>NC_088884.1:18507637-23507637 GCF_037157495.1 Lathamus discolor
TTGACTGAGCAAAAGAAAAAAGTTTTTTTTTCTGGTATATTAGTCTTGAGACTCTCTCATCATGATTTTCCCATCCTTCTGTAAAAGTTCTTATTTCAGATCTGATTCTCATAACTGACATAACGTCAGGTGGTTAAAGGTAACAGCTGGGAGAAGAAAGGCATCTATTACATTTGCATTCAGACTATCGTCAGGATTGCAGAAGTCTGTAGCACTTCAGGGCTAATTTCTGCAGCAATGTTAACTAAATTCAGAAGCACATTTGTGAAATTTCCATGACAATTTTGTAGTAGTAAATGTTGCATAATATATAACAGCAGGAAATTTAATACATGTATTTTAAAGTATTGTATTATTATTTGGTTTTATATCCAAGTAATAAATCACACAATGAAGACTGGTTGGGCTAACAAGGAAACATCTAGCAAACTTAATATTTGGTATGCAGTCTCACAAAAGAAGCATTTTTTCCTGCTGGCAGCATGTGGTAACAAGCTATTTCCCTCAAAGCAGGATAAACTTATTCTTTTCACTGCAGTCATAATTTTGTTCAGATATTTTTATCCATGTGTGTGTACATATTCAATTATTTACCCATATACATATTAGAAAGCACCACAAGAATTTGACAGAAAATTATCCTGCCAGAAAATACAATTTATCAAAAATGAAAAATGAAAACAAAAATATTAGCAGTGATTTAATGAAGCACTTAAATGTTAAGAAAACGGGGAAAAAATAAAAATTCAAATACAGTTTCAGTGTATTCAACTGGATGATTGCTTCAACAGAAGTGCTTCAAGTTGATCTTGTTGCATGTCAGATTTGTATTGTTTCTTCTATGATATTAATTTAGGTAATATTAAACATTTAAATATTTTTAGAAAATAAATAAAAAAAAATCCTCCCAGATGCCTGAGCTAGTTTTATACCTAATACTTAGTCTTACATCCTCAATGCTTATTTCTTGGCCATGGAAAATCAAGCATTTACATGGAAAATGCTAGGTAAAATGCGAGGTAAAATGGAGATGTAGAACAGCTGTTGTTTGGTAGTATGTGAAATGAAAGATGGAATAGCAAAGGGATCTTGTATGTTACTTCATTTTATTGTTTGCACTGATACAGCTTATAACTTCAAATTAGCAAACAAGATGAACAGTTACATAGTGAAAAAAGACACACAAACACATCCAGAATTCGTGTAATAGGACCTAAAAATACAGAAGTAATACAGGTCAGATCATTGGACTTTTTCTACACTGAAGGTGGGAAGAATGCTCTCAAACTTCATTTTACCCTACGCCAAAGAAACAAAGTGACTAAGGAAACTGCTGATCAGCTACTGATTACTGAATTTGTTGCCCAAATCATATGTTCTATTCTGATAAAAATCTCTCCCTTGACAGACAGTAGTCTTGTCTCTTTTGATAAGGGAAAAAGTCACACCAAAACTCCTCATTGATTTTAACTGATGACAACCGATGCCCTCAAACTGCTGTAGCCTGAAATAAATAAACTGTGTCAATATGTTCCATGGAAGCAAAATTCTGCCTCTTAACAGTTATATGTAGGTCTCTGACAGTAAATAGCAACACTTTTGAGAAAATTCCTTGATTACAAAGAAAATATGATTTTTTTTTCTGCTTGATTAGATAATGTAAAGGTACAGAATCACAGAATCACGGAATCCCAAGGGCTGGAAGGGACCTAAAAAGATCATCTAGTCCAACCCCCCTGCAAGAGCAGGGTAACCTACAGTACATCACACAGGAACTTGTCCAGGCGGGCCTTGAATATCTCCAGTGTAGGAGACTCCACAACCCCCCTGGGCAACCTGTTCCAGTGCTCTGTCACTCTTACAGTAAAGAAGTTCTTCCTGATGTTAACGTGGAACTTCCTATGCTCCAGTTTACACCCATTGCCCCTTGTCCTATCACTGGATATCACTGAAAAAAGCCTAGCTCCATCATCCTGACACCTACCCTTCACATATTTGTAAACATTGATGAGGTCACCCCTCAGTCTCCTCTTCTCCAAGCTAAAGAGACCCAGCTCCCTCAGCCTCTCCTCATAAGGGAGATGTTCCACTCCCTTAATCATCTTTGTGGCTCTGCGCTGGACTCCTTCAAGCAATTCCCTGTCCTTCTTGAACAGAGGGGCCCAGAACTGGACGCAATATTCCAGATGCGGCCTCACCAAGGCTGAGTAGAGGGGGAGGAGAACCTCTCTTGACCTACTAACCACTCCCTTTCTAATGCACCCTAAGATGCCATTTGCCTTCTTGGCCACAAGAGCACATTGCTGGCTCATGGTCATCCTCCTATCCACCAGGACCCCCAGGTCCCTTTCCCCTTCACTACTTTCCAGCAGGTCAACCCCCAACCTGTACTGGTACATGGGGTTGTTCTTCCACAGATGCAAGACTCTACACTTGCCCTTATTAAATTTCATCAAGTTTCTCCCCACCCAACTCTCCAGCCTGTCCAGGTCTCGCTGAATGGCAGCACAGTCCTCTGGTGTGTCAGCCACTCCTCCCAGTTTTGTGTCATCAGCAAACTTGCTGAGGGTGCACTCAGTTCCCTCATCCAGGTCATTGATGAAAATATTAAACAGCACCGGTCCCAGCACCGACCCCTGAGGGACTCCACTAGTCACAGACCTCCAGCTAGATTCTGCGCCATTGACCACAACTCTCTGCCTTCTTCCTTTCAACCAGTTCTCGATCCACCTCACTACTTCATCGTCAAGCCCACACTTCCTTAGCTTATCTATGAGGATGCTGTGGGAGACAGTATCAAATGCCTTCCTGAAATCAAGAAAAACCACATCTACCGCTCTACCATCATCCCTCCACCTAGTCACTTCCTCATAGAAGGCTATAAGGTTGGTCATACATGACTTCCCCCTCATAAAACCATGTTGGCTGTTCTTAATGACCCCCTCATCCTTGATATGCCTAGTGATGGAGTCAAGAATAAGTTGTTCCATTATCTTTCCAGGGATGGAGGTAAGGCTGACCGGTCTATAATTACCCGGGTCCTCCTTCTTGCCCTTCTTATAGATTGGTGTGACCTTTGCCATCCGCCAATCCTCAGGCACCTCGCCCGTTTCCCACGACTTACCAAAGATGATGGAAAGTGGCCTAGCAATGACCTCCGCCAGCTCCCTCAGCACCCGTGGGTGCATTCCATCCGGACCCATCGATTTACAGATGTCCAGTTTGCATACCCGCACAAAGGTAACTGCACAATGAATATACAAACACACATATATATGAAAAGTGCAGTTAATTATGTACATTGTAATTGTTACTTCTACCTTTGTAGTTTATCCTCATTCATAAGATAATTTTAAAATATCAAAATTTGTTGCTGATTACATCACAAATTGCCTCCAATGAAGACGTAGGTCAGGCTTTTTGAAAACAAAATATTGTTATGTATGACAGTTCTTCCATGCTTGCTGATGTGCCCAAAGAATATGCACGATTTTGTAAATATGATTTTCCTTTGAAAAAGCTACCTTGTTACTGCCATATTTTCTTATAGTTTCAAACCAGTGCTTCTGGTTCGAAGCACTGATTTGAAAGCAATGAAAACTTGCTTCTTGCTGGTCTACTGAATTACCTCTTATGCCTTTTACAAGTTAGGTGCAGATTTACTATCTTCACTCTGTGTGGCAAATTTACTTGTCCTTATTGAGAGAACATGTATCTTTGGTGTTGATTCAGCCATGTGAGCTTATTAGTTCATTTAATTTCTCTATGCCTTTTTAGGTTTAAAAAAACCCTCAAAAACTTGCACTGCTTTCTACCTGTAATTCAGTGGTAGTGACCTCATGTCATTTATGAATGGATGTTGGCCAAAATATAAAGACATCACCTTGTTAATATATGTAAACTAGGAAAACAGACTTGGCAGATTTGATTAATAATTTGCTAAAAGGACTCTTATACCAGGGACAATATCAGCCATATGCAAGCTAGGCAATCTTACGGCACAACATTCTCTACATGTTTGTTGGTAAAGTTTGACAGCATAACATATTATATTTTAAAATACTATTAGTAAGTGTGCTGGTTTTAGCTGGGATAGGGTTAATTTTCTTCACAGTATCTAATAGTGGGCTTATGTTTTGAATTTGTGCTGAAAACAGCATTGATAATTCAGAGATGCTTTTGTTATTGCTGAGCAGTGCTTACACAGAGCCAAGGCCTTTTCTGCTCCTCACACCACCCTACCACTGAACAGGCTGGTGGTGCACAAGGCATTGGGGTGGGAAGACATCCAGGACAACTGACCCCAACTGACCCAAGGGATATTCCCCACCAGATGATGTCATGCTCAGCACGTAAAGCTGGGGGAATTAAAAAGAAGAGGGGACATTTGGAGAGATGGCATTTTTCTTCCTGAGTAATGGTTAGATGTTATGGAGCCCTTCCGTCCTGGAGATGGCTGAACACCTTGCCTGCCCATGCAAAGTGATGAATGAATTCCTTGTCTTGTTCTGCTTGTGTGTATGGGTTTGCTTTATTTATTGAACAGCTTTTATCTCAACCCACAATTTTTCTCACTTTTAGTCTTCTGATTCTCCCCCTTGATCCTACTGGGGGACACTGAACAATGGCTGGTGGTGCTTAGTGGCTGGTTAGGGTTAAACGACAACATATGGATTAACAGCACAGAAACTGTTGATAAATAGATAAAGAAAGACTTTTCATTTTGTTAATTGTTTTATAGTGTTTACAGAACCAAGTCTGTGATAAATATATGATATAAGCATGTCAAGAATAATTTTCAATGAGTTTCTTCTAGACATATCTGTTATTTACTGGTTGCAGCATTTCTAGAGTGAATTTGTTTATGATGTGGTGAAAATGCCTGATTAAAATCCCCCATCAAACTAGACAATATACAGAGCTAAGGGAGCAGATTTTGCAAGATTTCAGGCCCTACTGTTAGCCCTGTGACACTACTTACTTGAATAAGAGGCAAATATAGCTTTCTCTGGGCCTATTTCCTCCCTCACCACCCTTTCTAGAGGGCTGCTCAACAAACCTGTTTATTAAGAGGGTATTTTTAGTGTACTGAATACATCTCTTCCAGGGCATTGCCTCTAGGTCACTTTGGATATGTCATTAAAACTCCATCAGAGCATTAGAGTAAATAATCTTTTGTCCTTGCTCTATCTATGGAATTTTTATGGACATACACATGGTCATGAAGAGCCTTTCACTGACTTTGTGACTTTGCACATTGCTATGAGTCCCTCAATTTGCATTCATTCATGAACACAACTGTCATGCAGAAATAAGATATTTTTTCACCTTAGTCCGCTAAGTCACTGAATATTTTGAGTGTATTTGAAACACACCAAAACAAGTGGTGTTAGTCCCCATAGAAAACACAACTATTCCCGCCTTTTCCTTAAAAGATCTGGCAGTGGATATACTGATGGTTATCTTCTTACAAGAGCTTACTTGCTTATATACCAATTCAGGAAATTAAAGATCCACTTCTAGATTTCAACTTCCATTTATCTAAAACACCCTTTACCACACAGGCTATTAAGCAGATGTGGCAACAGCCTCCATTCATCCTTTTTGTAAATCTACTTTATGACCAAAATTTAGATGAATGAGTTACTCAAGATGAATCTTATCCTATCACTTTACTTTTTTCCTAATATTCTGTCACTTCAGATATATGTGTTTTTACCCAGTTAACTTCTCTATTAAAAAAACCCAACCAAACACCTACCTTATTTTCAGCTGCCAAGGAAGAATGATTAATTCTCAAAACCCACAGATTAAGTAATACAGAAACAATTATTTGTGATTCTTGGCTTAGATTCTTGGTATCGGTAGATAAGAATTGGTAGGCAATTTGAAATACACTGTAGCCTGTGTAACAAAATGAAGGTATTTGTCAACAAATCATGAGCATTCGTGCTGGTTTTGTGGCAAACAATGTTTAACTTGGCTGTGTTTTACTAGTTTATGTGATCAAAGGCTCATTTCTACGAATACAAAAGAGGTCAGAAGAACAGCTGGCAGAGGAACCCCAACAACCTCATCAGAGCAGGAGGAGCTCCTTAAGTGGCTCCTCCCCAAGCAATCCCAGGGGAGCTTCAGCCTATGGCCCTCGGCTAGCTAGCAGGAGAGCCTCCCACATTCACCTTACAAAGTGAAGAGGGGGCATATTGACCCTGGAGACATGACATTCAATATGGGATACCAAGCAGATTCTTTTGCGATAGAGCCAGGCTTATTCTGGGATGTTCAGATCAAGGACCAAAGGCATGGAAAGAGAGGTGGACTGGGGAAGAGTGGATTGAAAGGAACCAGTAGTGTATAGGCAGGCTCCTGGTCAGCATGCTGCCCTGCACTTGATCCCCACAGTCTGTTCCGCCTTCTCATTACACTCTATTTCTAGCTCTATTCCTGGCTGCAGAGACCTCTGTACTGTGTGCACATGCACAAATCCTGGGGATTTGAGTGCAGTAGATGGAGTAGGACCAGGGGTCTCAGGAACCTGTGTGTCTGTGGGGGAGAAACTAGAGAGACCATAGAATGTGTGCACTGTGTGCAGGTGTGTACGACAGTGTGTAATCACTAGTATGCATCAAGTTTGACTAGCCTGTGAGTAGGGCAAGAGGCTCATCATCTGTGTATCAGAACAGTCATTAGTCTGCCCTGAATCCTGGAAGGACCAGGGGGTCTGAGAGTTGACTATCTGGGGAAACAGGGGGTTCATGCCACCTACTGGAGAGAGCATGGGGGTCGGGGGTGGGCTACTGGAGGGACCCTAGATCTGAACCAGCTCCTGGTGGGACCCGTAGTTACGTGTGTGTGTATATGTGTGAGGCAGCTGGGAGACCAGAGGACCAGAGCCAGCTACTGTACAGACTGGGTGTGTAAAGCTAGTTAGTGGAGGGATCCATATGTATAGATGTATGTAAGTACATATATATTTTTCAATAACAGGCTTTCATCCTGAACAGTCAGAGTTGGTTACCGGAGTTCAGCTGGCTGTATGTGTAGGTATGTATGATGTATGTATCATTTGTATGCACCTACCAGGAACAGATAGTTTATGCAACCAAGGTAAGTATCTAAACTCAGAGGGAATGAATCTAGACTTTTGATGTTAAAATTTCTACAAATTGTAATTATGCAATCTAAAAAGATAACCATTTAAATCTCCAGACCAAAAATACACATTTGTAGTACCTTTTTTAGAGAAAACCCAAAGTCAAGGGTGCATCAAGATCATAAAAAAATAATAAGCTGTAGAACTGTCAGGCTTGGAGAAATAAATATGCACTATTCTGGATGCAATTTATTGGCAGCTGCAGGTAATCTGAGAGACAATATAGCCTAAATGATTCATGTGTACTGAGAAAGCAGGCCTAATTCACCTCAGGAAAAGCTGTCTCAGTCTCAATCATTAAGTCAGTCTGAGTTCGGCCCTATATGCTTCTAATATGCCTGTATGCTTACTGTGTTTCTAACTCTGTCTCAGTTTGAAGATTACTAAGTAACAAAGAGCCTAGTAAAGCCTGTTCTTCAGTACATGCTATCAGCATCCTTATATCCCGTGTACTTTCCCAGGGCTTTCAGTCACGGTGAGGTACACTAGTTACTCTGGGACCCCTAATCTTGTGTATGACATGTACAGTTTCAGCCTACATTTACCATATGTACTGGCTTTATTTTCTGGCAGAAGGGTGGTACCTCATGAAAATGGCGGAAGCATTTTCATGAAGCCATCTTTGTTCACAATGTGCCTGTGTTCCGCCTAATTGCTTTTTCTTTTTAATAAGGAAGCAATAAAGCCTATTTTTTAATCCTGCATGTTTCCAGCATCCTAGAAATGAAACAAAAAGTACTGTAAATAAATACGTTCAGACAAAAATACATTAGGATGGGCCTCATTGCCAAACAAGCTGCTAGAAGAAATTAAAGTAGTTGCCACAGTTGTTTCTTTAAATAGTTGTGGCCACTTCCTTTCCCTGAATGGGCTGCTTGGACAACAAGGTCATCCTTTGAGCCATGAAGGTGTACTTTAAAATATCAGTCTGGTATTTTAGAATCCAGTCTAGGATGGATGCTTCTACTTGGAAATTAGGATCGTCTGTTAGATCCTAAAACATAATTTTAACCGTGTAATTCCTTGAGAGGGCTTCATGTTTTACAGGAGATCTCTGCTGAGAGTTCTTATTTTATTTCACAATTATTAGAGCTCTGATCACCAGCTGTGCTTCTGACACAGACTGGGGCTAAAAGAGCTGTGATTAGCAATGGTACACAGCATTTAGCAATGATCAGGCTGCTCTGCCCACCAGACTCACCAGTAAGGCAAGTTGTGAAGAACAAATGTAGGTGATGGAGTTTTGGTGTAGCACGAGACTGAGCAACTATGAGACATGGTCTTCCACATCTTTTATGTTCCCCTTCCTTCCTCTTGAACAAGTCTATATCTATTCTTATTTAAGCAAAGTGGTAGGTATACACTGCAAACCTAGATAAGAAACAGAACAAATGGAATACCTAAGGTGCAACTGCCATTGCAATTGGAAGATGATTCTGCTCATTGATTAAAGTGCTATATATGCAAAAATATAGTAAATATTTACTAAGGGAATATTTAGACCTTATAAACCCTGTTTGGTTTAAATGAATGAATTGCAAGTATGATAACATACGTAGTAGATTTTTTTTTTTTTTTCTACACAAGAAGGTCTATATTTGCAGAGGACATACCAAGGAACAGAACAACCAAACACACCTAAATGAAAGCTGCTAATTTGAAATATGAAAACCATGTTTGTTTGGATATCTGTCATCTTGATAATATGGGAGTTTGAGCTGCATAAACAACATAACAGTACGATCATAAATGCTGAGGTTTGATGTAAATGTGTATTATTTTGGGTAGTCCATAGCAGTTAGTCTATTGCATTTACCAAAAGAAGTGTTTGGAAGACTGTATATGCATAAAAATAATATTCATAATGACAAATTGTTCAAAGAGCTGGGGTTTTTTTTTCATTTTTTCTCATGTATTGTTTATTGACTCTTCAATTCTCTTGCTTTGCTATAAAGGTTTAAGGGATAAAACCTAAGTTGCAACTCTGGTCATACATGAAGCTCAAAGTAGGTCTTCATGCATAACTTTCTTCTGTGCTTTTATGGAAAACTAATGTTTGATTTAGTAACAAAAAAATCATCAATTTCTATTGTATGATGTAATAGTTTCAGTGGGATTGATCGGAGACAAACAAAAGTGATGAATTAACTCAAGCGTAAGCTGATTGCTACTAACATGGATGTGATGGAGTGGTGGAAGGAAAAGGTGTACAGTGGCAGCATGGAGAAATCTGGAGGAGGTCAAGAAAAGACCAAGTGTGCCATTCATGTTCTCATTAGACTGAAAATGAACATAACTGAGACAAATGTTTGAGCCTGGCTCTTGGTTGAATTTCTATAACAGTCCAGTAGTTTGATGTTGGCAGTGGAGGTGCTTTAGCTTCTGAATAATGTTTAAAAGCTATCAAAAATAAGGGGAACATGCATTTTGCTTTTAATTAGATTTATTCATGCAAAAGTTTCCTACCTGAATGTTCACTAGAATGGCATTGTTTCTGCCAAATTCTGAGTTTTTCTTGAGCGCTGCTGAAAACCCTGAGTTCTCACTGAGATGCATCTGAGCCGAAGCTGCTATCTGGCAACATAAGATGCTCACTTCATTTTAGAAGTTCAGGTCTTATGTTAAGGGTTTCCTTACAATCAAACACATGTTATCCCTTGATGATCTTCCTTTTAATCATAGCATTTTTAATATTCTAACATTGTATTTCTTACTTCTTATATTTCTCACATTAGTTTATTATCTACTAGACGAAATATATTTCTTTTACTCCACTGTAAATGGGGGAAAAATAATTAGACTACCATAGGGAATACTGATTTCTTCTAATCTTTTCCCTCAAACTTTAATCTCTGAATTTTAATGAGGATCTGTTTAATCCCTTTCAAACTAGAATGTTATAATAACATTTTACTGCCTCTAATCTAATTGGTCATTTGGTTATATTGTATGTGCAGTGATTTATATAAATTTAAAATTATCTACTAATTATTAAACTATCAAGAGAAAATTGAGAAGAAGGATGGCACAATCCTATCTGAGACTAAGGGGTACTGCAAATCTGCTGTTGTACTTTGAGGATGTACTGTGAGACTTGACCTTGTCCTGCTGGTTTATTCACTGAAGATAATCATGTCCAAACTCTTTTTTTCCCTGCTCAGTTGTTACAAATTGTTGAGTTTGCGCCATTTATTATGGTATCAATTAGGCTATCACTTAAATTAATATAATCTAGAGAAAGTTTCTTGGCAAAAAATAGCAGGCTACGAATTCTGAACATGAGGCGGAAAAAAAGAAGGCAAGCTGAAATTGGACCATTTGTAGTTAGTGGTATGGAAGTCCAACTATAGGAAGGGGTAAACCAAACCTGGAAAATGGATCCTTATAATGTTACTCTTTCAATGTAGTTGTTGTGCAAAGAAGAATTTTAGCTTCCTTGTAGGCTATGAAATAAAACATATGCAGATTACACAGAGAAAAGCATAGGTAGAATAATAGAATATTGAGGGTTGGAAAGGACCTCAAGATCATCTAGTTCCAATCCCCCTGCCATGGTCAGGGACCCCTCACAATAAACCATACCATCCAAGGCTCTGTTCAACCTGGCCTTGAACACTGCCAGGGATGGAGCATTCACAACCTCCCTGGGCAACCCATTCCAGTGCCTCACCACCCTAACAGGAAAGAACTTCTTCCTTATATCCAACCTAAACTTCCCCTGTTTAAGTTTTAACCCGTTACCCCTTGTCCTATCACTACAGACCCTAATGAAGAGTCCCTAACCAGCATCCTTATAAGACCCTTTCAGATACTGGAAGGCTGCTATGAGGTCTCCACGCAGCCTTCTCTTCTCCCTGCTGAGCAACCCCAACTTTCTCAGCCTGTCTTCATATGGAAGGTACTCCAGTCCCCTGATCATCCTTGTGGCCCTCCTCTGGACTTCTTCCAACAGTTCCACGTCCTTTTTATGTCGAGGGTCAATTGCTGAGATGAGTAGCTCGAGAGGGGACGCCTTCAACACCTGAGCAGGGGGAAGCTCAGTATCCAGGAGCCTCAACTCAGAGAGCAAGAGCCACCGAGGGAGCCTCAAGTCCTCGACAGGACACGTCCAGGAGCCGGCAGCTCCGCTGATGCGAGCAGGGACTCACAGGGGGCGGAGCCAGGGGGAGCGGCACCAGCCCTGAGTGCATAAAAACCTGCTCCAGGGAGCCAGAGTGACCAGGAGCGCGGCGAACAGGGTGGGTGGAGGCAATTTGCGCGGGCAGGCAAGCTGGATGGTGAACGCTCCCTTTATGACCAGGGCCCAATCTGGGAGCTCTGCTCTGGCTGCCCCGGCGGTGGCCAGTGTAGGCACCCAGACAGAACCGATGAGAGGGGAGGCTGCAGTGCAGAGCTCGGAGTGTAGAGAGTGCCTGCACTGGTCTCCTGAGCCGAGGGTGCACGATGGGCAGGGCTGCACTCGGTGCTCCCTGGTGGAGGTCCTCCCGCCGCAGGGGCTTAGCTGCGGGATGCTGTCAATAGGCTAAAAGATGTCAGGGAAGCTGAGAGGAAGCAGGGCTGCTTGCTTCAAGCCCGAACTGTGCAGGGCCTCAAACGTCCACTGCAGCTCATGGAAGAAAGAAGGAGGCAGTTAAGTCAGGAAGCTGGGAACTAATAACAAAAAAAAAAAAAAAAAAAAAAACCAAAAAAAAACAACAAAAAAAAGGAGGAAGAGGACAATTAAAAGCAAGGGGTTTACTCCTAAATCTGTTGTCCCTATACAGAACTGCTTTCCTGTCCTGCAGAGGGCTAAAGTTCCTCACACTCACGCCATGAGCAACCAGCTGATGCAGTGGTAAAGAAGATCACTACTGGTGCTGCCAGGAAAAAGTGGTGGGTCATAGTAGTAGGGGACTCTGCTTTGAAAGGCACAGAGGCACCCATCTGTCAGCCTGACCCCGTCTCGAGGGAGGTGTGTTGCCTACCAGGGGCACGGATCAGGGATGTTGCAGAGAGGCTGCCTGCCCTAGTAAGTCCCACGGACTATTACCCACTTCTAGTGATCCATGTGGGTGCTATTGATATAGATTTCAGTAGCCCGGAGAACATAAAGAAGGACTACAGAGACCTGGGGGAGGTGGTTAGGGACTCTGGAGCTCAGATAGTTTTTTCATCAATTCTCCAGGATAAATGGGAGGACTTTGAAAGGCTAGGAGGATTGGCCAGGTTAATAAAGGGTTAGAAGGGTGGTGCCATAGTCAGGGGTTTGGGTATCTAGAACATGGGACTCAGTTTGGGTGGCGAGGTCTACCTGGGGGCTAGTGGAGCTGGTCTGACAAAGAAGTGTGTCTTATATATCTGTAGCAGCACAATACAAATGGCTCTCTGGTGCCTATATCTCTTCACTGACTTTAAAAAGAGACTCATGTGAGTACAACAGGCTTAGATGTTTTACTCTGAGATGCTTAACCTAAGGTAGATATATTCAACTCCAGGTTCTCAGTTCCTTTATTTGTCTTTATATCTAATTCAAAATCAAATTGTTTCAACTGAAAGGACTGAGAAAAAAATCCACCATAGAAAAGCATACTAGACTTGCATTCTTTCCAGAAGATGTGCATTGACACACTCTTTGTCAAGAGAACAAGCTGACCTGGGATCTTCTAACTCCCAGGGCAGATTCTATCCAGCAACTCACTGAATATAAGGCACTGAGTTATCTGATAGACTCACCTCTGAAGTCTATTTTGAGAAAGGGGTTAATGGCTGTGGTTTCAAGAACATGAAGATCCAACAGGGCAATCAGTGATGGGTCAATAGCATTTCTTATGAAGAAGCTGTGAAAACTTATAAACCTAGTAGGCTCCTGGATTTTCATAGGTTTTATTACAATTCATTAACTACTGTACTATTTAAAGTGATCTTTCTAAATGTAGGATTTTTTTTATGAGTTAACATGTAATTATTTTAGTTGATTTACCTTGGAATATGTTACTGGGAAAACCCCACAAAAAACAGTAATTATTTCCATTCTGAGTTTTAGACTGATACTAAATATTACAGCCATGAACTTTTTGTGTATACCAGTATCTTTACTGAGATTTTTTCTATTATTAGATATTTAATTACTCCTGTCTGTAAAAAAACCTAGATATATCTTTTCTTAACAGCTACTGACTTGCTCATAAATGAGAAAGAATAGCCAAATGATTAAGTATAAACAAACCTACAGCTCCTAATCAAATAATTTGAGTTGTCAGTAGCTATTTGAAGTAGTGCAATGACTTATGTTTCTTCTGATGGTGAAAAGTCTTAATGATATAAATCAGTAGTCTGTCTGGAAGAGATGAGTTTTCCTCTTCAGATTTTTCAGTCTGCTTCTGTTTAGTAGGCAGTTGACAGCTCACTATCCTAGCCCTTGAGTGATGTGGCATCCTATAAAATTTGGAAAAATTCAACTTTAACAAGTCATCAAATTAAATAGAGACCATTAAATATTAAATATGGACCATTAGCCAGGTGTGCCTTTAGTGGAATTTAAGTTTTAGCTGTATATGAAGATAAAATTTAACTTGCTTTCATTTTCTTATACTGTCAATGAATACCGAGAATGAGCAACGTGTTCATTTTGTGCAGTACGCTCATTATATTTCATGACGTACAAGCAGTTTACAGCCACATAAAAGACAAATTTTTATTATAGTGGTGACACCTGAAACAAACAAAAAAATCTATCAATTGTATTAGATGTAGATCACTTGTAGAAATTGCAAGTGATTGACTATTAACATGCTGTCATATAATCCAGCCCTTACAACTGAAGAATTCACTATTTTAACCAGAGAAGGAAAATTAAAGAATAAGGCTGTCTGTATATACTGCAGCGTAAATCCATAAATCAATTCAAAGTAACAAATTAGGAAAAGATAATTGCTAATGTTTGTTTAAGCTATTTTATTGGTGATCTGAATTAGTTTAGATGTGTTTTTTAAGCTTCTTGAGTTGTTTCACACTGTAATTTTAGAATTCCTACATTCAATCTGCCAGAGGAGGTTTATTTCTCCTAGACAGTCATGGTTTCAATATTCAGTTCAATACTCAGAGACATTATTCAAGCCATCAGATGCCCTTTCATAATTTTCTTTCCAGCCACACACTAAAACCGGGCTGCCACTAGTTCTTAGATAAATGGTGCTGGTAATGTGCATTTGTGTTGCCACAGAAATACTGAGCAGACATTTGCTGAGGTCTGGCTGCCCTAATTAAAGAAAAGATGAAATAATAGTTAATGTTATAATCTCTTAGTGCTGCTCTGAGTCCTAAGGGTTTTATCACTAGCTAAATCCTTTCTTCTCTTTCAGTTTCCTCGAAACAATGCACCTATGTATAGCATATTCATACTATGTGCTTTAAAAGATGGTAAATCTTGCAGAAAAGAATTAAGGAATTAATGTCTACAAGAGCCATTTATTTCTAATTGCAAAGAGATATTTCTTCTTGCCCACTGTGCCAAGCACCTGGCTAACACATGTTCAGACTTGGCTTGACAATTTACATCACAGCTGTGTGGCTCTGCTCACTTTTCAGTCATCACAGAACTTTGAGTTTGCCCTTGCTAGAATGAGTCTATATTTAATTCCCAATAGGAACTACAGTTCAAAAATAAAGGTATTATACAGTTATACTGTTCCCACTTGTGTTGGTACATAAAAGAATATTTTTCTACAGAGGAAAGGTCCAAACTCAGGTTATTTGAGAAGGAAGCAAAATTAGAATATATTTGGTCTGTATCTATTGCCATATATTCTTGCAGAACTTTTGATTTCTGTATTAATGTCTCTAATAATACAAAATATAATAATAAACCCCATATTTTTCTAAAGGTAATTTTTGGAGCTACCAGATGCTTCTGTGTTTGAAATATACATTTAACAGGATATAACTCTTACTCTGAAAGAGTTAAAGAAAGAACTTTGGTGGATCTTGCCATCTGTCTCTAGAATTCAAGCTAAGGTACGTGAAATAATGTATTTACTGACATGAAATTGAAAGATTGGTAGGAAATTATCATGGACTTTGCCTTTAACACAAGGTATTGATTTACACATGAGATCCTAATTGATAGAACTGATTAAGACTATGAAACCATTTTATATACTTTTGATTTGTGTGATAATTCAGATTTTTAAGTACAGTACTGTAGAAAAGGTAACATTTTCTCCTCTGAGGAAGTTTGCTCTAATCATTCATATGACCTAGTGCTGGCATCTTGATGCCAACTCTGGGCTTAATGCCTAGAAGATGAATAATATATTCCATGTTCTGTAATTTAATTACAGATTTGGATTTTGAGAAACAGATATTATAGAGATCCAAAAGAAGATACATAAATTAGTGTTCATGCACTTCGTGTACTTAACTTTTGTTCAGTTGCTGGTAAAAATAAAAGGAAAAGAGAGGTTAAAAAAATAGAAGGAGTATGGAAGAAGCATAAGGAATTTAGTTCTCAATAATCCACCTTTTAGTTTTCAGACAGTGGAATAAAATCTGATCTATAGCATCCATTTTTACTTAGTAAAAATTGTAGTCAGTTCAAAGAGCAGCTGGTGACACTGCAGTCGTTGCTCTCCAAAAGCTAATTGAGAATGATAGGAAAAAATCTGATGTAATATATAGCTTCACAGATTTCCATCTCACTCCAGACTCTTATTATACACATCTGTTCTTAACTCCCAATTCCTCTGAGTTTCTTCCAAAGAATCTCTTAAGAACTCAGAAGACAGTGGCACCCGTGAAACACGTGTTGAATTTTATTCATCCTGCATTAACAGTTGCTGTAATCATTATCAACTTCCAATGTAATTTGAAGTATATCATCAATTTTTTTACTATTATTAAAATTAGAAATACTTTTATGACTTGCACTATTGTGGTGTCCATAATTTGAAATATTATGTTCATAAATTCAGAGAAACTGTTGCAGTGAAATAGTTTGCAATCTAGCAGGTACAGCAAATAGACACGTTGATTCTATGTTTTGGAAGAACAAAATCCATTTTGATAAGCGGGTAGGGTTCTAAAAGTTGATACCATTTCCCTGAACATTTCGAGGTGTTTAAATTCCCACAGAGTATTTTATATTTGGATATTAAATCAAACAGTATGTAAAAAAATTAAGAAAAAAGACTTTCAGTTTTCATATTTTATCAAAGGTCATAGCTACTGAGTATTAATTTATCATTCGGTTGTTATTCTAGTGCACAGTTTGGGGGATTCAGCAAGTTGTGTTCTATGAATAGCTTCCTTCTCAATGCACCATTAATTGTATTTTTTGTCATCTAATATTAAAATTCAGATCTTATGCTTCTGCACAGTCATGGAGTCTTATCCAGCTTTATTTAACACCATTTTATGTATGCTAAGAATCTGGCACAAAGACAACAAAAAGTATGTTTTCCGTTATATGGGATTCAACTTTTTTTTGCTGTGTAGTTGGAAGAACCACAACATCTTTTCTAGATTCATACATCTTCATGAAGTCCATAAAGTGAAGGACTCTTGTTTCCAAATGCTTTTTTCTATCAGGCTGTCAGTAATTTGTATTAATTGTAATGGGAAATTCTTCTTGCATGTGGTTGTCGGAGGCACTAGAGCCCAAAGATTCAGAGCTGACTTCTCTTACTGAACTAGAATTTTCATCTCTTACTCCTTCACAGCTGGGGCTGCACCATAGCTGCTTGCACTGCTGATGATACAAATATGGGGGGGAGTGACTGATACTCTTGAAGGATGCGCTGCTGTTCAGCAGGACCTTGATAGGCTGGAGAACTGGGCAGAGAGAAACTTGAAAGAGTTCAACAAGGGCAAATATAGGGTGCTGCACCTGGGAAGGAAGAACTGCAAGTACCAGTACAGGCTGGGGGCTGAGCAGGTTGTTTAGCTGAGAAGGACCTGGGAGAATTGATAGATAAGTTGACCATGAGCTGGCAATATACCCTTGTGGCCAGGAGGACTAATAGTAATCCGGGAAGGAGCAGAAGGAGTGTGACCAGCAGGTGAATGGAGGTAATCCGCCCCCTCTACTAAGCCTTGGTGAGGCCACAGGAGTACTGTGTCCAGTTCTGGGCTCCTCAGTACGAGAAAGACAAGGAGCTACTGAAAGGTATCCAGCAGAGGGCCACAAGGATGACCAAGGGTCTGGAGCATCTCTCTTATCAGGATAGGCTGTGGGAGCTGGGCCTGTTTAGTCTAGAGAGGACTGAGAGGGGATCTCATTAATGCATGTTGATTCGGGGAAAACTCCAGGAACAAACTCACCAACAGAGTTTCAAGTTGACAAGCAGGTATTCTTTATTACTGTGCCGGGAGACACAGGGCATAGCTCCTCCTAACATGTATCCCCGTATTGCTATACAGGCCATCCTTATATGGTCACTGGGCATACATACATATTTATGAGGCTACACATGAATCACATAATTTTCCAGAAAGTTTCCCACATGCATATAAAAATGCGATGGTGGTCTTTAAGGGTCATTTACTTTTCCCAACAATCTTCATAGCCAGCTTAGTTAACATTACAGACATAGGAATCATCCTGTCCTTCTACTTATCAGTTAGTTTAACTGCTCCCATCCTGGACATCTGATAGTCCCAGTAGATGTTTGCACCAGCTTAATGTGTTTATTAACACCACAAACATAGCAATCATCCTGTCCTTCTACTTATCAGATAGTTTTACTGTGCCCATCCTGGACATCTGCAAGTCCCAGATACTCCCCGTCCCCAGGTCCTGTTTTTCTATTCTGCTTTTCTTACACCTTTTGTACTAAGGTCCTAAGGACCTGAAACTATGTCAGCTACCTTCAAGCACCACAGTTATTTTCCAATACAAAGCCATCGAATTTAACATTACTTTGGACTGATTACATTTTGTGCTTTTGTGCCTCCTTGTCTCAATGTAAATATCTCAAAGTCAGGTGCCAGGAGGATGGTGCCAGACTCTTTTCAGTGGTGCCCAGCAACAGGACAAGGAGCAAGGGCCATAAACTAAAACCAAAAAGGTTCACTTCAATGTGAGGAAGAGCTTCCTTATATTGAGTGGCAGAGAACTGGAACGGGCTGCCTGGGGAGGTTGTGGAGTGTCCCTCTCTGGAAACATTCAAAAGCTGCCTGGACACGTTTCTGTGTAACCTGCTTGAAGTGGCCCTGCCTTGGCAGGGGGTTGGATTAGATGATCTCCAAAGGTTCCTTCCAACCCTAATGATTCTGTGTGATTCTGTGTGATCATCTCCCTGCCTTTCTGTAGCTTCACATCTGACAGCGAGCAGCTGTGTGGTTCTGAGTTATCAGCTGGACTTAAACCACAACACAAGCTTTTGCAAACTGTTTGTAAAAACTTGATTTTTTTATTCTTTCTGTAAAATGACACAATGCATGGTTTCCTGTCTTTGAAGAAGGAAAGAAACTTGAGAAGTCTACAGAAGAGTTGCAGGGGATATCCTGAATGACATTAGCAAGACAGTACTTAAACTCCTTTAGGCATGCATAGAGGAGCGTATGCTCACTATTGGATATTTACCATCATCAGTGCACCATAATAAGAAATGATACTCTGAAAAAGAGGCCCAAAGGAGTAATCCCATGTCAAAAAGTAATGAGAACTCTTACTTCAAATACCAGAAACACCTCTGAGACTTAATTTTATCTCCAATGCAATGTGCAAGGCTGGTTAATGTGTTACACTTACCATTGCAACCGTGTGTTTTATATTGCCTTACACAGAAAATCTTTGAACAAATTCTTTGGAGGGATAAAAGTCACCAGAATTAGTAAATTATTGATTATTTTACTGGGAAATACAAATGTGAGCAGTGCTTCCAAAGCATACAGACAATGGCACTGGTGTTCTGTACATCAAAGGAAGTGTTTTATATGTGTGTGTGTTCCTAGTTAAATGCTAAATCTGTAGAAAGGTCCAGAATCAAAATGTTTACCACTGCAATCATAAGTAAGATTTAAAAGAATAAAAAAACCTTATGTTGTCCTAAGGATTTCCAGTCATTTAGAGACAAGTTAATTATCCTACAAAATTCAGTAAAGGCTCTAAAATTCTGAAGACTGCAGTACTTACCATGAGTGCTCATTTACTAACAGCTACAGACACTCTGGTAATCCAGCCTAACACTGAAATGACAGAGCAGTGTTGTCCATGCATCTGGTAAACGTTTAGAAGAACACAGACTTTTGAAGGAAAGCAGCTTTATTTCATCCTTGGGTAGCTAGCATCAACAAGCAGTCCCACAAAGGAAAGGATGAAACTTACTACCCTAATTTTGCAAGCAAGTCATCCTATGACAATGTCATTCTGTCCTATTGCTAGGACCATCGAAAATGTTACCACACTATCTGACATATCATCTTTGTTCTCTTGTACTCTCCCACATACTCTACTAAGAGGCAGAATGATAAACCCGTAATGTGAAAATCACTTCATAGAATCATAGAATCATAGAATCATAGAATAGTTAGGGTTGGAAAGGACCTCAAGATCATCTAGTTCCAATCCACCTGCCATGGACAGGGACACCTCACACTAAACCATTCCACACAAGGCTTCGTCCAACCTGGCCTTGAACACCGCCAGGGATGGAGCACTCACAACCTCCCTGGGCAACCGATTCCTTATAAGATTTTAATTTTATGTTTAAATCTTCTACCACCTCTAATCAAGTCTGGTTGTTCCTTGGTAATCTTGCTTTTCTCATTCTGTTGTATTTTTTATAATTTCCATGTTACTTGGGGAATGGTAAGAAAACTGAATATTGAACTTTTTTTTTTTTTTTTTGGTCTGAAACACCATCTACATCTCTCACAGACCATCAGCTCTCCTCGCTTCGTACAAAGTAGAAGAAAGGAAAGATCTTCTTCCTTGTTTCTTCTTTTGTTTGTTTGGTTTTGGTGGGGTTTTTTGGGTTGTTTTTTGTGTGTGTGTGTGTGTGTGTTGGTTCTTCGATACGTGAAGTCCATGAGGAAAATTAGACAAAGGTTTTAACAGAACCACTGAACGTAAGAGAACCTTTAGCTAGGTCATTAAGTTTACAGACCTGTAGAAATAACAGGATATGGTCTGGCTGTGCCAGGCCTAAGCAAAATAACATTATTACGTGGCTGACAAGGGGCAGATGATTCAGACCAGGATCCCAAACTCACATACCACAATAGCAGCTGAAGCTTGAACTGCTGTTAAGAATCTGCTAAAAAAGCCTATTGCATGTCTTACAGGCAGCAATATGGGTGTATGGTCATGGGCTTGGGAACCTGCCAAGTCTTAATTACAGCTTGGACTGTGGGATCTCTGTAACAAATAAATTAGCAAAGCATCTTGCTGACTTTCTGTTCTCTGGCCATCCTTAATCTCCCTAGAACATATTATTAGAGTAATGGCTGTAACATCTTCCTCCAGTGGAGACATCCACAAGTGGCTTTATTCCTTCAGTTTTCTTGTTTAAGTTGTCTAATGCTTGAAGCAGGATACAATTTGCTTGATTTTAGGAGCAACCTTGCTCCTCAACTGGCAAATGTACAGCAGAATGGTAGCTGATAAACTTAGGGTAGGATTCAGTTCCCCCAACATGGATTTTTTAAAACACTTTAGGTGCCTCAAGTATCTGCATGGGACTGGAAAATATATCGCAAAGACCTTCAGAAGACTTGATTTTCTGAAGCGAAAACTGGTGACCAAATGAGAAGCTGCATAGTGGCTGAAATTGTAGAAACACCTGTATTCAGACCACTGTATCCTTACTCTGATGTGTGGTCCCTGCTTCTGCATCCATGGAAATTGATAAAAGGCAATCTCTCATATACACCCAATCTGAGAAGCCATCAGCAACACACTTCCATTATATTCTGTTTTCCTCTCTCCTCCTATTTTTAGAAATACCATTTCCTCAGACAGATGGGCAGCCTCTTGCCCTGGTCAAGCCTGTTTTTGGAAAATATTCTGTGACTGTAACCACTTGGGTCATAAAGATATTTAAATAATAAGTAAACTTTCTGAAGGATCTTCCAGTAAATCATCTCAAGCTTTTGGCTAATGCATGCATATTCTGTTTGAAAAAAAAAACAACAGCCTAGCTGACCCAAAGGAAGGCTAATATTCTTTCAGATACAGTTGGTAAAATTCAAATCATCTATCCACATTTCATGAAGACAATATTGATATGGAACAGTTTATCATTTTCCCAAGATCCTGCTAAGAGGTATGTCAAACTGCGTCTGATTGATCGTGAGGTCTTTCTGGACATCTTTCTCTGGGTTTGCATCTGAAATGTCAAAATATCAGCACAGAAAGTCCTCTTGCTTTCCACTAACTGCAGCAATTCTATTATTCTGCAGCTCTAATAGAACTTCATTGCTGTAGCTGACAATGAGTTATGTCTTTTATTTCCAGATATCCAGATGCAAACCATTACATCATTTATTTTGCCCACCTAATAGAAATAAAACCCAACTGTAAAAATCGTATTTGGAAACTACATCAAGATAGTGTAACTCAAAAGTCCCTTTCTCTTACTTCCAAGATTGGATACAAGGTAGTGCAACCTTCAAAATTCAGCAAATGTAAGCCTTTAAATTCACCTTCCCTTCAGATTTCTACCGCAGAGTCCAGTCTGTACTACTGTAGGCTTACAAGATGCAAACTTCCTTTAAGAAAGTAGGAATGACAAAATTTTGATATCTTCCTCAGATAAACTCTTGCAAGAGCTCTTCTTTATCTTCCAGCAGAAAAGAATGGCTTGTATATTCACTCTGTTCTCTGTGAAATAAATAGGATTTTAGGATTCGCAAGTTTATCATCAATGAGTGGGCTGTGAAGAATTGTCCTTACAGTACAGTTGAACATGAAGTTGGTATAGATCTTGTTAGAAATTTCTATAACTTTACGGAATCAATTTGCCAAGGATGCAGATACTACCAAATTCCTATTTAAAGGAGTTCCCTCCTTCCTCAGAACAAGATTTAACTAAATGAGTTTCAACAGAATAAATCACCTAAATATGTCTCCCTCTGAGAGAAGCCAGCAACATTGATGTAAGTGGAAAGCCATCTTAGCTATCCTTTAAACCAAGAAGAAATAAAATAAATTTGAAACTATGTGTAACAGCTTGGAAACGAAGACAATGCAAATTTTAAAAGTGTCATATGCAGTAATTCTGTTTTCTTCCTAGAAAAAAGCGATAAAAGAGATAGCAGAGAACAGATGCTGGTTTGAGCTTACTTCTCAAATAGGATTAAGATCTTTTAAGTTTAAGATCTTATAAGATTAAGATCAAATAAGTTAAGATCTAAACATTGGAGAGGGTCTTTTAAAACATTTGTTCATTTTAATCAAAGATAAATGTTCTATTGTTGATTTACTTTCCATAAAGTAAGACAGGGCCTTAAGACAATGAGAAGAGGACCTAAGGTAATAATATTATATTTTCAGATTGGAAAATGCTGATCCAGTTTTTTGCTAAATTAATATGATGGGGTTTTCAAAAGTGAAACAATTTTTTGTATTGAACACATTCTTAGAACATTTGACAGTACAAATTTGCTAGTTCTTGAAAAGTAGGTATATTGCAGTGAATGAGTAATTAGTTGTAATTAGACAGCAAATTAATGAGCTGAAGAACTTCAGAATAATGAAGAAAAAATATGTCCCAAATGAATTACAGTAAAACAGACAGATGGCAAAATTATATATGCAATACTTAATCATTTGCAAATGTTTTGAAACACAATTAAAAATATTTTATTCCAATAGAATGTTCTTTCATTTGCTTAGTAGCAAACATTTACAATTTTTAAACTGCTATTGTATTATTTGCAGACATCTTAGTTAAAAGTAATAGTCTATCTCCTTGTGTGACATACATGAACAATGCAAGATATTTCATGCGAATGCTACAGAATACATGTCTCTACGCGTGGCTGTGAACGTCTGAGCGCAAATGAATATCCAATAACTTGGATTTCAGCGTTGTGTCTCCTTCAACCCCCACAGATGCACTCCAAGTTCTACCTTCCTAAAAAATGTCTACATTGCTCTAACATAATTGCTATGCATTTATTGCAATTTTGTTTGTTGAAGACTGCTCATATGTGCTTCATGCTAATTTTGGAAGCATTTGCCATTGGTGAGGAACAAGTAATCTGTTTCAAGTTTTTTTTGCTCTCACTGTAAATGCAAAACTCTTTTACTAATGAAAGAAGGTATTTTTTCCGTATAACTTTCTTTCATTTTTCTTTTTTTTCCCCATGTTTTTTCAAGTGCTGGTACATAGAGTAATAATGCCCTGAGATACTGCAAAATTTCCAGGAAGATTAATGTTGTACCTTTTACAATAGACTGTTTATTAATAGAAAATCAAAACCAATTAGTATACAACGCTGAGATGCGGGAAGATGTATAGCATCCAAAATCAATGCATACAGGCATGGGTTGTGAGGCTGATCCAAGTCAGAGCCATCTTTCCATTGAATGAACAGTACCAATACTCTAATACCAATTTGGCAATAGTACTTGAAAGTGCAGAATAAACGTGATACCCAGAATGCCTAGAAGGGACTTTCATGTACATCCAGAAGCGTATATTCATGTTCATACCTGAGTAGAGCAGGATCTATTTTTTATTTCATACTCCCTGGGTATCATTCCACTGAATTATATTTGATTTTCTCCCTCACAGGAGAGGTTGGTGTTTCTCATAAGCCTCACCTCTCCACCTCATTCTAGGCCTTAATTTATTCACCTGTATGCAGTTGCTTATTAGTGCCATGGTTGGCCTGGACACCTTGTATGTCAAGGACAGTGGACTAGTTAGGGAGGTTTAAAGCTATATTAATTTGACATCACACTCATTCATAACACTTCTTAATAAACACAACTGGCAAGCACATATTTAAAGGAGTTAAAGGGAATAATGTAAAAGGAAAAATAAACCAATACATTACACTTGTAGGGCCCAGTTTCTGGACAGATATTTAAAAAAAACAGAAGTCACTAAGTTAGCTTAAAGACAAACAGTCTCAACCTGGCACTTTTTGACAGATATGGCTCTTCAGACTGTGCCCTGTAGAGAAGATGCATAAAGGTATTGGGCAGAGATTGTTATCTCCCTCAGGCAAATATTCCCTCAAAATTTCATCTGGCCCCACCATGGAAGGGTGCCAGACTCTGAGAGGTTTTCCCAAACCACATAAAATTATTTTTCTTCTGTCATTACAGTGGGTGAGTCCAGTTGGTGAGATGTTTAGGAGATTTGAATTGTGAGAATGAAAATATTATGGCTGATAGAGCAGATGACTCTGCACATTTAGGTACTGACAATACTAGCCTATCACTTGGTATCCTTGAAAAAAGTATTATATGAATGAGCTATTACACTGATATTTGCAATTAAAAAATAAAGCTTCTCACCATATGTGAAAATAGTTTGACTCTATTATGGAGTTCTGCCAGAAAGGTCATTGTGAAAGATAAATTGTTCTTAAATTTTGCATGTGTGCCTAGCTATATGGCAATAATATTTTCAAATTATGTACAATAAATGATTTGCATTCAGTACTTTCTTGAAAGACAGAAACAACTCCCTTTTGGGAGAATTTTCTAAAACATAATCCTGGGTATAAAAATGAGATATATTTTGTAAGGGTCATATAGGAAAGGCTTAGCATAACACTACAGAATTCTGAATTCTGGGGCTATGTCTACAATAAGAAGTCTACAGATATACTAATTTGGAAAACAAAATAAATGAAAAGAACACTATGCCTTTGAATTATATAACTGTTCTTCAAATAGGGAAGAAATATTAAGATTTCAAAACTAACAAGTTTTGTTTATTTGGGTTTTTTTTTCTTTCTCAAGGGAAAAATGATTAAATGATGCAAGATGATGTTCAATAATCTATTATTCATTGGAACATGTTTGTAGTTTCTATCATTGCTCTCAGATATTGAAACTGAATCAATATTTATGAGACATTTTACATTTTTTGTTAAGGTATAATTGCTGGGCATCATAGCAATAATGATAAACATACTGTTTTACAATAAATATTTTCTGAATGACCCACACCAAGTTGTTCTGGGTTCATGGCCATTTTTCACCATTGCAGTGGGGCAAAACATTAAAACACTAGTCTAAGAAAACAAATAACTTAGGGGCAGTTAAATGTTTAAATGCTTTCCATAAGGACTTTAAACTGCTCAAAGGTATTTCACTAATTTGGAGACCTGTGGTCCACTAATGAAAGTACTCAAAATTACTCTGGGCAATATTACTTTGTCAAAGCATATCTCATTAATGAGGTGAGAGAAGACTTTTTGCTATAAAACTAAGAGGATGATGGATCCAGTGCTTATTATTTCTCAGGTAGCCAGCCTGTTAAGGTCTCTGAGTATTCTGATACTAGATAGCACTAGCAACAGGATTGTCACTTCTAATTCCCCATCCAGCTAACCAGAAATTTACACCAAAAGGAAGATAGATAAAATTTATTTTAAAAGAGGACTCAAATTAGCATAATGTGCTTTTTTTTTTTTCCTTTTTGTGAGTCATCTGGATTCTAAAATATTTAAATCGTGTTTCTAAAATGGTGATAGGACTCATCAATGTTGCTAAAATTTAGCAGAAAAAAAATACCTCTGTGGAAGTGACAAGTTATCCCCTCTTTGGGATGTTTTTCTTTGATTCCCTGCAGAACTGTCATTTTTGGTGATTTCCAATATGCATGTGTGTATGTTTTTAGAGATTACTTGTATGTTTCTGAATCTGTTGAGGTACTGGTTCTGAGTTTTGAAAAACATGGACAAATTCAGTGAATTTGACAGAAAGGAAGTGTTATGAATTCCCGTAAGAAGCTGACAAAGAAATAGAGAGAGAAGAAGCCCTATAAGTTAAAAAAAAAAAGAAATTATATATGTACATGAAATGTATGTAAAGATCCTCAATTCATCCAGATAGCAGTAGTATCATGCAGCAATACAAAATGCATGAACAACCCAGTTTCAACAAGACTATAGCAAATTAGATCTTTATGTAGAAATCCTAAACTTCCTCTACAGTCAATGGAAATGACAAGTTTCTTGCAGGAACAATTCAGATTGGAGGAACTTAAGTTGCTGTGGAGGTTTCTGTTTCTACACTGGCTTAAGATAAGTCAGGAACAACTATACACTGAAGTGTTTGGGTTCAAATGCACCTAGGTCGTTAGAATGAATTCAGAGTCACAATTTGAGCTCTTGGAAGAATATCTTCTTTAAAATAAAAATAATCAACAATATTTTGATTGTCTCATAGAAATACTGTTCTAGATTAGGAAGTAATATTTTTTTATTGCAAAAAGTTGACATTAGTTAATTGGCAGAGATCAAAGCAAAGAGATTAAGATTGTAAGTGCTAAACATCCTTTCAAAAATATAGAAGAAATCAATTGGATCTTATTAGATGATCTCCAACTGCTTATAGAAATCATCTTGTGAGCTAATATTTAACTGATGGAAGTGAAATTTTTCATTATTATCTGCTACATGTCAAACGAGCCTCTGTTCAATATGGGAATTTTCTCTGTTATCCCAAAATACAGGGGAAGTATTCAATTTCTGTTACCCAATGAACTGGAAGGTATTTCAGAGTCAGTGAAGAGTTGGTGAAATCTGAATAAAGCATCCTTTAATAATATTCTGACTCACCCAGACACTGGACTTTACAGTACATTGTATATGGAAGAATAAATTTACTTTCTTTTCTTCCACAAATCCATCAAACTGTCAACCAATAAGACTACCACACTTTTTTCCCCTGTGAAGTGAATTTAAGTATGTATTACAAACTGAAATACTGCCATGAATGCTTAAAGTTTTGCAGTAGTGATGTAGGAGGTGATCTAAGCATCTGCTTAAGATACTTAAGCATGTTGCTAAACCATTTTATATAAGTGCATAGAGAGATTTTTTTGCATTTTATTTGCTCCAGCTTGCATGTGATTCTATTTTTAAATGGTGAGTACACAACTTCTTTCTCTATTGCAGATTCCATCCCCACCATTTCAAGTACATTACTTTATGCACTTTGCCATTGACCATCTCTGACACTTCTCTGTCAGTCCTCTGCTAAAAAAGTTTGAATAGCTCGGAAAAATGCCACTCTTTCTCTAAATAAGCTTGGGATTAAACTGAAAATTAAAGAGAAGGAATATGCCTCTTTCATTTATTGTTTGCTTTTGTGGGTTGCTGTTGTTGTTTTGTTTTGTCTTGTTTTGTCTTGTTTTGTTCTGCCTTCTCTTAGGAACACAGTTCTTCTTGTAGAATTTTAATTTTATATATTCAGATGGGTCATTCCAAGGAAAATGCAAATATGAAAAAAAACCCCAAAACACTAAAATCACTGATCTCCCAGAAAGCTTATCTGAGCTCATCAGAAACCTTGATCACCTTTCCAGATGCATATGATCTTCCCCAGCAAAGATATAGGGTGGCTCCTACAAGCCTATCACGTATGTTGCACAAAGTGATCAACTAACCTATAGAATTTTCTCTCAGAGCCTTGTGCTTAACTGCTTTGTTTGGTTTCTGCGGGGCTTTTTGTATTTTGTTTTTTTGTTTGTTTTTTGTTGTTGTTGTTGTTGTTGTTGGTTTCGTTTGTTTTATTTTGTTCTATCACATCACATGAAATGTTCACTGCTTACTTGGGCCCTTTGCAAACTTTAAATAGCTTTCAATAACTTGTATCCATATGGCAACATACAGCTACAGTACTTATGTCTAAAGAATCTAATCTTTCATAACTCACATCTGCAAGTTACAACATGCAAAAGATACAAATGTGAAAGCACTCTTTAAATTATTCAGGCAGAATTTCCACCTGTTCTTTCTTAGTAAGTAATGTAAGATGTAACTCTTGCAGACGAGCAATTTGGTGTAAACAAGAAGTCAGCTTGCCCATCACTTCTAAATTTGTTCTTTATTGGATGAGTTTAAAGAAATAAAAACAAGACAAACAAGGCAAGAGAGATTACATTGAGTTGGAGAGAGTCTAAATGTTATAACCTGTATGTAATAAGTGGCATGTAAAAAACATGTCAATATGCCCATATTTATTTTCCAGTAGTTTTTCTTAGAATTATTTAGGTTCATTTATAATTCCATCAATGAATTTGGTCACTGTGGCTAATGCATTAGTTAACATTTCATGCTTGAAATTTTGCTTGTTTATAACAATTGATACTAATGGAAGCAGGGTCATTTTCCTTGTTCTTTTTCTGCAGAATAAAATGAGGGCTCAGTTCTGGGGAAAACGATGCAAGTTTTAATCTCAGAATAGCCATAAAGGGATAGCAGTGTGGATTAGCATGCACATCAGTATAGTAATTTGTCACAATGTTTCTGAATCAGCCTTTCATTTAGTGAGGATTATACATTTGGTTAGAAAACATGAGCTCCTAAACCTCCATCTTCTGATAAGAGATTCTACGGTAATGGGGTCACTCTGATTGCACTATGAATTAGGATCAGTGTGGCATGTGAGTGAATTCTGTAGTCTGAATAATAGCTTTCACTTATCAACAAATTGCTGAATCCAGCTAGTAGTTTTTTAATGCGTTGGAGTGTTATACCTGTCCATTTATATGGAAGCAATTCAGAAACTCCTGAAAACCATCTTAAAAAATATTCAGCTTTTTTTTTCCTACTGCAAGGTATAACTATTCAATGTTTATAGCTCTGTCTCCACCACCTGAGTTCACCAATGTTTTTACTCTTTGGCACAAATAATCAAAATTGATTTTACTTACCAGCACTTTAAGTTAAAACATTGAAGTGGCCAAATTAACAAAATCTAATTCAACTGAGTAGTCAAATGTTCACAAAAGTTCAGTAGTTATGTTCCCTGGAATGCTGGACTTAATGATTTGTGTCATTAGGTCTCAAAATATTTTAAAAATAATAATGCTGAGATCTAATGGCACAAAACCTGTACATAATTGCAAAGCAGCTCTAAAGTCTAATTCTTAAACTGTAGTAATTGATCCTACAGTGAGATATATTCCGTAATCATGGAAGGCAATGGCATTTACAACTAGAATAATTAAAGTAAATGAAGAGGAAAATTGTATTCTCTATAACATTTAGTTCATTATAGGCTTAAACAAGTATGCCAATCCATGTTCATCAATATAAGTTACGATGCTCACAAACAAAATTAAATAAAATTGTTATCACCGAGAAACAGTTTTTGTTATGTACGCATGGAAATTGTCACATTATAAGAGACTTTCAGGCTTTTAAGGTTTTATTGACAGTGCTCAGAAATATGAGTAATAGATTATAGCACAGTTTGTGTGTGTGTGTGTGGTTTCTGCTTGTTTGGGTTTTGTGGCTTGGGGTTTTGTTTGTTTGTTTGTTTGTTTTTTACTACTGGTCATAATATATAAAATTATAGCCTTTTCTGCACTCTCTGTTGTTCGGTATTACTCACTGTCTTGATGCTTGATTTCATACCTCATTAAGTGCCTCTGTGGCTGTTTATTTTTTCCAGCTAAGGTCTCACTGGAGTTCACTAAACCACATTAGACATCATTGAAACTCCTGAGGGAACTGCAGCATAAGATATGCAACAGCCTAAAAGGGAATTCTGGAATTTTGAATGGTACATACAAATAAGGAAGTCCATAAGGTATGGGACAAATTGTGCATCAGTTTGTCTGTATATCTGGTTGGTTTATATCTTGCCAAGATCTTGAAACAAGCAAACTGCAGGCTTAAAAGCCTTTTTCTAGTACATCACGAATGTTCCATCATATTTTTCATTTACTACAATTTTCAGATACAAAGATGGAATTTTAAAATAGATTTCCAATGTTTGCATATACTTTCAAGTAGAATGATGGTCAAATAAACACACAATCTGAAAAACTATTTTCCTGTAGATAAGATACATGTTTAGATTCTTTTCTAGTAGTCTTAGTTGTTCTGAATATATGAGGCATATTATGAGGTTCTGATAAGATACAGATAAAAGTCCTTAGTTTGGTGGTGTCAACATCATTCTGTGGAGTAATTATTTATACCAATACCATTTTCTAAAGACAGGAATAGTGAATGACATTAATCAACTATCTACTTAACTGAATCTTAAAATATTGCCCAGCCAGGGGGTTTGAACATGCTCTTGGGAAAGAAGAGTTCAAAAGTTGCTCAGATCGAGGCAAGAACTGAAGTACAGTTCTATTCACCCTTGATGAATAGCCCTAGACACTGTGCTTCTGAATACAAGGAAAATTACTCATTTGTCCCTTTGGTGTCACTAATGATTTATTTCATTTGGTTGGTTGGTTACTGAGGTTTTTTTGCAAGTACTCATTGCAGTACTTTTCTTTCAGATCAAAATGTCTGTTTTTGTTTGTGTGTGTTGAGATACATAGTCACTCTTTTACAATTATTTACTTAAACAAAAAAAAAAAAACCCAAAAAAAGAAATTATGGTTAATTTTAGCTTAACTTATGCCTTCAGTTTTCCTTTTGTTCATTTTTTTTTTGATGAATTACAGTAAAACCGACAGATATTGCTCAACTCCTTGAGAATGATATCTAATAACTGGTTTTACAGGAAACAAAAGAATTCATAACAGTGCAGTATAACAAAAAAGATTTTATCACTTTGTTAGTGCTAATGATAAATAACAAAACACAGGCAGGTTCTCCTATAGAAAAGACAAAGAAAGCACTGCACAACACTAAAGAGTCATGCCTCATGTTTCACAGACAATTTTGGAACTACTGCAGGGACTTGCACCCATGCGTGATCAGTCTAAACCAGCCTTCAGAAGTCCCTTGTCCTGTCACTACAGTCCCTGAGGAAGAGACCCTCCCCAGCATCCCTATAGGCCCCCTTCAGGTACTGGAAGGCTGCTATGAGGTCTCCAGGGAGCCTTCTCTTATCCAGGCTGAACAGCCCCAACTTATAGAATAGAATAGTTAGGGTTAGAAAGGACCTCAAGATCATCTAGTTCCAACCCCCCTGCCATGGTCAGGGACACCTCACACTAAACCATCCCACACAAGAATTCATCCAACATGGCCTTGAACACTGCCAGGGATGGAGCACTCACAACCTCCCTGGGCAACCCATTCCAGTGCCTCACCATCCTAACAGGAAAGAACTTCCTCCTTATATCCAATCTAAACTTCCCCTGTTTAAGTTTGAACCCGTTACCCCTTGTCTTGTCACTACAGTCCCTGACGAAGAGTCCCTAACCAGCATCCTTATAAGACCCTTTCAGATACTGGAAGGCTGCTATGAGGTCTCCACGCAGCCTTCTCTTCTCCAGGCTGAACAGCCCCAACTTCCTCAGCCTGTCTTCATACGGGAGGTGCTCCAGTCCCCTGATCATCCTCATGGCCCTCCTCTGGACTTGTTCCAGGAGTTCCATGTCCTTTTTATGTTGCGGACACCAGAACTGCACACAATACTCCAGGTGAGGTCTCACAAGAGCAGAGTAGAGGGGCAGGATCACCTCCTTCGACCTGCTGGTCACGCTGCTTTTGATGCAGCCCAGGATACGGTTGGCTTTCTGGGCTGCAAGCACACACTGCTGGCTCATGTTCATTTTCTCATCGACCAGCACCCCTAAGTCTTTCTCTGCAGGGCCGCTCTGAATCTCTTCTTTGCCCAGTCTGCAGCTGTGCCTGGGATTGCTCCAACCCAGGTGAAGGACCCTGCACTTGGCATGGTTGAACTTCATAAGGTTGGCACCAGGCCACCTTGCAAGCGTGTCAAGGTCACTCTGGATGCCATCCCTTCCCTCCAGCATATCAACTGGACCACACAGCTTGGTGTCATTGGCAAACTTGATGAGGGCGCACTCAATCCCACTGTCCATGTCACTGACAGAGATGTTGAACAAGACCGGTCCCAACACTGATCCCTGAGGGACACCACTCATTACCGGTCTCCAGCCAGGCATCGAGCCATTGACCACAACTCTTTGTGTGCAGCCATCCAGCCAGTTCTTGATCCACCCAGTGCTCCACCTATCAAATTGATATCTCTCCAATTTAGAGAGAAGGATGTTGTGTGGAACAGTGTCAAACGCTTTGTACAAGTCCAGGTAGATGACATCAACTGCTTTACCCTTGTCCATCATTTCTGTAGCCCCATCATAGAAGGCCACGAAATTGGTCAGGCAGGATTTGCCCTTAGTGAAGCCATGCTGGCTGTCATCAAGCACCTTGTTGTTTTTCATGTACCTTAGCATGTTGTCCAGGAGAATGTGCTCCAAGATTTTAACAGGAACAGAGGTGAGACTGACTGGTCTGTAGTTCCCTGGTTCATCCATTTTCCCCTTCTTGAAAATGGGGGTTATATTTCCCTTTTTCCAGTCGTCGGGAACTTCACCTGACTGCCATGATTTTTCAAATATGATAGCCAGTGGCTTAGCAACTTCATTCGCCAGCTCTTTCAGGACCCGCGGATGGATTCCATCAGGTCCCACGGACTTGTGTGCGTTCAGATTTTAAAGACGGTCTCGAACCAGATTCTCTCCTACAGTGGGCCCAAGGTTTTCATTCTCACAGTCCCTGCGTCTACCTTCCATGACCTGGGTGGTGCAGTCAGAGCCTTTGCCAGTGAAGACTGAGGCAAAGAAGTCATTCAGAACCTCAACCTCCTCCAAATCCTGTGTAGCCAGCTCTCCCTAAAGCTTCCTCAAGGGGCCTGTGTTGTCCCTAGTCTGTTTTTTGTTTGCTACGTAGCTGTAGAATCCCTTCCTATTATTCTTAACATCCCTGGCTAGGTTTAATTCTAACTGGGCCTTACTAAGCAGGCTCCTGAAGTGGCCAAAGTCTGCTCTTTTGAAGTCCACGGCAGTGAGCTTGCTACACGCTCTTCTCACTGTCATGGGGATCTCAAATCCGACCATCTCTTGATCGTTGCATCCAAGGCTGCCCTGGAGTACCACATTCTCAACAAGCCCTTTCTTGTTGGTGAGCGTAAGGTCAACCATGGCACCTCTCCTTGTTGGCTCCTCTATTACTTGCAGAAGTAATTTGTCTTCCACACAATCGAGGAACCTCGTGGATTGCTTGTGCCGTGCAGTGCCATGTTTCCAACAGATGTCAGGGTGGTTGAAATCCCCCATGAGAACAAGGGCCTGCGAGCGTGAGGCTTCTCCTATCTGTCTATAGAGTACTTCATCCGCAGGTTCTCCTTGATCAGGCAGCCTGTAACAGATTCCCACAGTGATGTCTGCCACGGCTGTTTTCCCTTTAACCCTGACCCACATACTCTCTGTAAACTGCTCACCTGCCCCTAGACAGAGTTCCATACTCTCCAGCCTATCCCTAACATAAAGGGCAACTCCCCCTCCCCGCAAGCCGGGCCTGTCTTTTCTAAAGAGACTGTAACCTTCCATTCCAACACTCCAGTCATAGGAGCCATCCCACCATGTTTCTGTCGTGCCTATTATATCATACCCCCGCAGATGTGCACACATCTCTAATTCCTCTTGTTTGTTCCCCATGCTACGGGCGTTTGTATAGAGGCATCTGAGACGAGCTCCAATTGAAGCCGACTCGGTGGCTGGAGCAGCCGGAATGTATGTACCTTGTTTCGAGCATTTATTATAGGTGTTGGCAACTGACTGGATGTGTTGGGATGGAATGATGCCCCCCTCCCCCAACACATCTAGTTTAAAGCCTCCTTGACCCGTCTGTCAAGCCTCCTACCAAAACTGTTCTACATAGTTTTGAAACAAAGTTTCATTGCCAGATTTGTTGGTTTATATTAAAAAAAGATTGTTTTCTTAATACTTAAGAAGCATTTTATTGAAAGCTATTACAAAATTGGTAGTTGATAACAAAAATATGATATTGGACTTTATGTTGTAATTTGAAAGAGCATAATGATCTTAAAAAATATTTAGTCTTTGTACTTCTATCAAAACGTTTGCAGCCTAAGTACACTTTTAATGAAAATTTTCATTTCAATCATGTGAGGTATTTATAACCTATTTGGGAAAAAAAAAACATTCATAATATGAACTGCGCAATCTTCTTTTATTAAACATTTGTTAATTTTTCAGGAACCTATAAACAAAGAGTAAATCTAAAACTAAATGGTTTAAAATTTTAATTGAGTTCCAGATTTTTATGTCATATGTTAGTTACAGTACTGAACATTTGAAATAAAATTTTATTAAAACAAAAATAATATTTAAACATTGTTAATATTTTGACTGAATATAATTTTCATTATGCCAAAGACAGATTTTTGTAACTTTTGGCCTCCTGATATATTTTTTTAAGCTCCATTTAGGTGTCCCTCAAAACATCACCTTGAATAATTTAAAAAATGGAAATACAAAATATTTGGGTAGATATCATAATTTTATTTCTTTTTATGACTGTTGTGTTTATGATTTTCTAGTATAGGTGGCCATCAGATCTTGATTTAATTCTTTAAAAGAAACTGTTGTAGAATAGGTAGGGAACTCAGCACCCTTGTCTCCCCATTCTTGTGATATCACTTCTTATGATGCATTGTATTCTGGCAAATCCCTTCAAAACTATTAATTAAAAAAAATGATCCCAGCTGAAATAGGGCAGTATAAGCAATGCATTATTTTAATATGATGTTACCTAACACTATAATTCTTCAAGGTTCATGGTTTCTATTACTTGGTTGTAACAGTGATAGTATCTCATTTTCCTCGGCTCGTTTTGTGTAACTGACTTCAAAACTCCTGAAGTATATGAGATACTATGTACTCACTTGGCTGAGCCGGGGGAGGTTTAGATAGGATTCTAGGAAAAATTTCTTTACAGAGAGGGTGATCAGGTATTGGAACAGGCTGCTTAGGGAAGTGGTGGAATCAACATCCCTGGGTGTTCAAAAACCATGTAGATGAGGCCCTCAGTGACATGGTTTAGTGGTGGCCTTGGCAGTGCTGGGGTAATGGTTGGACTTGATGAACTTAAAGGTCTTTTGATTAAAAGTCCTAGTCTTAAAGTTCCTAGTTGATTCTATGATCCTATGATTCTATGATTGTGTCAAGTTTTAGGTAAATTTTATGATCATGGCAATGAAAAGCCACAGGGTGGGGAGTGCCATCATTAGCTTACAGCTGAACTCCTTGTTATTCTACTCTTTCACCTGTGGTGTGTCCTTGATTGCTGTAATTTCTTGTCCTCCAAAACGGCTATGTCCCTCACAAGTGAAAAACCTTTCTGTATCTCAGTCTCTTATCTAGACACTCAACACCTATTCATTGATCAGAATTCTTTTATTTTCACTCCTGATTTCAATATTCAGAAAACATTCAAGGACAGGAGAAGGATTACTGGTGAGAAAACTGTAAAATTCAGTAAAGCACAAACACCTCAGTATGAGCAGAGAACAGCTTCAGGATCCAGGAAGAATATGCAACATGGGCATGGGTCTGAGCTCATCAGTCTAGATGAGAAGCAAAGTGTATGAGACCATCAAGCACTGGGTCAATGTGACTATGCTATTATAGAATACCAAACTACATTGACAACAACAGCTGAGATACCTCTGTAAGTCCCTGGCATTACCAGATGTCACAGAGATGTTCTTGTCTCTCTCACCTACACTCTCTTCTGGTTCCTTCCCTGTTACATCATGAGCAAACCCTTTGTGTTTTTTCAAAACTCTGTTCTCTTACAGCTGGCTTTTTCTAGAAGTGGTAGTCTTCTGTTTCAAGCCACAAACTTCTTCCTGTTTCTGTCATACATGTTCATACAGACAGAACATCATGATGCTCACAGCCCTGAGGCTGCCTGAAAAACCTACAAGCTCTTTAAATTTCTCCTCAGGACCTAAATCCCATTCTTCCTGTAGGAAACAAATTTCTTAAGTATCGTATGTAATTATTTACTTCATTAGCTGACTGAATATCTGTTGGTTGGGGTTTTTTTGTTTGTTTTCTTTTTTTTCTCCCAAATGGTAAGGATTACAGGCAATGACAAATGTTTGTCAAGAACAGAAACCAGAGATTTGTAGAACAAGAATAGAGTGATCATATTTCAGAACATCCAGGCAGTGAATTAGTTAAAGAGCAATTATATTGGTCTTACTGAGAGCAAAAAATTTTTAGAAGGCTCTGTGAGGACTTTGTTACTTCATTACACTACAGCTGTGCAAAATGTGGCATTTTCAGTAGATACTGTTTTCTGTTTCTTTATCTTCTCTCTCAGTAGTTTTTTTTGCTTACTCACTGTCCTGGATTCAGCAGTAGCAGTCATTTTTCTCCTTCTTAGTAGGTGGTGCAGCGCTGTGTTTTGACTTTCAGCCTGAGAACAGAGCTGATAACACAGATGTTTTAGTCTGACCAAGGACTTTCTGAGCCTCATGCTCTGCCAGGGACGAGGGAGGGCCGGGAGGAAGCAGAGGCAGGACACCTGACCCAAACTGACCAAAGAGGTATTCCATACCACAGCATGTCATGCTCAGGGAGGTAACTGGGAGTTACCAGGAAGGGTATGGGCTCTCTTCGGGGGGGTCGAACTTGTTCGGCAAGTGGTATTGTATTCTCTTCCCTCACTATTTTCTCTTATTATTATTATTATTATCATTGGTGGTAGCAGTAGTGATTTGTGTTACACCTTAGTTACTGGGCTGTTCTTATCTCAACCCATGGAAGTTACATTCTCTCAATTCTCCTTCCATCCCTCTGGGAGCCGGGGAGGGAGGGGGGGTGGGGGGAAAGAAAGAAAGACGGAGAAAGGGGGTGGGGGGTGGTGAGTGAACGAGCTGTGTGGCTCAGTTTAAACCACAACAGTTCTTTTTGGAGCCCAACGTGGGGCTCGAGGGGTTGAGACAACAATAGATCTGACTGGAGTGTGTCTAATCGCATCTGTGATAAGCATTCATTGTTTTAGATTAATAGTCACTGTTCACAATGCTGATTTAATGGCTCTCAAAGTTGTTCCTCTTAATCTCACAGTTTCAGTATCGTACCTTATCGTACCTTACTTAGAGCCTGTATTTGCTGTGTTAGTGTTTATTGGCTGGGGGCCTTGGGCTAAGGTTCTTGTCTCATTATACTTTATGGTAATGACTTGTAATACAATAGAATCATTGATCATGCAACTGATGCTACATGGAGTAAATGGGCTGAACTAATTACACAAGGTACTCGAATAGGAAATCCCAGTCATCTAGGCGTTCTAGAAGTCATCATGGACTGGCCAGAGGGCAAAGATTTTGGAATGTCATCAGAGGAGGAGGTGATGCATGCTGAAGAGGCCCCACCATATAATAAACTGTCAGAAAGTGAAAAGCAACATGCCTTGTTTACTGATGGGTCCTGCCGTATTGTGGGAAAGCATCAGAGATGGAAGGCAGCTGTACGGAGTCCTTGACAGCAAGTTGCAGAAACTGCTGAAGGAGAGGGTGAATCGAGTCAATTTGCCAAGGTGAAAGCCATCCAGCTGTCCCTGGACATTGCTGAACCAGAAAAGTGGCCAGTACTTTATCTCTACACTGACTCATGGATGGTGGCAAATGCCCTGTGGGGGTGGTTGCTGTAGTGGAAGCAAAGCAACTGGCAACACAGAGGTAAGCCCATCTGGGCTGCTGCATTGTGGCAAGATATCGCTGCCCGGGTGCAGAACCTGGTGGTGAAGGTACGCCATGTAGATGCTCATGTACCCAGGAGTCGGGCCACTGAGGAACACCAGAAGAACCAACAAGTGGATAAAGCTGCTAAGATTGAGCTGGGGGGTGGGGGTGGGGGGGGTGGGGCGGCATGGGAAGGAAAGAAAGATGGAGGAAGGGAGGTGGGGGGGGAGTGAGTGAACGAGCTGTGTGGCTTGGTTTAAACCACAATACTCACATTTTCCTTTCCATCTCAAAGAAACCGTAAAAGGCTTTTTATATCCAACTACATTTGAAATTAAATGCAGCTGAATCAGCTGAAATGTCGAAAAAGTTATTTTAAGGTGCAGTGTAAACATTGTAGAACATGAGCAAGGTCATTGAAGGACATACTGACCCTGCTGTACCTGGCCTAATCTCTACTATAGCTCAATGATCAGGTGCACTTTATTTGTTTCAGGCTTCCACCACTGAAAATCAAAACATTTCTAATTAGAGATATTATCAGTTTCTATGGTGTCCACATACCAGCTGGCTCATGCAAGTGTAGTATATGCACAACCTTGTTAAAAATAAGATCTGCAGTAGCTTCTTTTTAAATATAAATCTGCTGCTTAAAGCATTTCAATATTTAAGAAGACAAGAAGTTCTTATTTGAAGGCTTATGACTAATTGCTTACAATTTCTTAAAATTGTTTCTCTGGAGTAGGTCAGGCAAGAATCTCTGAAAAGAATCTGTGAAAAGAACTTTCTGGTTTTGTATTGAAACATCAAATAATATGGTTTAATCAATCTAAATAAGCTGTTTAGGAACAAATTGCAATTTGACATCTTGTAAGCTGAGTTCCATTCCAGTAGGAATTAAATTCACTGAGTCATAAACTCTTGAAAAACAAGGGTTGTAATAGAACTGTGCTAGTAGGAATAGCTATAATTACTCTTCAAATAATGACAATGACAAAGTAAAATAAAAGGTTTAACACACTTCTCCACTAAAAAAGGAAACGTGGAAAACCTGGCTTCTCTGTGCCTTTTGTTGACGAACAAATTAAACATTGAAAAAGGACTGAATGTAATTTTTTTTCAGAACCTAGACATGGCAGCATTTTATTGGTTACTCTGTACTTCCTTTTGCAGCCAGTGATGTTGGGTAGCTCACTATTGGAGAAAACCTTAATGCTAACATTATCCAGAACTTAAAGCCTCTTGTCATTTTTAAAGATTTGTGTTTCACAATTCCTAGTTCCTTTTCTTGCTGTTACATATATTACATTTATTCTTCATTGAGATGACCAGAATGAAAGATCCCACTGCAGTGCTAGTTAATATTTTTATGACCTCCTCTTGTTTCTCTTAGTTTTTCAATAAAGATGTGAAAAGGCAACAATATCAATGTCAGAAAAGACATAAGATAAAGACATGACTACTTAATCTTTTACAGTGAAACTACTTCATTTATTACAGAAAAAAGTCTTTGCAGAATCACAGAATGGCTGAGGTTGGAAGAGATCTCTGGAGGTCATCTGCTCCAACATCCCTGCTGAAACAGAGCCACCTACAACCAGTGGCTCAAGACCATGTCCAGACATATTTTTTAAAATTTTTCAAAGATGGAGACTTCACAACCTCCCTTGGCAACCTGTTTGGTGCTTGGTCACCCTCCCAGTAAAATGATGTTTCTGACTGTTCATATGGATACTCCTGTGTTTTCAGTGTGTGTCTGTTGCCTCTTATTCTGTCATTAGGCTCCACTGAAAAGAGCCTAGCTCTGTCCTGTTTTCACCCTCCCTTCTGATATTTGTACATATTGATGAGGTCACCTTGAGCCTCCTCTTCCCCAGGTTGAGTAGTTGCAGCTCACTCAGCTTTTCCTCACATAAAGATGTTCCAGTCCCTTCATCAACTTAATAGCACTTTGTTGAATTCTTTCCTCATTAGCTTCACATTTCTCTTGTAACAGGGACCCCTGAAGTGTATTATTAAATATCAAGTCAGGCATGAGTATTCTTTACAGTATCAGTGAACCTTCTGGTTTTTATATCCTCCTGTTCAAGATATATGACCATCAACACAACATTGACAAACTGGAGAGATAACAGAATTTATGTAAGGAAATAACAGAGCTGCTTACAGTCAGAATATGAAAAAAATCCTAATTTTGGTTTACCAGTCTTACAGCTGTTTGCATTTTTTTTTTTTTAACTAAATCCAAGGACCAACCAGTACTTCATAGCCTTGTGGAGGATTTATAAGATGATACCTGAAGACTTTTGACAGTCATTTGTCTGTTTTGGCTTCCTACTTTAATGACATTATCCCATGATGTGCCAACAAATTACCCCTACATTAAATAGCCTCACATTAACAGCACATTAACCCTTGATGTACTTCCAACAGAGCATTCTTAGAATGCAGAATTTCACCAAAACTGACAATAACGTCTCGTACAACATGAAGCAGACAGTATTATAAATGATCGTAATGTGAAGGCAAAACTGGCATTTATTTTCAGATTGTATTTAAATCGGCTTTATCAAGGTTAGACAAGTTTTTTATTTCGTAAATGAACACTTATAAATATTATGCTGTTAAATCATTTAAATTTTTTCTAACTGTGGTAACTGTTTAACTTTGGTAAAAATTCCTTTACTTTTCACTGAATATAATAGTCTCTAACAGCGGATGACAGCTGATCTGTGCATAAGTCATATTGTATAGAAAGCACAATTCATGTTAAGAATGAATTATGGAATTAAGCATGCCATGCTTAAAGAGTGAGCTGAATGAGCTTCAAGGTGACTTATCCAGTCAAAGTTGAATGTAATCAGAGAACAGAAATGACAGACTAGGAATGGAAGTTGGTTATTTGGGGTGTTATGATGAAAAAGTAAAACATGACCCGAAGTTCAATTTTTAGTGAATTTGGTAGTTAATTTCTGGTAATAATGCTTGCACTAAAAGCCAGGAAGATTTGAGAAGCCCTGAAAGAAATGAAAATGCTGTTAGAAATAAGGTTCACAGACATGGACAGGGCAACTAAATTTAAAAGTACTTGTCTATTTTATTTTCATAGTATTTGACTTCAAAGTATTGTTGTGTTATTGAAGTACATAGCGTGCTAAGTAATATTATATAATATATATGCAATTTTATACCATTTGCGTACAGTACATGTACAATTTTCATACAATGCATATGCTAATATAGATATCTACTGTATAATCACAGGAAACACAAAACAACAGAAGAGAAATCACACCAGTCGTTTCAACACTGTTATAGAATCATAGAATCATAGACAGTTTGGGTTGGAAAGGACTTCAAGATCATCTAGTTCCAACCCCCCTGCCATGGGCAGGGACACCTCACACTAAACCATGTCACCCAAGGCTCTGTCCAAGCTGGCCTTGAACACCACCAGGGATGGAGCATTCACAGCTTCCCTGGACAACCCATTCCAGTGCATCACCACCCCCGCAGTACAGAATTTCTTCCTTATATCCAATCTAAACTTCCCCTGTTTAAGTCTGAACCTGTTACTCCTTGTGCTATCACTACAGCCCCTAATGAAGAGTCCCTGCCCAGCACCCTTATAAGCCCCCTTCAGATACGGGAAGGCTACTATGAGGTCTCCACACAGCCTTCTCTTCTCCAGGCTGAACAGCCACAACTTTCTCAGCCTGTCTTCATACGGGAGGTGCTCCAGTCCCCTGATCATCCTCGTGGCCCTCCTCTGCACTTCTTCCAACAGTTCCATGTCCTTTTTATGTTGAGGACACCAGAACTGCACACAATACTCCAGGTGAGGTCTCATGAGAGCAGAGTAGAGGGGCAGGATCACTTCTTTTGACCTGCTGGTCACGCTGCTTTTGATGCAGCCCAGGATACGGTTGGCTTTCTGGGCTGTTTTAGGACTCCTTATTATAGTGAGCAAACCATTTACGTGTATGGAAAAAAACAAATGGGAAAACAGGAAAAATAAAGATCACTGAAACTAATAAATATGAGTGCTGAACTTGAGATAGCAATGGCAGGCTCCTGGGAGAGGGCTCTGCAAAGTACCACAGTATCATGCTGAATCTGACCCATCCCTTTTCCACAGGCATCCTCTACTGCCTGCTTCTGGAGGTAGCATGCTGGAGATTGTGATCTTTTGGTATGACCTGAAATAACTGTTCTTTTTAATCTCCAACAGACTCCTGTCTTTCTTCAACAGATTTAACATTTCCCTTTTCATCTCTTTTCCAAATACTTGTATAATTCCATTTCTTCTTTCATTTCAAAATGAGAAACTGATTTCAAAATTATAAATCCAAAAAGCCTATTTCAGTCCTGGTCTTTAGATATTACCTCATTTCTTTAATAACAGTGCATGATCTATTACAATTGGAGCTACATTAAGGACACCAAATGTTTCAAACTATCAAAATTATGTGATACTGCGGGCTTTAATTCATTATTTCTCACATTACTTCCATATTCCAATATTTTTATTTTTAACAAAATTAAACTCTCCTCAATATAAATTGAATTATGCATTTTGCTAAATGAACAACATAATCACTATGACAATTCAAACAATATTCAGTGTGAATATTTTTTACCATGATGAAAATGATAAAATTCATCCCCTGTAATCCTATTTTTTCATTATGTGCAATGTCCACATTGATAAAAATCCTTTCTGAGCTGCTTCGAATTAGCTTAGTAGACTTCATCCTTCCTACTCCTCTAGGCATTGTGCTGAGAGGCACAAGCCTTCCAGCAATTCTTGCAAAGTTTGTGATTTTACAAAGAAGTTTGACTCGTGCAAGACATAGGTTTGTTCTATACCTAGTGTCCAGAGAACAACATAAATGATTAAAGATCACAGGGATAACAAAAAAAAAAAAAAAACCCAAAAAAACAACATGTAAGTTACATACTTGCAGCTCTGAACCAGCAAAGCAGGAGTATCTGAAAGAAATTTTTACTCTCTAACTGATTCACTGATTCTATTCAGAATCTTTCTGAGACTCCTCATTTTAGTTTCTGGATTTCTTTTAAAGAAAAAAGAAGCATGCTAGTAGAGAGACTTGTGTTAAAAGAAATACAAAACCCTAAAGAAATACACAGTAAGCAAAAAGGTCATAGTCATCTGACAGCTTGGAAAAATAGTTCATTTGATGTATTTCAGTTTTTATTATCTTTGAGCACGGTTCTTGAACATATCACATTTTTTCAACTTTTTTTTCACTATTTTGAATTAGCAAACATAGCAACTGACCTATATTTGGCTACTGTTAATGAACAATTACTTTAAATATCTGATACTGTAGGTAGGGTTATTTACTGACCTCTAACACCCTAAAATTTCCCAGGCTAATGTAGGTCAGCCTGTGCTCATCAGTAACTAGCATTGTCACGATTTTTTCCCAGGTTGCTGTCACTGAAAGAGGGTCACTCAAGATGGCTGTACAGCACACTGGAATCTTTGTATTTGTTATTATAGAAAAGAATCATAGAATAGCTAGGGTTGGAAAGGACCTCAAGATCATCTAGTTCCAACCCCCCTGCCATGGGCAGGGACACCTCACACTAAACCATCCCACCCAAGGCTTCATCCAACCTGGCTTTCTGAGCTGCGACCGCACACTTTTTTATGGTTGGCTTTCTGAGCTGCGAGCGCACACTGCTGGCTCATGTTCATTTTCTCATTGACCAACACCCCCAAGTCCTTCTCCGCAAAGCTGCTCTGAATCTCTTCTCTGCCCAACCTGTAGCTGTGCCTGGGATTGCTCCGACAAAGGTGTAGGACCTTGCACTTGGTGTGGTTAAACTTCATAAGGTTGGCATCAGCCCACCCCACAAGTGTATAAAGGTCCTATAGAATCCCTTCTTGTTATCTTTCACATCCTTAGCCAAATTTAATTCTAACTAGACGTTAACTTTCCTATCCTGGTCCTTAGCTTCCAGAACATCATCCTTGTAATTCTTCCCAGGCTGCCTGTCCTTGCTTACACCTTTTATAAGCCTAATTTTTCCTTTGAAGTTTCAGCAGCAGCTCCTTATCCATCCAAGGAGGTCTCCTGACACTCCTCCTCCTGCATTTCCTTCTATTTGGGATGCAACAGTCCTGAGCTTGCAGCAGGTGATCCTTGAATATCAACCAACAGTCTTAGACCCCCGTTCCCTCTAGGGCTATATCATATGGAACCTTACTAAGCAGGTTCCTGAAGAGGCCAAAATCTGCTCTCTTGAAGTCCAGGGCTGTGAGCTTGCTGTACCCTCTTCCCACTGCCCTGAGTATCTCTGATTCGACCATCTCATGATTGCTGCAACTAAGGCTGCCCTGATCACTGCAACCAGGGCTGCCCTGGAGCGCAACATTTCCAACCAGCCTTTCCCTGTTGGAGAGCATGAGGTCAAGCATGGCACCTCTCCTTGTCGGCTCCTCTATTACTTGCAGAAGGAAATTGTCTTCCACACAATCGAGGAACCTCCTGGACTGCTTGTGCAGGGCCATACCTTTGCTCCAACAGATGTCAGGGTTGTTGAAATCCCCCATGAGAACAAGGGCCTGTAAGCGTGAGGCTGTTCCAATCTGTCTACAGAGTGCTTCACGTACAGATTCTTCTTGATCAGGAGGTCTGTAACAGATTCCCACAGTAATGTCTCCCATTGCTCTTCTCCCTTTAACCCTGACCTACAAACTCTCTGTTGACTGCTGACCTGTCCCAAGACAGAGTTCCATACTCTCCAGCCTACCCCTAACATAAATAGCAACTCCCTCTCCCCACCTGCTGGGTCTGTCTTTTCTAAAGAGCCTGTAACCTTCCATTCCAACACTCCAGTCATAGGAGCCATCCCACCATGTTTCTGTCATGCCTATGATATCATACCCCCGCAGATGTGCACACATCTCTAATTCCTCTTGTTTGTTCCCCATGCTACGGGCGTTTGTATAGAGGCATCTGAGCCAAGCTCCAAATGAAGCCGGCTCATTGGCTGGAGTGACTGCAATATCTCTACATTGCTCCAAGCATTTATTATAGGTGCTGGCAACTGACTAGGTGTGGTAGGATGGAATGATGCTCTTCCCTAGACCAGTTCCGCTAGCCCCAGGTAGACCTGGCCTCCCAAATTGAGTCCCATGGCTACATACCCAAACCCCTAACTATGGCACCACCTTTCTAGCCCTTTATTAACCTGGCCAATCCTCCTAGCCTTTCAAAGTCCTCCACTTCATCCTGGGGAACTGACAAAAAGACTATCTGAGCTCCAGAGTCCCTAACCACCTCTCCCAGGTCTCTGTAGTCCTTCTTCATGTTCTCCGGGCTACTGCTATCTATATCACTAGCACCCACATGGATCACTAGAAGTGGGTAATAGTCAGTGGGACTTACTAGGGCAGGCAGCCTCTCTGCAACATCCCTGATCCGTGCCCCTGGTAGGCAGCACACCTCCCTCGAGACGGGGTCAGGCTGACAGATGGGTGCCTCTGTGCCTTTCAAAGCAGAGTCCCCTACTACTATGACCCACCACTTTTTCCTGGCAGCACCAGTAGTGATCTTCTTTACCACTGCATCAGCTGGTTGCTCATGGCGTGAGTGTGAGGAACTTTAGCCCTCTGCAGGACAGGAAAGCAGTTCTGTATAGGGACAACAGATTTAGGAGTAAACCCCTTGCTTTTAATTGTCCTCTTCCTCCTTTTGTTGTTGTGTGTTTTTTTTTTTTTTTGTTTGGTTGGTTTTGGTTTTTTTTTTTGTTACTAGTTCCAGGCTTCCTGAGTTTACGGCCTCCTTCTTTCTTCCATGAGCTGCAGTGGACGCTTGAGGCCCTGCACAGTTCGGGCCTGAAGCAATCAGCCCTGCTTCCTCTCAGCTTCCCTGACAACTTTCAGCTTCCCTGACAACTTTCAGCCTATTGACAGCGTCCCGCCGCTCAGCCCCTGCTGCAGGAAGACCTCCACCAGGGAGCACTGAATGTGGCTCTGCCTATCGTGCACCCTCAGCTCAGGAGACCAGTGCAGGCACTCTCTACACTCCGAGCTCTGCACTGCAGCCTCCCCTCTCATCGGCTCTGTCTGGGTGCCTACGCTGGCCACCGCCGGGGCAGCCAGAGCTGAGCTCCCAGACTGGGCCCTGGTCATAAGGCGAGCGCTCACCTACCCACACAAACTGCCTTGCCATCCTTCTGGTCCATCTGGCTCCCTGGAGCAGGTTTTTAACCACTCAGCGCTGGTGCTGCTCTGCCCCCTGTGAGTCCCTGCTCACGTCAGCTGAGCTGCTGGCTCCTGGGCAAGTCCTGTCGAGACTTGAGGCTCCCTCGGTGGCTCTTGCTGCTCTGAGTTGAGGCTCCTGGACACTGATCTTCCCCCTGCTCAAGTGAAGGTGTCCTCTCTCGAGCTACTCACCTCAGTAATTCTATTATTATTAATGATTTATTTATGCAGACACCATTTTGATTCCCCACTATGATAAGACATTTATAGCATCCCAGTCTTTGATGAATCTTCCAAAGTGTGGATGTCTGATGTCATAAAGCTCCTTGTAATCAGGCAACCAAATCTCAGAGCTGGAGTCCTCCATGCAAGCACAGGAACTCTTGGAGAGTACACTGGTAAGTGGAATCCATAGGCATGTTTCAGAGGGATAGTTAACTAAGCTATAAGCAGATAATTTGTAGTAACAAGCACTTCAAGGACTCAAGCTAATCTTCTGCTTACTTCCATACTCAATGCACATAAGCCTTCCCATATGCTTGTGGAATTTGAATGAAGGGCATTTATTTCATATTCCCAGAACTTTTAGAGAAGAGGTTTGAGATTAAGTCTGAGGTTATAAGAGAAGCAGGTAAGAACAGGTTGCCTTTTTCCAGATGTGTCAGCCAGTTCCTAGGAAAGGCTGAAAGAATTTGCTACTTGCAGCAAGAGCAAATATTTTTGTTCAGAAGCAGAGAATAATGAACCTATTTAGATGCAATTTGGATTCAAATGTATTTACCTTTTTTACTTCATTCCATTCTTTTCCTTTATTCAGTTAGACTGAATAGCTCTTTTCTGCTCTGCATGCTGGATTAATTGTCTTGATGACTATGAGTTCTCTCAGCAAGTGAATTGTTAATATGAGAATAATATGGTGGAATGGTTCTTTGTTTTCCCTTTTGACTTATCTGCTCACACACAAGAGAGAGTCCAGTATAAGTGTGTTGCTTTTAGTTGATTTAAGTCACCATTACTACATAATAATTTATATATTAAATTATATTTGCTCAAATTCTGCTTCAGGTTTGTAGATACAGTTCTTAGTGGGTTTAGTAGGCAGTTCAGTTAGTTATATGTCTTTGCACATAATTTTGCACTGAGTTATGAGTCATTGCCACACATCATTATATATAAATATTGGAATAAGATAACTCTTATATTTCATGCTTTTGTACTCTAGGTATTTTTAAATTCTAATAAATTACAATTTTAGGTAGTCCAGTATGTCTTCTCAGTGTCAATAATGTAAAGGGATAATGAATCTCAAACTTTTGTAGATATCTTAAGAACTATTCTGAATTGTAGGTATGCCCATACATGTCTAGACATCTTTGCAATATGGACTTAAGATTTGGTTTTAGAGGAGATACTGTATTTTTAAAACAGCACCAGTACACTAACAAACACAGTTAAGTTTAAAATTCAGGAGTAAACACTAGTTACAGTCTGAGACGAAATCACATTCTCAGGGTAGAATGCTTGAGGTTTTCTCACTGATAAAATATTTCTATGCTAACACTATCCTGCCTCTCAACAATGTATAACATTAGAATATTTTTCCACTGATTTTCATAGGCAAAGGTACAATTTTGCTAAATTAAGTTCTTATTTAAATCTTCCACGATTACAGCAATTTAACAGTGTAATATCTTCTCTGTTTTTTAAGGAATATTCTTTTACACTTAGACAGTTCTAATGAAAGCTTAACCATTTGTCCGCAGGCGCTTGTGGAAATGCATATTTAATAGAGATTCATTGTTTCTTACAAGTATGTTTTCAGCATTCTACACTGTTTCACTGGTTTTATTATAATGTAATTTTCCTTATATGTGATGAGAATCATCATTATAAAAAAAATTTTTCTTTCTCACACATGTCAGATCTCAAACCATAGGATAAATATTAAGTAATATTTTTACTTAGGTATCACACACATCTTGAAGAGATGAAGAAAACTAAATTAAAATCTTGATCTTCTGGTATCTGAGATACTCTGAATACAATTATAAGATGCATCAGAGGAAGGCAAAATGGGCAAAAAATTTTCCCCTTATTAAAACAAGAGCTTCCCTTCTGAAATATCAAACCAAAAACATACAGAAGTTTAAAACTATTAAATATCCCTTTTAGTGTACTTATTTTAAAGTAAAACAACATAAAAGACAATCCTCCACATAAGGAGTAGTTAGAATAAGAGTGTTCACTGATAGGGATGTAATTTGTAATATCAAGTAGGTCTCATAACACTTTTGTTTGTCTTAACTTTCTTACTTTCAAAAGCAATGAAAATTTTTGCCAAAAATGGAGACAAGGGAGTTCATCTATATCGAGGACGTAACGGGAATTGGAGTTCATTATCAAATTGCTTATAAACACTTGTGAAACAAAAGGAGAAAAAAAATTATATAAAGCCTGAAAGGTTTTGCAGTTTTACAGGTGGTTCCAAATGTTATCAGAAATTGAGAGACAAACAAAGAAAAAAAATATTATTTTGAAGGCTCTAATAAAATCATGGATGGAAGTTATTCATTATAAGAAACTGAAAAGAAGTACCATTTTCTCTTAAAATTAGGTATGTAGAAATATTTCCTCTTCTTAAAATCTTAATTATTTTATCATTATAATATATATTTACAAGCCCTGTAATGAACTGTTTATAACTGTGTAGACATAATTTTAGAAATAATAAGAAACCAAAAATTTACTGGAAATACTCGACTCCCCTATTAATCAGCTGCATGATGAAATCATCAAACTGCCTTTTCCGGACCTCTGTAGTAAAACTGAGTCACATGAATCCAAACAGTTAAACAACTAATTGTATATGAACTTATAAATTATATCTGTACCTTAAAAATTTCTGAAGCTCTAGCAAAAGTCCTCAGACAGCTTCTTTGTCTTTAATTTTTACTGTTGTACCAGAAGAATGTCCAGTCTGCTGAAACCGTGAGAATTATATTTTTCAAAGAACACAAAGAATGTATTTGGGCTTTTTTTTTTTTTTTCCAATTTTTTTTTTTTTTGGGGGGGGGAGGGGGCTGTCACTGCTCTTTCCTTCCTTTACATTTATTTTAATGGGGGTAATCTGAAATATTTCAGCTGAATTCTTGTATTTATTACTGCAATGAGGCAAGACTTCTGTTTCTGTGTTCAAGAAGAAATGCATGCAACTTGTCTTTAAATGTCCTTGCGCTACAAAGTCTGAAATTCCCATTACTTAACATGCCTGCAAAATTCCTTCAGTAAAAAAAAAATCAACCCACAACAGATTGTACATACTTCTGTCTTTTGGAAACTTGCTTACATTATGCAAAACAATATCATGGAATTAAAATGAACATGGTTGACATTTTATTTATCTTTTTTTTTTTTTTTTTTTGCAGAGATTTGACTTGAAGTATTTGCTCCTCAGAGTCACAGAGGGCAGGAATGGGATCAATCAATTTTACTTTGTTTTGTATTTCATTACACTATAACATATACATAGAATTTTATAATTTAATTGTAACTTACAGCTAAATCCTACAGTTCCAGATCATTTGTGGTTCTAGTAAACCTCCTCCTGTGTCCAATAGAAATATTACTTAAGTGAAAACTCTAGAACTGGATTCTCTTGGAAGACTCTAGAAGTAAATAATTTAGTTTTCTGATTTGTGTAGGAAAATATATGTGCCCAAAACATGTTTCAGTTGTTAATTTTACTAAAACACAGGTTTACATTTACATTATTTTTTGTAGAGTAATACAGAAATATACGTTCAACTTTACATAGCATGAAGTGAATAACAGTTAAATTTTCTAAAACTCCAGGAAACAGCGCTAGTGATAAACTAATGAAGTTAGCAATTGTTCCCAGTATGCTTGTCTAGTTAGCAACTTTGGATAATTCATTTAATGGCATGTAATTTTACTAAAAACAAGTCTCTGAGAAAAAGGGCATTGGAATACGTGTATCTTAACACAGAGCTTATACAACACCAGAAATTAAAATTTCAGTCCTCCAGTCAACCTGTTTAAAACATCAGGTGGTATCACTGAGTTATGATAGGGCTGGATTTTTCCCTAACTCCCATTTAGAAAGTGGTTTGGAGCAAAAGACAATCAGAGATAAAGGTCTCTAATAAGTGCTTAGTTTAGCTGTCATTTTAAAATTCAAAAAGGGGTAATATTTAGTTTATGCCCATGTTTTAGTTCATTTCATTATATGCATTTGGTAGAGGTGTTTAGTCACTATCCTGTAGGTATTCACATTAAACTCAGAATTAGATACAACTGTGATGAGAGTAGGCTTATTTTATGGTTCAGTTGTTACCCACTCACTATGAAAGCCAGATCCACTCCCTTCTTTTTCACCTACATCCTTCCAGAAAAACCACCCCTAAATCTGTTATTAGCAAGGCAGCAGAAACAGAAGCTCTAGATACCTCCACAGTCATCTTCATCCATAACTATGTACTTTGACATCTCTGGATGCATTTTACCAATAAACCCAGTTCTATATCAGTCAGCTACTTAGAAATACACAACTGGGCAAGTAAACTAAGTCTGAATCTTCAAATATACCCCAAACAGCTCATGACAAACAAACGCTTTGGCAAATCAAGGTAAATTAGCTTTTCTTTTATATATCATATTGCACCTTCGTGATTAAAATACCTTTTTTTTTTTTTTTTTTCCCTAAAATTTCCATACTTATTGTATTTTCGTCTCAGGAACTAAGCTACTAGTCCTTAAAATGCTTCAGCATAATCAGTTTTGAATCAGTTCAAAGCATATGTTCTGTGTTCAGACAATGGTATGATTTCATTCTCTGCAATGACTCAGATCATGAACAGAGCTGAAATTAGTGAATATGGTCATGATAATCTTGTGCTGCCAGGAAATGAATTTCTCCCAGTTCTTTGCTCCATAAAGGATTTTACATTCCGTCTAGTTGTTCTTAAATCATCATTAATGATTTGTAGCTCACATCTGTATTTATATGAGTAAACCTGTCAGAGTAGAAACAATAGTGTATTTTAGAGGTTAGAGCTGCACTTAAATTAACCTCTTTTTTTTTTTTTTTTTTTTCTCCTCACGGCTTTCTAAATTAGTAACAGGCAGATGATGCAAAATAACAGATTGTTTTAAATTGGTGGAGTCACTTCAGATTACATTGCTTACATTTTATGATGTTGCTAGTTATTATCAAATGATGTAATGTAATTTGTCAAAATGACATATCCGTAACATGACAGAAACACCAGATGTCATAAGAACTGCCAGCCCAATTTAGCTAATTTGTCCTTTCCAGCCAACCCATTTCTAATAGTGGCCAATACCAGATGCCTCAGAAGCAAAAAGCCTTCTACAGTGGTGTCCTGGCTCAGAGGTAACAGGGTTTAACTTCCTAGTAGCTGGTACAGTGCTGTGTTTTGGCTTTAGTCTGAGAACAATGCTTATAACACACCAGTGTTTTTAGTTGTTGCTAAGTAATGCTTGCCATGATCAAAGACTTTCCAGTCTCTCATGCTTTGCCAGTGAGGAGGGGCACAAGAAGCTGTGGGGGAGCAGAGACAGGACACCTTACCCAAACCAGCCAAAGGGGTATTCTGTACCACAGCACATCATGCCCAGTATATAAACTGGGGGGAGTTACCTGGAAGTGACAGATCACTGCTCAGGTCAGGCTGGGTGTTGGTCAGCAAGGGGTGAGCAGCTGTATTGTGCAACTGTGCATCACTTGTGTTTACTGTTTTTCTTTTCGCCCTTGTAATTTCCCTTATCATTAGTAGTAGTAGTAGCAGTAATAGTAGCAAAATATTTTACTTTAGTTGTTAACCTGTTCTTATCTCAACCAGTGGGGTTTACATTCTTTAGATTCTCCTCCCCATCTTGTCCGGGTGGGGAAGAGGTGTGTGTGAGTGAATGGCTGCATGGTACTGAGTTACTGGTGGGGTTTAAGCTATGACAAATGGAAAAAATTTGAAAAATCAGTGTAGGAGAGCATTTTCTCACTTTCTAAATCCTATTCAGCAAATGATTGACTTATTTTCTGCAATACAAAGATAATAAATTTCTTCTGCTTTTGTAAACAATCATTCCTAATATAACCATTGATTTACATCCCTAGCAGTATCATCATTAGCTCTCTCTGAATTCTGTTAAAAAAAATGTGACCCCTGGAATTCCCTGCCATATCCATGATATTTTTTTTCCAGATTGCACTTGAGACAAAGGAATGCAGTAAAATTTGGTTTTCCCGCAGTTAGAGAAACTTTAGGAATACATGTGCTCATTAGAACATAGGCTTCCCATCCTTTCTTGTCTAAACCAGTTTGCTAATTCTTAGTTTGCACTATCTACCACTACCTTGTTTGCACAGCTCTACATAAGCAGAAGACAGTCACAATATAGAAAACCGTTATTCATCTGTGCAAAGTAATGGTTTACTGATCTTCTCTTAAGTCAGATAGAGAAAAATCAATTTCCTGACTTTTGGCAGGGCATGAGTGTTGTTCATTTTACATCACAGGTTCCTGGGACAATTTCCATACTGTTCAAGGAGGCTGTTCCTTGGCACTTGTTGCCTCCACAGAAACAGAATTCATAATTTTTTCCATAGAATCATAGAATGGTTAGGATTTTTAAAGCAGCTTTTACCATTTGATGACTTTTTTTGTGCTGTACATTCACTTCCATATGGGACTTAATAGCAGTCCTGCTTCAAATTCTCAGAAGATGCAGAAAAAAATTTATTTCCTGTTGACAGGTGCTACCAAGCAATAATGTGTCTAGATAATTAAGAAACAGTGTATATGGAAAACACTGTGGAGGAATTAAATAGATGAAATAAGAAAAAGGGGGGGAAATTTCATTGAGAATGTAGCTGGCTTATATCCTTTCCCAACAAAAATTTAATTTTTAAGAAGAAACGAGATTAAAAACCAGCTTTTTGTTCCTAAAAATTGTATTAGTTGCAGGATGATTCCCAGACAAAACAACTTACTGAAGCAGCACTGGTAGACAATGAATGATTGAGTCTGAACAACCAACCTCCTCAGGGGCATCTAAACATAGTGCTTCATAGCAATCCAAATCCAGTAATGAACTTCTAAGCTATAAACTATCTACTTTGCTCCTTTTTTGTTCAGCTTCAGTCCCAGGACCTCAAACTATTTAGGGGAAAAAGAAGGGCAATAACATAGACTACAGTTCAGTCACACTTGATTACACCTTTCTAGCATCTAGATGAAGCTTGACCTTGACTTTGATGTTTATAGGATAAAGAAAAGGTATGGCCAAAGCTCAACATGAGCAATCGGGCAAAAAAAAGCAGAAAAATATATATGTTTTATAGACACAGAATTTTATTTCCAGTTTTTAAACTTCTCTTTTTTTTCCTATTCTGACAGGTATATAGGGAGATTTAGATAGCTATTGTTGCGTAAGCTCAAATCACGCATGCCAGTCTGAGAGCTAACATTGGCCTGCAGCACTTCTATTGCTAAATTTGTAAGAAAATGAAATATTTATTTTTAGCAGTAATTAATTTTACTTCTTAATGACTTTGTGATACATTATTAAGCTATAAGTGGAGACACAGAAAATGATGCACACCATGTAATTTTTCTCTTTCTGCTCCTCATACATACGTTTTTTTCACCAGCCTTTCATTTTATACTAAGCTGGAATGTAAGTTCCTCTTTTTCCAAACAAAGGTAGGTCTAAAGTCATGTCCATTCAAAGATAGACTTCCTGCTAAAGAATGAAGTTCTGCTACTAGAGGTAAGACTGTGTGTACAAGCAAGGACTTGTTGAGGCATAAGTGGGGAACTGCAGGGACATATGATGTTATTATTGATCTTGTGTGATGAATTGATCTGAGCCAGCAGCTAAGTGCCCACACAGCCGTTCAGTTATCCTGCCCAGCCTCAGAGGACAAGGGAGAGAACAGGAAGAGGAAAAGCAAGAAAACCCATGGATTGTGAGTAGGACATTTTAATAAATTAAGGAAACATAATTAAACAAAAAAAAACCCCAAAAACAAAAACCAAAAATCCAACAACCCAGCAGCTCCAAGATCCCGAAAGATTTCTAAGGAAGCTCTAAAGAAGGATACTGTTGAGATAACGACATACACAAAAATAATTTTTGTCAAACTGGTTGGATGTTCCTGTTTCCACAGTGTCACAGGCCCCTCAGACTCTACTAGTTGTCTTAGTCCAAAGACATTTATACTCTCACAGGGATTTTTTCTGACTTCGGCAACAGTACTTTAGTTCCAGAAACACTAGAGTTAGCCGGGCAGCCATGAAACATATCCTAAGAAACCACCATAAAACTACTTTGTACTAGATCCTGTTTTACTGAATATCAGCACACAGAATATGAAACCTTTTGACACTGTTCATCCCACTAGGAACTCCTGTTCTCTCAGAGTCAGGCTAAAGTAAGTACTTTGGTCTCACTGCAATATCATTAGCAGAACTCTTCAGGTTCCTTAGCCTTTGTAAAGGCAGCATATTTTGGATGTCATAATTACTTGTAAATAGAAAAGTTAGAAAAAATAATGCAGGACTGTGCACAGTATGGCTGTTTTTTTTCAGTAAGATGACTAGTAACATACCCACAATGACCACTGAACATGACAGCTGAATATTTTAATTTCAGTCTAACAAAAGAATAGGGAAAGCACAAAAAAAATATATAAAGAAAAAAGAAGCCAGGTTAATACTATGTACGTAGCTTTATTCTTCAATAAGTTTTTAAGTGTTGGTTTGAGTATTGTAGTTATGAAGTTAAGTTATAAATTACTCTGTAAACAATTAGATAATCCTTCTGGGAATTAAATAAGAACAATGGGAAGAAAAACACTGTATGACATTTTTCTAAGGAAATCTAACTTAATTAATAGGTCTGCAGTATTCTGAAGTTAAGCCCAACTGAATTGCTGTTGTTGGAGCTGATATAAGTTACGTAGTATTTTTTCATTTTATTAGAAATAAAAGATGCCAAGCTTGAATGAATTTAAATACTGATGTAATGCAGTTTCTGTGAGAAGGAGGGCATTCATCAAACAAATTCCTTGTTTACTTTAGCTGAAAATTCCCACACCTTATGAGATGTAGGAAATGTCTGTATGTCATTTTACAACACTGTAATGAAGATGGCACTGTGAAGTACCAAAAGTTTCAAGTCTAAACAAACTGATTATAAAGCATAACAGTGTGCATAATAAGGCAATACTAAATTTATAATACATTCATATATACAGTATCATGTTGACTTCTAAGTTATAATCGACTATTATTTCTGATCATCAAAGGAAAATGGTCAGATTATTTTTAAATGTTAATGATCAGTGTCATGTACTTACACATTTACCCACTTCTGAGATTTATCGTGTTATTCTAGAGATAATAATCTCAGTCATGATTATGAACCTATCAAGGGAGTCTGCTGTTTCTGTGAACTGAAAAAAGAAGACAAGAGGGAATATAGTTCCCTAGCCTCTCACATCCCTGATACTTCCACATGCCTTCTCCTTTCATCCACACATTCATTTCATGGGATCAGAACCTCACCTGGTGATTCCCCTGTTGTGCAGAACCTCACCTGGAAGAGTCATCAGTCATAGACTGTCTGGGTAACACACCACTGTTGATGTTAATTTATAAAGGGATCTGTATCAAGTGGGAGAAAACCTAAGTTCAATCTAGTATTCTTCATAAACTTAATTTATCTTTATTACCATGTTAATTGTAATCTTAGAATTTCTATGATACAGTGTGAAGATGAAGCATATATTCCTGGTTCCATGTTTGCTTTTTCTGGATTTTTGTCTTCTATGCCTAGCTCCCTTCCCAGTTCACACTACTGAAGAGGACACATTTAATCCAATTTCAGTAACTGCAAAATTCTTACTCAAATCTAGAGCCCTGATTTCTCTAACTTTTATTTGGGTGTTTTTCTTCTTAAGAAAGTAGGATTTTTTGTGATTGATACAGAATTAAGGACTTACTTACAATGCACCTTCACATCTCCGGAAAAGAACAAATGCTGTTATGCTGTTATGATTTTCAGTGTGTGTTTTCTGTGGGGCTACAATATGCAATGTAGAAACATTGCCCTGTCAATAATTGATCAGATATTCATCATCCCTTTCTCATGTTCCATCCTTAGGTATATTTGGGTTTTTTTATTTTTGTTAAGAGAAACTATAGAAAGCCTTGAAAAAGCTATACTACTTCAACTAAGTCTGCCCTTCTAGTTTTAATTTTTTGATTTTAGTTTGAGTTGCAAATTGCCATAGAGCTACTAAAATCTTTCAATACTTCCAATTTTAGATCCTTGCAATATGAGAACACTCTAATGCCTATCTTTATTTGTGAAAATAGTGGATATAATTTGTCACATTTGTGATGAACAACAAGAGTAGTTTTAGGCATTGAGTGTTATAAAATCATTAAAATGTTAATTGGTGTCTTCGTCTCCCCAAAATTTTAGAAATGGTATATGACAACGTATACCCAGGGGCTAAGCTTCTTGAAAAGTTCTTACTCAGGCCTAATAAGAGAAGATATAACACTAGGCTCATGTAAGTTTACATAGATCAGTAGCTGGTAGAAAACAGCTGTTAGAGAACATATTCTTAAGCAATGATCAGATTTGTTCCCCAATAACTGTTAAAGATAGTTACTAAGCAACTCTATGAGAAATGTACCTCAACAAAAAAACCCTAGATGTTAGTTTCACAATAAATGGCTTTTTTTTTTTTTTTCTAAAGCTGGGATTTTTTTCCTGTGCTTTTTTCTTTTTTCAGAATAAACCAAATATATCTGCTGAAAATGCAGCATTCACATATATTCATTAATCAAATTCTTTCTTCTTGTAACTATTGAATTCAGTAATACAAGAGAACTTGCCACAAAACCTTTAGCTCTGAAACCATGCCATTAATTCATAATAAATATGCTCTGTGCTATGATTCTGTATGAAAATGTGAATAAGTTGCTTAATTTTACATAATAATATATCCATGTCCTGCTTTGTATTATATATACAGTGATGGAGATATTCCCAAATGAAAGGGGAATACTAACTGGCACAAAACAAGTGACATCTATAGTCTATAATCTTTATTCATTATAGATTTAAGCAGTAAAATATGTATGCATATGTCTATGCATAGCAAGGCAGATTATTATTATCTGATATCGGTTGTATAGTTGGGCTGAACAGCACAACTAACGTAATAATGTATTTTTCATGGCATATAGCAAGAATATTTTAATATTTATTTTTTGTTTTTCCACAGAACTCCTTTAATAAAAGGGATAAAGTGCTAACCTGAATGCTCTATGAAACTGTAATTTCATCAGCAAGATTATATTCAGGATAGAAATAGCCTTTATTTAAAGTTATTTATTAAACTTGTTTAAACAAATTCAGATACTTAAATTTGGACATCTACACTAAAGCTGTGTCAAAAACTTCTGGTGTAGTCAGTGGAGGCCTGTCTGATTCTGACTACAGAGCTTTTCAGCTCACTCTTAATGAAGGTCATTCTCTTGACTCCGGTGACTGTACTGACTGGCTGTTCATTGAGCAAGCTGTCATTATAGACAAGGCAGCATTAAATTTTGTACACTTGAAAAGCTTGAATGTCATTTCATTCACATTAGGACATCTGAGACCTCTATGATATTTGTCAGATTTCACGTGGCTTAGAATGAAGACCTGCTTCTTCCTGGGGATTCAGTCAGATAAAATACAGGGTATTCTGGAAGATCTAGTCTCTAGATGCTACCATTTAGGCAATTCATTATTTCTTCTAGTCCACATGTACATCTATGTGTAGCTATATCTAGGTGTCTTAATATGCGGTAAATCACACCTGTAATGACACAATAACTTAGAATTTGCACTGGAGAACATTAATGAAGAATACGGTGTGTATAAACCTCCCTTCCCCTTCTCCATTGCAAACACGTGTTCACAGGCTCTTAAAGCGCTTTCCCAATTATTTCAAGTTTATTAATAAAAACATGTATTTATAGCAATTTAGTCAGCATGAATTCTTTTACAGTTAAAAATTACATAGCTGAACGGAATTCAAAGAGTTCAACAGGAATCGCTATGCTGTATCTAATCTGTAAACATTTATTGATACTGTCCTTTGGCAAATACCTCGTATAACAGAGAAGAAAAGCACACCGTATTTCTTCTATTTCTTCTCTGGAGTTGCAAAAGCAGGCACCTATACTCTTTGAGATTTAGAGGCACTTTGCTGGCTTTATTTCTAACAAACAGTTCTAGGAAGATTTTCCTTCCACCAATTTGTGTACATGTTTTTGTGTGGAAAACTTTATATTGTTCACAATACCATGTGGGAAAACATTGCATTAACAGTGTGTTACCTGAAAATACACATTGCTTTGGTCTGAGTTTATGCTTGATCATTAAATATTGTATTATTAGCTGTTATACTGACATAAATATTTTAACATATGTATTGTTTCTGCTCTTTCTGAATGGCCACATTTTCACTGTACTCATGACCTTTCTCAGCTGAATCAAGATCTATTAAGTCAGTCAGTAGTGAAAAGCAGAGAAGTGGGGGTAATTGTTAAGTATGTGGTTTCACAGATTAATCAGTTAACATTTTCTTTAACGGTGATCCTTTCTGAACAGCCACTGAAATTCATCATCAAATAGAATCTCTTCCAGTTGATGAACCTACTCCTGCCTCTCCATTCTCCTTTTCATACTGCCATGGATGAGACCATAAATGACAGCCCATAGTGGATTTGGGGCTTATTTAAGAACCAACTAAATTAGAGTGCTTGCTCTTGACTTCCCTTCCTCACAGAGAGATTGCCCCTGACCCAGGAAGTTCAGCAGGAGACTCTTACCTATAGAGGATTGGTGGAGCTGACCACAAAGAATGAATGCCCCTCAGTTCAGAGGCTTACACAGAGACATTTTTTTTTTTGATCCCAACTTCAATCTGCTTCAGAATTTCCTAATTAGATTCATATACTACAGTGAAATGTCCCCAGTTTCCAGTATATTCCAGTTTCCAGTATTTGGCCTGGGAGGTTTTGGTTTTGTTTTTAGCTTTTTTTCTGAATAGCACTGAGGTGTAAATGTGTGTGTGCGTGTATATATGTGTGTGTGTGTATAAATGTGTCCCTCCTAGTGAGGAGTGTGTTATGACTGAATAATAACAGACTGAATTCTGACAACAGGCTTGAAATCCTAAAGGAATTACAGGTTTTGAATCCGGGAAGCTAGGGACCAGGTTAGGAAGGTCAAGGCCCAGTTAGAATTAAACCTAGCCAGGGATATTAAGGATAATAGGAAGGGATTCTACAGGTACGTAGCAAACAAAAAACAGACTAGGGACAAAATAGCCTTCTCCAAATCCTGCGTAGCCAGTTCTCCCTAAAGCTTCCTCAGGGGGCCTGAGGTTCTGAATGACTTCTTCACCTCGGTCTTCACTGGCAAAGTCTCTGACTGCACCACCCAGGTCTTGGAAGGCAGACGCAGGGAACTGTGAGAATGAAGACCTTGGGCCCACTGTAGGAGAGGATCTGGTTCGAGACCATCTTCAAAATCTGAATGCACACAAGTCCGTGGGACCTGATGGAATCCATCCGCGGGTCCTGAAGGAGCTGGCAAATGAAGTTGCTAAGCCACTGGCTATCATATTTGAAAAATCATGGCAGTCAGGTGAAGTTCCCGACGACTGGAAAAAGGGAAATGTAACCCCCATTTTCAAGAAGGGGAAAATGGAAGACCCGGGGAATTACAGACCAGTTAATCTCACCTCTGTTCCTGGTAAAATCTTGGAGCACATTCTCCTGGACAACATGCTAAGGCACATGAAAAACAACAAGGTGCTTGGTGACAGCCAGCATGGCTTCACTAAGGGGAAATCCTGCCTGACCAATTTGGTGGCCTTCTATGATGGGGCTACAGAATTGATGGATAAGGGTAAAGCAGTTGACGTCATCTACCTGGACTTGTGCAAAGAGTTTGACACTGTCCCACATGACATCCTTGTCTCTAAATTGGAGAGATATCAATTTGATGGATGGACCACTCGGTGGATAAAGAGATGGCTGGATGGCCACACACAAAGACTTGTGGTCAATGGCTCGATGTCCAGCTGGAGACCAGTAATGAGTGGTGTCCCTCAGGGATCGGTGTTGGGACTGGTCTTGTTTAACATCTTCATCTCTGACATGGACAGTGGGATTGAGTGCGCCCTCAGTAAGTTTGCCGATGACACCAAGCTGTGTGGTCTGGTTGATACGCTGGAGGGAAGGGATGCCACCCAGAGGGACCTTGACACGCTTGTGAGGTGGGCTGATGCCAACCTTATGAAGTTCAACCACGACAAGTGAAAGGTCCTACACCTGGGTTGGAGTAATCCCAGGCACAGCTACAGGTTGGGCAAAGAAGAGATTCAGAGCGGCCCTGCAGAGAAGGACTTGGGGGTGCTGGTCGATGAGAAAATGAACATGAGCTGGCTTCAGTGTGCGCTCGCAGCCCAGAAAGCCAACCGTATCCTGGGCTGCACCAAAAGGAGCGTTACCAACAGGTCGAAGGAGGTGATCCTGCCTCTCACTCTGCTCTTGTGAGACCTCACCTGGAGTATTGTGTGCAGTTTTGGTGTCCTCAACATAAAAAGGACATGGAACTGCTGGAACAAGTCCAGAGGAGGGCCACGAGGATGATCAGGGGACTGGAGCACCTCCCGTATGAAGACAGGCTGATGAAGTTGGGGCTGTTCAGCCTGGAGAAGAGAAGGCTGCGTGGAGACCTAATAGCAGCCTTCCAGTATCTGAAGGGGGCCTATAGGGATGCTGGGAAGGGACTCTTTGTCAGGGACTGTAGTGACAGGACAAGGGGTAACGGGTTCAAACTTAAACAGGGGAAGTTTAAATTGGATACAAGGTGGAAATTCTTTCCTGTTAGGGTGGTGAGACACTGGAATGGGTTGCCCAGGGAGGTTGTGAGTGCTCCATGACTGGCAGTGTTCAAGGCCATGTTGGATGAATCCTTGTGTGGGATGGTTTAGTGTGAGGTGTCCCTGTCCGTGGCAGGAGGGTTGGAACTAGATGGTCTTGAGGTCTATAGATATGACTTCATTGAAATGATGAGTATAAACACACATACACAGCTTACCTTTCTGGAAATTCTTCATTAATAAATAAAAGATCATTTAGTAGAATGGCAGCATCATTCTCTAACTAAGGCAGCAGCAATGCTGACAGATGTGTATTTGACAGGGATGAATGGAGGTATGCTTTCATCAAGTTAAGCTAGGGAAATATTTATGATTCAGATGATGCAATCAGAAAATCTGACATTAATTTCTTGCTGCAGTTTTTGGAGATATGCAATAGAGTGTGGTTTTATATAAATGTAAGGAAGAGATATTTATATTCATTTTTCCCTTCACAGTATTTCTCTAATTCTTCTGATGCTTGAGAATTCTTATCAGAGTCAGCAACATGTTCATCGCTTTTCTAATAATTTTCTCTGCTTGCTCATACACAAGTCTTTCTTGCAAATTGCATTTCTTTTTGGAAACAAATGGTGCTAAAAGACAATTTTAAAGATACAAAAATTGAAAAGGATTCTTCCAGAGAAAGATAAGATTTTGTATAGAAAGAAAAAAATGTTAAGCATGTTTTAATGAAAAAGAAGAATGTAGAATTTGTTGTGAACAACTCTCGTTATTCTTTCACAACCTAAAAAAAAATTAACTTGCATAAATAGAATGGCTGTTTCTTAAGATCCCTTTTATTTTCATCAGTAAGATTTACCAAATTCCAATTCATTGCTTCAAGATTGCATCATGCAAGACAAAAGTTATTTTTGATTGTTGTGTATCTGTAGTCACATAGCTTAATAATTCTGCAATAGCAGTATCTCTAGGACTCATTCTTAAAATCCCATTTATCCAATTCTAGAAAAGGTTTTCTTTCAGCAAGTTTAGTCTCACAAACTTTTAGACTATTTCTTACATAAGAAACAAATCACTAATTCAAGCAGTAGTTCAGAACTATAATCTATATGTTTCACTCCTGTGTAGAACTACGTGTATGCAAATTGTTATGGTTGCTATAAAGCACAGATGACAAATATGCAAATATTTTATATTCAGTATTTCACAATGGAATTATGCTGTCTTTTATGACATATGTAAAGAGGTACTCACTTTCTTAGACCAAGTCTTCAGATCTACAGCAACAGAAAAGAATCTTGTAAATGTTACTGGTAGGCTTGCAGAGAAGAGCTGATACTATTAGCTGACTGCTACTTTTTTTTTGCATTATAATAAAGATGGTATTTCAAGGTTTTGATCCACATTTTTGGCCAAAGACAATAAACAGTGACTCACAGTGTTCTGTCCCAGAACAGGTTGCTAACAATGCTTGTATTGATTAAAATACTACTTTTGAACCAATAACCATTAACGAGTCAAGCATACTTGTGCCATTCTTCCATACAGGGCTGTGTAAGACTTCAGATTCTGCTCCAGTTGTCAACAAATTGCTGTGTGATTTCTCAGAGCAGAAGCTTTTCTGTTTAGCAAAAAACACAACAAAGCTGGTATCGAGAGAAAGACAAAGGGTGATCTGACAATGAATGAAGCCTTTACACTTTATTGCGAAATTAATGTAGATTTCCAGATTTAACAAGGCCAATGTCAAACCCTTATCAGAGAGGTCTAGTGAGACTCCATTGTTTTTCCATATGAATTCTAAATTATAATGACAATAAACTGCTCAAGGCATTGTGCATTTCAGGTCTATTATTATACTATCATAGTAGGCTAGATTCATTTCGGTCTTCAGTCTGAGGTTTTATTCTACTACCCAATGTGTACGAAAAGTAGCCCAAAGCACACTGCTTTTTATGTCTAATTGCTTAAGGAATTTAATTATTCTCAGTCGGTGTTTTTCAATGCCTTTAAAAATGTCAGCTATATGCTTGTTGGAAATTTGTACTCGTTTACATACTACCCTATCATAAAACAAAAATCGCTTGTGGAAATCAAAGCCCAGCTGCACGTTCTTACATGAGAACCTTTGAAATTAGAAACTACATTCATTTTCAGTTTTGGAGAATAGATTAAGTGTTGCTGACTAGATTTGAAAGAGTTTATTAATTATTTTGTAAACAATTTAACATTCTGTTTTCCAAGTAATTTTCTTTTGAATGCCTTTCTTTATGTGATGCATATAGACAAAGACTCAAAATTCTTTAGACTAGGATTTTTTTTTTTTTTAATTCTATCATATTCATTTGAGTTAGAGAAGCTAGAAAAATCCTGCTGTGATCAGAGATTAAGTCAGTGGCGCACTGTTTTTTTTCTCTTGAGTTGCCCTTATTGGAGTTAAAGTAACAGCTAAATTACTTATGACACCAGATTGATAGGTATGGTGCTGTTTATCCTAATGCTATAAAACAAAAAAGCAGTATAATCCCAGATTATATTGGAAACTCCAGAAAGTGTCACTCCAGGAAGTCCTGTACTCAGAACTGTTTCGTTTTTTCTATCTTATCTCTAAGTTTTCAGTTGGATGGTTTTGTTGTTGGATTCTTAGGGACAAAACATTGTTTATGTCACTGTAGTCGGAGACTTCTCTAGAGCTAGAAATTTGACTCCTATGGGCTGTACAAGAGATGCATGAAGCTGTATGATTATCAGTCAGCAGTGCTATCTGTAGCAAGAGAGAAACATTTCTGCTGGCCTAGAAAGGTTGCATATCTCCACCTAGGCTTGCTCAAGCTGATATTCCCATAAAACTTTCTCCCACACCCAAGTAATGAGAACATGCAAAGGATACATGTTTGAGGTAGTTCTCAGTACTTGCATGGGCGATAATGCACCAGCTTCTGTGATTTAGGTCTGACCAGACATGTGGAATAAACCTGGGTGTCAGTCTGTATTTCTTGACGTTTTCTTATGTCTTTTCCGTAAAATAGACTTTTAGCATACTCTTGAGAGTTCACTGTGGTTGCTGGTATACTTCCAGCGTAAACGAGGCTTGTATTTGCCTTTAGAACAGAAATACATCAATAGCAAAATACTGCCTGAGGAAGATGACATATTGACTGTATTATATTTTATATCCCTATATCCCTTGCTCATTGTCATTTGGTTTTGCAGATTGTCAGTTTAATTGAAAAATAAAGTGAGCACTCAATGCTAATTTTGGTAGCAGCTAGTTTTAATACTTGGTAAAATTAGTTCAAACCAACACCCTGTAAGAGGTAGAATGATGTACAGTAGCTTATAAAAATCTTTAACAGATAAAAAATAATGTTTGTTAGATAACAACTAACAAACAGTGAGTAATTAGTATCTGAGAGGTATTTGTGCATGCTTAACACGACCTATTTCAAACATGCTGTGAAACACCGACAAAGGAATAAGATATAATAAATTTGGGGTTAAAATTTTACATTTTCTTATTTTTCTAAAAACCCCCAACATTTAAAAGCTACATTCATCCTTTGTGGGGTTCTAAAATTCAGCTCAGGACCAGATACTGTTATTCTTCAAAATAAGTAAACTAAAAATTAACATCAGAAAACTCTTAGCCAGTCCATTTTCCATACAAAAAAAAAGAGATCCTAAAGATTTGATGAGCATTCTTCTGTAATGCAAAGATCCAGGTGCTAAACTTTGTACTAAGTAGATAATCTCTACTGTCATTAATACCTTTATTGTAATGAGGGAATAAGCTGTGTAACATTAACAGTTGGATGGAGTTTACTAGATAGGCCTCAAATTTTGGTCAGATGGATGGAGATGGGGAAGGTGTGTTCTGAATAGTGGCATTTCCCCCTAAAGCTGAGCTTGTTTCGAACCCTGATTTTGCACGTGGCTTAATGTGGGTAAATTTCAATGGCATACATACAGAAATCAGAAATAGGACTTGTGTCTTAGAATTCTAGGACATTTGTTTCTAGAGGGAGAGGTGGTTAACATAATATAGCATGCAATCTAAACAAAAAGTTACATACAACTTACCCCTTTACTGAACATTAAAGTGAGTATGTGATGCCTTGTGAGTTCAAAATATATAAGTACATTTTATTTGTTGATAATTTTATTGCTTTCATGCATCACTGATTGTCAATATTGTAAAAGGATAGAAATTATTTTCAAAATATTTCTGTTTCCAAGACAAATATTATAAATATCTATTATTGTTAATTTCAAAAATTGTCCCATCCTGTGAGCAAGGTATTTAAAATCTACAAACATATTAAATGACTACTTTAAGAGACTTATTTTAATTTAATTCTGTAAAACAATATTTATCACTAAATAGCTTATGGAGCTAACAAAAAGATGCAGAAAGCAAACTCGGTTGTGGTGAAGAGTGTGATCTGTGTCATGAAAAAGATGACCTTGCAAATGTTGACAAAAAATATATGGGCTTTTAGGAAAAAGTAAATCCTTCAAAATCTTTTTGACATTTTGAATATTTTGCTGTTTTTCTGTGTATGATGGCCAGTAGTACAGGTACCACTGATAAACCAGGCAAGAAGTGATGGTGCCTGAACCCCATCTTTTTATAGAAGTTCCACACCCTCTCCCAGAAGCCTCATGTGTCGTTTGCTCCTGAGTCACTTCCCCTTAATGGTGTTCTCTATTATGGTTGTCAGGCAGGACCAGCCACCCCTACTGGTTTACCCTGAAGAACAACAGACCCAGGAGGTATCTACACAGGGGGCAACACTCATTTGGCCACCACTTAATGACAGGGAACCGCCATTTTATGTCAGAGAGCTGCCATTCTGTTAAACAACATAACCTATATGTTTTCATACAGCTCAGTGATTGGATGACATTCTTATATTTTTTCTATATAAATGTATATTTTTGTGTATATATATATATATAAACATAAAATTTTAAGTTCTTTGTACCTTTTTGTATCCAGTAATTGGGAGCTTCTTTTTGTTATGTGCTTCTGGGCACAGTGTTAAAAATATATGTGTATGTGCAGATATATGTATCATAGATACATATGTATCTATGAATTTGCACATTAGATATAGTTCATCTAATTGATGTTTTTGGAAAAGATATTTACTTAGATAAGTATCTTAAAAGATATGTTTGAAAGATAGTCCAAAATAATTCTTAAAAGATAAGGTTTTAGGTGAAACATGCACAATCTTTTATAGGACGGGTAAAGTATACGAAGAGATAGGCATGAAGGAATGAAGGAAAGCAGAAATACTCAGAACTAATTAACACCAAAAAGGTGTTCAACCCCTGAGTAGAGATATTTTTTTGCCTAAACTGCTGAAATGAAAACACATTGTATGAACTACACAACTGGGCTGGAAGCAGTTCACCCTTTTATTCTTATTTTCTGCCTATGTTCTGTATTGCATGCATATATTTTTACAGCTGAAACTTCAACAAGTGACTTTTTTTCAGAGGCCTGCTGTATGAATTCTGAAAAGTGGTTAATGGAGGTCTGGTGAAATTAACTTGAAATAGCTGTACACAGGTACAAACTGACATACCCGTTCAAGAGCATTTTCTTTTTGTATTAGCTGAACTGATTTTGGAGCGTGCAGAACCACTGGGAAATGGTTCACTTGAAAAAGAAATTTGAATTTGTCAGTTCCTGATAACACAGAATGTAGGACTGATCTTGTGAACGAGATCTGGGCTGTTTTCTTCTAGATAAACAGATGCTTTCTTCTAGGAGAACTTCAGAAATAATAATCAGCAATAAATTATCTGTTGTCCCTAACAATACAGCAGCTTTTGCAGGATGTGGGAAAAGCTCTAGGGAAAGAAAAACAATAGTAAAAGAACTTGAGAAATTTTCTCTCTGCTTGATTTTTTAATGAACAGTTTCTTGAGATTTTCTTGCATTTGAAAAACACAGTGTTTCCACATTTCTCAGATATTTAATCTAGGAAAAGACAAAACGTTGGGTTGTTGTATTATCTTGGTCTAATAAAGCTTCAAATTTTCAAACCGTGATACATCAGGATCTGTGAAAATATTTCCTTTTTTTTTTTATAGGCTATTGGCAGGAGAATTAGATTACAAGTGAAATAGGTAAGGAAAGAGTCTGTTCTCCCCACTGATGTATGTGATCTTATGTTTTCATATGTAACACATAAGAAAGTTGCTGATTCACAGAATGATGTTGTGATATAGGGTGGGGCCAACTGCACAGTATTAAAACTTCGCCTGTACTCAGCATGCGTATTTCAATATTTAAACTGAAACATACCCTAGATGTTGCTTTTCTGAGCTCTCTGTTATGTTCAGTTCCTATTGCCTTCATTGGGAGTTAGTACACAGCAGCCCGCAAGATCAAGTGCTCTGAGCACTTCAAAACCATGATCTGTGTGATAGCAGGCTAATTTACACTGGAGCAAGAGAAATTAGTTTGCCTTCCTGAAGTATTCTGAAAAAAGAAGATACCCTAACCAATTATTCCAGACTTTTACTCAGCCTGGTAACTATTTTATCATTATCTAGTATCAACATTCATGAAGCAAAGTGATTTAAGAAGGAAAAGATTGGAAGGGGAAGGTGTGTGTATATAAAGAAAGACTGCCAGCTAAACAATCGTGCAAATATGATCCCAAGGTTAACTTGGTTACTACTGTCCCCTGTTCTCTAAATGAAATCAGCATACAAAAATATTAAACCAATATTTATTTAGGTTGGCAGGCAATGAAATAAAAGTACTTTTAGCTGTCTCAAGTGTGGGTTGTTTCTTACAGTTCATCACAGGCCATGATGCAAAGTCTGATGAAGGAGGGGCATACCATTGGAGAGACTTGAAGTGTATCTAACCCAGCAACTGGGTATGGTTCTGTGACCAATAGCATGTCTGGTGCACTCATCCTACCTGACTCTCAAGGCAGAATAGTGGGCACCTATATGAAAACAAAGGCTGCAACTCCAGCTGGGCATTCTGTACCATCTACCCTGTTAGTAGTCAGTGCCTCCCAGACTGAATCCCTGAAGGGAGAGAGTGAATTGGTCACATGCATTACTGTGCTTTATATCCCTCTCTAGCCAGTAGGGTTCTGTGTGTATGGTACTTCAGATAATAAAGCATAGAATCTGCCAACTGCTATATTGATGATTTTGTTTCTTTTGTTTAAACTTATCTTGTAAGCTTCTTGAAGAAACTATACCCTGAGCTCATGGTCTGCAGCCCCAGCCGGCAATCTATTTCAATTTCTAACCACACCACAATGTAAATAAATAATACTGTATAGTTTATTGTAATAGTAGCAGTGTCTTCCAAGCAGATGCTTAGGTGGGTCTTTTTGGCTTATCATTAGCCTGGTAAAAGAATATACCATTGATTGTTTATCTCCTTTTATTGTCTTTGTCTGTTTATTCTTAACAATTATAACAGGAAGACAGAGAAAGACAGATTTAGTAAGTTTTGAAGGGAAGAAAAACCCTCTTCATTGATACGGAGACTTCAGAAAACAAATATAGCATTTTTCAGGGTATTTCTTGTTTAGCATTAAAAAAAGCAAAGCTGTTCATGTGCATTTTTGTTTTTAACTGACACAGAAGATCCTGTCTTGCTTTTATGGAAATAAACTCAGAAAGTAGAAAAGAGATGAACTCTTCAGATCTCAAGAATGTGGAGTGCGAAGTAACTTCCTTTGCAACTCCAAGGCAAATACTCCTCTGTACTGAAGTAATAGCCTGTGTTCTCACCTTAATCTATACTGACAGAAATTCTACAAATAAGTTTGGTCTCCAAAGCTGCAGTTATCTAGTACTACTGTGCTGTCTAATCTGTTTTATAAAACCATATGAGCAAAACTGTACCCCCAGCTGGAACTTGCACTTGCAAAAAAAAAAGAAAAAACCCAAACAAAACCAAACGTAGCTTTACAGTTTTATAATCCTATAGTAATAAGCAGTAACGGACAGTGGATCTGAAGCTTATTCAGGTTTCCCTACCCTTCTTAGCCAGGGAGGTCAGAGTCCTCTAAGAGCAGAGTCAACGCAGTGTTTTACTCTTTATCTTCCATTCTCATGGTTTTTTTTTAATTTGAAACCCTTGCTGCTGTTATGCGGGAGAAAAAAGTACCCAATCTTTTACTTTTTTTAAAAAGAAGAAATACTTGGTTCCAAATACTCAAAAGAAGTCTTTGTTTATTGGAACTCCACACAGCAAAAAATTAGCAATCAAATTAAGTCAGTGACGTGCCTTTTTTAGTCTACTAAAGGTCATCCCTCGCAATAGAAACATACTGCTGTTGACCTTTGCTAAAGATTGGGGACTATATGAATTAAGTGTGCCAGACACTACAATGTTACAAATGTAAGTTCTTAGCAAATTGCTTCAGATGAGGGAGGAAAGCAAACAAGGGTGAACCCCCTTCTTGCATTTACCTTCCCCTACATTCCTGTGGCCACTATGCTTACATCTGTATTGCAGAAAAACTGTAAGGATATTACCTGCTTTCTTGAAATTCCCAGTCATTAAAGCAACATGGACATTAAGTCTAGTGCAGGCAACTTCTAATGACGGTGCTGAATAAAAGTCAAAGTATTTCTTATGTTACAGTGTGATCAAAAAACATGGGGCTCAAAAGTCTGGCTTTGCAGATTGGGAAATCAAACAATGACTTTCTTCAATCTCTAAATATTTGTGTTCCAAAACACAGCAAAATCTATGAAGCAGACTGTGATGACATGTTAATGTTAACTGTCTTTGGTCTACAAATAAATTATGCAGTAGTCTTAGTCTTACAGAATGGTGACTTCTGCATTCTTGAATGTTTTATCCTTTTTCTGTTTATTGAATGCACTTTAAGGTGTGATTGTCCTACAAGGGGAGATAAGAAAAGCAAATTTGAAGAAGAAATGCTTAGGTTTGCAGCTCATGACTTTAGAGCTGATTTCAAAATTCTGAGATAGATTTTGGGGTATTTTAAAAGTTAGAAAATGGGTATGTGAATATTAGAAAGGGAATCAAAGGAGATTAAATCAGATGGAAATTCTGAGTACTCAAAAACTTCTTTAGTAAAATAGACAATACATAAAGGAACTGCATTTAACTACTTTCCTTCTGCAACACTTCAGCACTAATAAGCAAATTTTCTTTTGTGTAGAATCAGAAAGCCAACTACCCCAATTTGGTTGATGTATTATGTAATACAGATTGTAAAAAAGATCACTCTATTGCTTTTATCATAGGCCTCTGAGTATTAAGTAAAGAAATAGCAATCTTTTTTTTTTTTGATGGCCTTAAGCAAATGAGGGATTTGAATTATATGAAAGAAGACATCACTAATGATTTGTGCAACTGTGTTGGTAAAAAGTAAATAGTACCCTTTCACCTAACGGGTATTCCTTGTTTGTCTAATAATGTTAATTGAGTTGATATTTTAGTTCATATTGTTTATTCTCCAAAATATTGGAGTATGTGAGTATCTGTACCATATGAGGTACAACTTCATCCAGGAATACCAGGCACAAACAGCAGAGATCTGGCTTAGGAAGAGATATGAAGAAGACTAGGGAAGAAAAAATAGTTACATTTAGAAGATTTTAAAATAGATTTTAGAGAAAGATTTCTAGAAGAAGATATCTGAGAAGAAACAAAATACAAGTTGCAGGAATAAAGGTTCACTGTTCTTGAAATAAGTCAAACATTTTATTTATAAGACAAAAACCTGTATTATCAATCAGATTTATTGAACAGATAGCAGACAGCAATTTACACTTTCTTCTACACCTCTTCATCCCTGACCAGATGTCACTTGATCACACTGATCTTTTGATACGTTATTTAATATATTATCTAATGAAAACCAATGTTTTATTGATACCCTTTCATTTCCAATCTCCATTTTCCTTTTTAACGTAACAGTATTTTTTTTTTCTAGTTCCACTCTGTTCTAGCAATCCTATGCTGTATATTTCTTTCTCCTAAAGGTGATCACTTGTATTTTCTTGCTTATCACCACTCTTATTTCTAGTCTTTGTCTGGCATCTGTTACTAGAACTCTCCTTCCTCCTTATGATTTCCTTTCTAGCAAGGTCAGGGTTAAGTTTTTCTTTGCTCAGAGTATTCTTTTGAACAGAAACTGGATAGGAAAGATTTTTCGCTAACTTCTAGCATTGCTTATGAAATAATATATATGGCTTTTTCAACAGTAGGTGAAAAACAGTAGGTTTTCCGTAGGAAACAAAGCTAACTTGCTTAGTTTTTATTGGGAACTACAGTCACACTTTATGATATCCAATCTCTGATTACAGAAGCATGACTTTTTAATTAGGAGAAAAGTGTGTGGGAAACCACTAAGGATTTAAATCTGTCATAGAGAAAATTTAGCATGAGAAGTGGTGGCAGGGTGAAAAGCTAGCGAGAATCTTACTACTAGACTTATCAAAAGTAACATTCCTGAAATGATGGGACTATTTTTTTCTGGGTGCAAGAAGAGTATATATTTTCCTCTCTTCACATTTGTGAAGTGTAAATGCACATACTTTCACCAGCCTATCCATCTTGATTCATTTAATTACTCCTGTGTGCTTATTGCATGGAACTCTGTCCTCTGTTTCCTGTATGGTTTACCATTTCAGTTTATCAAACGTATTCACATAAAAAAACTTACATTACCCATTGAAGACACACAAACCTCTATTGAAAGGAAACAAGAAAAAGCATCAGAGGAAAAAGAGTCTCATTCAAGCTCAGGTGAATGCTCATAGAAATTATTTTGCTGTATTCACAAACCTCTAGTGAGTGACATAAAACGTATGCAGAAGAGGTGGAAGAAAACACAGTCAGCCCTGATTCTCTTAAAGCTTCAACCCAAGTGGTAGGCCTGTTGGACAGCCAGTGGAGCTCTCAATGACAGTATTGAAAAAATTCCAGTAAAAGACAACCTTTTCAAGATTTTGTTTACTTATGTGTATAATTTTTTTTTAATCCAACAAAAACTTTTCAAGACCAGCAGTGCTTTATTTCTCATCTGTGCCACATGACAACTGGGCTCTAACTGAGCAAATTTTGGCACAATGTCACAAGACTACAGGTATTACAGTTCTTCATAGATCGTCAGGGATGCAAAGCTATGTACTTCTTTTTCCAGTATATTACAAAGAAGTTATTTTTGAACCAAAGAATTTCAAATGCCTTCTCAGATGATGAGAACAATTTGTCTCTATTTTACATATCAATGGCCAAGAATTTTATGCCATTACTCAAAATCAGTTGCATTCTGCTATTAGTCCATTGAAGTATGACATTTTAGCATGGGCAAAAATATCTTACATTGGCATGTCTTACAATGGCCCTTTCTGAGGTATAAACTATAGGGCTAACATTTTGCTAGCATTTGTCTGTTTCGATAGACACAAACTAAAATTATGCCAAAAAAATGGAACTTGCTTGAAACTTTAACACCAGAGTGCTTTACACAGCCAACTCTTCCAAACAATAAAATCATGTATAATTCTGAAAATTCAGTTCCCAAATTAAAATTAAATACCAATGAATTTCATTAATATCCCAAAGTGAACTGGGAAATCAGTAAGCATCAAACATAGATTTTATTGAAGCATAACTAACATGTTCTTTGCAAGCTGCTTAAATAAGTGTTATTTCCTTACTCAAGACTATGTGTCTACAAAACATACTGTGATCATTTGGAAATGAGAACTATTTTTAGTATTATTCCTCTAAACTGTATAAAAATCAATTATATTTTTGCCTGAAGAAACAAATCTCATAAGGATTTCTCTTCATGACAGGATTTTCCATGGATTCTGCAAAAGCTATAATGGTCTACAGCAGTATTTTGGCAGTTTATAACCAGCATGACATTTGATACATTTTTACTTTGTTTGACTGTTGCAGGGCAATCAAACAGCTAAAAGGTAAAATTTATATTGTCTGTTAAGAAATAGATAAGAAATAGCTATTAAGAAATAGATAATTTTCTAATTTATCATGGCATGTTCCAGTGACTTCAGTCACTATCTTAACAGTTTACCTCATGAATTAAATTGTTGAATGACCAGATGACTAATGCTTTCCTTGCTTTAGCTGCTATGATGTTAAAATCAACAAAATGCTCAGTGGGAAACCTCCTCACTAGAGGGTCGTAAGAAGGATGCTGCCCCTATTTCTCCCTCTTACTTACATCCTTTTATAATTGTGCCCTTAAATTTCAGCTTACACATGGGAAGGGATATTTCTCACAGTGCTGGAGGGAAGAGGAACATACACACTGCAGTCAGTATGCTTACTTGCATTGACAGCTCTAGTATGGGCTAGATCTAGTGATCTACCCCTCTGTTTAGCTCAAGTTTGCAGCTGTCCATTCAAGCTGAGTAATAACAAAAAAGAGAACAGAGAAAGGATTTCTCTCTTCCCCCAGGTTTCCACCTACCTTTCTCAATTTCTACTGCATTTAAACCAGCAGATAAATGCCATGAAAAAAAAGAAAATGTGTCAAGCTGAAAAATAAAGAGAACAGAAAAGTCTGAGGGCAATACAAGTGTTCTACTAAAACTCCTGTTAATGTGTTATACTTCAAATACTATATTGAACTGTGATGTGATTTCTCTTCTAAGAATGTATTTCATTTCTAGTACTGCGAGAGCAGTTTTATCATGGATTCAAGGAATGTATATACATATATTTACCTTGTATTTAGCTGGTCTTTTCAACAGCAGTTTATTTATACCATGTAGTTTAGACACACTCCATAGCAAACACAAATTGAGAGACCTGGATTCTCCTTCAGATTCTCCTAATGAGCAGCTTTACATCTTTGGAGTTATTCTTAGACTTTACAGTCCACTCTTTGGGGACAATAATTACTCAAGGACATTTAGTAAAGTGACTAGGGCAATTTGTTGCTCCTTTCAAAGCCCAGAAAATACTGCATATCTTCATAACTAAACCAGAACCATTCATGCAATTTTATCTTATTTAACAGAGATTGAAACTCATACTCCTGAACCCACCAGAATGGCCTCAATTATATATAGAAAATAGTACAGATGGTTAACTCCTCATATATTCCAGTAAATATTACTGTATTTGAAATAAAAGTATAAGGTATATCCTCCACTCTACATAATATTGGAAGGAAGCACACAACTCAATCTGGAAAAGTGTTGTATAGTATAGTCAAATGCAGAAAAAAAATACTTCCAGAAACAAAGAATGCAAGTTTAGAAATAGAGAGTGGAAGATTCTAGAAAAGCATTGATTTGAACAAAGAATTAGAGGGCACCATTTATTATTGTCCAAATAAAGCTTCTAGTGCAGTGACGTGGCAAAAGGACGAGTGGGGTCTCTGAAAGTATAGTACAGGAATATCTAGTAGAAGCCAGGGAAAGAGCTCATTACTTTGTGGAGCAGGCTTCTTGGATTTTTTGTCCCCGTTTCTTTAAGAGAGATGAATCAGTAAACTTCTAAGAATGACCATAAAATGATTAAGGAATTACAAATTCAGTCATCCACATTGAAGTTTAAGAAGCTCAGTTTTTTTCCAAATCATTGTAAGGCTGAGACATTACTTGGTCATTATATTTTAGTACTTACAGATAAAAGGATATCTGATGGGCAGTGAGACTTTTTCAGTATTGCTGACAAAGGCATAAAAAGACGCAGTGACATGAAAATAAACTGACACAAATTCACCACCATAAAAGAGTGTAAATAAGTGGGCAATTAAAACTGGAACAGATTATCAAGGAAGGAATTGAACTTATTCTCACCTGAAATGTTATATGAAGTGTAAATATTTTTTTGTATAAGTTTGTGACATATTGAGAACCTAAAAGGGAGAAAAAGTCAATATCCAAATCCAGACCATCAGGCTGTTTCATCTCTTCTGACTTTACATGTCATCAGTAATTCTGTTTTCCATTCATTTATTTATTTATCCAGTTGGAGACAGAATTATAGGAGTCAGAGAACTCAAATGACACAAAGATTAACCAAAGAGAGGGAAGAAATAGACAACCAGGAAAGAAAAATTTGAAATAAATTATCATCTAAAAAAAAAAAAAAAAAAGAAAAGAAAATACTTTTGCCTTGTAAGAAGATTTATCTCATTGCTTGCAAAGGTGAATCCTAATGTGTAAAGAGGAGCAATTTGGCTTACATGGACGAGACTTGTTCTGTTAACTGTAAGGCAAATTTTGATCCAAGAGCTAAGCTTACATCACTGTGTAGTTTATGTTAGACATTGCCACTAACTAAATGAGTTGTCAAAGGCCTGGGTTCAGAACTGTGGGGTCTTCAAAATGGTGATTGAAAGAACTGGGAACTGAGGTGCATAACCTCTTCAAACTGCAGGAGTTACTTTCCTCCTTATTATCTTTGCATTACTGAACTAGATCCAGACAACTACTCTGTATTGACTTGGGGGGGTGGGGGGGGGGAAGATAGGGTCTGCACAATACAATTAGATTTAATTTATACAGCATATATATTGCATTTATACAGCAATGAACAAATGTTTGGCTTGCAGTAATTATGCATTTATTATATGTACAAAACTAAATCCATATTAGCACAAATCACCTACGGTGGCACTCATGCATGTACAAACATTGGGGAAATCATCATTGTAGCTCAAACAGAAAACTATTCAATAATATATAAAAGAAATTTTTACTCAGTTGGAACTCAACTATTACCAATTTTTTTTATTTTTATATAGGAAAACATGCTAGGAACTCTTAATGTTTTAACCCTTTGGCGCAACAGTTTCTGGTGTGTTTTAGATTGCTGTACAACTTCTAATACTCTAAAATTCTGTGTAAGAATTTATATTTTTCAAATTTCTTACCTCCCATGACTTTCAGGAATGTTCAACAATTATTCTTGAGATATGAAAGAATGAAGAATAATAAAACAAACTAAATCTTAAAGATTTTTTTTTTCTTGAGTAACTAAAAACTGCACAGAACTGAGATAGCATTCCATAAGACTCCATCTGGCTAAGAGCTCTTGTTCCCCTTGCTGTCTGCATTGCAAGCAGCCTGCAGAAAACAAAAACAAAAACAAAGACAAAACCAAACACAAACACGAAAGCATAAACAAACACACAAAACAACCCCACAAGCAAACACCTCCCCCCTCCCAAAAAAAAAAAAAATCTCAAACCAAAAGCAGGAATTTGGCCAAACAAATACGAAAGAGTTTTTGTGTTGTGACATTCTGCCTTAATTTAATTATTTGTAAGCCTTCCTCCAGATATTTAAGAGCAATTGACTGTATTCATGTGGCACATTAAAATCTGCAAAAAATTAAGTTATGGGTAAGATCATGATACAAGATGTCACTGATTTGACTATTTTTGTGTTAAAAGAAACAATGAATTGTATGTGGGTCTGAATCACTTCAGTGCAATAACAGACCCTTTAGAAGCACATCTGGAACTTTGTCTTAGAAGTGATGCCAGACAGTATTTTGAAAGCAAAAGAATGGTAGCAGTTTTGCTTATGTTTTCCTCTGCTACTGGATAGTATCAAAGATTCATTGCAATTTTATGTAGCATGAAGGACCTCAAAATTGGGTAGCTGGATGATGAGTATCATTCATGGGAGCCAAGAACAAAGATAATGTTACTTGTGATATAATTTCAAATTCATGCTATCCTCTGTGTCACGGAGCAAGATGTTCAGAGTTTGCAGCGTGGTGGAGTCAAGAAAGAACAGAAATCAGATAAATCTTTTCATCAGTTACTGCAAATTACTTGAGCATTCTCTTCTGGGATTCAAATTCAGCCAAGAGAAAGCTTGGTTTTCTTGTGGTTTTACAAAGGAGTTTGCTAAAATTGTGCATGCTCTCTGCACAATCTATGTGGGGGTGCTGCTAATCTTGGCATGTTGTTGAGACAATTTGCATCTGAATTTGCATTTGAAACACAGAAGAGAATCCTCCAGAAAGCCTGCCTAAATAAAAGATACAGGCAAAAAAATGATGCACTCAAAATAACTGAAGACCCCACATTGCCTCATTTTAACATATCCTGAATCATCTAATATTTTTGTAAAACACATTTACATATGCAATATGTACATGCATAGATTCTGTTATGTTTTGTTATATACTTAAGTACTTGTATAAACATATAATATGGACATAAACATATATATATACGTATATAACGTACATATACGTTGTACGTTATACGTATTCTACTTGCCTTTTACTACTTGCTTTTTAATATTGTTACATTTGTTTGTTTCCATGTCCAAATTTTATCTCATGTAACACCTCTTATACCACAGTCTAGCTTGCAAAATAAAGATAATACCTGTCACCTGACAGATGTGTTGGGATACTTTCGTATTCATTTCAGTTCAATGTTAATGCTTCCAGTCGTTCATGGGAACTGCATTTGTGATAAACTTCTTAATGAGTGTGCCATAAAATTATTTTATAGCCTAAACATTATGAAAGTTCTTAGTTTTGCTTATTTATTTATTAAATCACAAATATTATAGAAATGCACAGTAAATGAATTATATTTCATATGAGAAGCTTATCTCTTGGATTCTTAACTTGTGTTTCTCTAAATGTGTAATCAGACTATCATATTCATGCAGAATTTTTACCTGCTTTATTTATTAGAAACACAGCTAAGCTATAAAATCTATGTTCTATATTAATGAACTGATAGATATTGTAACGCAAAGCACCACACAGAATCCAGGAGAATGATAAGGTATTTTTCTCTATTTTTTTTTTCTAGTAATTTGATTTCAGGATAAAGAGATTTAGAAGCACTGTGGCAGGGTATTACATTTAAAAGGCTGTAAAAATAATGCAGGAGACAGAATATAGCCATAACACAGCATGATCACATAGCAACCAAGACAGATTTATGGCTTCATAAAGCTGAACATAATACGAAGAAAGTATACATAAAGCATATTTTATAAAATACTAATGTTAGCGATAATTACATGTGAGCATAAAATAAGCTGCATCTTCAAAAATTTTGGAAGGAAAAAAATACTGAACCCAGATGGCACCAAATTAATACAGAAAAAAAGAAGTAAACCTGACCACAAGAAAATTAATCTTAATGTCTTTCTTCCCCATCCAAAATATTAAGTGGATATGCCCTTAGTATTTCCAGTTAAAGCCTGAAGCATTTCTCATTGTGTGTCTGGAGAGCACATATGATTCACTCTGTAATAATCAAAGAAAAATATCCCTATACAAAGAGTCAGACATGTTAGTGACTAGAAACAGGCAATGTGTGCATCCTTCCTGTTTCTGGGCATGGACTCAGAGACTCTGGCATCCTTATTTAAAATACATTTGTCCTAGATGCTGTATTTTTTTACTGCTGATGTACAATCCTCATTAAATTAGTTTGTAAATAGGCTCATATTTACTTTACAAGAAGCTTGAGTTTTTACCACTTGCACTTACTTGCAAGCTGATCTTCTACACCCTGACCGTGCTAGGACCTTCAGAATTGATGTGCTCTAATTTCATAATTTTCATAATTCAGAATTTTGGATATGTACTCTACCCCTATTCATACGTACATATTTGACCTGCTGCTTTGCAGTTTAATTCTCAGAACTACCGTGTCTGGACAGTGGTGATTCCCAGAAATGTATTTCAAGGCAAGGCAAATCAATGACTTGGTGGCTGAAATCTAATTTCTAGTAGTTGAGTGTGGTATAGGACCAGAGCCATACATCGAAGAATGATAATGCAATTAACAAAAAAAAAAACAAAACACACACACACACACAAAAATAACAAACAACAACAACAACAAAAAACCAACAAAACAACAAAACCAAAAAAGGGATGGTGTGTGTATGTGTGTGTGTGAGAGAGAATCTGTCTCTAGACAGCATGTGGTAGCATGAGGAGCAAAATTAAATATGAATTCCACTTTCCAGATTTAAAAATTCCTTAATCTGGAGTTGCATTTTGGATATGTGAAATCCCACTTGTTCTAATAAAAGATTTCTACAATGTTTTTCAGCTATTATATGCATGGGTTTTAGTATTAAAATCCAGATAGACATAGTCTAAGTGTATAAGAATATTATTTCTTTTCTGAACCAACTTTAAAATTTCACATTTGCAATCATTCCATGCCATTATGTATCCTCAAAAAAGCTGCTTTATGTTAACAGGATAGAAGTCTCACAATGCATTTTCTAACATTGTGGAAATTTCTTAACTATAACTAAAATTTAACTATAATTAACATTTATAAATTATTTGTTTCCTCCCCAGAAATAAAACAAACCTCTCTTTACCCCCAAATACTGCTTTTCTAGCATGAAAGTGGATAGTTCAACCACTCAATTTTAGTATAATACAATTCAATGCCTCAAATCATTAAAACAAATTAATTGAATAAACCTCTCATTTTGTTTTCAAACTGATCTGTGAATAGTCTTTCACAGTACTGATTTTAAACAAAGGTGGCATTTATTGAACAGCACTTGTAGCAATTCGGAATTTTTCTGGGATTAGTGTACGTCTTAAAATAGACAACTAGATTCTTGAAAAGCATTCAATAACCTTGACACATTTCCCATTGTTATAATTGTGTCTTTGTTCAGGCTTCTCACACTCTCCATTTCACAATAACTATTGATTTGTCTTCATTAACAGGATACAATAGTTTTTGTTTTGGAAACATATTCAGCATCTTTATGACAGAAGGAACCATAATTGCATAATTAAAAGTAAGCATTTTTATTATATTAACTCTAATCTTCAATTTTTGAAATATAATTCAGCTGTATCATTGGGGAATCACTCATAGAATCTATGTTCCCCAGCATCTCTGAAACTCTTTTTAGCTATTTTTCTAGGGATATTTTTCAGTGTTATGCAGTTTATGACATTTCTAGAGATTGAATTTTCTGCATTTTTCTTTTTTGTCTCAGGTTTATCTTCAAAATATGCTGCTAGCAGAACCATTGCATATGGATAACACTGTGTCTAGAAATCTTGCCAGTTTCGTTCAGTAAGGATTAGCTCTAGAAAACACATAATTCTAACACAATAGGTTTACCTGGACATGATCAGGCAAATATTTGTGAACTGTTTGTGCGGTGTGTGTGTGTGAGGGGTGAAAAATTAGTTTTTATCTGTCTTTATCATGGATTAACAAAAAAAAAAAAATATGGCAGTGGGAAGTATCCACTGAAGAATAAGCACAATCTGATACAGTTCAGGTGTTGAACAGTGTACAAGGAATGATCTCCATTTACTATTATAAGAGAATATGGCAATAACACTAAAAATTTTGGTGAATGGAGTGAGGAAAATGTGGGACTGCCTCCTAGAAATCAGGTAAACCTTTCAGGCATTCTATACAGGAAACATGCCATTAATGTCCTGACTGATTTGTAGAAAGCAGTAATCCTTTCCATTAAATCTCTGGGCATAGCTGAAAATCAAAAGATCAACAAAACAAGCATGCAAGCATTCAGGAAAGAAACTTCTCTTCATGCAGTAGTACTGAGGAAATAGTTCTCTCTGTAAGATTTATCTGTGTGTCACCCTTACAAAGACCTGTATAGATGTTACAGAAACCATCCTTTAAAAAGTTATTAAAAAGAGAAAGACTTGAAGAAGAAAGAAAGTTGAAGCAGGAATGTCTCATAATTATTACTAATACTTGTAGCTATATAGTAATGATAGTATTACTATTATTTTTTAAAAGGTGGCATCCAGAGAACAAGTTAGGGTCAAATTGCTCTACAGAATTTCCAAAAGATCTCTTCAAAACACATCCCAGAGAAGTAGAAAGTCAATTAAAAGGCAGAAGAAGCAAAAATTATTTCAGGGAAATAGGCTGTTCAGGATGGAGGTTGTTCTTGGAATTTCTGCTTTGTAGGTTGTGCAGTGCCAAACAGGTTTAGGAATATCATCAGAGTTTGCCCATCGGTAAATATTTATTCAGTTTACTGGACTAAGAAAATAATTTGGAGTTGTCCTAAAACAATTTTTTTTTACTGGTAGAAGTGGAGATGGGAAAAACAATGAGCAATAGATAAATTGAGTAACAATAATTAAGTAAATCAATTCTAAAACTATATTTCATTTTAAGCTGGAGATTTTAAGATTTTAATTTGCAAGGTACATAAATGACATGATTTTGTAGATTTGCAGAATGTATTATTTTTTAGGAGTCAATGGAAAAAGGCATTTTATTAACTCGATACATTGTTATTAGTTTAGTTGCCCCAAAGTTTTTTAGTTAAACAAATTATGAGGGACATTATCTCATCTTTCCATTGGTACCTTACAAATTATGAGGGACATTATCTCATCTTTCCATTGGTACCTTTTTATTTGTGGTATATGCCTCAGAATACTGGAGCATAACCTAATGCATAATACTATAAAATCTTGTAGAGATTAAGATCTAACCTCACCAGTAGGTGATGTGCTGTCATGCCTTCTGAAAATTGCAGAGCTGACTACAGGAAGGATCATTAAAATGTTTCCATTTTGTCTAATAGAAGCACAATAAAATCTCATTCAGGAGTTTTCATATTAACAGTTTTTATGGGTTTCCTAATGCTGCTTTAATTTTGCAATATTGTTTTTAAATAATAGTGTGAAAAAGAAAGACAAATGGACCAATAATGGGTCTTATATCGACATTGTTTTAAGAATATCTGTTCCACCATTATAGAGGACTGGTGATTATTTTCTGGCAGTGCCTTTTCATATTAACAATGCTGCACTGAATGAGACAGATGCTCTGAAATTCCAACCATCCATTAATAAGTTACTTTTTCTCTAAGAGACCATATAGGAAGAACATTATGTATTAATTCTATACTTTTATCTTTTTCTGGTTCTTCATAGTCAATATATTAATAATGAAAATGGTTTGATAAAACACTGTACCTTTACTGTTCTATTGAAATATATTTAATTAAACAATGTCCTTATTAATATACTGAACCAAAAGATTCTAGTTTTCATATGATACTATTTAATTAGATTTGATATATTAAAGAAAAATAAATACACCTCTGTGCTATTCTAAATATCTCAAAATTCTTAATTCATAGTACGTTTAATTATAATGTATCAAATAATTATTTCAAACAGGAACATAAACATTTCAGAAACTCTTTTCCTAAATATTTGAATGAACAATAGTGTAAGGAAGTCCATAGGAGGGCCATGAGGATGATCAGGGGACTGGAGCACCTCCCATATGAAGATAGGCTGAGAAAGTTAGGGCTGTTCAGCCTGGAGAAGGCTGCATGGAGACCTCATAGCAGCTTCCAGTATCTGAAGGGGGGCTATAGGGATGCTGGGAATGTACTCTTCATTAGGGACTGTAGTGAAAGGACAAGGTGTAAAGGGTTAAAAATCAAACAATGGAAATTTAGATTGGATATAAGGAGGAAGTTCTTTACCGTGAGGGTGGTGAGGCACTGGAATCGGTTGCCCAGGGAGGTTGTGAGTGCTCCATCCCTGGTGGTGTTCAAGGCCAGGTTGGACAGAACCTTGGGTGACATGGTTTAGTGTGAGGTGTCCTTGCCCATGGCAGGGGGGGTCGGAATTAGATGATTGTCCTGGGTTCAGCAGTAGCAGTCATCTTTCTCCTTCTTAGTAGCTGGTGCAGCACTGTATTTTGATTTTTTGGCCTGGGAACAGTGCTGATAACGCCGATGTTTTTAGTTGCTGCTCGAATGTTTGGTCTGGCCAAGGACTTTCTGAGCCTCATGCTCTGCCAGGGAGGAGGGGAGGCCGGGAGGAAGCAGAGACAGGACCCTAACCCAAACTAGCCAAAGAGGCATTCCATACCACAGCACGTCATGCCCAGGTTGTAACGGAGAGTTACCCCGGAAGGGTTAGGGATGGCAGGGTTGGACAAGGTATTGGTTGGAGGACGGCTGGGGGGAGTGGGGCGAGTTATTGGTCTGCTGGTGTTGAGGTGTTGTATTCTTTCCTCTTGTTATTTCCTTTATCATTATTATTATTGGTGGTAGCAGCAGTGGTTTGTGTTATACCTTAGTTACTAAACTGTTCTTATCTCAACCCATGGGAGTTGCATTCTTTTCAATTCTCCTCTCCGTCCATTCAGGAGCAGGGGGAGGGGAAGAAAAGGGGGGAGTGAGTGAACGAGCTTTGTGGTTGGGTTTAAACCACGACAATGATCTTAAGGTCCTTTCCAACCCTAACTATTCTATGATCCTAAGTACTGACTTTTATATCTATGATCTACAGAAATATTTTAATCTGTTTATCTAAAGTGTTATATCAATATCAATTTAACAAGAATGACAAGAGGGATTACAGTATGACTAGAATTCTTTTCACTCCAATTCATATATTCAAGTAATTTAATTCATATACATATGTTTGGTTATTAATATATTTAGCCAAAATAATTTATTAAATTACTCTTCCTGCTCCAGAATTTTGTGAGTAGTGATCTAGATCTAGTCCTAAAAAAACCCAACAAAAACATAAACCCGAAGAAAAACAACAGTTAATCACTTAGAACTTTACTTATAGAAAGACATAGAAAGTTATATACATGTACCTTTAAGTCCACATTTTAAAAGACTGATATATGCTATTGTCTTCCATTACACTCAGTGTGTTGAAGATATCACTGAACAGACTATATCTTGTTTGAAATTCCAAATCTTCAAAACAGCAGGTAAAATGAACAGATGTCAGCACTTAACCCGCTTCCTGGATGACAGCATTTGCTATAAAGGAATTAGTCTTTCACAGTATGAATGTTAGAAGAGTCTTCAACCAGAATTATTATACAGCCAGAGCATTCTCCTGGTATTTTTTGGATGAACTCTTTCTATCAGATAAATTGAGGAGATGAAGACAAAATAAAATAATAATCAGTGACTTAATACAGAAAAGTTTTAGGGATAATTTTCATGCTGTCCGTGTGCCGTCTTACACTCCTTTGATCAGGTAGTACTAATGTGCTAGATCTTGGTATTTAATTCAGGTGCCCTTTGTCCTGCCACAACTCATTACCAACACCATTTGTACCACAACTGCATAGAAATGTATTTGGTTTCCCTTGAGTAGTCATTCACAACCTCTGATTTCACACTCTAGCTGCCTTAAATCAGATATATTTCCCTGAGTATGGGACTGCCTTTTTGATAGATAACTCCTGCCTTGGAAAGTCTTCGTTCCTGAATCAAAGCCTGACACCTGTGTTAGAGCCAGTTCTTTTCTTGCTATCTAAATTACTGGAAGAAATTCTGGGTCACTTGTCAAACTATGGTTCTGTTGGATAAAAGAGTGGCTGACCACTAGCTTTCAGCTGTAAGTGGTCAAGTTGATCGCTTGACCTCAAACCTATCAACTTGATAAACAGACAAACAAATTGAAACCCAGCTGAAGGCCTGAATCCAGTTTTGAATCCCTGTATCAAAAAATGCATGGAGTGATTGGAGAATGTCTGCTGGAGAGCAAAAACATTGATCCAAAGTCAAGAAAATGTGAACTTTAAGGGAATATTAAATGGACTGTTCTTGTTTTGAGACAGGAACAAAAATCAAGAAGCAACATGATTACAGCCTTCAAATGCATGAAACTGTTCTGCAAAGAGGAAGGGTACTGTGAAGCAAAAGAACAAATTTCTTGGGAAGTTTCTCCTTGTCTGCAATGAAGGCAGCATGCTCTCAACAGTAACAAGAAGTCCCAGGTCATGTAGTATGGAGAAACAAAAAACGCTGCATGAGTACAGTGGGAAGCCTTGTACAGTTGGGCAGTGGGACTGCTTCCTACAGTTTCTAACAGGAAAAGAAGAGATGGAGGCAAGTTGGTCTGATGCACAGATGTGTCACGAAGCATCAGCCAGCCTGCTATTTGATTCCTATTGTCTCAGAAAAAAAAAAAAAAAACAACAAAGTAATTTCTGTTATAATGGGAAAACACCTAAAAGAAGTTGTATCCACCATGCAGCAAGCATAAGAAATGCAAAGAAAGAAAAAGTGTTATAAATTTCCCAAACCTTGCTAGCGAAGTACAATTGTTTGTCAGCAACAACATCTCTGTAGCTGATCATGTCTCTGAGTGAGGGATTAGCATACATAAACTTTGGAGGACCCTGCCAAAACTGGGACATAGTGATCATCAGATCTCACACAAAAGAGGAGGCTCATAAGTATAACTGATCCTTTTATGTGATGCGTTAACCCGATAGAATATGAATTGAGAGTATAAGAGATCAAAGTGAAAAGTATTGGAGTTTCTTATGTATAATACACATGGTGCCTTAGACCTCCCCTTTGACATGTGCAACACAGCAGTTTTATTTTTGACACTTCAGATCACTACTTTGCATTTTGACCCTTACAGAAGGGGTAAAAGAATAAGCTCAAAAGTCAATACTCTTAGAAAAGCTGTTTAATCCTTCATAGATGAGAACTGCACTCATGATAGCACCTGTCAACATGACCTCTGAATCATCCATGTTCTTGATTCCTATACAAATTTAACTATTACCTAGAAAGGTAGAGAAGAATTTTGTATGTCCACAAAATATTGTTGTTTGAGTTCATTTAATGACATATTTTTTATCTTGTATCATCTTTTGAAACAACCATTACATGTACTGAGGCCTTACTTCCTGGAAAGTGACTGTATATCATCTGCTTAAAGGAAGTAGGGAATAGAAGTAGGGAATAGACCTTTTTGTATTCTTTTGCTTTGATGTGTGGCCTTCACTTTGTTTCATTAAACTACCTTTATCTCAACCCAGGAGCTTTTAAACATTTTTTTCTCCCCCTGTCCTGCTGAAGAGGAAAAGTGCGTGGTGAGTACCTGGCAGTCTGCTAAGGCCAACTGAACACAAATATATTTGGTAACCATTATGACGTTTTTAAGGAATGTGAGATAAGGATAGGAATTAGAAGAAGTGATGGGCAAACCACGGACTGAACACTGAAGGAATTTTTGTTGTAATTCTGGTGAAGGAATGAGGGATGGAGTGTGCATACATTGTCCATCTTTGTTGGTGTTATGATGATGTTGACTTTGGCATGGGGAATACTTTTGTTGATGTTAAAGTTTTCAAGATGTAGATGGTACAATGATTGTATATTTTAGTGACAATTCCTAAATGCATGATTCACTAAGGCAAGAAATTGAATGTATTGGGTTTTTGTGGAAGGTCTCAGTACTGGAGGGGGCTGAAGGATGGCTTCTGCAAGAAAATGTCAGAGGCTGCCCTCATATTGGACAAGGCTAGTTCCAACCAGCTCAGATTTCTGCGTAAGTTACTGAATCAGAAATTTGAACATGTGGGTTTTTTTTTTTTTTGTTTTGTTTTTGTTTGTTTGTTTGTTTTGGGTAGACTATTCCATCTACTTTAGATAAAGGAATTATTGTTCTGATCCTGGTAATAGAGATCCATGGATAGGCTGCTGAACAATGAAGTTTCATCCTCAGAAATGTCAGCTCTGTTTAGTGCCTCCAAGACATATACTGAAGATGTATTCCTTGAGCAGTTTACACCTTAATTCAGGAATTCTTGACCCAAGAATTTCTGGAAGTAAGGGAGTATGTGTCTGAATTTTACTTTTTTTCTGTCTGCATGCAATTATTATTAGCAATATTTGGATTCAGGATGCTGGTCAAGAGGAGCTTTTGGTTCAACCTCTAGAACCATTCCTGTTAGGTCTGTTGCTGCCACAGAACCTTCTTTTGTGTCATCTGTTTTCAGAGAGAAAAGTGTGAGCATCAGAGCCAAACCACATCGCAAGTGGAAGGGAGAAATCCAGAAGACAGCTCTCACCTTGCTCTGGTTTTGTTTTGCTTTAGCTCACTTATTTAGACTGCAAAAAATGTTAAAGTACCTTCAGTTCAGGCATCTTAATTGCTATTCAGTTGTCCAGGTGTTAGGAGTGATAATGTGTTACTGTGCTTGTAGTCTATTTTAATGAAAATGTAAACACCGGCACATGACCAAAATGATAATGTGTCTGTCTATCCACTTAATTTCTGTTCTAAAAAATGTAAAAATAAAAAACCTCTTTTGTAAACTATTTCTGCCAGCTGTAAGTTTCCAAGCAGATTCTTTTCTCCCTGTGTGCTAAAAAAAAAAAGGATGAATAATTAGCTCCCAATATTCCTAGTGTTTCAGACTATAAAGTTTACAAGAAAAATTAAAGCTGTTTACCATGTTTATTTCATACACTTAAGGAACAATTATGAAGAACAACATTCAAAGAGGATGTGTACGTATAACACTAAAACATAGTTTTTCCTTGGGATAGGATTTTAAGTACTTCAATTACTGGTTACTACAGTTTGGAAAGTAAAAATATGTTTTATTTCTGTAACTGAAACATTTAATATGGAAATTGTCAGATGGCTTTATATTATTTTCCACATCACACTTTGAAGTGGAATTATTTTTCAGATGTCATGCTTTGCACAAGTTATATGCAACTATGAATAAATGAATGGTTATGAATGAAATACCATTGCCATTGTAATCAGTGAAGTAAAAACTGTTCCTTACCAATTGTATATAAAAGTTCATTACAGTAGCAATTTTCTTAAATACTGCTTCTAAATGATTTTACTCATTTAAAGTTTTTATAGTACTGTATTCCTTTCCATCCCAAACTATTCTATGATTCCCGTGAAAAAGAAATACACTGAATTAGTTTCTAATGAATATTTTTAGATAATAGGAGAGTCTATCTGATATTCAAATTGTTGCAAAAGAAACTAACCAGAGGATCTATGCTCAGCTACTGATCACAAGGGAAACCAACTATATTGCTACTGCTGTTAAGTACAGAGAGGTGTGGAAGATAGAAGCTTTGGAATTTTTCTGAAGATGGAATCTTACAAGCAATCATGGACAGACTGAATGTAAATGAGCTTGTGTTAAAAAATAAGTTCAGGCAGACAAATTTTGTTATCTATCAAATAATTATTTTGGTATTACAAAGCAAGGACCAACCTCACTCTCTGTTAACCAAGCACCAACAATATTAAAAATGGTCTGATATGATAATTAGCTTTAAAAATATTTTTTCCTGTGTCCATAAGAAAAAAGTACCAACATTAAATTTATTTGGCTTAAAATATCAGATTTCTTTAAAAAAAAGCATATTTTTTTTCTGTAAAAATAATTTGTCTTAGCCTATTTTATGTTTGAAAGGTCACCTTGACTAAATTAATAGGAGTCTTTTAAGTCTCTGTTTATTAAAAACATATTACCACTCTGACTTAAATCCCTTTATTTATGTAATACACAATTAAAAATAATTCAAACCAGCAAGATTCCTAAAGGGATTCTATTTCATTTGACTTAACCCCTCCATTTCAGATCTCTGTGTGACAAAACCCTGTAATGGAAATTACATACTGCTACAGAAAAAAAATAAATCAGGTTATATTTCTCCCTCTTTCCTTATCTAGAGTTATTGTACTTAAGTTAACAGTGTAATTTTGTATTCAGAAATATCTTTGTTTGAATAATGGGTGATTTTTTTTTTCTTTTAAACTAATTTAGAATTTCATCTATTCTCAAACATTGCAATAGGATCTTCAGATCAGTAGTATACTTTTGTGTATTTATCATTGCAAACCTTTTAAGGACACAAACAGTTCACAAGATAAATAAACATCAGCGTTAACCCCATTATGCTTTTCTTCTTAAAACTTTCTGATCATAAACCCCTATGTCTATTTTTACAGCAGTTACCTACATTTGCAAATCGTAAAGATGACCAGACTACAACTGAAATAATTGGTTTAGGTTTTGTGGGGATTTTTTTTTGTTTTTTTTTTTTTTAACATATTACATTGTTTTTACATTAAAAAAAAAAAAAACTGATATGATGAAATACATCACTTACTGTCTCTTATTCTCCTGTTTAAAATACTTCAACCATCAATAAAAGAGTAGAACAACTGTAATTGATTTTGCATGGCTACCTACAAAACACAGCTAGTCATTCACAGCCTGTCATGAGAAACCATTTATTGAAACTATTTGAGGAATAACTATACCAAACTATTTTCAACTGAACCTTGCTGTCACTTCACAGTTTGGTAACAGAGAATGATTATGATAGATATTAATTAGCCTGGACTAGCTCTGTTATCAAAATTCTATTCCACTGGAGTTAGTCTCCTTCAGCTTTCATTTTTCTAAACTTATGAAAAGAAATTGAGATATGATATGAAATTTTCTTGAAAGTCAACCGTAATAAATAGTGGATAACAGCTTATCCTATTATTTCCAAGAGCACAAATAGCAACGAGGTAGCATTTTGTCATCTCACTTGCAGATTATTAATATAACTGCATTATACTGAATAAAACAGCTCATTAGATTTCCTAAATAACTTTCCACTAGCAGAACTTAAACCCGAACACAGATTTTTGCTCCTAATCTCAAACAAACACATCTATTTAGTAGGATAGATGGGCAGAAGCTTTTTTTTACGTCATCTGATAGCTGAGATGAAACATAAAAATTGGGTTTAACTTAGAAATTTAATCTAAATTTCCTGAAGTTTGGGGCTACTGAATATTTTACAAATCTGTGCACATGACACTTCCAAGAATTAACTCAAACCCAAAACTTCAGACACAAATCTGTATGCTTGAATATTACATCTATGTGCTGATGAGTAGTGGGTTATGATAGGCTTCAAGTACATCATTTACAGATGATGATGTCACACCAGTGCCACTGAGCTCCTGATATAATTTGCAAAACTTTTCTTAATGATGGTATAGAGAAAGCTGTTTGACTCATCATGCTAGGCCTGTTTGTGAGATTGATATTTAGAGATTTTTTTAACTTCTATGTTGAAAACTGACAGAGGACTGCAGCGTAGAAGCGCTAGATATCACAGTGCTGAAGTTCTGGACGCTTGGATTTGAGTCTGAATCCGAGCCTGTAAAAACACTTTTTCTTTTTAAAAGTACAGCTCTATCTGATAAGAAAAGCTAAATATAATGGTCTCTTTGTTGTTTAGGTCATCTCCTGACTTGTAGTGGCTAGACTTAAGGGAATGTCTGTCCGCTTAGGAGATAAATCTTTTTTCGTGTGCGTGTGTGTGTATTGTTGGATAGTTTTCTTTTAAGAGACCCTGCAGTTCCTGAAGGACCTTTTCTGACAAAATGGGTCAGGCAGAGCAGGTCTGTCTGTCTCTGTGCTCCCTCAGTGCCTAACAGTTATCTTTTCATGTGTTTATTACCCCAAGCAGAAACAGTCCTGGAAGCAGAATGCAGTAATTGTAACTAAAACATGTTAGACGACAGAAGCAGAATCCTTTATTTAGGGGAATGACTTCATAAGATTTGATGTTATGACCTTTGTACTTTACCAGAAGAAGGATGGTTAGTAAGCAGCACTGCCTACCTCCCTTCACCTCTACATAGAAATAGTTTAATTTGTTTAAGGGCATTCCAGTAGTAAAGGTATAGATTTAAGACTAATGTTGAAAAGAAAACTCAGCTGGTGTTTCTTACTTTATGGGTTTTATACAATACTTACAACTTCATATTTGAATTTACCTTAGCTGTGCTTTTAGCACACTTCTTGCATGTGTCCTTTAAAACATAGATACTGCTTTTCTAGGTGCCTGATTCCGGCAATGTTTCAGCAGGATTTGGGAACATATCTCACTACAATAAAGTGATTCTGGGGCAAGATTAGGCAACAATGCTGAAGGCACCTAGAAATTCTTGCAGTATGTAATTGACTGAAGAAACCCATTGAGTAGCTCTTCTGTTGTACATTGTGTCTAATTCATTGTATAGACCTAGCTCTAGGTACTTTTACATTTGAAACTTTTGAGAGACGAATTATGATAATAACCTCTTTGACATTTTAACAGTCAGTTAAATCATGCACTAATTTAACAGTCAGCAGTACTAAGGACTGAGCTGGCTCCTGACTTGAGCCTTACCTAACATCTGGACACAGTTGTGTTCATCAGCCAGAATGACTGGCTCCTGGAAGTCTGCTCACTGGATGCTGCTTCTGGCACTGAGAAATGGCATATCTTACTAAATCAGCTGTGACATGGATGTGAAGGAAACAAGGAACTGCACAGCAACAAGGTTGCTACTACATTAGGCTGCCTGCTCTAGTAAGTTCCAAGGACTATTACCCGCTCCTGGTGATCCATGTGGGTGCGGGGTGCTAGGGATATAGATAGTAGTAGACTGGGGACCATAAAGAAAGACTACAGAGCCCTGGGAGAGGTGGTTAGGGGTTCTGGAGCTCAGATAGTCTTTTTGTCAATTCTCCAGGACACAGGGGAGGACCAAGAAAAAGCTACGAGAATTGGCCAGGTTAATAAATGGTTAAAAGGGTGGTGTCATAGTCAGGGGTTTGGGTGTCTTGAACACGGGACTGAAGTTAGTAGGCCAGGTCTATTGGGGGCTGGTGGAGCTGCTCTGGTAAAGAAGGGGAAGAGCAGTTTTGGTAGGAGGCTTGCCAGACTGGTCAAGGAGGCTTTAAACCAGATGTGTTGGGGGAGGGGGGCATCATTCCATCCCAACACACCCAGTCAGTTGCCAACACCTATAATAAATGCTCGGAACAATGTAGATATATTCCAGCTACTCCAGCCAACGAGCCGGCTTCAATTGGAGCTCGTCTCAGATGCCTCTATGCAAACACCCGTAGCATGGGGAACAAACAAGAGGAATTAGAGATGTGTGCACATCTGCGGGGGTATGATATAATAGACATCACAGAAACACGGTGGGATGGCTCCTATGACCGGAGTGTTGGAATGGAAGGTTACAGGCTCTTTAGAAAAGACAGGCCTGGCAGGTGGGGAGGGGGAGTTGCCCTTTATGTTAGGGATAGGCTGGAGAGTATGGAACTCTGTCTGGGGGCAGGTGAGCAGTTTACAGAGAGTTTGTGGGTCAGGGTTAAAGGGAGAACAGCTGTGGGAGACGTTACTGTGGGGATCTGTTACAGACCGCCTGATCAAGGAGAACCTGTGGATGAAGCACTCTACAGACAGATAGGAAAAGCCTCACGCTCACAGGCCCTTGTTCTCATGGGGGACTTGAACCACCCTGACATCTGTTGGAACGATGGCACTGCACGGCACAAGCAATCCAGGAGGTTCCTCGATTGTGTGAAAGACAACTTCCTTCTGCAAGTAATAGAGGAGCCGACAAGGAGAGGTGCCATGCTTGACCTTGTGCTCACCAACAGGGAAGGGCTTGTTGAGAATGTTGTACTCAAGGGCAACCTTGGATGCAGCGATCATGAGATGGTCGAATTTGAGATCCTCATGACAGTGAGAAGAGTGTGTAGCAAGCTCACTGCCCTGGATTTCAAAAGAGCAGATTTTGGCCTCTTCAGGAGCCTGCTTAGTAAGGTTCCATGGGATATAGCCCTGGAGGGCAGGGGGGCCCAAGGCTGTTGGTTGATATTCAAGGATCACCTGCTACAAGCTCAGGAGTGCTGCATCCCAACTAGAAGGAAGTGCGGCAGAAGGTCCAGGAGACCTCCTTGGATGGATAAGGAGCTGCTGAGGAAAATTCAAATGAAAAAAGAGGCTTATAAAAAATGGAAGCAAGGACAGGCGGCCTGGGTAGAGTACAGGGATGTTGTCCGGGAAGCTAGGGACCAGGTTAGGAAGGTCAAGGCCCAGTTAGAATTAAACCTAGCCAGGGATGTTAAGGATAATAGGAAGGGATTCTACAGCTACGCAGCAAACAAAAAACAGACTAGGGACAAAATAGGCCCCCTGAGGAAACTCTTGGGAGAACTGGCTACACAGGATTTGGAGAAGGCTGAGGTTCTGAATAACTTCTTTGCCTTGGTCTTCACTGGCAAAGGCTCTGACTGCACCACCTAGGTCTTGGAAGGCAGACGCAGGGAACTGTGAGAATGAAGACCTTGGGCCCACTGTAGGAGAGGATCTGGTTCGAGACCATCTTCAAAATCTGAATGCACACAAGTCCGTGGGACCTGATGGAATCCATCCGTGGGTCCTGAAGGAGCTGGCGAATGAAGTTGCTAAGCCACTGGCCATCATATTTGAAAAATTATGGCAGTCAGGTGAAGTTCCCGACGACTGGAAAAAGGGAAATATAACCCCATTTTCAAACCGGGGAAAATGGATGACCCAGGGAATTACAGACCAGTCTCACCTCTGTGCCTGGTAAAATCTTGGAACAGATTCTCCTGGAAGGCAGGCTAAGGCACATGAAAAACAACAAGGTGCTTGGTGACAGCCAGCATGGCTTCACTAAGGGGAAATCCTGCCTCACCAATTTGGTGGCCTTCTATGATGGGGCTATGGAACTGATGGACAGGGGTAAAGCAGTTGATGTCATCTACCTGGACTTGTACAAAGCGTTTGACACTGTCCCACACGACATCCTTCTCTCTAAATTGGAGAGATATCAATTTGATGGATGGACCACTCGGTGGATAAAGAACTGGCTGGACGGCCACACACAAAGAGTTGTGGTCAATGGCTCGATGTCTGGCTGGAGACCGGTAATGAGTGGTGTCCCTCAGGGATCGGTGTTGGGACCGGTCTTGTTTAACATCTTCATCACTGACATGGACAGTGGGATTGAGTGTGCCCTCAGCAAGTTTGCCAATGACACCAAGCTGTGTGGTCCAGTTGATATACTGGAGGGAAGGGATGGCATCCAGAGGGACCTTGACACTCTTGTAAAGTGGCCTGATGCCAACCTTATGAAGTTCAACCACAACAAGTGCAAGGTCCTACACCTGGGTCAGAGCAACCCCAGGCACAGCTACAGATTGGGCAAAGAAGAGATTCAGAGCAGCCCTGCAGAGAAGGATTTAGGGGTGCTGGTCGATGAGAAAATGAACATGAGTCGGCTTCAGTGTGCACTCGCAGCCCAGAAAGCCAACCGTATCCTGGGCTGCATCAAAAGGAGTGTGACCAGCAGGTCGAAAGAGGTGATCCTGCCCCTCTACTCTGCTCTTGTGAGACCTCACCTGGAGTATTGTGTGCAGTTCTGGTGTCCTCAACATAAAAAGGACATGGAACTGCTGGAACAAGTCCAGAGGAGGGGCACGAGGATGATCAGGGCACTGGAGCAACTCCCGTATGAAGACAGGCTGAGGAAGTTGGGGCTGTTTAGCCTGGAGAAGAGAAGGCTGCATGGGGACCTCATAGCAGCCTTCCAGTACCTAAAGGGGGCCTATAGGGATGCTGGGGAGGGACTCTTCGTCAGGGACTGTAGTGACAGGACAAGGGGTAACGGGTTAAAACTTAAACAGGGAAAGTTTAGATTGGATATAAGGAGGAAATTCTTTCTTGTTAGGGTGGTGAGGCCCTGGAATGGGTTACCCAGGGAGGTTGTGAGTGCTTCATCCCTGGCGGTGTTCAAGGCCAGGTTGGATGAGGCCTTGTGTGGGATGGTTTAGTGTGAGGTGTCCCTGTCCATGGCAGGGGGGTTGGAACTAGATGATCTTGAGGTCCTTTCCAACCCTAACTATTCTATGATTCTATGATTCTATGATTTTGAATGCCACACTTCACCTAGCTAACAAAGGTCAGGAAGAGACTAAAGTTCCCTTAACTCTCTGATAAACTCCTTGTTCTCCCCATCCTGAAATAATTGGTTGAAATGCAAATGAAAAAAAAAAAAAAAGACATAGGGATATGTATGAAAGTATATAAAAGTCTGGATAAACATCCAAGTAGGTAAAAAATATAGACTTTGGTATTACTGTAAAAAGGTTTGTGTTAATTATGTTGAGCAGATAGTCTGTGGTAATTTTGACAGCTTAAAAAGAAATTAAGCTTGCCCTTAATTAAAGTTTTTTGTAAGTGGGTGAAGAAGATGAAATTTTTGAAGATAATAAAGAAATGGAGAACAACTAACTGACTGTCCTCATTCCTATAGAGATGTTTAAATGGCTGTACTAGCTAGAATTTAGTATAAGAATATGGTCCTTCTATCTGTCAGTGTTGATTATAAGTTCAGGGGAACTCTGCTTTTGTCCAAATAACAAGGTATAGCAAGATTCAGAAAGACTTTTCTAAATCACTTCATAAAATTCACGAGGTGTAAAACTGACATAACAACCTAGCCCAAAGTAACGTGATTTATTCTGATGTAGATTTATTTGGTTTTCTTTTTTTCTTCTTTGTTTTATACAGCTGATAGGGAGGAAAACAAAGAACTAAGAAAAACAAAACAGTAATAAATACCTAGTACTTTATAGGATATGTGACTGAACTCTGAAAAAAAAAAGCAACAAACGTGAGCTCATCAAAAAGTTAGGATTCAGATGAACACAAAAATTTTAATCCAGTCAAATTAAATTTCTTTTATGAAAAATTCAGATGGAAATCTCACACAGAAAAACTTTCTTAAAGGCTTTTGTAGCACTTCTGTTTATAGGCCCAATTGCAAATAGAGTACTGAAAGAATAAATTTCACAAAGGTCTGTAAAATTCTGCTTCCCCAGCCACCTCAGGCAAATAAAAAATTCATGAACACATGCAATATAATATAATTAGGAGTTTGTTTTTCTTTTTGTTATTAGTATTACTGTAGTACGGGGCAAACAAGAAAAATTTCAGTTCACACTGCTCTGTTTTCAAACTTCCAAAAATACTCACTCAGTACTCCAGCATTTCCAGGATCTGAAATTTTAGCTTATGCTAAGATACATGCCACTGTTTGGGAACAAAAAAGATAAACATTAAAATACTGTTCACATATTATAATGTTGCTTAAACTGATAAAGAATTCTTCTTAGATGTAGACAACACAGAGTGCAATTGCTAAGTGATTGTATGCCTTGTGTCATTAGACTGTAAATGCTATGTATGGAGTCCCGTATGACAAGTTGCAGAAACTGCTGAAGGAGAGGGTGAATTGAGTCAGTTTGCTGAGATGAAAGCCATCCAGCTGGCCTTGGACATTGTTGAATGAGAAAAGTGGCGAGTACTTCATCTCTATACTGACTCACGGATGGTGGCAAATGCCCTGTGTGTGGGTGGTTGCAGCAGTGAAAGCAGAGCAACTGGCAAGGCAGAGGTAGACCCATATGGGCTGCTGCACTGTGGCAAGATATCGCTGCTCCGGTGAGGAAAGAAATGGACTATGCCTGATCCCATGTGAATCCAGGGTAAGACACTTCATTGTGTGGCAAGCATATATTTATATCATTCTACTGCCTATACAAGCAATCACACATTCTTTGATTGGTTGCCTCGCATCCCTTTTATAGTCTACTAAGTGCTAAGCAGTAACTTTCCATTCTTTTACTCCCTTATTATCCCGATTTAGCAGCACTACTAAGGGTTACAAATATTCACACTGTTTGGTCTGTCTTTGAGATGCACATCCTGCTTTATCTTGCAAACTGCCTGCTTTGTTTTGCTAACCAATCTTTACCCTTCATAGTTCTCTTTATAGTTCCCAAGGCTTGAGCCCAAGCAAGGCATTAACACTTGGTATTTTCTTTACCATTCCCAAAGTTTAAGCCAGGCAAGGGAGATAACACCTGGATCCATTTTGTTAACTATTTCTATCCATCACCCACACCCGGGTGCAGAACCTGGTGGTGAACGTATGCCATGTAGATGCTCATGTACCCAAGAGTCGGGCCACTGAGGAACACCAGAACAACCAACAAGTGGATAAAGCTGCTAAGATTGAAGTAGCTCAGATGGACTTTGATTGGCAACATAAGGGTGAATTATCTTTGGCCCACTGATGGATAACCAAGGGTCAAACCGAGGGTCCCACACAAACATGGGTTTGTCCCTTGTGGTGGCCCATCCTGCCTTCTTGTTGCTACTCTGTTCTTATAGTAGGCAGTGCTCTGCTGTATACCCAAAGATAGAATCATAGAATCATAGAATAGTTAGGGTTGGAAAGGACCTCAAGATCATCTAGTTCCAGCCCCCCTGCTATGGGCAGGGGCACCTCACACTAAACCATCCCACACAAGGTTCTGTCCAGCCTGGCCTTGAACACCACCAGGGATGGAGCACTCACAACCTCCCTGGGCAACTGATTCCAGTGTCTCATCACCCTAACAGGAAAGAATTTCCTCCTTATATCCAATCTAAACTTTCCCTGTTTAAGTTTGAACCCGTTACCCCTTGTCCTGTCACTACAGTCCCTGACGAAGAGTCCCTCCCCAGCATCCCTATAGGCCCCCTTCAGATACTGGAAGGCTGCTATGAGGTCTTCACACAGCCTTCTCTTCTCCAGGCTAAACAGCCCCAACTTCCTCAGCCTGTCTTCATACGGGAGGTGCTCCAGTGCCCTGATCATCCTTGTGGCCCTCCTCTGGACTTGTTCCAGCAGTTCCATGTCCTTTTTATGTTGAGGACACCAGAACTGCACACAATACTCCAGGTGAGGTCTCACAAGAGCAGAGTAGAGGGGCAGGATCACCTGTTTCGACCTGCTGGTCACGCTTTTGCACTTCTGCTGCCTTCTAGTCATAAGAGAGGTTGAGGACTGCAGGTCCCCATTAAGTACAGAGACTGAGGGTGTATGTGGTTCAGTAGCATCTAAATCTATTTATCTTAGAAGGGGAGGCAGGAACAAAAGATTAGGTATTACTAAGTACCCAACATCCTGAGGCAAGGTGATGGGGGCTTCTCCAGAAGCAAAGTGTAATGAGAAGACCTTGTAGTCTCTGGGGAGATGTACGGTTTTGAAAGTTTGCCTGACTTGCACTGCATTCAACATTTTCTGAAGCCAAGTGCCCTGCAGGATGAATTATACTCATTAGAAAGCTCAATGTGTTCAACAGTGTTGTACTATTTAACACTACAGCAAAGGCAAGTAAGCTCATTGGAAATGTAGCTGCTGATACCTTTCATCAGTAATGTCTGGAGGTGCCCGTACTTGAGCTCTGCCAAAGATCTTCTGTTCTGATGAAAGATGTGTTTAAATAAACTAGACAACAATGGAGACTGCTTAAAAAAACACAAGACACCACAGATCTTCTACTGGTAGAAAGTGTGCCTGTCATCTCCCTTCTCCCATTCTTTTTCTAATGAAAAAATAATTATAATAATAATATGCTGTATCATATTTTTCAGAAACTGTTATTTTTTAAGGTAATTATATTTTAGATTATTTTTTAAACTCAGAAGTGAAAGATGATTTAGGTACAGAAGGAACAATGTTAATATTGTAATTAACTGTCACTACTAATTTCATTCTGAATGAGAGATAACAAACAAAAAGACTTAATTTGGGTTTGCATTTTGTGGGTATGAGACCTCACCTGGAGTATTGTGTGCAGTTCTGGTGTCCTCAACATATAAAGGACATGGAACTGCTGGAACAAGTCCAGAGGAGGGCCACGAGGATGATCAGGGGCTGGAGCACCTCCCGTATGAAGACAGGCTGAGGAAGTTGGGGCTGTTCAGCCTGGAGAAGAGAAGGCTGCGTGGAGACCTCATAGCAGCCTTCCAGTACCTGAAGGGGGCCTATAGGGATGCTGGGGAGGGACTCTTCGTCAGGGACTGTAGTGACAGGACAAGGGGTAACGGGTTAAAACTTAAACAGGGAAAGTTTAGATTGGATATAAGGAGGAAATTCTTTCCTGTCAGGGTGGTGAGACACTGGAATGGGTTGCCCAGTGAGGTTGTGAGTGCTCCATCCCTGGTGGTGTTCAAGGCCAGGTTGGATGAGGCCTTGTGTGTGACGGTTTAGTGTGAGGTGTCCCTGCCCATAGCAGGGGGGCTGGAACTAGATGATCTTGAGGTCCTTTCCAACCCTAATTCAGAATCATAGAATAGTTACAGTTGGAAAGGTCCTCAAGATCATCTAGTTCCAACCCCCTTAAAAGAATCTTTGTTTTGGTACAGCTCAAAGAAGCATATCTGATAGTCTGCCATAATCACACAATTAATTTTTCAGTGGTAATCTCTGTTAGGTTACAAATGAAGTGATGGAAATTTTAAATAAATTGTACTTAAGGCTAATTGTTATTTGGAAATGCATGTGTCTGCTTTGAAAATCAAAATAAAGAAATCATTATGTGCACAAAATAGAAATTTATTCTGGAGCAATGAATATAATTAAAAGAATTATGAAAAAAGGTACCCCAAACAAGCAATTATTACAACAAATGAACACTGAGTAATCCATATATTATTCTTTTTTGCATAAAAGATATGCAAAACAACAAATGTGGTTTTGATATATTAATTTACTTTTTCTCTAGCTTATTTTCAAACAAAATCTATAGCTTTTTATCTGAGTTACAAAAAGAAAATATTCCTTGGAAATTAAGAAGGTAAGGCTTCATTCAGATGTTTGCTTTGGTGGTACCTGATTTTGGTTTAGATTTTTCTTCATTTCCTCAACTTCAGATCAAAGAATAAGCAGACCCACCATCTTTCAGTACCTATAGATATGGATCATATTAATTGTCGGTAATTTTGTACAAAGTATTACAAAGGATAATTGCAATAAAATTTTGATCAAGATTATGTCAGACAACAAATGGAAGTCCGTACCAAGATCAGCCACAATCTGTACTGTCAATTCTGGCCAGTTGCCAGCCAAAAAATGTCCCAAAACCTAAGCAAACTTAGCCAGCAGCAGATCACTTTCACATCTTTCTACCACTGCATTTAAGTACAGAAATCAAGCTATGGAAATAACTTTTTCTGAACCAGGATCTTGGACAGGAAAAGCAAGGCATATTATTTCTAATTACATTAGACACACTTTATTTTTTTCCCCTAGAATTCAAATAGTTTGAATGACCAGTTGTTAGATGTTTCACTTCAAATTTCCTATGTATCTTCTTTAAAAGTTTTGATATTGGATACACTGTGTATAATTTATGTTTGTAATACACAGATTTATGTTGCTATAAATTTTAGTTGCACTGCAAAAAGCATGCATTTGGGAATACCATTTGTTATATTATTCTTCTTTTTTGTGAATGTGCTTTTGCCAGGCAGAATTTTAAATAAAATTCTACTTCAAATGACAACTCCTTTCTTTCAGCTTACAGGCACCCACCACATCTGTAGAGCGAAAGGTATTATAAAAAGAATGTGCAAAGGGAACTTGCATGATCTCTAAAGAAGGTAACAAGGTAAAACATGTACTGTATTGCCTTATCCTTTGTAGAAGTTATTTGAGTGAGATCAATTTTGGAACTTACCTGGACTCCTGAGAAAGCCTTCACTGTCACTCAGCGAGATTTTCATTAGCACATATATCTGGACTGTTTATTCTCCATGTCTGGGATCATGTATCTAGTTTCTATTACCTTTCAGAGTGAGTCCCCAGGCAAGGAGCCTCTGTGGTATTTATACCAACGACTTAAGGCATTTCGTTGTCTTCTTTCTCTCTTTGGCAGAACAGTTCACCCATCTTTGCAATTTATGTGTGTTGCACCTCAGCATTCAGAGTAGCAAATGAAGTATCAACCAAATTAGAAATCCTCAGGGTTTCAGGCCGCAGGTGGTGCAACATTCACACGGGCTTTGTTCTATGGTTGTTGCTGTGGTTTAACCCCAGGCCACAGATAAGCACCACCCAACCACTTGTTCACTCCATCCAGTGAAACAAGGAACAATAAAAATCAGAAAACTCACGGGTTCAGGTAAAAACACTTTAATAGGTAAAGTAAAAGCCATACATGCAAACAAACCAAAACAAAGAATTCATTCACCAATTCCCATGGTCACGCAAGTGTTCAGGCATCTCCAGGACAGCAGGACTCCCATCACACCTAACTGTTACTTGGGAAAACAAATGTCATCATTCTGAATGTCCCCCTTCCTTTTTCTTCCCCTAGCTTTACATGCTGAACATGACATCATATGGTGTAGGATATCCATTGGGTCAGTTGGGTTCAGCTGTTGCAGCTGTGCCTCCTCTCAACTTCTTGTACTCCCCCAGCCTCCTCACTGCTAGGGTGAGATGAGGAGCACAAAAGGCCTTGGCTCTGTGCAAGCACTACTCAGCAGTAACAAAAGCATCCCTGAATTATCAGTGCTGTTTTCAGCACAAACCCAAAACATAGACCCATAATAGATACTATAAAGAAAATTATAGAATCATAGAATCAGCTAGGTTGGAAAGGACCTTCAAGATCATCAAGTCCAACCATTACTCCAGGACTGCCAAGACCACCACTAAAGCATATCACTGAGGGCCTCATCTAGAATATGTCTGAACACTTCCAGGGATGGTGATTCCACCACTTCCATAGGCAGCCTGTTCCAACGCCTGATCACCCTCCCTGTGGAGAAATTTTTCCTGATATCCAATCTAAACCTCCCCTGGCACAACTTGAGGCCGTTACCTCTTGTCCTATTGCTTGTTACTTGGGAGAAGAGACCAAATCCCAGCTCACTACAACCTCCTTTCAGGTAGTTGTAGAGAATGATAAGGTCCTCCCTGAGACTTCTATTCTCCAGACCAAACAACTCCAGTTCCCTCAGCCGTTCCTCATAAGACTTATTCTCCAGACCCTACACCAGCTCAGTTGCCCTTTTCTGGACCTTCTCCAGCACCTGAATGTCTTTCTTGTAGTGAGAGGCCCAGAACTGAACACAGGATTCTAAGTGCTGCCTCACCAGTTCTGAGTACACGGGGATGATCACTTCCCAATTCCTGCTGGACATGCTATTGCTGATACAGGCGAGGATGCCATTGGCCTTCTTGGCTGCCTGGGCACAATCTGACTCAAATTCAGCTGGCCATCAGTCAGCACCCCAGGTCCTTTTCTGCCGAGTGGGTTTCCAGCCACTCTTCTCAAAGCCTCTAGCGTTGGGGTTGTTGTGGCTCAAATGCAAAATGCAGGGCATGGCACAAAACACAGTCAAAACCAAACAAAACCAGCACAGTACTCCATTGTAAAAGAAAACTGTTGAACAAGACTAGTAAATTTGATATTTTTCATACCTGTCCTGGGTTCAGCAGTAGCAGTCATTTTTTTCTCCTTCTTAGTAGCTGGTGCAGCGCTGTGTATTTGACTTTTGACCTGGGAACAGTGCTGATAACACGAGTGTTTTTAGTTACTGCTCAAATGTTTACTTTGACCAAGGACTTTGTGAGTCTCATGCTCTGCTAGGGAGGAGGGGAAGCCGGGAGGAAGCAGAGACAGGACACCTGACCCAAACTAGCCAAAGAAGTATTCCAACCCACAGCACATCATGGCCAGGATGTAACTGAGAGTTAACCAGAAAGGCTAGGGCACTGTGGGGTCGGACTAGGTATTGGTCTGTGCTCGGTCGGGCTGGGTATTATTGGTTGGCGAGTGGTATTTTACTATCTTCCCTTGTTATTTCCTTTATCATTATTATCACTGGTGGTAGCAGTAGTGATTTGTGTTATACCTTAGTTACTAAACTGTTCTTATCTCAACCTGTGGGACTTACATTCTTTTAATTCTCCTTCCCATCCTTCCAGGACTGGGGGGAAGAAAAGGGAAGGGAGTGAGAGAGAGACTGAGTGGCTGATTTATGGCTGACTGGGTTTAAACCACAACAATACCGCTTTCCAATGCACAGAAAAATGGTGTTTTATCAGTAAAACAGATTTAATTGTTCCCTTCTTGCTCTGGGGAAAAATATATTTCTATATGACCATCCTTCCCTCTGACACTCTCACTACTGTATGGAATTAAAAAAAAGGGCTTCTTTTCCTCTGCTTCCTCTCATTCTAGAATCGTAGAATCATAGAATAGTTAGGGTTGGAAAGGACCATAAGATCATCAAGTACCAACCCCTCTGCCTTGGACAGGGACACCTCCCATAAACTATGTCACCCAAGGCTCTGTCCAGCCTGGCCTTGAAAACTGCCAGGGATGGAGCACTCACAACCTCCCTGGGCATCCCATTCCAGTGCCTCACCACCCTCACAGTAAAGAACTTCTTCCTTATATCCAATCTAAACTTCCCCTGTTTAAGTTTGAACCTATTACCCTTGTCCTGTCACTACAGTCCCTAATAGGAGGCCCTCTCTAGCATCCTTATAGGCCCCTTCCAGATACTGGAAGTCTACTATGAGGTCTCCATACAGCCTTCTCCCAGCTCAACAGCCCCAACTTTCTCAGCCTGTCTTCATACAGGAGGTGCTCCAGTCCCCTGATCATCCTCGTGGCCATCCTCTGGACTTGTTCCAACAGTTCCATGTCCTTTTTATGTTGAGGACACCAGAACTGCACACAATACTCCAAGTGAGGTCTCATGAGAGCAGAGTAGAGGGGCAGGATCACCCTCTTCAACCTTCTGGTCACAGTCCTTTTGATGCAGCCCAGGATACAGTTGGCTTTCTGGGCTGCAAGCGCACACTGACGCTGGCTCATGTTCATTTTCTCATTGACCAGCACCCTCAAGTCCTTCTCTGGAGGGCTGCTCTGAATCTCTTCTCCACCCAACCTGTAGGTCACATGCTTTCTCTCTGTGAGCGCAAAGGAAAACCGTATGTGTGGTCTTGAATGGCTAACCTACGCTGGTACATTCAGCTGTTCCCTTAAGTCAGCAATGGTACAAGAGTAACTGAGTTGCCTTTCACGAAAAATGAAATATAGAAGTGTACACAAATATACCCAAATCATCTCTCACAGACATATATTTACATGAATGCATATATATATGATTTATATATGTGAGAGTTGATTTCATTCAGCCAAGAAGTTTCTATATGCATGAGTAATACAACTTGAGAATTTGCAATTGCAGTTTGTTTTGTGACAAATAATCTTCAATCTGTTTTACAGTTATGGATTGCAAGATCATCACTTAACAGTTTAATGAGATAAATCAGGAGACATTAAGATGCAACAATATTCAGTAATATTGAAATAACATTTAATAATATCAAATTGATAGCGAATGATGTAAATAAACAACATTTTATTCATGGAGATATATTCACAGAATCATAGAATCATAGAATACCAGTTTGAAAAGGACCTCAAGGATCACCTGGTCCAATCTTTTAGGCAAAGCATGGCCCAGACTAGATGTCCCAGCATGCTATCTAGTCGAATCTTATAAAGTATCAAGTTTGTCGGGGAATCCACCACTTACCTGGGGAAATTATTCCAATGGCTGATTGTTCTCATTGTGAAAAATTTTCTTCTTCTGCCAGACTGGAATGTCCCCAGCAGTAACTTGTGACCATTACCCCTCTTTTCTTTCATGTGACTTCTTCTAAAGAGGGTCTCCATCTTTTTTGTAGCCATGTTTCAAATACTGGAACATGGTGATAAAGTCTCTAAGCCTTCTCTATGTTGAACAAACCCATTTCTGACCCTTTCCACTTAGGGCAGGCTTCCCAGTTCTCGGATTATCTTTGTGGTGCTTCTCTGGACCCTCTCCAGCCTGTTCACATGGTTTTTGTATAATGGGAAACAAAACTGGGCACAGTATTCCAGGTGGGGCCTGACAAGCGCTAAGTAGAGTGGGAAAATGACAACTTTATCTCTGCTGGTGATGCCCTTGTTGATGTAACCCAGCACCCTGTTCTCTTTCTTTGCCGCAGCATCACACTGTTCACTCGTACTAAGCTTGTTATCCACAAGGATCTCCAGGTCCCTTTCCACAAAGCTGCTCCTCTGTCCTGAGTTCAGCAGTAGCAGTAATTTTTCTCCTTCTTAGTAGCTGGTGAAGTGCTGTGGTTTTGACTTTCAGCCTGGGAACAGCGTTGATAACACCGATGTTTTTAGTTGTTGCTAAGTCATGTTTACTCTGACCAAGGACTTTGTGAGTCTCGTGCTCTGCCAGGGAAGAGGGGAAGCCGGGAGGAAGCAGAGACAGGACACCTGACCCAAGCTAGCCAAAGAGGTATTCCATCCCACAGCATGTCTTGCCCAGGATGTGGAACTGGGGGCAGTTACCTGTAAGGGCTAGATCACGGCTCAGTCCGGCTGGGTATCGGTCGACGGGTGAGTGGTTGCATTCTCTTGCCTTGTTATTTCCCTTATCATTATTATTATTGGTGGTAGCAGTAGTGGTTTGTGTTATACCTTAGTTACTGGACTGTTCTTATCTCAACCCATGGGAGTCACATTCTTTTGATTCTCCTCTTCATCCTTCTGGGAGCTGGGGGAGGAAAGGGGGGAGTGAGAAAGAGGCTGCGTGGCTGGGCTTAAACCACAACATCCCCATATAGGTAGATCCCAGCCTGTGCACCTGGATTATGTTTTCCTAGGTGCAAGTCTTTACATTTGAGGTTGTTGAACTGCATAATTTTCTTGTTAGCCCGCTCTTCCAGATTATCCAGTTCATCCTGGATATTTTTAATATTCTAAAATTTAGCACCATTTCACCTATTTTGTTTATGACTGAACTTGTATCATCTACTTCTCTAGTGCTTTGGTGTTGAATAGCATTTGGTGTTGCTGTTGATCAGTGTTTGGTATTGATGAATGATCAGAAGCAACATCACACCTTTCAACTTTAAAAGGCAGGGATAAGTTTCTATACTTCTCCAGCAACTGACCTAACCGCCTGGTCCTTCTCATAGTCTCCCTCTTTCTTGCTCTGAGGGTGCTCAAATATACGCTTGCATTTATGTGTCACACACATCTAGAGTGTTTGTAAAATTGTTGAGAGAGCACAACATGAAATCTGTACTTTAGTTAGAAGTTAAGCCTGTCTTCATATAACTTGTCAACAGGAAAGGGACAAAATTCTTACTCTGTAATGTTTCCATGAGGAAACAAAATGTAATAGAAGAACTCAAAATTCTGCCTAGATGTTTTCCTTGTAGCCAGTTGGTTGGGTTTAAAATTATTCAGTGTTTTTTTATGAAAATGAGAATAAGGAGAGCTACCAAGAAAGAATGAATATAGCTATCATCTTTCAGTGTTAAAAAAATAATAAAAAAAATCAGGTTTTATGTTATTTTTTTAATCAAAACATTTCTTACCAAAATTGAGAGTTGATTTGTTAGTTAAACTGTGCAGTTTCAATCAAAATTGAAAGGGAGAAAAAAAAAAAAAGAAGTGAGCTACTTATTAGCATTTGGTTTTTCCTCTGACAGTTTTTATTTCGTGTGCACAGATTACTTATCTTGTGCCTCAGTATAATCCTTCAGTGGATTACTGTGAAATGATAAGCACAGCTCTATATTCACAGTTTCATAAATACAATCAAATACTAACGGCACTTTTCCTTTAAAGTAGAATGAATATTGTTTTCCACTGCAAGCCATTAGATACTCTCTATAGTACCCAAAAGTGAGAGGCTGTAGTACCTTTGAAATGGAAAACACCTCTCTCAATAGATGTATTTGTCGTGTGGAGATATGCTAAAAAGTCTGACACACTGAAAATTCTTAAAAAAGAAATCTTTCTGTTAACTATTAAGTAATAAAGAGGAGGATGGGGCAGATAGATCTATATAGGATAGATATAACAAATACCATTCATTTTTGCTTGTAGTTATACAAGGTATTTATATGGAGAAAAATCAAGCTACTGAATTTAATAGTTATTTTACATTCAGAGTGGCTTAGTCTAATTTGGCTTAGAGAAGGCATGTACATTCTGCAACAACTGTGGTCTTATACTGGGTTGATGATCAAATGTGGACATTGATCATGTTTAATTTTGCAAAGGAATATTCATGCAAGCTGCTCCAGTGGCAGCATGCTTCATTCATAACTTTGTTCATCTTGTAGCTGACAGTGCCACAGAGGCAACAGTTTCATACTAGAGAAGGTTGAGGACAAGAGGAAGTTAAAAGACCAAATATTCCAAATATTGACATATCTGTCAAGTATATATATATGAAATAAATGCTGTCATTAGCCAATAGAGTGACTCTCACATTCAATTATGTGGTGAGAATCTTTAATGAACCATTGTTCATATAATCAGAATCTGTCATTGTTCATTTTCCTTTAGTTTTATTTTGTGTGATTTGTTATAGCATTATTCAGAATTGGTTTTCCTTATTTGCCTTCACTGTGGAATATGTGGGAGAAAAAAACCAGCAACCTTTGGGACACATGAGACATGTTAATACCATTGCCTGCCTAAATGATGAGGACTGAGAAACCAGGCATCTCCTAAGAACAAATGGAGCCATAACATCATTCATCCCTTTGTGCCTTTTCTTTTTCTTATTAAATAACATAAGAGACATGTTTGACTATATACATTATAAAATACATAAATATAAAGGAAAAATACATTTTATTTGACTAATATATTACAAATAACGTAATATTATTAATATAGAGTTTAATATATTATTTTATTATATAAGGCGCAGTTAGATTTAAACTTGGCTAGGGATGTGAAAGATAAAAGCAAGGGATTCTATAGGTACATCGCAAATAAGACAGACTAGGGACAGCATGCACCCTCTCCAGAAACTATCGTGAGAACTGGCTACCCTGGATTTGGAGAAGGCTGAGGTTCTTAATGACTTCTTTGCCTCAGTCTTCACTGGCAAATGCTCTGACCATACCACTCAAGTCTTGGAAGGCAGACGCAGGGACTGAGAGAATGAAGACCTTAGGCTACTGCAGGATCTGGCCCAAGACCATCTTAAGAACAGGAACATTCACAAGTCTGTGGGACCAGACTAAATCCATCCGTGGGTCCTGAAGGAGCTGGCAGATGAAGTTGCTAAGCCACTGGCCATCATATTTGATGATGGAGAGATATCAATTTGATGGATGGACCACTTGCTGGATAAAGAACTGGCTGGATGTCCGCACACAAAGTGTTGTGGTCAATGGCTCAATGTCCAGCTGGAGACCAGTAACGAGTGATGTCCCTCAGGGATCGGTGTTGGGACCAGTCTTGTTCAACATCTTCATCACTGACATGGACAGTGGGATTGAGTGGGCCCTCAGCAAGTTTGCCGATGACCCCAAGCTGTGTGGCTCGGTTGATATGCTGGAGGGAAGGAATGCCATCCAGAGGGACCTTGACACGCTTCTGAGGTGGGCTGATGCCAACCTTATGAAGTTCAACCATGACAAGTGCAAGGTCCTACACCTTTGTTTGTGCAATCCCAGGCATAGCTACAGGTTGGGCGGAGAAGAGACTGAGAGCAGCCCTGCAGAGAAGGACTTGGAGCTGTTGATCAATGAGAAAATGAACATGAGCCGGCTTCAGTGTGCGCTCGCAGCCCAGAAAGCCAACTGTATCCTGGGCTGCATCAAAAGGATCATGACCAGCAGGTCGAAGGAGGTGATCCTGCCCCTCTACTCTGCTCTTGTGAGACCTCACTTGGAGTATTGTGTGCAGTTCTTTTGTCCTCAACATAAAAAGGACACGGAACTGTTGGAACAAGTCGAGAGGGGGGCCATGAGGATGATCAAGGGGCTGAGAAGTTGGGGCTGTTGAGCCTGGAGAAGAGAAGGCTGCATGGAGACCTCATTGTGGCCTTCCAGTACCTGAAGGGGGCTTATAAGGGTGCTGGGGAGGGACTCTTCATCATGGACTGTAGTGACAGGAGAAGGGGTAACGGGTTCAAACTTAAACAAGGGAAGTTTAGATTGGATATAAGGAAGAAATTTTTTACTGTGAGGGTGGTGAGGCACTGGAATCAGTTGCCCAGGGAAGTTGTGAATGCTCCATCCCTGGCAGTGTTCAAGGCCAGGCTGGACAGAGCCTTAGGTAACATGGTTTAGTGTGAGGTGTCCCTGTCCGTGACAGGGGGATTGGAACTTGATCTTAAGGTCCTTTCCAACCCTAACTATTGTAACTTGAATTCTATGTTATGTATTTGAAGGCAAAATATTTTGTGGTTATAGGCACTTGTCAGCATTCACCTAGAACTTTAACACCTTTTGTATTAATATCTACTTTGTGCAGCTTTTTATATCTCCTTTCACTGATTCTTATTCAGCATGTAAATAGATAGTGGCTGTAATTGAAATCAGTTAACTTTCATCCCTAAGTCATGCACATTTTAAACAGTAATAATTTAAAAAGATCCTAATTCTACTCTTGTTCAAATGTGATTTCTGTTTCACCTCCTTTCAAAGCAGGGATTAGGCAAAGAGAACACAGACTATTACTAGAGTCAGCAGTTGTTTGTTTCTTGTCCTTTTCCATGATGTTGGTATTATGAAAAAGCTACTTTTTGTGAGAAACTGTGGTCTGAAAGAGGGAAACTAGGGCTACATGAAAACTAAAATTTTTACTTTTGGGAAATGAATTTTCTGTTTATAAATATAACTAAACATTTTTAGGCATTTGTAGTCATTTTAAAATAAAAATCTGTTATTTTGAAATATCTTGAATATTAGGAGGCATTCAAATCTCTTATTGACAAAAAGTGAAACTACCATCCATTTTAAGGTTTTTTCCTTAAAGAAGCATGGTGAATTGCTCTCACTGCCCAACTTTCTGTTTGCCTGTCTAATGAAGTACAGACGTAAGAAATCTAAAAGCCCTTACAGCTCCCAAATCTCAGGTTCCTTTCTCCTTGAAATGTACACTTGCTTAAGACCAAGTTTCTTGGTTCCTAATATGTCTTGTAATAACAGGCAGGAATCTTTGTAGCAGGTACTGTTGCTTGTTTTGACATAAAGAAATCTGCATTTTCCAGTGGAAAAATGTTATGTCAAAAATTTATTTGCTGCCTTTAGCAGGTGGTTTGATGCACTGCATGTAGCTGACTCACTTAAGAATGCAGTTGAAGTACAGGAAAAATAAAGTGGATTTCCAATAGATGTTGTTCCATGCTGTTATTGTGCAGTTGTGCCCATCTACCCTGTGACAGAAGACTAAACCAGTGATTTTCAGCTCTCTCCTTCCAGTGTTATTTTTGTAGGCAAATAGATCTTACATGTTTTGTAGAAACTAACAGAAATAAGAAGGGTAAACAGTTAGAAATATAACAGACAGCATATATGAACAGAAATTCACTATAAAGAGAGTATTCTATTCAAATTGTAAGTATGGAGTCATCTGATTTCCTGATCCTCTTAAACTCTTCTCTTATGCACTGAATTATAATTAGAGAATAAATAAAGAGATCTTGCAGGTTTTGGTTTGGGTTTTCTTGCATTTGTACACCAATGTTGATAGAATATTTATGGCAAATATAATGAGAAGAATTTAATGTGAGGTGACAGAAATTAAGACAATCATGGTATCAATAAAATATTGTTAAATTATGCTATTAGCTGAAAATATACTAATGAGCTTGCAAGCAGAGAAAGATGTAACTATAGTAGCAGAAATATCATGATAAGAATAAAAAGATATTTTCATAAGGGATTGAAGTACAAAAGGATCTGGAAAATGAAAAAACAAGCAAGGTATATTATAAGGAATTGGAGCTGGAAAAGGGTAGGTAATGGTGATTGCATGCATCTGAATGCATGAAAGCGTTTGCACTCAGCAAGACAACAAAGACAGAAGTGATATTAAGAGCTTTGAACTCTATTGCACCTCTCAGTTTATAAGAATTTCCATGCTATAGCAGATCTCTCATTTGCTCAGCTGTGTTTCTTGTCTAAAGGTTACCCACACCACCTCTTTTGAGAAAAGTGTATGAATAGTAGTCAGAGGTAGCCTTTCATCTTGAGTCTTTTCTCAAATTTTATGCAAGTCCTGAAGCACAGGAGTTAATATGCATTCTTAAGTTGTTCTTATTACCGCAATAATGTCGTAGGAAAACTTTCATACTGTACAATTTATATACATTGAGTCTGGAAAGTTCTTGACCTCAAGAACTGTGGCAACAAGTTGCAAGCCAAACTGCATGTTGTATGAAAAGGAGTTTATTTACAGGTAAAATTTTTCACATCTTTTTGAATGTTCGCTTTTCTTGACTTATGGAACAGGGAAAGAAGTAATATCTGACATCTGGGATATCTTTATGTCTGTATTCTTTTCCCTAGTTAGTGTTGTTAACTACCTATTCTCTGAACAAATACGTAGAATATACTGTTTCCCTGTAAAATATTTTTTTTTGGAGCAAGTATATTCATTTTTGCATTCTCCATTTTCCTAATGTTTTTAAAGTTGCTGCTGGTTTGTCAGGCTTCTAAGTAACTAAAATATTTAGCCATGGCTTTGGGAGGGGAAGTAGGAAAGAAGAAGCCAGTAGTCACATTATACAAATAAACTCTTTCTTAAATAAGTGGTGGAAAATCTTGGGGGGAACACCTGAAAGCGGAGATTTTGTGATAGCTGGTGAATGTATGGACTAGTTGGTCTTCCATCTCTAGTCACTGGCACCTACTGCAAGGGCAGCAGATACTTATCACACCCTGCCTCAAAGACTGCAGCTCAGTGGGCAGAAAGGTTTGAACAGTAGCAAATAAAAATCGTCACTAAAGTGATGGCAGAACCTCCCTCCATGGAATGGTATTGGAAAAACAATTTCCAGTCTCTAACATGAATAGATAATTATTATCTGCAGTTGTCTGAGAACCTTCCTTAGAATAACCTGATTTGCTGCTCTGGGGAACATAGCAGAGAAAAGCACCTGATGCTTAAAATTAAACTGGTTCCAGAATCAGAAGGGACATGGGATCTAACAGCTCAAATATTTCAGGAACAACCTTCTAAAGTACATGTTAAGTTTAAAATGGCATCCATTCAAACAAAAATTTTGATAGAGAAGGGTCATTTTCCTCTCACCTTTGAGATATGGTGGATGCTTCTGGGCAAGAAAACAAATTAATGCATCAAGTTCAACATACTGTGTAAGCATACTTAAAAGTATGCTACCCTATAAAACTACCATAAAATGCAAAGTAATTTTTCAGCTCAGGAAGTATAATCTCTACCAGAACTCCAGCAACCACAAGCATGCAAAATATTAAGATAAATTCACGTAAAGGCAAGGAGGTGTTCAAACCCCACTCTTCCCACCTCCCACCAGGTACTGTTCAAGATCTTGAAGCAACATTTTCCCACAGCAGCTCCCACAAGTGAGAGTATTAGCATTTGTAGACGCTCACAGAATGTAGAGCACAGGTCAAATACAGCAGGTTTTATTGGCATTATTTTTTTTTAATTGCTTAAATTTAATCTTTACTGTATAGTTTAAATTCCATCTAAGTCAAATGTGTGGTTAATAAGTTTAAAAATAAACATACCTTCAGAAGCTTTTGATGTAAGCTTTTCAAGAATTAAATTAATGTCTCATAAATTCTCTTTTCTAATTAATTTTTTTTTTGGCATCCTCTGTGAAATCCCTGCCTGTTGTCTCTCAGATCAGTGTATTCAGCCTGTCTGTCTCCAAAGCCCTAAATATTTTGATGGTTTAGTTGACATCAGTTCATTTAACCTTAAAAGTATTCTCTGTAAATATTTAAGTAGCGATGCCTTAAAAGAAAGAAAGTTGTCAAAAAGATCACACATCTCTCTTCCATATTCAGTATTCAAAGTCACTGTTTTCTTTGTGAGTTTTAAAGGACATTGAAAGTAACAAATTTTACTTTTCTGAAAGTTGAGTAGACAAAGGGAGCAATAGAAAGACTTGCGAAAGACAAGTCTTATAATGTTGTGCCGAATTTCTCAGGCAATACCTTAGCAGTCATTTTTTATCAGGACTCCTAATAAAATATATGGGATCCAGCATATTGAAACAAAAGTACTTAAGTGTGATAACACATACCTCCACCCACCATATATTAATTTTACCAGTATTCTTCTGAGATAATGAAAACCTGGAAAGATGATGGAACAACTTATTCTTGACTCCATCACTAGGCATATCAAGGATGAGGGGGTCATTAAGAACAGCCAACATGGTTTTATGAGGGGGAAGTCATGTATGACCAACCTTATAGCCTTCTATGAGGAAGTGACTAGGTGGAGGGATGATGGTAGAGCGGTAGATGTAGTTTTTCTTGATTTCAGTAAGGCATTTGATACTGTCTCCCACAGCATCCTCATAGATAAGCTAAGGAAGTGTGGGCTTGATGATCAAGTAGTGAGGTGGATCGAGAACTGGTTGAAAGGAAGAAGGCAGAGAGTTGTGGTCAATGGCGCAGAATCTAGCTGGAGGTCTGTGACTAGTGGAGTTCCTCAGGGGTCGGTGCTGGGACCGGTGCTGTTTAATATTTTCATCAATGACCTGGATGAGGGAACTGAGTGCACCCTCAGCAAGTTTGCTGATGACACAAAACTGGGAGGAGTGGCTGACACACCAGAGGACTGTGCTGCCATTCAGCGAGACCTGGACATGCTGGAGAGTTGGGCGGGGAGAAACTTGATGAAATTTAACAAGGGCAAGTGTAGAGTCTTGCATCTGGGGAAGAACAACCCCATGTACCAGTACAGGTTGGGGGTTGACCTGCTGGAAAGTAGTGAACGGGAAAGGGACCTGGGGGTCCTGGTGGATAGGAGGATGACCATGAGCCAGCAATGTGCTCTTGTGGCCAAGAAGGCAAATGGCATCTTAGGGTGCATTAGAAAGGGAGTGGTTAGTAGGTCAAGAGAGGTTCTCCTCCCCCTCTACTCAGCCTTGGTGAGGCCGCATCTGGAATATTGCGTCCAGTTCTGGGCCCCTCTGTTCAAGAAGGACAGGGAATTGCTTGAAGGAGTCCAGCGCAGAGCCACAAAGATGATTAAGGGAGTGGAACATCTCCCTTATGAGGAGAGGCTGAGGGAGCTGGGTCTCTTTAGCTTGGAGAAGAGGAGACTGAGGGGTGACCTCATCAATGTTTACAAATATGTGAAGGGTAGGTGTCAGGATGATGGAGCTAGGCTTTTTTCAGTGATATCCAGTGATAGGACAAGGGGCAATGGGTGTAAACTGGAACATAGGAAGTTCCACGTTAACATCAGGAAGAACTTCTTTACTGTAAGAGTGACAGAGCACTGGAACAGGCTGCCCAGGGGGGTTGTGGAGTCTCCTACACTGGAGATATTCAAGGCCCGCCTGGACAAGTTCCTGTGTGATGTACTGTAGGTTACCCTGCTCTTGCAGGGGGGTTGGACTAGATGATCTTTTGAGGTCCCTTCCAACCCTTGGGATTCTGTGATTCTGTGATTCTGTGATTCTGTGACATCATAGCAGAGTTAATTCTGTGATTATAAGAGCCTATATTCTGACCTATGTCCTACTTAAGATATGTTACACTCATTTTTGTACAGCTGATAGTGCTCAAAATTATCTAGTTGGCATTGTGCTCTTTGTCAATTATTTGCACTATATTGCTTTAGATTGCTTCTAGGTCAGATGATGCTAAGGGCAATAACTCCCACGTAGTTGTATGCAAACCAGTGGCATTCTGGTTCTATAGTCCCCTTTTTACAGTCCTACTAAGCAGGATTTTCTGATTCTCTCAGAACTGGCAACTCTATTGTTTTGAAATGTAAAGTCTTACCCATTTTTACAATGTTCTTGGCTGCATTCCATTCTACCCCTATGAGTAGATTTGATGTTCAGATCAGTTTTGAGGCATAATAATAATAATGATCTAAAGATACAGTGGTTTCAGTTGCTGAATTTGTAGAATCTAAAATAAGATCTACATTTGCATGGTACAGAAGCAGATGCAGCAGGATAAACTGTATAACTCAAAAGATGGAGCTGAATGGACTGCCCTTGTACACACAGAGTGAGAAAAGGCAAGGGCTGTCTATCAGTCAGAATAATGCTAGTTATTGAGGACTAGATCTGCCTCTCGGGATACACTTTTGTGATATTATTGCCTCAAGATCCTAGGTAGGTTTTAGGCCAACCCTCCCTATCATGCAAGGTTGTTATCCAGATTTGTGTTTGTTTTAAACCTTGTATTAGGTATCCCTGGCAAAGTTTTGGTAGCGAGGGGGTCTCATGGGTGGCCTCTGTGAGGAGAGGCCAGGGCTACCTCATGTCAGGCATGGCTGATTCCAGCCAGCTCCAACTGACCAACCACAAGGCACGGCTGAGCCCAGCAACCAAGATAGTGGCATGTCTGGGAAAGCAAATTTTAAAAAGGGTAAAATGATGCACATCTGTGACAGAGAGGAGTGAGGAAAACATGAGAGAAACAGCCCTGCTGGTCAGAGAAGAAGGTGGGGGAGCAGGTGCTCCAGGCATCAGAACAGATTCTCCTGCAGCCCGTGGGGAAGATCATAGAGAACAAAGCTGTCCCCCTGCAGCCTATGGACAACCACATTAGAACAGATATCTGCAGAGCAGCCTCTGGAGGATTCCCTTCTGAAACAGGTGGAGATGCACTGAATAAAGGTGCAGCCCATGAAAAGCCCATGCTGGAGCTGGCAGGACATACAACCAATAGAGACAAGCCCCTAAAGTAGCAGGTTTTCTGGCAAGAACTTCAGCCTGCGGGGAAATGACCCTGGAGCAGTTTGTTCTTGAAGGGCTGCACTTCATGCAGAGATACATATTTGGGCAGTTCTTGAAGAACTGTAGCCTGTGGAAGGTAGAAGTATTGGGGATGAAGTAATGAAGTTAAGCCTTTGAAGAAGGGGGTGGGGAAAAGGTGTTTTCGGTTTTGTTTATTACTGTCCTTTTTCTTTCTTTTTTTTTTTCCTGTACATTAAATTAATTTTCCCCAAGTCAAGTCTGTTTTGGCAGTGACAGTATTTAGCAAGCAATTTTCCTGTCTTCATCTTTATTCACAAGTTTTTCTGTTTTACTTGCAGCTCCTGCTCTGATGAAAAGAGGGAGTGAGATGGCAGCTGGGTAGACACCTTCCAGCCAGCCAAGGTCAACCCACTGTAAACCTGTACTAGTATTTCTGACTGGAAACATAGGTTAGAGCTCAGGTTTGTTTTACAGCAAGGGTAGGTATTAAATCACTGGTGGCTTCAGAGTTCTTCAGTGTCTTTCCATTGTTCCCAAAAGGAAAATAAGGAAACATTTCTTCTTGCAAATGACACAAGGATAAGAAAGCTCTCTGTGTTTTCTTGGATTAAAAAATACAGGATGTGGCAGTAGTAAAATAGAAGGGATAACAAAATCTGCAAGGACATGCTGATGCATATTTCTGTTAAGTTCAGTGAAGTCCACTTGGCCCAAGATTCCTGAAGCTATTTCCCTCAGGTTGTCAGATATCTGGGATAACTTCTCAGTGAGGAAATATCATTACTTCTTTTATATAATTTCTCAAATTTATATATCAAAAAAGAGAGCATTGAAGCATCTTTCTTTTTTCCCCAGAAATATTTTAGATGAAGTTTCAAAAGAAAAAAAATATTTAAAATTATCTACTTCATCAAAATATCACCTTCAACAAGAAGCTGTCATCAAGATAGTGAGATAGAATTATTAACTGGACCCCAGAGAACTCAATTGTAAGCAGTTTTGTGAGGTTTGAGAGTTACAATATACAAATCAGACACTGGAACCTTTAACTTTGTTAATGACAACCATCACTCTAGACTTATAATCTTCTGGATAGTATTTCAGCTGATTCATCTTTGTTCTGTGAAAAAGACAGAGATTCAAGTGATTCATTACTGTTACATTCCTGTTAGCGGAATATTCACTCACCTTAGGGGCTTGGATAACAGCAGTCCACCCTAAGAAGAAATCATTTCAGCATGTGCCAGATTTTTTTGTAAATACTTTCGTTATTTTGACTTCAGAGAAATATATATATATTATTATATACATATATTTTAAAAAAAGGAGCTCTCTCATGCCTGTTATTCTCAGTTAAGGCCTGGGACACTACATGGAAACTATAGCATAAAATAGGCTGAGAATTCAAACATTAATTCAGACAATACATGTCAGGCACAACTTTTTGAGGGCATGATTTCAAAAGCAGGCAATGATTTGGTCCACAAGAACACGGCAGCTCTTATCTACTTACCAATAGCTCACCCTCAGCATTAGTCATTTATATACTTTCTCAAGAGATGGTGTTCCAGCTAGGGCTATGGAATTTGCGGCCAATATTTTTTCATTTCTTTTTGCACCATGATAAATGGGAAGGGTATGGATTGACCAGTTTTGTTACCTGCATTTGCTAGTTCTGCACTGTTTCTATTTCAGGCATATTAACTTCCAAATCAGTCTGTTTGATAAGAATGGTTCAGTTTTAGAGGGAGTGATATTTCTGACCCTGTGAAATTATCTGACCATCTAGACTCTATGTAGTCAATCAAGAAAGTAAGCACTTTCTGATACAATTGTTTCCCTAGGCCAGGAGATTTCTATTTTGAAATTTGTTATTTATCTCCCTCCATGTAAGGAAGTTTGGGTTTGTTAGTTCTGGCTAACTGGATAATCCAGGATCTAATTTAGACCAGTTTCAACTCTTTACTCTTACTAACTTAGGAATCTTAATTAAATATTTAAACTTAAGTGAAATGCATCCATACCTTCAGGGTACTATTCAGAGACTAATTACTAGAAGTCTAACTACTGTTTAAATTAGGACACCTCAGTGTCTTCCAGACAAGTATCTCAGGGACACATATCACACTGGGACCTTGTGCAGGTAGGCCAGTTAATGTAGTTATCACTGTGAATAACCTTCTTTCAACCTCATCTCTTCAGACAGCCTTTCTTCAGTTTATCACATATCCTTCACACATAAACACACATGCATAAAAGATTTTTTTATCATGAAGAGCTACGGTAATTCTCCAAGAATAGTGAACTTTTAATATCAGTATTGTTATAAGTGTTTGTCTTGTCTGGACTCTAAGAATGTGACAGTAAACAGAAGCAATCCCTCTTTCACCCCAAAATTGTGATGGAAAAGGTTAAATTTTTATCTACACATGACATCTGTCAGGCAGCTACTCAAATTAAGATGAGAATACAGGGACTTAAAATTATATCAGTCAATGGAAAATCTATCTCTGTGAATGGAAGCAATAGTAATACGAAGTATTGTGATCAAGCCTCATGTTATTGCATTTTCTGCCAGCAGCTGAAGTACCACTTCTTAAAGTGAAGAAGTTCATAGTTGTATGAATGCATACTTTAATTCAGTGAGTTCTATTTTGGTTTGATCTCCCTTGAATACGTTAAATGCTGGAATAACTGAAATAGATACAATTTAGTCAAATATACTTTTTTACTTTCAAAAGATTTAGACTGTGTTAACAAAGTTGTTATTGTTCCTACTATTAATAATCCAAAATATTACAAGAAGAAGAAAGAAGGAGTCCTTTCATTACAATGCAAAATTCATCAAAACCACATCAGTTTGTGGGCTTCTTGTATTCCAAGCAATGAGAAGCAGTAAATTCACCTTAAATTAAAAAATAGAAAAACTATATTTTTCCACTTTATGACAATATTTATTGCCACCATACTTCCTCCTAACAAGCACTATCAAAGTCATTCTAAACAAGAAAACAAAGTCTTCAGTGACTTTAATTTTTTTGCAAATGTTGTGGACAAATGATTCTGTTCTGGATCTGAGATGTTCATTTTAACCACCTTAAAATGTGAATAATAGCTGTGGCATTATTGGAATTTTTCATCTGGTGTTGCTTTGTCATGTTGACTGGAGGTGTTCTCACCATAGTCAGTTACCTCAAAGTTGGAGAAGTTGTTAACTGTGCATCAATCATTTAATTGCATGTCTAGTTACCTAAAAAAAAGAATCTAAGTGTGTGATCTTTAATAAAGCTGTAAGGTTCCAGTCTGTACCAAGAAGGTGCTTATCTGTGGCTTCAGTTAATGGCGTGGTCATATAAGAGCATGTTCATTTAAACTGCTTCAAGTTGATAAAGTAGGCTGCATGTGGAGCCTACATGTAAATTTCTTCAACACTTAACTTGGAAGCAGTTATTGATCATCTTTTTATTTCCTCAGCCTTCTGCTAATTGCCATTTCTACCTCTGGGCACGTACCAAGCAGCAGCATATTGGTCCTTGATAGAGACTTTTAGTACTTCTGCAGGATTCTAGGAATGGGTTTCCTCCCGTACAAATTCAGTAATCTAAGGTGAGAGATCATATTAGGCCCTTTTTGTAGTTAATGGAGAAAAATAGGTACAATAAGGGGTAATAATATGAAATACATCTGACCTTTGGTCAGATTTATTCTGTATTGTTCCCTCTGACTATAAAAGAGAACTAGTGTCACCTGCTGAGACATAATGCCCATTGAATTTGACAATATTTTGCACTGTAGAGATAGGACAAGGGGTAATGCATTCAGACTTAAACAAGGGAGATTTAGGTTAGGTATAAGAAATTCTTTACAATGAAAGTGGTGAGACACTGGAACAGGCTGTCCAAGGAAGTTGTGAATGCTCCATCCCGGCAGTGTTCAAGGCCAGATTGGACAGTGCCTCGCGCAACCTTGTCTAGTAGAAGATGTCCCTGCCTGTGACAGCAGGGTTAGAACTAGATGATCATAGAATCATAGAATCTTAGAATGGTTATGGTCCTTATGGTCCTTTCCAACCATAAGCATTCTAAGATTCTGTGATTCTATGAATATGGTGTGACAAGTATTCAAGTCAGGATCTGTTAACATGGTAACCTAATCTTAATTCCAGAAGTTCCTTTATGGGTATTTTAAAACCTGAAACATCTCTTTAATTTTGTAATACCGAAGTTCCTTACTAACCGAAGAATCTTTGTGGAATCTTATCATATATGCACAACGTAATTTATATGTGGGTAGGTTAGACCACATAGTATCATAGAATCATAGAACAGTTAGAGTTGGAAAGGACCTCAAGATCATCCAGTTCCAACCCCCCTGCCATGGACAGGGACACCTCACACTAAACCATCCCACACAAGGCTTCATCCAACTTGGCCTTGAACACTGTCAGGAATGGAGCACTCACAACCTCCCTGGGCAACCCATTCCAGTGTCTCACCACCCTGACAGGAAAGAATTTCCTCCTTATATCCAGTCTAAACTTCCCCTGTTTAAGTTTTAACCCGTTACCCCTTGTTCTGTCACTACAGTAGGTTACCCTGCTCTTGCAGGGGGGTTGGACTAGATGATCTTTTGAGGTCCCTTCCAACCCTTGGGATTCTGTGATTCTGTACAGTCCCTAATGAAGAGTCCCTCCCCAGCATCCCTATAGCCCCCTTCAGGTACTGGAAGGCTGCTATGAGGTCTCCAGGCAGCCTTCTCTTCTTCAGGCTGAACAGCCCCAACTTCCTCAGCCTGTCTTCATATGGGAGGTGCTCCAGTCCCCTGATCATCCTCATGGCCCTCCTCTGGACTTGTTCCAGGAGTTCCATGTCCTTTTTATGTTGAGGACACCAGAACTGCACACAATACTCCAGCTGAGGTCTCACAAGAGCAGAGTAAAGGGGCAGGATCACCTCCTTTGACCTGCTGGTCACGCTCCTTTTGATGCACCCCAGGATACAGTTGGCTTTCTGGGCTGCAAGCGCACACTGAAGCCTGCTCATGTTCATTTTCTCATTGACCGGCACCCTCAAGTCCTTCTCTGCAGGACTGCTCTGAATCTCTTCTTTGCCCAATCTGTAGCTGTGCCTGGGATTGCTCTGACCCAGGTGTAGGACCCTGCACTTGTCGTGGTTGAACTTCATAAGGTTGGCATCAGTATTGATCTTAAGAATATTCACTTTAAGATGCTGTCCTGGAATCAGCTGTAACAGAGTTAATTTTCTTCCTAATAGTTGGTACAGTGCTGTGTTTTGGCTTTAGTCTGAGAACAATGCTGATGACACACTGATGTTTTAGTAGCACTTAGCCTGATCAAGGACTCTTCAGTCTCTCATGCTCTGCCAGTGAGAAGGAGCATAAGCCAGGAGGGACCAAAGACAGGACACCTGACCCAAACTAGCCAAAGGGGTATTCCATAACACAGCATGTTATGCTTATTGTATAAACTGTGTGGGAGTTACCCAGAAGGGATCGACTGCTGCTCAGGTCTGGCTGGGTATCAGTCAGCAGGTGGTGAGCAACTGTGTTGTACATCACTTGTGCTTTCTGAGCTTTCATTTATCTTTTTCTGTTCCCTATTATTCTTATTTTTGTTATTATCTGCATTCTACTATCACTGTATTTTATTTTAGTTATTAAACTCTTCTTATTTCAATCCACAGGTTTTACATTCTTTCAATTCTCCTCACTTTCCTGCCCTGGAAAGGGGAAGTTGGGGTCAGTGAGCAGCTGTGTGTTACTTAGTTGCCAGATGGGTTTAAACCATGACAGATGCCAACTGATTATTACTGTAATTTATAAGATTATACATTTCCTTGCAATTTGAAGCAGCGAACACAAGTTATTAGAAAAATTTTCTTGCTTTTTTGGTTGCAATCATCTTTAGAAAATAAATTATCTATCCCAAGGCTGTGTTTGATAAATCATATTAGAGTGTAGAAATTAGATGAAGGAAAACTTGATTTAATATTATGGTCCAAAATCTATGTCATATACTGAATGTATATAGTAAAGGTGATGTCTTATGTGTTTGGCCATGCTTCTATCCAAATTTTTTAACAAACTAAAATGGACACTTTCTCAATTAGCAATGATCAGGCAAAGAAGTAGAGGAAAAGAGAAAAAAAAAAGATCCTGAAAGTTTATTAGTGTTTAATTTAGATGTAATGTATCTGAGCAGTACTTGGGAGGGTTTTCTACACTTAGTTAGATTTTTTAAATTACCAGATTTTGACTGAGTTCACTTGCCTTCATGGAGTTCATCACAACTGTGCCCTGTGTTACGTAAAATATTGCCACATTTTTTTAAATCACAATTAGTTGGGAATATAGTGATCCTCTGCTTTCTGAATCTTGCCTTGGACAGTCAAGAACCATGCTTACAGTTTCACTTAGCAGAAATAAAGGGTAAAATAATTTGGTTTCTAATAAATATGTTAAAAGTTTGGTTTAAAGGCTGCACACTTGTAATTGCATCTGGTCAGCATCTCTATTAGATTTAAAGTTTTCCTAAGTGAAATGTTCAAACGAAGTCTCAGAATAAAATAACATATAATTAGTGGCCACTGGGTCTAATTTACACAGAAAGATATTTGGTGGTTATATTTTTTTTTAATGTATTACAGGTATTGTGGGACTTGAAGTGTCATTTTTACTTTTAGTTAATATAAATTTTTAGACAGCATCTCTACATCATCTTGAAAAAGCATTAAAAATGCAAAAATGTGTTCTTGGATCACTATTCTGTTTTTTCAATCAGCTTTATGGCTAACAAAAAAATCTGATTTGTCTTTGCGGTTATGTTTCTAACCTTCCTTTTCACAAGTCACTGGTGCATATGACTTTTCTGTCATCTGAACCAGAATAAACAACCAGGGAAAGAATGAATGTTTCAGCTGTGCTCTCTCTGCTTGTGTACTACTAGATCCTGTAACACTTGGTTAATTCACTGGGTCTGTAGCTTTCACATCTGAGCTCTTGGAAAGTTTCTCAATAACTCTGTAATATTAGCCCTGGTATGGGACCTCTGTGAAAGAAAAACATACCAGGCATCCATTTCGCTTCTTTTTCAAAAGCACTGTCGAAGAAAAGACCCCAAACCCTGCTGTATATTTGGGGTTTGGTCAGTGACGTGCATAGGCATGTTCATATGGCAAGTGCATGGCTAGATATTGCACTGTCAAGTAGCTTCCTCTCCTTGGAGGCTGCTACCTAAAAGTCATCCTCCTAAGAATGGTAGAGTGGCTTTGTCCAGCTGTTCTATGACATTTCGGGGTATCGTCCTGTTGCAGCTAATATTGTTAAGCATTTTCCTCATGCTCAAGGCATGTTGATGAAATAAATCTAGCTGAGAAGAAGCACCTGGTATTATAATTTCTCATGCCTACAGTGAAAATTAAAAACAAATTTAAGCTCAACAGTTTACTCTTTTCCTTAACTAAAGACATATGCAAGTCAATGAGAAAAACATTGCCACTGTATTTTCATAATATGCTTTTTTAATATTGTGGTATTGTGACAAAGGAGAATTCTAAAAATGCATGTGTACCAGACTGAAATGTTATTATTGAAGTATATTCTGTGCATTTTCAATTATGTATGAAGTAGCACATATCTGGTTACTTCTATATACTATCTAGCTGCAAAAATACATCAAGAGGGTAAAATATTTAGAAGGCTGTCTAGCTTTACAGAGTCTGGCAAATTTATTTTGCTGCATACTGTGCTGTTCATATAGATTCTGTCTGCATTATTTAGAAATCTTCTATGTCATAGTATTGACTGTAATTTCACACACCATATTATTGCTATTCAAATTCTGACTTCTGGCAACAGGTATCAGAGCTCCATGCAACACTGAGGAAACTGAAGCAAAGGAAGGTTATCATTATACTGAGAAGTCAAGGACAGAGAAATACTTTACTATCGTGTCAGACCACTGCCAGAGCGGCTTGTCAGCTAAGCAGCATTTTTCCTGACTTCCAACTGTTTCCATTTGTAAACACAACAACAAAACAGTTGTAGTGGAAAATGAGCAAGCACTCTCACATCAAAGTGGAGGTAACAGATCATAATGAACTGCATCCCCAACTTTGTTCACTTACAGTGATACATTACAGACACCAGCCAGGTATCCCCTACACAGTCCTGACTGCAGGGATGACATATCTTGTCTGGAAGTTGGAAAGACCATCTGGAAGGTGATGAAGTGCACCTGAATAATTTCTGGCTGACACTGGAGATGAATGTTAGGGAATTAAGGGAAGGCTTTTGGAACAGCTGATTTAAGTCAAAGGGTTTTTTTACAAACAATGGCCCTAATGCTACTTCTCTGGTTTTAAAAAGACTGAGGTTTGCTCAGTTGGGTGCCTACCCATCTTTGTTTCCAAGTTGTCAAAGAGCTTAAAGTTCAAGTCCCAAGACAGCTGTCAAAGCTGCTGGGAGATTCTGGAGTTTTCAGTCACCACTATATTTTGTATGTGCTCTGAGTAGCTTTCTATTGCCACACGCAGATTTTTGTGGATTACTTCTCTGAGGAGCTCCTCTATGAGTTGATATGGAATAAATGTGCTTATTTATAGTGCTGTGAATCATCACACTGGGCTGTATCTAATTCTGACACTATGTGAAACCACTTAACCTACATCACTTCATGATGAACTTAAATGAAAGCAGAATGCATTCAGGTCAACAATTCCAAATTGCTATCTCAAGATTGAAATATAAAGTCACAGCATTAGGCATGTTATGTGGATGGATGTACAAGCAAAATTCTGTAGGATGGTGAAGGATTTCCTTCCTTGAAATATAACTCCACAGGAAACTGTGCCATGGTCAAAGTCCTTCAAAGGTTTTACTGTCACAGGAAATATCACTTTGCATTTCAGTGAAGGAAAAATACAAATGGAAAGAATTCCAAAATACTAAAAAACAAAATTGTTAGGCCAAAAGGCTGTCAATGCTGTGTTGATAGAATACAAATAAATCTTGAAATTAGTTAAAGTGACATGCTTAATTTTTATAGAACTCAGAATAGGAATGTGGTAAAAAGAATCATTCACCACTTCTGCATAATGAAAGAAACCCCAGTGATGGGGGTTGACATATTTAAATTCAAAAGGAGGGGGATTTATACCTTTTTTTTGACAACAGAGGTAGCCTAACCTGCTAACACCCAGGTTAAAAATGCCAGCTCTGAAGTTTGCACCCTGGCAGGCAGGTGTTTGGTATCATGATGAAGAGATCTTCAAACAACTTAGTAAAAGAAAACAAGACTTTTAAAATAATCTGTACTCCGTTTTTCCTCCTCCACTTTTCCTTCTAACATGCAAGCTCTCCTGAGTTGGTTTTCATTTGCTCCTTTTTCAGGTCATTTAATTTCTTTTTTTAGCCATTATTCATTAAATATTAAATTTAAAGCATTTGATCAGGACACAGAGCTGGCAATGAGTCAGATCTAAACATTATATCTTCCTGATTTTCTCAGTCATTGCAATTTCTTTCTTACTGCTAAATGAATTATAGAGGATCACTGCAATGCAGAAAAGACCCTCTCAAACTAACCCATGAAAAAAGTGACATAAATTAATGGGAAAGATATAACAACAACAAGATTTTTATCTCCATTCTATACTAGAAAGATAAGATGCTCTTAATTTCGAATAATGTATGCTGTGATAGAGTATTTTTAGCAGAGTTCAGAATCTCGTACCACAATTTTGTGTTCTAGATTGCTACTCTTTTCATAGATTTTCCAGCATTTACAGATACAAGAAAAAGCTCTGAAAATATGTACCAAATGTGAATGAAACATTCTGAAACCATCTTAAAGATGGTGAACTTCTCCTTTTAGTATACAGACTGCTGCTGCATCCTACATCTGAGAAAATAATACCTTTTCTAAAGTGCCAAAAATCTATCATTTTTTGCATCAAATCTTACTATTGTTATTATTTGAATATAAGCAAACATTTCATGCCTTGTCTTCTATCTTACTGCTCTACTAAGATCAGCTTGAAGTTAACCTTTTATCTCTAGGTTTCTCAATGCAATGGAGGTGAATGAGTTGCAATACACATTTTCTGTGCAGCTTTAGGAAATAATAAGGCCCTGGGGTACCCTTGGAACCAGGATTTCTGGTACACTGAAATGACCAAGAAGCTGAAGTGGGACAGCAGGTTTTGCTCCCCTGACACACTACACAGGCAAAAGAGTTTTGGAGCTGGGCTAGACAGTGACTTAGGAGCTAGGACTCAGATATCAGGCAACCTAAACAGAACAGCAACAACTATTCCCTTCTTGCCTCTTTTAATGATCAGTACAATAAGATACTCACCGACAGAATGTGTTGCAGTAAACCACAGCTCCGTGAACTATAAAATATTTTACCACTTTTAGCTATTTTGTAAGCAATTTGCACTTGCTGCTGCTTCTCTCCATACCCCTTCACTGTATGTCCCAGTTTGAATATATCTTAAGAATTCCTTAGCTTACAGTTAAATTCACCACTGACATAACTCAAACTCATTGTATTGGACTTACCCAAGAGCTGATTAAGGCCCAATGCCCATATTTAAATTAAAGACATTCATGTTATTTAAAAATTCCATGTGCACAAAGAAGTACCTAATAGAAGGTCTGCCTGTGTTTGCACAATCCAAAAAGTCCAACTCTTTAGAATGCTTTCTTGTCCCCAGGTTTTTCACAGGCATTAGTATAACAGCAGTTATTCTTTCTCATTATAGACCTGCTAGGCTAAAGTGGTCACAGAATTTCACATTAAGGGCATAGCTCAAAACTAAAACCATACTCCAGTGTTGCTTTCTAAAGATTCTTTACCACTTTTTAATTTTACTTTACTCTTTCCATAGATTGATCTGACTTTTAAGGACAAAGTAGAGTTTTGTACTTTCAATAAAGATCATTTTAAGAGTGTTGATCTAATGCAGATTATTGAGGCTGTTTCTAGTGGAAATAAAAATCTGATAAGACTATTTGTGTGATACATTCAGCCTAATTGTGATTCATTCAAAGAAATTAACCTGGCCCAGCCCTAAGGTATTTAATATACACACCACTGGAGTATTTTAGTAAGTACATGGTTCTGCACAGCTTTCAGAAACAGGTTTTCCATCAATCAAATTTCCTGCAGCAGGCTGCAACAAATCAGTCCCAGCCTTAACTAGATATTCCAGCACCCTTTTAATGTAAAATAAATGGAAGGACTGCTTTTTTATTAATAAAACAAAATACCTATTTTTTATTATTGGTTCTAATTTACAAACATGTGGCCATCTCAGAATATACACAAAATGGCTTTAAGTGCCTAATATTATTATAATTACTGTTCTTCATGAGCTATCAAATGAGAAATCTGAGCTGTGGTTTCATCTGCAAAATTATTTGAGTAAAAACTCAGAGAAAAGAGCCTCAGTGCTAATGTGCAGAATGAAAGAGGAAGCTTTTCAAGTGCCTAACTAAAGACCAAAACATGGAAGGCATTTTAGCAGCTTGAGGGCTGAACAAATTGGTCCTTACTGCATTTCCTTGTGCAAATTGCTTCTAAATAAGTCCTCTATGCCTCTGTATTCCTCCAGAGGAATAATACCTTTCAAAGTCACTAGGTTAATGAACCTTGGTAGTAATAGAGCTGGGGTTTTGTGGACTTTCAGCTTGTTTGATTTTTTAACTGATTTTTACTAAAATTTTCTTTTCTGTCTGTTGTAGACCTATTACTTGTTCCAGCATAACAATCTAATGGTGAATTGCAAGCTGTAGCAATTAGCAGACTAGCATCAAAACTGGGTAAGGAAAGAACTGTGAATACTCCTTCTCTAATCTCTCTTTAGCTCTGTAGGTGTTTTAGTTGTATTTTTTCTTTTTTTATTAACACTTGTGGTGAGTAATTATTTGGAAGACATCCAGACCTCTGATCAATTTCTTAGAAATTAAACTGTGGTTTATTAGAGTAAGATTGTCCTGGGTTTAGCAGTAGCAGTCATTTTTCTCCATCTTGGTAGCTAGTGCGGTACTGTATTTTGACTTTCGGCCTGGGAACAGGGCTGATAAGACAAATATTTTAGTCTGACCAAGGACTTTCTGAGCCTCATGTTCTGCCAGGGAGGAGGGGAAGATGGGAGGAAGCAGAGACAGGACACCTGACCCAAACTAGCCAAAGAGGTATCCCATACCACAGCACGTCATGCCCAGGATGTAACAGGGAGTTATCCGGAAGGGCTAGGGCTCTGCAGGGTTGGAGAAGGTATTGGTCGGTGCTCGGTTGGGTGGGGTTGGGCAAGTTATCGGTCGGCTGGTGGTGAGGTGTTGTATTCTCTTCACTTGTTATTTCCTTTATCATTATTATCATTGGTGGTAGCAGTAGTGATTTGTGTTATACCTGAGTTACTAAACTGTTCTTATCTCAACCCATGGGAGTTGCATTCTTTCGATTCTCATTCCCATCCCTCCAGGAACAGGGGGAGCGCAAAAAAGGGGGGGGGAGTGAGTGGACGAGCTGTGTGGTTGGGTTTAAACCACGACAGAGATGAATACAACTCATAAGTCATATGATCTCTTAAGGTTTCTTTCTGTAGGAAAAGACACTAATAAAATAAGTACACAAGAAAAACCCCAAGCATTTTTTCAATACTGTTTGCAGCAATATAAGAATAAGTGGGCTAAAGAAGTGCATATGCCAAGTGGATAAAAGGCAAAAAAATAGTTTTGTAGGGCCAGCTGAGGCAATAATAATAATAATAATAATAATAATAATAGTAATAATAATAAAAGAATTAGAGATGTGCACATCTACGAGGATATGATATCACTAGATGATCTTAAGGCTCTTTCAAACCCTAACTATTCTATTATTCTATGATTAAAATTGTTGCTTACCACTAAGGCACTAGATAAACTGCTGCTGAATCCTAATCATGCTTCCTTAACTTTTGGTGGTCACTTGTGCCTGGCTTAGAGGTGACATTGCTAGGACTTTCTGAGGTCTCCTATTGCAAATCTAACCTTAAACTTCTGAAAGTTTACTAGTGGAAGCTCGGGCAAGTCTGAAAGCTCCTTATTAGCACACTGTAGCATGTACACACCATTTCCTATGACACAATGATTTTCCAGAATTGCCACTGCCCTCCACCCTATCTTCTCTGCTTCCGGAATGCTCATGGGACCTTCTCTATGCTCAGGGGTTAAATATTGAAGAAGAAAAGTAAGGCAGGTATTTAATTGATAACATGCTGTCATGTTTTAAGCTCAGCCGTAAATCACGCAGTCGCTCTCTCACTCCCCCGCTTTCCTTCCCCCACTCCCAGAGGGATGGGGAGGAGAATCGCAATAATGTAAGTCCCACGGGTTGAGATAAGAACAGTTTAGTAACTAAGGTATAACACAAACCACTACTGCTACCACCAATGATAATAATGATAAGGGAAATAACAAGGGAAGAGAATACAACCGCTCACCACCCACTGACTGATTAATACCCAGCCCGACCCCAGCAGCAAACTAGCCCTTCCAGGTAACTCTCAGTTTACATCCTGGGCATGACATGCTGTTGTATGGAATACCTCTTTGGCTAGTTTGGGTCAGGTGTTCTGACTATTTGCTTCATGTTTTAGAATGTCTAACAATAAAGATGTTCAGTTTTTCTCAGCCTGACTCATTGAAGGGGAAAAAAATAAAAGGAAGAGGAATCAAGTGAATTAGAGCCCTTTTCTACAAGTAAGCATTTGTTTTCTTATATACAGTTTCTTGTTTCTGCCTGATCAGTAACTCTGTGAGCTATAGTTGAAGAGATTCCATTGTCCCTTTAAAATGGTGGATTATCGTGTTTCAAAACAGAGCATAACAAAGCAATGTATAATGAGTACAGATAGCCAAGCTGGTGTTATGAGGAACCGTGTCAGTTCTATGGGATTTATTATTTCAGGCATGATCCGCAAGCTGAGAGGTTAAGCAAAAATAAAATAGCTATATTACCATGGCCTTGACTGTAAGCTAATAAACCCTGTCAAACTTGATTTGGCACCAGATAAAACCAGCTCAGATATTTTGGTGCAAGCAGTTCTGTGAAAACTCATTTGTTCGGGCAGAGCACCACATGGTCATTGCAGTCTTCATCTATCCAGTTTTGTGGTACTCTCTCTCATCTGACAACCTCTTCAGGAAAGAGATGCTGTGGGGAGTGCATTGCAAAGCTTCTCAGCCTGGCTCTGTGAGCAACAGTTCAGATCCACCCCTTGGCATGCATTGGGCTCATACAGTCTGGGATAATGGAAACCAAATGGTACATATACAGGCATGAATTTTCTGGTAAGCAAAATTTTTGGTGATAAAGACAAAACTGAAATGACTGAAAGTCATTATGTTTTCTTTAAAAAACCCCCCAAAACCAGAAACGCAAACGTCTTGAATTACTGCTCTGTGATCCTTAATAGAGGATCTGGAAATATATATACGGGTATCAAAATTAAAAGCTGGAGGGAGCAAAACTTATAATACATGGTCAAAGAACAGTATGAGAGATGTCAGTCAGATGGGCTGTATTTTCTGCCTTTGTTTGGGATAGAGAGATTCCTCTTTGCTGTAACTCTTCATTTGTGCTCCAGCTGAAAAAGCACATATTTAAATCTATCCATGTTCAGCAAAGGGCTAGAGTTCATGTTTAATTATAAGCACTTAACTGCTTACATAGGTAATCAGTGTGAATTAAGCACATGCTTAATTGTTTTGCTGAACAAAACCAGAGTGCTGAACTGGGTCTCATGGAACTCAGGAGAAGAGAAGCCACTCAAAATAGGATTCTTTCTCCACTTAACAGATTTTCTCTACAACAACATTGCTTATACAGTCAACATCAACTGTCTTCTGCAACCTTTACATTTCTTAAAGACTGACATATGGTCCACAGACCCTAAAAACTTAGGTTTCACAAGCAATGTTTGTATGAATTTTCTTTCTTTTGGGGTGGTGGTGTTGTTTGTTTTGTTTGCATTAACCTGACTGCTACAATAGCCCCACTTGGCTAATTCTTTATGGAATTTCTCTGTGCATATTTGTGTACGTGCTACCAGTTCCAAATTTACCACTGCCAAAGGTAATTAATTTTTTTTAGAATGTCAGAAATGTGTCTGGGTTTTTTCTTATTGCTTACAAATTTTGACATTTAAAGTTGTGCTTTGCATATTCAAGATCTTATCTACAAATATGAAATGAGATCACTTAGCATCCCATTTTCAAAACCGGCATTCTCCATAAAAAAGTATAACTGTTTCTGTTCTTCACTGCTTTTCAGTCTATGACCATTATCATAATGTCTGAGTACTACCTCAAGATAAGCTTTTCAAAGAATAAGTGACCTTTGGCAAGATCCCTGTTATCTCTGCCTTTGGCAGATTACTGTCATTGGCCTCTCCCTCTCATAACACCCACAGCAGGGCACAGCTAAGACCCTTGGCCAAGCTGATGGCCCCTGCAGTGCTAATGTATTTGAGAAGGGGGAGAAAAAATTATAGACAGAGAGAAGAGAGGGGACTACAAAAAGGATAAGAAAAAGCAGAGGGAGCACCAAGGTCAGAGAAGACTCAGCGAAGGTGTTCCAACTACTTGAGCAGAGATTTCCCTGCAGCCTGTGGAAGAGATCATGGTGGACCAGAGGTTTCCCTGTAGCCTATGGAGGACCACACCAGAACAGAGATCTACACTGCAGCCCATGGACTGCCTCATGTCAGAGCAGGTGGATATTGACTGAAAGACCTGCTCCCTGTGGAGATCCCATACAGGAGTAAGAATGACCGCTGCAGCAGGCAGGAAGTGTGAGGAGGAAGAAGCAGCAAAGAGCTGTTATAAAGTGACTGCAACTCCCCATTCTCCATCTCCTCCCATGCTGCCAGGGGCTAGAAAGGAGGGAGGTAGAGGAGGTGGGAATAAATAAAAAGAGGCATGTATGGGTGTAAGGTGTTTTCGGCTTTTCCTAGTCTGTTTTGCCTGTGACAGTAACTCCCTGTCTTTATCTTAACCCATGATCTTTTTCATCCTATTTTCTTTCCCCATCCTGTTGAGGATGGAGAGTGAGAGAGCAGCTGGATGGACGTCTGACAGCTGGCCATGGTCCACCCACCTCAAGCATCTTCATTACTGTTTTAGTAATGTCAAGAAAGTAATGTAAGTGTGTTAAATGTTAAATGTTTATTAAACGCAAAGAACAGAGATGGGTGCTTAAGATCTAGGGTACTATGGAAATGAAAGAACATATGACTTCACATTGATGATTAACTTATTTTGGAAATTAAATAATATATATCACTGCCAGGAGGGATGTATCAGAACCTTTCTATGGGGAAGTACACAAACAAAAGAAAGAAATGGATTAAGATCACGCTGGATCTTGCTCTGACCAGGGAACTGCCTGTGATGATTCTGAGAATTCTGTGTTCATTCTCCTTCTCATTGCTATCATATCACTATTTAAGAAGCCATAGTAAATTTGCCTCTCTGAAGACATCTTACTTTACTGCAAGACTACCTTGATCTCTATGTATTTGGCTGATGGTACATTAAGATAAAAGATTGGCAATTTTCAAACTGAAACACTAATCCATGAAATTCTGATATACATTAATAATAAAAGCAATGTATGGAATGACAGACAGCTACAGAGGTAACTTATATCATGCAGTCTAGACTTTCTTGGAGGTTAGTCATGGTTTCAGACAGTTAACCGGGACCATGGTAGGCCATATTTTTTGCTAGATTATTTTTTTTTATTTCTTTATGACATATTTTATAGATAACATAGTAATGTGTGTAGAGTTTACCTTCATAAAATAGCATAGTGTTTTGCTTAATAATTTTAACAACTTCTGTATATTCATTTTTTATTCCCTTTTAAAAGACCACTGCTTTTTATCAGTTTGTGCATGTATGCTAAAAATTTATTATTGGTTTTGTTTTTTACAAACCCAGCTTGAGAAATTTTCAGGTTTCTCACAATATTCTCTTTCTTTCCTGGTGGAAAAAAAATACTCCCCAAGTGTTGTTTTACTTCCTCTTGTGTAAACTTGAAGTCGGTTTTCCTCTTCTTTCTCTTTTGCTGTTTCATGTATTTTGCTATTTGGAAAAAAACAAAACAAACCAAAACAACAACAAAAAACCCCAAACAAAACCCAATAACCTATAGTTGTGTTTTGAACTGTGTCTTCATTATCCCCATTCCCTTTAAAATGTGTTTACCTAAGACATTGTTTTCATGTCACACTTCCTTACAGTGTTATAACTTTAGAGTCTGAAGTTGCTTAGAGCTGCAGGGTTTCAATTATATAAACTTTATTTATGTCACATAAAATTATTAGAGAGCTAATTATCTTTCACATCTTTTGCCAGAACTCTTAGTGGATATCTGAATCTGTGAAATTTCACCTGCATAAGTGCATGTTTCCTCTTCAGAGACCCACAGGAACCCTATGAAATTGGTTAAGGAGTTCCTGTAAAGTTTATGTGGCATTACACATAGACCTTAGATTTCTTGAAGTTCCTAGGAAGAACTGTACCGAAATGGTTTAGTGAAAATGGAACCTTCATGATTTTATATGGTCCCAAATCTCATAGTCATGTAGAACTGAAAGGGAATGCCTACAGCAGAAATTTAAACATTCTAGGAACATTCTCTGGACTTGAGGTGAAATGGCATGGGGTATCACTAGGCACATTTTTTCCCTCAGAATAGGATGGCCAGATCCAAACTGTGAATGGTTGCTGGCACACCCAATTACCTGGACAACTCAGCAGTTATGTGGGAGATTGTTGTTTGGCACAAACCATGCCAGGGACTGTGCTAAAATTTAAACAGTGTGGACAGTCACAAGCTATTACACACTCACACTCTGGCACAGTTTTATTTACTTGCATAGATATTACCAATGAAACAGCACTAGTCATCCAGTCCCATTTTTTGTAGTCACCAATAGCTTTATCAGTCATATTTATCTAAGACGGATCCACAAATCTTCCAAAAGGCCTCCACTCTCCAAAATACTGCAAGCCACAGAAACACTCCTCAGAAACCCCACAAAACTTTTTTAAGTTTTGAAAGGAAAAAGCCCTTCTTGTATATGTATCGTGTCAGTCTAAAGGAGATATTTCAAACAGGTTATGTGAGTAATATGATAAAAATATCAGTTTCTTTCCATTGGGCATAAGGAGGTAGATCATTGCACAATGATGATAAGTACAGATGTCTGTTGGGCAGATGTCTGAAGCTTGGTTAGATAAATTTCATGCTGAAACCTTAACACCATGACCCTAATTTCTGTCTCTTCTGCGATGGAGCTCACCTCCACTACGTCATATAGTCTCTGCTATGCACATGACTTGGCAAGAGATAAAAAAATTACTGAAATGAAGTAAAAGGAAATAGGTGGTGATGTAAATTTTAAAAGTGATAGGTTATGGGTTTGATTTTTGACTTTTTCTTAGAAATATAATACATTTTTATTCATGTACATGTTTGTTTACTGTATTTGTAAATAAGTAAATTAATTCTCTCTGGCATATGTTGCAGGTTTGCCTGTTATGTTATAGTTATAAAAGAGCTGCTTTTAAAGTTTCAATTAGTATTCTGGCTAGACAAGATCTGAAAATTGTTTCAGCTTTATTGATGTACAGAAGAAACATAAAAGTGAACATGATCGTTTGAAACCTAGATGACATCTCAGTATCTGCAATATTGGCAAACAAAGGTTAAGAGAAGGTTTGCTGTAAAACTTACCTTTAGAATGGGCTGGCATTTTAACAGTATTGATGTCAATATTGTAAATGTTGCTCTGAGAAGAGTGTGAAATATAAGTATCTACATGTTTCAGCATTAGAGAAGTCCTCTGAGAATGTGAGCTGATTCTGATCTTTTGGGTCATTAATCCCATATAATATATGGCAAAAGCAGAGGTAGGGACAGTATTTGAGATTATGCCTGTTTTGTAGAAGGAGACTTCTTAGCTCCCTTTTCGGATACACAAAAGAAAGACCATGCTTCAACTCTGTGGTGCAACAAATACAGGTAATGTATCATTCCCTCTTTGTCCAGCTCATGACCTGATTTCAACTGGAACAAAATCCATATGTGAGGATCAGAAGGGACTTTTAATGGTTCCCCAGTCTTGCTGCTTGAGGGACTAGGACTGTGGAGTGCTCTATAGCACGCACTCAGTCATGAGAATATCACATAGTTGACAGTATTTGGAAACTAAACCTTTTTTTTCACCTAAATAGAAAGCATTAGAAGATGCCTCTTATGGAACCCTAGAAGTCTGTCTGCATCTCTAGAGTAGAACTGGGTTACAAGTGAAATACAATATTTCTAATCTCTTAAGAAATACAAGTTGCAAGTATGGCACTGTATATTCATAGTCTGAACTCAGAAATATCAGCAGCTTGGAATCTCTTTGGAGATATAGATATGTACACATATATACAAAAGTCACTAACTTCCTTTTATGATACTTTCCTCTGACATGGGCCAATGTGTGCTTTTTCTTTCACCTGTATTTTTATTTAGATTAGCTATTTGCAATTCTGCATTTCAAAGCTTAAAGTTTTACAACATGTGCATTAGTAATTTAATACTAAGTTAATTATAAGGGTAATGTAAAAAGGTTCTTTAATTTCCAAAACCAATTTTTACTTATTAACTTTTTATTAAATGAGACTGATGAAATGTAGAAGTCATTTTTTTTGTTTTAGTTTATTTTTTCTCTTAAAAAAGCTATGCATTTTAATGTGGAAATGTAAGTTTAATTAAGCTCGGAAAAAAAAGTTAACTGGAATTAGTGACAAATCTTACTGCAATGGAACTTCTTGCCCATCACCTGAGTGAATGTACAGATTTTTTAAGGAAGTGATTCCACTGATGAAATTTTGGTGTCTGAGAACCCAAGAGTCACTTCTTGGAAATCTAGAGCTGCCTTCATCATTTTACTAAGTATGAACAGCAATTACCTGCCTCGAAATTGCTTGCTCACTAAACAGTATTCCACATGACAATTCAGTTAGTGAATCTTAGTGTTTTACTAATGTCATATGCGTTTTCAAGCTTCTGAAAGGCTAAATCCTAGAAGTCAAACTAAGTACTCTTCTGGAAAGTACAACTCAAGGAAATTTTTTTTCCAAGCTTTTTACTGCCTAAGGAGTTAATTTGGAAACAATGGCTACTAGTAATTGCACTCAATAATAAATTCACATGTGCACACATAAAGAAACCTTCTGTACATGAGTCATTAAGTGATGGAAGTACTAAGTCGGTTGCCTATTTATAGTCTGAAGGCTTATTGGATGCTCCATTTTGGAAGAAATGTGTAATCTTTGATTCAAATTTTTTCCACTATGGCCCAGGATTTCAGCTTATCATCAGTGCTCTGTCATTTCACTGTGCAATAGAACACCAACTTATTGGTTCAATTCCCTATTTATATATATTTGAGATCAGCATAGGACAAAAAATTAATTTCATCACTGTCATAGAATCTCAGTTATGTCTGAAAAAGTTTCAGAAATAATAATCTTGAAATATTTTTCCGTTTCTTCCCTTGCTCCTAATGGAACTAAATTAAAAGCTTCAAAAGGATGAAATTCCACACCTATATAATAAAAAGATAATAATTGGACAAGTAAGATAAGCTGGATCTGAAATGGATGAAAAATACAGACACACCTTGTCATTAAAAAAATGACTATATCATGTCTGACAAAAAGAACATGTCAAGCATTTTGATGGCTTGTTTTCTTTTTTGTTCTTTTCCTAACATAGAATAATTAATGGTCCTGTTTCCTTACTCTATAACAGGAAGCCTGTGATAAGGATAACAGATAGCCTGACAAAGCTGAGTGCTAGAAGTTAGGACAGGTTTCTCAGCACTCCGAAAATCACATTACAACAGGTTTCTATTCTATTGGAAAAAAGGGTTAGCTTCAGTCCTGTGCATCTGGAGATGTTGACCTCATTTCTTTATTCCTGTTTCTCCACCTCCATCAACTGAGTTAGAACAATCTCTCTGAATTACTGAGGTGTTAGTTGCAGTGATATTGAAGTTTTTGTTGAGCTTCTTAGGACTATTATTGTTAGAACTCTGCAAAATATAGTGTTACACCAGGAAAGCACTAAGACAGTTTTTATGTTAAAAACAGTCCCAAATACTAACCATCTTCTTCCTTTTAAAGCCTGTTGCTTGAGTGCTTTTCCTATGCAAGCAATCATAGGATCATAGAATAGAATCATAGAATCATATACCTACAATCATAGAAATACAATCATATTTATTCTTGAAATAGAGAATATGCATAAACATAATTTGAATAAAACTGAGTCCAAACCTGCGTCCAAACCCGCTATATGAAGGCAAAGAGAGATTTAGCAGTGAACCAGAGTTGCAGCCTCAAACCAGAATTTTGGTACTTAGCCTACTATAGACAACATTAATTGTGCAATGGTGTATATTGAGTTCAGAGGGATGACATGATATATAGATGTATGCATTGCACTGTATCGTCTTCACTATAAAATGGCATGAAACTGAATTTGTCTGTCTAGCTGCTAATTATCATAGAAATGGCATTTCATTATTTGCTATCACAATGAGCTCAACAAAAACATCGTGCATTTTACATGATTCAGAACTGTACTTCCCCCTCCACATTCATAAGCATTGCTAATCGCGCTTGCTTGAAGAGTTCCATGCTATTCGGTACTTTGAATAAAATCTTAAGAGCTGACATCCAGGAACGCAAATTTATTTTTTTTTTCCCTGTTGTTATTATTCAGGAGACATTTTACTTTATCTTGCTAAATTACCAGCATTTCGAAGACTGATGGATGTTCCTGTCTTCACAGAAAGTGACAAAAATTTCTGAATAATTTTCATGCTATTGTTTTCTTGTTCTTATTTTCTTTTTAAATCATTCTTTTCAGACAAAACCAAAGACTTTCATTTAGGCTAGAAATCACTATTCTTTTCTAACGGAACTACACTTTCCAAAATAAACAGTGACTTCTATACAATGATGCTATTTTTTTTTTTAATCCCTATTTTAATTTGACAAAAACTTAATGCAAATTATCATTTGCTATAAGAAAATGAATTTATTATTAGGAATGATCTAAGTAGTGTAGTGCAACTCTCAGAATAGTTATTCTTATCTGTTTTGGGTTTTTTTTACGGTACAGTTGTACAGACAAGATGCAGCCTTTGGCAACATTAGTCATTGTCCTAGAGTAAGACAATTTGCAAACTGGTATATCGCAGAAGATGCAGGAATGGCTGTTGTACTTGTGTTGTTCCATTTAGTAGATAATTTTCTCATACTTCCATTTTCAAGGACATTCTTCAGGTCTCACTTATGTTTCTAAATCATGGTGGTGGTGGTGGTGGTGCGCATGTTTAAGTCCAAAATATAAACTGCAAAGAAAATTAAAAAGATTATGGAAAAGGGAAAACCAAACAAAACCAAAGCCAACCAAAATACTCAAAACAAACAACACCACCAAAACCTAAACAAAGCCAAACAAACTAACTAAACAAAATCTAAAACAGCCCTCTGAAAGGTATAGTAGTCATGTTATTAAAAAAGGGGAAATAGAGTGTTTACTCAAGCTTATATCACAACCCACAGTGATCAAGTTAAAAACAATAGCAGAGCCAAAAGGATGATTCAGATATAAAAGTTATTGTCTCATAGCAAGATTTGATTTGTTATGTGCATGTATTTATTGCCATTTGAGATTCTTTGAAATATCTTCCCTGGTCTCCAGTTTTTCATGTGGGAAAGCATAGTTCTTCCACAGATCATGGGTCATATCTTCTATCCATGTGGGGATGTCTCAGGTATTCTAGGACTTCTCCAGTGACACTACATTCCTATTCAGGTATCTGAATCTTCCCTTCATTGGCTATAATAGGAAAGCTAGCTAGTTGACATACAGACACCCAAATTTAGGTTATTTGATCTTGATTACTTGATTTCCTATCCTAGAGGAAAGTGACAGTAAGACAGTAAGCAACTCCAAAATCATTTAATTAGGCGGATTGAGGAATCAACCTCACTACCTGGCAGAATTCTAGAGCTAATCCTTGTGGAAGCTTTTTCTAGGCATATGAAGGGAAAAAAAAAAGTGACTGGGTATAGCCAACATAGATTTCAGAAGCCAAATTGTGTTTTCCTTGCTATGAATACATTATGGCTCAGTGCTTGGAGGGAGTGCAGTGCGCTGCATTTGCCTTGATTATATCAAGGTTTCCATATGTCCTTCCAGAGAGTCTTGGTAATCAAACTGAAGGTAAAGATTAGATCAATGAACTATAAGCTGGGCAAAAAAAACTGTCTGTAAAGTCAGACTCAAAGGGTAGTGGTCAATATGTAGAAGTGTACCTAAAGATCAATTATAAGTCATGTTTCTCAGAAATTTATAAAAGGGCTGATCCTATTTAGCAACTTTGACAGAAGCCTTGATGAGGATTCACCCCTATCAGGTTCGTGCATGACTTCAAATCTTCAGGCAATGTTGATATGCCAGAGTGCTGGGCCACTCATGTTGAGGAACCTCAACAAGCTGAGAAAATAAGCTAATAAGAAATTCAAAAAGTTCAATAAACAAAGATACAAGGTTTTGCACTTGGGATGCAATAAATCCATCATCAGTTCAGTCTGGGGACAGAGTGGCTGGGTTTCATGTCTTATGGCAAAGGAGCTGGGATTCTATAGGCCAACAAGTTACCTTTCCAACAATGACTAAATGCCTACTGTTCTATATTAGCAAGAGTGTAGTTAGCAGACTGAAGCAGATGGTTATTCTTCTCCATTCAGTGACTGTGAATTCAGTGTGTGCGCCTGGATTACTGTGTCTGATTTTGGACCACTTGTAAAAGAGAAATATTAACACTGTAGTGGAGAATCATGGAGATGGTTAGAGAGGCTGAAGAACATGTTGTATTAGGAAGGGCTGAAGAACAACATTTGCTTAACATGGACAAAACAAAGGTAATTAAAAAGGAGTCTAATTTCAGTCTCATTAGCTATAGGGGAGTTGTAGAGATGCTAAAGCCAGATTTCTCTCTTGGACATGTCCAGCAAAAGATCAACAGCTAGTAGCCACAGTCAATAGGAAGAAAATTTCTCATTTAATACACTGTGACAGGGGTCAAACACTGGAAGAGGCTGCACAGAGAGGCAGCAGAATCTCCCTCTCTGGTGATTTCCAAAATTCAATGATTAGTTGGTTGTGCCATCTTGTTTTGAGCCGGATGTTGAATAGACCTGAGTCACTCACTATCCTGCAGTTTCCCACTTACAGTAAAAATGAAAATAACTGACAAACCTTTTCACCAAATTTTTTTTTACATTATTCTTCCTGTTCTTCCTTCTGATATATGTTTACCTATTTCAAATCTGAATCTTTTAACCTGCTGTCCAATGATTACGTAGTCTCAGCATTCACAGATCCTGATTAGGCAGCAAATGCCAATTTTCAGTATGCCCTCCACAAGTCCAAATGCAGTCCCTGACTTATAGAATTGAAAAGTCAGGAGGAAACAAGAACAGTCTTTAATCAGAAAGGTAACCTACTCACAAACAAAAAGCATAAAATTATTTCCAAATGTTCTCAAAACATTACACTGCGGAAAAGAAAGAGAATTATGGTTTAATATTTTTTTCAAACTTCTAAAAAATGTCAGACAACAGATTCTTTTTTTTTTTTTTATGTACTTTTAACTTTATTTTCTTCCTTTTTGGAGTGGAGAGATTCAATTTACAGAAGAGTGCAAGCAAATGAATAGTGAGACTTATCTGTAATACCACCAAGGTTAACACTTGTAACATGCTTCTGAGGGCTTTCAAGACAGCTATTTCTTCTTGTTCGGTTATATTATGACATTAGTATTCAGCCCACATTGGAAGAAAGCAGAAAGAGCCTTGTTGCAGTTTCCATTGTGCTTGTTTGTGAATTAAAGCGTAAGCTGACATCCTGTAGTAGACTCAAGGAATGTAGACAGCACAGTTCATAAACCTGTTTTTCTCAAGTTTCACTACATTAGAATATAAATGCTTGAGGCATATTTTAATCAATAGGACATGCTACTGTAGTTTTGTCTTCCAGAAAAAGGTAATTTACTATTTTTATTTATTATTTAAATATTACATTAGTATTGGAATGAGCAATGATTTTACAGCCACAGCACTGTATGAAGTACAGCATAGACAGATGCACACCAAATGTTAAAAATAACATGCTTCAGACAGTTACACTTGAAATAAGAGTATAAGCAATTCCAGCATAGCAAGTAAATACGGTTGTACTATTCACCTTGGATGTAAGAGGTAGAAGTTCAGATACTGCTTCTTTTAGACTTAGATCGCAGATCTGAACTTCACTATTCCTGGGCACTTGTCCTAATCCCCTGATCACTTTGAACGCTTTTTCCTTTTCCCATTTAGAGATTTGTAATATTTGCCATCAAATAAAAGTGGAAGGCTGAGATTCTATGTGTTCTAAATTTTAATTACGCAGCTTACATACCTGAATATAAGGCCTTTATTTGGTATTGGCAAAGAGCTTTTTGTCTCCTGAATATTGCAGTTGAAATGTAATTCAAATATCTCAGTCAATCCACCTCTTTTATCCACCTCTTCTATCCACCTCTTCACACCTAAGTCTGAATTGGTATTCACTTTGATAGCAGTATACCTAATTTCTGATCTTAGTACAAGGCATTGACTACAAGTTCTTTACCTTAACATCATCATGGTGTTAATATAGCACAACTTACTCCCCCTCTGTGTCAAGGCAAACCACAGAGTTTAGAAGCAATATGGCATTATAGTACAATGGCTTCAAGCTCTTCAGATCTTGAAGCTCCAAAATCTTCAGAAACACTCTAGCCTGTGTATCCAAATGTTCACCTTCTCTGACCTGAGATCAGAGGCTTACTAATTGTTTAGCTGTTTCCCATGCTAAAGCAGTACCCTATGCCTGGAAAGCAGGTTGTTGGGCAATCCAAGCCCAATATAATGGCCCTTACTGAGAACAATCTTGCTAGTTTTCGAAGCTCACTCATACAGTTGTCTAACGTGTGTGGTTGGCAACTGGGAAATGAAGGGCCTTCCTGTCATCTCCTCCTTTTGACCCGTCTCCTGGACACCATCTCCCTTATGAAGAACTTATGTAGTATGCAAATTTTGTCTAATGGAAGATACTGATCAGCTGTTCGTAGTGTCAGGAAGACTATTGACTACTGTAGTAAATGATTAAGATAATTTTTAGGAACACTTTACCTTGGCTGCTGATCTATATGTTGCTCTTTATCATTCCACTATGGCTTTGGTATTGAAATTAAACTTTAAAGTTTAAACTACAGCTGAGTACCTGATTTCTGATTCAGAATATTTGAGAGTCATATACACTAGAACAGAAAAGGTATCTGTGACAAATGAGCGAAAAAGTAAGTATGTTAGATGATTCCATTATATTTGGAAAATCATGGCAATCAGATGAAGGTCCCGATGACTGGAAAAAGGGAAATATAACGCCCATTTTCAAGAAGAGGAAAACGGATGACCCCGGGAATTACAGACCAGTCAGTCTCACCTCTGTGTCTGGCAAAATCTTGGAGCAGATTGTCCTGGAAGGCATGCTAAGGCACATGAAAAAAAAGGAGGTGCTTGGTGACAGCCAGCATGGCTTCACTAAGGGGAAATCCTGCCTGACCAATTTGGTGGCCTTCTATGATGGGGCTACAGAACTGATGGACAGGGCTAGAGTAGCTGCTGTCATCTACCTGGACTTGGTGATCCTTTCCAACCCTAACTATTCCATTCTATTCTATTCCATTCTATTATATGACTCTGTCCTTTCCAACCCTACCCATTCTATTCTACTATTCAGGAAAAACAGAAAATGTAAATATGCCTTTTAAGTTGTCTCGCAGACAACACAACAAATATCAAACTGCTCAGAAAATTATGAAGTTCAGTAATCATTGTCACAGTTATAGAAGTCCAGAGCATCTGAGGTGGTTCATGTCTAAGCGTGTCTTTTTTTCAAAAAGGTTTTAGGTCTTTTTGTTTTTTTAATATAGATTTGTAGATGGAAAGTATATTAAGTAACATCACCTGTTTTAAAATATCACTTTTAAAATATCATTTGATTTTCAGTACTAACTGGCTTGAAATACACAATTGCTGAAGTTCTGCTCCCCAGTATGTATATGTAGAAAAGATGCTATCCGTCCAGAATGTATACAAATGCCCATGAGCTACTGATATGACAGTCATGCTGCTAGATCAAGAGTTTAGTATTTATTTTTTTTCTGACATAATCAAAATTGTTTATTTTAGATAGTTCTTTAGAACAATGTTTTAAGGACAATATAAATGGGGTTTAAGGCATCTTGTAGCTAGTTTGGTTGGTACTTATGGTATGTTTTATCCTTCTGATGAGTTCTTGTACATTATGCCTTATTACTGGCACATTACGTAGAGCAAATTTTAAATTATAATTTTTTTGTTGGCATTTTTGTCTGGATATTTTATCGTGATATTTCCACAGATGTCTACTCAAACTTTTTAGCTTCTGCATTGAAATACTATGTATGTTAGGGGTAAACTTACAACATAGTTAGTGATCTTCAATTCAATTAATAAATCAACTCATGTACTTGACATCCACTTTATTATCTTTAACTGAAATAATACTCAGCAATCTCCCCCATCAATGAACATTTAACTTTCAACCAATAAAATGTCCTGTGTGCTTGCACTTGTGCTGTTCTGCATCTATTTTACAGAGTCCTGAAGACACCAAACCATTTAGGTTCTTACAGATTTCCATATTGATAAACCCTTGATATATTCTTATTTCTAAAAATACCTGTTATACAAACCCTCTCCAGTTATTCAAGTAGCCCAGTGGTTCCTGCATTCCTCTGGAGCTGCAAGACAGTTGTCTTCATCCCCATCCTAGAGTCACCTTCATGTCCATCTGGCTTCTGTCTAATTTAATGCAGGACTTTGAAATACTGTCTTTCATAATAAGAGTGTCCTAACCACTGTTTCATGAGTTTCTGGAACAGTTTGCTGTCAGTGTTTTCAATTGATGTTACTTCATTTTCTAGAACTTAAATTTTCACCAGGACAGGCAAATACTACAATTCAGTAGTCATTATGCATTCATGTGAGATAATTCAATTCAAGTCCACTCCCCAAATCAATATTTAAATTACTATACATGGTGCACCAGGTTCAGGACTAAAGAATGAGAAATGCTGTCATTTTATAGGAGACTGGAGGGCTTTTGGAGCCTACTTCCTGCTCAAATTCAGTAAAACAAAGATTTATGAAAGGGTCACCCATATTTCAGGCACTCCTAAACTCCTTTGCTGTCAGGTAAGCTGGGAAATTACTGCTTCCTCCTTTTTATCTCCCGCGAGTGCAGTCACTGGGCTTGAGAATTCCTGTCTATCAATCCTGAGTGGAGACAAGCATGCCTTTTTAGCCTGATATAGGTTTGATAGTTCAATTCTCCCCTCTCCTAGTAATTTCCCACTGGTTGTGCTCAAAACCTCTGTTAATAATTTGAAGCACTTACTATTAAAAAAAATCTACAGAAAGAAATGACAGCAGGGCATCAATTGGAATAAAGACCTTTAAGTAAACAACCACTTGAAATAATAATAATAATCATCACAATCATAATAATATATTCTTATTCAGAGTACTCAGCTCCCCAGGAGTTTCTTGTAAGAAACCACATTTATTCTGTTACCGAAGCAATTGACATTTAGGTCAGGTGTATGAATGCTCTTCTGTTCCAAATCAGTAAAATACCTATATGAACAGTGAAATTTTTAATCACCCGCATTACTAAATAAGAGCCAGGCACATCACATATCAATTGCGCATCTATAGAAAAGGGACGCTGACGCTTAAATGTGTGATCTAGGATTACTGCAGTGTTTCTATGGCTTATCTGCAGCCATTTTATACAAGCTGACAGGTAGTTTAGCAAGTGGTAAAGCAAAGCTAGAACCTGAGAAAGGGGAAGGATAATAAAACATTTGCAAGCAGCAAAGCAGAAGCATGGCTCACTTTCCACCAAGACGTTGCATATAAGGTACAAGACAAAGAGAGACTTGCATACAGTTTTTGAAAAGAGCAAAATATTTGCACTTTTCCCCTTTGTACTGTCTACAGACGTTGCTTTAAGAACTGTACCAACTGCAGGCTTAAGTTGCACTTACATAGCAAAATGTGAGCACTACACTATGAAAGAAAGACATACATAAAGAAAGAAAGTTTAGGAAAGCCTTTACAGGTCTCAATGCTTTTTGTTTCATGAAAGTACAAATGAAGGTAAAAATGCGAAATGTCCTCTGAAACATTCACAGTCTGATGTTTCTCAGCTTTGGCATGGCTTAATTGCAAGCACCATTATTTAGGGTTGTTCTGCTGTATGTAGTATTTTACTATGACTAGAATGACTAAGTCACTAGGATCCCACTGGCTTTCAGAAATATAATGTGTAAGGGTTGTTGAATAAAGAAGTGGCAGGTCACCTCATCTATACAGACAGTACACACTTCAGCCCAGATCATCTGGCTCTGCATTTTGGATCACATTCTAGTTCTAATTCAGAATAAACCAAAAGATTTTGTGAGGCCAGCCAGGCCTACTCAGGTCCCACAGGGGACTGGCTCACACTCAGTGCTATATTGCTACTTGCAATACAGATGAAACCAACTTGAGCCACATGACACTGGTAACCTGAGTATAGAGGTAACCTGAGTATAGACAGTAGTAGCATTACATCTGTAGCTAGTAGTAACAATAAAACCAAATTTACTTTTAGGGCTGGTCTATGCAAAGATAAATGGAGCAGTTATAACATGAAGAAAGGAAGCAAACAATAAATAGCTAGGTTTTGTCTAAGGTTACCGGATAAATAATATACTAGTCTACACTGCACATTTAGCTCTAAAGATATACTGTTCATTCTTATGTGTCGTGGTTTAAACCCTGCCACACAGGTCGTTCTGTCACTCCCCGCCTTCTTTCCCTCCCTCTACTCCTGGAGGGATGGAGAGGAGAATTGAAAAGAATGCAACTCCCACCGGTTAAGATAAGAACAATTTAGTAAACTAAGGTATAACACAGATCACTACTGCTACCACCAATAATAATAATGACAAAGTAAATAACAAGGGGAAAGAATACAACACAACACCAGCCGACCAATAACTTGCCCACCCCACCCGACCGAGCACAGACCGATACCTCGTCCAACCCTGCAGAGCCCTAGCCATTCTGGGTAACTCCCCGTTACATCCTGGGCATGACGTGCTGTGGTATGGAATACTTCTTTGGTCAGTTTGTGTCAGGTGTCCTGTCTCTGACATCACATATGTCTGGATGATATCAGACATCACATCTGGATATCTCAGACATCACATATGTCTGGATGACATATGTGGCATATGTCTTATGCCACATAACCTATTCCTCAGATCTCATTGTTCATGTTTCTATGTTGATTTATGATAAATTTGAATGTAAAACTTCAGACACCATCAAAACCTGCTTACATTGGTGTGGGTCAAACAAGTGAATAGGTAGATAAGACAGACTAAACACACATTCAAAAGGATCAGTAATCTTCCCCTGACTAGAGAAATTACAGTATTACAAAAAGAAACTTATTGCTCAAAAATATCATGTAATTATTTTGGCAATAAATTCTTAGAACTCAGATACTCAGTTCCTCTTGTCAGCTGTACTTACCTTCTAGAAACAAAACCCCTTACAAATTCAAAATTTGTAAAGGAAATTGCTTTTCTTCTTTTCCTTTTGTCTGTCTAATTACTGAAACTAAAAGTGACTTAACTGACATGAACTAATAAACCATTTTCTGAGCAGGTGCCTTGAAAATTGTGCTAACTTTATTCTTATTAGCACTGAATGTAGTGATTCCAGTAGATTTACTATTAATATTTGCACTGAAGTTTTCAAAATATTCCTTGTGTTTTGGTTTGGTTTTTTTTTTTAATAACTCTTCAACTGCAGAAACATCACATCCTTCCTAAAAAAATCATACCTAAATCTATGCCAGTGCCTGTTTTCCTAAGTAGGGACTAAAGTGTAGTATTATCATTTAAATGTTTCTGGACAACCATGCATTTTCTGAGCAAGAACTGAAACATAGGTAATGACATTAAACAATCAACAGGTCTATAACTATACCTTTCTCTCAGTGCAATGCATTAGGCAATTAATGTTTGAAGTTTTGAAATGGTATTACTACCTTAATATTAGAATTTAAATGTCTCACTGAAGATATTTTTTATTCTGCTGGATAATGCAGATAGAAATTCCTTTTATTTTCCCTATTGCACGTTCCAGTTCTACAACTTTGTCTATAAAGCAAACCACTCAATGGATGCATAATTTTGTTAAAAAAATGAGAACTCCATAAAGATATGGGATTCTTGCTTAAGAAATTAAATTGCAAAGTCAGAATGACAGTTCTTTCTTCAGCATGTTCCATTTAGAATCTTATCCTAGACTACCATGATTAAATTAATATTTTACATTTCAAGCTGAGGGAAAACTATATATATCACTATAGTAAAAGGCAAAAGAGTGTTTAAAATTATTAATTTTCATATTGAAGATTTCCTCTCTGATGACAGGCTAGCAGTAATTATTCCTTCCTTTCTGTAACTTTTGAGGGTTTTGTTTTAAATTCCTATTATGTCATATGAATTTTCCTTTTCCTAAGAACAGCTGCCTATTGAATTCAGAGCTTTCAGATTCAGCAGTATTATCTAACCATTGGCTTATTACTCAATTATCTCTGTTGTTAAGTCATGGAGCAGAAGTTTTTTAATTACTTACCCTATTTTCTTGAGAAATGTTAGTGTGACTTCAGGGAAAAGTATAGGACAAAAGTACAGGACAAACTTTATGTTCTTTATAATTCACTAAAAATGCCTTCTATCTTAATAAATGGGCCTAAAGTTAATTGAGCCTTTTAACGATGCAGAGTGTTCTGCATAGGTCAATGGAAATTTTAGCATTGATGTAATCGGTTAGTTGAAATAGAATAGTGCCTTTTAGGCCCAAATCTTCTAATTTGCCACCAAGACTTTGTCCTTGTAAAGCCTTACTGACTTCATCAATTGTTTATAATTTTAACTTTTATAAGAAATTAAGTAAGCTTTGCTTTTGCTTGCAAAGTTTCCTGCATACATTTAAGGTGTGTATTCTGAAGAGAATGCCAACAGTATCCAAGTGCAGCTCCTCAAGGTGTTGAAAGTTTTAAAGGCTGATGGATTCGCATAAGACTGCAGATATCAAATGCAAGATCATGAGACCTTTGTAAAACACATATGGTTTTGATTAATAATATAAATCAAACTAAGTGCTGTTTTATGACCTTTAACCACAATTCAGTGAAAGTTAATGCTGTTGGCTGACAAGAAGCCAATCTTTCCTGTAACAGCAGATATTAAATCCATGAGAAATCAAGTCATTATCCAAGTCATACCAATTAATCAGGTATCCTGGCTAAGCAGAACTAATATCCAGCTTCTTTACAGGGACCCATAGTAAAACATAATAGCTGGTTCAGTTTAGTAGTAAACCCAAGTTTTTAAGCCAAAATTTCTTTGCATTTTTTTAAATTAGTGTTCCGACCTGGTTTTAACTAAACCCAACTTTCCTGCTCTGGTTTTCTGATATCCATGACAGTTTGCAAGAAAATGAAGCAATTATGTTGTGGTCTTTGAAAGCATCTGACATTACTGAGAGATAAAATTCCTCAAAATATGTATCTTTGCCACATCAAGGTAAATATGTAGATTATAATAAGGTGTTTCTGAACAAAGGAGGAGTACTTCCGTGAGAAGAAAATAAAGAATCCAGACATCAAATCAGAGTGTTAAATCACATCTTAGGGCAATTAACTTGATCCTGCCAAAGATGTTCTCTTTAAAAAAACTTATTTAATGTCTTCTGACATTCACTGTAAAAAATTCTCATAAGGAAGGTCGATAAAAGTCATACTAGAGCTTCATCAAATTTCTGCTGAACAATATTGATATCCTTAAATGTGTTTACAAGATTTTATAGCTAAATTAACAAAATATTCATCAACCTTTATATGTTCAAATATCCATTATATTTCTTTGACCATCTGACAGATTAGTGGCACCCACTGGCAACTTCATGTTAAATTATAAGATTTTGACAGTTAATATCCTATATATATATACAATGATTTTACTCAGACAGTTTTGTCAAGCTTCCATCCTGACATAAGTTATTGAAGGAACAGCCCAACAGTCAGGTCTCTAGGGCTATGTCAGTAGTCCAAAGGGCAACCACGGGTTTGTATTTTTGGTTCCTGTATGGGTTCTAGATTTTTGGTTCCAGTTTTCATAGACTGCAACGTCAATAACTGTTAGCAGAGGGGGCAGCAGCTTTTAGTGGTAGGAGACATGTCTCCTTGCTGAATACCTAAAGATCCAAGAACTGAATGAGGTTAGTAAAGGTAAAAAGCTCTCCCATGCAAATGGGCAGGAGGAAGATAGTGTCAGTGTATACAAGATAATATTCCTCATGTGACAACTAAGCAGAATCAATCCCAGTCACTTCCAAAGAACTGAGTACTCATGGTACTACTTTTGTGAGTTACAACCACAGGGGGTTCTTTTTTTTTTTTTTCTTTACAGCACAGACACCATGGGCGCTTTCCTCCTAAAACTTGCAGATAACATCATAAACAGTACAGCACATCAATCTAACTAATCTCAGTAGAACATTGTAACTGAAATAAACTTTTTTACAGAATAAAATAGCATATTCTTTGCATATATGATGTATTTGAACTATTCCACAGTGATAGAAGAAAGACAAGACAAATATCACATGAAGCAACTGGAGACTAATCATCTAAATTAGGCAAAGATTAAAATCTCAGAAGCTCTCTTAACATTTAAGATTATCAAAATGGGATCTAGTGGGAACAGAAAGTAGACTTCAGTAAGAAGGGCACTGGTAGAAATCAGTGTCATGAAGAATGTGCTTTTTCAGATATGGCGAATAGAATTATACATGAAATTTTCTTCTCATGAGAGTCAGTTCTGAAACTCTGCTCTTTAAATAGGAGCACTACCAACCTTAAACCACAATATGATTTAGGAAAAGCTTACATTTCCTGCATAAAGCCCCAAGAAATTCTTTATATTCTTTTACAGATCTGTGACTATACATACGCAGGTGTTTCTTAGCAATATTAGCTCTGAGGTGTTTTTAAGCATAGAACCACAGAACCCTTACCAGTTTGGAAGGGATCTTTAAAGACCACCTAGTTTCAAATCTCCCTCTGTAAGCAGGGACATCTTTCACTACATCAGGTTAATGGGGCAGCCACAGCTTCTCTGGGAACCATGTTCCAGTACCTCACTATTCTCATCATAAAACACTTTTTTTTCTTTATGTCCAGTCTAAATCTACACTCTATGGTTTTACCATGCCATTGACGCCCACACAGAAAAGAACTAGGGGACAGTAGTCTGTGTTTTGAACTAGTTGTGTCAGTCTTCCTAAGACATCCCAGATCTCAGCTCCTGGCCAAGCAACAAACTCCCCTTGGCTGTATGTCCAGCCAGCAGAAGGGTGTCTGGGTGCCTCTCAGCAGAAAGTCACCCACTATTAGCACTCCCCATTTCCCTTTACTTCTTTTAGTGCGTGCAACTGGTGTGGTCTTCTCCAGTCTGCCTGAGTGATTCTACCAGAGCACACCTTGCACAGGTGGAGCTTTCACTATCTTTTGCCCAGAAGCATGGGGTGATTTGCAGTCCCACACCTGGGCAGCAGCTTGCCTGATAGGAAGCTTTGTTTGGATGGCCACCTCCTATTGTCCCAAGCTAGCCTGGATAGGTAAATGGCTCCTGGCTGCTGTAGAGCACAGCCCTCACCTGTGTCTCCTACCATGTTTCTGGAGAACTCAAAGCAGTGCCTAGTAAGCCTTTCTAATTCCCTGGAGACATCAAGGTGCTGGGTACGTTTGCACAGGCACAGCCAGCTGGGGTGACCGTCAAGGCTGCAGCCTAAGCCTGTGGGTGAGCAGAACAAACAGCTGCCAACAACTAGTGCAGTGCACTACCCTTCTTGCACAAACTGCTAAGAAAACTGCCATGCTGCTCCTCTCAGGTACCTCTCCTATTTGTATGACCTGTTCATGGAGCTCCTGCTCACTGGCACTCCCCAGAAGCCAGTTATATGCAGTTTGCCATGGTCTGAACTGGCTGTGGGGACAGGCAGCCTCCAGAGACTTCACCGGTCTCACACTCTTCTCAGCATGTAGCAACAACTGCTGCTGCCACTACCGCTGCTGCTGTTGCTAGCATGAAACTGAGTTATTGTAGAGCTGGAAGTATTTTATTTAAACTATTTTGCAACATTTACTTAAGGGAAATAACAGCAATAAAATGAAATTAAATTACACTGGTTATTTTTAGCAATGGCAAGGCATATGAAAAATGTCTCAAAGTGCAAAATTAATGTAATGTAAACATGTGATTAGGTTCTTTTTAAACTAAAATAAACAACCACTAAAACAAATAGTGCTAATGCGTGCAAACAACTCAGAGATCCCATAGGATAAAAGCAACAATACAAATGTAAATTTTTATGATTGTACCAATCCTGGCTAACACAAATACTGTGCAGAATGCTACTACTAAGGCATTTTTAATACAATTCTAAGACCTAAAAATTCTCATAGACATTTTGTCAGTGTGGATTTTGGATGAAACAGCTATTACCTGTATCCTGAAATGTGTGGTTTAGAATATGTAATAAATGTCCTAATTTACAATCCCATTATACAGATCTTGCAGTTAATCACAGGGCTTTCTACAGCCACAACAGAACAGCCCCACAGCTACTGTTGTACCATGTAACAGAGAAAACATACTGAGTGTCAGTCAAAGCTACTAAAGTGACGGAAAGATGCATTTTAGCTTTCTTAACCATAGAATCACAGAATCATAGAACAGTTAAGGTTGGAAAGGACCTCAAGATCATCTCGTTCCAACCCCCCTGCCATGGGCAGGGACACCTCACACTAAGCCATCCCACACAAGGCTTCATCCAACCTGGCCTTGAACACCGCCAGGGATGGAGCACTCACAACCTCCCTGGGCAACCCATTCCAGTGTCTCACCACCCTAACAGGAAAGAATTTCCTCCTTATATCCAATCTAAACTTCCCCTGTTTAAGTTTTAACCCATTACCCCTTGTCCTGTCACTACAGTCCCTGACAAAGAGTCCCTCCCCAGCATCCCTATAGGCCCCCTTCAGGTACTGGAAGGCTGCTATGAGGTCTCCTCACAGACTTCTCTTCTCCAGGCTGAACAGCCCCAACTTCCTCAGCCTATCTTCATATGGGAGGTGCTCCAGTCCCCTGATCATCCTCGTGGCCCTCCTCTGGACTTGTTCCAGCAGTTCCATGTCCTTTTTATGTTGAGGACACCAGAACTGCACACAATACTCCAGCTGAGGTCTCACAAGAGCAGAGTAGAGGGGCAAGATCACCTCTTTCGACCTGTTGGTCACTCTCCTTTTGATGCATCCCAGGATACGGTTGGCTTTCTGGGCTGCGAGCTCACACAGAAGCCGATTCATGTTCATTTTCTCATTGACTGGCACCCCCAAGTCCTTCTCTGCAGGGCTGCTCTGAATCTCTTCTTTGCCCAATCTGTACCTGTGCCTGGGATTGCTCCGACCCAGGTGTAGGACCTTGCACTTGTCATGGTTGAACTTCATAAGGTTGGCATCAGCCCACTTTACAAGCGTGTCAAGGTCCCTCTGGGTGGCATCCCTTCCCTCCAGCATATCAACTGGACCACACAGCTTGGTGTCATCGGCAAACTTGCTGAGGGCGCACTCAATCCCACTGTCCATGTCAGCGATGAAGATGTTAAACAAGACCGGTCCCAACACCGATCCCTGAGGGACACCACTCGTTACCGGTACCTGGAAAATCTGTACCTCCATCAGTCATTAATTGCTATACATTCTTCCTCAAATAACAGTATTTTAAAAAGATGCCTATGGTTCTGCTTTAGACACCTGCATAAAGGTTTGGCTTTTAGTCTTACTTCAGCTGATTTTAAAATACATTTTAATATATTTTACAGTTTTAAAGTGTGTAAAGTGGAATTGCACATACTTTACTGGCTTAAGTAAAAATGCATTGATACGTACAGAAACTTTCCCTCATTCTCAGTTACCATTGTCTAAACCAAACTTTTCACCTCTTACTATATATACTCATAGCACACTTTGGCTAGAGTTAGACCCTGACTGTATCTTAGCTTGTTTCTAAACCTCTGTATTTAATAAGGTTGAATATTTTGCTAGTGAACTTGCATAAGAAATCTGAGCTTTCATGCAAAACAAAACCAACAAAAACTCTCAGCATGTACAGCCAAATTATAAGCCCATGGAATATGGAGTTACAATAGAAAAGCTGACACAATTTTAACCATAGTTATGTGAACACAGCAAACTGTAATTGCTCCCATTATTATAGACCTGAACTGGCTGCATGTTTCAAAGAACAGATTCTGCAATCTGTTTGCAACTTGTTTCTTAACTATTGTTTCAAACTGTTAATGATTGCAGAAATAGATTCTTTGTGCTTTGTTTTGGTTTGATTTTTTTTTTTTCTTGTTCAGGTTTTTTTTTTTGGTGGGGGGTTGCTTTGTTTTGGTTTGTTCTGGTTTGTTTTGTTCTTTCTGTAGGTAGCACTCACATGTTTCCTATGGTACAGCTTGATCTGTTGTCAGTGCTTGAAATTATTTAATTATTAATATTACAGATTGCTACCTCTTCTCTCTTAGAGAACAAAATAGTGTAATTGTGCTAATAATTTTCTCTCCTCCTTTACCCAAGCTTCAGGTTCCTTGGTCACTTCTGTCTCAGACACATCTCATGTCCAACTTTTTCATTTACTAAAGTATGCAAGAGACTGGATACACATTCTTTCCTCCCCAGAACCTGCTGCTTTACAACAGAAAGAGCCAAGTGGAGGAAAAGTTGCTGTTCTGATACCATGATTTCTGCATATGTGCAAGTGGTTAGAGAGATGAGGAAAAGGGACAGAAATTGATAGAACTGAATATGAACACCAGCACAGGTTCTGTGATACTCCTTTGAATAACTTTAATGAGGCAAGTATAAAACAAGCACAGATTATTTCTCCCCTCTCCTGCAACAAAGAGAAAATAGACTTTGTGTGCAAGAATTATAATCTGCTTCTTGCTTTCCACTTAAGGAAATACAGCTATACACAGCCAAGGTTTCTGGCAGTGACAGAATTAGCTACTTACTGTGTTCCTTTGATTTGTGAAATATCTTAGATGACACATCTAGGATGACCTTTTTTCTCACATCAGTGAACACTCACTTAAGAGCATCCTGCGAGTGCCCACAAAGATGATGCTGAGTTATCCAGTTAGTAGAGGCAGTAATCTCTGTATTTTACTTTGATAAAAAATAGAAATTATGTTTCTTCTAGAGTATCACTATTAAATCATTCTTGGAAGCACTTTAGTTGTAAAATATTTTCACCTAATTTCTGATGCTACAGTCATATTTTATCAACAGACATAGCTCCCAGGATGTTATTGAAGAGCATTTTCCTTTCCTGCTCGTTCCTGAGAGTTGATCCATTGCACTTAATGGGCATCTGTCAGATTTAATTTGAGCTGACTCAAATTTGTAAACAGCAGTCCTGGTCACCACTGTCCACAAATACATTATATGCAGGCAAAATATTTCATTTAAATGAACAGCTACAGTGCAAAACCATTGCAAACCTTTACAAGTAATAGGAAAAAAAAATAGGCAACAGATTTTGAAATGATGTAATATCATCCATGAAGTAAACTGAGGAATGACAATTTACATAATCTAAGAATATGATCCAAATTGTTCTTCAATAATTCTATGCACTGAAAACATATATTTGTCACAAATGCAAGAAATATTGTCTGACAGTTCAGGTCACCTCCGCTAAACATCTTCCCCAGCAAGTATCCTTGTACTTCTTTTGTGCTGTGAGAACTAAGTATGTGCTTGCCTGGATTTTTTATCAATGGTTAAACTCCATGCAAGATAAAAGACTTATGTATATATGAAATGGTTCTCAACTAAAAATTTCCAGTGGAGATGGTGTCTCCACTAGAAATATCACCTGTATAAATAGCAGAATAGCCTAAGCAAATTTGCTTTCCTTAGTCACCTTTTGTAGAGCTTCTACAAGTCATCTAAGCTTAATGATAACAGCAGCCTTTAACTGAGATTACTAATGTGAATTTGGCAGTGTACCAGCTGCTGCTATAGTAAAGAGTTTAGAGAATCATGGAGCGAGCTTAAGCATGTTGTAGAATACCAAGGTGTTGGATATTAGAAATGCAACAGAAGAACATGAAATTGATTGGGAGATCCAGAAATATCATTAAAACTCTTCATATGACATGATTAGTATCACAGAAATTCAGGAGAAGAAATTTTTTATTTGAAGTGTTGATATTCCAGAAAGACAGGTAAGGGAAGAAATACTGTGTAAATGTCTGGAGTTTATTAGGAGTTGAGAGGCTAATACTCTTTGTCCTGGTAAAAGAGAAAACAAGAATGGAATAATGGCAGTGACACATATAGACCTTTGTTGAAGAGTTTGATGAAGCACTTCTTAGGCTATTTAAAAGTTAGAATGTGGTGACAGCAGAGAATTTTAGCCAAATATTTGTTGGACAAATATTATGACAGGCTGTAGACTGGCAATCCTGCTCATGTAATGTGCTGAGATCAAGCTTTGTTTAGGAGCATAGAAGGGGACCGGCTAATTTAAATTTAGTTCTTCCTAAAAAGGGAGAACTGATTGAAATGCCAAAGGTGAAAGCAATCACAAGACGATAATGTGAACTATACTAAGGGAGACAAGTGTGACAGGAGAACTGAAAATAATGTACTTTAAAAAGTAAAGCTTTGACAAGGAACTCAGGAAACTCATATAATAGGTCATTCATGATGATGATGTGAGAGATAAAGGAATATAACAAATCTGTTACTGAAACAAGCCATATTAATGCACAATGGCAAATACAAAAAGAAGATGGAAAGTATGGTTAGAGATAATTTTAACTACATCAGGCTACCCTTAGTTATTTGAGAAGCAAAAGAAAATAAAAGGGTCCTGTGGTTATGGGTCATATAATTGAATAAGTAGAAAGAAAGAGCACCTATTTGTAAGGATAAATCCAGAAATGCAACACAGTGTATGAGCTTCAATTAGCAAGAGAAATAAAAGAAAAAATAAAATAAAAGATCAGGTTCTAGAACTAAAAGAAATACAGGTCCAAGACTAACTGGAAAAAAAGATCATTAAGCTGAAGCTTTCAGTTCTTTCTTTTTTTATAAATTTAAGTTGAAATTAGATTGAAAATGCAATGTTTAACAAGAAGCTGGTGGGTGATGCAGATCTGATTCTAGAAAGAACAAGTCAAAGAATGCTTTTGTGAGGTATTTAAGTTGCAAGTGCTTATCAGAATCACCTCAAGGTGTTTATGGCACTGTGTAAAGAATCTGAAACATTAATGGTACTTTCAGAAAATGTGATAAGAAAAAACTCAGAGGATGGGAAAAAAAATAAAAAAAAATAAACCCATCTTCTAAAGTGCAAATCCTAATGTAAATTATCAATAAAACTATATTTAAACTAAACTAAAGAAGTCTGCATGTGTGAAAGGCTGAGATGTGTACAAAATGTACCCTTACCACTGACCATAATGGGGCAGTGGAGTGAAAGCAGACAACTGGACATTTAGCACTGTTAGACAGAACTTTAAACCCTCTGCAGCTGGGAATACAATTATTCAGCTCTACTTAGCAATGGTAATCCTTGGTTGCCATACTACAGTCAGTTTTAAGCACCACAATTTAAGAAACTAAAAAGAGTCTACAAGATTGTGACATATGTGGCAAGACTGTTAGAGTACAGCAAAAAATAATAAAATTGTGTTTGCTGGTGGCAGGAAGTGGAAAGACATAGTCTTCTAGTTATAAAGGTTTGCTATGAAGAAGTAATGAAGACAGTAGGAAAGCACAAGTAAAATCAGTTCCATGTGTAAAAGCCTATAGATAGGATATTAATTTTCTCTTTTGTATTATGAGGCAACAGACCAGACTGCCACGGGATGTTATAAAACTGCTTCCACAGTGGTTTTCAAGAACAGGTTAGAAAAATACTTAGGATAGCTTCACTGTAAGATGATGACCCAGGTGATTTTTCAAGGTCCCTTCTAATGTTGTAGTTGTATGATTTTGCTTCCCTTTCATTTTGTGTTAGCATGAGTGGAGTGTGTTTTGCATCTAGAACACAAGAGAGAGAATCAGGTGGTTTTATGCAATATATTTTATGCCACATTTCATTAGTGGCTGTTTACTGCAGAGATAGAATATATAAAAACAGTCTTTGAAATGGAAAAGTGAAAAGTCTCTTCATTAAATAATAATTATAGAATTATACAGAAATAATTGCATCCAGATTTTAAAAAACCATTTCACCTATTCTCTTTCTAAACATCACAAATTTGTTGCTACATTTACTGTTTAATTTGCAGGGCAATCAGAAATGTTCTACGTAGTAATTGTCTCAACATATTTTTGTACAGCATACTAAATTACACTTTTAAAAAGTTATTTTGAGTTAATTATTTTAGGGGCTGTGTTGTCAGAAATTAAAATACACAATTATACTAGGCAGCTGAGTGATTAACACAGGGGCCTGAATGAAGACAGTGAAGACTTCTAAAATTCTGAACTACTGCACACAGTCATGTGACATATCTTCTCTTGTAGTTACAGACCAACATCTTTCTAGTGCTAAGCCAAACATAAAAATCAAATACCAACATATTTCTGACTTTAAAACCCTCAAGCCTGGGCTCAAATCCATGACACAGACCAAGTATATTTCTTATATCTCAGGATTATCTTCCTAATTAAAAGGAAAAGAAAAAGATCAGGGTATTTTTAGAAGTCTGGTTAATTGATTAAACTCCTGGCTGGCTGCTACAGCCTTACTCAGCTCCCTCCAGTAAAGCTATCACCCTTTAATCACAACTCATTTGTCTGAAGACTTAGTACACAACTAGCTTTACAGTGCTATTCCTTGTAACTGATTTCATGTGCTGACGATTGTTGTCCTCAACTTCATTTTGAGTTAACACCAAGTGTGTTCAAAATCAACTGAACAATTTATTTTCATGATACTAAAGCATAGTAGAAAGAAATAGCATTTCTTAATTCAAGTTAGGGTAATGAACTAGAAAAAAATATAGCTCTTTATAAATGTAGCCTGAAGACAAATGTTAGGACTCCAATTCAGAGAAAAAAATCTGGGTATCTAGGTAGCTGCATCTTTATCAGGAGTCTAAGTGCTTATTATAGTAAATAGAAATTTGAGGGGAAGAGAGTGTTTCAGTTGCCTGTGTCAGTACTGTTCCATATGCCACACAGTGTACTTCTGGCCTCCAGATGCAGCTTCAGTATGGGTTTGATCGCTGTGTCATAGGTCCCCCTTTACAGGTGCTTTAGATATGCCAAGGCATATGAATAATTTTTAAGATGATGTCTATATTAACATAGTGATGCTATTACTTATTAAAGCTACATTTATAGCTGAAAAAATAAAATGTTTATCCAGAGTCGGGCTTTTCTTATACTTTAATAAGATTTTTTGCTTATCCTTTAATAAGATAGAGACCTCATAGCAGCCTTCCAGTATCTGAAGGGGGCCTATAAGGATGCTGAGGAGGGACTCTTCATTAGGGATTGCAGTGACAGGACAAGGGGTAACAGGTTCAAACTTGAACAAGGGAAGTTTAGACTGGATATAAGGAGGATGTTTTTTGCTCTAAGGGTGATGAGGCACTGGAATGGGTTGCCCAGGGAGGTTGTGAGTGCTCCATCCCTGGTGGTGTTCAAGGCCAGGTTGGAGAGAGCCTTTAGTGTGAGACATCCCTGCTCATGGCAGGGGAGTTGGAACTAGCTGATCTTAAGGTCCTTTCCAACCCTAACTATTCCATGATTCTATGATTTGATTTAGTTAGTTTCTTTTTCTTATCTAACTGTTCAAAGTACTTAGGTACCTGGGAATATTAAAAAGGAATGTATATGTTAAATATCTCTTATGTGAAATAAAATAATTTGCTTTAAATAGCCATGCTGAGCAGAGAACTGGATAATTGACTTAATATACATAAAAAAATTATGTTAAAACTTCACAAAAACTCTCTCTTGTTTTCAAATGTCATAATCACCTGTTTTTTTTAAAGAGATTATAAATATTTATATTTGAATGAACAAATATTGTCCTTTTAATGAGAAACCTTCTCCAAAAGTGCTTATATTCTGTCTATATTTTAAAATTACATTTTAAACATTTTGCATAATCTGTATCAAGAAATGTCATCAAAAGTCTATGAGATATTTTTAAGGTTCCCATAAAACATTACAGTAATTTTATTAAGTTTACTACAGTTCTGTACCTGATTTATTTACAAATCCTCCGACTCAGAGGGGGAGTCTTGCTAAACTATGCTTTATAGGACTCTAAGAATCACAGAACTGTGAGTTACAATAGAAAATAAAATACAATAAGTATGTTCATTATTTTACCTGACAAAAATGCATGTGGGCTTAGGAGGAAATGGGAATTGGATAGTTTATGACCTCAAGTAATCATATAATTTCATTGAAAGATCAACCATTTAAGTGTCTTTCTGAGGCAGTATATGCATTCAGTATTCATCCTTAGATGTAAAAATCTGATACAGAGGAAAACCAAATTTTCCTGTTCCTCCTGAAAGCTCCAACTTCCTAAACATTCCAGCTTGGGTCAAAGTTGTTGGCAGCTCTTGCAGAGGAAGCTGTGGATATGGTATGCTTGAGAAGGGAGTATGTCCTGCTGTATGCCTACATGCAAGATTCTCTGCCTTCTTCATGCATTATCAGAAACCTTGAAACCCTGAAACCCTGTTCTTAAGCTCCTCTTCAGTAATAATGTGCCAGAAATCAATTTCTTGAATATTTCAGTTAGTTGATGGGAATTTTCCATCATTTCAATGGAAAATACAAATAAAGATGACAATCAATAGCAGTGCCTGATAATTTTCGGTGGAATTTTGTGAGCAGGAAAAATAGTGTTAATGTTCAACTCTATATCAGGTTGCTGAAATAATATTTACATTTATATGCCTCTGTACACCTCAGTATCTCAAGAGATAGTGAATATGGACATGAAAAAGATTAGAAATAAAGTATTTTGATTTAGAAATGAAGTATTTCTATTTCTCCAAAATCTTTTTCCATCAGTTTTCAGATTTCAATTCCTATATTTAAATTTCAAATAATTTTTAAAGTTTTATTTCTAAAATGGTAGATTTGTAGTGTTGTAAAACTCTTGTGGTTCAGTTTAAGTTAATTTGTTTCTGGAAGAAAAGAAACGCCTCTTAATTCTGTTGTATAATGATATTATCATAGCTGGGAATACCCAAAACTGTCCCAAACATGAAACAATCTCTCCCCCTTCAGGCCCACATGCACAACTAGACCATTCACCTCTCCCTCCTTCTTCCATCAAATTGTTTTCCTTGAAAGCATACGTAAAGGACTAAGAGGGAGATTATCCCAAAACTTCCCAAATATTATTTTCTTTCAAGTTAACGTAGTAAACAATTTTTTGCCATTTGGGTCTAATGGGATCTTCAATCCTATGTAAATCTGAGAGATAAGCAGATCAATTTAATTGCAAGGACAAACACCAGAAGTCTGAAATATAATTGTTCACATTGTATGAGATTCCTTAGAAGGAAGTGAACATGAAATCTTGACATATTTCACATGAGTATGGTTCACAAACTTTCCAGAATTCACTGACTTTCTAGCAAAGAAACATACATGTTTACTTGCTTCATCTGTAATGAAAAAAAAAAAAACCCAACTTTTGAAACATTAAGCAGTCATAATCAAGGCAGACTCAAATCACAGATCTTGATTGCTGCACTTAATACTTCTTTTCATTTGCTCCAATTTATCTTTGTGTATACTGTTCTGTGTGATTAAACTCTTGATCACTCATGAGCTCATGCTGAGCCGTATCATCTCACACAAAGCATCACAAGGTAAAGCTATTCAGGATCAACACTCACAGAGAAAGCACTTGTCCTAGATTCATCTTCCTGGCTTATATCTGGCCTCTGGAGGCAACATATTTTCAAATTAAGACTTTTTTTCTTCTTTCTTTTCTTTTCTTTTCTTTTCTTTTCTTTTCTTTTCTTTTTTTTCTTTTCTTTTCTTTTCTTTTCTTTTCTTTTCTTTTCTTTTCTTTTCTTTTCTTTTCTTTTCTTTTCTTTTCTTTTCTTTTCTTTTCTTTTCTTTTCTTTTCTTTTCTTTTCTTTTCTTTTCTTTTCTTTTCTTTTTTTTCTTTTCTTTTCTTTTCTTTTCTTTTCTTTTCTTTTCTTTTCTTTTCTTTTCTTTTCTTTTCTTTTCTTTTCTTTCTTTTCTTTTCTTTTTTTTCTTTTCTTTTCTTCTTTTCTTTTCTTTTCTTTTTTTTCTTTTCTTTTCTTTTCTTTTCTTTTCTTTTCTTTTCTTTTCTTTTCTTTTCTTTTCTTTTCTTTTCTTTTCTTTTCTTTTCTTTTCTTTTCTTTTCTTTTCTTTTCTTTTCTTTTCTTTTCTTTTCTTTTCTTTTCTTTTCTTTTCTTTCCTTTCCTTTTCTTTTCTCTTTTTTTCTTTTCTTTCTTTTCTTTTCTTTTTTTTACCAGCACTAGAATTTATAGAAACAAGCACAATGGATATTCTGAAAATATTTCAATGAAATGGGTTTGTCAGAGGTCAGGAAGGGAGGTTTAACCTTCTTTTGCAGCTGAAAAGTTATATTGTGATATTCTTCTTACTTGCCTTGATTTAATTCTTTCTCAGTGAGAAAAAAGGTCACGAAGCAGTAAGTTCACAGAAGCCAGAGGATTTTGTGAAAAATGGACTTTGAGGGGGATCTTGGTATATTATTGTAGTGAAAAACAAAGCTCCTGTTTGTTTTTTTATGTTTGGTTGGGTTTTGGGGGTTATGTAGTGCTTGTTTGGTTTGGTTTTTAGTAGGCGTGCCTGTTATTTATTTATGGCTTTAATGTCATCCAAGCATTGATAAAAGTGGGGCGTGAAATGGAAATGGCTCTGAAGCTTAGGGCAGCTTTTGTCTGCTAAACCTTGTTAACCATGTTTGGCAATGTGTTTTTTGCATTTCTGCCGGGCACCAGGACAGTTTTCTTAGTATGGATGGAAATGGTCAGCACTCGCTCTCCTCTGGAAGAGGCATCTCCACCACTGGAGATGTCACCGCAGATGCAACAGCTCTGGCTTGGGGTTTGAGTTGTCTGGATAATAACCTTGACTGTGGTGTGCCTCCAATTCCTAAGAGAACAGTAGGGGTAGATATGATACTTTGCTACCTTATGTATTTAGACTGTATTAGCTCTTTAGGAAAGGGACTTTCTCGTACTCCCAATTTGTACACTGACATTGACGTTCTAAAAGTAAACACAAGAAGGCCCAAAAAATATTATCTGGTTTTGGACCTTATTGGTTTTTCTGTTTCCTGTGCTACAATTGAATTTATGCTGACTGCTGCTAAAATTTCTTTTTCCAGCAAATCTGTTGCTGTTCAAATGTTTATGCCAGCTTGTACTATATGATGCTCCCAGGAGCACGGATTGCTTTCCCAATTTTCTGGACAGAGCTTTGCTTAAATGATTTCATTTCCTTTTCTTTATTAAATTAAGAAGTTTCTCCTGGATAACCACTATTTTTTCCTTACAGTGAAAGAAAAACTTTTAGCTTAACTTAGTAAGACTAGCAGCAGTTCATTTTACTGTTCCACGACTCTTGGCCCTAGAACAGGAAAGAATATACTTTCATATTTGTTTCCATTTTAGGATCTAAAGTGTTTAAGTATGATAGTCAATATTTCTTCCATGAAACATCTTTCTTTAGCATAAACCTTTTTATCATTTGCCTCTCTTAGACACCATTGTAGCAGTACTTCTTAATAATTTCATTTTCTAACTTCACCTGCCTAAAATGAGGCACCTGCTCTCCACATCTATTTCTGTTCCTCTTTATTAAGTTTTTAATACTGCATGTCTTTCTTATACTATTACAAAAAACATTCTCTTCATCAAGATGTTTCAAAGTTTTTAAATAAAAATCAGATATTGCTCTCTTGTAACTGCCATAGTAGATACACATTTTCTTGTAGAAAGCAATACCTTTAAAACCCTCTTCATTTTTGCTTTAAGTACGTGGTGCATTCTTTTTTTAAAATAGTGCAAATACTATATTGAAAACTATATTTCCTCATTTGGTACATGATTCAGAATCTATTTTCTGTATAATGTCCCCCTTATTCTTAGACTCAACCATCTCTTTCACTAATTTAGTGTTAAAATCTTCATTTTTATTTCCTGGTGAATAATGAGCAGGGAAGCAGATGCTTTATTTTTAAGATGAAACCTCATTACCTTACCATGAGTAACCCTTGCAGTGGAATGATGATATATTACTAACAGGCTTTTTGGTTTTTGTTACATTGATTTGATTTTCATCCAGACACATTTCCTCATTGTTAGAACCAATGCTCCTCATGATTGTTTGGTAGCAATAGATGTGTGGTTATAGATTAGAATGCTGATAATTTGATGAAATATCAGGATAATTTAAATTAGACTTAGATTTCTGAGGCAGCTATAGAACTTCCTATACCATTAAGGAAGATTTGAGAATTCGTACTGTTCCCTATTTAAATATAGAAAACTTATTTTTCAAAGCTTTGAAAACTGTTTTAATGTCAAATTTAAAAATCACAGTCCCAGCCATTTAAATTGAAACTCCCCAGACCCCTTTGATATATTTGGAGTTTTTTCATGTTAAAGAAAGTAGATAAGATTAAAATATATGTGCCATTTCCTTTGAATAAAGCTGAACATAAAATCACTGGTGTAAAGCCAAAGATATGTTTAAAATGTAAACCAATGTCACTGTTGTTGACTTGAGGGGGTTATAATAACAAATTCAGACTACAATACAATGCTATCCAGCACTGATTTTTGCAGACTGCTAAAAAGAAATTGATTGAAATCAGGGAATTTGCACATGCATGAAAATCACTACAGCTTTCAGGGTATTTCAAAACAGGGCTAGAATCTTACTAGTGAGAACTTACAGTTCTAGCTTCTGCATTCCCACTGCATTTAAATAAAATATACATAAATATAATAGTCAATGATGTGATATAGAAACTCATAAACATTTTGCAAATGACCGTTCTGAATTGAGTCCCATAGATCCCATAATCTACATAATAGATTGAAAGCAGTCTGCATTTCTGCAGAAGAATTAGCTAGCTATATTCAAAGAATGTGTTATCTTTGAAATTCATCCAACTCATAATCGGCTGATATTTTAACCACAATTTAGATATTTAGTTTATATAATCTGGGAGCTGAACCAAAAATCATGGTTTGGTTTCACTTTTTCCTTAGTCCCCTATTAGAAGAAATAGCTTTCAGATTTCATCAAACTGCATTCTACTGATAAGGGGGCATCTGAATGACATGCAAAATTCTCAGTGGAATCTTGTATGAACAGAGGAAACAATATTTTTGTTGAGATATTAACAAAAAGATCAAAATTTAATATATGAAAACTCTTATGTGCAAAACCTATTGCAATATTATATGTGTAACTTTGTATATAAGGCTACACAGGTATCCTGCAAACCCATTTCAAGTCTGTAAACTCAGTTTCTTAGAGAAATGCATAGTTTGCTAAACAAAAGACACCAGGGAGACAAATATTTATACCTGTCTATTTGGATTTATCCATGCATGTGTATACATGTTACAAGATAAACAACTAGACAACTAAAAGACCCTCTTTTGATTAAAAAACTCCATTTTGAGGTCTCATGGTAAACTAGGTACTCTGCAGCTTGATAAGGGTATATAACACTAAAAAGGAATGATTAAATAAAAAGACTGACAAAAAAGAAGTTCTGTTTAAGTCAAAGAAAGGAATAATATGCATGTAAAAATAATGAAATGGTAGGTGAAGAATATGCACAGATAAGTGGACACTGCTAGAATGTTTTATACAATTGTAAGTATATTAGAATCAAAGTTATCTAATTGTGTTCTAAAATATATTTGCATTTATTTTTCTTGGTAAGATCAAAAGTTTAGAAACTGATAGAGGTTTCCAAACACACAAGTATTTTACATATCTATGCTAAAAATATTACTTGAACAGTATGGTTTTGGCTAAAAAGAAATCTCTTTTGTGTTATGATCCTATCACCAGAGAATATGCTCATCAGGATCAAAAAATAACATGGACCGTGTATTGACAATTTCTTATTCAGTTGCAGTTTCCAAACTAGTGGAAGTTAAAAGATACAAGCAAAGAAAAATATCTGACAAAATTACTGCAAATATGAAAAGTAGTATGGATTGTAATCTGGTTGTAAACATGGAGATTTAACAATCCCATCACAAAAACCACTAGAAGCACAGATAGACATACTGAAATTAATATGATCCTTCCTTTACAAATGTATGGCTTGGAACACATCACTCACTCGTTCTCACGGTATGATTTTTACTTCCTAAACCCCAGCTCTGAGTCTCTTCAGAAGTCTTTTCTGTGTCAGTCACTGTGAACTGTGATTACTGTAACTTCCTCAGTCTTTCTGTTTCAAGTACCAAAAATACTTGAGTTTAGAATGTAGCATCATGTGTACAAGCATATAGGTAAGATACTTCCTTCTCCGCCTTTCCCACTTTCTTCATCTTCAGGATTATATCTCCAATTACAATTTTTAATATCACTTTTTTCTTTTTTTTTTTTTTTTTTCTGTGATTGAATGGTCTCTTCTTGTTGTTGATTTAGTAGTTACTGAGTTACTTAGTTGCTAGATGAAGAACAGAGAAAATAGACACTCAATTCTTACAAATTCTATTCTATCCATCCAAAATGGTCTACCACAGGCTTTCATCTTTTCACATTCCTCTCAATCTTTAAAACATGGATCATATTCCCTGCTTTATATTGCATATCTAACCAGTAAAATAAACACTGCTGCTGACTGGAACTAAAAAACTTTTCTTCTCACTATGCTCTATATGTGCCTATTTGTTATGCTGTTCTTAATTTTAACCATATGCATCATAGAGTAATTGTGGGCATAACACCACCATCATTCAGCTAAACAATTACACATCTAACACATAGGCTACCACCTCTGCTTGTATACATTAGCTCCTACAATGAACAGTGAGGTGATCCATAGCAAGGTCATGTCCTCTGCAATGTCTCCAGGTTTCAGTGATGCACAGCTCTGCCAAAGCGCACCAGTGTGTCATCCTGAGAATTACTACTGTGTGTAATTGCTAAGCCAAGCAGTGATGCCAACAGTCAAACTGTTCTGTCTCAGCATGTTTAAAACCTGTGTGCTGATTAAAGAGTGCACTGCCCTACCATGCCCTCTTTGTTGTACCATAGAGACAGATTAAAAAAAAAAAAAAAACCCAAAAAAACCCCCACTGATTAATCCTTATTCTACACTTGAATTACTTAACATAAAAGATCATAACATTAGAGGGGAGAGGGGTTAAGTCAAAAGAAAAGAAAAAAAACCCTTTAAAAATCTAAATAAAACCCCCAAATATTTATTACAATTACATGGACAAGCCAGACACAAAGCCCTGGCTACTGAAGGGGATGTCACTTGTACTTTTATTTGTCCTGTTTTTTAAAATTTATCTAGCTAAGAAATTTACCACATTTATGAAGTTAGTAAAAATCTAAAAATATGGCTGCTATGTTGCCAACATTTGTCAGCAATTTATCCAAAAGAGAAATAAATAACCAATATATTCCAGTTTTGCTGATATGGAAGCTGTATTTGTGATTGAAAAGAAGATGAAGAGTCTTTAGTAGTAATTAATAAGGACAACAGTATAATAATTGCACTGCTTCAGGCTCTTTTGTTCAAAATAAGATTGTTTTTAATATCAGGCAAAGATACATTTCTTGTAGATCCTATGTGGACATTATTACTATTCATCTTCTCTTTATTGTAGTATGGGTTTAGAAGTCTGGGTTTACTAAGGGTGCATTATTTTATTCTTTTCATTTTAACACAGTATACTGGCAAGCTAACTCCTTTTAGTGGGGGTGAATGTCAGTAACACTGATATTAAGCTTCATAGTGACAATATAGAACACAAAACTTTCTTACAGTGCTTGACACAGTCTTTACTCAGGCAAACTCTTTCCAATGTCAGATTTGCCTGAGGATACCTAAGCAAGAATTTCTGAAAGCAGGGAACTATATACAGTTGTGATTTCTACTAGTTTAAGGTTCAATAGTCTCTTGTAAGTAAAGAGAATTTTGGGCAGACCTGGATGGTTACATATTTGTATAACCTTGATATCCAGTTTTGATAATCCCATTGCTGTAAAACTTCAGCTTTGAATCAGTTTGTCCATCAAACTGAAGGACATTCAGAGTGCTTTGCTGAACTTGGCTACCACATGATTTAATTTACAACACACCCTCTTCATTCACGATGGCAGGATGCATGAGTTTAAATGCATTATACCTCAGAGTCCTTTACTTCCTTGTGGTCATGCAGTTTATGAATAGTCCACAAGAAATTCAAGTCTCAGTGAAATTAAGATGAAAAAGCCCCTAATAAACCTGCTAATTCTACATGTTTCTCAAAGTATATTTACGACCAGAATTTCAAGTGTACTTTTAAAAGATCTAGCTGACAGTCTTCTCACTTATTTTGGAAACACATTTTTGCTGCTCTGTCTGAAAAGTGTGCATGTACTATGATCTTCTATATAATTAGTAATGAATTAGTATTTATTTGATATTCTTTTTCCCACAGTTTTCTAAAAGTGTGACAAAATCTCATCTCAAACCCTGCCAGTTTAAATTACTTTCCTAGATTTCAAGTCTTTTTCATCCCCAGTTCTATAAAACTATCATAACTAAAGAATTATAAATGAGAAGGAAACCATAATAAAATTGAGAAATAAATTATAGAAATATTAAAATGCAGACAGATCAGAAAATTACACTAGTTTAGACCATGCTCAGATCCTTCAATGTTTATCTCCACAATTAAGCTTGTTAACTCATTTTGGACCAGAACATATTTTTCCTCCAATTGCACTACCTGAGCAGTTGCTTTGTTTTCTTCTTCATTCCTTCAAACTACGGAGCAGAGGTCATCTTTTAATATCAAGTGCATGCTTCCAGTGGGACCAATTTCTAGAAACTGAAGGGCTTGGGTGTTGAAGGGGTGCTCTCTCTCTTTCTTTAATTGTGAAGTAGCTAATAGCAACTTTCTGCTCTGAGTCAGATATTTAAGCTTCTGCTAATTCTACAGCTGATTCAACACTTCCCTGCTGTCAGAGAAATTGAGTTCTCTAGAAGAAGGGAGAATAGATCCTGTGTTTTTTTTTCATTATTATGATCATTATGTAGGTGTTCAGAAGCAGTAGTAGCAGCTTGCTGCTGGTGAAAAATTCTTCGGAGCCAAGTTAAAAAAGGTAGTGTTTTCTCTGGATGCACAGCAAAGCAAAATTAAAGACCAAATGCCTTGCCTGAGAGCCAGGCTTTCTTTTCCATGGTTTAAGAGGTTTTATATTTCTTGTATTTCCCACGTTAGTCTTATACACTTAAGCTGACACTTTGGGCCCAATTTATTCCTGTAGAAGTCACATGAGAAATATTAGTGCTTGGAGGAAAAACTTGGTTGCACTGGAGTTGCTTCATAGCCTTGCAATTACCACAAAGACATGTATGTACTTAAAAATATTAATTTGGAAAACCTTGTCCTATTCTAACAATTATAAAGGCTTTTGTCTGACATTTTTCTCAATGACTGCTTAGATTTGCAGTATGCGGGAACATGGTAGTGCAAGATGATAGCTGTGCACTTAGCTACGTTTTAAACCTTGAGGGATCTATCTTTTTATGCTCTTAGATTATTCTCATTTTGATTCCTAGATTTAAGTAACATAACTGAATGAATTTGCTATCAAATATTTTTTTGAGAATATAGCAAAAGTGGAGCTATAAGAATAATGTTGCTTGAAAAGGAATGCAAAAAATGAAGACCTGAGACAGAATGGTACCTTGGACAGTATGTTCATATTTCTTTTCTATCTTTATCTCCTTCCCCACATGAGCTCTCTGCCATTTTTTGGGGTTGGGTTTGGTTTTTTTTTTCTGAAGGATGGGACATATAACGAGCATGTTTAATTGTGGATTTAACAGAAAGAAGACTATACCTGCTAACATGCAGGCCTGCAGTATCCTGGGCTGCACTGCGTAAAAAGAAGTGATCTTTCACCTTTGCTCAGCATGAACCCAAGACCAGGGAGACATGGCAGTCTCCCCCTCTGCTGGGCTGCCACGTTCAGACCAATTCACCTGATACTTCTCAGATGCTACTTCATGACCTGTTTCTTGGGGCTTGGTGCAATCATCATAATTTTGGTCACTACTCAGACCATACACTCAGCCTGAGAGTATTTAATGTTACTAGCGACAAAATAAATTGATTAACAGATAATTTCTGACAGCAACCCAAACACATTCTGAAACAGGAGTTCCTGTCATCTTCTTCCTGTGCTTTCTCTCAGTTTCACATCTTATTCACATACTTGCCAGAAATCTGTATGTAATGAAGGCTCAAAGTCCTGGGTTATAATTCCTGTTGGAAATCAGAGCCTCTCCAATCTATAATTGTTCTGAACCGACATTATGCAGGAGGCTTCTCCCTTTTTCACTAACTTTTTGGAATGCTTTATGCCATAAGTAAAAATTAATTTCTCCCTTTCTTCTTACCCTTAGAAGGATTAAATAATACCATAAAAGATAAATCAGATTCTAACCTCTTAAGCTTCTTTCTTTGCTTCAGATTTATTTATAATTTCCAAAATACATCATATTCGAATTCAAGCCTTTCTGCGCCTTTGCCATGATTGTTTTTGCCCTTCCACACTGCCTTAATCTCAGTAACAGTGAGTTATATTTCATTTATATTTTTCATTTATAGATTTGTCACCAAAGCTTTTTCTTTGAAGGAGCATATATTTGCACCCTGATGAATTTAAATCTTGTCTCTATTCTTATTAAGAAAAATCATACTTCTATTTAATTATATTAATTTGCATTTGCAATTTAAGGAGTAAAGATCAAGCTAGCAGCAGTGGGGAGAAAAAAAAATGTGAAAAAGCATTCAAAACCTGAGTAAAGAAAGGTGAAATTCTGAGGACAGTGAGGAGAGTAGGAACACTTCATGTCTTCAACAGTGGTAAGATGTCATGCCAGGTTACTGCTCAGAAAATATCCAGATGGTTTCCTCTGTCTTTTGTCTCTATGACTTTCTATCAGGTCATCCTCAAATAGATTCAGTCCTCTATTTTTAGTTCATTCATTATTCCTTTTCATCTGCCTCTCTGGTGAGGAACGGACAGGTCTGATGTCAGTGGAAGCAATTTGAAATTAATAGATGTGCTAACTGACCCCTTCATGGCCACATCACAACAAAGCATTTAGTGCTACTATTTATGGTCTACATAAAGGATTCAAGCTCTTAAACAACTTCAAGACAAAAATGTCATTTGGACCACAGCTTGTCCTACGCAAATACACTCTTAAATTAGAAAGCTGTTTGCTAGTCACCTAAAAGTGGATTTTGGTTTTCAACAACTGCTGATCATAAATGATAATAAGATTTGCAAGTGTGATTAAAAGCAGGTAACACTTTAATGCAAGATGTTGTCCCAGAAATTACTTTGGGACAAAACAATCTGACATAAATATATATCATCTATACTTGACAGCCAAATTTAATCTGATTATATTTTAATGAGTTCATACAAGAAATGTCCAAAATCAAAGTTATATCAGAACCAGAAGATTCTAGCTGTCTGAAAATTACATTAAGTTTAATCTATATCGAATGAAAGCATACACATCACCAAAAAGGGATTCCAAGTATTCCATTTAGAAAATTATAAACATCCAATCACTAGTGGTGTCTCTCAGGGCTTGGTGTTAGGGCCAGTGTTGTTTAGTATCTTCACTGATTATCTGAATGAGGGGATTCAGTGCACCTTCAGTAAATTTGTAGATGACATCAGTTTGGGTGGGGGTGTTGATCTGCTGGAGGATAGGAAGGCTCTGCAGAAGGATCTGGACAGACTAGATTCATGGACTGTGGCCAATGGTATGAGGTTCAACAAGCAAAGTGCCGGGTCCTGCATTTAGGCCACAACAACCACATGCAACACTAGAGGCTTAGGGAACAGTTGCTGGAAAGCTGCTTAGCAGAAAAGGAGCTTGGGTGCTGACTGACAGTCACTGAACATGAGCCAGCTTGTGCCAAGGGAACCAAGACAGCCAACAGGATCCTGGCCTGCATCAGAAATAGCGTGGCCAGCAGGGCCAGGGAAGTGATCACCCCCCTGTACTTGGCACTGGTGAGGCTGCACCTTGAATCTGCTGCTTAGTTCTGGGCCTCTCACTACAAGAAAGACATTCAGGTCCTGCATCAGGTCTAGGAAAGGGCAACTGAGCTGGTGAAGGGTCTGGAGCACAAGTCTGATGAGGAATGGCTGAGGGAACTGGGGTTGTTTAGTCTGGAGAAGAGAAGGCTCAAAGGGTCCTTATCGCTCTCTACAGCTACCTGAAAGGAGGTTGTAGTGAGGTTGTGTTGATCTCTTCTCCCAGGTTGCAAGTGATGGGACAAGCGGTAATGGCCTCATGCTGCCACCACGGGAGGTTTAGATTGGATATTAGGAAAAATTTCTTCACCGAGGTGATCAGGTATCGGCACAGGCTGCCCAGGGCAGCTGTAGAATCACCATGCCTGAAAGTGTTCAAAAAACTTTGTAGATGAGGCTCTCAGTGATACGGTTTAATGGTGGTCTTGGTAGTCCTGATGTAACGGTTAGACTTGAGAATCTTAAAGATCTTTCCAACCTAGTTGATTCTATGATTCTAAGTATCTCTCCAGATATCTTTATCTCTGTCCTCTACAGCTTCAGACTAAACATTCATATGGCTAAATTAAGTTGAGAGGAATCCTACTCACTCTAACAAACATCACAATCCAGGTAATGTTTGTACAAGAGAGCTTGTAAGAAGTGTATTGGAAAGCCTAATTCCTAATTAGTGGAAAAAAAACCCACACCAACCCAGTACAATTAGCTGCCCCTGTTTTCTGGGCCCTGCTGTCTCTCTGTGCAAAAGAAGTGCACATCTGCAGTGAAGATTGATGTTCACAAATAGGAATGAATGACATGTTACTCTTCTCATTAGATTCTAAGAGCTAATGACCATATTCTACAGGTGAAAATATTTAATCTTTCACAAAGGAAGATACCAAGTTTGCCATTTTTCTGTTAGGCAACAACCAACATAAACTCCAAGTACCAAGACATCAAAGAACTTTAATAATTATACTTACTACTGTCTTTTACCAATACTTCAAGGAAACATACAGATTATGAAAGGCCATTCTGAAGTAACTGAATGGAGGGTTTGCGGAGGAGGTGCTTTTTTAAGTGATTTTTTAAAGTATTTTTTAACTGTGCCGTATAAATGCATTCAAAAATGAACGTCATATAAAGCATTTGTTAAATTTGCTTGGGGAAAGAAAATATAGAGATTGCATCATTAACTGCTTTTACTTTAAAAAGAAGAGGCCTGGAGCCAAGGATGCGAAGAAACGGAGAGAAGGATCTGTAGAAGCCCATATTCCACTAGGTAACTGCAACTGGAATTCAGCCCATTTTTTAAACCGCACAGAATCAAAGCAATTCCTGAATACAAAAGCTTACAAAACCTCTTTTGTGTGCAAGGATTCAGAATTTTGTACTGTCTAATGAGACTAAAACTGCCCATATTATTTCTGCACAGGAAAACTACAGTTTCTACAACAGTATCTTTCCAGAAGCCTCCTTCTGTACAGAAGGTAGCTCCTCTACTGAGATACATCAGTGTGCAACCTAATGACTCCAAGAAAGAATTTATGCAGCCATATTTATCACAACTCTCTTATTTAATCTTTTCAATAATGCTGTTCTGCAGTGCCTTTTCTCTCTCTTTTCGCATAAAACAACCACCACTGCCACCAAAAAAAAAAAAAGGTGGCGGGGGGGGGGAATTATTGTTACAGTCATATAAAATGGAACTGTATCATATAAAAGTGAAGAGGGACCATATCCAGCTGTGCTTTAAATGTTATACAAATTTTGCTTATGCATAGTTTGGAGACCCACCTGCTGAGTTAAAGTAAACAAACAAAAAACATGAAGTGCAGAACTCCTGAAGAGAAAACTATTAGAATGGATTATAGAGCATAAAACCAGAAAAGAACAGCAGGATGCAATATAAAATATTCGAAAAACCCTCAAAAAAAGTCATAAAATAAAGCAATTAACTGAATTCATTGATTTCATTAAGCTATATTAGAATCAGTCCAACTCCCACTCCCTGATTTTTTAATAGAGTACAAACACAAAATTTATGGAAGATGTAAAGACAGCTGTCATGTTGGCTTTTGTTCACTTTTTGTTCTGAAATCTGAATCTTGCTAGGTAAAGAGTTTAAATTATGTAACTACCACACAAAGAATATCAAAATATTATATTAGTGCATATTAACATGACTAGATGATCAAACCTTGTTCAGTTTCATGGCATCATTCTGGACTTGAGTCAGGATTGCCTTATTTTATCTTTTTTTTCCACATGTACAGAATTTCTGACACCTATTTCTGTCTTTTTACTAACCAAAGAAAGTGTCTCTGTCTCAGGTGACCTGTTTGCTAAATGGAGTAAAAAGCACTTTGCCCTCTGACTATGAACATTTTTCAAAGTATGTTTTAAGCAATATTTTACATTACATTTTTTTCTTCTATTGATAATTATCTTTCATCTCTTTTGCTATTCTTTTTTCTTTATTTGTAGTTCTTCTATTAAACTGTTTTCTTGTATTTCTTTCCAATAATATTAAAAAATGCAACCTCAGAGAATTAAGTTATCACAGAGTGAGATAAATGCAATTACTTTTGAAATCCCTAAAATATCAAGGTAGTCTTCAACTTATTTCATGGTAGTTACAAATTTCAAATAAATAAAAAGATCAGTAGGGAAATTGACAATTCCAAAAGAAATGGGCTTATAGGGCACAACTGCAAGGATGCTGTAAGATTGTGATGCTAAAATCAATGGAGGAAGAGAGAGCGGTGTTTCTTTTCCTCCATGAAGACAATTTTCTTATAATTTAATTTGAGCTGTTACTCTTCACTCCACAGTGTTCCCACTTTTCAAAATAAGCCTTCTTTCCATGTGTAGGAGTGCCACTGAGCTACCTAAGAAACAGAAATCTGCATTCCTGAATTATTTTTAAACAAGACTCTTAAGGCAGAGTTTCTATTTAAATATAAACTAGAGTTTGGTTGTGGGCAAACTCTGTAGCCTCAGAGTTGTTGGCTCAACTCTGCAATCTCTTTTTTTCCATAGGGGAAAAAAAAAAAAACAAAACAATGGCTAGAATGCAAACCTTCTGTAAGAAGGAACTGTGGTAAGGATTCGTGTCTCCTAATTTTAGCTTTCAAAAAAGAAGCATCTATTAGAATCTGGTCACCAAGGTTACTTTATAAAACCAGTGGAAAATGAGAGGATTTGTCAAAAGTTAATTTTTGGTTTTTTAATCCCTCTGAAGCCAATGGAAAGGCAGAGGCTTCTCCAGAGTTTAACTTGGGTGCTCTGAATAATTTTCAAGAGGAGTCTCCAGCTCTTCATTGAGTGTTGTGAGATCTGCTCAGTTATTAGTCTCATTACAGAATATTCCCCGGGGCACACCTATAGATCATACAGTCATTCCTCTTACCTTCGTGCTCTAAGACAGAATTAATTATGTGCTGCGGGTGCCTCTCTCTCTTCTGTGAGCATAGAAAGATCTGAGGGCAGATACCTTAGGCTAAACCCCTGCCTTTAGGTGAACTAAACTTAGAAAGATCAGTCCCACTCCACACTCATCAAATATAAATGTGCTAAAGAGAATCTGAACTGGAATTTCATTTAAGTAGATAATTCAATTTCACCAGCAGATCTAATGTGTGATTTTAAATCAGAAGAAAAGACCTCAGTGTTAACTCTTCAGTTCATTGCAATGTACTTCAGACTCTGGAAGAATTATTGCAACTAGTATCTTAATTATTATTAGCTTTCTCTCAAAAAACCCACAGGGTAAAAGAGAGCTATGAAAGTTGTTGGCTCATACTAAACACCTGAAACTGTGTTTACATAATGGGTTGTGAAGAACATGAGAAAAAAGTACATAGCAGCAAAATATGATCATTCTACAATAACAAGACTGGAGTATTTGAGTATGTGGAACGCATACTTTTCTGTATATTTTCTATAGCTCCCTGATGTCTGTTTTCTCATAAGTGAAACTCCAAACAAATTGAATTCAGAAGGCACCATCATAGCTTTAATGCAGGTTATACTATAAAAAGTAGTCAAAGTTACATTAATTACAAAAAACATGGCTTTCGTGTAATTTTCCTCTTAGTCATTTTCAAAGGGCAATATACCTGTTCACAAGTCTCATTCAGAACTTTAGGGTGTGTAAAGTTCCATAATTTGCCTGCTTTAATTGCAGAAAATAAATTATTAGAACAACTGGTGCAAGTATTTACAACTGAGACCTTTATTTACAACATATATTAATTCATATTATTAATTTCTTTCTTACTGAGCTGATGGAACTCTAAATATGGTATCCTGAAACTAATTTCAATGTGATTAATTTTAACTTTAGTACCTCCCGGTTCATTAAACATCTTATTATTTAAGACTATTACATATTTTATATCATATTGATCATCTGCCTTTGCAGATTTGTTTCAAGTCCAAATACATGTGAACTGCTATTCTTTTGTTTTAGACTCTGTTGAATGCTCTGTCTCGGCATGGGTGAGGAAAGGAAAGTACCACAGTAGTCTACTTTATGCTCACCATCCTTTTATGGTTTTTATGTTTGCATTTTGTAAATACTTGTTTACTTTGTATGTAAACAAAAGCAGTAAATATTTTTATTGGTTCTAAAATGTATGTCAGAATGAAAATAAAGAAGGCAATACATATTTAAAAAGGAAAACCAAAAAATAACAAATGCAGGGCTTGCACCTATCAGGAAGGAAAACATTCTTCAGTGAAGAAGTCTATCAAGCAGTCCTACTGTGACCAATGTGAGACCAATAGTTATAAATTATGTGGTTGTCCTGGTTTTGAGCAGCAGCAGTCATTTTTCTCCTTCTTAGGAGCTAGTACAGTGCTGTGTTTTGATCTTTTGGCCTTGGAGCAGTGGTGATAACGCCGATGTTTTCAGTTGCTGCTCGAATGTTTGGTCTGGCCAAGGATTTTCTGAGCCTCATGCTCTGCCAGGGAGGAGGGGAGGCTGGGAGGAAGCAGAGACAGGACACCTGACCCAAACTGACCAAAGAGGTATTCCATACCACAGCACGTCATGCCCAGGATGTAACTTGGAGTGACCCGGAAGGGTTGGGTCGACAGGGTTGGAGGAGGTATCGGTCGGTGCTTGGCTGGGGGGAGTGGGGTGAGTTATTGGTCGGCTGGTGTTGAGGTGTTGTATTCTTTCCTCTTGTTATTTCCTTTAGCATTATTATTATTGGTGGTTGCAGTAGTGGTTTGTGTTATACTTTAGTTACTAAACTGTTCTTATCTCAACCCGTGGGAGTTGCATTCTTTTTGATTCTCCTCTCCGTCCCTCCAGAAGCAGGGGGAGGGCAAGAAGGGGGGAGTAAGTGGACGAGGTTTGTGGTTGGGTTTAAACCACGACAGTGGTTTAGTTTAGTTTAGATTAGATAAGATTAGACAATCTCAACCCTTCGTGCCTCACGATGGGCGCCAAAAAGAACTGTCGTGGTTTAAACCGATCCACACAGGTTGTTCACTCACCCCCTGCCCCCGATCCTCCCTGCTCCCGGAGGGATGGGGAGGAGAATCGAGAGAATGTAACTCCCACGGGTTGAGATAAGAACAGCCCAGTAACTAAGGTATAACACAAATCACTGCTGCTGCCACCAATGATAATATTGATAAGAGAAAATAACAAGAGAATATGATACCACCGCCGAACGAGTTCGAACCCCCCGAAGAGAGCATGTGCCCTTCTGGGTAACTCCCAGTTACCTCCCTGGGCATGACGTGCTGTCGTATGGAATACCTCTTTGGCTAGTTTGGGTCAGGTGTCCTGTCTCTGCTTCCTCCCGGCCTCCCCTCATCCCCAGCAGAGCATGAGACTCACAAAGTCCTTGGCCAGAATAAACATCGCTTAAGAACAATTAAAAACAATCGGTGTTATCAGCTCTCTGCCCAGGCTGGAAGTCAAAACACAGAGCTTGCATCAGTTACTAAGAAGGAGCAAAACGGCTCCTGGTAAACCCAGGACACACATGAAATAGTTCTTTGATTCTTCTATCAATGCCTGCTGCTGTAATGGGGCAATGTTGTGGTTTAAGTCCAGTCGGCAACCCAGAACCAAGCAGCTGTTCGCTCACTCCCCACTCCTTCCTCCGCTCCCAGAGGGATGGGGAGGAGAATTTAAAGAATGCAACTCCCAGGGGCTGAGATAAGAACAGCCCAGTAACTAAGGTATAACACAAATCACTACTGCTACACCAATAAAAATAATGATAAGGGAAATCACAAGAGAAGAGAATACAACCGCTCACCATCTACCAACCGATACCCAGCCCGACCCGAGCAGTGATCTAGCCCTTCCAGGTAACTGCCCCCAGTTTAGATACTGGCCATGATGTGCTGTGGTATGGAATACCTCTTTGGCTAGTTTGGGTCAAGTGTCCTATCTCTGTTTTGTCCTGGCTTCCCCTCCCCCCTGGCAGAGCATGAGACTCACAAAGTCCTTGGTCAGAGTGAACATGACTTAGCGACAACTGAAAACATCAGTGTTATCATCTGTTCCCAGGTTGAAAGTCAAAACCACAGCGCTGCATCACCTACTAAGAAGGAGAAAAATGACTGCTACTGCTGAACCCAGGACAGGCATAAAGCCATATAATGCTAGTTTTTGAGGGGTTTCTTTTAATCTTATGTAATTTCCATACTAACTTACTTAAAGCCTAAATTATTGCCATTATGGTAAGAGGCAGCAATTTGTTAACATACTGATGACTCTTTAGATCCTGTCATTTAGTACATTTATTCATAGTCCTTCATCAAAACTGAAAGTGTTTCACAATTTAATGAAACGAAAAGTATTACAAAATAAAAATATTTTCCTATTGGATATAGAAATTATGACATTTAGCTTTCCCAGCATGCCAGATAAATTTATCAGTTACTGCGAGCTATACTAAATTGTCATTTGTATTTATGAGAATGCAATCAATCTGCACAGTCTGAGTGTTAAGTACAATGTCTACTGTGTCAATGCTTTCCTCTCACTGTTCCCAAAGAACTGCTCAGTGCTTCAGTGAGTATCTTATGTTGGATTGCATTGAGTTTGTGGCAAAATTCATTACTTATCAATGTAAAATTAATTTAGACTGACATTTGTTACAGATCCTGGCAAGGATTCAGCTAAAGTTTGCTAGAATTTTGAAGTTATGTGGTCAGGACCATTCCAGTATTGTGGGAAAAAAAGATTATTTTTCTAAATCTGATAACTCATTCAGCATATGTTCCTTTCAGAAGCAACAACTTTTTTTGTTAAATAATACACTTTTAAAGTGACTCTCCTGATTATGCCTTCTTACCCCTTGACTTATGGAGTCATCTACAAGCATGTGAACTGAGATTACGAGGTGTATCTCAGAAAGGTTGTAAATACAATTTCAGATCAGTGCAAGATGTGTTGTGCATCCTCAGGCCTTAAATAAATAAATAAATAAATAAATAAATAAATAAATAAAAATTTTACTCCTTACTAACTTTCAGCTGTTGAAATATTTGACCAGATATTACTTAATGGAATGATACCCACATATTTAGAGAGTCAGATATTACAGGGGCAAGGCATAAAGCGGGTGTTGTGAGATAATGACAACATGGAAACCATCTTCCTTTTCCTACAAATCTCAGTTCAAGAAAGGACTCACAGTGGAGAATTTATACTAAAAAGTGTGGTGAGATAGATCAGGATTTCCATGGGAAGCGAATGATATTCATGGGCAGTTAAGCAGGCCAGTTATATCAATCCCAGTCTAACTGCTTTTATTCCACCTAAGAAAAGTAGAAAATATATAATCTTTCAAAAAAAAAAGAAAGGGGGATTAATTGCTTTAACTCACTCCTCATTTAAGAATATAGATTGTCATAAAGTTATATTGCATTGATTGTCTCTTATGATTTCTTAAATAAGACACAATACCTTTTAAATGGTGGGATTCTGCAGTCAATCTTTCTTCCTGAGATAAAAAGAGGAGAAAGAAATAGTTAATGATATTTTCTCTATAAGGAAGAAGACTAAAGGACTACTCAGACAAAATCTTCCCTCATTTTCTATGTCTCCGTTTCCTTTTATGCCAGAAGAAAAAAAAAAAAAAGATCATGTTATGTTGACTTTAAATGCACAACAAACCTTTAAATCCTCATTACTTTTAAGATTAGAAAGATTACAAGTCCATACAGTATTCCTGAAAACAGACGCAGAGAAATAACAAGCAAGTATCTAACTAAGAGGCCAAGAATTCTTTCTTTCAAAAACTGAAAGAAAAAAGGGAAAAGACATATAGCATTAATTGTTTTTCTGCTATTCTGTCCTCAAAGCAGTATGGTAAAGATGAACTTGAATCTGAGAGAATGGTCTGAAAGACTTTTAGTAGGTTTCTTAATACAAACTATGCTAATCTGTAGATGACAGATTCAGCTGCATTTTCTAAGGTGCCCTGTATTGAAAAGATATAAACCAAAGAGCAGATGGAAGTTAAAATCTTGCTTAGAAAAATGTGCGTGCAAGCTCTGCATTCCAGACACTCACTTGCTTTAAAATTCTGGCTTTTCCAGTTTTCCTTATTGCAATTTATGATCCTTTGAAGTCAGATTCTGATTTTGTTTCAAATAGAGTGAGTAGATCTCGGCAATTCTCTTACTACGAAGCAACACACCCCATTGCAATAGATAACTATTTGATTTTTTCTTTCTTTTTTTTTTTTTTTTTTTTTTAAGTTATAGCCAAACTTTGCTTTGAAAAGTGATTCAACAGCAAATTCTAGCAAGGTTTTCTAGAGCAAGCAACTTGCTGTAACATTTACTATATTAGTTTGCATTGGTATTGCACAAAATAGAACATGCAGAACAAGTGAGAGCATTAAGCTGAGTTGAATTCTTGTTCTCTTACACTCAACTACATTTCAAAGAAAATAAAATGAAAGCAGTGAAGAAACAATTGTGTGTTATAAAACTAACATGTACTTTCTAACATAGCTGTCAGGAATGCCAGGCCATCCTGCTAAAAATCTGTTTCTGAAACATCTTGTTGCCTTCCAAGGAAATGAACTGTAACAGTGCCAAAGCATGGGGAATGCGTGGGGATTTGAAAAAAATAAAATTCACTGACCTACAAAGTAAAAAAAAAAACAGTACTATTTGTTATAGTTCTCAAACAGCAAGTTCTCCTTGTTCTTGCTCTTGTTCCTGAACATCTGAAAGTTAGAGCCCCACAATGCCAGACAGTATTTTGAGGAAGAACTAGTAATGCATTCTTGATGTCTAATTTAATAAGAATATCAAGTATATTGGTTTGCTGTGCCCATCTCTCTCCCAATGCAGTTTAACTGGGCAATATCCAAACAAATCAAGAGTTAGAAATCTTAGACATATTTTGTGGAAATCTGGAGGTGAGTAGAGGATGGAGACCAAAATGCAGAAGAGCAGGTGTGAATTTGGACCACCAAATAATTCCAAGAAGAAAATCAACATGTGTATACCTCTGGGGTACTGACAACACTTCTTTGCACAGTTACATTAAAATAATAAAAGACAAAGTTAGCCCAGTATTGCAGCAAGGGACTTATTAAGGAGACCTAAACACAGTCTGTAGGAAACCAGCTGTCACTCATTCTGCTGCTTATGGGAATAGCTTGGGTTTAAATGATTTTTCTACTTGAAAATATATATTAAAAAAAAAAAAAATTATCATTCTTTCACCAGGTTGACTACATTTAAAAAAAATAAAAAAAAACCTAGTGTTTATGATTGTGTCTGTTACTATTCATGACAGCTTTATGTTTACAAAATTATGCTGTTACTTAAAGTTAAAATTATTTATTTAAGATTTTAGAAACGCCATGTATATGCCAGATGAAGTAGGAAGCCAGTTTGTATTACCCTGTGTTAAGCAATGCAACAGAGAAACAAGAAACCTAAAGATTTTTTTTCCTCTATGGTTTACCTTTTACTATTCTTGGAACAAGTCTGGTAGAAAGCTTGATATCTCTATTTCCTGACATAGAGATGTACTGGAAAATTGTTACGTTATAACTTAAAACATATTCTAATAAATTTTCTACTTAGATTACACATGACTGGTTCTGCATATACTACTATATTTCATGTTTTGGGTGGGTGCTTTTTGTGTATAAAATGTTTTCATATGGGGTATAGCATGATATCCACTTATTTCCGTGTTTGTTATTTTTCTCTGGAGTTGGAAGAGATTATTAACAGAGGGCTAATAACAGTATGTTATTGTTAACTTTGAAATGGCAGCCCCTTATTTCAATGACTAAACTAAAAGCTAAAGACTTGGGGAAGATGCTAAGGAAGCTACAGAATACCTACTGGAGGATTTGAAGTCTTTCAAGTCTCAATAACTAGTTGACTGAGGAAGCCAGAACTTCACAAAAGGCAAGCCTTCACAATGATACTTATAAAAAGAACAGAGAACAAGAGTGTGAGGAAGGGCTCTGCATAGGCCCCGAGATCTTGAAAGAACTGGATAAAACTTGAGAAATTGAGGCAGTTTGAGATTGAATTTTGAGTAGAAGCTTTTATTGTTTTTCCAAAAGGCTACGTACTTCTTGGACTTATCTGTGAGTTTTCTGTGGTGTTTAGAAACCCTTTGAACATCTTTATTTCACTGCTGTTTTGTCCCTGAAAATATTAATTAAAAAAAAACAAACACAACAAAACAACAAACAAACAAAAAAGCCCTTACACCCAAAAAACAAACCCCAAAAACCTACAGCTTCAGAATTTATATTCTGATGGAAATCTGGAAGCAGGAAAGAACTACTTCATGAGACTACATGGGGCTACAACTACAAGACATGGGAGGAGACAGGGCTAGGATGTACATGGCTAACATACACTCTTGCCCTTTTTTGAAAAGGGGTACTTGACAGTGAATCTGCAGCCCAGAATGGTGTGTAAATGCCTACAGATGCTCAGTCCTAGCCACAGTAAAAACACATAGGATTCTGTGATTGAATTTGTGAAGGACAACTTGATGAGGTATGTATTGAGATAACTTATTCATTATTATAATAGTAAAAATTTCATTGTAAATATGTACTATCAATTTTCTCTATCGAGGTTTTAAAAAATTTTTGCTTCACATTTTGCACACTGGTCTTGGATACATGTCAAAAATACTTATAGAAGCAACATGCAGAAAGGTGATAAGTAACAGATCTTAGATGTATGCCATTACCAAAATAATACAAATTTCAGGTTCAGATTACTACCTCTAATTTAACAGACTCTCATTAAAACTTATTTCCTTCTTTTACTTCCCAGAAATGAACAAAAACCCACTACAAACTGCCAAATTCACAACAATGGAATTAATTCTGTCTGCCTAATAGATAAAGCATAACAACCAGTCAGGATTTCTTTAAATTTTAATACCTTTGTGAGGTCTGGGTTTTTCCTCTGTTCTATGAAAATTAGCTCATTGTCCATTGAAATTAATTATATAATTTCATAGAATCATAGAATAGAATAGTTAGTGTTGGAAAGCACCTCAAGATCATCTAGTTCCAACCCCCCTGCCATAGGCAGGGACACCTCACACTAAACCATCCAACACAAGGCTTCATCCAACCTGGCCTTGAACACCGCCAGGCATGGAGCACTCACAACCTCCCTGGGCAACCCATTCCAGTGTCTCACCACCCTAACAGGAAAGAATTTCTTCCTTATATCCAATCTAAACTTCCCCCATTTAAGTTTGAACCCGTTACCCCTTGTCCTGTCACTACAGTCCCTGACAAAGAGTCCCTCCCCAGCATCCCTATAGGCCCCCTTCAGGTACTGGAAGGCTGCTATGAGGTCTCCACACAGCCTTCTCTTCTCCAGGCTGAACAGCCACAACTTCCTCAGCCTGACTTCATACGGGAGGTGCTCCAGTCCCCTGATCATCCTCGTGGCCCTCCTCCGGACTTGTTCCAGCAGTTCCATGTCCTTTTTATGTTGAGGACACCAGAACGGCACACAATACTCCAGGTGAGGTCTCACAAGAGCAGAGTAGAGGGGCAAGATCACCTCTTTCGACCTGCTGGTCACGCTCCTTTTGATGCAGCCCAGGATATGGTTGGTTTTCTGGGCTGCGAGCGCACACTGCCAGCTCAGGTTCATTTTCTCATCGACCAGCACCCCCAAGTCCTTCTCTGCAGGGCTGCTCTGAATCTCTTCTTTGCCCAATCTGTAGCTGTGCCTGGGGTTGCTCTGACCCAGGTGTAGGACCTTGCACTTGTCGTGGTTGAACTTTATAAGGTTGGCATCAGCCCACCTCACAAGCGTGTCAAGGTCCCTCTGGATGGCATCCCTTCCCTCCAGCATATCAACCGGAACACACAGCTTGGTGTCATCGGCAAACTTGCTGAGGGTGCACTCAATCCCACTGTCCATGTCAGCGACAAAGATGTCAAACAAGACTGGTCCCAACACCGATCCCTGAGGGACACCACTCGTTACCGGTCTCCAGCCAGACATCGAGCCATTGACCACATCTCTTTGCGTGCAGCCATCCAGCCAGTTCTTTATCCACCGAGTGGTCCATCCATCAAATTGATATCTCTCCAATTTAGAGAGGACAGTGGGACAGTGTCAAACACTTTACACAAGTCCAGGTAGATGACATCAACTGCTTTACCCTTATCCATGAATTCTGTAGCCCCATCATAGAAGGCCACCAAATTGGTCAGGGAGGATTTCCCCTTAGTGAAGCCATTTACTCCAAAGATTTTTAGTTCAACTCTCAAACACAGGAGCTAACCACCTGCTAATTACAATTTCAGTAGCATGTATATATGCTAAAATATATATTTCCTGTCAAAATAAAAGAGAAGTGTGAGAACTAGAAATGCTATTGTTTGAGACTATTGGTTAAAGGACTTCCACTTGCTGCTAGTAATGCTAAGTACTTCATAGCACATTAATTTTCAATAGTGACTCTACTAAGAAGTAGGTAGTATACTCCATTAAAAAATAACTTGTGTCTTGCAATAGTGGGTAGAAGAATGACTAAGTATATTGACACTGAGGATGAAAAGTTTTTGTAAGGGCACATCTAGCATAGCTGTGAATAGAAAAAGTTTTTAGGATGACAAGTATCCTATTCTTTCAATTTCTCAGGGAAGGCGTTGAACTATTTTAGATGTAGGAGTGCTCCCTGGAGAGCTATATGCTAGATAATGGTAATTGGGAAGGAGGTAAAGAACAAGAGAAGAGAGTCCACAATTTTTCCAACTTTCTGAAGCAAAAAAAAAACCAACAATAATTTTGGAAAGTAAATAAAAATAGTAATATTTTTAATAATATTTTAATATTAAATATATTTATATTCAATAATATTTTAAAATATTTCTCAATACTATTAAAATACAAATTTTAATTAAACAAAAATGTTAAGATCTAACAAAACTAACCCATTCCAGATAGGGTCTGCTATCTATTTCTTACGTCTTCTTACATAAATCATTGTAATTCGTATTTTCAAGGGAATAGAATAAAGGTTACATAAATAATTTGTCTTCTAGTTTTGCCTAATCTAACCCTACTTGATGAAATATTCATGTACTTTTAACACAAGGTACATTAGATATTTCTTACTACAGGCAGTTTTTAATCTTCTATAATTCTCCTCCCTTTTCCTTTCCTCTTACAGAACAGCATTTTGTCCTAAAGCTTATCTGGCAAAATACCGGTTGGATGTGAGATGGGTAGGAAATTGTCTAGCAGGTCACACTCAGAGGATGGTGATCAATGGTTTTTACTCAAGCTGTCAACCTATCACATGTGGAATCACCCAGGGATAGATATTGGCCTCATACTGTTCAAATATTCATAAATGACCCAAACTATGAGATTGAAAGCACCCTCACTAAGTTTGCTGATAACATCAAACTGGGTGATGAGATGAACACATCAGAAGGGAGAGACATCTTACAGAGTGATCTGGACAGGCTGGAAGAGTAGGCTAGCAAAAGCAGCATGAAATTTAACAAAAACACGTGCAAAGTCCTGCAGCTGGGATGAAACAACCAAAGAGGTTATTTCAATACAGCCTAGGATCTGGGAGCAGCAACCCTGGGGGACAAGAAGCTGAACATGATCCAACACTGCCACAGGGCATGACTAATCGTTCTACTATACGCAGCACTTGTCCAGGCCACACCTGGAGTAGAGTACTGGTTCCAGTTATTGTCCCCACAATTCAAGAAAGATGCAGACAGATAAGAGTGTCCATAAGAGGGCAACGACAATGATCAAAGGGCTGGAGGATCTGCCCTATGGGGAAAGACTGCAGGAGTTAGGTCTTTTCTCCCTACAGAAGAGAGGACTCAGGGTGGATGTCATCACAGTATCCTGGTACAAAGATGACAGAGGCTCTCTCTTCACAAGGCACCACATAGAGAATACATGAAATAATGGGTATAAGTTCACTGGGAGAGATTTTATCTCAACTTACAACAGAATTTTTTAAAGTAAGAGCAATCATTCACTGGAAGAACCTTTGTAGGGATGTGATAGAGTGGCTATTTCAAGATCTGATTACACAGGATACTAAATAATCTCATCTAAACTCCCTTTCCCACAAATGGTTGGACCAAATGATCTTTCAAGGTCTTTTCCAACCTGGGCTATTCTATGAGTCCATGATTCTTTGAAGGTGTGTGCTACATATATTCTTTTTTCTTGCCTCCAGCTCCTCCTCCCAGTCATTTTGATCTTTTGAAAAACTGAAAATAATGTGCAAAATTTTCAGGAAGGCAAAAGAATTGAGACAAATTCTTGGCACCATGAAACTCTGCCGGTCCTGAGATGATATAATGGGGCAATTGCCCAGCCAGCAAATTGTCGAGTGGAAACTACCAAGTGCAAATTTTTTACAAATTTTCCAAACTTATAAAGAGTTGAAAAACTAAAAAGGAATTAGGATCAGAACCTAATATTGAAGTTACACTCATATATCCAACTGATTATTATTTTTAACTGACTGTCATGGTTTAAACAAAGTCAGCCATAAACCACACAGCCCATCTACTCACTCCCCCCCTTCTTGCCCTCCCCCTACATCCGGAGGGATGGAGAGGAGAATCGAAAATGCAACTCCCACGGGTTGAGATAAGAACAGTTTAGTAACTAAGGTATAACACAAATCACTACTGCTACCACCAATAATAATAATGATAAAAGAAATAACAAGAGGAAAGAATACAACACCTCAACATCAGCCGACCGATAACTCGCCCCACTCCCCGCAGCCGAGCACCGACCGATACCTCGTCCAACCCTACCGTTCCCCCCCTTCCGGGGTCACTCCCCGTTACATCCTGGGCATGACGTGCTGTGGTATGGAACACCTCTTTGGCTAGTTTGGGTCAGGTGTCTTGTCTCTGCTTCCTCCCAGCTTTCCCTCCTCCCTGGCAGAGCATGAGGCTCAGAAAGTCCTTGGCCAGACCAAACATTTGAGCAGCAACTAAAAACATCGGCGTTATCAGCACTGCTCCCAGGCCACAAAAATCAAAACACAGCACTGCACTAGCTACTAAGAAGGAGAAAGATGACTGCTACTGCTGAACCCAGGACATTGACTCGATATTCTGATAATACCTCACTGGACACTGAAACAACTAATTTATTTTTCATACTTGGCTATGCATATTCTCTTAAACTTCTAGTGTTGATGAGATAGGGTTACAGAAGTTTATTTACAACAACTGCCCTGTAATAGACTTTCAGGATTGCAAGTAGCAGGAGATTGACTGAAAAGAAGTCTTTCTTCCGTGATAGGTCTTTGGAAGCAGCTTTTCAATAATACTCCTTACGGAGACACACTTACAGAATAAAAGACAAAAACTGAGCCATTCTATTGATAATAATTTTAAAGTTAGAAAAAAAACCCCACAAATAAACAAACAAAAAAATAAAAAAAAAAAAAAAACCCAAACCACAACACCCAAACAAAACAAAGCCTAAACCCAAGTCCGTCACTGTGACTGCATACCTTCTCATGGATTCAGCAGGCTTTGGATCAGGCTGTGAAGGTGACCATACTGGACAAAATAAATGAAAGTGAGTAGCAGGAGTAAGTTGTCTCTTCCACATAATGAAAATCAAGAAAAACTCAGATACAGACAACAGGTTGTGAGAAGTAAAATCCAAATCAAGCTTTTGGGGTGATTTTTCTTGGAAAACATTAGACAAATACACTTATAAGACATATTTATCTTATAAAATGCTAAGACTCTGATTGACTGTCAGTTTGGAAGTCCTAAGACAATTTAATATTTTCTAATTTGGGACTCATAATATTAATTTTTACCCTACAATATTAACCATATGTAATATAAAGCTACAGATACTAATTTCTATTAATTGAAGATGTGATTTTATCTCATAAAAAAGCCACTTTTTCCAGCCAATTGCACAGTAGACCTCACAGAATTTCTGTACTGCCTGTCCTTTTTATTCTTGTTTTCAAGAGTCTGGCATAGGCTGTATTGAATAGAATATAATATAATTCAATATACTAGAATATAATAGAATTTGGAGAGTAGAATAGTGTAGTTAGGGTTGGAAATGACCTTAAGATCATCTAGTTCCAATCCCCCTGCCATGGGCAGGAACACCTCCCAAAAAAACATGCCACCCAAGGCTCTGTCCAACCTGGCCTTGAACACCGCCAGGGATGGAGCATTCACAACATCCTTGGGCAACCCATTCCAGTACCTCACCACCCTAACAGTGAAGAATTTCTTCCTTTCACCTAATCTAAACTTCCCCTGTTTAAGTTTTAACCTGTTACCCCTTGTCCTGCCCCTAATGAAGAGTCCCTCCCCAGCATCCTTATAGGCCCCCTTCAGATACTGGAAGGCTGCTATGAGGTCTCCAGGCAGCCTTTTCTTCTCCAGGCTCAACAGCCCCAGCTTCCTCAGCCTGTCTTCATACAGAAGGTGTTCCAGCCGCTGATAATCCTCCTGGCCCTCCTCTGGACTTGTTCTAACAGCTCTGTGTCTTTTAATGTTGAGGACACCAGAACTGCACACAATACTCTAAGTGAGGTCTCATGAGAGCAGAGTAGAGGGGCAGGATTACCTCCTTCGACCTGCTGGTTATGCTCCTTTTGATGCAGCTCAGGACACGGTAAATTGCTCATACAAGTTAAAAAAAAAAATTACTAGGAAAGTTATGGAAACTGAGTAACTCACCTAGAAATGCTGGGTAATCTGCATTTATTGGATATTTTAAAAATCAACTGGTCAAAAAACATAGCCAACCTGATTTAATATGATGATAGATCTGCTTCAACAGAAGGTAAACTGGAAAACAATCATCATCCTAACAATAATTTTTTTTTATGTCTATGTTTGTGTACATTTTCCCATTAAATTGGTTTGTATCACCTATACCTGTTTTTTTTTTTTTTTTTGTAGTAATTTCGTACTGCAAGGATAAAGTATGGAACCAATTATACCAGGAAAAAGGGAGGAAAACAATTAATGCAAAAGAAGTTAACATGGCTCTGCAATCTTAAAGCAATAGCCATTATAAGCAAGTGCAGTCTCTAAGAGTGGACGTGCACTGCAATAAAACTACATTTACTACTCAGAGCATCAAATTTATGTGAATTACACTTGCTTAGCAAACACAGTAACAGTAATTTTGGTGTAAGATAAGTTATTTCACTAGAATACATAGATTAACTCCATTATTTAAGCTACTGCTGAACTTGGTCTTGCATACAGCATCTATCTTTTCTTCTTCAACACAACTTCCAAAGAAATTGTCTTTCAGATATGATTAAAGTCAATATTAAGTTAGATGAAAGCTTCATAGAACCATTAATAAATGTACAACAAAACTAGTAAATTACTGTATCCCTTCACAGCTCTAAATTCTATCATTGTCAAGATGTTTATTTGCTTTTATTTCATTAAGCCTCTAGCGAGGTGTTTTGAGAAAGCTGTTGAAGATTTACATAGTCAAATACTCGACTGTATGTAATATCTGAGAAACTTGCATTTACTCTGGACTGTTCTAAATGATGCATAAAATAGCCTTTGAAATCACAGTTTACATGTTGTGTTATGACATTTGTCATGATCTTAATACCATAAGAATCAGTGAAGTAAGCCAAGGTGATCCTCTGAGCAAAAATATAGGTCTAAATATAAATATGAAACATTTTGGTAGGACACCAACTGCAAAAAAAGCTATTTTTATTAAGGCTGGAAAACGGGCAATGTGTGTCATACAGATTCTGAAAACAATAAATATGGAATATTCTTTCAGTGAATTTTCTTAAAGGATAAACTGAAGTTTTCAGGCTACATTTTCTGTTAAAGTATGATACTTAGACATAAATTGACATGTCACCCATTGTGCTTGGGGAGGGCTGTTTTTGAACAAGAATGAATTTCAAACCTGTCCAGTCACCAAAAAAAAAAAAGAATATGCAAATTTTTTTAGCACAGTGTCATGTTTATCCTCTACAACACATCCCCCAGTTACAGCATCTGCCTTTTGATGACAAAGGCAGCCACAGGCAGTCAGTGGAGGGGAGGCAATCTTCAGTCCTCTGATGGAGTAGCTGGGACTGGAGGTGGTGCAAATGGGGTTCTTTGATGGTAAGGACAATTCTCCAGCTGAAAGCTTTCACCTAGCCCCTTACATAAACCAACTTAGTTACAGCTATTGATCATGTACTGCCTTCTTCAGATATATAAACTGATAAACCAGTGTGGTGGGTTAGGCTGGGCTAGTAGCCAGACTCATACCCAGCTGCTCACTCACTCCATATAGGGAAAATAGGAAGAAGAATTAGGAAGTTCATGGATTAAGTTAAAGCCAAGTAAACTTATTGTTGTGGGCAAAAAAGATTTCACTTGGGAAAATTAATTTATTCTCTGCTAAAGTAAATGCTTAATTACCAATTCAAGTAGTGGTAAAAAAAATGACAAACACTGAAACAAAAGCTTTCCTCCTTCCATTCACAACGTTAACTTCACTCCAGATCCTCTCTTTACCACTGCAGGTTACATTCAGCAAGAAAAAAAAACGGTGAAGGGCACCATGTGGTCAGTAGTTAGCAGTTTCTCTCTGTAATCCCCTTCTCACACTTCTGCTCCAGTGCGAGTTCCTCCACTGACTGCAGTGAGTCAGGAAGACTTTCTCTGTGAAGGTCTTCCGTGGGAGGCAGGGAATATCTGCTCTGCCACAAAATGGCTATTCCTCCCCCTCCTTTGTCTTCGATGTTTCTTCTGTTGTTTTGCAATATTTTTGTTCCCTCCTGCTGTCTCTGCTTGTTGCTTTGCCCTTTCTCAAATAGATTTTCCCAGAGGATGATGGGTTTCACCTGTGGCCTACAGAGGGTTAAGTGGAGCTGGCTAAAACCGGCTCTGTTCAGCATAAAAGAGCCCCAGCCTCTCCTCACAGAGACCAACTTGCAGCCCTGCTGCCAATATGCAGGTACACACCCTTGTCATGGAGTTGCAACAAGCCTCACCTGGGAATCCTGGGAGATTAGAAAGTCAGTAGCCAATCATCTGCTTGATTCCTTAAAATACATATGAAAAAATAAATTTTTTGAAACAGGTTTACTATATTTTATTTACAGATAAGAAACACTGTATCTGTATTGCACTGAACAAGAAAAAATAGCTTATCATGCCTGTGTGCAACAACCCTTGACACACCCATTGAAATTAGACAATAGAAAGGTGGTGTCCACTGAGAAAATTTTTTCTCAATATGTAAAAATAACAGTCAAGTATTCACAGATTTTTTGCAAATGCATCTATTCAGATTTGCATAAAATCTGGTAGGCAATTGAGTTATCAATTATGTTTTTTTTTCCAGAGAAGGGAGCCGAACAAAATCAGAAGATGGCTATCAACTCACATCTCTGGTTTAAATTTGATCCTGAGTAATGGCTTAAAAAATGAGGCAATTAAGGTTTGTTTCTGAACAATAAGCTGTGATACAGCAGAATCACAAACTGCTCAGATGAGCCAAAAAAAGTAAATTAGGTACGCATATACAGTATATAAGAATAACATGAGATTTTTAAACCAAGGAAGGATAATCATGTAGGAATTTATCCTGAAAAATCAGAATACGCTAATACTCTTGTGTGATAAAATTAACATAAAAAATAACTGAAACCTGCATCAATGATGAAGAATTAATAAATACATTTTCAGGTTCAGCCTAGGTTTTTGGGTTTTCAGCCACTGAGGATAATAATGTGCTAAATACCTCATAGTGAAAATTCTTCCTGTAATATTTAGTTTTCGATAACACTTTTCCTGACAAAAGTTTCTCAGTTCCTCACAAAATTAAAAAATACAGTCTCAGAAGTTTATTGGTTAGGCACTTTATGGAATATGGAAACTCTATAATTGGGTCACAGCACTATGTCATCCGTAACTGGATCTGAACCTATGACAACCCTCCTGAAGTCTAAACACTAGGCTATTGATGATACTGCAGAGATGATTGTCTTCTCTTTGAAAAAGTCTTTCTGATGCAGCATAGTACCTTTTTCAAACTTAAGGACCCTAAAATTACTATTTAATAATAATACAAAGAGAAAAAAAAAGAGATAAATACGGACTTTGTCAGCACTGAACTCTTAGTTGTTGAGTTTACAATACTGACTGGTTTTAAATCTAGTGAGGGGACTGGAGATTGATTTGTCACAATCTATTATGGTTTTAGGATTGTTTGTCCACACTGCATCTTTACTAACAATGACATTTATGCATTGAACTAACACCTTACTGTTGGAGGACCTTAGATCCACTTGGCACCCAACTCAGTGATATCCTTTCTGATTTCACCAAGAAGGAAACCATTTGGAGCACATCACTGGGCCCTGGAGTTTGTGTTGCAATATACCAATATAGACATAAGAAAACCATGCAGCTGAAAAAAATGTCTCCAGAACCCTAAATCACTAGATGCACCAACACCATCACAAAAGAGACAAAAAATTTACACCTTCCAATTTTCTGTGGTCTAAATGGAATGGACTACTGAACTCAGAGTGTGGTAAAGAAGCTCATGGGAGCTACAATTCTCAGAAGGCAGCCTTTAAAGTATGGATGGGAAATTTTTCTGAAAAAAATGCCTTACCCCTGCCTCCCCCCCCCCCCCCCCCGAAAATAAAAGAAAAAATCCTTTTAGCTACCTTTGGGTTTCTCCTTTTTCCTGTCTCTTTAGCCTCATATTTCAGGTCTTTAATCCTGTCCTTTTTGCTCTGCTTTGCATTTTTTGCTTTTGAATTTTTCTCTTCCAGTCACTCATTTTTCCCTGACAGTATTTGTGCTGATTCTAATTTCATGGGCACTTGATGTCCACAACAGGCTACCAAGATGATATTAAGTAATGTGAAAAAAAAAAAAAAACCACCATGTGTGATGTCTACTTTGAAAAAAAAAAATAGCTGAAAATTATTTGCTGAATGAGGAAAGGAAATCATGGGCTGAGAAAGCTGGGGCTGTTCAGCCTGAAGAAGAGAAAGCTGCGTAGAGACCTCATAGCAGCCTTCCAGTATCTGAAGGGGGCCTATAGGGATGCTGGGGAGGGACTCTTCATCAGGGACTGTAGTGACAGGGCAAGGGGTAACGGGTTCAAACTTAAACAGGGGAAGGTTAGATTGGATATAAGGAAGACATTCTTTACTGTGAGGGTGGTGAGGCAGTGGAATGGGTTGCCCAGGGAGGTTGTGAATGCTCCATCCCTGGCGGTGTTCAAGGCCAGGTTAGACAAAGCCTTGGGTGGGATGGTTTAGTGAGAGGTGTCCCTGCCCATGGCAGGGGGGTTGGAACTAGATGATCTTAAGGTCCTTTCCAACCCTAACTATTCTATGATTCTGTGATTTAAGACCTGCCACAGATATTTTGTAATGGACAAAATCGGGCCTTTAGCCTTCAATGAAACAGACATAGCCAGAGATCTAGAGCTAGTGTTAACCTTGCAAAGTTATTGAGTGGACCTCTAGGTTTTATTCTCTCACTCAGCTGATTTCAGTAGTTTGTACAATCTGAATTGCTGTAATACAAGGGTTTTCAGTAATTCCTGTGACTGCTTGATCCTACAACCAGCCTGTTTAAGTATCTCACCTTTTATACAGAGGACATGCATCCAGAAAAAAATAGTAAGGATCATGATAATTTCAGTTATAAAACACATTTATTTGATAAACTGATGTGAAGAGATAATTAAGAACATTTTGATATGTAGGATTTGGTCTACCAAATAGGCTTAATAAAGAAAGGTCTTGTTTAGGTTTGCCCTTCCTAACCCTTTAATACTCAGGGGTAATTTGAAGTGAGCCAATACTGTCATTCAGAGCTTACCTCAGTGATTGCTAGCAAAGAATCTAGAAATCCTTAAAGGCCATATCTTTCTGAATATGGCAAAAAAACCTTACTAATAGTTTGCAGAAGGAGACTTGAAACATGGAAAGGTTTTAAGAACTTCCTTCCAGGGAAGTTAGTGGTTCTTCCAGACTGTTGAGACATCATCAGCCCTTGTTCATGCAGCTCTGAACAGTGTGAAGGTGTCTGGGTGTACCAAACACCAATTTTATTTGAATGTACCTGCTGCTGTAATAATACACTATTCCTTGTTACAGCACATCTTCTCTCAGGCTTCCAAATTGTATGTGACATCCTTGAGATTCAAAGGGGAAAAAAAAACCTATTTGTTTTCTCATTCAATAAAAAAATCACTACAAGTCTAACTGACTTACGCAGCTATGAAAAATAAGTAAATGTAGGACTCTTTCCCTCCTTGAATTACAAAAGCACAGTCTTTAAGACAGGCTGAAAGAAACAGATGGTATGTTTTTGTTGAGAGCCAAGCAATATTTGGTTCCAAAAATTACTGGTGTAGAAAAATAAGGAACAAAATATATTTTAAGAGCTCTCTGTTAATGCAAGTCCAGGGTTGAAATGACGTTATTTTAGCTACATTAAGTTCTTTTCTTTGCCTTAGGGGACACTATGTTTAGATGAGTAGTGTAACCACAGTTAACTGACTTAATAAAAAGAAAACCAATTTAAACAAAAATGCAATAAATAACATTATTTCATTACAGCGTTTTTCTTATGTTTGTTTGGTTTTGGGGTTTTGGTTTGGGTTATTTTTTCAGGGAGCTTTTAAGGGGAATTTCAGCTTTAAGAACTGTTAGATGAAAATCAAGGTCGCGTCCATGCCATGTCCCCAGGTCCAAACCGTGGCAAGGCTGAAGATGAAAATGAAGGTTCTCAGGAGGTGCACACGCACAGAACACATATATATATACTACACACACATACATACATGTAAATCATAGAATCACAGAATCATGGAATCGCACAATGGTTAGGGTTGGAAAGGACCTTAAGATCATCTAGTTCCAATCCCCCTGACATGGGCAGGGACGTCTCATACTAGACCATGTTGCCCAAGGCTCTGTCCAACCTGGCCTTGAACACTGCCAGGGATGGAGCATTTACCACCCTTTTGGATAAACTGTTGCCTTACGCATATGCACATAAACACATATACACATACACAGTTGTCCACAGGTAAGACAGACAGAGTGTCCACATGAATACAGGGAGTACCAACAGCACCAACAGCCTCATCCTGGTTCCCTGTCTGGCTGGACAGGATGATGGTCCAGTGGTGAGAAATACCTATAGAAATATGTACTGTGTGGGTCCCTACAGCAACTGCATTTACTCAGTCTGCCCAGTAGGTGCCCCAGCTTCCCAGCCTCTCCAGTTTCTGACACCTGGGCATATGGGCCCCTGAAACCACTGCTCCAATCCAGTTCCGGGTAAAAACAGTCACACACATACAGCTGGCTTAAATTAATTTATTAATGCAACAGCAATGTTACATTAATACTGGTGAACTCCACTGATTGCAGGCAACCTTAAACAGTTTACATGTAGGAGAAGGTAAGTGAAAGGTAAGTTACACACAATATTACTTTTAAAAAATAACTTGGCGATAGTAAACATAAGCTGCAGAACAGAAAGCCTCTGTTCAGCTGCCATCAGCTCCAAGCTCCTCATGTCAATATTCAGAATCACCCCTCTCTGCACAGTGTAATTTACCTCACACTTAACCCTGATCAGAATTAGGTTCACATACTAGGGTTTCATGCCCCAGGTTCGTTGAGGGGATTGAACATTCTCTAAGCACAGATAGTAAATGTGGATGCAATTGCAGCCAGTACTCTCCATAAAAGCTGTTTGTATGGCAATCATAGATGACTGTGGCTCATTCATCTCCACAGGAAACAGCAAACTCAGCTTTTTCTCCCAAGAAAGAAAATTCGAAGTCCAGCTCTGCCATACAGCTATGATAAAAGAATTAAACATGACTTCTCCTTTGCAATATCATGAGCAAAGAAATGAATTTAAAATTTGCTGAGAGAGATAGCATGACCTGATAAACAATAGTTCAATTTTCTCAAATGGATAGTGATCCTAATTTCTACCTAACCTTATCTGTGAATTTTATCCAGTGACTCAGTAACGTAAAATATAACAATCCTAGGGAGTTGTGAGTTGAAAGGTGGATTTTAGCTACTGTAAAAGCATTCATTATATCTACTTGTTAGTTCTCTGAATGAAAGAATATCCCAGTTCACTTTTCAGTGTTTTGAACCATAAGTCCACAGAGATTTTTCAGAAAGCTCTTGATCCTCCTGCCTGTTTTTCTAAATTTTCATCTGCACTGTCATATAGCGTTCTGTTCTCTAGTGATTGCAGCAGTTGTTGACAGACTTGACATGTGTTGTACTATGCTAAGCCTAGCCAATCACGTCTCATTTTTGCGAAGCAAGATATTTCTCTACACCCATATGACTGCCGGATTTCCTATCCATATCTCATGACTTCTCTTCAAGATTTTCTGATTAACAATCTATAAAACACAACTTTGTCAGCTGTTTCTTATTTTGAACATCAGAATATTTTTATATTGTTGCACTCTATGCATTGATCAAATTTGTGTCTTTGAATAATAATATCTAAGTGTTGTTAATCTTGTGCTGATGTTAAAATTTTCATTTATAGTTCACATTTCCGGGGTGCACTGCTTTACATCATGTGTACATAAGATGATGGCACCTATTTTGAAACAATGTTCTGAGGTAAACTCTTTCTGGGTAGCAATTTTGAGGAAAACAATCAACAATTTGCATGTTTCTCTCATTTCTGGAATATCTGACCTTGAATAAATAATTTACTTCTTTTGAACTCCCTTCTCCCATCACCCTGTGTATCAGGGAGGTAGTTTTGCATTAGGCTCTAAATTTATCTGTTCTGGCTGCTAGTTTATTTCCTTAATGGCAGTAAAGATTAAATGGAAACTGTATTTAATGACTTTACAGTTTTTAACAGTAACATGAGAGGCAAAAAATGTGATGCCCATCTGTTAAAAGCAGGGGAAAAAGAAGCGAAAAAAAAAAAAAAGTAGGATCTGGGTATTTATAAACCCTTAGCTGAACTTCATTTCCTAGAAAAAGTGCTGACATAAATAAACCACCCGTTTGGTAAACCCTACAAGAGCACAATGTGATGAGTAAGAGAGTCCATGGATCTGCCAATATCAGGTAGTTTCAGGCCAATCTTACTTGCTTTTATGACTGGGTAACAGGTATTGTGAATGCAGGAAGAACAGTGAATGTTAAATATCATGGTGTTAGTAAGGCTTTTGACATTGTTTCATGTGACAGTTCATAAACAAAGATAGGAAGCAGGGTCCAGCTTTCAGAAAGAAACGAGGCAAAGCTGGTAGGAAAGCTATATTCACACAGTGACTATCAATGAGAATGGCAGGTTTCCACAGCAATCTGGTTTGATGATCTGCTCTTCAATAATATTTTTCAATATGTTTTAAGTATCAAGAAATTAAAAAGCATGGCAGGCATGTTGCAGAGCATTAGTAAGGTAGCAAGAACACTGGAATAAGCTGGAATCCAAGATATTTTTGAGAAAGTGAAGATATGGTCTAAAAATTATTGGATGCTGTTCAAACAAGGACAAACGCAAAATCATTTACAATTAATGAAGAACAAATCTTTGTGTGCTGATGGATCAGAATGTAAAAACCCAAAAGACATCACAGACTGCATCCAGGAAAGGCATTTTCAGAACAGGTGGAAAAATATGTTCATGTAAAAAGCATTGGTGATGTACACAAGTACTGGCCACCCATGTTTCCAAAAGGTTTATTCACACTGGAGTAGATTCAACATACTAATGCTTCTATGAACGTTTGGGGAACAGGATGCCTATTTTGAAGAAGAAAAGTGAATTTTCTTTTACCTGCAAAACAAAGGGTAAGAGAAGATATAACTGAGGTGATAAATCACTTTCCTGCTACTTACATTACATACGAAAACTTCAGGGAGAAAAGAACAAACACAACTATTTAAGGTAAAGGACGATGTTGACACAAGAACATGATGAATATAAACTGCCTGTAAATTAAATTAAGTTATAAATTATAACACTTCTAACCATCAGAGGAGTGACACTTGGGGGGTGTGTGTGGAATTCAAACCTAATGAGCTGATTAAGCTCTATCTTGTAGCTAGTTAAAAGAATTATGATGAAGCAGTTGCCTCCTATAGCAGCTGGAGCTCGTCTTCATGCTTCAGGAGAGCCCTTAGCATTCTAAATTCTTCATCCTAAATCTAAAATTAAAGTATATACAGTGGCTGATATAACTCCTTTAGCAGCATTTACCTATACACCCTCAGGTATAAAAATCGATAAATTCTGCCACTCCCTGGCACCTCCCTGGAGGTGCAGTCTGCAGGCCTCTGACATGGCATGTGCTGGAGGGGCTAATATAGACCCCCTCCCATGCCAATCCCCGCATTAACTGCCTTACATTAGTTTGCACATCCTGATGGCAGCACTCCTGATCACTCATGCTCCATGGGCATGAGTTAAACAGGAAGCCAAACATGAATCTGCTAGGCTAACCTGTGAGATTTCCTGCCCAGCAGGCAACTTCTCTCATTGGGCTCCTGGTTACAGCTGACTTGGTCCACATCCCTCTCCTTCCTCCTGTACTTTGTGGCAAATGTACCAGAGCATAAGCTCCTAGGATTAAAATACTCACCACTAAGATCTGTGCTACTGCAGCTAAACTGCTTTTGGTGGAGAGGATAGACAGATTAAAGGTGAGGAAGTGAGGGGTGTCATATAGGATGCTGTTTATTGATAATGTAATCTCATCTCAGTTAACATCTCCTCTATGGAATAAGCTGAAAATTTGAAAATGTTGGAACAAGTGCTGCCATTGGGGTTAAAGAAGAGCTCCTTCAGCTGTTCCTTCAGCTGAGAAATTTACACTCAAGGTTTTTTGCTTTTCTTTTTTTAATTTTGAGGAAGGAGACTGAAGTAATGAATATTTTTTGGTTTTAGTATCAAGAGGCATTAGAAAGTAATTGGGGAGGTGATACTTTCTTTTTTTAAGTTTGAGAAGAACTTCCTGAACATTAATGAATTATTAGTTCTCAATTTTAATAAATACAGATTGTTAAGTTGCTGCAGTAATGAATATATTAACTCTCCTTGCTATACTAATACGTGATTTTTTTCACTTGAAACATAACTTACAAACATGGAAATCAAAAATATATTCTTAAGTATGTAAAAAGCAAATAAAATGCAAATAGAACCCCTGTTCCCCCAGGCAGCTAACTCTCAGAGCCTCTGGTCCCTCCAGGATCCAGCCCAGAATTACAGCTGCTCCAATATCCAGCTCCTGAGCCTCCTATCCTACTCACCGTCTATTCCACCTTGATGCACACCAGCAATTACACACTGTCACTCACATGCACACATGTTCTGGTCTCTCCAGTTGCTCCCACCACAAACTTGCAGGTCCTTGAGACTCCTGGTTCCACAACCACTGTTGCACTCAAATCCCCAGGCACATATATGCACACAGGACAGAGATCCCTGCACCCAGGAAAATTATTAGAAATTGAGTGTAATGAGAAGACAGCACAGAGAACCATGCTGACAAGCCCACTGCACACAACTGATCCTTTTTTAACCACTTTTTCCTTTACTTTTCCTTACTTGTTCCTCTCCATCTTTCTTTGATCTCTCATTTTACTTGCCTTTAATCCTTTACCTAAACAACCCAGAATAACTCTTGCTCTTTTGCAGAAGGCTCTTCCTGACATAGAATCGTAGAATAATTAGGGTTGGAAAGGACCTCAAGAGCATCAAGTTCCAATCCCCCTGCCATGGGCAGGGACACCTCACACTAAACCATCTCACCCAAGGCACTCCGCCAGGCTTGGATCATTCACAACTTCCCTGGGCATCACATTCCAGTGCCTCACTACCCTCACAGTAAAGAACTTCTTCCTTATACCCAATCTAAACTTCCCCTGTTTAAGTTTTAACCCGTTACCCCCTTGTCCTGTCACTACAGTCCCTAATGATGAGGCCCTCTCCAGCATCCTTATAGGCACCCTTTAGATACGGGAAGGCTGCTATGAGGTCTCCATGCAGCTTTCTCTTCTCCAGGCTGAACAGCCCCAACTTTCTCAGCTTGTCTTCATACAGGAGGTGCTCCAGTCCCCTGATCATCCTCATGGCCCTCCTCTGGACTTGTTCCAACAGTTCCGTGTCCTTTTTATGTTGAGGACACCAGAACTGCACACAATACTCCAAGTGAGGTCTCATGAGAGCAGAGTAGAGGGGCAGGATCACCTCCTTTAACCTTTTGATGCAGCCCAGAATACTGTTGGCTTTCTGGGCTGTGATCACACACTGCCGGCTCATGTTCATTTTCTCATTGACCAACGCCGTTAAGTCTTTCTCTGCAGGGCTGCTCTGAATCTATTCTCCACCCAGCCTGTAGCTGTGCCTGGGATTGCCCTGACCCATATTACATCAGTACCTCCCGTATTGACTCGCATGTCTCCTAGGGCAGTAATTACCTCACATCTATGGACTGACAGGTGAGTTCAGTGGGTGTCACCCTGGAGCCAGGGTCTGAGACTCCCCTGGAATCACTCAGGGAGCTGCTGCCGGAGGAGCTATCTTTCCTGTACTAAGACTGTTGGCGTTCTCCCACCTATTATTGATTTTCTGAGCTCCTTTACCTTCATGGAAATGACATAAACTAACCATTACATGCCCACCTCTAATCTTTGATATATACCCTTCAGTTTTCAACACAAAAGATTTCCCAGAGAAATATTTTTCAGCTTAGAAAATCAAATTTAGAAAAAAATTGAAAGCTAAGGAAAAAATAATGGATGAAAATATTATATTGAAAAATGGTATTATATCAGAAGCTACAAGCAAAATTATTGCCAGTAATTGAAAATAATGGGACACAGAGTGTACCAAAGTGCAGTATTCCTAAATAAGCAGGTAAAAGACATTTAAGGTAGTGAATCTGTGTGAAAAATGTGAACATATCTGGAGGAAAAAAGACAAGGGAGATTCTACAAACAAGGAAAGAGGATGCAGAAAAAAAATTGTAGAAGGAATGTAAGGGAAAAGGACAAAAATTAGCACACTTGTAAGATACTTCAAATAAATCCATTAAAACAAAGAATCAAAAGAATACACAATGCAAGTTAAAATTACTACAATGATGTATTCACATTGTACCAGAATCTGACAAGGAAATAAAAAAGAATTTTTATACAAAGGGGACTATGATATACACCCAAATATAGATACATCAAAGCTCACTATTTATGTTAACATACAACAGGATAATAAAAGATGACACTGCAGAGAGGATTACTAGAGCCAAGCTAACAATTATTGAGTAGCTACCGTAAGTGAGATTTCTTCCTGAGTAGGTATGGTAACATTGAAACAAGTAATTAGAATCAAAGTCCTGTGGAGTAAATCCACTGGTCTGGTGGCTGTAAGGAGTCAATACTGATACTGAATACGAGCAAACTTCATTTGGTGAAGACACCTGAAATCTTCAACAGCTGCCACTGGCTCCTCCTGAAGCCTTGTGGACAGGTGGGACTTTATCAGTGGAGTTAAATACTTTATTCCCCAGTTTCAGTCCTAAAAGGTCAACGTCAGTGAGCACAAGTGTGTCCCAAAGCAGTGCAGTGCAGTGCAGTGCAGTGCGAGACACCTGCTATGCTGAGCCTGAGGTAAAGCACACCTGAGACAAAGATACCTTGGCCAAGGTATAAGGAGGCAGCTATGGTAATCACAAGGCAGCTGGCAACTTGTAACAGGCCATCAGATATCCAGCTGCGACCATATGGCTGAACCAAACCAAACCTTGTATAAATCCTGATGTAAAAATAAACTGTTTCAGAAATTAAGAATTCAGTTTAGAAAGGTACTGCAACTGTATGGGCTTCCTGGTGCTTGTGCTTATTTCTTTCTTTTACCAATCCACACTTTTCTCTCCAAGATTAGTGTATGTCTCCAGATGCATTCATTCAAGGTTAAGATTAGTTTTCCTGAAGCTGACAATGAGCTGCTAGTGTACTCAGCATCAGAGACACTTCAACAGATAAGTTGCAGGAATGGGTATGATAGATGAGAAACTTTTGAAACCAGTTCAGTAGAGTTCCATTACCTTCAGTATTAAATCAGTCTAGTAAAAAGTTGCAAAACAAATTGCCACGAAGAAAAATACTGAGCAAAAACTGAAGGGGAAAAGGAAAAACAATAAGCTTACAGGGAAAAAAAAAGATAACCAAAGTTATTCCAGAGCACTTCACAAATTCTTTTGCACAGTATGTGTTTGCTTTGGATTATAACAGGAATATTTGCCACTGTAATAGGAAGAAGATATTTTGTAGACTACAGAATGGCAGTAAGTCTCCAAGATTAATACTCATATAGGACAGGTAAAACCTGTCTGCTTAACTTCAATTACATTGAAGGCCAACACAGGAAATAATATGGACCAATTGCCTGATCTTTAGGAAGGTTGACTTTCTTTAGTCAGCTGTTCTGTCACTACATTTAACCACTATTTTCACAAGATGGACACATCTTATGTCTGACAATATAAACATTTATCTATTTCCTGTGGCAGGTCTAAAATTCCAGCTTTCTTCCTTTTTCTGTCTCTGACAAATGTAATTATTCCCTAATAATGGAGGAAAGAAAATTTACTTTTGAGAAAAAGTAAAATTCGATCAAAGGTGCAAAACTGCTTAAAATCAATAGAGAACTGCACATAAACATTTCACATGAGAAAATGGAATAGAAACAATGAACTGATACTTAGAATGAGGTATAGACTGATGAAGAAAACTGTTCTAGAAATTTATTTAAGCAAGTCATAGACACTGAAATATAGCTTTGAGTTTGTAGTGCTAAGTGTGCTCACTTAAATAAAAAAACCCAACAAACTAAATTAATTAAAATGACAGAAGTATTAATTCTGATATCACCAAACTAGAAAAATCTTGAAATATTTCTGCCACTGGCAGTAGTACTTTAGCTCAAACTCCACTGACATTCTCTTTATTAATATTCTTTTGGATTATGTTAGTATTTCTGCAGCTTCAGACTTCATGGGACTGAAATTTAGCCTGTCAGTTGAGGAGACTAAATAGCTCTATTTAGCTTTTGTCACTTCGATTTAGTAATTGGCAAAATATTAAATTTTTGAGATTCCAAGCACTTTTATAGCATCTGTATTTTGAAAATTTAGTAGACAGACTCTAAATGTTCAGTTGCTCTTCTCAATTGTATTACTTTTCTAAACTGTGCAGCTGTATAAGAGGCTTTCAAAAGAATTCTTAAACATGCAGATGAAACACCTTAGCACTAACATTTGTTCATTGTATCTTTGGAACATCATTACTGTGTTTAAATTCTAATAGGCAGAATATGTATTTTCATAACATCTGGGGGTTTGGGTGTTTTTTGGTGGTTTTGTTTTTGGTTTTGTTTTGGTGGAGGTTTTTTTGTTTGGTTGGTTGGTTTGGGGTTTTGCTATTCTAAAATGGTTAAGCAACACTGGAACATTTTCACAGGTTCATTTGAGGTAAATGTTGGAGTTGTTACATCTCTGCCTATATTAACTTGGTGAATGGCAGCAATGCAGTTGCAGTATTCTGTGCAGTGACCTGATTAGTCCAGCACTGGCAGAACAATGAGGGGAAATTGTAGTGTTAGTTTTTTAAGTGCACAAGAGACATTTCCAGCTCTAGATATGATGGGAACAAAGAAAAGTATTTTTGTGCTATCCTGTCAACTTGATTCAAGAGCAAACACAATACAGTTCAAGTTCCTTTTGAGCAGCTTTACACAACTCTCTGCTGAGGGTTATGTTTGAGTGGTTTTTATGAACATCACATGGAATTGGTTTATTTGTTGTGTAGGTTCTGATATGACACAGGGTCAATTTTTGTTTAAGAGTTTAAAATTGATTTTGTGGAGTTCGCCATCTGGAGAATGCAAATTTCTGTCAAATACCATGATTCTGAAGCCATCCTGAATATTGTGTAGCAATAAATTCAAACGACAGGTAAACAAGGGAGAAGCTTAAGGCCTCATCAGAGTTTAAGTAGTCTTAAAATAAAGGAGGTTTGTGAAGAGGTTTGTGAAGAAATTTGAAACATTTATTTTTTTTTCTCTGGAAGTGAAAATCACCAACACAGGGTTAATAGTCAGAAGTTACCTTTATGTCTGACAGTAGCTGGTTCTGAAGTACTTTATCTAATATGCATTTTTATTAACAGGAGGCATTTATGTTTACAGGCTTAGAACCCAGGACACATTCCTTAGTATCCTAATCTCCGGGCTATGCAGTGTTATCTTTCTTGCTAGATGCCTCATTCTTCAATGTTCCAGCATTCTGGGATACTCTAGGCACCAGCTCTCCCTGTGCAGCATGGGTTCTTTGCCGCAGAGTAACACAGATAGAGCAAGGCTGTTGAAAGTGTAGCAGTCTGATAGAGAATGCATTTTCCCAACAAATAAGATAGAAGTTTGAGTATCTAAAAAGCAGATAAACTATGGGACCTGTGTCTTGGTAATAATGCAAAAGATGAGATTGCATTTTCTTCGTATTAGGAACTCTTCCATTTTTACAGATTCTCAGGAAGATTTAGGGACACTGGATCTCAAGAGAATAAAGGTACCCAAGACCTTTTCAGATAAATCCCAGTTCTAAGCATTTACTCTGAGGAATCTCTAGGCAGCTTCTCACCAGCAAGCAGATGCTCTGAGGCATTATTTAGAGACATCCAACTCTGCTAATGCGCTAGACAAAGGAAATTTTGGCACATAACTTATTAGAATCATAGAATAGTTAGAGATTGGAAAGGACCTTAAGATCATAAAGTTCCAATCCCCCCTGCCATGAGCAGGGGCACCTCACACTAAGCCAAGTCACCCCAGGCTCTGTCCAACCTGGCCTTGAACACCACCAGGGATGGAGCATTCAGAACTTACTTGGGCAACCCATTCCAGTGCCTCACCACCCTTACAGAAAAAAACTTCCTCCTTATGTCCTATCTAAACTTCCCTTGTTTACATTTTAACCCATTACCCCTTGCGCTATCACTGCAGTCCCTAATGAAGAGGCCCTCTCCAGCATCCTTATAGGCCTCCTTCAAATACTGGAAGGCTGCTTCAGTAGCCAGTATTCAGTATTTCATTCTGAGTGTCTATCTCAGAAGCCCTTTGTCCATGATGCTCAAGAATTTAGGCAACTATGTATACAATTAGTTCCTTTTGAAAGGATCAGGAGTTAAGCTTAGCAATGTTTATAGATCAGAAAACTTGTATTATAAATCCTTCTGTAAATTAATAGATAAGGACCTTGACACTCCCAAGACTTCTCATTCTTACTCACAAAGAATCTTGTAATGATGATGATTTGGGGTTTTTTTTCTCCTCTCTCAATTCCATCTCTGCTTTTGGTCCTGCACAAAAGCTTATACCATTGGCCACTATTTGCTGTCTCCATTCAAATTTAACCTTGGACATTTATGCCACTCCTTATGCCCGCAGAGATTTGTAACAAACCTACGCCAAAGCTTAATTCAATATATTCAAAAAATGTTTCAGATTGAGGGACTACACACTCTTTTGTTATTATTCTGCAGGATTTCTCTCTTTGAGTAAGCTCAGATACTAAATCTACCAGGAAGAGCAGAGGCATATAACTTGGTTTATTTTCTCACTGAAATTTTAAAAATGTTTAGGGGATTTAATTAAATGTAAAATTTAAGGTTTTCAGAATGTTTGGAGGCATTTATACCTTTATTTTAGTTATGTCACTAGGCAAAGTAAGAAATGTGAAAAGTTAAATAATCTGAAAAAAAAATCTCTTCTTGTATTTCTAGAAAGCTATGGAAGTATAAGTCTGAAAACACAAAAGGCATGATAATACAATTTGGAAGTATCCTCTGATTTGGAAAAATATCTGCTAATGTTTTGAGTGCTCAGTGACCTATTGTGATGATTGTCAATGACACTGAATAAAAGAATTTTATCTACATGTAATGCAGTAGCAGTTTTGAGAGGCCCCTAATATAAAAGTTCCACTTTAAGAGTAGATATCAAACATGCAAAGTTAAAGGGCCTTCAACGTACAATTGAGCATCCTCCATCAACCCTGGCAATTACCTTCCTCTAACATGATGAGATTTGGATAGTACTGGTACTGCTGCAAAATCATATCAGCTTTTATTTCACTATCATCAGGACTGTAATTTTCCGCTAGTATGCACTGGTTCAATTAGATCCCCACTACATATAATGACAGCATCTACGCAACTGAGAGGCATCAGGGAAACTAAGCGTAGGGAACATATCCTTTGATGTTTGCATCACAATTTACTGATTGTTGAGCAGGGCTTGGTTTAGCACATGGCATTTGGAATTAGATTTAGCTAGTGAGGGAGTATTATGCTTGGTGAAATCTGAATGAAGAAGCAATCAACCATATTTTAAAATAGCAAATCAGAAACTTAATTTTTGCAAGGAACAAAATCCTGTAAAGGTTTTTGTTTTCCTGTCAAACCAAAATGAAGCAAACCCAGCATGCTTCAGCCTCACTCCCAAGCCAGTCAATAAATACTCAGTGAATGGACATTCTTTACATTTTTCCACTTTGAGGAAAAGGCTTTTAAGTGTTTGTGATGCCATGAATGAGAGAACTGTGAATTCCAAGTCAAAGGCAGCAATGCACGGTACCTGCAGCCTGTATATCTCTGTTCACTCATAGGCCCTGAAATGAACACTACACAAGAAAATTCTGCAGGCATTATTCCATGAACCATAGAAAAGCTGCCAATTTCAACATCTCATGGACTAAGGTATCTTTCTATGGAGTTACTTTAACACTACTCTGAAGCATTTCACTGAAGCAATACAGGTCAGCTCCTTTGTGAATAAATTCTTCACATTAGATTTTGAATAATTGCAACAGTTCACCTGCAATTTGAAATTTTTATGGATTCACCATTCTTCTTCTCTCATATCCTTTCTACCCCTTGTCCCCTCTCTTACTTATTTCATCAGTTTCTGTACACTTCCCTCATGTCTCTTAAAGTCTGAGCGTGTTACTCAATACTTACTGAGTGGGCATTTACCTCCACAGTTGGTTTTAGTCAGTTTCAACAGACATAACACAGGACACAGCTTAGCCCATCTGCAAATTAATGGCACCTCTATGAAAACATATTTAGGAAAGGAGAGAAAACACACCAGGGAAAAAGAACAGTGCAGCCAGATCAGTAGGAGGCGATCCACAATAGAACTGGTAACTCCCCAAGAGGGACAACCCATGGATAATCCCCAAAGGAAGTACAGCCTTTGGAGGACTCATGCCAGGGCAGAGGGAAAAAGTGAGAAGTCAGGAGCAGTGCAACAATAGGAGGACAAATGATGAACAGCTGAAAGAAGCTATCACACTCTGACCCAACCTCCTGCACCACTTTTCTCCTCAACAAAGACACTGAGTGTAGCCTGCAGTGCTACATTCCCTAAATGTTTTAAGTGTTTGTCTTCTTTGTTTCCATTACTTGAATCAGTGACTAAATATTGACGTTAATGGCAGTAAATTAAGTCAAATTCCCCAAGATGAGTTTGTTTTGCCTCTGACAGTGATATGTGATTTCCCTGTCTTTGTCTTGACCATGAGCTTTTTCACTCCTCTCTTTCTTGCTTTCTCCTCATCATGCAGAGCTGGGGGCAGAGCCAGAAGGGAGAGAATGAGCAGCTGTGGGGGTTCTTGGCTGCCAGCCAGCAACAACCCACCAAGTAAATCATGCTTTTATGAATGCTGATACACTTTCTTCTCTTAAGACATAGTCTGATTTAATTATGTTCATTATATTTGAAACAGTCAGTTGTAGGTGCCTTTATTCTTTAAAAAAATCCATAACTACTATATAAAAGAGGTTAAAACCAAGTCCATTAAAAGTGCTCATGCTTTCTTCAATCTCATTTTTTTCCTCACAGCTAACCTATGAGTGCAAATCTGAACTGCTTAAACTTTATGTTTAGCTCTACTACTGTCATTGAGCGAGTAAATCCTGCCCCACAAGAAGAGAAAGAAAAAAAATAAATAGGATTGGGGAACTAAATTTGTTTTAGTTCTTTAACTTACAATTTTAAAAGAAGTGAAAACAAAAACCTTCAAGTTTTGGGTTGTGAGCAAGTACACCAAAATTATCCAGCTTCCTACCAAATAAATGCACCATCATAGTGTAAGACTAGTGGGATGATTAGGACTGCAAAAGAATTGCATTGACGGATGCATGTTTCACTGAAGATTTTTTTTTTTAGGAAAAGTCTAAGATCCAAAGAATAGTTCCCAGTGGTTCTTGTCTGGTTTTCTGCCCAATTAAAAATGCCTGGCTATAATAGTAATGGAAAGCATATTTTTAATCAGGGAGAGGGAAATGCGATGTAAAATATAACCTATGAGTTCTGGTCATTTTCAGTGCACATCTTTTAAATCTAAGTATGTTTCTAAACTAAATCAAGAATGTTCATATAATTTAAAATAGCAAGTGAATGTTATGGTATTCTGGAGGTGTTACTGTCTTTTTCTCTTTTTGTAATGTCAATCATTTGGCTCTTGATATCATATATATATATATATAACTATCTGAGTCAGAGAGATTCAATTTATAGAAAAAGATACTCTTCCAGTGTTATTCTTTTCTCTCAATCAGACTCTCTGCCCTTCTCTGTTCCTGTGAAGTTCAATCTTTATTAGAAAACTGAGGGAATGAAAAAGGCCAAATGTCCTGTAAAAATGTATTTATGCAGATGAAAGATCATTAGACTAATATTTTTGAACTTAAACCCTGGCAGCTTGGTGCTTAATGAGACAACTGTGCTCAAAGACTTTCTTTCAGTTTCAGGCTTTGAAGAAAGTTTTCTGGGTTAAATCCAAAAAAATGGGAGCTGAAGTAGGGCTTGGTGAGTCCAAAGAAGCAACTGAAAAGCCCCTGTTTGACTGCTGTATAACCTCCACAAGTTTGTATGTTTTCTCAAGGGTTCCTCTGGCCACAGAAGCAAAGGACTTCTTTCCATGAAATCCACATTCTGCCTTTGCTTTATTTCCTGCCTGTCAGTGTGACTCTTTCTTGAGGAAGTGGTACTTGAACATCAACCTCCTTCTTAGGATCTTGAACTCCACCACTGCAACCAAAGCTGTTTCTGACTTGCACATCCCAAGCAGTTCTTCCTTGTTTGTACCAGGTCCCAGCACAACCCTTTCCTTTTTGCCTCCTCAATCACATGTGCCAGGAATTAGAATAGGCTAATGTACAAGAAACAGCTTTGCCTGTTTGTTGCTGTTTTCTTTTAGGAAGTAGGGATATCCATCTGTTTCAGAATAACATAATACTTTTTTTTAATATTAAAGTGTTCAAAGAACTCATCCAGTCTAACCAGTTATGTACCTAACCTCTAGACTATTTTTAAAAAAGATGATATCATCATGATGTAATTTCTTTCTCTCCCTTTCCAAAGCAAACTTTGAAAGGAGTTTTTGAAAGGATGCATAGAAGCCACTATACCACAGAAAGGAGCAGTCCCAGAAGAGGGCGAGTCAAGAACTTTTTTAAACTCACATTGATTCATACCCATTTATGTGTTTAATTAGGCAATGAAATTGCCTATTGAAACTCTTTCTTCCCCTGTACCAACTCTGGAGCTAACACAATGACCAGTTTTAAACAGTCAACAAACTAAATGTAGTTTACTCACACAGATGTGGAAAGGAAGCTAAAATAAAAGCTATTAAAAATAATGTTAACAAATAATATCCATAGGTTATTTTCTTGGAAAGAATAAGACAAACAAGCTTTGGCAGGTTTGAAAAGAGAAGAATGCTTCTCATTTATCTATATCTGAACCAATCACCAGGATGCTTAACAGACAACAGAGAGGTATAGCAATTTTTAAAGTATGATTCATCTGACCTGATTTGGGAATCTACATTAAGAGGCAGTGAGCAGCATTCTAGAAATGCTTGTTTCTCTCCTTTCGCTATAAAGGAGCATACATGGCTGGCCCAGGCATAGACAACTGTATTGCTGTTACCTACTTCAGATCAGTTGAATCCCATGCTGGATGTATGAATGAGGTACTTTCAGCAAGTCAAGCAACTCTAAAAATAACTAGAGAATGCAACCTACATCCTTGTGCTGTTACAATCTAATGAAGGTTGTCAAGTTTTGATGATACTCAGAGCTTCTACTGTGTAATGATACAATAAACAGCTAAAGGAAGTATAATATTAGAAGTTATAATAAAAGATATTGCTTTGGTCTCCATGGAAGATGGAGATAAACAATGGCATTTGTTTCCTCAGAGTATTCTGTCTGTGTAGGAAAAACAAAAGAGGTACCAAAAAAGCCCCACTCAAATGATCTGGTGAATTTGGTTTCCTGGAAGAATCTAAATAAGATTAAGTTTAAAATGACCATTTTTAAGTAACAGTTAAAAAAATGTTATCAAAATAGCATTAGGCTACCTCCTTTCCTAATTTCAGGAAAAACCTAGTAATGTGAAAAATAATTAATTTAATCTGAGAATTGTTCCTGATAGCCCTTTCCATACCAAACACATATTCCATGGAAATGTGCAAGCTGTGTAAAGCACAGAGAAGGTAAGGACAGAAGAAATGACTCTTAGTTATATTAGGAATACTGAACACAAATACAGCCTCAAAATTTCCTCTCTGTTCACTTCTTTTTCATTTTTCAGGCATTTTAATATCTAAGCACTTTATTATTTCATCATTTGTTACATTTCCCTGTCAGTCCTACAGCACTTGGGGGATGTAAACCTATATGACTTCATAGACAAAGCAGCTTTGTAATGTTAAAAGAGGTCGCTCTAGTTTTTCATTGTGTCTATAACATTTCTCCAAGCTCTGCTAGAAGGGATAGTAACAACGTAAGAATACCTGTATTGCAATGAACCATTATATTCCAATGAAAGGATTTTTTTTGGTGTTGGTTGGGTTTTGGGGGGTTGCTTTTGATTTTATTTATTTTATTTTTTTTTTCTTCTGAATAACAGTCAGTGTCATTTCCAGTGATATATAGCTTGGTGTCACAGGGGAATCTAATCCGGAACACTAAGTACCCCAGATGCAGTGTAAGAATTTTCTTATAGTGACTACTGAGTGCTTGGGAATTAATCTCTAATGACAGTGCAGAAACATGACCTCTAGAAGCTATAGTAAGCCATAGCAAATCTTCAGCTAAATAATCAATCTCTTTTTTATTACGCTATCTGCACTTCTGTTAATAAACCATAGTTTACAAATGTGTAGAGAGAATCTAAAATCACAGCTTGCATAATGCTACCAGGATGGTTAATTTGCAGTAAGAATTAAATCTTTTTGTGGAATTTGTCAATAATATAATGTGGAGAATTTGTATCAGAGACAAAAATAAAAAGGGTTTTCAGAGTCTAAGTTTTAAATGCAACATCATAGCTTCTTTGCTTCCATGGCTATTCCAACCTTTTTGGGTTTTTGTCACTCTTAGTTTTTAACAGAATAACAAGTTGTTGACTTCCAACCTTTAACAGCTGAATCATGAACAGTGCATGAATACATGAAAAAAAGAAAGTCTGTATCTTCAGTCATCTAGCTGTTTGGAGAAATGTGGAAATTTTTAGGACTAGTATTACTTGCTGTTTATCTTTAACATGTTATTTATAATTTCTACGGTCTTTTTGTCTATAAATGATTAAAGTTGTTAATTGTGCTGTCTCATAGTTTTCTACATTACAGATGCAATAATAGGAGATCAAGTGTTCAGAATACTTTGAGACTGGAATATAGAATAGACTCACCAGTCTTTCAAACCAAAATTTAAATTTAAGTGCAATATTTCTCAAGAAGATTATAAAATTTTCTGTAAGGGCTGTTGGTTTGGGGTTGGGTTTTTTTTTCAGTATTAGTGTTTCCTAAATATAAAGATCCCTAAATTTATTTTCAGGAATGATCCATTATACTGATCTAACATTAGCTTCTCATTTCTACCGTAGCTCCACATACATATGTTCTACAGGTATGATGCATATTTCAGAAAAGATCTTGGACTCAGGTAGAGTTAAATATGTTCTTGCATAGTGAAGGACCTACAGTAGGACTGAGTGGAAGAAGAATGGCTTGTTAATACCCTTTATTTATACTGGGCATGGGTGGAAGGATTCCTGTAGCAGCTGCTCTGCAGTTACATTCATGACTTACAGACTGAGGTATTTTGTGAACTACATACAAAACACTTAATTTACTGGACTGAGGAAACAAAATACCTGCTTTGAGATAGTGTCTGGTAGTCAATTGTCTCAGCACTAGTTTCTCATCTTCTTTGATTTTGTGAGCAGTCCACATTCAGAAGCAAGAAAAGGTTTTGCTTTTCACTTGCTCCTCCTCTATTCCCTTCTATACCCTGTTTCTTCACCCCACAAGAGCATTCACCCTTCCTTCTCCTGCCAATCCACTGGAGAAAACAAAGGCATATATTTTAGAATGTTTCACATATATTCTAATCATAATGGTATATGTGTGCTATTAATTATATGTACCCAAGACAATCCACACACATACTCAAGATGATTTCATAGTTTGCTCATTTACAATCAGTTGAACGTAAAAACCTGGTGCTCTTATGTTTTGGGATTTTTTAAATCTCTTTTTGATTGCTGCTGTCCTAGGAAGTCTATAATGGTATGTAAATATTGCCTAAAAAATTGAAGTTATATTTGTGGATGAAAAATACTAAATTCTGTCATAAAATATCTGTGTAAAAGAAAAAGACAGGATCTTTCTTGCAAAAGGCTAGTACATGTGAGAACAATATTCTAGACCTTGAGCTAACATGCATTCAATAACTGTTTGTAAAACTCAGCAGTGAGATTACACTTTAGCACTTAGCTAAGGATAAAAGGCCCCATGGGCTGCTTTGCAGTCTCCTAGTCCTTTTGTGTAAATGCAAAGTCCCACTGTAATTATGGCTAGTAATTTAGGTTCCAAATGACTCTCACATTTTGTTAATTTTTGCTACACTGCATGCATTCAAACAAACAGATTGCTTCTTCATAAATATTAAAAACAAACTGAAGTAATTTCATTTACTAACTCTTGATCCCAAAACCCTAATCATAACTGTTTGTTAGGTTTCTTTTCTTGAGATTGCCTGCAATACAAGTGTTAATTTATCAAGGGTTCATTTCTGCTGTAAAAGAAAGGAAGAAAAAAACAAAAGGCTTTGGGCAGGAAAAAATAGCACATGACAATGTATAGAAGAAATACTTTTTCTTTAGTGATTCAAAGAATGAACATTCATTGCAGGCAAAGTTTTGGTTCCAAATAGCATTCAAATCAGAAAAAAAAAAATGATTTATTCAAAGGTTAGACTATATCAAAGTTGAAAATTATAAATCAAAGTGTTAAGTGTACCAACAAAATCCATAAAAGACAAAATCTGCAAATATGCACATTGGGGATTTTTATAATAAACACTGCAAAGCAGAAGCAAAACTTGTGCTACAGAAGAAACCACTTCAGTTTTACATGCTGTCAGTGTATCCATCAGTAACGCAACTAGAATTAGCTGGGAAAAGGAACTTCTCCCGAAACAGGCAAGCAGCTGGCTTATCAGCTACTAGGTATCGAAACACAGACCCATCCACTTATCAAAGGAATGAATAGTTCTTACTGTATCACATCACTGGAGAAAGACTTCAACAGTGTCTCTATAACAGCTTAGATCCATGGGCAGACAGAGCTTGATAAGTTTACAGCTGTGTATTCACAAACCTAATGTTTACCAGGGAGAGTTTTGTCTAGACACCCTCCATGGTCAACAAAAAAAGGATGGATTCCTCCAAGATACAGTTCAGGGCAGATGTCTAGAATAAGTATTGTGAGACATTTGGCAAATTTAATATTTTGCCATTTATATAGATAACTCCTGACTTTGCAGCAGGCAGGAGATGTTAGATTTTCTCAGGAGATGCAAGTTTTCTCAGTGAGAGCAGTTAACTCTGCCCTTCAATCACTTTAGAGACTGCTTAAGTGATCTCTTGCATTATGGAGCAGGTCTAACAGTTCTTTAAAGTCCTTCCTGGCTTGAGACTTATTACTGCTCCCTGAGCACCTAACTTCTTTGCAGGAACCTAAAGTTATGGAGCATCAAGTCATGAGCTTGACATTTTGTAAATATTAGCTTGTTCTCACACAAATGGTTTTCCTGCATGGATATTCATTGTATATGATTCTCTATAGCTTCAAATTTGGCTAACATTAGCCAATACAAGTATCTGTGGTTTAATTGCACCTGATGTTCTAGAGGAAACAGCAAAACAAAAAATCCCAATTTGCATACAAGTTTAACAAATGTTTTTTTTTTAAGTTACATAAAATGCAACGGTGTTTGTTTAAACTTGCATTCTGAACGCCAAAATATAATTCTCAGTTGGTGTTTTGTTTTTTTAAGTTCTTAAGAGAAGAAACTCATACAATCATTGAAAACCCATTAACTATATTAAATAGTAAGTCCTAACATATATAGTGAACATAGTGAATATTTAGGTATCATTCTTGTTTTCTACATCCTTACAAACAAATGTGAATTCAGAATGCTCTGACATGTATTAAATGATAATGATCTTTGCACATAGTGTGATTCTGGAAGAATTATTAAAGTAAATGGAAACAATACTATTTTTCAAATATTTTTAAATAGATATAATATTATGATATCAATAAAAAAACCCAATCCACAACACAAACATGACGTAGATTCCAATAAACAAACAAACAAACAAATAAATAAATAAATACTACTTATGGACATTTTCTTGGCCCTTGTAGTGCATTCCTTCTTTTCCTATGCTATAAGGCCTAAATTTGGAAAGGTGAGGAAAACAATAAATAAGATTTTAAATTCTTATATAATCACATATTTATGCTACAGCTGACATTATAATTAGCTTGTGTCCCTGGAATTAAGCCTCATCAGTTCATGGCATATAATGCTGATGGGCACCAATGCAAGTATATGAAAATGATAGTAGTTTAGTGCCTTGTTGTCGTGGTTTAAACCCAACCACAAAAGCTCGTTCACTCACACACCCCCCGACCCTTCCCGCTCCCGGAGGGATGGGGAGGAGAATCGAGAGAATGTACCTCCCACGGGTTGAGATAAGAACAGCCCAGTAACTAAGGTATATCACAAATCACTACTGCTACCACCAATGATAATATTGATAAGAGAAAATAACAAGAGAAGAGAATACGACACCACCGCTGAACGAGTTTGACCCCCTTGAAGAGAGACCGTGCCCTTCTGGGTAACTCCCAGTTACCTCCCTGGGCATGACATGCTGTGGTATGGAATACCTCTTTGGCTAGCTTATGTCAGGTGTCCTGTCTCTGCTTCCTCCTGGCCTCCCCTCATCCCCAGCAGAGCATGAGACTCACAGAGTCCTTGGCCAGAATAAACATTACTTAGCAACAATTAAAAACAATCGGTGTTATCAGCTCTCTGCCCAGGCTGGAAGTCAAAACCAGAGCTTGCACCAGTTACTAAGAAGGAGCAAAACGGCTCCTGGTAAACCCAGGACACTTATAAAGTTCCTACTTGAAAGTTTTTAATTCTGTTAAAGTCTGTTTCTAGACTACTAGGTTAAAGACATAAAAGCTAAAGTATGCTCTGCATAGCCCTCACTCTCTACATACCAAGAGATGGGGGAATGTAAAATATGAGATTAAGGCAATAAGGTCACGTTCTGTAAGATTACATGACAACATTAGGAGCAGAATCTGTAAGAGAAGTTATAAAATAGTAGAGCTATTTTATAAAAATCCAGCCACTCAGCAGTGAACCCAAACACTGCTTCATAGTTAGGAAATAACTATGAAATCTTGACTTGCTGTGTATCATTTGGTGTTGATTTTTCCCTTAGCCTTTAGAGTTTCGTTTTGTTTTTGTTTGTTTTTTCCTTTTTTTCATAACTTTTCTACAAAAGGTGCTTGTGAAAAGCTATCAAGTTACAAAATTCCTTGAAATGTGCTTCACAATAAGTGCTTTACCAGTTTAAGGTGTTCAAGGTTGCATTTTATGTGAAAACTTATCTTACAGATTGTTATGAACAAATGTGAGCAAAAAGTGTTGGACTTCTTATAATGCTCAAAAAAATAGTTTAAATGTGGATTTGAGTGTATTTGAGTATAAATGCAAATAAAAGGAAGCTCTTGCCTAAAATCTTTATATTCACCCACCTCTTACAGCAATCATGCAATCTGAACTAGCATCACACTTTCTCTTCTAAAAAATCAATAGCAAATGGAGTTCCAGTTAGGACTGCATGGGTGGAAAAACTTGAGCAGCATATCCCTGTACCTTGGCTCTTATCTGTAATAACATTTGGGTTTTTGCTCATATGTGGGGCCTTGCATCTGAAGGTTACAACACAATTTTGAAACTCAAAAATGGCCTTAAATCTTTGACACTTCCAGTGGTCAACTGGTCTTTCTCTGGAAAGTTGAGCAAGAAAGGCTGTGATGGTGGAGTCAGCCTTTAACCAGAGTAGTCAACCAAATGTACTGTAGAACTTTTCAGAAAGGTTCCCTTTCCTATGATTTTATACTTTCATATTCTCTTGTACATATAAACATCTTATTGAGGTTCTGTCCCTCTTTTCCTTTGCAGATATTTAAACTTTCCTCTGAACTCCACAGTTCCAAATGAGAAAGCACTCAATCCCCTGCTAATGTCTCTAATCCCCACACTTCCTTAGCTTATCTATGAGGATGCTGTGGGAGACAGTATCAAATGCCTTACTGAAATCAAGAAAAACTACATCTACCGCTCTACCATCATCCCTCCACCTAGTCACTTCCTCATAGAAGGCTATAAGGTTGGTCATACATGACTTCCCCCTCATAAAACCATGTTGGCTGTTCTTAATGACCCCCTCATCCTTGATATGCCTAGTGATGGAGTCAAGAATAAGTTGTTCCATCATCTTTCCAGGGATGGAGGTAAGGCTGACCGGTCTATAATTACCCGGGTCCTCCTTCTTGCCCTTCTTATAGATTGGTGTGACCTTTGCCATCCGCCAATCCTCAGGCACCTCGCCCATTTCCCACGACTTACCAAAGATGATGGAAAGTGGCCTAGCAATGACCTCCGCCAGCTCCCTCAGCACCCGTGGGTGCATTCCATCCGGACCCATCGATTTACAGATGTCCAGTTTGCATAGCTGATCCCTAACCCAATCCTCATCTACCAAAGCAAACTCCTCCTTTGTCCTGACTCCTTCTGGGGCTATAGAAATCCGGGGCCCTCGGGGAGAGTCTGCAGGAGTAAAGACAGAGGCAAAGAAGGCATTCAGCACCTCTGCCTTCTTTATATCCTCTGTCTCCAGGGTACCCACTTCGTTCAGCAGTGGGCCTATATTGCCTCTTGTTTTAGTTTTATTTGCTATGTATTTGAAGAAGCCCTTTCTATTGTCTTTAACCCGACTAGCAAGATTGAGTTCCAAGGAGGCCTTAGCTGTCCTAATTGCCTCCCTACATCCTCTAACAACTGTCCTATATTCCTCCCAAGCGGCCAGCCCCTCCTTCCATAATCCATAGATTCTCCTTTTCCACTTGAGTTTGCCCAGCAGCTCCTTGTTTAACCACGCCAGTCTCCTAGATCCCTTACTTGACTTCCTACTCATTGGGACGCTCCGATCCTGAGCTTGGAAGAAGCGGTCCTTGAATGCTAACCAACTATCTTGAGCCCCTTTACCGCCTAGTACACTTTCCCATGAGACTTCCCTTAGCAGTTGACTGAAGAGGCCAAAGTTGGCCCTTCGGAAATCCAGAACTGTGGCTTTGCTAGGTATTCTATTCCTCCCACACAGGATCCTAAACTCCACCATTTCATGGTCACTGCAGCCAAGGCTGCCATTGACCGTCACCACTTCGACCAAACCCTCCTTGTTGGCGAGTACTAAATCTAGCAGCGCTGCTCCCCTAGTTGGTACGTCCACCATTTGCATTAAGAAATTATCATCAATGCACTCGAGGAACCTCCTAGACTGTGAATGACTGGCTGTGTGAGTCTTCCAGCAAATATCGGGGTAGTTAAAGTCCCCCACGACGACTAAGGCATGTAGTTGCGAGGCTACTTCCAGTTGCCTGTAGAAAGCCTCATCAACTCCTTCGTCCTGATCAGGAGGTCTGTAATAGACCCCCACAACTGTATCACCCGTGCCAGTCAGCCCCTTGATTCGTACCCACAGACATTCCACTTGCTCCTCATCCGACCCCGGACAGAACTCAATACATTCTAGTTGCTCTCTCACGTAAAGAGCAACTCCACCACCTCGCTTTGCTGACCTATCTTTCCTAAAAAGGACATAGCCATCCATGACCACATTCCAGTCATGTGAACTGTCCCACCATGTCTCTGTAATCGCCACTAGATCATAACCTTTAGCCCGCACACAGACTTCTAACTCCTCCTGTTTATTCCCCATGCTGCGTGCATTGGTGTACAGGCATTTCAGGGAGCCAGTCCTAGTTCCCTTTTTCCCCTGCGGGACAGGGTCTAAAGAGCTATCCTTTCCCACAAGTGAAACAAGAGATTGATAGTCCTCCTTAGCCCGCCATCCTTCAATCCCTAGCATGTTCCTCTTGGGCTTGTCCCCAACAGGCCCAGTTAAATCCCCTCCCCCCTTCATAACTAGTTTAAAGCCCTGTCAATAAGCCCTGCTAACTCCTGCCCCAAAACCCTTTTTTTTCTCTGGGACTGGTGTATCCCGCCTGTCACCAGCAAACCAGGTGTCCCATACAGCAGCCCGTGACTGAAAAACCCAAACCCCTGCCTTTGGCACCAGTCACGTAGCCATACATTAACCTGCAGAGTCTTCTTATATATCCCTTCACCCTCGCTTGCAACAGGTATGGAGGCAAACACCACTTGCGCTCCAGACCCTTTAACCAGCCGTCCCAGGGCCCTGTAGTCTCTCTTCATTGCCCTTACGTTCCTCGTAATAATTTCGTCACTGCCAACCTGAAAAACCAGCAGTGGGTAGTAGTCAGACGGCTGCACCAGTTCAGAGAGCTTCTTTTTAACATCTCTAATCCGAGCCCCAGGCAGGCAGCAGACCTCCCTGTGGGGTGGATCCGGTCGACAAATGGGCCCTTCTGTTCCCCTCAGAAGGGAGTCACCCACCACAATTACTCTTCTTTTCTTCTTGGTTGGGGAAGTTCTGAGGCATGTGGGTGAGTGACTAGCCCTGGGTGACTCACTAGATAGATTTGCCTCACCATCTCCATTCACCTGGCCCTGAATTTCCAAGACCTCGTACCTGTTATTCAAGGGCAACTGGGAGGGAGGAAGGGATTGTGAGGGTTTTCGCTTACCTCTCCGAGGAGGAACCTCCCTCCATCCATCCTTGTTGTCCTGTCACTACAGTCCCTGACAAAGAGTCCCTCCCCAGCATCCCTATAGGCCCCCTTCAGGTACTGGAAGGCTGCTATGAGGTCCCCACGCAGCCTTCTCTTCTCCAGGCTGAACAGCCCCAACTTCCTCAGCCTGTCTTCATATGGGAGGTGCTCCAGTCCCCTGATCATCCTCGTGGCCCTCCTCTGGACTTGTTCCAACAGTTCCATGTCCTTTTTATGTTGAGGACACCAGAACTGCACACAATACTCCAGGTGAGGTCTCACAAGAGCAGAGTAGAGGGGCAGGATCACCTCCTTCGACCTGCGGGTCACGCTCCTTTTGATGCAGCCCAGGATACGGTTGGCTTTCTGGGCTGTGAGCGCACACTGCCGGCTCATGTTCATTTTCTCATCGACCAGCACCCCCAAGTCCACTTGGAAGGGCCACTCTGAATCTCTTCTTTGCCCAGTCTGTAGCTGTGCTTGGGATTGCTCCGACCCAGGTGTAGGACCTTGCACTTGTCGTGGTTGAACTTCATAAGGTTGGCATCAGCCCACCTCACAAGCGTGTCAAGGTCCCTCTGGGTGGCATCCCTTCCCTCCAGCGTATGAACCGGACCACACAGCTTGGTGTCATCAGCAAACTTGCTGAGGGCGCACTCAATCCCACTGTCCATGTCAGCGACGAAGATGTTAAACAAGACCGGTCCCAACACCGATCCCTGAGGGACACCACTCGTTACTGGTCTCCAGCCGGACATCAAGCCATTGACCACAACTCTTTGTGAGCGGCCATCCAGCCAGTTCTTTATCCACCAAGTGGTCCATCCATCAAAGTGATATCTCTCCAATTTAGAGAGAAGGATGTTGTATGGGACAGTGTCAAACGCTTTGCACAAGTCCAGGTAGATGACATCAACTGCTCTACCCTTGTCCATCAGTTCTGTAGCCCCATCATAGAAGGCCACCAAATTGCTCAGGCAGGATTTCCCCTTAGTGAAGCCATGCTGGCTGTCACCAAACACCTTGTTGTTATTCATGTGCCTTAGCATGCCTTCCAGGAGAATGTGCTCCAAGATTTTGCCAGGCACAGAGGTGAGACTGACTGGTCTGTAATTCCCCGGGTCATCCATTTTCCCCTTCTTGAAAATGGGGGTTATATTTCCCTTTTTCCAGTCGTCGGGAACTTCACCTGACTGCCATGATTTTTCAAATACGATGGCCAGTGGCTTAGCAACTTCATTCGCCAGATCCTTCAGGACCTGCGGATGGATTCCATCAGGTCCCACGGACTTGTGTGCGTTCAGATTTTGAAGATGGTGTTGAACCAGATCCTCTCCTACAGTGGGCCCAAGGTCTTCATTCTCACAGCCCCTGCATCTACCTTCTAAGAACTGGGTGGTGCAGTCAGAGCCTTTGCCAGTGAAGACCGAGGCAAAGAAGTCATTCAGAACCTCAGCCTTCTCCAAATCCTGTGTAGCCAGTTCTCCCGAAAGCTTCCTCAGGGGGCCTATTTTGTCCCTAGTCTGTTTTTTGTTTGCTGCGTAGCTGTAGAATCCCTTCCTATTATCCTTAACATCCCTGGCTAGGTTTAATTCTAACTGGGCCTTAGCCTTCCTAACCTGGTCCCTAGCTTCCCGGACAACATCCCTGTACTCTACCCAGGCCACCTGTCCTTGCTTCCATTTTTTATAAGCCTCTTTTTTCCTTTGAATTTTCCTCAACAGCTCCTTATCCATCCAAGGAGGTCTCCTGGCCCTCCTGCGGCACTCCTGAGCTTCTAGCAGGTGATCCTTGAATATCAGCCAAGAGTCTTGGGCCCCCCGGCCCTCCAGGGCTATATTCCATGGAGCCTTACTAAGCAGGCTCCTGAAGAGGCCAAAGTCTGCTCTTTTGAAGTCCAGGGCAGTGAGCTTGCTACACCCTCTTCTCACTGTCCTGAGGATCTCGAATTTGACCATCTTGTGATCACTGCATCCAAGGCTGCCCTGGAGTACCACATTCTCAACAAACCCTTCCCTGTTGGTGAGCGCAAGGTCAAGCATGGCACCTCTCCTTGTCAGCTCCTCTATTACTTGCAGAAGGAAGTTGTCTTCCACACAATCGAGGAACCTCCTGGATTGCTTGTGCCGTGCAGTGCCATCGTTCCAACAGATATCAGGGTGGTTGAAGTCCCCCATGAGAACAAGGGCCTGCGAGCGTGAGGCTTTTCCTATCTGTCTGTAGAGTGCTTCATCCACAGGTTCTCCTTGATCAGGTGGCCTGTAACAGATTCCCACAGTAATTGTCTCCATTAAGTACCTAAGTGAAGGTGGGATGAACTCAGGTCATTGGTTTTAGAACTCTAGCAAAAAGGAGGGAAGATAACCTCCCACTCTCCACACATCTAGGCCTTGAGAATGAATTCTCACAGTTGTAACATACATATATGCATAGTTATATACCCATACACATATTGTTATACTTCTTCTTACAGCATCAAGTAAAACAGACCAAATAGTGTATTTCACTGTTTTAAGGCATTCGATTTATTTAATTCCATCTGACTAAAATTGAAAGGGGTAAAATAATTTCATTCATCTCAGAAGTGATGATGCACAAAAAATAAATGAAAGCCAGTGGAGATTTGATGGATGGACCACTCGGTGGATAAAGAACTGGCTGGATGGCCGCACGCAAAGAGTTGTGGTCAATGGCTCGATGTCTGGCTGGAGACCGATAACGAGTGATGTCCCTCAGGGATCGGTGTTGGGACTGGTCTTGTTTAACATCTTCACCGCTGACATGGACAGTGGGATTGAGTGTGCCCTCAGCAAGTTTGCCAATGACACCAAACTGTGTGGTCCGGTTGGGGACCGTCAGGGACTGTAGTGACAGGACAAGGGGTAACAGGTTAAAACTTAAACAGGGGAAGTTTAGATTGGATATAGGGAGGAAATTCTTTCCTGTTAGGGTGGGACACTGGAATCAGTTGCCCAGGGAGGTTGTGAGTGCTCCATCCCTGGCGGTGTTCAAGGCCAGGTTGGGTGAAGCCTTGGGTGGGATGGTTTAGTGTGAGGTGTCCCTGCCCATGGCATGTGGGTTGGAACTAGATGATCTCGAGGTCCTTTCCAACCCTAAGTATTCTATGATTCTATGATTTTACATGAACAGTAGAATGCAAGTCCTTGAAATTTTCCTTCATCAGACAAACATGGAAGAGATATCCTTGAATGATTATTGATCTGTTAAAGAATTTTCAATTTCAATGTCTTATGTCCCTTACATAAAAAACACAGCTAATATTATCATATGCATGCTTATCCTAGCAATTAAGAATAGCTAACAAGATTGTCTTTTGTATGGCCGCAATTGGAAGTTTTCCGTGAAGTCAGCTGTAATATGTGTTGAAATTTTGATTCTGTATTATAGGAAAAATATTCATAATACAACTGCAGAGTGCAGATTTATTAAGAAAGCAAAGACATTGTTAAGATTTTTTTATGTTTTAGGTATGGCACCAAGCTTCAACTGGATGGATGTTTAGAGCATTTAGCTCCTTTCCAATAAGACTCAAGTTTTTCTCTATGGGCCTTGATGCTTGATTGCTTAGTTACTAATGTCTGGAACAGCATATACATATAATGCACAAAATTATATATTTTCCTATAAGACACAAACTTGTGTCTGAGTTCTGGCAATGAAATTGTAAGACACATGCTTCTTCAGTCTCTACAGGGATCTCACACTTACTGGGTATCAGACTGCAAAATCCACTATGGAATGAAATAGAGCCAAAAGAGAGGAAAATCTAAGAAAATCAATAAATGTTTGATTGTTGCATTATCTCTGTGTCTGTTAACTCTGAGGTGTACTACCAAACGGTCCTACTAAAGGGTCTTTTTGTTCTTGAGGCTCATATATAGTTCTAAAGACTAGACTTTCTCCTTGAGTAGTACCCACTGTAAATAATTTTTTATTTCAAAATCAAACAATCTCAAAAATCCTTTTTATCATTATTCATTTTGCTACCCTTTTCTTTCACTTCCAATATCTCTAAATTTTTCATTCAAGCTATGGAAACTGCATGCTGTGTTCTCTGTCTTTACTCAGGATGTTTTCAGGATCAAAGTTCCTACATTTTCAGAAAATATACTTAGTTGAATTTTAAGTTTTCTTAAAAGAAACTACGTTTTTCTGACCCCTCATCAACACTGTTGAGAGATATATATTATACATATAAATATATATATATATATTTAAGCGAGTGTAAGAGGATTTGTCATTAGATAACTGGTATTGTCTTACTGAGACCAGCTTGTTAGAGTACCAGAAGCACATCAATAAAACTTGCTTTGTACATGCTACAGAAATAGGTTTCTAATGATTGATGAGGATGGGAAATAAGATCTCAAAGAAACACTGAGTTTTTCTAGAGAGTATATAGGCAGAGATTGTGTTGCGATTACACTTCAAGGGTCAATACCCTACAATTTTCAGAATTTTTTACAGCCTTAGGATCATGTTAGAGCTAGCATTTCTCATGAAATCATCAATACAAATCTTACAGACCTGCAAATGATACAGTGTCAATATCATAGTATCTAAGATTTTAGATTATGTCATTTACAACTGAAAAATGAAACTAATCCTCTTATATGATGACTTTACAACTGTCACTTTGTGTTTTAAATGTTAAACTGATTTCTGTATTGCACTCACATTAGAACTGCCTTAAGAATACCACCACAGATTTCTTCTAAGACAGAATAAAGCTGCTAATCTTTGAAAGCTCTGGGTTTCTTTGAGCACACATATCTGAATCTGTGCTCACTTTAGCTATTCATACTGTAGTCATAGATCTGGATGGGAAAACAAGAGTAGTCACTGATGCTCCAAAATTTGAATGACTGAACTAACCACTGACATTTTCCGCAAATAGTCAGTCGTCAGGTATCCAGGGTATTTCCATGCCAGCTTCCTCTGCAGTCTGCAAGAGCTCAGAATATAACACAAGGACCATTTATTTTGTGTTCATTATGGATATCTGTTTGTGCCTGTTACTTAATTTAATCACTGCCCTGAATCACATGATTGCCTTCAGAAAGATGCCATGGGTATAAGTCAATTAATATAAATGACCATGGACTTTGTAGGTGTTCTAGAATATTAAATGAGCAAGCTCGTATAAAATAACAACTGACAGATTTTTTTAAAGCTTCTCTAAAGCTATTTTGAACTCTCCTTGGTGTTTATCTTTCTGGCTGATATATTATGTAGTTGCCCATTGCAGTGAGTAATGATGGATGTAGGCATAGGCATTTGAGTATGGTGCCTGGTAATTTGTCACAGTATTATACATTTTGGAGTTCTATTGTTTTCAAAATGCTTTCATTTTAACAGGAAAATATGTAAATTCTAGGGTAAAATTTTTTGCGCTCTCTTTAACTGGCTCATTTTCAATAGCTTAAACTCCTGCATCAGTCTGATACAAAAAGATGCTGTCACTTTTACTCTTTTTAGGATATGCGAAATGTTTGTAGGTTTGTCCCATTTTGCATTAAGCTGTGTTTTAGGGATTTGATTGTTCAGTCTCTACATAAGACAGGAAAAAGAAGGGCCTATCAGCTCTCTCTGAAACTCTAATTCTATATCAATATAGATATCAATTAATATCTATATCAAAACTATTCTGTATCCTCTGAGTCAGTCAAAGTATAGCTTCAGCTTTATAATGTAGGTCAACAGGGAGCTCCTCCATGTTCTCTCAAAGGTACAGCTTTTGTTAACAAGGGCCTGAAAGAAAAACTTGCTAAAAACTCAGCTCAACATATAGTAATCAAGAAGCAATACATGCAATTAATTTTTTTGTCCTTCTCCTGTATTTGGCAGGCCATGTTTTTTACAAGTAATTTAAGACCCATGCCACCATGGGATTTTAACCTGTGCTCTCTCTCTTGGAATTTCGGCACTGTGAGAAGATCAGATTTTGTTCAAGAAAATGACCCACCTTATTATAGATTCATAGAAGGTGGGCTTTAGAGCCACACATTAACACAGTTATAAGAGGCTTAGACATCAAAACAGATATTGGATGTATCCAAGTATCAATTCTATCAATTACATTGATTTGTTATGAATCAGGTGAAGATATTAACAATATTTATCAAGTGAGGTAGCTTCTTGATTTGTCAGAATTTGTTGAGGTAAAAAAATTCTAGAAGCAACCGAACAATGCTGAAAATTCATTGTGAATCTAAAATTCATTTCCTATGTCCTGAGGAGAATTTTACTCAATTTGTTTGAAATTAAATCATGAAGATTAATTCTTTTTCAACTTGTAAAGTTCTATTCCAACTTTGAGATTTTCTGTAAGCAGATAATTTTTCAATTTGCACAGCAAAAGAGAATTAACGCATTTTGCAGATTATGTTTTTTTTCACCCAACAAAATTAGTTAAAACCCAAAGTGGTTTTATGTACTAAAGAGAATGCTGTCACTACTCATATTATTTGTGTGCATTAGAACATTTGTACTTATCAATGTATCATATTATTAAATCACTGTTAAAGTCAGGAAAAGAAAGTTTCATTTAACATGGAAAACTGGTTCTTAGCTGTGTTCAAACATACATCACAAAACAGTTTGCTTTAATACTGAGGTTCACATAACATTACACTTTTTTTCGCTCACATGATTTATTCTTCCTTACAAAAAGCAGAAGACCATGGACAGAAACTAATATTCCACCCTGCACTTCTTTCAGAGTTATCATCCTGAACATACCCTATCTCTGAAGCATTAATGTCTAGGAAATACAACTTTGTAAAAAGGCTAATATTCAAATAAATGACCCATGAAATAATTCTTCCAGCAAACAACAAAAACTCTGAAGTTAAGACAAATAGAGTTTTTAGTCTCTCATCCATCTAGATTTCTGGTATTTTCACTGAAATCTTGCAAATTGTCTCTCAGCTAAATAGAATCATAGAATTATTTAGGTTGGAAAAGATGTTTAAGATTGAGTCCATCAACTAACCTAGCACTGCCAAGTCCACCACTAAACCATGCTCCCAGGTGCCACATCTTTCACATGCCTTCAGAGACAGTGATTCAACCACTTCCTTAGGCAGCCTGTTCCAATGCTTAATAACACTTTCAGTGATTTCTTTTTTTTTTTCCTAATATCTAATCTAAACCTCTCCTGACACAACTTGAGGCCATTTCTTCTTGTCTCATTACTTGTGGAAAAGAGACCGACACCTACTTGTTACAACCTCCTTTCAGGAGGAGGCTTGCTTGCAAAACCTTTCACCAGCCTTATTGCTGTTCTTTGTATGTGCTCCAGAACCAAAAGGTCATGTAGTGAGGGTCCCAAAACTGAACACAGCATTCAAGGTGCGGCCTTGCCAGTGCTGAGTACAGGGCAACTTCCCTGGCCCTGCTGGCCACACTATTTCTGATACAAGCCAGGATGTGATTGGCATTCTTGGCTGCCGAGGCACAAGCTGGCTCATGTTCAGTGGCCATCAGTCAGCACCCTGAGGTCCTTTTCCATGGAGCAACTTTCCAGCCACTCTTCCGCAAGCCTGTAATGTTATGTGGGGTTATTGTGACCCAAGTGCAGGACCTGGCACTTTGCCTTTTTGAACCTCATACAACTGGCCACTGCCCATTGATCCAGCCTGTATATATCCCCCTGCAGAGCCTTCCTAACCTCCAGCAGATCAACATTCCTGACCAGCTTGGTATCACCTACAAACTTACTGAGGGTGCATTCAGTCTTCTCGTCCTGATCATTGATAAAGATATTAAACAGCTGGCCCCAGTACTGAGCTTTGGGGAACACCGCTTGTGACTGGGCACCAACGGGACTTAGCTTCATTCAGAACTCCTTGGACTGGCCACTTAGCTAGTTTTTACACAGTGATGAATACACCTGACCAAGCCATGAGCAGCCAGTTTTTCCAGGAGAAGGCTGTGGGAAATGGTGTCAAACGCTGTATATAATTTAACTCTACTGATAAGTGGATTTATTTAATTCTGTAGTGATAATATTTAATTACCACTATATCATTACCAGGGGTAATATATAAATATAGTGGTAATATTAAATTCTGTAGTGGTAATAATTAATTCTTCACTATGAGTGGTGAGACAATGGAACAGCAGAGAACTTGTGGCTGCCCCGTTTCTGGAATTTTTCAAAGCAAGGTTGGATGGGGATTTGAGCAACCTGGTCTAGTGGAAAGTGTCCTCGCCCAGGGCAGGGGAGTTGGAAATTTAAGGTCCCTTCCAACCCAAACCAGTCTAGGACTCAGCGATGACTGTGTGATTTTTATTTTTATTCTAATATCATTGAGGAAACAACCATGAGCAGAGTTTTTATCTAATAGTTTATCAGAAGTGTATTGAGAGTCATCTTTAACATCATCCCTCTTTTTAAAAAATACATTTGAGGAGAAGTACATGGGAATTTTAATTAACTGCTAGAAACAATTTTGGAATTAGAAGTTTATTAATGGTAGTTGCACCATAAAAGAAAAGCATAAATCGCAGTAGATTCCCATGGTGTGAACAGGCTAATAAAAGTATCATGCACTCCTAAAAAGACAAAACATGTAAATATGAGAAAATGAAAGGAAATTATGGATGATACACAATAAATGCTTAAGAGTAAAATTTTCAGGCAGTGAAGGATCAAAGTTCTTATATTAAATAAATAAATCAAATCACATCTAAATAACACCTATGCTGTTGTGAAATTTTATCTCTGAGGCACACTGCTAATTAGGATAAAAGCAACATTTATTTCCATCATAAACACGCAAAGTAGGAGAAAATGTGGTAGAATGGATGTATATTTATCATGTTTTATAAACCCTGATATTTGTTCATTAACTTCTGATTTTGTCTTGCCATTTCAACACTTTCATACTTGAATTTTATAGTTGTTTTGCATTTACTTGCCTTTCATTTTTCTTTTGAACACATACTTTTTGGTGGTCACTTTTTATGTTTTTAACAGGCAAAGAACAGGAATGTATGCCTATGTCTAGAACACAAATTTCCAGACCAAGCCTTCCTGTTCAAGTATGTAACACGTGTTCTAGTGTTATACTTCTGGTCTTCTAAGTTTTGACCGGGTTTGGGAAGAGATTTATTGAAATACTTCAAGTGTTAAACTAGAAACCCCTTGGAAGATCTTAAACATTTTCAGGAAAATGGGGATTTCCATCTCCATTTGTCTGGTGCAGGAAGGCTGGCAGCACTTCATCATGTTTGGCTCCAGGGTTCTTGGCATTTTGAAGTTCTCTTGCCAGCCAGCATGTCTCTGACTCACACCCTGAAATAATTCTGCCCTGTCCAGGACCAATGCTTTAATCAGCAGAGATAGGTTGTGTTTCCAGGAGTTTCAGACATGTCTAGACCTATCCATGCTGGGACTGCGCAATGCTGAGATCCACATTAAGCTGGCTATCAATCCAGAAAAAGGTGTTTGCATTAGCAGAGCAGGCAGTTCTGCTTTAAGAAAGCCCCAACATTTTCCATGTGGAAGTGGACTGCCTGTGTGCCAGTCAATATGCAGGTTTTTTGTATCCTACTCCACTAAAGAGTGTAGGTGCGCAATATGCTATTAATCCTATTTTGCAGGCACTTGAAAGTGCAGAAAATCACTTGTAAGAATGACATAACTGCCAAATACACAAACCTAATTACAATATTGTTACCTAGCCAATGCTGGGCTAGGGAAAGCTCTCTTAGTCTGTGGTTGAATTCGATGAATGCACTGAAAGACACAAGGAAGATGTCTCTTTTTCTAAGAATTCATTTGTACTTGGGGTAATGCTAAGTTACACTGCCAAAACAGAACTGCAAAGTTGATAGTACAGCTAGCCAAAGCAACAAATTTCTACGGATTTAACCCTCCAAGGGGTCTTTTTGATTCCATTACCTCAGTGGACCCTCCAATGCAGACTTAGTACCTATATTAAAGTTTTCAATAACAGACCAAGGAACTGTCAAGACAAGGGGCTATGTATGAAATTGTGTCTTAAATTTTTTCGCCAATATGCATATTCTGTGAAGGAAATTCTAATCTGTTAATTATAAGAGATGTTCAAGGCCAGGTTGGATGGTGCTTTGAGCAACCTTGTCTAGTGAGAGGTCCCACTTCCCATGGCAGGGAGCTGGAACTAAATGATTCCTAAGGTCCCTTCCAACACAAATGATTGTGTGATTCTGTGATTCTTTGAGGAAAAATAATCCATTCTCCTTAGATGACTATAAGTGATGGGGATACATTATTTATTACTTTGTTATTTTTTTCACATGTTGGTTAACTAAGACATGTAAACTGCTGAAATCACAGCTAGTGTGGAAGGTTGGTGCTTGCAGAGCACTAAATATTGTAAAATAGGGTCTACAATAAAAATGTTTTTATGGCTATTGCATGCAATTTACCTATAATGTGAATCACATTTACCTGTAATGTAAATCATGTTAGGAAACAGGCTCTCTCCTAACATGGAACTGACTACTATGGGGTTATCCTGCCTTGAACTGCTGCAAATCATCATTTCACATGAAATATGAAATCTGCTATTTTTATTGAGATAAATTTGCCAAGTGTCTGTTATAGATAGTAACAGTTGTACTTTTAACTTGAGTCAGTATCTCAGAAAGTTTAAAATAGCTAAACTGGGAGTGTGTCCAGTTACAGACCTTTCCTATAAGCCAAGAGACAATGCTGTGCTGATATTCATAGATATATAATCATTTCTCTCTGGAAATCGTGAGTCAGATACCCAAGTTGTGTTGATTTAAGCAAACTACAATGGTATATGTTAGCTGTTGATCTGGGACAGCAAGTTTAAATAGTATTCTGGGTTCTCTAAAACCTGTAATTAAAGATTTTCTTACAGGTTAGTGCACCACCAGTACAGACTTTTAAGCATGAACTGAGGTAATGCTGACAGTTGATGATTAGGGGAGATAAAATGAAACGTATAATTAAGCTAGTTTTATTTCAGAGCTTTCTTTCTCCTCAAAACAGTGTGGAGTACAGTCATTTTCACCTGTGCCATCTTTTTTATATAATGGACAAATATAATTGTAATAATCTGTTAATTCCCTTTGAACCTTTTTTTTTTTTTTTAACTTTATTTTTGTCGTTTAGTTCTGAATTATTCTTTATGATACTGTTAAGCAGCCCCTAAATTTTTCACTGGATTCAAGTTGCTCTTTCACCCGTGTGTTGCTATGCTCTTCTATTATTTCCTTTGGGAGCTATTTAATCCTTTTTGAATACATAAATCAATAATTATTGGCAAACAAAATACATTAAAAATTAGTTCATAAATAAGAAAGCAATGGAAATAGGAAATCTGCACTGTGATTAAGCATTTTCAGTAGAGATGACAGTTTGACCTGGTAAGAATTAAGATATGTCTACATTATAATTAAGTGATGTAGCTTTTATGAACAAAATTTTCTGGCCAAAATTCTCAAAAATTACTGTAATAGGACTGATTCTCATGGGTAAATAAAATTGAGCCACCGATCTACTACCTTATCTACTACCATTGCTTTGCATTTCTTTGTAACTAACACAGCATACTCCAGCTACTGAATCATACTTTATGCATGTTTGGCTCAGTCACAAGGGGATACTTATACATATTGTCTAAGCACACCAGCTATTCAATTTAGTCTTTTTTTTTGTATGGAAAGATGTTCTGTTTTCCTACTATGCACTTTACATGGTGGGATGGCTCCTATGACTGGAGTGTTGGAATGGAAGGTTACAGGCTCTTCAGAAAAGACAGGCCCAGCAGGTGGGGAGGGGGAGTTTCCCTTTATGTTAGGGATAGGCTGGAGAGTGTGGAACTCTGTCTTGGGACAAGACAGCAGCCAATAGAGAGTTTGTGGGTCAGGGTTAAAGGGAGAACAGCAATGGGAGACATTACCGTGGGGATCTGTTACAGACTGCCTGATCAAGAAGAATCTGTGGATGAAGCACTCTACAGACTGATAGGAAAAGCCTCATGCTCACAGGCCCTTATTCTCATGAGGGACTTCAACCCCCCTGATATCTGTTGGAGGGATGGTAAGGCCCTGCACAAGCAATCCAGGAGGTTCCTCAATTGTGCGGAAGACAACTCCCTTTCACAAGTAATAGAGGAGCCGACAAGGAGACGTGCCATGCTTGACCTCGTGCTCACCAACAGGGAAGGGCTCATTGAGAATGTGGTACTCCAGGGCAGCCTTGGATGCAGCGATCACAAGATGGTCGAATTCGAAATCCCCAGGACAGTAAGAAGAGCGTGTAGCAAGCTCACTGCCCTGGACTTCAAAAGAGCAGACTTTGGCCTCTTCAGGAGCCTGCTTAGTAAGGTTCCATGGAATATAGCCCTGGAGGGCCGGGGGGCCCAAGACTCTTGGTTGATATTCAAGGATCACCTGCTAGAAGCTCAGGAGTGCTGCATCTCAACTAGAAGGAAGTGCCACAGGAGGGCCAGGAGACCTCCTTGGATGGATAAGGAGCTGCTGAGGAAAATTCAAATGAAAAAAGAGGCTTATAAAAAGTGGAAGCAATGAAGACGGCTTGGGTAGATTACAGAGATGCTGTCCGGGAAGCTAGGGACCAAGTTAAGAAGGCTAAGGCCCAGGTGAAGTTCCCGATGACTGGAAAAAGGGAAATATAACCCCATTTTCAAGAAGGGGAAAATGGATGACCCGAGGAACTACAGACCAGTCAGTCTCACCTCTGTGCCTGGTAAAATCTTGGAGCACATTCTCCTGGAAGGCATGCTAAGGCACATGAAAAACAACAAGGTGTTTGGTGACAGCCAGCAAGGCATCCCTAAGGGGAAATCCTGCCTGAGCAATTTGGTGGCCTTCTATGATGGGGCTACAGAACTGATGGACAAGGGTAAAGCAGTTGATGTCATCTACCTGGACTTGTGCAAAGCGTTTGACACTGTCCCATACAGCATCCTTCTCTCTAAATTGGAGAGATATCAATTTGATGGATGGACCACTCGGTGGATAAAGAACTGGCTGGATGGCTGCATGCAAAGAGTTGTGGTCAATGGCTTGATGTCCGGCTGGAGACCAGTAATGAGTGGTGTCCCTCAGGGATCGGTGTTGGGACCGGTCTTGTTTAACATCTTCATCACTGACGTGGACAGTGGTATTTAGTGCGCCCTCAGCAAGTTTGCTGATGACACCAAGCTGTGTGGTCCGGTTGGCATGTTGGAGGGAAGGGATGCCATCCAGAGTGACCTTGACACGCTTGTGAGGTGGGCTGATGCCAACCTCATGAAGTTCAACCATGACAAGTGCAAGGTCCTACACCTGGGTCGGAGCAATCCCAGGCACAGCTAAGACTGGGCAAAGAAGAGATTCAGAGCAGCCCTGCAGAGAAGGACTTGGGGAACATGCTAGGGATTGAAGGATGGCGGGCTAAGGAGGACTATCAATCTCTTGTTTCACTTGTGGGAAAGGATAGCTCTTTAGACCCTGTCCCGCAGGGGAAAAAGGGAACTAGGACTGGCTCCCTGAAATGCCTGTACACCAATGCACGCAGCATGGGGAATAAACAGGAGGAGTTAGAAGTCTGTGTGCGGGCTAAAGGTTATGATCTAGTGGCGATTACAGAGACATGGTGGGACAGTTCACATGACTGGAATGTGGTCATGGATGGCTATGTCCTTTTTAGGAAAGATAGGTCAGCGAAGCGAGGTGGTGGAGTTGCTCTTTACGTGAGAGAGCAACTAGAATGTATTGAGTTCTGTCCGGGGTCGGATGAGGAGCAAGTGGAATGTCTGTGGGTACGAATCAAGGGGCTGACTGGCACGGGTGATACAGTTGTGGGGGTCTATTACAGACCTCCTGATCAGGACGAAGGAGTTGATGAGGCTTTCTACAGGCAACTGGAAGTAGCCTCGCGACTACATGCCTTAGTCGTCGTGGGGGACTTTAATTACCCCGATATTTGCTGGAAGACTCACACAGCCAGTCATTCACAGTCTAGGAGGTTCCTCGAGTGCATTGATGATAACTTCTTAATGCAAATGGTGGACGTACCAACTAGGGGAGCAGCGCTGCTAGATTTAGTACTCGCCAACAAGGAGGGTTTGGTCGAAGTGGTGACGGTCAATGGCAGCCTTGGCTGCAGTGACCATGAGATGGTGGAGTTTAGGATCCTGTGTGGGAGGAATAGAATACCTAGCAAAGCCACAGTTCTGGAATTCCGAAGGGCCAACTTTGGCCTCTTCAGTCAACTGCTAAGGGAAGTCTCATGGGAAAGTGTACTAGGCGGTAAAGGGGCTCAAGATAGTTGGTTAGCATTCAAGGACCGCTTCTTCCAAGCTCAGGATCGGAGCGTCCCAATGAGTAGGAAGTCAAGTAAGGGATCTAGGAGACCGGCGTGGTTAAACAAGGAGCTGCTGGGCAAACTCAAGTGGAAAAGGAGAATCTATGGATTATGGAAGGAGGGGCTGGCCGCTTGGGAGGAATATCGGACAGTTGTTAGAGGATGTAGGGAGGCAATTAGGACAGCTAAGGCCTCCTTGGAACTCAATCTTGCTAGTCGGGTTAAAGACAATAGAAAGGGCTTCTTCAAATACATAGCAAATAAAACTAAAACAAGAGGCAATATAGGCCCACTGCTGAACGAAGTGGGTACCCTGGAGACAGAGGATATAAAGAAGGCAGAGGTGCTGAATGCCTTCTTTGCCTCTGTCTTTACTCCTGCAGACTCTCCCCGAGGGCCCCGGATTTCTATAGCCCCAGAAGGAGTCAGGACAAAGGAGGAGTTTGCTTTGGTAGATGAGGATTGGGTTAGGGATCAGCTATGCAAACTGGACATCTGTAAATCGATGGGTCCGGATGGAATGCACCCACGGGTGCTGAGGGAGCTGGCGGAGGTCATTGCTAGGCCACTTTCCATCATCTTTGGTAAGTCGTGGGAAACGGGCGAGGTGCCTGAGGATTGGCGGATGGCAAAGGTCACACCAATCTATAAGAAGGGCAAGAAGGAGGACCCGGGTAATTATAGACCGGTCAGCCTTACCTCCATCCCTGGAAAGATGATGGAACAACTTATTCTTGACTCCATCACTAGGCATATCAAGGATGAGGGGGTCATTAAGAACAGCCAACATGGTTTTATGAGGGGGAAGTCATGTATGACCAACCTTATAGCCTTCTATGAGGAAGTGACTAGGTGGAGGGATGATGGTAGAGCGGTAGATGTAGTTTTTCTTGATTTCAGTAAGGCATTTGATACTGTCTCCCACAGCATCCTCATAGATAAGCTAAGGAAGTGTGGGCTTGATGATCAAGTAGTGAGGTGGATCGAGAACTGGTTGAAAGGAAGAAGGCAGAGAGTTGTGGTCAATGGCGCAGAATCTAGCTGGAGGTCTGTGACTAGTGGAGTTCCTCAGGGGTCGGTGCTGGGACCGGTGCTGTTTAATATTTTCATCAATGACCTGGATGAGGGAACTGAGTGCACCCTCAGCAAGTTTGCTGATGACACAAAACTGGGAGGAGTGGCTGACACACCAGAGGACTGTGCTGCCATTCAGTGAGACCTGGACAGGCTGGAGAGTTGGGCGGGGAGAAACTTGATGAAATTTAACAAGGGCAAGTGTAGAGTCTTGCATCTGGGGAAGAACAACCCCATGTACCAGTACAGGTTGGGGGTTGACCTGCTGGAAAGTAGTGAAGGGGAAAGGGACCTGGGGGTCCTGGTGGATAGGAGGATGACCATGAGCCAGCAATGTGCTCTTGTGGCCAAGAAGGCAAATGGCATCTTAGGGTGCATTAGAAAGGGAGTGGTTAGTAGGTCAAGAGAGGTTCTCCTCCCCCTCTACTCAGCCTTGGTGAGGCCGCATCTGGAATATTGCGTCCAGTTCTGGGCCCCTCTGTTCAAGAAGGACAGGGAATTGCTTGAAGGAGTCCAGCGCAGAGCCACAAAGATGATTAAGGGAGTGGAACATCTCCCTTATGAGGAGAGGCTGAGGGAGCTGGGTCTCTTTAGTCTGCAAAAGAGGAGACTGAGGGGTGACCTCATCAATGTTTACAAATATGTGAAGGGTAGGTGTCAGGATGATGGAGCTAGGCTTTTTTCAGTGATATCCAGTGATAGGACAAGGGGCAATGGGTGTAAACTGGAACATAGGAAGTTCCACGTTAACATCAGGAAGAACTTCTTTACTGTAAGAGTGACAGTGCACTGGAACAGGTTGCCCAGGGGGGTTGTGGAGTCTCCTACACTGGAGATATTCAAGGCCCGCCTGGACAAGTTCCTGTGTGATGTACTGTAGGTTACCCTGCTCTTGCAGGGGGGTTGGACTAGATGATCTTTTGAGGTCCCTTCCAACCCTTGGGATTCTGTGATTCTGTGATTCTGTGATTCTGTGCTGGTCGATGAGAAAATGAACATGAGCCGGCAGCGTGCGCTTGCAGCCCAGAAAGCCAACCGTATCCTGGGCTGCATCAAAAGGAGCGTGACCAGCAGGTCGAAATACGTGATCCTGCCCCTCTACTCTGCTCTTGTGAGACCTCACCTGGAGTATTGTGTGCATTTCTGGTGTCCTCAACATAAAAAGGACATGGAACTGTTAGAACAAGTGCAGAGGAGGGCCATGAGGATGATCAGGGGACTGGAGCACCTCCCATATGAAGATAGGCTGAGAAAGTTAGGGCTGTTCAGCCTGGAGAAGAGAAGGCTGCGTGGAGACCAGGTTGGATGAAGCCTTGTGTGTGATGGTTTAGTGTGAGGTGTCCCTGCCCATGGCATGCCTGTTGGAACTAGATGATCTTGAGGTCCTTTCCAACACTAAGTATTCTATGATTCTATGATTCTTATAATGCAGGGGCTATATTTGCCATCAGCACCTTCCATTTTGTTATGCTTAACTGTACCTGCTTTTTTGGCCCTATTTTCTTTCTTGCATTTATCTAGCTTGACTGTGCTCTTTACAAAACACTCCAGCGCATTAAAAGGTTGCTGTATTTATCAGGTTTAACTGGGGCATTCAAACATTTCTTACTGTGAAGTATTGTTATTGCAGTATCAAGCAATTTCGATGTGCATGATAAATGACAGCAGGCTGGCTCTATTAAGGTTAATGGCTTGATGATTTACAAGTGAAGGTATATCAGAGTCAAAATTATTGCATCAATTGTTCCACTAAACAATGTGAACTTTGAATATACTGGTTTGGAATGCCCTGGAGGAGTGTCATTACTGTTATATTAATTGTGACATGGCATCTATTTCTGAAGTGCCAAGACTTTAGAAAAAATAAGTACTGCTGCTTACAGCTGCCCAGTAACTTAAAGTTACCATCTCCTGTCAGCCATTAATGATCAATAACAAACTGAAAATTACCTCAGACAAAAAAAAAAAACAAAAAAAACACAAAAAAACAGAGCAGGCCAATAGCAGACTATTAGACCTCCTGCAGCTTTAAGCAATGCTAAAGCTTGGGATGACTGTGTAGTACTAGTGATGGACTGCTGTCACCTTGTCCCTCTCTTTATTTTGGTTCAGTCAGAACTTGTCCATACAGAAGCCTCGGCTGTGATCTGTTGGGTTACAACCAGATTAAAAAAAAAAAAAAAAGTGGTGAGAAAATCATCTGGATTTTCTGGGATCAGAACTTGTTTTGAAGCAGAACAACTTCCCAAGTGGTACAGTTAGTTAAAGGAAAGTCTTATTTCTGGAATTAACTCTGAGACAACAAAATGGGCACTAGGAAGCTCTTTCTGGTCTGAAGAACATTGTTTATAACATTTGTTGATGGTAACTTGGAATTCGGCAATCACATATCAATAATTACAAAGGGACGATAATATTAAGTAATTATTTTACTTACTCAAGAATTGGTTTGTTTGTCATTATTGTTTTTAATAACAAAATAGTACAGGGAAGCCATCTGATGAATGTTACCATTTGAATTTTTGATTCACCACGGATATATCAAGCTGTTATGATGAAATGTTGTTTTCAAATGAGGCTTTTCACAGCAATATTTTGAGTTTCAAGGGAAAAGATCAGTACAGTTTAGAGGAATTTGAAATGATAAATGTTCCGTGAATGTTCCTGTACTCAGATATATCTTTTCTTCATTTTCAAACATGACCAACTCAGCTGTTTTAGTAGTAAACAGGCCTATCTTCAGACACTTCAGTAAAGCTATGCCTTTTTCCATATTGATTAAATTGATCACATCTTCCTCTGGTTTAGTTTCCTTTCCTTTTTGTACATGGCTATAGAATGACTAATGATTCTGCTGGCTGTTTTCAGGACAACTTGGTGTAAGATTACTTGTAATAAGTAAAGCAAGTAATAGCAAGTAAATTAGTCTGCTTGATTAATAAACCACTTACTTTACTAAGTGATGAGTGATACCAGGTTTTCAGGAGGGTGGAAGATATGAGGTTCAGCGGGACAGCAAGCACAATTTCATTTAGCAGCAGTCCTAACTGCAGGGTTTTTTTTCCATTCCTTCCTTCTTCAGCACTGAAGAACTGCTGCTTTTCTGTTCTCTCTGTCCTTCCACCTTCTTCTCCATAGTTTAAGTGGTTCAGAAAAGACCAGTAACTAGCCAAGCTGGAAGCTGCTGCTACTGATAAGAAGAAAGGACCTGGTAATTAGATTCTGCTTATTATCAGGACATAGGCAATGCTTTCACACAGTGCTCCATAAGAGTGGCAACTAACAAAAATTTCAGTGGAAGACAACCTTAAATTGTTTACCTGGACCTTGGAGTGGGGAAGAAAGGCTGGAGCAAGGGAGCAGGTACAGAGCAAGCATGGTTACTCTTCTTTTATTCAAAGGATGTGCTGCAAAATTGATTAAATGCAGTGTGGGTTTTTGTTTTCCATCCAGAGTAAATAATGATTTGTACTGGAACTGTAAGAATATATTTAAGGAATGGTAGTGTTCCTTGCTGTGTGAACATGGTCCATCTGTGGTTTCTGCAAGTCACTACTGTTGGAGCCTCTTTCACGGACACCCCCTTGTCGTGGGGAAAGAGCCTGCATGCCCTTGTGAGGTTGGGAGCTATGCTGATGGTGGCATATGTCTCCAGTAGGGTCTCCCATGCCAGACAGGTCTCAACTGAAGGGTCAGACAAAATGTGCCTACAGGCAGGAGTGGCTCACTAGCCTTCGGGCAACCATCTTAGGAGAAGGACAACTTTAACTTCAAACCCAGGCAGATGGAGCTCATTTAGCTCTGTAAGGCCATCCATCTAAGAGAAGGACACTCTAACCAAACCTACGACCTGAGGTCTTTTCTGTCACCATCCAAGCTCCCTAGGCCCTGGCAAATAAACCTCAGGTGTAAAGGGTGGGGCCAGTTCCACGCATGCTGTGCCTCACCTAAAAATTCCACAGCACAGGCCTGAAGGGTTTACCCACACTTGCAAAGCCCTGCAGCGACATGCAAAGGACAAAACAGCAGGTGATAAGGTGCACTGGAAGGCGCAGATCCAACCCTGCATGCAGGTGGTTCAGGACATTGGTCGCTCAAGATTGACCTAGGAGATGACAGTCTTGTTCAGCAACATCATGAATGACCAAGCAGCCTTTTATTTCAAGGAGAGCACTGCTTGCTCCATAAGGAGAGAGGCTTAGAAAAGGTGGCCTAACGAAAGCTCATCTCCCCCTCCAGCTGGTTAGCTAGCAGCGGCCAATGGGCATCTTCTGTTGCAGTCGATCAAAGACAAAGAGACAAAGGCAAACACCTGCCTCCGAAGGTGTGTCCAGATTGACATTCGCATGTTGGAACATCAGAGCCATGCTTGATACAGCAAACAGCGCAGAACGGCATTCAGGCCACCCACTAATTGCACACGAACTGTCACAACTCAACATTGATATTCCTGCTCTCAGTGAAGTTCTCCTTTGTGAGGAAGGTAGCCTTAAAGAATATGATGCCGGCTATACACTCTGCTGGTCAGGCAAATCCAAAACTGAAAGTCGTCTTTCTGGAGTTGGCTTCATGATTAAAACCTCCATCTTCTCTAAACTTGAAACTTTGCCGATAGGTCATTCCAATCGTATTATCTCCTTACGTCTTCCACTACACAATAATCATCATGTTCTTTTCAGCATATATGCTCAAACTCTGCAAGCTGACCCTGCAGAAAATGACAAATTCTACTCCGACCTGAATCACCTCACTCAAAAGGTTCCTATAGAAGATAAGACCATAATCCTTGGTGACTTCAGCGCCTGAGTAGGTAAGAACTTTGAAGCCTGGAAAGGAGTACTAGGCAAGCACAGTATTGGTAGCTGCAAAAATAACGGTCGTCTCTCGCTACAGTTTAGTGCAGAGCAGCAGCTTACCATCACCAATACTATTTTCCAGCAGAAAGACAGCCTGAAGACAACCTGGATGCATCCTCGATCTAAACATTGGCACCTTATCGATTATGTCTTAGTGCGCCAAAGAAATGTCCTCGATGTCTGTCACGCACAAGTGATGCCTAGTGCAGAATGTCAAACAGACCACCGCCTTGTGCGTTGCAAATTTAACCTCCACTGCAGGCCCAAACCTAAGAGGGACGGCATTCCCAGGAGGAGGCTCAATGTTAATAACCTTCAAATAGCCACAATGAGTGACAGCTTTCAAGCTAACCTTCAAATTAGGCTTGAAGACCATCTTATAGACTCTTCTCCTGAAGTACTTTGGCAACATATTAAAAATAGCATCCTGCAGTCCTCCATAGAATCTTTTGGGCTCTCCTTAAAGAAAAACAAAGACTGGTTTGATGATAACAATCAGGAGGTCCAGGAACTGCTGACAAAGAAGAGATCTGCCCATTAAGCACACCTCATTCAGCCATTTTGCCATGTAAGAAAAGCAGCCTTTTGTCTTTCATGAAGTAAACTCCAACAGAAACTTCGAGACATCCAGAACAAGTGCTGGCTCAACCAAGCAGAAAAGACTCAATTATGTGCAGATTTGGGTGTCCACAGAGGATTCTGTGAGGCTCTGAAAGCAGTGTATGGACCCACATTTCAGGTTCAAAGCCCCTAGCTTAGTGCAGATGGCCAAATGCTTCTTACAGATAAAATCTCCATCCTGAATCATTGGTCTGAACATTTCCAAACACTTTTTAGTGCTAACTATGTAGTCCAAGGCATAGGAATCCAGCACATTTTACATCTGGTGAAAAATTAATTGGATATAGCCCCTACCATGGGAGAGACTCTTAAGGCTATACAGCAGTGAAAACTGGCAAGACAGCTGCAGTTGATGGAATCCCACCTGAAATCTAGAAGCATGGAGGCAAAGCACTTTATGCTAAATTTCACAAGCTAGTTGTGTGCTGTTGGGAACAAGGTAAACTACCATCAGATTTTCGTGACCCAATCATCACCCTGTATAAGAAAAAGGTTGTAAAGTCAGACTGCTCAAGCTACCGAGGTATAACTCTGCTCTCCATTGCTGGAAAAACCCTTGTAAGAATACAAGAACAGACTAGTACCCATTATTGCAGAAAAACTTCTACCTGAAAGTCAGTGTGGTTTCAGAGCTAACAGAAGTACCACAGACATGGTATTTGTTCTCAGACAACTGCAAGAGAAGTGTAGAGAACAGAATAAGGGGCTCTATGTAACTTTCATTGACCTCACCAAAGCTTTTGACACTGTGAGCAGAAAAGGCCTTGTGGCTGATCTTGAAGCGATTAGGTTGTCCCCCCAAGTTCCTCAAAATGATTATTCTGTTACATAAGGATCAGCGTGGCCAAGTCAGATATGGCAATGCACTCTCTGAGCTCTTCCCAATAACCAATGGTGTGAAACAAGGTTGCGTTCTCTCACCAACTTTATTCACAATCTTGTTCAGCAGGATGCTCCAAAGGGCTATGGTAGACCTCAACGAACAAAACGGCATTTATATTCAATATCGTACTGATGGGAGCCTATTCAATCTAAGGTGACTGAAAGCCCACACTAATACTCTAAATCACCTTGCCTGTGAACTGCTTTTTGCTGACAATGCCACCCTTGTTGCCCACACAGAAGGAGCTCTGCAGCGCTTAACATCTTGCCTTGCGGAGGCGACTGAGCTTTCTGGGCTGGAAGTCAGCTTTAAGAAGTCAGTAGTTCTCTATCAACCTACACCACAAGAAGATTACCATCATCGCCACATTATCATTGGTGAGTCAGAACTTAAGTCAGTTCAGCAGTTCAGCTGTCTGGGAAGCATTATTTCCTCGGATGCCATGATCAACAAAGAGGTAGATAACAGAATAGCAAAGGCATATAGAGCCTTCGGAAAACTCCATAAAAGAGTCTGGTGCAATAAACACCTGAAGAAAAAATACAAAGATTTGCATCTATAGAGACATTGTACTGTCTATTCTTTTATATGGGTCTGAATCATGGTTTGTCTATGGCCATCACCTGAGACTCCTCAAACGCTTTCATCAGCACTACCTCCGTACAATTCTAAACGTCCATTGGACTATGTGTCAAATGTTACTGTCCTTGAACAAGCAGGGGTCACCAGTATCAAGGCCATATTGCTGAAATTGAAGCTGCGCTGGGCAAGGCACGTCTCTGGGATGGAGGATCACCGCCTCCCTAAGACTGTGTTTTACGGTGAACTAGCCACCGGTTGCTGTAAGAAAAGTGCCCCAAAGAGGAGATATAAGTACTCCCTGAAACAATACCTCAGCCTTGGCCGTATTGATTACCATCAGTGGTCCACCTTGGCCTCCAATTGGGAGATTGGAGACACACCATATGTAAAGCTGTTGTCTCCTTTGAGAACACATGCAGAATTAGGCTTGAGGAGAAAAGACAACATAGAAAGAATCACGCCCTGCCTATGCCACCCAAGGAGACCTTTCACTGTGCTTTTTGCAACTGGATTTGCCTGTCCCGCATTGGCCTCTTTAGACATCAGCGCGCTTGTAGTAAGCGTGGGTGAAGCCCTTCCCAAATCTTCATTCGCAAAGTCAAGTCATGACTGTTGGGGCATTAGTCTCCGTCATGACATTTCATGATGAAAGAGGTATCACTCTTTAAAGTTCCCTTCAGTAACTTGGACTTGTATGTAAACTACCCCCACTCCCAGGCCTTCAGCTTGTCCACTGGGTGAAGGCTGGAGTATGAATCTGTGCCATAAATACTGTAAGTGTACAGACAAAATTTCAGGTGAACAATTGACTGCTGACACACATTTAACATTAATTAATATGCTGTTTGTGACTTAATGCTTCTTAAAAGAATCAGAGTTTTATAACATGATAGCAGCTTCTTTGGCGCTCAGCTAATTTCTTGATGGCAGGTTTATGGAGTAATGACATTCAATAGTGCCTTTAAATTATTTATGGCTCTGTCCTGGGTTCAGCTGTAACAGTTATTTTTCTCTTTCTTAGTAGCTGGTGCAGTGCTGTATTTTGACTTTAGTCTGAGAACAATGCTGATAACACTGATGTTTTAGTTGTTGCTATGTAATGCCTACTCTGATCAAGGAGTTTTCAGTCTCATGTTCTGCAAGTGAGGAGGGGCATAAGGAGAAGGGAGGAAGCAGAGACAGGACACCTGACCCAAACTAACCAAAGCGGTATTCCATACTACAGCACATCATGCCCAGTGTATAAACTGGATGGAGTCTCCCAGAAGGGCCAGATCTGGCTGGGTATCGATCAGTGGGTGGTGAGCAATTGTATTGTGCATCACTTGTGTTTATTGTTTTGTTGGCTTTTTTGCCCTTTTCCGTGTTTAGTTTTATATTCTCTCCTCTTGTTATTTCCCTTATTATTATTATTATTATTATTAGTTTTATATTATACTTTAGTTACTGGACTCTTTTTATGTCAGCCCGTGGGGTTTACATTCTTTCTATTCTCTTCCCCATCCTGCCCAGAGTGGGGCAAGAAGAGGAGAGTGAGCGAGCAGCAGCGTAGTTCTGAGTTACCGGCTGGTCTTAAACCACAACGGGCTCTTATGAACTGAAAATGTATCATTCTGCCTTATAGTGAGCACTTTTTAAATTTTCTTCCTGAGAATTAAAGTATCACACAATGAATTTAGTCCCTGGTTTTACTATATAATTTTCTTCTTATTTCAGGATGTAAGTTCAAGTGGAGTACACCTACAATAAAGATGAATATTCAGATTAATATCTACCTAACACAACAGGTAAAACAATGTCTCTTCTCTATGATATATATTATTTGGGAAAATCAAAAATCTGGTGAAAAATTAGTAGGAAGGATTCCATCCTGTTAGGAACATATGGTAATTTTACATTAACTGATATTTTTTGTGAATGTGACAGCAGAAGCATATGTGGAAATGTTTGCATGTTGAGGGGAGCAAAATGTGTTTTGCTGAAAATAAGGCTTCAGCAACTGTCACACTGTAGCTGATGGTTAACAGTATTGACATGCAAATGATTTGCTGAAAACTGCAGATTGAACACAAATCCTTTAATACTCAAGCTGAGAAGAAAGACAAAAGAAAAAAAGCAAAGTGAACATCTGGGTTTTGTCATACTACAGTAACACCTAGCTCTGTCTACAGTCGCCAAATCTAGCATTACTGCAGACTGGCAATCTGCAGTAATTATTAGCACATGCAAATTAATAACACATGTAAACTTTCACTGCTCCCATCCTATTCAATGATTTTAACAAAATAACAATATGTCATTGCCTCATATTTAATATCTGAGGTAAAAAGTATTTGTAAATAAGATGCAAAATTCCCATGTAGAAATGGCTGGTTAATAGTGTTTCATAAGAATATAGTATAGATGACGATGCTGTACTAACAAAAGTCAGCTGCTCTTTTTTATATTTTGTGAGGCATCGTAAGATTTACACAGTTGTTCCTGGGGAAAATGTCCTTCAGAACAAGAAGGCAGATTGCTAAACTGAGGGATGATAATAGTTGCATACCACAGATAGGATACATGTCAGAGAATAAAAGCAAAAATATTAAGAATTCTTGCAGTGTAGTCAAAAGGACAGTTTTATATTAGAAATGAAAGTTGTGATGAAAGTGAGTCTAATAATACATATGATAAAGGATGGGAAAAATTTGAAAATTACGGAAGATTATAAGGGTGAAAAAAGGGTTCTCCTTTCATCATTTACTGCAGTGTTCATATTTAGACAAATATTAAAATACTTGTCCAAAACTTCAAACCTTCCTGCTTGGACAAACAAACAAACAAACAAATAAACAAACAATCTAAAACAATAAAAACCACAACTGGTAAAAAAAAACCAACAAAACACCCCCCCCCAAAAAAAAAAAAAACAAACAACAAAGCCCCCCCTAAAAAAACACTGGAAAAACCCCAAAACAAAACAATAACCCAAAATGGTAAAACTGGTATAAAAATGACAAGAGAAGAATCTTCTTTTAGCAAAGTTTCCAGCATTTTGACAGTCAAACTTGTCCAAAAATATAATTATACTTTCAGCATTTTTTAATTGTTTCACCATTTATTGATCCAAACAGAAAATATTTCAGGTTAAAACCTAAGTTAATCTAACTTCTTAAGACTGCATAAAAGTTTCACTCAGAGTAATTTAGAAGATTTTATCCTTTTGTCAATATGTTTTGGAAGAAATCATTTAATGCCACAGTAGGACAACTTTGCTCTGAAATCATCTCTTGCTGCTGCAAACTAATATGGCAACACTAGTACCATGTGCCTGCAAAAATCCTGTATAAAACCAGGTGGAAAAAGTTTGGATCCCCTTTTACCAGTTTTATCTGTTTTCTCTGTCTTGCATTGTTACATGTGTTGTACCCGAAAACACCTCAGAACTCTTAAATGCTTTAAACCACTAATATTTAAAGTCTGCATATTCATAGATGATCGTAAAATCTCTTTAGTCTTTTTCCACTTTGTACTGGTAAGCCATTCTTCCCGGTGAATATCCCTAAGGCATCTCTGCAGAAGTGGTGGTGTCTGGCAAGATCAGTGTTTCCCTGCTGTGGTTCATCCCTGCTTCAGTTCTAAAAAGTTATTTGATTTTTGATGGACCAGAGAAGGAATCTGTTGTAGTAATGAACTGGCAAGCACATGTTTAAATGGAAATTTCCAAGTTTTCTTATCACAATATGTAAGTATATAATCAAGTTGGAGTTGGTGTGTGCAGTTGTCAGTTAACTGTTTTCTGTTAGAAAGGGAAAGCATACCTGGTCAAAATGTAAGTCAGAGTTTTGTAGTTCTCACTCTGAGCGCTTATTTACAGCTCAGTTTTTCAATTAGTTCGAGGACCTGTGTGAATGCACAAAAGAAGTTAGGCTGGCTGTGAGCAATATCCAGGTTTAAATATTAGAAGATGTGACTACATTTAAAATGAGGTAGCAAAACAAGTGGACTACCTTAACAGATTGAAACAAGACAGACAGACGTAGTACGGTTGTGTTCTACAACACTAAAGCACTTCCAGAAATGCACCACTTGTGACTGTTCCTCTCCTGATCTAAAATAGGTTGCGGCTTTTCACTTCTACTAAAATCTCATCCCCTCCAGGGGCAGCGCATGAACACCTGATACCTCACTTCTGCTGCTATGTAACAGAGCAGTGCGCATTAGATGAAGCTCTAAAGGACTATAGTGCACTCTTAGACTGAGCAATGTTAATGGCATTGTCTTTAATGGTGAAAAGTTTCCACCAGTATAAGTTTGTGAAGAGACTAATATCCTTATATGTATTTTGATCTTTGAGTGGAGGGGGGCAAAGTGGGAACAACAAAACTGTTTTCTGCAAATGCTATGCTGAAACCTTTTCCATAATGTTATAATGACTAGTAATTATTTAACAGAACAGCATCTCACTTCCACAGATGTAGTAACTCCACTTCACATATTTCTTGTCCATTTTCAAATGCTGAAAACATATTTGCCATCTTTTTTGACTGGCAACTATTATCAGAATAGTTCAAACATTCTAGGAAATAACCCTTTCCTGTCACCTGTTTCCTGATTCCAAAAATTTTCTGGGCATAAACTTAGGCATTATAAACAGCACTCAAATGAGACACAGAATCAGCAGCTTGTCATTTCTAGTAGAATCTTTTATTTTTCTTCTTAAAAGTTATGTCCAACTTCTTCGTGATTTTCCTGTTCAGTTATGAAATTGAGGTTGCTTCCCTTCTACACATTCACTTTATATCAATAAGAGCTTTAATAGTGTAGGGATTCAATTTGAAAGAGAAATGCTTTTGCAGTGTACCTTGATGAGGGAAAGGGAGTAGGTATGTTAGCTCATCTATTGTTTTCATGAGCATTTAAGCAGGTAATTAATGAAAATTGAGCAGAATTTTTTAGTTGTATAGGGCATTTACATTTCAGATTTCATAGGCGTTTGACATTACGAGTGTGGTAACAGATTTCAGTAGTTTAATTTGAATTCTGTGATTACCATGCTTAACTTTAAAAAGGGCTACCATGTCTAGATATATGCTCCTATAATCTGTAAATAAAGGTAAATAGAGCTTTCTGTTGATAATGTCAGCTTTGTATTATCTTGCTCATACGCTATGGTAAAATTATACTTCTAAGCAATATCTGAGTTGTTAATATTTACTGTCTAACTAGTAGAAAGTGTATGTGAAGAGAAACAGGATACAAAGCATAATTATGAAAAATATACGAAAAGCCTTATAGACAGTAATCCTAACTTCAGAAGTCAGAACCTAGGATACATCCTGACAAAGAGGAAGTCAGGCAAAACCACCAGAAGCCCTGTATGGATGAAAAAGTAGCTCCTGGACAAACTGCAACACAGAAAGGAAGCCTACAGAATCTGGAAGCAAGGACAGGCAGCCTAGGGGGGACCATAGAGAAATTGTCCAAACAGTCAGGAATCAGGTTAGGAAAGAAAGCCCTGATAGAATTAAATCTGGCCATGGATGTCAAGGGTAACAAGAATAGCTTCTCTTGGTATGTCGGGGATAAACAGAAGACTATGGAAAATGTGGGCCCTCTCTGAAGGGAAACAAGAAACTGGTTACCCAGGATACAGACAAGGCTGAGATAGTCAATGACCTTTTAGCCTCTGTTTTCACTGGCAAGTGCTTCAGCCACACCGTGCAAGTAGCAGAAGTTAAAGGAGAGTGGGAGAACAAAGAAATGCGTGCTGTAGAAGATCAGGTTCAAGACTATCTAACGAACCTGAGGGTGCATGGGACCTGACGAGATTCATCTGCGGGTCCTGAGGGAATTGGCAGATGAAGTGGTTAAGACATTATCCACCATATTTGAGAAGTGACGGCAATCTGGTGAATTTCCCAGTGGCTGGAAAAGGGGAAATATAACCCCCATTTTAAAAAGGAAAAAGAAAGACCCAAGGAACTACAGTTCAGTCTCACCTAGGTGTCCAGCAAGATCATGGAACAGATTCTCCTGGAAAATATGCTAAGACACATGGACAATAAGGGTGTGACGGGGGTGACTGGTAACAGCCAATGTGGCTTCACTAAGGGAAAATCATGCCTGAAAAATTCAGTAGTCTTCTATGATGGGGTTACAGCACCGGTGGATAAGGGAAGAGCAACTGATGTCATCCTCCTGGACTTGTGTCTTTGACATTGTCCTGTATGAAGCTCTTGTCTCTAAACTAGACAGATGTGGATGTGATAGATAGACGACTCAATGGATAAAGTATTGCCTGGAGGTTGCACTCAAAGAGTTTCAGTCAACAGTTCAATGTCCAAGCGGAGACCAGTGATGAGTGGTGTTCCTTCCAGTGCCATTTAACATCTTTGTCAGTGGCAAACACAGTGGGATCAAGCACATCCTCAGCAAGTTTGCTGATAACACCAGGCTGTGTGGTGCAGTTGAGACACTGGACAGATGGGATGCCATTTAGAGGGATCCTGACAGGCTCGAGAACTGGGCCTATGCAAATCTCATGAAGTTCAACAAGGCCAAGTGCAAGATCCTGCACTTGGGTCAGGGCAATCCCAGACACACTTACAGGCTGGGTGGAGAACGGATAGAGAGCAGCCATGAGTAAAAAGACTTGGGGGTTTTGGTTGACAAGAAGCTCAACATGACCTCAACATGACCTTTTGAAAAAGAGCGTGACCAGCAGGTCGAAGGAGGTGATCCTGCCCTTCTACTCTGCTCTTGTGAGACCTGACTTGGAGTATTGTGTACAGTTCTGGTGTCCTCAACATAAAAAGGACATGGAACTGTTGGAACAAGTCCAGAGGAGGGCCGCGAGGATGATCAGGGGACTGGAGCACCTCCCATATGAAGACAGGCTGAGGAAGTTGGGGCTGTTCAGCCTGGAGAAGAGAAGGCTGCATGGAGACCTCATAGCAGCCTTCCAGTATCTGAAGTGGGCCTATAGGGATGCTGGTGAGGGCCTCTTCATTAGGGACTGTAGTGATAGGACATGGGGTAATGGGTAAAAACTTAAACAGGGGAAGTTTAGATTGGATATAAGGAAGAAGGTCTTTACTGTGAGGGTGGTGAGGCACTGGAATGGGTTGCCCAAGGAAGCCGTGAATGTTCCATCCCTGGTGGTGTTCAAGGCCAGGTTGGACAGAGCCTCTGGTGACATGGTTTAGTGTGAGGTGTCCCTGCCCATGGCAGGGGGGGGTGGAACTTGATCTTAAGGTCCTTTCCACCACTAACTATTCTATGACTCTATGATTCTATGACCTGGTGATGTGTACTCACAGCTCAGAAAGCCAAATGTATTACTGGGCTACATCAAATGATGCATGACCAGCACATTGAGAGAGGTGATTCTCACCCTCTACCTTTGAGACCCCACCTGGCGTACTGCATCCAGCTCTGGTGTCTGCAACATAAGAAGGACATGGAGCTCTTTGAGCAAGTCCAGAGGACTACCACCTCTGCTAAGGAGACAGGCTGAAGGCCTGGAGAAGAGAAGGCTGTAGGGAGAGCTTAGAACAACCTTCCAATATCTAGAGGGGGCCTATAAGAAAGCTGGAGAGGGACATCTCATGAAAGCACGTAATAACAGGACAGGACAAGGGGGAATGTTTTTAAATGGAAAGAGGGTAGATTTAGATTAGATATTAGGAAGAAGTTCTTTACTGTGAGGGTGGTAAGAGACTGGCACAGGTTGCCCAGAGAAGCTGTGGCTGCCCCAACCCTGGCAGTGTTCAAAGCCAGGTTGGATAGGGCTTTGGACAACCCGGTCTAGTGGGAGGTTTTCCCGCCCATTGCAGGGGGATGAAAATAGATGATCCAACTCAAACCATTCTATGATTCTGAGTTGAATTGACTGAATTCACTTTGACTATTGATGGCAGATGAAATTTACTGATGATTAATTACCTGATGACAGCATTCTCAACAAATAAGCTTTTTTGCAACAAGTTGTGCAAAAGTATGGGATAATAAAATAACAATTGACTGATGAGGACTAAAAATCTAAAAGTTTTATTCATTTAGTCCTTTACCCAGGTTGAGACTTTTTGAGTGTGTACATGAGGCAATATAATCTAAGGAACACTCTCAGAAAATTCTGTAACACCTGAAGCAGCTAGAGCACCCAGGATATCAACATGCACTATTCTCATAATCTTTGCTGTAATTCCTGCTCCCTTGTATTTTTTTTTTTTTTTTTGATATGTGAGGAAATCCAGGTGCACAGATCCACAGCAAGTGCCAATATGGCCAAATAGCCTTCATTGTACAGACATTAGCTGCCTGGTTCACCTACAGGTGACATACATCTTGAAACACATAGAGTCTTGTAGAAAGAAGCTCTACTTTTTTAATGCAGTCTTATTTATCCTGTAAAAAGCAGTCCTGTCAGTACTTAGTGCAGACATAAAAATTTCTCCTGGAAGCCTTCCCCACCTGCCCTCAATGAGCCTGTTGAAAGCAGTTTCTTCAATATATACTTGTAGGCTGACACCAGAAATTCATTTCTGTAATGCATATTTTAAATGTTAACTATTTTCCAGTCTGACTTCTTGCAGAAGATTTCCTTAAGAAATGGGTACAGAATCAAGTACATCCTCTGTAACTGGGAGTACTGACTCCCATTTAAACCTGTATATGAATCACAGATTCCGTTCAATGTGCTAAAATGTTTTTTTCACTCTCTTCATTCACACTTGCTTATCTAAAGAAATTTTTGTAAATCTTTGCTATTTCACTCACATGCTCATAGCTTGTTCAGAATTCAATAGCATGCATGCCATAGTACACAACATATTCTGTGAATGTTCTCAGCAATATAGTCTGTTCCTTTTAAAATATCTGCCATAATTTTTCATTACAGATGCTGTCAAAACTAAGTTAGACAATATACTGTTTGATAAAACATCTCATTTCAAAATATACCAAGAATATGCAGCTAAAGCCAATGTAAATGGGTCTTGAGGAAGTATCATTTCCTCCTCACGATAAGAAGGAGTCAATGTTTTGATATATTTTTGGCAATGAATTCTAAAATGCAGACCATGAGTGCTAAAGAGCCTGTCAGTTTGGGAGCTAATCCATATGCCAAGGAAGCATTAAAAACATATGTAGCTACTCACTTCAGGGAATGACCAGATATGAATTAAACTTTCACAGAGAAATAAAACCCAACGACTGGTAAGTGTAAGGTGAAATTCTAAATCACTTTTGGCAAGGTGGAAAAGCAGACAGGATCATAGTATAACTGCAGTATACCATGCATGATTAACTTACTGTGGACCAGTTCCCTGGCAGCAGAATTTAACATGGGCCATATTGTAGAAATAGATAATTTTAGAGAGAAAACATGTAACTCAAAGTGCAGAGGCATGCAGAAATTTAAAAAAAAAAAAAAAAAAAAAAAAGGAAAAGTTTGAAAAAAGTGAACAAGCAATTGTTTAATTTTCTAATCAAAGGCCTTGGTAGTAGGGTTTACAACACAGTTTTATGTTTCCACTCAAAGCCGTAGGTCTGTCCTCTCTACTGGAAAATAGGCAGAGGATCTTATCTCTAAATATACTGTTCAACAACAAATTTTTTTCTCCTCTGCATGAATAACATATTTATCTAAACTTTTAACGCAATGCTAGGTACAATTCTCCTTCTTAACTTCTTAGATGAGACTGAATTTTTCATTTCTACCAATTGATAGTACAGTCTCTTAGTATATCAAAGAGGGGGAAAAAACCACCTCCTCCTGCAGCTGGTTTCAGTTTTCTCATGCATAGTTAAATCAGTGCATTGAGAAGTAATATTCTACAGGGAGGGATGCAGAATTAGCACCTTTCATCTCAGCAGAGTTTAATGGGTGGCCTGATGCTAGCAGCATCAGTTTCTGCCATCTGTTCATAAGGGGACCACAGGCTGTTCAGTGAGCCACTTGTTAAAAGGAATTTGGATAGGTAAAACTGAATTGTGTGAATACCCTCACCTAGCAAAACCATCAGTGCAGTAAATAACTGAAGATAAGAATAAAACAAAAATTAGACTAATAAAATTATTTAAATACTTCGAGGACTATTTTCTCAGCTCTTTTGATTTAAACAGTTACTCACCAACTACTGTAGTGAAGAACTGTATTTACTCATTACAAATAAACTGTCCAATAAATTTAGACTTGTTTTTATAAAACTAATCCTGCTTTTACAAATATGTTTATTTCATAAGTAGTCTAAGCAACGTGTATAGTTTGAAGAAGTAAATTAACACTTATAGTCTGTTTAGAACTAGTGGTCTCGCACATGTCTCATTGTCGTGGTTTAAACTCTGTCAGCGACAGTCTCTCTCTCACTCCCCCCCCCCCCCCCTTTCTTTCCCTCCTGCTACTCCTGGAGGGATGGAGAGGAGAATAGAAAAGAATGCAACTTCCACAGGTTGAGATAAGAACAGCCCAGTAACTAAGGTATAACACAGATCACTACTGCTACCACCAATAATAATAATGATAAAGGAAATAACAAGAGGAAAGAATACAACACCTCAACACCAGCCGACCGATAACTTGCACAACCCTGCCCGACTGAGCACCGACCAATACCTCGTCCAACCCTGCAGAGCACTCCCCTTCTGGGTAACTCCCAGTTACCTCCCTGGGCATGACGTGCTGTGGTATGGAATACCTCTTTGGCTAGCTTAGGTCAGGTGTCCTGTCTCTGCTTCCTCCTGGCCTCCCCTCGTCACTGGCAGAGCATGAGGCTCAGAGAGTCCTGGGTCAGACTAAAACATTTGTGTTATCAGCTCTATTCCCAGGCCGAAAATCAAAACACAGCACCTCAGCAGCTAGTTAGAAGGAGAAAAAATGACCGCTACTGCTGAACCCAGGACACTCATTATGTCTAATTTCAAATATATATTTGGTTGTATTATTCCTGATGCCTAATAATATGGGGAAAATAATAATGCCAGATGATATGGAAGAACCGGTGATAAAACTAAGAGAAGTATACATTTAAGCTTGTATAAGAGTATACTTAATTGTATAAAAACCTATTCAGGAAAAAAAATGTATACAAGTGAAAATACATTTCTTGAAATATTTATTTAAAAAGCATAAAAGGGTTGAATAAAATAGTTATTTGAAATTAAAATAAATATTTGTACTTATATTTGCACAGATATAGTTTTGTAGAAATACATTGCAGGAGAATTCTGCAAGGTATTAAATACAGACATGAAGCAAAGACAAGGATTAAAGTTAATCAAAAGCTAAGCATAACAAAAATCAGGGATATTTAGACAGATTGTTAATTATCTAACTGTTTAAACATGAATTCCCTGAAGAACAGTCAGTGTTAAAGACATCCCTGAGAAATGTGTCTGCAGGAAGGAAAGGCTTTTTACTCTGAAAGTGTTTATTTGGATGTTCTAATTAGCCATTTAAGCATACTCTAGTATGAAAGCAGCAACAAATTATATTGTTGTCAATAAGAACATGCCTTTTCAACAATGACCTTCATTACCTCCATTTTTAATTCTCTAATTAGAGCCTGGGGAAGCATCTATTCCAGACAGTTTCCACATCACTACTGAAGCAAATTTAAATTGTTTTCAGCTCTCTTTACAAGAGCTGAACAAGCTCTAGGCTACTCTCTTCTTCCCGTTCCTGTTTTTATTTGTGTCATGCTTAATTCCAGCTTATCTGGTCTTCCAGCAATTAAGAATTATATTAGGAAAGTTTGCACAGAAAACTATGAGTTAGAAGTTGAGTAGAAAGATGTGTTCAGTTATTATTTATTCTCATGGGCAAAGCTCTCACTGCACTGAGCTTAAAAGAGGCTTTCATGGTGGTCTTATATCTCAAACATACCTGGGTTCAAACTGACCAGCATTTACTTTACAAGCTCTCCAAGTATCTATGGGCATGTGAATATATCTATTGAGTGCACTGAATATGTGGATGAAATGCAAAGAGGAAAACCTGCTGATACGAATAAGGATGTAGAGGACACTTCAACTGTAAAATTATGCTTTGGAAAGAAAGGTCATTCATTGAGGATTAGACTGAAAGTGTACGCTTTGTTTCTGTTGCGTAAAGAATCTGTAGTGACACAAATCTGACCAAATATGACAGAAATGATATAATTCTTTAGTTCACAGTGTGATGTAGTTAAGAGATTTACTGGGTTAATGTGTCAAGGCTTTGGAAGTTCAGGAGGCCTCAGGCATGGCCTCTGTAAGAAGAGACCAGAAGCACCTCCCATACTAGTTCTAGCTGGCTCCAAAACAGACCCACTGCTGGCCAGGGCTGAGCCCACTAAAAATGGTGGTGGACCAATGGGGAAAACGTATATGAGAAAGGATAAAAAAAGCTTCACAGCAGCTGTAAGAGAAGCAGCCTTGCAGACAAAAAAGTCAATGAAGAAGAAGATGAGGTGCTTCAAACTGGAGCAAAGATTCACATCCTTTTTTTTTTTTTTTTACCCTGGCAGAATAAACTAAATGAATCTTCTGCAAGTTACGGCTCTTTTGGTTGTGACTATGGTTACCCTTTATCTTAACCCATGAGCTTTTTCTTCTAACTTGCTCCTCCCTGCTCTGCTAAGAGGGAATGAGAGAACACCTTGGTGGGCACCTAGTAGTCAGCCAAGGTCAACCCACCAGAGGAGTAATTTAGTCATATCAGAAGAGTCCTTCATCTCTCTTCCCAGTTCTGTATTAGCTGGATTATGAAGGGGGTGGGTGATACTGATTTTCCTAATATACTATTCCAGTGTCTGTCAGTGTTCTTTGAAGCTGATGTGTCTTTTGTGCCATCATCCTCAGCCACAGACACCCCATGCTTCCACTATTCCAAAATTGCAAGCTTATTTCTCATCAATGAGCAAGAATCTTTTTTGAGATTGTGTTCCATGTTTAATATTTACATCCATTTTATGCTGATTTGTGAACACTCCATCCCTGGTGGTGTTCAAGGCCAGGATGGACAGAGTCCTGGATGACATGGTTTAGTGTGAGGTGTCCTTGCCCATGTCAGGGGGGTTTGGAACTAGATGATCTTAAGGTCCTTTCCAGCCCGTCTATTCTATGATTCCATGATTTATCTGCAAATAATCACACAAGACTTTGAATGTTCATTTTCAGAGTTAGTTGTATTAGTGAACTGCTTATGTGGATTTTCAGCATATATAGTTGTAGATTTTGCAGCTACCAGAGTTCACATTTTTAAATGTGGCCCTATTAGTGTAAATTATACAGTGTTAGCATCTGCTAAAATTTCAATGCAAAATGATATATGTAATAGCTAAGATTCTAGAAAATGACATAAGCTTTGATAGGATTTATAGAATATGAGAAAATAAAGTCTATAAGATAAAAGTTAAAAAATGGTTTATAGAAAGGTCCTTACATCTTGTGAGTATAGTGACAAACTGGAATTTGCATGTAAAGGACAAAAAATATAAAGCAATATATTCCAGTGATGTGAAGTACACTTAATATAATGCTTGCAGAAGTAGTAATAGCACCCATTCATTTGAATGTCAATGGTAAAAAGGCAGACTAGACTACATACTCTAAAATCCCAGCAAACAGCATCTTTTTTTTTTTTTTTTTTTACACAGTATTTTACACATAATTATTCAAAATGTATGCAGAATACCTAAAGCACAAGGTAAAAGCCTGTTAAGGCTACTATATGTATAAAAAAAGTGCAGGGAAAGGTGACTGGACCACACTAATGACGAAGAAAGAACTTCAGATAGTAACAACAGCATGAACATTTACCACAAGCACAGTGTCAGGGAGCAGTTTCCAGAAAATATTAGGCTAGTACATGTGAAATTTACTTTTTTAGATATTCGGTAATATCTTTTATTGTGAGCAATAAAATAGGTTCTTGCTTCTTTCTCTTGAGAAGGTGTACTAAACCATGTACTAAATCAATACAATAAAGACATGGACCTGTTGGAGTGGGTCTAGAGGAGGGCCACAGAAATGACCAGAGGACTGGAAAATCTCTCCTGTCAGGAATGGCTGAGGGAGCTGGGGTTGTTCAGCCTGGAGAATGGAAGGATCTGTGGAGACCTTACTGTAGCATTTCAGTATATAAAGGTGAAAAGAAGAAAGATGGAGACAGCCTTTTTATCAGGCCCTGTAGTGATATGATTAAGGGCAACATTTTTCATTATTGCTTAATTCAAAATTCATATAATAAAAGTAAAGTTTTGGCACAGGAACTAGGGTTCAACATCCTTAAAAAAATCTAAAACTTACAAATTAATAGAATCTAGTTTGTCAAGTGTGTCAATCCTTTCGGGCAACTCTATTCTAAATGTAATGGGCATATTGCTTCTCATCGAGAGGACTGGGAATCTTATGCAAATTCAACAATAACTAAATACCTAAATATTCAATTAGTGCTGCATTTAGGATGGCTTTATCCATAGGTGTTTGTAAAAAGAAGTACAGGGATTATTGCTATGATAAATAGATGAAATGCACATGATATTTGTTCATAACAATGGATAAGTTACAGCTGACAAGAAAGATTTTACTTATAGCTATATATTTTATAGTGTTAGACATAATACTAGCTAACAGTAGTAGCTATAGATTTCAACATTGACATCTAACACAGATCATTAAATATGTATTTTTAACTTTTTACACCATCTTTTCCAAATGTTTGAGAACTGTTTTGTGTCTTCCAAAAGTCAGGTTTGTAAGAACCTTAATGGCTGCTATTAGTATGATTTAGTGGAGTACTTATTTCCTTTTGATGTATAAGTGTGTTTATAACACTGCAATTATTATTTGACCAGTTAACTGCAAAAAATGTCGATTTGTATTTTGAGAATAAGAAGCTGATTGTTATTTGCAATAAGATCACCTGAAGAAAAGTTCCATAATTTCAGCGTTAAAGAAATAGGATTAGTTTACCTTATTTCCTATCAGCAATGGATATCTACTGTGGCATTTTCTGTACAGACATGAATCTGTCAGAAAGATTGACTAACCTTGTATCGTGAGTGCAATTTCAACTCAAGGGATACAGCACCAATGACAAACTTCTGAAGATAAACAAATGCTCAATCAAAAACTTCAGAAACAATAATTTCTTTTCCAGAAAGTTCCAAATACTCCAAAAATGGAATCAATGTTTCAGATCTATGTAAGCTTAAAAATTCTTAAAAATTGCTGTTGATTTGAAATCTTGATTTTTATGTATTTTTAGGTAGAAATAACATACAATAGTTTTTGACCTTTCCAAAATGATGTGTACTGATTAGCCAGAATTCTTGTCCCTCTGATAGTCTACTGTCTTTGTACTGTGTATGTCAAAAGGCAAAACAATCAGTTAGCTAAGTTCCTAAGTCTTAGTACTGTTAGTTCTTCTGAAGAGAAGATTCTCAACAGGTGGGTTCTTTTTGTTTTTTTTTTTTTTACATTTTCTTTTACTTTTCCCCTAAAGGTGAAGAATATTTGAGAGCTACTCACTTTGGAGATCCCAGTTCTTGTATAGCTTTGTAAAGTTCTTTTATTTCTCTTCCATTTTACAAGTGCCTCTTCATATCCCTACTACTCAAGCTATATATTGAAAAATTAATCTTATGTCTTTTATTTGCAGAACTGGAATGTTAAGAAATAACATTTTATTCCTGGTGTTGTTCAACAATAGTGGTACCAAACTCCAGCCCAAGAATAATAGCTGCTTGTATCAGCTTACATGTCTCATTAATGTCTCATTGCCCATTTAGAAGAGTATTTCACAAATACAGAGGTATACAAAGGTCTTTGAGTTCATGCAAACATATACTTTATAGCTCAGCTGAAAATGTTAATAATAGGAAAGCTTATCAACATCTTGACCATTATTCTGTTCTCTGGTTCTCACTCTAGTTTTAAATTTCTAGTACCCATTTCAATACCCTAGAAGGCTATTTGCATCAAATATTCAAGAGTTGCTTCCACTGTGTATCTGTGTGAGTTCTTCTATTTGCAGTCCTCATAAATGATCCATAGAGGAGGTAAAAAGGATAATAAATAAAAAAAAAAAAAAAAAGTACTAAGGGCTAGTGAGTAAAACTGTCAAGGAGAGGCTTTTAGTTAACGTGTGAGTCCAAGAGACCTGTTAATTTCTTGACATCTGACTAACAAGGGAGCTATTGACAACACTTACTAGATATTAGTGGCAGTCAATGGGATTTAACCTTATTTTCCTAGATGGTTAAGTTCTGTTGCTATTCTGCTTTACCTAGGCTTTATAGCACTCATCAGAACAACTGAATACACTCCAGCAGGACTACAACATAACTATCTTTATCTAAACCTTTATCTTTTTATCTTTTTTTTTTTCCTTCTCTTTCCAGGTGGAGATATGGTTAATTTGGGCTAACAATATAATTGCCTCACGTAAGTTAGTGTTATAAATTTGCAGTAAAAGAGGAAGAAAAAACCCAGCAACCCCCCCTCCCTCCAAAAAAAAGCCTTACAAAAGATTTACAGAAAGGTGCCTTCTTTTTTTGAGAACATGAATTTCATCAAGGATTTTCATCTTTATTGCACTTCATTCTGTAGTCTCAGATGGTCCTCAAAAACTTCAGTCAGATTTAGCTTATTTTTACTATAGGAGAAACTCTGTCAAGAAGAGACCTGTAAATGGTCTTCTCTGTACTTTCACTGAGTATCCTGCAGATTGAATACAAGACTGTGAACCTGGTTCTACTTCCCATGGTGTGATGATGTAAAGAGCTCTAGATCCTTCTGACAAGTTCATGATGTCCAGGAATACTGTACAATCAAGAAGTTCTGCCTATGTTCTATGAGAGCTTAGGATCTATTTGTATGGCAAAATTCTAGCATACTTAGAAAAGTACAGCCTATGGATGCATAGTTCAAGTATCTAACATGCTATGTTAAACAAGTCCAGCTTAGGGACCAGTGTAGGTATATCTTTAAGAAGTGAGGATGTTCTGATTATTTGGAACCTGTGTGCTTATCTACATGCTGAACTAAAGCCATAAGAAGCCTCAAATTTTTCAGTACTAACAAATTTCTCTTCTTGTTGACTTGTAGATTTCATCCAACGATTTGGTCTCTCATGTTGTTAATGGTGTGATGATATGTGATGAGGTACAAGAAGAGCTGTGTTTTACATGACCTGGTGAGCTCTGCTGTTGAAAGGTGATCAGCATCTTGGCTATAAACCACTGCCAATACAGTAAACTTATAATAATAAGCAAAACTCTGAAAACAGCACAAGTTCTGAAGTTTAAAATGCAAATTAAATACTTAATGCAAATTAAATTTAAATTGCATAAGAATGCAATTTAAAAATTAAAAAAAACAAGGTCTAAAAATAAGGATAATAAAAAATTGCACACTGTTTAGGTAAAATATTAAAAAATGTAAACACATTATTTCATTAGCTTTGAAGATCTTTTCTTTCATATAAATTTTCCTTGCTTTCTGAGCAGCCTGGCAAAATAAGAAATTAATCTGTCAAATTGTAACATTTTTACTACATAGTAAATATTTTGAAATTCTTTAAGTCTGTGTGGAGAAAGGTGCCTTGATGTCTACATTTAACTATTTATTTCCCAGGTGAGATTATAGGAATACAAATGTGTATTCCTTTCTTCTTTATATATTTATCATTTTAGCCTCTTTATAGGTTTATCTTACAAGCCTCTGTTCACAAATGAATATATCAACTGAGGAAAAAAGTCTTTGTAAAATGTCCTGACAACCATTAATCCAATTACACAGTTCCAGTACAGTTAAAAGAAATCACTTCTGTTTTCTCATGTTTTATGATCAGGAATTCTTCCTGGCAAAGGTACTTTAATAAAACATTTCAGTGGATTAGCATTAGAATAGCATATTACATACACAAAATGGAGATACATCTGTCTAAGTGTGTGTATAAATGTGTATTTGTATGTACATGCCAATGATAAGGTAAATGACAAGATGCCTTTTACATCTTTCATATATTCAGCATTTTTTCTCCTTTAACATGAACAAAGTTTATAATTCAAACAGAAGTCAAAGAATTTTCTATGGTGAGGCACCCAAGTCCAAATCCTCTTCATTCATCAGTAAGTAAATGATAATTCCCTGCCTAATCTTCTAATCACTCCAAGATGCAAATCTTAAAAACACATTTTAAAAATCACATCTTGGAATATAAACAGGCAATAATTTTTATGACCATTTCTACAGAACTTGTTTAAATACTAACAGTCTCACCAAACCAAGGACCACCATCTTCTTAAACCTTCACATTATTCCCAAGGCAGTTAACCATTTTAAGAGAGAAGGGCAGAATATTAAAACCATAGAGTTTATCCTCTTTAAAAAAATAGTAGGATATTACAGATATTAATGCTATGGAATTTAGTGTGGCCATAATTTACTGCTGAAAATATGCTGATACAAATTTTAAAGATTTTTAGTTCTAACAGTGATTTAATGTAGATAATTTGGAAAGATAGGAAGATAAAGATCTCTGTTGACACAGAATCCACATATGAAAGATTAAGGGATGGGGTACACTTCCTGTAAAACCTGCTCTGGTACCTTCCTTCTTAAAGGATATGGACAGTTTTAATACAGCATTTTTAGCCCTAACCTGGTATTTCATACAGTAGAGTATCTCCATGGACCACTTCTGAAAAATTAACTCAGCCACTTCTGAAGGTGCTACTCTGAGTCTTTTAAAGTCAACTTTAGTCTTAAGGTGTGATTTGTGATTCCTGAGGAAAAGGTAGGGTTTCGGAACCTCTCCCCACAGATGTTGGAGATGGATGTGCCAAAAATGGACAAAACCTCTTTATATTCTTGTATGACTTAGAGCTGTTCTCCTTCCACATGAGACATAATTGTTTCTGGCAGTTGCAATGCTGTATATTTACATGGCTGAACTTTAAAGCAACAGTTAAGAAGGAAGGAATGGCAGTCAATACATACGGAAAAGAGTATTACACAAGCTATTGAAGGTAACAAAAAGAAAAAAAACATTGACCTCGGTAAAAGTTGCAATGGATTTATAGGTATAATCTAATTGTCTATACTGTTTTAACACAAAATTTTCAAAAATACATTTTACAGTTTGTTCTTTGTGTAAGATGCATATGCTGTTGTAATTTGGAGTATATAAGGTACAGGTTATAAAATTGAAAAGAGCAAGGCAAGAACAGGACTGCAACCAAGACAAAATGTTTTTTCAGAGCAGCAAACAAGAAGGCAAATAGGACAGTTTAGCCAAGACAGAAATGTTACCAGAAATGTTCAGATCTCACTATCACTACACTGCTCAGAAGAACACAAAGCTCGATGCTCTCTGAATCCCCACTCAGAGAGGGGCAGCAAACCACTCCACAATTGTACAAATTCCCTACTACATAGTGCCAGGTGAAGGTGAGGAATAAAGTCACATAACTTTACCTGTCCCTGCACAGATTCTGATGCACAAGAGAAGATATTTTCTTCACCATATTCATCTGTACTCTCTGTATAGTATCTAATTCTTTTTCCCCATGTATCAGAGTGGCACTTCACTGTTAATTTTATTTTCTTGGGAGTGCAGCAGTGGGCCATCATTTAAAAATAATAGACTTTTCAACATTAAAAAGAAGATAATATTTGTCCTCTGAGGCATCAAAAAAAAAAATCTCATCAATCTTCATCAGGGAGATGAAAAGGAATATTTTTACCATGGTTATTCCCTGATTTCTGTTTATAAACACCCACCATTCTCACAAAATTGTTGTAATTGAACTTTATATGGAATGACAAAGATATCTGAAATGAACCTCCAATTGGTGAGCTGAAGGATAGAACACAGTCACATTAATCAAAAATTATTATAGGAAGAGTTTGTGACATTGAGTGCCTTTTACCAAGATTGCTCAACACTTTCCATAATAAGTTTTTGCTTTCAGTTATTTACAAGGTTACTGAACCTAAATTGTTTGAGTTGAGGTTTTTTCATGCTAGGTATATGCCTCAGGCTGAATTTCATTTTTTTATTTTTCTTTGACATGTAAAAAATTGGCCAGCCTTTACTGTAAGTAATATATACCATGAGAGCAGGGACTTGGAATGTGGAGGTGGGGAGTGATATTTTTATTCTCATAAGAACCTTCCAAATTGTGTTACCAATTACACAGTAATTTCCTACTATACCCTTTATACTGGTTTATTAGTTGTTAAAACTATCAGAAATTTCACATGCCCTGAGATTTTTCTTTCTCCCCACCTCAGTACCATATATTGACCATTTCACTACCTTTCTTCTGCTTTCAGTAACTCCACTTTGTTACAGATACCCAGGAATAACCTATCTGAGTGATTATAATAACCAAATACAGATGTGACAAGAAGTAAAAAAAGAGAATAGGAAATTTCTGTCCACTCATTTGAAAGAAGAGCCTGGTGGCAGAAAAAAAAAAAAAAAAACAAACAAGGGCAGAGGTGACAGAAACAGCCTGAATATGGATACTGAACGGAACTGCAAACCTACTAAGGAGGATGGAAAGAAGACAGAGAAATGGTAAAAGATGAGAAAGATCCCAGGAATCACATAGAAGGGGTTAACCTTAGTAAGTCATGATTTTAAACCTTTACCATGCTCACTTTTTCTCTCTGACGTCAAATAAGTCCAATATTTCATGAAGTACTGTGCCCATGTTGCTTCAGATAAGGGCTTAATGGGGTTTTCTTACACATTTGAGAAGCCCTGTTTTCATTTATATATCTCTGTATGATATTACTCATAAGAATATGACATTAAAAGCACATGTGCAGCTACAGCTTATGTCTTTTTCTTAGCCAGCTGTCTCTAGTCTTTCCATTTACAACTGAAAACCTTTGCTTGCAACTTTTCCACTTTGACAGTGAAAAATTGACACATTCGATCCAAATGTAGTTTCTTAATCAGTTTCACGCCAACCTTTAACAGGTTCTTTGAGCAAATATTTGTTTTAGTTGTTTACTAGAATATTATTGAAAACTGTCAAAAGCCTACTGTTTCTCATCTATGTAAATCTGTTAGCCTGGAATACAAAGAAGCAATTAGATTAGTCTGACATGATTTGTTCTTGGCAAATCCCTATCAAAGATATATGTACCTATATATAATATATATAGGTTATCTTCCAGATGGTTTTCTAGTCTGTTTCCTCCCATTCCTACTGCATGACAACTTATTCCCACTTTCAGTTACTTCATAAACTCAAACAAGGAAGATCCACATATAGGACCTGAAGATTTTCAGAATGTTGATACTAGGATGATGATATTTATTAGACTATTTACTTTGCTTCTGAAAATCTGGAAAATTACTTCAAAACACATACAGAAGATTTTAAACAAAACAAAACAAGCACTCACAAGGTAAGAAATGGCAAAAGTGAGATTATTTGTTTTACCATGATCTTCCTTTCACACCTAATTATACAGATTTTAATATAGCTGAACAATCATATTTTATTAGAATTCCTGGGACTTTTTCAGTATTCTGGGTACTCTTTACTCAAGCTTATGCAGTGCAAAAGTATAAGATAGCTTTTATGATCCTGACCAATTTTTGACTTTCAATGAAAGTCTGCAAGACATAGATGCACATAGGCCATGCTGCTGAGATCATAGAACCATAAAATCATAGAATAGTTAGGGTTGGAAAGTACCTTAAGATCATCTAATTCCAGCCCTCCTGCCATGGGCAGGGGCACCTCACACTAAACCATGTCACCCAAGGCTCTGTCCAACCTGGCCTTGAACACTGCCAGGGATGGAGCATTCACAGCTTCCTTGGGCAACCCATTTCAGTGCCTCACCACACTTACAGTAAAGAACTTCCTCCTTATATCCAGTCTAAACTTCCCCTGTTTAAGTTTTAACCCATTACCCTTTGTCCTATCACTACAGTCCCTAATGAAGAGTCTCTCCCCAGCATCCTTATAGGCTCCCTTCACATACTGGAAGGCTGCTATGAGGTTTCCACTCAGTCTTCTCTTCTCCAGGCTGAACAGCCCCAACTTCCTCAGCCTGTCTTCATATGGGATATGCTCCAGTCCCCTGATTACCCTTGTGGCCCTCCTCTGGACTTGTTCCAGCAGTTCCATGCCCTTTTTATGTTGAGGACACCAGAACTGCACACAATATCAGCTTTAGTGGATCAATTTGATGATACCCGGAAGGTGAAATTATAAGAAACCTACCGCCCTGCTTGAAGTTCCAGCTGAGAATGTGAATTTTTACACAGCACCCTTCTGCAAACAGTTTTTAATTTTGTTGCGTGTTCCTTATCTGTGCAGTGTCTAGCACATTAGAGCTCTCATTTCAGGTAGCATGATTGGGAACTAAAATAATTAAATCTATCATTATTATTATCAAAAAAGAAATTTACAATAGCGCTCTGAAAATGTGTTAATCTAATTCATTTTGGCTTTGCTTTATGAAAAAGAAAAAGCTGTGCAATGATTGAAATTATCTACTTGCTGTATTAACACAGCCACCTGAGAATCTGTGTTCTGATGCAATACCGAAGGGTGATCTGTCTCCCTGTCAGCAGACGTACATTACTGAAGAAACATTACTCTCTTTTACAAATATTCTACTAATGGAGGTAATGTTCACAAAAGCTGTGTAAACAGCATTATTCCCAATTTAAATAATTATTGCTTTTACATAGATCCTTTTTATCACATAATTGTAGATTAACTGAAAATTGTCTTTTTATCTCTGTTGAAGTTACTTTTGTAAAGTAAGCAATAGAGACAATGATCCATTGGAAAGAAAAACCGTGGACAAGTTAACAATACTGCTTTGTGTTGAAAGCAATGACCAAGGTAAAAAAAATCAAAAACGCTCACTCTGTCATATGCAATAATTGTATGGCAGGTGTAAACATGTCAGACTATTTTTTAATAAATGCGTGGTCCGCTTTCTATGGAGAGGTCAATAGGCTTCTTTCAGTCTTTATTGACACAATGCCCACATTCAACTGGTGGAATCACATTCAACTGTTGGAATCACATTCAACTGTTGGAATCACATTCAACTAAAAACTGAAAATAACATTCAAACCACATACAAATTTCCTTTTTAAAAATGTATTCATTGCTTTTAAAAGAGCAATGGAAGGATTTCTGTAAGTGACAACTGAATTCTAGGCAATCAGAAGATAAGGACACAGAATTTGCTCTTATTAATATTTTGTGCTGAATTATTTTATAGATTTAAATTCAACATTTTAATTACTCACTTTGCTCCACACCCTCCCCACTGTACTGCCTATATTTAAATTCTGAAGTGGGTTCTGTTCCCTCAGCTTCCTTTTTTATCTTCAAGTATCTGCTGAATTCCCTGACTGCCCATTCTCAGAGGTTGTTAACTTCTCAGGTCCACATCTTTTAGCTATTCCTGACTGTATGTTTTCAGTTTTCCTGATATCTTTTGGCTCCCAGTGTCACATCTCAGTGTCAGCTTTACAGATTTCACTCTTTCATCAGTCAAGCTTTTAAACAGTCTCTGCCTTAAGCTGCAGTCCTATCATGTACTTGCCTTATTGTAAATGCCACTGGTGCGTACCTCTTTCCCTTCACTTCTTCGGTACCCAGATCTCCAGACAGCAGCAGTGAAACACTACTTTCAAAGGCTCTTTAGAACCTACAGCTGCCAAAACCACATTTGTATGACTGCAAATGTACATACTGAACAGATTCTGTCTTGTAAAATGAACAGGTAAATGTGATCTGGGAGGTGCAATATCTCTGAAGCCTAATTTTCTCTTTCACCCCTGTTTCATAGCAGCAACTATTATGGGAGCTATAGCTGCTTTGTGAGTTGTAAGTCTGTTGGGTATGTGAAAATGTGACAACACTTGAAACACTGATGGGCCAATAAAGTTAACATTGACATGCATTGTGAAAGGCTCCTGGGTGACACTGCTTTCCAGTTGTTAGCACAGTCTGTGTCAGTGCAAATGGTGTTTCTCCAACTTGCCTCAATGTTCAAGTCGAGAACTGAAATGAAGCAAAATTAATTAGTTTTTCCAAGTCAGACACCCAACTGAAAAATAATAATTGTAAACAATCCACCCGGGTACTCTAAATCACTTCTAAAATTTATTTTCATTAAGCTTTTTTTAAATTAGAAAGGCAGTACAATTAGGAGTCTAATGAAAGACTTAAGCATGAAATTAAAATTTTCTCTCTTGTACTTAAAGCAACCCCTTTTTGATGTGCAAGTCTGAATTATGTCATTATTGGGAAATACTTTGGTGCAATTTAACAATTTTTCTTCTAAGGCTGTTTGTATTTTGCAGAAAACATAAATTTACAAACACCATGGAAAGCCTCAGTTCTTTACTATGCTAGCCAATGAAAGCAAACCAGTGAAGTAAGGAAATCCACAGAGCTGACAACAGGCATTTTTTGAACTACAACTAAGCAGTAAACAAAATTACCTACTAGAAAAGAAAAAACACCACAGGAACACACCTTCTGATATTGCCATATTGTCTGTTTTGGCACTGGCTCAGTCTAATTGCAGTTATTGGAATCTTCAAAGGAATTGGTAAGTATTTAATCCAAATCACCTCACTTAAAAAAACTATCTTCAGAGGAGCAGGATTATTTACAAAATAAGAAGGGAAATAAGAAGTCTTTTAGCTCGTAAATAAATTCTGGAATAGTTTCTAAACTTGGCCAGAACTAAATTCTGTCATTCTTCAGGAAATTTCATTTTCCCAAACATGTAATCCAAATGCCACAAAATGCTAACATTTTTGAAGATGTGGTATGCACAACATCAGTGTTAAACATCTTTTTTTTCAGCATTTCTGTTGACCTGAGCAGAATGAACACTTTCTGCACTAGTAACTTTTAGTATTTTTAACTTCTACCTTTTCAGTAACAAAATATTGTGTACTTCATTTATTTTTTTCCCTTGAAAATTAACTTAAAAGTGTTAGCTGGTGATGATACAATAAGGCCTTGAAACCTCACTCCTGAAAGACTGTCATTGTATGATTTCAAGGAATTGTAACCATGCAAGAGGTGCCAATAGACAGAAGAAACCATCAAATGCTGTAATAGCATTTGATGTCAGAACTTCCTAATGCTCTCTTTTGCAAACTAACGAAATTTGTTTCGTTCTTGTATTCAAATGGTTTACGTGGAAAAACGCGTATGTGTACTATAAAATACCACTTCCCTGCCCTGCCTTCCCCCCTCACTTGTACTGTGCACCGCTGGCTCAATGTCCTGAAGTTTTTGCAGTATGATGGCTTTCACATTTTATTAAACATGCTCTTTGCTATTCACTGTCTTCTCAAAAATTGTCCCTGGTGTCATCTGAACACCAGTGAAAATTATATGTATGGTGAAGGTTTTAATTTTCACTGCTCTGGTGAGAAAATCCAGAAATGTTTCTTCTTGTTGCTCCAGCAGATCAGCAAGTTCCTATAACTCTAAATGCCACTGACAGTATTCAAGAATTTGAGCCATGACATGCTTATTATCAGATGTGCCCAGAGCAACACTTATCAGTGTCATCTGTTTCAACTCAACTCTAATTTTCTCAACTGACACAAAAGAGCCAATACACCAGTCACCATTTTTCCAATTTTAGTATAAGTTGAAGAATGATAATGTTCATATTTTGCCTGTGTCAACCTGTGATGCACTTCATCAACTTGAAATTTCAGGAATAAAGAATACAGTGGTAGGCCTGTATACTTTCTTCTGCTGTTAAACAAGTTTAATATTTCTTGCTTGTTTCTTTTCCCTTACACTTTTTAAGATAGTTAGCTAAATACAGGAGAGTTTAGCCAAGAAGTTAGCAAAATTCTGTTAAAGGAAAGCTACAACTCTAAACTATTGGACTTTTTGATGTTTATAAGTTCACTGTGGGTCTGGATGTCTGCATTTTGTCAGCAAAGAGTGGAAAACTGTGAAATACTGCTAACTGAATATATCTGTGGCTGATATAAAACATCCCACATCAGATCAAACCTTTGTGGATCAGCCATGCCACTGGTTTTGGTATCCAAGCATGTTTTTCTTAATTTTTTTTCTAATGCTTCAGCACTTGAGGCCAAGAGATTTCCCAGATCTGAACGTCCTGGAATGAACACAGGCTCCTCCATATTTATGAGTGTTACAAAAACCAGGAAAGAAGAGACACTTGTGAACATTATTCCAAATAACAGTTTTATCTGCTCTTTTTCACTCTTTTTTGGTTGTCATTGTCTGTAGATGATGTATGACACATTATAAAGACAACAAAATTTGTCTTGCACAACAGTTACGTTTCTGTTGATAATGTATAAGCATATTTCTGGTGTGGAGAATAACCTTCCAGTGGCAGACATTGCTTGGCACTTGAGGTTGGGATACCATACAGCACACAAAACATAAATGTATCCTCCTGTGAATTTAGGAAAGCACTAAATGAATGTTGGTTTTTGTAGGGACTGGAAGCTTACTCTCACCTACGAATAACTACAACTAAAGGTAATGCTCAGGAAGCCATGTATTCACCTGAAACTCAAATGAAACATAAATTCCATAGGACTTTTTATAGAATAACAAAGATGGTGAAGGGTCTGCAGAGTAAATCTTATGAGGAACACCTGAGTGAGCGGGGGTTGTTTAGTCTGGAGAAGAGAAGGATCAGGGAGGACCTTATTGCTCTCTACAACTACCTGAAAGAAGGTTGTAGTGAGGTGGGGGTTGGTCCCTTCTCCCAAGTAACAAGCAGTAGGACCAGAGGTCTTGCGTCCTTGCTGCACTCAAGTTGCAACAACGCAGGTTTAGATTGGATATTAGGAAATTTTTTTTACAGGGTGGGTGATCAGGTATTGGAACAGATTCCTGAGGCAGTGGTGTAATCACTGTCCCTGGAAGTGTTCAGAAACAATGTAGATGTGGTCTTCAGTTGTATGGTTTACTGGCGGTCTTGGCAGTTCTGGGGTAGTGGTTGGACTTGATGATCTTAAAGGTTTTTTTCAACCCAATTGTTTCTATGATTCTATGTTTATCTAAATATTTAGATAGTGTGGTAGGTCATTTGTGGGCCCAAGCCTACATTACAGGAAAAAAACCCTTTCAATTCTTTCCAAACTATTTCTTCCTTTTTTACTTGCAGTCATCAAAAGAAGGCACAAGAAGCTGCAATCATACTTTTTATTCAGAGTAATGAAGGTTTAAGACACCTAATGGATAAGGTATTATTGTTGATTCTGGCTGATCATGCTGTAAAGCAAATCTCTGCCTTTCATAACAGCCTTCACCTAAGAATTAAGCTTTGGTCTTGAAGATTTTTTGCACAGCACATCAGTCACTCAGTATTCTGGACATGTACCACAAGCTGAACTTAAAATGCACATCAAGCATGTATCAGTAAACCTTAAGTTTCCCAGAGGTGTATTTAATAGTCATTCTGTGACTGCTGAGTTAGAAAGTAAGGAAATTCTTGTGACGATTTAGATGGTCAGTCTGCTTTCATAATCCAGGGAAGCAAAGGTTGGCTGAGTAGCGGGAAGTTTGGCAAGTTTTAGTGTCTGTCTTAAACATTTGCTATCTCTTAAGGCAGAGGTCAGGAGCACTCTCTTAATGTGCATTCTGGTACAGCAAATGGTATTGGTACAATGCCTTCAAGCTCCAGCTCCATGGAGAGGAAAAAAAAGAATTAATAAAAAAAATTGTGGTTTCTGAGAAGTGAAAAGGCAATGAGTGCACTCCATAATGCACTTATGGGATTCACTGTAGATGCAGGCAGTCAGAGAACCTTGGGGAATTTTTAGGGTTTTCCATATGCAAGCTCTTTCCATAGCACAGTGTATGAACTAAGCCCTGGCTTTTAGCTTGCTGTTGCATTATCCCTTAAAACCCCTGAAGAATAAGGTGTCTTTTCCCCCCACCCTTACTGCTCAACTCAGTGTTTAGTGCACTGAAAAAGATATATGAAAATGATGAAACCATGCATTGCGTTGGGAAGTGACAAGTGAAGAACCTTCATGACTATCTAAACTAGCTTCCTCCCATGTTTCTTTCATCTGAATTACTTTGGCATAATCCATTTTGATTTTAAGAAGTCACTCTTCTTCTCTAAGTAACATAGCCAGTTTTTTGTGGGGGGTTTTTTTGTTGTTTTTTTTTTTTTTTTATTTTTTCCACTCCAGATAAACAGGAAGAGCACAAAGCAAAATCTTTAGCCCAGATTTTGTTCCATTCTAAACTATAAAGCTTTTCCCATTTGTCTTGCACATGATGCTGTTGCAGTTTTTCCTGTGCTTTGGCACTATGATACCCAAGTTTGAATTGCTTTTATTTCTCTTTTGATATCTCCAATGTCTACATATATATAACTGAAATTTTCATTCTAACTTCCCCTTGTGGTCTGTGGGGAAAAAGAGACACCTCTAGGGCACTGTTTATGATGTACTATATTTTAGACATCTACATCTGGATGAGTTGAACTTGTCCAAGAACCTGTTGTCTGCATAAACTATGGAGTTTAACCAACAAGCTGAAATTCAAATATTTATATAGTAACCATCTGTATTTAGCCAGATAAATCTTACCTCAAATTTCTCTCCCTCCTCTTCTTTGGATTAAACTGTATAATTTAGATATTTTCTGCCTTTAAGCTGTTTTGCTACAAGGAGAAACATTATTAACATATATATATTATGATATGGAACAATCAAGAAGTGCTTTTACACGAATCATAACTATTTTCTTTCTGTGAAAGAAGTACAAATATTAAATATGACACCATTGATAGACTTAAATTGAGTAACTACTTTTATGCTCTTCATGCTTCATTTTATGTAGACTGCTTCTGGGTACTTCCACATTCATGTGTGTCTAACAGTGAAATATGGTACTGTCCATATTATATGGCTAGTGAAATGGAATTGGCATTTACTGAGTTGCTTGCTCTCAAATGTTAAGCAATACGTTGCATTTCTCTGGTTGTCTGGAGACTCCTCCTCTAGATAATTTCAGTAGTTCTGAGGGTTCTTATGCACTTAAATAAGACCCAGCTCACTACAAATTTGTCATTTCTGAGGCCATTCAAAAGTTTATTTTCATTATTTAAGGTTGCATTTTTTACACTAATATATGGCTAATATGAAAAATGATGTTGGCATATGATAGCAGTAAATCATAGAATCATAGAATGGTTAGGGTTGGAAAGGACCTCTAGATCATCTAGTTCCAACCCCCCTGCCATGGACAGGGACACCTCTGACTAAACCATCCCACACAAGGCTTCATCCAACCTGGCCTTGAACACCGCCAGTGATAGAGCACTCACAACCTCCCTGGGCAACCGATTCCAGTGTCTCACCACCCTAACAGGAAAGAATTTCCTGTTAGGAAATCTTTTCAGTGAAGATTGATACAAAAACACTGATAGAAAACTACCATTGGTTAGTGGTTTGCTATCAGACCAAGCCTTTCCTTTGTCCTTTGTTAGCATTTGACTACTGTGATCGTTGTAGGATGACTTAATTATACTTTTTTGTCCCTTAATAGTTAGGTTTATTCTTGTTGCATCATGTATTTCTTCACAATTTTTTTTGCTACACATCTGTGCCACACATTCTCATGTCTGAGTTCTTGGAGGGTGTATGATTTAATCAAACTGATGTCTTGGTTGCTTTCTTATTTTTCCTCTGGAGTGATATAATTTGTAATTATATCCCTACTTCTATTTCTTTAAGGGTATCAGCTGTCTTTAATTATTTTGATTTTGGTTACTGTCTCCAAAAATATACCCTTCTACTTCTTCGAGTTGATTGAACTCTTTACTCCTTTTTACACTTTTTTACTGCTCTAGAAGTTGTGAAGACTGGTGTTTCAACTTAAGTCTTAACAAAGTTACCCTCCACAATGATAGTCTTACACAGCTCCTCTTTATTAGTTATAAACATATCCAGAAAAGTCTTCCTCATTTCTCCTTTTCCTATAAAGACTAGCGATAAGACAAGGGGTAACGGGTTCAAAGTTGAACAGGGAAAGTTCAGGTTAGGTATAAGGAAGAAGTTCTTTACTTTGAGAGAGGTGAAGCACTGGAATAGGTTGCCCAGGGAAGTTGTGAATGCTCTGTCCCTGGCATTGTTCAAGGCCAAGTTGGGCAGAGTCTTGGACGACATGGTCTAGTGTCAGGAGTTCTTGCCTGTGGCAGGGGGGTTAGAACTAGATGATCTTAAGTTTTTTTCCAGCCCTAACTATTCTACGATTCTACAAGAAAAAAGGTATTGCTAAAGCAAGACTAGTAGGGTGTTGCACTCAGTGAGCCAGAGATTCTTTTTAGCCTCTGTAATGAAACGTTGCAACTCCTCATATCTGCAGAGAAAAGCCTGAAACAGAAATCCACATATACTGAAAATAAAATGACAGCATTGAGAGAATGAAAAAGAATCCAAACACTTTCATTATTTAAATTTCAAGATTTTGGAGGGACATGACTTTTAAGGGCTTTAGTGCCCAGTATTGGGCTATCTGTAACAAATCTTAGAAAGATGAAATGAGGGTTTATTAGTTCTGAAGTAGGGAGGCAATATTTTTAAAGTAGAAAGCATTTTTAATATACCTTTGTATATAACAAATATAACATTTGTTACCCTAAGAATAAAATCTCAGGCAGCTTTTGCTTGTTCATGTTCAAAAGAGGTTAGCAAAGTGTTTAGCTTTCCAGCACAGAAAAAGTTTCTCTGTCTTTTCTGGAAGATTATGCAGACTCATCTTAAACAGTATGAAGGCAGAAGTTAAGCACTTGTCTTGAAATTTAATAGAGTGATTTTCTCTTTGCCAGTGTACAAACAAACACAGAATTTCAATGGATGCCCAAGAACCAGCACATCAAGGTATGTACCTGTCAAATACATCTGAAAATTCAATGAAGGAAACTGTGAAACTGTAATGTTTTTATTGCTAATAAAAACTCACTAAAAACATCTGCTCTTCTTGTGATTTTTTTGTTTGTTTTACAACCTCCTGCACCTGAGCAACATGAGAGAAAACTCATTTCCTCTTGCTGGAGAAAGGACACTGTGCACCAACTTTCCACTCCCCTTTGCTCTCTGTGACCCATGCCACCATCTCCAGTCAGTGGAGTTAAAAAAACCTGGAGATACTCTTGGTTTAGCAAATTGTTTCGCTTCTTAATTTTTTAATAACTCCTAAGAAAATCACCCAAAATAAAATAGAACTGGCAGGTTTATTACCTTACTGACGCCCCTTTCTATGCACAGAAACTTCCAGTAATGGTCTGGGTAGGAACAGATACATAGAAATATGGAGTCAGAAAACAACAGTGGTCTGGGGAGGTAAAGTTGAAGCAAATAAAATTAAGGTAATGTAAGTGTCCTGGACAGATGATCTGGACTTATCTCATAACAAACTTTCATTTTTCTTGAGTAAGAAGGAACAGTTTTTTCCAAGTGGAAGAATATAGAGAAGATTGTTGGCAGAAATATCAAAATATTTTCCTTTCTTTTTCTTGCACAAGATGATATTTATTTCACTTTTTCAAAATACTGGAGAAAGTTATTTAAGTAATGTCTGCCATTTAAAGATAAGAAGCTAAGATTGAGACTCTGAAGTAGCTTGTCATTACATAAAAAGTTAGGGAACAAAGAATGAAAGCTTGTTGAAAATGTAATTTCCCTTCCTCCCTCCCTCCCTCCCTTCGTCTCTTCATCTTTACCTCTATTCCTTATGCTTTATTGCCCTTATTCCTTCCTCTCTCCCTCTCTCTCTTTTGCCTGTGTGCACTTTATGTTAAAGTCTCTATCTTCCTCTCAGCAAGAATATACCATATTTTAAAAGTGATAACAGTAATGCAAGTGAACAAATAGCCATCTCATATAGCATAAATGTCAGAAGGGAAACGCTCAGAAAATTGCATGCAACATATAAAATGCAAATGTAATATATAATGTCCCATGTGGAAAATAAAAATGCTGAGCTCAATTCTTGCCCTTTACTTGCCTTTTACTTTGACTACTACTGCTGAAAATCCAAGTCGTAAACTCTTCTGAATCTCCTCTCACCTTCACTACACAGATAATGGCGAAGGTTTTCTTAGAACCAAGAGAAAACGAAGCTTCGTAATAACTTGTTTTATCAGACCCACCTATTCTGCAAATGCTTCAGCTTGTATTGTCTAGGAAAAACACACTTCTTAAACTTTGTTATCATTAATCACCTCTATCTCTATCAACAGTTTCTCCTGCAAACATTAACAACATAAACTTACAATAAAAATTAGAAGTCTTTTACTTTTCTTGTTAAAGAAAGGTGGTTTTCGTCCTTTCCCTACTCTTAGTTGGTGTTTCTCCTCATCTCACCGTCTGTTTTGTTTTGTTTTGGGTTTTGTTTGGTTGGTTGGTTGGTTGGTTTTGTTCTTTGGTTTTTTTTTTTCCCTGATTGAAAGATGGAGCTGTTCACACAATGTACTTTTATAATTTCTGTAGATTTCCTGTTGGACTACCATATTTTCAGTTATAGCTTCATAAAATTTGCATGTTTTGCACTGATTTCTTTACTGTCCATGACACTTACCTCAGATCAAACTTACATGTTTAGTTCAGTCATTTCAGAAAGTAGCGCATGTTAAAAGATTCCAGAGGTCTTACTCCTTCAGTAAGTAACAGCTTCAATATCCTGTGTTTGACAGAAGGCTTAGAATTGGCAGAGGGGCTGCCATATGTCAGAAAAGTGTTTTTTATATTTGTCATGAAAATCTGTTTTGCTCTGTCTCCTGAAAAATTGCCAGTGCAATCACTGGCGGTAATTAGAAGCAACCTTGAATATTTCTATTCTCCTGGACAGGCCCAACCATAAAGCAGCATCTCCAATGGCACGCTCTTTCCATCAGCCATAGCCAGTAAGCGTGATGTAAGCCAGACACATTTGTGACTGTCCTTCATGATCAGTGTAAAGGATCCTCCTGAAGGAGAGAGCTGTCAAAATGGGATATAGAAAGGTTGGAAGGAACCTTAAAGATCATATATAATATGTTATATATATATTATATAATATATACACAGTATAATTTATTTATGAAATATTAAATATTGGTATAGTAAAAATATAAAATATTATGAAAACTATAAAATATGATGAAACTATAAAACCATACACATATATATACTCATATGACAAAAGCCAGAATATAGGGAAAGAAAGAAATTCACTTAGTGATCCCATTAAGGCTGTAGCTCCAAAAAATTAGATAAACTCTGAGTAACAGCTTTGAGCTTGCAGCAAACCAGGAGGCAGAAAAACAGAGAGGTAAGGGTGGAATCTCAATGGACAAGAAAAAGGAGGGAAAACAGTATGTTCAAGCATATAGGGTAATGCCAAGAAGCTGGAACTGTTTGAACAAAGCAATTGAGTTATAACTTCTGTGAAGATGAGAACAGAAAAAAGACCATAAGCATAAGACTTATTCGTTACACTAGCTGATGCATTGCTAGGGAAATGGTATGTTTAAACACTCTGAAAGAGAATCCTGAAGGATGATGTTTAAATTTATATCTGGGCAAAAGAAACATGACTGAACCAGGGCACCATGAACACCCGAGCAGCTTATTTATCATTAAGGCTAAAAAATCCCCAAACAAACAAAATAAACAAACCCTAATTTGGCCACAGAACAATATGGAAAGTTACCCCTGAAAGGAACAATTTAAACTATCATGCAGGTGTGATAATTAGAGGCTATAGATGAAACCATTTGGCATCCTTAACTATTGTTTGTTACCATGGAACCAATGTGTTAAGGTAATGTATTCTAATTTTGTACATTTTATCGGTACATTAAACTATCAGGAAGTTCAACTAGTTTTAATGTGAAAAAAAAAATCCACATATAAAAGCAGAAAAAGTTCCTTGTGTTTTCATATTCTTTTCATTTTTAGGTTATTTTTTTTTTTTTCTTTCTCACTTGACACTTTTCCTGTTCCCTTCTAATACGACATAGCAGAAACATTTGATAAAATAATAAACTGTTTATTTTTGACAAAAGAATTTCAGTATCTAATAGGGAAAAGTGATTATTCTCTTATCTTGTACGTTATGGAAAACCTGAACTCTTTACAAACAAATCTGTATTAAGCCTTCAGCTACATACCCAAAAATAGTTCTAAAAATGCCACACGTAATAATGTTGCTGTTAAAAAAAAAAAAAAAAAAAAGAAAAAAAAAGGGTCTGATTAGTAAATTTCTGTTGTTTCTGATTTATTACAGATTTCCAGGTAAAGTATGGTGATCAGAATTAGGATTTCTACTGTATGTATAGACAGCAAAATTGTTCTGTTTTTCTTCAAAGTGTTGTCACTAGAAATGATAAATTATTTTTACAAATAGAACTGTGTATATCTCATCTACAGTTCTTCCTTCTTTGGTACCATAAAACTCATTAAGTAATGTCATTTTTTAGTAGCACAGTTCTAAACAATGTCTTTTGAAACCTAGAAAGTTACATTTATTATCCTGACAGGGAGAGTTTCCCCATACACATGTGACATAGACTGTAGCCTGAACTACTTGTTTCTGCAGTGCTGTTGTTGCTATGGGAACAGATGTGAAATGCTTACTGCTGTACTACATTTTACCATATTATGGCCTCTTTAATTGCATTCTTCGGAAGTCACCACAAATTAAGAGAAAGTATCAGTCTGGGTAGACTCTATTTTCAAATGACAACTTTGAATTAATACTGTTGGATGTTCTTTCAGTTATTTTAACTACTTATTTCTCCTACACTTCTCATACACAAAGAAAAAAATAAAACTGTCTTGTAAAGATTCATAACAAATGACTGCATTTAAAAGATGGAAAAACAAAAAAACTGGCTGAGTGCTTTCTGAGCAAGCAGATCTTACTTAATAGATCTTTACAAATCCAAGCTAGTCACAATGTAAAATTCTTGAACGAGAACATGCCAGTTCCTCCTTTATCACGGACTCACATATTTCATTGCCTCTTTTTAAATAGCTGGGATAAACTGAAAATAAGTCTAGATGTAAATATTTCTTACAACGGCGATTATACCTCCTTCATTTGTAGCTTATATTATAAACCAGCTGCTTTCCTTTTTTTTTTTTTTTCTTTTCCTAATATTGACCCTTCTAGATTAAATACTATCTAATGAGTTACTGAGCTGTTTTCCTAGGAAGAAAGCTCAATTTTTTCAAGAAAGATGATCAAACAAACAAGCAACAGGTTGTTTCCTTTTTCCACATTGTCTGCTAGGCTAAGTTCAGCAGACATTCATAGAACATTTGTTGGCTGACACAAAGTATGTTGCTTTCACAAGAGGATATATTGTTTTCTCCAGCTTTATCAATAAAGAAAAGCATTTCTCCAGATTTTGGGGATGTGCCATACAAAAAGCCATCACGTCTTTGCCTTCCATTTCCATACCGGTGTTGTTAACACCAGGATTGTTTCTATTCTGCAGCCTGGTAAAGCAAGAGCAACACTCTAGTCCCTTCTGGCATAGCTATTTTACTTAGTAGAAAATGATTTAATGTTCAGTATTCAATATATAAGCATGACTTCACAGGCTAGTGGATAGGGAAAGAATCTGACTGTTTGCTCTACTAAATAGTTAACATAGAGTAGGGATCGTTTACTGACACCTAGACTCTTTGATCAAAGGAGTATGGTATACACTGAAATGAAGTTGTTTATGTTTGCTGGTCAAATAAAAATGTATTTATGTCATGAAAAAAAAACAAACAGCTTCAACAGGAAGTAGTGATGGAAACCTATTTCCTTATAACCTATTGTTGTATTGCGTTAAAGTTTTGAGGGAACAGATGAGACAAAGGACAGAAAACCAAACTCTTCTAGACATGCTCTGTCAGAGAAGCAGGAATAGGCAGCTGATGTCAGGAGCCAGTGTACAGGAATGGTATTTGGTAATGGGAAATTAACTTTTTGGGTTCAAGCACTGTGTCTTATTAGGTACTTTGATGTCTCCTTTTGTTACCTGCTGTCTTTTATGGATCTTCAGAAATTAGCTCCTATTTCTAATATTTAACTTAATTCTTCAGACCTAATTTTCTCCATGTGTCTATGGGAAGCCTAAGCACTGGAGCTGGAGAAGAGGATTTCAGTAGGCAGCAAAATGCTTTAAAGAATCAGTACAGTTCTACCCATTGCAATGTTTAAATCTTTTAATGGATCTAATTTCAAATTACTATTGCTCTCAAGAAAGTATAATTTACAGTAAAATGGGAATATGTGAGATGATGATGATATTCTATTGCTCTTTCCTTGTTCATTTATAAAATACAAGGGTCAAAAAATACCTTGTTCTGTCTCTAAGCACTATGAAAAATAAAAGAGAATAGCTTCAGAATTTTCACCTCATCAGGTAATTTTATCCCACTGGACTAAAGTACTGGCTTTCTTCTGTAATTCAAGATTTCAGTCCTAATGTCCAGCTGTTTTCTATATGTATTCTTCAAATTATGCTTGTTGATACTCTTTGTGGCCAAGTATTTCACAGTTCTTGTTGTGGCTATCAAGGATTATCACCAGGATCAACGAGGGGTATGTGGTGAAAATAAAAATTAGTTTTTCTATTAAACCCACTATATTCTACAGTGGTTACAATAATCACCAAACTATAAAATAAATTTCAGATCTGGTGCCAATTGTTGTGATTTTTACATATTCTAAACTTGCATATATGAGAGTAAGAATCCCTGATTGTAAACTGCTTTGAATCAGGTCCACTTCTATGATTAGTAGGACAGAGTATGCTACATGTTTTTCCTCTGAAAAATAATGTGCAGCATCATTTGTTATCCCCTCACTGTCTTTATATGGGATAATAGAATCTCTTGTATATACTGCTTTTTCCACAGAACACATTTACTTTTGTAAAATAAACATTGTGGGTATGCTTCTCTTTTTATATAGGTAGGCGTGTCTGATGGGTGAAGCTAGATGTGGCACTAACTTTGGCCCTGAAGTTAAGAGATAATCCACTCCCTTCAGTTGGTTCAGATTAAGGGATGCAAACATGAGTGGATATTATTCAAATGTATTCAGAATCCATTTCGGAAACCATAAATAAAAAAAAAAAAAAAAAGAAAAAGTGTATTCTGTCACTAGCCATTATTGATTATTTTTATTATACTAAAATAAATTTTTAGTTATAATGATACTTCAAATAAAACCAACAGCCAATAGTGATGCAAAATAGAACAGTGGCTTTTATCCAGGTTGGCTTTCCATTTTCTTTCTTCCTTATTCTTTCTTTTTGTCTGCTACACATGAAGAAGTTAATGCTGCTATAAAATTCAAAACACAATCACTCCTTTAATGCAGAAGATTTGTTTGTTTCCTTGCTAACAGCTCACATAATTTCACATATGGGTTTTATTTTCTATTTAAAATAATTATGTAGAAATGAATATATATAACCATACAAATGAAGAAATCCAAGGTAAATATTTTGATTTGCATATTGTATGCTCATGTTTTTAAATATCCATTTATCTTTTTGTTGTCACTGCAGTGAATCTAAAATCCATATTACAAATTCCAGTGTTAAACACCATCCTTAGAATCCACTTCTAAATACATGATGTGGTAGTTATGATAGCAAGAGGCATCACGCCTAATGTGGTCTCTCTATTACAATGTCCATAAGTGGATGTCTTCTAACCAAGCTTGAGCTACCTACAGTGTATATATCTAAATTAGTTATCCTGGGCTTTCTTTATACTCAGTGAAGTGTTTCTAAGGTGAAAATCACCTCACCCTAAATTATACGTGCAAAACGTGTTCTAAATTAGGACCAAAGAAATGTAAAAATCTGTGTACTGTCTGTAGTATCTAAGTGAAGTCCAAGTTAGGGGGAATCACAGAATCACAGAATCCCAAGGGTTGGAAGGGACCTCAAAAGATCATCTAGTCCAACCCCCCTGCAAGAGCAGGGTAACCTACAGTACATCACACAGGAACTTGTCCAGGCGGGCCTTGAATATCTCCAGTGTAGGAGACTCCACAACCCCCCTGGGCAACCTGTTCCAGTGCTCTGTCACTCTTACAGTAAAGAAGTTCTTCCTGATGTTAACGTGGAACTTCCTATGTTCCAGTTTACACCCATTGCCCCTTGTCCTATCACTGGATATCACTGAAAAAAGCCTAGCTCCATCATCCTGACACCTACCCTTCACATATTTGTAAACATTGATGAGGTCACCCCTCAGTCTCCTCTTTTGCAGACTAAAGAGACCCAGCTCCCTCAGCCTCTCCTCATAAGGGAGATGTTCCACTCCCTTAATCATCTTTGTGGCTCTGCGCTGGACTCCTTCAAGCAATTCCCTGTCCTTCTTGAACAGAGGGGCCCAGAACTGGACGCAATATTCCAGATGCGGCCTCACCAAGGCTGAGTAGAGGGGGAGGAGAACCTCTCTTGACCTACTAACCACTCCCTTTCTAATGCACCCTAAGATGCCATTTGCCTTCTTGGCCACAAGAGCACATTGCTGGCTCATGGTCATCCTCCTATCCACCAGGACCCCCAGGTCCCTTTCCCCTTCACTACTTTCCAGCAGGTCAACCCCCAACCTGTACTGGTACATGGGGTTGTTCTTCCCCAGATGCAAGACTCTACACTTGCCCTTGTTAAATTTCATCAAGTTACTCCCCGCCCAACTCTCCAGCCTGTCCAGGTCTCGCTGAATGGCAGCACAGTCCTCTGGTGTGTCAGCCACTCCTCCCAGTTTTGTGTCATCAGCAAACTTGCTGAGGGTGCACTCAGTTCCCTCATCCAGGTCATTGATGAAAATATTAAACAGCACCGGTCCCAGCACCGACCCCTGAGGAACTCCACTAGTCACAGACCTCCAGCTAGATTCTGCGCCATTGACCACAACTCTCTGCCTTCTTCCTTTCAACCAGTTCTCGATCCACCTCACTACTTGATCATCAAGCCCACACTTCCTTAGCTTATCTATGAGGATGCTGTGGGAGACAGTATCAAATGCCTTACTGAAATCAAGAAAAACTACATCTACCGCTCTACCATCATCCCTCCACCTAGTCACTTCCTCATAGAAGGCTATAAGGTTGGTCATACATGACTTCCCCCTCATAAAACCATGTTGGCTGTTCTTAATGACCCCCTCATCCTTGATATGCCTAGTGATGGAGTCAAGAATAAGTTGTTCCATCATCTTTCCAGGGATGGAGGTAAGGCTGACCGGTCTATAATTACCCGGGTCCTCCTTCTTGCCCTTCTTATAGATTGGTGTGACCTTTGCCATCCGCCAATCCTCAGGCACCTCGCCCGTTTCCCACGACTTACCAAAGATGATGGAAAGTGGCCTAGCAATGACCTCCGCCAGCTCCCTCAGCACCCGTGGGTGCATTCCATCCGGACCCATCGATTTACAGATGTCCAGTTTGCATAGCTGATCCCTAACCCAATCCTCATCTACCAAAGCAAACTCCTCCTTTGTCCTGACTCCTTCTGGGGCTATAGAAATCCGGGGCCCTCGGGGAGAGTCTGCAGGAGTAAAGACAGAGGCAAAGAAGGCATTCAGCACCTCTGCCTTCTTTATATCCTCTGTCTCCAGGGTACCCACTTCGTTCAGCAGTGGGCCTATATTGCCTCTTGTTTTAGTTTTATTTGCTATGTATTTGAAGAAGCCCTTTCTATTGTCTTTAACCCGACTAGCAAGATTGAGTTCCAAGGAGGCCTTAGCTGTCCTAATTGCCTCCCTACATCCTCTAACAACTGTCCTATATTCCTCCCAAGCGGCCAGCCCCTCCTTCCATAATCCATAGATTCTCCTTTTCCACTTGAGTTTGCCCAGCAGCTCCTTGTTTAACCACGCCGGTCTCCTAGATCCCTTACTTGACTTCCTACTCATTGGGACGCTCCGATCCTGAGCTTGGAAGAAGCGGTCCTTGAATGCTAACCAACTATCTTGAGCCCCTTTACCGCCTAGTACACTTTCCCATGAGACTTCCCTTAGCAGTTGACTGAAGAGGCCAAAGTTGGCCCTTCGGAATTCCAGAACTGTGGCTTTGCTAGGTATTCTATTCCTCCCACACAGGATCCTAAACTCCACCATCTCATGGTCACTGCAGCCAAGGCTGCCATTGACCGTCACCACTTCGACCAAACCCTCCTTGTTGGCGAGTACTAAATCTAGCAGCGCTGCTCCCCTAGTTGGTACGTCCACCATTTGCATTAAGAAATTATCATCAATGCACTCGAGGAACCTCCTAGACTGTGAATGACTGGCTGTGTGAGTCTTCCAGCAATGCACTGTATGTCTTTCATAAGCTGAACATACGCTCCAACATTGAGTTAATATGGACTTCATACAAACTCTAAGTTAAGAAGAATTAAAATTTATCTACATATTCAGATGAATGAAACATGCTATTCAAAATAACGAGAAAGTGTCTAGGTAATATTTAAGCATGCTAATCATGGAAACTACTTGATCATACTTCCTATTTATCCACTACAGCTTTGTTTCCTTCTGCCTTAGCTTCAGAAAATCACTACAGAACGAAATCATTTCATTGCTTAGTTGCCATGATATGTCCTCCCTGAAGATACTTCACTTTTTATCCCACATTCCTTTCCTACTTCTTTCTTGACATCCTTACTTGGTGGAGGCAAGGGCAGGGACAGGGAAGAGTTGGTTTTGATTTTGGGTTTGGGTTTTTTTGTTTGTTTGTTTGGGGTGGGTTTTTTGTTGGTTTTGGTGTGGTTTGTTTTTGTTTTTTTTTTTTTTGGGGGGGGGGATTTTTGCTATTTTGGGGCTCTTTCATGAATTGACAGCTGTTGTTCGATCTCAGCCAAATCAAACACTTGTGAATTTACCTTATTCTTAATCTTTACAAGTTACACAAACTAGCAAGATGTTTCCAGTGCATGGAATCTGAGCAGTGAAATCGAATATATGTACCCCACAGGGAACGTAGAGGTGACAACATTTATCTGCAATGGATTATATGAGTTTTACATAAAATATGATTTAGCTTCCATTAGCATTTTGGTATAAATTGGTGAAAGTGTGGGGAGAAAACACTATTATTTTTTTCTGTAATACCTTCAGCACCATCAGCTGTTCTGAAAAATAATAAAAATGGAAAATAATTTCACAGAAAAAACATTTCTAGGTTTTACAGTGTCCTTTTGTTACAAAATGTATGATCCTGAACACAGACTTTCCATGTCAACTTTCAGGCCAGAGCAACGTTTTACTGATGAATTATAAGCCTCTAAAACAAAGAGAATCATAATGTAAATCCTGACAAGATCCTTATCTAGTGTGATACAAATGACAATTTAACAAGTAACCTACCACATATTGTTATGTTAATAAATATGCACAAGATAAAACATGGCATTTTTATATTCTAAACTCTTATAATCAACATGTTAATGCATTTTGATACACTTCCCTGAAAACCAGCAATGAACATATAAACCCGAGGCAATATGCCCTTAGAATGTCCCAGCTAACTAGAAATAAGTAAAATGCATATGTGATAACAGTATAAATTCATTTATACAGCACCTCCCTCCTTTTTACCTTTTGACCTTGTTTTTAACTCTTTGATGAAAACCTGATTATTTTTACATGTAATACAGAAATCACCTGAATTCTAAAATAATTTACATTGTCATCAAGAATTGTTACCTGGTATTGAATTGCATCCAACCATAAAATAAAATGCCTATCGGTTTATGGGTGCTGCTGATAAACAGTCAAATACAAAATAACCACTTCAGTAGTATTTATAATTTCAGTCTAAGAAAATCAAGAAGATATTTTTGAACACCTGAAAACTGAGATAGCAATTAACGTTTGTAACCTAAAACAACTTTTCTCTATGCTGTGATATGAAGTAGAGAAATAAATCGAAGTTGTAAAATAATATATTTCTAAATGTCCTAATACTCTTCAGCATGAAAGCCTGACTGCTTGTTTAGGATAAGAAGAAATTCTCATGGTCATGAATAATAACAGAAATTCAGGACTTTCATTTCCTATCTCAGGGGAATGGCTTTTTCTCTACTTCAGAATTATCATCCTAAAAATCTTCTTAATTAGAAAATGCTGGTACTTGATGCTTATCTCATTGGGTAGATTAAATTTTAACAGTGATGAGGCAGATTAAGTATATTTAAAGCTTCTGAGAGCATACTATTTTAATGAAAGGCATTTGGAGAGTTGTCTTTAAGAAGGCTATTTGCTGTACTGACATTTTTGACCACCTGGTTTAAAGTGTAAGCTTCCAGTGTATGGCGTCATACACCCTATCTGTGCATGCAAAAACTTAAGTATAGTATTTTCACATTTCAATTTAGTCAGTGAAAAAGTAGATTATGGAGTCTACTAATGTGCTTTTCACCCCCTGTACCTCATTTCAAATCTGCCAGTAGTCAGAAGTCTTACCGTGTATGCTGTCTTTATAGCCTTTTGCAGTCCTCAGCCTTGTCATCCCCAGGAAAGAATCCAGTCCCTGAATCATGGAAACTTAAAATCCCCATGTCCTCAGTAAATCATGAGAGATGAAAGACTGGCATTGGGAAACTGGGGGTTCCATTTCTCACATTTTACCGTTTCTCAAGACAACCTAAAAATATCTATGTCCTCAGTAACTAAACTGTGTGTGATTTTTAACTATGCTGTTAACAAATTGCCATTCAATAGTATCTTGCTCTTGTTCAACTGACAAATGTAGATCATTCAGTTACCTTCTTTACCTTCACAGTTTTAATTTTATTGGTAGTGTGACCTTCCTAAAACAGACACAGAATAAGAAGCAGTAAAGGAAATATATTAATCCCAAAGCTGAGCTGCTAGACTTCTCCCTGGGAAATCCCGTGCAGAAATATTAGTATATGGTCTTTCAAACCAGGGAACCCAAAGCAGCCTTAAAAGCAAAGCTAATGGATACATCTATCCAAAAGTGATATTTTTAAAATTATACATGCAAAATATTTAGATGATCTGTTAACAAAAGAGGATTAATATTTACACTGAGATACTGTTTTGCTGTATACAGCTGTATTTTCTACCCATATTCTCCTATTCTGTGTATTGTCTGAATATGGTACCAGATTTTCCCCAAATACTTCCAGAGAGACCTGTGACATTAGAGTCTTCCCCATCCAAATAACCTTTCTACAACTTTAGCAATACCTCAGTTCAGCCAAATATGAGTGTGGCAATTAGCATAATTTAGAGTTCGTGGACAATAGTGTTAGCATATGAACTTTCACTACCCTATAGGAAAAGAGGTGCTAAGTTATAGGAATAGATGACCATAAATATAAACATGGGAAAGTTATGAAGGTGCCAAGAACCACACAATGTGAGGGCCAATGCTGGTGGCACCCAGTTGACAGTCACATAGAGACAGTGTCATCTTTCATGTGGGGCAGGAAAGTTGTGGCATATATGTGTGATTAAAGCGTTTTGTTATCCAAGCCCATTTTATTCTCTTCCCTGTCATTTGGTCTCTCATGGCAAAAGAGAGTCAGCACGGCTTAGCTAGTTCTTGCTCAGTTTACATTATTGCTACTTTTGCCTTCTTTCATCTCAAGATGTTTCTATGTAGTTGATTTCTTCATGCTGAATTTTCTTTTAGTCATGTAAATATTTCACTGCTATCTTTGACAAGCAAACCTTTTTATTGTCATGAAGGAATGTGTCTGGATGAAAGGAGGGGAATATCTTCTCTGCTTCTCCTCAGGTGTTTAAGGGCTAGACAGACAAAACAGTCTTACCCATTTAGTGAACAGGTAAGTAATTTCAACATTTCTGGAAAGCATGGATAATAATACTTGAAAACATGTTTTACTGCTCCCACCTGCAATGTTGGAAATAGAGGAAAATAGTATAAATGTACCAGATATCAGAGAACTGAAATTCGCAGAATTAAAAGCTGTTTCTTCAGCAAAGTAATGAAACTTTTGGTGGCTTTTGAGGGATTTGAAGACGTTAGAGTGGTATTTTAGTGTGCGGAGTGAAGGCGATAAGATTTGAGTAAAAAACAGTTTGGGAATGAGCTCTGAGGCCTTGATGCTTAACAAGCCCTGGGGCAATTAAATTGGAATGTGAAGGACAGGATAGGTCAAAAAACAAGCCTTGAGGGGGTGGGCCAGAATGTAGTTGTGTCGGCAGTCTCAGTTAATGATGTGGGGGTTGTAAGAGGGTCTGCAGCATTGTGATTGGACTATTTACCTGGAGGTTTTTACAGGGGCCAATGAGATTGAACGTGGCATGTTTGTGCAGGTTGGGAAAGTACCGAATAGGGGGATAAAAAGAGCTTGGTTGTAATGAAGTTGGATTTGAATCTCCACATCAATTTGAGTTTATGTTGTGATATGCCACATTTTAGCATGTTTTCCTAGATGAATATGTGGGGGCTTTGTCCTTGTGTGGTATGTCTGTATTGTCTGGGCAACAGAGAAATGATCACAGCGCTTTTCTCCTTCAGGCATTGCGGAGTGGTCAAAAGAGAAAGGTCAGAAATTGATAAAGTTTTGTTTGACAACATGTACAAACCCACTGCCTTAATTTCCTGGCAGTACTCATTTGAATTTCTGATAGCTGTGTAACCATATTAACTACCTATCTGCACAAGCAAGAGACTCATTGGCTGATTTGGGTAGATATAAAGATTAAATATTTGGAAATCTTTCTCCATATTGCACATAAGACACGCTGTTGCTTCAGGGGGACGCCTATTCTGCCTCTGCCTTTCTGTAGTCAATGAAAATAAATAAGAGTTTCACTTCTCTGCCAGTCAATTTTATACTCTCCGTAAGCATTAAATTCATTTGATAGTGTGCTATTCTTTTACAGAACCACAAAGGATGATCTTTATTACAGTATTTTAAAACTTCATCCAAACATGCTAATTAGCCTTTCATGAACACTCTATTTTGTATTAAAAATTGTTCAGAAATAATATGCTCTCTCCTGCTTCTCCTATGCATAAAATGGATTTAAAAGAAGCAATTCCTAAGAATTTAAGCCCATAGAAAAAATAACTGATTTGAACATGATCTGAGGAAAATTGTATGGTTGTTATATTCAATTTTCATGCATGTACAATTACTTGCTCCATAAATCATGCTGAATTTTCTGGTTTAATTGTGAAAATACTGTATACGTGGATGTTACTTTTTTAAGTGTAGTTCCTACGCAGTAATGCAGCTGCCAGTCCACAGCACATTTTTAGAAAAGCTAATATTTTAAAATAAAATTGTTACGCAGAAGCCTGTAATCAGACAGTCAATAAATATGCATCTTACATTTCCTTGCTATTGCAGTAAGAGAAAGAAATAAAGGACAAAGTCAACCACAGTCAATAGCTAATTTCACTAAGGAGAATAGACAGTAGTCCGGTATCTGTATGTCTATGTGGTGTGTTCACTTTAGATGAATAATCACATTGGGAGTTATCATATTAACAATTGGCTGAAAAGAATAAGTTAGTGAAAAGAGCAGATGGGAGAATTTAATTCATTTTAGAACTCAGAGTACACAATGAAAAGTGTAACAGAACTTGCTCAAAGAAGCTTAAAAGTACAGCAAAATAATATAAGGTCTCAAGACAAAGTTGCAAAAATGTCTGTGGTACACTGGCAGCTGCAAGATACAGATAAAAGAAGAAGCTAAATTAGATGTGTTGGGGGAGGGGGGCACCATTCCATCCCAACACACCCAGTCTGTTGCCAACACCTATAATAAATGCTTGGAGCAATGTAGAGATATTCCAGCCACTCCAGCCATTGAGCCAGCTTCATTTGGAGCTCGGTTCAGATGCCTCTATACAAACACCCATAGCATGGGGAACAAACAAGAGGAATTAGAAATGTGTGCACGTCTATGGAGGTATAATATAATAGGCACCACAGAAACATGGTGGGATGGCTCCTATAACTGGAGTGTTGGAATGGAAGGTTACAGGCTCTCTAGAAAGGACAGGCCTGGCAGGCGGGGAGGGGGAGTTGCCCTTTATGTTAGGGATAGGCTGGAGAGTATGGAACTCTGTCTGGGGATAGGTGAGCAGAACAGAGAGTCTGTAGGTCAGGGATAAAGGGAGAACAGTGATGGAAGACATTACTGTGAGGATCTGTTACAGACTGCCTGATCAAGAGGAATCTGTGGATAAGCACTCTACAGACATATTGGAACAGACTCACGCTTGCAGGCCCTTGTTCTCATGGGGGACTTCAACCACCCTGATATTGGTTGGAGGGATGGTAAGGCCCGGCACAAGCAATCCAGGAGGTTCCTCAATTGTGTGGAAGACAACTTCATTCTGCAAGAAACAAAGGAGCCGACAAGGAGAGGTGCCATGCTTGACCTCATGCTCTCCAACAGGGAAGGGCTCCTTGAGAATGTGGTACTCCAGGGCAGCCTTGGATGCAGCAATCACGAGATGGTCGAATTTGAGATCCCCAGGACAATGAGAAAAGCATGCAGCAAGCTCACTGCCCTGGACTTCAAGAGAGCAGACTTTGGTCTCTTCAGGAGCCTGCTTAGTAAGGTTCCATGGGATATAGCCCTGGAGGTCAGGGGATCCCAAGACTGTTGGTTGATAGTCAAGGATCACCTGCTGCAAGCTCAGGAGTACTGCATCCCAACTAGAAGGAAGTGCAGCAGGAGGGCCAGGAGACCTCCTTGGATGGATAAGGAGCTGCTGAGGAAACCTTGAAGGAAAAAAGAGGCTTATAAAAGGTGGAAGCAAGGACAGGCAGCCTGGGAAGAATTACAGGGATGTTGTCCAGGAAGCTAGGGACCAGGTTAGGAAAGCTAAGACCTAGTTAGAATTAAACTTGGCTAGGGATGTTAAGGATAACAGCAAGGGATTCTACATGCATGTAGCAAATAAAAGACAGACTAGGGACAACGTAGGCCTTCTCCGGAAGCTATCAGGAGAACTGTCTACCCTGGATTTGGAGAAGGCTGAGGTTCTTAATGACTTCTCGCCTCAGTCTTCACTGGCAAAGGCTCTGACCACATCTCCCGTCTTGGAAGGCAGACACATGGACTGTGAGAACGATGACCCTAGGCCCATTGTAAGAGAGGATCTGGTTTGAGACCATCTTAAGAATCTGAACGTACACAAATCCATGGGACCTGATGAAATCCATCCATGGGTCCTGAAGGAGCTGGTGAATGAAGTTGCTAAGCCACTGGCCATCATATTTGGAAAATCATGGCAGTCAGGGGAAGTTCCTGATGACTGGAAAAAGATAAATATAACCCCCATTTTCAAGAAGGGGAAAATGGATGACCCAAGGAACTACAGACCAGTCAGTCTCACCTCTGTGCCTGGCAAAATCTTGGAGCACATTCTCCTGGAAGGCATGCTAAGGCACATGAAAAACAACAAGGTGCTTGGTGACAGCCAGCATGGCTTCACTAAGGGGAAATCCTGCCTGACCAATTTCGTGGCCTTCTATGATGGGGCTACAGAACTGACGGACAAGGGTAGAGTAGTTGATGTCATCTATCTGGACTTGTGCAAAGTGTTTGACACTGTCCCACACGACATCCTTGTCTCTAAATTGAAGAGACATCAATTTAATAGGTGGACCACTCAGTGGATAAAGAACTGGCTGGATGGCTGCACACAAATTGTTGTGGTCAATGGCTCAGTGTGCAGCTGGAGACCAGTAACGAGTGGTGTCCCTCAGGGATCGGTGTTGAGACAGGTATTGTTCAACATGCTTGTCAGTGACATGGACAGTGGGATTGGGTGTGCCCTCAGCAAGTTTGCTGATGACACCAAGCTGTGTGGTCCAGTTGATATGCTGGAGGGAAGGGATGCCATCCAGAGGGACCTTGACACGCTTGTGAGGTGGGCTGATGCCAACCTTGTGAAGTTCAACCACACCAAGTGCAAGGTCCTACACCTGGGTCGGAGCAATCCCAGGCACAGCTACAGGTTGGGCAGAGAAGAGATTCAGAGCAGCCTTGCAGAGAAGGACTTGGGGGTGTTGGTCAATGAGAAAATGAACATAAGCCGCCAGTGTGCACTCGCAGCCCAGAAAGCCAAGCGTATCCTAGACTGCATCAAAAGGAACGTGACCAACAGGTTGAAGGAGATTATCCTGCCACTCTGCTCTCGTGAGACCTCACTTGGGGTATTGTGCACAGTTCTGGTGTCCTCAACATAAAAAGGACATGGAACGGTTGGAACAAGTCCAGAGAAGGGCCACAAGGATGATCAGGGGACTGGGGCACCTCCCGCATGAATATAGGCTGAGAAAGTTGTGGCTGTTCAGCCTGGAGAAGAGAAGGCTGCATGGAGACCTCATAGTAGACTTCCTGTATCTGAAGGGGGCTTATAAGGGTGCTGGGGAGCGACTCTTCATTAGGGACTGTAGTGATAGGACAAGGGGTAATAGGTTTAAAACTTAAACAGGGAAGCTTAGATTGGATATAAGGAGGAAGTTCTTTACTGTGAGGGTGGTGAGACATTGGAATGGGTTGCCCAGGGAAGCTGTGAATGCTCCATCCCTGGTGGTGCTCAAGGCCAGGTTGGACAGAGCCTTGGGTGACATGGTTTTTTGGGAGGTGTCCCTGCCCATGGGAGGGGGTTGGAAGCAAGGAACTTCAGGTACTTTCCTACCCTAACTATTCTATGATTCTATGACTCTATGTTATGGTACTATAACTTCAAACTCCCTGTAGTGTCTTGCAGGTCTTATGAGTAATAAATGCATATTGAAAGAGAAATACCTTATTTTACTAATGTACATTCTTGAGTTACATATATTTATGGCATAAAGATAACTGTGCTACAGAGGCACACAGCTAAAGATCAGAAATCAGCATTCCAAACCTAGTGATTGATTCTCTCCCAAAATCAGTTTTACATTGAATATAAATTGAGAAAAATGCAGGTAGGCCAGCAGGAGGTCTGAAATGCAGGTGAAATGAAAAATAAATACTGAGGTTTAAAAATCTCATCTTGTTGAAATAGATTAGTTGGAAATGCAGAGCGTAATTTCAGTTTTCAATCAAAAACAGGTCAGAGCTGTTCTTGATCCTAAATTTTAGAATATTCTTTGAAGGCTGAAAAAATCATTGAAAAGTTGTACTTCAGCTAAAATTAAGCAATGTGATTTGTTTATTTATCATGTGCCTGAGTTACATTTTCTGCTCTAAGTAATTTAAAAAATAAATTACATTGATATTCGTGTTCAGAGGGGTAAAATTCAGAAAGGCAAATCCACAAACACAGCCCAAGATCTGTACAAGTTCTAGAAGGAAAGAGTCGAAGAAAATATTCTCAGCAAAACAGGACAAGAAACAAAGAGTCAGTTTTGTTATTCTTGCCTGCCTCATCTCCCTAACACATGTCACACATGAAGCCTGCAGTCAAGGGCATGTACAGCAGCTTGATGCACTAAAGCTCACATCACAGTGCTGAGCACACGTTCAGATATCCTGCAGATACAGGCCACTTATATACCAGCAAATTAAACATGTCTGCCACCACTCACAGAATAGAAGGCACTGACAATTCACAGAATAGCTGGCATCTACACTTAAATTGTTGGGAATGCGTAACAGAAGGCAAACTGCCCATTGGACATTTTCCTGAGCTGCTCTGAATGACAATGCCAGGGAGTTGCTGAGGGACATCAACAGTTGAAACAGGCCAAGGTTTTTTAGGAAGCATGCTGAGACTGGCCTAGCAAGTGTAGGACTGGTGTAGTGGGGGATTATCCTAGCAAGGACAAGCACATTCCCATGCATTCTGAAGCATACTAGAACTGACTAGTACAGATGCATTCAGGCAGACTGACACAGGCAGTGTTAGACACAAGAGTTAGAAGTCTGACTGTAAGACCTGAGCTGGGAGGTAGACACAAGTTCTTAAAGTACTTCTTAGTTCTAATTTAGAGCAGGAAGTCAGCACACAAAATATTTAATGACAATAAGGCTTGAAATTTTTTACTGTGAGGGTGACTGAGCACTGGAACTGGTTGGCCAGAGAGACTGCAAAATCTCCATCATTGGAGATATTCAAAATCCATCTGGACACAAACCTGGAAAAGTGCAGGGGGGTGGACCACATGACCTCCAGGTGCCTCTCCCAGCCTTGGCCATTCTGTGATTCCATAAGATCCATGTCATAGCAGTCTACAATTCGTGTTGTGTCAGCTCAACTGCTTGTGGGGTTTTGTTCTGAACTCATCATAAGACAAACCCAGATTACAAACAAAAGAACAGCTTTTACTTAACTTGTATTGCAGGCATTGCAGTTTAACTGCTGGCAACCAAATACCACACAGCCTTGTGCACACTCTCCCTGCCTCCAGGTGGAATGGGGAGGAGGATCGGAAAAAGGTAAAACCCGTGGATTGAGAAAATAACAATTTAATAATTGAAAGGAAATAAAATATAATAATAATAATAATAATCAATAATAGGGGGAAAAAAGGATAAGTAGTATAAAATTCAGGAAACACAAGTGATGCACAATACAACTGCTCACCACCTGCTGACTGATGCTCAGCCCAGTCCAAGCAGCAATAGGTCCCTCCTGGCCAGCTTCCCCCCAGTTTATACACTGGGCATGACATGCTGTGGCATAGAATACCTCTTTGGTTAGTTTGTGCCAGGTGTCCTGTCTCTGCTCCTTCCTGGTTTCCTATGCCTCTCCTCACTGGCAGAGCGTGGGAAACTGTGAAGTCCTTGATCAGGGTAAGCTCTGCTCAGCAACGATTAAAACATTGGTGTGCTGTCAGCATTATTTTCATACTAATGCAAAACACAGCTGAAATCAGGACAGCAGGGTTGCTTGTAATACAGATCAATACAGTAGTGTAAACTAGATCATGGAAAATATTCGGGTTACAAGCAATCTTGCAATACAAATGACCAACAAGCCATTGGGCAGTACTGGGATTGAACAGGAAGAAGTGGAGAGGCGGAAATGCTGTAAACTTCAGTTTGTTGCCAAAGCTTCTGCATCATGAAACTGTGGCCTGACTGAGCTTTTGAGTCCACCTCATGCAAAAGAAAGATATTACTTTAAAATACATTTTGTTTTTGTATCCTCACCTGGTCAAGTTTCTTTGAAACAGATGAGAAGCACTCGCATAACCACGCACAGCTCCTGAAAGGCACTTCAGGAAGCTGCGTTTGAGCTAATTTTTTACTGCCTCATGTGAAGCACAGTACCTCACTGTAACAGTGTGGATATCTGAAACATATGTTGGCACATTAAAAGTGAATACAAAGTTATTTCATGAAACTCCTGTCAAAGCAGAGAATCCTGCTAGCCAGCAGGAAATGCTGAACAATACTTGTCTTTCAAGTTTGGAATCTTTCAAGTTGGGAATCAGAGTCCAGAATTTGGCCTCCACTACGTATACTGATCAGGATTCAGTATTTTAAAAAGCCAGCAAAAGTGCATATTTTTGTGTAGACACTCAGAACACTCAGGAAAAGAGGACAATGTTCTAGGTCTTACATAGATGAAGGAAATTTAATCTGTTAATTTTAATTTTCCAGGAGTGTCTGACTACACCTTTAGAAAGGATATCCTGTATAACCTGTACAGTGTGATCTCTGGTCACTAGAGTCATGAGGTCCTATGCCAAGGAGCAGAGTGAGATGCAGACTAATGGAGTATTTAGACGAAAGCGGAAGACAGAGTTATCATTCCTTTCAAGACAGAATTTATGTTTTTGCTTGGTTATTTTAGCTTGCTGCTTGTTTATACAAAAAATGAGCTTTTTTTTTTCCCTGTAGAAGAAAGTTTGATGGTTGGGTTTATTATGCATATAGTCCCATGCATTTTATGCTGTTACATTTGGAAACATTTTTATTATATCCTTTTTTTTTTTTCCTGGATGTGGCATTCAACCTATTGACAACGTCTTCTCAATATCATTGTTACCACTGAATTTTGTACCCATTTTTTCAGGTCACAAATGAAATATTAACTGACATTATTCCCATGACTAATGCCAGAAAATTTCACTGGCAGTCTCCTTCTAGCTTGCTCTCTTTGTGTCTACTCTTAGGCAGTACATAATTGTTTTACCATTCTTCCATCACTATTTACATTCTGCAGCTAAGCTAGTAGTTTTCCAGGTGATATCATTTCAATTGACTTAGTGAAGTGTGAGCATATAAATTTTGATAGAACTGCTATGTAAGAGACTTGTTATACAGTAACTACAGGATGTAAACTTACAATAAACTATATTTTCTTTATCTCAAAACTTATTTAAACATTAAAAGATATAAGTCTAAGCCAGTAATATTTCGTTTTTGCAAACCCAGTTTGCATTTATATTTTGGACTTTTGTGTAGGCCAAGCCAGTAGTTAATCTAAGTATCTCTGCAAAGGAAAAATGGCATTAGAGTTGTCTAGATAGCAACTCAGTTCTAGCTAGAGAACTGGAACAGAAAAAACAGGCACAGAAAACAAAGAGGAAAAAGAGACTAATGCCTTTATGCTTTCAGCAATTGTATACTAGATAAATAACCTTTTTTACTGAGTAGATAATTGTAATCTTATAATCATCTTATTCTTCACATGCCAATTAAAGGCAGAAATGAAGAAAAATTAACAAGATGAATGTTTCTTTCATAAGAATATATGTGAAGGAAAATATAACCACATAAGCTTATGAATTACTAAACATTTATATTTTAATACTAGCTCAAAGCGATACTTTAAAATGGAATTTGGATGAAAAAGGCATGGAGGTAAGAATAGTCTTGCAATTCCATTTGTGTAAGAAAACACTTGTGAATGATATTTATGATTTTTTCAAGTAGAAATGGTTGCCAGCATAAATTGCAATAATGTTATGGAAGTCAATAGATTTTTTTCTACATAGTGAAGAGGTAGATAGAAAAATGATGGTCAAAGAAATACCATATAAGAAAAAAATATCTTTTATTAGCTCAAATCTCTGTTAACACTTTTGCATTGTTCTAATTTCTAATTTTTTAATACTCATTTGCTTGTTTGTCTCATTTCTTTGCCTTTTTCACCTTCACCAAGTAAAGTAAGATTGTGATTCAGTTTTACAAAGTAACCTTGAACTGACAATCATTTTCAATGGACTGAAAATGTACTTGCAGATTCATTGATTTCCATTAGATTTACTCAACAGTTCAAGTGTTTTTGACAAACTAAATAAGGCATTTTAAGTGCGTGGAATTTTCCCCCTTTTGCTGCAACTGCTTTTCCAGGTCATTCAACAAAATATCACTATAGTTACATGCATATTTGCTAATTTAAAAATTTATTAAATGATAAATAAAATTCTTATGTGTATGAAGGCATCTTCGGACATGTGCCAGTGAGCAGCTTCTCAGAGCCTCAAACTAAATCCTCAATCACATGCATATCCACTGAGAAATCAAGTGGTATTAGAGGCTTTTACTATCAAGGAACTGCAACATGAATAGGACATGCTCTGGGACCTGCTTTGCATATTTAGATGAGATTCAAAAAAGAAAGACTAAGTAACTAAGACACAGACTATAACACCTTGAAATTATTTTCTGACTTTCTGTAAACTACATTAAGAGCATATTTGTTTATTTATATGTATATACATACATTTTCAGTGAATATCTTCGGAGGCTTAAGTCATGAGTGCACGCAAAAGTTGATTGCTGTGGGAAAGTGGTACACCCACAGAAGTCACTCAGAGTAAGACTGCATAATACCAATCTCATTGTAGAGGTCTGAACTAGGTTGCACACCCTCCACACTTTTGTACCAGCACTCCTGACAGTCACACAACCTTGAGTCTATGCTTCTACTTCTTATTCAGCTCCCTTGGATAGCAAAGAAGTTGGTCAACAACTGTTTCATCTTCCCCTCCCCATTTTTTATCATGCTCACATAGAGAGTCTGACAAAATGAAGTATTTGCACAGAATGTAAAGGACATTATTGTATTTATAATTTTCATCCATACATGTGCAGCAGCCTTCATAGCTGAACACAGAAAAAAAAAAAAATCAGCCTTGTTTTAGGAACATGAACTGCATTTAAATGGGGGTTTATTTTGATACTGAACAACAAAACTTTCTTTTCTCAGATATTCAAGCTGAAAGCTCTTTCACAAGTGGAGAAGACACAGGAAACCATCCCGAACGCTGAGGTCTAACTTTACATTCCTTCCTTGTTGCAAGTCATACTTTGAGCTCCAAGATATACGTAAAAAGCACATTTAGACATACAGACTATCAATCACAGATGTTTAGATCCTATATAAAGTCTTCCTGGAAAAACTGTACCCTGTAACAACTAACCTAATTGAAATTTGAGGAGGACATTTACTAGACGACCTTCAGAGAGCCCTTCCAGCTTAAATTATTATATGAGTCCTATACTGCTCTTCAGTTCAATAGTACTGGTTTAGACTGGCATTTATTACAAATGATATTTACTTAAGATTTTGAGTGTTAAGTCCATTCGAAAATATAATTCTGGAAAATATAATTCCTGAAAAATCTAATTATGTGTTTGGTGATACTTTTTGATTTGGAAGCAGGAAAGACACCTAGAAAAATAAATATTTGTCAAAAATGAATTTGTTAAAAAACTTTCTTTTTTAAAAAAAAAGGCTTTGATATGTACCATTTAGCAGAGTCTTACAAAAATACAGACATTTTAATTTTTGATTTTCCATTTTTCATTTGAAAAAAAGAGTGTAATGTTAGCAATTTTCTTCTTAAAAATTAATTTTAGATTAAAAGTCATTTTACCTCATTTTTCAATTACATAATTACTCTTTAATATATATCACTACCTTTTTTTGGTCCAGGTAAAATATCTAAATCGGTAGTGTCGCTGTTTTCAGAAGCTACAGTATTTGATATTAATCAGATTTTTCATTTCACATGAGAGCAATTGTCCTCCTGATGCAACATTCTATACCAGCATAAGATGGTTATATTCTTAAATTGATAAAAATGCACAGAATATTAATAATCCATATTTAAATAAGATAATATATTTCGTACCATCAGGGCTATAGCATGCTGCTCTCATGCCTTCTGGTGTCAGAATAAGTTAGCTTCCCTCCTGGATTTTAATATATTTCATTCAGAGAAAACAGTTTTGTACAATAAATATCACAATTCCCTGTCTTAATTTATATTACATTATACTGGTTTATGTTATTAAACTAATTACTAAAGGCTAATAACATAAGACAAACTTTCTAGGGGACAGAGTGTCATTACTGGGTATGGGAAACTTATTCAAGTAGAACAACTGACAGTGGCAAGCTGATGACGGAGGCTTCTAATTTAACTGAGAAACAAACTGTTATCACACTATTTTTTTCTTTCTTTTAAGGTGCAGCTGTTGGCTCCTTCCTATTGTGTCTAAGTTTAGAGTGACAGGAAAGCATGTCTCAAAAGCTGGAGTAGTCTATTATTCCTTGTAAGTTCCCTCAAGAAACAGTTTCAGACAGGATCACCTGTTAGAATAAAATGCTAGGGCTAAAGGTATAGGATAAAGCTTTCATGACAGCAGTTGATAGGTTTGCTGAATGCTGCAGATATTTGGACTTCAAAAGAGAACTAAGAGAGATAATAATTGCACCTATAAAAGGAGCCTGCTTCTGGGAAGAGACACTGTCACTCAGATTCAAGCACAGGCAATGTTATTTACCATTCCCAGAACAGAAGTGCTGTATCAGGTGGCCTCAAAACATGGAAGATGAGTCAAACAGAACTGAAATAGCAACAGGACCATTCTCATAATACAAAAATAGGGCACAAGTAGAGACAGGAAGAACAATATCTCTTCACAAGCAAGAAGAGTATAACTGTAGAGGAAGAAGCATGATAAAAAGCAACAGCTGGAAACTATGAACAGCAGAGAGGACTGATGGAAGTATCACAAAACAGGTACTTTCCTAACTGTACAGAGGCTGCCAGAATCTGGTAATAACATTGCTGTCATCAGTGTACATCACATGATGATTTCATATTCCAAGGGACAAAGTATGCAGGAAAAAGCGCATAGTATTATTTAATGTTGCCATGAACAGACTATATCTTCCACTGAAAACTAACATGGGGGAACTGCTGTAGTATTGTGAGAAAAAAAAAAAAAAAAAAAAGAAAAGAAAGGGAAGGATATATTATATCTGCATCCGGGAAATTAAAAAAAAAAAAAAAAAGAAAAAAAGAAGAGGCTGATAATATGGATTTAGATTACTTAGTGGGAGCATATTCAACATGAGTGCTAAGAAAGAAACACTCTTCGCCTTCTGCCCAAGTCACATCTCACGGGATGAGGTCTGACTCATTCAGCGGCACAGCAGCTGCATCCACCTGTAAGGTTCCTTGTGCCATCAAAACACAAAGATGCTTTATGGCAATGGAAAAATGCCTCCTATTTTTTATTTAAATAAAAATACTTCTGTATGTGGAAAGACATAGACTTTCTACAGCTAATTTAACAGTAATTCTGATATCACATATCAAAGTATTGTCAAGACAAGAAGTCTCAGTAGGCCCTGGAAAACTCTATCTTGTAATAGTCCTAACAAAGTTTGAAGGATACTGATCCAATGAAGAAATATTGTTAAAGGTTAAATAGGTCTTATCATTACATTATTAACATTTTATTCTGATCCGGTGTAAGGTGCACAGACTGTAACAGATTATTAGATGCAACCTCTTGATTTTTTCAGAAGACTACACTTACCATATGAGTAGGCAAGGAGCAGGTAACATGGGAAGTATGTATCTAATCAAGAATTTAGCAAGAGCCAAGCAAAAGCAAAAGAAGATTAAAATGAAAGTCATATTTTAGTGCTAATACATTTACGATATCAAAAATTCCATTAATATAGCCATTTATTTGGGAAGTGCAACTTATATGCCTACATAATAAAAACCCGAAGTAATCTCCCAATGGCTGTAACATAAGGATGCTGAGTAATTCACAAGAAATTAAATGGGAGAAGTGGTATCCCTGCCTGTTTTGACAGTGTTAAATCTAGACTCCATCTACATTAGCAACAGACATATCTCTTAATGTTTTTAGAGCAATGCTTGCACACAGCAGCTATCATTAAGGTAAGAAGAATCATTCACAGTGCTTCACTACTTAATGCTTCTACTGCATTAACAAGGACTGAAGAGAGAAGTCACTCGGGATTCACATCCTCACAATGACAAAAACACATCTAAGCCCGTAATTTCTCAGAGGTCCTCTGTGGCACTGATTCTCCTCCCTTCATCTAATAACTGAGTAACCCAATAGCTCCTTTTTGCCTGATGCATCCAAATCCATTGTTGGTCAGATAAATCTCAGCTGATATCTCTACCCACCCAAAAGAAAATAGTGTGGATTTATCCCTCCCTTGACCTGTGGAAAATGTTTCTCCTTGAATTTTTCAAACACAGTCAGACAAGAGATTGAATCTGGGGTTTAGAGCTTAGACAGGTGAAAAAAGTATTCCTGTCCCAGATAAAAGGTTTGTTGTACAAGTGAAATAGATTAAGAAATCTGAGAAGCAGACCCAAAGAGACTCTCATGGTTAAATCACTCTTTTGGAAAAGATGTATTCAAATGTTTTCAGGGTGAGAAGGGTGAAAAATAACTTGACTTGTATCATCTGCATCCATAGTGAGTGCTCTAATCACCTTTTTTAGCTATTGTGTATGCAGTAAATAATTGCTGGGTCATACTGTGCAGAAAAGCTAAAAGACGTCTCTAGATTATGATTGCTGGTGAGTACCAGTATAACAGAAACAGTGATCTGCTCCCCACTATGAAGAATTGGTTGGGTTTGGGAACTTTACTGCAGAAATACTTTCAGCACCTGGGGAAACATTATGATAGCATTAACTTTTAGGATGGTTATGAGCTCAGGATCTAAATTTGAGAATAGTGTGGCAGAGAAGTTAGAAAAGCCCAAATTATCAGCGTTGGGACTGGTCTTGTTCAACATCTTTGTCAGTGACATGGACAGTGCGATTGAGTGTGCCCTCAGCAAGTTTGCTGATGACACCAAGCTGTGTGGTTCGGTTGATACCCTGGAGGGAAGGGATGCCATCCAGAGGGACCTTGACACGCTTGTGAGGTGGGCTGATGCCAACCTTATGAAGTTCAACCACGACAAGTGCAAAGTCCTACACCTGGGTCGGAGCAATCCCAGGCACAGCTACAGGTTGGGCAGAGAAGAGATTCAGAGCAGCCTTGCAGAGAAGGGCTTGGGGGTGTTGGGAGATGAGAAAATTAACATGAGCCAGCCAACCATATCCTAGGCTGCATCAAAAGGAACGTAACCAGCAGGCTGAAGGAGGTGATCCTGCCCCTCTACTTTGCTCTCATGAGACCTCACTTGCAGTACTGTGTGCAGTTCTGGTGTCCTCAACATAAAAAGGACATGGAACTTTTGGAACAAGTCCAGAGGAAGGCCACAAGGATGATCAGGGGACTGGAGCACCTCGTGCATGAAGACAGGCTGAGAAAGTTGTGGCTGTTCAGCCTGGAGAAGAAAAGGCTGCGTGGAGACCTCATAGCAGCCTTCCTGTATCTGAAGGGGAGCTATAGGGATACTGGGGAGGGACTCTTCATTAGGGACTGTAGTGACAGGACAAGGGGTAATGGGTAGCAACTTAAACAGGGAAAGTTTAGATTGGATGTAAGGAAGAAATTCTTTACTGTGAGGGTGGTGAGGCACTGGAATGGGTTGCCCAGGGAGGTTGTGAGTGCTCCATCCCTGGCAGTGTTGAAAGCCATGTTGGACAGAGCCTTGGGTGGCATGGTTTGGTGTGAGGTGTCCCTGCCCATGGCAGGTGGGTTGGAACTTGGTGATCTTAAGGTCCTTTCCAACCCTAACTATTCTATGATTCTCTGATTCTAAATTATTTGTAGCTGTAGGTCTTGGCATAATGAATTGGATTTTTATACATGAATAAATAAATAAACAAATAGATAAATGACTATAAGCCCTCAGGTGTCCACATTTCACTCACAAAAAGTGAGTGACTTTCTGCTACAGATGTAAATGGCTCAAATGCAACAGCTGCAATTTTCACCATATGAAGGTCTTCAAGGAAAGAGTTGCTGATGGAAGTTGAAAGAACAGAGGAGTCAGTCTTCATTAGACTTAACAAAAGCAAGTATTTCATTATTAGCCAGCTAATAATGAAACTATCAGCAGCTGAGATATATTCAGCTAAAGTAAAACATCACAACCAGCTACAACATAAAAAAATACAAAACCAAAAATACACTCATATTTGTAAAATTTTGCATCAAGGGAAGTAAATTTCTGACAGACCTGCTGCTGCATAGGTTGGATTGCAGTTACGTATGTGCAGTTGACTGCTTACCTGAAGACAGCACCATGTCCTAAAAGCAATTCTTTCAGAAAAACAGAATCTAGCAACTTGTTTAGTAGTATGCCTTGGGCAGGCATATTCAGGCTCTTCTACAGAACTGTGAAATATTTAACATGAAGAAAACTACTAAACATCATAACCTGACAATGTTTGTTCCTTTGCTTTCTGGATTGAAATATATACATTTGTGGTGGCTCATAATTTATCCTGATACATACTTCACAGTGCTTACAGAAACTGCAAATATTCAGGCCATATAGAAATGGAAACTGATGTTTGCAAAACATACTTTTTTCCTAATCTGATTTCTTACACTGGTTGTCCTGGGTTCAGCAGTAGCAGTCATTTTTTCTCCTTCTTAGTAGCTAGTGCAGAGTTGTGGTTCTGGCTTTCAGCCTGGGAACAATGCTGTTAGCACTGATGTTTTTATTTACTGGTCAAATGTTTAGTCTGACCAAGGACTTTCCAAGTCTCATGCTCTGCCAGGGAGGAGGGGAAGCCATGAAGAAGCAGAGACAGGACACCTGACCCAAACTAGCCAAAGAGGTTTTCTATACCACAGCACGTCATGCCCAGGACGCAAACTGGGAGTTACCCGGAAGGCCTAGTTTACTGTTTGGTCGGGCTGGGTATCGATGGGTGGTATTGTATTCTCTTCACTTGTTATTTCCCTTATCATTATTATTATTGGTGGTAGCAGCAGTGGTTTGTTATACCTTAGTTACTGGACTGCTCTTATCTCAACCCATGGAAGTTACAGAATCACAGAATCCAGAATCACAGAATCCCAAGGGTTGGAAGGGACCTAAAAAGATCATCTAGTCCAACCCCCCTGCAAGAGCAGGGTAACCTACAGTACATCACACAGGAACTTGTCCAGGCGGGCCTTGAATATCTCCAGTGTAGGAGACTCCACAACCCCCCTGGGCAGCCTGTTCCAGTGCTCTGTCACTCTTACAGTAAAGAAGTTCTTCCTGATGTTAACGTGGAACTTCCTATGTTCCAGTTTACACCCATTGCCCCTTGTCCTATCACTGGATATCACTGAAAAAAGCCTAGCTCCATCATCCTGACACCTACCCTTCACATATTTGTAAACATTGATGAGGTCACCCCTCAGTCTCCTCTTTTGCAAGCTAAAGAGACCCAGCTCCCTCAGCCTCTCCTCATAAGGGAGATGTTCCACTCCCTTAATCATCTTTGTGGCTCTGCGCTGGACTCCTTCAAGCAATTCCCTGTCCTTCTTGAACAGAGGGGCCCAGAACTGGACGCAATATTCCAGATGCGGCCTCACCAAGGCTGAGTAGAGGGGGAGGAGAACCTCTCTTGACCTACTAACCACTCCCTTTCTAATGCACCCTAAGATGCCATTTGCCTTCTTGGCCACAAGAGCACATTGCTGGCTCATGGTCATCCTCCTATCCACCAGGACCCCCAGGTCCCTTTCCCGTTCACTACTTTCCAGCAGGTCAACCCCCAACCTGTACTGGTACATGGGGTTGTTCTTCCCCAGATGCAAGACTCTACACTTGCCCTTGTTAAATTTCATCAAGTTTCTCCCCGCCCAACTCTCCAGCCTGTCCAGGTCTCGCTGAATGGCAGCACAGTCCTCTGGTGTGTCAGCCACTCCTCCCAGTTTTGTGTCATCAGCAAACTTGCTGAGGGTGCACTCAGTTCCCTCATCCAGGTCATTGATGAAAATATTAAACAGCACCGGTCCCAGCACCGACCCCTGAGGAACTCCACTAGTCACAGACCTCCAGCTAGATTCTGCGCCATTGACCACAACTCTCTGCCTTCTTCCTTTCAACCAGTTCTCGATCCACCTCACTACTTGATCGTCAAGCCCACACTTCCTTAGCTTATCTATGAGGATGCTGTGGGAGACAGTATCAAATGCCTTACTGAAATCAAGAAAAACCACATCTACCGCTCTACCATCATCCCTCCACCTAGTCACTTCCTCATAGAAGGCTATAAGGTTGGTCATACATGACTTCCCCCTCATAAAACCATGTTGGCTGTTCTTAATGACCCCCTCATCCTTGATATGCCTAGTGATGGAGTCAAGAATAAGTTGTTCCATCATCTTTCCAGGGATGGAGGTAAGGCTGACCGGTCTATAATTACCCGGGTCCTCCTTCTTGCCCTTCTTATAGATTGGTGTGACCTTTGCCATCCGCCAATCCTCAGGCACCTCGCCCATTTCCCACGACTTACCAAAGATGATGGAAAGTGGCCTAGCAATGACCTCCGCCAGCTCCCTCAGCACCCGTGGGTGCATTCCATCCGGACCCATCGATTTACAGATGTCCAGTTTGCATAGCTGATCCCTAACCCAATCCTCATCTACCAAAGCAAACTCCTCCTTTGTCCTGACTCCTTCTGGGGCTATAGAAATCCGGGGCCCTCGGGGAGAGTCTGCAGGAGTAAAGACAGAGGCAAAGAAGGCATTCAGCACCTCTGCCTTCTTTATATCCTCTGTCTCCAGGGTACCCACTTCGTTCAGCAGTGGGCCTATATTGCCTCTTGTTTTAGTTTTATTTGCTATGTATTTGAAGAAGCCCTTTCTATTGTCTTTAACCCGACTAGCAAGATTGAGTTCCAAGGAGGCCTTAGCTGTCCTAATTGCCTCCCTACATCCTCTAACAACTGTCCTATATTCCTCCCAAGCGGCCAGCCCCTCCTTCCATAATCCATAGATTCTCCTTTTCCACTTGAGTTTGCCCAGCAGCTCCTTGTTTAACCACGCCGGTCTCCTAGATCCCTTACTTGACTTCCTACTCATTGGGACGCTCCGATCCTGAGCTTGGAAGAAGCGGTCCTTGAATGCTAACCAACTATCTTGAGCCCCTTTACCGCCTAGTACACTTTCCCATGAGACTTCCCTTAGCAGTTGACTGAAGAGGCCAAAGTTGGCCCTTCGGAAATCCAGAACTGTGGCTTTGCTAGGTATTCTATTCCTCCCACACAGGATCCTAAACTCCACCATCTCATGGTCACTGCAGCCAAGGCTGCCATTGACCGTCACCACTTCGACCAAACCCTCCTTGTTGGCGAGTACTAAATCTAGCAGCGCTGCTCCCCTAGTTGGTACGTCCACCATTTGCATTAAGAAATTATCATCAATGCACTCGAGGAACCTCCTAGACTGTGAATGACTGGCTGTGTGAGTCTTCCAGCAAATATCGGGGTAATTAAAGTCCCCCACAACGACTAAGGCATGTAGTCGCGAGGCTACTTCCAGTTGCCTGTAGAAAGCCTCATCAACTCCTTCGTGCTGATCAGGAGGTCTGTAATAGACCCCCACAACTGTATCACCCGTGCCAGTCAGCCCCTTGATTCGTACCCAAGAGTTACATTCTTTTGATTCTCCTCCCCATCTGTCTGGGAGCGGGGGTGGGGAGGAAGAGGGGGGAGTGAGCAAGAGGGCTGCATGGGCCTCAGTTACTGACTGCACTTAAACCATGACAGTTCTTTGTGGCACCCAACGTGGGGCTCGAAGGGTTGAGATAACAACAGATTTGTCCAGCGTGTGTCTAATAATATTTGTGATAAGCATTTATCGTTTCGGATTAATAGTCACTCATCACAATGCTGATTTATTGGCTCTCATAGTTGTTGCTTCTGATCTCACAGTTTCAGCATGTCGTACGTTACTTACAGCCGGTATTTGCTGTGTTAGTGTTTATCAGGTGGGGACCTTGGGCTAATGTTCTTGTCTCATTGTACTTTATGGTAATGACTCATAATACAATAGACTTATTGATCATGAAACTGATCTGTCTTATGTTCCCAGTGTGGTCATCAACTTTATACTTTGGGAGGTATATAATAGAAGTGCTTAGCATTTCACATCTTTTTTCTCCTTCTTGGGTGGTCAACCTGTGAAGGAGGCATTCTCTTACCCTCCCAGCACCACCTCTACCCCCCATACCCCCCCCCCCCCCCACCATTTACAGCATCATTTGAGAGTTTTGAAGGTTTTGAATGGCCTTTAATTACCCTTGAGACCTGTTTCCTGGTTGTGATGGGGATCACCATGTTGGCACGCATACAGAGTGTGCTTTGGCTACGATCATTTCCTTTGGTCCCAAGAGATAAGCAGAGCCAGGTTTGGGCCTTGTCTGGGGTTAGACAATGATGTAGGAGGACCAAGAGATTTTCCCTGAGGCTGGACAGCCATGAGTGGCAGGGTGCGTGGGATAGTATGGGCAAGTATCTAGGCCAGTGGCCCCTCCAGTGCTTTGGAATTTCACCACTGAACAAGTGCAAAGTCCAGAAAAATTAGTAAAACACTTAAACGAGGTGTGTTGTCATTCTGGCTATACCAGAGATGGACAAATCACGGCAATGTGCTGGGGCTTGGCCTATGCTTACAAGGCCTTGTTCAACACTATCCAGAACCTTCAAAAGGAAAAAAATGTCCCTGGATCTGAGGGCAAAGCAACAGATAGTGCAGCTACTCCAGCTGCAAGCACAGCAGCTACACCAGCCCCAGTGTCAAGTACAGTCGCTACTCAAACTTTGTCTGCAACAGACAGCGAAGCTACTCCAGCTCCAAGCACAGCAGCTACACCAGCCCCCGCAACAAGTACAGCAGCTACCCAAACCACAGTGATAATCACTGCAGCTGAACCAGAGGACCAATTCATACCAATATCGGTTGCCCCTGTATGCAAGAGAAAAAGAAAAAAAAAAAGGCAAGAAAAATGAAGCGAGATGAAGAAACAACGTACTCACCACCCGGGACAGCATCTGACCAGGAGTCATCATCACATGACGAAGAAGAAGAAGCAGAGGTGACTTCCTGAACTCAGACCACAACTGAGCTGCGGAATATGCAAAAAGATTTTACCCGTCAACCAGGGGAGCACATCATCACGTGGTTACTTCAGTGCTGGGACAATGGGACTGATGGTCACAAACTAGAAGGTAGTGAAGCCAAGCAGCTGGGATCACTTGCTAAAGAAGGGGGAATTGATAAAGCAATTGCAAGAGAGAAAAAGTCCCTCAGCCTCTGGAGACGGCTCTCGGCAGCTGTGGGAGAAAGGTTTCCATACAAGGACAATGTTATGAGTAGTTCAGCCAAGTGGACTACCTTAGAGAAAGGCATCCAGTCTCTGAGGGAATCAGCCATTGTAGAGATGATCTATCACATCAAGCCTTTGAGCAAATTAAGTGATAGTTCATGCAGTAGCCCTTGGATCAGCCCGGACTGGGCCAGATGTAAAAAATGTACTGTACACCGCAGCTGGGGAGAATTGTCCTACCTGGAGCCTCTGGCAGAAAGCTCCAGGGAAGACTCGAGGTCAACCACTCAGCTTCTGGAGTTGGGGATACAGAGGATCTGAGGCCAGCTGTACCTCAACTGAAAAAGAGATACTGGCAGCCTATGTTCAAGCTGCTTCAGAATTGATTGGCACTGAAGCACAGCTCCTACTGGCATCCTGGTTGCCCGTGCTGGGATGGATGTTCAACGGCAGGGTATCCTCTACATATCATGCAACTGATGCGACATGGAATAAATGGGCTGCACTAATTACACAACAAGCTCGAACAGGAAATTCTAGTCATCTAGGCATTCTAGAAGTCATCATGGACTGGCCAGAGGGTAAAGATTTTGGAATGTCACCAGAGGAGGAGGTGATGCATGCTGAAGAGATCCCACCATATAATAAACTGTCAGAAAGTAAAAGCAATATGCCTTGTTTACTGATGGGTCCTGTCGTATTGTGGGAAGAGAGATGGAGACGGAAGGCAGCTGTATGGAGTCCTTGAAACTGCTGAAGGAAAGGGTGAATCAAGTCAATTTGCAGAGGTGAAAGCCATCCAGCTGGCCTTGGACATTGTTGAATGAGAAAAGTGGCCAGTACTTTATCTGTATACTGACTCATGGATTGTGGCAAATGCTGTATGGGGGTGGCTGCAGCAATGAAAGCAGAGCAACTGGCAATGCAGAGGTAAACCCATCTGGGCTGCTGCACTGTGGCAAGATATCGCTGCCCAGGTGCAGAACCTGGAGGTTAAGGTACGCCATGTAGATGCTCATGTACCCAAGAGTCGCGCCACTGAGGAGCACCAGAACAACCAAGTGGATAAAGCTGCTAAGATTGAAGTGGCTCAGATGGACTTAGATTGGCAACACAAGGGGGAATTATTTTTGGCCCTGTGGGCCCATGACACTTCAGGCCATCAGGGCAGAGATGCAACATATAGATGGGCTCGTGATCAAGGAGTGGACTTAACAATGGATACTATTGCCCAGGTTACTCATGAGTGTGAAACATGCTGCAATTAAAAAAGCTAAATGGTTAAAGCCTCTTTGGTGTGGAGGACGATGACGGAAGTACAAATATGGGGAGGCCTGGCAGATTGACTATATCACACTCCCACCAACCCACCAAGGCAAGCACCATGTGCTTACCATGGTGGAAGCAACCACTGGATGGCTGGAAACATACGCTGTGCCCCATGCCACTGCCCAGAATACTATCTGGGTCCTTGAGAAATAGATTGAGAAAGATTTTGTGGTGACACGGCACCCCAGAGAGAACTGAGTCACACAATGGGACTCATTTCTGGAACAACCTCATAAACACTTGGGCCAAAGAGCATGGCATTGAGTGGGTATATCACATCCCCTACCATGCACCAGCCTCTGGGAAAATTGAATGGTACAATGGGCTGTTAAAAACTACATTGAGAGCAATGGGTGGTGGGACTTTCAAACATTGGGATACACATTTACCAAAGGTCACCTGGTTGGTCAACACCAAAGGATCTGCCAACAGGGCTGGCCCAGCCCAGTCAGAACTTTGACATACTGTAGGAGGGGACAAAGTTCCTGTGGTGTACATAAAGAATTTGCTGGGGAGGACAGTCTGGGTTATTCCTGCTTCAGGTAAAGGCAAAACCACTCATGGGACCCGGATATACTTGGTGGCTAATGCAGGAAGATGGGAAAGTCCGATGTATACCTCAAGGGGATTTGATTTTAGGGAAAAACAGCCAATGAACTGAATTGTATGCTATTGCCTGCTATGTAATACTTTTATAGCCCACCAACTAGATGTCTTCAGGTCACCAGCAACTGGCCCTAGCTTCCCTCCGACCATCATCCCGACAAAGAATGAACTTTGTTACAACCAGATGAGTTCTGCAGCAAAGGAACGATCAACATCAGCAGGCAATGATCCAACACTGCATACAGCCTCTCCTGCCCTGAAAGACTGTTACAAGAGATGGAACCTGACATCATGGACTGAATGGACTCAGCAGCTTTATAGGGGTTGATCCATGCACTGAGGAGTGATCTCTCTCTCTCTCTCTCTGTGCGTGTGGATATGTATATGTATATGTATATGTATATGTATATGTATATATATATAGTATATATGTAAGAGCGATGGTATATTGAAAATGTGGGATCTGAGCATGACGTGAATGGATACATGGGGTATCCACTTAAATCACAACACTGGTTTTCAGTGTACAGCTCAAGGCTCACTGTTTTTGCACACAGCTTTGACTATACCTAGTGCATTAACTGAAGGGCTGCATTATTAACATAGTGGTGGGGATACATAGTGATCAACTTTATAAGTCAAGAAGACTTATAAACTCAGTATGTGTAGTGCCTGTAGAATCTTCTTGATTTTCCAGAAAAAAACCCCAAAACAAACAAAAAGCCAACAACAAACACTTATCAGAAGATAATACTGAACTTATTTATCAAAGTCATTAATTTAATATAACTTTAACTCACTCAACCTTCAAAGCAGTTAAATGTGAAAGACACCAAACTTTTGGATCAATTCTCAAATCAACAGTATCCAGATTGCACAAGTATGAATTTTATGTCTAAAAAAATCACTTCTTCAGTTAAACTGAACTCCTATGCAACAATGAAAGGCACTAGATCTACAATCAACTTCTAAATAGGTTACATACAGAAGCTCTTGTACGCAGCTACTCATACTATTAAATTCTGAGCATGGCCCCTGAACCGGCCCTGACCTGTTCCAACCAGAGCAGTCCTACACAGCGCCCAAGCAGCGTTCATGCAATAGTCTGTGAAAGGGACTATCCTCAACAGGTTGAATGCATGAAGCCTCTGAGTGAAGGGAGAAAAAAAATGTACAGCTTTCCACCCAAGACTGGTTCTTGGCCCATTTTACTTGTTTACAAATACAGCTGCTGCTAGAAAACATTGTGGTTGGAAAATCAGTACCTTTATCAGGAAACACTGCAGAGAAGCACTTCAAAATTTAAAAATGCACAGGAAGACCACCAGTTCTCCACAGAAAGTCTCCACACACTCACTTTATACAAATGAGGAAAGTTCAACTGGTTTTGAATTAAGTCAGTAGTACTATGCTGATTTCCATGTGTTGGCAGTATGGTCCTCTGCTTCACAGTACGTCTTCATTTAAGGTCTCAGCTTAAGCAGTTGTGAGAAATTTAATTTGTCTGGAAAAATCTCTTATGAGCTGTTGTTGGTTTGTTGGTCTGTGTCCCTAGATATAAAGGGATTAGAGCTTTAAAGGCAAAAGAAGTGGAGCTAAGTTAAAACTATAAAGCACTTTATCCATTTGTTCCTACAGAGGATCACTAAATGCAGTAAATCAGATGCTATTAAAATCTTGGGGGAACTGGTTCAGAGAATTTCACTGACAGAAGCATGATGCCTGCTTCTTCCATACAGTAATATAATAAGAAACAAAGGCAATGATGCTGACCAGAGCTTTGAATGGAAGAATATTATTTTAATTTGGTAATAAAAGCAAAATATTTAAAAGTAATTACTTTCCTATATATTTTTAGATATCTGTGATTTAAAATAGAGTTTTAAACTCTTTTTTGTAAAACCTTTCACAGGGTTTCATATTCAATGTCCATTCACTAGCTTCCAGGAAATTGTCTCTAATTTTTCCTTTTTCAAACTGAGAATTTCCTTATCTGTAAACTTTCAGTTGAAGTCTGCCATTTTCTGTCCAAATCTACATTACTCCAAATGCAGATGGATGCCTGTGTGAAAGAAGATTTTGGAAGGAAAAGTAACTTCCAAAACTGTCCCTGAGGCAAAGGGAATCTGGGTTAATAAGGGGGGAGTGTTTTCTCATGCATTGATAATACACAAATTTCTTGTGTGTATGTCTCTGTAGACATAAGTGGAATAGGAGAATGCATGAAAGTTGAAAAGATCATGAGTGAAGCTTAGGTATTTCACAATGGAAAGTAACTCAAGTGAGAAATACACCCAGGCTTGATGTGGGATCTGCAGAAAAAGACAAGGTAGGATTGCATTAGCTGGGCTATCATCACTTGACAAGTCTTTCTGTTGGAGCATCACACTTTGGGTAACTTTCTTTTGGACAGGATGACTAGAGATTGGCCTTAGAGGTTTCTGGTTACTGTGCTCAGGGAAAAGAAGGATTCAAAAGCCCACCAAACTGAATAATTTGAATTTGCAATTAACAACTGTAGGAGCCCCAGACTGTCGAGGATTCAGATTCAAATTCCTGATTTAAGTCAGAAGAACTGAGGGCCAGACTCTTCCAAATGCAAACAAATGACCTGACCATATAACATGAGGGAGAACAAGGAAGTAAGACAAAGCTTGAAAATCTCTAAACAATTGCCTTACAAGTTGCTGTGAGATCATAATTTTATTTTATTGCTTTATTTTTTTAAAAAAAGCTATTCTACTTTGAAGGTAGGAAAATTGATTCTCATACAGACCTCCTTGAGAGAGAGATTGCTGACATTTAGCAGCATTCCCTAAACACAAATAACAGAGTTACATCTCCTAGGAACCGCTTCATTTGCAGTAGCTTCTACAGCTCTGCTTCATCACATCCAGGGGCAGTATATCCCCCATTTCACCAAGCATTCATCTGCACACTTTCTAGACTGGCTAGTCAGATCATGTTTGAACTTGCTTTAATGACTGCAGTAGGAAAATACTCCCTAACACTATCAGAACCCAATGAGTCTTCCTCCATCATTAGCCAGTGACTGATCTCAACTATACTAAAACACTACCAAAAAATCCTGCAGTCACATATTCACCAACCCAAATATATTCAGACTGGAGAATAAGAGCCAGTTCTTGTCTCACTGATCTCAGTTTGTTTCCTCTAAGGTCAGTTTAACCTGGAATATTTGCGCAGAGAATTAGTCCCGAGATTAGTTTTTTTCACAAATAAGAAACTTAGCAAATAAGCCTTCTCTCCTGGATTATGCAACTGTACTCTTTAGGTTATTTCAGAATCTTAATCTAAACCTTCAGTTAGTATTTAAACCACAGCTAAAGAAGAGGCCTTTGGTATCCTCCACATCACACCACATATTTTCTGTGAATCACTTTAGAAGCTTACATCCCAGACAGGATACAGAAGCAGCTCAGGAAAGCACTGGCTACCTCAAAACTAGTTGAGGTAACTAAATGCTTTTGGGCCCTTCAATTAGAAAGGATATTGAAATCACAAAGAGAAACAATGGGGATTTTGTTAGCCAAAAATTAAGTAAGTCACCAAGCAGAGCTCTGGGAAGGCATCGCAGCAACCCTGAATACCTCAGAGTTTTTATTTTGGGGATGATTTCTATTTGTCACGCTACAAGGAAGAAATAGGGCTAGAGACATTTATGTATTTAGTGTCAAGTTGGATAAATCCAAAATCCCTGCAATAAATCCCTAACTGCAAAATGAATTCAAGCCTGAGCCCTGAAAGAATTTTCTTCTTGTTCTGCTCCTGGCTTGCATGAAATGAAAAAAAAAAAAAAAAAAAAAATCAATAAAATACAGATAAATAGGATAAGAGCGGAAGAATGAATACACAAAAAAAACCTCTAAAAAATCTTTAAAAAATATAGAGATACTTGCCTATGCAATGGCATTTTCCCTGAGAATTCAATAATGTATTTGCCACGATCCAAGTTCAAACCTGCTTTGTGCCTTGTGTAATAGAGAGCTTTCAAGTTGAATGAGTTTCCAAATATGCTGTGGGATGACCATATGAGCTAGTAGAAAGGACATAAGGAGATCAGTATGAAGGCTAAATTTGGATATGTACTGACTTTTAGTAGCTTCCGTATCTAATTGTTTGTTCTCCATACTGATTCACTGAGGAACTTACAGTTAATGGGAAATTTCTGCTTCTCTGTCATTTTCTGTCTCCTGGCCTCCAGAAGAACAGAATCTGATCAGACCTGCACAGGCTGCACTGAGGGAACAGTCTCGCTCCTCAGCACATGATGTAGCTGGTTCCTCCATCTGCTCTGCCACGGGAATGGAAGACGTCAGTACAGGGAATGAATATTTGGAACCATTTTCCTCACTTTCTGAATTGCTCAGGAAGCATTTGTAGCCAAGGCCATCTGACAGATGACTGTTTTGCTCAGGTCTAATATCAGTGATCATTAAGGTGTAGTACCCAGGACACAATCTCTGCACAGAGTATCCACTGACCACACAATTTAAGATGCTCTTGCATGTAGATTGTCCCATATATACTTTCCTAGTCAAACAGAACCATGATTATAATTGTATCGACACATTGCAAACTTTCAAAACCTATCTTATAAATGTAAAATACAAGTTTATATTTGCATTACCAAGTTACATTAAATATTTATGATACTATTTAAATGTATAGAGAAGATGAACAATCGTTGGAAGTTGACTGCAATTCTAGACCAAGATTTTATGTTCATAGAAACATGAAATTCCCAAAGTAAAATGCTCTGGTTTTTTTTAGTAATTACTGAATACTGTCTCACAAATGAAAACACCCAGTCAAAACATCCTATTCCATAGCTGAAGTAAAAATATGTACTTTGTGACTTATTCCTTGGCAGTTTCCTAATATTCTTATGCTCCACAGAATAACTGAATGTCAATTAATTTCTACAGTGGATGGATTTCTAACTACCTAATAGACTGACATTTTTATGACATTTTCATCCAACACTTTTTGTTAATAAAGTGAGTTTTTCCCTTATTGCACTGAAAAAGTTCATTACAAAATGAATTCATCCAGGCAGATATATGTGTTTAAGTGTCTGTATAATACAACAACTTTCCCTCCAAAATATTTTATACATCTACTTTTATTCTCTGGTCTCAATAGTATTTTTCTCAACAATAGAATATTATTGAATGTACATACTACCTCAGATCTGGTAATGTTCATTTAGGAAAACACATGGTTTACTTCTAAAGAGTTATGCAGAGTGGTAGCTATATAGGAATATATCTGTACACATACAGATATAGAAGCAGACACACTGGAAACACATACTGTCTAAGACTATGTTTCCCTGATTTGGGACTTCTAAGATACCAAGTCAAATATAACATCTTATTCTGCTTTACCGTTCTATTTTCAGAAAATTATGTTTGTTTTTTATTTCATTCTCTGTATTTGCAAGACAGAGATAATGACTGTATTGTTGAAAAGATGATATGTAATAAAAGAGAAAAGTACTTTTTGCCCTGACAAATTTCTACTATAAATGAGCTGGGACAAGTTGTATGAGTCAAGACAGTATGAAGTTTAATTTATCCTGAAAATATTTGGGTCACTTTGTAAAACTATTCTTAGTTCATTAAAAATATGTACCTACATCAGTAAGGCTCAGCATTACAGTGTATTAGCCAGTAAAATACCGCATTGGTTCTCATAGGTAAGTTACAGGTTTCTGCTCAGCCTTTTGACCTCCACGAAAAGGCACTCTGCTGAGTCATATCAAACTCCTGTAAGTAAGCAGCTAAAACCGGTAAAAGTTTATGTTGAGATCAAAGTACCAACTATGTACAAGTGTGAATGTTTTGCTACTGGTGTATGTACCTAAGTGTGTCCTTACATGTCAGAGAAACTGCAGGGCCATTCTTCTCTGCCTTTTTATGTCATTGGCAAGTCTCCTTTTTAATTCAAAAGGAATAGAACAAGATCTTGAAAAAATAAAATCGCAAAATTATATATTCTTTGCCAAAAGATGCTACCCCATAAGGCCCAATTCTGACTTCAGCCATCTCACCAATTTCTATAAGAAAAGGCTTTGAGGACAGAAATGATATTTTATGCTTCATATGCAAGAGAGAAAACTGGGGCAGCAGTGACTGTGCCATAGAGCTGAGGGAATAATTCAGTGTTAATAATTTATTTGCTGAATATAGCTTCCTTTCTTCCTTTTTGAACAGTTGTGAAAAAGACTCTTCTTTTCAGCTGTGAGATGCAATGGCACACTGGGTCACCCAAGGTGAGCCTGAAAATTGGGAGTGTCTTCTGTCTTGTTTTCCTTTTCAGGTCCTTCAGCTGGTGAAGGACTCTTCACATCATCATCATCAGCTTTCACCAGAGAAATGAACCACTCATCTGTGTGGACTGCCCACCTGAAAACAAGGAAAACTGATCTCGACAGGGCAAAAGACTATCTTATCACAATCTACTGCAATCATCTGCCAACTGTCTACATCAGGGACCTCCAGAAAGTTCCTTAGTTGCTTTGCAGTTGTTACTTGACTATGAATGTGGCAAATTGCTGGACAGATATAGGATCTTAAATCTGAGCATAAAATAAATCATAGCCACATTGCACCAATTTTGTCAAAAGTCTGGGGAGACATGCACTGTGTCACCTTTAGAATAATCTTTATCTCTTGCTGTAATAAAGTAGGGGTCTTTTTAATGTCTTATTGCAATAGATTTTGTACTCTTAAAATATGATTATTTTCAATTTTGGTGACATTTTAAATTCTACTAATCACAAATTGTTCCTGTCCAACAGATAATGTCTTTTATTTGCAATAAAACTTAAAAAACTTTTGTCTTACTGTTTTTGAACTAGTATCATTGTTGGTTTCATTAATTTCAGCAAATGAGTTTTAGATGAGTTGAGCTGCTTTTGCTGACTATATTTGCAGCAGCAAAGCATAAAGCATTTCAGGCTTTTCAAAAGCACAGTCTTTCACTATTTCTCATTGAGAGACTGGTGGTTTAAAAAGTGATTAGATACATACATAGACATCAAAACACTTTTTTTTTTTAATTTTGTAACCTCCATGCAATGAAGAATTTCTGTGCACTACAAAATTAACAAACTTTATACAGATTTTTGTCATTTGGCATCTGCAAAACATGCAAAGTACCATATAACTAAACTGTACAGCTGTTACAGCTGTTACATTCACACAAGATTGTCTCTATAATGAAGAAATGCAATATATCCAAATAAGCAATATATGTGTGTGTATATATATCATATGTGCAGATATACACATATACACTCATATAAAGTAGTTATTCAGCATTTAACGTGCTTTGCAGAATGTGACAGTTCTCTTGGCGAAATTGAATGCACATCACACTTTTTCTTCTCAGTTGTAGTATGCTACCTAGTTTGGGTTTGGCACTGTCTAGGTATGTAGTCACAGATGGAAAGTCAGTATGTGCAACATGCTTTTTACCTGCCATGAAATGCTGAACTCCCTACTTCATTTTGTATAAACAATTTGTAATTAATTTAGTTCTCAGGCTTTTACAAAACAACTCAGTAAAAAGCTTAATATTAACAGTACTGGATGTAAAAGCAGTGAGATAAGAAACCACTTTTAGAAGCGTTTCCATGCTGCAGTTTCCAGATCCATAACCTAAAGCACAGGATGTGACATCAAAATTATGGATGTGGTTCTGCACTTGAGGCTTTGATATGACTTTTATGTAATGACATCTGGACAAAAAGGACTGGCTTCATAATTTAATCCTAAAGAATCATAGAATAATAGAACAGTTAGGGTTGGAAAGGACCTCAAGATCATCTAGGTCCAACCCTCCTGCCATGGGCAGGGACACCTCACACTAAACCATCCCACCCAAGGCTTCATCCAACCTGGCCTTGAACACCACCAGGGATGGAGCACTCACAACCTCCCTGAGCAACCCATTCCAGTGCCTCACCACCCTAACAGGAAAGAATCTCCTCCTTATATCCAATCTAAGCTTCCCCTTTTAAGTTTTAACCCATTACCCCTTGTCCTGTCAATAAAGTCCCTGACAAAGAGTCCCACCTCAGCATCCCTATAGGCCCCCTTCAGATACTGGAAGGCTGCTATTAGGTCGCCACTCAGCCTTCTCTTCTCCAGGCTGAACAGCCACAACTTTCTCAGCCTATATTCATGTGGGAGGTGCTCCAGTCCCCTGATCATCCTCGTGGCCCTCCTCTGCACTTGTTCTAACAGTTCCATGTCCTTTTTATGTTGAGGACACCAGAACTGCACACAATACTCGAGGTGAGGTCTCACAAGAGCAGAGGGGCAGGATCACCTCCTTCGACCTGCTGGTCACGCTCCTTTTGATGCAGCCCAGGATACGGTTGGCTTTCTGGGCTGCAAGCGCACACTGCTGGCTCATGTTCATTTTCTCATCGACCAGCACCCTCAAGTCCTTCTCTGCAAGGCTACTCTGAATCTCTTCTTTGCCCATTCTGTAGCTGTGCTTGGGATTGCTCCGACCCAGGTGTAGGACCTTGCACTTGTTGTGGTTGAACTTCATAAGGTTGGCATCAGCCCACCTCACAAGCATGTTAAGGTCCCTCTGGATGGCATCCCTTCCCTCCAGCATATCAACCGAACCACACAGCTTGGTGTCATCGGAAAACTTGATGCATACGGCCATCCAGCCAGTTCTTTATCCACCAAGTGGTCCATCCATCATATTGATATCTCTCCAATTTAGAGAGAAGGATGTTGTGCGGGACAGTGTCAAACGCTTTGCACAAGTCCAGGTAGATGACATCAACTGCTTTACCCCTGTTCATCAGTTCTGTAGCCCCATCATAGAAGGCCACCAAATTCGTCAGGCAGGATTTCCCCTTAGTGAAGCCATGCTGGCTGTCACAAAGCACCTTGTTGTTTTTCATGTGCCTTAGCATGCCTTCCAGGAGAATGTGCTCCAAGATTTTGCCAGGTACAGAGGTGAGACTGACTGGTCTGTAGTTTCTTGGGTCATCCATTTGCCCCTTCTTAGAAATGGGGGTTATATTTCCCTTTTTCCAGTCATCGCGAACTTCCAGTTGTCAGGAACTTCACCTGACTGCCATGATTTTTCAAATATGATGGCCAGTGGCTTAGCAACATTATTTGCCAGCTCCTTCAGGACCCACAGATGGATTTCATCAGGTCCCATAGTTTTGTGTATGTTCAGGTTCTTAAGATGGTCTCGAACCAGATCCTCTCCTACAGTGGGCCCAAGATCTTCATTCTCACAGTTCCTGCGTCTGCCTTCCAAGACTTGGGTGGTGCTATGAGAGCCTTTGCCAGTGAAGACCGAGGCAAAGAAGTCATTCAGAACCTCAGCCTTCTCCAAATCCTGTGTAGCCAGTTCTCCCAAGATCTTCCTCGGGGGGCCTATGCTGTTCCTACTCTGTTTTTTGTTTGCTACGTAGCTATAGAATCCCTTCCTGTTATTCTTAACATACCTAGCCAAGTTTAATTCTAACTGGACCTTAGCCTTCCTAACCTGGTCCCTAGCTGCCCAGACAACATCCCTGTACTCTACCCAGGCTACCTGTCCTTGCTTCCACTTTTTATAAGCCTCTTTTTTCCTTTGAATTTTCCTCGGCAGCTCCTTATCCATCCAATCAGGTCTCCTGGCCCTTCTGCTGCACTTCCTTCTAGTTGGGATGCAACGCTCCTGAGCTTGTAGCAGGTGATCCTTGAATATCAATCAACAGTCTTGGGCCCCCCTGCCCTCCAGGGCTATATTCCATGGAACCTTACTAAGCAGGCTCCTGAAGAGGCCAAAGTCTGCTCTTTTGAAGTCCAGGGCAGTGAGCTTGCTACATGCTCTTCTCACTCTCCCGGGGATCTCAAATTCAACCATCTCGTGATCGCTGCATCCAAGGCTGCCCTGGAGTACCACATTCTCAAGGAGCCCTTCCCTGTTGGTGAGCACAAGGTCAAGCATGGCACGTCTCCTTGTCGGCTTCTCTATTACTTGCAGAAGGAAATTGTCTTCCACACAATTGAGGAACCTCCTGGATTGCTTGTGCCGGGCCTTACCATCCCTCCAACCGATATCAGGGTGGTTGAAGTCCCACATGAGAACAAGGGCCTGTGAGTGTGAGGCTTTTCCTATCTGTCTGTAGAGTGCTTCATCCACAGATTCCTCTTGATCAGGCGGTCTGTAACAGATCCCCACAGTAATGTCTCCCACAGCTGTTTTCCCTTTAACCCTGACCCACAAACTCTCTGTAAACTGCTCACCTGCCCCCAGACAGAGTTCCATACTCTCCACCCTACCCCTAACATAAATAGCAACTCCCTCTCCCCACCTGCTGGGTCTGTCTTTTCTAAAGAGCCTGTAACCTTCCATTCCAACACTCCAGCCATAGGAGCCATCCCACCATGTTTCTGTGATGCCTATTATATCATATCCCCGTAGAAATGCACACATCTCTAATTCCTCTTGTTTGTTCCCCATGCTATGGGTGTTTGTACAGAGGCATCTGATCCGAGCTCCAATTGAAGCCGGCTCGTTGGCTGGAGTGGCTGGAATATATCTACATTGTTCCAAGCATTTATTATAGGTGTTGGCAACTGACTGGGTGTGTTGGGATGGAATGATGCCCCCCTCCCACAACACATCTGGTTTAAAGCCTCCTTGACCAGTCTGGCAAGCCTCCTACCAAAACTGTTATTCCCCTTCTTTATCATCAGACCAGCTCCACCAGCCCCAGGCAGACCAGGCCTACAGACTTCAGTCCTATGTTCAAGACACCCAAACCCCTGACTATGACACCACCCTTTTAACCCTTTATTAACTTGGCCAACCCTCCTAGCTTTTTCTTGGTCCTCCCCTGTGTCCTGTAGAATTGACAAAAAGACTATCTGAGCTCCAGAACCCCTAACCACCTCTCCCAGGGCTCTGTAGTCTTTCCTTATGGTCCCCAGTCTACTACTACCTATATCCCTAGCACCCACACGGATCACCAGGAGCGGGTAATAGTCCGTGGAACTTACTAGAGCAGGCAGCCTCTCTGTAACATCCCTGATCCGTGCCCCTCGTAGGCAGCACACCTCCCTCGAGACGGGGTCAGGCCGACAGATGAGTGCTTCCATCCCTTTCAAAGTAGAGTCCCCTATTACTACGACCCGCCGCTATTTCTTGGCAACGCCAGTAGAGATCTTTACCTGTGCATCATCCGGCTGTTTGTGGTGCAAGTGCGTTTCCTCGTTAGCCTCCTGAAGGACAGCAAATTGGTTCTGCATGGGGACAACAGATTTAGGAGGAAGCCCCTTGCTTTTAATTGTCCTTTTCCTCCTTCTTTTGTTATTTTTCTTTATCACTAATTCCCAGCTTCCCGAGATAACGGCCTCATTCTTTCCTTCATGAGCTGGAGGGGAAGCTTGAGGCCCCCGCACAGTATGGGGCTGGAGCAAGCAGCCCTGCTTCCTCTCAGCTACCCTGACATCTTGAAGCCCGCTAATAGCATTCCGCAGCTCAGCCACCTGCTGCAGGAGGACCTCCACCAGGGAGCCCTGAGTGCAGCCCTGCCCATCGTGCTCCTTTCCCTCACAAGCCCAGTGCAAGCACCCTCTGCACTCCGAGCTCTGCACTGCAGCCTCCCCTCTCATCCGCTCTCTCTGGGTGCCTACGCTGGCCACCGCCGGGGCAGCCAGAGCAGAGCTCCCAGAGCGGGCCCTGGCCATACGACGGGTGCTCACCATCCCACGTGAACTGCCCCGCCGTGCCCTTGGTCGCTCGCGCTCCCTGGGGCAGGTTTTTAACCACTCAGGGCTGGTGCCGCTCCTCCTGGCTCTACCCCTGTGAGCCAGCGGCTCGCATCAACGGAGCTGCCGGCTCCTGGGCAGGTCTTGTTGAGGACTTGAGGCTCCCTCGGTAGCTCTGGCCACTCTGAGTTGAGGCTCCTGGACGCTGATCTCTCCCCCACTCCAGGGTTGAAGGCGTCCTCTCTCGAGCTACTCACCTCAGCAATTGGAGCTTCTCACCCCAGCAATTGCCTATTAAAGACAATTGTAGTTTTCTATATTGTGTTAAATGCATGGAAGCTTCATAATATAATAGCATACAACTAACAGCGATTATATGACATGGGAGGATGTTCACTTAAGGACGCATGACAGGAACAGCTTTACAGCACATCAGTAGATTATTTCAATTGCAAGGCCGTGTTTCACTTTTCAGTCCACAACATTTTCTATGTCTCACACAGTAAGAAGTATTTTAAGGAGGTCTTCTTGCTCTCACAGAATGACTTTTGATGACAAAGAGCTTTACAGATATCTCATCAAAAAAATCCCCTAGAATCTGTTCTACTATTATTCTTTTATGAAAAAGTATTACAAGTATTAAGAGTAAAAAAGAATATACTGAGAGATACCATAAGTAAAGATGCTATTACTTGCCTGTCTCTGTCTACAATAAAAGAATCTTAGAATACTATCTTCGAATAAATTCTTAAGTTTTAGATGGTTAAACTTAGGTGAGATGTACCCCACTTTGCAATGTGTCTTTAGAGAGCCTCTACAGCTTTCTTCATGTTCTCTCTGATTCATACTAGCACTTCATGTTGCTAAGAGCCTTCATTATAAACCTGCAATGCCATCTGAAGAATTACCTTTTGCTTACTTAACTCACAGAATTGTTAATATTTGTACATGACAAACACCTAAAGATTCATTGGACGATAATACAGTTCATGCACAATTCACAAAATTAAATATTATTAGGATTTCCTATTGCTGGTAGTAATAAAAGCTGCTCTTTGCAGTTCATGTTAGTAAACCTGTTTGGGGTTTTTTGTCATGTGTGTTTTCCTAAACAATAAATAAGGAAATCTTTCAATCTTTTCTGTTAGATACATATTATAAATGGAAGTAGCATATGGACAAGGGTGTTTAATTTTTATAATTTAGGCCTAAATTGTATTCAAGACTCTACATACTTGGCCTACTTTGATCACTGTGGGAGATGTAAGTAAGCATATAAGATTACAAATTAATCTTACTTACACAGTAGGAGAAAGATTTTATGTCAAGGAACAAGAGTTACAGAACTATAATCTGAACCCTTATTAGCTTATTACATATATTAGTTGCGCTGTAAAACATTAAATACTCAGCTAGAACAAAAATAGAGGTAAACAGTGTCCCAAGACACAAGTAATTTTTCACATAATCGTTCTGAAACTAATGCAGATGCTCTGGATGGCTCTTCAGGGTCAGAATGTTTGTTCAAGAGTGTAACACCAATCATGTATGCAATTACTTGGAGGATAAAAGCTTAAAAAAATGTTAGCTTTCCCAGTCATGGATTTAACTGATCAGCATAGCATAAAGTTGAAGGTAAACATACACATTTTGCTTCAAGTAACTATGGATTTTCCAGTTGGCTACCATACTCTGCGTGCTCCTTTCCTAAGGCAAAGCTCACAGTGGATATGCTTATGCTTACAGATGGGTCCTTACATGAGGAATCATGAATTCTGAAATCGGGCCTTGGTCCTTCAGTACAAAGTCTGTACTGAACATAGGTGTACGCACACAAAGGCCTGCTCAAGGTGGTGGTACTTAGAGGGACATCAAATTTTGTATTAGCTGCCACCACAGACTTGAACTCAAATAAAATATATAAATTTAAATTTCACTTTACCAGAGAAACCTGTATCACAGCCTAAATTAATTGATGGGTTTTGAAAAGTGCACAGAAAATAATAAACCTGTGGTTTACGGCTTTTTTTTCACAAACAGTGTACTCCGTGATAAAACAGGCTTTGAGTTGAAGTAACTTTTAATAGATTTCACTGAAAGGTGAAATATGAAAGTCTATTTTTTGACATTTTCTAGGTAAGACATTTTTTCTTTACTGTTTTGAAATTACCTTTTTGCTTTGTTACGTCCCCAAGATTAACAAATATTTAAAAAATCATGTAAATCCCCCAAATTGTTTCTAGCAAAAGTTTATTAATAAGCTATTTTTTTCTCATTTTTTTTCTTTCCATGGCGTAATCAGTGAATTTTACCTTAAAGTCAACACACAACAGTGTTCTGAGCTTTTTTAATTTTTCTTTTCAGGCACTGAACTGGAAAAACAAAACAAAACAAAACAAAAAAAAACAACAACAACAACAACAAAAAAACAACCCCAAAACCCACTTATTTGCAGTTCTACTACCAACCATAAATTCTTTCATTCAAAAAGCTGCCAGCTTGTCAACTACATATCCAGTACAAAACAAAACAAAACAGAAAGCAATAGCAGTAATTTACCTATCTTTATGGTGTTACAATGAAAAATGTACTTGTCTACAGAAAACATTTTTAGGTCAAGCTTAAAATCACACAAACATGTACACTTACTGTTTTATACAAGAGTGTGTGCATGTGCAACGTTTTCCTTATGTCACTTTTATTTTACTTAGAGTCATGATATCTGCATCTCCCCACCAAAAATGGCTAAATATCTATTATTCAAGACTAACATTTGATTTTGTAATTTTCTGGAAGGTTGAATGCATTTAACCAGCTACTGTGAGTTTTCCATATGTAATAAAACACAGTAGGATATTATGAATTCAGAAAAAAGGGTGGGCACTTTTATGATCTGACATTGTAACTTAATATAAAAAACTAAAAACACATGAATCCCTTATTGCCTTTTGTGTCTGTTAGTCAAAGAAACAACAGAAGAATATTTACAGTAAGAAAGTGCTTCTTTCATAGCAGAAAGATTTCTACTGTGATATGAATTATATTAGCTATCAGTTCTTCCTTTGAAATAACCCTTTTTCATGATACATCAATAAAAGTGAAGGTATTAAACTGTTTCTCCCACTTACACAGGTTTAAATCCTGCTAAATGTTTGTTTCTGCAGCTTTAATTAGAACTGCACCAGTGTAAACCGCAGTGAACTTGGCTTGCAAGAGTAAAATTACTCTTTTGCTGAGTTTTCGTGCTTAATATTGCATGTAGAACATGAAGTCTGATCATTGTAAAATATTTCATATACGGCAAATTAATTCTGGGAAATTTGCTATTATTAAGTTGTTTAACAATCATTTTTATTGGGATTTTTTTCTGCTAGTATAATTTTGGGTTGGTTTGACTGCATTTTAAATGTTAAAATACTAGACATTTTACCCCTTGTTTAGATTTCTTTAATACTGTAATTATATAGTGATTAAAAAGAGAATTATTTTGTCAGGTATACCAATTTAATGATTGAAACATTAACATATGTAATTTATACAGCACATCACAGATTAATACAACTTAATGTTGACTAAGAAAACCTATTTAGGCAGTTGCATTCTAAGCTGTAGTTTTACTCATGTGGCAGCATAAGGCAAAGTGATATGTAATTCATATAGAACATCTTCCTGATGGTGTTAAAGTTAATGGGAATGCCAAACAAGGAATTAAATTAAATAATTATCACTTATTCTAGTAAATTCTTCTGTGGTAAATAAGAATTCATTCTTGTGAGGTGCTAAACGTTCTTAGATGTCTTTAATTTCATTAAGAGCAGCAGGTGGGCAGCACTTTGCAGGAGGCACTCACCATTATCTCAAAATTAGGTTCCTAGTACCCAGCAATGAGAGTTCAAATTGTCACTGCTTCTTAAAGACGGTTCATTCACTCTCTAGTCTTCAAGGTCTGAATGCACTTAAACATTTATGAAATATCACTGAAAATACAACACTTTAAAAAGTATGAAAAGTTGCTCAATGGCCCCAATCACCAAATTTTATGGCAGGAAGAAAATAACTGAAGTGTTTTCCTTTAATATTTTCAGAGAATAGAATCAGAATCATACAACGGTTTGCATTAGAAGCGACCTTGAAGGTCATCTAGTTCCAACCATGGGCAGGGATGCCTCCCATTAGACCAGGTTGCTCAAAGCCCCCTCTAACCTGGCCTTGAACAGTTCCAGGGATGGGGCAGCCACAGCTTCTCTGGGCAACCTGTTCCAGTAAAGAACCACCCTCACAGTAAAGAACTTATTCCTAATACCTAATCTGAATCTACCCTCTTGCTGTTTGAAGCTATTCCCCCTTTTCCTGTCACTACATGCTCTTGTAAAAAAACCCTCTCCAGATTTCTTGTAGGACCCCTTTAGGAACTAAGGTTTCTTGGAGCCTTCTCTAGGCCAAACAAGCCCAACTCTCTCAGCCTGTCTTCACAGGCGAGGCGCTCCAGCCCTCTGGGCATCTTTTTGCCCCTTCCCTGGACTTTCTCCAACAATTCCACGTCCTTCTTGTTTTGGGGACTCCAGCGGTGGACACAGTACTCAATGTGGGGTCTCATGAGAGCAGAGTAGAGGGGGAGAAACACCTCCATCAACCTGCTGGTCACACTTGGGTAGAAATGGCTTAGCAAAATGTGTTGGTTTTTTGAAACTGCTGTTCTCTTAATTCTCTGAGTTCCTGGGATCAGCAACAGCTTTTATCTTCGAGATACTGAGCTCTATCTCTATCCAAATACTCTGAAGCTCTCTGAAATCTTCCTTTGTTATTATGTCTTAAGTGACACACAGTGATTACAGCATGCAACAAAATTGTACAAAACAATAGCTGTAGAGGTTATTTGTTATCAAGGCGATGGTAACAAAGTATTTAGTTGTTATACACTGGAAAATAGTGTGTGTGGGGGGAAAGATTATTACCTTGTTTGCAACTTTGTCTTTTGTGACCTTTTTCACACTCACCTGGTAGCTGCTATATGCCTGTCTGCCAGTGGAGGATAGCCAGAAAAATTTCAATATGTAAGCTGCATCAAACAACAGGTTCCCATAGACATGTTTTTCACTGATGTTTAAGCATGTTACAGAGTTGTCATTCAAAGGTTCACTTTCACACCAGCTGTTAGCTGTTTTGCAGGTTATTCCCCATCTCAAAGAGACAGTGTGGCAATGACACAAAAACTACCAGGACTTTTACAAGGCCTTTGTTTCCTCCCAGTAACTATACTTATCTTGTTAGTATGGTTGTGATAATGAATAACCTATATTATGCTTCCTTTTTATGATTATCTTAAACCTGCACTGCATTAGACCTGCACACATACACAGAAGTCTATTACAGATTTTTTTCTTGAGATCCCTACAAGCTACAAAGTGTTTGAGCTGACATAGTGTCACTAAAGCGCTATTGTTCAAGAACAGCTGCTGATCTATATACACCTCTGGCTAGTAACTGCAATTCTTTATATTAGCAGCTGTAGAAAAGGTGCAGAAGTATCCCCACTTTTCTATTTTAATTCTTTGTTGCAGTTCAGGGGCATGGCAACCCGGCAAGAGCAAACTTTGTACTATTTTTGTAACTGCCTGATGTAACTGAATTTCACTTAGGGAGAGAGAAATGTGGAAGTCTACAGTAAAGAGGCTGGAAGAGTGTGTCCAGATAAGCCCTTTAATAGAGTAAAATGGCTAAAAATTGTAAGAATTAACATACCAGAATAAGGAGAGACGGCAGCTTGTGGCCTGGTTTTCTAGGCAGTTCAGTAGCCCTCCAAAAATGAGTGAATATAACCATTTTCCATGCCAGTCTGCCTGTCAAAATCACAGTCATTTTTGAACATCATTTTAGAGGGGTAAAGAGCCTAAAGATAAGCAGTTTTTATAATTTTATGACAACTGGCAAGTGGACAGAGAAAAGACACCCTATTATTATTCATCTTGAAAGAGGCTAATGAGATCACCCTTTCTTAGACATCAGAGACAGGAGGGAAACCAGACATCATTAGTTATATTGTGCACATTACTTCTCCCTCTCCTTTTTTTTTTTTTTTTTTTAATCTTTCTATGTTACACTATCTTCTGTCCTAATGCTATAAATGGAGTGTGAATTAGAAGAGTACAGTATGGGGTCTGGAGGAATTGTCCCATCTAGACAACATTTCCACTCAGTATAAGAGATAAAAATAGAAAATCAAACTATTGCGAATTATATGACTGTTAGCCGAGGCTGATGACAGCAGAGCAGAAGCTGCAAACAGACTTTGACCCATGACAGAACTCTCATTGACTCTGGGACCTTGAGTTACAGAAGTGGTTTCAAGTTGCTTCTTTGAACAGAGCTGTGTTTACAGAAATGTCCCTACTGCCTGGTGTTTCACCCTTCTGCTTTCTATTGCTTTAATATGAATTATACTGAACAGACTGAAAAAAAAAAAACAAACCAACAACCAAACACACAAAAAAAACCCAAAAACAACCAACAACCAAACAAAAAACAAACAACAAAAAAAAAAAAACAAACCACCAAAACCCACTTGCATGATGTATATCAAATATCTAGACTGTAATTGCTGTAGTCTTGAGTCTGTTTTATGTTACATCACATAGCAGTTCTTCCAGGTGACTGAGGAATGCTACATACACAGCTGAAAAGAAACTAAAGAGCTGACACTATGACGATTTTCTTCTTTATTATTTTGCTTTAAAAAGGTTGCAATTCAAATTAGATATTTTCTTGCTATTTGATGTATGAAGACTGGTATTACAGCAAAATAATGTTTTTAATTGGTAAACAAACTACAGCCTCCTTATGAAGCAAGTATAGTTTCACTGAAGCATACTTCTAAATCACGGAATCACGGAGTCACAGAATCACACAATGGTTCGGGTTGAAAGTACATGTAGTTCCAACCCCCTGCCATAAGCAGGGGCACCTTCCACTAAACCAGGTTGCTCAAAGCCCCATACAACCTGGTCTTGAACATGGCCAGGAATGGGGTAGCCACAGCTTCTCTGGGCAACCTGTGCCATTGCCTCACCATCTCATAGTGAAGAATTTCTTCCTAAGATCTCATCTCAATCTCCCTGCTGTCAGTTTAAAGCCATTCCCTGCTGTCCTACCCCTACATGCCCTTGGTAAAAAGTTCCTCTCCAGCTTTTTGTGCAAGCTCTCAGCTTGTCTCAGAGGCATAACTTATAAGCAAACAACCTGTGCTGAGAACTGCCCTTGAGGTGAAGTACTGTTATCAAGAAATAAAATACTTTTTTAACTTTGTGATGAAGCTAAATAATTAATAAGTCTAACATCTCTCTTTTGGAAGACATATATCTTTCAGAAGCATGTAGAGCACAATGACCAGCAAATATTGGACAGTTTTTAACTGCAACTTTTTAATTTTATGACTCCTAGGCCCAGATGACATCCACTAATACCATATGAGGTATTAGCTGGATGTGAGGAAAATATTCTTTACAATGAGGGTGGTAAAATACTGGAACAGGTTGCCCAGAGATGGTGGATGTGCCATCCCTGGAGACATTCAAAACCAGGCTCAATGTGGCTCTGGGCAACCTGATCTAGTTGAAGGTACTCCTGATCACTGCAGGGGGCATGGACTAGATGACCTTTGGAGACCCCTTCCAACCCACACTATGATTTTATGATTTTAATTAACATGTTTCTGAGGTTTTAACTATCCACTCTTCTACCCTCATTTATGTTTCAGGTGGACAAAACTTGTTTTAGATGTTCTGGAAAAAAAAAAAAAACAAACAAAAAAGCTAGCTTTTCTAACTTTTATTTTTCCAGGTTGATTTTTCAAATTCATTTCATGCAGAAGATTGTGGGTAATGTTTCCCTTTTATAAACAGACTCCAAGACATTTTATTTCATCCTTTCTTCCTATTGGCAGCTTGGACTTAACATTCACCACATTAGTATCACCAGGAATGCAACAAAAATTTTATTTCCTCCCTAAGCTGCAGAAGTGGCTTGCTATAAAGGACTGCTTTCTCATTGCTGTTTATGCAATTAGAAAGCAATCATTAACATGAAAGAAGGTTTCTATTTCCTGTTCTGAACTGTGGTAAAGGGGCTATTAGCAATTACTGGCAAAAAAAAAAAAAAAAAAAAAAAAAAATGCCCCTACAGGCAGCTCTCCAGATATTCTCAGGTTTGAAGAGTTAATAGCTTCAAGCCAGTCTGCCTGACCTCAGCCTTCCTCCTTTGCTAAGAGCTGGCTGGACTAAGGAAGCAATTTGTAATGTAAGATAATAACTTTATCCAATCTACCAACTTCTGAAAATTGTTCTATATTCATTTGTGCCAGTGAATCACACATTGTTTCTATTAACTATATTTTTGCACATATTCATCTCTTTTTTTCAGGATTCCTATAAAGCTGCTGAGACTCAAAATGGTGGCAGCTTTACTGGAACAGAAACCAGTTATTAAAAATGGGTAGGATACAATTCCAGTTCCTCTCAGTCAGATCTGTATTGCCCCTTTTTGGGTACCCTCCACGTAAGGTACTGAGAAGCAGAGCCAATCTAGTAACAAAGCAATTTAGAAAGGATTCACAGTATAAGAGAGATGGGACTAATTAGGCAAGGAGCCATTGATCATTGTGAGGCTTTTGCAGGAATAGAGGAAGGTGGCTGAGATCCAAGCCCTGCATTTCCTGGAATACAAACAAAAAGGAGTATATCTAAAATGGTAAAGTTTGGATGCAGACTGAAAGATTGCCATGTTGTGAGAATGGTAAAGAGTAAAAATTTTTTAAAAAGTTCAAAACTGTGAAGTCAAAAGAAAAAAAATCAAAACCAAAACAACGCTGTATTTTTTTTTTTTTTTGGGGGGGGGGGGGGGGCTGATAAATCATTTTACCGTACAACCTGGATATGAGGCAAACAGCTCCTAAAGTGCAGAACACGGAGAAATCTCTACTAGTAAAATATATGTAAAGAAACTTAAAAACCAAAATCTAAAAAGCATCACATTTTAATTTATATATAACTCTGAAAAAATTGTCAAAATACATTGCCAAGACTGTGATAAGAAAAATCAGTAAGGAAATTCTCATCTGGTTTACCATTTTCAATGCTGTAAGACTGGAGAGCTTACTGAGTAATTTCAGGTTAATGTGCAAACGATTCAACACCCTAACTAAAATGAACTGGACTCGTAAATTTTAGTTATGCTTTGACACACATTGGTCCTTCAGTTTAGCTCAGCTTTCTTCTGAATCAAGAAGAAATACATAAAGGAATGGTCATGACTGAATTCTGTAGATATTGTCCACTTGCTGCAATATGGTCTTTATGTGCATTGGTGTTCTAGAACCAGATTAGATAAAATAACTTAAATCATGTCTGATATATATTTTACCCAATGGCTAAAGCACATGATGAGACATGTTAGAGAATCAGTGCACAGAAACAGGGCAAATAGAAGTACCAAACTCTATGTACATCGAAGAGCTAACTAGCCAAAGTGGTCAGAACTAAGTACTTTATTATACTTCAGTATAATATGTTTCTAACCCATGCTGTACATTCTAGAAGTATTTCTTACTGTTTTTTTCCTTTTTTAAGTACTTGTCAAGTGAGTATCTGATAATATTGGAGATTCTGCATCTGATTAAAATGTCGTTACACTGACGCTAAGTCTAGTACAGACGTATCCTTGTCAAAGAAGGCTTCCCAAAGTACTTCCCAAAGTGCAGAACCAGGGGTATGAACTCTACTGGTTAATTAGTTTTCTGCATTAATTCACTCTTGGTTTATCTTTCTAAGGATGTGACCTTAAGGACAGTTGAAGTCCAGGGTAGTTTTCCCATTGACTTATGAGACTGGCTTAGGCTCTCAGTCACAGGATTATCCTGTGTAATTTAAAACATCTAAGACTTCCAGTTTAAAAAACACAGAACCCAGCCTGCCTTTTATAGTCAATGGATACCTGCCTACAAACATGGAGATTGTAGGTAGGATGAACTGCTCTCTGAAGTTGTTTCTGTTGACTCTATGAAGTCAGGGTGAGTAAGCTCTTAATTAGACGGCCTGAAGCTAAATTGGTCGAATATTTGTCGAATTGGCCGAATATTGGTCAAAATTTGGTCTCAGTATAGAGATGAAACAAATAATCCTTTGAAGATACTACATGGCCTGAAACATGGATTCAAAATGAGAAATATGTAATAAAGTTGTAAAGTTTTTATTTACCATTTTATTGATGAGTAAAATATCACTAGTATGAAGAGGAATTCCTAGAGCTTAATATGATGAATACATAGTTTAATAGAATTAATTTTTTATATAATATCCCATACAGAAATAAAAACAAATATGATTACTAAATCAGTATTTGTTGGTTTAGAGCAGAAAAAGTACAAATATTTGAGATCAAATCAGCTCCTTCTTTGGAAGAGTGTGAGGTTTCCTTGAGATGATTCCAAGTACTGATTTAACCTCACCTTAAGGGAAAAAAAAAAAAAAAAAAAAAAGAAACTACAGCGCTTGATAGGTCCGCTTTCCTCCCCATCCACTAAATCTGTAATAAATGCATAAAAAAATATTTTCCACAGAAATAAGGGTCTTTTTTTAGGTTAATGATGGCTATACTAACTCTCAGATTGGCTTCAGGATTTAAAAGAAATGGTGCATATTGTGCACTTCCCTTACAATATGTCTTAATCCTTGACATGACCATGAAAGGGCATTTCATAATGTCCAGAACAACCCATTTCTCCATATAGAGAGAAGAACAAGCACTTGCACTGCAGAGTGACCTGAGCCTATTTTAGCAAACTCCTAGAAAGATGGCTTTTTTTGTCTTTGGAAAATTATGCACATATCAAATGCCTCCCACTAATTCTGTCTGGCCCATAGTACAAAAGGCAGCTAGATTTAGATAAGACGAATCTATGAAGGCAAGGAAACTGCAGACTATGACTATATGTATTTGTGTTGACTGTATGTTTGACCAAAGCATTAGGGGTTTTTTTGCACTATAGAATCAAACATTTTCTTCTGTGACATGCTTAATCTCATGAGTAAGTTCTTTAGTGGAGCTGTGATCAGCACTCTAGAAAACCTTTTCCATTTGGTCGTCTCAGGAATGTTCCCTCCACTGAAAAACAAAACACTAAACCTCCAAATCTCTTTTGCTCAGACTGAGAAGCACCTTGACCTTCTAACCAGCAATACATGAGGTAGAAGAGGCAGGTCAGTAGAATATTCTGCTAGTAATAACCAGAGTGGGGTTTGGAAGAAACTTTTGTATTTTGAGGAAGAATAAGTAATTTTGATTCCTATAAATTTAAAAAGCTCTTTGAATTGTTTAACCAAATAGTAGATAAATATACGGGTATCTTTGGAAGCTATTCTTACTAATCTAGATGTGGGGAAATATATATTCAGAAACCAGTTACCCTACATGATTTTATGCATTTGGTATTGAGTGTACAAAAATATTCATATAAGAATGCAGGAACTGTGACATTATCTTCTAAATCAAAAAGGAAGGAAAGAAAAAAGACATATGTATAGCTGAAACTTGAAGTTAAGGCTTACAAGGTGACTTTAAATATCTGTAGTGTTCTTTTTTCGAAAGGAAAGACCACTAGCTTAATACTAGAGGAATTAGGAAAAGGGGATGTAAACACCCATTTAGTCTGTAAAGAAAATCCTGGGTTTGAAACATTCTGAATATTTCAAAATTATTAAAGAAAAAATTAAATGCTTTAATATAAACTTCCGCATCATGGCTGTTATCTTCTTTAATCCTTAGAGAGCTCTTTGTGCCTCATGACTTTGGAAAGAATTAAGAAACAACTCACATTAAGAGTCCATTGTGCATTGCCCTTAGTACCATTTTCTTCTTTTCCTACAATTACTAGGATTTATTATCTTTGCTTGAAAATAGGATTTTGGTCTCATTTGAGACCCTGCTACTTAATTCCTACTTGAAGTCATAATCCCCCCTGTCACATCACACCAATCTCCTGGGAGGTAATTCTTATGTCACAGGCAGGATTTTGACTTCAGAAGAACTGATTATTTAGATAAACTTTATGTACTCGGTCTTCTTACATATTCAGTCTTTCTGAAATATACTGAGTAGGGAATACAGCAGTCAGACAATATCAAGTCACTAAACTTAAGGTACAAACTGTGAAAGTTTGAGCTAATGGTTATCCCTTCTAAACAGTATATCAACAGACTTTCTCTTAGAATAAGAAGGCAATAGAGTATACTCTTTGACTTTTCCTTCCAATATACATTTCTGAAAGATACAACTCTAATACACAGGCTGTCCACAAAAATTTAAGTTGAGGTAAGCATTTTTCCAGTCACTGGTGTGAGAAAAGTCTTTGAACCTGGACTGGTTTTAAACCTATGATTTAAAATAGACACAACCTTGTAACACTACCTGATACACACTTGTCCAAATATATAGTGTTTGTTTTGGGTTCTTTTGCCATTTCCTGGTGAAATGTGTAAGTCTGTGAAACAACTTTAAGATTAGAATAACTATCCAAGTGATTATTTGGTGGAATCCATTCTCATCGGTGTGTGTGTGGGAATCTTTTGTTGCAAATGAAGAATTCTGTTCTGGGAAAAATGCAAAGAAAAAGGCAATCGAAAACAGTAAGCATTTTCTGTAAAGCCAGACGTTAAAAAATGAGAGGAGTTACTGATTACAAAAAGAATCTATAGTTGAAAATGAAACCTTTTTTTTATTATTTGTCAGGAAAGGAAGTTCTGTGTTATCATCTCAGTGCTGAGCTGACAGAACCATAAATTTGGCTTTATTAATTGCTATAGGACTATCTTTTTGTAGCAACAAATAAAAAACCCTAACCTTTCATATGAGAGAATATCCACATCACTGAAAACTCAATAGCTATAGGTGATCAAACAATTTCAAATTAATGGATTAATTTATTGGCTATAATGTACTGAACATCTCAGCTGGGAGAAAAGAAAAACAATACAAACCAACAAACAACTTTAGTTAAACTACAGAAAGTATCCTTTATTTTATGTGATATTTTATTTCATGTGATTTATGTGATCTATCATCAGCACAAGTTTCCCTAAGGCTGCACTCAAAACATTTTTCAACGTTTTCCATTCATGTTTTCAAGTATTTCTTAGAGTAACAGCTTACCAGCTACAGTACTGATAGTGTTCAGCTTTCACATGGGAACTTAAACAGAAGCTAATATATGCTGCACTTGAGCATATTATTAAAATACAGAAAAGAGCTACCTCTCAAGCTTCAGTATATGTTTGGTTTATTTTTGTTTCGAGTTTCTTTGGCATATGCCTAAAACAGGTTATTGGAGTGGGAGGTTTGGTCAGACTTCAAGAATAAAGTAACCTATTTGCGCTATGATTCCTTTCGAAACCTCTACTACTAAACAGAATGTCGTGGTTTAAGACACTGAAACAAACGTTCATTAGAAGGAGGAATATCTTCTGCTATATTGACGCGAGCTCTGTACAGAAGACACACAGCGTTTTCAGAATCTTAGTTAAAAAATACAGATAGTTCCTTGTATCTACGGGAGCTCGAGGAATTAGGTGCCCGGTTTCCCCCGGAGATGCAGCCGTGCCACGAGCTCTCCTGCGGCTTGGAGGCGGCAGCGGGGCCCTGGTGCAGCCCAGCGCGAGAGAGCGAAGCGGCGAGCGCGGAGCTGGGGACCCTCCCGGCACCCCGGCGGGGAGCTTACTTCCCGTCATCCACACGCCATCTAGCGACGGGAAAAAGGTGGGCGGCTTTGCAAGGGAGCGGAAAGAAAAGGAGGAGGAAAAAGGCTCTCATAGCCGTCCAAGCTCTCGCCTTTGCTATAGCTGGTAAGAGCCATTTGGATATTGCAGCGAGAACTCCGGAGTGGCTCGGGGCGGGTTATGAAGAGCATCGCCGCACTTCACTCCCAGGCATTTCACCTCCTCCTCCCCACCCCTCCCCTGCTTTCAGAACATCGTTCCCCTTTCCTTGAAAGGAGCCAGCGCTCCCGAGGAATCCCTCGCATACCTCACCTAAGCCGTCTCCGCCACCCGATCCCTACCGAAGCACTGCTAACTCCAGAGGGTCTGTGCGGCGCTGCTGGCGGAGGGGCTGGACCGCGAGATCCCAGCCCCGCAGACACACGCACACACAGACACCCACAGCACACAGACCCGTACTCCCACGTTCCCCCTCCCCCCGGAGGCACTCCCCGCCTGCCCTGCCGCCGCCGGCGTAGCCGCCCGCAGCCCCTTTGTTCCGTCGGCGTAGCGATGCCCTCCTCTCTCGCCCCACGACCCCCCGCGCCCCGCTCCCCGCTCCGCCGCCGCCCGTTGCCGCCCGCCCCTACGCCCCAGGCCCGCGGGCGGCAGAGCGGCAGGGTGGCATTGCACGCCCGCCGCGGGGGATGCAGCGGGAAGCCCCCCCCACGCCCTTAGCCGCGCCAGGGCCTCGCCGCCGCCTCCCGCAGCCCGCGGCAGCCCCGCGGCAGGGGCAGGGGCAGCGGCCGCAGCCGCAGCCGCTCCGCAGGATCCGCGCCCCGAAAGGACGTGCTCTGCCGAGTTGCCAGGCGCGATTACGTTGTTTTTTTCCCCCCACCCACCCCTTGAACTTGTTGCTTGGCGCTCTGTGGTGGCGGAGGGGGGTGGGGGTGGGGGAAAGCCTTATTATCGATGTCCCTTTGGATGCGATCAAGCCTTCTCAGGAGCAACTACTTCCCCGCCGTTCCCGGCGGAGCTCGGAGATCTAGCGGCAGAGCCCGTATTTCCAAAAGTCTCTATGCAACTGAGCGCTTTCGCCAGACTTTCACAGGTAGGTGCCGCAGGCTGGGCACGTCTGGAGGGATGCGAGAGCAGAGCTGCGTGGAAGGGGCGAGAGGAAGCAGGCGGAAGGGGGGTGTGTGTGTGATCCACCGCCGAGCCGCTACAGAACCCCGCGCCCCCTTATGCGGCCCCCCGCCAGCCCCGGCCTCCGCTGCCGCCGGGAGCACCTGCCACGCTCCTGCTCCACTGCCAGCCTCCCCTGGCTTCGCCCTCCGCCGCCCGCTCGGTCGCTCCCGAGGACGCCCCATTTATCCCACCTTCTGCGGGCGCCTCCGGATCCCGCCTCCTACCCCCGCCACAGGCACCGCTGCTCTGCCCGGCCCCGGTCTCCTCGCTCCGGATCAGCCTCTGACCGTGCCCTGACGCCCCGTCCCGGGGAGACTCCCCTCCGCGCTCTTTCTCTGGGGCGCTCCCCCCTCCCGGCGCCCCTTCCCCAGCGCCCGTCTGCCCTTCAACGCATTTCCTGCACGGAAAACTTGCCTTAAAGTTTAATGCTGCCGCCCGGAGCTCCTCCCCCTGCCCTGCCGGCTCCCCCCTCCCTGCGCGGGGTCTGGAGGAGTCCCCGGGAGGTAATCAAGGTTAGGGAGAGGATTCGTCCCGCCGCTGCTCCAGAGCTGCGGCTGGGGAGGGGCGCGGCCCTCCCGGACTATCCCCTCCGACCCGACACGGCCCCTCTGCATCCCGCCCGGGCCCGGCTCTGCTGGCGGCAGCGGCCCGGCTCCGGCGGCGGGCAGGGAGCGGAGCGGAGCCGAGCACAGGAGGGGCGGGGGCACCGGCTGCATCGCGAGTGGAAGGAAACCTCCTTCCAGGTGGCTGCACCGCTGCACGAGAGCTACTAGCCGGCTTCTGGGGTTAGTGGTTTATGGAACATTGCTTCCATTCAGGGGCCTCGAGTGAACCTTGTATCCAAAGGATCTGGCTGCTACAGCAGCTGCTTTGAATACCTTGATTTCCAAGTGCCCTGATTTATTGTCCTGTCGAGCCCTGGAAAGGATACACTGGGATGAAAAAAGGCAAGAAACAAAAAGGGAGCAAAGAGATTTTTTCGTTAATACGGAAACAAGCAACAGTGTTAAATTCTATTGCCTCAAATATGCATGAGCATTTGTATTTTTCTTTTTCCTCTCTATTTTAGTGGCTGGACCAGAACTGTCTCTAGATTGACTCACTTAGCTGTAGAGCATGGCAGCAGGAGTAGCAGCTTGGTTGCCCTTTGCCAGGGCGGCAGCCATAGGATGGATGCCAGTGGCCACAGGTCCCATGCCAGCTGCTCCTCGGCAGGAGAGGAAGCGAAGCCAGGACTCTCTGATTGTGCTGAATGTGAGTGGCATTCAGTTCCAGACGTGGCTGGATACCTTAGAGCGCTATCCTGACACTCTGTTGGGCAGTTCGGAGCGGGACTTCTTCTATCACCCTGAGACACAGCAGTACTTTTTTGATCGGGACCCTGACATTTTCCGCTACATTCTCAACTTTTACCGTACTGGGAAGCTTCATTATCCCCGCCAGGAGTGCATCTCAGCTTACGATGAGGAGCTGGCCTTCTTTGGCATCATTCCTGAGATCATTGGCGACTGCTGTTATGAGGAGTATAAGGATCGCCGGCGTGAGAATGCCGAGCGCCTGCAAGATGATGCCGACCAGGATAATGCAGCTGAGAGCTCCCTGCCCTCAATGACAGCTCGGCAGAGGATGTGGCGGGCTTTTGAAAACCCACACACCAGTACACTGGCTCTGGTCTTCTACTATGTCACTGGCTTCTTCATTGCTGTCTCTGTTATTGCCAACGTAGTGGAGACAGTGCCCTGTGGGGTAAGCCCAGGTCGCATCAAAGAGCTGCCCTGTGGAGAGCGCTATGCTGTGGCTTTCTTCTGTCTGGATACTGCCTGTGTCATGATCTTCACAGTTGAGTATCTCCTACGTCTGCTGGCAGCCCCTAGTCGCTACAAATTCGTGCGTAGCGTCATGAGTATCATCGATGTGGTTGCCATCATGCCGTATTACATTGGCCTGGTGATGACAGATAACGAGGATGTCAGTGGAGCTTTTGTGACACTGAGAGTCTTTCGTGTCTTCAGGATCTTTAAGTTTTCACGCCACTCCCAGGGGCTGCGCATTCTGGGCTACACGCTCAAAAGTTGTGCCTCGGAGTTAGGCTTTCTCCTCTTTTCACTCACTATGGCCATCATCATCTTTGCCACAGTCATGTATTATGCAGAGAAAGGTTCATCAGCCAGCAAGTTCACCAGCATCCCTGCAGCCTTCTGGTACACCATTGTCACCATGACAACACTGGGGTAAGTGCAGCTGGTGTTTGGTTACAGCCAACATTTCAACAAGTGTATTGTCACTGATGGAAAATACTCAAAAAAAAAAAAAAAAAAGCATTGCTAGAAAAAAATGTGAGGGTAAGTTTGTGTTACAGAACTTCATGAATACGACTCATCACTTCTTTCTAAATGTATTACACGTAAAAGTGAGTTAAAAGTGTTGCTGAAGTTAAAATAAACCAAACCCAAAACTGCAGATAGACTGAAAAAGAAATCAACAAACCAAACAAAAATCTTGAAATTGTTTGTGTTCTTTCAAATTTTCCCTAACATTTTATTTGGTTTTGGACAGTGAAAATGGAGTATTTTATGAATATCTGTGAGTTATCAGTGAATGTTTAATAATGTGTTTGCTGACAGGACTTGTTACAGTGTTGCTAAAGTAGTGATAATTAGAAGGAGAAGTCAAGTGCGATCTTTTATTTTGATCATGCATAGAAGTATGTGAATCTGCCATTTTCTTTAAAGTGATGTATTGGTGTAGACTTGGATACAAAATCACTAAGTTATTTGGTTTTATGAAAATAAAACAGGTATAACAACCTTAATGTTTGCAAAAATTATTCCTGATGTTATTTAAGACACTGGATAAATTTCCTTTGATTTTCATAGACATGGAACTTGTAGATGACAAGTGTCAAGCTGAATTGACTGGTGACAGACTCTGGAAAATTATCTGAGGAAGTGTGAGACATGACAGATGAAGCATATGTCTTAAAACATAATTTTAATAAGAATATAAATTATTCCAGAGAACTTGGAGTTTAAAATGCCATTGTTGGCATTAGATTCCAATGCAGTTTAGTGCAAAGTTGGGAGATGGTATTAATTTAAAAAGTCTTTGATACCAGGTTATATTGTACCAGCTGATTCTATGCATCAAGCTGTAAAATGCATTTGTCTTTAATTATAACAGGGATTTAAAAAGGTGGCTGATTGGAGGAGGCAATTTGTTCCCCTATTCTGAATTTTGAGCTATAGAGTATCATTTATGAAACTGAAAATTTGTCAGTTCCTTGGAATATGTCCAGTTATTTAATAATTAAAAATATTAAAAGGCAAACTTTTCAGTTTAATGAATCAAAGCAGATAATTTTATTAGTCAAACTTTTTTTCAGATCTTGTTGAGATTTATGAAACATGTATAACATCTAAATTTAACAAAATAAAAAGTGCATTATGAAACTATTATGAAAAAGTTGACTTATTGTGTGCAATTGTAATTTAGTTGGGAAATGCACACACAAAATATTGAAAAAGATAAAAGGACTGCCTTATGCCACCATTTTTTATACAGGGCTTTTATCTTCAGAGTGATGTAACAGATGAAGATAAATATAGTGCACTGTAAATATTTCATATTACTTGTAAGGGCAAGTTATGCTAAAAAGGAATGACAAGAGCTTTGAGGATTTTAATCTGCTTTCCTGTTATTTTGGGGATTTTGTTTTTCTCTGCTAGTGGCAAAAGAAAGGGACAAGTTAACAGAAGGAACAAGTTATACATGCTAACTAGTTCTACAGACCTGTACATTCTGTGATAGTTTTAGCCATATATATTTTAATTAGAATTGTGATGATTTCAATAAGTTAGGTCTTCAGAATTTAGCAGTATTTAGAATGTATAATCTTATTATGAAAGAGTAGGGTCAGGTCTATGTGTTTCTGTAGTGAAAAGTAGTGTTTGAGGGACTTGTCTCAGTTCTGGGCAGTTTGTGCTGTACTTGTCCATGGTACTGAACATAATTCTTTTTTTTCAGGTTTATGACCAGTTTACAGTTGATTATGATGGGGATATGGTATCTGTTTGGAATTAGTATGATTTGTTTGTATAGGGTTTTGAGGAATTATTCTGAGTAAAGTCTTCAAAGTACTGATGAGATTAAAAGTCTCTTCGAAAAGAGCCTAAGAACCTATTTTCAAGTATGCAGCCATACAACATAGGTCACGAGGGGAAGAAAAAGGGTTGGAAAGAATACATGCATGCTTGACTCTTTTTTCAAGGTGGTTTGCACAGAGAAAAATTGAGCAAGTTGGGCAGAGAGCCAAAGTCACTTTCGGAAGTTCAGATATAGTTAGAAGTTCAGGTACAACAGACATCACAGATTTCTTGGAAATCTTTAATAAATGACTTAGGTAGATGAGGTCTCTTTAATAATATCATGATAACTACATACAGATTATGTTAAAATGCTATATATGAATAATTTAAATAGAATTAACATAATTAAATCTTTGAACTCTTTTCACTTGATGGAATAATTACAAAAAAGAGTGGAAAATTATATAGAAAAGAAAGAAGGGTCAGTGAAAGCTGAATGTAATTAGTACTGCTGTCTTTGCTCTGTGCTAAAGCTTCTTATCCATTCACTAATACAGAACCCCCTTTCATTATTAATTTTAGTTTTAGCTGAATAAGGGCTATATAAATGAACTCTCTATGAGCACCTTTTTACTTTTAGCAACAAAGGTAGATGAAGTCTATATGTTTTAAGTTACAATAGCACACAGCAGGTCATGTGAAATATTATAAAATAAATGAATGCTAATACTGAATAATAGATTAACATAAAGTTAAAGTTTTGAGTCTTGGTGTCATTTTTATATTTTGCTAGATAGCAAGGGTATTGAGTAAGCGACCTTTGTGATTTGGGGAGTTATTATCTTGGAAGCAGATCTATATTTCTCAGTTCTGCATGATTGCTGGGCAATTAAAGTGTCTTTAAAAAACATAGATTGCATTTTCCTCTGCAGAGTGCCAGTGACTTCACATACTACTACACTTTAGCCTCCAAGGATATACTAGCTATTAATTGTTCTTGACTGCTCAGCTAAAGTGTTGTAATTATGTACATAGTTGTACATAAAGATGTTATATGAAAGAAATGAAAGAAAGGAGGAAAAGAGGCTAGGAGAGTGAGAAAAAGATAAAGGCTGAAAGAGAGAGAGAAGAGAGTGAGAGATGACTCTAGAATAATAGCATGCACTCTACCCAAAATGGAGCTGTCTAATATAAAATTTCAAATTAGTGTTTTATCAGCATTAATTGTAGCAAAAACAAAAGTAAAGTAGGGACAAGAAAGGACAAGAAAATAAAATGAAAAGCAGTTTGTGGAGATTGAAGATAGCATTGAAAAGCATAGAAGTTAGGGGCATAAAGATCAAGAAACAGAGCAGCAACAAATCTGGCAGAGAAAAAAGTTCAGGTCTATTAAATTGGGACTGGCAGACTTACATGGGGCTTTTGTGAACAGCTACGTCCATAATGACACAGTTATGCCACTTTCTGCTGTCACCTTATAACACCTTCTGCCCTGTCAGTAGCTACCAGATGAGCTGGAACAGCTGGAAAGGTTTTGATAATGAAAGGGCAATGTCTGTTCCCAAATCAGTCAGAACTAGAGTGTAGTTTTTGTTTTATATAGATATTGTACTTTAAATAAGCAACACAGTGCTCTTCTGTGACTAGTTCTAAAGCAATCTCACTGCTGTATTAAACTTTATATTTATAGGCATTACATTGGCTAGCTTTGTCGAGTCATACAGTACTTTTGTAGATGAGAATAATACTTTATGAAGCAAAGCTTAAACAGAAGATTATTCATTTATTTCCTCTGATTGTATAAACTGGAGGTGTGTCTTCCAGAAAAGATAAAGCAACTGTTCATCTTAATTATTTGTTAAATTGCCCATAATGTATGAGGAATACTGTCTAAAATATGTCAGATTCCTTGAAGACTTACAATCAGGCAGGTGGCTGAATGTGACAGCAGAAAGCCACAGTAACAGTGGAATAGGATGACGGATTTCATTTTCCTGCACATTCTATTTTTTCCCTTCTTCACTCCTTTTCCATTCTTACTGCATCCCTATGGGTATATTCCATCTAGTAGTTTTCCTCACTTTTCCTTCAAATTACCACTGTCTTCCTCCTGTCTGGGGATTTGTCTGCTGGCTTGGCACCTTTCCTTCCTTGTTCAAGACAAGTTTAACATTCATATTAAGACTCTCTGGCTTTGTTTTTCTGCTTCTTTATTCCAGATTCCTCGTTCATCCTTCACCAGTAGATCAAATCTTTCATTCATCATTATTGTCATTCATTTGACCTGAACTTTCCTCATAACAGGTTTTTTTTCCTGACCTTTATTTGATATATTTTTTTTTCCCTTATGAGCATCACAAAATTTCCACAACATCGCTTTTATTCCAAAATGCCACGCATATTATCTTGGTTTTGTTTTTTTTCTGACCACTGCAAGTGTCTTTAGTTTCTTATGGTTTCTGCATGTTTGTTTGAGAACATCCATCTCTTCAGAACTTGTATTAATAAAACTTAGTTCAGTAAAACCTGACAAGAAAGCACAAAATTAGAAATCTTTGTTTTGTGAATAATTTCATTGAAAGTTTGGAAATATATCTGATGAATATTATAAAGATGAGCAAAGCTGCAATGCTATTTCTGTATCTCATACCTACATATTGGCTCATTCATTCATTTTGTGTTTGATATTTTCACCCTTGTTTCAAATAGCATTTTCTTTTCTTTTCAAATAGCATTTTCTTTTTTTTTTTTTTTTTTTGTACTCTTGTATACAACCTAGTGAATTTTGTATTTTACAAATGTGTTTGATGTCTCAATCTATGTTCTTTTCACAGCAGAGACATTTAGCCTGGATAGTTAGAATACTATATAACAGAGGAGGGACAAATTGTAGTGTGGTCACCTTCAAAGCACATACATAGATATTCAAGAAAAGCTCCAGGGAGAATTCAAAATACTGTAAAGTAAGGGTCATTTTGATGGCAGTAGAGAAAATTTATTTATTCTTTGATAAAAAGATTACTGAAACTGTATTGGCCTATTCTTGGCTTGACAGAGGAGTTGTTATATTCTTATTTAGTTGCACGGGGTACCAGCTTTCCTGTTTAAAAAAATGCGGAAGATCTCTTGGAGGAGCCAGGAGTTAGCTTACTTCACACATTTTCTTGAGCAGTTATTTCCTTACTTCAGTTATGAAGGGCATGAAGGTAATGCTTCACAAAAAGATCTTTCTGCTCAGAATCTAATTTATTTGTTCCTTTGGTGGAAACAGATGGAATTTTGTTTCCTTATTGTTACTGTGAGTCAAGAATAAGAACAGTGAGATTGGTGTGGGCCAGAATGTATCAAAGAAATTTGCTGACTTAGTATAGTAGAACAGATTGACTCAGAGAGTAATTATGACTAGTGCCTGATCTATTAATTATGGCCTATCATTCAACTAATCCTCAGTGAATATTGTGATTTTAGTAGAATCAGTTAAGTGATTGGACATAAGAAGTTCAAACTATCAAGTTTTTGATAAAGTAATGACAATTTGTACTTGACTCACTTCACTGTGCCTCTAAGAAGAAAAATTTGCAATATAAATGCTATATTAAAGTACAAATACAGTATGAGAAATAGAGCTACTGTAAAAAATAGAAATTGGAAATGTATTTAAAAAAATGGAAATATATTAAAAAAAATCTGGAAATGGAGCATCTGAACTGCAGAAATAAAAGTATCCGAAATAAGTTGAGAACATTTTGCAACATCGGGGTGGCAACTTTTCAGACATTTGAAAGAAAGTCTAGTGAACTGCTCCGATTGCTTGTGCTTTTTTTGCCATTATAGTCCACTGGCAGCAGTTCATAATTTACATCATGGTAAACTGATGAGACAAGTATCTGGTTCAACAGTGATTAAGTGGATAGATTGTTCAAAAAAGGGAATATAAATTAGAAATCCAGAAACAAAGTTTAGATTCAGCCCTATCAGATTTCGTCAGTTACCTGACAATGGAGCTGAGAGAGTGATGGAAAAGATGCTTGTATTTCTGTACCTATTATTTATTGGGTAATAGATGGGAGCACAGATATTTGTGCAAAACATCTTTTTTTTCTGAATTGTCTATGCAGTGGAGGAAAAAGTTTTAAGTTCATAGACAGTGCTTTGAAATGATAGCTCTATGCCACGTTTCCCAGAACAGTAATAGTTACCATGCTTAGACTTTGACCTCTGTCACAATTAGTAACCTAATTTTTCTACCATTATTTTTTAAGTATTTTTCACTGAAACATACAATTTTGATCTTCCTGGGCCTCCAGTAATATTTTATAATACCCCTGTAAAGTAAAAGAGTTGTGAAGTTTCTTTTGACAAAAATAAACAACCAATAAAACCCCATTTCCACCAAAGTACCAAAAGAAATTTGCATTATTCCTACAGCACAAACTTAAATAAATATGAATAGAGATGAAATAAAAATTAGAGCTTTTGACTAGAGCACCTGATAAGCAACAAGTGTAAGTGTTCTTTAGAAAAATACTGAATACGAATATTTACTCAGGCATCTGGTGTAAAAAGGCTTAGATTTAAACATGAGCACACATGAAGATCACATGATGAATACATCAGTCCTAGAATATTTCAGCTTTATTAAAAAAAAAAAAAAAAGCATAAATCCAACAAGATTCTGCTCTACCATAGCACAAATGAGACTGCACTCTTTTCTCTCACCTGGATATACACACCTCATGCACTATTACAAGGCATGTCTTAATGTACCCAGTCATTGGTACAGTTTTTACTACCTTAGTTTAGATTCCAGTAGTTAAGTGCATTTACAAAAGCTAACAAAACATTAAAAGACTATCTGTGTAAATATTGAAGATAGAAAGATACTATTCATATAAGCAGTCACATTCTTTGTACAGTTAGAAAAATTTTCCTTTCTTATATTCCAGTGTCTGTTATTGCCTCCCACCATCCTGAAGATGAAAGACATTGGAGTCATTGTGTAAATGTACTTAAATAGGGCTTGATTCTGCACTGTTATAGAAAAAGGGAGATTGCCTAAAAAACCCTGCAAAATTTTGTGTATTTAAAGTATTCAGGAGCAGTATTTTGCCTTCTATCCCTGTTTTTTCAGTTCCAGTGTAGTCAAGTATTACAGACATAGAGATCTCCCAAGTTTATTAGTTTATAGGAGCCAAACACTGCAAGGAAGATTTTTAAGGTCATTAAGGTATCTGGAGAGGTGGATAGGCACCTAGCTTGGATTCTCAAAAGAGGCTTAGGTGCTTAGAAACACAAGTCTTAAGTGCACAAGAATGACTGTGAGGGTAAGTTGAGTACTTCAGTGGGACTCTGGCTGTGTCCTACCCCTATAAAAATCAAATGGGTATTACAAGAGTTCATGTCTTGTTAAAACACAGCATGCCCTATATACACATAGCACTGTAGAAGGAGGTAGAATATTGTGTGTATGGTATTCTTAGGAAGAGAATTAAAACATTCAAGAAGAAAAAAAAATGGTAATATGACTGAAAGAGTAATGTAAAGCATCCAAGGGAAAAAATATAGTTTGAGCCTAGTTTTCTGTCTGCATTTTTCAAACCAACAGTTCAGTATAAAAATGTATGTAACAAATGTGTGTTATGACACGAAGATATTGTTAAATTAATTAAAATGTTCTTAGAAACTGCGTGCAAATGTACAGAACACTGTCAGGTAGGAGATTCCATTTTTTTCAAAGAAACATCCAGCCTGAGGATTTTTTGGCTTCAGTCTCGTATTTAGCTTGTATACAGTAAATTTGATAGTATGCTGATACGTGGTAAAAAAAGGTAAACCATAATTCTGAATTTTGACAGCTACAAATTCATCTCCTTCTCTGGTGTGCTGGCAATTATTTTCATTTTGTCTCTATTTTAATTTTCTGTGCATATTGTTTGTGGAATTAAGTGGGAGGTGTGAGAAGTATTTTGCCTGCATTTTATTTTTTTAATAATATAAGCTTTGTAAGCATAGTCTGTAGTAGTTGACTTTTACCTTAATCCATGTTTCTAAGTGAAACATCTTTAAAACATGTGTCCATGATTTTTCCTGATTCATTGTATAAAAAGTTATTTTCTTGAGGTATCTTGTATCACAGCTCTTTCTCTTTGAGACTGTGATTTGTGAGATGACTCTTAACCAGATGGTTTCTGGCTCAGCTTTGTAATAACTAGCACTTGCACTAAAGCTTCATATAAAAAATTAACATATGAAGCAGACCTCCCAATATTAAGAACACTTGTTTATATTTCTTCAAAGTATTATGTAATATTAAATAATATGAACATTAAAACAAAAATGTTATAAAGTCTGTGTCTGCATAAAGAAATTTGTCTATTTGATTATTGAGGAGTCTGTTTCCTTAGATAGACCATATAAACTTCTAGGAATATATTTAATTACTCTGAGTACTTTGGTAAATTAAAATAAAGTAAACATATTCCACTACAGTTTTAAATCACTTTGGATAAAAAAAGAACTGTGAAACTCCATAGAGGTACTTGTAAATATCTGATCTTATGATAATACATTAACACGTTTTGATTACGTATTCTTTGGGGGAGAAAACCAAAAACGTTAATTTGAGGCCAAACCCCAACTTTCTTCAAGTGTGTATCCAGCGACATGGAGTTTTTTTGCATTGTACTGGCAGACTCTCAAAATATTTTGGCTGATACATAAGGAAGAGTCTTTCAAGTTATCACTTGCAGGCTTGGCCATCCAAGGCATTCCTTGTAAATGGCTGAGAGTCAGAGTGAGAGATTGGGAAGGATGTAATTTAACATTGTGTAATAGCTCACAGTGTGAAAGTGTCTGCTGCATCCTAACTCCCTGCTTTGTTCAGTAAGCTGAACCAAAAGAGTTTTCTATATGAAGGCATATGTAATGTGAGTAGGATCCTTAACTTTTCATTGTTGTTACTGTTCATCTCCCCCTTTTTTTATAACCCAAAGGAGGATTTTTATTACTGTGTTAGTGGCCTCAATTTCAGTTTCTGCAACTTTTGTCTCTCCCACTTGCAGCTGCTTAACAGTTCCCTGAGCATCCTTATCAGCTATGGACAGCAACTACTGCACTGTGCAGGGTTGCTTAGGAACAAAATTGATGCTCTTTGACACGGTGGATTACAGCTGCAAGACGCTGGTCCCCAAACTCCTCTGCTTTCCACAGAGGAATGAAAAGCAGAGAGGTTGAAGGTACTTTCCAAATCTGGCTGTGAAGTGGGTATATACTTTTTTGATTTAGAATATCTAATCACTTTATTGTTGGTAAACAGCAGGCTAAGAATTGTGGCCTTTCTCTTAAGGGTACAGCAGGAACAAAAAAAAAAAAAAAATCTTTAATAGTGACTCTTTTAACAGCAACTATGTAATTTAAATACCATGGTATCTTGTATCACTTACATAATTGAGACTTTTTTAGCTTTTCTAAGATTTTTGGTCGGCTTGGGTTATCGATGTAATTTTTTACATCAGTTGATCAAATCCATGTTGAGATATGGTTATCAAGGACTAGAGACAGGCAGAACTAGACAGAATATATGCACCTGTTGTCATACACCTAATAAGAGCTAGATAAGTTATCAGTGCAACTATTTCTGGTGTTTATTTGATATGTATTTATAAAAAAAACCCCAAACTTTGAATATTTGCGTAGTAAACTTTACAGTGATTGAGAAAAAAAAAGTGTAATGTGTGATACATGTGCTACGTATGCTATCCTTGGACCATGTGCTGTTTCTGGCACCTCTCTCTCTTCACTGCATGTCAGTCAGATCATTGCAGAAATGCTACCTGCTGGAAGACTGAAATGAATTATCATTCGTATAACCTACAATTTCTTTCTTTCGAAGACCCAAAATTTTGAAATTTAATACATTAAATCATTCATGGGAGAAGCATGGTTCATCCTCCTGCTGTACTGGCAGCGCTGTGACAGCCTCTCTCCTCCTCTGGGGACAGGCACAGCTGCAGACCACAGGTGATGCTAACTTCTTGTGTGTGGTACACACAACCAGTGACTTTAAAATAGACACCTTTGTGCATCAAAGCACACATATAAGATAAAAACCTAGCTGTGGGAGGGGGAGATAGGAGCTGGTTTTGTTTCAAGTCTCTTGGAGGAGACAGAAAATAGTGTCTGGCGTGCACTGCACAAATCCCTTTGGATGCAGCTGCCTTCTGAGCAGTGACTGCCCTCTTCACACCATGAGTACACCACAATATCTGTCAGGCAGTGATTCACAGAGTGGATTTACTGTGGGTTTGGACATGCAGTAAGAAAGAGGTTGTGGGCTTTTCAACACTTTTCTGGAAGGTAAGTGAGCTTTCCCTGTTTTACTGTGTAGCCAGCACATAGAGTGTGGCATGTTTGCTACTTCTTTGCAGACAGATAAGTACAGAGAAAAATTCTAGATAATATGGAATACTGGACAGGAAAATAATTTGAACAGTGGGTCTGGATCCACATAAGTGGATTTGAAAGATACATGTATCAAAAGGCTGAAAACATGTTGGTTCACTTCTTTAATGTCGGTGTTGTATCTTCTGCCTTAGTGTACTTTCTGATACCTATTTTCCAGCTCACTAGCTATACCTCTAAGTTCCTTTGTTTTCAAAGCAAACAAATCTGGGTATAGCAGAAAGGTTTCCTTAAATAAGCTTTTTATGTTGTTTGTGTACAATTATTTTCCCAGTGCCTGCGTTTGTGTGGAAGGATATAGCAGTAGAATTTATAGATGGTATCTTCAGCATGTGGATTTTTAAAGGAAACAATCAGGTCATACAACTCTTTTAAAGGAGACATGTGCTACATCATTTTTTTTTTTTTAAGGACGCAATCAGGGCATGCTGTACAATAGAATTGTTCTAAAAGAATCTGGAAGCAGAATTCAGACCTATTTCTCTGCCAAATGCTTACCATCTCTCAGAGGTATTTATAAGCCTTAACTTACTCCTCCAAAAGCTGATACTTCTGAACTAGTCATCCTTGTCTTACTTAGGCAATAACGAAGAGAAGGAGGCATCTGGAGGTGCTCATTTCTCTGTGCTGAGTACAAATTAAATTTATTATGATTAGCAAAGATTTTAATATTTAAATACCAAGTGAAATGGATGAGATAAATCCCAACCTCCGTGTCTAGCTGGTTTGCTCTAGTCTACTTGTTCCCAGTTATATAATTCTGAAAGGCCCAGAACATACTTCTTTCAAAGATCATAGTAAAGTACATGATAGGGATTTGATGACAATTCCCACTTTATCAAAAAGGCGATGTGCCTGTAACCTTTAAATTAAAAATATTCTTGTTTTGTGTAACCTTCAAGGCTACTTCAGTGCTTTTGCCAATTTTTTTTGCCTTTTCCAAGCAACAGGCACACACAAATTGAAAAAGAATAAGGAGGTTACTGCCTCTGGAAAACTGAAAGAAACCCTTAAGTAGCTGCTAATTTTCTTCAGGAGTCATGCTTCAAATAGCAATGCTTTTGAATGAAACTATGGAGAGCTTGAAAACCTTAACTTCAGAGGTTTGTAAATTATTCTTGTTCTACTGAATGGGAAACCTAAAGATCAATTCGCATGTTGGTCTTGTTAACTGTTTTCACCACTGTCCATTTTCGAAGTGTCCCAGTAGAGAAGTGTTTAGAAAATTCCCCCATGCTGTTATTCTGGTGTCTTCCAGGAGGTGTCAGAGCTCTGGACTGCAGTTAGGCATTACCAATGCATAGCTCTGAAGCAGACTAAAAATCTTAGACTGAAATAAATTTAATCGGGGAACCTTTTCTCATTTCAGTATTCATTTTCATATTTAATTAAACGTAAAAATTACCAGTTCATTTAAAACTGTCCTCAGACTGGAGCATTGCAGAAGCTTGAGGACCATGAGTGAGGTTTACAGTCAAAACTGCTTTAGGGTTTGTGTCTTTCTCATTTACCTTCTGAATTTTGTTAGCTTCTTTGCGAATGATAGCAATCTCTGGTGAAGAAATTCCATAATTTGTTATGAAATCCTGTTATCAGCAGTGATTTGGTTTAATCTGTGTTGCTTTAATTCATTTCAGTTTGTCTTCATGTTCTGCTCCTTTAGAGCAACAAATCTCAAATTTGCCTGCCAGTAGTTTTCACACCTATTTCACACCAGTGAAAAATACCAGTGTGAAATATTTCACACCAGTGTGAAATAACGTTTCCTTCACTGTTTCCCTTTAGTGTAGGATTTCATGACATTATGTTCCTCTGTGCATTAAATGGCATAGTAAACTTTTCTCTTTTTGTGTGTAAAGAAATCAATAAACTGCAGAAGAAATATTTCCTCTTTTTATCCCCTCAACTGATTAGCTTTATCATAAACTTCCAAAAAAGTTCTAAAGCAAAAGTGCTATCCTGCATCACTGCACCACTACAGAAAATTTCCTGTCCTTTAAGATGGTTATATACAGCGTTTATTTCATAATTTGGGGAAATTAATTTTGACTTAATTATCGTTAAAAAAAAACAGTACTCCTTCAATTTGCTGTTTAAGTAAATGCTCTTTACAAGTTTGAAAAGTGATGATATTAGTGGGATAAAATGTAGTCTCTTTCTTAAGTTTCTTGCTTAATTCTAAGATGTCCTTGGAATCATAGAATCATAGAATAGTTAGGGTTGGAAAGGACCTCAAGATCATCTAGTTCCAACCCCCCTGCCATAGGCAGGGACACCTCACAAGAAGATAAGTTTATTTACATACTTCTGAGATTTGAAGTGATATTTTTAATATGCTAACCACTTTTCCACTGTCTTAAGAAACAAATTGGTAACGGAGACCCATGCAACTTATCTGCAGAGAAGTTATTTACCTAACTGGCTTGCTCAGGGAGTGTTAAAAATCTGAATCACTAGTCCTTCAAGAGAGCAACTTCATAGTGACTGGTGCTCCGTGCTGGGGTGGGGTGGTGGGATGGGACGTGAGAGAGAGATGGTGTAGGATTCTTTCTGGATCTCAATAAGAAAAGCCCAACAACAAATGCTTTAATAAAATAGCTGTTTTAATAAGTTAAAGTGAAAGAGTAACATAGATATTTTTAGGAAACAATGCTATGAGTTTCATCTTATGATGAAAGATCACGTTCCAGCCATTACTGTTCCATTCTTTTTTGACTGAAAAAAAATTAGAAAAATTAGTGGCAAAATATCCACCAATGCATATCAAATTCAAAAGATACAACATCTGCCTTGGGAACTCCTTAAGACCAGATTGCTAAAAGCTGAGAAGGTGTAATGGGAGACGTAAAAGATGCCTTTGCTTATGTTCTACTGGTGTCATCTGCTTCTGGCCAGTGATGAGGCATTGGGCTAAATGGCTTCTTTATCTCACACTCTCCTGTCCACAGTTAATGGAAATGACTTAACTGTGGGTTGGACCAGGCTTAGATTAGGGAAATAAATTAGTTTATACTTTTTTCCTAATTTCTTTTAAAGAACTTTGGGCAGTGGATAAAAGGTAGCTCTTCTTAAGTACCAAAGGTTCAGAGAATCCAAGAATATCATAGAGCATAAAAACTGTGCAAATAGGAAAACAGCTGCTTTAGACTCACTGTTATTTCTTACATCTCTATTTTGTTCAGCTATTTATATAATCAAAGGTCATGATCTAGAAGGCAATGAGAACTTATGTCAGATTCAAAACACTTAAACTTCATAAGCATTTCACTGGAAGATGAATAAATGCTGCAGCACCTGGGAGTGCTGAATGCCTTGCAGGATTTAGTGCTATTCATTTGATCCAAAGCCCATGGAAATCAATTACAGACTTGGATCTGACCTGAGAGGACTTTGCATCAAGCTTGTGTATGAGCACCTCTAGCAAGATATTGACCAGGACAACAATTATTTATTTGAATTATCTCAGACTGTAGGATTTAAACCAAACTCCATGGCAGTGCAGCAGGGATTCCTGCTATCAGTAGCTTATATAAAGATAGGGTAAAAAAAGCAAAAGGTAGAGGTTAATTATATATGTTGAAGCATAGTTTCATCATCAGAAAAAAAGTAAGACAATAGATTCAGATTTCTGATGTAACAGGTTTAGTCTGTGTCGTGGTTTAAACCGATCCACACAGCTCGTCCACTCACACACACCCCCCCCCCCCCCGACCCTCCCCACTCCCGGAGGGATGGGGAGGAGAATCGAGAGAATGTAACTCCCATGGCTTGAGATAAGAACAGCCCAGTAACTAAGGTATAACACAAATCACTGCTGCTGCCACCAATGATAATATTGATAAGAGAAAATAACAAGAGAATACGACACCAATGCCAAACGAGTTCGACCCCCCGAAGAGAGAGAGTGCCCTTCCGGGTAACTCCCAGTTACCTCCCTGGGCATGACGTGCTGTGGTATGGAATACCTCTTTGGCTAGTTTGGGTCAGGTGTCCTGTCTCTGCTTCCTCCCGGCCTCCCCTCATCCCCAGCAGAGCATGAGACTCACAAAGTCCTTGGCCAGAATAAACATCACTTAACAACAATTAAAAACAATCGGTGTTATCAGCTCTCTGCCCAGGCTGGAAGTCAAAACACAGAGCTTGCACCAGTTACTAAGAAGGAGCAAAATGGCTCCTGGTAAAACCAGGACAGTCTGTCAGCAATTTATCAAGAGGAAACTCTTTCTGGGAATCAAGAAATACAGCCTCACGTTTGTGAGCATGGAGGTTGTGTCATACATGGGATCCCTCCCTGAATATTCCACAGAAATTGGCCATAAACAACACTGGAGTAAGGAATTTTCTCAGAGGTTTTTACAGCTAAGAGGGGAATAATTTGGCATTTTTTTTTTTTCTTAGCTTACCAAAGTCTTGTTAACTCACAGAAACTTTCAGGCAACCTTGAAAGGATATCACACATTAATAGCATCAGTGAAAATGACAGCCAGAGCCTGATGTAACTAATTTTGGACTGTTACAAAAAGTGCTATTTAGAACCATAAAGGTTATATCTGTTGGTAGATCCGTTTACTAAAATAGTCAGTGAAAGATGTGCATATATTACATCTCCTCATTATCCTGCTGGTATGAAGGACTTTTAAACTGGTAGTTCTGCCTATACTTTGGGATTGTCCTGCTTAACTATATTTGGATAAGGTCATATATAAAATGGGCATATAAAGAAGAAATACTCAGTTCCCTAACAAGAATCTGTCAGACAATCAGTTAAAATGAATGCCTGGCTAAGACCCATACTCAATAACACAATGATTATTATAAGCACTTCTGTGCTTGCTTGTCTTTCAGCCTTAGAAACTATCACTACCAGTGAGAAGATTCACACTTTCTCAGGTTCCTCCCATACATGATGACCATTAGCTAAACATTTTTTTAATGAAAAACAGTTTGTTTTGGGGTTTTTTTTTGGTTTTTTTTTTTGTTTTTTTTTTTTTTTAATTTTGGTTTTTGTGTTGCTTTCTTTGTTGTTGTTGTTGTTGGTTTTTTTTTTTTCCTCTTTCCTTGTGTAAGAAACAGATGTCAATGTTCTGAAAATCCTGGAAGAAGGACAGAAAAATAGCTTTTATTCTTGGTTTTATTCCATTTGAGAACATGTTGGAGCTTTGTTGACATGGATGCACTGCATGAATGACTTTATGCATATTCACAACTTATTTGAAAGGAAATGGCTTAATAAATGGTAATCATATAGCATGTGTAAATGAGTTTTGCAGATAAGCGCGTATCTTTATCCTCGTTGCCTGAGACTGGTTATTGACTATAAAAAAGTTTCTGATGGCGTTTACTCTTCCAGGAATTTTACCAGTCATCTTATGTCTGATTTCCTTTTCTGACTGAGAAATTTCTTTTTCCTTATCTTATATATAAATAATGCTGATTTTTCTCTGTTCCTCTTGAATCACATGCTTGAAGAAAAAGAGAACAGAATTAAGGAGTGCCTAAATATGAGCTTAGGTGGGCTGCTCAAAAATATGTGTCTACTTTCAGGTGAGCTAAATCACTCTCTAGACTCATTAACTGTAATGACTGCAATGGGAGCTTCAGCACTAACTCACATGAAAAAACCTACATTCACACACCAAAAGTGTCTTCACTTTCTATGTGAATTCCACTCTAGGACAACAAAATGAACTGACCGTGATGTCAGAGACATGAATTTTTTTTTTTTTTAAATATTTTCCTTCAGATTTGAGTTCCTGTGTAATGATCTAATGCAGTTCAACTGCCTCTTATTCGATTTTCAAGCTTCTTTCCCCAAGATGCTTTTTCCTGATTGCACTGTCCACTCAGAGTGATGGCATTTTTCTCAGGAGAAGGGACACAGAATATATTGAACAGGTCACCTCTGAAAATATCTGTGTACCTGTATTCTTTTGACACATTATGATTATATTAGTCTCTGTACATGTCTTTAATGAGTTCTGGGTAAATATTTTTCTGCTAAATGAATAGAAAAAGGGAAACTATAAAAAATTCACAGCATTTAAATGTTCTGTCCTTTCTAGTGCATTGAATAAACAGTAGAAAATACATATGAAATGATATTCCAAGATATAAAATTCTGCTAGATGAAAAAAAGATGTAGCGGAAAATTGTGCAACTGTACTACAAATTGGTGAAATGAAATGAGAAAACTTACAGGGAATAAACCTAAAAAAATATACATCAGGAACACTATGTCTTACAATAAAAATGGACACTAGAAACTACAGGGGAACCTATACTTACTGTATTGGAAAAACATTGATAAATATTTTGTCTTTCTAAATGCAGAAGTAATTTCATGCCAGTTTCTTTTCATTTGTGACAGTCTTATTGATCTAATACAAAAGAAGAGTATTTTTCACCTGTGCATTTTTTTTTCCCTAAGCAGTAGTATAGATAAATTTGTGGAAAAAATAATTTATTTCTATCAGTATTTGGGTTTAGAGGTTGGAGGCAAAGCCCACAGGAGCTTTTATTTTCTTCAGCAGGCTTTAGTCAAGGATTCTAGTTGTGTCTTACAGTATATAATCTAACATTTCTATGACATCATTAGTTTATAACTTTAAAAGAAGTCATTCCAATGGGGACCGGAGTGTTGTTTTTTTTCCCATATGAAATCCAAAGTCAAAATTTTGACCTGCTTTCCTTATCAGAAAGGAAGGCAACTCTGTGATGATGGGCTTGTGGAAATGTTAATGAAAGCTGAAAACACTGTTAGAATTCTGTGGTTTTAAAATTGTTAAATGCATCATAGAAAGGTTTACTTACTTTATGTAATCCACTCCAAAATGTGTGTCTCAGCTGTCAGGTTGGAATACATCAATGTGTAAAAAATGCAATTACTCTTCAGGGCTGAGGCAAACTCTAATAGTTAGATGCTGTGCAAGCTTCTGAGACTAGACACCGTGACGATTTTGTAGGCATCTCATTAATGACTTGTAGCACTGCAGCATGCTCTGCTTTACTTATTTATTGAAGAGATAATGGGAAATAACTAGTTTCTTTGTGAAGTCATAAATAATATGACAGAAGGATATTAAATGCACTGAGATGTGACAGAAAAGCTAAAAACTTGTGGGGTTTAGTATTATATGGTGCCAGTTCTCTTTTACCAGTACATGTAAAACCAACAGATATGTTTTAGCTGTTTTTGTGAACAATTGTCAATTTAGTGTGCTAGCTACTGAAATGTGGTGTCTTAAATCATGAACAATATCCCAGTCTTGCTATTTTGCAGTAGCATTCAGAAGTTACTAAAGAATAAATCCCTCTACCCCCCTCCCCCTTCTTTTTTTCTTTTGGTCTTTCTCCATTTTTGTTTTATACAGGGATAGTTTTTGTCTGTTTTTAATTTCCCAATATGAAATACTGGTTCTACAGAGTATGAACATTTCTGACATTATTGTGTGCATCATTTGTTCTCAGTGAAAGTCCTGTTCTGAAAATGCATGCAGACATACACGCAAGGTCTATTGTGACTTCTCAGCACTTTGCTCACTTGATGATTAAAATAAAAGCTAGCTTTTTTTTCCCCTCTGTGTGTACATATGTATATGGCTGACCTAAAAAGAGAAAAATGTGGTTTATTTTGGAGTTCAGACATAGCACTGAGATACACACTGAGGTAGCACTTTCCTATCCTGTCTTCATTCCTGTTCTTCTCACTGTGAGATTTATCATGAAGCATATTATGAATTTCCTCAGAGACTGTGGTGATTAATGAAGTACCAATCTCATTGGTTAGTCTTTGGAATATTTTTGAGTACTATGCCCTAGAATTCTTTATCTTAGGTTTGACTCAATGTTTAGTATAAAGCTAGTATAGAAGACAGAGCTCCACAGTGATGCAGCCAGTTCTACTTAGGTTTCTGCGCTCTGTCCATCCTCACAGACCCAAGCACCTATAATGTAAACATGTTTCTACACATTGAATAAGCTATTTTGCCATCAAACATAGGAGCTCCTTCAAGGTTGGTAGCTTGGACACTGTTGCAGCAGGCAAGCGCTGAGGTCACAAATGTGTGGATCTCAGCCACTATGCCAGTATGCATTTTGTCTATGGAAAGCATTTTATGATTTTATATTGCCCATTACCACATCAGCTAATGACTAAGCTCATCTCCTGAATCATGCCCTTTTTACTGGAGGAGTTCCAAGCATTTTCATATGGGGTGCTGAGCCTTGCTGCCTGCTTGTCCCACTTACATCAGTTTTACAGCAGTATACATTGACTGTTTCATGAGCTACTCCTAGTTTACAGTAATGTGAAAACAGTGAGGGCTGATCTGTCATGCTTAGCACTGCCAGCAAAGTACCTTTTTAATTCTTTTGAAATAATGGAATGTAGGAAGAAGGTGAAGAAATCCTATTGTGTTTCAAGTGAGATATATATATGTATATATATATATAAGCCTAAGGTTAGAACAATTTTCATCGTCATTCAACTATTATGTGATGCTTATTATTGTAACTTGAAATTTCTCTTCAGGAACAGAAGTGCCATAATGACTTAAAATGAAGTGTTTGTTTTAAATTGAACAATGAAGTGGGGACTTGATGGTTCATACTACACTTGTAAAGAGTAAAATTTAATCTCCAATTGTTCAAATAACTGTGAAGCCACTGGATAAAACATCACTTAGTTCTGAAAAAACAAACAACCAACCCACCCCAAAACCAAACACCAAATTATGACAGTCTTTCTCATAAGTTTTAGGAAACTACAGAATTCTTGATCTGGAAATACAGCAGATGCGACACACTCGTGATCATACACAGCAAAAAGGACAGTTTACTGTTCTGGAAGTATCTTTCCATTTCTGCTAGCCATTTCGTAGGCACTATTGTTATAACTAAACCTTCCTTGTTTGCACATTTTGGATCACCCTTCAGGGGAAAAAACAAAGCCAAACAAAATGAATGGTTCTTTTGAAATGGCAGTTCTCCAAGTGGTCAAGCTGTAGACCTCTCATATGAAATGCTCTGTTTTTAAAAATTACCAAGAAGTTACATCTTGAATCTATTCTTTATATAATAAATTGAGAAATCTGATATGCAACCTGCAGGCCTAATTTTGATACTATATGTCATTGTAACTCTTTTCCGAAGTGGTTGGGAGGTCTCTGAGATACAGAGCCTTTAATAGATTATTTCTATCAGCAAACCATTCAATTAGGCAGCCACACATGGATAATCAAGGATAATAAATGGAGACCCTTGCTTGGAGCTTCAAGTGAAAGCGATAATAGATTGGATTATTGTCGCATTTTGCCATGAGTAGCTTGTGGCAGAACAATTCTGTGTTCATTACTTTCCATGTTTAAAACTATTACAAGCTATTTGAAGAGCATTTCCAAATAACATGTTTCAGAAATAATGCAGCTAGCATAGTCTGGTATATTCTAGGAGAGTTTTTCTTGAGAATACTGGATAGATGTTAAAATACCATATAACAGTTTTAATTATCAAAAGTAGTAGCTGTTCAGTAATCTTATCAAGTATTAGGTGTACTTTTAATATACGTTGTACATCTTCTTTCTTCTGATAGTAGTTATAGACTCAGGTAACCAATATTCTTGTTGCTGTGTAGCTTAAACTATTTTCCTCGGAGCAGTTATAGGGTTTGAGTAAATTGATAAAAAAACATAAAATCTGTATTGAAAACTTTACCATGACTTACAAAACATGGAGTACATAGCATGTTTCAAATATTTGCATGTTTAAATACAGTGGAGGACTTTTTCTTTTTACAATATATGTGCTATATTAAAAACATAATGAACACTTTACAGCTACGAACAGCTTTGTCATGAGAATTGTAAAATAATCATAGAGTCATAGAATAGTTAGGGTTGGAAAGGACCTTAAGATCATCTAGTTCCAACCACCCTGCCATGGGCAGTGACACCACACACTAGACTGTGTCACCCAAGATGCCGTCCAACCTGGCCTTCAGCACTGCCAGGGATGGACCATTCACCACTTCTTTGGGCAACCTATTCAAGTGCCTCACCACCCTCACAATAAAGAAGTCAATAAAAAAATGTTATCCTAATATTTCCTCAGTTATGTGTAGAATACAGCTTGAGAAAAAGGGGTCTAAGAATGTTATTAGGCTGTTCAGCTAACTAGTGGGACCATTCTGCCCCACTTCCAGTTCCAGGAAAAGATCTGCTTATCAGGTGTATATCCTTGGGAGTCCCTCTTTTCTGCCTACTGCAACATTTTTCCACTTCGTATCAAAATTTCATAGAAAACAGCCCTAATTAAAAAGCCTTCCTCTTTTGCTTTCTAGTGCAGAAGGAACCTGACAGCATCTGCTCTGATGGGAGGAGAACACAGCTGTATTGCTCCACAGGATCTTAATCTAAAGGTGTTCTCAGTTTATGTTTACAAATGGTGACGTATCTTCCTACCCATAAGAGATGTCCATTCCTTGCAAAACAACTAAGACCTTTCATAATTTTTCCTGGAAAGCTTGTATTTATCTTCAGCAAAATGTTAGGTACCTGGCTCTTTCTTAAAACAAACAAACAAACAAACAAACAAACAAACAAACAAACAAAAAAAAACAAAATCAAATGAAAACAAACCCACAACCCCACCTCCTCCCCCCACCCAAAACAACCTACCAAAAAACGTCCAAACACATATGAGGTGCCTCAAAGCTAATTTAGTGCCTTTATTTGATTTTTTTCCCCCTTGCACAGTTTTTAGGGCCTATTAAAAACATACAATATGCAATTTATATAGAATAATTACATAGTGCGTGTACCAGTATGTTTGTACATATGCATACATACATATAAACATACACACACATGGAGTATAAATGTAGTCTATATAATCATATAAATAAAAGTTATATGTGGTTGTGCTGTATATTTTAGCAGCACACCTTATATAAACTTAAATATGACCAAGAGTATTCAAATCTTGAAAAGTGCTGAATCTCATTTTTGTCTGCTAAAAAAAAATCTCCTTTTTTTGAGAGCGTGTTTTTTTACCCCACTTTATTTCAGTAAGACTTCTTGCATAGGTAAGGTCTCAAAATGTAAGGGCCTCTGTTTTCAGAGTCTGACTTAGACATTCTCTAAACAGTAGCATCTTTACATTGAATCTCTCTCTTTTGAAATTGGCAGGAGGCCCAGAAATTTTCTCCATCAAAGGCGTGTTCGCAATTTTTTAGCCTACTTTCATGCTAATTTGTTCTTGTAATCATAAAATTAATCAAAATCTTTTCCATTGTTTAAAACTAAAGATAACATTTTTACAAAATCATTTTAGAACATTTTGAATATAAATTAAGTTGACTATTAATGGCAGAAAAAATAATTACAGTTAAAGTTGTGTCCTTTAGGCAAATGGTAAGTAAATTAGTGAATGGTGCAAAACCCATTAAGGATCCTGTTGACTTCAGAGAGTTATGGATTATATCTCAGTAAAGAATCTTTACAAGAAAAAGACCTCAGAAGAGATGAAGAAGTAGGTAACTTTAGAAGTTGCATTACAGTCCCATCTTCACCTATAGTAATTATTAGATTTTTGGAGAAAAAAAAAAAAGGATAAAGGAGGATTTCTTTTAAACTTGTCTTGACCTTGTGAATGTTGTAATCTGAAACATGCATTTCCAGAAATGCTTGTTTTCACAGGTAGTCTTGTGTATAGCATCTTCCTCCTTTTGTTATCCAGGTAATTTCTTCCTGGCATTCTGTTTAAAATAAAAATGGACCTGATCATGGAAATGCAGTTATGGAAAATTCAAAAGATAAAACCCTTGCAAGATGTTATAATGTTCCCAAATGGAGAGGAAAAAGAACCAAGTAATTTCAGAACAAGTATTAAAGTCCTGAAAGTGTAGTTGAAAGTTAAGGTACTTGAAGAAGCATTTTTTTATTAGGATGTGGAAATCCAAGGGGATTTTGAAAATTGCTGGTTCTCTTCCCATGCTAGCATGAAATGAGGAGGAGATTAGGCCCAGTGCACAGCAGTAGGGCAAGGTAATGAGAGGGAAGGCATCAGCAGGTGGTGCTCTTGTCTACCGTGGGCCAAATTCCTGTGCCTTTGTGTATGCTATTTGTTTAGTCTTGGGAAGACATGAAGCGATCTTCTAGTTTAGGATTATGCAGGAAGAATGTACCCATTTTCAACTGATTTCTGGTAAATTAATGTTACAAAAAGAATTTGCTTTCCAGGAGCATCTCCTCAGGTTAGAGGATCAGGGTGGAAGAAAAAGGAAAAAAAAAAAAGATTCTTTTCAGACTATATAATTACATTTACTTCAACAAGAAATACTGGGTTTAATCTAGTCAAATGAGGGAAGAATACTAAAATGTAATTCTGTTTTTTGCAGAAGGAATAATGGGAGCCTAAGGTATGTGTCTGCTTTTACCAGATCAATGTCATTGAATGTTTGCAAGGGCTGTTTCAATGTTCAGTCTTTTGAAGTACTGTAATTATACTATGAAAAAAATAACAATGCCTTCCATATTGAATGTTCTGCAAGAAGACTGAGAATTATTCCAGCAGATCTTTAGTTGTTAACTTACTCATCAATCATATGACTTCTACAGTATTCATCAAACATAGTCACAACTAGGAAGAACTTAGAAATGCATTAAAGGAAATAAATATGATGGAAATTCTGTTTAATAAAGTTGTGGTAATACAAATGAGCAAGAACGTGTGTAATATGAATATATATATCAAGGTACATGTCAGCTAAATGGAAGGTGAAGCTACAATGTGTAAGTTAAAAACTTAAGGATTATTATTAAGATTTTATGTAAATGTAGGAACTCTGACCACTTTGTATGGTTCTAAAATTTCAGTTATGCAGGCATAAAATCAATGGAAAACACATGCATATAAAAAAACTTTTGTTTTAGGTTTGCTTATGGTTGGGTTTTGTTTGTTTGTTTTCTTTTTTGGTTTTTTGTTTTTTTTTTTTTTTGTGAATGCTTAAGTGCTTCATTAACTGTTACTTCCATACTGTAGTGATAGTTTATACTTCTAAGGAACTGAACTTTTTTTTTTTTTTCCCCAAGTTTTTCAGCAAACCAGAAAATCACTGAAATCTGCAGTATCTCACATAATAGAAGTTTAAAAACTCACTTTTACTCAAGGGATAGCTAGGCAGATTCATAGAACAGAAATTCATTTATGTTTAGAATCATAGAATAATTAGGATTGAAAAGAACCTCAAGATCATCTAGTTCCAACCGCCCTGCCATGGGCAGGGACACCTCACACTAAACCATCCCACCCAAGGCTTCATCCAACCTGGCCTTGAACACTGCCAGGGATGGAGCACTCACAACCTCCCTGAGCAACCCATTCCAGTGCCTCACCACCCTAACAGTAAAGAACTTCTTCCTTATATCCAATCTAAACTTCCCCTGTTTAAGTTTGAACCCGCTACCCCTTTTCCTATCACTACAGTTCCTAATGAAGAGTCCCTCCCCAGCATCCCTGTAGGCCCCCTTCAGGTACTGGAAGGTTCCTATGAGGTCTCCACGCAGCCTTCTCTTTTCCAGGCTGAACAGCCACAATTTTCTCAGCCTGTCTTCATACGGGAGGTGCTCCAGTCCCCTGAGCATCCTTGTGGCCCTCCTCTGGACTTGTTCCAGCAGTTCCATGTCCTTTTTATGTTGAGGACACCAGAACTGCACACAGAACTCGAAGTGGGGTCTCATGAGAGCAGAGTAGAGGGGCAGGATCACCTCCTTCGACCTGCTGGTCCCGCTCCTTTTGATGCAGCCCAGGATACGGTTGGCTTTCTGGGCTGTGAGTGCATACTGAAGCTGGCCCATGTTAATTTTGTCATAGACCAGCACCCCCAAGTCCTTCTCCACAGGGCTGCTCTGAATCTCTTCTCTGCCCAATCTGTAGCTGTGCCTGGGATTGCTCCGACTCAGCTGTAGGACCTTGCACTTGTCATGGTTGAACTTCATGAGGTTGGCATCAGCCCACCTCACGAGCGTGTCGAGGTCCCTCTGGATGGCATTCCTTCCCTCCAGCATATCAACCGAGCCACACAGCTTGGTGTCATTGGCAAACTAGCTGAGGGCGCACTCAATCCCACTGTCCATGTCAGCGATGAAGATGTTAAACAAGACAGGTCCCAACACCGGTCCCTGAGGGACATCACTCGTTACTGGTCTCCAGCTGGACATTGAGCCATTGACCACAACTGTTTGCATGCGGCCATCCAGCCAGTTCTTTATCCACCAAGTGGTCCATCCATCAAATTGATGTCTCTCCAGTTTAGAGACAAGGATGTCATGTGGGACATCATCAGTCACTTTGCACAAGTCCAGGTAGATGACATCAACTGCTCTACCCCTGTCCATCAGTTCTGTAGCCCCATCATAGAAGGCCACCAAATTGCTCAGGCAGGATTTCCCCTTAGTGAAGCCATGCTGGCTGTCACCAACACCTTGTTGTTATTCATGTGCCTTAGCATGCCTTCCAGGAGAATGTGCTCCAAGATTTTACCAGGCACAGAGGTGAGACTGACTGGTCTGTAATTCCCCGGGTCATCCATTTTCCCCTTCTTGAAAATGGAGGTTATATTTCCTTTTTTCCAGTTGTCAGGAACTTCACCTGACTGCCATGATTTTTCAAATACGATGGCCAGTGGCTTAGCAACTTCATTTGCCAGCTCCTTCAGGACCCAGGGATGGATTTCTTCAGGTCCCATGGACTTGTGCACCTTCAGGTTCTTAAGACGGTCTCAAACCAGATCCCCACTTACAGTGGGCCCAAGGTCTTCATTCTCACAGTCCCTGTGTCTACCTTCCAAGACTTGGGTGGTGCTATGAGAGCATTTGCCAGTGAACACTGAGGCAAAGAATTCATTCAGAACCTCAGACTTCTCCAAATCCAGGGTAGGCAGTTCTCCTGATAGCTTCCTCAGGGGGCCTACATTGTCCCTATTCGGTTTTTTATTCGCTACGTGTCTGTAGAATCCCTTCCTGTTATCCTTAACATCCCTAGCCAAGTTTAATTCTAACTGGGCTTTAGCCTTCCTAACCTGGTCCCTAGCTTCCTGGACAACATCCCTGTCTTCTTCCCAGGCCGCCTGTCCTTGCTTCCACCTTTTATAAGCCTCTTTTTCCCTTCGAAGTTTCCTCAGCAGCTCCTTATCCACCCAAGGAGGTCTCCTGGCCCTCTCGCCGCACTTACTTCTAGTTGGGATGCAACACTCCTGAGCTTGTAGCAGGTGATCCTTGAATATCAACCAACAGCCTTGGGCCCCCCTGCCCTCCAGGGCTATATTCCATGGAACCTTACTAAGCAGGCTCCTGAAGAGGCCAAAGTCTGCTCCCTTGAAGTCCAGGGCAGTGAGCTTGCTACACGCTCTTCTCACGGTCCTGAGGGTCTCAAATTCGACCATCTCGTGATCACTGCATCCAAGGCTGCCCTGGAGTACCACATTCTCAATGCGCCCTTCCCTGTTGGTGAGCACGAGGTCAAGCATGGCACCTCTCCTTGTCAGCTCCTCTATTACTTGCAGAAGGAATTTGTTTTCCACACAATCGAGGAACCTCCTGGATTGTTTGTGCTGGGCCGTACTGTCCATCCAACAGTTATCAGGATGGTTCAAGTCCTCCATGAGAACAAGGGCCTGTGAGCGTGAGGCTTTTCCTATCAGTCTGTAGAGTGCTTCATCCACAGGTTCTCCTTGGTCAGGCGGTCTGTAACAGATCCCCACGGTAATGTCTCCCATTGCTGTTCTCCCTTTAACCCTGACCCACAAACTCTCTATTGGCTGCTGTCCTGTCCCAAGACAGAGTTTCATACTCTCCAGCCTATCCCTAACATAAATAGCAACTCCCCCTCCCCGCGTGCCAGTCCTGTCTTTCCTAAAGAGCCTGTAACCTTCCATTCCAACACTCCAGTCGTAGGAGCCATCCCACCATGTTTCTGTCATGCCTATTATATCATACCTATTATATATCATATGTTTGTAAGTACATAGAAGAACTATCTGCTTCATAAAATCCCTAAACTGAAAACAGATGGAAGATGAAACAATATTAAGGGAAAGCTTCAAATGTTTGCTCTGTTTTCACTCTTTTCCCTGTAGTCAGCAATGGCCAGAAGACCCTTGCCTAGATATAGCTTTGATCTGGCACAGTATATGAATTCTGAAATCCTTACGTCACTTCAGAGCAATGGAGCATGAAATTGCTGTTGTTTGGGCAGTTGCATCAAGCCTGTGTGCTATAGGAATGGAGACTCCAAAATTCCAAAATATCCCTGGTGTTATTTCTTATCAGTCACTGTAAGTCCTCACATTTTCTAACAAAATAATTTGCATTTAACACATTGTCATCACATTGTCTCATCATAAATTTCATATCAACATAAAAAAAAAAAGCCAGGAAGTTTCCAAGATTATATATATATATATATAAATATATATATATATATATTTATATATATATAAATATATATTGCTTATTGCATAATTAGTCTGAGGAAATATTTTAGTTTTAATTAAAATGAGTATTTGTGCAATTTCATTTTTAGCAAAAATTCAAGAGGTACATTGGATGGTAAAAATGGGTTAGGTGGATGTTATAATGAAAAATGTTCCTGTATTCTCTACCATTACTTCCAGAAGTTTCTTGAAAATCTTATTACTGAAGAAAGTTGCAGAAAATGTCTTTAAAAGTAGATAGCTTCCACAGGATATCAGTAATGTGTATGTAACTTCTTTTTGTCTATGAGGCTAAAAGAACTGGAAGCCATGGCTTCTCCAGTGCTGAGGGGCAATGGCCATACAGTCAACCTGAAATACATTGCTGATTTAGCCCAGGAATTTGCCTTTCTTGCCACAGGGGCGCATTGCTGGCTCTTCCACCAGGATTAGCAGAGCCTTTCCTGCAAAGGTGCTTCCCAGCCAGTCGCTGCACATGGATATTCCTTCCCAGGCGTAGGATTTAGTATTTTCCTTTCCTGAAATTCTTGAGATTACTGTTTGCTCATTTCTTTAGCCCTTTGGCAGCATAAGCATCTTCCCAGGTTTGTATCATCTGCAAGTTTTCAGAGGGTGCACTCTGGGTGCACTCCATCATCCAGGTCATTACTGAAGATGTTAAACTGTACTGGCCCTAGTACTGACCCCTGGGAAACACCACCAGTCACAGGCTTCCAGCTGAACTTTGTGATGCTGACAACAACCTTTTGAGCCTAGCAGTTTAGCCAGTTTTCAGCTTACCTCAGTGTCCGCTGATCTTGTCTGTACTTCTTCAGTTTGTTGAGGGGAGTATTATGTAAGGCATTGTCTATAGCCTTGATAAATGCAGGATAAGCAATATCCTCATATCCATTGAGCTAGTCATTTCACCATAGAAGGCTTTCAGGTTCTTGTGGCATGAGTTTCCCTTCATAAATCCATGCTGACTACTCTACCTTGTCTTTTACATGTTTGGAAAGGTCTTCCAGGCTCATTAGCTCTACTACCTTCCCAAGGGTCGAGGTGAGGCTGACTGGTCTGTACAGTTACCTGGATCCTCTATCTTGCTGTTCTTGAATTTAACTCTTTTATCCTGAAGATAAATACATTAGATACCTAATTTAGGAAGTTCATTTTAGCACATACATGTAATTATGATGTGCATATGTCTTATAAAAAAACAATATGTATATTTATGCTACTTCAGGGTTTGTTTTGTTTGGGTTTTTTTCTTTAAATAAACAAAAGTTTAAAACACCTGTACTTTGAGTAGGGGTAGGGCTCATTAACGTTGCTTTGATTATCAGAGAGTTAAGAATCTTTGGGATGTTAATACATAAATGTCACAAAATGACAGTTACATTTTGAAAGATATGTATTTTAAGAGGCTTTTATGAAGACAGAACTTTTAGTAAGAAAACCTGAAGTTCAGGAACACATTTTTTCTGTTTCTGCTTGGCCATATTTGGAACTTGTGGTGGTGTTTTTTCCAGCTGCTTTCTCAATTGAATTTGTTCATATACTGGGAAAGTCCAGCAAGATATTTTTAACTGCCAGCTGTAAAAACCCATCTCCATGGCCCTGACCCCATACAAGGACAGACTGTGTATGGACATAAGGGTTGTGAGTTTCTGTGTGTCTTCAATAGGAAGATGTTTCCTGATGAAATGCAACAGATAGATGCCAATTGATTAGATTTAAAAGTAAAAAATCTTGTTTAGATTTTTTTATTTTGAGTCCACACTAGAAAAAAATTACTTCTGTCCAGTATAGATAAGAACAATACTATACATATTAAATCCTTGTGGGTGATTTTGATATCTGTGATGTTGGAACCAAGTAAAACTTCTTTGCCAATTTATCTCTAATAGCAATTTTTCTATTTGCTATGAAATTGACTTTAAAAAATATAATGTATTTTCCATTGTGAAGTACAAGTTTTACAGTATCACTTGGTGGTTTACAATAGCTATACTGCATTTATTGTGTCTTAGACAAATGTAATAGATCAAATATCTCATTTCCGACCTTGTGTTTTAGACAAATGTAACAGATCAAATATCTCATTTCTGACCTTTTTTAGTAACTTGTCTTTTTTTACCAAGGGAAAAAAAATGCCTTTTCTTGCAAGTCAGTCTTATTCTTTACTCCAAATAAACCAAAGACAATTCCACTTCAAAAGACCATCTGATCTTGGTTACATATTGAAAAAAGTCCTAGAACCCTCAAAATCTTTTCTAAATAAAATTTCTGAGAATGACACAAGTTAATGACATCATCTCCATTTTTTTAAAAAAGAAGCTACAAGACTATTCACCCTGCTTGCTTTTTTCATTTAATTTGGTCATTATCATCTTGAGTCAGAGGTAAAGACGTGTTTTGTAAGAAAACATCTGTCCTTAAAAGTGCAATGCTATACAAGAGTCACAGAAATGCCTTTGAACCTATCAAGGGAATTGGAAAATTTGGTATCAAAATGGTGGCAAAAATATATTTTATCCTGTCCTGTTCACACTGAACTCCACAGCATAACTTCCACTCAAATTTTATTATATCCAGTGCATGCAAGGCTAAGCATATAAAAAAAAAGCATATGGCCCAATAATCTGAATTTAGAAGAAACTGTGCAGATAATTTTAGTGAAATAAAAGTCAGAATATGAAATCAATATATTTCAGTAAAATATCAGAAATGGAAAAGGTCTCCTTTTCATATGGGTTATGTGAAACGATGATGACAGCTGTGAATATACTTTGCATTTTAGTGATTGATAAAAAGTTAAGGTTCAAAGTTAAATAAGTCTTCAGTCACACCTCAAACTGGAAAGCCAAAATTAACATTAGGAAAAATAGTTCTTCAAGCAATATGGTGATTGGATAGTTTCACTAAAAAATTATAACTTTGCATGGTATTGAAAGAATTTGAAAGAAATTTTAAAGGTATTCAGAATAGATGACTAGAAAAGAATAGACACAACAATCTTATTACTCTTTGTGAATTCAAGCATTTGTGAACCCCAAAGATTTGGTTTGAAGAAAAAAGCGCAAGACAAATAAATTTTTTGCCATAGTATCCTGAATTCAGTTTGAACAAGCATAAGTCAACATAGTGACATTCATTTTTACTTAGAAGTCTCCCGTGACATCATATGCAGCTATAAATTAGTGTCTGATTATGACAATGTTGGGAACCAAAGTATTTTTTTTTTCTCTATTTTGTCTTGATTCTTTAAGAAAAAACAACAGCAAACTGCACACACAAAAACCCAATTCAATGTTTTGGTGAATGTTACTACCAAGCATATATGGAAATTTATAAAAGTTAACCTGCAGAGACAAATTTAATTCTTATTTATGGATCATTACCTTGCTGGAGCAGTACAGCTCGCTAATTCCTATGCTAACTGCTGGCCACGTTTGGATTCTGGAACAGCCATATCACTGGCAAAATACTGTGAAACTGTTTTACACTAAGCAGTGGTCTGTGTGTCCCTAGCACTTCAGGCCCTCCTGAATTATTTGATTTCTCTGTCTTGATGGTCAGAATAAAAGCTCATTACATAGAAATGTAAAATGAGGCAACAACACTGAAAAGTGGGGAAAACACTTGAAATCTGCCTGTCTTCAAAACTTAGGAAAAAGGCAGAAAATTACTTAACACTTAAGTCAGGATGACAGATTCCCAATACAGAAACAACAGAATAAAAGGCAAGTGAAGTAATTTTAATAATTTCTTTTAATCAGACTTCTTCCATTTTAAAATTTTCTTTGAAATTATTTTATGTGATTCTCATTACTCACAGGAATTTAAACTTTTCTTATAAGGGGAAAATAGGTTATGAAAAGAGGTAGGTCTTATTGACCATATATAGGTTACATAGTGAAACGTGCCCAGAGCTAAACATGTCCCACATGATTGTAAGCAGCAGCTTATATTACTACTTTGAAGTTAAGAGTATGAGTGTCTAAAACACCTCTGGACCTGTCTCATGCTTCTGAGTTTACTCCCACGTAAGTCCAAAAAAAGAAGTTGAACCTTCAATTTATCCTGTAAAATTTAAAATGCTAGACTTAAGACATAAAATGTTGCACCTACATTATATGTTTAAAGTCTATAGTACATCTTCTGAACTGCAAGCTCAATTACAAACTGAGCAAAAATGGAGACTTGAGAATGCTGAAATATCAAACGAGTCAAAAATATTTGCAAATAATGAATGAATGAAGAAGTTTGATGTTAAATATGTGATGCATTCTGCATTTATAATTTAGTGTGGTTACAAGGCTGGAAACTTATTCACATTTTAATTTCTAGACAGGAGAGAGCATTTTTATGTTCTGTGTTAAAACTCCTTTGGCATGAGTACAGCCTGTTGTGAAGTCTTACGTATAATGAATTATTTCAGCATTGAGTAGTGAATTCTGTAGGCTTATAATAAATGTTGCTAAACAGAAGAAGACATTGAGAAATTATTTTTCAAATTAAGGGTAATACAAAAAGAAGACAATGAAATTCTCAGTTTTGATTATATCTGACACCTATTTTATCTCTTACAATTTGTTTTCTGAGGCAGAAGTGAAAATTTGTGGTTTGGATGGGTGAATAAACAGTACTGTCCAAAACATAAGAAACATTTCTATCAAGAAAGAATAAACAGTTAATTCATCTGTGAAATGCAATTACAATGCTTTTGTAAGAATATAGAGACTGTATTATTAAAGGTTTTATGACATAAAGATATTTATACAGGTCTTTCTCTTTTTCTTCCCCCCCCCGGGTCCATTTACACAGAATTTGTAAGGGAATTAATTATTAATTAGTTTTGTTTCAGTTGGAGCTCCAAATTGAATTTGAAGAGTTGAAGCAGAAGTAAAATATCTAGTTTTGCTTATGCACATCATGACTCTTGTTTCATGGCATGATTTGTAAGTAGCAAATTCAAGCTGATGAAGAAATGTCTCTGGAAACACCTTTTTAGTTTAAATTAACTGTATTCAGTTTTAAGGTCAGGTAAGACCATTGTGATCACTGCATCAGACTTCATATCTGACACAAGGTATAGGAGTTTTATGAAATAGTTCTGGCTTAAATTTGGGAGTACAGTTTAAGAAATACTTCCTCATTTATTTGAAGTGCCAGTGAAGAGTCCATCAGTCTTTTAATATGTGTTGAAATTTGTGTGGTATTTCTAATACAAATGAAGGATTTTTTTTCACCAAATTTTAATTTAGATGTCTATCCATAACTGAGCAAGTTTTCTGGTGAAGTGTGATAGGCCCTTTAGAGCACAGCTCACTCACCTAAGATGAGAAAAGTAGTATGATAGAAATGTTCATAGCTCTTCACAGCCTGCAGAGTTGAAGCAACTATTCATACTATAGATGTCTGCATCTTAACAGAAGAAACCCGAATCCAAGGCAACTTTGTCTTCAAGTTTGAACATTTGGAAGTTGTCTTACTTATGCTTAGCTCAGTGGAAAAGTATATCATCAGTATGTGTCCTCTTCATAGACACTGAAATCTATGATCTAATCGGGCACCAGTTAAGAGAGTCTTTTTGTGACATTAGATGGGCAATGTGCTCCTGGACTCTTTCACTATGAAGCCTGTTTTTTAAATTCCACAAATTCCTATAGTTATTTCAAGAATTCACCTTCATTTTCAGCATTAGTCTTCAATTATGTGAGCAGAACTATATGCAGAATTCTTAGAGCACTTTTTCCAGAGACAGAATGCAGATAATATAACCTGTGTAATTGTGATTCCTTTGTATGTATTAGAGAAACACACTGGCTTTTTGTCAATTACAGTAAACTAATCTATTCAGCTAAAAAAAATCTGTAAATTTTGTTTAACTTCAAGAAATTAAGGCATGAGTTAAGAGAAACCAGAATGAGAATATTCATGCAGATGAACTGACCACATAGAAATGTATTGAGGTTTCATGAGACACAAGGAGCTGTGCAAGCATGCTGTCAGTGACATTGAATATAAATATGTAAAAACAGCTGCTGTAGGTTTATTTGAGCTTTACAGAAGTTTTGATTAAGGCAATTGAAAAACATGTATATTGCACAAATCTGTCAAATTCAAGATGGTGAAATGAAAGAATGTACACTGAGAAGTAGCATCCTTGTTAACAGTTTGGGAGGGGCCTTGCATACTGTGCACAAGACTGAGCAAACCGTGTAGTCTTTACTGAAGTCTTTATCTTAATCGGCTACACGCTGGAGTAAGGCCTTAGTAAGGATTGCTTTTTTTTCACAGTGGGAATTTTCTTGAGTAGAAAATGCATAATGGAGTTAGTAGCAACTTCAAAGAGAAAGCTACAGTCACTTCTTTTTAAGAAGGCAGAAATCCCTGTTAAAAGATGTTTAAATGAGATCCAGCATTATATCTCTCATATGTTAGCACAGTGATAACAGTAAGATTATACCCACTATTAAAGGAAAAGAATAAGGAAAAAGAATGCTATTTCATTAATAGAAAAAAATTATTAACAAATCTGATCGGGAGTTGCGTGGATAGAGAGGTATGTGTTGGGGTATTTAGTCATCTGTATATAGGACTAAAACAGAGGAAAAAAAAGGGTGTTTACACTAAAGATGACAAAATTAAAATTTTTGAATGTATACAAATGTTTAAAAAAATAAATAAAAAAAAAAAATTTGCTTGTTCCTATTCCTATTGAAATGGATGTAAAATGGCCTCACAGCTTACTGGGATGAAGATGATGGCAAGTATCTGATGTAATGAAAAGATGCTAATGGCAAAGAGTCTTAGGTCAATTTAAATAATGAAGCCTTGAAATGCAGAAACATGTCTTGAGAAAAACAGGGGTAATTATTTGTGTTTACACACATACTTTTAATATATTTATATAAAATATGAATCCACATTCTGGTTTCAGGGAAAATATTTATATATTTAAGGTAAAGACATTATATAAAGAAATTATATAAATAATGGATAATTTAAAGAGCACACATATACCTGAATCACCAGATGAACCTAAGGCAGCATTGTGGTTTAACCCCAGGCAGCAACTAAATGTCACATAGGCACTTGCTCATCTGTCTCCCCTTTCCTGCCTCAGTGGGACAGTGAGAACAATCAGAAAAAGGTAAAACCCACTGAGATAAGAACAGTTTAATAACTGAACATAAATGAAATATAGCAATAAAACAACAACAACAAAAATAGTAACAATAATAATAAAGAAAAGAGAGCGAGGAATAAAACTTTATAAACGCAAGTGATGCACACAATTGCTCAGCACCCACTGACCAATACCCAGGTCATCCCTGAGCAGTGATTAGCCCTTCCTGGGCACCACCAACCCCCACCCCCTCCAGTTTATATAGTGAACATGATGTGCTGTGGTATGGAATATCCGTTTGTCTAGTTTGGGTCAGGTGTCCTGTCTCTGCTCCCTCCCTGCTTCTTGTGCCCCTACTCACTGACAGAGCATGAGAGACTGAAAAGTCCTTGATCAGGGTAAGCTCTGCTCAGCAATAACTAACACATCGGTGTGTTATCAGCATTATTCTCAGACTAAACCCAAATCACAGCACTGTACCAGCTAGTAGGAAGAAAATTAGCTCTATCCTAGCTGAAAACAGAACAGTTAATAATTTTTTTGATACTCCAAGACCCCCAAAAATGAAGTCTTGCCACGTACTGTGCGAGTTTAGCTTCTCCTAACATTTTCTCAACTTTCTTTTATGCAATATGTGAGCTTCTGATAGGAGCTTGGCATTAGGCAGGTTTTCCCCCATCCTTTCATATTCTTTGCTTCCTGCATTTCTGAGCAATTCTATGCAGCTTTCATCTGAGGTTTTGGGTTCAGTGCTCAGTGACTCTTCTCTTCAAAGCTTTTCAAAGTTTTTCTAAATTAAATAGATAGCCCAATGAAATTGCTCTCTTCATAGTTTGCTTAAGGAATTTCAGATTTTGAGATGGATTTCATACTTGGGAAGTTATTGTTTATTTGTTTAAGTGCTCGTCATGATGGGCTGGCATTCAGAACTCTGTCTCCTGCTGAGACCCTTCAGAAATCTCCACAGCTGGAGCTCCTAACATTATGATATTAGGCAATATCCTAACAGGTATTTATGTTCTGGATGAGCTGTGTTTCTTTCTTCTGAAGAAAATTGTTATGAAAATCTCTTTGAGGGATAAATGTCACCAAAAAAAAATCATCTCTACTAGTGCAATAACTTTTAGAACAGTAGCAGGCATGTATGTATACATATGGCTGCTTTTGCAGAGCTGCAGGACAGGATGGCCATCTTGCCTGACCTTACTGATCACATACTGGGAAGCTTAAGGATGAGCAATTACACACCTCAGAAAACTAAGGAAGGGCATGCTTTAGATTTGGTTCACAGCTGAGAGATGAAAGCTGATCCTTACATCCCCTCATCACCTTGGAATCTGTGTTAGACTGGTCACTGAGTTCCACAGCAGATTATCATTTCACTTTATGATTCTATTGTCTTACATCTTTATGGGGTTTAAATGGTCCCAAATCCCATTCTTCACTGTTCCACTGTCAGTTCTGAGACTCAGTCCCTGGCTTGAAAGACTGCCCATAAGCTGCTTGTAACACAGGAGCTGTGATTGATACTAGGTAATAGCATCATTGAGGGACACCAATACTGCCAGTTGTTTCTCACGTTTCAGGCAGTGATTCATAGTCAAACATTGTGAGTGCTCCATCCCTGACGGTCTTCAAGGCCAGGTTGGATGAAGCCTTGTGTGGGATGGTTTAGTGTGAGGTGTCCCTGCCCATGGCAGGGGTGCTGGAGCTAGGTGATCTTAAGGTCCTTTCCAACCCTAACTATTCTATGATTCTATGTTTCTATGATTCTATGATTTTGCAAAATAAGCAGCAATATTCTGTCGCCATAAATCAAAAGGGTGTTGTGTGCAACCCTGCATGAGAGTGAGCATCATTCCTGATGCTACTATTCGCCTTTAACCTGAATTTGTTATTGTTACCTAGCTAAAGTTTTAGCACGTAAGCATGAGATAATCTTACAGATGCTCATCTAGAGCAGCTCTACTCTTTCCATTATTGCACCTACAGGCAAGCTGTTTCCTGTCCTTGAAAAGGAATTGTTTTTGAGAACCAAAGTAGGGCAATTACAAAGTTATGATATATCCAGCACTAACGATCCGATCTCACTTGCTATTCTTCCTCAGGCAGACTCTATTGAAAGGAAACGATTCAGTAACAACTGTTTTCTGAAGTACTGGTAATCAGCTCAAGGCCATCCAGAGTGTATTGTTAGAAATATTATCCATTGTACATTAATGTGTGACTCCATTCTGGATGTCATGCTACAAGATGATCTTTAACAAAAATGACATTGACACAATGCAGTGCTTTGCCTCTAGTCATGTGGCATCCCTCCACTTCATAGAGGAGAGTAGTTGTTCATATACAGCAATCATGCAACAACAGAGTGTAGTGGCTGTTGTTCTCTGGTGAAATTAGGCAGCTCATGCTTTGCAATGGCTTTAAGGTTACAGGTCTGAGGAGATAGCATTTTGCGCCTGTTTTATGGCACATGTAGTTAAAGATTTCTCTGGATAAATGGCTTTCCCAAACAAATCTGCTTTTTTCAGCTTTTTAAATAAATGGAAGTGAGCGCTTTTTTTTTTTTTTTTTTTTTTTTTTGGCTCGAGGAACACCTGCTCATAGATGTCAATTATTCTTTCTCTTTTCCTGCCTTTAAAAAAACACTAACCATTCTAAATTGAATAGCCATTTAAATGTAGTATTAATTGCTTTACACTGGATAACATATCACGAAAAGGGTTTTTTTGTTCATTGACATCTGGTTAAACAAAGCAAAGTGGAACCTTCTGACATTATCAATGGAAAGATCTGAAAGGAAAGCTGTTCTGTACAATAGTCTCCTTCATGTATTTCTGCAACTGTTCTGTTCCAGTTTGTTACAAAATCATACGGCCTGTGCTGGTTATTTTTTTATCTTTAAAAATAAGCTGTAGTTACAGTATGCATGAGTTTTTTTTCATTGTTTATAGAGCCAAGTATAATCCATTTGTGTATGTTTGCATGATTTCTGAAACCTTTGTGGACTAAGCTGATCTTGCCTCATTGAACTCTTAGTTTGCCCAGTGAGTAGATTAATCTTATACTTCTTTATGAACTCAACCCTAGTGATTCATCATTTAGTTCCATGAAAATCCAGTTACCACCAGCTGCTGCAGCTGAACCACAAAGGTGCCTGTGTCTTCCAGATGAAGAGCAGAAGTTCTTAATTTTGTTCTGTATATTGTTTTCCTTATGAAAAAATCTACTCAATAGCTATGAAATACAAACTTGAATGCTGCATAATATTCCAAATTAAAAGCATGTGCCTGAGGATTTTATGTTTTTTACTCAACTAGCCTATTCCTAGTAGGGGTGTTTCTGCTTTCCCTTAAACTTATCTTATGCCTGATCATTCAGGTACTTCAGCCTTCTTTCTGATGGCAGGCACTTCCAAGGATGCAGCTAAGATCAAGAGCCTGATCTTAACTAAAGGTAAAATTCCAGTTCGTAATGCTGTCTTATGCACACACACACACAGAGGCACATGCGCACATTGCATTATGCAAACTAGCATTTTATACTTTTTTTTATTTTCATATTCTGAAACCTTAAAGTGCCTGGATGTATTTTAAGCAATAAAACATTTAATGCCAATCTTAATCCTACTAATTAGAATAAACCAAATATAAGACATAAAAAGCTATTTGTAAGGAAATATTTCTTTTAGAGTTTAAGTATGTCATTATACATGGGAGTGGAGAAATAAAACACGCAAATAAATGCATCAGTAGAAACAAAAAAAAATCATAGCAAATTAGAAAACACATCTGTTATTAAATCCTTTTATCATTTACTTTGAGTACAAATTTGACTAAATTATTTCTTGAATTACGCTTTGAAGCTAATAGAAACAGTTTCTGATCAGGAAAACACTTCTGTGCTGCCAGTAAAGTTGACAAATAGTATGGAATCTGCCAAGTTCCACTGAACTTTTATATCTAAATGGATCATTTATATAACATAAAGCAAGACAGTAGGTTTTGGTCTTGAAAAGCACAGGGGAGAATAAACATTTTTAGCCATGTACTGCTTATACACCTGGAATAATACATTTTCCTAACTTAATTTTGAATGGTTTTAGAAATCTGAGTGTTTCTTTCAGTACTTTTAATAATGCCTTAATTGGTATGTTTAAGCATGATTTTTTTTCTATGTTATATTAATCCCTGAGTTGTTAATTTTATATCACTACAGAAAGGTAAATATTTAAGTAGACTTAATTTAATTTGAGACTTAGTGCATGTGCAGATATGTCCACTAGTTGATAAATATTTAGCTGTTGTAGCATAATAAAAATAACAAAATCAAATATTAAGAAAACAGGAGAATGATGTAATTACCTCTAAGTCCTTTCATAAACTGATCTCTAAAAGATTAAAATCCCTGGACACTGTTATTTAGCTGTCCAGAAGCTCAATGCAGAATATCCTTAATGAGAAAAATGCAAATAGTATTGATAAAACTTTTGAATAATGTAAATTGCCTGTATAAGCCAGGTTGTCATCTCATATTTTCTGTCTTCAGCAGGTGAAATAAATCAGATTTTCTCTTTTTATCTTGCACCAGGCACAGAACTGAGTAAGATAATTGCATCCGTTTCTACCTTCATATTAACAGTAGATATTACATGCAGCATCCGCTTTACATTCACAGGCTGGGAAGGACCCCTAGCCTGACCTGTTGTAAGATGTAAGCTGTGTCATTTGTACATTTTCATATTGCTCATGATCAGGATATGTACTGTTGTCATTTCTCTGCCCTGGTTATACACCACAGCACTGTTCTGCTGATGCCTGAACTGCAGCCTAGATAAAAATAATAATCTTTGCTGACAAACCATGCCTTTCTTGGTGTATTTTTCACATACACATGGCCTTTAGTTCTGAAGACATAGTAAATGCATGAATTTAGAAGCCTTGCCATAATTCTTTTTCCATTACAGCTGCAGAAAGCCAAAAGCCTGGCTGAGCAGCCCTGGTACTCAGAACTATGAAAATTCAGTTTTAGGGCTACAAAGAATGTTGAGGAAAACGGTTGTTCAAAACTTACCCTGCAATGCCTGCCTTGTTGGCATTACAGAAGGCACTCTTTGTGTTCATTATATAAGAAAACCTACTTGGTAGCCCCTTATTTCAACTCATCTGTAGTTTTGCCTCATTAAAGTCTGAATGCAGACATAGTATTTGGTTCAGGGATAATACTGATTACTGAATATAGTTAGAGAATGAGTCTTCATTTGGCTGCAAATGTACTTATCCATATAAATCTCCCTTCTTTTGAGAGAAGCTGAATGTGAGTGATCTGTCAAGACAAATACCTGGGTTTAGCAATAAATCTAAGGAAAAATATCATTTACAAGGTAATCAGTAGCTTTTTTAAATCTCATCAGTGCAAAGGAAAGCCTGTATTTGTATCATACATTGAACAATGGTAATTATAAATTGAATCAAGGATTTTAGAATTCTTTAAGTTTGCTTAAACCAGATTGATTGATTTTTAAGATTTATTACTTATTTTTAGCCATCAGGTAAGTGTGCTTCCAATTGAATGAAATGTTGAGCAAGCCCATGATTCATGAATGATGGTCAAGTTTAATCTCTTTCCTTCATCCCCATCATTCTGCAACTTGAGGTACAAAAGACAGGGGGGTTTGAGGACCTTTTAGATACCAATTTCGAAGGGAATTTAGAGCTCTTTTATCCAGATCGACATCTTCATATGACTACAGAAATAGACAGTTCTCTCCCAGTAAATGTTTACCTTGATAAATGTGCAAAAGATAGATGATCATAGATAGATAGATAGATAGATAGATAGATAGATAGATAGTGAGATAGATTAAAATGTGTGAGGAACAATAAGCAAGTAAGCACAGATAACCAATGCAGTGCATAACAGTTCTGAATAGTTATTTGTTGTTTTAGAATATATTTGTTGAAAAATGTCTGTCAAACTTGGGATGTCCAGACAGGATTCAGGCCTCCTTTAAGTCATGTTTCAGTTTATTCCTTGCACTCTGTATGAAAGCATGGAAGTACTACCTTTCATAGAATCATAGACTCATAGAATCATAAAATGGTTTGGGTTGGAAGGGACCTATGGGCAGGGACACCTTCCACTAGACCAGGTTTCTCGGTTATACTGTACTGGATGTTCAGTTGACTTAGGATTTCGTTGTTTGAATAGAGATCCGTAGTGCCGTTTTATACAGCCTATGACATCTTGCCTGATTGCCATCTGCTTCTCATACAGGATGTGTGTCTCCATTAGGATTATGTAATAGCTTTCATTTACATACAGAAACTCTGCAGAGCTCTTTCAAATGGCACTACACATTCAAACTATATCTACTTTAGGTGAATGACATCACTCAGTAGGCATCACTGGTCTCGCTAACTGACTACAGTGGGAATTTAAATACCAATTCACAAGTGTATATATAAATATAATGTTAGGTATTAATTTTAACCAGACTCAAATGTAATGGATTACAGTACTCCAGAGCCAGCTCAAGGCAGGAAATGAGAAAGGCCAGGGCTCATTTCAGTTTTCTGAGGGCAGGTCTACTCACTGGCATGTGGGACACCCTAGGGTTTTCAAGTCTTCCACACAGTGCCAGCAGACAGACATCTATGATCTACAGGAGGCCCATTCCTTTTTTTGGAAGAGCAGATGCCAGGTCAGATGCCCTGGGCCATCTTACACAGAACTACATGCCTAGGTTTAGACAACTGAATCACATTCAGGGAGTCTATGAAGAAAACTACAGGTCCAGCTGAACTTGCGAATAACCAGAACAGAAAATACAGAATGGCTGAAGTTTGCAGTAAGGCTAATGATAAACAACATGCAGTAAGTCCATATTCAGAGTGTGGTAGTTCAGACTGGAAATGTAACTTTCATATAAACTTTTTAGCACTTGATACAAAGACTGATTTTTTTACTTAATATGCTGTTTGTACTTATTTCAAAGTTTCATTTTTCATAGTCATATTTAGAGTGCTAGCTTACTCCACAATGTATAGGATAATGAACTTACTACCCAGTTAGTTAAGAATATTTAACTTAAATTACTTTCAACTTTGATAATGTGTTAGCATAGTAACATAAAACATTATATATGTAAATTATGAAAAGCACCAATTCTGAAAACTGGAGATTTGCTGTATCTTCATGAGTAGAGTATTTTTAAAGTTGCCAACCTCAATTAGAAAAGGCATATGCATAAATATTTTCTCATGGTCTTTAAGAATTTTAATCCTTTGTTGAAAACATTGGTCTTGAAAATCTGCTGGGAATATTGGAAGGTAAAACTCCTTTAGCACATAATTCAAGACGTTATTTCTCCTATAGATAAGATATTTAACCTGTAATGTTGCAGTGAGAATATTTTGTATATTTTTAATAAACTATCGTGGGGAAAAAAAAGAAGTATTTACACTGCTATAGGCATACACATCCAACAACAAAATCATGGATTACTTAACATTTCATGAGTGGACTAATTGAATTAACTATAAAAACACCTTCTGATTTTTTTTTCTTTTAACCTCACTTGAGACCACCATTACATATCTGTTAAACCATAATATTTATGTTAGAAATGAAAATCTAAACCAGTGCATATTCAACAGAGTCGAGTAATTGTTTCTCAGGCATAGAAGTTACTTTGAATAGTCTTTGCCTTTCACAGACATTATCTAGTTTTGTCTGTTCATTACAATTCAGAAGAACCTCAGTTTTATAATTTCAACTTCTCAGGTATACAGTCCTTCCTAGAAACTGAAGATACATATTTTAAAAAAAGTCATTCTTCAAATGTGACCAAGTATATTCCCCACATATTCTATATATTAAAAAATTAGTGAGCCAGCAACTTTGAAAAGAAACAATGTTTACATGGAAAGGTTTAGCTAAGAATAGATATTTTTCAAGTAATAATAAGAAAAAACAATTATTTACATTAGTAGATGTCTTGGAGAAAATTAAAGGAGTCTTCTTGATTTATTACAAACTGAAAAACAGGAAGGCAAAATAGAAAGCAAAACAGAGGAAAGGAAAATGATGCACCTGCTGCAATAAAGAAATTCCTATTAATACTAGTAATGGTTAACGATGGCTGAAAATGTGTACAAGCTGTTTGAATGTAGCTTGTTGATACCATTACCTTAGTAATATAAAATTTTTCTACTGTAGGAAGATGTTCTGTATTATAGAATAATTCTTTTCAAGTATTGTAGAGCAGTTCTTTTCATGTGATTCTTAGAAGTAGCATCTCTTTGCAGAAACCTTTATTTTCTCTTCTTATAGAAGTTTTCTTTGATAAAGGAATTTTGCTACTTGCTGAACTAAAGTTATTTAGCTGTAGCCATGACTTCCCATTAATCTACCTATTCTGAAGTTTCCCTGCAGTGTACAGCAGTGTAAGTTTTATGTTTGGACTTCCTAAATGACAAGCCTGACAAGGAACAGTGCCATTCGTAATGCCTTGTAAGGGTCAAATCTGCAACACACCAGAAATATTCCTTCTGAAAGGACCAGGCATTGTTTGGGGCCTGAAAGGAACCCCACTAGCAATATACTTGTTACCAACTGACAAAGAGGTAAGTGAAGCAAGTATGATTTTCCAAAATGGGCTTGTATTTTTTTTTGGGTTTTTTTTTTTTTTTTGGTTTTTTTTTTTTTTTTTTTTTGTAAGAATAGAAGTAAAACCTTTGTTAGGTTTTACTTCAGATGAACCAGTGTGTCACACTCTGGAAGAAACACTACAGTGACTCTAACATCAGGAAGATTTAAATGAACTTGTGAATTATCAGTGAGCATTTGCTTTTAAATATTCAATCATTAGATTTCTTGAATACTTAAATCCTCAGACATCATTTTGTATCTTCAATATTTTATGTTGAAGGAATGATTTATCTGACTTTCCTATCTTAAGGTATACTCTGTCTCCTCTGAAATACACCTCTAAACTGGCTCGATTTCTACAACAAAGTTTACAATTGGAAGCAATCCCAGTTGCATTTCACCACTTCATAAACTTATTTTCCATGGTGACATTCCCTCTGAAACTGACATTTCCTGACATTATTTATTGCTTAATTGTAGTGGTATTTCTGTACTGAAAGTAATGATAGCATATTACTTTCCCTGGCTAACAAGTAATTTGCATTTTTTTTTTGTTGGTCGGCCTTAGAAAATAAGTATGCATTCATCCTACGTTTTTGTTCTATGGAGAGTGGTATGAATCAGTTTCAATGTAGATACTAATTCTTGCCTATGAAACTATTAGCATTTGTTTTTCACAGCTCTTTTGGAAACAAATCAAAATAGAAAGAATCAGAAAAGAAACTTTTCACACTGGCTAAAATCTCACACGTAATTGGGAGTTCTGCTTCAGTGGGGCCAGGAATAAATTCCTACTGGAATGTAATATGGTATAATATCATATCATATCATATCTTATCAATCATATCATATCATATAAATGACTATACATAGAATATTCATCCTATCCTTTTCAATAAAGCTGACTGAAAAGGAAACAACATCCCCTTGGCCTTAGTCTGCAAACCAGTAGTATATTTGCAATCAATAACCAATGTATGTAATAAATTAGCAATGTTAATTTAGCAGCAACTAAATTCGTGCGTTCTCTGTGCAGGCATTTTCCTATGCTGGATGAACTTTTCCCATTAAATGCTGCACTCATCATTTGGTTAACCATACGATTTCATAGCTTCTTTGAAAAGCCTGGTATCACACTAACCAAGAGAAGTAGACAGTAGGAAGATGCAGGATCTCCATTTTTGGAAGGAAAATCTGGGACCTAGAGAGTAAGTTGCTAGCTGGTGTTTGCAGAATATGTGGCAGGCCTGGGAACTGAAAGAGCACTGGTGCCCTTGCTTGGAGGTTAGTGTCTTCTTGCCCCCTCTGCACACCCTTGGTCCAGTTTTTTGAATTGGCTATGGTTTCATAAAACTCAGAAAATAGTCCAAAGGCATCTTAGTTACAAAAAAGCCTGTTCAATCTTTAGTAAAGATGAAAAAATCCAATAAAAAAATAATAATCTGGTGATGGATGTAGAGCACAAGACCTATGAGGAGTGTCTGAAGGAACTGGGGTTGTTTAGCCTGGAGAAAAGGAGGCTCAGGGGAGACCTTACTGCTTTCTACAGCTACCTGAAAGAAGGTTGTAGCAAGATGGGTGCCAGTCTCTTCTTCCAAGTAACAAGTGGTAGGACAAGAGAAAATGTCCTCAAGTTTAGATTGGTTATTAGAAAAAAATTCTTCACCAGAAGGGTTAATTAGCATTGGAACAGGCTGCCCAGGGAAGTGATTGAGTTATCATCCCTGGAGGTATTTAAAAGACATAGACATGGTGCTTAGGGACATGGTTTAGTGGTGGACTTGGCAATATTAATGGTTGGACTTAGTGATCCTAAAGGTCTTTTCCAACCAAAGTGATTCTGTGAATCTATGATTCTATGATTCTATAAAAACAGGAATGTAAACTTAATATTATTTTATATTTTTGCATCACACTGAAACATGCCTCTGTTAATTAGAAAAAACGTAACTTGAGAAACTCGTAATAAAAACCTAGAAAATGATAAATTACAGAAAGTAATGAGTGAGAAAAGAGACTACCTTTGTTTTTCTCAAGAGTTTACTTCAGCTACAAAAACCAGATGCTTTCATCAGCCTATAGGGCACTACTTGATCTTTTACACTCATTGCTTATTAATGGGGTCTAAAAATGGTTCTCCTACATTCCCTGAAATGCAGAAAAGTGGTCTTTTCATTGTTGAAAAAAACTGACATACAAGGACCAAATTTTATATTACATTTACAGTTCATTTTTTAAGCCTTAACACTTGTTGGCTCCAGTAGGCATCAGGAGTACTCAGCACTTTGTATTACTGACACCACAGCACCTTACATGAATATTTTGCTTAATATGCATAATCTCAGTAAAAGAAATTAAAGAAGACATTCCTCAGAAAACAGGTTTTGGAAAAAATAATATTTTTTTTATTTTCATGTATGTAAATTTTAATAGAATAGAATATGGAAGTGGGATTTTTCTTCTGTTTTATTTATGAAATAGGCTCAGCTACTTCTTTTCACCAGCTCAAAATCAAAACACTTATTTCTGCAAAGCTTACAAAATATCACTTTTCCATATAGCTGTGTGGGTAACATCAGTGCGTTTGGAACAACTCACTTAAGTGTTATTCCACATGATCAAACATTGCAAATAAGACATGTTTTTATGAATAGCATTGCTTTAGTTGCTGTTTTGTACAATATTTTTTACACAAATGGATAAAGAAATCTTTCCATTTTTTTGTATGAACAAATGAGGTTTATGTTTTCAAGTGTGGACTGCTGAGGATACCAAAGTTGGTCTTTTTTCTGACCCTTGAACATCTATGTTCTCTGTGCAAGAATATCTGATCTTACCCATTTAATCATGTCTTTTGCAGCTTTGTGTAGGAGGTGTCTATTTTTCACAGTTTGTTTTGAAATGCACATCTTGGTTTTGTGTCACTTATCTTTAAATGAAAGAAAGTTGTTCATTTATCTAATGAGATATGATACAGAATTCATTTGGGGATGATAATTGCACATTTTGTGAAGTCCTCAAAGGTGGAAGACTGGAGGTCAACAAAGTAATATTTCAATAAAGGGAGGTAGATATCCTGCCACTCCGAAGGCCTTAAAACAGTTATCTCCAATCTTGAATAAATGTCTTCTTTTCTTTCATGAACTGAACTGATATGGAAAAAATCATATCTATTTTGTTTGCTGAGTTCCCCCTTTTACAAATTTCTTTGTGTGTGTGTTGCGGGGAGGGTTTTGTTTTTTTCTGAGTGTAAGACATCTTTTTCAGAAACACCCAACAGGACATGTCTGGAATGAACTACATTCCCCAGACCCATCGCTGCTAGGAATGACAATTTATCAAAAAACATTTGCCCGAAACTCTAGTATTTCACAATGTCCTAAGAGTCTAGACATGTTCTCTGGAGGCACTAGCTTCTCTTCCTATGTCTTTCCCATGGCCATATACTATAGAAATACAAGAGTCTTTGGCCCAGAGAGCTTCTAACAGAAATTTAGGTGTAAATCAAATGGCTGTCTTGCTTTGGAATATACAAAAAATTGTCATATCTGAGATATCTCGAAGTGAAACACTTCAGACTCAACAAATTGCTGCTTCATTAACAAAGCCATTTTGCATTTTCTGGCTTATTTTTCTAATCACCACTACGGATCTAATCATCACACCTTTGTGATACTTTTTATTCTGTGATCTTCTTTGCCCTGGAGACTGCAGCTGCTGACTCCACCTGTGCTAATGCAAATCAACAGTGCAGCTGAAGAAACCTTTAGATGTGATTTGTTCGGCTTCCTTTTACCCTTTTTAAAAAAAGGGTCTAATTGCACTAGCACCAAATTTAGACTACACTCTTCTTATCTTCATCCATGCATGCTGTAAAAAGCCAGTTACAAGGAGAGTGGGAATCCTATGCTGAAATCCATGACAAGTATCCTAACCCAGAATCAAGGCACTGGAGAGCCAGGCTGATTAAAGTTACAAAGATGTACAAGTAAGCCCAGAGCTGAAAGCTGAAGTCTGAGAAGATTCTGAGTCTAGAAAAATGCTGATATCTCAGTTGGCAAAGTATAAGAAAATGAACACAAAATCTGTATAATCAGAAATGTCAGGTGAATTTAATGTCATCAAGTTCTGTTAGCCCTGCCTAAATTGCCCAAATCAGCCCAGGTGTAAACAGCTGCAGCTGCCATTGATGTTAGCAGGAGTTGCATCCACTTCCATAAGTGCATTAGGTTCACAAAGGTAAGGCGATAGTACTCCTCCCCTGCCCCCTTTTTCTTTTTTTCTTTTTCTCCTAGCTGAAAGAGCAATAAAAACAGCCTCCTAAAAAATGGTAAAGATAAAAGCAATGATGTTCAGAGGTAAACATGATGAAAGATGAAAACATTTTTTACGTTACAAAAAGACTAGATGAGCTACACAGATCATTGAAATTCATATCACAGTATAGTCACTGGTTCTATAAATTCACGAATAATTCATCAAAGAAAAATCTAAGAACTGTAGAACTACACTTTCAAAATCCCAGCATTTTAGTTGACCACGGGCTCTTTGGTTTCTAAACACTACTAAATGCATCAAAGGAGCCACTTAGATTGTGTCTTCATTTACCTGAGTGCTATTATTTGATGTTCTACTTCAGATGCAGATGAGTCTAATTTTTTAAAATTTAGCCAAAAAGTTGTACATATACACTGAAGGCAGAAATAGCCTTTAATTTTAAAAAGACTATTAACTTCCAGTTTATGTTTCTAAATTGGGTGGTTTGATGTGTCAGTACTTCAATGCCACCCCTTTCCCTAGTTTAACCTAGTATAGAGCCCCAGAGTGCTGCTTGATTCTAGCTGAGGGACACATGAGATGGCATTTACTACTAATGCTCTGAAGATTTACATTCTGTATGCAGACAGTACAAACGGTGAGCACATATCCCTGTTTTATCATTCTTAAGAGTACTAAAAGGGGGTTGTTTTTAAGGTTTTTGCTTTTGTTTCTTTTATGCCAAATGTCCGTCTCAGAAAGACGCAGCAGGACATCTGTTCCCCTAAATTCTCTGTTCCTGGTACTGATCATGGGTAGGGACAAGCTCTACATTTCCTTAAACTGAAAGACTGAGGCTCAAATTCATCTCGCCTAATACTGAAAAGTTAACTGATACATACAAATTAGGACAATAGTTCTCTTACACTTCTCCCATAGTCAGTGGAGAGTAAAAGAAAGTGCTTGGAATGAATGGTACTCCTCTCAGTCTTCTTAATGAAATGAAATGGTAAAATAGCTAGGCTCCTAACTTGCATATGCCTAGAGCAAATGGTGAATGTTAAGGATTCAGTGATTAGTGGAGAGATTAATGGTGGATACAGGTCCCAGCTTCCAAATTAAAATGAAATTACGATTACATCGTAACTATTTTTGCTTGGTTTAGGGTAAAGGAAGGTAATGAGTAATTATATTCCCCTTTTTAAGATGCCATTCACTTGGAGTTATGCAGTTAACAAATGATCTGCAGGTATCATGCTGTACATGTTACTAAGACCACATACAAGGCAAGACATCTTAAAAAACTTAACTATATGTCATTTGGTCATCTTAATGTTTTCTTATCTTTGCTTTCTGAGCTAATATTTGTTAGCTATCAACTGTCATAAATAGTTTTCCAGATATATGCTAGATTCCTACCTCACTTTAAACCTTGTCCCTGTTTCTTCACTGGCACAATTAATCCTTTCAAAGCTAAGTTAATTCACATTTTGATTTTTTTTTCCAGTACAGAAGCCAACTTACTGCAGGTGTTTGACAGCCATAAAGATATTTAATAAGCATGATTCTGAAGTTTTTTGGCTTAAAAAGTGAAGTTTTTTAGAAACACAGAGTGTGAATTTAGAATGATCAAGAACTACTATGCCATTTCCTTGGGAAACTTATGGCAGCATGCGAGATTCACATGCAATGCATTAGCAAGTGAAACCAAATTTGAATATGTTTCAGCAGGTTTAAATATAGAATCTTAGACGCATAGAATAGTTAAGGTCAGAAAGGACCTTACGATCATATAGTTCCAACCCCACTGCCATGGGCAGGGACACCTCACACTAAACCATCTCACCCAAGGCTACTTCCAACCTGGCCTTGAACACTGCCAGGGATGGAGCACTCACAACCTCCCTGGGCAATCCATTCCAGTGCCTCACCACCCTCACAATAAAGAACTTCTTCCTTATATCCAATCTAAACTTCCCCTGTTTAAGTTTGAACCCGTTACCCCTTGTCCTATCACTACAGTTCCTAATGAAGAGTCCCTCCCCAGCATCCTTATAGGCCCTCTTCAGGTACTGGGAGGCTGCTATGAGGTCTCCATGCAGCTTTCTCTTCTCTAGGTTGAATGGCCACAACTTCCTCAGCCTGTCTTCATACAGGAGGTGCTCCAGTCCCCTCATCATCCTCGTGGCCCTCCTCTGGACTTGTTCCAACAGTTCCATGTCCTTTTTATGTTGAGGACACCAGAACTGCACACAATACTTCAGGTGAGGTCTCACGAGAGCATACAGGCAGGATCACCTCCTTCAACCTGCTGGGCTGTGAGCGCATACTGAAGCCGGCCCATGTTCGTTTTGTCATAGAGCAGCACCCTCAAGTCCTTCTCCACAGGGCTGCTTTGAATCTCTGCCCAACCTGTAGCTGTGGCTGGGATTGCTCCGACCCAGGTGTAGGACCTTGCACTTGGCATGGTGAAACTTCATAAGGATGGCATCAGCCCACCTCACAGGTGTGTCAAGGTCCCTCTGGATGGCATCCCTTCCCTCCAGCATATCAACCAAACCACACAGCTTGGTGTCATCGGCAAACTTGCTGAGGGTGCACTCAATCCCACTGTCCATGTCACCGACAAAGATGTTGAACAAGACCGGTCCCAACACCGATCCCTGAGGGACACCAGTTGTTACTTGTCTCCAGCCGGACATTGACCCGTTGACCGTAACTCTTTGCACAACACTTTGTGTGCGGCCATCCAGCCAGTTCTTTATCCACCGAGTGGTCCATCCATTAAATTGATATCTCTCCAATTTAGAGAGAAGGATGTTGTGTGGGACAGTGTCAAACACTTTGCACAAGTCCAGGTAGATGACATCAACTGCTTTACCCTTGTCCATCAGTTCTGTAGCCCCATCATAGAAGGCCACCAAATTGGTCAGGCAGGATTTCCCCTTAGTGAAGCCATGCTGGCTGTCACCAAGCACCTTGTTGTTTTTCATGTACCTTAGCATGCCTTCCAGGAGAATGTGCTCCAAGATTTTGCCAGGCACAGAGGTGAGACTGACTGGTCTGTAATTCCCCGGGTCTTCCATTTTCCCCTTCCTGAAAATGGGGGTTATATTTCCCTTTTTCCAGTCGTCGGGAACTTCACCTGACTGCCATGATTTTTCAAATATGATGGCCAGTGGCTTAGCAACTTCATTTGCCTGCTCTTTCAGGACCTGCGGATGGATTTCGTCAGGTCCCATTATACACCTCACATAAACACAAAGTATAATCTAGATTAGGATATTTCTCATTTCAAATACGTTACTGACTTTGCTAGTAGAATTGTTTACTATTATTATAATTCTTAATACTATTATTTATACTCTAACAAAATTATATATATTGCATTGTCATATTTGATGCTGAGACTCTGCTAGTGATTCATATTCAATCCTCTCAAGAAAACAAAATATGTAATAGTAAAATTAAATTGTTTTATATACATTTAAGCAGGCATTCTTCTTTGCCTACTCTATCACACTGAAGCAATTTGAGTTTAGGAGAATGCACATATCCTTTTTCTGTCTGCTTGTGTGTGTATATGTTTCTACATAATTATAGAAATGTATGTATGCTTACATTTATGTCTGAAATAAATATTCATTAGTTAACATGATTTGCACTTTGACCCTATGATACTTGTCATGTTCATGAATCTTTTCATTGCAAAGTCCACTGAGTTTGCATGGCAAGAGGAAGATGCAGGATTAGAATCATAAGATGCAAGTGTCATAGTTAAGAAAAAAACATGTTCAATGTATAAATGAATGTCTTTGAAATGGAATTCTAATACTGATTTAACAATGAGAATATGTCTCCACTTTCTATTTTTAAAGCTAAGAATGCATTTACCATTTCTGACAGTTATTTCATTCTTTTTCTGGTATATCTCAATCACTATCAATGTATTCCTCCTGCTTACTACTTTCCCCAAACCTGATGAGAAACCTTTTCTATCTCCATAGATCAAAGTACTTGTTGAGAATTAGAATACTCTCCTAGCTGAGAGAAATGGGGATTTAGTACTGTTGTTTTATTTATTACTTGAAGGCTTAGATCTCTGTCCTATCAGCTCAGATGTTAAAACAGATTCACAAGACTGACAACGGTTGTAAGTCACATTATTAAAACAGCTGTATTATTTTATGGCCACAGACTACAGAGAAACTTTATATTCAGCATATAGACTGGAAGAGGCTAAAATTTTAACTATATTGGTACAAAGGTTATGCAGTTCTCAAATTAAACCACACAAAAATTTTTTTGCTGAAATTTTTACTAATTACTTGGCATTAAAAAGCACATGCTTTAATGACAATAATGATTAGTAAAGATCTATAACCCTCAAGAGGGAAGGTCCTGATTAAGAAATAAGATGACAAACTGTGCAATAGTTCTGATTAAAATGTACCATGGACGAATACACAAGGTGATGTCAATGCAGAGACCCTAATGTGCGTAAGGCATACATTAATCGGCCACTTCACACATTTGATTTACATTACTACTTTGGATTTTTAAATCAAGATTTTTATGCTTAAATAAGACTCACCCTCTTAAGTTATAAGTAGACCCCAGAGACCCTTTTGTATAAGTGTATAACATTTTGAAAGAACTGTTTGTTTAAATACTTAATGTAATCAATATTATTTGCAAGGACTATTTTTTTCCTCTTCCTCTTATTACATGGTTAGATGTCTTCTTCCGTTTTGTTCTCAGGACACGTTTTGTTTCAAGTCAGCATTTATTTGCACTGCAATAGTATGTTAAATCGACTCTATACTAGCGCAATTTAGTCAGGTCCTGCTTATTTTGCTCACCGCAGGAAGGTATTAATCAGGCTGGGAAAGTGTCTCTAGCTATGGACTCTGACTTTCAAAAATCATGAGAAAAGGAAAATCTGTTCATTACCCATCTCACTGGGACTATTGCAAAGCTCAGCTAATGAATTTCAAGTATCCTGGCACACCTTAGCGACTTACACTTCTTTTACATGTCAGAATTTTAGGACTAGATTTTAAGTATACTAGCTATTTGTTGCAGTTCCTTAAACTTGGCAGAGTTTTTTTGCCATATTTTGTCAAAATGTGTTTTACTCAGAGTATATCTTTTCCATGGGAAATATACCTTTCAGATTCCAAAGAATTTTTTAAATAATAATTTATAGAGATGTGTGGGAAGATGCTATCATAACCTGCTTGAGATGTTGCTCATTTGCTTTGATCATTTGCCTTTGATCATTTGCAAATTTAGGCGCTGTTACTGCTAACACTGTTGGGCTTAATTCTCCTTTAGATGAAGGTTTGTAGCAGTAAGGTCTTGAAGTTTTTTTCTCTTTCCATCAAAGACTACAGGCTCTAATGTTCTTGGATGAGAAGAGCTGATGTAAATGCAAAGGACATAGGGCTTTTCCCCTATGAATTCCACGAGAAATTTCCTTTCCTCCACTCCTTTTTTTCCATCATTGTCAGGCAACATGCCCAGGCTGCTTCCTACCACCATGCCAAGTCTGAGTATATACCTCTCTTGCAGTCTGATATGTGTCCATTCACATAAGCAGAAATGTGAATTCTCACAAGTCTGGAATTAGGGAAAACTTGCAGGAGGAAGTTTCTTAGTGCCAGTTTGGTACTTTCTGTAAATTAGCACCCAGAAAGTCACTTTCATTGTGCTAAAGCTTTGAGTAAAACCACAGATTGTTGTCTAATAGAAATACAAAGGAGATTATAATCTATAAACTGAGAAGTAGCTATAACTGCTACATATAATTCCAAATTCTCAAAAGATTGTATCTTCCCAGTAGTGTCATGCATTACATAGGCTTTACTAGCCGAAGAATTTACACTCAGAGTATAAAATATAGTGTCTCTCTGTAAAAAAAAAAAACCAACAAACAAAAAAAAAAAAAAACCAAAACACAACTATATATATATATATATATATAAAACTTTATGTTATGACTATTATGTTCTCTTTTCAAGGTGATAAGATGCAGGTATCAAAAGATAATGCAGTTTATTTTACAGGAGGTAGCCCTGGAAAAATTCAAGATGTTCCAATCTGATATTCAGTGCTAGGCTTATAAAAAACTAATAGGAGCACTTGTGCTAACACAAATCCTATGCAGTATAAAGCCAGTATGCACGCCTTTCAGAGTCATGAAAGATCATGCTGAGGCCTTAAGGCAATTTATTGGAATTATTTTTAGCTAATTGAGAGGGATACACCCTTGCGAATTTAGAGTTGAGAAAACGACATGAAACCTATTATTTCCGTTCCCACTCTACCAGCTGTACAGATGCTAGAGTAGGAACCCAGTTCATACTTCACTGCCCTGCTAAGGAAAAACAAACTAAAACCAGCTTCAAAAACTGCATGTACTTCTCACACTTCCTGGCAACTCTTTGAAGTTTAGCGGTTAGAAGTTTAAATAAATTTTCTCTGTTGTGTTGCTGTTTGAAAGACACCCACTGCAAGGGAAGCCTGAGTGGAAGGCAGGTAGTGACTTCTCTTGTTCAAAGTGATCTCTGCAGGTCTGTGCCTGAAGAGTCCTGTTGCAGATAGGAAGATTGTCTGCTGGCTTCTTTCCTTAACCACATCAGAAAATCCAATCTGACATCCTGAGGAAGTGGAAGTAACAATTAGCTCAAAGTGTCTAGTCAGAGCTCTGCCAGTTTGCAACCGTGTTGCTTCAGGAGTCACATGGATACAAGTAGTGAAGCGGATTGCATATTTTTGCATTCAAACCAGTATGGGTATTTTAGAACTAGAAGACTATCAACTGGAAAAATGGTAATTGCATTCATCATCTTAAAATTAGGATTTTGAAAATCTACTATTTACAGACAAATTCTGAAACTAATAGCTCAGATGTTATTTTCGTTTTAACATATGGATGTGAGGGATGCAAATCCATCAAAGACATAGACACAAGTCTCATTTTGTCCAACAGCAAACACCTTTGAAAAATGCTAGATATTTCATTGAATCAGGATGTAAGAAAAGTTAGTAAGACTGGTTTTCAGCAACTTTTTAATCTGAAGATATCCAAAGAGAAGACAGGAATATGTAGGAACTGTGGTGAGAATAAAGCTAAAGATCTCTCATGATATGTGTACTGTTGGACACCAGCAGAGTCATACAAGTAAAATGTCTTCTTAGGACATCTAAAAAACTCATTCTGCCCAATTTTATTGAGAGAGGACAAAACTCCTGAGACTGAAAATCACACAAATATAATTAATGGTTTCTGACAGGCCTTATTTGCACAGCAAGAGGCATTTGACAGCACAGGTAAATAAAACTCAGCTTCAGGTGTTAGCCATTTTAAGTTATTCATGTCCATAATGAGAATCATTTAAGTGTTATGGAAGTTGACAACATACCTTTAAATAAGACAAGAGAGCTTAAAAGCTTGATAAGCAAATTCAGGATTCTGTGCAAAATGTTGACTCATACAGGTCAGTAACTCCACTGTATTTAATATTTTTACAAATATATCACATCCTTACATTTTGAGCATTTAATTTTGGCAAATTTACACTTCAATTTGAATTCAATGAGACCAGTGATAGAAACAGTTTAATATTAATGGAAAAAAAAAAAAAAAAAAAAGAGAGAGACTCTGAATGGCTGGGTGCTCCACACAGGAGCAGAGGATTGAAACTTGGGAAATAACCAAAGTAGGGCACTCGCAGTTCAGTTCAAAAGTTGTAATATTCACAGAACAACGGAAAAACCTTTGGCACACATTTTGAGTAGTTTTGGCACTGCTTAGCTGGAGCACTGAATCAGAAATAGCCATGATGAGCAAAGCCAAGGAGAATCCTTGCAGGATCTCTGTAAAAATATTCCTAAAAATTAATGGTGCTGGAAATAGTAATCTTGGTGCCTGCTGTTATCCTCAGGCATCAGAATGCTAACGAAGACCACCTCACTGATTAGTGTATCATGATGTGAGGTGAGCAGAGACCAAATTGCACCTCTTCACAGGATTTCCAAAGTCCCATTGAAGTTTCTTCAGATTCTGAGTTGTGCAAAATAAATATGTATGCATTGACTGTGAGAGGCATTAATCTCTATTTGCTGGAAATGGGCCCATTTACTTGTTGAGTAAAGCAGGATGTGTAGAAATTAGCTTGTTCCTTCTGGCTCATCTGTCATCTTAACCCCAGGGAAAGTAGGAAGATGTAGGAGAGAAGGGGCAGGAAACAGCTTTACCAGCTCTCTGACTGCCAGGGAATCCATCACACTAAGAGTATCATCTGCTGGTGAGATGTTTTTCACTCCTCTGTGCCACCTGGTTGGTGCAGAGGGAGAAAAGTAGATGAGATAAGCCAGACCACCAAGTGCAAAACTGTAAAATGTTGTTCTCATTTTGAACATGTGCAAAGCATCATGGAATTAGGATTTATTTTAACAAACTGAAGGAATACTGTGTGAAAGGACTGTGTCATTAAATCTGGTGATAACTATACATTGGAAGTGTAAATTGTATTTCTTAAGCATTTTTTTTTCATTTCATTTTCATTGTAAATACTTCAAACTATGAAGCCTAATTTACTACAGAGAATATATGAAATGACGTGCAGTATGCTGGGTAACATCTGTCTGCACACATCACATTTCATTCAGTAGCAGTAAAATAGTGTTTTGTTAATTATACTGACTGACCATAACCTTCCCCTGCTACTTAAAAGCATGTTACTATTGAATGCCCAGCTGCCAGTTTCACTTTTTAATTTAACACTGTAATAATGGAAAGTTTTTTGAGTTATACTTCATTTTCAAGCCACATACTGATATTACAGAGGAGATCACATGTTAATAATTACATTATATGCTTCTCTAGAAGTTTGAGAGTGGGAATATTTTTTTTTTTTTGAGAGAGTGTGAAGATCATTTGCTTAACAATATTTGCTTTTATAGTAGATTGAACAGCATATTATTTTCACTATAGCCTCAAAGCATTGGCATGGAGCATTGGCATGGAGCCTCCTGCACTTAACACAGTGTTAAGAGTAGCTATGGCAGATGTGGGCCAACAGTTACTGTCAAGAAATGGCTGTTTGGAGAACTTAGAGGCTGGTGGCTAAGCTTTTGGTGCACTTCCTAATGCCCTGTATCCACATATGAATACACAAACCCAGTGAACATGACTGTGAGTAGCCTTGGCAGGATATGAAATGCACACTTGAAATGCAGTGAAAACATGGCACATTTTTTCTTGAACTTCATGATAGGGCAACTTCTGTGTTGCAAAAGTAGCTAGATTCACTAAGGCAGTTTCTAACCAGTATCCTTGTCAATTTTGTGCACCATTCTCTGTCCAGTCAGTGTTTTCTCTGAACAAGTTCATTAACTACGAATGCTGAAGACCCAAACCAGGGGATGACTTGCTCCTGGATCTTTAAGCTATAGGATTTAAACACCTTTGCACTTTAAAAATCCTCTGGATTCCCATCTCCAACTTCATATGCCAAAAAGCTTTGAAAATCCATTTCTAAGTCATAATTTGTTCCAGTTTTCTGATCTATAGCTTAACAAAATATAAATAATAATGTCTATCTACTTCATTGCCAAAATTATTTATTGTTTGCAATGTGCTCTGAAAATGTGAAGTGTTAATTATTATGATAAAGGTTTTCATGTCAAAAGAAGATTGGAGAGCAGAGAAATTACTATTTTATTCCTGCAACATTAGTTTTGTGACTGTAAATAGATTTCACCATACTTGATATGTACTCTAGCTCTTAGACAGCACTTAGAAAACTTATTCTTGTCTCTTTCTAACTTGAGAATAAGATACTGCATCAAGCATTCTTACATGTTGCCACTATTTGTTAGTCTCCAGTTGCTTAAATTTTATCGTTTCTCAAAATGTCCATGGGATATATCCTACGTCTGGCAAGGTATTGCTGATGCCAGAATCTTTTCATATGTGGGAGTGATTCATTTCAAAACAATAGTGTATGTTTGAGTGTATGAACTGAAGCATTAACAGACATAATTTCCTGCCTGCTCACTGGTTCCACTTAAGTTGTGGATCAGATGAAACACTGAATTCAATAGGAGGAAATTTGGAACTTTGATCAATACAAGACCCAGCGTGAAATAGCACTTCACTCTTATTTCTTACTGAATTGTCTAAAACATAATTACAAAGTACTCTTCTAATTAGTTACCTTTAAAATTTTAAAATTTTGCTGTTAGGACATGTCATTCAGCAGCTTTATGAAGTGTGAAAAAAAAGTCACATAAATGGATAGTGTCTGGGGAAACAGCTACTAATCCTAGAAAAACAACAGCTTGTGAGGGTCAATCTTTTAAAGTGTATGCTTCACTGAATGCAATTATTAATAATTTCCCTTCAGGAAAAATATTAAATTAAGTGTTAAAGTACAGATCTAAACAGTGTTAAGTGCCCAGAGCTACTGAGTTCATAGTTTCATCTATATTTCAGTGTGAGATAATTGACCTTCCCCAATGTAAATGTAGTGCTGGCACTGACTGCTACAAAATGACTCATCCTGTCTCAGTATTTTATCTCCTTGTGTTTATTCATTTATTTCTGTGTCCATTCTCAGTTGCAGTGAAGGTCTCTGTGAGAGTGCTTAGGACTGGATCCTTAACATTCTCAATTTTTAGTAAGCACACAGTTTGCAGGATGATTTTCTCCAATGTGAGAGCTTCCCAGTAAAGACAGATACAAATCAAAGCAAATAATATGGTCAAAGCTTTTTTATGATTAACAATCCTCTAAACCAGCTGAATTTACTGAGGTATAAAACTATATTTGTAAGCTATGGTTAAGATGATTTTCATAGGTAAACAAATAAAATCCTCAAACTGTATCATTCCAATTCAAAACCGAAAAATAGAGATCCCAACAGAAATCTTTCCCACTGTGCTTATGATACTGAAAAAGACCTGTAATATTAACTGTGGTTTTTCTTATTAAAGTGCTGTCTGTAATTATGTTTGAATAATATGATTCACGTCACTAATTACAGATTATGGCTTTTCTGAAGCAATACTCAATTCCGGATGCCTTCTGAGTGTCATGCTGGTAACATCTAAACCAGAAAAGGTGCTGCTGGTTTGCTGGTCAGAAGAAACAGATATGAAAATCCTTTACAATTGAAAGGAAGCAAGGCTGGAGCACTTGGTAGGATCTAAGAACAGCAGTGCTCATTTTTTCTACCTTAAATGTAGTGTCTTTGCATGTGTGTATGTATAAGTCTGTGTACAGAAATACATATACATGCCTATTGCTCTCCCTCTCTCTCTATAGATGTACTTATACATGCATTTTGTTTTGTCCAGCTATTCTGAGAAATAAAGCTGCTCTGTTGCTTTCACAATACGCTATCATGAATTTACATTATTTTGTGTCCCTGGCAGCATTTCACAGTGGAAGGACTGTTGCTGAAGAACAGTGATTTTGAAAAGAGTGATTAGGAAAGAAAGAATGCTCTGGTGGGAAAGATTATGCCTTGCATGATCAGAGCTTACAGTTTGATTCATTATTCTTTCACAAGACAGTTAACTTTAGACAGTTATTCTTATCTTGTACAGAGTCTGTGATTTGGCAAACAAATACTTCATGTGCAAAAATACTGTGTTCCCCAGTTGCAAGAAAATTGTAAAAATGTCAAATTTTTTCCACGTGCAATTTTGTTGTCAATTGAAAGGCTTTATTCTAAATATTAATGTGCATATTTGGTATATAGAAATCTCAAGTATATTGCAAACAAAATTAAAATTGAGATGTATTTTTTCTATAAAAAAGCTCTCCATGATGCTTTGAAAAGTAACAACTGGGAAGGGAGAAATGTAGGAACTAGAAATAATTCAGGATCATTATTTCTTCTTGTTAGAGTTGGTATTTCAAAGCCGTTTTTTATATCTAGGTCCTGGCCACCTTAGTGAAAACAGAGATTCTTATGTAATTAGTTATACAATACAGAAAGTGGCGTCCAAAGTGGCTGAACACATTATTTATATCATCTACTGTCACATCTCCATCCATACAGTAGCCTAATAGCAGAAGTGCTCAAAGGCAATGTGGGATGTGTTGTCCTGACCCGAGGTCTTAGAAAGATCAGGGGCTTCGACCTGTCCCTCTGACATCAGTAATCTGGCTGCAGGGCTGTAGAATCTCATTCTCTGATGTAATCATATGATGTAGGAGAGTTCCAGCAAATTACTTCCTTTAAGTCAATGACTTCAAAACTCATTTTTCCATATGTAAGGTGACTGCACTGGTAAGTTACACAGTCCTGGGCTAATTTCTGCTGTCAGGTAACTTACTCAGTTCTAGATATAAGGTACCAATCCAATGAAATCCAAAGTAAACCACATATATCCGTGCAGAAACTTCCAGTTTTGACAACTGTCATTTTCATATGAAGTGATACTCTGCAGAGAAATAACCATGAATATATGCAACCATTTTAACATTCTTGGATGTTAAATGTGAATGACTTTCTTAGAAAAATCATAGAATATCAGGTTGGAAGGGACCTCCAGGATAATCTGATCCAACCTTTCTTGGCAAAAGTCCTGTCTAGACGGGATGGCCCAACATCACATCCAGCTGAATCTGAAAAGTGTCCAATGTCGGGGAGTCCACCACTTCCCTGGGGAGATTATTCCAGTGGCTGATTGTTCTCACTGTGAAAAATTTTCATACCTCTTGTTGCTTTACAGCTACCCTCATTTTCTTTTCTGTGATTTTGTAGAAGACAGAGCTCCTGAGGGAAAATGTGAGCAAGTCCTGAGTGTTGGAACACATGGCTGTCCCTATGTACATTGCTCCAGAGTCTCCACACCTTGAGGGAATGATTAATTTGGAACTACATAGTATGGCCCACATACTGGAAGTCTCTTTTCCTTGGCTTGTCCTAGCTGAGGAATACATCTGTTTATATTTTGTTTTCTACTTCATTTTATGTTAAGCCAGTCAAGAGATGTTCGCTATTCCTTAGGAGCATGACAGAATCTGTCTGACCAGCACTACTGATCTTCTAAGTTGCACTTGTACAAAACTTGTTATAATGTGTATTTGGAAAGCTCATAAAGATAGTCCTATTTAATTTTATTTGCACACCTCTCCTTCAGTTCAGACTATGTGTCCTTGCCTTGAAAGACCCTGAAAGTTTTGCCCCAGGCTATCTCTCAGACCTGATTTCCTATTACATTTCTCTCCTTTATGCCACCAACACCTATCTCACAACTTCATTTGTCCCCTATCACTCTCTCTAGGCTTGATTCCATGACTATACATTCCAGCTTGCAATCCATTGACAAGTCACAATCCTACTTTAATAAAAGTCCATTAGCCAAAATCAAAGAAAAACATTTCTTTCACCAGATTTAAAGTGAATATGGAAAGAAACAATGAAAAGCCTGAAAGTCTGAAGTGCTAAGCTAGTGTCCCATTTCCTTGGGTCAAGATTGCTTGTCCAGGAACATGATCAGGCAGATAAAACTGCAGGACTTGAGAGATGATCCTTCTTAGCAAAAGTAATTAGAGCAGATTTATTTAAATCTGCTGTATTGCTTAGTCAGTACCACACCAGTAAGTAATTTCAGTATTCATTTAAGTGTTTTACGTGCCTGTCTTTTTAATATTATTTCTGTGACCCATATATAAAGGTATCAGTGCAGATTCACGAAGTTACTATTCTATGAGAATAGTAATTCTCATTTATCTTTAGTTATGGCTCATTAACACAGCACTAATTAGGGCTAGATTCTGCCATGAGGAAAGTTGACAAAGTAATAGAAACTCTTCCAAGAAGATGAAAGATTTTTATACGGCCTTAGGGTTACTGTCCCTTAAAAAGAGACTGCAGAGTTCGGTTCTGATACGTGCTTCCCCCTTGATCCGACAAGCAGTTGGCGTTGCTTCTCTTGTTGCAGTTCCTGGCTCTGTTTCTGCTCTATTTAGGTTGTCCAGTGCTCATCCAACAAGACTCTAAACGTTTTCCAACAGTACCGCATCTGTCCCATGTGGTGCAGTGTCTGAACCTGTCTCTGGGGAGAGTGCAGAAGAGTGTGATGCAGTTCCCTGTTTCCGTTTGTTTGAGTTCTTCCTAAAATGTAAGCTTAAAAAAAAAAAAAAAAGGAGAAAAAAAAAAATCAATCAAGCAAAAAACATTGTTTACCCACGTCTATTTGAGCTGCTGAATTTGAGATTTTTGCTTGACGTTGGGCATGGCCTATGCTCACTCGTTGCCCCTTCCTGCTCCTGAAAAAGACCAGCAATGGTGACACAGAAGGAGCAGCTCTTTGCCTACACCAACTCCACAGACACAGGTAGGCTGTGTTTCAGCCACTGCAAACACGATCCAGGCACACTGCAGAGCTCACAATCTAGTCTTTAAATGTTTGATTTGTTTATTAATTATTTACTTATAAATGTATCATGCCATTTAAAACCATGCTTCACTGAAAATCTGTCCTAAACTTTATTCACTCTGAGATGTGAAAGTAGAGGCATAATGCATAACCTTTAAAAGATTAAAAAACTTTCATCAGATTTCACTCAGGAAGACCCTCTCCCTTGCCTCTTAATACTTCAAAGTAGGTTGCCACTACACAGAGAAAGTGTTGCACCAGAAAGTTTGTTTCCTAGTCCTTTGACAGGCCTCCTAATTCTTTTCTCCAGTGTTCTCGAAAATAGACACACACACAAAAAAAATAACCTCAAACAATATAGCTGCTAAACTTAGCACCATCAACAGTACAAGATCAGAGCTGTTTGTTGTACTCTGGATCTGCAACTGCTGTCAAAGATTTTCTAGCCAGCTCTCCACTTAAAACTGAAAGATTCAAAGGGAAAGTTGTTTGGTTTTCTGTTCACTTTTTAAAGTTGATTAGTCTAGTGGGCATTGAATCTTTCATTATGAAGTTTCCTTTCAGGATAAAATATTTGGTTTCAGTCTTGCAAAAAACCTTTTAATCTTCAAGAAAAAAAAAACAAAAAACAAAAAAGCAAAAACACAACCATCCAACTCTGCTTTGCTAGGTTTGGATAGCATATGTTATCTTTCAGAGATATGCAGGAAAGTCCCCTAGGAATTGTAGTGCTGTTTGCCAGTATTCCCTGGGGGATTTATGGGAATGCTTATAGCTATTCCTGCCTCATCAGTTATTTTCAACCCAGATTTAATTTTATTTGTCTGCATGAAGATTTAATCTTCCTCTCATGCCATCTTCCATTCTCTCATTTGTCCTTGTTTCCTTAGTTCCATTAAATGATCATGAAGAAAGCAACAGCTGCGCTGAAATCAGCAGGGGTGAGGAAAAAGAGTACATTATTGTACAGTGTCCTCAGTAAAAATGAGAGGGAAGGAAAAAGAATGTTGTCAACAAAAATAAGAAACAGGATTTTTTTATTTCAAAACTAACCTGTTTTGTGAAGTCACAACATTATTGCTTGCACCTATATATGAGAATCTTAATATGAATGACATCACCTTCTGGATTGGCTTCAAGGGCATTTAGAAATGCCATAGTTCTTTTAATTTCTCCATAGTGACAGCAATTATTTTATAAGAATTCAGTCTGAGTCTTGCTGAAGTCAACTGACAAAGAACAATTTCTCCTCTCAATTACAGAAAAAGACTTTTCAGAAGTGCGTGTTCCATGGGAGGGTTAAATGGTATCTATAGTCCTGACAAAAATTAGCAGAAATGTACAGCTGAAGTGGCACAGATATTGGCATGGGGTGTTGACCAAGGTTTACTCATTACATACATTCATTATTTTAGTATTTATGTGTAGGAGAAGATGTGTTATTCTATGTTACAGCTGTTCTTCATTATAGGGGAACACCCTCACTATTTCTATTTCTGCCTATTTCTTCTTGCCCCATCACTGGGAGCCAGTTAGAAGAGTCTGACTCCGTATTCTTGATTTCCACCCCTACCACTACCAGGTATTTATACATATGCATAAAATGTCCCTGAGATTTTCTGCCCAGGTTGAACAATACCAGCTCTCCCAGGCTCTTCACATCACTCACATGCTTCAAACCCTTCATCATCTTTGTGGCTCTTCACTGGATTTGCTCCAGTATGTCCATGCCCTGCTTGTACTGGGGAGCCCAGAACTGGACCCAACACTTCAGATGTGTCCTCTCCAGTGCTGAGGAGGGTGAAGGGATTACACCTTCAACCTGCAGACAGCATGATGTTGTTCGTGATGCAGACCTGAAGAAGCTGTTGGCCCTCCTTGCCGCAAAGGCATGTTGTTGGCTTATGACCCAGTAGGACCTCCAGGGCCTTCTCTGCAAAGCTGCTTCCAAGACAATCGGCTCCCAGCCTGTATTGGTACACACCACTGTTTGTTCCCAGGTGTCCCAGATTGTTGACATCTCTTTGAATGTCAGCATAGCCATATGGTTCATCAAACACTCCTCTCAGTCTTGTATCTTTGAAAGTGCGCTCTATCCCGTGGTCCAGGTCATCAGTGAAGATGTTAAAACATATTGTCCCCAGTGTCAGACACTGGAGTACACCATCAGTGACTAGCCTCCATCTGGGCTTTGTGCTCTTGATCACAACCTTTAGAGCCCAGTGGTTTAGCCAGTTCTCAGATCACCTCACCATTCATTTATCTAGCCTATACAGCTTGTCTGGTAGCATTTTATAGGATACATTGTTTTAAGTCTTACTGAAATCAAGACAAACGTCAAATTCTTATCGTATATGCACCAAGCCAGTCATCTCAATGCAGAAGGCTTTCAGGAACCATAGAATCATAGAATGGTTTAGGTTGGAAGGGACCTTAAAGATCATCTAATTCCAATCACCCTGCAATAGGCAATGACACCTTCCACCAGACCAGGTTGTTCAAAGCCCTGTCCAACCTGTCCTTTAACACTTTCAGGGTTGGGACAGCCACAGCTTCTCTGGGCAACCTGTTACAGTGCCACATCACCCTCACAGTAAAGGACTTCTTAATACCTAATCTAAATCTACTCACTTTCAGTTTAAAGTCATTATCACTTGTCCTATCACTACATGCTCTTGACAAAAAGTCCCTCTCCAGCTTTCTTGTAGGCCACCTTTAGGTACTGGAAGGCTACTCTGAGGTCTTCCTGGAGCCTTCTCTTATCCAGGTGGAACAATATGCCAGCAACTTCCAATCACCTTCTTGTTCTTCATATGTTTAGAAATGGTTTCCTGGATTATTTACTCCATCATTTTTTGAGGGATCAAGGTGAAGCTTACTGACATGTAGCTCTGCTGATCCTCATTGCTGCCCTTCCTAAAGATAGGCAGGACATTTTCTGTTTTCCAGTTATCAAAACCTCCAGTGTTTGCCATGACCTTTCAAAGAGTATTGCAAGTGGTCTTGCAATGACACTGGCCAGCCCCTTCAGCCCTCCTAGGTGCATCCCATTGGATTCTGTGGATTTTACTTTGTTTAAATATTCCCTGATCAAATCCTACTCCACTGTGAGTAAGTCGTCTTTGCTGCAGACTTTGCCTCTGTTCTCAGGAACCTGGGATTCCTCAAGTCTCGTTGTACCAGTAAAGGCTGAGGGCAAGAAGACCTTGAGGCACAAGGCGTTTTGCATGTCTTTTGTCAGCATGCCTCATTCAGCAGCAGGGCCATGTTTTCCCTAGTCTTCCTTTGGCTGCTGGAGTACCTGTAGATACCTAATGATGCAATCTCAATTTCCCCCTTGCATATCTGTTTTCTTTACCTAAAAATCCCCAAACAGAAAAAAAGGTGTGGTTTGTATTAAACCAAATATAAAATGCTGTACTGAACCTCAATTTAGCTCTTTCACTCATGATCTAATATTATTGCACTGACTTTAGTATGGATAATAATTAATATCTGGTAAAATATAATTCTTTGCCCAGCTATAATTTAGCAGGGCATACAAAACTTCAGTTATATGTAGACAGAATGCTGGAATTCCCCAAGTTATTTTTAAATTGTTGTCCTACATTACCTGTTTTCTTTATATTAGTTAGTCTGAATAAAAACATTGTTTTATTGTACTGTAAGCACACAATTTTATTTACTAGCCTACAGGATCACAGACACTTAGAGTCTCACATAGCTTCTTAAAACAAAAAAATCCCAGCTTTACTGACTCAAGTATAGCATTTTGCCTGCTTGGCCAACATATCTTAAGCAAGCAAATCTCACATTTTGGTATATCCACTTTGAACTATAAGGTTCTTGTTAAATACATTATGAATTTCACCTGTCATTCTTTCACTGTTTGTACCACACTGCAGTCTCTGCAACCCACTTGGCTCATCCCTATCATTTTTTACTTCATTTATGCATTCCTCATATTCTGTCTCTGGACTTTTACCCATATTTTCTACTCAGAATGGTCTGTCTCTCTCTCTTTTCATCTCCACTTTTTTGTCTTTTTCTATGTTGGCCTTTCATTTTCAGAGAGAACACCATTTGTTAATAAGCAGGGCTCAGCTCAAATGTACATACTTTCTTTCCCTATAGAAGAGTAGCTAGGGAGATGAATAACAGGGGTTTTCAAAAGAAGTGTTTACATTTCCATACACTTAAAGCACTTTTCTCTACACAGTCATGAGTAGCCTGATTTCCAAAAGATCCGGTGATATTTTTCTTTGTTATAGTTCTCTTGAAATCAAGGCAAGGAGGCTGCTGGGTGGTTCTATTGTGTTACCATTCCTTAGAGCTTGCAGTGCTTATGGAGAGAGATTTTTTCAGTGAAGTGCAATGGTGTCAATTCAAATGCAGTTTCAGGCTGGAAATTTGTCCTGATTGAGAGTAGTTTCACTGGCAAATGGTGACATTCTGTCTTTTCAATCCTTTCAGTGCTGAAATTGTTTACAAGATATGCACACCATTTTTTTCTGTTTTTCGGTAGGGAAAAATTACTTTCTCTGTGGTTCGCTAAACTACTGAAATATTTTAAGTCCCATTTTATTAAAGTTCAGTGAAATAGGATATTACTTTGTCCTTCCCTGCCTTCTTATGTACTGAATTGTGCCTTATACAACTATGTTGATGTTAGTGGTTTTTATTATACCAAATTTGAGGCTCATTTTCACAGAAGTTATTTTTTGCACAAAAAGATGAAGCTGTGTCCAGATTATTTGTTCTCAGAAGATGACAGATCGTTCTGAAGGTTTTCAGGGAAAGGATGGTAGAATAGAAACAATTATATCATCTTTCTTAGAATGACTGAACTTTCAGTTACAAGGCTAAGAAGTTAGTACTGGCTTGTGAGCTTGTGTAAATCATTGTGCATCCTCCTCAGTCAAAGCTATGATGAAGCAAGGATGATCCTTCTTACTGGGTGGCAGGATAATAATGAATTGCTCACCAGATTACACTATTTTAAAGAGATTTTAAGATATCAGCTGCATTAAGAGTTTCAACAGAATTTGCTCTTACCAGTGCCTTTTGAAAGTCACTAAGGTGATATGCCAAAACAGACTATAACAACCCATTTATAAATTAACTTGAATACATAGAATGTGCCAGAACAAAATAAATTAATATAAATCAATACATTTTCACCTTGACATAGTACCACAGGAAAGAAATAAAGCAAAGTTAATCTTAAAATGAACTCAGCTCAGCCTACCAATTAATCAAGTGTAGAATCAAATAGGCTTTTGGCCTCACACAGGGTGTCCTGTTTCTTACCCAATTCTAAAAATAAATGTCCGGTGACATACCTTCAATATCCAACAAGAGGATTAAAGGCAGATCCTTGAATTTGGATCTAGATTTGAAGGCATGTCTTAGGAAGAAAGTCAGGTAGCTGAAGGTCCTTTTTTGTACTCAGTTTGCATCTTTCTACTGTGCTGTTACAGTAACCTCAAAGTCTTTCTCCTTTCATGCTTAATTCTCCTCTATGGCTGTGTAAAGATGTAGAGCTGGGCCCAGGTTTTACTGTAAAAGCAAAAACCGTACCTTGTTTCCAAGTCCCCCACATTTCCAAGCTAGGAACCCATCCTTGTACTCAGCAGGCCTTCTATCTTACTTCATACTTCAACTATCTTAAAGCAAAAACCTAACCCAGTTTCTAAAACCCTAACTCAGTTTCTTGTACCTCAATTATCTTAAAGCAAAAACCTAACCCAGTTTCTAAAACCCTAACTCATTTTCTTGTACCTTTTTTTAACCTTTCTGGTGCACTTTATGTCACATCCTCTTTGCTTCCTTTCTCCCCTTTTCTTGTGATAACCTAAAACTTCAGAAATCAACTTGACCTTGTTACTGCTCAGGGCAATAGCTGAGTGTTTTCTATGAAAGGGAACAGTGTCAAAGTGAGGGAGTAAGGCCAGAGATACAGGAATCAAAAGCTGATTCTTAAGCCATCAAACCACAGCTATGTTTACTGTAAAAGCAGTGAGCAGACTGCTGATTGGGAATATGAGGAGCAAGTTCATAGTACATTGGAAGAAATTTTCAAGTGAGAGAAAACTGCATGGATCCATAAAAGACTAAATTTTCCAATGCTGAAACCTGTTTTCCTGAGGTAATGTCTTGCTATCTTTTTACTAGGCAGGGCTGTGTGACGTTTTAAACATTAACACATTCACTTTCATAGCACCTCACTTTTGAATGTCTAGTAGTAGGAGTACTTTTACAGGAAAGTGAAGTATTAGCATTTACTGAAGATAAAGCAGAGATAAACTTTGAACCTGGATGTGCTCTCCCATATGGTGAGTAGGTGTAGTATTTAATAATTTCATCGCCGGGTGAAGAGTACCACCACATTTTACTTGCTTGTTTTGCTGGAGTAAAGAAATTACTTGGCTTGAGAGCCTGATTTCAATATCAACAAAAGAAAAAAGTTAAATAATTAATAAAAAATACTCAAAGTTAATCAGTTCATTTTTGCTTTAATGCTAGGTGTAGAAGACCTGCCATCCTTACTCCACATTTCATCTGCAGCTGAATTTTACGATAAAAACAAGAAAATAGGCTGTTTAAACCGTAACCCTAAAATGACTAACGTCAGTCTTATCTAATGCCTTGAGGCTTATTTTTATAGCTAAAACATCCAACTGTTCATTTTTATTTTTTTTATTTACCAAGCCATTTACAGAGCACCACAGAATCCAGCTGGCCACCTAAGGAGAAATATAGAGAGGTACCACTATTTCTATAAGAAGTGTTACACCATGCAATATTTTGAATTATTGTTCCTACATCATGATTCTAAAGGGGGTTTTGGCCATTGGCTGAAAGTGGAAAGGAAAAACTCAGACCTTCTGTGTACATTCAAGAAGAAATAAACTAAAACCATAAATAGTTATTTTCCCAGTTATTTTCCCTACCTAGTAATTATACAAACACATCTTTTATTTATAAAGTTTTCTATCCTTGACTCCTTGGAGTGCTATGTAAATGCTCAAAACAAAAATGCTGGAAAGAGGCCAGATGAAAAAACAAAATGACCATCTGAGGTAGCGCAAACAAGAATGATACAGTCTAAATTAACCTTGCTCTTCAATTCACAAACTGAATTTGCCCTCAGGAGTACAGTTCTGCTTTATGGGCCTGTTTGGATTTTCACAGCGTCTTTAATAACAAGCTGACGCACGTTCTAACACAAAATGCATGTTCTCAGGACCAGATTATGTTACAAAAGTCATCATTGTTTTGGGAGTCCTTGTTTGGAGGCATGGGGATTTCTTGTTTGCTTTTCAAGTAGCTGGGAATGAAGATGAGAAAACCTGGGAGAAATAGAGGCAGCTTTCTCTCCCACAGTAGCAGTTACATTTAATGCTATGTAATCTTCGGGATCATTAAATTGGGCTGTCTGTACATTTTTTCACATGGCTGAAATCTTATTGTGCTTCAGCCATTGCAAAATCCCCTTGCAAGTAAGCTTTGCAACTTGGCAATTTTCTTCAGTTTCATATATGTTATCAAGCATTGGCTTGAGTGACTCAGAGGCTGCTCATGGGTCTTTCCTTTAAAAAGAGAATGTGAAACCATGGAAAAGTTTTCCCTCCTGCAGAGACTTTGAATTAGTTGGAAAAATCTCTCAGTTTAGATTTTTCTAAGGAAATGATACCATATAGGATCTAATTGCTGTCGGTGATGTAGATACAGCAGTCTAGACTGTTAAAGGTAGTGTACACAGCATTACATATGCAGCTTTTAAGAGTATTATTTGTCATGCTCTGCTCAGCACCATGTCATCTTACTGTGCCACGAATTTTTGAGCCCAGCAAACACCGTAAGTTGAGAGTCGTGAACCTCAGCCTGCCAGAATATCCATAAGGAATGTGGGAAACATTAAATCCTCCTTCCTCATGTGGCCTGAAACAGGGCCTTGAGCAAAGGTGGTCTAAGAAGGAAGCAGGTGCTTTTGCCTCCACGAGCTAGGGTTTCTTGCTTGGTGGAACCATTTCTTTTTCTGTAAACAATAAAGAGTGAAGGACAGGTTTATAGTTCATCTATAGAGCATTTCCCCAGGGAGAGGCAACCCAAGTTTAAACCTCTGTGTCAATTGTTACAAAATTATTTTGACAAAACAGAAAGATAAGTCTAAGCTCTAGCTTAAAAAATTAAAAATCAGAGGGGAGAGGATATACAGATAAAAGGTGGGTATTTGGAGCATAAGATGGCAGTGGAGCAGCCCTTCTGATACTTGAGCGTGCTGAAGCCAAGCCAAGTGCCATTGCTGAGAAAGTGGCTTTTGTACTGCCTCATCCTGCACAACCAGCAAAAGGGTTGACAGCTCTTCTGTATTAGCCGGGAGACATCAGCATTCACATGATGCTAAGAGGAATGAGAACTCACAGGCCTGTACTAATGTGGTCTTGCGAACTGCTAGACAAGAGAATGGACAATGCAGGCCCATCACTGAATCCAGTCCTTAAGAACAGATTTCAGTAAATGTTAGTGGGACTTAGGTTTTAATGTCGCTGATCTACAAAGGCAAAAGAAGCTCCCATTGATGTTCTTTTGATTAAGGTAACTGGTTTTCTTAGAGAACATAAGCTTTAACTATTGTTCCAGCTAGAGCCAGAATGGCTTTGTAAAAGCCTTGTTAAACTGTTTCCCTTTTTTTTTATTTCAGCAATGTTATATTATTATTAATAAAAAAAAAAAAAGTCACTTCTCAGATGTTACTTTTAGGAAGGAGAGACAAAATAAAAATAGCAAAATTCTTTTCAAGATCAATAATTACAATTAAATTACATTTAATTATAGCAACTATTAAAGCTTTGGATTATTACACTCAGGATTAAATTATGTAGGCTGTCACAATTTCTTACAGCAAATGTAGAATGTCTTTTCTATCACTTTCTGTGCTAGCTAGATCATCAGAGTCGGCTCTTATTTGGAGGTGCCTTAAAACTTCCTAAACTGGATGTCCGCACCTCGTTTCTTTGAAATCTAAGTCATTCACCACTATCAAAGTTTACCTTTTTTAATACCTATATGACCTAGTATAATTTTTTAAGAATCAAGGAATGATTAAACACATCTTTCAATTACTAATGTTGTTTTAAATCACACTAAAACACTATGTACATAATGCTTTCTTTAAAACCTTGGAACTGAATTAATCAAAAGAGATGGGGGAAGAGGGTATGTACTAAAAGGTGGTAGAACAAAATTTTGTGCAGGCTAAGATTACCTCTTGTATGATGTGGTTAGTTAAATTCAACCTAATGAACTGTGGGCTAACATTTAAAAATCCAGTTTAAAAGGTTTTTTTTTCCCATCAGAAGATTGCTTAGAATAACTTAAATCAGTTTCTCCTTTTTTTTTATTGTACGCATCCTCAAATTATTTTTTGTATTACAGAATCATTTTGCCGTATTAGAGTCTGAGTTCAGATATCAACCTGTGAAAAGAGATGATTATTCACTTAGTCCAAATAAGATGGAAGTTCTGAAGAAATACTATACTAGTGGGAGGTAGTTTCTCATAACCTGACATATTGAATATCTATGTTTCAGTTATATGCCAAAGTTTTTTTAAGACATTTGTTTCACAGTTTTCATTGATTTATCAGTGTTCAATAAGATGGAGGAAGGTCTATATTTCTTTGGTTTTTCTGTTCTGCATCTTCTACTGTTATTCTCCATAGTACTTAAACAGTCCAACAGTACTTTAGCTGACTTATCTACCATTTATAACATAAACACAAATTCTTTTTAAAATCCTCCGCCAAGAGAGGCAATTGTTTTCTGTTATTCCATGTGTTTTTACAGGATGTTGATCTGCATCCTTGACCATGTCTTCATGTCAGCCCACATCTTCAGATTAGCCCTAAGAAACTTAGACAAGCTGCAGACCAGACTGGTCAAGGACGCTTTAAACTAGATGTGTTGGGGGAAGGGGGCATCATTCCATCCCAACACACCCAGTCAGTTGCCAACACCTATAATAAATGCTCGGAACAATGTAGATATATTCCAGCTGCTCCAGCCAACGAGCCGGCTTCAATTGGAGCTCGTCTCAGGTGCCTCTATACAAGTGTCCGTAGCATGGGGAACAAACAAGAGGAATTAGAGATGTGTGCACATCTACGGGGGTATGATATAATAGGCATCACAGAAAGACGGTGGGATGGCTCCTATGACTGGAGTGTTGGAATGGAAGGTTACAGGCTCTTTAGAAAAGACAGGCCTGGCAGGCGGGGAGGGGGAGTTGCCCTTTATGTTAGGGATAGGCTGGAGAGTATGGAACTCTGTCTGGGGACACGTGAGCAGTTTACAGAGAGTTTGTGGGTCAGGGTTAAAGGGAAAACAGCCGTGGGAGACGTTACTGTGGGGATCTGTTACAGGCCGCCTGATCAAGGAGAACCTGCGGATGAAGCACTCTACAGACAGATAGGAAAAGCCTCACGCTCGCAGGCCCTTGCTCTCATGGGGGATTTCAACCACCCTGACATCTGTTGGAACGATGGCACTGCACAGCACAAGCAATCCAGGAGGTTCCTCGATTGTGTGGAAAACAAATTCCTTCTGCAAGTAATAGAGGAGCCGACAAGGAGAGGTGCCATGCTTGACCTTGTGCTCACCAACAGGGAAGGGCTTGTTGAGAATGTGGTACTCCAGGGCAGCCTTGGATGCAGTGATCACGAGATGGTCGAATTTGAGACCCTCAGGACCATGAGAAGAGCGTGTAGCAAGCTCACAGCCCTGGACTTCAAAAGAGCAGACTTTGACCCCTTCAGGAGCTGGCTTAGTAAGGTTCCATGGGATATAGCCCTGGAGGGCAGGGGGGCCCAAGGCTGTTGGTTGATATTCAAGGATCATCTGCTACAAGCTCAGGAGTGCTGCATCCCAACTAGAAGGAAGTGCAGCAGGAGGGCCAGGAGACCTCCTTGGGTGGATAAGGAGCTGCCGAGGAAAATTCAAAGGAAAAAAGAGGCTTATAAAAAGTGGAAGCAAGGACAGGCGGCCTGGGTAGAGTACAGGGATGTTGTCTGGGCAGCTAGGGACCAGGTTAGGAAGACTAAGGCCCAGCTGGAATTAAACTTGGCTAGGGATGTTAAGGATAACAGGAAGGGATTCTACAGGTACATAGCAAATAAAAAGCAGACTAGGGACAACATAGGCCCCCTGAGGAAGCTCTTGGGAGAACTGGCTACACAGGATTTGGAGAAGTCTGAGGTTCTTAATGATTTCTTTGCCTCAGTCTTCAGTGGCAAAGGCTCTGACTGCACCACCCAAGTCTTGGAAGGCAGACTCAGGGACTGTGAGAATGAAGACCTTGGGCCTACTGTGGGAGAGGATCTGGTTCGAGACCATCTTAAAAATCTGAGTGTGCACAAGTCCATGAGACCTGAAGAAATCCATCCGTATTTTAAATGAGAAATATCCTAATCTAGATTATACTTTGTGTTTATATGAGGTGTATAATGGGACCTGACAAAATCCATCCGCAGGTCCTGAAAGAGCTGGCAAATGAAGTTGCTAAGCCACTGGCCATCGTATTTGAAAAATCATGGCAGTCAGGTGAAGTTCCCGATGACTGGAAAAAGGGAAATATAACCCCCATTTTCAAGAAGGGGAAAATGGAAGACCCAGGGAATTACAGACCAGTCAGTCTCACCTCTGTGCCTGGCAAAATCTTGGAGCACATTCTCCTGGACGGCATGCTAAGGCACATGAAAAACAAGGAGTGCTTGGTGACAGCCAGCATGGCTTCACTAAGGGGAAATCCTGCCTGACCAATTTGGTGGCCTTCTATGATGGGGCTACAGAACTGATGGACAAGGGTAAAGCAGTTGATGTCATCTACCTGGACTTGTGCAAATTGTTTGACACTGTCCCACATGACATCCTTCTCTCTAAATTGGAGAGATATCAATTTGATGGATGGACCACTCGGTGGATAAATAACTGGCTGGATGGCCGCATGCAGAAGAGTTGTGGTCAATGGCTCAATGTCCAGCTGGAGACCAGTAATGAGTGGTGTCCCTCAGGGACTGGTGTTCTGCCAGGTCTTGTTCAACATCTTCGTCGCTGACATGGACAGTGGGATTGAGTGCGCCCTCAGCAAGTTTGCCGATGACACCAAGCTGTGTGGCTCGGTTGATACGCTGGAGGGAAGGAATGCCATCCAGAGGGACCTCGACACGCTCGTGATTCAGAGCAGCCCTGCGGAGAAGGACTTGTGGGTTCTGGTTGATGAGAAAATGAACATGAGCCGGCAGTGTGCACTCGCAGTCCAGAAAGCCAACCGTATCCTGGGCTGCATCAAAAGGAGCGTGACCAGCAGGTCAAAGGAGGTGATCCTGCCCCTCTACTCTGCTCTCGTGAGACCTCACCTGGAGTATTGTGTGCAGTTCTGGTGTCCTCAACATAAAAAGGACATGGAACTGTTGGAAAAAGTCCAGAGGAGGGCCCCGAGAATGATCAGGGGACTGGAGCACCTCCTGTATGAAGATGGGCTAAGAAAGTTGGGGCTGTTCAGCCTGGAGAAGAGAAGGCTGCGTGGAGACCTCATAGCAGCCTTCCAGTATCTGAAGGTGGCCTATAGGGATGATGGGGAGGGACTCTTGGTCAGGGACTGTAGTGACAGGACAAGGGTTAATGGGTTAAAACTTAAACAGGGGAAGTTTAGATTGGATATAAGGAGGAAATTCTTTCCCGTTAGGGTGGTGATGCACTGGAATATGTTGCCCAGGGAGGTTGTGAGTGCTCCATCCCTGGCAGTGTTCAAGGTCAGGTTGGATGAAGCCTTGTGTGTGATGGTTTAGTGTGAGGTGTCCCTGCCCATGGCAGGTGGGTTGGTACTTGATGATCTTGAGGTCCTTTCCAACCCTAACTATTCTATGATTCTAAGCTTTACCCTTTTTATTTTTTATACTTTTGCTTAATTTACTTTTATAGACAATGTGTTTTGCCTGTGAAGGAAAGCAAACTACTACAAACCCAAACTGTTCAATAACCTAGTCATAAGCCATTGTTTACACAGATGGACATACCAAATGAAATTTTTAAAAGAAATGCCTAGGGCTAGAGCCACACCATACTTTGCACCTTGTGTATAGTTACCTTTGTTACTACAGGAGACACAGATGCCACCAGTGAAAAGGTTGGTGAGGTTACACAGGGCTCGGTAAGTCTGATGGTTTCTTAGGTACTAAGATGGCCTCATGAAACTCCACCAAGAAATCCCATAGGCAGTCTTGACAAAAGAGTCAACTCCCCCTCATTTGCATATGAGATCACAGAAATTGGAATAGTTAAAGGAATTTAGTAGGTTTGACCATAACAGCTGAGGAATGAAGTAAAAATGCTTCTATAAAATTAGCTTTTAACAGGAAGTTGAAAACTGCATACTGTGGCAACGATGTCTTCCTCTTTGATAAAATGTAATTTCTAAATTACTGTGAAGTCTTTGTTGGTCTGGATAATGCAAAGTAAAAAGACCATTAAATCAGCTAGCATAGGACTGGGCCTGATATCTGAAAGAAGGTCTCCAACATTTTCGTTATGTTTTCGTACAATATACCTTCATAAAAATACAACTTGTTTTTAAATTACTTTTAGCCCTAGATACTGAAGAAAATTAACCTCATAATGCTGTATTTCTAATATTAACATTCAGCACTGATTTTTAAAACATGCAGAATCCCAGGGCCAGCACACCAAACACATGAAATTGTAAATATGCACAGTTCACTACAGTAATTGTTTTCATAAATTTGAACATTTTTGCACAAAAAGCCCAGCTTGCCTAACTACTTATGTTAACTCTGTGTTCACATAAGGGGCTATGATTCTGCATGGTTTGGAAATATTTCTTCCTGAAAAAATAAGACCTTGATTTGTCTTATGTAGAAATAGCATTTATTATAGGAAAAACTTAAAAGTAAGATTTAGGGCTCACAATATACTTGTAAAAGTCAGCACAATAGCGTGCTGAAATAATCCAGTGACTAACAAAGAGAATGCTAAATACAAAAAAACCCCAAGTCAAAATAATCAAACACCATAATTTAAAACCAAATAAACTAAAGCGCTAGTTTTTCTTTTAACCTCTTTAACAGCTCTAAAATCAGATTTATTTTCCTTTTCATAACCATTCTGCTCATAACAAAACAAAGAACACAAGAGGCTCCTAAACAGATTAATGAGTCAGTGTCTCCCTGTCATTCTCAAGATCAAATTGAATTTCAAGCTTTTATGTCCCTAGTAATCTTGAAGGAGATCTTCACATTTCTCAAAGTAGAAACTGGGACAGAAGTTTCTACCAAAGCCACATCCATACAAGCAGGCACAGGTTTGTCAACAGAGCTGGCATGTTATTCATTGTACATGAATCAGTACATGATTTATGCCTGTAACTTGTTTGAAGTTTGGCTTTTCAGCCTGTACCCCAGAATTATGTAAAAAGAAATGAAAATAAGCTTAGTGATATAAAATTTCTTGGCATACTTAAGCATTTAGCTTCATGTTTTAGCTTGGGGTTCATCTCAATTAAGATTATAGCTATGGGCATAGATATTTGGGGTAAATCATCGTAGTTTTCCATCAGTGAAGAAGGGAAAAGGCATCTTATGAGCATGCATATTCTTTTTATTGCCCTTTGGAAGTATCTGTTTCTTTCTTGATTAGAAAGGGATCATAAATGACTGAAGTTTATGAAGCAACTAACTTTAGGATAATTACAATTATGTGAAACTGATCCAGCCCTTAGAGTGTGATAGGCTCTTGAACTGTGGATCAGTAAGCTTTACATTGCAAGAAGTACAATAAGAGATACTGTCTCATATCACCTTCTTTTCTGTTATCAATTGTTATTTGAGGCTTTGTGAATTACTGAGTATTGAACTTAAGAACACACAATAAAGAAATCAAAGTCGTGAAGTCAGTAGAAGTAAGCAAAATAGACAGATGGTCAATTTAAATCTAGATTGTTTTAATTTTATTTCAGTGTTCTGAGAAAAAAAAAAGAATTAAGAATGCAAGAGTCAGGGACCAGTGGAGTCAAGAACTCTTTACTTGTTCTCCATGGAAGCAAATACTTTTAACTATGATGTGAAACCAGGCAGGCCTTTGTATTTCTAAAGGTTTCAAAAGGTTTGGCTCTTTCAAGAGGGTTTACGGTATGGTGCAGGTCATTTTAAAATTTTTCTCTGGGTCCTGAAACATGAAGAGGTACTACTGATATTGTTGATCTTTCATTTGTATTGCAATGTAAATGCTATTTTAAGAATGAAACGAACAACAAAAAAAAAAAAAAATCTCTGTCATAATCCTTCTGTTTCTTTCTCTAATTCCACACTTTAAGGAACTTGTTCTCCTGTGTTTGAACACATCTTGTTTTGCCCAGAAGTCATATTTCTTATACTCCGTAAAACACAACACCCAACCCACAAGCTGTCTAAAGGTTTCCTCACTGAAACAGTAAAATTAGTTCAGTGCTACACAAGCAAATAACTAATCTGACCTGAACTTCAACGACATTTAACTTTTTGTGTTGCAGAAACACACCACCATTGTTTGCCATATGCAAGTATGGTACTATACTAAGCTGTGTGGACCTACATTCTTGTGCAGAGTTCATCCAAGTAGACCCATGGCAGTGGTTTATGCAGTTAAGGCTTACAAGTATATTTAGAAATGCAGGGAAACATAAATCACATCCTAACTAGGCATCTGCATGGAACTGAAATTCATAGACTTGTAACCATCACATGGGTGTATAAAAGTCTCTGATCCCTTTGAGCACAGATAATTGAATCATTTTTTCCTCTTAAAACATAAGAGCATAAAAGGGATGAAGCCAGTTTGTATGCATTTGCCTAATGCTGTGGTTCTGGTCATCCAAGAACGAGGCTTGGACTCCCAGGCTCAAGGATTTTCTCATCCTTTATTTCTGGCTAAGAGTTCCTTTGGCATAATACAGTGTTTCTAAAGCTAAAGAAAGAGCGAATGCCAGGAATGTCCATCTTTTGAGACATTATCCTCCATCTTCTGCTGTTAAGTACAGTGAAATCCAAACCAAATGTACTTCTTCCCAGACAACTCATTTGTCTCATTTTTTTTCACTCTCAGTGACTGGTGTTAGTTGATTGATATTTTGATAAATGTGAACTTTTTAATAAATCTGGCACATTAAAAGGATTTTTAGAGACTGAAGGGTGATATAATCATAGATGTAAAATTACATTTCTCTGCAGTAAATGGTTTGTGTCTTCCACTTTGTGCACAAAATTTATTTCAGTTTAAGTGAACAGCTCATTTGTAGCTGAAAGTAAAATAAAGCTGATATAAATGCCTAGTAAATTGTAATAGTCACTTACAGATAGTAAGACAGACTCTTCTAAATGGAAAATATTTTGTTCCAATAATACTCAGAAGGTTCAGCACCATGAAGTTGACTGCTTTACAAGGGGCTAAAGCAGAGTCAAGCCAGCTCTGGTTCTTTATAAACTGGATCATTAGTAGAGTGATTGAGATGCATGATATAAATGTAGATTTCATCATCTTCTAGTATTCACTAGTTCTAGTTAAAAAGCTCCCCTTGAGGTCTTTCTGAGTTCCACAGAAGCTTAGCAGAAGAATAAAGGTAAAACTGCAGTGGGAACAACCACTAAATGTAATTCATTGATTGTATAAATGCAGACTCAAAGTGGATCTGAAGATCACTTCACTGAAATTAAGCTGACGTCCAGGGTATTGATACTTGTAGTTTTACTTAAAGTGTTGTTCCGAAACTCTGATATAAAAGATACACCAAGGCAGCAGTTCTCAGTATTCATAAAAATACACATCTCTGTGGACAGCTAAAGGTATTAAACAGTTCTGTAAGAAATGAGTAGCCAAATATATTGTTGATCTCTAATCTACCATTAGTTCTTTTCATTATTTTTTTTTTTCCCACAGGTCATCAAATGTATTCCCTGTTCTGTCTCACTGTTACAGTCATTAAACAGGTATAAATTCCTGGAAAATAGTGTCCCATTAGACTACAGCAAAACTCTATTGATGTTTGTGTATCAAAATTTTGTGCTGAGGCACATGCAGAGCCATGTTTTAGCATGAGAATGAAATAGAGTTGGACTGTAGAACAAAACCATCTGCTACATGATTTGCGTGTTCTCTCACACCCTGGAAGCTATGCTGTGTGAATCAAATAAATGCTAACTTAAAATTAACAAACATTCAGTTTACTAGTACCACAAAAAAACCCAACAAAACAACAAAACAAACAAACAAAAAAAAAAAAAAAACCACCCTACTCTTTTATTACTAAATCACTAAGCTACTAAATGGTGCACACTCATTTCAAAGACCTGGTCTAGTAAAGCAATCCAATTTAGTCCATTTGTAAATACCAGTTCTGTACACTTTCGTCTTAAATATAACAGTTCTGTACCTGATAGCTGTGGGCATAAGTTTTGAATGTGAAACAGAGTATCTCTTTCAGACTGAAACTGCAAATTGAAGACAAAGATTTTCCTATCATGAATTAGCAACTCTGCAAAGTTAATAATAATTCATTAAATATGAAGTTATATATGCAGTGCTGCTGTTTTCAATTTCTATAACTATTTCTATACATAGGATTACTGAAAACCTTATACTGTTAACTACCTATGGACTGGGGACTGAAAAAATTAATTGCAAAACCAGATGTTCTGTTTCTGAAAGTTTCTTCTCAAACAAAAAATAGCAGAAGCCGTGGAAGAACTGATGTTCTTGGTTGGATTTTCTAACGCTTTAAAATGCCATCTTTAATTGAAGCCTTTTCTGTTCTATGTTGCTAACATATTTTTCTCTCCAGCATGTATTTTCATGTCTAATTCAAGGTTAATTCATACTCCAATCACTCCCTCGGTGAATATGTTAATAGATTGTTCATATTTAGCAGTAGTAATTATTTTTTTTCTTAAGAAGAATTTTTTAGATGTCATAACTTGGTATCATAATTTCACTACGATATTTTGTAGACTTTTGATAAAGGGTTCACATGTTGATTGAAAATTGACAGATACATTCAGGATTATAACACCAAGCTCTTTTTCTGACAGAAACTGCCAACGAAATGCAAAATTGAGGACAATCTGAAAATTACAGAAAGATTAGGGTTTTCTTCAGTGTTTACCTAAACTGGAATTAATCAGTAAAACCAGTTTCTGGTTCTTCAAACGGAATAATCGGTACTTTATGAATAGCTGGCCTGTGAAAGGATACTGTCTACCTTGGCAGCTATCTGGCCTGACAGCCTCATGAGCTGAGCGCTGCGGTTAGTCATCAGCCTTCCAGCTTCATGCCTGCCATGTCCTTCACCTGCAGAATGCTTCCAGTGGCTCACTGAAGCCAGCATATGTATGCAGGCATGTGGCATCCCACCAGGATCTGGCTATGCCTGCCACCACAATCATAAAATAATTACTGACATAGCAAATCTGGTCTTTCAGAAGGTCTCAAGATGGACCTCAAAACACACTGAGATCAATGAGACTATTATGGCCAGTAAATCCCAGCTGTGACATTTTCTGATGTGTTCCAAATTACGGATGAGGATTTTTCTGTATAATTTCTACTTTTTCCTCCATCAGGAAGCAGGTGTTTTCAGGCAATCAAGAAAATATTTGAGGTATTTAAAATTGATTTGTGTCTCACTGAAATTTAAAACTGTCAAAATATAAAAACAGAGCAGAAAATGTGATTATCATTTGGAGAATAATCTGACTCTGGCCTCTTTTAAAGGAAAGAAAAAATTCACGTCTTAAATTTAATACATTTTCAAAGTGTACATAATATAGCTCTGAATAAAACAAATTTTAAAAGTAGAATTTATTCTTCTACCATTTCCATGTTTGTTTAAAATATAACAGGTTTTTGCAAAGAACAAAAATTTCAATGGCAACATGTTTATTTTCCAAAGCATGTACACATTTCATTAATGACTACCAAAGATGGAAGTATTCAGGAATAGAACGGACTTTAAATCATTCTCCTAATGACAAATCAAAGTTTAAAGAAACTATAGAACAGCTGAAGGTTATCTCCAATCAACCTTATCTCTGAAAAAGTGATTAAATCTCTGACATAAATCTGCTTGGAAATTTAGAGTTGGATACACATCAAACTACTGCTTATTTTCAGACAATTTACACACATTGACTTCAGTACTGCTCATGTATTTCTGACTTGTCACACTAATGAAGTTCATCATCTCACAAGAAGGGCTGAGCAAAGAATTGATTCCTTTTAGTTTATTAATCAAATGTCAAAATATAAAAAATATATTTTCAGCTTGACTAAATATTTATGTGACAATAATTGAAAGTTTCACTGATTTTAAGTGTGGTTCATACCATATTTTTTTAAAGGGGAAATTTTCAAGTGAAAAGTCAAAGTATTTTTTCATGTATTCTACAGACAGCTGTTTTCAAATAATTAATTTTTACTTTAAAGCACAACTTTTCATCTGAAATAATTAAAGTCAGAAAAATTCCCAATTAATTTCAATAAAGCATTTTTGGTGAGTAGTATATCATTAAAATATGTTTAAAGTCGACAGATGATATATAAGTTGATTGTATATAATCAATAGATTATAGGTTCTGAAACATTTTGCTCAACTTCACTCATAACCTACCTGAGGGACAGTTAAAGAAATAGCGTACCTTCTTTACAGATGGAGAAATTAAATATAGAGTGATTGTCTAATTCCAAATTTGGTTATTTGCTGGTTAAAATTGTCTGATCTGCTACATTAGTTGATAATTTTAAAATTTTCAGAAAACAAAAAAAACTCCAATAATTTATTTCCTCTCTGATGCATTATGAAAAGTTCCAAGTCAGTATCTTCAGCAGAGCAGGAGCACCTGCTCCTTTCAAGTGTGGCAGCTGGGAAAAAGGTGAATTGTTCAAAAGTGAGGGGTCCCCTCCCCTTAATTTAATCTTAATTCATTCATCCAGTGATCAAAGAGATTTTATGCTTGGTGGCCAAGGTTTCCTGTGTAGGGAGAGCAGTGCAAGCAACAGCCGATCTTGTCTGTCCTAGCTGTGGTGGTGTGCAAACCTCCTCCAGTCTGTTTAGGCTGATATAGCAACAGCCTTTAACGGCTGCATAATTGTGCCCTGCTTGGGATTATTCACCTAACATTTAAAGAAACACATACAAGAGCCTCATTAAGATTTCCTTTATTTGTCTCAATAGTTATTGACTCTGTTCTTTTTTATGATGATACAAATTACTTTTCTGAAGGAAGCTACATTAGCATAAAGCAGCTTGGAGAGGGAAATCAGAGTTGTGCCGTTTCTGGGAAACAAACAATATTATTTCTCTCTAAATTAGTACAAAGGCTTTTATGCATTGATCCAGACTTCTATAAGTCTTACCTATCAATATTAGTGCATGTATAAAAATAGGAAGACAATACAGTCCTAATGTACAAGAGACTGATGCAGAGCTTGATTTTTGACTGATTCAAAGCAGGCACTATTCACAAACAATTCTTTTCTGCAAGCCATTATGGTTTTACCCCTTTGATTATGAGATGCCCTGTGAGAGACATGCTTAAGGTCCTTTTCAATCCCCAAACCTAAATCATACATGAAAGGACTATATCATGTGTAAAACAGATGAGTTAGCTGAACCCAATACCCATGATATGCAGGTTTGTTTATTTGAGCTTTATGCACAGAGGCATAGTGGCTACATTTCAGGATTGGTGACCAGCTGGAAAAATAGCAGGTTGCCACACACATATAGGGAAAGATTAATTTCTTATGTTCTTTGTATAGAAACTCAGGGTTCAGCTCAAATGCAGTGTTAGATGGGACATCTGAACTTTCACATCAGGAAGACAGAATGAGAATTGGGACCGAGGACTGGCCCCTCTGGGCATATACCTTTAAATGTTACTGTCCACTTTGTCAGCAGCTTCTTGTTATTTTCAGTAACCTCACCTATTCATGGGAATAACGTGAGCAGGCTATCACCCTAACTTGATTAGTTTGCACCTTCAAGGTAGTTAGCTCCTTATGTTCCTTTGCTAGAGGCAATCTGTGTTATATTCCAGGCAGCTACACAGTTGTCTTCCCTTCTGTCTATGCCCATTTTCAGGTTGCTCAAGAAGGCAAATTCTGCTCTAGAAATATTGCTGCTCTGCTCTGTAAATACATAGGTTAATGAAAATATACTTTCAGGGCAGAAAAAAAGGAGGTATCTGAAGTATAACTAACAAGAGCTGTTAGTCTGCTCAATCATGCTTGTATTTTTTATATTCTCTTTCTGAAGTCTACTTACTTAAATTCTTTATATTCACAACTTCTTTTCTCATCGGTAATGACAGAAGAACAGTAAAAAATCCTGATTGGCAAATATTAGAACTCAATCTGGGGACCTAAGGTTCTAGTAGGTTAGGATCTTGTTTCTGCTTGGGTTTTGACTTTGATACAAAAAAATACAAATTCACTTACATGGCTTTATGTTTATCCTGTTATACCCTCTAAAAGAGTGTCACTTTATATCCTTCTGTGTATAGAATAGTATAATTTAGTGCTAAGGCTATTTAAAATTTTTGTCCTATGGAGTCTGTGGCACAGAAACAGAAAATGTGTTACAATACAAATTGCTGGAAGAGGGCAACTTCTTTTTGCTTTCAGGATAACCAGAATGAGTAAGTCACTTATAGATGCATAAAGGAAGCACTAGAGCTATCGTAACAGTCACTGGGTTTCAATTTCAAAAAAATTACATTAAGAAGCAAATTAGTGGGTATCTTCTAAAATGTTATTTAATAAGATATCTCAAAGTGAGGTCATTCTCACAGGGAATGATAATACCAGTTTATTAAAGGGAAGGTCACATTTATATAATGTTAATCATATAAATCCCTCAAATATGACTGTTACAGTAATGCATTTTATGGATCTTAACATTGTATGACCTTTATTTGTATTAGTATTATAACTAAAAATGCGTTAATATATGAAAGCACAAAAAGGTCATCTTCTTTTGTTATATTATTTTAAACATTTGAGTATAACCACATGTTGTTATATACCATAGACTCAATGTAAAACATATCTTACAGGATGTTTTCTTCATGAGATTGCTTTTTATAGTACAAGCAGGTTAAAAAATGGGTTTTCTAGATTTAGTTATGGAGTGAAAGCATTCTTTAAAGAAAAATATTTAATTCCTTGCTTGATTTTTATCCCGTATTATGCCAAATGGATATAATACACCCATTCCTTGAATCTGTTTTAAAAAGACCTTAAATCTTTGTGGTTATATTTTTGTGGGGTTCTATTACAGAGACTGTTATAAAAGCAGCATGAAAAAATAACAGTTAAATAAGGTATGACTGCAGACTTTGGGCTGTTTATTCCCCTCAAGATTACTTTGTTGACATGATTAAAAATATGTAGTTCTTCAAAATGCTGTAAAAAGACAGGAAAGGGAAAAAGCAATTTTAAACTATAATTTTCATACAGATTTTCTAGAATTGTTTGGAGTGTATCTCTGTGGATTTTTGACAAAGAACAGAAAGTCCAAAACATCATAAAATATTTTGACAGTAGGTTTTTAAAAGGGAAATCTTCTAGGAAAATTGCTCAAGACACACATGTAAACACTGTCGAAGATCAAATTACTGCATTTTTTTCACACATGCAGTAAAATCTTTTTTTTTTTTCTGAGTAAAAATTTTATGTGACTATACAGTGTAGGTTTCTTTTCCTCTCCCTTTTCCACTTGAATGGTATGATGTCCTCTGAGCTCTAAATGACAGTCATTGTCATGTTGCTATTACTATGCGCACCCTTGTAGAGTGCCAGAGAGCAAGTAAAAAGCGTGAAAGCCAGTATTTAGTGGTAGAATTGGGACAGAAGTGGTGGTGGAGTTACTGGATTTCCAACTTTTTACACTATCTGGGAATCTGGCCCTCAATTACTAGACCTCAGGGAACTCATACTCTTAAACTGAAAAAAAAACCCCAACAAACGCACAACTAATCAGTGTGATAAATATCCCCAGATCACAGAGGAAATCAAAGATTACAGTAAGGTATTGCAATTTATTACATGACTTAGTTAATAGTCCTGGGAACTCATGGGAAAGAGTCATGGTGGATGCTTTTATCAAGGGTAAATTTCTCTTCCAATGGAAAGACACATTGTTTTAGATTGGTTTATATGATTTTTCTTTAGTTGCATATACTTCTATTGTCTTCAGTCTTTGCCCTTTGTTTTGTTTTCTTCTCCAAGTCTCACTCCATTCCTTGTATTCCTATCTCTTCCTGTGCCTACCATTCATATTATGAGGTATTAACCCTTATAATACCTGAGATGAACTAGAAGGGTGAGTCAGGGTAAGGAGCATGACAAGGCTCTGAATGCACATCCAGGAGAGTATTTCTCAATTAGGGTCTGAAGAGCTGGAAGCATCTCATATCTGATATAACCTATTGTAACACTTAGATTTTTTCTTTTTTTACATGTGAAAAGATGTATCAAAAGTTTATTGCATTATTTCATCATTAGAGGTGACCACCTTTTTGTTTTGGGATTTTTTTTTGTTGTTTTTTCCCAAAAAAAATAATCAGCACAACTTTCTGCTATAAATATGGAGGATAAGTTGGTGTTTGTAGCTATTTTCCCTCATAGCTGAGCAATAATAAGGCATAAGTCTGTTCCACTTCTGTCCCCTAGTGGGAATAAAAATAAGATGAGCCTTCAGGCTTCTAAGGTCATAAATCACCTAAATAGGAAACAAGACCTATGTTTTTCCTAATTTATCATGTTGTCATTTAATATAGATACCCTTTCATCTAAATTTTTCTAGTACTATTTCTTGCTCATCTTCTTAAGGCAAATCTCTGGATCGCTGTAATGCATCTTATATTTCTGCATTTACTCTTGGCCCTTTTCACACCTACTTCCACAACTCTGTCATTCCCACCACCCCCTCTCACCTCCTGTCTGCTGCTCCAGTGCTTCCTTTCTGCCAGTCCCACCTCCATATTCAGGTTGAATAATATCTTACAGTACTCCCAGATACTAAAAGCATGTGCTGGAATGAATTTCTCAGCCAATGACAACTTCGGCCTTTCTTGTCTCACCTAACTTTGAAGCCAGTATAAAATTTTCTAGTAATTGATGCAAATCACCTGTACAAACTAAAGTTACTTGTCTCTGCTCTTTGTGGTTTTGTTTTCTTTTACAGATTCTTTTTTTCTAGCGTAAAATTTGCTTAAATCATTCATTTAACTTCTGATTGTGTAAACATTTGAAGATTTAAATATGGAAAGTTTCAAAATGATTGCTTCATTTCATTTAAGGTTACTAATAAACTGATTTCCTCTATTTCTTATTGGAACATTTGCAGAAAAAAAAACTAAAAGGCTGCTGGCGAATGCACAGCCTTCTATTTTTTTTATTCTTAAAAGAAGCTATATCATCTCTTAATTCATTTTTCATATTGTTGAAAATTTCTGATTAAAACCTCACATATGATAGAATCATAAAATCATAGAATAGTTAGGGTTGGAAAGGACATCAACATCATCTAGTTCCAAGCCCCCTGCCAAGGGCAGGGACATCTCACACAACCATGTCACCCAAGGCTTCGTCCAGCCTGGCCTTGAACACTGACAGGGATGTAGCACTCACAACCTCCCTGGGCAACCCATTCCAGTGCCTCACCACCCTCACAATAAAGAACTTCTTCTTTATATCCAATCTAAACTTCCCCTGTTTAAGTTTTAACCCATTAACCCTTGTCCTGTCACTACAGTTCCTGATGAAGAGTCCCTCCCCAGCATCCCTATAGGCACCCTTCAGGTACTGGAAGGCTGCTATGAGGTCTCCACGCAGCCTTCTCTTCTCCAGGCTGAACAGCCCCAACTTTCTTAGCCCATCTTCATACAGGAGGTGCTCCAGTCTCCTGATCATCCTCGTGGCCCTTCTCTGGACTGGTTCCAACAGTTCCATGTCCTTTTTATGCTGAGGACACCAGAACTGCACACAATACTCCAGGTGAGGTCTCACAAGAGCAGAGTAGAGGGGCAGGATCACCTCTTTTGACCTGCTGGTCACGCTCCTTTTGATGCAGCCCAGGATACGGTTGGCTTTCTGGGCTGCGAGTGCACACTGCCGTCTCATGTTCATTTTCTCATCGACCAGCACCCCCAGGTCCTTCTTTGCAGGGCCGCTCTGAATCTCTCCTTTGCCCAACCTGTAGCTGTGCCTGGGATTGCTCTGACCCGGGTGTAGGACTATTCACTTGGCATGGTTAAACTTCATGAGGTTGGCATCAACCCACCTCACAAGAGGTCCCTCTGATGCAGTTAAATAACTTCATAAATTAGCTTGAATCTCAAAAGGAACCTGTAAGCTAAGGCATTGATTGTAAATTCATGGTTTTTATATTTGTCGAGATTTTACTAAGGAGTAATAGAGATAGTGATAGTCATTTCTAGACACAAGATGCAAACATGAAGAAAGGAATCATTCAAGTCTCTGTAAAACAGTATAATCCTTAGTGTAAAAAAAAAAAAATCTAAAACCTACTGACTTATTTAAATATTTTAGAATAATAATTTTTACCTGTAATCTAAACCAAGTCTTCTACCTAACTAGAAATCATTAAGAATCACTGAAAGTAACTCAGTATTAAAAAAACAATTTTTTAAAGTCAAATAGGTTCTCGATGTACTTTGTACATTGAGAGCAAATGTTTTCAGGTTTTACTGTTTGTTTGTTATAATGTAAGAAAAAAATACATAAATGCTGCAGAACTAGGACAAATATGGAACTATAAATAGCAATCAGTCTCAGTGAAGCACAACAACTTAATCTCCATTTAAAGCTATTCTGAGCACAAAGTTAGATTGAAGGATGTGAAACTTGTTCTCATTCCCACTGTCATCCCATCACTGTTGTCACTCCAAACATTTCCCTGTCTCCACTTGTCTTATATTCCTCTAATCCCTCAAATTTATCTCTCTGTATTTTTCTCATTTGTGACATTTCAGGTTCTTACTTTTCTTCCTCTGATGTTCAACAGAATAGCTTTTCCCTTGAATTTTCATTCTTCTCATCTTCTGAGAACCAGATCTGTTATCCTCAGGCTCCTTGAAATAAGCACAGAAAAAACCCACTTTTTTAAAAAGATATAACTTGCTGAATTTTTCTGTATAAAATTAAATTCTTTTGGCTAGAAGAACTGCTGTTACTCTTTCCTAATCCTGCTAAACCAGGTAGAGCTTCTTTATGGCATACAGGAACAAAGCATGTAGGAGTAAAAATGAATATAGGACACAGAATATAGGAATATAGCGTATTACCATAGTACATAGGATCAGTATAACTCTCATACTACAGTCCTTTGGGATCGGATCACATAATTCGTCAGACAAGCTATAGCAAAAGCGGACAGAAAAGGGGCTTCCTCAGAGTTTCTTTTTATGTCATTCCAAACTATTTTCTGAAAAGGTAGCAGAATTTATTCTCAAAATAGAATTGGCAAGAGTCCTAAGATTAGACCTCATGAGCACTCTGGTATCTGTCAGAGCTTAATACCTCCTAGCATATGATTTGAATCTTCTCTCGGAGGCAGTTGCTCTTAGGATGCCTGAGCCAGGCTCCAGAGAATATAGGATGATGCACTGTTATTTGCCACAGTCACCTACGCAGCACCCTGAGGTAAGACGTTGATATGCCTAATGTCATACAGGAAGGTGGTGTCAGAGTGAGGTTTCAAATTGTTCCCAGTCATATTTCTGATCCCTTCAGGCACAGAAGGCTGTCAGTCTTAAAGACTGTTGCTTGAAGTGGCCAAAGCTCCACCAGTCACTCAGCAGGAGATTGCTGTATGCATCCTGTCAGAGGCAGATAAGAAGCTGAGCAGCCCTAATGAGATCAGTGGTAGCCCACAGCTGTATGATGGCTGTTGCTGGCTGGAATGGCACAGAAAGGCAGGGAGAGGGGGTGGTTTTCCCTGTATTCTGTAAAATCTAGCTGAGTACAATTTCTATGCTGCGTCTTGAACAGATGTTCTTTTCTAAGGTTTTCAAGTCCAAACACACTGAATAGTTTGGTGCACAACTGGACACGACTTGACGGGCTCTCTAGAGATTGTCCTTCAGGCACAGCTTGGGTGGTCCACAGAGCATGAAGGGATTTGGGCACCCCTGCATTCGTCTATCCAGTGAAGGGCAGATGTAACTAGCACTGCAGAAAAACAGTATAGATTTATTTACCATGCCTTTGATCAAAGAGCAAATTTGTACTTGGTTCCTGTTACATGCATCTAGAGCAGCAGGTATCAATCCTATTCTATATCATAGATAAGACCGGAGTACAGGATCAGCCTGGTTTGTTGCTTGGAGTCCATGCTACTGCCCAGAGGGAACAAAAATTGTTATGAGAATAGGAAGGCATTATCCCTTCCAAGAAACCACTCCTCCGTCTTAATCTGCTGCTGTCTGTTATTGTTGTTTCATGGCTTCCTGCTTTCTTAATGCACCTCTTTTAGGACTCTGTGCTGCTGGGTGGCTGCTGGCACAAGAAAGCAGACCTGCAGGAGCAACAGCGTCAAGAATTAGAAAGCTGGCAGGGAACATGGATTTCACAGAGACACTCGCAGGGTTGGAGAGTGAGTTAAAAAGAACTCATCAGCTACAAGGTCTATAAAAAAAGTGTTTGGGAACCAGTGACCCAGAGCAAGCTGACTGATTCAGATCTGAAGACATCAATTTATAACAGGGAATAGGCTTACTTCTTGCATGTAGGATCCTGGTTAGAGACCTTTTGGCTCTGATCTAAGTAGGTTTCTTGCACCCACTCTCTGTCTTGCAACCAGTCACCCAGAACACTTTCAGGGGAGGAGAAATGGTCTGAGAAGCAAAATCACTTCAACAGTATAAATGTTAACATTGCCATGTTCTCAATTTAGCAGAATATTCAATAATTTTCAAAGCCTCAAGTATTGCTTTGTTAGTAGTAGATTTTGTCAGGTTTTTTTCTTCTATATTTATAATGTTCTTCAGCTTTATGTGATTTTCCTTACAGGAAACAGCCTCTAATTTGTATGCTGCTTCTGAAGTATGACCTTGGCGTCTCTTGTGTATTGATTAAGACAGCAGAGATACCCAAGTGTTTGAGCTCTAGTAGGTCATTTCAGTATTATGTCAATTTAAAACAGTTTTAATTTGATTTTTGTATAAATATCACATCGCCAAAGAGTTTTTGTCTGTAAGGGCACTTTAGCCATGCAGGGCAGTTTGCAATTAGCTCATATGCTGTATTGTAGTTCTAAAGGCACTGCTGGCATATGCAAGCAACCTTTCTTTCTATCCCTGCCTTTGCCTGCTCTGTTTGCCAAAAAGTTAGCTCTGCATACAGACCTCATGTTCTCTTTGCTACCCTGTCCTCCTCTTCCCTCTGAAGATCTGCTGGTCTATGAAGGGGAACTATTGTTTTGCTTTCTTTGTTGTGCACTATGTACTGACAGACAAAAACATTAAATTGTAGATGAGTCTGAATCTGTAAATGAAGATATAAAAGCCCATGAGGTCTTCTCTCTGAGACCTTCTGCTATGACTCTTTTTCTTTTTTCATGGCAGAACTTTATACTACCCCAAAAAATGACTGCACCTTGTGGATGCAGTCAAACCCTTACTAAACACCCTTCAGTCATTTCTACTCTGTAAGTCCTTTACTTCGAGGTATTATTTTTGCTGTTAAGAAATACTGTGCTACACTACCAGTGACATAATTTGTTTCTTCTTGCCAGTCATCCTGAGTTCCGGAAGGAAAGGGTTTTACATGATCAGAAACATCTGTCTGATGTACAAAGTTGTCTTTGTCCTTCTTGGATATCATGATTCTGGGGCAGTCACAAAGTTTCCTTCTAAATGCACGTGGTGTATGGAAAGATGAGTTATATCTGCAGCAAGGGAGAAGTATGAGAACTGCTGTCCTTGATGTCCTTGTATTGCTTGAAGGGGAGATGACCGAGTTAAGGCTGTTATAACGTGTTAGTACACAATACGCTTCTGAAAGAGAAGGTTGAGAGAAGGAAGGGGGAAGAAACCTGCTTGTGAATGCCATTGTCCCCCAAACATCCCAAATATACAAGGGCATCTTAAAAGGACAGCTAATCCTCTGACTAGTCTTCCAGATTTTAGTGGGGCCACTGTTATTCAAAATTGAATGTCGTCAGGAGCATGTCTTCACTGAGTAACGCTAAGAAGCAGCATCTCTCATTGGCTGCTGGCATTCTTCTCTTTCTCACCCTCTGTGCCTCCTGATAGTGCAGAAAAATGCTCTCTGTGAAGCAATGATGTAATTCAATCTCGTGAAAGAGCAGCCCTTGAGAAAAGAGACAACAATTTTACATCACACAGAAGTAGTGCATAACAACCTCCTCACTCAGCATTTTTACTTTCATTTGCACCACCCTGTTGCAGCAACAGTGAGGAATTTAAGCTTTAAAAATAAAAAAGATGCTATATTGTGTCATTAAAGCTGTCACTCAAGTTTTGCTAAAATCATGCTTTTTTATTATGTCTTTTGAAAATGCATGGTGTAAAAAGGAATGAACAGGATTAATGAAGAAAATAAAGCAAGCCCCAAGAAAGAGAAGGGAAGGATTATGTCAGGGAACCCTGTACACCCTTGAAATGGCTGTGCATCTAAAGCATCAAACTGTTGCAGAGAGTATGGGGCTGACCTTATTTACTGGGTGAAGCTGAAATGGAAAATTGAACTGCAGTTTCGGGATCTCAGGGGCAGCCAAAGGCCATCCGCTGCTCAGGAGCTGCCAATTCATATTCTCATGCTGCCCTAGTCTAATCTATGGCTAGCTGCTTTCGGTCACCTAGATAGGATCTTTACACTGCTGCAAAGGCCTATTTCAGGCAAGCCTGTTCCTGAGGATGCTTCTGAAAAATACTGTGACTTTTGGTCTCATTTTGTATGTTGTTTAAAATAATGGAAGGAAATAAAGCGTTTTGGACATTGGACATACTCTTTCCAGTTTATAAAGAACATGCATATCTGATCATGCAATATAGTGAATTCCTGCTTAGGAATAAATGCACTATGACAAGCAGACTTGAGCCAAAAAGTCACAGGAAAAGGGCTTGGACTTCAGGTTTTGTTTAACATCCTGTGCTGATCACATCACTGGTCACAAATTAGTATGGTACCAAACCATCTAGCAGAGCAGTACTTTTCACGAAACTACAAGATAGCTTAGATGCAGAAGTCTGATTTTATTTCCATCAGGATAAACGGCTTTTTGAATATTTTCCAGTAAGTCTTATTTGCTAAGTAGAGAGGATTGTGTCAAATCATATCTGCCCTAAGTGTAGGTTATCTGTCCATCTAGACAACACGCATTATATGTGTACAACCATGCCCAGCAAAGAAACCAGAAATACATGGTATCCAGAATTAAATACACATTGCCAGAGTTCCTGTCTCTTAGACCTGCAGACTGTCATTAGTTTATTGTGCATCAGGACTTGCATCATAAACTGAAACCATATGTGCATACACAATTAAAAGCTTCTTTTTTTCTCTCTTCCTATTTGTATCCTTAGATTCTTTGAAGTAAAAGGTCTGATCTTTTATTATATCAAGTATGAATGTATCTCCTATATTTAGCACACTGAAAAAACTATTTGCACAGGTGCATCCAAAACCACTCTAGCTTCAAGCTATTGTTATCTATCCTAGTTTCCTGCTGAATTGTATGGCATTGTGTTTCCTAGAATTATCTCTATGTTGTTAGTTCCTTATTTTGTTCCTATTTCAAGTTAATTTTGGGAGTTTCTTTGACATTATAAATGTCTTAACATTTCCTACACATCCTGATTAGAAGCATTTGTTTTTCATGTTCCAATGTACTGAGTCTGTAGGGCCCTGCACTTCAGGTAATCGTCTACACATGTCCATTGCAAATGCAAAATTATTATAGAATCAAAATAATGTCTGTGAATATTTGTACTAGCTGCTATGCACCCATGAATTGAACTTTCATGATTCATATCTCCCCAGCATATGAAAACAAAATGAGGACAGCTATGTACTTCATGTAAAAAATTCTAAGCTCTTTGAAGTCCTTTGAAAGATATTTTTAGATGAGCTCAGTTTCTGTCAGTCACAGGTATAAAAGGAAAGTGAGTGTATGATGTGTTGTGTGCATGTGTACATGTAAGCAAATATTTAGTAGTTCTTTATTTCTCAGTAATATTGATTGTTGAGATATTGATTATCGATAAGGGTTATCTGTCACAGAAAATATTCATTACTTTGCAAAGATGCAGAACGTTTCACAAGGTTTGTATCAAGATACCTGAAACTGGTTTGTATAGCTTAATCAATTAACTTAAAGAACTCATGATAGTAGTTTCATTGTGATAAAGTTATGATTTCAGAACACACATTACTCAAAATGGAAATAGTTGAATATAGCCATAATTATTAAAAAAAAAAAGTTCAATAAATATTTCTGTTCTGGGGAAAAAGCCAAATGCTATACTTACATTACAGGATGAGGAAAATAATTCTCTGTTTCAATTGTAACTAGAGGTTAAACAGCAGCTACTGACGTTAAAAAATTTCAAGCTACCATCTGTAAACACCTTGCATCTAAAAGTCTTGAAATAAAGATGCTCTCTGGATTATTACTAGTGATTATTTTATTTTTATTGGAATGAATGGAGAAATTCTGTAAGAATGGAAGATAATAACTGTTATATCAGTATCTAATAAGAATAAATAAGCCAACCTGGGAAATATAAACCTACAGGAAAAGCAGTGTGACAGTGATATGAACTAAACATGGATCATTAAAGACAGACAATCGGATTAAAAGAGAATGATTCCCCTCAAAACCAGTTTCTTTTTAATAAGAAGATAATTTCTGTTGATATATTTTGATTATATATTTAAAATAGTCTAAGACAATAATTTATCATTATTTTGATTTGAAAAATGTGGGAATACAAAATTTACCATAAAATCAAGAGGATGAAGTATTAGCATGATGACATATACCAAATGAACATGTAGAAGGAAACTTCTGCTATTCTGAAAAGGTCAGTTTCATTTTGATTATTATAGAATCATAGAATCATAGAATACTTAGGGTTGGAAAGGACATTAAGATCACCTAGTTCCAACCCCCCTGCCATAGGCAGGGACACCTCACACTAAACCATGCCACCCAAGGCTTTGTCCAACATGGCCTTGAACACTGCCAGGGATGGAGCACTCACAACCTCCCTGGGCAACCCATTCCAGTGCCTCACCACCCTAACAGGAAAGAATTTCCTCCTTAGATCCAATCTAAACTTCCCCTGTTTAAGTTTGAACCCGTTACCCCTTGTCCTGTCATTACAGACCCTGATGAAGAGTCCCTCCCCAACATCCCTATAGGCCCCCTTCAGATACTGTAGCTGTGCTTGGGATTGCTTCGACCCCGGTGTAGGACCTTGCACTTGGCATGATTAAACTTCATAAGGTTGGCATCAACCGACCTTACAAGCGTGTCAAGGTCCCTCTGGATGGTGGGACTACTAGATAGTGAAAATACAGAAAGCAAAATTTTCAGTTGACACAAGACTTATGATACTGATTGATTCGGAGAAAACTCCAGGAACAAACTTGCCAACAAAGTTTTCAAGCTGACAAGCAGGTATTCTTTATTGTGGGGCTGGGAGACACAGGGGATAGCTCCTCCTAACGTGTGTCTCTGTGTTGCTACACAAGCCATCCTTATATAGTCCCTAGGCGTACATGCATTGCATCATTTTCCAGAAAGCTCCCCACATGCGTACAGAATTGTGGTGGTGGTCTCTGAGGGTCGTTTACTTCATCCAACAATCTTCATCACTTCTGGCAGCCTTTGGAGCACACGCAGTAGACGCTCATACCAGTTTAATTGGTTCGTTAGCACCAGAGACATAATAATCCTCCTGTCCTCCTACTTATTGGTTAGTTTAACTGTAGCCCATCCTAGACACCTGCCATTCTCAGATACTCCTTATCCCTGTGTCCTGTTCTTCTAGACTGTGTTTCTTAAAACTATGTCAACTATAGCAATTTATCTTGTACAAGAATTCTCAGTATGTTCTCCAGCTGCACTCTATTTTTTTCTATGTATCATGCACCTCAGTAATTTTCCATTGCTACTGTTACAAAGCCATCAAACTTAACATTACTTAAAACTGATTCTAAAGGTTTATATATTCCATTTTGTGATTTTGTGCCCCACTTGTCTCAAATTCTTCCTTTTTCTGTCCTTTTGCAAATTCTTTTGCAACATTTTATATATTACCCTTACCATCAAAAGTCTTTTTGAAATAATTTCCCGTTTCTACTTGGTGCTTAATTTCATTCCTCTTCCAATCTGCATGATTTATCATAGGACATTTACAACACCAGAGGGAACATTGTATCATACCACAAGTAATCAATATTAAAATAATTAACACCAATATTCCTGCAACCAGTTGCCTCAGCCAGGAGAGATTAGGTAACCATGAAGTTAACTTTTTCCATATTTCTTCAAAATCCCAGGAGGTGTCATCCATGGCCATTTCATGAAATATCTTAGTTTGTTTCCAAATTTACTCCAGATCTGTTCCAATTCTGCCACTTTGGTCTATATAGGAACAACAACTTTCATTGATTATGGAACAAACCCCTCCTTGTGATGCCAGTAACATGTCTAGAGCCGTTCGGTTTTGTAATATCACCTTAGATAGGCTAGTTATCTCTTGTTCTGCCCGGATTATATCAATAGTTTTACTTTCCATTTCCTCTATGGTTGCTGAGATATTTACAATTGCTTTCTCTAATTCACTTACTCCCAAAGATGGAATTAGCCCTCTTACAAAACTATGAAATGCAGTATGCTGTTCAATAACAGGGTTAAACCCTCGCTTAATCCGTTTAACAAAATTTGTAATCCAGGTCCCGGAAGGATACCTGTCGATAATAGTAAAATTGGGTATTACAGCACCTCAGGTGCATGCCCCCTTCCAGTTGCAGGGTAGAGTCTTATAAGCATTTTCTCCACATAACCAATACCATCCTTTCCCTTTAGGAACGGGCCACCACTGAACTATGATACCATCTATATTAATAACATGATTGCAATTTGAATGGTGACCTACATCTGCATTTAAACAAGCATGATCTCCTACCCTGGTTCCTGGTATAATGCATCTTTGTGCGCAGGTGTAGTATTTATTACCTGGATTAGGATTAACTATTCCAAATTTTAACCTTTCCTTCAAATACAGATTGCTAGTGTTCACCCACAAATTTGTCCATGAGACAGTGTTAGGAATTGGAACTCCAGTTAATGGGGGATCCAGGCTTTCTCCTGATTTAGGCAACTGTGCACACACCCAAAAGGTCACTATGATTAAAAACCTTAGTGACATTCTGCGCTTATTTCAGGTATAAATTCTGGTCCCAAGCTTGTGCGCCAGTTATCATATGAGTCCTAATTGTGACCGACGCAATTTCATATGCAAGAGTCCTGAAGGTTCGATCCACCATGTCTTCTCTGGCTCTGGTGCTTTCTTTATTCTTGAATTATGTGTCCCAGCAGGTTGTTCCTTTATCTTCACTCCTGTAAAGGTGGTCAGTAATATCCGGTACGGTCTGCTTCACTTCTCCTGTGGAAGATCTCCTGAAAAATTCTTAACATAAACCCAGTCTCCAGATCTGAAAGGGTGGATCGGATAATCCAAACCTCTTGCTCTTGTCCCTAATATTCTCTTATTTATCTCCTCCATTTGTTTTCCCAGATTGATCAGAAACTGTCGGAGATAGCCTTCCCCCACTTCCTGAAGATTTTCTCCTTTAAACTGGGACTGATATGGTCTTCCATACAAAATCTCAAATGGGCTAACCTCTTCTTTCGACCAAGGTTTAGTTTGAATTCGTAATAGAGCCAGTGGTAACGCTTGGTACCAATATAAATTTGTTTCCTGACATATTTTACTAATCTGTTGTTTAATCAGATGGTTCATCTTTTCTACTTGCCCACTGACCTGAGGCCTGTATGGAACACGTAGTTGCCAATCAGTTTCTAATTTTTGCTAATTTCTTGTAACAATTTTGCACTAAACTATGAACCTCGGTCAGAAGAAATTGTCGCTGGTACTCTGAAATGAGGTATTATCTAGTTAAATAATGTTTTAATAACTTGTCTTGCATTATTTATCTTACAAGGGAATGCTTCTGGCCAGCCTGAAAAAGTATCTGTTAACACCAACAAATATTGATAACCCCCTTTTCTTGGTATTTCAGAAAAATCTATTTGCCACTGCTGTCCCGGATAGCTTCCTCTCCCAGTTGTCCCAATTTGATTTCTATTTTCAGTTTTAGGATTATTCTTAAGACATAGCTGACATTGTTTTGTCACTAATTGAATTATAGTATATAGATTTCTTCCTACAATTTGTTTGTTTAAGTATTTATACAAAGAGTTACTACCACAATGAGTTTTATTATGTTCCTCCTGAACTAACTTCCAGAGTTGGTTATAGGGGATTATGATTCGCCCATCAGGTATCTGAACCCCACCCTCTTTATTTTCCTGTCCTTTTAGATCTTGAATCAATTTTCTATCCTCTTTTGAATATCTAGGTTTAGATTTCTCAATTGTTAGTTTGCCATCAGGGATTAAGGACATGATTTTAGATTGTTCAGCTGCTCGTTTGGCTTCAAAATCGGCCAAATTATTTCCAATTTCCTGATCAGAGTCACCTTGATGTCCTTTACAGTACATAATAGCTACTTCTTCAGGTAGCTGAACAGCTTCCAGTAATTGTAGAATTTCTGTAGCATGTTTAATCTGTTTCTCTTGTGTGTTCTAAAGTCCTTGTTCTTTCCAGATAGCACCATGTGCATGTACCACACCAAATGCGTATTTAGAATCAGTCCAAATATTTATCCTTTTATCTTTAGCCAATTCCAGGGCTCTCGTTAACGCTATTATTTCTGCCTTCTGGGCAGAGGTGTTCGCAGGTAAAGATTTAGCTTCTATTACCTGTGAAGTTGTGGTAACGGCATATCCTGCCTTTAGTTCACCATTTTTCATGAAGTTACTGCCATCAGTAAACCAAGAATCAGCATCTTCCAGAGGTTTTTTTTTCAAGTCTGGTCAGCTCCAATAAACAGTCTCTATGGTGGCCAAGCAGTCATGTGTTAGTGGTTCTGCCAATTGTTCCTGCAAAAAGGATGCTGGATTCACAACGTTAGTGATCACAATTTCTATATAATCTTGTTCCACAAGGGTGGCCTGGTATGTTTAAAAAAATGTGAAGGAGATAACCAGTGGGCTCCTTTCTTTTCCAGGACTGCTGATACCGCATGGGACACTAGCACAGTAATCTTCTGTCCCAAGGTGAATTTGCGAGCCTCTTCAATATTCATGACAACTGCTGCCACAGCTCTTAGGCATCCGGGCCATCCTTTGCTTGCTTCATCCACCTGTTTTGAAAAATACACCACTGCTCTTCTGTATGGTCCTAGTTTCTGAGCAAGGACCCCCAAGGCTATTCCTTGTTTTTTATAGGAATATAGCCTAAAGGATTTAGTCACATCCGGAAGTCACAGAGTTGCAGCTCTCATTAGCTCTGTTTTTAAATTTCTGAAAGCCCCCTCTGCTGTTATCAGTCCACTCTAAAGAGGGAGGGTTTCCTTTAAACAGTTCATATACTGGTCTTACCAGAACACCGTAATCATGGATACAAAGTCTGCACCATCCAGTTGTTCCCAGGAATGTCAGAGCTCCTTGATGGTCGACGGTCATGGAGTCTGACAAATGGCTTCTTTTCTAGTAGCTCCAAGCTCTCTCTGTCCTCCTGCTATTTCATATCCTAGGTAGGAAATGAGGTTTGGATTCTTGTTTTATTCTAATTGGGCAGCCCCCCCTTTTTTATTTCCACTTTAACAGGCAAAGCATTTTTCACCTTACCTTGAGTTTCAGATGCCCATACTCCCAGATATATCTGATTAAGGTTTTCTTCTATTTCAGGGAGTTCCTCCTGTTTGCTTTTCTGCTGAATTAAAGATAAACTCAAAACTGCAATTAATTGATTTTTTTTTTTAATTCTAAATTCCATTTTGCCTTCTTTAAATGTTGCTTCTCTCCCTAATAAAGATTTTAGAGAATTTGGCATGCATAAAAATTTATGCATTCCTATTTGTTTTCAGAATTTGTAGTTTAAAGGTTTCAGAAAGAATGCCTCTCTCCTTTTTTTTCCTTTTTTTTTCCTTTTTTTTTTTTTCCCCTCTTTTTCTTGGTGGCCAGTAGCTCCTACATCTGTAACAAATTCTTTTCTCTCTGATTTAACACCAAGTTGCTCCTGTATCCACTAAAATTCCACTTTATTTCCTCTAATCCCTACTTTTAATTTAACCAGTGGATCTGCTAGGGTAGATTCCCCCGGTCCCCATCAGTATAGTTCCAATTCAGTCACCAAAGCCACCCCATGGCACTGCACCACCCACCCCACCCCCCTGCCCACCCCGGGCATTCTTGCTTCCAACATCCAAACTCCCCATAGCACGCACACCGATCCGCTTCCACAGAAGAAGAGCCCACTCCCCCACCTCTGCCCAACATCCCTCCTCCCATGCTCAAACACCGGACCTGCGCAAGCTCCCCTCCTTTCCCCCTTGGTTTTTCCTTTTTTATTTTTTTTTTTTTTTTCACAGGTGCTCACCCTGCTCTGCAGGGGCTGCAGATGCCTGCCTCTGCAACAGCACTTCTGTTTCAACCCTTTCTTAGCTCTGAATGTGAATGTGCTGCTTGTTGTCAGTGACAGCAATCTCTTCCTCCTTATCGATATCTGATAGGACAGGTGCAGAGGGTGCTCCTCTCGGAGGTACCTGTGATACATAATTTTCCAACCTATCTTCTTGATTACTGTTTTTTAACTTTAAACATCTTTTCCCAATATCACAGGCTGAACAACATCTCTCCATCTTAACTTTCAGTTTTCCCTGTCCTTTTCCAAAGCCAAAATTAAGGGATCTGGCGGAGCTATATTCATTTTGCATTCAGTCTGTCACTCTGGGTGGTTTCTTAAAGTGAAAAACATATCTGCGTACATTACTTCATCCCATTTTCCTTGCCACCTCAAAACAACATTAATTGCAACAATGTATTATAGTTCAGAGTTCCATTTTTAGGCCTTTTTTCCTGATCTTCCAAAATATACAAAGGCCACCATTGGTTACAATATTTCACCAATGTTTTCTTATTTACTGAGCCCCCAGGAGACCCTCCAAGTTCTTTCCGGTGTGCCAAAATGCACCCTAAAGGACTCTTTTGCAAGATGTCTTCACTCTGCTGATTTTCCATTATAAATCTCACATTCATACACACACACACACACGGAATCACGCAGACACGCTCCACACAGTTACAACACTTGAGACAAAGACAGAGACTAAAATTCAATCAAACAACAGTTAATAACACAGTTATAATATCCTGTCACCAATACCAAAATGACAAGACCAAAATCTTTACTGTAACAAGCCACAAAATAAGATGAATACCAGTAGAACCAAAAACAATACTTCCTAACCTCTATGCCTCAGACCGTATAGTAACATTAGTGGGGGGTTTCCTTGAACCCCTTTATATTTGACCAGCCTGTCAGTGTCCCAAGAAGGACGAGACCCTTATGTCCGACCAGCCTGTCTGCGTCCCACTGTGGGAACCGTACTGGACCGCCCACTGTATCAGAGGGTGATTCGACTAACCTACTCAGGGACCCATGCTGACAGCATCATGAATCAAATCCCTTATGGGCTGTTGATAGCACACTGGACCCAAAACCATTTCCACAAGACACCCCCTGCGTCTTGTAAAGTATTTAAACAAGCAAGAAGCAAAATATGCTTTGAAAAACTGGAGAAGTTCTATGTATTCTTTTTATAAAGTAAAATTCATTTGTCCAGGGTATGTACTGATGTTGTGGGTAACAAGCATAGCCTGTGTAATCTAGCAGTAGAACTTAATTTTTCCACTGTCTAAATTTGAAGCTAGAAAAAGCTGCATCCACATTTTTATAAATTTCCAAGGATTTGAGATGAATGCTCTATGAAAAGTATTTTTAAAATCAGGAGTAATCAATTGAGTAATCATTCCAAAAGACATGTCATTTGGACAAGAACTAACCTCAAGGAAGCACTGCAATCTGCATTATGTAAGTGGCAATGATTGCTGAAGGCCTTTTGGGTTTAAGATCTAGGAATTTATGAAAAGCTACAGCTTGGCCAAAATGCCATTACCTAAATCAATTTCTAATGCTAATATTTACAAAGCCTAGAAGGTGTTACTGAGGGCTAGGTAGGGATGAACTGTTCATGCTGTTGGGCATCATTAAAGAAATAAAAATATATTCCAGGTAGTTGAAATTCCTTGATGCTGAAATGCTATCATGTTTTGAGAAATTTGGCATTTTTTAAAAACATTTAAAAACATTTTAAAAACATTGGCATTTTTAAAAACATCAGCAATGTACAACATGAGAACTAGATACCATCTTTATCTCAGGTAAAAATTTTATCAAACCTTTAAACTAAGATTTTTAAAACTCTTCCTGTCTGTGTATTGGTATACAATCAAAGAGTTTTAGAGCTTCATAGAAATGGATGTCAGAATGCTTGCAAAAATATTCTCCTGACTTTAGAGAGATATGTATTTCTGTCATCTCATTTTACAGAAGGGGGTACCATGTGTAAGAGAAATTAAGTAATGTTGTTGATATCATGGAGGAAGGCAATGACCAAAAAAAGGGACAAAATAGCAGGGCATGTGATGCTGATATGAACTGCTTCTGCTGACTGGAAGTCTTATGTACCTGGCCAGCAAAACAAGGAAACTATGGCCCACCCTCTTCACAGGTCCGGTTGTTTACTCACTTTCCTTCTGGTTAGCTGGAGTCACAAGCCATTTGTTCCTTAATTTAGTCCAAAAATACATACACCAGTTACAGAGCTGTCCCTTATTGCGTTTCTTATTTTCTCTTCCAAGAGGAATCAGGCCAGTTCAGAAGGTTATACTCTCTAGATAAATGTTCCAAAACAAATGGGTTTATATATGGCCTCTGATTTAGTTAAAGAGGTCCTTTGGCAACAGTCCATAAATACTGAATTGAAACCCACTTAGAAATTGATAATCTCAAGAGAACCCAAATAATAGGGTCCTGTCCTAAAATTCTAAGACTAATGTTGGAATAAATTGCCTTTATATTAGCATCACAAGTTCTTTTGTAATTGATGTGTCTTCCCTTTAGACTGCATGTCTTGTTTTTAAATGAATGTTGAAAGACATAGTAAGGTTTGTTCGATGAGCAATTGAAATACTGTTTATACATCAGAGAACAATAATTTACATTTGTGCAAATATTTCAGTTTTAAAGGAATTATATAAATAGAACTAATTATACAGTGGAATTAAAAATGTAAAAAAAGAGAAAAATATATTACTTTCACAATATTAAATATCTGGACTGTTTTACAAATAGTGGCATGAGCTTTAGATTTGAAAATTGAAAATAGTGTCTGTAATGTTGATGATGAAAGACAGAAATGGTAATGTTACTGTTAAAATGAAAAAAATAAAAAGCTTTACATCTTTTTTTACCATTGTTTTTCTTTAAAGAGTGTACATAATTGAAGTTGCCTTTGTAATGTTACTGATAAAGATAAGAGACATAGCAGGGATATAGGAGCTGAAAATTTTGTGAATTTCTGTCTGGACAGTAAAAAGCTTTTGTATATAGTTTTCTGGCAGTTTTAGTGACAGATGCCTGCTGTCAGCTGTAGCACTGTCTTCTCTTACTGTAGCTGCCAGCAGGAAGTAGTCGTTCCAAAATTTACTAACAGCAGCTGATCAACATGACATTATAATGAAACTTGGGAGAATGTTAGAATAATACATCAGAGTAGGAACCATCATTAGTGCCATGGGTCTAAATGATATATGCCATTTTTCTGACTGTTGCACAAAGAATACAGCAGGGCACTTTGTTCCTCTATGGATTACTCTTGTAACAACACAATCTTTTGATTTAAACCCTCACAAGCATGGTTAGAATGGCTTGTGGAATAAAACACATAGGTTAAATAATTCAAAGTACTGTAGAGGGAAATGATGTGTAATCCCAGTTCTTGTAATAACCCTGCTTGGGATCAGGCAAGGTAGAGCACAGCAGTGGATAGAAATATTTGATCATTTAAGGCCTGATGCTGGGAAGTGCAGAGCTTCTCTTGAAGTTCTCACTAGAGTTAAGAGGTGTGAGAATCTCTCAGGAGCAGTCTTTCACTTCCCAAATTAGACACATAGCATTTTTGTTCAGGAGATTTATATTAGGCTGCTCTGCATTCTATACATAGCTGCTGTTCCTTTATATGGCTTGTTCTCTGAGGGGGGTATTCGTACCATGTAACTTCTGGCATCTAACTTGGGGACCTAAATTAAGACTTTGGGCTCCATACTTAGTGGTGCTCAAACAGGCAATTTAGAGCTAGTCAGCCCTAAATATCTACTATTTGGAAAAGGTGACAAGCAGCTAAAGTAAATCAGAATACAAGATATTTATTAGTGTGGCAGAGATTGTATCAAATACTGTACTTGGATGAACATACACATTTTTAATCAAGGCATAAAATCACAAATAGCAAGTGTCAAATGCTGGAGACAGCTCACCACTAAAAGTAGATTGATGGAAACATATACATGTGAAATATGCATTTTATTTATGTGACATGTATGATATTTAAGGTTTTCAGCACTCATAGCTCAAACTCAGACCATCACTTTTTATTTCAGAAAATGAAGTTAGAATCAGTTGGTAGTATTTTCATGCCTTTCCATAATTTTGCTGTATTTTTCAAAGCCACTCATCTTCTTTTTCAATGTTTCTTTATATATTTGGCTTTAAAAGTGTCTTCTGCATATTTTTAAACAAACAGGACTGAAGTCCATGAAAGCTGCCCATGTGCAGTGTTTCCAAAAATGAGTCCATGTTTATCCAAACCTTTAGGTTATGCAGGTTCAAATTACAATTCTACATGCGTATCTACAGTTTATAATAAGCGGTGATAGCCAGCCTATGGCATTTGTGACAGAATTAGCACACAGGGTGGTTGTCAACAGCAGAGAAACTGAGCCCCAGGGTTTACCTGCTTCTCCTGCCTGCCAGGTGGAAGTGCCAGCAAGGGGCTGGGAAGGCTCTGGGAAATGGCAACAGCAGAATGAGGGATGACAGGCAATGCAGAGGTCAAATACAGAGGTTAATGGCACACGTAATTTAAGGGAAAAAAAAAGAAAAACAGCAAACAAACCTGATTTTATGTAAGTCCTATAAAATGGGAATATAAAGTGCATTATACTAATATTAAGGTGGTGAAAGTTCTTTTTACTTTAATTTCAGCCTCCTTGCATGAATGGAAGTGGGTCAAATACAGGTAACCTGTAGTTACAAAGGAAAGTTCCAGATCAAACTGGAAGATACCTGGTGAACTTCAGTGGTCTGGATCCCATCCTTACTGCCTCAGATTTCTAAATGCAGAAATGAGCAAAACTATGAGGCATTGTTCTCACACAGAGTCATTGAATGATTGAGGTTGGAAGGCACTTCTGGAGGTCACCTGGTCCAAGCCACTTGCTCAAGCAAGGCCAGTTGCCCAGGACCACGTTCAGGTGACTTTTAATTTTTCAAAGGATAAAGCCTCCCCAGTGTCTCTGGGAAAACTCTGCTAGTGCTTGGTTACCCTCACAGATAAAAAGTGTTTCCTGATGTTCTAAGGGAGCTTCCCATTTTTCAGTTGTGTACACTGCCTCTTGTCCTACCCCTGGGCATATCCAAAAGAGCCTGTCTCCATCGTCTTTACTTTCTTTCTTCAGAAATTTGTACATATTGATGATATTCCCCCCTGACCCTTCTATTCTTCAGGCTGAATATTCCCAGTTCCCTCAGTCTTTCCTCATGTGAGAGATGCTTCACTCCCTTAATCATCTTTGCGGCCCTTTAGAGCCCTTTCTCCAGTAGCTCCAGATATCTTTTGTACTGGTGAACCCAGAAGTGGACACCGCACTCCAGGTGTGGTTTTGCCAGTGCTGAGTAGACATTCACAAGGATACTTTAAAGATAAAAATATGAAAGATCATGAGGATCTCCAATATCCTGGTGACTGGAAAACAAAATAAATCATACAAATACACACAGAAAGAATGTGAGCTAAGGCAATAATTGCAATATTAATTATGTTGCTACATATGCCTCATGTATTTGACTCTGAAGAGAACAGCATTCTTGTAAGGCAGCTTGAGTTTCTTTTGTCTCAAATTTCTCACATATAAAAAACTAAAGTACAGTTAAAAAAATCCTGGAATGTGGAATCACGTAGATACGCCTATGATTTATTCAGAGAAGACTTTGAAGGTATTCAACAGCATTGACATCATGGCTTTAGGATTTCTATTTTCTCTAATGAATACAGAAAGAAGAATCCTGCCTCAGAATGGATCTCACTGTACCTTTTCCCTTACACTAAACATCCAACAACCCCTGCTTCCTCCTGGATATCCCTGTCCCAGGCTGCTTCTGGCTCATCCCAGTTGTGTATTTTCTTTCTCAAGTTATTCATCTTGCTGCAATATTCAAGAAATTGGCTGCTGCATCTACTCTGCCATCCTTCTCCATCTCTGCTCTTCACCTTTTGTCCTAAAGAGCTTGAGTTCCCCTCTTTATTCAACACTACTTACAAAAGAACTCTCTTTCTTATCCTTCCTTCTTCCTTCCCTCTTGTCCTACCAATAACAATCATTATGAAACAAACATGCAGCGTGAAAACTGTTGACCTGTATTTTGGCAGTAATACTGACAGTATTCACAATTTTCTCTGTGGGTAAAAACAGTGTCATTATCTTCACAGACTACAGCTTCTAGAAATAATGTAACTTCTTGTATTGTAATATATAAATGTGGTTTCAAATTTTAACATTTCTTAATTGTGTCTATATTTCAATAATTAGTTTCAGTTTGAATAGACAAAGGTGTGATGCATTTCTGGTTTCCACCTGAAATCCTATTTACTGTGCATTATTAAAATCGGGTATTTTAAAAGTGTTTCTTCTGATGAATCCCATTTGGCTTGGCTTCTTTGGATACTTTGGCAATAGTAAAGATGTTGTTTTTGTAGGTCAGGGGGCACTGAATGGAGAATTCAGTGTTTTAATGTATTTGAAATAACTTACAGTAAGAGCAGACTTACTGTAATACTTGAATCATTTCATATGCTATAGCAATCTCGATATCTGATTAAAAAGCACATCTGCTTTTCAACATGCACTGATAGACTTCAGTATTATTTTATATACATATATATTAGAAATGCAAGAGGTATTAATATAAAAATAAGGTAAAGTAGCCTCAAATCTTGTTGGAAAACACTAGAATTTTAGAAAACTCTCCATTATCATTGTATCAGAAACATGTTGCCTTGTAATTTTCTTATTCTAAATCCATACTGTAATAGAGTCAAGTAAAAAATATCAAGAGTGTGTGGACAAACCTAAGTCATAACTGAAGAGAACAATTTAAAAAAAAAAAATCTACATTCCAACAGACAGTTGCAAAAATTACTTGTCATTTTATGGTTATATTCTCTTTATGGAGGCAGACCATGACATACTATATAGAAAATAAAGCTAGAGTATATATGAAGTTTTCACTGTAACATTTTACATCTCAGGAAACAATCTCATGGGAAATACTGTGTGATACAAGGGATAAAAGATGCATTCAGTCTTAACTGGTTTCTTTCATGGTTTTGTAGATACTGACTTGTGATTCAGAGAGGGCATATGCATTTGTTTCCAGTATGTTCTCATTTTTCAGTCACAGATGTTCTTTTGGGTACATTTGTATTCTAAAATGCAAAAGGTTTTGTCACATCTGGCTAGCCCAGAAAAGAACATCCCTTAATGACAGAAAGACAAGTCAAAGTCATAATGAGATTTAATCCCAGTTTAATTATTTCAGAACTGCTTGGGAATGTAAAGGCAGGAATCACCATAAAATGTTAAAAAGGATAGGAATCCATCCCAGTCATCATGCAATACTAACTTGCACACACTTTCATTATTTCCAATGTACTTGAATAAGCATTGATAAAATAATTAATAGTTCATAGTTGCATATGGTCTTCTGACTTTTTAGTTTTGAATGAAATGGAATTCTGTCCTTGCTGCTGATAGAGCCAAGATTTCATTGGTGGACTTGTGGGTGGATATGGCCCATTGGATTATCATGGATGATGTTACATCAAATACAGGAGGGAAAAACTGCCTAGAAATTCCCGCATCCAGCTTCTTGTAATTAGGGTACAATATAAGTGCAATAGGAAAATATATTTCACTTTTTTGTATTACATCAGTATTTTTTGATAGATTGGGGAAAAGAGGTCCATATTAGTCAACTAATGGAATTGATTAAGTAAATTAAGTTTTCTTTCTTTGCTTCCTTATTTCTGTTTTCTGTACTAGTTGCATAGTGATCTAGTGATCACTGAGAGAAGAACGGTAGAGTGTTCTGGTCTCCATTTACATATATTAAGAATTTATACAGCCTGAATTTTTCTCGGTGATGATGATTTCTAGTGAGAGGCTTCCTACTCAGTAACTATTATGTAAATCTCCCTGGTTAATCACCACCTGACACCTTGCCTTGATTGTGCTGATGCCTTTGCTTAGCTGATGTCTGTAACCTGCCTTGTCTGTGTCACTTTGGACAACTTTTATCATGAACAAAGACACTGCAAGAGGGATGTACACATCTGAAGAGTTATTTATGGCTATTACAAGTAACAGAGAATCTGGGCAAAAAAGAAAGGAGACTAAGTAATAATATGCTGACGAGCCCCCATAAAGCAAGCAGCAAGTCTGTGCCAGCCAGACAGCTTGATGGCAGGTGTGAAAGGGTCAGCCTCCATTGCTAATCCCCCATGCTGCTGATGCCATCTTTATACCTTCTCATGTCACTGTTTTTCTCCTGGCATCATTGAGCTGCCAACTATCCCTGTCTCAACAATCTTATCTCTGCCTATCATTTTACCATTCTTTTCTAGCTTAGCACTTTTTCACAGCTCCTTCTCACAACCTGGCAAGTTTGAGCCAAGATTACACAACCATGTTATGTTGAAGCAGTCCTTGAATGGCAGACTGCTTTGAGAGGACACCTAGCAGAGAGGTTACACACCAGTGACGTTGGGAGACTGACACTATCTAGTGAGGAAAATTTCTATGTTTTTAAACAGAAAGGACGAAGTACTATTCATCCCTGTCTGTACAATAGTAGGATTGCATGAACTTAAGTGGCCAAAGGCTCACCTTTGTTATGGCTAAATATGAAGATGAAAATCTAAACAGAGAAAGGAAGAAAAGTCGAAGTACCTCTCAGCTTCCCCTCAAAACATTATCCTCTGTACCAAATATTTCAGAGCCCTCCATTTCCCCACAAATTCACCCCGAAGAATTCATCTGTCACACATTCAAACCTCCATCTGCTCAGGTTTAGACAACACAGTAGTTACAATGCTGGCATCCTTCCTGCTCTAGCACTTTCATGACTGTTGTGACCACAGGAGGCGAATAAGAGATAGCACCTCCACATGTGTGAGGTGAGGGAGGAATATTGAACACCGACAACATGTTAATGAGTAGGAGAATGTGTAGATGAAGAAGGGAAAGATTTAGCTGGCATAGCAGAATATTAAGTGAGAAGCAAATGAAAATACTCTATCCAAAAAAAAGAAAGAAAAGGAATTCAATTTCTATACAGAAAATAAAAAAGTGGGAAAATTGAATATATCGACAGGAAAAATGACTGAATGCCATAGCTGTGCCAAAACTTCTTCTTTGGTCCAGAGGGATAAGGTGTGTTCATCCAGAAGAAATAAGATGCTCAAAGAGAATAATGTTCATAGATTCTGCCTAAAAGTTGAATGGAAAAGGCAGGAAATAAAATGTTCTAGTATAAAATATTTGTAGTACACCATCATTATCATGCCAGAAGAGCAGGCTTTTTATATGCTGCATAGCTCAACATAAGGAAAGACAGGGTAAGATATGTATGTAGAAGCACACACAGATAGGTATCAATGATTTAAATCACTGGTGGAATATACACCAGGCAAAATTCATGTCAGGCAGGCTGGATACCATCTGTCATAGTTAGGTTTCCACAGGATGACTAGATATAGATATTGGCAGCTTTCTGGTTAAAACCATCCATCTGAACATTCAAGAAAAGTGTTTCTCTTCTATCACAATCAGAAATTCAGTTTACTTTTTTTTTTTTTTTTTTTTTATGTAGGCAGTAGAAATACATCAGTATATCCTTAAAAAGCTTTGAGGCATAACAATAAATGGTTCTGGTTTATTCTTGAAAGTGATTTATTATGTTTCAAGTCCTTCCTAAGGCAGCTTTTTTTTTTTTGAATATGCAGTATGTTAATCTATTAGTCTCAAGCTCTGTTTCTTTCTCTCTACACCAAACTTGATGTTGAGGCTATCATTCTCCTTTGGTTCTAGGCGAAACAAAAAATTAAAATCAAAAGAGTTTTCTTCTATATAAACACCTCAATCTTTATAAAAGGAAAAAAAAGAAAAACAGAAAAAAAAAAAAAGAAGAGAAATACTGGAAAACACTTCAGCGAACTAACATCACAAATGTTTTTAAAATTCATTAAGCATATAGACAAATTACTTTATTGTTCCCAGCTTTGTGTAATCAAAATGCATAAACTCAGAAAGACTGTGTTGCTGTTAATAGGTTCCTATCCAGAAGAATCTAGCAATTAGCAAGCCAATGCTTTGATCAAAACTGGTTGATCTATGAATGATGTGATATGATGTGATGCATGAATTAAGCCATAAGCTACTGCATTATTTCTGTGGTGGCTTTCGGTTTCATCCTGTGCTATATATTTTAACAGGAATTGTGCACGCAATTTCAAATAAAGCAAATTGAAATGAAGAAGAGGTTTTTTACGATGGCTGTGTATTTTTACATTAAATACCAGCTAATCCATAAGGATTTTGCTGGTTCTCTGCCAAGAACAAAAGTTATTAGAGCTTTTAGTTTACTCTTTTAGTCAAACAACAATATATAACATGACAATTCTTCCAATGCAGTAAACTAAGAGGTCCCCACTGAGTGCAATTATCATAAGACAGAAGCTGTGGAGAATTTTATTTAAAATTGCATGTTTTAAATTAAAAATAAAAGGAAAAAGAAATCTACCCTCCTACAAGGAAATAATACTAATGTGTATTTAAAAAATTGTCTCATATTAATTTTCATGTCTTTTTACTGTAAATCCAATACTATCGTTCTAGTCTGAGAATCATAGCTATACAGTCCTGCCTAAAAATGCCTTGTGTCTTACAGTCTTGTCTTAATAACCCAGGATTTGGCTAAACTAATTTTTTATATGAGTATATTATATATATGTATATAATTATTTACACGGTAAGAATAGTAGTTTCCTGAAAAAGCTTCTGAGATTATGTGTATTTGAAAGATGCGAAGAGTATTGCAAGCCTAGGTGGCATACATTAAGAAACGTATTTTCTAACCAATGTGTAACACTGCTGTAATAGATCATTAGCTGATTTCTGCATAGTGACATTTTCATAAATATGTTTATGAAATATATGTTTACGTGACATTTTCATAAATATTTTCATAATGTGTACTCTTTGAGAATCTGCTCCATGGTTTGTACCATCTCCATATTTGGTTTTATTTCTTTAGCATGAGGAAACATCTTCTAGAAAAAAAAATAATAAAATGTTTCTCTTACTAGCAATCTCATACGGAAATTTTAATTTCTTTTAAACATGACTGATAGCTTTATGCTGCCATTTTTTTCACACTGCTTGAGTTTACTTAATAAAATAAGCATTCAAAGGAGATAGGCATCAGTTCAGGAACTAATTTTTTTTTTTTAGCAGTCATTCAAAGTCAGAAATTTCAGTTGGAATGCTATTGTACTTATATTCTGTGCTGTAGTTGTAGTACGAATTCCCCAAAAGCACAGAAAATTCAAGGTCTTTAGCTGTTACATTCCCAAATCTTTTTTGTCCTAACCAGCAAACTTTAAAGAAGCAATAGCTGCATTGTGGTGTAATTGCCCAAAGGTGAGTGTCCTGGGTTTACCTGGAGCCGTTTTGCTCCTTCTTAGTAACTGGTGCTAGCTCTGTGTTTTGACTTCCAGCCTGGGCAGAGACCTGATAACACCGATTGCTTTTAATTGTTGTTAAGTAATGTTTGTTCTGGCCAAGGACTTTGTGAGTCTCATGCTCTGCTGGGGATGAGGGGAGGCCGGGAGGAAGCAGAGACAGGACACCTGACCCAAGCTAGCCAAAGAGGTATTCCATACCACAGCACGTCATGCCCAGGGAGGTAACTGGGAGTTACCCGTAAGGGCACACTCTCTCTTTGGGGGGGGTCAAACTCGTTCGGCAGTGGTACCGTATTCTCTTGTTATTTTCTCTTATCAATATTATCATTGGTGGTAGCAGTAGTGATTTGTGTTATACCTTAGTTACTGGGCTGTTCTTATCTCAACCCGTGGGAGTTACATTCTCTCGATTCTCCTCCCCATCCCTCCGGGAGTGGGGAGGGTCGGGGCGGGTGAGTGGACGAGCTGTGTGGATCGGTTTAAACCACGACAGGGAGATACAAGTCTATTTCATTCCTGTTCGGCCCATAGTGTTGTGTTTGGCATGGAAGCCAAATACTTTCAAGGAACTTTCAGATAATACTATTGTAGTATTTGCAGCTGCAGGACGTGCGGTGTTTTGGGTTCTTGACTGCCTTGGAAGGTATAAAATTTAAAGAAATTACTAAAATTAAAATGTGTGCATATATGTATATATACACACATGTAACAGTTTTTAAAAGCTAAAATTTAACAACTGCATTCAGAGCAGATAACTACAATATAAAAATGCTCAGAATTTACAAAATCAAAGGTAATTATTTAATACTTGATATTAAAATACTGTGAAATGGGACTATAACACAGAGGAAAAAACATGTTAGCACATCACAGTATTTAATACAGTCATTAAGATAGAAATCAACATACATATAACTGGAAGAAAAGGCATATCTTGACTGACTACAAGAAGATAAATAAAAATCCAAATGTTTAACAACAAACATAAACCTTAATGGGAATGAGGTTTAAAAATAGATTCAAATTTCATCCCTTTGAATACTGTCTAAAACCCAGAAAAATCAATAAAGCTATTAATAAAATAACAGTTCAAGCAAGTGATATACATAGACATTTTAAATATCATAGATCACTTCTGGTTTGTGAGGGCAAGATCTTCTATGACGAGGTCTGGGATTTAACTGCTAATAAAAAACAGTATTTTTTTATTTTCCTATAGGACCTTTCATGCTGTCCTTTAACCACTTCTCTATGATTTCTGTTTGAGGTTATGAAATAAGTTAGGACAGAAAACGGTAGGACAGACAGAAATACACCTGAACTTTCTAAACATGATTATTGGGTTCCAGATGAAGTACGTTAGCAATGCATTTTCTCATTGATAGATGATTTCTTCATGCCACCTCCACATTAATGTTCATGCTGTTATGGAACCACTCTGTACTTTTGACAGTCTAGGTCCTAAAAATGATACAGGCATGCATGTGAGAGTGGACAAAGTTATTCTACTCTTCCCTTCATTCTTCTTCCTCAGACTGAGTGAAATTAGTGTTGGGTAATTTCTTCATACTAAAGATTCTTACAGTACACTGAAGATTCAAGCTGTTGTCACCTCTTTTAGATCTAAGGAAATATTAGATTGCTAGGATTTGATGAGGAGAAATCAGTTGAAATACGAGTAGCATCTTGATGATGCTCAGTTTTGCATCCTTATCTTGTGCTAAAGATGATGAAAGCAAATTGTCTTTTCATGCCTGAAGGAGATAAAAAGTGAAGAGATAATGGTGGCATGTGGTTATTTTGGCAGTCTTCCAAATCTAGAACTTTTGCCAGACTTAAAAAAAAAAAAAAACAAACCAAAACCAACAAAATAACAAAAAAAAAAATCAAACCAAAATAACAACACCAAAAAACCCCAACAAAACCCCCCCAAAAAAAAACAAAAAAAAACCCACACCAAGAAACCACCACCAAAACCCACTTGCAGTTTCCTTCATTTTCAAGTGTTTTGACAAAAATCTAACAAAAACTTTCTCAAATAGAAAAAATGAAGTCTAAATTTCTTTTATAAAAGACCATATTTTTTTCATATCTTTTCAGATATATATACCTTAGCATCATGGCCCATGCTTATGCCACCCTCAGGCAAGACTAGTTAAATACGCTAATTTGGGGCTAAACTGAAGAGATAAATGGTGGTGAACTTAGCGCTTGTTATTGTGGCTATTAGACAATACAGCTCCTTACAACTTGTAAGCACATGGCACTTGCCTTGACAGGACAGTGGGAGTGTAATATACCTAATCTGCCAGGCTTCCCTATATTTGTACTTCAGCCATCGTCCTCCATACCGGAGAGGCTTTAACCACTTGGCTTGCTTAATTGCAGCACGTTTCACATTTGTGAACAACCTGGCAGTAAGTCCACCCATCGATCACGAGCCCATCTGTATGTTGCATCTCTGCCTTGATGACCTGAGGTGGGCTAAAAATAATTCACCCTTATGTTGCCAATCTAAATCAATCTTAACAGCTTTATCTACCTGCTGGTTGTTCTGGCTTTCCACCATCCAAAAGTCACTATAAAGTACTGGCCATTTTTCTTGTTCATCAATGTCCAAGGCCAGCTGGATGGCTTTCACCTCTGCAAACTGATTTGACTTGCTCTCTCCTTCAGCATGTTCTGTAACTTCTCATAGGACACTCCATACAGCCGCTTTCCCTGCCCGATGCTTTCCCACAGTATGGTAGGGAAAATACTACAACTCCGCAATTCACATATTGAATTGGTTGGATATGGCCAGGTTGGATGGGGCTTTGAGCAGCATGGTCTAGTGGAACGTATCCCTGCCTGTGGCAGGGAGGTTGAAACTATATGATCTTTAAGCTCCCTCCCAACCCAAACTGTTATATGATGTTGGTGTTGATCACTAAAGAACTAAATAATCTCTCCTACTTGGAAGACTGCCTTTCCCAATTTTATTTCTTGTCCCTTTCTACATTATAGTGTTCGGGAAGGTTCCGCTGTTAAAGGGATTCTTCTTTAATATGTAAAATAATTTTCTACCACAGTAGTTTTTCTCCAAATCCTCTTTAATGAAACAAACACACAACAAAAACAAACAAGAAAACCCCAACCAAGCTTAGAAAAATCCTAAGCATCTTTTTTTTTAAACTTCACACCTAAATTCAAGAAAATATTTCTCCCCTAGAGACAGATTTTTTATTTCTTTTTAATTGCAAAGTACTAAAATAAGGAATAGGGCAAAAGAATCTGGACTGTTATGTTTGAAGGTCTTGTTCCTTCACAGTTGTTAGGTTTCATATGAGAATTTTTTTCACCATAAAGGAATACATCAAAGGAATTGCCAGCTGTGTTCCAGTGAGAATGAATGCATTTGTATGAAACAATCAGTGAAGCCTAACTAGTTCATTAGGAAGTAGCCATACATACATATATACACACATCAATAACCCAGTGAGGATTCAGTATTAAATGTTGAAAGATTTCAGCACACAGAAGACACCTACAGATAGAATTGCGTGAACCCTAATATTCTTTCTCCTGAACTAAAGGACCATACATGAGACAGTCCTATAAGAATATCTGCACTGAATTCATGCTATTTCTTCAAGCAAAACACAAGCAAACATAAAGTGAAAATACCTGATCACCACCATAGCGGAAGAAGTAAATGGGCAAGTCCCTGGAGTACTGAACCACAGCACTCTGACCTACTTCATTACTAGAAAAAAACAGCTTAAGTCAAATCCTGACAAACTAAAGCTATTAAGCAGTTTCATTCTGCTTCATATCACAGTTCAATTTTACCATAAAATCACAGCTACCACTTGCCAAGACATCACACCCTATCATAACTCTGCACAGCACGGGAGAGCTGCAATTTCCAGCTATGGGCTATCATCTGCTACACTCCACCAAGCACACACTACTGCAGCACGTCCCTGGCTGGCTGCCAGACTACTTCAGCACTCCACAACACTCCATGTCCAGCTCATAATTCAGCCTACTAGTATCAAGATACCATAATGGACATCATTGTGTGAAGAAGGATTTAGCACAGCTGTAGAATGATGCAGCTGACACTCTCATCGTAATACATCACCTTGTAAACCCAGTAATATCCATAAGAGGGGAAATCTGGCTGGCCAGATGAGAGTTCATCCAATTAGCCCCTATTGTCCTCTGTATCACATTAACACATCAGATTTCAACCTGGGGTTTGGAAGCTGAAAAAAGTAATGCAATATTTCATATGTAAAACCATCATATAATTCTTAGGCCAAAGTCTGTCCTTCATTATACCCATGTAATACTACTAAATTTACTCTGTACAGCTAATGCCCAGCAGGTGCAAAAAATTTTAGCAAAATGTTTTGCATCATGTTACGTAGCTGTCCACATGGTCTGCAATGTCAGGCTGCGTGGGAGGAGACAAAATCCACGATGCACTGAGAAGTCTGTCTAGGATCTGAGTTCACCCTGATGATCTGATTGAACTGAAAATAGGAGGTACGCCAGAAATAAACAAACCCAACAAAACACACCATTTGTAATTTTGCTCTGTGTGAGGAATCAAAACAGGGAATTACCAGGTGGCGGAAGGTGAAGACTGCATGAGCAAGTGTATTGGCCAGTGTGGCTGAACTATGCATTTGGCACCCAGACAGCTGGATGAGGTTATACAACCCTAATATAACCAGATTTGTCACTCGTTGATTAGCAGCTACAGCCTCCCTTTGCCATGGGGCTGGATTTTACAGCCTGTTAAATCCATCATATTTGTTGACCTTTGAAGTATAGGACTAGGTTTTTACTTTTGTCATCAAAAGAGGAAAGTGGATTTTTCTACCTTTCTGAAAGTAAGCCTGAGACCTTCATGAGTTGCATTTTTTCACAATGTATTTTACAAGGTGATGTCTTTGTTTCACACATGCACTCATTTCTGGGCATCTACAGGTGGAAGCAGAGATAGGGGAGTCATCCTCCCAAAGTGTGGGAAAAGGTGAAATATTGTGATGAATGCAATCCTGCAGAGATTAAGAAGAAACTGGTGAAGGCTGTGACATTCTTAGCTGGAATCAAAGACTGAGAAACAGAATAGGGCATTCTTTGAGAAGGACTGTGCAGGCATATATTCGTTAGGTCTGTCTCTGAGACACAAAGCATGCATGGGAAAACGAAGAGGGCTGTCTGCAGACACGCCATAGGCATGTCCCTCAGTTAATCTCTACTTGGAGGAGAGGCATCAATCTTCTACTAACTACAAGAAATTAAGGAAGGAATAGTGATCTGTACTGTAAAGTTGTGTCATATTATTCTCAGGTGATTAGAGTAAATTGTTGTCTTTAATGCTGTACTAAACCATATGTCTAGCCTCCTGTCTTTCTTCTCACACATTAAAGAACACTCTTACCTCTCTCTGACATTTGGTATCTCATGATCTTCAGCTGCTCCAGGTTCAGGTTGTGATTAAAAGCTAGAATCTTATTTGGATGAGTAGCAGCATTTTCAGGTATTACCCCTATAGGGAGGTATATATTATAAAGCTTAGAGAGCAGTCAGAAGCCAGGTAGTCTATACAAGAGTAAAAAGCACTTTTATTAACTGAATAAATGCTTAGTATAAAGTAATTGAGTTTGGTCTCCTGGAAACATCCAGGGCATGATTCAGTGAGGTATTCAAGAGGATGCTTAACTGAAAGCCTAGGGTTACATTCCATTAGTGAACAGTGTAAGAGTCTTCAAAAAGAAGGTTATAAAACCTTGTCCTTTAACTAACATACATGTTGGAAGTATTTAGCTTTGAATTAGGGAACAAACTGAGTGTTCAAGAGTGTTAGCAATACCTGTTGTAATATTATACTCTCCTGCAAACACAATCCCATCTGACTTTGCAATGTGACTGTCTTTTCTTGCACATTCTCTAAATTAGTGTTGTAGGAAGGTTTTTTAGTACTCTGAATGAAAACAAAAAAAGACCAATGAAATATTATAAATTGTATCGTAAAATAGTTGTTTCCCAAACTTCCAAAATAATATTTCTCCGTTCTGACTCTTCCCTATATTCTCTACATTGTAACATTTAGAAAGCATAATCTCACTTTCCAGAATGAAAGTGTGAATTTGTCAAAGTTTAGACCTCATGCCTTATTTCAGGTAGGTACTTAAAAGTTAGCTTAAATGGAGTAGTTACAGTTTTCTCTGTATATTTTGTAAGCAGTTAAGCATTTGGTTAAAATGAATGATGTTCAGCGCCGAAAACTAAAGTGATTAGGAAATCAGTTATCCAAGAAATTATCTGAGGTGATTGATACATACATAGCAACACTGCGGTGCATTTTTTGATTCACAACCTGTTGGGGAAAAAAAAAAAAAAAATAAGAAAAAAAAGTCCTGTGTCTCTTTTTTTGTTGGTGCTGCTTATACTTTCAAACAGTATTTAAGCAGCTAGAGTAATAACAAGACATTATATCCTCTGATCAAGGTACTTATTCTTCTTTATGTGGTCAGAGTTACTTATATTAACTGCCTTTTCTGGGTGGAAAGACATAAAGGAGAAAGTGTGTTTATAAAGGATGGCTGAAAAGGATTGCTCTGAAATAAAGGCATTGTATTTGGATGACAGTTAATCTTAACATTTCACCATACTGTCCCTGGAATATGGAAATATAAAGCTGTATGGAAAATCATATGTATTTCTCTGTTCTGTCAGGTGGCAAGGAAGTAATGCTGATAGATGGGGAGATGACATCTGTCACTAAACAAATGACTGTGGAAAAATCATGAATACTGCAGTTCCTTTAAGATTTTGCTGTCAAGCTGAAGTGAGAGAGATTTTTGATAGCAAGAGTCATTGAACATCCAAATCGATTCCCTTCTTTGGTAAGGGCAGAAACACATTTGTGTGAGAGAAATCTTTATCAAGGACAAGCAGGAGCAGAAAGAGAAAATAAAACTTACAAGAAAAATAAGTAGCATTTTTATTAACCCCACTTTATCCTTTCAGAGATGTAATGTCTGATAATCCCTGACATAGTCACGCAACATTTAGATATCAGAACATAGGAAATACAGTGAGATAAATTTGTCATCCTTAATACAATTGGAGAAATTATTTGATTTTCAGAAGTATAAATAGCTATTAGATATAATATTGGGTTATGAATATTAGGAAAATTGAAATAGCTACTCAGCTTGCTTTTTTCATGCATTTGATGTGGCTTTAATCTCCAGGAAATTCAGTTTGTAATACTGAATATGCATTTTTGTAGAAAGCATGTGACAGTAGTGTCTGAAAACAGCCATTTAATTTGTACACAATTTTAGCATAAGGAAAATCTTAGGAAAAAGACTTTGTTTTTCTTTCTTATTTTTTAATTACAATATGCACCAAAAAGCTATATCAATATGAATAATAATCATTATATCCACAGCTTGTTGTTTGATTGATGTGCACAATTGGGCTTGCTTGAATAGATTTTCTTCTATAGGTGCCGCAGGGATCTCTATCAGGAAAATGCTATTTAAAGCAATAATAAATGAGCAGAGAAAGTGTGAAAGCGTAAGAAGAGGATGTTTACGTTTTCAGTTCAAAGTAGCTAAATCTACAACTGACTGTGAAGAGTTGCGGAAGAATTCTCAAACACTGAGTGATTGGGCAACAAAAACTCAGTTAAGTAATGATAGGTACAAAGTGATACAAAAAGAGCTTTCCCAAACCACCTATTGACAATTATGGAGTTACGTGCTCTTCATTAACTTCTGCCACTCAGAAAAGAGTCATCATGAATAGACTTCTAAAAATATAACTCAGTGATTGGACATCACCAAAACCAAAATGGCATCATAAATGCTATGTATTTAGGTAGAAATAGAGAAGAAATACACGGTATCATACATGCCTGTAGTGCATCCTTCTCTTGAATACTGCAAGCACCTAGATATCTCCAAAAGACATTCACATAAAAGTTAACATATGATTTCACTTGAAATCATCAGTAAATTTCATAGAAGTTATCATTAGCTTAACCTGGTATTTTAAGATCGACACAGAAAAGTGTTGGAAAGTTCTGGGATCTGCCATAAACAGGGCAGTACAAAGACAAACTACCAGGGATGTCAACAAGCATTATTAGAAACAAGGAACACATTTTGAATAGGCAAAGACCAAAATGAATCTGGTTCTTCATCTTGGAAAAGAGACAAAATAGTTTTCTTTAAAATCATGACAGGCAGAAATGCAAAGCAGAAAGATTTCTCCCAGTTTCTTACAACAGAGGAATTAGGGAACATCTGAATTAAAATATCATGCAACAGTTCTAACTTGATCAAAAGAAAGTGCTGCTTTTATCCAGTACGTAATTTAAATTGTGTGATTAGGAGATTGTACATATGCATAAATTGAAATAATAATTAAATTCATGAAGGATATGTCTTAGATTGGGTGTTAATGATTTAGATGCAATCTGTGGCTCAGGCCATTGCTACTTATTGCCGGAAACTGAAAAGATACCCCAGAGGAAGAAACTCTATTCATAAGCTGTTCTTACTTGTAACTGTTAGTTTACTTAAGCCTCTATTATTGGCCGCTATCAGAGGAAAGCTAATGGGCTAAGTGGACTTTTGATCTGACCCATTATGACAATTCATATGCTCATCTAAGGCCCAGTTAGAATTAAACTTGGCTAGAGACGTGAAAGATAACAAGAAGGGATTCTATAGGTATGTTCCAAATAAAAGACTAGGGACAATGTAGGCCCTCGCCGGAAACTATCAGCAGAACTGGCTACCTTGGATTTGGAGAAGGCTGAGGTTCTTAATGTCTTCTTTGCCTCTGTCTTCACTAGCAAATGCTCTGACCACACCACCCAAGTCTTGGAAGGCAGACATAGGGACTGTGAGAATGAAAACCTTAGGCCCATTGTAGGAGAGGGTCTGGTTCAAGACCATCTTAAGAACTTGAACGTACACAAGTCCATGGGACCTGATAAAATCCATCCGCGGGTCCTGAAGGAGCTGGCAAATGAAGCTGCTAAACCACTGGCCATTATATTTGAAAAATCATGGCAGTCAGGTGAAGTTCCCGATGACTGCAAAAAGGGAAATATAACCCCCATTTTCAAGAAGGGGGAAATGGAAGACCCAGGGAATTACAGACCAGTCAGTCTCACCTCTGTGCCTGGTAAAACCTTGGAGCAGATTCTCTTGGAAGGCATGCGAAGGCACAAGAAAAACAACAAGGTGCTTGGTGACAGCCAGCATGACTTCACTTAGGGGAAATTCTGCCTGACCAATTTGGTGGCCTTCTATGATGGGGCTATGGAACTGATGGACAGGGGTAGAGCAGTTGATGTCGTCTACCTGGACCTGTGCAAAGCGTTCAACACTGTCCCACATGACATCCTTGTCTCTAAATTGAAGAGACATCAATTTGATAGATGGACCACTTGGTGGATAAAGAACTGGCTGGATGGCTGCACACAGAGTTGTGGTCAATGGCTAGAGCTGTGGTCCAGCTAGAGACCAGTAATGAGTGGTGTCCCTCAGGGATCGGTGTTGGGATCTGTCTTGTTCAACATCTTCATCGCTGACATGGACAGTGGGATTGAGTGCGCCCTCAGCTAGTTTGCTGATGACACCAAGCTGTGTGGTTCGGTTGACACGCTGGAGGGAAGGGATGCCATCCAAAGGGACCTCCACACGCTCATGAGGTGGGCTGATGGCAACCTCATGAAGTTTAACCATGCCAAATGCAAGGTCCTACAGCTGGGTTGGAGCAATCCCAGGCACAGCTACAGGTTGGGCAGAGAAGAGATTCAGAGCAGCCGTGCGGAGAAGGACTTGGGGGTGTTGGTTGATGAGAAGCATAACATGAGCCGACTTCAGTGTGCACTCACAGCCCAGAAAGCCAACTGTATCCTGGGCTGCATCAAAAGGAGCGTGACCAGCAGGTCAAAGGAGGTGATCCTGCCCCTCTACTCTGCTCTTGTGAGACCTCACCTGAAGTATTGTGTGTAGTTCTGGTGTCCTCAACATAAAAAGGACATGGAACTGTTGGAACAAGTCCACAGGAGGCCACGAGGATGACCAGGGGACTGGAGCACCTCCCGTATGAAAATAGGCTGAGAAAGTTGGGGCTGATCAGCCCAGAGAAGAGAAGTCTGTTTAGGCACCTCATAGCAGCCTTCCAGCATCTGAAGGGAGCCTATAAGGATGCTGGGGAGGGACTCTTTAGGGGCTGTAGTGATAGGACAAGGGGTAACAGGTTGAAACTTAAACAGAGCAAGTTTAGATTGGCTATAAGGAGGAAGTTCTCTACTGTGAGGGTGGTGAGGCACTGGAATGAGTTGCCCAGGGAAGTTGTGAATGTTCCATCCCTGGCGGTGTTCAAGGCCAGGTTGGATGAAGCCTTGGGTGTGATGGTTTAGTGTGAGGTGTCCCTGCCCATGGCAGTGGGGTCGGAACTAGATGATCTTAAGGTCCTTTCCAACCCTAACTGTTCTACGATTCTATGATCTGACTTCAGGTCTCCTTAGACTGGTGTGTTCCAGGAACTTGAAGATGCAACCATCAATTTATGTTTCCCATTCTCAATTTCCAAAATAATAACCAGTTCTAGCACAGTAGAAGAACAGTTACACATACAATAGAGTAAGGAATTGTTTCCTAATTACATCATGTGATTTGCTGCAGGGCTGCTAAAGATGAAAAATTTTCCATTTCCTCTTACAGCAGATAAAAACTGTTTGCTTTTTCAAAGTACCCATTGGTCACCATTTTGGATGACATGTACAAGTTCAGACCCAGCAGAAAAAAAGCTGCATTTTAATATTGTTTGAGTTGAGTATAAGATACTTATATTTTTATGTGGAAAGTTTTTCTTCTTAACCCCACCTCAAATATCCCTGCAGTTTTATCTGAACAGGCCATTTTCCTTCTTACCTGTTTAATTTTTAAACCCTACTTTTCAGCTATCTCTGCTTTAGCTGAGGACATGTGCCCTCTCAGTCAAGTGCTTACATGCTAATTATAATTATCCAAATTCCATTAAATCCATTGCTAATTTAGAATATTAGAGTTTTAGCCCTCTCAGCCTATCAGCCTCTAATTAGCAGGATATTTGTGCTTTTAGCCTTCTGAGAATTGACAGTAGTGCTTTTTGTCAACCACCATGGTTGTTAGCAGGACCATAGTTTCATTTCCACTGCATACACAAACATTAAGCAAGTATAAGGAGTTGGTTATCTCCAATTTTATTGATAACCTTCACATATTTGTGTACTGGGCAGCCTGCCCATGCTGCAGCTGCTCAGTCTGTAAGTCAGCCAGAGGTCTGGCATTCAAGGATCCCTGGCCCTTGCTTTTTTCTCTGGGCAGACAGGCAAACAGGGAAGCATATTTTGTCTTGAAAACAGTTCAGTGTTGTCACTTTGTTTCCAAACCAAACTATTATTGTACTGCCGTAGTTTGACAGAAAATTGAGTTTGTGAGCACTAGTTCCAGTGCAGGGAAATGCCCTTCCTGAGTGAGTCAGTTTGACTCTAGTTATCAGAGAACAGAACATAAACTGGGCACTCTTCATGTACAAGATAATAGATTTTCTTCATTGACAAGATAATAGATTTTCTTCATTAAGCCAGTTTTAACCCTTCACCTCAGTTTGCACATCTTCTGCGCATATTCATACAGATATGAATCCTTGACTATAATAGCAACCTGTCATGCCCTGAGAGGTTACCACTCTACTTTATATTTACCTTTTTCCTTTAACCCTCTTGGAAATTACCTTGAGTGAAAATACTTAACAGCTGTCAAAGAGGAAAAAGAAGGTTTCTCAATTTGTACTTCTTCAGGTATCACTTCAACATCTGTCTACTTTATGTTCATTCTGAATTTGTTTGGGGCAGTTAAGGGCAGTGCAGATATTTGGAAGGGAATTTTCATTTTCAAGCATGAGAAAACTAATGAGTATTTCCTCTTCCATCATAGCTCCTAAATAGGTATTCCCCCCCTCCCTCCCAATATATTCAATTACTTCCCCGCCACCAATTAAAATGCTCTCGAAGATCAAGACTGATTTAAGCTGCATTTTTTTGTAAAAATTCCTTTATCTATGAATCGATATAGAATTGAATGCCTCTCACCAGTTTTAGTATCTGTATCATGGATGTTTGTATCTAGCTTAGACATTACTTGTGGTCAAGAGAAAAGAATACTCAGCAGTGGATTAGCTTAGACATTACTTGTGGTCAAGAGAAAAGAATACTCAGCAGTGGATTTCTTTGCCAGTCCTGTCCTCTGTTAGTCACTGCTGTACTTCTGAGAAGTACTACTCTTACCACCTAAAGGAATTTATAAGACTTGGTATGTTGTAGGTCAACCATATGGTAAATGAATAAAGTTAGGTAGGAAGGATCTCATCCCGTCTCTCAATTGTTTCATTCTTTGAGATCAAAGAACCAGAAAGAAATAATGTAAGTAAACAGCTAGTGCTACTGATAAAACACAAAAACTTCTGCCTGCATTAGATGGATATATGATCACCCACAAAGCATTCCTGAAATAGGGAAACTTCATTTATGCTGCTAACATGAATTTTCATTCTTACAAAATTGCATTTGTGCCCTGGGGGAGTTGCTTTTTTTCTCAAGGGCCCACACCTTAATGCTTTTTAATCAGTTTTATGATTTTGATAGTAATGGAGGAGTTCAAAATTTTCCCAATTAAATTCCCCACAGAGTGTTTTATTTCAAAAGAAAATATCTATACTTGTCCTCCATTAAGATCCTATGCATATTATTTCACTACAGGACACCAATGAGAAAGCCAATGACTTCATTTTGGGTTACAGGTTTCATCATAGCTATATGACATCTCAGAATGGTATACATCTTCACAGGACTACTGGAGATGGCATCACTAGTGTTTTTTAGCTGAAGATGTACATATTGTTCACAGGTTGAAAGTTCATGGTGCATATAGGTTGGGTACACATGTTTGCAAAAGCATCTTGAAAATTATTTAAGTGTGGATACAGAGAAATGTGGTTAAACACTTAAAAGTGGGCCATTTAGCTTGTGAAAAGCTAATTTAGAAGTGACTTGGGGACAAGAGTATTAGTTTCTTTGCAGAAAGAAACTACTGACAGTTGAAGTTCTCTTTCATGTGAAAAAAAAACCGAACAACAAACTAATAGATACTCATGACCAGAAGACAGTTGAACTGAATAGGAAACTGGGCCAAATTTGCAACAGTGAGATTAACTAATTGCTGGGGGAAATTACTGGAAAAATTCTAGAGTCTCTGTGGCCAGATGTCTTCAGATCCAGTCTGGCTTCTATTCAAGAAGATATTCTTTGGCCAAACTCAATTTGTACTTCAAGAAAGCACAAATCGTTGGCTTTAGCACATACTGGTATGTAACATATGTAGTAACCTAATGTTTCTTTTTCAGCCATAAACTGAATGGAAAGGATGTGGCTGCACAATCACATAATTGTTTTAATATTAATTTTCTCTTTATTTGATGGAATTTGCAGGAACCACATACAGTACTAACTTTAGATTTTATAAGCTGATATGTGTACAACAAATATTTTTAAGTTCTAACCCTTGATCAAATTCCCTTTTGATGACTCTTCTAAGAGCATCATATGGGCCAAGACTGGTTCAACATTTGGGGTCTGTGTGTTCTATGTAACATCTCTACAGTTTTCATGCTATTCTTACTGCAAATGAGAATGAAGACAGAAAGATGATGTATGTGTGTACATTGCATACACGTTTTTGAGAAAATATACCAATAACACATGTCTGTACTTGGTACTGAGACCATTTCTGTTGGGCTAATCTGTTCAGTTGTCATAGAGCTTCTAGAAAGATGTTAAAAAATTAATAAGCTTCAGTGAAATTACATAGGGACAATTAAATTAATGGAAAACATGTACAACAGAAAGAATGTTTAAGTTCTTAGCCCATTCATGTTAGGAAGAGGAATACTTTGGTCATAGCTTGCACCAGAAATTCAAAGGAGAAACTGGATAGTAGAAAGTTTTTCAGTACAGTAGAAAAAGTGATAGTATATTACAGTCAGAGAAGTGAAGATTCACAAACCTGAACTCCAGAAAAGACTGTCTGGGGTTTAAATTGTTATTTCTTTGCTTGATTCATTTTGGAGTGTGAGGTTTTGGGCGGTGATCTGAATTCCACCTGACACCTGACAGTAAATCAAGCCGCATCCTCAGATTCAGATGCTCCTGTGCTGGAAGAGACACAAAGACACAGGAGGTATAGCTTCAACCAAGACTTTTAGGTTCCAGATTGTACAGGGAGCTATAAGTAAGAAGAGTTGATAGGGAGTCCATCTGATTTTTAACTGAGTAATGTTTTCAGATAATTTTTCACAGACAAGTTTTCAACATTCAGATAACATTAGCATGACTTAGCAAAGACTATGGTGCATGGACTATAATTTAAAATATTGAAACAGGAGTCTTTATTTATTTATTTATTTATTTATTTATTTATTTATTTATTTATTTATTTTTAATTCAACCACAGATACTGAAATACAAGTAATAATAGCAAGATGCAATTTAGAGCAGTTCTATGGCTATATTGGGCAGGATGTAGGACTAAATATTCACAATTCTTTCTCTGCCTGAAATTCTTTTACCATTGCTGACACTGTTCTTAATTCCTTACCAGCTGAAGTTGTTTATTCTTTCTTTGTTGCCAATTCAGTTTTTACTACTTCTTCAGGTGTCAAGATGAAAAAGCTCAATTTTAGTACCCAAGAGTCTCAAGAATTGCACTACCAATTTCTGTTTGAGACTTGACATCTGAAGTGAAATACATTCAAAGAAACATTGATTTTGCTTCAGTATGACTGTACTTGAATGCAACAAGCTGAACCTGAGAATATTACTGAAAACTCAGTAATGAAACCAGGAAAAAAAAAAAAAAAGGAGGACTTGAGTCCCCTTAAGCAGAGGAGGGAACTGATGTGCCCCTTAAAGTTTGCTTTAATACAGGAGTGATCTCACAGTTCTTACCTGTAGGAAAGATAGGAATTGGCTGTCTGTAAAGCTATCACCTTGGAGATAAAGATGTCATGGTCAGTGAAACAGCAACTCCAAAATTTGCCCTTAATTCATCCTCCCTTGCCAAGAGGAAACTTCAGGGAAGGGTCTTTTGGAAAAGTGTGTTTAAAGTAGGAATACATCATAACAGTCATAAACTGTTCTGTGAGTTGAGCAAAAAGTAGCAAAATCTACCTGGCAAAATTAACTACCTGGCCAAATATTGTATCCTTAGATTCTGCTTCATGGTAATCTGTTGCTATTTATCCTCTCTTTTAACCTTTAATAAACGCTATCTCTAATCATACATTCTCCTTTCTTAACATCTGATACTGTTTTTGCACTCTACTATACCAGAAACACGCTAGAAACTTTATACTACAGAAAATTAACAGAAGATACCTTCTACAGACCCAAATGCCCAAGGTTATTGTCATATCTCAAAAGTGAAGCGGTAACATCTCAACAAAGGAGTGAGAGCTTGTTGATTCATTGTTATAAGTCAATGCACAAAGCTTCAATGTATTCTGTAACTGCACCAGGAAATAATGGTAATTATTTAGTTTTGCAAGATAGGTACATTATGGTGTATACCATAATACCTTAATACAAGAATTTCTTTACCTGGCATGAGCATGCTCACAGCTTTTAGGAGGATATGTTCCTCAATATTTTAAACATACTTGATATTAGTTAAGTTCCACTTGTTAATTAAGCGAAGGGAAAAGGGAACTAATGAATATGATCAGTACATTTGGGAGGAAACAAGGGGTTTTACACCTCGTAAGATATACTGTATAAAAGTACTATTTGAACAATTTCTTTTTTAGAGGACAGTAACTCTGCAATCCTTTTCCACAGACAAGGTAGTTTGACCTGGCTGCATACCACAGGATATTCAGAACTTAATCTGTACCCAAGCTGGTGTATCAAATTCTACCTTCTGTAATTATAAACATGCAAATTTTAGGAGAGAATATACCACTCTGTTTAAAGAGTACTTCACAGATTTATTCAGCTTTGACCCATTTTGCACTTCATTGTGTAAATCCCTTGGATGTTGAGCATGGGTAAAGTATAGAAGTAAATGAATTATACCCTTCCATTCGTAGAGCTCAGCATTTCATCTCTGTCATGTCACTGTTATGAAGTAGACATGGTTATTAATCTTCAAATAATTTATCAAATGTGTGTTTCACACTAGAATATATTTAACTGCTGTATAATCACTTGTGGTTTCATTATTGCACCCATAGAAGATGTTTTATTTCAGTTCTGCTAACAGCTCCTGCAATATCAGATATCACATTTTCTCTCTTTTTTAGGTACATGATTTGTAGAAGATTTAGGGCCCAGCCCAACTCTTCAGAAAGATAATGTCAGTCTTTCAGTCAGGGTGTCCCATTAGTTGTCTGATGTGAGGAATAAATTTCACCATTTCAGGCACCATTTACAGGATTTTTTATTTATATATAGAATGTAGATCATGAAAGTGTTTCATGGACTAAATAAATAAAATGAAGCAGCACTGGATATTATATAAATATCCAGAGGATAAAATAAAATCCTATGAAAATAAGGTAAAACCCTTACAAATAAGTGTACAGCATACATAAACTTCTTATTTAATAAAAACATTTGTTGTATAGGCTTAATTTTTTAATGATGTTTATAAATGAAGGCTCAGTATCTAATTTCACTTGTATTTTTGAACTTTTTTGCTGCTATTGGAATTGCGCAAATTTGAGTTTTAATATTAATTCTCTATAAATATATATAGCTGTACTGTCTTTAATTTTTTGTATGTTTTACTTACTGTATTTTGTTTAAAAATATTTAGGAGACTGGATTAGAGGAGAAGCAAACAGTAGTCTATGACTTTAGAAATGCCAAAAAAACAAGTTCTATTCCCACGTATGACAGAGGTCATTGACTTTGCATTCACCTTTAAGTGGTTTGGATTAGATGCTTATACATTCAAAATCAAATTGTTGAATACTGCAATTGTCCAGAGTGTCCTGGCAGCTACCTGATTTCAGGTTAGTTCTTAGTTATATTTAAGCTTTTAACATATCCCTAATATTTTTTGCCAAGTAAGAAAGGCACATATAGAGAGGGGGAAAAATAGACTAATAGAAATAGCTACGCAATAATTTTTAATTAAGTTACTACAGATGAAAAAGCAGACCCCTTCACTAGGTTTGCTTTGCTATTTCATCTCCACACAAGCTCTAATTAATACTGTCAAAGGATCAATGCAGCACTTCAGTGCTTCACAATCTTTTGTAAATCTACCTGCCATACTCCAGAAGAAAGACATCTTTATTTTCTTCTTACAGTGCGACTCAGAATTAAATAAAGGTATCTGATCTTGGCAGATGGGCTATTTTTCTTGTCTGGAGTATAAATTGTATTAAAAGTGTGGAAGAATGTTGCTTTTATTGTTTGGGTTTTTTTGGGGGGTGTTTTTGTTGTGCCTTTTTTTTTTTTTAAGAAGAGGGGTAAAGGTGAGGAGTTAAAAATATACTGAAGATATGTACTTGCTTCTTCCTGTGCCAATGGACCAGGCTTAAAATTTCCATTGTGGTGGCTAAGTCATTAGACCCTGGGCTAAGGAAGGGTGAAGAGGGGTAAGATGGATCTCATCCCTTTGTGACTCCGTCCCTGAGATTGCTCTGCAGAAGCACACGAAATGCAAAGTTTGTGGTGCAGAAAAGACAGTTGCCAGGGCACTTATCTGGGAGTAGCAAGCCACAGATTCTTGCTTCTGATGGCTTAAAAGAGAGCTAAAAGTACCTAGCATTTTTAGTTCATGCAGTAAGATTTGAGGAAAATGGATCTTTCAACAACTCTAGCATAACCTTAGCTGTGTGGTACAAATATCCTGTCTTATTTTAACATAGGCAAATAAAAAGCAATAAAAGTGTTCTTTAAAGCCAGGCTCTATTAGAGGACATACTACAATGAGGTAACTGAAATGTGGAAAGCTCAGTTCAAGTAAGTTTGAATTAAAATGCTCATAAAACCTGCCTCTTCTTTAAACCTTACTTACAGTCATGCTTTCTAATCACTAGTGTTCACTGTCTCCTTGAACGGCAAAACCTTTCTCCACATATTCTCTGAGGCCCTACTTGTGTCACCACAAGCTGCTACGGAATCCTGTGCTGCAGGCCATCCATCCATCCATCCGTCCATCCATCCATCCAGCATTTCCCATCCCAGTGACCACTCCCAAAGCTTCTCACAGTTGCCTGCAGGAAAAGAACAGTTCTTTGTGCATTTTAGTGTCTTCTTTCTAACCCAGGCCAAAGAAAACAGGTAGTTGCCTCTTCCTTGCTGGCTGTTCTTTTAGAAAACACCATGCACAGCTCATGTGTGGTAAGCAGGGAACAAACAAATGTAACGTCTCTCATCCACCTTGTGTGCAAGCACCACCTAACTAGAAACATTCTTGGGATTTGGAATGAAGAGAACTGCTTGGGTCTGTGATGGTATAGGTTTCTTTATGTGTCTGAAATGAAAACAGAAATCGCTATTGTGTCACTTGGATCGTTGCAAAGAAGAACGTAGGAAATCCTGTAAACCTCCCAGAATGTGTAGTCTGGTCACACTGCCTAGGAAACATACTCTGCCCCAGCACAGAATAAATAAGGCAATCTTCAGCACATTCTTCATTTTTTATGTGTGCTCACTGACTCTTTCAACTGAAATTGATCCAATCTGTGCCTGTTCTATTCTTGTTTCTGTTTTTAAGTGGCACCTAGAATTAAGGCCATGGTTATCTTGTCTGAATTTAAATTTATTGGAACTGAGAAGAAAAGAGATTCACCATATTTGATACTGCAATGAATCTCTGCAATTGTATAATGTAAAAAAGGCAAAAGGTGAAATCATAATCTGTTAAAGATAATGAGAGCTTTTCCGTTTGCACCTGTATAGACAGAATATCACCCAGCACAGACTGTAGAAAGGAGAAGAGTCCCACAGACATTCATGTGTTGGACCACATCACAGAGGAGTATCATAGTGGTCTTTTTTGATTTTAAGATTTGCATGGGCCACCTCTGCTTTCAACTGTAACTGAAATGCTTTTTTAGCAGCAGCTGCAGCAATTAGTGAGGTGGAGAAGTAATGCTGCAGAAAAGAATTTTATAAATTTCAAGTGTCTGTTGATGGCTTTACTCTCCATAGAATGGCCTGTTTATCCTCAGGAAAAGAAGTCTGAATTATAGGGCTGTAAACATTCCTTTCAATTTTTTTAACAACCTTCTAGGCTATTCTGTGCTATACAGAGCATGCATGTCAATAGGAAAGCATGGCTCAGAAGCCCCTCAGATGGATTAATTGGATAGGCATTTGATCACTGACCGCAACCACTGGCTTAAAACAGTGATCTTTCCCTACTTCCAGTGATAGCAGACAGCATGATTTTCAGAAGAGTCTGTATTTCTTTACCAACAAAAAGGATGATACATGTAGCCAGTTTACTTATTTATATTTTGAGTAGCTGTTTGTATGTTCTGATGTCAGAGAGTTGCAAATGAAGTATTAGTAACCATTTGGGAGTTGGTTTTGAAGCAAAAACTGTAAATCAGTAATTTTTACCTATATTCGCCGCAGATCAACCAGCACAATTCTAACCTCTCTGCATTAACCTGCCTCTGTATTTCCCTATTGTCTAACTTTCTCTCAAATCTCTAATATGTTCTGTGCTTTCAACCATGCTTAAGATGAATGCTTCTTCACACTTTACTGCTTATTTGCCTTCCACTCCAAAGTTTGTTTACATTTTTCACCTCATGCACTTAGTAATACCTTTTCCCCAGTGGAAATAGGGAGCTTAAATTAATTATGTTTGTTGGCCATGCATCTGACACGATTAGCTCTAATTAGCAAATTTGTTTACTCATAAACATTGTTTCCAGGTAGATCATAATTCATGTGACCACCAGTGCTTATCAGTAGGTCTCATAAATATTTTACCTTTATACTCAATGTCAGAATAGTTTACTAACACTTAGAACCAATCGCTCTCTTCAACTTTATGTCTGAATTGTGTTTTACATGTTTTACTGTCTCTTAACTTTGATTACAGCACAACATACTGAAATTTAGGAGCAAACCCAGGCTACAGTTCCTGTTTTCCTGCCCTGCTTTTCTGGGATTTGCTACACTAATATTTGAGAATTACTGTAAAAATAAGAATTTTAAAATTTATCTATCCTTCACATAATTTTATTTTAAGTAGCATGGTTAACAGGGTTGCTTAATGGGTTTTGGATAATTAATCAGTATATTCTAGGTAGAATAATAGCATTGAGAATAACCAGTTTCATGTATAGCAATCAGAAATAGTTAATGCACAACGAATTGTACAAAACTCTAGTACAAATGGGTGCTATTTTCTGCAAACATAGATTTGTCTGTTATGAGGTTTGGTTCTCTGGGAAAATCCAGGAGCTTAAGCTGTACCAGAACTTAGGAGATCACTCCTTTAATGAAAATACTACTTATTCAAAACTATGTTTATTGAGTTATATAACTCAATAAAAACTTATTTTCCTAAATATTATGGTACACATTAAGTAGCAGGCATTTTTCTGTCCTATCACTGTGTAGGTGCTTCGTAATAAAGAGTTTTGACAAGCACCAGCCCAACCTGTTTTCGTAATAGTGATGAGATGTAAGAGAGATGACACTGATTTCATTCTCTACTCTTGTATCAGGAAGTCCATCTGCTTTTATCTTACAGTATATTAAGGAGAAAGAAATAGTTAACAAAGTAATACACAATACTTCAGCTTTGGAATTCATAAGAAAATCCTACTGAGGTTTATCTCTTCTCTATCTTTGTTGCAGGTTTGAATCCACACTGCTTTCTTTTCTTTTCCATTGGTCACTTTACTACTGTAGCACAGGCACACTTCACTGCAATCAGTGTGTGCATCTGCTGAGCCATGGAAACCCTTGTTCATGGCTATGACTTGCAGCCCTACAACCACTTCTTTCACACAAGGTGAATCTTCAAATGATCTCTTAGGTTCCCAGCAAAATCATAGGCTTTGGGAATAGGCAGCTGTTGAGTACAGCATATGCCCAAGTAGAGGCGAGGCGTTCTCCCAGGTTTCTGACTTGAACTAGAACAGGCTTCTTAAAAATGTAGTTCTAGCCAGATGTTCAGTAACCTACCTTTTAAATTCATTGACAGGTCTACTTTTTTCAAAGTAGACAAGGCAATATTGGCATTTTGCATCTAGTTGCTTCCTTATTGATGGCAAGGCCAGCTGACAGATAGTATTCACCTAAGAAATGCTAAGCAAATACTGCAAAACTCATTTGTGAACATTTATTTGAACTAAAGAAATTGGCTATGTCTGTGGCCTCAGTGGGTGCACTTTCTGCAAATATACTAGCAAACAATTTTAAAAGGAAGCATGTTCTTTGAAGGGCCCAGCTGAGCAGCTCATGCATATTCAAGAAATATTTAAGCATATGCTTAACTTTGAACTTCAAATTGCATTGAGTCTCAAAGGGATTCAAGCATGTGCTTAAAATTCTGCTTATGATTACTTATGTCAAGGAATTTACCATACTGTGTCCTGAGGTAAGACCACATGCATTGACAGCTATCCCAGATCAGCTAGTAAATGGTAACTTGCACAGCCAAATCACTGTGGTCTTGATAAAATCTTTGCATTAGTGTAAATTTATCTCTTGAGGCTTCTTAAGGTAAGTATTGTTTAAAAAAATGAGATCAATCTCTTAACGTGCTTTACCTTAATACACTTCTAAAGTGTATGGTTATTCCTCACAAACAAGGGATAAGAGCATCTGAGTTTTATGAGTACAAAGGTAACTGAGGCATAGCTATGTCAAACTGTATTCCAAAGGAGGAAAGCCCTTGGATCTAGATTTGTTTTTCCATTTAGCTCCATTGATAAACAGTAGAATCTAAGTGGCATAGTCATCTAGGAATTCCTATTTATTTCTTTCCTTTGGCTAGAAATAGAAAATATGAAGACACTACATTCTTAACTTAGTTCAGATAGGGTGACTCTGAGCCTTAACATTATCACGCAGATTAAGAAGGGTATTTTGTTAGGAACTATGCTATGACACCTTTTATTCTTACTGTCATCAAAATAACATTCCTTGACCTTTATGAACCACATAAATTCCAACAGAAGTTCTTGACACTTGTAAATTAAATTAATCTCTACAGGCATAGATTAATGTTTTGTGTCCTAAAAACAGCATATGCTTCAAAATAGGCAATTTAATATATGTTTTATAATGACCATAAAACTTGATTTTTCATCCAGAAGTTACCTAAAACATTATCTAATTTGTTTCTCTGATGATGATTTGATGAACACTGCTATTCCCCGTTTTCGATTATGTTTGTGTTATCTATCCTAATATACAGTTCTATTTTGACTTTGATAGTTTGCTACAATATTAGGATGTCACTTTATGACTCTTTAAAATTGCTACACAATTCATCTTCAGCTGTTGCAATAAACAGTTGATAATGATCTTTCCTTAATTGCTTAATTTATAGTTCCACTCCTCTCTTTTATATTTCCTTCTTGTGATAATCTGTTTTCCCTCAATGGACTTTACAGAAAATAGATAAGGAAAGAACATTTCTTCCTTCAGTCTAGAGCTTTGAAGAAATGCTGCTTTTCCATGCAGCTATTTGTGGGGTACAGGTTGGGATGAGTTTTTCTTCATATATGTACATTTCTTAAGTGAATGCAAGAAACAGCTGTCAAAAAAATGCCTCACAAAATAGTTCACCCAGGTCAGTTAGAATCTCCAGGCATTCCAATAATAATGACAATAATGATAATATTTTTTTTAGAAGTTATTCATGTATGCCATCATTGTTGTTGATACTACTACTACTGCAAAAATTAAACCACTAGTCAATAAAATTGTATTGTTTTCAAGGTTTAATTTAAACCTGTTTCAGTGTTCTGCAGAAAAGACAGGAAAGATCCTCACACAAGACCTGAAGTTTAGAAATCCTCCCTGCTTAAAAATACAAATAGCAATAACAAACACAAAAGAAACTTGAAAATCTAGCTGCTCATTAAAGTTGTTTCTTTAGCTGCATGAACTAATGGCAAGTCCTTTAGCAGTTTCATTTAGTGGTGTTTGCACTTCTTTCTCCCATAGTCATTTGAAAATAGGAAATGTTAGATCATGTTGACAAGTTGTCGATTAAAGTTAAATGTTGGTAGGAAATGCCATTGAGTGCCCTAATTAAAACTACCACAGCTCTTTTAAAAGTTAATGGTATCTGTCCTAGAAGCGTATGCTAATATCCCTTAGTGCAGAAAAAAAATGAAGTTCAAAACTGTGATTTAAAAACTCACTCTCATTACATGTGTCCATGAAATGAAATTCCAATGAAAGAAAATAAAAATAATTTTAAACATAGTAAGTAATTTGGAATAGATAAAATCTATTTTACCATTAATTCTATTCCCTTCCTGTAAACTGACATGCACAATATGGTTTATAAGTCATCTGTTTGTTCCCTGCGTTATGTATACAGCCAAGCAAACATGGAAAGTGAGTCACTGGGTTAGGCTGGCTTGGGAAAAGTGCTCTGCACCAGGGGTCCAGACTTCAGTGATTCTGCCTAACATGGTCCCGAATGAGTGCCACCACGTTTTTATTGGAAAAATCTATATGCTTCTAGGATAGAGAGATGACTTAGTGAAGAGACAGTCATTTTTCTAATATAGGGAACTACATCAACACAAATTCAGTGCAAGTCATTGTTCTGGGACTATGGAAGGAAAGAAAATGAATGCTTAAATTGCTACATGCCTTTTCTTTGATAGGACTCATAAATCCCAAATATTAGTTGCATAGAAACTGAAATCTATGCATCATGACAGCACTGGCATATTGTCTTTTTGAAGACAAAATTTTGTTTGGTTGGTTTTTTTCCTTGCAAAAGTAATTCTTTCTGTATTTGGAAAATCTGAGTCCATCAAACACAGCTGTTATTGGCCTTTCAGAGCACATTGGTGAATTTTAAGCACATTTTTAGGCTGTCCTACCAGTTGCTTCATTATAGAGTTGATTTATGACATGTTTGAAATACTTATCTTTTTTCACTAATCCCCAAGAAAAAAAAATGGGTAGGAAATCTACCAGGGAAATATCTTAGAATCATAGAATGGTTTCTGTTGGGAGGGATCTTAAAGACCATCTAGTTCCAACCCACCTTGCCATGGGCAGGGACACCTCATACAAGACCAAGTTGCTCAAAACCCCATCCAGCCTGGCCTTGAACCCTGACAGGTCCTTTCCAACAATATTCTATGATTCTATGATTCTTGCAATACAATATCTCACATACAGTAGCAGGAGATGTAAGACAAAACAAGATTAAATAGGATAAGACTTTACTGATGAAACTGAGGAAAGTGTCAATAGCCTTCTGTATTTGTGGTACCGACAGCACCTAAATAAAACCTGGAAGATGTAGCTTCCAGGTCCTGCTGAATTGATAAATTTTCATGAGCAGAAGTTCCTGCCTTACACTGACACATATCCCAGACTCTGACCTCCTGTTGCTACCAGTGACATTAATTCCTGTTGGAAAGAAAAACAGATCATACATGCTTCCCTGGCAAGATTTTTGACCTCTGCAGTAAGGTACTTGCAAAGCAGTATTGCACCCAGATTGTGCCATTCAGCTCTCACATGGAACAATGTTTAGGCATATCTTCAAGTTCCCCTTTTGTCCGTGTTAAAAACTTTGATGAGCCTTATAAGGAAATTTTCCTGAGGCAGTATCTAAATGGGGGAATTCTGTTTTGGTTAGAAGACAGAAGCAGAAAAGGACTGGAGAGGTTTTACATGTTTGTTGCATGTACTTAAAGAATAAGCGCATAACTTCTCATTCAGTTTTTTTCCCAGCTTGTTTTCTTGTTGTTTTTATTTTGATAATTAGCTGTTGGCTTAAGTCAGTGATATGCATTGCCTTCTACTTGTACAATTGGAATATTTACATAATTACTGTAAATAGATGCACTCATCATTAGAATGTTTTGGATTCCATGAAACTTCATGGAAATGATGTAACACACTCACTCAGTAATAGCTAAAACACTGCAATGTGATAGTTTCAACTTTTTTTTTTTTTTTAATTATATTGAGATTTTCCACAACAAAGCTCAAAGCTGTACCTGTATTGCAGGCTGCGGTATTGCACTGCAAGATAAGTGCAATACTTGTCAAATAGTATCCAGCAAATTCTACAAGTATGAAATCAGAAGACTTCTCCCAACTGCCTCTAAAACATAGGCATAAATACCTGCACAAAAATTCTTACACAGAAACATACAGAGATATATTAATCTTCAAATTCAGCAAACTTGTCTTTAGTTTTCCACAAGTGCCAACTTAGTACTGTATTAACATCTGCTTGGATGGATGGATGGATGGATGGATGGATATATGATAGATAGATAGATAGATAGATAGATAGATAGATAGATAGACAGATATAGATAAATGTGTAAAAGCATAAGATATTGGAAAGTAGATCTAAAATTCATAATTTGCTGCAACTACGGTAGGAGGTTCATTCAAAATAGTCTCACTACACTTACTCAACAAATTTTGAAAACTGCTGGTTGCATGAAAAATAGAAAGCCACAGCAGGAGAGCTAGAGAAGTTAGGGTATCACAACATTCTGAATTCCTAGGAATTCTGCCTGATAACAAAGAGATTCTTTTATAAGCTTCTCTGCTGACAGCAACAGCTGAGCCCCAGAGACAAGCAGCTTTTTACTCATCTGCAGACATCTCTAAGAAGAATGGTTTTTTTTCATGGTGATTTAAAGAACCATCCTGAGGACCTTAGAGTAAAAAAATCTACAAATCTATAGAAGGGTCAAGTCTTTTATTTGCCATCTCACTAGTCATCTGTTCTGCGTAGCTGTCCTGAAGTGATAGCAACACTTAGGGTGATTACCAGTGGACTGTATTGTATGAGGAACTGATACAGTTGTGAAAAGCTGTGCATACCCTGAGGAGTTTTCTTAGATTTTTTGTTTCTCATAATTCTGATATTTGACAGTCTGTTGGGAACAATCAGATTTTCCAAGGACTTACACATCCAGGCAACTAAAGGGGAGATGAACTCTGAAATTCTTTTCCAAATTGTGACTGATGAATATTAATATTATGGCCTACAAGATATTTCACTGTATCTGTTAGATGGTGATTTCTATAAGTATTCCTAGTGAATATCATTTCCTCATAAGCTGTATCCAGTGACATACCCTGCGTCACACTAATACAAGCGAGAAATTCCATTCACATGAGGAAATTGCTACCGAGCATGCATAAGCATTATAATATTCATTGTACCTAATAATTCCCATCTATATAGGATATAGGAAAGGATGAACGACATTTATGTTGTTGCTATTTCTGAATTGCTATTTCTAAGCCTTGGAACTCTGAAACAGACAAAAGATATATAAATCAGTGGGAGTTTTTCTCATTAAAATTTTTGGTATTCTCATTTTAGGTATTAAAATGAGATTATTCTCATCTCTCATTTTAGGTATCAAATAGCTCAATAAAACTGCAAGTCCTTTTCCATTTGTATTTCCACTTCCTTTTAAATATTTCTGAGATTGTTTTTCTTCTGATTGAATATGATTTCTGTATCAGACATGCACCAAAGTCTCGTTTCAAAAATGGCATAATTAAGGGTAAAGTTCTATCAGAGATTGCAAGGTATTTTAGATACTGTGGGAAGCAAAAGAACACACCCCCTGTAGATCATAGTTTCATTTCTGAACACTGCAATTTTTATCTTTTTATAACTTTTTTACTACCATGACTTGTGCATCTTGTGCTGTGCAACTCTTTTAATTCAGCACTCCTACACAGGAATTAATTTTACCATGGAGGAATTATTCTCTTATTTTTATGATGTGGTGTTCCTCAAGCCAGCAACACATACACACAACCCTGGAGATAAAAAATTATAGGTTTTTTGTCCTTTTGTGTGTGCTTTCCATTTCAAAGACATTGGGGTTAATTTAAAAATTATGTTGGGATGCTCTGTAGTTCTAGCTAGGGTTGTTGCTTTTGCAGTGAGCCATGCTCACTGCTGTTCTCTCAATTCTGCTGAAAGACAGGTAAGGGTAGCAAAACTTATGAAGAGAATAATGTTCACACACTCAGCTTCATTTATGGCTTGAATAGTCCTTTATTTATTTATTTATTTATTTATTTATTTATTTATTTATTTATTTATTTTAATCACTATTAGTTTGTTCAATGCATTTGCTATTAAGTAGCTAATGAAAGGAATACACTGTAGACATCTCTAATCGTGGTAAGCATATGAACAAGCAGGGTTGCCTTTTACGTCTTAGATAATATTTTAACTCTAAGATGAGGTGCTTCATGGTCACCCTCCATTCTCACATAACAGGTGTATAACTCCCACTCATTTCTAAGTTAAGCAACAGAGAAAAGTAAAGGATAATTTTCAGTGGCAGAGGTCAGTACATTAAAAATTCATGTCTTTTTTCTTCATATAGCTCATAGAGAAATATCCTGATCACTGTTTCATTTCTTGGATTTATTCATTTTAGCTTTTATTTGCTGCAGACATAAGACAGCTTGGTCACCCCACTCTCCATTCAACTGCAGTTTTCCTTTTTGCCCTTTAAGCACCAGGAATGACAGATGGACTCCTTCATCTTTGTAAGCACTATCAGACTCTCACCAATCACCATCTGAGCAGAGAGAAAGAGGACTATAGCTCACTTCTATCCTGACTTTGGAGGTTCCTTAAATACTGAAACCCAAAGTGCAGGAAATATCATCTTCTTTATTCATGTCTGCTATGATGCTAAGAATCCAACTGACTACAACTGTCTTGAAAAGAAACAGGGACATATGTACCGGTGTGTTTTAACCTCCAAGTGATTCATCATCGTTAGAATTTTACTCATTCTTAGGTTAAAATAAGTATTATCTTCTCATTACAGGTCAGCTTTTCCCTCCCAATCTTTCTCTTACCATGTGTATTTGAGGCCTGATATTGCTTGGAGCTGTATATGAGCGCATAGTGAATCCTTTTATGTCTGTCTGTCCTCAATTAATCATCACTGTGTTCTTGTGCCCAGAAAGTAGTCATTGTCCAAAAACAACCTGCAGGTGCAGGTCTGATTCTCTTTTTAATCTGCTCAGCAGTGCAAGGCTCTACAAACAAGGTTTTTAAAGGCACTGTGACATCTATCTCCCACTGATTTTGATGAGAGTAAAATGTCTAAATACCTTGAAAAATCTTGTTATAAATGGCTTAGTGAAATCCAATTTTCCAAACTGACTTAAGCAGACTTAGAAACCTGAGAACTCAGACACACAATTAGGTTACTACTGCTTAACATATTACCATTCATCAGCTTACCTTGAACTTCAATCATTTCAGGCTAGGCTAAACAAAATTATCTTATATTTGCCACTGGCTAAGACTGACTGCACAAACATTTAAAATTGCTCAGCTAATTCAGTATATCTTGTTAAATCATAGTAATATGACAGTGTTCCTGGATGATTTTTGTATTTGAAAATCAATGGGATTTGGCACTTTGATAGGATGATGAGTTTCTGTGGCATTACATTTTGTGCTGTGCCAGTTTTTTATCATTGACATTCCACATCTTTGCTCCAACCCTTTGGCACAAGGTGGCAGAGTATCCCCTTTACTATATTATGGCATATGTCCACATGAGGCAACTGTATTCACACTGACAGTTACAGCACCTGTAGCTCATCTCAAAATGTGTCATAACATTAAAGCTCATAATTAATCTGTGAAAGTAAATCTTGGATATATAAAGCTATTTCTATCTGTAGTAACAACTTATGGATACATAAGCCATCTTTACATTAACAACAGTGGTAACAATGAAACTGTGGCGACATAATGTTCTCCATGAGCTGACTGCCTCAATGGTTACCCAACTTGTAAAACAGATTAATTTCATTTTGTAGTAGGTACAGTAAATGTACTTCCCAAGCTAGCAAGTTAAAAGCTGATGTAAGAACAAGAGGATGGCCACACTAGAGATATATGTAGTCTAGCATCTTAATACTACCATGACTTGGAGCTGTGTCTGTGAAAGAGTATCAGAGCAGGGTCAGCATGCTGTGGCATCTCTGCTGGTATACCCTCCAAAATAGCAGCATTCTGAGTCTCAGAGAATTCTTCCAGCAGTGGTACCTTTGTTTTTAATAGTCTTTGTACATATTTCTTACTGGAATGTAGCTGGTCAGTTATTGATCCAGTGTCACCTTCTGAATGCCCATTGTCATGTAACACTGGATTTATCAGCTTTCGGTCAAAAAAAAAAAAAAAAAAAAACAAAACAAAACAAAACCCACCAAATCTGATTTTGTTTATTTTGACCTGACTAGAAATCATATTTGATATTCTCCAGCTCTTTAACAGTCTGGACATAACTGTCTTTCCTCAAGGTCACAGAGAAAGGCTGTGGTAGAGAAAAGGTCTGAATCTGTTTTCCTAATTTTTGTCTTGTGACATAGCCACAGATCCAGCCTTCTCTTGTACATATCAATTTAAACTATTTGGAATTCAAATGAGTTTGCTTTACTGCATTCCTAATTTGAACCAAGCTAGCTGGCAGAGAGTATTTCTTTGCTACTGCAATATAGATAAGATATACTATTATGAAGGAGACATTGCAGTGAAGGCACTTAAATGTTCTAGAACACCTCTTGTAAACCAGAAGCCCAGGAGTTCCTGTTCAGATTGTATAGATGCTTTATGTGTATTCTTATTTTGTATTATTTTACAGTAAACACTTTAAGTATTTATTTAAGGCTTTATTTCCATATTATTAAGTTGGTGCTATTTCTCCAGCATATAACTTCATCCTATTGATTACCAGTAATATTTTTCAGCTATGCTGCAAAATCTCTTGTGAATTATCATCTTACGTTTAGTTGTCATAAGGAAATACGAGGATTACTGCATACCTGCACTGTGTGCCAGCGTTCATCTAAATCTAGCTTACTTACCTTAAGTGAAGAAAAGAGCTCTTATTTTGATTTATTTTTTTTTAGACCATGTGATGATTTTTAAACCTTTCATTTTATGGGTAAAAATAATAAGTAGTTATTCTCTCCAGTCAGACATTTGCAACCTTTGAGATAATTTACAAGTTCACTCCTTTTCTAGTTCCTGACATATTCTGGTCTGACTATTACTGCAACTTTAGCATCGTCTTCTCAGGGTCCCAACAGCTCCTTCCCCAGGACACGATTTGGCCATTAAACTTTATTCAAGTAACAACTGTTTTTTCCAAGATGACTATTCCAGCTCATGTCTTTTTATATCTCTGTAGATTTCGTGTTTATTGATAGGCTGAGGTGACCTGTAAATTCATTAATGCATGCAGCACATCAGAAGGAAAACTGTCTGTATATGGTGTCTTTTCATAAATCATACCCTAATGGACTCTTAACCCCTGTGTCTTTTTTATCAGCTAAGAGAATTCTCATTGTTGGACTATATCTCTTGTACAGCAGTTTTAAGTAAAAACATTTCTTAGCAATTGTTTTATAATGAAATAAACAGAAATAAACTCCTTGTAAGTTTTAGTGTAGGTTTGTTTTGGTTTTTTAGGTGGGAGGAGGGGTTTGTTTGGTTTGGGGTTCTGCTTTTGTTTTTTTCTCTTGACTTTTAAGGAAGACAACAGCAGTAATGAAACATTTTCACTCTAGTTTGCTTTCAGTATTTTTTACACCTAATGGAGAAAAGAACATTTAAAGGGAAAACATAAGAAAAAAAACACAGTCCTAATATATTCACATAAAGGCAAAACACTGTGTAAAGGCTGTATCATGCTCAAAAGAAGATAATGGAAATTCTTTAAAGAAAAAGCACACAAGGATTTGGCCTAAAGTTTCGTCAATTGCTAATACCCCTAACAGCATCTCAGACACTGAGGCAGCAACTGCAGCAGCTGTAAATTTCAATTAATGTGAACATATTTCCTTCCTTTATGCAGTCAGAAATTATGCAGACATACTTTTGTTAACAAGGTACACACATTTCTCCCAATAATTATTTTTAAAACTTTTTTTTTTTTTTTTAATATCATTCCAGGGCATTGTGCAGAATTTTGAATAATTGCTGGAAATACTCCAAACCAGCATTTCTAATTTTTCTTCTGTGTCAAAGCAACATTGATACTAATAGATATTACCAGCAAATACCATCTCTTCATTACAATTCCTTCTGATACATTGCTTGTTAAAGAGACAGGCTTGCTTACTCTGATGTTTTTTTAAATTGGATCTACTTTTTCTTTTCATTCATTCATCTTTGAGTTTTGACATATGCTGTCATTCCGTGAAGGCTTCAAGAGCTGAGATGACCTTGCCAAAGACCAAGAGGTGTGTCTGGAAGAATTATAATTTGTTGAAAGGTGATTTATGTGATTACTGTGTAAAAGAGTACTAGTTTTCTAGTGATTAATGACAACACTGGCAGTATTGACTGATTGTTAGAAATATTTATATGACAGGTCCTTTAAGGTAGCGGTAGATGTGAAGGAAAGATTAAATGCATTTCAAAAAGACAACCATTTCTCTGTGTATGAAATCAGAGCTTGTAGTTCTTTTGCATGACTTTTAATTAATTTGTTCATGTTTGTCTTGTTTCTCAGAGAGAAATGTACCACAATTGGCTCTAAAATGTCTGCCCCACAAAATTAGTAGTGCAGAAGATTTGTTTCTTATATTTCAAAAGTAGTTAAGTTTTATTTTTCAACTGATATTATAAATCACTGCTTCTAAAAACATTCTTAGGTATAGAGCATATTCATAAAGACATTAAGAAAGATTAACAAATTGTTGCTCACCTATTTCTCAAGGTTTATGACACAAATGGACATTAAGAAAACATGCATGCTTTGTTATTTGTGACTCTGTCATATTTTTAGACACTGGAGTTTACTGCATTATTTACCAGGTTGTGTTCCTACATTAATGAGTACCCTTTAGTAAGTGATATGCTAGTATTTTAGCTATTTATAGTCATTAAAAATAGATGGCCATTAAAGTGGTAATTTAAATATAAGTTGACCAAGCATTATTCTCAGTTTCACCACATCACATAACATTAGATGTGATTACATGTGATAACATTAGATGTGATTAGATGTGATAACATTAGAGATGTGATTCAGTAGAATTATTCTTCATTTACTTAGCTGCAAGTGAAAGCAAAATCTCTTAGCCTACTGGTGTATATAGTAACTGAAGACACACATGAACACTCAAACCCTCCCTAAATATGTATATTTGTAGAGTGAGAGTTCATCTATTGTATAAGAGTTATCATAGATTAACAAGTATATTTAACTTATGAGAAATCTATTAAATATAAGCATGTTTAATTGATTTAAGCTTCCTCTTCTTTCTTTGTATTGCAGCACTGAAAAAAATTTACTTACACTAAAGTCAACTTTTTGAAATTTTTTGAGCAATGGAACAAGTTGCCCAAAGAGGTTGTGGAGTCTCCACCCTTGGAGATACTCAAAAGCTCTCTGGACATAGTCCTGGGCTGTAGGTGGTCCTGTGTGGGCAGAGGGTTTAGACCAGATGACCTGCAGAGGTCCTGTCCAACCTCTGCTGTTCTGTAGTTCTGTTCTTTGTGAAACTGGCCTCTGAAACTTCTCCGTGTAAAAATGAATTTACATTTCTGATAATAGGTCGTATGTAGCACAAAATACAAAATAGTAAGTCCTTATTGAGATGTACTGATTCCATTGTTTTGATGTGCTAAAGTAAAGAATGAGCCACGTTTGTCAGGTTTTATCTTAGCATATTTACATACACCGATAATCGCCAGAATAGTTAGCTATTATAGCTCATGAGGGAAAAGTATTAAAGCTTCTTATAATATATATCTAAATTTATCGCTCCTTTCCTTCATGTTACATTTTATGGGAGTTAATTATTAGTTACTTTTAATTATACTTTATGGCCTTTGTCCTGGAGACTATTCAAAAAGTAGATCACCATGATATGCAATTTAGTGAAACAGTTTCCAGGCATTATGCCATCGTCAAGATCATGTGAAACAATTGTCATTAAAATTAGGAAAATATTAGTACGCATGTTTAGATTATGAATAATGGGAGAGAAAAGGTTCACATTATTCTATGGTGTGCTATTCATCTGATGAAAGTTTGGGGTTTGGTTTGGCTTTTACTGTAATTCCTAGCTACTTCAAATTTAAGAGCATGAGAACAGCAACATGTCACTTCTGTTGCTCCATTTGCTGACAGAAAGCACAATGGTTTCTTATCTTGCTGAATCCTTTTGAAGTTCATGTGTGGGTGTAAAAATGCTCATCCCCCTGCTTTGGTAGCAGCTGTTAGGCAGGATTTGTCCTCAGATCCTTTACTGCTGAGTTGAGTGACTCAAACACTTCAGGTGAAATAAAACTGGCACAGGCTCTTAAATGGGTCAGTGACATCAGTGAGGAACTACTAGAAAAGCTAGGTAAATCCTTGAGCTGCTAGACCATACTGAAATCCTTGGTTAACCATGGTTACTTGTACAAGGATACTATGACTATATTATAACATTTGGTATTATGTACAAAGGCAGTAAATGTCTGTGTAGATACAGATAGATGTAACATAGCTGTAGGTCAATTTAAGCCTTTCAGGAACAATTTACGATTTTACAATAACATATTTATAAGTATTTTTAGGTCTTACTACTTGAAGAAATAACCATGAAAAGAACCAGAAAAACTGACTTAGAGACTGATCTCATAGAGACTTGCTGAATGAATAATTTTAGTTTCCTGAGTTGTACCATTGCTGGCTTCCTGCAAATATGTTCTGTAATAGAAAATGTTCTAAAGCTTTTAATGTTGTTAAAATACAACTGAAGACCAAGTAATATAAAAACATTTTAAAACAATTAACCATGATTTACAAAATGATGTCTTACATATTTATGAGCTACCTGAGGTCAGGTCTGTGTCTCACTACAGCAAAATTGAGCAGCTCAGGAACTTTCTGATGAAACATAATAAATGGAGTTCATGAAAGATGATTCTGGAAAAAAAAGTTCTGCTCCAGAAAACTATTTAGGACTACTGAAATGTTCAGGTACCAGTTAAGATAATGTATTGTTAAATGTATAATGTAAACAAATTAAAAATACCATCACAAAAAATGGAAAAACTTTCAATCAAATTATAGGTATAAATACATGTAAGTTCCCTTGGACTCTTGTCCAACAGAAATATAGTGAAATATAATGAGCATCCAAGCAGAAGCTTTATTGTAGGAAAAGCTAGAAGGTTTTGCCGTCTTAAAGTGCATTCAATATAATCACTAATAGGAACGAAATACTTGTTTGGCTTGTGAGGTATTCCAACATAGCACATCATAACCAACAGATAAAAAATAAGACAATTTGACATAGCTGTCTCATTGAAATGCATTTTAATATGGACAACCAAAGACCTAATTTCTGATTAATTAGGTCCAACACCAACAAATTATAAAAATATTTACTTAACCCAAACATCTCTGGCTCTCTTTGTGTAAGTCTGTGACTTGAAAACAGACTTTTCCTTACTTATTTCTTACTAAATTTTAGCTGAGATCTAAAAATATCTAACACTGGTTTTATGTGTTCAAAAAATAATCGAAACAACATAGACAACATTTTTGCCTTCAGAAACAAAACAAAAGATGGTTTTCATAATAGGCTTTTAGTGTAGCAATCTTGAGCCTGAATTTAGCCAGAAACGTTCATTGAATTTTGGTGTTTTGTTATTCATGCTAGCTTTTTAACAAAATTGACATTTTATTTCTTACACAATTAATATTTTAAGAGTTAAAACTATTCAGCTTCTCCCTTTAGAACTACTATATTTTTTTTCACAGATTCTTTTCCCCCAGTGCTTTACTTCAATAAACCATTTTAAGGCAAATTCTCAAATTTAAAAGCTGATTTTACTTTCAGGGATTTCATCTGTTTGAAATTTATCTGGATTTAACAGAGTACTGAATCATGGTCTTAAACCATTCCTACTCAACTAAATATATATGGAAGTGTCTCTGCTTTTCTCTATTACTCGAACCATCATTTTACACTATCAAGCCCGTGAGAAAAAAAGCAGAGTGGTAATGTCTCAGGTACTGTTATTCTGCCCTTTATTTTCTCACTTCTAAATAATGTGGATCTCACAATCTTTTGATTGTGACGACATCCAACCTTTTGCTTTGTCTCTTTCTGAATATGCTATTTCCAGCTCCTTTGTTTCTGAATTTTCTCATAGAATCATAGAATAGTTACGGTTGGAAAGGACCTCAAGATCATCTAGTTCCAACCCCCCTGCCATGGACAGGGACACCTCACACTAAACCATCCCACACAAGGCTTCATCCAACCTGGCCTTGAACACCACCAGGGATGGAGCACTCACAACCTCCCTGGGCAACCCATTCCAGTGTCTCACCACCCTAACAGGAAAGAATTTCCTCCTTATATCCAATCTAAACTTCCCCTGTTTAAGTTTGAACCCGTTACCCCTTGTCCTGTCACTACAGTCCCTGACAAAGAGTCCCTCCCCAGCATCCCTGTAGGCCCCCTTCAGGTACTGGAAGGCTGCTATGAGGTCCCCACACAGCCTTCTCTTCTCCAGGCTGAAAAGCCCCAACTTCCTCAGCCTGTCTTCATACGGGAGGTGCTCCAGTCCCCTCATCATCCTCGGGGCCCTCCTCCTCCCTCGAGAGGGGGTCAGGCCGACAGACGAGTGCTTCCGTCCCTTTCAAAGTAGAGTCCCCTATTACTACAACCCACCGCTTTTTCTTTGTAGTGCCAGTAGAGATCTTTACCCGTGCATAATCCGGCTGTTTGTGGTGCAAGTGCATTTCCTTGTTAGTCTCCTGAAGGACAGCAGTCTCCTGCGTGGGGACAACAGATTTAGGAAGAAGCCCCTTGCCTTTAATTGCCTTTTTCCTCCTTCTTTTGTTATTTTTCTTTGTCACCAATTCCCAACTTCCCGGGTTGGTGGCCTCCTTCTTTCCTTCATGAGCTGGAGGGGAAGCTTGAGGCCCCCGCACAGTATGGGGCTGGAGCAAGCAGCTCTGCTTCCTCTCAGCTACCCTGACATCTTGAAGCCCGCTAATAGCATTCCGCAGCTCAGCCCCTGCTGCAGGAGAGCCTCCATCAGGGAGCACCGAGTGCAGCCCTGCCCGTTGTGATCCTTTCCCTCACCAGACCAGTGCAGGCACCCTCTACACTCTGAGCTCTGCACTGCAGCCTCCCCTCTCATCTGCTCTGTCTGGGTGCCTACGCTGGCCACCGCCGGGGCAGCCAGAGCAGAGCTCCCAGAGCGGGCCCTGGCCGTACGACGGGTGCTCACCATCCCGCTCGCCTGCCCGCGCAAACTGCCTCGGCGCGCTCTGGTCGCTCGCGCTCCCTGGGGCAGGTTTTTACCCACTCAGGGCTGGTGCCGCTGCTCCTGGCTCCGCTCCTGTGAGTCAGCGGCTCGCGTCAGCGGAGCTGCCGGCTCCTGGGCAGGTGCTGTAGAGGACTTGAAGCTCCCTCGGTAGCTCTGGCCGCTCTGAGTTGAGGCTCCTGGACGCTGATTCAGTTTTTTTTTTTTTTTACTTAGTTTGATGGCAGCCCATAAAGATTTCTGCATCTTTTTGCGCCCAATATATTTCATAGTACATACAATGTAGATTTAAATCCCTACTGTTGAGTAACGTCTTTCTAAACTGAAAACCAGCTACTCAGAGTTAGTTAGATTAATTGTTTCATATTACAAAGAACAGTTCTTACAAGTTTAGGTCATTGTCCTAAGGGTTCACGATAGTTTAAAGTAATATGTTTTGCTTAATTATAATGATACTTTCATGAACAGAATCTCATTTGCGTTAGTAGTCATAAGTTGATTTTAATTTGGAAAGTTCATTGCAAATAAATTGTGTTCTCTTGATTTAGGTAATTATACTCACTTAGTATGTTAATGGCAAGGACTTCTTAGGCTTTTTAAAAACCTTCTATCTCTCTGTAGAACAGTTATTGAAAGGAGTGGAGAATATGTAATTCTCTTTGATCACTTTAATGAACATCAGTGTTTTTATTGTCTGTTCAGTTACATGCAAAGTGTAGTGCAACTGTGTATTAGCTACTAATTAGTGTTTTAGTCAAGAAAAATAATATAAAAGAAACCTATGTCATAATTAAGATTTTGAACAATATTGTTTTAATGTTTATCAAAGCACAAGACAAATTCCATTTAATTACCTTTAAAATGCATATGCCTTATTTAAAACCTATTGCTTTTGGTTGTTTTTTTTTGTTTATAAGGACTTAGGTTTTGTCAAAAAGACAAATTAGGGCATAGCCATTGTCGCAACCTTTGCCAGCCCATGGGCAGCAATAGTAAGGGGAAAATGCTGTGAGAACAACATGAATTTTTTTATCTCCTTGTTGGTCTCAATTGCACCATTTACACTAATATTTCTTGCAGCAAACATAACAGCATTCTGATAAACTTCTCAAGCAATGAATAGCCAGGCTCCAAGTAAGAAGATCAGCTGTTGAATCATGTTATACTTAGATGGATCATATTTATATAATCCTTTACCACTTTTATTCTGTGTATTCGTGAGACATAACATTGCAATATGCATGAGATGAGATAAAATGTTCTCATTACAATTCTGTTCCCAGTGCAAGTCCATTGTTTCCACAATTCAAGTGACAGCATAGGGGAGGAGATGATACATTCAGTAATGTATTAGCTAAACTATTAATGGTGCAGGTCTTCATATGTAAAATAGTAAAATAATAGGACAAGCATGTCTCTGACAGAACCAGATATTCAGGAAGTGGGGTACACAACTGAAGAATAATCCTCAATCCAAAGTAGAAAGACAGAGGTGTAATTTTAAAACACACAAACAAGAAAAAAAGTATGTGAAATGGCTTCTTACACAGAGAAATTGTGCAGAAAAAGTACCCCACCTGTTTGGAAACTAAAAAATAAGAAGGTCATAGGAATTGTCTACATAAATAAACAAAAATCATAGAGAGAACCTAAATATCACTCAGCCCTAGTAAGAATAAAAACATGGAAAAGTGGACTTAATTTTTAAGGGGGTGCATATAGCTTATATTGGACATCAATTAAAAATAAATGTGCATTTATATATATATATATGAAAAAATAAATTTTAATGTTTGCTTTTTAAGACAAGTGCTCCTTTCATTTAAGAAATTCATAGAAGAGGATTTTTTATATGCACTAGAAATTAGTAGTGCATAGTAAATAACGTTTGGTTACTTGGAAGAAGCTCCTTGACAACCTGAAGGCAAAATTGAGTGATACTTAATCTCAGAAACAGGGGAGACATGAGAAATTAGGGTTAATTTTCCACTTTATATAGCTGTAGCTTTTCATTACACCAGATACTGAATGCCATTCAGCCCTTGAAAGGACTCCTCTTCCACTCTAATACAGGCAATAACATTAGTGATGCTATCTGACAATAACCTCGTAGTAACGAGATCCTCAAACAAAAGGTGCTCTGTACAAATGAAATAAAATTATCTTCAAACACTAAAGCTACAAGGAGTTAGGGCCATTCAGAATAGTATTAATTTCTGCCCAGATTTCCCTTTAGACTTGCTGACTGAAACAAGCTGTGCAGCGGCTACTTCCCAGCTTCCTGCAACCAGGTGCAGCGCTGAGGATGCAAGGATGTGAGAGAGTCAAACACCATCATCTGAGTCACTTTCCTCCACCACGAAGGTATTTTTCAATAACCTAGAATAATGTATATGAACATTACAAAGATGCAGTCCCTTTGTGTATTTCTCTTTGATGATCTTCTGTTTCAAGCTTGTCCACTGGGAAGTGACCTGAATAAGCTGAGGACACAGGTATTAGTTAAATATGTTAATTGGACGAGCAATTGTTTTGGTCTCTGCACTAACATTAGTAAGAATAATGTTTCAACTTCAGTCAAACAAAAACTTCTGATAAAGTTCTATGTGGCTTCAACAAACATGATTATTTTTTTTTCTCACATATGCAGCAACTTTGCTTAACTCAAGACATCATTTTATTAATTGATATCATGTCAGCAATTGTACCCAAAGGTTTTTTAAAGAGGGCATTAGATGGGTGCGGGAAGTGACACTTTGCTCTCATTAGCCTTGTGAGACTGCTGAATCGCAGAACAGATCACCTGCTGGTCAAGCTCTTGCCTTATAACCTTGAATTAGGGCCAAATGATCATACAGTTATAGAGTTCATGTTGCATCTTCTGGTCCCTCTACTGAGTCTCCTACATGAAAACAGAAATATTGCAGAGAAATCTGCTAATTTTCATCACTTTCTGAGTTTTCTGTTACCATACAGAGCTCTTTGTAATCAAGTAAATTTTCTTCATCTCCTTTACTTACTGCTTTGCCTAATGCCACTGGATTCAGTGCAACACTTTACATGGGCTTGTGTGGATTTTGCATCACACAGGAAGTCGGCATGTCACTGGGAATGATAATACTGTATACTGATGTCTAGAAAACTTTCCTAGAACTGCATATACACCAACCACCATTTTTATAATTTTTTCTTTTACTAATTGCTTCTAGTCTCTCATTCATGGCCCTTCCCTACAAATCTTCATGCAGTGGGGTTCTGTGTACTCTGCTGCTGAGCAATTTCTAGTTCATACCCCTCTGGAAGCTGCCATATAAAAAAGGGAAGCTTGTTTATATGTTAACTTAAGATTCTTCCCATCTTCCAAAAGGACAGCAGCAGCTGGAGGAGGGATGAGTTATGTCCCAGAATCATAGCTAGAAGCACACTCTGGGCACAGCTGCAGTCCTGCAGGATCCAAATGCTTTATCTTTTCTGGCACTTCCAGCTCTCACTTGCTGGACGCTCTCCTAAATTTTCCCCAGAATGACCAGACAAGATTCGCTGTAAAGCACTCGGCTGTAACCTGGGGAATCCATAACCAGAATGCACACTGAGTTTAGCGGAATCAGCTGTCAGGAGCCACCCCCGCTTTTAGTGCATTGTTGACAAAAAAAAGTTGTTACTCTATCAAGTCTAGTATGCCAACATGGCATTAATTCTGTCTAACCTTCAGAAATTAGAAAAGGTAGCAATTATATCCTTAAAAAGTCACTTTTGAATTGACTAATGAATCATTCATTGCCCATGGCACTAATAAGTCATTAGCTGTGTTGTGGCTCATTATAAGGTGCAATACGTAAAGGGGCTCATTTATGCAACTCCTTGCCGAATGTTGACCAGGTTATTTATAGATAATACGTGCTTGTTATGATCAATTATGAATTAGATCACAGTGGATGTGTTTTTTCTGTTGAAATGTAACACGTTAAAGGCTCATTTAAAGTATCTTTACAATTAAAGTATTGTAAAAGAATCTGTTAATGCAATATCTTTTTCAGTACTATATCCTTTAGAGAAAGGGATCTTTTGTCTTGCTACATTGAAAGCTGTTAGCATTTGCTCTTTAGTTTTGTTTTTCAATTGCTGTTCTGTCTACTTGAGTTATTCATGCTTCCTTAAGAACTCTGCAACATGAGAACTAAAGTAAAATACATTGTAAACAGACTTTAATGAATGAAGGCAGTTAAGTGGAATTATTCCAGTTTTATATGCTAATGTTCTAAAGGCTTCAAAAATACAATATGAAGTCAAAGTTACTGGATATATTAACCTGTGTTTTGACAACACTGTCTGAATTTAAAAGAGACATAATTACCCCAAAGAAAGAGAGGGAGAGAGAAAAAAATGTCAGCAGGAATATTATGTGTCAATATTTGCCAATTTAGAGTCAAGGAAGTAATTTTTCAATTTTTATTTTTTTTTTTTATTTTTGCCCCAAGAACAGAATTTACAACCAAACAATTAAAAACATTCATTTCTCGCTAAAAGGAACGTAAGTAAAATGTAAAAACAGATCAGCTCTTTAGTTTAAAAAGCCTGCAGTAGATTTCATCCCAATATACATACACAGAAACCCCCTATCCCTACTGGATTAGATCATCTCTAAGGACAGCACTTAGTACCTCTAGAGTAATTGTTTCAGCCAAAAGAAAAAGCTTTTCCAGTCCTGCTAGCTAGTTGCAGTGGAAAACCCTGTTTGACATAGCCCAGCCTCTGCTTCCACACCCAGGCTTCCACAGAGAGGAAAGAAGGGATCTGAAGAGGTTCCAGTTCTCATTCTCGAAATACTTTTTTTCAAAGAGGGGGAAGTGGGAAGAACCCCCACCCAATTGTTCTTGCAGACATTTTGCAGCTTTGCAAATTGGGAAAATATCCAGAAGCCAGAGAGGAGGAAAAGAGATTGGTCCAGAAGTGGTATGCAACACCTCAGGGCAAGAAAACAGATCTTGGGGAAAATGAGGATGATGTTTAATAAATCTGGGACTATTTCCATCCCTTTCGTTCAGTCTACACCGTGCTCAGATCAAAACTGTGGGATCTTGAGAGATTTGAGCCACTGAAAAGGTGCCTGGGACTAGTATAAATCTGTCCCTTGAAGGAGAGGATGAGTTTATGGCACCCCAGCTTGCAGAGGGAAGATGGTAATGTAGATCTGAGGAAAGAATTCCAAAGACAGCAGAAGAGTGTGCTAGCTTTGGATGTCCTAGGAGAGGCTTGCCAGGATAATATATAACTACATAAAAAGAGATATGTTCTTAAATAAAGCTGGCAGACATCAAGGGTTCTTTGGCCCTTTTCCACCAAAGGCTGTATCCAGCGGCAGCATCTCCTGAAATAAGGAACTGCATGTGGTTCTGCCTTTTCTCCACAAGTACAATGTGGAGAAATACCACAACACCTACCATGGACACCACAGAGACATCAGTCTTGAAGGGTAAAAATTGCCTGAGCAAGGAATAAGGAGTCACTCAAATTCTATGTTCCATAAGGCCAGGTAAATGAAGCAAACAAAATCTGTAGAGGAGTAAATCACACCCTGGTAGCTATATTCTCTCTCTTCAGAGTCGTGCCATTTATATCAGCATTACTTTACAGAAGGTTCCTATATGCCCTGTGACTCTGCCAATATGTAATTAAAACAGCTGTTGACAGTTTTCTTTGCTGGTCCCATAAGGTAAAAGTCCCCAGTTTCTTTGAATCATTATCCTACCATTTGTTCAAAGGCATCAAAGCCTCCTATGCCATAGAGGAATTGGCTGGAAATTTTATCAGCAAGAGCTTGCTGCACCTGGGTTTAGTAAAGTATTAAACACATGCTTAAATCTACCCAACAAAACAGAGGGCCTTGTCCTGGGTTCAGCAGCAGCAGTCATTTTTCTCCTTCTTAGGAGCTAGTGCAGTGTTGTGTTTTGATCTTTTGGCCTGGGAACAGTGCTGATAACGCTGATGTTTTCAGTTGCTGCTCGAATGTTTGGTCTGGCCAAGGACTTTCTGAGTTTCATGCTCTGCCAGGGAGGAAGGGAGGCCGGGAGGAAGCAGAGACAGGACACCTGACCCAAACTGACCAAAGAGGTATTCCATACCACAGCACGTCATGCCCAGGATGTAACTGAGAGTTACCCCGGAAGGGCTGGGACTGGAGGCTTGGACAAGGTATCGGTCGGTGCTTGGCTGGGGGGAGTGGGGCAAGTTATCAGTCAGCTGGTGCTGAGGTGTTGTATTCTTTCCTCTTGTTATTTCCTTTAGCACTATTATTATTAGTGGTAGCAGTAGTGATTTGTGTTATACCTTAGTTACTAAACTGTTCTTATCTCAACCCATGGGAGTTGCATTCTTTTCGATTCTCCTCTCCATCCCTCCAGGAGCAGGGGGAGGGCAATAAGGGGGAGGGAGTGAGTGAACGAGGTTTGTGGTTGGGTTTAAACCACGACAGGCCTTAAGCATGGAAGAAATGTTTAACAGCAAAGCAATTCAGGTGAATTTAATTACGGCAATTAATTACATGCTTATGATACACAAGCATTAAAATGGTTGCATTATCAGGACCTGAGTTTGTTTCTGGGTTATCCCATAGAAGGGAAAATATATTTATAATTTGATAATTATGTAGTAGTCAGCCTCAAATTGTAGAGTCATAGAATCATAGAATATTTAGGGTCAGAAAGTACCTTAAGATCATCTAGTTCCAACCCCCCTACCTCAAGTGAGCATTTTTATATGACTTAATAAAAGAATGAAAACTTGAAGTCTCTATATAAAATAACTAAATCAAAAGTATTACTTAAAAATAAAAGGAAAAATATTTCCTAATCCAGTTAAATTGAACTCAATTGGAGCCTATTTAGTCACATTCAGAACTATTTAAAATGGTGATTGTGCAATACTTGTGTGATCAAAGTTAATGCAATATTTATGCAATCAAAGTTAATCTTAAGACATATAATGATTTTACAAGATGAGCTTGAATATAAATGACAAATTAACATAATTATTAAAGATCATAATATTTGCATGGAGAAAAATATTTTTTTATCAGAAGTAATGGTTTGTCTCATTATCTCTAAGTGTATTCCATGTATTATTTATTTTATGAGAAAGCCAGATTAAGATTTAATCAGTAGTAACAGAGGGGTGGGTTTATTTTTAATGGAATGATATTTAAGTCCCTGGAAAATTCTGCCCTCAGTAATATCTACTAGTCCATGAGTCCAACCAACCTTGGTCATTGCCTTGAACAGGAACACATCAAGCTTCTTACTTGCCCTCTTGTCTTTTAAAGTTATATTGTATTGACACATGTTATGCTGTTGCTTTTTCCAAGTGGAAAAAAAAAAAAAGACAAGAAGTCTAAGTGAGCTACATGCAGCTTTCCCACAGCTGCAGTCCATGGTGGGCCTTCCTCTCCCCGTGTTCGAGGTAGGCTCTTACTCAGCCGTTCAGACAGCAGTCATCAGAGAGGCTCCTCCTGTCAGGTCCTGGCACGGATGTCTCCTGTCACATAGTAAAGAACTTTGTGCCATTGTGGCCACCCAACTTGTCATGCTTGCAGAAAGGGAGAGGAATGTTTCACATGTCATTCTCGTCTCTTACATTCACATGTCAAGGAAATATAACCAAGCTTTTCTTGGTTTTTGACATACAAGCTGGGGAGAAGCCACAAAGATGAGATCTCACCACATCTTTACTTTGAAAAGACTTCATGTTCTTTTTTAAAAGATTGTTTATCTATTCTCAATTAAAGACTATAAAGGAACACTTTAAGTTTTCTTTGTTATTTCTACTGATTATGCTCTAGTTCCTTCTAATTGTCTTTTGGGTTTGTCCCAAAAGCCCACTTCTGAAAAATCCCAAATATCCTCCACCTGCACTGGAATTATTTAGATCTGAGGTCTCTTAAAACTTCACCAAATAACAAAGAAAGAGATGTTTTCCTGAGTTATTGTGGACTTAACCATTCAGTACGAAGAGGATCTCTGCTCATGATTGTGTCATAGACAGAAAGAATTGTTTTCTGTGAACATTACTAATAGGATTTGTGGAGAACAGACATGGGTTTAGAACTAAAGTGACAGCCCTCAAAAGTAGTGGCTGTTGAAATATGCTCCTGATTTCTGTTTAATGAACACTGAACAGCTTAATTTCAATGAAACTCACACCATAAATGCTAGCATATTTAATATTTACCCTTGATGGTAAGAGTGAAATGGGCTCCGTAAATATTGTGGAGCTTGTTAACGTGTTTTATACATATATATATAATTGGGTACATGGACACAACATAGAATCATAGAATCATAGAACGGTTAGGGTTGGAAAGGACCTCAAGATCATCTAGTTCCAACCCCCCTGCCATGGACAGGGACACCTCTCACTGAACCATCCAACACAAGGCTTCATCCAGCCTGGCCTTGAACACCACCAGGGATGGAGCACTCACAACCTCCCTGGGCAACCCATTCCAGTGTCTCACCACCCTAACAGAAAAGAATTTCCTCCTTATATCCAATCTAAACTTCCCCTGTTTAAGCTTTAACCCGTTACCCCTTGTCCTGTCACTACAGTCCCTGACCAAGAGTCCCTCCCCAGCATCCCTATAGGCCCCCTTCAGGTACTGGAAGGCTGCTATGAGGTCTCCACGCAGCCTTCTCTTCTCCAGGCTGAAAAGCCCCAACTTCCTCAGCCTGTCTTCATACGGGAGGTGCTCCAGTCCCCTGATCATCCTCGTGGCCCTCCTCTGGACTTGTTCCAGCAGTTTCATGTCCCATTTTTATGTTGAGGACACCAGAACTGCACACAATACTCCAGGTGAGGTCTCACAAGAGCAGAGTAGAGGGGCAGGATCACCTCCTTCGACCTGCGGGTCGCACTCCTTTTGATGCAGCCCAGGATACAGTTGGCTTTCTGGGCTGCGAGCGCACACTGCCGGCTCATGTTCATTTTCTCATCAACCAGCACCCCCAGGTCCTTCTCTGCAGGGCCGCTCTGAATCTCTTCTTTGCCCAGTCTGTAGCCGTGCCTAGGATTGCTCCGACCCAGGTGTAGGACCCTGCACTTGTCGTGGTTGAACTTCATAAGGTTGGCATCAGCCCACCTCACAAGCGTGTCAAGGTCCCTCTGGATGGCATCCCTTCTCTCCAGCGTATCAACCGGACCGCACAGCTTGGTGTCATAGGCAAACTTGATGAGGGTGCACTCAATCCCACTGTCCATGTCAGCGACGAAGATGTTAAACAAGACTGGTCCCAACACCGATCCCTGAGGGACACCACTCGTTACCGGTCTCCAGCCAGACATCGAGCCATTGACCACAACTCTTTGTGTGCGGCCGTCCAGCCAGTTCTTTATCCACCGAGTGGTCCATCCATCAAATTGATATCTCTCCAATTTAGAGAGAAGGATGTTGTGTGGGACAGTGTCAAACGCTTTGCACAAGTCCAGGTAGATGACGTCAACTGCTTTACCCTTATCCATCAATTCTGTAGCCCCATCATAGAAGGCCACCAAATTGGTCAGGCAGGATTTCCCCCTAGTGAAGCCATGCTGGCTGTCACCAAGCACCTTGTTGTTCTTCATGTGCCTTAGCATGTTGTCCAGGAGAATGTGCTCCAAGATGGTGTTTTCTCATAATATGTACTGATAATACTACCAGCAAACCTTCTGCACATGCATTTGTAATGATATTCTGTGTATAATACACTATTAAACTGGCACCAACTCTACTGTGCTCAGACAGTAAAATATAATGAAAGGCTGTTCTATAACTGTATAATTTATGAATGCCATGGTTATTTCAGAAGGTTATCTTTGTCCTCATGCAAATTATTTATTTTGTGTGTACCCTTTAAAATTAAAATGAAATTATGGAATGCCTTAAAGCATGACTATCATGGACCAGCTGTCTCAGTCAGCTGGCTTGTCAGTCAATACAGACTGCAAATCACAACTATACTATATTTGACTCCGATTAGGAGGCTATTTTGGGAATTGTGCCAGTGTAATGAACAAGTTGTACTGAGGAGACCATACCCTTTGTAACTGGTGAAATGAAGACCACAGAAATGATCACCGCTACACAATAATGACTTCCATTAAATAAAAAAAAAAAAGCCAAAAAAGCTTTTAAGAAAATTCCCATACCCAATCCACATCCCATTTTTCTCTTCAAACATTTTATCTTACTGCTTTTCCTGTTCCATCCTCCTCCTACTTTTTTATTTCCATCCTTTAGAAAAATTACTGCCTTTCCCAGCTGTCCTGAAGCTCTTCCTGGACAGCCACTGTCCTAGAGCATGCCCACTAGACACTGCTCTGGCTTTCAGTCTTGTCTCCTTCCATGTATGCTGAAACCTTCTCGCAAAAAAATATTTGCTGATTTATTTATTCCTTGTGTTACAGGCTGTGGCTGTGTTTCACCTCAGAGAAGTGTTTTTTTTTTTTTTATATCAGATTGGAAACTTTGAGTGGTTTGGGTGTTGTTTTTTTCTTTTGATTAATATTACTAAGTACAGACTAAAATTCATTTGTGTGCAGATCTCTGTTAAGATCTGTTACGCTGGCCTAACTGCTTTTTACTGAAGGAAATGTATTTGGGAACTTCTTTGCAAATTAAAACATAAATCATGAGATAACTTTTCTCCACATGTGCACACAAACACACCCCTCCCCAGTTAAACTGTTCTTTTTACGCCTAGATTGCTAAAACACCCTTTTCTATAGCCCTGAAAATGACAATGCCAGTCACCATATCATACTGCATTCTGTTGCTGTGTCACTTTATTGACCCCCCCATAAACATGAAGTCTGTGTGGTTTTCAGACTGTCATAGTCACCCAGACACATATATCCCCAGCTGGTTCCCTCACACTCTCAGCAGACTTTTCCAATATGTGCTTTTGTGATTTCACCCATAACCTAAAGGTACGTCCCATAAGTATCTGCTAATGTGACTTGCTATTTTCCTTCAAATCACAAATTCTGCTTTTCCTTTGCTGCGATGCTTGCATAGCCCCTGACAAAACTGCTGTCACTCATGCTGATTAACGTTACTTTGGTGTGCCTTTGCAGTCTCTGTCTGCCTGCACTTGCCAGTGAGCTGTTTTAAATCTAAATTGCCTGCCTCTGATCTTCTACTTGCACAATACCTGATGCAGTGGACAGAGAAATCCTACTTGTGCTGCTTCGAGGTTTTATACTTACAATAAACAACAATAATGATTAAAAAGCACCTAGTACCTGGATTATCTTGCTAATAGGGGGTTTTATTGGAACAACACTATTTTCTTTTTAAATGTCATGATAGTTCTTTCTTTTCTTGGCTTGTCTGAAGAAAATCCCATTTTACCTTGAAGTAAAGGAATTATTTTCCTTGAGAAGTTTGTCTATAGATAGGATCTATCATAAAAGATACTCTACTTAAATAGGTCAACTTCAGATTTTAATTCAAAATTTGGTGTAATGTTTGGGGGGGAATGAAATATAAAGTAATGAATGTTCTTTGATCTCCATTTTCTCTGGAAGGGAAAGAGAAGAAAAGGCAAAGAATAGTGTTCACTGTGCAAAAGTGAATGTCTTCGTCATCTCAAGAATATCATTCTCTGAATCTCAGTTCCACATCTCTCTCAGAAAGCTTCTTGTTCATGGCACTTACCCAAGCTGCTTTCCTCATTGCTGAACTTGAAATGCTCTCTTACCATGGCATGGCTTCAATTGTGTCAGTTAAATCAGAAAGAGAGAAAGTCAGGCCGACAAAACAAATCCAGCTTTCCTGGAGAGATATGATGCTGACCCAGAAATAACACTGAGCAGTCAGAACATCATTGCTACATTCAGTATGTTTTTAATAAAGGAAGAACGATCTAGCGGTATCTGTGCATATTCAGTCACTGTTGTGTTTCCTGCTGTCATGGTGTATGCTTACTAGAAAGATTTAAATAAGGAAAAGGAAAAATAATGTGCAGTATATTGAATGTTCTGCTTGCTACTCTCTGATATAGTATAGTGCAACACTTAATCCCTGACAAGCATCATTCTTTTATTATTAATAATCCATATGGAAAGTACATTGCTTGCAGTAGAATTTTTATCAAATTATTTTAACTCTGCATTTTCATATGTTTGGTATATTGATAACAATAATGTCTTGCTGTGCAGAAATGCAAATACTGAAGCATATTATAGCCAAGGCTTTCATGGCAAAGGTTCAGAATAGATTTGGGAAGTAAAGGACATGACTTTATATTAAGGATTTACTAAAATAATTTTTTTAAAATTGAGAACAAATTCCTTTTGGATTTTTTTTTTATTAGTATTCTCACAATTGTATGAGATGTCAACAAGCTTCTTACCATATCTATTATGTTTATGAAATGCACGGACATTACTCCAAATCTTGAGTGCAGTAAACATAAATGTGTTAAGAAAGACAGGATGATTTTGTTCTTTTGGATGCAGATGATGTTGTATAGTATTTCAAAAGTCCTTATTTTTGGCCTAACTTTTTTTGCAGTGATATCAGCTCAGCCATTAAATTCTAGGACAGTGCTCATTACTTAGTGTTTTTGACAACCCTACCCAAGGTGACAAGAAGTAAGAAAAATTACCAAGTTAAAGCTCAACATGATTTAATTGCCTATTTTATTATTTGTATCTCCTAAAAAGACAACAGCTCAAATTTTTGTGCTAATCACAAAGTGAATATTTCCATTTGTGAAATTATTAACTTACACTAAACTTACATTAAGTCAATAAAAATTTGAGGTCTGAGTATACATGTTGTCAGAAGTTAATATAGAAAAAGTTGAATAGAAAACTGATTTCAAATCACTTACGTAAGTACATAATGGAATACTCTTGTTCATTTCAGTCAATGTCACTTGCAAATGCCAAGTCCTTTCAAAAGATGGTTGTTGTTTCTTCATTATTCTCAAATTAAGGGACATCATTAAGATATAGTTGATATCGTTTGTGTGTTAACATCAGGCCCTACTCTACACACAGTTTTTGTTTTAATGTACACAGAAAGAAAAGAGGATTTTGTTTTTATTTTTATTTTCCTTAAAGCTCCATCTTGGATGGGACAGTGGAACACATTCTTATTGCAGTGTGCGTAAATTGATAAACATGTTGCTTTGGGACTTCCGTATCACCAGCTGAAATAAAATGTGTACTTGTTCTGTACATTCATGCAGTTTTATTTGAACTTGAATAGTAAGAATATATTTAATAGTTTGCTTCAATCATTCTGTGTCATTATGTATTACTAAAGCTCTCAGAGTTTGTCAAATACATCCATTAAACATGACACTTGCAAGGACGGAGTAGGATTTTTCTTGTACTAGCTCTCCACTGGGAACAGCATATTTCATGGTGAATTTTTCTTGATGAAGTGATAGCAGTGTTGAGCAATTTTAAAACATATTTCCCATTTTTCTCATAATGATTGGAGACTAATGCAAATGTCAATCCCTATAAAACTGAAGTTTTAATGAGAGGAAATTAACTGATGCAGTACTGTTAGTAATACAGTTTTTAAGATCTTTAAGATGCTGATTCAAAAAGTCTTCAACTAGAAGGCTATTTAGCATACATAACTCTAATTTTCCTACATGAGATTTCTAAATTATCCAACTATACTCTCTAAACATTTAGTATTTCACTTTCTTAGAAAAAGAAAGACAAAAAAGGACACATTTATGTGGTTGCAGTATTTTGCTTTGCCTCTATCAAAGTACGTCTCCCATTCACAGTGCATAATAAAATATATTTTTATAAGTTATGTATACATTGTGCCATCCAGTTCATAAGTTGCCAAATATTTTCACTGATCAGTTTTTTCTTTAGTAGCACAGTACTCACAGGAGGACATTATTAGTGGACCTAGATGCACCGATGTAGTAAAACCTCGTTGCATAATCATTAATAATTTTGTGATTTCAAAAATCACACCTTGGGACAAGGGAGTACTCAGGTGCCTTCATGATGTTCTGTATTAATGCTCTGTAACATAATAATAGTATTTCGGGTGTACAGCCTTCAAAAGATTGATTTTGTATGGCTGGATGTCATGCTATCTAGTGCCACTTTAGTTGTCAGACTTTGTCTGGGAGAGGGCAAATAAATGAGACAAATAAGAATGAATTATGAGAGAAGAAAGTTCCACAGGAACACTTCCCACAGATGACATACTGTCCTCAGAACCAGTGTTTAACTGGCAGGTTGACTTTATGCCAATCCTGCGTCTGCTTAACTTCCCCCAAATCTCAACATTTTGGTAAGCATATTGATTCTCCCTGGTAATCAACATGCCATTAAGAAATAACACTCAATCAAGCATACCTGACTAACAGTACAAATTCATGGCTTTTAAAGAATGTGAATAATTCTTTAATAGTTGGTAATATGAGGTATCTGGAGGCCAACAGTGGTGTTTTACAAAACACACTAACTTTTTATGGCTTTTCCTAGTACAGGCATCTCTTAATTGTACAGGAAAAAGACTAATTAATAATAACTAATGATAAGAAGTAATCAAGTAATATATTAATTAATTTCATTCCATTTCCCATGGTAATATCTCCAACTCATTTATATTTGATTTACATGAAGTATGAATGAACCTTAAGGGCTGTATTAATTAAATAATATGAGAAACTCCAGAAAATCAAATCAGGAACAATGAAACTAAGCACTTTATCAGTAAGAAGTGACTTCATCTCAGTCTTTTTCTAATTTATTTCATAATATTAGTTTTCCACACATTTGGGATTTGGACTATCTCATTTCCAAAGTCTTTTGAGTCCTACCAAGAAAGTTCTGCAGAACCTTTAGTTCCAGTGCTGAGCAGGTTGTAAAATTACTGAACACTTTGATCTCTAATCCTCAGAGATAATTATACACTGGAAGATCCCCCTGGATTTTCTACCAACATGATGTTACCAGGATGGCCATGCTATCTTCCTCTCCCCAATCCTTCTCATAGGTAGAATATTTGCCAAGTAAACAAGATATCTTGTCTCAAATCTTTCTTAGCCTTGGGGGGGGGGGGGGGGGGAGAAGACCCAAACCAAGTCTCACCAGATCGAAGTTAGTCTCTACCAAATGAGCTAAAAGGGTATAGAAGTTGGCAAATGTACAGTTCTTCTTTTAAAATGCTATAATTTTTACTAATTAAATAAATTTTTGCAATGTTTTAAGGATGATCCAACCCAACAACTGTTGTAAATGATGTATCATCTAGTCTATTTTTACTGGGGTTGATGCCAGACAGTTTGGCACCAGAAACATTGAAACGACGTGTAGGACCAGCCACAGAAATGTGGCTGCTGAGGAACTTTGCTAGTAGATATTTCAGTGCCAAAGTTGGAGGCGTGTTTTTAAGACACTCACTTTACACTCAGTTATAAAAATGACATTTGGGATCTAAGCTGCTGTGCAAATCTCAACCTTAAATCTCTAATTGTAAGCTGAATCTATTTTCTCACGTTGTACTGTAAATTCTTTAGGTTTTCAAACAGCTAATAAAGGAAGGAACTGAAATGTCAATATACTAAATTTGTTTGTTCTCTCTAAAGCCTATTACACACTGTTAAAAATCTCTCTATGACAAAAAGAACTGTCAGTCTCAATTAGCACAGCTTCTTTTCTTCTTAAAACATCATGCCTACTCCCTTTGGATTTAGGTGTTTGCAGTAGTGATATACAAAGGAAATTGTTCTAACTAATTCTTTGTAGTGTTTTGTACAATTTGTATCTCACTGGAATAAGACAAGGCTTCTGGCAGTTGCCATCTCAGGAATAATGCAGTTTCATAATGTCTTCTTTCTCTTGAAGAAGAAGCATCCACAACCAAAGTTCTTAGAGCATTCCTGGAATCGAATTCTAAGAGTTCCTCATGTAACAGTCCACATCAACTTTGTTAGGTGATTTACTTAAAATTTTTCTGAAAATAAGAAGTGTATCTAGTGTATCTATGGTCCCAGCTGAAGTCAGCTTATACGAAATGCAAGTAAACTATTAGAATATTGACATATTTTAAGAGGGAAAAATATCTAATTAGAATTATGTTTAATTTGTTTATGTCAACCTTGGAGAGGAAAGAATTTAGCATTAGAAGAAAGTATTAATAACAGTAGCTTCCTAGTACTTTAAAGCACTGTGTAAGGATGTTTACATGTGAGAAAAAGTTTTGCTGAGTTAATGATGTTTTTGACTGGAAGTGTGCAGCCACACTTGAGTAAGTGCATAGTGCCATATTTCTGAAAGAAGCATAATGCAAACATCATATTGTAGGGCTGTAACTGTGTCTATAATATAAAAGAAATGCAGACCTGTAACCATTCTGTGACCCTAAGATTTAAAGACATGGCGCATGACTAAATTTTTTTTCCCTTATGCAGAAATAGAGAACTGGAATTTGATCTCTAGTAAAAGGAAGAAGTTTTTCTGAAGAAGCTTCAACCTCTTGTTCATTGGCGATAAATAAGTACAAGGATTTCAGTGATAAAAGAAATAAATTCAACACATTTTGCTAGCAAAAATAACAAGAAAAATGAGGATTTATATTTTGGTGCATACATCAATACACACTTCACATTTTTCCAAATGCACCCACTCACATTGTTATGATGGATCTTTTGACTGTTAAGACTAGGAAAGTTCAGTGATCAAACCTACAACATTAAGCTGTGGGCAGTTATGAATGCTCGGAACAATGCAGATATATTCCAGCTGCTCCAGCCAACGAGCCGGCTTCAATTGGAGCTCGGCTCAGATGCATCTATACAAACGCCCATAGCATGGGGAACAAACAAGAGGAATTAGAGATGTGTGCACATCTACGGGGGTATGATATAATAGGCATCGCAGAAACATGGTGGGATGGCTCCTATGGCTGGAGTGTTGGAATGGAAGGTTACAGGCTCTTTAGAAAAGACAGGCCTGGCAGGCGGGGAGGGGGAGTTGCCCTTTATGTTAGGGATAGGCTGGAGAGTATGGAACTCTGTCTGGGGGCAGGCGAGCAGTTTACAGAGAGTTTGTGGGTCAGGGTTAAAGGGAGAACAGCTGTGGGAGACGTTACTGTGGGGATCTGTTACAGACCGCCTGATCAAGGAGAACCTGTGGATGAAGCACTCTACAGACAGATAGGAAAAGCCTCACACTCACAGGCCCTTGTTCTCATGGAGGATTTCAACCACCCTGACATCTGTTGGAACGATGGCACTGCACAGCACAAGCAATCCAGGAGGTTCCTCGATTGTGTGGAAGACAACTTCCTTCTTCAAGTTATAGAGGAGCCAACAAGGAGAGGTGCCATGCTTGACCTTGTGCTCACCAACAGGGAAGGGCTTGTTGAGAATGTGGTACTCCAGGGCAGCCTTGGATGCAGTGATCACGAGATGGTTGAATTTGAGATCCCCAGGACAGTGAGAAGAGCATGTAGCAAGCTCACTGCCCTGGACTTCAAAAGAGCAGACTTTGGCCTCTTCAGGAGCCTGCTTAGTAAGGTTCCATGGGGTATAGCCCTGGAGGGCAGGGGGGCCCAAGGCTGTTGGTTGATATTCAAGGATCACCTGCTACAAGCTCAGGAGTGCTGCATCCCAACTAGAAGGAAGTGCGGCAGAAGGGCCAGGAGACCTCCTTGGATGGATAAGGAGCTGCTGAGGAAAATTCAAAGGAAAAAAGAGGCTTATAAAAAATAGTAGCAAGGATAGGCGGCCTGGGTAGAGTACAGGGATGCTGTCCGGGAAGCTAGGGACCAGGTTAGGAAGGCTAAGGCCCAGTTAGAATTAAACCTAGCCAGAGATGTTAAGGATAACAGGAAGGGATTCTACAGGTACGTAGCAAACAAAAAACAGACTAGGGACAAAATAGGCCCCCTGAGGAAGCTTTCGGGAGAACTGGCTACACAGGATTTGGAGAAGTCTGAGGTTCTTAATGATTTCTTTGCCTCAGTCTTCAGTGGCAAAGGCTCTGACTGCACCACCCAAGTCTTGGCAGGCAGACTCAGGGACTGTGAGAATGAAGACCTTGGGCCTACTGTGGGAGAGGATCTGGTTCGAGACCATCTTAAAAATCTGAGTGTGCACAAGTCCATGAGACCTGATGAAATCCATCCGCGGGTCCTGAAGGAGCTGGCGAATGAAGTTGCTAAGCCACTGGCCATCATATTTGAAAAATCATGGCAGTCAGGTGAAGTTCCCGACGACTGGAAAAAGGGAAATATAACCCCCATTTTCAAGAAGGGGAAAATGGAACACCCGGGGAATTACAGACCAGTCAGTCTCACCTCTGTGCCTGGTAAAATCTTGGAGCACATCCTCCTGGACGGCATGCTAAGGCACATGAAAAACAAGGAGTGCTTGGTGACAGCCAGCATGGCTTCACTAAGGAGAAATCCTGCCTGACCAATTTGGTGGCCTTCTATGATGGGGCTACAGAGTTGATGGATAAGGGTAAAGCAGTTGACGTCATCTACCTGGACTTGTGCAAAGCGTTTGACACTGTCCCACACAACATCCTTCTCTCTAAATTGGAGAGATACCAATTTGATGGATGGACCACTTGGTGGATAAAGAACTGGCTGGATGGCTGCACACAAAGAGTTGTGGTCAATGGCTTGATGTCCATCTAGAGACTGGTAACGAGTGGTGTCCCTCAGGGATCGGTGTTGGGACCAGTCTTGTTTAACATCTTCGTCGCTGACATGGACAGTGGAATTGAGTGCACCCTCATCAAGTTTGCTGATGACACCAAGCTGTGCGGTCCGGTTGATATGCTGGAGAGATGGGATGCCATCCAGAGGGACCTTGACACGCTTGTGAGGTGGGCTGATGCCATGCTTATGAAGTTCAACCACGACAAGTGGAAGGTCCTACACCTGGGTCAGAGCAATCCTAGGGACGGCTACAGACTGGGCAAAGAAGAGATTCACAGCGACCCTACAGAGAAGGACCTGGGGGTGCTGGTTGATGAGAAAATGAACATGAGCCGGCTTCAGTGTGCGCTCGCAGCCCAGAAAGCCAACCGTATCCTGTGCTGCATCAAAAGGAGCGGGACCAGCAGGTCGAAGGAGGTGATCCTGCCCTTCTACTCTGCTCTTGTGAGACCTCACCTGGAGTATTGTGTGCAGTTCCGGTGTCCTCAACATAAAAAGGGACATGGAACTGCTGGAACAAGTCCAGAGGAGGCCCCAAGGATGATCAGGGGACTGGAGCACCTCCCGTATGGAGACAGGCTGAGGAAGTTGGGGCTGTTCAGCCTGGAGAAGAGAAGGCTGCGTGGAGACCTAATAGCAGCATTCCAGTATCTGAAGGGGGCCTATAGGGATGCTGGGGAGGGACTCTTGGTCAGGGACTGTAGTGACAGGACAAGGGGTAACGGGTTAAAACTTAAACAGGGGAAGTTTAGATTGGATTTAAGGAGGAAATTCTTTCCTGTGATGGTGGTGAGGCACTGGAATGGGTTGCCCAGGGAAGTTGTGAGTGCTCCATCCCTGGCGGTGTTCAAGGCCAGGTTGGATGAAGCCTTGTGTGGGATGGTTTAGTGTGAGGTGTCCCTGCCCATGGCAGGGGGGTTGGAACTAGATGATCTTGAGGTCCTTTCCAACCCTAACTATTCTATGATTCTATGATTCTATGAAGTATGGTAAATTCTAATGATTATTCTACAGTATAGTTATATTCAGCACATCCTTGACCAGCAACAGCTACATGTTTGCACTGTTCCCTTCCTAGTTACTTATGGCAGAGGTGGTATGAGAGGGCTACAAGCTGCCAAAGACTCGACATTTTCATTCATGTTCTGTCCAGACATTACTAAGCATCTTTCAAAATTTTTGAAATACCTGGAGATGGTAATTGTCCGAACATTTTTTGAAGATGTGCAGAGGAAGGGAGAAGTCTCTGACAACTGGGCCATCTGGTCAAAGCCTAGAGATGTGCACATTCCAGTAAAGTGAGAGTTTAAATTGAGCATATGAATTAAAAGCCCTGATTAGGTGGCTGAGCTATAACGTAACATATGGAGAAAGAGTTGCCACTAAGAGCAGTGTGTAACGATACAGGTATTCAGTCAGGATTATATTTTGTGTGAGGTGAATACCCTGGTGTGCCACAATTTGTGAACTGCCTTCATCATGGCATGATGCAGCATTTTCATACATCTTAGAGATTCCTAATGTATTAGAATTAAGTAATCTCTTGGCTGTCTTAAGCTCAGTGGCAGGTTGGTCTTTTACTTCAGTCAGTAAAGAATTTCACCCACTGTGGTGATCATAAATTTTCCAGTCATTTTGGTATGTTTTTTCCTCAGAAACAGATAAATGTTTCTGGGTGTATTAATTTTTGCTTCATATTTTGAAGAAAGATTTTGATGGCATAAGTGGAAGAAAAAGCCAAACAAACAAAAAAATATTCAGCTGTCTTTGCAGTGGGTTCTTATTCATTTTCCACTAGTACTCAATACTCAGATTTTATTGGTATATTAATGTCACTATATGCAAATTTTAAACAAGCCAGTGGTATGTCTCATGAAAGTGAATTTCAGCTTGTACTATAGGCAATCTGTTACATGTTGGCTAGATACATCAGTCATATGTTACTGTTTATGCTAAGTCATATAGCTCTTTTGGAATTAGGCAATGTGAAACAAGACTGCATTACTATCAACAGGCAAACAGTAATTTTCTGTAGATACTTTTACTATTTTAGAATGGCCAGAATATTCAAAAATACTGCAAAACAGATGTGCAATTTGCAAACAGGAGCAAAAGAATAATAATGAAAACACAATACTCTGCAACTTCTACTACTGAGTTGCAAGAGGTTTTAAATATTGCCCATGGCATTTGCTGATAAAATTCTTTAATTTTGGTGTTTTCTAATAAATTTTGATATCTGTTGTCATTATTTGTGATTACATCATAAATTAGGCTTAACCAGAATCAAATAAGGGATAAAATTCAGAATATAAACCCCATGTTAACTTCAGCGATGTATACTTCTTAAATCATTAATCTTAATAAGGTCAATATCTTAAATGAGTATATTAATATTCATTGTACATACAAAATTTGAGAGATGTGAGATCATGTCTAGAATACTATGGCTCTAAAACATTACTGTATTGGCACTACTCAATAATTCAGAATATTTTCTGATTAATATTTCATATTTATATATTGTGGTTTCTTGTACTAGTAATTTAATTTTGTAGATATGGTTATTCTTACTAAAAATCTCCCTTTCATTTGCATTTTCTTCCCACAAGTAACAAAGTTACTATACAAGTTTTTATACTTTTAAAAATAATTTTAAAAACTTGATACCGCCCAAAAAAGAGCTCAGATGTATTTTCTAAATTAAGAGGTAATGTCAATGGAAATGTAAGTTGACTTACTTAGGTAAGTTGCCACATCAATGCTGAGGCAGAGCTAAGACATTTATTTTCAAAGTTAGAAACATTGATCTTAACGACAGTGCTCTACTATGACGACTTCATTCCTATTATATCAAGAAATTGATGAACAGTTAACTGTTTTATCAGATGAATTGTGTTGCAAGAGAGTGACAGATATTCAATGTAGTAGTTGCTTCATCCCAAACTGACCTTATTTATCCAATCAGGTGCTAGATTAGATTTTAAAGTGAGTCATACTATTCGCAAATGGGACTCTTTGTTATAATGTTAAGTGAAAGAAAAATAATTGTGGAATAAGAGATGACAATATCGGTCATCTCTATTTATAAAAACATTTGGCCTTACTGCTGCAAGATAAAAGGACTGTTTTTAGGTTTAGTATTCATTTTATACGTAATATATAATTTACATGTCTAACTTCCACAGCTTCACTGAATATATCAATTCGCTATGCATCAATGGAGCAGTCAAAATACCAGTACGATGATTAGAGAAACAGCTTATTTTAGATGCATAGTCAGCTTAAACCATTAACTTCCGTAACATAATATAACATTGTATGGTCAACAACTAGTTTAATGTTGCAGTGTGTTCTAGAGCTTACCAAAACGATATTATAAACTAGAGGCTGAGGTTATTCAAAAAGCCAAAATTGGCATAAATTTATTCACTTTTATTATTGATTATTGTTCCTCTCATTTCTGTGAAAGCAGCATTATTTTTAGTGAGGTAGATAAGAGGTTTTACCCAAGTCCAGTTTTTGAGCTCGTTGAGTGTACTCAGATTTAATCTGCAAAGCCTTGAGATCCAGGTGCCCTAAAAGTAGTGGCTATTTGTTTATGGTCCCTCCATTGCCAAAGGAGAAAGATTAACTCCACAGAGTCCAAATAAAAAGAGGAAGCTGCTATAAGTGCTCTGCATCTTTCTCAGAAGTCTGTTTCTACATACAGACTACTGAGAAAGCCTAGAGACTTTGTCATCTTAAATGAAGCACATAAAATAGGAACACTAAAGGCCTAGTTTTCACATATTTAAATTTTTAAGTATTTTTCTTCATATGGCCACTTCACAGTAAGAGCTTCAGCTCCTACAATGAAATTACGAATTGGGAGCACTCCCAATAGCCCACACCAACTTTTGACTTCAGAGATTATGCTGTTCGAAAAACTCTGTAAAATAAGTTGTAAAATAGCAGTTGCAATTTTTTTTTGCCCTTTTAGTCCCTCAGGGGGAAGAGGTAATCTAATACACTGAAATTTTAAAATCACATTACATTGTCAGAAGCATGTTTCTATTTCCTCAAGGCATTCTTACTGAGATGTTAAATTCACTGTGAAGTTTAACATATAGCCACTTGTTCTACATGACAAATGGAGGTGGAAGTGACCATCAGGTCCCAAGAAACAGCATATTCAGAAAGGTGCATTCTGAGTTCCCTTTTTAACTAAAAAAAGTCACCAGTCTTTCTCTTCTTAAGTCAATTAAAGCTATGGATTTTATAATGTTGCGGTAGAGCATTTTCTTCTTTCGTATTGGCATGTCTTAAATCAATATTTATCTTTATGGACTCTTTTAGTTACAATTTCTCTAATGCAGGTTTCACTGAAATGTAATGGTTTTGGCTTAAAGAAAGAAAATTATTAATTAAAAAAAAAAAACCAAAATAAAGTATGCAAAGTAAAAATAAAAAGCAGGAGAAAATTTCCTGAAAAACATTAAATAGGGGGTTTTAAACACCTTGTTTTGTTGGAAGGAAAAATAATATGAATTTAAGTAACTTCATAGTGCAGAAAAAGAATCCAAAACAGCACTTAGTCAAATAACGTCAAAGCCATAGAAACAAATTTAAAATAGTTTAAAACTTTCTGTGCAACTACCATGCTTTTTTTTTTAGTGTTATTTTAATGCAGTTAAAACTAAGCACTATGGAACCCAGCTTCCTTAGATCTCAAGCAGATTTTAGCTACGAAGTACTATAAATCCCAAATTTAAAGACTGATCACAAGGCAAAGATGCTTTGTTGAAAACAAAAGTCTTTGGCAACTTAAATATCAAAGAGGCAAAAAGGTTGCATGCTGGAGGCTGCTGTTTCCTTACAAATTTAGGGTTCTCTGCTGTTGATGTTCCCACAATAACAAACATGGAGGCAGTTTCTGGAAGCACCATACCATCTGAAAGGCCCTTTGTTGCCCAAGTCTCCTGCTATTTTTCTTCTGGTGACTCATCCTTCCTCTGTGGACAGCTGTGGAACCTGTGACCTGCTGTGTTTTACTCCACCTTGTCCCCTTTCAACATCACTTAACACCTTTGTCTCTACACATCACTATCGTAATGTAGTATCTATAGCAACTGTAATATCACAATAGTGAACTTAGGCTTTCTTTAAAGTCATTGGAGAGAAACAGGCATCTGCAGGTTGTAATTCATCTCCCCAGATGTTGATATATGCAGGATCATGCCTCCATGACCCTAAAGGATGTCCACAAAAGCCAGTGAAAAACTATATAGGCATCTGCAATTAGTCAGGTAAATCCTATTCCATGTAGCAATAGATGTAGTCCTCACAGAGCATTCTCCAGTTTCTGTCACATTCTTTTAGTAGCATTTCAGTAAGGCAAAAATTACACAAACCTACTCCTACAATCCTTAACTAAAAAAAAAGGTTACATTAACTACAGTCTATACTTCTCAAGGTTAAAGCAGGGGACATTATAATATCCTGTGTTTCTATTTGACATAGTAATCTGGATTTCTGCAATGATTATATCATGGGAAAAATTTGCTGTTCCTACAAGAAAAACAGTTCTTTTAAAAAAGACGAGATAAAAACATTGCAAAGAATACTGTGAAAATGGGCACTGTACTATGCAATCTGGATCTAAAGAAAAACAAACAAATGAAAAAAAAACAAACAATTCTACTAGAATAAGGGGAAACTTAAGGTGAAAAAAGCTACTATGCATTAGGTTTAAATTAATTTTTCATAGCACATGATTAGACTTGAATAGTTGATCTTCTTCTATTAGGAAAATGAGGTTGTAACTGATGGAAGGAGAACATTTTAACATACACCTGCCAGATCTTGGCAAGATACTTTTCTGGGGTCTTAGAATTATCTTCTGCCCCAAAGCATAGTCATGCATCATTCAATGTTGGTATAAAAATGTCCAGTTTCCACAGAAAATATTGCATCTAAGGCCCTGGGATGGTGATGTAGAATGTTTTATTACATAAAACTTGTAACAGATTAATCAATCTGAAGAATTTAGTTCATTTTAGAAGTAACACTAAAATGCTTGATAACATTTCCACAGACAGTTGAAATGATTACCTGTTCACATATTCCAAGTAATGTATGTTTATCACAAAGCTTCATTAACTTATTAGCTCAATTTTGAGGAGTTTGTAGGAAATAAATTGCTGAAAATCACAGTTACAACTTAATATCTGGACATACTGGAACAACCATAGCATAAGAAAAATCACAAAAGCTTGACAGAAATCTCTCTTACTATTGTGAATATACTACTGTTTTAAGTAGTTTGGGGACATTTTTCTTCAATGGAGAAGTAGGCCTTGATTTTTAATTGTCAATTCCTTTTCCAGAGTTATGTTAATTCTTTATATGTTAGCATTATAGTTCTCTCCCTAGATAGCTTCTGGATGAAGACTCAGTGAACATTGTCTATCAGGGTTAATGTCATCTCCTTACTTCTCTCCAGCAGTGCCTTTTCATTCTGTTTCAGTTGTTCATCTTTCCTGGTGTCTGCAAGATTGCGCCCAACAGTTTTAAACTGCTAGCATGCTGTTAACTGAAAAGTATAGCAAATTAGTGTAAATTACAGGGGTTTGTACAATGTACACTACAAAGCTCTTAGCAAACTATGGAGTTTTAAGAAAATAAACTGAATTCCAGAGTTCTACCACAAAATGTGCTGTTGAGATCAGGGGGAATTGTATCCTAGAAGTAGGAAGAAACATCACAGACTAAACTCCATTTCCTTATACAGCCAATAAAATATCACTAATGTCAAAATGATTTTCAGAGGGAGTTCAAAGACCCTAAATTTGGTAGTAAGTTAATAAGTAATAGGGGAAGAAACTATCCGTTGGATAAAGGAGGAACACCTTATTGGAAGACAAAGTTGGTGTAAAAAAAATAGCAAAGAAAAACACCAAAACAAAAAAAAAAAGCAGAGAAGAAGTAAGTAAAGGGAAATGGAAGTTAATGGAAGAGGAAAAGAGAGTGGATAACAAAACTGGACAGGGAAAACTAATCTGATCAGCAAGGACACTTTTTATTTCTCCAGAGCAAATGTATCTGTATATACCTAAATCTTGAATCATATGTAACATTTCTACTGTTCTCAGTGACTTGATAAAGCCTTGATATGCGATTATATTCATAGATATTCTGTATATGTCACTATATAAGGTTGATCTTAAGGTCCTTTCCAACCCTAACAATTCTACAATTCTATGATACTATATCATAACAAAAAGTTCAAAGGCATTAGAGTATTTATTTTATTACTATAGAATCATAGAATCGTAGAATAGTTAGGGTTGGAAAGGACCTTAACAACATCTAGTTCCAACCCACCTGCCATGGGCAGAGACACCTCACACTAAACCATCTCACCCAAGGCTTTGTCAAACCTGTCCTTGAGCACTGCCAAGGATGGAGCATTCACAACCTCCCTGGGCAACCCATTCCAGTGCCTCAGCACCCTAACAGGAAAGAAATTCCTCCTTATATCCAATCTAAATTTCCCTTGTGTAAGTTTTAACCCGTTACCCCTTATCCTGTCACTACAGTCCCTGATGAAGAGTCCCTCCCCTATAGGCCCCCTTCAGATACTGGAAGGCTGCTATTAGGTCTCCACGCAGCCTTCTCTTCTCCAGGCTGAACAGCCCCAACTTTCTCAGCCTGTCTTCATACGGGAGGTGCTCCAGTCTCCTGATCATCCTCGTGGCCCTTCTCTGGACTTGTTCCAACAGTTCCGTGTCCTTTTTATGTTGAGGACACCAGAACTGCACACAATACTATAAGGTGAGGTCTCACCACCAGAGCAGAGGGGCAGGATCACCTCCTTCGACCTGCTGGTCACACTCCTTTTGATGCAGCCCAGGATACGGTTGGCTTTCTGGGCTCTGAGTGCACACTGAAGCCAGCTCATGTTCATTTTCTCATCGACCAGCACCCTCAAGTCCTTCTCTGCAGGGCTGCTCTGAATCTCTTCTCTTCCCAACCTCTAGCTGTGCCCGGGATTGCTCTGGCAAAGGTGTAAGACCTTGCACTTGTCATGGTTAAACTTCATGAAGTTGGCATCAGCCCACCTCACGAGCGTGTCAAGATCCCTCTGGATGGCATTCCTTTCCTCCAGGGTATCAACTGAACTACACAGCTTGGTGTCATCAGCAAACTTGATGAGGGTGCACTCAACCCCACTGTCCATGTCACCAACAATGATGTTGAACAAGACTGGTCCCAACACCGATTCCTGAGGGACACCACTCGTTACTGGTCTCCAAGTGGACATTGAGCCATTGACCACAACTCTTTGCGTGCAGCCATCCAGCCAGTTCTTTGTCCACCCAGTGGTCCATCCATCAAATTGATGTCTCTCCAATTTAGAGACAAGGATGTCCTGTGGGACAGCATCAAACACTTTGCTCATGTCCAGGTAGATGACATCAACTGCTCTACCCCTGTCCATCAGTTCCACAGCCCCATTATAGAAGGCCACCAAATTGGTCAGGCAGGATTTCCCCTTAGTGAAGCCATGCTGGCTGTCACCAAGCACCTTGTTGTTTTTCATGTGCCTTAGCATGCCTTCCAGGAGAATGTGCTCCAAGATTTTGCCAGGCACAGAGGTGAGACTGACTGGTCCGTAATTCCCCAGGTCTTCCATTTTCCTTTTTTTGTATTTTTATACCTGCAAAGAGATGTCCAGACCTACTGTGAAACACCCATGAGCATTATTATAACCTTTAAAAATTGTCTAAAGAGCTGTTACACATGTAAAGATGAAGCCATTATTAAAAGTAGAAATAAAAATAAATCCTCTTTCTAATTTTTCTATCTGAAATCTGTCACAACTTATACTGGATTTTATTAGGGAGCAGATTTATCTTCCTTCCACAGAAATTTCTAAATACTTTCCTGTGTCTTAGCTAAGAAACAATGGTTTCTGTAAATCAAGACTCCCTAAAATCTAGCCAGTCATCATCTATCTCTGAGGCTACAGGTAATGTGAATGGGATCAGTTGTCTATGTCTGAGCTGCTCACCTAGACTCTTGCAGTAGCCAAAGGAGAGAAGCAGGTACATTTGAAGCTGGCCATGCAACTGTGTCACGTCAGTCCAAACCAGAGATACAGGCTGGGTAGAGAACGGATTGAGAGCAGCCCTGAGGAGAAAGACCTGGGGATGTTGATTGACAAAAATCTCAACACGAGCCATTGCTGAGGCAGTGTGCACTTGCAGCTCACTTCTGGGCAGTGTGCACTAGCAGACCAGAAACCAACCATGTGCTGGACTGCATCAAATGGAGCATGACCGGCAGATTGAGGGTGGTTATTCTTCCCCTTTACTCTGCACTCATGAGACCCCAGCTGGAGTAGTGCCTTCAGCTCTGGCGCCTCCAACAAAAGAGGAGGCCACAAAGATGCTCAGAGGACTGGAGCATTTCTTCAGTGAAGACAGGCTGAGAGAGATGAGGCTCTTCAGCCTGGAGAAGAAAAGGCTTAGGAAAGACCTTAAAGCACCCTTCTGGTACCTAAGGGGGGCCTACAAGAAATCTAGAGAGGGACCTTTTACACAGCATGTAGTGACAAGACAAGGTTGGAATGGCTTTAAATTGGTAGAAGGGAGATTTAGATTAGACATTAGAAAGAAATTCTTAACTGTGAGGGTGGTGAGGTGCTGGCATAGGTTGCCTGGAGAAGTTGTGAATGCCCCATCCCTGACACTGTTCAAGGCCAGGTTTTGTGGGACTTTGGGCAGCTTGCTCTAGTGGAAGGTGTAGCTGCCCATGACAGGGTTGTAAGGAATCTTAAAGAATCCTTACAAGATTCTTTACAACCCAACTATTCTATTATTCTATGATTCTATGATACTTCTTATCCTAAAGAGATGATAAAAAGTTTCAGATGATCCTCTAAAACTGGTGAGACAAATTGTAACAAGTGTCTTTTTCTCTTTCTTGACTATAAAAAGAACCAAGCATGGCAACTTCTGATGCAGACATGTGGATGTCTTAATCCATATGCAATGAATTTCATGATCTATGACTATCCATAGCTGGACTGTAAGTATTATTATTGGATTATCACACTAGTACAATCAGGAATAACTTTGAGCCCCACTGTACTGTTATACAAAGAAAGAGCAGAAGCCCTCTGACCCAGAAAATAGGTAAGAAAGAAAAACAAAATTAATATCTTCATTTTACAGGTAGGTGGCTGAGATACAGAGTAACTTAAATTCTTCTCAGTTAAGAGTTTCCTGTATGTAGCTGCATAGTATTAAGTGCAGTGTGGCCCCCTGGATGCTATTCGTAGGTGTTAGTGCTTTGCTGATTAAGACAATGATATTTAGCAAAGGCCCAGAGGGAATCTGCAAAAACCCCAGTCACTGAACCCTTCTTTTCTAAGCCTTCATCCAATGCTTACTCACAAATTATTTTTCTAAGATACTTTTTACAACTGATGCATTTCTATGTGCTTGACTGATTCCTGTAGTAAATCGTGCATTCATTTTGCAAGTAAAACCTCAGAAAATGTGGATGAAGAGCAATGTGTTAGAGCATAGTGTGGGAAAAGAGAAATCAGTCCTGATAATTCTTGAAGCAGAAGAGGATTGTTGCTCCACTTTTCAGTTCACCAATCTTACCATGCTTTATAGATTCTTTGCTTGGCATTTCATTTAAATTGAAATGAATTCCATTTTCAAAATAACATCCTATCTGCATTCAAAAGCAAGAACAGTTATTTTAAAATATAAAGAGCATTTGCAAATAGTTCAACATGTTAATACTTGGTATTAACTGAATAACAGAAAAGGAGTAGTTTCAGCTCTGGAATTATGTTCTGCAATTATGTCATAAATTATCTTTAATTGCTCTCTATAAAGTCTATCTAATTTTCTCATGATTGCATCCTCCTATTTATAAACTATATTAAACCACTAACAGTATTATCTTTCTTTGAAAACAGTTAATTTTACAGACCACACCATTTCCTCGTGTAATATATATATGTAATATATTAAAGTTTTCAACTGCAGGTCTGCATAATTCTTTTTAAAACATCTCAGACGCAACCAGTTAATTATTTTTAAATTCATTCTGTGTGCTACAGGTACAAAACATTGACAGTTTTTTCTATAGGAGTAATATTTTTTATTTTATAGTCATTAGCAATTCAAAGACAAGTGAATCTTTGATATTTTCTCCCCTCTCCCTCCTCTTTCCCCAGCTGTTTGTTGGTATGGCATGCTTACTAAAAAGGAAGCAGAGCATTTGATGAAGAGAGACTTCTTCAAAGTATCATCGTCTCTCGTCTCTCCTGAATGCTGTTGCTTCATCCTTATGAAAGGCTGACACTAAATTAACAGGGAATGAAAGTGTCCCAAAACTGCAAAAGAAGCAAATCACAGATAGCAATATGTGGAGCTTTTTCCCCTAGTGTTAGTTGGATGTAGTTGAGCAAGAAAGTTGGGTGAGAAAGAGGCTGGATGAAGAAGGAAGATAGAGAAGGAAGGTCATGAACAGGTTTCATAAGATCAAGACAATTCATCCAGTTCTAAAATACTGTGCTGAATCTTTATCTCTTTAGAGAAGAAATAATATACCTGGAGGGGAAATTTATACTGCTTTTTCTTTTTAACTAATGGATCAGTTTTCCACGCCCACATTAACTTCCCATTGTAGTATTTTGCCATTAAAAACATTGGTTTCAAGGCAGTTTCTCCTGAGAAGCAACAAATAGCAAAAGGCACCTTGTATTGGTGAACAGAAACACAGGACAACAAAACACAGTGGTGTGTTTTCTGACAAAATACTGCAGATATAACTATATAGAAACAGGCAAACCCTGACCCATCTCTAAGTTCAAAGCCAGTTTCAGGGAGTATGCATTGTTACTTTAGTATCTAGATATTTTTTCAGCCTTGATCAGATTTTGATGATTTCACATTAGTGAAAGTCTGAAGATTCAAAATCTGAAACTGAGCTACTTAAAACGTCAGCCCAGTTACTTGCCAGAAGAGTGACTGGAAGCTTACTTTGTTCAGATTTTGCTTTTGCTTGTTGTTTTTTATATACATTAATTTATTACATGGATTTCTTGAGCTTCATAAAAGAAATACCTGTTGTTGGCTTTAGATGAACCTGAGGACAGGAATAAAATACAACCTCTGAAATACAGTACAAACTATCATGAAAACTCATAAATAAAAATATTTCTCTCAGTTCTTTACCCTGTACATCAAATAAGCTTGTATAAAAACATAGGCCTTGTGGTGCACCTTGAAGCTAACAGTGAACCTAAAAGGACAATGAATTTGGAAGTAGCGTCTTCCTCAAGGACAGTTCCACTTGTTTGATAACACCAGTGGTCTGCTTTTAAATTCAGTTATGTTAACCACTGATTGCAGCATATTTAGGATTTTGCTTTATGAAAGGTATTAACCTCAAGTTTGGCAAAGACTGGATTTGCAAAAGATACAAATAAATGTTTGAAAGTTGTAGACAAAATAAATAATTTTAAAATATCTGCCACTTGGCTTAGTAAGAAGCATCTGATTAGTGACTGAGAAATTTAAAAATCAGGTTATGGCTGGAGAAACAGTAGCAAACAAATTTTCCATTTTTATGGTTTGGTTACTATGTATAGTTTTGTTCTGATTCTTTTTTCCATTTCTGAGTTCTCATATGTTCAGTAATAATGTGTACAGTAGTATAGGATCTTATATGTAAGAATCATAAATATTCTACAGATTTTAATTCATATCACATCTTAATAGCACCAAAATGGAATTTCTGAACAGGAAAGCAAAAATTTAGTAAATTGGAAACATGTAATTTGAGTCAACATGAGAATAGAACTCAGAGTCTTACATCTGAACTCCTGGTTTTGAACAACTCTATAAAGAGAAGCATTTTAATCTTCCTACTGTTTTCTTTCAGTTTTGAAAGTTGGCTATTTTTAAATATTTCCAGCTCTAGTAATTTCTGAATAGACAATCTTGCTGCATCTTTTTGTGGTTTGCTAATTCATCAGCATGTAAAATTAATTTGGTTTAGGGGGTTGGAATTTGTTTAGCAAAATACAAATTTGTACAACATCTCTTCTTCCCATACTCTTTATAATAGTGTATTTCCAAAAGATTTTGTATACTGTATACAGTTCTGTACTTCAGAAAACAGGCACATAAACAATAGATAGTGGTTTTCCTAATGAATATGGTGGGTATGGGAAACCCTCTCACTTTTGCTATTTATGTGTCGTTAGGGCTGCAAAAGAGATTATCACAGCATCGCTCAGTCCCAGTTCAATGGCAGTATTATTATTCTAGTTCTGGATAGATAAAAACATTTTTGTAGCACTGAAGCATATAAGAAATGCTAACTGCATTCTTGCTGTATGGTAAAGCAGCACATGCAGTTTGTCACGCAATTGTGAATGTGGTGTCTAGCGCACTGCTTTCTAATTTGCAGTAATTAATTTTTCACTTAAATTCAATTACAATACGGCTACATCACTGCTGCTGTCACTGTTACCTTCTATTTCTTCCTGTTTTCCCATTTATCATAATGACATTCAGGGATTATTTTGCAGACTTATGTATCAGGCCCTTTGTGATAACGACAATTTAACATGCTGCTCAACATTATATAAGAATTCTTTCTCCAGTGCTTCAGATCCCAGGAAAATATCTGTGTATGAAGCAAATATCTTGTCCACATTAGCCCTGTTAAAAAAAATAAAAAATAAAAAAAAAAAATAGGATGTGTTTAGGACTTTTCTCCCAGCAAAGCATAACAAAAAACAAGCTGTATGCTGTTACTAGTTTTTTGAAGCACAGTTCTTGTCCTTTCTTTGTTCAAATAACAGCCTTTCATGACAGCAAAACCACAGCAGCCAGTCTGTAAGCAAGAGCTTAATAATGTGTATTGTGCAGTGATTTCCTGTCATAGCCTAGATTAGTTTTAAGAACACATAAAAAGTAAATTACAATAGCAGTCCTGGGAATTTTTTTGTATTTGTTTTCATGCTGTTAAAGTTTTAATCGGTTTCAGAAATCTGTTGACATAAAATAATTCATTATGCTGCCTCTAACAATAAACTCTAAATTACCTTGTACCTTCTATATACTTAAGCACAATTTGTTATATGGTGAATATCTGGAATACTTATTTTACAGCTTACTAGACAAAAGCTTTGCATTATGAACACACACACACACACACATTGTCTCTGCACCTTAGAGAGTTGCATGTATTATGAGTGATCCAAGAAGAGTAAATATGCATTTTGTATGGAAATACTGAGCAATTTGTGGCAAACTGAAAAATATAAACTAAAACCTACAATGAAAGCTCCAGTCTAGGTCGCACTTTCTGCTCCAGTTGAATTGTAGCATCATTCAAACAGAAAACTGGTGCAATGCCTTTAGTTGAATTTCGATTAGATCTCTCTGCTGTTACTGGGAGGTTTATCTGTTAGGTAACTTCCCAGACAGTGCCTGCTGTAGTGTCCCCAGGTTAACAGCTTTGAAGAGAAGCCCAGATACGAAAGATTTTCACCTATGCTGCACATATGTGGTAAAAGTAGCATTGAGACTTCCCTAGGCTATAAATAGAACTAGAAGATGGCTAAGGATGGCAGAGAGCCAGTAAATTTTGCCTCCCTGATCTCAGAGTGCTGGGATGTGCCATGACGTTAATTGAACTAGGAAAAAGAATCTTTCAGATTTTCAGTATACCTAAACAGAATTCATTCACATCAAAATTAACAATACCAGGAAAAAATATTGGGGGAATAATGCAAATCTATCTAAGAACTAAGGTTATTTTTCCTTTTTTTTGAGGTTGAATATTTCTCTTCTAGCAATATCTGTTGCTAAAGGACTGCTTATTTTTAAAGCAAAAAATAAAAAATAAAAAATAAAAATAAAATTAAAACTTTTTGAAAACATGAAAACACAATTCTCCAAAATCATGCTTGGTTTTGCCCAGCAAATAAGAAATATGAACAGCTCTCTCTATCTGCCAGCCAAAAGCCTGCTGCCCTTTTAACAAGGTGCTGTGCAGGCACACTAGTGCACTTTAGGCCTGTATGTGGGGCAAGAATATCTGACATCACTATCCTGGGAACAGAAGGCAGAAAAGTCATTCTAAGTAGGGTCACAACTCAGCTGAGCTAAGACCTTCAACCTCAGGAGTGGAGGAAGAATTCCAATCAGCTCTGGAGTCATCTATTTCAGAGCCTATTTTGCCATGTATTTCCGGGAAGGCAGGTTCCAAGGATGAACTGAATAGAGGCAGTGAACAGCATTATAAGCCAGTCACAGACCTGTTCTCCCAGGAATAGCTGGATGAATAGAAGGCTGCCAGGCTCAGGGCTCACCTGCTCCAGGTTGTGGCTAGCTGTAACATCCGTACTGAGGTTTGCAGGTGTTATGGAGGACACAGCAGTCTGGAGCTTGTTAAGCCATGTGCTGAGCTCAAGAGTTTAATGTATAGTGTATATGTAGCTGGCAATTTACTTTTAAAGGAGGCTGTGAGGGTCTATCTTTCAGAAAGGGTAGAGAAGTCTCCCACATGAGGGATAAGTTATGAGGAAGATACCCTGTGAGGATAAGCACTGTCAGCAGAGTAAGCCACGCTACATTTCCACTCTAAATTGAACATGGCATCTTTTTTAATAGCTTGAGCATGTGAAGTTTGAGGGACGAGTGCAATGTGTCTGGTGTGTCATCTGTAGAAAGCTGATATGCTCTGAAGGTCCTCAAAAAGGCTAAATGGTTCCATAAGACAATTTCTGGCATTACAGGATATTCATATTTGTTTTACAGTCATTAAAATATTCTGAAGTATGCCATATTTAGAGGAACAGAGGCTGTTTCAAAGGGATTAATTATCAAATATGCTGTTTTCCCTGAAGCCTGTATCGAGTTCACGATGCTCTTTGGGGACCAGGATTACCTCCTTGTGACGTTTAACTGCAGCCATGATCCTCAGATTCTTCTTTGGGGAGTGGATGGAACTGCCACAGAGAGGCAGGTGTATTCTTTTAGGACCAAACAGAGCATTTGAAGAGGAATAAGTACTGCTGCTGTCCTTTAAGTGTACCACAGTACTGTTTCTCCTGGGTTTAGGCTTTTTTTAGAGGGAGGAGCTGATAAGGAAAAGAATTTAATCATATTATAAAATTTGTGGAAAGGCTTTATAGGACAAATATTTTTTGTCAGATCTTATTTTGATAACTAAGAGCATGATTTTCAGGAAAAAGAAAAGACTTTTAGAATTTATCCACACCACATTATTGGGAGATGAGTAAATTTAGGCAGCTTTCGAACCAGGGTTACCGAAATGCAAGGCAAGCAGTGGCTCCAGTATGTCCTTTCACCAATCATGATGAAATCTGAAAAGATGGGAAAAGAAGATAATGTAATGTTTTTGGGCTCCACCATTTTCTTAGAGTTATTCTAGGTTTTTCATACATTATCAGTTTCCAGACTAAAGCAAAATTTTTTATGTAAGATTTGCTAGTCTAAAATGTATTAGTGGGGGAAGTAAGAGTGTGATTCCTAGCCTTGTGAAGAAGATAAAGGAGAAATAAAATAAATTTTGTTGCTTTCAGCAAGGTATTCTAATCCAGCTCTTTGCTGTGCCTCAAAATCTCTAACAATCATTCAAGATTACAAAAGCCAATTAAGAAATTATTATCAAAAAGAACCATGTGCTGAAACCCTGATATTTAGGTATTGAGAATACAGGTTCAGAATTAAATGCTACTTGCACGTTATGTACGCAGTGCCCATCCTGCAAAGGCTAACACCTTCGAACAGATTCTAGCAAAATTTTTAGATGTATAAGTTCAGTTCTGAAAAGGCAACACATATACTTGGGTTTTTTGCCTTTTTTTACTCTAATGCTGAAAACAGCTGCATGTTATTTTATGGTTTTAAATTTTGTAGGGAAAAAAAAGAAATGAAAAATACATTTCAAACTATAAAGTAGTTGGTTTTCATATTAAGAGCTTAAATCCTAAAAACTTTATGGTTAAACTTGAATACAAAAAGGCTTCATATGAGTCTATGAAGTGATTTATTCTTGTTTTGAAGACCTTAATATGAATCATACTCTGGATTTTTTACTCTTCCTGACTGCTGCACCTGCTGGCAGGACATTGCACTTATTTCAAGTAGACTATTTCATACTGATCAGTTCAAAAGAAGAAGGGTCCTTATGAAAGTATTTCATTTTAAGGAATAATACAATTAAAATGTAAATATCTTCTCTCAACTACTAGGAAACTCTTCAAATTGAAGGCAAATTTTGCTAAATTTAGGACGCACAATGCAGTCCTGGTCTTACTGTGATGTGTGTTAATTAGGAAAGGTTTCACCAGTGAAGCTACACAAACTTGTAACTGTTATGAATTGTTTCCAGTTTAGATTTATTCCAATAAACTGAAACACATAAAAGTTAATCATGACATTTCATCTGACATTTGGTAGCTTATGGCTTCTCATTCAGGCTTTTCCAGATACACTATAGCAATGGATGTGGTACAGGGTAAAGAAGACTTTAGAAATAGTGATACTTGAAAACGTCATTGTGAGTTCTATGTGTACTGAAGACCATCTGTTTAAATGAAATGCAGTTGTTATAAAATGTCCATTGTATATTGGCACATATCTAGAGTCTGATATACTGTTCAGGTTATCCTTTTCAGTGGGGTGAACATTTGAGCTAGAGATTTCCTCCCTAGACTGAGAAGCACTAGCTGTCTTTCCACTTACATCTTCCTATCTTCACATTGTCAATCAATTTCAACACTGTCTCATCAAGTCCAACCTCAAACTTGAAGAAAACATTACTTCTTTTTTTAAAGCTACTTTCAAAGGCATTAAACAAGGGAATTCTTGCTCGAACAACCAACACAGATAAATGGACCCTATAGATAAATACAGATAAATAGTGTATTCTGAGACTGAACAAGATGTTATGTTTTGAGCACACGTAAGCTCATTTGAGCACATTAGTCTCAATGCAAATCAGTAGTCCATATGCTCTTTCTTATTGTATATCATATTGAGATGTGACTAGCATACAATAAAAATGCAGGCATTCCTACCACATGCTAGGAGCTCTTCTGGATATGTGACAGCACAAGGTTACATAGTTAAATTTCTATTTCTGGGTTTTCTATGTGATGGGAGAAAGAAAAAAAAAATAAATTCAGAGCATCAAAACAACTAATCAGTCCAAGTGCAACATAGGATATTCCTTAACTAGTTTAGAAAGTGCCCTGATGCATTATTCTTAAGGGAAGGATGTAGCCTGCAGGACAGAGTAGGTAAACCTGAATTAATTTACAGGGTTATCACTGAAGAAATTTGTAGATGAGATACTGATAATTTTGACGAATGAATATGTGTCTACCCATATCTTCAGAAAAAACCACCCTGCAGCCAGTGATGAAATGATCACAGCTAGGAGAATTAGCAAGACTTTGACTCTGTATTTACATAAACGCAATTCATATATCCAGAGAAGTGTCTCTTATTAAGTGATAAGTATGCATATCCAGCCACAGGATACTGGATCATGGAATCATAGAATCATAGAATAGTTAGGGTTGGAAAAGACCTCAAGATAATTAAGTTCCAACCTCCCTGCCATACCTAACACTAAACCATTGTCACCCAAGGCTCTGTCCAGACTAGCCTTGAACAGTGCCAGGGATGGAGCATTCACAGCTTCCTTCCTCGGCAACCCATTCCAGTGCCTCATCACCCTTACGATAAAGAACTTCTTCCTTATATCAAATCTAAACTTCCCCTGTTTAGGTTTGAACACGTTACCCTTTGTCCTAATGAAGAGTCCCTCCCCTATAGGCCCCCTTCAGATACTGGAAGGCTGCTATAAGGTCTCCACGCAGCCTTCTCTTCTCCAGGCTGAACAGCCCCAACTTTCTCAGCCTATCTTCATACGGGAGGTGCTCCAGTCTCCTGATCATCCTCGTGGCCCTCCTCTGCACTTGTTCCAACAGTTCCATGTCCTTTTTATGTTGAGGACACCAGAACTGCACACAGTACTATAAGGGAGGTCTCACGAGAGCAAAGTAGAGGGGCAGGATCACCTCCTTCGACCTGCTGGTCACGCTCCTTTTGATGCAGCCCAGGATACGGTTGGCTTTCTGGGTTGCGAGTGCACACTGAAGCCAGCTCATGTTCATTTTCTCATCGACCAGCACCCTCAAGTCCTTCTCTTCAGGGCTGCTCTGAATCTCTTCTCTTCCCAACCTCTAGCTGTGCCCGGGATTGCTCTGGCAAAGGTGTAAGACCTTGCACTTGTCATGGTTAAACTTCATGAAGTTGGCATCAGCCCACCTCACGAGCATGTCAAGATCTCTCTGGATGGCATTCCTTCCCTCCAGGGTATCAACTGAACCACACAGCTTGGTGTCATCGGCGAACTTGCTGAGGGTGCACTCAACCCCACTGTCCATGTCACCAACAATGATGTTGAACAAGACTGGTCCCAACACCGATCCCTGAGGGACACCACTCGTTACTGGTCTCCAAGTGGACATTGAGCCATTGACCACAACTCTTTGCATGCAGCCGTCCAGCCAGTTCTTTATCTATCGAGCAGTCCACCTATCAAATTGATATCTCTCCAATTTAGAGAGAAGGATGTCATGAGGGTCAATGTCGAACGCTTTGCACAAGTCCAGGTAGATGACATCAACTGCTCTACCCCTGTCCATCAGTTCCACAGCCCCATTATAGAAGGCCACCAAATTGGTCAGGCAGGATTTCCCCTTAGTGAAGCCATGCTGGCTGTCACCAAGCACCTTGTTGTTTTTCATGTGCCTTAGCATGCCTTCCAGGAGAATCTGTTCCAAGATTTTGCCAGGCACAGAGGTGAGACTGACTGGTCTGTAATTCCCCGGGTCTTCCATTTTCCCCTTCTTGAAAATGGGGGTTATATTTCCCTTTTTCCATTCATCGGGAACTTCACCTGACTGCCATGATTTTTAAAATATGATGGCCAGTGGCTTAGCAACTTCATTCACCAGCTCCTTCAGGATGGATTCCATCAGGTCCCACAGACTTGTGCACGTTCAGGTTCTTAAGATGGCCTTGAACCAGATCCTCTCCTACAGTGGGCCCAAGGTCTTCATTCTCACAGTCCCTGCGTCTACCTTCTAAGACTTGGGTGGTGCAGTCAGAGTATTTGCCAGTGAAGACTGAGGCAAAGAAGTCATTAAGAACCTCAGCCTCTCTCCCAAGTGAAAAGCAGACTCCCCTTTCCCTGTCCAGGTTTCAGTTTGAACTTCCATCACTTTTTCTTAGTTTTCTAGCTCTCTGAAATTTTTTTGTAAAAGCTGCTAATCAGAATTCAGTGATTAGTTACCAAACTTTAGCATATGATTTTCAGGTGCCTTAGGGCTCGTATTGCTGTCTGTAAAAGCTCAATATAAAATTCTTTCTCGTTAATTTTACCAGTAATAGGGTAGTTCTTAATCTGTTTAAAAAAGAGCTTTACAGTTTATGAAAAGGACTTGTTTCAGGCGTAGAGTTTGAACTGGGGAGGGTTACATTATTCTTTTGTTTTGAAGTTTAAGAACTTTGTAAGAAACACACGATTGCACGGACTGAAGTGATGAAACCATTCTTCTGGAGTAAAATGTAAACCCTGTCAGTGGTTGTGAAGTCGCAAGAGCAAAAAGCTCTGTTCTTATCTCCAAGAGTGCTGGAAATGGCTTTCCTTAGCTTTTTTTAAGTTTTAAGATTAAATGATTTCCACTGAATGTAACTTTCCATTGAAGAAAAAAGCATGACTTGATGAATTTGATCATCCTGCATGTGGGACATTCACAGAACTGTTTATATTGGAATATAGACATGATAGTAGTTTAGCTCCTCTTTCAGGGTACAACAGCTGTTTTCTACCTGCTTGTAAGTAATTGTGGTGAGGATTTCTCTTTCCTTTGTGCTATTTCTCCTGCAAGAAGAAAATTGCATGATGTGGTGACTGCATGTGGCCTTTTGGCTTTCCTTGTTATGTTGCTTTCACTTGTGATAATCCTTCAGGGTGTGTGGATGAAGGTGTAAGGGACCTTTTCTCTAGGATGTTTCACTGGAAAGAAAATTACAGTAGCAGACTACCTGCAGCCTTTTAAGATCTTCCATCTCTAATGTCAGACTGAGTTAATTATTGGACACTTCAGCTGTTTAGGTGCAGTATCTCTTTGTCTACACCTAGACACATTATGGCTAATTCTTTGTGGGTTTTATCACATGGCACTCCAGACTGTGATAAGCAAGTAATTCTGCTACTTCAGAATGCTCTTGCGTATAATTCCAACCAGCTTTTTGACACATACTCCCAGACCAATAGCTGTCTTACAGCTTTCATTTGAAATGTCACTTTTAAGCTTTCAGTTTTGTTTGTGGTTTACTTGTATTGGCTACCTTGCTTGCATTTCTCTAAGCAGAAATTTTATTATTCCTTTTTGTTTGTTTAGGAATTTTAGTCTAGGCTGGACCCCCCAAAAAATCATTTTCTATTAAGTGACTTTAGTTGTCTATGATTTCAAAACATTTGTTCACTAGGAATTTGATTCCTGTTACCTGTTATTGGAAGAATTCTAATATGAAAATTATCTTCTGCCACTATCAATACTGTATTTTGAACAAGAGCCCTTGGCAAGAATCCTTGGAACTGCTTTTCTGGAAAATATTGGGGCATTTTGTAGTCCTGATTCTGAGTTCTGAGACTTCATTTTTTATTTACAGTTCAGAAAGTAAGTGCAACTGAAATAATTGTCAGATTAACATCTAAAACTCTAAAAGTCTAAATTTTACTGCAAGTTCCTGGCATAAATGCAAATGTATCTGATGGATGTAGGGAGAATGCTACTTAGGAGGCAAAAGCAACCCACTATTCCAGTTTAAAAGAAGTCTGTCACAGAACAATTACATGTGAACATTCTTTCTAGAAGGATTAAATAACACACTTGAAAACTGTAAATTGCCCATACATGATATGACTGCTCCACTCCATGTAATTATATAACTACATTGTAGTGTTTGAAACACCAATTCCAGTCTAGTAAGAGGTTTGATTGCATAAAAATGCATGTTTCAAAATATAATAATTTTTTTAATCTCCTGACCAAGTAGGTACTGTGAAGAAAATTTAACTGTTGTGGTTTTGTAGCCTGATCAAAATTATTGAGGCTCCCAAGCAGTTGTATGCCACTGCATAGAGAAACCATGTAAAATATATCTTTTCTTTCAGAACTGCACTTCTGAAATTGATTCCAGAACCAAAATGATTAGTAAGAACTTTTTTATCTTTAGGAGACATTCCTTTTTTGAAATTTCACCTTGGGTTTTTTTCATGCATTGCTAAAACAATACACCCTTTATTCTTCTCTTGTGACCAAAGCATTTATGGAGATTTATGGGATAGCTACTGCCCCAAGCTGGCGGATTTGATGTCCTGCTCAGGAGGATACACACACATTTTTAGAGCCTAATATTCTGGGTTCATTGCTTGCAAGGAATTCCACCAGGCTTCCTGAGAAGCATAAATACCATTTTAATATGTGTAAATAACCTCTAGTTATTAGTCACACCTTAAACTGGTTTGCAGCATTCATTTTCAGTCTTTTCCTGGAATGAGGTGCCATGTGTGCATGCAGAGCTGTCAGTTTCCTATAGATACACACAATAAACAAATGCTGCTGGATTACTTTATATTCAGTAGTCCATGTCTGGATTTGTTTTGGGTGGGTTATTTTTTTAGGTTGGTTGGTTTGTAGTTTGTTATATTACATGAAAGATGGCTGACTTTTGAGTTCTGTCTTTCAGATTTAAAACCTCACATTTCTGATTGAACTAATTTATATTATTAGTTTGTATGTTTAGGCCTTGTCATGACATATTAGAGCACAAAAAAACCATCCGTTATATCAAACTGGTTTCTTGCTGTTATGAAGTCTATCAGTGTCCATACAGTCAAATAGCAAATTAGCACAACAGAATAAGTGTGGTTATGTATTTAATTCTATTTTTCTTATAGCATTCTTTTAAAATTCCAGGGTAGACTTTCAGTAAAATACTTAGTAGACAAAATTGTTCTTTAACCTCCTGAGATCCATTCAGGTTGAGAATAATTCAAGAAAACACAGGCTAGGCATAAAGTTTAAAGCATAAATTTCCCTAAGTGTCCTAAAGAAGCTACACAAGAAGCATAAAATGAAGACTTTGATGTTTCTGGGTAGGACAGTCTGCAGTCAAAAGCCTTTGGGGATTTAAAAAATGAGATTTCTTGTTTCTAAAGTGGTGTCATGTGTGTTCCTGCAAATGTGCAGGGAGCCTCACTTGGAACTTCTGCCTCAGTTGGTCAGGGTGACAGTAGGTGCTGGTGGATGCCTTTTGCATAGCACCCCAGCAGCAAAAATACAATTCCTATCAATCATATAACACACTTGGTTTCCAGACTTTCTTCCTGAGGGACCTCAGGCTTATGGCTCCCCCATTGTAGAAAAATGTCCTGATACTGTCTTCTGTGGCTGTGCATTTCCTGGCTCAAGAGGGCTTAAAGCTCAGTATTTTCTACTTCTTAGCTTCCAAGCTACTGTAGGAAAGGTGGTGGTGTCAGTTCAACAGGCTTCTGGCTATAAGTCCTAAGTCAGCTGTTCTGAAGCTGGAAACACATAACCAGGATTTCCAGGACTACCTGATCTAGTGATGATTTACCTGTTGTGCAGCACTGGTGCAGGAATGCAGGCAGGTAAGGGCTGCTGAAGAAGGATGAAGGTTTGGCAGGAGGGGAACAGCTTTCTGGAAAGCAATACATAGCTGTGTGAGGACAGACAGAGGATATCTGTGAGCCCCAAGAGGTACTATAGATCGGGGATGTAAGAGAAGAGGAAAAGATGGCTCCTAAAGGGAGGATCAGGCAGAATAAAGAAACACACAGTTACCCTTGGACTCTACTAAATTTTTCAGGTACTTCCCAGCCCTTGATTTCTTCTAGCCATATGCAGTCCTTTCTGTCCCCTATGTTATTTATACATCTTTAATATCTCCAAAATCTGACAAAAGTGCTTTCCAGTAACTATATTCCTGCCATGTCATCTCCCTCCCCAAGACAGGCCCCTGGCACCTTTTCCTATTGTTGGTAAACCACACCAACACCTCCAGGTCACCCCCATCACCTCCCCTCTCCCCTTTGCCCAGCCAGCCACTCTTGCAAAGTTGCCTAAAGCTGCCCACAAGGGTAAGGCCCACTTGCTCTTTTGGGGAGCAACAATCAGTTCATGGTCAACACTGAGCTGCCCCAGCTCTCCCATCTGTCACTTAAACACCCCTGTCCTGCCTCCTCCTCAGGGATGACTATCCCCTTGCATGGCTTCTTGCTGGCAGCTCTCAGGTCCACAGCACAGTGTCCTGACATCATGGAGGTGTAACATTCAAAAAAATCTCCTGCAGCTACATGGTGCTGCAAGCCAGAGTTATTGCCTGTCAGGCAGCGTCTGGCCCACGTCTGCCTTCGTTGTCAAACAAACAGCAATCACACAGCAGTTGTTCACTGTTAGGCTGACATTTTATATTTCTTGTTAACTTAAGCCTCATATAAAAGACAGAATCACACAAAATACTGTCAGAATATTTTATTTTTCAAAAGATTTTTACCTTGTAAATGTAATTTTTTTAGTGATCAGGGGCATTTTCAAATGACTACATGAGTATCTGTGCTCTTCTCTGTGACCCAGTCTTTGACTCCTGGGTAAAAGATGATCTTCTTCTGATTGATGGCATACATAATGAGAGCTTTAAAGCACTATTTAGAAACGTAATTTTAAAATCTAGACATATTCCCCTTTGGCTCAGAGCTCAAATGAAGCAATAATAGGTCTCTCTGTTAAATCCTGAGATTTCTATCTCTGCATTCAGATTACATTTTTAGTGGTGAGTGTTATGGTGTAAGTAATAGAAAATCTGTCCTCTTCAGAAAATTGGAACTTTACCTCATAAATGGGGCAGATAGATAAAGCTTAGGAGTCAGACCAGCACTTCTGTAGGGGGAAACGGTAATTGAAGTTTCAGAAAGGCTGGGGGTTACCTCAAGCAGCAATGTATTTTATTGCCCTTTTGACAAGCCGTCCACATATGATCACCAAGTGGAAAAAAACCCTTTGTTTACATACAACAGATAGAGACTTAGTTTACGGGATGAATTCTCCTGAGACTGTTTGCTGTGAACAAATTCTATCCAAGTCAGAGCTCCTCTTCCCTGACAAGACTTCCTGTACCTCACCCTACCAAAAGCATGAGCAAGCTTCATCTAGCAGCTACAAGGCCTTTACAAATGACTCCACATGACTACCATGGTGCCGAGCACAAGATTAGGCAGCAGGAGAAACTTCTCTCCACAGAGGAATGCACTCTGCTACTGGAAGGAATGAGAGTCAAGACAGAGACAGAAGGGAACAAGAACCACAGAAGAAAGCAAGCATGAGAAAAGCTCGCAGGGACATGAGGTAGTTGAGGGTAGATGGGGAAGTGAAGGAGCAGAGGCAGAGTAAATAGCAGTAAGAGGAGCAGAAGGTCTACAGAGACAGACATAGAGTGAAAAACAAGAGGAGTGAGCATAATTGGACAGGTCAAAGCAGAGGGCGGTTCAGTGGAGGATGGCAGCACCTGCAGTTAAACCATGCAGCCCTGTTACACCACCTCCACACTATGCAGTCTGCTGTGTTACAGCTTTTTTTTTTAATCTTTTTTTTTTTCTTCATTAATGGGTAATAAAGATTGTACCCCTGCAGTGTTTTTCACTCTTACTTTATCCCAAAGCACGATTTATTCCATCCCTCCATATCTGCAGACAGGCAGGGAGCATCGCTGCACTGGGCACAGGAGCTCTGTCTACCTCTTGCTGAAAGGGCCCTAGTTTGTTCCTCATGATGGCAGCTTCTCCCTGAGAGCTAACCCCAGCCACAGCAGTCTGTGAGCTGACCTTGGGAGGGAGGCAGCTTCTTTGAGCTCTTAGACTGCAGGTCCTTCCCAGGATTTGCCTAGCCACAATTGTATAACTGAGTTTGTTGGCCTGAATGAATAAGGAGTCACACACACACATGCACATTTGTCAAATTCATCCAAATTCATGTTTAATATCATACTAGCTTAAAGATGGGAAGAGACATATTACAGACAACACCAAAAAATATACATTCCTGCTTATGTTAAATGGGAAAGGAATATCACAGAATCATGGAATCACAATATTGTTAGGGTTGAAAGAGATGCCTGGTGATCATCTAGTCCAACCCCTCTGCCAAGGCATGGCCACCTAAAGCAGGTTATACAGGAACGTGTCCAGGTGGGTTTCGATATCCAGTATCTGGATATCTCCAGCCTTAGAGTGTACTAGGAATCCCATTTCTGTCTGAGTTGTCATGTAAGATTTCTAAAGTTTACCTTCAATGTGGAAGTTGATGGACTGAGACAGCAGCTTTCCCCTTCCTGATCTTTTTGAGTTGACCTCCACAGGCTGCCTGAAAAACTGGTGACCTGCTCAGCTGCCTGAGATATAGCCAAGACAAGGAGATCTCAGTGGCTCTTTCCTCCATGTGTACCTTTGATCACCATGGATCCCTTTTGCCTCCTGGTTGTATTACTGAATAGTTTCATGCTGCTGTTCAATGCAAATGTAATAAGTGAGTGCTCTTCTTCACTCTTTATTCAGAGGATTGTTCCTAGTTTGCATTCCTGCTGTGCTTTTCACTTAGCACTTTCTGCTGGTGCAATCTTCCTTCCTTAAATGGCTTTCCTGTGAGATCACACTCCTCTCAGAACTGTTACAAAGTGCTGTAAATCACATACCATAAGAAGTCTGCATTGTACTACATCGTCTCAAGCTCTCAAGATTCAGATTGTTTTAGGGAAACCATGTACCATCTGGGGCAAGGGCGACAGACTGCTTTGTCTGAATATGCTTCCCTCTTATTTATTCTCAGTTTTATGCAACACTTCCCCAGTGTTCCATATACTGGGAAAACAATCATCATACAAAATAAAATACTCAGAATAGAGGAAATGCCAAGATTAACTTTACTGTGGCAATTTTAATCTCTCCCCTTTCTTCCTGCAAGTGCTCATTTATGAAGTTCATTAAAAATTTTTGCTAATGCACAGATTAACATTAGGTTGCTCAGTGAGTCTTCAAGCCCTCTCTTTGTGAATGAATATCTAAACTTAATCCTCTGAAAACCAAGTAGTACAAAAGTCAATACCCATGTCATGAATCTATAGCATTACCTCTTTACACACTGCTTGATGTGTATTCAAGCCTTTACCTTCATTGATGCTCACGACCTCAGACTTCAGGGTAAGTCTAGTGCTTCACTAATGTAGATTTGGGCTTAGATCAAGTATAGCACACAAAGCTATCTACAGTTTGCGTCTAGTTAAACCTAGCCATATATCACATGAAGCTACCTACAGCATGACTGTAGTTAAACCTATTCACGCTAACCTTATCACCCATGGGAAACAATTACCTCTTCTTTACTCTTACTCTGATGATTTTTCCCAAGAAATAACAGAAAGAAGGTGAAGGACATCACTGCTGAGTATGCCACGTGCATCTTGATGCTTTCTGTAGCCAGGAGATATCTTATCTGCCTATTTCAGGACAAACATAAAATAAATATCAAATGTCAATCCGCACCAAAACTGTTTATTCAGTGCCACTTGGCAAGCATTTAACAGAAAGTAAATCTTAAGTATAGTAACAGGATTGAGCTCCTATATAAAAACTGAAGGATACAAAAATCAGACATTTTAACATGAAAGGAGGATTGTCAGAACAATGAAATGTGGTGTCTTAGGTTTCAATTAAAAAAAAATAATATTTTTAGCCTGATTATATATTATATGTTATAAGTTGCCAACACAAATGCTCTAAATTATCTTGTGCTGTTTAGGGGTTGATATGGGACAGCCACATACCACACTTATGAGCTGTTGACACCAGTGTGCACTGGTGTCTTTGCGTGGGCCTGGTGGGGTCACGGTGTTCTGAGTTTATCAGTTCTTGCAGACTCAACAGACTCCAGGGGTTATCAGTCCTTGGGAAACTTTTGTATACTACTTTCTCATGTGCATTTTTCCTCTCTGCAGCCTGCTGTGTTTTTCTATCCAGACCTATCTATAGACACTTATACTACTCATTCACACACACCCTCTCCAAAAAAAAAAAAACCAACAAAAACCAAAAAAACTCACAGAGTAATTTATGATTTAAAATTGTAATATAAATTTATCAGGTTTTAAAAAGTCTTTCTGTTTCTCCCAGACACATATATAGATATACATGTATATGAATGTATACAAATCAGAGAGAGAACAAGAGAGTGTGGTGGGCAGTGTGTTTATTTGTACAGTAAGTTTTATTTAAGTTTCAATACATATTTAAAAGCATGGCTTTAGAAGTGTCTGTTTTGGTATTCTATCCACTCCTCAGCCTTAAACCAATGAATAATCAACAAGGGATTATATTAAAATCCAAACAGTATCTCCTGCATGTGCTTGAAGAAGTCAGTGCCTCATTCTGCAAGATGTAGATGTGCCCTGTGTATGAACTTGGTGCATTCAAAGCTGATTGATTTTTTTTTTCTCATGGTGGGCTCTATCCAACTCCTACTAATGTCAGTGGGCACCTTTTCAGTATCTTCAGTAGGGTTTCAGAGTAGATTTTTCATCTCTTTGATTTCAGTATGAACTTGAAGAAATCATGAACTGTAAACCTTTATGTTTGGCCAGCTCTTTGATATGAAGTGGTTTGTACCCATGGAGTTAATTCATTATTTACAGAATAATTTAAATTCAGAGCTGCGATAAGTGTTATTTTCTGATACATAAACGCAGTTTGACTTCTCAGTGGTACAAAAATGTATTCAGAAAAGTGCAAATCTAGTGTAGGCTTTGCAACAAAGTGTTTTCTGGGGAAAAAAAAAAAGGCATTTCTCAACAAGGAAAAATACTTTAGGTAATGTTTTTTGTTTTTTTTTTTTTTTCTTTTTAGTTATTAAGCTGTTTCCATTTTAAGTCTGTGGAAACACTGAACACGTCCATTTATGTCTATCCACATCTATTTAGCTAATGTTTTAACATTCTTTTTACAATGCAAAACTATTCAGGATATGGACAATCTGAAAAAGACTTCCATCTTAATGTAAAATATCAGGAAATAGATTTAATCACCTGTTCAGTTATATGCAAAACTCCCATCCTCTCTCCAATTGATGTCACTGCCGTTCAGGGCACTAACAGTTAAACAATTGCATTTTAATGATTTATTCTCAAATTCATATTCAGAGCTTCCATTAATGTTAATAAGGGTTACACAGCTAAAGCCAATTTAATCAAGTTAAGAACATATTCCAGTCTTAAAAACCTGTCATATGACAGAATGTACATTTTTGTTTAACTAATGAGATTATGGGTTGCAGTAGATATTCACTGTGTTTTAATGTGAGCAAGAAGAAAGAGGAAGAATACACAACAGATGCTGGGAAGACTGTTATTGCAAAGAATGAATTTCCACCACTGTCCTTTTTTCAGCTAAGATAGTTTTCTTACTAGCAGCTGACATAGTGCTGTGTTTTGGATTTAGGATGAGAATAATGCTGATAACACATTGATGTTTCAGTTGTTTTGCTAAGCAGTGTTTACACTAAGTCAAGAAATTTCCAGCTTCTCACACCACTCCACAGATGCACAGAAGCTGGGAGGAGACACAGACAGTACAGCTGACCCTAACTGGTCGAAGAGATATTCCATACCATATGACTTCCTGCTCAGTATATAAACTGAGGGGGAAAGCTGGCCAGGGGCTACTGCTCAGGAGCTGGCTGGTCATCGGTCAGTGGGTGGTGAGCAATTGCATTGTGAATCACTTGGTTTGTATATTCTAATATACAAATACCTATTTCCGGCCCAAATGCCTCTCTTCCCCTTCCCTCTAGAGATGTAAGCAAGGGCAGAAAGAAAAGGGAGAAGTGTAGCTGAATTCCCTGACTGTGAAGAACCCAGATGTTGTCATTTCTGGGGCTTTCAGATTGCAGCTTAATGTCTGGTTGCCCAGCCATTGTTCCCAGTCATAAGACTGAAAATCATCTCTCAGCCTTAATGTCTGTATACTTGAGAGTTAGCTGCAGCTTGGATTTTGATCCTGCTAGCAACTGGGCTGCTTCTCTAAACTACAGATGTGGATTTCATGTGTCATTATATGTGGAGAATATGCAAAAATATTGGACTGAGGCAAAAGCCATGGATTTGGTAGAGTGATTCCAAGTGTTATGGTCCTTAAAGGTTTATTTCCCTTCACACAATAATTAAGCCTCATTCTGGAAAAATGTCATAGAGGACCTGTGAAACAGGTATCTGAGATTCCATATGCAGTTGAGGTGATGGAGAGATACGTCTTGTGTATTATGGTGTTCATATGACTAACAGGCATGCAGAGGGCCATGAAATAAGAGCAGTGCCATCTGTATTGAGTCCCATGACAGGATTCAGGGGACATGCCTTCCAGTGGATGTTCAGTGTCACACAGCTATTCTGGGGTGAGGACTGCAGGACAGAAAGTGGAGTATGTAGCACTGCTCAGTGAATGGATGTGCCAAATGGGAAATAGGTCCCAAAAGCATGAGTTTCTATAGATGCTGTGAGGCTTGGCAGGCCCGTAGAGCACCAGCAACAAGGATGATCTAGTAAAATGAGTGAATGCAGTATAATAATGTGGGAAGAGGAGGAAGTGGCCAGCACAAAGTACCTGTATGTGGAAGCTGTCTCCCCACCAAAAAAAAAAATGTGACCTTACTTTTGTAAAAGGAGGTTTAGTTTATGGCACTGAATGCTGAAATTTTGATGTTGGAGTGTGGAACTTTTGTTTAAAATCAGAGTGCTTTCCACTCAAATAGAGCTTCAGATATGACTGATGGTTCTGGTCATGGATTCTGCAAAATGCAAGCAAGATATGGAAGACATTTTGCTGAGTGCCACTTACTAGTAGAGCAAAAGTACAAGCCTTCTGAAGGGAAAAAAAAAAAAAACCACACCGCAAAACAGGAAAATAAGTTAGTGGTCACCTGGACTAGCGCAGAATATACTTGTGGCTCATTGACCACTGGCAGGATCTTCCTGGAAGTTCATTGCTAGGCTTCAGTGGTGAGAGCAGTTCTGAATTAGTGTGGCAAGCAGGGTGCATCTAAGGTAAGTCATCTTGTTCTTTTACCTTTATCTGAACATGGAGTTACATGAATAACCACTGATAACCTGGAGGTAATAAAAAAATAGTGTTAAAAGTTAGGGAGAAAGAGGCCAGAGGCAGATCTGGAGCCTTTGCTATAAAGTACAAGTTCCCCTGAGAGCCTACAGGAGAGAGTTTGCCAGGGAGCCCATCTAGTCTCAAAAATTGATGGTCAGGCAAAGGCTAAAGTGGCTTGAAGTTTTGATGTAAGCAGGAAAGCTGGTGATTTCTTATTGTAAAACTGCATATTCAATACTGGAGTCACTGAAAGAAGGAATTATTCGTGAGTATGATACTGCGTGCTCTGGGAAAACAAACTGTCACCAGTCTGGGAATCCAGCAATAGAGGTGGAGACAGCCAGCTCCGAGTGCAAGTTCAGACAACTGTTCAATAGGGTTGCTCACAAACCAGAGGTCAAGAGAAACAGTTGGTGTGAAAGAGGATTAGAATTCCTGATATATGCTAAAATGAGAAAAGAATTTGTGCCTCTTCACAGTTTACACCTTGCACAGAAACATGAGATGATTTCCTAGCAATGGCGCTAGTTCTCCGTGGAAGGGACATGCAGGGGAGTGGAGAACATGTGGCTGTTCATCACTCAGCAAAGACCAGCTGGCAGCACAGGAAGAGAACTGTTGGCAGGTGTCTCTCAGATGGTGGAGCTGGCACTGAAAAAGTTATTGATAGATCTCTGCTCCAAACTACTTAAACTACTTTAGGGGAAAGATGGTAGAAAAACATGGAACTTGCTTTTCCCTGCATTACAGTTTGGGACCAAGTTATGTTTATAACAAGTGCTTTCTATGAAAGGGAGGAAAATGTATCAGCTGTACAAAACATTATTCCTGGATCCTTCTGGCCAAACTTTAAGGAATTTATTGTAAATTTCAGCTTACTGTAGCAGCCTTCAAATATGTCTGTGTGCAGCTGTGGTTTCTAAAATGTTAATGCTGCAAACTCTAAAATATTCCGAAGTAGAAGGAAGATGCAGAGTAGCATGTTTCTGAGCCAGTAATCTAACTAATCCGATTTATCAACCCAATAATCTAACCATAATATTAAGCAATTAACACTGTAGTGCCAGTATCCCTTTTACTTGAAGAAAAAGGAAAATGGAATCTAATGTTCCATTAACCTATCTTGGATATAATAAACTATGAAATTAACTGAAAAATGAGTGAATTGTCTTGTAAAGTCAGCAAAGCTTCTTATAGCATCGATCATCCTTTAATTCATAAAGCCCTTTACCACATCCTACAGTTGGTTGAAAGTATTCACATGAATTTTAAGTAATACTAAGTATTAACCTTCTAGGTTCACTATAGATGATTATAGAGAATAGATTATAGAAGATTAAAATCAAAGCTAATTTGATAGCTCTAATCTTAAAAACAAACAAAAAAACAGCAAAAAAGCAAACAAAGAAATAAAAACAAACAAACAAACAAAACCCACAACTTAACGCAAACCAAAGGCTTAACAGCTTTCCAGACCTGGAAAAGAAAAAAAAGTATTTTTCTGACAGGGTGACAGAACCTCCCAGAGTGTTTCCCTTTATTTCCTTTTTTCTCACCACCAACCAGAAGCCTTAAAATCTTTTTTTTTTTTTCATAAATTATATCTGGACTTGTAAGCAAACCCTCTTGATATGTAGCATTAATAAATGCTTGCAATCTCAAACACTGAAAAATGGTTGAGTATACTTGAAACATTAACCTTGTGGCAGTTGCTGAACAAGTAGCTGAACAAGGACTCTCCATCAACTGTCTCCCTAGAAAAGCCTTCCAAAAGTTGTGTTTTAAAGATAAATAGCATTTTAATTCAATCAGACATCTTTCACCCTTCAAACTGCTGACATAGGCCAAAAGTGGCAGATGCAGCTATCAGATGTACAACCCTTGCACTGATGAACAAACAAGCTGTGTTCTAACTCTACAGCTTTCACCTGTGTTTTGGTATAAAATGTCATTGCAGGCATGATAAACAGGGAAAATCATCTCTCCTCCCTGCTGTTTGCATCCTCCTCCACACTTCACACCAGTCAACATTTCACCAGCTAATGGTATAATTTCTCATGGCTGTAGCTATCCTGGCAGCATGCACAGCATCTCATCAGCGTCTCATTAATGTACACTGGTGATTGCTTTGGTGTCCATGCAGATGGAAGCCTGACATAAGTCACATCCCTATATGCCCACAATAACAAGAATCCATGTTCCTCTTTACTGGCAGTTCAACACTGAGCATGTTGGTACACTTACTAATATCTAGCATGTGTTTTAGAGGAAGGTTTAGGTCTCATGTAGTCTACTTAGAGCTTGTAAGAAAATGTAAACTGCACCTGTATTAGGTGAAATAGAAATGTTTTGCAGCAATATTCTGACAGAACCCCAGGCAGAGATTATATGAACCAGCCCCTTAGCACATCTGGAAAGTTGAGCTGTTGTCTGCCTGGTCACCTTCTTTGGCCTACGGTCCAAAGTCATCTGCCAGATGACCTGGTCACATGTCTCCCATGAGCTGAGGACCACATAGCTGCCTGTGATTGACACAGAAGGGCTTCTCAGAACGAGCCAGGCAGATTGCTCCACTCCTGGTGCTTCATTCCCTTTTTAGAAAACACTGCCAACTTCAGGTCTGTGTGGTAGTTAAAGCAGTTAGCCATAGCTACAGATTTTAGGTGTTGCCATTACAACTCTAACACTGCTGCAATTTTTTTTTTTTTGTTCAATCAGTTTTCACTGTAGAACTTTTGCAGGTTGTGGAGGCAGATAATGAGTGTTAGAAATAGGAAAGCACTGAGTGGAGTATTCCTTGTGTCAGTATGGAGAAAGGCAAGCATGCAGATATCTTGGGGTTTTTTTTAATTGCTAAGTAAATCTTCAAAAGTATAGCTTGTATCTTAGAACATAAATACTCACTCTCCTGTCCCTGTTTTAATGTCAGCTTAAGTAAAATGGTGCAATAACACAGCAGCTGTTAAACATCACAACATTCTGCACTAGGAAAACCTTTGGCTGGTAACTAAATTAAGAGGAAACTGATGGAAAATGTCTAACTGCTGTCCAGAATATCCAGATCTGGATGATCATAAGGACTGCTAGTTCTTTCCTCCCTTTTAGTTTAGGCAAATGAGTGGCTGGATCTGACCCAATTATTCTATTTCATTTCTGAAGATGACTTGGAACATATCTGGATATGAGCAGATGCTGAAACAGCCTAACCGAGACATTAATTTTTAATGTTCAGATTCTTTTCTGTCGAGCAATTTGGTTTATACAATACAGAGATCAGTAATTATTAGACCTCAGTAAGAAGATCTCTACTTTGGTTTGAAATTCCCTTTGTGCCTCTAGTGGCATTTAGGCCAGTACCGATCTTTCTAAGCCTGAAAGCTTAGCCTTTGGGATTGTTTTGTGGAATGCACTAATACCCTCAACTGTACAGGTTTTCAATTTACTGGTGTGAATAGGAGCCTTTCCACTGAGTTAAGCCCTGTGAAATATCTCAGTCTGTTTGAATTGAATCTAGGCATCCCATACTTTCAGCATCTATGTGATGGAGAAACAAGACTGATAGTATCTTGTTACGAAAACAGAAACTATGCCTGTTTGTAGTTCTCCATTTACCTTTGCTTTTCCTCAGATTGATACAAAGACCATCCATGGTCGAAGCATTTCCAAAATACACAAGGAATTATCCTACTTACTTACTGATACGCTCCCCCAGATTTACATTACTACAAAATTGTGTGAATAAATGCATGTTTATTGCTTAAAGTTGTATTGCAAAAAGCTGCGAGTACATGCAGATTTTTTTAAAGAAAGATATAGCATCTCAAAATGCCTTTAAGAAAACCTACTCGCTACATATTCTTGCCTCTAGCTGTCATTAGATTTACTCCATCATTTTAATTTGTAGGGACTAGATACATACTTGAAGCTTATGGAATTTTCTAGTGACATTACCATTTTATGTGCTAATCTTTAATATACTGAATGCACACTGATTTGAGTGCAAGATACGATTTGAGTGCAAGAAATGCACTTTAGGAAAACAGCAAAACAGGCAAGCAACCACACACGAAGAATATAAGAATCTTGGTGATTGATTCCACCTTCCTGAACAGTGTAGCATGAGTAAGTACTGAAGGACTCTAGCTCCTTCAGAGCCCGTTGTTCACATTTGTAGATTGTATAAACCTTAACTAGGGTGCTCCTGGATGGTGTTGGGGGCCAACCCAGCTGTCTCAGGAGAGCTGTGGACATGACAGCCCAGACTGCCTAGGGATCTAGAGATTTTCCAGACATTATCAGCTTTTAATTTCATACAGTCTCATATATGTCATTTCAAAAGGAAATCAGTAGTCTGTGGAAGTAAATTGTTTTATTAAAACAATTATCTATATAAAAGTATGTATACAAGTTTACAGTTATGGACCAAAACTGATTAGATGGGCACAGTTATTCCCCAATAAAACACTGGTGTGAAACTATCACCACTTACTCTGCATTTAATGCTGTGACTTGAAATTCCTTTCTGGTTTTTTCTGTTAGCAGGATTTTTTAGATGTCTTATTTGAATATCTAGTTCATAGCATCTTAGTCTACTAACAAAACAAATATGCTGCTCTTCCAGGCGTTGTTTACTTGTTCTCTATGTCTGACTTTGTCTTTTCTCTATGACAAAAATACCGTGCTAAGCCATTATTTTTATTTTTTTTTTTTTTATGTCTGGTTAATAAGTGCATTAGCCTTCAGTTATCACTCATAGAACTGAGTGTGAGTTTGTGATAGCGTCTCAAATAAATAGTGGAATCCCATTGTGAATCAGTCTGTGTATTACAAAATGACATTCATGTATATACCTCAGTGAAGAATTTGTGGAAGCATAAAACTACCTGTTCTCCCCTCAGGGCAGTGACATGGTGGTGCTTCATTCAGTATTACTTATCACTCAAGACACAGAATGAGGAAAAGTAAACAACATTGAGTACTATAGAAGGAATAAGTGCATCAGAAACTATTTCATCTTCATTGTATTCAGGTGCTTAGCAGATCTCAGTGTTTCTACTTAGAAAAAGAACCACTGCATATAAAAAAAATAACACCGGAGACCCAAATTATTGTTTGTTTTCTGTTACTAAGTGAAAATGAAGCCAGCAGACCAAAACAAGCAGTTTTACAGTAGAAAAGGAAAGTACTAATGAATATCAAAGTTGTAGTGATCTATGTATATTTATGCATGATTATTTATTTATTTATTCCAAATTTATCCCATACATGTGTATGCATATGCATATGTATATATACTTGTAATTAGGAGGGGAACTGCTCCACCTCTGATAAATCCTGATGTTCCAGGGGGAACATGCATTTTTTAACTACATTCCAGGAAAACTGGCTGACTTTTAGTGGAATAGACATGTGAATTCTCAGAAGACACACAAAGATATATGCAGAATACTTCCTAAAGACAGGCAGATCTACCCAAGTGCTGCTTCTGACTCAGCTGGTATCATTATAGCTGACTGTGATAATCATGACTAAAACAGAGCCATGAACCAAGGCAATGAATGCCCTTAAACATGACGCAGACTGTTCATGCCTACCATAGATCAATAAACAACACTGCAGATGAGGATTTCACAAGATTGGATATGGGTCGATCACTACCTTGGTGACATTCAGCAACTTCTGTCAGGCTTGCTGAAGTTTTTTCCCTAATTTGATCATCAAAGTAGGAAGCAAGCCAGTATTAACTATACCAGAAGAATAAGGGTGTATAAAGGGGAATTATTTTGCCCATGTATTTTCAGAATACCTACTTCTGTACAGATAGGGATAGGCAAGTTTTATGTGGCAGTTTGCAGACATATTGACATAGATTGAGACACAGAAAAGGAGTTTGCTCAGCCATCAGAGCAGTCCAGAAATCCTAATAGCACTCAGAGCAGTAACAGCCAGGCATTGCTATCTTAGAGATTTTTTTATTTTCTAGTGGTTCTTTTCTTATTTCTGATGTAATTTTAATGACTATGTTTAGATCTGCACCTAAAGTCTGTCATTGGCTCATTCTCATTAGAGCTGATTCTTTCAGCCCACTATAATGTCATGTGTGATGGCAATGTTGTTTAATAAGGCACACAGTGCAAATACCTTGCCTACTGTGGAAGGGTGGTAAACAATCTTGCATTTATTTATCTAGCTATGTAAAGCTCAGGCAGTAACACGTGCAGTGCTATAGCTCACTATCATTTTCTGTTTTATAGTTTTGGAAAAAAGAAGCAGGGCTGATAAATAAACAGATGGAACAGAATATCAGAAATAGATAAGCAAAACCAGAAGCCAGTCAGAGAACTTAAAAAAGAAGGAAACTAATTTATTAAACAGCAAATACCTTAAAGTCTTTCCAGTCTTTAGAGAGATTCTTTATTTTTAACCTCTGGAGAGCAGATGGAACAACAAAAAAGGGGTATATATGGCTAATGAAGTCTATGAAAATGACCAAGGCAACTAGAAATGGAAAACATGTGGGGTTTTCTAGCATATAGCTCTGCTATTTATTCCTGTTTCTGTACAGTACATTTTCTCATTACTTTTTCAGAAGTTCTGTTTGGATGTAAATAGAATTAAAAAACCTTGGAAACCAATGTAGCAGCCAGTTAGAATCATCAGATAAATGTTTTATATCTGATAGCCTATAAATTTGTGATACATTTATATATATATATACATATATACACTTTAGATGAAATTCATACAATGCATCTATACATACTTTACATCTCCTGTCAGAATAATACGAAACAAAACCACAGGAAGAGAAGTTTTGTGTAAAGAGAAGTTGTGTAAAGAGAAGTTGTGTTTGATTCCTCTTTGTAGGAATGAAATAATTTTACATTTCAATTCTCATAAAAATGAGAATTTCCATGAACAGTGTACAAATGGTGAAATATGGCCCTTAAAGGAACCATTAATTTTTCATCCTTAACAGTTAAGTAATTTCATAATTATGGTTGGCAGTCATACATGCTACAAAGTAGGCAGTAACTGTGTCTAATTATACAATGATTCAACTTCAGTATCAAAATTGTGTACATTCCTAAAGACTTCTTTTAATTCTAGCAATATTATGGAGGAAAAAAATATATATTTATAAAAATATAATATTTAATAATATTTAAAAATATTCTGCTTTGGCCATATGTATTGAAACGTAGATGCACTTCCGTTTGACATATGTTTTCAGATATTTGTTACAATGGTATGCATGATTTTACTAACAGACAGTGCTATAGCACTGATAAATCTACCTGCTTCTGTTCAAATATTTAACTGAAAGAATGAAGTTTGTTTTCTGTTGCAGTGGGGAATCCAGGTATCTTACTTCATTATTGAGTCTCTCTGCCCTATTGTATCCTCACAGAAGGATGCAGCTGTTAATATTTATTCCAAGGGCTGATGAAGCTCAAGATCACTCAGGTGTGATGTTGGCTGTGGTTATTTGTCAAAAGTGCCTAGGGTGCCCATTAAGAAACACGGGATGCATTGATTATAGGACCCAGTACTTTGATGTCAGATCCAACCACTGTCATTCATAGCAAATTACACTACATTTTAAAGTAGGAAACTTGAGCTTTGTATTTGTTTCATATTCTTCTGATTTTTTATTTTGATTATTCAGATGGTTAGAAACATAATATTCAGACTAGATTTACTGACAGTTTATATTCACTTGTCCTTTTGCCTATATTATCCTTTTGTTTAAATAATTATTTACCCTTTCCAGTGTTTACCCTATTAAATTGGTTTAGTTCTATTGAAAGTTCATGGAAGTTAAGCTTCTAAGTCACTTAAAGTTCAAACAAAAAATTTCACCCTGAGACTCACTAACACTGAAACCTAAGCACGTAAGTCCTATATGCTAAATATTTATCCTATAAGTATCTTTTAAGGAATTAATTCATGACACTTGGCAATCTAAATTTTATGTTCCGTTCTGTAAATTTCTCATTCAGCAGGAGGGCTCTAATTGAGTCATAACTGAGGCATGTAGTAATTAACGTTTATTCAGTCATTTCTTTAAAGTGATCATTATGGTCAGGAACTTTCTTATGCAAAACCTTAATCATTAGATACAATGTTTCTGTGCCTCCAGTCATACAAATTTATGTACATTTACTTCTTTGCGTGGCAAAAATCGTTACTAGTGCTAAGTTAATACAGCTACGAGACTGGTTCTATTCTGGCTTACAGATCATCTGCAGAATTGTTAACTAAATAGCAAAATCTCAATTACAGCATATATAAGAGCTGATAAGGGAACAGCTCTGAATTTGTTTTCTGATAAAGTAAAAAAAATTTCATTCTCTTTGTTTAGAGAGTGAGGATGGGTGTTTGCTTATAGCACAGGGCAATGCAGATTTGCACACTGCTGGTAGAAAGGGTTGCTTTATAGAATGTAACTCTACCTCAACACATTTGCATATCTGCAAACAATATCTGAATAATTAATCATTCAGCAGTAGTGCTACCTTTTTTAAAACCATACTTTGGTGGTAGAGTGGTAGAGCATGAAAATCTTATTTCAATAGCTTTATGGTCATGATAAATGTATTTTCTAAGCTATTTTGCAGAAATTGTGTGGTTTATCTCATTACACTACATTACAAAAGTAAATAGCACAGATAGCTTCCTCCTGTCCTGCAAATACAAAGAAAATCCATCTGTATGTAAAGGAGCAAAATAACAGGAAATATTTTGTCTTACTTTTCTTCTTACTCTTTAAAAATATGTTACAATCTTTTTCTTTTTTTTTTTTTTTTGTCTAACCCTCACAGTTGATGTCAAGATTCTTCAAGCAATGTTAATTAGTTTAGCAAAACTCAGAAAACACTCCAGAGTCTAGATAATTTGAAAAATCAGTACAGATCATTCTGATTTTCCAGGCTGTCTCAACATCTTGTGGTAGACAGAAGATTGAATCCTCCATGCCAATGGATATACATAACTCTTACACTACAGAAATAACCACCTTTCCTCACCTCTTCTCTGCTTGCAGTGCCCAGTGCCAGGAGAAGATGTTAACCTAATCAAAGATTTTAAGGGGAGATTAAGGAAATGGAGATACCTTGTACCGCCCTTGCTTCTGTCCATAAACATAATAGATGATCCTTTCTCTCTCCCTTGTGTCAGAATTGCTGCAAGTTAATAAATTTCACTTTAGCAAGGAACAGAAAGATCCATACTCTGTTATCAATTTCCTAAGCTGTTCCTTCACCCCACAAATCTGCCTTTTGGGCAAGATGAAGTTCTATGCCACTTGAATTTAGCATGCACTTCATTATATGTTCATACTCCTCACGCAAAAATGATTCTGCATTTTGTAAAGCTCTTAAATGACAACGTCCCTTAGCAGTTGGGGGTTGCACAGCACACAAGGAAGGTGGTAAGCCAGTTCTGTGGTGAGTGATATTTCCTGACAGTCAGATAATGCAGTCATAATAGGATTCGATTTTAAGCGTTCACTTGGCTCAGGACCACAAGTCATGGAATGCCATTGTGATGTATTTCTTAAAATAATCACGCACATCCTAGTTGCTTATGGATGCATGCATTTTAACAGAAATGTACAGATCTGAGCAAACTGTTCTGTACCTGAAAGCTGTTTTCTTAAAAAGCCAAGAGACTCTTATTTTTAACCCCTAATTGATGTTTTCCTCATTTGATAGATTTTAATGTAGTGAAAAAATGCTCCTTTCCTGCCAATGTGATGTATGCTGAATATGCCAACTAGTGTTCTGTTTATACCAGGTTTACACATGACTCATTTGACCAATTTTTTTAATATTACATTGACAATTTAATACGTAACTTGAAAATGTGTCTCCCTTAAAAAGTGGTTGCTGAAAATAAATCTGTCCAGTTGCATAAAACTTAGAATAAATTAAAACTCACTGGAACTCACATTTACAGATTTATGCATTACTACTGAATTTACATATACTGTACAGATAAATATTTTAGAAGTACAAAGAATAGTAATGACAATAAAAGGCTATTGTCAAACACTGGGAACTGCATGCTCAGAACCAGTTCTAAATTGTGGAAGAGAGATTTCCCTTGCAAACAAAGTGAAGTCCAGCTTCTGAAGACTCACAATCTACACCAGTGATAAATTATCTAAAGGAAGGGCTATATTGTGCTTCATGTCTTGCTCAAAATGAATACAAGAGTGGGAGTGTGATAATCACCTTTTCTTTTTGTAGCTCTGTGTTAATTAGTACATCTTTTGCAAACAAATAAGGAACAAGGGAATGGGGCAAGAAAAGAGAGAATAAAGGGTCTGGTGGAGATAGAGGTCTGAGTTCAGCCTGTTTGACTTGACTGAGCCTCATAAATTAGGAGGCTACTAGCTGTAGGTTGCCTTTTACAGTCAATGGATGGAGGCAGATGCCTTTAAAAGGCAATTCAACCCACTTCAACAGTGATTCAGGACTTGCTTTCTTTGTACACGTTGTCCTACGTTCAGCAGTAGCAGTCAAGTTTCACCTTCTTAGTAGCTGGTGCAGTGCTGTGGTTTTGACTTTTGGGCTGGGAACAGCGCTGATAGCGCCTATGTTTTTAGTTGTTGCTCAGTAATGTTTACTCTGACCAAGGACTTTGTGAGTCTCATGCTCTGCCAGGGAGGAGGGGAAGCCGGGAGGAAGCAGGTACAGGGCACCTGACCCAAACTAACCAAAGAGGTATTCCATACCACAGCACGTCATGCCCAGGATATAAACTAGGGGCAGTTACCCAGAAGGGCTGGTTCACTGCTCAGGTCGGGCTGGGTATTGGTCGATGGGTGGGGAGTGGTTGTATTCTCCTCCCTTGTTATTTCCCTTATCATTATTATTACTAGTGGTAGCAGTAGTGGTTTTGTGTTATACGTTAGTTACCGCACTGTTCTTATCTCAACCCTTGGGAGTTACATTCTGTCGATTCTCATTCCCATCATTCTGGGAGTGGGAGAAAGGAAGGGAGGGGGAGCGAGAGAGCGGCTACGTGGTTCTGAATTACTGACTGGACTTAAACCACGACAATGTTGATCCCGAAATTAAATGCAATTAATCCAAGGAATTCTGAGGCCAGAATTGAAACCACTCAATGCCTTTCTACAGTCAAGGCATTAAAATTATGTTGCGTGCCTGCTTAGAAACGAATCATAGAATCACAGAATAGTTAGGGTTAGAAAGGACCTTAAGATCATCTAGTTCCAATCCCCATGCCACGGGCAGGTACACCACACACTAAACCATGCCACTCAAGGCTCTGTCCAACCTAGACTTGAACACCGCCAGGGATGGAGCATTCACAACTTCCCTGGGCAACCCACTCCAGTGCCTCACCACCCTAACAGGAAAGAATTTCCTCCTTATATCCAATCTAAACTTCCCCTGTTTAAGTTTGAACCCGTTACCCCTTGTCCTGTCACTACAGTCCCTGACGAACAGTCCCTCCCCACCATCCCTATAGCTCCCCTTCAGATACTGGAAGGCTGCTATGAGGTCTCCATGCAGCCTTCTCTTCTCCAGGCTGAACAGCCCCAACTTTCTCAGCCTATCTTGATACGGGAAGTGCTCCAGTCCCTTGATCATCCTCGGGGCCCTCCTCTGCACTTGTTCCAACAGTTCCATGCCCTTTTTATGTTGAGGACAACAGAACTGCACACAATACTTCAGGTGAGGTCTCACAAGAGCAGAGTAGAGGGGCAGGATCACCTCTTTCGACCTGTTGGTCATGCTCCTTTTGATGCAGACCAGGATACGGTTGGCTTTCTGGGTTGCGAGGGTACACTGAAGCCAGCTCATGTTCATTTCCTGATCGACCAGCACCCTCAAGTCCTTCTCCGCAGGGCTGCTCTGAATCTCTTCTCTGCCAACCTGTAGCTGTGCCTGGAATTGCTCCGACCCAGGCGCAGGACCTTGCACTTAGCATGGTTAAACTTCATGAGGTTGGCATCAGCCCAACTTACAAGCATGTCAATGTCCCTCTAGATGGCATTCCTTCCCTCCAGGGCATCAACTGAACCACACAGCTTGGTGTCATCTGCAAACTTGCTGAGGGTGCACTCAATCCCACTGTCCATGTCACCAACAAAGATGTTGAGCACCGATCCCTGAGGGACACCACTCGTTACTGGTCTCCAAGTGGACATTGAGACATTGATCACAACTGATGTCTCTCCAATTTAGAGACAAAGATGCCATGTGGGACATTGTAAAATGCTTTGCACAAGTCCAGGTAGATGACAACAACTGCTCTGCCCCTGTCCCTCAGTTCCATAGCCCCATCATAGAAGGCCACCAAATTGGTCAGGCAGGATTTCTCCTTAGTGAAGCCATGCTGGCTGTCACCAAGCACTCCTTGTTTTTCTTGTGCCTTAGCATGCCTTCCAGGAGAATCTGCTCCAAGGTTTTGCCAGGCACAGAGGTGAGGCTGACTGGTCTGTAATTCCCCAGGTCTTCCATTTTCCCCTTCTTGAAAATGGGGGTTATATTTCCCTTTTTCCAGTCGTCGGGAACTTCACCTGACTGCCATGATTTTTCAAATATGATGGCCAGTGGCTTAGCAACTTCATTTGCCAGCTCCTTCAGGACCCGTGGATGGATTTCATCAGGTCCCATGGACTTGTGTACGTTCAGGTTCTTAAGATGGTCTCGAACCAGATCCTCTCCCACAGTGGGCCCAAGGTCTTCATTCTCACAGTCCCTGAGTCTGCCTTCCAAGACTTGGGTGGTGCGGTCACAGCATTTGCCAGTGAAGACTGAGGCAAAGAAGTCATTCAGAACCTCAGCCTTCTCCAAATCCAGGGCAGACAGTTCTCCCGAGAGCTTCTTCAGGGGGCCTATGTTGTCCCTAGTCTGTTTTTCGTTTGCTGCATACCTGTAGAATCCCTTCCTGTTATCCTTAACATCCCTAGCCAAGTTTAATTCTAACTGGGTGTTAGCTTTTCTAACCTGGTCCCTAGCTTCCAGGACAACATCCCTGTCTTCTTCCCAGGCCGCCTGTCCTTGCTTCCACCTTTTATAAGCCTCTTTTTTCCTTCAAGGTTTCCTCAGCAGCTCCTTATCCATTCAAGGAGGTCTCCGGCCCTCCTGCTGCACTTCCTTATAGTTGGGATGCAACACTCCTGAGCTTGTAGCAGGTGATCCTTGAATATCAACCAACAGTCTTGGGCCCCCCTGCCCTCCAGGGCTATACCCCATGGAACCTTAGTAAGCAGGTTCCTGAAGAGGCCAAAGTCTGCTCTTTTGAAGTCCAGGGCAGTGAGCTTGCTACACGCTCTTCTCACTGTCCTGAGGATCTCAAATTTGACCATCTCATGATCGCAGCACCCAAGGCTGCCCTGGAGTGTCACATTTCCAACCAGCCCTTCCCTGTTGGTGATCATGAGGTCAAGCATGGCACCTCTCCTTGTCAGCTCCTGTATTACTTGCAGAAGGGAGTTGTCTTCCACACAATTGAGGAACCTCCTGGATTGCTTGTGATGGGCCGTACTGTCCATCCAACAGTTATCAGGGTGGTTCAAGTCCCTCATGAGAACAAGGGCCTGTGAGCATGAGGCTTTTCCTATCTGTCTATAGAGTGCTTCATTCACAGATTCCTCTTGATCAGGCAGTGTGTAACAGATCCCCATAGTAATGTCTCCCATTGCTGTTTTCCCTTTAACCCTGACCCACAAACTCTCTGTTGATTGCTCACCTGTCCCCAGACAAAGTTCCATACTCTCCAGCCTATCCCTAACATAAGTAGCAAATCCCCCTCACTGCCTGCCGGGCCTGTCTTTTCTAAAGAGCCTGTAACCTTCCATTCCAACACTCCAGCCATAGGAGCCATCCCACCATGTTTCTGTCATGCCTATTATATCATACCCCTGTAGATGTGCACACATCTCTAACTCCTCTTGTTTGTTCCCCATGCTACGGGTGTTTGTACAGAGGCATCTGAGCCGAGCTCCAAATGAAGCCGGCTCATTGGCTGGAGCAGTTGGAATGTCTCTACATTGTTCCGAGCATTTATTATAGGTGTTGGCAACTGACTGGGTGTGTTGGGATGGAACAATGTCCCCCTCCCCCAACACATCTAGTTTAAAGCCTCCTTGACCACTCTGGCAAGCCTCCTACCAAAACTGCACTTCCCCTTCTTTATCATCAGACCAGCTCCATCAGCCCCCAGTAGACCTGGTCTACTAACTTCAGCCCTGTGTTCAAGACACCCAAACCCCTGACTATGACACCACCCTTTTAACCATTTATTAACCTGGCCAATCCTCCTAGCCTTTTTGGTGTCCTCTCCTGTATTCTACAGAATTGAGAAAAAGACAATCTGAGCTCCAGAGTCCCTAACCACCTCTCCCAGGGCTCTGTAGTCCCTCTTTATGTTCTCCAGGCTACTGCTATCTATATCACTAACTGCTATCTATATCACTATAGATGATATATAAAAGTTGCATATGGCTTAAAGAAGTGATTCAGTGAGTGGTGAGGTACTGGAGCAGGCTGCCCAAGAAAGCTGGAATGCTCCATCCCTGGCAGTGTTCAATGTCAAGTTGGACAGTGCCTTGAATGAGCTGGTCTGCTGGGAAGTGTCCCTGACCATGGCAAGGGGGTAGGAACGAGATGATCTTAAGGCCCATTCCAACCCAACCCATTCTATGAATCTGTATCTGCAGAAAGTTAGATACTGTATGGATTCTTGCAGTTGGTAGTAATATGATGTAGCCTTTAACACAGAAGCAGGTACCACATGACGCTCATTATGTTAAAAATTGAATGTGAAAAGAAATAAAAGAAATTAAAATCATCATTTGCATGCTTCTTCATGAGCTGCTTCTCTGCATGGTCTGCTTAAAGAAATGTTTTCAATTAACAGCAATCACACTGTTGACAGAAATAGTCTCTTTATATTCCTTTTGACAAAATTTATTAATCTCAGTATCTATGTCCTCAGTCCAGAAATGACATGAAAGAGCCTTATTTTGGTTAAAAAAGAAAAAGTTATAATATCAAATGTATATGTTCTAGAGGCTACCCGTGCATGATGGGTAAAAGTCTGCACTATTTCTATGTGTATAGTTGTAACTAAATGTCATGTTTCTTTTACGTATCAGTGTATCTGTATATAAGTTTACTTTTAAAGTTCCTCAGGTAACTTTCTGGAATATGAAACTTCCCTAAATTATATGTATATTGTGTATTAAAAGCTAATGTGCATTACAACTTTTAAGCAAATTAATATCGTACTGCTTACTTCCCAGACTTGAACACTTTTGCTTAAAGCAGGAAAAACAAGCATAGTAATTGCTAACAAGTCACAAAATGGATATTAAAAAAAGTAAACTTTGAAATAAAAAGAATGCGTTTTGTGAGAGAGTTCTAAAAGTAGCCTTCATTTCTCTTCACAGATGACCCTATCAAAGATCTCAGCTTTAGCCCTCCTACCTACTTGCCGATAACATTGAACCTGCCTGTTTGTGTAGATCATTTATTTGTTGTTAACATATTTTCATTGTGGCAGTTGCAGGAAGCTGTGTTTAGGCCCAAAGGCCAAATCTCCCACTGCAGGGAATTGTGTGACTGATTCATACTTGATTGGATTGCTGGGCCACAGGAAGAGGGGAGACCAGACCCATGTCAAATATGTTTAAATGGAAAGGACATTTATTTTGTAATATCATTGTTGCTTTGGGTCCAATTTGAGAAAGTAAATCTCTAAGAGTACTGTAAGGCCTTACAGGCACTGGAAAAATCACTTTTCTGTGTGCTTCAAAAGAAACCTCAAAAGAATTTAAGAAATTAATCCCAACTACCCTGAAATGATCTACAAAAAGTTGTCATTAGGATAACTTATGTTTTGTTGAAATCCACCAATATCTGCCAAGCCAGTAAGAAATTTGTCGAGGGAAAACACTAAGCAATTCAGCCTGTGACAAAACATTAAACTCTTGGCACAAAGGAAAGCAGAGGGTACGCATTTGTCAAGCTTCAGCTTTGCTATACAGTGGGTGCAACAAAGCAAAGCAACCTAGAGAAGCAATCCTAGAGATTGTGCTACAGACATTTGAAGCTGTCATCTCCATTTTGCAAGCTGATCTTCCATACACAAGCTTCCTGTTACTACCCAGCTGATGGTCCTTGTGATTTCTATGGACCACTGCTTGAAAATTTTTTGTGTCTCAGAGAACATAAAGCTGGAACAGATCTCAGATCACCCAATCTATGTGCCTATGCCATAAAAGCAAAATGAAAATTAACTATATTCAAATTATTTCCTGAATGTTTTACCTAGCTTGGTCTTTGATTTTCCACACATTTCCTCTTCTGCAGTACCTTGCCTAAAGCAAGATTAATTTTTTAATTCAAGTTTCCTTTAATGTTAGACCTTGCTCACAAAACGGCCTGAAATTCAAGTACAAAATTAGCAGTGGGACAGACTTGGATATGCTGTGTATATTTAAGAAGTACAATTATATATCCTAAGAGTGAAAGGTTCTTCTGAACAGTAAAGGTGAAGTTGCTCTGTATAAACTTATACTATTTTCAGACAGGCTGAAAAACTTTCATATAAGCAAGTTAAGCCCAAATTTCTTGGCCTGACTGAACTATCCATCCTGAAACTAAGAAAGAGAGAATATGCAAGATGACTTTACATTCTGCTCATACTGCAGATGCAGATGAATTCTAGGCAATATCTAACGTAATAGGTACAGTAATGTACAACAATAAGAATAGTTATTATATCTGGCAGCTTTCAATGCCAATTCCTCTAATTCCTTGAGACACCAAGCAATAGAATCCCTTTCCTCAGATCTTATCTGTTGTGCCAGGAAAGGAAACATATAAAGGCATAATAGAGCATATCTGTGCCATGAAATCATACCCCTGAGCAAGGTAAAACCTCATGCGACAAAGCCACTGTCTTCAGTGAATCACCAGAGCAGGAAAAGTGGGAAAGGACTTCACCGACCCTGCAAAATCTGTCACTTTTATTCCTACTCACCTGAAAACACTGGGTGCAAGAGAAGAGGAGTGGCTGAAAAGTACTGCCTGCGAAATGATTGATATGCATGAATAACATGTTCCCTCTGAGTGAAGCTTGGCCAAAGAGTTTATGTCACATAAAGGAATACTGCATCTTTCCCAGCTTCCTTTGAAGAGAGTTGCCAAACAGTAACACTGGCCATCAGTGAGGAGTTTTTCTCCTCTTTCCAGAGTGGAAGCCCTGTTTCCTTTTTATTCTTCCCACCCACACCCCCTCCCTTTTTATCCTGTTTTCTTCATTTCACACCTACAAAAGTCTTGTTCCTATTATATATGAAAATATGGATCTGCCATAAGTAATTCTATTTTTCTGGCCTTGCATTTTTGTGGATAAATCATGAGAATGTGACCTGATCTGCCTGATCTTCATAGATAGGTAATCAGTAGATCAGTAATGAGTGGCTGAACTCATTGGGCTTGGGGCCCCATGGGGTTTCCCCTTCCCTCTTCAACAGGGTAACTATGGATCCATAATATTACCATGGCACCACAAACTGGGACACAGGAAAGGGGACATATTCGTGTGCCACCACACACACACGTACAGAGGATGCTTTTCCTCCCATTTACACGCTCACTCATACATGCATTTGTCCTTTGCATTTTCTCTTCTGCTTTTAGAGTACCAGTAGGTTTTCTTATTACAAAGGCCAATTTGGGGTGAATTACAGGAAGAGCAAGCTCATAGTGGAGCAGACAGAAAAATTAGTTGTGCATATGAGTGTGAGTGTGTGCATATCCCAGAGGATAAATCAAATACTATTAACATATTTTTAATTTAAACAAACATTCTGTGGGAATTTGCAGTAAAATGTGCAGATCTGATGACTGAACTGCTCTTGTGGATTAATTTGAGTGGGATTTTTCAAGATTATGATTTTTGAAAGAGAAGTTTATTATTAATTTTTATCAAAAATTCATGCACCTACCTTCTTATGCTGAAAAGTTCATTAGTATTTTCAGAGTGGAAGTACAAATAATACTAAAATTTTCTGCTTTTGGTATCCATCTGCCATACAGATTTCTAAACATCTCTGGCTTTGTAGTAGGCCTTTAATTCTTCGAAAAGAAACTATTAACATATTTTGTTTTCATTGTTACAGCAATAAAACAAATAAACCACCTCCCTTTATAACTCTTCTCCAATCAAAAGAATTTTTAATTATGGTATTGGTCCTTTTTAGTGCTGATTATTCTATTACCTCCTATATAGATGAAAATTGAGTCCTGAATTACTCCAAATTATTTTTAGTTCTTTCTGTAGGCACAGAAACATAAATATAAGAATATACATTAAAATGACACTCAGAAATATAATTAGTATGTTAGGTAATATGTGTGTAAACTTCCATTAGGAGTTTTGTAAATCAAATCTTTAAATCAGCTCAGTGGGCAGGTCTTGGGCCTGTTTTGATAGAAAATATTAATGCTTGCTTTAAAAAAAAAATACAATAATATAATTCTTGGATACATAGTTATCTGTTTTTCTCTGTTTTTTCAAATCCTCACTGAGGGAGGATTGAGTTATCATATGCTGGTCTTAAGTAGGGGGATGAAAGTGGCAAGCTGAGATTTACATTTAAGTTCCATTGCTGTAATTATTTATTATTAATATAAGTCCAGTCAGTAGTGCAAAGGGTCAATATATTTTAAATAAACCTTCAGCAATCAGTTAAAAAGAAGACAAATATCTCATTCAAAAGGAGAGTAATTACTCAGGATGCTTAAGAATCACAGTGTCTCTCATTAGGTCTTATTAGTTGAAAAAAGTATTTATGCCATTTTTCATGCTAGTATGTAGCTAGAATGTATAAGTATATGATAAATACCTTAGCATAGTGAACAGTGTCAAATGATTTAGCACATCTTGCCACTTGGAACTGATGAAGCAAATTAAATAACTGAAGAAACACTAGAAAAACAAAAGCAAAGCGGTAGATATTAATAGCAGAATTTAATGATCCTTTAAAATATTTCCAACAAAACTTATTCAATCTGACATTAAGTTCCTATACAGACCTTCAGACTTCATCCACATTCTCTTTTCAACTTAGTAGAAGCTGCAAAACATATGTACGCATCCCAAAAGAAAAATTGAGTAATAGGAATCACGGTCATAAAACTGAGCTGGCCTTCCTTCCTCAGTAAAATGGTTGGTCCTACAAACTCTGAAAGACCTAGAATTATAACTCTTGCTATTGTATCTTAGCCTTCTTTCCTTTTGCTGTTTCTGTTAATTCTCTGTTTTCTACAGACGAGTATCTGCCTTGCCTACCTTCCAATCTAGCTTTCATCTACCTTAACTAGTAGAAGCATAATGAAGGCTGTAGTCTTTTGATCTACCTACTCACTGGCATATTTAGGCCAAAGTATCAAAAAAAAAAGACTGTTAATTTTACATGCCTCCAGTATTTTTTTTAAAACAGGTCTTATAGTTTGATAACGTTCGTCATACCTATAATGAAAGCTATAAAGTTTAAAGAACTAAGAATATTAAGCTTCCCACGATTCAGGTCAAGTCTCAGGAAATTATATCCATGCTGAAAGAAGACTGCCACATGACTCACTCACAGAATCACAGAATCACATAGTCATTAGGGTTGGAAGGGAACTCTGGAGACCATCCAGTCCAACCCCCCTGCTAAGGCAGGGCCACCTAGAGCAGGTTACACAGGAACATGTTCAGGCACGTTTTCAATGTCTCCAGAGAGGGAGACTCCACAACCTCCCTGGGTAGCCTGTTCAGTGCTTCAACATAAAGAAGTTCTTCTTCATGTTCAACTGAAACTTCTTGGATTTTAGTTTATAGCCATTGCTCCTCATCCTGTCACTGGGCACCACTGAAGAGTCTGCACCATCCTCCAGGCACCCACCTTTGAAATATTTATATGCATTAATAAGATCCCCTCTTAGTCTTCTCTCTAGACTAAACAGCTCCTTCAATCTCTCCTCAGACCAAGCATTCTCCTTTTGAAGACTAGGAAATGTCCTTGGGGCTCTAATTGCAGTACTCCTCTCACTCTAGACTTAAGATTTTTAAGTGTGCACTTAGACAAATTACTGTAAGGAATGTTGTAGTGTTAAGAACACAGAGGAGAATGCTTGATTAGTCTGTGCTGGCTACCTACCTGTATGCTGATACTGACATTCTTTTTCTCCCTTCTGAGGTTGTCCATCGTCACTTCAGTAGGCTTCCAAACACTTTCTAATTTAGCAAAACCACAAAATGTGGCAAAACCAGAATAACTTTAAATTGATTTTCAGACTCTAGAGTGACAAACATTGTCTGGCAGGCTCCCTGTATGGAAGCTGAATGCATCTTCAGCTTTTAAGGAAAAAAAAAAAAAACCAATGCTGGAACACTGTGTTCCACAGAACACTCCCACAGTCTTAAATGTGCTTATCATTAATATCTTCATAGTGATATTTTCTTTGGAAGGAACTAGAAAAGTACCAGCTGTTTGCTACCTTTTCACAAGGTAAGAATAATTTCATAACAATAAATCCATCACTCACTGGCAGAAATAGAATAGAATAGTTAGGGTTGGAAAGGACCTCAAGATCATCTAGTTCCAACCCCCCTGCCATGGGCAGGGACACCTCACACTAAACCATCCCACACAAGGCTTCATCCAACCTGGCCTTGAACACTGCCAGGGATGGAGCACTCACAACATCCCTGGGCAACCCATTCCAGTGCCTCACCACCCTAACAGGAAAGAATTTCCTCCTTATATCCAATCTAAACTTCCCCTGTTTAAGTTTTAACCCATTACCCTTTGTCCTGTCACTACAGTCCCTGACCAAGAGTCCCTCCCCAGCATCCCTATAGGCCCCCTTCAGGTACTGGAAGGCTGCTATGAGGTCTCCACACAGCCTTCTCTTCTCCAGGCTGAACAGCCCCAACTTCCTCAGCCTATCTTCATACGGGAGGTGCTCCAGTCCCCTGATCATCCTCGTGGCCCTCCTCTGGACTTGTTCCAGCAGTTCCATGTCCTTTTTATGTTGAGGACACCAGAACTGCACATAATACTCCAGGTGAGGTCTCACAAGAGCAGAGTAGAGGGGCAGGATCACATCAAGTTAACTTGGCAGCTCTGGACCTAATATTTGGACTAAAAGATCAAAAAAGGTCTCCATATATTTAAAGAAATTTCTAATATTTTATTTGTCAGAAATGTTCTTTGTTCCTTTAAATTTTCTAGAAATGTGTGTGTATGTTTGTGTTAATTTGTCTAGGACTTTTTGGTTTGTTTTAAATCTGATTCCATAACTTTAATGGCAAAGATGATCTTTACACCAACCCAGCATCTGAAAGCAATGGTTATCAACTGACTTTCATTACTGGAATTCACTCCAGTATGTGTTTAGCTACATATTATGTCTTCCACAGAAAGCTTTCTGATAGGATAATGCTTCTGTCCATTTACCCTGTGTTTTTATAATAATGAGGTTTGATATTTGAACAGTATGACTTCCGGTAAAAGGGTTGTTTAGGATGCAGGGAACTGCATTTCTCACTCAATTAAACTATTCCTTTAAATTTCTAAAATCTTTCATTTATTGCAAGCTATTAGAATAGTTCCTATGTTTTGTTCTTCGATTTTTTAGTTTGCTGACTTCTCTGGATAAAGGTTATGATTATTCAACATGCAACTTTTCAATTAACTATCTCCTTTCCTGCACAATCAGAAATAGCTTACACATTATATTTGCTATTTGAAAGAAAACTTTACAGAATCATCGGATAGTTGAGTTTGGAAGAGACTTCCAGCATAGATGGACTTTGTAAGCAAACCCAAACCATCTGAATTATGCTCATTATGTATCTGTCTTGTCTCTCCAAAACAAATCCAGTAGCTCTGGATAATGTCAAAGTAAAAATTTTATATCTCCTTTTCCTTTTTAAAAAATATATTAATATGCAAATTACACTTGCCAGAAGCAGACTTTTAATCTAATCTTATATGACAGAATTTGAAATTAGGTGTGTATGACCGTTAATGTTATAAGAGTGCTGCTAACTACATCTGACAACCAAATCTGTAAATTGTAAAATCTTTTGTCTCGGTGATCAAATCAGCCTTAAGGAGCTACAGTTTAAAAGAGATTATTTGTATGGCTAACAACCGTTTCTAAGGCTGTTGACAGAAAGCTAATGCATGGTCTAACATCTTAAAGTTCATCTCAGAATGTGATCAAGGTAACATTTTTGATCCATTTTCACCTGGGTAGTGTTACAACAAATGTGGGTAATCATAAAATGCTGTTTATGCAAGCTTAAATAATGATTTTACAAACCTTAACTACCAAGCCATTCCTTATTCAAGGCTCCTTACAGTGATGATAACACTTTCTCATCATAGTAAATAATATTACCTTTGTTTCTAAACAGTGGGGCTCATCCATCTTTTAAATAGACTGCAGTACAATTGGAACAGGGAGCTCAATGACATTTGAAACAAAATGAATTGGATGTTACTTGATAACATTATTATGTGGAAGATAAGTTAAAAAATCTGATATAATTTAGACCTGAACAGGGAAGATTTTAATATCTGCTCTTACCCTTTAGGAATATTTATACAGAATACTATGCAAGCACCTTAAAGTATGTTTTTCTTCCTGGATCCAAAGCAGATAAACTGATGACAACTAAGGTTTTCCAGTAGCTTGTGTTTCATAACTAGTTCTGTTCTCATAGTGATAAGAGCAAATTCTCCTTGACTTTATTTCCTACTGAGAGGTTACACATCACCACAAGTTTTTCAGGGTTAATGATAAGAGGTATTGGACCAGAGTCTAGACCAGGCTAACAGGGCCTGACACTAGGGCTTTTTGAATGAATCTTAAACCCAAGTTTTTAGCTCAGACCAAAAAAGTAGCATGAAATTAAATAAGTGTATAGACGTAAGAAAGTATTTGTTCAGATTTCATTGTAATTTTTTTCTCAAAGGGGACCACATGAACAAAGGTTTCCAAGTGCTTTGTGAGGGGTGTGGCCCAAACCAGGAAATGTGAACCAAACTCATACTGACATTAATAAGGTACTGAATATGGGTAGCATGGTATGTAGCTGATGATCTACCCTTTGGGCTGAGATCTCAGCCTACTCGAGGGAATATTTTTCAAGCACAGAAGGCTGTGCTTTTCCCTGATTGACTGACTGATATGCAATGGGGCATATCCAGGAAAATGTGATGGCCATAAAAATGAAAACTTTATTGTTTCTGTCCCTTTTTAACTTGCATTCTTCAGGAGCATGTCAGGCTGAGAGTTTGTGGCTGTTGGTACAGCTGCAGTTTCTTATGCTGACTCAGCAAACCTGCTGAAACTTGACACATAACAACTCAGGGAATAGACTAAAAATCTTCAATGAGCTGAGGAAATAACACAAACATAAATCCAGAGACCAAGTTTCTTCCTTTGTCCTTTTTTAAACTAGAGCTTACAGCTGGCTTTCTGGTGTATGTTTAAGCCTGATCTAGTAATTGACCTGAGTCCTTCTTTCTTTGGTGCTATAATAGCTGTAAATCACAGGACTGATTTCTTCTCAAGTACTGAACATCCAACAGTTTCCATTGACTTTTCATCTAGGAATGTTCCGCAAGTAATAAGAAAGAGAAGATACACAAAGGTATTTAGGGGTCTAAATGTCAACTGAAATCTATCAATGAAAGTTCAAGCATCTAAACGGAAGACTACAGAAAAAGTTTCCCAGTTAAAGTGAACAAAAAAGTTAGTTCTGTCTGTGAGGTTTTATGAAACTGAGAAAAAGATGCCAAAGCATGACGTTTGATCCAGAGCAGGTCTGCATATTTTTTTAATATTTGGGAAACACTGACTGAATTTCTTATCTCTGCTTTCTTCTGAATTGGAGGCCATTAAGAACAAATTAAACCTGAATTCACAGTACAGTATATGTATATATTTTGGCAATGGAATTTTGCATTCAAGTGATAACATTCAATTTACATAGTTGTTTACTTAAAAAAAAATAAATGCTAACTATATAGTGACAAAAGTTGCCAAAACAATTTTAGTCTTTATAAAATCTTCTGTTACAGCTTTCTTTGAGATGTATAGCTTACCCTTCCTTTAATGTGGTCCAGTTTGTTCATACCTAATATCATTGGAGAAATACAGCATTTAATCCACCAAGTATATATTCCAGCTTGCTTGGTTACTCATGTTCTTGCTACAAATCTATGGATTAATTTAATTTCAACTAGGTAGTAGGAGGTAGAAACTGGCAAACACTTAAGTCAAGGGAACTGTCTTTGCTTTTGTCAGCCTTTGACCATACTTTACATTACTAAATCATACTGAACTTCATAGTGAGTACTATGTAGTAAGCACACAGTAGCCTTTTTTCCAATGTCTCTAAAGTAAATAATTCCTTTGTAAGAAAACAGAAAAAGCTAAAGAAACTCATTTTTATGTCTAATCTATAATTCTTGTGTATGTCATTCCACTTTTCAGAAATCAAATTTAAATTACAGATATCTTAAATGTGGTTTCCTCATAACATTCACTGCTTTTGAAGATTGATTGTTCAGCAGTATTTCTATTTTTCTGGTTTGGTACTTTCAATCTACCCTGTGGACTTTGAAAAGTCTAATAATATAGTGAGCTTTCAATGAAATTTATTATCCTTTTTAGGCTACATATAAATATCTTAAATAAAACTTTGGCATCAACATCAAAGCACTAAAATATGTCTTCTGTTCTCTCCAGCTATTCCATATTTTATGTGTTTGATGTTAATGTGAATGTGATATTCAAACTTAATAAATGTATGGCAAAGGGAAAAGTAAATGTCAATAAGCTTTGTTGAATACTTTTATTAAATGCTTGTGTTGTGTAAAAAGACAGCTTAAAGAGATGCTGTAAATCCTCTGTGCCACCATTACATAGTTCTGTAAATTACAAAAAGATTTATAATCCACTACACATGTTAAAGAATTAATTTATCCCAATTATTAATGTATTCAAATTTAAACTATCATTTATATATAAGCATTTCTATATATTTATTATATATTTATATATATTTAAATATAAAAATATGTATATTCCAAATATATTTATATTCATTAATGTCTTAATATTGCCCTTATCACTGAAGGCTCTTAGAGCTATCTCTTTCTGCCAGCCTTATATTGTACTTCTATGTGGGCACAATGAATAATGCTATCCCAAAAAGAAAGGATGTTTTATTTCTATTTTGTCAAATCAAAAATGCAATAATTAAAACCATTTTCTACTAGTTTTTAATATTTTCAGTCACAGTCTAAGAATTCTTGCAGTGAAAGGACATTATTTCTCTATGTTAAAGTTCTGTGCATTACACATAAGCTGTGTTTAAGTATCTTAGTATCTATACAATCTCTACAAAAGAAGACTAAGCTGCATGCAGTGACCCTTCCTAGAACTCAGTTTTCTGGCAGCCTCTCTTCTAGGAGAGACAGGTGCAGCAGACATGGATTATTCCATCGACCTTGGTAAATGAGATTGAGACCACTAGGAAAATATTTCTGGGGCTGTAATCTCCATCCTTATGGATGCTTCTCTGCATGGTTTATATTCAAGTCATTTAACAGGGTAGCATGTTTAGGGAATCAACTACCCTATTCACAGCATCCGACTCCTCCGAATGTCAGGTGGCTCTGGCTTAAAGGGTACCGTGATCAGAGCAACAGGAGAAATTATTTATTTCACACTTTGGGGAGCACTATGAGTAGTGACAGCTCAGTAATTCTCACTGGCTGCTGTGAAGCCCTTGGTGAACATAAGTTTTCCCTCAGCAATAAAGGTAAGAGTTACACCGAGAAGAACCAGCACATATATACACCCACCTGTTCTCTCTCAGTGTTAGTCACCTTAGTGCTGCAATGGACTTCATAAGCCAAGGTAGATATAGCCCAAGGTATGTTTGAAATCAAGAGCAGGTGGTGGGCTGCTTTGGCAAGAGTGCTGGAGAGCAGTTCCCTTGGTGATGTACACCAGCTGTACCTGGTGATGTAGCTGTAACTTTGAAACAGCATATGCATGGTTTCCCCTGCCAAACTTCGACTTAGCTGTACAGGGCTTTCCTTAGTGACTTGGTCAGTTACTTCTGGAAGTATTACATAGATAAATTGAGTCCTCTCCCCCATTTCCCTCACCTTATTTTGCATTACTCATTTGTTTCCAGAACTTGCAAAAGAATAAGTGCTGGTAATCAAGGGGTCTTCTCCAAACTAAGTAATCCTAATTCTGTCTATTGTAAGACCACTTCGTCCTCACAGTTGGAGCATAAATCTCAAATGGAATTCATCTGAGGTCTAAAATTAAATGAAAATATAACTTCTAAAAAATGTCATATATAAATTGTGTCCCATCTTTCTATAGAAAAATTTCTCTGTGCATAGTCATTCTCCATGGCATAGCCAGAATTTTGAAACTTGAAAATATGGTTCCCTCTTTCATGAGCAGCTAAATTACTTTGGCTTTACCAGAGGGCATTTCTGTGCAAAATGCAGTTATCATGGCTAGCTACCATCTAGCCAATTTACACATTCTTAGGATTCCCTCTGTCATTTTTTTTTTAAGTTAAAATTCATCTTCCCTTAGCTATTAAAATTCTAATCCTTGATATCAAAGTGGAGCATTAAAAGATGCCTCTTGCACTTCTTGATGCACTTGATGAGGCCCCAAAACATTTCAGCCAACCTCCATGACTTTATGCATTAGTGGGCTGACATTATTAGCTATTCTTTTAAACTGCCAAAGAGAGCATTTTAAATTCAGAATTAGCAACAATACAGTAATTAGGTTTTAATTCCTGTGAATTTTAGTGGACATGAAACTTCAGGCCACATGTAAAGAAGGGCTTAAACACTTAAATGAGAATTCAGGTGATCTTTAAGTGTACACAACTTTGATTCGGAAAAGTCCAGTTGTGTGAGCCCTGAAAACTACCCACACCTTGAACCAGGTTTCTGTCTCAGATCCTGCAGAGCTCAGACCACTGCTGAGATGCCCCCACCACTCTCCAGCAGTGCCTCAGTCCTGACAGAACTTGGTGCCCTTCTCACATCTCTGGTCTCTGAGAAGCCTGGTATCCTGCTGCCTTTCTCCAGGAGTACTTCCTAGGAACTGGGGAAGTCACGATTTTGATATTCAATTTCTTTTAAAACATGAGCAAGCTATGATCTTTCAATCCTCAGCTCCAAGCACAACCTAGTTGTTAACACACAGATTCATAGTACATGAAGCATCGCTTGGGTTGAGGGGATTCACTCCCATTTCCTGGGAAAGGATGTGTAAGCAATGGTGGGATACTCTTAGGCCTTTCTTTTGAGTGGGTGCTAGATTGAGATTCATCTATTTGCCTAGTCCCATCTCCACAGGTGTTATATGACATGAATAACCCTTGGATTTAGAGCAGAAACTCCAGTTCTCAGGTGAACCTCAGCAGACTGGCTTTCCTTAGCCTCCTCTGTAGATCTGCAAATCGTGAACAGCATCCACTGATCAGCCTCAGAAAGACTGAATCACGTCATCTTATTCCCTTTCTGTATGAGCAGTGCATTTCTGGTTTTTGCCACAATGAATGATTCTGAAAACAAACAAACAAAAAACCAACAAACAAAAACCCCACCAAAAAACCTCACCCAAACCAAAACTATAAGACCTGGTTTAATTTAAAGAAAATTAACCAGCACCTACACTCAGAACAAGCTTCTAGGTAATCGGTTCTGCCTAGACAGAGATGCCTACCTGCAAGAGGAGACTGACAAACTTCCAGATTCAGATTTTTCCCTCTGTATATTTGTAAAGCTTTGGTTGACTACCTAATTCTCCTCACGCACATTGTAAGTGCCATGTTTTGTGGCACATAGTTTTCGTGAATGCTACATTGCCATGCCAAAATTAGGTCATGTGATCTTAAATTTCCTTTCTGATTTTAGTCTATAGCATTTACAGACTTCCTTGCAGCAATATCTCTGTTTTCCCCCATCTCCTTTGTATCCTTAGCTGAAGTCTGGTTCCTGTAAGATGTCATCAGGAAATAAATCTAACTTTTCCAGTCACAGACTGATTCTAGCGGTTGACTTGAAGTACAGCACTGGGGCCTGTGTGTCAGAATCTGAGTTCTGAGCATTTTCTGAAAATCAGATCTCAGTCTCCAACAATATCTCTGCTTTTCCATTTTTTGAGTGAAACTTGACTGGCATGGGTGAACTCCCACCCCCCCCAAAGTCAGCGAAAACTCTGCCATTGACTTCTAATTGTCATAAAGATCTTTGCTGTGAGCATACAAGGCCTATAAAAATCCAGTGGAAAAGTCAGAAAATGGCAGCTGCCTATCTGATGTTCTCAGAATTTCTGTTCCAGTAATGTGCATTAATTATGATATTGAACTTTCTGCTTCAGTAATGTATACTGAATTATGATATTGAACTTCAAAATGAAGGGAACTAATTAGTGAACACCAGTGAAAGCTAACAAATGAGATGGAATCAGTCTACATTACCCCAAAATATAAGCAGAAAAGTCATTTTACCTATTTTCTCTGTAAAGTTGTCACTGTTTGCAGTTTAGACTGTTTACCTACAACTTTCTATGAACTTTAAACTAAGTGTTCTTCTAATTTAGCAGAATGCCTTGAAGCCTGCTCCTGGCTTTCTAGTAAGCTTGATCTTTTATTAGTTATTATCTTTGTGATATTCATTACACTTTAATTCACATTTACATTTTTTTATTTCAGAAGTGAATTCATACTAGCATTCTTTTGTTACCAGCAAATGGCAGAATAATTAACAGAATATTTGATCACATTAATAGAATTCATGTTTGGTCTTTTGAGTCAAAGCTCATAAAAAAATCCTCTCTTGATATTTTCAGGATGCTTTGGTTGGTATACCCTTTTATGTTGCCTTATGTTCCTTTTACTGAAAAAGCATCCTTATCTGCACTTTTATGTTAATATAATTTTTTAATGCACTCTGAACTGGAATTGGTAATTTGAATGTAAAAGTGATAATAGTATATACAGTGTTCTAAAGCTGAACCCCAGGAATTTTTCCTTGCTCATGTCTTACTCCTATAAAATTCTACTAAAGAGGCCAATTTCTTGCACAAAAAACTAGGGGAATATACTGAGCCAAAAGTTTGAGTTTTTTACAGAAGTCAGTGACTTTATATAAAACACAGTGTCTCTCCCCCATGCAGAGGATTGCCTTTCATTTGGGAGATGAGTGAAATTTGTTCATCAGTACTTAGTGTTTGAATCCAATAGGGAAACTGACAATTTCTTAGCAGGTGATATATAACCTATATAATCTAAAATATAATTTAAGGTCAGATAAGAGAGACAAAGGAAATTCTTAGTATGATTTCTAACTTTAAGTTAAATCCAAATGGTGAAGCAAAGTGCTTTTTAGATGATTCCTCAAAAGATACTGAAGGAACTTTACCTGAGGAAGATGCTGGTGGATATAACTGGAGTGTGCCTACAATGGTGAGGCCATATGTTTGCCAGAAGGCTGTAGTTATGTATAACGTCACTATCCCTAGGTGTTACCTAGAGACTGAAAATGAAATTATTACACTCGCTACGAGGCAGAATATACATCTGTGCTCAGCTAGCTCTGTGCAAGTCTGGCAGGCTAATTCAAACTGCTGCCGCAGATGCTTGGGTAAGCTGCCAGGGAGTGCACTGAGGAGCACTTACATGCTGTATCCCGGCCACTTGGCCTTGGAGACAGTAACCTCTGGCAGCAGAGAGGGAGCGAGGAACCACAGGGGAAATAACATCAACTCTCATAGTTATTTCATCAGTGTATGACTGCCTTTGGCCTGGTACATTAGTTGCTCTTGTTCCTGTATTTTCTGAATGGTAAATTTTCAAATAAAATGTCATGGAAAAAATCACAACGTTTTTAATATAGGGAAATAATTCGGTTGACACAATTTCCTGCTATTGTCTGCATAAGGAACTACCACAGCAGGCGAGCAGTTCCGAAAGAGACTGAAGGGCAAACTAAATGCAGTTTAAAATTGTTAGCTGGGCTCAGTGACACATCAGGCATCAGCCAGCCACATTGGTGGTCAGTAACTGAGAGAAACAATGGGTGAAAGTGACTGCAGAAAGACCTACAATTAAAATCTGAAGATACGCTTTGGTATGTGCAGCATCTCTCTCTTTCTACAGACCAGGTTGCCTAACCAAAAAGAGACAGAAGGGAAATCAGCTTTCACTTTTTCCTAGCTGAAAAAATAAAAGGTTTTTAACCTTTTCTATGGCAAGAAATTTAGAATTTTATTAAGCAAAACATCTTCATAAAGCCCTCCTCTATGAAGGAAACAGATTATTCTCTTGTTAGATCAGCCCATGCTTGTTTGAAAGCATCCAATTCACTGCTGAATTAAAAGAATAATACAAAGGGGAAGGGGAAGGCCCTGCAGGGAACGCTCTCTTGGGATCCAGATTCTTCAAACAAGATACTATGCAAACTGAATGAGGCACCTCTGTGCTCTGTGAGAGCACTCTGCTATAGGTTAAAGCCTTGTATTACACTTTCTGATTTCACAGACCCTGCTGAAGGTGAAACAGGGCTTCACAACTAAAACATTTCTGATAATATTCATTATTAACACAGACTTTCATAGAGACATTTTATTATTTACCATTCGGTCTGAAACATGATGGTCAAAAGCTGCTGCAAACAACTAGATTTGTCAGTTCCCTCTCCCACCTCTACCACTAAAAAAATCCCCCAAAAACAAGCCACTTCATCCACCATTCATGGTGACTCATCTCCCCAGCTCATTACTGCCTATGAGTTGCCATGCGACAATGGTGTACTTCGTACAAATTTCTGCCACATGGGTTGTGTGGATTGGACTTTGTCTGAGTCTGTGAGTAGCTGTGCATTTTTCAGGTTATAATAAATCATCTCTAGCACAGTTAATTGCCTCAGGTGCTGGATACTTCTATTGCTGTCCATTTGCCTGGCCAACATATAGCATCTTCTTTGAAGTGATACCTTTCCCTCACCCTAGACAGGAATCACCTCTAAAGGCTAAGGACTTGTGTCCCTCTTCCAATCATCTTGTCAAAGCCTCCTTCTCTAGAAAATGATCCCAGATGCTTGGAATCCCTTCCCTCTAATTCCAGGTTAGTAGCTCCATTATCCTGGCGTCGGAGCAGCCAGGTGATAATGTGCTCAATTGGACAACGTTGGAAATCTTTTTTGCATATCCTGCAGCGCACTCAGGGACAGGGATTGAGGGGTCACCTCTTGCTCTGCCTCTTCCTCCTGCTCCTGTGAAGGCTTTGTTTTGTTCTCATTCACTAAACCAGCTGTCTTTTATGTACATTTCTTCTTGTGTCTAGGGACAACTGATAATTTGGTTCAGCCACAGTGCCTGTTGCCTAGGTTGATGTAGCCACAGTGCTTGTCAGTTTACTGACAGATCCAGAGACCTTCTTTTCCCTTTGAGGGTACTGAATAGTGTTGAGCAGGGTTCAGTAAGCATCGGCCAGGCCTCAGCACATTGCAGTGATTTGTGCCTCTCTGGTATTGCCAGGACAACAACATACATTTTCCTAAATGTTTTACCAGTTTTTCTGGATTTTGCACTTTTTCAGGGGTGAAGTTCCAAAGCACTGGAGGTGCCCACTGGCCTAGGTACTTGCCCATACTATCACACACACCCTGCCACTCATGACTTTCCAGCCTTGGGGCAGATCTCTGGGTCATATTTTTAAATATCTAATAGAGACTATTGTTTATTCACCATTTGGTCTGAAACATGATAGTCAAAAGTATGACAGCTGCTGCTAACAATTAGATTTGTCAATTCTCTCTCCCACCTCTACCACTAGAAAAAGAAAAAAAGAGACCAAAATCCGCCCTGTTACCTTAGGAAAACTAGCTGACAAAGAACATCTAATTCCATCTGAAGTGGAAAAGGAGACAAGGAATCACACTTATATACTGGAAGTCTGTACTTTTTAACTGAGTGTAACATTTGGGTTTGTGTTTAATCTATAAGACACATTGCCCTTTCTTCATCTTATAAATTTATTTTTTTCGATAAGACTTCTCAGCTCTATGCTGAGAGTAAGCTAGCCAGTTGGTTAACTATGCTAGTTGGTTAGTTAGCTAACTGCTTCACCATCAAGTTTGTCATGCTTCTGTGGAAGAAAGGTATATTTATGGCTTCACTTCAATACTGGACAATGGTTCAGCTCAGCAAAAAAAATGGTTTTATTTTATGGCGTGAAATTGTCCTCACACCATGCCAGAATGTGTTTTCCAATTGTTAAATGACAAATAGGCTTCTGGATTTCCCCTGAGTTTAAGTGTATTTTGAATTAAATTGTTTGAACCAGAGTAAGCAGACAATTGGAGTTGGACTTCTCACAGTCCCATTTAACATGATTCTCTTTTAAGCTTGCTTTATTGGTCAGACCAGGTGCATACTCCAGAATAGATTAAAATAAGTAGTTCTGCAGCTAAAATTACTTTACCAGCCATGATTTAATGTTTGTAAGCTACAGTTTTTGCAACTGCTTTAAATGGTTGCTCATTTTCTTCATGAGGAATTATGAACACTTATCAGCAATATTTTTTTCTAAATGAAGTTAAAGGATTGTTTTTTTGATGAACAGCAGATTTATTCCAAAAATATATCTATGAAGAGCCTAGAGCTATTCTCAAAATTGAGTATAGCAAAAAATACAGTCCAAAAATATTGGGTGTAAATTTCTAAAGCATTATTGTTTTTCACCAGTTCTTAAAAAAAATATACACCAAAATGAAAATTTTAACTGACCTATTATTTAAAATAATAAAGGTTTCCAAAAGCTTTTTATAATACAAACACAAAATGAATGAAATAATACTTCAACAGAATTTTTCAGGTTTACTTCTAATTACATATTTCTTCCTGTTCCATCTTATCCAACATTTCTGAATATAATATCTCATTTCAATCGAAAGCAAACTAGATTTTGCCTACTAGGCAAAAAAAAATCTGCTGCCATTACTGGTCCTATTTCTAATTGTAACTTTAGCAGCTGCCCTGCAGATATATTTTCTTTCATTTCAGGCATGACTGACCAAAAAATGTATCAGAGACATTTCTATACATTTATGGGGAAAACTATCACTGCTTTCATTCATACAGGAAGAATACTTTGTAAATGCACTATACTCTGGTTTTCCTGCAGCATTGAACTGGAACTACTTCAATATAGTATGGTCATCTGTTTAAAAAAAATAAATAACAGGAATGATTCTTATTTTTAATAACATAAATGAAACATGATAATCAAAGTGAAAATTTCTGTATAAAGAATCTGTGCAAGCCACTGGATCTGTTGGGCACTAGTCATTTCTACACCAGCTGTTATTCAGGATTGCATTCCTAGCTATGCCTTAGAAAAAGATTATTGTTATGTCAATGCAATTACTTCTTCCTGATAATATGGTAGAGGCAGTACTCATACTAAGGTATTTCTTAAAGAAGCACATGCTTCTTGGAGAAGTACTTCGTATTTTTGCATATGCTGAAAAGAATTGATACAAGTGACAGGAGAAAAGATGTAGAATCTCTAAATTTATTCATTATTAAAATTTGGCCAAGATATAACAAACATAAATTCTGTGGAGAAAAGGCATCTCACTTCTGTGTCATTATTGTATGTTGTTGAAATAACATACTAGCATCTATCAGAGATTAGTTGAATGTTTTTGTGTTCAATCCATTGATTCAAATATAATTCAGACTGCTCCAAGATCTAATAAGTTTCACAGTTGCAGCCAGATGGAAACCATGTTTACTCCAGTGGTTTGATTTTGCTTAACAAGGGGGGTGGGAGATGTTGTTCATGAACCTCCAATGTGTCCATCATTAATATTTTCCAAGAGTTAGCCATCATCACACACTAATCATAGAGGGGAAGAAGAGTTCAGAAGAAATGTTTCCTACCCTTATTTAAAGTAATAGAGGATAAAAGTCTCCTAAACAACTTCTCAGAAGTTTCTTATCTCTACAAGTCTCCTGCCTGCCGTCAGTCAAAACATTTGTTATATTCTGCTGGCAGATATCCATGGATAGGTGTGTGGTCTGAAATTCTGCTTAAGCACAGTTTACAGCAACATAAACTCCCTGTTCTTTCTTTTCCCAGTAAGGGCTTGAAAAAGGCCAGCTTGGCTTGAAAAGTTGGACAGATTGTGCTACTAGAAGATTGCACAGAGAGTACAACTAGAGAATCAGAATATACACAGAATGCCTCCCCTGTAAAGCCCTGGCCACACTGAGAGGTGACCTTTCTTGTAATATAAGATTGATGGAAAATGTGTTGTACACTAACCAGACGAAAACCAAATTCAAGAGGTCATGTTAAGGGACAAAGGGGAGATATTCATCTGTAATAGTTTGATATATGTTAGTTGTAGATCATCTGTGCTAGGAGTATTTAGTGTAACACACAAGTTTTTACTGCATTCCTGGCCAAGGACTAATGTTAAATGACCTGAGCTGTATTTTAATCCCATAAATGGTTGTGCCTATGCCATGCGACTTTCTCAGAGACAGCTTACATTCCCAAGCCTTTTTCAGTATGAATTTATTTTCTTTTTTGTATTTGGCAGGTCTTTTCCCTTCTGTTATTATTGTACTTATGCTTCTTGTTTCTCTGATACATAGTTTATTCTTAATTTTATCTCATATTAGCTACAATATGTTACAACTAGAACAAATGTAATCCTCTTTTAAATGACATGTGACATCATCATCAGTAATATATTTTCCTGCAAGTTTTTTGCAACTGCAGTGAATTAAAAATTCATTTACTATTCCATCTCTTATTACAGGAATTCTCTGTAGCTACTTAAAAAACGTTAGTGTTCTGTCAGATTCCCCATAAAGCATAATTCAGATGACTTCCTCAAACTGATACTGGTATTTCTGGACCCAAAGGTATGTAGATCACAAACATAAATTCTCTGATTGACATTACCGCTTAGTTTAATACATACTTGTTATTATTTGTCTACTGGTGTTCTAGGAGCATCTCATGCCAGGCTAGTATTCAATGAGCTGCTGTACAAAGTGGGAGCAAATTATAAACCTTGCCTCTTAAAATCTAAAGCTATAAATCAGAAATGCATTTAAGTGTCTATGAAGATTTTCTCTCTTCAGAAAAGCACTTAGGCAAATAATTTCAGTTAAGAATATGTATGAGTATGTTCCCATTAAAGAGTAATTTCTGGATTAAATCTCTGAAAGTATGATAAAGCTTAGATAAATTCTTAATTTTGCTTGCACAGTCAGAGTAATTCTATTGATATTTTACAATGCTTTGTGTATCTGTAAAAGGTACAGGCATTTGGGAAAATTTCATGCAAGGGGATAGTGATATCATGTTTCCTAAGGCAATGAAAACCCTGAAAATTCACAATGCAGACTGTAAAGTACAGATAAACTAACCTATTTCTTTAGCTTCTTGATGAATAAAGTTGTAATGGTACAGTTCTAACCCTCTTAATTTTATAACCCACAAAGTCTTGGTTTTATTGTCAATTGACACGGTATTTTTCATTTTTAATGTTTGTCCCTTGATAAAATGGATTTTTTTCAATGAAGATTTAATTACCTGGTATTAATTCTTTCATGGCATTGTTCTGCTGAAGAACTTCACTGCACATATATTTTTATGTGGCTAAACATTTGCATTTAACAGCTTTTGAAAGGCAAGTTCATGGCTACTCTAATTAATAACAATGATATAGTGTAGATTTTATAGCAAATTAGCTGTCCAACAACAAGGCCGAACAACAATAACATAAAAGTTACAGTGTGTGATTCATTCCAAAACTAACTTACAGTGAAGAAATTTCAAGTACAGAACATTAAATAATTCCACCATAAATCAAGCTTGCGCCTCATTTCCAGATTTATATCAGAAGTATCTTAGTTAAGAACACTATATGTATTCGTTATAGAATATAGAAAAGAGGAGGGCAGAACAGTATTGTATGTTTGCTTGTTTCTTTTTCTAAAGGTACTGATCATATCACTTAAATCATTGCTGTATTTTTGTGAAACATACACCTATAAACACCTATTGGTTTCGATTTTCTCAGAAGAGTTTACAACACTTTTTAATCACTTTGCAGCACCTCTGCAAATTAGAAGACTCTTACATTGACAAAACAACAACAACAACAAAAAAAAAAAAAAAGCCACAGTATCACAGAATTAGTTTTTCTCAGTACTTTCTGATGTGGTCAGCAAAATTCTACTTCTAAATACCAGGCAGTGAAGAGTTAGTTTTGCATTTTGTTTTCAAAGCTTTTGAAAGTAGAAACAATTGATTGCAGAAACAACTGATATGCCCAAGTCGCCTTAACTCTTACTCACATGGAGGGCAGAGCCATTCTGAGCATACGTATTCCTTCCTCTTGCTCTTTTCTACCTTGTCATAGATAAGAGAGAGAGCAAATTGCAGAGATAGCTGAGATCTGGACTAATCAGAATAGAAACAGGGAACAGGTAATAGACAAATCCCAGTTGCCATGAGGAAGGGGAGGAGAAGGGCTCACCTATCGCAGGTGATGTTAAAGCCTTGCATCTTGACACCTTCATTAGAGAAAGGGACAAAGCTGGGACATCCCAAAGGTGACAGGGAGTCACAGCTTGAAAACAAGAAGAGGATGTGAAGCTTATAGACACTATTTATTCTCTCAAGTTACTCTTGTTTTCCATTCCTCTACTCACTATTATCCTAATATTAATATTTCATGTTTACCCAAATTGTCCCTATTGTTTCCCTCCTTTCGTAACACATCTCATCTCCTCTTCTCACTTTCACAAATGTCCCTCTTGTTCCCAGCCTTTTATGCTTTAAATCCTGTCCAAAAAATTACTTTCTTTCTGAAAGTATGCTGTGGGGACTTTGAGTCTTCTGGGGTACTCGTATGACATGTTTGCCTTATCCTTTCGAAGAAATTCACATAGGCAGACAGATAATGGCATTTTCCACTTATTGACAGTGATCAGTTTGCTACGCAATTTGTTTTTCTAAGTGATGTTTTAACACCAAGAATCAATTGCAGTTAGTCTACAGATCCTTTTACTGTCGTTACTAGACTCACCCCAGTGTCTAATCTAGCTCAAGTGCCTGATCTTACTGCAGCTTCACGTAATCTTGCACATGCAGAAATGTGATTTGTTTTAAATATCAGTTATATCATTGCACAGATAAATTGAATGCATAACACAACCAAATGGAATCAGACATAGTTCTGCAGAAGGACAACTTGCAGATATGTTTTGTAGAAGGGAACATCTGAAACAGTCACTGTGTTTGAATAAGTGACATAACTTTCCTCAGCACCAGAACTATTTGTCTTAGAGTGTCTAGGCAGAAGGTAAAAACTATGCTGAGGTTTTAACAGTAGGCACAATGGGAAATTTGCCCTTAAACAGTGTTAAGCCTTGTAGAGCTGTATATAAATCTAAGAACTTGAACCAAACTGAATTTTCATAAAGTGACTTCAGAGGTCAGAAGTACAGACACTGTTGTGTCTGTAATGCAAACTATAACATTTGTGACTAAAATAACACAGTTTTCTTTTCAAGGAGAACTTAAAAGTTTCTGCTACATGGCTGCCTCAACAGGCTCTGTAACAATGCTATTGTCCCAGCTTTAGAAACACATCAAACTCTGACATTCAATTTAAAAAAAAAAAAAGCAAAAAAAAAAAAAACCAACAAACCAAAAAACAACATAAAATGTTTCTAGTGCTTACTCAGTGTTGTGCATATTCTGAGTCAGTCTAACACAGAGGATCCTACTGCGGAGGGCAAGGAAAGACTCTTGCTTCATCCTGCTTATTCGCCTTTCTTTTGTAACAGTCTCAAAGAGCTGGATAATATCAGTCTTCCCTGTTGTAAGAAGGTGGGGTGCAGAATTATTTGAAGATGTAACTTGCTTGGTAATTCCTAACTAGTAGAGGCTATATACTTCGTTTACACATTTGTACTCTTTATTTCTACCACTCCATTATGGAAAACCCTGACTACATGCCAGACCCAAATGCTAGAATGGAGTTTAACTCATGGCATATTTCATCTCTGTCCTGTTGAAGATTATTCTAAATTCTTTGACCAAACAGACTGTCATTCTGAATGTACTTGCAGGAAACAGCAGTCAAGTGGATGTGGAAAAAGTTTATCTTCCCATGAAAGAAACAGAGAGTTCTTCTTTAAGGTATTTTAATTTAAAAACTAATCACTTCTGTAAGCTTTTAAAATATAAGTGCATTCTTTTTCTGCAGAAAACATAGGAGAGATTGAGCTCCATCATAAGGCATAATACATCATAGCCGAGGGAATGCAACATTTCCATTTTCGCATAGAATTTACTTTGACACTGAAGTAAGAAGTGATGGTCCTCAAGTCTGATAATAGGGTAGAAATCCTGATCACGCTGAAACCAAAGGCACCCACTGACAGGAGTGACAAGATTGCATCTTGCCCTGAATACTGACTGGAATCTCTTGTCAAATTCAATTCCTATACAACTATGCTGAAGTGCTGCCCTACCCTCCCCACCCAACCTTCCCTCTTCCCCCTATTCCTTTCTTCTCTGGATATAGCTTTTACTCTTAAATGGCATACTCCTATCAATTGTTTGTCCTTTTCCTGCAGTTCAGTTTAAAATATGAGTTCACCAGTGGTTTTAGTTACAACTGGTTATAACTCATACTCCAAGCAATTGGTAGATAGATGCAGACTATAATTATTTCACTCCTATTTTTAAATACCCTTGATCAAATATGTACCTTGAATTTTTTGCTTTGGTGGCTGGAACAATGCAGAACTCTACTTTACATGATATGCCAGGGCATTTTTGCTATTCTAAATTGATGAAACTCCTCATTAACATATTTTATTGTTAGAGTGTATTTTGCCAGTATAACACTAGGAGTAACACAACAGATTTAAGTCATAAAGCTTTCTTCATAATGTTTTTAACAGCTTTCATTCCTTTAGGGCATGAGGAAAAGGTGTTGCATATGCATGCAAATTTGTTGCCAGTAAAGCTGAAATAAAATTAGTTAAAAACCCAGGGAATTTGGAGTTTTTATGGAACACTTCTACTATTAAAAAAAAATACTACAGTAATATCATCTCCTTTCCTATTTATATTAACTAACAGATTGTTTCATATGGGATCTTTAAAAGATCTATTTCTCAAAATATCCTCCAAAGCTAAGAGGAAGGCAGATGGTATAAGCTATAATTGTATGCTGTTCTGTAGTTTAAAAACATTCTGTTGACAGAGACCTGGTAGGAGTAACACAACTTCCAAATTTGCAGAGGCCCCTCTGAATTGCTCTAACTGTAAGAAAAGTCCATTGGGAACTAAGCAGTAATTGTGATTCAGTAACTTGCTCCAGATAAACTAAGCAGCATGTGAAACACCCCAGCTATTGAGCCCAGCGGTTCTGCACAATACATGTGATTTTTTAGAAGCCTGGTATCCCTAGGGTCCCTCTGAAGTAGACAGAAAAAGAGATTTCTTCCAAGGACTAGCCCCAACCACCCAAGTTCCTACTCTGAACCATCTGGCTTCTGAGTCTCACCAAGAGGGAGATAAATAACACTAACTCTCCCTGGGAAATGTATTATAAGGATATTCTTTTCTGCTTAATATTTAGGTAAGGAATTAGAAAGGGTCATTTGATCAGAAAAGAGCATCCCTGCTTAGAATAGGTTACTATAAATTCGTTTGGTCCCTCAAAAGCCTACTCATTAATTTTAAATACTGAGTGTTCTAAGGGACATCAGTGGTACAGCATATGTCATATCAACTCATGCAGTTTTCTGCACCTTTGCTGCAGGAAGTAGGAATTCATGTTGGCTTTGCACACAGAAAGGAGTGAAAGAAATAGCAAATACTGAAAAAAAAAAAAATCTTTGTTATAATTCCAACTACTCTGTGGCTGTTTCCTCACATTTTTCTGTCTTTCTTTCTCTCCTAACCATCCTTTGAGGCTGGAATAGCAGAAACAGACTACTGACAGACAGTTCAGTTACAGTCTGGCAAGAAAGGTACACACGTGGTAGATCATGGAGGAATATGAGAAGTTGTGAGAGAATTTACCATTAACATCACTGTGGTACCACCACTGAAATACAACAAGCAGCATCTGATCTTATAACTAGGGGTAAGGAATGATTAGTGAAACAATCTTAAGTATGACAAAAATGAAGAAAGAAGAACAGTGTTCTAGCCTGCAAACACAGTGTTTATCTGAAAATTGATTTCTTTCTTTGGATAAGTTAATGGGGTTTGAGTGTATTTTTTGCTAGATAACAGTGGGTCTATTTTTGCTTAAAAGAGCTGTATACCTTAAGTGAATATTCTTTCATAAGTTATCGTTTTGTGGATTGCATAATGAACTGTGAAAAACAAGTCCAATTTCAAGTGAAGTATCATAGCTGCATAAATTTTGCACATACATATTTTAAATCATCTAAATATTCATACATGAATGTTAGTCGAGCAAATAAAATAAAATATTTCCTTGACCATGTAAAAGACATAGTTTAGCAAAGAATTCAGGACTCCTGTAATAAAATTGCCTAACCCCCACCTATGTAAGAATATATTAGCTAAGAATTAATTTTCAACAATAATTTGACCTTTAGGGTATTTCTTCTTAAAAGAGGATCATTGTGCTGAAAAAGCAAAAACCCAAACAGAATAAAAAAGAGTGTGGTGCAGAGGGGCATTCTCAGTTGAATACCTGGTGAAGAAGTAGACGTGTTCAGAATTTTTCTGTGCATCAAGGTTATCCATTTAACTGGTGTCTCTTTTACTGTCTAAGAGCATACATTTTTCCAGCCCAGAAGTTTCCACACATGAATGGTAGTAACACATTTTGTAATTACCCTTCATCCTATGTCTTTGTCACAATGCATAACACCACAGTTTTTCATCATTAGAAACAGGGCAGGAATTTAAAATACTTCCAATGAATTTTAAACGTAACAGGTTTTCCTCAGAATTCTTAGAATACATATGAGTGTGTTTCAATCAAGGGAATGCCTTCTTAGTCACAGAAGGGGAGAAGTGATTAATAATACTATTATTAATCACTGTTTTGAGAAGAAGCATAGGCAAAAAAAATAATTATGTCAGAATTATTCTGGTCTCTTTTTCAGAATAAATACTTTGGAGTCAGTGGGCTAGTGGACAAAAAACAGAATTTACCATTCTGAAAATTTTGACAAGAATTTCCAAGAAATTGCTAAGAAATTATGTTCTTAATAATTCTTAATTAAAATGCCTCTAATGATTTTGATGCCCTTGTTGGCTAGTATAGGTCCATAGAGTAGATGCAAATCAGCCTCAGCGATGATAGATAGGCATTTAATAATCTTTGTTAAAAGAAATTTTCTACACACCACTCAGAACCAGAACACATATATCAGATCAATGAAAATATACTGCCAATTTCATCACCTCTGAAATTATGGTCTTTTCAGAAATATACGATGATAGGAATACCACATCATTTAATTTTATCTTCCACATATAGTAATTTCTTTGTTATTTCTCTGTAAAGAATGACCAGCTACTTGTAGAAGTATTTTATAGCAGCTCAAGATTTCACAACAGCTGTTCAATGGAAGATCTTTAACTTTTACTACCCATTCTTTGCAGATGACATACAGGCGTACCTGCAAACCTATTCATGTGAGGATGTGGGGCCATTGTGAAATGTAATTGCTAGAAGTAAGACCGAAATTGGTCTTCTGAGCCAACGTCATGTGGGATAACTGCAGATGTTTCATGTTCACTACTTCCCTTACTCTCCCTTTTCAGTACTTTGTCTGCCAAACTTAAAAGTTACATATATGTGTAACTTAGGCTTCCCAATAGCAGTGTCAATGGCTCCCAAGGGTAGCTGGGCAGGGTCTGCTAGGATCATTGGACAGGCTTTGGCTGGAGGTTCTTGCTCTGAGGGAGAGGGCAGACCAGAGCAGCACAAGGAGCAGACCCAGCCCCAAGAATTAAGTACCTCCATGGGGGTGTGGATGGACCAAGGCAAGGCCAAGCTGTGGACACAGCTTGGTGGGCCCCATGACTGGGCAGGGCTGTGAGGAGCTGGAGACAAGCAGTGTTGTGGCATCACTGGGACAATAGGTGATAGCCCCAGGGGGGTCCTAAGCCCTGGCAGGGTAGGGGAGGCAAGCAAGGCCATTAGGGCTCTCAGGGCTTTGACAGTACTGAGGACCCTGTAACCTCTGGTTAGCAAAACCAAGCGTGCTTAGCTGTAACTGTTTCATTACCCATAATAAAGCTCAATTTCCAGTATCAGGACACTAAATTAAGCATATATGTCCAAGTTTTATATTGACTAAGGTATTTAAAAACTGGAGGAAGTAAGTGAGCAATAAAGTGCTTCTCACATTTGGCACACTCTCATACTAAGACAAGTCTAACACTGTTATCACCTGAAGTATCTTGCTGGGCTCCTTTTATCATTTAACATCTTCCCTTTCCTTAGATCTACTAGCAAAGACTTTACAAATGTGAGTCTACCAAACACGTCAAAAGTTAGGTTTCCAGAGCTTCAGTGTAACCTTCATCTGAAGCAAGTGCGGCCCATAGGCAGTGCTCCTCCAACTTGCAGTGACAGCTCCTTCTCTGATGAAAAAGGCTATATAATACAGAGGCAGAGGATAAAAGACTTAGCAAAGTGGATTTTTTTTTTTTCTTTTTCCAGGTAGTTTCAGGCTGATTTCTCTGGAAGCAGAGGAAGAAAGGATGTTTTTCACTAGGGAAGCACTATAAGCAGAGGCAGTAGATAAAACTGTCCCAGGAACAGAAAACCCCACCATTTAGCAAGAACCTTAGGACAGGACTGTGCTGTATGCCAACATCATTCTTGTCTCAGCAAATTGAAAAGAGCATAAAGGAATGTAACCATTTTCAGGATACCTCATTTCTTTAGCTGTAGCTCAGTAAAGCAGCAGCTACTAGATGTTAACGTTCCATTGGCAGCACTGTTCTTCAATTTATAAAATCACTTGAAAAGGAAATAAACCAAGAAAGTAACCCAAGTACAATAAGACATGACCTTCATAACCAAAATATTCCAAATACTAATGCATTCTATAGAAAGTGACTTGATGCACCTTTTGGATTTCAATAACAAAAATGCTTTTCAGTTATGCTTCAAAATTAAGCTGCATGAAAAACAAAGTGTGCTTATGAGCTAATGAAATGTAAAATAGGGTGGCCAATTAAGAAGAGAGGCTTAAAAAGCACTTACAGAGGAGCCTTATTCAGCTCCCATTTTTAACTCTGCAATCCATGTTAGCTTCAGCAAATTAGAAGTGTATGAGTCTAGTGAGAGTCTAGTGAGAGCACCATTTGTCATGCTAGCTAAGGAACAGATTGACTGTTCCTGAGAGTTCTTCTTCCTTTGTGTAAGTACTTATTAAGGAGAGAGAAAGGATTGTTTCTGAAAAGGTGTATCACAGTTGTAAAGGAGTGTTTGGGTGGTACTGTTTCAAGCAGCAAGTAGTGCATGAAATAATAACAGATTCCTGTCTTCTTCAAGATGTCCATTTTCTCTGCATTGTTCCTACAATCATTACCAGTTTAATTCATGCAGCAATTTATGTCAATAATTACTTGGGCATCCGACAGATCTGTAACACTGTTCCATCCACTGATTCAGGGTGAGCTTTTGTTTCCTTTCTGTTTAGTCAAAAAAGACATATTAAAAAAAAATATGGTATTTTATGCTGTTCAGCATTTTCAGTACTGTCAATGGATTTTCAAAAACATGGTATGCAATACTTCCTGATCTTTATTATATCACCAACAACTCCATGGAAAGTGTGGAACTATGCCAGCCTGAATCAGACGCATTGGCTTTTAATTTTATTAAGTAAATAGAAACCAACTGGACTTTTCTGTGCAATACTTCTAGTAATATCTCCTTTATTTATCTAAGACCTATCTCCACAGCTTTTAGTTGCAGTTGCACTGTGTTTTTATACACCACAGTACTTTCTGTCATGATTTGTAATGTTACTGCACAATTAAATGAACTCCACAGATTCCCTAGATTTCACAAGGAATACTTTTCCTTTCATAATTTCCCACAGTAACCAGACCATTTTAAATTTAATATACAGGATTCTCTTTGTTTCCGAATGTTTTAAAATATAATGAACCACTAGGTTCACAGATGCTGTAGTTTTATAGTGAAGGGCTTCTAAAAATGATTTCTGCAGTTTAGAACTGTCACAACTTGAAACTTCTCAAAAGAGAAAAAAATCTAGAAGCAATTAGTCTGAAACCATTCATTGGTCCTGGACTTTGAATGAGAAAGCTCGTAATGGCATTGGTCTTGTGCAGGTGTAACTAGTGATGAGCAGACAGACAGCTGGTGTTGTGAAACTGTCCATTTAAATATCCTGTGGAAGTTTGCACTCTGGGTGCAGTAGATTGTCTGAAACATCATTAAGATGCCCATGACCAAAAAGTTGGCCAATTCTTCCAAATGTTTAAGTTTAGCAAAATAACACAATGCGAAATATATCCCATTGCTTTTAACGCATATCATGAGAGAAAAAAAAAAAAAAAAAAGAATTTTACCATGTCGTACAGAAGTATTGAGAAGTTTTACTTCTGGGTATATGAAAAAAAAATCAGCAGTACCTGTATTTTAAACAGGATTTTTGTGTGTACCTTGTAGTGAGAACATAATCATTAATTCGTTAGCCATTTTTCTGTTGAGCTATCAGTGCAATAAATTACTTTTGTAAATAGAGACTGAGCATCCCATCAGCTCCATTTTCTAAAAATAAGCCTTTTAAGTGTACTCTGTCAGTGCATTACCTTTAAACTTTGTTGTAATTCCTGCAGATTAGCTTGAAACAGTCACTGTGATCTGACCTTACATAGAGCACAGCTAACTTTTCTAGCGATATTGAAATAAGGGAACTACACGTGCATGTAGTACGTAGCTATGCTGACTATCTGGTAGACATTTTTGGATTTTTTTCTCTAACAATTTATGTAATTAATCAATAATTGAGCTGTCTTTTGAAAACATCTAAACATATTAGATGTTCAGCGTCTGGAGCATATATTAAAAAAAAAAAACCCAAAGAAACGGTGGTTTCAGCAGTTTGCTATTGGGGTTAAAAGGTCTACAGTCACCTAAACTTGTGGGCAATTGCTGACGATAATGGGCCTGGGGGCTTACTCAGGCAAATATAGATATGCATCCTCTTTATTTTGTATTCATTCTATCTAATAATGACAACTGACATCTATCTTTTTTCATACTTCAGGCAGCCTGTTGTAGATTTCAGAGTCTTCCAGGTAATTTCGTTTAGAGAAAAAAATAAGGGATGTATAGATGGATATGTTCTCCCCTAACATGTTTTATTCATGCTATATAGACAGAAGGTCACAAGCGACAGAGAGAATAACACTTTCCTGGCTCTTCAACTGTGACATTAACCCTGATCTTTAATAAGCGGTTCTGCTCCAAGACAAGATTTTAGTTTAAAAATCAAAGACAAAGAGCAGATTCCTTTCATCTACCCAAAAGGAGATTGTATGACATTATAAGCAATGATATTATATTTCCTCAAAGATATACTCACCACATAGGTTCAGAAAACATTTTCTAAAATGGTGCAAACTTCTACTATGGTTCTATTTTGCATGCACATACATTTTTACATGATGAAACTCACCCCATCTCTTTCTAGTTTATCAAGATTCTTTTCCTGCCTAGCCTTCGTTGATTGTCTGCTCTATTTCCTTCTCCTTTCCTCATTTTTTTAATTTTTGTTTTGTGGGGTTTTTTGTTTGTTGGTTTGGATATTTTTTACCCCTCAGCACTGTTGCTGACTCTTTGCCACTCAGTTCTTGTAGTTTTTCATTTCCAAATCACAGCAGTCTAGGTTAGTCTACAATAGGCATCAGCAATCAGCATCCTTTGGCATCCTTTAATTATTGTGCTGAAAGTAGGCAAAGGATCTCAGGACCATATTGAACAGCATTTCAAATGATAAAATGAGACCTGAGTCTGGTTTTGCTGTGGATTTAGATCAATGCACCATCTCTTTTGCAGTGTGAGAAAGTACTGACTCAGATTTGTCATTAATAAAGATAGCTCATAGCTTTGTTCTTGCTTGGGATTATATAATGTAGCCAGAGAAAAAGAATCACAATGCAGACAGCTACATCCCTCCCTCCACTTCCAGCTCCTTAACTGTCAAACATTGCAGAAATGAGAATACTTCTTGATTTTTACCACTGTAAATGAGATCTAGATCAAATTTATAATTCCCACATTTCCCAGCCTTCTTACAATAGGGTGTTTTTTTTTCTCTAAATTTAGGACATTTTCATTCTAGCAGTATTTAAAATCTTCATATGGGAGTTAGAAAGGATAACAGGTTTTGGGAGTACATCTATAAAATTCTCCTTAAGTGATTCCACTGGACCAAAGAGAGCAACTGCACAGAAAGGCACTTAGAACTGGAACAAAACAATTTCAGCTTCCCACTTTCAGCTCTGCTTTAAATGTCAAGGGCTTGCTCTTCTCTTGTAGAGCAAGGATATAAAAGTGTGTGATCAAGATTTAGCCTTTAATTTCAGTTATAATTTACAGTTCCTGAATCAAAGGAGGATAAATTCTTCCAGTTAGTTGTCCTGGCTGTTAGGAGTTATTGTCCTGTATTGTCCTAAGGAAATAAATCCGTATTCTAAACCCATGCTAATGAAAATTAGTGGGTTAGTTACTTTTAAACTCCTCTGTATATGGCAAAACACAAACCAGAAAACTGGCAAAGGATTAGATCTTGAAATAATAACAGAGAGCAAAAATAAATTGTTTGCATTGGGTAAAAGAGACTGTATGTAAAGCAAATAGGAAGTATTTTGAAAGAGAATCAAGCTTTGACAGTTTTTTTGCACAAATAACGTGGAAGGTTACATTATACAAAAGTTATTTTCATAACATTGTGAGATGTGAAGCACAAATAGTCCTTAAATAATTGGTTTTTACACTGGAACTAATTAAGATACAGACATAATAGATCTAAGGAAACCATTGAAAGCTTAACAGGGTTGGGTTGGGTTGGGTTGGGTTGGGTTGGGTTTGGTTTGGTCTGGTCTGGTTTGGTCTGGTTTGGCTTCTACAGAGCAATAGTTTTACCCTGGAAATCACTTAGAGGGCTAAAGTGTTCTGGTATTTGGCAAGCCTAAAAATGCTTTCTGCTACTGGCTGTTTCAACCTTTTGCAAAAGACTCTCAAAATAAGTTTGATGCCTAGAAGTACCTTCATAATTCTTCAAGCACTTTAAATCTGCACAAAACAGTGCTATGCCCACAAGACGTAGTCCTCTTCTCACCCTAGATGTTCTTTCCCACCTTCATATCACTGCCTCCGTTAGGCTGGCAGAAGTATTTGGGCAATTGTGGACCAAATTGTTAAGTAATCTGGTTTAAACTAACTCAGGAAATCAAATGGCTGAACCTCAGTCTATTATCTGAGTCAGCTCACTGTGTCTCGACTAAAGTGCCTGGTGAATTACAGCCCAAGGCAGGAGCATCACTCCTGAAGCTGCTGTGTCAGAAGGGTAGGTATGTGTAGGGACTGGAACACAGTGGGCATCAGGGAACCTGGGGAATAGACTGAAAGTGGAACATCCCAGTGCAGTAAGTTGGCTGTGACTACAAGGTTGGCATGGTGGGTCCTCAGTTTGAGATAACAGTTCCTGTTCATCCTAAACTGACTTTTGTGGGACTATTTGAGTTCCTCTGCATTGAGCTCCACAGCTGTCTGAGACTTTATGATCTTTTGCCAAGGACCAGACCCAAGCTGGCTTCCAAACTCATGCCATGCTACTCAATCTGGCTAAGAGGCCCCTCAACCACATCACGGAGCTATCACGCACCTGATCCGAGTGGATTTGCTTGAGCCATATTGTGCCTGGTTGGGCTTACAGGTTGACCTACCCATGCTGGAGCAGGCTGGAGGTATCTGTGGTCTTTTGTATCCTCCCTGCCTGTGTCACTGGGCAACCAGTGAAACTAGTGTATCAACAACTGCACAGAACTGCATGAATAATCTTGCCAGAACTGAGCTGGCCTCCCCCAGAGTCTCTGCATCTGTGGCACAGTTAATCTGTCAACTAAATAAACTGTCTGAGGATAACTGAGCACTGGCTGTGCACAGTAGAAAACGAACATATATAGCACATTGTATCATGGTAGTGTAAGGACAAGTAATGATTAACAGGTAGGTCTGCCTGTCACTGTAATTTACAAATATACTTTGTTGACAGTGAAGGCTATCAGAACTGAAAGGAGTGGGTAGAAACTGTTTCCCTAAGCTTAAATTATAGCGGAATGTAGCTAATCAGCTGTGTACCAGGGTAGGAAAATTGAGACTAAAGTTGTATTTGTCACGGATATGGTTTAGTAACGGGTATAACCACAATGTTGTCTGCAAGTGACAAAATCATCTCTGTAGGAGGAGACCTATGCCGTCAGCCCTGCAAGCTCTTGGAAAAGCAGCTTGGTGCTTTGGAAATCAGAGCCTGTTTCTTCCCCTGGATATCAGTGAATAGGCTGAGCAAACTGTATTTGGGGGGGGGGGGGGGGGGTTGCGGAGCAGACCACAGTAGGGAAAGGCTTGCCAGAAATCTCAACTCACCAGCTCAGACTGGACAATACTGGATTTCTAGAGCAGAAGAGTTATTTGCAAAGTGCTGAGTGGAGAGGAGTGAACCAAACAAGGCTTCTCCCGCGAGTGTCAGCAGGTGGCTTTGCAGCTAGTATTAAAAAAAAAAATCTGATGACAAACATACATAAGGGGCTATTTAGGTATGAACAGAAAAAGCACCTGCTGTGTTTCAAAGAATAATGAGCTAAGTAAGGCAGGGGGTAAATGGTGTTGTCTGTTATCTGGATGACATGCTAATAACGGGGAAGATTTCAGATGAACATTTACAAAAGCTAGAGGCTTGAAAGAAATTGCAAAGATGTGATTCTAAAACTAACAATAACGAAAATAGTGTCCTCATTTTTGTTGGATTTTTCCACTCCCCACACCCCCAAGACAGGTAACATAGCATATGGGCTGAAAATTAAGTCTACATATCTTCCAAAAATTAAAATCCATTATACACAGAATATAAATAGGGCCTTTAAGAGTTCTCCAGGGCTGAGCTTTAGGGCCATGAGAGAAGCTAGATGTTGAATGCTGTAAGTGGAAAGAGAGTCTGCTAGATTGGCAAAGCATTGTATGCTGTAGAATGTCATGTGGGATTTAGGTTTTTTTAATATGGTTTGTTAGTTTTTGCTTCCTAAGAGTGAGAGTTATTTCAGGTGTTATATGTCCAAGGTATGTTCTGCTGCTTAGACAGAACTATGGCATATTCATTCCAAATATAACAACATTAATTGGTTTGATATCTGTTCTTATAAAGAAAAATAAAAGGTGAAATAGCTGTGGACAGAAGAAAATAATGGTTTTTTTTTGAGGAAGGAAAAAGAAATCAAACAGTTCAATTTACATCAAAATTACATGTTACCCAAAACAGTAGCGTGTAATAGCTCTCTTCAAGGAACTGATCTGCAGCTCCAGACATCTGTAAATCTGGAATTGAAAGTATGTGACATTTCTTTCCACAATATTGGCAAAAAGTGGGAGAAATCACTAGCATAGAACTGAGACTGAGGATCATTACATTTCACACATAAAAAGTTTTTTTGGTCTCACAATGAAAATTCCCTAGCTGGTGACAGTCAAGAGCCTGGATCTTACCAGCACATTTTAAAGGCCGTCAGAAATATAAGCAAATCTGGAGTTTCTGTCCCACCTGCCATTTGTTCCAGGAAAATGTTCATAGAAAAAAGAAATACTTCGCTTACTAAATGACCTATTTATTACAGTTAAAAATATTGCTCTATAAATAGGAAAAGCCCCTGTATCAGTTAAGAAAATGAGTTTTACACACTCTGAACTTCATCATATAACAAAAGGGAAACTTTATCCTTTCTAATTCAGGAGATTGAATTATCTATGGAAAATGCTGGCTGAGGACTAAACGTAATAATACCAAAATATCTACAGAAAGTATGCAGAATAGTTTGAAATGAGGAATGAAAGAAAAAAAGTTAATTTAAGAAGCAGACATAGAAATCAATACACCAAAAAGGCAAGGAACAGGTCTGACCAGCCATCAGAAGCTGGCAGAGTATTAACAAATGGCATTATGTCACTTTTGGCTGAAACGGAATTGCTGAACACTGATTCTTCAAGGAAACACTATACAAATGTAGGTAGGCAGAGCAGACATGATCTCTCAGTGGCCAGAAGTTGAGGCCTTTGCTATTAACACCTGAAAAGTGTTTGGAGAGGTGTTTTATTCTAATAAATGTAATTTCAGAGAAATGTCTCTGATTTACTCTGGACAAATTTCAGACATTCTCCTAGCAGAATGCAGTAAAGGTCAATTTTTGAACAAGTTAACAGAGCAATTTGGGAATACATACAAGTAAGGGTAAAGGAAAAACTGTTGCATAATCCTACAAGGTGGCAGACCAAATTTGTTGTTAGGATCAAGGTTTGCCCCAAGACCTCCTGCTCAAAAGACTTCTCCAAAGTTGGTGTTCTACATTAGGTATTGTAAAAACAAAAACCAGCCAAGACCACTTGAAAAAGGTCAGTGCACAGTCTAAATGTGCATTTCACAGCTTTGATTGCACAGTGACATAGAGCAGGGAATAGAGAATGGGTTTAAGAAAAGCGTGTATTAAAATTGATGGTATATTAGGGAAAAGAAGAGATAACAAAGATGAGAAAAGGGCAGCTGTTACTAGGTAAGAGCTTAGTTACAGGGTATAAACCTGGAAGTGAATTGAAATGATTTGAGTTTTCATTGGCCGTGCAAAGAGATTATACCTGATCCAAAAAAAAAAAAAAAAAAAAAACCACAAAAAAAAAAAAAAAAAAAACAAAAAAACCCAAAAACAATTCCTCTAGGTGAAATTCTAATAAAAAAGATTAAAACCTTTAATTCTCTTTGCCTTCCTTGACCATAGAGCTCTACTCACAGAGAATTTTCAGATTTTCATAAGACCAACCAAATATGTTTTGTGCAGAAGTTATTTACAGAATTTACGAGGAAAACTGTATAGCAATTTTTTTTTTTTTTTTTTGTGATATGACTCCTAGTTCCATGGATTTGCCTACTTCCTTTTCTCAGAACAGGGTGTTTTGAGTACTTACATGATTGAAAAGGTCTTAGTTTCATCTATGATTTAAGCTTCTACAGTAACACAGCTTCTTCCTGATGTTTTCCATTTTCTTGCTGATGTTTTGCAGATGAAAAATAATGTTCTGTTCAGTATGTGCCTTTAGGAAGGAGTACTGGAACTTTTTCTTTCATATCTCCACGTATGGTAAAAACGTAACAGAAAGCTAGAATGAATACACAGTGCCTCTGCTGCAGCTCTGGATAATTTGCAGCTGAGATTATGGAATGATCCAGAATCCTCCATTCACCAGTTCATGTCTTCTAACCCTAAGGGTGGTCAAACAACCCTTCCCTCTTTGCCCCCTGAAAAAAAAATGGAAGGGCTGGAGCAGGTAAATATATATTATACATCCTTGCATCCACCTCAGTGAACCTCATCAGTTGTCTACCAGAAAAACAGCTTTCAAGAGAGATGCCTGCCTGCTATTCAACAGCAATTGTTCTTTTTTGACACAGAAATAGTTCATGGTTCAAGCAGGCAGGCAAACATATGTATTCCTTTCACAGAGAAAAACATGCTCTCAGCAGTGCTTAGGTAGGCAAGCAACCAGGCATAAAACAGTAAACACTCAGACATAGACAAAACAAGTGCAGGCAAATGCAGCCTCAAAGTTACTGAACAAAGAAAAGATGAAGAGGTTCAAGGGCATAGATCAGACCTCAGATCAATTCCTACTATTTTTATTTTTGTTTTTCATATTCTCAAAACATTTTCAGCAAAAGCAGAAAGATAATTGAGTCATCTCAGTATCGTGACCATTTTCCATAGCCAGAGGAAGGAGTCACAGCCTCAGTGTATAACACTGTGTAGGCTGTGACCCCTGTTCCTCAAATGTATATGCACACAGGTAGGCTGCAAGTCTTGCCAGCGTAGACTGGAGTAGCACTGGGTATTGTCCTGGATCTCTGCAGAACTGAGATGCCTCACAAGGGCAGGTGAAGGTGAACCTTTGTCGTCTGAAGAGTCATTAAAAAGGAACAATAAAGCATTCTTTCAATAGACAGCAGGCAGAGAGTGATGGCAGCACTTGGATGGAGAGGACTCAAATGGCCCAAAAGAAAGGAAGAGCAGAGAAAGGGGCCAGTGCAGTGTCAGTCTGGGGTCTGCTCAGCCTCAAGCAGCAAGCAGTTTTATACCTCCTGAGCCTTAAAGATCCATGCCTGGTAATGGCTTTTGGAGAGGAGAAGGAAGGGGGTGAACCATTAATTTTGTTATCCTCCATGTCACAAGGTAGTAGAGAGTCTGAATTGTTTTATAATCCCATTTTCTCCAAGTAATGATCCTGGTTGAAAGAAATTATGGAAGCACCTGTATAGACACTTTGGGCAGCCTTTCACATATATAAGGTTTGTAGTGCAAAAAAGAATAAGAAATACCTACTCATGGTCAGAAGAGTGCAGTATCAGAAAAAAAGAAAGCAGGTCTTCCAAATGAGCTTATTCGTCAGCAAATTACATGTTTGAATGGATGCCATGAGAGCCTAGTTCTCCTCAGAGTGACATTTCAATGTCCATGTTTTTCTTTCAAAGAAATACCTGCTTTCGTGTCAAGTTAGTTCAGTTTATCAGTCAAAAGAAAATACATATTTCCTTCAGCCACGCAAACACATTTTGGGACTTGAAAATCTAACTGAAATCTCTGATTCATATTACATATATATTATCTTTCTTTCTGTCAGTTTCTTTTGCTTCTGTCTTGATACTGAATAATTCTTATTTTCATAGACTTTAGGTGTCCCTCTGGTTTTCTGAAACAGGAAGAACAATGACTATATCTCTTCCTCCCAAGCCAAGAGATAAAACTGCTTGTTCCTGTTTATTTGCTTGTGTTTGTATGTATTTATTTGATAAGGGACAAATGCATGTCTCATGCATGTGTAAATAAATTATTGAGAGAAAATAAGCTAAGATTATCTTTTGTTCTGAAAGCTTTTAGAGTAATGTGGATGTTCTTATCTTGCACAGAAGAGGGCATGATAATGTCCATTATCCTCTGCAAGTTTTGTTGCTTGCACACACCAGCCTGTTGTTGCTCCATTGTTTCAGAGGACCATAAATGTTATCAGAGGCAGCGATTAGCACAGGGTGTGCAATTCCTCAGCAGGCAGGTTTTGAAATTTAGAAATTTAGTCCAGCCTTCTGATGAGAATTACTGGGAAACCAGGACAGAGAACTGAGACATGAGGCAGCAGGTTTTAGGAAAAGATGACCAAAACCAAAATCTATGTCCCATCCAAACCTGAGGCCAAACTAGGAAGTGTCAGCTCATGGGAAAGTGTGGAAAGTATTTCTGCTGGTTTATTTGTGATAGTAGGTGAGAGTTTAAGCATCTATCTATGCTATTTAGTGAGAGTTAATTTAGAGCTGAGAAGGTAATAGCAAGGTTTTTTTGTGATCAGTGGTTATCATCAGATGAGGTGTTGAAAACCTTTGCTGCTATCCAGTTAAGGCAGGCTTCAGAGTCAGTGGAGATGGCCATGGGTGTTCTCCTGTCTTCCAGGTGTGACTTTTGTGTGACTTGAATTGGACTGTGTTCAGTTCTTCTGTCAGATTTTCTCTTCTTCCAAAATCCAGAGATTTTCTGTAAGGCCACCCTGCATGTGGGTATTGATCTCTGAGCTTTGTTCTCAGGGGCATGGAAGCAGCAAAGAGAAAAGCAGCTCAGAAATATTTGGCAAGCTGTTATTTAGCCAGCACTTTTAGCCATTCTGAATGAGTCTAAAAAGGATCTAAACTTCTCTTCCGCAACAAATTTCTGGTCTATGTTTTGTTCACTTCTCTGTAAACAGTTATACCGGTGTCCTGGGTTCAGCAGTAGCAGTCATTTTTTTCTCCCTCTTAGTAGCTGGTGCAGCGCTGTGTATTTGACTTTTGGCCTGGGAACAGAGCTGATAACACCGATGTTTTTAGTTATTGCTCAGTAATGTTTAGTCCGACCAAGGACTTTTTGAGTCTCATGCTCTGCCAGGGAGGAGGGGAAGCTGGGAGGAAGCAGAGACAGGACACCTGACCCAAACTAACCAAAGAGGTATTCCATACCACAGCACGGCATGCCCGGGATGTAACTGAGAGTTACCCAGAAGAGCTGGTTCACTGCTAGGTCGGGCTGGGTATCGGCAGGTGATATCGTATTCTCTTCCGTTGTTATTTCCCTTATCATTATTATTACTGGTGGCAGCAGTAGTGATTTGTGTTATACCTTAGTTACTGGACTGTTCTTATCTCAACCCGTGGGAGTTACATTCTTTTGATTCTCCTCCCCGTCCCTCTGGGAGCTGGGGGGAGGGAAAGGGAGGGGAGTGAGGGAGCAGGCTGCGCAGGTTACTGACTGCACTTAAACCACAACCGGTTAGCCTGAAGCAAGAAAAAAAAATGGTATCAATTCACAAATGCTATTAGCCCATTCAGTATTTCAGTAGTCACTGACTGCTAGACAATAACTCTTCTTATCTTTTTGGGGGAAAGGGTAAATTGGTAATGACCCTGAGCAAAAGGGAAGATATAATATTAATGCTAAGTGATCACATTACCTGCCTTGTGTTGGTTAGGGTTAGATTTTCTAGGACAAAATTTTGCTTTTTTGCAGTCTTAGAGAGTTTTTATTACTATTTGTGCAATATCTCCTGCAGTCATAACTAGGTGCTCTATGTTCACTCTATAAACAAAACAATCTTTCCCTGGGGATTAGGTACCTCATACCTTGCAGCAACTGAAAGTACAAGAGAGGTCAAAAAAATGGAGGGAAAATAGAAGTGCAAAGGCATATATTCAGACTACGTATCTTGTGATACTTCAACCTAAGGAGAGTGCTGAGAGTCCACCTGCTGTTAAGAGCTGCTGGCTTATTATGGAATCATAGAATTGTAGAAAAAATATTGCTGGAGGTTGTGTGGTCCAGGCTGCTAATTTTAAAGTTAGGTCACACTGTTCATATCCTCTCCAGTCAAATTCTGAATATATCCAAGGGCAAAGACTCCACAGCCTAGATATGGTCATCCTTTGCCAGTTTACCAATGTATCCCCTGCAACAGAACATCCAAAATCAGAGACAGTGCACCAGAAACAATCTCACAATTGCTGAATAGAGGTCCATCATAATGTTACACATCTTCATGTCTAAAATCCTGGGGATGGAGCTCTACATGTGGGAAAGAATGTACTGCTGGCTCCTGTTCAGCTTGCCCATGAAGACCTGCAGTCCCTTCTCTGCAAAGGCACTCTTGCCAGTAAAAAAAACAGTAAAGAAGACATTGAGTATCTCAGCCTTTTTCTTGTGCTTTGACAATGAGTCGCAAACTCAGCAGCAGGCTCTTGTTTTTCTTAGTAATTCTTCTTTTGACAAAGTTTTGATTTCGTAAAAGAGAAGGAGTTTGATGCCTCATTCACATTGCCTGTCAAAATGCCTCATTGAAGTACTGTTAAGTGGGTTGTTTCCATTATCTTACATGCCACAATGGACAGCATAAATGTGACCTAAAGAAGCATGCCCCATTTCACATAGTGAGTCCCTGGTAGAGGTTGGAATAGCATGCTGTCCTCTCCCTTACCCCATTCTTTCTCTTCTGTTTAGTGCTTTTTATGCCTTTTTGGTGAAAATGCTGCCTGGGTTTGGTAGACTGAAGATATATTACCAATGTACTTGTGTCCAAGGGAAACACAAACCAATGCAACTTCTATCCTTACTTTCTGCAGAGTTCTAGTTTGCAGACCCTGCAAACCCCAACAGTCATTGTGCCCATCCTTACATCAACATGGCAGCACATCTTTATTCCCACTGGATTCTTCAAGCAGCCATTGAGGAGATCCACGAGCCTCATTTGATGTCTTTCAGCTCACATCAGTTTTCCATTCTTCAAGGGCTGGCTCTGGGTCTTTTTTTTTTATAAAATAAGCAGCAGTTACAGGGATTAGTATCCCAGATCATGAAAGAAATTCCATCATATAATATCTTATGCCTGGAACAGTTGCTGTAAATGCTTATAAGTGTCACTGCTTTTCACTAAAGCATTGTTTGCTGGAGGAAATAATTTGAGCTGAGCACTGATGAGCATGAAGGCTGCTCTTCAAGTGAAGCAGTGCTTTGTATTTTATTCTTTTTAAAATATTATTTTGACAAACAGAGGAATAAAAATAAAACACTTCAATGTCTGGACAACACGTTTCTGACATGTATAATTTTCTTTTGACTTTGCTCACAGAAACACTAGTATTTTTTCTTTCTCAGTAAAAAATCCAGTCCTGGATTTAGCTGCTTTGTGCGGGTTGTGGTTGTTTATTCAGGCTAATGGATATTAGAGACCTATGAAATGCCCAGTAAGATACCTCGTAGTAAAGAGTTTCTGGTCTGGGGTGTTAAACAGGTTTGAACAGTTTCTATAATATTTAGCACATGCTAATATAAAACTTGAGCATGATCTGATTTACAGATAATCCTTTAGTGTCATAAAAATGTATGAGCATATAAAATGAAAGGGAAAAGGAAAAAAAGTGTATCTTAATAGACCAAGTACACAAAATATTGAAGTATATATTCCATTGCTTAAAGCAGAGTAATAATAAAAATTGTAATAATAAAGAAGTAGAAATCTTTACACTGAAAATGACCTGTCAACCTCAACTGTAAACCAAAAACAAAGTCAGAAGTATCATTTCTAACTCCAGGCATTATATTCTCTAACCACAACTATCAGACTTTTTAAAAAAAAGCAAACTTATTTATTAGAGTCTCTAAATGTCTGGCCAAAGATTATTAATATACATGTATTTACACAAGCTGAAGTATACATGCATTAACAGGTAAGCACAGTCAAATAAGGAGAAGAACTGAAGAATTCTGTGCATCTCAGGGGAAAAGATAAGTTTTATTTCCCTGAGTATTTACTGATCTATTGAGAAGAAACATTTTTGATCTGGAAAACTGAGGAACTTCTAAAGAGCACTGGGGAGTCTGAGGAACTTCTAAAGAGCACCATCTTGGTCTCTGAGCCTCTTGAACATTGCTTCTGAGAACATGAATGCGTAGGCTGAGACTCATCTCTTCTGCTTTTTAGCTTTCCATAGTTAAAGCTCCTGAGTTTACCTAGGCTTTCAGATCATGATGAAAAAGAAGTTACCATGAAGTCTTTGGAAATAGCTCAACTATGCATTGAGAATTAAGAACTCTCCAATTCAGATTCCTCAGCTAACTTTCCAGAGGGAGGTAAAGTGAACCCATGTGAAGGTCTATGCAACCATACATCATGTATCCCACAGTTCTTACTATAGAAAGTATCATTACCATCGCAAAACAATGTTCTCAAAAATCGTATAAACAACATGTACTTTAACTCCTATTTGGGTTTTTCTCCATTTCAGCTTCATCTCCTGGCTCTATAAGCTCTGTTAAGGTTTTCTGGAACATTGGCACTACCTTTATTTTTAACTACACATTATTAGCATTGCACCAGTAATAAATCCTGATCATCAACAATAGGGAGCTTATTTGCTATCTTATTTGAATGACTCCAAATGACAGAGGTTGGCTTTCAGACTGAAATTCAATACCCCTTTTTCTGTGGTACTGGCCCATTGATTCCAGTGGGGATTCATTGGTGTAAATGAAGCTAGAATTTAGTCTACAGTGTTCATATAGTGTCATGCCACAGCAAAACTTTTAGTTTCACTACCTTGATAGCAGTCTTCGTTAAAGACTCCTCGCTTAGGTTCCCTTTCACATCGATGTCAAAACTCTACTTAATAAATGAAATCTTTATATAAGAAGCCAAAGCATATTGTATCTCCAGAGCTTAAAGAACACTCATTACACAAACTTGGAATTAGTTACTGGTCATTATGGAGTTATTGTCCTAGAAAATTTAAACTCAAAAGCAGTTTCTTGTAGTGCTTACAAACATCTTTTGCATTTAAATCCTGAAAACTCCTGTGCAGATTGTTTTTGAAGAAAGCAGGTTGTTATCAGTAGTTTTAGCCCTAATCCACCTCCTGCCAATTTGAAAGAGTATTATAGGGTCTAATCCTGCTCCTTGTAATTCAGTGAATAAGATTAGACAGTACATGTAAGGGCACACACATTGCCTTTATAATGGCTTCAGCTGGGAAGATACCCCACTCTTTCTCCTTAAGGTGCTCTTGTCCTCCTCAAATACTGCAGATGGGATCTGAAATGGTGTTTTAGGGCATTCTTTATAGAAGAAGGACAAAAAAGATTGTGTTAGACTTCCATGACTGCTACCCTGAGACCTTGGGAGACTAGGATACCAAAAATAGCATTCACGACTGTGTAACAACAGGAATTTTATTCCAACAAAGCAAAATAATTTGTCTGTAAAAGGAAGAGAGAAATATTTTAATGAAGTCTCACCTCCTAAGTGTTCTTTTTTTATGGTGCCACTCAGCCTTTGGCAAAAGCTACCCTGTGGCCCTAATGCATTTCTTGCATAACAGCTCAGCTGAATAAAAAGGGCTAGATATAATGCAGTACATGACCCCCATAAATTCATCCCTTTTATGGGAATAGAATAAAATAAGTATCAATGTAATTACATCTGACATTTCCAAAAGATTTTTGGAAGAACAACAACATTTATTACACTTGGTTTATGTCACATTCTGCTTTATTTTTCAAGTAATGTTTCATAGGTTTATAAAGTACTTAAGGTGGAGGAGTTTTTAAAGATTAAGTAAATCTGCTCAATCCCTTAGCTACAAGCTAAAATGCATTAATTACTTCAACTGTCATGAAGGTTTGATTGTCTTTAGTGTATCTCCAGCACTATTTAGGGCTTAGTCCTCTTATTGAAGTGAATACTTGCACTTCCAGGCATTTGGCATCACTATTTCATTCCTCCATTTTGATGAACTCTGTATTTCTGAAAATCAGACTGCTTTTGTTTGATAACTCATTTGTAATAGTTCTGTAATTACTATGTAAGAAGGACAGAATGGATGCAGATGAGCTGTCAGTGTCTTCCAGCCACCAGCAACCGCACCCTAAAATGTGACCCATATTGTCCACTGAGGGCCACAGACCATTCTCTCCTCAGAGTAGAAGTAGTGCCCTTCTCCCTGTTGGATACCAGTAGCAGCAAGTAGCAAACACACTGGAGACACAGCCACTGGGTTGCATGTCTCTTCTGCTCACCCTCTGAGATTACCAACACATCAGCTTGTTGCCTCACTTAATCTTCAAAGAACTGAATCACCAAGCACAAAGGCAATGTGCATGGCTGTCCTCAGAGACATGTCTGCAATAATTCCTGAGGAACCATGTCTCTGGGCATCTCTTTCTATTTTTCCCTTGTCCGCTTTGTTCTTCACTCTCTCTGTGAGGTTATGCTCATAGAATCATAGAATAGCTTGGGGTGGAGGGGACCTTCAAAGGTCATCTAGTCCAACCCCCTGTAGTGACCAGGGACACCTTCAACTATATCAGGTTGCTCATGTTACACATATGGTGACACTGATTTGTAGGAAGGCAGGATCCCAAAGCCTGTAGGCCATTATCTTACAAACTGAAATTTGAGGTTGAATAACTCAAACATGGTTCTTATGACTGAGAGGATCAGGGATTACCAGACAGATGAAACTTTTTTAGGCTGCGGAAAAGGGTGGAAAAACACAGTGGAGTAATACAAAATCAGAAGGAAGAAAATACTGCTCAGCTGTGTTCTGATTATTGGCACAGACAGGAATTGCTGCTTTAGTCCCTAAGAAGTTTCTATTAATTTGGTCTTTTCTTTCTTGTGAGAGTTTACCTCCTGTAGATTTTTTCTCATTCATTCCTACTCTGTCTAAAGAGGAAAAGAGCAGTGGTGCACCTATGTGCCTACTTATTAAAGACAGAATGTTGGTAACAGAAAGTAGAGATCTCCCAGTTCCTAAGGCAAATACATTTACTGGTTAATATTGATGAACACATTAAAGAAAGAAAGGCCTAGAGAGAGGGCTTGAATTGCTACCTGCCATATGAGATTGTAGTAGTACATTTTTTAGTCAAAAGAAAGGAAACTCTCCTCATATTTACAATCAAAATTTGACCCACTTTGATAACAATGAAAAAATGATTTAGTGGGTTTTTAGCTATCTTACACCCAGAACTGATCTATGCTCTCCAGCACAAATAACTGAGGTCTCACAGTCTAAGTTTACCAACAGAGTGAAGGATGATCTAAAATGCGTGAGAGGAAAAGCCAGCAAATACAACAGAAGTCACAATAATAAGACCACATGATTATTTAGTTTCAAATGCTTGAAATATTTTTAATCTTTTTATGGAAATTATTGTTACTTCAGCTTCTGTAGTGCTAGAAGGAGTCCTAAGTATGGAAATTAAAAAGATGAGTATGGTTTGTCCCACTGCTGTGCATTCTGTATGTGGAAGTGGAGTAGGACCATGCGCTTTCTGTAAGAAGTGTGCTTACAACTGCAGCAGTGAGGGAAATCAGGGAACTGACAAAGACACAGCATCAAGGAGAACCTCCGGTGTGGTACCAGCAGGATGCAAAGGACTAGTAAATGTGAGAGCAGAGCACATCCTGAAAAAGGGGTGGGAGAAAATTGGGAGGTCCCCTGCAGTAGATAAATTAATAGGAATTATGCAGAGTATGTCATTAAGTAATGTGCCTTATCATCACAAGAAAAAACATTAACACCAGGATTTGTGTGGTCTCCTCTGCAATCAGATAAAGGTTGTGAGCCAGATCATGAACGTCAGATACTTGCAGATGTAAATGGATACTCAAAAAAGAAGCCGTACTGGAGTAAAGAAAACTACAGCTGCAAGTGTATAGACCAGAACCCAGTCCTCATCAGAAGTTACACTTCACTTGAAAATATAACTTTCAAAAAAATTAGTCTTGAGAAAATTGAAAATCTCTGATTTTCAGACTACAATGACCCTTTATGTCAAACCTCCGGGCTAAAAGTCAGTTTAAGAGTCCTTGCAATCATGAGACAGCAACTCCTATCTCGCATAGGAGAGCAGAATTCACTTCTGGAGCTAAGTGTGTGCAGCATGACGCAGCATCCACAGCAGTGACATGCAGCCCTACTTCTCACTCCTCTGTCTCTTGTACTGTCTAACAGCTCAAAGCCAGCAAGTCATTTCTTCACCCATTCCCTAGACACACAACCTCTATACAGAACTGAAAATCATTGAGGACCAAGGGCACAATTGTCAGGCAGCCCCAGCACAGTTCATAGAAAAGCAGTGCTGTGAAATATATAATCTTTTTTGCACCAGGATTACAGTCCTGACTCTTCTCCCAGGATGCCTGCGTCATGCCTAAAGCTGTGCAGTTATAATGTGGGCACAAACAATACCTACAGTAAGAAAGACAGGAAGAAAAGGAAGGAAATCAGCATTCAACACACTGAAAACAACAATCCTGACAGCAGAAGAGGACAGAAGACTTGCTATATAAAGGTCTCTAAAAAGAGATTTATACTCAGTGAGAAGCAAAGCTAATTGAAAATGCATAAAAGGGAGAGGGTTTGGCAGTCCTCATTAAATTGTGCCTGTTGTTGTAGAGATAAAAGAAACACAGTTTGCAGCAAAAGGTTGAGTAGAGATTTAAAATCCAAGGACAAAATTTTCAATGAATGGCACAGGCAAAATCAAGTATGAGGGTTGGTTAAGTATACTGGTTAGAGTTCCTGACGGATTCTGACAAACAGAAAGACAAATATATCGAATACAGTTATATTTGAAGTGGAGACAGGTAGAGACTGTGCAATTATTCTGTGATGCTGTTGTGGACCTGGAGGTCAAGCTAAAGAGAGCGGCTCAGGAAATTATCTTTTAGCTGTGGTCAGAGTGCTAGTCAGGAGGAGCTTACTTGCTTAGATATTGTTTACATCTAGGGGACCAAAAGCACAGCCTGCAAGGCCAAGATAAATGATCAACAGTATTGCTTTTATAGTGTTTTCAATTAACAATGTGATTCTAAAGGTTCGCAGTAGTTCAGAGAATGCTGGTGTGTGTTCAGGAATCAGTGGTTTGGGGAATTCATTGGTTGGCGCATAAGCAGAAGGTGCCCATATGTACAGCACAGAAACCATTACTGAAAATCAGGCAAGTTTTACAGTGCTTCCACGCCAATGTCTGACGTACCACAACATTTCTCTGAGCATGACACAACCTTCAGAAGGGGAAAGAGTTACAGAGGAGGCATAATATGAATGATTCAGGAAGTCTTGTGTCAACCCTGAGCACTGCAGTACCTTATTATGAGGCATAACGATTTGCACACAGGCTGTGCCAAATGTTGACGAGAGAATTAGACACCTAAAAATGGAGTCTGCCCTCTGGGGAAGGTCAATGTAAGCCAATTGGTGGGGAAAAAGCCAAAGCAGTGCTGTGGGACTAAATACCTGTTCCCTCACAGAATCCAGATTCATGCTACAATGAGAGCTACATCCTCCAGAAATACGTATGGAATCATTGTCTTAAGTGAAACAGATGTGTCTTTCAAAATCTTAAGAAGGAAAGGGTAAGAAAGGCTTTTCTTCCAAAAGGTACCAAAGTAGGTGCAGGTGCTCCCTCTGAATGCCAGCCTCGGTGTTTAGTGCAGTCAAACCACTGTCAGAGAGCTGGGATCAAAAAGATTTTCTGCCTGAGGGATTTGACCCTCCATGAAAGCTCCAATCTCCAAAAGCTTTACTTACTGTTGGTGGGTATTTTCTCTATGTTGTAATTAGAAAAATTAAAAGCAATTAGATTAAATAATTACAAGACTTCTTGTAGCTTTGGTTTGATTGTTCACTTAAAACAGTAACAGGCTTGGTTTGCTGAATATTAAATCATTTTATAAAACAGGCTGCATAGAAGGAGATTAAGAAAATCCCTTTCCAGCTTTTCCTATAGCATGATTTCTTGAGTACACATGTGTCGTATCTCTACTCACATCTCCCTGGGAAGAGAAGCCTCACACGACCTCCAAAATCCTTGCTTTTACCACTGGGCTTCTGGCAATTTTTCCACAAATCTCCAGAATTTTTAATGAACACTGCAGCTTTAGAGAGTTTGCATTTAAAATGTGATGGAAAGGGTATGTAGTGGCCCCGAAGCTCCATTTCTGAGGGATCCATGTAAAAATTCAGGGTTTATCAGCAGTCTCTAAAAAGTTAGACTTTGAAAGGGCTCTGGCACAAAGTATTTAAATGTACACAACAGAGAGCGGAAAAATTTCAAAAACAGAGGAAACCCATGGAAAATTTATTTCTTTACTACCTGTAAAAAAGAATGGTTTTGGTCAGCATTATGAAGCCTTATGTCTGAATGACTGAGAGGATTGGTAGTGAGAAATAGAACCTCTCCCTTACAGGACATGAATTCAAATAGGAATGGTTTTAGGAGTGACAGAAAGTCATTATCATGTCATTGCTGTATGCTAATATTTAGAGATTCATTGGTGGCTTGAGTCCAATTACCAGCACACAAGAAGTCACGTTACAAAATGCACTATCAAAACTGACAGAGGTAGGCAAACCCACGTCTGCTCTTTGTAACACACTGCTACATTTCCATATCCAAAGTTATCCATTCAAAGTTGTGTCAAGACCCAAACCCAGTGTGGTTAAGCATTCAAATTCCACCCTGCACAAAAGAGGACTTTAGTCTCCTAACCATTGATTCAATACTTCCCATGTGTAATTATTATAAATTTCTCTATTTAAATAATATAAACTAAGCAATACCAAGCTTTTACAGCCTGCAAAGGCAGTGCCCAGAAGCTGGGAGGGTGAGGGTTAAGCTGTCCTTTGAGCAAGGCAACTCCCACAGGCTTTTGGTTTCTTTTCAGGAAAGGGGATATAACTATGCTTGGCTGAAACTTATTACCAGGAAACTTTAAGATGATTGAATACTATAGCATCCTCTTGTTCTTTCAAGTTTTGGGGTGATTTAACACTGGCGAAGAGCTGAGTTGTGAGGAGCCTTGAGTGAACTCAGAAGAGGCTATGTTTTGCTAAACTTAAAGTATGTGGCTTGTTTCATTTTTCCTGAACTTTCCTGAATAGGCTCAGAAATCCCTGAAAATTGGAAAGAAGCAAAAAAAAAAAAACCAAACAAACAAAAAAACCCAACACAAAAACAAAAAAACCCCGATAATTATACGAAATGAAAAAAATACTATATAGTCAAGTGCAGGTAGTAACTTCCATGGATGTGTTTTCTCAAATGTATTCTAAACAGAAAGGAACAAAAAATGTCATGAAAGAGGAAAGAACTGAATTTCAGGGGTGCAAAAAACCCATATATGTTGTAAGGAAAATTACTCTCTTGATTGTTAGCTAGAGAGGGACACTAAGGTTCTGGACTGTGATAAATCTTCTAGTGCACAGAAGTTGCACAAAGGAAATGTTATTACCTTAAAGGGAAAGTTCTTAGTCTTTACTAAATGTGTATATGTATCTAAATATTTATATGCGTGTGTGTATAAAAATATACTACAGTAGCTTTTACTCTTGGTTTAACAGATTTAGAGTTAGCATTAGAGAAGTATTAACTGAAGTATTCAATATTTGGCAGAGATCCCTAGAGAGGCCAGTAACAGTGTCACACTGACACAAGCTGGTTTGTATTTTTCAGCTTTGCCTGAAGGAATGTAAAAATAACACTGGCCCATTGGTGGCTGTGTTGGCAAACAAAAAATTAGCTTGGTTTAATTGGGTAGTGCTGAACATGACACAATAGCCTGGTTTCAAATCAGGTGAAAATATTTAACGCAAAACAAGTAATAAATAGTAGGTTGGGAGGATGGGGAGACCTAATTATTTTTAAAGGGAAGGAAATAATTCTGGTTTTGTTATTTCAAAACCACTTTTTACTATCAGTATTTTCATATATTAAACTCCAGTGCTACCTAATGGGACTAAATAACGTGGAAGAAAAAACAGAATATTTTTAAGTTGGAAGGTGTGCCAAAAGACAAACCTGCACTGCAGACTGGGGACTTTGTTAGTACTTTGCTGAAAAAAAAAGCAGAACAAGGAGTTCAGATTTGCTGGAAATCATCCCTAGATCTTGATTTGCCTATTGGAGTCCTGATCAGCATTAAAGCCAGCAGTGGCTAAAACCTGTGTCAGTCAGAGTTTTACTTGAACATGGGAGCAGCTGGATTTGATTCCCAAGTGAAATCAGCTCACTGATCTCAATGCTGTGCTCAGTAGCTGTCACAAAATAAAGGCTCAGCTGTCCTTATAAACTGCCACAGTGCTTTTCTAGTGTTAATATGACTTATACTTGGAGCAGTTTGACCTGATGGCTAATATATACTCAGGAGAAATTTAGGAATGGATTAGCAGATCAATGCTTTGTTTTGATTTTGCTGCTATTTAGCACAAGTTTTGCAACAAAAAGAACACCTGTAGGAGAAAATAATTACATACAATTTTCAGCAATATTTCTGGGATGAGAACTGGACCCAAAATGTACCTAATCACACTGCTAATAGGAAAATTCTCCCCTCCACTGGAGCAAGGTGGCACTTCAGAACATACAACTGGGCTTCAGGAAGGTGCATTTGAATCTGCACCTGCATTTGAATCTGCACCTAGATCTGTGCTTCACAGCTCAACCCTAATTTTAGTCACAATATTGAAAAGTTTTACTAAAGAATGAGTTCCTAGAAGAATGCAGAAATGTGCAACTCTGGCACCTTCCACATGTTCCTGAGGTGTCTGAAGGAACAGAGCATCCACAAACCGAGGCCAGGTGTGGGAGGTCAGTGATATTTAGCAGCTGCTTTGGAATCATTTCCCAGGAAGGACGTGTCAAACCCTTGTCCATCCTGCTGGGAAGCAATGGAGCTTGCAGCTGGACTCTCTTTACAGACAGCCTTGTTGTAGTCAATAAATCTCACATTGCTCTCATTTCCTACCTGTACCGTGGGTTCTTTATTCAGTATTTACTAGGCACTATGGCCAGACCCTCAGTTGAAGGCTAGACTAGAGATGGTGGTACTTTTGAAGGTGGAGATTTTTATATCCTGAAGTTCCTGTTGCTTCCAGTTAATGTCTCAAGTAGTAACTGGTGAAAAGTCTTTATAATATTTGTATCAATTTATTTAAAATGCTGAGCATTTGGGATGGTGTGCATTCATCCCAGTTCCTATATCCTCATTTCCCTGTGATATATAAAACACTGTCTCTTAACTTTGTATTGCATTTTAGTCCAGTTCTCCCAATAACAGATTTTCTGAAAGAACAAAGGAGGAAAATAAAGTAAGAAAAAACCCTAAACATTTGTATTCACAGGACAAAGATGCATTTCGTGATTTGTTGGTACAAATCTAGGAGTGCTTTTTTTTCCTCTACTTAGCACAGGTGCTTCGTGAACTATGCCAGTTCTACAGTTATTTTGTAAGGATTATGTCCTGGCAGTCATCAAAAACCCCATGCTGTGCAGGAAGTCTTAACAGCTCCTTTTCCTCTGACAGTGACAGAAATCTGGAAAGGAAGGCAAAATTTGCCAGCTCCCACCAATAAAGATTTGTGCAGAGAAATTACAAGGAATCACATTTTAACATTGTGAATAATCATGGCTCACCTTCCAAGCTGGTGCCAGAAAAATAAGCTATTTTGAACTTGTCCATACCTCTTCTTTGAAAACTGTGTGCTGTTCTGGTCTTGTTTTATTGTAAATAGTATAAAAGTATTGGAGAATATCCAGAAAAGGGCAAAGGTATGATCAAATGTAGGGAGTAAACTCTGTATGAACAGAGTAGGAATTGCCAGGCTAGAAAAAAGATAAAAGTAAATAGGTATGAAGACACAAATAGCAGGACGAAGGTGGCTAGAGATCATGCACCAGCTGCTTTATTGAATACAAGGTCCTGGCTTAGGGCATCATACAAAGCAAGGAACCACAGCCAGAACAGTCAAAAGGACACTGACCACAGAACTACCAAACAGTGCTGTGAATGCCAAAAATTTGCATGGATTTAAGGGTACAAAATAAAACCCATGGAAGTGCAACCCACTAAGGATCACTAACTACAAAGAAATTGCAGTTCTAGTACTTCTTGAGTTATTTATAAATAGTTGGAGGACAGAAGAGCATTCAGGGATATTATGTGTATTTAGCCTAATATTTTCCCTATTAGTTTGCTTCATGCTAAATTTTGGAATCTGAATACTAGGCTAGGTGGAGCTTTAGTCTGGGCTACTGGTATGCTTTTGTTTGTTTCTAAACCCTGAAAGAGCTGTTCAGTTCATCCTATATATCTGTTTGTGTGTGGGTACATGCACTGAAAAAAGGAACTGTTGAAAAATTAGGTCCTAACTAAGTAACACAAGTTATTGATTTTTAGGAGCAAAGACCTTGGGACATTTTCTCTTAGGGAAGTAAGTCAGAAGTACGGCAGCAAAGATCAAATTGTCTCTTTTTTTCTTCCTTTAAGTTACTTTTGGCTTCACATAAAATAGAATGGAAAAATTGAGTGTCTACATCAGGCCCCAGAAAATGCAGTCTCTGAGGAACTAAGGAGAAGTATATTCCTTTTGTAATTATTTGAACTATCTTATGAATTATTATCCAGCCAAGCATTTTGTCTCTGCTTATCACTGTGGTATCTTAAAGACTTGAAATTCTGATGTAATACAACAAAGTAATAAATGAATTCTATGTTAATTAGATATAGTGTTCTTAAGGGCTAAAGACTTTCAAGAAATTAAGATATTTTTACCCACCTCTGTCTCATTTTTCCAAGTCTAGCCCTTGATCATTTCACATTTGCATGCAGTAGTGTTCTGAAAATAGAGTTAGATCCTAAAGAGCAACTTATATATTTTTCAAATTGTGAATGTACAGGTTGAATCCTTGTGGCAACACAGTTAAAATGCTTATTTAGAATTTCAACTTAAGCTTATCACCAGTAGCAATTTAAATGATCTGTTGTTGGATGAAATGTTAAAATAAATGACTAATTAGTGTGAACTTGCCAGCATTTAGTCACCAAGCAGCTTGGAAGCTCTAGGGAACAGCTTTATAACAATTTACAGTACCCTACTTAGACAAGGACACCGTTTTGCAATTGTCAGATATAATTTGACATGTCTGTAATATTGCTTTATGCATAACACTTCTTCTGCTCTTCAAAACGGATAGTCTTCATTCTTCACTGATGGTCTTTATTTAACTGGTCTCAAAGTTAAAGTGATTAACTGATATTTGCTCCTTTACAGTGTATCTGCTTAGTCCTAGAGCTAGACTTACCATAAAGGGAGTTTGTCGAGATTGGTTTATTCACACATCCATGCCAACACAAAGGTAGTTCTTTACCAGTCATTCCTCCTTTGTGGGGTGTGAGGCAGTTCAGCTGGTGGTTTTTATTGCTGATGGACAGTCCTTCATCCACTGTACTAAACATAAGATCCCACCCAATACAGGGCAGATCTCTCAGCAGGTAAGCATCTCCATTACAGGAGCTGGTGCTGGAAGCCTCAACTCTGAGGTCCTCCATAATGGGCTGTGACATTGCATCATGTTTTAAAAAGGCCCAAAAAGGGGTTGGCAGCACAAGGCAATGCCTGCTGCAGTGTGCAGGGACCCTCAGCAGTGACTGTACCATCTCACTCTCAATTTTTGTCAGCAAAAGGCACAGGTATTGGTGAGGGCCACACAGGGTGAGGGCACCTCCCTTGCCACAAAGCTTGCTACCGTGTGAAAGGTTGTGTGAAGCTTCCTTTGCCTGCAAACTCTATAAAAGGCCCATCTTCGCCTATGAATGTGGTTGGTGGCCAGCGTGTGGCGAGAAACCCCATGATTTAGGTAACACTAGGAAAGGCAGCTTGCAACTATTTCATTAAGAACAGTTTTTCTGCCATGTTGCTTCTCTTATGCATAAAGTGTCTGATCCATTCAGAAATATTCTCTTTTTCATAAAAGCAAACATGCTTATTTTTGCCTCTAAAATCTGGGGAAAAAAAAACCCAAAACAAAACAAAATGCCAACTCAGTAGTCTGTCTGTGTAACTGTAATGCAGCTGTTAGGAGTCTGCTGAGTTATAGCTCTGGTAGCTTAAATAGCCCCTATATAACACGACCCAAGCATCATACTTCTGTGGTGCTTTGCAGCAGCTCAGGAACAGTTAGGATATTACCTTTTCCCGTGGAGTGAGGAAGAGGTGACAAATAGGATACTTTTTACCTTTTTGGATTTAATATTTTATGATAAATGAAAACAGAAGGAAATTGGTTATCTAGATCTCTGTCTTGCCTGCAAGAAACCAGGAGTTTCCTTGGGCAAGTGATTCAACTTTTCCATGCAAAAGTTCTCTTTTTTTGACCTTTAAGTGCTAAAGCACACCTCTATAAATCTGTTTAAGCTTCTTGGGTGAAAGCTCTGGTGCACATGGGGAAAAAAAAATCTCTGCATTTTATTAGAAATGTTGTATCTCAGAAGCTGGTAACTCAGCCAGGGGCAGGGCAGTTGTCCGACTCTTGCACTGCAGGATGGAAAGCCCAGGGAGAGCTGTCACTCTTGAGAAGCAGACGTGGTTTTCATCATTCATCAACAGTCATTCTGGCTGGTGCTTTAAGGAACTTCTGTGGACCCCAGAGGGGGACATGTCCATCACTACTGAGCAGAAGAGAGGGCTAATGCAACGCAGGGACCTTCACAGCAGTGAGAGAAACCTGGAAGATTTTTTGCAGTTTATGCAGTGTCTCCCCAGGCTGGAATAAAATCTGGAATAATCTATGTAATGTTCCACATCTCACACTAATGGCAATAGTTTGTATTATTAGAAATTACTTTTCCAAAATCATAAGGCTATTTTAAGACCTAGGTAAGGCTGCAAATTCATCATGATTACTGTTGGTGTCAAAGAGGTTGGGAATTGCTTTCATTGCCTTTTCCCCTGTGCTGACACATAAACACATGCCCAGTTGGGTGGCTGGCTCCCTAAACGCATGGGCCGATGAGCAGCTGTATAACCTTCACTGGCAGTCTCACCAAAGCAGCCTCTTGGGGTTCTGTCTGTACAGGAAAGGCCATTAGCCCATGCAGAAGGCAGGAGGCAGCAGGTCCATCCTCATCCCACCTAGGTGGGTAAAGCATGCACCCTGCACAGAGCAGGCGATCAGCTGGAAGATGGGAATGTAGACCTTGTCCTGGAAAGGCAAGGAACCGTTCCATTAATCAACTCCAGGGCAAGAAGCTTGAATTCTGCCTGGATGACATGCAAAATCCAGTGGGAAATGTGATTTGTCACCCACGCATAAAAAGATTTTCCATGCTGGCTTCTACAAAGATTTTGTTTAAATGGATTTCATACCATTTCCTTTGTTCTCTGGTCAAAAATTCAATTTCCTTTAAAATAAATATCAGGAAGTTAATTTTAATTGCTTTTTGTTTATTTTACAACTCCATTATTTTCTGTCAAGTTTCACATGTTTGAAAACAAAAATGTTACTAGCTTTCTGTTTCAGCAGATGTATGGGAGCAGACAACAGACCTCAATCAATGTGATATTTTTTTAAAGAATGTAAATTAATTCGAAGGAGGTGGGAGAGGGCACATGTATTTGTAACATGCATTTTAAGATATTTTTGCATTTACATTTATTTTTAATGGCTTTTATGCCCTCTAATGTCGGAAAACGTTATTGCAAGGTAGTGTTGGGTTTTTGACAATTTTTTCCTTAACTGTGTCTGTCAGTATCAGACTAAACTATTTGGTCTTTATAAAAATCACATCCTGGATTTATTTCTACTATAGATGTTCTGCAATTTCGCAGTTTTGGTGTAAAGGTCACTTTGGTGGAGGGAGGGGATGTTTCCACCCAAAGTAAGCTCTCCCAAATACAAATTTCCAATGTGTCAAACACACACAAAAATATTGCTAAATTACAATTTCTGTGATTACTTGTTTCATCCTCCAAAATACACGTATTTTTGTCTTGGAAAAACAATTACTCTTGTGTTCAACCAGAAGTTAAATAAGCAACATTGTCCCTCTCATTTCTTAAGATTGTTAAAGCAAAAGACCTTCTCTGGTCACATCAAGGAAAAATAGCTAAAAAGTATGACTCGTTTCAGTAATAATTCAGACCTTTGATTTATGAAATATTTGATCTTAGAGCCATCAAAACCCAGTCTTTATTGGACTCAGGAATAACATAAATAGCTGATGATGCCACAAATACAGCCTCTGTTGTCTGAGATTTCTTGAATTATGGGTATGACACATCACATGTATTCCACACATCTGTTAGAAAAATAGTATCGATACGGTAGGTGGATGACCATGGATAAACTCTGCAGTGGCAGTGCTTAGATTACAGACTGGGCATTCATAAACCCAAATATATTCATGTTTCGCAAGCTCCTACAAAACCTCAGCCTTTTGTGTGTGATTCAGGCTCATTTCATGCTACCAAATCTGTCATGCAAAGTGCTAAGTCGTGCCCATGTTACTCCAACAGTAATGTGAAAGATCCAGTAATTGCAAAATGAAGGAATTCACTGGCTTCCTCTCTCACCTTGTATTAAGGTGTCAAATATGCAGACGTGGTCTGCCGCCTGTTGAATACAAACAAGTGAGACAAATACACATGCCTTTAAATCCAGTCATCCCTGAATGAAGTCACTTTGTGAGCAGATAGATGTCCATGGGCTGCAAGCAATAACACATGCCTGACCTATCTGGATTATGCTTAGAGAAACCTAGGCATTAGTTTGATCATGTAGTTTCTGACTTGTGATTTAATAAAACTTGATTGGCACTTTTAGTTTGTCATAGCCTTTTCCCTTCCCTTTTTGGCTAAAGAAGTAGAATGCACCTGACTGATAACAGGAATCAGTACAACATCTCTTTTTCTTCAATCATCCAGAGTGTACAATATTGGGATGACACTTTTGATGTTAGAAAATCAGATTGTCAGTACAAATCATAAATGCCCAAGGACTGACTTGAGCTTTGGCCACAATAATAGACATATGTGGAACAGACTATATGCAAACTATGAAAAGACTGCAACTAGAGAAAAAAAGCCTGTAAAGGAGAATATGTTTGCATTTCCACTCTGAAGAGCAGTGAAACAAGCAGGGTAGCACTAGATAAAACCTTGAAATTGTTACCTTTTGAAGAGTGACTCTGAAAATTGCTTAATAAGACTCCATATTTGTTGTGTCTCCATGGCTGAAGAAATCAGACTTTCTGCGGAGTTTTGGATTTGTTTTAGAGATCAGTTATAATTTTTCCACTTTGAAATACAAGCACCACAAAACTACCCTGCCATCTGAAAATGAAGTTATGTTCTTTCTTAATTTAGACTTTATAAGGAATAAAGCCATTACAGGTGGGGGTAAAAGAAGAAAGTTTCTCTTCATTTTATGTCATCCACTTCCATTGGTAGCATTCAGTCATACATGAAGTATAGCTAATGGTAACGTTTAATCCAGTAGGGACAAGTCCATTAACAATTCCGGGCATGCCAACACAAGATTAAAATCTGTGTCACTGTCCAGAAGAGCAAGTATGTTTCTCTCCCTGTGCAGAAAAGCTAATTTCTTGGAAGCAATTTTTTTCTGACCATAATTTTATTTCAACATCTCCAACACAGTGTTTATCAACAGGAGAAAAACTAGATATGTAAGGGTTATTAATGATGTGAAAGATATTATTAACACTAAACTGTGGACAAGCAACATTACCTTTGTAAAATGTCACAGTATTACAACTTATTCAAGCTGAAGTAGAAAAATAATCAAAAGCAAGTTATTTTAAAATAAGCAGTATATCCATCTACCTGTCATTTTGCCCAGAAGGCAAGAAAAACACTGCAAAATACCTTCATGTATCAAACAATCCTTATATTCTTATTTCACTCCATAACACTGAAATACTGTAAAAAGGCATCTCCTTGAGTAGGTCCACACATAAATACTGAAATGTTAGACATGGATCAGCTAATAGTTCCTGTCACTACTTCTAAAGCATCAGTCTGCACTTGGTTCACATAATTACAGTGTCACATTATCAACAGGATGAACTATATCCCTGAGCAACATCAAACCAAATTAATTGGAGCCAGCAATGCCTCCTGTCCACAGCAGCCACCAGTGACTATATGAGCTTATGAAGGTTCCGAAATATAGGATTTCAAGGCATCTAACTAGGATACGCATCTAAATACAGATTCTGGAATCTAGTTAAAGAGATCTGTTCCAGTAGTGCTGCACACGTGTAATTTTTAAATTTCAAGATCTGATCGTGCCGGGTGTCTGCCTTTTAAATAGCTTTCTGATGATACACTTTGATTCAATTTAACAAAATACTTGGATTGTATCTAAAAGGCTGATGTAAAACAATAACGAATACCAAATCAGCAATGATTATCAGTGATTAGATCCTGGGACTTCTCCACCAAGCTCACCACCCTGGCCCCATGCCCACCACTCTCCTCACTGCTCTGCCGGGAAAAAAAAGGGAGTTAGTTAGATGTCAGGGATCCCATTTGTCAAAGGGACCTTGAAAGGTCATTTATTCACTTCTCTGCTCAGAGGAAAGAACAGCTGGGCATGCATCACTCCTGACAGCTGAAAGTCAGCTCTGGCTTTAGGAAGATAAGCACCAAAAATGCCTATGATGTGAGATGCAAATCTTTATGAGAAGGAAAGAATGATCTCTTTCTTGTATTTTTCCAGTTTTATGCATCTTGTCATTAAGACCAGCTATATTAATAATTTAGAAGAGGGATTCTATTGCATGATGTATTTTATTCAGTCTTGCATGTCACAAAATCAGAAACTATAGCATTCAAATTCTGAGCAGGTGGGGGGGTGGGTATTAGTAGAAATACTAATGTATTTTTTCCTGTGAATATTTTATACTTGACCATGTTTTGTAAAGCAAATAAACATTTATTTTACACAAGATGATCTTTGTCAGTAGTCTAAGACCTGAGAATCTATATTATATCAGCCTGGATGACAACTTATTTGAATATTTATGTTAAACACCTTACTCTTACAAAATTCAATCTATTTATCTTCACCTACAAAGCAATACATATCCTTCTGACATATGCTGAGCACTCATTGCTAGAAAGTGTTCTCTAAGTCCATACAGATTCTCCATCATCTGATATCCCCATCCACTTATCCCCTCCTCGTGATTAGGTGCGGGATTTAGACCATGTGACTTGAAGACTGCCCTCATCTTTATTATTATTCCAACTCCTGCTAAGCAGACAGATTTTGTTTTCCATAGCATTTTCCAAACACTGCTCCTCCTGCAGTTTCATTTCTAACCTTTTCTTGTGTTAACAGTTTATAAATCCTTTGTAATAGGGAATGTGCTACCTCCCTTCTCACAAACATACTAAACATACATGCCACGATCAGTGTTTAATAATAACTTAAAATCCAACAAAGAAAAAATCTGAATGGTACTTGAAAGTAATTTATCTATTAAATTCCACAGTATGTAATTAAATACTTATAGAATATGGCATGCTACAGAGTGCAATGAGCTGATATCTTGCAATAAGCTGTCACTGGATTGCCTCCACATACTTCAGTAGCACTATGTTTTTACTTGCTGGACCAAACAATATTCAGCATCATAAAGAGAGGTAGTAGAACTAGTAATTCTGAGCACTGCCAGGAATGGCATTTAGAATTTGTTTGGTTGCTTGCTTGTGTGTTGAATTTTTCATGTTTGCTTTTGTCTAGACCACAGATGAGACCTCTACAGGGCAGCTAGTTCAGTCCCCCACTCAAAGGCAGCCTATCAACAGCAGTAGGTTAGATCAGCTGTGCTTTTGTCCAGCCAAGTGTTGAAAATCTCAAAAGATAGAAATTCCACAATCTCCTGGACAGCTGGTACCAAAAATGTGCTACCCTCCTAAATGAAAGTACTGTATCAACTTAAGTGAGACAACAGATTATTCAGCTTGGCACTTGCCTTACCAAATAGTGTCCCTGTGATCTTGCCAATGGAAAGTGATGAGTTCTTCCAACAAGCAAACAGAGTAAAGACTTAAATTCAACACCGATTTATTTTTTCTTCCTTAGCAAGGTCTCTCAGGTCTCTCACTCTCCAGGCAGCCTGGGAAGACTACAGCAGGTAAAACATAGATGCCCACAGCTTGATGGACAGAATGCACAACACTGGGAATGCAGCAAGGATTATTTGCAAAAGAAAATCTATTATGCAATTAATTCAACTTGAAATTCAATATTTAAAAAACATTTTGCTTTTTTTTTTGTTTTTTTTTTTTTTTTTATCTAGATACGGTGACATGGTGCCAAAGACAATAGCTGGCAAGATTTTTGGTTCAATATGCTCCCTGAGTGGGGTCTTGGTCATTGCTCTGCCAGTTCCTGTAATTGTCTCCAACTTCAGCCGTATCTACCACCAGAATCAACGAGCAGACAAGCGCAGGGCACAAAAGGTGAGCTCCTAATTTTTTCCGCTTCTGCTATTGAAAAATTAATAACTTGAGTTTCTATATGTTGTGCATCCTCAAAGTGAGTATTTCTTAGCAAAATAACTATTCTATATATGCGCCACACAGCTAGGCCATGTCCTAGATGCTAAACAACATCAGACAAAAAAAAACACAACATGGCTCGTTTATATTTTCTGTCAAAATTTACAGATTTACTGTTGTGGTAATTCATCCTACTTGTTAGACTAGATCTAGTCTTTTCAGACAATTGTTGCAGTTCCACCCACTGAAAATCCTTCTGTGTTTCTTACACAGACTTTCTTTCCATGAGCATCTTCTGAGAAAAAAAAGAATAAAAAGAAAAAAAACCTAATAATGATTCCTAATGTCTCTCTTAGCAGCCTGCTCTACTAATCCATGTATTTAATTCCCAGGTTCAGTCTCTGGGGAATCTGATTATTGATGAACTTGTCTCCTCAGCACCTACTTTGCTTAAAAGTCTTCAGAAAAAAAATAAAAACTTACTCACAAAAAGCCGAAAGCAAAAGTCTCTTTTTCCAGCTTCCTTGATTCGCTGAGTCTATCACTAAAACACCAACTAGTTCTACAAGACAGTTCCTCTCCTTGACCCATCTGGGCAAGGTTGGGAGCCAGGAAGAACTATTTACCGGAAGAGCTGCAGCCAAGCCTGGGCAATCAGCTTCCACCCAACATCACGGCTAGTGTACTAATACCAATCTACTTCACCCAACCCTGCAATGCTAAGCATCTTAGAAAGCTTCCACTGACACCTGAAGCTCTGATAAGGGAGCTGAGATGCATTGCCTTCTGCTCCTCTGCTGATGGCCATTGAGAAGAGTGTTTACAACCCAGGCTGCAAGATGGCCAAGGCTAAGGTGTCAGCACTTGAGTTTTCTGTGGTCCGATGGCCTCTGTTCAGGGGTCCTGAGTCTCCAGAAATCCAAGGAGAGCAGGATCATTGCCCACAGAGATGTGCAGGTAGGCCATTGTTGGAGACTACATACATAGACTGTGGAACACAGCCAGCTGCAAGCTTCATCTGCCTCATATAGATAAAAGCACCAGATTTAAAGATCCAGAAGTATTTGCTTCTTTCTGGACACCTTTTTGACTATTTTTTTTTCATGAAAAGGAAGTGAAATAAATATACACAGTCATACCATTCCCAGAATATCTTAAGGAGAAACAGAGGTACATGGCCAAGTCTGCCATCATCTCAGGCTGAAAATATTTCACCCTTTAATGGCCGCACCTTGGAAGAATGCTGTCAGATGAGGAAAATGGCCATAAAAGAAACCAGGTGTATTGCAAAAATGTTATCCCTTTCTAGAAACCTGATTTCAAATGTAGTCTGCTTCAGTGATCCAAATACCACACCTTACCTATCTATTAATTCCACCCACCCTTTTGCATGCCATTTTGTCCCACAATTATAGCTGTGCATTCCGCTCTCTCAGAGCTGGGAAATACAGAGACATGTCACTTCTACACTGCGTTGTTTCTGCCAAGAAATTTTCCACTTCTGTTTGTGTAATGGCAGCAGACAAAGAACAGTATACATCAGCCAAAACACAATGCTTCTTTACTGTTCCTCTGAGCATTGCACCAGTCATGGGTAACATATCTGCTTGATCCCAGCAATAAATGTGCCTGTTTTGAGCTTTCGTAATAGCTACAGACACAACCAGCCTTACTTCCTATAGAGACTGTCTCCTACTGCATGTCAAGTCTTCTATGCCTGCTTTACACTTGCTGGTGAGAAAGAGATGGACACTAGAAAATACCTTGCTGGCAATAATTAGATTGGCAGACTGCTATTATTCCTCATAATCTCCTCCTGAATAGAAGCTGCTTGAGTTAATAACTGACTTTTCTCCTTGCTAAACAGTGAAGTCATTATATGTTTCAAACAGGAATATGAAATGATAAATGGTAGTCTTGCCAAGTGTTTTTTCTCTGCTCTCCAGAACAATACTGACAGTAAGGATAAGAGATTTCTGACTGTGTTGATGCCCTTCTTGCTTCAGAGAAAATGGCTTTGAGGTCTGATTGACTTAGCACTGATTTATATCTCCTCACTCATTTATATCTCCTATTGCAAAGCTGATCTCTGTCAATCTAAAATGACTGAGATGTTGAACTGAATATCACTCTGAGAGACTGAAAAAAATCAACAAAAGGCACTTCTTGGGTACTGTATAGTCCATATTTAGCAATATTTAGCTAGGAAATATAGCCTTGCATGTCACAGAAGGGTTCTATTGCATTGCATAAGAATATTCAAGCAAAAAGATCACATTATTGAAGCTTGAAATTCCTTCTTCATTCAATACAGTAGAAGCTTCTCGCAGCTTTCTGAAATAAGTATTCCCTTAGGCACAAACCTTATTCTTACTCTCTAAGGCTGAAGAACATAAGCTTGAAGAAGGGGCTGTTTCATGGAGCACAGCATGAACCCCTGCAGGCAGTAGTACCTCCCGCTGGCTACAACAGCTTCCATCTGATTGTGGGAGTTGTGTATTTGAATTGTGTAACTTACTTTATCAGTATCTCATGCAAAAGTTTAATCAAGATAGTCTTCAGAAATGGCAAAATATTTGGTCTGTAAGGAAACTCAAGAGCAAGTTCTCTGTTGAAGTCGAAATCTGGTACAGGAGCACTGGCAATTTTCAGCAGAAGAAAAATTTGTCACTTATATTAGGTTTGTTCAAGAGCCATGTGACCATCAGCATATGCATTTACTGAGTTCTGCACAGTCATTCAAGATTAGATGATTCCATTTGTTTCTTTTTGGCCAAAAGATGATTTACATTAAGGCTCAGGAGAAGATAGAAGAAGAAATGTATATATACCATCTCATTTCAAATACATTTCAAAGGAAGATCCTGCTTCCAACCATGGAATATATTGCAATTAGCTTTAAAACCCACTTTGTAATAGAGCTGATAGGTTGTCAGGAGAGGCCAACCTTCCACTGCACTACGGGAACTCACTAGCAATCAACACAAACAAAAAAAAAATAGGTGAAAATAAAAAGCAAAGAAAATTCATCTCTGCTTATCAGAACATTTTCTTCTATCAGATAATAAGGTCCAAGGATCTGACATACCCTGACAATTGCAATTCAGGGCAGAACTAATTATGCCCCGTAGTCTTACTGTGACTTTTCCTCAAGCACATTTATCACTACTGAGACAGTTCTGAAAAATCCTATTTGTGGAGCTTTTCTCGGCTATAAATGATTTCAAGAGGCCAAGTTATTTTGGTTGCCCATCAGTGCCTTCAGGTGGCAAAGTTAATGACAGATGTGTTGTGACTGGTCCATGTGTAAAGGAAAGGACAGAAAAAGAAAAAGTTTAGGTAAGCTTGGACACAATTTCCTATTCCATATTTGATGGGTATTAATGGTTAAGATATGGCTAGACCCTCACAGTGGTGAGTCACCCCATTCACTGGGATGACTACCAAATCAGCGGAGGGCTCCTCTTGAAACCTGTGTGTGGCTACCCAATGGCAGCTTGGCTGTAAAGCTCCATTCTATGTACTGCTGCAGCTCTTATGATGGCAATGTCCACCTTACCCTGAATGAAGCATCTTTACTAGATGCCTTCTTTGTTTTCCATATACCTATTTTTCTGCATATTTTGAAGGCAAGAGCCTTGTATTCTCTTAACCAGCAAGTCCTAAGCGTGGGTCCATCTGCCCAATATTGTTCATTATCTGGTAACTGAAGAAGCCTTAATTTAGTTACCCAAGCAATTTCTCCCAAGAGTGACAAATGGTGCCACAACAGAAACCTAAACAACTATCATCAGCTCCAATTCCTGACATAATACATAAAACTCAACCTGAATCTTTCATGTGAGTATGGTCTTCTATCTTTGTATAGCAAAATCTATCCTAAAGATTGGCTTGGCTTTATTATTTATTGATTGTGAATGATGTATTTATCTGCCAATTTATGAATAATTACTTACTAGATAAATATAAATAGCTCTCAAATAAACTGCAACAGCTAACAGCACCTGGCAGTCTAGAGCTGAGTGTTTGTAGTAGGGAACCCTGCTAGTTATTGTGACTTCTTTAAATGACATAAATAGGCCATTAACCTCAGTGGGGTTGCCAAGACATAACTAACAAAACAACTTACCCAAGATTTTTTTAATTTAGCACAAAAGCATATAAAGCTTGTGTTTACTGAACAATACAATCATAGAATCACAGAACAGTTAGGGCTGGAAAGGACCTTAAGATCATCTAGTTCCAACCCCCCCTGCCATGGACAGGGACACCTCACACTAAACCATCTCACCCAAGGCTCTGTCCAACCTGGCCTTGAACACTGCCAGGGATGGAGCATTCACAACCTCCCTGGGCAACCCATTCCAGTGCCTCACCAGCCTAACAGTAAAGAATTTCTTCCTTATATCCAATCTAAACTTCCTTTGTTTAAGTTTCAACCTGTTACCCCTTGTCCTGTCACTACAGTCCCTAATGAAGAGTCCATCCCCAACATCCTTATAGGCCCCCTTCAGATACTGGAAGGGTGCTATTAGGTCTCCACGCAGCCTTCTCTTCTCCAGGCTGAACGACCCCAACTTCCTCAGCCTGTCTTCATACAGGAGGTGCTCCAGTCCCCTGATCATCCTCGGGGCCCTCCTCTGGACTTGCTTCAACAGTTCCATGTCCTTTTTATGTTGAGGACACCAGAACTGCACACAATACTCCAGGTGAGGTCTCACGAGAGCAGAGTAGAGGGGCTGAGAAGTCACGCTCCCAGTTCATGTTCATTTTCTCATCGACCAGCACCCCCAAGTCCTTCTCTGCAGGGCTGCTCTGAATCTCTTCTCTGCCCAACCTGTAGCTGTGCCTGGGATTGCTCCGACCCAGGTGTAGGACCTTGCACTTGTCATGGTTGAACTTCATAAGTTTGGCATCAGCCCACCTCACAAGCGTGTCAAGGTCCCTCTGGATGGCATCCCTTCCCTCCAGCATATCAACCGGACCACACAGCTTGGTGTCATCGGCAAACTTGCTGAGGGCGCACTCAATCCCACTGTCCATGTCACCAACAAAGATGTTGAACAAGACTGGTCCCAACACCGATCCCTGAGGGACACCACTCATTACTGGTCTCCAGCTGCACACTGAGCCATTGACCACAGCTCTTTGTGTGCAGCCATCCAGCCAGTTCTTTATCCACTGGGTGGTCCACCTATCAAATTTATGTCTCTCCAATTTAGAGACAAGGATGTCATGCAGGACAATGTCAAAAAATTTAATAATTTGATAATTTGAATAGGTTGTGAAAGCAAGGAACAACTCAACAAATGTATGAACCTTATTTAGTTCTGTACCCATTAATGTACATAAACAGCACTTCCTTCTCTGCTACATGCTGACATCCTATAACTTATTGTCAGCTAATCTGAAGTCAATTATTTGTAACTACTGAAAATCGGAAGATCAGAGCATGGAATCTGAGCTTGATTTTTTGCTTGGAATGAGCATACAGGATGGGTTTATGAAAGGCCAAACAAAAAGTGATATAAAGAACGTTACTTGATATTTGGACAATTCTACCACCCAACCACTTGTTCGCTCCTCCCCAGCAGGGTAGGGAGAAGACTCAGAAGGATAAACATGCAAAAATTTATGGGTGTGGATAAAGAAAGTTTAATAGTTTTTTGAAGTGGGGGTGGTGGATGAGGCCTGAGGGGGTGGGGGTCAGCAACGGAGGGAGAGGGGACAAGAAAATAAATAATGCACCAATTGCTCACCTCCAACAAGCTGATGCTCAGCCTGTCCCAGGGCAAGGGCAGCCCCTGCCAGCCTCCATCCCCATCCAATTTTGTTGCTGAGCATGACATCCTATGGTATGGAATATCCCTCTGCTCAGCTGGGGTCAGCTTTCCCAGATATGTCAGCTTTCCCAGATATGTACCCCCCAATTTCTCATGCACCTTCAGCCTGTTCAGCAGGACAGTCTGAGGAGCAGAAAAGGCCTTGATGCTTTGTACGCACTGCTCAGCAGCAGCTAAAATACCCCATGTTACCAATACTGTTCTAGTCACAAATCCAAAACATAGTTCCATAGGGCTGGCAAACCTGCCATATGAGGAAAGATGGAAGGAGCTAGGTCTTTTCTCCCTGAAGAAAAGAGGGCTCAATGGAGACTTCATCACAGTATTCCGTTACTTAAAGGGTGACTACAAATAGGATGAGGACTCTCTCTTCATGAGGAGCCACATGAAGAAGACAAGGGGCAATGGGTAAGAGTTGCACAAGGAGAGGTTTCATCTGGACATAAGAACAATTATTCATTGAAACAACACCCCCAGTGAAGTGGTAGAGTTTCCCTTGCAGAAAGTTTTCAAGACATGATTAGATGGGGCACTAAATAATTTTATCTAGGCTCCATTTCTCACAGAATGTTAGACCAGATGAACTTTCAAGGTTCCTTCCAACCTGTGCTGTTCTATGATTGATTCTATACCAGCTACTATGAGGAAAATTAACACAGTTCCAGCGAAAACCAGTACACACAGAATGAGTGTGAACGAATACTTATCTTTTAATTCTACAAGATCATTAACAAAAATAATCATAAGGTAAGTAATTAGCAGTTTTTGAGTTTTGATAGTAAAAGAGTTATCTGGTCTACAGAGCAGTAGAAGAGTGACAGCAGGAATGATCTAAGTCCTAAATTACCTAGGCTACCTATGCTTCTTGCATAGCAAATTGAAGACACACTCTTGCCAGAAATGTTTCACAGTACTGCAGTAAGCCATGCCTTAAAGTGTTCCTGATAAAATCTCTCTCTTAAAACAGCTGGACAGATGAGGGCATCTTGGGTGTTAAAAGCTGAATGTTGTAAATACTCTGCGGTGCTACATTTGGCACTTATTAAAAGCTTGTGAAATTAATTTTTTATATTTCTAAAATTGACAGAGCTAACTGTTGTTAAATAACAGTGAATTCCCTTTGTAAGGTTTCTGTAAGTGCAGCCGTAGACAAGGACCCACCTCTAAGTTGTAAAATTTGAAGCTAGGAAAAAGAAAGCAATTCATTCAAAAGCAAAGTTTAGTGCAAATACAAGGAAATCTGATCATCAGTTTCTTCATGAAGTTTCAGACAAGATTATTGTGGTGGAAAAGAACCATATTTCACCTACATTGGCTTTGTCCTGGACGACATAAAAATTGCCAACATCAGAGACACATTCAGTGGCTAACAGGGAAAATCTCGCAGCAGTTTGAGGACTAAAGGAAAAAACAGGTGTTCTGTAATCACAGTTTTTCTGATGCCATCGCATCATTTTGGTGTCCTTCATAGGAATTCAATCCCCGGTGCACAGCCCTTATAAACCTGTTCCCTACATGAGCTTTTACTGATTCCCTGATAGGAAATGTGAGGAGACACTAGATTACTCATGCTACAGGCTCTGATATAAATCAGGCAGAAGCACTGAAAAGAAATCTTATCACTTTAACAGATTTGTAAACACCTCCAGTTTCAGGAGAATTTTCTGTTAGCTGAGGTATAAGCATGGAAGCCACAGTGTCTGGTTCCTGTCTTGGTAATAGATTTATCTTCTTCTTTTTGGTAAGTGATGTAAATTCAGGCCATATGAACGGATCTCAGCTAGAAAGATGTAAGCTACTCACTCCACAAAAGCTTTTCAAGATGCAATAAATTCATATTTGCAAAGGTATTTGAAAACTTCACGTGGGAAGTACAGCCCATATTGTGTGTGTTGTAGCACATAGATAAGATAGTCTGACAAACTGTTATGTTTCATATATCTTTATCAATTGGTGCTGCAACATAATTATTGCTTCATCACCGCAAAAGAAAATGAATATGCATGCTAAAAGGAAAAGCATAACTAATGCATGTTCATTAAGTCTAATAAATCTCCCTGTATGAAAAGCACACTGAAGAGTACCACGGCTAAAACTTTTGTGCCTGAAATCACTTATTTATGGGACTCCATGTTGCGCCCTGCAAAGGCATCTCTAAAGTGTCTCAAGATCCTAAGGCTAAACAGTACTACTAAGAAGAACCTTTAATATATTTATGTACATAACCCAGTGCACACATCCCGACCCATGAATATTCTGTGGCATAGGTAAAGCTCTTCCATCTGCCTTCACCCATCACACTGTTGGTGTATCTCAAGAGCTCCATTTTGAAAAGGACCTATTTTCTACCCCACCCACACCCCCCCAAAGGGATTTTTAATTGGTAGCCTTGAGGACTCAGCCATATTCACATTGGTAGCACTGGATGTGCCACCGAGGAGCCTGTGTGAGCCTGAGGGTTGGAGCATCGCACGCCCGGTGGCTCACTGCAGCACACTAAGCTGCCCAGGGCTGGTCAGTCATGGTGCTCAGTAAAAGACTGGACATTTACCCTCCAGTCCAGTCCCTGGGGACCTGCTCAGGGTGTTGGAATGTGGGGCTGCAGATGTCCTTCCAGTGCTAACAGGAGGAAGGGGAAAGCAGGAACACTGCAGAAGCACTGTGCAGGTGATTGGGGCACTTGGCTCCTTACCTCTAGCATAATTAATGCATTAACTGCATTGCTAGAAAGGCTGTGTTCACCAAGGAAGGCAGTAAAACAATGTGTTATTCTAAAATACACAATTTATCACAAAATCAGGCCACAGCCTCTCATGTGAGATTTTTGACTCAGTGATGCACGCACACACGCACAGCATTATTTTATTTCAGAACAGTTAAAAGGTAATAAATACATTACATATAACGTCAGCCAGACTCTAGCATGTCTGCTGTTAGCTGTCATGAATTCCTGGCTTGCTGCTGAGAAGATCTGTGAGTTTGAGGCTGTGGGTGCAAAGAAGCGTGGTGTTGAGCTATTCCTTATAGTCAGTTAATTATTAATCATACTAGAGAGATCTGGTGCTGCAGTGACCTGGCTGCTTCCCTATTCAGAGATTCTCAGTCATTTCATGGTGATGTTTAATGTCCCAGAAACTGGGACAAGAGGGGAAGATGTTTCCTCTATTTTCTGAAAATATCAACTGAGTAATTATCAGATATGAAAATCCCAATTAATATATCAAAGTCAGTTTTTTAAGTTCTTCACTGTATTTCTTTCCGTGCTTCAGCAGCCATTCAACACAAAATGCTGCTCAGCATTTGGCTTTCAGAATCAGAAATTTAACCATGAAGATAAACCCAGACTGTGTAACCAGACACAAAAATTACAGAATCAGGATACCATGCTAGAAATCCCATATAAGCTTCTGTTTTCCACATTACTGGATGAAAGAGTCTTTTCCTCGTTTCCCCCTAATGTTGGTTTCTTGCTTTTGTACAGAAGTAACTGGATGCTAAGTGTCCTTCTCTCATGAACCACCTTCCACTTTGGAATAAATGTCACCTTCATGAGCAATGAAGCTCACCTGAGAAATCTCAGATCTCTCTCAGCAATTTGATCCCTGCATTTTCTGAAAAATCAGATTATGATAAATGATTGCAAGTATTAAGTCAGATTATATCAACAGACATGAAGAGGCAAAAAGACTTTTAAAAGGTCTAGCAAGTATTTAGGACCTTAGCTGGGAGACAGCATAAAAGGCACTACCACATTCTGCTACTCTAAAAACCCAGAAGGTTCTGAGAAACCAGCTCATGGCAGTTGCAATATTATGTTTTTTGAACAATATATTCACCTTTAAAGACATTTTCCCTGCAGGAGCAGCTGAGATGGATGCCTGTGTTCCTGACCCGCAAGGCATAAGGAGTGGCACAGTTGCAGCAATGCAAAGAAAAGGAGGCACTTACATGTTAATCTGTCCAGTACCTTCTCCAAAATCATTGTGCTCATTAGCTGATCCATGCAAACAATAAACCTTCTGTCATTTGCATTCTAAATGGGAAGACACTCATGCTTTGCTCCACCTGGGGGACAGATGCAATGCAGCCTTTCCGTTATTATGATATTGATATTCATAAGCAGCTGATTCCAATTAGTGGTTTTAGATAAACAGAATAATGGATATGAGTACAAGTGACACTCTTCCTTTTGTCTGTTTACACAGAAAGCCAGACTTGCTCGAATTCGTGCAGCAAAGAGTGGGAGTGCTAATGCCTACATGCAGAGCAAACGAAACGGCTTACTGAGTAACCAGCTGCAGCAGGTAATGTTCCCATATCCTCCAGCTCCAGAGTAACAGCTTAATGACAGCCCAGCAGTGGCTTATTCTATTTATCACCAGGGCAAGTCAGCTTGGGTCTTTTAGGCAATGTTATATTTGGAGGTAGATTAAAGAAGGATAAATTGGACAATTACTATCATTAAAGGAAGCTTATGAGATGGCGTGGTATTAAAAGATGAGGGAAATGGCCAGATAGACATGCTGGATTCAAATGTAACCCACATTTTTAGTTAGGAGACCTCATTAAGAAAGTAAAGAGCATTTGTCTCTTAGGAATTAGGTTAGATTTATTTCATTTGACTTTAGACAGGTAGACCCTGGGCCACAATTGTTAGTGAGGGAAAGAAGTAGCTCCGGGCTATTGTTTGCACAGAGAGATGCTGCAGATTGAAAAGCATTCCCTGGAAGTGCCTATTTTGCTCTAAGGACAATCTTGGTGATTATATCAAATGCATTGAAATACAGTGTTATCTGAAGAAATTCCACCCCCTGCTTACACCTGCTGAGGAAGCCAGGACTGAGCACCAGGCAGCGGCTGGGACTGGAAACCACAGCAACCCATGCTACTGGAGACAGTCCCTTAACTGCCCGGAGCTGTACCCAGCTGAGAAAGACTGAAGACACAGAGCTTCTTAATCCCTGACATTTTCTGGTATTCAGGCAATTCCCTGGGGCATACAGGAAGGCTTTCATTCCTCTATGCCCTTTCTGTTCAGTATGTGTTAAAATGCCGAGGGCTCTAACCTATAGCCAGAGGAGGAGGAAGTGGCTGACCATCCGTCTTGTCTAGCATTAAAGATGAGCAGTCGTAGCCCTTGTTTCCTCTTCTGGTTGAAAGAACTCAAATCTCTGAACTAAAAAGACACCAAATAGTTCCATTGCCATGCAGATTTCAAATATCCCAAAGTTGAACTGTAATCTTCCCTATTATCCCACTTCATTCCCTATTTAGTTTTTTGCTTTCTAGTGAATAATTATGAAACCAGTTAATAAACAGTAAATGCTTTCTACTTAATTCTTTATTCTCTGTCAGTAACATCTGCTATATGTTTTCCAAACTCAGCAGATTGGGATCAGTGACATGAATTTTTGTGTAAGCAGCAATACCACAAATTCTTTAGTGCTATGAAATGATCCCAGGAGGTTCAATCTCCTTCAAATGAGGCACATTCCCAGGGGAAAAAAAAAAAAAAAAGTCTATTGTCACTTAAATTTATGATAATTTTAAGCATGCGTTGATCCAATATTCAAAGCTTACATGTTGATTGCATTTGTAAATTGTGTTATTCCATCTATGCATAAAAGACCTAAGTTGGAAACATTTAAGAGGAGATGCAATGGCAGGAAAGAAAATATTTTGATTAAAAAACAGATAAGTAAAATTTGCGTTATACAGTATAGCTGAAGCATTGCAGTTATATGACCGTGTACAATCCAGATTAGTTCTGATCAAATATTTGGATAACAGCCCACTTGTTCACAAATGAGAATAATACGGAGTTCTATGTATCAACAGTCCTCCAATGAAGAAGAACAGGCCTTTGTTAGCAAATCTGGCTCTTCCTTTGAAACACAGCACCACCACCTGCTTCACTGCCTGGAAAAAACTACGGTAAGAAAAGAGATCTATCTTTTCCTGTGAATTCCAACACCAGCCTAGTTTTGAATGTTTTCAGTTATTTCTTCTAATTAATAAGCCTTTATATGAAAGTAGTTAGCTAGAAAGAAAAGCCATTTTATCTTAAGGCATTATGCACACTGCATATAAATAACAGAGAGATCCCGGATGAGCGCCTCATCTAGCGTGAAAGATGCTGACATAAGTACACCATGAGATGACATTAGTATGACCAAGCTGTATGTGTGACCTTCAGAATGTTTTTCATTCATTCCAGAATGTTATCATTTGCACTTTTCTGCAGCAGAGTTCATAACACACAATTTGTAGTCCTTATACATTCAATACTCAGTACAGACAAAACAAGTTTTCGCCTGAGCCAGTGTTGGAATCAGGGAGAGCTGATGGGTGTTTCCTCTGATGTCAGCGTGATTCCTGACAAAGTTAGTGTAAAAGAGGATCCCCCAGCAAGTTGTTTTGAAACTTTAAGTGCTTAATCCAGGTGCAGGTGCAAAGCTTCAGTCTTTTGGCTTTGGTTTAGACGCTGAGATCCCAGTAGAAATAACTGATGTAATTCATAATAGCCCAAATATGCTCATCTGGATTTGAAACTCCCTATAAATCAAAAGGACTACTTATTATGTGATCTTTATATATTTCCCTGCTCAATACCTGGATAATTAGACAGCCATTAAGGACAGTAAACTACAGTCGAGTTATGATTCAGTAATAGGTGCCATGTTTACTAAGAGTGTATTTCTAGGCAGATAGCATCACAGCAATAACTCTAATCATCCTGAATTTTATATTGTTTCCTCTTTATAATCTCCTAGGGAACTGAGAGCATAATTATTAGTTGTATTGAATTTAATCTTTGTAGATTTGAGAATTTCACATAGAGCATGATGAAATTGTCTCCCTGTATTTTTATGTTTGTGAGGGGGTTATATTGCCATGTAGAATTTACCTTGTATTGTGGGTAAATTGGTCAACATCCATTAAGCTACCATTCACAAATTTACACCTAGTTTTATAAGTTTTAGCTGCATGTAAAAACTATATGATTTCTCTTGAAGTTTTCTATACATAGTGGAACTTTATGCTATTTTGTCTTATCTTTGTAGTCTAATTTTTAGATTTTCATTAAAACACCTGGTAATGCCTCTGCTGTATTCGGTAGAGATCACTAAAAGCCTTTCCACTCTTTCTCAAAAAGAAAAAAAGAATAAATATGTTTTCCCACAACAGACATTGCTAAATTAAAATATGATGTATATACAATTTAATATTCTCCTTTCAATAGCATTTCTTTGTAAATAAAATGGCCCAGTTTTTACATCACTTAGATAGTAATATGTCATCTGACAGGTGGTTATGCGTCCTTCATTCTTCCTTTTGGAGTATTGATTTTTATATAATGTGCTGTAGGACAAAGCATCATGCTTCCTATTCAGAGTATAATGTGGTTTCTTTGCCGAGATTCAGACTGGGTCCTTCTGGAACATTTTTGAGACATTTTGTACTAGACCATAGCAATCCATCTTAAAAATCATTCCACAGTTGAACATTACAAAAATATTTTAAAATCCTAGTGGTAGCCACAGGTCTTGTCAAATGCTCAAAGAAATCATGGAAAAAAATTGTATTCATTTGGTGGGAACTGAATTCAGCTGCCAATACATTTCCTCTAATCATAATGGTGGACTATGTGTGAGCCTCTTCTTTTTCTTCTTTATTTTTTAAACAAAGCTTGGTTTGTTTTTCTGTTTTATTTTCTTTGGCTGGTTTGGTTTGGGTTTTTTCTTTTTTTTTGTGGTTTTGGTTTTTAATAAGTCTATAAAACAAGTATTATCTTATTTCCTAAATTTTCATGGAGTCTACTTTCTTTTTTTTGTTGTTTGTTGGATCCTGCTGCTAGCAGTGAGTTAATATGGCACTTGAAGGGGTTCCAAGTTGTATTCTGCATATCATGCATTCCTAAGATTTAAGCGGGAAGTTGAGATTTTGGGCTCTCAACTTGTGGAATCTGGCAAGTTGCTGGTTCATGGTATAACAGCAAGGGTAAGATACATTCTTAGCCTCTCACCAGCTTTTGAAATATCGCATGATTCAAGCATCACTGCAGATGACACTAAGCAAAGGCGTATTTCCACTTTTCCCTCCCTTTAAAATCAATAGAATAAGATCTCTTCCAGTTAAGAAAGGCAGAGTGAGTAATGTTATGGGATTCTGTGAAAATTACATTAATAATGAAAATAATTGCACTGGAGGTTATATTTTACAGGCTACTTTTGGCTAAGTAAAGAACGGTTAATTAATAAGTATAATCAAATCTATTAACTTGAGCCATTATATTGTTTCACAATGTTTCCAATCTCTATTAAAAGTTCACTCAATAAACCTCTTTAATAGACCCTACAAATTGAATTCTTGTTGGTTGTTCCATAAAAGTTTTAGGAAGCACAAAATTACTTTTAATCAGAAAACTAGCAGAGTTCTTGGCAAACATACTGGAAGCCACTGAACATAATCTAAAGCAGGTGATTAGGTAATTTTTCTCTCTGAATTTTATGTCCACTGTGCAAGCACATTCAAAAACTTGATTGTGACTGGCATATACCTTACAGAAATCAATATTCAAGCAAGTTCTTTCTTTCCATGTCACTTGAAATTGGCATTCTTCAACACCACTCACTTCCACACAAACTGAGTGAAGAACAGAAGAACTAGAAATAACAATAATATGCCTATAAAGGTATTTCCATTTGTTGCAAACACTTGGGCACAGTTGCTACTCGATTTATTTTGTTCACATATTTTACATCAGTCCCGTACTGTAATTCTCCCCAAAAAACATCAGCACCTTTCCAATTAGTGCATCATTCTTCAGGGGAAAACAAAAATGCAGCAAGCTAACAAATGAGAGTGAGTGAGACTGAGTGTACAACAATCCAGACCATGCTCCCTAAATCACTCCCAATCCATTCCCAGGATATGCGGACTTATTCCAGCAGAAAATGGAAAGATTTTCCTTGTTTGTTTGTTTGTTTGTTTTAAGGAGGCTTTCCCACACTGCACGTGAACGTATCTTAACCTCTCCTTAGTTTGGTCTGCTACTTTAAAATGACTGTAAAAATTCCCCCTTTCTCCCTCCACTATAAGCAGCACCACCATTTCACACTCTTTTGCACACAAAGAAAATGTGGAAATCATGGCTGTGTGCGAAACACTCTGTAATCACTTACTGAGCCAATATAAACTGGCCATTTGCATGAATTTGGATTCGGCTCTATGACAGCCCTATAAAACAACTGTCTATGCTGAGATTAAGCAAAGATCGCATGAAGTACTTCATTTAACTAAACGTTCAGACTTCTAAGCTGCTTTCAATACATCCATCTCCTGTAATTAGGAACTTTTGGATGCTTTTAAATAACCATCTCATCTCCTTTAATCAAAACTTCTGTTTCATTAATCTTTTTCTTTTACATAGATGCATACCTCAAACCACACTTTCATATCCTGATTTTTAACATGTAATTCAAAAGGAAGCTTTATAAACTCATTTGGACAATATTTATGGATTTTATTGTGTTATAGTTCAATATAATAAATCTTACTTACTTCCAAATGACATTTAGAGCATTTACATGAGCACCACTTGCATTTTTATTAATAAACATAATCCTCTATTTTATGGCATTTCATAGATTATACAGATATTTATAATGCAAGCCACATTATTATCACATGCTATTTTACAAAGTAATTTGGATTAACATTTTCTTACTTAGGGCTTTGAGAGTTTTGTTCCAGCATTTACATTTGTATTGGTATTCATCCCAGGCTAATGTGGGCTAAATACTATAATCAAGAATAAGCTGTCTAACTTCGCAGTTTATTCAATTGTGTCAATTTAAGTCTTTAAACAATCATGATTAATATGTTCACTGTAATTATCTTCCTGTGTGTTCTTTGTCCCTTGGTTGGATTCCTCTGGGCTAGAACCATGAGTTCGTGGATGAGCAAGTCTATGAAGAGAGCTGTATGGAGGTTTCTACAGTCAACAGACCCCCAAGCCACAGCCCCTCTCTTTCATCTCAGCAAGGTGTTACCAGCACTTGCTGCTCACGAAGACATAAAAAGACTTACCACATCCCAAACACCAACATCAGTGGCAGCCGCCCAGGCAGCGTACAAGAGCTCAGCACCATCCAGATCAGATGTGTGGAGAGGACGCCTCTGTCTAACAGGTACTTCACCTGCATAAGCACACAGAGGGCTGAAGCCCCTTCCTTCGTGAGAGAAGGGATGTAGAGGTGATGTGGCTTCCATAGTCAGGCTGCGAGACTAAAGGTGAAAGTCGAATACTTATCCAAAAATGGATACTAAGACTGAAACATCCTGCACTCAGTTTGCTGCAGGCTTAGTCCAAGATAACGCAATAGTGTTTCTATATCCATTTCTGCCCTCCCCACAAACTACCACGTACTATTTGCAGCAAATAACATCCAGTTATCTCAAATGAAATAGAGCATCAAATATTATATGCCATGGAAAAAATTTAACATCGAAAAATGTGTGATTCAGATATACAAGGTGAGCAAGTGGGAAGAGAAAGAAAGGTCTGTTACTACTATTTCTACTGTTTTGGTTCAGAAACATATGACAAATGAGACTTCCTCATATTTCCACAGAGGAGAGAAATAAAACTGATTTCCAGAGTCATAAGTGTAATAGTCATAAAGAAGACTCTTCTAAATTGAAAAAAAAAAATGAAATAAGAAAAATCTATTTCCTAATTTAAGGAGTTATTACAAAAGTGAGGAAAGTGCAGGTGAAGTGTTTGTAATTTACTGAATGTCTCTGTACTCTCACAAATAAACTGTTTGGTTTTCAGATATATTCGAACACCACCTCTGAAAACACAGCAGTGGTCTCAGGAGACCCAAAAGTGTTTTCTATTGAAATCAAACATACTACCATTTAAAGAAGAAGAGTTTTCAGCACTAGTTGCCATAGAAATTTTCTTAAGTTACATTGATAGCTTGCTTTGTATAGTTACCAAGTTTGGCTTCACTTTCATGATCAACCCAGCAGCTTGCAGCTACTGAAGTTTTTCAGCTGTTATGCAATGAGACCTCCTGGCCAGTACAAAGCTACAATCTGTTTTAGCTTTTCAGGAAATATTCTTCCTGGTTCCATCCTTTCTCTGCTGGAGGACTTGCCTGAACCATACTTCCAGTGACAGCATATGTAAAAACACAAAGCACCAGCCTTGTGCTAAAATACAAGCTAAAAACACAGGCACAAAATGCCATTCTCACCTTGAATCAGCCACTTTTAAAAGGTCCTTATGACGCTGAGGTACTGCAGAAGCACCAAGAACATGTTAAATCAACCTTAATTAGCACATATATCATTGTGCCTTTATTATTAAGGATACAGAACATACAAAATGCTCTTAAATATGCATGGCATAGAGGAATCTGTAGGAGACTGGTTCCTCTTTTAATAGAATCATAGAACCACAGAATAGTTACGGTTGGAAAGGACCTTAAGATCATCTAGTTCCAGCCCCCCCTGCCATGGGCAGGGACACCTCACACTAAACCGTCTCACCCAAGGCTCTGTCCAACCTGGCCTTGAACACTGCCAGGGATGGAGCATTCACAACCTCCCTGGGCAACCCATTCCAGTGCCTCACCACCCTTACAGTGAAGAATTTCTTCCTTACATCCAATCTAAACTTCCCCTGTTTAAGTTTTAACCCGTTACCCCTTGTCCTGTCACTACAGTCCCTGATGAAGTATCCCTCCCCAGCATCCCTATAGGCCCCCTTCAGGTACTGGAAGGCTGCTATTAGTTCCCCATGCAGCCTTCTCTTCTCCAGGCTGAACAGCCCCAACTTCCTCATCCTGTCTTCATATGGGAGGTGCTCCAGTCCCCTGATCATCTTCATGGGCCTCCTCTGGACTTGTTCTAGCAGTTCCATGTCCTTTTTATGTTGAGGACACCAGAACTGCACACAATACTCCAGGTGAGGTCTCACAAGAGCAGAGTAGAGGGGCAGGATCACCTCCTTCAACCTGCTGGTCACACTCCTTTTGATGCAGCCCAGGATACGGTTGGCTTTCTGGGCTGTGAGTGCACACTGAAGCCAGCTCATGTTCATTTTCTCATCGACCAGCACCCCCAAGTCCTTCTCTGCAGGGCCGCTCTGAATCTCTTCTCTGCCCAACCTGTAGCTGTGCCTGGGATTGCTCCCACCCAGGTGTAGGACCTTGCACTTGTCATGGTTGAACTTCATAAGGTTGGCATCAGCCCACCTCACAAGCGTGTCAAGGTCCCTCTGGATGGCATCCCTTCCCTCCAGTGTACCAACCAAGCCACGCAGCTTGGTGTCATCGGCAAACTTGCTGAGGGCGCACTCAATCCCACTGTCCATGTCACCAACAATGATGTGGAACAAGACCAGTCCCAACACCGATCCCTGAGGGACACCACTCGTTACTGGTCTCCAGCCGCACACTGAGCCATTGACCACAACTCTTTGTGTGCAGCCATCCAGCCAGTTCTTTTTCCCGTGAGTGGTCCACCTATCAAATTGATGTCTCTCCAATTTTCTGCATAGCAAGTCACTTGGCTATGCAAAGTTTGTTCGGATACTTCCCCTGTTCAGAAACACTTAGGTGATGAGATGAGAAACTTTTAGATGTGCTGAAATGGTAAAGGAAAGGAGAAAGGGGCCTGTCCATGGACACAGCCCTGGACCACCTGCTGCTGGGGACAGGGGGGTGCGGTGGTGTTGGTTTGCACACCTGAGCTCTCTAACGGGACAGGATGGATATGGACATGCTAAGGGAGTGGAATGGGCACAAGGGGTTTGCAGTAACACGGACTCTTTCTTCATGGATTTTTGTTTCTTCCTCCAGCCGTTCCAGCTTAAATGCCAAAGTGGAAGAGTGCGTTAAACTAAACTGTGAGCAGCCTTACGTCACTACAGCAATAATTAGCATCCCGACACCTCCAGTCACCACACCTGAAGGAGATGATAGGCCAGAGTCTCCTGAGTACTCGGGAGGAAACATTGTCAGAGTATCTGCTTTATAAAAGAAGGAGTTATTTCTAAACTAGCATAAAGACCACTTGCAAGCTGAGCTCAAGCAGTGAGGAATGAGAGAGCTGACAAAGACAACGCCCCTTGACGTATGCGCTAGCAGCTGCAGAGCGAGAGGTGTGGGGGAAACACAACACTCTGTGGGTTTCGGTGTCATAGCGCGTGAACCAACAGGAGTTTCTTACCCGTTGTCCGAACAAAGGCGCAGTGGAATGTTCTGTGACCATCCTGACTTACTATATGAGCACAATGAAATGCCCCCATTGATGCTTCTTCTTATCATGAGAGCTCTTTTTAGAAAAAAAAAAAGAAAAATAAAAACCACAAAACAAAAATAGAAACAAACCTGTGTTCCTGCCGAATGCAAAACAACGAGAAACATTTTGATAAAGTGTCTCTTTTTTTTCCTGTTAATAAACCACAAACTTGATGAGGAACTATCAAAAAATGAAAGAAAAAATGCTCATATGAAATATGTTTGTACTGACTGAAAGAACTGCAACCATAATGCATGCTGAAATTATTTGGAGCTGTGATCTCAGTTTACTTTTGTTGTTTTTCAGATTAGGCATGATAAAATATTACTGTAGAAAGGGGCATTTCCGAGCACTTACAACAAGTTGATTGTTGATGTCCCATGGTAGTTGTACAAATAACTTCCCTTTGAAAAATGCAGCATTTCTTATTCAAACACTCATTAGTGAATTAAAGGTGTTCAGTTAGTTCAATATTTATTATTGTTTTATCTTGCTTCCTAGGTACTGTTACAACTGCAATAAGTCATTGTACACCTGTTGTATCAGGAATCAGGATTTCTTTTTTATTTAAGGTATTTTACACAACTTCATCTACACTATAAACTTCTAATGGCAAACATTTAAATAACCTTACAGCCAAACCGTGCACCACAAATGAGCTATTCAGTCATTGCTCTTTTTGTCCACTGTCCTCTATTTCTGTAACAGTTTGTCACACACTCCAATGTTGCCGTACTGTTTGGGATTTCAAGGCTGCTGATGAAGCCATACAGTCCTTTTGTCCATAGACATCTTGTCCGCTTTTGTATTTTCAGAACAAACATTTCATCCTAGTGTGCCGTTACAGCATCAATCACACCTGAATTAAAAGTATTCTAAAGGTGGTTTTGGGATCAGCTAACACTTATCTCCAAACCTTCTTTGCTGACATTCTACAGCATCCAGAGCATTAGCTATGCTGGGAGACACTGGAAGACATTCAGTAAAATGATGGCTAAATTCTTTTTGTCATTATCCGTAAACTTGCATCCTAAAACTTGTCTGAGAATTTATATTGTGTGAAGATATTTAATTACCTAAGAACACTGACAGAATAATGGATTGGGTCCCAAAGCTATAAAAATATGATTTATTGCAATTGGAATTTGACTACACGGGCAGGCCTAATAGCTAATATGAAGGCTTTACTAGTTAAGGCTTTTTTGGCTTCATTTTTAAAAGACATTGATGTTATCAGACACCTTTCTGATAAAAAAGTACCATTTTTCTTCATGAGAGTGCATTAAATGTATCGTAATGCTTCCTATATTCATGACATACCATACATTGTATACATCAAATATACATGGAATATGTGCATATCAATACATACCTATATACATCAAAAACACTGGATCAGAAATAATTGCATGTCTGCAAAATACAATATGCATATAAATCAAAAGACTCAGTGCATTAGATGCCATTACAATAAATGATTACCACAGTTACTTAATAGTTTAAATAGTGTAGTGTTTGCTAGCATTGTACAACCTGAAAATTTACATTAAGAGAAAATACCCACTAAAACCTGAAACTTGCTGATGATACACTTTTTTACTGCACACAGGTACTGATCTTTCTCTTTACCTGACAATTGAGATCGAAGAGTAGATGATGGACTATCATGCTACAGTATATACACCAAAATACAACATCACATACTAGAATTAAACGTCAGTTAACAAGTACAATGTGATGAATTATTCCCTGATCATTTACTTATATAGAAGCTTGGTTAATTTGCACTTAATTTCCCAATTTTTCTGCAAATCAGGGTAACTTACTGTAATGTGAGCTTCTGTATTTCTTTCAGACCTTAACAGAAGCAGAGGCTGTCCTCTGCCTCTCTGTCCCAGAGGAGTACTTCTGAGAAACTGCTGAAGTTGATCAATTACCTGACATTGCTCTCCTGTCTTTCACGCTGCTGAAAAGTTACAATAGACCTGCAGAAACTGGTGGGTTACACAGTTCTAATTGGGTTTAAAGGAGAGGCAGAATGGACCTGGAGTTTTTACTTCCATCCTACTTCTACCCATGGTTACTCATACAAAAAATGTTTCATTCCCACCAGCTACTGTTATAAAAGCTGCCTTGATACTATCAATCTGCAACAACTTCTTTATGCCACATGGTATGTCTTGGCTAGTTATATCAGGTAAATAATGCAAAAAGGCAGTGACTAAATCCACTTTGGGACAGACTACATACAACCCAGGAAACCTACTGACTCCATCATCTTCTAAAATATCTTTATTCTCCTTTTCATATGGACTAAAAGGAACGCACTACAGCAATACACTTGCATAACAGTGACACCCCTGAAGCAACTTGTGCTTTCATCTTTTAAATGCAGCTTAAGGAATAATTTAGTATAATTTTGCAGAATTCCGGTCCTGTCGCCTATTTCCATGTCACATGCAAAATCATTAATCAATTCTGAATTTGGGAAATACACATTCTTTTGGTGTTTTAGGTGATTTAAATGCTGTTTTAGTAGTGAATGACTGTTGATGACTGTGTAAAATGCATCTGTACTGTACATGAAATGTAATTATTTCTGTGTATCATACAAAGAAACCGAGGTTGTTGTTTTGACAATTTTGTTTGACAGTCATATATCGTATTTCGGAAGGCAGCATAATACATGTTATGCTGAATAAATAGGCATTGGAGGAGTATTTAAATAAAACATCTGCATGCTTGAATGGGTCGACTTGGTTTTGCAATAACTTATTCATGGAACCTTTTTCCTTCTCTAAGGAAGGCTACAGAGCCTCCTCAAACCTGATACCAATTTCCCTTGATAAAATATTAGTGCACAGATGAGATTAGGATCCTTTTGCACCATAAGAGCAGGTTAGACCATAGGATGGAGCACTTACAAAGGGTGACTGCTAGAGCAGATAATGCTCATCTAGCAGCTATGCATACCACAGCACTGGCATGCATGACAGCCACCTTTGCCAGGAGCTAACGGCACTGGGGAGGAGGGAAGGTAGAAGTAATACCTGCCTGCGAAGCATCCCAGCGCATTTTTAAGGAGAATGACTGTGTTTCCACAAAACAGCCACAGGAGACAAACTGAAAATGTACACTTTACATTTTGAGGCGTGGGATATACTCACTAGGGAAACACGCTGACTGCCCAGAGAAGGTTTTTGCAGAGCACAGCACAATGCAACCTCAGCTGCTCCAGACAGAAAGGTGGTTTTCGGAGAGGAAACTGGTCTGGAGAAGGATAAATTAGTGAAATCCAAGGATCATTCCATTTTGGGTGGAGAGGGTGCTTAGGAGGTCATATGCTCTCCTTCCTGCACCTGAGGCCCAGCAGGACTTCATTTTCCAATTGACCATGGAAACACCTGAAGATTATCAGGAATTCTAGAATAGCAATCAGCCAATGGGATACGTCAACATGAGGCTAAAAGAGCCATCAGGAACTAACAACATATTTTGGTTGACAAAGGCAGACATACATAAATCACCTGGATAGCTTAATTTAATTTAATTGATTACCAATCAAACCAGACTAGGATAATGAGAAATAAACCCTACATCTTAAAACACCTTCCCCCCACCCCTCCCTTCTTCCCGAGTTCAACATTACTCCTAAATTCCTCCCCTCCAGCTGTGCAGGGGGACAGGGAATGGGGGTTGTGGCCAGCTCATCACACACTGACTCTGCTGCTCCTCACTCCTCAGGGGAGGACTCCTCACACTCTTCACCCTGTTTCAGCACAGGAAACAATCCCCCATGAACTTCTCCAATGTGACTCCTTCCCATGGGCTGCATTCACAAACTGCTCCAGCGCGGGTCTCCATGGGGTCACGAGTCCTGCCAGGAGCCTGCTCCAGCATGGGCTCTTCTCTCCATGGAGCCAAAGCATGGGGAGTATGGCCCATGCTACGGAGCCATGGAGCACATCCTCCCCTCCTTCACTGACCTGTCTGTAGGGACGTTCCTCTCACACATTTCCACTCATCTCTCTGGATCCAGTTGCTGTTGTGCATGTTTTTTCCCCTTAGCTATGTTATCCCACAGGCACTACCATTGTCACTGATGGGCTTGGCCTTGGCCAGCGGCAGGTCTGTCTTGGAGCCAGCTGGTATTGGCTTCCTCCCTCAGACACAGGGAAAGCTTCTACAGCTTCTTACGGAAGCCACCCCTGCAGCCCCGTTACCAAACCCTTGCTACACAAACCCAATACAATGCTTTTGCAATAAAAACTTCAGAAACTATTTGAAAGTCCCTTCCTCCATCATATTTAACTGTATAGTCACTGTGACAAACAGCCTCTCCTTTCACTATCATTTATATATTTGCTTGTATTTATGGGTTGTTTTTACAAAATTAACTGTTATAAAAAAGAGAAAATGTAGTTATGTTTCCTTCAGAAAGCCTTGTCACACAAATCAGAACCTTTTCCAAAGACCAAGAATAGTGACTTTTGCCTCCTAAAAGCATCCCCATGCTCCCATGGCTGCATACTGAGCCCCACAGCTACAGACACAGTCCCATGGCCTCAGCGTGATGCACAGGACTGAACAGAAACACCTAATGCAAGCAGGGGGTGACCTCTTTTCTAACACAGTTGCTCTCCTTAAGTGACCTGTGAAAAACATTAACAAGCAGCTCTGTAGTTGTCTGTGTTGCAACAAGAAAGATTTGGTTCATTACAGTTTTTGCTGCAGTGAAGAGAGAACACACCATTCCTTCTCCTCCAGGTACTCCTGAAAAACAGGGGAGAAAGGAAATAAAAAGATGAAGTAGTTTTTACTGCTGCAACCATCTCTACATGTTCCTCTGTCGCCAAGCAGCCTCTCTCCTACATATATCCTGAAGCCCTACAGGAAGAGAACAGCCTTGTCAATCAATGTTCAGGCTCTTTGAACAAGCCCTAGAAAAACAGATACCCCTCAGAGTCTGAGCACAGGGAAAGGAAAAGGTTTGAAAGTGTTCCAATTTACAGCCAAGATCTATTTCAGCAACTCAGAAGGATTCTTTCCCAGAATACTTCGAACTCCTTGCTAGGGAAGGGAGTACTTTTTATCATTCCTGACATGCGGGATGAAACTGACATCCCCCTAATGAAACTAGCCCCATACTGGATGCAGACCGGCTTGGGATTTAGGCAGCCAATCCCAAGCGAGGTTACCCTGCCCATGGATGGTCATTCTTGTCGTAGCCCACAAACACCGGTCTGGGAGGATGGTCCTGTTTGAAAGGAGCCCTACCAAAAAATCCCTCTACTTCTAAAGTAACCTGGCTACACCTAATGGCAGTGCTTCCTCACCATCGGGGAAGCCTAAACCCAAATGACCTGGCCTGCCAGAATATCTTAATTCTAGCTGTGGACTTCTCCAATAACATCTCCCTAGCCCAGCTTGCTGTGTATTTGCTCCTTTCATGAGCTCTAACCTAAGATATGAAGGCAACCCTCACAGGCAACCTCCTCCTATGGGAGGATTTGGGATGTCTGAAGCATGGCTAAAGGAGCTTCCACAGACACTCCTTAAGTAAAGGTTAGTGTCAGGAGTTCCTGGACAATTTTTTATATTCTGGTGAAATTCCCTATATTGAGCTATAATCCACAGCTGAATATATCTGTGTACATGTGATCCATGCAATCCGCAATCCAAGATTCCACAATCTGTGGTTTGTTTGGCTTTTTAACAGGGTAAAAGAACTCCAGCAATGGCTCAGTCCACTGTGCACCATGACCAAGGTCTACAGGTGGCCTGCATCCAGGCTCAAACGTCTGCTCTTTCTACACAGACACCACACCACTACCTACAGCAACACAGCCCCAGCTGAGCAGTGGAAGGATAGAATTCTGCTGTACATGTGCAGTACCACTGGGCACAAGGCTTCCCAAGCAGTGCATGAGGAAGTATTTCTGACAAATATACTCCAAACAAAATTTTGGGAAGGACTATCCTTCGGCTGCCTTCTTACCTCCAAAAATAAGTGTTAGCATCTGTAGGAGAGGTGCAAAAGCAGAAAGGTTATCTTGCTTGCAATACTACCCGTGAAACACTTACACCCCCACATAGACTGTTAAAAAACAAACAATAGCCCACACAACTGAAGAGCTCAATTTCATGAGCCCTTAAAGAAGCTTTCTCAGAAGCAATAAAAAAGAAAATGAAATTTACAATGCAGTTTCTCCACAACAGAATAAGTGGAATGGGTACGGACACATCAAATTAACTCATACTAGCAGAGCTGCCACCCAGAGCATTCAAGCTCTAGGACTTCCAAATAAAAACAGCCATTAAAGAATTTAAGACAAAAGTAATTTTATTGTCTACCAAATCACACCTTTTTTTTTTCTTTTACAAATTCCAAAACAAATGGAAGAATTTTTAAAATGCAATATTATGTAAAACCCCATTTGCCACAGACTACTGTACTCAGTGGAACTAATATATATTTCAGGAGCGTGGCCAATTGTAAAAATAATCCTATGAAATAAACATTGTTCATAAAAATACAGTAAAATGCACTTTTGCCATCTCAATAAATACATTTTAACTCTGTTTCCAGTTGGCATTTTAAGCCACTAGATAGCTTTTAATGAAGAGACCGCCAAAGTATAATTTCTCCGTATGCACTTTTACAATTATTGCATAGCATCCAGAACTGTAAGCATTTTCCTTGTAGTCTTTTGTTTCTACCTTCAGGGGAATCACAGACAGGAGAAAAAATTTATTTATAAAATGTGCTACTCCCATATTGATTCCCATTTTGGAAAGAATGTTTAAGGCTTGCTTTCTTAAGAAACAGTCCTTAGAACAAATTGTTTCAAAGAAGAATTCTCCAGAATTACTCAGAAAATTTAAGTCTATTGTCCAGAGACATAGTTTTGGTTTCAATCCATGTAATATAATTAAAATTAAAAATTAAACAATTGTTAGATAAAAATAGATGTTTTAAGACAATCTTAAAACAACAGCTAAAAGTTCTGTTAGAAAAAGAAAATCTTGCCCTTTTTTACAAATCTTGCAAATTTTTAAATCCAAGTATTGACCTGCAGTTCTGCTTCCCATGCACACACAAAACCACACAATTATATATACATAGATCCCTGATTAAGACATTTTCAAAATGGCTTATTAAAAATGTAAAAGTCAATTTCAACTGAAGTCACATTTTGTTTGTCCAAAGAACAGTCATTTCTTCCGAAGATGAGTATTTCTCTTCCTTTCCTGTGATGCTTCATTACAGGTTGTCTGCCTGTGAGTGAATCAGTGTTTTACACATCACACAGCTTGTGAAAATAAGTTAAGCATTACTGTGCCCAGTGAATGAGTGCCTTTTAAAAAACAAACACATTCAACTCTGTTTCACAGCTGAGACTATGGCTAAGAGGCTGACTGGGTTATCCCTTCTTTGCTGGCCTCCTTCACTTCCATTCATCAGCTGTTTCTGATTCACATGAAGACTGGTATATCTGGCATACATAACAACAAGAAAACCCAATTAAAACCCTTTGTGACTTCATAGATGCATTGCATCACCTATAGCTCTTCCATTTCAAATTGTGTATTAAAGCTGTTTGCCATGGATGTATGTTCAAAGATCCTTGTCAGGCTTGGTGACAGTAGCTCCACAGAATTACATGACAGCTGCTGTGAGGTATCACTCTTCAGGGCCATGATCTGATGCGTTCCAGGATCCCTTCTGTCATAGTACAGAGCCCACAGCAAAGTAATCGTGAGGATCATAGCCAAGATCTGCGTTACTCCAATAGAGATTCCTAGAAATCTCAGCACTTGCAATTGCTTCGTTCCCCTCAAAAAAGTGTACATTTTTTTACCACATCCCTATGAGACAAAAAAAAAAAAAAAAAAAAAAATTAAAAGTTAGTCAGTATTATTTGGTTTGCAGTTCCCAAGGTTTAGCTCATCCTACCTAGTGGCTTTCCTGGCTCCCCAGAATTTCTCTCTTGCCTCCTTCAAACAATACTTTGAAAATTATTTTGCCTTCTTTTTAATCACTTCCATAATGACATATTCAAGTTTTCTCATACACTGAGAGGTTACTGCATGTAACCTCTAAAAGATCTATGCTACTCTAATTCAGAAATGACTCTGAGTTCCTATCAAATATAACTGTTTTCTAAAGAAGCTCAACTGGTTTTGTGAAGGTTTAAAAATCCTCTTAACCATCTTGTTTCTCTCCTTAATTTGCAAGTTTTCAAAGTCAAAGTTGTCAATTATTTTAAACTCATCAGACTTTTTATACAATTACCACCACAATCTGAAGTTTAAACAATATTATAGGAAACATCTACAGACCTGCATAACCTCATCAGTTTCTTCCCACCTTTTCTCTTTTATCTGGGCTCATTATATGCCAGCTTATTTAGTTTCACAGAAAGTCTCTAGGGAGTAGAAAAATCGATACATTCCAGTCACCAGTAAGGAGCACTGAATAAAATAACCTTTAATGGAGGACTTCTGACAAATTTCCAGAACACAGGGCGTACACAAACAGACTTTCTTTAGTACTTAGTGATAATAATACTACATACATGTGGCATTATGTCTACTTTTCATTTCCGAAGTACTTTCATCTCCTCATTGCAAAAAGCATATCCACTTACGCTAGTTACGTTCTGCCTACAACTATATTTCAAAATTAACTGGCTTAATTTCAGATTTGAATATAGAAACTTCCCTGCCAATTATGATGATGGCATACCAACGGCCAGTTTTGCTTCATATCTTGTGCTGTTGCTACTTCAAGCAACCCACGCAGGCAGCTTGACCCTGCCCCAAAGAGGTGACGATCCACACAGTGTATTAGGAATATGGTCACACACACCACCTCTGCAATTATTTATGGAATAATATTAATTATTTTTTACACAGAAAGGATCTGGTGAAAAGCTATGTTAAAACATCCCAAGTTGATGTTTCCCAGAAATGGAAATTTTTTTCTTTCCAAACCATCAGCACATGCTCCAAATTTTGTGTACATGGCCAGCCAATAATTACTGTGAAAGGCTTTACAAAAGCTCCCAAGCCCTCTTAGGGCAGCAAGGATCCACAAACAGACACTGGCTCTAGGAACTACTGTACAACAGTACAAACACAAGTTACGATGATTGTTGCTCAGGAAAGGTGATGCCCATTCTCAGACAGGATAAAACCTTGACAAGAGGGACCCTTAGTGACTGGCCAATGTTTATTCTCTATTCTAAACTCTGCAAGACTTCACAACCTGCAAAGTTGCAAAACTCAAACACAGCCACCAAGGGAAAATTCAGAGTAACAGACTGGATGGGATAACACCCCAAATAATCAATAGGCATTGGTTCCAGAAGACAAAGAACCCATCAAGATAGGCACTGTCTTCAAAATGTCATTTTTGCTTTTATATCCTTACTACATGTTTCTTATAGCTTTTCTGTGAGAAGAAAGCAATTGATCAAAGTGACAGATCTGAAGACAGGACATGCTAAATAACACTTTTCAATCACACTAAAATTCCCCAAAGCCAACAATTTCAAATGCTACAGCCCCCAGTGTATTTGATGAAAGGTCCAATTCTTGCCTCACACACAAAATTCATGCTGCAGTCAACAGATTTTCATTGAGTATCTACTAAATTAATGCACGTTATGATAATGGTATCAGAGTTAAAGGATCTCAATCTCTTTGCTCCATTCTTCATTTCACTGTGTTGGCTTCTAAACATTAATATATTTTAGACACAAAACAGTGAGTGAATGTGGATTCTTTGACACTTGAAAAGAAAAAAAAACACTGTAGAAAAAGCATTGTAATTGAACTTGATGAGGAGCAAAAAATGTCACATTGGTGTCTTCTTGAACTAGAAGGCAGTGATGTAATTATACTACTTTCCAAATTTGTTTTTAATTACAGACAAGCTGACTGCACTTTAATACTTTCAATAACTTTAAGGAATGAAGGTACATGCTAGTCACAAGTTAAAAATACTCAACCACAGCAGTATTCAAATTCAGTTCATTCATTGCCTAGAGGAAACATCCATTAGCAGAGAGCAGTAACATTAATGCCTGCATCTCCTGCAGTACAGACACATAATTGAGATGAACTATGCCTGAACTAGACAGACTGCCTCCCTCCATTTAATGATATTCTTGCAGTTCTGCTCTAATACACACTCAAAATCAGTTTTAAAATTGAGAAATATCCAGCCACCCCTGTTATCCTCACATTCATGCATTTTATTTCTGCTTATGCAACACATTCATAGATGGTAGCCTGCAATCAAAGGGTGCATAAATATACTTCCCCTGCAAAAGTAAGAGTTTGTCACTAAAAAGGAAACTCTTGTTGACAACTCAAAAGTAGTATAAAACTATGCAGCAAACATTCAGAAGAATTAGCTTCAAATTCCCACAGAGCTATGGATTAAAGGCCTGATTCATATTTATTACAAAGGCTATTTTTTCTTCTCAGTCTTAAAGCGGAAACAAACCAGATATTTCTGATTTACTGCAACATCTGAGAATAAGGAGCAGATCTTAAAGAAGGCATTCTCAGAGTAGGAAAGAGAATCACCAGCATATTCAACAGATCTCTTGTATGCTCATATTTTGGGTATACTTAAAGTATACCAGAATACAAAAAAATACTGACTATGCAATTTTGATTCTTCTGAAGATATCAACTCCAACCAATCCTTTTGTCTAGGTTACAGTTCTTGGTCACAAGATGGGCAGAGCTCCCCTTGTCCTCAGACCATAGTAAATCTCTGAGTTTCTTGCACATGTCGCGATGTATTTCCCTCACAACCACTCTCTAAGGTTAGGCTGTTCCACAGACTGCACCAAAGATGAAGCTCGTCAGAATAAAAGAAGTCCAAGACGACTAACACATTTGAAAAATAGCTTTGAAAATAATACTCTCAAACAAAACTCTAAGCCACCTTTCTTCCTATAAAAAATTGTATTGTGAAGGATTCTAACTTAGACTAAAGAAAGCTCCAAAATCCCAGTAGAAAACTGCAGCACAACTACAAAAAACCCTATGTGATCAATCCCAGCCAAAACAAACTTCAGTTTTCTGAACTACTTCAAAGAATTTTTCTGAAGTACCAAAATTAACTTGTAAAGCATTTACATAAGCCAATTTTAGGCTGGCGAGTCTAATACCATCAGGCTCCCTCTCAAACTACCAAATTATGCAAGTATGTTTGAAATCACTTTCTAAAATGGCTTTTCTCCTTCAAATCTCGAAAGCAGAAGTCAGAACGATTAGCTTTGCAAGTGCAAGCTGGTTTTGCATGATACTGATAAACACATTAGCAAGCACACCCTACGAGCCTGTGAAACAACCCACAGGCAAGGACCATGGAAAAAACAAATATTTTGCCAACCAAATACTGTACATCTCATAAAGCAACAGAGTATTTTATGGCTGGTAAAACAGAATATAGCCTGTCCATTTTTTAAGGGATTATGCAGTAGAGAAGCAAAAATATTTTTTTCTGAAAGCTGAATCTATCCAAAATACTCTGGGGTATGGTAGGGGAAGAACCATAAATATGCCCTTCAGGTTTCTTTCATAAAAAAGCCAGGCAGGCTTTATTAAGTGGGTCTTAAACAAAGCCCTGATGTTCTACAACATAATCATCTTTGGCTGTTAATTTTCTACAAGTAGACCAAAAGAACTTGAACATACAAAATGCACAGAGTACCACTTAACCAGAACATGGCTAGGGGAATGAAATATTAGCAGAAGAGGTGACATAAGAAAACCTTGCAGTTTCAACAAGACGCTCCAATGACTAGTACTCCTCAGAATTTTCTGAGCTTCCCAAGCTCAACAATTTGTTTTTCATTGAGTGACACTGCTTACGTACTCTTGCCTTTTCACATAAGCAGGAAAGATGCTCAAGGCAAATGAACATTCTGCAGCTTCCACACACATACACACTTTGAGCACTCACTATGGCAGAGTTGGTCTGTGTGGCGTCAATACTGGCAGCAGTATTACAAAAAAAACAACTATTATTGCAAAGTGAGCCACAGTTCGCTCTTCTTCAAGCACAAGTAAGAGACTAGGCTTCTTCTGGGGCCTTGCCCTATGGCAGGAGAGTCTCTACAATTAGCTGATAGAAGGAAAACAGCCTCTGCTACTGTATTTAAGGTTCCCTAGCACAGACTGGCCTTCTGAGGCACTGGCCTTTTGGCAGCTCTTCCTTCTCACTTCCTAGTGGAATCACACCAGGCCTAGGATGGATGTCTGAATGTCCATAACAAATTACATCATTTCTGCTCGTAGAGACAATGTCATACAAATGCATTTCAACAAAACCAGATTGTTTCCTGGCAATAGCTAATATTCATTTTGGCTTGTTTTTACATGGGTCTCCCCTGCTTCAGAGGTATCTCTCCATACCATCTCAACAAGAGATGCCCATGGAGGAAAGAAGGAGGCCATTAACCCAGGAAGCTAGGAATTAGTAACACAAAAAAAGGAGGAAGAGGACTATTAAAAGCAAGGGGCTTCCTCGTAAATCTGTTGTCCCCACGCAGAACCGATTTGCTGTCCTGCAGGGCGCTAATGAGGAAAACACACACACCAGAAACAGCCGGCTGATGCACTGGTAAAGAAGATCTCAACTGGTGCTGCCAGGAAAAAGCGGTGGGTTGTAGTAGTAGGGGACTCTACTCTGAAAGGGACAGAAGCACTCGTCTGTCATCCCGACCCAGTCTCAAGGGAGGTGTGTTACCTACCTGGGGCACAGATCAGGGATGTTACAGAGAGGCTGCCTGCTCTAGTAAGTCCCACTGACTATTACCCACTTCTAGAGGTACCTGTGGGTAGCCTGGGGAACATAAAGAAGGACTACAGAGTCCTGGGAGAGGTGGTTAGGGGCTCTGGAGCTCAGATTGTCTTTTCGTCAATTCTCCAGGATACAGGAGAGGACCTAAAAAAAGCTAGGAGGATTGGCCAGGTTAATAAATGGTTAAAATGGTGGTGTCATAGTCAGGGGTTTGGGTGTCTTGAACACGGGGCTGAAGTTAGTAGACCAGGTCTACTGGGGGCTGGTGGAGCTCTTCTGATAAAAAGGGGAAGAGCAGCTTTGGTAGGAGGCTTGCCAGACTTGTCAAGGATGCTTTAAACTAGATCTGTTGGGGGAGGGGGGCATCATTCCATCCCAACACACCCAGTCAGTTGCCAGCACCTATAGTAAATTCTCGGAGCAACGTAGAGATATTCCAGTCACTCCAGCCAATGAGCTGTCTTCATTTGGAGCTCAGGACAGGTGGCCTGGGAAGAATACAGGGATGTTGTCCGGGAAGCTAGGGACCAGGTTAGGAAGGCCAAGGCCCAGTTAGAATTAAACTTGGCTGGAGATGTTAAGGATAACAGGAAGGGATTCTACATGTATGTAGAAAATAAAAAACAGACTAGGGACAACATAGGACCCCTGAGGAAGCTTTCGGGAGAACTGGCTACCCTGGATTTGGAGAAGGCTGAGGTTCTGAATTACTTCTTTGCCTCGGTCTTCACTGGCAAATGCTCTGACTGCACCACCCAGGTCATAGAAGGTAGACTCAGGGACTGTGAGAATGAAGACCTTGGGCCCACTGTGGGAGAGGATCTGGTTCGAGACCATCTTAAAATCCTGAACGTACACAAGTCCATGGGACCAGATGGAATCCATCCGCGGGTCCTGAAGGAGCTGGCGAATGAAGTTGCTAAGCCACTGGCCATCGTATCTGAAAAATCATGGCAGTCAGGTGAAGTTCCCGACGACTGGAAAACGGGAAATATAACCCCCATTTTCAAGAAGGGGAAAATGGAAGACCCGGGGAATTACAGACCAGTCAGTCTCACCTCTGTGCCTGGCAAAATCTTGGAGCACATTCTCCTGGAAGGCATGCTAAGGCACATGAAAAACAACAAGGTGCTTGGTGACAGCCAGCATGGCTTCACTAAGGGGAAATCCTGCCTGACCCATTTGGTGGCCTTCTATGATGGGGCTACAGAACTGGTGGGCATGGGTAGAGCAGTTGATGTCATCTGTCAAGTGCAAAGCATTTGACACTGTCCCGCAAGACATCCTTGTCTCTAAATTGGAGAGACATCAATTTGATAGGTGGACCACTTGGTGGATAAAGAACTGGCTGGATGGCTGCATGCAAAGAGTTGTGATCAATGGCTCAATGTCCAGCTGGAGAAAACTAATGAGCGGAGTCCTTCAGGGATCGGTGTTGGGACCGGTCTTGTTCAACATCATTGTTGGTGACACGGACAGTGGGATTGAGTGTGCCCTCATCAAGTTTGCCGATGACACCAAGCTGCGTGGTCCGGTTGATATGCTGGAGGGAAGGGATGCCATCCAGAGGGACCATGACACGCTTGTGAGGTGGGCTAATGCCAACCTTATGAAGTTCAACCATGACAAGTGCAAGGTCCTACACCTGGGTCGGAGCAATCCCAGGCACAGCTACAGGTTGGGCAGAGAAGAGATTCAGAGCGGCCCTGCAGAGAAGGACTTGGGGGTGCTGGTTGATGAGAAAATGAACATGAGCCAGCTTCAGTGTGCGCTCACAGCCCAGAAAGCCAACTGTATCCTGGGCTGCATCAAAAGGAGTGTGACCAGCAGGTCGAAGGAGGTGATCCTGCCCCTCTACTCTGCTCTCATGGAGTACTGTGTGCAGTTCTGGTGTCCTCAACATAAAAAAGACATGGAACTGTTGGAACAAGTCCAGAGGAAGGCCTCGAGGATGATCAGGGGACTGGAGCACCTCCCATATAAAGATAGGCTGAGGAAGTTGGGGCTGTTCAGCCTGGAGAAGAGAAGGCCTACAGGGATGCTGGGGAGGGACTCACTAGCGACTGTAGTGACAGGACAAGGGGTACTGGGTTAAAACAGGGGAAGTTTAGATTGAATATAAGGAAGAAATTCTTCACTGTAAGGGTGGTGAGGCACTGGAATGCTTTGCCCAGGGAGGTTGTGAATGCTCCATCCCTGGCAGTGTTCAAGGCCAGGCTGAAAGAAGCCTTGGATGTGATGGTTTAGTGTGAGGTGTTCCTGCCCATGGCAGGGGGGTTGGAACAAGATGATCTTAAGGTCCTTTCCAACCCTAACTATTCTATGATTCTATGATTCTAAGTGCTACATAACTAGATTCTTGTAAGAAAGTTTTTAAAGTGGTAAGAGACTGGGACAAGATAAAATGGTTCTTTGGGTGATCTTCCATAATGCAGAATTTCACTATCTGCTGGAACAATATTCATGCTGCAGCATCTGGAAGGACACTTCTCAGGCTCATGCTCCTTTCTATGCACCCTATATATCCTTTAAAGAAAGGAAATGAAAAATATATCTTTCAGAATCTCCTAACTACTTGATGTAGACATGGGGTTTGCCGCTAGTGGACCACCTGGTCTGTTGGTCATTCTGCTATTACTAAATGCACAGCTAAAGATTTTCAGAGGTCTACTAGCATTAAAAAAAAAAAAAAAAAAAACAAGAAAAACCCAAAAACGGTAGGTACCAAAGCAGTCTCTAGGCAAAGGTGACTTTAGACAACATTTTTGTGAGAACAGTTAAAACTGTGTAGTAGAGAACATATTTACTTGCTTGTATAATTTTCACCCTAAGAACAGTAATGAGTTGCTACCATGATCACCTCCCTGACCCACTTTAAAAAGGTCCTCTCCCGATTTTAAGTTTTTTGTTTTAGATTTTTTTTTCAATAATAATCCTAGTGTAATGTAGTAGAGTTAAAGAGCATTTTCACACAAAGTTTCCGTGCATTCTCACAGTGGAGCACCTGAATTACCTGCCTCCTTGCATGAGCCCTGTTAACAAGAGAGCTCTCATCTTCCAAAGGACTTCTCAAAAGCATCCTTCACTGTACAACATACCACTCCAGTCCTCATTACTTCACAGAAAGTAGAATTTCTCTTCATTTGGCAATCTGGAGACTGGACATTACACTAAAACTATTTGGTTTGTTTTTTTTTTTTTTTTTTTATTTCTCACTTGAACAAATTTCAACTCCAACCTAACCATTATAAAACAAATATTCACGCACATCTCAGATGTTAACTGCACTGCTAACAACTCATCTCACTTCCAGGTAAGGGTGGGTGGGTTGTTTTCTCTCCTTTTTCCTTTCTTTCTTTCTCCCTCTGCTTCAGCACTAATCAATAACAAACATAAACAAACACAACAAATACTTTCCACAAACACAATTACTCAACAAACTCTTCTGCTGCATTGCAAATTATGAGTTTGGAAAACGGATCAGGAAGAACATACAAAGCCTTCTGAAATGTCCACACTTTTCTTCTTACCTCCTGATAAAGGTCACTGAGATCCTCGTGATGTGCTTGCTTAGAGCATCCTGGGAACTCTCTGACACAACAGGAGTCCGGCGGCCAGTCCATCTCTGTCATTTCCAGCCAGTCCGTGAAGTACACCACCCCACAACATTTAAACTGCAAAGGAAGGATTAGCCAAGATCAGCAATGATGATGCTACTTCTTCATAAGTCATCAGAAAAGCTACACAAATTCCTATTAATGACTCCCAGAACATTTACGTAGGACTAAAAACATCTACAAGAGCTTCTACATATCCTGTTTTGCTGCTCTTTGACATAAAGGTGACATGAAAAATGTCGTGAACAATGAGCACCTCAGAAACAGCCAATGATACTGCTCTGTCGTTTAAATCCCAACTGCTCCCTCAAAGGATGCTTCACAGAAATTGACCTACCCTGTAATTCTGTTATCCTTACTACAAGGAACTAACGCATTATAAAGGGTGACTAATGAACAAGTACACCTGTGGCAGAAGGGACTAGTAGGAAAAGGTGATTAAGGTCTTACTAGTGAAGACTATTCTTGCAAGGCTAAAACTATGGACACGTCTGTTGAAAATCAAATGAGTAAAAGCACAGATTTATCTGAATACAGAAAAAGAAAAAAGATTTTAAAAATGAGTGTAAAGGTATGGAAATGACAAATGCTGAAAGGAAAAAGGGAAAAGGAAGGAAGGAAGGGGTATTACACTAAAATAAAAACTGCGACAGAACAAACCATAAAAACAAGAAGTCTAGCTGCAAAGCAGATGAGTCATAATTGGCTATAAAAACCACATGGTCTAACAACCTGTCTTCTCCTCTGCAAAACACACCAAGAGAATTAAAGCCAAATGACCAGTCTATGACATTCCTCGCTGCTATCAAATAAAAAAGGGCTAAAGCAGCTATATTAAATTTCCTTTGGAATTGGATGGCGAATTGTTATAATGGAAGAAAAAAAAAAAAAGCCTTGCTGCAGGAATAGGAAGCTGGTTTTGGTTTTTTTTTTTTGGGGGGGTTGTTTTTTTGTTGTTTGTTTTTTTTGGTTTTGGGGGGGGGGGGGGTTCTTTTTTCTTCTTCTATCTGGATATTCTCTAGTACCAGCCTGAGTTTGTGAGTCATCACCTGGTCTCTCTGACCCATGGGCTTGGGAACATTTGCGTCCCTTACCTGCTTCAGAGACAGAGTCCTGTATATCATGCCTCTCTTCAGTCACAACCAAGCAAATCAGTGCCCTTACACTAGGTCAGCACATACTGTGCCTTGACTTCACCAGTCCTCTTACAAATCCCACTTCTTCCTTTTTCACTAGAGCTGGTTTTTGTTAACTAGTTTGTGGGTCAAAATCCTCCCAACTCTCAGCTTGTGGCTCCTCATTGTAATTGCAAAGACTACTCATTAAATATCCTTTCATTAATCTCAAATCTTTTCTTCCCCCTGCCCAGTTCTTCCTTCCTGACTTCAACTGACCCTTCCCATCTTCCTTAGCATAGTCACAAATGATAACAGACCAGCAAGGGGGTTATGGAGAAGAGACATTTACCATCTCTCTCAGATGTGAAAAGATACAGAAGAGCAAGCACAAGGCTGACCAGGGCTGAATCTTTGCAAACAAAATTGCAAATTTTTTTTTTTTTTTGCTTTTGGAAAAAAAAAAAAAAACAAAACAAAACAAAAAAGAAACAAACAAAAAACCCACAAAACAACAGCGCTAACTGAGAAGGGCTCCAGGCATAGCGCTCATTCAGACATAAAGCACATACCAGGCTCACACATCTACCATCTGAGTTATGAGTAACAGAGTAAAATTGAGAGTCCACCAATTAGGTAGGAGCTGTAAAAGAGACTTCTTAGTTCACTTCAAACTTTCCCCAGATCATTCCTCTGACCAGACATGGAATATAGGAAATTTAAGTTCTAAAAGAAGCCTTTTGTCCCTGGGAAGAGTTAAGGCACAGCTGAATTTTTATTAGATTCCTTTTTTCACATTTATTTTTATTCATATTAAAATCAGCCATTATGATGACACTACAACAACCAGGAGGATAAAAGGCAACTTCTAAATTTAATCAACCTACACATTTAAAAAAAAGATACAGTACCAGGTCTATTCAAGGAAAATGAGGCCATTTAATTATATTACCTCAGTTACAGAACAGACACACTGTACCTGTGTATGAAGAATTACTCAGTTTCACAGAGCACTTGCATAGCCAAAGCAAGGAACTGGGGAGGGTGGGGGTGTGTTTAACCTCATGTAGTCCTTACTTTTTCTTTCAGGTTAAGTATAAATACAGACTAACCAAGTGCTGCCAGGAAATGTTTAAATAAACAGGAAATCTGTGCAACAATGATAGATTTCAAGATTTCAACAAGGGCAACACAATGACAAGCACTCAGAGTTCTCTTCCTGCACGTGAGTTATATTTGGAGTTAATGGGTTTTACCTTGGGCAATTTCATGTTTTTGTAACATAACACTTCATTCTTTATAAACAGTTCTGAATTTTAGTAGGCTAGAGGGCAAAACTGTGAATAGACAAGGAAGATTTTTGGTTTGTTTCCCACCCCTTCAGTCAAAGGAAATAAAAACCCTGAGCACTTTCTCAAACCTCAGCCAAAGAGACAGTGTTTGCATCTTTCTGGAAACTTCCTGTCCCCCTCATTTCCAGGTGAACACATTATCTTAACCAGGACTGCTCTGTGAAAGGGTAACTAACAGAGTCTACAAGAAAGCGAGCACAGTTTAATATTAAAACAGCCTACAGAAATGTTTGTTTCACTTTCTTTGCAGATTTTAAATTTCACATACATCATACTCTTAAATGTTACAACAATCCTAAAAGGTGTTGGTATCCTAACCTTACTGGCAAAGGGGAAGACAGTGTCAGCAATTTAACTGAATTTTTTCACATTCTTTTTTTGGTGTTTTAGGGCATACATAAGCTCAAGAGTTGGGTATCAAGTGATGTTAACAGATTTCATCACTATACAGGATTTCACATGAAATGAACTTGCATTTATTTACCTATTCACTTAAAACCAAACCTTTTTTTAAAAAAATAACATTTTATAATATGATAAATAACATTTACCATGCATGTATTACTTCAGACCGTGAATTAACTGTCATTTTACCTCCCTCTGGAAGAAATTCCAAGCATGGGTCAGCCACTGGTACCTAGGTAGGCCATAATTGGTCATCCTGGCTTTCAGTGAGATCATATCAGACCACTGCACCGGAACCTAAAGCAAGGAAAAAAAAAAAATTCTCACAGCAGATCCGCTGACTTGTGGCTCCAAACCCAGAACTTCCATCGATTCTGAGATCTTTCCAATGCAATGACCAAAACAACTTTTGATTAAACAGTAAAATAATTGCTTCAATTTTTACGATATTGAAACTTTATGACACTTTATTAAAACATCAGGAAAAAGTTATTTGTTTCCTTTGCTTACAAATTAACGTACACTAGAAAAGGAGCTGCATTTTGGAAAGATTCAGAGACAGCTAGATACAATCTGATTATGACATCATCAGATTTTTTACCTGACATAAAACTTGCACAGAGCACCATTTGTCTGCCCCAGTTTAGGTATCTCGCTGGTGTCATCTTAGTCAACAGAAAGAAACAGGCAGCCATATGGGGAAGTGCATCTCATGATAAATATTTTAAACAGAGCAGATGAATCATTCCATTGAAGTCTCAAATCCACTTTACTTTGTAAAGTGACAAACTTAAACGTCTAACTTCTAAATACATAGAATTATCCGAGATGAATTCTACCCCAAGTCTTTTCAGTGGCTTTTTGGCTTTGCATGCAGGTATCCTGAATGTACTTGATTTCAGTATCTTGTCCAATAGTAACAAGGAAGTGTAGACATAGAGGCCCTGTGAACTTTTTTCTTCACATGCAGCCTTGTAAATCTTTCCTTCTGAAAGAAGAATAAGTATTTTTCTTCCAAATTTGGCTACTCAGAATTGAGGTGCTCTCCATTGTCAGACTATGACCCTAAGTCAGCAATTTATTTAGAAACAATAGAAACAAGTCCATGGCACTTGGCATACAATGCAGCTACTAGGCAAGATAACTAAAGTGTGCCAAATTAAAACATGGAGCTGAAGACTTTGCAGCACAGCATTCATGCTGAGTTCCGCCTTGTTCCCGCTAGCCTTAACAGTCACTGTGAAAGAAATCACAATTGCAGCTTTCACTGGGAGGACAGAGGACCCCAGCTCTTCTAGCAGCTATGACTTAGCTCTCCTGTTCAATTTGGAGTCAAAGGTAAGGGCATTTGGCAAATAGCAATAAATGTTATCTAAGAAAAAAAAAATATCAGAACACTTCCTAAGGAGCCTGGAATTCATTGTGCCAGATGCTCTACAAAAAACAGGGACAATCAACACCTGACTGACCCCATAATCCAAATAAGAACATTTCATAATGTTGCATTACCACTGCTAAGTTATACTACATTATCGAAACTTTGGTAAAGCTTGATATATCATTAATATGAATATGTTAATAATATCCCAGAAATAAAACATACCTGTAACTTAGCAGTTTTTATTTCTTAAGCTATAAAGCACTGAATTCACAACTGTCCAAGTGAAAAATATTTTAGCAGTAGAATACTAAGGATACTTAAAAACAGTACTACTGTTTTTAGACATTTAGACATAGGTAGAACATTTCTACCACAAACATTTACACTGTTCACTCTAATAAAGTAATTTGGTTTTGTACTCAATGCATTTCTCTTTCCACCGCACTGGAAGTTAGCACTCTGCTTTCTTTGGATATTATTTGATATCACTGCAATTAAGTTCATACTTGCCAAACTATGTTTTTATTATCTTATTTGAGTTGAATACAGTCCAAGGTTACATATGTAACACAAGGCATCTAACTTCTTTATGAAAATAATTGAAAGCAAGAAAAAAAATAAGAAGTGACAGAAGGAAATTAAAGCAAATCAAAACAAACTAAACCCTACTGCAGGAAGGCAGTTTGAATTCTGGAGCTAAGGAGAGGTACCAGAATCTGCTTGACTGCTCCAAGAATGCCAACATGTCACACTAAGGACCACCAATGCATCTACTAAATAGCTTCCCACCAGTTCACACATGCAGGATTGCATAGGAATACATGATCTTGAGATGTATTTGTTTGGCTATACACCAACAGTTTTCTGTAGCATGGTTTGAGCTTTGCATAAGTTCTGTAAAACTCTGTTTGCCACTGAGATCTACTTATTCATTATTATTTTTCTAATGAGTATCAAGGCTTGACCAATGCCCAAGTAAGCTGAGAACCCACACTGGCTTTTCAATCTTGTGGGTGGACAAATTAGTCATGAAGCACACTTCATGCTGAGAGCTATCAGGAGCTGGAAGGAAAATCATTCATACAAAGACTCTTAGAGCAACTTGTCCACATGCCAAGGACAGCCCATATTGGATCAGCAAAGGCAGTTATCCCCCAGTGTCATTTTTGACAACATCACTCACCCACCTACGCTAATGTCAACTGACTCTTTCAAACCCACCAGTGGCTCATGTGATTTTATGTTATGCTGAAACTAATACGACAAGTCACCCACATGGGTATAAGAGGGAGTCTTCTTTATAAAACAGAGTAGGAGAAAGCATGCTCTAGGGAAGTGACCTGCACAGGTATGAAAGAACCACTGAAAGCCAACCGTGCTCTTCCAGACTGCCACATTCCCTAAGAGGTCTCAGCAGCAAGAAACCTGAGTCTGGCCCACCTCATCACATGAAAGGCAGTAGTGTTAGGACAAAGGGAATAAGAGGAGAAAAATCAGATGGAAAGAGAAAATACACCCCCAAAATATAGTTATAACTGTCATCCTTGGCAAAACTCCCACAGAGGGCAGCTATGCCCATAGGATGAAGCATGTCTCTGCCTGCATTTCCAGTTTTAAAACACATCAATGTAAGCTGACATTCCAAGTAAAGGAATAGCTTTATTGCTGTTATATTAGAACACCCCTCTGGAATCCGTACTGCAAGCAAGGGAATGAAGGCCGATGCAAAGTGCTACCACATAACTTCAGACTTCAAATCTGCCAGAAATTCCTTTGGTCCCAAAAGACTCTCTCCCATCTTACTGCAATGTAATTGCTACTCACTGTTGAAAAGACCAGGATATTGGGCATATTTTTATTCATAAAAATGTATCAAACTGAGTACAAGACCTAAGGACATAGCAGCCAGCAGAATAACGTTTCTCTACTTACCCATTTTCTTGCATGCCAGTTACAAGTTTTTAGTTTGAAAATTAAAGGTTGGTACAGCTATAAAAACTAGACAGAGATAAAACCTCTTCACAAGTTTACAGGAGAGTGTTTTATAGCTAAGACATGTTTTGCTTAAAACTGGCATTTATAGCTTGTGGAGGCAGTGTGAAGATTTCAGCAGACAGCAAGTCCTCTGTTGAAAGAACATACTTTCCATTTACAACACAGTACACTCAGCTCTTTAAAACGTGAAGAACTTTTGGGGCAAAATCCCTTCAAATTCTCACATCTCCTCTCTCAGAATACTTATCTTAAGGCTTAAGTTCATTCTTTATTCTCAAAACTTCCACTGACTTCAATGAGAACCTGCCTAAGTGAGAATTAACAAAAAATAAAGTCCTTAAATCAGGGACTGCAGGATTTGGCTCTCAAATATAGAGAGGGTAGAGAGAAATTCAGAAGGGACCTTCCAGACAGACAAGATTTCTCAGAAGAATTCTCTATTTAAAAAAGAGCCAGTCACTTGAAATTAGGCTGTTGGAATAATGAACAAAGATAAACACCACAGCAATCAGAAAACAGCTAGTTAATGGAAATCTGTGTTTTCTTCTGTTGAAAAAATGCAGCCTCCTTTTCTGACTCACCGTTATTTCCTGCTCATAGGTCCAAACACCACAGGCCAGTTCAACACAGAATATTACAAGCAAGCTTCCAAAGTACTGCAGAAAAAAGAATGGTCTTAGTTATTTTTGCTATTCAGTTTAACTTTTAAAAAAAGACTTACCCATTTTGAAGGACATCTTGAAACATTATTAACATTTCACATGACTGAAGATATGGAATGTAAAATACTCTTCTTAACCAAAATATGGAAGAGTCATGTGGCAAACTTTCTAAAAGTTTAAGTCATGTGATTTCATACAAGCTTAACATGAAGCACATGAATATTACAACGGGAAAATAAATTCATTTCCTTGTTGCCCAAGAGTACAAGGCTATCATGACACATTATGCTAAAACAGTTGAAGACAATCTTTTTTCCTCTCATATAGGTGGGGAAAAAAAAAAAAACCCAACTTTTTTTCAGTTCTACCCATTTAAGCAACGTATCCAAATCACGACAACAGTCTAAAGCGAAAAGAAAAAAATAAACATAAAAAAAAAAGAGCAAATTGACAATACAGAAGCAAACTAGGTTCTTCAAAGCTCTGTTCTCATGAAAGTGATTTAGATATTTGAGATCAGGCATAAATGTCTAAGTTCTAACCACTGAACTACTTAAAAATAGAAAATACATGTATAAATGAAGAAGCTGTACCGGTCTTAATGAAGATGGTTAAGAAAAATCAATTGCTGTGTTTAAAAAGAGCAGAACTATCTTCTGTATAGCATCAACAAACCCTTCCTAAACTTCAGGATAAAGCCTCATGGAATTTAAGACTATTTTAATTGATGTTCTCTATTAAAAGTGATACATTTATCTTTTGATTAAAGCAGAATATAGCTCCATTCATCCTTAACTCCAAACTTTCTTCCATGTCAATGGACTGAGCTCCCCCTTGTTCTCAGTACACAAGACTTAAAGTTACAGCCATCATGGATTTTAATTTTATTTGGAAATCAAATCACAATGTAAAATAGAATAAATCTATAATTCAATTAGTAGGGTACATGCCAAAAGGCTCCTAATTTAGTCATTTAATTCTGGAATCTATTTAGGACAGGTATAAAACACATAAAACTTGTACTGAGGATACAAGATAGGGGTAAATAAGCTGTATTATTTAAAATGGAGAATATAAATCCACAAGTAGGGGGATTTAACAGTCACCTACATAGTGCCTTTTTCATGCGCCCAGTCTGGAACTGAGTAATTCACAGATACCTTAGCAGTCACTGAACAGTGTCATCCTTAACTCCTACTTGCTGATCAAATCTATCTCCCTGAATCAGGTTTGCAGACACAAACAGCCAAATTAGAAACGTGCATGTAAAAATATTCATGTGAATTTTGAAGATAAACCTGTATTCAATGCCCTCCTCCTGCAAAGGTCAGTTCAATAAAGATGATATTGAATGAAGACATCCCATTTTTCTAATCTCCACCACATCACATTGTATCATCATAGTCACTATAGCTGAACACATTGCACACCCTTACAAATCAACACTGTAAGCACATGAAGAGCTCCTGTACAGGCCTTCAATAACCAGTATGTTCATCCTCCAAAGGTTCAAAAATTTTAGTCATGCCTTGTAAGAATCATGCAGCTTTCTCTAAAAAATAAAATCCTGAACTTCTAGACAATGTACCCACTATCACCGCAGTGCCTGCAAGTTACGCAAATACTCTGCAAATGTTCACTTCGAAAGGAGATAAGAATACCACATGCTTTAAATTCATATTAAAAAAAAATGTTTAAGGATATTGTGGCTAATACTGACATTTTAGAGAGGAAAAACCACAAAATATTTTAACGAAAAGCGAATTTGAGTACTCAGCTGACAAAGAAAATTTTAGTGGCTTTATACTCCAACTAGATAATAAGCCTGGGACTGCATGCTATCACCAAATCTTATGCCAAGCTCACCGATTATGGTAAAAACGATACATGTGAGGGTATATGTATGGCACTCTCTGGAAAACTCTTCATTTGCAGTTCCTTGCAAGAACATTTCATTCACCAACCTTAACATCTGAAACTTCCTTGTTTTAGTTTAGGTAAGAAAGTTTGTGTTAGCAGATGGAGAAAGAAGAGCCAAACCCAAGATTTTCTCCAGTAACTGAATCTAGCCCAGCACAGAAAACTATTTAGCCAGATTCACTCATAATCCACTACTGGGTCTGCCAACAACTGAGCACTCCTGACCCATCAGGGCCCTGTAGAGTCAAGCCTTCTGTCCTGAGAAAGCACATCTTCTGTCCGTAAGGCAAAGGACAAGACAAAACACACAGCATTTACACACATGAAAGCACACACCACGAAATGAGCAACTACAAGCACAACAAACTTGTACAAAGGAGCTTCAGTTTCCCTCTTCTACTGAAGGGCAACCTTATACCTCTCTCTAAATGCAATGGTTTGCAAAACAAGTAATTCTTATGACAGTTGTGTATGTGTGGAAAAAACCCTCTAACCATTACTCAAATTTACTACCCTTAATTTCCATCTTCCAAAACCAGAAACTTACTGATTTCAGTGCTTATTCCTTGTCCCCAATTAGATTCCCACAGGAGTCTGAACGTTAAATGCATCTTCCTATATTTACACATTTCTGCTTTTTGCCAGAAACTTGAATGTGGTTTTGAAGCAAGACTTAATATTTCTTCCTATGGGCTGAGTGGCTACATTCTGTAAAGGAGACTAACCCACTGAGGAATGCTATTGAGCACTATGCACAAAACTGCACCAGCAGGTCACTGATACTACCTTCTACAGCACACCTCCCTCAGAACAGTTTACTGAGATGTTTTCTATGGATTTTTTTGTTGTTGTTTTGTTTTGTTTCTAGGTTTTGGGGGGCACAGAGAGGGTAGGATAGGGGAAGACACAAAAGGAAGCAAATGTTTTTGCAAAGATATCTACAGGTTATCATAAAACAAAAAACAAAACTATAAGCAATTAATGCAAACCCACAATCACTTAAAAAACAAGAGACCTTTCCCATGGCAAATACTATAGACTCTTAACATCCCTCTTTTGAAGGCAATTGCTAACCACTATGCTTCTCTCCCTAGACAGACTATGCAAAGTCATCAGAAAATTGAAGTGGCTCCTTCATCCTGTTACAAACCTGTCGGAGTCCATTTCATTGAAGGATTTCCTCCAGTAAGGAGGAAAAAGCTAAACCAGCAAGGCTGTGAAAAAACCTAAACCTTGCTTCCTTGAGAGGGGCTGAATGACTGAAATGCTGGTAGAAAACACTCTTTTGAGAGTAACAAATCAATGTAAGAATATTTGCCAATCAGAAAAAATAGAAAAAAAAATGCAGTAGGCATTTACTGCTCCTAAGTCACAGATATGCATGTGGCCAATATACTAAATTTTAGCACCCCTGCAATGTCAAATGGATGTGTCAATTAGCAGGGCTGGTTCTTCTGCAAGCTCCTCATTAAGCTTGCTCACCACCACTGGCCACAGGGGATAAAGGAAGGCAGGCAGCAGTTCATTAAAGCAGTAGCTGTCCAACAGGAGCATCTCCTCTAATACCTTTAACCTTGCACAAGCACCTGGGCTTTTCTTCTGCAGCCTTGGATAGGTATATGCATGTGGCTCCATCATCAGAGCACAGAGCTCCACCACTGACAGTCTGCAGAGGCTTAAACAACTGGAAAGAAGTGGGAACAGAAATAAAGTAATGACATGAAAACCATTTTCAGAGAGAAGCAAAGACAGAGGGGTGAAGGGCCAAGGAAAGATACTGAAGACATTCCCTGTGTGAATATCAGGTGCAACTACCTGTCCGGTGTGTGTAATCACCAGACCCTGCTCTGCTGGAATACTCTTCATGTGGAACAGGGTAAAAGTGACTACAGCTGACATCCTCACCCTGCCCTGAAAACTCTGATGCAGAAGCCACTCACAGCAAAAGCACAGACACCCACCACTGTGAGTACAACCTGCTAGTGCAGAGATACTACCAGAGCATGCTCCACTTCTACAACTTATAACAGGCTCAAGAGAGGTTTTGCTCTTAAGCAAGTCAGACAACCGTAGGTCCACTTCTGCAGGGAATTCATATATAAGACAGAAGGACAGTGGGATAATGGGTATACTGAATGGAAATCCAGTGATGATGAAATTCAGCCACAGAAGGGAGGTAAACATCAAGAAAATAATCAAAGACAGAAAAAAAAATATCAAAAAATGGGTACTAGCATTAAAGTAATAGTTTCTGTTCTAATTCAGATTGCTTTCAGATAGCTATACACACAAAGGCTATCAGAACCTGAAAAAGCACTAGAAACATATATGTTATTTTCAAATATGGATTAAAAAGTCAAAATAATTCAAACCTATTTTTAGAAAGATCTGTGTGGACTGTCCAAATAGTATCAAAAGTTTCAGTCTGAATAAAATTTCTGCACACCACAGTGGCATCCCATGGGAGGGTACAAGCTCCATATATGCCACTGCTCCATACATGGAGCATACATACTCCGGCGTATGCCCAAAATGTCCTCGTATTTCTCAATCTAAGGCTAAAAACTGAACTACAAAAGTAATTTAGCCTAATTAAGTTATCAGTTTTCCTTCTATTTGTTCTACCAAGCTAAGCGAATGACCACCAGCACCAAACACATTACAGGAACACATTTTTTCTTGATCATCTCAACCACTCAGATATAAACACACAAAAATATAGCAAATCCAAGCACAAAATCACTACTGCAGACATGCTGCATTTGTTTAAAAGGTGTTTGCTCCAACAATTCCCATTCTGTTCTGAGAGCAACAGTGAGCAGCGCACACATGAAGTGCCTCTCAACATAAAATCTGCCCCCTCATGGCCTTCTATACTGCAGAGTACAGGATTTTTTTTATGATGCAATGATGGGCAATGACAGGCAATGGCAGTGAAGGATATAAAGCATGAAGCTTTTTTTTTGCTCCTCCTCCCACCCCAGTCACCATTTCAAATACCCTTCTCCAAAGTATTGCCAAGAACACTGATTTCTCTTTTTTTTTTTTTTTGACAGTGGAAATATTAAATCCTAAGTAAATTTAGGAAAGGAAAACTAAAGTTAAAATTCTTGTGTCCTGCAGCAGCTGTCTTCAGTGCAATAGCCAGGGCAGAGTGAATACCCCGTGCCTTATTATCAGCCATCTCAATCACCCCACTGGCAGAGATACAAAAACCACATGACTATCTTCAAAGGATGCCCTTCCAAACTCTAGTGTAAACATTATGCTAGAAATGAAGCTATGAGCAGAGGCCCTCACATAAATTTTATGGCTGTAGGTACTTAGTGACCCACAAGTCACTATAACCCTCTGGTGCGAAGCAGCCCAGGCAGGTAAGGATAGCCATACTGCAAAGCCATGCATACACAGGTATGCTCCTGAAGTGATACCATGTGTGTTTTTCTTGCTCTGCCACAGCTGGGCCTGGCAATTTTTCTGCCAATCGCCTATGGAATGCCTCATCAGCATTCAGCTACTATAACCTGTAAAATCAGTGGGCTGTTAGCCCATGCACAAGGAGAATCAAAGACCCGAACACATGCCCAGTCATGCTCACTTGGAGAATTTGGTCTACAAGACTGTAGAAAGCCTTCCATTTTTGAGCAAATGTATCTTTCTCTGAAGGACCAGCGTACTTATTAATGAATCATCATTCACATGCTCTGCATTTAATTTAATAAACATCTTTCTCACACTTTACCACTCTCCTCCCAAGAGTTTTTGTTTTCTTACACAAGACATAAAGCTTTTTTTTCCTCCTCTGATTCAAGAGAAAACACAACCCTTATGTCCTTATGTCAGAGCAAATGAAAAGTAGCTTATCAGCAAGTCCAGCCTCCTCAGACTTGCTGTCTGGCACTCATACCACCTTCTCGGGCAACATGGTCCATATGGCAAGAGAGGCAAGGAAAGCAAGGGGAGGGAAGGGTAAGGTCTGAATGAGATTCCAAGGGTAAGGCAGCTGCAGAATGAAACCTTACGGGAATCTCTGAAAGACTAGAGTATATGGTATGTAAAACAAATGCCAGAAGATTTTAACAGGCTTATGCATAGCATTTCCCAAAGGCTAACAGCCTGAGAGCATCAGCCTTGTTCTTTGGAGACACAAGCCATCCAGACATCTGTCTGCACCCTGACCACCACCACTAGATCACCAACAGGAACCAGACTCTTTCTGTGCAAAACCCAGTAAGAAGTCCCTCGTCCTTCAGTAAGTTACAAGCTATGGTTTCCTTTATTTATTACAGCTTACAAAGTAAGGAGGTTATTTTAACGGTTATTTTAATCCAGCTATATCTTTTAAAAATGAAGCACTCATTAAACAGAGTCAGACAAGCTGCATGGAAAACTGAAATCCTCTGTTTATCCACTCCGGCAGCACAAACTTTCCCCTGCCTGCCCTGCTCCCTTCCAGCTCCCTCAGCCCTGCCCTGAAGGGATTAACAGTTCATTTGTCATTCCAATTTAAAATTTGGTTTGCTTGCTTGACAACACAAATCTGTGAGAAACAGTCACAAGTCAACAAAAGAATGGGCTGAAACAACCAACTTATGATAACAGCTACTAAATGCCATCCAGTTCTTCAAAATAAATACATTCCACAGCAAAATAATCAAATATCCCTATTATTTTAGATTCTTTTTACCAGATCACAAAGCTTTGCAAAGTCCAAGTTTTTTATGAGTTACAACTTTTCCTAGAAACCTTTGTAAATAATTTCCTGAATTAAAAAAAAATAAATTATGGCAATGAACATTATAATCTTCTAAAGTATGTGTCCAAGTTCTTTTGATTGACCCCTGTGCTTTTCCAAAAGCTAAATAAAATTGTTTATGAATATTTAGGACTTTGTTCACAACCTCAATTCTTCTGTGAGATACTAATGATCTGTTTTAAATGTTTAATAGCTAATTTTTGCTTTTATAAAGAAATAGGTATTACTTTGAAAATAAGAAAATGCACACTTCAGATAATTATTAGGATTTATTTGCTCAAGGCTCAACTACCTAAAGTCAGTGAACTCTGAGGAATAAGGGTTGTTGTGAGGGTATGGTAAAGTACTGAACAGGACATAGGTAAAGATAGACATTAGACCATTATTCCCTCACAGCTCAAAATATTCCCTTCCTCCTACTTCATAGAATTTTTTATTAAAAACTAAAGTTTCCTCTTCCACACAGATTTTCAAAACACTTCATCTCTCTACCACTTCTTTATTTTTCTGCCAAGTAAATCAAAGGAAAGTCCTTTTTCCCTGTAAAATAGACTAGTTTGGTACTGACACACAATAACTCTGCCTCAGCATGCCCAAAAACACTTCAAGCATTCACCATTTTCAGTGAAGAAGTGCTCTCTTACCACAGCCCCCGTGCACACAGCACAGTGTCTCTGTGATTAATTAGTCAAAAGGGCAAGATTAGGCAAGAAAACGAGATTAATTTAACTGTCAGGGCACACACTCCACACTCAGTCTGTGGCAACAAGAATGCAGTTGAACTACAGTGTCAAGGCATGCCCCAGTGGTGGGGCTGGGCTGCATTTCAGACAAGACACTGAGCTTGGCTGGGCTTTGCGGATCTGTTTACTCATTTACTCCTTCCTCACTCTCAGGGACTCTCCCATTCCCTGAGGAGAAAAAAAAAAAAAAAAAAAAAGGAATTGAGCTGGGAAAGCAATGAGAAAAGAGGAGTTAGGAAGGACAGTGGAGAAAACGTACACTATGGCAGCAAGACAACATATCTCCGCAGCTCCCTCTCTTCTTTCCTCTGTCAAGATGCAGCACCTCTCACTCCCATCCTGGTATCATTCCCAGCTCTCTAGCCTCAACAACCTCAGTCCCTTGAACCTTTAGTCTTACCAATCCCTGTCTTTTCAATAGCTTCCTGGTACCCACACCCATCATTCCACTTCACCTACCCTTCTATTACTACCTTTACTCCCCTATTCAACAAAAAGCATCATTCCAGAAACCTTTTCAGTTCTGGTGTCATTTCAGTCCCTTCTGCCTTTGGTATCAATGACTTTCAAGAACTTGAGAGGGAGGAAGCAGTATTAACAGTGTAATAAGTGGGAATGGGGGGGAAGGGGGTGGGTGTGGGGTGGGCGATGGACGGACAGGAACAAGAAAGATAAAAAGAACAAGGCTTGCTACAAAAGTTTTGAGTCATGAGTCTGGACACAGTGACACACAGTAAAACCAATACTCAGGCCAAACATCCCCAAGAACAAGAAAAATAGTAACTCCATTAGTTGAGCTTAAAAGTATAGCACACAGTGCAAAGTGTGCCACAGAATTCCAGGCAGTATGTTTCATGCCAAAAACATTCTGGAACCATAAAATACTAATATTGACAGATATTCATCTTTCAACTTCGCACTGTACCTTCTTCCTAAAGGATGAGCAACTGACTCTTCACTATTGCAGAAGTATGAAAAAAAAACCAAACTATTTTAATTGACAGCATCATAACCATGCTTTCTGAGCTTGCTGTTGTGTTGTGGTTTAAGCCCAACCAGCAACTAAGTACTACACAGCTGCTCAATCACTGTCCCAAAGAGCAGGGGAAAAAAATGTATAAAAAATATGGGCTGAGAAAAGAACAGTTTAATAATTCAACATAATAATACAATAATGATAATAATAGTAATGATGAAAGCAAATAAAGAGAGAGGGAGGAATAACCACCCCACAAGAAAAAAAAAAAAAAGTGACACACAATGCTATTGCTCACCACCTGGTTACCAATACCCAGCCTGACCCAAGCAGTGCTTTGCCCTTCCTGGTCACCTTTCCTCCCATCTATCCACTCTCCCCCACCTCCCCTGTTTATGTGTTTATATACTGGCCATGACATGCCATGGCAGGGGATACCCCTTTGGCTGATTTGGGTCAGGTGTCCTGTCTCTGCTCCCTCCAGACTTCCTGTGCCCCTCCTCACTGGCAGAGCAGTCCTTCATCAGGGCAAGCATTACTTAGCAACAACTAAAACATCAGTGTGTTATCAGCATTGTTCTCAGACTAATGCCTGTAGCAGCTAATGGAAAGAAAATTAACTCTATCCCAGTTGAAACCAAGACAGTAAATCAAAGGCATTCCCCTCAATAGCGCTTAAGGGGCTAGACAGTTCTTGTTACTTTGAGCCACTAGGTAACTGCATCAGAGCCTCTGCTCTGCTACAACAGGGCTGTGCGTTCAAGGCAGCGGTTAAATGCTAGGGTGAAGGAAGCAGATCATCACTGTGAGCACAGCAAATATTTGGATTTAAGCCAAACATTTGCAAGAAGACCTGGACACTCCCAACAGCTCAATTCCTGTCATACTGCTCCACCCCAACACTCTTCCCTCCATGCTGCTCAAATATACAGCTGCTATTGCTGTCTGTTCAACAGGCAGCACCCTTCATCTCTAAATGCCTCCCAAAACCCCACAGTGCCAGCCAAATCTCTCATCTGTGAGCTCCCCCTCCTAGTTAAGAAAATTAGGCACCGTTTCAAAGTACTTGCCTTTGAGTAAGTACATGCACAGTGCTGCACATTTATGATGAAGAAGACAAGGTCAAAAAAACCACACCTCACACTTAGTCTGAGGAGTTGTCACTGGACTTCAGACCCACTACAGTCCACTTCACCAGACCCACTACAGTCCACTTCACCACTCTGGCAGCCCTGCAGAGCACAGCCCCCCCTGCAAAGCCCAGCTTCGCTCTGTGGTGTTGGAGCTGCCACAGTGTCACCACTCTCAAAATTTAACCTTTTGAACCTCAAAAACTCCCAATTTGAACAGAAAAACAGGTTACTATCTATCACATTTCAAGGCAAACAAAAAAAGATGCCTGTAGTAGTCATCATTAGACATCTCTTCAAAGTTTCCCTTTGAACTGAAAGTTAGAAATATAGAAAGAAGGAAAAAAAAAAAAACCAAAAAACCCTCCATATTTATTTTCTCGAGAAAGTTGCTCATATCTGAAACTACTGGAGTATAATACAAATATTTTCTCTTACAAGTGGAATGTCAAATAAGCAGCACTTAAAAATGCAAACTACACGTCCAGCTCCTTATTTACCCATTGAATATCTGAATTCAAATTTTAGTGCAGTACTAGCCTCTCATCAAACATGTACTACAGTATTATAAACCCACTTAAACCAGCCCTTCCGCAAGGCAGGCCAATCTGACCTGTGAATCTCCATTTTCCTTCTGCTCACATTATATTTGTAAATGAGCTGCTGAAAAAAGACACAAAACATGAAAATGAACCCAGTCTCTGTCCTGTTTAGTTCTAAACTGTATGGGATTACACCAAGCATGCTCGTCAGTTATTTTTTCCTTTTCAATGCTCAGTTGTTAAAATAATGAAGAAATATTTCTGGTTGGTAAATAACAATTCCAGTGCCAAATGCTAGTACAAGGTATTGGAGCAGCTGTGACTGTGGTAAGAGTCCACATGGATTAGAACAAATACCCTTTATTATTACAGGACAAATAACGTAGCCATCATCAGATGGACTTCACAGAAACTACATTCACCAACACTGCATTTAGCTGCCTGAGAACTGCTGACATGAGACAGCTACATTCAAGCTAGGTTTGTCACATCTCCAGTTTACCTTTTCAACCAAAACATAGTATAATTTCTTTTTATGAAGTATTTGTCTGCTTTTAAAGAAAAGATCAGTTTAGTTTAATGATGGTTTGTCTGGTTGTGTTTCAACTCAATTAACAGACAATTTAGTCTGGCAAGTTCCAGTTGATAACCAGGTTTTGGCAAAAGTGAGTTAATAAGCTATTTGACCACACACAAACAGGATCTAACAACATCTAGCTCTGAGGAATAGTTATTTCTTTGCCAACTTAATCATAAATATCAGTAATAGGATTTGCCCTATTGACCATCAAATATTTCTAACAGTTTTTCCCTTTGTGAAAACATATGCAGACAAATTTGAATCCTGTGCTGTTTAAATCCTGTAATTACAGAAAACTCATAAATGCCAGAATTTGCAATGAAAGCTCCAGCCAGGAAAATATTTTCCAGTGGTATTTTCATGAAGCTCTTCTTGTCAAGCAACGGAGTTTACACTTGCTGTTCTTAATCAAACAAAAACTTAAGAAAAATCAGGTACACTTAAGGTTACTGTTCTTAAAGAAGATATGTGGAGAGGGTTTAGGTGGGTGTGGGTGCTGTGTTCTGTTTGGTTTTTAGCTAGGCTATGGGAACAACAGACTTTAAAACCAATTCAAAATGGACAGAGCCTCAGAAGAGGAAAAGGATGGTTCTGGACTTGAACAAAATATATTTGAAGAATCTTCTTTGAAAAACTGTAACAAGCACCATAAAACCTGGACTCTAGCTTCTCAGACTTTTCCTACATTCAAGTCAGTGTCTAGGAAAAGTCCAGATCTTCCAGTTTAGGCTGGCATCACAGCCACTTCTACATGAGGACACTCATCACTCATGACATACAACCAAATGATATTATAGACACTTAACGTATACATGGGCTTTTTATACCAACCAGCCTTCAGGACTTAGTATTTGTGAAGCAATTAAAATCAAATTATAACAGTTTTAAAATGCTGGTTCTACAAATAATTCACAGCATGCAGAAGACCAAGGTGTTATATTTTTTTACTATTAAACTGAGTAAACATTAGTTCAGTTTATATTCATGCCCCATGGGAAGGTTTCAAGCATCTAATTGCCAGATAAAGTTTGAAAAACAAATGAAAATAATTATATATTCAGATGTACTAAAATATCTAACAACATAATATCTATATATTTTATGGTCCTTATGCTTTATTAGATTTTCCAAAAATCCAATTTAATTAACATTAGCACTAGCAATTAGCATGCTGTCAGGAACGTCAAGATTTGTGTCCAAAAATCTCTGCATGCAATCATTATGGTTGTTCATGTACTTCTGAAAGATTAAAAGCATGATTGAAGAGGTTGTTCATGTTTTACATGAAGGTTCTTTTCTTCTAGATGAACAAAAGCTCATTTTGTTGATCCATCACTTTTCTGATTAGTCTGATGAATGAAGCATTGACTTATGTCTGCATACTTCTGTGGTGTAACATGACTATTTCTTTAACAATTAATCAAAGACAAGACATACTTAGGAAGATACCATTTAGTTTTGCTTATCAGTCTGCTTAGCAAGAACAAATTCTCAAGCTCCCGAGAATGAAATATTGCCACACAAAATGATACAAACGCTTGCTTTGTTTTAGTATCATTTGACTGCCTACAAACACCTTATTTCCAGATGACATGAAAAGCTATAAATTATTTCTTCTTTTCACTGGCAGTTTAAATAAACTGATGGCCAAAACCAGTTTTAACTTCATTTTCTTTTTAATTAGTTACAACTTCTTTTTCAAGGCTTATACCAAAAGCTATGACTTTTTTTCCCCAGATACTATGTAACACTGGTCTATATCATATAGTTTTACTTTCTACCTAACTCACAATAAAAACTATCACCACTGCAAAATAAAAAAATCTTAGTAAAAATAATCTTACAACCTTATAGAAAATAAGGGTAAGTTTTACTATTTATACAAAACAAATACGTACAAAGCCTTTTTTAAGGTATGCAAGAAACATTGCTAAATAGAGTATGAATTTACATTAATCCATTATTTTTATGCAAGGGCTCATAAGTAAGTAGCATCTGTCTTAGAACTTGTTCCCATGGATTCTAACGTTGCAAGTTTAAGATCTGGAAATAGAAAATGAGTGGCTATTATATTACTATAAAATATTCAGACTTAAGAGTTTTTCCTAACTATATAGCTTTGAAATAACAATCCTCATACTGCATATGGGCTTTACAAATGTTCAAAAGTAGAAACAGCTTTTACCCTCTTGCAGTTGAGGAACACTTCTATTGCAGAATTTCAGCTGGAAATCTCAAATAAAGTTTACTCCCATCCTCTCAAATGAAAAGACGTTTTAATACAAAAGCCAGGACAGCTTCCAAATTGTTTTAGCTGCAGTTAAAATATTTCTTTTTAGATAAAAGCAAAGGCTGTATAAATCCATAAATCTCAGGCAGGATTTTGCCTGTTCAGCTTCTCCTGTAATCACAGTGATCAAGTCTTACACACCTCCTTTTGCATCCATTGCTCCCACTCTCTCAGGCTTAAGACTGCTTGAAATCCTGCGTATCCTCATGTTAAAAAACAAAGCCCAACCCTGCAAGGACTACCATCTAGATTTCTAAGAAGCATACTGGTATATGGCACTCCTTGATCTTGGACAGTCTAAAAATTTTAAAACACTAAACCTTTAAAATTAGTGCAAGTTTGACTTTTTTTGGTTTTTTTGTTTTGACATTGGGGGTTTTGTTTGTTTGTTTGTTTTATTGCTCTAAAAATCACTGACTTAATGATGAAGAAAAAGGCATTTGTTTGCCTTGGCAGCTGAAGTCTGCTCACAGTTAAATTGTACATAGAGCCTTGCGCAGGAAAGACTATAGCTTTTCCGCTGCTGTTGGCTCAATTATGTAGCCTCCAAACAAAGGAAAAAGCTGGGTACTAGGAATTTATTTCTAAACTTGCCCACAACCAAAAGAAACTGCAAAATTCCACATCCACATAAGAAAAGGCAAAGCTTTTGAATACACTCGGAAATAACTTTTGTCAGCTACAAATGCTGTTACTACACACATGTAATCAACTGTGTGGATAAAGCAAAGTCTAGGTTATTTAGCTATTACACAGCCAAAAGGGTAGCATTAGGTTTATTTCAGAGCACTCAGACTCATGTTCCTATAATTATTAGTACTTAAGAGTTTGAGTTATATTTCCCCTCAGCAACTCCTCTACTAAATGAAGTGGATTTTTGCAAATGACACACTGCATGTCTTTCAGTCACAGCATAATGCAGTCTAGGCAATAAATTCTTTCCTACTGTGTGCTTTGCAATTACAATTCCTTACTGATACCATAACTCAACATGGTAATAAAAAATAAGCAGTATTTGTCTAGTGCCTGTGGATCAAAACTCTTCTTACACTGCTGAAGCAAATCAGAAGTTAGCTGTTTCTAGAGGTTACAAAACATACCCAGACAAGGAGCAACAGATTACTTTTCACTGTTCCACAGTAGCCCAGCATTCCAACCATGATGAGGAAACAGCAGACTGCAATCATGACCGGGTGGACCACAGGAAAGTAAGTCAAAATGACAGCCTCCTCCACCCTAAAGCCAATCAGAACCATAATCAAAAAAGCGTAGTAACACAAAAATGACATGTAATATGTATGTAATACAGCCATCAAAATGAAAACAGTGGATTAGCAGATGAGCTCTTTCCAGCACCTTGCACATTTCAGAGAAATCTATTCTACATGATTTTAAAGTCAAATGCTGCATTCAGGTACAAGAAAGTAATGCATCATCTGAAATCTCTTTGGAGAGAAAGCCATCTTCCTACCCTGCACTTGGCTCATAAGCGCTACTGTAATACAACTAACAGGATTCCTAAATCTCTGAACTGAATAAAGTATATAAAACTAAACAGCAATATAATATAGTTACATCCGGGCAAAGGGCCAAAAAATTGATCCCTGACGGAAGAGAAAGGCACAGGAATGAAACAAGATTGAATTCATATCTTTCCTGCTTCTCTGAAGTTCAACTGATACCAGAAATGGTGGCAAAAATACACCTTTTAAAAAAACAGTAACTAGCTCAACCGAAGGTTTCTTAATTCTAGAAATCCTGACTAGGAAACTTCCCATACAGAATGAACAACATATACTGCAATCAATCACCCACACAGATTAACAGGTTTAAGGAAAGGTTTACCTTGTTTCTGCAGTTAAAGTGAGAACATTATTCAGGTAGTCTCTCATCCAGGCAGAAACACCTAATACGCTGATGGACATCAACTAAAAAGAAAAGAAGTTATTTATCACGCATTTAAAAAAAAAATTGCAAGATCATTCATAACTATGTAGAAGATCAATCATTGGTAATATCTTTCATCCTTTCATTTATCCAAACCACATACTGTTCCCAAAACTATATGCTTAGGGTTGGGTTCTGCCCAAGTATTTAGGGAGACAGTGACAACAATCTTCTCTTCAGCATGCATAAAAAATGCCTGGAATAACTTCTCTTCCATTCAGTGATGCTACTGCTGCCTCAAGTCCCACCAGTGCACAGTTCACCACAGAAACAACAGAGAGGGTTTTGTTAAAATCAGTGACTCTTTCCGGACTCACAGTGACACCCACCAGTCTGTACGAAACTATGAAGACATGCTGAGGTACACAGCCAGTGAAGAATAAGCAGAAGCCCCATACAGGATAGTACTGATACACTGACACATACAAGAGGAGATGAGGAGATTTATCTTGGAGTTAAAATTCAGAAGAACATAATTATTTTTGCTCATTTAGACAAAGTCACACCATGAACACTATGCCACAGTTTCCTGAACCACAAGATGACAATAAAACTCACAGCACTTCAATTACAAACCCCAGACCATCAAAGTGGCTTAGTCCCTAACCTGCCACGCTCTTAAGAGGCATAAAACCACTATACTTTCCCTAGGACTACTCCTATGACAAGTAAATCCCTGAGACAGAACCCCACTTAGAACTGCCACCACCTCAACAGACCTGGATTTCTGTCACAGAATCACAGAATCCCAAGGGTTGGAAGGGACCTCAAAAGATCATCTAGTCCAACCCCCCCGCAAGAGCAGGGTAACCTACAGTACATCACACAGGAACTTGTCCAGGCGGGCCTTGAATATCTCCAATGTAGGAGACTCCACAACCCCCCTGGGCAACCTGTTCCAGTGCTCTGTCACTCTTACAGTAAAGAAGTTCTTCCTGATATTAACGTGGAACTTCCTATGCTCCAGTTTACACCCAATGAAACTGTGTACTCCAGCACACCTGGGATCTACCAGTGCTCTGGCCTCCGATTTTCATGACAAGCCAAACCCAAACAACACTGTCACAACACACCTACCACACCATGACAGCGTCAGCTCTTCTGCTGCTGTATCAGAGTCACTGCTAGAGGACAAAGCATTCTTCACAGCACTTGTCCATGTATTTTGCACTGGGATAGGTGAGTAAGTTTGCCCTTCCTCCTGGAAGAGGGCTCATGGAACAGCAGCAGTCACCCCACTTTTGTGCATGCTCTCTGGCCACAGAAGCACCACGTCTCCTCCTACACACACAGGACAGATGGAGCATGGCTCCCTGGACAAAGGGTGAAAGATGCAGCTACAAGCTCCTTCAAGGACAAGAGGGAACCACACAAAATGGAGTAAAGTTAAGGTTACTAATGCTGCTTGTTAGTTCTCAAATTATTTCAGCTGGTTTATTATACTCAAAGGAGAATTTAAGAATATCAATCTCACATGAGGATCTAAGCCTGAACCACAACTCAAGGGCTGAATCTGGCAGACTCAGGCCTTCAGCAGCACCACTGTCTAACTGAGGGAGGGAGACCTAAGCTGGTCTCACTGAATACTGCTGGCTCTCCTGCATACTACTGTTTTCATGCACTGTACCAGCTTATGCCAGGAAACCTCACCATTGCACTAACAGCCTCTTACATCAGTGAGAAGTGCTAATCACCCCTGTTGCCCTCAACAGCTAGCTTCCCACATGCTTTCATGTTTCCCCAAAGTTGTTATGAAGAACAAGTTAACTGGTTCAAACCTAACGTGTAAGAAAAATTGCTGTGTGTCCTTACTGGCTCCGTTGTCTGCAGCAGGTCCACAGCAGGCTACTTCTGCCTTCAAAATTTCATGGGAAGTCCCACTGGCTACTCCATGGCTTCCTCCTGCTCTTCAACACCAATGCACAAAGTACAGGCATTGCATTGGCTCTGGGCAGTGCCAGCAAGAGCCCTAGGTGCTTGGCATGCTGCAAGCATAGTCCTGAAAGGTAGTGCATGCTATAAGTCTACCATGTACAGATATCCTTTATGCTCTGTGGGATCTCTTTTAGCTGCTGGAACAATAGGAGTAAAGAGCTTTTTCTGTTGTATTATTTGCAGGAAGCTGCAGGAGCAAGGAAAAGTAGGTGACTAGAATCTCCTAGATAAACCTCTCAACAATGGCTACCTCCTTGGAAGAAAGTATCAGGCAAATATACCATGCAAGCAATAAAAAACACATTTCTAACACAAGTACAGGTACGAAGACTACAAGCAGACAAACTGCCTTCTTATGGCCAAAAAGCAACAGAACACATTTTTTACCCTCCACATCTCCCTGCAAGGCCTGCTGATACACAGAAAACGTCAGCTTGCACTTCCACTCTGTTTAGAGTAAAATACTAAAGATAAATTTGGTTGCTTTGCTTTGCAGCAGTGGTGCTCAGGAGTGAGAAGTCCATCAAAACCACACTCCCCAGCAACTCTTAACAAGAGCCAGATGGCCCAGCTACAAAAACTGTACCAGAAAAATGTTCTCTTGCTAAATAACATTCTTCCTCCCATACCAGACTGATGGGTTGCCTAGTCAGCTCTCCATTAGGAACTTGCAGGATGCACTCATTTTCTTTCAGCCTTCAACATGCAGCAATACAGTCCCACACAGCAAAAACTTGGAAGAAAGCAGGAGTTTGCTTCTTCGACAGAGGTCAAATTTGCTAGGCAAAAGTGTTACCACAAGGATTCTGGAGCCTGCAGGTGATTCAGAAGCAACAGGGAAATCACAGAGCAACAAACTAAAAGGCAGAGGGACAGAAAGGACTTTGTAGAGATCACAAGAAATTAACAGTCCAGCTGCTGAGAGATCACTCAGTTTGCTAGGACTTGCTACAAATGCAAATCATAGAATCACAGACTGGGTGGGTTGGAAGGGAACTGAAAGATCTAGTTCCAGCCCTACTGCCATGGGCAGAAATCACGAAGGAGAAGGACTGTTTTCCTGCTTGAATTTTCTCTCCCTAGGTACATATTTTTGCCCACATAAAATCAGTAAGTGGAAAGTCTAGGCAGATACATCTTCAAGCTGCGGCCAACACATGGCCACATGACTTCTAAAGAAACGCTTAATGACCATATCATGGAACATGACTCCACTTCCACTTACCACAAACAGCAACTGGAAGAAAAAGACAGCTCCCTTTCACCTAGGAAACATAACCTTCACCAATAATGTAACAACATGAACACTCTTTCAGTCTGTAAGAACAAGCTCTCTATGAAAGGTCCCCCTATTCAAAAAGATTTTAGACATTTAGGTCCCCCGTTTTCCTTCTATGTAAACAGCTAACAGCCAATTACTACTGTATCTTGCTGGACATAAATTACATGCAAGAAAATTCCTCCATAGCCCCAGTGATAACCATGCTACAACTCACCTGCTCACCTACCCTGTGCCCTGAATGCTCTCACCATCATTAACTCCTTCAGGTGTTACCAACTTCTGCTACACTCACAACACACATACGGTATCAACGCAAGAGCTAGCTAAGCATTACTCTGAAAACGTATATGCACAATGCCTTACTTACTTCACTGCTGCACAGATGTTAGACACAGATTATTCGAGCAACACCATCTTGCCAAACAGATCCCTTGGGAAGCACCTCTGGCATCTTATTTTGAAGAAAGTCCAAAATGAATTATTACTCCAAGTGACCTGAAAGCCAGAGTGCTGTGACACACTGGATTCATGAGCAAGAAAGCCAGTAACACTTGCCAAAGTGGGGCAGCATAAAGACATGGCTCAGAGAATAGGCAAATACTCAAGAAGCTCCTCTTGAATGAAGGGGCCAGAGAAGAGCAAACCTTGGTAACTCGAAAAAGTAATTCTGCAAGAGGTTGATGACAAAAGGTATGTTTTACAGCACATAATCTGGCAAGTGCTTGGTAGCGTTTTGCTAGCAAAGGGGAGGTGCTGGGGAAAACAGTCACATCCTTTCCAATCAGTAGAAGTGAGGCTCTGGGCAGAAACACCTTGCAGGATTAAAGATGCATTTGCAACACCAGATAGCCCTGCGTAATCATGACTGATGTTTAGTTTAATGACAAAAGATTATCAAGCACAAACGCCATCAAATGACTTGCTCTCCTGCTCCAAAGCCACAGGGGAATCACAAGAACACAACACGAGCTTGGCCTCCACAACCTCCCACTTACAACTCAACATGCATATGTGCTGCACTGTATAAGTGCTAAGCATCCTCAAGTGCCAGCTGACATCAAGGAGGCTCCAGGCATACATCACTTCACACCACCTATGGCAGAGGCAGATCTTCACTCAGCAGCACAGGAACTACATTAACAATAGCCATACAACTCAGCTCATGTGCTGAGTATGGAGAAACAGTAACAAGCTCCCCAAAAACCTTGGTGTGCATCCAAACCTACCAGCAAATAACAGAAGTCACACTGCTGCAACTCACTGCCATGCAATTTTCAAGGAGTCTGGGCAAGGGCAAGGTTTTTGTGGTTTCGTTTGGAAGATGGAAAAAGGCGGCCTTAAGAAAAGTGCAGCCCCTACTTCAGCCACTGTTTTGTAAATAATTCAGATGTAAAATACAGTTAGAGATCTGTATCAAGAATCAGATGAAAGGACACAAGTTTATGAGAAATAAAACTACCAAGATAATTCTCATATTAGCAGTTACATCATTCACCCAAATGGTTTCATCCAAGTTTCTCTGATGACAGTCTGCTGTGCTGTACACATAATATGATAGTAAGCAGTAAAACATGTTTATTTGTTGTAGCTGGCTGCACAAATCACTACGGGTTTCATTCTGAACTGTCACAGAATGTTATACAGCCACGAACATGACACTGAAGAGTTTACAAAACTGCCTCTTGTCATACTCTAAATACATTTTCACACTGACTAAACAAAGGTAACAGAATCATAGAATAGTTAGGGCTGGAAAGGACCTCAAGATCATCTAGTTCCAACCCCTCTGACATGGGCAGGGACACCTCACACTAAACCATCCCACCCAAGGCTCTGTCTAACCTGGCCTTGAACACTTCCAGGGATGGAGCACTCACACCCTCCCTGGGCAACCCATTCCAGTGTCTCACCACCCTAACAGGAAAGAATTTCCTCCTTATATCCAATCTAAACTTCCCCTGTTTAAGTTTGAACCCGTTACCCCTTGTCCTGTCACTACAGTCCCTGATGAAGTGTCCCTCCCCAGCATCCCTATAGGCCCCCTTCAGGTACTGGAAGGCTGCTATGAGGTCTCCACACAGCCTTCTCTTCTCCAGTCTGAACAGCCCCAACTTCCTCAGCCTGTCTTCATACAGGAGGTGCTCCAGTCCCCTGATCATCCTCGGGGCCTTCCTCTGCACTTGTTCCAACAGTTCCGTGTCCTTTTTATGTTGAGGACACCAGAACTGCACACAATACTCCAGGGGAGGTCTCACAAGAGCAGAGTAGAGGGGCAGGATCACCTCCTTCAACCTGCTGGTCATGCTCCTTTTGATGCAGCCCAGGATACAGCTGGCTTTCTGGGCTGCGAGCGCACACTGAAGCCGGCTCATGTTCATTTTCTCATCGACCAGCACCCCCAAGTCCTTCTCTGCAGGGCCGCTCTGAATCTTTTCTTTGCCCAATCTGTAGCTGTGCCTGGGATTGCTCCGACCCAGGTATAGGACCTTGCACTTGTCATGGTTGAACTTCATAATAAATAACATTTTTATGTACAACCAATATGCAGATCACGCAATAATATATTAAATTTCCAAACTTATCTTTAATGTAAAGTTTTTAAAGCTGTTAGAGCTTTCTCAGACAACTGAGAAAGTCCATCCAACAAAGGACTCAAGCTATTAGGAGTAGCCATTTTCAAGCATAGGTCAAATTGCCTCTGGAATTCTTCTACATATATTATGCATCAAAATGAAAATATAAAATCATATTTTATACATTAAGTATGTGTTTTAAACCTACTCACAATGTCTTTGAGGCCATACCTAAACTGACAAAAATTTTCAATTAATGAATGAATATGGATTTCTGTCTTTGAAGGAGTGAGACCAATTCCTGTTGCTATTTGCACACTTGTTTTCATTCTAATACCTCAATTGTTAATGGTGAAAGTTCCTATGCTCAAGCTTGAGAGAAGGGGTTTTCTCTATTATTCAGTTGGAGGAAAAATAAAATTATCTTCATACTGAATATCACACACCACTCTTTATTCTAACAGATGGGTTAAACAACTTCAGGTCACACTCTGCTATCCATAAGAAGTACTGACTAGCAGCACTACAGAGCAACTTGCTTTGCAGAAAAAGGTTTCCAGCTCTAAGGAAATTACTTCCAAGATACAACAACATTCATCTGAATATGTCCTTTAATTTTAGTAAGGAAATAAACCTTGAGAAAATTTTCCAATTTTGGGTAACCTGAGCTGAGACTTATCAAAGGTGGGTGGAAGGGGTGGGGAGAAATCACTACAAGGTCATGAACAAAGCATATCACAATGCTTTCACAAGATTTTCACAATTAGGTTCGATACTCAGATAACTGAACAAACACGGATGACTCAGATCTCAGGATAAACAGACAAGCACATTTTGGGGGGAGAGAGGGGCATAAGGGCGGAGGAGAGGAGGATAAGACATCTTGTTTGTATTATCTGGCAAAAGCCTTTAAATGTTTAGAGAAAGAAGGGTGGTCTATAAAAAAGGAAATTTCCCTATTCCCCACTCATGTACCTTTTATTCTACAGACATGCCAACTTTTAATTTTAGCTGAGCTTCCTACACAGGGTTTAGCCTAGCTCTCCTCCCACCTGCAAACAGCCGAAATATTTACTTATTTGCACTTTGAGTCTGGGTTTGCTTGCACAGCTACAACAGTGAGTTAACAACCTGCTCCATGTCTGGCACAGGCTGGAACTTGCACACTTTGCAATAGGGCAACTGCTAGAGCACTGAGAGCCTGATGAAGGATCAGCCTCCTCAGGGAAGCAAGAAAGTTTTCCAGCAGTCGGCTGTGCAAGGCTCTTCCAGCAACACAGCATAAAGAATAAGAGAAAAAAAATATGCAAACAAGCTGAGGTACAGTTCATCTATCAAACAGTTCTACTGAGTGTCAGCCCTATATACCAACTTCTGGCTGTGTAGCACAAGTGTACTTTAAAAACAGAGGGATACAAAAGCACATGTATTTCTGCATTCATCCTCTCTGTGACTACCTAGGCACTGCACTTCTTGTTAGGACATAATTTGTGCCACTCTTCCCTCAAAAGCATTTTACTGTCAGAAGAACTTTTGCCTCTGGGGAGGCAGAGGCATGTGCTGCTAATCATGGGTGATTTGTAGCAGTGCTCAGAGCTCTAGAGTGTCTAGATCTATATCATGAGCCACACACCACCAAGATGATATGCCTTCACATATACAAAATATACTCTCAATTTTCTGTAAGAGCTTGGTTTTGTTCATAGATTCTAGTCAACCTCACAGATGGCAGACAAATTATTTTTAAACCCGGGGTATATAACTGGAAGATTAGTATGAAAAAAGTGAAAGTATTTCGTATGATTCACAGGAAGGACCTACAATCAGCTGTTTGTGGTAACATCACTTAACTTCCCTGTTTTACATGTGAATACCCAAGAGCACAAGAAGATGACTAAAATGAACAGGCATTTTTTATTAAATCACACATTCTTATAAAACTGCAGAAAATTAACCTATCCCCTATACTTCAGGAAATAGCTACAAGAGATTAAAAAATTGGTATTATTCCTATGAGCCATGTCAAGTGCCTACCACAGACTCTCGATGGATGGATATGGTAAAGAACCAGTGCCTGGGAATGCCCAAATAGCTGGGTAGCTACATTCTACAAAGTGATGATAAATTTAAAGAAAAAAAAAAACCCAAAAACAAATGCAACCACCTACAGGCTAGATGGACCTCCCAGTTCTGCCAGAGATCACAGCTCACTGGTATAAGCATTTAGCTTGAAGTTTTTAATTCCTTTTGATCTGTGTGCTCAAACCCAGTCAGTACAGGTTTGTGCCTTCATCCTCAAGGTTGATACAATGAGTTCCACACAGTTAACCATAAGGATTACCCAAAAACTGTCGTTTCACTTATTTCTGAATGCCAATTAAGAAGTGTATTAATGTAATTTCTAACATTAGGCTGGGGTCTGGTTTTATTTTTTTCTTTCCATCATCACATCAAACCACCCTTTTTCAGAACAGTTTTGCAGAGACTTGTCTATCAATTCACTCTGACATGCAATGAAGGGTGAGCTTTATCACCTACAAAGACATATGGGATAAAAAGGTTATATAGAGGTAGATGCAAAGTTGACTTTATGACTCTCAGTTATGGCTGAACTCTGCTTTACTTTATTAGGACATGGTCTAGTAACGTAATGACATTACACAAATAATGCAGCCCAAAGACACCAAAAAGATTTCTCAAAAAAAAAAAAAAAAGGCAAAAAACAAAAAACAGAATTAAAAGTATTTCTGGTCCTTTAAAACTTCTCCTGTAGCTTGCTCTGCTGCACACATTCCTTTAAAATACACCACTTTCCCACAGAAGCCAGGGTTATTCTTACATGGCTTTTAGGTATTTTCTTTATACAAGAATGCTAAGAAAATCAAGTTTCAATTACCCAGGTCTACACTGCAGTCTCTAAAATCAGAGTATATTAGACTAGAATATATAAACCTATGTTTACACTGCTACAGGTACCCCGCCAGGCAGTGTTCATTTCAATGGGTATCATTAGTCACTTAAAAACTTGACACGAACTTGACACTTAATTCGAAGTATCTACAAACCTCACCAAGAGTAGAAGTTGGAAAGCAGCAGGAACAGTCTGGTTCCACAAAAAGGAGGACAGACTTGATTTCTTCCTCACATCACAGTAGATTAGAAAAACTGAAGCAAAAAAATACAAGATTCAATATATACATTTGAGGTTGGAAAAAGCAAGAAATACAATACCACTGCTTCCAACCACTCTTCGTGTTCCTTTGCACAACACTAACATTCTTTTGTTCTGAGTTCCCAGGTGGTACACCTAGCCAAAACTGGAAAATTTAAGTGTGCAAGGTATTCTGAACAAAAGGAAAACTAACTAGAAGCTTGCTCCTTTTTCATTTCATATGACTTTTTGTTTACAGGCACGAATTCAAGATAGATGCAAAACAATTTCCACTACCTGCCACGAGGGTTTATTGGCTGCAATCACAGAGTTGAAATTAGATGGTGCTGCTACATTTGTGAAGGAAAGCTTAGGCACTGCTCAACAGAAAAAGCACATCCCCAGGCAGAAAAACCTCACAAGGTGAAGGATGTGGCAAAATTGCTGGTTTGGCTCAAATATCCACTGACACTATTAATCATTGGGTAAGAGATCCTTACCACCTATGACACAGTCATCTGCAACTTACAACCTTGATTTGTCCAAGCCACTACAGTACAGTCATGCCCAATTACAAGGGACACAATGGCAGCTGCTCCTCCTTTTTGCCTCACATGCTCACCAGAAGAAAAAAACAACAAGGAAAGCTGGCAGTTTTCTGAAGACAGAAAGTCTATATAGAGCTTTTCCTGCACAACAGCTAGACTTTCTTTAAAAAATGGGAAAGTTGACAAAATAATTGTACTGCTTTTACTTGCTTCTACTATCACTACCCAGTTCACCTATTTTGACTATAATTTTTTGAAAGAACACACGTGGCTGAGCTGCCAAGTAAAACAGGCCTGTGCCTCTCAAAGTTATTGCTTTGCTTAATCACCTCCTATTGTAAGCAGCCAGGAGACTGAACTTTTGCTGTATTCAGCACCATTTTCTAGTTCCTGTTGTAGCACAACCCCTGCGGGCCGCTGCTCTCCATAATCTCTTGTGTTATGCCTGTGCCATTATTATGGTCTGGCCATGTTCTGCGACTGAATGTCTCCCCAGCATAAACATTTATGAAAAGAGACCACAGCAAAGTACAGAAGAACAATGGCAAGACGTGATGAGGAGGATTTCTGTGAGGACAAGTTATACAGTGCTCAAAATGAAAGAGGATGCTCATGTTGCATACATGACTGCGAATGAGCTGGAGCAGCGTCAAGAGCTTGCTGATACAGAAAAGCCTCACCAGAAGTCTCATAGACTGCATTTGTAGAACTATCAAAACTAAATTTTTCTAAGTCCTGACACACACACTAGCTAGAGATGATAAAGGCCAGTATTGCCACTAACAAGAGAAAATTAGGAACCAGTAGGAGCATTTCTTCTCTCAAGCACCACTAAGATAATCTGCCTAGTTAAGCACTAAGTCTTGAGTATAAAATACCAAAACATGCTTTTTGGGATGTCCCCTCTTTTTATCAGGCTTTCCAGAATGTAGCATGCTGCAAAGGGCAGTGTTACAGATTGTCAAGTGAGACACCTGCAGAAAGCAAGAAGTGATGCTCATTTACACATGAGGATGACAGAAGAGTGAAAACAGATGTTAACTGCAGCACTGAGTCTGAAGGATATTCCTTGTCCAGGGCACTATAAAGAAAAACCCTCACGCAATTAGAAGACCCAAGCTGGTCCTGAAACTGCAACTCCTATTATTTATGAAGAGACATCTTGCAATCAAATGTGTTATTCAACTGACCTTGGAAACCTCTTCCAGAAGGGTCTCATCAGGTCTAAACCACAGGCATTCACTTAACAACAGATATATGCCCATCTCAAAATAAAACACCTTTCAAGATCTGCTGCAATTTGCAGCTCCAGAAGTAGCGATTCATTCACATCCACAAAACTAGTGTTCTTCAGAAGCAGTAAAAGCAGTATGTCAATTGGTCTATCACCCAAACAGGATGAACCACTAAAACAGAACCTTGGGCTTACAGTTTGTTGTCGTTTAAGCTTAGGCCATAAATCAGCCGCACAGCCCTCTTGCTCACTGCCCACCTTTCTTCCTCCCCCCCCCCCCCCCCCCCCCCGGGGGGATGGGGAGGAGAATTGAAAGAATGTAACTCCCACAGGTTGAGATAAGAACAGTCCAGTAACTAAGGTGTAACACAAACCACTGCTGCTGCCACCAATAATAATAATAATGATAAGGGAAATAACAAGGGAAGAGACTACAATACCACCTGTCGATGCCCAGCCCGACCAAGCAGTGAGCCAGCCCTTCCGGGTAACTCTCAGTTACATCCTGGGCATGACGTGCTGTGGTATGGAATACCTCTTGGGCTACTTTGGGTCAGGTGCCCTGTCTCTGCTTCCTCCCGGCTTCGCCTCCTCCCTGGCAGAGCATGAGACTCAGAAAGTCCTTGGTCAGACCAAACATTTGAGCAGTAACTAAAAATATCGGTGTTATCAGCACTGTTCCCAGGCCGAAGTCAAAAACACAGCACTGCACCAGCTACTAAGAAGGAGAAAAAAAATGACTGCTACTGCTGAACCCAGGACACAGTTGATTACTTATGAATTAGTTACAGCTAAGCAGCCTTCAGGCTAAAAATTACAAAAAATATAACAAACAATGCCTGCCTCCCCCTCATACACACACAAGTACAACAGCCTGTCTAAGATTACGCATCACAGCTCATCAGCTGAGCCCAGCTTAAACACGTCTTCCCAAACAGAAAGCATGCAGCTGTACTCTTACAACCAATGTTCTGGAGAAGCTATAAGGATGGCAGCAGAGTTACTGATAAAGCTCTCTCACTTCTCTGCTTCTATAGGCTCTGACAGCAACCAAATTAAGAAGACACCAGCATGTTGTGGCAACCATCAACATCTTCAGTTTTTCAGCAATATTCATGGTCAGATTAGGAATTCTCTTAGGCATAACATCTTCTGAAGGAGCTTTATGTGCAGTAGTCTGCCCTTACCAGGCTGGAGTCCAATCATGCACACACTGGGACAGCTGCACATAGGACAGGCCTGAAGCTGACTTCAGATGTTCCCTTTAGGAGGCTGACAGACCATACCAGTGATGACCAGCTCTTAAACAGTTTTTGTCAGACCTTCAAAAGCTTCAAGACCTCAGTTTGGAGGAGAAAGAAATCCTTTTTGCACAATGTGTGGTTAGCCCTACCACTGGACACCACAGTGAAACAGAGAATGTCACTCTATTCCAGCCAGGACTCTCAGTCAGACCATGATTTTAAAAAGTCAACACATGCTGTTTGCACATCTTCGCTGTTTGTACATCTTCACTGTTTTCAGTCAAACACTGAGAACTGACACAGCCACTGGGCACATTATCAACAAGCTTGAAGGCATTTGGCGGCAGTGGCTCTTGGGAAGGAAGCATAAAAAAGACTGGGCTTGAAGAGAATCATACATATGCATCCCAAACTGGGATGCCTGTACAGACCCTGGAATCATGGCATTGCTCTTGCCTTTACCCACTGGGTCAGAACCATCCTGCTCAGAAGCAACACCGCTGTACATTTTTTAAGAGCTGATTTAATCTAAAATTCCTGACATCCAGCCCACAACCTGGGCTGGTGTTTATCCAAGTAAACACTAACTTAAGCAATAGGCAATCTAAAGCTTTCCAAATGGAAGAAAGAGCAGCGGCAAGGGGAAATCATGGCCCCCATGCCCACACCAGTAGATAAGCACCTGCTGCCAGGGAAACTTTTCACCAGAAAAACTCTGCCCTCATGCCATGCTCTGACACTCAGAAAAGGCAGTGGCAAAACTCCTGCTAAGCCAAATAGGATAAAATTTAAGCTCTGACAGAGACGGAGATGTGGCAGATTTCCCTACAACAAGCAGCTAGTAGCAGATTTCTATTTAGCTGTTAAATACACATCTGAACAGGACCAGATAGGAAGCAGAAAGAGGTTTTATCACACATTCCTCCAAAGAAGTCTGATGTAACTGCAAATACATTTAACTGCCCACCCACCATACATCCCATTTCATATCACAAATCTGGCAGGCTTGGGTATTTTTGCTTATTTGTTTATTTAGTTTCAATCAAACCAGTGCATTCATCTGCTTCATAAAATGCAGAGAACTCAAAATGGACTGGCCAATTTTTCATTCGAGTTCCAACACCTTTAAATTTACACACATTATGGAAGACAGCTTTAATTCTATGCAATATCTGTGATGCAAGTCATCTGCTGTACTGGCAATTATTATTTAATTACCCAGTCACATGCTTCAGCTCTATACAGATTTCACTTAGCTGCTCGGGTATAATATCCAGTGTTCTCATCTCAGCTAGGAAGATTAATTACAGCCATTTTTTATATTTCGGAGACAAGTATGAGAAGTTACCATTTTCTTCCCTGAGACAGATTCAAAAGATCCTTTCTCCTCTGTAATCTGGGGGGAGGAAGGGAAATGGACACATGACGACTTTCTAGTTAAGGGCAATCTGAGACATTATTTAAAGTGCAACAAAATCTAAATGATCTCTATTTAATTTTCAGTAATTGTGGGACTCCATCTCAATTCCATTATAAACCAAGCTTGATCCCCACCCATTTACTATCCCTGCATCATTCATGCATACAGCACCTCAAGAGTCAACCGTTGTTAACAGTTATGTCATGTCATGCCTTTTGCCCTTTTGTACCCTTACACTTATGAAACAAATCTCAACTATTCAGGTGAAGAAGATTCCATTCAGTGCAAGTGAGTGAGGACTCTGAGTGACCCTCATCCTACCATTTGTCCAGAGCTGTGAAAGTTTAAGAGCAAGCACAGATCACATTCACTTATGCTTGAGTGAGAAACCCTGCTGCTATAAATACAGCTTTGACTGAAACGCTGGAAACAAAAGAAATCACCTTGCCTGCCTGTTAGGATTTGGCAACTGAAAGCACAAAAAACAACCCCAAGACCCAGGGCAAGGCCTCCGCAGAGCAGCTCACTGCTTAGGTACCTGCAAGAGTGTGGAGCTCAGCTAAGGTCACAGGATGCTCTGAAACTCATCTCAACAGCAAGGTACCCATGCATACTTCCCTCTGTAAGTGTTATAGGTGCGCAGATTCACGCGTGCATTTATAACACTCGTTAATATCAGATCTAATTTTACTTACAACTAGTTTCCAAAGGCCTTTATTTTTTTACCTCCCGTGACCGGGATTCCCCCGCGGGAACTGCCCGGCTCGGGCAGCACACCAGGGGCACCAAGGACGGGCAGCCCCCGCCGCCCGCACCGCTCCTCCACACACCTGCTCGGGCGGCGGTGGGGGCCCAGCCTGGCCCGCCCCGCGTCGCTCCACTCACCCAGAAGAGGAGGTTGAGGGCGTAGAGCAGGCAGCGCAGGCACTTCACCGAGTCCTCCCTGGCCATGGCGAGCCCCCGAGGGAGACAGCCCCATCCTCTCACCACATCCTCTCTCCCAAGGCCGGGCCGCCGGCGCCCTGCAGGGGAAGAGGCGGAGAGGGGCCGGGCGAGTCCCCCTTGCCGAGAGACGAGCGCGCAGGTGGAGGCAGTGCAGCCCAGCCAAGCTGCCGGGCGGCCCTGGATCAGCCGCGCCCCGGCGAGAGCGGCCAAACCCCGCAGCGGCCACCAGCCACCCACCCCCGGCAGCCTCCCTTCTCCTCCCGCCCCGCCCGGCGATACTGACGGGCGAGTTCTTTTAATAACAACAATAAACTCGTGTAAAGGGGGTAAAGCCGCGGGCTGCCCCAGCAGCAGAGCGGGGCTAAGGGCAGCCGAAGCACAGCCCGGCTCGGGAGCGCTGGCTCCCTCTCCGCCCGTGAGGGACGCGCTGCCTCAGGGCAGGCGGCGGGGGAACAGCTGCCACTTACCGCCCGGGCGCCCCCCTCACTCACTTGCTCCGGCGAGGACTCATCGGGACGGGACAAGGCTGCAGAGCTCGGAGCCGCGGCACCCATGCCCGGCGGTGCAGGCGATGCCTCCGACGGAGCGCTGAAGGGACGGTACCGACAGCTGCCCCGAACCCCCCCCGCAGCACTCCTCAGAGCTCGGCGGCGGCCGGCGGCACCTACACTGTCGCGCATGCGCCTGCGCTCGCCGACCGCTAGGTCCTACTGCCCCTTCGCCTCCCGCCCCGTCCAGGCCTGCAGGGCCTGAGTCCCTATGGACGGGAGGAGGAAAGTAGCGGTCTGCCTATGGCCTACCGGCCGTGCGACACACCTACGGGGCTGAGTGGGAGTGGAGGCTCACGGCATGCGCGACACTGGAAGAGACCATGAGTTCCTTCCGGGGAGCTGCGCCCTCCGGGCCAGATACGGCGCTCCGCCTCAGGGGCACAGCCCGGTGGGACAACCCCAGAAGTGCCTTCCCCGTTGACAGACACGCTCAAAACCCAGTTATGGAGGGGCTTCGGGGCTGGTCTGCTTTTTTCCTTCAAGGCAGATGTGAAGCAATGGGCTCAGGCAAGCCGAAGTACACGGAACATCTCCTTGTGGCATGGGGGTCCAGAGTGGCATATGCCTCATGAAACGTGGGGGACTTTGCAGGATTTTGCAGGCATTTCACAAGGTTTCTGCACTATTGCATTGGAAATTAAACTCCGCTGACATCAAACACGAATCCTGTCATTAACAAGTGGCCCAGCACCTGCTCCACACTGCTAAGCAGTCAAGTCAGAAGCACAACCGTATTGTAAATAAGTTATTCCATAAGCAGGAAAAATCAAGAGTTATCATTCAGCAAAACGGCCACTGATTTGCCCCATATATCTCAGTACTTACAGATGCCACAACTAAGCTGAAGAAGTCATCCTGCCTCTGAAATCTGCTAAAGTGTGTGTACATTTGGTCATCATGGTGGTAGTTCCCTGCTGACTTCTGTATTATTTCAATGCATATATCTCTCAGTATTTCAAAAGGAAGAATTACAGTCTAAAACACAGTTACATGGAGATTAGCAGAGAATTTTCCATGAATATGTATGAAGGTGTTGCAGTGCCACCATCACAAAAATGAGAAGAAAATACACTGAAGAATGTTTCTTAACTAGTAGAGGAAAATGGTCTTCAGTGCATGTTACATAAAGACTGTTTTAACAACTGCTAGTGAAAGCTAAGGACAGAGATAAAATGGATAAAATCTAGCTCTTCTGAGGCCAAAGAATAATACGTTTCTTGAAGCACTAGAAAGAGTGACTTGAAAAAAAACACACAAACTAGGTACTCAAATGCTTGTCACTTAGGCTGCTGGTGGGATCTCACTTCAGCTTTCATTTACATGATTTCATGCCATTAGTAATGAATCCGGCAGACAGACTCTTCAAGTGTATTTATCTCTCCTTAAAAAGAAAGTAAAATGGACGTGGATGAACATAAAATCCCATGCAACGGGGATTTTATGCCAAATTTATAGAAGTGAAAATGGTAGTAAAGTTGAAAGTACTCAAGAATGTTGCAGAAATGTGGAGTGTGAAGATTTTTCTTCCTTGAAATTTGCTAAGCTTTAACTGCTGTTTTGATACTATTTTCTGAAATCGAGAGCCCCTTCAGGAAGTGCAGTATGCCACATCTCTAATCTTAAGTGAATATTGCTAATTCCATACCTCAATAAGACAAACTGAGCTAAGACAGATACTGTTAAGAGGTGACATTGTACATTCATTGTGCTGTTTACATACCATTCATTCCTCTTATTACTGAAGACTTCACATGAGCACAGTCAGTGAGACAGATCTTGAACAGGTATAGTATTTTCAGTGAGCCCACACCAGTTTACAAAAATAGTGTCAGTTTACGACTGAGCTGCAGCCTTGGCTGGGGAGAACACAGTCTGTTATAAATCAAATTAAAAACAATTGAGGTTGTGTTTGTGTTCTTGATTGTTCCTTGGAAGAGAAAAATTACCTGAGCAAGGCTCTATGAAAAATGCACTACAGCACTACAAAATATTAAATTATTTTACACCCAGTGAGTTTTCTTTAATCATACCTAAAATGGCAAGTAAGTCTTCTTACTCAGTTCAGGTATTCTTGGTTTAAAAACTCAACTATTCCTAGTGCATAAGGAATTTGAGGAAAGAAAAACCAGTCTCATGCCTCTTACTTATTAAAAATCCTACTGAAAATGAGACTTCAAGATTTTATGCCTCTCAGAGTCCAGTTTTGAGGCCTTAGGCCATGAGATGCTCTCAGACTAAGTCTTTAAAAGTCTGTTACAACAACTCCGCCACAAACATAGAGGATCCCCTATCTGGTGAAACCTTTTTTCTATCGTTTTGCTATTAGCAGAATCATTAGTCGTCCAGAAGAGATCTGCTCAAAACCTAAAGAAAACAGGTCCTATTTATGAATGTCTGCCAAGTGCTATAGGGCCCAGAGGAAGGTCCCTTTGGAATACTGCTTTCTATCCGGCTGTCAGACCTTGTGAAATTTCCATGATGTCAACACTGGGAAAGAAATACACAGAAAGTTCCCATGCATTCAGAACAGTAATTAAACTGGAAGTATCGGCTGATCACCCCCCAAAATAATCAGGGAAGCAATTCTGCTGCTTTGTTGTTTTCCGTTAAATTAATATTTTTAATTTCATTTAAGGTAAGACAAGAGAAGATTTTTTTTCACAAAAAGAAGTCTAATGATGAAGCTCTTCATATTTATAAATTTTTTGGAAAGGAGAGTTTGCTGTTAGCAAGCAACGCTTCTTTAATGTGCAGCCCAGAGATTTATGAGCATGGAAACTGTTGAAGACTTGTGGATCAGTATTGTCTACTGGCATTCTCTGATGTCTAATAACCTACAAGTTGTGAAGCTTTTTCTCTGTGAAAGGGCATCCACAATAACTTTATAACATGAATTCTGTAGACTTAAATAAAGTGTTCATGATACAGCCTTTCCATCAGTGGGTGATGGGAATGCCAGTAATTCCAATAATCTCTCTTTCCTCTGTTTAACTGTCTGTTTCGATTTGATATACAGAAACTTAATATCTGTAAGATAGCTTCTCTGTGATGTGTGCTTGAAACTGGCCAGCAGGTTCAAAAGCTGTTATATGAGTGTGGATTGACAGATATATGTCTGCATGGATACTACAGTATGATATCATAAGCCATTTTTTATCGGGAAACCTGACTAAAATAGGAGTGGATAATTAAGACACCCATTGAGCACACAGCTGCAAGTATCTTTAAATTACATGAGTAGCCTGATCAAGTGAAATAGCATTAAGCACGCATGTAAATTTGTAGGTGATAATTGCCTAGTACTAGATGGCAGGAAACTTTATCACTGAAAAAGCAGTGAGTTAAAGTAATGTCCTTTTATATGCAGCCATAACATTTAAAATTACTCAGATGAGTGCTGAACAGAGGAACATACATTTGGATGTGCTTTGGCACATACTCATTTCAATTCCATGTGGTATCCACTCGATCTACACTGATGAGCAAGTTGTTCATGTACAGATTTAATTGTGATATTTTAGTGTAATCTAAAAATGTCTTTGATAGCACCAGGGAAATTCCTATTGATACTTGTAATACATTTGTTCCAGCCACACCCTGTGTTAGATGTGAAAGTGCTGCGATCCCTTTCACTTTTGCAGTATTTGCAAAGATTCAAGGATACAGAATTTCTTTTTACACATAGCTTTTTAATTGCAAGTCCCTGCCAGGTACTGCCTGGGCAGGAAAGCTCTGCAACCAGTGTCTGTCTGTGAGCAACCTGGTCTAGTGGGAGGTGTCCCTGCCAGGAGTGAGGTTGGAACTAGATATCTTTATGGTTCTTTAACGCCCGTAGCATGGGGAACAAACGAGGAATTAGAGATGTGTGCACGTCTACGGGGGTATGATATAATAGGCATCACAGAAACATGGTGGGATGGCTCCTATGACTGGAGTGTTGGAATGGAAGGTTACAGGCTCTTTAGAAAAGACAGGCCCAGCAAGCAGGGAGGGGGAGATGCCCTTTATGTTAGGGATAGGCTGGAGAGTATGGAATTCTATCTTGGGACAGGTGAGCAGTTTACAGAGAGTTTGTGGGTCAGGGTTAAAGGGAGAACAGCCGTGGGAGACATTACTATGGGGATCTGTTATAGACTGCCTGATCAAGAGGAACATCTGGATGAAGCACTCTACAGACAGAAAGGAAAAGCCTCACGCTCACAGGCCCTTGTTGTCATGAGGGACTTCAACCACGCTGATATCTGTTGGAGGGATGGGACGGCCCGGCACAAGCAATCCAGGAGGTTCCTCAATTGTGTGGAAGACAACTTCCTTCTGCAAGTAATAGAGGAGCCAGCAAGGAGAGGTGCCGTGCTTGACCTTGTGATCACCAACAAGGAAGGGCTTGTTGGAAACGTTATGCTCCAGGGCAGCCTTGGATGCAACAATCACAAGATGGTTGAGGTCAAGATCCTCAGGACAGTGAGAAGAGTGTGCAGCAAGCTCACTGCCCTGGACTTCAAAAGAGCAGACTTTGGCCTCTTCAGGAGCCTGCTTAGTAAGGTTCCGTGGGATATAGCCCTAGAGGGCAGGGAATCCCAAGACTGTTGGTTGATATTCAAGGATCACCTGCTACAAGCTCAGGAGCGCTGCATCCCAACTAGAAGGAAGTGCAGCAGAAGGGCCAGGAGACCTCCTTGGATGGATAAGGAACTGCTGAGAAAAATTCAAAGGAAAAAAGAGGCTTATAAAAAGTGGAAGCAAGGACAGGCAGCCTGGGAAGAATACAGGGATGTTGTCCTGGAAGCTAGGGACCAGGTTAGGAAAGCTAACACCCAGTTAGAATTAAACTTGGCTAGGGATGTTAAGGATAACAGGAAGTGATCCTATAGGTACATAGCAAAAAAAAAACAGACTAGAGACAGCGTAGCCCCCCTCCGGAAGCTATCGGCAGAACTGGCTACCCTGGATTTGGAGAAGGCTGAGGTTCTGAATGCCTTTGTTGCCTCAGTCTTCACTGGCAAAGGCTCTGACCGCACCACCCAAGTCTTGGAAGGAAGACTCAGGGACTGTGAGAATGAAGACCTTGGGCCCACTGTAGGAGAGGATCTGGTTCGAGACCATCTTAAAATCCTGAACGTACACAAGTCCATGGGACCTGATGAAATCCATCCACGGGTCCTGAAGGAGCTGGCGAATGAAGTTGCTAAGCCACTGGCCATCATATTTGAAAAATCATGGCAGTCAGGTGAAGTTCCCGATGACTGGAAAAAGGGAAATATAACCCCCATTTTCAAGAAGGGGAAAATGGAAGACCCAGGGAATTACAGACCAGTCAGTCTCACCTCTGTGCCTGGCAAAATCTTGGAGCACATTCTCCTGGAAGGCATGCTAAGGCACATGAAAAACAACAAGGTGCTTGGTGACAGTCAGCATGGCTTCACTAAGGGGAAATCCTGCCTGACCAATTTGGTAGCCTTCTATGATGGGGCTACAGAACTGATGGGCATGGGTAGAGCAGTTGATGTCATCTACCTGGACTTGTGCAAAGCATTTGACACTGTCCCACACGACATCCTTGTCTCTAAATTGGAGAGACATCAATTTGATAGGTGGACCACTCGGTGGATAAAGAACTGGCTGGATGGTTGCACGCAAAGAGTTGTGGTCAATGGCTCAATGTAGAGCTGGAGACCAGTAACAAGTGGTGTCCTTCAGGGATCGGTGTTGGGACCGGTCTTGTTTAACGTCTTCGTCGCTGACATGGACAGTGGGATTGAGTGTGCCCTCAGCAAGTTTGCCGATGACACCAAGCTGTGTGGTTCGGTTCAAATGCTGGAAGGAAGGGATGCCATCCAGAGGGACCTTGATACGGTCGTGAGGTGGGCTGATGCCAACCTCATGAAGTTTAACCATGCCAAGTGCAAGGTCCTACACCTTTGTCGGAGCAATCCCAGGCACAGCTAGAGATTGGGCAGAGAAGAGATTCAGAGCGGCCCTGCAGAGAAGGACTTGGGGGTGCTGGTTGATGAGAAAATGAACATGAGCCGGCAGTGTGCACTTGCAGCCCAGAAAGCCAACCGTATCCTGGGCTGCATCAAAAGGAGCGTGACCAGCAGGTTGAAGGAGGTGATCCTGCCCCTCTACTCTGCTCTTGTGAGACCTCCCCTGGAGTATTGTGTGCAGTTCTGGTGTCCTCAACATAAAAAGACGTGGAGCTGTTGGAACAAGTCCAGAGGAGGGCCACGAGGATGATCAGGGGACTGGAGCACCTCCCGTATGAAGACAGGCTGAGGAAGTTGGGGCTGTTCAGCCTGGAGAAGAGAAGGCTGCGTGGAGACCTCATAGCAGCATTCCAGTACCTGAAGGGGGCATATAGGGATGCTGGGGAGGGACACTTCATCAGGGACTGTAGTGACAGGACAAGGGGTAACGGGTTCAAACTTAAACAGGGGAAGTTTAGATTGGATATAAGGAGGAAGTTCTGCGGAAGATCCACGGACAGCACGCTGATTAATGTAATCAGAAGCTGACATTTATTCACTTCAGAGCACTGCCTTTTATAGCTTCCAAGCTTGGTCCCGCGCTTAAGCTTTATAATGATTGGTTTCTACACACAATGCAAAGGCAGCTGATTGGTCCCTTCTTCAGCATCCGGGAGTTGTTTCCCTCCTGCAGAACTTCCGCATACATGGCCACAACTTTGCTCTGAAGTAACCTGTGAACTAGGCCATTAATCCTTACTACAAACTCTAACCAATGGCAAGTGTCCTGGATCGCTCACATGCCCATTGTTTGTTAAAAAGCTCTCAACAAAGTTCTTTCCTGTTAGGGTGGTGATGCACCGGAATGGGTTGCCCAGGGAAGCTGTGAATGCTCCATCACTGGCAGTGTTCAAGGCCAGGTTGGACAGAGTCTTGCGTGGCATGGTTTAGTGTGAGGTGTCCCTGCCCATGGCAGGGGTTTGGAACTAGATGATCTTAAGGTCCTTTCCAACCCTAACTATTCTATGATTCTAAGCTTCTTTCCATCCCAAACCATTCTATGGTTCTATGGTTTGTGTGACTGACTGTGCCAACACTGACCTCTGAGGATGGATTTCTGAATCGATCTGGTGGCTTGTCAATGTCTCAGGTAGGCATCTCACTACTCGGTCTTGCTATCTCAGCATATTACTTGTTTGTAATGGTATTCTGTACTCTGGTCCTCTCTGCTTAGTTTAGCTCTTTCTCAGCTTTGCTCCAGGCCTGTCGGCTGTTTAACCTAGACTTAGACGTAATTAGTTTCCTTTTCTTTGCTCCTTGAGGTGTTTACTCGAGACCCGTTACCTCCATGTTTCCCTTTTTCTGCCCTTTCCTTGATCCCCTTCTTAACATCTCTGGGGTCTGGTTTGCCTTGCTTTTAAGCCTGATCCTAGCCTGGTCTTTAGCACTTGTAATGTCTGCCTGCCCAATGAATATTCCTCCCTAATGACAGCATTAATGTCAAGGGCAGGATGGAGTTTTGTTTCTCATGTACACAAATACCCATATATAAAACTGAAGGTGTACTAGTTAACTCAAGAACAATGTGTCTGGTAAATGCAAGTTTGTAACACCAATGCTCAAGACCATGAGGTAAAGTGCCCTTTATTAGTTTGAAATTTAGGCATAAGAAGTCACCAACTTCTTCCAGTTCCTAAAGCTTTTATTGAACATGAAAACAACACTCTGGCATGAGGTAGCACTTAAATAACCTACAGAAGATTAAGAGATTAAAATCATAGTCTTGAAAACACTCTGGCTTAACAGGCTCTTGCAAATGGGCTTCCTCGCCTCCTAATTCTGCAGCTTTCCATGGCTCCCTAAATTGAAATAACACCTCAGCAGATTTAGGGGGGACAAGGGGAAGGGAGGGCGAGCATATTTTGGGACAATTTTCCTTCTTTCCATCATTTCAGAGTCTCACAGGTTGAATCCAGCTATAGTACCTGAAAAATAAGGAGTTGAGTTGTTTTATCCCTGCCATAGAACGAACTTCTTTGCTGCTTATCTAGGGGTGTTTCCTTGTCTTACTCCCCTCTCCATAAGTATGGATTTCAGTTCAACAGAAAGATCTTGCCTGCACTAAAAGACAGAGTTTGAAAAATTCGCTCTGTGTTTATCTGGTGGCTTTTCTTCAGTACACGGCGTCTGATGTTATAATGGGAGTCATGGAGTTTTCACTAGACAGTCTTTTCTAGTTAAATACCCTAAAGAGGTGTTCAGCATTTGTAACTGATCCAGAAACGAGAAGACACACAGTCATCTTCAGAGTCCTATTTATTACAGTCCACACTTCCTTTTCAGGCACAATGGGGGATTTTACATGAGCAAAGAGTACAGTTTAGTATCTGTGATGTGCCAATAACACTGCTTGTTATCAAGGTTGTGTGACAGTTCTTATCGTAAAGCCCTGGTGCACAGGGAAATGCAAGGGAGATCTCATCACTGGACAGTAGCTGCTTTGAAGAAGTGGAGTCTGTCTCCACTGCAGAGTTCCTGTGTGGCAAGTTCATTTAATCACATTTGTCCCAGGCGGTTATGTTGTTCTCTGTTTTCCTTGTCCAGCTTGAGATCTCACAGGCTGATTTGCAGAAACGTTTAAACTTTTACAGCTATACCTGAAGCTACTGGGAACTGCTCTTTGAAAACACAAAATGTTACCCATTGTGTACTACTCAGCTTGAATTCTCAGATACTCGTATCATACAGCCTGAGCTTCCCAGCTGTATGGTGGGGATGATAAAACTGAATTCTTTCAGGGAAGCGTTGTGGTGTGAAATGTTTGTGAAACGTGTATGTGCTGTGAGAGCCACAGAACAGGCCAGCAGGAAATGTATGGCTGTCCTCACAGTTGAGACTGAGTAGTTAAAAGTAGTAGATCACACACTGAATGAAGCTAAAAGAATATACTAATAAGCTCATTCGTTGCACATGATGAAGCAGGGGTCAAGGCGAAAAATGTATATGATTGTAAAACAAAAGCCAGCATCATAATTTAATAAGGGATTAAAGATTCACAGACATCTTTAACACTGACATTTCTTTATTTTTCAGTGTTTAATAAATTATCTCTTAGGGCAGTTTTTCTTTGGGGAGGTCAGGGTGAATCTGAAATACCTTTTCAGAAAAGATTCTTTTGCAAGCTATGATGAGTGTGCTGCTCTGCACATCATTGCTCTGTGGTACAGAGTTGCTGTCACACCCTGTTGCTCCGTCTAATTACACATACCCTTATGGAGTTATCTTCCATAATAGAGATCCCAAGACTGAAAGGTGTGACAGTCAGAGCTCAACTGTGACTAAGAATTAGCAGAGAACTTACTAGAGGTGATGAAGCAAAATCTGGTGTTATGTAAGTACTCAATTTCATTGTGGCCTTATGGGAATGGGAGAAAGTCTTCCCATTCATTTCACCTTCTTCCTTTTTCTCCTTATTCTTCTTTTTATCTCCACTTTTTTCTTTGTCCTCTTGTAAATATCCTCTGCTGCTAAACCTGTTTTACCTCCTAAATTTCAGTCCCTTGTCCAGATTCTTTTCAGCATTGAGGTTGTCATCCAGGAGCCAGATAAGGAAGTGTCTGAGGTGACAGCTGTGTCTTGATCACTTACACCAAAGTCTTCTGATGACAAAGCTTGGGGCTATGATGCGTGAGATGCCTTAACAGAGATGGTGTTCTATTCTCCTTGGATCTGAAAGCACCCTGGCTGGCTCATGGTTCACACCAAAATTGTTGCTGAAACTGTCACTGGAGGCTTGAGTGAGATGCAGGAGAAAGCAGGATATAGAAATGACAGAGATGAGTGAAAATTCAGAGACTTTAAGAACAGGTAAGATAAAAGAGAATGTAAAAATCTGCAGAAGGATGGAAGGATGCCACGACGATGCCAGGACTTAAAAAATAAAACAAGGGATATGAAGACATCTGAAATTATATTACTTTGCTATTATTACAAAGCCTGTCAGGAAGTGTGGAGTGACGGTGCTTTAGACTGAAACTCTTCAGAGGAGAGAAAAGCAAATTGGCTCTAATTTTCTTCATTCTAATAAAGTTATTTTTTCCATGTTAGAAGACAGAGATTTGTACCATGATTTTGTAACTCTGAGGTGTGACGATTAGGTCTGTATTGGACAAAGGTACAAGCCTGCCAACACACTTATGAAAACAGAAAAACTGTAACAGGCATGGAGACTGTATGAGAAAGATGCCTCTCAAAACAGCACTTATTTTACTGACTTATCTTGAATTGTCGCGTGGTAGGTTTTAATTGCTTTGAACTTCTGTGCGGAAGAAGTGAACATATTTAGTTATCCAAGCCAAAACTGTTTTTCTCCCCACATTGATGAGTGAGACCAGAGTTACCATATTTTTCTTTCACACTGTAATCAGTCTCACATATCTGCAATATGAACAATTCTTCATGTGAGAAAATAGGCTAGTACCATGACAGTCAGCAAGTAACCAGCTTCCATCAAAGTTGGAATCAAAATGATCTTTCATTGGACAGAGGATAACTGACTTCTTCACCCATTTTTTCTCTACTTCTTGTATATTATCTGAAGTAGGTTGCTTATGCCCTTTATCTGAGCCATCTCTGTGCTAGCTTTTTGTAGGAAGTACTCTGCATAAACTCAATTTTTCCTTGGAGCCTCTATATGCTTGCTGCAAGACAAACAGCAATATTTCTTAAATGTATACATCAGAATTATTGCACAGCTTCCTCTGAACACAAAACCTCATTATTTTCACAAGTACTTGTAATTCTCAAGTATTTTGAATTTTAACTTGGCAGATGTGAATGTATGGCATTTATTTGTTAAAATTCTGCCATAAAGAGTCTCTTTGTAATATCTTTTCTCAAAGTAGCCTGTTTTTCAAGTGGGTGAATTGGCTGCTTGTCATGTAAACAATGTCGTATTGAAATGTTGATGGATTACTCCCACAGACCAAACACCCTGGTGAGGGAGGGTGCTGGATTTGTGATGCAGGCATTAGCACACAGAACCGGACTGCCACTCAGTGGTGCTGGAGATCATCAGTTCTTGTGCCACTGCCCATTGGCACTGACATGGCTGAACACAGAGCTACATAACCAAGTAGGTAAGATAAACTGGGCACAAACAGGGGTACAGAAATGCTATACTAGTATAATATCCTAGCAGTGCCAGAGTGATTATAAGAAGTCTTTGTAAGTGATTCTGAAAAAGACAGTAGGAACCCAAATGTCATAAAACTTAATTTTTTCCAACATTAACCCACCATTATTAGAGAGAATTGTCTGCTCTGAGCTATCGCATCAGTGACTTGGGACACTTGCTTACTGTCTTTTAACCAGGAGTTTCCATGGAAGGTGTTAAAATTACATTACAGTCCCAGCGGATTGTTTATCAAAGAACTCTTACTTCAGTACTATAGCATTGGGATGCTTTTGATAGCTATGACATGCCTTAGTTTAAATCATCTTCTCTGTTTGCATTACGCTAGTATTTATCACCTTTTCTTTTTCAGGATCAAAGGATATCTTGATGCATGTCAGAAACTCATTAAAACTATATTTGTAAATAAAACATTTGTTCCACAGTACCAGGTGTCCTTGAACCACTACAGTGAACAGCTCTGCAGGACGTGTCCTAAATGTACTCTAAGCTCCAGTGAAGGATGAAACTTGTCTGTTAAGTGTCCTGGGAACAACTTGTTATGGCCTATAAAGCAGTAGAAAAAGCACACACGATATTCCCAGAACTGAAACACAAATCTAATTAGACTTCCATCAAATGGCTTATTTGAGACTGAAAATTGCTGGAGTGATTACAAAGTTTGCTTTACAGATTAATAGGCTAGTTTATAACCACAGTTATCATTGTGTATGAACTATTTTTTTATGCACTTTGTTGCACAGATATTAATTGCTTTGGCTTTTATGTAATATATGTTTATATTGCTGCTGCTTTTGCACATGAGACCTGCCTCAGGTAACCTTTTTAGCCTGTAATTTCTTTTAATTTTTTTGATAATGAATGAAAAATAAGTCAATCTGTTTTCCAAGTTAGAATTCATTTTCAGGCTTATCAGCAGCTGAATACCCAGACTAGTACTCATGCTTCATAATTATTGAAAATTAATTCAATCCAGCAAGACTTTCAAAATGGAAGCAGAACGAATTATACATGCAGCAGAATTTTATACACAGAACTGATGAAATTAAAATAGTAGTAAACCTTCTTCTGGGGACATCTTACATTGTAGGCAGCCACGGATCTGGGAGATAAGTGAGAAGAACTTTGGTCTGTGTCACACAATGACAATGACTGTTTGATACCGATGCTGAAGTGGTGAGGGCTAGCCACAGCTGCACTGCTCACAGCTATTAAGCATCAGGGTGCTTCCCTCCTTCACCAGTTTCTGGAACTTGGGATGGCAGTTGTCACTGCCAAACGTTTGACTGTGATTTCATAAAAAACCTCTATAGCCTATAAAATCCCTGTCCTAATGAACCACAATGACAATGAAATTCTTGCGCATTTCATCCTTTTCATTTTTAGGACTCTGTGGACTAAAAAGTCCACTCCTGTGTCAATATCTAATGTCAGATTGCATGTTTGGCTATTAAAGAAGCCAAGAGAAGCACAGAACATTTTCTTGAGAGGGAAAAGATGCACTGGCAACAGATTTTGAGAAGAGTAGATAAAGGGAAGTGGCTGTGTGGAAGTACACACAGTCACTATTTCAACACTAGAATAAGACCTGCAATTTCTTAAGTATGAAGGAAACTTCATTTCTGATTGTGACCACTCATTCAACCTTTTCCCTCCTTCTAGCTTTGGCAGGATTTTTCTGCTTTTCTTTTCTAAAGTGATTGCTCTTCTTACCAAAATGTCCATGTAGCTTTCTCTTCATTAAATGCTGATCCATCCAGATTGCCATCCAGTCTATTTTTGAACAGCCACCATTGTTTCCTACATGCTTACTGGCTATATGTTGGGCTTGCATGTGTGACCATGACTTTCCTTCAGAGTCTTATCTCATTTCTACTTCTTGCATTTCTACTTCATAAATCTACTTCATACATCTGCTGTACTTCCTCTTGTCTGTCTTACTCATAAATCTTCTTTGTTCTTCCTCCTAACATTATCAACAGCAATTTCCTTTCATTTTGTGTATCTTGAATTCTGCTAGACAAATGTTACGGTTACTTAGAGGTCCTCACTGTAAGCTTTTCTATTCCTTAATTTCTCATATTGACACTTCTCATGTCTTTTCTTGCAAACATTCCTCAGTAAAACTTTGCTTCTATGAGATGATGTAAGTGAAATCCATCTCTTGAAAATTCCTCCCTTTCTCGCAGTCTTTCCTTCCTTCCCTGAGATCATGAGATGATTCATTTGCAGCTGGGACTCAGCAGGATTTTTCATATCATCACATATGATGTCTTAAGAACGTACTTTAGTTGTCAACATAGGAAAAAGAAACCTCCCCTTCTGCCCCAGTAAGAAAACAAAAGTTTAGGTGGCTGAATGACAGAGATGAAGTTATATGTGACATGATCATAGTTTAAATATGTATCTGTGCACAGTTGTGTTGGTATTGTTTTCATGCTACTGTCAGTCTTATACATAACATATATACTTAGTAACTGTATATTGTACTAAACACTGACATTTTTTCACCACTGTTTTTCATTCTTTTCTAAATCTGAGAGTATAAAGGTTTAAGAATGTTTATTTAGTTCTGTTGGTCAATAAGCTTGAATGATACAATAAAAAATATTGATCTGAATTGTGCTGTATATAAACATTTGACACATTTGGCCAGTCATTACTATTGTTAGAAAAGAGTTCTTTATCTACAGCATTATACCATGTATATTTTCTGTTTCCTTTGAGAACATCTTATAATACAAAAGAATCAATTAAAAACTCCTTCATATCGGGAAATTCATAGTCAAGGAAGAAAGCATTGTTTGATAGAAGTCTCAATCAGATAAAATAGTGGTTGTGCTCAATTGACAAATATCCACAGGTTCCACAGTATCTTGGGTCCCCTCTCAAACTAACCATTCTCTTTTATTCCATAAAACAGTGTAGGACCAGTGATAAACCTTTTATGGGAACATTACTTATCCACTGCTTAAGGTACCGAAGTCTCCTTCACTACTGAGTACATCTCACTGGCAGATGTCTGCCTTACAATATCTTCTGAGGATATGTAGAAAATGTATATACATGCTTTGTCCATTACTTGTCTTTTTTATACACAGAATACTAGGAACAACAGGAATTTATTACTAAAACAGGCTGGCAATGACTGAAAAGTTGTGCAAGTGAAGCGTATCGTCCTTCAGCCCACAGATTTGTTATGTTTCATGTTCACTCCATGTTGAGCAGAGAAGAACACTTGGAACATATGGAAGAACTGAAGGTGATTAAGATAAAGCTATTCTGAAGCCTGATCTCGCATTCAATAGTGTTGTTTCCATGGTAACTCCTGCATCACATGGCACCTGTGTGCATGACACAAAGGCATCCCTTAAAGTTACACAAATACTAACAGGAAGGGCAAACTTCAGTGTTTCTTTTATCAGTATGAAGTGAGCATTTTATTTCCATGACAAACACAGAATTTTCCATAATTCACTGGGTACTTAAGATGTGACATTGTAAACAAAGTTATCCACAAGTGAAAAACATTAATATCTAAGGATGAAAAAAGAATGGGTTTATGAGAAAGGAAGAGAGCAATGGGTTAAAGGGACAGCTGGTGCTTGTGTGTTACCTGATACGGGAGTCTGCTCTGCTACTATTTTGTTGCTGCTTGGCAAGGCAGCAAATGATATCTACTAGTAAGTAATTCACTGAATGAGGCATGTGCATCATCCAGCTGTATCCATGCCTCTGGCCTTCCTGTGAACAAACTGAAGAAGACAGTCCCTACAGAAAATCCTTTAGAACCCACCAGAGGTAAGGAGGCTGACAGGATTATACAGAAATTACTTTAAAACTCATAGAATTTATCGGAGTATTTGTCCTTCTTATCTCTTACATTATCTTACAAGACTCTATAATGTGAATACTACTTCCTAATGAAATCTGTAAGATAAAAGAAAAACATAATTATAACATTCCATTAAATTCTATAGGTTTACCTTTATGGTGTTATCTTCGCCCTTTTTAATTTCAGTCTTATAAAAATCTTATATAAAACCACACAGATGCCTTCACAGAAAATATGGATTCTTTTCCTTTCACATTCTCAATCTATAAGTATATATTGTGTCCACTGAAAGGAGATATGCAAGGACAGATAATGGAAAATAGTATTATGAGCAAGATCTGAGTACCAGTGCCAAAATAACGTGTATGTATGCATATGTATTCACATACATAGACATGTACCTATATGGAGCAGATGTGTGTTTGAAGGGGGCTGATTAAAACTAAATTCACCTGATGACAGTAGTTGCCCTTGATTCAAATATACTGGTTCTGAACTAAAAATCTGTATAATATATTGAGTCTTAATACTGAAATTCTGATATCTCTGGGACAGGCAGCAGAGAGAGAGCTCCTCCAGACTAAACTATAATTGTCTGTGACACTAGACACAAAGGCATCTAGCTCTGGTACTATGAATTTTGCAGGGCCCTGTAGTCTTTGAAGATAGATCTGACCTGCGCATATCTTCTTTTAAACGGCTTGATATGACCATATCACTTGCTGCCTATGTTACACATTTAACAAAATGTGCCTAAGTTTTTGAGAGGAAGTTCCAAGGAATGATTATACATTAGCTTTATGCAGTTGACACTGATTGAAAATAGAAAAGGAGGAACATTCACAGTAGATAGATACCCACATAGGTGTATTTTGGTTTTAGGTATCTATATAATCACTTTCAGTCTTAGCATGGTAATTTAATCTTCTTTCCATTCTGTTCCAGCTTGTTCCAAACACTGTCCCATTTGGCACAGAAACACCGAGTTCTCTGTTGGAAACCAAATATTTTTCTTTCCAGGGGCAGACATTCTTCAGTCAAGTTCAACTAAGTGGCCCACAGGGGAGCCTGTCTCTGTTGTCCAAGCTAGCAAGATACATTTATGAGCCAGCATCAGTAAATAAAGAAGGCAAGCTACATCTGTCCTCCAGTACTTGAGGTCACTGAGCAATTCCAGAACCATAAGTCAGTGATCTAATGGAATTTCCCATTCAGAATATTAGGGCACATTAGAACATACCATAAGCCAAAACATCGGATTCTTAGTGCATTCCCACAAAACAAAACAAAACCATGAATCAGGTTTTTCTGTCTGACATATGTTACATACATTTTTTGTAATTCTGTGAAAAAGTACAGAGAGGTCCAGAGAAATTCTTTGAATACAAAATATCATGTGGCTTTTAATGAACTTCACAGCCTCCGATGAGCCATACAGCTGGTATGAGCCAAGTCACAGATTTTATTCATTGTCTAAAACAGGGGGATGCAGCATGGGTGAGGAGAGGTGCCAGGGAGGGCCCATGGGAAAACAACCTCCCCTGTAAGGGCATGCTAACAGAAGACCAGAAAATAATTCCCATGGGCAGGCAGAATGCGCTCCAGGGATAAGCTGCAAACCCTGCAGCCACATGGCTGAGTAGGGATGAGGAAACAAAAGTAGAAAATGAATGCTTCTTGGTAGGAAGAGTGTGGTTTTATTCTGTGGGACTCCTTATAGGGTACCGACTGTATGAGAAATATGATAGAGGTCATTTTGGCTAAACAAATGTATAATTGATTATCCAGCCACTGCATGTCACTACACAGAAAATGAATGCATTGCTTTGAGACCTAATATTTATTCAAATATAAGACCACGAGTAAAAAAAAAAAAATGCAATTATAAAACACTATGATCTATTCTTGTAAATTACCTGTTGTAATTTGAGCTGTAAACAACAATGACAAATGACCGTCCTCATTTCAAGGATATGAGGTGCATTGCATAATGCAGATCTATAGAGTTTAGAACCATTAATCATCATCATCTCGCAGCACCATTTATGTTAATCCTGTTTATGAAAGAAGAGACCTGCTGAGACATACTATTTTAGGCTTTTCTTCTTTCAGTAAATATTCTTTAGAAGCAAATATTTGTAATCTGAATTTATGTTTAGCCTCAAAAAAATGGGAAAATAGCCCAGATGTAATCACAGCAAAGAAATATTGACATCCATGATAAAAAATAATTAAGACCCATTTCTATTTTTACCAAATAATTACCAGCTAAATGTTGTTATAAAATTACCACACTGTGTTACCTGATAGTTTTAAGATTATATTTTATGCAAAAAAAATGAGGGGCCACTGAATTATTCTCAAAAATTTATCACTGTCTTGGAAGGTATACAAAGTTCATCAAGTTTCCTCAGAGATTCCCCCTTTCTATATACAGAACATTGTCAACATCATAGAAGACCAGATTTCACTGCTAACAAAAATAATTCTTAATGATATCAGTATATAAATACACATTCAAACTGTATGAGTTTATAATCATGTGCAGTCATAAATATTTTTTTATTAAATCTGTCCCCTATTGATGAAAGATGCTCAGTATCAGGTTAGACCAGGAAATTTTTAAGTTTCTTAATTGTTCTTTTTTTACTAAATTACACTAAACCCTTTCAATTTTATAGATGAACAGACAGAAGTCTGGCAGTGAGAGGAATTTACCTAGGATGTGAAAGATTCAGATTCAGTCTGCAGGTCTGCCATTCATCCCTGTTCCAGAAATCTGCTTCAACCCTCAGGAAATCAACTCTGCAGTGTTTTTTCTAAGTAGAGATGGATTATGACTTTTTGTTATTGTATATTTTGTTTAAATTCTCTGTGACAAAGCTGTGAAGCTGAGTACCCAAAATCCTGGATAGACAGAATAATCATTGGACTAGATCTGTATAGCCATTTCTCTCACACCTAGCACTCGGGGACTAAAGACGAAGAAGGAAAAATCTAGGCCCAACACCTAAATAAGGCAGAAGAGGCTCCTGAATGTGCTGCTTATCTCCCAAGAGAGTTCCACAATCACAAGGCTATTACCTATTATACCTCTTGCTCTCTTGGAGTTTTGCATTTCAGTAAAAGTCCTGTTGAAGCACCTAGGTTCTTGCAAGTGCCTTAGTATACACTGAATGAGTGTTGTCCAGCCAAAAATTTGTTTCATTGAAGAATTCAGTTAGCTGCATTCCCAAGTGTTTTGCAGTAATCTTTAAGGACAGAGACACAGAGAAGAGCAAACAAGATCTGAGATTATAACTAAGTGAAATACAAGGTTTCTCATTAACAGGAAAAAGAATACTTTTTGTTATCAAACTGAATTGTGGTGAAAAATGCAGTAATTTTATTATTTTTCTTATAGATTCTGGACAGTTAAGTAACAATAAGGATGTTTTTTCTTAATAAAAATACGTTCCCCTGCCACATTAGCTTACACTTGCTGATATATTGTAAATCCAACTTGTGGACTCTCATGAAGTAGCTCTTTTTTTCTGGTAAAGCCCTTAATTCTGTGGTACTAACTTCTGTGATACCAACAAATTTAATGGCCAAAACATACGAAAATCTAGAAGACCAGACAGCTCTGCAAACAGCATGGCATGAAAATGAGAGATAGAAAATCAGTTAGAACCTTTTCACCAAAATTAACTCTTTTGTGAGTAAGATGTCCTGCTCATGGCAGAAAAGCTGTTTCTGAAGTGGCATTCTTACCACTTGTTACATTGGAAATACATTGTTGATTGCAATGAATGCCAACTAATATCCCAGTTAAGACCAAGGTGATTATGTAACTCTCCACGTTTTGTTGAAGCACAGTATTGATGCAAAGTGAATGTCTAATAGGAAACTCTCCACGTGGACTAATATAAAAGAACATTGCACACTTAAGATGTAGATTTCTTTTTTGAAAAGAATTGGCCTTGAAATGCATGAGAATTGTGGACATATTGGAAAGTTGAAACAAAATCAATTCTTTTAAAATGGTCTGCAATGGCACTTACTGCCTGTTCTGTTTTAGGAATTCAATTTCAAATAACCTTGGGCATGCTTGCATTAAGGATTTTTGCATATATGCAAACACTAGGTAAATTGTTACATCATTATGGTATTTGCTGATTGCAAGCCTTTAGAAGTCATCTAAAAATACAGTAAGGTTACTTCACCAATGCATGAAACAAAAAATAAATTAGGTGTCAGTTTAGCCTGTGGCTACCTTTTATTCTTTATTTCTGTAGTAACTAACATGACAGGGCTCACCACATCTGGGACCATGAATTTGCATTTTAGAACAAAGATGATAAACAAATTCCCTACAAGCCAGTAGGGAATCATATAGTTCATTCGTAAGCTAAGCAAACGTATTTCTAATTGCGAATCAAGTATGATACCTATAAAAGTTATGTTTAGATCATGTGAAATATTTTTAAGCTAAGAACATCACACAAAAAAATGTCAGTTGTAGAAGAGCTTATGAGCTCTCCAAATAGTCTGTATTTTCATCAACTGTATATGTACTGAATAAGATAATTACCATGTAAATTAGCTTCTCCAGAAGGATCACTTGATTATATCTTTAGTGCGTCACAGGTACTATGTTATTACCATCTCACATACAACCACTAATAAAATTTCAAGAAAGCCAGTTGTTCTTTTTTTCTCTCCTCAAGTTTTGCCTACCACTGTCACAGCAAGAGGTAGATCTGTGCCTTATGCCAAATTCCACTAGATCTTCTTTGCTTTGGTAAGAAATTATGGTATTTGTACTCTGTCACAAGGATCTGTCCTCTCCTGCAACTCATCTGGGTCTGAACTGCTCTGGCTTACTGATTATGAAGAAGGTGATTTCTGGGTTATCCTTACATACCTGACAGTATATGCCTAACAGCACTGAAGATCCATGCCAGCCCTCAAAGTCTGCATCCTCTCCAGTGGCAGCTGTGCTCCTTCAATCATAATGACACTATTTTGGCAAATTTCTCAGAGTATTTCCTTCCTCTGCTGCTGTTTTCAACTTCTTTGGATTTGCTCCAGGGACAAAGGAGGCTACAAAAGCGTGAATCTGGGTGGAGGGAAATATAGCCACATTGTCATCTCCTAACTTTCAGCTTTTTAATTTTTACCTGCTCCATCTGCAGACCCTCACTGTCAAAGGACACATCTTCTGAGCAGCACAAGGGACAGATGGTGTCATATCCCACATTCTTCTGTGCCACTGATGGCGTAGCAGGCATTTATAGCATTTCTTGGTGGAAAGCTAGCAGATATGGACCTTTTCCAGCCACAAGAATGTGCTGACCTCATGGAAAAAAAGTCTGTAAATCTGACAATTTTAATAAAGCAAGAAATGTTTTTCTTTACAGATACATGGCTAAAGGCACTTGAAACTTAAACGTGTACTAGAAGTGTTTAAATACCCATTATCATAACTATTTTCAAACTTTATTCCCATGCATGTCATGTGACCCAGCATTCAGGATTTTAAGAAAATCAAGCGAACAAGAGAGGTTCTGTGAGCAACATAACTGCTTATATTGGTTCCTTCTGCATTTGTGCCTTACAACAGTGCCTAATAAGTTACGTTCAACAGCTGAAGCTTATTCTGTGGTTGGGGCACTTGCTGCTCTCATGTATGGATTTTCTTAACACTAACAGGTAAAAGGTTAATACTGTAACCTTTTCCTCAGTGAAAGGAAGAAAAAAACCCCAAAACTATTAGGGACAACACAGCATTTAAGGAGTATGCAATTCATTTCTAAAAGAATGACTTTTCTTAGTAAATTAGTCAATCTGAAATTGACTAACTGAGGTGATTAGTCAATTTGACAGACAGGAAAAGGACAGATATAGGAGTGTGCACACAAATGTATTAATTGCTCATATAAGCTTTATTTCCTTAGGAAGTCAGGATAAAACATTTCAGTGATTAATATATAACCAGCAATTGTTCATATCCTGCAGACTTTCAGGAAATAACTGAAATCTGCAAGTAAATTTAATCAAGTCTGTAACAGATAAAATTAACTAAAAGATGGAGATGTAATTGCCTGAGTCTGTACACAAAGTCAAGCTGAAACATAAATGACAGTTCCATTTTCCTGTTGAGTGTTACAGCAAATTATCAGGGGTCATGGATTTGTTTCCAGAAATAGGAATGTGAATCTCAGAATCTGAAAGTTTGCAATTAGCAGAAAAAGTGATTTCTCAGATAGATTACCATCCAGACACAATACTTCGGGGCCAAACTTGCTCTTTTGAGGAACATTTTGTGGAAGTGTGACGTTTCGGCATAGAGCTGCACCAGACAAGGGTAACATTATGCATTTGACAGCCTCACCCAGCTTTTTCCTAGATCTGGCTTTGGATGGAGTTTCCCATTACATAAAGTTGATTGTCCAGAACAAATATGATCATGCTGTAACCCTTACATGGTGCTCAGTCTCAAGACAATTTAGTTACTTAACTCATGTCCTCCAATAACCATGGTGTGTAGTACAGCAGGAATGATAGTTATTTCCTGCAGAGGAAATAACTGTGGATGATGCCCCTGTAGCAGCAGAAGGGGTGCAATATGGGAGATGGTGGGTCCATGGCAGTTTGGGGGACAGCTGGACTGGGAGGACTTGAAAGAATGGAAAACCAGCAGCAACAGTGGCAAAATAGCAGGCAACAAACAGGAAGTGAGGAGGAGTTAAAATAAAATAGTTGAAAGCACGTGAGGAGACCAGCAGGCCTGATGCTGATACTGGCAAACAAAACTGCTAGGAATGCCGTGATCCACAGCACATGCTGGCAGCAGCGCACCATGGTGAATAGATTCTGGCCTGCCAGACAGGACTGCTGCCGTGCAGCAGGTGCTGTGGAAAAGCAAACTGCTCGTTTCTAGTAGTTTAAGAGCTACTCAGGCTTGTAGTTGTTCGTAGGCTCTGCTGCACCACTGGTGGATGCCCCTTTGCTGTCACTCTGTCTTAAAGTTCTTCTGTGAGAGGAGACTCGCCCTGACAGGTTTTGCTTTCTGAAATCCATACGTCGTTAATCTTTGTGTACAACGAAAACAAAAGGAGAAACAGAAGCGCAGGAACCTACCAACAGTAGGTGAGACTTGAAGGGTCAATCTAGGGATGGGCTAGGTAGGTCTTCCTGATCTCAAATCAAAGCATTAGAAATGTGTCCTTCTTGAAAACAAAGAAACAAAACGTAAGGGCTATTGGTCTGGAAACTCTGGATTACTAAAGAGTTAAAAATCAGAGTACTGAAGAAAATATGCAACTGTGAGAGTCCTGATGGGCACAAAAGTCCCGGCAGTCATAGAACTTAGAACAGATCTTAAAGGAACAAGGAAAGGGAAGTACCAACAGACTGATAACAGGTGGAGCTCTGAGATGGAAAGGATGGAGTTAGAGATGTGTCAAACAACCCTAGATGTGGGAAGAGATAGAAGAAATTAGAATAATAGAAAAAGGACATTACAGAGATTTGGAATGGGTAAGGATAAAAGAAAGGGAGAAGATTTAAAAGTTTTAACTCCATCTGAGAAGTGTACATCAGAACATAAATCCATGTTTTTAATTATTTTTTTCCTTGTCAGTTGAAAACTATCAAAACCTATGCAAGCAATTACCTTTAGGGAGATCATAGGGCAACTGTAATACTCCTTTATGCCACCATTCTGTTACAAGTGAAGACAGATGATTTACGTGAAACATTTGCTGGAGAAATGCCATCAACATTAATAATGTTACATCAAGAGAAGAAAACACGACCTCCTGTGGCCTCCCTTCCTTTCTCTGTGCTAAGCACTTCTGTTGTCATACGGAATTTTTTTGTGCGATGACTGTGATTCACAAATTGAATTCCTTTTTACCTTGAGTTCACAGTTGGTGTTTAGTTCTTTTTCACTGTATTTGTATCCCAATAAACACTGTAATCAATCCATGTTTCCTTATCAGGCACTGTTCCAATTAGACTGTTCTAAAAGTTTAGTTAATCAATTGAGTTAATTCTTTACATTTATACACAACAGGAAGTTTTCCATTGTAAAAACAGCTTCTTTGTTATGGTCTGAGTGGATGATCACTTCTTAAATGTCAGTTTAAACTCAGTTCACACAGCATACCATGATAAGCAGCACTTAGACACACAATCCCACTTTTTGATGAGAAAATGAACATGAGCTGGCAGCGTGCCCTTGCAGCCCAGAAAGGCAACCGTATGCTGGGCTGCATCAAAAGGAGCATGACCAGCAGGTTGAAGGAGGTGATCCTGCCCCTCTACTCTGCTCTTGTGAGACCTCACCTGGAGTGTTGTGTGCAGTTCTGGTGTCCTCAACATAAAAAGGACATGGAACTGTTGGAACAAGTCCAGAGGAGGCCACGAGGATGATCAGGGGACTGGAGCACCTCCTGTATGAAGACAGGCTGAGGAAGTTGGGGCTGTTCAGCCTGGAGAAGAGAAGGCTGCGTGGAGACCTCATAGCAGCCTTCCAGTATCTGAAGGGGGGCTACAGGGATGCTGAGGACGGACTCTTCATTAGGGACTGTAGTGACAAGACAAGGGGTAACTGGTTCAAACTTAAACAGGGGAAGTTTAGATTGGATATAAGGAAGAAATTCTTTCCTGTGAGGGTGGTGAGGCACTGGAATGGGTTGCCCAGGGAGGTTGTGAATGCTCCATCCCTGGCAGTGTTCAAGGCCAGGTTGGACAGAGCCTTGGGTGGGATGGTTTAGTGTGAGGTGTCCCTGCCCATGGCAGGGGGGTTGGAACTTTATGATCTTAAGGTCCTTTCCAACCCGAACTATTCTATGATTCCATGAAGCTGGTGTGGCTACTCATTTGACTATACAATACAAATTATCATTGGCAGAATTGTGTGACAGTTTCTTCACTTGTCTTGAAAAAAAAAATAAATAAAATGAAGAGGACTACAGGTAGATAAATAAGTTCCTGTTTGCTTTTCAATAGATACTGAACAAAGTTAAACTAATTTTCATTTGTATTCTACTACATAACCCCCTCCCATCCCCTGCTGTAAAACACTACAGTGAACAATTTTTGAAGCAGGTTCCTATTTTCATAAAAGCCTCTCACATGTTCAAATAAATCACGAAACATAAAGGCACTCATACCCTGAAGACACCACCCAGCCTCACCAGCATTTTGTCTTTGTCATTCTGTTGGCATGCCCAAGTTCCATTTGCTCTTTCCACTGGTGCAGACAGTGCACATGCTGCTACTAAAGGTAATGACCAAGACACAGCCCCAGGAGCTGTGTTTCTTGGTTTACTTGATCTGGGAACCACAACACAGAGGAACTAGATGAAAATGCCTTGCACAATAGCCCTCCATGAGGATTTTGGTGGCTATTCCCACGCTTGCAAAGATCAATGTGGCAAACTCAGACATGAAAACTGGAGCATGAAGTCACAAGGTCTCAATGTCCTGGTTGTCCTAGGATTGTGGTTATGAAGCAAATGGTAAGAACTTACTCTATGACTGTGTTTCAGTTGTGGTTCTGACAGTGGAGTCTTTGTACTGTATTTGTGTGCAGTATTGTTTTCTTATTCTGCTGCATGATATGTGCTTCCAAACATGACTATGACAATTAAAAAAAAAACACAAACAAACAAACAAAGCAACCAACATTAAAGCCAACTAAAGCATAAAAGAAAGTGACCCCATCAATTCAGATTTCCCTAAACTCACATAGCTTTTCTCCTGATCAGTACAGGATGTCAGTACTTTGCTGTGCTTTTTCATAGTCTAAATTCTCTTGTTGCATCAAACCCTTTCGCTTAAATAAAAATGCAGGCATTTGTCTTCCCAGGAGGGGTCAGTCTTGACTTCTACATACCAAAATGGGACCAAGCAATTTCTCACACAAAACTTCAAAAATGTTGTCATTCCTACTCCTGTGTGTCAAAAGTACATTACAAAAAGTGATCTGTTGAGCATACATTAAAAAGAAATCTATAGGAGCAATAATATACAGATTCTTACAAGTGAGCTTAATGACCATCTAGCAACTGCTCATTGGTGCGTATGAAACTAGCTGATATTTCTGTTTCCGCACCACAGATTACATGGCTAATGATGGAATGAGTATGGAAAGTGACCACTTTGGCACAGCACTTTTTTCGTTAAATTGATACTTACTGATATACTTTTTTTTTTTTTTCCCCTCGATCTGTAATGACATAGGAATCTAAAAAAAAAAAAAATAAAATTGCTTAGCTATACCCTTTATGATCAAGACATGGATAACATTGGTCTTCATAAAGGGTACACACAAAATTTACACTTCACTGCCCCAAATTTAGTCATCCTTAACTAACTACTCACACTGTATGAGCTTAAAACATGAGTAAAGAATGCTGTTTTCCATTGGTCCTGGCACTCAAAACCATCCCACACAGGTTTTTACTCAGTCTTGGCTTCAGCATACACTCTTCTTCCTTACCCGGACACATACGGGAAGCTGAAAAGTAGATAAGACAGCATGGCAGAAAACCAGCCTGTTCTGCTACAACGCTTATTCTCCTGTACCTACACCTGATATCATGTAAGCCAAAAAAATTCCTTCCCCCAGTGAAAAAATGAGTAAAAGCACCAATCCATGATTAGAGGAGTAATTATAATGATAAAACAACAATGAAATAACCCTTTGGGGGATTGAAACTGCATGAAAGATCTCCGTCTCAGTCAAGTTAAGAGCTTATAATAAGAAAGGCTATAAGCAAGAGCTATTGTAATTAAACTGTAGCCACTACTATCTGCTAATTACTTTTTCTACTTTGAGCAGCATGTGCTCTTGTGTGCTTGTGTTACTGTCACTACCTGTGTTACTGATGCATTCTGAACACAGCAGCTTGTTTCAACTCAGGTCACTCATGCGAAGACACAGAAATCACAGAATCATAGAATGGTTTAGATTGGAGGGGACCTTAAAGCTCATCTAGTTCCAAACCCCCTGCCACGGACAGGGCCATCTTCTACCACATCAGATTGCCCAAAGCTCTGTCCAACCTGGCATGAACACTGCCAGGGATGGGACAAGCCACTCCTTCTCTGGGCAACCTGTGCCACTGCCTCGCTACCCTCACAGGGAAACGACGACGATTTCATTAGTTCTGTCATCCCTTAAGCTTTTGACGCACTATTACCAGCAACGATCGTTTAAAGTAACGGATGGAAACCAAGCGTGAAGCCTCGTGCACGCGCTGCAAGTTTCTCCTTTCACACAGCGCCAAGCTGCCGCCGCTCCGCTCGAGCCGGTCTCTCCGCCGGTCCCCCCGCCGGTGCCCCGGCAGCCGCCCTGTCCGGGCCCAGTTGGCACTGAGGCTACCCCCAGACAAGAGCCGCCCACCGCAGTCGGACCGACACAACCGGCGGGGTGGGACCGAGCTCCCGGACCGCCCACCGGGCGGAGAGGGCGCGGCAGCCGCAGCGCATGGCGGCACATGTAGTTTCCCGCCACCTCCCCGCAGAAAGACTACACTTCCCATGAGGCCGCGCGGCAGAGCGCGGGCACAGTGTGCGTCAGCGGCGCGGCCAGCCAATCGCGGCGCGGCCGCAGCGAGCGCCGTCAGCCGCCAATGTTGTTTTCGCTGAGTCGAGCTGCTGGTGTTGTTGGCGGCGGCGCCATATTGGAAGGGACGAGCCCCCGTTAGCGAGGAGCCCCTTGGCGCGGGCCCGGCTGCCGCCATGCTGTATCTGGAAGACTATCTGGAGAGTGAGTGTGTGCGGGACGGGGGCGCCGGGCGGCCGGGCACGGCCGGTGGAGCGGGGCCGGGGCGGGAGCCGCGGCCATGAGGCGGCGCCCCCTCCCCCACGGCGGCGAGTGACTGACTCCCCCTCCCCCCGCTGTCCCCGCAGTGATCGAGCAGCTTCCCATGGATCTGCGCGACAGGTTCACCGAGATGCGCGAGATGGACCTGCAGGTGCAGAGTACGTGAGTCCCGCCCCCGCGCCTCGGACCGCCCCCTCCCCACCGCCCCGCCCCGCCCCGCCCCGCCCGCGGGCACCGAGCGACTGCCGCAGGCGCGGGCAGCCGCGGAGGCAGGAAGGAGAGGAGAGGAGAGGCGGGCAGCGAGGCAGGAGGAGGCGCTGCCGCCGCCGGGCCGCTCCGATCTGTGCGGGCAGCTCCGCTCCGCTCCCTGCCGCCGCTTCCCCACGCTGCACCCCGGCTTTGCGGGAGCGCCTGTCCGGTGCAGGGGGCCGGGGAGGAGGAGGCCGCGCCTGTCTCTTCGGCGCGGTGCGCCTGGCGGCGTCTCCCGCGGACCGGCGAGGCGGCGCTGCGGAGGCCCGCGCGGCGCGGGGAGCCGCCGGCACGCAGCGAGGGGCGGGGCTCGCTGTCTGGCGCCGTGCCGGCAAGCGGAGCTAGCCTCGGCCCCAGCCGCGCCGACCCGCCCGCTCGCCTCGGGCCCGCCCCGGCCCCCCGCCCGCGGCTGCGGCCGGCTGTCGGCGCGAGTAGGATCTGGCAGGAGATTCGCTCCTGGCCTTGTGCTGCTCCCAAAGGCATTTTCGGCGGCACGTCCCAAACTCTTTAGATTTTTGATCCCTAAGAGCAGTGATGGTGGTTTGGAACATGAGTTATGTCCCACTCCTGCAGCAGGTAGCGGCGTGCTGTCCCTGAAACTTTTCCAGCCAGCTCCCCTCACAATGCCTCCTGAGGTGGAGGTGCTTCTTGCTTGGGTTCTCGTGTCCTCGCTGACACATAGCCAAATACGATCTGCTCTAGGTGACCTTGTAGATCACTGTGTATCTCCACTGTGATACAATACACTACTTCATGCTGTTTTCAGGGTGTGTTGGTTTTTCATCTTTTCTAATGCAGTCTTAACCTGGGACTCGGGTGTCCTGTAACACGTAGTTAGGTGTTGCTGTCATTTAACACACAATTAATGTGTTCATCTACGTGATGTAAAAGTGTTAATGAAACTTGCTGCACTAAAGATCAGAGGAATCATCAATACAGAAGAGTCAGGCTATTGTAAAGAACAGAGAAAGAGCAAAGGTTGAAATAACAAGTGCATGCCAAGCAGGAATACAAAATGTGCACTGTGGGAGCATAGTTCTTGAAAACAATAGTTTAACCTATAATACTTCACAGTGTGGTCTCAGGCTTTCCCATGGATGTTTACTTTATCAGACCCATCAGGTCTGTTTAACAGACTTTACTGACACATGTTGAATGGCTGTAGGAATTTTTCATATACTATGGCCTAAGTGCTGCCTTCGGTTCAGTGCTAGAAGTTGGGGGAACAGAGCATGGTTATGGGAGATGGATGCCTCTGAAGTAACTATCACTAGGGAGCACCAGGAGAGGGAGTGATCATCTCATTGACTTGAGCAGTGCTGAGTACATTCACAAATTTTACCTCTATTCAGGAGGGTGGCCAAGAAGCTAGGAGTTTATTTGAACTTTCAGTCGGCTAGCACTGCCAAGGGTGCAGTAGCATCATTTCCTCTGCTTTAACTGGAAGTGGCAAATAACATGCCGCATTGTATTTCTGGAAGTAGTAGATGTCAGAGTGTTGTTGTATACTAAGACCAACCTTAGGCCCAAAGAAAAATTCTCAAACTGCTTGCCGGATGCTGCATACAAAGCTGGAGGTTGTTACCATACTGTGGCATAGTAATTTGCTGTGAAGATTCAGTGTCTCTGAAGTGCTTTGATGAGTGATGCTATCCCAGAAACCTACATGAGTTGGAGTTCAGAGATAATTCTGCTGCTGTGTTTTATAGTCAATGTTGACTTTATATTCTGTCCTGTTTGGACCACATGGTCTTCTAATGGGACAGGTGCTGATCTTCGTTGAAAGAAATACTAAACCAGCTGTACCTACTGTATGTCCTGATAAGGCTGCTGTGGGAAAAGTGAAGACCATCCAAGTTGTGACTTGACTCTTGAGCTTTAACTGAGCTCCTCATGGAGGGTAAAATATGTTTCTCTGCTTAAGTTCAAATAATGGATTATCAGGCCTCCATGGTAAAATGTCAAGCTCTGGAGAAAGGCCTCTCTCATAATTCTGTCAACTCTTCAGGGAAATATTGATCTAAGAAATCAGGATCTCAGAATATAGTATCAGTTTTATTAAAAAGGTGGTGGTGGGGAGAAAAGGTGAGGGAACTTCAGTGTATCAGAACTTTTCATGAAATTCAGTAGATCTGACTGCATTTCCCTGTGCCATCTCTGCTCCTTCAGGAGAAACCAAGTTTCTGTGGAAGTTTTCCCTTGTGCAGTTTCACAGTCTGGTAACCTGTCCTCAATAAAAAGTAAAGACGGAAGATTTTTTTTTGTTTTCTTTTCATGTCTGTGGAACCATTAGAGTAAATTTGCACGTACCTGTTTGCACCCTGGGAATAGGAGATAGAACATTTTGTCTGTTGGCTTTATGTCATTTGGTAAAGAGCAAAGTTTTGGAAGCCTCCACATGCTCAGGCTTCATAAGCTTCTCCATAGCAAATGCTTCTTGTACAGGTTCACCCATCTTTAACCTATTCTACACCAGAACTGTTTGACTACTTTGTTTGTCTGGGTCTGCATAAAGCTGATGTGGGCCTGTGTCAAAACTTCTCAATCCAGTCAGTTGTTAGGTTCCTGTTGGTTTTGATGCTGGATATTCCATTCTCAGCATAGGGAAAATTGTTTTATGCTTTTGATAACTGAGTATGAATGATCTTCTTATTTATTTATGTGAACAGTTCTAGTTGTGAATTTTCACAAAGTAAGAAAACATTTGTGCTGCGTTGGATTTGAAGAATTAATCATAGTTGGGTATTTCAGAGTTTCTTGAAGAAACTTAGATAACTTAGATAACGGCGATCATGAGATCCAGGTTTACCAGTGGTTTCTGTGAAGTATATTAGTGTTTTATACCCAGAGCCTGAAGTCTGTAGATAGTTGGTGCATTGTCATGTTTAATTTGAAACTGCTATGTGGACAGTATTTCTGAAAGTGCTGTGAAGAAGAATTCAGTGCTGTTGTCTATCCTGAGACTAGCATGGCCGCCAAAGCTAGTTTGACTGAGGCAGCTGCATGTTCTTGGAAATATGCAAGCTGTTACATGCACAATTGTCCAGCTGTTGAAATAGCAAACTCGGTGCTTTTGACTTTTGGGTTGATTGTTTTTATTGATTTTGTTTAGGTTTTTTTGTTTTAAAGTAGGGTGGAGGGAAAAGGAACGGAATTCCTGTTCGTGTCTCAATGAACAACTTGTATTTGACATTTTCCTTTCCTATAATAGCTAATGTTAGAGAATTGGTGGCTTTATTTTTTCCCTTTATGATATTTCTCAACTTCATGTAAGTGAGAATCCTGTCCAAAGAGTATTTAATTGTTTACCCTTTAGTGCTACCTTGGGGGGGTGGGGGGAATAACTTTGTGAGTGCTTTCAATTTGCCCTCACCCTTCCTAGCATACAGTGGAGAGGGCCTTGACATAAAGGTGGTGACTTGACTCTTTAAGTTGCTCTACCTTTTTGAGGCACTAATTTTTTCAATTATTTGGTTTTGTATTTGACTGTTTCTCTTAGGAGAACATTTTGTTTCCTGCTCAGTTTGTAACTGGCTAGAATGTTCCAAAGTCAGCAGTCTAGAGCCCTGGGTGAGGAGTTTGGGTCATGCTTTAAGTCACTACCACTGCTCTTAGGGACAAAAAACCTTTAGAACTTGGAGTCCTGCCTGTCCCATGCTGGAGAGCACAAGAACCTTGATGAGAATCCTACCAGAATGCAATTCTGCTTCTTGGAAATTAAGGTAAGTATTTCCCTCCTCTGTCCCCTGTCACTTGGTTCTTTTGGTTTTTTTGGTTTTGTTCTGGTTTTTTTTCCCTTCTCTTGCACCTCAGTCATGTCAACTTTGTTTAAGAAAAAAATTCTGCCTTACTTCATAACGTTTATGTACATGAGAAGATAACATTTATCTTAATCTTTTCCTGTGCTACAGATGCAATGGATCAACTTGAGCAGAGGGTAAATGAATTTTTTATGAACGCAAAGAAAAACAAACCTGAATGGCGAGAAGAACAAATGACATCAATCAAAAAAGTAAGGATATCACAGGAGTGGATCACATTTTTCTTTTGCAAGCTAAGATAACCTTAGGAAACATAGCTTATGATTGATGGACACTTAAGCATTCAGAACTGTGACTTCCTTTGGGCTTTCAACGAGATGGATAGAACTACCTGGGAGGAGAAAAATGACCGAAAAGTTTCTTTCGTTAAGCATTTCTCTAAAATTTTATCCAGTATTTGCTAACATTTTTAAAATTGTGATCCTGAAATGGTGAGGAAACCAGGTACTAAATTTTCAGCCCAGACTTTTTGTTTCTGCCTGTGTGACATGAAGTTATGTAAGTTAGTTGTCTTTCTTCTAAATGATGTTTTTCAAGCTTAGCTTCAGCATTTCCTGTAGTTCAGCCTGTGTCCTTGTATGTGTTATACATACATTGCATATAGCTTTTGCGGGGGAGGAATAAAAAGATGGATGTGTTTTGTTTTATCCTTCAACAGTTGGGCATTGGGGGTGGTATTGTTAGTCTATCATTTTGTCAGGAGAAAATCCTTTGTAGTCTGTTACGCTTGCCACTTTAGCCCCTTATTTGGCCAAGGGGTATTTTTTCCTTAATTAATACAAATAAATTACTACGTTAAAGAAAAAAAAAAAAGAAAAAAGCTCTGATGTCCATAGAGTAAATTATTAATTTGCTTTTGATTATATTTGAACCAAAATTTCAAGTAGTTTTTTCTTAAGTAAGATCGTTCTCAGTGGAAATTGAGGATAAGAAGGTACTTAAGCCTGTTTAAATCTGGAGTAAAATAGTGTAAACATAGCTAGAAAGTTTTGTCTTGGATTTTTGTTAGTTAGAGCAGACTTTAAAATTGGATTGCTTTAGTCAAATTATTTTGTAATATGCTTATATATTATGTAAATGTATTTAAAAATAATTTAAACTATATATAAATAATTATCTCTATTTAACTATGGTGCTGGAAACGCCTTCCCTACTGGTACTGTTTAGCATCATTGTGAAGGGCAGTAGTATCTGCAGTGATCCCTGCAAAGTGAAAGACATCATCTCATGTTGAGTCCCTAATCTTATGCTATGTAATATAGAACAGATCTAAGACTATTTCTTTTCTTGTAGTATTTCTTACAGGAATCTAAGTGCCACATCTTATGGTTTGGTGTTTCCGAAGGCACAAACAATACACTGATATGTATTATATCTGTCATCTAAAACTTAGTTGATCATTGTTCACAGTAGAGTTTCACAGTCTTTCTGAAAACTGATGTGAATTTCTCCTTTTAAGTTGCATTTTGTGCTGGATGACAATACCTTAAAATGACTGAAATTAATTCAGTTATGTTCATAATTTTTAAAAAAACCCTCTCTTTAAAACAGGATTATTATAAAGCGTTGGAAGATGCAGATGAGAAAGTGCAACTGGCTAATCAAATATATGATTTGGTAAGTGGACAGAAGTGGTGAATTGTATGCTTGTCCCCAAGGAGTTCTAAACATTTTGATAAGGACTACAACTCTGCTACCTGTATTGTTAGATCAGCTACATTACAGATTTTTTTGCTGGTGAAAGAAACATTAAATATTTATTGACTTTTTAAGTATTTTATTGCTTTGTATAGTAAATGTCACTTAAATATAAAACATACACAAGTAATTTTAGAAATTACATTGATTTTGTTCACTTTATTTCTTTTCTGAAAAGAGGCCATGAGCAAGTTACTCTTCATTATATCGTGTGGATTTTCCATTTTAAGTAGATTTATTTTACATTTTCTCAGAAGACAGAACCTGCAGATCAGAACCGCACTAAAATATGGTAGACATTAAACAAATATTTCTTGTCTGCTTTAGTTTTACTTCAGCTAACCAAAAATTTATTCCAAAAGTTGGAGCTTATCCCCTGTCTTTTGGTTAGCTGTTAACTGCAAAACCTGTTCAGTTTTTAATAGGTTAGAGACAGGTACATTCTGCAGTACGAATACAAATGAAGGAAGCATTTGGAACACAGTGTTTCTTTCCATGATATTAAGTTCAGATATTTTTTGTTTGTTAATTTTCAGTACCCAAGAACATGTCATAGTTTACTTAAATGCACAGGAGTCTTTACCCTTTCAGTTTAGAGACTCTTTTACTCAGTACTTAGGTTTACTGATGTGTCTAATAGTCTACAAATTGTAATTGAATAATTTTGCAGTTTCCCAAGTGCAGCCCAATGTCTCCTTAAGCACATGTTGTGAACTGTTCTTTCTCTTCCCCTTTCTATATGCATACCCACAACACCCCCAAGTCTTTTAGTCTTTTTTTCTCAAAAGAAACACTTAAATCTGTGTCTTGGTACGTTGTCTATAGTAAGAGGAGGGCTTCTAGCTGCTGAGCCAATATCCAGCTTTACTATATCCCGTGACTGACTGCACAGTGTAGGAGCAGCAGCACTATTTTTGTGTTAACTTGAGCATCTCTGCTGAGTTATCAAACTGTAGGGCTTCTGCATTTTTTGTAGGTGCTTAGTGCTGTGTGGCAGGGAAATATTTAGCAAATCTGAGATGAAGGGTGTGGATATTCGTGTTTCAGAACTGGATGCTATTTACTGTTTTGTCTCAAAAACAGGTAGACCGTCATTTGAGAAAATTGGACCAGGAGCTTGCTAAATTTAAAATGGAGCTTGAAGCAGATAATGCTGGAATTACAGAAATACTAGAGAGACGTAAGTATGCATGATTTTATTTAGGATCTTGACAGATTTTCCATCGGTTTGTAAAATTAAAAAAACATATATTTGTTAGTGGCTTGAAGTATTTCCGCTTGTTTCACTGTTGTGTTTAACCCACATACTTTTCATCAGTCAGTGATTCTCAGATCTCAGTTTCAACCTCAGTTTTTACCAGTGAAGTCAAAATACACTTGAGTAATTAGAGTAAATTTTTCACACAACTGTTGTGCTTGTGAGTTACTAGAGTAGGGTGCAGAATTCTTTAAACTTGTTTTTAATGACTAGGTATTCAGACAAGTACTTCAGCCCAAGCTTGCCATCAACGTATTTGCAGGTGTACTATTTCTTACTTAAATTGACTACCACCAAATTGAGGAGGGTAGTTATTTTAGTTACATGTGTGGAATGCGAAGTTAGTTACTCAGTGGGTTTTTTTTAAGGGGAGAGAGAGGATTGTTTTGTAATGGGGTAGCAAGGGAAAAACATTTTGGGTAAGAAACCCCCATGCTTAACAAATAGGGCAATGCTGGTATTCAGACTATGAACAAAAATGCAGTATCAGCTTTTTGGCCAAGCTGGTGTATCACAGAATCATGACGATTGGAAGGAACCTTTGGAGATACGTAGTCCAACACCCCTGCCAAGACAGGGCCACCTAGAGCAGGTTGCACATTAACTTGTTCAGGTGGGTTTTGAATGTGTCCAGAGAGGGAGACTCCACAACCTCCGTGGGTAGCCTGTTCAGTGCTCTACCACCCGTGACGTAAAGTTCGTCCTCATGTTGAGGTGAAACTTCTTGTGTTTTAGTTTATGGCCATTGCTTCTTTTCCTGTCACTGGGCACCACTGAAGAGTCTGGCACCATCCTTCTGGTATCTGCCTTTGAGATATTCAACTGCATTAATGAGATCCCCTTTCAGTCTTCCCTTCTATAGACTAAACAGGCCCAGCCCCTACAATCTCTCCTCTTAAGAGAGAGGCTCCAGACCACTGATCATTCTTGCGACCCTCCACTGGACACGTTCCAGTAGCTTCTTGTGTTTCTCATATTGAGGAGCCCAGAACTGGACACAGTACTCCAGATGTGGCCTCACCAGGGCTGAGTAGAGGGGGAGGATTACCTCCCTTGACCTGTTGGCCACACTCCTTCTAATGCATCCCAGATTACTGTTGGTCCTCCAGGCCACAAGTGTATACTGCCGACTCGTGGTCAGCATATTTATCAATTCTTTCAGGTCCTTCTCAGCTGAACTGATCTCTAGTAGGTCAGCCCCCAACCTGTACTGGTACTTGGGGTTCTTCCTTCCCAGGTGCAGTACCCTACTATTGTTGAACCTCATTAGGTTTCTCTCTGCCCTATTCTCCAGCTTATCAGGGGTCCTGCTGAATGGCAGCATAGCCTTCAGGTGTATCAGCTACTCCCCCCTAGCTTTGTATCATCAGCAGATTTCCTGAGGGTATGCTTTAGCCCTTTATCCAGGTCATAAATAAACAAGTTGAGTAAGACTGTACCCAGTACTGATCCCTCTGGAGCACCGCTGACTGCAGGCCTCCAACTGGATTCTTCTCCGCTGGTCACAACGTTCTGAACTCTGCCATTCAGCCAGTTCTAAATCCACCTCACTGTCCATTCATCTAACTGTACTTCCTCAGTTTACATACGAGGATGTTATGGTAGACGGTGTCGAAAGCCGTGCTGAAGTCAGAGTAGATAACATCCACTGCTCCCCTCATCGACCCATCTTGCCATGTCATCATAAATGGCTGTTAGATTGGCCAAGCAAGATTTATCTTACCCTTGGTGAATCTGTGCTGACTACTACTGAAGACCTTCTTTTCTACATGCTTGGTGATGACCTGAGTGATTTGAGTGTAGAAGAAACTGTCCTTTCTGTACATACCAGCATTTAGACATGAATTTCAAATGTGATCATGATAAATTTCAAAGTTGATGTAACTACTGTGATTATGGAGCTGAGAGGCAGTGACTGCTCCCATACCCAAGAACAATGAAAAGTAACCTCAGTCCCTTGTGGAGATTAGTAATAATTATTCTTTCTTTGTTTTTTGTGTTGCTTTGTTATAAAAGATGGGAATTTTTGTATATTTTATTTTTAATTCATATTACAAATAACAGGCACAAAAATAAAACTGCAAAGTAAGTACTTTTAGTGAGCTAGAAACTACAGAAAAGGACTAGTTTATTTTAGTTGGAATCCCAGCTGAATTTGTAAGATGTGGTACTACCTTCAGTTTAGCTATGTGTTTAGTGAGTAGGTAGGTGGAGTTCAAGAACTCAAAATAGAAACGTACCAAACTTTCATCTTTAAGGTAGTTTGTTGGGATTTTTTTATTAAAGGGAAAAGTAGGAGCATTTTTAGCTTTCAGACTAAATACATATTATGGAGGTTCCGCCAGAGGGCAGCCTTTGGACTAGTTCATAGCATGATTGATGTTAGCTCAACCAAAATAGCCCTTCATGCTTTGAACCTCTTCAAGAATAATTTTCTTTAAACTTTTGTAGTACAGTTATGTGCTTTTTGAAGTCACTGGAAAAAAGGTAAAGAAATGCTGAAGCTACAGATTTTGAAAAATATGAATTTCTTGAATTGACTTCTGTATAAATATACGTTGCTAGGTATTGCAGCTATTCAAAATCTCATTGCCAAAGATTCATACACAGACTGTTGTATATTGTTATATGCAATTTATGGTCAAAGTCTCTCCTCATATTACAAGAAAATTTATTCTTCGACGTAGACTTGTATTTGTGCCCTCCTGCCTTTTTTCTTTTCTTTTTTTTCAACTTGTGATTGTTGCTCTGTATTTTTGAATGTTATGGAAATTTGGACGATGATCTGAAGCCCTCCCTGTTGAATGTTAGGTCATCTTTTCAGACATTACTAGTGCTTGTGTGTTTTGTTTCAGTGGGACAAGGTGCCTCACTAATACAGTTTACTTGCTATAGTTGTCTTCTCAATTCATATTGGTGTAGATTGTCAGTACTTTTGGTGTTTCATTTTCCAACCATCACTGCCATGTGTGCAACTCATCTTCATACACGGCATGTTGAGGCAATGTTGTTGTTTATTCTCTTTGTGTCGATAGTTGGACAGCAGCATGCACCAATTTTTGTTTTACAACCATTCATCTCACTGGCTCCTGGTTGTACTTCCAGGAAGGGTTTCAACTCTAGCAAAGCTCCTTCTGATTGAAATAAATGTGACTTCATAGTGATGTGGTTAATATTACAAAGATTCATTTAGTATATAAAAGTCAAAACTATGCCAATGATGACTGAAATTTTTCTCTCCTTTTTACTTCCCTCTTAGGGTCTTTGGAGCTGGATACACCATCACAGCCTGTGAATAACCATCATGCTCATTCTCACACTCCAGTAGAGAGTAAGTATTTTGAGACTTAAAAACATGTAGTCGCAGTTTGACTTTCAAGCTGAAAAGGTTTTACATTTAAGTTCCCTTCATTTCTTTCATTTAGAAAGGAAACATAATCCATCTTCTCACCATAGTACAACAGATCATGTTCCTGAAAAGAAGTTTAAATCTGAAGCTCTTCTATCTACCCTGACTTCAGATGCTTCTAAAGAAAATACGCCAGGTAATCTTCATTGCCTTGCATTTTTTTGGTTTTTAATCAGGAGAAATCCAGTTGTACTTGTGAGTTATTGTCTCTTGAAATCAGAGGCTCATGCTCTTTCCTCTGGGATTTTAAGTCATTTATAACATGTGAAATCGCAGCTACTGTTGCTCATCTGTGTTGTCCATGAAGTGCATCAACTTTGTCATTTAACAGCTGCATGTTGGTTTCTTTTTATTTACACTGCTTGGAAGGAGATACAGTGCAGTTTCATTCAGCTAGTGGTAGAAATATGAGATTAATGCATTGTTATTTTGAGAGAAAGAAAACATATGCAACAATTTCCAAAGTAGGGGATTCACACTTTTGGGTTTGTTTTTTTTTTAAGGTTTTGGTCTGATATGGCATTGGCTACAATAAAATAATTTTGTGCGTTGTCTGTTTCAGAAGAGGTGAGAAGTCTTTGAGTAATGAATAAAAAAAACCAAAGCCAAACACAGCTTTCTGCCCATTTTCAAAATTGGGGTGCTGCATAATTGGTTTGGTGGGGTTTTTTTTCTGAAAATAAAAGATTGCAAGAGGTTATAGTAAGTAAACAACCTTTTGTTTTGGAGTTTAGTGCTGTTCATAATTTTTAGGTAGTCTCCCTCACACCCATGTTTCTTTTATTTTGAAGGAACTTCACGAGGTAACAAAGTGTAATTACGTTTGAGCAGCTCTCAGTCTGTAGATGGCCATGGATATCTGTGTTGCATTAAAACTGTGGTTTGTAGTTTTTAGAATTGAAATTGTTAAAAGTTTTACTTCAGAAACAGTATAGGAGTACCATCAAATTCTTCTCTCTTCCTGATGGTTACAGTAGTCAGCATTATTTCAGTGGAAACTGGGTTTATAGAGACATAGACATAACAGCTGCAGCTGTTCTTTGACAGCTGAGTATGATAGTGAGGACTGTCTTTCTGAAAGGACTCCCTGAGCATGAGGATAAGGGGGAATAAACTTACTTTCTTCAGCCAATACTGGCTGTGTCAAATGGCTTCTTAAAACTTTTCTCCCAAATTATCAGATTGCTTTGGTGCATAAACGGAGTTCCTGCTCTTTCACTGGTTGTCGTATATAACTCTTCTTAAAATGCAAAGGAATTTAGTTTCATTTTAAATTTCATAAATGTGTTCTGTTCATCAAGGGTGTCGAAACAGTAATTCATCATCCTCTTCAAACAATGCATACAATACAAACTCTTCTCAACCATTGGCATCATATAACCTGGGCTCATTATCTTCAGGATCTGGGGCCGGTGCAATTACCATGGCGGCAGCTCAGGCAGTGCAAGCCACGGCACAGGTAATGTCAACACCTTATTGTCATTCTGCCATTTGCTACTGGTTTAAGAAGAAAGACTAATGTGTTTGGGGGGGGGGGTGTTCAGGTGCTTTGTTGTTGGGGTTTTTTTAATCTGAATTCCCATGATCACTTTCAGCTGCAGTGGTTTGGTTCTCTTATTATCATTTTCATTTATATGCTACAGCTTCATCCTGTAAAATTTGCATAACGGGGAGAGCTTGTTCTCTAGCTTTTCCTGTGGGATATTCTTACCCTTTTTTACCACTTACTATACATCATTTTGTTAACAGGGTAACTAATGAACCTGTACAAATAATTAGCAGTTAGCAACATGGTTCGTCTTCTGTAAGAGCTCCACCGTGTAATCTGATACAGTATCAGTATTCCTTTTAGATGAAGGAAGGAAGACGAACATCCAGCCTAAAGGCCAGCTATGAAGCATTTAAGAACAATGATTTTCAGCTTGGAAGAGAATTTTCGTTATCCAGAGATTCCTCTGGGTATTCATCATCAGCTCTGGCATCTACATTAACACAGACATTAAGTTCATCAACCACAGATTCACGAAGTGGTAGAAAAAGCAAGTAAGTGTTCTCAGTTGTTGACTGCAATTAACAGCTTTTAAGACAGCTAAAATGTCTTGTAAAGGTCATGGGCCACATTGGAAATACTTCATGTTAAATAAGAGGAAGGGAATCAACAGAAGGTAGTTATTGTCTGCTGGCCTTTTTTTGTTCAAGTCTTTCTTCTTTTGTCCTCTCACTTCCTTTTCTTTAAGAAATTCACTCCAAAGTTTTAAAGCCAATCCAGATACTTGTTTTTCATTTGTGGTACAGTCTGGTGTCTTCCATCATTTTTCTGTGTTCTGGAGAGATTTGACCTAATGGCAAATATTGGGAATTGCCATGCAATGCCTCGTAGTTGGTTTTGAAATAACCTGAAGGTCTGCTTTATGCCAGTTCACAAATAATTACACTTTCTGATGGCTGACATCTATGACAGGAAAAATGAAGTCTAAGACCAGTTTAAAACACCATAGTGTCATAACACATTGTGACAACAATCACTAGGTATACTTGAGTTGTACGTCTGCCCATCCTTGTGATTTGTAGAGGTTTGGTTTTTTCTTCATACAAATTTGAGTTTGTTCACAGCTCAGTTAATAATTTTGTCTTAGAAGCATTTTTCTTCTATGTATATCTTGGTTGTCATATCTGACCTGTAAACAGAAGCATAGAATTTATATACTGGCACTGTTCCTATGGAGTGATTGGTGATGCTTGGGTGGAGATTAACATAGAACTGGTCATCTTCAAAAAAGTTGTATATCATACATAACATGGCATTATTTATATGTAAATTTCTGTTTTATTGGTAGCATAATTTTTATGGGGACCTGACACCAAGGCTGTTGATGGAAAATTTTGTGAAGAAAACCATTCATTAAAGCCATTGGACGGTTTAAAGCTGTTACATTCCATTGATTAGAGCAGTGTGTCTTGCACTTGTAAGCAGGGATGACTTGTTTCCAAAGAGCATTCAGCGTGTCCATTTCAGTTCTTGCAGTTGTTGAATGAATTAAGTTAATGAGTGATACTTTGGCATTGACATACTGCAGTATTTCAGTGTCAACGGAGTACTTGTTAATGATTCTTTCATTTGACAGGAGATAAATTTAAATTATTTATGCTGGTTTTTTCCTTTTTTTTCCTCCTCTTTCCCAGAAACAACAACAAATCTTCAAGTCAGCAGTCATCATCGTCTTCCTCTTCTTCCTCTCTATCATCATGTTCTTCTTCATCTGCACTGGCACAAGAACTATCACAGCAAACAGCAGTAATACCAGAGTCCGATTCTAATAGCCAGGTTGACTGGACCTATGATCCAAATGAGCCACGTTATTGTATATGTAATCAGGTAAGGATGGCCCCCAGCCTGAAATATTCTGCTATAGTTGAACTTCCTTCTCTGATTGCTAATTTAAAACCATTCTATTTGCAGTTTTGAAATTCTGATCTGTTTTTATTTACTTACTGGTGATACGAATAATGAACTCAACTGTAGAAGCTAAAACCAAGCAAGTTTTACAGTGAAGTGATATACTGGAAAGTTTTGTATTTTCTAATAAAGACATCAGGAGTTACCAAATTTAAAATTGAACAGGTTTACAGTGAATTAACTTAAGAAATTAAGTTAGTAAGGAGTTTGCCTGGTCTCTCCTACCCTCCTTAAAAAATTAACAAACAAACCTCACAAAAACCCCAGCCAACTAGTTTTTATAAAAGCTATCCAGAAACTTGAGAGACTGAATGACAATATAAGAAACTTTTATTTTAAAATGCTTGTTCTTATTATGAACACTTTTAAGAGTGTTGGCTTTTTTTAGAATTTATAGAATTCTACAATTCACTTGAAAGTGTTTGTTTCATAGAATCTGAGAACTGTTTGGGTTGGAAGGGATCTTAAAGATCATCTAATTCCAACCTAGTTTCAAATAAGGTGCTTGAAATTGTCAGGTATGCAAGGGAAATACCAGACATCAATATAATCTTGAAAACTGGGCTGATAATGTACTGAGCGCTGTTGTTTAGGCCAGAATGTGCTTTGTTCAGGTTTTCAATGCTGATCTTTTTTATCCAACCTGAAATATGCAGACTTTGGGGGTGTTTGTATTAAAAAAAAATTAAAATCAGTTTGCTGTGAACATGATGTTCTTTGGGTTTTGTAACAAGAAAAATCGAAATAGTTTTACTGCTGTTAATGAAAAAACTCAAAGGAAGAAACTTAAACTTTACCCCTTCTAAAATGTTGATTGCTTTTAACTAGTAATATAATTATTAATAAGGATTTTTTTTCTTATTTACTAGGTGTCCTATGGTGAGATGGTAGGCTGTGATAACCAAGATGTAAGTAACAAAGCTCAAAAGGCTCATGAAAGGCTTGTACATGTAACTGTTGGTGGCAGGATTTACTTTTGAGTTGGTTTTAGAGTATAGTTTTTTAGAGTAACGTGCATATGAGTTGAACCATTCTTCAGGAAACCTGTCATCTATCACCACTGTCCAGTTTCTTTTAGAAGGTTTCACCCTTTGCTGGGAAGCTGTGACATCTTTAAAATGCCCGTTATTTCTGGGAACTTTTAGCTGTGTCACCATTAATGTCAGTTGTCCCCTTCAAATAGAAAAGTTTTAAAAGAACAGTTGAATGTACTCATGTATTTACTGAGATACCACATTTAAACAGAAGTGAGTGATGAGATTACTTTTTTGTCACTTAGTGTTATCTAACTAAGTATTTCAAAGCATAACATTCTTGTGCTCTGTGAGTCTTATGTATGACTTCTAGAAATTTTATCACTGCCCTTAGTCTATTGAGTGTATGATAGGGACGGAGGTCCTCCTCTCTTCTCGTTGTAAGCTGTAACTTTGTGTGAAAAGCAGAATCTATGCTTTTTACTCACACTTCATTTTAATAGAATTGTATTTATAATACATGTTTTGAGGGGAAAAAAAAAAAAGCCAAATTCCAAACCTTTTCTTTAACTCTGTTTTTATAGTGCCCTATTGAGTGGTTCCACTATGGATGTGTTGGACTGACAGAAGCACCGAAAGGGAAATGGTACTGTCCACAGTGTACGGCTGCAATGAAGAGAAGAGGCAGTAGACATAAATGAATTTCTTCATCTTGAAAACAAATTACATATGAAAGGTTTTCTAGAGGACTTGGGAGGGGGAGGAACCCTCACCACACTTCCTTGCAACCACTTAAGGGTTAATATAGCAGTTGTAAGATCTTGAACTATTGATTTTGCTAGTTGTGTTTTAATATTGTAAGTAAATTATTTATGCACATTGACGTGCTACAGATACTATTCCAGTGAGCCTTGGATTGTTCCATTGGCCAACATATGCAGACATTTGTACTATCAAACCATTTTCTCTAAGCAGTGGGCATTCTACAATTATTCAATCTTCCAAAAATTCCGGTAAGTCAAGATTTTAAATGTATGTTTTATATACAACAGATATATTCTGCTGCATGTACTGTACTCAAGAGCTGTTATGTTACACTTCTGTATATAAATGGTGCAAAAAGTCAGTGCTTCTGGAAAAAAAGAGACAATGATTTTTAAAATGCCTTTATAGGTTTGGTTCTTTATGAAACATAATTCAGCAGGCTGAAGAAAATGGTTCTTGTATACAGCGGGCTGTTGTCCTCTAGGGTACTTGAGTATGTAAAAACAAAAATAATGCTGTAGAATAAAACAAACTTGTGCCATTAGTCTTTATATGTTTCTGCTCCAGAGAAGGAGCAGGCCATAAGAGGAAAAAAAGGTGTTAAAGTGATGATAAATTTTTATACCAAATGTGTTTATTTTTTTGTGCAAGTAATCCTTTAAATTTGAATTGTATTAGGTGTTAGAATAAAATGACCTCAACTCCTCAAATTGTTTCCTGTACATTTGTCAAAAATACAGGATTATCCCTGGAATGGGAGAATTTCAGAAGACTGTAGCTATGTTTGCATAAGAAATTCCTATGCAGGACCCAGGAAAAACTTTTTTACTGTGAGAGTGACAGAGCACTGGAAGAAGTTGCCCAGGGGGGTTGTGGAGTCTCCTACGTTGGAGATATTCAAGGCCCGCCTTAAATTAATACATGTATAGGCAAATGATGAATTACTGTTTGCCTTCATGTTGATCAGTGGCACCTGCTTAAATGGGCACAAAAGTTCTGTTTTCCATGTGGTTAAAAAAACTTCCGAAACCAACTGTGTCAGGAGATGCCCACAGGCAGGATTGCCTTTGTATTTTCATGGCAGAGGTGGAAATAAGAAGGGGAGAAGATAAACCATGGTAAGTACGTGCAGCTGACCTATTTCTTCTGGACCGTGGTGTTCGTGTAGAAACCAGAACATGGTTCAGGAAAGAAGGGACTTCATCCTCCTTGTAGGCTGCCTAGGGTAACAGGGAGGATCATGTTAGGAAGCCTCAGCGCAGGCCCATAAATGGTTGGATCTGTGAGTTGTATGCATTGTAGTACAGGACCAGAAGACTGATCTTTAAATTAGACCCTTGCCTGTGAATATAATGGGAAGATTTTTCTATGGGTTTTCCCTACCTGCTTATTTTGAACACACTTTGTAGGTCTCCTTTCACTGACAATTTCCTTTTGTTTTTTTTTTTTTTTTGTATGGTTCTTTCATGCATCAGCGCTGAACAGAAACAAGATTATGACTCTTTTTTTTTTTCTCCTTCTTCCATACACTTTCCATTGGAATAAAGATTTTACTTTAGCACTGTGTTGCTCTTTAGTCTCTGAGGCTGAAGGACCATGGCCTTCCTGTGATAGCTTTCTAAACCCATGCAGAGGAGGAGAAGAGGAGAGAAGCAGTGTATGACTGTGCAAATAGTGTCCAAGAAATAGAGTTAGGCTCTCCAGTTAGTAGTGGGAATATGTGCAGAAAATGCAGGTTTTGACCAAAATGAAACCAGGCTTCTGTCTCAGCTTTTATTTAAAAATGAAAACAAAGGCATTTTAAATCCATGAACTGGGTGAAAGCAGATGTGTAAGAAGGGAAATGTGATTATGGATGATAAATAGACTTTGGTGAAAGAACAGGATAAAAGTTGGTGAAAATAAACAACAGAGCAGTGTAACCAAGGTTCCATTAAAACCGGGAATGGAGCCCGCTGTGTGTACATTTCTGTGCAAAACTCGGTCTAAAAAAACACTTGAGGACTAGGATATCTGGTTTTAAGTGAGCCTATTGAGACAATAGAGATAACAAACTATTTGTTCTGGTAGAAACTGGTGCCATGCTATGAATTGAAGTTAAATACGCAGCAGCTAATCTAGATTCCCTTTAGACTGAATGTCTTAAGCTTCTCGGGCTAAAAAGTAAGTCCCTTGAGAATATATATCAAAATCCCTCACTCTGGTGGTAACCTTGCCTAAGATGGTGCAGAGATTGCAAATCCAAAATATTTCAACTTTTAGTGTGATTGGTGCACTGTTTCAATGAATGGACAATATATTTTTTTGTGGAGGAGCTAGTTAGAGAATTTAGGAAGGGTAAACAATAGCAATGTTTGTACTTGTGTTCTCAGAAATAACAAAATTGGAAAGTTAAAGGTAGCAGAACAATCTTGTGATTCTGAGTGCCTGATGAGGTAGAAGATGAATATTCGCTAACATAATCAATCATAAAATAATATTTAAAATAATAATTGCCAGTTTACCTGCAGGAGGGCCTCTGAAGTAGCTATTGCAGCTTTCAGAGGAAAGTGATTTTGGAGTTAATCTAGGTAATTCTGTAGTGGGTTTCCGTGACAGTCCTAAAATCCTCTGGCATACTCCACTGAGCACCCTCTCATAAAAGACACTGGGTGAGGTGACCCTTCAGCATTATGCAGTGCAGCTGCTTTCAGTCTCATCTCAGTGCTCCAGCATGTGGGTGAATTTTAAAGAGAAAGTATTTGTAGTACTGCAAACTGAAAACCAATGTGCCAAGCACTATAATAGAACGAAAAGTGGTCTATGCCTTAAACTGTATTGGGTATTTGCATTGTGAAGGCATAACAGTTTTCCCTCAGCTATAGGGTTTTTTTATTCTAGGTCTGAAATGAAATAGAGAAAATGACACGCTTCCTGATCTGAGAATCTTGCCAGGTTGTCTCTCTGAATAGCACAGAATAATGCATTGCTGTATTGTTTACTGATTCTTGCAAAATGTTGTTCAACCGCGTGCAGTAAAGATGAGAAATTCTGAGGTGTGTTTTAAAAGCTCCACAGGAGCTTTTCTGACCCCCCTCACCAGGGAGGCACTTCCTGCTGCAGGCTGGCTTTTCTTGGCAAGTTTTTTCATCTCCCACCTCATCCTGCTGGAATGTTTGGACCATGCACATCTCTTGTTCCAAAATGTGACAGGAGACTGAAGGATGAGCCAGGGGGGCCTTCACCTTGACAGCACGGGGTTTTGCACTTAACACTAAAAATCTCTGAGAATTAGAATTGCAAGAGGGATAAAGGTCCGGCTGTTTACACTTGCTTAGGGCTATAACTAAATAACTCATGTTAGGCCACACTGCAGGAACACAGCCTCTGCAGTTTTGTAACTCCTCCCAGGATTACCCAAAATACTCTGAGAATAATGTAACAAAAAGAAGAAAAATGCCACACTTCAGTGTGTCTATGCCAATTTACAGTAATGGTCCTCTAGCATTTTCAAATCCATATTTTGCTCTTGTATAACATTCTGTAATGACACGTGGCAGCTTTTTTCCTCTAAATAAATCTTTTACTTAGGAGCAATTTCCACATGTGAACAAATTGCATGATTACTTACAGACTTGTGCTTGTGTACATCACAATTACTATGTTTAAGAAAAAAAAGACACATAGATAAAAAGTCTATATTATCTAAAATAGATAATAAAAAGTCTTTATTTTAAACTTGACTTTAACAGTTTGCTAACTGTATTCCCTTTGTCTACTAAAAAAAATAAATCCTGAAGGTATTGAACATAAATACCCCTAGTGTATTATGAGAATAGAGAAATACTTGCCTCGTGATGGTACAAGGAATCTACCTAATGCAGTAAAAAAATAGGAAGTGTTAGGATCTGCAGCTGGTTTAATATTTTTAAAGCCCTAATATTTAGCTGTAACTTGTACCTTACATTATAAAAACTTTGGAGTGCTGTGACTGCTCCATTCCTTTCTAAATATTTATTCAGCAGTGCCATATACATTGAATCAGATGGGTATGCCCGCAGCATATGTGAAGATAATTTGATGTTGATTCCACCTGCAAAACCGTGGCCGCCTGATTTCAAAGCAGGTTTTACTATTTCTTCTCAGAAAAAAGGCATGTCGGATAGTTGTTTGGGTTTACGTTGCAAGCGTGATTGTAGTTAAGTGCTGGAAGGGGTCAGTCAGAAAAGTGCTATGGGATTGGGGAATCCTTTCTTGTCAGAAGTGAAGTACAGGAATAGTCTTCCCTGTGCCGATAAAGGAAATGAATTTTACAGCTCTTGTTTTGTGCTGGTGAGACTAAAATTACATTTTTATGGGGGGAGAGAGGAGTGTAAAAATAATTTGTCATCATATTTTAAAATTGTTTCAATAGATGTTCAATTATGTGGTTTGCTTGGAAAGGTGACAAGTTGGACCGTTTCTGCTATGATGAATTCATCTGGATATGGGATTCATGGCATAAATGTTTTCTAAAATGTGTTTAATTTCTCTGTTGTGTAATTTAGGGCTAAATTAATCTCAAGCTTTTAAAGAAAGCACATTCTACAGATGGATGGATTAGTCAATAGTTGAGTGAACTGACAATAAAAACGTGTTCCTTGGTCAGGACTGGAAAATGAAATGGCTTTACAGTCAGTAGTATTGACCAACCCTTATTTTAATTTAGAGAGGTATACCGTCCATTTCCAGGGATCTTCCTGATAGCCTAATAGACTTGGAATAACTAAGGAACTGAGGAATAGAAAGTTAAAACAGGAGTTATTTTAAAATTGCCCTCAAAAACTAGAATTATGTGTTAATCATTTTATTAAGATTATGACCTTTCCTAGACACTGACTTGAAGCATGCTTTTGCACAGAGAAGTGCTGATTTCAGAATTAATGATTACCTTTGGGAGAGTCACATCAGAACAGTCCTGCCTGCCTCTGCTGTAATATTGTTTGTTGCTCTTGTAAGACATAAATGCAATCTAAAATATACCCTGAGAGAACATCTCAGTGAAATTTTAGCCCTGGACAGGAAAACTGTTGATTCTCAGCAACAAAAAAGATAAAAAATTCCAATTTTGATGTTTAGTATCTCCATTAATGTTCAAGATTTACCAACTCTAAAGTACTTTCCATTCTGCAAGTGCTTTCCAAACACTCACCTACAGCTATTTACTTACAGACTTCTGTTAAGAGGGTGAAAGGAATGTATTGGGAATGTCTCTGTATGGAGGCCAACAAGCCTTTTAATGGAAAAGATTCTAACTTTTCCCTATTGTTTGACTCTTAAGCAGTAATATTTAAATTTATGAAGGAAGGAATAATCTATTGTTCATAATTACATCAGCACATTGTAAAACTGTAACCTGATTTCACATTTGGCTAATGATGTCGTGATTTTAAATAAACCCCAACTATTCTGTAGTTATCTTTCTAAAGCTGGTTTTAAACCACGCAAATCAGCTATCAGCCTTATTTACATTTTATTAATTTTCTGTGTTGGCACTACCTGGTTTTACATTATTTTCCAAAACAGATGGTCTCCTCAACATGCTTTACTTTTAAAAGTGCATCAAAACATAGTTATGCAGAAACAGTAATCGATTTCAAAATTTTAATAGGAGCTCGTTCAGGTACCTCACACTGTACTTCAGGGGGATTCTGATTTGGTTATATTTTGGTTTTGCAAAATCAAATCCTAAAAACGTCTGAATCCCCCTCTAGTCATAGGACAGACCTCCATAATTAAAAGATATAGCAGAACAACCCACAGGAGAGACAACCCCCAACAACCCGGTAATCAGACAGTGAACAAAAATGCTTCCATTCAACTTTCAGCCCCTCTGGACAATTCCGATTAGGTGTGAAGTGTGGAAGATGACAGCAAAACATCTTAGATCTCTCAGACCTGAGAAATACCTTCCTTAAACCTTGCTTTTTCAACAGACCCTTGCCTGGAATGCTAGTTTCATACATGACCCATCTAATCAAAATCACCCACTGACAGTATGATGTTTGCCTTCCTCCCAGCCGTATCACAGCTGTTGAGCATGATGTCCCTCCCTCCCTCCCTCCCTCCCTCCTTCCCTCCGTTACAGCTTTCAGGCTGCTTCCTCCCAGACCACTGCAGTAGCCCTCAGGTATGTTTCGATCAAGCTGTGCAGCCCAACAGACCAGAGCCGAGAGGCACTGCAGTGACTGCGTGGGGCAGGACATAAAGAATTCATCAGACCTCATGCCAGCTGCAATGGGGACTGTCTGCCTAACCTCCTGCACTCTATTTATTCTGGCCTCCTTGTTTTTGTTCGCTGTAAAAATAGTTAAACCTAACTTTCAGCTTTACTTGTAGAAATACCATGTGGAGCAGGTTGTCAAAAGTCTGTGCTTAAAAGATGTAATGTGCTTAAGGGTATTTCTAAAGTAACTTCTGTGCCACAGTGTTTGCTGTTATCTTTTTCTGCAGCAATCGCGCCACAGGAGCTGGACTCATGAGACAAACTGTCTGGTTATAATCAGATCGATGAGTTCAGCAGTATACCGTTATCTTTTCGTGCTTGTCCCTGAGAACAGCAAAATAGCATGTCCTGCATCTTCACATGCTCTATTTGCTTGTACAGCTAATTTCTCATATACCTGCACCATATGTGACGTGCCCCATGTTTTGGAGCTGGCTTATTGTATATTCTGGCAGCAACACAAGAATGCAACAAAATGGAATAAACTGTTTTGTACTCCAGTATATAATAACGGCTGGTCCTGATGGGGCTGGCAAATATGTGGGTGCCTTGAGAGGCACAGGTGAGCAGTCTACATTTCTGTGTGATGTGGATGTCTTAAAACTCTCCTTGCTAACAGATGAGCTCTGTTAAACAAGTCTTTTGATAGGAAAAGATCAAGTTCTTGCTCCCTTGTGCCTAAACTACCCACATGTATGCACTCATCCACTGAAGTCAGTGGAGGCCATGATGTCGTTGAAGCTGTACACTTGCATGGATGTTTACTGTAATGGGGCTAACCAAAATTTAATGAACAAAATGTCTGAAATGACTGGCTCCTGGAAAACTTGGTCCAAAATTACACAGTGTGTTTGCCCATCGTGGCAGGCACACCATCAGCAGCAGCACTGTAAATCATCCAGAGGACGACACAGAGGCAGCTGTAGGTACCTGGGAGCTTTGCACCCTTGTTTTATATGCATACAACATAGGTGACAACATTTTCTTGTTTGTAGGAGACTTCCATTTGTTTCCATGCTGCCAAAAAGCATCAGGGAACTGCTCAAACCTAGGAGACACTGGGATGGTCATTCAGAAATCTGAGAGGGGTCTCAGCAAAGCAGCTAGTCTGCTAAGAGGATATTCCAGGCTGAAGTGAAAAGGGAATATGGCAATGAAATAACTTAGTTTACACAAAAGGAGAGGAACAGGACCTGGAAGTCTATGACATCTGACTGCAGAATGCTAACCTTTATAAATAAAAGGGTTTGCAAATGTTTCTCTTCCCCCTGCTAAATTCCCTTACAGTCTGGTCCTTTCCTTCACATTTGTTGCTGCCATTTCCAGCAGCTGCATGGCTGGCTTGCAAGCTTTATTCGTTTCCACTGTACTGGAAGCTATTTAGGCTACACCCTACCGGCACCCTGGAGGCCTGGCTGAGGGAATGCTCCTTCCTCTCTGCAGTAGCCTCCAAGCCCATATGCTCACCACTTGCTGTCCGTTTCCACCCTGTCTCCTTGTCGTGGAAGCTTTTCTGATGTGGTGCTGCAGGTGGAGGGGAAGGGCCTGTCGTGGGGAGGGTGTCTCACACAGAACAGTCAGTGGGCAATACAAATACCCTCCACTGCAAACATCATTTGAGCAGGCATGGAGTGCCTAGGACAGAGTCAGTGGCACTGGTATTCTCTGCTTCTTCCCACTCCCATTAGCCATTTTGATACACTTTCACCTGAACATAGGCAGCTAGAAAGAGCTGCAAGGAAAATACTCATGCAGCTCATAAAGTGCATTCAGAGCTCTTCTGCAGGTACAAGGCAGAGAACAACTCTGCCTGCAGCAGAGAAAGTAGGAAAGTATTTGTACAAACACCCTTCATATAATAAACCCAGAGAAAGTAGTAAAGTATTTGTACAAACACCCTTCATATAATAAACCCAGAGAAAGTAGTAAAGTATTTGTACAAACACCCTTCATATAATAAACCCAGAGAAAGTAACTGAAAAAAAAAAAAAAGACAACAGGAAGTACCTGGATCACCTGAAAGAAGAGATTAATCACTTTGTTAGAAGAGCATTAGAGAGAAGAGAGAGCTGTCATTAGAAAAAGGTTGTAGGAAGAAAGAAGAACACCTGAGAATGTAAATTCAGATGGTCTCACCTGAGGTGTGAGAGGGGGACCAGCAACGTGCCAGAGAATGAGATGTGGACCATGACAGAATTTACTCAAACCCAAAAGGAACACAGATACTGTCAGAGGTTGTGAGATATTTCACTTTGATCCTGTTCTGCATACCCAAAGAGAAATGTGCAGGTCCTTGCAGCCTATCTGGATATTTTTTGATTATCACTGATTCTTATTCAGCTCCCAGCAGTAAGCAATGAGTCTGAGCAATCAAACTGACTACAAAATCCATAAATCTCCATGTAATCTCAGAATAACTGCTGCAAAGGGGTTATGGCTAGAGTCAGTGAGTAACTGTATGCAGGAATCTATTTCTTCTTACTGTAAATTTGCCTTTTAAGCAGTAACTGGTATCTTTGTAAGTCTTTGGTCTTCATCTGCTTTCCCTTACCCTCATATCAAGCAAGTTTCTGTATTATTAACATATATAAATAGATCCTATGTTTTATTACCACCCTTCTGCCAAAACACAGTAGTGAAGAACATGTCTGAGATACAAAGAGATGCTTCTAGACAAACACCTCAGCCTAGGCCCTACCTGAAACTTTAAAGATGCTTGCGTAAGTTCAGCACGGTGAGCTGAACATCAGGCTTTGCCACTGCCTAAAATATCCCTTCCTCTGTTTACATCCTCTCTTGATTGTGTTCTCCTGCCATTTAACTTGTGTCAGCACTTAGGGCCCACTGGACCTCTCCAAGAGGCCATTCAACTCAACTGGTGGAAAAACAACAGTTTTTTTCTTATTAAATGATCTAATAAGCTACTGCCACATGGTAGGTAGGAGCAGAGGCAAGGAGGAGATGCTAAAGGTAGGGGAGAGGGTAGCAAGCAACATTTTCCTCTTTTCATGGCAGCGAATTACAAGACTGGCTGATTTGCACATGGAGCTGCAGGTCTAACAGATCTTTCTTGGGGCAAAATATCCAGCAGTCACGGTTATTAACACACTGATTGAATTTACAGACTAAGGATCTAAACTGGAATATATACCAACTACACATATAAATGGGCTGTACCTCCTGTAGGAGAAGTAAACTCATTGCTTGTGTAGTCCAGATACTTGTTGCTCTTACATAAAAACAAAATATTAAATGACATGAACAATAATGAGAAGCAAAACAAAAATGGGAGTCTCCCTAAAACTCTTCCCCTGTTAACATCAGCTGTTTCGATTCCCAAGGGTTTGCAGAACCTTCCCTGCAAGCCTGCCCTCACTGTGAGCCAAGGTCAGAGAGCTGAGCCAAAGCAGAATTAAGATGTGAATCTTTGTTCTCTGGAGCACTCTGTGGAACAAAATCATGGTATCATTGAGGCTTACAGTGCTCTATGAATGGGAAAAGGGGAGAGAGTCTGGGGTTTACTATGCTGGGATTAATTTAAACTTCAGTGGTATTGAATCTTCCAGTCTGCAGAGCAGCAGTGAAATGTATTTCTTCTTCTTTTTTCACTCTGCGCCGGTCTTCCCCATTCACTACTTATACTGGGACCACACACAGTATAAGACACTGTGAACCTAATTGCAATCTGGATTGAATTCAGGGTGAAGTAAAGAATCCTGGATGGTGCAGTTGAGCAGGATTTCTCCAGTACAGTTAAACTACATGTTTTGCTTGAATATTTACAGTGCTATTAATGCCTATTGTTCATAAAGCTTTTACCCAATTTTTGAAGTTAGTGAGAATTTATGGCCCTTGGCATAAATCTAATATGCTGGAAAATAAAAAAGAAATCAAAGAGTTGACCATAAACAATGAAAATTGCATATAGGCTTGCACTGGGAAGATGACAGACATGATTACAAGGACTCGGCTATCAGTTAATTTAGAAATGATCTGTTTGAGCTTATTTTTCCTGTGAGCTCGTTTATCACTGAAATGGTTGCTAGGATGCTGTGCTTTGAAATTTGAAACTTGGTCTAGGAAAGAGCAATTGTGAAGTTTTTTAAACCAATTTTCTTCTTGGCAGCCTCTATATAGTGGAATTAACGATGCAAAATGGTTTTATTATATCAAGACCTGATCTGAAGGGCACTTATATCTAGACTTAACTTTATTCACAGTTGCAGAATGATTCATGTTAGATCTCTGAGTGAAGTTAAGCATGCGTAAGATGGATCTCTTCAGCTGGCCTTAAATTCCTGCTAACTTGCTTACTCTAATATTTTCTTCCTGGTCAGCTCCTGGCAATTATCTGTCCAGGTCACTACTTAGGCCATGGAAGTCATTCTTCAGTGATCACTAGCTTTCACTACAGAACAAACACAGAGACTTGTGTAAAATGGAAGCTGTGTGAGTATGAGCCAGGTTGCTTAAAACCCCAGTGAGATGATGAATGGTGCACGTTACATGCCTGCACGGCATATTGGCTAAGCCCTTTCAAATCCTAGTCCCTGGCAATTTTTAGCAAGTCTTGTGATGTTCCTCTCACCTTTTCTGTGTCCGGGTATCTTTAAACACTTACAGTCTACTCCAGATGATGCAGATGAAACTCAGATTGTTGCTCCAAGCACTAAAGATCGCTCTTGACAGTTATGGCTGGTGTGCTTTGGCAGAAGGGATCCCCACAGGACCTTGCCTCATACAGAGCAGGAGAGCAGCTGGCTGCTGTGGGGAGCATCCAGGCAAGCAGTCCTGGGTGAGTGGGAGGAGCAGGGATGGGCAAGTCAGTACACAGCCCTTAATCCCTGCAGTGGGAGCAGCCGCTGGAAGGAACAGAACTGGGAATCCCAAACAGGAAAATGGTATTAAATTTGTATGTCACAAAGAGGAGATTTGTACCTTTCTGCTAAAAATTCTGAAATATGTGCAGTCACCTGCAAGTATAAATACCAACTGGATATTTCTGATCTTAGAGGTAATTGTCTTCTGCAGTTATCTGAATATTATGCACTGAAGCATCTTTCTTGTGAGTTTGGGACCCAGAAGGCCTGACTCTATCCACTTATATCCTTTTCCTAAGTAAATAATTTATGCCAGGGAAATTAGTCCTGATTTGCAATAGTCTTGGTTCAATTTCTGAAGTGTCAGGATGTGACCAGGTAAGTCAGTAGACATGTAGGCCCAGAGATGTGGTGGAATCCTGGTTCAAAAGATGTCAGGAATCACATTCATTGCACTCTAGCTGTGATTGAGAAAAGTATTTACAGCTTCAGAAATGTTTATTACATTCTATTGTTATGAAAGAAACCACAAAGCATAGGGAAAAAGCCAGCTCCTTGGAACATCTGGGAAAAGCAGATGAACAGAAGGCTGATCCGCAGGAGTATACAGGAGGCAGAGTGATCTGCCTGCCCTTTGCTGGTATCTCTTCATCTCTGTGCAGTATCAGTTTTGGTGCAGTAAATGAGTAAAACTTGCCCACTTGCCCTGAGTACTTGGGGCCTTTGTGTGATTCTGGGGCTGTACGAAGGATGAATTGACTCTGAGACAGTGGGGAAAATGTGAGGATGAAGACCCCTCTCATGAGCTTGAAGAGGAAAAATAATGTTGGGCTGGAGGGAGAGCATGGTTATTTGCTGTGCTGAGGTAACTGGGGGAGCAGGGTGTGAGGACAGAGAGGATTACTTTGTTCTAATGTGAGACTCTTCAAGGGTGTATGATCATATCATGAAGCAACCATTAATACAAATCTTTATAAACTGGATTCAATCAAGTCTTATAGCAACAAAGCAGTAAAGCTAGCAATAAAGCTCTGACTAAAATCCTCCCACTATGAATCTCCGAGAATTTGACAACCATGCAAATGCCACCCATACAGCTGGTGGTTGTGGGCCCAGAAATAGGGCATGCAAAAAACCACAGGGCAATATTTTCAAACAATAAAGACACTCTGCTATGGTCCCTCCTCTGCTGATGGGGTTACTGTGGCTCCCCAGCTGGCTGTATTATCTTTGCAATCCTCCTTTGAACACACTAGCTCCCTGTGTATTCTCTCCATTGTATGCAGAGACCTACCCCAAAGCCAGCTGCAGGGAACCCATGGTTTCCCGATGTCCACTAGCCAGGTTTATTGGCTTGCCAGAGGCTTTGCAGCACAGGCTGGCCGGAGCAGGGCCTGAGGATGTTGGTGTGCTGGCAAGGAAAGAGCATGAGCAACATGTCTCCGGGCAACAGAGATGGGAGTTTCTGTATGGATGGCAAGCATCTATCATGGAAGAGTACAGGCAAGTGTTGTGCTCTTTTCTTGCTCAGGATAACCTGGGAGTCTCATTTAGACAACAGCAGCCGCAGACAGAAAACTAAAATGCAGTGCATGTGACAGCTGAGGTTCTGTGCAAGGTGTTGGATCTGTGGCATTTTTCTGTATGTGTGCAAATTAATGGGTTTAGTTGGGGGAAAAAAAACCCAAAGGGTCTGAATGCTGAATAAACACCAACACTTCAAACAATTATATAATTTTCATTGCTGTATATAGGCCTCTAACTTGCTAATGCTGCTGCTGCTGTCAAATTGTGTAAATTGCCTCAAAGTTATCATATCAACGTTCATTTCTTTCATAGAAGGCAGTGTAAGAAGGACTCTTTCTTTACAAAAATAACTAAGGATGGAGGATAAAATAGACAACTTGTATACAGATATTTCTGGATAAAGGAACTGGATTAGATGATAAATTTTGGTCTATAAAGATAACAGAGTTTGTCAACTGTTCCCATCCATCTTGTCCCTGTCCTGTGTCAGCAGGGGGAAGTAGTAACTAAGACCTTCTGTGGCTTAGATACTAAGTGCGTTCACTGGAGTATTTTTGTCTGCCCTCCTTTCTTTCCCTCTTTGACATCAGTAAGAAGTTTTATTTATACACTGCTACAAGATATTACATCTACTGTGGAAAATTACTGACAACTGCTTTGTCAGTGACGCTTATGTCCAAGTAAATCTGCTTCCTTTTACAACATTTCTGTTCATCTGGATTACAATATTGCAGGTGCTGCTGGCTGCAAGATATTAATATTGTTTCAATTAGACTGATTGCTGTAACAGCAGATTTCTAAAAACTGCAGTGATGGTGGCTTGGAGGCATGCGGTGTGAGCAAGGACACCTCTTGTTCCCCATCCAGATCCCAGGCTGTGTCTCCAAACCCCGTGCCTGCTCGGAGCAGAGCTAGTTTAGCCCCACCCTCTGAGCAGTCCAGCCTTTATTTATATGAAATCTGTGGTCCAACTGGCTTCAGATGGCGTGTGTATGTGCGTGTGCCTGCCTTCTGAGTGTGTGAGACGAGCTGGGATCATGAGCCAGGGTTGTTCCAAGTGGTTTTAATCAGCAGCCCATTAGAGGAGAACGGAAAACTTCCAACAGGATAAGAACCGAGTAAGTAAACGTAACTTTGAACTTGCAATCTGGACAGAACAAATGCAAACTAAAATCTTCATAGTCTGTCAGTTTTCAGATAAATGATCACTTTTAGAGAGAAAGCGGTGCATGCTGACAGGAAGGAGGCAATTTAAAGGGACTGGAATGAAGGAAACTGTAAAAACAAAGTGGGAATTGAGAATGCAAGGGAGAAAAAAACCAGCAAACGATTGTTCACAAAGTTGGTACACTCTCGTACTCTTTTCAGCTGTGGACAGGACGTGTTTAGCTTTAACCTCTTGCTTTCTTGGATGCTACCGTGCGGCCATGTAGTTCCTCCTGCAATGTAGGTGAAGATTCCTGCTCCTCACCTGTCTGCCAGCAGGTCTGTTCCCAAGACAGCACAGTGTGGAAGAGCTGGCTGTGGCTCCTTGCAGAACACCCCACGGCACGCTGCTGTTTGCTGCTGCTGACTTCTTGTTTTTTCACAGGTTGTTCCTGTACCCCCATGGGATGGAATTGCCTGAGCCTCTGCGCCTCTGGAACCTGTAACTTCTTGCCAGGCACCACGAAAGCGCTCAGCAGCAGAAATGGGCAAGACTCTTGCTAGTTTTGGGTAAAGTCTGCCTTTGACAAGTCGCAGCTACTTGGACTGCATCTGCAATGTGGCAAAGGGGGAAGTGAAGACAGCGAAGAGGCCATGGTTTGTGGGCAAGTCCCCAGGTGCCGCAGGCTTTGTCGCCCTCGTCCCTTCCTTCTGGCCTTAGTGGTGGCCATCTGCCTGTTCTGCCAGACCCTGACTCCTCTCATGACCAGCAGCATCCTTTCGACAGTTGTTAATGGGATTGCACCCAACAAACTGACCAAATCACAGCAGGGAAGATACAAGGAGGTCTCCCCAAGCAACATTTACTGCTTCCTCCCTAGCAGTAACTCACAGACAGTGAAAAAGGTAAGTCAGCTGGAGCATAGTGCTGAGCAATAATTAGCAAAGCGATGGATAGCGAGTCTGGCAGGATCATCTGAGTCCATCATCTAAAATTAGCCTAAGCTTGGAAGTCTGAGATCTGTATACAAACAAATGGGTGATATAATGACAGCAGCATATGCGCAAGCACATCGCTATTACCAGCTCCTCGGTGTGGTGTTATTAACACAGGAATCTTGAAATCTTCTACTGAAACACGGCATTGCTCTGTGACTCCAGGGGAATTGCAGGTTGCTGCACAGACCATATTTTATTTTGGCTTTAGGTATTGGTTCAGAGGCTTTACAGTGCAGGCACGTAAATCAGGAGCCAGTGGGGTTTCATGAGAGTGACTGGGGCTGTTAGTTAGCACCAGGACTGCAGCTGCCCTGTGTTAAAGTTATCTCCTGGTCAGTTTTGAACTTTACTGGGATTCTGCTGAGAAGCTGCACTTGAGAAGTAGAAAAAGCACTTTTCACATTTTCAAATCTCGCTATTTACTTTGGAATCTTTTTCCCACAAATTTAACTTCGTCCTTAGGTTACCTGACCTCATGTTTATTTTATGTGGGGTTCCTAGAATGGGTGTTAAAAGCCAACAAATGCAGACACTGTTATTTTAGTTGGAAAATGTGGTTTGTTAAATGGTCCAGACTGAGGTAGTTATTTTTACTTTGGAATCTGTGATCAGCACTAGCACAAATGTTTCGGGTTTTCTTCAATCCTGTAAGGAGCTGCTAATAGTGCAGTAGACAGATAGCACACTGTGAAATTATCATACTGTCATTTTATATACAACTGTATCAGGAGTGTAAACATTAATCTGATAACTTCACAGGTTATGGACAGCATCCACATGAAGCAGTTAAAATCCAAAAATATATTAGAAGACTGCTTCTTTGATTAGGCAGGGTTCGCAGTCTGAAAGGTCAGTAATATTGATTTTAGGAGACCGGTTGTAAAGTGCATCTTCTGCAAAGTCAGAAAGAGATGTGTGAAATAACTATGGCATGAACTTTTTAACCTTCAATCTTAAAAAATTGATTATTTTTTTTTCTAGTGAAGGTCAGAGAGATTTATCTTAGAGTTGCAGAAATCTACTCAATGCTGCATTTGTCATAATTTTACATTTTAATGACCTTTAAGTACACTAGGTACCAAGATTTGGATTTGTTCAACAATGTGACATGAAGAATTACAATTTAAAGGACAGTAAGCACAGCTGACAGATGCAGGTCCTATTGTGTTACAGCTTTTGACACTTGAAGCCCATTCCTTTTTACTTGTTGCTATTGTAACAGCAAAGAGCATTTCACATCTTTCCTTGGGCTACCTAAAGACTGTAAGAACTGGTGAAATAGCAAGTGTGCTGTTTGGCTGAAAGTATTTGTAATTTCTTCTTTCCCAATTTTCATGAGAAAAAAATATGGATTAACATAGAACTTGGCATGCTGTCTGTCTGAAATGAGAAGGAAACTCCTGTTTTTACAACATGCAGTACTTTCTGCCCTCCAGCATATGTGGTTGAATGTGACTATCACACGCACATGCTGAACCTATAGTACAGATGTCAATGCATATGTTAACCCTTTATAGGTAAGTTTTCCAGGGCTGTGCTGCTCTAACACATTCTTCTTTAAGTTCTGAAGACCACCCATAGCTGGCTCCTTGTTTGTCTTGAAAGTTTCCCCTAGAGCATGATGTACAAAACGTCTTGCACATGTTGGGATGTTACTCTAAGTTTCCAGAGAATGCTGGTTGTGTGGGCTGAATAGTAGTCTTAGGGGACAGAAAAGACAAGTATCGCCAACAATCTCCACCACTTTGCTTTGAAAGCGTGCTCTTGAGCTGTGTGTTTTCGCCCACTGCTCATTCAAATAGCTGAACTGTCACCTTGCTTGATTGTATTGGGTACCCAGTAACATCTAAGACAGATGTCATGGTTGAAACTTTACACTGTTTTATCTTACTGTCACGTGCCCACCCACAGCAGCTAGTTTGGAAAACAAGTTTTCATTAAAGCTCTGGTTTAAATCTTTGTGTATGAACCTGGAAAAATACTTTTAAATATGGTCCAAATTATTCACATTTTTAAATAACTACTTATTCTGTAAATAGTCCAGCAAGCAAATTTATTTTAACAAAAAAAAAATCTATTGTGCAGTTAAACAGTGACGTAAAGCAGGCACTGCAGTGGGTCTTCTGAAATCAAAGTTCATGAATACATTTTAAGGAAAAGAAGACCCTGCTGGAGATAATATTCTTTAGATACCACTCAGTGTTTCTGGGTTCTGAGCCATAGCATCTGTCACACTGCAGAATCTCTTCTGACTGGGTAGGGGCAGATTTAATTCTTACTTCCTTCAGAGAAACAATCAGTATTGTGTTGAGCATGCTGCGAGACTTTGGTTATGATTGTTACTGCATGAGCAAAATCCCCTTCCGAAGTCTGATATTTTCTCTATAGTAGCTTTTATGAGCCATTGGGGAAGCAGAGGGAGAGATCTGAGGAAAAGTACAGCTTTGCCATTGCATCTCTGATCTCAAAATTCGTCACATTTCAGTAAGGAAAGTTCCAGACAAATGCGGAAAAAGTATGGGGCTGGAAATTACCAATTTGGTCTGTATGTGTCTTTAACTACATCCAAGATGCCCTGGGATGGAGCCATTGCAAGCTGTCTTTTTTAAATTGCAAAAATTGCAGATTTCATTCATAGCCTGGAAAACCTGACAGCTCATAGTACTTCTCTCAGGTACCACACATTACAGGAGTTTTAAAAGCTGCTGGAAAGCCAGTCCTGTAGCCTTGTCTTCATGTGAACAGAGGTCAACATTTTCTAGTATAAAATGAAATATTAACACCTGTAGCATCAAAAATGGAAGGCTTATTTTTGAATCCCCAACATTAAAGGCATTAGAGGGTGATATCACATCCAGCAGCAGGCTGTCTTCAGGTTCAGCCAGGCACACTCACCTCCTGTATGATGAAATATTTGCAAATACATATAGTAAGCAGAAGAGCTGGTGCATCAAATTGAAATAGGTGAAATAGGTGTCAACAAAAAAAGCCCACTGAAAACCCTGTGTGTAGGTTTGCCTAGCAGGGTATTGTGCCAAAAATACTTTTGGTACCAGCCAGACGTAAAAACATTCCACTCAAGTAATCTAGCTCTGCTTCTCAGCCAGCTCTGAGGAGTTAATTAGCTGGTTACACTGTGTTTCCACTCTGAATTAATTCAGCCAGAGCCAGCTTAGATGTCTCTGCCCAGCAGTGCATTTTGCCCAGGTAGACATAGGACCTCTGCTATGGGGAGGAAGAAGTAAGACAGTATTGCTCATGTGGTAGGCACTGTTTCAGTATACTACCTTTCTAACCATAGGCAATGTACAAAAAAAACCCCAGATTTTTAAATTTTAAGATGGGTCCTGAGAGAGATTATACCATGGATGCTCACAAGAGCCTTGCTTCACACCCCTGGACTATTTAAGGCCACCGAGAAAAGGAAAATAAACAGGACATGCAGCTGATTATATGAGAATTGAATGGGTGGGTGAGGCTGGCATCTTAATACATGAAATGTCACAGGTATGGTGAAAGAAAGCAATCTTCACTTTCAAGACCCTTAACCTGCCACTTATGTTTGGTATAAAAGTTGTCTCTCAAGAGGAACTATAATGAGATGAGCACACAGGAAGAATGAGAAAAGGTTTTTTATGGCTTCTTTCTGAACAAATAGGATAGGTTACCATTTACTGGGAGTGGACAGTATGGAAGATGCAAGATAATGACAGCTTGGTGTTGTCATATCTCAGATATGCTATGCAGAAAAAGGAAAAGAAGAAAAAGAGAGGGAGAAACACCATGCTTTAGTCCTAAACAAGATGTAGAGGAAGATGCAGATGAACATCTTTTACAGGTTACAGGCCCAGGTACCTATAATTTGAAAATTGGGAGTGAAATTACTAAAAAGATGAGAAATTGTTACTAGGCCGTTAGAATGCTGACCATCCAGAGTGGAATTATCCTCTCTTTACTTGAGTGCTCCACTGTATCTTGTCAGACCCAGAAAGCTGGACTTCATAGTCAGTAGAAATAATTGCCTCTAATGCTAAATTCATCATGACTTGTATGCAGATATTTAAACCAAATCTGATTAACTTCACCCTCTAAACATATATGTCTGGAGTTTTTTTCTTTGATTTTTTTTTTTTTTTTTGGTGAAATATACCTGCTTCAGTCAGTGTAAGCAGGGAATGAAGGGGGCAGGAGAGGGCTGTCATGGAAGAAGGCACGGGGAAAGGAGGTGGTATGGGAGGCAGAGTAGGGAACTATGACTGCAAGTAATAGTATCCTCAGAAGGCACAGAAGAGATTGTGCCCAGAGGGGGCTGGACTTGTGCAGGGGAAGGGAAAGGGAGATGGGAACGGAAATGGAAAGAAGAGAAGACAAAGCTAATGGGAACTTTTGAAATGTAAATATGTGGAAAAGGAGAAATGAAGCTGAATGATAGAATGACAAAGGGTGATTTTTTGCTATTATGCAGAAATGCAGCATGGTGAGAGCTCTGAATAGAAAACAGTACTTCATGCATAATAAGGTCTGATACATTTTTAAAGTAAATTAAATCTTTAAAGATTATTTATTTTATAGAATACAGCAGGGGAATAAGAACTCTTTTCTTACAAAACAAAGAACTTTGATAGTATGAAACCTTTGCTAATAGAAAGCAGTTGACAGATGGTATGGTATCAGCAACTGGTTTCCTTGGAATGAAACCCTACAAAAGCAAGACATTTTTTTCTTACTTTTCAATGTGAAATGCAAAAGGCTCTGAGGAAACAGCTATTTTTATGAAGCAGATAGCTAAAGATGTTTTGGTGATAAAGGGCAAGGTTATTGTGGTAGCAGTCAGGAAAGAGGGACAGGGTGGAGACTTTGTGCAGGAAGGGACTTTGAGAAGGATGCATTGGCAGCAAATGGGAAGTGAAGGCAGAATCTCACTCATGCACTTCATTGGAGCCCTTTCCTCAGAAGTGGCTGTTTTGATAAGATGGTAGGATTGGCTCATTGCCTGTTCTCAAGACAAGGCAGTTGGTACTGTCAACTGCACGCAATCATAAAGAAAAAGCATTTTGATAAAATAGCTCTGTACTTCCAGCACAGAGTGCTGGTGATGACTATGCAAATAACTCTAGTTTTGCTCTTGGATTTATGAAGACATCAGAAACCAGCCATCAGAGCAGTGTCAATAATCTAGTTGCTTGCTCTGTATTTATTCAGCAAACAATTGGAAGCAGAATTACATTCCAACCACTTAATTCTACAACCCGGTTCTTTCTGACTAGGAAATCTAACAGAACATAAAGCCAACACATTTAAATATCCTCCTGAAAGTGAAACAGGAAATTAACTTCTCTGTTACTTCTTGATACATGAGCTATGTGTACTTCAAATAGAACGGTAGTATGAACAACTTACTATTTCTATGAACTTTTATGCAAACATGAAAAAGAATTTAAAAGTCACATTTGGAATTAATAAAGGCCTGCACAGGCCTGCAGATGAATGATTTCAGGCATTAGAACCACATGCTAAGTTTTTATTTTTGATTTTATTAATGCTGTTTAATATTACTGCAGTGGTTTGTAGGAGTCCCACTCATGGATTTTCTGTAATGTGGTTATGCTAGGTGGTATTTAGCCGTGAAGGTAGGTCCATGCTTCCTCTGCTGGCTAAATGGGAATTAGACAGTTTGCTGCCTGTGAACATTGATGGTAGTGCCAAAGTTGTTTACATAAGGCTGGTTCTCTTTCATGGAATTGCTGTTGCACTCCCTTTTCATGCAAAGGCCTTTTGGTTTTGCAGCAGCCCAGTACCTGCAGGAACCAGTGGGGTTAAAATAAACTGCAGTCCAGTCATTTGAAGCAGTTGGGCAAGACTCTGACAGTCTTGGATAGCTTGGAGTAAAAGACTGGCTGCCTGTAATCAGCACAGGGACTAATGCCACCAGAACTGGGTGGCTGAAAAGATGATTCATAGTTTTTGAGTTCTTTCCTGAGAGAAGCTTAGGCAGACAGGAGTTGGGCCATTATGTTAAGAAGAAGAATTTTGTTTCTGCAGTTGAAGTGATGGTCAATGAAATTCTATGGCAACAGTTCAAACTATGTATTTGTTTCCTTGCCAGGCAGAGACAATGCATCAATATTTATGGAATTATGCAGTCTTCTTGGAATCTGAAAAAAAAAAAAAAAGCCAAGGAACTGTTTTTCTCTCCTCAACTTGAAATATCTTTGCTATTTTCTTCTTGGCCAAACCAGCAACAGTAATAATATATTGTAAGATTCAGTTACTGACAAAATTTTGGATTTTTAACAACCCGGAAATTCTGTGCAATAGAGGAAAGCTTCGGAGACTAAAACAATCAATTAGATCCTTATACATTCATGACTTCAATAAAATAAAATGAAGCTTCAAGGAAAAGTCAAAACATTTTCTCTTTAACAGAGAACTTTGCAGCTATGTGGAACTTGCAGGCAGACAGAACTAAGAATTGCAACTCAGATAATAGAAGTCTATTTTCAGTCTGACAAGGGTGGTTACGTAATTCTTGAGCATTCATATTATGTAAACTGGACTGTTTATCTCATTCGTTAAGGTCTCAGAGGAATAGAAGTTTGATACTTTTTTTTTAATTCATAATAATTTTTATGGAGCTAAATTTGGTTTGTGTTTTTCATGTTCTTTATAAACTGAAAACAAAATCATAGAATTCACTTTTATGCATTTTTAGCACTTTTCTGCCCACTGTGGTTTGTTCAGTTGTTAAGGCTGTGGGTCATCTGTGTAACAGCCTATTGCACTAAAATGAGGTCAGTGACTCAGCAACCTCAGCTAAGTGAAGTGGTTGTCAAGCTGTAAAAGCAGGTATGTCATGTCAAAACTGACATAGGCCTCATCCTAAATCATATGGGAAATCTCAGCTTTGCTGTAAAGCCTCATTAATGTCTGTGGAGACAGCCATACTATTCTCTAGGTAAGACTTGGGCCACAGATGTTCTTTACTGATCCCTTTCACATAAGGTGTATTGAATCTGTAATAAACTGACCTGCTAACAAATAGCCTGGGACAACAAACTGGGGAAGAGCTAAAAAATGGTTGGGATATGAAAACATTTGACCATTCAACAATGATTCTATAATATTCAAAATTTTATGGAGTCAGTTTTTTGGTCTAAGCCTGCTGCCCATTAAAGTTACAGGAATGCCAAATAAGTCAGAACCATAAAACATGGAAATATGCGACCAGCTTATTTTCATCTACTGCACTCTGCTTCTTTTATACCAGCTCTCTGCCCAGACTGCATTTTTATGATTGAGAAACATTTTATAAAAACCAGAAGACTCTTTAAGCGTATAAACATGACTGCCTTTGCTATAACACTGGAAATTCTGAAAAACATCCCGTAGTAACTAGATCAGCATGGCCAGTGATGTAAGGCATTTTATAGAGAGCTTTGGAAAAATACACGGAATCACTGGCTATAAGCATGCAGTTGGGCAGAATTATTTTAACTTCTATGTAGCTAATGGGTAGTTTAGAAAAAGAAAATGTAAGGTGTTAGAGTGCACTGGCTTGGCAAGAAAACAGAGGGCACGTTGCATCTTGTATCCTGGACTGCAAATAGCTCTGAAAGGGCAGAGGAAATAAATTTGGCAACACTACGCATGGATCTCAAGCAAACACAAGTAAAAGGTGTTGAGCTACTTCATATTATTTAATAGTACCAGATTAGACATCAGGTCAAGCTGTTAAATTTAGGACCCTGAATTGTCGCAGTGTCCTAGAGATCCCTGCGTGGCTTTTTGGGAAGCTGTGGATAAAAGCGCCTCGTGTACAGTGCCTGAGTGGTGGGAGGGGAGGCTGGGCACGCAGGCCAGCGTGCCCCCAGCCAGGCCTGCCCAGTCCCTCCCAGCCCTAAATCGGGATGCTTCGGGCACCGGCAGCCTGGGGGATTTTATGTGTCTCTGGACTGTGTGTTCTAAGCAGTTAGCATGTGCTCCTCCTGCAAGGGCCATTGCAATCACCCATGAAAGGCGCTCGGGGTGAGCCGGCTGCTGTGTGGGCCACATGGAGCTGCCCGGGGCCTTTTGTGTTTTGTGGAAGTGACCTGGGTTACTGCTCCTGCTTGAACTGACGTGGTTTTTGTGCTGCTATCAATGTTCTCTTGAATATTTGCTATGACCAAACTCGAGCGTTGTAAACATCAATGCCGGTCCCCGGGGAGCAGGGGGAAATGCATCAGTGCTCACATGGAGGCGAGAGGGAGCACTGCTCCCTGGCAGATCCTGCTGCAGACAGGCTGGCCCCAGGGGTCCCTGCGATGCGCCGAGGCCGCCTGGCTCCTGGCCCCTGTGCCTCAGCAGCCGGGCAGAAGGAGCGACAGAGGTGCTGCTCAGCGCCAAGCCTGGCCAGCACCCTGGGTCCTGGTGGCCAGGCTGGGGTGAGCCCTGCGAGAGCCGTCTTTGGAGTATTGCCCACACTGGAAAACAGTCATTCCCGGGTGCTTGAGACAGAAGCTCTTAACGTCGGTTGAAGCAAAGCACTTAAGCTGTAACGCTGCAGGAGGCTTTGCTTTCACAAAGAAAGGTGTATTTTGGTAGCACCGTCCAAGTGTGGTATCTGTTAGTGAAGAGGCGTGCAGGCAAAGCATCACCAAGTCCAAGGCTGGACCCTCGCAGCAGGCAGCAAAGCACCCCCAGCCGCACCAGGAGGGACGGGAGCGGGATGAGCCGCAGTCGCAGGTTAAAACCAAACAGCGATGTGCCCTGGGCTGCAGCCCCTCTGTGCTCCTCGCATGTCCTCAGTTCACCCCACAGCGCTGGCCCTTGCAGCACGTCGGATGCAAAATTGTATTTACATGCAAAATAATGTGAGAGGTGTCCCGGTCCTCGGAGCTTCTTCCGCAATGCAAGTGAAATGGCAAGTGGGAAGTGGCTGGCCGGACTGCCTGGAGGAGGAGCGAGAGGGAGCACAGGCACCGGGCTGCGGCATGGGCTGGATTTGGGAACAGGGAGGGAGGACAGGAAATAGAGAGGAAAGGCAGCCAGCGACTGCTGGCACTGCAGGAGAGCAGGAAAGAGAAAGGGTAAGAGAAGAGGAGGGAGTTGCAAAGGCAGAAGTGGAAAGAATGGCAGGTGCTATGGTCGAGAAGGGTGATCTGAAACACTTGCTGCCCAATTAATGTTTTTTAAAAACGCTGGTATGCCAGTGAGGACATCTGACAGAGTAACTAATGCAGTTCCTGTGACTTCACCCTGTGCTATTTGTGCTGCTTCCGGCCAGCATGTGACAGCCTTAAATATCCCAGTGTCTAAAGTAGCTTGAGTTGCACATTTAGCAAATACTCATGGAAGGCTCTGATAGTGTCATACTGCGATATTTTTCAGGGTCCTCTCAATGATGCTGACCCTTTCCACAGGGCGTACCAGCTCTGGAGCAACAGCAAATGTGGCGTCAGAGGCTCAGGGCTCTGAAATACTCCGTGCTCCTCACTGCCACAGAGGAGCTCACACATCAGCCAAACGTAACTTAAAACTGCATCTTGTACTTGGGGAACAGACTGCTGAGAGGAGTGAACTTATCACCAGATCAAATGTACTTATTTTACAGGGCTGGTCCTGTAAGCAACTGGACACATCTTGAATGACATACATTTATATCAAACCATCTGTCTCGTCAGTGTCGTCTACTGAGCACAAACTAGTGGTGCGTTGTTTGTGTAGCACTTTATATGTCCAGTGATAAGCTTACTAAAATTAGAAGTTATGGAATATCATAGTTTTTAAAGGACATAATGCTGACTACTGGTAGGTTGAAATTCATGAACTTGCCAAGAATTACTTTCATGTCCTGAAGTTAATCTCTTAAATACTAGTATGTTTCAAAGGAAAATATTTTCTGTTAATGGTGTTTTTATTGCAAAATAACAGCTAGACTATTCCAGATATTAGTAACCTGTTTCCACACGGCACATCCTATTTTTATGCCTTATTTTGTTGGGTTTGCAAGGTTTTGGTAGCAGGGAGGGGCTGCAGGGGTGGCTTCTGCAAGAAGCTGCTAGAGGCTTCCCCTGTGTCCGACAGTGCCAATGCCAGCTGGCTCCAAGATGGACCTGCTGGGCCAAGGCTGAGCTCATCAGTGATGGTGGTAGCACCTCTGGGATAACATAGAGAAGAAGGGGGGAAAAACTCGTGCAACTTCAGCTGGAGAGAGGAGTGGGAATATGTGAGGGAAACATAAGAAAATTCAGGAGGAAAGTTGAACCTGAGAAGAAGGGAGGGGTTAGGGGGAAAGTGTTTTACGATTTGGAGATTTTTTCTTGTCACCCTACTCTGACTTGACTTGTAACAAGCTAATCTCCCCAAGTTGAGTCTGTGTTGCCCATGACAGTAACTGATGAGTGATCTCCCTGTCCTTATCTTGGCCCAAGAGCCTTTTGTTGTATTTTCTCTCCCCTGTCCACCTGAGGAGAGGAGTGATAACGCAGCTTTGGTGGGCACCTGGTGGCCAGCTGGGGTCAACCTACCACATTTATGTAAGATGTAAGTTATTCCCCTTTCCCAGGAACCTGATGACAATGGCCCACTAATTTGCTCTTTTCATATTTTAATATCAAGCTCACACTATCTCTGTGTGTTTGGGGTGGCTCTTTTCCACTTTTTCTTGCAAGAAGCTCATATTCCAGGCTATTATACAGAGTAAAGGTTTTCTCTAGATGCCATTGTTCTTAGGCACTATGTGTAAAGACAACGAATGTGAGACAACCCAAGAGTTATTTGGGATTCATTTGAGACCTCTCCACTTGCTCCTATATACCAGTATCTCTGCCAGTCCTCCTGGAGGGTGTATTGTTTTGGACTAATAAGGCAATAAGGTACTGACAAGGTTACTTTTAATTTTTCATAGGCACAGCAATCTACAGTACTGTTTAGGATTATCCTCTGCATGCTTTTACCTCAGTACTCATCTTAATTATGCTGCACAGCAGAACTCAGAACCATGCATTTAGCATCTGCATAGGACTCGTGTTCCCTGGAACACTTTACACGGGACCCACCAAGTCCTCTTTTCTAAGTGACCCACAGATCAGCCTGAGGCCACAGTTAAAGCTGGCTGGCAAGTACTGTTACTAGCTCACCAGAGCAGCCCAGATTTCAGCCAAAGGTTTTTCTGTGAAGGGAAGATTAGGGTTTAAATATCTTCTGTTGTTACCCTGAGCTTTCAAACCCTTGAAATATCGGTCCAAAATGAGCTAGAAAAAAAAATGGAAAGGCATACAAAATGGAATTTGTGGTCAGAAGTCCCTGATATAAAGAGAATTCTTTATTATGCTAGAAATAGTTCCTGGATTGTCACAGTAAGTTACTAGTTTCTTTTTGTGAAAAGTATAACAACTATGTATTATACAGCTGGGGAGTGTCCTGTCTTACAGCACTGTCTTTGCATTGTATTTGCTGTAGATCGACGCTGCCATTCTCCAGTACTTTGGAAGCCGTCGGAGAAGAGCAGTTCTGTATGCACCTCCTGCCCACCGTAAAACCGACCGTCAGCTCTGTCAGCGCATCCTGGCAAAACATGGATACACAGTCACAGTCCTTGAAAACAGGAGGCTGATGAAAGAACCTGGGCATGAGGGCCTTTTTCACAGTAAGAATAATTTGACTTCGTTTATTCGTGAGTTACTAAATGTTGGCTATTGATCCAGCATTCTTCCATATAAACTCTCAATGTGAGTAAACATAGAAGCCAAATTTTAGCCCTTCTCAGTTGTGCAGCTAATTTTCCACAATTAGATGGTTCTTCCATTAGATACATCCTTTAAAAAAAAAAAAAAAAAAAGAAAAGGAACAAATGCAGCAGAGTGATTCATCATAGTCTTGACAAACAAATCAGATCCGTTTGGTTCCTGGTGACTTCTCACACCAACTTCATCAGTGTAACTGAGAGATTTTCAATAGAGCATTTAATAACAAAACAAATACCTGCTACATTTGGTTCCTTCTCATTTTCTCTCTTAAAGAAAAGCTGTATGCATGAAAGTATGCTTTTTCCATTGGTATTGTTTTGATTGTTCTGTAAGCTTGTTAAAGAGCACTATAAAGAAGAACATTTTGCACTTGCTGCAGAAGCTGGGTTAAATTACATTGGTTCTTTGTTTCTTTTAAAATCTGAACCACAGTTATAGCAGGCTACTGAAGAAGTTTGATCTCTTACGCAAGGAACTGCAGCTTTGTTGTGTAGAGTTACACTGTGATTGGTAGAGGAGCCTTGAGCATCAGTTGTATATACACTGACCATGTTTAAATGCTCTTGGTGACCTTAGGAGGTATGCAGTGAAACTCTGATCTCAATTTGATCTTCTGTTGGAAGTCAATTTTGTAACTGGAAGGCTTTGAAAAAAATATGCAGGCCACCATTCTGTCAGTAGAAAAATGGTGTGGTTGGTTATTTCTCAAGCTAAAGGGAGTGCTGCTTGCATCATCCAGGCTTGTAGTACATTCCTGGGGTTACTAGAGAGATCAGCTTTGCTTTGTGCTTTAACCAGCCAGAGTAGTTTGACAGATAAAACCATAATTACTTAGCGTGCTTGAGGCTGCTGAAAATTCCACCACTGATTTCAAGTTCCTTTAAGAAACTTTCTTGAAAATGAGGTTCATGCAGTTTTCTTTGCAGGCTGTACCAGGACGTAGTACATTATCTTCACCTCACTCTTTTATTTTAATCCGGTTTCACAGTCACCTTTCAGCCATTCCTTTCCTTGACTACTTTCCATCTCAGTGGCAAAATACATCATGTCTGCAGGCTTTGCTAATGTCAGGTGGGCTGCAGAGGAAAGATGGCATCTCTGGGGACCATGTGCAACATCTCTGTGAAATACTTTTGTTTTAAATGGCCAAGGAAGTGGGTATGGCAAACTCAGTTATGACCTGGAAAAAATATAAATGACTGTGCTGGATATTGCTACAGTGATCTGTTCAGGATGAAGTTCTCCAATACAGGTTTTTACCCTCCAAATACTGCCTCTGCAGAAATCCACTTATCTGTGGGCATTTATATTTTGCAGGCTAGCACCAGTATTTCATGTAATACTTTTCCAGTAAAGGAAAAAAATAATATAAAGGTTTTAGGTATTTTTCAGTAACATCCTGCAGCTTCCAGCAGATGCTGGAATATGTAAAAAAGACAAATGCTTGCCAATTGAATTTAAAGAGCAAGACTCTACTCATTACGCTTCATGGCAACGTAAATCTGCCTTTAATCGTGCCATGTGTTATGTAACTGCCTTGCTTTAAACTTGTGTTTTAAAAACAAGTAAGTAAAAGAGCATGACTGCATACCAAACCAATGATCTTTTCTTAGAACTAAATGTTAGGCTCAAAGTTATTTTTCTTTGCCAGTAGATGATGGGGTTTACTGTTCTGGATGGGACAGTACTCTTTATTTTGGAGAAGGGTATTTTGAGCTATTCTGTGTCATAATATTTTCCTAATAGGCTGTTATAAATTATTAAAGAATACGTTCCTTGAAGCCTCTGTTAAAAAGATATACATAATTGACTGAGAAACATGGATCACGAGTGATGTGAAAAATCTAAACCCAGTGTCATTCCTTCTTACTTGGTGTTACTTAGGAGTTCTATCCCATGCTTTTGTTTTTCTGCGGTCTGTCTTACTCACGTATCTTTCAAAGTTCACTCTAATTTTGAAAAGGATTTTTTGTTTAGAATGGCTGAGAGCCAAGAGTCTAGCTTAAGTCATATATGGAAAAAAATTCACCACAAAACATTCCTAACTTTTTTGTGCTGGTCCGCTATTAATTCTGGGACCAGTTCTGTTCCCATTTGAAACCCAAATGTGACAGCTCTGGACACCCATCTTCCAAAGAGATCATCCACACCTGGGCTGCAGCACTGTGTTCTTTGCTGTCAGAGAGAAACATCAGGAGAATAGTTTTCTTCAGTGGAAATTTTTCAGTTCTTGCAGACCAACCACAACATTTTGAGTTGTGGTAAATGGAAAATACTTGTCTAAAAAGGAAGGGCATACATTATATTTCTTTTTCATGGTGAGGAGACTGTGGTTTATGGGTTTCCTATGAAAAATCCATACAGATACGTTCTGCAGTAAAACATAAATTATACAGCCCCCTAAATTTTCACTGAAAAATGGCTTTGTCAGTAAATTCTTCAGCAGCTTTGCTTGAACAAAAAGTAGCTGTACTTTCACCATTCCTTAGCAATTAAACCCACATGGAGGGAAAAGCCCATGAACTGATGATGTCTCTGCCTGCTGTGCTCTGAGCTCTTTAATCTTCCTTCTGTGGCAGCCCACTATGAGACAGGTTTGCTGTAAGGTTTAACACATCTCTTAGTTTGCTGCTGGGATGGAGGCAGAGTGGTGGAACTGTGTTAGTAGCAGAGGATGGGATAGTCACATTTTGCAGAGAGCTGCCTCTTTGGACATGTCGCTGCTGCTGGTGTAGATCTGTTTTAGCATGGTCAGTATCTCCGGTATCTGTGGTAAGTCCATCGTGAAGCAAGCAGTTCAGCTGAAGTTGTGTAACAGCTGATGAGAAAGATACCTGGTTGTACTGGCCAGCACATCTATAAGTGGTACACTTGTTTGTTTCCCAGCTAGGCAGAAGGTGTGCATGGTGTGCTGTTCCTTCCTCCCCTTTTAGAAGTGTGAGACTCCACTCAGAGGCATAGCTCTGTGACAAGTTCTGCCTTTAATGCAGCTTTGGAGGGTGTTGAAACTGGTATCACAGCCCCATGGAAAGTAAAGCATCAGAAGGAGTGTGAAAGCCCCACACCTCCAAGCTTTCTCCTGGAAGCTTTGCCATGCTGAGCCACACAAGCATGCTTCCCTCCCTCAGCCTGGCACAAAGCTGTGCTGCTCTGTCAGAGGTCAGTGGGATGAGCTGCCTGGCTTCAGAGCACCCTTATGTCCTCCGAGATTTGTAAACACCAGTGAAAGACTTGCCGAATATTTTCCAGAGTCTCCTGCTGCCTTCTCTGTCCTTCCAGGTGAGACGCTCTTGTATGTGGGGCTACAGTAAAGTTTAACAGGATCTGTGGGTACCTATGGCCCTGTGACACCCTGCCAACGTCTTTAAAACATTTTTTAACAGGAAAGTTTTATATCCGAAATTTGTTGTACTCAATGCACTTCTGCCCTCCAAAAATAATATTCTGTAGTTACTGTCTGCTTCCTGAACCTTTCATGAATTCCATACTTTCCCCAAGATGACATCTACTAAGACAGGGCCTTCCAGTACCTAAAGGATCTACAAGAAAGCTGGAGAGGGACTTTTTACAAGGGCATGCCGGGACGGGACAAGGAGGAATGGCTTTAAACTAAAAGAGGGTAGATTTAGATTAAACATTAATAGAAGTCCTTTACTGTGAGGGTGGTGAGGTGCTGGCACAGGGTGCTGAGAGAAACTGTGGCTGTCCCATCCCTGGCAGTGCTCGAGGCCAGGTCGGATGGGGCTTTGAGCAACCTGGTCTAATGGAAGATGCCCCTGCCTGTGGCAGGGGGTTGAACTGGACGATCCTTAAGGTCTCTTCCAACCCAAACATTTCTATGATAAATAAAACTACTTACTAAACTACTTACTTCTGGAGCTATCAGTTTTCCTGTCCTTTGCTCAATGTTCATGTCTCATTAGCCAATGGTGACCCTCCCTTAGTAGGCATTTCCTTAATTTCTCAATTCTTCACCTTTACTAACAGTTACACAAATCTCAGAAAAATGCAGGCTATGAAAAACATATGCAGTTGTATGCTACAAATCTGACCATTCTGCAATAACATGCAAAATTCTGTTGTTACCACTAGCTTTTAGTATGGAAAATATTCTGCGTAAGCTTAATGATAGCCAGTCAGTTTAGCCATGGGAAAAAGCACATCAATTAAGGCTGCTGCCAAACTGTGTGCAGCATAACATTATATGCTCCCTGCTGCCTTCAAATGTTAATTTTTGATAATTTGGTGGAAGTTCTTTGCAATTGCAATGAGTGACTTAAAAAAAAAAAAAAAAAGGAAATAATAAACCATTTTCATAATATTGATTTTATATGATCTTTCCCTATTTTTAGAATACTACAGTTAAATCCTTAAACTTTCCTATAGCTTCTGTTTGTGGTTTGAGTGACATCCACTGAAGATGAAATTTTAGTCACACCTTTAGAAAGATTGTTACAGTACATATATTGATTTGAGGTTGGGTTTTTTTGTGTGTGATTTATTGTTCCATAAGAAAAGTACTGAATCCATCTTAGCTTTGGTCGATATTTACCTCTTGGCAATAAATCTTTATATTTATTTCCACTGAAATCCATACCAGCTTCATGTCCTGTTCTCACCTGTGATAGTTAAGTGGAGATCATACACTATATATATCCTTAAATTTACATATAATGCAAAGAATATTAGATCTGAGGTTATTTTCTCTTTGCTGACTTCATCCATATGCTCAGAATTCTGTTCTCTTTTCTGCCATTTTAAGAGCATGCTGTGTTAAAGTACTTGGCTGTGTAAATTAAGCCCTGGTTCCAGCAACTAACTGTGCAGATGACATGGCCTTTTGCACATGTGGGGGTGGTGCTTGGGTGGAGCTGCTCCAAGAACAGGAAGGGATGTGTAAAACAACAGACTGTGGGAGCAAATCCAGGCTAATCTTTGCCCTTCTTGTTACTTGATGGGGTCAAGAGATCTGTATGGCATTTAAGGTGGTATCTCATGGCATTACTTAGGCATTACAGCGAGGAGTGAATAACCCCTCATTGCTAAAGCAACCTAAACAATATTCAGACAACTCATTTTGCTGTAAAATGCTGATTTGAGAATTACTGTATTAATAGATATGGCCTCTGCTGCCTCCCTCCTTGGGTCTCTATCAAGTGCTCTATTGCTTCCTTGCACCCAGCAGTTCTACCCTATAAGAGCTGCTGGTTGGATAATGTCAGTGTGAACCTGTAGGAGCCAGCAGAGGTGTTCACAAATGTGGAGTGATGCTACCTGCAGGTTTCTGTCTCTGAATGGTGCATGACTGAAGAAGCAGTTGGGGACAGATGAAAGCAAATTCTGCTGTGATTCTCCCAAAAAACAATTTTCCAAATCAGTCATTGTCAGTTTTGCATTTTGGTTCGTTGGATATCTTTTGGAAAAAATTGCTTTTTAAAGAAAATCTACATTTTCCAATGGGAAATTTTTTTTGTGTGTCTCTTTACTTTTATTCACAGTAGTAGTAGGGGCAGAGGAGTGGTGCCACACCAGCGTCTGAGATGGAGAAATTAGGATAAAAATCATATGAGTCACTGTCAGAACTATGATGAAATGCATGCTTCTTGCCGAATCTCCTTATTTTATTCTTTCAGTATGTTTAGTATGTTGTATCACCTCTGGTATTCATCTCTATTCATGCTTTTGACCAGAGGCTAAATCAGCAAAAGAATAAGTTTAATTGCTGACATCTGACCAGCAGCAGGGTGGGAACTTGCAGAAGTGCTACTTCATAAGTGCAACTAGTAATAGTTTCCCTGGGGCTGCTAATTAGTCTAGAGAATAAGCTACAGCCATGGGTTTTGGAGGCCCCCAAGGCCATGTCTGGTGACTATCAGACATTCACTTTTCATTTTCCAAGTCATACTATAGCGGCAAAAGTAGTGAGAATGAGAGTAGGTAGTAGAGACAGGAGGACACAGTGATGCTCATTCTTCAGTGAGTGTGAAGAGTGGGGGAACAGAGGTACTTGTTAATGTCAAATATTAAAAAAGTCTGATGCCAAGGAAAAACAAACTGTAAGCATGTTTTTCATGCCTACAGTGAATAGCACATGAAGTACTCAACAACAACAATGTTCTGTTAGATATCAAGAAAGCTGTTTTGGGGGAAAGGCTGATGAAGTAATTGAATGGATCCCCTGAGCTGTGGAGCATTCAATCTTAAGATGTCCTGAAATACTAGGTAAAGGGATTTTGTTGGGTGTAGTAACAAGATAGACTCACAGACTTCTTGAAGTATATGACTAGCCTTGAGAGAATAAGGCAGGCAAATTGAAGAGGGAAAACAGTGATTTCTAAAGCAGATGGAGAGATTTCAGGTATGAATCAGCTGTGGTGTCTCAGGGTTCTAACTGATGAGTGAGCAATATATAGTTTACAGCATCTTCTTAAAATGCAAAATATTCTCAAAAAAAGCCAAATCTCTAAGAATATTTTCCTCACAGGAAAGGAGCACAAAATCAGTAGTGCTTAGAGTATAGCCAACTGAAGTTTGAGGTGGTAGAAAGCAAGTAACATACTTAGAGATAGGGATGGTTTTCATGGGATGGCACGCAACAATCAGTACTAAAAGAACCAAATCTCCTCCCTTTGTTAGAGGTTTTCTATGGAGTTTGAAATACATTAACAGGAATAGACTGCATTAGTTCTAACTTTAATTTCATTTTTTTAATTATTTTTCATTGTTCAGAGTACAGTCAGAAGACCCTGCTTGCTATTTGTTACAGCCTCAGACACGTTTCCATGAAATCCAACTAACTTTAGCAAATAATTATGAAGATTAAAGCCCTCAAGGAAAATTGCTGGTGTGTTCTGTAAACATCTGGTTGCCATTTTCAATTACAAGGACCAACCCACTGAAGGAAGCAGTTTAGTTTTTTTGGAACAGAAATGGGACACTGGGGTTTTTGTTCTTTTTCGTAGTGGAGAGTAAAGGAAATGTCAGGAATAGAGAGGTCACTAGATGCTCAGCTTTTATAAATACAAAAGTCTCTGAGAAAATTAAAGTAAATTGAAATCAGGTTCTGAAAGTGCAAACAGCCCTGTGGAGATAAGGTTAAATAAGCAGGACTGGAGATCCTAGCATGCCAGCAAAAGCACAAGATCATTCTATCATAAGTAAGTCATTTAAAATATTGTGCAAAATAATAATGGCTAGTCACAAAAATACCTTGTGGGTTACCATACAAATACATGTATATCTTCAAACCCAGCAGATGTAACTTCTCTTCCAAAAGAAGTGGTACAAATGTATAGCTGCAGTATACAAAAGTGGTTGGTTTCCTAATACAAAATATATGATATGTGAATCCTGGGCAAAATTTTGACAAGTAAAAAATGTGTTTCAGAAGCATTCTTTTTGTATGTTGTTAAGCAAGGAGCTTCCTAAACAAGTGAAATAGTTAGAAATGCAGTCCTCAGAGGGTGCTGATTTACAAGCATACTTAATGTTTGAGTTTGTTCTGCTTCCTCAAAATGAAAGTTCATATATTTTCAGGAAGAAAATGTATACCAGAAATATATACACTGTCTTGATCACTTTCTAAATTTGCTTTTAGCAATTAAGCCTGGCTGTTTGCCAGCTAGTTGAAAGTGAATGCCTAATCTTGTGCCACAGACATCATTGGTTTCAGTACAAGACAGATCAGTTTCCGACACAGCCAAATAAATACTGCTCTCTAATGTGATGATGTGGTTTCTTGTTAGAAAATCTAAATGCACCATATATTTTCCTGAACAATATGTATTCTCCCTCCTAATTATTAGCAGAACATATTCATGTTTTCTAGCTGAAGAGCACACAAATTATCTCTTTGTATCACTAAAATAAACCCTCTGTAGAACTGGACTAAAAACCCTGTTTCAGATGTACTCTTTTCCTTGAGAAAGGGAAATTTTTCCCTTTTTCATAACAAAGAATCCTTATAGGGCATTGAACTTTGTCAAATTAAAACCAAAATATAGCATTTAGTCATAAAGTTACCAAACATAACTTTCTTTCAATGTTCATTTTAGTCATATGAACAGAACATAGAGTTAGTGGAGAGTGTTATTTATTAGGCTCATTTAAAACTTACAATAATTAAAATATTACACACTTGATTGTACAGCAAGCTAAAATTAAAACTTTGCTGGAATAAATTATGTCATGTTAATAGAATCTGAAAAACACCAGTGTCCAGGCAGATGCACACATCAGCCTTAAGGAATGCAACAGTGTGTGAGTCCTCAGAAATTAGATAAATACAAGGGATTAAGGTGTAAGTATACAAGCTTTATAATACACTAGCAACATGCAAATCCTGTAAAAGAGTTTGAGGTAACGTTTTGTAACTGTGGCCTATGGATAAGAATGTAACAGCAGATAATTGTTTATTCAAGTATTTTTAAACTGCTCCCCTTTAAGAAATAAATCCCTGCTCTGACAGGGTTCAGAGACTCTGGTTTATAAATATGTATGTGTGTTCCTAAATGTCAGATGATTGTCTACTCATATAGGTACTGAGAGAATGACGGTAAGCCTAGCCAGAAGCCTGCAGCAGTCCTGCCAGAACACTCTCTCTAAGGGATTGTTGCATTACTGCTACCCAGTGTTCTGGCTGCTGGAAGCTGTGTACCCTTTTTGATGCACTCACTGGCCCTGAGCCCTGGTCAGCTGTGAGGAGTGTGTTGTCTTTCATCACTGTGCTCCCATTTTAGGTAGAGGCACTATATACCACTGAAACAAAAAACTTACTTTCTTTTTGACTTTAGCTACTATGACTTCTATTGGTTCTGATAGCAAAAAGCTTATACACTGTGTGGGCCTTCTTTGTAATCTGCAGCCAGCCCACTCCATTCCTAGGTTCAGATTCCAACTTTCTCCAGCTGCATCCACTTTCAGCTGACAGCTCTTTTGAATGCTACATCCCAAAAATGCCCCAGACACCAAAACCCACGGGTTAGAACATGTTTCTGAAATTTTCATGCACCATATTATTGTCACACTGGCTGGTTTACACCAAATGGGAAGCTTTCTTTCATGAGAGGAATGGTTATTCTACCCTTCTGATGTTCATTGTTCTACCTCAAAGTTGACTTTTCAATGTAATATTGAATATTCTTTTATTTGGTCCCTGAGGTCATCCATTTGGAGGTAATCCTAGTTTGCACAGATGCTGAAGAGAAAGGAAGCTTCTCTGATGTACTCAGAAATCAAAACTATTCCTCAGTTTCAAGTTGGTCATGAGAGCTTTCAGATTTCTAAAAAAACCCTCATATTTCTTACAGAAAACTGTACTGAAAGTGACACCCACTCTTTGATTAGAAAGAAAAAAAACCCCACATATAATCAATTTCTATCGTTTTTTGGAAGATGTGTTTCCTTACAAAACAATGTCCATTTTTCACAACAGAAGGGCAAAATACAGCAAGGATTTGTATTAAAAAGTAACAAAGGAATAGGATTGAGCAACCTTAACTGGTAGCAAGATTAAAAAATATAGTTTTAACACATTTCCTCACTGGTGACTCAAGTAATTAAAATATATTCAGACTTCAATAGAGGGAAGAACAAAAGAGCTGAGTGGTATGCGTTTTGGAAAGTTTGAAACAAATGATTCAAGGCATAAAGTGTTCCTATAACAAGCTCATTGTTGTAATGACTTTGTTTGACATGTGGGGTAATGCTTTCCAAAAGAAATATTTAGCTATAAAAAGGAGTTTAATTTTTAATTTGTCGCAACTGTTAAAAGTGTGTATGTTCATAGAATATACTGTCTTCTACACTGTGTAGATGAAAGATGAATCTGGCGGAACCGCAGTTATTTTAGATCTGTCTGTATACAGCTCAGTTGATCAGTTTTGAAAAAGGACTTTTAGTGTGAAGTGGTACATCACTGTTTGCTACAAGTTTTGGTTTTTTTAAGAGATAAAATAGAAAACCTCTCAGCATACGAGGCTGATAATCAAAATAAGAACAAGACCTAGCTAGTTTTGACCAAATCAAGAAATATTTATCTGTCCAAAAGTGAATTAGGTATTCAGTTTTTTTCCCCATCTTGCTTCAGCAAAAGTCCTCACTCCAGCTTTCACAGCCATAGTGAGGCTCAGTTTCACAGGAGTCTGCCTAGAAGTCAGCCTTCAACAAAAAGTAATTGAGGTAATGTTCTGTAAAGAGTAAGCTGAAGACAAGGACATTAAGAACAAAAAATTTTGCACATGCTAACCCTATTTTCAGTTTGAAATGAAGTGCTCTGGCTTTAGAAAAATGGTTAGAGGACCTTTGGAGAAAGCTCTAAGGATGGAAAGAAGTATTCCAGAAAGTATTTGCTCAGAAGGTAACTGTAGACTAGTTAGTTTACCTTCTTAATGACAGGATGATACGTGAAGTAGGAGAAAGCAGCAGGTTTCTTTTCGGCCCAGCTCCATGACACATCTGATTTGCATCCCAGATGTTGCGGTACACACATTTTGCAAATCTAACCATATGGGTTGTCTGTTGACCTTCAAAAGTGAGAAATCTGGGATTTTTACATTTCTTTAAATTTTTACATTTCTTTAAAACATTTGAAGAGATAATTTTAACATATACTTCAGAGTCCATGTTCCATGGACTACTATACATAGTAGTCACGATGTCTGTATCACCTACTCTCGCTACCCCATGGCATTACCAGGTGAGTACAGTTGAAAGGCAGCATATGGCGATACATAGAAAACAGTATGTGGGGTACAGCTGGAAATTTCCCTAACATTAGCCAGGACTTAATTACTGCATCACTGTCTTCTGTGGGTTTTGTCTAACTTGTAAATAAAATGGGTCAGTTCCCTAGTGCTGAGGACAAATGATGCAGTGTGGCTCAAGTCCATGTATCTAAACTGACTGAGGGTGGCCTGCTCTTTGCTGAGTTTTAGGAACTGTCACTGGCTTGAGCTGACTCCTGGGACATTGCATGACCACCCATGGAGAAGAAAACAAACACAGTGGATGATTCCAGGCTAGTGGTTGAGCCTGTTTAGTTTAGCCATTGCCTCTATTCCCAAGCTTCTCTTTTTCAGTGTCCTGATTGTTTCCTGCCTCCTCAGTATTAAGGAATCTGACACATTAATTAGGGCTGGCGTGGGATAACCAAGTGCTGTAAATGCAGTGATCAAGGGATGCCATTTGGGCTTTAAAACATCTGTCTTTATTTCTTGAGGAGGTAATCAAACTACATAATTTTAACATTGTAATTATTATCCTTATTCACTGTAATTAGAATGAGACAGGACATTAAGATAAACCCATCTGCTCTGTAGCTGCTCATCCTGAGGCTCCTATATCCATAGAAGGGAAGAAGCTGTTTTCTCAGCTCTAGCACAGTTTCTGCCCTTTAAAGTCCATGACGAATCCTCATTAGTGCCATCATTCAGAGGGCTTCTCAGCTCAGGTTCCTCATGTGCTGCTTCAGAGAGTGGGAGTGGTAGAAATTTTGGGGTGAAGCGCAGGATGAAAAATATATTCAAGCTGTCAGTTTGATTTCCTTGGCAGAACTCTTCCTCTACAGGTGCCACTTTCCCATTGAATCACCCACTGAATCTTCTTTCCAGCCTCCAGCTCATTCCATTTGTTGCATATGCCTTTCAATAAACACCTAGACTCTTCCTTGTACAAGTAGCAGGATCAGCAGGCTTTTTCATAGTCTGGTGGGGAAGATGCCTCAGTGCCTCTTGGTTTTATTGTAGCTCCTATGAACACCCTCATTCAAGTTAGAAATTGCCAAATCTGGCAGCCTGACAGAGGTGAGGCTGGTGCAGCTCTGTGCCCTCCCCTTCCAGACAGCAGTGAGGCTGGGTGTGTGCTCACAGCCAACACACACACACCCCCGTACAGCACATACACACGTACACATGAATGGCTGCACAGATCAACGCACTCAGCATTCACACAAAGAGCGCCCATGGTCTCATCCACTCTCCATCTGCATTTGTACACCTGCTTCCACTGCTGCCCCATCATGGATGCACAGGTCTCTGAGACCTGGTCCCCCTCCAGGGACTGCACTTAGGGTCCCAGAAACACATTTACACACCTGCACGTGCAAGAGAGCCCTGCTGCCAGGAATGAGTTGGCAGTGGAGTCTGATGAGAAGACAGGACAGACTGCCCTGACAGGACATGGTCACCCAAGAGTAGTAGCCAGCCCACTGCTTAGAGATGGGAAGCCCTTTTTATCCCTTTATTCCTCCTTTTCCTATGCTTGTTCCTCTTCAAAACATCCTGATAACCTTCTTTTTCCCACTTTTGGTTCCCCTGCAAAACAGTTTATGTAAGTAAATTGGGAAATGCTCCAACTGTGCCCCATGTAATGGGTCCCAAACCCTTAGGCAATGCTCTTCCCCTCCTTCCCATGGCCACAGGGTGCTTTGGGGCCCTGGTTCACTCATCACGATGGGCACTCGGCCTAAGTCTCCCCTGGTTCAGCTCAGAGGGACCAGGGCAGGGGCTTCTGTCTTTCTGACAGGGTTACTGGAATTCCCCTACCCAGTATCTTGCCTTTGTGCTCCTTTGTGTGTGTGTTTACACATGTGAAGAGAAGAGTGTTTTGTGGGCAGATCGCTGTCCTGTGATGTCCTTGGGACAAGCTGGAGGAGGGTGCTGTTTGGGCTCCTCCATCTGCTGCAATTCCTCTGGGCTCCCTGGACATGTCTGTAGATGAGCTTTTTATCACAGAACAAGTGATCACAGTGTTCCTACTCTGCTTATTCAGTGACAAAGACATGGGTTCGAAAGCTGTAACCCATGTTCTGCTTGGATTCTCACAGCAAAATACGAGAGCTTCAGGCCTAAATTCCTTTCCCGTTCTTTATCTTCCTCCTCCACCCTCACTCCCCCTATTAAAGATAATTGGAATGTTAGTAAAAGTTTCTGTAATAGAGTTCTTGAATCCTGGTGATTTTACATCAATTGACTATTGGCTTTTCATTTTACATTTCATTTATGTTTTCATTTCATCTGTGTCCAGCCAAGAGGAATTTTTCCTGTCTCCAGTGTGTTCTTCATTGTCACATGTGTTTGTTTCCCTTCCTTTACCACCATGCTCTGTCAGTGACAGAGGAACCTACCTCACACATTTAAACTGCTGCTTTTCTTTATTTTATCTGAAGTTTAAATAAAATAACTTTACAATAAGCAGTGGGAGATATTGAAAAACATTGTGAATATCAGACCAGAACAGGAGTATATGCACACAGGCAGCTCACGGTTAGGTACTCAGCTGTGACATGCATTCTTTTCAACTTTGATTTGCTGCACTCAGTCATGACAGAATCATAGAATAGTTAGGGTTGGAAAGGACTGTAAAGTCATCTAGTTCTAGCCCCCCTGCCATGGGCAGGGACACCTCACATTAGACCATACTACCCAATGCTCTGTCCAGCCTAGCCTTGAACACTGCCAGAGATGGAGCATTTGCCACTCCTTTGTGAAAACTACTCCAGTGCCTCACCACCCTCACAGGAAAGAATTTCTTCCTTATATCCAATCTAAACTTCCCCTGTTTAAGTTTTAACCCGTTAGGGACCCCTTGTTCTATCACTACAGTCCCTAACAAATAGTCCATCCCCAGCATCCCTATGGCCCCTCTTCAGATACTGGAAGACTGCTACGAGGTCTCCACACAGCCTTCTCTTCTCCAGGCTGAACAGCCCAAACTTTCTCAGCCTGTCTTCATACAGGAGGTGCTCCAGTCCCCTGATCATCCTCGTGGCCCTCCTCTGCACTTGTTCCAGCAGTTCCATGTCCTTTTTATGTTGAGGACACCAGAACCGCACACAATACTCCAGGTGAGGTCTCACAAGAGCAGAGTAGAGGGGCAGGATCACCTCCTTCAACCTGCTGGTCACGCTCCTTTTGATGCAGCCCAGGATACGGTTGGCTTTCTGGGCTGCGAGCGCACACTGAAGCCAGCTCATGTTCATTTTCTCATTGACCAACACCCCCAAGTCCTTCTCCACAGGCCTGCTCTGAGTCTCTTCTCTGTAGCTGTGCCTGGGATTGTCCTGATACATCCTTCTGCTTCATGACTGCATGCTGCTTTTTCACATGATTTTCCTCAGGGTTTACAGAACAGGGACATAGAGTTCCTCTTGTGTATAGTCTCAAGAGTTATCAGTTAGAATAATTTGGACCATGTAGGAGTGAGGATTGTCTAAAGGCAATTGTGTCACAGAGTCTTCTTCCTTGGCACAGAGCAGGACGGAGCTATTCTTCCCATAATGTATTATCTACCTGAAAGGAGGATGGAGCGAGTGAGAAACATATCTAGCAGCTTTGATTACGGTGGCCTACCTGGTGTATTAAATACAAATAAAGTAAGAATTCTGGCATTTCTGAGCAACTAGGGATGTAAACCTTGTGAACTTGCATACAAGTAGAGCATACCGTATTGGATTACTAGATGCTTTTGGTTTCTCTGAGGTTAGCTATGCAGAAAGTACCCATGTGTGGAGAGCATACCAGTTTAATCTGAATATTCATCTGAAGCATGGTATGTAAGCACAGAAATGGAATAACAGGCTTGAGTGTTTTAATTGCCCTGATGTGTTTGCCATTGGGTCAGGACTACATATTTTCATTTTGTTTGCTGTTGAACTCTACTGTAGCTCAGAGTGTATTTTGACAACATATTTTCATAGCCTGAGTTGACAGATTATGCCATGATAAAAACTGTAGATTGTTCAAGTTACAATCTATAATAAAATTCCACGGAGAGTTATTCTTAGCCTGACACAGTATCTACGCAATAAAGTAAGAAACATCTAATACACCTGTCTTATATACTGCAGTACTCGTCTCCCCGTCAGACTAATATAATCTTTGACTGTACTTTGTTTACTTTTGTTTCCACTTTTCTGCTCATTCTTTGGTTGCACAGAAAAAATATATGGATATAGTTTAATAATACTGCAAATTTTGTGCACTACCTTTGTTGCCTTACCAACAGTTATCTGGACATTTAAAAACACCACTTTAAACCATTTGCTGCAGGTCTGCAAATTCTTCTGTGGTTGCCTTTTATAGTACCGTAGTTTACTGATAGAAGAAAGGATTGTTATTCTATTGCATGACTGAATGTGATATAAAAGGAGAAAGGATTGTCTCCTTTCTTCTCAATTCTTGTATTTAAGCCTGCAATAGTTTTCTTTGGGGTTTTTTTAGAGACAGTAATCTGCCTTGAATTGTCAATTACTCCATCAAGAAAGATGGTAACTGGTTGACTTGGTAGGTAGTTCCAAGGCAGTTTTGGAGTCTGAGAACAGGTGGAAAAAGTCTTGCCAAATTTTAGAAGAGCTTGGGAGAAGCAGGTAGCTCTTGGCTTGTGACCCTCATTTATATTTGTACGCTTAAATTCTGCTTTGGGTTGACAAGAAAAGCAGGCTTGCAGCCTGGCCCTTCCTGGTATAAAGAAATCATAATAAAACAGCTTTTTTTTTTTTCAGAGAACAGTGGAAGCATAATGCCTCCCCATATGGAGTTAGGCCTAACATCTCCCCGCAGTATTTGCAGAATGGATGCAGAGCAGTCAAGCATTAGGTGAGGCACTGTGATAGGACTTCAAATGGCTGTTTCACTCCCCAACTGCTGAACTCAGATGTGACTTGGCATTAATTCTTGAGCACAGGGCAGTGTTTTGCGTTAAGCTGTAGAGACAGATGAGCTGTTCTTGGAATTAGACTGGTTCCACTTGGTTCACACCAGCTTCTCCTCCACAGAGAATGCTTCCCTTGGCACTTCAGATCCTCTTAGTTAGGGGTTAGCTGAGCCAAATAAAATTCTGATCCTCCTCAAGGAGCATGAATAGTGACTAGTGACTGTCCTCAGGATTCCTGCAGCCTTTCCCTGGCAGCCATACAGCAACTGTACAAAGTATTTTGTGAATGAATCAACTGCGTCCAACAATGTCAGCCTCATACATAGGGTGGGGTTGGTTTTTTTTACACTTATAATACTACACTGCAGTTAATGTGCCAAAACATTTCAGTCTAATTTGTCTAGTTAAACAGGTGCTATTAGAGTGGACTGTGAGTACAATCAGTTTCAAGAAGTAGCATGGAATTGTGTTAAACAGTGAGAGTTGAACATGGACAGGTGAACAGCGGCTTTCCAGTGTACTTCAGAAAATATCAGAAACCTTCCCATCTTTTCCTACACTATCTTCACGCAGTAGGGTGATCATTTCTTCGTTGTTGTCACGGTGAGTTCAAACTGGTGATAGCTCATGACTATCAAGAGCCATGCCAAAAGAAAAAATTAAATCCTTTCAATTACTTCTTTATGCGGAAAATTCCTGCATACTGAGTTATGAGACATTCCTTTAGGGAAAGCTCTACAAATGAAACAGTGATATCAAAAACTTGTAAAAGGCCGTATCATTAGCAAAGAGAAAGCATTCAGTCCAACAAGTGGCATTCTGATCTTTGCACAAGCGAGACAGCCGAGCTGCTGTAACCAGAAATAGTCTTCAAAGGATATTTTTCCCTGTAGTGTTATCAGTGAAGCTCAGATCTTCAGAGGTGTAGAATTCCCACATCCACAGAGCCCTTCACACAGCCTGCCTGATGCTGCTGCCCTCTGAGATGCTGGGGGACATAAAATCCAACCAAGAGTCCAGAGCCAGGCAGTGAGGAAGTAGTTCTGTCTTTCAGATATCTGGTAGTTCTTCCACGGTAAACTATTGACTTATAAACCATTGACTTCTATAAACTGGCTACATTGCAGGGATGGAGCCTGCTCTGTAAAACATATTCATCTGTCTTGTTTAAAGTTGGGTTTACTACTGGAAGGCTACTTCCATAACTACATGCCTCCTCATCAAACTCAGTTCAGTCTGTGCTTACTTCACTACCCTGCAGGAGCAGAGGATTTGGGTGTTTTTGTCCCTGTAAGGTATGATTCATGAAGCTAAAACTTACATTCATTGTATTTATGGTTTTTTTACACATCGGGTTTACAACATGCTAAAAGTATATTTGAATACAGTTTAATGTGTCAGTATCTAAATAATACCTTATTCTGAAAATCTCTTCACATCCATGCATCTCAGAGGTGCCTGGAAATGTTTCAAACAGAGCTGAGGGGAATTTCTTTTAAGGGTCATGTACAAATCTCAGGACCTCCTCTGCAGGGGTTATATAGCTTCCTGAAAGTGACCTATTCCAGTAAGTCATCCTTGTGATCAGAAACTTTGTATAATCTTTGCTGTTTACTTCATACCCTGCCTCCAGTAATTAAAGAGGACAAATGATTTGGGATGGGTAAGAATTTATTCTATGGTGTTGTGGTTTAACTGCAGGCAGTAGCTAAGTACCTCACTTGCTCACTTCCCCCGATGGGATGGGGGAGAGAATCAGAAGGATAAAAGTGAGAAAAGTTGTGGGTTGAGATAGACAGTTTAATACGTAAAGCAAAAGCTGCATGTGCAAGCAAAGCAAACCAAGGAATTCATTCAACACTTCTCATGGCTAGGCAGTTTTCAGCTGTCCCCAGGGCAGCAGGGCTCCATCACTGTTTCTTGGGAAGACAAACACCATCACTCTGAACCTCTCCTCCTTCCTTCTTCTTCCCCAAGGTCTATATGCTGTGCACGACACCATATGGTGTGGGATATCCTTTGGGTCAGTTGGGGTCAGGTGTCCTGGCTGTGTCGCCTCCCATACTCTTGCCTACCCCAGCCTGCTCACTGCAGGCCAGAGTGAGCCACAGAGGAGGTGTTGATGCTGTGGAAGCACTGCTCAGCAATAGCTAAAACATTATAAACACAGGTTTGGAAGAGGATTAACTCCATCCCAGTAAGACCCACTACAAGGCCTTCCAAAATCCACCTTCTTCTTGCAATCCTCTGTTGAAACTGTGTTTTCCAGAACTGGGAAATGGTGTTACTGGTGACGTATGACCAACACCAACTGCACCAGAAGGATTACCCCTGTTCTTGTATGCAATGCTTGCAACACAGGTTGGTTACAATTCTTAATGTCCACAGGTTGATGATTATAATGAAATAGTCCCTGTTACTTAGAATTCTGCAGGGAATTGACATAGAACAATGTCAAACTGCAGTTCTAAAAGGGAAGATTCCACTCTTTCAGCACCAATAAATTTTTGCCAACAACTCAAAAGTAATACAGATTTGTGTGTGTGTGTGCATGAGTGGTAACAGTGTTATAATGCTATTTTTATGAATCTAGTCCTTTTCTGTAGTAGTGCTCTTTGGACAATTGTCATCTGTTTTTTCCTGAATTATGGCACATTTAACTTGTTCTGAATTTCCTTGGGTTGAATTTGGACCATTTATCAAAATAATTTTCAATTCTGCTTATGTCTTCCAAAGTGCTTACACTCCCCATCAACTTGGTATCATTTGCTATTTATAAGTGCATTTAACTCTTCCATCATTAAATTTGTTACTGAAAAATTTGATTAGAACTCAGTATACAGTGGGGTATCCTTTGAGGTTCTGCTCCAAAAAAATATCCACTTTGATAGTGTAGACTTCATTTTTTCAAATAGTTGTACACTCATCTTATAGGTATGTTACATGGGAAGTGTATAAAGACTTACCAAAGTAAAACTCTTTCGTTGCTACTATTTCCTTTGTTCACTAAATCAGTTACTCTGTCAGAAGAAATCAGACTAGGTTTACAGACATGCTCTTGACAAATAAATGTTGTTTGTTTCTTGTCATCTTCTTATCCTCCAGTGCTTGTAAATTAATTAATTCTAGTGTGATGGTGCAAGAAAGTGCAAAATTTCAAATCGACTGGAAATAAAAATAAAGTTGACCAGCCTTTTCATTTCACAGAATGAATGACGTGCATGAAGATGAGCATAAAAGATGAACACTGTATTTTATTTTCAAAGTTCTTTCAGGTCAAAATTCAGGTTGGAAACCTTAACACTGTAAAAAAATGAAATTTCAAGCTGTGTGTTTGAGATGGAGCTCACTCATTTGGTTAAATGAAATGCTATTATTCTGTGTATACACATAAGAACTTGAAACCTCCATGGGGTTATATGCATATAAGTTTTCCTGCAAAATCCAGCCTCCAATGCCATAGCTCCTGGGGAGGCCATGATAAGTTCATAGGCTGGAATAAGATCACTTCATTTAAGAAACCACCTTCAGAAATTCTTGAAGTTCATTTACAAAATGTATGTGCTGCAAGCTTAAACCCCCACTAAATCCTACAGTTTTCATTTTGTTTCCGTTCACTTTGATCTATTATATCAGAAAACAAAAACCCTCTGCAGAATATTTTTATTGAAAAAGTTAAATGTTTTTATTGGTCTCTGCATTGCTATTTCCACTGCTGCTAAAAACATGTTTGTTTTTCTCCATCATTTATTATCTTATAAATGATTTCCCCACATAACTGTTCTAATTATTCCAAGTGAAAAGTCAGAGTCAAAGCCAATGAAAACAGTGGTATCTTGTTGAAAATTGAAAGTTGTATATTCTATCAGTTGTCTGTTGAAACATATTACCCTCTGAATTCAACAGCATGTACTTTGACGCATTGAGAGTAAGTCTTATTAAAGGTGGTCACAGATGACTGGAATCAAAGTATGCTGAACTACTGATTCTTAGATTAGCAATTCATGTTGATATTCTCAGGTAAACCTAAGATACACATCTCTGGTACAGGAACACTTTTTAAGATGGGACTGCAAGATGGATGAGAGGTGGGGGGAAAGAGCTGGCAAAAAATCTAGATTAATAAGAGCATCATGCTGCCAGCATAAGCTGTATTCATATTAAACTCGCTTCACCTGCATAAAATATAATTCTACAGATGAACATTCCTTGTGTAGGCAAGGCCGTAATTAACAGGCTGAACTAAAAAATCTCAGATGCTCAGAGGGGGGATGAGCATACAGTTGTATATTCTCATCTTAAGTTACCACTCTTGTGCTTGTACAAATGCAAACTAATACAAAGCAGTAGAGACTGTCTCCATGAGGTGGGATTTCATATGACTTAATTGGTTGTCTGCTCCCACATGCTGAGCTCCACTGGTTTGGTGAATAAAGCAAACAAGATTTCCTTAACTGTAGATGAAGCCCTTTACATGGAAAAAGCTTGATGTAAATTGATAGTAGTTAAATTTTTCAGGTATGAAATATCCATTTTAACCTTCCACTTCAAAAGTCCTGTTAAAGCCTGCTTCTGGTTTGAAGTCTGCAGTAAACAACAGTGTGTACACTGAAGACAGACTAATATGGACATTCTTCTTTAAACACCTTTACTAAACATTCATCATTAAACACAGAATCATAGAATCACAGAATAGTTAGTGTTAGAAAGGACCTTAAGATCATCTAATTCCAACCCCCCTGCCATGGGCAGGGACACCTCACACTAAACCATACCACCGAAGGCTCTGTCCAGCCTGGCCTTGAACACTGCCAGGGATGGAGCATTCACAACTTCCTTGGGCAACCCATTCCAGTGCCTCACCACCGTAACAGGAAAGAACTTCCTCCTTATATCCAATCTAAACTTCCCCTGTTTAAGTTTTAACCCGTTACCCCTTGTCCTATCGCTATAGTCCCTAACGAATAGTCCATCCCAAGAATCCCTATAGGCCCCCTTCAGATACTGGAACATCTCTAAAAACATTTTGAAACATGAGTTTTTCCATGCAGATGACTTGTGTTATTACTGTCAATTTTGTTCTTTTCTCTTTTATTCTCGAATGTTTTAGCTCACATGTTGTATCTTGCTTTACTTTAGAAATAATTTCTGTAAAAGAGATCTTCTGTGTTAAAATACAGCGCCCAAAAGTGTGGGATCCTTTTCCTGGGCCATTTGGTGTTACTAGAATATTGATAGCACCAGCCCTTTTTCGCTGAGATACAGTTTTGTAATCATTACATTTGCAGAAGAGACAGACTCATGGTCTCATGATCATAGATGTTTATTTTCCACAAAAAGTTAAACTGTGAGAGCGATGACACAGGCAGTTTCTAGTCTGTATCTATTCAAAGAGAAGTCTGTTCCAGAACTAACTGTTGTAACACATGCTTCTTCCATTTTTGTTTTCCAAGAACATTTTTTTTCAGGTGTAGTTGCTATGGAATGTATTGAAACATTTAAACAAGTCATTCCGCTCTGACAGCCTGAATCTGAGAGACAGCACTAGGTGCGCACTGTTTTTCTAATAGGAAGTTTCCTGTGTTCTATAAATAGGCATGTTTCAGTTCTGATTGTTCTGTTCTGAAATAACTGGCTAGATGTCTAATTACTCTAAATAGAAAGCACAACTAATGGCAGGCATTCAACTCCTCCTGAAAATTATCGCTCCCAGCAGTTAACTGTTCTACTTCATTGGCACTGGCTCAGAAACACGCTGGGTCTGAGGGCCCTTTTTCCTTTTCTTCTCTTTGGTGCATACATATCGATCACTCTGCTGTGTCCTAAAGGCAAATATATGATACACAGTGCAGCAGATATTTTGGAGTCAGAGATCAAATTCATCCCTGGCCAGGATGTGTAACAATAAACAAGGGAAGGAAATGAACTGCTTCTGAGAAATGGAGTTCCCTCCAATTTCCTTTCGGTTTGCTCACAGCTAGGTTTTGTGCTTTATATGTAATTATAATGATTTATTCAAATGTGCTTACTAGTCAAAGGCACATCTTGCTTATCTGATAATTACATAGCTGGTGAGGCCATTGAGTAGATTAACACTGCTAGTCTTTTGCACTGAAATGAAGTATTTGCTTGTATGTTTCTTTAATGTTTCATTTATTTTCTATCTATCTCTGCCATTTTTATCTACCTGCAGGGTTTTTTTATGTTTGTTTCTTTCACAAAGGAGCATGTAGTGAATCTGTCTTGCCTAAATTTCACATGACTTAATTCTTTTTATACCATAATACTGGTTCTCATAATGTGAAATGGAAGAATTCTTTATGGTAATGGATACAGCATAACTGAAAATTAATCTTTTCAGCTTTGTCACACTGCTTACAAACGTGAAGGTGATAGTTTCATAGTCCTGGACCCATCCTGCACAACCAATTCATTACTGTACTTAAGGTAAATTGAGTGTGTTAAATCTCCTTAGGTGAAATCTTCATCCTGCTTGGCATTTGTGATTGTGATTGGATAGCAAAAAATTTTGAAGAGGGAAATCAGCCAAAATAAATATCTCTGTGGCCACCAGTGGGACCAAATTTAGAGAGTAATCTAATGAAATTAGGAAGCTATCACAGACGGATAGCACAAAATGGAATAAAATGCATGTAATCTTCCCAGCCTTGGGAAAAAGAACCAACCAACCAGTCACTGAAACAGGTGTCGTGCAGAGACCTTTGACCAAATGCTATACTCTGCCTTGGATGCTGTACAGCTTCTCTCACTGCCCTTTCTGTTCAGAAGTTCTTTATTTCTGTCATCTTGTCAGTGAAATGGTTTACCCTTTATTGAACACATTCATGGTGTCCTCAACAGACACAGTGATTCTGTTAATCTTTTGGGAGATGACACTACCTCTAACTCGTTCAGGTAACGAAGGCCATATATACAGAAGAAAACAAATAATCACTTGAGGGAGCTGATCAAGCTCCCTTGAAGCTACACTGGCATTTCTACGCATCACATGCTGTGATATGGACAGACTCCAAGACCTATTTTTATCTTGTAATCCATAATGATATTTTAATTGGTGCAATTTAGTTTTGACTCTTTGTCAGCCAGCCATCTCTGACTCCAGTGTTGCTTGTTTCCTACTAATAGAACTCCATGGTCTCACAGGCTAGTTTTGCTCCAGAAAGGAAGCACTAAAACTAGCTCAGAAGCTAGCTGCTTGCTCAGTGTGACTTAATTCCTATTTCTACACCAGTTACAGATGTTGGAAAACTGTTGTCTAATATTTAAGAAGCCACTACAGAAAAATTCAGGCTAGAAAATCCTGCTGTTTGCAATAGCATGACTAGTATTGCTTCCTGTAGCATTTACTTCCCAATAACGAAAGACCTCAGATCACACTGCATGTAGTGGATGTGCGTTACAAGTGTGCATGTTGAGGAGTTCAGAAAAGAAAAAAAAGATAACAAATTAAAGCAGTGCCATACAACTGAACTTTTTCGTTTCTGAATGCTAAACAGGTCAAACACCAGGGGACTGGACATCAGTAGGCAGGTATAACAGGAGCTGCCGACTATCAAATACCTAATACAGTTCCAAAAGCTTGAACTGTGGTAATGTGTCTCTTTTCCTTCTGCCACCTGTAGGTGTTCATGTACTCAGCATTGCAATGGTTGGCTGTTCCTCAGGGTTTGGATCTAAGTATTTTTTGTTCAAATAGGAATTGATGATACTTTCTTTCGCTTCTTTTCTTTCCTGATAGGTGGTATCAGCCCTTGGGATCTTTTGATCTGCTTATCTTCCAGAAAAAATGATGGTACTGGCTGCTTTCAAATAGAAGACTTGCATCATCTAGAGCTATTCCAGAAGGTATGCGATTATCATGTTATTTTTTTTGTATAAATGAGAGGCCAGGGCTGCTCAGATTTTCAGCACTCACAAAAAAAGAAGCATCTAATACTTATTTTATATTTCAGCAGCATGACTTAACACCAATAAAAAAGTTTTTTCAAGATTTTTGTCTACTGAGGAATAGTTGTTAGATAGCAACATTTCATTCTTCTTTATATCACACCCGGTGATCACAAACAGCTTCTCCATCGGGCATAGTATGTTACTTTGATTGTAAATGTTTCAGTGTAAATACTGAAAATTGTTACAACTGAGCATCAAGTTTTTCTTTTCTTTGGCTTGAACTTTTTTTGTTGTTGGCCACTCTCAAGTAGCATGTCAGACAGAAAACGCTTCTACAGAAGTCAAGGGAAATTTAAGCAATTTACCCCCCTGGAAAAGAGAATTTAGAAATGGGAAGAAACAGCTAGCAAATGCGTGAAATATTTCAGAATAATAGCATAGGCAGAAGATAAAGCTAAATTAATTTAGGCTTCATATCCTGTATCACTATTGAGTTTCACCTAATGTAATTGCTCCTTTCTAAAGATCATTTAGGCATTTCTCCAAATAATGACAGTGCTTCTAAGATTGCTAATGTGTGAACTGGACCACTGTCCTCCAGGGCCTTCATGGCAGTTCCTTGCTCTGCACTGCAATCTGCTTATTCACAGTCCAAAGCATCAGTGCCAATATTTCTTGCTATTTTCAAAATTGGTTTGTTGGTTTGTTTTTTGTTTTTTCTTACTTGAGCATGTTGTGGGCACAGTTTAGGTTACTTAGATATGCAGATGCCTAATTAAGTACCTGACTTGTTTGTAAAAATATGAGATTTGAACTGAGGTCTTTGTTTGAAAAAATGTGACCAAACTATGGGTACAGTTTGGCTTATATTTCACATGCATACACAGATAATGGCAAGACCCAAAAGTATAGATTCTGTCTTGAGGGACTGGGAGAGACAGAACTGCTTTTAAAAGGTATCATCTAGTTCATGTATGAAGTTCATAAGGATATAAAAAACCACTTTGTGTCCGCAGCAGACCTAGAATCATATACACTGGGGTTCCCTGGGACAGGACACCTTATCTAAGTGCATCCAAACAGAAATTTTTATCATGGTTCCAGTTTGCTAGGAATGTACATGCATTAGATTCACATCCCAGATCATAAAACACCCCAGGCTTCTGCACATTGCTTTTTGCTCATTCTACCTATAATAGCACATCTGAGCCTCTAATACTGTGCACTACAATAATCCTTATGGCACTCTCAAATGTCCAGAAGTTTCACACATGGATAACTGAGACACAAGGTGATCAAAGGAATTATCCAAGTTCTCTCAGAAGTGTGCAGCACAGCAGGGACTTAAGCCAGATGGTCCGTATCACTGGATAACTTTAAATATTGGGCTTACTCGCTGCTGTCATGTCCATACCACAGTGCAACACAGTCCTTTGTTTCAGAGCCTGGATGTGGTTTAGCTATGTTAGCTTACCACCATTTCCAAGCACAGCAATTCAAGTGGCATAGGCCATTTCCCTGCAGGGAGAGACAGTGATTGATGACTGGCAGAGAAGAGAGAAGCTGCAGAAACTGAAAAGGGGGCAGGAAGGGGTGAAAACTCAGCAGCCTAAAATTTTGTTTTGTTATAGCCATGGAGCAAGAGCCCATCCTTGTCTCCATTATCCTGTGTTGCACGGATGGCAAAGCTGTAATTCCCTTTTCACACTGACAGAAGTTTTGCACATGAGGTGTCTCTAATAAATTAAATACAAACCCATTAAAGGCTCCAGGAAAAAGAACACTTTTCTGAACGGAATCATCAAAGCTTCTCTTTTTTACTTATAGGTAAACCTGCTTCCAGAAATCCAGCATTTCCTTTGCAGAAAAGAGGGATTATGTCAGATAACAAAAGCCTTTCCAGGTAACCTTATTTCTTCAAATCTGCATATCTGATGGTGCTCATTTAATAGTTGTCACGGAAGTCTCTGAAATAAAATTGTCAGGTTTACAGTTCCTTTTTATTTTTAGTCATAGGGAACTAAATGCATGGGGGGAAAATGAAACAAGAATGATAATTCATTTCAGATACCACTTAAATACAGATTACAGTTACTCAGTATTTTTTTCAGGTGAAGGTATTGCATTGTTTGGCTATTGCATACTGCAGAAATAATTTGGCTATAAGTGTGTTGTTTTTGGACTGTTTTGTGTTACTGTAGTATGTTGATGTTTACACTTCAAAGACATGGGTTCAGTGTAACATATTTATTCAGCTTTACAAAAATGTTGTGGCATGGGGAAAGAGTAGGAGTCAGAGTTTGGTTCCAATCCAGACACAATTTACTGATAAAAAGCCTTTTTGTATTAAAATCATCAACCAGAAAAGTTTAAAGGTTATGGGCAAGTTGCCAGAGAATTCTAATTTACTGTGGGTGAAATTCAGCTTTGAATAGAAACTGGAAAAAAACTGTTGTGCATCATATTTGGTCTATTTAAACTACAGAGGGGCAAGCTATGACCTCAGTTATACTACTAAATATCCAGCATCAATGCTATTTTGGATTTATGATCTAACTTCACTACAAAAATATTGCTGATAAGAAATTTCATCTTTTTCCTTTGTTAATCCAGTAACAATGAAGCCCATATTTATTCCATTAGTATTTAGCCTTGTTTGCAGACAAATATATATATACAAGATAGATCTGTCTTATCCTCCTTTCACCTTTTATATATAATTTATATTTAGCACATAAGGAACAGACTAATTACACCTCATTTAATCATTTAGAAGTTAAGTATCTTCTGCAGCAGTGTTCTAGTCTTCCCCTTAAATCAGTAGAGAAGGGCACCTACAAACACCACCTCATTTTGTCCTAAATTATGTGTTTATAACAGGTGTGTTGAGTTACCCCTGCAGGTACTTACTACCCACTTACCTCTTACCACTGACTGTAAATGGAATCTATGCAAGTAGCTTAGATTAAATACTTGACATTAGGATGCTTGACTGAAGTCGGCTTAGGTGGCTCCTATCCTAAGCATACTATAGTTTCCCTTTTAACTTTTGTACAGTTTCATTTAAAGGTTGATCAATACTTAAAACCTATGTGAAATGTTTCCCTTAACTGTATATTAAGGTTCAGTTTAAATTGAGCATTTCCATTTTCCAAGTGCAGCACATTGTCAAAACTGATCATAAGGAACATGCAGTATAACAAACATCTATCCAGGTCACAGAGTCACAGAATCAACAGAATGGTTTGGGTTGGAAGGGACCTTAAAGATCATTTAGTTCCAACCCCCTGCCATGGAACAACCTTCCACTAGATCAGGTTGCTCAAAGTTCTTTATCATGAAGTCATATTACACCAGGTAAGCAATACATTTTGTTTTGGCTGAGTTTTAAGTATGTATTCAGTGATGCCTAGTGCCTTGGTTCCCTTGCACTGGAAAGTGGATTAGAAAGTATTCTGGTATAATGCCAGTTTAAGAAAAAAGGCTGAACAGGTTTCTGAAACTGTCAAGGGCTTCAGTAATTGGTACATCCTACTCATGTTGTAACAGACTGCCTCTAAAAAACATTGGTTTGCCTCTCCTGCTTGGAGAAAGGCCAGTTGCAGTGGTTATATTATTTTGCTACAGCAAAACCACAAACCCAAGAGGCATTTACAACGCACACAGCTTTCCCCTTAAAATATGCACATTTTCACTGGTGTCCCTAAACTGTGGACAAGCCACTTTGTTTACTCGGTCTTTAAGCTGTTGAGTGCTTTCTCCTGTGTTGGGTTTCTCTGGCAAGGTTTTGGTAGCAGGGAGGGGCTACAGGGGTGGCTTCTGTGGGAAGCTGCTAGAGGCTTCCCCTGTGTCCGACAGTGCCAATGCCAGCTGGCTCCAAGATGGAGCTGCTGGGCCGAGGCGGAGCCCATCAGTGATGGTGGTAGCACCTCTGGGATAACATAGATAAGAAGGGGGGAAAAACTCGTGCAACTTCAGCTGGAGAGAGGAGTGAGAATACATGAGGGAAACAGCCCTGCAGGCACCAGGGTCAGTGAAGAAGGAGGGAGGAGGTGCTCTGGGTGCCAGATATTCCCCTGCAGCCCACGGTGCAGACCATGATGGGGCAGCTGTGCCCCTGCAGTCCATGGAGGTCCACGGGGGAGCAGGTCTCCACCTGCAGCCTAGGGAGGACCACATGCCAGAGCACAGCAAAAGCCCAAAGGAGACTGTGACCCTGTGGGAAACCTGTGCTGGAGCAGCTCCTGGCAGGACCTGTGGCCCCATGGAGAGAGGAGCCCATGCTGGAGCAGGAAAAAGGCCCATCCTTTACCTCTCAGTTAGCAAAAATGATTTTGAACCTAAATTAGCTGTAGTGTTTTAAAGTAAAAAAGAGAAGTCCATCTCGTACATCTAGATGTCTCCACATGTGGCCCAGGTGCTGAGGTCGGTGTTTCAGCGCAAAGCTCTCATGCCACTTGAGTTGCCACGGAGAGTTCAGGACACCCAGTAGGATGGGCAGATTTAGCACAGAACCTATGTCTTTTTGGTCCAGGAGTTAGAGGCTCAGAAGGATATCCTGTGGTGTCCTAGCTGGCAGTAAATGTCAACGTGTGGATATCTGAATTTAACACTTGATGTCTCAGCTCCAGAAGTTAACAGAAGTACAGTTTAGAGTGAGCAGGCCCAAAAGAACACTTAATTTCAGCATAATTTAGCATTAGCTCAATTGCTCCACACTCATTTATAGACTAGACTGTTTCCAGTAACAGGAGTGGGAACTTAAGCTGTGGCACACATGGGCTCATTTTGTATAGACCAGACCCCAAAGTGCCTCAACACAGAGATAAATCCCACTTAGTATCATTAGATGTGACTAATCTAATTTACTATGAATGAAATTCACCCACAGAAGCTCAACTTAGAATCAGAAGGATAAATCATTTGAGTTCAGATTACGAGGACAAAAAGGCATAAGTTAAAGCAAGCTTCTAGAGCCAAGGTTTCAGACACTTTCCTCTCCTTTCATTCATCTGATAAAAGCCAGCTTTTTCCACTTCTTTCTTTTGCTTGCATCCTCTGACAGAACTTTCCTTCCAACAACAGCAAAACTGACAACTGCTAGGATTTTTGATCCTCAATTTCAAAATTATTCATGAAATGAACAGTTTTCATCAGTATTTCCTCCACAGAACAGTTTGTTTCCTTTCAAATCGATCGTGTACTTTCATTCTGGTGCGTCTGACTCAACAGTGCTTCTCTGCAATTCCTGTTGAAGAGAATCAGTTGTTTTGCTATTACTGAGTTTGTCATTTCGTCAGCCCCCCAAGGAGCCAAGCAATTTCCTGTAAAAGTGAAAACACAAAGTTGCTGCTCCAAGAATTATGTGATCTCATTAAAGACACACTAAGTCACAGAAAGAAGTATCAGGCTGAGAGGATGAGATTACTGGATTTAGTGTGGATATGACAATATTGGTGTTGATAAGCGGTGGGTAAGGCTAAAGGATATTAAACACCTCCCCCCCCCCCCCCCCCAAGTTATTATCTTTCCTGTTGTGGAATTCTTAAGCTGCTAGGTTTTGTATTTAAGAGAGCATGCCCCTTCCCATACCCCTTTTGTATCAATACAGGAAAGAAAATGAGGTGTAGAAACAAGCACTGACCTGATATTTTCTTTGCTTTGTCTTTTTAATGGAAAATCTTTCTGTCAGTCTGAAAATTCAGATTGGTGTCACCTGCACTGGGGGGCTGGGAAATTATGCATATACCAGTGATGACTGCTTTTTAGGAGACAGGAGAGAAGCTGGAAAGAGAAAAAAGTTAGGAAAATAGGACTGGAAGAAGAGTTTAGAGCAGAAAAAAGGTGAAAAATGTGTGACATGTGCGGACAAACTGGATTAAGAGGAGTTGCTGGAGGATGGCACGTGTGGCAGTGAGGAATACTAATGGATCTTAAAATTCAACATGGAAGACACTGGTAAGTGCTTACTGCTCAGTCTTGTAAGTTTGGTTTCACACCTGCTTTTGCAGGGCATTTGGCCCAGTTTTTAATCAGGTGTTTGATATCTGCTCACTATATGGAATTTGGGCCATGAGGTGGTTCTGGTATGACTGTTGAAAGACTAAGGCACTCTCCTGGCATTTATTTGCTCAGTTCAGCAAAGGCTGCAGCTGTTGCAGTGACATGTAAATGAAATCCTCCTGCAAACAACCCAGACATAGAAAGCTCTCTGAGACTGAAGAATAACTGTCAAAGGGATTTCAGGTGTTCATACTTGGTATGCCACCACAGGTGGGGTGAGAACTGGGCTTGCCTGACTCCTAGATCTCTCAGTTGAGAGATGAAAAGGACTAAGGTCCATAATGTGATCAGAAATACCCAGTATCACTTTAGGGCACAGGAAAGGCATCCCGGTGTATGCAAAACAAATACTGCCTATGACAGTTTTTTGGGGGTAAAGTAGTGGAAATGCTTACAGCATTGCCTCCTTGATTTTCCTGTTGCGTGGGCAATCCAGATTAGTCTGTCTTTCCACATAAGTGTTTGTCTTGTTTCACCACTTCCAGGGCCCAGCCTGTGCCATGCATAGCTGTTTTCTCTACCATACGGATCACCAGTTCTTTTTAAAGTAATATTTTTGCTGTACACCTTCCTTTTGTGTTTTTATTAGTCACTGATCCAAAGACTTTAAGAGTGTCTACCAGCCTTGCATGCTCACTTGGTCACCTGCAGGGCTGGCCAACATCATTAATCACTCAGAAGATCTTGGATAGGCATGACCCTAACGAAACTAGGTGGGAGAACCAATTTAGTCCACCTGTGGCTGTGCTCTCACTATGTGATATGTTTACTGTCTGGTACTAACCCTCTGACAGCTTTTTTCTCCCCAGCCTAACAATTCTGCTCTGCCTGTTCCCAGCATTCTTGCTTACTCTGCAGCAAGTGGGAAGGGTGATGAAGCAAAGGGAGGAAGCAAGGTCCGATGGAGCTACCTATGTAAGAAAGAAATTATAGTTTAAATTTATTTTCCGTTGTAGTAACTCAGTATCTCTGTGACAGGAACATACTTCTTTATAGACGGATTCATTTCTTTTGCCATCTGGTCCTTACAAATGTCTGTGCGCCACTGTGATCAGTTCCGTGCCTATTACCTTTCTAAGTTACTAAGAGCCTCAAGAATGGCCAATAAAATCAGCATCTGATTGTTTTGAGTTAATTTGATTATAAACTATGTGGGAATTGATCTTTGTTTTACAACAAGGTGAGATCTTGGCTAGGACGAAACCATACTTCTGTAATAACAACAAATATGAGGAGACTGAAAAGAATATAGCAGAATAAATTAATTACTTAGCCTATACTAGTCTATATTCTATCCTGTTACTAGTACAGAATTGTAGCTGTGGCTCTAATCATGTAACAGTCAGCCAGCATTTTCACTGAGTTGCTTTTTCCAGAGCTCTATAGCTTATCTGTAAATTTAAGTTCTTGTATGAACCTCTGTCTTTTGACTGTGAGGATGCTTTAGGAAACACTGTATTTAATAAACACTTTTCCCATGCACCTGCCAAAATAGAGAAGCAAAAAACATGCGAAGTGATTAATCTAAACTGAAGCTGTATTTGCTGATGTTTTTAAAGGGGAAAATAACACATGTTTTAAAATTACATACTATCGTTTTGTCTTTTTAACTCTGAAACTAAGCAGGTGTTTTCTAGCATGATTTCACCCCACAGTATAAATTCCTTCTGTTCTAGATCTGGTTTACTGTAATTTTTTAGGTTTTTTAATACTAAACATATTTTAAATAGTTTAAATTTCCAGAAATGACTAACAATTCAAAATTTCTCCATTCTAAATATGCAGAGTGGGTTGCTTTGAGATTAACCGTACTACAGAGGGAGTGACCGCTGTATTTTTTGAATATGAAAACCTTTTAAGGACAGCTAGATCAGAAGTCGATAGCGGGTGGTGTATTAAACCTGAAGCAATGTGCATGTTGCAAATGCAACTTATAACACATTAAAACCATCACAGGAATATTAAGTATCAAGCAAGTAATCATATTCCTGTGAAATCAATGGAAATTTTTCCAGGACTTCACTGGGGGCCAGGATTGCCTTTGTCTTCCTAGCTTCCTTCAAATACACAGCATCTGCTTTGAGTTTCACAGCCACCCCTTTCTAAATGCATGGGCTATAAAACTGAGTGTTAAAGGTTCTCTCTCTTTCTTTAGCAACCTCAAGGCATAATGTGAAAGCCAGAGGAGAGTGCTGGTCTTTGTTTCAGAGTCTTTTCATCCAATAGGTCAAAGGATTACAGGAAGCAATTAATGGAATAGGTCTGCTTTCTGTGACAAGCCTCAAGGCGTGTAGTGGCAGTAGTTCATCTGAAATTATCCATCCTCCAAAATCAACACTGAAAAATGAAAAACACGCACTTCTAATGCAGCTGACAGAAGGTGGCTATAAATGACTGCGCAAAAGGTACTGGATAGTATGCTTTGTTTTGATCAAAATTCCATAGGCCTGGAGACACTCAGAAGTCTGCATAAGATTCTATGAAAGATTTTTAAGCATCTCCTGATGTGAAGCAATCTTTGCAGCTGCTTAACACACCTTTCCAACCTACAAATGCTGGAAAATTGCCCAGTTGTAAATACTAGAAAAGGACCCGGTTGTAGCAATGCAGCTCGCCAGGTCTGTATCAGAAATCAGCTCTTTGTGCTCCAGCAGCCCACACTGGTCAGGCAGATGGATAGTCTCAGCACAGGGTGCAATATGAAGTTCTTCAAACTCGCTGAGATGGCTTGTCAGAGGGCAAACTTGTAAGGCTGACACAGAGGACCTGTTTCAGTCCTTCTTGAACACTGTGCTGCAGAAACTGCTAAGAAATGACATAAGGTGATTATTATTCTCCTTCTTTCCTCTGTGAGAGAATTCAGGCTACTGCTAGAGAAAGACTACCACTATGAGAACCTAGGAAGAGGTTCAGATGGCTTCTGTGCAGATGAAAGTCTCCTGGTTTTCAGGAGATTAATGTGCTGATTTCAGGGTTAATGTACTTTCATGTTCTAAAGCAATGTTTTTTCCTGCTAAAAAGACAAGCAATTGGATGGAGACTGCAAGAACAAGTGTGCTAAGCTTATGCTGTCCTGCATAAAAGTAATGAACAATGTGCTGGGCTCAGAACAAAGCACAGCGACTTAGTTGTGTTTGATCCTGTCTCAAGCTTTGGGCTTCATTAAGCAACGAGGAGCTCCCAAGGTGATTCTATCACTCTTGAAGCATTTCTAACAGATCTGACAGTTGATGGGCAGTTTAGAAGCAAAATGACCTTTTTCTGGTAGACAATAGTTTTAATTGTTTCTTGCTCCATGTTTGAAGTGCACAAAATATAGCCTATTTGATCTTGAACAAAGAAAAATAAAATTAACAAATAAAACGGTATCATAACCCTCCTTGTAACATCAAAGGATACTATAAAAAGAAGAATAAAGAAGAGGATGCATTCTCATTCATCTTCTGTTTCCTTTTTTTTCAGTTGAGTGTTACGAACTTAGTTCAACCAGTAGGGTCTTCTGCTGAATTCTTTACCTTTGCAGTCACCAGATGTTCGTGTTAACATAAGTATTCCATTTACCAGCAGTCCACATGGCTGCAGCAGTGTCAACACTGACCTGGCTCTCCTCCAGGAAGTCTTAATTTGCCCAAATGTACTTCTAGCTGTTGGTAAGCCTTTTGCTCAGCCACATGTTGTAACTCTTAAATCAGCTATTCTTTATTGTGTGTGTGTTTAGTCTCATGTTACACTTAGAACTCTGAGCCAAAGTCAAGTAAATAACTTGGGAACTGGAGATGGGGGGAGAGGGAGCAAGAAGTCATAGCTGTGTAAAATACTTGAAAGGCCTCATTAGATGCCAGTGTAGCTGCTGCATTAGATATCAGTTTTCGCTGTCAACTGATCTGTTTGACTCTGTGGTACTTTGAGAGATCGCAGTTGACAGAACAATATCTACCACCAGTTCATGTGACAAAGAGGTGCTTATTTTGTTTTCTGAACTAGAGGTGTTGACTTGCTTTGGTGGACCTTATACCTCCTTCTTACACATGGCCTCCAGATGTTCCTATGTCTCAGATCTATGTTTTACCCATTGCTGTGGTTAGAGGGCTAATGTGTGAATTCAGCTGAGAGCTTGTAGTGGCTTCCTTGCCCATCAAAATGGTGTCATGGAGAACACCCTATGCAGAGGGAAAGTGGTGGTGTTTGTCGGTGTTTTCAATGGTATCATTTCAGATATCAACATAAGAAACCTTCAAGCCAGAATTTTGAGGAAGCGAAGCTTTTTTTTTTTTTTTCTTAAATGAAAGCAGGTATCCAGCCTTAGGTCCTTTGCTTTACTCTGGATTACCTCAAGTGACAGCAGCAAAAGGTACTTGTGGCAATGCCTGTAGCTTGTCCTCATAAACAACAGTATTTTAATTTCTGCATAGTCACTTTGAAAGAAAAATATTCTTTTCTAGTTTATGTCTTCTTTCTCTTTTGATCTTTAGAGTCTGCAACAAAAATTACTGATGTTAGGATTTGGATTTTTGAAAGAGAGGATGTAATCTGGACATGCCAGTGGGATGCTGGGACTCTTTCTAACTTGATTTCCCAAGCTGGCTGACACACATCAACTGCTGAGCCTGCCTCACCTCTTCTGTTATAAAATACTGATGTTATTTGTGTACTTCAAAAGGACTGGTTAATTAACAACAGCTTGTAGAGTGATTTCAAGATGGAAATACATGGCAATTACTGCAAACAGTAAAGGCACCACAGGCTTGTTTTTATTGATGATAACGTTGATTAACAAATTTACAGCTCTAATAAACACTGTTACTGCTTTTGAGTACAAGAGCAGGTGAAGAGTTGCCATGAGAACTGATGCAGCTGAGTGTGCTGCAGCTCAGCACTACTAACGTCTCTTTATCATAATGATAATTGCATTCATTGATTACTGGGAGTAGATTTACCAAAGTGAAGGACTGGCACTCCCTGTTAACTCTGTCTGGTGGTGCACATGCTGTGTGTCATCTCAAAGGAGCAAGCACCTTGTGACAGTCTCACTCCCCCTCTGCCTCCTTCCAGCCACCTTGCAATTGTCTCTCTCCAAGGTGAATGCTAACGCAAAATCAACAGAGCCGCGTAAGGCACCATACAAACATGATACTCTATATAGCATGAGGAATAATTTACCAGCATTGCCCCATTTTTAGTTCTTGATGCTAATCACCAACACCCTGCATTTGTTTAATCTTCTCTTCTTTAAGAGATGGCAGGTTCCCTTTTTTTCTTTAATATTGAGGCATTTTACAGTGACTTAGGGCAGTACTGAGGATCTTCTACCCAGTAGTTTCTGAATTTTATTACACTTATGTTTTCATCTGCCCCTACCCATTTTTTTTTTTTAATTCGTTATATCCAGCTCCAGTAAATGGTCCACTTGGTAGTGAAAAGTGAATTAATGTCTAAGTAATCTTTTCTATTTCTCTAGAACAGCTAAACCTCTTATTTAAGAGGGATAAATATAGGTACAAACCTCACCTCATTCTTTTCAAATTCTGTCTTGTGACTTAATACCATATTGGTTACTTGTTGCCTTAGCAACACCATTAAAACGGTATTTTAAAAAGGAAAAGACAGTCTATTTAAGTAATGAGCTGAACAGCCCTTCTCTGCTGCCCTGTTCTTATTTTCAGTGAAATATTTGCTTTCTTTGAAATAAGAAAATTATGTTTTGTGCATTTCCCTTTTCTCAACATTACAGTCATTTTACCTAAAACAACTGCTGAAGAATGTGCACCTTTGATGTAATTTGGCTTTCAGATTATCAGCTGAGAACTGTCATTCTTGTCCTTTGCATGGTTCTGTTAATGTCGTCACGTAGGTGTGGCCTGATGTAAATGGTGCATATGTTGTAGGGAGCTTGGTCTGGAAGCACAGTTCTGCCTCCTCTCAGTTGTGTGCTGTGTGATACAACCTACCTCTCTCTCTCATCTGCCCTCGTAAGCAGCATTGGCAGAGCATAGCTTGGAGTGCTGTCTTGGGCTTCACTGTGTTTTATGTGATTTGATCCTACTCATGGTCAACAGATCAGTATCTTGTGATTGAAGATCTAGGCTGTGAGATTTGAACTCCGGAGTCTTGCAGTGCTGGGCTTTTCCCAGGATGTACTGGGCACTGCAGGATATGCTACAGTACCAAGAAGAAGGGGAACAGGGCTTGGCTCCATAACATCATAGAGAGCTGAGCACTGTGTCTTGCCTTTTTACCAATGTGAGGATAAATCAGAAAAAGAGCTCTGAAGTCACCTTTGCACTGTGGAAGGCCTTTATGTGTTTTAATAATTCACTTTTTTCCTGAACACGAAAGCTGTGTGATTAAAATTTACACTCTGGGAATTATTTGCAGCTGCAACTAACTAACTTAGCTTTCTGGCACAGTCAGTGAAAAAACACCCTTTCAGAGAACAGTTCAGTTCAGTATTTCTCTTAGTGCTCCAAGAACTGGTCTCTCTCTCCATTGCCTAAAGACAAAGCCTACAAATACTATTTTGCTAATATCAGCACTTCAGTTAGGAAACTGAAATGGTGCTGTGGGATCATTGCAGATTGGTGTGGTGAAATGCTGTTCTTTCTTTACAGGGTGGAAATTGCCATAGTGAAATGCTGTTGTGTCTTCATAAAGCAGATACGGGGAAAAAAAGCTTGATTTATCAGATCTGCTCCCTGTGCATATGTAGAAGCAAGTCTGTTAAATAAAAGACTTAGTGGGATTTTACTGGCTTATTCCTGTGATCACTGCACAGCCAAGTAGGCACAAAGTAGCCTGTTTTGTCTATGTACTAGCAACAAACAGCTAGTCACTTAAAGTCCAAATTGGCTATAATGCATAACTCAACACAAAGATGCCAGCGAGAGTATAATCTGAACATGAGGTGTTATATTAATAAGTGCCTAGTCTTTATTAGTAAAGCAGTTAATCCTGCTAAATGGTGCATGTAAGGCAGAGGACCAGATTAATTTTAGATCCCAGTTGAGCTTGGAAGGCTGAACTGAGCTGGTCTGATGAACAGCTGATAAACATAGACAATCACAATGTCATTTTAACAGGATCTGTATGAAAATTAATAGGCCTTTTCCTTGAATGGCTGCTCACAGCTTATCATCAACAATACAACTTCAGTTTTATTTTTCGTTTTATGTACCACAGTCTAGAGTGCATGCTTTGAAAGAGAAGCTATATGAATAAATTCATGACATTAGCGAGATGCAGTATGTCATTAAAAAGATAAGTAACAAGGTTTGGGAATAATGTGAACAGCTTGACTTTTCCCTGACTATTACTTAAGAACTTGAAATGTGAGGTGTGTTAGAGTTAATGAAAGCCACGCTACATGAAATAATGACATGAGGGCTCTTTTTATCAGCACAGTAAAAGCAGAAAATACATACCACCCATTGCCTGATCTCACATCACAATATTTTGATTACTATTAATAGTCACATGCCTCAGTAATCTTGAGGAATCTGGTACTTCATTCCTGCTCCCACTGCGTTTGGTGGCAGAACTAAACCTCCCATAGATTTCAGCAGCTACAAAATGCAGCCTTTAAACAGTGAACTTGTAAATAAGGACACGCGGTTATTTACTGAGCTGTCTGTGTGATCACAGTGGTAAAGCCCCTTGGTCCTTAGTCAAATAAATTTCTAATCCCCATTATTGTAATTAGACCTACTTGAGAAACAAAGTTTTGGTATTTTATATTGAGAAATTAAGGATTTCTGTGTGGAAGAAGGGGGAAGGGAACACTTTTCGTATGCAGCACTCAGGTACTCACCTATAATGTGGGAGTTACAGCTAAGCCTCTGCACTAGCAGCTGGAAGGGTGTGCTTGGTAGGTGTAAAGCTCTCTTCTAGCAGATCCAAAGGGGTTATATTCTCAACATTTCTTATATTACAGTTTTGGCTGATGCTGGTACCTCCTCTCTACCTATTGTGTTCACACATTTTATCCTTAACAGTAGGAGTTGACTGCTGCTTTCAATGCTCTGTTGACTTTCTCATCTCCTCCGTGCTTTTTCAGACCTGCAGCTCTCAGTTGTCACCCCAGAGTGTTCCGGCCAGCCTGGGATGTCACGGGCCAGCACAGCAAGCAATGCGTCCCAGGGCAGCAAAAGCACTGACAAGATACATGGTTCCCATCCAAGGTACTAGTAAAAGTAGAGCAGGAGGGCACAGCTGTAAGATAATGATACCCCACCTGCAGAAACCACGAGTGCTGCGTCCTGCATTTGTCTGGGAGTCAGGGACACAGAACGCAGCAACAGGAGACCACAGCAGGTGGAGCACTCGGATGTGTTGCATAGCCTATGCTTGCATAGTGTTTGTTTCTGCACTAGCCAAGCTTGCACGTTTTGTGTGTGAACAGCTAAGTGTGGAGGGCATTGAAACACCTAGGCAGATAAATACAGACTCACAGACACCCCTGAATGTTTAGGTCTCATGGTGGCTGAGCTCTTTCCTGCTCCCATTCTTGCCTTGCCCCTATGACAGACATACACATGTAGTCCTTTGCACAGAGACCCTTCCAATGAAGAACCAAGATGTTACTGGTTGGAGAACTGTCTGTCCATGTGCTGTTTCCTATGTTACAGTCTCTCTCAAATTTTATGCTCTGAGGACCTACCATTCTGCCCAGGGGAGAGAAAGGTCTCTTTAAGATGATATTATTAGACTCCCTTAACAGATAGCAAAATTGAGGTCTGAAAAGTCCACATATTGCCGAAGATTACACAGAAATAGGAAAGGAGACCTGTCTTTTACCAGGAATCAGTCTCAGAGGCCCATAATTTGTATAGTCATTTCCTCATTGTGTTTGCTTTGGGTAGACTAATACTTGAAGATTTTTAACAGTCAGAATAATAACCACACTTGTGAACAGGCCTAAATATAGCTCAGATTTCCTCCAGTAACAAGCATGGCTGATTCTTTTTGTGTGGACTATGGGAGCTTGTAGACCAGTATCTGGAGAGCCACATCACTTCCAAGACAAAGTTAGCTTTCACAATTCTTTTATGATTAGCTCATTTATTATGGGGTTATTCTTTGGTGTCATAGTCTTTCATAATATTTGCAATGATAGTTTGTGGCTTTCATTAGGGAAAAGATGTAGTACCACATATTTCTGTCTTTTTATTACATTGAAGAAAGTGCGAACAGTAGTGCAATCTTTCTGTAGTTTCCTTTTTTTTCCTTTTTTTTTTTTCTGCATTTGCTGTAAATCAGTTTTAAATCTGTTTTAAATGCACTTCGGTTGTTTAAGCTGCTTGGATTTCTTTAATGTTTTTACCTTCACTCTGAATGTCCCAGGTTGTCTTGTAACAATTGCAATACTCCCACAATGCATTTATCCATATATACTCTCAAATGTAACTCCCTCCTAACATAGTTATTTTCTATGTATGGAAAATAGGATTTAAAAATACTGAAAGCAATAAAAAGACTTGATGTAATGATTTGTTCTAGCCTGCTTGGTTTTATCTGCTGTATTGCTTAACTTGGAGGAAAAAAGGTTAATTTCCTATTTCTGATAATTTCACTATTTCACCGAATTCTTATAGTTCATTTTCCTCATTTGCAGAAGCACTTCATTAACGCTGTGTATTTTTATTACTTTCCAGCAATCATGTATCAGGTTCACCCTACCACAAGGACATCCTTAAAGCTCAAGACCTTTCTGTCATCATCAAAGCATATGTGCTTGTGACATCTTTAACACCTCTGCGAGCATTCATTCATTCAACCACCACTGTCTGGCATCCACCCAAGAAGAAGCATTTTTCTGTAAAGGTAAAACATTTCATTTCCCATTTTTTCCCATCTTTCAGGCAAATTACTGAGACAGAAAACCAGTTAATACCTTTCTTTTACTCCCTCTTTGTTTGCAATCCACAGCTTATAGTGAATATTCTACTAGTGTACAGCTTTCATTTCTCAGGGTGAGCAGGGTTTGCTTCATGAGAGCTGGGAAGGGCAGGGAAGAGTTTCCTGGGCAGTGGGGGCCTGGGATTTGCTAGCCTCAGAGCCCATTTTTATTGGTGATGTTTGACGGCAATTGCAAGGTTGGAGTTTTCTCTAAAGCACAGCAGTGGGGGTCCTGCCATGCAGTAACATTTTTTTCCCAGATATTGACAGCATTGTAAAAAGGGAAAGTAAATATTTTTAATAGTTTGTTTGGGTTTTCTTTTTTTAGGTGTAGTAAAACAGAATGGAGGAGGGTCAGGGCACTTCTAAATAAGGGGAAGGAAGTATTCAATCGAGAGGGTGGGCCTCCCGTGGTCTCAGTTTTATGAAGAAGGATGTTTCACATGGATTAACTCTGGACATCTTCAAGTGCCTGGGGAGACACCCTCTCTCTCCACATCTAGCTTGCTCAGCAGTTCTATGGATTTCCAAGCATGCCTTCCCATCCCTTTGGTCCTTTAGCAAGGAACTGTGCTTGCAACACAGCAGTTCTTGAAGGAGCTATGGTTATGCAGCTGCTCCTTTCCTTTTGAAGGAATAAGGTCACAAAGTGGCAGCGATTTCTTGATGTTGCATAGATCAGCTCCTGCAGCAGCCATCTGAGGAAGGGTGCACCTTGCCTGTGTAGCCCTCTTGGGGTAGGAGCAGGTCTAGGCTTTGGATCAGTCTTGAGTGTTGAAGTGTCACAGTCAGGACTCTCAATGGTGCCAGCCATTTAGTATGTTCTACAATTTTAGCTCTCTCACAGTTAAGTGCCTAGCGTAAGCTCAGTATCTAATTCTAGTTATTGGAGAAGCAGACACTCCTAGCAAACAAATCATCCTACCCCATTTAGGCACTAATTTTGGAATGAGGTGAGTTTCCTGACAAGAGTGTCTGCTTCCTTCTGTGGATTATGACATTCTTAGAGAACATACCAAATTCTAGATTGCCAAAATGAGGTGAGATGGACCTACTTCTTTTTCGTCCCCCCCTCAGAAGCTATGGAAGCCTATGGAGATAGCCATTTATTTTCCTCTGTTAAGATTAATGGTCACTCGCTTTCAAAACTTGGGGTTCAGTTTTGTTTTATGTTTATTAAAATGGCACAATGTCCAGCAGCACCACCACTGCAGCTGAAGAAGGGACTACTTTAAAGGCTAGTAGTCATTAGTAATTGTGATATGGCTCTGTGAAATAATCCCCAGTGAGTGAAGTCTGCTGAATTTGGCACCAGCCACCATTTATAGAGCACTTTGGCAGCTGAAGCAGCAATAAAAGTGATAGATAGAAAGAGCAGCACATCTACAGTAGTTCCAATCTGGTTACTGCTGCTGTGGAGTTATATCTTCCACAGCTTTACGCAGACTTGTCAAAATGGCAAGAAATAAACTAAAAGTAGGCACCACAGAAAGCACATTTGGAGTGATGTATAGATTGAAATGAAGATTAATAAAATGATGGAAAGTGGGGTGCATAAGGCTGTCTGTCAGCATGAACAGTGTGCCCTGTAAAGAACATGGGAGTGAATCTTCTGGAGAAGTGGGACACTGAGAATTCATGGAGTGGCCAGAAAGCACTACTGGGAAAATCATAAAGAGGCTTCTGTGCTTGGTGCAGAGGCATCAGGATCATCAGTCAGCAAACAGTACTTGAAAGAGGGTTTGATTTCAACCACTGACGTCCTTTGGGATGAGATTACATCAAGTTTCTCATCAATTTCATGTAGCTGTCACTTGTTGCCAGTGGCATTTACAGTGCCAGCAGAGTGATCTCCTCTCCCACAGTAGCCAGTGGAGCTACGTACTTTTGTACGAGCTGAGGAACCTGGTCCTAAAAAACTGAAGCTACTAAGAGCTTTCAGCTTCTGCCAACTCTATTGTGCAGGAAGGAAAACTGCTTGTTATGTTGTCAAGCTCCAACCTGTCAATAGTCAATAAAGACCAAAAGTGTCTTTAAAGACCTGTTGTTCCACTGACTGACAGAATACCCATTGATGTCACTGGGGACTGAACATGCCTATAAAGGAGACTTTGGTCTAGAAAGATTTGTTAGTGTTCAATATGTTTTTCCCCAAAAGCAGCTGACTGTATTCTTTTTTTTAAATGAACATATGAGAATAATTTTAGTCTGCTGCATTGCAGTCATGGATGTGCTGCTTTCAGTAATGTTGCACAATAATTTGGGACCTCCTCAGTGTATATAGGTTTCTAGTCAGCAAATTTTCTTGCCAGTATAATTAAACTATAAGAAATTCATAAGAAACTCATCCCCAGTTGTGGTTAACTTGGTTATAACATCACTATCACAAACTTCTTATATGAAGTTTAATTTGATCCTATATGTACAACAATCCTTTAGAGTTGCTAGAAGTAACCAGAATGTGGTATATATGAAGGAGAAACTTTTAAGAAGACTGGAGATGGGGTACCAGGTGATTTCAAATGATTAAGAGAAGCTGTGTAAAGAAAAGCCAGGAGTTTAATGAATTAAATAATATTGCCTTCTCTCCTGCTTCCTTGTTAGTAAACTATTATAGATGGTTTTTACAACTCATATTTACTTATCCTAATCATAGTGGCAAGGCTTCAGAATGACGCCTTCAATAAGCATTGGCCAAATGGCAGTTCAGGAAGAGTTCAAGTGTGTTTTGCTCACCAGCTGCCAGGTTTTCTCTGGATTATACATATTTTAGTATCTCAATTCAGAAAGCAAAAAAAAAAAGGAATATTTTGAGTTGGCATGAGGATTTTGTGGGTAGTCAAGGGGTAGCAAAAGTGCAACTCTAGATTTATGCCCTGGATGAGAAGATGCAGGAGGTACAGGGGAGAGAATGGCTTTCTGCCACACAAATGTTTTGACGTGATACTTGCATAATAGCCTTATTTCCTTGAGGAAATTTGAAAACCCTTTATTTGGACCATCTGTGCATTGAAAAATTAATAATGAAATGGAAGCTTTCTATTTTGCATATGGTACCAATTAAAGGGTGGGTCTCTGTCAATGTATGCAATAATTCCATTTGTGTTAATCGGCATTATGCATGTCTATTGAGCAGAAAGCTGACCCTGCAATAATTTTCTGTTTTATAGAAGCTCGTGTGCAAAACAGTCATTTATGATTAAGTATCTCAAGGTTTAACACACTGTGAAGTGCTCCTTTTGCCCTGCTATTAACCTTTCACAGGCTGGTCCCAGTTCTTAATGAAGGGATGCACTTTTGTAGACTGTAGTGGTGCCACATCCTGCGTCGCCTTGGAAGGTTCTTCTGTGCTGTTCGCCACTACCCACAGTCCCTGCTCTGTCTCACTGTCCACTTGCTCATCCAAAATAGACAGCCAGGTACCTCCTGGATTTGAATTCTTTGACTGCTGCTCTTGCATAATCCTCGATATGCTCAGCTGAAACTATGCTTTTAAGTGATTTTCCAGTTGTGTAGTGAAGTAAATTTATTAACGCAGTTTTCTGCTAAGCTTGCTGTGGTATAAGTCACTCTAACTACCACTGAAATTCTCTCTCTGTGTATTAAGCATTTGGAAACTTGAGTAAAGAGAAATATATTTTTTACTTAACATATATGCAAATAAAACTGGAGCCTCAGCTATTCAGGCGATACATCTTTTAACGTGTTGTGCAGTTCTGGCTGAGAGCCGAACACTGTGACAATTCAGTTACAGTATTGCCCTCAAGTGGCCAGTTTTGCTACTACGTCAAGTAATATCCACGGACATCAGGATGCAAACATAGAATCATAGAATCAGCCAGGTTGGAAAAGACATGCCTATACAGAGCAAAACGCTTAGAAACAGCAGAAAGGCTCAGGATTTTTTCCCTTTATTTTCTTTTTGAATTGCATATGCTTGCCCTGCTACTTAGCAGGAGCAAATAAAGAAAATTGTCATCAACTCTTAATCCATTAGATTACAAGGTTATTTAGGAATAAAATTAAATTTGTTTTTTAAATTCTGTAAGAACTTAGCATATGCATTTCACTGTTGTTGCAAGTAGCAAAATCAATACTACAGTGCTCCTCTCCTGAGCATAACGAAAATGCCATCTCTGTTTTCTTCCTTTAGAGTGTCTAGAGCTCTATCATTTCCCCTTTCACTGACATAAGAGCAAAAGTCTGTCTGGACTGGGGAAGAGCAAAGACATGCTTAGTCTGACATTCTGTTTCTGGCAACAGCTGGGCAAGAAAGCATCATGAATCTGTGTAACAGGACAAGCATAAAGTGTGAGTCCCTAGGCAGACTAGAGATATTTCTGGTAACCTGCAAGGTTAGGAACACAAAACTGGAAGTGGAATATATATATTTATGTTTAATAAGCTACACTGGACTTTTATGCCATGCAATACTTTACTAGAATTTTTAACCCATTAATGCTTTTGGTCTTCTCAATATCTTGCAGCAATGAGACTCCACAGATTATGTGTTGCTCAAGAAAGAATATTTGTTTTAAAATTTGACCTGATTACTGAATTTCATATCCTTATATCTTTTCTTAAGAGAAAATAATGAATAATCCTTACTTCTTGGCCTTTCCCATGTCCCTGCCAATCTGTCATGCAGTGCATAAATAAAGGTAAAATTCTTCCTAGCGTTCTTTTCTGGTTTTGTCACTATGAACATCCAAGTTTACCTAGTAAGAGCTCTAGGCTGATTATTTTTTATAATGTGGGTATGTCATAAGTACCCACTACCTAGGCCCTTAGCTCTCTGCTTTTCTCCTCGTCCATATATCCTCTTGCTCTGGCTGTACAATCCAGGCACCTCTGTAAGCACACCCCTCTGTGGATCCCAGCTTTCTCAGACCTACCTCCTGTTATCCTGATTCTCCTCATCTTTCCCTTTTTGCTTTCCAGCTTCTCTTAGTGAGGCTAATACACTTTTGCTTCTCACAGAGAGCTGGGAAATGCTGTTAGTAAATCACCTTTACTTTTCCACTAAGTCAGTTCTGGGTTGGAAAACCATTCTTCAGCCGTAGTCAAAGGACCTAATCTAGTGGTTGCTGAAGCTTATTAGGTGACTTTTTGTCTGTAGGCTTAGTCTTACTAGCAAGGATCTTTAGAGAAAATCTTTCTCAGATGGCCTTTTTTCTTCCATGTAAGTTGTAAGTGTTGAGGGATGAGGATGTATTTTTTTTTTTTGTCCTGACGTATTAAATGACATATCTTTAAAAAATCTTTTGTAAAGGAAAAAAAATATACATAAGTGGGAAAATTACTCTGTGAAATAGCTGAATAATACTATGGTTTCTCCTTTCATCATGTGCCATGATAGAGCTGCAAAGAAATGGCACATCATAACAATAAATCAGGGGTGGAATAAACAATTACCTAAAGCTAACACTATAAACTTGTGATAAATTACTGCACTGTTTTCTCTGTGATGTATTCTAGAGTCATTGTTTTGATTATAGGTATGTTTTTCTCCCATTATATGACTTACAAGTTTTTCTATATACTGTAATTGGCGGAGAGGTCTGCCTGTGCTAGCAGGCAATACGGGAAATGGCTTCATTGCAAAGTATGCTTTTTCCAACCTTCTATGTGGAATCATTCGATATTCTTGCAGACATCTTAGTTATTTAGATAACTCTGTATGTAAAGTTAAAGCGATTCTTATTTGTGTGTTAAAGAGTATTTTTGTATCCATGGATCACTACTTACAACCAAAAGTATTTGGACTTGATGAAGAAAATTCATCAAATATAGATCCAGTAAGAAGAATTAATGTACAAAAATGAACTGAGAGTACAGAACCTATACTGAAAGTTAGCAGAGATTGATTAAATTGATTCAAGCGAAAACATCCTCAGCTATTTTCAAGGAGAGTCAATTATCTTAGGTTTTTTGAGGCTCTGCTGACCAGATTAGGAGAGCAATGCCTCTGATGCATAGCAGACAATCTGTAGAGGACATCCTTTGTTCCTTCAAAAAGGGTAATTTCTTTAAAGCAAAGGTTATGCGTTGGCTCCTCAGACATAAACCTTGCTTTCGAATATGATCCTGGTAACTTCGTGCCATCTAGTTTTGAAGGCTACAACTGGAAACCAGCAAAGTCCTTTGAAAATCTAGCCATACAAATCCTGTAAAGTCTGATGTATCAAAGCCTAAAATGTAAACCTCAAAATTACACTGAATTACTTGTTAGCCCCAATTGCCTCTTATCTTCTGTCTCCTTGCCCCTTTGGTAAGTTCAGAGCTCAGCTACAACTCCAAAGGTGAGATACAGTTGCAGGTAAAATTGATAAATTCACAGTATTTAAGCAAAAACAGCACAGAAGTGGCTAATTAATGATATGCAATTAGCTGGCAGTGAGAAATAATGGTACACTTACTACCAATGTCATTAGCAGAACAGGTAAGCCACGATACCAGACACTTAAAAAATGTTAATAACCATTCCACATTTCTAAACATCTTTCTGTAAGTACCCTCTGAAACACCCACCTGCTTACCTACATTTACCCAGACCCTCTCTCACAGGCAGCACAGGTTACAAACATCCCCAACTCTCCTGGATTCAGTTTCCATTCTTACATGCACCTCTCCTTGGATAAGCAGGGTTTCCAGCTCTGTGTGTGCCATTTCACGTGTACCCACATAGGACCTGTGCCCATCCGTTACACTAGTATTCCCTGCAGCATAGGCAGAAACTGTGATACTACTGGGCTGACTTCTGGCAGTGCCTGATCAGGTTTTGACTGCTACTGTTCCCACCCCAAAGTCCCCTGCTGCAAGTTTTCATGCTGCTTTTATATAATTTCTGAAGCTGACTCCTTTCTTGTTTCAAAAGTCACTTTGTAAATTCCTGATTACTGTTTAACCTTGCTGATGATCACCTTCCTCTTTGTCATGATAAGACTGGGACAAACATCCTCCCGGGCACACAGGTTTTGTTGTACATGGGCAGGCTGTGTGAGCACTCCTGTGACATATTTCCTACCTGTCTTCAGTGTCTCATTTAGATTCCCTGTACAGCCACTGGAGGAACAGAGCAGTTTTAAACCTCAATTAAAGTCACCATTTTGAGGTGTCTACCTTAGGATGGCATAAATCATGCTTTTCAAGTGTCTGTGTTCTGCACAGAGGTATAAAAAGAACCTAGACATTTAGCTCTCTGTTGTGAATTAAGCCCAGGCCATAAGTCAGCCATGCAGCCCTCTCACTCACTGCCCCCCTTTCTTCCCCCGCCCCTGCTCCCCAAGGGATGGGGAGGAGAATTGAAAGAATGTAACTCCCATGGGTTGAGATAAGAACAGTCCAGTAACTAAGGTATAACACAAATTGCTACTGCTACCACCAATAATAATAATGATAAGGGAAATAACAAGGGAAGAGAATACAATACCACCTGTCAATACCCAACCCGAACGAGCAGTGAACCAGCCCTTCCGGGTAACTCTCCGTTACCTCCTGGGCATGATGTGCTGTGGCATGGAATACCTCTTTGGCTAGTTTGGGTCACGTGCCCTGTCTCTGCTTCCTGCCGGCTTCCCCTCCTGCCTGAACATGAGACTCGGAAAGTCCCTGGTCAGACTAAACCTTTGAGCAGTAACTAAAAACATCAGTGTTATCAGCGCTGTTCCCAGGCCAAAAGCCAAAACACAGCACTGCACCAGCTACTAAGAAGGAGAAAAACTGACTGCTAGTGCTGAACCCAGGACACTCTCACATCCATATAAGCGATGTAGTCTTATGCGGTGGGATTCCTCCATGGATTTTGACACCTGGGTGAATTGTCTTCATGTGAGTTGTGCCTGTAACAGTGAACAGAAAGCTAATCAATGCAGTCAGTGAAGGTAGTTTTTTTAAGAGTGCCTTTCCTAAGGTTAGTTGAAGAAAATATTTCGTATCTCATGAGGAGGCAAGGCTATGCTAGGGCTGAGCTAGAAAGTAATCTCAGAAAGATCCCTACAGTTTGGTTTTATACTTTTTCTCTGGGCAATCCCCAGTTTTCTGCTCCAGCATCTCTCCTAAGAAATTCATTTGCAGAAAAATTGCTAGAGGAAAATTCTCTCAAGGGAGTTACTACAGTCACCACAGCATTCAGCCCTGCAGGTGCCATGGTCTACTCTTCTTGAGTCCCCATGAGTCTGTGCATGAAACTTTCAAATCAGAATTCCTTTTTCAATTAAATTGCATTTTTTCAGTGTGTCAGGCCTTACGCTGGTGGTTCAGTGTATTTTGAGGAGCCAAAGAGATCCATGTCGATGAGATCATAAACCTTACTTTAATGACTGCAGACTGTAAAAGGTGGATGACAAAGCGGGTAGAGAAAAAGCGTTGTAAAATTAATATTGATTAGTGGCTTATCCTAAAGCAGAAGTAGTTATCAGTGAGCAAAAGGCCAATGAGTTAAAATTAATCTCACAAATATTCCTAGTTCATTATGCCTTTACAGAAAATGTGCTTGACCCATGTAACTTGGCTGCATTTACACACTTCTTTCAGGGGTTACGTAAATATGTGGAATGTACCTCCAACTGTATGCATTCAGCATGTGGATGAACATCTTTCAGCTCCTGAGAAGTCTTGCAATTCTGTATACAATGGTGTCATTGTACATAATATATGTGCATATCAATGTTAAGTTTTACAGCCTACTAAAATTTAATCCCTCTGTTTAAAAATTTGCCAGCCAGAGGTCAGCTTTCTCCCAGACTAACTTCCTCTGACTGCCAACAGTTTTTCATGATCGATCAATGAGATTTATCCAATGAGATTGGATCTTGCTGGAGAGGTAGCCCGTTTCTTCTGAAGGTGAGAGAACTAGTGTCAATGGTGATCATCTGAAGAAACCTTCAATTCAGTGACTTTTGTATACTGCAGTTGAACATAGATATTTATATATCTCTGTTGGGCACACTCAGAAGAACCGGAGGTTGTTGCAGGCTTTCAGACTTTGTCACCCCTAATCCATATAGTTTACATTTTCCCCATCAGTTGCTGAGGATCGTGTTGGATCTGTAGCAGTCAAAACTAACTTGAACTTGTTTAAATAGCATTTTTTTTGTGAATTGGAATTTAACCTGAAGTAGGCATCTCTTGTCTCCACTGGTCCTGAACCAGCCTGACTAAATATTTATTTTCAGTCACTGGCTTAGAATAAACATTGTCCTGAAACCTGATATCCCCTAATGAGAACCTGTTGAGCAATGTGTCTTTTCTAGTCTGGCTAAGGAGGGCTGTAGCTAAAAGACAGTTCCTTGGTGAAGACAGTTTTATTTTAATGCCTGTTGTGTTGGAAACAGTTGGCTATTATAGCCAACAGCTCACTAGGGGTGCAAACAGGGCAAATCAGCCTGTCTTTCATCAGTTCTCACTAGAAAATATATGCATTGCATATCCTTTTTGTGCAGATGCTTAAGAATTTATTTACAGTGAGGACAAAATGAATAAAGAGGCTTTTTCTGTCTGTCTTGCCCTTCCTTCCAATAATCCCCATTTCTCCTTATAAAATTCTGTAACTTTTTGTGCTCCCTATGCAGCAAAATACCACATTTTTTGACTTAGCCCCTCAATACCTACTGTAGATTTAGGAAAACAGAGAAAAGATGCAAGCCAGCTTAACAGGAATGTGTATGGTGTACAGGATCTGACAGAGATGCTGGAAATAGTTGTTAAAGTCATCTGAAGAACCACCATGTAGTTCCCCCTTGGTGAAATGAGTCTTTATTTTATTTGTTTTTATTTCCAATGAACAGTTTAATTAACTGTTTTTTTGCCTGAACCAGGAACTGAAATGAGACAGTTTAACTTGGAGATTAATCTAAATCAGAAGTGATTTGGAAAGCATGTAGCTTTTGTTCTTAATTGTTGTACTGCTCTATGGGAGAAACACAGCTTTGATGATCTTAGACTTTGAGAAACACAGACTCCCTTTCAGCCTGTTGTGCCAGGCAAATAGAGCATGACCTGAGGGTTTGGATAATCTCTTTATAAATAGCAGTTCCGGGGCACTTTTGCCCTAGAGCCTCATGGAATAGCAGTACACGTGGAAAACTTTCTATTGCATGAAAATACAGTATGATGTCATTCAAGATTTCCACATCATGCAAATATCCAAAGGGCAGAGTTGGGCTACATGTGCAACCTTCGCTTTGCAGCTTCCTGGCAGTCTGAGGTTATGACTTTAGTCATGTATACTGTTGTAATTTTTTTCCTATTAGCATTTCAAATAGTTTTAGCAGAAAGAGGAGAAAAAGTCCCTGGCACTGCAAACCGTCAGTCCAGGTATGTGCGTGGAGGACTTTTATTCAGTAAAGCTTGGGAAGGGAACCATTTGTTAGAATGAAATCAGAGGTGATAAGAACAGGGAAACAGGCAGACCAACTTCCTACCGTCCAGTTATTTACCAGCACAACAGTATGAAGTTACTGGAACTGAAGAGAGCAGAAAGCAAAGGAGGATCACTGTTAATGCATATTTGAGCATTTCCTGTGGCTGGCTGTAGGCAATAATACAGGATTTTTTGAAAAGGAAAAGTGGAAAAAGTGCTTACAAAAGTGCAAGGTCCTATACCTGGGTCGGAGCAATCCCAGGCACAGCTACAGACTGGGCAAAGAAGAGATTCAGAGCGGCCCTGCAGAGAAGGACTTGGGGGTGCTGGTCGATGAGAAAATGAACATGAGCTGGCAGTGTGTGCTCACAGCCCAGAAAGCCAACCGTATCCTGGGCTGCATCAAAAGGAGCGTGACCAGCAGGTCGAAAGAGGTGATCCTGCCCCTCTACTCTGCTCTTGTGAGATCTCACCTGGAGTATTGTGTGCAGTTCTGGTGTCCTCAACATAAAAAGGACATGGAACTGCTGGAACAAGTGCAGAGGAGGGCCACGAGGATGATCAGGGGACTGGAGCACCTCCCATATGAAGACAGGCTGAGGAAGTTGGGTCTGTTCAGCCTGGAGAAGAGAAGGCTGCGTGGGGACCTCATAGCAGCCTTCCAGTACCTGAAGGGGGCCTATAGAGATGCTGGGGAGGGACTCTTTGTCAGGGACTGTAGTGACAGGACAAAGGGTAACAGGTTAAAACTTAAACAGGGGAAGTTTAGATTGGATATAAGGAGGAAACTCTTTCCTGTTAGGGTGGTGAGACACTGGAATCGGTTGCCCAGGGAGGCTGTGAGTGCTCCATCCCTGGCAGTGTTCAAGGCCAGGTTGAATGAAGCCTTGTGTTGGATGGTTTAGTGTGAGGTGTCCCTGCCCATGGCAGGGGGGTTGGAACTAGATGATCTTGAGGTCCTTTCCAACCCTAACTATTCTATGATTCCATGATTCTATGATTATTACATTTAACTGCAATATGCTGCTTGAAGAAACTGAAAACCATTCATCTGTGCCAGTGCAGACCAGTGTGCTTGGCAGTATTCATGCTCACAAGGGGAGGCTCCAGCACTGTCTAGACAATTCTGTGGACTAGACTGCACAGAAGTATAGTGTAAGATCTGGTGTCAGCATAGCAAATACATCATAGCACATCACCAGGAACTAGTGATGTATCCCTGAGATCCCTACTGGGTCCATTAATATTCAACATATTTGTTAAATGTTTGGATGATAGAACAGAGTGTACCCTCTAATGACACAAAGCTAAGGAGGAATGGCTGGTACATCAGAGAGTCATGCTGCCATCCAGTGACCTCACCAGGCTGGAGAAATGGCCCAACAGGAACCTCATGAAGTTTAACAAGGGGAAGTGTAAAGTTCAGTACCTGAGAAGGAGCAGCCCCAGGCACCAGTACCTGCTGGAGACCAACATTCTGGAGAGCAGCTCTGTGGAAAAGGGCTTAAGGGTCCTGGTGGACACCAGTTTGACCAGCAGTCTGCCCCTGTGGCATACCTGGAGTACTGTGTCCAGTTCTGGAATCTCCAGTTCAAAAGTGAAGTGCAGAGAGCCCAGAGGAGAGCCACTAAGATGATTAAGGGACTGGAATATTTCTTACATGAGGAAAGGCTGGAGAAGTTTCACAGGTGCTCAGGGAGATCTCGCCAATGTTTATGAAGGGAGGCTGTAAAGAAGGGCACAAACTAAAACACATGAGATTCCTTCTGAACATCAGGAAACACTTTTTCACTCTGAAAGTAACTGAGCACTGGCACAGGTTGCCCAGAGAAGTTGTGGAGTCTTCATCTTTGGAGGTTTTCAAAAGATGTCTGGACGCAGGCCTGGGCAAAGTGCTGTAGATGACCCTGCTTAATCAGGGGGAAAGTCAAAATGACCTCCAGAGGGCCCTTCTGACCTCAATCCTTCCGTGGTTCTGTAATTCTGTCATCATGCTTCAGAGCCAAAATACCACATTAAATCTTGTTGTGGACTTGCTAAAGGCAAGGCTTGGTTAACTCATCTACTGTGGCTTCTTCTTGACTGTAGTAGTCAAAGGCAGCTGGAGAGATGACAACCATATCAGACTCCAGAGGGGCGGCTACTGAAGCTGCATACTTCCACCATGTTATCCCAGTGGAACATGTGTAAGTGCATGATAGAAAATATACAATGACATTTCTAAGTCTACTAAGTAGGGAAATTATTGGAAATAATCAGATATTTTTCTTTTCTGAATGTCAATGTGCTTTATCTTCGGAGATAGTACTTTATACTATAAAAATGTATCTGTTTCATAATATAGTACTACTAAATTAATAGTTTTACATAGTTGATACACTAATTGTGTTATGTGCTGTGTAATAACTGTAATGGAAATATGATTTAAAGGCAGCCCCTTTTTTAGCACAAAGGACTGATTCAACAAAACCTGGCAGTGTCTCACTCTTCACTGGAGCTCTGTGTTGTTCCTGTCATTTTCTTAAGTCTTATCTGAAGTGATGAGGTGGGTGAATTCACGTAAGTGATGAAAATAGCTGAGGACAGTGTTGTGCAGGCCAATGATTATGCCACTGGGAAGATTCACGAGTCCAGAAACCTCAGGATGTGCAAGAGTTCAGTCAAAACACAGGTTGTGGTGACTTTTTTCCAGCATCTTTCTTCTGTATTCTATTTAAAGTTTGTTAACCTGGAGTAAGAGTTTGTAGTCAAGGTCAAGTGCGATAGCCCTTGGTGCAGTATGTTAACAGGAAAAAATGCTTGTGCTTTGAGTGTGCTATTACCTACTGCTGAAAAAATAAGTGTCTGTGGTTTCCATTGCCTAGAACCAGTGAGAGCAAAAGGTTTCATCAAAGTAAGCTTAGTCTGTGAGCAAAGTCTGAGTCTGTATTTTTTAAAACCATTAATACAGAGTTTATTTGTGATATGCTTATTTTTAAAAAAAGAGTCATTCTGTACTCGTATGCAGTGTGGAGCTTTTCATGCCACTCTACTCTTCAAATGAATAAGATCTGAAGCTGACATTCTGAAGCAATTTTTACTTCTACTAGCCTTTCAATGCATGATTTACTGTAAATGTTCAAAAATACATGTAATCTTTTTTACAGCTGCAAAGGTTTTTTGAGATATTCTTCAGAAGCAGTTCTCCCCAACAAGCCTTCAACAACATGAAGGAAGCTATAAGCAAACTTCTACTTATGACTGAGGTATTCAGTGAATCGTCTACCTCAGGACCAAATTCTTTCAATCAGTAAGTGATCAGTGGTCATTGCTATGCTATTGTCAAAATATCTCCTTAGAACAGAATAAAAATTGTAAAGGATACATGACTCCTAAAATGAGATATTCACCTCTATTTCATACTTCCTTTTAAAGTGACAACATGCTGCATATAGGAGTAAAACTCTCCTATATCCACAGTGCTTATAGTTTGTGAAAGATTATGATGGATACTTAGGACCAGATACTGTGTCCTGATTAAGTGTTTCAGGCAGTACTAATGAACAGAAATCTCTCACAATTGGGCTAGTTCTAACGTATTTCTAAGATGTATTTCCCTTCAATGAGCCTTCTGTCTTCTGTCAAATATTTAATGTTAGAGTAGTCCAGACGGTTCAGAACTGGCTGTGGCAGGCAAGCTGAACAAGAGACACTGTAGAATACTTTATGAAATATACAGTAGTAAATATACCTAGTCAGCAACAGTCACATTTGTGTGGGCTTTAAATCACTGTAATAATTTCTATTACAGTGTTAAAGTTCTGACACATAAATCAACTTTATGTAATATTTGTATTAATTAAAATTAATATTTATATATATATGTTATGTCACATCCCTGACATTTTAGAGATAAACGTGAAATAAGTCACTATTAATTAAATTTATATGTTTTATAAAGCTGTTTGAGAACCCAGGTGTTTTAGTAGCAATAATATAAAGCTCATTATTTGACTTATGCAAGTTGGAAATAAAGCTTACATTGTGAGCGGAGAGGGTAGTGAGGAGGGAAGCAGTGTAACAGGGATGGAGCTAGTTTGACAGTGGCCAGTATTTTTTACCAAGGGGATGGATATCTCTGGTTTGTGTAGACCAAGACTTGCTTAGAGCTCCTGGCCCATGCCTTCAAACAACCCCATAGCTGCCGCTAATTCTTTGGCTTCAGTGCATCAGAGTTTCACCATCTATTGCCCACCAGATGTCTTCAGAACTTTTGCAGGAGCTGATTCTCATCAAAAGGCATTTTCTCCTCCCATGTATTTCACCTCCCTCACTGGTTTAAAAATTAACCATATATAAATACACTTTAATATAGCATTGTTTTCATCTGCTCACAGTCTGACTCTGTCTATCTTTAATACTGCTGTCTTTTCTTAGAAATTTTATTTAGTCTGTATTGCATACTGTTTCTTGGCCTGTGTGTGTATGTTCTTGTGTGTGCTCTCTGGATCTGTGTGTGGATGTCGTAGCATATATAGGGCCATGGTTTAATGGTTGACTTGGCAGTGTTAGGTTACCATTTGAACTTGATGATCTGAAAGGTTTTTTCCAGCTTAAATGATTATATGATTCTCAATTTTGTGAGTACCTATTTCACTGAATCTGATTCCCGTTACATTGTATTTCAGATGCAGCCAATGTTTTCAAATGCTAACCTTTGACGTTGGATTTGGCACCTCCGTATACCCAGTTGTTCTCAAGGTGAGAAAATTACACAAGTTATTTCCTGACCCAAAAAAACTTACACCAAAAAGAACCAGCAGGGAAGCCTCTTTGATAGGTACCCTCAAATTTCTGAGAAGTGTACAAATACATCAATATTAATTTTACCTGGGGAGTGGGGAGTTCCCGGTTTGTAAGGGACAGAGTTCCTGCGATGAAGTTTGGCACACCACTAAAGTTTCCATTTTAGCATTAAGGGACTATCACCCCAACTATCAGTGAAACAAAATCCACAGGAAGCATTGCATGAAGGTAGAGTTGGGTATTAACTGTGCCAGAGCACACATGAAGGGAGAAAGTTAAAATACCACAAGTGGCTTTTAATAAAAATGGAAGTTCTCCATGAATTGAACTGTACTTCTCCAGCTCATGACCTGCTTTGACCTCTACCGTGCTGCCTTCTTCCTGCATGGTCCTCAGCGCCCTCAAAACCAGAGAAATATGACCTGGGCACAAACTCCCTGTGCCAGTTTTGTACCACTCCTACCTCAGAACAGCTGGGGCGGAAACAGTAGTTGTGCTGCTTTCCAGCTGTTTCTCATTGCCCCTGTATATACACACAAACATGTATAGACCTAGGTACATAAAATCTTTGTTCTTATTTATGATACACAAAGGAAAAAAAAAACAGTAAATAAAATATATCCTAGGAAATTACAAGAGGACATTTTAAAAATGTATCCTCAGTAAAAATCTGTTGAGGTTTCTAGTAACAAGAGTGCAGTCAGTCTCTCCATCCTTCACAAAAACAAAGATCCTTGAAACACAATGAAAAAATGGACATATGAAGGTTTGCACAAGTTTAAACAAATCCATGACGACAATATCCTTAATTAGTCTGACAAGACCTGTTTAGCTAGTATAAAAAATGTGATGTGTTATTAACTGTTTAACAGGCTGTAAAAAAAAAATCTGCCAGGAATTGCTTAAAAACCTAAACATAACACATAATGTTTACCTGCCTGTATAGTAGTCTCAACCACCAGCTACAATCCATGAACGTACAGTCAATCAGTTGAATAGTTTCTTATGAAAACACAAATTACTCTAAAAAATCCCAGTTGATAATTACTATGATTTTTTACTTTGGATAATATCCTTTGGAAACCATGTTATGCACACAGCTCAAGCAGCTTCAAGTTATATGGTTTTATGTTTTTATGTTAAAATACTAATTTATTTGTATTTTATAAACATGAGTTTATTCATTGTGTTTATGTATTGTAAAACTTATATTTTCGTCTTTCACAAGTCCTAAATACCAGAGTTATGCAAGAGTTGTTACTATATAATCTGACATTTTTATTTTTAATTATATTTCAAATCAAGCACATGAAAAAAGCGTTCACGTGAGTATGCAATATTACACTCTATCCACTGGAGGTCAGCAAACATTGTGATGTGTAGTTCTGATGGAAAATGTGGCACAGAATTTGTTAGATTATAATTCTGTCTGTTTTATTAATATTATGATCTGTTTTTTAAATAAATAATTACAGTCTGGTAAATGTGGTTATGAGAAGACTGGACTTGATGTTCAGACTGTAAATTCTTATCTTGTTTTCCAACAGGTGCATGAAAACTTTGACTTTCAAGATGAGGATGAATCAAATATTCAGGACCAAACATTGAAAGAATTGCTTTTTGAAGATACTTTTAATTTTCTCCTGTCTAATGAATCCTCAACGACCAGTTTCATAGAAGCTTTACAAAAAATATATGGATCAGCTGTGAATAAGGTAATTCATTCCACCTTTTGCTTATTATTAACTATTTGAAAATATTTAATTCTAGATGGTATGCCGTTCTGAAATTTTGGTGCAAACTTATAGAATGAAGGATTTATTTAATCAAATGCAGGATTTATTTAATCAAAACCTGTTACTGAATTTTGGGGAATAAGACAGTAATTATATTGAACAATCACATTTTGTTTTAATAAAAAATTGCCTCTCAAATTATATCATTCCCCAATGTACAGTATTTTAAAGATAGATTTAAACCTTTAACACAGTAATTTCTCCACCGTTTTTAGATGGTCTTCTTAAATATACAGGTTTGTGCCTTTTCATAATCTGAGAATTGACTAACTCAGACAAGGAGATTCACGAGCATCAGAATTCACTTGTTTTCTACAACTTTGTGTCTTCCTCTGAATAAAAGTTCCAGTTACTTTTTTTTTTTTTGCATTTATAAGATCTGCATAAAGTTTACATTATGATTTCTGACAAGTGAGGATCTCCTGTAGCAGTTTTTCTTTCAGTCTGGTCACTTTTAAGGGTGCATTTCTGAGGAACCCCCTGCTTGCAAGACTTACAAGGCCTAAATTAGCCATGCAACCTCTGCCTCTCAGACAGGTGTGGCTAAAACGGGATCATGGGTGCTAAATTAACGACAGGATAAAGTAGGAAGCTGCAGACACGGGCACGTATATGATACGATAACCTAAATCTACATTCCACAGGAGACCAGACCACATTGCAGTGTCTACTTCATTGTCTATGCAGTCTCTTCTCATGGTAGTTTGTAAAGGTACTTTTCTACACAAAGCTAATGCACAGTCTGCTTTACTCCATACTGAGAAATGGGAAGAGCTATCAAAGAGATGGCTTGACATGACTTTGGATGAGGTTAGCGCAAGTTGGGAGCTGCTATAGCCTGTTCCTTTGGTCACCAAAAAGATTGGAGTCTAAAAAAAGCGTGTTGCTTTCCATGTGATTTGACCAGAATATGCTGCCCTTTCCTTCATAGGATGGAACTTACCACAGAGAAGATGAGCAATGTTTGTCTTTAGAAGAGATAAATTCAATGATAACTTTCATAAAGGAGCTGAAGAGTCTTGGACAATTTGAGCTGGTAAAATGACAGGGTTTTTTTGTATTGGATATGTATTTTTTGTAAATCTCTTTAATATTTCTCTTTCGTTGCTGTTCTTTGTTGTCTCTGGCACATGCATTAGGCTGGATTAATAAGAAAAGGATACAGAAGTTATGCTGATTTTATTTTGGAGGATTTTTGGAATTTAAATTAAAATGGATAAATAAAACTGAAAATTTGACTTGAGGATTCCTTGAAAAGGACAGCTAAAGCAGAAACAGAGACCAGAAAATAGAATGAAAGGAAAAGGACGAACATTATGTAGATTACTAATGAGCTGGTACGAAAATGGAATGGTAATGCAGCAAAGTGGATGTGAATGGAAGAACTGGAGACAATACAGCACTGAGATCATGAATAGATATAGATGTGGCAAAAAAAGAAAGTGTAATATGTCATCTTCTTCACACTTCAAGAGAGTTTCTTTTTGATGAATAATAGAGGTGGAGGAGTAACAGTCAGTGTCTCTGAATAGGCATGGCAGTTAATGGGGGAAATGATGAGTATTAGGGAAATAAAAGATCTGCAACTGGATCTATTGTTCAGAAAGTCTGCATGTTATCAGGATTTCTTCTAGACCTCCTGGATAAGTATCAAGGTTGGAGATTGATGAGGCTTTGTGGAAGTTGTATGAGAGGTAAAGGAGTAAGACCTCCGTGTCAGTACTAGTAATCCTGATTTGCAAGGCTGAGCAAGACAGTCACTTTCTACACATGTGGAAAGAGCATTAATGTATATCTATCCATATACTATATACACTGTCATCTGATGATTTCTCTCTTCTTTGCATTCTACAAATATTATGCATAGTCTCTAATCAGTGTCTCTCTTCTCAGCTTTTCCCCTCTGCTGCACCCCAGATTCAAACTTTACTGCGTGACCTTTATCACATGGTGGACCCAATGAGACAGCTTGGTTCAGTCCTGACTGTGCATTGGTTGCTTTCCAGTTTACTTGAACAATTCCAGTCCATGACTAAAGAGGCACAAATGAATCCTTCAGAATGGTAAGATAGCTATAATATGAAATGTTGAGGGTAGTTTCTCAAATTATATTAACTGAAACAGATCCAGTGAGCATCATAAAACTTAATCCTTCAGTAGATGTAGTGGATTTACAACACCTGAGATGAAGGTCCATCATCCCATTGTGGAGCAGTGTCAGCCATTCCGGCATTAGAGATGTAGTTAGGTTTTTACCTAGGACAGGTTTTTTTCTTTTGTTCTGTTTCTAATGCATATATGTCATACTTCTTTACGAACTACAGTCATATCTGATTTTGCAAAGAATGGCTTAGGAGCAGAAGCTCATTAGACAATGTGTATGCTCTGTTCCAGTAAGTCTAAAGTTAAATGTGCAAATGACATTATTTTGTATGTTTTGCTTGGAGAACACCATAGTGACTACATAAGGCATCTGTAAGATTTCTGAAGTTTTAATTTTGTTTCTCATTAAATTGGGTGTGGCTTTCGGCAAGTCAGTAGTTGGCTGTATCTTTGTTTACTTAGCTATAAAGTGGAGCTTATACTTTACCACTATGCTAGGTAACTGTTTATTGGTGTTTTGAACATACATAGTTCCATGAATGTGCTAAGTATTATTGTTGCTACTGCCAGCCACTCCATGAAAACTAACTCAAAGATGCAGCTGTTTGCATTCATGTGTAAGCCCTTGCCCTTTTGCTGAAATATTTAGGTTTGCATATCAAAGCATACCAGCCTTTAGCAGCTTTCTGTTCTAATCTAAGCGGTGCCACTCTCTCACTTTGAGCAAGCCCCTTGGCCTCTTTTGTTTTTCTTCAAGCTGAACATTATTGTATATGTATAAATATGTAGAAGTACCATGACCTTTCTCCAGGGCATAGGCCAATCTGCTTCTTTGCACTGTATTTTTCTGCAATGGCTAAGCTAATAATGCCATTCTGTCCATTCACTGTATATAAGAACACTTCTTTTGACATTGCAAAATCATAATCTTCCATTCCTATAGCTACATGCATGTGTTGGTGAAGCATATGTCAGATATGCATGTAATTATACTTAATTGCAAGAAAGAGCTTAGTAGAGTTTACTCCCCAAATAGTTCAGGTAAGCATTCTCTCCAAGCTTTAATTAATCTTTTTTGAGATTCCCAGATTTGATGAGTTTGTATATCAGATCAATTTTCCTGAATTTCTTAGGTTAGGGCCAGGTTGTTTTGTTGATGTGTTTAACAGTTCCTATTTCTCTGACTATGCAAAATCGTTATTTCCATTTACAAAATCCAGTGATTTCACAGTTGACTGTCCAACCAGACAAGATACTTATGGGAAAAAATAATGACTTCTGACTTCAGTCTTGTGCAGTTATTCTGTTCACTGAGCATGAGTACACAGGGTGAAGAAAGAATTTAAAGGTCTAGTTTTCTTAACCCATTTCATCTACATGACTAGTATTAAAACCTTAAATGGTATTAGTGATCTCTCTGAATTCCTTTCACAGGAGAAGCAAGAAGAACTCTAGAAACTCATCTCAAACTATAATGAAATGGTTACAGCCTAGGTGAGAATGACCATCTCAGATGTATTGGTATAACATAAAAAAGTTCTTTAAATGTGAGGGAGTGGTACTACCTAACATGCACTAAGATCAGTTTTCTGCATTGTTTGTGTGCTGTTTTTCAACTTTGAACAGTTTCAACTTGTGATATGACTAAGATTGTTACTGTCTTTTAGAATAGGGGCTATGAAGTATTGCGGCAAGTATGTTTGGCTGTGTCAGACAGCAGGGTAGCATGGTAGGATCAGATTACTGAGAAAAGCTAACCACTCTGTATTTGCAGAAGACAGAAGCCTAAGCAGGTCAATAAAGTTGCAAATGCTTTAATGAAATCAACTGATATATTTGGGAAAGTGTTACTAGCCTCCTGTGTGTGAGGCCAAAATAGAAGCAGCAGCCTGGAAACTGAATTTGGGTTGGAAGGATTTTCTTGGAGTTTAACCTGGACATGCTCAACACCTGGGCAGTTTGAGAAACAAACATGGTTTGGCCTGTGGGGCAGAGGAAAACAACAGCAAGGAAGTCTGGATAAGATCACTGATCTGCAATGGAAGGAATGAGAGACAGAGAAAGAGGAAAGTTGGGATTGAATGTGAGGAAACCAATCCTGTTCTTCAGTGTGCTCTTTGGTATTTCTCTTTCGACTATCAGCACAAGATACTTCATTTGGTGAACCCTATGCCCTCATGGAAACTCTGTGACAGAGGCCATGAAAACACTAGAAAACAGAGAGCTAACATTGCTGGTCAATTGAACAGAAAAAAATTGCTAGTGATCATGTCTCACAAAATTACCTCCTGTGGCTTCTCATTTTCGAGAGACCTAGAAAACATTATCTAAAGAAATAAAATTCATAACTCTGCTGAATACTGAAATATCAATTTTTTCTTTATGGCCCATTAAGAATTGCACCATCCACAAGTAACACATGCACTGGAGACCACAAAAGTTACTACATTTTTTCCTTTTTTATCTACCTTTTGAAAAATCCCTGTGTGGATTCACAAGCATGTAGTCACCTAGGGTACCTGACATACAGTCATTAGTTTCATTAGCACTAATAGGCAGTGTGTATGTCTGTGCTTGATGGCTCCTCCAAGATAATAAATAAGAAGTCACTCATAAAGATGAAGGTTCTTTCTTGGGTAACAGTGTGTGAAGAACAGGACTCTGCAGAGTCCAGGATCTCAGCCACTGCCTGCCTGAAGAAGAGCTTTGTAACTGCATCATCCCTCAGTCTGCTGACTGCAAGGGGCTTGGACAAAGGAGTACTTGATGGTGAAGATGATTAAAAAGCCCAGTTTTCAGCAGAGATAAATCATAGAACCATTTAGATTGGAAAAGACCTTTAAGATATTGAGTCCAGCAGTTAACCTAGCACTGCCAAGTCCACCACAAAACCATGGCTGTAAGTGCCACATCTACACATCTTTTAATATCTCCAGGGATGGAGATATCAACCACTTCCCTGGGCAGCCTGTTCCAGTGCTTGACAACCCTTTTGGTGAAGATATTTTTCTTAATACCCAATCTAAACTTCCTCTGGTGCAACTTGAGGCTGTTTCCTCTTGTCCTATCACTTGTTACCTGGGAGAACAGACCAACACGCACCTTGCTACAACTTCCTCTCAGATAGCTGTAGAGAGTGATGTCTCCTCTTAGCCTCCTTTTCTCCAGGTTAAAAAACCCCAGTTCCCTCAGCTGCTCCTCATAAAACTTGCTCTCCCGAGCCTTCACTAGCTTCACTGCTCTTCTTTGAATATGCTTCAGAGCCTCAATGTCTTTCTTGTAGTGAGAGTCACAAAACTGAACACAGGGTTTGAGGTGTGGCCGTACCAGTGCCAAGTACAGGGGGGCAGAAGTTCCTTAGTCTTGCTGGCCACACTGTAATTAGAGTGTCTTTCTGTAAATATAGTAATCTGAGTATCTAAATGTAATAGCACTTCTAAATATTACAGTTCAATACCCTGCTGTAATTAGCTAGAGCAGTTATGTGGATTTTAATGTTGCCTGATAATAATTGCAATCTCCTTACAAGTTGAAACGTACAGGTCATGCCATTTTCCTGACGACTGGAAAATGGGAAATATAACCCCCATTTTCAAGAAGGGGAAAATGGAAGACCCAGGGAATTACAGACCAGTCAGTCTCACCTCTGTGCCTGGCAAAATCTTGGAGCACATTCTCCTGGAAGGCATGCTAAGGCACATGAAAAACAACAAGGTGCTTGGTGACAGCCAGCATGGCTTCACTAAGGGCAAATCCTGCCTGACCAATTTGGTGGCCTTCTATGACATGGCTATAGAACGGACAGACACGGGTAGAGCAGTTGATGTCATCTACCTGGACTTGTGCTAAGCAGTTGACAGTGTCTCATACAACATCCTTGTCTCTAAATTGGAGAGATATCAATTTGATAGGTGGACCACTCGGCGAATAAAGAACTGGCTGGATGGCTGCACACGAAGAGTTGTGGTCAATGGCTCAATGGCCGGCTGGGGACCAGTAACGAGTGGTGTCCTTCAGGGATTAGTGTTGGGACCGGTCTTGTTCAACATCTTTGCTGGTGACATGGACAGTGGGATTGAGTGCGTCCTCAGCAAGTTTGCCGATGACACCAAGCTATGTGGTTCGGTTGATACCCTGGAGGGAAGGGATGCCATCCAGAGGGACCTTAATGTGCTTGAGAGGTGGGCTGATGCCAACCTTATGAAGTTTAACCATGACAAGTGCAAGGTCCTACACCTGGGTGGGAGCAATCCCAGGCACAGCTACAGGTTGGGCAGAGAAGAGATTCAGAGCGGCCCTGCAGAGAAGGACTTGGGGTTGCTGGTCGATGAGAAAATGAACATGAGCCGGATTCAGTGTGCGCTCGCAGCCCAGAAAGCCAACCGTATCCTGGGCTGCATCAAAAGGAGTGTGACCAGCAGGTCGAAGGAGGTGATCCTGCCCCTCTACTCTGCTCTTGTGAGACCTCACCTGGAGTATTGTGTGCAGTTCTGGTGTCCTCAACATAAAAAGGACATGGAACTGTTGGAACAAGTCCAGAGGAGGGCCACGAGGATGATCAGGGGACTGGAGCACCTCCCATATGAAGACCTTGTAGCAGCCTTCCAGTACCTGAAGGGGGCCTATAGGGATGCTGGAGAGGGACTCTTTGTCAGGGACTGTAGTGACAGGACAAGGGGTAACGGGTTAAAACTTAAACAGGGGAAGTTTAGATTGCATATAAGGAGGAAGTTCTTTACTGTGAGGGTGGTGAGTCCCTGGAATGGGTTGCCCAAGGAGGTTGTGAATGCTCCATCCCTGGCAGTGTTCAAGGTCAGGTTGGACAGAGCCTTGAGTGACATGGTTTAGTGTGAGGTGTCCCTGCCCATGGCAGGGGGGTTGGAACTAGATGATCTTAAAGTCCTTTCTAACCTTAACTATTCTATGATTCTATGATTCCTTTGGGATGCGGGCCCTTGCAATGTTTTACACACTGCCACATTCCTGAGATACCCTCTGGGTAAACCAATGTCTGGCATTTCATAGAATTAAGACATCTTGTTTTCACCTTAAAACAGGGTTTGGGAGTGGGCAATGAAAAAGAAATAGCAGGGAGAAAACTTATATTTGACAAGTGTTAGCCATTACCTCCTCGGCACGCAGAAAGAGGGGTGTAAAATGGCTTATAACTTTGAAAAGAACTCTCTCTAATAGCTTGTTAAGTTTCTCCTTTGAAGTAGGTCATGAATGCACAGAAATTAGGGCGGTGTCTAGATACTGTTAGTTCAAAATTACATTTTCATGTACACACAGAGACACTGAGACAGAGCTGCTTCTTTCCTTATTGAGATAATGCAGAAATCTCTGTTTTATTATTGGACAGTTTACCTTTTACCATGGTTGACCTCACTATTGCTTTCAGCAGCTCCTTTTGAAATATTAGTGATGGCTTATTGTACAGAACAATATTGCCATCTCATTCCTTGGCACAGTGGCTTTCAAAATACAAAATGTATGGACAGTGGTATCCAGGAAGAAGCTGCTTTATGAGAGCTTCTACATACTGAGAGGAAAACATGTGAGAGCATCAAGAAATACTAATGAATCTCTGAAAAGGTCTTATCAGACAGAGGTCCCGTAGATGGATTGGAAAGAAGCCTATTGACTTCTCTTTTTTCACTGAGGAATTATATGTATACACTGGATGCTAATCATGTGATTTGTTTTGAATTAGTAAACACATTAAAACACATAGATGTTCCATTATGTGAATTCATGCTAACATCGGTACAGGTATTCACCTTGACACAGGCCTTTCTTTCTGTTTAGTTCTTTTTGAACAAAGTTGAACTTTAAACTCAAATATGTATAAACCTCCCCCATTCCAAACATTATGCAAACAGTTAAGAGATACGGCTTGGGTTATTTTATTCTTGGCTATATCTACTCTTTCTTCCCCTAGCAATTCAACTGTGTTTTGTAATTTATTTCTGGTTTTCTTTTTTCATGTGATATGCTACCATTTATTATGGAATGCGTGTTTTCTATCATGTTCATTCAGGTAATATAGCTAATGCTGGGAAATTACTCCAGAAGGTTCATCTTTCCATTGAGAATGTTAAAATATCATGGGACCTGGGATGCCATATAGAAATTTTTGAAAAATGTTCTATGGTTTATGTTAATTGTATTCATATAGAAATATGTCTGCTATTGAATTGGCAGGAATTCTTCTCAAGAAAATGCAAGTCCTAAGCAGAATGTTCCTTCTGACTTCAGGAAGAATCATGATGGTAAGGGATCAGAGTTAAGTCTGTTATATATGGTATGTTCTTCCTATTTGTACTACTTCTGATAGTGTATTTGATTTAGCTTACATTGTGTTGCATTTTAGATGAAAGTTCTTGGCTTACTACATATAGAAGACCAGTTTCTTCCTTACTGGTGTAAATTCTTCTGCTGAACCCATGAGCAGTGTTCGAGTCTAAAATGAAGAAAAGAATAAAAGAAATAAAAAGCGTGAAAGTACACTGTACTTTTTGTTATTAACACAATGAGAGTTCCTTCTCTGATAGGGTTTTGAATCGGGCTCAGAGCAGAAAATTATTAATTGTTTCTGCTTCTTTTTCAGCATTGCGTTATTCCAGTAAGACTAAAGAACAACAATGCAGTTATGGTAAGTCAGGGTCTTTCTAGACCACTAAGGGGGAAGAAGAGTGATTACTTGAATAAATTTCTTGGGGAGGGGTTTGTGCATGAAAAGGGTGAGTGCAGTGCCTGTGGGCTGTTATATTTAAAAAAGAAAAAAAAAAGGATTCTTAAGTAGAAGAATATTTATGAAACAATAATTGGGCTATTATGTTAAATAAGCCTCAAGCATAAAAATTAAACATTGCTAAGTGTGCATGTTAATGTGAGTATTCCATCATTCATTGATCCCTTGCCTCACTTCAATAGACTTTTGCCCCTCATTTCCAAGAACTTTAACATACATTTTTTTTTTTGCTGTGGAATGATCTTTAAACTTGTATGGAGTTTAATCAGCATTGTATAAGGTCAGTTTTCAGCTCAGTGGCGGAGCTTTAAGGAGCTGCTTAACATATGAAGAGTTTTTCTAAAATACCTGCTTGTAGGAATATCTAAAGCGTATTTAAGGATGCTTAAAGCTTAAAAGTATATTTGTCTTTGGTGGGAGCAATGCGTTCTGCTGCCTTCCTCATTGACACATGATCTGAGCGGTTGCTTTATAAATGCAGAACAACTGCTCTGTGGCAGAAAGACTTTTCTACCCATTGAGCCCCATTTCACCTCTGTTGCTCATCTCATGGTGCCTCCAGGAATTCCTCAGTGTCAATCAGAGGCCAGAAATGCTCCTGGACTGGCTGACTGTCCTTACCATTCCAATTCCATGATATTTTATTTTGAAAATGCCTCAATTAGTTTTATCACCTGGAGTATTGTGTGCAGTTCTGGTGTCCTCAACATGAAAGGGACATGGAACTGCTGGAACAAGTCCAGAGGAGGGCCACGAGGATGATCAGGGGACTGGAGCACCTCCTGTATGAAGACAGGCTGAGGAAGTTGGGGCTTTTCAGCCTGGAGAAGAGAAGGCTGCATGGAGACCTCATAGCAGCCTTCCAGTACCTGAAGGGGGCCTATAGGGATGCTGGAGAGGGACTCTTTGCCAGGGACTGTAGTGACAGGACAAGGGGTAATGGGTTAAAACTTAAACAGGGGAAGTTTAGATTGGATATAAGGAGGAAATTCTTTCCTGTTAGGGTGGTGAGACACTGAAATGTGTTGCCCAGGGAGGCTGTGAGTGCTCCATCCCTGGCGGTGTTCAAGGCCAGGTTGGATGAAGCCTTGTGTTGGATGGTTTAGTGAGAGGTGTCCCTGCTCATGGCAGGGGGGTTGGAACTAGATGATCTTGAGGTCCTTTCCAACCCTAACCATTCTATGATTCTATGATTCTATGATTTAGAAAATTCCTCCTATTTTTTAAGCTAGTAGTGAGACAACCTTTCTAGGTAAGGCATAGAGGATCTGGAAAATTCTTTATACTCACCTATAGATTTTTTTTAAATACCTTTTGTGTCAACTTATGAACCTCCATTCCCCTACAAGTCTAACCTTAATTCTGCTTTTCCACTGGAATATCTTCCTTTACATTTTAATCCATGCAAGAGAGTGCTGAAATTGCCCTGTTGCACTTCTCAAGGCAGATATTTCAAGGTAGAAAAGACCCTCATAGAACTGCTTGCATCATTTATGCCCCTTCTAAGACATATTTTAAGCCACAAGATTTTTTGGATATTATAGTAAAAGAGTTTCCTGGCTGGAATATTTTCTGAAGTACTCAGCTTTAAACCTGTACTAGAGAATATATACGAAAAGCAACTTTTGAATGTGTAATTATGCTGTAAATCTGAATTCAATAGGTTGGATTAAAATATTTGTCATAAGTGGGTAGCTAGCAAATAATTATTCTCATGAGTCATTTGGCAAACACTACAAAATAAAAGATAACGTTTGAGCAAATAGGATTTGATTGTGGAGGTTTCATACACAGGGAAGGAGCTGGAATTTGTTGATTTAGGAATTTTAATAAAACTTTCTTCCAGCTGTACTGTAAATGACCCCATGGGTCTAGATATCTCCATGTGACTTGTTCTCATGAGCATTAGGAATATGTCTAAGTTATTTTGATTATTATTGGCAATTGAACATGTACATAAACCCTGTACACAGACTGGTACCTAAGTAGGTTATGAATTTTGGCCTGACTCTTCAAGTTTCAGTTAACCAGCTGGAGCCAAGATCTCCCAGACCTAATCCTTGCTTTTTCAAAGGCTTACTAAGGCTTTGAGTTTTGTGACTTTGGCTGGAGTCATTGGGCACTGAATGATTAAAATCCCTCCAGGCTCTAAAAACTTCTATGAAATGACTATAGAAAATCCATTAAGACCTTGCAGCAGGATTATTAGTATCAGAATGTTCAGGCATTAAAAATCTTGTCACTGTGTATGTTATCAATCTGCCAGAAGTTGCATGTTACGTAAAAATGTTCATACATTTCACAGTTTTTTCTTTGATGCCTTCTTGGAACAGATAAAGATACCCTATCTCATATCAGGCAGATCTTCACCAGTCCACAGCTGGACCTGAATCCTCAATTTAACCCAAAGATCAAAGAATACTATGCAGAAGTCCCATTCGACATGGTGATGGTGAAGATAGGAGCAGAACCTTCTAACTGTCAATGCCAAGTACATCTTGACGAGAAGAAAGGGCCAAGGTATGAGGGACAAAATATGAGTGTAAACAATAAAAGTGTCCTTAACTTTGAAAATATATCAAAATATTACAGAATTGTTTTATGTTTCCTTCACCAGCTTCATTGCCCTTCTCTAGACACACTCTGGCACCTCAGTGTCTTTTTTGTAGTGAGTGGCCCAGAACTTAACACAGTATTCAAGACACAGCCTCAGCAGTGCTGAGTACAGGGGGCAGTCACTTCCCTAGTCCTGTTGGCCACACTATTTCTGGTACAAGACAGGATGCTATTGGCCTTTTTGGCCAACTGAGCATAAGCTGGCTCACAGTCAGCTGGCTATTGACCAACACCCCCTGTCCTTTTCTACCAGGCAGCTTTCTAGCCACTCTTCCCTAAGCCTATAGCATTGCATGGGGTTGTTGTGACCCAAGTGCAGGTTCTGGAACTGAGCCTTTTTGAAACTCATACAGTTGGCCTTGTGCCATTGATCCACCCTGTGCAGATCCCTCTGTAGTGGGTGATCTGCCCTTAAGCAGATCTGCCCTTAAGCAGATCTGCCTTAATAGCCAGTCAGCTGGCTATTGACCAACACCCCCTGTCCTTTTCTACCAGGCAGCTTTCTAGCCACTCTTCCCTAAGCCTATAGCATTGCATGGGGTTGTTGTGACCCAAGTGCAGGTTCTGGAACTGAGCCTTTTTGAAACTCATACAGTTGGCCTTGTGCCATTGATCCACCCTGTGCAGATCCCTCTGGGTAGTGGGTGATCTGCCCTTAAGTGATCTGCCCTTAAGCAGATCAACACACCTGCCCAACTTGGTGTCATCTACAAACTTACTAGGGTGCACTAGATCCCCTTGTCCAAATCATTGATAAAGATATTAAACAGAGCTGACCCCAGTACTGAGCCCTGGGGAACACCACTTACGACTGGTATCAACTGAATTTAACTCCATTCACCACCACTCTTGGAGCCTGGCCATCCAGCCAGATTTTTACCCAACAAAGAGTACACCCATGTGCAGACGGTTTCTCCAGGAGAATGCTCTAGGAAAGCAGCAGAGACTTTACTAAAGTCCAGATAAACAACTTCAACAGCCTTTCCCTCTTCTACTAAGTGGGTCATCTTGTCATCAGCAAGAGTCCCAGTTTATCTGATCTTTTAGAAAAGTATAAAGCTAGAAGACATGGTAGAGAGCAAAGTTGTCACTAAACATCAGGTTTGAGCACTGAAACACAATCATCCATGATGTTTAATCTCTACTCTGATCCCTGACACAGTTTTGGCTTTCCCAACCATCTCTCTCACAGACAGCATGTGCCAGGGACAATCCCAGTGGGTATTTTGGGCATGACTTGGGTTTTGATGTTGGGAGGGACAAAGAGGGTTTATTTATCAGGGTCAGGTAACTCAGAACTAGACAACTGTCCTATTTACATGCTATCCATTAGTGACTGGATGAAAGGGAGAGCAGGGACAATGATGCACCTGGGAGGAAGAATCCGTAACCATTACAGAGCTAGCTTTGCTTCATGGCATGAAAGGCCTATGCAATGCACAGTTTTGGCTGACTATGAAGCAGATGCTTTGACCTAGAATGTCTGTTGTTAACCAGAGTGCACAGTTGTTACTGATCTAATGCCTAATATGCTTTCTCTGTTTTCTAAAGGAAATGAGTCTTGATTTATCAATTCAAAAGAAGCTCCCATAAAATTCTTCCACCCAGCTTTAGTGTTTTAATGTTAACTGCCTTAGCAGTCAACATGGATACATGTGAAAAAACTTACTTCCTTGTAGAAGGAAAGTAGAATAGCAATATGTCATTTACATTGAAAAGTAAATATGCAGGTTCTGTGTCTTTCAGCATTTCTTATTTCCCTTCGTTCACAGATTCCATGTCAGAATTGTTGCCACTGGCATTGTTACCACTAAGTTTCACTGTTGGTGTTTAGTTTTCCTGAAAGAAATGTAAATTGTGACAAATCTTATTTTACACTGTTTTTTATTTAAAATCGTATGTATTTTGAAAGAAAAAGAAAATGTTTGGAATAGAAACCTCAAGGAGCAAGTAAATTTTATCTGCCATATATAAAGCAGCGTCAATCTTTGTATCTTTAGTGTTCCACTCCTTTCCTGTTTTGCCTTCCAGCATTGCTAACTACCCCCTTGGCCTTGGATTGAACAAAGTCATTGCTCTTGTAACAGATGACTCGCAGCCCAGCCCTCAGGTTGTGAGCACCTACAAAATCACAATATATCGAGAGAACCGCCCTAGTCTGCCTTTGTTTGATGACTACATGATGTGTGGGTTTGTGCAGGTATTGTCTCTATATTTTTTTGCTGTGCAAATTAATAGTGAATTTGACTGGTTTCTGTTCATTCAGTGGGATACATTAGCATACATGGGCCAAAGTTAGTGTAGAGTAAGTTTTGGTGACAATAAAATCTGACTTCTAAATGCTATAAATGTATGAAATACAGCATTTGCATAACATTTTGGATATAAAAAGTAAATCTGGCATAACTACCTGTAACAGTTACTATGTATTTTAGAGCTCCAGGTTAATTAAGCTTTACTTTGGTCAGCAAACATCCCTCTGTACCGTGCAGTGGGCAGAGTGCAGTTTTCATAGTTATCTATCTATGACATTGGAGCCTTCGAAATCCTTTTACCAGGAAAGTTATTTATGATGACAGTGTGTTTATCAGTGTTCAAGACAAATGCTGCTAAGTAATTTATGAATGAAATGTATTTATTCTAGAAGACCAAAAAACATAGTGGAAAAACCCACTGATGATTCCTTAGGAAGGGATGATTGTTCCTTACATCACATTTATCCAAATACAAGTTTGGGAATGCAAATAAATGACTCCTAACAAATAACAGTCCTTAGGAAGCAGTGGGTCTCTTGGATGAAAAAATGGGAACTGAGTCTGAATTAGACACAGAATTCGAAGAAAGATAATGAAAGAAAGGAACAGTGAAGCTTTCTGTTCATGAAACTACGGTGTTATTTTTTGTAAGACAGAAAACCTGGGACACACTGGTGTAGTGCTGTTTAGATTACAGAGTTTGAGCACTAAACTTTGGTACTTTATATGGTGGGCAAAGATAAGCCAGTTGATTCAAAGAGGGAAGTGACATGGTAAATCATAATCAAAGGCTTTTGTCTATGGAATTTTAGGCAGATTAAAAGGTTTGGCAAATTAAAAGGCAGATTAAATGCTCTCCTATTATTAGAGCGTCCAGGTTGAATACATTTCTTCACAATTAATTCTGCAACCAGGAAGCAGATTTTTAAAACCACAGTGTTGAAACTGTCGTTCACGTTCATGTCAAATGTCTACTTTATCTTCTTTGTGAAGATCTTTGTATATCAACACATCCTTTTTGTAAAGTTTATGTCCCTACTCTGTTTTCTTTCTGTATACTACAAAAGAGGTTGGGAGACCAGAGCGGGAGAAGGCAGAGCATTTTATGTGATGGGACAGATCAAGGGGCTTTTTTTTTTTCTTTAGGAGAAATAAGAACTGGGGCTTTAAAACAGGAGCCAAAGAGATTATAAATGTTGATAGGAAATTGTATGTTGACAATAATTATCTCAATCTGCAAATCAGAACTGTCAGATAAAATGCATGTAGTAGTCATGGCCTACTGACTGCTGATCCGCATATCTGATTATGGTGCTGTCTAGCTATTCTCTTACGCTAATCTTACCAAAGGTCAAGGACTGTCTTCTTGCTCTTTGTACTGGTTCAGCACTAGGTGTAGTAGTTGCTACAGTAAAACAAAAATAAACAAATTAATACCTAAGATTTCATTTCAGGTGTTTCAATTAGTATGAAAAGGAGAGCAACAATAAGTTCAGCTGGAGTTACATTGCTAGGAGAACACACTGGCTAGAAAGATGTGAGGAAAGTTCCTCTTGTTGCCTCATTTGGAGCATGTGTCTGGGTGTAGGAACAGGAATTCATACATATCCTCCCACACTAGAGTTTACACTGTTGTTAATGTTTTATGATAGTATTTATGAGACTGAGTATGAATCTTTTGAAGCACTGCAAAGGCAAGGAGATCTAAAATGATAAAAATGAAAAGTGTTTTAGAAGTTTCTTTTGATTGAGCTTAGTTTTCTGCCCATCTGTGAATAACTGCTCCCTGCTTAATATAATTGTTCAGAGCTAGGGAGGACTTCAGGAGTTTAGGGTAAAAATGAGATGAAAAGCATTCTTGTGGTATCTAATGAGGGCTGTGAAGATACAGTATGAGATTCTAAAACAATTTTTTTTAGATATATAAAGGCAAACTTATCAGAGTGCATTTAAAAAACAAACAAAGGCTGGAGCTAGAGATAGCAATGGCATTCTAACACATTCAAAAGCCTCCATTTTTTTTTCCCCTTTTCCCTACTTGCTAGAACAGAATTTTGCTCATTGTGATGTTTTTTATCAATACAAAACTCATGTCTTAAATAGCATCATTACATTCTGCTTTTCATACCAGAGAACATTATGCACTTTTGCAGGGCTGGTTAATACACCCTGATCAATAGCATGAAAGCTTGTTCTCCTAGTAACAAGACACCTGTTTTAGGAGCTAAAGGATAAATACAGCGTGAACTGATGGAGTCTGCTTTGGGCACTTGACTAGGCACAACTGGGAGCACACATGGGGAGAGAAAGGTCACTGACAGTGGTGTGGTCTTTCTCACAGAAGGCTTCGGTTAAAATTCTGATCCAGTGACTTTTTTCCTGACTTTCTTTCATGTTTAATCCCATTAGGATATTCAGGTTTCACTGCAAGATGATACTATAAGGAAGGTTACAATAAAAAGACGGAGTGTGGGATGTTGTTTCCAGTCTTCTAACAATTCTCATGCAGTTGAATATCCTGGATTAATTTCGAGGCTATGGAGTTAAGAAGTGTGTTGTTCCAAGCCTTGCAGCTTCTAAAAGGGGAAAAAATATTGTCTTCTCAACTTTTTGATATCAGTTATAATATCCTTATTACAACCAAATTAGTAGGGGATAGACTGTGGCATCACCTTAGCACCTTCAGCAGCTTTAGCTGCTTTTTATTGTGTGTTCTGTATTTTAACAGTATTGCTTGGGCTGCAAATGGAGAGGTTATTGGTTTGTGCTTTAACTGGATTTTGTGCAGTTGTTGACAACATTCAAATTAAATGTCCTTGAAAGAAGTGGTGCTATTTCGTTATCACCTGTGAAGCTGCAATACAAAGATTGGGAGAACACAAAGAAACAATGAGCTGTTAAGACTGGGGTATCAGGATTACCATCACGTGAACAATCCCAGACTATGTACACACTGTCATAAAGGAAAAAATATTTTATTCATTCTTGCACTGTCCATTATCCTAAAAATGCAAACATTTATCTATGCCTCACTTGAAATGTGTGGATGCTGCCTCTTTGATTGTTAATCTTTGCAATAATGGAAAGCAACTGTGCTTAAAGAACCTTGTTTGACACTATGAACTTTTGTACCCATACTGTCCTTGCTGCCACATGTTTTTGGTGTTTGTTTTTTGTTGGAGGTTTTTGTGTATTTTTTGGTTTTGTTTGTTTGTTTTTTGTTTTAGTAATGCAGCCGTTTATTTGGTTTTGCACTTGCAATATGAGTGATGAGCTAATATGAGCTAATATACTTTATAGCCATGTCATTATCTTTGTCTGTGCATTTGCACAAAATGTGAAAAGGCTCTTTCCAGAATAGTGCAGTGCAGTGGGCTGATGCTTTGGCTGTTCTACAGGTTTCTCAGCTCTGAGAGAAGAGACTTACAGGAGAACAGCTTTAAAAACTTCCTTGATTTTTATAGAATACCTTATTCTTAAGTACTATTCTCCCTTATATTTTTATTAACTTTTTCATCGTATTCATTTCCTAGAGTCCAGATAGCATAAGAAGTCCAACAGAGCTGATAATGAGATATGATAATGAGATACTGGTGTAGCATTGCTGACTGTGTAATGCAGCTGGCAACAAGATACCAGCAACAAGATAGCAGCAACAAGATGTTGATTTCTCTTTCTATCTACTAAACTTCCCTGGATGAAAAAATAATTAAGATCTAGGCCTAATATCATAACTATATTTAACTTTATCTTAGTCTTTGAAAGGTAAAGATAAGAAAACCCTTTAGAAAGGAAGAAGTATTAAAAAATCAAAGTAGTTTCATTTCTTTTGTTACGTAAGATATGAGAATACTTTGTTTTTCAGCTCAAGTTATGAGTTTCCCAAGGAAAATAAAATATTCTTTCTTAATTTTAAACTGCTTACTGTTACAGTTACACCTTTCAGACCAGACAGTACAAGTAAAACTTATGAATTATAGAAACATGAATTAATACTTTGCCTAGTGCTTTCATGCAGAGATTGCAAAGAACCTTGCAAATATTAAATAATGTCCATAAAATAAAAAGAAATAAGAAAAGTTTAGGAGAGAAACAGAGAATTTGTTCTGTAGTAGGACAGGCTGGAAGCACATTAGTCTCTTCTGTTGTTTCCCACCCATCTCTTCTATCCTTAGGGCATTGCAGATGCCATGTGCAGACTCTCAGGCTTTGCAGGGTTTGTTGTAGCAGCAGCTAATATTTTTGTTAGTTCTGGGTTTGACTTGCTTGAAGACACAGAGAAAGTGCATCTCTGGAACTGAATATACAACCTAATTATATCAGCAACCAGACTGTATCTTATTTGCAAAGTTAGCTCATATCCCTGTCAGAGAATAAAAGAATATCCATGTAGGAGCAATCATGCATTCTTTAGCCTTCTCAGATCTAGAGTTGGCAAGAATTTTATTCAGTTGTTTTGAATTTTTCAGAAAGCAACAGAAAATGACACAAACTCAAAAAAAAAAAAAAAAGAAAAAGGTTGAGTCCAATTGTTGGAGTTTTTCTTTTTTTTTTTTTTAAGCTTTGTGATTATGAGAAAAAAATAAAGAAAGACATATGCTTTCTTCAAAAGAAGATGTTTTGAGTCAAAGGGTATTACTTGATGAAAGAGATTACAATTCAAAATTTATATTGGCACAACTGTTAAGCTAAAGATTTTAGCTATTGTGCAGTCCAGAATACTAACTCTGTTTTCAAGGAGGGAGTGGCTGGGATAGGCAAAAAACCCACTCATTGTTAGATCTGAAATACTCAACCCTATACTCTAAATTTTCTTAAGAAACACTGGTGACAGCATAATATGACAGTCATGTTTTCCAGGACCAATGCCAACTTAAGCGTCCCTTTCCCTGCCGGCAGCTATGCATTAACTAGATGGAAGAACATTTTTTTTAAAGGGATTGGTTTCTAGGATAAAGTTCCTAGCTTCTCTGTGTGAGCATGAACAAAGGGGAAGGTGGAGGGGCAGGGGTGAGCAGCTGGGCAAAGAATAGAGGCTGGTGGGTGCTGCTTAAGGCAACCTTTGGTTTCTTCATAAAATAAATTCACACTGAGATTTAAAGCTCCTGAAAGTGAGTATATATAGCTGTGCAGGAAGAAAGAGAGACCTGGTTTCAAATGAAGAGGAGCTTCATGCAGAAATTGTAGAAGGGATTTATGTGTGAAAACACACAAAAGACTAGAAGTACACTAGTACTAGAAGTATATGTGTATTATTTAATAGATTAAATATTAAATAAATTATTAAATAAAGTGTTAATTATTTGGGGTTGCAACCCACTCCCCAGGACAGACAAAACAATGTTCACCTAACCTTGAGGAGCAATTACGTAGCAAAGTGAATACATTGTTAAATTGGAGGAATTTCATATGAAAGCCACAAAATTATTAGAAAGCTAGTACAGAGAGACTGCCGTTAAAAAACAAGTGAGGGCTTATATATTCAACTGCTGTATGTCAACATGGTTCAATTTATTTCAGGTGAGCAATTTCAAATTACACTGGTGGAATACCTGTCCTGACAGAAACTTACAGCTAAATTCTCTTCCATTATATAGGCTAGACAAAGGTAGTGAGTGAATTCACTTGCGTAAAACTTCTGGTATTGTTCATATTTTTCCTAAATATTCATAGTCAAACAATAGCTCAGGAAAATCTAAAAGCTATTTGAAGGGGTTTTAGAGTATTTAAAGATCAAGGGATCATCGGATAGTCATAATTCACTGTAAGTATAAAATTAATGAGCACCTAAATGATAATAAAACTTGGTGTTTCTAAAAAGTGTAGGTATATGAAGATACAGAAAGTAAAGGTGTAAATAACAAATGCATTGAGCTACTTTGCAAGTAGAAAGTTATGTTCTGTTTATATCTCAGAACAAAACATTTTGTAGAGTCAGCATATTCTGTTTCGTCAACATCTATACCACTGGAGGAAAAAGGCTTGCCACGTTTTAATTATAACATGACTTTCATGATGATTTAAAGCATTGCTTTGTAGATGAATCAGAGGAACAGTTAATCATTGTGATGGATCTTCTCTATGTGTATGCTGTTCTGTGCTAACTACTTTTGGATCTCAGCATCAGAAACGTGGCTGTTAGGATGGATAATCATGATCAGCAGCCAGTATCTGCTACTTTAAGGAAAGGTCTCAAAAATCCAACAGAGCATAGATCTGTCCTTTGGGATAATTGATGTAACACTGTTGGGTTTTTTCCTAGAAATCAAACACTGACTTCTTTCACCTACACAGTTGACCTCATACATAGTCTGCACTATGATCTGATAATCATGGATTCCCATGATCACTGTTCAGTCAGATATCTGCCAGGCTTTAGCAGGCCATGGAGCGAAAATAGGCTCAAGGTGGGAAGAACCAACAGAAGAATGAGTTTGGCTCTGCTTCTGCTTAGGTATCTCTTTCTGTAAGCGTGGAATGCAAATTTGCTTTACAGTTTTGTCCTATAGCTCCAGTAGGCTGTGCCTGATTAAGACCGTCATCATACTCTCCAGCATTTTGGGGATGCCGCATTCCAGAGCTCGAACTTTGAGGCTCAACTCCATATTGGGTCCAGCTGCTTGGAGAAAAGCATGTAGTCTTCTGGCTTACTGCATTTTGCTTACACTCCTGATTTTATATTAATTGTGCATAGTCTTCTTTATATAACTAAGTTTCCTGTTTAACATGTGATGGAAGATTAATACCAGATACCCTCCAGGAAATGCCTCCAGAAGTATAAGGCAGAGACTGAAGAGAGAGGATGTTTCCATGCAGTGGCTACATTTGTCATTATTATGATGCTTTGTACACGGGAAATGGGGTGTGTTACACAGATCGCTGACAGATAACTTGCCACCAGTGCTTTGAGACAATCCATGTGATGCTGATTCAGCAATTCAACAATTTTAAGCCAATAATGATTGAGATTACACAAAAAAAATAGTTTTGTTCATGATCATTAGCCAGAGGAAGTATTAGGTTGCTATAATAATTAGACCCTGAAGAGAGAGAATGCTTTAGGCAGCTTTCTGCCTTAATTTTTCTTCTGCTCCCTTTCCTTGGGCAGCACTCTTAGTTAACAAATTCTTAAACCAGGAATGATCTCTCTCTTCATCACCACTGGATTTACTGACACCAGCTAGTGTTGTTTGTAGCACCTCCTACCTCAGCAAAGGAAAATTTAGTATCTCCTCCCCTTCCTTGCCCTCTTTTGTGTGTTTGCAGCTTAGCACAGTCTTATTAGGAACATACCACCATCTTAAACACTCAGTTAGTTGACTCCTGACTTGAATGGTTATTTTGCTATTATCCTGCCACACAAAAATGTCATTAGTATATCATTACATGAGGAGCAAAACCATAAAAATCCTCAGCGAACTGACAGACCGATTCCATTCTTGTGTGTATTCAGGCTGTTCTCCCCCTTCATACAATTACTGATGTCATCCCATGAGTGTGCATGGCACATTAAAGACACAGAAGATAAAGATCAACCTGAAAACTAGCCAAGCAGAAACTCACAGTTGCATGACTAAAATATGATAGGGAGTCAAATTCTGACCCATATGTTTGCAGCTAGTGAGCAAGATCCCACTAGTGGTGGTGGGGTGTATGATTGGACATTTCAGCCTGATAAGACGCCTTGCTTCCTAGGGTGCTGCAGGATGGGGAGATGCTGAGACAGGTACAGTGCTGTGGATACAGATTCTGTAAAAACAGTGCTATCTCTGAGCCCATAAAGGACTGCTAGTACAGACTGGATCAGAGCTATTTTTTTCTGATTCCTTGCCTTTAAGCACAGGATTGAAATGTGGTTTTAAACAATAGCAATGAACAATTGTGGGTGGCTGTGAAAGGAGACAAACAGTAAATGTTGGGTAGACAGTTCAGCTCTTGAGAGAACACTGTGCTCTGGAAAAGGTTATCAGAAAAGCTGATTTTATATAATTCTTGTAAGCTAGGGAGTTTTGTTTCTGCCAAGTTATCAGGCAATCATCCCACACAATTAGAATAGATTTTCACTTATGCTCCTTTTTGCTCCTATTTTGGATGATTTCAGTATAATACAGACCCAGTAACATCACTGGAATCAATTACATTTTGCTAGAGAACTGGTAGCAGTAGTTTGTGCAGAAGATTCCAAGTAGCACAGATAATTTTGTGCTTATTCTTGTTTCCTATCCCTGCCCTCCATGATTCCTCCATGCGCTTCTGTGCAGCTTAGGCAGGAGAGGTACAGTTGGATGGACTGGTGGTAAGAACCCTTTAGGGATAAGAGAGAGTACATGCTGGAATTGTCTCAGCCTGAGGCCAGCTGAGAGGCTGAGTGCTTGGGGTTGAGTGCTGCTGACCCAGCATGATTAACCACAGAAAGATTTCTTCCTTCTGACTGCCCCTGCCTATGGGAGGTCACCACTGGAGCCAGAGCCTGGGCAGGCAGAGGCAGCTCCTAGCATGCAGCCTTGAGTTGGGTGCTCTTGAGGCATACCCTGTGTTCTGTATTAATATCACTTCGTGACGGCCCCTGAGATCTTTGCAGAGGAACAGGTAATGTACTTGGTCACCTTCTAACAGCTGTTGTTTTTTATTGGTTCCTCAGGGAACCTGTAGAATCAAGCTTAGCCATCTCAATCACCATGGTGGGCCAAGCTTTTGCTTTCAGGCTTTGCCTACATTAACTGTGCTCAATTAGGGAGTCAGGATGTAGCCCATTATTATTTCCAGCTTCCATTTCCAACTGTGCAATATCAGGATATAAGAATTAACCACCCAGCAAAGTGCAAAGCCTTACAAGTCTTTGAATGAGCCAAAGTATGAGAAGTGCAAAGTATGAGTTAATCTGTTCTCATTTATGAGCTCCAGGAAGTGCAATGACATGTTTAAAGGTACAATAATAGAAGGGGGTGGAGAGGAAGAAAAGTTCATCCGAAGTTTCTAAAGCCTTGCTGAAATATTTAGCTTATGTTGTATGTAAATAGCTGTGTCAGTGTTTGCATTCTGTCAATGTACCTGATTCATGGCAAGAAAGCTCATTAATTAGAAATAAGTTGCACTGTATGACAGCAAATGAAGTGTTACAGCCATGGTCAGGCTGCCAGTTTATAAGTCACTGACAAATCAGTACATGCATACGGGCAAAGTATTTGCCACAGATATGTTGCACATGAATCTGTTTTGGTTTATAAATGGCCGTTGCAGTTTGTACTGGAGCAAAAGTTACTGTTCTAAGGTTAAACTTCAGTAGCTTTGTGTGACACACCAGGTCTCTGTGGTGCCACAGTTGCATTTTTTGTGAATGGTAGCTCTGGTTAAATTATTGACATGACAGTAGAGGGCTGACTGTGAGCGAGCTGGTGCAAAACAAACACAGGGAACAAAGCGCCACTGCTGCCTGGCACCCAGGGCAGTCCAGCTCCATGGTGACGTGTTGTGTCATGGTTTCTGGTACCTGAGCTTACTCTGCCTGCAAGAGGTTTTGTCAGTCTCATAGACACATCATGAAGGGTGCATGGTAAAACTGTCTAGAGCCAAGCTGAGGGCAAACAAAAGTTGTGTGTTGCTTAGGTCACAGTTGTGAGACTCTCCAGACTGTCATTTGGATTTAGTCACAGCTTCTGTCCCCATTTTTGTCATGTGTATAAAAGAAGAGAAAGATACCCTTAATTCAAGCCCTTTGAACAGGGAAAAGACTCCCGTTGACTTCAATGTACTTTCCAGCTGACCTAACTAGACTTATTTTGTTAACATGTATTGTCAAAAATGAGTATACAGAAAAGAAAGTATGCCTACTATCACATCTCCAGAAATAATAGCTGTGTTTTGAACATCTCAGCTTTTGATTCTAGTGGAAATTATTGGTGACATTTTGCCATTAGGAAGCTGTATTGTGAAGTAGATGGTATAGCTCATTATGATGATACAAGGGGAAGACTAATGAGTCATAGTTATGACTCCCCAACTCTTCATGGTAATTTGTCTGGTCTTTTAATGATAATCTTATAATTCTGATTTGGTAAAATAAAAACAGAAAGGGTAGTTCTGCAAATCAGCCATATGGTACAATAGAACAATGGAGATTTAAGTGATTTATTGCTGCATTGCATAAAGGCTATCACCTCTTCCAGCTATATGCTCACAATGCATATTTGAAATTCAGATCACGCTCCCTGTGCATTATGTTGGTAAAGAGGATATGACATGACTGAAATCCTATTGTGGATTTCATGATCTGGCATAGAGGTTTGACCATTTTTGTTTTATACTGAAAGAGCCAAAGATGCTGTGACACCAAGAGTGGGTAACTTACTCAGGCTGCTATACTGAATCCAGGAAATGGAATAATCCCATGCCTCTGAATATGTGAAACAAAACTGAGACCTGAAGGTTTTATGGCAAAGTCCTAGCATTCTGGGCCTGTCCCAGGTAAAGTGGAAAATTTAGTCACCCTTGTTTAGAAGATTGAGAAATGCTGTTCTTCGTGGACTGGAAAATTACAGAAAAGTATAGAGGCTAATTCATGTCTCCCTTTAATATCAGTCAGAAGTAGTTGTACCTAGGTCACAGAGCAAGAGACATTTCATGGTTTCATCTATGAAAGTCAGAAAACAACTTCCTTTCTCAAAGTTCAAAAGGCAAATAAGGAAATCAGTGTTCTTGATTATTTTACTTTGTTTCTCAGTAGTTTCTTCTGGTAAAATGCTCTTAATTAAGGTCCAAAACAGAAAGTTGTCTAACGTCTTAGCTAGTTAGTCAGATTCTTTTCTGTATACAATTATAAACACATGAAATGGTTTTTACTGTTTTAAGGAGTGCTAGTATTGGCCAATGTTGGCCTAAGTAAGACACTGAAAGCTTATTGCATGACTAATCATAGTTTAATTGTTCTGATTTTTTGTTTATTTAACAATTGATAAAGAGCAGTAAAATGAATCATCGAGAAGTATTTACTATTCAAGATGAGTCTGACACCTGAAAGCTGAAGGACAAGCCTCTGTCAAAGTCAGGAAGACAATCACCCACTGGTCTTGTTCCTTTTTGAATCAAGGTAGATATAAAACACAACCACCAATATAAAATAAAAAAGAGACTCAGATTTTATGCACTTTGCTTTGTATCTTCACTAAGAAAAGCAGGTTCACAGTATATATCTGTGGCTATTTCTGTAGCTGTAAAATTGTCTGTATCCTACAGAGAACTGTTATTCTCTCTACAGTATGTTTCATAGCTTAAATCCAGGGCATTTGCTATTGACAGTTCAATTACTGTATTCTTTTCAGTACCCCTCATACACTGCTCTCAAATTCATCAGTAAATGTGAAATACCCTGTTGAATTTTCCCCTTGATGATACCACAATGGATGTGAAAGAAGAGCCTTCAGCATGAGGCTTTCTAAGTGTTAACAGATCATGAAAATTGGCAACAACTGTTGTGCCTAGTATCATAATCTGTAAAAGGAGGGCCAGCAATTCCACACTGATGAGAAGAGAGCGCTTGGTGTTTGAGCTGTGGTCACATTTGCCTTTCAAGTCGTTTGGGCCTCCATGACACACTTTGTGGGAGACGAAAGCTAATGCAGCTGCCTTTGAAAATCAGTCAGTATGACCCAGCCCCTCAGGGAGACAGGCAAAGGCAGATATGTACTGAGACACACAATCCTTGCTGATTAACAGTGAAAGCTGGTAAAGTTACTCTCTAAGCCTGTCTGGCCCATCAGCTCCAGAAATGTAATTTAGATGATTATCTACATGCCCATTAAACCTTGTGACCCATCACTAGTCTGTTTGAAGTTTGCCTGCTTAAACTTGCTAATAGGAAGAATAGAAGGATTAACTCAGAGGTCATGAAATAAGAGAGCAGCAAAGAAGATGACAAAAGAGCAGAGGAAAACTTCCTACTGCATGTATTTGGTAAGGGGAAAGAACTACAGTACCATGATCATCTCAGCAGATACTGTTACTTTACCAAGCAAACATTCTGGAATTCAGGCCATTAAATACTTTCTTTGTGTATGTGCTTTCAATCTATTTTGTTTAGCTTACAAATAAAATGTGCTACCCACATGATGAATGTTGTCAAGTTAAGTGTTTACAGAACATGATGCAACACATTGTAAAAGAGCATGGAACCACTGATGTGTAAGTGTTTCTGATTTTGCTCAGGGTTACTGTGTGTAGATACAAACAAGGAAGCACTTAATTTAAGTCAGTCACATCAGAATAGTCACAGTCAGGTCAGAATGAAGGCCAGCCTTGTGCCCTTTAGGGTAAGAACCTCCAGCCATTACAGGTGCTTGTGAATTTAAAGATTATCAATTAAAAGTTTACCCAGAAAATCTAGTTTTTAGTTAGTCAAATTTAAACACATGTAAACATTTATAATGATCAGCATAAATTAGTCATAGGATATTGCAATAAAAAATGGTGACTGGTTAAAACTAAGTTTGTAGAAAAAAAGGTGGGATTCATTGCAGAAAACAGAATGGAACACAAGTACCCCAGTAAGGGTATCCCAGGCATCTAACTAGTTACTGGAAGAAAATGACCTTGAACTTTAAATGTCTTTACCTACTTTCGCATATAGTACCATCCTTGGAGTGACTCCTTGCCCTCTTGCTAAAGACACAGTCAACCTATTTGCTGGAAAACGTTGCTTGGGAGCATATTTCACTCCATTTCAAAGAAGGCAAAACCATTTCACTAGTGCTATGTCTGGATCCCAAGATTTTGCAGTATGAAATCTCTTTATAAGTAAATTATTGAGGTCTCCCTTGCAATACTTTTAGTATATTTATTTATGTGATTTTTGTTGATATAATTAAATACAGTTCTGTTTCCCATTTTATTATGTTGATTCAAGCATATTTTCCAGCTGGAGTCTCTATACATCTCAGACTCCTTTCATTTACATGCACAACTCTCTGTATGAGTGAGACAACAATATGCTAATGGAGAAAAAACAGAACAGTATTCAATACTGGGCCAGTTCATTTTAGAACATGAGACATTTAGGAGTTTTTTCAGTGTTTTTAGTACTCCCCTTTTTTTTTTTATGGCTAATACTGGAAACTCAGATACTTGCTACTCTGAAACTTACGGCTGTATTTGTAACAAAATGCATCAATTTTAAAATTTCACTGGAGCTGCCTTGCACCTTAGTTAAAAGTATTCAGCAATATTGTCACCCATAGTTGGGATCTTCAGTCTGAAACTGTGAGCCTTCATGTGTTGAACACACTGGTGGTGGTTCTCACCTTGAAAAATAGATTTTCCCAAAAAGTTTTAGGAAGGAAACAGACTTGTGTTGCTGATCCCGAGTCTTCCATTCAGTGGCATGTGCTCAGCTGGTTGTAAGCAGACTACTTCAGAGGACAGAAGTTATTCATAAATCTCATTCCATCGGTGTTGTCTGAAAAATAAAGTAGATGCCAGTATCTGCTGGGAAGCCTTGTAGAAAACAGATCAAAGGCTTCTGGAGTTTATTTAAGAAAGACCAGTTGTGAGTGGCTTAATGTCTGAGCATGGCATGAAAAGTGAAACAGCCATGACAGTGAGCCACTGTACACACGAGTCCTCTGGGCTTCAGTAAAGAATGTGAGTAATATGTGGTACAGGTGGGCTGATGTGTCACCCTGTCATTATGTTATTCCTTTGCTGCTAAATGAGTGTTGCCTTCTCTGTCTAACCCTCTAAAAAAAGGGGAAAATTCTTCTCAAAAAGACTGCAGAATAGACCCTTCTTTACTTGCAGTGAAGTGCCTGCTGAAGATATGCTGTCATTTGATTTAAAGAGTCTGTGAATCTATGTAATTCACTTAACCTGTGGCCAGTGTTCTGGCTACACATTTTTAGTTTGAGAGTTTCTCAAAATTAATCACACCCTTCAGTGTGTTCCTGTTCCAGATGTGAGAAATTGGCTTGTTTTTAATTAGAATCATCTGTTCTGTATATGCCTACCCCTCCTATGTCCTGCAGGATGCCTTGATTTATAAAATACTTGGAGACAGCTGCAACATCCCTCAAGTTTTACCAGTGATAGTTTGGAATACAAATAGTGCTTATGCCTTCCTATGGAACCATGCGCTAGGGATTTCTTTTCTATTCATTTTTATCCCATTATTTTCTTCTTTCTTCAGACATTCCTCAATGTTACTGTATTTTTAGCGTGGATACCAAGTACAAGAGGAATAAAAAAGAACAACAAAGAAACAAACATTTAGAAAAAACCCCAAAGGTTTTAAAATTTTAAAGAAGTGGGTATCCTGATAGCTTAAAGTGGGCTTACTCCATAGCTCCCTGTTTGTTGACCTCAATGGGATACAAAGGCACAAGCCCTTTTCTGGCTGTACCATGCTATGCTGGGAGAAGGGTCTAGGACTGCTTCCAGTCACTTAGACCTCTTAGCCTGAGTTCTTCCAAGGAAAGGAAGTGCTTCAGTGGGAAAGTTCCCAACTTTCGCTTCTTCAGCAATGAAACCACTTTAGGAAAAAGATCAAGGAACCTACTAGGAGCTGCCATGTGAAAAGGAACTGAAAAGGAAGGGAACAGGGATCAATTGCCTTGATATGCACTTCTTGTCTCATCAGAAACTCAGTATCACAACTCACCCCAAGCTGCTGATCTCAAAGAGACAAGGACTGTGCATGCTTGCCAGTTCTGTGTAAGTGCTTGGTATGCTGAATATAATTTTTACACCTTAATGCACCCAAATGGCACCTAGATACTTGTGTTTCAGTACCTGTACCAAACCGTGAATGTTTTTCACCTTATATGTTAAGGTAATTCCCATGACCTGTTGTTGCTATATGATATCTTTCTGATATCTGTCTTCATTGAGCTATACCTTTCCTGGTCCAACAGCCTAATAGCCTGATATTTTTTACGGTATTAAGCTGAGGATGAAAATGAAAGAAAATAAGAGATTGGAAAAAAAAATTGCTTGAGGATTTTTCTTTTTTGAGTTAAAATAAAAACATTCCTAAGTAAGATTGTTATTATGCACTTTGCCATACTAGCATTATCAAGATATGCAGGGCTTGACAGAAAGGTTGCACAATTTTTGTGTGGTGGTTGCTGCTGATTTTATTTTTTATTTTTTGAGACAGATGTTTGACACTTCAGAATTTTATTGTGAGTGAGAGGGTGGATGTGAGGGGAATTGGTCATGCTGTTACCAAAAAATCTCTAAGATCTGCCAAGTAAATTCTAGGCAAAAGGGAATGCTAATAGAATGCAGGAACTGAACAACAGTATGGTGACAGCAAGAAGACCAGAGAATACTTGAGGAGAGCTTTAATCCCCATGGCTTAAGGAGGTTTCAGAGGGAGAACTTGAAGATTTAGTGTCTTTTTCTGCAAAGAGCTGTGCGCGCTTAACTTCACACACTGTGGACATTTCCACTGAAATCAGTGGGATAACTTGTTCTGAATAATACCATATGTCTCCATCTTTGCAGGCCCAAAGTCTTAAGCAGAATTTATTAAGTCTGGGATGTGTATAATTGTATCCATGTTCACATTTGTCCTAAAACAGGACAGTCAGTACTTATTTATTCCTAAACCAGAAACATATTTGTAGTGCCTATTAAGGCTCATGACTTTTTTCTTCTAATTAATTTTACTCTTTTTCATGATATTTTTGAAATTCACCGTGTTCTTTAAATAGGAAAACATAAATGCTCTATTCAAATTTTATGTGAATTATTACATTAGAAATTTGGAGAAGGAGGTTCTTTGATTACCCAGAGCCGTTGATAAATATCAGAGTTCCTTACATACATATGGGCCCTGGATCCTCTCTTCTGAATTAGTTTTACCCTGGCATTTCCTGAAGTCTTTACAAATTGATGGAACATAATCATCTGCTAGAGTAATCAGAACTACAAAGAAAGATTTTTTTTGTTTGTTTTGTTTTGTTTTGCTGTCTTTCTTTCTGTCTATATGTCCATCAGTAATATTTGGTTGCTTTATTTGGCAAATATTTGTGAAAAATGACTGTTAGATCCACCATTGATGTTCCTTTCGCAATGAAAAATATTCTAGACTTCATTGGCTGGTAAAGTAATAAAGTTTGAGCAAATGTTTTGGGAGAAAACAGGTCAAAGACATGTAATTTCAGAAAGTACCTCTAGTGGATTTCCAGTGTGTGTTTCCTCAATTCCATCGGGTCAGAGTCTTGGAAAGTTAGGACAAGCAGTCAATTCGTATGTTTTAATCTTGTAAACACCATACCTTGGTTCAGACCTCAGCTGGCAAATGTCTTTTACACTCATTAACGAACAGAGTAACAAAATACTCAACTAGCTGTGGTTATCTTGTATGCACCTTTAAAACTCCTCCCTAAAAATATTTTACCAGCAGTAATAAAATCAAATACTTTCAAGTATTCTGTAGCTGTTTCACTCAAGACAAAGTATAGTCAGTAAAAGCTCTACCTGACCAAATGATGTTTGAAGCAATTTTATTTGTAATAGTAAAATTATGTAAAATATTACATGGTGCATATTATGAATTTTGTCAAATATGATTTTATGTTCTTCCTTTTGTAAGTCCATTAATCAAAACAAACCTATCATTTAATAGAAATCTGAAGATACTAATTTTTGTTATCAAATCAACCACTCCTCTTACTGTTCTGGTTTGTTTGCAATTACTTAATTTTTTTTTCCCTGTGCCAAACTTTTGCCCTCTTTGCACTGCATAAGTTGCCAAGCCTAACTTAGGAGTAAACATAACACCTGGAATCCTCTAGCTGATTGTGCAATGAGAGCAGAGGCTAAACTGAGGTCTTCATGAGGATCTGGAAACCCCGCAATAGAATTTGAGAAAACATATGCAGCAAGAATTCTGTATTTGTAGTCGATCTCAGGAAAAAATCAAAACAAGTGCAGATACATGATGCAGGACTGTCTTTTAATCTTTGCATTAAAATCTTAGGACATGAGTTTTGCATTTCTTAAAGGGTGTGAAACAATTTTGAGGAAGTGGGTTTTGGTTTTTTTTTTTTTAATGTTAAAATTCAAATCTTATGGCTAAAAACTTCAAATCTAAATGAAAGCTATAGGCAGGTCTAGTCATGAGCAGAGTCCCTGCCTACAGATGCCCCAGATACGTCTCTGTAGTATGCATACTGTATACCACTGAACAAATGGCAGGAGCATATGACTGAAGAATTTATTTGTGTTCCAGTAACCTTGAGATCAAGCACTCTAGATGGGTTACAGTGACTGGAGGAAAGTACTACAGTTGTCTCAACAAGTAGCAAATTCACTGAACAGAATAGCCAGGCGAGAAAGACATCTACAGCAGTAGATCTCAGTCCCTGGCAGGTGCACTTAACACAGGTATTTCTGTATTTTGCTTCTGCTATTCAAAGTCTGTGATAACCTCTGCCACTGCTGCTCCCTATTCATTTGTGCACTCACTCTTCCACTGTTATATTTTGACTGCCACAGCAGGTTGGAGAAATTAAAGCTCATGTTTAGAGCAAAACTAACAAAATATAATTAATAACAGTACAAAATTATGGTGCTTGGTTCCTCCTGCCTGGGACTTTAGTTTCATGGGATGTAAGGACATGGTCTCTGAATCCTTTCCTGGACAGGTACATTAGCTGTCCAGTTCACTAGACAGTGCAGAAAGTACTCAGACAGAGGGAGCTGTTCTACATCCTCACACCTGAGCTCAGGAAGAGCTTCTTCACAGTTTGCTTGGCAGAGTGCTGATACTCAGCGTATTGCCCCAGGCCCACTCTCTCCTGATAATTATAGAGAAAACATACCATAAGGTTTTAGAAATAAGCAATTCCTGATATTGCTCCCTCTCACATACAGATAGATAGAGTGCATTTGGTGTTACAAGGCAATGCTACACACCAAAAGAATCTCTAAGAGGAAAACATAAAAGATATCCATATTGAAAGCATCAGCTAAACAGCAAACAAGGCATTGTAGATCACAGTGGGAGAAACTTGCATTATATATTGCTATTAGCAATTCTTGCAGTAGGCAGGATAAAATGCCCCTTTTTCTTTGAAAAGAGTTTGTGCTGGGGGCTCAGAAGGTACTTAGCTCACAAAACGACAACCCTCTTCAGTTCCTTTGAAAAATGCACTTTTGCATGTATTGATTTCAATTCTGCACTCAGCTTTGGCCACACATTTCAAGACAATTTCAGCACACGACTAGAATGCATTTTCAAAACCATTAATAAGCATCAAGAAGACTTTTGGAAATATGTGTGATGATTAGCAAATATTCTAAACAACAGAAAGGCAAATTTAGACTGTGCGACATGGGGCCCTGAAAATTCCAGCAGAGAAGTTGACACTAAACTGCATTAAATTCTTGCATGTCAAAGCAGGGAAAGTGTTGGGAGGGTGGCAACGCAGGAGGGCCTTGGCACAATTTCTTTATTTTACTTATAATCATGCATTTCTTTTCAGATATATTGCGTATTTAATGTTGATATTATGAAGCAGCTTAGTGAGTAATAAACTTGCTTTTTTTTTCCTTAGGCTATTTTATATTTTTTTCTATTTTATTGTTCAAATGAGGACTGAGCTTGCATTCAGCTGTACCAGTCTGGCATAACCCTAGGGAAGTAACTGAAGCTATTGTAACTGAGTACAGACTGTAGTTTTGTGCATTTTGCAAAGCATCTGGAAACTTTGATGGATCAGAGCCAAAACCATAACTCATTGTTATTGCTCTGATTATGTGATGATTTTATGACATATAATATCCCATTTTCTTAACAGCAGTCTTTTAAATGCAAGCCTCTGGGAACTGATATATTTCTGTATCCAGCTTTCATTTGTTGCTAGCTTGGTCAAGGGTGTTAAGTTGAAGACCAGGTAAAATGTATTTGTTAGACTTTGAATGTAGTGTTTTAGTATGACGAACTTTTAACACATTACATAAGCAGTCCAGGCATTCAAGTCAGCTTCCAAAACAGGACTGAAGCCATCATAACACACCTGACCTTAAATCAGAAAACATCACGAAGGACCAAAGCATTCATTCATGGCCTGAAAGGCAGAGATACTCCCTTTAATAATTTCCCTGGGAACCTCAGAATTCCTATTTGAAGTGGGCACATCAGAAAAATGCAATAAACCATGTTGGATAACTTTATTTTTATACCTCTGGTGTCTTTAGGAGTATAAAGAAACTTAATTTTCTGCTTTGAATATTCCAGTGTTAACCTTCTGTCTCAGACAGGATCTTTATTTTTATTTGCTAGGAATTTTTTGGTACCTGGATTTTCAGAAATACTCCCCCAAATTTCTTAATTGAATTATTGTATGCAATTAAATAGTCTATTAAAACAAACATGGACTAAAGCAACATAGGGGTTCAATGGAAGACATAGAAGACTTTTATTGCCACCTTGGCAAGTTCTACAATGAAACATAAATAATACCTTTGGAAATCATCTGATGCATATGATAATTAAGTTCAGAAATCACGCACAAGTCCATGGGACCTGATGGAATCCATCCACGGAGCCTGAAGGTGCTGGCGAATGAAGTTGCTAAGCCACTGGCCATCATATTTGAAAAATCATGGCAGTCAGGTGAAGTTCCCGATGACTGGGAAAAGGGAAATATAACCCCCATTTTCAAGAAGGGGAAAATGGAAGACCCGGGGAATTACAGACCAGTCAGTCTCACCTCTGTGCCTGGCAAAATCTTGGAGCACATTCTCCTGGAAGGCATGCTAAGGCACATGAAAAACAACAAGGTGCTTGGTGACAGCCAGCATGGCTTCACTAAGGGCAAATCCTGCCTGACCCATTTGGTGGGTGGCCTTCTATGATGGGGCTATGGAACTGATGGACAGGGGTAGAGCAGTGGATGTCATCTACCTGGACTTGTGCAAAACTTTTGACACTGTCCCACACCACATCCTTGTCTCTAAATTGGAGAGACATCAATTTGATAGGGGGACCACTCGGTGGATAAAGAACTGGCTGGATGGCTGCACACAAAGAGTTGTGGTCAATGTCTGGCTGGGGACTAGTAATGAGTGGTGTCCCTCAGGGATCGGTGTTGGGACTGGTCTTGTTCAACATCTTTGCCGGTGACATGGACACTGGGATTGAGTGCGCCCTCAGCAAGTTTGCCGATGACACCAAGCTGTGTGGTTCGGTTGATATGCTGGAGAGAAGGGATGCCATCCAGAGGGTCCTTGACACGCTTGTGAGGTGGGCTGATGCCAACCTTATGAAGTTCAACCACGACAAGTGCAAGGTCCTACACCTGGGTCGGAGCAATCCCAGGCACAGCTACAGATTGGGCAAAGAAGAGATTCAGAGCGGCCCTGCGGAGAAGGACTTGGGGGTGTTGGTCGTTTAGAAAATGGACATGAGCCGGCTTCAGTGTGCGCTCGCAGCCCAGAAAGCCAACTGTATCCTGGGCTGCATCAAAAGGAGCGTGACCAGCAGGTTGAAAGAGGTGATCCTGCCCCTCTACTCTGCTCTTGTGAGACCTCACCTGGAGTATTGTGTGCAGTTCTGGTGTCCTCAACATAAAAAGGACATGGAATTGCTGGAACAAGTCCAAAGGAGGGCCACGAGGATGATCAGGGACTGGAGCACCTCCCGTATGAAGACAGGCTGAGGAAGTTGGGGCTGTTCAGCCTGGAGAACAGAAGGCTGTGTGGAGACCTCATAGCAGCCTTCCAGTACCTGAAGGGGGCCTATAGGGATGCTGGGGAGGGTCTCTTTGTCAGGGACTGTAGTGACAGGACAAGAGGTAACGGGTTAAAACTTAAACAGGGGAAGTTTAGATTGGATATAAGGAGGAAATTCTTTCCTGTTAGGGTGGTGAGGCACTGGAATGGGTTGCCCAAGGAAGTTGTGAGTGCTCCATCCCTGGCAGTGTTCAAGGCCAGGTTGGATGAAGCCTTGTGTGGGATGGTTTAGTGTGAGGTGTCCCTGCCCATGGCAGGGGGGTTGGAACTAGATGATCTTGAGGTCCTTTCCAACCCTAACTATTCTATTCTATTCTATGATTCTATGATTCTATGAAATACTGATTAATTGTCAATTCCTGCTTTCAGTTTTTCTACCCCTACTTCAGCTTTCAAATGTCCAAGGAGACTTTTTTTGAAGGCTGGTTCAGCAGATTGGAAGTTGAGCAAAATGGGTTTTTTTCCATTAAATAAGCCTTCAACCCAAAATTTCCTTCTGCTTTCTCCAGTCTTACCCCCCCCCCACCCCAGAAAAAGAGCTCCCAGCTTTGTCTTCTGCCTTCAACCCAGTGCTCTCCTATCTCTTTCATTTGAAATTACCTTCTTCAGAAGGAAAATTTTTCAGAATGAGAACGAGCCATTGGAATAATCTCTCCAACACTGGACACTTTTAAGATTCATCTGGACAGGGTCCTGGGTCATCTTGTCTAGACCATTCTTTTGCCAAGAAAGGTTGGACTAGATGATCACTGAGGTCCCTTCTAATCTGGTATTTCACAATTCTATGATTCTATTATTATATGTAATTTATTGCATATGGAGGCTTCGAGAAAGAATGTCAGACAAAAATGGATTTCTGAGAAGGTTCTGCAGCTTCTTCATTCTGGAACAGGTTCAAACCTTTCACTGGGACACCTTTGATTAGAGATGTGTTAACCAAACAGTGGGATCCACTAGCTCTCTGCTATATCACTTTCTGCTGGTCAGGGGTTTGGCATTAACTCCTCAGCAGAGGTGCAGTCAGTTCTTATATAAATGCTTGTAGACTATTTTGAAACAAGATTAAGCAGGTTTGCTAGACTGCAGTATCCGGAATTTTAAAAACTTAGGAGCCCTCAAAAAGTGATTTGTCACATCTCTGCTTTGAGCCTCTTGAAATCTGTTCCAACCTAAGTTGCTCTCTGAGTTTGTAGGTCTAGAGTCCATGAAACTTAGCTGAGTGCAAAGGCTGTTGAGAATACCTTAGCTACATGCATCACTCCACAGTTCAGTGAAGGACACTGGGCACTTTTCATCCAGAATCCATCCCATAATATATTTGTTTATCTCTTGTGAACTCAGCTTTTCACAGCTCCTTTTTATGTGTACCCCATGGAGCACAGCAGGGAGTTCTTCCACTGCATCTAGCAGCATTTCACCTGTCTTTGAAGGTCTGAGTTGACTGTAGCACTTCCACTTTAATAAATACCACAAATACTACTTTGTGCCTGCCAGCTGGCAATCAGATGTGCAAGTGGATATAACCAATTAGCGGGGACCCTAGTTCTAGCTGGGGGTTGGACTTGTATGTATCTTACACATGACTGCAGCTAGGTTTAATTTCTGGACCTTTGGCACTGTCAAGCAAGAGCATAGTCTGCTGAGCCAGACTGCAAATCCCCATTCACCAAGCTAGGAGATGTGCAAAGTTTGCCTAAATGTGAAGCTAAATATGAGACGAGATATATCCTAGTACACACAGACAGCAGAGAAGAGGGAGAATATTGAGTAATTTTTTTCCGTTCTTGTACTTTTTATTTTTTTAATATTCTTATTTACAGTTTTGTAAACCACTGCTTATTTCCATCACATTCAAATAAAAAACTCATCTTGGTTCTCTGTGATTGCTCTTACACTTTGAGGAGAGAGTTCATTAAGGTCCAAAGGATACCATATATACCTTTAGGTCACATTTAATCAAAAACTCCACTCAGAAGAATTTGACTCTCAGTTATATTCATGTAAAAGTAACTGGGACTAGTAATCAGTAACTTACATGAATTCATATTTTTAATATTTTTAAGTTGACATGAGCATAAATAATCTGGAGGTTTTTGTTATCATGTCTTTGGTTAAATGTCCTTTTTGGTTTACAGTTCTGGATAAACTTTTTTCTGAATCCTTCTTGTGCTTGAAGGAAATCTCATTCATGCCAGTGTCTCTCTTTTATTGCACTGTTTTCAAGTAACTTTATAGTTGCAGATCTATAGAGAATTCCTTTTTGCCCTGTGAATTAGTTCCTTTCTAATAGTGGTTAGTCATAGATCCCTCTATGAAAGAAAGGAAGGTCCTATAAAGAACTAATAAATGGGAAACAGATATTTGGCAAAGAACATTATTGCTTGTTCCTTTCACCCATCACTGTTTCTAAGCATTTCATATAGGTTATTCAGCTTCTCCCAGACTTTTTTAGCTATGTTTGCAGAATGCCCTTCACTGGAAGACTTTAAGTGAGATTAGTTAAGCTGCTGGTAAACTTGTACGGGAGGATGAACTACAGGACCTCGTGGGTTTCTTTGCTCGTTGTTTTCTTTCCTGCTTTGCGTGTCTAACACACCTCAAACACTTTGCCATGCTGCATTTAGTTTAGCCTAAACTGAAAATAAAATAGAATTGTTTATGGTTTGCTCTATCCCTATTTCACATATCTGATCTTAAGGACTTCTCTTCCTATTCAGTTTTAAAACAATGAGACAAGAGAAGTATAACTTAGAGATGTCTTATTGCCAGAAATTTTGCTCACAAATGCTTTGTTCTGTAAAGACAAAGGTCAAGAGGCTTTTCAACCAGGATGTTCCTTGCCAACTGAGCAATTTAGGAAGCAATTATTTGTAGCTAATATGGTTTGGGATAGATGCCATCATTAGAACAATGAGACTTTTCCCTTCTTTTTGATCAAGTAAGCACTCTGTTATACAGCTATGTAACCGTACATATGGACATTAGAGAAATGAAGGCAAAACGAAGGGAAAAAGGAAGTCTCTGAATTGAAGGCAAACTTATGATACAGATTTTAACTCAAAATGAATCTGGGCTCAGGAATAAAGGCTTTATTTATGATTGATGAAGAATTATGAAGTTGTTGGAGGTCAACGGAACTGTGGTGTTAAGATCTACATGAATGTATAAAACCAAAGAAAACAATTACTTTAATCCGTTGTTCAAAGCAAGCCATTATGTCTATCTAGTTTAAATTAATGAATTGTGATGTAGTAAAAAACAAAGATGTTTTCAGACGATATATTTTACTTGCTAGCAAAGTGATCTCCAACTATATATTGCTGCTCTAATACTTTTCCAGAAATTCAGACTAATTAATAATCCTTACATTTTCCAGAAACCTTTTTCTATATTGGGTTCATAATGACAAATTGAGAAGATAGACAAAAGTGTTTTGCTTGAAATGCCCTTTTTTATCTGAAGATAATTGCTGTGCACAAGTAAGAGAAGCTATATATTGTCACAAGAGGTAAAGTTCTAATATAACTTCTTTTTTTATAGCATAGTCATAGGAAGTATTTAACACCTTTTCTGCATTTCTGGTCATTTGTGCGTAATGGTAGCAAATTATTAATATTTTTCCTGTTCAGATAAAATCTTCCCTCTGATATTGGCAGTAATTCCGAAGGAAGACACATTTGCTGAACAAAACATGTTTTAGCCACAAGGCTCCTCTAACAGTTCCATAGTTAGAGTCCCATGGAATGGCCAGTGTCCAAGGACACAAAAAGAGGTAAAACATCTGTTCCAAAGTAAATATGGAAAACTACATTGGGGAACATTTAAGTCTATTAACATCAGCTGTGTCACATATGTTAAACTTATACTAAGCTCTAGTGTGTTGAACAAAGCCAGAGTATGTAAAGCTCTGTTCTTTTGAAACAACAGAACACTAATAAGACAGAAATGAAACAGTAAAAAGCAGCTGCAAAAAGAAGACTAGTGATTGCGGGCAAACACTGAAATGGTGACTTTTTAAAATGTTAGTGATGCTACATTCTTCATCTTGGAAACATTTATTAATATAGGTATCAGAAGAGCTGAAAGTATCAAGATGCTTGTTAATTTACTAAAAGCAGAATCTATCTGGTCATTTCTGAAGATAAAATTTGAACCCTTGTGCATCATTAAGCAGGAGTATGTTAGGCTGCCTTTTTTCCTCTTGTAACACTTTGCTACAGGTTTTACCCACCTGCACTCCACTCTGCCATGCTGATGGTTTAATCCAGTAAAGAAAGGCTCAAGGCTTCCTTATTTGTAATGAGAAAAAGAAGAAACAGTCTCCATTATTGAGACTGTTTAGTCTAGCCATCAAAAATAATGATTTTAATGATAAAAAATTATTGTGTATCCTATTTCAAGCCTAGATAAGACTTCAATAATAATCACAGAAATCTAAAACTGTCAAGTCAGTCCTTTTGTGTGGGGAGATCCTACTGGGAAAAGCAATGGAAGGCCAAAACAGCAATAGGCTTTATTATGCAACTTTGGTGTTTGATCCAGATAGGTAAGTGCAATAGCAATGTCCTTAGTCAAGGGGCATCTTCAGAGATGCCTTTCAGGCACAAACCCGGAAAAGCAGAGTCAATACATCACCCACACCTTCTCTAATAACTTTTCCCACCAGGGTTCAGGTTGGAAAAGAAACTCTTTATTTCTTGTTCTGTAGGTTCGACTGTTTAAATGCCTGACAGGCTAAATTAAGGTGAGGCATTATAGACCAGGCTGTGTCTGAAAGGTTCATTAATAAAGACAGAGACCTCAGTGAGAAAGAGCAGTGTTTCAGAAAAAGAAAATGGAGTGTTGTAGTTGTTTTGTTCTACTTCAATAATTCTATGTTTTCTAGCTGTTTTCAGCAAAGAACAGATGGAAAACTGAGTCATGAATTAAAGATATACCGCACTCAATAGGAATTTGATTATTTCTTTTCTAGTTTACAATAAATTAAATTAATAATCATCAGATTTAGACAGGAGCCCAGAAAAATATGTAAATCCACTGAAAAAGTAACGTGAACAAGTATCATCTCTTTAGAATGCATTTTGTTGTTCCCTTTGAAAGCAAGATATTGAAAGTAGTAGAGTTTTCTGTTTACCCTTAAAGCTGGTTTTCATTATTTTGGCTTATTGCCTGCTATTAACTGTATCCAAAACCCATTCAAAGCTCGTATGTTCTTTGACTGCTTCTGCTACAGATTGTGAAATAAATTGCTGTATGTTGTGGCCCATTAAGTTTTATATTTGGTTTGCTGTCCAAAAAAACATTAATAGTATCTTCTGCTGCCTACTCTTTTGACAGTAGGAAATATGAGGGCAGAAGTGTGGATTCCCTCTGTGCTTTGTAGCAGGTTTAAAAGAAATTTGTTTAACCGTGAGTTGCCCAAGTGCTGACATAGCACCTGAAGAACTGCCATGTGCATTTCATGTTCTGGGAACTGGTGGCTTATGTTGACCCTCTGTACCAAATATTTTGCTCAGTGTCTATTCTCTGCAAAAATGAAAATATGGCAGGCGGATGGAAGGAAAAGGCATCTGTGACCCATGTGGTTTTGTCACTGTGATTGGGAGCCGTCTTATCTGACTTCTGTTTTCAACAGTGTAGGGCTCTACAACTGAGCTTGTTCGTTTGGATGACTTTATAATCAGTTGGCAAAAATCAGCAGGCTTAAGGCATAGTTCAGCTGATCTGTTTTGAATATCTGTTTTAGTTGTCTGAATGGCTTATCTATAAAGATGTGGTGTCTGTGTTTCAGCTGTTAATATTTGATCAGGTGAAACTTATCCTGTGTAACTTGCATCCTGAGCAGTCCTGATAAAATATGTATGACAACTCATGCATGCAAAATTACATAAGTCTTGTGTTCACGGGAGGTAGGGAATGTAATGCAAGCTGCTTTAGCAAGATGTCGGTTGAATCCACTAGCATATAAGATACATGTAGCTCAAACCTGCTGTCATAACTGTGGTTTCACTTTGTGACTACTGAGTATCTAAAGATGGATTTGATGTTCAGAAGTTCAAGACTTCTGGAGTGCTGGATATTCTGTGGACATACATTTCAGGAAAATGAAAGCATATGTTCCAAACTGATTTGACCTGTGTCAGGTCTGACTCTTTACCCACTGAAAATTCCGAAAACTTTTACCAGTAAAGAGTCAAGTCATTATAGAGGTAATGTGATTTTTGCATAAAGGTTTGTTTTGGAAAAGGAAGTGAAAGAAGAGAAAAGAGGGGAAAAAAAAGAAGACTGGTGATGAAGGAAATTGAACACTGAAACTACTTTCCCCATAATAATTTTATTTGGAAGTATAAATTTGTGGGTTTCTTCTATTTTTTCTTTATACACCTTGAGGCTTTGCCCTTCATCCAGGGTTTTATCATCTGTTAGGAATGCACTTTATAATTTAAATAAACAATAGAGAAATAAACCCACTAGTGATAAGCCTGAAGGCTCTGTCTTTAGTTTCTGTGAAATAAAAATTCAAAGTGTTCACCCCTTGCTTTATGAAGCTATAAAGCTCTGCTTCAGTCACGTAGTTTTGTGACTGTTCCCTACCTTTAGGTGTGAAACACATTATTACTTTTTTTTTTTTTTTATAAAAAGCTGATCTGTAAATGCTGTGTTTTGCTTTTATTATTTTGTACTAGAATGATATGAACAGCATAGAAAAATAAACATACAGTAGAGAGGCTCAAAAATGCAGGGTCATTTTTTTTCTTTTCCTTCTCTTTTGTTCTTAAGTCCAAGCATGACAGTCTAGGCTCTTTCAGAAGTGCTTCTTAACCTATAAATACCAGGCTTGAAAGGAGGTAAGAACAATCTGGAAAAGCCTTCTTCCTGGAGACAAAAAAGAAATGGATGTTCTCTAAGTCTTAGGTGTAGGTGTCCATCAAGATGGAAAGAGCATATAATGCACTTAATTTTGGATGTGATTTTGAGCCTCTCACTTGCTGCTGGACTTAAAGAAGCTTGGAAGCTTTGTAGTGATAAGGACATGGATTAATTCCATTCCTCTTGGCAGGAGCATTGTCTTTGATTTAACTCTTCATGGGAGTACTAGGGGATACTTGCAGTAAGTCCCCTCTGTGGCAGTTGATCACTGTTCCAGTTCCCCCAGAAGGCCATTAACTTTGGCATGATCCAAATAAATTTCTAGAACTGCTACTCTTTGTTCTTTGACTAAAAATGACTTCAGCTGCTGGATACAGGAATATGGGACAAAGCACCAGTTTACATGCCAAGTTATGAATGATACAATACTTATGTGTCAATAGCTAGTCTCTGTCATAAAATGTTAGAGTGAAAAAATTTAAGACAACTTTGTACTTTACAGTCACTCTCAATATGTCCATATTTATCTCAGTTACCTATTTCCGTAGTGTGTTTGAAGGTCCCTTGAACAAAACTGAGAGAGGTATTCATCCCTATCCATATCTGAGTATCTGTGTCAGATGTCTAAGCTAAAGTATTAGTCCCTCAAGATCCTCGGTTAAATAAATGAAGAAAGGCTTCGGGGACTGAGTTGGATATCCTAACCCATTAGAGAAAACAGCTCTTCTTGAAGCCAATAGCAGCCCTATTCTTCTCTGCTCAAGGATCAGAGATCCCAGTGACTTTTAAAACTAGAAATATAATTTAGGTGATGATGAGCTTTTCATGTCATCATCTCCACCTTTCAACAATTTTTGCAAACTGTCTTGAGGGTTCAGAAAAGACCTGTAAGCTTCCTGGCTATTGCCTGTGGATAGGGGCTCTTCCAGTAAAGATACTACAGAAAGAAAGCTCTGTGCCTGTAGCGCCAGCAATTGTGGGAATTAAAGAAGTTGCTCCTTTGCAATGATGATTATTTTTTTCTAAACTCAGCAAAGTCCCAATATGAGTGCTCAACCTTAAACATGCGAACCTAAAGCAGAAAGATGTGAAGTATGCATGTACTTAGAGTAAGATGTTACCTTGTGTGCTTGCTCCATCTCCTGCCACAGAACTGGCATTTTTAATCCCATCTCATGTTCCATCCTGCTAAGGGAATCACATCTGCTAAACTATAGAAATACTGCTATTTAGTTACTCTTTCAAAGAAAGAGAATATTGCCTGGAAAAAGGAGTTGCAGGGAGTAAAACAACACCAAAGATCCTACCCTCTGTTATCTGCACAGCTATCATACATAACTTTCCATGCACATGCTGTTGATTATTTTACTGGGCCATGTTATATGATGGAGAGAGATATTTTTGTTGGTTGTGGAGACTAATTGCTAAGCCCTTTGCTGTAACTGCAGATATGTTTGCAATAGATTTTTTCTTAATTTGTGTTTTTGTAATGGTTCATGCTATTGCTAGTCTCCAATAAATTGCATTTTGTCTAGTACTAAACAACTCAGACAGCTACTATGAACTATTTGTAAAGGTTGTTCTGCAAGTAAAGCTTCAATATCCATTCCCCTAATGAAGCAGGCAGAAGCTGATCTAATGAATACATAGAGTTCTGTACCGCTAAAACTATCTTGTCTTTATAGACCAGAACTGTGACTGATAGCTAGAGTTAATTGTAAACTCCAAGTTTACCACTAACTGAACTCCTATCAATCAGTACATGGAGGATTTGAATTTGCATCTCCTACAGCATCACTACTCATTAGGCTCTTAGAGATTAGAGCCTAATAGCTGTGTCTTTTCCACTGGGCTGTCTGGCATATACATTCCCAGAATATTTACTAATCAGCTTCTGCTGACAAAATTAGAAGAATACCTACTTCTAACTTGAATCTCAGCACTGTCAGGTCTCAGGTGGTTGTGTGCATACCAAGCTACAGCAGATGTGCCCTATGCCCTATAGCGCTCAGGGCACACTTGGCTTGCAGCACTTGCCTTCAGAGAAGAGGATGAGGGAGGTGGTCTTTTTAAACCCAGAATGCAGAAGGTTCAGGGAAAGTGAATAGCAGGCTTCCTAAGAGGAGGTTTCCAAGAAGAGGGAGCCAGGCTTTTCATGAAAGGTGCATGGCAGAACAAAAGTTGATGCTCATGAATTGAAACAGGGCAGTTTCTGTCTGGGCACGTGTAAGTGAGCATTTCTCACTTTGAGGGGAATCAAGTGATGCAGATTGCAGAATGGGGTTGTGCAAGTTCCATCCTTGGAGGTTTTCAAGACCAAAATAGACAAAGCAACCTGAGCAACCTGGTCTGATCTCATAGCTGAGTCTGCATGGAACAAGAGGTTAGAGACCTCCTGAGGTTCTTTCCAACTGAAATGATTTTGTGACTGACTCTGTGATTCTGTGAACTGAATGAAAAAACACTTTTTTTGAGAGATATAAAACAAATCAGATGTGCTCTTTGACTGTGGCAAATCACTATGATGTGAATAATTCAAACCTACATGTTAGTTTATATTAATGGTTCAAAGTGCCTTCTCATTTTGAAATTCTATCACTTGACATCTGAACTAATATAATTTACAGAATATGAAGACTGTTACAACTGTAACATATAAAACACAGATGAACATGCCACAGCCTCAAGGTAGCTCATTTCTTGCTTTATAAACCAGAAATACCTGTGGGAGTATCCTAATGTTCCAGACAGACTGTGCAAACAGATCTCTGGTCTTAGTTGATGGATGTGGAGCAAAAACATGTGGTCAGACAACCCCTTAAACACTGCACATGTGGGTATGGCAAGCAACAAGTTATTCCAGGTAAAATCACTATAAAGTTCTGATTAGCATCCTTTCACTTCATTTGTCAGTTTTCTGACAGTACATCGTGATTTGACATTGTATTTTTTTGATACCATTATTGACTGTGTGAGAAAAGCTTCAGCTTATACTTCAGAAAGGAAGGACAAGCAGATCTGAAGAGTTGCTCTGCTGGAAAAAAAAACCTTATGTATGTGGGCTGTATCTGGTAAGGTACAAAAATGAGTATTCAGGGAACTTTATAAACCTTGCATTATCTCCTGGCATTTAAGGCATTCACTATCAAGCATTGTGAAAAGATAGAGATTGCTCTTGAAACTCACAGTATTTGCTGATGAGAGGTACTCATTAGGCTTGTGGACCTTTGAGATAATTGCAATCAACAGCTGCCTCTGAGGTCAATCAGAAGACAGGAAAAAAATACCTTGGGAAGTGTCCAACTTCTTGTGAAAACTGGTCATGAACAGCACGCTGCCAGTGGACCACCAGCACTCATAAATAACGATAGCACAGCTTTCTTTTGGCTTTAATTCAGAGCTAACTTCACAACTTCAGTCAGTTACTGGAGGCTCAGAAACGCAGAAAAGGACTGAGACAGCTTTTTTTCTTTACAAGAAATGCCCTACAGAACATCCAAGCCTCATTTATGTGAAGCTTTCCTCTTTCACTTTTGCACTTCTTTGAAGTCATCAAACATGAATACTTTTCTAGAAGTATCCTCCCCTGATTCAGTCATACAGAAGTGATGGAAAAGGGGTATTAGCAGCTGAAGGGTAAAGATTGGTATGGTGGAATCAACACAGCAAAATGACTCTAGTTCTGTATATTTCTATTAAAAAAAAAAGAGTGTAAGGTTTACATATACTCTACTGTTATCAAATGACTAAAAGGCTGTAGAAAGGATATGGAAGGAGGGAATTAACAAGAAGTAAAAGCAAGATGACAGCATCCTTGCACTAATATGTAATTTAACCTTTGTTAAATTACTCTCCTGTATCTAATACAGATTGCAGTATACAGTATATAATGACATCTAATGTATGTTATATCGTAATACACTGTAATCTAATATTTTCTGGAATGGGTCCTTTCTATTATCTCAGTTCTTCTGTCTGTAGTACATCATCTAAGTCTGATTGGAACTGGAAATATTTTAGTTTTTTGCAGAAGCTAAGTCTGCTGCATGCCAGGATCTCAGAGTAAATTCTGGAAGCCTTTTGCCATGTGGAAGAGACCTCATGCTGGAGGGAATATGGGCTCTGTGTTTGGTTCAAAATTTGTAGGGGGTTTGCTGAGTTACTACTGGGCAAACAGTAAAATTCCTCTTGAAAGGTATCCAGTGTCTTTCTGAGTAAGAGTGGGAAGATGAAAAATAACTGGTTAACTACTAGGAGTATGGGCAGGCCAAGAACAACCCATCAGTTAAGCTGTTCATCTGTCTGGGAAAAAATACTGAAACTATAAGATAATATTCGATCCATGGTTTTAGAGCCGCCCAGGGAGCACTGCCTGTAATCAAATAATCCCATCAGTCAGAAAAACAATGTGAGTTATAATGTGGGAGGGTTTGCTGTGGGATGTGAATGTACCCATGCCTACTTTGGAGAAGGAAAAACTTACTCCACATTTTCAGAAACCTGAATCTACAGCAATTCATTTTTCTAGTGGACACAAGAAAGTTAAATAGAAAACACCTCATAGGCTGACTCAAAATGCGTACTAAAGGTGTAGGAGTCCTTAGGTCTGTACAGAGTTATTTCTTTGAAGTGATGAATCTTGGCAAGTGTAGGTTGGGTCACCACCTGGGCCTGGAACATTGCCCAGATCCTCTGTAGCCTCTGTCCTTGAAAGAAAAACTGTAGTTAGCATGTTTCTGATGTTTGGAGGGGAACAATCTGAGCCACTTTGATTCAGTTATGTTTGTAGTGCTGCACTCGCTGCTTTATCTGCCTCCTCATTGCTCCTCAGACCTGAAGTGAATCACAAAAGTCTTCTAGATGTCTGTCTACCAGGGAAAGTAAATTGCTGTATAAAACTATTTGTCTAGGTCAGATGAACTTAGGTGATTAATAAGCTGTAATTACCTGTCTTAATACATTGTTGAGGGACCCTAGATTTTGATTTTTAAGCTATTTTTCTTTTTCTGCTGTCCTCCATCTCTGTGCTAATGTGATCTCAGTATTGACCAAAGCAAAGCTTCAGCTCAGCGTCACTTATCATGCCTTGTGCAGTAGAATAAACATCATCACTAAACACATTATTTAGTTTTCAGAAGCAATTAGCTGGTTTTTGTAAGGGGGGCCTTGTTCAACTAGTGGCTCCTTGATTACTTTAGCTGAATGCAAAGGACATGCAATAGTAAATTACTGTGAGCAGGCTGTTGGAGAAAGAGGGCCGAATTCTAACTTCAATCTGCTTGTTTGGCACTAACTGCATGCAATCTGTTTCTGTCCATGTGTGAAAGCTGCCTGCATGCAGTCTGCTGTTCAGTAAGCCATCAAGCTGTAAGGAGGCTGCATTCTCAGTCTGCTATGCACCAGAAGGCAAACCTTTAATCACTATCTTTTGAAAAAGATCATGATTAATAAAAATCCGTGAAATTCACTTCTGTGATTATAGCAGAAAGTGTGCTGCAAATTCATTAGGGTCAATTCTGACCCCATTACAGTTTAGAAAATAAATTACTACATGGCCAGATTTGTAGGTGTTCTAGGAAAACAAATTTGCCTGTCTTACTCCTGTCTCCCAGCTGTGTATATTAAATGAGTATCTGGGGATATGTAAAATTTAGTGCTGGACATAGCTATTAGATAGCAAGTAAAATATTCTAACTCAAAGGCTCTTTTGAATGAAATATGTATTGATTTTCAAAGGCAAATCAGTCCTTCATTACTTCATTCTTTTCATGCTAAGCCACAGTGTGGTAAAAGGGAAGTATAAATGATAACCAGATACTGTCTATAAATGCATTCATCTTTTCTGTTTTGATGCAGTCTTCATTCTCTGCATTGTCTAAGAAACTTTAGTCTTGAATGATGTTGATTGATTTCTTTTTAAGTATTGAATTTTTACTGAAGCTTTTAACTGAATGGGAAGGAGGAAAAAAACCCAAAACCATTTCTTAAATCTTTGCATTCTCTCACTTTCTATCACACATATAGAGTAAAAGTCATAGTTTTCCCTTCCGCACTACCAGATACTTACAACATACCTTCTGAATGTAAGTAGTTCAAATTTGAGTTATGGGTAGTGTGAAATGGAGACCTGTCCACGCACTATCCTTGTGTCCTGGATATTTGCACAGGGACTTTCTCTAGTGTCATTTACACGTTCTTAGTTTTAGCCCTCACATTTCTTTGTGTATGCACCAAGGCTCTAACCTTTACATGAGTGATAGATTTTTAATAAAATATTTGCTGGTTACAGTTAGAACAATTTGTGTAAACACTCTCTTTCTAAAAATATACCCTCTCAAGATCTTTGAACCTGTCTCTTGACTCACTAAACAAACATCCTAATGTCTTAATAAGAGAAGGGTTTGATATTTGGCTTGAAAAGCTTCAGAGATGGACCCTTAGCAGAGCAAGGACCTTCATCAAAGGCCACTTTAAAACCAGAGTCAAATACAGAAGGGTCAGGCTGCTGCTTGTGGGGCTGCCAGCTATGACTTGCCTTCCACTGGGCTGCTGGGAAAGCAGAAGGTGTTAGAGATCATCCCTGCCCGGAATGGCAACCTTACAGACAGCACATATCTATTTCACATGCCTCTTTTCTTCTTGGCACCTTTCAGAGGAGGAACAGTAGCTGCCTAGGTGGCCTTCCACAATATGGACATCTCCAGGCACAGGCCTGGCCCAATGGCACACCCCTGTGTCCCATCTGACCATCTATAGCTGGCTAATATGTTTCAGTTCAGACTGCATATTGAGTGTATGAACCACTTGTACCACTTTCACTGAAGAGAAAGCTTCTTGCTTTTTTAAGAGGATCGTGGTCAGCTCTTGGCAGCTGACTTGAATGACTGGGGTGTTCAGCCACAACTGCTGTCAGGATCTGGCCCTGTGTGTTCCCTGGGACACCATTAAAGACAGCCAGCAACAAAGGACATGGCTGCATGAAGCTGGTCGTGTGTTTGGCCTCTTCAAACATGTGCATCAGTGCAGACTGTAAATATGCAAAGGGAAATACCTCCTGTTGTCCACCAGATACAAGCGTGCTTTCTATTTACAGTGAAGCCTCCACACATATGTAGGCTTTGTCCTTACATGAAAGGCAGGAACTTGCTGGGGTGTTTTGGCATTGTCTGGGAAAACTGTTTTAGAAGTCTTCTATTTAGTGTTTCCGAGCCTTTATTAGTGGCTTCCTCAATGTTCCCCAGACCATGCGTGGCTCTCATGTGTATTACAAAGCCTAGTATACCACTGTATAAAATAACACAAAACCCATTTGAATTCACTCCAACATAACAGAAATAAATTAATAAATTTTCTGGCTTTTTTTTTTTTTTATTAATTTATTTTGTCCTTTTATTTATTATTAGCTTTGGTAACAAAGCTCTTGAAATCTTGTCAATCCATCCATGGCTCAGATACATTTTCAATCCTTTGGGCCAATTTAAGCTCAATTTAGAAAAAGAAAGGAAATCCCAATGTTCCAATTCTTTTTTTATTATTATTATTTATTTTTTTTTTCCTAGAAAAATGAAAAGAATCAAAATCAGTGCTCTTATTGAACTGGACTTGTGGAACTTAGTTCAGTTACATTTGTTGATCACCAGCTTACTATTCATCATTAATATTTTGCTGAAAAAAGAAAAGTATCACATTCCTTTTCTCATGTTCAGGGGATGAGATTCAGAGCAGCCCTGCGGAGAAGGACTTGGGGATGCTGGTCGATGAGAAAATGAACATGAGCTGGCTTCAGTGTGCGCTCGCAGCCCAGAAAGCCAACCGTATCCTGGGCTGCATCAAAAGGAGCGTGACCAGCAGGTCAAAAGAGGTGATCCTGACCCTCTACTCTGCTCTCGTGAGACCTCACCTGGAGTATTGTGTGCAGTTCTGGTGTCCTCAACATAAAAAGGACATGGAACTGCTGGAACAAGTCCAGAGGAGGGCCACGAGGTTGATCAGGGGCCTGGAGCACCTCCCGTATGAAGACAGGCTGAGGAAGTTGGGGCTGTTCAGCCTGGAGAAGAGAAGGCTGCATGGGGACCTCATAGCAGCCTTCCAGTATCTGAAGGGGGCCTATAGGGATGCTGGGGAGGGTCTCTTCATCAGGGACTGTAGTGACAGGACAAGGGGTAACGGGTTAAAACTTAAACAGGGGAAGTTTGGATTGGATATAAGGGGGAAATTGTTTCCTGTTAGGGTGGTGAGGCACTGGAATCGGTTGCCCAGGGAGGCTGTGAGTGCTCCATCCCTGGCGGTGTTCAAGGCCAGGTTGGATGAAGCCTTGTGTGGGATGGTTTAGTGGGAGGTGTCCCTGCCCATAGCAGGGGGGTTGGAACTAGATGATCTTGAGGTCCTTTCCAACCTGAACTATTCTATGATTCTATGTGCAGGCCAATCTAGGGAAATTGGTTGGGAAGAGAGATTTAAGCATCTTAAGGCCTAGGGAAATACACCATGTCCAAGCAGTGTAACTAGGCTCCTTATGCATTGCATAGCAAATGTTAGTGAGGTAAAGCTTGCAGAGAAAGTTTTAGGACTTTTTTTAAGTTGAACATCTGATACAACTTGGGGACGAAAACACACACCAAATATCTGGTACAACCCTTTAAAAAATTTAAATTAGGGGATTGCAGCTTGTAAAAATAAGATTCTACATGAATCAGCACAATGATGAAGGAGCCAAATGTATTGCCCCGCAAAAAATCATATGGAAAGGAATGTGTCTGAAGTGTACCTTTCTCTGGGAGTTACCCATCCAGTCTTGGGTACAGGGGAGACTGTCCTCCACTTTGAACTACCGCATGCTCTCTCAGGGAGCCAAATACCCACTTCAGTTGGTCTTTCTCACACAACAGCTGACAGCAAGTCTGGTTGTGCTTCCTCTATCCGGTTTCATCCTCCATTCAGTTTCACACATCTAGCCTGTGGATGGAGCAGCTCCTAGTCTCATGGTGGCTAAGCTCTTTCCTGCTCCCATTCTTGCCTTGCCCCTATGACAGACATACACATGTAGTCCTTTGCACAGAGACCCTTCCAATGAAGAACCAAGATGTTACTGGTTGGAGAACTGTCTGTCCATGTGCTGTTTCCTATGTTACAGTATCTCTCAAATTTTATGCTCTGAGGACCTACCATTCTGCCCAGGGGAGAGAAAGGTCTCTTTAAGATGATATTATTAGACTCCCTTGACAGATAGCAAAATTGAGGTCTGAAAAGTCCACATATTGCCGAAGATTACACAGAAATAGGAAAGGAGACCTGTCTTTTACCAGGAATCAGTCTCAGAGACCCATAATTTGTATAGTCATCTCCTCATTGTGTTTGCTTTGGGTAGACTAATACTTGAAGATTTTTAACAGTCAGAATAATAACCACACTTGTGAATAGGCCTAAATATAGCTCAGATTTCCTCCAGTAACAAGCATGGCTGATTCTTTTTGTGTGGACTATGGGAGCTTGTAGACCAGTATCTGGAGAGCCACGTCACTTCCAAGACAAAGTTAGCTTTCACAATTCTTTTATGATTAGCTCATTTATTATGGGGTTATTCTTTGGTGTCATAGTCTTTCATAATATTTGCAATGATAGTTCGTGGCTTTCATTAGGGAAAAGATGTAGTACCACATATTTCTGTCTTTTTATTACATTGAAGAAAGTGCGAACAGTAGTGCAATCTTTCTGTAGTTTCCTTTTTTTTCCTTTTTTTTTTTTCTGCATTTGCTGTAAATCAGTTTTAAATCTGTTTTAAATGCACTTCGGTTGTTTAAGCTGCTTGGATTTCTTTAATGTTTTTACCTTCACTCTGAATGTCCCAGGTTGTCTTGTAACAATTGCAATACTCCCACAATGCATTTATCCATATATACTCTCAAATGTAACTCACAGAATCACAGAATCACAGAATCCCAAGGGTTGGAAGGGACCTAAAAAGATCATCTAGTCCAACCCCCCTGCAAGAGCAGGGTAACCTACAGTACATCACACAGGAACTTGTCCAGGCGGGCCTTGAATATCTCCAGTGTAGGAGACTCCACAACCCCCCTGGGCAACCTGTTCCAGTGCTCTGTCACTCTTACAGTAAAGAAGTTCTTCCTGATGTTAACGTGGAACTTCCTATGTTCCAGTTTACACCCATTGCCCCTTGTCCTATCACTGGATATCACTGAAAAAAGCCTAGCTCCATCATCCTGACACCTTCCCTTCACATATTTGTAAACATTGATGAGGTCACCCCTCAGTCTCCTCTTTTGCAAGCTAAAGAGACCCAGCTCCCTCAGCCTCTCCTCATAAGGGAGATGTTCCACTCCCTTAATCATCTTTGTGGCTCTGCGCTGGACTCCTTCAAGCAATTCCCTGTCCTTCTTGAACAGAGGGGCCCAGAACTGGACGCAATATTCCAGATGCGGCCTCACCAAGGCTGAGTAGAGGGGGAGGAGAACCTCTCTTGACCTACTAACCACTCCCTTTCTAATGCACCCTAAGATGCCATTTGCCTTCTTGGCCACAAGAGCACATTGCTGGCTCATGGTCATCCTCCTATCCACCAGGACCCCCAGGTCCCTTTCCCCTTCACTACTTTCCAGCAGGTCAACCCCCAACCTGTACTGGTACATGGGGTTGTTCTTCCCCAGATGCAAGACTCTACACTTGCCCTTGTTAAATTTCATCAAGTTTCTCCCCGCCCAACTCTCCAGCCTGTCCAGGTCTCGCTGAATGGCAGCACAGTCCTCTGGTGTGTCAGCCACTCCTCCCAGTTTTGTGTCATCAGCAAACTTGCTGAGGGTGCACTCAGTTCCCTCATCCAGGTCATTGATGAAAATATTAAACAGCACCGGTCCCAGCACCGACCCCTGAGGAACTCCACTAGTCACAGACCTCCAGCTAGATTCTGCGCCATTGACCACAACTCTCTGCCTTCTTCCTTTCAACCAGTTCTCGATCCACCTCACTACTTGATCGTCAAGCCCACACTTCTTTAGCTTATCTGTGAGGATGCTGTGGGAGACAGTATCAAATGCCTTACTGAAATCAAGAAAAACTACATCTACCACTCTACCATCATCCCTCCACCTAGTCACTTCCTCATAGAAGGCTATAAGGTTGGTCATACATGACTTCCCCCTCATAAAACCATGTTGGCTGTTCTTAATGACCCCCTCATCCTTGATATGCCTAGTGATGGAGTCAAGAATAAGTTGTTCCATCATCTTTCCAGGGATGGAGGTAAGGCTGACCGGTCTATAATTACCCGGGTCCTCCTTCTTGCCCTTCTTATAGATTGGTGTGACCTTTGCCATCCGCCAATCCTCAGGCACCTCGCCCATTTCCCACGACTTACCAAAGATGATGGAAAGTGGCCTAGCAATGACCTCCGCCAGCTCCCTCAGCACCCGTGGGTGCATTCCATCCGGACCCATCGATTTACAGATGTCCAGTTTGCATAGCTGATCCCTAACCCAATCCTCATCTGAAGTACTGTTGGCACAGGGATTTTTGAACTATGAAAGCTACAAAGGCTGACTAACATAGCTCTACTGAGATATGGATGAATTTGCCTATGCCCACTGGAAGAAACTTAGCCCCTTAGGAGAATGGTAGCAAGGGTTTTGAGATGATATAGTACGGGTGTGAGTAGTGTTTGATGGAGCTCCCAAGACATCTGCAAGCCAATACAGAAAATAAGAAGCCGAGTTGTGAACTGGACCCAATCATCCTAAATCCCTCTTCGGAATCTTAATCTCAGTGTGCCCCAAACCATAAGTAAAATTAATAGATGTTCTGGCAAGTTCTACAGGATTTTGTGCTAAAAATGAGAAAGAAATGCTTTTGGTACAGTATTGTTCATTTTCTCATCGACCAACACCCCACCCCCACCCCCCACCCCCCCCCCCAAGTCCTTCTCCTCAGGGCAGCTCTGAATCTCTTCTCTGCCCAATCTGTAGCTGTGCCTGGGATTGCTCCAACCCAGGTGCAGGACCTTGCAGTTGGCATGGTTAAACTTCATAAGGTTGGCATCAGCCCACCTCACAAATGTGTCAAGGTCCCTCTGGATGGCATCCCTTCCCTCCAGCGTACCAACCGGACCACACAGCTTGGTGTCATCGGCAAACTTGCTGAGGGCGCACTCAATCCCAGTGTCCATGTCACCGGCAAAGATGTTGAACAAGACCGGTCCCAACACCGATCCCTGAGGGACACCACTCGTTACCGGTCTCCAGCCGGACATTGAGCCATTGACCACAACTCTTTACGTGTGGACATCCAGCCAGTTCTTTATCCACCGAGTGGTCCATCCATCAAATTGATGTCTCTCCAAAAAGCCTTTATAGTGAAAAGCAGCTTTAACAGTACATTCAGCAGATGTATACCTGACTGGAGCAAGTCCTTGGCTAACAGTTTTTTTCAGTGCATTGCATTCATAGTCAAAGTATTTAAATTTCAGAATTAATGAATGAACAGTAATGCTTTCCAATTCATTCTTTCACTCATACTTTTTAATACTTTTTGACTATAGTAATAGTAGTAGACTGAGAAGTTCTGCTGTGCTCATCATGGCTGTAATATAAAGGTTTTAGTCTAAAATAAGAGAGACAAGGCTAGAGCTCAATCACCTCTTGCACATAGGAAGGTGTAGAGCATAGATCTCTCTGATATGTGAACTGTGAATGCCATATATCCTGACCATGGGGGGTTAGAAAAGAGTACCCTTTAAAAATAGCCACAAGGCTCTGGGATTTCCCAGCTAATGTAGTACATTTTTATACCCTATTACCAGGGAAAGGTCAGGTCCACATCAGCATTTTATGGAGATGGAACCGTAAATACCTAATAATTCCTTTGGTTATCAGACAAAATATTCACTTCTTGCACTGTCAAAGTACTTGCTTTTCTCATGCTATTCCTTATTTTCAGATAGTGGACTTGGCAGAATTCAGGTCAATTCACGTTCAGAGCTTGCACTAGGAAAAGATGGGGGGAAAGAGAAGGACTAAGTAGAAATCCAAAACTGATGCAGCTCTTAAAGTGTCCAGGTCAACATTACCACCTTACTTTTTAAACCAAAAAAAAACACCAGTACCTAAAATAGCAAAATGATTTTCTTTATCTGCTGTTCCTTTGTGCTGTTTTATCTTCGTTTTGTGGGAGGAAGAAACACTAAATTCTTTTAATTCCTTATTTTCTTGCTTTGTTTTTTTATTTTATAAAGCACACAAGCTTGAAATCATCATTGTTCTTGCTTGGGAAAAAATCATCAATTGTAAAACATGTTTGCTAAGAAAGTGGTTGAAAAACCCATGTAGATGTTAGCTTCAAATATTGGGGGGAAAAAAAAAAGGAAAAAAAAAAACCCAAAGAAACAAACTAAGCTAAAATTATCTTTAGGTACGATTTGAAATATTGTCCAAAACTTACCTTTACAATATTTTATTTCTAATGAAGCTGGATTTCACATTCAGCCATCTTACTTCAAGTAATTCTGACACATCTCTGAGCTGTTCAGAATCGTAATTCATGTGTCTCTGCTACACTGAGTCAGACTTTTTAGTCCTCATGAATATTTTTGTGCTATGGTTCACAAATGCAGAATTTTGAACTATTGACTATTTAGGAGCAGGAAGGAAAGTACAGAGTGAGTCCAACTGACATTGTATTATTAAACAGGATGTGAAACACAATTGAATCAAAATCCTTCATAGATTGAAAGGATTCTTTTATACTCTCTGCACACATAAATAGTGTTATGAAGCTTGTAATAGTTTCTTTTTATAAGTAGTGCTTATTTCTCAAAACAGTTTCTTAGCTGTCTGTGAGGTTAGCATTCTCAGTGCAGGGGAAACCACTTTGCATCTGCTCTAGTATCAAGATGAAATTTATTTGTCTGTATAATCTGTATGTGCTTTGAGGTATTGTCTTTGTAGAGAGGCACCTCCTGGGATTTTCAAAAGCTCCTTAGCAGATAGTAAAGGTATCGTGTAGATATGACATTCCTCCATCAGTGGTTAAAATGTGACAAATTTTCTAGATAGAAGTTTGTGACTGAGAGAGAAAAATCCTGCGATTCGTGGTATGCTTGTATTCTTAAGACAAAAGAAGAATTATAGCAACAACATGAACTTGAAAGCAATTTAGACTGATGGCTACACTTTGTACACATATCAAACTGTTCTCTGATGTCTCCCCCATGCCTTGACAATATGGCCAGTATCTCAGCTTTTCATATCATTCCCAGTCTCCTACTGATGTCTGTGCACTGTGTGTTCCAACTCTGCAAGTGCCGAGACTCCTTTTCTAAAGTGTTTTTATGGCCCCTACCAGATCTGTGTGGAACCGAGCATCTCATAGTCTTTTAACGTGTTTTTTTTTTTTTTTTGTGACAGTGCCTTTGGGGTCATTGGGGAAATATTATCCCATTTTGCAGATGGAACACATTAAGTTCCTTACAAAACACAGTGTTGGCAATTTCTTTCCTTTAAAACATAGATGCAACACACAGAGACATTACTCCATCAGTTCAACCCATTAATCCTATATTTTCTGTTTAATGGATTTGTGTGTCTTTTGGTGTAGGCAATGTCTTCATCTATGTCTTAGTGCTTGATGAATAATGATAGTCATTGTTTCCCAGCCAAATGCAGGAGTGAACTAAAATTTCTTGGAAGACTGCTTTGCTCCTTGTTGGAGCTTTCTAGACCTATTTTGTACACCCACAATTTTCAGCTCAGTCTAGCTAATTTGGGTGCTGAACTGAACCAGCCTGAACCCCTGAATCTTTGGAGGTTCATCTATCACTGCAGCTGGACAGAGGGAGATAGTTGAATAGAATTCAATATGCCAGCTGTTCCTTCATTTATTACTGCCGTATTAATGAAGTTGATCGAGTGGAACTAATCCATCTGCTTATAATTTATTCCCTAGCAATAAGATACAATTTCACTATTTCATGAGCTCACTCTTTGACCAATTTTATTAGAATTCCTTCCATAGCATCATTTTTAATCACTTTTCATCCAGTTTTGGTAATGTTTAAAATACTAGAAAAAGATGGACTTAAAGAGACATGAAAGGGTTTAATGAGAAACTTGGGTCAGCTTAAATAGAACCAGATCAAATAAAGTTAAGCCTACAAAGGCCAAGAGGAAAGCTTTCAGAGTTACCTCTGTCCCAGAAAAAATTGTTCTGTCATGTCTAAAATGTGAACAGTCAAAAGAGGTAAGGCAGTCCTGGCAGCAGCATAAGATGAGGCAGGGTTGTAGTGCCTCAAGGGAGGTGACTGGGTGACCTGCTGGTTTGATGCGCAGCACTGGTTGAAGGACAGCAGGGGCAGAGTTTGATGGATGGAGAGGTCTCCTGCCTTCTTTGTTGAGAGCTAGTGAGTGAGGTTTACCTCATCCACTAGTTCCCAGACCCTTGGGGCTCTGGGTATTAAAACTATGCAGGATTTTGGCTATATGTTGGTTGTGTGTGAATTCCCGTGAGTTTAGTTATGTTTCTCCTGCTGCTTAGTTGAAAACATTCTGATATGTCGATCCTTTTTAGTCTAGTAGTAGTAGCCTTCAGTGATTTGGGCTAGGTGCTATTTCAGACACGAATAGCTAAGGAGAAATTACCTGTTTTTTGAAGTGTTGAGCCACCATTCCCATTGATTGCTGGGGAATTTAGTATGAAAAAAACAACAAACAAACAAACAGACTTTTACTGAGAAAGCTGAGTACAGATCCTTGATGCAGGCATCCTGGGTAGGAGTTTCCACAGCATTCATTTCATTAACATAAATCTATGTCCACTGAAGATAATGGCTTTGAGTAGCAGATTTGAGTTGCTCTGGAAAAAATCTGAAAACCCTACCTTCCTATTTTAAAATGGCTTTTTGAGCTGACAGGTAGCAGCAGCCATAGATGCTAAAAGTGACTTTATTTTTGTTATGTCGTGCACTGTCACTGTTGCAGCACCAACCATTCAAACAAATGCAGATGGACAATTTGTCCCTATTCTATGTGACTTTTCCCAGGAGAGTCATGGGCTTCTTATCTTCCTTCCTTTTAACTGCTTCCAGTTTGCTGGAAGCTTATGGGGTTGATCTCTTGGCAGTTACTGCAATTTCAGGGTAATCATTCTTTCATTAGGGTGGAGGTGGTAAAAAGGTACAACAGTTAAAAATCCATTAATAGTGATGTTAGATCTCTTAATCTAAAGTATAACTGCAACTACAATGGTATTATCTGTATGATATTCAAGCCATGATAATAGCTGCATGAGTGTGGATCATCTTTATGAAGGCATTGGTTATGTCTCTTATTCTATCACACACATCTGTATGATCTTAAACCAGGCATTTTTCTTAAATATTTGTGTACACTTGAATGAATCTATGTTTGTTTATATGTATGCGTATGCATAAGTACATAACTGAGAGAAAATAAGTGTGGTTATGGAAATCTGAGCTAAACAAACAAAATTCTCACTAAATTGGGTACCTAAACTATAAATAAATTAAATAACATATGCATTAATACCTCCAAATTAATAATTTGAGAGAACTGTAAAGCAGCAGGCTCAGACATCTGTGCGATCTCTTAAAGGCTAAAATTTATGAAGAATTAAGTTCACTATAGTGTGGTCAGAACAGAAACAATTTTTTTTTTTCACACAGCAGATGGAAATGTTCACTCTAACTGTCAGCTCATGCTGACTGAAAGCTCTCTAGATGTACAGAGCAAAGCTTGATTCCACTTTTATTTGCTGGCATCCAGAAAATCTTCCGCAAAGATAAAAGAAAGTTTACTAGTAAAATGCCAAACCAGTCTTAGAAATGTCAGTTCTAACTGTGCACTGAAGTACGTAAGGCAGGGGAATTTTTTCTTTTGATTCTAGTCCAGACATCTCAAGGGGCTTTTTATGTCTGCCTTCTAAAAGTGAAGGTTCGCAGGAAGAAGAAGCAGAGAGCAAGAGCTATCATTTAAGTTTACATGTCTGGCTCTCATCTTTGCCATGAGTGATCCTTTGTAAACATACTCAAGATCACAAGATGTTTCATCTGTGGGCAAGGCAGAAGCAATCTCATATCACTGCAGTACCTGAAGAAAACTCAAAAAAAATCTTCGGGCAGTTAGAAAAGCCCTTAATGTGCCGTGCATTGGTGGAGCTGCTGTAAATCTGTAGCTGCCATAGATTCATTTTGTGCATTATATTAAATATGTCAATAATGATGATAAAGTATTGGTCTCCTACAAAAGGCAAGATGAAGCAAATAAGGCTTGTTTAGTGATTCACAATCTCTCATGACCATATATTTTTAGATGTGAATTATACATTAAACACATGCAGTGTCCTTTAAAATTCATGGTTTGCATACTGTGAAAACACAATGTAGTCAAAGGGAGTCGGTGATGTAGTTTGACCTGCATATTGATTGTGATTAGTAATAAACCAGCCACATTAAACTGTTGTTAATAATATCATCCAGGGAATCAATTAAAAGAAATTTTTGTTTGTTTAAATACATACCCTGAGCAGAGGTATGAACAAGAAAATCCCTATTAAGTTATTTTATGGCACTATGTTGAGAGTGGTGGCAGCACCTTTGGGAATTTCAGACTTTCTTGTGAAGTCCTGTGCAAATTGTTTTACTTTCTGATGTTAATGTTACTTGGAGTAATACTGTCAAATAGCTGTACAGTGTATCCAGACCCAGAGGCTCCAGGACCTCATCACAGTTTAACATGGAAAGATACTGTGCTGTTCGTTTTGTCATAATAGTCAAATCTTCCCTAGTTATAGAGCACTAAGCACTGAACGGGACAACTGTACCAAGGAACCCACATATACCTACCACATATCTGACTTTTTATGCATAAAAGTGACCTTCACCCTTCAAAGTCAGTGGGAAGATTTTATTTTATTTTTTTACTTTTTTTTTTTTTTTTTTCTCCCACCGTGGAATTTAATGAGATAGGAATAATTGTGAGACAACTACTTCACTTTGGGTTTGATTGCATATTCAAGACTCACCACTATTTACTGAATTCCAGGGTGGATTCGTATCTCCATCTGTGTAAGTGGCACATATCCTACTAAACTAAGTTTCACCTTGATAATATTACAACATTATTGTTAGTTTTAGCATCCTAGATGTATCATAATTCCATGGAAGCAGTGAATGATATCACATGGCAGTTGCCCAACTAACTTTAATATATTTTTAGAAAATAATAATAGAAATCAGCATACTTTGGTGAAGAAAGGACCAATGAAATATTTTTTTTTTCTTTTTGGAGAAATGACATTTTCTTCTAGGTTTCAAGAATGCTTCTACTCAAAATGAAAACACTCCAGACTAAGAGTGTTTCCATTTGTGTAATTAGTTTGTAAAATTAGTAGTTCTAAGCACATGCAGTTCTTTAAAAAGGGAACTTTTGAATTATTGAACATTACTATGACTAATATTCCATTTGGCCAGAAAGGGCCACAACTTTCTCTTACAAAACATTTTACTAGCTCACATATTTTCTCCTTGAAATTTTTTTTCTTTCTCTTTTCCTTTATGCATCTCTATCTCCTGAAGCTCATGTGGAACATTTTATGACAGAAATGTGTTCCATATGACTGCAAATATGTGTACAAGCTTACTGAGGTCAAATAGGTAAAGCTTGTACACTAACTATAGACAACATGACATTACATGAACATTATATATGTTTGACTTAATAAATTTTCTTGTACCTTTAGCAAATGTAATATCTTATACATTTACTGTGGATTGTGATAATTTATTACAAAACCATTGTCTGAATGGAAAAAGGATTAAAAATTTCATATTAAAAATATATCTGTAAAAGCAAAGGATTAATGAATTGCAGAACCAACCTCAAATAACTTCTTTTCTCTTTAAATGTACTTGAAGAGGATTTCAAAGTCATATGGATGGGTGCAGTACTGTCATTTTCACAGATTTCCTTTTAATTCAGGACTGTGGTTCTCGAATTCGTCCAGAGGAGTCCTGTGGCTTGCAGCCTCTGTCTCGTGAATACCTCTCAGCAATTTCACAGACGATGTTTAAGACATGTGAAGCTGGAGATACAAAAGGTTTGCAGTTAATCTTCTGAAAATTAATTCTTTCACCTCATCAAACTAGAAACAATGTTTCCTCTTTTCCGTGGACATGCACCAACCTACATACAGTAAATTTATCTAATCACTTGTAACAGTTACAGATTTTAAAAATCAAGTTAATTAGTTTGTGACAATTTTTAGTTCACAATTAGGTAGATAACTAATCAGTTACCTACCACTGCTTGTATTATTATCATGTAGCCTCTAAAATGCACTGAAATATGTCCAACAAAACCATTTTAAATAAAATGCTTTATTCTAAATGGAAGGGATTATCTACTAAAAATAAAAATTAGCCTTATGAAAAGAATACAACATTGTGATCTATTTGAATTTTATATTTCCACTTCTATACGGGAAACTCAAAAATAGTCAAAGAGTGAAGTACATGATTTTGCACATATTGATGCCTTAAAACCAAGATGGACAAACCAAACATTATCAAGATATCTCATTGGTTTAGTGAGAACCCAACTTACAACAGATTGTCATGTTTAGGTCACAGCTGCATGAAGGTTTATGCAAGTATACTTTAACAAATCTGAGTATTCCACAGGACTACTCAGGTATGCAGTTTTATAGCTTAAGTTGTTGCTGGATTAGACAATAATAAATTGTGTTTAGTTCTTTGTTAGACAAATGAAAAACAACCCCACACTCCTGTATGGTCTGCTAAACTCTTATTTTCTATCTTGCCGTGGATAGGAACAGCTTCTCACAGCAATAAATTTGCACAATCTCACAGAATAAGCAATACAAAGTAAAAGGGATATGGGAACTGCCTGAATGCATCACTTCATGTGAAACAGATGCAAATATTAATTTTGTGTTATATGAACAGAATGCACAGAGGAGAAATTGTGTATTTTAATCACAAAGCAAATTGTGAATAATAAGAAGCACAACCCATCTTATGCTACTATATCAGGACATAAAGTTTCTGACTAGAAAACCCAAACCAAATCCACAGTAGAGTCCTTCTGGGGCAGATAAACTGTTTCTCCTGATACATAACATGTTTATTTTGAATAATGCATCTAGCTAAGTAAAGCTGAATATAAAATATTCTTTTGCAGCCTTATTGTGAATAATATGCGCAATTAAAATGGAAACAAACTTCAGGAGAAGTAGTCTCTGAGGGCAAGTATATTAAACAGGGAAGAATAATTTGTGCTTATAAAGCGAAGATTGCCAAGAGGTATCTAATGAGCCTAAAACTGGGGTTTGCAGTATCTGGCAAAAAATGGCTGTATAGTTTTAATGTACGTCACAACTTCCAGCTGGAACTGAAAAGCATGGGGGTTTTGCGGAAAATCATTCCAAATTTGTAACATCCAAGTGAGATCCCAATCCTGGCAGTGAGCATTTTCCTAACACATGTGGGAGCAATTGTAAATTCCCAGCTAAAGCAGCAACATCTCTTTTACTTAAATAAATGTTCAGAGAAGCCAAGCAATGTAATTTCCTCTCAGAAGAAAGCTCAAAACTGCTGCAGAAGTAAGGCAGTGTTATACACTGATCTTATGTCAGGGAACAGGTTAGTTGTATAGGGGTGCTGAGCTACTACCACTGCAAAATGTAGCTGTGCTGGCAAAAGCTTACATTTGTGCCTACAGAGGTGGAGGCACAGCAGCAGAGATAGAGATGAAACTCTGGTTCCTCTGACATTAATGGTAAGATTAATGGTAAGACAGCAGTCTGCTTTGCAGTTCAGTACAACCAGGATTTCATGCCTCATTTCTAGTCCTTTGATGCAGTACCCAGACAGTAGTTCAGGGAACTGGCTTCCTCCTGTCTTAGTCACCATGGTGCTATTCTTTTGAGGAAGCTCAGTATCTTACCAAATATGCACTTAATTTACACTATCTCTCTCTCTCTTTTTGACTATTCCACATGGGAAAGTTCTCTCTTTCCATCTTGTTCAGATCATGGAATGAAATTATGATTCTTATAGCTGTTAAAAACTTTTTTCCGTCAGAAGATTCCCTTTGATTCAATGGAACTTGAATCAAGTTATCACAGGAACATTAGCTCTCTGTTCAGTATTGCTGTATTATCAATAATACATAAGCCAGCAAGCATCAACTGTGAGATTGGCTCCTCAGAGAGAGAGAAAGAATTGATAGATACCACGAGAACCCCAAGTTGTACTAAATCCCTGCAGGTGAATCACACTGCTGCACTCTGGAAATTTGGTTTGCAGGTAATTACAAAATATGGTAAGAGATCACAGATTCACTTTGCTGCTGAGACATGCGTATTTTAGTTGTAGCCCGCTTTCCACACTTACTACATATCCAGTTTAACATAATTCTGTATGAGCTCTCTCTTTGTGTTCAACAGCTATCTGGATTGGGGTCCAGCAGAGACATAAACTGATGTTCAAGCTAGTATCTCCTTTAGTTACAAAGAGTAAATTTCAGTTCGAACATAAGACTGTAGGCCTAAGGCCATTTACTCTGTAGCAACAAAATTGTGTCCTTTAAAAGTAATTTCAGTTTTGTTTTTAATGAGTGCAGCTAAAAGCTAAAGAAAAAGAAATCTACAGCACATACATGGAGAAAACATTTTTCAAAGTATTAGTGTGCCAAATAGACACCAAATATAAAATTAAACTAGTCATAAATCATCAAACTATCTTTAGCATTAGTTTTGGTTGAGCATTTAAAATCTGAGTTGTCAGTTTAGAATATAATTTTTCCTTTTATATGAATAATTGTTTAGCACTATTGGAAAACTTTGCTTTTGCTCTTAAAAGCATAAAATATGTATTTGTGGCTATGCCAGTGGGAAAGATTGAATAAAAACAAAACAGGCTGAAAGGAGAAATAAAACTATCTTTATTGGTTAAAATTTTTAACTTTGGACTAACATATTTTAATACAAGGTAAACAGTCCAATGAATTATTTTAAAAACATATTTCTTTTCATGCCTTTTAAAGAGAGCGGTTTTTCGAAGTACTGGCAATATTTAATCTCATATGTTAAGGAGAAGATTTATACATGAGATGATAAATTGCTCTGTTGAGCCAAAAATCCAGTTTACTTTCACTCTTCCTGTGGAAAACTCATATTTACGGGTTTCCATTTATCTGTGTTTAATTTGTGAATAAACTAACTAATTTGTGAATAAACTAACAGCAGCTCTCTCCTGCTCTCTTTCACTGAATAGTAGGTAAACTTTCCCTGGCCTGGTAGGGCCAATTACTAGAGCACCACAAAACTGATTGACGTGATGCTGAAAGCTACATTGCATGCTGCTGCCTTATATAAATGGGGGAAAAGCAGGTTATAATTTCAATAGAAAATAAGCTTAATTTCCAAACTGGTATTGGTTGTTTGCAATATTTCTTCTTTTATATGTGAGATTTATTTCATCTTTCAACACAATCTTATTTTTAAAGGTTAAGAATACATTGACTAACTGTTGTGAAGTTACTATAGGGAAAGTTCGTGATAATTGGATAAAAAATGCATACATTTGCACACAATTTTTAAAAATATATATAAATATAAAACCTGCAACTATTCTGTTAGCAGTAACTGTCAGTGCTTCCTATAAACTTGAGTTTATCTCCATATATCCTTGTTCTATAATTTTTTTTACATTTGCCACTAACCTTTAGCATATGCCAAAAACTGACATATTTTTTCTTAATGTACCTAGAGAGCTATTCAATATAAACCAAAGTATTTGAAAGTTGTTTTTCAAAAGGTACTTACCACTTTCAGTTGCCAAAGCTTAAACTTTTATTGTTCAAAAGTTTCAGCTTCTCAATATTCATTTTATATAGTTCTACTTTTCTAGTTTATTACCTAAAACCAGATCAGCTCATAAATGTATGGGATGTTAAGAAAATTCAGTAAAATGAGGGATCTCAGATGTTGTAGACATTGCCAGAAATTTTATGTATTTGGCTTGAAAGAAAAATTACAGTGTCAGGGAAAGAACTGCCCAGTTTTCGTATAATTTTAAATATAAATCACTGCCAAAAACAACTTTCAGTTCATTTATGAAGAACTTTACAGTAGTCTGAGTCCAGACCTTAAACCAACCAACTATTCTGTCCATGCTCTGTCACACAAAAGGCACAAAACAGTAAAAGATACTTGCATGACACCTATTACTGTGTGTCCTGAGACCTTGCACTTTTCAGTCTCTTCAGACGACTGCTATGGAGCTGGGAATGACCCTTTAGTCACAAGTTGCAAAGGAGGTGCAGAGGGAGCTAAGGGCAAGATCCACAAGTGAAGATAGAAATCTTACAGGATCAAAGCATGCCTGGTCCCAGTGGTGGCCAGAAGGTCACAACCTCTTCTCCCACAAAAAATTGATAGGTTACAGTGATGTTATTTTCCTGTCCTAATGAATTCTGAAGTTTGAAGTGGTCCTCAGCTGGTAAGAGCATTGTGGGGAACATTGTCCCTCAGGACAAACCGCTAAGTGATTAGAACACAGACAAAGCAAGTCTGATACACGTCTAAGCAAGGAGCTCTGGGCAGCTCCATCTCCCTTACCTACAACCATGGTCCTGAGAGTCCCTCCTTTCCTTCCTTCTTCGATGTTGAACTGGGCTGTTTGCCTGGCACCAGCCTTAAGGAAGCACCTACACCCGTGGGAAACAGGGGAGCTGGTTTGTGTTCACTGCCCAGCAGGGTGGTGAAGTCAGTGTTTAGGTTCAGTCTGCCATTATTTGCTCCATGTCATCTGCATGTGCATCTGAGACTGGGGTAAGCGTGTTCTGCGCAGAACAAAACTACACAGCAGCTGAGGCTGCTGTGGGTTATGCTCTCATATGCAATCATAGAATAGTTAGGGTTAGAAAGGATCTTAAGATCATCTAGTTCCAACGCCCCTGCCATGGGCAGGGACACCTCACACTAAACCATCCCACACAAGGCTTCATCCAACCTGGCCTTGAGCACTGCCAGGGATGGAGCACTCACAACCTCCTTGGGCAACCGATTCCAGTGCCTCACCACCCTCACAGGAAATAATTTCCTCCTTATATCCAATCTAAACTTCCCCTGTTTAAGTTTTAACCCGTTACCTCTTGTCCTGTCACTACAGTCCCTGACAAAGAGACCCTCCCCAGCATCCCTATAGGCCCCCTTCAGGTACTGGAAGGCTGCTATGAGGTCTCCACGCAGCCTTCTCTTCTCCAGGCTGAACAGCACCAACTTCCTCAGCCTATCTTCATACGGGATGTGCTCCAGTCCCCTGATCATCCTCGTGGCCCTCCTCTGCACTTGTTCCAACAGTTCCATGTCCTTTTTATGTTGAGGACACCAGAACTGCACACAATACTCCAGGTGAGGTCACACGAGAGCAGAGTAGAGGGGCAGGATCACCGCCTTTGACCTGCCGGTCACGCTCCTTTTGATGCAGCCCAGGATACGGCTGGCTTTCTGGACTGCGAGTGCACACTGAAGCCAACTCATGTTCATTTTCTCATTGACCAACACCCCCAAGTCCTTCTCTGCAGGGCAGCTCTGAATCTCTTCTCTGCCCAATCTGTAGCTGTGCCTGGGATTGCTTCAACCCAGGTGTAGTCAAGGTCCCTCTGGATGGCATCCCTTCCCTCCAGCATTTCAACCAAACCACGCAGCTTGGTGTCATCAGCAAACTTGCTGAGGGCGCACTCAATCCCACTGTCCATGTCAGCGATGAAGATGTTGAACAAGACCGGTCCCAATACTGATCCCTGAGGGACACCACTCATTACTGGTCTCCAGCTGGACAGTGAGCCGTTGACCACAACTCTTTGTGTGTGGCCATCCAGCCAGTTCTTTATCCACCGAGTGGTCCATCCATCAAATTGATGTCTCTCCAATTTAGAGACAAGGATGTCGTGTGGGACAGTGTCAAACGCTTTGCACAAGTCCAGGTAGATGACGTCAACTGCTCTGCCACTGTCCATCAGTTCTGTAGCCCCATCATAGAAGGCCACCAAATTGGTCAGGCAGGATTTCCCCTTAGTGAAGCCATGCTGGCTGTCACCAAGCACCTTGTTGTTTTTCATGTGCCTTAGCATGCCTTCCAGGAGAATGTGCTCCAAGATTTTGCCAGGCACAGAGGTGAGACTGACTGGTCTGTAATTCCCCGGGTCATCCATTTTCCCTTCTTGAAAATGGGGGTTATATTTCCTTTTTTCCGGTCGTCGGGAACTTCACCTGACTGCCATGATTTTTCAAATATGATGGCCAGTGGCTTAGCAACTTCATTTGCCAGCTCTTTCAGGACCCGTGGATGGATTCCATCAGGTCCCATGTACTTGTGCACAAATATATGAAATATATATATGGAATATATATATATATATATATATATATATATGGGTTATATTCCCATAGTATTGCGGGATATATTCTGCCCTTAGATGTACCAGTGCTTGATGCTTTTATTTAGATGGACTTCTTTATCTGCTGAGACAACTCACCCTGCCACCTACCAAAACATATTCACATGTGGCTTGTGCTCGCTGCAAGCACAGGCTGCCTCCCTGGAAATTCCCTTGCTCCCATTGACACAGGGACCTCTGCACTCTTCTTTGTGTAATGCCTTTAATCAGAGAGAAAGCATGTTTTGCTGACAGAGCTACCTAGGCACTGGGAGATATTGTTAGGAAGGTGCACTTGTATGTGCTAGAAAAAAGTGTTCCTTGTGTTGATTTGAAAATAAAAGGTAACTCAGAAGTTAAATCCCTCAGACTTCCAGTAGGATTTTGTAAATTAATAGCTTTAGAAAACTAACATAACAAAACCACTCAACCTTAGGCAAGAGATGCCTAAACCCCTCTGACTTTTGGTAATTCCACTTTATGCTCCTAATTTGAAAAATGATTTTTGAAAATAGGAAAATCGGGCTCTAATAAATCAGATAGGTTATTCACCTGACCTTACTTTCACCTTCTGAAATGTATACGTGTAGTCTGGGACAGTACTCTGAATTCTCACAGATCGAAGAAATCAGTATTTTTGAGGGAAAGTCATTGTGTCTCTTGTTTCATTTTTCTCTCAAGGGGCTCTCAAAGTCTAGCTTCAACCAACAACCCAACTTTTAGATGTTTAATTGTAGATGAGAATGAATCTTGTCTTTAGGCCCTTCTGAATATGGATATTTTCTTTTTGCCTTCCGTCTCCTCAACCTCCTTTCCCTTCCTCCTACCCCTTCTGCGGAGAAAGGACAAGCTGCTACGAGAAAGGCAACATGAACTGAGAAATGAACTCACAAGCAACTGTCAAATTTGAGCCTTCGCAGCTCTTTCAGGGAAAGGGAAACCTCCCACACTAACTAAATGAACAGGGCATAACACAGAGGAAGGAAAGTCTCTTAAAAGGGTTGGGGGCATTTAATTTAGGGAAAGCTCCCATGACAACATACTCAAAAATATCTTGCTTGCTGTATAATAAAGCCACTCACAAAAATTCAGAGGAGGTGTTGACATCCTGTTTCTGTTTTCCAGGGCAGTGGATTGTCCCTTGCCTCAGCTGCTCTGACAACAGGACCTGTGACTGGAGAGAAATAACATGGCAGCCCCATGGTTGCCAATACGCTGTGCTAGCGAAGCCTGAGCTCCAGCGCTGCGTGGAGGGCAGAAGGGTATGTGACAGATTTTACATTTTAATTTGGTATTATCTACCTGGATATTTAGTGTCCTGAAGCTTTAAAACCACTTTTATGATTGATGTGTGAGAAAACCCCTTTTCATTAGAAGTGGAAAAAGGTACTGATGGAAAATCCACAGGGTCAAAAAACAACCATTATCTATAGTTAAGTCTCTTATGCAGACACAGTTTTCTGCCAACATTTCGCATAGGACCTTAGGTCACACCAGTGGAGCTTCAAAACCTACGGTGTACATGGTTACCAGTTAGACCTGTAGTATATAAGGACTGTAAATGGAGCATAGCTTTGCACTGTTGTCACAGTTTGTGTCATACTTGACGTGCAAGTTGGGTTTCTTCTGCTGCATACCTAATGCATGGCATTGCTTGTGCACACTAATCTTACCAAGTCTTCTTGCACATTCTTTTCTTGTAGTGAAGCTTCTAAGGTGATTGCTTGGAAATACAAGGTCTCCTTAATAAGCATGCTATGACTGTAAAACTGTTGAAACAGAACTCTGATCTGAGGCTCAGGTACCTTACTGAGGATACAAGTATCCAGAAAGTAAGTAATTAATTATTATAAAAATTTTTATAACATATTGTCTAGGTAAGAAAATGGTATCTAAAAGTGGCATTTTTTATAAAATCTGAGAGCATGTCTATATAGACAAATGCAAAAATAAATCTTCAATTAACATATCCTCCTGCTTTTCTGGTAAATTCTTTTCTTGCACAAAGTCCTGCATTGCCATTTGGTTTTATTTCTGCCTGTGGTTTTCTCCATTACCATAGAGATGTGGGCTTCTCCTAACATATTTTTCTTTAAAAAAAAAGTAGGTTTATATGACAGAGGATATGCTTGATCTGCTCCTTGTGTACAAAACAACCACTTATGGATTGACCACAGCAACAAATATAGAAGAACCTTTGCTTTGGTTTTAATTCCTCTAGATGTCAGGCTGCTTCAATAGGCAAACACCCTTTGGTCAGGCAAATGAAGGATAGCAGAGGAACAATACACCACTGTGGAAGCAGATTGGCAGTGTATTGCAGGGAGGATTTTGTTGACATTCCCACCTCCTGATGCTTACCAGTGTGAAAAACAGAACAGTGTTTGTTAAGGGTCCATTGAAACTGAGTGTATTAAATGCATGTTTGTAAGCTTAATTTCTTGATTCAGACTCCAATTTCTAAGGTCACTGATCTAGTCTAGTGTCAGATGAGAGCCAGATCCTATGTGACCTATATTTACAGAAAAATCTTTGTAAAACTTATTGCACTTATTTCCCTTTCTTCATCTTTTGCAAAATCTTCCATCATTTTCTGATGTTCTGGTTTTGGCTGGGATAGAGTTACTTTTCTTCCTAGAACTTTCTAACCTCCCTAAACTTTCTAACCTTCACTGCTCTGTAGAAATCTGCTGAATTTCTCCTGTTACCTTTGCACAGATGTCCATTTAACTCAATTACTCCTTTAAAGTCATCACTCTAAAGCATGTTTCTCTTTTGGTATATTTCCCCTATATCTTTCCGTCTGGTGTAATTTCTGTTATCGTTCTGCAGTAGTTTTATCTTTGTGTGGCAGTTTTCAATAGGATTTTTGCTTCTGTCATCAAATAAATGTAGAGCCTGGAGCAACAACCTCTTGTCAGTAGAGCTTAAGAACTAAGGGAGAATTTGTCAGATGAGTAAAAATGGTCCTCTGCTTGGGTGATAAGGTCCTGATTCTGCCTGTGATTAAGGCAAACTTTATTTTACACAGCCTAAGCTATGTAGTAGAGAAAGTATTTTCAGGTGCTCACTGAAAGACTTTCGCCTGTCAGTTGTATTGAGTGTATGATATATGTTTAAGCAAACTGGTCGTTGATAAGGGAGCTGTGGAGTGGACATCAAGATATAATCCTTGTGAACAAAAAACTTTTTATTACACAAGAGATTTTGTTAACCATCTAGAAATATTTATATTTCTTAATTTGTGATATTAGTTTTGAACCATTGTATACCTTGTCTTTAAGTCCTACAGAGGTCACTGATTTCTCAAACTAACAACATCATAATTTCCGTAATAAAACAAGCAGAAGGTTTCAATGTAAGCAAATTGCCAAAAAAAAAAAAAAAAAGTGAGTGCAAGACACTCACAAATTCTCAACTGAAGTGAAGAAAACTATGATCTAGAATGAATGCTGCTTTATTCATATTGTCATTTGCTAAAGTTAGCTGAGAGCAACAGAACTCTCTCATGTGTTCACTTCTCAAAATGGGCTCAACTAACCTGAGCGCTTCTGTATTCTGGGTTTTTCTAGTATGCCACCATATTTTGAATATTCAACTTCTATAACTGGTCTCTGGAGTTCAAAATTCTTTACAAAGGAGTCATCTATATGATCTACATCTGAATTCTTGCTCAAAGTCTATTCTGAATGAAGACAATAAAACCTCCACATAATTGCCAGTCCTTCCTCAGAAAAGCAGAAACGTATATGTCTGTAGTGTCTTTGAGTCAAATGACATCATACCTTCCATCAGAACACTAACAGCCTTCTATGATGACTGAATTTCACTAGTGAGTACCTTCATAAAAAAAATCAGGGTCCTGCAAGATTTCACCAGGAATCACAGATAAAACAAGCAGCGACATTTGGGGCTCACGAGGCTGAAGTCTCTGTGGTTTTATCCTGGAAAAAAAAAGTATCATTTAGCTTCAGGATTTTGGTCTGCTGGCTTTACTTCTTACAGTTAGAAACACGATGATAAGATCTTATAAGCCACAGAAGTATCTGTGATTATGTTTTTTATTTTAAATAGCAGGTGTTAATCTGTGTGTCACTGTCAGATTCTATGATAACAGCAGGCAGCTTTCTTGTGCTCCCTTATTAGTTTTTTATTAAAAAATAAAAAGAAATTTTAAAAATAGAAAAAAAAAAAAAGCAAGCTTGCTTGAGCCTGCTTGTCTTTCTGCTTTTAATGAAATGGAGCACGTGTAAGATCAACTGTATCTTTAAGTTCAGTCTTTCTCTTTTTCTCATGTTACAACAATAAAACATAGCATTCAAATGTGTCTCTTGCTCATTGATTTCTTCTATTCATTTGTCTATGTTTCTGAAATATGTTTATGGTCATAGAATCATAGAATCATAGGATAGTTAGGGTTGGAAAGGACCATAAGAACATCTAGTTCCGACACCCCTGCCATGGGCAGGGACACTTCCCACTAAACCATGCCACCCAAGGACACCCAAACAGAGCGCTTCTTTCCTATCTGCATCATAAATAAGCCCTAAAAATGCTTTCTAATTTGTTTACTAGCTCCAGGCTTCTTTCAAGTCTAATATTAAAATTTATATGTTTTTCAGATCTCATCTCCAAAATTATCATCCTCTTTATAACAGAAATTCATTTTCCCTGGCTATGACTTCCAATTTATTTCACATCATCATTAACTGCTGTTTTAGTTTGTATGCATATAAAACTGTGTTTGAGCTAAGTTGTTTCTGTGTGTTGTGGTTTAACCTATCAGGCAGCTAAACACCATGCAGCCATTCACTCATTCCACCCCAGTGGGATAGGGGAGAGAATCAGAAAAATAATAAAATTCCTTTTAAAAATTGAGATAAAGAGCTCAGAACTATGCCAGCTGCTAGGAAGTAAATTAATTCTGTCCCAGCTGAAACCAGGACACTATTTCATAAAAACATAAGACCACCTGTAGTGAAACAGTAACACCCAGATTGGTGGAGACATGACAAAGGATATATACATCCATGAAGACAGTTTATGAGGCCCTACTTTGCTTTATGATGTGTTGTCAAGACTAGTCAGTCATATGTTTGCATTTTAGGCACAGCAAACAAGAAAATTTTGAAGTATTGAGGCTAAGGTGATTCTGGCTAAGTAGATTTTCGTTCAGTCTGCTTCTGGTATCTGGTCTTTTCCATTTTTAACTGAGGGTAATGAGGTGCATGCTGTGTTGTTCTTAGGGAACTCCATGTGTATGTCCTAATTGAATCAAAGAAATTGGCAATCATAATAAAAATATTATATCTGTATTATATTGGCTCAGCAAAATCTTCTGTAATGGTGGTGAATGAGTTTTTGCTGTAGTATTTATGTAATTATATTAAGATAGAATACTTTTTTTTTTTATACAAGAACTTTAAAAACTGGGTCAAGAAAAAGGGGTTCTAACAGGTAATTATTTATCTAATTAGCAGCATATAGAAAGCTGGCTTCAATAGCGGGGGGATATATATTTTGATTAGCATTGAGAAATACTACTCAGAGTTTAGTCTTATAATAAAGTACCATTGAGTCATGTGTAATTAAGAACAGGAAATATGAAAAGGCAACATTTGCTGAAGTACTTAAAATTCAGCTGTTAAAACAGGAATTTTAACTTATAATTTCTTAATAATATTTTAGAGTTAAGTAGTGTTTTGGACTTACAGGTGTTTAAATTTCCTAAGTGTGGTTAATTTATAATGATAGGTCTGGTTAAGAAGTGAATTCCACTGTGCTTACACAATCTTTTAAAGCCTTTAAGCTATAATGGAATTTTTCACACAAAACATTTGCAACACTGAAAACATCTGTCTGCGTGCAAGTGTTGTTCTTTGGTAAAATTATAACTTGATGTATGTCTGATGCTTTAGTCATCCTGCAGAAAAATGCCCCATCGACCTGAACAGTACATGACTAAACTTTGTGCCAGACGGTAAAGAGAATGAGATATGACATATTCAACACACCTGAGTCATTATTTTGCTCATTATTGTCACACAGCTAAATGCAGAATCTTCTCTAGAGCCCTTTGTTCAAATCATAATAAATACCACATGGCACACGCAACTACAGTAAGTTTATGCAACCATATAGAAATAAATGTGTCCATAGCTACCACACATTCAATTACATTGAATAATTATTCTAATTTATTGAAGCTCTTGGGTTAGTTGAAGGATCTAGGTTTTCTTCCTGGGGCTAACCACCACTTATTTTAGCCTTTGCGTCTTCCAAGCATTTGCTGGAAATGAAGCTGACTTATAAAAGACGGACTTTGATAGATGCTTTAATAGATGCTTTCTTATGGCCTAAACAACAAAATGTGCTTGGTCAGTTCTGCAGAAGGGCAGTTTGAAAAGTAGGTGGGATTATCTACAAATGTCCACTTTTCCACCTCATTATTATTTTAGGGGGAAGAAAAAGAAGGATTTGTTTATTTTTCCAAGAATTGCATGTCTCTATCTTACAGCATGGTTCAATAAATAGAAAGAAGCAGACTGTTGGATGTAGTCAATGTCTTAAGGAATGGATGATCTGAGTGTGCAGACTTGCTGGTGATGTACTATGCGTCTACCATCTTGGGGTGCATTGGATTACAAGTAATGCACACCTATCTTTCTACCTTCTTTAGATCTATGACAGAGCATTCCCTCAAAATCCCAGACTCCAGAGTGTGATTGGTGATACTCTCCTATGACAACTGAAAATAGACTTCAGAACTCTCCATCAGAGCTAGAAGGCAGAGACCACAGGTTTCACATGCTGCAGTCCTAGTTTTAATTTGATGTATCTTTCAACAATGCTGTTATTTCACTGTAAAAGATGTAGCTGGAGTTAAATGGATTTGCTTGATTCCAGTGATACAGTCCCAGTATGGCTTAAACCTATTTGAACAAAGATTTATTGACTGAAATCTAACATGGCTGCAACAATTGACTGACATCTTTGAGCGTGACCTACAATTTTGATCAGATTTCTGTATAATGACAAGTCCACTTTGCCTCATTTCTCTCTTCTGCACTTACTTGTGTTGACTATTGTCTTAGCTGAGCTGTTTCTGTATGTTCGGGTTAATTTCCCTAGTGAAACAATCTATTCCTCATCAATGTGATGTTGCCATCTATCACATTCCTGATTCATCCTGCTCAGCTGCACCATCTTCTAGGAATAAGTATACATTCTCAGATGGACACTCAGGCACTCAAATAATATTAGCTGTCTGATCTAATTTCCTGACCTCCTGCTTTACCTCCTCATAACAAGATCACTTTAAGAGTGAAAATGGAGATATTCTGAGACTCAGAGCTTACTCCTTCAAAGACGGGCTGTGTGAGGCCTCATCAGTCTTGTGATAATACTTGAAGAAGTATGTGTGAGCCCTAACAGTTATCTGTTTCTTCCAGTTATACTAACTGCTCTAAAGGAACCTGCTCTGACTCCTGTCACCCCCTTCACGTTCTCAGAATATCAGGACAACAACAATAGTACTATTCTAAGCCCCACCTGATATTTTCATATGTTGCCCAGCATCATGGCACCTGCAGCCTAGATCTGCCACTTTAGGATGTGATCATTGCCAAGTTGTCTCTCCTGGAACTGGTTTTCTAAATGATTGCACATAGTGACTTCCCATCTGCAGACCTGGCCAGCTAGGTATCCCAGGGCAGACTTGAAAACTCATTCATAGATCCATTGCTTATGTGTGTGTGGCTGTGCAGATGTAGAAATTATAAAGCCCTACAAAGCCTAAGTATTTAATAGTGTAAATTGAGTGTGAGTGTGTTGGAGAGAGATGTTTTACTCTAATTTAAACATAATGAGAAAAATGGGAAAGAGACTGATGAGTCAATCTCAGTCTTTGATGCTCTGCAATGTCTGAGACTTTGAAAATATTGTGTGACGCTTCATACTTAAATTGCTAAAGAATGCTCAGTGTTGGGAAAACAAAACATCTGTGCATCATGTTCATTGGTCTTGGCCATGATTCTTCTCTTCTTTTTTCCCATGAAGGGTATTCTGCTATTTGAAATCTGTAGTAGATGAGGTTGATCAAATACAGTTAGAAGGAGAAAAGTATCTATCAGAATCTTAGTCATGGTAGAATGAAAAGTGAGATAAAAACGCCACATCTGCCAAATCAGCCCAATTAATAGCTGAAATGCTCCTTTGCAAAATCCTTATATGCAATGATAGCAAAATGGTATCATATGTTACTGCAAGTAGAAGAGAAACAGTTTAGCATGTTCTACCAACTGCTTTATGTGTATGACCTAGTAGAGCCTGTTTGTTATTCTGCTAATGCTGTGTTGCATTATTACAGCAATGTTCTCACCCACATTGCAAGTTAATGATATCCTTGCCTGCTAATATCTGAGAACTGCTTTTTAAGTAGATATACATTTAGATAATACAGTGATGGACTTACAAAATGAAGATTAAAAAGTCGTGGATATAGACGGACTGGACAGATTAAGAGATTTTGCAAGATAAAAGAATTGTTTAAAACCTCAAGTTAGCCTACTTTATAATTAGGGCATATCATAACCATGGACTATCTTCCTAATTGTAAATAATTGTGTGCATGTTCACATCTGTCAGAGAGGGAAAGAGTGAATATCCAGCCAGTCCTTCCAAGGGTCCAAGGATCCCTGGCTTCTGTGAGTCATGTTGCGCTTGGTTTGAAAAGGTTTCTTCTGACATAAAGAGAAAGATTTGGAAATCCCCTTGCGTGTAAGAGAAGTGCTTGTGCAACACAAGCATGAACACCAGCTGTTTAAGAATTTACTTTGTGAAGCAGCTTTGATAGGTCCATGACGGGAGGTAAAATAACCTCTATGGGCCCAGTGCTCATTTTAATTTGTTTGCTTTTCTGCAGCCCACAATGAGCAAGGCTTGGGAAGTTCAAGCCATTGTCATGCCCATTCTTGACCCTGCCACCAGATAGGAGTATGCTCATCTGAAACTGCTTCTGTTCTGTGGGAACCATCATGGATATACTGTTGTGGCTTATTTTTAGTCAGAATAGGTTTATAGTGGGAACTGGAATCAGTTCCTAAAACTGACATTCCTGAAGGTAATAGATAAATAGAGAGGTATTAGATAAGAGGAGTCCAAGATGCTTTCACCACATAAAATCTCTAAGAGAAACTTTGGAAATGTACTCTTAAACACGTAATCTTGTGCAGTCTGAATTTTGTTTGCAAAGCTAAATATTCAAGGTGGAAGTAGTAAAGCATCAAGCCCCAAATCAAATTAAAATACCAAACAACAAAACCCATCTTACAAGGTGCCAACTACTCTGAATGCCAGAGGTAGAAGTTGCATACTGCTCTGCAGAAAACAGGGCTGTTACTGTGCTATGGCTCTGTGGGGTTTCTGACTCCCAGTTTTATATTTATGCTCCTCTATGTGGATTTCTGGTTGAGGTGACTGTGGTAATAGCTGATTACACACACAGTTTCATTGGCAAACCACGGTGAACCTGGCTTCTCTTGCCCTTTGGATTCTTGTTATTGCTTAAATAGTCTCTTCAGCAAGAGGAAATGCTAGTTCTAGCCACTAAAAATAGGGAAATTACATTAAAAAATCCCATACACTAAGTTCTGTAATCTCCATACACATAAATGTTTGATTTCTCAGGGGAATCTACAGAATGAGTAGGAGCAAGCCCAAATCTGACTTCTTCAATCACTTGCAGGTTCAGAGCTGCCCAGTGAAAACTGCTATACTTGAAGTACTTCTGTCTTTTTGACAGCACTTCTAACTCTCTTCAGGCCACAATGCTTCCTGGTGGTCACATCATACATGCCAGGACTCTGTTCATGTCTTCCAGTGAAATAACCCTCTTTTTCCACCCCATCTGAAACTGCAGAAAGCCCATCTCTCTACAAAAAAGGCAACAGCTCTGTGTCTGTGTGTGTGTGTGTGTGTGTGTGTGTACATGTTACTCTGGTGTAAATTCTGGTGAATCACATTTATGGAAGACATTTTAATGAAGACATGCTGTGTAGGAACAAACCACATAAAAAACGGGGCGAAAGAAAGCAGGAAGCTGCAAGCAACCACAAGAGGCTCTGTACTAGCAGCTGAAAGTAAACTTCAGCAATAGAAATGATAAAGTATGAAAAATGCAGGCCTGTGCAGCTACAGCCATCTATAACCTGTACTTTTCATCTTTGAAATATAACTTTTTGTTAATCAGATCACACAGTTTTTGCTAAAGGGGCACTTTAATATTGAGATGTCATGGCTGAAGAGCTGGCAGCTCACATTGATATTTCTTGAACTTTATGAGAAGGGTTTAAAAGACCTTCAGATTATATGTATTCTTTTCTTAGCTTTTGGGTTTTGGAGTGTATAACTTCTAAGTAAGTCCTATCCTTTTCCATCCAAAGATTCTCTTTATAGGTGACTCAACTAACAGAGGGATGATGTACTATCTAATAGAAAGAGTGAATAAGACTCTTCAGGAATGGCAAAAGACTCATGATATTAAATGTTATCATAATATCAATGAGGGGAAAACATTCATCAGTTACTCCTACTACCCCCAGTTTTGGATGAGCTCAAACCAGAGACCGACTTTTGAAAAAGCCTTAGAACAACTGCTGCAGAGGTACCGTACAGACTCTATTGCCAGTTTGTTTGTATTCTCATTCTAGTCACAAATATGTTTAACAGATTTTACAATTAAAGTCAGTAAACAATTTAACATAACGTGTGCAGGCTGTGTTGTGCGGTTGAAAAATAGTAGAAAATGACATCAGGCCTCTGATCAGGATGCCAGATACAGTTCATTGAAATACAATGCAATGCAGTTAAAATGTTTGCCATCTGTTTTAAGGCAACGTGTTGTTTTTCCTTTCTGGATTTCAGATCACGTCCCCTGGAGAACACAGACCAGACCGTATTAGTTGTAGGTGGTGTTCAGTGGCTTAATTCCAATCATCTGCAAATTATCCAAAAGGTGTTGAGCAGGTAATGCTATGTACTTGGTATTGTTCTGAGTCTTGTATAATAAATTACAAAAAACAACTTAACAAACCACTTAATTTTTTTCTCATGTGTGTGTGCACTTAAGTGACTTTGGAAAACTTAGTGAAAAAGACACTAAAATGCAGTGTCTTTTGATGTGTCTGTTAAGTAAAATCTGTGACATTTTTTTAATTTGCCAAACAGGGAAAATCTGTCAAATATCCTGGTAATTATCAAATCCATAGGGATGGGCTTTCACCTGCCAGTGGATGGAATACATTCTCTATCACAGGTAAGCCACAGTACATTTAGAGTGCATTTTCATGGAAGACTTGTCATTTCAGCAATAATTTTACTGTCTGGTCAAAATATGTTACAAGCTCTGCTGAGCAAGCTTTAAATGGATCAAAAAAAGATTAATGTTTTCATTTGCTCATACTGCTTGCTAATACGGATTCAAACCAACTTGCCGTATTTCATGGGTTCCACTGCTGTTTGAACAGCCATGCTCAGTCAGCCATCCCAAGTACCAGAAGAAGCTCCAGTATTAAGCCTGATGCCGAAGGTGAGAAATTGAGCTGGGGATAAGCAGATTTCTCCTCATACCACATCGAGAATGGGTCCTCCTCAGGCTTCCTTCGTTGTTACTGCTGGATCAGATTCACTGGTCTGGCTGCACTGCACAGCTATCCATAAGTCCATTTTAACCAGCCTATGAAACCAGAACATTACAGAGCAGTTGGAACGTAGTGGTGAATCTAGTCTGTTATTTGTTATTTGTTTATCGATGGGTTGTTACAGTCAGTTTAAATCATACCCAAGACTCTCAGAGTAACAGATGAGCCCATTTCAATGCACTGTGTAACTCATTCAATTCAATATTTTTATTAACAATTTGAAGGGTGGTTCTCCATTGAACCGTCCATATAAAATATGTGGATGACACAGGGATGGGAAGAGCTGGAGGGCAGAAAGGAGTAAATGGTGCCTACCAGAGCTGTGTGTAATGTTCCAGCTATTCACAGGTGTTGAAAAGAGAAAATTATTTGCTTTCATAGTTTAAATACAGCACTCCTATCACACTGGGGACTGGCATCCACATCTTTTTGCAACCGTAACACACTGCTGTAGGACCTGCTACTACTCTCACCCTTCATTTTGCTATGGAGACTGCCCTGTCATATTTTCCCCATTCTTTCTGTCTAAGTTAGTACTATCTGCCTTGTCTATACTGAATGTCTTCTTATTGATTCCAACCATTTCCTTAATTTATCCGGATGACCAAATTAGGATGCAGTAGGGAAATTGTTGGCATCAACATGAAGAAACATCATAGCTCTTCCCATGGCTTTCAGCAGAGTTCACTCCTAAGAAGAAGAAGCAGAACTTTGATCAAAGGAAGGTGAGGCAAGGATAGAAGGAGTATTATGGTTTCCCAGGTTGACCTTTTTCTGTTTCTTATCTGGTAAATTCATGAAACTCCAGAAATCAACTACATTAACCAGCATAACTGACGTTTTCTTCCCTTTCAATACTGGAATCACCAAATTATCCATGTGGTTTGGGTGCTCTGGACTTCTGGATTACGCCAGCTACTCTCAAAGCCCTTTTGTTTGCAATGTCAAATCCATCACTTTGCCAAATTTATGGCTAACATTTTTCTATTCCTGGCCTTCCTGCATCATCTTCAGAAACAACAATCTGTTCTTCAGTGTAACCATTTCTAAGATGCCCATGGCCCTGTGCTCGTTTTTAAGCAACAGTCTCAATGAGTTTGATTTGAATATGAATTTTAATTTACAGGAACAATTTCACCATTCGCTACAGACAACTTTATAATAGGAGGGGTTTTTTATTTTTTTCCACCTCACATTTGCTAAGTACATATTAAAACCAGTTATGCAATAATAGTGAACAGCGTTGAAATCTTCGTGTGAAAGAAGCTTCACAACTGCTGAAAAGTAATTATAATTCCTGCAAAAATCTACAACAGCCTTGGAGTACTAGCTGTTTTCAAGAGTGAATTTATAGTAATTTATGTCTGGAGTATAACATAAGAAGGATATGGAGCTGTTGGAGCAAGTCTAGAGAAGGCCATGAGGATGATCAGGGAACTGGAGCACCTCCCGTATGAAGACAGGCTGAGAAAGTTGGGGCTGTTCAGCCTGGAGAAGAGAAGGCTGCGTGGAGACCTCAGAGCAGCCTTCCAGTATCTGAAGGGGGCCTATAGGGATGCTGTAGAGGGACTCTTCATCACTGTAGTGACAAGACAAGGGGTAACGGGTCTAAAACAGGGGAGATTTTGGTTAGATATAAGGAAGAAATTCTTTACTGTGAGACTGGTGAGGCACTGGAACAGGCTGCCCAAGGACATTGTGAGTGCTCCATCCCTGGTGGTGTTCAAGGCCAGGTTAGACAGAGCCTTGACTGACCTGATCTAATGTGAGGTGTCCCTGCCCATAGCAGGGGGATTGGAATTTGATGATCTTAAGGTCCTTTCCAACCCTAACTATTCTATGATTCTGTGATTCTATACTTGCTGTACTCAAAATGCAGTCTTGCTATTCACTTCCATGGCAGAATACAGTAACTTTTAAACAGTCCTTCTGACAAGGCACTGCAATATTTTGTCTGGAATGCAGGTAGAAATACAAAACCTGTGGAACGAAAACTTGGTTATTCTGGATACAGCAAAAAATTTTGGCTATGAAGTTGTTGACACCTTCGTCATCACCATGGGACGTTACAAAGAATTCCTGCAAGGAAAGTGCGGCTGCCATTTCCATGAGGTAATAGTTTACACCTATATCATTCCCAGGTATTTAAGAGAGATTTTTAACTGCCAGGTGCTTAGAAACAAAACTGTACACAATGAGGTTTGCATCCGTGACTCAAAGTTAGGCCTGAATTTAAACCTCAGGGATAGCAGTTTGCATGGCGGCACTTGTCCCTTGCTGCTCAGAGTGCAACGGCACCCAAGGACAGGCTGAGCTGCTGTAGTGGTGATTCCTTGAAATAAAATCAGGCATGCTCTTCTGCAAAGGATGTTGCATGGTTTCCAGGTTGTTGTATTATTTGCTGTGTGTTTTGTATTGATGCTACTTGTGTATGGACTCAGTTTATCTTTTCGCCACACCTCAGTCACATGGGTTTTGTCTAAAGCCTTCCTAACTGAGCAGCTCAGCAGACTCCCATCAAACCATAGGTACATCTAGAATGGAGCTTAAAATTGAAAGACCAGTCTTACTGCTGTAGATCTGTTTTCATATGTCTGAGAAACATTTATCTGGGATAGTTATAGTGGTTGACTATACAAACAGAAATGTAAAAGTCGCTTGCTGTCACTCAGGCCCATAGTTCCCCTTTCTTTTTTGTCTGAAATCTACAGAAATTCTGCCTTCTGTTTTATAGTTACTGGCCTGGTGAAACAAAGACATCAAAAATATATGAGTAGGGCAGTTGAGAATATATTATTTTGTTCATTTGAAGCTCTGGAAAGGAATATCCACAATATATTACAAATGACAGGAGTCCATGGATTAAATAAAAAATGAATAAGCAAGCACAAGGGTTTGAAAAACAAGATATTTAAAGTTTTACTGGTTTCCTTTAAGATGTATTTTGAGTATGTGGTACGTCTTTTTATAGTGAATGTTCTTCCCCAACAGCAAAGGAAGGATCTGTTTCAGTTTGGAATTTTTTGTACCTTATATATATACATATATCAAATGAAGAAGTGCACCCCTGGTTTAGTGCAGGTGACCCTGAATTAAAACAGGGTGTAATTGTTGATCAGCAAGTGAGCAGATAGCCTCTACCATTAGGCTGATGACAGTAATTTTGCATATGGTAGTTAAAAGAACTGCCACCGACACCACCAGGTTTTCCTACAGCTTCCAACCAAGCTCTTCCTCATATCCATGACACCAGTTTGTTGGTGTAAAAGGCCAGTTCACAGGTTCCTGTTACGAGTGGTCAGTCTGCTAAGAATCCAAACACATCATTTATTCCCCAGAAAAGACCCATGAATCTTACATTACTCCCTTTGGAAACCTGAAAAAGCTTTGTGGAATAAAGGAGGCTCATATCTTTCCAGGTACTTAACTCCTGATTCACAGTAAAAATATTTCTTCAGTGAAAACTGGAATTGTGCACTCAGACATTGTCAGTAGTCTCCTGCCTCAATTCATTGCTGGATATAAGGACAGAGAAGCCTTCTGCTAACTCTTTAGTTAAAGTCATGTTTCACAGAGTGAGAGATTGCCTGTGAAGCTACAAGGATCTTCATTTTTATTAATCGAATCTGGGTTGTCTTTTTTACAAAAGACTAGGAAACTACCACAATTTATTCTGTTAAAACCTGTTTAGGGCAATAAAATTTAAACTGTTGTATCTTTCAGGAAGGTTGCATTTCCTCTGAGTGATCAAACTAGGCATGGCAGGCGCAAGTTCTTTCATAGAATGAAATATAGAATGAGAAGAAATTGTTACCAAAAAGCTTGAAAGGAGAAAAGGATACAATGAAGGATGTCTCTTTGACATCATGAGTTAATGATTTATGGCGTTCCACAATCAGCTGGGGGATTTAAACCTGTAAGAAGCTACTATTTAGAAGAAATCTCACGATTTTGGTTGCTGAATAAAAAATGACACAAGCGAGTTGATGTGTCATTTAGAAGACAGAACTCCATAAGTTATGTCTTATGGAGAAAATTAGAGCTATCATAAGTGCATAAATATTAAAAAAGACTATCACCAACACAAGTGAAAAGCTAGCATTTTTACAGCATGTATTTAGAATTTGTTTTCCATCAAAACAAATTAATCCAAATAAGAGATACCACCAAATGTTTTCTTAATCTCTCAAGAGAAGGATAAAATCCTTTTGCTTGTTTTGCCAAGTCATGCCTATTTTTGTGTTAGCCTCACTCTTGGCCAAGCCTGTTCCCAGGATCTGGACTTGGGCAGGGTTAGCACAGAAGCTCCATAGAGCTTCACAGGTACAAAGGTAGGCCATGAGACCAAGACTGAAGTGGAAGCATCAATTTTTGCTGTGAAAAAAGGTCAGGACAGCTATGATATATTTTCCATAAAAAGCCAAAAGAGCAAAAATTTAAAAATAAGGTTTCCTTCATCAGGCACCCACAGTATACACTGCAAAACAAAATATACTGTGGCTAATTAAACTTAGGAGTATTTTAAACAAAACAAACGGAAATTCAGTGGTGATGATAGTAAAATTCAAGCATAGGCTCCAGAGTGTCCTTGTGGTGTCTGCTGGCCAAGGACTAGCATAGCAATCCTGGCTATTTTCTCTCAGCTGCAGCAGTCACCTTTACATAAAGCAGAATAAAAAAAGTTAATAACTATAAGGCTTTGATTTTTCTCCTTAAGTATCACAGAGTTATAATATCAGAAGCAAGATACCAGGTAACAAAAGAGAGTGGGGAGACAATGAGCTGCCATTGGTTGGGACTGTTCTCCAGTGTGAGGCTCACTGGGCCTAAGCACAGCTGTGGGAGCATTATCAGACCCATCTGACCTCATGTGCTGTGTGTCAGCCTCACAGCTGGTTTCCACCTCAGGCTCCTCAGCAACTCACGTGTTTTCAGCCTATTGCTGTGGCCTTTGTACTGCTTTGGGACCAAACACAGCAGGCGTGGTTAGTTAACCAATCCTTTAATCTACTCTGCTCAGTACATGAGAGAGGCATGAACACAGCTCAGTCCAAATGGAGCTGGAAAAGAGGAGCAAGTCACCAAGCAGATATTTATGCAATGGATGAATAGTCCTGTGGAGTAAATGCCTCCCTCCATTTTACTCAGACAGCTATGTTGACCCTTTTTTGTCTAGAACCCAGATGTTGATGTCTTCATGGGTCATTGCTGGCGCTCCCCATTTCCACAGAGCTTTCAAGTGAAACAGGGAGCTTCAAAGTAAAATATTTCAGTTGTGTTGTATGGAACTGGGTGGAAAACAGCAGGGCGTGATCAGTCATCAGCATTTTTTATGCACTCCTCCATCATTTAGTATGAGCTCATGTGCAGATTTGTCCTTGCTTCCCTGCCAGAGGAATCTCAACAGAGAGTATGTGTTTCTGGGGAGGATCAGGGGAGAATTTGGCTCACAGAGCTGTTGTTAATGAGGCTTGAGAGGTTGTTGTGCCTGAAAGAAGCATAGATGTGCCCGGGAGAATCCATCAGACACCAAAAAACCCAGAATTGATCCTTGAGGAAAGCCGAAAGAAAGTCCTTGAATGCTTTTGATACCTCGTTAGTTTTAACAGTTTTGTCATCAGTTTATTTCTGCATCCTGGCAAGTGGAGTTTCATCAGGTGCTAAAGCAGTTTGCACTAGGAAAATGGCATTTTGCCTTCGAGGACAGAGCCAAGAACACTGTGTAAAACCAGCACTTTTCATGTTTTAGGAAACCAGATGAAATAGATTAACTCCACTGCTTTGTACTTTCACTTTCTTTCTCTTAAAAAAAATTATTCCTAAACTCGCAGAAGACAGCACCCCTCTTTAAATGCCATCTAAACTAAAGCACGGCCGTGTGGGCATGGAGGGCTGGCGTTCTGTGCAGTCAGAAAACAAGAATCGAAATGCATTCAGCAGTTCTTGTTTTATTCTCACTAGCTGGCCAAACAGAAAACCACTTCTCCCAATTGTCCTGAGAAATTATTGTGAATTCCCACCAACCCACTTCAGAGGGTCTTGGGTCGTAGAAATACACAGCTCTGTAGACCCTACAATCTTCACTCAGATTACCAGGGGATTATATCAGTCTAGGACAACAGATCTTTCATATGTCTGTCACTTTCTGCCCAAACATCCTTCTAGGTCTATGCGCACATGTAAACTTGACTTTTTAATTACCTCATTCTTCACAAATGCTATGGAGAAGTACGCTGGCCAGCAATTATAAAGACCTTTATGAAACCTGTATTTTAATTCAAATTTATTTCCTAATTTAATGGCAAGGAATTCATGGTCACAATATAAAAAAACTAGCAACCTTGAGATTTTGGTATCTCAATCAGTGCCTGGCTGCTGGATGAACATTAGATTGCATTCCTGGGAGATTATGCCTAACAGGAATGCACTTTGGGTGATTGGTTCAAGGTGGCATCGTTCTGAAGTAGTTGTAAGATCTAAGGCACTAATTTAGAAAAATGAACCTGCAGTAATTGCATGAAAACAAATAACAGCCCTTGGCTTAGCTGTATCAAATTGATCAGAGGATATATTAATTTTCTATGTGGATAATTCTTGGTCTTTTTTAGTTCAGCCAGCTCCCTCATAGCCTTTTTGCCCAGTCAAGCCTTTGAACATGTTAATCCTTCACATTTCATTTTGTTTGAATTGTTTCATTAATTATGAGCTTCATTACGTATGAACATTGTATTTGATTGTTCAGTAACCCTAAATATACATGATCTTTTTAAAAAGTTAATATGCTTCTACATGAAAATGTGCATTAATAAATGAAGTCTGCTTTTTCAAATGTCTGCTGTGATTGATCAAGTCAGAAAATTGGTGGGCATCAGAGCTACCAGGTCAACATACTATTCTGAAAATAGGTTAACCACTTGGCCCCTTTTCTGCTTTCTCTGCGTTTGCCAATGCCAGGGTCATGGTCATTTGTCCTGCATCTATGCTAGCTCCTGAAGTTTTGTCTCCCTTGAAGTTGTTTCATTATTCATCAATGACTGTGTTTTCACTGAGACCTTCAGCATTTCCCAGGAGATCACCCCTCCAGTCATTAGTCTGCTGACAACCCTACCTTTCACTTTCTCTTTCATTAGCCCCACGGCTATTTGTTTATTCCATAGAGATTGAACATGATAATCCCAAAAATATATGCACATTTGGGAGACAAGGAGGAGCATTCTTCTGTACTAAGTCACTGAACCACATTGTGGTTATGTGAGGGTGATGCCCTGGCGAAAGGGATGTTAAACTGCACTGTAACTCCCTTCTTGGAGAAACATGACTTGAGTGTTTTCATCTTAACATGGAGCTGGGCCAGGTTTGCAGCAAGATCTGAGAGTGAAACATTCTCACAGGAATCACAGCTGAAACACAGCATGTATTCCTCAGGTGCTTGGGATCAGAGCAGGATTTAAACCTTCCTGCAAGTCAGGGATGTCTTAAGTTCATTTTTTTCCCATGGTAAATATGCAGACAAGCTATTATCTCTGAATTTTGTTGTTCAGATAAATTGTCCCTAATAAAGAGAACAGAGTCTAGTATACAAAGGCATTAGGGAATCAACCGAGTATAATGGGCCTGTACATTTAGATTTCAAGGCTCAAGTGAATAAAATTTTGCACTTTAGTTAGTATGTAACATAACAAGCTGGCCCACTAAAATACTGTTTGTGAGCAAATTGCAGCTCAAGGTAAGAGTGTCAGGATCTGCTTTGTGGAGAGCTGTCTGAGCATTTCTGTACACACAGCTGTGTATCTATCTTTCTAGGCGCAGGCAGAAAGCACTCACATATGTCACTTCTTTTGCAGGTGGTGAAATCCAATCCCTCTGAAGAAAGTCCACACATAACAATGACGTTATCAAGGCAGTACACACTGGGGAAATATTTCGGCAGTCAAAGCAAGCCATCACAACTGCAGGACTATGCAACAAATTCACAGTCCCCATATCATGTCCGAGGTCCAATAAATCAAGTTTATTCTGAAATCCTTCTCAGCAGGCTCTGTGCAAGTAAGAGGGAGCTTGTCAGCACATAGCCTCTGCTGGATATAGCACTGGGACTCAAGATGTACCACTACATGAATGAAAATATGAAAGACCATGGTGAATTTCTGACATGCTTCTCTGCTTGGCTGCACAGACACCAAGAGTTTGGGACACATGGCATTTTCCCTAAAACTTTATGAAATCAAGGTATGCCTGGCAGCTCTGTGGTGTCAAAATGGAAGACGGAGGTTTGCAAAGGAGAGAAGAGGGGAAGTTACTTGAACTGTTGCCAAAGGCTAGAACAGCTGCAGCTCAAGCAACTGTGTATTAATGACAGTAAAAAGAAAGAAATATATACACTTGAACTATTTGGAAAGGACTGCTTTAGCTCTTCAGCGCTGTCCAGTTTTCTATTTATAGAGACACTGTAATATTTGAATGTATTTAGAAACTGGCTACATTCCATTTTAAAGAGTTTTATTTTATGTGGATGGGTTCCCCTTCAACATCAAACCTTTTCTATTTAGACACTTGGTTTATACAAATTGAAAATGCCTATTAGCCTTTTACTGAGGATGACAAGTTTTGAACTCCAGTGTTTTTAGTGAAAACATACCCCTTCTTTGTATCTGAGATGGAACAGATGTCTACTCTATTTTTTGCATGTTCTAAAGCTAATCTAGAGATAGATTACTTAGACTCAAGACTGATTATAATTGTCTTGATGTAACATGTAAATATAGTGAATATGTTAACATAACCCTTACTTATGGTGTCACTTTAGGAGAGTGGCCATATGCAGGAATACTGATTAGGTATGTGCTTCAGTGTCTACCTTGGCTTGTAAGCCAAGCAAGTATTCTCCCAGCATGGAAGTGCCATTTCTTTAATGATTTATTATAAAAGACTGCCAATGTGTGAAGCCAGAACCACAAACAGAAGAAAAATACCCTTTGCAAGCACACATAAGAAGTTCAGGATCTGGTTTTTAATCTGTCATGAGGAATGTGTGATATGATGGGAGCATAATGTACTGCCTGTGTCTCATGCGTAGCAGCGATAAGACCTTTTCTAAATGCCAGTTTCATGCTGTAGCCCAGCTACATCACTGATGTTTGCAGACCTGCTCTGGGTGAAACCCTGAGGAAAGGTTTTACCACTGTCTACTGATCTCCTGCCACAGCATTGGCAGCACACTCATTCGCAGTTGTGTTGCCCTGATGAGAAACCAAGCATGATTGAGGCTTAGCAGCCGAGTGATGAGTTAATGGCACCCATAAGACTGTTCTGCCTTCAAATTACCCAATTAATAACCAGTATCTTTACGAATCCAGCCATTGAGCAGGGAATTAAGACACCTCTCTCTCCCATCATACACTAGAGGAGGGAGTCAGAACCAGGTAAGTACAAGTCTAATGAAGGATCCACCAAGCTCTGAGGCATGCTTCCTCCTTTACCATTTTACATATAATCTTCCACTAGCTTCTGCTGTCTTTGGGAAAGGAAGCTGCAAGCAATGTCAGTGAATAAACAAATAAACACAGAACTAATCACCATTTTACAGGCCTTAGTAGCACACAGGGTATAGTCCTTCTCCTGTATAGAAGTAGGACTAGAAATTCATGACACCACATTTGGGATTTGCTACAGATCCTTACACTCACCACAGTCTGTATCCCTAGCTAAAGTTTTGTGCATTCTTGCTTCAGATAAGATATGTGAAGATATGATGGGAAATTGTCATGAATATGGAGTTTGACTTCCCTAGATGATACAAAGATCCTCCAAAAGAGGATTTGACATATCTAACTTAGGAGACTTTCCGCTATACTGACAAAGCTCCTAATTCTGCTTCTGTTAAGATTTTTTGTGTAGCTCTTTTAAATCCACATGCTGTTATTGTTGTTGCTCTGTACACAATTGTTTTTAAAGCATAAACCAGGGTTTTATGTTTGGGTTTTTTTTTTTAATCAAAGCCTATTGCTGAAGCATCAGCTATAATGATGAAAAGGAACAAGCTGACTTTGTTATACTGCAGCTGATATCAGCAAATGTGCAAATCATCACTTCTGCTTTCAGCACAAAATGGTTTACATGTGCTGTACATCCAGATGTCTTAATGTTTTACAAATCTTAATGTATTTCAATTGTATCAAGTGGAAATTTTCCTGTGTGTTTTCTATTTTTTACAGGTGTATGTACATATATATGTCTGTACAAAGCCATTGCAAATCGATCTTTATTTAAAGGAGTTCTTTGAATTTTTCCAGCACTATATATGATCCATAGGAATAAACAAAGGGAAAACTAAAACAGGCAGACTAAAACAGGTGCCAATGTACATTTTTCATTATTTAACCTTAAAATACATCTAGCATTTGTAGGTATGCAAGAAAGGAGAGCTGAGATCGACATGGAAGCATTGCTTGCTAATACACATTAAAATTCACAGATTAAGACAATAAAAAAATTTACCATGTTTGAATTCCAGTGAATGTGTTGCTATCAATGGTTTACTCTAGATTTATCACTTCTGCTGTGACATTTTGCCTGAATAACCATTAAAGTGTTCCTACTATATTAAGACTGATTGATTGATAAAGCAGAATTTTTCCCTCCATATATTTACCTTAGTCCCATTACTTGCCATAAAGATAGCAAAGGACCTAATTGTCAAGGTGAGTTACACCTCCTAATACAGGCATGAATGGCCCTGGAACTGGTACTAGGATTGAAATAAACAAGTTGGGGAACAAGTACACCGGGAAGTGGTGGTCCCTGATCAATATCTGCCCAGTAGCACACAGAGTTTAGCCTGTAACCAGAGTATTCTTTCAGCTACAAGTAGAGAGACTGAAGGTGTGCTGGAAATGATGATAGGTAGGTAGGTAGGTAGGTAGGTAGGTAGGTAGGTAGGTAGATAGATAGATAGATAGATAGATAGATAGATAGATAGATAGATAACTATGATACACACAGCATCAATCTCAGCTATTATTATTGTTGCATTCCTTTAAACTTCAGCTGAAGCTGCAACATGATGTACCAGTGTCCAAGGAGTTATAACTCCTCGTCCCTCGTCTCCATGTAACTGCACAGGTGTTGAACGGTGATTTGTGTTTGAGCCTTGCAGGACAGATGGTCCCCATGATCAAGTTCATCTCAGTGAGTGTCTTTGGAATAACTGGCTGTAATAAACCATATTTTCCTATCTGTAGGAAAATGCCTTGACAAGTCAGCCCTGTCACTGGAGACGGTATATTTCAAATACAGCAAGGTGCTGAAAGAATGGACTACAAATACCAATTTACACTTAGTATTCATTTGAAAATGTTAATCTTTAGAATAATCTTTTTCACACTGTTAAATACAAGGCCTTTATTTTTCTGTTCTGTGACATATTAAAGGGACATCAAAGTCAATTTATTTGCTTGGTGGGTGGGGTAGTGGGGCATCCAATTACCTCAAGGTTGAAATAACCACTTGTAGCTGCTTCTGCTACTATGCTGAGCCAAAGAGAATGCTTTGAAGATGCAAATATGTGTGATATTAAGTTGACTGCAGTCCAGGGATCTTTCAGATTACTTTTTTAGAGTAAAGCAATTTTTTAGAGGTGCAGTGAGCTATTTGGCACAGAGTCAAACTGCTAAACAAGCCTCTGTAGGCTCACATGAAAACTATAATCTTACCTTTTCATTTGCCTTCTAGCCTTGCAGCTGGCTTGTTTTACCTCACTGTTATGACTATCTGTACCTGCTCTACTCCACATCAGCCTTTCTTTCAGATGACCCAAGAAGTTTTAGTTTCATAGTGGAAGCAGCTCTTGGAAATCTGAGAGACGAAGTTCAGGCTGACTCTTCAAAATACCAATGCTATTATCTTGATGTTTATGTCAGTTTAACAGCAAAGATTTACCAAGTGCAGCAAGGGTAAAGCAAGCCTCTTCTTCAGGGCAGTGATTTTCTCTGATGAATTTTAAACAGCTGTGTTGTGGTAAGTGCTTAGTTTGCACCAGCACTTAGTTCTTCTTGTAGCTTGCCTTTGCCAAGTCGAAATCCATCTTTCGAAATCCATCTTTCGAAATCCATCTTTCAAAATCCACTGCCGTCTTTACCTGTGTAAATCCTAAAAAAAGCCCCAGAACAGTCACTGTATAATGCAGGCATACCAATGTATTGGTGCTGGTGCATATCCTACAGTATTTACTGGTACCTTCATGCTGCCCACTGAACAGAAAAGCCCTAACTACACAGTAAAAACATGTTATGCATTTTAGCCTTGCCAGCCTGTGGTTTGGTGGTGCTAAACAATGTCACATGTGTCAGTCTAGGCCAGTACCTAGAGTCAAGTGTCCAGAAATCAACTCAAGTCTTTAACTTAAATGGGCAGGATGGAGCCACAGGGTCAAAACAATGGCTCCTGCAGCACTGGTTTCTATTGAAATGGACTTGAACCTTTTCTAGGTTCATTCATCTGGCTACTTGGCCAGCTCCTTGGCAGCTGTGGGTAGCCCTTCCGTGTTCAACAGCCTTGGCAAGGTACACTGTCAAGTAGCCCTGAACTGAAGATAAAGTGTATGTATAACTGAAATCTAAACTGAGGCATTTGTGAAACACAGCACCTACTCAGCATCCCCTTGATTTCCTCTAGAACTGAGCTGCTCTAATGAGAAGCAGAATGAAGTCCCTTTCAGCTGATTCTCAGGTAACATGGTCTTTTTTCCCCACTGTTTGCTTGCATGAAATAAAGGGAGGGATCTTCTCTGTATGCTCTTGCCAAACATAGTGAGATGAGCTGTGTTTGCATGCAGTCGCTGCAGTAGGCATTCCCTCACACACCTCATTACAGGGACAAAATTCCCATGGCAGGAGGTGTTTTCAATATTACATCTTGAGCTGGGTCAGGCAATGCAGTGTCTGCCTGCACCACTGGCCCCGGTGCTGCTCTCAGGACGCTGGGAAGGTTCTGAGTGAATACTGCCGAAGTAAAACCCTTAAGTAAGGAATCAAAATGCCTCAGACACATTTTGGTGAAGTCAGAGCAGTTACAAAAAGCTCACTGAAGATCAAGTGGGAGAAACTGAAGTTGCACTTTGAAGTCAGTAAATGCTATGGGATATTGCCAAGGTTTGGAGACCAGATCTGTGTTTGGCAGTTTCTCACTCGCCATGTTCTGAAAATGTCTTTTTCTCTTTCTTTTTTCTTTTCCACTTAGCATTATCAACTTCCATATTTCCGTTATGATTCTCTGGGATTAAGGAACTGCCCTGCTGGATAATGACTGTGCAGCCTCCCCAGATGGTAGTCAAATTTTCTTATACATCAGAGGAGTTTTATTATTTCTGCAGGGTTTTTTTCCTTTACTTCCACATGCCAGATCTAAAGATTTTGTATATTTACAGTTAATCATCAATGGCTTTAGTTATAATAGCTTTAATGCTTTAGTTACAATAGCTTTAATGACTCCAACATATTCAAAGAAACCTGATAATCCCTATTTAAACTAATAGAAAAACACTTAATCCTTAAAAACTTGACCTTGTAAGTAATTAGACAATGCAGCACTCAGCATGACCTAGCCCACAACTGGCTTCCTTTAAAATAGAGCATCAGTCACATCTTCATATGTACTAATGTGGTGTTGTCTCTTACTGAAGTTTTTGCTGGAGTCATTACCGTTTGAACATGATTGTGTGGACTGATAGGCAGGTTGGTTTTTAAATCTCAGGGCCTTTGCTGAGCTCTCTTGACAGCAGATGGTATCTATTAGCTACTGTAAAGCCCTGTTTCAACATCCTTTTTGTACTGTGTCCTGCCCTGTTATTATAAAATATATACATAGAAGGGGATTTTCTGCTGGTGGTAAAAGGTTAAATCATAACAGGTCTTACTGCTCCACCTGTTGCTGGTCCTAAATTCCACACTGCGTCATTTCTCAAAGTAACAAGGAGTCAGGGTCTAGTAACCCTGCAATGCTGGCTGTCTGCGTGGCTCCCCTGCCTCTTGAACAGTTCAGTGCTGAAGCCCTGACGGAGCTATCAAAATAACACACCTCCAGCTATGAAATGCATAGAACAGAGCCTACAGACATACTTAAAACATGCCTGTCGTGATAAGTTCAGCCTGGAAGTCAAGGATGACATCTTCTAGAGACTATTTTCAGGCACCAGAACCTGGATTCTTCCTTAACTCTAGATACTTAACTGAGGCATTTTAATTGTGAGTGTGGCCACACTAGACTTCTTTGTACCCATCACAGAAAGACCAAGATCTAAATTATTCTCTAGAGATGTCTATTACTTCTACAATATTGCTTACCATACAGGGAACATAAAGTAACTCTCAGAATTGTGTGATAGGTGCCTAAAGTTTTGAGACACGAATGTCAGCTCAAGAGAGGAGTGGCTGTGGATTCACTGTGCAGGTAGAAGATGCTTCTGCATCTCCTCTTTGCTCATTTAAACCTGGAACTTGGTCACAAGCCACCACCACCAGAACATGCTCCCCAGCATGGCCTAGGGTGGTATATTCTCAACATCTGCTCAACTGTACAGCAGTGCACTGAGTCAGAGGGAAGCCAGCCCTGTAGGTAACCTGGTGAGCAAAATATTTGATGGTAATATGGGATATGCAGGTTCAAGACCCTTCATTTGGAAAACTGAACAAATCTCTGCTTATTGCATTACAAGGGGACTAGGCAAATGTCTCTCTTACCATGAGAAAAGCCAAGCTGACAGGCATTTAACTCCAAAAGGTTCCTTTTCAGATTTAGTGGTAGGTACCTGGTTAGTATCTGATTGCTCCAGCTTCTAGCACTTAACGGTTGTACTAGAATTGTTTGGTAAGCCTAAGTAATTTAGGGGATGGTGACTACTAAGAAGTAAAGCATCTAGTAGGTATTAAAAGCCTGAGCCAAACACCTTGATCACACACATCATTTTGGCTCTGTGAAGGATTTATTGCACTGATCATCTCAGAAACACAAACACACCTCAGCACTACTGCCCTGTTACTTTGTGTTTTATAGCTGTTCATGCAATTGCTAACTCACTTAATTCAAAACAATACAGGCTAGAAGAGACCTCTGTGAATTAGAGAGTAAACTAAACTGGGCAATTTCAGATGATTTGGTGTGCGCAGCTGTTAAATAGCAGCTATGCCAGGAGGTGAATGGTAGCATCCCTGAAGACATGAGGGGAGAAAGCAAATAGTGAGCTGGAGGCAGGATGGAGCTGGCAATCTCTCCACAAGTTAGCTACAGACGGAAACAGCATCCTTCCCCTCTGAAGTCCTGCTGACGGACTTGTTCTGCAGCTCCTGGGGTTTGAATGCATTATTCTTAATATGAATAAATACCCGAAACAAATACAAGTCTGTAAATAAGACAAAAAGTGTCAAAATCGGGAACATCTAAATGTTAGGTAACTATATCTAACTGTGCCTAGATAGTCCTGAGGGACTATAATGAGTCTATAAAACAAGTTAACACCTGCTCCTCATGCTTGCGTTAATTAAGATTCAGTAGAGATGCAAGTCATTTTAATGAGTGATCTGCCACTCCACAGGAGCCAGTCTGGAGCAGAGGCTGTCTCAACAACACTGCAGTTACCACACGTTGTATCTGGCTTACCATCTTCAGTGCTGCTCTAGCCCAGGCAGTTGGGTTTTTTCCTAGGGTCTGAGGGACAGACTATCAACCCACGTCCCTCACGTTAACAGGTTTTCCTAGTTTGGACTGATACCCTACAGAAAACCTGTGTTTTGACTGTGGAAAGGTCAATTCAGGTGTGCTGACCTACCTGCAATAACCCAAATAACAGTAACACCATTGCAACGCTATGGAGTGCAGTCCTACAGCTACTAGGAGAGAGTTGGTACAGTAGCACAACCCAGTCTTGCACAAGCAAAGTGACTGAGAACTGTGCATCAGCCAAGGGCAGCACTTGCACTTCTAGCAAGACTTTTCTTGCTCCCTGCCACGGGCTTGCTTCAGTTTCTTTCATTTAGGAACATAAGACCTAGCCTTGCTCTCTGCACCATAACCAGGCATCTGCCTCCTGAGGCTTGGCAAGCTGGGATGATCCTGCCCCTTACTATTGTCCCAGACACACATTTCCTGGGATGTTTGTAAGTGAAAGCACCACACTGACTGTTGGCTGGTGCAAGGTTGTTCTTGCATTTGCTGGGCAAAGGCTTTCTACACAGAGTATAGAAGATCTGGGTAAGGAAAACTGATGGAGAGAAAAGTCCTTTGGCGCATTTAAGGTTTTGACAGTAATTCAGTGCAGACAAGTTGTTGAGGTGAAAAGTATGGCTAATGTCCAAGTGGCAGCACACTTCAATATAAAATGAAAGAAAAATCAAGGCTTGATTTACAAGGGCTCTGGTAAAACTTCTATGACACAAGACTGGCTGTTTTCTTCTATTTGTGTCTTAAATTCTTTCACCAAGCACTACTGAGGAACCTAGCCTTTTTGGTTTTTTTAGTTTGTTTGTTTATTTCAGATGGAATATTTGCATGTTTTTTTCTCACCACACAACAATATTGATGGTAATGCAAGCTATGCTCAATAGGCAGAAATCTAGTGTCCAGCTGTACCTTGTTCATGCATGCTATCTTATTACTTTTGAAGGAAAAGAAGATGCCCAGCAAAAGTGCTCAGTATCTTCCCAGGTTATTCTTCACAGATTTAGAGACAACTACTATGAAAGCATTTAAGCAAATGCTCTGTCACAGCCACACATTCAACTGCTATTAATGGACCTGCTCCATGGATCCAGAAATATCTTATGGCCTAGTCTAAGAATGCAGATAATACAGTTTGGTATTATTTTCTTGCACATAGTTCCAACATGTGGACCTGCTACCTGAGTCCTTCTCTTCATGTATAGACTCCTTCCTCCAACTGTTCACATTTTTTATTTGAAAGAATCCCCCCAAAGGGCTTCCAGAGGGCCAGAAAATGACAAACCTCGGAAACCCAAAGTTCTTCAGATTTGCTCATGTTTTACTTGGATTCACACGCTGTGCTGTGTGCATGACTGCATGCAACCAATTCATGGGCTTTTCTGGCCCACGCTGACAAGTCCTGCAAACAAATAGTTCCCATTCTATTACAGAAGCATTCCCAGCTTTCATCTTCTCCTGCCTTTCATTGAATATTCCTTTGTAAAATCTTTCAGACATTTTTCCGTTTCCATCATTTTGCCTGTCTTCTTGTGAGGTTGCACACTCTCCATCTCCTCCTGCCCCTGTCTGTGAACAGCTGATTGACCTCATTTTGCAGTCTCCACACACAACCTTACCTTGCCAACTAGCGTTCAGTTCTCAGGTGGTGAAGCTGTGCTGTCCATCCACTATCTTTTGGTTGACAAGTGGTGAAGGCTTTGTGACCAGCTGGTGTGCTGCCATGCTGCAGCCACATTCATAAGGATGACAGGCTACCTTGCCAGCAAAGCCAACAGACAAGTTGCACGGTTTGTTTCCTCAGAAGGTCAGAGACAGCTGTACAGCCAACTTATAACAACCTTCACATCTCGGCAAGCCTCTGGACCCAGCATGCCTGCCCTGAGCTAAGACTCCTTGTGTTGATAACTGGGGTCCACTGCGTGACTAAAATCTTTTAGAAGTAAAATTTGTGAGAAGATGAAAATTAAAGTAAGGTGGGAATGAATTTCAGTTTTCCATGCTCCCTTACAACCACGTCCTCATCTCCCTTGTTTTGTTTGCCTGTAAATGAATTTCATCAAATCTCTGTTTTCATAGAAATATGTCCTACCTACCCTTTAATATTCCATCACATGTGCCTGTTTAGGTGAAATTACACAGTGTATTTACACAGGCATCTCTTCCTTTCTAGCTGGTCCTAATATAATGACAGTGTACTAAAGGAAGGAAAGTTTTGTCTTGTTGAGGTGGAGACGCCTGATTTAAATAGGTGGAGCTGTACTCCTGTAACATAGCAGATTCAGGACTTTGGTGAATAAAGTGCACCAATTCTCACACTCACATGTGTGTAAGTGGTCTCAGGAGTCATATTGTAAAGCAGTCTACCTTGTAACACATCACCTCAGCATACAGCTTTAAGTGTCTTAAAGCTTACTTCTATAAAAAAGTTGTTTCCATAGCTCCTGGCCACTTTCTGAAACTCACAGATTCTGAAGCTAGGGAGTAGTTTTACATCTGATTACTTTTTTAAAAACCAGTTTGCTTATTTTTGTAAGGCAGGTAAATTTAAAGTCTATATACAGCCCCTCTATAGCCACAAATATCACAATGAAACTTTGTCCTCTGATACTGCTGCAAGGATCTGATTCAGTAGGCACTTACTGTTGAGTTTATATGAGGTAAATATAGTCTGATATACTTTGATTCATCAGACATTTATGTTTCTGCTTTACTTATACAGTACAGATAGTGCCATTTATTCCTTGAAAGTAGTCACAGATATAAAATAGAAACCATATGGAATATTTGCAAGCTCTGTTTTTTTATAACCAGGTCTGAGAATATGCTCCTCTCCATTTTGAATACATATGATTCATTTAATATTTTGTATTTAGGCTTCCCTGCTGTATCAGGCTTTGCCATTGACAGTTATAACAGTACAAGTCATTTTTATTGGTAAAGATAATTTACCCTCTGTCATTCAAATTCAGTTAATATTTTTGTTTTGGCTTTGTCAGTATATTTTTACCTCTCAATTTCTACATTTACCAGAAGAAAGGCATTGATGGAGACATGATTTTTAGCATTGCTAACAGCAGCATTTTCAACCTCAAATGTAAAAATAAAAACAATATATCAGTGCTTCAAAACCACGATAATATAACATTTGTGACAGCTACAATAAAACAAAATATATTGAGTTATCTTTCATATATTTTTGCACCTGAATCGCACGCTCAAACTTCCTCAACAATCATAAAAACTTTTAATTACATGTGTCTATTAAGTTGTACTTCAAAACACAAGCCAAGTATCACCAAGTGAGTCTGCAAATCTTTCCAGTTGAATCACCTATGCTATTGGCCAGCATACTGTGACATCCTGGGTAGCTTCAGGGTTAGATAGACGAGAAGTGCACAGAGATACTGGAATTGCATGCTAGCCAGGTCACTTTTCTGATAATAAAAATAGAAATCCCTTGTTGCCTTCCTCCCCTTTGCTCCAACAGATATTGAAAAGCTATAACAAGCGTTGGAAAACACAAGATGAGGTGCAGACAGCAGTGGTCATTTCCAAAAAACAGGCTCACTTTCCTTTCTTTCTTTTATTTTGGACCAGGCCTGTTGTGTATCATTGTGGTGTTTGTCCAGGAATGAATGGACTCTCCCGGGACCCTTGCAGATAACACTCTGCAGGGTGCAGCCGAAGAGGGTGTATGTTCCATTCAAACACAGATAAGAGGAATTCCATTACCCAAACATATTTCTTAATCACTTCTGTAAAAATAGCCATAGATATAAAGAAAATCAGAAATGAAGCACCTGTTGGGCTCTCACACATGGAAATACAAGCACAGCTGGGGCAGAGTGATGAGATGGAGTAAATTCTACTGCAGCTGCTGAGGATACTCAGGAAATAAAATAGATTAATATTTACACAAATGAGAAATTAAAGGACTTGATGGCCCCGCCTGTTGTCATTCACTGCCTGAAGGGCAGGAAAATTCTGAGCCATATGATAATTGAATTTTCTGAGCAGTAACGAGGGTTGAAAGTGTTTGCTGTGACCATATTGAAACTGTATAAATGTGCTAATTTCTAGGCAGAGACATTAACCTGGTGTTAAGGTTATAATTAAGTTGTTCATTCTAGAGGGAAACTTAATACTGTGTGTGCAATTAAAATGAGATATTTATGGCACCATGGCACTTAATTTTACAGCTGTGTTGGTGAGTTTCTTTGCCCTTCATCTGGAGAATCTTTCACTTGTGAAAAGCTTCTCACAAAGTGCAGGAGCTGCAACTGGCAAGAGATTCCAGCCTTGTCTCTGCAGGATGGGTGAGGAAAGGCAGAGGGGGTGACAAATTGCCCAGATCCACTGTCGGGGTCAGGAATAGCTGCTGCACTTCAAAGGGGCTGAGACTCTTCCTTCAGAGGTGTTTATGGAGTCCTGACATCACCCAGACTCTCCAAGGCAACACTGGACCATGTGCCTCCTGCTTGCCTCTCCTAGCAATGACCAACTATCTGTAGTGCCTCCTGCACGGGGATGGTGGATGGGGTAAAGGGTGCCTTGCCCTAGTCTCCAGGATGAAACCCAAGGCATGTTTCCTATTGCCTGTGCCATGCTAAGGGATACTCCCCTCTGCCCACATGAGTAGGGAAATTGTAGATGATCAGGCTGCACACTGGCCCTGTTTTCGCTGGTGGTCACTAAAGATTCTCACAGCAGTTGAACCCCTCAAACATCTCAAAAGACAAGAGTCGAAGTAAGTTTTCAAATAAATAATTACTAGGAAAGAATAAGAACCTAGCTGTGGGAAAGGCATAAAAAAACCCTAAAAACCATCCCCAAACAATCCAAACTGCTCCCTTTTATCCCCACAGGCCTTAACTTTCTCATTATTTCTGTCTTTGCTATTACAAGCTTGTTAAGATGTTAAACCCCAGCTACTTTGGTAACTGGCCAGTTTAGCAGAGTTCAATTAGTTGGGGACAGACTAAACCCTGTAGACTTTGGAATCTTGCCTGTGGCTACACACATTTTAAACCACAACCACCCTGCCTTGTGCAACAGTGGATAAATATCACAGCTGCAGGGATATAGCACAGGTAAGATCTCCAAAGGTGAAAGACTGTCTGTGACGAGAGTGCTGAGAGGTTTAAGTGGGTTCAAATACACCATTGCCAGGCCCAGCCAAAAAAAAAAAAATACATGTTAGAAAGACAGGAGGGGATCACTAAGGAGAGGAAATAGAGGGTGGCTCAGGAAGCAGGTAACATATAACACTGATTTAGAAAGATTAAGTAAGACTCAAGGAAGGATTTTATGTTTATCATCTAATCCAATCAAAATTTTGGAAGTCATGTAAAAACTTCTAGCTCAATGCAACCTGTAACCTTTTGACATTAAAATGAATCTGTATGAAGGGACAGATTACATTCTTACTAGAGAGTTTCTTGCACCTTGCGTTTGAAGATTTGCTGTGCTTATTATCAGTGAAGAGATATAATTTTACATGGATCGGTTACATTCTGTCCCAGAATGTAACTGTATGATTTTTTAATTTTTATTTTATTTTTATTGATCAAAAAGTGTTAAGTGGGAACGGTGAAAGATGTGAAGCAAGGAGTGCAGAGGGTCTAAAGGAAAAGTGCTGAGACAGAAAAGATGGGATTAATGTACTGAAATGGGTAAGATCATCGAAATCGGGAGAAAGGGTGGGTAATGAATGGAGTTTTGTGATTTTTTAAATACTGTCTTATAATTTGAAAAATTAGGCCATTCATTCTTTCCTTTCACCACCACATTGCGGTAGCAAGTGACTACAGGCATCCTGTGTTTCCAACACAACACCATTCTCTCCCATTTCTTCCTAAGCTTCATCCTTTTGAAACTGGCCTTGTAGGAAAATTCCCACATAGATACAAGTAGTCTGATTACTTGACTAAATGCTTTATGGACTAGGCACACATCTGTGCCTTGATGAGAATATAATAAAATGAGTGCCAGCATTGCATTACAACAGTTACAGAGCAGATTCTTTTGTTTCCATTATTATCCTCATTCAAAGGTTAAGTACTTCATTAGAAATGGAAAACTAGGTCCTAATCATGGGTTTCATGATCATGTGCCACCTGACACCAGCAAATTAAATCTGTCTCTCAAACCCAGTTCTCTCGTCACAGGATGGCAAGGATTCTGTACACATGAAACATGCCACTATTATGAGATATAACTGAATTATTGTTATAAGAGATGTGCGTGAGGTGTTAAGGCAAATTAGCAATTGAGGCAGGAATATGAACTGAGTCGCCCCTAGGGGAACAGCTCCCCGTCCTTCCTCTACCTGTTTTACACCTAAAATACAGCAAACTCCTTGTGAGCATGCTGCTTCTGTGCACACAACCTATGTGCATGTATGCACATAATGTGTTCACACAGAGAGAATATCTTACCCTGCTTATCTCAGGAACTTCCGCATAAAGCTTCCATTTAGAGCAGAAAAATAGTAGTGTTAAACCCTCAGAGGAGTCTGATTTAAAAGCTAAATAAGAAATACTTCCAGACTTCCCCTCTCCACTAAGATGACTTGGGTTTTTCCATACACTTGAGTTACTGTTTTCATCAAACTGTGTAATTACATCCTAGAAGCTCTGCTACAACAGCCAGCAGCACCAACCCTCCTCTAATCTCATACACTTTATCTACAAAAGAAAAACCCTTAAAAGCTTAAATAATGCTGCTTTAAGTATAAGAAAAAAAAAAGAGCAAATTTTATGTCAATGAAAGGTTTCATTTTGCATAACATCTCCTAGAGCATTTCTTGCCCTCCTCAAAACAACCAGGGAAATTAATTGGTGGCATAAAGGTGCACTGTTATCAAACACAATTTTGCAACTCATTTTAATTTTTAGTAGTAATTACGATGTGGGTGAAATTGGAATTAAAATTTTTTGTTCCACATCTTTCACACCCCTCTTAGTCATGCTTTGAAGCCTTATCAGCATTCACTTGAAACATTTTATTTCATCCTGGTATGCCGAAATTGATATGCAAAAACTCCAGAGTAAGTCTAGAAAATGCCTACTTTTATACTGTCCGTGTCAGAGAAGAGAATTTGCCTGCAGCACTTTAGAAGAAACCTGCATCTACTCCCAGGATCCCCCAAACACAAGCAGATCTCAAGCACTCGTAAATATTGGTTGATCCAGGACACCGTCTCCAAATTTGTGACCACACAGAACAACAGACTCCAAAATCAAACTGAGTCCCCTCTTCCTAAGCCCCAGCTTCCTGGCAGCACATCACCAACAGATGTAGATTGCCAGATCTGCTCAGCAATTGATTCAGCAACTGTCTGGAGTTACAGGCTTCAGAAAACTCATTTGGAGGCCGCACTAGCTTTCTTCTGGATTTTTTGGTAAGGATAGAAGGGATTGTGAGAAGCTGCTTTTTCCTTGTCTTTCAGGTCTTACTTTGCCATTTCCTATATATCCATGCACATAACAAATGCAGTTCTGTATACTGTGTTGTGCAGCTATTATAAAAATATTAAGGGGTAGCTGTGGAATCACTACATGTTTGTGAGGTCTGTTTGTGAGGTCTCCATCTGCCATCATGTCATTACTAGATTGCTGTCCCAGTCCCTTGTGAACTCAGCCTACCAGGTCTAAATGAGCAGCAGATGTGTGCATTTTCAGACTATAAGTACCAAAATTAAAAATAGCACTGATAGCAAAAATAATGTAAAACCTCTAGACAAAATGCAGAGGGACTCAGGGAACTATTTATGGGAGAGGGGGCATCTCTTTTTCCTCCTAACTTCCCTCTATTACTAGCTTGACCTTATTGAAGGCCTGAGACTTACCTGTTGAGACATCATCTTTTAGAAATGCTGCAATGTAAGGAGGCATTGTACCAAGAGTGTAAGGACCCCTGACCTGAAGGTTGGGGTCTCACTGCACTGCTCTCCTAATATCCCTTCTTGCTAAGGGTACAGAGCTCTCACAGCCCTCGAAGTGCAACAGCTCTGCTTGGATGCCACTATTTTGCTGACACTGTTCCAGTTTCTTCACTGCAAAGGCTCATCGCACCCATGCTTCCCAGGACTGCTGGATGCCACTGTGCAGCCAGACACTGAGATGAATTGAAAGCACACTACAGAATTTGTGCTTGGTTACCAAACGTGATAGATTTCATAGCTGAAGGGATAATCTGATTTAGAGAATATGGGAGATTTTCCTGTTTGGATGGTAGGTTTACTTCTGCTCAGTATTTTAAGATAATGGGATAATGCTCACGTTGGTTAGTAGTAGAGCCCGTATGTATCGGTGGGATAATTAAGTCTGCAGTGTTGTTTTTATGGCTCTGCTGGGCATCAGAAGTTCCAGGAGAGCAAAGAAAATGTAAAGGAAGCTTTCAAAAGTGGCAACTTGTATAGGAAAATTTAACTGTATGTATTTGCAGACCTTGGTCAAGGTAAGAGCACTGGACACTAACTTTTCAGAGATAACTGGTCTATCTGTGAAGCATACTATTTTTCAAGTGACCTGCTTATTCCCACAGATTCTGTACAACAGAGCATTTTTCCTTATCTAACAGTGAATCATATGTGTATATGTATATATCTGGAACTGATTCTGTCCAGATCACATTAATCATCATTCAATAAGTTACTGCTTACTTACTGCTAAATCAGTAAATTAGTAAATGTCCAATCAGGAAATACCACCAAGCTTAGACACATTTCCTTCCTTTTTTTTCTTTTAACAACAGTTTATTGTCTTTTTAATATAGAGTATTATGGGCATTTTAGTATGAATAGCCACAGATAGCACCACCTTGGACAGAGAAAGTTAGAAAAGCAGTAAATCTGATTTATCTTCCCTGGTTTATAGTAAATTTTGATCTCTGTGGCTTGGCACTTGACCTTGGCTTGGATTCTGGTTCATCATCTCTGCATCACACCTCAGTTCTGTCTCTCATGGACTAAAAGGTCTTCCAGCACAGAGGGCTCTGAAGCACCAGTGAATTAGAATTACAGAGTTTAAAAACATTTGGCAAATTTCAATACATTTTGGTAGATCAGCAAGATATTTCCAAATTGTGCTCCTTTGTAGGTTTGCATAGTACTAAACTTGCAAAGTAATTTGTTTGCCCTTCCGTTTCTGGTAGCCAACCAACCTATACACAGACACATAGTTCTGGTCTAATAGGAATACTCCCATATGTGCTACTTCTGCCTGGATGCAACAAAGAAGAGAGGTGCTGTAAATGGCAGGCAGGAAGCTGAGAGGCAGGAGAAGGGCAAAGGTTGCAGGATCTGGTGGGCAACCAGGCTGCAACAGCCAGAGAGGAGATGCACGGGCTGTGTGTAGTGGGGGAGTGGTTGTAAGATAAAGAAGTGGGAAGAGAGGCAAGTGGGAGCTAGGACACAGATATATAATAATCCAAACTTCTTTAAATCAGATGGTCATGGGAAAACGTGGTTTCCTTACAGTCACTGCTAACTATTGAATTGGATGATCTCAAGAAGTCCTTTACAGTCTATATTGGGGTTCTTTTTTTAGCATCAGATCTCCAAATTGCAACTGTTTAACTTTATACAAGTGTATAGGATCAGAGAGTTTCCCTAAAAACTTAGCGTTTCTGTACCTAAAACATGTAGACAAAATCAGATCACAGCATATGGAAACACAACAGAGAAGCAATTTATTTATGGTATCATATATAAAATATGCTACAAATACGACCAGATTTTTTTGAATCAATATTTTTCTAATTTAAATCTTACATTGCTATTACATATAAGATTCTGCAGCTTCTAGAAAAAAATAAATAGCATAAGAATTTAGAACCGAAAGCTCCATATTAATTAAAATAAAACTTAACCAACAATACAAAAATCCTAAACAAGCAAACAAACAAAACCCCAATTCACAGTGACCCCTGTTAAATAAAAGAACTGGCAGGAAAATGAACCATTTCAGAGTGGTTAATAAATGCATATAGCAGATCAAGAAGCACATAAGAAATACACAGCTGCTAGACCAGGGCTTTGAATTAACTTTGGTAGGTGGAGCCAGGAAGCAGCAGTGAGGATAAAATGAACCATGTGTCCTGGAATAATCAGATAATTCTCTGACACAGCCCACACAGTTTTGGCTGGTCCAGGCCTGTTTCACAGCCAGTTCCCTGTGTTCCCATGTCGTCCTCCATCCATTTCCCTCACTTCAAACTCAGTTCCTCTACAACCACAAGCAGATGCTCTCCAGACTAAAATTCGGAAAAAGAGAAACCAAGCCATATCCAAAGGTTTAAATAGCTCGTGGGGTCATGTGGCATCTGGCCAGAACTGGCGATGCTTTTGGAGACCCTTTCAAGAGCAGGCAAATGAGCACAGAGCAAGAAGGAGACATAATTTGTCTAAATTTGATCTGAATGTACTACAGCTTGTGCTCTTAAAATATCTCAGCACATCCATGGGGAAAAAATGAGGGGGGACACCACATTTATGTGGTTATTTCTCAATATGTTGTACTCTTAAAAATGTACGTCTATCATTTGAAATGATTTGTTGTGCTCTTCACTTGGAGATGTTGTCAGTAAACAAGAGCTATTTAGCTGATTTACAACTGTGTCAAATCAAAGTCTTTACAGGGCTGCCGTCTCATCCAGATTATGTTTACTGCAGGTGTTTCACTTACACAGAAGGAAGCAGCAATATAGCATGATCAAATTGGACTTTAAAGTCCAGAGTGCCAACACCAGCTCTTCATCAGGTGCTAGCTGACTCATTGGCTGTTAATATGTAAAATGAGTAACTAACCATTGTTGAGGCAGTAGTTGATAAGAGCGTTTCACTGAAGTTAACAGGAGTGGACAAATTTTGTCCTAATGGCTACTGATGCTGACTGTGGAGCCAGGCAGTTAATACTGCTAAAGCACTAGAAAACTCGAATTAAAAGTGTAGTGGATATTATGATTTATTAACATCAGCATTTTGTGCCTTCTCTTCAGCAGAAATGTGATGAAATCACTGCAGACGTATCGGTTCCCCCTCCTGCAGCCCCTCTCTGTTCCGCCGGCCATACGCCAGCGCCCTTCGCAGCCACTCGCAGCGCTACCCCGAGGGAAGGGGCAGTCCCGCAGAGGGGCTGGCGAGCAGCGGCACCGGGCCTGGCGGGGCACAGCGGTGCGATGCGGAGCCCCCGAGCTCCTCCGCGCCCCGCCCCGCCCCGCCCCGGTCCCGAGCGGCCAATGCGCGTTCGGGGGAGGCAGAGCCGGGGAGAACATCGAACCCAACTTTCTCACCTTGAAGGGCATCAGGAGCTCCCAATGCTTTCCCTCCAGCTGCCCTCCCCTCCAGCCCGTCCTCCCCGGCAGGGCCCTCCGACGGCTCGGGCTTCCCCCGACGGCTGCCGCCTGTCCCCCGAGGAGGAGAGCTCCGAGTAGGTGTGCTCAACCGGCAACGGTCCTGCTCGGTCCCTGCTGCCCGGGGAGCCGGCGGCGGGCAGCGGCAGCGCAGCGGGGCTCGATGCGGCGGTCATGGGGCGCGGGGCAGCCCTCGGACCGCGGCTGCTGCTGGCAGCGATGCTGATCTCCCTCCGCCCTGCCGCCGCCGGCGGCACCTGGATGTGAGTAGCTGGGCACGGGATGGGGTGGCTGCGCGGCGCCCGTCCGTCCCCTCGGGGCCCGAAGCTGACGAGGGGGCTACTTCTGCAGGTGGCTGGGCATCGCCGCCGCCGGCGGGCCGGAGAAGCCGGGCTGCGCCAGCCCGCCGCTGAGCCGCCGGCAGCAGGAGCTGTGCAGGCAGAAGCCGGAGCTGGTGCCCGCCATCCGGGAGGGAGCGCGCCTGGGCCTCCAGGAGTGCCGCAGCCAGTTCCGACACGAGCGCTGGGACTGCCGGCCGCCACCCAGCGCCCGCCGAGGACCCGCCGCCCCCGCTGCCGCCTTCGGGCACCAGCTCAGCACCGGTGAGTGTGTGCCCCGCCGGGGCCGCGGGGCCTCAGGTGCCGACGGGGGAACGGGCTTCGGCGTGGCGGGCGCAGGGACCGGGCGTGGTAGTGGGAGGTTACCGCATCCGCCCCGGGAGCCTGACACAGGTACACGAAGCGCAGGGAGCAGACAGAGCCTACCACCGCATTTCCAAAATCGTTGTTCCTCATTGTAATTTTGCTTAATAGGTCGGAGGATGACAGCGCCTTTAACTAGATCTACTTAACTGTGTTGAAATGTTGTTATTCTTAGACTGATGTCGGCTTTATCCCCGTATGTCATGATTACTCAATGAGTGGGGTAATGACACATAGTATTTCGAAAAGGTCACTTTATTGCAGGTAAAAATCTGCTCGCAGCACTGTATGCAATGTGAATTACTTTAAAATGTGCTCAATTAGGTGGTATTGCTCAGCACAGCAAGACCAGAGCTGCTTGAAAGCACTAGAGCTAATGATGGAATTGATGAAATTTAGACTGAAATCGGGACATTTTGTTTGTATCAGGTGGCAGGTCCTGATCCTGGAAATTTGTTTTGAGTGCTCCGCTCGATGATCTTGGTGCAGGCATTGGTGTGAACCGAACTATTTTACTACTTCATTTTGTATTCGCACAGTCTTCACTTTATACTGCGACAGTGGAAAAAAACCAAACAGTAACCACAAAAATGTAAAATGTGCAATAAAAAATTATGCATATTCCAAAAACGCAAAGAAAATAAGCAAGAGAAAATCAGGGAGCAGTTTACCCTACTGCATGTAGTCATACATGCTGTATGTCAGTCCTTCTGTCCAGTGGGAAGGACTATTCCTGCAGACCCATAAATAAGCAGCACTACTAACCCACAAAGCGTCACTAGCATGTCCTGTTGAAGCATTTTATGAGGTTTCCAGCACCATCGATTAATATGAACAGAAGAAACAAACAGGAACTTTTCTGGCTGTGAGCAGAAACTTGGGAGACTGGAAATAATGCATTGTTTTTACGGTGGTGAAAATTAGTACAGTGAAATTTCAGTTACAGTTAATGGCCAGTCATTGACTTTCAGTTTGCTTAGAGAGTATACATCTTGCTTAGCACATTTACAGAGCTGTGCTACAGTATGTCACAAGTCTCAGAACCTAAGAGGCCCGGGCAGGTCCCTCCGTGATTCTTCTGAGATATAGCCTAACAGCTAAAGGTTTTTTAAACTGCTGTCTTTCCCGTGGGCAGCTTATTCTAGGAAAAGCACATGGCCTAATTATCCTTGTGCCATTCTGATTTCTGCCTTGTTTAAGGTTCTTGGTGCTGTTTGCAACCTTTGTGAATTAGAACAACCATGATATTTACTAAACTTAGCATGAGGTAAGTTCTGGCCCTATACCAAAGTAACCTGGGATTGTGACAGCTTCAAGTTCCTCCTCTGAGGTCTGAACTAACCTTTTCTTCTTCAAATGAATGTGAATAGTGTAAAGCAGTTTGGAGAGTAATGGGGTTGGGGTATGGTTCGTTTGGGGGTTGATATTTTCTTCTTATTATTACTAAAAGCAAATTGGCTTGAAAGTTTCTGTGACGAATAAGGTTCCCAACCAGATTTAGAAAGGAGTTACCAAAACTTGCATGGTGCAAGCAGCCAGAAACAGCACCGTTAATAGCACGGTCATGCGAAGAGGCCTTGAAGTCTTTTTTGGATGTGAATATCCACTGCTTTAAAGAAGTTAACTCTACAGACCAAGCTGTGATGGCTTTAAACTTGTAACTGTTAACTTTTAATAACAATCTGGCTTGTAAAATGGCTTTCTAGAGCTCTGCTATGGAGGTAATCAGAGGGAGTGATGAAGTAACATACCCGCACCTTGCTTTGTAGGCACGAAGGAGGCCGCGTTCATATCAGCAGTGACATCGGCAGGCCTTGTGCATTCAGTGACGCGGTCGTGCAGTGCAGGAAACGTGACTGAGTGTTCCTGCGACACGAACCTGCGGCACGGCGGCTCGGCCATCGAGGGCTGGCACTGGGGCGGCTGTTCCGACGACATCCACTATGGAATGTCATTCAGCAGAAAGTTCCTGGACATGCCCATTAAAAACGTAACGGGCAGGAGCGGGCTGGTGGCGATGAACCTACACAACAACGAGGCCGGGAGGCAGGTATGTGTCACTGTTCAGAAATGGCAGCAATTCCTTGTTCAGCTTCATTGACAAAAGGGCATCAATCAAACAAGGCTTGTCCCTCACTGCAGGTACAAATGGGGCCAGTGGCAAGAACAGCACTAAAGTCACCAGTGCAAACATGTGCAAAGTTGGAATCAGACCTGGTTTTAACCAGATAACTAAACTCCACAAGTTAAAATTAAATCCACAAAGTAAGAATTGTATCCAGAGTGCTAATCAGAGTTATCTTAAGTAGATATTTGGTATTCTGTAGCAAACTTGAAATATTATCAGCATAATACATTAGGAGCTTTTTCACTGATTATTCCACTATTATCATGGCCTGCGCTTTTAATTCAGTATTTAATTTAATACTGAATGAGCAGGCAGACCAGACATGAGGCATCGTTACCCGTCCACAGTCTTGGGTCTATGCCTGAGAGTAGAAGTCTAAAATCAATCAGAAGAAATCAAGAGTTAACCTTTTCTTTTAAAAGGTTGGATGTAAATGATGTCTCTGTTTTAAAGCAGCTCATTGGTTAGGGCACTTATCAGAGAAGTGAGAGGAGACTGGCTTCAGATAGCTCTTCAGCTCAAAGGGCTTCAAATCCATGCTTGCAGAGGAGATGTGTGTGTATGTGTGTGACACTGGGTCCTCCTGTTCTGGTTTGCAAACAATGATGAATGGGAGCAGAAGCAGCCAGTGTATGAGTCTGTAAACTAGTGCTTGGGTCTTACATCTGGAACAGCAGAGACTTGGTTTCTAGTTCTTGCTTTAAAATCACTTTCTCTGCTTTACCTTGGAGTTTTAAACTTCATGTTTAATGGGTCTCTCTGGCCCCATAATACTTTAAATCTGTTCTGCTCAGTGACACAGCTGTAACGAAAGAAAAGACACCCTCTGGTTTTGACTACATATATTGATGGACTCCCATTGTAACTCAGTAATTTCCTGTAGCCAAAATCAGCATCAGTGGGTTTTACTGAAAATAACTGCTCCATCTGCCATAGATGGGGAAGAACCATGGCAATATTGTTGCAAAGTATTCTAATTTAAACTAATTTTTACAGTTTACAAGGTTATATGTGTTATTTAATTTAATTAAATTGGAAAACCAGAAAATCTGTCAGAGACATAGGCCCTTTTTAAGACTGAAATACAAGAAGCAAACTTTGAACCTAAGTAAACTGAGAACAGTTACTGTGAGTCTAATATGATGTCAGTAAGCTAAATCATTTCCAAGGAAAGGTGGTTGGTATTGTGTAGTAGAGAATGTTGATAAGAGGCAGAAGATTAAGTGGTTATTCTTTAGGGAAAGAGCAAAGGGTAATTAGTCACATTTGTAGAGAGAGATAGGATGCTTGGAGACCTCATAGCAGTCTTCCAATATCTGAAGGAGGTCTACAGGGATACCGGAGAGGGACTTTTCATCAGGGACTGTAGCGATAGGACAAGGGGGAATGGGTTTAAACTTCGACAGGGGAAGTTCAGGTTAGATATAAGGAAGAAGTTCTTTACTGTGAGGGTGGTGAGGCACTGGAACAGGTTGCCCAAAGTAGTGGTGAATGCTCCATCCCTGGCAGTGTTCAAGGCCAGGTTGGAAGGGGCCTTGGGCGACATGGTCTAGTTCGAGGCATCCCTGCCCATGGCAGGGGGTTGGAACTTGATGATCTGAAGGTCTTTTCCAACCATAACTATTCTATGATTCTATAGTTAACCCTGTCGTGGTTTAAACCGATCCACACAGCTTGTCCACTCACTCCCCCCTGCTTCTTTCCCTCCCTCTTCTCCCAGAGGGACGGAGAAGAGAATTGAAAATAATGTAACTCCCACGGGCTGAGATAAGAACAGTCCAGTAACTAAGGTATAACACAAACGACTGCTGCTGCCACCAATAATAATAATGCTAAAGGAAATAATAAGAGGAAAGAATACAACACCTCAACACCAGCCAACAGATAACTCGCCCCACACCCCCCAGCCAAGCACCGACCGATACCTCGTCCAGCCCTGCAGACTCCTGCCCTTCCCAGGGTAACTCTCCGTTACATCCTGAGCATGACGTGCTGTGGTATGGAATACCCCTCTGGCTAGTTTGGGTCAGGTGTCCTGTCTCTGCTTCCTCCCAGCTTCCCCTCCTGCTCGGCAGAGCATGAGACTCAGAAAGTCCTTGGTCAGACCAAACATTTGAGCAGCAACTGAAAACATCGGTGTTATCAGCTCTGTTCCCAAGCCAAAAAATGAAAACATAGCACTGCACTAGCTACTAAGGAGGAGAAAAATGGCTGCTGCTGCTGAACCCAGGACAAACCCAGCACCTCCTGCAAGCCTGAGAGACCAGAAGACACTTATTTCACTGATTTTGCTTCAATGGTGTATTTGTTGTTCGTTACCTTGGAAGAAAATATACAGAGTATTTAGTCAGCTTCCGTGCATAAATGTTTTGTAACTTAATGGCAAACTGTAGGATAAAGCATATTTTTGACTGCTGTCCAGAGTGAAAGAGAATGTTTACTGTTGGTACTTGGAATTTCTAACAGCAATATCAGCTGAAGTAAGTTTAGAGAACTCTTCTGTAGTTCAAAAATCCTTAACTAGGAGATGCTGGAAAATGCTGACCTTCACGTTCGGGAGCTTACAAGAAGGATGTTTTGCAATATATTTTGGTACCTTATGACCTTTTGTAATAAATACTATCACGTTCCTGGTTCTGTGTCTTGCAAGAGCAGTCTTCCAGGCAAAATACTTCCATGTTTGTTTGGAGTTACTAATGGAACTGGTATGTGCAGAATTCTCTTGTTTCTTTCCCATTTCTGTACAAAATGCTATTTCTACATCTCTTAGTTAAATCCAAAATGTATAAACTTTGAAACAGTGAGAATCCTTTTACTGAGTTATCCACTGTTTAGGATGCTAACCTGAACCTCAGAAGGTACAGATTTCAGTTGTTATTCTGCCACAAGATCAATGTTCATCTTTTAGCACTGCAATGTTCAGTGTACTTTGATGCACATATGTGAGTTGTGCAACTCTGCTCCTTACATAAAGGTATAAAGGCAAGTCAGGCACTATGGTTTGACTATTATTGTAGTAGTACTTTTTACTGATGGAAGAATTCTGCTTAGTTTTCCAGTTGTGGAAATCTATTTGATCTGCAGGGCTTGTGTTCTCACACTACATAGCTTGGTTCATCAGAGAGTTTTACTGATACTTGTGGATTGGTAACAGACCTACCCACGGTCTGCAACCGTTCTTAAGTGCTGTACCTCCAGTAGGACATGTGCTTGTCTTCATGAATAGTCCTATTAGTTCTACCAGTGGGTTAAATTAGGCTGTTTGATTATAGGCATTGGCTCCCATTGCAAAACAAGTACTATCAGCCCCTGTCTCACAGCTGAGTACACTGCCTACAAACAGAGAGCTTAGCTTGGAGATACTAAGCATTAATTGGCATTAAGGGGTATACAAACTGTAATCCCAGTGACTTTCCTTCACTGCAGACCAATCTCAGTTCCACACTGGTCATTTCTCACAAGCAACCAGTTGGTTTCATGATCTGCCCAAGAAAACCGAAAACCTGTCCCATCATGCACAGGACACATCTATCCACCGTGTTTCTGTGAGTAACAGTACTCCTTTGAAGTTCTCTATGAAATTCTGTTCCTTGGGGAGAATCCTCGCACAGTTTCATAGATAACTGGAAAGATTTATCATGTCAATCTAAAGGTGTGACACTGAGCACTGTTTGTGGAGTCAGTCTGGAAGTCACACTCCCAGTAATTCTGTGCATCCCAGTAACTCCGTGCATCACTGTAACTGTGCACTGCTGAGACACAGGTGTGTGTTCAGCCATGTCCCACCAGAAGGCTGCCTTGACTCTATAGGCACCATCTTAGGTTTGCTTGCAAGAAAACAGCAAGAGGAGATTCCTAGTACCTGAATTTTGCTAGATGTTCAGCTATAGGGGTTTGTTCATTAAAACTTTCATGGCAGCCTGAGATCCAGTGGCATGTTTTCTCATCAGTCAAAGCAAGATATCAGCTCCCTGTGCTAGCAATAGGGACAACCCAAAATATGTTAGAGTCCAATCAGAAAACTTGCCTATCCTAGCAGCTGGGAAGCAACAGGCTGGGGTAATGAACAATTCTGATGACACCATAAATCATTCTGAAACAGTGTGCATCAAAGCATTCGTCTGATCACCCATCACTGCTAATATATGCTGCATTTTTAATGATATATTTTGATATCAACCTGAGACTCCAACATCAGTTCCTGCTCCTGTTTATAAACTGCTGGGCTACTTGCCTACATGGAAGTAACTCACCCTTAGCACCTAGCAGACATGTCCAGGGCTTCCCAAACAATTTCTGATCCTTCTACCTCATCCATATTTTACTATGCTTGATTCTATCAGACTTGGAATTACACTTCTTTCCTCAAACCAAACTGTATATTCTTTCCCTGTTGTTTCTTCCCTAATTAGAGCCCTGTCATACTGCAGTGAAAGCAAGGATTACAACTGTAACCTTATAAATCCTATAGTACAATGTGATTTCAGACTACTCAGAGATTCTAGTTAGTTGCCTTTGTATAAATAACTAATTGTTAGAAACTGGAAAATACTATTAAATTGCTTCTGTTTTTAGATCATGTGTAAAATTTATGTTTTGATATCATGATTGTCTTTTCCTTGATATTTTATTAGATTATCTGTGTTCTAATGAAGACTTTTTATCCTTGGATCTCAAGCTGCTTTCTGCCTCAGTCACTGTCAGTCTTAATGATACATATTCTGACTACCCAGTGATTTCCTTATTGATAGATTCTTGAGATTATTGATAGATACTTGAGATGCAAGCACAAGGTCAAGTCTGTCTATTAAACAGAAACTAACCTGGGAAGGAGAGAAGACAGGTGTCTAAAAGAATTACAGACAGTTGATTTGCCACTCAAAAAATCTGTGTGTGCTCTGTGGTGAGGGTCTACTTTTTGCAATGTTCGTATGTTTCTTCCAGGATAGGGAAAAATCTCCAATCCCCAAAGCAATCTACAGCATCTGGGAATATCATCTCCTGTAGTGGTGTATCACTTCACCAGGCTGAGTTTGCAAAGGCTAATGGCTGTTCTAGGTCAGGGCATACACCTGTTCTTTGTTGATAATGGTGCCTTGTTTGGCTTCTGTAGTAACCTCTACCAACAAATAGGTCCTGTTCACTCACCAAAGAAAGATGTGACTCTAAGCACTTTGGTCATGTACGTTTTTAATAATGTTTGTAGAGTTATATGCAAATACCAGCTTGGGCTTGTGTCAATATCTTTGGGGCAGAACGTGTCAGGAGGCCTCGACTCTCACTGAAATCAATGGATTTAACCACATTGGACTCATCCCAAACTTCAGAGACCACATTCCCCATGATGGAAAGTGCCAGTTTAACACACTGCTCATTTTATCTGCTTCATGCCCTGACTAGCTCTGAAACTTTTGCGTTTGTGCTGCCTGAGCTACAGATAAGCAGCCTGGCTTGAGTTTATTTCTGGTCCTGGATAAGGTCAGTAGAACTTGGTAGCATTTCAGGGCTCTGATCTCGCTGCAGAATCAAGACTTAGGAACAGGCAAATGAAACTACTTTCTCAGGGGAAAACAGAGGAGGGTCTTAGGTAGGTTTATCTTCTGCTTTTTTCCTTCCCTAGGACAGTTTGACAAAGACAGAGATTGACCTCAGTTAATGTATGTGGGGACTGTGCGGTATGTGAAGGTTTAGGGTGAAATTTAATAAACATCATGAAGTTGGAGGGGAGGGGGTGGTGTCTTCCCTATTTTGGGGGAAGTACTTGCTCCTCCACAGAAGGATAATTTTAATCTGCATTGGCCTTTCTGCATGAAGAGTTTCAAGATAACATTATTATAAGTTAATGTAAAATTCACACTTTCTGTTACATTCCCCAATTGCCTCGATTGTGGAGATTAAATATGGGACTGGGGGGTGGGGAGAGGTGGAAATGTTAATAAAATGGGAGATGGTAACACGGCTTTCCACACCATTAACCAACGGCTCATATGAGTCTATAGGATGGCTCCAGAGAGTATGTTAATGGAAAGGTACAACAAAGCAAAAATTATGATACCTTGTCCTTGTGCTGTATCTGTGCAAGCAACAATTTTTCTGTGCACTTTTACAAAGTCTGAGATGTGCCACAAGCCTAATTGAATAATGTTATGACTATTAGATATTCTAGAAGGAAGTATACTGATTGTCTGCTGACTCTTTGAGTTGCAGTCCCAGATAAAGAAAGTTACTGCTTGTTTACAGATTCCAGTTCTTTGAGGCTGGGTCTTCTATAAACTGAGCCAAAATTCTTGTGTGTTGCAAAAGCTCAACGCAGGCTGCAGATTCCCAGTTACTGTTCAGCCCAGTGCTTACTTTTGCTTGGGCATAGAAAAATAGCCCATGTCAGGGTATTTTAATGTTGGCAATAACTGTGGAAAACTTGCTAAAACACTGGAAGTTATGAAAGTAGTATGAATTAATAGTATTATTATGATACTATGATATTATGACTACTATTGACTACTTACGATATTATGACTACTATTATGATAGTAGTATGAATATCAAATGGTGTTAAATAGAGCCATTATTCAACTGGAAACACTAGAAACCCATGATAGTACTAGTATGCCTATATTACAAGATCAGGACTTCATCCTGTAAGTGAGAAGCACCTGAGATTTACTCCAGAATACCGAGTTCAGGACACCTCTGCTGCACTGTAGTGGCTCTTTGATAGACTTCCTATGGGGCTCAGAGATGTGGGCATTCTCCTGCTATTCCAACACAGGTCTGCCTTGAGGAGCCTGCAGCCTGTATGCTGCACTGCTTTGGATGCTGAGCCACACTGGTCACACACTTGTGCAACCTCAAGCCATTCCCCTGGCCTTAGTTGCATACTGTGTTGTGAATGTTTAGTGATCTTGATGGTAGCTTCAAACCACCCTTAAAAGATGGCATAGACCTACCCAGTAAATGTTTTCCAGCATAGGAACAGTGCCGTTACCTGCCCTATCCCTGCTCCCCCTCCTGCTATTACCCGTAAGGGCTGTTTGCATTCCATCAGTGGGAGGAGTGACACAGGACGTGTCGCTTCAGGTGTTTCGAAGCCTCCAGAATGAAAAGTCAGCCAGAAATACAAGCTTTTCTTATTATGATTTGATATTGCTATGTAATTGCCATTGCAAAGTGCAAATGTAGATCACTTCTGAAGATCAGACTTCTCATAGTGGGGGTTTGGAGTTGGAAACCTGATTTCTAACATGTATCCTCCTGTGCTCTGGCTTCTCCACCACTGAAATGGCAATGGCAGCTGTAATACTTTGAGACCTCTGTGTTACTGATGTCAGGCAGTATTCCTAATGAACAAAGGACCACATCCAAATGTCGTTCTCTGCTTTGCTTTCAGGCTGTAGCGAAGCTGATGTCAGTGGATTGCCGTTGTCATGGTGTTTCTGGGTCCTGTGCTGTGAAAACTTGTTGGAAAACAATGTCCTCCTTTGAAAAGATTGGACGTTTTTTAAAGGACAAGTATGAAAACAGCATACAGATATCAGACAGACTGAAAAAAAAGCTACGCAGGAAAGACAAAAACCAACGAAAAATTCCAATTGGGAAAGAAGACCTGCTGTATGTGAACAAATCACCTAACTATTGTGTCGAAGACCAAAAACTGGGGATCCCTGGAACTCAGGGAAGGGAATGTAACCGCACCTCAGAGGGACCTGATGGCTGCAACCTCCTCTGCTGTGGGCGTGGGTACAACACCCATGTTGTCAGGCACGTGGAGAGGTGTGAGTGTAAGTTTGTGTGGTGCTGCTACGTGCGCTGCCGGAGATGCGAGACCATGACCGATGTACACACCTGCAAATAAGTACAGAGAACACACCAACCATCCTGCACTGTTTGGTACACACAACTGCCACACGGGCAGCAATTACTCTTGCCATGTGGAATTGCAGGAGGATCAACCTCAGGGGGAATGGGTACTACCAAACAACAGGTAGCCCAAGCATTTGGTATATGCAGAGCAACCAAGCGAACAGCAGCCTGCACACAGGTACAGCTAAAACAACAAAAAAGGAGTCCTGATGATACATTTGAATATGTAACTCCGTAAGCAGGGACAGACACTGAACTTTCTAAGTTTTTAGTAGCCACAATGTCCTGAAGATCCATGTAGTCGGTAGGTATAGTGGAGAAAACTCAAGATCTCATTAGTCAGAGACTGAAGAGTAGGAGGGTGTGTAAGATACATGTGTACGTAAGATATCAACATTAGATATAATCCTTATATCTGTATTTTTAAAACTGGGGCTAGATGGACCCACTAGATGGTTCATTTTTGCAGACTTTAGAGAGAAGCAGCAAAGATAGGGGAAATGTTCTGCTGTTGACCATAAAACCTTTGCTTTGCAACTGTTCAGAAAGCTGTCTTCTGCATAATATGCCGGAAACCATCTGGCATTGGGAAACGCGCATGACTGCCAAGAGCCAGGCACTGTCTGGGTAGAGGAGGAGGGCCCACCGGCGTGGAGCAAGCTGTGTCCAGAGTAGAAGAGCTGGAGCACAGCATGAGGAACATGGATGATGTGCCTTGGGATTTTTCATAGGTTCTTTTTCAAACAGACAAAGGACAGGTCTGAGGAGGGCCAGAAATGCAGTTTGGTATTTAAAGGAAATAAAATCCTATTCCTCAGCATCTGAACACACCATTTGCGAGTCAGTCGGTCGTTGCCCACTGTTGGACTGTATGCAACAACCTGCCCTGTTCAACCATCTTGCTGGTGGTTCACCCTCATCTTCACAAATAACCATGTGAGATTCAGCGCAAAGAAATCTGCCATAAAGTGAAATGGTTTTCTAAGCACTGCTTTCTCTTGTAGGACCCAATGGTAGGACTTCTCATTAGTCTGCACCCTAAGCAAGTTCAATGCACAATGTATTTCATGGATTGACTCACACCACTAAAATACTTAAACTGTCATTGATAACATTTTCTCCACTTCCATATGTTGTCTCAACTTCATTTTACAGCTGTGAAAGGTTGTTTATTTTTATGCAGTGATTTAATGCCAGGTTTAAAAAGCATCATGTGAAAGGATTTCTGTTGTTTAAATGTGCAAAGACCTATTTTTGATAAGACAAGAAAGTTTATATTTTGTAAATATTTAAATTATGCAAGTTACGTAAAAGGTTTCCAAAACTAATGTGATAAGACTACAGCCTTTGACATTTGTTGGTTAGATATTTGTTACTATTATAGTAGCCTTTAAGTGATTTTTAATTGCATGTGCAAGGGGGAAATTAGCCAGCAAATTACGTAAATGTTCTCTTTTCTTACCATCAGGGTGGTTATAATTATTGTAGTTAATGCACACTGATGAGAAACACTATGATTTTCTAAATGATCAGTTAATGCTCTGTATACTGTTTTTATTCATGTAAATCCATTTTACAAACCGTGAAATCCCAGCTCTAGTGGTAAGTGCAGACCTCCCACTGACATCAGGGGGACTTGCAAGGGTCTACAGTCCCTGAGCTCTTTCTACACTAACAGTTCTTAGAAAGAAATCATCTCGGACGTCTTAGTTGAGACTTTCAAAGTTGCTTTGAGGAATTAATTTCCTAATTGTCAATTAATTTCCTGTGAAAGATGGTGACCAGGTTCCCTGTCACTCTTTAATGGATGTGTAGGTCAGGAAGAAACAAACAAAATCTTCTGTGTTGTGGTAACTTCATTGCCTTATGTGGAGTGCCTTAGGAACATCAGTTCAGCAACCAAAAGTATCTGCTCATTCTCTTTGGACCTTCCCCCAGCCACATTTGGCCAGTCTGTCTCCATTGACCTAGCCAGATAGATAATTATGCTGAAGACACAAAACCTGCTCTCTATCGGAAGGGTGTTCAGTGTACCGGTTGTTGTCACAGGAAGATTCAACACCCTCCCTGTGAAAACTTAGATGGGGAGGACACATCCTGGTGGAAGACCCTGAAGAAATTTATGAGCCGAGGCTGTTCCCATCTCCCACCAATGAAGATAAACCCAGAGGCTGTGCCACAGCACCTATTGGCAGAATGGATGGGAGATGTTCCTGGTCATTGGTGATACGGAGGTGTTGTAGAGACCACCTCTCACTCTTTCTGAATCTGCCTTACACCAAATTGCTGGCAGAGGTAAGTGCCTCTATGCCCTATGTGAGACTGCTCCTAGATGTACATCCATTGAGTTCCGTGTTGAGGTCTCCACCATTTTGTTGTATGGGGCTCCAGCAGGAACCAGCCACTAGGATTTAAACGTGGAGACCAAGATCTCTTGAAGCTGCCTCAATCTGTATCTCAAAACTACCTTAGCTTTTACCAGACCTAAAGGTTCTGCCATGCCTCACCTGTAAAGTAAGGAGAATTGTCAGTGTACTTCTTGGTATGCCTTAACTTCTGGCAGGGTAAGAAATTGGGAGAAAATGGTCTTGGACTCCTGCGCCTAAGTTCAGCTTCAGGGATTTGCCCAGAAGAAAAACCTCAGCAGGCTCTTTCTGTGGGTTTGAAGGGGAGACATTGGAGTTGCAAAGCAGCCAATGCAGTCAGGATGTCCCTTGCCTACTTGGCTATCCAGTTTTTGGTACTGCATGATTTTTGAGATGTCATCTACTTAAAAAAGAAAACATTTTTGTTCATGAATGTTGTAAATAAAAGACTTTTTTCCTGGTTTGTGGGGGGAAGAGTTTATTTTTTTAAAGGATGACCAAAGACAATGAAGAGAGGTGGCAACTCACCGTGTTTATGAAAGCTACAATGACTGAGGAACAAGGTAATGGGTTAGACCTTCACTGGCAGCCGCAGGAGGAGCTGAAGAAAGCTATTTCATGGGAGGTGGTATTACCCTTTCTGCACTGAGGGCAGAGCACTGGCGAGAGCAAGTGCCTGTGGTGCAAGGGGCTGCTGGTCACTCTTCTGCTGCACTAACGTCAAGGGTTTGCAGCGGGAAGCAGAAGCAAAGCTGAGTGCGCTGCGGAGACTGGAGCATGAGCCCCTCTCTTTACCTGTCACAGCTGAAATTGATGCTTGCTCTAAGTCACATCCATACAGCTCGTTCTGGCTCGGCAGAATCTGTAAAAGCAATTCTGGATGGGATCAGGACATGAACATATTTTTGTAGTATCATCACAAGGATAAAGAAATTAGCTGATATCTATTGCAGTATTTGTTCCGCTCTGGAAAAGCTTTCCTTGGGTGAGAATGAGAGGGAGAACCATCTGTAAGACAGCGTTCCTCTGCTTTCAAAAAGGAGCCTACATATGACATACATGGTTCAGCTACTTTTGTGGGCATATGGCACTAGGATGAATTTCACTCAGTTTAATAGGGTGGATTTTTTTTCCACCCTTTTAAAACATAGTCTTATAATACTCTTGTATAGCTTTGCAATAACACATCCTTTCTGTTTGAATGTAGCCATGTGTGTGCTTATCTGAGCAAGTGAGACTAGAAAAAAATGGAAAGAAATTTACAGTTTGAGTGGGAGAGAGGTCTTACCCCAGTCCTGTTCCCTCGCACTGCCCTTTTATGCACAAAGCAGCAGTTTGTGAAAAGTAGCAAACCTATGAAAAATGCCACAAGTTTACTTTTTGAAGAAAGGATAGTTGTAACCTCTTCTGAACGTGTTTTGAAAACAGAAATATATGTGTGCTGGCTGCATGTTTTCAGAGCAAAGTTGTGTTGTTGACCAAAGTGCTGACATACCGAGAGGAGTTACTGCAGGAATGCAGCTGGTCAGTTTATCGACATGCCAGTTTATCTGTGTTCATCAGCCCCTGAAGAACACCATCTCGTCCCTGCCTGTTGGAGATCCCTTGTCAAAGGATGTGTAGTAAACAGATGTGTAGCCTCCAGTGCTGTCAAAATGCCTCTGTGCTGGGCAGCACTTTTTGGTGAATGACAAGTATGTGAAACGTATGTGTAAGGTAAACAGCAACAATTAGCACTGGTCACTCAGAGGAAATGATGTTAAAAGGCCATCACTGGCTGAGGTTTCTGACGGAGCTGAGGAGCCTGATTTCAGTGAAGGATGAGGTTTCACAAGACAGCAAACTTGACTTTAGGGCAGTTCCTCATAGGTCAAAACCATCAAGGCTGGGTTATGTGCAGTGCTGAACTTACACCAACTCACTGCTGCCCCAGAGTTATTAAAAACATGTAAAAGGATCATCTCACTGTGGCAGTGTCATGCCAAATGAGGCATGGTTTGTCTGAGCCCTCTAACTTATGGTAGCTATCACAGAGGGTGGAATATCAGCAAGTATTAGAATGGAATAAATGTTATTATCTGTTCTAGATAGCCTGCCAAAAATGCTAATTGTGAATCCTCTCCTGACGGTATCCCGTCTGTGCCGCCAGGTGACCAGGAATGCCCAGATACAGCAGTAATAGCAATGGTGAATGAGGTATCGTGTCTCTGTCTTTCCTTTCATGCAAGCATTTGCAGTAGCAGTTATTAGGAATTTACACATTTTCACAATTTTTACCGTTAGTGGATCAGCACAGGCACAGGCAGATGATAGCTAACAATACCTTACCGAGAATCAGGGCTTCACACCCTTATGTCCAAGAAGCATTCCCAAGGAGGGTAGCAGTATTAGTAGTATTCTGACTACAAATGGGAAGCTGGAAAGAAATGACTTGCTCAAAGGCACTTGGAAAATCAGTGGCAGACCTAGGCTTAAATAAAATTACACCAGCCAGGTCTCCTGATGGTCAGCCTAGAGCTTTGGCTACCTGGTCACCTGCATTTGTTCCTCAGCCCACATAGGTTTGAAAACTGTGATTGATTAGTTAGGACAATCCAAGCCGTGACTACAAGGCAAGTCCTGCTGTGGGGCCCATCAGAGTTTTTCAAGGACAGGCAAAGACTAAAATAATCAGTTGACTACAATTCCATTTCCTAAACACGGGCTCCTGCTGTCTCTATTCCTGGGAGTCAAACATGCTTTTTTCCCCACGCACAAATGATAAATTCATCCTGAAGGGTATATAGTGCCTGTGAACTCCACATTAATGCTGCAGGTAATTACTGCTAAAATACCCGTGCCCGTCCCAGAGTCTGCTGTTACACTGAATCAACAACTGTGTAATTCCACAGGTAGATCTGTTAAATAACTAATGGTTTACTCAGTGGAGAATGAAATGGGAATTAACCCTCTATGGCTGCTGCATCAGCTATCAGCACTGAAAGTACAATGGCAGATAGGAATATGAGACTGCAACTTATTTCCCAGCTAGCAAATAACACTGACTGGTGATCCCTCCGGCCAAGGCTGGAATTTGGATGACAGGGCTGACTGTAAATGGATGACCTTCAGTGGAGGGGAACTATCACTTCATTTGTACAGCAGAGAGATGTAACAAAGTGTCTAGGAGAGTTAAGGCAGACACACACATGGGGTTTAGATGCACTAACTGAACTGAAGAAAGAGAGGTTCAGTACAACATAGGGCCATATGCCTTCTGAATCCTTCTGCTGAACCTGAGCCTGCAAACGAGAGTACAGTTCATCACAGGCTAAAAGATGAGAGCCCATCTCAGGGTTTGGCCATTTCACTTTCCTTTCAGCCTGTCTCTGTTTATGACTATACAGTGTAGTTTTAAATGAGATGCTCTTTTTCCTTGTTACTGCAAGGAAATCCTGTTGTTACTTTTTTGGTATTGTTATATGTGCATCAGGCAGGATGTGCAATTAAAACACTGAAACTTCTGAGTGGGCAAGAAAGATTTCTACAATCATTTTCCCCTAAGCCTGAAAATTTGCGTTTGTGGAACAGAGTGAAACACATTTTACAAGCATTTCTGTTTTCTATAGGAAAAAGCTTGACACTCTACTAGGGGTAAAAACCATCCTGCAGTGTTATTTATGTGGATGATGATTTATTCCCTGTGCTGAAAGGTACATTGTGCCTTATGTCATTAGCACAAAAGCAGCTAACAGCTGAAACAATGTCCCATTCTTCTGCATGGGCTAATCTGCCCCATAATCTAAAACATTAATTTGACACTCTATTGTGTCTCAGTATTACTAAATAATATTTTGATGTTAAACATAATGAGTTTTTGGAGGACCTATATATCAGTAGGAGAATCAGTGTGCAGAGGAACACAACAGCAAGACACTACTCAACTCCAGTTTCAGATGGGCTATTTCGGTTTTTAAATACAGTTCTGGCTAGTCATTGCTGATTTTGCCAGTGGGACAAACCCAGAAGTTACCTGAAACTTAGAGACATAAGTAAGTGGTTAAGTTCTATACTTGCTTATTCTGGAGCTCTAGACTGTAGTGTCAGGCTGCCGGAGCGTGGGATGAGGCTCTCTACCACTGCCCTGACAGCACAGGATTCACAGCAATCCTGACAGGATTGGTTTAACAACATGGTTCACAGAAACACTCCTCAAACTAACAGATTTGGCTCAGTTTGGAGCAGTAAACTGTGGCAATGGCAGTAAGAACTCAGGGAGGTGACAAGGAGTAGTATCTCTTTGAGCTATTTGTGCTGCCAGTGCCATAATGTTATCCAACTATGGTTTCACACTTCATGTGCATTGAAAACTCCAGGTTTTTAACATAAACCAACAAAACCAGAACCCAAGCAGCATGAAGGGACAGTGTTTGACAGAAGTTCTGCAAACAAAGCAGCTAGTGAAATAAACCCATTTTAGTGACTTCCATGCAAGAGAACCAGGCAAAATCCAACTTTGGGGATTATCCAATGCTACAATCACCTCCTGTAGAAGTTTTATCATCCCTCAAAATGTGCTAACATAGGAGCCCTCTCAGGAAAATAAGCAGGCCATGCACAAAAGGAAGGATTGATACTGCAGGGCAGGCACATTTTCCATTGATCAGTGATTTTATGGCAGTACAACTGAAAGTAATCTCTTTAAAAAGCCCTCCTTGCTTCTGGTCACTGAGGACTAAACTGCAATAAGGGAAGATAGAATAGTATTATGCTGAGGCTGTATTTGGGATAATACAAGTTTAAGCACTTCAATAACCATGTTGGGTTATTTGGGTTCAGTGTTTTTTGTTTTGCTTTTTCATTTGCTGATTGTCTGATAATTGCAATGCTAAGAAATCACTCTGAACCTCTTGCATTGTAGTGCAAGATCAACAAGAGGAACAGAATTAACCAGCTACTTTGGGCCCCTCCAGAGAACAGAAAATTCCCAGAGGATGGAGTGATTTCTGTGCATTTTACACAGCAGACAACGTAGCTGGACTATTACAGGGCTCTCTATAGAGATCGCTACCTCTCTCCATATATCTCCACATATATTAGGCTTATAAAAGGTGGAAGCAAGGACAGGCAGCCTGGGATGAATACAGGGATGTTGTCCGGGAAACTAGGGACCAGGTTAGGAAGGCTAAGGCCCAATTAGAATTAAACTTGGCTAGGGATGTTAAGGATAACAGGAAGGGATTCTATAGGTACATAGTGAATAAAAGACAGACTAGGGACAACGTAGGTCCCCTCAGGAAGCTGTCAGGAGAGCTGGCTACCCTGGATTTGGAGAAGGCTGAGGTTCTTAACGACTTCTTTGCCTCGGTTTTCACTGGCAAAGGCCCTGACTGCACCACCCAAGTCTTGGAAGGCAGATGCAGGGACTGTGAGAATGAAGACCTTGGGCCCACTGTAGGAGAGGATCTGGTTCGAGACCATCTTAAAATCCTGAACGTACACAAGTCCATGGGACCTGATGAAATCCATCCACGGGTCCTGAAGGAGCTGGCGAATGAAGTTGCTAAGCCACTGGCCATCATATTTGAAAAATCATGGCAGTCAGGTGAAGTTCCTGATGACTGGAAAAAGGGAAATATAACCCCCATTTTCAAGAAGGGGAAAATGGAAGACCCGGGGAATTACAGACCAGTCAGTCTCACCTCTGTGCCTGGTAAAATCTTGGAGCACATTCTCCTGGAAGGCATGCTAAGGCACATGAAAAACAACAAGGTGCTTGGTGACAGCCAGCATGGCTTCACTAAGGGCAAATCCTGCCTGACCAATTTGGTGGGTGGCCTTCTATGATGGGGCTACAGAACTGATGGACAAGGGTGGATGTCATCTACCTGGACTTGTGCAAAGTGTTTGACACTGTCCCACACCACATCCTTCTCTCTAAATTGGAGAGACATCAATTTGATGGATGGACCACTCAGTGACTAAAGAACTGGCTGGATGGCCGCACACAAAGAGTTGTGGTCAATGGCTCGATGTCCGGCTGGAGACTGGTAACGAGTGGTGTCCCTCAGGGATCTGTGTTGGGACCGGTCTTGTTTAACATCTTCGTCGCTGACATGGACAGTGGGATTGAGTGCGCCCTCAGCAAGTTTGCCGATGACACCAAGCTGTGTGGTCCGGTTGATATGCTGGAGGGAAGGGATGCCATCCAGAGGGACCTTGACACACTTGTGAGGTGGGCTGATGCCAACCTTATGAAGTTCAACCACGAGAAGTGTAAGGTCCTACACCTGCAATCCCAGGCACAGCTACAGACTGGGCAGAGAAGAGATTCAGAGCGGCCCTGCAGAGAAGGACTTGGGGGAGCTGGTCGATGAAAAAATGAACATGAGCCGGCTTCAGTGTGCGCTCACAGCCCAGAAAGCCAACCGTATCCTGGGCTGCATCAAAAAGAGCGTGACCAGCAGGTCGAAAGAGGTGATCCTGCCCCTCTACTCTGCTCTCGTGAGACTTCCCCTGGAGTATTGTGTGCAGTTCTGGTGTCCTCAACATAAAAAGGACATGGAACTGTTGGAACAAGTCCAGAGGAGGGCCACGAGGATGATCAGGGGACTGGAGCACCTCCCGTATGAAGATAGGCTGAGGAAGTTGGGGCTGTTCAGCCTGGAGAAGAGAAGGCTGCGTGGGGACCTAATGGCAGCCTTCCAGTATCTGAAGGGGGCCTATAGGGATGCTGGGGAGGGTCTCTTCATCAGGGACTGTAGTGACAGGACAAGGGGTAACGGGTTAAAACTTAAACAGGGGAAGTTTAGATTGGATATAAGGAGGAAATTCTTTCCTGTTAGGGTGGTGAGGCACTGAAATGGGTTGCCCAGGGAGGTTGTGAGTGCTCCATCCCTGGCAGTGTTCAAGGCCAGGTTGGATGAAGCCTTGTGTGGGATGGTTTAGTGTGAGGTGTCCCTGCCCATGGCAGGGGGGTTGGAACTAGATGATCTTGAGGTCCTTTCCAACCCGAACTATTCTATGATTCTATGATACTCTGCTCTCGTGAGACCTCACCTGGAGTATTGTGTGCAGTTCTGGTGTCCTCAACATAAAAAGGACACGGAACTGTTGGAACAAGTGCAGAGGAGGGCCACGAGGATGATCAGGGGACTGGAGCAACTCCCGTATGAAGACAGGCTGAGGAAGTTGGGGCTGTTCAGCCTGGAGAAAAGAAGGCTGCATGGAGACCTCATAGCAGCCTTCCAGTATCTGAATGGGGGCTTATAGAGATGCCGGGGAGGGACTCTTCATTAGGGACTGTAGTGACAAGGGGTAACAGGTTAAAACTTAAACAGAGGAAGTTTAGATTGGATATAATGAAGAAGTTCTTTACTGTGAGGGTGGTGAGGCACTGGAATGGGATGCCCAGGGAAGCTGTGAATGCTCCATTCCTGGCAGTGTTCAAGGCCAGGTTGGACGGAGCCTTGCATGGCATGCTTTAGTGTGAGATGTCCCTGCCCATGGCAGGGGGGTTGGAACTAGATGATCTTGAGGTCCTTTACAACCCTAACTATTCTATGATTTGATATTCTAAAGCCCTAAAAGTCTTCATTTCTATATACTTTAAAGGATAAAATGAACATTGTATGTTTATTATCTACTAACACACTACAAAACTTAACACAAGGTCTAGTTATATACATTGTGTGTTGGGGCTAAGATATAAAAGCTAGAGATCAAGATATTACCCATCAAGTTTTCCAGTGGGAAGGATGATTCAGCTGCCAACATCTGGGAACATGTGGCTGTGCTGATAAAGAGAATGCTGAAATATTTAAGGCTGAGAAAGATAATTAGTCAGAGAGGATTGCTGTGGGATTTGGTAGGAAAAAACATTTGCAGACTACATTCCACAGAAGACAGCACTCCCTTCCACTGCCATCTACCAAGCTCAACGGGGAGACATGATTCTTTCTCATCTGGGAGTGCCTTTTTCCATGTCAATGACGCTGTAGCCATATCTTGCTACGGACACCACCCTAAGAAAGGAATAGAACTTTTTGAGGGAATGGGTGGTTACACATTATAGCTACTTAAAAAGGATATATGCAAGATTAAAGGCACTGTGTTGCATATTCTAGAAAGGAAAAGATAAGGGCAGGAAGAAGGTAAAAAACACCTAAATGGAGAATCATCAATTTTTAACTTGCAAAAAAAGTAATCCACAATTTTCAGCAAAGAAGATTTGGATGGTACATGAGACAACCTGTCTAGATGGGTAGTTAAGCACAGGAAGATATTTGAGGAACCTGGTTTAACTTGAGTCACTGCAGGACACATTAGGTCTCGTTTGTAAAGCTGAAAGTGCTGACTACAGGAGCAGCAAGGAGGAACTGAAAGTGGGTTTAAGCTAATACTAAGATAATCAGAATGTAATGAAACATCTCAAGTAGAGCACATTCTCATTTGCTATAGTTCAATTTTTCCCCTCCAAGGAGGTAGCAGCAGGAGATTACTGAGACAAGATGTTTGTACCCTTTTGGCACATTGCTCAGAGGGTGAGAAGCAGAGTCCCTCATGTCCCTAGTTCAGCCTCAGGAACCACTGACACCTCGTAGTAGCACTGGAACAGGCTGAGAGCTGTTCTTGTACCTTCCTACTTCGGCCTCAAAGTTCCCATCAAGCCTTCCAGGCTTCTTATTCAATTTTCTTAGACAGACCCCTTGTATTAAGCTAGTGAATAGCCTTAGCCTGGCTTTAACAGACATAATGCTAAGCTGGATTTCATGAATAAAAAGTCCCATGCTTGGTATCCACCTTAGCCATGACCCAAGTCAGTTGAGGAAGGAACTAAAGCCCTTCTTACCCTTACACCAGTTAGGCCAGTCAACACTTAATGGTGGCAGTATTATTTTATTTCCCCTTCTGAAGCTATCCACCTGGCCTCTATATATTAATACACTCAGTCCTGAAAAGCACTCAGACTGCAGAAAATCCAAACAGTTTAGAAGACATTACAAACACATCAAGCATTTAGTAGCTACTCCAATGTTAGAGGGAATTAAGTGCCACAGTAAGATACCTGGAAAGCAAAACATGCTGAGAAAAAAGGAAGCCTTTTGCAAACTAGCAGTTGGTAAACTAAACCTGCTAAAGGCTCTGCTATTTTTGGAGGAACAGAAAATACAATGTTTGATCATTAAAGACACTAGGAAAGATGCAGACGGTAGGAGGTAGAGGCTTCTGTCAGCTTCTTTCTTAAGACTCACCCATATAAAGCAACACTAGTACAGCAATTGAGAGCTGTGGTTTACAATGAAATTGTTTTCAGGTGGCTTGCATCCCAGCTAGGTGCTCCTTGGTGAAAATGAAGTTATACCTTCTTGTGTCTTCCCCCCATTCTCACAACCACGTTTGTTGAGGTAAGCATCACACACACACACACACCCCCCCCCATCTTTTGTTCCCTCATTGCTCTGTTCTCAATCCTGCAAGATCCTGCAAATGCTCCCATTGTCTTGCATAGGAAAATACACATCCTGGAGCCTTGTCACACATGGGTACTTCCACATAAAGGTAACTGTACAAAATGTCTTCATCTTTTCAACTGACTGCTTCCTAGGACCAGCTGTGGGAGAGATCAGGGAGGTCAGAAGAGTCAAATTAAATGCAGATAATTGGCAAGTCTCACTTCTGAAGAGTAAGCATTAGAAAGTTTACTTCAGAAGGGGGATATTGTGACTAGCCTGCTCAAAGCATAAGAGAAGAGTTGGCATGATCAAATCCTGTGGCAAGTCAACAGACTATGATGATGAACTAGAGCAAGGAGAGCACACTGCATGCCCACTTCAGTGGAAGTTTTTTATTTTACTTGGAAAGTCTTATTAAATGTGACATGATAACGCTGTGAGGACATGGGTTTGAGAATAAGAGGAAGATTTCCACAAAAAAAAAAAAAATAAAAAACACAAGAATCAAGTTATCTAAAAAAAAAAAAAAAACAAAACGAAAACAAAATCAGGAAAATAATCCTACCATTTTATTGCTTAAAAATCTGTGTAAGTTTTGTGATTGTACACCTGTCACCCTCCAAGGGGATGACAGGCATAATATATTTAATTTACACTGGGGAAAAAAAAAGGCACAAATTTAAAAGCTACAAGGGCTAAAAGAGGTCTGCCTTTAGTCTTATTCCCTCTCCATTTAATTTTGCAGAGGAAACATAAACCTTTTAATTTGATGAAAGATGAAACAATCATTGGCACACAAAACCAAAAGAATGAAGGCAAGAATAGTCCACAGAAACTGGTAATGCAGACAAATATGGGTTTTTCTCCCTTAAGTCTCTGCCAAGTAACTTCAAAATCTTGATACTATTCTGGGTAGCAGCATAACCAATACTGGCATATACACCAAGCAAAACTGTATTTCTATGACAATTCCAGGACTTGCACTGTTTCCCATAATAGCCTAACATTATGAAATAGAAGTTATTTTCCAATTGATAACAACAGAGGGGTTTACTTTGGCAAAAGCAAATACATTGTTTTGACATGTCCTCCTACACAAAAAAAATCTGAGATTTAACAAAAGCAGTTTCACTGTATAAGGTGCAGTTTATTGCTGTTCTACATTAAATTTGAGGGAAAACCACATTATATAACAAGCTAAACATACAGAACTCTGAATCCAGTATTATTCTGGTATAACAGGTTATTTATTTGACTCACAAGGTAATTCCCAATATTGCTTGAAATATTTAGTGCACAGAATGGTCTTGGAAGACATCAACAACAACAGTATTTTGAAAGTCGCTCTGCTCAACTCACACCGTAGGTTTCTCAAAAAAATCTTTGTGCCTTTTGCCCCACAGAAGTTTGTGGAGATTAAACCAGAACTCACGACATAAAGCTCCAAGACAGTACACCCAATTCTCTGCCAGCCCCTATTTTGTAACCGACACCATCAGTTACATCACACTAACTCAGTTTCAGGAAAAGTTCAAGCTGGCCCTACTTAAAACAGGAATTTCCAAAGCAAGCAGTGTTCCCTCACAGCTGTGGTACAAGCTAAAGAATAAGGTCACTTCAACTTGGTCCATATCTTCCATTAAAGAAAAGAACAAAAAGGATGAAGGAAGCATTGTCAGTTAAGTTGAAATGTCATACAACCCAAGACACAATGCTTTCTCAACCATCTCACTGTAAGAACAAATTGCCTCAGATCACATTAAGTGTACCATAGGTGGTAAAGAGGCACACAATTGCATACCCTGAAACAACACCCACTAGAAGCAAACATTTTCAAGTACAGATCCTTCCAAGCTGCTATCATGACCACTATTTACATATTTACTTCTGTTCTTCCCCTAATAAAAATATTTTATATTGTGCTTCTCAAGGCATATCTGTGTTACTATCAGGTATTCTTCCTCTGCTGAGTATTCAGTTTTTGACAGGGGTCCATAAAATAAGTTTCTGGAGCGCTTGGTATCAGAATAACCAAACAGCTTTAATAGAAAGTGATGCTGCCATCAAAAAGGCAGAGGATAAAAAAAGAAAATAAAGCTCTTTATTAACTTATCACTAAAATCTACAATATTCCACAAAGCTTACATACTCACAGCAACATTGTTAAGAGGACAGTACAACATTTGTCAGGATCTGTTTATTATCCACATATGCCATTTTAGCCAGTTGATCTGCAAGATATTATTTACCACAGGAAAACTAAATACTGTGCTTTTAAGAAACCTGCATAGAAATGATTTGATGTTTCTTTTATTTTGGATGTATTTACAAAAAGGAGTTCTATGTGTGTTAGCAATAAATAATCCGAATATTCAAAATGTCAGTGCTCATGCACACACCGACAAGATGGTTGCATGCTTTAAAAATATTATTTACAGTACAGTCTCCTTCATAGCCCTCTCCCTAATAGTAGCAGAAAGTGCAGTTTCTTCCAGATTCTCTCCCCTTTCCTTTGTTTTCATTTAGTCTTGCTTCTGAGGGATACAGCCTTCCATCTCAACAACTTCTGGCCAGCCTTCATATTTATTTGTGTCCTTGTTGTTCTTTATATGCTATAAATAGAAAGCATCAGTCTACTGTTAATGTAAACTCATTTAATCTTCTGCTTTAACTTATAGCTTTAAAAGACATTTTATTTACTTATTTTCAAGCCATGGACAAAAAGACGACACTCTATTAGACTCTTACGCTTTGTATCAAATATAACAATCTCTCAGTATTCACCACTTCATGTAACTTGCTCAGACAGATGTATACTAAAAACAATGAAGCCATACTGGGAAAACATGTCCTAGATTTATTATGGATGTTTATTTAGGAAGAGAAACAAACAAGGAAAGGACCACCTGCATTGAAACATGAAACACTAGGGAAAAAATAAATAAGGATATAAACATACAAGGCATTCAAAACAGATAGTTTTTAAAGAACATTATCTAACTTTGAATGTTTGCCTTCTTTGAAAGTTAGGGGTTTATTTTTTAACCAAGCACCCATCTGCAGTCAGGTAATACACTGGTGCCTCCAAGAGTTTGCCACTGCTCCTGCACTAGTTCCCACTCCCTTGTAAGGCTGGCAAGAGAATGTGTCTTCCTCACTCTCCCAGTGCAGAGCTATCTTACCAGTAATTAAAGAGAACTATGCTACATGTTCAGCTGTAACAGCTAAAGTGTGGAAACACATTATTTCACAAATTTCACTCTGGCAGCATTAATTTTTGACAGAAGAAAAAAACAGGCGGGAACACCAACACTTTGCCACTTATCTGTTGGAGGTCTACCATTGTTAGTGCATCTAAAACACAACCATTAGGCAGTAAGTTTTGAATTCTTCAGTTTAATTGGATTCATTAAAGAGATAAAATGATCTAGTTATTGGGATAATAAGATCTACCCTGTATAACATTTTTTTCTTATTTGTGAATCACCAAATAATCTATGTATATTTAAAAGGAGGAACCTAGTAAAAGAATAAATTTGAAAATAATCCTGTGTTCCAATACTGCAATATTAGACACCCATCCTGAACAAATGCATGGTATTTATAAAACATGCTACACCTTTATTAATGTAAGCTGTCAAATTCCAGTAAGTTATAGAATCACAGACCTGTTCAAATGGACTTTTAGTCTTAATTCCTTTTCCACCACAGAAGACCCAGTTGTCTCTAAAGCCAAGGTTAGCAATAGACGTGCTTCCTAATTCAGCAATCAGTTTCCGCGCTTCATCATTAAGCCTTGAACAGAACAGAGAAGTTCATTACGTGAATCAAATATACTCCCTTAGAGCTTTTGTTGTTCTATGGACCATTCAGCTTTAATCTGATTAAATATAGTTTAAATCAATCAATACTGGGCAAAATTTATCTTTCAAAATCAGATAACTCTAGCTCTGAAATCACCTGATCTAATGAGCACTGCTCCTGATATTATAATCTCAAGGAAACAGCATACAAACCTATCAGAAACCAACAAAAGCCAGGAACACTCTTGTGAAAATTTATACATACCTCTCAAGTCACGTTAGCAATTCTCCAAGCAACTAAAAAAAGTCAGCCTTTAAAGTAAACACTGTTTGCAGGCTCAAGCTGAAGTCTAGATAAAGTAAAAGTTATTTTAGATCAGAAGAATGACCTAAATATATGAAAGAAGTTCTTGTCTGCTTGAGCCAAGTAATTCAAAATTCAGCGTGCTGCCCCACAACACAGTTCAGTGCCTGTAGGTCTAGGTTGGATAATTTTAGGATGGAAGAAAAAATTATTCTGTAGGATTATAAATTATCATGCCAAAACCTCCAAGCAAGTGCTCTTTATTTCTTCCTTTCAGTTACTATATTTGCCTGATTACTAAACAATAAAATTACTAAACACACAATATCTGATTCTTACTAGTGAGATAGTTGTATTAGTCAGCTAAAATTATGGAATTAGGTAATTTGGAGGTAATTTGCACAGCTCATATTCCAAGTTTCTAGAGCATGTGGCCAGTTTATATACATACATCTAAAACCAAAAAAAAACCCAACCCCCAAACTTTTAAAAACGTTGGTTCTTCACAATTTAAACTGTTTTCAAGAACTAGCATTTATGTTTACCATCAAATGCCAGTAGCACAGTTTTGGCTAGTTATGTAACATCCCAACTAAGCAGAAATTCCTGGATGTCAACACAAATGGAACAACTGGGACAAATTCACCTTCTTGCTTAGCTGATACTATGTCTACATTCAAGCTTTCAAAAGCATCAGCTGTTACTGATTATTGAAACATACTAACTGTATTTATAAAAAAAAAAAGGAAAAAGAAAAAAGCAACAACACAAGTTAATGGAATGAAAGACAGAGGATCCAGTTTTGGCATAAAGAAACAAAGTACTTTCTTCTCCTTTTAGCAGCAAACATACAGACAACACTGCACCCTGCAGAGTCAGGACTTTGTCATAAGCAAGATGCTTCTATATAAAAATAGAGAGGAGTTGTGGATAGCAAATTGAAGCAAAAGATTAAGAAAAAAATAATAAAAGAAATACAGAACACATTAAAAAAAGTTAAATATTATTAAAACAATGAAGAAGTGGGGGAAAGAAAAAAGCCTCTTAATTTTTACTGTGAAAAGCAATTCTTTGGACAGGATGACTTAAGCGAGAAGTAGATTACAATACAAATTCTACGGTAATTTTTATCGTCTATTAAAACTGACCAAGGGAAGGTTGGAAGATAATGCTTAAAGAGAACTAAAACCTCTTAGGCTATGTCTACATTAATAACTTAAAACAGCTTTAGGGTGGAACAGTACAAACACTGAGGCCAAAATGTATAAGGTACACACTTAGTAACCTCTCAGACTTTGAAAGAAAGGATACAGGTAAGGCCTATTGGGAATAGGCTCTGCACCCCCGTAACCACTGAGCTCAGTCTTGGAGTCAATGTGATAAAAGTGCTGGATGGAACAGACCAGCTTCCACCAGATTATGTCCTCACAATCTTGTTTCTGTATCTCAATATATCTGAATTTACTAGCATGAGACAGGATGAGGTATCAGCAACAGAAGACCCAGCACATACCCAAAAGACAGATACCCTTGGCAGCATACATTCAAAAAAAGAGAGGTGGAGACAAATTCTAGGAGATCAGCTAGAAACCTACAGGGTGTTCAGAAACCAGGGAGGATAAGGGAGTGATTTAAATGTACAGTGCCTAACATAAATATATTCTTCATAGCTATGAGTAAGCAGTCTGTTATTCTGACCGTATGCCCCACACTGTCTTGTTGCATTAAACTTTTCTCAGAGGAGCAAAACAACAATTACATGTACTGATACAGCACTTGCTGACTGTTAACCTCTGTCCTTTTCAGATTTTAAAATGCTTGTGGTATTTTCACTCAAGGGTCTGGTTTAGTATCTAATTTATTGTTTCCCCTGTTGTTGGGATCACAAAAGCGTACACCTAACAGTCCTTCATGTAAATACATACATAACCCATTACACCTGGTTAGTTTTTTATTTAATCCTTGTTTTCCCCAAATCACATCAGCATTATAAAACTAATAAACTGAAAGCATAGTTTCAAACCCATCATCTTGGAAGATGGTCTAGCTGGAGGCGCCCCTACCCATGGCTGGAGGATTGGAACTAGATGATCTTAAGGTCCTTTCCAGCCCTAACCGTTCTATGATTCTAACAAAACTTTATCAAGTGATTATATGATAAAGAATACCTTTTCAGCATAAAATGGCATTTAAAAGTTTAAGCGATATGTACTATATAAACCAGTGACATACTTGGTTGCACCATCATCATATGTTCCCATCAACACTATTGTTCCATCCTGGATAGACTTCAGAAATTCTATGAATGGAGCCACATCTGAAGAGAGAACACAAAACTGCTTAATAACAAGCAACCTTTCCATATTTAAACACCTGAAATGCCTTCGTTAAAAGACTATTCTAAGAATATTCGTAAATGTACTTAGAAATTTATAAGAGAGAAAGTGGGAGAAAGACAAAATGCATCAGAGAACTCCATTTTATAGAAAGAGATTCATCCATATTGTGTACAGACCTAACAACTAGTGGGAACTACTTGGGAGAACAAGTGTGTTTGATTAACCATACCATTCCCTCCCACCTCAACTATCTGTGTTTCTTTAAAGTTTTACTCTCCTCACAATTACAAAGGTAGAGGTGAAGGACTCCATCAAGCTACCACCTTAACCCACCACAGCAAATGGAGCCTGGGGGGAGTAGGAAGGAGAGAAGAGGAGAAAAAAAAAAAAAAAAAAAAAAGGAAGAGACATTTGCCTCTCTCTAACCAGCTCAGGTAACTGCACTTACCTCCTCCCCACATGTCAAAGAATTTAGTGTCTAACGTTTCTCCTGTTTTACCTGGAGAAAATGAAACAATGTCGTTAAACATAGCTAAAATTACTTTAAAAAGACAACATGCAAAACTCCTTTTAATGACTTGGAGAAAGCGCTGCAGAAGGCACCATGTAACTCAATTATACAGAGCTCCTGTCTTTTATTAAGATTGCTCCTTAAATAGCATAATAATCTCTGAGAAGGTGCAGGAAGACATAAGAGGAAAAGAGAAAATGCAAACTTCTAATTTTGCTTCAAGTGGCACTCTAAAAGTCCAGAGTCTCTAAAAACAATAAAGAGAATTCACTTCATACAGTAGCCTTTTTTAAGTTTTTTTTTTTTTTTTCTGGAAATAGCATAACTACAGGTTGCCTTTAGTGCCACATAGAAAGTAAGAAAGATTAAAATTACACTGCATGTTTTGCCATAGGCTGGAAATTCCTAGTTGATTTAAACATCCAAAACAAATAAAAGTGGACAATACAGTAATCTTACAGTAATTTTTTTTTTTACTATGCTGCTCACAAAGGCAGTAATTGATGGAAGACAGTTTTCTTTAATACATACACTCAAAGTTTGGAAGACAGGGAGAAAGACTGGCAGCTATGTAACATGAAGGTAGTTATTTTTATTTTGAACAGATTGAGACGATTTAGAAGGGCAAAACAGGATTAGGCAAATATTGTTCAAGTCATGCTTTAGATGATGTAAACCTGAGTACGATCCAGAAATAATATGAGTTTATAGTGCAGTGAAATGTCAAAGTACTATCTTAGTGCTACAAGGAATTGCTTCCTACACAGGAAGGACAAAGGACAAAGCTGCCAGTACTGATGTTCAGCCCAGCTTTCAAGGTGGCACGCAGGTAAAGTTGTCTGGTTTCCAGGAAAGATAAGAATCCTGAACACAATTATATATGATGTTACTGAAGAACAAGACCTACATATGTGGACTAATCAAATATACTGATTTCAAGCTAGGAAAAAAAATGAGCTGGTCTTTCCAGTTAGTAACAGAATTGTTAAATCAGTTTCACTGCAAAGAAAGCAACAGAAGAATTTAGTCTACAGTTTTATTAGTGTTGGCAACACACAAAGTCAAAAGTAGTTGCATGCATGCATCTTGTGTCTTTTTCCACTTTATAAGTGCATTAGGAACTTATCTGACGTACCACTGAGAGAGCAAAAATAGTCACCACAGCACTCCACATTACTACACATTTTTACAAACAAAAATGTGCTGTTTTTCTAAAAAGAAAAAAGGTACAAGTGCCGAAACCCAACATTCTTTCAGTATGAATATGCTGAGTACTTCCTTTTCTCCTCCTGCTTGACCTTCACCATCCCTTAGTATCTCACCTCAAACTTCAGAAGCAATTTGAAAATGAAAACAATATGCTCACTTAAAATGTCACTTACCATTGACCAAGGCCACATTTATTCCTCTGCCAACATTATTTTTCACTCCACTCATTAAACTGAAACAAAATAAATTATTTTTAGTAGGACAATTTTGTGATGTGAAATACTTCTGATTTCTAAATTGGATCAATCAGATTGTAGGAGATGCGTAGTTGAAAAACCACACGTCCACATAAATGAAGTCTCCTTGAACTGTGTGCTCTCTTGGCACCCATGAATTGAGAACAACAGATCAGATACCCCCAGTTGCATCCACTTCATTTGATGGCTTAATCATTTTAGTCTCAAACTATTTGTGTGTATATTAAATGTGTCACAATAAAGTGCTAATTATGTATTTTAAAAGCTTCCTTGCAGTTAAAGAGCCTGAAACAACTTGAGCTTAGCACAGACACATAGCCAACAGTTTAAGCTTTTTTGTAAGCACATGACAAACAAGAATGGGTTAATTAAGTTTCAAAGCTAACCGACATAGGCATTTAGAATCAATACTGCAGCATTACAAAAAGAAACAATAAAGTCGAAGAAGTTAGCTACTTATACCTGTAAAAGGAAACCTAAATCCAGGAAAAATACTTAATACACCAATGGGACTTCAAGCTAAAGTTGAATATCATCTTGGAGTAGAGTCACACATCTCCAAAAAACTGTCACAGTCTATAACAGCAGATTGGCCAAATTGAGAGTGGCAAAGGAGCTCGAAAGAAGAGATGCATTGTGAAATGGAAGCCCTTCAGAGCTGCAAAGGGCTAATGGGAACATCGAGACAGCTAGGATGCTGTACTGCCTTAGGCCATGGTGGGTATACCACTCCAGTGAAAGGAAGCTTCTAGACCCCCTCATCCCTTTCACTGGTACTGTGCAAAGACCTCCATTCTGCATCCAGGCCAGAATTAATATTTTGAAACTAGGAGTAAGAGTAAATATAGGAGAGTTGAAGCAATTACATAAAATTAAGTCCTCAGCCAAGATTCAAAAAACCACCTCAGTGCAAGCACACAGGTGCACACCTAATTAATAACAAGCACACACTTGAACTCCATCCTTATGAGGATTTCTTTAAACCTCCCTCTCTTGCTCTCAGAAGGGGCTGCAGATGTGTGCTATCCTGTTATGTCCAGAACTTTCTTCACAGTTGTTGTGCAACCATACAATTTTCAGGTGATGTAAGCAACATTTTGGAAGGACCACATCCTTACACACACAACTGCAACATCAGCATTCTCATGCTAGCTTATTAGTGATAGGCTAGGAACAAGAAATGGTCTGTCACAGAAATATGACAAAAATCTTCCTCTCTGACACTATTTTTTGCACCCACAATGAAGACAGAAGCCAAAAATGTAGAGGAATGTTAAATTCAATAGACAACTATCAAGAAAAGACTCAGTATTAGCTAGTTCAGAGAAGCCACGAAAGACTGCTGGTTAATGGTAACTTGTGGCACAGTGACTTAGGTTTTAAAGAGCTAGTAATCAGAGATGAAAGAGTCCACAATTCTCCTGTTAGTCCTCAAAGTCGTATCATTTGCCAAAAATTCTGATTAAAATTAAAAGTCTAATTTAGTAACTTCTGAAACAAAAGACTTAATTTTCTGCTGAAATGCAGAATTCAGTTCTAGTTAGTAGGGAATTCTAGAAGTACTTTAGCCACTGGAGCATCATTTCTTCTCTGATCACATGATTTTCACATCATATCTCAGTATCCACTCTGAACAATAAAGACATATGGCAAATAAAGAATGAAAATATAAATGAAAAAAGGCAGTGAAGTCCTGAATGCATTCCTTTGCTCATATAAAATTTAGTGGACATTTAACTTGCCAAAAAGAATTAAGAACTTCCTTTTAACGACAAAATTCTCTGTAAGTAAATATCAGTCAAAAAATATATAGCACTGGGGTGACTAAATGCTGAAAATTTACACATATATAACAAAAGTTGTAATGGATTTCAGACAACAAAAAAATCCTGCAAATATCAATACAAGTATTACTAGTTATTAAAGGAAGGTAGTGCAAAATTGTCCCTGCTTCCTTGACATAGAATCATGAAGAAGAATAGAAAGTAATCAGGGAAAAAAAAAAAAAAAAAAAAAGGCATTTTGCAGGAGTGAGTTCACAAAATATCACTTAAAAAAGAGCTACTGAAGAGGAAGCAAGTTCTTTCAGAGCTCTGAGACGCTACCTTATACACGAGATAGCTTGCGCATGAAGTCAAACACAAACACTACAGGCTGTAATGTGACAGTTTTCTCACAGGAGGGCAGCCGTCCATCAGTTCTAGAATTCTTCCAACAATTTATCAAGTTATGGACGGTTTGAGAGAGAAATTAAATATCTTGCAAGCACAGTAATGAAATTAAAATTAATCAAATTTTCTGGTGGACATTTAAATAGACAAGTTCTTTGAAGGAATTCAGATTTTTGTGAAGGGTTACTGGATTTAAGACTCCCATAACTGCGCACTAAGGTGCACACTAGTATTAAAAGAACGAATTTCTTGCCAGCAACAACTTTCTTTTCATCCCTTTCTTCAGTGGAACATCCAGTAGAGGATTTTATTAATTTTTTTTTTTTTGACAGGAACAACAAATCTCTTCTTAGTTAACCAGTGAGACGCTTAAAAAACAAAAAACAACCACCAAACAACTTCCATCTGCACAGATATAAAGCGTCCTAGCAACCAGAATGAGAAGGCAGCAAGTTTTATAACACCAACAAGAATACCATGCAGCGAGACTGAATAAGGCTGTCCAAGGTTATGAAGCAAATCAATGATAAGAATGGAAACCAGAATCTAGCAGCTTTTAGTTAGTATGTGCAAAAAGTGAGCTCATGCTTACTTTACATGTGCTCTCCAACTACACTGTGACACTTCGCTGCAAACTTACCTCTACACAAATGAGCAAGCTTGAGCTATATCAGCTTTACAGAGAATAGCCTGAAATCTGAATGGCGCTCATGTTTCTGCTAGTAACAAAGCAAAGTGAAACAGCTGCACGTGTGGAGTTGCAGGGAAAGAAGCTATTTCAACCTCACTACATCTTAATTGCTAGAGTTAGTGATAAAAATAGTCTTCTCTAAGATCATATGACTAATCTTGAAGAATTAAAGTGATGGAAAATCTGAACCAATATTTTACATTCTCTTATAGATTAATTACGCTATTTACATGGGGTTATATTCACAGTGAAGTTGCCGTTTGCTCTAGAATTCATTAGCACCAACTGCAGTATGTGCTATCTGAACCAGTCTGTACTAACATAGCAAAGGCCCAGAAACAGCTGAACTGGAGTAGGGTAAATGCAAATGCAAGGCAAAGGCTCCTAAGTGTGATTGACAGTAAAACAAAAATCTCCTTCTGACAACGCTAACATCCTGTCTTTTCTGACATGTGACATGCAAAACTGAGAGGATAGATTATGTTACCACAAAGCTACACGCTCTGAGTGACAATGAGCAGGAACAACCTAAGTGCAAAGAACCAAAGCATCTAAAAATAAATATTATTATTCCTATTTTGGGGATTACTGAAAAGTATTCAGTTAAATTCTCTAGGCACAGTATTATTCATAATACTTTGCTAATAAGACAGTTATTAGAAATACAGGATTCAAACTCAAAAATCAAACTGTGTTTCAAGCAGCTTCTTTCCTCATTTCACAATTATTTTAAGATTATTACACTTTGTTACCGTCAGCACAACTAAGTAACTACTAATAATTAAAATATTATTTTTCCCTTTTGAAATCATTCTTTAAAACAAGGTGGAAAATATGTTCTGATACTATGATACTATGAAACGTCAGACTGTTTAAAAGATTACTTGCAAAAGACAATGCCATAGCACAGTTTTAGTTGACAACAGTTAGAAGTATCAAGAGTAACCCAATAAAAATATAATTACTCACTGAATTATTACAGGCACAAGAGCCAGTTACTTGGAGGCAAGTCTGCATCTGACTCGAAGTTTAACTAATCCTTAAGTCTGTAAACCTGAAATAGTGTAAGCTACCCTGCATGTATTAAAGTAGCTTACATCTCTGCATTTAGTGCAGAGTATTAAGCATGCTTCAGGAATTAATTTATAACACAATATAATTTTTTCATGTGGTCAAACTGTTGGCAAAACAAAAACTACAAAGAATCATTTAAATTTCTGATTTTGTGGGCAAAGTGATCCAAGACAGTGTCTGAGCTACCTAAAGACAACAGGTAAAAATACTTACACATTATCTTCTACACAGATTTTAGGTCCAACTACATTTGCTGCTCCACTTGCCATTTTGAATGCAAAATGTTTTTCAGGACAAGCTTTAGAGATCCCACATTTGTATCTTGGAGGTTTTGTAGCTTTAAAAATGAAATAAAACAGGGTTTTAGAGACAATATCACAGGTAGGCTAACAGAAAAATATCAGTGTTCTGAAGAAATTCAAGGAAAAGAGCAAAGAAGCTACATCTCATCTGCAGTTTCACAGAAACTTAAAATAATATAGGCCCTCGCAGTACATCCTTACTCTGCTGCTTGTTCTCATAGTGCTGCTTGCTCTGGCACATAATTAAAAGCCATGAGACAAAACTACAAGTGAAATGCTGGCAAAAAAACCCCAGACTTCACCAGAAATTTAGGAAAAATCAGGGAAAGAGGAAAATTAGTTTCTGATTGCATTTAAAGTATAATTAAGACTTTCTTAACTATGAAAATTCAACAGTCTTTGTTATTAGCAAAAGCAAGTCACAGCAGTAACACATGCATATGAATACTCACAACGCACAGCTGCGTCCAATGCTGATCTAGCTAAAATGCAGAAAAATAATTTTACAAGATGTTATTACTAAAATGTCATTTGCTATAAAATATCCTATAAATTAAAACCTTTCTGTAGCCCTATAAAAATAGGCTGGTTGACATAAGTATGAAATACATCTAACATTATGTTCCAATATAAAACATTAAGCTTTACACAGCAGAAACACAAAAGTGATCAGGAAACACATTTAGAAGCACTGCCTTAATTTATGGCTCTCCAATTAACACAAAGATCCACGGAGATGCAAAGCCAGCAGGGTTTTGTGGAGGTGTGGATACTAGAGTGAAATGAATTCCCTTCTTACAGCTTCAACAGGGTAGGGTTCCTTTCACCTGAGACTAGAAGCCTGCAGTTCAGGTCCATCTGAACCCAACCATTCATGACTCCCCTTCTTGGGATAGAAAGGGACACAAGCAACCTCACCACGGACTTATGTATAATACATCTGTCATACTTAATGACACCTGTGTCTTTTCAACAATTATTCAAGATGCACCTTGGGGACTGGTTCAGATGCCAGCTCACACTGGGGCTAGATAACAAACCCCTACATCATGTACCTGAAATTAGTGTTTTCTAATGAAAAACCCCTTAAAGTTGGTTCAAAAAAGACTCTGAGTTTTAAGTCACTTCAGCAGCTAATCGCTTTCTGTGTAGGACCTGGGCACATCTGAAATATTTTGATTACTGCACATGGCAAGCAAGAAAGCCCATGCAAAACAAATTGTGAATTGCCTGAGCAGCAGAAAGACAGAGTGGAAACTTCTAGAAGCATCACTCAAGTTGCCTACTTTACAACTCCAGATTAAGACTGTACGTAGTGGTAAACAGAAAATGCAGACAAAATTATGCATATTTGGCCAGCAAAAGAATCAAACTGATTAAGAGTAAGTAGGTTAAATATTTCATACAGAAAGAAACTTAATACACACATCCTATATGTATAATACAGATATAAAAAACAAGTACACACAATACTAACACATAACTTTTAACTGAAAGAGCCTAAATCAGGCTTAAAGCAATCTGAATATGATATTCTTGATTATGGCTCAACTGAATATTTATGGATGTTGAGAGAAAACAAGGTCATCACTTTACTTACCAAATATGTGTCCTAAGTTTGCATCCATTCTAATTTCAAACACTTGAGATATGACATAAAACGTCAGTAAAAATATTGCTACGACTACTACCAACTTTGCAGCACCTATTTGGAAGCAGAGAAAGTTTCAGAACATTATCTGCAAATAGTAACGTTAAGTCTACCAAAATTAACGACATGAGAAATGTGTATGAGATTACACATAGGGGAACTCAGGAACAGGATGACCATTTGTGACTCATTAAACAGAAGTAATCTGTAAGAGAATGGACATTGTAACATAGGAAGCAACTGAACTAGTCCATCAGGTTACTATACCAAATATATACGCCCTTCCCTAAGCTTCCTCCAGCTTCATGCTTGTTTGACACTACAGTATGCCACCTCAGCCCAGCACCCAGGAGAAACCACAGACCTTTCTGTGAATATCCAGCTTGAGAGGATGAACTAAGCCAATTTAACTGTCTGCTCTTCAAAGGGGAAATTTCCACCTCCCTCCTATTTCACTGCCCTGTTCTTAATTATGTGTACCTGCTTCCTCACTGTTCCCAACTACTCCTCTTTTTTCTGTCTCCCCTCGAACTGAGCTTCATCTATTTTAACGCATGGCCAAAACTGAATGATTAGGGATCTCTTCATATACTGCAGCTTGGCTGCTTTGGCTAGTCAGATCTGAGCATTACATTAAAAAAACCAAACCAAACCCCCCACCACCAACAACCAAACACACACCAAAAAAGCCTCCTCACCTCCTTTTCATCAAATTAAAATTACTGAACTTCAAAAAAAGAGCTTGAAGATTCAAAAGAAGTAATTTCAAAAGTAATAAAAAGCCCTCCCCTACCCTCTTTAATACGTTGAAGCTTCAGGTAACTTGAAATTTTACATGCCTAATTTTCACCAGTGCTGAGTGGTCAAACTACCTCCTAGGAGAAGAGCTGGAACCACACAACCACAGTAATTTATATCTGAAACTTGGGTCTATGTGGTACTGCCATGAGCACCACCATTTTTTATCATAATTTAATAGATTTTTTCAGAATCTACTCTCAGTTTATTGTAAAATACTGAATGAGAGTAGAAATTGGGTAAGGAGGCATCTGATCGACATCTTGCCTCCCTGCCTCACCCCAGTATGTCCAACTGCTTCGGAAGAAGCAACCCTAAGGCATGCTTCTGTTTCTCAGATTGCCAGCTAAATAAATCCTTCAATAAAAAAAACAAACTTCTGAACTCCAGCACATCTCAGATGGCTGATGTGATGGGCTGTTCAGAAAACCTTAAAATAGACCAATTACTCAGCCTTCAGAAGGATAAGAGATGTTAATCCTTCTAAAAGCCTAAATAAAGACATGGGGATGAAAAAGAAAGGCAACATGAAGAGATACAATTTTTTTTTGTTTGTAGTTCCACCTTCCTCTCCCACTTTCCCTTTTCATGTGCGTAAGCACATACATACTAAGAAAGCACAGATGCAAACTTAACTGAAAAATATCAAGCTGGAACTTCAGAGATTATTGCAATTGAAAGGAAGTGAACCACATGTAAGCAGTAGAGAAAACGTATGATCTGAACATACGTTAAGTGAAGAAAAGGTTTTCAAAGCAACACTGCTTAAAAAGATGGTATGAGACTTTGGAATGTGTCACACAGCAAGTGGCACTTGGAAAGCATGGTATTTCAGAAGACAGTAGGCGAGATGAACAAGAACTCAGTCTGAGCACTAACCATCCCCTCCCCTCTATATCCTGAGCCTTTCAACTGAACTGCAAGCCCTCCCTCTAAGACAGAGATAAGAAATCTCCCAGAAAATTCTTTTAGCACTTGAATCAAACCTAGCCTGCCTGCCACAGGTTAAACATTCTCTAGAAACTGCTGTTATCTTTATTATCTGTGGGGTTTAGCAAAAACCTTAGAAGAAAAAAGGAGGCTTGGAAAAGTAATTTTCCACGTGATTTAGCTATCTTCTAAAAATTGATGCATTTTCCAGTTCTTTATCAGATCTACTTTAGCAGGTTGCTCCCAGTTATACATACTGTAGTGACAAAAATCAGGACCAATTTCATGCATTAAGAAGGCTAATGTGCAGCTCTCTTGGAAAAGAACGTATCATTCTCTCCTAGAAGGGCCAACAGTTGCTTCTTCTGCAACACAACACAACAATTCCTGATAAAAGTGCAACACATTAGAAACTCAAAACTGTTCAATTGCCACACAAGCTATTCTCCTGCAAGGAAATGTCTAAAATAATACTTTCTTGTAGTGTTATATCAGAAAAGATCTTATTTTTACAACTACTACACCTGTTCAATCTGTTTTGCAACCCTGTACTACAGTAAACTACCTCTATGAAAAGGCTTTTATAGCTTTCAATCGCCCAGTAACCATTTAGGAAGTTTCAGACACTATAACAGTGAATAGCATTTTTGCTTGGGGTGTGAAGCAGTTAAGAAATTGCCTAAGACATCAACTGGCCATTTCCTTATTCTTTTAACATCTTACAGCATTAGCAGCCAAGCATACCAAGTTATGGCACCTTAAACAGTCCCTACAGATCAGCTGAAGTATTTTAACCATATGCTTCTGCTTAGACCATCCCAAATGCCAAAATGAACTTCATTAAACATTAGGTAAATTGAACAGCAATGCCTGTATGCCAGTTAAAATTATTTTAAAACCTTATTGTTACTACTTGGTAATGCAGTGTTTGCATCCAGAGACTTATTTCATAAATGGCAGAAGCCTGCTTTTACCAAGTGTGCTTACCTGCTATTCTCATGTTTAGTCTTCAGCTAGCTAATGACACTACTGCATTAAAAACAGCCACCTAGGGAGAAAAGAAAAGCACATCACTGTAATGACAGCTAAATGAGTACTGTCATGATGAGTTACCAATAAAAAAAACCCTTACAGATTTCCTAGCCAATAACACTGATTGTCCCGAATACCTAACTCTTAATGCTCACAGTAAAGGGAAGAAGATTTAAGATGGATTTCTGATGTATTATTTCATGTGTTATTTGACTAAACATACGTCCTGAAAACCCATTAATTTAATTTCATCAAATCTACCACAAATTCCATTGAGCTTTCAACCTTCAGTCTGTGAAACAAGTGTTTATCAGTGCTGTATCTAAGCAGTCTTTGATTTCCTAAAGTTATGTGGTAAAAGTCAACAACTCTATCTGCATTGCTTCAAAGTCCTAGCAACTTTCAGATGCAAGTTGTTATTTGGCAACATGACAAAGCAAACTGTGCTTTGAAGAGCAAAGATTTAAGCATTTTAGCCTTTAGGATAGTGAATAAGTTGCATTCAGTGGAACTGAGAAAAGGTTATAGCAATACTTCAATCTATGCACTACAGAAACATAATAACACATGTGTTACTCATAGCAGCATTCAGAAGATTTATGTGATGGTCAGTAGTGACAGAGGCAGCTACCCTAGAACTATTTCAGTATAAACTGAAAATCACTGCCTACGAGCAAATATCACATAACATCCAAAAGTTTCTTCTTGAGAAGTTTATCACCATGTAAAGTCAGAAGGGGCCACAACCTACACAGGCTCTGCTCAAAGGCAACCACCTTCTCTTCAAGCCTCCTCTTGGGCCCTGGCCTGCACCAAATCCCTTAATCTCTGCCTGCAGGGACACAGCAGATGCTGGCTCTGCACCCTGGTCATGTTCAGCCACAGTGGACCCATGCTGCAGTAAGCCTGGACATATTCAGGCTAAAGCTTCCCCCCACTCCCGATTCAAGAAGTACAGAGCAGACAGCCATGTACAGCAACTTAGAACTCACAGCACTGACATGGTATCTATGCAAATCAGGACCCTCCTTCTGGATTAAAAAAATAATAAAAAATAAAGATAAAAAGGAATTCTGAATTAGCATTTTGCTGCATAACTACTTACATCTAATATGGCAAAAGAAAAAAATTACTGGCATTCAGGGATCTTACTGGATCATCTATATGAAGGCCAAATTTGAAAACATGTAACAAACTACCATCCTAATTCAAATAGCCATCCCACACCACAAAAGGTGCAGCATCCCCTAACACACTGCAGTCCTATGCCATGGTTTCAAAAACCACCAAAAATATTATCTTGAGAAATTATTTTAAAGACTACTCTTACCACAAGACTGGAAATGCAAATCATTTAGCAAAGATCACTGAACACCCCACGAGGTTCTCATAGCCTGTTCTAGGGAGGAAAATTTGGTACTACACAACCTTTTGCCCTCACTTAACTCAGTATTTTCAAGTTCGGTGATTTGCATCCAGATCCTTTTTGCCAATACACAGTCACTGTGCTCTGCTGCTACAGTTTCCAAGAAAATGGTTAGTAGAGAATTAAACAGGAAAAAACAAGTATAGAAATACTTGCTTCTACTCCCTAAGAATCTGAAAATAAGTATCAAAGTTTGAAAAGCAAACCCGTGTTTTTGAATGCCAAGATTGTACAAGGGAAATCTCATAGCACAGTATGGAAATAATATATCCATTATATTTATAGCCACATATATTACATCCATACATAATACCTTCTTTCAGTGAAGAACTAGTATTTTTCTGTCTTGTAAAAAGGCAGAAAGATTCTGCCAGGGCAGATAAAGCTATTTTATTTCAAAGTCTGTGAACAGAATTATTCTAAGCTCCTTTCTCTCCTCTCCCTACCCCCAGAAATACATCAATATTAAAATAAACACTGTCTTAGTCTGAACAACCACGAGCTTGTTTTAAAGCAGCACTAAAAAAAGTTTCTTTTTTGTTTTACTATAAGCAAAACCACATATTTCAAAGCGTCAAACGAAGGATATGTAGAAAACCAAAAAGCAGAAAGTGAAACTATCACATGATCCAGCCTTGACTGCAAGAATGCTTTTATCCCAACACCCACCATCCAATGGCCCAGTGATTATTTGTTGCAATTAACAAATACACAAGATGCATTTTTAAAGTGTTAAATATTTTTGATTTACAAAAAGTAAAAATGAACATGTTATGCTTCAACTTGAAGGAATTTTAAAAGCGATTTAGAGATTCTTTTCCTAAATTACAGCATACGAAGAAATTGTGCATTTTGATCCAGAGAATAAAAACAGGAATCCTACAGTACAGAAACTTTGCACAGTATTTCTAACTGCAGGAGAATAATTCATGAACGACAAGTCCTTCTCTCATACTGCATTATCTTATAATGTCTTTTTTTTGGGGGTGTTTGTTTTTTTTATTCAAGACATAACAGGAACAAAAAAGGACAGTGCATGAACCCTTATGACTGCTTATAGACCATTACTCCAAGTCCTTAGCATTAAACCTCATAACTGGAAATACAGAAATTATATAAAAATGGATATAGAATTTCTAATAGTGTGTATTTTACGATCATTTAAAAACAAAGTACACAATGACCCCCAACCAAGCTTACTCAGATGCACAAAACCAGTAGCAACAATATTCCTTTGATTGCTGTGAAATACCAAATAGTAGAAAACAACGAATACTAGAACAGTTTAGGCTGGAAGGCACTTTAGGATTATCCAGTTTCAACCCCACCCCCCCACCACAGACAGGAACCGCTTCCACTAGACCAGGATGCTGAAAGCCTTGTCTAACCTGGCCTTGAACACTGCTAGGGATAGGACAGCCATAGCTTCTTTGGGCAACCTGTACCAGTACATCTCCACCCTCACAGTGAAGAACTTCCTCCGAATATCAAATCTAAATCTACTCTCTTTCAGTTTAAGGCCACTCCCCCCATCTCATGCCTACATGATGTCCTTGTAAAACATCCCTCTCCACATTTCTTGTATACCTCCTTTAGGTATCAAAGGCTGCTCGAAGGTCCCCCTGGAGCCTTCTCTAGGCTGAAAAACCCCAGCTCTCACAGCCTGTCTTCGTAAGAAAGAAGGGAAACTGATGTAGAAAGTTTTCTCTGAATCAGCAGAACATGATGGACTTAACGACAGAGGTAAAAGAAAACCGGCAGTCAGGCAGGAAGCTGGTGCTGCCATACTGGCAAGTTCTTTTTCAGCCCAGCGCATGGGTTGCTCAATCCCTCAAGAGTACGAGTGAAAAGGCAGACAGCTCTCTGAACCAGAGAAGACAAGATGTTACAGCTTGTAAATAATTTCTGAATGCTGGCATGTCACTGTCCAGTTCCCTGCATGGAGTTGCACATCTATCCGTGCAGAAAAAGAATTATTTATTCTGGATGCAAACAACTAAGGAGGGGATATGTGGAAAGGCAGTTGGGAGCTGTGGTTACTGGTTGTTTTTGTTCTACTCCACCCATCCTTGTGCACTGTACTTTGTCCCAAGGCCGGGGCAATTTCCAGATGTTGCAAATTTCCAGTGCCAAAACCATTCCAAGCAACCCCCATGAGAGCCCAAAATGCTATACACAGGGCAACATAAAATTAAAACAGAAAACAGCAGCTTACAATAAAAAAAAAAAAAAAAGGGAAGACAGTAAAAGGCTTCTACCCATCTCTGCTCAATTTACTAACTTGTGTGGGAATAACAAACTCAACACAAATCTGAAGAATTCTGCATACAAGTCCATGCACTGCTACTGCACATTTTGATACATAGTAAAACTAGCTTTAATCAATAAAGCAGCAGATACTTGCTTTTAAAAGTGACCTGTCTCTCAAAAGAACCCTGTCAGGTACTTCACAAAGGGACCTTATAACTTCATTTAGAAAAAATATGAGCCTATAATTCTGCCAAGCAAATCATCATCATGTTTTATTAGATGATATAATGTTTCCAACACACCAAGACTGAATTCTTTCCAAGTCTGTGTATAAGATGTGATAGCCATCAAGCAAGTTCTCCCATAATCAAGGTGCAAGACGAAACTGTCTGAGTACAGTAATCAACAAAATACATACAAGCAGTTCTTATTAGTGTTGCCATACTGACAACCCTGAATGAAGTCCGGATTTCATGATTTTGGGCACGTATCACTTGCGCACAGCCTCAGCCCTACACTTACTGAGCACGAAAGCTTTGGCCACTTGAAATCTATTTCTGTTTGTAAGGCTTTTTCAAATATGAATGTAATAAATGTTTTTATGGATAATAATGAAAACTGCAGATCAGTTTATTTAATTCCCAGGACAATGGTGTTTCCATGAGCAATTTGATGATTTGTGTAGGTTATATTTATGAAATGGGCACACAAAAACAAGCAAAAATGAGAGGCAACAACTTCAAAGGTTGAGATATTTTTGAATTCTGACCTCAGTTGATTAGAAAAAGGTCCCCAAATCAACAATGTTTAATAAACCAGAAAGTAACACACTTCAGAATGGACATCAAGTGCAGCAAAACAGGCAACAGGAATGAAAAAAGATCCAAGCGATTATAGCAACTCTCTAATATTGGGGTCAACAGTGAGGTGCTGCTGCAGAAGTGTAACTGCTCACTGTGAACTTTACCAACAGCACTGCACTGTGTGAAACAAAAAGCAATTATTCTGCTCTGCCTAAACAAACAAAAAATACGTGCTATATAGACTTTTGACAGAGACCCATACATAGTGTTTTCTAAATCTATTTTAAGAGCATAATCTCCAAATGGAAGAATCTAGATAACAATTACATGACCTAAATAAAACAACTAAGAGCTAAAAGAGTTTGGTTTGCTTTGCAAAGAACTGTAAAAGCAAAAAGAGGATAAGGAATGGACACCTTTGCCTCTTACCTCCAAGGTGTAATTTAAGCATATTTTTATGTTGAGATGGACTGCTCTCAATATCCACTGGTTGCTGCTTATCTACTTGTAGCTATAATGTTAAGGAACAATTTTCCAGCTACAAGGACAAACAAGGGACACAAAAGGTGGCTGTAAATCATCATAAAAGTAAAAAAATAAAAAATAAAAAATAAAAAATACAAGAAACGGGTTTTCTTAACCTAGGTAGTCTACAGGATATGCATGTCACCTGCAGTATTAACCCCGTATTTTTACACTATTATATGCACATCTGTATCCAGATTTGTCACACTACATCTGTATCAGCCCGAGATGCCGTGAATTAAATTCAGAGGGAAATTTTTCCCCCTAAACAGGATTAAAAGGTTTGTATACTTTCAAAAATGGTCAAATAATGTTATACCTAGTTTTATCTACATGTATGGTTAATATGAATAGCACACAAAGTACACTATACTAGAATCAGATGAGCATTCAAAATTACTTAGTATCAAAGAAGGAGAAAAAAAAATGCTTGAGCTTTTATTTTTATTTCTGAGTCATGAGTAAATTAGGACAGTGTTATTTTTTTGCAGCACAAACTGCCTTCCTCAATGATTAGCAGATACTTTTTCCTCTGAAGAAAAACAAAAGCCATTTCACCTTTTTATAGCTGTTAAACAACATTCACTGAAACAATATGCTATTTAAACCAGACCTGCTAATAGATATTTCAGTCTGTTTTCAAGCAGTTCAGAGAAGTGGTGGTCTTCTCAAAAATTACACAACAAATTCGATGTGCAAGAGACAGCATTAGCTATTCTTATGCGAGCTCTAGTTTTAAACCAGCAGTTGTGCCAATCTCAATTATATGGCACAGACCAAACAGCTGAGACAATCAAAAGTCTTTCCAAGTCTAAATTTGAGTAAGAATCTAGGCTTCTAATATGATCATTTTACCCAAATACAAGATGCAAGTCCTTACAAGGATGATTGCTTACCCTTCTGCTAGACTACACAGCTTTTCCACCACATTTACAAAATCCATTTTATTTGAAACTGGTGAAGGGCACATATAAAAAAGAATAATATCTTCAGAAAAGTAACTACTGTAGTTCAATTCTACTGTATAATCATGCACCACTGGTGTCTTCTGATAACACAGACTGCCACCCAATAAAGGCACTCCTACATTCATGTGAATTCCTTGTGGTTATGGCAGAACTCCACACAAGCTAAAGGTTTGTCCACACAGAACACCTTCGAGAATCCCAGATGTGTATTTTTTCTGACTTTGAGGCAAAGAGTACCATGAAATATAACGATTAACTTCTTACAAATATGATACCACCTGAATTGTATTCTTCCATATACTGTGAAGACTCTGCTTGGTATTCTGACTGAACTAGACCCAAAGTGTTTGCTTGTTCAAATGAGATATTATTCTGCTTCTATCAACTGCAAATGAAACCCAAATAAATTTAGCAAATGAAACCAAAATTAAAACCAGGTTAATTCAGCTACCGCTGCATGTCCTACGTTGCAAATGCTGCTATATAGTTTCACTCCTATGAAAGGAAACCTACGCAAGAAGCAGCATTATGGCTGAGTGTTTTGATACCTTCTGGGCATAATAAACTTTCCCAAATCACCTGTCAAATCACTGACCATGCAAGCTTTTGCTGGTGGCATCAATCCAGTACTTTCACCCTAGGCAACACACAAAGTAGTCAGCCTCAACCACAGAAAAAGTTTTCTGAATCCTGGGAAGCCTGAAATAGAAGCACTAAGGCATTCTTCCCACTGAGAATGAAACTCAATCCACATTTCTTTTGCAATTAAAAAAAAGGAAAAACAACTTCATCACAGTTAAGTACATAAACCTCACAACAGGTTTAAGACAGTGAAGTTTAATGTTTTCTTCTGTCAAATGATGAACAAGCTACCATGGAATTGAAGCACCAATGCAATTTCCACATGTTCAAAAGTTCAAGCTGATTTGTTTTGTCTTGTTTTGTTGTGGTTTTTTTTTTTTTTTAAGAAACAAATTACCACCTTGATTTCCTAGGACAGCAAAGTCTGTTCAGTCTTTCCACAACAGGGAGGAGTACATAAAGCTTTGCAATGTGTTTATCTGCAATATCACCAGGTCTCACTTGAAACAAGGTATTGCCAAAATCCAGTAAACATTGCAAATGCACAACAGCTGTCACATCTTTGTATCAATACAGAAATACCAAGCTTGTTATCACAATAACGCAGCACTACCATGGATTGTATCCTGCCCCATACAGTAATTCTCAATAGAACTACCATAAAAAGAGGTTATGGGTCTGAAAAAGAAAGTAACATACAAGTAATTACTATGAGTTGATATAAACACACACGACCACCACAGAAATTTACCTGAGGCTATGGTTACAGTGCTGCAGTTTACACTGGGGCCCATTTTAAATAATGTTATCAAGTAAGCAGAACAGGAAAGCAGCATTACACATATTTCATCTATAGGTCCAAGTTTACTGCAGGAATACCAATCTGCTTCTTTGCACTATTCGCCCCAAGCACAGTCAGACTAGATAGCAGCTATAAGATGTCAGAAATAAGATCATCATCCTATGAGTGAGATTCATTTTCTGCAGAGACCTCCACATGGACCTCATTAGAGCTGCACACCGAGACCACAGACACAGCGAGGCACAGAACTCCTGTATACTTTGCAAGGCAGAAAGGATCAAGGGTACTGATAATAGGGACACCACCACACACTGCTGCCAAAAAAAAGTTATGATACTACCAAGCATTTAAGCTTCTTTAACAGAAGTTCGGCATGGTCTGAGGCTGCATGTTGAAGAAGTGTTTTAACCTTTGCTCAGGAGCAGCTGATCTCGGGAAGCTGAGGTGGGCCTCTGGGGAAAGTACTGTGGTGACAGCTCAGAGTACTGTTGGTATCTCTCCCTCCTCTTGCTCCATGGGAGACACAAACTCCTGCTCCATCACAGAGCCTCTTCTCATCCACTCATCTCCTTTGTGAGTCAGAACTGGTCCCTTTACAGGATACAAAGAGTGTGCCACCAGCTGAGTGGAGCACCCAGCAGAGACAGCATCATGCATCAGCTCCAGGGAGAAGTGGTAGCAGCAGCCTAACACAGAGAGGGGCCATGCTACGCCTACTGGACACTGCAGAGTGGGATCAGGTTGCAGAGAGGAGAGTGCTGTTGATGACTAATAACCTCCATGCTTCATGATGCACTCAGAATCGCAGTGCTACTGTGGTACAGCCAAGTCACAGCTACTGGTCCACATTAGCACTGGACAGGACATCATTTGAAAGCAATGAGAAGGAAGATGCTCAGAAATAGAAAGGAAGTCAGTCAGTCACATGATCCTTAACAGCTCTAGAGTGATTCACTTCTTTCTACTGAAGACATAGAGACAGCAACAAAAATTGCTGTCTCTGCACTGGCTTCTGAGCGTGAAGGGATTAGAACAAAATCTGTAACCTAACTCCTGGCTGGGTTCAGTCTTCCAGAAGCCAGTATCAAACACATAAGCCATATGCGAGAAAATTAATTTCACAGAAAAATAAAATCATGGGGCAGTGTATTTTTTATGTGTGTATATACTTAGCATACTTGAATGTTTGGTTAACAATTCGTACACACCCCACTAACTAAAATCCAACACAGCCCCCTGCTATCCTTTGAGATTTTAAAATCCAACAACTATCATAGGTGGGAAAAAATACGTGGGATAGTACGTTACTGCACGTCATCCCAATGGATCAATTTGCCACATTAAGTGGACATAAACTAATTTGAGGAACAGCATTCCTCAGTAACAGAAGGGTGCTTACCACAGTGAGCTTACTACTGAGACACAGCTGACATGAAGACACTGATGTGCAATCATTGTGTATCATAACTCCTGATACCATGCCTCTCTGGGTCATGCTGTTTTAAGAGAAATCCGCTGATTATTACAGACATTCCAGTAATAAACTTCTGCCTGAACCAACTCAAGTGCAGTTCCAAAATCACTGGGGTGTCACTGATGTCCAGCTGATCAGCAAGCAAACAAACAGCCATGGTTAATTCCCTCAATCACCTGTCCACACACTTTCAAGAATATCTGGGCCTATCCAAAAGCAGAAGTATATGCCTGGGAGCAAGTCAGCAGCTTTCTATCCTATACCAGCTTAATTTTTTGTGAAATGATGACTAACTGGTGATAGCAAAACAGATTAAGAAAATAAGTCTTTGCTAGTAGGAGATAGTTACTTGCCCCTCTACTCTGTTCTTGTGAGACCTCACCTGGAGTATTGTGTGCAGCTCTGGTGTCCTCAACATAAAAAGGACATGGAACTGTTGGAACAAGTCCAGAGGAGGGCCACGAGGATGATCAGGGGACTGGAGCACATCCCATATGAAGATAGGCTGAGAAAGTTGGGGCTGTTCAGCCTGGAGAAGAGAAGGCTGCGTGCAGACCTCATAGCAGCCTTCCAGTATCTGAAGGGGGCCTATACGGATGCTGGGGAGGGACTCTTCGTCAGGGACTGTAGTGACAGGACAAGGGGTAACAGGTTAAAACTTAAACAGGTGAAGTTTAGATTGGATATACGGAGGAAATTCTTTCCTGTTAGGGTGGCGAGACACTTGGTTGCCCAGGGGGCTTGTGAGAGCTCCATCCCTGGCAGTGTTCAAGGCCAGGTTGGATGAAGCCTTGGGTGGGATGGTTTAGTGGGAGGTGTCCCTGCCCATGGCAGGGGGGTTGGAACTAGATGATCTTGAGGTCCTTTACAACCCTAACTATTCTATGATTCTATAAAACAAAACTGGAGAGGGTGGGAGAAGGGAAGTCAGCCAGTCACAAGAAGAAAGCAAGTCTTGTGAACAGAGGGGAGACTAAGTGTGATATATTTTGATGTTAACTAAGATTTTAACTGGACACTCATGAGAATTACCATGCTTTTGTACATATGAACACTGTACCACTTTCTGCCATTAAAACTGACAAACAGCAAAGTAGAGCTTACTCCATCAGCTCCCTCTGTCCTTATAAGTCTACCAGAGCTTCCCCCTCAACCACAAAGTTTCTTCCATATCCTCTTGGCACTGAGCTCCAAAGCAAGCTGGAAAAAAAAAAAAAAAAATCTAAGTTGTGGCTCTGCCTGAAAGTGAAGATACAAACTATTTTTGTATCATAGAAATATGGTACTGTATATGGGGAGCAAAAGTAATTGAACAATTCCAAAAGAGTAACTTTTAAGAAAAGAAAAACAAAAAAATCCTAAAGTCCTCTCGTGACACATATAGCATTAAGAAAAGCATGAGGAGGCTGTGCTTGGCACCTCTTCATAGGTTACAGATGCGTTAACATCCATATGAATTGAAAATTCTGGTGCTAAGAAATGAGGTTTCAAACAGCAATACCAGTTTAAAGTTATTCCTCATCACTGCTCTTCTCTGTTTTCACATCACTGGGCCTCAGGCCTGGCCATTTCTAGGAAGCATGGAAATTTATGAGATAGGTAAGCTCATGTGCCAGGTTGCTCCAGCCCACTCACCATTTCTTCAGCCCAGGCCACATGATTTTGCTCACCAAAGAAAGTTAACCCAGTACAAGAGAATTAATATAATTTCTGCCAGATTAGCAGACAACTTTTAGGAGTGTTGGGAGGCAAAGCACAGCAGCACCAGGCTATTAGGATTTGTTCAGTCACCTCTTGAGCTCCCACTGTAGGACACTTAAGACTTCTTGCACTACTACAGATTGCATTTTTCCTAAACCAATCCTGAGAATTTATGAGCAGACTTGGTTTTAGATCAATGTGAGACTTCCCTGAGGGATCCTTCTAAACTGTGAAACAATTACAATAACTCCATGCAGTTGACAGCAAAACGACTGTCACAGGGTAGTGCAGCTGGCCACTGGCAGAGAAAACATGCAGGTTTACAATAATTATGCCTTAAATCCTAGACTTTCTCATCAGATTTTAGTGAATAAAATAAAAATGGAACATATATATCACTTACATTAGGGCTCACAGTGACAGTGATTGTCTATATAAGTGGTAAGACTTGCAGCCCTTACACTCGCATGTCAACCCTTCGACTTTGCTGGGACTCCAGGTTTTAAATCCAAATTCTATTTGAATACCAACTTCTCCCTGAACAATTTAAATCTTAAGGAACAAGTTCTTTGTGCTGCAGATTCATCTTATGGACATCTAATGTTTAAGCTACAAACCAATCAGTAAGTAAACTGGTATTTTCGTAACTATATAGTACTGATCTATCTTATGATCTTACAGGAAAAAAAAAACCAACACAAAAACAACACCTTCTTTCATGCATAGTGTTCTAATATTCCAAACAAAACTGGAAACTAAATATTCAGGAGTTCACTTTTAAATGTTAGCTTGCCAAAGTGCCACTAAATTTTCAAGCTCTATATTACTGCTTTTTTTTCTTAGAACACTAAGAATTCTCAATAAACGTGGACGGTCACACTCAAAGAATTGCTATAAATAAGTTGATGTCCAAGTGGAGACCAGTGATGGGTAGTGTTCCTCAGAAGCTGGTACTAACATTTCTTTAATGTCTTTGTAAGCAACATGGACAGCCCTCAGGAAGGCTGCCTACCACACCAAGCCGTGTGGTGTGGTTAACATGCTGGACAGAAAGGATGCCATCCGGAGGGATCTGGCCAGGCCTGAGATGTGGGTCAAAGTTCAACAAGGCCAAGCACAAGGTCCTGCACCTGGGTCAGGGCAATCCTAAGCACAAATACAGGCAGACTGAGAGCAGCCCTGAGGAGAAAGACTTGGGGGTGTTGGTTGATGAGAAGCTCAAGATGAGCCAGAAGTGTGTGCCTGCAGCCCAGAAACCAAATGTAGGCTGGGCTGCATCAAAGAGTGTAACCAGCAGGTCAAAGGACGTTACTCTCCCTCTCTACTCTGCTCTCCGGAGACCCCACCCACAGTACTGCATTCAGCTCTGGCACCCCCAACAGAAGAGGGACGCGGACCTGCTTGAGCAAGTTCACAGGAGGCCACAAAGGTGCTCAGGGAGCTGGCCAGACAGAGAGTTCAGACTGAGTTCAGCCTGGGTAAGGCTCAGGGAGACTTTAGAGCAGCCTTTCAGTACATAAAGGGAACCTACAAGAAAGTTGAAGGACTTGTTACAAGGACATGTAGCACAGGGTTGAAATGGCTTTAAACTGAGAAAGGGTAGATTTGGATTAGACATAAGGAAAAAATTCTTTACTGTGAGGGTGGTGAGACACTAGCACAGGTTGCCCAGAGAAGCTGTGGCTGCCCCATCCCTGGCAGTGGGCAAGGTTAGTTTGGACAGAGCTTGGAGCAACCTGTTCTAGTAGAAGGAAGATGTCCCTGCAGGTTGGAACTAGATAATGATTAAGGTCCCTTCCAACCCAAACCATTCCATGATTTTATGTAGAGCCCATCTGCCCTGAAGCACTCAGGCTGCACCGGGAGAGACTAGGCAGCAGCTTGAGAGTACCCCGAGTTGACTTGTAACTATTTACACTCTTCCGGGGTGAAATGGTCAGGACTGCTGGAAAGTCGAAGCAAGGGCCTGCTCCATCCCGAAATGATTAGATATTATTACAAAACAATGCCAAGTTATTAGCTTGTGAAGAGCCTACCTGAAGGCTTAAAGCAAGTTACAAAACCTGTTTTGCCACACAGACAACTATGCAAACCAATAGACAAACAGATTTCTTCATAGTTAAAAGAATCCCTGGGGGGCAATATGTGCTAATGAAGACATTCATAGCTTGATTGCCTTTTCAGTCTTAACCCCCACCCCCAAAAAAGCCCAACAAACGAACAAGGGAGCACATAAACACAGAACTGTTTTAGACAGTCATAAGCCAGCCATGTTTAAGTTGGATTTGTTTGTTTGCTGTTCTCTTCCCCCCTTCCCCTCCCCGATTAACTCTCCTGTTAGTATTAACTAAATACTTTTAAAAAAGAGGACCAGTCAGCGGCCTTCACCAGCAAAGAATCACCACGGCATCTTAAGCCTGTGAGCATTACGGGACACACAGAATACTACAAAGCATACCTGGTACAGGCAGAAATCTTTACAGAAGTCTGGAGTTATGCTATTACATTATCATTTAACTTCTTTTAAAAGTGAAAAAATTGAAGAATAAATTGGCTAAGTTATACAGCTCTTCAGCAGCTCATGCGAAAACATTAGATACAGTATCACTTACCTACACAAGGAAAAATATAAAATTATTGTATTTTTTCCCCTTCAGCAACTCAGAAGCTAGAAACTAATGGGACACAGGCTGCTTCGACAAGTATACCGCTGCAAACCTGGATGCACAGCACATTTCTCCTTCCCGCTCAGTTCACGACCGCTCTCTGTAACGGTGTTATTTCGGGTTTTTAAGTCGAGGCTTATAACCCACAACCCGGCACCCAACGAAAAATATCCGAAGGGATCAAACCCGCTTAACAGCAGCACGACGCATTCTGCACAGCTAAGGCTTTGACTCAGCACCCAGTGGCTGCCCACATTGCCAACACTTCACTCACTCAACCGGACCGAGGCGTTCAGCTCCGCCGAACCGGCACCGTAGGATGCCTCCTCTCCGCCGCGTCCAGGGCACCGGCAGCACCGGGGCTGGAACGGGAACAGCTGCTGGCGCCGTACCCTCCGCCTGGCCGTGAGCCCCGCCGACGGAGGAGAGGAAAGGAACGGCGAGGAGGGGAAGAAAAAGGAGACCCCCGCCCGGCTGCCTGCCCCGAGGAGTGCCGGGGGACAGGGGTGCCGCTCGGCTCTGACCCGCGCCCGGTGCCCCGGCCCACCTCACCCCTCACGGCGGCGGCTCCGGGCGGGAAGCGGCGAGGGAAGGGTGAGACTGCCCGGAGAAGCTGCAGGGCCGGCAGCGGAGGCAAGGGAGGGCGGCCAGCGCCAGCCTGGCGGGGCTGCCCCGTGGAGGGGAGCGATGCGCGCCCGTGTGGCAGGAACCCCGGCGGGAGGGGCCGGTGCTGCCCAAGGAGGACAGCGCGGGAGCTTTCCCCCACACACAACCCACGCAGGATGCGAGCCCCTACCTGGGCTATACTGCCGTGCCGTGCCGTGCCGTGCCGTGCCGCGCCGCGCAGGCTGCCCGGGCCGCCTGCCGGCCACCGAGCAGGAAGCGGAGCTGAGCCGCCTCACAGGCAGAGGAAGGCGCGGAGGCAGCACAGCCGCCCCCTACCGGTGGCGGACCGGAGTAACCCCGCCCCGCAGCTTCGGGCGCGTGCCTGGGTAACGCCCGGGAGGCGGGTGCTCCGGCAGCCCCGCACGTGCGCGCATCGCCGGCCTCAGCCCCCGAGTGCGCGGCCGAGGGTGCCGCATGTGCCCTGAAGTCATCCTGGTACCCCGGGGCGGTGCGGCTGTGTGACATGTTCACGCTTGATTTCGTTCATATTTTATACAACTCTCCCCAGCACGCCAGGAGTTACCCTGTTACCCGAAGGAAAATGTATTTTCTGCTTAAGAAAACAATCAACCACCCCCCCCCAAAAAAAAAACCCAAAACAACAAAAAAACCCCAAACAAATCCCAAACAAAACCCCTTAAAACCTCCCATCTTTTTGATGAGTAGGACAGAGCTGATGTGTGTTACCATGTAAGAAGAAAAGGTTATCTCTTCTTTATCCTTGGCTATGCTCTGTGACTGCTTTTTCTTTTCCCTTTTTCCTCTTTTTTTATTATTTAATTTATTTGTTTATTTATTAAGTTATATATTTTTATTGGCACTGGTATTCCTCTACCCCTGTGAGAAGCTGGCTTAGCTAGGGAGACAGGCTGGAAGGACACAGTTTTATTGTGTGTAAGATCTCTGCTGGTGGTACTCCATCAGCTGAGCTATTGCTGGAGTGTGTATGGAAAGTGCTGGGACAGCAGATTCAGTCCATTCCACTATTGTCACACCACAAAGAGCATTCTCCCCAAAACAGCATGTCAATTCTGTTAGCAGAGAACAAAGCCACAGCTAAAATACAGGGCATATCGCACATCATCAAAGTCAGGTAGACAAAGGGAAGTTTCCATGTCTTATTTTTACTACATCTGGTCAACAGATCTTTCTTTTCATGGGTTTAAAATAGTATACTTTGATGCCAGCTGTTCCTTGGTGTCGGATAGTTATTTGAACATCAGTCAAGTAATTTCTTCAGTAAATTCTCATAACACATTGATGTTTCAGACATACTGTAATCTCAAAATGAGCAAAGAAATACCCAGTGGGAACATTGCTTAAGAAAAGAAAGCCTTTATAGCTTTTCATTCTAAATGATAATATAGCTTAGTTTGACAATAATGTCAGTGCTTAACATATGAAATTTCACCATGTTCCCCTGATTACTTATTAGGTGACACTGTCTACATAACAAACTAATAAGGTCAGTATGCTAAAGGAGGCTGGCTCCTTTGATAAACAACTGTTTTCAACAGAAATATTTTGAAAATATTACAGAAATAGCAGTATCAAAAAAGAAATATTATCTGCACAATAGCCAGCACCTCAGAATACATCTGTATCAAAGTAAAAAAAAAAAACTAAGACCTGAGAATGGATGTGATTAAATCCCTTGATTATTTACCTGTCTGAAAGGGTGCCACAATACATGCCAGGTGGAGAATCACAGTTCCCTGCAAATGAGGCAGCTGGCAGGAGCCCAAAAAAGAGGGGCTATGTCACCTTCCCCAGTGTCTCAGGGAGCCTCCAAGTTCTTCTTTTCCCATTTTTCCCTAATTTTCCTTGTAATTTTCCCTTTTTCCAAATTTCCTTTTTTTTTTTTTTTTTTTTTTTTTTGTAATTTGCCTTATAATGCCATGGATATAGGCACTAAGTAGAAGTCTTCCATAAGAAGTACAAATTATATCTATACCTGTGGGAGTTTATTTTGCTTTTTATTATTGTCTGTGATGAACTGACCATTTTTGCTTCTGTAGATTAAGAAATTCAGTATGAAACAGGTGTTTCATAGGCACATACATTCTAAATGTTTCATCATGACATGTTTTCTAAATGTACAGTTTTAAAATCCAAAATGCTTATATTTATTTAAATCAATAAAACAATGAATTAGCTTCGGTTTATCATTAAACTATTAAATTCTATGAAAAACAAATACAGTTAATTATTCATATTGTAAGCTTCAGAAACCAATGTATCTTAAGAATTCGGGTACCCTGGGCCGAACAAAGATGACCTGGCTGGCCCCACGTCTTTGTCAAGTTTCTGAACTTTCTTATCTTTCTTATAACTACTAATTTTTACTAAATGAAATTATAGCACTGCACTACAGGTTGGGTTTTTTGTTTGTTTTTTTGTTTGTTTGTTTTGTTTGTGTTTTTTTTTTTTTTTATTGATAATGGTAACATCTCCTTCATGTAATTACTGGAAAGCTAAATGTAATGCATGCCTTATTTAGCATCCTAAGGCTGATGGGAATAAATGAGAACAAAGTAAAATACAAAAGCAAACCCTTTCAGGTGATTTATCTTTAGGCTGTTGATTATTACCTTTAGCAATGGATGTTCTACTAGTAGTCATCAGTCTTGATTATCAGTTCTGGCATCAAAGCAATTCCTGGTGGCTTTTAAAAGGACCTTTTTCCTGTATGCCTAAATTTCACATTTGTGTGCTATAAACTAATACTTCTGCCCTAGCAGGTCTTTCCATGGTGTTGTGAATGAGCCAGCCTCAGACTGGTGGCAGAGACCCAGCTCTCCAACACTTGGAGTATCTGTGGCATACAAGGGTTTTTTCTCAAAACAGAAGCACAATCATAGAAAACACTTCTTGTCTTTGCATTTAGTAGGACTGGGATTACAGTGCTGTGTTAAGATGCCAACCCTAGGCCATGTTTTAATTATTATACAGAAAAAAAAAATGGGAAGAAAAGAAGAACGTTCCTTTGAGAATGCTGCAGGAGGTTTGCCTTGGAGCAATTGGAAAATGTGATTTTCACCAAGTTCTGAGTCGTGTAACTATAAATAGAATCTAACATGTACAAGCACAACATGAAGCCCTCTCCTCTCTTTCCTCTTCCAAACACATGAGAACATGTATGAAAAAATCTTCCTAAAATGACATTTTATTAGCTTTCTGGCTGGTGTTATCAAGTTTTATGTAGTCAGTATGGATATATGCCTGAAACAATGTATCATTTAGTGTTTGCCTTACGATGTGGTAGATATATATACTAGATACCTTCTCATTTTTGTGACTTCACCTGTTGCTATCAGAAGTTTATTTGCAAGCAGCCAAAATATCAGGTCTCTGATATAAGAAGTCTGAGTAACAATACATAGAAAGCATAGAAGCAATTAAAAAAATCCGAGTCCAGGGGATGGATTTGATCACCTCCAGACATTTCTTGTCACTGGTGCACTGAATCTGATCAATATTTCACAGATCTCTTCTTTAATATCAAAATAAGCTCATTTTTCTTCCTTTATTTTGGCTTATTTTTGTTTCAATTTAAGTGCATATGATTATAAAAGGAAATCTGTATGTAAGTGAGCAAAATTCCACTGGAGTCATTGTAATTGCAATTGCTAAAATAATGTCACATTTTGACCACAGGGTTTCTTGTTTCATTTTCTTCCCTGTGAGTGCATCTAGTACTGCTTAACTCATAGACTGGCAGTACTAGTGACCACAGTCTTCTGTAATGTATGTACGCAGCATACGTTAGAGGAAGCTTTCTTATCTTTTTTGTTAAAGTTCCTTGAATGCTACAAGGGCTGTTCCTTGTATGCTATTATTTTTTTTTTTTATTTTATTTTATTTTATTTTTTTATAAAATCAGGCAATTTGATGCCAATGAGGGGAGGATATTCTGTCATTCAGACAGAATTGGAAGGTGGTAAATTTCTTTTGCCATATGGGACTCATAAATATTTGTCTTAGCATCTGGTACATAGATATTAATGCAGATGCAGTGAAATATTGGAAATATTGCTGGCTAGAGGTCTTATAAGCAATGTGTAATGAGCTAGAGACCTACACTAAATCTGCTCACCATGATAAAGACCAAAAAGTCAATTTTTTGCAAAACCTCTAATCTGTTGATGTGGACATCTTAGGGTAATATTTTATGTTGTTATTGGATCCAAGCAGCCTCCCAGATTGCTTTAGAAGTCCTAAAAACCATTGCTCTAGTTTTAGATGAGGAGGATCTGAGAAACACTTGCAGCTGAGATTCAGGTCAAGAGCAAGCATCACCAGCTGGAAACTGTAGATGCCCTGAGACAGACATGCTACTGATAGTATTGTTCATGAGTTGCATCAGCATGAGAGCTCTTCTCTTGCACACGACAAAGCTCCTCCAACTACAACTCTTCCTCACAGGCAGCATATAGAGCTTGCTTCCAAGTTTATTAATGCTTCATTTCAACAAGACATAGTTCCTGACCCATAAGCTTGCAACTAGCTCACATCTTTCCCAAGGCAGAGCTCCATGCATCCCTGCCCTTTTTGTGAAAGAGCAGCAATTCCTCCCCTCCCTTGTCACCTGCCCTTGCAAAATTGCCCGTATCCATCCATTAAACAGCCTCCTTGTGTGAGCTATCCTGACATCACTGTGATCCCAATGAGATACTATTGCCCTGTAATGAATGCTCTGTAGAGCATCAAACCTCCCTCTAATTCCTCCTGTTGGTTCTCCATCCAGATGGGCAGTCACCCAGCTGTGCTAATTTCCCAGAAAAGGTATGAGAACTATCCCCTTAATAACATACTGGCATATATGTCATATCTAGTGCCATGCTGACACTTCCTTATTGATGTCTGTTTGCTTAAGTTGACCTCTTTCCCCTGTTCTGCTGATTACACATCAACCTGCACCACTTCCTTACTAGATTGTAAGTCCTTATCTCCCTTCTTTGTCATTTCTGGTTTAGAGCTCTCCTTACCAGACTGGCCAGCCATTTGGTAACGTTGCTTTTGCCCTACTCTTTTAGGTGGATCCTGTTTCTCCCGAGCAGCTGTTGATCCTTAAACAGGGTCCTATAAACACGAAACTCAAATACTTGCCATTGATGCCAGCTGCATGATGCCAGCTGGTGATTTGCAGTATCTGTCCTCTTCTCTGCAAGTCCTTTCTTTGCTTTCTCTGGCAGGACCAAGCAGAAAGCCCTTAGGCCCTTATATACGGACCCTTATGTCCTTGACCCTCCCCACCAGAGCCACACAGTTGTGCCTAATATGCTCACAGCTTCCCCTGGCAATATCATTGCTGCTTTTACAGAAAAGCATCAGAGGACAATAGTCTAAGACCTCACAAGTCAACAGTCTTCCTTCAGTATCTGAGATACAAGTCCCAGCAAGAAGGAAATGCCCTTTGCCAGCAGGTGAGATCAGCTGACAGGGACCTCCTTCATAACAGCAGGGAGTCTGCTCCGGCCATCCCTCTAGTGCCAGTCTCCCCTGGTGTTGCTGCCAGCTCAGGCTGGGCTGGTGCCACTGCTTTGCTGGACTGAGCTCCTGACCTCTCAGCTGCTAGCAGACCACTTGGTCTATTTTGTATGTGCAGATCTGCAAATAGGAGCAGGAGCCTTCCTCCTATTGCTAGAAGTCACAAGCCTCCAGCTTTCATTGTTATTTCTTTCCTCCCACCTGTGTAACTGCATGAGCCATGTGCTCTGATTTTTATAACATAAACTCAAATGAGAGGGGAAGTGATGGACAGTCTCTCCATGCCCACCCATATCTTAGTGCTTAATCAAGATAATAACTCTTCCTGTCTTACCAACATATAAACCATTGTCAATAGTTGTCATGTCTGGGCTTTTCTAGTGGAAAGGAAAAAATCCCATCTTGTGAGGAAACTCTCAGGTGATGGGGCAAAAAGACAGGGCAGCTCAGCAAATATCTGGAGGGTAGAGCCTGTACTCAGTTATATAATAAAAAACATTAAATCCTATGTATACAGAAATAGAAAGCAGTCTGTAATATTAAGGATTCCAACAGCTCACACAGTTGTCACCAGCATGGAATGACCAGACCCCATTCTTTAAAGCCTCAGTGATGAGTAAGATAAAAAGTGCAGAGACATTGGTGATACCCCATCCCTACTGTCGTGCTTGGCTAGAACACAGAAAATAAATTGCATCCTTAGCTGTAAATTGATAGGCACAACCCTGAGGAGGGTATTCTAGTTCTAACCAGTGTTACAGAACTGGTAGCTGAGGCATCTGACTGACTTTGAAAGTGAAAAAGAGAACTTGGACACCAAACACACTTTGTGTGAAGCAAATCCAAATACAGCTGGTTTTAGGCCAAAGGGATTTAGCTAGAGACGAGACTAAGCTACATCATTGCCCCACTAGCACAAGCAGCTCAGCTCTAATGAAAGGATCCCTGGCAAATGTGGAAACTCGAGGAGCAGACACCTGGTGATAAAGCAGAGTTTATGGCTCACCAGCCATAAGATCACAGTGTAAAAATGATCTCTTCTGAGACTAAAATAATGAAGCTGTGGCAGTTCATACACTGAGGTTATAAGGTTACTTTGCAGCTGTGGGGAAAAGAACCAGAACTGTGAGAACTTCTGGAATGATTTGGAAGTGTTAGCTCCTCAGTTAATCCATGTGCCCTCTGATACTGTCCAGTTGCCATCTTCACACTGGTATTATGCCCCTGTGGATCTCACTCCTATTGTCAATAGTCTCAAAGTAGCACACTAATATTCCTAGTGAAATCCAAAGCAGACTCTTGGTTTTGCCTGCAGCCGACCAATTCCTCTCTCAAAAGCTCTTCACACTTTAGCTTGGACAGAGGTTCAGACTTGCTGAGTGATAAAAACAAGTACAGTGAGGAATTTCTGTTCATCTGGTCACAGGCATGGTGGCTTTCTGAGCTTGGCAGTTTAGGAGGAAGAAAATATTTCTCATTGACTGCTTCCTCCTACCACAGAGTTGACAAGGTCACTGAAACTCAGATGTCTCCGAAGGAGGCTTGTCCAAGTAGTATGGTATGAGAAGCAGTTGATTTTAACAACAGCCTCATTAAGCAAGACACCTTGTCAGAACTGACACCTCCTGTTTGCAGCAAGACACTCATTGCTTATACATCAGCACTTTCATTCCTTTCTCATGCTGCTGCTTTCAATAGTATACAAGCCTAATCACGCAGATTTTCTGACAAAAGAACAATATGGCTTGCAGTGGATTTTAAAAACATAGATTCCTATATGATACAACTACAGACAGATTTTAATTCAAATAATGACCTTGGGAGAATGCTTGCTCTGTTTCATGGTAATGTGCTGTACAAACAACATAGGAAAGAAAGAGCTCTTGAGATACAAGAAGATGCAGTTTGTAAGTAATTCAAGGCAGGCACCCTGTGGTGCTGGAGTGCTTTCTACCCTGCTTTTGCAGTTTGTTAGGCTTGTGTTTTATATCTCGGCTTAAATACTAGCTTGTGGGATGTCCAGACAGCACAATCTCCTAGATTCTAACCCCTGCCCCTAAAAATGCAGAGGGGCCCACCTTCCCAAGGAAAGCCAGCTTCTTCAAGAGAGCATGGACTTCCTTCTCCACCAGGTCCATACAGCTGGCCATGCCCTGTCTTTCGAGCCTATACCTCTGTAGGAAATTTTGGTAGCTCTAAAGGGTGTGAACTTGTACGTGTGCTTGTCTGAGGAAGTGCACAGAATGGTTTGCACTTCTTAAATAGAGTAATAACAGCCCTTTCTAGCAACAATCACCAAACATAAAAAAGCAATTTTGTTTTTTACCATTTGCAGTTGCATGAATGTGTTTTTTCTTTTTCACTTGTTTGGGGTTTGTTTATTCATAGGTTTTGTTGGGTTGGTTTGTTTGTTTTTTCTTTTTTGTCTTTTTTAACTTGAACAATATAACTTGTCAAAAGGAAAATCTATTTAGCACTTGTTCAGAAAAAAATCTAGGCAAGACTTGAATTCTCAACTTTTATTACTTGCAACCAGTCTTTTATCTTGCAAATGGAAACAGCATGAAATGAAAGGAAAATACTGGAGGAGTCAGAGTCTGTTATGCTGTTGCACCGTTAGTTTCTAGACAGGACATATTGAAGCTAAAGTCACTTGATTTACACTAGACAGAAGTGTTACTGTAACAGATTTGTGTTACAAAGCATCCTTTTAATGTACTTTCCTACTTGAAGTACTGTATTTGTATTAGAAATTCACTGAAGATGTTTCTCCTAGTATACTGGTTTAGATTATTCCTAAATCCTTTCCTTTTACAGTATGCTAAAACTGTTACTGGTTCATCAGTTAAAGTCATACATAGTTCTCATAGAATATTAAGAAGAAGCTGAAAGGGACCTTTAATGGTCACCTAATCCATCTTTCTATTTCCCCTCAGAAACGTGAACCTTTCGTTTCTACTGTTGCTATATATTTATGTTATCTCCATCTGGTGATGGAGAATGTAGTTTCCATTAAGGATCTGTACTATTATCTACCTGTGTTATGATCCTAATGTCTAATCTAAACCTCCCTTGCTGTAGTGCAAGCTCATTTCTTCCTCTCATTTACAGTGAAGACAGAGAACCATGTATCTGCTTTGCCTCTGATATTAGCCTTTTATGTGTTTAAATACTATGTTTTTTTCTTGGTTTTTTTCAGCCTTCCCTAAACAAGATAGTCACACTTCCTCTAATCCTTGCTCACGGATCATGTTTTCCAGACTTTCAGTCTCCTCTGGATTACAGTTTATTTGAGACATGGTGGCCGAACCTCAACACAACTCTCCTGTTTAGGTATTACCAACACAAAATCATCTGTGGCACATAGTACGAAAGATCCTTTTTTGCATTTTTGTCACAGCAGTCGTGTTGACTGATATTCAGCTGTGTCTGTGTATAACTCCTTCATCTTACTCTGTGGAACTGCTACCCTGCTGAGAGTTTCCAGTTCTGTATTTACACAGCTGATTTTTTTAACCCTAAATTGTGGCCTTTTTATACCATTTCTGCTATGTGTTCAGTTTTTCTTGAAGTTAATCATGTTCTCTAAATTCCTGTCCTGGGTTCAGCTGTGACAGTCTTTTTTCTTCTTCTTAGTAGCTGGTGCAGTGCTCTGTTTTGGCTTTAGTGTGAGAACAATGCTGATAACACCGATGTTTTCAGTTGTTGCCCAGTAGTGCTTGCCCTGATCAAGGGCTTTTCAGTCTCATGCTCTGCCGTTGCAGAGGGTCACGAGAAACTGGGAGGAAGCAGAGACAGGACACCTGACCCAAACTAGCCAAAGGGGTATTCCATACCACAGCACATCATGCCCAGTATATAAACTGGGGGGAGTTACAGAAAAGGCCCAGACTGCTGCTGGGATTGAGCTGGCTATTGGTTGGCGTGTGGTGAGTATTGGTTGGCGTGTGGTTGTATTGTGCATCACTTGTGTTTATTGTTTTCTTTTATTCCTTTCCCTTTTTAGTTTTTTATTCTCTCCCCTTGTTATTTCCCTTATCATTATTATTACTGATGGTAGCAGTAGTTTTATATTATGCTTTAGTTATTGGACTGTTCTTATTTCAACCATGGGGTTTACATTCTTGCGTTCCCCATCCCCATCCCTGGAGAAGAGGGCAGTGAGCAACTGGCTGTGTGGTTCTGAGTTACTGGCTGGGCTTAAACCATGACAAGTCCTCGCAGGCTTCTGCAAATTGGAAGTATCTGCTTATTTAAAAATTAAATACGCCATCATCTGGAATGTTAATGTACTAGAACCAACACAGACCACACTGGGGCTAGCACAGCACAAAGGGATTTTGGCATTATCCAGCTTGAGTGCAGGTTTTTTCTGTCAGTGTTACACCCATGTTGTAGCAGGTTTTCTCTAAAGCTTGCATGCCAAGATTGCTCCTGAAAATCTCATTAAAGGCAGAGTCCACAGGCTCACTCCTATCAATGTATACGACATGCACTGCATTTCTCCTGTCTACATGGCCTGTTACGTTGGTTAAGCATGATAGGCTTTAGCATGATAGGGCCTCTGATGATTACCTGAGGAAAGACATTTGGTCTTTATGGTATTTGAAGTAACATTTCTTCTTCATTAATAGAATTTTCATTGCTTTCCCAGCAATTAGGCAGTATCTGCCCACCTAACCACAAAACATATTTATAGTCACAAAATGAATGTCATTTACATACAACCATTTTTAAGTTGGAACAATCAGAAAATCCTACACTTTTTGAAGCTGCTTTTGGGGGATTAGGTTTTATTTCTTGTAGCACTATTACAAGCTGTCTAAATGAACAGAAACTGCTTACAGAAACGTATACCAGGATTTTCGTAGGAAATCTTCCCTTCCTTTGTATAAGACTAATCTGATATTCATGTGTATCTTTAATTAGTGGCAGGGCTCTAGTTAAATTAATTGCAAGGGCTGCTCTGAACTTAAGAGCACTTACGGGCATACAAGAAATGTAGCAATAGAGAGCAATTGATTATCTTCTGGTATCACTGTGCTTCACTTGATAAAGTTTCTCCAGCTGAGGCCTGAATGATAGAGCTGGAACTTAGATTTCAGCCAGAGGGAGGGGTTCCTGGAGTAAAACCTCAGAACCAAATGCCATTGAATGTTCAGAGTGCTTTGCTCATTAATCTCATCCTACCAAAACATGGCGGGGGGGAAGGGAATCCATAAAATAGCTTTATCTACCTCCAACAGAGAACAATCTGGCTAGAAAATTTCTGATGAAACATTTTCTCATCAGGATATGCTGTTCATGGAAATCAAAATGTTCCACAAGAGAATTTCCATTTTTGACCAATTTCCAATAGAATCCAGGCAGGTTTCCAAGACAACTGTGCCTGACAGCTTCCCTGTCTGCCTTCACAACAGCTCTTCTGGCTGGTTCTAGGGGATCTTGGGCTTACAGACTCCTTTGCTTGGAGGGCGGACAGGGCACTGAGAGCTGGGAAGGAAGGACCCTCCAGGTTGTGGCTTCTTGGCAATCCTGATTCCCCAGACATACAGGGGTGAGGCTGACAGGCTGCCCCAGAGCTGAGGCACCATGCTGTGAAAAGGCTCAGCACTCCTTGGTTTCATTCCAAAGTTTGAAATATTAAAATCTTCTACTGGAAAAAAAGTCTGTATTTCTTCATGCTGCTGCAATGAGTCTGTATTCCTGATCAGAGCCTAATACTGCAGGAGGGTGCATATCTAGTTTTACAAGGTGTTGAAGAAAATTGCACAGATACTAATGGGGCTCTGGCAGGCTGACTCCACGTAGGCATATGAATGATAAAGGTCACACCTGAACATAAGACAAGGGAGTAGTGCCCATGGTGATGTGGTTACATATTACTGCTATTACTAACACTTTTCTTCACAGTACTTAACAACTGATTAGTTCTTCCAACATATCCTTGAAGTTCTAATCAGTAATATTCCATTCTAGAGGCAAAAAAAGACATAGAAATGTTAATGGCTTGCTCAGAACCACAAAACATATCAATATAATCTGGTTTACTATTGGATAGTCCAGCGCATTCTGTTAAGAGTCTTAGTTAACATAAAATGTGCCTTAAGGTGATCATCCAGTTCTGCCCTCAGCCATTGAAAACAACACCTGCCTGTTCTCATGTTTCACTTTTCACATGCTGGTATCACAATCAAGGGACTTACAGCCCTTACAGCTCAGCTCACAGAGGGAGTGTGTGACTGTTTCTTACCCACTTCCACGTGATGGCATTGCCTCTGTCTCAAAATTATCCTAACATGGCAGTACATGGCCTATGTACTGATTTGCTGTTGGCTTGGGTATCTACAGGAAAAGGACAGTAGAAAACAGCTAAGGAAATAGTAATGACTTAAAAACCACACCCTGATTTTTCCAAAATGGCTACTTACCATTCATATTATTCAGGGTTGGTTGGAATTCCCTCACTATTATGTTTTGGGGAAAGCTCCAATATCCTTTTCATGAGGCATAATGCCAAATATAGAAAAATATATGATTAGATTTACTACATGTAATGAAAACTACTGACAATCAACTAAACTGCAGTAATGCATGACCTGCCAAATAATAAAGCCTCAGTACAGAAAGAGGTTTGGAAACTTGATGACTGGGTCAACAGAAACCTCATAAAGTTGTAAGAGGGGAGGTACAAAGTTCTGCACCTGAAGCAGGATAACCCCATGTACAGAGAATTAACTGGCTGAGTAGCAGCACTGATGAAAAGGGTTGGTGGCGGGTTTCACAGTGGCTGCTAAGTTGAATATGAGCCACTAACATTGTGATGGGGTAGGACCATGTGCAGTACAAAGCCTGAGGGATTTTGTTCAGCCTTAAGAGAAGGTCAATTGCTGTTTGAAGTGGTCTAATGAGTGAGGGTTTGAAGATAAGTCAGATATTCTCTTCAGAATTGCACAGCAAGTGAACAAGAGTCCACATTCAAAATCTGCAGCAAGGAAGATTTCAACCAGATAGACAAACACGAAGTCTACAGTGGGAGAGATTAAGCACAGTGGGAAAGATTGACAACTTCCTGTTGTGGCTGTGGAATCTCCATCCTTAGAAATACTAAAAGATTGGTTAGAGAAAGCCCTGAGAATCTTAATCTACCTGTGTATCCACAGAAGGAGTGAATCTGCTCACTTTGAAGTCAGTGAGAGTAAAAGTGGGGCCCCAGTATTTTGTAAAGAAAATCAAGAAATAAGATCATCATACTGAGCTCTATCAGGAGGACACTGGTCAATAGGTCAGTGGGAGATCTTCTTCTCCTTATTCAGCACTGGTGAGCCTGTCTCAGGGATGCTTTGTGCAGTTTAAGGGTTACCAATTGACGAAGGATGTAAAGAACGGGATAGGACCCACAACACAATCAAGGGCTTGAGATGCTTGACTCATAAGCCATAATTTATCAGCTAGATGGCTAGGCTTAGTTTATCCTGTAAGTCATTGCTTATGGGATACAAGCTTGCTCACTCCAGATAAGAGGAATCTCAGGGGTGATCTGATAGCAGCCTACAACTGCTTGAAGAAGTGTTACAATGGATCTGAACTCAGTAGTGACAGGTAGTTTGAGAAGGAGTGACAGCCACAAAATGCCAGTTGGGAGGTTCTATTTGGATGTTAGGAATAACTTTATTTCTAGGAAAATGCTCAGCAGACAAACTGGTCACCCAGAGAAACACTGAAGTCCCTGTCCTTGCAGGTTTGGCAGTCCTGAGTAGCAAATATCTAGCTGACCTGATCTAATGTTGGCTATAGTCCTGCTTTGAGTGGGAGGACGGACCAGTCCACCTTCGTAAGTCCCTTCTAGTCAACATTTCTGTGATTCTATTAAAATTATATTTTCTAAAATTCTATTTGCTTAACATGAAACACGATTGTCTAGCTTAAAACAAGACCTCTGGAAGTTTCTTTATTGCAAATAAATAGGATATACACTGTGAACAAACTCCATTATGTTGTACTCATAATTTTGCCTAACCCTTTTTCCCCAAAATATATAGTATAAGCTACTGTTAAATACAGGGCTAAAGGGACTGTTAGATTGAGCTATCTATTAAGGAAAATACCAGTTCCAATTTCCTAAAGGAAAGTATAATGGCTCATTCCACATTTGTAGAATGTAAACCTTTGCTGAAGGTAATAAAAAGTCTGTGTTGCAGTCAAGAGGTAGCTGGTAGTCACAGCATGTTCAGATACTGTCTCAGAGAGCATGAAATCCTGGAGCTATGCAACATCCATGGGAGTTTTCCTATTGATTTCAGTGGAGCCAGATTTCAAGCAGATTGTCTTAATCTGCCCACTTATGAGACTGTAAGACAGTGGTAATATACCAGTCATTTGCGTGAAATTGAGAGGTATGTGTATTTTAGAAACTAATCTAAGCAAAAAGGTGTGCCTTGTATAAGGATAAATATGTGTTGGCAAAGATTAGGCATTGGATGGGTTCACCTTTGACTACTTACTTATTTGATTACTCTTTGCATGTAATAAATGAGTTTTTAAATATCCTTAATTTTGCTATCATGCCCAATATACTGCCATGTGATCAATATGGGGAAAATCCTGGCTCCTTTGAAGTCATGGCACACTTCCCACTGCCTTTATTGGCCAACACCTTGTGTGGACAACACTGTGTGAGGCACATGAAATGATGTGAAATGAAATTGAAATTTTAATTAATTTAATTAATGAGATGAAATTTTAAGTAATGTGAGCAAGAGTTTCTGGCAGAGTTATATTGAGGACCAAATTATCTGTTATGTAGTGATTAAACTTTATTTCCCAGTTAGTCAGTAACCCAGTCATGTTTCAGGATAAGAGCTACTATGCCATAGATGGAAAACACAGAGCAACTGGGCAGCAGATGAAAGGCTAGTGTCTGAGCCTGTCTCAAAGCTCAGGCTCTTCGTTCTGTCTGTTGTAGCATTCTTGTGTTAACCCACACTCAAGTTTTATGCTTTAAGGATGATCTTATTCCTTGATTTTCTTTCCAAAATACTGGGGCCCCACTTTTACTTTCACTGACTTCAAAGTGAGCAGATTCACTCCCTCTGTGGGTACACTTTCATCTACTGTATTGCAATATTTTGCATTTACTGGCCTATTTTTAAATGAAATCTCATATTTTTGGTTATACAAAACCTCTGGGTGGTTTTGAATCAACCTGAAATTTATGTATCTTTGGGCTCCTGCTATTATTTGTCTTGGCTTGCTTTGGCAGTTCCCATTTCTCTGTACGTCGCAGTGCTTGGGAACTCCTTTGCTCTTGGATAGGATTTTTCTGTCTTATAGTCTAACACCTTCCCAGGAGACAAAAAAGAAATATTGGATGCAAGAGTGAGAGGAGCAGTTAATTTCCCCAAGTCTTTGCTTTGATCCAATGAGTAATCAGCCAGTCAGAAAAAAGGAACTGAAAAGGCGTTTCACACCTGTAAAGTTGAGATCAATTTGGCACAGAGTGAAGAACCCCACCCAGAGAAGTCAGAGATACCAGTATAATATTAGTTACATGTATGCTTATTATTTCTGACATGGGATGTCAGTCCCATATATTCACTCAGACTTTCTAATCACAGTTTAGCTTATCATAGAATCACAGAATGGTTTGGGTTGGAAGAGACCTTAATGATCATCTAGTTCCAATTCCCCTGCCATGGGCTGGGGCACCTTCCACTAGACCAGGTTGCTCAAAGCCCTGTCCAACCTGGCCTTTAACACTTTCCAAATAGTTTCAAAGCTCTCTGAAATAATCTAAGAACCTAAATCGGTTTATTTGTAATGTACATGGTCAACACCCCCAGTTACACTGTGGTGTGGCATTATGACTGAATTTGCATCATGACCACACTGGAAAACTAACCTGCAGCACTGCTCTGCCAGGCGTGCAACTCCTACTCTACCCATTTTAGTTGTAGGCTGCTGCTTTTACAAACGACCTTCTGAACTACTGTTTTTTTGCCACTTGTCAAGGATTCCTAAGTGTCTGAGTGTCTTCATGTCCACAAATCCATGACATACAGCCACCTCTTATGTGCTTACTTGTGCTATAGGGTTATATGAACAACATGACAGGTTCATTGCATATGGCGCCCACTGTGCAACTGATTTGCACATGCACTGGAAGTAAGACATATTTTGAACACTGATTTTGCAGCAGATGCATTGAAGTTTAATCTGCTTGTGCACAATAGCTCTGATGCATCTGGGACGTGAGGCTGCATGCACATGCAAATATGTATGAGCTGTGTTAGTCTGAAGAAAGATTACAGGGATAGATTAGGCGTAATTGAAAAGATGACAGCCTTCGAGTTCATTGGACCCACTGGCAGAATGAGACTCTGTACAGCATATGCTTGTAGCATCACTGCTTTCAGACAACACAAATCCTTCCCCCAAGGCTGCTAAATAGTTTGAAATCAGAGGGCCAGGGTTCTTACAGCTAAGGAAGAAAACAAGAAGTATTCTCATCTCAGCCTTGTACCTTGGTAAAGCCTATGTAAAACTTCACGATTATTGATTCAGAATTAATGGATATGCATAAATTATTACTTCATTAAGGCCTGTGGTGGTACACCGTGACCTCAGCTGCCTGGCCAAGATGGACATCTGCCACATGACGAGAATTGAAAAGGTGTGGTGCATGAACAGGCACCACTGTGCCTATCTGCCTTACGTACTTGATGGCAAGTGTGTAGGAAACCTTCTTGGAAGTAGAACTGTGTTTCCTGTTAGGACATGGTGCTATCCTTTCACCCCAATGCTTTGAGAACTCTCTCATGCAACACAAAGCAAGGAGCAAAAGGTAAAAAAATCAGGTACCAACTCAATAAACGAAACCTCCCAAATCAGGCTTCATTGCTGAAAGAAGACAGACAGCTATTGCTGCAATAGTTGCTAAAAACTAGAAGTAATCTTGCTTTCTTTGTATACCAAAAAACCACCAAACTTACCCAAAGAGCTTCCTGAGGCTGAGCAGGTGGCACATACGTATACATGGTACAGTACATTTCCACTGTAGTCTCTTCCATTGTGTATAGTGGCTAGTTGTGAATAAGCTGAGTAATAGTAGAAAGTCTTATCACAAACTAATATACTCACTGCTTCTTACTTCTTACACAGACCTGTGAGTTCAGTAGGAGCACTCACAACTGCAACTATACACAGAGATCACTCTCTGTTGAGAAACATAGCTATTGCAACATCCATAAACAGGATATTGGTTTTCCTATTAGCTCATAAAGCAAACTATGCAGCAAAATCAAATCAATCCGACCCTAATGCAGCTGCTTGAGGTATGAGCCTGTACAGGTTTTTCCACATTGTTTTGCCAAAGTACGTCAGCTGTGATGTAGAGCTTGTAAGCTGTTCTGATCCCAAGTCCGGGCTGAACTGAAACTGAGCTCTGGTGAATTTTGTGATGTAAATGCAGACCTTGTGTGGGGTAACTGCCTCCATTTTCACTTTAAAACTACAGATTAAGAAATAAATCAGTTCAAATGCTACAGTAGCTTCTCAGGCTAAGGCCTCAAGAAAAGAAAGATCTAACTATTCTTTTTTAATTATTTCTTGAAGAATTGAATATTAATATGGTGGCAACAGGTTACAGCATTTAATACTGTAGCCTTGACATTTCTTATTAATGTTGAACTGCTGGTACTTGTGTATTTCACAAGAACCTCTGAAAATGAAAACTGGCTTTGAGATCACAGGTTGGATACTCATATAACAAAGATGAGGAAATGGATTAAAAGAAATATTATAAAGTTGTCACATAGGGTTTTTGTTTAGCTCCAGAACAAGATTTGAGACTTTTTTGATATTTACTTGAATTCATAACATTTTTCCTGTGTGGACAAAGGCCTGTAAAGTCCCTGGAATAAGTGCATTTAATTCACGAACTGGTGTCTGTGGTGGTTTGTTGGATTTTTTTTTTTTTTTCCAGATTATATTTAAAACACTCCTTGTAAAGTGTGATATTTTTAAAACAGGGTGGTCGAAATCAAGCAAACAGGTGACAAGGTGGAGAACTTCACAAAGATAACAGCACTGTGCACCTTTGTACCCAACCTCAGTATAACTTCTTTTGCAATGATACGTTTACGATGGGAAACATCTGAGGCATTCTGCTTTTGAGAGATAAAAGTTGGTGTTGATTTAAGTCTATGCAGGAATTTTACCTGGACAAGTAGACAAAATGTAGCAAATTAAGAATTATGTATTTGATTCTCATGTCAAAGTATCGTGGGTTTGGGTTTTCTTTTCACATGAAATAAGAAATTTGATAAATCTAATAAATTTACTAAGAACCTACAGAGCTTTTTTATTGTGTATTTATTTTGTATTTTATTGTGCATTCTCACTGCACTTCTTTATCCGTATTTTGCTCCATCTTATGGGAGCGTCTAAATTTTTATTGTAAGTAAGGCCTAGTTAAACTTCATTTGAACAAGGAATACTCTGAGTATTGGCAAAGACTGCTTCTCAGAGACACATTACTCAAGTCCATCTCCAGTTATTTCTGAGGACAGCAGCTTATTATTTTCTTTGCAGCATATTCAATCATTTGAGTTTTCACAATAAGGGCAGAAATACCAATTTAATGACTGAGTAAACTGGCTGTAGTCATCTTGAATGGAAACTCGAAAGAACAAAAAGTAGATGATCAAAACACCAATCACAAATTATGACAGAATTACATACTTGGTATTGTCATATTTAATCAACAGAAGAGGGTTCCTAGGTTCTAGGTCTACATACCTAGATTATACTAAGCAATTTAAGTTCTAATTCTTTCTTAAAAAATAATACATGCAAAATATCAAACCTATAAAACGTATCACATCAACAGGCCTGGGTGTTGAAGACCTCTGCTCACGCCAGGTCAACCGTTCCTGAAACAAGCCTCAAGAAACGGGCTTTGTGCCTGGTGACTGTGGTGTGTGTGAGAGTACCTTTTCTATATGTTAGCATGTTCACCTCAGTTCTTTATCCATTTGAAAGAAAAAGGGAAGGAAACTTTGGTGTTTCACAGAACATGACACACATGTACAGAGCTCAAGTAATTTAGTGATAAAAGCTGTAAAAGAGATAAGTGGCCATAGGTTGGACTTAGGGGAGAGCTTCAGGCTCTCAAGCAGTACACACAGACATTCACTGCTCTCTTCTCCTGTGAGTGTGTCTCAGGCCTGTCCCAAACGACAATCCGTAAGGAGCAGTAAAGATTTTATTCTTTTGTCCTCTGTCAGTGCCTTTCGACAGTTCTTATGTTGAAAATGCCAGCACAGATGCCAGATAGTGGCAGTAGCAGTGATGATTTTGAGATGTGTCTTGAGAGCTGGATGAAATCCATCTAACTTATTTTGCAGCACTTACTTCAGCAGACTGTATTACAACCTCTTTCAGTCAAAGCCTTACTCAATTCAGATGAGCAACAGATTCAGAAAATGAAGAGGAGTTTATCTGCACTTTTGAAATAGCATTACCGTATCTATTCCCATTTCTATATATATGTCATATTTTCTTACCATTGTTTCTGAGCCATAGTGAATTTCAACAGCTTGTTGCTTAATCTGATTCCCCAAGAAGAGACACAAAAATGGATGGCAGATGAGATGCTTTTATTAGACACACTCATGTCCATCAATGTGCAGGGACTGACTGGGCACTCATTTCTGCCTTGCCTTTGCCCTTCCAGCGTGTTCACTGATAAAGGCTACAGCCACAGAGCAGCCCTCTGTGAGTCACTGGTTAGTTTGTCCATCTCCCCATTGCTCTTTCGATGAGCCTGTGTGTTCCTCCATATGCAGACACCACAGAATGTTTTAGCTTTTGGTCTGCTCTTCTTGTTTCACACCAAAGCTGATGTGATGTCCTGTGTTCATGTATTCATCTACTCTACGTACAGTATTGCCTCCTATTTCTTATTATTTGCTTAGGTACTACAGTGATTAAGTCTTTAGTCTTTCCAAAAGAGCCACAGTGAACAACAGGTAAATCTCCAGTGTGCAAAAGATTTCTGTGCCACACAGTCACAGCAGGAAAATACAAATTCAGGATAAAGAAGATAGGAAGTCTTTGCACAGTAAGAAAAGACTCAGCATTTCAACTTTTCCCTTGAAACAGAGGGAGATACCATGGTATCCAAGATGATATTGAACAGCAACTACAGACAAAGAAATACTTTTTAGTGGCAACTTTTATCTGTAGTATGTTATAAATATATCATGACTGTATTACAGAAAATATTCAAACAGTCATACAATAGGGGTCTGAGATAATATATGGTCATGCTCTACCCTGCTGGTGATCTCAACCTTTTCAAATTCCTTGCCTATATTTACTATATTTCAGGCAAATGGATGGAACTCTTATGAAGCAAATAGAGTTTAACCTTCTTGTACCAGTGGTGAAAAAGCATCAAGTCACTTTCTAAATGTTCAGCAGAATGCATGACGCTGAAGTATAATTGAGATAACTAATTTAACTCAGCAGTTTCCATCTTTAGTTTAAAGCAACATTTAAATATTATACCTGTATCTGAAATTTCTGTTTATATGATTTGCTATGCAGAAGTACTGTAATGCATACAGTATTGTGTCATCTAGAAGAATAATGCTTGACACTATGAGACTGAATGAGATAGCATAAAGTGGTACAGTTAGCCACTCTGATCAATAGAACAGAACAGAATAGAATAGAATAGAATAGAATAGAATAGAATAGAATAGAATAGAATGGAGTGTGAAAGTGAAATTTTTGCGAGATTGTTTCAGGACCAACAATAGGTCATCCTATATCATTGGAAAAGTACCATTATGCAAAATAACAACAAACAGAGGTGTGGTATAATTATCTGCAGGATGACTGTACTTACAAGGCACTCTTCCTTGTGTAGAATATGAGATTCCATAAGCCCTATGACACCTCTGGAAACCATAAGAGTGTTCCAAAACCTTCTCTAATCAATGAATGGATAGAGGCACTTACACTTGGCTTCGTTAAATCACTCTTTAAAGAAATTTCTTACCACTCGCTGTTAAAAATTGGGCACTTTAGTTAGGAGCCTCAAATAACTGAGATGAACTGTGCAAGTGGCTGCCCAAATTTTGAGACATCCAAGAAAATATTTGCACTGTTATATCTGAAATGAACATTTTTTCTTTCTATTCTGTATCCTGTAGTTGCAGAAGGGGTACTACAAGGGGTGCTCAATTCTGCACTGCTGGAACAGAGCTGACCACTTCCCCAAGAGATAACAAATACTGGGACTGTATTTCACAGGCAGAGCGTAAGGGGATGTCTTCTAACACCATTTCACCTTCTTGAATATCTACAGAAAAAATAAAGCCCTGTTCTTAATCTTTATTACTGCTCCTTAATTGATTTCAAAACCAAACAGCATTTCAGGCAGAGCATTTCTAAATGTTAATTCCATTTCTTTAGCAATCAGTTACGTAGCATGCAGCATCAGGGCTTACAACATTCACTACCTGATGTGTGCTAATAATTACTCAGAAATAGATTTGTTTATTTGCTTGAGAAAAAGCCTTTACTGTTGAAGTTGTCTTGATAGGAATGTCAACAAAAGCCACAGGCTTCCAAAGGATGGACTGAATATTTGCTTGGGGATTTTTGTGTATCAGCATCAAGAAGTTCTGCATAATTCAATTTCTAATTAAATCACTCATCTCAGTTATAGCTGCTTGGCTAATTACTCTGGAAAATTAATTTTATTTACTTGACTGGCTTTTAAAAATGATTACTTCTATGTTGCTGCAATTTAAGGTTAATTAGTTATTGAGGAGCTGAGGTGCCTTTGTGATCTAATGACTATGAGAAAAGAAAAATCTTCATGCTAGCAAAGCTTATTTTTATTGCCTTGATTTCTACATTTACCATGAGATAAATGCAAGCTTGGCACATCAGATTTTGAAACTTTTTAGGTAGCTTATGTTAGTTTATGCGATGTGCCAGATTCATCTCTGTCAACTCTCAGTCAAAACCAGGATGTCTGTCATTGGTTTTAGTTATCAGAATGCAAAATTTTGACTACATAGAGCAGAAGGGTTTCATCTAGGTGCTATTAGTAGAAGACAGATTGGTGGAGCTGAAGTAATTCAAGAGAAGGAGGAGGAGTATGTCACTGTCAACAGTGAAGCTGACAGAGGCCTAAGTTTCACCCTAGCTCTAGGGCACGACCTCAGCTAGAGACAAATGAATGGGTTTTTAAGGGTGTGTTGTAGACTGAAGAAAAACTCAGAATAAATGAATAATCTATTTTTCTTTCTTTCCACTTCCTCAAAGATATGGGGCTTGGCACATGTTTGAAATTAAAGAGAATATTAACAAAGAAACACACTGCCAACCACTTTTGCTTCTAGATAGAGTAGCCAAAAACACCATTTTTGGCTCACTGCTGAGAATGAAGGGAACAGCAGAATTACATAAAAATACTGCTTTGCCAAGAATATTTTGAGACCTGTTATGTTAGAACATTATGGTTTCATCAGTTACCAGTCCCAAAGGAAATACAAAGCAAAGGTTGGTTGTGCAAAATTTCACTGTCTCCTACAGAATGAAGCCTTTTAGTGTGACACAACAGGTGGGAAGAGAGGTGCAAGCATATCAGCAGAACAGTAATTGTGCAGGTGCAGGCAGGGATTCTCCCTTGCAGCGCATTGTGGGGACAGAAGCTTAGCAAGACCCTGTGTCTTTCACCACCACAGATCCTCACAGGAAGAGCTCCTGCAGCCTCTTGTGCTGTCCCTCCTGAATCATGCATGGCTGCTAGTATTAGCAATTAAGATTATACAGCATTTTTAACGGTAATTTCTTTTTTCAGTATCTTACTGTTTAAATTTTAGATGCTCAGAGCCCATTATGGTTGAATTTATTGAGAAACATGGCTAAATGAGAGAAGAATCGGACACAGAAGTTCATTAGAGTTGGGAAGCACCATTTGCAATGCTTGCCAAGGCTTGACTGTATTTAATATCTCCAAATATTCTCAGCTTTGAAAGTGAAGCATGACTTTTTCTGTAATGCTGTAAAATAGAACAGTGCTGGGTGTAAATTCATTGTGGGCATTTGGAAGCTAGGAAAGAGTTAGAAGATTATTATTCTGAAAGGCAGAAGAGCAGCAGACAAAAGAAATTGGAAGGAAAGAGGCTGTCGTAACTAGCATATGTATCTTATTATCAGAAAACAACTTCCAAACTTACAACTGTTCTCTTCCTAGCATAACATGGTCTGCTTTTCCAGAAGTTCAAGTGATTAAGTGGACACTGTGAAAGTTAAATGCTAAAATTTAGGTTAAAAATTGGTGAATTAAAACAGATAAAAGATTTTAAATTCAGATGTTTAGAACCTAAAGAATGACAGAACTGAGGATCTCTGTGTAATTTTAATTTGCTCCTTCAATGCACATTGTGATTTTCTTTAATAATGTGAAAGTGTACTGACATTTTTCAGTAGCTTCTCACCTCATCTGGTGATTTGGATTAAGAGGAAATCTTATTTTCTTCACAGAGATTTCAGGAGTGCTGTTAATAGAATAAGTTAAGCAATTCAAAACCATTATTATAGTTATCTCCACAATGTGACTGTTACATTAGATGGTATCATTGTTCTCATTCTATAGGCAGAAGCAGAGAAATGAAAGACAAAATTATCTATACAAAATATATGCCAATTTCTACTGTTAAAAAAAAAGAAAAGAAATCGTGGTCCTAAATTCTCAAAGAATGAGGCTCACTTATTGCCCAAAGCAGCAGGTTAAATGTGAAAAAAGGCTGTCAAGGATCACAGAAGCAGTTTGCAGCTGAAGGAAAGTTAGGATTCAGTCCCTTGAAAAGCACTCAGCTATCTAGTCTTAAGGTCATCACTTGCCACCCTGCTTTTCCCTGGCTTACCCACTGCATGTCTACTTATGTCTTTGAAGGAAGCAGCCTACAGCCTTTACCTTTACAGGCTCAAAATTTGTCCCAGTGCATTAACCATTCCCTTTGTAAAGTTAGAATGTCTTTTCATTAACTTACAATTAAATATGACATCATAACACTTGCGCAGATAGAAGAACAAACTACACTTACATGAAGAGTTCAAACTGGGACATATTACGGGCTTGTGAATGCTCGGCTTTACTATCTTTATTATTTCAATGTTTGTCTTAGGAAGGAGGAAGCCAATTTCAAACATGTTTATGGGAGGACATGATCATCAGAATGCTGACGTGCTGAAGTTCAGTGTTAGCAACAAAGCAATCAGCCATCCAAATAATCTTACAGTAGCTATTGTGTACTCAGCTGCTCTAATGAGTAGTAAGAGATGGAATAATTACAAATTTCAAAGCATAGTGTGTTTTTTATAAAAAATAGTACAGGATGATATACTGTAAATTCATTCTTTTGCACTGTGTGTTAATTACCTGTCACCTTTGAGATGGCTGAGTCTGATCCAGCTCATACTGAAAAGTGTAAGAATCTTTCCATTGACTTCAGCAAGCACAGCAGCATCTCTGTCTGGCTCTAAAGTCTATTGGCAGTTGACTTAAACTATGCAGATTAGCTCCTGCAGTTTTGTGTTACTGTTATTAGCTCTTTTCTCCTAACCACAGTGGTTTCACAGAGCTTAATCAGAACGATTAAAGAACTTCATTTGTCTATTTGGAATGATGCTTTGTGGTCATTTTATCATCATGTATTTTTAAATATATGTCATGAAGTAGCTGAATGTGAGCAAAAACTGCAGAATTGTGAAGAGAATATCACTATGTCACTGCAGCTTTTCAAGAAGATTGTGTTCTGGTTACAGCTGGACAAACAGAAAGCCAGAAAGAGAGCCAAATGGCAGACTTGTAACTACCAAGCCCCTAACATACCCAGAGTACAATGAAAATAGAACTACAACAACAACACCTCCTGCTGGAAAAATGCCACGTGTGACTTGGACCAAGTCCAAGATTTCTGGAAAAGATATGGAAATAAAGTTATCCCTTAGATATACAATTCTGTAAGGCCCCCAGACCCACCTGTTTCTCACACATTTCTGCTCCATGGTATCAGGGCCATTTGGGCTGTGTCTGGTATGCTCTCCTCTGAACACATGTAGAGGAAACCTTGCATGAATGTACAGTGGCATGGGTATAATGCATCCTAGGGCTCCCACGTGTAGCCAGGGCACCCAGACCCCTACAAACTTGTACATTCTTCATGTGTATGACTGAGGATGACACTTCACATCACCTTCTCTTGTAAATCGTATGTTTTCCTGCTTATTATTTGTTGTAAAATTGCAAACTCTATCAGTTTCTGCAGTAATTTGCTGTGCTTTTCTATGCTTTTTACACCATCACTGCATTTTTGCCAGGATTGCGAGATTTCTAACAATGTGACTGAATGCTACTGCTCTGACTGACGTTCCCAGACACTGGGCAGCACTGAGAAATGAGTACTTTGTGTTTCTACTTTGCATATGCAATGAGTCAGTTGCAGTTAAGATAGTCCATGTTTGACAGAATATGGTAGTTGACCTTGACTGGCCATTAGACATCAACCCAGCTGCTCTCTTACTTGCATCCTCACCAAGGCAGGAGAAAATAAGGTGGGAAAGCTCATGAGTAAAGATAAAGATGGGGAGATCACCTGCCAGTTATCATCACAGGCATAACAGGCTTCACTTGGAGAAGAGTAATTTAAATTTTTGCCAATAAGACAAAAAAAACCCTAAGAGTAGGATAATGAGATACAAAGACAAAACTAAACCACCTTCTCCCCCACCCCAGACCTTCTTCCCAGGTTCAGTTTCAGTCCTTTGTTTCCAACTCTCTACCTCTTCTTGCCTCCTCTTCCCTTGGTGGCACAGGGAGATGTAGAATGGGGGTTGTGGTCAGTTCATAGCAGCTCCTCTCTGCCTCTTCCTCCTCACACTTCCCTCCAGCCCCAGCAAGGGCCCTTGCCACTGGGTACAGTCCTTCAGGAACAGAATTCTCTATTGTGAGTCCCCCATGGGCCACAGCTTCTACCAGGAAACCTGCATCTGCATGGGCTCTGCATGAGCTGCAAGTTCCCTCAGGGTACAGCCTACTGTGGTGTAGGGTCCCCCACAAGCTACAGGTGGATATCTGCTCCACCATGATGTCCCATGGGCTGCAGGGGAACAGCCTGGTTTTATCCATGGGCTGCAGGGGGATCTCTGCTCTGGCACCTGGAATACCTCCTTCCTCTCTTCCTTCTCTGATGTTGATGTCTCCAGGGTGTTTTTTCTCACATTTTACTCCTCTCTCTCACAGCTGCTATGCAGGTCTTTAACCTTTGCTTGAATACGTTTTCACAGAGGTGCCACCAGCTTGGCTGGCAGGCTCAGCTGTGTCCAGTGGTGGGTCTATTTCACAGCTGGTTGGAGCTGTTTCTGTCAAACACAGAGGCAGCCCCTGGTGTCTTCTCATAGGGGCCATCCTTACAGCCCCCCACAGCCAACAGCAGGGCATTGACACCCAGTGTAAGTGTGCAGTTATTGCAACTTGTCCAGGCTGCACCAAGTTGCAACACACATCCAGCTCAACCCTGCAATCCATCGGCAACTGCATTTGTCCCACCCATAGTGAGTCAGTGTGCAGAATGGGTGTAGCTTGGCCATCCTCATGGATCATTGCTGCCCAGAAGACTGGTCCTGCCCTTTCTTCCTATGTTTGCAGCCACATAACTCTCTCACTCTAGCACACCTCACACCACAAGTTTGTTGATTCAGTTTGTTAATCTAAAGAAAAACTACCCCCTTTTCATTCACAGAGTTAGTTTTCTGACAAGTTTGTTTCCTGATGGTAAGCATCTAAGTTCAGCTGTAAGGTTTAACTGTGTGTGAACAGCTGTGATGGGCACTCTGCATAGTGTGCATGCACATTTTTATTCCCAGAAATCCCAGATGAAAATACGACATGCCTTTTGAATGTAGAGTGGGATGGGGATACGTGATTTGAAAGAGTTGCAAATCCCCATGCCAGAGTCTGTTACTAACTTGGAAGAAAATGAACAAGTTTGCAGGATGCCCTATTTTGTACATTATACTCCAGACACAAAACAGCTAAAACCAGGCAAAGGACTTGATAATAGGCAAGGAAAACAAAAATCTCCAGCTGAAGGTCCAGAGAAGGATGAGAATGAACAAATGTATGGAATAGAAGGGAAATAATTTGCTTAATAGACAAGGCTATTCAGTCAGAACTGTTCCCCTGAGATATGATATGATAGATGCCTATAAAATTATGAGTGTCATAGTGAATATGAATAGGGAATAACTTCACTGTTTTGTTGAACCACATATTGTTAGCAACTGGGGGATTATGCCTTGTTGCTATGCTTTTATATCAGTGTTAGCATGATGGTCTGGATGGACATTTAATCTGAAGCAGGACAAACACATTCTTAATGATAGCCTATAGTTTTAATTTAGGCATGATAAACAGTATTCTTTATCGAACATTTGAAAAATTATCATTAGTTAATATGCTGTCATCTTTTTCATTACGCATTTCCTTATCAAGCATTGCAGGTAAACACGGACATTAGCTTCGACCCCAGCCAAGGTAATAATACCAATGTATTCCACAAGTTGAACATTTACAGGGGAGGAGAGAGCACTCCAGATAGTGCTGCATGTTTCTTACTCCTGAAGGTCCAGCAGCTTTATCCAGACAAGTAGGAAGCCTGGACGTTAAATGGAGATACTGCCTGAGGACTGGAAGTGAGAAGCAACTGGGGACAAAAAGCTACAGAAGAAAAACTCAGTAGATTCTTTGCATCAGTCTTGGGAAAGCTCCCATTACCTGTGCATCCATTACAGCACAGAGATGAGATGAGGTAGAAGGGCTTGAAATAGGCTTACCAAAAGTATTTAGACTAACTAGAAGATTTGAATCTTAGTAAGTCACCATGATCAGATAACATTCACCCAGGAGTTCAGAAGGAAATGAGACATAAAATTGCAGAACTGTTGGTAATCTACAGCAAGTGTTAGAGGAGGGAACCTGGGAGCTGCTGAGCAGTGAGTCTGATTCATGGCAAAATGGTAGGAAAGGTCTATTCTATTGAAAAAATGTCAGCATGGCTGGGGTGAAGTGTGTCCTGTCTCCCTGGCCTGCTGGCGTTCTGTAACATGGACAAAAGGGATAGTACATTTGAATTTCCAAAAGCCTTTGAACAGATTATATGTCAAAAGTTAAAAAAAAAAACAAAACCAACCAAACAAAAAAAAAACAAAATAAAACCAAATAATAAAAAAAAACAAACCAAAACCCTTAAAATCCCCAAAACTGAACAAACATCCAAACCCAAACTACAAACTTACAGTGCCACAGGGTTGTGGGAAATCACCTTTTATTGACTGGAGGATGGATAAAAGATTGGAAATAAAGATTAGTGCTTCCAGGGTGGAGAAACATCAGCAGTGGAGTTCTGCAGGGGCTGGTGTTGGGACCAGATGTACTCAGCATCCTTATCAGTGATCTGCAAAGGGATACACAGTGAAATCCTGCGGTTTTAAGATGATACCAAGCTCTTGTAATAGGCAGTGATGAACTCCAGAAGTTTACTAAACTGGTGGACAAAAAAGGCATCGAATTAATCACTCTACCTAAATGAAAAACAACGCGTCTAGAGAAAAATCTGAAGTGTGCCTACATGCAGAATTCAGAATTGGCAGTTTCAGCTCAGGAAAGTGATCTTGGAAACATCACAGTGGGTTTACCAAATAATTGGCCTTGTGTTCAGCAGCAGTATGCAAAAAAAGTCAGCAAGATACAGATTGTCTTCAAGAAAGGTGCTGAGAGTAAGACAGGGAACATCATTTTGGCACTATGTAAAACCTTCATCTTGTGAACTTGAATTTTCTGGGTCCTCAAGAAAAGCACATTGGAGTTGGACAAGGTAAAGAGAAAGGCAACTAAAATTACTGAGGGGGTGTCATGGCAGCTTTATTAGGAAAGATTAAAAAAACTGAAGCTGTTCAATAGGGAAAAGTCAAGTAAAAATAAGATGTAAGGAAAAACTTCTCATAGTGAACATATACAAAAGCCACTGCTTTATTTTCTTCAAACCCCTTTCAAAAAAAAAAAAAAAAAAAGTAGAAAGGAGGGAAAAAAATGGCATTTCCTTGCAATAATTTCTTACTGCCTCTCATAAAAATGTCCTACTTCCATTCCTTTCCTTACAATCAGCTTATTAAACATTAACCACAATACAAGTTGTGCAATAGACTGCTATTGAATACAAATACAAAAATACAGAAGTACAATAAACACAAGGGCATGACAATGTTAATAAATACTACATTTGTCTCTGTAAGTCCCTCAGCCAATGAAATGGATTATTTTTATTTTATTCTGTGCTCTGCACATTAATGATCAAATAATATGAGGCTAAATTTCAAGTTTTCACAGTTCTCTTCATCTTGGAAACCTACAAAAGGTTTTACTGTCCTCCCACTCTGCTCACCGATCCTCCAACTGACATGCAAATAAAATCTGCTCTCCTCCATCACCAGCTCCCTTCCTCCCACCAGAACCAATGAAGAACAAGGCAAGAGTTGCTTTCTTGACTTCTCACTCTGTTGATAAGCATGCTTGAAACCTACCATCTCACTCCCCTCTCCCATTCACAACCGTAGAGAAAAGAAAGGAATAATGCATTATTTCTTTCTGGTACTCCTAAAGCAAAGCAAGTCACAGAATCACAGAATCACAGAATCCCAAGGGTTGGAAGGGACCTAAAAAGATCATCTAGTCCAACCCCCCTGCAAGAGCAGGGTAACCTACAGTACATCACACAGGAACTTGTCCAGGCGGGCCTTGAATATCTCCAGTGTAGGAGACTCCACAACCCCCCTGGGCAACCTGTTCCAGTGCTCTGTCACTCTTACAGTAAAGAAGTTCTTCCTGATGTTAACGTGGAACTTCCTATGCTCCAGTTTACACCCATTGCCCCTTGTCCTATCACTGGATATCACTGAAAAAAGCCTAGCTCCATCATCCTGACACCTACCCTTTACATATTTGTAAACATTGATGAGGTCACCCCTCAGTCTCCTCTTCTCCAAGCTAAAGAGACCCAGCTCCCTCAGCCTCTCCTCATAAGGGAGATGTTCCACTCCCTTAATCATCTTTGTGGCTCTGCGCTGGACTCCTTCAAGCAATTCCCTGTCCTTCTTGAATTGAGGGGCCCAGAACTGGACACAATATTCCAGATGCGACCTCACCAAGGCTGAGTAGAGGGGGAGGAGAACCTCTCTTGACCTACTAACCACTCCCTTTCTAATGCACCCTAAGATGCCATTTGCCTTCTTGGCCACAAGAGCACATTGCTGGCTCATGGTCATCCTCCTATCCACCAGGACCCCCAGGTCCCTTTCCCCTTCACTACTTTCCAGCAGGTTTTCTTTCTTCTCACACTCTCCTCTCCCACTTATCCTGGTTTACCTTCTGTCTTCCTATTAATCCCAACATGATGGCACAGTTATCTTTAGTTGCTTTGTTACCTTTAGATGTCTCTATGGTTTCTTATCCTCCTATAATCTTCATCTATTCAGGGCTCATTCATCCTCTTACCTTAGTTGTGGCCTCCCACACATATCTCCTACCTATACCTAAAGTCCTGGTTGTTCTGTTCACTTTGACTTGCCCTTGAAGCTGTGATACTGCCTACTGTTGCCTGTTACCCACATCACCTACCCTGAATAGGGATGAAGCAATATACTCCAGAAGCACGGCTCAGGAGTATCCATCCCTTGCTGCTCAGGCAAACATAGTGCAGTAAAATGGTAAACTGAATAGTGAATATTCAGTGTCATTCATATTGAGTGAACGGCAAGTGACTGGAAAATCAAAAGGTCCCACAGTCCCGGGGCTCAGAAGTTTTAGAGCGCTTCTCTGGATTATGTTTGTTCAGTTGTCCAGAAGCAGAAAAGCACTTTGATCTCAGACCATCCTCAGCTCAGGGGAATGCCCTAACCAAAGGTATCTGTCAAGTGGAACTGAAGCTACAGCTAACCGTGATTTCCTGGGAGTGCAACTTCTTATATAAGACATTTCATTTGCCCTAAAACTAATTATCCCATTTGAATGGGATAAAAAAAAAAAAAAAAAGAAAAAGAAAGACACTATTCCAGGTTAGCTAAACTGATATTTTTAAAAAGTTTACATTCTGCCACTGAGTGGGATAAGCAGTTAGTCATAGAGCTTTCACCTAACAGATAGCTTAAACAGCTAAGAGAGTCATAGTAATAAATGTTGTGAAACTTAGGCTTTCTCCTGTGGTAATGCAAGAACTAGCCCAGGTGTCCTAGGTTGTGTCTTGAGCAGTGTACTAAAAGAATGCAATGATTTATGAATGCAATTAGGAAACTGAACTCCTATGGGAGCAGAAATGCAGATGATGTGTAGTGGCGCCCTTAGGAAATTGCAGTGCTGTAGCAGAAGACTGTAAATGGACTGCAGCGGTAATATTTTAAAGACAAGATGCTTAAAAAAATACCACCAGAGTTAAAAACTTTGCTGAAGTTTTGATTGGGTATACTTTTTGACAAATATTTGTCATTTATGCTGGACACAAAATGCCAGAAGGACAAGAAAAGACATGAAAGAGGGCAATAACAACTAAAATCAAGTGACTGAGTCCTGCGTGCTGTCATGACAGTCACAAAATTGTATCTCAGATAATTCATGCTTCTTCTTAGCTATCCAGTGCATCAGAATGTGGAAAAGCAACTGCAAATACAGGAGTACAGAGAATTACTGTTCAAAAGAAAAATAAAACTTACTTCCAGTTTTAGCCAAGCAGTAGAAATGTTGAGCTAGATAAAGAATTTAGAGTGTAAGATTTTGGTCTAATATTTTATTATATGACATACAGTTACTATATGATCGCTTGACATTGCAAACAAAGATTTGGGAAGGGCTTTACACACGCTTACTACAAGCACACTGATGACTAAAAAGGCCAGTGTGGGAAAGGCAAATCCGGTTGCAAAAAGCACAGGGAAAGGTCTCTTTGGGTGGTATAGGTGAGGCGCGGTTCTTTCTACGTTGTCTTTTCTCCTCGAGGCTAATTCTGCATGTATTCTCAAAGGAGACAACAGCATTATGCATGGTGTGTCTCCAAGTCTCCCAATTGGAGGCCAAGGTGGACCACTGATGGTAGTCAATATGGCCAAGGCTAAGGTACTGTTTCAGGGAGTATTTATATCTCCTCTTTGGGGCACTTCTCTTGCAGCAACCAGTGGCAAGTTCACCGTAAAACACAGTCTTAGGGAGGCGGTGATCCTCCATCCCAGAGACGTGCCCTGCCCAGCACAGCTGTGATTTCAGCAATATGGCCTCGCTACTGGTGACCCCTGCTTGTTCAAGGACAGTAACATTTGACACATAGTCCAATGGATGTTTAGAATTGCACAGAGGCAGCACTGATGAAAGTGTTCAAAGAGCCTCAGGTGATAGCCGTAGATAAACCATGATTCAGACCCATATAAAAGAGTAAACAGTACAATGGCTCTATAGATGCAAATCTTTGCACTTTTCTTCAGGTGTTTATTGCACCAGACTCTTTTATGGAGTTTTCCGAAGGCTCTATATGCCTTTGCTGTTCTGTTATCTATCTCTTTGTTGATCATGGCATTCGAGGAAATAATGCTTCCCAGACAGCTGAACTGCTGAACTGACTTAAGCTCTGACTCACCAATGGTAATGTGGGGATGATGATAATCTTCTTGTGGTGCAGTTTGGTAGGGAACTACTGTCTTCTTCAAGCTGACTTCCAGCCTGAAAAAGCTCAGCTGCCTCTGCAAAGCAAGATGCTAACAGCTGCAGAGTTGCTTCTGTGTGGGCAACAAGGGCGGCATTGTCAGCAAAAAGCAATTCATGGACAAGGTGATTTAGGGTCTTAGTGTGGGACTTCAGTCACTTTAGATTGAATAGGCTCCCATCAGTACGATATCGAATATAAATGCTGTTTTGTTTGTCGAGGTCTACCATAGCCCTTTGGAGCATCCTGCTGAAGAAGATTGTGAATAAAGTTGGTGAGAGAACGCAAGCTTGTTTCACACCATTGGTTATTGGGAAGGGCTCAGAGAGTGCATTGCCATATCTGATTTGGCTACGCTGATCCTTATGTAACAGAATAATCATTTTGAGGAACTTGGGGGGACAACCTAATCGCTTCAAGATCAGCCACAAGGCCTTTTCTGCTCACAGTGTCAAAAGCTTTGGTGAGGTCAATGAAAGTTACATAGAGCCCCTTATTCTGTTCTCTACACTTCTCTTGCAGTTGTCTGAGAACAAATACCATGTCTGTGGTACTTCTGTTAGCTCTGAAACCACACTGACTTTCAGGTAGAAGTTTTTCTGTGATAGTGGGTACAAATCTGTTCAATAGTATTCTTGCAAGGGTTTTTCCAGCAATAGAGAGCAGAGTTATACCTGTAGCTTGAGCAGTCTGACTTTACAACCTTTTTCTTATACAAAGTGATGATTGCACCCAGAAAATCTGATGGTAGTTTACCTTGTTCCCAACAGCGCACAACTAGCTTGTGAAATTTAGCATAAAGTGCTTGGCCTCCATGCTTCCAGATTTCGGGTGGGATTCCGTCGACCCCAGCTGCCTTGCCAGTTTTCACCTGCTGCATAGTCTTAAGAGTCTCTCCCATGGTAGGGGCTATATCCAATTCGTTTTTCACCGGATGTTGTAAAATGTGCTGGATTCCTATGCCTTGGACTACACGTTTAGGACTAAAGAGTGTTTGAAAATGTTCAGACCAACAATTCAGGATGGAGATTTTATCTGTAAGAAGCGTTTGGCCATCTGCACTAAGGAAGGGTCTTTGAACGTGAAATGTGGGTCCATACACTGCTTTCAGAGCCTCATAGAATCCTCTGTGGACACCCAAATCTGCACATAATTGAGTCTTTTCTGCTAGGTTGAGTCACCACTTGTTCTGGATGTCTCAAAGTTTCTGTTGGAGTTTACTGCACGCAAGACAAAAGGCTGCTTTTCTTACATGGCAAAATGGCTGAACGAGGTGTGCTTAGTGGGCAGATCTATTCTTTGTAAGCAATTCCTGGACCTCCTGATTGTTATCGTTAAACCAGTCTTTGTTTCTCTTTAGGGAGAACCCAAAGGATTCTACAGAGGACTGCAGGATGCTATTTTTAATATGTTGCCAAAGCGCTTCAGAAGAAGAGTCTATAAGATGGTCTTCAAGATGGTCTTCAACTATACACACACTTACTATTACATTACGTTACATTGATACATATTTAAATATTAATTTTATAAGAATTAGGAAGATGATTGCAAACTCAGATGTTATCTCTAGAAGTCTAAACTGTGAGACAACGCTCAGTTCTCTGTTAGAGGATAGCCTGATATCCTCTGTTAGAGGATAGAGGAAGTCTGGATAGCCAAGAGTGAAACATAAATATTAGATAGATAAATATAAAGTGATTTCTAACTCTGAGACAGAATTTATAACGGATGCATCAAAGTCTGTTAAGGAGCTGTAGAAGCCTTGGGTTATAACAGAGGCCTCTAGTTCTTACAAGGAGCTTGGCACCTTCAAGTGGTGTTTACCACCTCCAGGTGTTAAGAAAGCTGTTCAACACCTTGAAGACTGAGGTTTTATTTAGAGTTGCAAATAAAGCTTCAATTAATGTGCATTAGATTCACAAGCTTGATAAAGAAACAGGGTAATTATCAGCTGCCTGCTTAGATACTGCTGACTTCTTACAGTGCTGAAGAGCTCCTAGCTTTTGAAAGAGAAAATTTGTTGGTTTAAGTTAAATACATTTAATGTATGGTTTATAATTCATAAAATCTAGAGGGAATACAGAATTTGCCTATAAATTAGCTTTTAAATAAAAACTGAAGCAACAGAGCAAACCAATTATTCATTTAATAAGAATGAACTCCATAGAAGAAAAGATGTTTCTGCAGGTGTGCAAGGAATTAAAGAGATTATGGAAAGACGCTGGCAAAGCTAAGGACAAAATATAATCAGGTTACAAAATCCATTCTATTTTCTTTATCTGTTCCCCAAAGCCATGCTATTATATCCATTACCATTCAAATGTGTCCAAGGCCTACTTTTTTCAGAATACCTCTTTTTAAACTCATTTCTGCACCAGCTTCACAAATCTGAGAGATCCCTACACAGTCAAAAAAGGGGGAGGTGCATTCCTCATGCCTCTGAGAATCCATTTCTGGGAAGCATCTGCAGTCATTTTATTATAAAAGAGGATCTTTTTCAGAACTGTTGCTAATTGATGCAAGATTTATGAGACAGTCAAGAATAAAAGCCTGTTTGTTGGCACTTTTCATTTTAAGAGAGCCTTACCTTGGAAGTCTGTAAAGGATCTGTGTGTCCTGAAATATAGACCACAGTCTTTAAGGCTCTGGTAAGTTTTATATTGGCAACTTGTGTCTAAATTAAGAACCAAACTCTAATCAGTCTCTTCCTAAGATTTATTTCATAATATACATATCTAGTTGAGAGAGAGCATGTGGAGTTTCTGTAGACTCTATTTCATTTAACTTATTAACAGAAGTGTCTGTCACATCTCAGGTTTTCTCTTTAGAGTTGGATTCACCACCACTGTGCACTATGCCCTGACGATTTTTCTCGTGTCTGAAATGAACATAAATTGAATCGCTGAGCAGCTAACTGCATTGGTGTGAATAACTGTTATTGCTCAGAAAAAAAGGCAATTTAAATGTACTGCGTGCACCTGGGTAGATATGACAGAGCTGCCTTCCTTTTGGTCTTGTCAGAGGATCTCTTTGGCAGTCCTTTGCACTGGGCTGCACAAAGCTGTTTCATTCATTCCAGCCCCAGCAAGCGAGGTAGGCCCAGTGACCTCAGCAAAGCAGGCAAACGCATTTTTCTTCCCCATAGTTGAAGAAGATTAAATATGTTATTTTATCCTCATACTGGGTCATAAAATAATCAGTTTCATGGCAGCAGCAAAGCTGCTTACTAAAGTGTCATCTTCCATAACCTGCTTGGAACTCTGAGGCTGAGCATCCTCTCTTTTCAACAGGAATCTCCCATGGATCTGCTACCTCCACATGCCTGGATCCAGTAGGTGCCTGCTCTTCTTTTCCCTCCTGTCTCATGTGCCCAGCCCAGATCGGGCAATACCATGCCACTCACCAGGGAAAAGGTGAGACAATGCAGTGCTGCCCACCACTCTTTGCTTTCCTTCAGTGCTTGGAAAGCCTCCTGCTACTGTGGCTGCCCTCCCCATGACATGCAGAGGCAGACACGGGGCATGGGTAGGGTGCAGGCAGCAGCAGGTAGCTGTGTACTGCAGGAGCTGTGGAACTTGCTTGATCTCTACACTATGAACCAGTCAGAGCAAATGGGGCCATGTAAGACCCATTTTGCCACTGTTGCTTCAACAGCATACCTTGTTCTGCAATTATCTGCTTCCTTCTTCTCAAAGCCAGTTCTGCCTATGAAAGACCTGATGTTTACTTATGTCCTTGTTGTCAAAACATGAGCTGTGTGTACTGATCATCTTCCTGAGACATCAGTGGATTTTTTTAATCTGTCCTCAGTGAGAGTATGTTCCAGATATGAGAGTAAAAAAAGAAGCTGAGTTATGTGTCCACTGAAATCAAAAGTAACATTTGGAAAATTTCTAAGGCTCCAAATGTCTTTTTTTTCCTTCCCATATTTTTTATCCTAAGTAGGCTGTGTGAAAGAATTCTTCACTAGACCATCTTGATTGATGTGATTGCTGGAGCAGGTACTGCCAGTGGACAGAGCTCTTGATGTCAGTAATGAAAGTACCTTGCTGAAAACTGTATATATTATTGAAGTTAGAATATAGTGTACTTAGATTCTGTGTTACCTTTTCACAACCTATAGAAAGTTGATCTGTTAAAATTCAGTGGAGAGACTTTATTACAAGAATAGACATCCCATTAAAAGTCAATACTAACTCCACAGGGAGATGCAGATGTATCACACACATATAGATAGGTTACACTTTCTTGTATGTCAATGGTGTCAAGCCAACTCTTGAGAATTTAGCTATAGTGTATTAATAAAAATAGAGGGTACTTTTGTGTAGTAACTGCTTTCCCCCTGTCTAAAGTGCTCCATAAGTCTATTTCACAAGCTAATGGGATGGTAATGGACCAATAGTAATAGCATGAGAAAATGCCCCGTACCACACAGAAGCCATCAGATAAGCTGATTAATGCTCCATCAGTCATCTGGCACAAAAGAAATAGTCATTCTGAAAGAACACCAATATATGATCTCTTTGGAAAATAAACACTCAAAGCTGACATATTTATTTTTCAAAAATGCTGGGATGTTCCCTAAAAGCATTTATGAAGCAGTCAGACGCATTGTCCACACATAATGCTAGAAAAAGCAGCTTTCCAGCCATAACTGTTCTTCAGCCATAATCCTGAGAAACACAGACAGTCTTTCATGTTTTCCATGTCTCTCTGGTGTAATAAGTCAAGTGAAACACCCTTACTGGAATTACCTAAAGAGTAATAGGTTTGCTTATTGTTTGGGAGTGTGTGAATCATAGAATCATAGAATCATAGAATCATAGAATAATCAGGGTTGGAAAGGACCTCAAGATCATCTAGTTCCAACCCCTCTGCCATGGGCAGGGACACCTCACACTAAACCATCCCACACAAGGTTTCATCCCACCTGGCCTTGAACACTGCCAGGGATGGAGCTCTCACAACCTCCCTGGGCAACCCATTCCAGTGCCTCACCACCCTAACAGGAAAGAATTTCCCCCTTATATCCAATCTAAACTTCCCCTGTTTAAGTTTTAACCCGTTACCCCTTGTCCTGTCACTACAGTCCCTGATGAAGAGTCCCTCCCCAGCATCCCTATAGGCCCCCTTCAGGTACTGGAAGGCTGCTATGAGGTCTCCACGCAGCCTTCTCTTCTCCAGGCTGAAAAGCCCCAACTTCCTCAGCCTGTCTTCATACGGGAGGTGCTCCAGTCCCCTGATCATCCTCGTGGCCCTCCTCTGGACTTGTTCCAACAGTTCCATGTCCTTTTTATGTTGAGGACATCAGAACTGCACACAATACTTCAGGTGAGGTCTCACGAGAGCAGAGTAAAGGGGCAGGATCACCTCCTTCGACCTGCTGGTCACGCTCCTTTTGATGCAGCCCAGGATACGGTTGGCTTTCTGGGCTGCAAGGGCACATTGCCGGCTCATGTTCATTTTCTCATTGACCAGTACCTCCAAGTCCTCCTCCGCAGGGCCGCTCTGAATCTCTTCTTTGTCCAGTCTGTAGCTGTGCCTGGGATTGCTCCCACCCAGGTGTAGGACCTTGCACTTGTCGTGGTTGAACTTCATAAGGTTGGCATCAGCCCACCTTACAAGCGTGTCAAGGTCCCTCTGGATGGCATCCCTTCCCTCCAGCATATCAACCGGACCACACAGCTTGGTGTCAGCGGCAAACTTGCTGAGGGCACACTCAATCCCACTGTCCATGTCAACGACGAAGATGTTAAACAAGACCGGTTCCAACACCGATCCCTGAGGGACACCACTCGTTACCGGTCTCCAGCCGGACATCGGGCCATTGACCACAACTCTTTGTGTGCGGCCATCCAGCCAGTTCTTTATCCACCGAGTGGTCCATCCATCAAATTGATATCTCTCCAATTTAGAGAGAAGGATGTGGTGTGGGACAGTGTCAAACGCTTTGCACAAGTCCAGGTAGATGACATCAACTGCTTTACCCTTGTCCATCAATTCTGTAGCCCCATCATAGAAGGCTACCAAACTGGTCAGGCAGGATTTCCCCTTAGTGAAGCCATGCTGGCTGTCATCAAGCACCTTGTTGTTTCTCATGTGCCTTAGCATGTTGTCCAGGAGAATGTGCTCCAAGATTTTACCAGGCACAGAGGTGAGACTGACTGGTCTGTAATTCCCTGGGTCTTCCATTTTCCCCTTCTTGAAAATGGGGGTTATATTTCCCTTTTTCCAGTCGTCGGGAACTTCACCTGACAGCCATGATTTTTCAAATATGGTGGCCAGTGGCTTAGCAACTTCATTCGCCAGCTCCTTCAGGACCTGCGGATGGATTTCATCAGGTCCCACGGACTTGTGCGCATTCAGATTTTTAAGATGGTTTCAAACCAGATCCTCTCCCACAGTGGGCCCAAGGTCTTCATTCTCACAGGGCTATTCTGTCCTTTGCTTTAGGAGGCACCGACTAAACTGTTGAACTAAAACCAGGAGTTTGGAGAAGAACACAAGGAAAGATAAGAGCAACTCTTTTGCCAGTAAATGTCATCATCTCATGCTATTCTGAAGCAGCTTTAGACTTTCAGACCCAGAAATGAGAGCAGGATTTAAAGCCTCACTGAGCTTATAAATCAAAACTAAGCCAAGCTTCACCCTGAAATATGAGAAAGCCAAATGCCTCCCTAACCAGTTTTAATGGAAAGTGCATAATCACTGACGATCACTGAATGCTTTGCTAAGGGGACAGGAAAACCTTCATTACCTGAGGAAAGCTTAGGAAGAATTGAACAGTTAGCATATGTGAACAGTGAATTACACAGTCCTACCAGTGCGGGTTCCTTCCATTCCTGATTTGTTTTTCCTTTTGCCCTCAGCTGGCTGTCAGTAGTTAGTGAAGTTTCTGCGTCCAAGGCTGTTTTCAGGCAGACCCATTTCCAGCTGCCTTGGAGATGCTCATGGCTTGGTGCTGTCACCCTGTAGCTGCAGTATTGCTGGCAGCATCATGGTGTTTCTGCCTTATCGCTTAGCGGTCCATGTCACACTGCCTCTCTGATCACTCTCTTAAATATAAAGACTCTATTATCTACCCCAGTGTCAGTGCTCTCCCCATTTCTGCTGTCAAAACCCTGCTTCTCCAAGCAATTACTTCACCTGGCTAAGGCAGGATGGTGGTCCACAGCCAAGATGGTTTCTGTTCAGCAGAGTCCAAAGGAGAGAATAAGTCCCCAGACCAAAGCCTGGGTTTCAGCCCTGTGAGAGCATTTGAGAAACATCTGAGCACCGGGGATATTTTTCTGCTTGAGAAGATATTTCAGATCTTGCCCTGGCCTGCATCCCTGCATAAGGCGGTGTGTTCACTTGAGTGTTTTTAAGACTTGCCATTTTTCGTCATCCTTCTTTTCCACTCTCACCTCCTGCATGTTTTTGCTACCTCAACTTCTTGCCATCAAGAGCAGTATCAGCTGCAGCCCATGTCTGTCTCTGGGAGATCCACTGTTGCTGTATGCAGTGAGGGGGAAGTGGGAGAAGGCAGCAATGGCTGGAATCTCTGTCTGCCACCCATGTCTGCCAGAAGCAGCAGCAGCAGTGCAGTGGCAGCTCATTTGTGGCCTCTCGAGGAGACACTTGTCTCTTCAAGTGTCATTCATACTTGAATAACTCTCCCATTTCCTCTAAGGAAGAGACCAGATACAGATGTTCCATATACCGCATTTGACTACAGCTTGACAGTCAGACCACACTGGGTCAGACAAGAGGACTCACTAGCTTTACACCCAAAATTCAAAGGATTTCTGGCCAAGCCCCATGTCACTTGGCCTGGCCTGAAATCATGCAGAAGCTGTCTGCTCAATTCATTCTCTCCTGGGTGTCCTCTGTAGATGAGAGTTCTCTCCATCTGTGAGTTCAGCCTTCAGGGCTAAGGATGTTTTTGTCAGTTTTGGTCTTGGGTAATTCTCATAAGTGGCACTTTTACAACTATCACAAACCTGCTCTTTTCTGCAGTGGAACCAGTTGATTCACATGGCAATAAACAGAGCATGGAACTGGTGATCAAGATACTCCTACGGATGCTGCAATGGAGACCTATGTCAAGAGGCCCATTATCTCCCATGGAACACCAGAGTTAATCACACAGTTTATGCCTACAAAAATATGAAGTATAAGAAGATGCTGTGAACTAATTAAGGCTTGAGCATGATGCAAAATTTTGCTCACAGAATAAAAAATTACCAGAAATTGATGTCAGTGTGCCTTTGGGTGTTCTCACTGCAGAAAATTGCAAGGAATTAGTATTTTACTAACTCTTTTTTGGCTTTATAAAAGTTCTCTCCCATTAAAAAAATCCCTCAAGGGCATGACCTACTAAACCACATTATCTCATGCAGGCTGAAGTATTATCTGTACAATAACAATCCTGTCATTGGAATGCAAGACGCCACATTATTTTTAGCAGATTAGCATCCAAAATCATTCGACCACAAGCCAAGGATCCCTTCCGAGAAAAACCTTGAGCTTGATTGTGCATTTATTACCTGCTAAAATGTTCTCATTTGCCTTCCCTTTGCAAAATATGGCTCTCAGTACTCAAAGGGATTCAATTTCAGAAAAGATATTTTCACAGTAATAAATCTCTGCATTGCTTCAAAGGGCACAAGTTGGAGGGGAATACAGATAGACAGACAGGACCTATTACATATTTGATCGTGGGGGAGTCGTGGAAAAGTCAGCATGAAATGAACCCACTGCTGTAATGTATTGCAAACTCATTTAACCAGCTAGTACAGACTGGATGCTCCAGTCAGTCCTTCCTGGGCAGAAAGCAAAGGGAGCTGTATGGAGTGTGCAGCTGGAAACACCTTCTGAAGCTCTGAGCAATTTCCCTCTCAGTGCATGTATGTGAGTGGGTGTGCCAAGGCAAGGACACATCTTTCTAAATACATGTCTTTGAGATGGAAATAAACAGTAGTCTCTGCCATGAGACTAGTGGTGGCAAAACTGTGAGCTAATCTATCTGGATTCTTAGGGTAACACTTTCCAAACAAAGCACCTCTGTGTCTTGTAAGCAGAGACCTGGGAATGTGGCTGCCTTGCAGGGAGGAATTGCTGAGCATGGCTTCACCTTTTTTGTTTCTTCCCAGAGAAGAACACTGGCTCATGCATTTTCCAGAAGGAATAGAATGGCTGCTCCAAACACTGCCCAGGGCAAAGCCATGTCCTAATGCTGCAAATCAGGCCAGATTTGTTTTGGAAACCTGCTTTTCCAGAGTGCTCTGGCTGACATACTAATTATTCCCTCTTCTTGGCAATTGCTTGCTCTGACTGAATGTCCTTTTGAAAACTGTTGACAAGATCTACACGCCAACCAGAAGAACCTGGCCTGAAGGCAGCATGATCTACATACACAAAGTATTCTTTGCTGAAGTTCAGTGTGGACAAAAACCTTACAAATATTACAAGTAATAATTGAGATTGACAGCACTGCAGCTACCAGTTCATATCACAGATCATCCACAGAGAGGCAAACCCCCTAAAATCCACAGATATATGAATTGATTATTGTCAAGAGGTTGATCCTGGATTTGTTTAAGTCAAATGCTGTAGTACTTGATGACTGGTCTTTCCCTTTCATTAGCAAATGTTCTTAGGCTGTCACTGTTTTTACTGCCCCCAGTCTGAATTAAAAATAACTCCTTACACAAGGAAAAGCAGGCACAGCTGTACTGCCATTATATTCAGCGGCAATGCAGGAGTCTTGGGAGAAGAATAGGGTTTGAAATGGAAGGCACAGGACTGTTCTTTCCTTGTTTCTGTGGCTGATTTTCTGCTTATTTCCACAAATGAGACAATTCTTTGGGCTATTTTCCTTTTAGCAAATTGTCCACACAGTATTAGCCATGAATAGAAATTATTTTTAAAGCATCCCTTTAAATTCAGAGTGTGTTTCAGTGTCTCATCTACTTCTTTGTGCTTGTAGTTCAAGGATGCTTCTGAAATCCATTACAGGACGTTCACCTTCTCGCATTTTGTTTGTGAGTGCTAATGATATATCTTCTCAGTACTATATTAGTCAGCAGGGAAGAAGAAAAAGATGAATGATTATTGAACTTTGCAGTAACACTTTACTTAAAAAATCACTACTACAGGGCAAAACATCACCTCCAGCGGTTACAAATTGCCCCAAAGGAGAAAACTGTAGGCTGAACAAGAAGGTTTTGCAAAGTGCTTGTAATGGATTTATTGGGCCCCCGCCTACTGTTGGGTAGTATAATTCTCTGAGGATCACCCTAGGATGCAAACTGTTTGCACTTCCCTCTTTAACACCCATCCTGCTAGCATGAAAAGCAAAAAGGTAGTCCTATGCAGCGTAAGGCTACTTCAAGACTGGCTTTCAGTTGTAAGGCTGCAATTCCTCAACATATGCTGCTTCCACAAAGCTGCCTGATACCTCCTGCTTCCACAGAACAATTTCTGTAGGTTTATATAGGCAAAAAATCATGAAATGGAGGCATTATTTCTTCTTAGTTGTAATGTTTCCCTTTGCCTTCTGGTTTATTTGGTACTTATTTATAGCACGTTCAAAAATAAAGTTCCTTTCACTTTCTAGAAATTAAAGCCAAATACTGGGGATACTGAAGCCCTCTTTCATCCTGATAAGTAGTTCAGTGTGGGAACATTTGTGAACCACAATAACGCAGTTACAGCAGCTGAGAAGAAAGATCTGTGCCTGGAGAATCACGTACATTCAACTTGGGCTCCTCTGCAGTGCAAATAAGCTGAATTTTGCCATCCCAGAGTGAATTGACCATTTCTCCTACAAACAAGGTGCACAAGGTCAGAGGATGGGGTGGGATAGCTGAGGGAAGAGTCCAGGGAAGCTGGGCTTGGAGTCCCTGCAACACCTGGGGGGTAGGGAGGGACAGAGGGGTGATTACAGTGGGTGTCAGAGCCACTTGTTCTGCAACCACAACCAGCTCACAACCCCTGCCCTCCCACTGACAGCAGCAGGAGCAGTAGGTGGCCTGGCTTTCCTCAGCTCTTGCCCAGGGCAGCTGGCTCCCAGTCTGTGACACTCCTTTGTTCTCCCCTTTCTCCCCAGCAGTCCTGCCCCATATCCAACTGCCTGTTCACCCCTGCCTCGAAGCAGTCTCAAAATAGGGTGAAACAGAGGTGACCAACCTGATGCCAATGCTTATTTTCTGAGGAAACATGCAATTACAAAATAAAAGTGAGGTAAGTTTTTGTAATATTTGATAGTAGGTGCAGCTTAGTGCAGAAAAAAGACATAAAAATGCACACTAAAAATAAACCCTTTTAGTATATAACAAGCTTTTATTCAGCCCTGACAGGATAATCTCCAATCCTACAAGGAAAGCTTTGCACACACTTTTCTGTTTCCAAGAGCACCATCATCAGTATTATTCCTTCATCTATAAAGTGAACTCATGACTCTGCATAATCACTCTCCCTCCTGTATAAAGCAGGTTCAAACCTGAATTGCACATACCATTACTCCTGAAGGGCAGCTTCCAGAGCTGCATTTTGATTAGGGTGACATGTTTTGTCTCTAATGGTTCAAGCACACTAGCGGGTTTCTGAACCGTAATAACTTACTGCATGTCAGCCGAGGCAGGTGATTGCCCAAGTGCTTGCTCCTTCCCTGGCATTTGCCAGAGAAAACATTTTTTCTCTTATTAGCCTATCCTGAAGCCTGAGCTGAGACATTTTATATCACATCTGCAGTGAGGACCTCCAGTCAATTACCAGTAGCTTGTTAAACTGCAGGTGAAATAATCTTGTCTCTCAGTGTGGAGTGCTCACAGCACAGCTGTGATATTGCCCATCATATTGTCCTCAAGAGAGCTTGGTTAATGGGAAAGGGGAAAGTTCATCTTCCTTGCCTTCTGTTTCTTAAAAATGCATGGTAAATGAACCTCAAGTTAATTACATAGGTTTGCTGTCAGTAGGAGGAAAGATAGTTCTGTATGTTAATGATTAATTCACAGGCAGGTCATTTTATATGTTTTGACTATAAAATAGCATTAGGATTTTTTGATTCTGGCTCTTTCTTCCAATGGTGCAGATACTGCAGTAATTTGGGATTGCAGCTTTCCTGTGTTACCTGGTGTCATTTAACCTTGCTCCAGCTTGTTTATTTATACCGAAAGTGGGGAAAGTAATATTTGTCTTTATCAGAAGGCTGTAAGGAAGCTTTTATTGAATAATGGCTACAAAAAGCCCTGGGAACTTTGGTTAGAAGAAATAACATAAACTGTTCGTGTGCTCACATTATCTGAGGGTTTGTTTTTTGATGTTAGCATATTGGAGTAGAAATTCTAGGATCATGCAGTCTTTTCGAGAAGACAACAGGTTATTTTTCCTTTGGTGACAAATAATTGATTTGCTATCCAAAATAAAGTTTATTTTCTTCACATTTTTGTTAATCCCACAAGCCTAAAAAGCACCACATCTGTAAATTAACAAGGTAGGAAAAGATTGACGTAAGGAATTTATACAATTTAGAGTGAGCTATTGCACAGGTTTGAAAAGCTCAAGAAGGAAAGGTGGGAGTGTTATAGTTGGAAGTGTTGAATATATTCCTCTTGTAGTAAACCAAAATATATTTCAACTTTCTTATGCTGACATTCTACAAACACAGGTGATGTCTCTGTTCAGGTGGTGATTCACTGCATGACTCACTGTCTGAAGATGTGGCTGTCTCTTGGAACGGATGTGGGGTGCACACGCTTTTATCAGTGCTCTTTGGAGATGTGTCCACGCACATGCTGCACCGGCGTGTGAAAGCTCCTAGGCCTGGCAGCTCAGAGCATGGCATTTCTGCATGTGCTTGGGAGCTTATCTCCCGAGTCTAAAGACTGCAAAGATAAGGTCTAGAGAACCCATTAGGATTACAAGGTAGACACACAATAAGTGTAGATGCCAGATAGGCTTTACAAGTACATAAAAGTAGGTGGTCTCAGTCGCTTTATTCTGAATTTCATTGCAGGTAGACACCTAAAATCCAGTTCTTAACCAATTGCCATCTAATCCTCAAGATGCTTCCAAGTAATGTTTCCAATGTAAAGTATTGCCCAGGTATTTGAAATTTTTTCTTTGGAAGCTTTGGCATCTACAAAAGCTCAGCAAGCATTCCACGTTAAGCCACACAATAATTTATAAAGTGGTATTTCTCAGCTGGGGACTCGGCCCTGCAGGCATTTACATTATAATAAGTAGATCTCTCCCAGTACATGGCTGGAAAGTGTGGTGGTGCTACTGCTTTTCTTCTTTTTTGTGCAGATGTTCAAGGATTAACATTCAAGAGGAAAGAATTTGCATTCTGCCTCTTCTGCTGAAGGAGGTTGGAAGCTGTAAGCCTAAACTCTCAGAAAAGCACCCAAAGTTGCTGTGCGCATGTTGTACTAGAGATAGTGGGTTCATCAAAGCAGTGGGCATGACAGATGGGGATTGTGGGAATGAGTCAGTGATGTGATGATTCAGGCACCTGGAAGACCTGACCTCTGGTTTGTGCTCTAACTTGTACACAAAGCATTAATGAGAGCAGAGACTGTTCTGCTTAGTTGTAAAAGTCTGATGGCATCACAAGCTCTAGGCCCAGGCTCTTTTGTTAGGTGGTCATTTTATCTGGCATCACACCCTGCCAGAAACCCCAGGTTGTTCTTGTGCGACAGTAAGACTCATCCAAGAATCACAGAATCATAGAATCATGGAATAGTTAGGGTTAGGGACCTTAGGATCATCTAGTTCCACCCCTCCTGCCATGGGCAGGCACACCTCACACTAAACCATATCACCCAAGAGCAAGACCATTGACTGATACTCATTTTAGACTAGTGAGAAACAACTTCTGTGCAAAGTGGGACTTTTAGGTCACATGGTTTAAGGCTAATCGCCATAAATGTGGGGTAGGGGATCAACATCAGGAAGAGAAGCCCAGTTACCTAATCATTGCCAGCCAAGCACACCTACTCACTGGGTTACCACAGAGAGCAATCAGCCCCGCTGCCTGGGAGGCTCTCCCTGGATTGACTGGGGGTGTGTCCTGCCCCTAAGGATATGAGATCCATTGTAGTAGGCTGGGAAGAACATTCTGGCCATGCAAGAGATTTATTATGGGAGGTTTGGTGGAGGAACCAAAGGTCAGACAAGGGGAGGCATCAAGATCGTTTGAGGAGCAACAAATGTGGAAAAATAGTTTGGAAAGTGGATAAAATGTGTAAACAGGTGGCTGTGTTTAACAATGGCTTGCAACTGATCCCCACGGCAGGTGTGCATCCTGAGAGCTGTGTGTTATGTGCATATATGCATACATGCACATGTGTCTGTAGGTCAGAGTACCAGCAGCTGGACTGGGGCAGTGTCCCAGGGCCAGCAGCAGGAGAGACTGGGATTTAGGAGCAGCTACTAGTCATGTGCATATATATTTACATATTTTCCAGTAATGGACTTTCATCCTGATCAGCCAGAGATAGAAACAGGATCAGGCTTTTTGTGCTATGCTCACTGAAGTACTGTGTTTCCTGTCTGCGTGGCAAGACATGTAGATGTGTGGATATATCTAGGTATATATGCATATACACGTGCGTGTGTGTGGCTACCAGGTGTACCTGCTTGGACTCACTACTGGCTGGATGTGGGGTCATGAAGCTGTGGCAGCCTCACCTCAAGTGGGCTGCTGGTTCCTGCAGATCACAGCAGGTACAGTCCAAACCATGATCTGTGAATCTCAGGACCCAGGAGAGAGTATGAATCCCTTTGCTGAGAAGAATAATGAAGACACTAACATCTCCTTTCCAGTCATAACTCCAGAAGAAGGCTATAGAAGCTAGGACAGGTTAAAACTCTTCAGTGATGCCCTGATTAAGGTATTCACATTTCAGAAGGAAACTTAGGATATTTTGTAAAGGTTGGCCCAGATGGCTACCTGTTCACTGAGCTCATTTCTCCAGATGGTAGACTGCTCCCTTGCATTGAGGCAATTGATTCAGCCTGAAGGAAGGCCTTACTGCTTGGCTCACATAGTAATAGGCAATGTTATGATATTCTTTCTACATGCTTCTTTTCATTGTGAGAAGTTCAGACTTGTTTAGTTGTGCAAAAACCGGAGAGGAGAGAAGGAGTCTTGCTGCTCATTTTTTTGAGTGGGAGAACTGGATGTTGCAGAAGTAGAAACTACTTTTTCTCAAGAGTGTAAAGAGCATTCCAGCTGATACAAATGTCAAAATACAAAGGTATGAGCAGATAAAAAATAAGAAGAAAACTCAGTGTCAAGAAATAAAAGAAAAAGTTGCCTGTGTTTTTGGCTGCTGTTACCTATGATAGTCTGGCCCTGGGGAAAAAGCCTACTATATATGAAATAAGCAAATGTGTGCTAATGTTCTGTCTTCAAACAAATCACATGGAATTTTATCACTTCAATGAAACAATTCACCAAAAGTTCTGTTAAAATATGCAGGGAAACAAAATGTACCAGATAGTATCTTGGTTTGGCTGAAGGTAGTGGGAAATGTTCCACCAAATTCTACCAGAGAAGAATTTCTTACTGAACAAAGCAAACCTTTGTTATAGAAAAGTACAGGTAAAATACTATTGGGAGTAGCTGCCAATCATTAACGTGGCATTCACGGTGCTATATTGGGTTCAGTAAACAAATGCAGTACAGTTAAAGCAGCACATGGGTCCTAAGGATTAGCTGAATCATATATAGTCTTAGAGTTAGGGATCCATGGGGGAGACATTTCCTAAAGTTTTGTTAGCTGACCTCTGACTGGACTACTACAGTCCTCCAAAATACACTGGTCAGACTTTGCCTGTGTGTGCAATATTTGAGGCTTGTAATAAACTTTGCAAGATTCAAATAAGCATTTGCTAATCTTTTCCGGATAAAAGTGGGAGTCTCCATCTTTGAGGGTAAGAGTGGAATTTCAACTTTCTAGCAAAAGTTATGAGAAGGATTTAAGAATTATACTAGGAGGAGAGCAACACAGATGGTAGCTTGCAGTATTTATAGAAATCTTTTTGTTTCATGTCTGGTTTATGTCTGTGGTTCTTTTTGGTTATTAATATAAACTCACTAATAGAAATTGCTTTGAATGTTTGCATGAAAGTTTCATTATGGGAGAGAAAGGTTGACAGGGAAAAGCTTTCTCAAAATAAACCTTAAGAGTTGTGATTTTCATATGATTTCACATATCATTTTCTTTTAATTCATACAGTTTTTATGGCTTCAGTAATGTAATTTAACTAGAGATAAGTGCTGCAAGTCCAGTTCAAGAATTCCATAATGCATGTTCCAAGCTGATTACATTCACTTGCATCTTTTCAAATTGCACCCACTTTAGGTGATAAAATCTAAATACAATGAAAGGCAATATTTCCCCTCAGAGATTGCAATCACTGGTGATTTTGTCTATTCATATGGAGTATCAGGCTCAGCAAGGTGCTGTCCTGAAACCTGCTGAGCACTTCAGAATGCCAAATTGACTCAGCTGCTGCCAAAGCCAGCATTGTGGAGCTGGCAGGTGTCTGGCATGTTACAGGACAGGTAGTGAAGTCACATTTTAGGACTTTTCCTTGTAATTACTTTGCCTTATGGGAACTCTGAATTTTCTTTATTCTTTTTCCTTTCACAGTTGATACAGTCATGTGAGAGTTACACATAAATGGGTCGTTCTCATTTTATGAATGCTTATCACCAATAAGGTGATACTTGCAATAATGTACATCTGTATATATGGTACATATTGTAGCTGTAATTATCATGAACTGAATTTAAATTTAAAGGTCTTCTCTGTAATTCCTTCTACAGGATATATAGAGAAAGGCTGATTATTTCATCCTCTAAGGCTAGAGGGAAATGTCATTTATCCGAAGTGCTGAGATTTCTTTTGTACTCCACACTCCAACATTTACCCTTCATGATTTAGAGAGACTAAAAGCTTCATAGACACACTCATTCACAGCTTAGTGTGAGATTTATTGTAGAAGGTCTGTAATATTTAGCAGCACCTTCCACCGCAAAATCACTTTATCACTCCAGTAATACTAGTTATATTCATAGAATAAACATGAATAATTTTATATAGTTTCTACTAGATGCCTGTCAGGAAGTTTGGATTAAGTAAACTACTCCATCAAAAACTCTACTCAGTGTTTTTTCCATAGGTGACAGTTTTCTTCAATGGTATATGTTGAGATTGTATATAATAATATGAGATATATTAATAATATATCTCACCCTCTTACCTCTGCTTACAACCCCTTCTGTCCCCTCAGGAGCCTGTGACTGAGGTTTCTGAGGCTGCTTGGCAGCTGTGATGCAATGAGTCCAATTTTGCCTGTGGGGAAGAGAACTCTGAGCTCAGTTACACCACTGGAGCATCAACATGATGTGCTCTTTCACATTCACACCCACTGGGAATAAAGCTGAGAATTATAAAAGAACTACAAAGATGTTACTTTTTAAATAAAGTAACTTCTGTTCAAAATAAGAGACCCTACGTTATGAATTTTATATCCCTCTCCTCTTCACTGTCAAGATGTTCTGGTGATCTTTGTGTCATATTTTAGTCATCTCAGTTTGGGAGATGTGGAGATAGTATGTTTATAGCAAAAGAGAGTTTTATGTCATCTAGGAGGGAGAAATTATGATTATTATCAACAACAGCTCCTGGTATTGCAGTATAATAATTTTATATTTTTATCTACAGCGACTGAAAGTAAGAGCAGAGGCTTAAAAAGGAATCTTCAAAGCTTGTGCCTTGAAATTGCAGGTGATCATTCAGTGACAGAAATCATAAAGGTCCCTAAACAATCACAGTAGATTCAGAAAGGTCAGAGAAACCAGGCTAATGCACCTGCAGTGTACCAGAACCTGCAGAACACCTCCTACAATGAGCAAATTTCAGATGTTTGCATATAATAAACCAGAGGCATAAGAATTGCACAGGAACACTTCAGGAGAGACCAACGCCATGAGAACACCAGGAAGCTTGTTAGGATCTTAGGAAATGCCTCATGTTTCTGTCATGTACAGGAACAAACATTCCTCATACAATCTGGTTTAAGGGAATTCTTTTTCCTGGTCTGAAGTCCATGACAGTTTAAACTGCAAGAATATTCCCCGGACACAGCTATTAGTTACTCACAAGTTTCTCTGCAAACTAGTTAATCTTACAAAAAATAATTTAAAACAGAATTGATGAATGTCTGCCATCACCCTTTATTTATGCTGTCCCCTTGCTGTTTCGTGAAACTTTCCCCAGATTGTCAGTGTTTCTTCCTATTTACAGACAAAAAGTCAGCATGAGTTGCCAAGATCAAGTCAACAAAGTTCTGGGGGGTCATTTGCCAGAGATGAAGGAAAAAATGAGTGAACTTCTGGCTTGGGAAAATCCAAACACAATAAAAAGGAGCCTATATCTTGGTTTTAGCTTATCTGAATTCTGCAGCTATGGAGACATTCAGGTAAAAGCTCCCAAGGTCACATCATTTGGTGACTGCATGTGGAGATAAAAATGCAGGACTTGGATTCTGATCAGAGTTCTCTCACTGGGCCCTTGGCAGCTGACACACTGAATTCAGGTATAGATTTGAAAGATACCATTTAGATCTCTGCTCAGCATTTCCTTTGTGTCTATTTAAGTTTGATCCGATCTCTGTTAAACCAGTATTCTATTAATCAAACTACCATATTGCTACATAGCACAGTTATAAAACAAGCTTATAATCAAAGAATCCAAGGGGTGTATGTGAAAACTACAGCCAGCTTTCAATAAGTGCAGGGATGATGTGTATCCTTTCAACATATGAATTATTCATTAACTATAGTGATGTTTGAGAAAGTTAGAAATCAGTATCCATCAGAAGTGCACATGTGACATGGTATGATGAACGGGTGTTCAAAACTGCTTTGCTTTCAGTAGAAGATTCTTATAAATCTTCATGAAACACGGACAGGATGATGCCTAAAGCGTTTAGTTTAATAACTGCAGTCTGTGACCAAGAATTGCTGTTGCTGTCAGTGCCATCTAGTGATGTTTGGGTGGAATTGAATTGTAGCTATTTTGACAGTATTACATACATGTTATGGATATATCCTATAAAAAAAATCCCTCTCCTAGACTAGCAATGATTTAAATATTTTTCCATGAAAATAATATTTTTTTGTGCATGGATAATGTCATAAATCACATATATATCAGTCATTTACTTCTAGACTGCAGTGTATTCAACTCTGGGAAAACAGGGCAGTAATTCTAGCAGTCTTTCTAAAAGACAGAAATAACGATAAAGCCAATTTAAAGGAAATGCAAAACACACTTAAAATTAGTGAACCTGCCGCATTTGAACTATCTAAAATGCAAGCTAGTGATATATATGCTTGATGAACTGATAAAGCAGGAGACAGCAGACACTTGCTAACTTTGTGTCTTGCAACTCTGGCCCTGCATCTTTTCTGGGTCAGTAATTTTCCCCCACCTCCTTTTCTATCTCTTTGATGTGCTTCTTTGTCTTCAGAGACACCTTGAGGAAGGGTTTGTTGGTTAAAAAAATTAACTGAAGAAAAGTCATCACAGAAACTTTCAAGGTCCAAACCATGGGTGAGGAATTTACCTTCTACATTCAACCCCATAATAACCCTGAGGTTAAAGCCTTGACTGGTGACATTCATGTGGTGTTCAAGGCCTATCTTTTAAACATAAAATGGCTTGTTTTGCTGTGTACTTCTCTCTCTTTCTCTGTTTTTTCTAGTGAATAGCTGAAAATCTTAAATATTGGGAAAAAAATCTTTTCTTCCTCCCTCTCCCCCAGGATATGAAAGGTCTTTATTGACCATTTTGGACTGTGGCGTTATCATGTCTGAATTTAAACCAGGTCATTTCTGAAATATTTATAGTATTTGTCTTATCTTCAGGCCTTAGTTAGATGTCAATATTCCTTTATTGACTGAGAATAAAGCACATATGAAGCTTGAATTCCTGTCTCAGCAGTGCACACAGTCCAAGTCCAGAGTGCAACTGCACTTAAGTGGGTGTACTAAGCAAATGGAAAAACTGGTTTTTGGAAGGCTGATAAAAAGACGCTAAAAGTGGGTCTAGAAAGATGGTGGGTGCAGATTCACACTGCCCCTGCTCAGAACTGATGGAGCTCTTGCCTGAATGCCTGGGAGCTGAGCTGAGCTAACATGCCTTTTGCAGGACTGGAGAGGCATCTGGTGGTGTCTGAACGTTTTGTATAGTGACACCCTGTATAAAATCTGTGCCAACTGAACCGTTTTCTGTCTTGGAGAAAGAAAAGAAATATACAAGCAAGAGCTTATTTCCACTTTGTATTTAAACTGTATTTCAGCCCAATCTGCTTAAATGTGTCAGGGAAGAACTCATGTCATAAATATTGAATGGGAGAGGGGACTGCTTAATATAGAAAACTTACTAGAAAGACCACTGGTTTCCTCTGGATCACCTCACTGATGGGCCAGGGTCCCAGCACTGAAGAAGGCAAACTGTGAGAGAAAGAGGAATTTTCCACATTTATACATCTTTCATCTGTCAGATGAACTCATGAGAGAAGTGGAGCCACAGCCTGCATCAGTGCTCTATTAACACAAAGCAAGTTGTATTCAGGGTGTTGTTTTTTTTGGTGAGACTTGGCACAACAACATCACCTCCTATTTTGCCTTTGGAGTGAGCTTTGACAGGGATGTGTTTTGTGATTTAGAGTAATTAATCATGTGTTGACCTAACTTTCATCCTCAGCATTGCACACTGAGATTAGCTGAGTATTAGATAAATTTGGGCTCAGAGTCCCAAAATATGTAGGAGAAGCATTTCATTACAGTTGCACACAACCTTCTTCTAGAGAAACTGCTACGTTATGGCCTAGACAAGTGGCCTGTGTGGTGGGTGGGGAACTGGCTGTACTGAGGGGGTGGGAAACAGCTCCCTCTCAAACTGGTGACCTGTCACTAGTGGGGTCCTCCAGGGATCTATATGGAGCTCAGTGCTGTTTAACTTCTTAAGTTACCTGGGTGATAGATCAAGTGTATCCTAACAAGGTTTGACAACATTACCAAACTGAGTGGACACTTTGGAAGGGAGAAATAACCTCCAGGATAGGCTGGAAGAGAAGGCTAGCAAGAACCTGATGAAGTTCAGCAAGCACAGGTGTAAGGTCTTGCACCTGGGAAAACATAATCCAGGTGCACAGGCTGGGATCTACCCATCCAGGGAGCTGCTCTGTAGAGAGGGACCTGGGGGTCCTGGTGGACAGTAAGCTCAGTAGGAGTGAACAGTGTGATGCTGCAGCAAAGAAAGCCAGCAGGATGCTGGGTTACATCAGCAAGGGCATCACCAGCAGTCTCTGCTCAGTGCTTGTCAGGCCACACCTGGAATACTGTGTTCAGATTTGGTCCCAGCTCTACAAAAAGGATGTGGAGAGGATCCAGAGAAGGCCCACAGAGATGATCTAAGGACTGGGAAGCCTGCCATCGGGTGCTGGGACACCTTGACTAGTGCTCTTGCAAAGAAAGATGATCTTTGAGGTCCCTTCCAACCTGGTATTCTGTGATTCAGAGCATTTGGGAAACCCCCTCTATGACAACAGTAGAAAAAAAACCCCAAACTGATGACATTCTAGGATTCCAGACAACCATGACCAAAGAGCTTCTTTTACCTCGGATATGAAGGGACTGTATTCCTTCCTCTCAGATGTGGTCCTTCTCATTCCAATGTGTGCTAAATTATTGCATTTCCCAGCTGATCTTGGAGACCAAGTGGAAATTAAAATGAATTTAATGCCCGAATTGCACAGCCTTGAGGCAGTGCAGGCCGGTAGCAGTGCGGATATCAGATGGCTCCAGTCCTATATTATTGTCAAAGGGCCTGCCTTGACCTTTAAAGCTAGCAAAAATCTCGGTCAAGTTTTCAGAAAGGCTGACTGTTCTTTCGTGACCCTTGAAGTGAGTGAAATATCTCTGATTCACGAGGAGGGGGAAGGACTGAGGAAGGAGGCCATTTTCAGGTTCTTTCCTAAAACACGATTGGTGACAAAATACACCTGCAGTTGTAACAGGCAGTATCACTGGGCTCTGTCACAGCACGTATTACCAAAGAGGATTATGCTTACTGCCAAGTACAACAGAACTGTTAGTATTTCTGAAGAAAGGATCCAATGGGATCTTTGGCAGCTGTGGATGGAGAGACCTGGTAACCTCCCTGCTGCTGCAAGCTCCCTCTGGGGAACTTATCTCCTTATGCAGAGGAAGGCATTGGGACTGGTTCTCCTCCAGCCTTCTGTGATAAGGGAGGCTCCCCTCTCTCCTTACCCTTCTGCGACCCAAGGTACTCTGCGCTCAAGTCATCCATGTCAACTCTGCATTTCCCTTCTGGACAGAAAAAACTGCTGAGAGGGGCAGAACAGACTGTGCAAAATATGGCACGAGGCTGGTTATGTTGGCTCTGATACTACGGTAGCTTCAGCACCCAGGTTCCCTGCTGTTGTCTGGTGTTGGTTTAGCATTGTCTAAACCACCACAGCAGTACCTCTGTGTTTTGTCTGCGTGACATGGTACTAGACTTGGTTTATGCATCGATGTTTCATCAGGATTAACATCTGGCAGAACTCAGAAATTTATCAAATCCAGCTAAGCTGTCAAATTAACTTTGAAGCTGTCACAGCTGCTAAGATAAGCCTCCTATCTCTTTCATGATGTAGATTATTTTCAATGGTTCGTGAAGAAGTTAGCATTTCAGAAGGGTTTTCAGAAGGCAACTCATTAAACTCAAGCATACCAAGTTCAACTGCTTTCTGGAATGACCAGCATGTCAACTAAGCAAACCTTTTGTGAGTCCATTGTTTGTGATTAATTAGATTTCATTAGCCTGCTTCTTGCTTGTTTTCTGAAACCCATGGTAAACATCCACGAGTTTCATATTCAGAAAATGACAGTGGCTCTGTTGGACCAGACTAAAAGTTCCAGTAAATCCAGTATTCTGTCACTGATACTGGCCAAAAGTGAATGCCTCATATAAAAGGAGGAGCTGTACAATATATTCCCTTAGCACTCTCTGCTCTCTAACCAGACCCTGATACCTTCTAAGCTATATTCTCTATATTCTTTTTAACGCAGATTATTTGTTCTTCAGAAAACTATCGAGCCTTCCCTCGAATTGATACAAATTTTAATGCCCACAACCTTAAGCAAGGAGTCTTACAGCTTAAATACACCATGTGAGAAAAAACACCTTTTGTTTGTTTTGAGCTTGCCTCCTTACGGTTTCCTTGATATCACCTAGCTGCTACACTGGAAGAGAGAGTGAACAATCAATCCCTAGTCCTCTTCTCATGTAATTCATCACTGAACACACCTCTTCCTAACCATGATCAAAACCTGTACTCCCTATTTCTATCACCTCTGAGTCTTGTTTGCATTCACTCCCTGCTCTCAGCAGCAGTCTTCCCATGTCTACTATAGCGTGGCTGCTGCTCTCTGTCTTGGAAACCCCTCAGGTGCCCCTTTGCTCCGTTTCCTAACATGGATTTCTCACTTATGGACTTCCTTTGACTTTAAGGCACAAAAAGAGATCCTCCTACAGCTGTCACGCTGTATCTGTCAGTCTGCTGTTTATGCTTTCCCTCTTAATGGTTAGTGTGTGTTACATGGTTAGTGTGTGTTACACACGATACAATCAGTGATACTGAACGACTGGTTTTCAGTATTCACAAGGCCCACTAGTAAAACATGAGGCACTTTCCACCCTGCAGTATCTGAAGTCAAGACAAAAAGATATAAGGACAGAAATGATTGCTCTAATTAGAGCAAATTGTTTCAATGATGCCAAGTCCTGGATAATGTAATCAAATTTTCCTGAGGAAAAAAAACACTCCATGCCATTTTTCTTTTGCAGCAGGAAATCTAGCAGGCAGAGCACCTAATACGATTCTAATCTAAAATTCCTAGTAGTTGAATAATAAGAAACCCTGATTACAGCCACGTATTGAGTCATACATGGAATATTTAATGGATTTTTTTTGAGAGCTCTGAAGGTGGTTGCCATTTCTGTATGTAAAATTTCATGCAGCACAGGATTCCTGCAGGTGGTCCCAAGGAAAAAAAGAGAAAAAGTCAGATCTCTTTGAAAAGCAGATGTCTCTATAAATCCCTGCTGAATAGCTGAGAGTACTGTGGGCTGAAAGTCACAGGAGAAGGTAAGGCAGGTGTTCTGACAAACCTTGCTACTAATCAGAGCAGAAATAAGGCAACCACTAGTACTGTGCTTCAGCCAAACCTGTGTCTCCTGCTTTTGATTTAATAACTTTTTGCCTGGCAAGGTGCCTGCTGTGCAGTGATTCACTTCATATTTTAATGAAGAATAACTCAAGATAGAAAATGGAATATTGGATGGTAATGCAATGTAGGGAGTTTTGATGACCTGCTAATGCACTGAATTCAACTTAAGTGGTTTGTGAACGACAGCAAGCCCCTCATATTAAATTACAGTAGAGCATATATTTTCCATTATGCACTCTTTACTGTAATTTATAGCAAGAAAATAAAATCTATACCACAAACAGTACAGTAAGGAATAGATTCCTCTGCACAAGGACAAACCAGATAGTTTGGGATGGTAATAACGGTACCTACCTCTGGTTCGTTAAAATGTAAATAAACACATTAACGCCTTGAGCTGTTTTGCTTGGAGCTGCTCCAACTGATAGATAAGCAACGTGAGCCGAAGAGTTAACCTGTGCCACAGCTGAAGGGAGGGTTCTGTATGTTAGAAATGGAGTGGGTGGGGGAAGGAAGTTGTGTCCTAGCAGCAGCAGCAGCAGCTGTGTTTTGGTATCTGATGTAGAAGTAGGATTATATTTGATAGAGTGAAAGAAGGATTACAGTGCATCTGACAGTAGAGGGGGCTTGCAGGAAAATTGTTTGCTATGGATTATGGGGACATAATCTTTAATGTCCCCAGTAAATGTTGATTTTGGAGGAAAGATAGATAAAGTGCATATTAATCTTTAGGGGGAAAGGGATTGTATATGTAGGTTTCCATAACAACCAAGTATGACTTTGATTTGCTTATTATTGAGAGGGATGGTTCCATATCACGATGTTTGGTATACATAGAGCATGGCACATGTTTAAATATCACAGCTGTAAATAACAGACTTGGAAACAATCAAGAATACTACATCTCTTTATCTAATACATTATTGATGTAGACTTCCTACCAGGAAGCCGTGTTTTGAAATCATTCCATAATGCCTGTGAAGAAAAAAACTAAAACAAAGATCATGCTGACCCTTTTTTTTTCTTCTTTTTAAATTCATAACGTGCTATCATCAGATAAGTAAAAACCTTGATGAATATATGAATAATCTGGTAGTGTTTCATATTTTCTTTCTTTAAAGAAAATTGAGCAGAAGTGCATTTAAATAACCAGTATTGTTACTCTGCTTCTGGGAACTCATCCTCTAAAACTTGTGTGAACAAGCTTTTACTGTGGGGATACGAAGTATTAAATATCAAATCCAGTACAAGAAGATGCAAATCCCATTGAAAATCCTGCAGTTTCAATCTTGCCCCTTTCTCAAGTTTTCTTCCATAAGCATCCACTGACAAAGAGTGCTGGCAGCTCTGATGTGCACGTCTGAGTACATACCAGATTGCTGGGTATCCCTTGGGTCTCACACCTGAAAAGCAAAACTTGGCTTACCTGCAGTTATTGCTTGATGCTGGTGAAGGTAGAAAGCAGTATACATACTGAGATGTCAAAAGCATATCCAGACATGGGCCAGAAGCTCAGGGCTCAGCCTGTTTTAACTTGTCTTTCTGACGATAAAGGCAATTGACCTAATTTTTGTGAGTGAAATCCATGGGACCAGGATTTTGCTTTGGAATTATCTATTAGTATATAATTATACACGAGAGGATTGTAGGAAAAGTGTTTGAGGCTTAACTAGGAACTTTAGAATAAATAAATAAATAGAGAACAAAGCACTCAGTAAAACCATGTCACCTACCACAGGAATTTAATTAACGCCCCCCAGGCACAATCTACTTACTTGAATTTCAGTACTCAGAAAATGTGGGAATCATATCTGTTACCCCATAGCCTGACTTCCTTCTCAACAGAAAAAGTCTTTCTCGTGAGTATCAGAACAAATAGCAATAAGCAACTCTCTCAGTGAGAGAGTTGGGGTTGTTCGGCCTGGAGAAGAGGAGGCTCAGGGGGACCTTGGGGTTAGAGCAGCCTTCCAGTACCTAAAGGGGGCATACAAGAAGTCTGGAGAGAGACAATTTACAAGGGCATGTAGGGATGGGAGAGAAGGTAACGGCTTTAAACTGAAAGAGGATCGATTTAGATTATATATAAGGAAGAGGTTCTTTGCTGTGAGGATGGTGAGACACCGGAACTGGTTGCTCAGAGAAGCCACGGCTGCCCCATCCCTGGCAAGCGTTCAAGGCCAGGCTGCACAAAGCCTGGATGACATGGTCTAGTGTGAGGCATCCCAGCCCATGGCAGAGGGGTTGGGACTAAATGATCTTAAGGTCCTTTCCAACCCAAACTATTCTGTGATTCTGCAGTTTTATGATAGAATCGCAATGCTCTGTGAGATCCAACTAGCGGCTGTCCATGTCTGTGCTGCAGTACTTCTACTGTTCAAACACAACACTTTAAATAGTGAGCAAAAAATGGCCTCTGTGGAATAGTGCAGGACCATCTAAATCCTTAGAAACCAAACTGGATGAAAGGTTGTGTAATTCCTACAAGACAGATGCACTGTATTGTTATACCTCATCTAGGGATTTTATTTACTTGACAGAAGTTGAGGACAGTGAGTCTTCAAGCATCAGACCTCACGTCTATGGCTGAAGCTCTAAGCAAATCCTGCTCTCCCCAGGTTCTTGCTTATTGCTGCTGAAACCAACAGCAAACCTCACAATGACTTGAAGAAAAAAAGAATTAGGCTCTTACCCCCTTTTGAAGACTACGGATGCATCTAATGTTAGTTTCGAGTAGTGAATGTCATTTGAAAAAGCAGCTGAAGTGCACATGTGGCTGATTGTCAATTCTAATACTAAGTTTTCCTCTGAAATATTTTGCGTCTCATCTTCCAACCTATTTCTGCACCTAATTAATCTACAAAACCTAAAAAGTCTTCAGGTATCTACATATTCTGCTTGATTGCTCTTCTACGGGTATGCAAAATTTATAAGAAAAGATTCTTCTGATTACACATAATTGAGGCAACATTTCTCTTTTCAAGGAATTTTTACTACAGCAGCTAGACCATAACTAAAAATCATTGGCAGTCTTAAGTGGATTCCACTTAAGCAATCACAACATAAGTGACGCTGATTGTCACAGGGTTTTATATGGCAGCATGAGTATGACTAAATTTAATATGTGAAACAGAGCATTGATTCATTTCTCCTCTGGCAAAAAAAAAAAAAAAATCTTTATGCTTTTGCATAAGAGGTCAGGGTAGTCTGCATCTTGAGCAAATGTGATCTTCAGAACAGAAAACATTCAGTTAAATATAATAAAATATGTAGACTCGGAAACCCTCTCTGTTTTCACTGACCGCATAGCATTTCTGGCATGTAAAGAACCTCCTGCATGCTCAATAGGAACTAAGTGTTCCTGTGTACCTGGAAGAATTATGGCTTTTGGAATAGAACTAACTGAAATAATTTTTAAGTAGAAATTAATCTGAAATTATAATTTATTAATGAAGCATAGAATTTTAGTAGTACATCATTCTAGTATGGTGACATCAAGCCACTAATACAGAAAAACATTCAAAGAATTATAATATTTAAACTATATTATAATTTTAGAATCATAGAATAGTTAGGATTGGAAAGGACCTTAAGATCATCTAGTTCTAACCCCCCTGCCATGGGCAGGGACACCTCACACTAAACCGTCTCACCCAAGGCTCTGTTCAACCTGGCCTTGAACATTGCCAAGGAAGGAGCATCCACAGCTTCCCTGGGCAACCCATTCCAGTGTCTCACCACCCTCACAGTAAAGAACTTCTTCCTTATATGCAATCTAAACTTCCCCTGTGTAAGTTTTAACCCGTTACCCCTTGTCCTGTCACTACAGTCCCTCCCCAGCATCCTTATAGGCCCCCTTCAGGTACTGGAAGGCTGCTTTGAGGTCCCCACTCAGCCTTCTCTTCTCCAGGCTGAACAGCCCCAACTTTCTCAGCCTATCTTCATACGGGAGGTGCTCCAGTCCCCTGATCATCCTCGTGGCCCTCCTCTGGACTTGTTCCAACAGGTCCATGTCCTTTTTATGTTGAGGACACCAGAACTGCACACAATACTTCAGGTGAGGTCTCACAAGAGCAGAGTAAAGGGGCAGGATCACCTCCTTCGACCTGCTGCTCATACTCCTTTTGATGCAGCCCAGGATACGGTTGGCTTTCTGGGCTGCGAGCACACACTGAAGCCGGCTCACGTTCATTTTCTCATTGACCAGCACCCCCAAGTCCTTCTCTGCAGGGCCGCTCTGAATCTCTTCCTTTCCCAACCTGTAGCTGTGCCTGGGACTGCTCCCACCCAGGTGTAGAACCTTGCACTTGTCGTGGTTAAACTTCATAAGGTTGGCATCAGCCCACCTCACAAGAGTGTTGAGATCCCTCTGGATGGCATCCCTTCCCTCCAGCGTATCAACCGGACCACACAGCTTGGTGTCATCGGCAAACTTGCTGAGGGCGCACTCAATCCCACTGTCCATGTCAGCGACGAAGATGTTTAACAAGACCGGTCCCAGCACCGATCCCTGAGGGAACTTTATAACTGAATTTTATAACCCAATCGCATATAACATGCTTTCTTTAGAAACTAAGTGAAGGTATAAAGACTATCTGGAATTAGATTGAAGATTAGTGATTAAACTTAGATGAAAGATGCAGTGGAGATTGTTTGCTCTGTGTCACGCAAATAACATGCCATCTGATCACACAGTCATCTTCTATATTAATGCAGTGATCGGTTAATTGAAAATATGAAAAAAAAGGTACATTCATATAATCATAGAATAGTTAGGGTTGGAAAGGACCTTAAGATCATCTAGTTCCAACCCCTCTGCCATGTGCAGGGACGCCTCACACTAAATAATTTTGCCCAAGGCTCTGTCCAACCTGGCCTTGAACACTGCCAGGGACAGAGCATTTACCACTTCCTTGGGCAACCTGTTCTAGTGCCTCACCACCCTTCTTTCTTATATCTATCTAAAAACCTGGGCTGCAATTTCTCATGTTCCAGTTATGCACAGTGTGTCACCAGATTACCACAAAATTAAAAAGTAAAGCTGTTATTTTACAAATTAAATATATAATAAAAGCCAAAATTCAATTTTCTGCAAATGCTGCTATGAGCCTTGAGAATACTAGATTCATTTTCCGCAGGACATAAGAATTAGATCCAGGAATCATAGTATTACTGAAAGAAGCTGTCCATCTTCCTTACTACACTTTTAAGCATTAAATTGGGCACTGAGTTAATTCTTGTAGTGAATAAAGACCTGGCAAACTATTACAGAAGTAAAAGAGTTCAAATGTAAGGCAAGATTATACAATTCAGTATCTTTGGTACAAACACTCCCCCAAAAAGAAAACAAGACCAAAAAGCAGAATTATCTTCAATACATATATGTAGACATGGGCTGGAAAATTGCCCATAGAAAGTAAATTCCCCAGGCAGTTAAGTATATGGTTAACTCTACTTAACTGCTATATTTGGTTAACATACTAGATGAGGGGTAAAGTGTCATCATGGTATAGATACATAACACAGCTTCAGATTAGTCTGCAATGAAACTTTTAGTGAATTTTATTTTCTTAAGATAGCATTTCTGGTAGTTCTGTTGTGCTAAGAAATTAACTTTTATATTTACTCTGGAAGCAACTGATTGCAAACCACATTATCTTGGTTTGCGAACCTGTCATGGTCATATCAAGACTATACAAACATTTGCCATCAGTGTGGCCCTGCTATTTCATCAAGGCATATTCATTTTACCTGAAATGCTCTTGTACAGACTTTCTTGATATTGATGCAAGAAAATTACAGTCAGTCCACTAGCTGATTTACATGTAGCTTAGTGTTAAGGAATACATACTGTGAAGAATTTCAATAGACATTAGGGGTTTTATTTTTCCTTCTATAATTGCCTTTGTGTATGTATTTTAACTCATGATGTTGTATGATAAACAGTCCAAAGGAACATGGCCAGCAGGTCAAGGCAGGTGATTCTGCCCCCCCTGCTCTGGTGAGACCACACCTTGAGTACCGAGTCCTCAGTGTAGGAATGACATGGACCTGTTGGAGAGGGTCCACATGAGGACACAGAAATACTCAGAGGGTTGGAGCACTTCTTCTGTCAGGAAAGTCTGAGAGCGTAGAGGTTGATTAGCCTAGAGAAGAGAGAACTCTGAAAGACCTAATTTGCAGTCTTTCAGCTCTGAAAAGGGACCTATTGGATGAAGCCTTTGGTGAGATGGTTTAGTGTGAGGTGTCCCTGCCCATGGTAGGGGGGTTGGAACTAGATGATCTTGAGGTCCTTTCCAACCCTAACTATTCTATGATTCTATGATTCTATGATGATGGTTTTAGATTAAAGGAGGGGAGATACAGGCTGGATGTGAGGAAAAAATTCTTTACCATAAGGGTGGTAAAACACTGAAACAGGTTTCCAGAGAGTTAGTAGATGCACTATCCCTGGGGACATTCAAGGCCAGGCTGGATGTGGCTCTGAGCAACCTGATCCAGTCAAAGATGTCCCTGCTTATTGCAATGTGATTGGACTAGATGAGTTTTGAAGGTCCCTTCCAACCCAAACTATTCTGTGATTCTACGAAATCATACTGTTCTGGATAGGGCCTCAGGAATAATTTGTATTTTTTCTGTTCCTACGGATAACAGGCTAAGTAAGACAAACCCTAAGAGCAGGCAGAACGGTGCCATGAACACTGGTGATGTTGGTCAGGATCCTGAAGCAATGGGAAATGTTGGATTTGTCTGCTTCCGCAGGACAGGAGAAAGCCTGGTTGCCACCCTGTCACCTTGCAATAGTGGCTTCAGCAGTGTTTGGTCTCAAAAGTGACTGTGGTTAGGTTTGGCAGCAAAACCCAAATGCTCACTGCCTTTGTTAGCAACAGAAAAGCAAAAAAATGCCAGGTTTGATGTCTGCAGGGAGTCCTGGTTTAGTGCATTTCTTCTGACTCACAGGTCAAGAGACAAGCGGACAAGTCAGGTCATGGTCACGCCACTGTCATTGTAAGAGTGGGAGCCAGCAAAGTGGTCAGTAAGAAAGGGCGCTTCTGGAGGTCTACAGCAGCAGCAGCAGGGCCACCTTGACCCCTTGTTTCAATGCATCAGGCTTTCTTGTGCGAGAAGTTCAGCTGTGAAGGTATTTCCATGACTTTCACAGGTTTTTGGCTTCACACCATATGTACAGCTGAGCGTAGGCTCCCAAGCAGCTGGCTAAATCTGAACACACACAGAAAATGACATAAGAATAAGCCTAAAGCAGTGGGGTCTGAAATAAGAGGTACCTTAAAACATGATGTAGAACAGCGTGTAAAGAGCAAAAAAGCCAGGCATTTAAAGACAGAAAAATCACAGAATAGGTGAAATGAACCCGTGGGATTATACTTGCATGTTGAGCTGTAGGCAAAAGCAAGATTAACTGTATTGAGGTCAATAAATAAACCTCCCCTTCAGAAACAAATTACTTAATTTAGCTCTGTGGTGAGACAGAGCCATCTGCAATGCCCACCCATCGCCAGAGGTTCTATAAATAACTACTACTGTTGGACTAAAGCAAAAGAGGATTAAAACTCTCATTTAGATCCCTTGCAGAGACAAAATACAAGTTTTTTACTGCATGTGAGCAGTATAAGTGGTTGCTCAATGCTAGAGAATGATGGCCATCACAAAAGCCTTCCAGGGCACAGTGTGATACACTCATCTTTCCATTTGGAGCTAGTATTTCCAAATCAGGGACTGAAGAGAAAACCTTCCCAGAAAAGAATTTATAGGAATTAAAACGCAAAATGCAATTAAAAATCAAATCATTGGATAAGTTGAAACATGGGTTGCCAAGACAGTTTGGGACACAGAAAGTAACTAAAGGCTTTTTATGTCCCTTCATTTTTCTTCAACACATATTTTGATTATATAGGTGGCCTATCAAACGTCATAGAATAATGGAATGGTTTAAGTTGGAAGGGACCTTAAAGATCATCTAGTTCCAAACCCTCTGCCACGGACCAGGTTGCTGAAAGCCCTGTCCAGCCTGACCTTGAACAATGCCAGGGGCAGAGCATCCACAACTTCTCTGGGCAACAAATGCCAGTGCTTCACCACTTTCACAGTAAAGAACTACTTCTTTATATCTAATCTAAATCTACTCTCTTTCAGTTTAAAGCCATCCCCTCTTGTCAAATCACTACATGCCCTTGTTGAAAGTCCCTCTCCAGCTTTCTTGTAGGGTCCCCTTTAGGTGCTGCAAAGGTGCCTTCTCTTCTCCAGGCTGAACAACCCCAGCTCTCTCAGCCTGTCTTCACAGGAGAGGTGCTCCAGACCTCTGAGCATCTTTATGGTCTCACCTGGACCTGCTTGAGTAGGTCCACATCCATCTTGTGAGGTGGAGAATCACCTCCCTCAACCTCCTGGTCATGCTTCTTTTGATGCAGCCCAGGATGCAGTTTGGCTTTCTTGGCTGCAAGCACACACTGCTGGCTCATGTTGAGTTTCTTGTCAACCAAGACCGCAAGTCCTTCTCCTCAGAACTGGTCTCATTCCATTCTCTGCCCAGCCTGTATGCACCCTCATGGCCTGTGCCATCCTCTGGGGAAGGCAGCTAACACAGATCAAAACTCTTCCTGGGAGCTTCGTAGTGACTGGATGGCATGGGCACACAGATGTCACTGCTGGCGGCCCTCCCCTTACACTCTGCTTTTCTAGTAAAGCTGTAGCCCCAAAGACTGAAAGTGGCCAGAGAAATAGTGTGGGTTTTTAATCTATCAATTAGCTGGCACATTCTTGGTAAGTGGGAAAATTACTCCAATTGTTTTCATACCAAAATGTGTGCAGGAATCTTCTTTCTTTTGTCTTTCCAGCAGGATTTAAGGAGCTGTAAGGAGGAATTTTCAGCAGATCACATTAGGAAATAGTAATGAAAAGACAAAGAGGCAATGTAATGAAATCAGAGAAGACCACAGGCCTTCGTCTTTTTAAAATATTTATATCTTCCTCTCCACACCTTTGACAATGCAGTCTTCCTTTTCTTCATCCTCTTCTGTGTCTCCCTTTCTTTTTCCTTATTCTTCTTGTCCCATTCTCATAATTAAAAATGTTTCAATTTCTTTTTTAATCCCATTACTACAATGATTCCTCCTGCCTATTGCTCTCTGGCTCTTCAACCTACGGTTTCCCCCTCTGTTAAATAATATTTCTGGCAGTCACATGTTATGAGTAATCGACAGAAAACATTTCTATCCAAGAATAATAATTTGTCAGAGTAGGAGACCAAGATTTTATTTTTTTTCTTCGACATTATTGTCACAAAGCACTAAGGTATGCTATAAGAGATTTTAAAAGGTTAAGGGGTCAAGATAGCCTCTAGGAAGGAGTCTATTCCAGAAATGGATCATTATGAGAAAATATATTAAATGTTAAAAGTGGGAGAACCAACTGAAATTCAGGGAGCAATAAAGAGGAGATGGAGAGCAGAACATGAACATAAATGAGAAGGAGCCTCTGACCAGAACAGAGTGGAAAATCAGAAGGAATATCAGAAGGGGTTTTATAATTTGATTTTGAAAAGTCTGAAGTCAACTCTGCACAATACAGAGAGACTAGAAAAAGCCTGCATAAGTTTACATTATTCCCATGATTTTTATCAAATATAATTTTGGTTCCCTTATGTCCTGGGTTCAGCAGTAGCAGTCGTTTTTCTCCTTAGTAGCTGGTGCAGCGCTGTGTTTTGACTTTAGGCCTGGGAACAGAGCTGATAACACAAATGTTTTAGTCTGACCAAGGACTTTCTGAGCCTCATGCTCTGCCAGGGAGGAGGGGAGACAGGCAGCAAGCAGAGACAGGACACCTGACCCAAACTAGCCAAAGAGGTATTCCATATCACAGCACGTCATGCCCAGGATGTAACGGGGAGTTACCCCAGAAGGGCTAGGGCACTGCAGGGTTGGACGAGGTGTGGGTCGGTGCTCGGCTTGGGGGAGTGAGGAAAGTTATCAGTTGGCTGGTGTTGAGGTGTTGTATTCTTTCCCCTTGTTATTTCCCTTATCATTATTATCATTGGTGGTAGCAGTAGTGGTTTGTGTTATACCTTAGTTACTAAACTGTTCTTATCTCAACCCGTGGGAGTTGCATTCTTTTTGATTCTCCTCTCCGTCCCTCCGGAACTAGGGGGAGGGCAAGAAGGGGGAGAGTGAGAGAATGACTGTGAGATTTATGGATGATTTCTGTTTAAACCACAACACCTTAGTAAGTTTAAATCTGCTTACCTTTGGCTGAATTTGGCCCATGTAATTTAGACAATCACTGCTCAGATACTTTGTTTGATTTCTATTATAACTGGTGTAATTAGTATAGTTAGTTTGCTTGTATACGCATTTCAGAGTTTACACCACTCATGGACACAGTTGAGTGAAAAGGTGCTATTATGCACTTCAAATGGATTGCCACAGTTCATAAAATTACAGAATCATTAAAATAAATATTTGGAAGGGATCTCTCAATATCATTTCATCCACCCCCCTGCTCAAGGCAGGTTCAGTTAGGTCACAGTGCTCAGAGCTCTGTTTTGAGTTATGACTATAACCTAAGTTTTGACTATCACCAAGAATGGACAATCCAGAACCTCACTGGGCAACCTGTTCCAGCGTCTGACCATACTGACAGTGAAAAAAACAAATTTAAATCTAATTTGTGTTTCATCTCTTTCAACTTGTGTCCTCTGCTTCCTGTATTGTTGCTGTACCTCTGCAAAAGGTCTGGATCCATCTTGTCATAACTTCCAATCAGATATTTGAGGATAACATTTAAATGTCCTTTCAGCCTTTTCTGCTTAAGACTGAGAAAACCCAGTTCTTTCACTTTCTTCTCATTATGTCCTGCCCTCCACCTCCAAGTGACTTTGGGTACCTTTTCCTGGACTAGCTCTGGTATGTCACTGCCTTTTTTCATAGAAAAGACCCTAAAACTGGACTCAGCTCTCCAGGTTTGGTCTCAAAATTGTCAGTAGAGTGGTATAACTATTTTCCTTTATCTGTTCACTATCATCTTCCTAAACACAAATCAGTATTCAGTTGGGCCTTGTTCATAGAAAGGGACAACACTACTGGCTCATGTTCATCTTACTCTTCATCATGATTTGTGGTTACTTTTCTTCAAAGCTGTTTTCTACTCAGTTGGTGCCCAGCCTGTACTGTTGCATGAGGTAACTCCTAGACATGGGACTGTTCACATGTCTTTGTTGAAACTGGAAGTCCTGCTCAATCATTTTCCAATGGACATAAAGAAGGTGAATAACAGACATGATTCTCAAATCTAGTTGTTTGACTCACAGAATCACAGAATCCCAAGGGTTGGAAGGGACCTAAAAAGATCATCTAGTCCGAGTCTTGCTTCCAGTACAGAGTACAGGGAAAGTTAAAATATCAAAAAACCTTAATAACTGCACTGAAAATCATCTCTTTTCTCTGTTAGGTGAATACTGTAACTGCTAAACTATAGAACCCTATTATCTGTCTGCTCAGTGAAACGTGAGATGGGGCTGGAAAGGGAGAGTGTTTCATTCTAAAAGACTTGATAACTTAAAGATGAGAGCTGTGTTACACAATAACCTGATTCAAAACTGCTCAGGAAAACGAAAAAATCAAACCTAAGTCACTGTTGCCTGGACAAAGTCCACAACCACTAAGCCACATCATAAAAATAGAATTATTTATCCTATAAGATTTGATAAATGAGCACTGATTCAGTCACTTATCTCCAGAAGAAGTCTGAAGACTATACATTGTAATAGATAGGCATATTTTTATAATCAAGGTTCATGTGTTTAACCTTGGTGGCTTTAGTGTGATCCTCCCTCCACTGTTATTGCTGTGCTTAGCTGCTAGCTTAGTCTTTCAGTTCAGCATGACATGTTCTGTGGAGTAATGTTTTATCTCATGTTCCTTGTCCATGTGAGGCAGCTCCTTTGGGTATAACTCCATTGGGCTCCATTAGGTACCAAAGTCTAGTTCCATGTCAGATACTTTCAGGACTTTAATTGTAATGCCCTGGAGGTGTTCAAGGCCAGGTTGGACAGAGCCTTGAGTGACATGGTTTAGTGGGAGCTGCCCCTGACCATGGCAGGGGGACTGGAACTAGATGATCTGAAGGTCCTTTCCAACCCTAAATATTCTATGATTCTATGAATTCTGGATGCAATAGCCAATGGAGAGAAAATTCCAAACAGTGGTTCATCTCAGAAATCTTCTGGACCACCCTTTGGAGGTACCTATTTTTTTCCATTGGCTGTCAAGGGAGTATACAACGAGGATGCTCCTGACCTAGACATCTCAGGAAAATGTCTAAACATAAGTAGGCTGATGCACATTCCTACTGTTAAAAGTCTGTGTAAATGTAGCCCTAGTCTTAATGACTGGAATAGCTCATGGCAAGTGAGAAGACCCTCAGGGAGGATGCAAACCATTTGGGGATTTTGTGCTCAAAATTATAGTAGCTGAAAATAAGCATTACAAATCGGCTGATGTGGGACTTCTTTTGTTTTGTGTGTTTAGAATGGTCAATGTTGGATAAAAACTTCCTAGCCAATGGAAAATAAGCAAAATTTTATATCTTGAAAGCACTACAAATAAGATGCACAGTAACATTCATAAGGTTGTTGGGACTTCAGAAAAAATAGTAGGCTGAAATTTGACAATTATTTAGAAACATTTGAAGAATCCTCTGTGATAAATGATTTGATGAATTATATCAACACAGTGTGCTTGTCTAAACCATGCTTTGATCACCACCCACATGGCAATAATGAACACTGAAAACAATATATGTTTTATTCAGCACATAAATATATTTTAATTGGTGTTAAAGTGTTAAAATTGTTATAGAAAACAGAACACGGAAATGCACTAAGTCCATGATATCAGAATTGCAATGCTGGCGAAATAGGAACCATTCTTTGACTCTAAGTACAAGTGGTGTTGTGCTGCTTGAATTCACACAACTAAACAGTTTTCTTTTCCTTCCATAGACAAGGTGGTCTCATTCACACTTCCCTTTCATATGAGTCCATGTTAGTACTGTGCACAGCACCTGAAATGGATCACAGTTGTTCCCGGGAATATTGAGTAATTAAACCATGTGGGCAACCATGAGTTTGGCTTAACATGTATGGGTTATTCAGAAATCCATCCCTTGAGCCAGCTGGATTTTGAGTCTTGACCACATCTTGAATACTAATAATAAAATTAATGATTAATTTAATAATAAATTCTTAAATGTAATATAAATATTAATAAAATGTGCTAATATTCTATACCAAGGGCAAGTATCCCCTTAATTTAGGAAGATATCAGATAATACTTTTTTCTGTTTTTCAAGGATAGTTATTTGTGTCTCGTTTATGACTGTTAAGTGCTAACCAATCAGTGTTTTTATGGTGATAAACAGCAAACCTATTTTACTGCCGTTTTAAGTGGTTTCCATCCTCCCTTTCCCCTGCAGCTTGCTTCTGTCCCATCAGCTAGAACAGGGACATTTGATTTGGAACAGCCAAGAGGATAGAGATTTCTGGAAATAAAGCAGTGCAGAACAAGGGAGGGTAAATTCTATCAGTGACTGTCAGGTACCTGAGATGTGCAGCTGAATGTCAAATCAACTGTCTGCCTGGCTGCCTTTTAATCTCTGGTATGGGAGCGGTCAATAGAAAAAAACAGGGTTTTAATCTTTTTTTATTCCATATCACTTTGCAGCTGAGCTTTGCGGGCTAAATTAAAAGTCATGTTTCAACTCACAGATGGAATTGTTGCTGAAGCTGTGGCTTATGTAGAGACCAGTTTTGATATCATGTTGGTAAAAGTCTCACAGGAAGGAAGATCAGAGTTGGCGTCCTGCCTGGATCAGACCACTGTCTACAGAAAGGTTTCCATTGCCACCAGCTGCGCTAAAGCTCATCACAGAATTCTTCAGATTTCATGATCTGAAAATGATTATGTACCTCTTCTTAGAATAACTTATCTATACTCAGAGTTTACTTTTGCCCTCATGGCAGAATATTATATGGGAGCTAAGGGTGACTTAAAAGCTCCAGGACATAATTTTGTATCACTAAAATACCAATAAAAATGTCATTCTCGAGAAAAAGTGGCAAAGTAATGTTGCTTCTCAGGAAATGAAGACAGACAAGAGTGTTACTTTAATTGAGGTCAGAATAGAGGTTAGAATTTCTTCACTGCACAATTTAAATACAGCAAATGCACTGCAGTTTCTGCTGCCATTTGAATGTCAGAAACACTACTGTGCTAAAGCAATTCAGTGATTAATAATTTCACTTTCCACACAGCACTTGACATCTAATTTTTGCTCCATGTACCAACAGTACAATGTTTATGAGGGTCATAAGGAGTAGTTCGTGTAAAAGGTGTAGTTTGCAATGACAGCGTATTCCTGCTCTCACACATGTAATGTTGAGGAGGATTTTAAGTCATTGTCCTGGATTCAGCAGTAGCAGTCATTTTTTTCTCCTTCTTAGTATCTGGTGCAGCGCTGTGTTTTTGACTTTGGCCTGGGAACAGCGCTGATAACACCGATGTTTTTAGTAACTGCTTGAATGTTTGGTCTGACCAAGGACTTTGAGAGTCTCATGCTCTGCCAGGGAGGAGGGGAAGCCAGGAGGAAGCAGAAGCAGGACACCTGCCCCAAACTAGCCAAAGAGGCATTCCATACCACAGCACATCATGCCCAGGTTTTAACTGGAAGTTACCCACAAGGGCACTCACTGCTCGGTTGGGCTCGGTCAGCAGGTGGTATCATATTCCCTTCCCTTATTATTTCCCTTATCATTATTATTACTGGTGGTAGCAGCAGTGGTTTGTGTTATACCTTAGTTACTGGACTGTTCTTATCTCAACCTGTGGGACTTACATTCTTTCCATTCTCCTCCTCATCTCTCCGGAAGCTGGGGGGGGGGAGAGGGAGAGGGAAGAAAGGGAAGGGGGGATGATGAGCGAGTGAGACTGCATGGTTGACTGGGTTTTAAACCATGACAGTCATTCTTTTCTCAGTTTAAAGAACTAAGTCCCAAAGAGGCTGGTGGCCTTTTGTCTCTCATAATGGTGCTCTGTCACTGCCTGTCACTTCTGAGACTTTACAAGACTACTTGTGTGGTGTGTCCATGGCAAGGAGTTGATAAAAGCAGGGAAAAGCAGGTCCACATCAGGGAAAGGCTACAGCTGAGGAGCTTTGATATGCAGGACCATAGGTCTGAGAAATATTGACTTAGGTGGAGAGGGAGAATTCAGTTGTCTTCCAGCATCTGATCTCCAGGAATGCACCCAAAGACACAGGATTTGATATTTTTACATTGCTCTGAGCCTCCTTTCTTGAAAGGATTTCCAACAAGCTGTTTCATACTGTCAAACCATGTTAAGGTTATTAACCTCATTATCCAATGGAACAAAATGTCTGTATCCAGAGGCAGTCCATCCCAGAGGAACCAACAAGCAGCAGCTGCTAGAGGCAATCTGTGTCCACCAGCAAACCGTTGTACATGAGCAGGCTGTCAGCTCCTGTTTTAGTCCACTCCACTATTCCACCCCACAGCTGACACTTACTACAGACAAAAACTGCTTCTGGGTCTAGAAGTGGGTGGGCATGTCATTCTGGTCATGACAAACTCCTACAGACCCAAGGTACAATGGTTTAGTGCTGTAAAGTCTATGCTGGTAATAGTTTACTGATTGCCATGGTAACTAGGGACCTTACTGTGCCCATAAATGCCATTCATGCTCCTCAGAGCAATGTTCTGTAATCATAAGAGAGACTATTCAGCACATCCTAGCACATCCCAGCACATCCCAGGACAACACAAGTTACCATAAACAACAAATGTGGAGTAGGATTAGTTATGCTTATGTTGTATGTCAGGACAGGTGCCCTCAGTCTACCCTCCAGGAGCTTCTGCTGCCCCCAGTTAGACCTCTCTGTCATCTGCATCACTGCTGACTTGTCTGCAGCTTCTATACCTCAATACTTTACTGTGCAGTTACACTTAGGAGGTTGCACGTAGCACAGCAACTTAGTGCCTACCACAGCCTCTCTGTGGCATTGTAACATGCTCTGATTTCTGATACTAAGGTCATTATAAGAAAAAATGAATTTTATTTTGAGATAAAAAAGATTCTATTACCAGAAAAGAATATTTTTTGAATACTTGTTTGTTATTAGCAGATAATGGAAGGGAGAGAGCAAAAAATAAATTTCAACTTTTTCTATTAAACTATGAAACAAGAAATGTGTCTGGTCCATTCAGAGTAAGACAGCCACCATTTACACATGGCTGCATACACATTTCTAACAATTCTCATGGACTCTTGAACTTCTGAAATAGAACAAATAAATTAGCTGAAGGAGGGGAAAGAAAAAGTCTCCAATCTACACAAAACAAATGAAGATGGTGTTTGCAGGGTAATTAGATGAAGCATGAGAAAATTATCCATTATTCTGAAAGGCACATTTGAAATAAAAATGTCAGCCTTGTTATGTTATGAATAAATCCTGTGAGGTGTTGAGTAATAGCTGGCCATCACACACCAGGATTTGGTCAGGATAAAGCTCTTGGTGGTCATGCCAAATTAGACGAACCTTCTTTAGTGTGCTGTTTAGAAAAATACTGGCAAATAAAAGTATTATGCAGTCTGGAACAACTAAGAAAACTATCCTAGTGCAAGTGAAAGAAGGACGTGAGTAGCTGGTAAACGTATTTGGGTTAACTGCTGAATTTTGGTCTGTCTACAGGCATAAGAAGTTTGGATATCATGGACAATAATTTATTCTTTTTCAGGTTTTTTCTAAACCAGAATTTGGATAAACTTACCAGAGATACAGAAAGATTTTTTACAATGCATATTCATCTTAGTTTGCAGTGAAATTCAGTATCTATTGAATTACTGGTGACTGCATGTTGGCACAAAGAAAGCTGAAATAAATTATTCATTACAATTAGCATAGAAGTGCAAGATTTCACAGGAGGGATCAAACTGCAGTGACTCATTCAATCTATCTTGGTGTTTACTGAGGTTTCAGTACTCTCGTAAGGGTGGAAAAATTGCTGTGTGACTGAGGTCAGGTAAAGAGAGACTTTGAGAAAATTGTAACAGCAGTATTTGAGTAATGCGTTGTACGGAGTACTGTTAAAAGGTACTAGCAGCTTCTATGAAATGCTTCTTTTGATTTAATTCAGAATAGCAGGCTAATCTACAGGTGGTGGATATGTTAGGTCAATGGAACAAGCAATCAAGTCTGTCCACAGAGAGTAACTCGAAACACCACTTAAAGCAAGAAAATCGTGAAAATACCTGATCAGAAGCTAGGACACAACACCACTGGGTATCTGTATGCATTTGAGGCAGCAGGCAATGGCACAATCCATCAGAAAATAAAAAGGTTTCAAGAAGCAGCAAAACATTAGAGCTTCTCTGGCCCAGAACTGACAGAAAGTTCAGATATGGCACCTGAAAGCAAAGAAATTGTCTGTTTCTTATATGCAAGAAAACACCTATGTGTACATCCCCTGTAAACAAGCAGATTGCAGCAAAAGAAATCCAGCTCTTACCACTTGTCCCTCCATCACAATTAATCTTGCAAGTGCCTTACTAAAACCCAGATCGATGGGGCAAAATTATATTCAGAATCAAAAGACTTAGATGATGAGAAACATGATAACTTTTACAGTTCTGTAAGGGCCTTAAACATGTGTCTCTATCTGCCCATGGCAGTTTAAAGTCCTTTCCGAGATCATCTAATATCTTTCTGTGACATCACAGTCTTTACAAGAATTTGAAAGGATAGCAAGATTTTGACTGGAAGATGGCTGTTAAAGAACATTCTAGGACATAAATCAAGCTGAAAAGTTAGAGAAGAATTCATAAGATTAGAAGGCTATAGCAAGATGAAACTGCTAATAAGTATTTGTAATTTGTTGTGCAGCTTGAATTCTCCCTGGAGGTGTGAAATCACTCACAGCTAAAATGCAATCTAAGAGGTGACAAGAAAAATTAAACTTCTCCAAGACTTGATTCTTGGGTGTGATCAATGCTCTGTAAACATATGCCCAATTTTTTTTAATCAACATAATTAGTTAGAAGGATATTTGGTGCAAGAAATGTACTTTGGCCCAATGCTCTTAAAGCTAGTAAGCAGTTTAAAATTAGTTGAACGTCTTTGCTGCATTCTTAGCGTTCATTCACTGCCTTGGATCATTTCTGCTGGTTTCAATGCTGTCAAAACCATCAACTTACTAAATAGCAGCATTGCAGCCATCTCTGAGCAAGCAAGTCCTCTTAGCAATGGAACAGTATTTGTAGGTCTTGAAATAGAGTGAAATTCAGGTGCAAATCTTCCAAGGCACAATTTTGTTACAAAAAGGAATAATCAGAGGAGGAATTTGATTGGAAAATGAATTACAGTAATTGATTCACAAGACAGAGCCAAATTCAAGTATTCAGCACTGATCCTGGAAGCTCAGCAGCATGATGGGACTTTTCGCTGGGATGTTAAAAGAAATAATTGTCGTCTATGGTTATCAGACCATCTCAAGAACTCCTAAGTTTATTCTGTACTTCCAAAGCCAAGAAAAAAATTTCAAGGAGATTTGCTTAGTCATGTATGCACCAACCTCATTTCTGCTCCACCTGCAGTCTGCAGAATCGCAGATGGTCAAAGTTTCTGGAAAAAAGCTTCAGGATTTAATAAGTTCAATGTTTTGTAAGACTTGTTTCCTTATTATCTCTTGGGCTGGGGCAAGGGATGGGTCTAACTAAATATTGCTGGCTTGGACAGAAGCATTTTCGCATTTTTTATGAATTTCTGTATACCTTTGTACAAAAATCGAAATTAACATATGGATACAAATTTGTTTTTCCAAAGAAGCTTGATTTCTATAGCTTTTTACTCTAATATTTATGTAAATTATTTCAATGACTACCGTCTTTCTCATCTTGACAGTTCAAGGTTTGGCCACATGAATCAATCTTTTGCTGGTACTTCATCAGTAAGACAGTACTGGTTTATGCATACACATCGTCAAGGTAACTGTATTTATATTTGTGTTTCCACGCTAATTAAAAAAGAACCAAACCAACAAAACATGCTTAAGTACAGTACATGCACATCAATCATGAAAATAAAGTAGAACAAGAAAAGAAATACAAACATGATGGGAGAACAGGATAGAAGTAAAAGATCATCTGGAGATGCATTAGCCTCTGATTTCAGTAAGGATCATGATGTTAAAAATAGAATCAGGGAGTAATTTGAAATGGACTTCCAGAGATCATCTAGCTGACAGACTACAGGGATCAAAATAAGGTTTAGGCCACATATACCTCTTTGGGGCTAAGGCCCAGACCAAGAACAGGGCTCATGTTAAGATTTAGGATTTAAGTTAGTGATCAAAGGTTAGACCTTTCGCTCACAATCTGCTTTTAATCTGTACAGTTGCTTCTGTTGTATTTGCAGTTTCTAAGCTGAGGAAACAGACCTTAGCCCAGACCAGTGGCTTCATCCATCCATGAAAGCACCTAGTGCTAATGTAATTTATATCTGTCACAGCAAATATAATGAAAAATGGGAACAATACAGCTTTTGATTTTCCCCAGAGTAGATCCGTTGGCCTTAGAAACTGAAATGACTGTTGGTGGATATTCAAGGATCACCTGCTACAAGCTCAGGAGTCTTGCATCCCAGCTAGAAGGAAGTGCGGCAGAAGGGCCAGGAGACCTCCTTGGATGGATAAGGAGCTGCTGAGGAAAATTCAAAGGAAAAAAGAGGCTTATAAAAAATGGAAGCAAGGACAGGCGGCCTGGGTAGAGTACAGGGATGTTGTCCGGGAAGCTAGGGACCAGGTTAGGAAGGCTAAGGCCCAGTTAGAATTAAACCTAGCCAGGGATGTTAAGGATAACAGGAAGGGATTCTACAGGTACGTAGCAAACAAAAAACAGACTAGGGACAACATAGGCCCCTTGAGGAAGCTTTTGGGAGACCTGGCTACACAGGATTTGGAGAAGGCTGAGGTTCTGAATGACTTCTTTGCCTCGGTCTTCACTGGCAAAGGCTCTGACTGCACCACCCAGGTCTTAGAAGGCAGACGCAGGGACTGTGAGAATGAAGACCTTGGGCCCACTGTAGGAGAGGATCTGGTTCGAGACCATCTTAAAAATCTGAACATGCACAAGTCCATGGTACCTGATGGAATCCATCCGCGGGTCCTGAAGGAGCTGGCGAATGAAGTTGCTAAGCCACTGGCCATCGTATTTGAAAAATCATGGCAGTCAGGTGAAGTTCCCGACGACTGGAAAAAGGGAAATATAACCCCCATTTTCAAGAAGGGGAAAATGGAAGACCTGGGGAATTACAGACCAGTCAGTCTCACCTCTGCGCCTGGCAAAATCTTGGAGCACATTCTCCTGGAAGGCATGCTAAGGCACATGAAAAACAACAAGGTGCTTGGTGACAGTCAGCATGGCTTCACTAGGGGGAAATCCTGCCTGACCAATTTGGTGGCCTTCTATGATGGGGCTACAGAACTGATGGACAGGGGTAGAGCAGTTGATGTCATCTACCTGGACTTGTGCAGAGTGTTTGACACTGTCCCACACCACATCCTTCTCTCTAAATTGGAGAGATACCAATTTGACGGATGGACCACTCAGTGGATAAAAAACTGGCTGGATGGCTGCACACAAAGAGTTGTGGTCAATGGCCCGATGTCTGGCTGGAGACCGGTAACGAGTGGTGTCCCTCAGGGATCAGTGTTGGGACTGGTCTTGTTTAACATCTTCATCACTGATATGGACAGTGGGATTGAGTGCGCCCTCAGCAAGTTTGCCGATGACACCAAGCTGTGTGGTCCGGTTGATATGCTGGAGGGAAGGGATGCCATCCAGAGGGACCTTGACACGCTTGTAAGGTGGGCTGATGCCAACCTTATGAAGTTCAACCATGACAAGTGCAAGGTCCTACACCTGGGTGGGAGCAATCCCAGGCACAGCTACAGATTGGGCAAAGAAGAGATTCAGAGCGGCCCTGCAGAGAAGGACTTGGGGGTGCTGGTCAATGAGAAAATGAACATGAGCCGGCAGTGTGCGCTCACAGCCCAGAAAGCCAACCGTATCCTGGGCTGCATCAAAAGGAGCATGACCAGCAGGTCGAAGGAGGTGATCCTTTACTCTGCTTTCGTGAGACCTCACCTGGAGTATTGTGTGCAGTTCTGGTGTCCTCAACATAAAAAGGACATGGAACTGCTGGAACAAGTCCAGAGGAGGGCCATGAGGATGATCAGGGGACTGGAGCACCTCCCATATGAAGATAGGCTGAGGAAGTTGGGGCTGTTCAGCCTGGAGAAGGGGAGGCTGCGTGGAGACCTCACAGCAGCCTTCCAGTACCTGAAGGGGGCCTATAGGGATGCTGGGGAGGGACTCTTTGTCAGGGACTGTAGTAACAGGACAAGGGGTAACAGGTTAAAACTTAAACAGGGAAAGTTTAGATTGGATATAAGGAGGAAATTCTTTCCGATTAGGGTGGTGAGACACTGGAATGGGTTGCCCAGGGAGGTTGTGAGTGCTCCTTCCCTGGCAGTGTTCAAGGCCAGGTTGGATGAAGCCTTGTGTTGGATGGTTTAGTGTGAGGTGTCCCTGCCTATGGCAGGGGGGTTGGAACTAGATGATCTTGAGGTCCTTTCAAACCCTAACTATTCTATGATTCTATGATTCTACGATTTAGCTCAATTTTTTATGAGGGAAAGGAGTTTCACCAGAATATGGAATTTTCTCCAGGTTCCTAGTTTTAAACATGAGCTCAACTACCACAGAAATAAGTAACCACATGTACGGGAGCATCCAGCATTGGATTGTACTCATGTGTGAACATAAGGATTGATTTTAGCATTTATTAAGAGTTTGAAGGCTTATTTAAATCTTTTAGCACTGCTCAATCAGGCTCATTTTATATGAATGAGACTCCTTTTGCTGCACATGCAGGTTCTCCTGACATACTTAAAATGTTTTATTAAAGAATGTTCAAGCCACTCGTATCCTAACACTGCGTACACTGGAAGGGGAAAAAATATCCCAATTGTTCGAAGAGCTGAAATATTGAAAGAACAGAGCAAGTCAGAAAGCTCATGTGACTGTGAAGTCACTTGTCTGAAAAGGACTATAGCAGAAGCAGGATGGATAGAAAAGGCTTCTAATATCATCCGTGTTAAATGGACTATTGAGTGCACACTTGGGAAATTAAGATAATTAGGAGGTTTCGTAGTATGCTCCTAACATTTACAATCTTCCAAGCAACTGTCTCTACTTATTTTTTTTTCTGCACTCCAAACAAAGAAGATCAAGGAAGAGGGCTGGTTGGGGAAGAGAAAAAGATTTTTAAAGAGCACATTACCAGTGTGCATAAGGGATAATTTCAGTGATTACTGTGAGCTTGCCTGCTCACTTATATGCTTCTGGCATCTAGGGGTCAAGGGAAGGGAAGTTCTGAACACACTGTTCAGCTTTGGCTTCCCTTGGCTCCCACCTACACTGTCTTACAGTAGAAATGCACCCACAAAGGAGATAATAACCTGTACTTCATCAATTGTCTTGTTAATATTGCTCTAAATAATGCAGAGCAGTGTAGGCTTCACAGACAAAAGGAGGTACAGAATAATATTATTCTACTCAGTAAGGGCCTGAGTCTTCTTACCATTACAAATCCAGATCAATACAATTTAAATAAATCATATCACTTGAGTCATGAGATTGCAGAGGAATAGAATTTGTCCCACTGCTGAAGGACCCCCTTAATACAGCTATGTTTTGCTACCTAAACCTGGTAGCAGAGACCATTACTCCCTCAAATATTCCTGGCAGGAGTGGATATAACCGAGAAAAGACACTACAGTGCATTAGCACTGCTTGGTGTTATGAGAAGATAGCTTTTTGGTGTTACTTACCTACCTCCTCCTCTTAGTTAACACTTCAGCTGTATCCCTACCTATACTGTTATCACATTGCATAGACAGTAGGCCTGGCTGTGATCTTTTGTTAGTATGAAAAACTAGCCGACACTGAATATGTATATGTTAGGAAATTCAACACTGCTTGCCAGCTCCCAAAGCTATGTGTACCTACAGGCAGATTTTCACTTTGACTTCAGAGGCAATTTCACAAGAATGAGTGAAACTCCAGTTTTAATTATTTGTCCCAAAGCACTGGAATGCAGGAGATTTTCAGGTAAAAATGACGTTACAATTTCCTGATCTCACTTCTGGAAGTGAGCTCTCAAATTGAAATCAAAAATAATCATTTTAGGTAGCCATCAGGACTGGACATATGTTTAAAGGTTTCGGATTTGCAATTGAAGAAAGGATCATATAATCAAAAACAGTGATGTGAATTCCAGGCATCATTATAGGAAGCGTGCTGCCTGTAGTGAAATTGGGCTGTTCATTGAACTATAGTTCTGAACCAATTAGAGCTTTAAACATTGCGTATTATAAAAATTATAGCAATGGCCATGATAATTAAGTAATCTATGATTGCACATGATCTTAATGTCACGCTTAAGGCAGGAGGTGCACTTTATGCTTTAAAATATTAATTGGCCTTTAGGAAAAGAAATGTTAGATGGACTTAATTTGAAGGATTAAATGGTACCTTGGACTGTGTTCCTAAGTAGTAGTTTATAGGATAATAGCAACTGACCCCTATATGTCTCCATGACCTCGTTGGACTTCAGTAAAAAATATTTACCTGCATGCCCAAAAATTCATCAGTTTTAAGACTTCTTGCATTTAGCAAGCCAATCACTTGTATTTTTTCTGTTCAAATTTTCAAGAATTTAAACATGTTAATAACAGTAGTTATTTTGTTGGTGGACACTCCTATAAGCATTTACCATTAGTGACTGGCATGAGAACCTGTGCTATTTAATGTTTTATGTTAATAGTAAAAACTAGAGAACAAAGCACTGAGCTTTCAGGGAAAATCTGATATTAACTAATACTTGGGAGTAACATAGGAATCTTGCATTGTACGGGAAGTACAGGATCAGGCTGAACATATTTACAAGGCCTGAATAGCCTGAAGGAGCCTGAAACAGCCTCAACAAGACTTGCAAAGCAGTTGTCAGATTAACATTGCACCCATCAGCCAGTCAAAAAGCTAACTGAGATGTTTCCTTTCATTCCTTCTCCTTCCAGTGGCCCGTGACTGCTGTGAAAGTATCACCTCAGTGTTCTGTCCACAGTGCCTTTGACATTCCCTTATGGTCCCTCCAGCTCCTTATTTGTCTTCATCTCTCATGCATGCAGAACTAAAGGGGGGATGTCCATGCGGGTAAAATTATTATACTACGATAATGTGTTTTTCACCTATGGAGCCTTTCATTCCTTTTTTTGTTTATACTTTATTTTACTGTTTGTTATCTTGCCTTACACATCACATCGAAAATGTCTTTGCTCTCATCCCTGAGTGCAGCTGTAATAACTAAAAGTGTTCTAATTTTTGTCAGATATTTCTGTAACTCAAGCACATAATTTGGTGCACAATTTTCCTTGTTTTAGCTTGAGACTCCAGTGTGAGGGTCATTAGGTGACTAAGCTTGCTTGCAGGAAGAAGTGATGGGGGCACAAAGCACTCATTGCTGCCCTTCTTAAATCTGTGGTCTAAGCAGGCCTTACATGACATACAAGAAGCAGATGAAACTAGCTTACATGAGCTCCCCCATCCTCTCTGCCCTATGAGTAGAAAGACAATAAAATCCATGGGCTTGCATCAGATATCCACCCTAATCAAAATAAAAAGCTTTTTGAGATGGTCTATGGCATCCCACACTACCATTAGCTGATGATCCAGAAATGCATGAATCTTTAACAGGTTTTCAGTAGCTGTGTTTTACTCAGTCTGTTAAGCATCTCTCATCTGTTCCAGAGACAAGTATGTTGCTGGTACTTTCAGGTGAAAATCTGTGTTAGCTTTCCCCTCAGGCACTTGTTCTTTTCTCTGATAGCAGAAGAATGATCTTCTGTGAAGAGACCAAATTTATGTAAGAACTCCCTTAAGATATAACCTGCTGCCATAGCCCTCAGTGGTTCCTGAACGAGTCTCCTCTAGAATGCAGTCTTCTTACAGAAAGTGAGTGGGGACAGGACAGGGTTAGTGTTTGTAGAATTAGGAAGTCTTCGGAAATGTGAATAAACTTCCCCACCTCTGGAAAAGATTATCTAAATCTGCATCATCACCTGAATGAGGATATTCATATCCAAATGACCCCAGAATAGCTTAGGATCTAGATAAATCTAGATCCCAAGGAGAGGTGAAGATTGCTCCTACATCCCCCTTTTTCACTTTGTGAATTCTGGTAGACAGGATGCCTATATAGCTGGCAACCCTGAACATCTCACAAAGGAATCATCTTTTTAGCATCCTTTTTCCCTCCTACATTTTTGTTGCTTTGTATTTTAAGCAGCTCTTCAGAAAAGGTTTCAGACTCACAGGGCCAGGTCACTTGAGGGGATACCCTTTAAGTTTGCTCCCCAGTTCACTCTGAGCCAAATTCACTTTTTACTCCAGCATCATCCTCTGTTTCACCCTGGACTCAAAAAACCTAGAACGCTTAGTCAAAGAGGCAAGAACATCAGTAAGAGTGAGATGCTGACAGAAACACTTTGGCAGACACTCTGCTCTTCTCCACAGAACTGTGCTGAATAAGAAAGTGATAGACAGAAGCATTCATGTTAGGTGCTTTCAGGATAAAGAATGTTAGAGAAGCGGTAAACAAAACAAGCGTAGATAATTTAGTGTGCACAGCATGAAGCAGAAACTCTGGAGAATAGAAGAGTTAGAGCTGAATTTGTTCTCTGCCTCTAATACGTGCCATGGGCTCTGGTCTCTATTTGTCTGAGGAAATTGAGTATTACATGTAGGCATGCAAAAAATTATGACTTCTTTTGCCTAAAGTCTTAAGACCCTCTAAGTTTTAGCTCTCTTAAGATCCTGTATACTTGATGATCTGAAATTCTGACTATGTAGAAGCCAAGAAAACTGTATGACAGGTAACAGTGAAAGGGACAAGGTCCAAATATCCTCTTCAGCACCCTGATATGAGACTGTATCAAGATGCAAACACTATTACTGAGGCTATTTGGAAGTTGCTCATATTTTCTATTATTCCTTGCTTAGCCTTCTGTTTGTTTTCATATTAGTCTCTTGAGGGAACACAACAGTCCAGTTCTGCCTCTTTCTTTTCTCCAGTGGATTTCTGATCTCTCAAAGCCACCATGCATTGAGGTACAGGCCACTGACATACTGCAAGCTCCACATCTGATCTTGCTGCCCTGACAGCCACAGAAATGTTGTCACAGCTCACAAGGCTGGACTAGTGCCAGCTCAATATAGCTTTAATGGGATCACTTTCTCTGGTGACTGAGGAGGCTTAGCTGCCATATGGTCTCTTTAGGCTTCTTTTCTTCTAGTGCCATGGAAGTGAATTGCCCTGCCACAAGCTGCAGAAGGGGAGATCAAGAATCAGTGTTCAGAAAGAGGAGGTGAAAGTACAAGACAACAGGCAGATTTATAGGTTAGCAGAGGAGTCATTTATCATGAAAACTAAGTCTTAGTGAAAGATGGCAGCAACTGAAGGGGCAGAAGACACAAAGTTCACTGTCCTGTACACGTTTCCCTTCTAGTACGGAATCTATCAGCAGGTTATTTACCTGTGCTTTTCTAGCATTTTCCAAACTCCTAAGAACTGAATGTTTAATATAGCACAAATGAGCCTGCAGAAAGTATCCAGCTGTGTTCAGAGAGCAGGCTTTGGCAGTTCCCACAGGAATACTGGGGAAAACAGTCCTAGCAAGGACCAGGGGTGTCCTGATGAAAGTAGCTATTGACTTTTCAGCACATCCTTGAACTGATAATTAGACCAAGTGAGATGAAGAACAAAATAAGTGGTATTAACAAGTAATCAGAGAGTGATAAATGCAAATGTCAATAATTTAATTACTGCTATTCTTCCTTGAGAAGTAGCAAGTGGAAAAATACAAAAACCCTATCCAAAACCCTAACCAAAGCAGAAGATAGTGGTCTAGGACCAAATCTACACTTCAGGGCTGCCTGCTGTATAGCTGAAACTCTATTGCAAAACCAGCTTTACTTTCACAGCTGTCCTTCCACCACCATGACTATTTCTTCGTGGGAGACATGGTTTAACTCTACCAAGCCAGAGTATACAAAGTACTGAGACTGATGGAGGAACTGACTGACAAAGACCTTCATGACTTACTGCTGATGGTATTGACTTGTCCAAAGACTACACTGGTGTAGACAAAGCAGTCAAGGCTCTTAGTTCGTTGTTCAGAGTCAGTATCCATACATTAGAGCTTTTTCTGACTGATCCTCTTGAGGGAAACACAGGCAGTGCCTTGTTGAGACAGACACAACATCATACTTAGTAATGTTAATCTTGCCAGTGAAAGCATTCCTCCATTAGCCTGTTTCCACCTACATTAGTAGTTTTGCTGGCATAAGCATGTGAAACAGAGGATATGATTTTTTCACGCTCCCTTTGATTTCAATATTTAATACAGCTGAACCTTCTATCAGTGTAACTTGAGGATCTTAAGCCAAATGGAAACAAGCTTTTGCTAGGGTAGCAAGTGTTGGCTAAGACAGCATCCTCCCTAAGAGATTTGGTTACACCACCAAATGCTCCTTGTAGACCTGCCAAATGAAGAGTGGTTTTGGGTTTTTTTCCCCTTTGTTTAGCCCTTTGAAGGGAGATAATGAGAGCTGCATCGTTAGGAAAAAAACCTCCTCCTGCTGTTCCGCATTGCATCTCCACCAGAGGGCTCTGCTGGTGTACCTACGTGTGCTCAGCCGGGCTGGGAGCTGGATCCTCTCCCTCAGGTGCCTTTGATACCTCTGGACTGCCTGGGATCTCTACGACAGCCCCTCGTAAATCCTCAGGCTGGCTGACAAAACTTAAATACACCAAAGCCAAATGTGGACAAAAACCAAGAAAAAGTTAAAAAGGCAGCAAATCCACCAAAATCATATGTCCACCATTTTTTCAGCCAGCAATGACAATTACAAAAGTCTTAATCCAATAAAGGTGTGTGTTGTGGACTTCTTTACAAGATAAAGGCCAAAGTTTGCAGTAAAGAGTTGAGCCTTGCCACAGAGCAAAAGACATACCTAATATGTCACAAACTCTGCTCTCCAGTGCCTTTGGCTTTTCATATACCTTAGAGTACTAGGTGTGTTTTCCTCAGCAGTGTAAATACAGGTGAATAGAGCCTTCTCTCTAATGTGGACAGTGCAGTGTTTACTCACTTCATGTGACAATCAAACTAGTGAGATCACTGTATTTCGCATTTGCCCCTGCACAACTGACCTCATACTCACTCATAGGAGAAGAAGGTCAGTCTGTGTAACTGTCAGTGAAAGGAAACTTGAGGTTAAAGCTTCCACCTATGTACTAGGCATAAAATCTTCCTGCACTGAATGATGAGATTTCTGACACGGAAGTTAACTCTGATGAGCAAAGCACCAGGAAAGCAGAACTAAGGTCACTTTCATGTCTAGAAAGAAATTGCATGTTTCACCATAGCAAGTGGTTGGCTCTATATATTCGAAAGTTGTGGAATATTATTAGTTTTCTAATAACATAACTAATTCCTAGTTTTCTATCTAATAATTACAGTAGGTTTGCATGCCCAAGGCTTGCACATGGTGTTTTTTTTCTATTTTTGTATATATATGGAATATTGCTGTACTCTGAAGACTGTGTTTTCAAGACATTCTTGTAAAAACAGCTTTAGAGTGTGAACTAACTGCAAGCCTAAAATCACCTTTGGTAATGTGGGTTATGAATTTGAGACTATTATAATTTTATTCAATTTTTGTGGATGCCACCTAGGTGAAGGAGGTTGTGAATATGGTTAAAGACATTTCTGCAAGGATCAATAGTGAACATAAAAAACAGCTGTAGTAGAGCTAACTACTGTCATCTTAGTTCATGGCCTGAGCTCTTACGTGAGCATAGAGCCCACGCACCGGTTTGTACTCTGACTCATGTCTGCAATGAGACAACTGGCTTCTCAGGCAAGAAAACGCATGTCTGGGCTAGATCTGCCTCACACACTGATTTTGCCCTTCTAGGCAGAATAGGTACATCCAGCTCTAATTCTGCCAGAGACAAGTATGAAGGTAGCCACCAAATGTCTTTTATGCTTTAAATATGTGGGGGAACAAAGCCCTGTGTGAGAGTCTGTGTTTTCCTGGCTCAATGACTGTGTTGTTCTATGATCTGCATTTGAAGAATACCAACAAATTTCAACTGGTTCAAATTACAGAAGACAGCTGCCTGTTCTTTCCTCAGCATATCTCCAAAGACATGCAGGGCACTGCATTGCACAGAGTGCCCTGGCTCCCAGGCCATTTGTAACCTTCGGTCAGCTCTAGCCCACGGAGTGACGTATCGTTTTGTCTTTGGGGTTTTTAGAATTTGTTGTCCCTTGTTCTGAGGTTAATGATGAAGTTCATTTTGGCAGCAGTGGTAGAACATTAGCTGTGAAATTAGGACTTTTATACAAACACAAATATGGTACAAAAATCTCACGTAAAATTGAATCAAAAGTGCAGCACTCCTTCCCCCACCCATATGCCTTCTTGGTCTCCGTCACAACTACTGAGTTCATTTGAGAAGCCTAATCAGACACTATATCTGTTGATCTTCTGAGACTTAGTGATATGGTGGTCTCAAGGAAGGGCATCTGAGTAGCGCTTGCCTTAACCCTTAAGTGGCCTAGAGCTCTTAATTCCAGACTGTGCTGAGACACCTTCCACTTCATCTGGCTTCTGATGAAGGAGATTCATGATGAAAAGTAGCATTTTTAGACAAAGATGTTAAAATCTGATGTTTGGGGTTTTGAATTTTTTATTGTGTGACTCTGGATTTAATTGACTTTTGATAGCCGTGTTTTCCCAAATGCTGAGACACATAATTTAATGAACTGGAAAATAAAATTGTAAATTGTCAGCATGATTGCGCGACTGCTTAGAGATTGGATTGCTTAGTCACTCGCAAGCCTGTGACATTTTTAAAGGTTGCATGGGATTTTAGTTGCATTGGTTCTGCTAAAATCTTACCAAATCAGACACCTTTACCTCTCCCCTCTCTGCACCTAATAGGAGGAAAGAAGTCATCAGAATTAAAAGACCACACATGAGTTTGAAAAGATAAAGGATTTTTCAGAAAACCTAGGGTGGATTAAAGTCTTGGTAGTTGGTCTGAAACTGTGAAGTACTGGTTAAAGGGAAGCATTTTTCACTTTACAGGCATCATTCCAGCACAGAGAGACGTGCAGCTAGAAGTGAGTATAGCCAAGGTACCTATCAATCTAGATGTATGGACCAGCTTACTTCTGGTTTAAGGGGACTATCTGTAATTATTATGCTGGCATTTATATTATTATTTTAAAAATGAAAGAAACAAGAAAATGAAAGAAGAACTGTGTCAGCAGCCATGTCAGTCAGGCATACTACACTCTCAGAAGAGTAAGCAGTCTAATATTTTCAGGGGCAAACCCAATGCTAGTCCAAATAGAAGCTCTTTGCATCTACAAAGGTAGCCTATGGCAAACACCACGCTGTGCCTTATATGCCCTTTATTTGTTTCCTCAAAATACTAGGCAGGAATCGGGACAGTTTTCCCAAACCCACAGTTTATACCTATTCCATTTGTGTTTCAGACTGCAGTCTGAAGTCCATTGTTTCAGGTTTTCAGATTTCAAGCAGCTTTCTGCAACCAGGTAGTGAGACGTTGGAAAGTCCCCCTTATTCACTATAGCATCATGCTTAGCTTTGAAAACACAATCTCTATAACACAGCATGCAGGGGTTTGCCTTGCCTACTCTCTGAAATTCCTAGGATAATTCTGCTGTAGGTGCTGCTATAAAATTCAATGTTGAGAATTGTGTTCCATTGTCTTAATGACTTGCTCTTCACATTCTTCTGCACCTAATTAGATTCAGATCAAATGAAGTCATAAGTGCCTAAGGATAAAGAAAAACTCTTAAAGGGCAATTGACTCAGAGAGTGCAAGTCTTTAAGGGGACTTTGAAGCAGATGCAGTGATTAATTGGTTATTTAAACTTCGTGTGCTGAGCTGTTCTGACAGGACAGGTATTTTCATGCCAACTGGCTGACTCCCTTGCAAAAGCAGTTTTGTTGTGTAAGAGTGCAGCAATGAAATGAAGAGATGGTCATTTTATGTGCACATGGGGAGTGTATCATCAAAAGTAGCATATGGCAGCTGTGCTCAATATTTAATGAAGAGCTATAATAATTAGTGTAGGGAGCCTGAGAGTGTATTTCTAAGGTCTAGAGTACGCTGAATGTTTGCCCCAAAAGGAGTGAAGTTCGGCATGGTATGTCAAGTAATAAATATTTAGTTGAATAAATCTGACATCAGTGATTTGGAAGTAACTAATGGAAAACGTAAATTCATTTGTATTATGATGAGAAAGTCTGAGAGAATACATACTGAACCGGAAGAACAATGGCACTGGGAACAAATGCAAAGTCCATCAGGACCTATGCTATTGTTGAGAAACCAGGGTCAAGCACTGGCACTTGTTGCCTCTACCTCCTTATGGGGTTGACAGTGTTAGGATAGTTTTCTGAAATGTCAGTATGGTCCTATTCTGCTCTGATGAGCCAGTGTTGAAAAGATACTTCATACTCTACACCTTCCATTCAGCTTTGCAATGCAAACTCTCAGCTTCTGTTTCATTTACTAACTTGGGAGCAAAACACCATTAGTAAGAGAAGGGATTTCACAACTTGGTGCCTTGCAGGCTATAACCGTACATAATTTCTGTCATATTACTTTGACCTTTTACGTATACTATATCAGCTGTGTTGTGAAAGTACGGTTTGTTCTGAGTTTAGCTGCTAACAGTTGCTTCTGGGATTTCTTTGTGCTCCAGTATTGGGAGTACTTTGCATAACAGACTTTCTTGTAAATGACTTTTTCCCATCATTCCCTTACTGTCAATCTACTTAGAGTTAGACTTGCATCCTGGCATCAGTTTCTTAGTCTTTCCTTGTTTTGTTCATTGCTCTCTCTTTCTTCTCATTTTTCTTTGCCTTTCCTTTTCCCTACTGCTGTGCCCTGTGCAGACGCATGCTTTCTTACCCTAACGTTGTATTATTCTTCTATTTTTATCTCAATTCTTTTTTTTTTTTTTTTAACAACATACACACTCAGGTATGCACAATGCCCAAATTATCAAGACTCTTGAAGGAACAGAAGAAGAAACATAATAACACACTGTATTTTGGGCTTGCTTCCCTTTGTTCTTCCCATTCTCCTGATTTTTTGGCTTCATCTGTCAGGAATAATCAAGCCAGATAAACACTCTGGAGTAGGTAGTATATCCTTTATCAGTACAGCACCTAACACACTTTTGGATGCTATAAAAAGCTACAAGATGTGGTTGAAAATATTTGCCTTAAGAACTCAATTGATATGGGTACTTAGCATCCAGACTTGATTATCTTTCTTATGTTAGGCAATTGGCTTGAAATAAGAACAACAATAACAACATATGGAATTAGTCAGCTTGTATCAGTCAAGGGACTGCTCTTGGTTCATTTATAGCTTGTTTACATGGAAAAAAAAAAAAAATCAAGGCACCTTTACTGTTTCTCTACAACTTCTGCCTGGCAGTGGAATACTATGCATTCAAGATTATACATTTAATTCATAGAGGAAGAAGATCAGAACAAAAGCCTGTAAGGTGCAAATACTGCCCAAATTACGTACTACATTTCTGTGTAATCATGGTTCAGTGCTTTGAATTTGCTTTCACAGAAGATTTTGCTACTGTGCATGCCCAGTGATAAACTACAGGAGTGCTCTCATCACTAGATCCCATCCCCAAGCAATCCCACCACACTCATAGGGCTTGCACTCCTTTTTACTATATCCCGTGTTCAGCACAGGAGACACCAGCCTTGCCCACAACTTGGTGGTTAGTAAACTTGCCTGGGATGTTTGATTTGTGGGCCTGAGTCTCTTCAGGTGCCTGTGGCAGGCCTGACAGACAAGTTTCTTCCCATGCTTGCAGGCATGCTGTGACCACCAGGATATTTGCAAGGCATGGAGAATATTACAGCAGGCATGAAGGAGACACTTAACTGTACTGAGAGGGATAACAGAGAGATCATATGCCAGCTGCAGTCTCCAAGAGATACCAAAGAGAGGCAGAAGTTCAAACATAAGTTCCCCTTTGGATTTTCCTATGATATCCACCTACCCAAGTAGGTTTAATCAGATATATAATAGTATAATCAGATAAATCTTAATTTCTATGGCACTATTCCTCCATTCATTGCATATGAAATTCAATCAGGACTATTAAACACTGCCCAAAGAACCAGATAACTAACTGTTAGAATGACAAAAATCAAAATCCTTCTTTGAAGCTGGTCTGTAACTTTGTAACTGGTGTAGTTAGGCAGTGCATTAGACAGTGCAGAGTGAGGCCTTTTCAAACTGATTCATTGCCAGGTATTAATGGTTTATTACAATTAAAATTTAATTAAAAATATTGAAGTGTTGGAAGAAAGCAACAAGCATGATTTTTTCATTTCATATCATACTCTTAAAGGTTATGTCTAAGAAATGCTTCATGTAAAATTAGCTTTAATGCATAACCTTTATGGCATTATGAATAATGCTACATTATTAAAAGTGAATCAGTCTGAAAAATACAGTTTCGCATTCTTGCTGCTGGCAGTTTTTGCATTTTATTCATCTGTTGTGACGAGCATAGACCTTCAGGTTATCATTTTGTTTCAATCTAGTCTTATATTTCACTTTGCAAACAGGATCAAGTTTCAGCAAGCACTGACTGGAATGTGGTTAAACTCCCTTTCACTATATTTTTTTATACAATAGAAAAATGTGAATAAACTTCCAGTTTAGTATTTTTTTCCCAGTGCTTGACGACACAGCAACGAGAAGAAAAATAATCATCCCCTCCTCAGATAGGAGAGCTTTGAATCCAAAATGATATCTTCAGATAATTTCAATGAGGTTGATGTTCCAAGAACACTTCAGGACAGCACAGGTCGGCTATGATACCAAATATAACCACCTGTCTTATAACATCCCTGGCCTTTTGTGGCGGTGGAGTGTACACAGGATCAGGGAATTGGTCTGATTAGAACTAAAGTAGAAATAAACAATTCAATCAAACAGAGTCCCACCCTTCCATGTTGTGTGCCCCTTCTTTCCCCTCCCCTTCTCCCAAGAAAACAGTTATTTTTAATCTAGGTCAGTCCCCTGACCATGTAGCAACATAGGATAGGTTTCAATTCACACACCTGAATGTACTTGTCTCCGGTGCTGAAGTTTAAAGGTGAGTCCCTTACAGGGTGTCTGAACCTCCGGTGCAGTCAAGAGAGACCTAGGCAAGAATTTGGTGGGTACCAGCAAATATCTCAGATGCCTTAGAATATCTAAGGTACGTCCATGAAGCTTGCATGTCTGTTGCAAAATCTAGAGGAGACCCATGGCCTTCCAGATTGGTAGCTGGAAGGCAGTGGTTTAGTCTAGGGACATACATGACACTAGATATATATGGTTAACCATCTGAATATGAATGTAGGCACTTAACTGTCTTAATTTCAAGCTGAATCCCAACCCTAAACTACCTTAACCTACATCAGGAACCCACTCACAAGCACTCCAGCACCAGGGAGAAGGCAGTGCAAGCTGCAGTTACTGCTCAAAGGCAATGGGAGTGAAAAGTTTCTTTTTTACAGCAGAAAAACTTCTGAGATTTAAAATTGTGAAAGGAACAATGCTAGAGAGTTAAAAGAAGTCAAAGAGAAATGGTTAAAGAAATGGTTAAAGAGAAATGGTTAAAGAGAAAGCTCCTATTGACTGCTGACGGACACTAAACCAGAATGTTATTTAGACAATAACGCTCCTTCACCTCTTCAAATATCACAGATACCCAAGGTTTCTTAGCTTTAGCTACAAACCCAACAGTTTCAGTTTTACACTAAGTGGAGATCCAAAGAGATCTGTACAGACACACTAGCATTCAGTACCTTCAAGGAGACTTCACTGAACTGACATCTCCTTGTGCACAAGAAATTGCTTTTCTTTATAAATATCATGATATAGTAAAAGCATCAGCAATAACCTTCTTAACATTTTCAGAACAGAAGAGTCCATTAGTTACCTGTTAGTCCTGCAAATCTCTCTGAGGAAAGAGGTCCAGCCCAGATGCACCTTCTTCTCTTGGCCTGCAGTCCCTATCTGAGCATGAATTAGATTATTCTAGAATATTTTTTGTAATTAATTCGAGTTTCTCCAGAGATCAGAGACCCTGATACAAAGAGTTTATGGACTCAGATTGTAAGGAGGTCAGCCAGTAACGCTTAGCCCCCATGAGTCTGGTAATGTCAGTGAACACTGGGGGCAGTAAGAAAGTTTAGGTGAAGTTTCCTCCACTTCTAAAGCACTAAAATGATGTAAATTCAAATATGTGTGATTAAAAAAGAGAAAATTGTATTTTAAGGATGCAAACTGCTGCTGATTGTAGGATTTCCCAACCAAATACATGGATTACCTGAAATGAGCAAGGATGAGAAGTCTAATTCCTCTCAAATTAATGAATTTCACTTCAACCCATTTTTCTTCCAAATTGATCTGAATTCCAGAAAACTTATGGACAGTAAGTTGGATTTTAATATTTCACCTCTAATGGAATCAAGCATTCCTACATCTTTCTGCTGAAGTGGGGTTTCTATGAGTATTTCCTACTGTGGGAAAAGAAGGAAAAAATCTGTTCATTTCGTACTACCATCTGGGTCTTTCCTTCTTGGAGATTACTGCCTTTCCTTCATATCTTTCCTCTTAATGGAGACTAAAAAAACAAGCTGAAAAAATAAAGCATTCCAGAAGCACAGAATCCTTCTTCAATGTAAAGTCTAGCAATTTTTTTTCCCAGTAAACATCATTGCACAATTTTTTACATACATGAGCACCGAAGGCTCCAGACAGCAGTGTGTAGCAGAAGAGGCATGGCAGAAAGCTTGTTCAGAGGCTGATTCAAGAGCTGGGAGCAGCCAGCCAGTCTCATGAGGCATGGGAAGAATGTTCTGGGAAGAGTTGTTGCAACTCAGAAAGTCACTGACTCGGCAAAAACCAAACCTAGAAGCAAGAACTTGCCTGCAGGGACACCATGGGAAGAAGGAAAATTGGATATAATTCTCGTCTTCTTTTCTCCTCCTCTTCATGACCTTTTTGTTTTGTATTTTCTCTGTGTAGTTAATTAGATCAGCTTGTATAATAAATAATGCCTTTTGTCTTTAGAAGTCCCTTTGGTCTTTGGAACTCTCACTATGAAAAGAAAGTTTAAGCCATGGTCTCAAAAGCTCATTTAAACTCCCCATAAAATTCTCAGGTAACGAAGTTCAAAATGTAAATTCTGAACTGGTGAAGGAAACCATCACTGGTAGTTAAATAACAGGATCAAGAACTGTGCAGCAACTTTATAATATCTTTAGAATCACAGAATACCAGGTTGGAAGGGACCTCAAGGACAATCTGGTCCAATCTTTCCATTGTTTAGACTGCTTTTTTTTTGTGGGAAAAGCACAGTCTAAACAAGATGGCCCAGCACTCTGTCCAGATGAAGATTAAAAGCGTCATATAGCAGGCATCTCACCAGGCATACCAACAAGACTACAAATCAAGAAGCAAATTTGAAATAAGATAAAATCACAGAAGTATAATAAAACATGAAACCAGAAATTATGTCACATAAAATACAAAGTTATATCTTCTCTGGAAGTCATCCATGATTCTGTTCAAGAAGGTGGATACTCTGCAGGTATATTGGGTTTACCTTCTGAGAATTACCTTCAACTGCCTACAATTGGGAAGGCATAGAGCAGTGCAATGAGAGCTTCTGCAAGAGACCTCACAAGGATTAAAAAATAAATGAAAAAGAGCTTCCTCTTTCGATCTTAGTTGGGCTGAACACTGTCACGGATGATAGATGCTTTTGCTAAATATTATAGTAATTAAATATTTTAAATGGAGAGGGCCAGCCTTTTCAGGAAAAGGCAGTTAATTGTCTTCTCACCATACAAACAAACCAAGGGTACAGGTTTTTTTCTATCAACAGAAGTGTTTTAATGTTACAGGTACAGCTACAATGTATTGAACATCTACCTATTCAGCAGAGTCTCAGAGAAAATTCAGACAAAGGTGCTTGAACCTGCTTGATCCAACTTAGCACAGAAATGTAAATCATTGATTTCACAGTAGTTGACCTTCAAACATTATATGCACAGACGGTCTTCAAAGTTGTTGAAAATCTCCTAACAAAAGTAACAGAAAATAATAAGGTAACAGATATGCACATTCAAGATATTCTTCAGGTATGGTTTTCATTTAGGTCATTGCTAAATTGTTACTCTGTCTCATTTATTGTCAGCCAAATGTCAGCTCACAGAATAATCACTAAAATCAGCTTAGCGTATGTTTGCTAAGCTCACCTAAATAACAGCTGCCTTCAGAAGCAGAGAAGCTAATCAAAATGGAAGATTGGTAACATTGAGCATAGCCGTACCCCTGTGCCTAACACTAGCACATGGCTTTGACTTACCACAGGAGAATCAAAGCTGAACCGACCTAAGTTTTCTCATATAGAGAAACCAGGAGAAAATAGGTGCTTCAAAAAGTACTATAAATGCATGTAAACAAAGACCTTGTTTGAGTGCATTGATGATAATTTCTTAATGCAAATGGTGGACGTACCAACTAGGGGAGCAGCGCTGCTAGATTTAGTACTCGCCAACAAGGAGGGTTTGGTCGAAGTGGTGACGGTCAATGGCAGCCTTGGCTGCAGTGACCATGAGATGGTGGAGTTTAGGATCCTGTGTGGGAGGAATAGAATACCTAGCAAAGCCACAGTTCTGGATTTCCGAAGGGCCAACTTTGGCCTCTTCAGTCAACTGCTAAGGGAAGTCTCATGGGAAAGTGTACTAGGTGGTAAAGGGGCTCAAGATAGTTGGTTAGCATTCAAGGACCGCTTCTTCCAAGCTCAGGATCGGAGCGTCCCAATGAGTAGGAAGTCAAGTAAGGGATCTAGGAGACCGGTGTGGTTAAACAAGGAGCTGCTGGGCAAACTCAAGTGGAAAAGGAGAATCTATGGATTATGGAAGGAGGGGCTGGCCGCTTGGGAGGAATATAGGACAGTTGTTAGAGGATGTAGGGAGGCAATTAGGACAGCTAAGGCCTCCTTGGAACTCAATCTTGCTAGTCGGGTTAAAGACAATAGAAAGGGCTTCTTCAAATACATAGCAAATAAAACTAAAACAAGAGGCAATATAGGCCCACTGCTGAACGAAGTGGGTGCCCTGGAGACAGAGGATATAAAGAAGGCAGAGGTGCTGAATGCCTTCTTTGCCTCTGTCTTTACTCCTGCAGACTCTCCCCGAGGGCCCCGGATTTCTATAGCCCCAGAAGGAGTCAGGACAAAGGAGGAGTTTGCTTTGGTAGATGAGGATTGGGTTAGGGATCAGCTATGCAAACTGGACATCTGTAAATCGATGGGTCCGGATGGAATGCACCCACGGGTGCTGAGGGAGCTGGCGGAGGTCATTGCTAGGCCACTTTCCATCATCTTTGGTAAGTCGTGGGAAATGGGCGAGGTGCCTGAGGATTGGCGGATGGCAAAGGTCACACCAATCTATAAGAAGGGCAAGAAGGAGGACCCGGGTAATTATAGACCGGTCAGCCTTACCTCCATCCCTGGAAAGATGATGGAACAACTTATTCTTGACTCCATCACTAGGCATATCAAGGATGAGGGGGTCATTAAGAACAGCCAACATGGTTTTATGAGGGGGAAGTCATGTATGACCAACCTTATAGCCTTCTATGAGGAAGTGACTAGGTGGAGGGATGATGGTAGAGCGGTAGATGTGGTTTTTCTTGATTTCAGTAAGGCATTTGATACTGTCTCCCACAGCATCCTCATAGATAAGCTGAGGAAGTGTGGGCTTGACGATCAAGTAGTGAGGTGGATCGAGAACTGGTTGAAAGGAAGAAGGCAGAGAGTTGTGGTCAATGGCGCAGAATCTAGCTGGAGGTCTGTGACTAGTGGAGTTCCTCAGGGGTCGGTGCTGGGACCGGTGCTGTTTAATATTTTCATTAATGACCTGGATGAGGGAACTGAGTGCACCCTCAGCAAGTTTGCTGATGACACAAAACTGGGAGGAGTGGCTGACACACCAGAAGGCTGTGCTGCCATTCAGCGAGACCTGGACAGGCTGGAGAGTTGGGCGGGGAGAAACTTGATGAAATTTAACAAGGGCAAGTGTAGAGTCTTGCATCTGGGGAAGAACAGCCCCATGTACCAGTACAGGTTGGGGGTTGACCTGCTGGAAAGTAGTGAAGGGGAAAGGGACCTGGGGGTCCTGGTGGATAGGAGGATGACCATGAGCCAGCAATGTGCTCTTGTGGCCAAGAAGGCAAATGGCATCTTAGGGTGCATTAGAAAGGGAGTGGTTAGTAGGTCAAGAGAGGTTCTCCTCCCCCTCTACTCAGCCTTGGTGAGGCCGCATCTGGAATATTGCGTCCAGTTCTGGGCCCCTCTGTTCAAGAAGGACAGGGAATTGCTCGAAGGAGTCCAGCGCAGAGCCACAAAGATGATTAAGGGAGTGGAACATCTCCCTTATGAGGAGAGGCTGAGGGAGCTGGGTCTCTTTAGCTTGCAAAAGAGGAGACTGAGGGGTGACCTCATCAATGTTTACAAATATGTGAAGGGTAGGTGTCAGGATGATGGAGCTAGGCTTTTTTCAGTGATATCCCGTGATAGGACAAGGGGCAATGGGTGTAAACTGGAACATAGGAAGTTCCACGTTAACATCAGGAAGAACTTCTTTACTGTAAGAGTGACAGAGCACTGGAACAGGTTGCCCAGGGGGGTTGTGGAGTCTCCTACACTGGAGATATTCAAGGCCCGCCTGGACAAGTTCCTGTGTGATGTACTGTAGGTTACCCTGCTCTTGCAGGGGGGTTGGACTAGATGATCTTTTTAGGTCCCTTCCAACCCTTGGGATTCTGTGATTCTGTGATTCTGTGAAACTTGTCTGATTTTTTCAGTCTATCATTACTTTTAGTTTTCTGGGAAAAAAAAAAAAAAAATCCCCCAAACAAAGTCTTTGCAAGCAATTTCAGGCCTTGCATTTCTCTAGGAAAAGAAATTGTGTCCAATACTTCATTAGAAGCAGGACAGTATTTCTTCCAGATTCTTTTTTCACTGGTGCAATCTCCTAGATGCCTACATCCAGGCTACACCTATACAGCACATAATGTTCCATTATCCATAAAACTGAAATCCAAAGATCATGTAGTCATCCCCAAAGTTCTTCCACTATTTACAGAAATTTGTTGAGCCTGGAAAGTCTGAAGTTCCCAAGATGAAGAGAAAGATCTTGTATATTTAAAGACAAAAAGAAAAACTTGAAAGGATGAGCCTTAATGCTATGGAAGAGGTTGCATTCCTAGGACTTGATACTCTGACAAGACATTACAGAATTAAAATCTGGTTTTAAGTCAATTCTCAATTTATTGCCCTGGAGCCCTTTATTTTCCTGTCTACCAGAGGACTTAGCTCATGATTTCTAATGTTAGCTTGGCAGTACTGATTACCCAGAGATTAAGTTAAACTTGACATCAAAAGGGCTACTTTTAAAATGAATCACATACTCAGCATATGTGAAGCCAGAATAGGATTTAAGGAAAACAATAACGAATGAACACTTGAACACCTATCAGCCAGATGACTTAGGCCTTGATTCTTCAGACATTTTCAACATGCAGTACTTCACACAGTCCAATTAGTCACGTTGAATATAACAGGACCTTTTGTGTGAGCTGGTGTTTGAAAGACAAGCTACAAAATTGGCAGGAGCTGCTATATATCTATTCTAAATTACATAAGCTGAAAATCCCCAATCCTTCTTTGAATCCTTGACAGTTTTGATTTTTTTTCTCTTTACAGGTAACGCTTTGGATGTCAGCTCAGTTCTCTGCTAACTCAATTGTTTTGGTTGGTTGTCTCTGCTAACCTGAAAACAGCAATTTTCTCTAATCTGCAGCTTTTAAAATATATTTCCCATAATTGCCTGTTGTATAATATTTCTCTCTGCAGTATCTGCTCTGTAATTTGCAATGGATTTTTAACCATTTCAGAATGATCTGTAATACCAGTCCACTAAAATATTTTGGATGGATCTTCATGAATATTTGATTTAGCATCACATCTGTAAATTTTCACAAGAAAATATATCTGGCCTCAATCAATTCCATAATCATTCCTTATAATATTGTTTTAATTCTACCCCTTATGGATAACTAATGCATCAGCTGCATGTTTTCCTTTAGTGACACATTTTGCAAAACAGATACACTTAAGTATCTCAAAGAGGAAAATGCATCAAAACATTCTGGGTTTCTAGCTTCTAAAAATTCATGTAATTTTCAAAGGCACTAAGTTAAACTGATTCAACTCCCAGTCAGGAGTAAGAAGGACTTGTGTTACAGAATCTAACAAAACTCTGAGAGAAAGGGTTTCAGCCTGGCTAAATCCAGCTACTTTCCACCATCACTTACCTACCTCTGGAGGAGCCTAACTTTAGTGTATGCCTCATTATTTAGCATGAAAGCACTTAGACACTCTAATACCTGTTCCTGGAAGTGGAATGCTTATTTCCCTCTTGAGGCTTTACTGCCTGGTAGTTCATTCAGACAGCAGCATTTAAGTCCTGACAGAAGCCTGTAAAGTTAGTTGTGCTCAAAAGTAACAGCCAACTTCTCCTGACCTACCGGTACCCTTTTCTCTTTCCCTCCCCCTCTTTATAAGGATGTTTGAGGAGATAATTGAAAATGGGCTGGCCTGCATGTGTGATGTATCTCCATTTGTGAAATATAACAAAAGTCACAACCATGGACACTGGAAAGAGGAGTCTCCTGCCACTGGAGTTTTGCATTTTCTCAAGAGCAGTCTGAACTTTACAGAGGACTGTTGCTGGCTAGAAACAAAACCAAGGCTGAAAGTAATTTTATTTCTCATAGCAAGTGCCATAATAATGAGGCCAGAACCAAGCTTTTTCTTGACTGTTTTCCTCTGTCTTTTGCTCCCAGTAGGATGGCGTTCAGGTTTGACAGGAACAGAGGATGCCCTAATTTTCAGGCCAATAAATGACATGAGTTTAACTATTCTGAAGGTCTCAATCCTCTTTAGACTTCGGTATTCCAATCTCCTAAGTCATCCCTCTTTCTAAGCAGTTTCATTAATCGTTAGGCTATTACAGTAAAGATAAATATCACTGCTAACACACAGCTCCATTAAAATAATGAGCCTCAGAAAAGCAGGAGTAGAGTGCAACATGACTGACAGATAGCTAACATCAGCAATCTGAATCATCCCTCAAAGTTGCCTAGATTTCCCACACAGTCAGAGGGAATTGCTTAAATTAAGCAATACAGGGTTCAAACAGCATGGATTTTACATAACTTTTTTAATGGCAGGGATTCAGAACCTGGGGGAAGCAAGTTCCCATCTGGCCACTGAACAACAGAATTGGGTAAGAGAGCTGAAATTACTATTTTTCAACACACATCACGATTAAACTGTTCTGTGATTGCAAAAAGTCAAATCAGGTGATTTACCCCTGTAAAAATTCACATTTTGCTATGGAGAGAGTTTTTTTATTTTACATTGTTTCATGTGCAAGATGCTCCTGAAAAACAGAAATATTATGGGAAAATGCACAGAGAAACTAACTTACTGGTGGGTTCCTCCTGTACTCCTTTTTCATCGTTTTCAAACTCTTTGCTTATGCAAGGCTAATAAGAAAAAGCAGTGCCACTGTGGTTGGATTGTCACTGGGACAATGCTAATTCAGTGAAAGGAAAAATGTGTATTACAGTATGGTGATGGATGCAAGACATTTACTTGGACTTTAGGGGAAAGACAAGCACTTGAAAAGAGGTTTGTTACAGACTACAGAATATACACTGGAAGCCTCCTGGACTGAAAATGGCCAGAGGCTGAGGGAGCTGGGAGAAGGGTACTGGAAATGACTGTCCTGTTCTCACCCTTATTTAGGTGACTCCTCACAGGCACCACTGGAAACCAAATACTGGCTTAGAAGGAGCAATTGGGTTTTTCTTAGTGGATGCAGATTTTAAATAAAAAGTATTTCTGCCTCATAATTAACCAGAAGACTAAAAAATATTCTGGGTATCTCTAAGAAACATTTGAAGTCAGTTCATGTATCTAAAGACGACAGTTAAACAAATTTTAACAATGAAAAACTTACTATGGAAGTCTTCCTCATCTCTGAATTTACCATTATAATATATGCCTACAGGTCTGTAAGTCAGATCCCTTCTAACATATTTTCCCCTGGGAATTTTCATGTGTTCTTTCTGCTTTCTTCATAGAGATTTTAGAAGTTCAGTTAAGAGCTTACAATGTGAAACAATTAAGCAGTGTACAGTTATAAGAGTATTAACAACTACAACTGCAGCATTCTTTTTATATACAACCTTGCCTATAGTGTGTGAATAGTTCAAACTGTAATGCTGTGTAAATGAATATGAATAGTCAGCAGTGAGACGGGGCTGTTACATCACACCCAGGGAACTATTATTTAGCGTGTGCATATTATTTTCATCCTCAAAGAATTTCTTGAGCAGCCGTTCATCTCTGAAAGATGCTTCAAAGACAAGCAGGTACATATTACCATATCTGCTTCTAAACATGAAAGACAGAAAGGATGGGGAAGTTAAGTAGGTGACTCACCCAAAAGCAATCAATAAAAGAAAGTCAGTATCAGAGACATAATTATAAGCCAAACACACCTGATTATATCTAGACTGCATTTAGAGAAGGAGTCTGAGGCCATGCAAGTCTAAATACTTTCGTCAGCACTGAAAACATGAGGTGGTGGTGACTTTTGGATAAAGCCAAGGAAAGAAATTTTGGATTATATTATCCTTTAGTGCAGCATGCCTGATGCAAACACCAACAGCAATGTTTTCACTGTTCCTTGCAGTATGATGAATGTGCACTGAATTATGCGAGATCCCTGAGCACCTCTGCCCTGTGAGTGAGTGGGATTTGTTGACAAAATAAAAACTCCTACTGTCAGCAGTATGGATTCATGAGATCAGTTAATGATGGAGGGCAAGCTGGGTTGGACCTGATGATTTCCAACCGTGAATGCATAAGGTGGGTGTGGTTGCCACTACTAGGTCTCCTGATTTGACCATGACTGCATTTTCCCACCCCTGCTCCTTTTATCCCTGTCACTTCCCTCTCATGGAATCTCTCACAAAACTTCAGCTTTGTTTTTTTTTTTTTTGAAGCTTACTCTTCCCTCCCTGTCCCACAGAAAAAGCCAAATCCTTTGTTCGTGCTCATGTGAAGTGTAGCTGTGGCTGTTGCCTACTGACTGTTCCTTCATGATGAGGGAGTTCATCTCATTCTCATATCAACATCGTCATCTCTTATCTCTCATCCTTATTAGCTTCATCGCATAAACACTTCATAGGATTCCTACATTCTCCATAACCCATCTACACAACACAGTTCTACCTCATCTCTCACAAAATTAACCATTTTTTTAACTTTTTCTATGCAATTTTTCTCCAATCACATCTGTGCAGTTCACATTGCCCTTCTTTCCCTTCTATACCTGCATTCACAGAGTAGCTAAAAAAATACCTTGCTTTCTCCTCTCAGGCTCATTCCTTTCACCCAAGCCCTCTGCACGTCAGGAAAAATCCCATCTCAGCATTCTTTCACTCCTCACCAAAAGCTAAATACACCAAGGATATTAGCATAATTGAGCAACTGAGATGACTGAAACCAGGTGAAGGTTTGAGGTTCTGAAAAATCTTTACCCTGTTCTCTTTTGCCTTAACCGCAACCCATCCTCCTCCACCCACACATAATCAATTCCTTCATAATTAATATCCTTGGGTTTTACATCTATCAAACAACATAGATCAGATTGTAGATGCAGATTGACTACACAAATAGGAGTTGCACATTTATTTGTAATTTTGTTCTTTGTAATTTACCATTTAAATGTGGTAAAGCCTAGAGCATTCGACGAGCTGAATGAAGGGAGGATCTCCTTCCCTTAGTGGACGAACATCCAGAGCTCAGATATCTCTTTTCCATAGGCAAGCAAGGCAAGAATTGCCACGTTCTGCCAGCTTGTTTATTCACATAAAAACATATGCTTTCAGATACACTTTTTTCTATTTTTCTGTCCTTGTGGCCAGCACATGGCCAACTGTGCACAAATATACAGTGAAACTCTTTAATCATTAGCAAGCCCATTTTAATTGATTCATACCAGGGAATTCATGATAAAGAAAATAGTAGAAGCAGTAAGTTTAAAGGATTGAATTCCCTAGACTTCAGAAACATTCTTTGGTTTTGTTTGGTCTTCCTTTATTGTATTTCTTTTTCTTTCTTAGTTAATGAAGAATAGTGCAGCCTGGAAAGCTGAGCTTATCTCTGCTTTCAACGAAGAAAACTTGTCAGTAGAATTTGTCGATGAGTGAAAAAAGTGAAACCACAGAGACCCACTGATGGGATCCTTTTCTGAGATGAACCTTTTCTATTTGCAGATATTTCTAACAGTTAAAGCAATTCATTACTGAAAGCCAGTCTGAATGGTTGGAAAACAATTTGCAACCCTACAGAAAACACATAGGAGACAGTATTTCCAGTGCTGTAAATGAATGTATCACTCTCAACTTCAAAGGAACTAAGATGTTTCTCACCAGGTGAAGACCCAATCCCATAGGAATTTCCTGTTGTGCCAGTGTTCAGCTGCTGTTGCACGTCTGGCTTCAGCTGATCTGGATCAAAAAGGTTCCCAGTCCCAGCTGCTTCTCACTGTCTCCTCTGAGGTTTACCCCCCTGTTCCCCGTGCTCCCCCTCTGATATGTGTACACAATTGTTCCCTAACCCAATTCAATCACAATGAAACAGGTTAGGAAAAAACCCTACTGTATAAAGTGTGAGAGCTAACTGGATCATTTTGACTGAACTGGGTCAGGGAGTGATTATACGCGCAGTTATACCAGCTGAGCGAAAAGGAAGGGAGAAAATCTATTTGCTTGGCTTAGTAACAGTCAAAACAAGCCATAGGACTGCAGCTTTATGTGAACAATATTCATAGACTGGCTTTGGATGGTAGAAATTGTCATGTGTTCTAAGAGATGTCTCACTGTGCACAGCCACTTTCCTTTAGATGTAGTTTCTGGGTACCCAAAATGCCCCAGCAAATTCTCCTAAACCTGTAATTGAGGGGGCAAGCGAGCATTTCAGATCTCCCAGTGTGCTGATGCCTTGGGAAGTTCTGCCGCACACACTAGGTACAGCAAAACTCTTCAACCAAAATGGTTTAGAACAGTGCTGGGGGAGATTCAGGACAAAATCTAACACGCATGTCTTTTGAAATCAGCCCAATGGTTTTATTCTGGCAGATAGAGGCAGCCTCTTTTCATCTGAACATGAGAAAGTATTTGCTATTACCATCAGCATGCAAATGTTACTGCATCCTGTCTAACAGATTTAACTATTCTTCAAGTGAGGAGGGTTAATGTAGACATCTGGGTTTAACAGAAAGCACAGTCTTTGTCAACAGCTCATTTTATATAACAAGCTTGAACTCTATATGACCTTTTATTTAGCAGAAGGGAAAACCATGACAGAGGCTGCATGACCTTGGTTTTGTACATTTTGGGCAAGGATAGCTAGGTCTTTCCAGAGCTGGGGTTAATATTATTCTGAAGCTTATTTTCTTCTTGGAAGGAGAAAAAAATACCCCAAAACCCTCCAGTGGTTTTGTTTGTTTCATCTGTTACATGGAAACATTCTTCACTCAACAACTCTGCCTCAGTTCTCCATTACTCAGGTACTGACAAGAGTAGAGTAACATTGTCCAAAATAAATCAACTTTCTAGGAATCATCTGGGAAATTACAACATGGGACTCTAGAGGAGTAATAGTCCTGCTTTGCCTAATTCACCCTGGTCCCTGCTTATCAGACTTGGGACAGGAAACCATCTTGTCTTGCAGGCAACACCACCTGGATTTAGCACTACCATGCACTTTGAAAAAGGTCCCTTTGTCCCCAGTTCACTGACTTCCTGGCCATATGATGTTAGTTTAGTCATTTAACTTGTCTGCACCTCTTTTGTAAAACAGTCTGGAGGACATCCTAGAACCATAGAACAGTTTGGGTTGGAAGGGACCTCTAAAGGTCATCTAGTCCAGCCTCCTTGCAATAAGCAGGGACATCTTTCAACTAGTTCAGGTTGCTCAGAACCCTGTCCAATCTGATCTTGAATGTGTTTCCAGGGATGGAGAGTCTAGCACCCATCTCTGGGCAACCTGACCCAGTGCTTCACCATACACATTATAAAAAATTTCCTCCTTACATGTAGTCTGATCCTCTCCTTTTTTAGTTTAAAAACATTACTTCTTCCTCTGTCATAACAGGCCCTGCTAAACAGTTTGTACCCAGCTTTCTTATAGGCCCTTTTAAGTACTGAAAAGCTGCTCTAAGGTCTCCCAGAGCCTTCTCTTCTCCAGGCTGAACAAGCCCAGCTCTCTCAGACTGTCTTCATAGAAGTCATGCTCCAGCCCTCTGATCAGATTTGTCCTCTTCTGCACTCACTTGAGCAGATCCACGTCTCTCTTGTGTTGAGGACCCCAGGAGTTGAATGAAGGATTCCAAATGGGGTCTCACAAGAGCAGAGTAGATGGGCAGGATCAGCTCCTTTGACCTGCTGGTCACGCTCCTTTTGATGCAGCCCAGGACGCAGCTGGTTTTCTGGGCTGCGAGCTCACACTGCCAGCTCATGTTCAGTTTCTCATCAACAATACCCCCAAGCCCTTGTCCACAGGGCTGCTCTGAATCTGTTCATCTCCCATCCTGTATTGATACTGGGGATTGCCCCAACCCAGGTGTCATGCACCTCACATGGTGAGGTTAACATGGGCTCACTTCTCATGGTCTCAGTTGAATTTAGAAGCTGAACAAGAGGCAATTTTAAGCATTTATTACAGATGTCCAGAAAATATTAGTAAGCTTTAAGTGTGGCTGCCAGTTCATCCTATTTGAAAATCCCCCCAAGAGCTTTGGTTCACAGTTGCTCTTAAATTCAGCATCTCTTCAGACCCAAGGGTTAACTCCAGCTGATGGCAGTTTGCATGGGCACACTTGGCTGGGAGCTGTAGAGTGCGAAGAGCAGACACGCTGCATGCTGTACGGACTCTGAAGTGGATTGTTAATCTTTCCTGCAGGAAAAGGGTGGACAGCTGGAGGCAGTAACCTCTTTTGCCATTGTAGTTAAATCCATCAGAGACTGAATCAGAGCCCTTATTATTTTCCACATGAGTGTTCCCCATTTATGCTCTGATGAAATGATGCATTCAACAGAAAACAAAATGAAGTGCTGAAACCATTAAACTCTTTAATAACAGGAGACACTGCGAGTTTTTGTCATTAATCTGCCATAATTAGGAGCTGCTGTTAATGTCTTTCAAAATTACAGAATATTGAAATGCTATTACTGGAAATGTTATCATGAAATGATATGGTGGGATGCAGAATCTCATCTACACAATATCTTGCACTCCTGCCTCTGTTGTGAATTAATGTAGGGATAACACAAGCGTAAACTTCAAACAGATGGTTTGAAATTAAAGTTTGATTTCCAGAATTATGGTTGGGTTTTTAATGAAAAGAAATTTTTCAAAATATAGGGGCTGTGAGGGGAAGATCACCTGTCTGACTGAAACAGAAAATGGCTGGTTTTGACTCCAAACTGAGATGAAATGAAATCACAACCCAAAACTTTGGAGTTCCAGGGCTTGAAATCACGGAAAAAATGTGGTAAGAATATGTGACATATCTATATAGAATGAGGAAGTTGTTTTCAGGTTACCTGATTTTAGGCCACATAAGTGGGACAGACATGGCTACCTCTATTACATACAATTTTTGTTGACTTTATACTGTCTGAAACAACACTGCATGTATATCCATGTGTCTGTGTGTATATACATATTTTATATATGTATTATATATATTTACATCTCTTTCACAGACACCCCCTTGTCGTGGGGAGAGCTTGCATGCCCTTGTGAGGTTGGGAGCTATACTGGTGGTGGCATATGTCTCCAGTAGGGTCTCCCATGCCAGGCAGGTCTCAACTGAAGGGTCAGACAAAATGTGTCCAGAGGCAGGAGGGGCTCACTAGGCTTTGGGCAACCGTCCTAGGAGAAGGACAACTCTAACTTCAAACGCAGGCAGATGGAGCTCGTTTAGCTCTGTAAGGCCATCCAAGAGAAGGACACTCTAACCAAACCTACGACCTGAGGACTTTGCTGTCACTGTCCAAGCTCGCTAGGCCCTGACAGATAAACCTCAGGTGTAAAAGGTGGGGCCAGTTCCACGCACGCTGTGCCTCACCTAAAAAATCCACTGCGCAGGTCCGAAGGGTTTACCCACACTTGCAAAGCCCTGTAGCGACAGGCGAGAGATGGTGGTAAGTGTGGGTAAAGCCCTTCCCAAATCTTTGTTCGTGAAGTCAAGCCATCATATATATTTACATAGGCATTATACATTTAGACAGACAAGAACAGCAATATAATATAGTGTTAACTCTTAAATATACATATTTATATAGTGTTTGCAAGAATGACAGCAGCAGATAAGACCCTTTTCAAAGCAGAGCCTCTCAGATTTAACAGGCAAATGCAAAGCCAATGTTGATTTGCAGAGATAAAAAACCAAAAAAGACAAAGATGTTTTAAAAAATCCAGTCTGAAGAGGATGCCAACCTCTCTCCCAAGAGTTTTCACCATTTCCAGGAAAAAAACAAAATAAACGAACCAAACAAAACCCCAAACCACTCACTTATAAGCAAAACTGAAAGTTTGCATTTCCACTGAAAAGCCTGGAAAGATGATTATCTCTTCTTTTCCCTTACCAATACAAGTATGCTGCTGGCTCCTTTTGGAGCCAGGGTATTCAAACTTTCTGCCATACCTACAAGAGACAGACAAGAGAGAGGCAGAGAGGGCGCCAAGGCTTCCCACTAAGTCTGCCTGTGGGTTCCCAAGTGGAATACTCTTTTCAGCTCTCTTCTGTTGCTGGGTAAAAGCAAAAGTGATGAGATACTGCTGGGCTTAGAGCTGAGATTTTAGTTTTGTAAAACAAAAATATTGCTGACTATGTAAAAGGATGAAAAATCTCTGTCGACCCTACATGCAACCTTCTTTTCAGATGTATCACAGGAAATGGAATTAGCAAATAGTGTGAGGAGAGGAAGCAAAGTGAACACAACACCATGGTTATTCTTGATAACAATATTCATGCATATCTTGATGGTTCTCTTCAAGATGATTTTTTCATGGAAAATTCAATTTTCTTCTTGCAAACAGAGTGGAAATAGCATTAGGCATATGTTATCTTCTATTTTATTGAAAGATCTGTTTCATTTTGCAAGGCTATAAGACTGCTCACAACTAATTATCCTGTAAAACCATATTCAAGCACAAAATGTGACAGAAACAGTGAAATTCTGGGAGATTGTTATGTATCATTTTTATTTATGGAATCCTTTGGTATTCTTGCCACTGTACAAGTCAGAAAGTCTCTTCCCTATGGAGCCTACAATCTATGGCTTATGCTGTGCAATTTAAGACCAGCCTGAGCTTAAAGCAGTTGAGAACTGCCTCATTTCCTGCAGTGGGAGCATGCCAGCTGCTGCCCTCCTTGTGAAGATAAAGCTTGCACATCTGGTGTGCTAACACAGCTTTGCTGTTTCCTTTGGGTCAGTCCCATCCCCAGGGACACAGTGAAAATGTAAAATACAGCAGACCTTTGAAAGAGAAGCAAAGCCACTTTGAGGCACAGGCTATGCAAGCAGTTGTCTAGAGCAGCAGGCTGCTAAGCTTGCAAAATAGCCAAGATTTTATCATTAAGTGTGTGCAGGACAGTCTAGATTTGCTGCTGATGGCACTGTCGCTGAGAAAGAGGTCAAGGTGGGTGAAGCAATACTTACTGCAATATGGCAGCAACTCCAGTGCAATGCCTTTTCACAAATGTCCCATTCCTGCAGCAGGGAGGCCAGTCCCTGACTTCCCACCTTCTGAGCAACAGAACTTAGATTTTCCTAAACTGGCTCTGAAAAGGAGACCACACCATATACCTGTACAATTTATGCAATGCTGTGTAGACAGCCCACTCTAGGGCTGGATAAATGAATATATGTAAATAGTACAGTGCACGGTCTTTCAGAGATATTAGCTTGGCTCCCAGAAGCATAAATTCATAGTTTTCCACTGGGCAAGTTCGGATGATGCATCATTCTGACATGGCTATAACCCTCACAGTTTTTCAGCCAGTTCATTTGCAGACAGTTTGGATATGCTATATGCTGCTACACTGCCTAATGTGGATTTATCCTTTGTGATCATCCTGCCCTCAAAGCCTCTATAGCTGAGTAATGACCCACCCCAGGCAGGTCCTAAATTTGCTAGAGCAGCTCAGACACTGGATATACTGAGTAAGCAGATGGTGTGCCCAACTCAGAATGGTTTAGATGTCATTTTTTGATTAAAAACTGCGTAGTGCACATAATTCTTGCAACAGACTACTCCAGTCACCAGTTAATCAGTTTGAAGGGAAGAGATAATCTATTGCTAGTGTTTTAACTGTTGTGTACCAGCTGCACAGGTAACAGGCTATTTCTTCCCTATAGCGACAGAATGAATTGGAGAACACATACTTTTGTCATGTTCTTCCAGTCCCACAAATGCAGCTATGTATCCCACAGTACGTATTACACAGAAAAAGTTGTTGACCAGTCACCTAGCTCTTGCTTTCTACAGCAGCCTGAATGTATCTTTATCAAACTCAAAAACCCCGGTGTTCTTTCAGGAGCCATGCAAGGATAAACAATAATGAGTCACACTACACATATGTATATGCATTGATATGTATTTTGGTTCTCTTGTGATACCTTCATGAAATTTTGCTTCCTTTATAGGAAGTCATGGTCAATACAAATAATAATGACCCACGTTTCACTCCCTGAGAGGACATGTTAACTTGCTAAAAGCAAAAAGGCCCCTATGGCAAAGTGATCTTTTGTCTCAGCTCCCAAATTCTCCAAATATGAACAATGACTCAGAGCATGTAAGCTGAGGTTTCCAGGAGATCAGTTTTTCTGAAAGTTAGGGGCTCATGTAATTGTCCCTAAAATTGCCACAGCCCGAATCCCTAAATACCTTTAAAAATGTTCTTGGTGTTTCTTTTCTCTGCTTTCAAAATGTTTTGCCTAAATGTCCTTTCATATGGATGTCCTTCAGGATTCTCCCCACAATAAGCACACCTAAATGTATTCAAACAAAAGCATAGCTAGTCTCACTGAAGATGCCTGGGGCTGCCCTATATAGAATATCCCATTGGTCAGGCACTCATCAATAGATGTTCTGTATTTCTCTTGACTTGAAAGCATTCAGGCCTACAAAGCCCGGCTCCCAAGAAAATCAGTCATCAGACTATTATCACCTTCCTTCCTTTTTAGCTGAAGCTGGAGTCACAATGGGAAAAAAAATAAAATACAAACTTAAGGATGACAGAGAAAGGGGGTCAGATTCTGTAGCAGTTTTCTTCACATAATGGAATTCAACAAAGCAGACAAATAAACAAGATTATTTAAGGAATTTTGATGTTGAAAATTCATTAATATATGTAAAAAACATGCTACCATTAATTATGTAACTATCTCAGAGATGCTGCATTTTTTTCTCCTTTATAATATACATGGTAGAGATACTCACTACTGAAACTGTTATTAAATCATATACTGATGAATGAGCACAAAACTATTAATGGCACATAATTTGCAGTGCACATGTCCACTAGAGTATCTAGCAATCCATGTAAATCTTGCCCTATGTGCTTTGATTTTCTCTGTTAGATGATTAATGAAAAATATTCATTAAGAAATTTCTCTAATGAGCTGTGTTAAAGCATAAATTAGGCCACTCCTTTTATAATTTAAGTGTGGGGTTTGGAATATAAATATCCTCTGATTCCCTATAGGAACTGGCTTCAATTAGGGATTTTGTCTTAACACAGATTTCAGGATCTTTGAAGGGTCTTTGAAGTTTATAATTGGGTCCAAGCTGAAATGTGATGTCACTCAAACACTGGAGTTCTCACTACTTATGGTTGGTGGATAAGATGCACTTTATTTTTCAAGATATAGCCCAAATATTCTGTGGATACACACTTAGGCAGAAAGTTGGGAAAATATTCATATTATGAAATCAGTACAACACATACACACACATACACCCTCCACCAATTCCACACACACACACACACACACCCCCGCCCCAAGCCTCTGATCAGTTAATCCTGGATCCCATTCATACAATTACCTCAGCCTTAGCCTCTTTGTTTTTAATTAATTTATTAAAGATGGGGGGGGGGTACGCTTTTATTTATTCTGTTTTCATGTGCAAAGCACTGAGAATGCTTAAGCAGAGCAATAGGCATTTTAAAAGAATATACATAAAGGCCAAATCTTATGAAAAGCAAAATAGTCTTCTCTCATCTACACAGGTGAAAAGCACAGAGTGAAACAGCCCTCTGAAATACCAAATGTATTACACCTGTTTCTTTCTGAAGTCTGTTAAAAGTAGGAGCCTTTACAGCATGTCCTGAGAGTGAAACAGATCTGAGCTTCTGGCCTCCTTGGGGAAGTAAGCCTAGCTGAGGACATTGCTTGTCAGAAGTGGCATTTCTGAGCTGGATGAGCACACTGTGATTTGTTGTCCCTTTTTAATGTTGAACAGAGTGATAGACGAAGAGCATTCTGCTTCAGTGAAGCTAAATAGCTAGTTGTATGATAAAGTGAGGGGTCTGAAGCTCCTTTCCTTTGCTATTTCCTCTTTAGTCATGAGCGATTCCTAGCTGATTTAAATTGGAAACTCACTTTAGCTTCAAGCTCCCACCACAGCTGTCCAGCTAGGCTTCAAGCTGAGTTGCTGCACTCATCACTGCCTCCGCTTTCTCAAGTACAGACAAAGGCGCCTTCACATGTTGGTAAATAAAGAAAACCAAAAACCCACAGAGACAGACAATAGACCTTGGCACAGAGATTTGACATTGGGTGACGGCATATTATAAGCAAAAACCCCCAACATTTCGTAACCTGCTATGTCTTCCAGTAGCTCAAAGAGAAGCATAAAACAATGGTTCAATCAGAATTAGACTGAGCCACCTAACACATAGAATCATAGAATCATAGAATGGTTAGGGTTGGAAAGGACCTCAAGATCATCTAGTTCCAACCCCCCTGCCATGGACAGGGACACCTCTCACTAAACCATCCAACACAAGGCTTCATCCAACCTGGCCTTGAACACTGCCAGGGATGGAGCACTCACAACCTCCCTGGGCAACCCATTCCAGTGTCTCACCACCCTAACAGGAAAGAATTTCCTCCTTATATCCAATCTAAACTTCCCCTGTTTAAGTTTGAACCCATTACCCCTTGTCCTGTCACTACAGTCCCTGACAAAGAGTCCCTCCCTAGCATCCCCATAGGCCCCCTTCAGGTACTGGAAGGCTGCTATGAGGTCTCCATGCAGCCTTCTCTTCTCCAGGCTGAACAGACCCAACTTCCTCAGCCTGTCTTCATACGGGAGGCGCTCCAGTCCCCTGATCATCCTCGTGGCCCGCCTCTGCACTTGTTCAAGCAGTTCCATGTCCTTTTTATGTTGAGGACACCAGAACTGCACACAATACTCCAGGTGAGGTCTCACAGAGCAGAGTAGAGGGGCAGGATCACCTCCTTCGACCTGCTGGTCACGCTCCTTTTGATGCAGCCCAGGATACGGTTGGCTTTCTGGGCTGCAAGTGCACACTGCCGGCTCATGTTCATTTTCTCATCGACCAGCACCCCCAAGTCCTTCTCTGCAGGGCCGCTCTGAATCTCTTCTTTGCCCAGTCTGTAGCCGTGCCTGCGATTGCTCCCACCCAGGTGTAGGACCCTGCACTTGTCGTGGTTGAACTTCATAAGGTTGGCATCAGCCCACCTCACAAGCGTGTCAAGGTCCCTCTGGATGGCATCCCTTCCCTCCAGCATATCAACCGGACCACACGTCTTGGTGTCATCGGCAAACTTGCTGAGGGCGCACCCAATCCCACTGTCCATGTCAGCGACGAAGATGTTAAACAAGACCAGTCCCAACACTGATCCCTGAGGGACACCACTCGTTACCGGTCTCCAGCCAGACATCGGGCCATTGACCACAACTCTTTGTGTGCGGCCATCCAGCCAGTTCTTTATCCACCGAGTGGTCCATCCATCAAATTGATAGCTCTCCAATATTAGAGAGAAGGATGTCGTGTGGGACAGTGTCAAACGCTTTGCACAAGTCCAGGTAGATGACATCAACTGCTCTACCCCTGTCCATCAGTTCTGTAGCCCCATCATAGAAGGCCACCAAATTGGTCAGGCAGGATTTCCCCCTAGTGAAGCCATGCTGGCTGTCACCAAGCACCTTGTTGTTTTTCATGTGCCTTAGCATGCCTTCCAGGAGAATGTGCTCCAAGATTTTACCAGGCACAGAGGTGAGACTGACTGGTCTGTAATTCCCCAGGTCTTCCATTTTCCCCTTCTTGAAAATGGGGGTTATATTTCCCTTTTTCCAGTCGTCGGGAACTTCACCTGACTGCCATGATTTTTCAAATATGATGGCCAGTGGCTTAGCAACTTCATTCGCCAGCTCCTTCAGGACCCGCGGAAGGATTCCATCTGGTCCCACGGACTTGTGCATGTTCAGATTTTGAAGATGGTCTCGAACCAGATCCTCTCCTACAGTGGGCCCAAGGTCTTCATTCTCACAGTCTCTGCGTCTACCTTCTAAGAACTGGGTGGTGCAGTCAGAGCCTTTGCCAGTGAAGACCGAGGTGAAGATGTCATTCAGAACCTCAGCCTTCTCCAAATCCTGCATAGCCAGTTCTCCCCAAAGCTTCCTCAAGGGGCCTGTGTTGTTCCTAATCTGTTTTTTGTTTGCTGCGTACCTGTAGAATCCCTTCCTATTATCCTTAACATCCCTGGCTAGGTTTAATTCTAACTGGGCCTTAGCCTTCCTAACCTGGTCCCTAGCTTCCCGGACAACATCCATGTACTCTTCCCAGGCTGCCTGTCCTTGCTTCCATTTTATATAAGCCTCTTTTTTCCTTTGAATTTTCCTCAGCAGCTCCTTATCCACCCAAGGAGGTCTCCTGGCCCTCCTGCTGCACTTCCTTCTAGCTGGGATGCAACACTCCTGAGCTTGCAGCAGGTGATCCTTGAATATCAACCAACAGTCTTGGGCCCCCCTGCCCTCCAGGGCTATATCCCATGGAACCTTACTAAGCAGGCTCCTGAAGAGGCCAAAGTCTGCTCTTTTGAAGTCCAGGGCAGTGATCTTGCTACACGCTCTTCTCACTGTCCTGGGGATCTCAAATTCGACCATCTTATGATCGCTGCATCCAAGGCTGCCCTGTAGTACCACATTCTCAACAAGCCCTTCCCTGTTGGTGAGCACAAGGTCAAGCATGGCACCTCTCCTTGTCGGCTCCTCTATTACTTGCAGAAGGAAGTTGTCTTCCACACAATCGAGGAACCTCCTGGATTGCTTGTGCCGTGCAGTGCCATCGTTCCAACAGATGTCAGGGTGGTTGAAATCCCCCATGAGAACAAGGGCCTGCGAGCGTGAGGCTTTTCCTATCTGTCTGTAAAGAGAGTTTGGTTTTAATTTAATGACTGCTCTGGAGGGACAAGCATGGAAGGGCTCTATTCTGGCAGGAATGATCTGTCAATTAGGTTAAAGTTACATTTCCTCCTACCTTATCTTCTTTTGTCTCTGTAGTCACTGGCCTCCTGGTACACATTCATATCCTCCTGAAATATGGGATGTATGAGTTCAAACCACTCTTCAGCTCAGAAGTCATAGTGAGATTTCTTCCTTCCCTGGCAAGTACCCAAGATGATAGGTTTTATGGTAAAGGATAAAACTGATGCCATCAAATTTAAGTCAGCCATGATTGTAGGTAGCCATCCAAATGGATTATGAGAAAGAAAAAAACACACATATTTGTAATGTAACGTATCAAGATGATCAAAGTCTAGTATAAAGCCTAACAGCTTTCTCCTTTTTCTCAGCAGAAACACTCTGGGGACAATCCTGATACCGAGTATGAGCATACTGTCACATCATAATTTAATCACATCTTCCTTTTCCTTTCCTGGAAAGTCATCTTGAATGGTGTCTTCTGTGATGACGCTACACAATCAAAAACCTATTAGTTATACTGTCAAAACCAAATTCACTATACTTCCCAACCAAATTTAGACAATTGTTCTTCAGTGTCATTGGTGTGGTCAGAATACCTTTTCAATAAATTTTCTGTAAGAAAAAATTCCAGGATTGGGAGTGAGCGGCAATTTCCACTCCTGTAGGTCACACTTGCTTTTACATTACCTCAGTTTTATTGCAAAGGTTCAAAGACGCATTTTTCAATTCCTGTAAACTGGCAGTTTGTTCCCTGAGACACAAGTGAACAAGTCAGGTAATTAGGCTAATCTTGACAGCCCTATATCACCTGTGTCTTCAAACCTGAAATCGGTATGAAAGCTTGTTTCTCAGACCAGAATTCAAAGAGACAAAACAGCCATTTTCAACATGATAAGCAGCTCATTTCCTTTTGAGGACACTTTTGATAGTTGCCTTCTATTTTTCTCACATCACTGAAAACAAGCATGAATTCAGTGCTCATACCTTGATAAAACTGACAGCTTTACTGCCTGACTAATCCACAGCTGTTGCCAAGATAACCAGGAATTTTTAACATGTATTTTGCTGCAATAAATACCACGGTGATCAAACTTTTTCTTGTTCTTTAATTCTCATAATTCCGCCAAAGCTTTCCAGTGGCTGCTCACAGTCCTGTGTGGGTTACAAACATCCACCATTCATTGTGGGAAATTCACTGTACTTCTTTAGTCATCAGTCACTCTGGCACAGCTTTATGCTTTGAGAATACTCCATGAATAATCCACTCAGATCCAAGCTTCGCTATGGAAGCAGCTGAAAAATGCTAGTGAAATGGGTACTGCTAATTGCAGAGACCTAAACATTTTGTGAGCTTTCCCAATGCTGGAGAAACCATGCTGCAAATAGTTTTCTACAAACACCTGTCTGATAAAGGAATATTTGGCAGCATTATCACATATGCCTTATATTTAAAGTGCTGCACAGAGGGATAAAACTGTGCAGTGTGACTGGCCAAACATGAAAAAAAGACACAGTAGCTTCCTTTTTCTACTTACATTCTTCTCTGCAGAAAATTCAGTATTTGAGGGCCCCTCTTAGTTGTTATACCTATGGTCAAGACAGATGAGAACTCAAGTCACTACTAATCAACCAATGTCAGTTTATATGCTCAATGGAAAGAAGTACATGCAATGACAGGGTTAGAAGGACTTCAGTCTCTAATTGCACAGATTTTATGTATACGCGATTGAGCCAGTAGCTTGGGATTAATACGTGAAGAGCAGGTGAAAAAAAGGAAAGCTCTCTCTACTTTCAATACCATACTGAATTACTGAGATGTCATGCCTTCATATTGGCTGAATATGGCTTATATTCTGTTTCTGCAAGAAGCATGAGAGTCTCATTCATTCTGTGAGGTTTTCTAATCTAGGCAATCTCACTCTGGGCAATGCTGCAATGTCTGTGGCACTTCAACATATTTGTTCATTCTCCTTAGCACTCAAAGGCAGTTCACAAGACAAGTGGTATGGGGTTGCACCTCTTAATGAGTTGGCAGAATTTGTTGCTTACTATGGAAAGTGTACTTAGTTGTGCTTGAAAGCTCCCCAAGTTCGGCTCAAGCCTACCACTGATGTGACCAGACCTTCACTGTGTTTCTCCATTAAAAGGGGCCTATAAGAAAGATAGAGAGAGATTTTTCAGCAGGGCTTCTTGCGATAGGATGAGGGGTGATGGTTTTAAACTAAAACAGGGGAGATTCAGGCTGCTGTAGGAAGAAATTTTTTACAGTGAGGGTGGTAAAACACTGGAGAAGGTTGCCCAGACAGTTAGTGCATGCCCCATGCCTGGAGACATTCAAGGCCAGGTTGGATACGGTTCTGGACAACCTGATCTATTTCAAGATGTTCCTGTTCATTGCAAGAGGGTTGGACTAGATGAGCTTTGAAGGTCACTTCCAACCCAAAGCATTCTGTGATTCTGTGAGTCTATGTTCTTTTTTGAAGATGACTGCTTTTCTGCAACTGAGGATCACTGTCATGTTCAGAAATGTAAGCAATCTGGTACGCATCTAAATCAGGGCAAGAGAAGGTTTCTAAGGGTATGTGAAGGCCAGTGTTGAACCAGGACATGGGAACTTCTTAGTCTCCTGTAAACATGAAGATATGTTACAGATGGCATGGTTGGCAAAGATCTGCCTGTGACAAATTCAGCAAGAGAAGAGCTTGGTAGGGAAAGTCTGAATGGGGGAATGAGGAGATTTAAGAAGGATACAGGCTATTTTGACCTGCATATGGGAGGGGTGTAAGGGTTTGCATTTGTATAAGGCAATTCTAGAGGCAGGAGCAGAGCCCTTGGGAAAGTACACAACATTTCATATGAGCATCAGGCAACTTCAGCTCCTGCAGGCACTTTGCCTCTCACCTTCTATGGAGCAGTTACTACAGTGGTGGGCAAACTGCATAGGGGCTTCAGAAAAGCTTCAGCTGCAGTCACACACCCTATCCATTAGACCTCACCAGCCCAATTTCCCTGTCTGTTTCTCCAGTGAGACTGGACAGTTTTTGTTGTGTTCTCCTGCTGTTAGGTAACAAAGACTTCTGTTGGGCTGGCAGTGTAAAGGTAGCATATGTACTGCAGCTACGTGTTGTGGGGAAACTCTGTGATCTGAAATGACCTGGAAAATGCATTTTGCTTTTCAGATATGTTCTGGCATGCTCCAAAGCACACACAAACAGTCTCTTGCAAACCAAAAGGCTTTTTGGCATACCACTTCAAACAAGCTTATCGAAGAAATACCTGTGGGAGATATGTCTCTGGGCAAAAACCCCAGAAAGAATTAATGACCATCCTCTGCATTCCCATGTATTTTACCACCTTGGAACTAGCAGTGCTTTAGGAACTATAACTATAACACTCCAGCAAGCAAGAGAGAAGTATTATTCTCCACTTCAATAGATGAAGAAGCTGAAGCTCAGACCACGGAGATGACTCACCAGTATAAGTAGGCGTATAAAACATCCCTGGAGCAGCTGAGATGAAAGTAACAAAGCAAGGCTAACAAAGAAGTTCATATGTGTATGCAACATAATTCCTGACAGTCACTTTTACTTGAAAAATATTTCTTTTTGCCCTTTTTACTGTTATCATTCGTCCTGCTCTTGCTCTAAATCCACATAAACTGTACTAATTGTTCAGTCCACTCACTCTCCATTTTTGTCTCACATAGTATTTTGTACTTCGGAAGTCTAAGTTGAATTCACCACTGAATCTCATTGTAGGTGGTCTTGCAGAGGGCATCCACTGACTTTCTTAAGTAATAGCTTATAAATTCTTCTACTCTTCCATTGTGTAGAAGCCAAGTACACTGGGAAAACCATTTTTAGTTAGCTTTCTGGTTCTTTCTCATTCTTTCTTAGGATTCTCCCTGAATAGTCTACTAGTCCAGCTGCTTTAAAAGAAATGTTATGCTATAAATCTGTTTCATTTGCAGCTTCCTGAACACCTCTGTGGCAAAGCAGAATATAAAATATGTACCTTGATTCATTAAAATCTTCCATGGCAGCCCAGTTCTGAAAAACTTCTCTTTAAAGGCTAGCACAACATGTTAAACATCTAAACAGTTCAATGCTGTTGCCTTTGGATACTGCATAACATGGTACCAAAATGCGAGAAAGATATAGAACCAGAAATGCTGCACAGAAGTGCACTAATTAGATCATTGCTTATTCAAGGGAAGAGATCTTTCATCTCCAGGAACTCAGGCAATTAGGTGAGGTCCCTCACAGTACACCACAGGGGCAGTCAGCTGATACTAATGAGTTTTGTGCTGTAATTGAGTAAACAACCGGTCATCACGGTCTCATTAAGGCTCTTCCATTTCCATGTTTTCTTACCAGATGCTGGGCTCTGTGGTCTGGTAACGTGTAAAGGCCTTGTCATTACTTTGTGCCTGTACATATCGCTTCTGCTTGTTCCTTCTACTCTGTGCCCACACTGTTTTGTCTGCAGTGTGGGACTGGTGCTAACCCTGCCCATTCTGCCCTCACCCCATCCACATCATTCTTTTCACATCCTAGCACAGCTTCCACTGAATACACAAACCTACTTATAGACCTGCCTCTTTCTTGAACTTATTTTACCAGCAACAAAACTTCCAGTTACAGAGAATAACTCAGTTCTGATCAGCTACAATGCTACTCAGGACAACAGTCATCACAACTGGATGAATTTCAGGCTATTTTATAATGATCATCTACCATAAAGAAGCATAGTTTTAAGGTACACTGACAGCACTTCTACTTCAAGCCATCCAAATACTTTAACACAGCTCATTTTCAGTACACCTCTTGAACCTGATGATTGTTTTTTATGTATCAATTAATATTTTGTGGAGTTTTTTTCCAAAATAAAAATATCTGCACATAAGAAAATAACTAAATTCTGAATGCAAATCTGCTTTACCATTTGAATACATAAAGAGAGCAAAGCCTGGCTCTAAAAGCAGATACACAAAGAAATTTGTGGACTCTGGGCCAGACCGTGCTCTCCATTGCATATCAACTGCAACTTTATACTGGAGTAAATGGCAGCAGATGTGTGATGTGAGAAGTTATAAGAGGCCAGAATCTGAACAGCAGAGCTGGTCAGAGAATTTTGGGTAGCACTAGAGACTGATGGAATCAGGCATTCTGCTGAAATCTATGACCTTATCAAATTGGATCAGTATTGCTTGTATTTTATTTTCAAAGACACCTAGACTACATCAATATATTGTTTTCTTAACCAGGGCAGTAATTCAATTTCTTATTTATAATATTTCAACATAGCTTCCTTATCATAAGATGAAATAAAAATACTTACAATGAAACCAAAGATGTAATTCAGTCACTTAAACAGAGGTACCTATTGCCATTTAAGATGCACTGGCTGCCTGCCGTTCCTCCAGAAAGGAGAAGGTTTCATTTGAAGGTCTTGTGTGCAATTAATATAACACAGGTAGATAGATATAAATACATGCATTAGATGTTTGTATTTAGGCAACTAAATCACAGCACCAGTGACTGTCAATAATTGTTTAATGCCTGGATACTTTTCAGCATTAAGATTAACATCTTTAGGTTTCTCTCGCAATTAAAGTATTTTCTGGTTTTACGGTCCTTGAAATTATCCCATAACATTTTCCTTAAAACACATTTGCTCCACCTCTTCTACATACTACTTTACTCTGATGCTTCTTGAGCTATAGAGCATGATATTCCACTGTGTCTAATCAAGAAAAAATTATTTTCATAAAGAGATTTTTATAACATCTATCTTCATAGACTTTATTTGGGACTGCTTACCTGAAACAAAAAAATCAAAATTAAAACACTTAATCCAGGTGGAAAGTATTTGGGAAACAGATAATGTCAGGAAAATGTGTTCTCATTTGAATAAAGTCTGTGCTTAGGCTTAAACTTAATTCAATAGTCTTGCATGTATATACAGACATACATACATGTGTAGTCCATCTTAATCCAAGGTAATTTTCAGATGCATGCAAAGTTGCGGCTATTTGCACTTAGTTATATGAAACAAGCTTTTTCTTGTTGTGTGCTTTTCTTTCCCAACCTTTTCTTTCTTGAAGTAACCAAACCCTTTTCAAACAGAAACCTGCCAGACCACAGAATTTTTTGTCACTGAGAGAACCCTGAGGTATCATTAAATAGGCACAAAGAGCATAAAAATGCCCAAGAAGTATGTTTTATAAAAGCATGTTTAGGCAGCAGAACCTGTCTCAACTCTCAGAAATATGTGAACATATTTCACAATAAGCACAAGAAAACATGAAACGGTGGTGAAAGCAAATACCGCCTGTTTTAATGCCCTCTGAAATGGTAGTTTTGTCTGTATTTTCTTATGAAACACAAGGTTCATGAGGTAGAGCAAAATGCAGAACTTTGAGTGCAGATTCAGATCTCAGTTTAAGTTTTTGCTTTACAGGAATTTTGTAAATAATTAGAGAACTAGACCCTATGTGGACTAGACCCATAAAGGGAGCCTTTAAATTGACCCTCAGACCTCTGCAGCCCATGGGTTTCTGCTGAATGTTGACAGAGGTCTCAAACTGACTGCAGATGCACAGAGGAGAATTCCATCTGTTTCACTTTCAAGAGACTCTTGAGGATAAGTTGGAACAAACCTGCACCCCACTGACAGCTGAAATCCAGTATAAAGAACTGAACCAGCTGATTTCTGGGCATGGGAGCTCCTAGCATGCAGACAGCTGAACACAGGGTCTTCCCCAGTCAAAACCCCACCATACTTGCAAAGGATGTGTAACTGCATGTAGAGAAAGGGACTGAAGAATATGTCTGCCCCGCTTCCCTTGGCTCATTTATAAAGACTTCTGATCTCTACAGCAGAGACAATTGCACTGAGTTTTATACTTGTGAAGTAGGAGCTGTCTATGCTAGATTTAATGAATATACATTGCGATGTCAAAGAAAGAGTTAAGCCCAAACATTTCATGTGGCTATTTTTTCCCATAGAGTGAAACCACCAATTATTTTTGCCCAGATAATCAAAAAGCTGTTGTGGTAAGGATACAGTTGTGGTTTTTTTTACTGAGCTGGGCTATCACAGAAGTCATTGACCTGAAAGTGAGATAGCCGCATAGCATTATCCATCCTTGGATAAGTTATTTGGTTTTTATCCTACCTTTTTCTAAAGAATGACTAAGAGTTGATAATCACTTTTTGAAAATCATTAAAGATTGAATTCTATTCTCATTTACCAGTGTTAATAACACCATGGAAGAATGTGATCCACAAACAAATGGCAATATTTTCTCTCATATGAACACAACTCTTCTGTTATGTAACTTGAACATATTTTTAGCTTTGTTTTCCTTTGTGGTTATTTCTTCTTTTTTTTTTCTATAGCTGTAACATGAAAGCAGATGGGAGTTCTGGCCAATATAGATATCCATGAAAGAGATCATTTTAATGTAGTGGCTTTAGCTCGTACATAAATTAATGCTGTCCTTCTGATCTTTGATTTTTCTTTTTGTCTGTGGTTTACAAAAGAACTTTTTTTCTTTAGTAGAAAAGGTCATTGTGTTCCTATAATTTTCATGTTACATTTATGAGGCACATCCTGTTCATTATATCCAGTCACTCTTAACCCAAGCACCAAAAATTAAAAATACAACACTGCTTCGTGCATGGGTGAAACACAATGAGGAACAATCTAACTAGCCATTGAAAATATTAGATAGTGTTACAATGGCAAGAAACTTATCTATCAATTATAATAAATGAATTCCAGAAGGACATTTAGATTCTCTAGTTGATACAAAGGAAAATACAGATACTTATCCAATTACAGCTAAGATACTATTACAATCACATGGCTTCCTTAAGTGCCTTCTTCTTGTATGCAGTGTCTAAATAGGCATTGTAACACTATATTGACTAGCACTCTGTAATGCAATATGGTATAAAATAAAACCCCACTGTCTTTATCATAGCAAAAGACTTAGAAAAGACATTTCACAGTGAGTATTACATCTAAAAAAATTCTTTAAAATGCTATTATTACTTTATGTGTAGTTAAGTTTCCAAAGTTATTTCCATGTTAACCTTGTTCACAATTGTTTCTAATATTCTGAAAGATTTTATTTTTAGACTCAGTGTCTCTGTGTTTTGCCTCAAATAAATAATATAAACTGTCTTCTTTGTGATCTGTTTTCCTTATAATACTTATGTCTCCTTGTTCATTCTTTCTCTTTTCTGACCTCAGCTGAAGTGAGCCTAAATACTGTGACCTAAAATTATATTGAACAGCAAATCTTTGTGCAGCAAAACTCTAAATGTGTGCACTGACCTTTAAAGATTGTGCACAATAAATTCTAAAAGCACCTGTGATTTTCTGTAAGCCACGAATGAAGAGCAGATTTTAAGAGTAATTGTGTGCAGTGATGGATCTACTTCTTCTCCAAAGGCAAAGCCTCTAACTCCAAATCCTGTTACAGTCCTCAAGCTGATAAAACAATGGGTTTATATATACAGAAGGGACTACATCCTATATCTCAGTGTTGGTACTCTACCTTTCGCTCTGGTATCTGAAGCTGCATCTTACTGGCAAATAAAATAGAGGAGGTCCCATTCTTAGCAAGTTGTACTATATAGATCATATATGTGCAGCTAAGTTACATTACTATCACCCACCTCTGAAAGACACTGTCCTTCTGTATACTTCTTACTGGAAACAGCTGTTGGCCTAACCTATTCCATATGCTGGGAGTGTTTGCTGGTTTAGATCAAACCAGTGTAAGTGTTTTAGCAATGTGGAGTGCTCAGTGCTGTGTTTTGGCCTAGTTTAGTGTAGTATTACAGGCTGCTCACATGATTTCTGTACTTGTTTAATTGGCATTTGATATTCAGTTGTCATTCAGCATTTCTGCCTTGCAATTGTAGTTTGACTGTCTAGTATTACATAATGGATCACTTTTCCATGATGTTCAGTATACTTCCCTAGGTCATAAGAGCTCCAGAGGAATGTAAATAAATCCTAGGGCATTTTCTAACTTTGTATTCTGATGTCTTTCCAGAAAGCATTTATCTAGACATACCTGCTTTCAGAGTTTCTAGACTATCTGGAGAGAATGTAGACCTTCAGTGATGGATGTGATGCTTCTTCCCCCAGTGTCTTGGAAACAAGATATAAACTTTGCATAATAGTTCACAGCAGTTCCACCTTCCTGTTTGATTTACCCTGCATATTGTCTGGAGCAATCAAGAGGATTTAAGGGTCTGAATCTGCTTTTAACCCCCACTCTCAAACCTGAGTAAGTCCTGTGTTATACTAAAAGTATAGCATTGAAGAACTGCCAATTATGAATGATGTTAAAGATAAATAATCATCAGTATGCAGTAAGTAACAGTGCTATGAAGCAAATGACTCTTGATTGTTAACATGATATAGTTATCTCCTCACGCAATGTGATTTTTATAGCAGGTAATGAAAGGCCATTTCCATAAAGTATAACAACTGCCACTACTAAAACTAACAGCCAAATCTACATAGAGACACCTCTAAGGGAAAAGGGGAAACAAAAAACTTTTTAGATACTATGGGGAGCATAGTCTTTAAACGGAGGGCTGATTCTGAAGTTTATATATCATAACCTTACACAATGTATATTCTGGTTTATATTCATCACTGATTATTATGATAGATAAGTAACATTGTTTTGGAGTTGATGTCATTAGACCAGAACTTACACCTTTTTGCCTAGAGTACTTAGGAGTCCTCAAGTACCAAAAGTTTATCACTGTATTTTCAGAGCTCAGTCCAGTCTGCTACCATCACACAGAATTACAAACCTGCAAATGATAAACGATTAAATAACATATCAGTGTTCAACAAAAGCCGTGTGTGCTCTTAAATTTTCTTGGAATGAAGAAAATGAAACATTTTATGTTTCTTATCCAAGACTCACACTCAGAGTTTATTCTTGAGTACACCAGGATAACTGAAAGTAAGCAGATACAAGATTTTAAAGGATTTCCAAAACATAAATATATTTGATCATAAACATACACAGATCTAGAAAAAGTAACAACACAGCTGCCAGAATTTTCCCTGCCTCAGTTGCCTTCTCTTCGACATTCATTATCCATATGAATATGAATATCATATATTCATTCGCTTATATATATATATATTCGCATATATATATATATATATATATATATGAATATCATATATTCATTCGCTTCAGTATCCTCTGAGAAATCCAGGGTCCTCCCCACACTGAATGTGAAAGCTCTCACCACACTTATGGCCTCTCTCTCTCACTCTCAAGCAAGCAATTTTATTTCTTCTTTGACTTGTCTCATCTGCTATGGCTAACTATGGGAGATGGAGCTTAGTGATGTGATGTAAACTTTGGGCTTAGAAAATCCGTGACTGGCAAGCCTACCTGACATATATCTGGTTGCAATAATACGGGTTTATAAAAGCATCTTATGAATCACTTCACTGGGAGCTGTAAAACCTGCGATAGAGAAAGAAATGACATTCAGGTAGTTCAGGCTGCTTGAGGATGATTTTGAATATAACTGTAGATATAAAATCATAGAATCATAGAATAGCTAGGGTTGGAAAGGACCTTAAGATCATCTAGTTCCAACCCCCCTGAAGGGACACCTCACAGTAAACCATGTCACCCAATATAAACTTGTGTTGTATGAACTCATGTCCCTTTTCTGCTGTCCAGCATTCCTCCATCAGTGTTATTTCTCCTCTTGTTCACCATATTTCAGCTATGGCACTTTTCACAGGTAGCTGTTCTACCCTTGGAGAAATAGAGCAGATTTCAGACGTTGGTTTGCTGGAGAACAGATGGAAAAATCTTTTTTCCTTGAATTCCTCAATCTCATTTCAAAGAATTTTCTCTGAGCTATATCACCAACCCTTTAGATCCTGCTCTAATATTTAGCAAAGAAAACCCCCATATTCAAGCCAAGGCTGCAATGTGAACATGGCACATATGGGAAGTTCCAAAGTCACATCAGTGTTATAATCTGCATTTAGACATATTCCACAGATTACTAGGTGTTGATTATAAATTAAGGCATGCGTTTATAGTTTTTAAAACCCTTAACCCAGTAATTTCTTCTACATAATGGAATAAAAAAATGTTTTCATGACAATCAATATAGGCAGCAATTGCTTGCTTATTTCTTGCAAGATTTGCCACAAAGTCGCTTGATAACCACATTTCATTCATTGTTCTAAGGAAGAGTTAAGAAGGGCAGCTGTGTTACATGCTTTTCCAAAAGTTAAAACTAAGAATATCTACATTAAAACCTTTGCTATCAACCACCACAGTGTTTTCTGCCTGTTTCTGCTAAAGACAGGTGAATATTTTGAACAGTCATCATGAAGTTAGGGTATAATCTTTGTCCTGCTTAAGTCAATGAGATACCCCATTCTGCATGTTTTTGGTAGTATTTTCACAGAATGAGAGAATAGTTGAGATTGGGAGGGATATCTGGAGGTCATTTGGTCCAGCCCCTTGGCTCAAGCAGAGTCACCTAGAGCAGGTTGTCCAGGGACACTTCCAGATGACACTTGAATATCTCCAAGGAGAGAGACTTCACAACCTCTCTTTACAAGCTGCGCCAGTTGTCAGTCATAGAGCACTGGATACTCAGGTCTTTTTGTGTAAAGTCACTTTCCAGCCAGGCAGCCTCCAACATCCTCCCCAGGCATCGGCCTCTGTGAGGTTCCCCACAGCCCATTTCTCCAGCTTGTCAAAGTCACGCTAAATGGAAGCATGACCCTCTGGTGTATCAGCCACTTCTCTCCATTCTGTATCATCAGCAAAACTGTTGAGACTCTGTCCCATCATCAAGATCATTAATGAAGATGTTGAAAAGTATTGCACCCAATATTGCCTCTTGGGGTACATCACTAGTTACTAGGCTCCAATTAGACTTCATAACTCTGACCACTACCCTCTGAGCTCAGTTCAGGTAGTTTTCAGTCATGTCACTGTCATCCCCTATTTCATCAGCTTTTCTACAAGCAGAAAACAGTATTGAAAGTATATTGAAGTCAATATTGAAGTGTCCACTGCTCTCCGCTCACCTACCAAACCAGTCATTTCACCACAGATAGTCATGGGGTTGGTTTGAGTGTTCTGATTGAGTCAGCAACAGGGGAACTGCTCTGCAAGCTATTTCAGGACTTCTGAAGTCACTGAAGATCTAGGAAAGATTAGAGACAGAGTCCTAGAGGTAGCTGAGCTTGAACACTTACAAAGGAATATAACTTAGTTTCTGTCCAAAGACCTCCATAAGCATGAATGCAATGGTACAGGAAGGGACAAATTTATATAATTCTTTTTAACTGAACAAAATAAGGTCTAACAAAGAAGATTGTAGCCTTTTTCCTTTTCAGTTACAACAATGGAAAGACTATAAAGGGACATCTAATTCTGTGTTAGCTGACAGTGGGGTTAGTGCTAAAACTACCCTGAATCAACACAGTAAGTAGTAGCATATGTTTCTTGAACTGGCAGGAGATACCTGATTAAACTAACACTACCCCTGCTGTAAAAATCTACTTCGCAAAAAAGGAAAAGATCAGCTGGATACTAGAAAATATCTATTTTCAAAGACATCTGAAGGAACTGAGACTACACTGCCTAGATGTCTGTGTTAGGTCATGGGAAGGTATGCAGAGATGGCTGTGTGCTTCCAACTCATTATAAAGCTATTTGCCAAATCTTGAGATCTTTTTTTATTTCTTCATTTCAGTTTACCACAGTTTAAAAATCATTTGCTACCAGAAAATTAATTCTAATGGTGATCTTTGCGGTATCAAACTGCTCACTGAATTCTAATTTATTTATATATTAAACCACAAATTCTATGCAAATGGTATAGCATTACCTAGGTTGAATTGCCTAGGGACTTGTCAGGGAATAATGTGAAAAAAATCATAAAACTAATAGGGTTTCATGTGTTTAACTGATATGTCAATGATGATGACCTTTCCTTCCAGAAAATGCGTGTTGAATTTTTCCTATTAGCTTCCACTGATGTTATTAAAAAAAAAAAAAAGATAAAAAATCTAGTGAGAGACTTTAAAGTTCTTTTTATGTTCTTACTTAATCTCCCACATCATTATATTCCACGTCAAAAGTGGTTAAGAACAGAAGACATGACTGTATTAAGGCAATACAATCTTTTTGGCATGAAGGACATATGGCACCATCTATGGTAATTTTACACTAAAAGGTTGTTATAGACAGGTTGAAAACTGTCATTTAACATCTTTTTCTTCTTTTTTTTTTTTAAGTAAACGTGCCTATTCTGTATGATGAAAGACAGTGTAGCTATTAGAAACACAATACAAAAATAGGTCAGCAGTGGATTACTGTGATGTTATGGAGAGCACACTTTTGCAAATGTTACTCTTTAGGGGTCCTTTGAGAAGCTAGTTAAAAGTGATTTTGCTGAGCTAAACTGGATACACAGACCTTCTCAGTTCAATGTTCCCTAGTAAACATAGCCAAGAACCATAGCAGCAATTGATTGGAATGACAAGTCCATGTGAATATAATGTAATGGCAGCTCTTACACTGATTTTGGCTAATGTCATAGAATCATAGAATCATAGAATAGTTAGGGTTGGAAAGGACCTCAAGATCATCTAGTTCCAACCCCAAAAACTGAACAAAGATGCATATTCATTCAAATAGTCAACCTGAAACTGCTTTGCTTGGTTGGTTTGTTTTTTTTCCCATGGATACAGTTTAAAATAGGAACAATCAGTTAAACAATGCATTTACAATGAAGCATTAACAAATAAATATACATTCTTCTTGTGGAGAAAGCTATTTCCAAGTTTTACTCATCCAGTTGGAGGAAGAAAGGAACATCATGTGATCAGCATGTTCTAGCATGGTTCAGATTTTGCATATTCCTGCCAGCAGTGTCTACATATAAAAATGATTTACAAGAAATATCTGGTGAATAAATTAGAATTGACAAATGTCATAAAAAAAAAAAAAAAGCAAAGCACAAGAAAATATGCTATTCGACTATGAGAAAAAGCTAAAATAGCCAAATCATTAACTGGGGATTAGCTACTCAGCTTTACCTGAGATATTTTAATAGCTTGTTCTGAATAGGATAGCAGTTCACCCTTTGTAAATATCACAGATTATCACTGAGAAAGATCAGTTGTTTCAGGTAGTCAGATGATGGCATTGATATATGTGTAAATAAAAACTGAAGTCTTGTTGAGCTTTTCTAGTTGCTTATTACTTGATTATGAGGATGATCGCTTTTAAATATGTTAATGTTTGTATGAAAGGGTAAATAATTACTTATCATATTCTTTTCTGCAAGACAACTCCTTTATATGTGTAAACTCAGGCAGGCTATACCGATAAACAGCATGCCCATAATCTGCCCAAGCAACTTGCTTAGTTTGTTTATAAAGGGTGATCAACAGGTTTTCTTGGGTTGGGCTGGTTTTGTTTCAGCATGTCTTGTATGAAGAGTTGACTTCTGTCTTATGTAATGTGCTCAATATGTTTTTTTTCTCCAACAAGCAAATCTTGCAGTACCACATGACAAACACACTATTTCTCAGCTGTTCGAAGTCAGTATTTCGCATCATAAATTTATAGCATGACATGTTACAACTGTGGCATTTTTCTCCATTGTTTGAAACTTTTTACAGGCCACTGTAAGAGAAAATATATTTCTTCTTTGAAAACCTCACCTCCCTTACTTCTGAGGAAACCATAGCTAATTAATTCAAACCAGCTACAACTTTTCTTTTTGTTTGTCGAAATGGCCCTCAAATCTTTCCAGAATCTGACCATATCTAAATGCAGCGACCATCTTGTGGATTGCCCTCCTCTCACTCATTTGCATACTCATGCTATAAAATTCCAGCAACGTCTGTCACTGAAAATAGCACTGGTGTAGTTCTAGTTGCCTTTCAAATATTTCAGTGAATGAAAAAAAGAAGGTTATTAACTCAAGTAATTGCTGACACAGAAATATGGATTCATACTCAATATTGAGAAAAAAATCCAGCAATGAGCTTAACCCTACATCTGTACACATAGGAACTTTTCCACAGTCAGGAAAGGAGTGACACTGGTGATAACATCCCTGGCCCAATATGTTAAGAGTCTCAATATGTCTCTTAACAGGTGTAAATCCCTGAGACTGGACTGTAGTTCAAGCACTGATCAGACTAGCTGAGGACTCAATACTTTTTCACAATGTCTTTCAGCATTCATGGAGGAGATATTGGCCTGGGTGATTTGAAAACATCCAAGGAGAAACTGCTATACACATATGTAAACATGTAATCTGAATTCCTCTATAGAGACCACTGAATGCACCCAAACAGGACTCCAGCAAATAAATAAAGTTTTAGATCAGTTTTTAGTCTATACAGAAATATGTTATCTGTCTTAATGTTGGATATTTCTCTCCATTCCTCTTTAAAATGTGATAAATTGCTTCTGAAGCTGAAGTTTTGTCTCTGTTAACTAGAAATGTAATCTAAGTGAACCTCTCAGCTTTAATTGTCAAGACCTTAGAGGTCAAATAATTTGCTCAGACCTCAGTGGCTAGGGTCATTTGATACTCTCTGGGGCTTATAAGTGTGTGTGTATTTAGTTTGGCAGATGCGGTACAAGATCTATAGGAAATCTGGTGGAGTGGCAGCTATGAGGTAAGAAAGACATCTTTGGACAGCTTAGATGGCATTGGATCCCCTCATGGAGACAGTAGAATCAAGATCCTGACATTTACAGACATATGTTAAGTGAACCTTTTCCTAACTGTGATTGCTGATTTAAGTCCACCACATATTTCTGCATTATTCTGGCACTGGGTAAAACTGTCAGCTTAGCAAACTAAGTTGACTGACTTTTGGGTTGTAGGGAATCTCTAGGGCCTTTGTGAAACATGTAGCAGCCTGGACATCGTTATGCTCTAATGCTGTGAGCAGCTTTCATACTTCTCAGAAAACAGGGTCTTTGAAGATGGTGCTTTACTGATCCCTAAATCCTGATGGAAGTGCCAATAAAACCGTTAAAGCCATTAAAATGTTTATTGGATGCATTTAATTTGTATCACCTACGTTTCAAGACTGATACCACAAGGAAAAGATTTAGACATTTGACCTCCTTTTTTTCTTTCCTCTTTTCTTTAAAAAAAACCCCGAACAACAACAACGACAAAGCTTGGTTCCCATTTCAATTTTTAGATATCTCAAACTGGATTGTAAGGAGGAACAGAGAAACAGAAATTGATGTGGACTTCCTGGGCCTGCTACAGCCAGCTTTTTTTTGCAGTCATGCCGTATACATATGTGACATGCAAGAACAAGAGGACTGGAAGGCATGTTTATGAGTATATTTGTGCATGTTTGCTTTGAATTGTAATGCATAAGAAAAGAGTTCCTGCATTGCTTTATATGCAGAGAAAATGTTGAGCTGAGTATTGCACTGGTCCTGCTTTTTCGGGAATAAAATCTGAATGTTTTTAACAGCCTCTGCATGAAATCCATGCTCAGAGGTCCTCACAATTACCACTGTACCTCACTTTGTTCTTGTTACCTTCTCCCTTCTGTCTTTTGCACACCTTCTTACGTCACATCCTAAGTTTTTAATGGTGAAAAAGGGGAAATATAAGTATACAGCCACAGTAGCAGAACCAGAAACTATTATTAAGTTAAATAAGGAAAAAAGGGTTTTCCTCTGTGTCGGTGCATGTGTGATATTCTCACATGCAGAGAAAAGCAAGAATAGGTAACGTGTTGGAGACTATTTCATTTAGAAAGTGTTTTGTTAGTTTTCAGGTAGGTTATACCTCATGTGATTTGTGGAATTACTTTCACTGTTTCTTTTTCATCCTAGGTAAGAGCAGAGATTTAAACACTATAAAGCATGTATGCTACAGAAAGGAAGTTAGAGGAATTCTCTGGTTATAGACGTTCACCCAACTTTTTCAACAATTAATTTTCAAAGCTTTTCAACAACCATTGCTGGCTTGTAAATTCTTATTCTCGCATTATTTACTCTGCCCTCTGTGCAGAACCTGCAGTACATGTAAACACTCTGACATACTAGGCTTACTTCTTATCTCAGCTGCATGAGTGTCATGCCAGTGATTTTAGAGGCGTCATCTTTGTTCCAGGCCAATCATGAATAGAAATCAAACCTTTCAATAAAGAATGTTTGAACAAAAAAAGCGTAATTGGGAAAAGAGGGAATGTATTAACAGCCGATTACTTTCTAATACTTTTGCCTTCCTACTGGTTGCAGTAAGAGTGAAGATGATGAACATCTTGTTCAGCTATACTTGTTACTAAGTTGGAAAGCTCTGAGGTGGGTAGAAGTGGAGCTCTGTGTAAGACCCAGTCCAGCTATCTCCTCCTGCAAACCTGCATCAGAGTCTTCAGGCACAGAGATTAAATACAAATGTTTCTATTTTGGTGTTTTATCATAGTAGCCAAGGTTTGAAAACATTAGCCCAATTTTCTCACCTATACTGTAAGAGGATTTTCCTAGGTCTTTTTCTAATTACAAATCCATTTTCTTTTACCCTCTGTATCCTCACCCCAATGTTTGGGGTTTATTGCTTTTTTAAAAAAAATTTTTTTTTTTTTAATATCAATTAACATTTAAACATTCCTTTTGTGGAAAAGCAACTCTAGGATGTATGTATGCTACTTCTCTTTACAGCCATGTTTCTTTACTATCACGAAAATTTATTAAAAATAATATAAATAATCATCTTTGTGGCATCTTTACACACAAAGCCCTTTACAGAGGCAAGAACCTCAATTTTCAAACATAATTCATTTTTTCAGAATGCCATTGATTTGTACTTCTGCTTAGTGGCCTCTTAAGAGGAAGCTTCTCTTTAACTTCAAGCCATGAAACACACATGCTTGCAAATTGCTTTGGAAAATCATAGTCCCTTCAGTAAAATTTTCCTTCACTCTGCACCTGAAAAAGTGCAAGAAATTCGTATTGTTTACTAAGCAATGTTGGTGGTGTTGGCGCTTTGGAAACACATGGAAATGTGATTCTTGTCTTAAGGCTCAGTCAACCACAGAAAATGGTTCAGACATGTCTGAATATATGAAAGTAAGAAGATATTTATTTATATGCTTAATAATGTGAGTGTGCTTGAAGGAATGGTTTGGTTGCAAGTTGGGAGCAATTCTCTGAAGATGGAAGATGTTCCCACTTCTCTAAGAAAAGATGGAAAAAGTTACCGCTACAAAGGTGAAGTCCTTGAAGCTCTTAAAAAAAACCCAGAAATGTTTCCAATAAACAGATTTAGGAAGCCAAAGTTGGTGAAGGACAGTTTTTTTTCCCACCAGGGCACTTTCTCAACCCAGCCGAATTCTAATCTGGGCAGTAGCAGTTTTCCCTGGAATCACTCACCAGGCTGAGCAGTGAGCCACCAGGCTAATTTAATTCATTTTTGGTGCATACCCATGAGAGAATTTAATAGTTCTCCCAGCACAGAAAGAGAAATACCGCCAGCAGTTGCAGGGAGCCAGAGGCTATCTGGCTTTTGGAGTAGCAGGGAGAAGTTAAACATGCTGGGAGCCGGCTGCAGAAACTGGGCTCGGTAGCTTGGATATTGGGATGAAAGTCTCAGAGCTGGCATGAGAAACAGTATGTTTCTGGTAAAGGGGCTTATAATAGCCATGAAAGAGCCTTGTGGGTGGCCCATTAAAAAGGGGGGTTACAGCTGTGTCTGAAGGAGGCTGGCAGAAGAGGGTTCCTGGATGTTGAGTTTGCCAGCCTGAGTATGCTTGCAGCAAGGCAATGACCTGCAGGGAGCTGGCTGGACAAACCATTACTGCACCCAGCAGGCGCTGGCCTGTCTTTGTGACATTGGTGATTTTACATGGGTTGGTAACCATTTGTATGTACAGAATATGAGAAGAATATTCCTCAGAAACAAAGGTTGAGAAAGGCTACCTTCATTTCAATAGGATCAAGTGAACACAGTGTTCCTGAGAAAGGCTTATTTAAACACACCTGTAATCCTCTTGGTACTGAGGTTGCACATCCTCCTTAGACTAACTTTTCTAATTCTTTACTCACCTTAAAATTATAGAGTAATTCCAAGTAAAAAATAATAATAAAAAATAGGTAGCATATTAAGATATTTCCTTGTTGCCCTACCCTCTGTGGACTTAGAATACAAAAGAGAATTATTCCTCTAACAAAAAGAAGAGAAAAAATAAAGAACTGTCTACAGGATTGAAAGACTTTTGGTGTGTTTCCTCTCGTTTACTCTGTCTATATGTATGCTAAATATAACTGTATATTCCAATCTTTTTTGTGGGTTCTATCTTCTGAAGAGCTTTTTTTGCTATCTTTCTCTAGATTTTCTTTGATTGCATCTTTCTTAAAATAGGATGGCTTAGTTCAATACAGTACTCTAGCTAAGTCCTTATGAATGCCAGAGACAGCAGGACAGAAAATTTCCAGACAACACAAAATGGCACATGCCTTTTTATAAGAGCATGACATACATAGTGAATTCTGAGTTAGTTGGTGAAGCTTTCTAACTTTTAGGTCCTTTCTGTGTTACTGCTGCCAATCACTTAATGCTGTCTTCTGTATTAAATCCCCAAATGCAATAAATTGAATTTTACCTTTATTGAAATTCACCTTTTTTAAATCAAATGATTTTTCAGACTATCAATCAAGATCACCTTCAGTGAACCTTGCCTGCCATCTTCACTCACATTTTAAAGAAGGTCAGTTCTTTCCTCCAAACTGTTAGAATATACTGAAGAATATTAAGCACAGGACAGAGACTTTCTTGAGAGCGTGACATGTGGAAAGATCTCAGAGGCCAAAAGTCAAGATATGTCCTTGTTGTGGTTTAAACCGAGCTGCACAGCTCATCCACTCCCTCCCTCCCCCCCTTTTTCCTCCCTCTTTCTTTCCTTCCCATCCCCCCTTCTCCCCGCTCCCAGAGGGATGGGGAGGAGAATCGAAAGAATGTAACTCCCACTGGTTGGGATAAGAACAGTTTAGTAACTAAGGTATAACACAAATCACTGCTGCTACCACTAATGATAATAATGATAAGAGAAAATAACAAGGGAAGAGAATACAATGCCACTCGCTGAACGAGTTTGACCCCTCCGAAGAGAACCTGTGCCCTTCCGGGTAACTCCCAGTTACCTCCCTGGGCATGACGTGCTGTGGTATGGGATACCTCTTTGGCTAGCTTAGGTCAGGTGTCCTGTCTCTGCTTCCTCCCAGCCTCCCCTCCTCCCTGGCAGAGCATGAGGCTCAGAAAGTCCTTGGTCAGAGTAAAGCAATGGTGTTATCAGCTCTGTTCCCAGGCTCAAAGTCAAAACACAGTGCTGCACCAGCTACTAAGAAGGAGAAAAATGCTACTGCTGAGCCCAGGACAGTCCCTCTGCTGCCTCTCTTGCTGTATATGACATGTTTTTCCCTGAAAAAGAAAGGAATTACAGTGAATATATTTAACTCTTCACAAATCAGTTGCCTTTTTTTCTTATTATGTGATTTTATTTTAGATACTTCGCAAGCTGCTTTCAATAATTTGCTTTCGATTCTTCCCGGCCATTAAAATGTTTTACTTTTATAATGCCATTCCACTAATTTCAAAATTACCAAAATCTTTGCTTTCAGGTTCCCTTGGCTTCCATGATCTCTTTAGGAAAATTGCTGCGGGGTGGGGATTGCTGTAATACACTCCATCAAGACCTCCTAAATTTAAGACTATCTAAAATATTAAAAGGTTTTTGAGCCTTGGTTCTTACTTCTGGTTTTCATTCTTCTTATTTTAAACATATAGAAAAACCAATTTTTCATGATACTTGAAATAAAAAGGACTTTGAATTTCTCAGCCTCTTTTCGTCTATTACTTTCTCCCCTTCCCTGATTCCCTGGTAAGTACTGGGCTTGTTCTTATCTTTTCCTTTCATTTAATTCTAAAGTACAATTTGAAGTTTTTCTTCTTGTCTGTATTCTCTTGTTAGTTACCTAAACTGAAGCGTTTGATTGTATGCTCTCAGTCGGCTGATTTTTAATAATAATTTTAACAGTAATAATAAGCTGAACTATCTCAGCCTCCTGGCTCAATTACATCATTACAGCTTGTTCTACTTTAATCCTTCCCCAGAGTCTTTCAACAGATAGGCTTCTGGTTTCTTGGAAGCCGTCACATTAAGCATATTAACTTTTGATATATTACACTGCAATATACGTTGTGTTTACTATTAAGTCTATTGCTCACGTACTTATATGAAGGGTGTCTAAGAACAGAGGATTCGTGTGTCATAAAAAGGTGGTCTGGTAAATTATGGTGATTAATGGTCATAAAATCATAAGCACACTAAAAATGTAGATGACAAAATGTGTACTGCTTTGCAACTCACTTCTTAAATGGAAAGAGAACTCTAGCTATGTTGAATATCTCTCAGCACACATTGGAGAATTACTTTCTCTGTAAGCTAAAGTAACTTCCTGCGCAGTGAACCAGGTCTCTTTCTCTTCTGTTGAGATTCCCATTCCCATGAGGAAGGAGAGCTGAGTGTCTTTTGTATTTTCCTGTGCCCTATGCTGAACAGAAAGCCTAAGGTCTCGCCTAGCATAAAGGAACTGAAATAAGTAGACAGTGTATGCAACAGTGGCTTCTGGGAATAGTTTCAGGACTTTGTATTTCCTACTTATTTTGTGCTTTTTTGTCAAAGGGTAAACATTTCAAGCTCAATTATTCAGAAGGGATTTAGGAGGTGTTTTCTTTAAGTTCTACTGAATACAAATGTGTGGAGAGAAAGAAAAATCAAGCATTTGGCTTTGGTTTTGTGTTTTTGTTCACTGGTTACACTGAGATCTTTGAGGAGAAGGATTGTATAGATGTGTGGGGTAATCCAGTTCCCCCTCTTCCTGAGTAGGGTTCTCATAGGAAGCCGCTCCAAACCACTACTTGAAGAGGGCTAGCTCAAGCTTACTAAAGGAGAGAAAACAAAAATCCTGGCAAATGAAGACCCATGATAAAATCTGAATTGACTCTACCACCAAGGCCACTATGCTAGCCACATGTCTTCAGCAAATAGAGGGCACTGGGTACTTTCCAGGAGATGGTATTATGGAAAGTGGTGGCATATTTGAGTACTGCAAACCCAGAATGAGGCCTCAGAATGCATAGTGAATTTGCCTTCCTGAAGAAATATCTTCTTTACATGTAGGCGAAGGCATGTAGCTCCTTAAAGTATAAGGCAGAAATTTAAGTAGGAGCCATGTGCTTCTGGATAATCACACTGAGAATACAGTGTATGCAAACATTGAAGTGCTTGTAATTTAAACAAACCCAGCATCATTAATTACTGGAACCATGACATGCCCAAGCACACATAGTCTGCATGAAGCCAGAAAAAGCCTTTTGACCTATACAGTGTAGCCTCCCCCTAGGACTGCTGGAAATGCCATCTTCCAGACTAGTGCTTCCTGCAGTACGTAGGAGCAGATGGCCCGCCAGCACCCTGGGGTACGGCCGACTGTAAATCAGGGCCTTGACTATGGCTCAAAATTTGTAATATATGTGTTTTGAAATTTGTGAGGATGCTTATATGGGAGGTGACCGAGAGGGGAGCAGTTGTTTCTTGACATCTCAGAAAGGAGAAAAAATTACACAGTATTGTGCTCTCGAGTGATACTGAGGACTTAAGGCTTGGTTATGCTAAGTAACCTGCTGAACCTGCGTGCCTTGGGTAGGTTGAATAAAGCCAAACGCTCTTAATAGGGTCACTGTCTCCCTTCAGTGTGCCCACAGTGTAATTTCAGCAGTGGAAGAAATATTAACCGCAGAAAGCTATGTTCCCCTTGGCAACCTTTCCCTAGGAGAACAGTGGGTTGCCTCCTTTTACAATTGGGCATTTTGGTACTCCGGCATTCACCCATGCTAAGCATTATTCCTCTTATCTATTAGAGATTTGACCTAGTTCCGTGTGATACAGAAGCATGTGTTTACTTTTAAACATGTGAACCACTGTGCTGACTGCAGGACAATTATTACTTTTTAGCAACTGACCCCAGGACAACAATTCTGTTCCAAAGCAACACACTGTTCCAGGTATTTTTATAATGATATTCTCTCATAGTTCACAAAGTCGTAGGTAGCAAGGTACAGGCATGCACAAGAAGTTGTGTATATACTGGCTTTTCAGACAGCAGGTCCAGGTTTACATCCCTGTCCTCTATCTCAGCATGATCTGTGGTTGTTTAGGGCAGAGTTTTCAAGCTAGGACAAATATTTCTGGGTAGGTTTCCAGTATGTAACTGTGGGGCTTGCTTGCTTGAAACCTTCTTGACATTAACTCTATTAAAATAAATTTTGGAACTGCAAGGGAATACTTCTCTTCCTGTGCTTAAAATTAAGTACATGCTTAAGAACTTCACTTGTCAGAGCTTATGAATAGGAGTCCCCCAGACTAATCAGAAATGGGAGTGAGTCCCAATGCAAAACGTAGTATTGAAAGATAAGAATTAGCTTGGTTGACAAAAATACAAATACAATCAATTCTCTTCCTGACGTATCCTTTGTAGATTTCTATCATAAGCTTGAAATGTTGCAGCAACCTTGGAAGAATTTTAGGGATGTTCCTAAGGAAGAAATGAATTCCTAATTTGCATAGAAAGGGAAAGGTGCAAGGAGAGAGGAAGACCCTGCTTCTATACATCGCTTTTGATTCTTAAAATTCGTCGCCAGAAGTCAAGGTGTAATGTGAGACACACAAGCTTTGTTGGAGGAAAGTTAGAATGACATTTTGCTGGAGGTTTTTTTCCCCTTTGCCACTTTGTTTCCAACCCTGATGTTAAGAATTTAAGAATTGCTTTTGCTCGAATAAGCTTGCATTAATTTTCCCCATCATCTTTCCCAGTGCCAGAGTTGAGGCCAAGAGAAGCTGACAAATTCAGATCATGTTCTGTTTGCTGGAGGTAAAGTATGCAAGTGCCAACCTAATGCTCCCCTCATGAGGTGCACCCTGACATGGGGCTGAATACTCTCAGCCAGGCTGGAAGGGTCAGCCGGGGCCTGGGAGTGCCAAGTGCTGTATTGAGAAAGTTGTTCCTGGCAGTCACAGAGAACACCCCTTCTTCCAGGAACAGGTAACAAAGAGAAACCCCTCTCAGCAGACCCCCGGGGAACCTTTCAAACCACTCCGTGGCTCCAAGGGAAAATGCAGCAGCTTTCAGCACAGGAGAAAAGGTTGAAACTAAATTAGCCAACAGAAAATGTTGCACCATACTGATCTGTGAGACTGTTTGAAAAAAAATTTACAACCCCTTCCTGCAAAGTTGCTACTACTGTAAAATATTCAGTAGAAGGTGCTTCCAGCAGAATTAAAAGGCAGCTCCCTTAGTGCAATAATTTTCAGGGAATTTAGTGCCCTTGACAACCCTTTGACCTGAGATCCCTGCTGTAAAATGCTAGTCTGTTCTACCTCTTCTGAAAGGTATCTAGTAGTTTGCTCACTCAGGTAGGCATTGCGATCATGCTGTTGTTTTTATCACTTCAATCCTTAAGGCTTCTCCCTGCACTGTCAGACTCAGGAAAGTCACCAGGGGAATTATTTGAAAGTCTGATTATAACAAAAACGCAGGTTATGTAGTAGGTCGTTAAACGCTAAGAAGCAGGCTACCAGGGTATAATCTTTTCATGGAGGTTCTCGATAAAATAACAGAATACAGATCTTAAAAATATGTCTTACAAATGTTAAAGTGTATGTTACCTGACACTTGTGCCAGGTGTCACCTTACTACTGGCACTACAAATTAAAAGCGGCGGGTCATAGTAATAGGGGACTCTACTTTGAAAGGGACAGAAACACTTGTCTGTCGGCCTGACCCTGTCTCGAGGGAGGTGTGCTGCCTACCAAGGGCACGGATCGGGGATGTTACAGAGAGGCTGCCTGCTCTAGTAAGTTCCATGGACTATTACCCGCTCCTGGTGATCCATGTGGGTGCTAGGGATATAGATAGTAGTAGACTGGGGACCATAAAGAAAGACTACAGAGCCCTGGGAGAGGTGGTTAGGGGCTCTGGAGCTCAGATAGTCTTCTTGTCAGTTCTCCAGGACACAGGGGAGGACCAAGAAAAAGCTAGGAGGGTTGGCCAGGTTAATAAATGGTAAAAAGGGTGGTGTCATAGTCAGGGGTTTGAGTGTCTTGAATATAGGACTGAAGTTAGTAGGTCAGGTCTACTGGGGGCTGGTGGAGCTGCCCTGGTAAAGAAGGGGAAGAACAGTTTTGGTAGGAGGCTTGCCAGACTGGTCAAGGAGGCTTTAAACTAGATGTGTTGGGGGAGGAGGGATCATTCCCTCCCAACACACCCAGTCAGTTGCCAACACCTATAATAAATGCTCAGAACAATGTACATATATTCCGACTGCTCCAGCCAACGAGCCGGCTTCAATTGGAGCTCGTCTCAGATGCCTCTATACAAACGCCCGTAGCATGGGGAACAAACAAGAGGAATTAGAGATGTGTGCACATCTACAGGGATATGATATAATAGGCATCACAGAAACATGGTGGGATGGCTCCTATGACTGGAATGGAAGGTTACAGGCTCTTTAGAAAAGACAGGCCTGGCAGGCGGGGAGGGGGAGTTGCCCTTTATGTTAGGGATAGGCTGGAGAGTATGGAACTCTGCCTGGGGGCAGGTGAGCAGTTTACAGAGAGTTTGTGGGTCAGGGTTAAAGGGAAAACAGCCATGGGAGACATTACTGTGGGGATCTGTTACAGGCCGCCAGATCAAGGAGAACCTGCGGATGAAGCACTCTACAGACAGATAGGAAAAGCCTCACGCTCGCAGGCCCTTGTTCTCATGGGGGATTTCAACCACCCTGACATCTGTTGGAACGATGGCACTGCACGGCACAAGCAATCCAGGAGGTTCCTCGATTGTGTGGAAGACAACTTCCTTCTGCAAGTAATAGAGGAGCCGACAAAGAGAGGCGCCATGCTTGACCTCATGCTCACCAACAGGGAAGGGCTTGTTGAGAATGTGGTACTCCAGGGCAGCCTTGGATGCAGTGATCACAACATGGTCGAATTTGAGATCCCCAGGACAGTGAGAAGAGCATGTATCAAGCTCACTGCCCTGGACTTCAAAAGAGCAGACTTTGACCTCTTCAGGAACCTCCTTAGTCAGGTTCCATGGGATATAGCCCTGGAGGGCAGGGGGGCCCAGGACTGTTGGTTGATATTCAAGGATCACCTGCTACAAGCTCAGGAGTGCTGCATCCCAACTAGAAGGAAGTGCGGCAGAAGGGCCAGGAGACCTCCTTGGATGGATAAGGAGCTGCTGAGGAAAATTCAAAGGAAAAAAGAGGCTTATAAAAAATGGAAGCAAGGACAGGTGGCCTGAGAAGAGTACATGGATGTTGTCCGGGAAGCTAGGGACCAGGTTAGGAAGGCTAAGGCCCAGTTAGAATTAAACGTAGCCATGGATGTTAGGGATAACAGGAAGGGATTCTACAGGTACGTAGCAAACAAAAAACAGATTAGGAACAACATAGGCCCCCTGAGGAATCTCTCGGGAGACCTGGCTACACAGGATTTGGAGAAGGCTGAGGTTCTGAATGACATCTTCACCTCGGTCTTCACTGGCAAAGGCTCTGACTGCACCACCCAGTTCTTAGAAGGTAGACGCAGAGACTGTGAGAATGAAGACCTTGGGCCTACTGTAGGAGAGGATCTGGTTCGAGACCATCTTCAAAATCTGAACGCGCACAAGTCCGTGGGACCTGATGGAATCCATCCGCGGGTCCTGAAGGAGCTGGTGAATGAAGTTGCTAAGCCACTGGCCATCATATTTGAAAAATCATGGCAGTCAGGTGAAGCTCCCGACGACTGTAAAAAGGGAAATATAACCCCCATTTTCAAGAAGGGGAAAATGGAAGACCCGGGGAATTACAGACCAGTCAGTCTCACCTCTGTGCCTAGCAAAATCTTGGAGCACATTCTCCTGGACAGCATGCTAAGGCACATGAAAAACAACAAGGTGCTTGGTGACAGCCAGCATGGCTTCACTAAGGGGAAATCCTGCCTGACCAGTTTGGTGGCCCTCTATGATGGGGCTACAGAATTATTGGACAAGGGTAAAGCAGTTGATGTCATCTACCTGGACTTGTGCAAAGCGTTTGACACTGTCCCACACCACATCCTTCTCTCTAAATTGGAGAGATATCAATTTGACGGATGGACCACTCGGTGGATAAAGAACTGGCTGGATGGCCGCACACACAAAGTTGTGGTCAGTGGCTCAATGTTCAGCTGGAGACCAGTAACGAGTGGTGTCCCTCAGGGATCGGTGTTGGGACCGGTCTTGTTTAACATCTTCATCACTGACATGGACAGTGGGATTGAGTGTGCCCTCAGCAAGTTTGCCGATGACACCAAGCTGTGTGGTCCGGTTGATATGCTGGAGGGAAGGGATGCCATCCAGAGGGACCTTGACACACTTGTGAGGTGGGCTGATGCCAACCTTATGAAGTTCAACTATGCCAAGTATAAGGTCCTACACCTGGGTGGGAGCAATCCCAGGCACAGCTACAGACTGGGCAAAGAGGAGATTCAGAGCGGCCCTGCAGAGAAGGACTTGGGGGTGCTGGTCGATGAGAAAATGAACATGAGCCGGCTTCAGTGTGCGCTCGCAGCCCAGAAAGCCAACCGTATCCTGGGCTGCATCAAAAGCAGCGTGACCAGCAGGTCGCAAGAGGTGATCCTGCCCCTCTACTCTGCTCTCGTGAGACCTCACCTGGAGTATTGTGTGCGGTTCTGGTGTCCTCAACATAAAAAGGACATGGAACTGTTGGAACAAATCCAGAGGAAGGCCATGAGGATGATCAGGGGACTGAAGCTCCTCCCGTATGAAGACAGGCTGAGGAAGTTGGGGCTGTTCAGCCTGGAGAAGAGAAGGCTGCGCGGGGACCTCATAGCAGCCTTCCAGTATCTGAAGGGGGCCTATAGGGATGCTGGGGAGGGACTCTTTGGCAGGGACTGTAGTGACAGGACAAGGGGTAACGGGTTCAAACTTAAACAGGGGAAGTTTAGATTGGATATAAGGAGGAAATTCTTTCCTGTTAGGGTGGTGAGGCACTGGAATTGGTTGCCCAGGGAGGCTGTGAGTGCTCCATCTCTGGCAGTGTTCAAGGCCAGGTTGGACTAAGCCTTGTGTGGGATGGTTTAGTGTGAGGTGTCCCTGTCCATGGCAGGGGGGTTGGAACTAGATGATCTTGAGGTCCTTTCCAACCCTAACTATTCTATGATTCTACTTTCTCCAGTGACGTCCAAGCTACATGATAGATCCACCTGTACTTGAATCATAGTTCATTATACTATGATTGGATCTATCATTTGACTGTTGTATTTCTTACCCCTTCCCTGAATAATCCTGGCCCATTTATGAACCATTCCGGGGCGGGGGGGTAGGGGGGGTGGGGGGGGTGGGGTGTGTGTGGGGGGGTGTTGTATTTCTTTGAGATACAAAATGCCCTATATAAGTCTTTTACCTAACGGGCATAGCACAGCATGTTTGTGAAATATCATGTCTTCTCTGTTCCACATGAGAAAAATATAAAGCTCAACAAAGCTGTTTGTCTAATGAGAGCAGTAGGTAAGAAATAAAAGCAAAAAAACAAGTAACGTTAAACGTAGGGAGCCATTTGCCTGAAACCTGTGGAATAACCAATTTGTACTCATATTTCAAAACGAAGTTCAAGCAGCTGTTGAAGTAAATTATGAACACGAAAGCCTGTCAAAAAGTATATACTGGAACATAAACCCCGATATTATTCTCAGATTTAAAAGGTAAACAAGATGTGGAGAGAGCCGTTATTTTTTCCTGCAGAATAGGTGGAAATTGCACTGACATTGTTTTATTGCTACTGTTGTTTTATAGCTATTGTTGGATTCTTTTTTGGGTTGATACCAAAACAACAGATGCAAAAGATAAGATTATACTGGAAGAGACTTATACAGGAGTGCATAGCTCCTCATATTCCCAGGTCCTTTAAAAAGATTATACTCCACTCTAATGGGAAACAAAATGTGCAGAAGGAGAGCGCATTTCATTACAAGGAACCCAAGAGAACTGTCTGGGTATTCAGCCCCATATTAAGGCAGTGTTAAAATAGAAACATGAACATTACATTTTCTAAAGACAATGGTGTGAAATGTTTTCCGTTGAGATGCTTTCAGACCAGATATCACCAATACTACCAAAAGGAGAGTGTCCTTTAGAATGTATCTGATATTTTGTGTTTGTACTCATATACTTTTCCCAATCCTTTTGTCCAATCTAGTCAAAGCATTTAAAACAGAAAACGGTGTATAAAGAAGAGCACATTGTGCAATAACATAAACAATATCACTATTCTAAATCATGGGGATAAAGGTGGAAACCAGGATGCACAGGATGCATTGAAAATAGTTTTAAGTAAAGCCTTTCAGAGATATTAATTGTTGCCAAAATAAGCAAACCAACTTTATTTGGAAGAAATGGAAAACAACTGTGTGGGAAGAACCCTATGCTCTTTGACAGAAGAAATTCAAGTCCAGAACGCAGGACTGAAGTGATAGTAATTGCAGCTTGAAGTGGGAAGTATAACAAATGAAAAGGCTTAGCTTAAAATAATAGTGCCCAACGTCTTCCAAAAGGTCCTAATTAAGGAAAAAAAAAAAAAATTAACCTCAGGAAACAGCTCCAGTAACCCAAATACCATGACAGTGTAATTGATAAAATATTAAAGTGGTGGTTTTAATCCAACAGCAGTCCAGGTTAAGTCATGAACTTGTGAGGTAAATGTGTGCTACTGAAACATCAGAACCTAAATTTACTCATAAAATATACAGTCTCAGAGAGGTGATCATACACAGAGCAAGCACACACCCACTGAAAGTAGGCAGCCATGCATGCAGAATTACCTCCTGTCTGTGTGGTGCAAAGGCGCTACTTAGATCTTTTCTGTGTTTATTAATGGGGCTCAAAAAAGAGACAGGTTGGATACTGTGTATTGCTAATAATTGAAAAAGGTGCACTGGAGCCTGCATAACTAACTGTAAGAGAAAGGGTTATAACAATGCCTGTGAGCAACTACAGAAAAAAATAGAGAACACTGGGCTGTAAAACATAGTTCATACTCCTCTTCTGTAAGGCTTTTTCTTACAACCCTAATTAGACATGTGCGAATAATTGATTTTTCAGTTTGGTGGCTGAACCTACAAAATCCTTCCTAATTTGTTGTAGGTCAAGCCTGAACTGATTTCCTTTTTTTAAACCAACAGCAACAACATGTGGGTTTCAAGCACTTTTTGAGTTTATGAAAATGATTTTGTAGCTACTTTTTTTTCTAAATGAAATAAATAGGATTTGACTTCTGCAAGGAATAATCATTAAAATTTTTATTTCTTTAAAACTTTGGTTTAAAAAGAAAAATAAAAATTGGAATTTGATCCCATATCCACAAATTATTTTGGTAGACCTAAAACCTCTTTTCTCATGTAAGTTTTTCCCACATTCCAAATGTGAATAAAGACACAATCTCCATTTTGAAAAGCCTTTACGGGTTTTTATTCTAATTTCATGCTATTATGCTTAATTCTGCCTTCATGTAAATGGAGCAACATAGCTTTCACAACCACAGGGTCCTGAATCAACAAAGGACTTGTGTATGCCCTTAATGATAAGGAACCTGAGAAGTCATTTGTATTCTTTCTTAAAAACTGGGTCAATTAAAAAAAATAATTAGGTGAACATCATTTCAGCAGTTTACTTCTGCATTTATGTCCCCCCCCCCCCCCACATTATCTGCAATAAATATAGAAACACTTCTGTGCCAAAAATCTTGTCTGTCCTGTGGGGGGTCCCCACAACACACGCTGAGGGAGAGGTGATGGAAGGCAGTCTATAAGCTCCCAGTCCACAACACTGATTCCTGAACTTGGGAGCCCTCAGGTTACTTCTGGTCTCCAAGGTCTAGATCCATGCTTTTGCCACAAGCTGATTTTATCTTGGGGTGATCCCTGGCTGTGTACAGCTCTTGCCACACTCACTCTTGTGTGGAGGAGATCCAGGCATATGGGCTATATGAGACCCAAAGAAGACTTAAATCAAGCTGTCAGCTGGGTGAACCAGTATCCCTGAGTTTTCCCACAGTGCGAACCTTCTGCAGTTGAGGAGCTATGGACCATACTCATCCCACCATTGCCCCAGTAGTTAACCCCTTGCAAAAAACCATCCAGGAGGTGCACAGTAAGACAGGAACTGATTGCATTGGCAAATGGGGAAAATTGACTTTGTCACTTGAGCAAAACCAATAAAATGAAGAACAGAAAAAAAAAATATTCTTTAGCAATAATGGCTGCCACTTGTATCAGCAGTTCCCAGGACATTTAAAGAGGGATTGTGAGTGCTATACTGCTTCAACAAGTTGTCCAAACAGCTTTATATTCTTTCAGGCTTTTTATTCTTTTCCTTATTTCAGTTACACATGAATTGTAGCTAAAGACAAAAGTAAAAACATTTCCTCCTCTTTAGGGTGTGCTAGAGGAAGCTCAATTCAGGACATTAAAATCTCAGCCAGATCCAGAGCCCTTTGATAAAACTTGCTTTTGTAGAATCCAGACCCCTGCTGCTGCCTCTTTTCCGAAAGCTGTGCCACTACTCCTGGCAAACTAGGCTTCCTCTCCTGTTCAGAGGATCCTCATTGGATTCAGACTAGGAAATCCTGTTTCTGAGTGGGGAAGGAGGCAGTCCTTGCCATCTGCTCTGCCAGCTCTGTGGGCAGCGCTTATTTCTCCTTTCTGTCTGTTCAGGCTCAGGCCTAGATGTCCCTGTTTCAGAGGGGGCCCATGCAGCTGTCCTGTGCGTAGGTCCAGCTCTGGTTCATGGTCCCAGACCCAATTGCTATTCAAACAACAATATATGTCTTCCTACCCTCAGTCCCAGCTAAAGAACAGATTTTGCCCCTTCCTTCCTTCCAAGTATTTATCAATTCCTATCCCTTCTCCCCCTGGCATTTAAAATTTGGAGATTCTACTGATGCACAAATGTTAAAATCCCACAAAAGGGTCAAAGAGGCTTCAAACCTCAAAAAGAGGTTTCTCCGTGTGTGTCCATATCCCTTTTTATGTGTAAATCCATGTGAATGATGACGGAGGAGAGCAAACAGTGCTTCAGTGTCTGTGAGTCCTTCAACATTCCCAAAGTTCGAAGGTGATGCAAAATTGCGGGAACTGGCTTGGCTGCAGAAAAGAAACAAATCCAGCTAAGTCATACTGGCTTATTGTGAAGCCACAGGTTTCCATCAGGTTTGTCACACCATTTGACTTAGATTTTAATAAGTCTGCGTCTGTGCTCCATGACAAAAATATTCATAGCACCAAGACAAATGCTGAACTTTGTTTCCTACAGTATTAGAGTCTGCATGCATGCGCAGCTGACATTTATTACATATTTGGTATTGGCCTCTATGTCTTCTGCCAAAAGAGTTTTTCAAGGCGTGCATTTACAGTGCATTCGAACAGCCTGGTTATAGCCTAATCTGGGCTGATCACTGTTTACGCAAGCTGTTGCAGTGGACCACTATGTGGAACAGAAAGTAAATAGAAGGTAGAGGTAACCTGACCCTGGGGAAGAGAGTCCTGAAATTAGTTTCTATTTCCAACATTTCTTGCACATTTTGTCCAGTAAGTGTTAAGCACACTCAGCACAGGCAGTAACAGCATGTGGCACAGCAACAAGGACACAGGACCTACCCTCCCTCTCGTTACAGAACCTCTGTACCGAAGGACCACACCGCCGGGTCACCTCTTAGTCTCGTTTTCACACAGGCTCCTCTAAGTGGTAAGTGTCAACTTGTGAGCTAATGTCTGAGCTCCCACTATAGTCAACTCTATGCTTCCGCCTAAAGATATGCACCTACTGCCGTTTGAGATGCCCTGGAGTCTCTGAGATGCCTGAACAGGTCTAGCAGATATGAATCAGGATTTAGGGTAGTTTGGTGCTGAGCACTCCACAACACCACAAATAAATACTCAAATGTGTTTAGACAACTGAATCCCATCCTAGACATCTAAATGGCACAGACAGTGGAAAATAGAAAGCATCCCAAACCTCTAAATTTAGGTCAGCTTAAAAACACTCTAGTCTCTTATGAGCTGTTGACTCAATCTACACTGTCCTTTTTGAGAGCTGCAAGACTTAGTGAAGGTTTATAAGTAGACACCTAGGTTTAAGAATCTTAATCTGTGAGCTATAACTATAAACATATGGTATTATGGTATTTTTTTCACAGCAGCTTTAAGCTGGCAAGTAGGACAGCCCAAGTGCTTAAACTCTATGACTGAAACTGTATTGGCAATTGAATTTAGAGCTATACAGGCTTGGATCGGAAGTACTAGCTAATTTAGATAAGCTAGACTGTCAGAGTCTAGCCATTATTTCTGGATGCTACAATATCTAAAACTATTTGTTAGATTTATAATAAATAGGATCAGACGATTTTAGAGCAAATGGAAAGAGCTGCCTCTGAGACTTCTGACTGAGCGCAAGCCTGGGTGCCAACATTTAACTGAAGTTTCTTGCAGGGGTAAAAAGACTTGCATTTATATCAAAGCTACTCATTCAAAACTATCACATTATAACCAGCTGCTTTTACTGTCTCACTGCCACTCAGTAGTGCCCATATATAATGATCACAGTCTATTTGCTGTAGAAGGAGGTTCTATCATTGCAAAGGCTCCATTCAGCTCCTTCACATGTAGTTTTTCAAAGGAGACCAAAAAGAGAACTGTTACTAATGCTTTTACTCACCCTTGCAAGTTAGGTCTGAGCCACATTCACTGGACATTGTGTAAAGATAACAAATCGTATCTTCCCAAGGTGTCTAATATATGTCTTCAGTTTCTAGTTTGTCAGTCTGATAGCCTTCACTCAAATACCCATACACATAAAATGAATACATAAATGCAAAACAGCAGCATTATAAGCAGTGTCAAGAGACTCTGAGAGAAACAGTAGATTACTTCTGACAAAATTATCTGTGAGTTCTAAAATGACAGCTGAAAAGATGCCAGAGGGGCAGGGAAAATGAGATCTTTTCTACCAGTTCTTAGTCAGAACTGGTAGAAAACTGAACTGTAGTGAGAAAATTTTCCCTAACCCATAATAATCTTGGCAAAAAATCAGCTCTACCTCTCTAATCAGTTGTACCTTGAACTCTTAATACAACGACAAGCTTTTTTTGCAGGTAAAGTTACAAAGTAGAAAGACTAAAATTTTAGAATGAAAATCTGCTGTTTATTGCAAACAGACTGACATTGCTGCGGGAGCAAAGCATCATTAAGTTGCCAGATTCTTTTCCAAAATAGCAAGACATTATTCCACAAGTGAAATCTAAGCTGTTTATCTTGCTATCTATACAGATAGATAGCTGTTCATCTATCTGTAAATTCAATTCCCACTTCCTCATCAAAGAGCTCAAATCTGAAAAATGTAGAAATGAAACTAACACACAAAAACTATGGTAGGGAAAAGAGTGACAAGTTTAAAAGGAAAAATTAAACCATGCAAACCATCAATGAAATACAGTGTGTTAAGCACAGATTACCCGGACAGCTGTATGGGATTTGGGGAGTTCACTGTAGGGCAGGTTCAGCCTTGTGCTGTCCCCCAGAGTGGGGATGTAACTGGTGATGTCCAAAGCCTGCTGAGAGCAGGGGCAGTAGCTATAGCTAAGCCTCAAATGCAGGCTTGCAGATGAAGGGCACTTGTGATGGCCTAGGCCACCAGCCTGATTCTCCTGTAAAGGACTGCCCTGGAGCTGGCAGGCCTTTTTCACTGAAGCATACAGAAGTTACAAGCTCCAGCAAAACAAAGTAAGGGTTACAATGGAAATTAAAAATTCTAGTAAAAAAATGCCTGAGCCAGGCAAACTGGAGAGGAGAAAGGAGTTGGGAGAAGATCTGCATAATGAATTATAAATAAGACATGGGCAACTTAACTGCAGAAGACTCAAAGAAAAGCATCAGGTTTAGACAAAAAACATATTTCAGGGACAGGAGTGCTCCTGCAAGTCAAGGGTCAGTGCTGGATGTGACAGGAACGAAGAGTGATTCTTGTTCTAAAACCTTGTTCTCGACCCTGCCTAAGTCCTCTTCACAGCATAACGGCAGGAAAGAGTTGTTAAGTGTATGAAACAGCTGTTGCTGTGCCTTCTGCTGTCTCACAGAGTCCTTTGATCACCAAAAAATATAAGCAGACGGCCAGGTTCGTTGCTAAGCAACACCCTGCTTAAACACATAGCTAAATTCAAGTGTGTGACAAAGTTCTGTTCATGTTGGTAGGACATAAGCTTGTAATTCATTTTAAATCCATGTGCATGTTTTGCTGAATATGGAGGTGAACTCTCTGCCCAACACCACCTATGTCAGAGAAGAGGTTACACGAAGCTACAGTGATAACAGACTTTAGCTGCTTTCTCAGTGCTGCTTTTGGACTCAATGTTCTTAAAGGTCTTTTCTAACCTAAATGATTCTATGATTTAGCTTCAGCTACTCCTGGTTTACGCCTGCTCATTCATTTTCTACAGCAGTTTCTGAGTTTCCCCTTGTCATGAATTAGGGAGAAATGGACCATGAGTAAAACATGAGAACATAACACATGAAGGGATTACTGGATCATCTAATCCCATTACCACCACCATGGGACACCACACACTAGGCTTTCAGGATCAGAGAAGCTCTACAGAACATCTTCTCCCTCATCATAATCCTGGTTTATAGGACAGAATGTAGTATATTACCCAATGTAGGGCAGATTAATTTCTTGGTCTGTGCTGCAATTCAGCTCAAGCTGGCAGTCAGTGGGCTAGTTTAAGATGATGAAGTTTCCTCAAGGAACACTTGGGAACTTCTATGGGCATTCTGTTCTGAAATCACAGCCCATAAAAAAGAGGGGGAAACTGACAATGTTATTCTGAAGCTGACTAACCCATGGGAAGACTGACATGGTAGAGAACAGTGCTAAAACGGTTCTTCTACTTATAAAAGAGTGGATGAGACAGACCATACTCTAAGCCCTCTTGCAGTCTTATCACAGGAGAATAAAAGCCGTGTGAAAACCAGTCTGACAGGTTGAGGATTCATTTAAGGGCAAGTACATGATATGCTCTTCTCCATCCTCCTCTATACATTGCCTTGGCTACAGTTTCTTTCCAACATCAGTTTTGTTCACTAAAACCATTTTTTTCTGCATTTAGATTCCTTCTTCATGCCCCTTTCTTTTGCAAGAAGGGTGAGTGACATGATTTTTATGTATAATTATGTCCGTATATGTGTGTATACACAGATAAATGATATATATATGAATATATGCATTTACACAGCCACTTGTTTTCAAACCAGAAACAAGAGAAAAGGAAATATGGGATCTGCTGTAGGATTCATGCTTCCTTGCCCAGTATTGACTCTACTATTTGTTACATTTACTCCTCAGAGCACTATGGAAACAAGTTTATAAGCATTTGGCACCTGAGAAGTGCAATCCTGTTCAATCTCTCAAATCAGTAGTTCTAGATGCTGCTTAAAATCTGCAAATGAATTAGTCGCTATAACAGCCACTAAAATTTTGTTGGGGAAAAAAATCTAACTGACCTGTGATATAAGGGGATCACAGATGTTCACAGTTATTCTATCTACTTTTACTAAAATCTGCTAACAAAATGTATAAAGACAGGAAGGCGATGGCACCAACAGCCAGCTGGGTTCTGGGCAAGCACCTTCATGGCTGAGAATGGTACCAAGGTTTTGCCAGCTGTTCTTCAAGAGACAGGAAGAAGAGCAAGAAATGCAAGGTCTCCCACAGAAGGGATTCCTCACAACTCACTGCAGATGTTTGTAATGTAAATTCCTGTGTTTGAGGTAGCAATCCCCAGGTAATTTTACCTGGAGACAAAACATCTTTCCATTGCCAGATCCAGGAATCAGCCTGACTCATCAGATGCAAGCAATGTGTAATTATATAGGCTAATTGTGGTTGCAATTTTCTCTGGTTGTAACTTTATTGTTGTAAGGTTTGGAGATCTGTTCAGTTCACTTGAACCGCACCTGCTCAGAGAGCAACTCTAAAACTTTGCCTCATGCTTTTTTTACTGACATAATGACTGTAATTATCACCCCACTTCAGGCAGCAATGCTTTTGATGTGGCTTCTCAGGGCTTAAAGTTGACTGTACAGTGAACAATATTCCTTAAAAAAAATGCTGATTTTTTACTTATGTAAAATATTTCACACAAATGTGAGTGTCATTCTGGACCCACCACTCTCTTCTTGGAAGTAGGAGATACATCTAAGCAACCTTAATAAAAAGAACACAGCAGCTCTGATTGAAACTAGCCACAATGTAGCAGAAACAGTTAATCTTCCCCTCCACTTTCAACACAAGTCTCACTTCAACAGGTCTGAAATGTATTTTGTCTTGATCAAAGGCAAAAAAAATAATTTTTATGTCATCATTTCAATTATTATCTTATGCTAAATGTTAATATGTTCTTTCATAAAGTGAAAAACAATTTTTGTGTTTTATTGAAAGTGGGCATAACACTGGAAGCAGTTTCATCTTTTCCAAACAGACCGCTGTGCATGTATGATGATGAAACATCTCAAGAAGACCAATCCAAATTTTTAGCTCTTTAGAATTTTGAAATATTTGGCTTCTCATCCCATTTCATGTCTCAGAGATCCTTCAGAATGGAAATTCAGATGAAGCCTGGTGAAATTTTTTGGGGACGTAATATTCAAGTTCTCTGAAGTCTACTCAAATTCAACTACAACCGCCTGGAAAAATCATGGAGAATTATTCTTTCTAAAACCTAGATGAATTTTTCAATCCATGTGACTCTGACACTCCATTAAAAAAATCCATATGATATAAATCAGAATCCCTGAATTATGATTACTGAGAAGACATAAAAAATCCTGTGTTTTTTGCACAGAAATAAATGAAGAGACAGTGCTTGATTTAAGTCTTCTCTCTGATCTCTTGGTATGACTTGGAGAGCTAATAAATTTAAGTCCCAGAATGATCAACTCATTATTGGTATTTTCAGTAACTTTAGAAAATGGTAATGAAAAATCAATTAACTGGAAGCACTCAAAACAAAGTACTTAGATGTTATTTCAGACTCCAATTATAAAGACCAAAGAGCAAAACCTTCCAGCAATCACCAGCATCACGGGAGATCTTTTTACTAAGCTCATTTAAAACATAGATTTGCACCTAAATCCCTTCTCATGATCTTCCTTCTGTCTAAAATTTCCCAGAAGCATAAATGTTGAGGCACTGGTGTGCAAATGGAGCAATTAAAAGTAAGATTAAAAGAAATTTAAAGAACATATTTCCTTCATAACTCTTCTTATAACTGCCCTGAATTTCCTCTGAGTCTCATTTGATTTCCCCAATGTATTTTTAGTTTTATTCTAGTACCAATATCAGTCACAATCTCTCCCTTCAGAGTAACACGTCTATTCTCAGGGAAAGGAAGGGCAGACACATAGAGAGCCTCTTCTAAATCAAGCCAGAAATCTTATGAACTAGTTATTCATTTTGTTTTCCTTCTGGCATTCTCACTGTCATAGAGAAGACACAGCAGGTAAAGAGGCACTCATTGTGGATAGAAAAATACCACAAAGTTTATAAACTACAGTTAAGACATGTATTTCTCATGAAAGTCAAGTGTATTTAAATAAGCAAAGCTCACATTTATCAGGAAGAAATGGGGTTTGGTTTCGCTATTTTTTTCCAAAAGCAATTTAGGACTTTGCCTTTTTTCACTGAGTGTAACATAATGAACAATTGTTACTAAGACTGGAGTGATCACAAGCAGTTTATAGATATAGGCAATTTTTCTGGAAAAAAAGAAAAAGCTTTATGAGGAAAAATAGCTATATTTGCCCCAACGAACTGCCTTATTTATTTAAAAAATTAAATGGCTTAAATCCTTGGGGAGTTACCTGAGCTCTCGCCTTCCTAGAGTACAATCCATAAGCAAGGAACCCAGAATTGACCCATTTGAGTTCTAAAGCTCTTCCATAGCTCTTGTAATTTGGACAACTCTGTTGCTGCTGAAATAGTTTGATCAATATGATCTCTACAGTTGTCTCATATACAAATTGTAGTCAGTGGAAATAGAAGAGTCAGCACAGTTAGGATTTTATTGCCAAAATGGTTTCCCAACTTGATTAGCCAATATTAAAAGGTAGCAAAACACTTTCTACCACCTTTAATAGTCAAAACACTACATTCCACCCCCTAGGAAAGAACCCAGCCACAGCCATATAGGTTTTAGTTCTCCTACTTGGGTCTGGATGCTGAGACATGGTGAAACCTTAACCTCACATAGTGTGCAGCAGCTCATCTCTGATGGGCATAAATTTTGAGAACACCTGAGGTTCAACACTCGGCACCTGCAGTTGTCTCCCTTTCACTTCAAAGTCACACTGACACTGTGGGCTGTCGAATGTTTGATTTGTATTCAGCAGACTTATTTAATTGCCTTCAATTGCTTCTGTATTAACAACTGCATAGTTACTCTTCCCTTAGACAATTAAACCAGCAGTGCTTAGAGAGTGCAGGGAAAAAGCAAGATCTCCAGCTGTGAACCAGCATAAGAGAAATAGAAATATAGTAGAAAACCAGATCATGCTTGGAATAGACTATAAAACATCTGCAAAAGGCTTAACAGGATTTAAGAACCAAGGAAATTAATAGAAAGAATAAACTACAAAATAATGTACAAAACCCTGTCAAACCACAAAGAAGCAAAAAATGAGTTCCATTATGCTGTCCACTATTGACAATGCTATGCAATCCATGGCTAGCATACTGAAAGCCTTAGTGCCTAAAGAGAAAGTCAATATGGAGTGAAATCACCTTATCCTTTTATCACTTCTAGAGTTGCTACAGTTCAACTTACCTAAGCCTCATAGCTATTTTATACTGATTGGCAGCAAATCTTAAACTGTCCAGAAATTAGATGTAGAAAGACATATTAAGTGACAAAATCTGCCTGCTTATCTTTACAGGATTGTTTCCTAATCAATTACTCTTCATCAAAAGGGTTGTAATCCATTCTTACATGACTTTGAACTCAAAATTAGTTTGTGCTGATTACCTTACTTACTAAATGTATGGTACCTTACAAGCATTTAAAGAAAACAACAAGAAGAGGCATTTATTACAAATTTCTGGATGAAAAATTGACCTCAACAATATTTTAGTTCCAAGACTGCACTGAATTGCATTTCATATTCTCCATATCTTCTAGATAGTTTATTTAAAACTTTCAAAGGTTCACACATTGGTTCTAAGATATTCCATTTCTAAACTACAGCTGAATGAATGGGCTCAAGCTCATCTCTGTACTGAGCTGTATTCTGCTCCTTTGACAGCTGTAGGTGGAGTGAAATGCAGTTTCTTCTTGGGTGCTTCTGCCCACTCAGGATGTGAGAACAGAAATAACCCAGTAGTGAGCTGTAGTATTTTGCGAGGTGAAACATGACATGCTAAATGCCCTTCAACTCAACTTTCCTATGAGTTTGTTGATACTGCTTAACACCAGACCTGACAGTTTTGGGCTTTAAGCAGTCTGTTTAGATGACTGTATTCTTTCGGCCTTTGAAGGAAGCACAGAAGGTAGGTGGCTTGATGACCGAGACAGTGGCTTCCAGTTACTAAATGGGAGCTGAAGGTGATGTGATTAACATTTACAAAGTTTATAATAAGGCAATGCTGTACAAGTCATTATAAGATGCTAAAATAACCCTTCAGCTTTTCCCATCAGCAGCATTGCTCTAAACCTTTCAGCTTTCGCTATCGCCCCACCTTTCTTCTTACAGGCATTGCTGTCCCTGGTCTCAGTGTATATGCAGGGTAGTCAGTTCCCCCATTCTTTCCCTGAAACAAAAAATTCTCACTTCCTTTTCAGAGCAAAAAACAAGGTAAATTTGGAATTCCGAGTATACAATGAAATGACACATAGCTTCGTGACCACCACTACTTGCAGTGTTCTGCAGGACAGCATCTTACTTGGCAATCAGATGAGCTCATGTTTGCTTTGAACTCTTTGCTTCCTTGGGAGAACAGCTCTGACTCAGTATATGACTCTGTGATGCTATGTATACTGATCACATAGTTTAATTTAGAAGCAAAACCAGATCAGTCAGCAGCAATCTGCTAAGCTCTCAATGCACTTGCATAGATAGCATCTGTACTACAACTGTTCTGTACACACTGGCCTCTGATACGTTCTAAAGAACTACTTCTAAATAGTTGTACAAAGGATAGTTTATTCTGGCCTTCATAGCTTATGTTCCATGCTCTTCTCCTGACAGTAAAATAACCATTAGAACAATAAATTGACTGGGGAACAACATACTAGAAAATACTATGCATTTATATGCATAGTATGCATACCCGTATGAAGATAGGCTGAGGAAGTTGGGGCTGTTCAGCCTGGAGAAGAGAAGGCTGTGTGGAGACCTCATAGCAGCCTTCCAGTACCTGAAGGGGGGCTATAGGGATGCTGGGGAGGGACTCTTCATCAGGGACTGTAGTGACAGGACAAGGGGTAACGGGTTAAAACTTAAACAGGGGAAGTTTAGATTGGATATAAGGAGGAAATTCTTTCCTGTGAGGGTGGTGAGACACTGGAATCGGTTGCCCAGGGAGGTTGTGAGTGCTCCATCCCTGGCAGTGTTCAAGTGCAAGGTCCTGCGCCTGGGTCGGAGCAATCCCAGGCGCAGCTACAGCCTGGGCAAAGAAGAGATTCAGAGCAGCCCTGCAGAGAAGGACTTGGGGGTGCTGGTCAATGAGAAAATGAACATAAGCCAGCTTCAGTGTGCACTCGCAGCCCAGAAAGCCAACCGTATCCTGGGCTGCATCAAAAGGAGCATGACCAGCAGGTCGCAAGAGGTGATCCTGCCCCTCTACTCTGCTCTTGTGAGACCTCACCTGGAGTGTTGTGTGCAGTTTTGGTGTCCTCAACATAAAAAGGACATGGAACTGTTGGAACAAATCCAGAGGAAGGCCATGAGGATGATCAGGGGACTGGAGCACCTCCCGTATGAAGACAGGCTGAGGAAGTTGGGGCTGTTCAGCCTGGAGAAGAGAAGGCTGCGTGGGGACCTCATAGCAGCCTTCCAGTATCTGAAGGGGGCCTATAGGGATGCTGGGGAGGGGCTATTCGTCAGGGACTGTAGTGACAGGACAAGCGGTAATGGGTTAAAACTTAAACAGGGGAAGTTTAGATTGGATATAAGGAGGAAATTCTTTCCTGTTAGGGTGGTGAGGCACTGGAATCGATTGCCCAGGGAGGCTGTGAGTGCTCCATCCCTGGCGGTGTTCAAGGCCAGGTTGGATGAAGCCTTGGGTGGGATGGTTTAGTGAGAGGTGTCCCTGTCCATGGCAGGGGGGTTGGAACTAGATGATCTTGAGGTCCTTTCCAACCCTAACTATTCTATGATTCTATGATTCTATATGTATGCTGTGGCTAGTTACATTTACAATTAATAACCAAGACTGCAAAGTGTAAGTTTGTATTCCGTTAAGAAATTCTAGTGACATCAGAAGCCATGAGTCCAGAGCTTAAGTTATACAGACACTGGAAACCCTCTGCAGAACTATATCTCCAATTATTTAAAGCAAGGTTATTTTTAATATTTTATACTAACATAGGTCTGAGCCAGGACCCATGACCTGCCTTTTTATCTCCAAATAATTGTTTATAATGCTTCTCTTCAGCCTGGAAATATTTTCCATCCCTTCCTAAACAATTAGGAGTTTTTCATTGCCTTCAGAGAGTATTTCTTCCTCCATGTAGCCCACTGCTGCATCTTGTCTCAAAGCTCCCAGAACTGACACTATACTTTTTCAAGACACACACCACCACCTCCAGATGCTGCGCTTTCTGTCTGGATTTTTACCTTCTCACCAGAATGGCAAGTCCTCTAATAATTCATCAGCTTGAGGAATTCCATTCTTTCTAACCAAATCAGGAGTTATATTGCCACGAAGTTTGCTACCAGCCGGGTGCTAAATTCCATGAATTAAGATAAACTAACACTTCTTCAGAATATTATTCAAGAATGTCTTGAGTCTTACCCTACTGCTGGAACCAAACTGATGTGCCCATGTGACTATGCTTCTGATGTTGTTATAAAGTGTGTTAACTTTATGATTCATTTCCATTTTGAAGATAATCAATATACACACATATACACAAAAATCAAAAGGCTTGTCATCACTTAACCTTTCCAAATCCAGTTTAATTTCTATTTATGTCAAACACAGAAGTTTTGTCTGATTGTAAATGTTGAATGCTCCTGACCATGACTCATTTTTGAAGTGTCATCATGGTAGGAAGCTTGAATCAGAAACTGCTTGCTCTTTTATTGAGTATCATAAAATGCAACAGGTATTGCTTATTAAGTGATGGGAAGTGTAAGAGAAGGAACAATATACGCTACTCCTCTATGAGTCAGATTCTGTGAAAGGTAACTGCATCCCAATACAACAATCAGATTTCAGAGGTGAATGTCACTATTAACTTTTACTTAAGCTCATGGTACTTGCATATGCAAACTGTTTCAAAAAAAGGATGCTGTGACATACTCCTAAATCCACTTAAGTTAATGAAAGTCCTCTATTTCCAGTGAAACAATTTCAAATCCTATGACAAAGGTTTTTAAAGTTGTACATTCCTGCATGACAATTTTCTCAAAAGTACAGCAGTTATGATATTTCATTAGTAATTTTTGCCATAAATTGCGATTGGAAAATACCAAATGTCAGAACTTCCCAGTGAGTACATGTGCTTCTGCAAAGTTTAATGAACAATGTTTTTCATTTGCGTTTTTTTATTTATTAGTTTGTTTACATTCTCATTCTACAGATGATTTGCATCCCCAAAATACCTACTTCCCTTTATTTACATAAGTGGAGCCATGGATGATTAGTTCATGCGTACACACAAGAGCGTAGATGTCTGAAGTTAGGTGGATTGAATCCCAGTCTTGTTATTCAGAAATCATGACACAGAAGAAGACATACAAGACAGCATAACTTCTTGCCCTACACAGGTTACAGAACATTATTCAGTGATCTTTCCTCCAGGTCAAGAACTTCCAACATCTGAAAGGTGCCTATGAGGACGCTGGAGAGGGACTCTTCGTCAGGGGCTGTAGTGATAGGACAAGGGGGAATGGGTTTAAACTTAAACAGGGGAAGTTCAGGTTGCATATAAGGAAGAAGTCCTTTACTGTGAGGGTGGTGAGGCACTGGAACAGGTTGCCCAAAGAAGCAGTAAATGATCCATCCTTGGCAGTGTTCAAGGCTAGGCTGGACAGAGCTTTGGGCAACATGGTCTAGTGTGAGGCATTCCTTCCCATGGCAGGGGGTTGGAACTAGATGATCTTAAGTTCCTTTCCAACCATAACTATTCTATGATTCTATGATTCTAACAGATAACTGATATTCCACCTGCTGAATGAAGTAAGTGAGAAAGTTAGGCATAGGCAAAGAAATAGATAACATATAATTATATGTAATCCATTATTCTAGAGCCAAGAAAGACAGTAGATCATTGACAACACTATAGTGAACAATTTTGTCTCAAAAATACTATCAAGGCTTGAAGTTCCAATCAGACATCATTTCCTTCGTAGTTTTGTTCCAACTAGCTCAAATGTTAAAAACATATAACCTCTACCTAATTATCTGGTTTAACTTCAAGACACTGCCTTTGCCTGCTAGATTAAAGACTGATTGCATCTACTGATCTCTCCTTGTTGTGTACATATATATATATATGTGTGTATATTTGTACTTACATAATTATCTAAGTTGTGTGTTGATTTTCCTTTTGATCACCTAGATAAATTAAGGATAAGTCCCTCACTGTATCTTATGCGCACTCCATGAACTGTGTTACCTTCTTGATAAGTGGTGGCAAATGCTATCTGCTTTAATGTAGTCTTCACTACAAGAAAATAAAGGCAGATGTATCATACCCTATTCATTGTAATGAAAGTTTTAGTGTCTGTATCTAGCTTTACTGAGTGCAATTTAAACTCTAGAAAACAGCCCTTAATAGGATCAAAAACCCCTTTCTGGTTTTAATTTTCCAAATGCACATCAAAGCCTCCCACTCCCTTCATAGGGCTCTCAAGCTGCTGTATAAATATGCGTTCTGTTGTCTGACAGTAAGGAAGAAGGAATGTTTTGGCAATGTGACCACTGCAAAGCATAGTATTGCAGATAGGGGAAAGAGAAAGTTTTACTGTGAAGGCATCATGAAACTCAATTGAGCTAAAACTACTCTATGATTCTATGAAAAGCAGGTGAATAATTGCCACCCAGGTTTTAAAAAAATCAGGTGTTCAGAGGCATCTTTTAACTCATGGAATAGAAGCATGAAAACTTGCCCAGCAACTAAGGCATCCTAAAAAAGTCTTCCACAATGCCACTCAGAAGTAGAATTGGGTCATATTTCTTCTCATTACGTTTAGAGACAGTCAGCTCTGTCGGCTCTGTCAAGTAACAAAGAGCTTACTGCTCTTCTGGTCTACTGAGATCCTGTGAGAGCCTCTTTTTGCACCTCGCTACATCATCTGAAAGGCTGGACTTTCAGTCAAGTGCAGATCTGAGAGGAAGAATTTTTGCTGTTTCTCCTACTTGGGAAGGAAATGTAGTTCCATGCTGTTCGATCTTTAGATGTTGTCTCTTGATGACCTCAGGCATACTGTCTTTCTTAAAACCATTCGAGTTTTGCAAATCCTAAGTGAGGAAAAAGATAGATGCTACCATTTTCTGAAAGAACACCAAATAGGAGTATTCATTGCCCTGGTCAGGCATTTTGAAATGCCGTTGTGCTTGAAAAGTAGTAGATAATTCTGAGCTTTACATTCTTTCTCAAAGAGCACACAATACCTTGTGTTAAATAAGCAATAGCAAATCATGCTGCATTGCATTACATGCCAGACACAAATAGATTGTTTCATATATTAAAACAAAGGAAAAAGAATTGTTTGTGTAAATTAAGATTTCATTTGTAGGCATTACCATTTGCTCTCCATGCATTACCATGGTATATCAATCTCTATTACCTAAGGGTTAACAGATTGTTAAAAACCATCAGATTGGAGGTGCGTCTCCTTTTATCGGTAAATCAGATCTTTGTTTTCTACATTCTTACAGAAGCTTTATGGAAGTTTTCTTGTGGACCTTTTCTATAGGACCTTTCTGTCTAGCAGGATAGGAGAGCGAATGGCTACAGGTATCACTCTTTTGTTGCATACTGAAAAGCGTATATGATCAGGTGGAAAAAAGCAAACGGGACTGAATTCTGGGCTCCAGACAGGAACACTGGATTAGAAATTTCAAATGTCCTGGGTTTTGTGCCTCTTTTCCTACCTAGCTACTTCCATGGAATTGAACACATCCTGCAAAAAACTTCCCAAGGAATGAAGCCTTCCTCCTACCTGAAGAGTTTTGGCTTCATTCCCAGATGCTATACTGCAAAGAATAGGGGTCATTACCATGACGTAGTCACAGTGTATAGCTCCAATAGCAAAATGCATCCTTCAGCACAATGTAAAAACCCAGGATAGAGTAATTCTTGTAAAGCTGGAAGGCATTATATCATTGCTTAAAGTAAAATCTTCAAGAGGGCCTAAATTACTTAAGGTGTTAAAGTCCCATTTTCAAAAATAACATAAGCACTTAGAAACATAAATCCCATTGAAACCACAGCTTCATGATTACTGTAGCATAGTAAGTTACTTCATATCAACTGAGAAGCTATAACTACTGTGCTTATCCTGCTAAGCTCTGCAAATGAGGCTTAGGCAGCTCTTCCTTTGCAGGTTAAGTACAGTCAATTTTTTCTTACTTCCCATGTAGTGTGTATGCAGTCTGTTACAAAGGCCTACCTGACGCACGGCAGATGATTAAGTTGTAGTAACTCCAGCATTAGCAAATGAAATCAATAGGACTTCAGAAATTATGAATATGTAAATTCAGCTCATGAGATGTTTTTGAGTCATATCTTAGACAGAATTTCACCCACCAGAAGTTCCTCCAACAATCCCACAGTGGCTCTTTGAAGACAGACGAATGCACACAGAAGTTTGTTTCTTTATCCTTAGAAATACAGATGTTCTATATTCTGAAATATTATTCTGAATATTCTTACAAAAGGGCATGTGTTTTTTGCTGAGAGCCTGTTGATCCTTTCTATTCCTTTATTTCTTCTACCTACATCAGGTTACCCAAGTTTTTGAGTAGGTATGTGCCTTCTTTGTGTGTGTGTGCGTGTGTGCGCACGCACACGCATGTGTATACATTAAAAATATAAACAATGAAAAATGCTTTAAGAAAAGACACACTAACAGGTTAATCATCCATATAAAACTGTGTGTGGGTGGCTAAATAATTCATTTGAAATATAGCTCACTTCTCACCCACTCACAAAGGTGTTACTGAAGGCATGAATTTTCTTTCATATCTGAGAACAAAAAAAGACTTATTTTTTGGCTGTTATAAGAAATGCTAAAAGCAATGTGAGAAATCATCGTTTCAAACACACACAGAGTTCTCACAGGCTTTTGTGCAACATCTGCTAATGTGGATTTAGGCTAGTAAACAGTAATGTTAATACCAGCTAATAATATAATATTACTAATAATACAAAGTAATAATACATTTCTAATGCTTAGGGCACCTACAAACGTCTATCCTAAGGCAAAGCCTGGATTTCATCTCAAGAGGCATGCACTGAAGAATTGCTGGTTTGATGGCAGGATCACACTAGTTAGGTCAGAATATGCTGGATGTAAAAAGATTGTTTTCATGAACATGGTGAGTTTTCTTGTGGTACTAGCTGCAACTGGATACCCCACCTTAATGAGAAGTACACAGTATTCTCTGTTTACAGAATTTCATTGTTTCCAGACTGCTGGTGTTGGATAACAAAAGCTTATGAATATTTTATATTCCTGTGTATTAAAATTTTCAGTCCAATGAGCTTGAAAGGGAGCACCTTGTGTTGTTTTAACTTATCAGGTAAATATATCTCCCATACCCTATGAAGCATGAATACCATCCTGTTTTCTTCCACCTTTTTTATGCTATTTAGGTAATTTTAGTTTAAAAAGAGCCATGATACTCAGAAATTACAGGAAATTATGTTTTCATATAAGAGATGGTATATTGTGGGAAATCATGTTTTCAGAAAACAAATTCTAAGTCTGGTGGTTTGACATTTTAGAATCGCATTGATAAATTGAGGAGAATGCTTCTGACACAGGGAAGATAGGCTTAACCTTCAGATTTAAGGAAGTGATATTTTAACTACATGGTGCAGCAATCCTGAGCCTCTCTCCTCCAATGAGGCACGGTCTTTCTGGCAGTCACTGCACAGTAAAAACAAGGCGTGTTCTGTGCAAGGGTGAACACAATGCGATTTCCCACTACCTTGCAATTTGGTATCTTGCTCACCTGTTCATAAGTGGGCACTGTGCATCGCAGGAATGCTGTCTTGCAGGAAAGGATTTTCTGGTTCACTCTTCCTCTACTCAGACACTCATTTCTCCCCTACTTATTGTAATACATAAGCAAATCCATCTAGGTGAACTCTGCACCTAAATGCAGCCCAGCCCCTTCATTTTGTGTAAGTCTATCTTCACCACAGACCCAGTTCAGACCCAACTGGACTGAAAGGGTCTTTCCACTGTGTTTTAGATCAGGTTATGCACCCTGCCTAGGATAGCCCAACAGACAAATAAGAGCTGGATTTGCTCTAGGTTACACAGTGGTACTCTACTGAATGAAACAAATAATGTACTGACTTTTTTATATATATATATAAAAGGCCTTCTAATTGCATTCTAGTTCCTTTCCAAAAAAATCTTCCTCTTCTATCAGGAGATATTCTGAAATATTCTCATTTTCCTCATGCTGTGAAATTACAGTACGTGGTCTTTATGGGCAGTGTATGATGTGACTGGCAAGTGTTAAATAGCTGGCCACCCACTGTGGAATAATGGTGGATGGTTGCAAAAGCACAGTAAAAGTCCATCAAATAAAGGGCCAGAATTCCTTAGACAACAGTTAAAACCCCAGGGATAAAGCAGTCGAGCATCACTTCCTGCTTAAGATAGATGACATTACTATCCAATGAAAACAGACCTAGACTCATAGGGTAAAATGCAGACCAGATCCTGAGATCTAGATGTGAAAGCGCACCATTAGCTGCACTTGTTATCTGTCCACAAAATAATGCATAAATCTGTAGTGCCTCCTGTTTGGAAAAATAAAAGCAGTATATATACCAGTTTATAATTTTTTTCACAGCTCCTCATTGCAGCTGGCGATTGCTAAAATAGATGATCTCATAGTCTGCTGTGTGCCTGCCAGATAGCTTGCATGCAGATAGATGCCTTTGTGCTGCAGACCATAGAAACCTGCATAAAATTGGCCTTCTTTCCTTAATAGAGCTGCATGAACAAAGATGAGTTTGTTGCTGACCAAGAACTGAAAGCTTTGTTTTGTAAGACTCTGAATGTACTGCACTTCGCCAAAGGAGAAGGTTGTCCATAAAAAGAAAAAGAAAAAGAGAGGGGGAGAGAGAGGTGGAAAGATAGAAAGCAAGAGAGAAAGAAAGAAGGAAACGAGAAAGAAAAAGAAAGAGAAAAAAGCGGAAACCAGGCAAAGTGCACGCACTTCTGGCAGTGGATATGTGTGACTAAAGTGGGCTGAAACCTTTTTTTTTTTTTTAAATACTGGTCACATTTCTTGAGCTGAATGAAAATGAAGGAACTTTAATTAATGGGATGCCTTTTGATTTGTAGAGCAAAACTGCCAGAGCAGATGTACCAGCAAAGAGGATTAGATTGTCCCTTCTCTGACGCACTGAAAATTTCTTTTTCTCCTTGTAGTAACCCCCATTGAGGAGAGGCTGTCTTTAGTGTCTAAGATTCAGCACTGCTAAAGAAACTGTTGTATATGGGTACAATGGGCAGCTCTTACAAGACTAGACAGAATATGTGAGGAGAGAGCTAATATTCCTTTAAATCCAAGGTTGATTCCACTTTAGTATTCAGAAAAGCCTAAATAAAAGAGAATTACTGAGTTCTTTCAGATTTTATCTAACATGTATTAAAGTGAATCCTGAAACAGCCATGACTAATGTTCATCCATTTTAAAAGCTCAAATAAGTTAGATAAAGTCTTGAATCTCCTTTTTTTTTTACTTATATTAGCCCATCATTAGCCCATCAATTCACTTATTTCTGAGATTTTTTTGTCTCCAGTTGCACTCCTTTAAGCAGGCAGCAATCAAGCGTGCATTTAATTGATTAATTTTATACAAACAAATTAGGCTTGATTAACAAATTCCTTAAGTATTCAATTATAAATAATTAAAATGGTGCTTTAAAAATTATGGGTTTCACTTCTATTTATTTAACTTCCTTTATACTAGCTGTGAGATAAGGTGCATATTAAAAAGTCCTTTTTCCTAATGCTTGCTTAAGTTCAGTCTGAGTTTCTTCAATACTGAAAAGTAGCAATAAAAAAAAAGCCACATTGTATTGGAAACATGTAACAGCTCAGCCGGGCACATGCTAAGGTGGTGAGTATACAGCAGCCGGATTTATCCAAAGAGAAACTGAATGGCTAAATGAATTAAATCCTTATAAGCTTTTTCATATATTTTGTTCCACCTACAAACAACATGCATTTTCTAAAGTGAATGTGCGCACAAAATAAGGGGGCAATGAAGCATTTTGGGGTTTCCTTTAGTTATTTGCTTTGAAGGAATGGAAAAAAGTAAAATTTTTCAGGCCACAGTGCTTATTTCTTGACTTTTTCGGATGACTCCTGAAATGGAGCAGGCACACTGAGCTTCAGTTTATATTTTATTTCCTTTTCAAGGGATAGTAACTCTGGACTACACTTATTCCCACCTTAGCCATAGGCTAACCTTGAGGTCGGCTTTCATCAGGATGTGCCCAAAATTATGATCTTATTGCTTACTGGTTGGTTAAGTGACAATTTTCTTCCCTGACTGGTATTCTTCTGCTGCTAGACTAAAAAAATATTTTCCCATTCAGAAATATTTCTCTTTTTTCAAGAAGAATGATTCTTATATTGTAAAATTATTTAAAACAGTTCAAATCCTCTCAGCAAAACTCATAAGTTCTGATATAACTGAGTCATGTATAGAAAGGCTGAACAGCACATTTACACTGTGAAGGCAGAAGAAAAAATAAGATAGGGAGTAAAACAGAAACATTTTTGTCAATGTAATATCAGAAGTCTTGTAAATCACTTCTCAAAGATGAACAGGAGATATCCTACTGCAGAGGAAGCCTTACTTTATTCTACCTGTGTAAAATCCTGCTTTTTTCTGGCAGCGATCACAGGGAATACCTCTACCAGCCTTCTTTTCTTGTCTCAGCAATGTCATATTTTATACCTATCAAGAACTTACTTGAAATGAAAACGCTAAATATTTACCAAGCTCTTCATATCCTATTGGAGCAGCGCAACATACAACGAAGATACAGAGGAAACTTTCAAAAATTTGGTTGACACCCTGAGAATTTTCATTGAGGTCGAATAGTTTAGGTATTTTTGTAAATCAGTGGTAGCACTGGTTTATATTGTCAGTCCCTTTGCTCTGAAACACAACCTCTAGAGGGCGAGAGCAACGGTGACCAACTCCTGGTGCTTCAGCTTCTGGGTAGCTAGATCAATCACCAATTGAGGGCATACCTGGGGTGAGTAAGGCCTAAGACAATGCCAAGACAGAGATGAGGAAGAACAAGAACTGTAAAGTAAAAAGGAGCTAGGTCGGAAAGACACAAAGACATCAGCAGTTAGAATCAGAAGTATGTAACATTGACCCTCCTTATTTCACAGGCTGGGACATGTGATGGTGTCAGTGTCATCTTTTTGAAAGAATTAAAAGAAATAATAAACTGACATGATCACTGGGCAAATTCTTCTAGTGTTGCTGTCTCCCTGTTTTCTTTTAGAGCCAACAGTGACAAAGGACAGGGGTCCTCCAATTTTTGTTCTTAGAAGGCCATTTTGGCCAGTCAGGCTGGGGACCACACAGCACATGACAGAAATTGTCCACCAGCACCGTCAGCAACATGATGGCAATTAAGAAACCACTACAGAAAGTCACTTGTGGGTGAGAGTATGTCCCTGGGGTCCCTCCGAGAGACAGCTCCTAGGTGGTTTGGTGAGATGAGGGTGTTGTGAGCTCTGAGGACCCTGGATCTCATGTGTCCAGGCACAGTCTTCAGTCCCCAAAGAGCTGGAAGAGACTCCATCTTTGGCAATCGCTTGATTCCTTAGGGAACAAGCATATTCTTACAGGTGACCCCTCTGAGAGCCACACACGTCAGACCTGTGGGCTACAGATTACGACAGTTTGGCACTACCAGGGCTTCTCTAAAAATTACTTTCAATATATCACTTCTATCATGTTTACTTCCCCAGAATGGCTTCTATTGACAAATGTCAAACAAAAATCAAAGCCCCAATGTTTTCTTTCATCAAAACCAGCTTCTTCTGGTGCAGAACATGGCCATTTATTGCTTTCTCACAGGCAAAGTTACTAGGTGGTTTAGGCTATGATACTGAGAAGTTTGAGTCCTAATGAAACATTTAAAATTTGTTTCTTCTTCTTGCTAACCAAATTATATGTTATACTTGGCATAATACTCTTGTTGCTACTATAGTGTCAGAAGCTTTTTGTTAGTATCAAAAATATGTATATCTTTTCCTCACAGAGACCTACCTATGAACAGCATATGTATTATTGCCGAGGAACCAGAGCTTTTATTTAGCCAACTGTAAATCCTGTAGAATGAAGATAAAAAAAAAAAAAAACAATAAAAGACATCGGCAAGTCAAGTCATCAACAGCAACTTTATGATGGCATTAAGTTGTTTGTAAAAACTCTCCAACGTCAAGGCTGTGGATGTGTCTCTGTGATGGATGTAATGGTACAACCAGCATACCAGCAGGCAAGTTATCTCAGGGAAACGGCTTGTTAATATCAGCTACTTCCTGTGTGCACGTAGGTTGCAGTTCTTTCTTCCACACTTACCTCACATACAACAGAGCAAAAATGGTTATATGGATTATTTACCACAGAACAGTAATACACCGCTCTCCCCTTCCCAGCAAGAGCTTGCTTGGTTGCGTATATCCAGCTGTTGATCCCTACCCTCAGCTTTGGAAATTAGAAAAAGAAGACATGAAATCAGCTTAAAATTGTTACCTTTTGGCAACAAATGAGTATTCTTATGAAATTTTATGTCATCAGGACAGCAGATACCTGAACTGTGCATTCTAAAACTTATTAGATCATTACAACACAGGCATTTTCCAGGGCTTTCCCCACCCTGTAACAAAAATCCAAGATTGGCAGAGACAGGGATTACAGTTCGTATAGTGCATGGAAGAGCAAATATGTAGACTCATTTTAAGAAGTTATTAACATTTTAATTAGTAAGATGATTGTGGCTGTGAAGTGCAGGTGTTGTAATACTTGTGTAATAATGATGAGTAGCAGAGGAGTCAGGCATAAAACAAGTTTTCTTTTCCCATAGATCTCATAAACGTCACTAAGATTTCCTTCAAGTCTATTCCCCTTTCATTTTCAGCATGAGTTTTCATGTATAATTTTACTGCTTCAATTTTTTAATGCAGTTCATATCACCCATTGACATAAAGACTGGCTATAAACTTGTGCTTTGTTTGTTTAATTGTAAGTATAGCATTTATTAGGAAGGAAAACATAGCTTCGTAATATCAAGCTATTGAAAGAGCTACAAAGCATGTCTTCCTTTACACTGGATTTGTTACATCTGTAGTGACAGAACTAAACCTAGCACTCTGGGTTTGTGCATGGGAATTGAATTAGCAACAGAATGTAATGTGAATAAGTTTATCATAGTCGCATTTACATAACAGCATTACAACCACTTTACTTGCACTTGTTGTGTAATTAAATTCATGATTCAGCCTGTTCTGTTAAATTACATTCATGTCTACATATGCAAAGACCTGATTCTTTTTCTTTTCTTCCTCTTTTTTTTTTTTTTTTAATTCTGGAGCAGAGTTAAGATGGAGCCAGTTAAATCAATGCTTGCTTATGAAGCACTACACTAATTCTTTGTTCCTTCTACTTTTTATTTTTTTAACTCTAACTTGCTTGGTTGGTAATAAATACAACCCCCTGTTCCAATACCTTAGCTTCACTACAGTGGTTTAGTTTGGTTTGGGATTTTTTTTTTTTTTTTTGGGGGGGGGAGGTTGATTTTGTTTTACTTCATATACCATTTCCTATATTTGTACCACATTTCTTATACTTACATATTCAGATAAGGAAATGCAGTATCTACTGATAGAGTAACGCAGGCCTTTTATGTTCCAATTCTCCAATTAATGCCAATTAATTACTACTTATTGTAGTCTATCTACCTAGGTATTATAAGATTTATTCCCCTTTAAATATCCCTCAACAGCTTGCCTTACTTGGTTTCTCTGTATTCAATCCCATCCCAGCCTTATTGCAAACACATATATTTTGGCACCAAACTCCAGAGATTTCAATTGACTTGTAACTCCAAGCCATAGACAGTTAATAGTCATCCATTTATCTCTCAAAATACAGAATATTCTAAATGATTCTGAATCAACTAACTCTGCAATTCATGTTGTAGTGGCTAAAATAGATTTTTTCTATAACACATCTTGTGGTTTTTCTTTTGCTCTTCTCTTCAAATACAGCTTTGCAGGTTTTGCATTTGTGGCTTGAGAACTAAAAAAAAGAAGGTAATTTGTGCATTACATTATTTGATTTACACATTGCACTTGAAAACTCATATGTCATACCAGGAATTGGAAAATAATTGATCACTAGACCTGTACCAGAGGTGTTCTTACCTCCGTACTCTGCGACATGAGAATGATCAGCAAAATAAAACTTACTGATTACTACCCTGCTCCAGCTGCATTGCCACAGCATGACTACTGGCATATGAAGAGACATCAAACAGACTTGGAAACATGCATCCACGGGAGAAACTTCACAGCGGCACTGGATATTGTCAAATCAACTTGCCAAGTACAGACTTGGGTTATCAGGCAACTGTTACCCAATGAACAGCAAAATATCCAAGGCAGGGCTATAAAAACAGCTCTTGAGGGCTGCAGTCCTCAGTTGCTTTGTCAAAGTGGGACATACAAGAAGGGTTATATTAAGGAGAGGAGATATGGGCAGAAATTCCAGGTAAAGGCAGAGGCAGAAGTAATAAGAGAGAGAACAATGGATTTTACTATAGGAAAGAAAAGCAAAGCAGGTGGGATAAATATCAAAGATCTACCTGTGCTGTTGTGTGATGGCAGCCCACACGTGAAGTTTTTCCGATTCCCAACTCCTTTCAAATATTGCAATATAAGTGATGATATAAGATTTAGATACAGAGTGTACTCCCATCCCCTTTTTAATGTAGAGACTAAGAACTCAACTTAGGTGTGATATTCAGTCATAGATACACTTCTACTTTGGGTGCCTGCCACCAGTAGGAAGGAACAGAAGAGGAATGCCTGAAAGCAGAAAGATGTCAACCCTTTACGCAGAAGAGAACATTGGCTTCCCTTGCCTTATGCAAAGCTTACCACCCCTTTGCAAGACAGCTTAAAGGAAGCCAAATACACTGTTATTCAGGACACCACAGGGCTTGGGGGCTGGCCATCCTTCAATACTGCCTGAATGGAATCAAGTCCTTCTCAGATAAAGAAGACCTGAATTCAGGCTTTGCTATTCCCAAGAATGAGCACTAACCAGCAGTGGATGCTGCAAAGAGGACACGACTGCTGGTTGAAGTTCAGGGTGGGAAATGTCTCCTCAGCACAAATGTATGTGAGTGTTGAAAAGTTTTTTCTAGTCTTCCTTCAATGATATGCCTACGAAGATCATTGCCTAAGGGGTTAGGAGGTAGCTAGGCTGGAAAGATGCTACCCTGTTTCACCTGCCTTGCACAAAAATGTTTTATTTGTATTTATCACAAGATCAAATTCTGCCAACTTAATTGTCATTGAATAAGCACCTTGATCTGTGAGCAAATCCATCAAAGTCAATTGGCTCTTCTCACCTGCTGAGGTTCAATTCAATATAACTCAGAGTAACAGAGTCATGGCCTTCAAGAAAATATGACTCACTTTGTTACCCTCTCCACCTCTCCAAAACCTCACTTATTATAGACTTTCTGGCATTGAATCTTCCTCTTTTCAAGGTTCAGTTATTCTTTAAAATGTGTCTTAAAAGAACTCTGCCAATTTCAAAATCTGTAGTTGCCATCAGGGCACTTTATAACCCAGAATGAAAGGTCAGGACAGATTCTAAATTGGTATCAATTGGCCACAATCCATGAGCTTCTATGGAGCTCAGTCTATTTACATCACATGCCTTCCTGGCCTTTTTGAGAACAAGATTTTATTGTTAATATTATTATCATCTTAAAGGCTACCAAGGAAGAAAAATTTATGCAATTTGTTTCTTGAAACTTGGATTTGTAAAAAGAGAGGAAAACAAACCCCCCCTGCTTTCTCTTTATTAATTTTCCAATTAAATCCAAATGGAGAAAATTGGCACTCTAAAAATAATTTGGTATATATTCTTGCTCTTGCAAGCATAAAAATTTTTTCAGCAAACATGATTGCATGAAACGTCCCTTATAATAGGCTCAGTGGCTCTCACAACTAATTGTGATATTAGATCATAGGAAAAAGTCCATAATGCTCCTCCACCACTGAACCAAAGAAACAAGCGTACTAATATGTGTGCAAAAGTTCTCCTCAAGCTAAACCCCTGCCTTTTGCTCAGAGTCTGAACCTGCTGCTATGCCCCTGCTGAAGGGAACATCATTCAGAGCAGAGTCACAGCAGCCACATTATGTCTAGAACTATTTTACAGTGTCAGGAGCATGCATTCTGTCTCTTGGCTCCTACATACAGAGACTGGGATTTACCCCACCCTGCAGCATCACAGTGTGCAGTAAAACGCCTTTTACCCCATCCAGGTGACCCTGTGAGGCCCTCACAGCTACGTCAGCCTTTCTCCTGCCCACAAACAAGTCTTTCTCTTGGGCTGAGTTCCTGTAGCCACTCCTGCTCAACAACAGCACAAATTAACACGGGGCTGCAATAGCAGATGCTCTGTTTTAGACAGACTAACAGTTTCCAGGCAACACAGTGACCCTTTTTGTTCAAAGGTATCGTTTTGTTGACTGTAATTGTATATACTATCTCTGCTTTAATGAGAGACACCTAGTAAATTATACAGGGAAGCATTTCACAGAGGGGAACACAGGCACCCTAAGAAACTTCAGCTGTTACTCAGCAACATTTATTATTCATATGCCATCCGGTTTTCTGAGTGAGGCACTTCACATTACAACAAAGCAGAAATCATAGATGTTATCAGCTGACATCTTGCAACTCTGAATATAAAAGTTTAACAGTTCGATCCTATGGGCTTCAGGCAGGTTACTTTTGGCTTAATAGAGTTTTTGATGCCTAGTGAATAGTTTACAGTAGATAACCAAATGAGTGCAAAAAATTCACCAGCACTATAATGGGTTTAATTTTTCTGATGGGTAGCATTAAAGTTACACAGTATCTTTCCCTTTCTTCTAGAAAAGAGCATAAGGATATGACAGGTCAAGAACAGTGTTGCTTGCCACTGACAGGCAAAAGCATGTGCCCATGTGCATAAATCCGTGTTGTTAATTGAAAATCTTTGCAGAAGAAATGGGAGATCATTACAATCCACAGTTATTCATGTGCATGCAACAAACATGGAAAAGGACCATGACAAAAAGGTAAGAGAATGGGAGGGAAAAAAAAATTCCATTTCCCTTCCTTTCATTCTCATCTCTGACTCTGCTCTGGGTGCTGTGGTAATGGGAAAAGCTCGAAAGCCCAGACAGAGGCAGATAAACCAATCTGCCTACCCACAGCTCCCTGATATTATAGGCATTAAACTGGAGCAAATTAAACTAATAGACTGAGAAAGATGACCCCAGATGACCTGCAGCATGGATGTTTGATTTCATGGGACACCATATTGAATGAACATTCCCAGCCCAGCTAAACAAAATCATCTTGATATGCTTTATTGAAAATTGTACTTCCCAGAGATTGCACTTTGGGGACATCTTATTGCCCATTGCTCAGAGCTTTACAGACCAGGTAAGGATGGGAATAAAGAGAAAAAATTCCCATATACTGCAGAGAATGAGTGATGATTGAGAACAAAAGAACTGGCATCACTTTAATTAAGCCTTCAGGTCTGTGGAATAGAAACACTGGATTCATGATTAATAGCCAAAACACATAACGTTCTCTTCAAAGAACAAATGATGTACTATTCAATAACGCCATGGATACAAGGAGAGTGGGCAGAGCTGTGGTGAGTAAGGGAGAATTATGGTGCCATATGGCAGCAGAACCCACACAGAATGAGCAGCTGCAAATTCACAGCAGCAGCGGCTGCTGGAAGGGACTGAGGGACAGGGAGCCCCTAAAAAAACCCTGGAGTAGAAAAATAAGTGGTGTGGGGAGTGCCTGCAGCTATAATTCTTCCTAGAGTTGTGAATATGGACTAAACGCTATTGCTAGACATTACAGTGGAGTGGTATTTTCCTGGTTATGACTTTTTGACCCACAAAAGCTTCTCAACTGGCTCTGCCATGTCTCTGTGCCCTGTCCCTCCATCCTTCCTAAGGTGATTCGTGCCTTTATGATGGGAAAATAACCTTGAAGAACCAGTTCTGTGTCTAATCTGGAAGTTCCCTATATATAGCTTTGGGACTAGAAGACCTAATCACAAAATAAATACAATAAATTGTATTTAAATACAATTATTTGTATTTATTACACAACCAACAGTAGAGCAAAGGTGACATGAGTAGCTCTCAGGCTTCACTCTTCAGTGCCTCCTGGATGCATCTACCTGTGGCCAAGGAGAGAGGGAGATACATATAGATCAGTGTTAAAGAATAACCCTTCATCAGAGGATTGTTTCACCTAAAGGAATGCTGCAATAGCTTCTGAGTATACAAAACCTTATAACATTTCTAACAACACAGAAGGAAAAAAATGGAACACCATGCTGCATGAAATACAACCTTTTACAAGAGTATTTCAGCTATGATTTCCTGTTTGAATGTGCATGTACCTTTTAGAAAAGCAGCCAAACTTAAAGAAAATTCCCAGAAATGGCAAATCCATCAATACACTGAATAAGCTGTTACTTTGCTTAATTAGCCTCACCATAACATGTTAATCAATAGTAAATAATTTCTTTTTAGTGGCTACCACTCTGTGAAGCCTTTAATTATCCACAAGTTTCCTGTAAATCATCACCATCTCCAACCAAGCAGTAACATACCCACTAATAGTTCTGAAGCTTAATAAAAATCTTTGGTGATTTGACTGTGTCATCCTCCAAGAAGCCAAGACGTGTCCCTCCAAAGGCAGGTACTCAGAGCAAATTAGCAGATTTGTAAAAAATCAGACTATAGATGGGGAAAAAGGTGGGTTTCACACGCGTCTACCAGGCAGAGCTGGGCTTTTACATAGCTGTTTTCTCTTTTGCTTAACACATGCATTTCATTTGTGATGAAAAAAAAATTTATGCCCTCATTTCCTTTTCTATGTAGTACATATGGGAAGAGGCTTCCATGTGGCAGCAGTGATCTTAACAGATGCTCCCCTTTGGGCAAACATGGGCTTTTAATAGAAAAAGTGCTGAGTGAGGTGCCAGGTACCTTATCTTGATGGAGCAAATTCATTTTTAAATGAAAGTTTAGTTTATTTTCAGTGTTCCTTATTTATGAAGTTAGCTGTTAGCTGTTATTCTGCATCACAAGCCATCTTTAACTTAAAAATATTCACATCAGATATAAAACCAGGGAAGAGGAACTTAAATCAGCTAATGAGCACAGTCCTTTAAGTTGCCAACTTAACCCATGAAAAGGGAGATTATAATTGGAGCTTATTCTTCGTATGTCACTCATTTTTCTTAAGGAAAATGATTGTTGCTTTTTACATAGAGTCATCAGTCAGACTCATAGGTGCCTGATGAACTGTGATAAAATGAACGTAGGAAACATAAAGAGTCAAATCATTCACTATTTTCTCTTGTACACCAGTTGTAGACAAGGTGCCAGCTGCAGGAAAATCTCTCCCTGCCCCACACTTGAGTTGCAATAGGCCTATTATTCAGTGCCAGGCTATGGTTTCCTAACTTTTCCGGCATTAGCTTAATAGTAGCGTCAACTGGGCATCATGCCACGTACATCAGCTATGCCTCATTTACCCTCCTGCTCCCAATTAGCTTGATCATGATGATAAAACCAGGAGAAAGACCTTTGGATAGAAGGCACATATTTATTTGGCCAACAGTCTAGTAAAAGGAAGGAAGGATGGGGAACTCATAAAGGGGAGGAAGGATGGGTTGTGATCTTGGCTGCTCTGTGAATGCACTGCGTGACTGCTACTTCTCCCAGCCTCCTCTTCTCCTTCCCCCACAAGAGGGATAATTATTTGCTTTGCTCATGGGAGTCTTCTGAGCCACTCAGATACCACAGTGACAAGACACAGAAATTACTATAAATGTGGGAGTCCAAGAACTTTAAATAGTAGGATTAAACACTCGTGTTCACAGATCTGCAGTTACTTGCTGATGTTTTTCCATCAAAAATCTTTGTTGAATTTCATGGCATCATATTTTGCTTGCTGTGGCTGTTAGGTTGTGAAGCAATCATCTCAGCTGTAAGCCAAACAGCTGAATGTGGGTATTTTGGGCAGAGGAGTGAAACCTTCTGCTTAAGATCTTTGTGCAAGAGTTATAAGCCACAGTAATACAGCTGTGAGAGGGAAAGCTCTTTGATTTATCCAGCAAGTAGTGTTTGCACTAGCGTGTAAGAGCATTACTCCTTACAGAGATACCTAGATTTGAGATGCAGGCAGGAATTACTATATTCTGGACATGAAAAGCCAGTTTGCAGTTCCCTGATATGGACTTTGTGACATTATCTGAGAGCAGGAGCACAGATCACTTAAATGCAAAGATTCTGTAACTCCCTTTGAACCATAGTAAGAGAAATGTTGTTTTCAGTTCCATGGCAGACAAATTGAGGAAGAGATGCTAAATGTCTCCCCAACAGCTACAAAAGAAAATCTTCACCTTGAAAACTCCAGAGTTTATGATGTCCCTCATTTTGGCCTTTCAGTCCATATTCTGTAACCTGTTGCTCATTCTTTAAAAAATCCTTTTGCCTACAGGATTCAAAGACTTACGAAGAAAGATGTTTTTTCTGAAGATAATGGAATTGAGTTAATGTTGTGTGAAGTCCTCCAGGAAATCTACAGCCTATCTGGTTGTGATGGATGTTCAAGGCTGGCATGGCCATTCTGGGAGCGGCAGCACCCAACACAGGGCTTATCACAGCCACAGACCATGAAGACAGAAACAGCAAAAGCCAAGGTAAAGGTCCCATTCAGACTAAATTTCTGTCCATTCCAGGTCAGAATGTGGTGAAAGTCAACCACATCCATTTGATCAGGTCTAGTTCCTGTCCCTTCCTACCATCTTTAAATGGTCAAGCTGGACATGAAATGAGCCTTGGTCCTTATCCAGGCCCCAGGCACCTCCCATAGTTTGTCATTTTAGCTGTGACCCTCTATTCATCAAAGTGAGTGACAGTGGAAGTGAAAGAGAAAAAAAGAGAGATCAACATGTGATACCATTTTTATGCCATCTGGTAGTAAGTATGGGGATGCATATGGGCAAAACACTATTTAGAAGGCTTCTGAAAATGTTTATGTACAGAGATCTGCTAGTTCATTGGTGCAGTCTTTCCTGACAAGAATAATTCTCAGAATGAATATATCTTTTAAAACTCGTAATAGTATTTACATATACATTATTTAAAAGCAATGTCCATGTTCCACTTAAACAGGCTTTCTGTGGGAGGCACTGAATACAGTGCAAAACATGTTTGCATGTGACTTTTGTTCTCCTGATTCAAAGATTTTGAATTTGTTGTTCATAGCAAGAAAACATCCTGCTATTTGAATGCACTAAAAAGTTTCAGCTATTCTTTAGAAACCAAATATGAATCGATATCAAGTCTATAGGAATCAATTTCATCTACATTGTGATAAACGTCTCTGCCTCTGTTGACTTTTGTGTTTCTTTGCCAACTGGAGACTAACATGTTTGTTTCTTTCTAGCAATCTTAATTACAATCAGGTTCAAAATTAACCCCATGTTTCTTTGAGAGTCTTAAGTTCTTACCCAGAAGACTGATTTTCATCTTTGGAGTGTGCTTAGAAACACTTACCCAGTCTTATTCTAGGGTTCATGTAATCCCATCCCTCTTTAAAGTAGCTGTCAAAAAATATATATTCTGATGCCTTGAACATGTTCCTAACTTTGCTCTCATAAATTAATAGCATTCACTATCACATTTGTAGAATTGGGCACTGAGTTTCTACGTGATCTGAGTACATAATGTAAGTATATAACTTCCAGCATATCATTTAAGTGAATAGTTTTACTTTGTTACAGAAGTAAAATACACCTCTTCCTAACATCCCCAATCTTTTTACACTACTGTGAGCAAGATAGCATCTCAGTAGAAAAAATGCACCTCAGTTTCAGCAGTATTTGGAATGCTTTCCATTTTTCTTTCAGTAGACTTTCTAGCACGGCATTGCAGCCCCAAGCACTCAGTCATAATTACTCAAATAATTAACAAGGAGATCATTCAAGTTGAGCAACTCTCTGAAAACACCCATTGCTCTCTAACATGGGAACAGACACAAAATGGGATGGTTGTGCAATGGCATTTGTATGCAATATCAAATAATCTGGAACACCATATGAAGAATATACCAAAAGTCACAGACAGGATGTCTCCTTTGCAGCCAAAAGAAAATGCTGGTTTTCAACTGAAATACGAATTAGAAGAAATGCTTGCTTTCTTAAAAAAGTACTTTAGTGCCAAACATTTTGGAGATATTGTTGAGGAACAGTCCTTCTTCACATAGGAGTTATCCCTGTGATGCTGCCAAGGTCGGTGCCTGAGTGGTGATTTGCCAAGGAAATGCCAGTTGTGTAATGTATGCTGTAGCAGGTATGGAAGCAGATTTTACTTTCACACCCGCCTTCTGAATTGGCATTCTTTGCCTCTTTTGTGCCAATGTTGCTTCTCTTTCCCATTCTGTGCCCTCTCTTTTCACTGGAATGCCCTCTCTCCTCACATATAAACTGAATGTCCCACTGTTTGGTATAAAGCAAGACTTGCTGAATATGAATTTTATGGAAGTCACACAGGAAAGACAGACTGCATTACTTGCTACATACCTTATTCACACAGTGACCCTACCAAAAGTATATTGTTTTTAAAAAAATCTCATATTTCGTCACATATACTCATCTGCCTCATGTAACAGGGATGAAAATAGCTCTTCATTCCTCCTGAGCTCTTCTTTCTCATCAACCCATTCTGTCTTCATGATGTCTAAATTTTGCTTCAACTTTTTTTTCCTCACCAATCTTGATTGTCTTCAGATGTCTTTCTTTTAGGTTTACAAATTTCCATTGATTAGAAAAATATTTTTCTACTCTTCAGTCCTCAACCATATGTTTGGATTCAAGTCTCTAACAACTTCATACAGAACTTAAGCACATCTTTCTAAATGCTGACACTTACATGTTATCCTTTCAAGTAGGCAAACTGGGCTTACCAAAGACTTTTTAGGAGCAAGAGCTAACAGGCGGGTATGCTTATACAATCAAATTATAGGAATTGTTGTGCAATATTAGAAAATTTCTGAAAATTAGATGTATCTTTGTCTGTATGAATTCAAGACTGAGATCCTTGTTCTGTCTGTGTTGCTTTTATCCCAGGCCTGCTGTAGAGGACAGAAGTTCTTCTTCTTTGCTATGGAAGCATGGCAGGATGAGCAGGCTGAACAGGGATCATATTTCAGAGTCCCACACCTATTTCTTGGTGGCCAGAGTAGGAGATCAACATTGCATCCTTTGAAGTTGCAAAGGATTCCTTCCAAGAGCCAAGAATAGGCTGAGGAACAATAGTTACTCTGAGGAACAATAGTTACTCTGAGGTTACATACAGGCTACCTCACCTCCACAGGTCTTCACTCATCACCCAAACAGTCAAGATGCATGCCCTGGTCCTGGGACAATCATTAGGTGTTTCAACTTAGTTTGCATCTCTTTCACTGTGGACTAATTTTATTTTTCTTGTTATCACAGGGTGCATACGTAGACAATTACTGCCGCTCAACCAGTGCTTGGTCAAATGTCAAATATAGCAACATATTGTGGTGGAGAAGCTCTGAGTCATAATACCTTTACAGAATGTTTCTAAGATGGATCACTTAAACTGGTCCCTGCTCCCTGGCTCAGGAAGGAGTCCAAATGTTAAACCAACTGAGTAGTGTATTAAGGTATTTTATGTGCATCTTTTAGCCAGAAGAGACATAAGTGACCTCATTGTGTAGGGCTCATCAAGCCTCCAGGGATTTGTGAAACCCAATTAATACATACTTTCAAGGGTGGTTGCTGCCAATGCAGAGTGACCATTCAGCAGTCTTATACCTGGTGTGCACAATGTCAGTGAAGTCTTTGGAATGCAATGATTTTGCCATGGGGAAATCTACTTAAGAGAATTTTTCTTTGGAGGCAAGTATTAGTTACTCATCTGTTAATGTCTGCTATCCATGGGAAACAAATAATAAAGACACCCTGCTGAGGGGACAAAAAAAAAAAAACACCCAAAAAAACCCACCAAAAAAAACAAAACAAAACAAAACCCCCACCACATTTTGAAATGTCTCGATAATGTTCTTTTTTATTTCTGCCGAAAGCTATAACTTCATCTAAGCATATGTCAAAGGAAGCTATTAAGAAAGAGTAGTTAACTGATTTTAGACTCCCTGTCAGGTTCCTCCATTTCTAGTTTCATGAACACACAGAAACAGAGGGACCTTGAGTACAGCATTTGTACAGGGAGAGAAGGCGAATGAATATAAACTCATTAATTGCTTTGGAAATGTTGTGATTAAATAGGTCACCTTCTTTAACAGGGAGGAAAAAGTCTGCAGATGCTAATCTTTGCTGCACTTTGAATCACACATTCCTTTGCAGAACACGATCTAAGCTTTCCTATAACTGAACTCAGAAGAGCTGCAGGTGTAGCCATCTACTATTACTGTCAGAAATAAAAGTAGACAGAAACCTTCTCCAAGCTCACCAATATTTCTTTGTATAATATTTCTTTGTATAACTTGATTGCACAACATGTCTTTAATCAGGTTAACTAAATTTGGAGAAGAAATCCCCCAAACTTACAGAACACAGGAGAAAGTATTCTTACCTAGGGCAAAATATATTTCATACTGATTTAAAATTATCTTTTGCTAAGCTGACTTTGTGAGTTATTTTCTCAGTGGGAGATTTTATTTCTCCAGTTCTTCCCACAGTAAATTGGGTTTTCTTTTTTAATAGCCACTGTTTAATAACTTCCTTCCTATCAAATATTGTAACAGGATGTTCAAATTATCTTATTCATCCAGAGACTTCACTTTATCTCATTATATCCACATTTATATTACCCAATATATTTAACATCTATGTCTAATTTGTTAGTATGCATTAGCACAGGCTTGGTGGTTCTTCATGAATAAATAAATAGGAGCATGATACATTAAGTTTCCTTTCTTGCATTTTCTTAAATTCATGGGAGGTAATAAAACATAAACGTGTGTTTCTAAAAGAGGGTTTTCACTGCCAGTTAATCCATCATCTTTTCTGTAACTTTTCTTGGCCAAACTTCACTGGAACAAATTTTCAGCTCCTTCTTCTCTCCTCCTTCTTGCTTTTGCTCTTCCCCTTCTTCTTCCTCTCTTCTTCAGCATCAGCTTTGGCTTCTCTTTCTTGACACAGGTTAGATTCAATCTATGTGTAGGACACTTGAAGGTGGAAGTCCTACTCTCGCAGATTTTTAGGCAGTAAAAAAGAGACTCAAGCTGATCCAAGTTACACAATATATACAAGAGGAACTAAGTCTCCACAAGTCTTCCGTGTGTTAATTGTTGGACCCCTACAAGCTATAGCCCATCTTTGAATGACGCTGATTCCCATCTTATTACATGCCAACACTAATATGGAAACTGCTCTTGCAGCTGGACTATTAAGCTTAAAAAGCAGATGAGAATTAAGATAGGATAAATTTAGCTTTTCTTTAGTTAATAAGTGCCATTAAATTTGTAAAGATTTTGAAGTTTAAATTAAATGGGACATAAGTACATGGACAGAAAACCACTAATGTGTCTCCCCTGATAACCTGACTTTATCCTTGTTACCCAATAAATTCGTTTATTGCTGTTAAGGGCCAACTGTTAAGAAAAAGCTTAATATTCACCCATCAGTGCACATCACTAGGTTCTCTCTGTCCTCCTTTTGGGGTTTAAGACAATACTGAGTTACACTCCTTGAGTGCTTGTATTTCTCTAACCATATTCAGTTACTCGGAATGGTTACATACAAAAGCTTACATATTTGGTCACTTCTGTGACACTCCTAGTAAAATTTATTTGTAGATCAGAGTTTCAGGCTGTCTTCTTAGTCACTTTAGAGAGGTATCACATTTCCTGCTACATGCTTCCTGCTCTGGTATAAAGGTAGAGCTGTAACACTGAAGGCATCAGGTTTTTTTGCTGGGCTAATCACCAACTCCTCTTTTAGGCACCCATCATCAGACACATCCTTCAGTGGATTTGAAACCTGCTCTACTTTCATTTTGAAGGCTATTCCAGTATACAGTGTACCAAGAACTGGGCTATTGTGATTTACAGGGTATTCAGAAGAAAGAACAAAAGTTGAAGAAGGATGATGAGGAAATCAGTCTATCTGATAAATTGCTCGTTGGGGTTGCAGCTGTTCTGTAAGTAGTTTTCTTCATTAAAAAAAAAAAAATATTTTTGCATGTCAAGAGTCTGCTCATGTTATTATCTGAAATGCAATACTTGAAGAATAGGGGAGTGCAAATGTGAGGTGAGAAATTCCTAATACAACTCATTAGTGTATCTAAGCAACCAAGCAGAAGACTGGATGTGCTGTCTCATGGCCTTCTGAAACTTTCAGTACCTGTCACTCCCCAGTGTGGCCCACTCTAAAAACACAAAAATGGAAACTTTGATAAATCTGACCTCAGGACAAGCAGTATGACTAAACTGTGTTTTAGCATCATAGATCCATCATATAAAGTATTCAAAAGGGCTGCTACAGGCTGAGAAGAATAAACTTTCCAGATCTGCTTCACTCACCATGATGTGCCTCTCACTGCCTTCTTCTCTTCCTCAGCCCTACTATCCCCTCCTCCTTCCCTTTTCAACTCCTAATTCTTTCACTGCTTCCCATTCAGGCCTTGCCCTCTGCATTCAGTTTCTGCTTCTCATTCCCCTTTGCCCGCTCCCCACCCTGCCTGTTCCTTTCTGGGTTCTGTTCTTCTCACTTCAGTCTTTTATTTCTCTGAGGGATTTGAATAATCACTCCTTCTTTTTTGATCTCATTGTCATCTCAATAGGTCTTGCTGCCTTCCACCCTCTCCTCAAAAGGTAGGTTTCCAAAGAGCGTATTCCCCCCAGAAAGGAGGAAAGGGACCTCTGAAACTCACTGACCCTTTCTAAATTGGATGCCCCATTGTATATCAAGGAATTAGGAATTTTTCCATTGTATGAGAATGTTAACTTTGTTAGTGAATATTTTTTTTTTTTTTAATGAGCACATTAAATTCCTCCTTAGCTTTAAAAAGATGTAACTATGACTCTATCATTGTAATTTCTGTCTTGGCTTAACTGATGGTCAGTTTTTAAAAGGCTGATTGGGTCATGCACTAACTTTTATGTAAAATGTAAAGGAAAGAGTAGTCCTTTCTAAAGGCGAATAAATGCTTTTATAGTATATGAGCTGGGAATCTAAGACAAGGCTGACACATAGCTTCTGCTCTTGACCATACTTTGAAAATGCCTCTCAAATCTGACACCTGCAACTGAATGCACTTGAATGAAGCTATGCACAGCTCAGCATTTGATCACACTGCTAGGTCAGAGAAGTCTTTCACATCTGTTCTTGTTCCTTGCCATAGGTCAGATCAACAAACTAGACACAAACACCTGGTATCTCAGAAAAAAAAAAAAACAAATTAAGGAGGCATTTTAGAGTCATACCTACTGACAAGAAATTGGAGAATAAGAAGAAAAATAAAACAGGAAACATCTTCTCACTGTATGTGGAAAATTAAACAAAATAAAATTCTCAGAGATATGCTGAGGGCACAAAACAAGTCCTTAAGCCAAACTTCTTCAAAGGTCAAGGATACAGGCATAAGATACTCAGCTAGGCTTTTTTGCTCCTTATGTATTCTTGCAAAGGTTTACAGCCCTTGTAGCTATGGCAGGAAATGTTAAAACATTCCTTTTTCTCCTGCAGTACCCAATCACCAGGGTACTAAATAAGCATTCCAGAATAAAATGAATGCAGAACCATATGGTTAGTTCTGACTACCATATTGCAAGAAAAAATCACTCATGTTTCTGATCTGAACTACAGATGGTTCTGATGGACAGCATCATGCAAAGCTACATTTTTATTGCTGAGGTAAATGTGAAGATAATTCTGAAAATCTATTTATGGAACATAATATTCTTCTATTAGACACAGGAATAGGTAACCAGAAAGTACCTATAAAGAGCTGCCATTTCTATTCCATATTCTGCTCCATGTATTATCTGATGATAGAAACAGCTTAGAAAATGAAAAAACTATCTTTTTACAAATGCATTGCTGAATCCAGCCCTTAAGATTCCATTTCCTTTTATCATTTTCATCTGAGTTTCCAGAATTCTCATTTCTACCTGTAAGACTAAGCCTAGTGTTATTTGACCTTTTGTGCATCAGAAATTATGGTTATTTTGTCCTGGTAAGCCTGACTGCCTGGTCTTTGGAAGCAACAGTGGTCTTTAGTTGCCTGGTTGACACATCTGACTCATCACCTTAAATCTGCAGGCTGCTGACTAGAGAAAAAAAGACAACAAAAATTACTCCAAGACTGCTTTTCCTTTACACCTCAATAGTTTTCTTGTTAATGGGTGATGTAAACCAATGAATAATTTTAACTTTTTAGATGGTCATTTATAGTTTTCTTATGATATAGGACAATGATGTCCAGAAAGTTCATTCTAAAGATATCACAATATTGCCAAACAAAATTTTACTGCAAAGCATACATATTTAGATTAAAATATCTCAGAATGATCTCTTCACAAAACATAGGAAGACTCATTTTAACAACATCAAAAAAATCATTCTCATGTCATCTGCCTGCGACCATAATATTGTGAATTTCAGTCTGCTCCCCCCGAACTCAGAGGAAGAGAAATCCAGCCCATTCTGCCTCCTCCCCCTCTTTGCCCTTTGCAAGAATTAAAGATTTCCATATCTACTTTTACCACTTACATTCTGTTTCACAAATAAGCTGTTTTGTGTAAATGCAGATACCACACGTTCATAGGCATTCCTTATCTACATTCAGTTTCTACTAGTTTGCATAATTTTCTCTTTAGGGATTGTTACAAAAAGTGACAGGGGGATGGAAGTCTTTTTTTTTTTTTATTCCTCAGCCATGAATTCCATCTGTTGTCATGGCACTGAACCCAGCACTGAATAGCAGCCAGCACTGCTTTTGATGTTCTGTAGGATTAGTAGAGATGTCTGATGTTATTGTGTAAGATTATTCATAGGAATAGCTCTACCTGAGCTTTATGCAAATGCTCAGTTGCTAAATTAACAGATAAATATGGTACGTCATGAAAGTTCACATTCTGGGGGCATTCCCTTGGACCTTTATTATTTCCATGACAGCTCACATAAAGTTTTTACAATTACTCTCACTTCCACAAACACAAACCAAACGCATGCAGTATTTTGTGAAAGGCAGTTGAGAATGCCAATGAAATATAACTGATGATCTGTAGCTGATGATCTGATGAGGCAACACATATTTGTATGATCTTCTGCCGTGGTTTAACACTAGCCAGTAACTAAGTACCACACAGCCGCTCACTCACTCCCTGCTTTCTCCCTGGTGAGTGGGAAGAATTGGAAAGAAAGATAAAACATGTGGGTTGAGATAAGAACTGTTTAATAATTGAAATAAAATAATAATAATAATATTTAATTGTAATGAAAGGGAGACAACAAGAAGAGATAAAACCCCAATAAACCCGAGTGATGCACAACACAATTGCTCACCACTCACGGACTGATACCTACCCTAACTTGAGGAGCTATTGGCCCCTTCCGGCTACCTCCCCCCACATTTTATATACTGGACATGGCGTGCTGCTGTATGGAATACCCCTTCGGTTAGTTTGGGTCAGGTGTCCTGTCTCTGCTTCCTCTTGGCTTCCTGTGCCCCTCCTCGCTGCAGAGCATTAGAGACTGAAAAGCACTGCTCAGCAACAACTGAAATATCAATGTGTTATCAGCATTATTCTCACACTAAATCCAAAACACAGCACTGTAGAAAGTTATCTCTATCCCAACCAAAACCATGACATCTTTTATTCAAAATATTTTGCGATTTGGCTCTACCTTTGACTCTGATGATTTTTCCTGAACTATCAACTAGACAAATTTTCCAGTGATCCTAATTGTGGGAGGAGTCAAATAACCAATAATTAAAGGTATTCTTTACACATTAAAGACATTCAGGTTAGGACATTCAGGTTGTCCTATTTCAGATCCTCAAATCTCTTGACACACATTAAACAAAGTTTTACAAATGCCCATGGAGTTGAAGAACATTTTTTTATTTGTCGGTTGGTTGGTTGGTTGGTTGAGGGTTCTTTTGTGCTTTATTGTTTGGATGGTTGTTTTAGGGGGGATCAGTACTGCTCAGGAGTTTTTCCTACCTTTTTTTTTTCATCTGAGGTTGCCAGTCTATCAACCTATCTATTTAGAAACATTTCCAAGTTTCAAGATGGAGTTTCTGGTCAAAACAAAGAACACCTCAGCTTGGCATGAGCTCAAGAAAAAAAGTATAAACAGTTTTCTGCAACACATAATCACAAAGGGCAGCAAATGAATAAAGCTCTGCTTCTTACTTTTCCTGTCTCTAAGAAACCAAGTTTGCTTGTGCTTCTCAGGGAGTAGCCAGGTTATATTATGCCAGGGAAGTAGCTTTCACCTTGAGGGGAAGAAGAGGTAGCAATTGGCACCTCCTGTACTCAATCATCCTTCCCCGCAGGAGCAGCAAGCCCATTTTCTGTACTGTTTCCTATGAAGAAGCAGTCTAGCCCTTCAGCCTTGGAAGACAAATCTTCAGTTTTGTCTCTACAGCTATGAGGTCTTGTATCAGCTCTGGCCCAGGAGAGCAGCCTAGTGGAGGGGTGTTCCTAACAGAAATGGAAGACTTAGGTCTAAAATGCAGAGCAGTCTCAGCAGAGGTGTAGATTTGGCATCCCACAATGCAGTGCTACTGTCTTCCACTGCTTCAATAAAATTATTTAAAAGAGTTCCAGCCTGCGCTCTCTTCATCCCAAGAAGACAAACAGGAACTAGATATTTATTTTCTTTTCTAACTTCTGGAATATTACTGATCTGCAGCCCCTTAGATTTATGATATATTTTGAGATAAAAAAGGGTCTTTTTTTTTTTTTTGCCTAGGTTCATGATTTTCATATCAACAGCCTACAAAGTTCTTGAGAATGGCATTGGATTCTTGTAAGTGTTTGCAATTTACTCTGGCTTTTTCACATGCGAGTGCTCTAAATAAAAGCTCAGCTGATGTTTATGTGGAGTAAATCCACTAATCTCAGGAGCAATATCTGAGGTTATTTCAGTGCAAATTAACATGTTATTGAAGCAATTATAGAATCATAGAATCATACAGTGGTTAGGGCTGGAAAGGACCTTAAGATCATCTAGTTCCAACTCCTTTGCCATGATCAGCTTCTGATTAGAAATGCAAATACAGAATACAGATATGTTGCTTTGCAGTTCAACAGCAGTATGCTGAGCTTTCCTGGGGAAAGGATAAGTAAGGATGGTTGGACCGCTTGGGATACAGGATGGAACACAGAATGGCAATATGCTTTGCTGGGCAGGTGGAGTTTCAGCTGTGGATATGTTCCCGTAACTAGTAAGCCAGTAAGGCTAAACTTTGATAAATATAGTGAGGCTAGGGAGCTTTAAAACTGCAGTAAGAAATACACGAAAAACACCTGTTACAGAGTTGATAAGAGGCAAATCCTGGTTTAATTTGAGAAGAAAGAAACAAAAACTCAGCATAATTTAGCCTGCTAACTGTCATCAAGTTGGCAGGGAGTGAACTGGCAAAAAGAAGAAAGTCATCATGGCCCCCAGTACTTTTTCTTCTTTCTATAAAGGCTTTTCAACTTCCTCAACTCAGCCTATTAAATACATGTTTGTTTTACAGCTGATGTACCAATGTCTATACACATGCAGCATCACATGTAGATGATTGGTTTGGAAGCAGCACCGCTTAGCTACTAGTGACACATAGAGCAGACACTCTCTTTATACTAATCCTTAAATCTTATTGCTGTGTGACTCCTCAGTCCCAAGCAGCTACAGCCTGCAGGAGGTGTGTAGTATGGGAGTGGCATTAGCCTGGAAACTTTGCTGAGCATCAGCTGCAGCCCTGCTCACCTCTGGCTTCAACCTGGTCACCTTTGTGAGAACAATGCAATATGCTCAAATATTTGCTGTACAGGCTCTGTCCCCAAGGTTTGATCATACATCCTTCAGCAGGACTGAGAAAGAGATTACCACAGCTGGAGATACTGGTGATAACTATACCCTTGCTTTTCAGCAAAGAGATGAGACAAGAACAGACCATGACTGTGCCAAATACAGAATACTGTACCTAGAGCTGCCCTGCTGTGTGAGTGGGAGTTCTTTCTGCTGCTCCACAGGATGAAAAGGGAGGTAGATCACTAACAGTGACAGCACTACAATGACCCCAGTCCAAGGTCACCACAGCTGTTTTACAGGTTTTCATGTGCCACAAAAGAAGGGGAAAAACAAAGAGGCCAATAATCTGGAGTTCATTTGCAGATTAGACTGAAATTCATCATAGTGAAAAATGTCTCCTTGATATAATGAATACCATTTAGTCCCCATATTAAGCACGCAGTGCAAAGAATACGATATAGATGCATGTCATTTGTAGTTCATAAAATTAAAGATTGCCTTCTTGCTGATTGTTTGATTTATAAAACACATCCTCTGTAGGCTCCCAGTGCACAGCAGTGGCACTGCTAGCTGAACATGAGCTCTCAAGCTGCATGGTAAGGAGAAATGCACATGTATTAGCAGCAGGTTCTGTCAGTGAAATTGCTTTAATTTTTCACTTAGTCCTGTGAGTTAGACTAAGCTGCCCTTAAGTAAGCAGAGTAGGGCCTGGTTCCCCACGCCCAAAGGGAAGAGTCTCGTCTATCGAGTAAGTGTCATGATAGCTGTGTGACTTTTACTCACTTTCATTTTTCAAGTCCTTATTATCTCATGTAATCCATACATAAAATATAACCACACAACGAACATATAAGTACAGGGACAGAATGATACTGTCTCCTTTCAAGGACCCTCCTTGGCTACCAAACATTTATCCTCCCTCTTCAGAAGATCAAAGAGTTAGTATATTTTGAAAAAATACACACAGAAATATGATGAATGTCTTTTTTTTCACTGTTTTAGTAACTACACTTTATTATTTGTACTTTATGTGGCTTTCCACTGCACTGAGAGTATCTTCAGAGATAGGAACTTAATTGATAAAAAAGCACCACTGTCTAATCTGTGTCAATCATGCTGATGGATGCTGTAGATATCTTGATATTATGGTACTCACTACTGTCAGATGGAACTTGCAGATCAGCATAAAATTATATTTGTAATGAAGTTGGAAGCAAACGGCAATTAATATCTACTGTTAACAGGTTTTCAAAAAGTGGCAGGAAGCCTACTGAGTTCTCTTCTCACAATAGATCACCAGCGAAAGTTTTAGAGATAACCTGTTTTCAAAAGGCAGAGAGGCAGCAAGACAGCAAAAAGGTGAGACAGAGCTCTATTAAAGCAAAAGCATTTAGGACCAGATTATGAAGCCTTTACTGAAGTTGTTCAGCACTTAGGTGTCAAGTCCCATTAACTTCAACTTCTCATTAGCATGAGAAAGAGTTGCACAGTTTGGTCTTTAGTGAGATAGTAGGCTTAAAAAATACACATTTGTGGACCTCCAGCTGACCCCTCTCACTAATACTAATTCTATTCAGACTACCCAGTTAAAAGAAAAGTGAATAAAATACCTGCACTTTTTCTTCTATGCGCTTGTGTACACAGGGCTGAAATCCTTTTCAGTTTAGAGAGTATAACTTCTAGTCTAAGATTTAAAAAATAATCAGTCTGCTGCGTTTTCTTCCTCGAATGCTGAGGCAATCTTTCTGAAACGCGTTACGAGTTGGATTCATTTTCTGAAATCTACACAGATTTCACAGGTATTCCATAATATTTCCTTTTTACGTAGAGAAACAACACAAGTCTTAACAACAACTGAATATTTTGGGGCAAAAACTGCCTTCAATATGTTTGTACTAGGAGAAAAATTTGTTTCTTGACATAAAAATAAACTACAGAGAGCTTTCCTTCACTCAATGTTGGTACGAATTAGCTTTTTCCTAAATTTACAAGGATTTCAGAATTACATGATGCAGACATGGTTTTTTTAAGGCTGCTCAGGCAGCGAAAGGGGAGGTGCTGTTTCAAGAGCTCTTTTTTGTATATTCTTGAGGCTATTATGTATGCCAGACAAATCACACACCAGAGGCTGAATGTGTACTGGGATAGTCAAACATTTCAGGGTGAACTTTCAGGGCCCTTACCTCTTTCGGTAATCCTGTGTTTTAATACATGAACACAATTCTGACTGGTTTATCCTCTGAGGATTTCCATAATTGTTTTGGAAGATCAGTGTACAGTTCCAGTTGTTTTTAGAAATAATCCAATTGTATCTGAAGATACAATAATATAGACATGGCTCTGGATCAAAAAAACTTGATAGCATTGTTTGTCTATGGTATTTAAGAGATAATGGAGGAAAGAACCATGCAAATTTCAGGGTGGGGATAGGCTAGGTAATACAGATTATGTGTTCGACATGTTTTAATTGTTGTAATTACCTGTTTTAATTATTCCACCAGTGTTTTTCCTACGCTTTCTCGCTTGTTGCTGTTAAAGAACAACATGTCTCAATATGTGCATAAATCTTCCTCTCTGATTGTTCTGGAGAGATTATTTCTCTGCCTTTGCAATCTGGTTTTCAAAAACATTTGTTTTGTACCTGGCCTCTCCAAAGGCAGAAGGGAATGACAGCATTTGAAAGTGTAAGGGCAGCACCTATTCTGCTAACCATTTCAGAGCTGAACAGAAGTCTCTAAGTATCAAAGAAAATGAGCCTGTAGTACACAGAGGTATTTTACAAAGTACAGGGTATTAGATTAAACCATGAACACTTGTAAACAGGGGAGCTGTACCACTGACTCCACCAGAGGCCAGGATTTCATCCATATTGCATTCCATGGAAGATTTATAAATGCTCCCCTCCATGCAGCCTGAGGCTGAACTGTCCTCATAAATGATGCACCGTGTTCTCTAAAGACTCAATATTCTTATCTGAATGGAAATGAAGACAGATTTGGCGTGGGAAGATACAGTGCTACAGAACTGTCAATCCAAGGCCTAAAACTCACTGTGTATTTTTACAGATACACCTTGAGACCAGACAAGGACTGTCTTACCTGTACAGGTCCTGCCCTTGTCATTGTCCTACATAAACTTGCGGGAACCTTCCTCACAAAGAGGTAGTTAAATGGGGCTTATACAGGATAATGTAGGAAATACTGAGAAAAGAAAGGACATCTATATTTTCAAGGCCTTCTTATCCCAGGGTTGACATAGGGCCACCACAATAAGGCTACAGTCCATGCCAGAAGGATTGCTCTGTTTTAGCAACAACCATCTATTGTGTGGGAGAGAAACATATCAGGAAAACAGCACTTAAACCAGGCTTTTTAATTTTACACAGTACAGTTCATAAAATCTACCAGTCCTGAGAAAGAGCAATCTGTGTGCCCCCCATAATAATTTATAGCAAGCCCTACAGTAGGAAACAGTTCAATAGTTCAAGTATGAAAGAAATTATGTTCTAAATTTTGAACTTACCCATAGTACATGTCTCACAAAGGAAAGGTGTGTTAATGTGGCATTTTAAAGAATCATGGTTTATGTTACACTAGAGTTTCACAGCCAGTTGTCAAGTACCAGCAGCTGGAAGATGAAAACCCTCTGCTGTTCATGCTCTGAGTACAAAGAAACTGAATGCAAAACACTTCTAATTTGGTCTTTACTTACCATGTATACCAAGAAACTGTGAAACTGTTCTTTCAAGAAGAAGCCAAGATGGTTTATAGCTACTGCACATTTGTTGCCTGTCACAGTTGGACTTAATCCAGCACCACAAGATTTAAGCTACAAAAATTCATTAATTTCATTATAAACATGCCTGCCTGTGTCATAAATTGGTGGTGATACTTACCTTCATTTTAATAAAAAATATTAGAGGTGTGAGCCTATTTTCTGGTATGTGGGCGCAAATTGTGAGTTTTCAGTTGATCTGAGCAGTTGACATAGCAAACCACAGGTTTTATTCCAATCTGTGGTTTAATCAGATGCTTTCAGCATGTACTCTAGAAGTAGGGAAAAGGGCCATTGTTTTCAGAGTCCTACGTCTTGTAGTTATGGAATTTGTCACACCTTTACACACAGAAAGTCTTTTTTTAAGGCTGCTGCCAGCTTCATGGCATTTAGCAGATAAGGGAGGCCTTAGCAAGTCTGACTGTCCAGCTCAGCACTGCTCAGGGTGAGCCGAAGTACAGAACAACCTACACCACAGTTGGCCATAAGGGAAGGACTGTGCAATTTGTCCACATGTTTTAGTATTTATATATATTCTGCACTGTTGATGGAGTCTGAAAGATAATTTGAGATTAAAATATAAAAAAGTATAACACGTGGGAGCTTGCTGTGTTCCACTCAGATGCACATACACACACAGTGGTCCGCCCTTCCCTCCTCCCTCCACTGGTAAAGTACCTATCTATCTTGCACATCAAAGGTTTCAGGGTATTTTTGGTACCTTCATAAATCACTCAGGAGATGAACGAGCTTATTTGTTGCAAATGGTGGAAGTTCAAAGTATTTCATTTACGCTAATGTAGCCACTCATGTGTGCTAATCCCATTTATTAAGCTTCCCTGTCTCCTATTAATAATAATGTAGCAAAATATGAGATGTTTCAACAAGGTTATTCATACTTTCATATATAATTATGCTAGATATAGGTGTAGGATCTCGATAATAATCTTCCTTTTCACAAAGTCTTTAATCTAAATAGAGCTTGGAGCGCCACAAACTGTACTAGGTGCTGCACACGCTGTTTGAAAGACTCCTGTCTGCAGAGTTCTTACCTCCAAAATCCATGTGAGTAGAGAAGAGATGTTATCTTTCTCAAGCAGATAGAAACCTGTAGAGCAGAAAAACAAAGAAGCAGAATCCACAAAAGCATTCACACAATTTAATGGGTCCCAGGATCCTCAGGCAAACTCTGGGAGTGAAAAGAAGCAGTGAACTTTGCAAATAAGGTGGGCAAAGGACCTAGGTGTTCTAGACCCTATGTGAGAGCTTCCATTCATACACACAAAGTGGCCACTTCCCCTTTCAGCTGTGCTTGAAAAGTGAGCCAATTGTCTGTACTTTGAAAGATTATTTAGACCAAGATAGTTAAGCCTTTGCAGCCATGGTTTCCAGATCTGCTTTTAGGACCTGCTACAGCTTTGATTACCTCTGTTATAAGTAGTCTATTATTTCTTTCATCTCCCACATAAATAGTCAACTTTATATTTCCTCTCCAAGCCCAAGAAAAGCCCATTTCCTCCTCCTCCTCCATACAAGTATTATATCTTCCCTTTCCCAGCAGCACAGTTCTGCCATCTCATTCATCTGTTTTTGCATTTTCATACAGGGTAGCCCACCCTCCCCATATACAGCACTTGCACAGTCAGTCCCCAAATGGCACTGTGTGAACAGCTTGCCTTTCTTGCTATCTTCCTGGTTTCTGGCAACATCAGCCTAACTGCATTCTCTCCCAGCCATCCTGACAAACACCACAGCAGGATGAAAGCTATCTCTTCATCTCCACCATGGGGAAGAAAGGGGTCAAACAGAAGCATCTTCAATCCCAAGTACATGGAAGGGCTGTGACCCCCATTGCACATGAGCACCAGTGAGTCCTGAAAGGAGGACGCTGATCTGGAGAAAGAGGGAATTTCTGCCCATCCCTAACCCCTGAGGGGGGTAGCAATTACCTCAGCATCACGAATGGTACTCCAATAACCAGGAATCTGAAGGCAGAATGGAATGAAACTCAACACTCATGCACCAATGCCCCTTTGAGGATTTAGCTCCTAGCAGTACCCTCAAGGTGACAAATCAGGGAGAAGATCCAGCTTGAAGATGATGACTGAGTGCATACACCTATGTATAAGCATCTGGTGACACCTGAGATGCTTCATGAGTTTCATGATACTCCTTATGGCTGTAAGCCATCTAAGTCCTGAGGCAGAGATTTAACAGCACAGTGTGCAGGTCATGGAGCTTCTCGGGTTCTCAAATACCACTAAATATACTATACTATAAAATATACTATAGATACTATATATATAATATAAGATATACTATAATTAGGAACCTGAATCAAGCCTTTAAATGTCTCCATGTATGAGAGGTTTCTAAGTTCTCACAGTAGTCAGTAAATATCCAAACCAAGACACACTATGGCATTTAGAGAGCTATTCAACATACTCTGCAAAGCAGACACTGACATTTGCTCAGGAAACACTGACCAGTTCTCCATGAGCTATAATGGGAGCATAGTCATCTTGGGCGCCTTTATATTTATGTGTCTTCATTTGCAAACTATATCTTCCCTGTTGAGACAATCTAAAACAGAATCAGGAATTCAGCTTGGCCTTTTCAAGGACAGCCACAAACAAAACAGCTTACTGATCCTGGTAGGGTGTTATCATATAAACTGTCAGTCAGGATTGACTATCATCCCAGTATCTATCTGAATTATATTATACAGTATTTTAAAGGATCACAACAGAAGTGACAATCCAGCCAGCCTTCACAGGACTATTTGTAACTTCTAATAGCTTCTCACTCTACTGTTCATTACATCCCACAACATGATGTCTCATGTCATGTTCAATTAGCTGAACCTCCAGCCAGGGCACAGTCATCTCCCTGCATACCTTGCAGTTGGCTGTTTAGTGTTTGCTTAATTGGTCCCTAACCCTCATCTTAACCATAAAACTTACTTAGGGATTTTGCTTTCTCTTGAAATTTATTTCCATGGAAATGATTACATTTTCTCCAGAAGTAGTTTAAAATAAACAAAGGACATTTGATAAAAACATAACCTAATAGCATTGCTCACTAACTGCAGACAGCATATTTTGATGTCCTGGTAGCAAACCCCATTGTCATGTTGTTGTTTTTTTTTTTTATCTCGGGTATATTTAAATGTGCTATGGTTTATACCATCACCCAGGACCATACCTGCAATTAACAAGACCTCTGGAGGTCTCAGCTGTCTGTGCTGAAGGCACCTATAACAATATAATCCATAAGTGTCATTTGGCTCAGAAAAAGCAACTATTCTCTCTCCAACTGTTAGTAGATGCCTAGGAAAGAGAAAAGCAGTTCTGATATACAATACTTTCCCCAAGTAACCACCAGCTAATTGAGTTCAGGAGATTTACTGAGACTGATGGTACATGTCCCTTGAGTAACCTCTAATGAATCTTCCAAACTCTTGCTGGTCTGCCCCTAAACACTCATCAATTCACTGAGTTCAGAACACATTGCCAAGGATCTCCACAGGCCTGACACTCATTGCCTGTGTCAGGAAGGAGGTTCAGAGTCTTTTTTGAACTTGGCTCATGCTAGCTTCATTTGATGCCAACAGTTTCTTCTGTTGGACATGTAAGCAGTCATTCCCCATCTACCCTCTCCATGGTCTGGTCTGGTTCTATACAGACCTTGATCATAGGTTGTCTCCTTTCCAGACTTAGGAATCCCAGCCTCTTTTCTTTATCTCAAATTAATCAAATATATCCCTCCTTGTTCCTTAAACATAGAAGCCATCCCACCTCACTTGCTGCTCTTCTGAGAAGAAAATTTGTGAATTTGCGTGTGTGTAGTGAGGAGAAAAATAAAAAAAAAAGAAAAAAAGATCCTAAAGAATCATTTTGGATTCAGTCTGAGCTAGAAGTGGCAAGAGAGAAGAGGATTTATAAACTGGCATAAGTAATGCTCTCTGTCTTGTTCTCTATTCACTTTCTAATAATTATCAATTTTTTTTTGGCCTTTTTTGTACATCAACCAAGTACTGAGCTTATATTTTCACACAACTCTATCATAACCCCAAATCTGACTCCTGAGTGGTTACAGTAATCTCAGAACTTGTCGTTTCCCATTAGAACCTAGGATCCTTTTCTCTACATGCATCACAGTTTTCGATGCACATATTACATTTTATATATTTCAGTTGCCACATTTGACAGGCAGCTCTGAATATTTAATAGCAAATGAAGATATATTTATGTTTTCTGATTTTTTTTCAAATTTAAGAAATTACTCTTTCTAGCAATATATGTTCTGAGATCTTAAAAGCCATTACAATGGAATGACTGCCTTAAATATTTTTAGATGTTAAGGAGGAATATTGTTTTACTTAGTTATTCCTTTCCATACTTGAGAAACTTCTGTGTTTTGTTTTTATGTGTTAGAATCCAACATGTCTACTTCTGTTTATTTTCCTGTCAATGTACCAGCAACACTGGTGGCATTGTCAAAAGAAAGATGAGCTCGAATAGTTTATTTTGCAAATACCTTGGATGCTGGCAAGTAGTGGCTATTTTTGAGATGGGTTATGGCGTAGCAGCATACCCTTTTTCTGTTTCTGTTTACCTTTATCCGCAGGTAAATGGCAAACAGCAGACATATTTTGAATAGCAGATTTAAAAAATACTTACATATTTAAAAGCAATGAGAATAACAGCAGTCAAATACTAGGTCCATTCCATAATCAAAGTTGCTTTCAGTTCCAGTTATAATTGAAACATACCCTCTAAAAGTGATTCAATTTTCTATAAGCAAAAATATGCAGAAAAACATAGATAAACATGCATTTAAGGGAAAAAAAATAATCTGAGCTTCATTTGCCAGCTGTAAAGTGTTCCTGCCATTCAATATGCATTATTTGAAAACTCCACTGTGCAACATCATCAACGTTTACCCAAGCATGATGATTATGATAAATTGTTCCAGGGACTTCATATCTATTGTGCTTGTGGGTCAGCACTTGCTGCAATAAGAAAGCCAACAGATTCACAAATGAAACAGAAAAAAACTGGCAACTGTGATGTCAACATAGGAAATACTGTTTGATTACATCTGCAAATGAGCCAAAACAACCTGCTCCTGGCTGGAAATGACCTAGTAGATCTCAGTTTAATGGCTGGCTGCAGGGGGGAAATATTTATTTATTAATTTATTTACTATTAAAAGGGCTATTGTTAAAGACTGCCACATACGTAGGAATTGTCTGTTTACTCTGTATGATGAAATGTTTGAGTCTATGCATGCCTTTAATACATAGCTTAAGCACCACTGGAGTTTTCCACTTTGACTTGCTGGTTTTGTAAGTATACATTTTGGTTTTACTTGTCTGAATTTCCTGTCAGGATGTACACTGTCTCTAAAAAGAAAGCAGCAGAAAAAGAGCCTTTAATCATCTACACCACTGAAAACAGTGCCTTATTCTGCAATTACTGTTGGAAAGAACCTTCTTCGTTGCAATAGAAAATGTTTCTTTACACTCCATAATGAGAGCTGAAGGGGAAGGAGACACATGAAATTACTTCTAGACACAATTCACTGAATGGATGATACAAAGCATGGCGGGTTTCTTACGTGTCTCTAAGTGGAGGGCCAAATTCAGTGCCTGGATAAGTTGTGGAGGAGCTGGGAGAGGCTTTGCACCAGGCTCCCACTGCCCCTGGCATTTGGGCAGACCTGCTTCTACCTACCCCTCTGCAGAAAGACAAGCGAAAATAAGACCTCACAGAAGGTCATTCTACCCTCTGTTTGGAACATGGGAGGAATCAGATCTTAAATAATTCACTCCTGCCCACTCTTTATTTATTGTTTCAAGAGTTAGCTTCATCTGTCTCTGTGGGAAACTAATGTGTTGCTAACAGGTAACCATGCAGTGAGATGATATGCTAGTGTGGTAGTAGCTGTGCTTTGTGTGCCCAGTTTTACATTTAATAATCCAATCAGAAATGAATAGGAATACTAAACAGGAGTATGAAATATTATTTTCATTTTCTCTGCTGCTGCATAGCAGAAGGGAAAATAACCAAATGCCCCTAGAGGCATATCCGTTTGTCTAGAACATGGGAAGGGAGCAACAACTGGAGTCAGAGCATTTAACAACACAGCCATGCCTTTCACAAAACTGAAAATACAGTCAGAAAGTCAGCCAGTGGTGCATCCTTCTTCACAGATATGTTTTGAGTGGAAAACTAGCACCAATCTTCATGGAAAATGTTAGAAACACTTGTTTGCAACAGGTGTTGAGTAGTAGTAGTATGTGTTGAGTAGCAGTGTTAAGTGCTGCATTGCAGAGAGGTAAATTGTAAGTGAACAGCCACAGATGAATATGAAAGAAATGTAGAACAATTTAAATCAGTGCTTATGCACATATATATGAACCAAATCTGTTCAAGGTTTGCATTTCAGCCTGTCATTGCTTATTTCTCATACTCTATAACCACTCTACTCAGTAGCTACTGTGGTTAGGTCATTCTTCAGCAGATTTAACAAGGGGAAGCTGGTTTGACACTAAAAGAATCAGCTAGGTACAGACCGGTTTTGCCAGAAGAGACAGAGTTTGTAGAGAGATGTGGTTTTTGTTTCAAGATGAGCTGATAAAGCTGTGAGAAACAGATAGCTAAGATTTCTAGCCCACAAACCTTTCATTAGATCATCTGCTTGCCAGAAGAAGTGTTATTGAAGCCTTTTTGATGGCTAGGCCAGACATAGCTTAAAAAGACAGGTTTAACCCATACTGTCTTCAAGGCATCTAACAGCCCAGCTCTTTTCAACTGGTTCTTATGGGGAAGTAAAATAATAAAACTAGATTATGTGAATAGACTTTATATCTCACCTAGCTCTTCCCACGGTTTGATGGCACCTGGCTGCTGTCAAACTGTCAAGTTCTGATCTTTTTATCTGAGAGGAAAATACACTCCATCTACTGTCCTTAGTTTTAGATTCAAAAGCTGTTGAGTTACATCTTCTCTTTAGCAAACAGCCAAGTAAGAGGTTCAGTGTCACAATATTTCTTGTCTCCTTGTCTTTCTGTATTCTTGGAGGCAACTGAATTTGAAAAGTAATGCCTCAGACCAATCCAAAAGAAAGGAAAATAACTACAGAGAGAAAAAAAAAAAAAAGCAACTATCTTAAAATATAGAAACAAAATTGAGGTAGAGAAAAATACTAGTTTTACTTTCATTTTGTATCTTAATATTATAAAAAAAAAATAAGACATTTGGAATGTTATAATAATACTTCCCCATTTAACATTAAACATTAAATACTTATGGGAAAAAGTTCTCTGAATAAAACAGTACTCTAACCAGGCAGATCTGACACATTTGACTTCAGCATGACACTTGAAGAATTTGGGTTTTGGTATTGTCTTATATGTCTGAATGATTCCTAATGAAGGTAGTTACAACTATTGCCAGGACAGCACACCTTTTGCACACACCTTTTTAATACTTTGAATTTACACATGGGTTTCTCCAGCAAATTAGAAACTAAAGATGGAAGACCACCAGCTTCTTTGTTAGTGTACTGGACCGTACATATCAAGACATGCTGGTGGTATAGCCTTCATAAAGGAAAAACAAAAAATAAAAGCTGCATGTAAATACAAAAAAAGGATTTAACAAATATCAAGGACATAATGTGAAAGGAAAACATATACTACAAGGACAGAAGATGAATGCAACAAGAAATTGACATTAGTTTGAAAAAAATAGCACCACCAAATCTGAAAACCGATAAGCACTAAAAACAAGCTAGGAAAAAAGCTGAACAAGATATGCAATGACTCACCCTAGAAAATAACAAGATTGTCACAATACAAAGGAAGACACAGTATCAACACTGAGGAGAGATTCATTTAGACTGAGAAAAATGTTACAATGGATAAAAACAGCAGATCTGAAGAAATTATTCAATATCAAATGAGCACAGTAAAAGAAAGCTCAAAATTAAAAAAAAAGGACAGGCTTATTAAAAGGGGGAAATGGTAACACAGAAATCAAACAGGGACCAGTTTCTCATCGGGACTTGTTAATGTTCCATAAAAGGACAAGTAGAAATATTGTGTAATGAAAGAGAAGCTTTCTGTAAATCCACAAGATATTTACTAAAGGGTACAGTGATGAAAGTAAATAATTTTCATTGTTAACTCATCAATCAAAGTAGTAAGTTTTAAAGAAATAGAAACCTGCCATGTTAACCACAAGTCTTTTTTATATCTGCTTGCTATTGTATCATGCTGTGGGTTATTGATACTTCATATAGAAGAAGGAGGAAGCAGTAATAGAAATCATGTCATTAAGAGCTTGTTCATTGATTTGCTTGTCAGATTTCCAAATTAATTTTAGTTAATTTGGCTTGACAGAGCACAAGCTAAAACATCATGACCTGACAGCTAAAGGTGAAGATGAATAGTGTAATCCTATCACAGCCAAGCACTTAGACTACAGGGAGAGCTTCTTTACCAGCCATTCATCAGCCCAAGAACCAAAAGGGTACTGTAGAAACTGGACCTTGGCCTGGTGTCTTTTCTAAACCATTAACACCTGTTCAAAGCACCTGTAAAGTACTATCACATCAGGATATTATCATTTTATTCTTATACTGTCTGAGTATGCATATATACTGAAAGGACAGAGATGAACCTTCTAATCGATCCTTATTATCTCTGTATTAAAAACTGTAAAACTGCAAATTGAGTTTCTTAGTGCACACATTTGTGATTATGTTTTAAGGAGACTAAATTCTTGATGTAAAAGTTACAAATTATGGAGAGTCTCACACATTCAGTGATGATTGTCCTAAATGTTTATCATTCACCTTGTAAAATATTACAGTGTATTATCTACTGGAAGTGGAAGTTAACTGTTGGCATAGCGACTGCCAGATCCAGATTCTCTGTGTACTAATTTACTGTGGAAAACTAGGAAATAGCTCTGCCATCTATGAATGCTGTGCTTGCCCTCTGGTGTGGGGGCTTTCATGATGGGTAACTTGTTCACAGTATAAAAAGGGGATTGATTCTTAAAGAAACCCTCTAAGAAAAGGAGTGCACTGACCTATCCAAAGCTTTTCCAGCACCTACCTGAGTAGCTTAGCACCAAGTTAGCAGCTGCTAGAAGCAATCCTTTAGCCTTGTCAGTCACAAAGCTTTGGCCTGGAGAGGAAAAGGCACCAGACTGCCTGAAAGCTGGTCCCCACCAGGGTGGAGGGGGGAACCTGAAAGCTTCTGCAAGCACATGTGCACTCAGAACCAACACTACTGAGTTATATTTACCTACCAGCTTAAGAGGAAAGCCAAGTGGAGCTACAGCCCAAGCGCCGCGCATAACTGCAGTCCTGTGGGCACTGACTTTATACTGTAGAATAATACTATATGCGATACTGTATAATTCTTATTCCTACTGAGAAACTAAGCCAATTGCAAAATGGTTTTTGAGCTGAAGCTTTTCTCAAATATGTTACCCACAGGTACAAGTATTTTATCTTGCATACGTGTATCGGTGTGTTTGTGCACGTTTCCACGGGTATGGGTTTGGAAACCACTGCAGTTGTTTCCTGGCATCTAGGTTCTTTCAATAACATGAAAATCAGCTGACTAAAGTCTTTTAACAACATTGTCCCTTTGGACAATCCTAAAATAGTTTTTTCGTTGGTGGAGCTCAGCACATGGAACTTGTTTTTCTTCCTGTGATACCAAAGTCCATTTAACAAGAACTGTCATTGAAAGTTAATGCTTCTCCTAATGAGCCAACCTCTACCGTATGTCAACTCTGTAGTACCCTGGAAGATGCTGGCCTTGCATGAGAAGACATATCCACAGTCTGCTTTCCAAACACAATTAACTGCTTGAGCATCTTGCACTCTGTCCTCTAACTTTTGTTCACTCAGAAATTTCCAGTTTGCTTCATGTCAAGATAGCTCACAACATCCCAAACAGCCAGGTAGAGTCTGCAGACATGGAAATGAAAAACTGACACAGGAGTTTTTTCTTTGTTTTCCTTGAAGGACAAGCTGGCAAAAGCATTCTTGTGCCTGAGGACTAAGAGGCTCAGTAGAGCTCGGTACCTATAAACCACCAAACGTTTTTACACTTAAGTTACCCACCATTAAAAGTCACATCACATCCGTGCTGAGTAGACTTTCACTAGGGTGGGAACAGTATTGCAAACAGAGAAGCCGTTCACACGGCTCCTGAGCAGCACCTCGGTGGACCTGGGATGAAGCAGAAGATTGTGTGTGTCATCTTAAAGCCTGGGGTATTTGAAGGGACGTCTCCGGCCCCCACCCACCTTTTCACCCCAGGATCGCCGGGAAGGCACCGCAAGGCCGCGGGGAGGGCAGGCACAGCCAGGGGCAGGGTGGCCGCTCCTCTGGCTCGGGGTGCCGCGCAGGGCACGAGGGCTCGGACGGGGCTTCGAGAGTGTCTGCCTCGCGGGTACCCCGTCTCGGTGCCCGCCCGCCATCACGCGGGACCTGGTGCTCATTTCCCTTAAGTTTTCACTTCTTGTTTGGGTATTTGGGGGGATTTTTATCTTTTTCTTTGGTCTTGTTTTGTCTTCCCCAAGAAACGGTGCCAGTGCCCGCGCTCTGACCCACTTCTACGGCGGATAATGATATTCCGCGGCTCCAGCCCCTTCCCCCGCTCCCCCGCCGGTTCCCAGGGAACGAGCATCCACCCGCTCCGCTCTCCGGCTCGGGGAGCAGCCTGCCAACGCCCCCTGCTTACTGGCTGGTAGCGCGGAACAGCCCCGCCGGTCTCCGCGCCTGTTCTCACGGTTACCCTCAGCAGTGAGCGCCTGCAAACCCGGGCACTGAGATCACGGGTGGAAACCGTCACCCAGCCGGTTGCTTCTGAGTGGGGCTCCCTGTCTAAGCGCTCGGCGGCACCCCCGCCGGGCTGCCTGGCCCGCACCCACCGGCCTCTCACCTCGCTGACTCCTGAGACCCAGCCAGCCCCACAGCCCCTTCCCCGCCCAAATAAACTTTCCGCTGCACAGTGGCTGTGCCCCGGGGAGGGGGGACACCCCACGCGGAGCCGCTCTCCCCCACCCCGGCGCTACGATGAGGTTCTCAGCCCAGGGGCTGCACTTTGGCCGCGGCGATGTCCCCCCCTCCTTCCCCACCGGGCCAGCTTCCTGCCCACCCGGGGGAAGGGGGGTTCTGCCCCTTCCCTCCCTCTCGTGGGTGCACCCCGCCTCACGCACACGCTCACGCACATTCACACGGGCGCTGACACGCGCACACGTGCGATCTCCGCCCCCCCCTCCCCGGAGCGCACACAAGCACACACGCACACACGCACACATCAAGCAGAGACCCGCACACCCGCCCGAGCGCTCCTTCCCGCAGGCACTCCCGCCCTCGACAGCGCGGCCGCTCTGCGGAGTACGCGGCGCGGTGTGGAGCGGTGCGGTCCCCGCCATGCGCTGAGCCGCGGCCCCGTCAGCACCCAGCGCCGCTGATCCCGCCCGCCCGCGGCGTGGGGGCGGCCGCCTGGCGCGGCCGCGGCGCGGAGCCGGCTCCCCGCTGTGGAGAGGTGCAGCTGCCCGCGGAGCAGGCGGCAGGCTGAGAGGCGGTCGGGCAGGCGGACGGACGGACGGAGGAGGCAGAGGACGATTTGGACATGCTCATTCTAGGGCGCTTGGTTGCCTGCATCCAGCTCGTCTGTATCCTCAGAGTGGGTGAGTGACCCCTGAATGAATTCATCTTGGGCTTCCGCACGAACTTTTCTCCCAGCGCTCCGGTGGGGTTTTGTCCCTCTGCTCCCTTCCTCTTATCGCTGCAGCCGCGAGCACCGGCGGTTGCACACCGCGAAAACACGCTCCCAGCACTACGGGTGGGAACGTTCCTCCTACCCCTTGACACCTCAGCCTCCCGCTGCCCTGCTCCGCGGGTGCGCCCAGGCCGCCCCGGCACAGGCGGGCTGCTCCGCGGAGAAAGAAGGTGGTCTCCGGGCCCGCCGAGCCCTCCGTAGGAGTCTGTCCCCGCCGGACAGCCCGCACCCGCGGGAGCGGCAGTGCACCGGTGCCGGGAGGGAGAGAGGAAGGGAGCAAACCCTGCCAGGCAGCGCTGGCACCGAGCTGCTCGGTGGACGCGAGATGTGAGATGCTATTTCAGCCTCTCGCATGGACTGTTTTCGGAGGGAACCGGGGATGGGCGCGGGATTTCAGCCCAAAACAAGGTTCGCGCTCCGAGAACCGGCAACGTCAATGATTTCTCTAAACCCAGGTGTAGCTGCTGCCTCGAAAAGCGACATGCTCGTCGTTCGTTCACGTGGGACCCTGCCTACAGAGTGTGGTTCATATATAGATTTTAGTAGGACTGCTTACATAACCAAATTAATTTCCAGCTCATTCAGATCTGTGCAACCAGGGTGCATCCTGAAAATCATACAGTGCTTAGTTGTTCTGTGTTACTGTTATAACCTGTGTGAGCCAGTCGATGCTGACTTAAATACTTTGTCAAATACATATTAGGAGCTTAAGTGTTGGGGTTTGCATCGTATTGAATTATCGTTTTGAATTTGTATCTCTGATCAGATAGAACGCTAGAAAACGCTAGTTGTTTGCTTGCGTTTAAGTGTGAGGAACTTAGCTTCAGTTCGTTATGTGCAAACCCGGTTTTACAATAAGTCTCTCGTGACAAAGTAGGCACTAACCTACATTTCTTACCCAATAGGTGGTGCTGCTTCTGAAACCATGAAGCTCTTATAAACAAAAATCGGTGTTAGGTTACTCCAAGGCAAAAGCATTTCCTACCAAGTCCTGCCAGCTACAGGAAACTGCTTCCTAAAATTTTGTCCTGCGAAAAGTATATGTACTGCCTTTCTGAAAGTTTAGTGCAATGATACAGCTACAAATGTGCTGAATGTAACTGGCCTGTAATTAAAAGGTATGATCTTTGTAAGGGCATTTATAGGATTTTAGTGTCACTTTTAAACTAACCTCTTTCTAAAACCAGGGTACTTATACTAGAAGAATTTTCTTATATTAGTTTGGCAAAGAGTGGCCTGTCAGGAAACTTTTGATAAGTTTCCATGGCATCTTTCTGACATTGGCAACCTGTGTCCTAAAATCAGATGTATTCCCAAGACTGTTTAAAGAAACAGATTAGTAGGTGTTTGCATATGTGTGTGGAGTTATGTGCAAATGTGTGAGCACAGAACAAGTAAACTGTGATATGATCAAAATGTAATACAACACAATTCAATTTGGGAGCCTAACTGCCATGTTCAGATCGTCCTAATGCTTTGCAAGCAAGGCATGACAGAGACAGAGCTTCTGTAATGAAGCCTGTGGGGTTTTAATAATTTAACCTAGTATCTTTCTAGAAATAAGGTGATTTTGCATAATGTAATATTCAAATACATGGTGTGCATGTGTATGTTATATTCATGAATTTAGAAGATCTGTCAGGATGGGAAAACAAGGTTTTTTACTGAGGCATAAGTGCAGCTATTTTTTTTTCTCTTTAGCATGATGCAGTGTTGTTTTCATACCTGACCTGAAGGGGGACACCCTTTCTAGGTGTGATGATGTTCAGTGATGAGATTGTTCCCAAATATGAATAGCCTGTACAGGTTGTTAGACTTATTTAATCAGTTTTCATTTGAATACGTTCCTCTTTGAGTATCTTTCCTTAACTAAATCTGCTGTCATCTGATAGTTCATAGGAGTAAATATTTTATTAGAATTTTGATATTTTTTTTCCCCCCTCATTAAAAAGTAAAATAAGTTATATCATTGCAGTGTTTGGTTCCTCGGGCTTGGTAAGAGAGGAGGACTGGCTCGGACAGGTTCCCTCTTATCACTGGACATTTCTGGTATGGAAGAAACCAGACCCAGGGCTCTGTGAATGGGATGTGGCTGAAGAGGACGGCAGTCTGTCTGCCTTCGCATTCTGGAGGCTGTGTTCACTGCTTTGAGGCTAGGCAACATGTCGATCCCAGCCTCATTTGCTTGTAGTTTCAAAAAACGCTGTGGAGTTCTCCACTGGTCACATACAGAGCTCTATAGAAGGTCCTTTCTAATGCATCTGGTTGGGAGGTTTGCTCTTGCCTCTGAGAGACTGAGCAGGAAAATCTCGGTCTCATACGTATTTGGAAAAGATGAGGTGGTCAAATCAACCTCACTAAGTTCTTGGAATGACAAGACAGTGACAGTTCACTCCCTGTGTTATTGAAGGAATGCTCAGGGGCTTGATTCTAGTATCCCTGCTGAGATATGAATAGCACCTTCCTCCACAGTGTTACTGAAGCCAAGTACTGATGTAATTATTTATGGAGCAGGGTATTATCTGACTATTCTGAGTGCCATTCAGTGAAGTTCAGTGGAACTACTTGTGGAGTGAAATGCTATTCAGTCGCGAATAAGGGCACATGAGAATTCCTGTATGAGTATTTGTGGACACTACTCGGTAGTTAGAATGGAGATGTCGTATGATGTTCTTTTTGTCACTAAAATTGAAAGAGAATATATAAATCTGTAACCTTCATCCTGCATAGATCTCAGGCTGAAGATATTCTTTGAAATTGTGCCCCAGCTTACTGATGTGTTCTGTATAACCTCCTGAAAGTCAATGGGATTTGCCATTTTTGCAGTTTTTGTCTTATTGTGCTTATGGAAAAAATATCTGGAGTCTTTTCATAAGTAGACTATTTATGAATCTGTGTAGGCAAGAAAATGTTAATAGAAAAAGGAGCATGCTTTAACAAATTATATTATAATTGTGGCTAAACTCAAATCAAAGAGTTGTAAATATTTAGACAAGACTTAAAAAATATTCCCTGCTCTCACTAGCAAAATATGTGGGTAATTTCCCCAAATATTGTAAGAAATTAGCTCCAAAATTAGCTCATCTACATACAGCTTACTACTGTCACTATCTGACCTCAGGCAGTGTTTTGCCTTTCAAAATGAAACCAGTTAAACTATTAATTGTTTCATTAGTTGTATCTCAATTTATTTATTTTTTTTTAAGAGATTTCTGTATTTTTTTAGCTTGTTTCTGGCATCCCGAGTACCATGACTTTACTCACAGAAAAGTAGTAACATTTATTCTACATATTCTAATTTGGTTTTTTACAACTGACATCAGGACTGTATTTCCAAGCTAGCATGCAGCATATAGCTCACATATACCAAGAAGAAAAGCAACTTTGCTGTGCTTTTTACTGGACAGCCCCAACTAATAATAATGAAAACCTGAAGGATAGCTCAGCCTTCTAAATCCAGTCGCACTTTCTGTTCGTTCTCGTATCTGCATGTTTAGATCCAGTAAGCCCCTTAGACTGCTAAAGTATGGGTTCAAGTCCTTCTATTTTGCACTAACCTCTTTATTCTGACAACATTTTTGTAGGCCAGACACCTCAAACTCAATTACATCACAGTAATATTACTGTATATTATTTTTAAAGCTTTAGCATATTTTACACTTAAGTAAGATGACATGTTCCTTTGGATAAGGATACATAGTTTCTATGGAGAAATTTAGTCCTGCTGCATCTAAAATGTAAGAGCTAAAACAAAAGTAAGAATTTCAGGACCATTAAACCATCTATTTTAACCATCTATACTGTAGCCATCAATATGCTATGTATTTTTGTGCCATAGAGATTGATAGATACCAAAATGTAAATATACAGTATGGATTTATTTTAGGTTTAAATACTGGCAGGTATGAAAAGTTGTGCAGAAATGAATAACATTTAAAAAGTTAATGTCAGTGTAGCCTAATATTTATTCAGCACACTGGTCTGTAGGATATATCTAAAATAGTTAAAGCTGTAGTTTCCAATGTTGAAACAATACAGTGCGTAAGGAGAGTTTTCTAAGTTGGATTTGGCATTACTGCATCTCTAAATGATCTTCTATCTGAATTCCTGGAGGGAAAGAAAAAAAATATATATATAAAAATAAATAAAGTTGTAATTTAAAATTATTGTAATCTGGATTGTAAATCAGGATGTTAATTTTTTAAGGAAGGTGTTTTCCTTCATTTTCTCTGCTCATCATTTAAGTGGTCACTTCCCAGTATGAGTTCTCTAATTAGGAATTTAAGGGTGAACAGATTCTGTTCTTTCGCTGACAATTTCAATTCCTCTTCAAATGTGCTATGCTTCTCAGTATTCCCTGTAGGGCCTGGAAGTCTGTGGCAGTTCCGGAGCCCCCTGCTCCCATTTAACAGCTTGATTCTCACAGCTTCATGCACCATTTATGTGGCTTTCCTGTATGAGACATCCTTTGGCTATTCAGTAAGCTGCTTTTCCCATAAAGACAAAAGTTACCTTTTTGAATACATGTCAAGGCTTCTGCATTAGAAAGATAAATCAACAGGAAGAAAAGGACTTACAGTATTAAGAAAACACAAAATCCAGTAAATGAAAGATAGCAAATTTTTCAAAGAGGCTTGGACTGTAAATGAAACTTGGCTCCAGCAATTTGTTGAGGAACCATTGGCAGCAAAATACTTTTGTAGGAAGGTATGGTGCAGGTTGCTTGTGGAATACAAATCATAGAATCATAGAATAGTTAGAGCTGGAAAGGACCTGGAAAGGATGCCTCGCACTAAACCATGCCACCCAAGGTTCTGTCCAGCCTGACCTTGAGCACTGCCAGGGATGGAGCATTTACCACTTCTCTGGGCAACCTGTTCCAGTGCCTCACCACCCTTACAGTAAAGAATTTCCTCCTTATATCCAATCTAAACTTCCCCTGTTTAAGTTTGAACCTGTCGCCCCTTGTCCTATTGCTACAGTCCCTGATGAAGAGTCCCTCCCCAGCATTCTCATGGTCCCCTTAAGATACTGGAAGGCTGCTGTGAGGTCTCCACGCAGCCTTCTCTTCTCCAGGCTGAACAGCCCCAACTTCCTCAGCCTATCTTCATACGGGAGGTGCTCCAGTCCCCTGATCATCCTCGTGGCCCTCCTCTGGACTTGTTCCAGCAGTTCCATGTCCTTTTTATGTTGAGGACACCAGAACTGCACACAATACTCCAGGTGAGGTCTCACAAGAGCAGAGTAGAGGGGCAGGATCACCTCTTTCGACCTGCTGGTCACACTCCTTTTGATGCAGCCCTGGATACGGTTGGCTTTCTGGGCTGTGAGCGCATACTGCCGCCTCATGTTCCATTTCTTCTTGACCAACACTGATGTTGTAATTCAGCCTTGAGGATCAGGTGGAAATAATTGGAGATTTTGGAAACAAGGTGGGAGCTTATTTTACTTATTTTGCATTGCTGGCTGATAGTGTAGCAGTGTCTGGTTGAGGTGAAATAATAGACTTTTTAAGAAAAACAGGCGCTGTGTAAAAGTGTCATGGATTATTCTAGATGAGGCATGCCTGTCAAAAGTTCCCATTGCCTTCTACTTCTTGCCCATACTTGGCTTAGGTTTTCTTTGATCCGCCAGAATATCTATGTTTCACCCTACAAATCGGTGTCTTCCATTACTAATTGAAAACTCCAGGAGCTATTGTTTGAGTTAGCTAATTTCAGAAATCATTACTTTGGTACATCCACAGTACAAGTCCCGTGGATGACAAAAATACTGTGCTACCTCTGATAAGGAAACCTAAGCACTAAAAGTAGGATGCTGGTGGAACTTAGGTGTGTGAACCAAAAATTCTAATTAAAAGGGTCCCTGGCTCAGCTAATCCACTTCTGCGTTTGCCTTACCTGACCCTATTATGTGCAACTCAGTGCTTCTTTCCCTCCTAATTTTAATTTGGATCCAGATCCAAATGTTCTTTCAGATGATTTTCCTGATCCCAAAGTCAGTAAGTCTTCCCTGAATAGAAGCTGACAGGATCAGGAGTTTTTATTTGACTGCTGCTGCTAGTTTTGTTTAAGACAAAGGACGAGGTGATGGCTATGCCACCTTCTCATGTGATTGCAGTGTTAGCCAGCACAGTCCAGAAGGATGACCTGTTCAGATCTGAGGATTTGAACCTACTTCGCCTGTCTCCAAACATCAGGTTTTGTCAAATGAAAGGACTCTGTCTAATTCTTACTTAAGGTGATAAGATGAAGCATATGCGGTGTTTTAAAGGTCAAAAGATAGGAACTGCATGAAGGAATAGCGAGACAAACAAATAACATCAATTATGCCACTGCATAAAATCACAGCTAACCTACTTCTTAAATATTGTGTACACTTATGTACCCCTCATCTCATAAAGGGCACAGCAGATTTGAGAAAGACAAAAAAAGTAAGAAAATGGGGAATATCACAGGTTGACTCTTTGGGGGAATGACTAAACAAGCTAGGACTCCTTGTCAAGAACAAAGACAACTTAAGAGTGTGCATTATGAACTCATGAGTGATGGGAATACATTCTTCACTGACTCGTCCAGTATAAGAGCAAGGGGACAGCAAATGAAGGCAATAAGAGACAGATTTGAAAAGAATTAATATGAAAAGGTAGTTCTTCCTGCAATAAGGGACAGATGAAACTCTGCTGCAGGCTGCTGTGAGAGCAAAATGTTTTGAGAGAATACTGGACAAGATCTTGAAATAGAAATGTATTGAGGGTTGCTAAGCAAATGGAAACCACATCCATTTCAGGAATTTTTAGAGCTGGAAGCAGAGTCTGGGAGAGTTTGCAAGGGAATTTTCAAGTATATCACATAACTTCGCTGTTTTGTTACTGTTCCTTAAGCATCTGCTTTCAGGGTTTTAAAGGAAGGACTCTGATAAGATATTGCAGCAAGAGAGGAAATACAAGTTCTTATGCTTGCTTCTACTTGGTATTTCATTATCTACTTCCTTCACTACCACTGGATTTTCTCTGGTTGTACTCTTAAAAGAGCAGGTTTTACTCTCCTGTCAAAACTCCAGCTGCTCCCTGGGGGGAATTCTAAGCTGCACTTCTGAAGGACCAACCTCTCAAAGGTGGACAGAGCTCAGATGCATTTCTTCCAGCTCAACATTTTACACCAGCTGTCCTGGGCAGCTGAATACCATTTGGGTAAGCCAGTTGCTTGTTATGCTACTCAGCTGCCTAGTTCACCAAAACACAGTGAAGGAGCCTAATCTTCAAGGCTCTGGAGCCTACTACTAATGCCTAACAGGTGAGTGATTCAGCTAAATGCCACCTTGTATCTGACCTTCTGTCTAAGTCAGTGTTCTCAAATATATCATTTACACTGCACCTTCAGATTCAGCAGCTAAAAAATGGGCTAGATGTGGCTTGACTACTTGGTAAATAAACAGTTTTTCTTTCTCTAGATTTTTATAGTATCCAGTTGGACACAGGAGGTAGCTATTTCCTACAACCCTTTATGTTTCACTAAACCTTGATACCGTAGTTACCTAGAAAATTTTCTGTGTGATGTTGAAATATTAAAGGTCCTACTGTGTAGGTATCATTCAGCAATTTAAATTTCTGCATGAAGATATTAGGACTGCTCACCTGTGAGAGATTTCATTAGGTATTTTCAGGAGCAGTATATCTGTTAGTACCTTGACTTTGAATTGTCATCCTCATTGCCAAAAGACTTCTGCTGAATACAAAGCAGGTAGCATTCGAAGAAGTATCCATCTTCACTGCCTTATTTATCTGTTTGCTGAGATAGGATAACAATAAAAGCAGTGAAGAGCTGATTAAATAATATCAGAAAGAGTGACATAAGAAGCATCTAGAGTACTTTTGCTGTATAGAAATTGTGTTACAAAATTGTTTTTTGAAATGCTATAAATAAAGGATGTTCCATAAAAATAAATTGAATCAAATATATCTTAGTGAGTGAAGAGGTGTGTTTCTGTAAATGCCCTAAGAGAATTTAGCTAAGAATTCCTGACTCATTTAAAATTCCAGTGGAAATCATGACATGTTCTTCGATGGAGACAGGTTTTTGGTTTGTTTTTTATATGCTATCCAGGCAAATTTCCTAAAGTAAATGGAAGGATTTATTGACTTCATTGAGATTTAGGCTGGTTTGTGTCATAATTCTTCAAAATACACTTTTCCAAATATAATGTTATTTTTCAAAGCTGTCAGAGCTTTGGAAAACTAAACAAAAATCATGTTCTGCAGGGGCAGCTTATACTGAAGAAACTGAAAGCTTTTTGAACGCTGAAGCAAGTGTTTTGAGGAAAAAATAAGCCTTTAAAATCAGTGTTTTAAAAAAGACTCGGTTCTTCAGTTGCTTTACATGCTGAACTCCATGATTTCAGCAGAAGTTCGCAAAAAGAAAAACATCTGCTTGCTTAGACTAAATAGTTAATGATCAGTATAACAGCTGGCTTTATAAAAATGACCTAGTGTTACTCCAGGCAGTTTGTCTTCTAGTTCCATGCCCAAACCGACCAACTGTCTTTTCATCCATTTCTAGTGAGTTGGAAAAATTCATTTTGTTCCAAGTGCATGGCAGTTGCTTCTGTTGTTTTCTTTTGTAACTTTTATTCTGATAGGTGTAAGTATAATAATTAACAATTTTGGAAGGCTGGGACTTCCTGTGAGGCAAAGGAGCCTTCTGCCAGTGCCCTGGAGCACTACTGTTAGGTGTGTGGGACATTTCATGTTATTTGGTGCACTCACTGCACAGACCATTCACCTGTCACCTGTACAGAATTTGGAGTGAGTCATGTGTGGTCTGTGCTTAGATCTTTCTTTGTAATCTTTGATGTTTGGATAGTAGCTTTGCATTTCATGTATCTTGCAGTGTTGCAGGTTCCCGTTGGGTTTGGTTTTGTTTTTGTGTTGTTTTAAAAACACCTAACATTTGTGTTAAAAAAGCCTGTATATTACTGTAGATACACAGATCACAACAGAGTTACTTCTGGCTCACACTGGTGGAACTGTGCCTGAATAAATCCTGGATGAGCATCAAGGAGAAAGAGATCCAGAAGAGCTATTTAAGTTTTAGGATAGTGATGACACACACCCAAATGGATATAAATTGGCAATGTGCAAATTTAAGCTGAAAATGAAGAGTACCATGTTTTTTGCCTATATTTTTTATTATCACTGACTTTCTCCCTTCTTTATTTGGGATGAAGAAGAAGAGATTCATATTTTGCTTACTGAGTTAACCATGGGTACATATAAAAAAACCCTGAACATGTAGATGAATATAATATGTATTTGATCAGAGGTCAAGTCAGTTACTTCCAAAAGAATTCATTTAGGGATACTTAGACTAGAAATTATTCTTTTAATCCATTAGTGGAATACCATCCATACAAAAAGATTATGGCATGCTATCTTTTAATCTGAGTAATTTTCACTCTTTCCTAGTTGGTGCTACCCACTGTGGGATTTGTAATGCGTGAATCAGCAGAGAAAGTACGTTTCCATTCAGCAGTAGTATTCACTATCTTTGTGGGAAATTCCAAGGGTTTTTTTTGTGAGGTGATAAGACTGTGACACAAATTCTGTCTCAGAAGTTGCTGTACTCATATGTAACCAGATGATCCTAAAGTCCTTTCCAACTCTAACCATTCTGTGATTCAATGATTCTATGAGGGAAAGATGACAACAGGAATAGATATACTGTTCATTAGGAATATGCTCACACCTAAATGATCTGATTAGCTTTTGCAATTATTGTTTGACAGTAGGAAAAGATTCATTATATTAAAACAAATTGCAAGCTTAATTTAGAGCAGATTAAAAATACCCTTATTGCCCTGCTGAATGGGAGAAGACAGGCTCACCTAATCAGGTGAAGCTAATACGGTGGTGCATAATGGATAGTTTCAGGTTACATGTAGTTTAGTGAAATAGAAAAAAAATGTATATGGAGCAAACAGAAAATAATACTCTTGGTTTTGGTGAATAAGGTAGTGTGAATTAATCAGCTTTTTCTAATATGATCTACACATTCTATCACAATTGTAAACAGTACACTTGAATAAAACTGTAATCCAGGTTTTCATGGAATAATTGCAGTTATTGAGGGGTGTTTGTTTATTAGTTAAAGAATTCCTTGGGTATATAAGAGTTTTTATAAATGTATGAAACTCTATTCCCCTGAAATCTGCTGTACATTTGAAAGCAACAGGAAATTTGACCCACTCAGAGTAGCTTCACGGTTAAATCAAAGAAGAGGTTTAGTCACCTTGCAGTGGAAGTCAGAATGCCGGGTCAGGTATCCTCCTTGTCATTTACAGAGCATAAGAGTTATAGGCACTTAGACTGGGAGTCATAGCAGCCAGCATGTTCAGTGCGTTAAGATCAGTGTAGATAAGAAAGAAAGCATAAACAAGTAGCAAACTGGGAGGTGGCTTTTAGGGCCTCATATTGGTAATAACTATGGTGAAATATTTTGCATAGATGGCTATACCTGACAAAAAATATCTTGGAATTCAAAACTGTTGATCTTACTACTTCTAAAACAGCCATAAGATGATGATACCAGAGACTTCTCATAATCGTCTTATAGTACAACATTTGCCAGAGAATAGGAGATAACAATCCTAAATCTTTCCCATGTAAGAGTATTTGGACAACAGCTGTGAAAAGCAGCATTGTCCACAGGATGACAGAGCATAGCAGTTGAAGATGGACAACAGTGGTAATCTATACCCAGGCTGAAGATGGAAACAATAGAAAAGTTTGGAAGAGAAAATCTAACTCTGTCCAGTCTAATGGGCTAGATAAGGTGCTCAAGCACAGCATTTCAAGGTGCCAGGCTAGATTTTTACCCTCTTCACTGTGCCCCCACCACCACCTGCCCAGGAGCAGCAGCTGCTGCTGTGTGTAGGCAGCAAATCCCTGGTCTCCTGCTTGTGCTGTAGCATCTCCCCATCTCCCCCTGCCACTTCCCCACACATCACTGTCTTTCTGTGGCTGCAATAGTGCATCTTCCTGCTGTGATGGATGCAAATGTGGATGAAGGCATTTGGCTGCAGAGGCAGCCTGTGTTGCTGGACGGGCCACTCTGCAATGGGAGATAAGAGACAGGCCAGAAAATGCGGTCTGTAGGCTGGATTAAAGCCATGGGTCAGCAGTTAGACCACACTGGATTATTTCTCGCAGTGAAAGGAATGAGACATGGGGTTCCAGTCCCTGTCAGTTTGATTATTGCTGTCTTTTATCTAGCTGCTATCCGAGGTAAAGAACACCAGGATTTCTGTTGCCTCCTGTAGTTTTGAAACCTGCTGAAGAATGCTAATGTATCTCCTAGATGGGTCAGTCTGATGCTTATCTAGGTCTTCTGGGCATCTCTGAATAGCCACCTACTTATCCCGGATCGATGAAGTCTGTGCATCTTTCAGTCTTGGGCCAGTTCCTATTTTTTTATGCTGCAGAAACTGAAGCAGTTAGGCCCACAAGTGTACTGTATCTCTCCGAGAAAACTGTGTAGCTGTACCGTTAGTCTGTGTAGGAAATGTGCGCATTTGCACCACCCCTGTTGGAATGGCAGGAGGTTTTCTGCCGCAGGCAGGTATGGCAGCTGAGTGAGCAACAGCTGCAGTGTCCTGGAAGAAAATACAGCATGTGCTCCTTCCTGCAGCAAATCAGCCGCTTTAGATGGTGTAGAGACAACAGATTCATTTCCCCAGCGAGTTACTAAGCCTCCCTAAAGCCCAATATCTCCCAAGGCTTTCAGCTGATGTGAAGCATGTTACACCACTCCCAATACAGCCAAAACCTTAAAGGCTTAGTCAAACCCGTAATTAATTAACGCTTGAATAATACTTAGAAGATACAACTCAGTAGATGAACACTAAGGCTGTTGCTAATGATTTTAAATCTACAAAGCAACTTCCCCAAAACCTTTGAAATTGGCAATTAAAATGTTCTGTTTTAGATGGAAAAGCTTTGATCACTGCGGAGCAGGAAATAACTCGAATGACTTAGAGTGGAGAGATCCAGTGAAAGAACAGCGACAAACTACTAAATACACTGGCATGGCAGAGGGCCAGAGGAAGATGTGCTGTTCTTCTTTCCAAAACTTGATTTGAAGCCCTTTCAGTATTTCTGTGTTTCATAAATGACTGTGAAAGCCCTGGGAAGTCTGCAGTTCCATGTGCTTATGGTCTGAAGATAAGAATTCATTGAAGAATTTTACTTTCATGTCCTCTTCACTTTTTTTTTTTTAATTTCTATGCAATTACAAAGCTACATTCTAATACTGAGCTAGAAATGACCCTAGTGAAAATATTCTGATCTGTCTCATTTTCCAACACAGATACATTATTAACATTTGTTTAAAAAATGCTAAGATTTAAAAAATGTGTCTGAAAGCCTATTGTTTCTTGTTCAGGGGTAGGAATATCTTGTAAAGAAACTAACTATTGCCTAGAAGCTTGATTTTGCTGTAGTGTTTTCTGAGAGCAAAATGCGTGAAGCTGTGGCCTTTGCTTGACTGGTGCTGTTCATGCGTTCGGCAGTGACATCCACCAAACTGTTAGAGTGTTTCCCTAACTTGTTCAATTTTTCATGAAGTGATTAAAATTTAAGATGTTCTTTGGTATAAGACAGTGTAGTCTTTCCTTATAAACTTTCTATACTGCCTCAAATATCTTCCAGTTATTCATGGGTAGAAGAAAGAAAATAAGGACATTTTAAGAAAATAATTTTTAAGGATGTGTGGGTATTGTTATGCTGGTGTAGTGCAGAAATACTCTTTAAGTTGCTTCTTGAAGGAACAAATATTATTGTAATGGGTTTGTGTCATAATGACAAAGTTACGTACAAGTAAAATAAGAGGGACTTGTCCTTAAACTCTCCACTGGAGGTGTAAGTGTTGGTACTATGCCTATTGATGCAATATCAATATACTTAATAATTCATGAAAACATTTAAAAAATATATAACTGGTTAAGGGAAATATAGCCATTTAAATTGCACAGTGTACTTACTGAATTTGATGGACTAATTAATCCTCTAAATGGGCTTTCACATGTGTTGGATATTTAAATAAAAATGGAATCTGATGTTAAGCTGACTTGTGCAGGTGTTGTATAATCAGGACATTTCCATCATATAATATTTATATATTGATGACATCTAAGTGCAGTGGTTTCATTGCATAAGGTACTATATGAACACAGAGCAGGAATATGACACCCAAAGGAATTTAGAAATAAAATACAAAAAAACTGTCTGATAGGACAGAGAAGATGGGAGGAGCTGCTAGAAAAAATCATACATTAGTCAGTATAAAAAAAGCAGTTCAGTTGGTGAAGCAGCAATTTGCCACATCTTTGTAGCTATTCCTGTGAGTGAGAGGTATTCAAAGAGGTGTCAAACAGGTCTGTTCAGTTCCTCATCTGTAAGGGAGAGGTAGTAATACTTTACTAAAAGGTGTTTTGTGTGAACAAGAGCTTGTTCATGTTTCTAAAGTTCTTTCAAGTGATGAAAGCTGTCCTGGGTTCAGCAGTAGCAGTCATTTTTCTCCTTCTTAGTAGCTGGTGCAGCGCTGTGGTTTTGACTTTCAGCCTGGGAACAACGCTGATAACACCTATGTTTTTAGTTACTGCTCAAATGCTTAGTCTGAGCAAGGACTTTCTGAGCCTCATGCTCTGCCAGGGAGGAGGGGAAGCTGGGAGCAAGTAGAGACAGGACACCTGACCCAAACTAGCCAAAGAGCTGTTCCATACCACAGCAAGTCATGCCCAGTATATAAACTGGGGGCAGTTACCCGGAAGAGCTAGATCACTGCTCAGTTGGGCTGGGTATCGATCGGCAGGTGGTGAGTGGTTGTTGTATTCTCTTCCGTTGGTATTTCCCTTATCATTATTGTTATTGGTGGTAGCAGCAGTGGTTTGTGTTATACCTTAGTTACTGGACTGATCTTTTCTCAACCTATGGCAGTTACATTCTTTGGATTCTCCTCCCCATCCCTCCAGGAGTGGGGCGAGGAAGGGGTGGGGGAGTGAGCGAGTGGCGGCGTGGTTCTGGGTTGCCAGCTGGGCTTAAACCATGACAAAAGGTTAGCTCCACATCTTGTGCTATAGGGCAGGGTTCTGCTCTGGGAAAGTTGTGCGCGTGGTCTTTGGAGTCTCCATGTACCTACAATGTGCTTGCAGGCAGGTTGATTTGCAGTTACGTGGAGCCCCTGGTGCTGCCCCTTGCTTGCCATGTCAGCCCCAGGCAAGGCTTACAGGAGAGGGGAAGCATTCACCTGGAGACCCAGTGTATTCTGGTGAATCTGGAGGAAACCAAAAATTGTGAGATCTGGGAACTGAACCTTGCAGACAGTGCAAACTTAAGTGTGTTGTTAGCTGTCTGCAGAGCTGAGACAATATCCTGAAGTCAGTTCAGGAACACAAGCACTGTGTAAATAGTAGAGTGCACAGATAGGACATTGTTGACAGCACTGGCATGTGAGAAGCTGAGGTGTGCTGCTTCTGATGGCAGCATAGCCCTTTCAGCATGAGCACAGCCTTCCTAATGGTGTATGGCTTCACTTAGGTGAGACTGCATGTATATTTACACCTGACAGCTGGGTCAAAACAGCTGATCCTGAACATTTATCGTATGGTGGAACTTTTCTCATCATAATCCTAAATGGAAATTCTTACCCTATGTGACCCAGTGGTACCATAAATTGTGGACTGTGACAAGGCCTGATAACTCATGGTCCCAGCCTGAAAGCACAGAGAAATGTGGCAAAATCTGATAGGCATTTGCTGTATAAAACAAAGCTTTTGACAACTCACAAAAGGAACAGTTATACTGCATGGGCATACCTTTGATGTTATTTTATCTTATTTCTGTAATTTAATGTTCATATGCTCTGTATAGCCAGAAGTGTTGTAGGACATCTTAAAAAGTTAGGTTTTCCCCACGTGTAGCAGTCAGTACAGTTTGGATCTGTATGTCATATTTGGTGATGATTATGATATAACAATAACCATATCATCCTGTGTCATTCTTTTTATGTCATTCTTCTGTGGAGGCTGGAATGTGAGCATGGGTAGAGGGCTGGTGGCTGTTCGCAGCTATTTTCCATTAGCTGCCATCTCAATTTCTCAACGTCTAGCAAGACATATAGTCTAGTTGGTCCCTGGTGCCAGATGAGTCTTGTGCAGGTTCTGTTCATCTCAATTTTTTAAGTGTGGTGCTGTTGCAGTCTGTAACTGCTCACCATTTGTAACTACTGGAAGACAGGTGAAGCAAGTTAAATTATTCGTGCTGTGACTTTCACAGGCGTTGCATCACCAAACCCAGAGAGAAATGAAATGAAGTGGATGAACCCCAAGCTTTCAATCTCAGGTATTTTTAATGACTCTCCTCCACACAGGGTGAAAAATAAAGAGAGTAATGCTACCAATTTCTTATAAAAAAGAAAAAAATGCAGTCAGGTGGAGCTTTTTGCACAGTTTTTTTCACAGTTTAGGATATGTTCATTCATCACAACAGAAAACTGTTGAGAGCAAGAGATGAAGAGTCTTTATATATCTGCTTTTAAAAGGAATTGTTTATATAACTTTCATAGCATCATCACCACAGTGATCTCAAAAGATATGTAGGTATATAATACTTCTAACTGATACATAATAAAGGAATTATAGAAAGACACTTGTCGACACTGGCAAGGAGAATTTAAGTGATGCAGTGAGAAAAGCAGCAATGGGTTTGGGAAGGAAGAGACACCACCGCCGTGTCCCCTTGCCTGCATTTCCTCACTGCCTTGGTCTCTCTCTGTGGGTGACCCACAACCCTTCCTCTTTTCTTCTTATAGGGGACCTTATGCACTCCCCTTCCCCTTCTTCTCTTCCTCAACCCCATATATGGATGTGACCCAGATTTCCCTTCAGAAAATCCTGTTCTTCTAGAGGCAAGGAAAGTTCTTGTCTCACAGGGGAGGAGGGAGTCCTGCAAACCAGATTCTGCATATTTGTCACTTGCTGCCTGTGGCAAGCATCTATATCTGAGATTATCATTTAAATTCTGTTTATACAACACGCAGTCCCTATGCAGCTAGAGTTCTGAGGATAGTCTGGCAATGTTACAAATAAATCATAGTAATAGCTGTTAATAAGTGAGTGCTGACAATGATATTCAGGCTGTAAAGATCATTGTAACCTAAAAAAACCCCAAGGAGCTTTACTGTTTTCAAGATAAAAATGTATGTCCTTAGGCTGAAAAGTAATTTGGTTGGAATGGCACGTTTCATTTGTAATGAATGCATCCAGACTTAACACTACCTCCTTGCACAATATGCAAAACCAAGATTTGACAGTAAAATTCACTGCTCCTGAGTATGGCACAGTGCTGCCTCTTTGGGCAGAATATAGTTATGCGTTAGAGATCAAACAGGGACTTTGATTGTTTTCACCAAAATGCATAGACTTTTGGCAATAACCAGTTTGGTGAGGGAACATCTGGAGAAGAATTAAAAACCTTGGCTTTGTAGGAACCATGGCCAAGAAGAGTTTTAGTGTGCAAAGAGGAATGGACGGGCTGGTGTGTCATGTAAACATAAGTTCTTTTTCAGGGAGGTAGTCTTTGGAAATAGGTTTCCGCTAAATTTCACAATTATTTTAGTTGGAGCAAACAGCTCCAAGTTCTTTCTGATGCAATTTCTATAATGAGTGCTATTTTAGGAATCCACCCAAGGCTCTAGGCATGAAGAAACATGTGCTTGAGTGGGTTGCATTCACTCTAGAAAATAAAATCGATGTTCTGCTTGCAGCTCTTGATAGTCCTTTCCACTATTGTACCTTGTAATACAAGAGAAGGGAGAGTTAATGCTGATCCATATGTTCTAACACTTCAGGGGCCAAAAGTCTTTCCCCTTTGAGATGAAGGTTAGAACTTCTCTAATGTAGACTTTGGTACAGTTATCTATTTCTTGTTGAATTCGATTACCTATAATGCATGCCTCATGAGAATTTTCAGAAGGCACCATTTGCACAGATCGTAGCCAGCACACCAACAACAGGTGTGCTTTACTCCAAAGAGAGCACTTCCTGCTTACTTCCATATGTCATTCTCTTAGAATGAAAGAAGTTTGATTTCTTACTTTCTTTTCTTATTTTCTTTGGTATACTTGTGGAGAAACCGATGCTTTGGGAAGATATGGTGCTCTTCATCATACATTATATATAACTTCAAAGCTAATCACTTGTAGCTTGGAAAATTTGCATTTCCCATAAATGAAAGTTTATAATTTATATATTGCTTTCACATAGCAAAGCTATTTCCTTTTTATGGGGAGACTGATTTTCATGAAAGTTCCTTGAAGCTGATGGTAAAACTGAAGTAGCAAGTTAATGATAAGTACCAGAGAATATTCTATGAAGTATTGAATGCTAAATTGCAGAAAGCTATGTGGATATATGAAAGATGTTTAATTTTGTTGATGGTAGGTGTTTATGGACTGAAGAAAGAAAGATTTTTCCAGTATCTTCTCCCAACTATCCTCTATCCTGTGCATGCCCTTGGACAAAGATCTCTTAGAAACTCAGGATTCATGTATTTTTCAGATGAATGTCAGGATTCTCTGATTCTTCCCAGATTAATTTTAAGAGCCGAATTTAAAGTACAGCCTCAAGATTAGCTTTGAAGTCCCAGACAGAGGTCACTACATGTATGAATGCATGATTATTGATGTCAGTGTAAGGATTTTACTTACTAGAATTCTCTCACACACAGTGAATGGTTGAATAATTTACTCAGAATATCCAGTGCCTCCTACTGATTATTTTAGTTTACTATGAAATGTGTTTTATTGTTTAGAAATAATGGTTAAACCCTGTATTGGGGTGAGCAGACAGTTTAAAACGTATGGGGAACTTGGCTTTAGAGGAGAATAGGTAAGAAAATTTTCTTCGGTTCATTTGTGTAAATTGTGTTCCAAGCTATTTGATTTGAGAACATTTTAGATAATGTTATGAGGAGTTTTGTACTATTAGATCCCACTTGAGCTTAATGGTCTCAGCAGAATCAGTGGCAAAACTTCCTGATCCTTTAATAGAGCTAGTTTTCTTGGGGAGGCTTGGGTGTGTAAGGGAGACAAGAAGGAGCTTTGTAATTAACATTGTTATATGGTAGTCTGACTTAAAGTAATTCGCAGCTTGTCAGAGAAACTAGCAATTAACTGCAAACTCTGTAAAATTTCTGTCTTTAGATATAAAAGAGAAATCTGTTCAATTTGCCATTATCTTTATGGGCTGTAAAAATAGAAATCCTTTATTGAAAACCATTAGTTTTGTAAGATGGAAAGAGCTTTACTGCGGATATGTTGGTCAACTTAAAACCTCAGCGTGTTTCTGTTAAACAAATAAATAAACCCTGGAAATTCCTTCAGCATGTACACAACAGAATCACAGGGAGGGTTTTACAGGAGTAGAAGCTACTGAGAAAAAGTCAGTAGAGGAGGGTTTTGTGGAGGGAAGACACAATATGGGTTACCCTCAATGAGCTGAGAGGAGTGGAAGACTAAAAATTAGATGGCAGTAAGCTCACAAATAGGAGCTGAAGCATTTGGGACAGGATGTGTGTCCCTCATTGTCTTTGGAGTAAGAGACTGTTCAACTAAGACATTGACCTTCATGCTGCAACATACTGTTTCCCGAAAGGTTTGTGTAACAGGACTGATCCAAATTCCTCAGAAACATCTGGTTTTCTCCTCAAGAGACATTGTAACAGGAGGTATATTGCTGCTTTTCAAGAAAAAGGTTTGAAAAGAATTCAAGTAATTTAGGTGTGCCGTATCCAGTAGGAGCATTTGAATTTGGAAGACTGGAATCTCCCAAGCTCTTCTTAGAAATTAATTCTTAATAATGATGAATAAATATATTTACAATAAACCCAATACCTGGGAGACCCTGTCCTGGACTCTCCTCATTCAAAGTCCTTGCATGCAAAATTACAGTGATGTCTTATGGACCACAACTGATCTCAGTAAATTTTTTTAAACAAAACTCTTCAGAATGCGTGTCAGGGCAGTAGAAATGCCTCCTTATGTTCACAAGAGCCCGGTTATGGCAAAAATGCCTGTCATTTGTAACAAGGTCAGCAAAGCCAAATTCCGCTGAGGGTTCCTTGTTGGTCAAGTGAAGATACTATCTTCGTTTTGGTTTATGTGTGACAGATGCACTGCTGTGACTTGCAGAGTGTTTTTTTGACATAAAAAAGCTCACTATTATGGCATAGTAGAGTAATATTTTTATAGTACATAGGATATTTCCAGACTATTTTGATTTTGCAGCAAATTAGGCTAAGGTAAGTGAATTCTGATTATTTTAGAAGACTGTTTTAAAAGAGTTACCTAAAATATTTTTTCTTACTATTTAACTAATTTGCAGGTTTTTACTGTAAACTGTATTTTAGGAGACAAAAGTATGTATTGTTTGAAAGTTTCATCACAATATTCATGCCAGTGAAAGCTTGGCTGCCTGTTTTCTCCACAGACTTATGTAAATTTCTAGGGACCTTGTGTGAATGGAAGGAGTCTGAATCTGTGTCCATGGTAATCTGTTCAATGTGTAGAGGAAGTTACAATGGCATTAACCCATGAAAAGGATCAGTTGTTTTCATGGAAAGCAGTCAAGACATACTTTGAATTCAGATAGTCAACTTAATCAGAGCTGGACATCGTTTCTTTAAGGGTTTCTCTTTTAAAAAGCTTAATGCTGGTCACCTGCTAAGTGAAAATACATTATTTATCTTTAAAGGGGCATAAAAATTGAACAGTATGCTGAAGGATGGATACATCCCTGAAATAACTCAAACAAAAATTATTAAATCCTGCAGTTATTTATAATCTCTACTTGGGCATTTAAAAGTATGAAAATGCCATAGCTGTCCTGGCTCGTTACCTGCCGTCTGCCACTGAGAGCAGAGTGAATTAATGTGGAGCTTTGTTAGGACTGGAAATTCAGCGGTGCCAGTCCTCACTGCCTTCCCAGCTGTGGTGGGAGTCCCGCCCAAGCAGGGGTTGCCAGCACACCTGAGAGGCAAGACACAGAGTGGCTTGAGCAAATATGGCAATTCGGGGTCTTCTATCAACTTTCACAGGACATAACAAGAATTCTGGTCTAATTCTGCACCTCATCTAGCTTTTTCTGACATAATCGTGATGCTCGTTCATCTGCCCTGGAAAGGAAGTGGTTAAGACTAAGTTAAGGTTAAGTGGTGTTCCCTTACCTTTACCCGAAGAAATCATATGTAGCAGCCTCATTTGGGTTTTTCTCCTGCATTTAAATTATAGTACAAGATTATGTTAGGCAACCTGTGTTTATTTGGCTATTCAGCAGAGATTTAGTTTGTAAGATTAAATAATACTTGTCTCATCTTCATTTGTTTAAGCAAGTGAAAGCTATAGATCCTTCTGCTCTGTATCTTAATTTGCTACAGGATATTTCCACAGGTTAATGGTAGAGTTGAATTAGGGGTGGCTTGCTTTTGATGATGATGAGGATGAGAAGGTTGAATATAATAAATACAATTTATGTAAAAAAATAAAAGTTCAGTGTCTGCAATTCCTGTAAGGCTTTTTATAGTATTTGTCTAGTGCTACTTGAACACTTTATACCAGTGTTAGCTAAATGAATTTGCTGTATTTGCTGAGTGAAGATGCTGAGTGAATTTGCTGAGTGAAGAGAGCGTTGTAACTCCATTTCCTGGTCTTCCTTGAAAATGGCATTACCCAACAGCTTTCCAGTGGGAAGAAGCAGGTATTTCAATGCAGAGCTCTGAATTAACACAGCAGGAACAGCTGGTATTTTCCCCTAATCCAATTTAAGAGCTGTAAGTTCCCAGAATTATTTTCATAAGAGCTACTGTGCCTTGTGCGTGTTCACTAGTGGAGATGTTTGGACATTAAAACTATAATGAGAAACACCGTTAGCTGCTCAAGGCATAAGGGAAAAGACCAGTGATACATGGTCACAATTTGAAAATACCATGACTTTATAAAAAGTGTACTCTGTAGTGTTTCTTAGGCCAAAATCTGCTCTATCCTATTCTCTTACAAGAGGAGTGCAAGGCAATACTATCTAAAACCAGCATCTGATCTTTGAACGTGGCGGATATTGCAGCATGAAAGAGTCACATAATCCCTAGTTCTGTAAGCAAGCTGCAATGGATGGATCTGAGATTTTTCCATTTATTAGGTATATCAGTTCACAGTCATGTTTTCCTGTCTCTGTCAGAATTTGAGACTGCTAAAAAGCATCTATGGACACACTCCCTTGAATTTAAGCAAGGAAGAGTCAGTCATATCACTTGCTTTAGCCAACTTTTTGAAGTATGTTGCTTACCTGGATGCAAGTAGAGCATCTGTAATAGAACAGTATGTGATGTTTATATTAAGTTTTAGTAGTAGCTGCATTTCATTTAGGACAAGCATTACTACTGTTTCAGATGCTGTGGGTCATTCATGTGTGGTATGCAAATAACAGGGATAGCCATGTTCAGTCATACCTAAATTCAGTATTGTCTGACAGAGGCCAGTGCAGATGCTTCAGAATAACAGGCATGAAAGCCCACAGTAGGTAGAAGTGAGATGCTTCCCAAGTCTTTTCTCACATCTCATGTGTGCCAAGTGCCTTTTTAAAAGTATTGTGATAACTCCAGATATTCTTGATATCTTTGCAGTTATTTCAGTCTTCATTTAGCTGTTAGCCTCAGTGATTTCTTGCAGTGATAACTGCCTAGATGTGAAAAAAATGTATTCTTTCACTGGTTTTCTTACTCTCATAATGCCCCCGGGGTGTCCTTGTTCTTCTAGCGAGAGGGGGAACAAAAGTTCCCAGTCTTCATCTTAGCAACATTCATTATCCTTTGTATTTGTTTTCTTCCCAAAATAAGCATTCTTAACCTTTTCTTTCCATCTCCCTTTATTTGGAACTCTTCCATGGTCACTTTCATCAGTGGGCCCTCTCACCCATGTTCTGCTTAATTGTTTCTGAGAGGGCAAGACCAGCACAAATCCAGTTTTCCAGACGAAACCCCACTGATGATTTGTGTTAATGCTTTCTTCATCTTTTCTGACATATTTTGAAATTTCTCCTTGGGGTCCAGCTATACACTGAATGAAGAACTCGATTTAGCCCTGGACTCTTCTATCACCTTATGCAACTATTTGAAAAGCCAACACAGTGTAAGTACTTTAGCAGTTTTCAGTTCCCTTTTTCTTTTTTTCCCCATTTTTTTTTTCGCTGCTACATCTGTCAAAGCTGAACAGATGTAGCAAAAGCTGAAGCTGAACAGTTGTAGCAAAGCTGAATCTTTTGGCATTGTACACATTTGCCTTGCTTGTTATAGCTTTCTGAACTTCCTTGAAACCCACTCTAAATAACTGAAACATCAGTGCATCACAGTATTTCGGCATACCCTCTTGAATCTTTGAATTTAACCAACTGGGTTCTGGAAAATCAATAGATATTTTGAAGACTTCTAAAAAGTGTCATTGCTATCAAAAGTGGAAAAATTTTTATTTTGGGGATCTTTTAAAAACCTGTGCATTTTATTTGCTAAATGTTGGTGTCAGTGTACTAACTTGGCACCCTTGCTGTCCCTTGAATTACAACTTGCATTGCAGTCATCACTGTTTAATGGTTCATCTGCTGTTCTCTACATGACCTGTCTGCAGTGCATGTTACATGAGTTTCTCAAGAATGGCCTCTGCTTGTTTCTCTTCAGGAGCTACTTTTCAGATTTGCATCTGCATTGTTTCACTAAGCTTTGTCCTGTTGGGCCATTTGTCCATTTTTCATAGGGTCATTGAAATCTTACTGGTTTGTTACACTGTGCTGCCCGATAGGAATTTAGTTTGCTTTTCTGTGCTAGACTTTGTGGTGTAGCCATATTTTTATGTATAAGGGCTCAGACTTTGTTCTGGTATAGAGTCAGCTCTATGTTCCTCTCCAGTTTTATTTTCCCCATGTGTTTTCAATGGCCTAGAGGTTTAAACCCTTCTTGCTCACTCAAGGAAGAGAGTTTTAGCACTCTGTTCATTTTCTGTTTGGGCCAGCACCCTTAATTGGAAGCATTCATAAGAAAACAGGCAGTGAGAGAGCTTCTTCTAAGTCTATATGTAAACTTCCAGGCCATCCCCTATTCATAACTTCGCATTACTAGGCACGATGTGTAAGTCAGGCTTCCTCCCTAGCACAATGACAGAAGTGTCTAAATAGCTCTAGGACAAAGCGTCCTAATTACGTGGCCAACGAATATTCACAGAAGACACTCTGAATTCAGTCTATTGAAGTTTTTCCCCATACCATAAAACCTTTATATAAATATTCATAAGAGAGGGGGAGACAAGCACACACACACTTCACAGGCTGCTAATTAATGCCTTTACCCAGGGCTTTAGTGCTCTACACCTAGACCCAAGGAAGGTGTCTCTTTATCAAGGGTGTTGAGGATTTTGAGAGCTTGCAATGGGAGTTCAGTGTTAAAATCCCTTTCTCGAAATTCTTTATCACTTAAGAGCCCAAACCCCTTAGCTCTGTTGGAAGTTAAGATCCAAACCAGAAAAGAGTTTGGCAGGTGAGTTCTCAGTGTGGGAATGACTTTTTAGTCCTAGTCTAAATTCACAAGTTACTTTCTTTAAATTCACAAGTTACTTTATGTGCATTGAAACCTACTTAGAAGATTTAAGCATGTTCAAAACATTAATTCGCGATACATGTTTCGATAATGTTTACCCCTTATTCTGGTTGCTGTTAATTGGCAAAGCAATTAATTACTTCATTAATTGGCAATAAAAATAATTTAATCTTGGTAAATGAGTCATTGCAATTAATGGAACACAAATTTTAAGTTAGGTACACGGCATTTAATTTCTTCATTTTGCAGTGTTTAGTTTGTAGTAAAAGTCTGCCTAAGAATCTTAATGGCATTCTCAGGCTTCCTGATTTTTGTTTCAAACATTTAATTTCTTACTGTTAGAAAGTCACAGTCAATTTGCAGTTGGTTATTGAGTGTTGACAGCTGACTGCCACAATATATGAACTTTCAGTTGTATTGAACTAATCCTAACCTAGGATTGCAGCAATGAGATTCTCAGTTCAAACTGTGTTATACACTCAGTGTAGGATTGCAAGTAACAAGAGGTCAGAACCTCCATTTTGTGGTTCAGTGCACAAATTAAGGCTTTTCATGGAGTGCCACCACCACCTGAGACCTGGGAAAAGGCTTTTCAGTACCTTAGTAAGGGGTGGATTATATGGGGAAATGGTTATTGTAGTAAGGTGAAATTTCCCATTTACAATGATTGATTAAATCATGTATCTATCATATTGCAGGGCTATTATTTACACATTTTGGGTCAAACCTTGCTCAATGGGGTTTATGTCTGCTGACAGAATTCAACAGGGATTAGAACTGAAAGTATTCGAAATAACAAAACAATGCTGCAGGTTTGGGTTTGGTTTTTTTTTTTTCTGAAATCATGAAGCTATATTCTGTCTCCTACTACTGTTATGTAAAATGTTCATGAGTTAGGCACGAGGAGGATGGGCAGGTGAGAGATGTAAGCCTGTACAGTGGGTTTGTGTTGTTTGTATTCCCATAAGCCTCATATAGTTTCCCAGGCAGATTCACCTCACCCCCCTCCAGAATGAAGAGCATATTGATTACATACAAATGAACATACAAGACTACATAGATAATGCAAAATATTTGATTAAAACACCTGAGTCTCCACTTCCAAATATTACTAGCATCTGAATTCCAAAATTGTCTATGAAGTTACAGTTTTGTGGGTGATGTGGGACAGGACTGGGATGGGACTTCTGTTTCCCTCATGGTAGTTTTAGACATACAAACACATGAGGCAGAATTTGACCTCAAAACTACGTCAAATGGTAGATACAGCATAGATAACAAGGTACTGGAGAGAAGAAAAAGATAAAACAGAAAATGTGATGAAAACAGATTTTAAATTGGTATGACCTTATTTTATTTTTTATATTTCTTTATTTTTTAATTTTATGGAGGAAAAAACTCAAGTGTTAATATTGCTGTAGTTAGCTACAATAATCCATCACCTCCATATACCTCTTTTCCAATCATTTCTGGGTTTAGGTTGCACCATAAAAGTTAAATTCCATATGTGTTCCAAATATGTTGGGGTGAAATCTCTGTTAGTATTAGACTGTACTTAGAGTCGAGAGTTGTGGTTTGACCTATTCAACAGTGAGCTTTCCAACGACTTCTGCAATTTTAAACAGCAGGAGTCAGACTGAAAAGCAAAACTTAGGCAGACGATAGACCCTCAAGTACAAAGCTACCCAAGTCCTGAAAATACTGAAAAATCATTTTCTGACTCAACTGGTAGCCCAGTTCTTAACCTCAAAGTCTCACAAATGCTTAAAATTGTGCTTTAGAATTTGCTGAGAATTTCTCAGTCTGGATAGTGTGGAGCAGCTTAGAGCTTATTTTGTATCTAAAATATGCTTCTAAATAAAAAAAACTAGTCACCTTTCAGGCACCCTTTCAAAGTTAAACCTTGTCAGAACAAGTTAAAACACACATTTGTAGTGTTAAGCTCCATGTAAGGTATTAGTGACACCAGTTCTCCTTTTCACTACATCCTGCTGGCCTGAAAATTCCATTAGTTTCCTTTACTTCCTTCCTCTGCCTTGGGGAGATGTCAATCTATATGGCAGTTGCTCTTCAAAAGCACTCAAAAGGCAGATGGAACAGGAGGGGAGGTACTGCCTTGTGCTCTTGCTGAAGGGAACCTAAGTGGAGGGGAAGAAAACACAAGTGGCCACATGAATGTCTGGTCCCATGATCAGTGAAGCCGTGGGGAAGGAGGGAGCATAGATTTTGGTTCCTCACCTCAGTGTATTTTGAAATACAGTATCATGAATAAATTTAATAGTAATTGTAATTATTCTGATTATTTTATCTGTGGTCTTCCTTATGCCACTTTAATAATTCTGCTGTATTTTAGTAAAAACAAAATTACTACTTAAAAACATCAAACAAATCAACACATTAAGTGTCTTTGTTTTGCCTTTAGTTTGTGTTTTTAGGGTGCCAGTGTTTGTCACGTTTTTCTCCGTTGTCTGTAGCAATCGTGACATTTCTTTTTCTTTTCCAAATATATGATTACGTAATCGGTTACAATCAGGAAGTAGCTAAAGGAGTAAACATGAGATTTATAGCTTGATACAATCATGAGAAATTGCAGTATGTATGTGAGTATATTTATATACCCCTTTTTGAGAAATTCTCACAATATACATACATCTAGACATGTGTATGCATATATATAATTGTTAGGATTTGTCAAAAAATGTCAGGTTCTACATTTGTTTACCAGTTTTTCATTGTATTGTTTGCATTATGTTAATATATTTTTTATCAAATAGAGATGTGTTTTTGTAGATGTGCAGTTGATATCAGATGTCCATGATGAGCCTTGGAAGTTTTCCGTCTTGATGTTGGATGCAGAGCTTTCTCAAGGGAGCAGAATGTTTTTGGTATGGTTTTATAAAAAGTATGTGGTGTAATCCCTAGATTTATATCAATACTTATAGGAAAATCATCCAGGGCGACTCCTCTGTCTTCCCATTTGTAGTTGAAAAAAGGATTTCACCAGGACATTTCAAGTAAATACCTCCCTGCAGCAAAAGAAGGTATTGCTATCAAGAGAGCCACCTTTCAGGAAACTTACTGTAACATGACTGGAGGGATAATGGTTGAGTAGAATTTACAATTCCAGCATCAAATAAATGAGAAAGGAAAATGCTTAATAATTGAAGACTTCCTCCTTTAGAGAATATATTTCTCTCAATAACCCCCCACCAACACCTTCATAGAATTCAGTCTAAGTCTGTTCATTAGGGTGCACAAGATGATTTTAACTACTGAAATAGTTCACAAAAGAGAAAGTTTCTAACAGCTTGACTTCACAGCCCCTGCTGTGCTAAAAAGCATTTATTTCAGTAAATGTTCCTTTGAGATGATTTGCGTAAGGTCTATTCTCAAGAGTTTTAGATAGATATTACCAAAGCTGTAGACCTTTACTGGTCTGTAGATGTTAATATTAACAAGCAGAGAAGCACTGGAGAAACATAGTAAAGATTTTTAATAACCTTTCCAAAGAGCACTTCCTACTACTTTGCCTGTAGTCAGAGGGAAGGTGGAATTAGGTAATTTACATAGATTGGAACATGCCCCACATTGGAAAAAGCCCAATCCTGAGATCCCTCCCACTTTCCACAGGCTGCTCAAGAATTTCAGGAGCATTTAAATGTAAAACGCATTTAAAATTCCAGTGGGGGTAGAACATAAATTGGTCAAACTGGGGTCTTTGCTGCTTTTGCGTATACAAATGCACTAGAAAATTATGATTAAATGTGATTAATAAACCTTAGCTAATACTGCAGGGATTATCCTTTTAATTCATGGCACTATCCTCTGTAAAGTTGTGACAGGTTAAAGTTAGGAGTGCCTCTATTCTTCTGCTTAGTGATAGTTGCTTTTAAATGCATCCAATCAGTCTGTTTGGTGGGTTGTGGGGTTTTGGGTTTTTTTTTTTTTTGCGTGGTGGTTTTTTTTTGGTTGGTGGTGGTGGTGGTTTTTGTTGGTTTGTTTGGTTTTGGTTTGTTTGTTTTGGGGTTTTTTTTAATAGATTTAAACCAATTTGTTTTGGTAAATATATCACAGCAATTGTCAAACTATAAAAGGAGTTTTCTTTTAGCTTTATATTTAGTGCAGGGAAAGTCTCACTTTTTCATCTGTATTGGAATGAGCATCCTACACTCAAGCATAATGAAGGGAACTGGCTATAGATACCCAAATATTACAATGCCTAAAATACTGCTACACAGAAGGAACTGTGGGTAAAAAAAGGTTTATAAATTTCTATACACAGTCTCAGACCCCTCTTGACAAAAGATTTTGACACCTTGACTTTCAGGAGAAAGAGTGTACGAAGTTGTAGAGGTGGGTTATTTGAGCATTTTTGTGGTTTTAAGGAATTTATAGATCCCACTACAGAATTGGTACATTTTAGTAGCTTTCCATGGAGTTGGGTCAGTTTGTGTGACAGAATACCTAAGCTAGGTGAAAACAGTCTTTCACCCTTCTAAACAGTTTGATGAGTGTCTGGTCAAGCACAATATGTATGTGAATAAAAATTCTAAAACAGCTTTGCTAGTTCATGCCACTTGTCTGGTGACCTGTCTCTTGCAAATAGCAAATGCCTAGGCAAGTGCATTAAAACAGGGCAAATGTGCAATGACTGTTTCCCAGTATCATCCTCCCAGTTATATCAGTGGACTTAGTGAGCCAAAAGCGGTGTCACTGTGTTCAAGAGGTGTTTGTGGCTCTCTCCTTCACAGATATTTTAAATCTTTCCAAACCTGTGTAAGTTTGTGATATTCACAGCTTCCAGTTGCTGCAGAGAGTTAGTAATATTGGAGCACATTCTCCTGGAAGGCATGCTAAGGCACATGAAAAACAACAAGGTGCTTGGTGACAGCCAGCATGGCTTCACTAAGGGGAAATCCTGCCTGACCAATTTGGTGGCCTTCTATGATGGGGCTACAGAATTGATGGGTAAGGGTAGATCAGTTGACGTCATCTACCTGGACTTGTGCAAAGCGTTTGACACTGTCCCACACCACATCTTTCTCTCTAAATTGGAGAGATATCAATTTGATGGATGGACCACTCGGTGGATAAAGAACTGGCTGGATGGCCGCACACAAAGAGTTGTGGTCAATGGCTCGATGTCTGGCTGGAGACTGGTAACGAGTGGTGTCCCTCAGGGATCGGTGTTGGGACCGGTCTTGTTTAACATCTTCATCACTGACATGGACAGTGGGATTGAGTGCGCCCTCAGCAAGTTTGCCGATGACACCAAGCTTTGTGGTTCGGTTCATATGCTGGAGTGAAGGGATGCCATCCAGAGGGACCTTGACACGCTTGTGAGGTGGGCTGATGCCAGTCTTATGAAGTTCAACCATGCCAAGTGCAAGGTCATGCACCTGGGTGGGAGCAATCCCAGGCACAGCTACAGGTTGGGCAAAGAAGAGATTCAGAGCAGACCTGTGGAGAAGGACTTGGGGGTGCTGGTCAATGAGAAAATGAACATGAGCCGGCTTCAGTGTGTGCTTGCAGCCCAGAAAGCCAACTGTATCCTGGGCTGCATCAAAAGGAGCATGACCAACAGGTCGAAGGAGGTGATCCTGCCCCTCTCCTCTGCTCTCGTGTGACCTCACCTGGAGTATTGTGTGCAGTTCTGGTGTCCTCAACATAAAAAGGACATGGAACTGCTGGAACAAGTCCAGAGGAGGGCCACGAGGTTGATCAGGGGCCTGGAGCACCTCCCGTATGAAGATAGGCTGAGGAAGTTGGGGCTGTTCAGCCTGGAGAAGAGAAGGCTGCGTGGGGACCTCATAGCAGCCTTCCAGTATCTGAAGGGGGCCTATAGGGATGCTGGGGAGGGACTCTTCATCAGGGACTGTAGTGAAAGTACAAGGGGTAATGGGTTAAAACTTAAACAGGGGAAGTTTTGACTGGATACAAGGAGGAAATTCTTTCCTGTTAGGGTGGTGAGGCACTGGAATGGGTTGCCCAAGGAGGTTGTGAGTGCTCCATCCCTGGCAGTGTTCAAGGCCAGGTTGGATGAAGCCTTGTGTGGGATGGTTTAGTGTGAGGTGTCCCTGCCCATGGCAGGGGGTTGGAACTAGATGATCTTGAGGTCCTTTGCAACCCAAACTATTCTATGATTCTATGAGACACAAATTGTTTAAAACAAAAACTTCTGTATTTCTCAAAGAGAAAATGATCACATATTTTCAATAATTGCTCACATCCTCGCTGGCATCCCAAGAGCTCCTGTCCTCTTCCTTGGCCTAAGAACCACAGGTTGAATCCTGCCCATGTAAATTGAAATTGCCATCAGTTTTAGTACCAACACAGCCTTTATCTCCGTAACTGTAATAACATTGCTGGTTATCCACTTACACTAAATGAATGTTTATGACATTAGTATGTATTCACTTTGCTCCCAGATTTGATTTTAATACAGGAGGAAAATACCAAGTGACACCTGGTTTCCCAGGACCAAACTGTGTTGGCAGTCTAAATGTTTAGTTAATGGTGCTTACCCACACTGTACATGCAGAACATCAGTGCCCTGTTTGTAGAAAACTCACAAATTAAGACATGACTGTGTTCCAATTCCCATAAATAAGCCATTCTGATGTCAAAATCTTGTAAATGGTGGCTCAGTTCAGCTGAGTGAAGGTAAACCATAAGGAAGCTGTCCTTTTTAACTCTTGAGCAGCTTGTATCTGTTGATGCTGCTGTGTCAAAAAGGACAAGCAGAAGGGGCTGGTAAAATTATAACATGCTGGTAGAAATTGCAGTGCCAGATTACACCTGAGTTTGTATCATGCCTGGCAAAGCAGCATGCTGATTGCAGCATCCTCAAACATACCTTGTGTCTTGGTGCTGTCTTCAGAATACCTTTTTTACAGATGTTTAGGAGAAGGGCCTCTGATGGATACTTGGGGCTTGTTGTCTCAGCATCTCTGAGAGGATTTTCTCCGACAGAATTCAGAGGTTCAAAGTCCCATTTTCACTTCTCTGACTCATTTCCCTGGCACAGAGTGCCAAATCAAGAGGGTCTCCCACACAGATACTTTTTTCTGTTAATCATGAAAGCTATTAATTTTTTACCTTTACATATGAATAAATACACATTGAGGATCAGAATGTTTCATTCACATCAATAAATCAAAAGCAACTCAACCAAGGCCTGGAGTTATAAAAGGAATATCAGACTCATGTCAGGAGGAAGAAAACTTGGTTATTTGTAGTTTTAAACAGAAATATCTACAAGAACTTATTATTACCATGACTATGCTTTAACCAGAAGCCCATCTTCTCTGTTCCCATGGCTGAACATGAGACAAGGTGAGCTACAAATCAGTTGGTCTACCTACCCCTCATGAGCAGGAGAGCATTTGCCACTGTTATTCCTGACTTCATGGGCCTTGGGCACTGGGGTGCTCACTGTTTAGACAGAATATGAGAGGAAACAGCCTCAGACAGGAAACTCTGGCTTTGAAGAAGCATAGAAAAACGTAGTAAAAAACATTTCATGATATCCTGCATGTCTCCTTGACAGGGATAGAAAGATAACCATACAACTGTTTAAATTATCATCCCACAACTGAGCTGCCTTGTTCTATGAATAAATAAGCAATCTATGGAAACATGCTCAACAGCTTCCTGGGGTCAGAAGAGAACATTAAGGATATTTTCTTCACAAAGCAGCACCTCAACCGGTAAAATTCAGACTATTTTGGGCACTAACTGGAGATGTCAGTATCGCAGGAGTCATTCTGGCTGTCAAGCTGCTTAAGTATCAGTATCACAGGTTTACATATAAATCCACAAATCTGACATCAGTTTGCCTTCTCTTTTGTGATGTTCTTATTATTCCTATATTAATTTAAATTAAATGTAAGGAATTTAAATACAGTATTTTAACAGCAGTATTTTTTTTTTTCATAAACCATGAGTAAAACGGATGGCAACTTGTTAACTCTTAAGAAAAATAAAATTGTAGAAGAATAAGATAATTTCTTCCAGCTGGTATCTACACTGTTAGCTGGTCAACACTGACAATTTACATGAGAACACTTTATAGGCTGTATGGTTCTGTTTTGCCAGGGCAGTTTACACAAGTAGTTCACTGGAAGAGCCACCAGAGCTAGCAATGATTCTTCAGTTTCTTTTTTCTCCAAAGGAAATTTGCTTTCCTTCCCCAATTTTGCCACATATTTATAATGGAAAGAGGCAAGACCAAAACCACTTACAATCCCTGCAGATGTGGGAAGGCACATGGCTGTGAGTGTTCTGGGACAGGCTGCGGCAGCACAATAGGTGAATAGCAGAGGAAAGAAGGTGTATGAACTCCTAATGTCTCCGGCCATTTATAAAGACTTTCCGTAAGATTTACTGGGTCTATAAGTGTGTAATGCACCAAAAAAGTGAACCTTGCCCCTTTTTTTCTTGTTCATTGAAGCTATCACTCCTTGTCCATCAGACCTCCATGTGGGATTTAAAAAGTGGTGGGACGCTCTCACGCCCAAACCCTGCTTAGTTAGCATATGAATGCTCAACTGATTGTTTGAAGTAACAATTAGGAGGACAATGGATAAAGGAGGAAACTGGAGACATCAACTAACACCTGTGAATCAGAACTTCAACTGCTTTCTTTTACATAATTAATTAAAGAAGGAGGCACAATGCACATTGACTTGAAAATGTGATCCAAGGGCAGTGCTGGTGCAAGTAAATCCTTTTTCAGTGCCATTACTTACATGCGAGGTTTGATCTTTTTGTAAAAGTCTTAGTCATGAGTGAAAGTTGTGAAGTGTTGCAAGTGGGCTTTTAGGTGGGGAGGGAGAAAGGAGAGAGAAAAACATTTAAGGGCAATCACAATTTCATGGAGGAGGCAGAAGTCCTGGTGAAGTTATTAAAACACATGGACTTCAGAGAGGTAGCAGAAAGTCATTATAAGGCACAACATTTCTAACCTTGCAAACAGCAATTATGATTTAGAATCCTGTAATCAGAACTACATGGTGCTCTGTATTAAAGAAATGGATGCTATGAAACTGTTTCGTTAAATTTGTGTTTATTGTAGAATGTGAGCTGAATGCTATGGTGCTTTCTCAAAGAAGCAATCCATATGTGTGCTCAGCTTACTCATATGCAATTATTTCTTGAACAGGTTATATTGTACTCTCTAGAAGAGTATTTTATGAAGCTAGTTAACATTATGACTCTCAAAATGACAGTCTCGGAAAACCTATGGCTGCAATTTACATATATTAATAAGGGGCATAGTCATCTATTTGCACACATCAATAGTTGTGTGGCTAGAGTTGCACTGGCATAAAAAGGATAACAGTTAAGGTTATTCGGTGGTCAGAATAAATCAATGAGTATTTATACAGTTACCTATTTCTCCCTAGAGAAGTATAATGTCATTAAAAAGTATCTAATATCTGGACTTCTCTCTCCATAAACTTTATGGAGATACAAGTAACTTCACATACTTCAGCTATAATATTGCTGATAGTATGCAATGAAATGACATTTTAGAGTATTGTGTTCACTATCTTTAAATGGCATCAGTAGTACCAAGTTAGATAAAGTATGTGAAGTCCTGCACACACTGAAGCAAAAGTTTAGCTTGCATGATTTCCAAGTAATCTAGATCAGTTCTTTCTAAAGGATATCACAGAAGATGGTTTCTTCAAGAGAGAGTTGCATTAATTTTAAAAGGGAAAGCAGGATTCTGGTGAAAAGTGGAGGAGGGGAAAGAGAGAGAAAGAGGGAAAGGAGGGAGGAGGAAAGGGTAAACTGAAAATCATTTCTGTTTGCTTTGTGTGTTTTATATACTGCAACATTGATGGTATTTATATTCTGTTTAAACAATACTTGCCATTTGAGGGCCAAGATAAGGACAAAGTAACTAATTAATCAGTAATTAAAACAGTGATGATCTTGTTGGGGTGGTGGTGGTGTTATTGACATTTCATGTTCCTGTTGAGGTCTGGTATTTATATTGTAAATTCATGTCTATTTTGCAGATTTGGTGTATGGATACTATAGACAACAGCGGAAATTGATTGAAGAGATTGATTGGTCATACACAGGTAAGCAAAACTGTCTACTGAAGAACTTAATTCACTTTGACATCTTCATATTCATTGCTATAACTAAAGAGCCTGTTATATCCATATACCACTTACCATATGCCTAAAAAATTGCTAAAGTAAAAATGAAGGAAATGGAATCTGAAGAATTACAGGAACTTTGCAACAGTTACTTACGTCTGTTACTTTTGGAAAGAGAAAGTCCACATCCTTAAAACCTTAACCTGAGACATGACTTATTTGATGAAGGCTGGGCCAATAAATTGATAGGTGCTCATATTTAATCTGAATATTACTGTTCTGGCAAGTTTGAAAAACAGAAAGAAAAGCTGAAATGAGGCACAGCACATTATGTGGGTAAGAACATATCCATGTACTGCATATGATCTTCTGCACTTTACTTCTGAGAACCTGAGCATCCTTTACAGGTCACATCCTGATTCTCCTAAAAAATCAGTCATTTGGGCTCTGCCCGACGTTTGCCTCATCACAGAAGTACTACGGGAAATACACAAATAGCCTCCTAGATTCTCCTGTAAAAGTCAAGCCCCTTTCAGTAGTACTGAAAAGGTAATTTAGTCCTAAGCTATAGGTATATTTTACATAGAATGTAAGAAGTAACTTCCTGAGGATATGCATAGACTCTTACATATTTATTTAAGTTACTGTTTCGAAAACCACTGATTAATGAAAAGAAATAAGGACTGTCAAATTTCAGTTTTTCATGTATCTGGTTCAGAATATTTTCCAGTAGTTAAAGGAAGTTACACCATTCTTTTTCTTTCTCTCACTTTCTCATTTTGACAATAGTTTTTATCTTCCAGGGTAAAACATATCTAACAAGTTTTGAGCCTAGAGAGAATTGAAACAGGCTAGTCATAAGCCCTTCAAAATGAAATTTATAATGAAAACTCCCACTTACACAGATTGTACTGCAAAATTCAAGCGTAAGCTCAATCAATACAATATTTCATGTTCAAAATCCATATATTTTTTCATATTGCAGTCAGAGGAATGCAGGGATAAGCCTCCAGGATTACAGGTGACCAGAGGGCAATTTATGAGTTTACTTTAAACAATAGAGTATGGGGTTTGCATAGGATATTGGAGGATTGAGCTCTTCCCTAGCCTGAGCAGAGCACACACCCCGCTGTGCGGCTGCTGCAGCAGCCACAGGTTGTGTTTGCTGAGTATTTTGGATGGCAAAACAGCACAAACTCTGCAAGCGGGAGGATCTGTACCTGTTGGTTCTCTCCCTTAACATGTGAGATAGATACCTTCATGTAATCATTTCAGTTCCTATGCCTTGCCCTAGTGATACCACTGGCAAAGCCTTCCTCTCCATCCCGAATTGTATAGTCAGGTGCATGTGGTGCATGAGGTGGCTGAATTTGAGAGGAGCTCTGCTCAGCACTGTGTGCCCTGTCCAGCAGCATCCTACCCCTGCTCCTGCTGCCTCACAGGACCCTCTGCCACATGGGTTCCATGTGGCCCCAGCACTCATAACACAACTGGCTCCACACCTGGTCAAACATGGATTTTCAAAGCTTTTGCGGGGGGAGCTGCATGTAAAGCAGATACTTGGTGTTGTACTTGCATTCCTGAAATACCAGGCAATTGATTGAGGATTGATATAATGCTGTTTCGGGGTTTTTTTTAAATATTCGCTTCTGTGTAAAGGGAATATACAAATTCAGCTTTCACTTAAGAAAGGACAGTCTTCCCGAATGGGAAGAAAAATCACAAATTTCAACATCGTGTTGGAGGCGCAGAAGTCTAGAGGCTGAGGCATATTGATTTTGATCACATTAACTTATAATAATTTGTTTATTTTAATCTCATTGTTTTATCCCTGTGGCAAGTGATATCGGGTACTGTACATATAACTGCTATACCTAGCTCAGACTTACGGTTTTGAGGCACAAACCAACATGTACATTTCTGAATGGGTTACCAATGCTTTGCCAGTACAGCCTTTCCCCAGCCACCAGTTACAGTCTTCTGTTTTATAACCTGCCCACTGAAAGACCTGAAAAATTAGCCTCTGTGTGCTAGTGAAGTGTTATTAGTGGGCCTGGGGATCCTGCAACCATAGAGTTTAATCCATCATAACTAAGAAAAATCTAAGTGGCTTGATAAGCTAATTTGAGTTTGAGCAGATGTACTTCTTTATATTGAATGAAAAGTTTCAGATCCATTACCCATAGTGGGTCAATACACTCCTTTACTGGATGGTGGTATGAGATGAAAGTAAAATGGAACTAGAGAAATAACTTGGATCTTACCTGCTGAAACCATACAGTTTCTGAAGGTGAAGTTTCATAATAAAGCAATTTCACATACTGTAATTTAATGTGAGTCATCATCAGATTTTGACTCTCAGGTAATATCTAATGAAAGTGTAAATGTAACTGGAAACATTTTATGGTACTTCTAAGGGCTCTGCTTTAAGACAAATCCAGCTTTTGCAAGCAAGAATTTATTTTTTGTGTGTCCTAACTTTGCATCTATTTGCATAAACAAATGCAGCGTTAAAGACGTGGAAGGCACAAATGCTCATTACAGATGCACCCATTTTTTTCAGGAATAAGTGGCTCCTAAAGCTAGTTTATCAGCAAAATTATTTCATTTTAACAAATTTTCATCATATTTTTCCTTAAAACAATAATACAAATTAAAAATTGATCATATAATGAATATTTTCTGTATCTGATTATTAACTAAAAGTGAATCCAACCTTTTCTGTTGTAGAAAAACAAGTGTACTAAGAAAGTTCATTTCCTCAAATCACTTACATACTAATTGATGACCAATGATAATTTAGAAATTATTTAGCTGTGCCACTAAGGTTAGACAATCACAGATTATTTCAAACCATAAAGTGAGAAGTGTGAGCTTCAATTATTTCTCTGTCATAGAGGTGAAAGATTAATTTTTATTGATGCTTTGTTTACCTGCACTGTTTTTGCCAGAAGGGATGATACAATGCTGTTTTCTCTTGATTGGTTGGGGTTTTTTCCAACATGGCTGGTTGACAGTAGTCCGTGAAAACTCCAAATCTGAATGCTCACATGTAGAATTATCAAATTATACCACAAAGAAGGCTTCTTTTTTTGTTGTTTTGTTAGGTGTTTTCTCTTGGCAGGGAGAGGAGGGAGAGCAGTTTAATTCCGTTAGAAGCGGGAAATTCTAAATAATCTTCCAGGAATTCTGTGTAAATGAATAGCACAGCCGGTTCAGTGTTCTTTGTCTACTCATTCAGGAGTATTAACTTCAATTTGTACTGCCATTCCTTATGTGATATGCTGATACATAATTGCCTTATAAACACTGGCAACTCTGATCTTGAGGAAAGGGTGATTTTAATATAAACTGTTCAGTCTCTGGGTGTTCAAAGAACAATTCTGTTATTTGCAAGCAGAACATGAATCATATTTCCTTTTTCTCTGGAGGGAAGCATCATGAATCACAGAATAATTTAGATCTGAAAGGGCCGTTGGAGATCATCTGGTCCAACCCCCTGCTCAAATCAGAGTGAACTTCAGAGGTGAAGCAGGTTGCTCAGACCTTGTCCAGCAGAATATTGAAAATCCCCAACGAGGGAGATGCTGCAGCCTGGACAGTGTGTTCCACTGTCATGTTGAAGAACTTTTTTCATTTATCCAAATGCACCGTCTCTTACTGCAACTTGTGATCATTGCCTCTTGCCTTTTCTCTGTGCACTGTTCTGTAGCTTGCCTTTACATAGCAGTAGACTTTAGTTAGATTCTCCTTCTCGTCCCCAGCCTTGGCAAACTCAGGTGCCTCAGCATCTCCTTGTATGTGATGTAGTCCGATGCCCTGATCATCTCATTAGCCTTTAGTTTGTTAAGATGTATTTCATGTTGGGTTGAGGAGGAAGTCAAAATTGGACTCTGCATTCTGGATGTCACCTCAGTGGTGTGCGGTAGAAGAAAATAGTCACTTCCCTTTTAATGCTGGCTGAGACCTTGCTAAGGTAGCTCAGTATATTCTTTGCCTTCCTGCCTGCAAGGGCATACTGCTGACTCACACACAACTCATTGTCCATCAGGATAATTATGATCTTTTCAGATAATGTTTAGTATCTGTTGTATCTCAGTAGTAAAACTGGCAGTAAATTGATGAGGCTCTTCTGGCCCTTACATCAATACTTTCCACAGTAACAATGACTAAGCATAATAGCTTGTTGGCTTTGCTCCCACGTTGAATATTGAATTAATCTTGTTAAGATTAAAATTGCTATCATTCTATGTCTGATTTAACACCCTCTGGAGATATTGCCCTAGTTTCTCATTCCTCATTACTATTGCTACATTGACAAAGCCCCAGTTCTCATTTGAAAGGCTGGTTTTGCTACCCCAAGTCCTGAAAATTTGCAGTGATGGCTTCAAATTTTGGTGCCTATAGTTTGGCTGAGAAAATGAAAATGGCCTTATTTTCAGTGGTACCGAGAAAACATAATTCTCTTTCTTGCTCAAAAAAGATCTAAGGTTTTAATCCCAAATATTCTGTCATCTTTCAGTACTGAGGAAATTCTGCTGCAGTCACTGCTCGTAAAGTTTATGGGAAAGTAGGTTGTTGGGTCCTATCCGTTGCAGGCCAGGTGCAATGTATGGTAGAGGAGCCATTTCATGAGCCAAATTCTGACAACTCGGCTGTGTGGGAGGGCAGGAGGCAGCAGCAGGAGTCTGCTGGAGGTGGGATCCAGGAGCTGGCTGATGAACTAACTGACTTAATGGACAGTTCCACCAGACCAAACTGAAATGTCTCCAGGAGAGCCCTGGCAAGAAGCGATGAAACCTCCTGCCTTCACTGGCTGGATAAAACCATATTCTGGGGAGATGATGCATACAAAATTAAGTTCAACCTTTTTTCTTGCTAGCTAACTACCATGGCATTATCAGCATAACTTTGTGAGAAGAGCTGGTCTTTTTATCACCTTCTGTGAAATAAATCACTTTGTGTTTTATATTCACCAAGTATAATCATGACTGATGTGCTGCATCAGTTGTGAGTAATAAAGAAAAGCCTATACTCTTGGGTCATGTGGGTTCCTTCTGTGAAGGACGCAGCATAAGAAATAGCTCTGCAGAGAGCCTTTTTTAGTAGACCTTATGCTTCAGAGGCAGTCATACCTTTTGTAGCATGATAGTTCGTTACATGTATTTACATCCCCCACATCACAGTCACTCATGGTTCCAGTGTTTTGTCACTCAATTCACAGGCTCACTAATTAAAAAGTCTATTACATTATTACGGCTTTGGGAAGGCTGATGATTCAGCAACAGATATTACAGTGTTACGCATCTGTTTACATCAAAGAGACAAGGTGTCCTCAAGTGGGAAGCTACATGATAGCATGGTTGGCCATAAAGAAATTCCTTTTAAGATATCTTAGTGTACCGAATCAACAACATAGAGCACATTATTCAACACAAGTAAGATATCTATTCAGTATATGTATGAATTTTGAATTCATATGAAGTGATATGGTTTGGAATAGTTGGTTTCAAACATCCTTTTTTACAATCAGGAGAACCGATCTCTGAGCAGTAGAACGCAACAAGCAGCAAAGTGCAATTTATTTAGCTTTGATTCAATCAGTTTCATTTCTCCACATACCCAATGTGGAATGCCCGGCCTACAGAAATGTAAAAATGAACTTACAGTATCAGATATTAGGAAATAGTATCAGGTATTAGTTATACAGATATCTAACCATGACATATAGTATCAGATATTAGGAAGCAATTCTTCTTTAAGATGGAGGCACTTGAACAGGTTCCCCAGAGAAGCTGTGGCTGCTGCATCCTTGGCAGTGTTCAAGGCCAGGTTGGAAGGGGCTTGGAGCAACCTGGTCTAGTGGAAGGTGTCCCTGCCCATGACAGGGGATTGGAACTGGATGATCTTGAAGGTCCCTTCTGAGCCAAACTATTCTGTGACTCTAAAATTTGTAAGACAAACTGAGTGGAAAACTGTTGCAGGGGATTTTTAGGAAGGAGGTAAGAGAATTGGACCCCATATTCATGGACTTTTCAAAGTTCGGTGGTTGTAGGACAGGTATGAAGAACCACATGTTGGTATTCGTATTTGGCTCATCAGTGGTAAAATTATAACATTTTTATTTCAGTAAAGATTTAAGATTTAAAGGCAGAGTTTACGGATAACTCTAGTAAGACCTGTTCCCCCATTTTACTCCTGTAGTGCTATAAACAAAGCCAACAAGAGGGGTCATTTTCAGAAACTGCACAGCACCTTATTGTGATCATCAGCTAGATTATTTAAATGCAGGAGGGATGGTTTCTGAAGTATAGAAATCAAAGTGTGAGGTGACACTGCTGTTTTGGTAAGGTCTGGCTGGGGGTCAGAAAGATGCAGAGACTACCCATTAAGTAAATGTGTTTTGAAATAAAAGGCTTTTTTAGGAATGCTGTCTTTGGGAATGCACCAAAGTGAAATGAAGAAAAGCAGATTGTGGATATCTCATAGTAGACTACAGCCACTCATTAAGCCTCTTTGCCCTTCAAAATGATAATAAAAATACCCTCATGTATATACAACTGAATATTTTCTCATTTACAGTTGTGTTAAATCTATGCTGCAGTGGGAAGGATTCTTGAGGACTACTTGCTTACAAAATGTGCAGATGATTGCTTTGAGATCATCTTCACCTCCATATCAGTGTGATTTATGGATTTATGAAGTTTAAAGGCCAGCAAATATTGTCCCATTGCTTATGTTTACAGACAGCCTTGCTTTAGCCACCTGCTATGCCCTATTTGTTCAGGGCTTTTTTAGGAACATTTTTACTTCAAGGCGTTTCTACTGTGTTCATAAAGTTTTTAGGTGTTCTTTGAGGGTTTTGGGGGGTTTTATTTTTTTGTGGTTTTTTGTTTGGTTGGGTTTTGTTTGGGGTTTTCTGTTTTTTGTTGGCTTTATTTTTTTCTTAATGTATTAAAATCACAATGATTTTGGTAGGCACATTTTGCTAATGCACTCGAGTAAGGGCAATCTAATTCTCTGTAATGTATTCCCAAATTTTAAGCCATTCACAACCTTGCTGTAACTCATCAATTCAATAGAAAACAAACCTTTCTAGACAGTTTTTCTATGGATCAATAAGGGTTAAAGCAGCCCTCTAAAAGGCATGGTTAGACAAGTCAGAGTGGCTAAGAGTTCAGAGAGGAGGAGGAAGATGAAAGGAAGAAGGAAAGATCCTGAGAAGGGACAGGAGAAGTGTGACGCCCCCATGGACAGCAGAAAGCTCTTCATCTAGTCTCAGGTGCATCTGAAGCTCCAACTACATCAAGCTCAGTGATAGATATACGCTTGGTATTTTGCAAGTGCACCTGACTTAGTTAAACAGAGTATAGGAGGGGCAGCACATACGACTTCAATTTTGAAATTTTGACTGCTGAGTTACTGTAAATTACTGCAAATGAACTGAGACCACATTTTCATGCTGTACTTTGAAATTCCATTTTCAAATGCAATAATATGACTTTTTTCCCCACAAAATAGTATTTTTCTGAAACTTTTCAGTTTGATAAAGAAGGGAAACCCATCAGCAGTTCTGTTTTGGATGAATCAGAGCTTTCTGGAAAACAGACAAAAAAATTGAAACAAAAAACCCTAAACCACTGAAAAATCTGACCTTTCTAAAATTAACTTGTAGAAATGTCACTTTCAGTTCCATGGGTCTGCCCCTATCACATGTAAAGCATGTCACCTTCTAATTTCAGAGGTAAAAATAAGCTTCTTCTTATATTCATCTGCATGTTGGAGCCAGCCCAATTTGTAGTGTAGCTAGTTTGGTCTGCAGGCTTGCTGTAAGTGGTAGTAATTCGCAGTAAAGAAGATAAATTAGCATGGAGCAGAAATAGTTTTTGTTTGTACACAGAATACTTTCTATCAAGAGTTTCTGAGGAACGGTGTGTGGTGTTTATTTATACACAGTTGTTCTGCATGCAGTATCGTGGCTTATATCGGCAGATTAGCACAGTTCTAAGAAACCTGAATTATACGGGAGTGTTATACAGCTTATTATTTCTGTGAGGAGATGATACACTCTAGGGAGTTTTCCTGAAGAAGCCTGTGTTCTGCTTCTCTACCAGTGTAACAAGCTTTATACAACACCCTGAAGAAGCAGTGGGCAAGTCAAAAAGCTGCTTAGGTCCCTAAGGTAGTATATAAGCCAAATTAAGGCTCTATGCCCCCTCACTTGTCCTTGAATTTCAGTCTTTCCTCCCTTTGCCTTTTTTCTACAGTTGTGATGCATATAAAACCAATCTTCCACATTGAAAGTCATCAATTCTTGTGGACGAAGTCTTGCTGAAAGCTGTCAGTCTGTAGCTGTTAATTTTGCAGCAGTGCACAGGACAGTGGCTGTGGCAGTGTACGTCCACTAGCTTTACCAGTGGATCAGCTCAACTGTTCCCTCCATTATCACCAAAGTTCTGTTCCAGGCATCTGTTTCAGCTGTGAAAGATGCGCAAAATCTTTTCTGTGAAAAGGCAGGTCAAGGCATCTACCTGCATACACATTTAGATAGTTCTTGCTAGTCTTTAACAGTTGTGCTTGCAACAAACTCCGTATCTGTCCTGTAGCAATCTTTCTGCTCTCTTCCAAGAGGTTTCTTCGTGAGAAATTAAATTATAGCTTGATCTGATATTGCCTGGCATTGATCCTGTTTTAGGAGCCACAGAAATAATTGACTGTCTTCTTTCATCCTTTATCACAGCTGCTGCATTTAAGAACTAAGCTGTTTTCCTCTGAATGTAGTGTTTCTCTGTGAAGACCTTCTCTGTCAGTGAGCTTTACCTGATGAAAACTGTGTTAAACAGAGACAGAGGCATTTTTAAAAGGCAATTAAGAAAATGGAGATACTAAAAATGAAGCAAAGAGAGGGACTGTGTGCTGAATGCCGGAAAAGACAAAGGAGAACTGTTTACATGTAAGGACTTGCAGATTTGTTGTCAATCTTCTTGTATTCTCTTAGCTGCTTAAGGAGTCCATTCAAGGTTTGGGTGCGTGATCATAGACTGCCAACAATTATTTTTCCTGAGTTAATGGCAAAAGCAAACACACACCAACAAAAAGCCTAAAGTGCATTACCCTGCCTGAGTAACCAAAAGGGAAAAAAACTGAGAAAAATACTGGTATAGGGGTATTTAGGAATACTGAGTCAACGTTTCATAAATGCTTTTCTCCTGTTTCAGAATAGAGAGGATTTTCTGCCTGCTTATGCATGTTTTGACCACTTTGTGTATAACGCAGTACAGTGTGATCAATCTTTTCTTATTTTTCCAGCTATATTTTTTCTGTCAGTTTTCAGAAAAGCAAATATTTGTGGCTGGAGTGCAGTCAGGGAAAAATCACAAACAGATTCTTTATTATTATTCAAAGGCATCCTCTTGAAAGGTAGCTTTGCAATAGGGTTGGGGCTGTGGCATGTGGGGACAGAGCTCTCTAAATGGGAGCACTAGCGCATTACCTCTTTAATTTTTATTTACCTGTTTTCAGAATATCCAGAACAGATTGAAGGCGAACAGTACAAACAGGCAATAGACAATATGTAAGATGTTTCCTTGCAGAGGGGGCAAATACTTTAAATACTGCAAACATTCATTTTCTTCAGCTGTAAGTACCCACTTCAAACAGATCCTGTACATGATCATAACTAACCTTCACCAACACATTTAACCTCCAAGAAAAGATCTGTACACTTGCCAGCCCTAATGTGACCATACCATGTGTATCTGTTCAGAATGAGAGCAATACTTCTTTTCCTCTGCATGAATGGAACCAGTGATAATCTTTTGAAGTGGTTTGATCACGTATCTGAAGTTCCCTTTGAAATAAAGAGAAGCTGTGGAACATGTGCTAAGAAGAGGTTTTTTGGATGACATCCTGTTTTCTTCCTCCATCCCTTTCGCAAGAGAGGCCTTCCTACCTTTTCCATTTGACACTTTTTGTCGTATTTGCTTATTTCACCTCTTATGGTGCAGCCATGACTTGTTTCCCCTTTGCATTATCAAACTCTTCTTTTTCCCACCAGAAAGTGATCATACAGGGTTTTGTTGCCTACTTCTCCCTGACATTCACTAATGGCTGCACAAAGTAACTGTCAGTTTGCTACTTTCTCTCCTGTGTTTCCAGGCGAAAGTCTTCCTCCTCCCAGGTAACAAGTGGAGAAAGAGCTGGCTGAGTGTTTCCTGGACTATCTTGCAGTCTCCCAGCTGCCTTTTCCTAAATGTCAGGGACGCTCTCCAGCATGGTTACCATGGTGCGCTCAGCTAGCATGCCTGCAAGGGTTCGCAGGAGCCAGCACACCCACTGCACCTTTATAGGAACATGCCATGAGGGAAGGCACTTACCTGCTGTATCACAGTTAAATAGAACATAATGAAAGGTGCTTTTTGGTGCATGTTCTGTATAAAATTGGCCCCAGTTTGGTACTGTAAAAAACATCAATTTTCTTTTTGCCTCCATTTATGAGAGTGTTGGTATATCTATAAATGTGGTAGAAGTTATTCATATAAACCGGCTCGTAAATGTAAATGCTGATGAACAGTGAGATTTATACTGTGCTGTATTCATTAACTACCTTCTATAAAAAGATTTGAAAGTGCTTTCTATTTCTTCATATTATATTATTCAATCTGAAACACTGTTACTAGCAAAAAAGCTTTTCTTTGGTACCGTTTCCTGATGTGAAATTCAAAACAAATGAAGTACAATGTGCATCCAGCCATCAGAGAACACTGTTTTTTTAAACCTCAGGTTTATAGCTAGCAACCTGTAGATAGATTTGTAGCTGAAATGACAAAATCCTGTTTAAAACTCCCAGAGATTTAAAACCTCACTTTGAAATGCCATGCAACTGTGTCACAGTATTGTTGCTAAAATACGTAATTCACTTATAAACAAATTTCAAACATAAACATGAATAAATGCCTTTGTTCCAGATAATGCTACCAGTAAGTTCTGTTCCAGTCACTTGTTTCAGATTAAATTGATTGTATTATCTTCAAGAAATAGTTAGACTGGAAATACGTAGTATCTGATTCAGTGATCATACAGAGAAGAGCTCTGAGCTACAGTGTACTTTGGTCTGCCTTCTTGATAAATATTTCATGGAAATAAGATATTCTTCTCCCAGTTGCGCAGCTTTAGCCCTTGTGAATGAAGTCGTTAGGTTTTTCTAGTGTGATGAAGTTCCTTTCATGAAACTTTTCAGGTTTTTCTTACTGGGACCCGATATGAACTTCCCAACTCCCAGCATCGTGCTGCTACAAACAGTCATGCCATCTACATCTTGCATAAAATTAATTGAACTCTGTTTTAAAAGTGGTTGTGTTATTTTGTGTCATAGCTCCACTGAAAGGCTATCTCAGAAACTCACTCTTGACTTTTAAAACTTACCCGGATTTCCAAGCTAGCTGCATTAGCAGACCATTAAGGCCGTCCGAGTCTTTTAGTAGAATTTGTTTGTTTTTCTGATAATTCTTTTCTATTGCCAATATTTACCTGCACTGGTATCCCTCTCTTTTGTTTTTTTTTTTTTTAATTAAACCAAAATTGTCTAGTCTCTTGTCCCCTTTAGATTACTGCACAAGCTTTTCTTGCTCACCCCTGGTTCAGCTAATATTCTTTTGTCTTCAGCATAGGTTACCAGCATCTCTTGCACTTATCACAGATGAACTCTCCCCAGGACTTTGTGCAGAGACATTGATACTTTCCTATCTTTACTAGGAGTTGCTTGGTTACAGCTTCAGAACACACTTGCCTTTCAATCACTTGCCTTTCCATCATACTGTCTGTTTGCAGTCCTCTGAGACTGTCAGACAGTCAGACAGGGTCTGATTCTTTTCCTCCTCCATGTTTTTCCTGTGGTGAGATTCTCATTAGTAACAAAACCTCCCACTAGTAGTTGCTGAACACATGGTTTTACAAATTGCATTGTTGAATTGCATACCATTTCTACTACTCCAGCTCTCAGGGTCAGCAGTTTCTCCCACATGCTATGCTGGACCTCCTTGTGATGGCATGTTTTCACATGTCATGCCATGAGTAGGTGTAATTAGCAAAACTGAGAAACTGCATGCACAGAGCTTAGTACCTTCCATTTACTGCAGCTTACTATTTTTCTCCTGCTCTCGTATTTACTAAACAAGAGAAAGTACTGGTTTGTTCCATATTGTGGTAACAAATTGGAGTCATTACTTATCTAGTTGGCACAATTACAATATTCAGTTTTTCAAAATCAATCTTTATTTCAAAAATATATATATGAATATATATTCATATTCTCATTCATCTTCCTTCCTTCCTCTCTCGCTCTCCCCCCCTCCCTCCCTCCTTTCCTTTCTTCCCTCTTTCTTTCATTTCTCTCTTTCATTTCTCTCTCTATTTCTTTCCCCCCCTTCTTCACTTCCATCTTCCCTTCCTTCTCCCAAGATAACTGAACTTGGATAGCAGCTAAACAGCTGGCTATATTCTCATTCATATTCTACAGGCAAATTCAGCCTCACTTTAACTCTATTGACATGATAAGCATGAGTCAATATAAGGAAGTCGGCTCATAAAGTGTTCTGTGTCCTACGCAAAATATCGCTTATGTTCAAAGTTTATTTCCTGTTCAAGCATCATTAAATTGCAATGATTTATAGTCTTAAAATAAATGCTTGTATAAATATTAAATACCCAGTTAGCAGTTTTATTATGCTATCACCCACAGATAAATCCCATTTTGACAAATTCCTACATAAATAACATTGTAATTATTGCTGCGTAAGTACTAAATTTTACAACCACAGATAATTACCTATATCCAAATTTCAAACTTCAGTCTAACAGCCTGAACTAAAGCCAATAGAAATCAATGAAAAGATATCCCTTAATGAATCAGTCCTACCATATAGTTACAATCAATTTATATCACAATGTGTTATGTTTCTAAATAAAATTTAAATGTCTAGATTTTAGTAGATGACAGACTGGGTAGCAGAACTACTCAGAAATACACTGCAAATATTTATTCTACTTTTGGTGCCTAAAAGTTATTAAATGATTAAAAAACTTCTCATAGCAAAGCTAGAAGTGTTTGGCAGTTAAGTGAGGAATCCCTCTCTAATACCCAGTGGCAATTAGCTGTCCCTGTCCAGACCCCTCATTATTTTACATTATAAGAGAAATTACAAGCATATTAGCTTGATTCTAGAAAGTTCATCATCAGTGAAAATTAAAGTTGACATTTAATTGTCCTGAAGCTTCATATTTAATATCTCACTAAGATGAATGGTTCAATTTACACTTTCCAGAGCTATTGTTTCATTCTATGGTAGTACCAGGTCCAAATTAATGCATGCAAGTGCAATTTTTTCTGCACAACTAAGAATGAGACTTTACAAAATTAATCGTAATATGAAAATATAAAGTAATTTCAGAGAGCATATCAAGATATATCCAACAAAGCTTCTCTCTGGATGTGATGTATTCAGTATTTTCACTAGTATCTCAGATGACAGAAGAAAGAGAGGGCATTTGCAAATTCATGGGGGACACCGTGCTGGAAGTTGCAAGAATTTTCCATGATGTAATCAGAATTCAGAATGAGCTTAATGAATTGGAGAAATGTTCTGAAATCAATCAAATAGAAGTTATCAATGCAATGGTAACAATAAAAACAAAATACCCCAATTGGGAAAGAAAATCAAGCATATAGATGCAAAATGAGGACTGGCTGCTTAACTGGCTATATGGCATTATCTGTAATTGTATCTGAATTAACAATATGCTGTTGTTGCAAAAAAGGCAATCCTGTTTTGAGGTGAATTAGCAGGAATGATGTATAAGGCATGGGAGGCAATTATTCTGCTCTACTTGTCACTAGGAAGGTCTCAGCTGTTCTGTATTCATCCTTGGGCCTCACACTTGTAGAAAAGACAGTGACAGATTGAGAGAAGATCCAGAAAAAAAAAAAAGCAAAAAGAATGAAGGGGGTCTTAGAAAGCCCAAAATCTTTGGAAAAAACCTGAAAGAAATAACTTGGTATAGGAAGGGAGTTACGATAATAGTCTTCAAATATTTAAAAGTTGTTAGAAGTGATCAGTTGTTCTCCATTCCACTGAAGTGACAAGGATGACAGTTTAATTTGAAGAAGAGAAGATCTAGGTTCAATATTAGAAAAAACTAACTGCAAGAATAGCTAAACTCAGGTTGCTTAAGAAGGCTGTGGAATCCCTGTCAATGAAGCTCTTTCAAAAAATGAAGACAGGCATTAGTGAGGGACACTCTAATTATGCTTGATCCTGTAAGGAAGGAAAGGATCCAGATGAACTTTCAGTCTCACAGAGTTGTGATGCTTTGGGATAGCTTAAGACCCTATTTAATAATCTTCCAAACAACACCTAGGATGTTTGTTGTTGCATAGACAAAGAGAATACTACTGACCATTCTTGAAATTACACAGATTTTCAGGTTTTTGCTACTTTGATAATCATCAATCTAAGTCTAAGAAAATTATTTTCTATGCTAGGTCGTTTCCCCATTTTTGACTGTTCAGGCCTTGGGAGGAAAGACTATAGGGAGTGTTCCAGACAAAAATGTTTATTACAGTGAGACCCAGAAAAATGTAAAACATATCTCTTCTGGGAAAAAAAAAAAGGGGGGGGGATATAAGAAAAAGAAAGACAATATTTTCGCTGAAAGCCCTAATATGGCTCATTTCATTATCTGGAATGTGGAACGATGAGGTAGCTCTTATTTTTTCAACTCACTTTCTGTCTAGGGCAAGTGTTTCTTAGGAAAGCTCTTACCACCATGCCCTGACATAAAATATGTGTTGAATTAATTTACTGGGTGATTTAGACTACTGTAATTATTTTTAATAGAAATACAGTAGGATCTAATGGAGCAGTAACATCTGTGTGAGGGCACAACGCTTGTTTCTAGGCTTGGGTGATTCATATCTACAGTTCAAATTTGACATGCATACAAGATTTCTTGTAACTCTTAAATTCATAACTTTTTGTGTGTCTTATCAATCACTTCTCCAAAGCTTTTGGATCCCGTTTTGAAACCCAAACTCATTTGCTTTTCATGGACATTAAAAAGTGATTTGCTTTTCTTTGGACAGTTAGTGCATACAGTTCAAGATCAAATTGATTTCAATTTCTGTGTTGTGGACTACTGCAAACTTGCATTCCTGCATGCTCGTTGCTCTGTCTGATTGAAAAGCTCTTTATGGTGGGGCTCCAAGGGCTGGCAGTGCTTTCTTTCTCCTGCTGCTGAGCAGCTCTGAGCATCTGGGCTGTCAGCAGCTGGAACCTGCTGACCTTCCCATCAGAGCAGCCCGAGGGTTAGATATTTGTACTGCTTTTAGCATCCTCTGTATTTGTAGGCACAGTGTGGAATAGCAGAGTCTGTCGTTTCATCAAACCTTCTGCAGCCCTGCCATAGCAATGCAGCTGCACAACATCATCTGTTCACCCAACTAAGGGCTTCTAGTGGATGTTCTGTGCTTATTGTAGCATTTACATTTTACATCAAAGTGATACGAGAAATCATCTTTGCCAGCATGCTGTCTCAGAACACCTCCACAGCTTCCTTCAAGCAGCATGGTGCACCAGTGGTGCTCACGCATTTGTCCTTGGTGAATCAGTCTCCTTCATGTCACACTTTTGAGCTTTCTGCCTAGCTGATGAGTTCCTTGTAATATTCCCAGAGGTGGCTGCACTGTGGTGTGTGATGAATCTGTGTCCCTGGGAGGATAATGTTTCTTTGTGTGTCATGATACTGCATACTGGAGCCAGAATATATGCCTAGAAATGGAATAGCTGCAAACAAAACCAACCTAACAATAGCAGATCTAGAAAAAACAGTTGTAATAACTTTTTTAAATGTCAGGCTTACACCTGTATATGCTTATCAATCTTTTGTGTGTGTGCTTTCAAACACAAACCACTTTTTGTTTGCTGAGCAGCCCAGAGCAATGACATCATTGGATGTTCTGTGCATGCTTTTAAGATAAGATGGTACATTTTAAAAGCACATTTAAGTAAATGCTCTTTTAACTACACATTTAGGACCTGATTCTAGTTAAGCAGTCCTTTGGGAACTGAAGACACTGCAATTTACAGGGTTATGCATTTGGGTCATTTAAAGACAGAGTCAGAAAAAAAATGTTGCTGTCACTTCCCAAGCATCTTTCTTCTTCACTCTGACATCTTTCCATAACCCATGAAGTGGTTATTCTAGTTGTCAGAAACCACTGGCTTCTTTCTGGAAACAGAGTGCAGAAGTGCTGGTATGTATGAGGAGCAGGGCTGTCTGTCTCTGCATAAGGGCATCATGTTCATCAGCCTCAAGTATCACTTGTTGGGTTGTTTTATTTTCAAAGGAAGCATCCACTGCTATTAATTAAAGTGAAATGAAATATAGAGTCAAACAACACTTTTCTCTTAAAGTACCATTTGAAAATGCATTCAATTTTCTTTTTACCTGTTGGTGTTCTCCATTTTCCACACACCAAAGTTTACAGCTTACAGTCTCCAAAGCTGCAGGCTCCTACATAAAGTGTAACTACTCTGTGTAACCTCCTACAGTCGCTTTCTTCTTCCTACAGTATGGCGCAACTACGTGGTTCTGAGTTACTGACTGAGTTTAAACCACGACACCTGCAAATAAGAGCAGCTCACTGGAATTGTGGTTCCATATGCAGTTTCCCCACCTCTCAAATTAGATGGTCTCTGAATAAAAGGCAAAAACCAGACCTAGAAGACGAAACCAGACTTCAGGCTGTTACCTTGCCCTCCTTCCCCTCTGCTAAACACTCTAAACGGCAGGTGAAAATCAGGCTTCTTTTCAACTTGTGAGCCGAGGTCTCTTGTTACCTAGCGGCAAACAGCAGCCCAGCCTTTCTTGGAAGGGACAACCACTACTTTCTTTTACTGGTTAGGCCTTTTCCTACTGTCTTGGAATAACTCCTTCAGGAAAAATAAACCCAAGAATTCAAGTCACTGCTTCCTCACCCAGTGTTCTAACCACTAGTGTAGAGGCAGCAGTATCTTATCTGTGGCTATCATCCCCATTACCATTAAAAGAGAATTACCTGGACAGATTGGTTTGCCCTCTGGAAGGTGCTTGCCTTCATTATAGCCAGTGAAGAGAGAGACATTTAGATGATGTACAAGACTCTTCACCTTCAGCTGTGTAGCATATTTCACCAATTGCACTAGATGTATTGCATTAAGCCTGTGCAAAAACTTAAGTGCACTTTCCCTCTCAGTTTTCTCTTTTTGTTTAAGTGAAGCTATAGCATGTGGATGCTCAGGGGAAAAACACAAAAACATCCTTTAGAATAAGCAATGTGGTTGCCAAACCTCAAAGGCTGACAAATGTGATCCCTCAAACCATTCTCTTGAAAATGACTGACCAGGTTGCAAGTTGGCAGCAAGCATCCTTTAAACTTTATGCAGGGCAGCAAACCTGCAGCTTAAAAGCCAAAATCTTAAGCAGAAATGCAATTTATGAAACGCTGAAATGGCTACGTATTTCTTACAGGTTATTTATATATTCACTTCTTATTTTCCATCCTCTCCTTCAATGAAGGTTGTTTTTACATTCCACAGCTCATGTGGGAGGCTGTGCAAGGAGTTATTAATAAAATACTAATGCTGTCATCCCATGGGACATATTGTTTATACCATCACAGATGCAGATTATATCTCAGCAATTTTTTAAGAACCTCTTTCTAAAGAAACAGTTGGAGTATGATTACAGTTGTCCACAGTAGTTATATCATACAACAAATTAGGAAATATATGTCAGGACCCATTATTCTAATGGGAGGTCTTGTAAGATTTTTAAACAATGTAAGTAGATGCCAGACTTGCAAACCAGCAGCATGATTCGAAACAATACCCCCAGTAGAAAGGAGAGAACAAAAATACTGTTGGCTTGTACATAGCTGTCAAGTTAATGCTTCACAGGAACTCACAATACTAATCGCCTGTCCTGAATGCATGTTCTCCATTTCTCTATCTCCCTCATAAGGTATCCCTTAAGCACTTATTAGGCCAACACAGCTGAAAATTGCTGAATTTGTTTTCAGTGTCAGCTACCGTCCTTTCAGTGCTGTCCAGATATGAAAGAGACAGAACTATACTGCTGATGTCACTTTGTTTCCTGCAGTATTTGTAAAGAAATGTTTTGGTTTCAAAACCCATTAAAATAGAGTGAGATCTTATATATTTACGCGCTAGCAAATGCCTATTATGCTCAAGGATGAAAATGATAAAACTGTATAAGCAGAGGATGTAAATTCTCCATCCTAAATGGACATTTAAGTAGCACATCTGGAGAAACGCAGCTGCCAAATTTTTAGCAATCAGCAGCAGCATTAACAAGGGAACCATTGTAGTATCTGTAATGGTAATATTTATTTTATGCAACTAAGAGTTTGTCCAAATATCACATTAAATTATGTACCAAATTAAAGGCAAGATCATGCTTTATGGTTTTTCAATGGGCTCTACTTATGGAACAGGGACTTGTCAGACCTAGTCTGAAGCAGTGAGTTTATGCAGGTATACAGCTGCAGTCAAGTCAAATGGCATGGGAATGTGGAGGGGCAAGGACAAGGAGTAAAGCTCCCATAGTATTCTGTGCTTGCAAGCTGAGGATGACTTGAACAGTGATCAAGTGTTCTCAGGAAATGTGTTTCAATTACATTCTGCTCAGCTAAGAAGTAAGACAAGGACACACTTGTCAACAAAATCCCCCCTTAATATGAGACTGAATACTAATATCATGAGTCCCTCACAGTGTCCTCAGTATTTTGGTTTGGTAAGATGGCAGTAATATTATGGGTTGATAGCACAGAGGCTGGCAAGGACAGCACTCTACTTCCTGACATTGCCAGTGTGGTCATGGAATATAATTTTCCAACCTGTGGAGTTGTATGCACAATTCATCCCCAGGTTTTGTGGGTCCCATAAATGAGGTGTGGTGCCGAGGATGGCCATGCAGAACATTTGTAATGCCCTAGGAGTGATAAGCTCTGTTATAGCTTATGCAGCTCTGGTGAATGGGTTTTCTTTCTGACTTGGCATCACAAGCACATATTATTTTTTTCTTTACAAGGTGCAGCATGATGGGAAAAGAGTATTACTGCATATCTTCGTCAGTGATCTAGATGGGGGGACAACATATACCATCAAAAAGCTTGCTTATGATACAAAACTAGGAGGACTGATGAGGGAGCTCAACAGGCTGGAGAAATGGCCTGACAGCAGCCTCATCAAGTTCCACAAGGGCAAGTGCAAAGTCCTGCACAGGAGGAGGAACAGCCCCAGGCACCAGTCCATGCTGGGTCCAACCAGCTGAAACACGGTTTTGCAGGAAAGGACCTGGGAGTCCTGGTGGACACCAAGTTGAACACGATCCAACAATGTGCCCTTGCAGCAAAAACAAATGTTAGTGGTATCCTGGGCTGCATTAGGAGAAGTGTTTCTAGCAGGCTGAGGGAAGTGATCCTTCCCCTCAGCCCAGGTGAGGCTGCACGTGGAGTACTGTTCTGGGCTGCCTTAGTACAAGAGAGTTGCAAACATGTTGGAGAGAGTTCAGGAAAGGTGATGGGCACAAGCTGAAACACGGGAGGTTCCCTCTGAGCATCAGGAAACACTTTTTTGCCTGTGAGAGTGACTGACACAGGTTGCTTAGAGAGGTTGTGGAATCTCCATCCTTGGAGATACTGAAAAGCCAGATGGACATGGTTCTGGCAAACTGGCTGTAGACGACCTTGTTTGAGCAAGAGGATTGGACAGTGACCTCCGGATGTCCCTTCCACCTTCAACTGTTCTGTGGTTCTGTGATTCCGAGTAAGAGTATTACACAAAAGACATCATGACTAAACTGGAAAAAGAAGGAAGGAAATAGAAGAACGACAAGCTAAGAGACGACAAGGGTGAGCAAGTCTCAATATAAGTCTGCATAAGTCTTCACAGAGTAAGAGTTTCAAAACCAACCACCAGTCACGGAATTATTTATCAGAACTTCTGTGTGAAAGGATATTAGCGAAAGTAGAAACAGTATAGGAAAAAAACTTCATTTTCAAAAGATCTCCTGTGACTCACAGTCACAGACTGGCAGTCTTTTCTGTGAAGTCAAAGCCATCTTTTCTTTGCAGAAACAAATCCGTGGAATCTCCACTCCCTGAGTCTTCTAGATTTGATGTTTCCCCACAGGGAGATAGGCTGTACTGGAAAAGAGATTCTGGGTATTATTCCAAGATAAAGCTGATTCTTATGCAGGGAAATGTTGTTGCTGCCTACAGCAGAAAGAAATTATTAAAGAAAGAGTTCACAATTACATATGCAAGAAGCTGTCTCTGCATTTTCTCAGAAACTTTCATTTACATAGTGCTTTTGCCTTGCTTTCCCACCCCCGAGCTCCCACATTTTTCTAATCTAATATGTTATTCCCTATTGTAGAATTGATGTGGAAGAATCATATAATTAACCTACAGTGGGTTTTTGATCAGCCCCTTCAAATTGACTTCTTTGTGTAAATGTCATACAAGTTGTTCACAAGTGAGGCTAATGCTTTTGTATCTTCAAAACTACCAAGAGATATAGATTCAGTACTTGGACTTTAGTATGCTTTAGATATGCCTTAGATAGAAATTCTGGCCTTATATGTGTTTTAAAAAAGTAAGTCGTTTATTTATACTCTACATAATTAGGTGAGGTTTTCGTCTGTGATTTTCTTGATTATGATTTTCATATGCAGTCGGAGTTTCTTGTTTGAGAATATGGGAATTAACCATCGTTTGATACAGACTTTGATCAGCAGAGGTCTTGTGACTTTGGTCACCAGAGGAAAATTTATCACAATGAGAGCAATCAGCCATTGGAGAATAATCCTCCCAGGGAAGTGGTAAATTCTCCAACACTGGCCACTTTCAAGATTCAGCTGGACAGGGTGCTGGGACACCAACTCTAGGTCATGATTTGCCAAGAAAGTTTGGACTAGTTGATGCTTGAGGTCCCTTCCAACCCTGTATTCTATGATTCTGTGATTGAACAGTAATGGAACTGTGTCAGGAATCTCTTAATTCATACAGTGCTATTTGATGTTAAATGCCATACTGTTTACACTAGCCATTGTGTTGGAATAGCAAATATACAATTAGAAATTTATTATATTTAATTATTTTTAACAATTACTTTCTCTGATTGCGTTAATAATAGTGGGGTTTGATTTGCCACAAAAATAGTATCTATTTATATGGACAGACTAATGTTATACAAGGTGTTTTGTGGCTATTATTTCTGTGACAAGAATAGCTGGCTGTCCACATGGATATGGTTGTGGGACTGAGGCCTTGTTCAAATGAAAACCAAAACACCAGAGAAATACTACAGAAGAATTAGACTATGATTTAGTGTTTATTTGTGCCAGTGTAAGCTAAATGTGGAATAATCTAAGATTCAAATTTGAAATGTGGCAGGTATTTTGCAGTAATTTCCTGTGTAGCCTTCACAAGTGCACAAAGATTTAACATGTCCCATTGTAAAAGTATTGATGACTGGGGATCATAGGGAATGAATATCTTTCTGAAGTTCAAAAGTCAAGGTTAGGCATCTACATTAGGCACCTAAACAACACAAGGGGGAGTTACTTGCCTTGGAATCCACAATTAGCAGAAAGGTGCCTGTTGTGTCATCTCTGCTGTTTCACAGCTGAATGCTTCAGTTGCTGGTCTACAAAATCATCCTTCTCCTTCCTCATCTTCTTGGATCTTGAATTTTTAGCCTCACCATATCACAGCACTGGCAGTGATTTGTTCTCCTTCTCTTTTTAATATTCTCAGGCCTTGTCATGGGAAATACAAAATATGGATCACGAATAATCTTTTTTTGTGGCTGAAGAGGGTATTTAACTCGTGTTCTCCTGAATACACTGCCTGGCTGTATCTGCTGTCTTCTGGGATATTGTATTAAAATGGGCATCCACTTGAATGCTGTTGAATGGCAGGAGGTGCAGCTGAAGAGCTTTGTTTTCATCTTGGTGCTGTTGGCTGCACAGTCTGAGAGTCACTATGTGCGTGCTGGCTAGTGCCTTGGGAGGTTGTGGCAAGCGATGATTGGCTTGTGAATCCAGACTGGGCTTTCATTTTGGCTGCTCAGCTTAGTCAAACTGACAGTGCCTCAGGGCACAGGCAGTGATAGATTATTTAGGCAGCTTTTGGTGAAAATTCGGGTACCTATTACCTACTGTAATGTAGCTTGGTCTCTTGAGCTTGATCAGCTACATTTCAGTTAGCTACACAATAAACATGTATCAGAGAGATTTTGTCCTAACAGCTTACAGATCTGGGTTTCTTTTCATTATGGCTGTCCAATTCCTCGCAGGCTGAACTCGAAGATTCTTGTCAGAAAATTTTTCTTCTGAATTCAGCAATTGTAAGTGCATTTTTCAAGATAACATACCAAAATAACATTTACATTCAAGATAACTTGTTTAGGGTAGCATAAACTATTTGCTGAGCATAAAATTGGTACTTTTCACTAAGGGAGAAAAGGAAAGGAGAAGCAGCCATAGTTAAAATTCCAGTAAAACTTAACCTGGCTGTATAGAAGCCCTCCACAAATCTAGAAATATATGAATTCTTGAATACTTGGGATCACTTGGTACTAAAGTCACTTGTGTGAATCCAACCCCCTCTTAGAACTGGCTGATTTCCTTTATGTGAATGATAGTGTAAGTCTGTGGCAGAAGATAACTGCTCCTCTGCACTGGGGAGAGATATAATGGTTAGATGACATTAATGTGTCAGGGGTACCATATGTTCCTCTTGTTTCTGCCACACTAACTTCCTGCTTACATAAATGAATCAAGAAACACGCCTTTAATTTATCCACCTGTGATAAAGTATGCTATATATATATATATATTCCTAAGTGAATGGTTCACTTAGTAAAACATTTATCTGCAGGGGGTAAAAAACACTCTACATATTTGATTCCTGGGTAATAATGTAAAGAAAGAAAATAACATGCTTCTCTGACCCTCTTTACTTTCCTGTTTGTAGAAATTAAAGGGAAGTATCTTTTACTCCTCAGAGAAAAGAAAAAGAAAAAGAATGGCACAAATCTCCATGGAATTTGATTATTCTGTGTATTAGCCTTAGATAAAAAGAAAAAAAAAAAAAAAAAAAGAAGTACTAGGCCGTGAAAGTGTTTAATGATATAAAGCAATACTGAGATGGAAACTGGAATCCCCACTATGAACTTTTGGCTCAGGGGGAGTAGGTGAGGTGACAGTTTCTATTTCTTTTTTTTTCAATATGAGTAGTGCAATGAATAAAATCTTAGATTCAGAAAATGTGAGGTAAAAAGCAGTGCTCCTAACAGCAGCAAGACATTTCAGGCCAGTTTTCGCATCACAGGACTCAGAGAGGGCCAAGAACTTACTGCCTGACTGAGGCAGATGCGAGGCCACAGTTGCCCAGAGATGCATGAATTACATGTGTGCCTCTGTAGCAGTTAACGTGGCTTCCATTCTCATTTCAAAAAGTTTCCATGGTAGAGTACAGTGGAAGAGCTGTGAAGCTATTAATGGACAGAGTTCCCCATCTGAGGTAAGATACTCCTGCTGCTCAATAGGTTTCAGCTATGCACTCTAAAGAATAACTAGTCAGCACAGAAAGTGACTGAAAGATTTACTGATTCAGCCTTTTATAGATCTGCAAAGGAAAAACTGAGATTCACACAACGTATTTGTGCAAAAAATACTTGGAAGGAATATCTACAGTGTAGTTCACATAATGCTGTTATCAAGTCAAGGCTGGGTAAAACCTCACTCAATGGAAGAGATGGCTAAGAGTGGTTTTGAGGATGTAATAGTCTAAATCACATAATAGTATTATTTAAATTTAACATGGAATATTATCAGAGGAAGAATCATATATATATATATTCACTGACATGTCTGTGGCAGTTCTGAAAGTATCTGTTATAAAGTCTGTGGACAAAATGGAAGTGTAACGATAACACTGAAATTATACTTAGTCCAAATAAAGTAATACCATTAGTGCAGGCAGGTTTGTGGAACGTTAGGAGGGGGGTGGGTTTTTTGCATTTTTCAAAGAACTTTCTTTTAATCTGGGGAGGAAAGGGAAAGAGAATTCAAGTTTTTGTTATTTCAGTCAAAGGCCTTTCTAAAGAGCTGTTTTACGAACTAGAATTGGCTTGCTAAAGTAGAAATAAAATCTGATAAGAAACTGTGTAGATGAGCACACATACAGCTATGGCTCATGTATATGAAATACGTATGGCTCAATATAATACTATGTAATAAATTTCTGCCCATCACCTCCTCTTATCTTCGCCATTATGCAAACATTATATGTATTGAAATTCCCACAGAAATGTGATGTCGGATTCTACTAAAAGGTGCTAAAAAGAAATCCCCACTTTCCTATAGTATTATATTCATCTGGAGATATGTAGGAGCTTCATTTTATAAAAATTGAAGCTCTGTAAAAATGGGAACCTGGGAAGAAAAAAACAGAATTACTTCTATATCCTTTTGGACATTGGGGTAATTTATCTGCTGGCAGTTGCTGACCAGTGATATAATCCAATAATCCTTACTGGATTATATTTTTTTTCCTTATGTTTGTCTCACTTTGGTTTATTTTTTGCCTTGTCCTTGCTTTTCAGGATCATTTTGTTATTCTTTACAGTTAAAATAAGTGCCTTTTTGCTACTTGAGGGTTAAATGCCAAACTCTTTCATGGCTATTTGTGGAATTTATGCATTCACGGTTCCACCGGTGGTGCTTAATAGTGATTTTTTATGTATACACAGCTGATCTGATCCAAAGCCCAGAGAACCTACTGGTGATTTATTCATATACTTCAGCAGGCTTTGGATCAGAACTTACAGCTGTGGCCTTTATGAGATATATTATTCTTCTAGATAGGCTAGTACTGACAAAAGTTGTTTTGTAGATGATAACAACAGAATCACAGAATCACAGAATCCCAAGGGTTGGAAGGGACCTAAAAAGATCATCTAGTCCAACCCCCCTGCAAGAGCAGGGTAACCTACAGTACATCACACAGGAACTTGTCCAGGCGGGCCTTGAATATCTCCAGTGTAGGAGACTCCACAACCCCCCTGGGCAACCTGTTCCAGTGCTCTGTCACTCTTACAGTAAAGAAGTTCTTCCTGATGTTAACGTGGAACTTCCTATGTTCCAGTTTACACCCATTGCCCCTTGTCCTATCACTGGATATCACTGAAAAAAGCCTAGCTCCATCATCCTGACACCTACCCTTCACATATTTGTAAACATTGATGAGGTCACCCCTCAGTCTCCTCTTTTGCAAGCTAAAGAGACCCAGCTCCCTCAGCCTCTCCTCATAAGGGAGATGTTCCACTCCCTTAATCATCTTTGTGGCTCTGCGCTGGACTCCTTCAAGCAATTCCCTGTCCTTCTTGAACAGAGGGGCCCAGAACTGGACGCAATATTCCAGATGCGGCCTCACCAAGGCTGAGTAGAGGGGGAGGAGAACCTCTCTTGACCTACTAACCACTCCCTTTCTAATGCACCCTAAGATGCCATTTGCCTTCTTGGCCACAAGAGCACATTGCTGGCTCATGGTCATCCTCCTATCCACCAGGACCCCCAGGTCCCTTTCCCCTTCGCTACTTTCCAGCAGGTCAACCCCCAACCTGTACTGGTACATGGGGTTGTTCTTCCCCAGATGCAAGACTCTACACTTGCCCTTGTTAAATTTCATCAAGTTTCTCCCCGCCCAACTCTCCAGCCTGTCCAGGTCTCGCTGAATGGCAGCACAGTCCTCTGGTGTGTCAGCCACTCCTCCCAGTTTTGTGTCATCAGCAAACTTGCTGAGGGTGCACTCAGTTCCCTCATCCAGGTCATTGATGAAAATATTAAACAGCACCGGTCCCAGCACCGACCCCTGAGGAACTCCACTAGTCACAGACCTCCAGCTAGATTCTGCGCCATTGACCACAACTCTCTGCCTTCTTCCTTTCAACCAGTTCTCGATCCACCTCACTACTTGATCATCAAGCCCACACTTCCTTAGCTTATCTATGAGGATGCTGTGGGAGACAGTATCAAATGCCTTACTGAAATCAAGAAAAACTACATCTACCGCTCTACCATCATCCCTCCACCTAGTCACTTCCTCATAGAAGGCTATAAGGTTGGTCATACATGACTTCCCCCTCATAAAACCATGTTGGCTGTTCTTAATGACCCCCTCATCCTTGATATGCCTAGTGATGGAGTCAAGAATAAGTTGTTCCATCATCTTTCCAGGGATGGAGGTAAGGCTGACCGGTCTATAATTACCCGGGTCCTCCTTCTTGCCCTTCTTATAGATTGGTGTGACCTTTGCCATCCGCCAATCCTCAGGCACCTCGCCCATTTCCCACGACTTACCAAAGATGATGGAAAGTGGCCTAGCAATGACCTCCGCCAGCTCCCTCAGCACCCGTGGGTGCATTCCATCCGGACCCATCGATTTACAGATGTCCAGTTTGCATAGCTGATCCCTAACCCAATCCTCATCTACCAAAGCAAACTCCTCCTTTGTCCTGACTCCTTCTGGGGCTAAAGAAATCCGGGGCCCTCGGGGAGAGTCTGCAGGAGTAAAGACAGAGGCAAAGAAGGCATTCAGCACCTCTGCCTTCTTTATATCCTCTGTCTCCAGGGTACCCACTTCGTTCAGCAGTGGGCCTATATTGCCTCTTGTTTTAGTTTTATTTGCTATGTATTTGAAGAAGCCCTTTCTATTGTCTTTAACCCGACTAGCAAGATTGAGTTCCAAGGAGGCCTTAGCTGTCCTAATTGCCTCCCTACATCCTCTAACAACTGTCCCATATTCCTCCCAAGCGGCCAGCCCCTCCTTCCATAATCCATAGATTCTCCTTTTCCACTTGAGTTTGCCCAGCAGCTCCTTGTTTAACCACGCCGGTCTCCTAGATCCCTTACTTGACTTCCTACTCATTGGGACGCTCCGATCCTGAGCTTGGAAGAAGCGGTCCTTGAATGCTAACCAACTATCTTGAGCCCCTTTACCGCCTAGTACACTTTCCCATGAGACTTCCCTTAGCAGTTGACTGAAGAGGCCAAAGTTGGCCCTTCGGAAATCCAGAACTGTGGCTTTGCTAGGTATTCTATTCCTCCCACACAGGATCCTAAACTCCACCATCTCATGGTCACTGCAGCCAAGGCTGCCATTGACCGTCACCACTTCGACCAAACCCTCCTTGTTGGCGAGTACTAAATCTAGCAGCGCTGCTCCCCTAGTTGGTACGTCCACCATTTGCATTAAGAAATTATCATCAATGCACTCGAGGAACCTCCTAGACTGTGAATGACTGGCTGTGTGAGTCTTCCAGCAAATATCGGGTAATTAAAGTCCCCCACGACGACTAAGGCATGTAGTCGCGAGGCTACTTCCAGTTGCCTGTAGAAAGCCTCATCAACTCCTTCGTCCTGATCAGGAGGTCTGTAATAGACCCCCACAACTGTATCACCCGTGCCAGTCAGCCCCTTGATTCGTACCCACAGACATTCCACTTGCTCCTCATCCGACCCCGGACAGAACTCAATACATTCTAGTTGCTCTCTCACGTAAAGAGCAACTCCACCACCTCGCTTTGCTGACCTATCTTTCCTAAAAAGGACATAGCCATCCATGACCACATTCCAGTCATGTGAACTGTCCCACCATGTCTCTGTAATCGCCACTAGATCATAACCTTTAGCCCGCACACAGACTTCTAACTCCTCCTGTTTATTCCCCATGCTGCGTGCATTGGTGTACAGGCATTTCAGGGAGCCAGTCCTAGTACCCTTTTTCCCCTGGGGGACAGGGTCTAAAGAGCTATCCTTTCCCACAAGTGAAACAAGAGATTGATAGTCCTCCTTAGCCCGCCATCCTTCAATCCCTAGCATGTTCCTCTTGGGCTTGTCCCCAACAGGCCCAGTTAAATCCCCTCCCCCCTTCATAACTAGTTTAAAGCCCTGTCAATAAGCCCTGCTAACTCCTGCCCCAAAACCCTTTTTTTTCTCTGGGACTGGTGTATCCCGCCTGTCACCAGCAAACCAGGTGTCCCATACAGCAGCCTGTGACTGAAAAACCCAAACCCCTGCCTTTGGCACCAGTCACGTAGCCATACATTAACCTGCAGAGTCTTCTTATATATCCCTTCACCCTCGCTTGCAACAGGTATGGAGGCAAACACCACTTGCGCTCCAGACCCTTTAACCAGCCGTCCCAGGGCCCTGTAGTCTCTCTTCATTGCCCTTACGTTCCTCGTAATAATTTCGTCACTGCCAACCTGAAAAACCAGCAGTGGGTAGTAGTCAGACGGCTGCACCAGTTCAGAGAGCTTCTTTTTAACATCTCTAATCCGAGCCCCAGGCAGGCAGCAGACCTCCCTGTGGGGTGGATCCGGTCGACAAATGGGCCCTTCTGTTCCCCTCAGAAGGGAGTCACCCACCACAATTACTCTTCTTTTCTTCTTGGTTGGGGAAGTTCTGAGGTATGTGGGTGAGTGACTAGCCCTGGGTGACTCACTAGATAGATTTGCCTCACCATCTCCATTCACCTGGCCCTGAATTTCCAAGACCTCGTACCTGTTATTCAAGGGCAACTGGGAGGGAGGAAGGGATTGTGAGGGTTTTCGCTTACCTCTCCGAGGAGGAACCTCCCTCCATCCATCCTTGTCCATTAAGCTCTCTCCTTCTGTCTGATGGTAGGAGGGAAGGGGATCCATAGTTTGTTGAACCACTTCCCTCTGCCCTTGCCTTAGGGTGTGGTTCCACCAATCTATTTCACTTTCACACTCTCTAATGGCTCTCAACCTTTCTACCTCCTCCCTCAGTTCAGCCACCTGCCTGAGCAGGTCATTTATTTGCTCACAGCGAACACAAGCAGTATCACTGGCTCCCTCCAATACAAGTGCCAGGCTCAGGCATTCGCTGCAGCCAGAGACCTGCACAGCTGCATGTCTGCAGGAAGGCTCAGTCTGGATACCCACATTAGTACTCACTACAGCTTTCGATCGTGTTGTAACCATGATCTATCTGGTCAATCAATCCGTCTACGTCCCTCAGCACTCCTTCCCCCTCCTGTACTCCAGGCGAGTCCTCTCGATGAGGCGGTTGGAACGCTTCCCTGCCCGCTCGCCTGCCCGCGCGAACTGCCGCGCAAACTGCCTCGACCCTCTGCCTCGACGCTCTCTGTTTGCCGGCTCTGGTCGCCGCGCTCCCTGGGAAGGTTTTTTAGCCACTCCCAGCTGGTGCCACTCCTCCTGGCTCCGCCCCCTGTGAGTCAGCCCCTCGCGGGAGCTGAGCTTCCGAGTCCTGGGCAAGTCCTGTTGAGGACTTGAGGCTCCCTCCTCAGTGGCTCTTGTCGCTCTGAGGTGAGGCTCCTGGACGCTGATCTCTCCCCTCTCCGCTCCGGTGTTGCAGGCGTCCTCTCTCAAGCTACTCACCTCAGCAACTCGTAATAGTACACGTTTGGTAAGAGGAACAAGTACCACCACAGAACTTTTCATGGAACTGAACGGAGTGCTAATTACCATTTAGTGGTCCAGGAGGAGGGAAGAAAGGGAAGAAAGAGAGGAGAGGAAGGAAGAAGGAAGAGGGACGGGGAGGAAGTGGAGTGGGGGAAGAGAGGAGGTCATATAACAGGAGAGAAAAGGAAACTGTACTGGTTTTCTCTGTGAAAGCTGAGATATATGGTTAGATCTGTTGATCTGTTGAGAAGCTGAGAAGGAGAAAACAACATGCACTCTTAAAATTCGTTGTTGCATTTTGTTTCTATACTGAGTGCCTGCTTCTGCCACCCAAGATAATTTCTAAAATACAGCTGAGCTTACCTCATAATGAGGAGTGAAAAACGATGACTGTCATAGTACAATTCATTAGATTTAGATGCTGTTCTTTACTTCGGTAAACAAGAGGTTTCCTCTAGTTTGAGGTGGGTTTCATTGTGCTCATCTCCTGGGACTACACCAGCTCTCATTGATCAGATAGATGCTCAATGATAAACTTGAAATAGGTTGTTTCTTCCTCTTACTTTGCTCAAGCTGATCATCGTTTAAAGTGCATGTTTTATTTCTGTTTAAAACTCATGCAAGCTTTGAGTCCACACAATTTTTGTCATATGCAGCTTTTATGTTTCTAATAGAATGGTACTTGAATGATACGGGACAGAAGCTTATGCCATAAGCTTCATTTATGCCCGTGTTCACCAACAAAAATGCAGTATACATCCACTACTGTGCAGTAGCTGTAAGTCTGGGAATAAGCTTTCTTCTAGGAAGTACAGCTGAACTGTGATGGGGCTGTACCTTACTGGAAAGATGCCGCTTTTATTTTGCGAATCCGGGGTTGCTTTAGATGACAAAGCCTGCAATCCTCCCATTTTATTTGTCCTTCCTTGCTAGCAGTGTACCAAACAGCTTAAAACCAGATGGGGAGTCCTCTGCTTATGAAAGATCATACAAGCTTTTGACATTGTCATGGCACAAAATTCACAGCTAATTTTGTGATATCCAGCATGAAAAAAGTTGCAGCTGTGCTCGCAGGCCCTTGTTCTTGTGGGGGACTTCAACCACCCTGATAAATGTTGGAGCGACAGTACGGCCCGGCACAAACAATCCAGGAGGTTTCTCGATTGTGTGGAAGACAACGTCCTTCTGCAAGTGTCCTGCGTTTAGCAGCAGCACTCAGGGTTTTTCCTTCTTAGTAGCTGGTGCAGCGCTGTGTTTTGATTTTCGGGCTGGGAACAGCGCTGATAACACCGATGTTTTTAGTTGTTGCTAAGTAATGTTTATTCCGGCTAAGGACTTTCTGAGCCTCATGCTCTGCCAGGGAGGAGGGGAGGCCAGGAGGAAGCAGAGACAGGACACCTGACCCAAACTAGCCAAAGAGGTATTCCATACCACAGCACGTCATGCCCAGGGAGGTAACTGGGAGTTACCCAGAAGGGCATGGGCTCTCTTCAGGGGTCTCGAACTCATTCGGTGGTGGTATTGTATTCTCTTCCCTTGTTATATTTTCTTATCATTATTATCAATGGTGGTAGCAGTAGTGATCTGTGTTATACCTTAGTTACTGGGCTGTTCTTATCTCAACCCGTGGGAGTTACATTCTCTCGATTCTCCTCCCCATCCCTCCGGGAGTGGGGAGGGGGAGAGGGGAAGGAAAGAAAGAGGGAGAAAAGGGTGGGGAGTGAGTGAACGAGTTGTGTGGCTCGGTTTAAACCACGACAGCAAGTAATAGAGGAGCCGACAAGGAGAGGTGCCATGCTTGACCTCGTGCTCACCAACAGGGAAGGGCTCGTTGGAAATGTGATGCTCTAAGGCAGCCTTGGATGCAGCTATCACGAGATGGTCGAATTTGAGAACCTCAGGAGAGTGAGAAGAGTGTGCAGCAAGCTCACTGCCCTGGACTTCAAGAGGGCAGACTTTGGCCTCTTCAGGAGCCTGCTTAGTAAGGTTCCATGGGATATAGCCCTGGAGGGCAGGGGGGCCCAAGACTGTTGGTTGATATTCAAGGATCACCTGCTACAAGCTCAGGAGTGTTGCATCCCAACTAGAAGGAAGTGCAGCAGGAGGGCCAGGAGACCTCCTTGGATGGATAAGGAGCTGCTGAGGAAAATTCAAAGGAAAAAAGAGACTTATAAAAGGTGGAAGCAAGGACAGGCGGCCTGGGAAGAGTACAGGGATGTTGTCCGGGAAGCTAGGGACCAGGTTAGGAAGGCTAAGGCCCAGTTAGAATTAAACTTGGCTAGGGATGTTAAGGATAACAGGAGGGGATTCTATAGGTACATAGTGAATAAAAGACAGACTAGGGACAGTGTAGGTCCCCTCCAGAAGCTGTCAGGAGAGCTGGCTACCCTGGACTTGGAGAAGGCTGAGGTTCTTGCCTTGGTCTTCACTGGCAAAGGCTCTGACCACACCACCCAAGTCTTGGAAGGCAGACACAGGGACTGTGAGAATGAGGACCTTGGGCCCACTGTAGGAGAGGATCTGGTTCGAGACCATCTTAAGAACCTGAACGTATACAAGTGTATGGGATCTGATGAAATCCATCCACAGGTCCCGAAGGAGCTGGTGAATGAAATTGCTGAGCCACTTTCCATCGTATTTGAAAAATCATGGCAGTCAGGTGAAGTTCCCGATGACTGGAAAAAGGGAAATATAACCCCCATTTTCAAGAAGGGGAAAATGGAAGACCTGGGGAATTACAGACCAGTCAGTCTCACCTCTGTGCCTGGCAAAATCTTGGAGCACATTCTCCTGGATGGCATGCTAAGGCACATGAAAAACAACAAGGTGCTTGGTGACAGCCAGCATGGCTTCACTAAGGGCAAATCCTGCCTGACCAATTTGGTGGCCTTCTATGATGGGGCTACAGAATTGATGGACAGGGGTAGAGAAGTTGACATCATCTAACTGGATTAGTGCAAAGTGTTTGACACTGCTCTGCATGACATCCTTGTCTCTGAATTGGAGAGACATCAATTTGATAGATGGACCACTCGGTGGATAAAGAACTGGCTGGATGGCCACACGCAAAGAGTTGTAGTCAATGGCTCAATGTCCGGCTGGAGACCAGTAACAAGTGGTGTCCCTCAGGGATCAGCGTTGGGACCGGTCTTATTCAATGTCTTTGTCAGTGACAGGGACAGTGGGATTGAGTGCACCCTCAGCAAGTTTGCAGATGATACCAAGCTGTGTGGTTCAGTTGATACACTGGAGGGAAGGGATGCCATCCAGAGGGACCTTGACACGCTTGTGAGGTGGGCTGATGACAACCTCATGAAGTTCAACCATGACAAGTGCAAGGTCCTACACCTGGGTCAGAGCAATCCCAGGCACAGCTACAGGTTGGGCAGAGAAGAGATTCAGAGCAGCCCTGTGGAGAAGGACTTGAGGGTGCTAGTCGATGAGAAAATGAACATGAGCTTTCAGTGTGCACTCACAGCCCAGAAAGCCAACCGTATCCTGGGCTGCATCAAAAGGAGTGTGACCAGCAGGTTGAAGGAGGTGATCCTGCCCCTCTACTCTGCTCTCGTGAGACCTCGCCTGGAGCATTGTGTGCAGTTCTGGTGTCCTCAACATAAAAAGGATACGAAACTGCTGGAACAAGTCCAGAGGAGGGCCACGAGGATGATCAGGGGACTGAAGCACCTCCCATATGAAGATAGGCTGAGAAAGTTGGGTCTGTTCAGCCTGGATAAGAGAAGGCTGCGTGCAGACCTCATAGCAGCCTCCCAGTATCTGAAGGGGGCCTATAGGGATGCTGGGGATGCCTTAAGGACTGTAGTGATAGGACAAGGGGTAACGGGTTAAAACTTAAACAGGGGAAGTTTAGATTGGATATAAGAAAGAAATTCTTTCCTGTGAGGGTGGTGAGGCACTGGAATGAGTTGGCAAGGGAGGTTGTGAGTGCTCCATCCCTGGCAGTGTTCAAGGCGAGGCTAGACAAAGCCTTGGGTGGCATGGTTGTTTTGAGGTGTCCCTGCCCATGGCAGGGGGGTTGGAACTAGATGATCTTAAGGTCCTTTCCAATCCCAACTGTTCTATGATTCTATGACTCTATGATATATGAAATGAAGGAATAGGCCATGCTCCTGAGCACTGGGCAAAAAGCATTGTCTATTTCTTAGTGTTGTATTCAGTTTCATTATTTTAAGTATTACTAGAGGTAAAGGAAATCATTGATACAACCTGAATTCCTCAGAGCATGTTTTGGAAGTATTCAGGGCCTCAGAAATTGTTAAAGATGAAATAAAAGCATGGGGAAATATATTGTTTCTTTTACATTGGACATTTTCTGATTTGGCCCTGTACCAAATTTCCTTCCTTAACACTTACTTGAAAAATATAGCTCAGATCTTAACGCTACATTATTTACAAAAAATTAGGTGGCAAGTTTTCATTATATATTGCTACATGATTATCTAGCAGCAGTTATATGCAAATTTAGGAGCAGTGGGATGAGAATAATAGAAAAGAGGTATCTTGAAAGGCTGACTGAGTCTCTCCCATAATCCTTTCCCTAGTCTAAACAGCTATCTCATTGAGTGCACTGCAAATGGAGCATCAATGATAATTTGTTTTTCACTAGCATAGAAGCATTTGATTATATATTCTCAGCGAATGAAAGAAAGAGAAGGGGAATAGCAAACCGCTGCTATACTGAAAGAAAGCTGTCCATTGGCATTCATCCTCCTACGCATTTTTCTCAGTAATTCACTTATTCCGACTGTGAGCCATCAGACTGACTTCCAGGAAGAAAAATCACCAGGCAGACACTGTATTAGCAATACTGATTGCAGTTTTCCATTTTATCTCAACAACTGTGGTGTGAGGTGTCCCTGCCCACGGCAGGGGGGTTGGAACTAGATGATCTTAAGGTCCTTTCCAACCCTAACTATTCTATGATTCTATGATTCTGCTCGATGGGATGTTTTTCTGTGGGGATAAGGTAAAAAAAAAAAAAAAAAAAAATTTTTCTCACTCGCTTGCTTTTTCATTGTTTTATGAAGCAATGTCTGAGTTACCATAGATGTGAAGCAAGCATAAAGTTTATGTTCAAATAAATAAACAAAAGATGAAAGATCCAATAATCTCAAGATAACAAAATGTTTCATCAGAATTTTTGCGATTTATCTTCTATGTTAGATTTTAACAAGGGGTAAGTGGTCCAGCCTGTTTTACATGTGGAATAGTGAAGATTAACTTAGCAGAGTTCAGGTGAAGACAGGTTAGTGCTATGCCATCTTTTAGGATATTCTTCTCAGGAAAAGTCTGTATTTTTCTGTGCATGTTTTTTTTTGTGTGCACGTACACATGATACACAGAATACAGTGTAGCTGTGTTAATACTTACCTACAAAAATGACAAATAAGACACTGAACAAAATAATAGATTAGAAGGTTTGGCTTTCCTGGATGCATCTGGTTGCAAAGGAACTAGGGTTTTTTTGTTGATTTTGTTTGCTTTATTTGAAATATTGCACCCAACAGTAACAAAATGTATTGCATTCATTTCTCTGTTCCTGTATGCATGCCAAAAAGTCCATGGGATAAATATATTTGGCTCCTGCTCATTCAAAAGCAAGTTACTTTATCAGTGTTGAACTTTGAGGGTTTAAATGCTGTTAATTTTTTTTGGAGTGGCCATCCAGTTACTCAGAGGGCTGTCTCTCTTTAACATAACCAGTATAATTTCATATTTGACCTAAACACTGGCAAGCAATCCAGTCTTGGAAAACCCACAGTTAAATCACTGAAACGGGCATTATAATTGGATAAACCCAAACCTGGAAGACAAAGCTCCCTCTCTGTAGTTGTGACTCTGTCCTGACAGGTAATTTCACCCATTAAAGTCTGGATTTTTGCAATCTGAAGAATTTTTATAAACTTTATCAGGCTAATCATAAACAGGCTGTGGGGATAATTGGGGCTTTTGGAGGCAAAAACCACAAACCCTAGAAGTCCTCACAATGAAGGTGAAGCTGAAACCAAAATGTTTCCCTAGAATGCAATGCCTTATGTCATGTTTTTTGTAATATAAACTATGGTAACATTCACAGGATTAGCACTGGCTAATTGGCTTCTCTTTTTGTGCCAGTGGCACACTAATCCAGAGTGTGAACTGAAATACTTCTTCTGCCTTGGAAGATTAGAGACCGCATAGTGCAACTTTTGGTAATAAGCTAAATGCCATAGCTATCAATGGTATGAAGTATTTTGAAGTTTGTTGATCTCCATCTCCTCTGGTCATCCAGTTTGGATGCACTCTCTAAATAGTGAAGCAAAAATAAAGGGGAGGGTGAAGAATAGCTCTACAGTTTGGTATTCAGAGCAGTATTGATTTAGTATCTAAATTTAATCTTTGTCCCAATACAGGTACCCGCATCTTTTCATGGCCTTATTTCTGATTTTTCGTATCTGAGATAAATTGTGTTCGTTCTGCAAAAAACCCCTTCAAATCATTTAGCACTTCAAAGTGGTTAGTAACATATTTGATAAGGCAAATCCATTATTAGCAGCCCACACAGAAGGGATATCCTTCATCCTCTGTATGTGTCCAATCTCTGTTTATAAAACTAAATATATAATTGTGAAAGCAAAAGCTGGTGAAAACCCCTCTCCTGGTAAGCTGCTGGGAGGACCACAGCCCACTCAGTTTCACAGCTTGTCTTCATCTGTGCTCAGCCTTTCTGCTTGCAAAGGATACTGACACACAGAGTCGTCTGACATACTTTTTTTTTTTTAAGTATTTTTACAAAATATAAAAGTACAGTAAGACCTTGTGGGCCAGGTCTTCCAAAGACAGCAGCAGAGAAGGGCCATGAGGATGATCAGGGGGCTGGAGCACCTCCTGTATGAAGACAGGCTGAGAAAGTTTGGGCTGTTCAGCCTGGAGAAGAGAAGGCTGTGTGGAGACTGTGGCCTTCCAGTATCTAAAGGGAGCCTACAAGGATGCTGGAGAGGGACTCTTCATCAGGGACTGTAACGATAGAGCAAGGGGTAACAGGTTTGGACTTAAACAGGGGAAGTTTAGATTGGATATAAGGAAGAAATTCTTTCCTGTGAGGGTGGTGAGGCACTGGAATGGGTTGCCCAAGGAGGTTGTGAATGCTCTATCCCTGAGTGTTCAAGGCCAGGCTGGACAGGACCTTAAGCAACCTTGTCTAGTGTGAGGTGTTGGAACTAGATGATCTTAAGGTCCTTTCCGACCCAAACCATTTTATGATTTTATTATTCTATATAACTGGAGGTCAAAAGGAGAAATGGATACTTGTTGCAGGGATGGTCACTGGGACTAAAGATGAGGAGCAGAGATAGGTATGAGCATTTCTCAGATAGAAAGGGTAGGACAATTTTCCTTGGATATGCTGCCCTGCGCAAGGCTGGTAAAGGTTATGGTATAGGCAGTCTTCCATTAACTTATAATCTTTTGTTGAGGCTCATTTTCATTCATTGTGAATTGTCAGTTATATCTTCTACACTGACAGCTTTGACAAACATTGCTTCCTCAGTGCACTCTTGAAGATACATCGTGCACATTTTTATTCTTCTCATATTTCCAAAACACAGTTTGGGGGAATTCATTTTCAAAGCTCAGTTGCAACAATATTTTTCAAAATGGCTGGCATGGTTTTGATTTATGATTTCCATCATAACACCTACAGTAAAACAATCTGCTCTTGTTTAAAAACAGTTGGTTCTTTCACTTGTGCTTTGGCTTTCTGTAAGTCATGTAAACTGCAGCGATTTCACCAGCTGCTGCCTACACTGGATGCATTTATGTTAACAGTTTAGTTCAGATTGGGAGTGGACTTCAGAAGCAAATATGCTGGTTGCACCCCGCTTGCCAAGCTTTGGTTCTCAAGGTAGAGCTGTCTCACAGAGACTGACATAGGTTAATCTCAACTAATACTAAACAGGAGATGTGCATCAGGAACTTATCTAATGCACTTAAGAAGCCGATGGTTGTTCCGCCCATGAGACCAGAGGTAGGCTGAGGTAAAAATCTTCTGAAAGACATATGGTATGGACATCTGGTCCTCACACTATAAATCTGCTCATGTTGGTCTGCACTACTTGCTGATGTAGGCACAACCAATATCTGCTCCAGAATTTGCAGAATTTATGCATAAGCATGTATTTTGCTGCTCAAGTATAATTTAGATCATCATGACTGAACTCCAGTTCCTTCTGGAATTCCCTGTGTTCCTGCCCCAGCCTAGAGCCTGCTATTGATTTCCTGCACATCTCATCCCATTGCTTTGGATCAGTGCTACAACTACTCCGTGGTTATGCAAATGTGATTTTCCTCTTGAATTGCAAAATGTACACACATCTTGTTCCTCATTACTATGTTTGATATCATTTTTACCTTATACACTGTGTTTCTCAGTGCTGAGATCACTTTTACTTCTGCAACTGTAAGCAGTACTGGTGTCCTTTGCTTTTGTAACTTTTCCAGCTACACCAGCTGCTGGACCACAAAGAAGAAAACTGATTAAAAGTTGTCAGATACATATTCAGATTTGCAGCAGGAACATTGACTTGAGCATTCAGTTAATTTTTCATAGCTGGAAGTCTTATCTCTTGTCCTCTGCAACCGTGAAATGCTTTTCATTTATTCTTGGTTGATTTCAAGGTAACATTCATACAGATAGGATAGACATGTTAACTAGACTCTAGCTGAAACAGTATTTGCATCTTTTTCATGCATAATATACATAGATCAGCTTCTTACCATGACAATTGTTGTGTGTATGGCAATATGTAATTACATGAAAATCACTATTCTAAAACATTCTTTGGGGTATAAAGATTCATAGATGCTGTAAGATTTTAGTAAGTTACAAACAATAAAGTTCTTTACGAAAGAGGAAACTTTTTATTATAATCGCTTGTCTGAATTGCCTTTGTTTCTACACAGTAAAAAGACAGAACATTTTCAAATCTTTTTAGCAAGCTCATCTCATAGGTGTGAGGCCTCTCTGGGGGATAGGAATCATAGACTCATACAGTGGTTTGGGTTGGAAGGGACCTTAAAGATCATCTAGTTCTAAACCCCTGCCATGGGCAGTGGCACCTTCCACTAGACCAGGTTGCTCAAACCCCCATCCAACCTGGTCTTGTTGAACACTGCCAGGGATGGGGCATCCCTGGAAAGGAAACAATGTTGCTTATCATGCCTTCTAATTTCTTTAATTTCTTTGTGGCAATACTTAGGAAAAGCTTCACATCCAGAGTGAAAGAGCAAACTTTGTTTTTCTGTCGTTCAGGCCCCAGCATCACCATAGTGCCTACAGCCAGCATCCAATGTAAATCCACATGCCCTGGTTCTGAATGCTGTAGCAGATTATAGTGTTGGCATGACACTGTCTTCTGGGATGAGCTAAGATTACTGTTGTTATCATTAGCTTCATGCTAGTAACTTGTTCTATTACACACTGAGGCAAATTGAAGAATTTACATAACAAATAATTTGCATAATTTGCATAACAAAACCACAAATATGAAATTGAAAGTTGGAAGGAGAGGGTGGAATATTAGCCACTCTTTTCTTATGAAAAGCACAGTAGAAATCAGAACAGTGCATTATATTCACAGGTGAGGTGAACTGTAACTGACAGCTGATGTCCAGGACAAGCAGGAATTTAGAAGGAGCTGGAAGCTTACCCCATGTGCCATTCCCAGGGGACCAGTGCTTGCTCTTTACAGGTCTCTAATCCTCACTGCAGGACAGCTGCATTCATAACCTTGTGATTTAAATTCATTTTGGTTTGCTTGTCCCTAGCAGTTTCTCCTGTTGCTCTTTGCAAGAAGTAAATTGGTTTATACATTGGTTTATATGTAGTATACATCCATTTTTTATGTAGTAATTCTGATGAAGCAAAGTGATATTGGTAACTTGCCGGACTTGATACTTGTTGAATAATTTACCTCAGGTTTGTTTCTCGGTAGATAGCTATCCAGATGACCATCTTGTATTACTGTCTATTGTCATGGTTACAGGACTGGCTGTATCTCTTCTCCCCTCTCTTGAGTTTTCTGAGTGCAATATGAGGGCTGTCCTTGCCTACGGTACAATATATCGAATCTTCCACTGACAGGCTTGGATATAGCGCAGCAGCCTGTAAATGAGCACTGGCTCATTTTAAGGTGTCTAATTGAATTAAAATGTGTGCATTGGATACACTACTATTAGCTCTGAACTACCAGTAAGAGGGAAGCTAGCTGAAGCAATTACATTTTCTTAGGTCTGTGCAGTTAACTCTTGGTTTTAATTAGCCTTTTGAAGCATTACCAGAATTCCCTATCAGGAAAAAATATTTATATGTATGCAAACACATAAAAATACACAAAGTGCTGTAGTATTTATATTATTATATTATATAAACAAAAGTTTCTAATGGCAGCTGCTAACTCCTCACACTGATCTGTGGAGTGCTTGAGCATTTCTTATGGAAAATAATCAGATCTTTGGTGAAGAAGATGCAGTCTGTGTCCAGGTTGTCTGTATATGAATTGTCCACAGTGAAATGGCCATGGAGGCTCTGGGCCCTGAAGAAGGTGCAGGACTTCCTGGCCGCTCTTGACCGGCAGCTGCAAAGGGTCATGGCCGGAGTGCATGGGCAAAACTGGACCATACTGCTAGGCTCTCCTACCGCAGCATCAGTGACTTTTTTCTTTTTTCAGGATAGTATCATTTCACCTTTTTCCCTCTGTGTAAGGATTTTAAAAAAGATCTTACTGATTTTATTTATTAAAAAATTATATTGGATGGCTGACCTCATTGGGCAGAATTAACATTAATGGCATTCATATGATTGAAAGAGTTATTTGGAAATGAGGGGTTTGCAGTAATTCCCAAGTTCCCTTGAAAGCCAGCTTCTTTCATCTAAAAGCTTCCCTCTCCCCATTTTTTTTATTATTTCTGTATGTTGTGTGTGAGGGGGGTTTTGTTGTTTTCTGCTTTCCCTAAAGATTCATAAGCATGTGTGTATGATTTCTAAAATGGTCAAAAAGTGACTTAACTACTGAAGGCAGTATGAAATGCTAGGTGTGCTTATTGCTGCAGATGAGGCCCAAAAGAAAGGCAGGTATTCTGATTACAGATTTCAAACTGTATTTAAACTGTCCCACACTAAAAATTGTGTGGATACTAGTTTAGGTTTTAAGTGTATTTACCCCAAATGTTTTGTTTTTTAGGAACTTTGAACCAAAAGAACTGGGGAAAGAAATATTCAGCCTGTAATGGTGCCAAACAGTCTCCTATAAATATAGATGAAGATCTTACCCAAGTAAATGTGAATCTGAAGAAACTTAAATTCCATGGATGGGAAAAGGAAACTTTCGAAGATACTTTCATTCGCAACACTGGCAAAACAGGTAAAATGTCAGATTTCATGGAGTTAAAAGAGGTCAGAAAAGTGGTGTAGGATAGACAATCAACCAAGAACTTTTAATTAAACGTTTTCATTTCACGTTCCCTTACATGGTGCATTCTGAATTTGTCCATAAAACAAAAAAAAAAAAAAAAAAAAAAAATTACAACAGGTGTTGACAATAGCCAAACATAATAGAGATATCACACAAATAATTATGTGCACAGATAGAGCCAAAGCAATCACATCATTACTATTCTCCCATCACAGGCACTGCATTGAAGCTAAACATTAATTTAGCATTTGCTTCAAAATAATAATGGTTACTACACTCCTAGAATATGTGACAAGTATACAAAAATGATTTTTTAAAAGTATGAATAAATTGTCTGCTCATCTGGAGGCACTTAATGGATGAGTTGTGCTTTCAAAAAACTCGGGATGGAATTCATCTAACCTACACATAAACACCTATGATGTAGACACTTCTGTCTCAATTACTCACTTAGACTTCTTCTTAACTCAGAGAAGAGAAATAAGGACTTTTATGGTCCCAATTTGTCTTACCTACCTTAGAAATGTATTTTAGAAAAAAGTGATTTATGCCTACAAGTGCTTATTTCTCCCAGCCATAAACCAAACTTATGGTGGCATTTACATCATTAGACAAATCTTTTTGCAACCACTAATAAATCTAGGATAGCAGTAACTAAAGCTGCTTGTTGAAAGTATTGTTTCTTGTTTTGGGCATAGGTGTGGAGGAAGGAATCTCTTAACAACTGTCTTTGACCTTCTACCAGTTCCAGTGGAAGCACTAGACCAGCTATTTTGTTTTATTTTATGTTGGTTTGTTTTCATCTTATATTAGTGTCGCTATTCCTTGGTTTTGTTCTTGACCCCGTCATGTACTTCCTACATACCACTCCACAAATCACTTACTTCCCTCTTGCCCTACCAGCTGAGATATATAAGTAGTGTATGTGTCTTTTCAAGAAATCCCTGAGGAAACAGATTTTAAAGTCCATAAAAGTGAACCGAGCTCTTCATCACCTACGGCAATTCAGGTATTGTAAAAAGAACTGCTAAGCTCTGCAGTTAAAATTGTCTTCAAGGTTTTGAGGAAAGGAGTATAATGAAACTGAACTCCATTAGTGATGCTTTAGCAAGAGGTCAAACAATTCACTATCACTGGAAACCCAAATGTGGGGCTTTGGTCTATTCCACCCTGCTCATTCCCTCCAGAAGACAAGCACTCCCAGCTACAGCATGGGTCCATCTATCTCCATCTGAATACCTGTCATCACCTTCTTCCATGGGAGACTGTTCCACCTCTAAGGGTTATCAAAGACAGGACAGTCTTTCTAGGAACTAACTACAATTTTCTCTTCCTGTGTTGCCACATGATTTGTGTCTAGATTTATAATAATAATGAAGGGGGATTTTCCTTTTTTGTTTAAAAACAAAGCTGCTTGTAGGAAGCTGTGTATTTCAGGGATTTGTTTTCTTTGACAGCTTGGTGGATAAGCCTTTTCTCTGAGTTTTTTAGTGTAGTTCTGTGGCTAGTTTCGGTCAACTGGAGACCAATATAATAGTGCACTTCATTAGATGACTGTTGCAACATGATACGCATCATATTGCAACTAATTGCAACATGAAATGAAATGTATTTCTCCATGCTAATAGTGAATTGCTACACTTTTTACTTAGTTTAAATAACCAATTTTCTGACAAATTGCTTATGAAATACAGAATATAAGCCTATCTTATTTACCTTTTAGCACCTAATACTGAAATATGAGTCATAAATGCCTTGGCTGGCTTTTATATTGACACTCCTTTTTCCCTCTCTCTCTCTCTCTCTCTTTGTTCAGTGGAAATTAACCTGACAAATGATTACTATGTAAGTGGAGGTGGGTTAGACACTGTGTTCAAAGCAAGCAAGATCACTTTTCACTGGGGAAAATGCAACGTGTCATCGGATGGATCAGAACATAGTTTAGAAGGACAAAGATTTCCTCTTGAGGTAAAGTACAGAACAGACTGATGATTTTGAAGATTTGCATTCTGCTAAAAGTAACACTGTTTATGAAATAGCTTTGTTTGTCACTTGATTATGCCTATTTGCAAATATAATCATTCACTTAAATCCAAATTAAAATTATTTAAAGGATGCATTTTAGAAGAGCAGCATAAGGCTTTTATTCCGTGGCATGTTGAGAATGTCTAAACTGTGTTTTCACACATGTTATCTAAGATGACATTAGAATTTGGGTCTTCTAATCTGACAGCATTCAAGCTCCCACTAACAGTTAAGCTCCTACAAGTTTGACCCATCACATTCCACAGCAGTCAGTTGTTTAGATTATAAATGAACTTTTCAAAGCTGGGGCTTTGCTGATTGCCCATGGAAGCTGCTGAGCATTACCAGGACAAAGCGTGACCTGTGTCGCTGGGCTGGAAGGAACTGACAGCAGCACGCCAGGAGCCACCATGTGGGAGCACTAGCAGGCACCCAGACTTCTGTACTGCTGGGTGGTTTGGCAGAATAGCTTGCAGCAGCATGGGAATGGAGTGGAGGAGGGGAGAAGCTCTCACTGAGATCCGTGGGGGCACTATGCAGATAAAACTTTCAGTCCTTAACGTGATGTTGTGATCATTTTCCAGTTAAAAAGGTAAAGTTATGCTAGGCGATTGTGCTGCTCCTCGCTCTAACCCCTTTGGACTTCTATGTCAGACCAGAGCAATAGAGCCTAGGTTGTCCTTGGCTCCAAGGAGAACTGTGAGCCAGGACCTTTCCCTGGGCAGTGTCATTTGCTTTAGCTCATTACCCATTTAAAAATTCCCACTCACATTCCACCTGTCCTGCCAAGGCATCCAAGAAAATATTCTCTTCCATCATCATCACACAAAAACCTAGTAGGAGAGGAGGAGCAGGACACTCCCCCATTCATGTTGGTCACCTGGCACTGGAGGAGATTTCCCTACTGCATCTGAAGAGAGGAAGCGGTGCAACAAACCCAATGCCCATGACAGCAGACAAATGGGGGTACAAAATACCTGATAATCATTTGTGGCCAATGCTTCTCTACACTTACTGCAAGGCATATTAGAAGGACATCTTGCCTTATTCAGGTTTTACCAGTGATTCGGGTTTTACCACAAGATTCATTTCACCTCAGTTCTTTAGGTTAGATGTCCATTATCAGACGGTTTTCTCAGTTTACTATATTATATTATCCATGGAGAGCATTGCACTCCTTGAAAGGATAACTAACTCCTGCATACTTTGTGTTTTTTCCAGGAGAGGTTGTTGTTAGGCAGCTAACAGCAGATGAATTCCATTCTGTATCTTGAGATAACACATGTGACATAGATAAAATAGATATATGTTTGTAATTAAATTTATTGCTTGGACATTTTTTTCTCAAAATGGGAATACAAATAACCACATTGAATATTTTTTATTACTTTTCCATACATAACATTTTAATATATTTGTATTTGCAGATGCAAATCTACTGCTATGATGCAGAACAGTTTACAAATTTCGAAGAGGCAGTTAAAGGAAATGGAAAGTTAAGAGCTTTATCGATTTTGTTTGAGGTAAACAAAGTATATCTTTGTGTCATTAAAAAAGCTTTGAAACACAGCACATGTTCAAACTGAATTTAACCGGTTCCAATGTGTGATCACTGACTTAGAAATTTGCATATATCTTTATAACTTATTCTTACAGAAAAACAATTGGGCAAAATACATTTGCTCTGCTTTAATTCATCTATAATTTTGGTGCTAAACTGCAACTTTCAATTTTTTTCTCATGAAGCCTGTACTGTTAAAAAAATGCAATTTTTTTATTTTTTTTTAACAGATTGGTCTAGAAGATAATCTGGATTATAACCCAGTCATTAACGGAGTAGATAGTGTTAGTCGTTTTGGTAAGTCTGCCTCCATGTTATATTGATTACTGAATAGACTAAATTCTATTTCAGTGTAATTTTACAAAACCTCTAAAAGCGTTGGGGAGCGTGGTTCTCTAGAACTCAGATATGTCTATTTTGTTAGAAGCAACAGAAGTCATCTGGGTAGACCAATCTCTAACCATATGAAATTTAACATGAGTAAGTGCCAGATTCTGCTTCCGGCACAGGGTAATCCTCATTACATGTGCAAACTGGAGGATGAGAGTCTGGAGGGCAACCCCATGGAAAGAGACGTGGGGTTGATGGTAAGTTGAATATGAGTCAGCAGTGTGTCCTGGCAGCCAATAGGGGCAACTGTGTCCTGAGGTGTATCAAGCACTCCATAGCCAGATGATCAAGGGAGGTGAGTGTTCCACTCTACACTGCACTCTTGTGGCCCCACCTCGAGTACTGTATGCAGTTTTGGTGCCTCGATATAAGAAAAACATCAGACTGTTAGAGTATGTCCAGAGGAGGGTGACAAAGATGGTGGAAGGTCTTGAGGACAAGACTTAACGAAGAGCAGTTGAAGCCACTTGGTTTGTTCAGCTTGCATAAAAGAAGGCTGAGGGAATACCTCATAGCAGTTTACAGCTTCCCCGAGAGTGACAGTGGAGGGGGAGGTGCCGATCTCCTGTCTTCGAGGCCCAGAGATACAACACAGGGAAATGTAATAAAGCTGTGTCAGGGGAAGTTCAGATTGGACATTAGGAAAAGATTCTTCATTGAGAGGGTGGCCAGTCAGAACAGGCTTCCAAGGGAAGTGGTCATGGTACCAAGATTGTCAGAGTTTGAGGAGCATCTTAGTTAGGATATCACTCTTAGTCATATGCTTTAGTTTAGGGTAGTCCTGTGAGGAGCTTATGGTCCTTATAGATCTCTTCTAACAAAAGGTAGTCTGTGATTCTTTGATCTATTCCCCAAGACTGAGTATTTCTAACAACAGAAATGTAAATCATAGAATCATAGAATAGTTGGGGTAGGAAAGGACTTTAAGATCATCTAGTTCCAACCTCACTGCCATGGGCAGGGACACCTCAAACTAAACCAAGTCATCCAAGGCTCTGTCCAACCTAGCCTTGAAAGCTGCCAGGGATGGAGCATTCACAACTTCTTTGGGCAGCCCATTCCAGTGCCGCACCAACCTCACAGTAAAGAACTTTCTCCTTATATCCAGTCTAATCTTCCCCTGCTTAAGTTTGAACCTGTTACCCCTTGTCCTGTCACTACAGTCCCTGATGAAGAGTCCTTCCCCAGCATTCCTATAGCTCCACTTCAAATACTGGGAGGCTGCTCCATGAAGCCTTCTCTTCTCCAGGCTGAACAGGCCCAACTTCCTCAGCCCATCTTCATACAGGAGGTGCTCCAGTCCCCTGATCATCCTCGGGGCTCTCCTCTGGCCTTGTTCCAGCAGTTCCATGTCCTTTTTATGTTGAGGACACCAGAACTGCACACAATACTCCAGGTGAGGTCTCACAAGAGCAGAGTAGAGGGGCAGGTTCACCTCCTTCGACCTGCTGGTCACACTCCTTTTGATGTAGCACAGGATGCGGTTGGCTTTCTGGGCTGCGAGCGCACACTGAAGCCGGCTCATGTTCATTTTCTCAATGACCGACACCCCCAAGTCCTTCTCCACAGGGCTGCTCTGAATCTCTTCTTTGCCCAACCTGTAGCTGTGCCTGGCATTCCTCTGATCCAGGTGTAGGACCTTGTACTTGGCCTGCTTAAACTTCATAAGACTGGCATCAGCCCACCTCACAAGCGTGTCAAGGTCCCTCTGGATGGCATTCCTTCCCTGCAGCGTATCAACCAAACCACACAGCTTGGTGTCATTGGCAAACTTGCTGAGGGCGCACTCAATCCCACTGTCCATGTCAGCGACGAAGATGTTGAACAAGACTGGTCCCAACACTGATCCCTGAGGGACACCACTTGTTACTGGTCTCCAGCTGGACATTGAGCTGTTGACCACAACTCTGTGTGTGTGGCCATCCAGCCAGTTCTTTATCCAACAAGTGGTCCATCTATCAAATTGATGTCTCTCCAATTTAGAGACAAGGATGTTGTGTGGGACAGTGCCAAACGCTTTGCACAAGTCCATTATGATGAATGAATATAATCATGAATTTGCAACTCTTTAAATACTAAATCAAGAGAAATGTCTGATTCACTGTATGAATTTTCTTACTCATACATTTCTGGACTTTTATATGTGATTGGAAACCAAATAACCTAGTTGTAGCCATTCAAGATGTGTCTTAGACAGGCTGCAAGGTTGTCTGAATATCAGTATTCATTAGATTCAGCTGAGATTAATTTTTTTTGTGTTTGCTCCTATGTAAATCTGAAATAATCTAATTTTATTATATTTATACTAGCATTATTCAAACCAAATGTTGACAATCTGGTGTTTTAGAATTCCTCGTGGTTTCACATCAGAGCATGTGGGCTTCAGGATGGTGCATGAGGAGATCTGGGCTCTGTTTCTAAATCAGTTTCATAGCAGCTTCACAGAAGAATAAGCATGAATGAGCACTGCCGGGTATTTTCATACATCATGACCTTAAGTAAATGGCTAACTTTGTCTCAGTTTTTCTATATGCAGTGATGCTTGAGATTTTAAAGGCCCTTAATATAGGTAGGTTGAAAGCACAAAAAGTTATCAGCCCACTATTTTAAAAGCTTTCAAAACTATGGCACTAAAATCAAGTTTGATTTTCTCTAGAATAAAAACACCATTCTCAAATGTAAAAGGAAGCAACTTGCATAAATCACAAAGGCAGAGGACGGGGAAATACAAAGCAGTTAAGATTCATTATCTTTGTGTGCCATCTTGTATGAAATACAAAGGAGAATGAGTAATGCATCAAGGCAGACACTGTTCTACATCCTTGGAAGGAGCTGTAAAACTATCAGCAGCAAGATTCAAGATACAGCCACTACATGGCACTTCAACAATGAGCAGAATATAATTGTATTGAACAAAATGCAAATGAGCTCTGAAAATTCAGGTCATTGCTAAATCAAATTCTTCCTCCCGAAGAGAGGTGAATAGCACATGATCTGTCCTTGTCTGTGATGTGCATGCTCTGTTCTTCTTAGTCATATCTGTATTGTGCTTATTTGAATCCTAGTTGATGAGTTCTCAAGCTCTGCAGAGAAGCAGTACTGTTTCTCCTCATTCTTCGTAGGTGTTTGATTTTAGAATCTAGACTGTTAATCACATTAAAATCCAAATGGCAGGATTCTTACTGTAAATGAGAAGTTTTTTGTCCCCAAGATATCTATGTAAAATGTACTGGCCATTCATTTTACTGGAGGAAGAATGTGTTAACTAGACACATACCAGACAGCAATGAGGACTTCTTTCTGAAAATTGGTTACCAAGTTGACAGAAGAAATAGGATAGGCTTTGCTCAGCACTGCCAAATGTTCCCCTTTTGTGACACATGGATAAGGAAGAGCCAGCTCTTAAATCTTACTTCAGTGGAGCAGTCACTGTATAAAGAAAGGCATCACTGATTTGTAGTAAACTGTTAATGTAATTTGCTGCTCTCACCATATTTGTAAGGAATTATGAAGATAAAGATAGGCCGGAAATCTGTACAGGGCTCAAGGAGTAATATCTGTAAAACCACAAGTTAACACACAGTCTGAAAATTCATTAGGTATTCATAAGTGAATACTTCTCAAATACAGAGAAATTTAAAATCAGTAACTTTGCATTGAAATAAGGTGCATAAGGATCTATGTTATTTCAAGATACAAAAGCTAAGTATTATTTTGGATGCAGCAGACAGTAAGGCAGATAATTGTTACAAAATTGATAATTGTCACAGCCTGGAAAAAGGTGCCAGTTGGTACCATTTCTGCCAATTTCTGTTGCTGCACCCTACTGCTGTACCAGCATGAATTTAGGTTTCTGTGGATGGATTCCCAGCAATCCTCATGCATGCTCCCAGCTGCCAAGGTACCAGGTAAACTGCTGACCTGAAAGACGTGACACTGTTTTCACAGGGTGATAAACAGAATGGTCATACTCTCCTGGAGGAGCTCTTTGCATCCTTCTCTGCTTTGTGTTAGAGCTATTACAGTTTTTCACTGTATTTTTAAACCCCCTGATCCATAGAAATTCTGCTTCTGGGGTCAAGAGTAACACAATTCTCAGATCTAACATGACAACAATGATTTTCTGCAGAGGTTAAGATCTTGTGAGAAACTCAACAATTTGAACAAATTCAATGAGAGTTTGAAGCTGTGTCATGAGATCAAGAACAGAGATTTAACATATTTTTTTCTTTGACGTTCATATGCAAGAGAGCGACTTGGCATCTTTGACATTTAGGAGTAAACTTGAAGAAATTGTCATGAGCCAACATACTGATTACTGTACTTATTACTGGAGTAACTCGTCACAACTTCCCAAGTAAATAAAGTTGTTTTGGGATAATATTTGAACTACATAGAAAAGGCTCAGCAATTTATTTTTATGCTAGTCTCTCTGGGCATCAAATGTTGAATGGCCTCAAAATTAGCATGTTTCTATAATAGTAATTCTTTTTGAGAGTTTATTTATTAATTCTTAAATACGTTCATATATGTATATGAATATATTCTAAAATATATTCATTTTAATAAATTCATAAAATACCATTTCTGCAGTATTCTAACTATATTACTCTATTTTTTTTCCAGGAAAACAGGCTGCCTTAGAACCATTTATTTTGCTGAACCTCTTGCCGAATGCAACAGACAAATACTACACTTACAATGGGTCTTTGTCAACTCCTCCCTGCTTTGAAACGGTTGAATGGATTGTGTTTAAAGATACCATAAGTATTTCTGAAAACCAGGTAATCTGCTCAATGTATTCCAACCAAACAATAGTACATAATAAGAAAAGCAGTTGCTATGTATATGGTAAAAGCCCATGACATTCATTGCCACCCCAACAACCTAGATTTTCTTCTATCTGCTTGCAAATTTTTCATGCAGATATTAAATTAGGATGTTTATCTATTACTCCACTGTGTTATCTTTTCTCTTTTTTAGTTCAGGACTAGATTCTGAATCATTTCTCACCTTAGAAGGGAGTAAGAGCACACTTCCTAATTCTGCAGGCTGTCTGGACTTACATAGCCCTGATAAAGATGAGTGCAAAACACTCTTCCCATATTCCCCCAGCTAAATGGTGGTGCTGGGCAAAACATAGCTCCAACAGCAGAGTGATTGAGAAATACAGGTAAAGTAAGGCATTAGATATACTGCTGGTACAGAGGAACAAAAGTTCAGTGCTACCCAGAAGAGCTCAGCTGGGAGACTTTACCCACCATCTGTTTCCCCAGGGCTTTTCCCTGTTAACAGTATCCGGTTAGTTTGTTATGACTTCTGACTTCTGTTTTTTCCCTTGCCTCTTCTAGTTAGCTGTATTTTGTGAAGTCCTTACAATGCAGCAGTCTGGTTATGTTATGCTGATGGACTACCTGCAAAACAACTTTCGAGAACAGCAGTATAAATTCTTTGGGCAAGTGTTTTCATCTTACACTGGACAAGAAGAAATACATGAAGCAGGTATTTACTGAGCAGTCATTCCTCTCTACAGGTTGAAATTATCAGTAAAAAAAGTCAGCCTAGCATGAAGGTACTCATTTTAAATTGTGTAGAAAGTAGCTCACTGTATTATTACTCATAAATCTATCACTTCAGAGAAAAAAAGTAGCAATCATAAAACATGTCAGATTAAATGGAGTGGAAAATTAAATGCTTGTCTTGACCAAACGTTCAGTGAAGATCACGTCAGTTCCAACTTTCTTGCTCTGCGCTTTAAATGTTTCAGACTTAAACAAAGCTCTCTTTTCAGGGGCTGCAAGAGGATTTTGTTTTACAAAGCCATTTGGTTCTTTGTTGTGTAATGTTCCAGCGAAGGCTGAAGTGAGGTCACCGAACTAATTTCACGTAGTCTGCTGAGAAAGCGATAGATGGAAAGAATCCCAGAAGCCAGATTCTGTTTTCTGTTTTACCTAAAACCTCAGGGAGGTTTCTAAAGGTTATATGGCCAAAGCAATACATTCTATAATGGGAAACAAGATATAGCACTAAATATGGAAGTCAATGATTTCTATACTTACAAGCATAGAGGAATAAATAGTAAATGTCTATTTGTGGGGATTATGTTGCTACTCAGGTGGGGATACTTGTAGATTCCTAAACTCAGTTGCATTGTGCTTAATTAGACATAAACAAATGAGTGAAGCATGTGGTGTAGTTGTCTCCGGATGAGAAAGAAGTGTGGGCTCATTTTAATTCACCTTAGTTGGGTGGATATGTTTTTCCCCACTGGAATAATACAATGTAAAAGACTTGCATGCAAGCTAGCAGACATTCATCATTCAGAGCTGCTGGAGGACTTGGTCCACTGCACAAGTACATGATGCTGTTTTGCCGCACTGCTGCACAGGATAACTTTACTGCCTCATTTCTATAAGCAGTCCATGACATTTCTGTTTTGGCCTCAGCTTGTCATGAACCCCTCAGATGTGTGCTCAGGATGTGAATTGTTTTGCTTTGGTCAAAGCCAAGAAATAGCTGTTCTGGCAGGGTTTCTTTGTTCAGGTACTAAGTAGCACTTGAAATTTTGAAGTTTGGAAGAGTATGGAATTGAGCTGCAACAATCAAGCAAATTGCCACAATTAAATACATTTCTGTATCCAAATAGGCTTACAAAAGACATTGTTGATTTGGCCTGACTTAAAGAAAGATCCTGATTCCCCACGTCCTTCTGTTTAGTGACGTTCCCTGGGAGAGAGACCACTTATGTCAATGTGTCAGTAGGAAATGAATCTTCTCAGTCCTTAGTAACTAGGAGTCAATATACAGTGAAGAAATGTCATAGGCAGAACACCTTTGAAGACAGAGACTGGAACTTCTGCCACCTGCAATTCACTTGCCTCCCAGGTGTTTGCAATACAGCCATGACCTTGGCCTTGGCTCTTGTCACTGCAGTAGAAGGAAGCTACTTTCAGCTGTGCTATCCTAATCTAGATTTCTGTAGAGATTTGCAAGAAATAAAACTGGGTAATACTGTTTAAGACAGGTCCTTGCTTCCTTCTGTCCACTCTGTGTGCTGATACCTGAAGGAGTGTAGGTTAAAAAATCTGGTTTGGCCATAAAGAAGGCGGGACAGAAAGGATCATGAAAATTTCAAGTCTACCTGTACATATTTCACAATCTGCTGCTATTTGTGTGCACTATGTAAATGCAATAAGATCATATGCGCATATATAATATACATATTTATATACATACATGTATATATAAACACATGAATGCAATTATAGGATTTGTTTAGTATAGAACATTTGAGGAGCATTTATATTTTCACCTCTGTTTTAAGAAAAGATAAAATTCCTGGGAATCATTAAACTTAAATGTTGAGATATAAAAACTGTAGCATGAATGTCCAAGTCCTCAAGAATAAATAGGTTTATGCATTTCATGTTTAGTTTTCCAAAATTCTTGTAGTCAACAGAGAAAAAGCAATCTTTGAAATCCCTTTAGGCAATGCAAGAGGAATTACTGGAGTGGGTTATACTCGAGTAGATAACTAAAAAAACCCAGGGGCATTTCCATCATTTTAGTTTCACTGTCCTGCTGAGGAGGAAGACTGAGAAAGTGGCTACGTGGACACGTGGTGGCCAGCCAAGGTCAAACCCTCACACATACTTTGCTCCTACACCTCCATCATAAAGAGAGGCTGGGAATACTGACAAACTACTTTTTACCACACACTGGCAGGGAGCTGAAAAGCCCTTGAATGTCTTAATGCAAATGAAGTGTTTTCACAGCTTCCACAAGTGAAAATTGGATTTAAAAGATAAAAATCTCAAACCCATATTCAACTAAAAGTGGAAGAAAGCAACAAATGTGGAAAAAAATACCCTGAGTTATCCAGTGCTGCCTCAAAAGTACATGTAGTTTTATTCCGACTGTTTCAAACTGAGAGATGCGTAAATCCAGGCTTTTTTCTTTTTAAAAATATATATCTGAATAAGGAAAATTTGGGCAGCTTATAAAGGTCTTTTTGTCAAAAAAACAGTCCAGGCAGTTTTTGGACATTATTCCTCTAACGTACCCTGGTGCTACGTGATTATGCAATTCAGTTTAGATTAAGAGCTTCTAAATTACACGGGTAACATTTTATTCCACAGAAGAATAAGCAAATACAGGTGCATTATCATGATATGATACTCAAAACCAGCATCTCTGGTGAAAGCAGAGACCAGAATTCAAGCCCAGCAGGCCGTGTCTTCCTGTGAATAGTATTTTCCTTCTGGAGACTTGTAATCCAGATTAGTAACAGACTCAATCACTACCTTTCTTGCAGTCTCCTTGCCCAGACTTTCTAAAAGTCAGTATCAGAGCAGAAGTACTTAATTAGGTAAGTTGTTATGTGATGTCCTTGCTTTTCCCAGTCTCTAGGGAGGAAAAATGGAAAAAGGCAAGAGCAAAATACTTCTGTGTTACTGAGACTGGCAGGAAAAGAAAGGAAACAGCGCAGGTAGAATGACTGATGAAGAGGCATCCAGAAGAAGGGCAAGAGGCAAATGCCTGGGAAGGAACTGAGGTGAAAGAATATGCAGATGACTGTCATGTAGGAATGTTGTTGGTTACTGCTGAGATGAACAGGACCAAGCATCAAAGGAAAACAAAAAGGGAAGACACCTTTTTATAGGGGGGGGAGGGGGGGGAAATAGTTGGAAGAAGCATCTGGTAAAGAAAACAGGAAAACGGAAAGAAATAATACTGGAATCACCAATCTTTTACCTTTAAAAGCATTATAATACTGCTCACTTGGTCTGAATACACTCAGTTTTCACAACCAAATTCACTCACAGATGAAAGAGGGAGGAAAAAGGACAGTAGAGTTTGAAATAGAGAGAAGCTTTGTACTTATACTATGAAAAAGTGGAGAGTTATTTTAAACACCTTAAAAAAAGTAGCTGAAGAGCATTTAGATACATTGAAAAAAACATTAAATCAGAGTTTGTCATCTGCATTCATGCTCAGAATTGAGAATTGCTGGTCTAATGATTTCCTTTTGCCATCTGGTGGAAGTGGGGTGGAACGACAAGTTTTAGTAATGCAATGTACACAACTTGGTTTGGTTTTCTTTGGGGTTTTTTGTTTGTTTGTTTGTTTTTATAAATTTGCCCTTCCTGTATGTCAATTCAAAGAATTCCGTGTAATGAATAAAATGCTATGTTGGCTATATAGCACAGGAGATTCAAGGCAAGCTACAGAATTCAACACATAGACTAACACTGCTCCTACCAGTAGCTCACACACACACAAAAAAAAAAACCCACTGCTTATTTTCCATTGACCAGCTCAGACCAGCGCTGCTCAAACCTGCCCACCAGCGTGCAGGATGGAAGAAATCGGCTTTAGACTGAGAGAGGGCAGATTTAGTTTAGGTATTAGGAAGAATTTTCCTGTGAGGGTGGTGAGGACCTGGTACAGGTTGCCCAGAGAAGCTGTGGCAGCCCCATCCTGGCGGTGTTCAAGGCCAGGTTGGACAGGGCTTAGAGCAACCTGGTCTAATGGAAGGTGTCCCTGCCGATGGCGGTGGCGGAGGGGTTAGAAGTAGATGCTCTTTCAGGTCCCTTGCAAGACAAACCATTCTGTGATTCTGAGGTTCGTTTTCAGAATATTTTCTTGAGGGGTTTCAGTGCCCTCCTGTGTTCAAGTGGCAAATTGCAAAGTTAATAGAATTTTTTCTCCTTTCTTTCAAAATGCAGTCTTGTCAACCAAAAGTGTTGTAGTATCATGGTGTTTGCTTCCTTTAAAAGAACTCCAAAGATTCTACACTTGTTTTGTTAATTAGCTAGATAGGGTTTTTTGCTTTCTTTTCCTAGGTACTCAGATTTTGGTTTAAACAAATTCTGAGATTTGAAAAGTACATTTCTTCATTTATTCCAAATAGGGAATAATTAAGCAACTACTGGTGCAAAAGTCAAGCTAAAAGTTTTGTAATAAAAATATTTTCATCTAATCATTGTAATATGTACAATTTAATTAAATTGTTGAATGATTCAAAGTAAACTTCATGTACTTTGGTCAGTGATTTTGAGAAGTCTAATAGATTAAATAAAGCAGTAGAAATAAGGTAGTATATGAAGCAATAGACTGAATAGTATGCCTTTTCAGTACATATGAAAGGAAATTCTGTCCATAAGAAAGGAACTTTCCAAAAGCCAGGGCAGGCGTGGACAGCCCCTCTGACCATTTGTCGTGGTTTAAACCCAACCACAAACCTCTTTTACTCACTCCCTCCCTTCTTGCCCTCCCCCAACTTCTGGAGGGACGGAGAGGAGAATCAAAAAGAATACAACTCCCATGGCTTGAGATAAGAACAGCCCAGTAACTAAGGTATAACACAAATCACTACTGCTACCACCAGTAATAATGGTGCTAAAGGAAATAACAAGAGGAAAGAATACAACACCTCAATACCAGCCGACCAATAACTCACCCCACTCCCCCCAGCCAAGCACCGACCGATACCTCCTCCAACCCTGCAGTCCCTCTACCCCTTCCGGGTCACTCCAAGTTACATCCTGGGCATGATGTGCTGTGGTATGGAATACCTCTTCTGCTAGTTTGGGTCAGGTGTCCTGTCTCTGCTTCCTCCCGGCCTCCCCTCCTCCCTGGCAGAGCATGAGGCTCAGAAAGTCCTTGGCCAGACCAAACATTCGAGCAGCAACTGAAAACATCAGCGTTATCACCACTGTTCCAAGGCCAAAAGATCAAAACACAGCACTGTACTAGCTCCTAAGAAGGAGAAAAATGACTGCTGCTGCTCAACCCAGGACACCATTTCAACCAAAATTCAAAAACCATGCAGTCTCAAAGAGATAAAAAGAGGGATTTATGCCAGGGATCCCTGGCCCCCATTCTGAGACATCAGAACAAATTGAGTTGCACTACTGTCAAATTAGGAACCACTTTTGACAGTCATCTCCATTCTTCAGTGCTGGGTCTTAGGACACAGTTCCCCCACCAATAGAGACTACGATGAGACTAGGGGAGGGCGAACAGGGTCTCAGTCCAAACCCAAACAAGCTATGAATAATGCAGCTCTATATAATGTTGCTTTATTTTTTCATATATCACAACTTACTGGTCATTTTTCAATGAGCTTCAGCTAAATAATTACATTTTCTGCTAATGTATTTTTTCATACAGTTTAATCTACATTTGACCTTGCATGTTATTTTTGAACCACACACAGGTACTCGAGGGACTTAAAAAACAAATGTCAGTCTCAGTAAATTTCTAGCACACTGGTAATCAATATATCTGTATGTCTAGAAAAGTACTGAAACATGGATCTTGCTTGAATGTGTTGAAAAAGCCTGGCAGAGAGGAGAGTCTGAAATACATGCAAGAGCAGCTGCCTGACCAGGAGTGCAAGTTCCAGGCTCACAAAGGTGCATGAGCCAGGTCCAGGACTACAGCAGTCTGCTCAGACATTTTCAGCCTATGTCTAGATGGTGCCTTAATATAGTATAATATGAAATCACTACCTGCTAGCTTCATCATTTTTACTGAAGGAAGAATGCATTAACTAGACACATACCAGATAACAATGATAGCTTCTGTCTGACAGTTGGTTAATGTGTGGACAGGAGAAATAGAAGCATGAGCTTTGCTCAGCACTGCTAAATGTTCCCCTTTTATAACATATCTACTTCTCCTGTTTGCCTTTTTTTCTTCTTTTGGTACTATAAAAAGATTCAAACATCCTTGAGAGAAAATTGAAGTGTGATAGGTTTACCTTTAACCTTTAAAAACCTCTCTGACAGGACAAGAGGTAACAGCCTCAAGCTGCACCATGGGGAGGTTTAGACTGGATACTAGGAAAAAAATCTTCACTGGAAGGATGGTGAGGCATTGGAACAGGCTGCCCAGGGAAGTGGTGGAATCACCATCCCTGGAAGTGTTCAAAAACCGTGTAGATGAGGCCCTCAGTGATACAGTTTAGTGGTGAACTTAGCAGTCCTGGGATAAAGGTTGGACTTACCGTAAAGGTCTTTTCCAACCTAGTTGATTCTGTGATCTTATGACTCTATGATTGTGAAAGACCCATAAAGACATGGTAATGGAGAGTTTTCATCCCCAGGACATATATATGAATATGGTTTGTGGTTTACATTTTATTTATTGTGAACTATTCATACTTCACAAAATATGGCGGGGGGGGGAATGATGACCATGATGTAATCCTCAAATTAACTTGCTTTTTAAAATCTAGTGTTTAAATACTGGCTCTGTTTACAGTGCATGGCATCTTGGATATTTTAGTCAAAAACTAAAGATGAGGCACCTGAAAGACTTGCACTAATTTTCTCTGGAGGTGGCTTAAGGTCTCAGTAAAGTCACTTGTACAATTTTAAAAATAGCATATTCTTTCCTCTTTCTTCCAGTTTGCAGCTCAGAACCTGAAAATGTTCAATCTGATCCAAAGAATTATACCAGTCTTCTCATTACATGGGAAAGACCTCGGGTTGTGTATGACACCACTATTGAGAGATTTGCTGTCTTTTATCAACAGTTGGATGGAGAAGACCAGACTAAGCATGAGTTTCTGACAGATGGGTATCAGGACTTGGTAACTGTAAACTCTTCAAGTTTCGTACAAAGGGGTGATGGCAAAACACTCACTGTTAATTATCTTGAGGGATTAAACAGTAGCTGAGAGCTGAATCAGTGAAAAATCACTTCTTTGGCTGCAGCTCACTGAAGCTGTACTCCATTCTTCGGCTGTGAAGCTACAAAGACCAAGAAAAATAAGCAGCCTGTCTTGCCCAGAAGAGAGAAATCTTTTGCTGTTTGCTGTTCTGATTTGCTTTTACTGTCCCCAGAAGTTTATGATCATATTAATCTCAGAGCTCCTCAACCATAAACCCCTTAGTCAGTTAATAGTGATCTATGCTTTGTAGCTTACTGATGTGAAAGAATGATCTGCACAATCAATAAGATTCAGTACAATCATACAGCTATAAATATTAAGTTACTGATTTTACAGCTTCGTGGTGTTTTACTAATGTGATCTGTTCTTCTAACCCCCTTTAAAGACTCATAGCTTACTTGCCAGAGATAATGTTACCTAAGCTAGTGTTCAGCATTAAATACTCATATAGTTTGGTATCCTCCGTGTAAAAATTCACAAGATTTTTTTTTTTAAGTTGACTGAAAAACGCTTGTGACAGTAAAATGTAAAAAGCATACATTAAGAGTCCTGGAAGAAAGGAGCTGTATGGTTCATATAAAAATGTGTTGTGAAAAAATTAATATTTTCAAATATTTGAATCTTATTTGCAAGTAAATGATTAAAAATGTTTTTTCTTTTAGGGGGCTATTCTAAATAATCTGCTGCCCAATACAAGTTATGTTCTTCAGATAGTTGCTGTTTGCTCTAACGGTCTATATGGAAAATACAGTGACCAAGTCATTGTTGATATGCCTTTAGAGGACACAGGTAAGTGGTCTTTGGAGCTTGGTGATCATTTTTAGATGAAAATCTGTATTTGAAGAAGTAATTCGTTTGCAAACCAGTTAAACTTCACAACTACCAAAATATGCTAAAATGAAATTTCAAAATCGCTGCAGTTAACTTTCAGCATGTTCTTTGCTACTGATATTTTACCTGATGTAATTCTCCATTCCTTGTAAACATGACCTATGAAAGATTGCATGTTATTTTTTTTAATATTCTGAAAAACACTTACCTGATTTCAAATTCACAAGTGTATCTCAGTAATGTAATATAGGGAAATAAAGCCAAGTTTGGTATTATTTCCCTATAGTTCAAGCATCCTCTCAAAATTAATCCACACAGCCAAAATATTAAACAAACAAGCAATACAAACCCAGTATATGACTTAGAAGTCTGTATCAATATGACTTAGAAATCTGTATCAATTGATTTTGAAATTTGATTTCTTATGATTACTTGGAGTTTGATTTCAAAGGACTTGTGGTGATGGAATTCCCTTGCTTCTTAATGTTGCCTCACAAAAAATCGAAAGGCCTAACAACCAAATCTTACTGATTTCACGGCCAGATTTACTTCTTCTGCCTGCTGGTAAATATGAAATAATTTGCAACTCTAGCATGAAGCTTGATCTTGTTCTTAATAATTCCTTAAATTCTGTGGAAGTTTTAGCATAGACCCAGTTCTTATCAAAATGAGTGAGGGTTGTGTTATTAATGAAGAACCCTTTAATTAATCATAGGAAAAAATCAAAGACTTTCTGATCATACAAGTAACCATTTTTTACCCAAGGGCCTGAATTCTTGTTGCTCATTTGTGGATTCTGTAAGTTCAGTTTTACACTTCGTTAAGTCTGTTTAGCTAAAGCAAAGACCTTAGCAATGTTGTGATGTACTTGGGACAACAGGTCAGTTTTTAATTTCAAGGCAACTGTATTCCTTTGCAGTGAAAAAGACTATGATTCTCAACAATCTCTATCTCATGAATTATGAACTAATAATGGCAACAGGCTTACAACAGTGCATTTAGTCTGAACGAGGGAGGTGCAGTTTCAGGTATAAATTTTCAATAGGTGTCTAACTTGCCTTTCAAAAACAATGTATTAAGAAGAATGCATTTTGGAGTGTTAAACTAGTATCTGCCAGGATTTTCATATTTCTCTTCAGCTTTCTGAGAAGTCCATGACAAAGTTCTGACCTTCTGCCTGACATTTCACTTTTCTGTTTATCCTTTAGCTACCTCTTAGATACTATAGTCCTCCACTTCCTTTCCAGAATTTACTGGTTTTGTGTTTGAAGATTTTCTCGGATGAGAGTTTGTCTACGAACCACCACTACATAGATAGGTAGGCAGGTAGATAGATACATACATGCATACATACGTACATAATCTCTATACTTCCATCCATTTCTACATGGAATGACAAAGAAGCAGCATGATGTTGTCCTTATTAAGCAACAGTTCAACAAATCAAGTCAGTGCAATGCTGCCATCACAGCTTGAAAATCTCTGAAAACAGACATTGCAAACCAAAATCCAGTATAGATAATGTCCATAGAATGAACCAACCCACTAGTACTGTTGCATCCCTCCTGTAAGGATGAGTTGCATACCACCGCACTTCCTGTGTGCCATGAGCTCCTTTGGAAGGAAAGGTGGATGCAGAGGTGGGGGGTAGAAGGGAGCACTGGGGCCGGGTAACTGCACAGTGAACCTGTCATGCAAGCAACTACTGATGGGGAGCAAACTTGGCAAGAGGATGATGAGGTGTTTGCTAGTCTGCGGCTGGCTAGTGGCATAGGTACAGCCACCGGTCATGGCATCCCCACTGAACTTCTGTTGAAGTCCGGCAAAGCAGTGGCTTTGCATTCATTTCAATAGAAGGAAGAGCATGGGCCTTGCTTCGGAAACACATGCTGGAAAAGTCATTTCACCTTCCAGCATATAAGCAGAAATTTCTCTGAGACGTGTACTCTCAGACAAGATAATTTGGTGCAGTAAATGTTATATTTAGCAGTTCTGAGTGAAGGTCTGATATTCTCATGCCTTTTTACCCAGACACTCTACTAATTTGTTCTTGTTAAAGAAATGAGAGAGTACAAGAATACCTAGGAGGCGTAACAGTGTAAAGATGTATCTGTGTAAATTATGAGCAGGCTAGCATAACTATGAGAATGGCATTTTTGTGTCTTCTGTCATTTAAACATTCAAACATGTCTCCGTAATGTTGCATTAATGCGTGCAAATATATTCTAATCATGAGGTTTCTTGGTTTTAAATAAAGCATTGTAAAGAAGAGACTTAAATAATCTGCTTATCAGAACTGTAGAAATACCTGTTTTTTTTTGTCGTTGATTTTTTATTTCAGGCACTCCTGAAACCTTGTAATAGATTGAGGTGTGTCTAATGCATTTCATTTAGTTTTCCAAAAGCTTCAAAACTGGGGAAGATTATTTCAGGTCAAATGAAGGGTTTCAAGGGTATTTTACAATAAGAAATAAAAAGAGGGAAAAGTTTTTAAGTAAAAATGAAATATCAAAATTAATATTTTGTGTTTCAGAAAACTGTTTCTTTGGGATATTTCTAATCTGAAATAGACATAAAGTTATAAAATGTACTTTGTGTTTGTTTATTTTCACAGTTCCATAGTGGTACATCTTAAAATGTAAGATAAGGAAAATTCAGGGAAAAATCCCTCCCATCTAATTAGCATTATTCCTATGGGTGTACATTGCTCTGTAAGTTTTATAGATGCTGTTGCAACCCTGAATATAATTTTAAAATATGAAAAAAAGCTTCCATTCATTTCTAATATTAATATTTGTTTGCATACTTACTTTTACTAATTATTTACCTCTGAATTAACTGCTGCAAATATTTCAAATATTTTCATATTTAATATCTTAATATTGCAAATAGTAAACAACAGAGATGCAAGAATGTAGATATCTAATGACAAACATCTGTTCAGAGCAACTTGCTAGTTACAATTATAACATCAAATTGGTTTTGTGATCTGCTTTATAGATCTTGAGACAAAAGGGGATTTCTTGGAGCTCCTGCTTATGAATTTATGAAAGAAAAGTTACCTTCACCATGAAGACATGAAATAAAATTGACTCACATAAAGCATAAACTAAAACTTTCATTTTCAAGAATTACTCTGAATAAGCCAGTTTAACTAAGATGAAATTCACTGCAGTCACCTCCAGACCCATTAATGTTCATGTTAAGAGCTAAAGTGAGGCATAAGTCATGGAAAAGCATTAGATGGGGTTTTTCCAGGAAGAATTATGACCTTGGAGTGTTTACTCTGAGGGAAGTTTGAGTATACTGTGCAGCACAAATCTGGTGTTCAGAAAACTGACAACCATTGTTTTAACTTTTTGCTTTTGAGATGCTTGCAAGAGAGAATGTTTCTCTTACCTTCTCCCCACCCTGTCTGAGTGCAAGTAGTTAGTAAGGGCTCTGCAGGCTCTGGGTGATCCACAGACCAGGTTTAAAACCTCTCGTTCTCAGCAGTGCTTCATAAGAGGAAGGACCTCTTTCAGGCCATGCTCTTTGTGGAAGCCATGGGAGTTCTCATATGACATCTGGCAAATGCTCATAGTTGAGACCCCTACTTTGAGACCTCTTTTCTTTTTTCCTGAACTGTTCGGAGTGGCAGGCTTTTATCTTGCAAGATAGTGTGTGCGCACACTAAAATGCTTTCCAGTTAGTTTCCATTTAATAAATGTCACTGGATGTAGCTACACAACCTGCATTGAAAATAGTAGGAATCCTGTACATAGTGTTTTAGTCAGCTTTGATAAAAATTCAGTCTTTATTTGCCAATTTAATTTTTTTTTTTCTGGTAGAATTGTTTTTCGAATAACTGTCTAAATGTGTGCTTTGACTCTCTAGATAACATCTGTATAGCTCTAAAAGTTCTGTAGTAGTTTTTTGTGTAGTTAATACCAGTGTTACATGCTTTTGCTGACACAGGAAATGATAAATAAGAATATATCTCTCCTTTCATCTTCCTTTGTGTAGATTTTGGTTGTTTAACAAAAAAAACCCATGCTGGGATAAGGCTCTCAAATGCTGTCTCCTGCATGGCAGCTCATGCTGTCAGCAATGATTTGTGAGGGTCTAACTATGCAATTTCTTTGTAACTTGTCTTTGTGATTTTTGTCCTAAAAACCACTAAGCATATATTAAATGTTTCATTTAGGGGATGCTTTTTTCTAATTTTGTGTTGATAAATGTAGAAATCTGAAAACTAATTTCATCAGAAGAAACAGGCTTAACTTTTGTTCTTGCCATGCAGTTTATTACATAAAAGAGTACAGAAATGAAAACAGTTTGTGTTGTACACGTTGTTCTACAATTACAAATCTGATTGTTTTAAAAGAGTTTTCTAAAGATTTGCATTGAACATAAATGTAGGGAAATAGTTACCTTTTTTGTCTGCTCTGTCACTAAAATGGATTATGAAAAGACTTCTAAAAAACTTTCTAACTAATGATTTAATTATTTTCTTTTAAAATGTAAGCTATAGAATACTCAACATATGGTTCCATTAAAAATAAACAAGCTTGTTCATCAACCTACATCAATGGGTTGTTTTTTGGAGGGTGCGGTTCTTCTTGGCTGGGGGATGTTAGCAATTTGCATCATCTCCTGTCAAATCAAAACCACAGCAACAGGATTGACAGAACTTCTATAAGTGTGTGTCTCTAATGCTTTTGATAAATACATTTTCTGTGACCAACTAAATTTAAATAGGGTTTGTAAAATGCCTGAAGATTTAGTGCTGTTAATGTATATTTTATATATGGAGAAAACAGCAAGAAGCTGTAGTTTGCTGGTGTTATATGAGAGCACATACCCTACTTTATGTGTATATTTTATTTTTCTGATCAAGTCTGATTAAAGCTCAACTCAAGAATAGTGACCACAGAAAGAATGGATAGAATTCCTCTGTGTTAAAAATATTTTCAGAGAAGTCTATTGAGTACATAATACCCAGTATGGGTCTACAGTGAGAAGACTTTCAAACTAATCACTACAATATTTGATTTATATCATTGAGAAGCCAGGGAATATCATTATCTCTTCCACCCCTTCCTCCCCTCTGCTCCCCTTCCCACCCTGCCCCGGAGACTCCTAGGCTTCCAGGAGTCAGAGGTAAGATCATTTTTCTCTATCTTGTTAATGAAGAGCTAATTCAGTACTTGGTAATTTATAAATGCTTGTTACAAAAGAACAACTTATGAAGATTTTGTGAAGCAAAAACTTGTTTACATGCTATAAACTACAAATAAACATGTATGAACTTGTTAGTTTCATAAACTTTATCTAGTGTATGTTGCATATAACACGTCTCACCTTGTTTCGAAAAGTAGATACAGACAGACCAAAGGGAATACAAATTAAGTCATAGATCCACATCTGACTTGCAGAGATGAGAAGTGTAAAGATGACATCTTTGTACTAGTATACCAAGGAAACTTGATTTGGGAATTGTGGAGGAAATGCAGAGATGGAGCTCTCTGTGACGCTATTGTTAGAATTGCTTCCCAGGCTTAGGGACTGGCATTTTCACTTAGTGCAAATCAGCCCTAAGAATGCATGCTTGCACTGGTATACAAGCAGAGCACTAGAACATTGCTTAAGAGAAAGGCTTAGAAATATTTAGAAAGGGAATAGACCTTTCTATGTATCAAAGCACCAGTCAGATGAGTTAATGCTATGGAAGGGGTATTAGATTTCATCACTGGAGATCTATGCCAGTTCCTACCAGAGATTTATAGGTTTCTTGCAACCTTCTTTGAAGCCTCCCTTCCTGACCACCGTCAGAAGTAAAATATTGGATTTAGCTAAAAAGACAGACAGAAAGAAGGTGAGAGACTAACTCTAAACTCAGACGGATTTTTCACCTGGGCTGTAGGAGATTCATTTATTGATACTGTTTCAGCTGTTACTTATTTACGAAAAGTGAGGAGGCCTCAAAAGCCTTAGAGTAGTTCTTCACAGATCACCTCATACCTGTTTATTGGGGACTTCTTATGGGATGTGATACATGTGGGTTCATGTCCTTACATTAAATCAAGTGGAGGAGGAGTTTGAAACAGGCCTTACAGCGCTGGACTCTAGGAAGGGTGGGACTCTTTGGTCTTCCCTGACGGAGGCAAGCAGCCCCACCGCACATTGAACATGGTGTCATGGCTGTTGTGCTAGTACCTAAATCCAAGCCTGCGTGCACAGATTACCTTTTTTCCTCTCACCTGTATTTCTGCATTAAACTGTACTTTCTCATAGAAAACGTTTTCATAAGCTTGGTTCTCCCTGACCAGGATGTGGTTCCTCAGTGCAGATCCAACATGTGTTGCAGTATCAGACTAGAGCCAGGCAAAACTGTTGTGGCTGAACGTCTCCTATCTGGATGAACATTGCTACCCCTCAAGCTAGTCCTCAACACAATCTCCAAACACAATCCTATACAGCATCTTAGACTGGGTTTCAATAAATATATTAATTAATCAGTTGAGTCCTTGCAGAATTAATAATTCTGAGAATTTAAAATGTTGGATGATATGGTGTGTATTTTTGTTTTATAGAGGCTGACCTCATTCCTGAACTGAATGAAACTGAAGAATATGAGGTATAGCATTCATTTATATTTAAGAGAGTATTTCAAATGCATACATTTCAACTAAATTGAATTTATGCTCCATGAAAATTTACAAAACTGTGTCACCAACTGAATGTATTATCTGCATTCATATATACATATTCATATATGCATATACAGCCTTCTCTTTCAGCTATATTTCTCTCTAGATAAGTAGAGATACCTCTCTATTTAGTTTTGTGGTGCTGGAGATACATGGAGAAGTAAGTGATATCACAGGGTATGCTTAAATATTTTTTAAAATGGGGCATCGAGTTACTGTCACCTCTGAATGAAAATGAAAGACAAAACTGTTCATTTAGCAGAGTCAAAACTAGCACCCAGCATTACGCTTTCTAGTTTAATGAGAAATCTGGCTTACTTATGATTGCCCCATTGGATGGGGCTTTGAGCAGCCTGATCTAGTGAAAGGTTTACCTGCCTATGGCAGGGAGGTTGAGAATGGGTGACCTTTAAGGTCCCTTCCAACCCCAATTATTCTATGATGGACTAACCATGTAGTAAACTAAAGTAAGGGAAGAAGGCAGTTGTCCGGAAGAGTAATATTCACATGTGTCACCTATGAGTGTGCTATCAGGTGAATTTAGCAGTTGCTCCAGAATTCTTGGAGGTTCATTTACTTCTAAAATTCAAGTTAGACATTACAGTATAACTCTGTTTTATACAGTTTTGGATGTTTTTGTGATAACCTCTGCAGACTTCATATTTGGTAACTAGGTTTCTGGTGTCCCAGCAAGGAGAGAGGTGAAAATACCACAGTTATGTTTTTAACAATCTGTAATACTGATTTTATAACATGGACAGTTCCTTTGGTAAAACCTACATTTGTATCGAGTATTCCCTCTGAATTTTTATTCTATAGTTTCAGTCTATGACCACAATATTCCCACTGAGTGGCAAGTCCTTGTTAGTTAAATAGTCTGTGCTTACCTGGCTATCTATTTTTACCCTTCCTTGTATTTGTGAACACTGAGTAACCAATAATACAGCTATTTGTCTGGTGATGTAAGCTGTGTATCTAGATTGTTATGTTGCATCTGTCAGGACAGTAACTGAGTGCCAGGGAATGTCAACTGATATTTTCCTTGAACCAAGAAAGTTTACAAGTGCAGGAATTGCCCTACAGAAAGTAGATTTTCAGAAACAAGGGCCTGTCTAGTCCAGTCTGGGTTTGAAGACACACAGTCTAGTTGCTGCTGTCCTGACATTTTACATATTTAGCTCTCAGAAGTTTCAAGACACACAGTCTAGTTGCTGTTGTCCTGACATTTTACATATTTAGGTCTCAGAATGAAATCCAAACCTGAGAGTCATATCTGAGGTACCTTATATTATGTTAGTGCACAAGAGGTTCCTGGTGTGAAAAAAGGACAGCAGTGTGAAGCATAGCTCTAGCCTAGGGGTTAAAGATCTCACTCAGGTGGGACTGGCTAAAAGCTAACAACTCCTAGTAGCAAGTGCTCTAGTTAACAATTTATTCAGCAGTGCTTTATCTTGGGGATGTCTTTCAAAGGCTGTTGATTTTACATTCTCCTCTCTGCTGTGCCCTGTTCACTTCGGTACTGGAGTGAGAGATCTACTCGGTCTAAAATACAGTGGAAACTGAGGATTTCTTAGACCGATAACTGTCTCAGTCTCCTGTCTTCTGGGTTCTTTCTCTCAACATTATGCTTTTGCATAAGGACAGGTGGGTATTGCCACCACACCACCAAGCCAGATCTTCAAAAGGAGTTGCAACTGTGTTGTGCAAGAGGCTCTGTCCTGCTGGTGTCTCTTAGGGCTATGTGTGCTATCAAATCAAGTCCCTTCAGAAACTGAAGGTGCCCCTCAATCTAGTTTGCAGAGTGCTGCTTGAGCAGGTTTGGTTCTGGTGCAGGTCTAGATTGGAGCACAACAGAGAGCTGTGAGCACTGCTGTGTCTAAGTCAAAACAAAAATGCCTGCAGAGCAAGGTTCCATGTTGTGTTTTTTTACTTGGGCAGGGAAAGTTGGAGGGGGTAAAAAGGTCTGAACTTAGATCCTTAAGAATGGCTCAAGTCCTGATTGTATTTAGGCTTTTTTTTTTTTCCCCTTTGGGATCTGTCTTTAAAAATCAAAATTCGCAACACAGATTTTTCACAAAATATCATTATTCATGCTCACCAAACAAAGGATCATTACAGGGAGCAAGTGGTATCACTCACAACACTTGTGAAACTATTACAGTCATGGTGACCATCCTGAAATGTTCTCCAGAAACTCTGAAGATTCAGCAGATTTGAGGACAGGTCATCAATGCATTTTAAAAACTCCGTTACAGAATCACAGAATCCCAAGGGTTGGAAGGGACCTCAAAAGATCATCTAGTCCAACCCCCCCCCAAGAGCAGGGTAACCTACAGTACATCACACAGGAACTTGTCCAGGCGGGCCTTGAATATCTCCAGTGTAGGAGACTCCACAACCCCCCTGGGCAACCTGTTCCAGTGCTCTGTCACTATGACAGTTTAATCAAGAGCAGGATATTAATACAAATCTCTAAGAACTTCTGATAGCAAACCCATTTTTTCATTGGTGTGTGCTGCATATACAATTGTATTTTATTAGGAAAGAGATAGAGCTTTTTTTATAGAGTAGATAAACACTGTGAGTTGGTTTTGTCTCTCAGGGTAAAAGTAACACTATGTAAGAAATTGTTGTGGTACAGGATTTTTTTGTTTCTATTGCAAAGTAATATTTTCAGGAGAGGATACCTGTTCTTGCAGCTAAATATTTTGCTTTAAAACTAAGAGATCTTCTCTTGTTTTGCCTCTTGTTTTTATGGAGCCAGAAAAATTTTTTTTTTTTTTTTTTTTTTTTTTTTTTGCAGTTTGGGTTTTCATTTATGTACAGTGTCTATATTTTTAATTGTCTTCGGCTATGATATTTTTTCAAAGGATGAAGTCGAGAAAAAGGAAACAGAGGTGAATGAAGAAACTGCAGTGACTCCTAGCACTGACAGTACGGTAAACCAAATGAGGAAAGGTGTCCAGGTGACTACATCCAGCTACAGTCAAGGAAAAATGGGGACAAGACCCAGTGAAGTTAAAACAAATAGATACTTAACAAGAGAAGAAGAATTGCATGGTAAGGATGATGTTTTCAAAGCAGTTTATTACCCTACTTCTCCACCTCTTGGTGAAATTTCTGAAGAAGAGGAAGATCCTTTTTTGGAATCCAAAAGAGTTACTGGAATTCCTCCTCAACTCATTGACTCCACCAAAGGCATAGAAGAAGAATACATATATCTTTCTTCAGGCACTGAACCAACAAGAATAACCACTACTGGCCATAGTGAGGAAGATTTCTTATTGACTCCTTTTAAACCTAATCAGGAATCTGATGACTTTTGGAGTACAGTTGTTACCACTTCTTCAGTACAGCTGGTTACAGAGGAGAGCTCCCAAGAGCTTCCTTCAGGAAGCCCAGATATAAGCATGCATGATGTTCTTTCCCAAGGCTCCATTAAGTATGTTTCAGAAGGTGTAGCACCCTCAAGCTCTGATGAGTCTCCAAAGCATACTTCTTCCACTGATGGAAACATATGGTTTCATAATGCTACGGATCAGACAACTCAATCTGTTGATACATCGCATAGGAGGCAATTGTCTCAGACCATTTACACAGATGGTTATGTAGAGGGATTAAAGCCAGCTACAGTGCCCTATTCCAGCAGCCCAGTGGTTTCACAAGACACTTCACTTGCGGATTTAGAATTGCCACATTATTCTACCTTTGCTTTCTCCTCTGCTGAATTATCACCTCACTCTATCTCTTCAAGCTCTGGAGAATATGGTTCTGCTTCTGCTGCCAGTGAGGTACTCTCTCAGACAACTCAACCAGTCTATAATGGTGAGATACCTCTTCAACCTTCCTACAGTAGTGAAGTGTTTCCTCTAGTCACCCCTTTATTGTTTGACTCTCAGATGCTCGACACTACCCCTGCTACATCAGATAGTGATGTGACCTTGCATGCTACACCTGTATTTCCCAGTGTTGATGTGTCATTTGAACCCACCCTGTCTTCCTATGATGATGTACCTTTGCTCACATTTTCCTCTGCTTCCTCCAGTAGTAAAATGTTTCACCGTTTGTATACAGTTTCTCAAATGTTTCCACAAAGTGCTACTCCAGCTGTTGCAAGTGATAAGGTGTCCCTGCATGCTTCTTTGACGTTGGCAGAGGGTGATGCATTAATACAGCCAAGCGTTGCTCAATCTGCTGATGTGATGTCACATCAGACTACTCATGCTTCTTCAGAGACACTGGTATTTGATCATAATAGAACTCATATGTTTTCTCAAGTTGAACCATCCAGCAGTGATTTAAATATGCATGTACTATCTACAGTGTCTGAACTTCCTTATGCTTTGTCTAGTAATGTGGGCTCCCTCCAAAGCTTTACTGTTTCCTATGACTCTGCAGAATTTGTGCACGATTCTGTTGACGTATCCCGTCAAGATCCTTTATTTAGCAGCTATAACAATGTACTGGTGCATAAACCTTCTTCTGTAATATCACAAGCTGATACTTTGCTGCAGCCTACACGCTCTCTATCTAGTGATATGGATTGGTCTGAAGCATACTCTGGTAGTGAGTCCCTTTTGCCTGATACAGATACTTTGATGGTACTTAACGTTTCTTCCTCTGATTCTGTAGATGAAATTACGTATGAATCATCTGGGTTTAGTGATGTTAATAAGATACTTCAAAAAGGTGATGTTATAGATGGAGATGAGAGAGAACGGCACATTTCCTCTTCTTTAAGTGAAATGGCTTCCAATGCTGAAAGTAAAGTGATACCTGAACTTTTTATATCTGTTTCTAGTATTGATGTAATTAAGCAGAATACATCTCTGCAAGAAAGCCTACTTCCTGTTTCTAGCACAAAGGGAATCCTTCCAGTCTCTCTTGCTTTTCCCACTACTAAGATATTTGATCATGATATTAGTAAACTTACAGAAAGCCACCTTTCCGTTCAGCCTTTGCATGTTACAACTCCAGCCCTTGATGACACTTTGCTTAAACCTATGCTTAGTGCAAGCTCAGATCAAGCTCTCTCTGCCCCTGCTTATAGCAAAATGTTATCCTCGACTCAGCTGTACTTTCATGAGACCTCAGCTACATTAAATAACGAAGCATTACTGCAATCCTCCTTACAATCTTCTGTTGATGGCGCTCTGCTTAACACAGCTGCAGTTGTGCCTAGTGATCCAATATTGGCTGAAAGCTCCAGGGTTCATAAAGATAGTTCTACATTTGACCAAATATTGCATCAAATGGAACCAGGTTCTGCTACACCTGAAACCATGCTGCATTCTACGTCTGCACCTTCCGCTGATGATATGTTCTCCAACACTTTTAGTAAGCCCACAGCGTCACTTCAAGGTTTACCTGTTTTTCATGCAAGTAAGGAGTATGTTTCATCCAGTGTGCCTAACAGTGAAGATGTTCAGAAGGTTGTGCCTTCATTGTACAGTAGTGATGTTTCATTCCAGCTGACAAGTTTAGAAAATACAAATGCCTTCCCCCCACAAGCAGTGAATGCCGTAACAGCTCCCTTCCTAACAGGTGATACATTACCACATGTAGCTACTCCTGCAGACAGCTATATCTCTTCAAGTGTTTTTGAAAGAAGTGAGGCTGCCAGTGTCTCTTCAAGTTCTACACTTGGTTTTGATCCTGTCAGTATGCCTGCAGTTGTTTCTGATTCTGACATGTCCATTCATCACACTCTTCCTTTACCAAATATACGTATTTCTGTTACGGCTGTTCCTCCCAAAAGTGAGATCCCCGTAACCTTGAGTAAGTTGCTGGTTCCTTCCAGAGAATCCTCTGGTTTGTCTCCTAGTGTAATGTCCAGTACTGATTTGTGGCCTTCTGTAGTTGAGGATGACTACGATGAATATGACGATGGCTTCCCTGTAAGTAACTGTATTTCATGCACTTCCCATAGAGAAGCTCAGGATATGGTAGTTGAGGAACAAGATACAGAGGTAAATGATAACAAGGATCAGAGTAACCTAATTATAAGCTCACATTCTAAGAAACCTGAAGAAGAAGAGAAAATTTCAGCTGCTGCATCAGACAGTCAGATGAACCGTGCCATGGACAGACATAATTATACATCCATACCAACTTTGACAGCAAGCATGATATCTAAGAAGCACAACGACCCAACAGTTTTGAAGAACCACATTGAGACTGCTAGCGTCCCATTGCAAAACACGTCAGAGTCCAAGTCCTGGGCTGTTTTTACAAGTGATGAAGAAAGTGGTTCTGGCCAAGGTACTTCAGATAGCCTTAATGATAATGAAACTTCAACAGATTTCAGTTTTCCTGACCTTAATGAGAGAGACACTGAAGGGGCAGTTGAAGCAGGTAACTCAGAATTAACTCCTGGATCATCACAGTCATCAGCCTCATCTGTTACTAGTGATCACCCATCAGTATTCAACATCTCTGAGGCAGGTTAGTTATGGATAAGTCTAATGAATAGCATGGAAAGCTGTGAGGGGATACTTTTGTGCCATAGAGAATAAGAAGTTTATCTACATATAATAAAAGGAGAACATAACAGTGCCAGTGGGTGTGATTAAGGAAGCACTGGGGAACAGGGGGTGCATGCTGACCTGTCTGCCTTGTGAATGCTACTTCTGGCTGCTTAAAACTGCACCTGAAATATTCTTCAGTAAGAAGATTCATACTCTGCTTTTGGATAGATGTATACTGACAGCAGAAGTTGGGTGGTGCTCAACATGAAACCAGAATTTGTTTTAATGTTAACTGTTTCATTTTAGTTTTAAAGGTTTAAGAGGCACCTATGTTCTCTGTACAAAGACAAGTGCTGCTGTTATGGAAATATACCAGAGGAAACCATGCCTCTGAGTTTCTGTTTTTTAACTTACAGCAGCATGTTTTCTCCTTGTGTTTTGTTTTGTTTTCCAAGATGTGTTGGGCAAGGAAGAAGATGTTTCAGTTTGATTCTGATCCATCTTAACTCATAAAAACATCCATTTTCTTTCTTGCTCTGTATGCCACCTTCAGATTTCAGTTGAAATGCAGATTTTTTTGTGCCAGATTTGAGTATTTCCAAAATACTTGGAGCCAGATTCTCCTGTACCTATTTCTATTTAGTGCTGCTTTCCTATTTAGTTCTCTTAAAGTCAGAAATAGTATTTGTGATCTGTGATTCCAAGGATAAAGTCAGAAAGCAAAACTGAGCCTCACATGGATAAAAAGCTGATAAATATAAAACATTCTCGTGTATTGAAAAATGCGTTATGGAAAACACAAAGTATTCAGACATGTAATTTCCATTGTCCCTCGTTAGAGTACTGAGAATCCAAGAGTAAAGTCAGAAATTATCTATGATGTTTGAAAAAAAAAGTAAAACAAAACAAAGAACAAGGCTAAATTCCCATTTTAGAAAATTAACTGAACTTCAATTAGGTACTCTCAGCATCTGTAGAGGGCAGTATCATTCAACTAAACCCACTAAAGAATGGCATCCACAGAGCATGGGAAATTTTCGGCCCAGTCCTACAAATGCACAGTTAAATCACATGAGGTTGTATTACTCATGTACATCAGAGTTATATTTTCATATTAGAATACTAATATGAAAAAGTGGCAAATTTACACTCTGTGTAGCTGGGCCTAGTAAAATGTGAAAAATGGAAAGCAAAAATTAAAATCAAAAACATACTGAAATTAGTAGGAGTTCTAAGAAGGTAGGTGTTATAAAATTGAATCGATAAGTGAGTTAGTTCGGTAAGTAATTAGTTACCGCACTATGTGAAATACATATTTCTTTAAAAATCAACAAAAATAACGTCAATATTTCACAGCCTATGGTACTAATGTGAGTGAGTGTTACCATTAGAGATTTATAGTTTACATATGGGTGTCATTTTAATTGTTATCTACAGCAAAAAGGTTTATACGAGTAAAAAGGATTATACAAGACTGGAGTAGTAGTGCAACAGACTTAAGAGTTTTTCTTATAGGTGTTATTGAAAGACACTATACAGTATCATTTCATGTACATTATTTTTTCCAATAAATGATGCCAAATACTGTCTTTTAATAAACTGAAAATACAATGTGAGCATGTCTAACATGGTCTCCTGTAAATCAAAGACATCTTCATTTAATTCAATTATAAAGAAATTAAACAAAAAAAAAAAAAAAAAAAAGAAGAAAACCCAAAAAAACACTCTCAGCAGAGAACTTATTATACATTAGAGTGAATTAACCAGAAACTGATCAAATGTCTTTTTGTTGTGACCATTACGGAAAAATTGTCATTTAAACTTCTCTCAGTTTTTGTAGTTGCTGATGCATATTTATGTTGGTTCTTAACGAAGGCTTTCTCCATAAGACCTCTATGGCTACCTAAATCTTTCAACTTCAGCTGAAAAACTGTAAGAGAAATTAATATAAAGAAATATGCAAAGGATCCAAATACATCAATTATTAGGGAATAAAGATACTTACTATAGATGAGACTGCCTTTTCAGCTGCCATCATTGGAGTAATGGCCAAGTGGACAAGAAACTCTCCATTACAGGTGAAGCCTGCTCTTCATTCCCTGTAGAAGGAATCCTAATAGGACTTGGTCATGCAGTTTGAAGGAACCTTGTCATCACACAGACAACCACAGTAGGCTGGGTTTTATGTTGTGAAATAATCCAGAGTTGGATAAGCAAGTATGAATGCTTCAAAGGGATCGTATTCTGATCTCTAATGTGTGCACTTGGTTTCTGCTGAAATCGGTAGGAAATACTGATTTTAGCCTACTCACCAGAAACTCGGCAACAGATTTTTCAGAAGCAACTTGTGCCTGCAATCACTTTGCCCACTGAGCTACATGACTTAAAGAGTAGTGATTGGTTTGGGTATTAGAGTACTTAGAACTAAAACCAAGAAGATGTTTGATCTTGATGTCTGATCAGAGCCTAGATGGTTTTGCATCTAAATCCCAGAAAACTCTAACCTCAAGAAAATGGAAGCAAGCAAAGAGCTGCCTGGAAATCTGTACTGTGTGAAGCTGTTTGGGTTTTAACATCCTATTTAAAACATGTGATTTGTTGTCCTTTTTTTTTTTTTTTCCCCCAGATCCAACTCCATTCCCTCCTCCCTTTTGTCTGAAAGATTTTAATTCATTAGAATTGGTAACTTAAAATCCTGATGGAGTGCAGCTGATTTCTAAACAGCAAAATTCTGTTCCCATACAGAACATTCATTGAACTAAGGCTGTTCACAAAAGCAAAAAACAGTCTTAGAAAATCTAGGGGTTCCATTCTAACAACTGCAAAAGTGCTTATTTCTGTGCTTTAACCAACGTAATGGTCAGAGGTCACAGTAAACTGCACAGATTTAAAGGAATCAGTATTTTTTTGTCAAAATCACAGTTCTAAAATGTTTACTTAAGGTATGACAAGAATTAAAAATGCAGGGTTGGTCTCATTCACTATTGTGTTCCCTTATTTAACGAGATTGTAAAAGATATTGTTAAATCTTCCTACAGATTCCAAATATTTCTGTCACCCAGCATTACAAGGCTGACAGAAATGTGAAATCTAGACATTATCTAAATAATAATTTGATCGCCTGTAAAGACAGAGGTAGGAAATTTAATTCTGGCTCCAGTATACTTGGGTGAGGAAGTACTACAATTGGATTCAAAGGCAGCAGGATACGTCTACAAGGCAAGTTACAGGATGGGCAATGAGTACTAGAATACAGAAGGCTTAACTGCAATGTGGCAAGCACACAGGGACTATTGCAAAAAAATTTGCTATTAAGCCATTAGCCAGAGAAGTGATTTGCTTTATATGAGTGACAGTTCAATATCAATGTTCTTTACACATTCCAATATTATATATTCAGATTCTTTAACTCAGTTGGCTTTCAGCTAATAAACAGATGAAATTAAAAAACTTCGTTCTCCTATATTTTAACAACAATCTGCTATTCTTTAAAAGAGAAGTCTCCACTGCTGGAAGGCCGAGTCACATAAGCTTCAACACTTTGCTTTACCCTCTGTCTGCTTTTTTCTGTAAGCTGGTTTGCAAATTTATGTACTTTCTGCAGTACATAGTAAAACATAGAGGTAAGTGGTATTAAGTAGGCTTGTTATAACACATTCACTAATGTTGTGCATTCTACAGAATTTAAACATGGACTGTTTCAATTTTCTCTGACTGCAGAGGCAAGTAATATTAGCCATGAGTCTCGTATCGGTCTAGCTGAGAGTCTGGAATCAGAGAAGAAGACAGTTATACCACTTGTGGTCGTATCAGCCCTGACTTTTATCTGTCTAGTGATTCTTGTGGGTATTCTCATATACTGGAGGTAAGTGGTTTTTTGGTTGTTTGGGTTTTTTTCAGTTATAAAGAGCTCTGATTTGAAAAATGTAATTGACACTGCTGCTCCTGGTTTACAGGAGGGAGACTGGATCTTGTCTCTTAGCATGATACAAAGCTGACAAAATAAGGTGTTTTGTGTCCAAAATGCTCAACTACAATTATTTATTATTTTTTTCGGTTTCAGAGGATTGAAACATGGTAAATAGCTTATTTCCAGATGAGAGGTTTTACTAAACAGTTAGTTGTGATTATTAATGCTTAGAAGCCAAGTGACTTAACAGAACACTGGGAAGAACAGGAGGGAGAAGAAAAATAATAGCATGGCACAGATTAGTTTCCTATCTTTCCAATCCTTTAACAGTTAAAAAAAGGTAGTTGACAGTTTTGAATGAGCATCTATAGTCCTCAACAAGACTGTGCCACCAAGTCATTCATGCACTAGGAGTGTGCTGTACCTGACATTGTATGCAAGACAGAAATTGGGTAGTTTAATGATACTGTAATAGTGTAAATGCTACTGAGTAGCTCTTACAGTAGTCACAATGTTCTGTGACTGAAAAGTTGTTCTACTTTGTGAGTCTGCCACACCAAAATTTGCCTTTCAAACCATTCAGCAGGTAACTAAATATGCGTTTCATGTGAATGCACATGCTAAGGTTCCCTCATGGGTGTGTTTCTCTGTGACTCAATAAATATATAAGACAGAAAAAAATAGGCTACAGAGAAGTGATAGCTGTAAGAAGTCATGATAAATAACTAGTGAGGGCAAAAGAAAATATCTATACTGTGAAATAAAACAGACCAGCTGGCATGGCACAGATCTCTAGAGCTGAAGTCTTTTCCCTCACAGTGGGGAAAAACAGTGGCTGCATTCACATCAGTAGCTGGAGATGGTCTCTATGCTGTGCTAACCCCAAACTGTGTTAAGTGTTACATGATACAATGCAAGTTGGCCTGAGCTGAAAGCATACCTGGAATTCTAGTTAGCACGTGGCAGTGCTCACGCCTTTGGCTGTTTTTCATTGGTTCTAGATAAAGCCAGAGAATCTTCCTAGGAACATGTTTGCCTAAGCTCTCATAGGACTCATCCATGCACAATCCTATCACTTTCTCGAGTGTGCAGGCTGCCAGGGAGGAAGCACAGTAGTGGATCAGAATGGGGCAATACGTTGCAAAAAATTCTGCCATAGAGATTCTTACTGTGTTCTGATTGCCAGGAACCTAATCATGTTACTGCTTCTGCAGTGCTAACACATAAACCAGTACCAAGGAACAGGACCTTGTTCTTCCAGGAGCTGTATGAACAAGGGGGAAGGCCATTCCAGACATCTTACAGATGCTTCCACAGCTTCTTTCTCCTTTTTTTTTTTTTCTTTTTCCCTGCTCAATCCTGCTGAATCTAAAATGTATAAAAGTTGTGTAGAACCAGGAACTAGACCTGGACCGCCCTTCCCAAGCTACTCACTATTATATTAGGACATAACATTGTGGTTGTGAGTACTGACTTTTCCGCTAATCTCCTGACATCAGTTTCCTACCAGCCCAGCAGGAAGTGCCCCACATGGGGACAGAATGCATCCTGTCCCTGAACAGACGAGGCTTAAGAAATTGCCTTTGAGCTTCCTTTGTTCCGGGCAAGTGTGCTAGTAAGTCAGACAGCCCCCGGCATGATTAAAGACGCTTTTGAGCAATGATTTTTCAGCACGATTTCTTCTTTCAAAATAGGCAGTTAATTGCTGTATTGCACAACTTATTTCTTAGTATATGTCTAGCTGGATAATTACACTGTACATCAGAGGATTTCCAGCTAACCACTTTCATATTGAGAACCTTTTCCTGTCTTTCTTGTTATGCAACATGAACATTCATATTCATCACAGTGTTTCATCCCTGATGCTAAATAGTATTTGAAATCTCTTCTATTTACTAAAGAACAGCATCCATTTTAAGACCCAGATTGTACAGCACAGTTCTAGTAATCTTACAAGTTACAAGCTTGTTTCTTTGCCAAATAACATTGTGCTCATTTCGTATTCTTTCTCTGGGAATGAACAATTCTTTAACACAGGCCTTTTCAAAATAAAACAGAAATCCCATTAGCAGTAATATCTTCTTGACTTGAATTTAATCTTTTCTGTATTTCTTGTGTACTACAAAATAAAAAATGGAGCTCTTTTATTGTTAAGCCTCAAGAAAATTCTCTTGGCATTATAACACCAGTAGCATGTTTTGTTTTTTTTTTGTTTCAGAGGAATGAAATACAAACAGTTTGTATTCTGGGTAAAACTTCATGGCCCTCTTTCAAAGGTGCCAAGACCCTCACCTTTTTTTTAGAGCCTGGGAAAAGTCAGACCATTAACTTCACCTCTAAGCAGTGTTTACTGAGTTTGGAAAACATTAGCATAAAGTCTGTAAGAATGTTTATGGTTAGTTTTACTTTATTTTGAAATACATGATGTAAGCTGTCAATGGGCTGGGTTTTCTTGTTTGGTTGGTTGGGATTTTTTTATGTGGGCCAATTAGTTTCAGTTATTAAAGTTCATAAAAAGTTTAGGTTTGCAAGAAGTAACTCAGCATTCCTTCGGCAAGAGTTCTCAAAAAATTGTATTGGTGGGTCCTAGCCAGGTATTTGAGTGGATAGTGCTTCGAGTTGTTTCTACTATTAGCTCCTAATTTGGATATGCAAAAAGTGTGTTTAATATGCAAAAGGTGTGTTATTTGGTTTAAAACCCAAGTAACTACAAAGAGTGACAAGTTCCAGTCTCTCAAGGTTAAAAAAAAGACAAAATTATTTTGTTCTTCACTTAAATTACTTATATCAGAAAAATAATTCTGTACCATCTGTTGTTTGGGTTTTGGTGGGGCTTTTTTACATGAAATTGTTAATCAGCACTTGAGGAAATTCCCCAATCTCTTTGCTATCTCATTAGGCACAATTTCAATCTTTCTGTGATAAAATATTCATTTCTCTGACAGGGTTGAAAACTTTTAATGGCAATATTGTCTAAAGGTTGTCTAATTGCCAGTAGGAAAATCCACAAATTTGAACTACTGTAGTTCTGTGTTTATAATTCAGTTTTCAAACAATGTCATTTTCCTTTATTTCTTCAGCATGATTAAGATTACAGTGGAATAAGTAAGGAGATTCTTTTGCCTGTTTAATGGCCTTGTTGTCCCAATAGATATTTTTTTATTACAGCTTCAGAGAGAATTTTCTGTCCGAATCTCAAGTCTATCCATCTCTCTCAGTATCTATCTGCTTGAATGATTCCTTGCAGCATAGATGCAGCAGGGATATTTGAACCTCCTTCCCTTGCTCTTTTAATTTCTGGATGGCTTCAATTAACCGTATTTGTTAAGGTGACTGAAACTGAAGTTTCTCTCTGCTGACATATAATACACTGAAAATCACTTACACGTTTTATAATGTTTTGTTTGGAAAAGTTTATAGAAGTCATCAATGAAAATAAACCTGATTAAATGATGTATAGGAAGAAATGTCAGCCTGTGCAGATCAGTCGTTATAATGGCTATTGTGAGAAGAGCTTGGAAAATAGTGAAATGGTAACAGTTGTCAGTGAGAGTTGTACCATTCAGGAATCTATTTCCACAAGGGTATGTGAATGTCAGTAAAAGACTGGCTCTAATAATGTGAATAGCAAACTGCTAATGGAGTTCCAGCTCCATTTGTATCTACAGACATACTGAACATCAGCTGACTGTCATGAAGCCTCCTAGAAGTTATGTGACAGCAGTGCTTCAGAAATGACCAACTCAGGGTCAGACAACACCCTGAGTAGTCATTTAAATTTTAACTTTCCTCTACCACCCTGTATCTTTGAAGCAGAGCTGTCAGAGAATGTTCATATTTTTTGTCCATGATTTGAACTGATGCCTTGAGTCCTGTGTTAGGTTTACAGGAACAGAGCTGGGAACCCTCTCCAAGGATAGCACATGCTAAAACACACTAAAAACAGATTTAAATTTACAAAGGCTACACTCATCCCTCTATGAAGGAAATACTTCTTAAGTATGTGACATCGAATTATAAACAAAAGTGTTGACAATATTTGGAAACTTAAATTTCAGTTAACAAGAATTCTAAAATTAATTGGAATAATTTAAAAAATGAGTAATTGGAATCATCAGATCCATTGAGGATTGATTTGAAGAACCTTTGCATCCGCTGGATCTCTAAATGATCAGAGCCATTTAAAAATAAATTCTAGTAAGTGTTTGAGACTTCTTATTGGCCTCCTGTGAGCAGAAAAGACACTGAAATCTTCTGAAAACAAACAGAAATAATCATGCATCTAAGACCATTCTGGGCAAGCAGTGAATGCGCAAACCCGTCCTGTCAGAGAAGCCTCTGATTTCCGAGGTTCAGCTCCCTTCTTCAACCGATGTGAGTGGTGAACACCCTGCACCATGCTGTGCTGCCTGCCTCCAGTTCCAGCGCAGCTCTTAGCAGTCACTGCCCCAGGGGAGAAATATGCAGCACATATCCTCAGCCAAGGTCCAAGAGCCTGCACACCAGAAAAACAATGTCCTCTGCAGTCTGAGGTATAATCTTGTCCCAAGTGGTTCACAATTAAGTACTCATTCAGATCTAGTATCTATCCTGTTAAACCAAAGAGCTGCTGCTGCATGCCTTCCTGTACAGATACAGACACTGTAATTAATTCAGTGACTTAGCACCATCTTCATATATAAAGTGTGTGTTTGAAGAAGTGCAGTGTCTAAATTACAAATTACAGTTTTAGGTTGAAGATCTAAATGCTGTGATGAAAGGTGTAAATTAAATAATCAGGTTAACATTGAGTGATGGGACCTTTGTCTGGAAGTTTGAAATAGTCATCACTTTTTTCATTAACAACAAGTGATAATTAGTGAGACGTGGTTGTTAACATTAGGTTTAGTCATGAAGGCTTTCACTGCTGACGCAGAAGCAGATGGAGTGCCTATTTATGAGTCTTATTGCAGGTTAAGTCAACTGCTATGAATTTGTCTCCCAAATGTGCTAAGGGGGTAATTTATTTTCAGCCACAATTAACTTGTTAAAGATTAAAGATACAGTGGCTCAGTGAGACATAGTGAATGTATGGCACATTATGAAGACATTATAAGTACTGCTTAGATGTGAAAGCCATTATGCTAATTAAATTCTTTTTAGCTCAATCTTTTCTCAAGCAAGGAGGTGGCAAAACTCTGTATAATGTTAGTCCAGAAACTTTATCTATGCTCATATTTCGTCAGTGGTAGGCATTAGGGGGAGGACAGTTTTTGGTTTTAGAGCTCAAGTGTCAGGCTGGTTGCCATGTTTATTTGGTTGGCCGGTGCTGTTTTTCATGAACACAGTACATCAGCCTTCTTTGTGTCAAACAGGCAGGGCCACACTTCCAAAAAGTGTTTAGTGATTTGAAGTACTTTGATATTCACCTGCCTCTCACAGACATTTCACACACAGTCTTGAGACTGACTTATGTACTGTGCTAGCATTGAGACAACTTCTCTCACCTCATCAGCTGCTAACTCTTTGGGGTGCTAATGGGTTCTAATTTAAAAATTAGAAATATGTCCCCAGGCACATGTGTCTGCATCCAAAACTGTCATAAGTAAAAGTAAGTACATAATGGATAGTCTTACTACAAACATGTCATGCAAAGGCAAAGCTCCTCTATGAACACCACAAGTACGTTTTTAAGAGGATTCTAGCTGGGCTCCAAATTTGTCATGTGAATCATGAGAACTATTTTGCATGGACAATTTTCCCTTTGACATAGTTATCCACTTGTGTTATAGGAGAATCTGCATTGTACAAAGACAGAAAATTCCCAACGCATTTCAAGAGTATGGGCATGTTTCCCAGAGGCTTAATTCGAATAAGCTTACCAAAGTCTGATCTACAGTAGTGGCTCTGAAAAAAATGTCAACATCCACATGTTCCCTGTTTATTTCTCAAAGTAGCTTCAAAATTTTATTCTAACAGTTATGTGAAGGACTTTATCACTGGAGTGATACAGAAACAGTGCACAAGAATTGAAAACAAAAGCGATCACACAGAATAACAGTCACACAATAGCTTCAGCCAACAGTTTTGAAGGAGCAGAATCTGGTAAACATAAAATGAGATTAATATTTTCCTGATGCGTACATTTTTTTTAAATGTAATGATTAGTGAATAATATTTCAAATAGATTAAGTGACCCAGAGTAAGGATTGTTATTAGCATGTCTAATCATATGGAGATTTTTTAATTAAGGAGGCTTTGCAGTGCTTCAGCAGCAGTTGGTTATTTAGTCCTTTGAATAGCTTGGACTCTTAACAGATGCTATTCTTATTATCTTCACATCTGGATTACCTCACAGATACAAATAGTGTTGTGGGTCATAGTTAAGGTTGATTCCATTTGTATTCATACTCCAATGTTTTTGCAACAAAGCTAGCAACTCTCGGAGTTATAAATTCCCCTGCTTCTGCCTGTCAGCTCTGGGAAGTCCTCCTTGGTTAAGGTGTCCCTCAGTGTTGTGATTAAATTACAAAAAGAATTGTTTAGCCCCAGTTGTAGTAGTTCCAGAGCTGCCGTTTTGTCTGCTGCAGGACATGTTGTCTTTTACTGCATTTCTGTGTCTGCAGTAGGATCTATCAATGAATTACCAGAACTGATCTTGTACACTGCTCCATCTTCAGGCTAGCATAATCATATAAAAAGGAACAGTAATTACGTGTGTGAATTTGGATAAGCAAGGAAGACTATGGCATTTTTTGTACTTGGAGTTGTTATGAAGCATCTACAGTAGCTCCTGATGCAGAGTTCCTCTTTCAGCTTTCACTATGTCTGATGTGTGCTCTGTCTTCTGCCTCTGGTATGGGTAAAGATGCATGAACTATGTATTATGCTGAGTTAATGTAGTATCTTCAAGTGGTATGCATAATTTGGTGGCGTGTTGGGGGAATATTTACATTATAGCAGTAATATCTGACACTCTGTGAAAACCAGTTTTGAAACCATGATTTTCTTTCTTACTCGATAATGCCAGAATTCCAAAAGGTCTTGGGTAGCAATTTTTTTTTTTTAATATTTATTTATGTTTTTTCCCCTCTAGGAAATGTTTCCAGACTGCTCACTTTTATTTAGAAGATAATACATCACCTCGAGTGATTTCTGCACCCCCTGCTCCAATCTTCCCAGTCTCAGGTATTTTTTGTCAACTGTTCTCTGGATTGGTGCTAGCTATTTGGAAATGCAGTTTTGTATGTGATTATAGGTTAATTCTTCACCTACTGGAACATCTGTAAACCAGAGCTTTGTACCGTCTTGTACTAATAAGCAGGCGTGCATTTGGCACAGGCAGAAAATAGTGTTACTAGTTCTCTCCTGTAAGTAACACAGAAGAGAAATAGCCTCACCTTAGAGTTGTCTCAAAACTAACACTGTGCCTTCTAGCCGTAGACTCACTAGGAATGGCTGCTAGCGTAGCCATCTGAGCTACACTAAATAGCTCTCTGTTCACTGTCACGAAGTAGAGGATTACACCAACAATGTATTCTGCTGGTTTTCTGCCTTTACTTGAATTTGTCACCTTTTCATAGAACATGACCATTCATTTTGCTAGGAGGACCCATATATGCCTCATCTACCTGCATTATATTTACAGTTACATTTTCTTTAACTTACAAGTTTTACTACTGGTAAAGTTCTCTGTGAGCCTCTCATAAAAATGATACACAAATGCAGAATACTATTAGCATCTTCTGGTTCCATATCCACCACAGTTATTTGGAGAAACTGTTTCTTTTATTTCCTCCACAAAGAGTATTGGAAGAGCATGTGCAGCCCTCTGAAAAGCACCTTAAATAGATTCATTCTGCAGCAGATCCCGAGCCACATTTCACCCATAAGAAAAGGATATCTTGTTTTACAAGTAATGCTTTTGCAAAGTGTGCTTTTACACAGGAGGTGAGTTCCCTTAGAATGACTAAGGGAAGCAAAATCAGCCCTTGTGTAGATAACTAGTAAACACATTTCATTAAATAAATCCTAAACATTAGGCTGCTGCTTTAACTGAATCTTAGGCATCTTTAAATGCCTCTTGTACTGATTGCCTTTGTTAGGAGATGCATAACCTTTTTTTAAATGGTTAATAGGCAGGAATATAGCTTGATATCAGAAAACGTCATGATGTATGAATGGCAAGTGGCAATCATTATAGAGTATCTCTGCTCCTACTCTCTGTCATTAACTATATTGCAATACAACTGTATAATTTTCTTGCATTTTTTTTCCTGACCAGCTCACCTCAGGGAGATAGTGTTTTCCATTGTCTAAGACAGAATTGCCCTGACAGCTATTCTGAGTGCTTAAAATATGTGGTCTGATGCTGGAGGTTTTCCTTCTGAAATACTGATAAATACTGTCTTAAAGAGAAAAATGTTTCTAAGTGACTGAAAGATACATTAAATATTTTATGGAAAAAACTTCAAAAGCTGAGGAAATATTCGTGTTTTGTTTAGCCTGCAGCAGGCACCAAGTGAGCAGTTTTTGTGTTTTCTATTACACAAGTGTGATTTTACAACAATTGAGACTGTGATGCAATACTGGCAAAGAGCATGGAGCAGGAAGAGCATTTTGTAACTGTTGAGTTTAATTTTTTGTTAGGACTGTGACTAAAAGCACACTCCACAGATCTCATTATCTGTTAAGTTTTCCTTTTCTGGGGTTTCATTGGCAGAGATAGGAGAATGGAAATTATTCACAGAAAATGCCCTGGCGCTTCACAACATAATTCACAGATGCATTCAGAACAAATAATGAACTACAGGGTGATATTAGAACCCACTATCATCCATTAAGTAGTCTGAAGTGATACCTACCATCTAGATAGATATAAAATATATTCCTGGAGTCAGAAGTGATTGAATTAGGAGATTATCACTAGCAAGGGAAAAAAAAAAAGTAATTACACCAAACCTGAGATCTCTTTCTCCCTTACAGTCCTTGCTCTTAGGGTCATTTACCTTCCCTTCTGGTTTTGTGCTTGCATATTATTAGAATAAACACTTTATGCCAGGTTTCACCTCTGAAGTGTGAAGATAGTGTTACACATTTGTTCAGCTTCTCTTAGGCTTCACTGGATAAATTCACTTTTTCTATTCAGATCCATTCATGTAAGTGGAAGACCAGATGGATCTCAATACAAATCAACAAATTCTTTGTAACTGAAAGCTAAAATTATTAGGTGGCCTAAATGCTGAACATCTGTTGATGTAAATAACAGGTCCTTATTCAGTGTTTTTTTAGTTTCTTTCTCATATGAAACAGCAATGAAATTGCAAATTATGAAATAAACATATTTTTAGACCATGAAAGACTTTAAAAAAAAAAAAACAACCAAAATTATTCTTCATAACCAAAACTAGCTGAAATAATGTCATCTTTTAACAGGTAATTAACAGAACAGATGACTCTGTTTACATAGCATATTTGCAGGAGAGAGAAGATTGAAAGTCCCAAAGGTTTTTGATGTGATCCCTAATGAATGTTCTACACAAGAGTGTTTTTCTGTATTTGTATAAAGTAAAAAGGAGTTGTCCTGAAATATAAACATCAGATGGAAGATTCGGATGCGGTATCACAACCCAGAAGTGGCTTGAATCACATTCATTGGTTAAGAATGTAGATGTTGTCTTTATGGAAATCCAGAAAGTCTAAAACTTAACTTTTTAACTCAAAATTTGAATTATAAAGCCTGATGTGAAAATTTGCAGTCAGTACTCCCAGGATCAAACATAGCATTTATTAATAGGTAATCACAGAATCATGGGGAGAATGGGGGGGAAATTCCTACTGGATGTCCTCACTAATGCAGTAGATGAAAATTAGTTGTTTGCTTTGGATGCCAATGCAAACATGCAACACATCAGTTAAAATTATACTACTGGCATAATGCTGCATTATTTTAGTAGGCTTGGGACTATGCAGCTAGTCCATGTACTGTATCAGAGTCCTGGTGCAACACTAACCAGCTGAAAGCACAAAGACAGCTCTGCCTGATCATTCTTTCTTTACCGGTATTATTCAGAGCCCTGGTCCTACCCTCTCCCTTTGAATATCTTGCAGCAAACTGCAAATCTTTCCCTTTCCCCTTGACTTCACAGGGAGTTATGAATGCTTAGCAAGCTCAGCATCCTGCAGAATCAGGGCCTTAATCTTGGGGTCTTAGAGATGATAGAGCAAGGCATTTTCTTTATCTTCTTTCTGAATAGTCATTAAGAAATGTAGAAGTGTTAGACAATGATTTTAGAAATGTTAATGGTGTTAAAAAGTGGTTTTATTTTTGTGGGAATTGTCTATCCAAAGTTCATGCCAAAATTTTTATTTCAGGATGTTGTGTGGATTGCCTACATATAAACTTCTTTATGTCACTGGCTTTTTATTTTTTCATAAATATATTTTTTGTCTTTTCCCACCCCTAAGATGATGTTGGAGCAATTCCAATAAAGCATTTTCCAAAACATGTTGCAGATTTACATGCAAGTAATGGTTTTTCTGAAGAATTTGAGGTACGGTTCTATGATGTCATCTTTCTTAGCACATACAGATAATGTTAAATTTAAATGACTGGATACAGAGAACTGGGTGTTACATTCTGACCTGGGGAGTAATTTCATAAATATAAGTACTGAGAGCCCAGTGAGACTTGTTTTGTAAAAGGACTCGGGAGATTTATAAAAGCTGACAGGACTGGGATGCAAATGGGAATGGTTATCCCTGTAATAAAATACTAAAGTACTGTATAAATAAACTGTGAAAAGATAATGCAATCTATATGGTTTATCAGATACAGTCATAGATCTAAAGCTTTTCCAACATTAATGCCAATTGAATTTTGCAGAAACTACCCACATTTGCTTGTTCTATTTACAGAGGAAAAAAAAAAGGAAATAATAATGAGTACTTATGGCAAGACTTCTGATTAAAAGTGGAGCTAATGTAGTCTTCATATATAGCAGCTTACAGTTCCTTTTCTAAAGTATATGGTTCATAAGAGGTATTTCAAAATTCTGAAACATGCTCTCGTCATTTAATATTACTATCACCATATGTAACTAATGAGCTTCATTGTTTTTTGCATTCGTATGCATTGCAAGCAATTTAAAGCTAGGTATGTTCTAACTAAAGGTCACGTAAAATAAACATTATAACTCCCTGTAATAAACATTATAAACTGCAATTGAAAATGTATTATTAGAATTCATGACAAATGATTTCTAACAAAAACAGACAGATGGGACGGAAAAAAGATTTTAAGTCATCTCTATTAAATTAAACCATGATCGTAACATTCCTGCTGCAAAAACAATACTGAAAATAAAAAAAAATCCTATCTGTTGATTTTGCTTTTGCTTCCTCAGCCAGTGTATTGTCATCGAATGGACCAAAAATTCCATGTCATTCACCCAGCCTTCTTCATCATTTCTTATCCAATTCATTTCACACTAAAAATATCCACTTGATTGTGGGACCAAACTTGTAAATGCGTGTGAATGTCCAGGACATTTTGCGCATGTGCATATACACCAGCAGGACTGGGCTCCAGCTAGACTGGCTGTTCACAAGAGCAGATGTTGGAGGACTGTGTGTGAATACAATGATAACGAGCTTCTTTCATCATAAGTGAGAACAGCACTACAAAAATCAAATTGTTCATCCTAAATTGTTTTTTTTTTTAGCTGAAATTGTTCTTTTCCTAAATTACAGCAGTGATCCAAAGACCAAATATACTGCCTCTCACTGAGCTACACTTACACCAACTGAAATATTTCAAGCTTAGCTGTTTCAGAAAGCTCAGTGTCATCATTTCTTGGAGATCCTTTTTAGTTTTACAGACTGTCCCAGAATTAGTGTCCTGGTCTTTTCTCTACTGATAAAGAACTTCTTAGAAGATACAGAAAAATTGAAATAGAGTCATTGTCTTTACAGAGTCAGCATACATTTGGAGAGTACAAGGGCGTTTCAGGTTTCTTATTTATATTACTATAAAATAACTCAAATTTTAAAGCTAATTTTCAGACTGGAACCCACTTTTCTCATATATATGTATATTTAAATAGCTGAAGGGGATTAATGTTAAAATAAATCTTTAAAAAGTGTCGGGAAACATTATTACAGTACTTTTAATAATGACAGTGTATTTCTTAACAATGTGGGCCTTATAAATGCTTGAGTTTCCTGTCAGTTAAATAAATCAATAACAGAAAATCAATTATTTTGTGAGTCTCACAGACTTTGTGCCTGTCTTCTCAAGCCTGTCTCTCTCTTTATAAAAACACTGGGTTCATTGAGAAACTGCTGTCAAACTGAGGGTTGTAATGCTGTCCTTCCGTAGAATACCATAGGGCTGGCTGAGCAGCGCACTGTCCTGTTCCAGAGATGGTTTTGTAGTTGAATGTGAAGAGAGCAACAGCACTCCCCAGAGAAACTAATGCAGTTATAAGGACCAATAACAAATCCAATGAACAGTAAAATAGAACAGATAATCTGGCTAAAAGTCAGTGATGTTGCTCAGATGTATAAGCTTTCACCAGGCTAAGGTCTAACATTAAAGCTAAAGATAGGAAACCAGATGCCATTATTTTAACAGGAAAATTGTCTCTTGTTTCCTTTAAGAGTTACATCAGAATGTCAAGCTTTGTTGTTATTATGGAGATATATATTGCATGACCATAACTGTTTTCCATATAGTAATTGTAATTTATATAAACATTTTTATCCATCTGTTCTGTGCTGTGGAATTTGATTTTTTTTTTACTTTTCTTGCATTCATTCCCTCATTAGACACTGAAAGAGTTTTATCAGGTAAGGAATTATTTCACTGCATATTTTTTTAGCAATGAAATAGTTGTAAAATATCATAGATAATTGGGTATAAGGCTGTGGTTCTTTTTGTGCTGACTTACTGTATTTTAAGACACTTTAGGTATCTTAATGCTCATTAAAGCATGACATACATTTTATTCTTTTTACTTCAGGAAATCCAGAGCTGTACTGTAGATCTAGGTATTACATCAGACAGCTCTAATCACCCTGACAACAAGAATAAGAATCGATACATAAACATTGTTGCTTGTAAGTAAATGGTTCACTTGGTATTTTAAAGAAATAAACAGTATACATTGAAAGCTCTGGCTGCTGTTCAGAAAAAACCTTGGGGAGAAGTAGCTTGAGATTTCACATCTCTTCAAGTTAGTCCTCTGGTGTTCTGCTGCTTTGATAAGCACATGTTAGCAAGACGTATTAGTGTTTTCTGTGATGACCCAAACAGATTTCATTATAATGCCATTATAAAGCCAAAGAAGATGTGTTTTTTTTGCCAAAATTAATACACCTTTGAGCTGGAATAATGATGACTTATCTTGTCTAGGAGCTTTCACAATTCCTGGATATATTTACTGTCAAATATAAATATAACTGTAAATGTAATTATAAATGTACTGGCTTTATGTATTGTTGTGCCCTGACACAATGTAAAAGTTCAGCTTCATTAACCAGGACACGTTTTCCCATTGCGTCATCCTTCTTTGCTATCCCAGATATTTCTTCTCTGAAACACATCTATTCAGTTTTGTTGTTCTCTCTTTGAAGATACTGTCTCTGGGCTCTTGATCATTTTGGTGAATCTTTTGAATCCTTGGATTCATTAGTTTGTTTTTCTGCAAACTTGAGTGTTGAATCTGATTCATACCTACGCACAGGATGTTTGTGCATGTAATGTCGTCAATGTCTGAGTCTTATGCATTGTAAAAATCCATTCCGGTATTTTTAAAAAAGGTATGTTATAGAAAGAATATAACTCTTGCAGAAAACTATGTTCATTTTCTCTCTTGTTTTATCCAGATGATCATACTAGGGTTAAATTAACACAGCTTGCAGAAAAGGATGGAAAACTGACTGATTACATTAATGCTAACTATGTTGATGTAAGTGCCCTTTTCTGTCTGCCGGCTTATTCATCTGTAGCCTTTTCTGTAAAAACTGATGCATGGAGGTGAACAAACTTAACAACAAAAAGAAGTATCACAATTTTACAGATTTTGTTAAAAAAGCCCACAAAGCTTTAATGGTTTATGTTAAGCCTACAGTGTTAAAGCGCAGGTAAAAGTCCCATTCTTTCTTGAATCTATCTTGATCTTGTAGCAGGTGCAGCTTAGTGAAAAGTTTTGTGAAACAAAAACTGTGCTGTAAGATGTTGAGTCATTTCAGAAGCATTTTGCAGCTGAATGTTCTTTTATATATATTTGGTAAATGGTTAATTCTTCTGCCTGAGATAATCTCATGAGAAGAAGATGCTGTTTGGCTGTAAGCCTCACTGACCTAACATTCAGTTTTGATTACCTAGCAATTTACATGTGAATGATCTTGATTCGTTTTTTAAAACCCCTGTCATAACAGATGTCTCATAATCACTATCATGTCAACATTCTGCCAAAACACAGGCAGTTGAATATATATGCTATTTGTTGGAATGATAAACATTGACATAACAGTTGCATTCATAAGTCATATGGGTTTCTGCAATTTGGATAGTTATAAGTTCAAAAGTACTTAAAAGCTTTTGAGATAATTTAAAAATTGATACATAAAAAATCACATACTTCTCCCAACCTGCCTTTGCTCATGGACTGTGATCTGACAAGTGTCATTTGTTGTATTTCAATCCAGGGTTACAACAAGCCAAAAGCCTACATTGCAGCTCAAGGGCCACTAAAGTCGACAGCAGAAGATTTCTGGAGAATGATATGGGAACATAACATAGAAGTTATTGTGATGATAACTAATCTTGTTGAGAAAGGAAGGGTATGAGTACCTTTGTCTATTGCTATTTCTCTGATATTGGTAGATCTACCTCTAGTAAACTCCTTTCTCTCTTTTAAAAATCTGGTTTAGGCATTCACTGAGCAAAAACCACAGTCTGTAGTAGTTGCTTGTGCTACGATATAAAAGTATGAAGGTGAGGATTTGTAGTATGAACTAAAGAAAATATTTGAACTCAACTGCCAACAACAAGTCTTGAAAATACCATATTCTAACTTAAAAAAAAAAAAAAAAAAAAAGTCTTATGCTGTAAAAAGACTTCTTGTATGTATTTAGGAGTGGCCAGACTGTGGACCTTGTGCCACATTCTGCTAGCAATCTGCTCTTGTATCATTCTCTTTCTCAGAGGTGCCTTAGAGCTTGGAAAGGAGAAGGCTGTAGCTGAGGTGATATTTCTGGATATTCACTGGCTGCTCCCTGTTAACATCCCATAGGACCCACAGTTCTCTTCCTACTACATGACTAGATACACCTTTGTGCAGTGAGACAAAATAAGGCCAAGCCCCGTCACAGGATGTGTGTTTCTCCAGTTATGTGATGGGAGTATATATGTACCTTTGAGTCACATAAGGATACATTGCATCACATTTGCCGCACATTGGCAGCAATGCCTAAAATGCATGTAAGTTTTGTCATATGACCTTTTCAGCATCTGTCAGTGATACAGACACAACAAATGCAGACGAGGGCCACACTGGGAGTACCAGATCATTTATAATACCGTGCTATAAAAACATACTCTTGTAGTATTCTGAGAGAAGGCTATACTTCTACATGACCAAAAGGCTAGACATCAAACTCTCTATATTCTGGCATACACTAGCTCACTCTTACCCTTGCTGATCAGATAAAAGTATCCTCTGCCCATGCTATGAAGCAACCAAACTCCACATACAACTCCACTGACTTGAATATATTCCTATTTTTCCTACAGGTTATCTGAGGGGTTTGTTTAGATTTCAGAGTGCCTGCAGAATGGCAAATTCCACTATACTAGAGCCCTTTAACTCTGATAGTATGATTTAAGCCTCTCTTTTTTAGTGTATTCCAAATAAAGAGCATCTTTGCACAGCCATCGATACTTACAGCACAAAATAAATGCACATTATTTGTTCCCTTACATTGAAGATCATGGCTTACAAACTGAGTATATTGAAAATCCCTGTATGATTTTGTGTTTGTCTGTGCTCTGAAATGTGAACATTTCAGCTTGCTAGTTTGACATTTTTTTTCCTTTGTCTTTTTCTCTGTTTTTCTTTTGCTTTCTAACAGAGAAAATGTGACCAGTACTGGCCGGCTGAAGGTAGTGAAGAATATGGGAACTTCTTGGTAACTCAGAAGAGTGTTCATGTACTTGCCTATTACACTGTGAGGAATTTTACTCTCAGAAACACGAAGATCAAAAAGGTTTGTAGCATCCTGAAAACATAGTAGGCAAAAGGGAGTGTCATTTGGAATACTTTTTAAGGCAGTTGGCAGCTCTTTAATGTTGTATACGTAAAGCTGAATTCTGTAGGTCTCAGCCAGCCAAGATGCTTGTCATTTTGACCAGATCAACAAACTAAGAAGTCTCTGGCCTGTAGTACTGGTGCAATGTAGGGCCATCAGGGTAAATCAGTGATCATATTGGAGAGCTGATGTGGCCTTTGCCTGCCTGGTGAGCAGGAGGATACATTTTCAGAAAGAGAGCAACTAGCAGAAAATGTGGTGTGAATTAAATTATCCACCTCAGATATCCATTTTCCTTTTTTAAGGATAGGTGGATCCACACTCTGTTTTATTGTAATCAGAACTAGCATGCTCTCAGCTCAGCAATGTGACATTGGCTACTTTGAGGGGGATACTGAAAGTTTCATTTATTTCAGCCTCCTAAACGTAAGAAATGTAGTCTCTCAGCCTCCCTATACAATTATTGCATACTGTACAGCACTTACTGTCAAGTAGTTCCTTCTGCCTATTTTAGAAACCAATCTTTGAACAGGATGATCTGCTCTCTGAAGGTATCCCTGCGTCTGAGCTGTCACTGAGGGAGGGAACTTAGAAAAGCAGTCTGCACAAGCCTACTTCCCTTGTAGGTCACTGAAGCTGGGTGAGATGATTTCTGTCCACCTAACAAGGAGCAGATTAGAAGAAATAGCAGGAAACTTTCAAGAGCAGCTGTAATCTGTAGGCCCTCCAGTGTTCTTAACCTTTCTCTATGGCTTTCTAAGGGACAGTGCCAGGTCATTTTTCCATTCTGTGGGCAAGCTGATGTGACAGAAGGCACTGGTCCTTCCTCTTCTCTTTGAAAGGTGGAATTTTCAGAGCTAGGTGGCATGATACTAACTAAATTAGGGCTTGACTAATTCAGGAACTAATGGGTATGGAATATTATGAAGTGTTGCCAAGTTATGAAGAGATGTGGTCTGCTTACATATGGAATTATTTTCCTCCTGCAGGGTTCCCAGAAAGGGAGGTCTAGTGGACGTATAGTAACTCAGTACCATTATACTCAGTGGCCTGACATGGGTGTCCCAGAATACACGCTGCCCGTTCTCACCTTCGTGCGGAAGGCATCGCATGCCAAGCGCCACGCTGTCGGGCCTGTTGTGGTTCATTGCAGGTGTGGTTTTTACCGCTGTAAGGTTCACTCTGCTTTTGTTTTGCAGAAAAAAAAGAATTTTTCCATGGTGGGTTAAGCAAAATTTCACTCTCACATTTAACAGCTCCTGATGGAATAAGATTAATTCCTTAGCTGATATTTCTATCCTTGGTAAGGCCAACTAATCAACTGTCTGTGCTATTTCTATGTATCTCCGTAAACAAGATGCTGCTGCTCTGCACTAAGTTCTTTTTTCTTTTTTTTTTTTTTTTACAAAAATGCTTTTATTTTTACTTCTTTTGCACATTTCTATACTACCCTCTTGACTACTGTGAGCTTACCAGATGCAGACATAGCAGTAATTGTTTAATTTCTGTAAATGCAGTGTTAGGATGTTTTTGGCTCATGCTTTCTTTGGTGCAGGGATACTCTGTAATCCTAAGAGGAGCTCTGTCCACAAAAGAAGACTCACTCTATTCCTGGCTGAACTTCAACTCTGCTGTTTTTAACATTACTCTGCGCTCTAGCAGTCATTTGCAATGGAGGAGCATTCTGGGGAACGGTTTGAGGTCTGCATGTGCCGCAGTGTGCAGGCAGGTGTTCTGTCAGTGCTCACTAAAACTGGGCAGCTCAGGGAAAATTGGTTAAAAAGGGCTTGTAGAGCCTGGAATGACTTCACAATGCCCGTGAAGGACCGGGTTATTCTAAAATATATAAGCAGGTTCTGGTTTTCCACTGTAGTACCTCACCTTTGATGGAACATTTGGAAAGAGAACCTCCTCATGAATTCTGTCCTTCTGGAGCTGACTCTGAGGAAGCCAACAGGTAAAGTCATCTCACAAATGCTGCAAATGAAGATATTTTATTTCTGGGATGATCTAATCTGATTGAAATCTGTTTTTAGCTTGGAAAATGAAAATTCCACATTTTGGTTGTTCTGCTGCTATCTACATCCTGCCTGTTCTTGGGAAGTTCAAAATAAGAGTTTCCCCAAAATGCCAAGTCTGAGATCTATGTCAGTGAGTTGAGAGATCAGCAATACATTATAAGTCAATTAAATTCAGTTCTTAAAAAGTGAACAGTGGTAAGTTGTGTGGCTTCAGTCAGACCTGTATATAGATACAACTCACCTCTGTCTGTGTAGGCAGTTTTATTCAGCTTTTAGTTCACCTGTCCCCATGCACTATGGAATCTCGAAGGAGTTATCTCATGTTAGAAATGCAACTTTCATTTATCTTTACAGGCTGTATGGAGGACAGAGATGATAAACTTCATGAAACATTTTTTAGCTATTTTTATGCTTTGGTACTTTTCACATTCAGTCTTTCATTACAAGTACAGATGGTATCTGGTAATCTTCATACTTTTTTGCATCTGATAGAGTGTTAATAACATGGACCTTTCAGTTTTATATCACATCTATTTAGACAGCTTATTACTGCAATCTGAGCTCACACTACCCATGCTTTTTGCCACCTCTGTGGTGTGGGTCTTCTCTGTGGAAGAAATTAGACGTCCTATTTAGCATGTACAGACTGAGCTTGGACCTGCCTGTAAGGGACCATGCAGAGCCAGCGCTGTGCTGCAGTCAAGTTATATGTACCAATACACATACATTTCCTCATAACTTAGAGGGAAATTACAGCTGACTAATTTTATATATATATATATAGATAACAAAAAATGACTTCTTGACCTTGCATTCCCTACCCAGATATTTTATGAAAGAAAAAGTTGCATTTTAATTTTACAGTACAGCCATTTTAATGCTAAATGTGTCAGAGTTCGTAACAGGAGTGAGCTGATTAACCTTGCTTATGCATCATTTTAAGAAGGGTTTCAACCATACCTTGCCGTGTTAGCTGTGTCTAAAGAGCACTAAGCTTTTTCTTTCATGGGTGTACCTTCAGCAGCTCTGCCACTTCCTGAGCTTCTCCTCAGTCTGGAGTCTTTGAAATCTCCTACCTCTGTAGTGGGTGGCATAATGCAACTTTCCCTTTAAAGTGCCGTGTGTTCCAACGTAGAGTAGCATGAGCATATTAACCGTACCCAGATGCTGCTGGCATACACCACCCTTTCTAGATATATTTGACAAAGTATCTTAAAGAGTATCAGAAGCCTGGAAATTGCAGACCTGCGGGAAACCCCTTAGTTTCAATTATTCAATTGATTTCAATTATTTCGATTGATACTTTAAAAATCATTTGAGAAAATTATCTTAGATCTGTTCTTGCACAGAAAAAGTTGAGTTTTTAAGATTTGTCTTCATTACCATCCTTGAAGTTTTAGCACAGTATATCACACAATAAAATGATTTGTAGAGGAAAATCTTGCTTACGCACCAGTTTGCTGAAAAAGCTGTGCAAATGAAAAAGTTATTTTCATGATTGTTTTACTTCAGGCTCAAGACTATGTTTTTGTTTTGTAGTGCTGGTGTTGGAAGGACAGGCACATACATAGTGTTAGACAGCATGCTGCAGCAAATTCAGCAGGAAGGGACAGTCAACATATTTGGATTCTTAAAACACATACGTACCCAAAGGAACTACTTGGTGCAGACTGAGGTAAGAGTGAAATACATATAGCAAGAGACTATTACAGATGATTTCTGTTTGCAGGAGGAGAGATGATACAGTCCTCCTTTCGGCATCACCAGCCAGACTGGCAACCAATCAGCAAACTGTGCTTTCCCTTTTGCTTCCCTTGTTTTTATAGACACATTCTTCTAGGCTCGCTTAGAGCAGTGCACTAGAAATTACTTGTCTATGGACTCTTCTCTGTTTATTAGGGAGAACTAGGTAGAGAAAAAGTCTGTTTAAGTTATGCTTCCCACAGCAGCACTTTCTTGGCAGGGAGTGCATTTTTGTCATAGACTTTTTTAAGGAACCACCATCATTAGGTGTTCGGATCTTCATTGAAACTGATAAAAGAGTTGATATTAGGCAATAAAAAGTAGAGAAAAAAACTGTTTCAGACAGAAGATTATAGCTGCTTTAAACTGAAGATTGTACATAGAATAGTGAAAGACCATAAGAAAACAATAAGGGCAACAGCAGGGCTTTTGAAAATCTATTTCAGATTTCAAAGACTGGTGGTTAAATGCCCCAGTGCCTTTCAGTCGATAAAAAGGTAATCAACAACAGCATGGGCACTTGCTCCAAAGGATGTGAGAGAGAAAATGGAGGATAGCAGTAGGAAATGGGAGTGGTCACTATTGCAAGAAAGGCAGGAGAGTCACATAACAAGCTGGCTTGAAACTTGAGTCGAGGTTATGTTTGCATTTTTTACTCTTTTCTCTGAATATGAGATACCACAGGTGGTGGGGATTTGGTATCATATCATATATACATTGCATGTGTAGTTCAATTGTGCTTGTAAATGTGTACTGCCGCTGCAGAGGGGCAGCTTTCACTTCAGAGGATCACTTCTGAGAAAACTCAGAACGCCACGCTGTGAAGAAGTCCTGACAACATCAGAAGTGGCAGCTCAGGCAGGGGTGTCCAGGGGAATCCAAACATGAGTAGAGCTCAGATGCTTGTTATAATTTTCCTAGGAGCAGTACATCTTCATTCACGATGCATTGGTCGAAGCGATACTCAGTAAAGAAACTGAAGTCCTTGAGACTCACATTCATGCCTATGTTAATGCCCTCTTAATACCTGGACCAACAGGAAAGACCAGACTGGAGAAACAATTCAAGGTGAGCTCTCCCAGATAGCAATGTAAAAAGCTTTAGGCTTGCAAGCTTGAATGACTTAAAAATATAGGTCTCTCAACACAACTTTTATAAGCTTTCTTTATCTAAAATTCAACTGCTGAGCCTAAATTCAGAACAATTTAACAAATGCATGCAGTCGGTTGGGACAAACTAATTATTTGCATATTCTTAAAGAAGGAATTAAAAAAAAAAAAAACAAACATGAGAAACAGGCTTGTATGTAGATTTTGGAAAACCTAACTACGTTTTTGCACAAAGATCCCAAAGGTAAAACAGAAGTCTGGAAAGTTGTCATTCTGGCAAAAAAATGTCATGAGCTGCATTGATCAATCAACATATTCCCCTCAGTGTACAGGTCTGGTTTGAAGAGAGACTTCACCTCAGCAGGCAATGCGTGAACACTCTGGCCACCCAGAAAAAAAGCAGACCCAGGGTAACAGCCCAGAGTCTGTGAGAGACTGATGGGGAGAATGAGAAGTCTGGCTCACTCCCTGTGTCCCTTATAGAGGAAACAGAAAATCCTACCTTTTCAGATGAATTTGAATCCAGAGAAGCAAAACACTTAAATGTTTTCCAGATTATATGGTAAAACAAACTTTAGTCTCCCTAATTTAACAGGAAATGAATTATTAGAACCTTTCTCTCTAAGGATTTCAGTTCTAAGGAGGATAGTGTGTGACAACGTGTTCTCTTTCTACAATAATCTATTGGATTGTTAGTAAAGAACTTAAGCAGATAAGTCTGTAGATAATATCAGTACATAATGAGGCTACAAACAATATTACTGTTTTTTATTTTCTGATGTATTTTGGCCACACACGCATAGTAACTAGTATTTCTTCAAGATAATGAACAGTACAGAGTAACAGAAGAGGAACAGGCTAAAAGATTTCACACTTTCTTGCCATTGTGGCTTGAATGATTCAATCGTGTTGCACTATTTTTCCCTAGGGGAAGGAGAGCCTCTTATGTCAGCTGTGATGTGCTTTGGGAAATAAGCATCCCACCTTTCCTACACAGCTGAAAGAATAAAACACATACACAAACAGAGTGTGTAAATGTATGTAAGCATAAAGTGTGCAATGCAATTTGCAGGAACCATTTAGAGCTCAAATTTCAAGAGCTTAAATATTATCGGAAAGGGATATGTCTCATTTAATCTCATTTTCCTTTGCAAGCTAAAATTATTAGAATAATAAAAGCTAAAATTATTAGAATAATTAAAAAAATGTGGAGTTTTACTGAAGAACTATTTTAGATGAAACAGAATTCTAGTCTAACTCATTTTTATGGAACCTCCCTGGTTTGCTGTCTGTTTTATCAAAGCAGGCAGCTACTGAAAACTACACATGCCCAGCCCAAAACATCACAGAGAAGTCTTTTGAATTCTTTTGAGCATTCTGATTAATTCAGTTCATTTTACTAGCAAGCAAAATAAAAATAAAAATAAAAAAACAACCAAAAAAAACAACAACTTAAAACCTAAGAAAAACATGCTTTCCAAGCTTATTTCATGCCTAAGCAGTATATATATAGCATTTTGGTATGTATATGTATACACTCGTTCATTCTCATACTCTTGTCTATTTGAATTGCATTAGTTGAAACAAGTAAGTCAATGAGACATTCCCCCCCCCCCCCCCATTTTCCTTTTGGAGAGAAAATTAGGAAGCTCATAACTGAGATATCAAGAGATGCCTCACACAAAGCGCTAATACTGCCTGCATAGCAATGCAGATTTTTCTGCACAGACATTTACCGTTCTCCAAGACAATCTGAAGTTACACAAATAGCTATGCAGGCAAACTGGAAGTGACACCAGGATGGCAACAAGCACTGAGGTGCTGGTTGCGGAAATCATAAAGCAGCATTTCCTTCAAAGACATGCTTATCAATCTAGGGCTCAAAAATCATTTGAACCGATAAAATAGTGAAGAAAAAAATATTCTCATGATTTGCTAAGTAGTTTAGCCAGATAGCTACATACCTAAAGCTTCGAGACAGCAAACCTGCATGCACCCTTCTATTAAATCCAGCTAATAAAGGAGTGGGGTTTTTGTACAGTTCCCTGATTATATTTTTTGTTTAACTTCATTGTTTCAGTTACTGAGCCAGTCTAACACACAGCAGTGTGATTATTCAACTGCACTCAAACAGTGCAACAGAGAAAAGAACCGAACTTCATCCATCATTCCTGGTAAGTTTGTTCAAATCAGCTTCTCTTTGCATGGCAAAATATTTATGACCTATGTGTATGTGTCAAGACTTTAATCTTTCCACAGCAAGAGCTGAAGACAACTGCACTGGTGCACAGCAGTGTTCTGTAAAGTACTTTTAATGAAGAAATTATTTAATTACTACACATAGGTAAAATAGATGGCTGAATAGCACTTTATACTGATTGATGGAGCTTAGTGTTACCATTATTGTGAGATAGGTGAGATAATTGCTGTAATATCTGAGTCATTACAACATACATACTAGATCATGACTTTTGTTTTTTACAGTGGAAAGATCTAGAGTGGGTATCTCCTCACTGTCTGGTGAAGGGACAGACTACATCAATGCTTCTTATATTATGGTAAGTCAGTTAACTGTATTAGTGAAAACATGGTACCATTGTATAGCTGTTTTCAGAGCTGCCACGTGTCTAAGTTTGTGTAGCACAGTCCTGATTTTGAAAACCTCTTCCTTTCGTTATTCATTCTGCCTGAAAGAGTTACTTCCCCCAGGAATTATTATTTACTGTTTTTACTGGTTTTAAGTTTGGTTAAATGCATTGCACTTCAGTGATCTGTAGAACCAAAAATCCCATCGTAGTTTTAAAAACCAGTAAAGCTGAATGCCAACTCTGGAAGAATCTTCAGAGGTGAAATGAAAGTGTTAACTAACAAATTAGTTTTTAATGGCTGTGCTGTGGCTTGCCTTTGGACCTGTTCATCTCACAGAGCTTTTGCAACTGGCACAGCCCAAGGCAGCATAGCTCATCAGCTTTCCATTATCTTTTTGTTCCCTGGGTTTTCTTCAACTCTTTTCCCCTTCATTAGCTGAGAGGGAGGAGTAAGTGCTTCATGGACATTCAGGAAAGAGATGGGAAAACTCCCTGCTGTGCTTTGCATGCATGATCTTTCATCAGGTGCATTAGTGCAAAGGAATTCTCTATCGTTCTTTCCTGGTAAGAAGTTGATCTGGGACATCTGCACAAATTAAGAGACCCCCCTGGGATTTTTGCAGATCTTTCAAGGATTTTTTAATTTGTTTCAGGTTTCCAGCTTCTCTGGAGCTGTGGCTCATGTAGAACAATTATCATGTGTGTATGAGTTAATGTGTTCTCATTCTGAGTTGGCTGTTCAAGTCTCCACTGATTTGTCTTTTTTTTTTTTAATCAAGTTTCTTTAAGTTTTAAAAAATATTTCAGCGTGATTTAATTTATTCTTTTCATCTGGAAAACACTGCATTGGAAGTTTTATATTCTTCTGATATTCGCAGGAAGTCAAAGGAGGCACGAGGCTGTAATTTATTTTATAGGCTTCTGACTCTGTCCACTAGAAGCCTCCTGTGAATGTCAATAGTTGGGCATCAGTTCTGAGTCTGTTGATGATTGTTTTGCAGGGTTATTATCAAAGTAACGAATTCATTATTACCCAGCATCCCTTACTACACACTATCAAGGATTTCTGGAGAATGATATGGGACCATAATGCCCAGCTAATAGTCATGCTTCCTGACAGCCAGAATATGGTAAGTTTTGTGGCTGATTGATTGTTACCAACTTATGTATGAATGTTACTGGTATTGCCATTTTGAAATATGCAGGACAGGAGACAATACCTTGGATTTAACAAAGAAATAAAAAATTATACATTAATAATATTGCACTGAGTGTAAAATCTCCAAATCATCTACTGGAAATCTGGCGGTCCTTGTCTGGGCAGATTGGAACTGGCACAAGAAAGTACTGAATCATTCCTGTATAATTTATAAAAAGAGTCAAACAGCAGAAGTGTTTGTTGTGCAAGGTTGGTTTTCACTCCGTTTTGCTTTTACTTCAGTTGTAATATGGCTTCTTCAGCCATTATTAGTTAAGGGGAGAAATACAAGGTTGTTTCTTACATGACAGTGGCTGATGGGGCCTGGGCAGGGCCGGGAGCAATGTCAAAAAACTGGCTGGATGGCAGAGCCCAAAGAGCGGTGGTGAATAGAGTTAAATCCAGTTGGTGCCAGTCACAAGTGGTGTTCTCCAGGGCTCAGTACTGGGGCCAGTTCTGTTTAATATCTTTTATCAGTGATCTGGACAAGGGGATTGAGTGCACACCAGTGAGTTTGCAGACGACACCAAGCTGGCAGAAGTGTTGATCTGCTGGAGGCTAGAAAGGCTCTGCAGGGGCATCTGGACAGGCTAGATCAGTGGGCCAAGGTTAGTGGTATGAGATTCAACAACGCTCAGTGGCAGGTCCTGCACCTGGGTCACAACAACCCCATGCAATGCTACAGGCTTGGGGAAGAGTGGCTGAAAAGATGCTTGGTGGAGAAGAACATAGAGGTGTTGGTCGACAGCGGTTTAGAATGAGACAGCTTGTGCCCAGACAGCCAAGAAGGCCAAGAGCATCTTGGCTTGTATCAGAGGTAGTGTGACCAGCAGGGCCAGGGCAGTGATCATCCCCCTGTACTCAGCACTGATGAGGCTGCACCTTGAATCCTGTGTTCAGTTCTGGGCCCCTTACTACAAGAAGGACATTGAGGTGCTGGAACATGTCCAGAGAAGATCAGTGAAGTTGGTGAAGTGTCTAGAGCACAAGTCCTGTGAGAAGTGTCTGAGGGAACTGGGGTTGTTTAGCCTGGAGAAAAAGATGCTCAGGGAAGACCTTATCACTCTCCACAAGTACCTGAAAGGAGGTTGTAGCGAGGTGAGTGTCAGTCTCTTCTCCAGAATAACAAGCAAAGACAAGAGGAAACAGCCTCGAACTGTGCCAGGAGAGGTTTAGATTGGATATTAGAAAAATGTGTTCATCAAAAGGGTTGTCAGGCATTGGAACAGGCTGCCCAGGGAAGTGGTTGTGTCATCATCGCTAGAGGTGTTTAAAGACATGTAGATATGGCAGGTAGGAACATGATTTACTTGTGAATTTGGCAGTGCTATGTTAATGGTTGGACCTGAACCTGAACCAACCTAAATGATTCTATGATTCTCTTGCTCACCTCCTAAAGTTGCAAACAAATATTTACGTGGGATTTATCTGACTCTAAACAGCAAAAGAAACACATTTTCATCCTGCATGTGTAATTTAATAACAAATTAGTACATTTCGCAGTTACTAGAAATGCAGGAATATCTTGAGAGCTTTTAGATTGGTACTTAGAGCAATCTTGAGGTGTGAAAGGACATGATATTTGGTAATGAGTTTGGAGGAAAGCTATGTGTTGGAGACTCTTGCATGATTGGAAAAACATGTACAACTAAGGCATATTTTTAAGTTAGCCCTTGTGATAAGGGAGGTTGTTTTGCCAGGAGGCAAATAGGAAAGTCACTCAGACCATGTAAAATATCATTTAAAATGCTACTTATTAGAGCTAACACTGTAAAGGAGAGGTAAACTTACATCACATCAAATAAATGCTGGGAACCCCAGCTTGTGAATTGAATAGGTCTTTTATCACGGTACATCATACCATGCAGCTGTCATCCATGGAAGGGTTACTCCCATTTTGGTCATTCAAACTATTAGAGGATTTTCATAAAAGAAAATAACTTTGTTTATCATTTCTGTTGTCAAATAGGCAGGTTGTTCTCTTAAGAACTTCTTACTGCACTTTAGATAATCCCAAGGCCATGCAGGTGGTGTACTCATCAGTACAGTGGGAGCTGCCTGCGGGCTCCCACATTACAAACCATCAGCTGGGTTTATCCTGTGACCATGGGCTGTGGGCAGCACAACACAGCCTGAAGGCCAGGCTGGACATGTGCCACAGCACAGCACATGTGGGTTATGTGAGTCACTATCTCCATAGCATACAGTGGTCTTCTGGTCAGGATCACTACAGAGGTGTCTGAAAACCATCACTTGTGATGCCTGTAATCCCACTCAAATTCTTGTCAGTTTAAATCTAGCCGGCTGCACTGATTACATATTATTTGGTATGTTTGATTAAGTTTGATTTTAAGAGCTCAATATTACTTACTTTTTTCTTGTTTGTTTTTTTTTTTTTCCTGGAGGCTGAAGATGAATTTGTATATTGGCCAAACAAAGATGAGCCTATAAACTGTGAGACCTTCAAAGTTACAATGATTGCTGAAGAGCACAAGTGTTTGTCTAATGAGGAGAAGCTCATAATCCAAGACTTTATTTTAGAAGCTACACAGGTAACACAGTCATAAACATGTAACTCAGGACTTGATTTGTTAAAGGTAATGCCTGCATTTTGTCACATTTTCCACTATATGTGAGTGATAAAATTCCATACCTTTGAAACACCCAGGGAGAAACCTCTATAGGTAATGTGGGTGTGGTGACAGGGGGACTAGATAGTCTAACCTCCACAGCAGTGGAATTCTGTATGTGTAAGCTGGAGCAGGACTGGAATGGGATGAAAGAATAAAGACAGTCAGTCTTTTACCAAATTGATTTATGCTTTTTTCACCATTTTAGGATGACTATGTACTTGAAGTGAGGCATTTTCAGTGTCCAAAATGGCCAAATCCTGATAGTCCTATTAGTAAAACATTTGAACTGATCAGCATCATCAAAGAGGAAACTTCCAACCGTGATGGACCCATGATTGTACATGATGAGTAAGAACTGCAGCTTTCAGTTTCTTTTGATGATTTTTTGCCTGTAGAGCTATCCTTTCATCTCATTTAGAGTGAAGGCTACTGAAACAAGGCACAAAGTCTGCTCCTAACAACAGTGCTGCTGCTTCTGTTTCAGCAGCTTTAGTAAGAGAAGCATTTTTATTTCATCACACTTCAGTGTTCCCTTTTCAATTCTACCCTTTTGATACTCTGGGTGATTGTCAAGTAGGGCACTGGAGAGGAAGGAGATCGATCAGATCTGCATTGTTTCTTACTGAAAGAAGCTAGACTATTCAGATGAGGTACCTTACTCTTCCGCAGCTGTTTAATAATAGTCAAAAGTAGTGAAATGTTGAAATACTGAAGGACCTGAGGCCTTCAGGATTTGTTTAGTAGAGGACTGTAGGGAAATAACCCTAAGACTGGCTTTTAAAGACTCTCCAGAAGTTGTAGCCAGGTGCTGCAAAGGTTGCGTTCAGGCACTGCTTATCAGGCCTCTTTCAGAAAGTGCAATGATCAAATGACAGAAATTAATCTTACCGGTTTACCCTGGACTGTGTGTGACCTCCAGCTGTACAAACTTGATCCGGTTTCCAGAGACTTATTTTGTGTTTGTGTTTCTAACTTTACAAAGGCACGGAGGGGTGACAGCAGGCACTTTCTGTGCATTAACAACACTGATGCATCAACTGGAAAATGAAAATTCAGTGGATGTTTACCAGGTAGCGAAGATGATCAATTTGATGAGGCCTGGAGTCTTTACAGACATTGTAAGTAATAAGTAAAATGTGTGCATATTTTTTCCTATATGCGGTATTATTAGCATGCTTAAATCTTCAGGAAACATTACTGAAGCACTGGCATCTTCATTTATGCATGAATTAATCAAAACTGTCTTCCAGAGGTGCTGTAGTGAACTTGCTGCTCATTCCAAACCAAAGTGTTTCCTGTGAAATGGTCATCAAGTGCTTATCAAGTGGTCATATTTAAAATGTGCAGAGCTGCCACCAGCGTCACAAGATCTGCACAATGTCATATAAATAAAGGTTTTATTCAGCAGGAATAAATCCCTACTCCAAACAGACCCTGACGTAGTTACCCTAGTTTTCCATTTCAGGGTGGACTTTGATATCTCATGATCCAGTGAACGGTCACTTGACACGGTTGTCGCTGTGCTTACAGAAAGAAAAACCAAACAAACCAAAGCAAACAACCTGAAAAGTGCAATAAATTAGACTTTCTTACTAAGTCAGTGTCCTACAAATGAAAATTCCTTCACAGAAATGAAAAACTACAAACCCTGCCCCTTTTGCCAGGCCACTACGAATCTGACGGCTATAGAGCAACAGTGAGCACGATAAGAACATTTTAAGAGTGAAACTAGGGTTAGAGTTATCACATTTCTGAAAGAAAAAACAGGCAATGACGGCAAAAGCAGGATATGACACAGATTGACAGATGTGTCCGCCCCTTGCCCTGCCCCGCTAGACCAGACTGAGGAGCCTGGTGGACAATGGAGTGAAAATGGAAACTCTTCCCACCGCAGCAGCGCATTCAGGACCTTCACTGCTCTTGCCCCAGGAGCCTCCAGCAATTACCTGGGCATTGTATCTCAGGTTTCCAATTTCCCATCTGCTACTGCAGATTTTCAGATTTGTTGTTCTTCCTACCCTGTATCTCTTAGTCTATCTGTATAGTCCAAAACCCGCTCTATTTAGTCTGCCTTACTGTTACTCACTCCTTCCATCAGAGAAATTCTTTATCCTCATGTATCCGTCAATGAACCGAAAATACTCCCCTGCCCTATCAGAGCATCCGCTGTTACCTGGTGCAGCACAGCCTTCGCTCTCCCTGCACAGAGCCTACTGCTCTTTCCCCCTTCCCAGCACAAGCTGCAGGCCAGCTAACCTCGTGCTCCCCATTTGCCACTCCACCCAGCTAGGCAATGGCCTCAGTGAATCTTCCCACAAAGTCTCATCTCCCTTCTACCTCCTTTTCCTGGCAGGATCTTCAAAAACATAAACACTAACTGCAAGTACCAAAAATAAAAAAGAGAAAAATACTGGATAGAATTCAGAGGGCAAAAATGAGATCGTATTCAAGGGTTGGGGGGGGGGAAGCCCACAGACATGCAGTAGTGCTAATCCTGACCCCAGTTAAAGGGAACTTTGCAATTGACTTTAACAAGGATCAGATTCAATGCAGAATATTCCTTTTAAAACTTGGTTTCCTCCCTTACCTGTACTGTGTTCCTTAATGTGCTTTGCATTGTGTACAGGGGGAGACATTAGTCAGAGAATTAATAAAGCTGCTAAGTAACATAGTGAATTGTGGAGCACAGTCCATTAACAGCCTGACACATCAGCTGTAAATTAATTTTGAGGAACAGTGTTAGAGATAATCTAGTGCTGTTATTTCTGACAGCACACTGACTATGTTCTCTTCTCTTCCCCAGGAACAGTACCAGTTTCTGTACAAAGCTATTCTCAGCCTTGTCAGCACAAGGCAAGAAGAAAACCCTTCAGCATCTATGGACAGTAACGGCTCAGCTTTACCTGACGGAAATGCAGCTGAAAGTTTAGAATCTTTAGTTTAATTAACACATCAAATTAAACACACACATACCTGTGTCACACCAGGTGCACCTGGAGTTTACCATTGTTATTTTCAGTTTTATACTTGGGGGGGGGGAGGACTCTGTCTAGTCACTATATCTATAACCAGATCCCAACCATTGCTCAGTCATTTCTGTTACGTATGACTTTACTGTGGAACTTCTATCATTAACAATGTGTGCCTTTTCTTGGAAGATTTCTTGTAATATGTTGTTACGTCTGGACTAACTTGATTGACTTTTACAGTGTTTCTAAGAATTGAATTGTGGTATGTTTTTTCAGTATTAGTTTTTGATTTATCTGGCTTTACTTTGAACTTAAAATTATCATATTTATAGATGTTAGGGGGTTCCCAACTACAAACATGTCATGGGTTTAGTATTTGATTGACTTGCTGTATTTATAACAATTTACATTTGCTAGAAATATAACTTTTAATATAGTAGAATGTAAATAAAATACTGTTCTCCATAACATTCAACATTTTAAGACTTCAATTAGACATTTAGAATAGTAATCTGATACTTACTGTAAATACTGCTACTTCTGTAGTGATCCATGGACCAAATTTATATTTATAATTGTAGATTTTTATATTTTACTACAGAGTCAGTTTTCTAGTTCTGTGTAATTGCCTTGTTAAAATGCTGTAGTCCAGTATGTTTTTATTTTAACAAAGTCTTCTGATATATAATTGTGCATCTTAAGCAATTAACCTTCATAAAGCTGCATGTGATTTTAACTTTTTGTGGGAAATAGAAATCATTCGTTTTGAAATGAGAAGTTTTTATGAGAATAACACCTGTACTTGGCATTGTTAAACTGTTTTTACCTATGGCATTGCAAAAATAAATATAAATATTCCAGTCTGTGCTTAGCAGTCTTCCATATAAGTAAGGAGTCGTCACTGTCACCTAGGAGAGGTTTCACTTACAAGAGCAAGGACTCAAGGCTGACCTGCAGACAGCTGCTGTTCCCATGGAATCTGTGAGCTCAGAAGATGCTTTTGGAAAACTCTTTTGTTATTTAATCTCTACTCTGCTTCCACCCCTAGCCGTAGTGTTCATGTTAGCTCTTATTTTAGCTTTTCCTTGCACATCCCCTGTCTGGTCCCACAAGGTTAATGGGATGTCCCAGGCCTCCAAATTGCTTTAATCGCCCCCTCACAAGACTTCTCCATGCTGCCTTTGCTACAGATCCTCCATTTAGGTGCTGAGCTCTTTGCTGCCTCCTTTGGCAAAGCAAAAGCCAAACTCTGGGAAGCAACTAAGCAGGTAGTCTCTGCAAGAGCAAAAGCAGAATGTTTCAACTTGGTTACTCAATTGTTTTCTTTAACCTTCTGAACTGGCGAGAAAAGATGCTGATTGTACTGAAGGCTGCAGCACTGAGGAGGGTAGGAGCCTGGAGCAGAACAGAGCTTTGTTTTAACACAGCCCTAGAGTAGCTGTTTTCTCACTTTGGTACATTCAGTTGCTATGTAGAAATACTGATAGAAGAGATACTGCTCTGGACAAGAACACCACAGAAACTAATGGACAATATCTTAGATAAAAACTAAGGGTAGGGGAAGACAAGACCTGAAGCAGGCTTGGAGATTTTAATCAACTGATTCCTAAGGCAAGGGTGTATGAGGAATCTGTGTCAGCAGGTAGATCTAGAAACCTTCAGCAGTGTAGGACTGAGGATAAGTGGAACTGAGACAAAGCCAAAACAAATTTGGGGTTAGAGGAATGTAAACAGTAGAAACTTCAAAAAGTCCTCATAATGTTGATACATTATGAATGGCAGGAATGACAGAATAGCTAGAAAGTACAGCAGACCTTTTCCTGCTCTTTTCTTCTTTAAACAAAAATATAGACAAAATAATTGAAACAATGTAATGTATAGTTAGTTTTGTAAAACTTATTAACATCTAAATGTTCTTGAATTCTCTTTTACACTTGATCACTCCTCTTTATAACCCCATCAGTGCAGTCCCAGAGTTATGAAGTGGTTGAATCCATTGGACTTGAGGCCCTGGGGCTTCCCCTTCCCTGTTCACCAGTGCCAAATGCAGGGCAATTCTCCTGTCTCAGCCCAATTCCAGAAGGGGTCTGAGGTACAGCTAAGTGCAAGTGAACTTACACTGTATCCCTAGCTAAGTTAAACACCTTTGAAGAATAGGACCTAGAGTTTTTTGCTTGACGTATTTGTGTTGGTTTGGGGGCAGCAGGAGTTACAAGCGTACAGAACGGGCTCATTTTCCTGGCTGACACATGTTGCTGTAGGACTCTTGAATTATACATACACATTCTTCACAGCTTTCAGGCACCAAGTTGGTGTGTACAAAGGTGTGCAACAATTGCTCTTTGAGGAAGGGTGTATCTTCTTTTTCTAGATGGCCTGGGGCTTCCTCACCACTTCCTGTAAACCCTTGGGTTGGCCAACACCCTCCATTTGAACACCGTGGCACAAACAAAGCGACAATATGTAATTCCCCCTTCTCCTTCCAAAAACACAGAAACAATTTTTCCTTTACTAATATCTAGGGGTGCCTTATGCAACAGGTTAATTGTGATCTTATGGCCATTTCAAACCGTATCCCATAATCTTCTTAGTATAGACTTCTGCTCTTCAGTACGCAGCAAGAGAAACTCATGCTCATGTACTACTTCTGCCTTTCCTTTAAGAAACCTGGCTTGTAGCCTCACATAATTTCATGCTTTTTATATTGATATCTTTTATGAATGTATTTGGAGTTTCATAGAGTTGTATACACAAAGTCTTTTTTAGGCCAGTTAATTCTATGATGTTTTCCAAGCCTCTGTGGACCAAAAGCAAAAAGATCCTCCTTCCTAAAATCCCATCTTGATATAACTGTTCCTTTCAACCTAAATGTTTTGCAGACATTTTAAAATTATAATCCAAGGAATCAGCTGTCATTCAAGGTTTCTTCCAGAGATGTTTGTAATCACATTCATCATCTTGTCAGCATGCTAAGTTATTTAAAACATAAGTGCTTAGGATAATCTCTTTACTCACACATATTGGTTCTGATCTAGAAAAAATAAGAATAAAGAAAATATCTTCTATAATCTTCAACCATGATGGATTACAGATTTTAATAAATGTGTGTCAGTTCCTCTCGCAGACAAAGGCCATATTCTAATTAATTTTTTTCTTGTAATCCAAACTACAGACTCAGAGGACACATAGCCTGCCCTTTCAAACTGGGTCAAGTGTGGAAAAGATGTTATGTATCTCCTGCAAGAAGTGGGATATTAATAAACAACATCAGTTTAAGATTACTATATTTTTTTACAAAGCTGTAAATCATGTGTGCCAAGGAAAACTTGGTTAGTGATATTCCTGCTAAGAAATCCTAGGTGAGTAGAGTTAAAAAAAGTCATCTACTAACATCACCAACTTGTCAGTAATTGTGGTGTTGGGGTTTAACACCTACGGAAAGCTTTACAAAAGTCAGCAATAAGTGATGAACAGCAGTCATATGAACTCACAGCAATCAGTACAACAGGATACTACTTAAAGACCTTAGTATAGACTCTGGAAATCCATTGATCAAAGGAGTTAGCAGCATTCCATCACAGTGTTTTACCTGCACAGTTTGTCATGACATCCTGGGATAACTCAGGCTGAAATGGGCAAGTGTGACACCAAGATTTCATCTCTTCCAGGGGCACAGGGAGATATGATCATAAAATCATAGAACGGCTTGGGTTGGAAGGGACCTTAAAGATCATCTAGTTGCAGCCTTCCTGACACAGGCAGGGATACCTTCCACCAGACCAGGTTGCTCAAAGCCCCATCCAGCCTGGCCTTGAACAATTCGAGGGATGGGGCAGCCACAGCTTCTCTGGGCAACCTGTGCCAGTGTCCCACAGTGAAGAATTTTTTCTTAACATCTAATGTAAATCTCCCCTCTGTCAGTTTAAAGCCATTCCCCCTTGTCCTGTCACTACATGCCCTTGTAAAAAGTCCCTCTCCAGCTTTCTTGTAAGCTCCTTTACATACTGGAAGGCTACCTTCTCTTCTGTAGGCTGAACAAGCCCAATTCTCTCAGCCTGTCTTCATAAGAGAGGTGCTCCAGCTCCCTAAGCATCCCCGTGGCCTCTGGACTTTGGATTCTAACAGGTCCATGACCTTCTTATGTTGGGGACCCCATCTACTGTTCTGTAGCTTTCCAATTCTGCGGCTATCCTTGTGCCCAAGCACAGAACATGTGCTAAAAAGCCCACATCTCAAGATTATAGCTGAAGAGGATGTCTACATACAGATACATGTATATAAACATAAAAATGGGTAGTCAATGTGGGTGCTTAAAACCAGCCTTGAAGGGTCTTCTGTGGTGATTCTAGTGAGAAGTATAGATAGGTATTCCATGCACACAGAGAAGTCCATTTGTAGACACCTTTTTCAATATAACCATCTACGTAAAATTCCAAACCCCATTCGTATGCATCTCATTAGAATGTAAAGATGACATGACAATAAAACAGAGGATTTCAGATTTATTTTTCAAGCAATCTGTAAGATATAATTATCTTTCCAATAATATGCAGATAGCTGAGAAATTTCATACAAGAAGCTAAGCAATAAATTCATTTAAATCTAAACTTAGAAAACAAAAGCAGCACTGCACTGGGAAACAAGAACACATTCCAGTACAAAATGTTTCAAAATAGCAGTGTTTTTTTAAAGTACTCTGTAGTGGTTCTCCTTTTAGTGCTCCAAAGACATTACATACCTGTAAAGCATTCTAATTTTCTTTGCATACTGCATTTCCCAGGCAGAAAAGCAAGCAAGGTAGATGCATACATAAAGTCACAACACCATGGTTGTGCATTTTTGGGGCAAACGAGGGAAAAGTCTTCAGTGAATTCCTGGTCTCACCAAGCACTGGACTGGAAGGCACCAGCAGATACAAGTCTATTTTTAACCCTTAGTTGTAAGCTTTTTAACCCTTAGTTGTAGGCCTTTAATCTACCAGGGGCAGGAGGAGGCAGCAGGGAGTGGAGTATTTGCTGATGGCTCCATCCTTACCCCAGCTGCAGGCATCAGCCATACAACAGACCCCAGCCTGTAAGGTCAATTTGGAGCAAAGCAACTTAGTGGACCCAGGATTTCATCAGAACATGCTTGGCACTGTAACAGAATCCAAATTTGACAGTATAAAAGCATCCAGTTGTTAAGCATAAAAGGCCCTCCTCTTCATTCTTCCTTCTCCCTTTGGCTCCTTTCACTCTCCTCTGTTGCAGTTGCTATGTCATTACATCTACACAAAGAAAATCCAATCCTGAGTAACAAGACTTAGAGAGTGAAACTTCAGCTATTGTTATGGCTGCTTTTCCTAACAGGCCAAACACCACCTGGAATTCCAGCCCCTTGGAACCATGGTAACAGCACTATGCTTCTCAGGAGATAAAAGTCTGTGCGTTTGTCAGCAAAGTGCGCTTGTGAGCAAACCTGAAAGCAGACAGATTCCAGTATCAGTGTTCAGCTTTAGAAAAGGGGAGCTTTTGGCAGTTCCACAGGTACCAGTGCAAATGGTATCTGCCCATAGCATGACACCCCACAGACAGAGGCAGTGAAGTCTACGCCATTCTTGCATTGCCAAGCAGTGTAGAAATCCCTGAGCAAAACCCACAGAAGCAGCCCTGAACTGGCTGGAGGCTGTTTTGTCGGAGAGAAGCTGCACTCAGGTCAAAGTTCGGTTCTGGGCTGACGCGGCTAAACTGCCCCTAGAACCAGGTTGGCACCTCTGGGCAGCACCACACAAGCTGACACACTGGCAAACTCTCATCAGCCTAAAGTGACACTGCACTGAGCAGTACGGGTAGGCTCCCAAATAAACACTTCAATAGTCTGATGGCAAAACAACAGAAGCTAACCCAAAAAGTAGTGATTTCAACCCCTAAGCATACCGTATTTCAAAGCTGCTTATAACTACACAAGTATTCCCTTTGTAACCATAATTAACCTGAACACAGCACACAGTGTAAGCGGAAAGAGTAAATGTCATTTGGAGAAGCTTCTAAGCACATTAACTGTGTGTACTTCAGAATGCCCTTCCAAGCTGCAGAACTAAATGCTAATGTGCTCTCTGCATGGCAAAAGGCAGCACATAACAGCAGGTATTTCAACATATTGCAACCAGATTCAACTCTGTAACGGGAAAGGGTAAGGAGGGAGGCTTGCTTTAAACTTCCTCCTCCATGTAATTTAAGTTTACATTCATAAGAACAGGATTTAAAGAATATTATGTCCTAGATTTCAAATATTTAACGACTGAACATTTTCAAGATTTAACAGGATCTTGTTTGCTATTACTGCAGAATTCCTAAACTATTTCTTGCATATTGTTATCGTGAAAATATTCACAAATACTGTTAGAGAGAAAGGGACAAGACTTAAAATTTAAGTATTGCTTTCATCTCTTTCTCCTGAGATATTTCAGGAAAGATATAAGGAAAGATCAGATTGATGTTGAAACATGCACATGAAAACACAGCAGTTTTAAGAGGAAAATGCCGCAATTCAAGCATCTGGTTATCTGCAGTCAGAGTCAGGCAGCTGGATCTATGGAAGGCGTCATCTGCGGGTAATGGCAGGGGCTGCCTTTAGCCGGTTCAAATTGAGATTGTTAAAAGGTGAGAGAGAAACCAAAGAAAGCCAAAACCCAATTCGATCCACTGCTTCCCTTGTTAATGTCTGACAATGCTGTGAGTACTGTACACAATGCCTTCTGCTTGAACACGTTCAAGTATCGGTCCATAGACATTCTTCGTCAATGGTATAACCATACCTTTGGCATCTATTTCACCTGAAATAAAGGTAGGGAAAGAAAGTGTTAAGTACTCTACTGGGATTATTCGGCAAGGTTTTGGTAACAGGGAGGCTGTGGGGCAGTCTCTGTAAGGCCATTCCAGACGGCTCCAACCAATCCACTGCCAGGCACAGCTGAGACCCGTGGTGGTGGTGAAAATCTATTTAAAAAAGGCCAGAAGAAATGCCACAAAGGTGTAAGTAGAGCGAAAAAAGTGTGAGAATGGCCCTGCAGACAGCAAGGTTGGAGAAGGAGGATAGGAAGGAGGTGCTCCAGGTGCCAGAGCAAACATTCCCTCGCAGCCTGCAGAGAAGATACTGGAAGCAAGGGAAAGGCATGAGGTGGAAGAAGCAGCAGACAGGGGCTGTTATGGACTGACCACAGGCCCCATTCCATAGAGGGAAGAGGCTAAGGAGTCAGGAAAGGAGAAGTGAATTTCAGCCTGGGAAAACCAGGTGGAGAGGAAGGTGGTGTTTTGTCTATTATGTCTTTTTTTCACACCTATTTTAACCAGCAACAAATTAAGCTTTTTTTTTCCCCAAGTTGAGTCTGTTTTGCCTGTGACAGTAACTGGAAAGTGATCTCCCTGTTTTTATCTCAACCCATAAGGTTTTTCATCTTGTTTCCTCCCCTTGTCCTGTTGAGGAGGAGTGAGACAGCAGCTGGGTGGGCATCTGGCAGCCAGCCCTGGTCAACACACCACAAATACAAATATCAATTTGCAGCTAAATAAATTTTCATTTTTGTATTTTTTTTCATACGTATATATGCAGATTTATCAATCCTAGTACTGTGTTCTCACACAGTACCAGTACTGTATCAAAGAATAGGGAAAAAAAAATGTTTGAAACACAGAAGCATACACAGCTTGAATCTAATTCATTGAGCTGTGAAACTGCAGTTAGGTGAAAAGCATCTAAACTTCAAAAGTTTGGAGTTTTGTTTTTTTAAATAACAAAAAACCAAAAAATACACAACAAAGGTTTTGCTCATTTCAGTCAGCCGGAAGAATGAAGTTATAAAGATTAAGAGCAAACAAGCAGAAATCACAGTATTTCCTTAGGGTGATGACTAGGCAGAGTTTGTCTGTTTATCTATACACAACATGATCAGGTAATATTCCCCAAGCCTCAAATTTCATCAATCCAGAAAGCAGTAGTGGAAGTCACTAGTTTGTTCAGCACAGGTATCAGTGGCAGGATCAATTGTAATTTGCTATGCCAAAGGTCTCCTCTACACCAGTGAAACATTTAAGACTGCATCATCTACAGATTAAGCAGTAAATTAAGAGTTGTCACTGAAACAAACATGCAGATTAAAAATTCCTGTAAAGAAGACAAGAAAAGTTTCATAAATTTTAAAAATATACATATATACACATTTGCAAAACACCATACATTTGCTTTCTACAGGCAGAAAGATACAGGGGGTTGAAATACTGTTACTGAAGTCTAAACAACCACTTACCATCTAGAACCATTTTAGCAGCAATAGCTGTGGGGTATCCTACTGATTTAGCCATCGCAGAATACCCCTTGCTGTCACCATAGACAACCAGATCAATAAACTTTTTCTCCAGATGACCAGAAGGATGCTTGAGACCTATTTCATTTCTCATAACAATCATATCTCTCTCTCCAGTGCCTAAAAGAAAAGCACACAAACTATTAATTACTTGTATTTCAGTCATATCAAGATGAGGTTCCTGATGAGCAAGGCACTATGCATACATGGCATGTGTATCAGGGAAGTGACTTAAGATACAGACTATTAAGGAGAACAGAATGTTAAGATGAAACTAAAAATACATCAGGGAAAGAAAAAGATAAATTGGCGGACTAAAGAATATCACAAAACATCCAAAACCTAACATGAAGGTTTATTAATTAAGATGAACAAACTACTCCAGGTAAGGCTGATAAGACAGACTGGCTTGTTCCGCTCAAAGCCTTGAAAAAAAAATTCTTCACATACCAAAGGGCAGCTTTATCTCCATGTGCTTTGCAAGAGCCCCCACAATGGAATCTGCTGCCGGAACGGGTTCATCTCCCAGTAAACCTAGCCTGGCAGAAGAAATGAGACAGACTTATATCGTTGCCTACCAACAACTTAGTCTCAGTTTTGTAATTTCCAGCTTTTATCAGTTTAACAGTCTCAAAATGGAACAAAATGGCTAAAATTGCAAGGCCCAACAAACTTTAAAAATCACTGGAACATTTACCATTCCACTGCCTCCAGCTGACTTTGATCCTTTTCCAGTTTGGTAAATACAGCTTCTTTAAGAACATCGTACTCAACAGGCTGCTTAATTCCAACCAGTTTACACATGAGTTCTTTCTGTATTAAAAGAAAAAAAAAGAAATTCATGAAGGCCTGACATCCATTTCCACTCCTTTTCAGGCAAGGTTTCAAGAACCCACTGCTCCACTAAGCTCACTTAATATCTAGGACTTCTGAGACAACAAGTTATGTGTACAGGAAAAGTGATAGTTTGAGATTTTTTTAATCACAACAAATGTGAATAAGGCTCATCTTTTCCTAAAACACTTTGTTCCCCAACACTCAGCTGCTTCCCCCTACTTTTTAGTCTTATCCCTTCCTCTGGCAGTGAAGAAAGAACATAGAAATCTGCATAAACAAGGAACACTGGGAGGATGTTAGGGTGAAAGGGAAGCCACCTGGAGACAGCCAGAGAGTAGGGGACTCAAGGATATCCTTCAGCTGGTCTAGAAATGGAGAATATCCCTTTCAAAAGGAAGGAAACAAACTGATGAGATTAACAAGGCTCTGGCAGTCCTGGGAATATTACCAAAAGTCTTCTGAAGACTTTTGTGCATATCTGAAGGCCATTTTGTGCTATCTAGATGCTAATTATTACTCGCTTCATTCACAGCAGCATGAATAATAAATGAAGCTATGAACAATATATGAAGCCAGAAAGAACTGCAGAGTCTGTTTAGAAGCTCAGGTTAGCCTATCTCCTCTGATTCCCATGCAGAGTTGGCAGAAGGAAAGCACTGATATATAACAATATTGCTGAGACAAGGTTTGCAGTGAGACTGAGTTTATCGTTATTTTCAAAGGTTACATGCCACTGCATACTTATTCCTTGAGGTTAGAAGGACAGGAAATTCTAGCCATCTCTACAAAGAAAACTTGAAGATATCAGCCCTAAAAGTGAAAGTGGAAAAAAAAAAAAAAATATATATATATATATATATATATATATATAAAAGAAGCAATTCCCATATGGGTAAATAAGCAGTGCTGTAAAGCTAGTCAGAGACAAGCCAGGCTAGGCCTCTTCACCTTGTGCTTTCTCAGTTTTGAGAACACGCAAGACTTTCTTAACTTGAACTAATGACATAATCAGAAAAATTCTGTGCTCTCCTCAGACCACCACACAGGACAAGCCTGGTGTCTTTTTCCAGGCTAATGCTGATAAAAACACAAGGAAGGAAACAGGAAACAGCTAAACTTTGTTCATCTGAGTAATAGTTACTCTCTCAGAGGTTTGTGAAAAGGGAAGAGAAATTTCTTACAAGATAGGCAAACAGACTTCACAAGTAATAAACTGTCAGTTCAGTTCTCTTTACACCATACTGAAATACGGAATTCTCTGCTTTGCCCACAAAGACAAAATGTTGATTGTCAAATATAACAGCAGTACACCACACGAGTCATACTTTGGCTGAGATTTTTAAGATGAAGTGAAGCATCAGCAAACAAGACAGAAAAAGCAACACCACCAGCACTCAAGTCAGCCAGGGCTTTGCCTAGCCGAGTCCTGAAAACCTCCAGTGTCACAGACTCCAGAGTCTCCTTGGGAAACTTGTTCCAGCACTGTATTACATTCCTGCTGAAGAAAATCTTCCTGATTTCCAGAAACAAAACCCAGAGATTACCAGGATGCAATACATGATTCCCAATTCTAAGCACACCCAAGCCTAGAAATAGCAAAATCATTAGTAAAACAGAGGAAAGAAGGCAGAGCACCAGCACTCACCCAGGTTAGAGGTGGAGTGGTTGAGCTTAGCAAAGGATATGGATCTGGGCTAATTAATCCTAGTTTTACAAAGCCTCCCATAGTTTTGGAGTAGCCCTGAAATAAAAGAATAATATGGTTAAAACTAGTATTCACTTGAAACTGAGGCAAGTATTTCTACTTGTTTTAAATGCAGCAGTGGCCACAACCACGGTAGTGTTAACATTATTCCCATGGGAAGATAGCCACAATTAACAGGATGCTAGTGGGGTTACTGCTCCAGAGTGGTACCTTCCCCACACCCTCTCTACCCTTCTCCCTACTGTTTCAATACCCTCTTTAATGACTTCTTCTTCCATCAATACCTCCATGGCAAGTAGCACTGGTACAAGAGATCAAAGGGCTAGTTCAAACTCCAGCACATCATTACACACAGGGTTATATCAGCCAGCTGGCCCACAAACAAACCACGGAATACAGAGACCGCAGTGCTTAACTCTGGTCACCCTGGCTTTATACCAGTGTCATTATATGGATATCAGGTAGACTGATTTTGAAGATAAGAATCCTCTGCATTTGTATCTTTCCTTCAGGAACATCAGAGAGACAGGACACCGGTGGAATGGTATTTAAAAGGAACTGCAATGGCTGCAAGAGGCAGCCAAAAAGAATTTTAATGTGCACAATAAAAGAAGTCTCAACTGGTTTCTGCTTCTTTTCGTTTGCACCCCATTAACACTCCTACACAGCTGCTGGATACCTGAAAACACTTCCACGGAAGTGAAACACTGTAAAAAAGCAGAATGGTGGAAATAAAGCAGCCTGAAAGAGAGCTAATTATAATTAGAAGCCACCCCCACCAGCACTAGGTTATCAGTTTAGATGGCTTTTAGATATCCTTCTGTGATATCACTTTTTAAACTGACTCCATTAGCTAGCTGAAATTTATCTATGAAAGACACTCTGAGGAGATGCTACCTCTACGTTGAACTGACTGCTTTCTGCTCTGCAACAGAGCAGCATGTGCAAAGAAAGGGTCAACATTAACTTCTGCCCTGCCTAGCACTATGTTCTGGTATGCAGATACCAAGCAGGTAGACATATGGCAAGCTCTTCCACACAACCTTACCAACATCACACCATCTCAAAGTGATGAGCCTGCTCTGGGGATAAAGAAAACAACACAAGAAAACAACACTAGCTACAAAAACATCATTCTTATAGCACAGTGTTAACAACTGTCTGTGCTACCCCAACATTTTTGCTTTTCCTTGTGCTAACTCTTATACAAAAGAAGGTTTTACCAGCCCCCCAAATGACAGACTTACTATCACAGTAAGACTCCTCACTAGATAGATGCCTTCCACATATTTTTAGCTTCTGAACAAGATATCATATCTAGACTGATAAAAGGAGAGCTGATGCAGTTTGTAACCCTTATTCCCCCACAACAGCCTTCCATCTTCCTTTGCTAAGCAGTTATCCCAACCTCCCTCACTCCCAGAAATGAAGAAAAATCCTGCTGTACTGCAATAGAGGAATTAAGAGTGAACATACACACTTCTCAAGCCATGTACAAAATAACAACTTATACTTGACACAAACCTTAACTCAATAGGCATATCATGACATTCATAAAAGCTTTTTTTAAATCTTCAATATGGTTTTAGGTTTATTCCTTCTTAAGTTATACTGACCAGCAAAAAAATTAAAAAAGAAATCTAACACCTAACAAACAAAAGGAATAGAGTATATCAGTTAGAAGGAAAACACATTAAATGTTTTACTTAACTGACTGAAAAGTTAAAGCTGCTCAAATTCAAGATTTCCAGTTACTCAATGAAAAACATTCTCAGTTTGATGAAAAAACATGATTTCCTGTACAGATTTTTACATTATGTTTTTCATAGGAGCATAGGCAACAAATTGTAAGCTCCATTTTTTATCATCTTTAAAAGAATGGATCAATTCTTAAAAACATGTAACAGCAACCCACATCACACAACCCCTTCAGATTTATTTAATTGTTTTTAAATCTTCTATTGATCTGACACCACATATAGAGCCAGAGAGAAAAAGAAACACAGATATAGACTATGCAAACCAACTGACCAGCTGCCCAAAACAAGTAAAACTATTTTTCTGGTTTGCAACAAACAGCTGTTAAGTAAACCAGGTAAAGCTGCTTTCAAAAAAACGAGAGTAGTCCTTTCAGTTATCTCTCAGTTGCGATAGTGGAGAGCTCATAAATAGCAAGTACAGAGCAATAAAAGGCTGACTTTTAAATACAGTTTTCTTTAAATTATAACATTCACCTCTTGAGGAAAATAATAATGAATAACAACTTACTTTGTATCTTAAGGTGCCTCTCAACAAAGTGTGAGCTGTCTGAATACCATACGGCTCAGCATATTTTGTGCTGTCTCTGTTAGGAAAACCTTCCAGATTTAATCCTGGGAAGAAATCCATCGGAGTAACAGAATCAAGTACTGCTCCTCCAGCTGGAATATTTACAACCTATATTTTGTGAAAGAACAGCAGTATTATTTTGGTGCAGTGCTATTTGTTTCACAACAGAAGAGATTAAGTATGTTCAAAACAGCAACTATATGCTTAGTATTTTGTGTGCAAAGACCCAACCTAAATGAAGCAGTTGCACAAGCCACTGAAGTATATCACGTTATGGAGGAGCATGCACTATGTTAGCCATTGCTAATCAAGGGGCTAAAACAAGACACATCTTTCTCACACACGCTATTAATTCCTGCTGCTCTTATATTAAAGTGGTAAGTTCCTTTCCCAAACTACACCAATGTGAAAGGAGATTCTGCCCATAGGCTCCCTGCTTTTTAGTCATTTTTAATTCTTTTATGGGGGAGGAGAAGGCAAATGTAAAGAGAAGGAGGGATCTTGTTTCTCTTTATTTTAAAGATTAAAACAAATCCAGTGGTAGCACACTGTTACAAAATTGCTGTCCATGTGTATCTTTACTTGCAGCTACAAAGCACAGAGAAACTGCACCACTGAAGGAAAACAAAGTAAGATTGACTAGTTCTATTATCACTCCCAACCAAAGCCTTGAACCCTGCTTCCTTCAAGGAGCTGATGCACGTCTGCTATGCAGCATCAATACAAACTCATTTTGTGACTTCTGAGCAAAGGGGCAAGGTTTCCTCCTAGAAGAAAGACTAAAGCAAAAGCCAAAAGATCTTATTGTGTTTGCCAGGCAAGACACTAGTGGGGAAGAATCCTGTAGAACAGTCAAAGATAGCTAAGGATTCAGTGCACAATTTACTGACAAGCTCACATACGGCTTTCATAATGAATCATAATGAATCATTCATATGCATGATCTAATTTTTCCTAGCCATAGGTGAACCAGGTCAGAATTAAATAAACATTTTTGCATTCTCCAAGTGACCCTTTTATCTGAAACTTCTGTGTTGTTGCTTTTTAACTAATGATCCAATATACAATCCCTGATTTTCTCCTTTCTCACTGCAATAAGAACACTAGAGCACCAAAATGTCATGACAAAACATCTCAAAAGACTTCTCGGTTTTGCAGACCAAAAGGTTTAGATAATTAGCTGAACCTTACAGTGGTTATACAAGGCAGTCTCCTCAACATTTGAAGAGCCCCTGCTCAAGTAACTACTTTGAGCAAGTGGAAGTGGTCAAACACATAGGATGGGAAACCAGAAATGCAACAGTGGCTTGCAATAGCTTTGCACAAATCAGTTTTATCTTTCCATAAAACAGATGCAGTGACATTTGCTAGGTTAAGCCTGCTCTAATGTCTCCTGCACAAACAGTAAAACAGAGCTTATATAAACACATCAGAAAGTACTGTACACTTTCACAAAAAATACTCATTGCGTTACTGGTATTACAGACTGCACCCAAAGAAATCAACAGTCCTGGCATACACTGCGCAAGTACAGAATAAGGCTGTCTGGATTACAAACATGGCTAGACAGAAAAGCAAGTAGAAGGATGCACTTTCACCTTCATTCCACAGAGCCAAAGACAGGTAAATTGAGTGGCAAAAGTAATACACAATGGGAATGGAAGCTAGATGCAGAAACCCAGCTTCAGTGCTTTAGTTATTAGAACACACTCCATCTTCGCAATCGGCTTCCATACAGTAAGTAAGAACAATGCTGGTAGCTGCCAGGCACCATCACACTCCAAACATAGGATTTTGTTATGCATGCAACTGACTGTCACTGGCTTGAAAGTAAACACAGAAACTTACAAATCCCAATTCTCCCCTTAGCCCAATACCACTTTCTTTGTCTGTCTTTAAATGGATATTTTAGGATTACTTCACCTCTCCATTTTTTAAGTACGTAGCAGACTGAACTGTATTCAGCAAAACTCCTTGTGGGCTCCAGCTGAACTTGTATCTCAGAGGATTGTCAGAGTACTCTGGAGCTGGTAGGCCGCCGCAGAAAGAAGTGTAGGACACAACCTGTCAGATTTATTCACAATGAAAGAAACAATGAAGAGAAAACACACCAGGATGCAGACAGTACAGAGCTGCCCTGCAGAATCCCTTTCACTTTTTAAATTGTCTGTTGATGCTGTACCTCACATAGGCCAAATCAGAAGATCTACAGTGGAACCAAAAGTTTATTGTGCAAGGGCATTAAGCTGTCACACTGCAGCCCCTGTCTGTAAAGGAGAGCAGACCAAAACAGATAGTGGGGCAATGCCATACTGTTGATGGTTTCACCAACTGGATTAGGTGGCACCAAATCCCAAGCATGAGAAAAAGTAAGGTGTCCAGAGTCCATTACACATTAGTGACATGCCCAAAAACTAGGAGGTGGTAAAGGAACACGTTTGCTATGTGCTACCTGCCAACCTTACCGTGGCACCGACTTCTTTTGCCTTGTCAATACATTCCATTGCCAACATATGGTCAAGACCAGGATCCAAACCCATTTCACTGATAACTGTAATACCAGCAGCTTCTACACTAAAAATAACAGAAATGCAGAGCCTGTCAGAATATTCACTTTTATTCAGGAAATCTGTTCAATAAAAGCCCGGTGAACTTTCCCCAACACAGCAAATTCTAGGCTCTATCTGCAGCTTGTGGGAAAAAAAAAGAAAAAGAAGGAGATGTTAAAACCTGAGCAGTAACAACTGTTAAAGAGTCATTCTAGCCTTGCTTTCTCTTACTTTGCTGCAACATCTAGGGGCTGGTGGAAAAATAAATTCCTATCTCACATTCTAGTATTCTATTATTCACACTAAACTCCATATCTCACATTCCCCTGGACAGTGCTATAAAGCATGAAGGTAGTACTGAAGAGTACAGCACAAAACTAGTCATAATTGCCCTAAACAGTTCCTGTGGGGAAGAGAGATGAAAGACCTACTTTCCCAAATCACAAGCATTTGGGGTTTAGCAGTTGTCCACATTCCCAGAGAAATTCACTTATCACCACAAACTGAGGCAATTTATTTTAGTTTCAAAATCACTTCGTGTTTTCACAAATAAGATTTTTTTTTTTTCTTTTGAGAGTGTGATATGACCTCTTAGCATCACAGCTAGAAGAATCTCCCTCACTGTCTGCAACACTGGTTCTCTACCTGTCTACCTTTCTCTGTTTTATCTTTTGTGGAGACACAGCATGCACAAGTCTCATCTCACTCACTTGAATTAATTTCAGAGTTCCAGTACTGAGACTGAGAGGAGTACCTAGGTGAAAGTCCATGCCCAAAACAACTTCTGATTATATAATAAGTTGGACAACAGAAACAATAGAATAGCTAGAACTGTCACCAACTTGAGACTAATATAGTGGGCCTATCCAAAAGAAGGAGTCATGAAGGAGGATGTTAGTGTAGGTAATAGAATATTAGTGTAGATTCGGGGAATGTGGATTAGGAGAATGTGAAGGATGACAAGCAAGCTTGCTGTCACTGGTAGAACAGGACAGCCCATCTGCTTTGAATATCAGTTCAGCTCAAATATCCTAAAAGGTCTGAGGGGAGAGGGGAAGGCATGGAATAAGATGGTGTATGCAGAAAAGTACATTCTACTGTTTAGAGCACTAGCCTGCCTATATTGGGGTGTGCACTCATTTCCCCACTCTGCCACAGCCTCCATATGCAACTTTGGGGAAAAAACAGTCCTCTATCATAGAAAGGGAAGGAGAAAGAATGCAGAAAACAGTAACTCACAATGAACATTGCAAGTGTAACAGATGGCAAAATATTCAGATAATGCACTAAAGAAGGCAGTAACACCAGGGAGATGCTACCCTCATACTTACCTCTCCCGGAGCTCTTTCATAGCTGGTGTTAAGTAGCTGGCTGTTACCAAGTTCACTTTGTTGTCAATACATTTCTTAGCAACCAAAGGATGTGCTGAATAAGGCAGCAAACTACAAACGAAACAATTATGCAACGTCAAAATCCAACCAGTTACTTAGGAAAGAGATCTTTCTTAGTGGAGAAATGACCAAGATGTCAGAATTTTGCTTCTTCTTGCAAACATGCCAATTTGATCCCAGGAACACATACACTGGTGGACACAACTGGTCCCTAACACTAAGAAGGCTGTCCACGTAATTGGTGAACACTTCTAAAAAGATGCTGCAGTCAAAACCCTTTGAAAGTCTTGCCGCCCTGCTACATGAGAAGGCAGTGGCCAGATACAACTATTTACATACACGACTATGATCCCAGTTCTTGGGCATTAAAAAAAGTTAGTATGCTCATTTAGGTCAGTGAACTAGGAGAAAGAAGCAGCATGACTGAGTTTTGAGCCTGTCATGTTTTACACACAATTCTGACCTGATCACAAGGTTGTGTTTCTTCACCAAAGAGGTCAGCTTCTCCTCGTGCTTAATGATATCCACATGAACTGAAGTAATATTGTCGTATTTTTCTGTCAGTTGTTCAAGTTGTTCCTTCGTGACAGATGCTGTTTTAAAAGTAAAACACATCAACTGTTACCTAAAGAAAAAGATAATCACAAAGCACTCCCAGGCACAACTGTGCTTCCCTAAGAAAAACAGTTGCATGGATGTTTTCCTTCAACTAACAGTTGAAGAGAAATCAGGCATAAAGCACCTTACTTCCCTTAAAGTAGTCAACTTCATTATAATTTGCCAGTGTCAAACCATAGCACCTATAACTCAATTAGAATCTACAAAGAATACTTACTTACTATGAAAAACAACCATTTTCAAGTAGTGTGACAATTTATCTTGAGGCTGAAAGTATTTTAGGTCACTATGCAGTACATACTTTCTCCTGGTTTTAAAAATGGTAACTTTAACCTGGCCAAATAAATGCTGAGGTGGAGTATTCTATCAGTTTTTGATAGTAGTAGTTATTTCTGCAAAAGCACTGACTACTCCACTGAAATGCAAGAAGCTGACTAAAGTCCAGCAGGGGAAAAGGTCCAAAGAGGGAAATGCTGTTTTTCTTTTTCAAGCTGTGCTTGCTTTAAGTGAGACAGGAAAATCTTAACTAATTTTAAGGTCTTGATGAACATGCAGGTTCAACACAACTAACTAACAGACTTAGTAAACAAACGTGCTCAGAAAACTTACCCCATCCCTCATTCCACAAAGCCATACATTTATAGATAAATCTGGTTTAAAAAAAAAAATCTTTCAAAACTGTTTTCAGACATTCTAAAAGGAATTCCTATTTTTAACCAAGAACAGCTTAATAGCTTAAACAAAACCAATTCACACCATTCACCATTTTTAGCACAAGATAAAAACATTAAGCTTTTGTTTAGCTCAAATATTAAGAGGCCCAGATTCAATCTGACTAGTTTCAGTATTTGCCTATGGCTTAGTTCTACCAAACCTGCATGTGCTAATATTATCCCTAAAAGGAAGAAATCCAGTCTCTGCCTGCTTCCATTTGTCCCTTCCAATTATCTTGCTCCTACTGCCATCAGCACTTACAATTAAAAGGAAAGCAGAACTGAAAGAGAGATCCAGGTTAAAGCAAACAGTATTTTACATATCTGACACCGTCTCCTGTCCTGGCTCACCATGCTGCCAAAACAAGGATGACAATGGGAACATGGCCAGGAGAAAGGAGTAGGCAATGAAGGCGACAGGTGAGGGACAGGCTTACAGAGTATTAAAAGCATCTCTGCCTCTAACTTGGGGCCTTATTTCCTTATGGCCTTTCCAAAGTCAATGGAAATAAACATTGCCAGAGGGTGATTTTCCATACCGTACTAATCAACTTGTGCTGAGAGAAAAGAGCAAGGTAAAATCACCTAAAAATTCAACCTAAAAAGAAATTGATTACATGAATGCTTCTCAATTAAAACTTTTGTCATTTGGATTTAAAATGGCGTAGCCTAACAGCCAAGAACCAAATGTGGCACCACAGTGTGCCTTTTAAGCTTTCTTCATCCACCTACCTACTGTCAAGTATTTGACAAGTAACACCTTTGTGTCTCTTCTCTTCTGAGCTTTTTGTGTGTGTGTGCTATACAAATTGCATGTTTTTAAGACACCCAGGTAACAGGCATCTGCTGTTTGCTCAGTGCTTGGCAAAACACATTTTCCAATTCACCTGGTTTGCCTTACTGCTACTATATTGAAGAGACTAATGCTGCCTTCTATACTGATGAGGGGATGGACACTGCACATTGCTGTAATCCTTCCTTGTTCACAGCATCAGGCAGTGAACTATGCTAATGGTGCAGCTTCCTTGGAGTTCTCCTCTTCTTCCTAGTATAACTTTTCCCAGGGGTTAAATGGTTATTACTGCAACGGGTAGCAAAAGCAGGCAAGCACGAAAATAACATGACAAAATAACAAACCAAAGCAACAACAACAACAACACAAACCAACAGAAATACACAAGTTTTAAAGGGAACCACTTCCCAGCAAAGTCACTTTCAGGCAATATAGCCTGGGATTTAAGCTTTTAAACAGAATCAGGGTAAAGTCATCGTCAAGGGTATGGAAAAGTGGTTTTGAGATGCCCAGCCTGAAGCATGCTACAGATAAAACCAGAACAGAGGAATGAACAAGCAGGCATGTGAGGCTGACGAGAAGGTCAGGGTATGAAGGTTTACCACCACAGTATTGGTTATAACTAGAGCAGGGGCTTCACCCATACAGATGTCCATAAAAACAATTTCATATTCTTGTTGTGTGAGGCTGAAAGCACAAGCCAAGCACCAACAAAAGGGACTGACTACCTACAAAATCAATCGCAAGACCAAATCAGGTTAGAAGGAAAAGTACTTCTGATTTCCCTACATAGATTACACATGCAAACAGTAAAATTTCAATGTGGCCATGTAATTTTCAAATCAATTATATAAACTCAAAATGCTCACAAAGTTACAAAATCTTTTTCTGCTGTGTATAACAACAAAGATTTTCTTTATCTCTTCTCAGAACCAGATCTATTTACTGCTTTTGAGAAAGGTTCTGACACCCCAGCAGGTTTAAATAAGATATAATTTTTCAATGAAAAACAAGCAAAGTTTTACATACCAACTGTGATGTCAACATTGGAATCTCGACTAAGATATTCAATTACAGGGCCAGAAACATAGCCAGATCCAAGCAATAAAACCCTCTTCTTATTATCCATCTTCAGCATCTGAGTGTATTCTCTAGAAGGTGTTACAGGCAAAATTAAAAACCACAGAGAAGAAGGAAACTGTAAACTGCTACAACTAAGTATGCTTTAGTAAGTCTACAAACCAAGAGCTCTACTCAGACCAAGAGTCAAGTAAGTTCCTGGCTATCTAACCCAAGACTGTGTAGTACTGCTTCCATTCTTCTGCGGCAGAACTTCTAGGTTCTTTCCTCCAATATAAACATCATCAAATCCATCAACATCTCTACTGCTGCTTCAATTGATACTAGTTGTTCAATAGATTTTTCCTCAGTTGCCACTATATTTTTCTGAATGGCCAAATTACCGTAACTTCATCACTTGAGGACCCACAAGCTGTCTATGTCATCCTGGGCTGTCAGAAAGGGATTCAGGCTCTGCCTTGCTCCCTTTACACCACCAGTATTTGTTAAAGTACACAAAACCATGCTGGTGAAAGTATTTTTTAGGTAACTTATACTAAGCTCATATTAGTCCATCATAGAAACATGACAGTCAATAAAAGTTAATGCCTAATTAAGAAATCCTGTTTGCAGACAAGAACTTGATTTTTTTTTTTTTTTAAAGAAGTTAAATCATGATTTAATCCATTCACAGAAAGCCTCCTAAGACCATCATATCCTTTCATATGACAAATCTAAGGACCTTCCTCCTCCTCCTATTAAGTTTAACAGAACATCTTCTTCCAGAGCTAAACCTTCATGGGCAAAGGAAAAGAAATAATTCCGGTCCGCCCTTTACTATAGGGAACAGCAATGGTATGCTGGAGCTTGGAGCAATAGTGTTGACGAAGAAGATACTTCCTATATGAAAGAAATCTATATTTTGCAATCAAACCTCTTATCATATTTATTAAAAACTTTCCCAGTGTCTAAAATTAGGTCAGACGTGAATCAAACATAGCATGTCTGCTCTAGGACAGGCTGCTAAATAACCCATCAAGAGTGGGAACAGAATCTGCACAGTCTCAGAAAAGAATATTTCATATTACGCCTATCCTCTACATACAAGTCTCAATAATTCAGTTATGTTAATCTATGAACAAATAATAGTAATACCTAGAGGTCCACACTGTTAATGGGATATGTCATTGCAGCTGCAGATGAGGAACCCGTAGAAGGTATGAAGCAAGTAAAAGTGAAAAGACAGAGATAAGTTTAGTAAATCAGACTGCTCCTGTATTCTAATGGCATCCAGGACAGTTCAGTTCCTCCAGTCGGGCTATCCTATCTCTAAAATATCCCATGACTTCCAAAGAGTATAAGCAATCAGGTTAAATAATGCCCTCAGAAACTAAATTAGAAACAGCATAATACTTTGTTAGAGTAGTAACAAAAGCATGATTCCTACAGGTTCTAAACAAAAGCCTATCTCTAGCTAAACCATCACATATTAAGCAGTAAAATCCTTGCTTTCATTTGCATTATCTCCAAAGTCTGCAAATTACAGGAGGGTATCATTAGCAGGTCTTGCTTTTCTGACAATTAACTGAGCAACACCACCGAACATCACATGCAACACATAGATCTGCAGAAGTATCAAACATTTACCCACAAAACCCCCTTGGGAATGACATCTCCAGATTCTCAGGGTAGGTCACACAAGCAATTATGGAGAAAGAAAAAAAAAGGAAAACAAACAACCAAAAATAAACCCCACAACCCAGATCATTGTGCTGTGTGAGGTATTCCTCAGAAAATTTGTTACTGTTGTTACTGAGACAGCCTCTTGAGGTGGTCTGTCAAACAGCACATGACAAAAATCACTGTTAGCTGAAGTCTTTGAGAGGCAAAGAGCATGTTACTTTGGGTGATACTTATTGTGCACAAGTTCATAACCAGAACTCCCAAAGGTCCCAAAGGAAACTGGAGACATTTGGCATGCAAAAGTCAACACACTATGCTTTTAGTGTATAGTGTATGCAGGGCTTGTGGTCAGACCAATCTCAACTTTTCCATGATGCACAGTGCAGCCGGCACTGACCATGCCACTGACTAAAGCTTTACCTACAGGAATGTAATGAAGTCTGAAAGTCACAGAGGTTCCTGGATACATCCAGTCACAGAACAATGCTATACAGCACAGCACTTGGGCCATACTAGGATTCAAGGTATAGCACAGAGCCTTTTCCTTTCAAAGGACTGCAAGTTATATCCATTTTAAAAGGGCAAGGAGTAACAGAATAATATTGGCATGTGTCTGTTTTCTGCCAGTCTTCATAACGTAAGAAAAAGAAAAATGACCACTTCCTCAACTTCAATTAAGTTACTAACAGTATATGTTAATGATTAAAGCAATGCGCATGAAGAAAGAAGGAAATACCAAGCTAGGAGACATTTAGACATATGCACTAGACAGTGCAATATAGTAGTATTCCATAAAAACACAGGAGTAAATAAATTCAAAAGGGGAGGTGGAATACAGACATTTTTTTAACATCCTGAACCAAATAAACTTTAAGAAGCTATACATTACCTGCTCTCTCTCAATTTCTGGATATATTCATATTTAGCTGTCAGTGAGCCATTGGATGCAATCACTGCCTAGAAATACATGAAAAACAAAAACAAAACCTGAGGCTTTTTGTACCTGTATAATTTATAGCAGAGGAAGACAAGCAGAGCGACAAATCGCAAAACTTACATCTCGAACAACAGTTGAGTAATTCTGTTTCTCAAGAGGTTCTGAGCCTTCCGATAATAGCTATGGAGATAAGTTATTTCAAATGTAGTCATTTCATTTGCCATAAATCTTTTTTCAGAGTGAAACATCAAGATTTTAAGCAACATTTAAATGCAGTCAACAATATCAGTGTTTTGTAGATCTGAAATTCTCATGGCCCTGATCAATGTCACTTAACTTCTATGAAAATACAGGAATTCAAACAGCAGTCTGATTGTGAGCAACTGTTGACTGCCTCAAGAAAATCAGATTTAGACATCTATTGCATAGTCCAGGAACAATGGACTACCTGACAGAGCCTGTTTCCTGCCTACACAAAGTGCTCTTGACAAATCCCTATGACATCCAGATCACTAATGTCTCATTCACAAGTTGCTTTTTCATAGTATTGCTCAAGACTTAGAAAGCCCTTTTTGTGGTTTTGGGGTTTTGGGGTTTTTTGTTTGTTTTGTTTTGTTTTGTTTTAAGTACAAAGTCAGTTATGTTCTACAGCAGATTTATTTTGAATGTATACAGGAGACCAGAAAAGCAACAAACAAGCAGACCAAAGTCTGAGTCTTTTACCTTCTCGATGGATACATTAGACCTTACCATCTCTTCAATATATGGGAAAAGCATATCGCCAAAGTACTCTGTTGCTTCTACAGGAAGCTGAGCTGGCAGATTGTCAATGGAACACATCAGAATCCCAGAGCCTTCGACGCTGAAAGGGAGAACATGGCTCTTCTAAACTACTTCACTTTGGTACCTGAAAGGCATCACCTTTCACGAGTGCTTTAAACACATGATTTTTCAATATAATGTTTCATTGTAGAAATTACAGAGGAAAGCAATAAAAACTAAAGGCTCTCCCACCTGTCATGAATAATATGCTGGTCAGCATCATACATACAAAATGGACTGTCAATTGTTGTACATTCAGTCATAAATTCTATAGATCCTCCAGTGTCTGCTGAAATGTCACATATTGCCAGAAGCCTAAAGTGATTAAACAAAAAAAGACACAGGGATAGAGTATTATCCAAATTACTAAGAAATATACGTTTAAAAGATCACAAGTGAAAAAGAAATTCAAAAGAAATGTGAGAAAATATATTATACTTGTAGTTTCATTCATCTTAATCAATTTAGAAGTCAGCGTAATATGAACAATGACATCCAGACAGGTAATGGGAATCTGGTCATGAGATTTCCATTCATATCAAAAGGTTCCATATTTCATGTGTAACTTGTCAAAGATCAGGACAATCCACTCATCCATCATTTTTTCTCTGTTATCCATGTGCTGTCAACACCTCCCATTTGTCACACAACTACCAGTTCCCCCAGGCAAACACTGTGCAGTCCTGCACTAGAATAACTTCACCATCACAAAAGGGAAACCTAAAGTGGCTACCTCCTTTCAGTTCACAGAGAGCTGGCACAGATGGAGTATTCATTAGCCTAAGTCACAACCTCTGGCTCCACTCAAGGTTAACACTTAAATTCTTTATTTTTCATAGGAGAGAAAGAAAGGTATCAAGAGTGGACAGAGAAAAGATACAGACCTCTTCCTCACCAACATATCCTTTGCCATATGCTCCCCAAATCCATCACCAGGCCAGTGTCCCAGAGAACTATTACACAGGACTACTAGGGAAAGGGTGGCTCCCACCCCCACTGAAAGGAGACCAACCCTGGATTTGCATCCCACATTCCATCCTTAAAGCTATTCAAGGTTATGAAGCATTTCCACCACCAGCTGCAGAAATCAGAGATGTGAAGGAACAGTTATTGAAGTCGTATAAGGCAAATGACAGAGTAGGAAGAACTTAAACAATGAACTCTGCTCAGGCATAGAGACTTCTAGCAGTAATGGTGCATTAGGTACATTTCCCAGATATCACAGTTTGCATTGGATTTGGCACAAGGATCACTGGCAGAACTACCTTTGCAGAAAGACAGCCAATACCTGTCAATCATTTATACTGTGATGTTTCCAAAACCTTCAATCTGTGAAAACAAGACTGCAAAGCACAGAAGAACAAAAGCAGGTTCAATGCGGTACTCTGCAACATGCAAGAGGAGCAACATAAGAAATAGAATCACTTGGTAGATACTGTGGTGAAACTGCCTGGCATTATGACTTAATTAGGGTGCTGCAGAATTGTTACAAATGAACTGAGGTGTCTTACTTGTGTGGTAACTCAGGACAGCCCTCTATAGTAGCAGAAGTAGATTTAACTGGCACCAGCAGCTTCTGAGCATCCTGTCGACTTAACAAGCGAGGAGTATGTTGCTCCCAGTATATGCCATTAATTAAACAAGTTGTGTAGGGTGCAATCTGCAAAGAGAGTTACAGATGCCTGATGTTCTTATCTAGTATTTTAAGTTGAAAGCACCTGGTCTACTGATTTAAATGAATTCTTTCTCATCAATGGATATGCAAAGGTGTAGTAACTACCAACAATCTGGGGAAAACATTTCATAAAAGAATAGATGCTCACATCACTGTTAAAGCGAGAAGTGTAAAGTTCTGGATGTTTTTCATAGTCTACAGGATCATATAGTCCATCCTGTTTCCTCACAAGATGATGGTGACGACTTAACACTGTCCCATAGACTTTTCTGAGGTCTGAGGTTAAAAAAAAAAAAAAAAAAGAAGAAGAAGAAATAAAACAGCTGTTATACTTGGACAAAAAGGGTTGCAGTGTTTTGAAAAACTTTATTGTTGCAGCATACCTCCAGATCTGGAAACTTCCTTTAACTCATGTGGTTCCACAAACTCACATGGGAGCGCACTGAACATTTCCTGAGCACCCTGTAAACCATGAAGTAGGATTCAGAATGATCAGAGCATATAAATGTAGTGTAACACTGCTCATTTCTTGTGTGAAAACAGATTAAAAAATGTCATACACAACACAGTCCTGCCAGACAAGGTCATCAGAGATGTACAGACTGTTTCACACATAGCCCTGCTTATCCAAAACAAAGCTGCCTAGGCTCTGTGTACAAGGAATTTACATCACTGCCCATTACTGCAGTTTGTGTGGCCCACAGTCCAAAGGCTGGTTTATATTTCTGATGGTGGAGCTGGGAGGCCTCAACTCAGCCACAACAGGTGGTTTTGCTGCCACTCTGAGGAGCAGTTTCTCTTTAGGGAAGATCCCTGAAGCCACTCCTCACCTACCAGGCTGTTCTAAAGGCAAAGAACTTTGAGATGACTTTCCCAATAGGCTGTGATTATAGAACACGGGCTCTTCAGACACACCATCCTTTTGCTCAGTAAACACCGCTACACTGGCAGTGACCTTATAGCTTGAGCCTAGTTAACTGATCTTTGTTGCCCAAACCAGGAGTAAGGCATTTTCCCTATGTTGTAGAATATATGTCTAAAGTCCAGGATCTGTAAGCCAAGTCAGTGGTACAAAACCAGATAAAACCCAGCAAGTATTAGACAACATAATTCTTCCCCCTACACTTTAACGGGGTGCTTCAACATACCTTCTGAGCCCAGAGTGAACCGAGTGTAGAGAGGGAGATAAAAGTCATGCAGGTGGGACAGAGAAGCAGTAAGATTTAACCCATTTTTCATGGTAAAAAATTAGTGTGGTCACCCTTGTCGGGCATGATCTCATCTTAAAGGCATTAGTTTAGGGTACTTGAAACTTCTTACTGGCAAAGGAAAACCTGAAGTCCAAGCAAACAAAATGAACCTATCAACCCATTTATCCTGATATGTATCAAATGCCAAGAATTTATATGAAAAATAATAAAGTATTTAATCTTGAAGACAGAATTCTTACCTTAGAAACATTACCAGTGCCTGTAAACACAAATGTTAAGGGTCCAACTGACTTTGGCATCAACCCGAGTGAAATTTCATACCCGGCATCCCGTACTGCCTGCACAGCCTGACTGCTATTCCTGTAGTTATGTGCCATCCCAATGTGCTGAAATCAAATGCACAGAACAATCAAGATATTTTCCATATTCAAATAGAGGTGCAGAAGCCCTAGTGTCATTTTGCTAGAGAAAACTACATACACATACAGTCTTACCATGAAGGGAGTGTGATGTCCCAAGGCTAAAAATCGTAATCCCAATCCATGTAGAATGTTGATCATTCCTATTGTTAAAAAAAAAAAAAAAAGAAAAATCAGAAAATCAGACTATGTTAACTATGAATATACACAGTTAGAAACTGCAGAGACTGACTGAATTCTAAGCTCATCCTGGATATTTTTTCCCATATTTTAATATTAATATTTTAATTCTAAAGAAAGTCAACATAAAACCAGGGAAGGAGAAATTCAATAGCAGGCTACGACCTTAAACCTGCTCTTGGCCCACATTATGCATTTCAGCACCATGTAATACTAAGATATCTTTTCATGAGATGCATCCACAACACCAGATTCCAAAGAAGGAGATAATAAAGAGAGTCTCCTGAAGGAACGGAGTTGAAGTTCAGTAGAAAGGAATGAGAACCATGCCTCACAAAAATCAGTGTAAATGAATGAGAGAGGGACAGATGCTGTTCAAACTCGCAGGACAGACAGCAGCCCTTTCTCTATTCAGTTCAGTTCTAGATATTTAGTCTGTGTCAGATTAGTTGAACAAACAGGACTTCAAGACAACATAAAATAGTAGATTTGCCAGGAATCCACAGACTGTCTGACACGTAGTCTCATCAAAAGTAGGGAGCACAAAACAGAATGGAAAAAAGCTCTTAAAAGCAAGAGTTAAAAATGCAGTTAAAAATGCATCACAAGCCTCAGCTTTCAGGAAACAGACAACCAGAAGTCTTACAAGAAGTTACTTGTTGCAAGCCTGCCTTTACTTTATGCACTATACCTGCTACACCAGCCCACTTTCCAAAGGCCACAATTCGCATTCCTTTACGATCAACCATTTTTTCATAGTCAAACAGTCGAATTTCCTGAAAATACATAGCAAACTGAGTATTAAAATTTTCAGTGAATGCAGTCAGTGGCACGTTGCTCTCCCAGGAATTACCTTTTGATATGCCTTTGTCATCCTTTGTGATAGAGGTTGATGGGCATGTATGAGCAGGCAAATGATTCATAACAAGATTTAGGTATAAAAATAAAAACCTAAAGGTTACACTGAATTCTTGTTTCAAAGAGCCTCTGCACTGCCTGTGCACTCTTGGCACAGTTTCCCAATGTGCCATTCCAGCCGCTGGAGACTCTGCCAAGAGGCTGCTCATTTCTGAGTGAACTGGTTGCTTTCCTCTGTAACAGCCAACATTCGCTCTCGCTTAATAACTTTCCAATAAGCCTTCATGCTCACACAGCACAAACCTCTCATGAATACACCACGCTTGCAACACACCTGCTTCACTCACATCAACAGAGTAGCACTGCAAGCGCAAGATCCTCTGAGCAAGAAATACTCAACTTCAGAAAAAGATACTGAAAACTGTCCTTGTTAGCTATCTACAAATATGCACACTGAAAGTAACCACGTTAGGCAGCAAGCTTATGATCATACTTCAGCATCAAATTCAGTTTCCAACCTATGCTAACAGGCAATTGTCTTCTCTATGACACAATTTACCTGTCTTAGAATCTCATCCAAAAGGGGCATGTTTGCCTCTTGGGCTTTAATAGTGTGAGAGAAGAAGGCATAGTTCTTTTTAGGGATTAATTTGTCCTCTGGAGGTCTTTTCACACCTACTATCAGAGAAGCCTCGGAAATATCTTCTTGAATAATGCCACCTGCTTTGATGTAATCCTGTGAAAGAGCGAAACATCAGAGTAAATTTTTGGGGGGTTTTCATATTCGGATCTCAGCACATAAGCAACTAGAACAGAGGAAAAGCAGATAATTCTCCAAAGCAGAAACAAGTTACTACATGTGAGACTTCATAAACCTCTTTATCAAAAGGGATATTGAATATCAAACTGAACTTCCGTGCTAATATCCTATTATACAAGGCAAAAACATAATTATGTGTTAGTAAAATCCTTCATCATAAATTCACAGACTACAAAAAGGGTATTTCACTACATTTAAAGTATTTTATAAAGTACTGTGATAATGAACAACCCTTTGTAATGTGTTGAAATATATGGAAATGAGTTTAGAGAAATCTGACATATTAATCTGAAGACTGATGGCATGTGATTTTATAAAATTGTACAAGATTAAGTCCAAGCTGAAGAGCAACATCCAAAAGAGTGTTTTTCCGTATCAAAATCTAGTCTTGTTATCCCTTGTTTCAGAAACATATTAAAATTCCAGCTTTCAATATTGTACTTGTGTACCCAGAGTGATATATGCTCTGGTGAAAAACACCCCTGTGACTTAATTAAAAGATGATACATACAAGTGATCAGTAATTCCCTACTTATGTGTCCATTTTTATCTGTTGGTTCAGATACCTTACAGCAGAGTACTACTGCTGCTTACTGGAACTGTAAAAGCTCTCAGTCCCAAAGCTCACAGCATAAAAGAAAAAAACAACCCAAACCAAAACTCTCTCCTCATTTTACAAGAGGAATAGGATTGAAGTGGGAATGGGATTCATCAGATTCATCCTTCCTCTTTTATTTCAAATATAATTAATTTTTTTTGAATGTTGCCTCCATACAAATTGAAGAAATAAACACCAATGTTAAATAGATTATCAAGTTTCAGAGACAGATGAAATCAACAGCTCCAGAAGCCCACCAACATTAATTAAAAGCCTAAACAAACTACTCCTTTTTCTCTCCAAAATGACTCCTCATGTAACAAAATTAATATGTTTTCTCATGTATATCCTTTGAATATAATTTTTCCTGTGCTATGGTTAATAACTGAACTAAGGGTTTGCTTACATAACTCAGAATGGGACCTTACCTTTTCATGGATAGCTCTCCGGTTTGACGGCTGCACTAAGACCTTGTAACCCATCTGTGTCAATTCCTTAACATGCTTTGGTGCTAGAGGTGCTCTTCTTTCCCAGGCATTAACATCTTCCCTTCTGATTGCCAGCACAGACTTATGACGATGCCAACACTTAGCATTATAGAACGCACACCTACCATTTGTGTGACTAAAGGCTCGCAGCATGGTAAAGCCTGATGGCAGCAAAGACAAAGTAGTAAAATATACATACATACATATATATATATATATATTATGTTTCAAACACTGTTCAAAAGGTCTGGTCTCCTTTAACATCTGCTGTAAAACACAAACCAGGTACTTTATACTCTAGTTACACCCTACTTTTGTGAGATATAAATTTCCCTGCTTGAGCAGGGAGGTTGGTCTAGCTGACCTCCAATGGTCCCTTCCAACCTCCACGCATTCTGTGGTTCTCCGATTCTGTGAATTTACTTTCAGTATACTTTGCTGCACCTCAGCTTGATGAGGTGTCCTTACAGAAACAAATTGTTTGTACTATTGTAAGGGAAGGCTTTTAACATGTTCAATGTACCAAATTTTTACTTACACAGCTTAAAAAGAATGCTGGAAACTTAAAAATGCCAATTAAATTCACTTGCCAGCATGAACATCCAAAGACTACGCACTTACTTACAAAAGTTTGCATTGAGATCAGTGAGAAGTAACAAACAGAAAGAAGGTAGAACACAGGCAACAATACAAGCTGTTGATTAAAAAAAAAGTCCAATATGTACAACTAATGCAAAGTATTTTTATATAACTAATTCTTACTCTAGCTAAAAATGGAAGAATAGGACAAGACCTTAACTACTGCTTAGCAGTCAGCATATGTGTGGCCAGGAGTTACAGGTTTTTTTCCTAATAAAAATATTGTGCAAAGTGGAAAGGCTTCATTAGGACAGATTCTCACTGCATAGGATTACCCCTTTATTTTCTCTCTCCTCTTCTTCACTCCCAGTGAAGCATATATGCCACTGCTCAGCTCTGCTGTGAATGCTATGAACCAGTCCAGCACCAAATACCTAGGAGCCTAAGGACTTGAAATAGTTATATGATTAGAAGATGTGGATCTCAAAGACAGAGGCTCCAAAAATGTGAATGGTGCTTTCAAAGTAGTTTTAACTGATAGTTACATGTATCTCTGCACCTGAATCACTTGGAAAATCCTACATGCCTAAAGCATCAAGAGGTCCTATTTAACTCCAGGCTTGCTTAAACAGAAAAACTAGCATACAAAAGAAGGAATGAACAGAAGCACACAGTCCTCTGCCTTCACTCCAAGTGTGGTCTTCCTACCACCGTGAGATTTTCCTACCAGCAGAGTTTACTGTACAAAAGTTGGAGTTGTTATTTTATGACACTGCTCTTCAGCAAGCTAAGAGGGTTCTCAGAGACTGTGCTGGTACCTCTCAAAAACAGAGGAAGGCTTGTCACACAATGTCACTATTACTGCACTCTAGAAAATAATGATTAGAGCAGTTCCTACCACTGCACTGTACCTCATACCCAAACCTGCAGGGAAAGAAAATTTCCCTCACACAGAAAGAGTCCTACAAGAAGAACAATGCTGCTTTCAAAAGGGCATGAGCTGCCCTGCACTTACAGCATGTGAGGGGGAATCAGGGCAGTTAACAAACACTCAGTGTGACCTCTGGCAGGCCAGAAGTGTGTACACATGACTCTTTGTGTGTGCTCAGGCTTAACCACAGATATCCCATTGTATAAGATACTGATATCCCGTTGTAAAAGTGAAAGTAAGTTTAGAATACAAATCCTGCAGAGACGGTGATCTCTGGCCTCCTCAACATACCAACTGACCAAGGGAGCCAAATGGCACTGGTTCCTCATCACCCATGCTATGGGGGCTGTTCCACTCTGCTTTGAGCTTAGTTTTGAGACTCAATAGCGCTGAGCAATATAGGAAAGGAAAAGTAAAATAAAAACAAAGTAACAGCAATGCGCTTGATTACAGCACACAATCTGAATATGATCCTATTTCTACAGTGAGCTGAACATACTTACACAGGCAACTTGTGCCTCCACTTTCTACTTGAGCGACAGCTAAACTAGAACGCTGGCTCCTGCCAGCGTGTTTCGCCCCCTGAACCTGCGGCCCGGGGTCTGACGGGGCCCCTCCAGCCTCCCGCCAGCAGAGTGACGCGCAGAAGGCAACAAAATCCCAGTTACGAGAGGCAGGGAGGCGCGGGCAGGCAAGCGGGCGAGCAAGAGGGCAGGCGGACTGCCGGGGCAAGAACCGCGGTGAGGGGGCCGCACCGGCCGCGGCTGGCCGCGGCGGAGCGGCCGCTCTGACGGCGGCGCTGCCCGCACGGAGGGCCGAGGCTGCGGCCACTGCCACGGGGAGCGCCGGGCAGGTTCGCGGGAGCCACCGGGGCGCCGGGGCATGGGGCAGCGCCACACTTACCTCAGGGAGTCCTGGGCAGCCCCAGCACAGCCGCTAGGCACAGCAACCTCGTCCGGCCAGCGTCCGGAGCGCCGCCAACGCCCAGGGCGGCAGCCAACCGCGAGCCGCCCTGCGGCTACACCTTTCGCTGCCCACCAATGAGGAGGGGCTCTGGCCTTGGCGTCACTGCGGACGTCGGCACGCCCCCTCAACGCCCCCGTTCCCGCAGGCCCGGCGCCCCTTCGCTTCTGCCCGGGGCAGGCTCGGCGCAGCAGCACGGCGATCCCTCAGCGCCCCGCGGTACAGCGCCCGCTCGGACTCTCCCCGCCGACGCCGAGCACCCTCCGCGGCTGACCGGTCACAGCCCTGTGTCCCCAGGGCCGCGTGCGCTCATCTTTTTCCTGCTACGCAACGCCTGAGATTGTTTACGTACGTTGCGTTCAGGCACGCTGTGCCTTTCAGGTGGCGAGGAGACGGTGCAGGAAACGGTAGAAGTTGTTCTGTCTGCCAAATGGAAATAGATTGTGATTTGTTACATGTGCTGCTGCCAATTTTCAGCTGGAACTCGGTCTTTGAATTAGGTCCTTTTTGATGGGCCTCAACTGCTAAGTTGCATCATGGCAAATAATAACAAGATGTTGTAGTATAAATCATGCAAATTGTGAGGTGTAAGAAACAAAAACAAATGCAGAGTCCTGTGCTGGGTCTGCGGGTGAAGAAGGGCTTTCCTGTCAGAGAAAGGCAGGCTGTGCACTGTGGAGAATGCACCTTGGGGAGTCTCCACGGGGGCGATGTAGCTGCTGTTGGCAGTCTCTGTTATCAGGCATGAAGGCATTGCTACAGAGCATGCGAATATGGGGCATCGTGACTGCACTCAGCAGAAGCCACAAAGACCAAAGGGTCTGAGGAGAATTCATCCATGTCCCACTTTGCCACAGGGAGGTTACCCTGCTCTTGCAGGGGGGTTGGACTAGATGATCTTCTTAGGTCCCTTCCAACCCTTGGGATTCTGTGATTCTGTGATGAGGAAGAAGTTGGAGCCGTGGCACAGCCTGCACCACCTATACTAGACGATAGCACTTGAACTCTTCTTAAGAGACAGTTAAATTTTGACACTGTTGTCACTACATAGCTTTAGAGGTACTTCTTCATAGACTACTTTCTCCTTATAGTTTTCTCACTTTTCTTTAAAACATGCCCTTTTTTCATGATATGACCCTGGACTTTTCCCTCTTCTCCTCCTCCTGGTTTTGCAGGCAGAATTCAACTGGCAATAATAACTGTAACTTCGGTTTCCTGGTTTAGACCCAAATATTTTCCTAACTCACCAGGACAGGACAGGAATGCTGGAAAACCTCAGAAAACTGGGGCTTGACCTGCACTTCAGATTTGCTGCTGTAATACAAATCATAGAGGGGTGTGAGCACTATGGAATGAGATGCTGAATGGATCAGCACAGATTTTGGGGGTGAAAGGATGTAAGGACTTAAGGGGAACATCTAGGTTGTATCGTCTCAGCATCTTGGAGGTGAATATTTGGGAGTAGGACCTGAAATGGATCAGCAGAGATTCTGAGGGTTTAAATCCTCAGCAGAATGGGCAGGATCGGTGGAGTTTTGGGATACTGTACAAGTACAAAGTCTTTCCACTCACTAACTCCCACACTTTCCTGCTCACCCTCAGTGTCCAGGATCTTCCACAGTCTGACTCATCTTCCTGCAGGATCTTCACCATTTTACTTTCCTTGATGGAGAAGAGAGTTACCCCTAGCTAACTCCTGGACCCTTCTTTTATCTCTCTCAGGTATAAGGTCTACAGTACACCCTGCAGAAGCTCCTGTCCATCCTTCTGCTCTTCTTGGGAAGATGTCCATTGTAGCAGGTAGGGGATGGGACCACAGATGGGAGGAAGTTGGGGGGAAGAGCTGGCTAGAAGGACTGGAAGAGCACTGCATTTGGGAGCCCTTCTGCCATGAGAACAAGGACTGTAACTGCTCTTGGTTTCTAGCCATTCAAGTAAATCTAAAAGCTATAATAACAACAAAAAAAAAATACTTTCTAGATCAGAAGACAGGTTGTCAAGATGCAGTCTGTGAACCTACCATGGACTGCAAACTGGCCTTTGCTTGGGCTCAGAGGTGGAAGCCATACCTCTCACCCAGCTAACAGAGATCATCTTGGGCAGGAAGCTAAGGCTTTCTACATAGCTCCTACATAGAACATTATTAAAATGTATGATTCAGTTTCATCTGAATATTAAGAACCCAAGAGGACTGAGATAGATCTGTCTGTGAGGCAATAGGAGACATGGGGAGTCTTACATGCCCTTTGTTTCCAAGAAGCAGTGAGACACAACAAACTTTTTGCTTGGCCCCAAACACTTCAGGAAATATATGTGCATATATGCCCCAGTGTCTAATTTCCACTTTGTGGAATTAATAAAGTACACATAGTTGTATAACTTACATGTATAGAGTATAAATACATCCATGCCATTCAGAAATTGTTTATTTCTTTTTGTTTTATTGATAAAATTTACCAGAACTGCTTCATAAGGGCAAATTCAGTTAAACTGGAGAAAGTGTAAACTAAATAGAAAATTATAAGAATTACACCATTCCTGAGTCCTCAATGATTTTAAACTACTCGTAAGAATTGATTTACTGATTTTTTAGAGGTTTAGGGGTTTTTTTCCATTTTATGATTAAATTGAAATATGAACTTCATCAAGAACTGAATTATATATATGCAAAGTAGATTGTTCTTATCTTTACTCATTCACAAAATTCAACTGAAATATGACCTTCTTGCAAAACCATGTAATTATTTGGTGTTTGTAGAATTTAATTCAACCATGACATTGGAAAAGATCCCTCATAATTTTGCTGCTTCCTCATATTGATTACTTCATATTTTAAAGTAGTAGAAAGTATGTGGCTGAATCCATCAGTATACATCTGCATAGCTTTTGACTGAATTAATTGAAGTGTTTTAGGAGCTGCTTTGTTGAATGAATTGGAAACCAAACCATGATGAATTTATTGCAGTAAGTAGACCTCACCAAGTCTACCGGGGGGGGGGGGGGGGGGGGGGGGGAGGCCTGTATTATTATTTTCTAGGTTTTCAGCTTTTGGGGAAGTGCTTTCTTTGAGTAAGATCTCAAGATTGCCTGTAGTAGTTTCTTACAGGTTTAGTGTGGAATTATGTCTCCATACTCTTCTAACTTTTGCAGATAGGAGTCTGAGCTCAGAAAAATGAAGGATGAAACCCACAACGTGCTGTCTTGCACTGGAGTTCACAGGCCTGAGCTCAAGCTTTGCACTACAAGGAAATGCATGGAGAAAGGTATTTACAGAAACTGAGAGGGAGTCATCCTGGCAACTCTGCAGAGCATGCCAGGAGAAGTTAATGTGCTAATGCTGTTCAGAAAGAGCTGACTTTTTTTGCCAAGAGCTGTCAGCTATGAACTCTCCCAAGGAGTTTGGCACCTTTGCCAGGCCACATCTGCCTTTCCAATGGAAATGTTACACGGGCACCCTCCCTTGTCTCGTGTGCTCCAGTTTGGTCACTAGCCAAATGCTTAGAGCGCTCTACAAGGAAGTTGAGGGCTGTTTTCAAAGTCGCAGTGCCATTCAAAACATTGACTTAAAAGCATGTGTCTGTAGCATAAGCTCTAGAAAACTGGTGTTTCTAAGGTGGGCCTCTTTCAGGTTTTTACATTGGAAGATAATGATGTGTAAATGACTACTTATAACTGAAGGGTCTTACGTCTGAGTCACCCCTGAGTTACCTAACTACTGTGATGGTAATGAAAAACCTTTTTAAAGTTCCTGCGGTATTTTGTGGGAGCCATTATATGGTCCAGACACCAAATGGATTGGCTCCTGTAGTTGAGAAGGGTAAGTTAATTCATAATTTGAGACTTTTGCTTGGAGATACACAGGACAAAGCTCCAGTCAGCTCTGCAGACAGAAACTGGATTAAGAACAGTGATTTAAACCTTTTATTTTAACATGAAACCATTTCACTGTCAAAATATTTCTGTTTAAAGAACTTTTTATTTTGAGATTTCTTCATATGTATATTAAAAAGACTTCACTTTTAGCTGAAAATCTGTATACACCCCTTCAGCTGGGGTCAAGGTACTCTTTGTATAATTGTTGTGGTTTGTACGTTTTACTTTACTGATCCTTTTTGAACGTTATTTTAAAGAAATGGTCACACTCAGAGAGTTGTGGTCCATGCCACAATGTCCAAGTGGAGATCAGCGATTAATATTGTTCCTCAGGGGTGGGTATTGGGACCAGCACTGTTTAACATCTTTGTTGGTGTCCTGGTTTAAACCCAACCACAAACCTCGTTCACTCACTCCCCCCCCCCCCCCCCTTCTTGCCCTCCCCCTGCTCCTGGAGGGACGGAGAGGAGAATCGAAAAGAATGCAACTCCCACGGGTTGAGATAAGAACAGTTTAGCAACTAAAGTATAACACAAACCACTACTGCTACCACCAATAATAATAGTGCTAAAGGAAATAACAAGGGAAGAGAATACAACACCTCAACACCAGCCGAACAATAACTCGCGCCACTCCCCCCAGCTGAGCACCGACCAATACCTTGTCCAGCCCTGCAGTCAACTAGCCCTTCCAGGTAACCCTCCGTTACATCCTGGGCATGTGCTGTGGTATGGAATACCTCTTTGGCTAGTTTGGGTCAGGTCTCTGCTTCCTCCCAGCTTCCCCTCCTCCCTGGCAGAGCATGAGGCTCAGAAAGTCCTTGGTCAGACCAAACATTTGAGCGGTAACTAAAATCATCGGCATTACCAGCACTGTTCCCAGGACGAAAAAATGAAAACATAGCACTGCACTAGCTACTAAGAAGGAGAAAAATGAGTGCTACTGCTGAACCCAGGACAGTTGGTGGCATGAACAGTGGGACTGAGGTGATGTTTTGCTGATGTTTGAAGTTTGCTGATGACACCAAGCTGTGTGGTACAGTCAATGTGCTGGAGGGAAGGGATGCCATCCGGAGGGACCTTGACAGGCTTGAGGAGTGGGCCCATGTGAACCTCATGAAGGCCAAGTGCAAAGTCCTGCACCTGGATCAGGGCAGTCCTAAGCAGAAATACAGGCTGGGCAGAGAATGGATTGAGAGCAGCCCTGAGGAGAAGGACTTGAGTTGTTGATTGATGAAAAGCTCAACATGAGCTGGCAATACATGTTTGCAGTCCAGAAAGCCAAGTGTGTGCTTGGCTGCACCAAAAGGAGCGTGGCCAGCAGGTCAAGGGAGGTGATTGTCTTCCTCTACTCCATTCTCAGGAGACCCCACCTGCAGTCCTGTGTCCAGCTCCGGGGCCCCCAACACAAGAGGTGTGTAGACCTGCTCAAGCGAGTCCAGAGAAGGGCCACAGAAATGCTCAGAAGGCTGGAGCACCTCTCCTGTGAAGACAGGCTGAGAGACTTGGACTTGTTCAGCCTGGGGAAGACTCTGGGGAGACCTTAGAGCAGTCTTCCAGTCCCTAGAGAGGGTCTACAAGAAATCTGGAGACTTTTCACAAGCGCATGTAACAATAGGACAAGGGGGAATGGCTTTAAACTGAAAGAGGGTGGGCTTGGATTAGGTATTAGGAAGAATTTTTTTTACTGTGAGTGTGGTGAGGCCCTGGCACAGGTTGCTCAGTGGCTGTGGCTGCCCCATCTCTGAGAGTGTTCAAGGCCAGGTTGGATGAGGCTTTGAGCACCTTGGCCTAGTGGAAGGTGTCCCTGCCCGTGGCAGGAGTGTTGGGACTAGATGAACCATAATGTCCCTTCTAACCCAAACCATTCTATGGCTTAAGCTAATTTTATACTATGAAATGAAGTTCTAGGCTGAGCAGAAACAGTCAGAAAAGCAACAATACACCCATTTCTATTCACAGAGATATACTTGGTGACTCTGGATGTATCCAGTAGCAGAACTTTAGGAGAAGCAGAACAAGTAATGCATGAAATAAGATACTCTGCCAAAATTACTATCAGGGAGTTGATTTCTGCTACAAATTTACCATCTCTCTGAAGGGAGCTGGAGAATTTTATCAGCACCGTTTAAGTCTCTTCCTGCATCTAAAACAGACCAGGTGAACTGTACTCCAGAACAGCCTATTATGCTCCATAAAGAAAAAGGCAGCTTAAGTAACCGATGTGGACTCATGCTGTGACAGTGTAAAGCCAGGCAAGATGAATCCCACTCACACTGTACTCTCTTCCAGACAGCAAAGGCAGAATTGCTTCTAAAGAACAAAATGAATCTGGAATTCAGATTTTACAAGCATGCTACTATGGAATTGTATTCTGTGATAGATACCTCCTTATTTGGGTAGACTGTGATTCCATCTGTCTGACAATCCCTAATTATAAGGTCTCATTCTTAACCAGCTGGAATGCTTTTCACTCAGCAATGGAGGGGGAGTGCTGACTTCCATTATGGTAACAATAAACTCCCAGAGCACCCAGAGAGAGGTGGACTTCATAGGTTTTATTCTTAGAATATTGAGGATAAACCTTGAATCCATTAAAGTCAATGAAAAACTCACACCAGCTTCTGCTAGGATAAGGTTTCTCCCTAGGTCTCAAATGAACAGGAGAATTGGCATCCTGAAGAGATTTTTGCAGACTGTGTATCTACCTGTCAAACTCTGTATCTCATTTAATTTTGATTTTATACTGCAGAGATCAAGAAGTTCCAAGAAGCTTTCAGGCTTTCAATCAGAATAAGGCTATTGAAAAACATGACCTTTTATTCAAAAGCCACTACCTGCAGTGGCTGTTGACTACCACTGTGACTACTGACCTCACAGCAGAGTACTAGACAGCACTGAACAGCACAGTGTTGTGTTCTCTACAGTCATGTAGAGAATGTATTTACATTCCTATTGCCCAGTAGGCGAAATTGCCATCTCTCAGGGCTTACAGCATCCCCAAAGAAAGCCCTTCTACTTTTAGTAACACCTAGGAGGTAGGGTATATCTGCTCACATTTGTACACACTAGAATTCACAGTAGCATCACATATGTCCATGTTCACTGTAAAACTCGGTACTTTTGCATTTGCAGTGCATACTTCAAACTGCTGCATCGAGATGCCCTTTTAAATCATTCATAAGTCCTAAGAGCCCACCTAAGTGTTTTAAAATTGCTGTGCAAATAAACCTAAACAGAAAATTGCAGCCTGTGATATCAGATTAATGAATTGACTCATTAGAAGACAAGTGCTAGGTTCATTGCAAGAAACCACAGCAGCTCAGCTAAAATAATCTGTCAAAATATACTTCCATAAGAATCTTCATTGAGTCTATTAATTAAACTTAACAATGCTCAGTCTAAGTAGGGCTTCCAAGTCAATAACGATCTACCATAAGTATGGATCCATAGTGTGAATAAAATCAAACCAGGTACCTTCTTTTGAGAGAATCAGAGTTTAGTGCTTAAAGGGGTCATTAAAGCAATTATGCCATAGCTGTATTAAAAGTGCAGCCTTGCTTCTGAGGCTCCTTCAGCAAATAATGGTTGTGCCTGCCTTAGCTCCTGCAGCAGTGGTTTGTCAGAAAGTGCCAACCTTCTCCTGAAAAAAAGAAAAAATCACAACAAAACCCGGCACCTTTTTGCATTTATTTAGCACTTTCCATTTTTGTACCACTAATGTTGTTATCAATCTGGCAGTAGGAGAATGGGTACTATTAACATTTTAAAGATAGGAAAACCCAATTATTTTTTTAATACTATTTAGTATTTTAATAGAATTTTTTAAATAACTTTTTTAAATAATTTTTTGAGGATACTTTTCATTCTCCAGTGGAACTCAGCAGACTCAAACAACCAAAAGTATGTGCAGGCAGAAGCAAATTGGGACAGGGATGGGAGGAGGGAGAAAATTCTACTTAAGCTGATGAAAAAAAAAGGAGGCATGTAAGAAAGACTATTGACTCAATATGCTGGCATTTGGCTTCCATTGAGAAGTCCATGTGGGAGCAGAGGGTGTAACCAAAATTTTACCCAAGAATAAGAGCCAGCTGTCCCTATCTAGGTCCCCAGTATTCTCCTGCATGAAATCAAGGTGACAGTCACCCAAGGGCCAGCCTGCTCTCAAACGACACATGAAATATTTACTTGAAGGCATTTCGACTATGACCCAATTTGCGTGCATACTGAAATGCAGAAGTTACTCCTTAAAACTACTCTTTAAATCTGGTGAGGGTTTTTTTGTTGGTTTGTTGTTTTGGTTTTTTTTCAATGGTTCAGCTGCAAACTGGACAGTGGTTAAATTAGAAGGGAATTCTTACATCACCTGAAGCTGTGGGTACAAATCAGGACATGATCAAATGAGTCTTTTGTATTCCTAATTTCTGTGGTGCACTAAAAAAGAACAAGCAAGGGTGCAAATGGATGCTTCCGTTTGTTTCCTTTGTCTAGTAGGAAACATACCAAGGAGCAGAAGAAGTTTGCCTGATTGATTATACACATAAATAAAAACATCTCACTTGTCAGCCTGTGTAGTGAAGTTAGTATTGATCTCAGAACTACATAAATAAAATGTGCAAATCGCTTTATACAATATGTCACTATGTAATAAGTGGATCTCACTGGTTATAGTTTATCATGACAGTGTGCAAAATGCAAGGTTGTATCATATATAAATGAATGGGTTTATTTTTGTTAGCCTATAATGTGATTGGAAAATGGAGATGAGGGTGCAGTTATCACCAGACTTTCCCATATTCTGATCAAAATTATTCTTTAGACCATGAGCTGTTAAAATTCAACCTACTGAGATTACCCATTACATGTAATTGAGGTTACCTTCACCTCTTCAAGGGGAAAGGCCACTTGGACACCCCCTTGTTTTTGGAGCTGCAGCTTCCCTGTAGCACAAGAAGCGCAACTGCATTTTGGCCTATACAAGGAAATTTCTTTATGGTTGTCTGTGGTTGTTTAAAGTCAAATTTGATTCTCTAAATGTGACATGCAGTTTATTCATGCAAAGGTGCAAGGCAAGCACAGATGGGTTACAAATATTCACATCTAATTAAACTTTTTTACCCAAGTTTTACCTAACTCTGTGCAGGCAGCTGCTTGCGTCTCTAGCAGGGAGACTGAACCTCTGATGATAATTCTATTGGATAGAAGACCATTCTCTTCTGGTCAAAATGACATCTCCAGCATCTGAAACCTGACACTGGTAAATATCAAGTTACGTCCTTCTGATCCTCAGCTCTGGCGTTGTGAAGGAAGAATGAGAAAACATTCTCATTCCTAGCTTTCCCTCTTGTCTATGAAAAGAACCAAATGAGTAAAGGAAGAGGAGAGATGAATGCATTTTGCGCAGATACAAATCTATCAGTGTCTCATCTGTTCTGCCAGTGGCAACTCTGGTAGCTCTGCACTTTCTACAGATAGGCACAGTATTTCAGCCCCACCTCTCCACAGCACCACCACCCTCACAAAAAGTGTCAAAGATACCTGGTGTGTCATAGCCCTGCACAAGTTGTACTGCAGCTGGCTTCCTTTTGTTGAGTGCTGGGATTCAGCCTATTCACTTGCCCTGTTTTTGTTGTATCTATAAAGCCTTGCCCAGGCAGAAAACGAAACTGCCTACATCCAGCATGACCAAAATTGCCTTCTCTAGAGTCAGTGCTTCTGCTTTAAAAAAAGCTGGTGGATGGAAATTTGAGTCATATGTACATACCGGGCTGGAAGGTAGTCTTCAGGAAGCTGAGTTTTTGTCTGCCCTTCGCTTGTTCAAGAATCACATTTTCATATTAGCAGCATGAAGGCCATCCAAAGCATTTGCTTGGTATTTGTGTCACCAAATTAATTAGGATACTCTCCCCACATCCTTCCACCATAACATAGTTAGGAACATAATGCACTTTCATGTACCTTTTATCCATGGTTTTAATTTTTATTTTACTGGTTTATTCCAATCATCAAGCTGCTTCTCCTTCAGTTTCAGTCACTTGGAGTAGCAGATTTTCTAACTCAATTCAGGGGGGATTTTTGCCTGGTTGAGCTTTAGCTTAGGGTAAACTCTCAGAGGTAGGGCCAGCTAATATGTTCCACCAGCTCACAACTACATTTCTTTACAGTATTTTCCTACTCTGATACCACTAGCTAGTGTGTCCACTGCCTGCTGCTTCCCACCAACAAGCTTTGGTCTTTATCCCAATCTGGTGTGATTCCCTGCTTGCTCATGCTGATCTAGCAGACCAATAAGTTAAACCTTGGTTAGGTTTAATGTGATTTCTAATATTTAGATTTTAAATCTGATATGTTTAAAAACACTACAGGAAATATTACCCACCACATAAGTATATGTGAACGTGTTTATATGCACATGCACGCACACATAGAAACACATGGATGTATGCATACTCGTACTTTATGCCTTTATCTTCTTCAGGAAAGCATTTAAAATACATCCAACACACACATTCGGAGAATAAAAGATGTACTAAAAATTAGTGTGCCACATAAATTGTTCAATAAGGGCAAAAGGATTAAAAGCTTCATATTCTGTTTATGAAATCAAATCTTTGTAGCTCTGCTCTGTGCATGCCATATCATAAGATAATGAATAGTTCCATAGCAACAAAAGCCTACCACTAAACCATTACCTTGATGTCAATTCTTAAGCACAAAGAACACAAAAAAAACAAAAATACCAGTCCTAAACTTGAGATAATATCAATGATTTAAATAGGCTGGTTCAGAGTATCTTTTTAGTCCAAAAATTGAAATGTTTATCATTTTATCATTGAAAAGACAGACATTAGAATGAATCAAATAAGGCTGCATTTGAGTTAACAAATTAAACATTGTTTATGAAATTATACTCTTTGAGCCACCTCAGCAATTTTTAGTGATCGGGGTATTGCTTTAATGTTGTAAAATTCAAATTATTAATGGCTCTGACACTAGTTAGCAAAATACAAGAAAGCATCCGCCTATGAGGGTGATCAAGATGGACAACAGCAGCATGTATTAACTGACTTAAAAAACAGGTTTTTGACTACTAAAAGAAACTCTAAAAAATGATAAAAACCAAGGCCCAAGATGCAGCCCTATTTCTTAGTGGCGAATTAGAAACTAAGAAAAATTCTCATGTTATTCAAAGTGATTATAGAACCATTTTCCTTTTCTCAAATATTAGAAACCAAATCATATTTCCAAATAATTAAATAATAAACTTCCCACTCTTTTTAACAAGAGTGCACTGTTCTTCTGATGTGAGGTCTTACAGTTTATATATTAGTTTCCATATGCATAAAGAATGCATACATGCTTTCATGACAGCAATATCCCTGGTGCCTTCAAGAGGTAAGACTTGGAAAGCAAAGATATATAATGCATACATAGTTAAATATACTTCATATGAGATCCTTAAAGCATTTGGCCATATCCTATCTGCTCTTTCCCCTAAAATATGCGCATATGTATTATAGAATCATAGAATCAACTAGGTTGGAAAAGACCTGTAAGATCATCAACAGTCTAAGTGTCATCTGTCAAGAGTGATCTCCCTGAATATAACAGAAACAACATATTTTAGGTAATAGCAGTTCAGAACTTGAGCAAAAACTAAAAATCAGAAGTGACCAAAATGAAGGGTTTTTCCAATATTTCACTTAATAAGAATTCAAAGATTATGGTTTTTCAGTTTGAACTGTAGAATCACAGTCTGGCAAAAATGACACTTTGTTGTTTTAAGTGATTATTAAATATTCCAAAATAAAATTACTTCAGCTTGTAAATTTTTTAAAACAATAAATATCTAAATGTTCGTTTACGCAGTATAATGTTTGTAAACTCAATAAAAATAACACAAAGTCCTGAGTTATTTAGGTTGATCCAGGTGTCTTGATATTGAAAAAGAAGCATCCACAGGGCAGGAAATATGTGGGGTTTTTCAGTGGCACAGGTCTCTGAAGCTTATGACTATTCTTTCTGTTGAGCTGAAGTTTACTCCAAGCAATTCGTCCCTAACATAAAGCTGAAGGATTTGATGGACTTTCAGTGAACAAGCAGCTTATGCAGTGTCAAGCATTTCCCACCTCTGAGTGATGTTACTGTCTAGCAGGTCCAGTGTGAGAGTAGGGTGCTTCCAAAACAGAGGTGAAGCACCAAAGGGCTCCTGGGACCCCTACAAGAAGATTTGGCAGAGCAAGCTTCCCTCCTGACAGGTGATTCTGTGTTAGAAATAAATGTTCGCCATGAGAAATTTAGAAATGCAAAGGAATGCAGCTTTTAATCCCTGCACACTGGAACAAATTCACCACATAGCATTGACTGTTGGCTGGCTCTGCAGAAGAGCTCCCTCAGAGGGACTGCTGTGCTCTGGAATGGGGATCTTGCAGCAGGCAACATTCCTGCCAGGAGCACACTCCCACAGCAACAGCAGGGAGATCACAGGGAAAACTGGAGCAGAATAGCTTTTAACGACAACCATAAATGTGTTTGTCAAAAAAAAAAAAACCCACCACTTTTGCCATGTCTTAGAGGGGAGGATGTTAGTTCCTCAGACACGAGCAGGTGAAATTTCTTGCCTGTTTTATACCAGGATATAATGTGTACACTGGGGAAACACTTCCACTGCAACAGTTTAAAGTGCTGGTGTCTGTAATGAAATCCATGTGCTGTCACTTTGCCAGCTCTTCTCAGCAGTACAGAGTATTTCCACTTGATGGCACCAAATTTTATTTTTTTTTTTAAGCCTCAAAAAAATTTGCTAACAAAAGAGAATTCCAAGAAGATAATCAGGGGGAAAACATGCTTTTTCCTGAATACATTTATTTTCTTGAAAATCTGGAGTTCTTTATAAGGCATAAAGTGAATTTGTTATAGAGTGGCTTTGTCTCTTCTATTTGACCATGAACATGTAGTCATTCAAACTGATTTTTCTTTTTTCCCACTGCTTAAAGAGTATCTCCTTGAGTGAAGTAAAGGTTGTGTTATATTGTTCTGAGTCAGCTCCTGAATGTGGATGAATCATGCATTTTAAGATAAATTTTGGTTCTAGCCCCATCCTTGAAACTCATCATGCATTTGCTTTGTTTAAAAATAAAAGGCGCTTATACAGATCATAGCAAAATAACAGGCAATTTTTTAATGGCTGAGTATCAGTTTTGATTCTTACCTTAAATTAGTAGTTGCTTATTAGTAGTAATTACTGACTAGTAATTCTCCAATAGCCTTAACTACTTTAAAAACAACTTTTAAACCTTGCTTGTATGTTATGTTTAGGCAAAACTGTAATTTAAATAATTCTCCAGTTCTTGGAGATTTCACAAGCTCTAGACAATGGTCAGCATCCTGTACAATGTACCAGATAATACTAGATTATGTGTTGGATAATATTAGATTACAGCAAATATCCATTTACTGTTTCTCATCTCCTCTTTCAGCAAAAAGATGGGTAAGGCAAGGTCGAATCCTGTGTCTGTGCGGTACCTTCATGAGGGAGGGAGGATGACCTAGTCCACGACTAAGCCTCCCAGATATGGTAGCGACACAAATGATGTACAGAGACATCTGTTGAGTTTCTACAACTGCAAACTATCGTTTTAATCATATATAATGATATCTGCCATGTTTCTGTCTGCAAAATAGAGAATGCAGTGCAGCAGTGGAGTTCAGAAGGGTGAGAGGGATAGTCCTAGACAGCGAAAGGATTGGGAAGCAGGGACAAATTGGTCCTGTGTATGTCCTCATCTAAAATTAGGCTACAGAATGAGTTGTGGAGTCTATCTGTGTATCACAGATAAGGGTTTTCAAGGCAAAAGGTAATACCAGAAGTCTTCTGCCACAGAATGTATTTTTGTCTGGTCCTTGTAGGAGAAGACTCTGCAATGCAGGTTCTGTACAGGCATTATGCATACAAGCAGTAGACAAGCACTTAGAATGCGTTGCATTCATTGCACAGGTGCAAATAAACTCATTATGTGCAAACCAGGGCTGACACTTCCCAAATACATCATGTTTACTGTGTGTCCATGACGGAGCTTCTTTGTGCATGCACATGCACCATCACTTAGATGTTCAGATACGCAGCATTATTAAAGTTACTGTGCCTGCCATGACCAGGCTAGATGTCCAAAAAGTCTCACTCAACTTATGGCAAAGAGGACTTCTTTGAAAAAGCCTGGGTATAGGTTGCTTTCACCCACAAATCACCCTTCCCTTCTGCACCTCCTGTCTTTTCCTGCCCTCGAGGTCCAAACTTCCTAGCTGAGTCCACCTCTACAGGACTCCTCTGATACGTAAGTTTTAAAGGATTATCCAGTGTAACCTGTTCATGTACCTCCAGTTCACAAATCAGACCGATTTCCTCTCTTCTCCAGAATTGTCTTTCAACTCTTAATTTCAAGGTTTCTCTCTCTTCTGTGAGAAAGTAACCTACTTGTGCAGCCCTGGCTCCCATCAGGAAGGGTTTCACACAATCTTAGATCCATTTGAGATCTACTCTTGTGGCCAAACTCTTCTCTTTGAGGATGTGAATGCAAGTAGCTGGGGCTCTTGGACTAGGAACTGGACTCAGTCACTGAGATCACGGTCTTTCATAGGCTGGCTTTTCTCCTTTCCTTGTTAGAAGAACAGCATGGAAGAAAGCCCAGTCCTGCAAAGGTATAAGGACTGCACTATTCACTGAAATTCAGTTACTGTTTGAAACAAGTCTTCTTTTATTGCTGTTCAATAACATCATTCGTTGCAACTATAAAAAAAAAAAAAACAAAATAAAAAGAAATAAAAAGACACAAACAAACAAACAGCCAAACAAACCAAAATACAAAATACGAAACACTTTTCACTTGACTTTACACTCTTCTGTCATTCCTTCCCTGCACATTGCTGTCATTCAATTACTACATGACATTTATGGTGTTTCATTTTCTGTTAGAACCTGAAAAAAAATGGTGAGGAAATCCAAGAGCCTGTGAAAAGAGCATGAGCATCCTTTCTGGCTTTGGAAAATACAAAGAGCAATCATTACTAGCCAGAGCTTTATTAGAGATGAAAAATAGCAGCTGAGAGCAATATTTGTCTTTTCCTCACAGAGAGGAAGAAAACTCCTGGCGCCATAGCATCTTCCCAAGCCCCTTCACCTACCTAGAGTCCAACCCAGAGCTGCTTCTCTGGGAGCAGAGATGCTGCCAAGGCATGTCAGTCCCAGCCCACACTCCACTGCTGCTGTTCTGCCTGAACTATGTGGGGTTTAATTAAGACATCCTTCCCGTAGGACAGAGGTCTGACAGCCAAACTAATTTTTCATGGGCAAGTTAATCTCACTTAAACCCTTCATTTTCCCTATTTAATAGAGGTTGGTCATGTTAGTCTTAACTGACAATTAAAACAGAAGTTACTAATGCCACAAGAAAACCCCACCCTCTTTTAATTACTCGTTCCCCTCCCGTATTCCAGCAACTACTTTTCCCTAGGTAGCATCATGGCAACATACCCACAATTTAGATCTCAAGTTTTAGCAATCATTTGCTGCTGTTCCACACAAATTCTGCATCCCCTCATTTTTATTACAGGAAGTTATTCTAAATTAGAAATAGAATCATGGAGCAAAGAGAAAAGATGCATGCTGATGCCAAATAATTCTGCAAGTATCCCACCCATAAACTTGTGCCTCGGGTTTTTTCTGTCACATAGGCTTTGTGTTTAATTATGGTTGATGTTATGAAGATGTTAGGAAATTACTGTCTCTCTGCTTAGATTCTGTATGATGATTCTGGCTACAAGATAAAGCTTTGCTCATTTTCTGTTTAAGGGTAATTCTGACATGGTTTTATTAACTGCACTCAAGTTTAGGTACCACATGCTAGTGTAAGAGATACGTGGTAGAGGCCATATTAATTAGACTGAAAGAGCTCAAGCATGACCCAGGACCCCCACCTGTTTTACCTTTCCCAGATGGAAAGCCAGCTGACCCCCTTCAAGGCGGAGGTAGAAGATGCCAAACACATGGGCAGTAAGGATAAGCTAGGACTTTCCGCTCTAGGAGTTTAAACCCAGAGGTAACATGAACCAAGGTACAAGAATACATATTAAAATTGCTGTTTATTCACAAGCCTTTCAGTGTATCCATCTATGGTTCTCCATGGCCATAAGCAGTCTTGCCAAGGTGGTATAGTATCAGCAGAAAAAAAAAACATTAACTGGCCACGGCTGTTGTGCAGACTAATGCCAGAAATGTGTTCTGCAAGGACTTCAGAAAACAGAAGCCACTGAAGAGGGCTGAACTAAGTGGAAGGAGTTAATGGTGTTAATCTGTGCAGGTTCTGAAGCAGCTAAGTGGTCTGCAATTCAGGAAGCTGCTCATTTCTGAATCGTATTGGGCAAAAAGACAGAGATAGCAGCAGAGCAAGGGTCTCAAGTGGCAAGCTCACTGAAGCAGAGGGAAAGAAAGACCAGATAGGTTGTTTATGCCATTTGAGTCGTATTATTTTGCCAAGAAAAAGACCCTTCATACAAAGAAGTGTTTTCTATGAGAGAAATCAGGAACCCACAGAGGCAGCCAGTGAGTGTGTATCTGTTATACCTATTAATACAAGACAGCTATTTCACTGATAAATGTGACATGATGATGATAAAGATTACAAGAGGATGACACTTAAATACAAAAGAAATTGCTAACACAAGACAACTTCACATTAGAAAAAAAGCCAAAACAACGAACATTAGAAGGTCAGAAGAAGCTCTTCAGAAGAGCAGAGACAAATATCCACTAGCGCCAGTGACATGCATGCTATAAAAGAGAAAGGTAGCACCAGCAAGTAATTACACACACACAAAATGCAGCAGTATAGCACCAGACATTCCAGCTTTGAAATGAAGCATAGAGCAAAGGCAAAGATGCTACAGGATTTTAGCAGCTGTGGATCATATCATGCAGGAAAGGAATATGTATCATTAGGGAAGCTATGTACAAAGTGATGCAAAGCAAAGCATTTTACGTTAGCATCCCACACATCCACACAGAGTAAACAGGTGATACAGGGTACACAACTGATTAAATATCTCAAAAAAATTAATACAGCAGCAGTGAAACTAGCTTCCTTTTGGCTACTATACAAACTAGGAACTGCATTGTGGGAAAGCATATGCAAATATTTGGACAGATACAGAAAAGAAAAAAGACTTTTAATATAGATGTTGAAACACAAGCTGCATCTCTTGAGAAAGAGGGTAGGTAATGTTTATCCCATACTGTATGATTATTATCTTTGGAAAGTGTGATCAACAGGACATGTAGTGCAAAAGGCACAGAAGAAAATACTAAGACCACCACCAAAGGATATGCAAGAGTCTAGTTTCCCAAGCAGGAGGACATGCCTGCAAACAGAACACATGAAGGCTGGTAGGTTTGATCACTTTCTCCTGGTAAGGGACACCTCACAGCTGAGGAAATGAAAAAAAAAAAAAAGAGAAATACTGAAAACAGGGCATTGCTGTTACTAGGAAGAATACTTAGTTATGGTGCCACCTATTTGCTGAAGAATGCATAGTACGTGTGTGGAATAAGGTAATGTGCATTTAGCCATGTGTATGCCAGAAAGGCATAGAAAGGTCTTGCTCAGCCAACTCAGCGCAGGGTGCTTACAGCTACAGGCATATACCCCAAGCTGATTAGCACTACGTCTTCTATAATTAATGAAGGGGGAAAGAAAAAAAAAAAAAGGAAGAAAAAAGAACAAAAAATGCACATCTAAAGCACAGTTCATGCAATCAGTTTTAGAGGAGATGGGTCGTGCTCTAGAAATGCTTATTTTTCTCTCCAGTGACTCTAACAGGAGTCTGAGAGGTAGATCATTCATTGGTAGATAAATAGACTTCTACTAGGGAAGATTAATGTCAGACAAAGCACCAAAAGAAATGTATTTTGAAGTCTTGCTGCAACATGTGTTCAGTTTGAATATTTCTAGGTCATTTTCCCTTGCTGTGAGCAGTTTGACCCAGGACAGTATGTTAAGTCAGGGTCTACTTTCTGTAGAATCACTGATGCTAAATGCTGGAAAGTAGAGACATTGAGTAAAGAAATATGTATGTATATAACAACCTTCTAAATGCTTCTCCAGGCCTGTGTCACCACACCCAGACAGCACCAAAAACCTGGTCCCACATCTGAGTGGGCCATATGAAGAAGCCCTTGCAGTTTTTTAAAGCCTGTTGAAGTTTTCAGTCCAGTCCTCAGTTCAGCACTTCTCAGAGAATAAGGGAATGGACTGCTGGCTTGGACACGTTCTATATGCCCAGCACAGGCTTTTTGTCTTTCTTCTCTGTGTCAAATCAGTCCACCCCTTCCATGGAAACACGACCTGAATTTCATAAGCACCATCATATACACAGGAATTTGTAAAGTCCCAGACACAAAACAAGTATACAGTTACAAGTGTGAGTGTACATAAAGTATTTTTTTTCCTCTGTATGTATGTAAGAAGGAGAGAGAGGGCTGGGGAGAAAGAATTAACTACTTATGCAAAGGAAAATTATGGGAAAAACAAGTTTATAATCTTGGGTTTTCCCAAAAACGTCCCACTGAATTTCCAGTTTGCTTTCAATTACCAGCCACAGAAAACAATTGTTTCAATCTCTGGAGCCCTTCACAGCTGAATCATCAAGCAAAGATTTAGTTCAATTGGATTTCACAGAGATGACAAGATCTGTCAGTGACTTTAACAATGAAGATTTTCTCCTATGTCTGGTTTTACATGCCAAGTTTCTTTGTACTTAGCTAAAGCCTTAGACATGATCGGTGTAATTCCAGTGCCAAAGCTTAACTCAGGCTGTTTCTTCAGAGCAGGGAGGGGCCTGTTATGTGTTCCAGAGTTTTATAGCCAGAATAGGTGCTCTAGGCACCCACCTCATCATCATGAGGAGCATGCTCCTCTTAATTGAAAGAATATATAATTCAAGGATATCTTGTTATGACCCACTTTTGTCTTTAATATGGACAAATATAAAATGATGGCATTAGTGATCAGATTGGGATTTAAAAAAAAAAAAATACAGTTCTGAATTCCATCTGTCTTTCTTGACAACAGGTTTCTTCATTGGTATGAGGAAGGTTCAGAACAGAAGGAGCCAATAACAAAATATCTTCTCAACTCAGATACTGAACCCTTGCATCTTTCCTTAGGGCAAAAAAAACAAGAAAATCTCCTGACTTGGTAAAACAAAGAAACAAAGCAAATGGACATGATATTCCCTCACAAGAGTCCCATGAGAACTCAGTCTTGACTGTGCCCATCGGAAAATCCAAATACCAGGGGATCTATCTTCAGACAGCTCTAAGACAACCATAATTAGATGCCTAAGCCATCAAATCACATCTGAAACCTACTGGATATATTTACTGGTTAAATTTTTATATATGTTATACATACGTTTACTGCCTATACAAAAAACATCACAAGAAAATTAGCAATCCCTTTACGGTGCTATTAGTGTTAATAGCTAATGAACTATAAAAGCAACAGTTGTGGGTGTTTTTCTTTTTCTTTCTGATTGATTCATTTAAATTTAACCTTAATTTGTTTAGATCTCACTGAGAAGCTGCTACCCTACTCTGAGCTACAACTGTTGCAATTAGCAGCAGTATCCCACTGTGAGTAGAAGGCTGTTTGCATGGTGTATGTCTGCAGAGGAATGACACTGCCCAGATATCTATTGAAGAGATCAGACTACTCATTCCAAAAATGCAGGATTATCTATAAATATTTATTCAACAACACATTTTGAATTGGACTGTATCATGGGAATGTTTTGTGGGTAGAAAACACTGTGCCTTACTCTGTTTGTGCTGATGCACAAACATTTTACAGATATAAAGAGAATCTTTAGATTTTTGGGATACACTTCCATCTCCCTCTCTTTCTATCTTCAGAATGCTTATATTTGGTTTTTAATATTTTCACAAAGCAATTAGATACCAAAATGGATATTTCAGCATATCAATATCATCTTTCAAATACCCATATCTCACTGGTCTGAAGTTGGAGTCAAAATCTAAGAAGCTTCCAAGATCTTAGCAAGTTATTTTATTAAAAATCACACAGCACTTTTCATTATCAGATAAACCTTCAGAAGTTAGTTTTAAAAAATCTGTTTCTAAATTATAAAGATTTTCTCCTGCTTATAGTGAAGAATGTGTTTTTACAAGAATCATAAAATAGTCAGGGTTGGAAAGGACCTTAAGATCATCTAGTTCCAACCACCCCCACCTCACACTAAACCATGTCACCCAAGGCTCTGTCCAACCTGACCTTGAACACCATGAGGGATGGAGCATTCACAACCTCCCTGGGCAACCCATTCCAGTGCCTCACCACCCTTACAGTAAAGAGCTTGTTCCTTATAGCCAATCTAAACTTCTCCTGTTTTAAGTTTTAACCCATTACCCCTTGTCCTGTCACTACAGTCCCTGATGAAGAGTCCCTCCCCAGCATCCCTATAGGCCCCCTTCAGGTACTGGAAGGCTGCTATGAGGTCTCCACACAGCCTTCTCTTCTCCAGGCTGAAGTCAGAATTTCTCTTCTGAGAAATTCTTCTGAATTCAGAAATTCTTTCAGAATTCTTCTTTTCTCCAGGCTGAAGAAAACAGAATATGATGGTGTATCACAAGATCTTTAAAAACAGAGTCAAAGCAAAATGCTAAGATACTTGAGAACATAAAGATCAATTAGGATATGATGTTCCTGACAGCCAGGAAAGCCCAATGGAAATGGAAAATTATTAGTTACCAACTAGAGTACCATAAACCATATTTTACTTTTTTAGATTCCTGATAACACTGGATAATTGCCTACCAAAAACTATTAAGTCTGACCAGTTGGACTCAAAAGAAAGATTTTTTTATTATTATTATTATTCACTTTAATAGGATTTAAATTCCACTCTCATTAAAAAGAAAATAATAATAATAGAAAAAAAAAAACAACCCACCAATAAACTTCACCCAAACTCCAGAGACCCCAGTGTGATCAGAACAGGGTAATTTTACATTAGCTCCTCAGTACCACAGCCTGGCAGGAGCCCCAGTCTTGAGATCAAGAGGCACCAAACCGCAGCTCTTCGTTGCAAATGGATGACACCCCCTGCAAGTACAGCTGCCACATTGAGAAGAAGTCAAACCACTTTCAGTGAGCTCATGCTGACACATGGGCTGCCAGTTAATTCAGGTCCCCACTGTGGGGAAGAGACAAGAAAGCAGGAGTGTGTCTGCAGTCACCACCACCAGCTCATCCGGATCTCAGCTTCCTATCTGATCCAGCCTCAGCAGTCATGAAACCACCGTGAGACTCCTCCTAGTGTTCCCTCTCCTCTGGGCTTCCCAGTTATAAGGTATGGTTATGATGGCTCTCAAACGTTTGGAGCGGTTGGTAGGTATCCATATATCAAAAAGGTTGTCTGCACTTGTTGCAAATCTTTCACAGATAAAGCAAGAAGCATCCCCTTTTATGTGACTTCATACAACCCAAAGTATTATATATGAGTGAGAAATAAGGGGAGGTTTTATACAATCAGATTTTCTCATGCTAGCATTTGCTAGGTAAATACACTCATTCTCCAGTTATTTTCAAATATGACTTCCGTTGGAAAGGTAGAGATATCCAGAAATTTCCCTCTAAGGAAGAGCCTGTTTCAAAAACAAACAAAGGACAGGTTTCCTGATTATTCCAAACAGTTACAAAGTTTCAACAACTCAATACATTCAAATTAATTGAGATATTCCTTAAAGAGACAGGAGGATTCTTCCATGAGTTTAATTTTTTTCCTTCAGAATCCAGAACCTTTATGTTTCCTCAGCTATGCCAGAGGTGGGGCTGGAACTAAATGATCTTATGGCCCTTTCCAACCCCAACCATTCTAAAATTCTATGATTGCTTCAGGAGGCTGCTAGAAGAACTGCACACTATCTGCAGTGAAGGCAGTACCTAACACAGGCGGGCTGAAACTCTTTTTCATGCTGCTAGAGGCACCCATTTCTCTCCACTGACAATGTAAAACATAGTCATATGTACCCTGGCTTCCTCTTAAGATGCCTGAAATTTTGGTGTGAGCATTGCCCAAGGTAGACAGGCTGGTTTGACTCATGCTTTGAACAAGATTGTTCTGAACTGGACTTTACTAAAAAGAAAATAAAAATCCAGAGCATAAACATTCATAGCCTAATTAGTCCATGCAGTGTTTGGCAACCACTTGATTAAAAAACTGGGGAAGGAGGTAACCATATCTCAACCTTGGATAAGGCTGTAGAACACTCAGCAGTGTCCTACAGGTTGGTGTTTCACACTCCTTAAGAAATGAAAAACATAAGGCTCTGTAAAAGCATCAGGCAACTCTTAAGAAGAGCATGACCAACAAAACTGGCTGGCAAAGAAGAATGCCAGTTCACAAATAATCTTGTAATTCCAGAATTTATCTTCATTGCGCACAGGGGTGAAACCAAGGTCTTTCAAAAGCACGGCAATCCCACCCGGAGTAAGCAACAGCCCTTTTCTGACACTCACAGAATGAAAACTTAATTCCCAGAATCTGGAATAACAAACAGCCTGGGGACTGAGGAATGATACTGAGATGTCTGACATCCACATTTAAATTATTTCTATCTGCTTATGAGTTGCTTAAACATAGTAAGATAATTTTTAATTAATCTACACTTTAAAAAGCTGTTGTATTCTATTGGTATCTGCAGCTGGGCCAGTCACATGTTGCAGATCTGGGACCCAAGCCCAATCTCCAGCTCTCTCTCTGATCCTATGACTGTCATTTATTCAAAGAGAAACAGTCCAAGGAAAGCAGGAAAGACCAGAATAGGCACACTGACTCTGTAGCACAGGACACTACTGAAGTGCTTGAAAGCACGTGAAGCAGAAGGCGCATTTGAATATGAGTGTGACCTCCTCAGGGAAGAACCCAACCCAGCAAAGTCTTCCTTGCCCTTAAGCTGGTTATCTCTGGTTTCAAGCAAATTCCTCCCAATGCAACAAGTTTTTATACTAATGTTTTATCAAAATCTACTTGTAAACTTGTACAGAGAGCTCTAAATCCTGATTGTCAAAGAAATTTCTGCAGAAAGATTTGGGGGAAAAAATCTTACAAAGTTTTTTTATAATTTTGTAATATAAAATTAATAATTAATATTAGTATAGAGGCAGATGTGAGTTAAATATAGTAAATGCCACTCAGCTGTGATGTACTCCTTTGCTTGCATAAATTAAAGTAGCTCTCTGCCCACTGTAATTTCCACTACAAGTCAGCCTGGTGTGCAATAGCATTCAGCATCAGGGAGGATTTAAAACAATTTCAGACTGCTTTTTCAAGAAACAGGAGTTCTGCATTGCTGAAGATGCAGCTGCCTCTCTTGTGGCTGATCCATTCTGGGGTGACTGAGTCTCTGCTGTAGTTATAATCCTTAAGTAATTTAATATTTTCACAAAAATTGTAACTGTACACTGCACTTCCAAGGTATGTGGGAGGAGCATACTTCAAGAACCAGCACACTCCACAAGAACAGAAGAAACACTGTTTGCAGAGAAGGGTGTCTCTGCTTCTTAGCACTAGCAAATCAAAACAGTCCATGGCTTCATTATGGGAAATCGTAATAATTACAGGTTGTCCACAAAGGTAATTATGAATTTGTTTTGGTCTTTACCTAGCTGTTCTAGCCAGTTCTGGTGCAGCTATTCAAACTGGATGTTCCCATAAGCTGACAAATGTAATCTAAATTAGTTTCTATCTCTTGCACTTACCCAGTTAATGGAATGCAAAAGCATTACCTGACATAAACAAACATTGGTCTTCAGCTTTTAGTGTTCAGTTTAAGTAGCCCAAAGTGGGGTTTTTAAGATGTATTCTTGTTTATGATATGTAGGTTAACGTATTTGCTGGCAAACATAGAATAAAGAAACATTATGTGATTTCTGCATTCCTCATAATATTTTTTTTTATTATTTAAGAGCCAACATATTGTTCCTTTAAAATATAGCAGGCAAAGTAGATCGGTTTGGCTTTTTTTTTTTTTTTTTTCTATTTTCTGGCAAACACAGGAAAAGAAACAATTGATCAAAGCATTTTCTAGTTAAAACTAAATAATTATTCTCCTGAACATAATTTGATTTAGATTTTTTCTTCAGCAGAGGTTACTTTTACAAAGTCTTGCTTGTTCAGAAAAAGATATTCATCTGAACCTATTTGTTAACCCAGGATTTTTCATTATTGTTTAGAAAGAAAGTTCTTGTTCAAGATTGTTTCTTTTAAATCTGGGTTTGGTAAGGTTTTTACATGGAAGCATAAACACTTCAGATGTTTGATGGTAATATCAAGAGGCTAACAGGTGTTTTAGAAGTATTTTTAAAAGGTTGATTTTGTGTCACCAGTTATATTTAATCCCTCTAAGATATAGTACCATGAACCAAGGTTCCTCTCAGATGCTGTGTCAGTCTCCAACTGAGTCATATAGTCCCATCTCTGAAAATAAACATTTAACCTACCTGTGCAGTTGAAGGCAAGCTGCTCACACTCACGTTTGTTAAGTATCCCTCTTTTGGTTTTCACCCAAAATAGAACTTATTATGTATTAGTTTTTCAGAATTATTCAGGGTTAAAAAAAAAAATTATCAGAAAAACAGCTTCTAAGTGTTTTAATTGATTGGTAACTGAAGATGATTTCTTAGGAGGACCATAGTAATGGTGGTGAAATATTAGCAATCTCACAGGCAGAAAGGGAGTTTTTGTATTTATATTTCCACAGGCATGGTTATTGGATTTAATACTGTGCCTAATCAAACACGCAAGGATTTGATTACAACAGAGTGACTGAACAGTGGAGCCATCAAATAACTTCCAGAAAGCTTCAAAGGCAAACTGAAGATAGACACTGCTTATGCTTCCTAATCCCACCAGAGGTTTTAAAACCAGAATGTTTTTATTGTTCCAAGAGTTGCAGATTACTGAAGCAAAAGAGCAACCTTCTGCAACCCCATGAGACCAGCGGTGAGTTCCACAGCTGCTGCATGGGCTTGCACTGTCCTGGACAGCCCCAAAGTAGTTTTCCAAAAGTAATCCAGCCTGCAGCCTTAGACCACCAAGGTGCGGAGCTGGAGCTCCCACTGCCCTTACAGGAGCTAAACCTACCACTGCTTTTAACAGGACAGCTTCAAGTTACTACTGGATTGTTACTACTACAGCTGCCAGCAGGGTACAACACTATTTTCCTTCTGTGAGGATGGTACCTGTGCAAACCAGTAGCCAAATAGCCAGTGGGAAAGATTCACGTACCTACAGAGTTCCAATTATTTCATATTATCATGTCAAAACATGTGCAAATTATGTCCTTATTTTCTTTACTAAGCCCCAAAGAACAAAATGGTGACTGTCCCATTCTGAGTACAACACACCAGGTGCAGACTAAGGGCATTCTAGTTTCTAGTTTTTGAGCACTGTCCAATTAAACTGTTCTGGTACTAAGCTGTGAGTGATATGCCTTCATTTGGGCTGACTCCAGATGAATTTGTGATGCTTGGGTTAGACCCTCTATTTTCAAAAGGAAAAAAATAAAGAAAAAGAAAGGAAAATTAAAACCAAAATGCATCCTTGACTAAATATTGTCTGATTTCCATGTTGGGTACCTTGAGCTATGCTGAATTTCTATTTAACTACCTGTGCAATAGATCATGGGTTTGGGTAGCTATTTAGCTATCGAAAAGCTGATCACAAATAAAGCAGTAGTAGAGCCAGTACCATTTCACCTTCAGGAAGAACTTTGTGTCTGACTCTGTGAGCAAATCCTGCTGGTCGCATATTTTATTTCTACGGCACTATATGGCAGCTTTGGTAACCCTGGTGGCTCTTTCAGATATATGGCACTTTCAGCATTGACACATGCTAACATAACCGTAGCATCCGGCAAGCACAGAAGAAATTCAGTCCCATCTGAGAAATCCTGGGCACAGATGAGGAGTAAAGGGCAACAGATTCTCCTTTACAAAGGCTCTCTGCTGCAGAATCCCATAGACACCAGACTTGCCTGCCTTTTATCCAGTAAGTGAAACTGTTGTGGTTGATGGGGGGATGGGCTACAGTATCATCAGAGTGCTAATATTCAACTCTGCAGCTCTGCTTTAGCAGATCCAGACCCACCAATGCCCTTCTTGTCCAAGCGTCCACCAAGAACTGGTAGAATAAGGCCAACTAGTTGTCATAGAGGACAGCGATAATATGGCAATAATGCTGACTGTCACGCAGGAGCCAGAACATGTAACCTTTCCTTTAGGTACAGATGACTCTATTTCTCCTATCAAAATTATTCACAATTTAAAAAAAAAAAAATATTAGAAGTATTAATATTGTCTGTGGTAACAAGAGCTGTTAACAGCTCTAAGTTTTGGACATATATGAAATTATAGCTTTTGTCTTTCAAGATGATTTCATCAGCTTTGAATTGCCTCTGACCATTAACTAGAAATTCACTTAACCTGAGATTAATCTTGCAAGACAGGAAATGAAAGGTAATGCAGCACAGGCCTTCTGAGACATGTATTAATCCCAGCCTTTGACACAAACATGGTTTTAAATAGTGAAATAACAAATGAGCGATCCTTACCTCCGTGTGAAGTCCCACACCTGTAGTGTTTGCCTCAAGAAATCTAGGCAGGAGAAACACTTATCCATGCCCATCACTGACTTTTTCTACTTCACCTTGGAATAAAACTAGAGTGCCTCTTTTCCACTCCGATTTAAAACATGGTCACTCCAGCATGTGAGTGCATTAGCAAAACAGCAATTTTGATCAGGAAAATGCAGAAGAACCCAGATTATGCAATGTCTGCAGATCTTTTACAGGAGGGAAGGCAAAATAATGATTACTGTCTATAAACCCATAAATGGTCCATGGTCAAGCAACACTGGAAATTCCCTCTCTAAACATACAGAAGGAAAAAATTAACCGCTGCTGCCTGGGGAAGCCTGAGCTCTCCCAGATCAGTACAAAGTTTGGAGAAACAAGGTAGAGCAAAGAATTGTCAGGCACCTGGGTAACCAGAGTACAGAGTCATCTGCAGTGTCTTTAGGCCTCATGCAGATGTTTGAGACTGATGTTACTTACTCATCACAAGGTGGCCAGGTTAGACTCCTCTTTCATTTCATCGTATGTTTACATTTATATCCTTTTATCATTCTATGAAATACTTCTGTGACTGTTGCAGTATACCTGCAGTGCTTTAATAGTTTTGGACTGTTTAAAAGAGTTATAAATGAAGATACTTAGCACCTTGCCAAGACAGAGTTGCAGAATCTTGTACTGACGCTTGCTGAGCGGTAAGAAAGGTAAGTTGGATTTCTGCTTTGATTTGCATCACTCAAGCAGAGACTCACAGAAATGGCACACCCACACTATTTCGGCAGGATCTTTGGGAAATCTTTCCTTGCATGTTACAGGAATTTACCTTTGGCAAGCAAGGAACAAGAGGAACTAGCAATGCACTGCAGTCACCTGTTTTGGGAGGAATTTATTCCTGTTGGAGCCTGAATGACCCTCTCCTAGCCTGGGGAGCCAGATCCTCAGTAGAAACCCAGCCTGTGAGGACTGCCCTGCAGGACCCTCTCCCCCTCCCCCTCTCCAGCCTGCCTCCAGGTCTACCCGGGTCACTTCAGCCGGTCACTGGTCTCCCGCATCCCGCTACCTTCCCCCATCCCTGCCGCCGCAAATCAGCGTGGAAAGCGGGGAGCGGCTCCCGAGGTCTCCGAAGAGGGGACCCGCGCCGTGGGGGGGGTCCTAAGCCGCTGCATATGCAACGCCTATCAGTGTGCTGCTCGGAAGCCCCTCCACCCAAACCACCCCCCGCTCCCCGGGCCGCTTTTCCTGGGAGCCGGGAGGGAAGCTGCGCGTCCCCCGGCTCCCGCGAGGGGCTGAGCCCTGCCTGGCTGTGCAGCCGACCTGTTGCTTTGCTTTGTACAAGCAGAGCCGCCCGTTCAGAGGTCTGCTGCAGTACTCCGAGACGTGTGAGAGAAAGAAGACTCGCTTCCTCACTCAGCCCCTTTCAAAGGTGCCCGGTGAGACAAGGGTACCCGGCCACCGGCCAGACCTGCTGGTTGCGAGCATTCCTGGTGAGGGGCTGCCCGAGGCAAGAAGGGAAGAATCTCCTGCCCGGGGATAACCCCCTCCTGAGTGTAACCATTTAGGCACCACCACATCTCGCTCCTTCCCATACAGCCAAACCCTAGCGAGGGCTCCAGGTGTTGTAAAACCTAGGCAAGAGTCGGGATGCCCTGGAAGACGAAATCACCCATTCGTGAGGGGTCCCGCAGACGCGGCCGTCAAGTCGCCGGGAATGGGGCGATCCCCCAGCGTTGACCGGGGGCCCTGCTCTCCCCTAGCCCGGAAAGCACCCCCAGCCCGCGGTGGGGCTGCGGGAGGCGAGCAGGGACGGCTGCTGTCCCCGGGGGCAGCACCCGTTATTCCTGCCTAGGGCGGTTATCCCCGGAGCGCCGCACACCCGGCCGACCCCTCCCGCTGCTCCTCAGGCGCCCATCGACGAGCGCGCTCGGCTTGGCAGAGTCTGCTGAGTAGTTAATAACATAACAACCCGGCTTTGATCAATCCGAACTAATTACCCCTCTTAATTAAAGTCTTTAGCAGTTGTTGCAGTGTTTTGGCAGGGACTCGGCGGAGGTTTGCTGCTCGGCATCCCCTGCGCCGCGCTCCCCGGCCCAGCAGCAGCCCCCCACGGGCGAGTTATTTATTTCCACGAGGTCAACGAAATAAATTTTTTTTCTATCTTTCTTTTTTTCTTTTTTTCTTTTCTTTCTTTTTTTTTTTCTTTTTTTTTTTTTTTTTTTCTTCACGTGCAAGAAGACTCAAAGCGAAATTCAAATTCGTACATAGCGGACCAGTTCTGTCCATATAGATACGATATTCAGGAGGGAAGAAGGGAGAGGTGGAAAACAAGAAGGGGGAGGTATAACCAGCAGGCAGCGGAGGCAGGGCGGGATCAACACAATGGAGATAATATATACATCGAAATAATTAAAATGGTGCAGCGTTCCCGGCTCGGGTAATACAGACCCCAAATAAATACAGCAGAAATTGGCTTGGCGCGTTTTCTTTTCCTTTTTTCTTTTTTTAAATCATCTCTCCACCTGAGATGCAACCACAAAAAAAAAATAGAGTCTTAAAAAAAATGAAATTAGAAAAATAAAGAGGGGAAACAACCGGTCCCATGGACGTTAGTGGCGATATAGAGCATAACACACAAAACCGCTTAACAGGTGCATGCAAGGGGCGGCGGGAGCTCCCACCCTCAAGGCTGGAGCGGTGGCGGGCCCGGCAGCAGCGGCCCGGCTGGGGCCGGCGGCTGGTCAGGCCCCCCCAGCTCTGCGGGGGCCCGGGGCAGTCCCAGGGCGCTGTCATGCAGCTTGCGGACGTGCTTCTTGAGGTCAAAGTTCCTGCAGAAGCCTTTGCCGCAGGTGGGGCAGGTGAAGGGCTTCTTGTCGTTGTGGGTGTGCATGTGGAACGTCAGGTTGTACACCTGGTGGAAAGCCTTGTTGCAGATATTGCACTTGAATTGCTTCTCGCCGCTGTGAGTCAGCTTGTGGTTTTTGTAATTGCCTGGGAACGAGACAAAAAGGGCCAAGGGACCCGGGGATGAGAACTGGGTGCTGCAAAGAGGAGGGGAAAAACCCCCAACCATCCCCAAACCCCGACCCGCTCCCAGAGCTATGGTTTGACCGAAAACGACTGCCGACCTCTTCGCAAACACCCGCCTTCTCCCCATCCACTCGCGGCCGGTCCCTTGACAGACAGAATAGTAGAACAATTTGGGTTGGAATGGACCTTAAAGATCATCCAGTTCCACCCCTCTGCCACGGAAACGGACGCTTTCCACTACGACCAGGTTGCTCCAAGCCCCTTCCAACCTGGCCGTGAACACTGCCAGGGATGGGGCAGCCATAGCTTCTCTGAGGGAATAATCGAATAAACCAAAATCCCATCAACTGCACAAATAAAACCCCTGGGTTCAGCCTTCCCAGCAGCGCGGGGAGAAAAGCGAACCAAATCCAGCACTGAGAGAGGGAAAAAAGCGGCGAACTCGTTTGCCGAACGGCGGGTTGCTGTGCGCCGACAACGGGCGCTGCCGCTGGAAGGAGGAACCGGAGTTCGGCCCTACGCAGGGTCGTGCAGAGGGAAATGGGCCGGGGACAGCGGTACTTAAAATTAACCTCAATCTCTAGTAGCAGCCATTAAACCCAAAATAAACTCTCCCCCGTCCCCGCCGCGAATTGTCCAGACACTCGGCCTCGCCTGGGGGGGGGAGCGGCAAGGGATAGTGCTCTGGGGTCAGGTACCTTTCTGGTGAAATCCTTTGCCACAAAATTCACAAACAAAAGGTTTGTAGCCAGCGTGTATTCTCGTGTGCGTGTTCAGGGTCGAGCTCCGGTTAAAGGCTTTGCCGCACTGGTTGCACTTGTGTGGCTTTTCCTGGAGGGAAACAAACGCCAAAGTCACGGCTCGGGGGTTGGGGTGCGGGTGTACGGGGTTTGCGGGTGTGCAGGCGTTCTGTGTGTTAGCTGGTAGCTCCCGCTCCCGGTGAGAGGCACCCCGCGGTACCCCACAGCTCCTGGAGCAAACCAAACCCCCGCGGCCCCAGCTCAACCGCCCCTGTAACGCGCCGCTGCCCGGCGTGGCCCGGGCTCCCCGAAAAGGCTGAGCGGAGAGGTCTCGGGGCCGGAGGGACAGAGAGACGGAGGGAAGGACGGACGGAGGGACGGAGGGACAGAGGGACGGAGGGACGGAGGGACAGAGAGACGGAGGGACGGAGGGACAGAGAGACGGAGGGACGGAGGGAAGGGGGGACGGAAAGACGGAGAGACAGAGGGACAGAGAGACGGAGGGACGGAGCGACGGAGGGACGGAGGGAAAGAGGGACGGAGAGACGGAGGGACAGGGAGACGGAGGGAAAGAAGGACGGAGGGAAGGAGGGAACGGAGGGACAGAGAGACGGAGGAACGGAGGGGAAGCTCACCTGGGTATGGATTATCTTGTGCCGGCAGAGCGTGCTTGCCTGTCTGAAGCCCTTCCCGCAAACTTTGCAAACAAAGGGTCTGGCTCCCGTGTGCACCGGCATATGGCGAGTTAAGTTATAATGTGCATTAAATACCTTGAGAGTGAAATCAGACACACACACAAATAAAAATAACAATTGCGATTAGAAGGCGAGAACGCCGAAGGGGAAGCCGTCGCTTAAAAATCAAGCAAGCGAGGGACCGAGGACCCGGCGGTCAGACGGCCGGGACAGGAGGCTGGGGAGAGGGGAAGGAAGGGAGGCGGGCTGCCGCTCTACTTGCCTTTCCACAAACTTCACACGTGAAAACTTTGGGCTTGCTGCTCGGGGAGCCGCGGCTGAACTCCGACGTCTTGTAGGCGATTTTTTCCGAGAGGATCTGGGCGCTCTCTTTCATGTAGTGCTGCAGCTGGGTCTGAGACAAGTCCTTGAAGGCCACCCCCGCCGGGTACTTGTCCACGGCCGGCAGCACCAGCTTGTTCCTCTCCGCCAGGTAAGCCTTGGGCTGCGGGTGCAAGGGGGAGCTGAGAAAATAAGAAGCCACCGGGTGGATGTTGATACTGGAGGACGGGTGACAAGGGCTGTCGCCTCGGTTGAAATAGCACAGGGCTCCCATGGCGTGGAAGGAGGAGTGATTGACCACTCGGGGTCTTACCAGTTTGTACTGCTGCAAGGGCAGGGCATCGCGGGGGAAATCTCCTTTCAAGCTCAGGGCACAGTTCAAGAGATCGCCGCAGCTAAAGGAGGGCGAGGAAGAGGAGTCTAAATGAGCCTTCCTGGGTTCCGCTCCGGCCACCGCCGCTTTGGGCAGGGGGTCGTACGCCACCGGGACAAAGGGGATCATGCAGGGGATGGAGGAGTTGAGGTGCAGCGGGTGCTTGGGGTCGCCTTTGGCCACGGAGCCGTGGAGGAGCTGCGGGACGGGGATGGAGCGGGGCTCTGGCGTCCGCGCCATGATGCGCTCAATGGAGAAGGCGAGGGGCTTGGGCGTGCTGATCATGTTGCTCCTGGCAGACAGGCTTTCTCTGGCTGGAGGAGTCGCTAGGATTTTGGTCGCCGTGTGGTGGCCACTATTGTCCATGGCTGGATTGCATTTGTTCGCCCGGTTTGAGCCGCTTTGGTAGACGCCTCTTTTTTTTTTTTCTTTTTTTTTTTTTTTTTTTTTTTTTTTCCCCCTATCCTCTCCCCTCTCTCGCTCTGTTTCACTCTCTCTGCCCCTTCTCTTGTCACTGATCTGCAAGGAGGGAGAGCAGCATCGCCGCCGCCACGAGCACCATCACCTCCTCCGCCGGCGGAACCAGCCCTCTGAGCCCGGCGGCCTCAAGCCAGCCCATCGCCGGTTACTTTGGCGCGCCAGTGACTCGGGACAATCGCTACTTATTTCTATCAATAGAAAGTGTTGTGTCAATAACGCAGCCAAGATCTCGCCAATCGTTAACTTCCAAGAGGAGAAGGTAAACTAGATAATTGCTCAATTCGCTTCCAACAGTCAACAGGAAAAGTTTTCCCCCCCCCAGAAAGCGGCTACTTTTCATTGGCGCCCGCGCCTCCCCCGCCCAGGGAAGGAGGCGTCTCCTTCCTTCTCGCCTCTCTCCCCTCGGCCTCCCTCCCCTTCTTTTTTATTATTATTATTTGCAATCTGCTTAACCAGGCTTTAGAGGCCAAGCAAATCCGAGATCAATTTTCTTGTTTGGCTTTAAGTGACATCATCTAAAATCATTGTCCAAGTGCTAAATAGGGATGTGAAACCCAATTCAAGGGCAAGCGCCAGGGTATTTGTCAAACGAGGTGCTGCGGAAGAAGCGGCTGGAGGGGAAGCTGTTTGTTTCCTTGCCACTTCCCAGCCCGAGCTCTCTTTGTGCGTGGGTCTGTGTGTGTGTGTCTGAGGGACAGAGGGAGGGAGGTGGCTGCTCTGCTCCTGGGACTGCTGCTGGTCTGCTCGCTGCTTTACAGAACAAGGTCAGGCGGCTGTGAGCTTTTGGAAAACACAGTAAACAAATGAGCGGGGAACTTGTGACAAGCAGACTGGGGGAGCAGCGCACGGGGATGCAAGAACCATCAGGGCTAAAGTCCAACGAGTGCTTGTGAGCAAAAGGATGAATCAAAACCTGGGGCTGGGGAAGAAAAGGAGAAGGTAGGAAGAGGGAGTGCTTTTTAAATCTGAAGCACAACTTATGTGTATATACATATATATACACACACCTACACATATATATATCACCTACATATACACTATAGCTTCTCTATCCGTCAATAATATGTGTAGAACACAAAAGCCGACAACTAAGGGTCGGTATTTGTGATACCGTGTGATACACGCAGAAGTATACAGTACACACGCTGCTGATAGGTATACGTGCACCTGAACAGATGCGCTCCTAATGTATTCCAGAGAAGCTGGGCGACCCTGTTAGGGTGGTAGCTCCAGCGCCCAGGGTGTTGGGACTTTCAGCGACACAAAGTGGGGGAGCGGAGGGTGAGCGGGGAGGCGGGGAGAGGAGAGGGACAAAGGTGGGTGAGAGGCTTTCTGTGTTCTCCTCTGTCGCACCACCCGACAGCACGGGTCAGAACAAACTCCTGTTTCTCCCTGCTGCCTGGGGTTCACTTAGCTGGTGATTGAGAGACAGCTACGGAACGCCCCCGGAGAAGCCAAGAGTCCTGTGTGTGCACTGGGAGCGGGCGGCCGGCGGAGCACCAAAGGGCAGACAGAGCCCGGCCGGTTCTCCCGACGGAGGGGCACACTGGGCGGCCTACACTCCCTCGGCCCCACTGCCCTTTTCCGGGCCGGGGGAGGGAAGGAGGAGGTCTCGGGTTTGCTAGGGGAGAGAAGTCTCTAGCGAGGCTGGGAGGCCCGGCCCCCGCAGCACGGGTACCAGCTGGGGAGCCTGCAAAAGGCTGTGTCTCCCTCCACACCCCCGGCCCAGGACAACCCACTTGCAGGGGAGCGAGAGCAGGGAGGAAGGGCTGAGGCCCCGGGGAGGGATAGAGGGAAGCATCCTTGCCCCCGGCGCTGTGCCCGGGCCGAATCCGCCCTGGGTCACCGCGGCTCCCTTTGAGGAGGACAAGGCAGCGGCTGTTCCACGACGGTACCTCCGCACTCAGCAGATGCCGTACGAGCATCGGAGAGCTGAAGGCGACTGAGGAAGAGACACTCCGCGGTCCCCAGGACAGGCGTCCGACGACGGGCTGCGGCCCCAGCATCCCTCACCGCGGAGGATGCGCCCAGCACGCCAGGCGACCTCCGTGTCTTCCCCGTCCCGTCGGTGCCCTGGGGGGACACGGGAGCTGGGGCGGACACAGCCGTGCGGATAAGAGCGGGACGGCGGAACCGAGCCGCGCCGGGCGGGGACCCCGACCGCGATGCTGTGCTCCAGCCCTGCTCCCTGCAATCCTTCGGCCCGGGTGGGGGACCCCGGCCAGGGCGCAGCTGCCCCTGGCAGATGGGTCGCGGCGTTAAGACCGTAATTGCTGCCCCGGATCGAGTGGCCGCTGCCGCCCGTCTCTTCTTACCTGCTGCTTCCCACACCGGCCCCGTCAGCTCCGCCTCGGCCGGGGTCACCGGCCCGGGACAAGGGGGGCGACAGGGACTCGCGGGAGGCCGGAGCCGTGCCCACTCAGCGCCGTGCGGGGCGGTTAGCCGCTCCTGCGGGGTGTCGGTGCCCCTCGCTGATTTTGTGCCTGCCAGAGGAGAGTTTCCTCCTTCAGAGCGATTTACATTTAATTCAATCTAGGCAAATTTCCTCTTGATTGGTACTGAAGAAGGGAATTATTGTTGAGTGGGTTTTACAGGCTTCAAATCCCATATACTTAATATGTTAACAGCTTGCTCTTAACTGGTCTTTTTGGGATTGACTTTTTGACATGTGTTTGAAAGTAAAATATGTAGTGTCATTTAAGCAGGGTAAATATCCCAAAGCAGCAATTACAGCCCTGCCAGTACAATTATACCGGCATCCTCAATACTGAGAGACACTCTTGGAGAAGCGGGAGCCTTATTATTCGTTATTTTTTACAGATATGCCTCCCTTGCTTTCCGCACAGTACACGGAAACTTGTCTTCGTGCCTAATTATTAAATAACAATCTAAACCCTTTTATTTTTAATTTTTATTTTTGTGGGAAGTCGTTCTGTTTCGTCTCAGAAATGGAGCCTTGCTAGTGCTGGAGATGTTCACAGTATAGATAGACTTACTGAAAACACTGTCGATAGATTCTCTTTAGTCCTGGCCCGAACTTTGTCTTCCGCTCGGACCGCGCCTCTTTAGCGACGTTAGAGATGTGCCGAGCCGCAAACCCCCTGCAGTCGTGCTGGTGCAGGGAGGTTTGTCCCGGAGGCAGAGATTTACAGGCTCTGAGGGTGGCGAAAAGCAACCTCCTGTCAGGTTTCTTTCTGCAGCCTGGGCCGGGCTCCCCGGAGCCAGACCGAACCCCGGCAGGGGAAGGAACTGGCCCGCGGCCTCCCAGAGATGCAACCCACCGGAGGAATTAAGGGCAAAAGTTTTGCCTAGAGTTGATTTCGTGTTCTGCCCTGGAAAGGTGCTGTTCTCTTTTTCCCCGTAATCGGCTTTGTGTTTCATTCGCTCCTAAGCTATGTTCTTGATATTGCTCACTTGCATTATTATCATAACGTATCTCTACATGCACTCAAAATCCGAGTCAGCGGCGAATTCATCTCGTCGTCAGGATTACTCCAATCCGATCCCAGAGGCGATTAGAGGGAGGTAAAATACCGCCTAAAGCCTAATCTTTAATTTCTTCCTCCTTAATAAAACGAGTAATTCCATTGCGTTTTTAAGTAAAAAATGAATTGAAAAGGATAATAACTCCGCTAACCTTCTGCTGCGTGTATTACTCTTTCCCTTGGAAACGTTTCACCGCGCGGCTGCTCCCAGCGGGAGCTCGCTCCGAGCTGGCTCCGCTGCCCGGGAGGGGACACCCCGGCCGGGCGGGCTCCGGGCCCTCTGTCCGGGCGGGCTTCGTATGGAGCCACCGGGGAGGCTACGGAAGCACTTCCGCTCGCCCCACCGGCGGACTCGACGGGGCCCGGTCAGACCCTCATTACTGTCATTATTATTGCATTAATCGAGATTCGCTGCAAAAGCTGGGATTAGCTCTCACCAAGCACCAGTCCTTGCCGTGTCCTCCCGAGCCACCGGCTTCGTTAAGAGGCGATTTACCCGGACATGGGACAAGAGCTCCTCCGCCCCTCCACCGCCCTGCCCGAGCAGCAGCCCGGCCCCGCCGCCGCCGCCCGCTCTACCCCGGCTTCATGAGGCTCGGAATATGCCCCTGGGCTCATTGTTCGTTCCCACTCAGGGTTTGCAGTTTACTGTGTTTTGAAGGGAAGCCAAAATATAAACGGGGGAAGGAATTAAAGCGGCGATAAACGGACCCGGGATTACCGGGATGGTGGGCCAGTTCCGGTCCCTCTTTATCAGCCTGCGATGGGATGGGAGCAACTGCCGCCGTCCTTTTCGGTGGGAACCTGCTGCTGTCCGCTCTGGCGCGGCCGGCCCCGGAGAGAAGGCAGCAGAGCCCAACGCACTGGGCAGCAGCCCCGGGCTCTAAGGCTCCAGCAGCGCGGGCAGAAGGGCTCGGGCTTTGCCGGGTTAAATTGCAGCATTGATATTTTATCAATGGAAAAAAGCCCCATATGTATATACATATATATGTATATGTATGCATATACCTTCTGAGATTATGCACAGTCTCCTCACATACTGAGTGCTTGCCGGCATCCCTCTACATCAGTTCCACCGCAAGGAAAAGAAGAAAGAACTGCTATTTTTAACTGCTATTTTTAACTGAATCCATCACAAAAGCAAACCCAGTTGACAATGACCCGCCAAACATAAGTGTTCCCGGAGGTAAAACAAAGTTTGACACTACAGTACGTCTCGTACAGACCCCTCTAAACCGAAACCCAAACGGGTGCAAATTAAGCCTTTTCACGTATAAAGCCTTTAATCACGTGTAATCGAAATTGCAAGTGACCCTCTGAAGCAGCGCTCCCGGCCCTCCCGTAATTCTTGCGGGCGGGCGGTGCAAGTGTGCCAGCGAGGGCCGGGAGCTTCAACAGTCACGTCTAATCTAATCAGTCCGCCCGCGAGGGGACCCGGCGGTGTCATCAGCTCCAAAGGGCCCTTGGTGGAAGTGGCTGGGAGAGGCCAGCGGCAGCTGGAGCCATGAATGACACTTTCCCATTTGTTCCTTTCCCAGTTCAACAAATGTTTATCCCCGCTGCTGCTCAATGAACGCCTTCCGCTCTTTGGCTCGGGGAAGCTACTCTTTTTTTTTTTTTTTTTAAGGATTCCTGAATAGGATCAGGAGCAATTAACTTATTTTTGTTTTCTCTTTTCTCCCAGTGTACTGGGAGCTAACCTGGAGCAATGCAAAGACCTGCTCGGCTGCCTGAGCGCCTGTGCGCCGCTGGCTCCCGGTGAGGGCGGGGAGGGGTGTCCACCATCCAGGAGCTGCAGCACGGAGCTGGCAAACCCTGCTCGCCGGGGCCGGCGCCCGTTTCGGTTTTGCCGCTGCCAGGAGGGAGGGGAAGCCAAGTGGGGCACATGAAAATAAGGATGACAGCAGGAGCCATGACCCGGCGTGGGCGCTGCTGGACTGCGCCAGGAGGGGCTTCCCCGCCTGCATCCCCCCTGCTCCCCAGCAGGGATGGGGCAACTGAGCAGCCCTCGGGGTGGGGAGACGACACGGGAGTAATCATGCTAAGGTCAAAACCTCAAACTTACTATTACTGATTATTTTTCCCCTTAGTTCTTATTAGAACAAAACGCACCGGGGCTGCTGGGAGCCCGGGGGCCCCGGCGGCTGCGCTGGCTGTCCCAGTCCGACCGAGGTGCCTCTGTGGGTCCCACGGGGGTCTCAGGTTCCGTCCCCTTGGCACAACCGGAGCCCAGCTCCCCCTGTGCAGCGGGACCCTCCTGTTGCTGCCTTGCGGCTCCTGCTGTCTGCGATGTGCTCGTCTGCTGTTACTCGGAAGTTTGATTTTTACCTTTGGAGCGCGCATAAGGGGTGCTCTCCATGCAGGAAGGCTCAACAGCAACCACCCATTCCACAGCCCGTCCCGCAGCCCACATTGCCGTGTTCCCCGGTGGGGGACAACACTTGCTGTCGTGCACAGGAGTCCCAGCCATCCTTCGTACCCATGGTTTGGTGTGTACCAGGAAGACTGTTGCTCCCCACCCCCCGGAACACCCGGGACCTGACTCGAGGAAGGACCGCAGGAAGCATTGAGCGTGTGCCATGCCACCAGGGCCGAGGAGGGAGGCTGCTCCTTGGGGAGCCTTTGGCGAGCACCCATCTTTGGTTTGTTTTTTATCATTTCGTTACTCATCTTGATCTTACTGACAGATACATAACTTAAATATATATATTTAAATTATGTCAGGGCATAGAAGGGGTGACTGCTCCCTGTGGGATGGAGGGGCAGAGGGGGACTCCAGGGCTGCTGACAGGGCAAGGCAGGGCCCCATCAGTCAGTGCCGCCCCCCCCATCCATCCAGGGAGCAAGGCAGGATGGGGCAGGAGAGGTGGTGTCAACCCAGAGCCCAGATCACTGATGCATTTGTGAAGATCAGGAAGGTCTGAAGTCAGTCTGTGGGTCAGGGTCTGGATCAAGAGGGCCCGTAAGCAAGCACGTGTCAGGCTGTAGCTGAGTGAGAAACCAGCACTCCTGCTCTGTCACAGAAGCAGAGACTGGCAGCCCTGGGCTGAGCTCAGGTGGAGTCCCCAGGCAGAGGCTGTGGGTTGAGGTCCCAGGTGAGGCCCATCGGGCCCATGATGGCCTGTGAGTCCTCTTGAGGCCCTGACAGGTGAAATTACTATCCCTGTTTTGTTATAGTCCAAACTGATAGGGAGAGGTGTTTGTCTTACCAGGAAACCTCGGTGGGGGGACAAACTGGGACAGGGGACAAGCCTACAGGAAAGGTGAGTTTAAATCAGTGTGATTCCTGCAGGCCTTTGGGCTAGTGGGATGGGCAAGTGGGTCACTGCCAGGTTGTTCTGTGCTGAAGGACAGTTGGACCCATCACTTCCTGGGATGTGCTGGCAAGAGCCACTTCTGTCCCAGTGTTTCTAGTTCCCAGTCCAGGCTTCCACACTGTCAGTGACTTGCTATGGAGAGTGTCCACTTTTGGTATCACTTCTACCCTCATGTCATCTCAGAACCTTAAAAATCAGCTAATGTCACCTTCTCAGGGCATCCTGCATGGTCCTGGCCCCAGGGGGGCTCACAGGCATGGTAGGGCCACCATGGTGACACCTGCCCTTGCCTGTGTACAGCCGGCTCAGGAATATAGAGGTGGTAGGGAGAAGGCAATCGGGGGGGCTTTGCAGAGCCAAAGCTCCCTCTGGACCTGATCGGCACTGATCTCTCTGCTTCCTGGGGCCTGGGAGCTGGGTGTTACACTGGACACCCTGGCTTCCTCTACCCTGCTCACTGCCCCAGCTGGACTGGCTGAGGCTGCAGCTCCTGGCCCTTCAAATTCCATCCACTTGCATGCGCTGGCATGATAGGACAAGAGATGGAAGAGGAATATGCAGTTCTTTCTCTCCTGTTGAAACTTAAGAAAACCCACCTGGGAGCCTGGGAATGGTGGAAAATTCTGCTGAGGTTCCCTGTCCTGCTCCACCCAGCAGGGCAGGTAACAGGAACGCGCAGTGACGGAGGGGAGCGTGCTGTGCACACCCTGCCTGCCCCCCTCTGCCCTGCCCCGCAGCAGCCCTGCTGCTCCCCACATTGCTCACTGCACTGCAGCCACACACATCCCGGGGCAGGGTGTGCCCGCACCGCTGCCCTCCCAGCCTCCCCAGGCACGTCTGGGCGAGCACGAAGAGCTGAGAAGAACGGTCTTCCTCACCAGCTCTCTTGTCTTCCTTTTCACTGAAGGCACCTCAAGTCTCCTGAAGAAGCTGGTTTGCCACAGGAAAAAAAATGCCACTTTGCATTTCTCCCCACACAGCTGGGAAGAGGGGAAACTTGCCCTTCCCTGCTTGGCTGAGCTTCCAAATGTGCCGAAAAGCAACTTCAACAACTTCCTTGCAACTCTTATTCTCGGCTCCTGCAGCAGCCCTGCATGCTTGTGGCAGGCCCCTGAAGTCCTGTGGTGTGTTCTTGTGGGGAAACTTCATGAATCCTCAGCAGTTCACCAGCAAAGCCCTTCAAGTAGAACACTATGGCTCAACAAGGACTTCAGCAACTTTCCTTATGTCTTTGGGTATCATGTGTGTTCTTTTTGTCTACACAAACCCAGGGATTAGTCACATACCTGCAAAAAAACCCCTCAACAACTCTCCTTCCTCACCCCAAAACCCCATGCTCCCTCCCAGCATTCTTCATAAGTTGTGTGAATTTTGACTGATGAAAATGAATTCTCTCCAGCTCATACTGAGGGCATAGAAAAACGGACAGCAGGCACTGTCTGTTCATCTGCCAGTGAGGGGTTTTTGATTGCTTTTTGTCTTTTATCAAGGCATTATGTCCTTGTATATTTGCTATAGATCTGTTCTATAAAATAAATATATTCACTACAAATCACTACATAAACTAAATACAATAATCTTAAAATTCTCATGAAGAATCACACAGCAGTTCAAATGGTTTGAAATATTGAAAACATCTTTTAATTGCAGAATTCTATACAAACGGGTGGATACAGAAGTGGTCACAACAAAATGTGTTCTTATTGCCTGAAATTTTTCACAGAAATAGAAACATTGATGGCAAGCTTACTGACATCCAACATGATGAGATATCTTTAAACTTGCAAATGAACAAACACAAAACCACTCCTAAGTAGTTTGTATGTGTTTGACTGTCCTTGAAGTCCTATTACATATATACCAACCTCAAAATACAAAGAACCAGGATTAAAATTTTTAATGCACATCACGTAATAATGTAAAATTAAGCACAAAAAAGGTAAACAAAATGTAATCCTGAAAATACACTGTTTTTTTGTTGTTTTTTTTTTTCACCTAGGGCACTGACTTATTCCAAGAATGATTTCCTGTATAGCTGTATTTTAAGTGAGGCACACATTTTGTTTTGTGCACAGGACATCAATATCTGATGGAGATACAAGAACAAATGGTAACGAACAAAAGGGAAAGAATCATAATCACAAGTGGAACTCAAACTCCATGCCAGTGTTTTTGCAGACCTAAGCAAAGCTATACATTAAAATATGCTACAACCATTGTTCTCAAAAAGTCCTTGGCACTTTTCCTCTGATAATCTTACTTTTATTTTTTAAAAATGGAGCAAATTACATTGCTGCACCTCTATCATAAGGCAAAACTATAAATGCAACTACAAGGACAAGTTACCAAAAATACCCCAAGCCAAAGATAACGCCCAACCTCAGGCCACCACCCCAAACTCCAAATGCTTGGTGAAATAATATCATCCTTCCTCCTCGTCACTGTCTTTCATAGTAATGCCCTGAAGTCCTCCTCCATCAGTGACCGAGACCGTGGCCTCCTCTACGGTCAGGCGACTGTGAACAGTATCGTAGGTTTTACTGTTCAGCGTTCCCTCCAGCACACCTTGCAACCTGAAGTCTCGGTAGGTTTTCTGTGGCAAAAATAAAACACCCTGAATGGACCTGAACAAGTATGAGCAGTACACTGTCCACTTGGACATTCTAGTATGCCAGCAGGACAGCTTCACTGCTTCTGCAGTTAGGGACCTATCATCTATGGTCTGCTAAAGATTTGCTGTCTTAGTTTCTGGGCTGAGATTTGTATAAACTCTAGAGAGTCTACAAGCTACAGCTGGAAGCTCACACCTTCAAAAGACTGTGTTTTGTACTATATTTCTGTAACTGTATGTTGATTTCTCAGTAACTTCCATTTGTCTCATTCATTCCACAAGAAACCAACAAAGAATTTTCTAACTGCATACTGAAACGTGAATTTGGCTACAGGTAGTTCTGTCATTTCACAGAAATGTAAATGCTTGATTTCCCCGTAAAATAATTTTGTCTACATTTGTCCTTACATATATATAGCAGATGTGGAAAAATAAAATAGATTTTAGATTTGATCTATATTCTGTATAATGCAAAAATTTCTCAGGTGACTTCTTCAGTCAGTTGATTTACATTCCAAATCATCTACATTTTGACTCGCATCGACATCTTTTTTTTTTTTTCCACTCGAGAAAGTTTTGTTTCCCTGGTATCCAGCCTTCCTATGAACCCGCAGATAGGACTTTCTTCTTTGACCTTCTATCAAGTAAGAATTCTGAGTGGAGTTGTTTTATTCACTGATGTTCAAGAGAGCATATGGAAAATCATCTACTTTATCTTCTTTAAGTTGTAGTGCATTTGAAATAATCTTTCCTGAAGTTAGACTAAAAGGCTTAAGAAGGACAAGCTGGTGTAGCTAATTTCTTACTTTGTATATGCTCCTACTGTGAGTTCCCAGTGTTTATGGAAGAGAATATGGGAAAAAGAAAATGAAAGATAATTGAGGGCCATCAGGCCCATTCCTCTGCCAGCGGAGACCAAGCACAAGCCTTAGAGGAAGAAAAAAGAGCTGGTCTTGTTTCACTCAATACTTCAGAGAACTGCAAAAGATACCTCTCAAAGTGGGTAATGTTCAGCTGGGAGATTTTTTTTCTGCCACTATCTATGATGATTATTTAAACCTTGTTTGAATCACTGCAGCCAAGATTTGACTTTTATAGGTCGACTTCGGAGTCAATGGATGCAGCTTATGTTTGCTCACACACTCCTGTAAGTACCCTGCCTGATCTTTTTCAAGTGTCACCATTGCGTTCCCTTTTTGTAACACTGTGCATTCAATTTGCTTTTATGCTGTTAATGGATCCTACAGCAATTTCTTTCAGTTTTACACTGTATTCCTCTCATTCTCAGACCAGTGCTCTGGGGTTGTCATTGCTCTTCTCTTGACGTACTTCTGCAGGACAGTAATGTTCACTTCCAAACTTACTTTTTCATTTCTACCTAAGTTTCCTTTTGGTCCTTGACCACTTTTTATTTACATCCATCTGCATGTGTGTCAGACATCTAATGATACTTTCATGCCATGTCCTGGGTTTACCAGGAGCCGTTTTGCTCCTTCTTAGTAACTGGTGCAAGCTCTGTGTTTTGACTTCCAGCCTGGGCAGAGAGCTGATAACACCGATGTTTTTAATTGTTGTTAAGTGATGTTTATTCTGGCCAAGGACTTGTGAGCCTCATGCTCTGCCGGGGATGAGGGGAGGCTGGGAGGAAGCAGAGACAGGACACCTGACCCAAACTAGCCAAAGAGGTATTCCATACCACAGCACGTCATGCCCAGGGAGGTAACTGGGAGTTACCCGGAAGGGCTGGGACTGCAGGGTTGGACGAGGTATCGGTCGGTGCTCGGCTGGGGGGAGTGGGGAGATTTATTGGTCAGCTGGTGTTGAGGTGTTGTATTCTTTCCTCTTGTTATTTCCTTTATCATTATTATTATTGGTGGTAGCAGTAGTGATTTCTGTGATACCTTAGTTACTGGGCTGTTCTTATCTCAACCTGTGGGAGTTGCATTCTTTTTGATTCCCCACTCTGTCCCTCCAGGAGCAGAGGGAGGGAAAGAAGGGGGGGAGTGAGTGGATGAGCTGTGTGGATCGATTTAAACCACGACATGCCATCATAATGTTTTAATGGGAACAATGCTGCCGCTTCTGGTCATTCTTAATAATGCCACTACCTTTGCTGCATCCAAACATAAAAGAATAATCTATTTCTTACTTATCCCATGTCCCTTAAAAATGACCTCCTACTTTTTTTTTGACATATTTTCAGGAGATGACAGGGCAGCACAGCCTCCCAGTTTTTCCAAAAGCTCTAGAAATCTTCACTCTAGAGTTTGGAGGAGCTGTGCCTCCCCATTTGCCTTTTCCCAACTCGGCTCCAGCAGTGAAAACTCCCTGTGATATTTACTTGAACCATTATTTCTTATTTCCCTGTTCCTGTTTTATCAGTTCTGTCTTCTTCACCCATTAAAACACAGGAGGGAAAGGTTTTCTGTCTTCCAGTACACTGATCAGAACCTCTATGATTGACATCATCTTCTTCAGTTCTCTGTGTTCACAGAAGGTGCCATGGAATAACACATCTGAAATTTATGTGCAAAGCAAAAGAGGTGCACAGGCACAGAAAGGCTGCTGCCATAACTAGTGTGTTCCCATCACCCCTGGGAGCCTGCTTCTTTTGAACAAGGCTACTCAGTGCGCAGAGGGGATACTGGTTGACAGTGCTGTTCATTCACCCGGAGCTAAGTTTTGTAAGAGCCTCTTTTAGTTGCCCAGGTGATATTTAACTGGTACAATTTAGCCTGCCCATTCTTAGATCTCACTAGGCACAGGGTTCAGATCCTGTAACACCTTTTCTCCCCATCCCCACATGATGGTAACTACCTTCACTTGAGAAGAGCTTTCAGCATTTCACAAAAGCCGTCCAGTTCAGCTACAAACAGCAAACTGCTTTTGCCATTTTGGCACATGATGAAGAACCAAATCCTGTTCTCTGTTCCCAGAGAGATCAGTTAAGGTCAAAAATATCACAGCTAAGCTTGGATGGTTCAGGGAGCCAGGATGCCAGTGTTATTATGACTGTTTTCTTGCATCTCTCTATTTATCCCTTTTAGCTAGTGAATCCTGAAAGTTGCAGTTGCAATTCTGGTGTCCATGAGTTAAAATGCTTCTGACTTTACAGTCTTGCATGAACTTCATGAGAAAATATTTTGAACAAATCAAGGTCATGACTGACAACAGGTGCTTCTTAGTCCACATTAACGCAGATAACAAGAATGTTCACAGTTAAACAAGACAGAATTAAAAGGAAAAAAATCTGAAATGGCTTTCTGTCTCTTCCCTGAGGGTATTAACTAAGATCTGAAAGGGAGTTAGGAGGAAACTTTCTTTTATGGTAGGTAACCCATAATTGCCTATTGCAAGGTATTTTACACTTTGCTTGGAAGCACTTGACATTGGCCAGTGTAAATGACTGAGGACTGGACTGGAGGGACCGGCATTTCTATTGATACTTATCCCAGAGTATGAAAAAATAGAAAATGTTATCTAATATAATGAATATAATTTTCCAATGAAACTAGTAATCAAGTGGATAAAAGAGAAAATAGGTTTTTTGGGGGAGAGGGAAAAATGGGCAAAGAACACTATTGGGATTATTAAGGTAAAACAGCAAAAAAAAAATCAGTACTATGACAAACACTAATTTATTAGGAATACCATGCAGCATTGCTAAACAGCTAGCAGCAATCTGTTAAAATTCATTGGAACAATCTTGTCACTGAGTTCAGAATGGATGACAATTACAACTGCATGTGTAATTAACATCAAAGGTTTTAACAGTTTGTTTTTCTTCTGAAATGTGCTACTATTGTGGGAAAAAACAAAACCAAACCAAACAATGTCAACGTAAAACTATGTAAGCTCACAGCTTTAGTCCACATTTTTTTTTAATTTTAGGGTGATCTATAATTATCCGTGTTAATTCTTTATCACTTTTCTCTCTTTACTCTGCGGTCTAACGCAAACACATTTTATTTACCTTCACTATCTTGATGAGAGTCTTCAGCTGGTAGATGTGAAGCTGAACATCTAATCTGTCAGCCAACCACATGCAAATGGCTTTCATGGAGTTGCTGTACCATTGCTGAAAAGAAGGATAAAAAAAAAAACAAAACGCCACCAAACAACCCTGCAGTATTCATTTAACAGATTTGGTAATGAGAGGTAATGAAACACTTTGAAATGATCACAGATCAGCACTTGAAGTCAACAATGATATAATTTCCTGTTCAGAGAATTGCATGGGTCAGTAGAAAATCAAATAACTTGACCTAGACTGTTCTTTACATGAATTAGCAACTGCCATTTTATCTTTCAGTTACAACATTTTCAAGCAAAATAGCATTATGCACTTTGCTATCTGTCAGGAAGAACAGATATTAAATACACAATTACATGAGAGAATTGACAGCTAAAGCAGCAAGGGAAAAAACAGGTAGGGTATCCTGGGAGAAAATTTACAATACCTAGCTTTTCTAACCCAAACAGGCAAACAGCATCAAACAGATAATATGGAATCTGTCTTGCTTTCTTCTTTATTGAGTAAAATATCAGAAATCCATGGAAGCTGTATTTAGGTATGATCAAAACACCACTCCACCCCTCGCAAGATAACCGCATTAAGGTTTTATGTTAATTACTAATTATAATTATAGTCTACCTTATTTCCTTTTTATGTCTTAGGCATGGGTATGTTTTCACTCAAAGCTTCACAAACGGATGGGGTAAGAATGAGCTCTCTGCTGTTGGTGTCTACATTACTGTAAAAAAATGTTCAGATCCAAATAGCTACTATAATAGTTCTTTCACAGTAACCGGATTAAAAGAGATTTTACTAAACACAGTTGTAGCAGTTTTTCTCCCCCTCCTGTAGAATACCAACCAGATGCCATTTAGTCAAACTGTAAAAAGGAAGGGTTTTTTTTATTAATTTTAGCAGTGAGAGATTAAAAGAGTTTGTGTCACAGCTCTGTTTTAGTCCCTTTCCCCACAGGGAGAGGCTTAAATTCTTTTCTAATGTAATTTCCCATGTCTTTACAAAATACGCAGATATGCAAAGAGAGGAAACCGTGTGCATATTTTAAAATGCAGCATGTTGGGCATGGTATACATCATGAAATAATTCAAAAGAAGGACTTAACATGTCTTATTAGCTACCTCTACATTAACAAATAAAATATATATTGGAAAAATGAAGACAAGTTACTGGCTACTGGATGCAACAAAAGACAGAAAATAGAATTCTTTCATCAAAATGTAAGCTCTTTGGAAAAGGCTTTAAAGACAGACAGTAAAAATACGTAAGTAATATATATTTGTTCCTTACAAGGAACAGTATCATCTCATTGTAACTATCAGTTTTAAGGTAAGTTTGAAAAAGAATTTTCATATAATAATAGCTTTAATTTATTTTTTTATGTGTTAAAATATATTTTAATTATGAATCATTGCAAATAAATTCTTTCACATTTTTCAATTTCTCCTAATAATTTACTGTTTTACAGAAGTGATCAAACACATCACACAATATGCAGATAACTATACATTTAATAAAAGTAGTTTGATTTATGCAATAAAATGTGGGACTGATTTGGTATCAATAAAATACTGGGTTTTTTTAATAAATTAATAACATTCTTATACTATTAACATTATTTCACCCCAAACATGCATGCTGGTTTTGATTTCCTTTGTAAGTACCTGTAAAATGTTTTAATGTGACAGAGTTGTTACTAAGTGGCAGCTGTAAACTATATGACAGGTGTTGTATGTATACAGATGTCCAGAAAATAAAATGCAGTTGAACTTATTCACTCAGAGAACTTCATTGGTCTCATAAACATAAAAATACATATGCCAAGCATTCTACCCAGAATACCTATTGTTATTTGCAGTAAGATGAGCCCAATTATTCTATTATCACTCAGACTCTACAGTTGTTAAAACTTTTAATAAAATCATGGTAGAGAGAATGATTTTAGTAATGGAGTTTTCTCAAAATTGATATTCTTCCATAAAAAAAAAAATCTAATAACATATCCACAATGTATTTGGTTCGTATCAAGCAGAAAAGGCTCCAACTTGCTCACACAAACAAACTACAGAGAGGATCGAGAATCCTGTGATAGGTTTCCCCATGTAACACCACTGAATGGTGCCAGATCACTAAGAATCGTCCCAGCCCCAATTTTCTGGCAAAACATGTATTTTAAAGCCTAGCCAGATAACTTCATTAAGACAGGTGCAGTAAAAAATTGGGACTCTTCATACATATCTGTGATATGCTTACACTCACTGAAAACAAAGCTAAGAAACTGGAGGGAATTACTTTTGCTACTCAAATCTGTGAATGAAAACAATATATTTTCCTGACTAGTTCTGATATGTTAAACTTCCAGTTGAAATGTTTAATTTGGTGACTGTGAAATGACACTATGGGACTTGCTCTCTGTCAACATACCTTATACAGAAAGCACACAACTGCTGTTGTTTTAGAAAAAAAGATGTATTCTTGTTTTGGACTGTCAGATTATTTTTAATAAAAATCACATCCAGTATATTTTTAGAGTCTTCCTAGAGGAGGTACTTGTGGATAGGATTCCTCGTCACCATTTGCCTTCTGCCCACCAGTTTTTTGAGCATTTAAGTACAGGCTGAAGCTTCACGAACATACATCCACTGGACTTCATAAAAAGAAAAGTAAGTATTTCCCTATTGCTTCTTTTGGAGCCTGCTGGAGTGCACAGCACTGCAAATGCCTCTCAGAGGTGGAATCCGAGGCCACACATTTTGACAACCATGAGCATGTTACAGAGGCAGGGTTACATCTACTTTGACTTATGGGAATCTATAGCAAACTCAAAAACTTCATCAATTAGATAATGGTCATGAGATTACACAGATTTTAAACAACAGTAATAATAATAAAAAAAAAATCCTTGTAACTAGTTTTAAGAAAAAGTAATTTTCCTGCTAGTAACAATAGCACTGAAAGGACAATGTGACTCTTGCAGATGTCAGTTATATGGTATTAGTGCCATATTCTTTGCTGTTGCCTATGCAAGAATAAAGCAGTAAGTGTTTATTATATATCCTTTTCACATCAGCACATAACAGCAGCCAACCACTTTAACAAAAATATGTTTGCCTCCCTTCCCCCCTCCACCTTCTTATTCATAGCTCATTCGACTCCTGTAAGGGCATGCATTACTCACTTCATTTTCCTGAGATACCTCTTTTAAAGTAAAAAATAAGAGAAAAGGAAAGGCTAGGGCTGACTCTGTGAGACCCCTGTATTTATTCACACTTATTGTGCATGACTGTAGACTGGTAAATCATATTAGCAGCCCATCTCCCCATCAAGCTGCTACTTGCTTTCCAGCCCTGGGAAGGTTCAACAAATCAACAGGAGCACGGAAAACAGAACATCAGTCTAATCTAGTGTTTAAGGTGAAGTTTTCAAACCCAATCTAAGAAGATCTTTAGAGCAAGCAACCAGCTGAAGGGCTCAGAAGGTGGTATTGACAATGAAAGAGTGTTGAAATATTGAGAAGCGCAGCACTTGTGCATTTTTAATAACAAGAGGGTCAACAAGGACACGGCTCCCTCAGTGCCCATAGTTGCCACACCAGGGCTATAAACGCTCTCAGTTCATCAGCTTTCTTAAACAGTTCATCAGCTTTCTTAAACACCCTAAACCCCCTCAGCGGACCTTTAGTCTTAAATTAACAAACCAAAGCAATGAAAGAAGGTGCAGCTTGAATGGCCAGCATTGATCCCCAACGGGGCTCGGCGAGGCTACAGGCACTGAAAAACTCTCTCCATTGTCGGGAGGAATTGACAAACCTCCTCGCCTAAATAGTCCAGCTAAGGCGGGCTGGAGGCACGCAGCTATAAAGGGCTCCCCTCGCCCCGCTCCCAGCGCTCACAATGCGCCAGGCATGAGCTCTTTGTCAGGCCCAGACTCTGCAATTTTCTAACAAGGATTAAAGTTGTTTCTCGGCAGGGCCAGTGAAAAGCGATTTAGCAACATACCGTGCTTTCTTCGGGCAAGTTAAAGAGAAGTAGTTAAGGAATTTCATTATTCTGTAGACTGGTGGAAATACAAAACAAATATATTAAATATTCACCATCTTTCTGGGTGCCTGAGCTATAACATTCGCAGAACGGTTCAATTAAATATAACACTTATTGGCTGAAAGCAAGCACTTCAGATTTATTTTAGAAGTTTTATAAAAAGGTGCAGCTGTTTGCCACCTGGAAGGAGGCTCAATACATACTAATACACAATGCTTTAGTCCTTCTAGGGCTGGTATCTTTAACGCCTGAAACACAAGACCCCGTCGAGTTTCTGTATCTTGCCTGCTCTTGATAAATGGGCACTGTCAAAATGCTTTTTCTGCTGGATATGGCAGCTTTTCTATGAACCATGTTTTATCTGCCTACAGAAGCCTTTATTGCATTATTGATTAGGAATTGAGTCACTCAGCCAACAATGGGAAGTTTTTGCTTCCTCCAGCTCTACTTTTCCTACCAGGAACAATAACAAAAAGTATTCTTCTTGCTGAGGAGATTGTACATCAAAGGCAGCATAAGCTAAAATGCATAAGAAATGCTATAAGCATGTTAAATATTAAGAGCTAAAATGCCTAGTTTTTATTACTGTTTCAAGATTTTCATAGCAGGCACTATTAACGTCCCAAGGAAGTTTGAGACCATTAAAAAACTATGTTAAATGATGAAAGAATAAATAAGTTATTCCTTAAAAATGCAAACAGCAAAAGTTAGAAAAAAATTTCCTGTTTTAACTTTTATAATTTATTTCCCTCTTTGTAAAATGTGAATAATCCTGCTGACTTGCTTTGTTGAATGTTGTTGACAATGAGGGAAATAAGTGTTATTTGTCGCATCTTTGAAATCACTCTGAGGTTTACAAGTTATATCTGTATTTTGAAGTTTAGGTATAGACATCACCCAGTTAAAGAAGGATTTTTACCTGAGCAGGGATGAGTTCATAACCTCTTCTGAAGGCTGCAAAGCCTTGGTCCCTTTTAAAAAAAAACCAAACAAACCTGGGGAAGGATTTCTCAACCTCTGTGGGCCACCATGACACATCAGAAGGTTATGCACACATAGGAACACCAACACAAGAAATCAAGTCAGAAGAAGCAATTAACATTCAAGGTATCTTCATCATTTTTTTAGAAATGAAAAATATTTAGTTGAAAATTAAAAGCATAAAATTTGCATAAGAAGTTTATGTTTTCCTCTCAGGTTTAGGTAGCCTTTTGATTAAGCCTGAGAAATCTTTGAAGGCTGAGACAACTGTTAAGCAGACATAAATAGAAAATTTAATGTATCAACATGTGGAAATTTTATTTGTACTCTGCTCTTGGCCCAGTTATGATTCCTGACATGGGCAATTTATGAACTTATGGTTAAAATATCTATTTATTCTAATGGAGGGAGAACTGAACTTGTTGACTAGTGACATAGTGCCCTCCCACCACTCTCTCACTTATTTTCACTCCTCTGAGAGGAACAAACTATCTCTTCAGTGACTTTTCTTTTCTAGACTGCACTGGTCATAGGTGTGCACCAGTGTGTGAGACACCTCCAGTCACATTTCCAATGAGAATAACTGTGTGAGTGACCAGCAAAAGGAAGGAACAGAAGCTGGGGAAACCTGAGAGAAGAAAAAGCTCTCGTGCAACATCTTTCCCATCCCACTATCAATCAGCCCCACGTGGCTTCGCAGTGACAGCCACTGCCCTTCTGCAACATATTATCCAACCCCACAAGGATGTGTTTTCTCATTATACGTAGCCTCACAGTGCCACAACATAAACTGTTGAGCTATGTTTGACTCTGAGCACCCAAGTTCACAGTGCCATCCCTGAAATAAGCGTCTCACCAAAATACAGAATTTTGCCTTCATGGAAGCTCCATGCAAAGACAATTTTTTTTTTTTTGTATGTGTGAATATTATTTTTCTGAATCAAAAGAGAATTTAATGGTATTGAGATGTGCTTCTACAGCAGAGACAGTAAGATTCGGTTGGCAGAAATGGTCAGTTAGCTGGCTTCTGACTGTAGAAATACAACTTATATCGTCTCCAAGTACAATAAAATTTTCAAGTACACTTGTAGCTACTCTTGCAGCTACCTTAATGCTTCTGGCTGTTCAGTTTTTGGCAAGATAGACAGCAATCTTTCTGTTTAGGACAGCTAAGAAGTTTGCATTATTTCTCTTCCTGAAACATGAAAAACTTCTTTGCTATGGATTCAAAGCACTGTTATGACTGGAGGAAAAAAAATATGGGGCATAAATTTCATAGCAAAATGAATACAGTGGAAACAGCTGACATTATGACTGTTCTGAGAGTTAGAACTGTATCTTCATTTTATGGGCACTGATTGAGCACTACTTCACCTACATGTTCACTTCCTGTATATTTGCTGTGTCAGGACACATTATTTTTATTTAAAACATAGAAAATACAATCAGTACAAATATTGAAACTGAAGGGGTATTTTAATGTAATGTAGCTTTCATTCAATAATAGTATATATATTTTAATATTCAGACATCAGACCTAGAAGGCTGGGGGGGGTGGTGGTGGGAGGGGAGGGGTCTTCTTTTGTATTTTCTTAAATATTCAGAAAGTTCAAGGAGAATACTAGCAGTTTTGGGGGTCAGCATGATGTCAATATATTTATTCCTTTTCTATTCCTTTTTACTTTCTTTTTTTTCTTAGAAATTTTCGTTTCAGAAAAAGTGAAAGAAATGAAGATTAAACTAAGCATGAGTGGAAAATCCAAGGAGTTAGCTTTATTGGAACCATGTTTAGTGGGCAGTACAAACAAATGAAGCCCCTTCCCTACACCAAAAATCAGATGTTTAAAAGCTTTTGACCAGGAAAATGCAAATGATTAAATCAATACGAAGTGTCATATGAAAAAACCCTATTTATTTCTGTGCCCCATTTCACTGCAGTTCCTTCCTACAGTCACATTCAAGGACATGTCCAAAAGTCCCCCTGTTGCTGTATCTGCTGTAACACTCCCAAGCCACATGTTCCCGCATGTGCTTCTACTGTGCAGAGAGCCCCTGACACACACCTCTTCTGCCCTACCAGTGTCTTACACTCCCCATACTCACGATCACCTATCAAGGCACCTTCTTGGAAACGTTTCAGGCTTTTATTCAGCTTCCATGTTTTGCTTCCTCCTCTAGGCCTGAAATGCTAAGCCAAATTTTGAACTTTGGCTTGGAAATGTGCAAACATGTTCACAGCCTAAATTACAGCTACGCGTACCAGGAAAGGAGAAGTGAGAAAAACCCCACATACTACCATCTGCTTTAACACTCATACTTCTTCTGATAAAGGGATCAGGACCAAGATTTCTTTAGCTTGGTCATTTCAAATTAAGAACTGTTTGGGTATGAGCCATTTATTTACTTTTTTTTTTTTTGTTTGTTTGTTTTTCTTCACCCTAATTTTTGGGGTGTGTGCGTATGATTGCAGCCGATGTAGTAACTTGCCTCTTGCAGCCTTGCTTGGCCAAGGAAGGCTTTCTTCCTTCCAGCAGGACTCTTTGTTTGGTTTCCTTCAGCCTTTTTTTCATGCCATTACTCCAATGAACCTCTCAGGGAGCTCAAAAAACTTTGTTTTTCTGAAGACTGAGTCATTGAAACAAACACTTCAGTCTCTAGTCAGTCTCTTCCCTTCTCATTTGAATGAAGGATTGCCATTCCCAAAGCAAACAGGAGAGGAGCTCAAGAGAAAGAGGAACCCAAACCCTGACAGAAAGATATCTGGTTTAGCAGGACTGATGACGACAAACAAGTGAACAGCTGTTGGATGGGATATTTTGGTAATACAAGGAAGCAAACTTAGGCAGGCTGATTTTCAGAAATCAGCAATGAGAAGCAAAGAGAGAAACAGGTTCATTTCAAAGCATATTAAGCATCTTTGGGACTCCTAAGCAAGAAGGATATCATTCTGAAAGAGCAAAATTAAATCTAACATATGAAAAGCTTACCTTTTAGGTGGAAAGTAATTTTTTCATATTTTAGGCTTATAATTAGAAGCTAGCTAGTTGCTATGGAACTGCTGCCAATTTAAACATAAATATACACTTTCAACACAAAATATACAGTACTCATCTGTCCCTGTATTGTATATTGGTTGCTAAACAGCAATTTACAATATTTATGCTATTTTATAATGTTTGTGACCTCCATATTTTTCTGGCTTCTTCACATATGGTAGATGCACTCAGAACCTGGAATTCTGCAAAATTAGACATGCATAACTTCCTTCTGTATCTGCACATATGTAACGTTGCTGTTCTGATTTTAAACACTAGGTACTAACATAATGCTCTTGACTGCGAGAGACTAACAGCACAAACAGTTTCCCTACTCCACTCTGGATACGCAGTGCATCTGTGAACAGTATTTCCGTAGGTTATTCTGGTGCTAAAAATCTCTGGAGCAAACACTGTCAGTCTTGCTACACTGGGTGTTGTGTTGCAATTTGGGTGTATTGGCAAACATCCTCCAAGGCACAGAATGGGAAACATCCCTTGAGTGATCTTGAAAAAGAAAGCCAGCTTGGATTGTCAAAATAAACAAATGAACACAATGCAAAATGACCAAGTTGTTACTCGTTGTAACGCTTGCTTCATGCTAACATGCTCTAGTTTTAAAACACCTGTGCTTAGCTGCACAAATGCTGAACAGTGTTCCTAAGTGCATATGTAATGTTAGTTGGATTAAAGGTCCCAGTTCACTGTGTAACGTATGTGACTGAGACACCTAGCTCTGCCTTTGCCTAGTCATCCAGGACCACCAAAAGTGAGGTGGACTGAAGCTGGGCCAATATCTGTGTTGTAGCTTTTACACTCACGTTAGTAATTCTTGCTTTAGAGTCTTCTACTTAGACTCCCTGCTCCACGTGGAATGAGGTCAAGTACGTATTTTAATTAGAGCATTTAGAACATCCTAGGTTCCTCTGGGTGAATTTTTACAGGCTCATTTCTTTCCACCTCAGCAGTCTCGACTCATCATCTGTTTACTCTGTTTTTGCAGTGGCACATGACAGGGCTGGATGCAGCTGTGAGGTGGATAGGGAGTTGCACAGCGGTGGAGCCACTCCTCTCCTACGTCGCATTGACTGGGCACCACACTGAGCAGCGCTAATGTGGAGCAGAGGTCCAGCCTCCTGCCTCCCTCTTGCTTCTCTCCTCCCCTCATCTCTTTGGAGGTGTCCCTGGATTGGGCAGGTGCCTGGTTTGCTCCTTTCCATCTCTGACCCTATCGCCAATGAGCACTCTTTCAGCGAAGCATATTTTACAGCTGCATTGCTTTTTTTTGGAGCCGATTTTTCTATGAATTATTTGTACTGTTTTTCTTGCACATTGTAAACACTTTCAGTACAGTATAATATAAAGGATTATCAATGGGGTGTAAATTAAGAAAATATACCACAAAACACTTGAAATTATTTAAAGGAAATCATCTCTATATAGGTGAAGACTTTTGCACATTTAAATCAGCACTAAAGCTTCAGTTCCCTGGGATAAAACGGGTTAAGGAGCTCTTTCTACTGATGAATCACTGACTTTGCCAGAGCACTCTGCACCATCCTCACCTGCTGCTGTTTTGATTTACAACATGGTGACCTCTTTCTGTTACTTCAGACTTTTTACACTAAAACTAGTTTATTATGCTTCCTGGCACTATTTTTCTTGTAATATGATCAACAATGCAGTTGCGTGTCTATCTAAGTTTCGCTTGACTTTCCTTTTTAAACTAAGCTTGACCCAAAAGAAATACAAGTATAAATATCAAACCTGCAAGTAAGGTTTGAGAAGCCACAAGGTTCTCCTGCTGTTTATACGTGTGTGAATTACAGTACATCAAGAAATCGATATTCCCTAGATGGTGCTTGTGCCTGGCATTTCTTGGTGAACAAACATTAGGTAAGACAATATAAATGGTACAATCCTTATTGATTTCTCTTGACTGTGTAGAATGTGAAAGCTGCAGCCACAGTTAACACTTACTGACAGACTCATATAAAGTTTCAGTGCTATTTTATATTTTTATAGTTGCCCACGCTCAATTGATTCCATTAAGCTGCTAGACGCATTTCAAGCCATCTAGATAAGAAAAAAAACCAAACCAAAAAACCCACAGTGCCTGGAATGAGATGTTGCTACTTTGTGCCTAGCAGGATAAAAAGGTTAAAGGACTAAATTGTGCCTGGATGTTGGAAGGAGTTCTCTTTTATTTGATAGAATTGTTATTGTTTTTAGTGAATGGATACTCTGAGTGATGGATAGATGCATTTAACTAAGTTAAATAAATGAATGAACAGTATAGACCAGAAAGGTCCATGGGGAAACTGTACTGGAAGCTCTTACTGTTACAGCCCCTCCCCAAACAAACAAGCAAAACCCCCTGGTAATTCCACCCTGACTGTTGAAGTTCCCTCAGAAAAAAAATCAGATTGGCTTTAAAATCTTGAGTTTGGGATAATTTTTTTCTCCCCATTTTTCCCTCACGATGTACACCCCACCCCACCCCACCACCCCCCCTCCAAAAAAAAAAGAAAAAAAAAAGTGAGCTTCTCACAAAAGTCAAGGAAATTAGGGATTAGGACAGCATAAGCAGATTCTGAATATCAGGATATGAGATTTAGTGCCCTGAGAAATAATTCTCTATTTCCCTTTTAGACTCAAAAAGCTCTTTAGTAAGACATCAGAATATCTCTTTAGTAGTTTCTTACTCTCCCACTGGGCAGATTTAAATAATATGATTGAATTAGTGTCAAAAAGGTGTCAGACATCCATTCCATGAATACTAAATGAAGACTGGATGATGGGATATATAATGTCTTGAGAAAACACTTTTTATATCTTTTTGGGCTGTTTGGTAGCTAATAAGATGGAAATTCACAAATTAAAAATGGCATAAAAAATGAAGAAGTGGGGAAATATATCAAAAACATAGAAGAAACTAGCCATTGTTTTATGGTTTCCTCTAGAGAAAACACTCTCAGCTACAGTGTAAAACAGCTTACAAAGTGCTGAATATTGTGATTCTGAAGCAGCTAACTCTGAAGCACATGCTTTGCTTTAAGTGTGTTGTGGTCCTATTGATTTCAACAGTACTGAGCTTTGCTGGATTCACAGCAGCATAATCAGCACCCTCCAAGAGTGTGCACTCCTTTTCTCAGCATATTCCAGGGCGAAAAAAAGATAATAATCAAAGCGAACTTATGTACTGTATGAAATCAGATGGAGGTTACGTTTTACCGTTTTCAAATGAACTGTTTTTTTATAGAGATTTCTATCTCCAAAAATGAGGTGTCTAAACATCAGGAATAATTCAGTGAACTTTGAAAAGACTTTGAACAATAAATCTGCAAGATGTTGCTTCCATCTTGCAGAAGATTCATATATTTGGGTGTGCTATATTTTTTTAATTATCATGTTGCCAAATGTGGACTTTTTTTCAGTCTACATTTGGTAATACTGCCTACAGTTTTCTCTAAAGTTCTTTCTTTTACCCAAAAAGACATGACAAACTGTTTTAAAACTACAAGAATGTCTTTAGGTCAAGAGAAAACTGCAGAGTGGTTCTCATATCAAGATCTATTTTCCCTATAAAATATTAGACATAATTAAAGGTGAGTGAAGACTTTGGTGAAAATCTAAAGAGCATCGGCAAATCTGAGCACTGCTCAGCTTTTCAATTGCTTTTCTACTTCTCAGTTCTTTTAAATGGTTTTCTATGGCAGGAACATTTTTCTTAATTAGTCACAGCTAATTAGTGTTCTGGCATAGACAAGTAATCAGAAATGTCAGAGCTGCAAGGCTACATCTCCCTAATCCTTTGATAATAATTTAGCCTCCTGGGAGGGCCTCAAGCTGCGGTAAGTAGTGGCTGACAATAAGGCAAAATTAGGTGGGCAGCAGACCATTAGGATAGAAAAATAAAAAGCACTACCAAATCCTGCTGAGCACCATCAGGCAACTAACTACACTGCCAGATGAGGTGCCTGTTTAAGCCTGTGTTGTTAATTAGCTGATTCTACCAGACCTGCCACATATGTCCAGGTGCATCATACAAAGATGTGTATTTCTGGGTTTGCGCCAAAGGACAATTTTGCGCTGTGATCAAATTTCAAGAATTTGAGAAAGAAGCCCACATATTTCTTGAAGATTATTCTGAGTTATCAAAGAAATAGGAAGATCAACAAGCTACAATCCATTTTTGTTGAGTCTCTTTTTAAGTAATTAGGCACGGTCCTCTCATGTTTCTCAGAGGTTAATACAAACACAGCTTTTGATTCAAATGCGGCCTTTAACCAAGTATACCTTTTGTCAAATCACACACTTGCAAATAATTACGTAACAATGAAAGTGAAGATTACTTATTAAAAATAATGCGACAGGAAGCAATTTGAGAACAAAGGAAAAAAATCAAAATTGAAGTTTTCTAGAAAAACATTGTTGAATACTAAATACTACAGTAATGGTGCCTTTGAGGTAGACATGGACAGTACAAGGAGCTGGTACTACAGAAAACTCACATCTAAGTAAGTGTTCCTCTTAGCTGTGTAACACCAGCTGAAGATTAACTCACTTGCCAAGGAGAACCATTTGCACATTTTTGACACATTTTTTGTAAAAGGTCAGAGAAGTCATAGAAATGATGCAACTGAATAAAGCATTTGCTAAAAATGTACTTGCAGATATGATGGCAAACAGAAATGAATCAGATGGATACTTTCTATCTCAATTTAGGCACGGAATGAAGTAGCTGATAGTAATCTTTGGAGATTAATTGCTACCTCAAATAAACTCAAGTACATCATTGAACTTAAATTGTCCATCCCTGCTACATAATGGAAAATAGTGGTTGTGATATGGGAACACTACTATCACTTAATTAACATTCCAGACGAAACACAAGCATTTTTCAACAGAAAAAAAGCATCACATTACATCTGAAATTTTGAAATACAAAAGCAGCTACATAAATCTGTAGTGTTTAAGCATTTACACTACTGAAAGATGTTCTGTCTTTCTGCACTTCAAAGAAAGTTGTACGAGTTCCCTGCCATTAACATTTCTTACACTGCTTGTTGAAATCATTACCCTGCATGAGGCCAGAACCACGAAGATGTTCTTGGATATGAGCAGTCCCTGTGAAGTCAACAGGACTACTCAGTCACACCATACTGGTTTAACACCCAGAAAAGATGGGTGATCAGGGCCAAAGTCAACATCTGCTAACAGGTGCTACCTTATACAAAATAACAAAGGGACCTGTCTGCCAATGCCAACCTTTCCAGGTTGCTCACTCTGACTATATCACATGTTTATGGTACACTTGTGTAGAGGTTTTCCAGAAATTAAAGCCTAAAAAACTTTGAAAACCTTTAAGTTGTATCAGTGGCTAAACACTGATGTGTTAAAACTGTTCTCTCAAACCATTCTTCATTTCTCAAAGCAGCAATCAATTATTGCATGAAAATGTCATTGCATATATAGTCTTAATAAAACTGCAATCATGCAACTGTTTATAAGAGACCCAACACAAACTATAAGATAATGTACTTAATAGCAAATAAACCAAGAAGGGTTTTGAAGGAAAAATGTTTGAAATCATTTTTTTCTGTCTTCAGACAATATCCACACTTCACGTGCAATTAACAGGTACAAGAAAGTGAGAATCTACACAAAGTGGCACTTAGGAAATATACATTACTACAGAAAGTAAGTATTGCTTTGATGTTTTAAACAGTGCTTTATGCAAAATTAATTATCTTTTTTAAGCTGGTTTGTTAACAAAATCCAATTTTGTTTTGAAAGAAACTGTTTTCAATTTATAAGTCTAATGTAATTTAAAATGCTCAGGACCTCAAAACCTACCTGTTTCATCTTAAAAATTCAGGTAAAAACACGAATCTAAGACTAATCAGTAATGATAAGTTGGCATGTTATGGACACAGCACTGTGTTTATTAAGGTTAATGGTAAAACTCCCATTGATTTTGATAGTGCAGAACCAGACTCTATGGAAATTTCATAGTTGGATGATTTTTACATTTGTTAATTCTGTGATCAGATACATAGCACTGTTCTTTGATAGGCTGCACAAATGTTTTTACATAGTCCATTGAGTAGATTACCTTTACAAATAAGAGGGACCTTAACAATAACTAGCAATGATGTAGATTTATTCTGTATTTGTGTAACTCTATTCTCAATATTTAATTTTTCCCATTCACCAACTGCTATTTTTATAGCCTTTTCTGAAAGCATTTTTCAAACAGTGGCTCAAAGTATAACTTTGTTTCTAAAGCATTTTATTAAACATTATTAAAAAAATTGAGTTCTTGGTTTAAATGATTAAACTTTAAAAAGTTTCTATGGGTGATACTTTTAATCAGCAAACACTGTAGTGCCTGTCTTCATGATTTAGTCGTTATACACTGAATCTACCTGAATCTCTGCAGCATTAATGGTGGAAAAGTTTGCTTTATTTGAGCTTATTAGAGAAACTTGTCCTGCTGTAACTTCACTGTCTTAGTTTACCTCAGTGGCTTATGGGATTGGAAGGAATCACATGAATCATTCATTAAATTAAGCCTTCAAGAATCACTGAAGATCATTCACATATCTAATGCATTATAAAAACATTCCTAGGGCTCCTTAAGATCTGTGGAAGACCATGTCCCAGACAGCAATGGAAGACAAAAAGCCCTAAGTGTCCTGACAAACTGACCAAGAAAAAACTCTTCATGACTCCAAATCTGGTGACTGATTTTGAGAACAAGATGGCACACCGATATGGGAGAGACCAGTGCTACCATGAGCACTGTCCTGTGTTTAGCAGTAATTCTTCTCCTTCTTAGTAGCTGGTGCAAGCTCTGTGTTTTGACTTCCAGCCTGGGAAGAGAGCTGATGACACCGATTGTTTTTAATTGTTGCTAAGCAATGTTATTACTTAACATAATTAATGTTATAACACAAATCATATTGTGTTCTGCATGCTGTCTATACATTGTCTGGAGGAGATAAGAACAAAATGGACACAGAAGCCAATTTTTCAGAGGAAAGAAAGGAAAAAAATAATCACCTGGGTTTTGCTGCATAATCAGCAGAGGTACTGAAGCATAGGATTTAAATAGTTTAAAGGTGGCACAGAAAATACTATCAGGTCAGTCTTCTTTCAAAGTCCTGGAGACCTGAGCCTCTCTCATATGCAAGGCTTCATTATCACAAGCTTAAATTCCATTCTCCTGATTTTCACATTTTGTATTGCATGGCGGTGTGTTTCCAGGCTTATCAAGCACCACCATAAAACAATGCACATTTTTTTGTCTTCTCTCTAGCTTCAGACTTCTCAGGTAGATAGAAATTTTTCCAAATTCTAGCCTTAACATACCGTGACCCACTGGAAGACATTTGTAATTGTTTCAATACTATTCCTAAATTTAAATTATCCTCTGTTATATTACTTCATAAGATAGACATTCCATTCTCTTGGTCACTGTAAAAGCTGTTAGTACACAGCAGCTCTGAATCAAGTAAGTGAAATTTGTGCATAAGTAGTTTGTAGTTATACTTTTCTGGGATCTAAAATAGCATCCGAGGCTTGGCATTGTCTATATTTATAACTAACACCTCTAGCACATAGAATGGTCTGGGGTTTTTTTGCTAAGTCTGGATGAGGTGTTTCCCAGTCTGAAGCACAGACATTCACTTTTCCTGTTCAGCTTGGCTGCTGATTTCTTATCTGATACAACATGTTTTTAAGGGGAAATCAACTGTGATCTGCAATTGTAGCCAACTGAGTGACTTGAAGTATATTTACATAAAAATGTGAATGTATTTAATTCTACTGAAATATAACTTGATATAACTGAATTTACAAACAGTACCTAGGTTTTGTTTTATCACTCACCTAAAAAATCCTTCCAAAAATCATGGGCAAAATCTTGCTCAATCATACTGTTCTAAAACTGAATTAATCTCAGGAGAATTGAGTTATCCTTTGCTTTAAATTCCTGCACACTATGAGCTTATATATTTGCATTCATCTGAATCTGTCCAATTGCTTATTCCTCCTAGTGTGATGTGATGTAGTAATGTGATAGCACCATATATAAAAAAAAAATAAAGATACAAATAGATACTTGATACATGAAATACTTATCATGTACATCTTTTTTCTTTTCTTACAGCTACAAGCATTGGCCTTGACGGTATACAATGAGTATTACTGAGTAAAAGGGGACAGGAATGGTTTTATGTCTCAAAGGCAAGCACTATGTCATGACTTGCATCCGTACAGAGATAACTTCTTGTGCTGAATAGCTTGATTGCTGAAATGAAATTTGGAAGAGGTCCTTCATTCATGGTAACCCAAATGTATTGAGGCCCTATCCTTGGGTTAGTGCTAGCTGGCCTAACCCAAAATCACACCAGGAACCATCCTGATGACTTAATGGTATGGATGATCACTTGCTAGTTCTCAGGCTGTGCCCAGGCCCTGGCTAGTTTACTACTATGGACATAGCCTAAGGCTTGCTCCAGTCCCACTACATCAACAAAGTCAATGTGGTCTCTCCAGTGAGAGTTAGACTTGGCCTTAGGCATGTAATTTTATTAATGTTGAGAAAATTACAACATAAGCAAAAATAACCCCAAAGAAAAACAAAAACCAGAAACTTGAAAATGAAACATATGCTTGCGGATTCAGTGCAAAAGCAAACTGAAGCAGAAGTTGCTAATATGGTTTTAGTACTTTGCAAAGGTGCCAGCTGGATGGATGATAATTTTTCTACCCCTGCAGGGCATCAAAGCTTTTATAAAATCATTCTTTTCACACATATTAGCACTTAGCTTATTAAAACAGATGATACTTTTTTTTTGTAAAGCTGCCTGGGAGTGCCTGGAAATATAAAATCTGAGAGATAAGTCTTTTTTTGACCACCCAGCCTAACAAATAACAAACACTGACATGACATACCATGGCTGAGAGTCTATGTTATGGGACCTTCTGTGACTGCCACAACTGTAGTGTCACAGTAAAGGCTGTGAATTGCTGTTATGAAAACATTTGCTGTAACTTGCATAATTAAATGAAACTGCCAGCAAAGCTTTCTAAAATACTTAAGAGATGACACACAAATAAATACATTTCAAAGTCTGCATTATGTTCCAGAATTTGTTTTGCAATAAATTGCATTGCACAGTGCCAGAGATTACTTCTTTCCCTGTTCAAATTTCTACATGACTATAAGTGACTGAGATCAGTTCCATGCAAATTGATCCAAGTTCATAATAAAATAACTTTTCTTTTAGACATATTTTACACATGTAGTGATTTGAATTTATACAGAAAGTACAGTTTCAGCTGCCTAGAGCTTTTCCTTCATGTAACTCAGAAAGGGACATACTAGATATAAATTAGTGGTCAGAACTTGAATGAGCAGAAATATGCCCAAGAGTGTTTCTAGTGGCATTACAGGAGAACCTTGTCTGAGGAAAATTTTGGTGGAGTAGGTGACCATTTCTAACAAAAAGAGGAGGAAGCAGGGCAAAGGAATGAGTGGCTGCAGAAGCTGGTACTGAAGCTGAGGGAAATTATTGCGAAGATCCAGGCTGGCTAGTAAGGTGTGCGCCTCCAGGCGGAGGATGCGAGAAGTGGGATTAGAATTTTGGAAATGAGCTTGATAATTAGATAAACGTTTTTTAGATAAAACTTTAAGAAATTCTAAGTCTTAAACTAAAAGACCATAAAACAAAATTCTAAAAGTCATTCCATGAAAATACCAGTCAAACCCGTAGGTGTACCTGGCATAACTGACCTCTTCCTGTAGATAAGCAGGCAGTAAAAGTTCTTTATATAGGGTAATTAGGTCTGCAATGGAGTTCACAAATGTAAAATCAAAAGATGCAATAAAATTGGACTACTCACAGTGGAAAAATGACTATTTCAAATAATAATCTTCTACCAACTTTATTTATGCCTTCTAGCACTTAGAAGTTTCATGTAGAAAATGTTTAAAGAAAGGCCACCCTTGACAGCTGAAGATGATAAATAAAAAGCAAAAGAAAAAAATGATCAACAGGGAAGAGCATCTGAATGGTTTGTTGAATATCATTAAATTCAGCTTATCCCTTCTTATGTAGTTGTGATGCCAGCAAGCTTTGCAAGGGTAGTTACTTACATCAAATAACTTCTCTATGTACATTTCCTCATTGACCTTTTCTCGAAGTATATCCTGGTTTTGTCGAACAAACATAATGTAGGTGTCTGCTAGATCCATCCCTGGTTTCTGTGGAGACATAAAGTAAGGGGAGAAAGTAGTGGGAAGGGAAAGAGCTGGACCACTCAACAAGTGAGAATAATAAGGGATACATAAACATAATGAAAACTGAGATTATGTTAGAATGTTCACACATGCATAAACTCTATTTATGACGTCTCTGGGTTAGTTACAAAATTCAGGAGGGTTCACTAACAGTGAAGGTCTCGTTATAATTTATGGATGATTTGAGTCACAAATCTACACTGCCATATGTAATGGCATGAAGTCTTGGCTCTGGCAACATCAAGGCAAACAGGTATTTCCCCCATTTTTGTTAGTGAGATTCTCATCGTTACTCCAGCCTCAAGGTCTAGATCCTGCCATCACATTCAGAAAATGCTTAAAAAAGCATTCAGTTCCTTTTTCATTGCCTCAGATTTGTTGTGATCTGCTTCCAATGTACTGAGTTTTGTGTTTGAGGTTAGCTTCTACTAATTCCGCTTCAAATGACGTTCAAGTATTTCCCTCAGAGCAATGGTATAAAAAGGCTGTTACGAGAGTAGACCTGTACCCCTATTTTTCTGAAATTGTTGCACTGGCTCGATCAGATCAACTGCTCCTAAGGAAGGAGGAAGGACTGAAATGTTTCCCTTCTTGTACTGATCTCTGGTCTGTCTGAATAGCAGAGTAGGAATAATTTTCACAGCATGCTCCCAAACATGGGACAGGCTAGGATGTGTCGTGTATGTGATACTATGTCAGGCCAGCCAGAGTGGCGGCTCAAACTGTCTCTCCTGACCAGCTGAGGCTCTGGACCTCTGCAGCCACAAAATGTTCTGCACCAAAGCCCCTAAGAGCCTGCAACATACTCTTTCCTGCAGGGTATGCAGAGCTGGTCAGTAGCTCACCTCCCTCTAACAGGAACTGTGAATGAACAAAAACTTTGTCAAGTCTTCTGCAAATGCCTTCTGTGTGAGCAAGTTTACTCCCAGATAACAGTTTTTAAAGCTCATGGCATGCAAGAGAAGGTCAAGTTTTATAATACTTTACAGTAAGCCTTACCAGAAAGCTATTTAGAAAGAATTTGGGTTTGGCTAAGACTGACCCTGTACAGAATAAGTAACAAACAGCTCTATGGAAGGAGGATGAAAGCAGCTACCCCCAGTCCCTGAATTCCCAGGCATAAGTCATCTCTGTTTCTCAGAAGCTGTTATTGTCTGAAAACAGCATATGTACAAAGCTGTAAAATAGCATATTTTAAAGGCTTGTATGCATAAATATGCTCATATAGTTTTAAAATATTTGCATATAATATTGTGTAAAGGCTTCCCTCCTAGCCTGAAAGTGGATAACTTTTATTTTTTTATCTTTCCTTATTATGTTGTGTGTAATATATTATAACATATATGAACAGGACTGAGCACAAGAGGGAAGGAAAGGTACAACATGCCCAAACTAACATCTATCCAGAAACTGCCATTACAATAATAGGATAAGAGCATTCTCCCCTCAAAACTGCAGTGAGGGAAAACTCCTGGATCATGAGTTTCATCTCTTTTTCCCTGAATCTACCACAGACAATGAATAGGAACACAATCCAAAATAAGATTTTATTCTTATTTATACATGTACGTCAATGGCGTTTCGTTTCTTAAAATGTGGAATGGTGGCCTGTTTTAACACTTCTAGCATCTTCAAAACTCACTGAAAAACTGAAATGCCTCCTGCACACTCCAGAGGCAATGAAAGCTCATCTTAAAAACTTATCACATACGTACATGCATACATGAAACTTGTAAGAGGAAAGCAGGGCCATTTACATTTATATCTGAGTTACACACCTTGGTCCTAAGTGTAGAGATAAAAATGTAAGATTACAATAGATAAGGCAGTTTTCTGTGGAAAACTTGGTTTACAGAAATCATTATATTTCCTTCATAAAAATGTGCCTTCATTAAAATGTGAGAGAAATGTTTTTATATTAAACTAATTCACAAAGTGAAGGAGACTTAAAACAGAAAGCTCCATATCTTACCTTAGTATACTCATTTGTGATGGTACAAAAAAATATGACCAGCATTGAAACCTTACATACTTTTTAAAACCTGATAGGCAGTTAATAGGAATTGGACTATTTTTAATTTGGAGGAATAAAGGGATAATATTCTGAAATCTCCAGGGGTGGGTGAAGGAGATAATCTAACAAACGAAAGGCTGATTATAGTTCTTGGAGAGGCATATTGAATGTATAAATGAATCTTCCACTGAACGCTAAAACCTAATGGTTCTCTGATTCAGCCAATTTTTTCTTTTACTAAGTTCAATAAAAAAAATGTTCATCTTGCAGACAGCCAAAGCTAGGAAAATAATGTTTCCCATCAGTGTTAACTCTCCCCTTATCTTTGAGATGTTTACCTAGTCCTGAAGCTGTGACATATGGGAATTTCACACCTAGTGAATATATTTTCATGTAGCTTGTGGCACGGGAGCGTAATCATTAAAAGAATATACACTAGTAAGAGTAACTGCAACAGCTGGTGACATTTACCAATTAGAATTACAGTTCTTTAAAACACTTTATCCTTCTTTAATGTGTGCAGGATAATTATCTTTGAAATTGCTGGGGAAAAAAAAATTAATTTTCCTTTTAAACAGTGTCTGCCTACAGTGGAAATATGTTTGGGTAAGGAAGATCTTCAATGCTCCAACAATATGACTGTTTTACAACCTCACCAAAATCATTGCAAGATAACCATCTTTGCTCATGGCTGGCCAAGCACACAGTAAACATTGTATGGAGCAACAGTATATCAAATACTTCATTGTATCTCCATACTGCATGCACTGAATTTAGTTTTTTCTCTAAACATGTAAAAAATAAAAGAAAGCTATTACAAGCATCAAAACAGGCTCAGTGCTATCTATATATTTAATGTTTTAACCTTTTTAATAGGGATTATGCTTAAGATGGGAACCTCTGAATATATGATCCTCTGTTGCTCCATTTTGGATATTTTAGAAAAAAACCCCACGATAATGTAGAATAAAACCCCCAAATAACAAGTAAGTAATTGGATGTACCTCAAAGTACAAAAAACGAGCAAACAAAAAGCAACCCCCAAACAAACAGAAGCTGAAATATATTTTAAATAACTGTCACAGGAGGCATTTCATTACTAATATTGGACAGACGTAAGCAACTCAGGCTCCATGATGCACATCTATACTCAATATAAAAAATTTTGCTCCTCTGAATCTCTGGCAGAACATCTGCTGAAGTTAATGGGGAGAGCTATTTTCACCTCTTCGGGAGAGGAATTTAACCTGGTATATTTAGCTTGATAATGTGGAAAAAAAGAAAAAAAGGTATTCTGTCTCAAAATTTCCCCAAGAATTTTTTTTTTTAATAATAAATAAAAAGCTATTGTAGGTTTGTTTTATTCAGAACAGCAGACAAGATGTTTTACCTATCTGAAAATGAAAGAGAACCAAACAAAGAGATGAATGGAGAAACTGGAAATACAAAGACATCAAATAAAATACCAGGAAATGAAAAGTTGTAAATAGGGTTACTTTGTCACTGGTTACACAAGTAACTGAATACACTGGCGAGTGAATGAGTTTAAACAAGGGTGTAGGCTTCAGCACATTCTTTTTTAGGGTTAATCACTAGTTAACCTGGCAAGATGAACATGCTGTTTGGGGAAAAAAAAATAAAATCCTTGTTAATTATATACTGCAAGTGCTCTTACTTCCTGCTGCTGCACCTAATCCTACAGGTGCAGGTTGTCTCTTTTACTATTCACTGGTAGGTGGGTCCAGATCGACAGGCACTTTTCATAGCAATGAATTAAGATAAAGAAGAAACAGCTTAACTTTTCCCCTTTGAATAAGAAGACACTACCATAGTGTCTATTTAACAAGGAGGCAAATTTCAAAATACATTATTCCAGTTTCCAAGATGATGCAGAAGCAGTATTACAATCGACACACATAGTTCCCACTGGCAAAGTTTGCCTGAGGCACCTAGTTAAAAGTGATGCTGCACTGCCTTGATTTCCAGGCATACAAGTATCTTGTTGCTGAAAGGTTTGCAACAAGTGTAATACTGCCACTAATATTAGGCTTTTCCTACAGCAGAGATACACTGAAGTTTCTGCACAGCTTTTTGCAGTGTGACAGTTTGTCACAAATCTCAATTAAAAATGTGTACATTTATAAAGACTTATGTTTATTCTCACTTTGGCATTTGTCACAGAATGTTTCTTAGCATCAGAGAGTATTAAACAAACCTGTATTCTTGATATTACCAAGAAAAAAAACCCTAGTTTTACCAAGTTGCTATCCTATCAAGGCATCAATGAGAAGGAGATGTTAGAGACTAACTATATAATAACAAACTTCATTCCATTTTGTGTTTGCTCTCCTCTCCTCCCCCTTTCCCTCCCCTGCAATGTGGAGGGGACTTTTTAACTACAGCGTGGATGTCACAATGAAATGAAAAGGAGTGATGAGCTGGAGGGGGCTATTGTGAGAAACACAGGAGCTCCTTATTTAGTGTCCACCACCAAATGAAAGAGCATGTTGGAAAATTTCACTGTCTGAAATTTCTACTTTAAATACTGCATGTCTAATGCCTGGGCTTTGGAATAACAGAATTAAAATATCATTAAAATATTTTTGGAATACAAACTGCTTGTACTCTTGACAAGATCCTTGCTCCCTTCATTTCTTGCAAATCAAAATACATGAGCCAGGCAGGAAGATGCATCATTTATATTAATCAGTCTATTATAAAGGTAACATTTTATTCTCACATGGTTATGAAATACAATATTCTATTTAAATAGAAAAATACAACACATTTTCCCTGCCTCTAATACATATTCCTGTAAAAGAAAAAGCAATCTTGGCAAAGGCTAAATGTGTGCATTTTGACAACTGTCATGCAGCACTTAAGCTGTGCTTCTGCAAGCGTTTACACAAACACTTTTCCATATATGTGTAGTTTCATTACATCCACAGGGCAACAAAGGAATGCAAGTGTCTGCCCTATGATCCGGATTCTCTAGTGCAAAAGGTCTTAAAAATGTTGCAGTGTAAAACCAGGTATTAAAATATGCTTTTTCCCCCCAAATAGCTATGTTCTACTATGGTATTTTAACTTTTCTACGTATTAGCAGCTGTCTCTCTGATTTCCATTTAAGAGATAGCTCAGAAATACTACTGACTTAAAACAGACAGTGCAGGGTTTTCCCTCCAATTTTGCAATAGCTTGTTTTTACAGATCTGAAACAGTAGGGCCAGTTCCCAGTTTTGGGCATACAGAAGAGGAAGATGTGGAATAGGGAGGCAGGAGAAGCCCTAAGCATGAGGATAACAAATGTTCTGTGCTCTTTATTTTTAGACAGATGTCTCCAAGTAAATCCTGATTAAAAATGAATGGCACAGTATGGCCACACCTGAATAAACACTGATTTCCTATAAAAAGTAGTTTGCTGCTTAAAACCAGCTAAATGAGGTCATGCAGCAAGTGTGATATTTGGGAATTGAGGTATCTGGAAGGTCCCAATGTGTATCTGCCTGGTAGGAGGCAGAGTTCCTACTCTGGCCTCTACAGGACCCCATAAGTCAAATGCTGGCACATGTGTGAGGCCCCTTTTCATACCTTTGATCCCTGCATAAAGGCAAGAGTGGAGCAAGAGGCCTGGCATTGTGTGAGCCGCGCACTGCTGTCAGCCCTGGGTCCTTCAAATGACCTCTCTGCACTTGGTATGACAGGTGGCCTACATGAAGTGAGGGAGGATTAGGTTCCTTCTGTGCCCTCTAAATGACTGGCATAGATTACTGGCTCCTACAAAAGGGATTTAAACATACCTTTCCGAACAAAAAGCAGTATATACATATGCATGTAACTGGATGCTCAATTTGTATGACTAATTGCTCTGGCTGTAGTTGGAAATGAGGCAAATGTGTGTAGAAATGACCAGCTAGAGACACAATTATTTGTGTGGAAAACTGACTTACATGATGAGAAATTGAACACAATGAAATTATCTACATGATTGAGGAATAACAATAATTTGAGATTAACAATATACACTTTTTTTTCACTCAATTCTACTGCATTCTTTCCCTATACTCATTGATTAACTGGCTTTGTGAATAGAATATTAAAAAAAAGAAAAGAATTGGCTTGCTCTACATTTCCTAAGGATTGTTTGGCCTTTAAGAGAAACTAGCAGAGTTAAAGGTGAATTTGGGTGAGTTGTTTTAAAAGAAATAGTAACCTAAATCAGCTCCTGCATTACCAAACGTCAAAACATACCATTAACAGGAGAACAAATTGCACGTTTCATGCACTACTTATATTTGTAACATTTGTGTTATTTTCCTGTGAACATTTGGTTTCTTTCACATGCACAGCAGGCACAATTTCTTTCACTTCAGAGCTTAGCATACTGTGACAATTACCAACAGAAAAAGTGTAATAGCAACTAGATTTCTTCATTATTATTTTTAGGAAATCATAAGCTATCATAATTGTTACTCTTCTTAGTCTGGGTTATTTTGCACTGTCCCTCGTATTTCTGCTGGTGTTTCGATTACCCAAACACACACGGTGTCCACACAGCCCTACATGAAATGGCTGGGGAAACCAATGGAAGCTCCTTGTGACTGCATACGTCCCACTTCATAAAGGACCTTCTGAAAAATGGAGGCTCATGTTGAATGCTTAAGAAAACAGGTTAAAAAGATGAAACATTTTTTGGATGGAGTAATTCACAATTCTCTGGCAAGATTAATGAATGGAAGAGAAGATAGCAACATTTTCACAAACATATCTCCCAAATGAACTGTGCCTACATTTCCTACCCTGGCACTGAGAAGTTGAGGGATGCCTTCTGGGGAGTGTGCGCCTTTGTGCCCAACTATTTAATGACTACATCCCCTCTCAATATTTACAGAAGTAACATTTTCCTCAAAATAAGCAAGACTCATTCAAGAATGTTTTTCTTTAGAATCCTTTATTATTTCTATTTTTGGTTACCTTTTAACTTTTGCATCCCCTTTACCTTTTATTCTCTCTCTAAAACATTCTGCTGAGTAGTACCTTCATTTTCTTCTAACATCTCTTTTGTCTAGTTATTTTCTTCTTATTTCGCTATAAACCAGCACATTTTTTTCCTTTTTGCCAAATATTGAGCCTGGCAATCAAAGGAAATCAAATGCTGAATTCACACGCTCAAAAGAACTTCAAAGGCCTTTTGCCTCTCCCAACCTCCTTCTCCCTGAGATCCACCAAGCTCTTTTTCAGGGACCCCAAAGACAGCACTAAGGTGAGATGCTCGAATGGAGTTGGGGCACAAAGAAACAGTGTGGTCATTTAACAGACCCCAGAGACAACAGTAAGGTGAGATGCTCGAACGGAGCTGGGCACAAGGGAACAATGTGGTCATTTAACGAAGTGCAATTTTGAACGTATTTGCAACTATATTAAGAGAAAGGGCCTGCTGTGGTCACTTCTAAGTCACTTCCATATATGCAGCTCTATTGTAAGGAGGGACAAGAAGAGAATTTAAACCATATCAGTTCAAACTACGGCCACACAGGGCATTTAATTAGCTTTAGTGCAGGTTTGGTAGGTTACCATCTCATGACCGAGAGCTCAGTGTCAATTCCTCACCCTGTGCTCCTCCCCCTCCACTTCTAAAGCCAGTTGTGAGCCCAGGAGATGACCTTGTAGTGTGATGACTTACAGCCTCTTTTTGCAGTTGGAATTTGTAACTTCCATAACTGACGATTTTAGATCCTACTCAGACTGGGCACTCACTGTCGGTGGTGACAGTAAGGGTTCTTCCTGGCCTCAACTGTGTCTTCACAACAATGGGGAGAACGTGAAGAAGCAATTAGAGTAACCCAGGTAAAATCTCCTCCAGAATTTGGAAAATGTTTGCTTGGTCAGGTCCACAGCCTCCCTGATGTACAGTTTACACTTTTAGTTTACAACTGTAGTACTACTGCACAGTTCACACTTTGGACTGTGGAAAAGGTGTGTGGGATAACTGAAAAGTGAAGGGGCTGTAAAAATGCAAGGATCCTGACAGCCTGTCTTTAACTTGGTTGTCTCTTCAGTCCAAGCCACACCATTCAGTGCATGTGAGAAAGGCAGTGGGGCTCCAGCAATCAGCTTCTCACTTTGTCTTCCCTCTTCTCTGGAGCAGTGCACCCCTGTGTGACCTGACTTGCAATACTCCCCTGAGCCGCAGCAAAGGTATTTTTCAGTCTCATCTATCTTGTGAACTTCAGTGTATCCAGGCCAGTGGTAAAAGACTTTGAAATCTCTGTCTCATAGATATTCTATGTAATTTGGAGATTTTTTTCATGTTACTTGAAAGAAGTCAATGAATTTCTATTTTGTTCAGTAATTTTTACTTTTTTGAGTCTAAAGTGCCTCACCAAGGACCCTTTGGGGTCCACAGCACAATATATTAACAAAGGCTATTCTAAATTAACTGGATTTTATATGAGGTAATTCTTTTGAATGCAAAATTGAGTCTTTTTCTTTTTTCTGTAAAAAACAAGAGCATTTATAGAATTCAACAAAAAGTCCACACATAACCAAATAAGAAAATATCCTGAAATCATTATCTGAACAGAAATGTTATTACTCACTATTTATGAATAGCTTGACTATAAAGATAGCAAAGTAACAAATTATGGAAATGGAGTTTTTTTTGCTTTTATTTAGTATGCATAGTTTTTTTTTTTTAATAACTTATTTAGACTTGGAAGTATTATATTTTTAAGTACAGAACTGATGAAAGGATTTCTGGCCACCATTCTTCTATATTTGTAAGTTTATTTCTTGTAAGGTCATTAACATAAAAATGTTAGTAATTTTTTTTTGCCATGCATGGAAAATAAGTTTGTTTTAGAATCACATTAAAAAAAGATGAGAACACAAACTTGCAAAAACAGAAAGGATATTTATGGACAGTGATAACGACAGTATTTAGTAACTTCTTCCTTGCTTTTTAAAAGACATTCTACTATGATACTCAAATAAAAATATCCTAACAGCTGGATTTTGCTTTTATATATAAAAGAGCTCCAACAACTACCTTTTCCAGTTTTCATTTATACCACACAAACATTGCATAAACAATGGTAAATCAGAGACTTAGCAAGAAAGGGATTAAAAAGTAAGATTGAGTCCTGAAGTCAGAAATCAATAGATAATGGATATTTGAGTACAATGTTTCTACTTGTTGCTTATCCTGTGCATTTGAACAATTTAGCCAAATGATGGAAAGACCTCTACAAAAGAGTATCTAAGTTACAATGCTTACTCTTCTACAACTGAAAAAGTGCATTGAGAATAACCTTTCTAAGCTTTGCTTTGAGACTTACTCATTGCTTGAGGGAAATGAAATGCCCTCTGAGGTTTGTAGTGGCTGTTTAAATACTCAGCGTAAAGCTATAACGAACCTCTGTAGGAAAGCAGAATGTCAACAGTAAAAAAATGTGAGCTAACAAACTCCCATTTTTTATTTAATTATTATGAACACTAGGAAAAAAATGAATTAAAAGGCTTGTACTTACAGGAACGTCAACGTATTTTGCAGCTGCTTTCACCTTTAGAAAATTAAAAATAATACACAGTAAGTACTTTTTACTGCAGATTGTGCACAATTTCAGAATTATGCACAGAAAGAAAACCAGAACTGTTGTGATTCCAAATACTTACAGTGAACGAAACTAATGATGAGAAGAAAGTGCCTTCATCGTACCTTGACAACTTAGACAGCACACCTTCTAACACTGACACAACCTGGGGGAAAAGCAGAGAGTGAAATCTAAATACACAATATGAAAATATTTAGAACGAGAATGTGAGTTTTTCTTCCTCATATTATCATTGTTCAGCAGAGCAATGCAAACTGTAAACTTGATCACTTACTCCATCTCACAAAGTGCTGAAATCAAGGATAACATTCTTTTTGCAGCTTCACCTATTGATCGGACTGATGGAAATCATTCAATCACTGCTGAAATAGAAACCCAACCTCAAAGTTCTCCTGAGGTGGGGCTGCTACCCAACACCAATTTGCTGCCTCTAGAACATGTGGTTAAACATAGGAGTGTGTGTACCCAGCATGTATTTTGGGTAGAAAACATATGTTGTTTTCTAGGACCTCAGTTTCTAAGATCACAGCTTCAAAGATGATGGAGCACAAATGTTAAAGGTGGTGATCTCGATATCACATTTCTCTGATCTTTGCTATTGAACAGAAACCCAACTCTGATTTCACCCAACAGTATAATAACACTAGAGTTTTCTGTCAACACCATGTGTTGTTGAACTACTACAACATGGCTAAGAAGGGGCAAAAAAATGTATGCCCCAGTCTCTGGTATGGTGAGGTTTCTCTCCCCTGTACTCTCACCTGTGATTCTCTAGGTAAAGTAAGCCCTCAGCAACTGATATGAGAAGGTTTCTTTGCCAAAATTTATTTCCGACAAAAAAACCCCACCTTACTAACTGCACTAAGTATAGCCTTAATGTTAAAACTCCCACAAATCAGCCTTAAAGCAAACAAATGCCCTTCTCATGTCCCTCTGTGATGTTACGATGCTCGAGTAATTAATGGTATATAACATAAAATATGTCAGCCATTGTGTTCACGCACATTTGTTTTACACATATGAATTGCTTTCCATTTTATATACAGATTGTTTTAAAAGTCATCTCTTGTTCCCAACACAGTCATTCCCACAATTACGGGTATCATTTTATGAGTGTGAGGACAGAACAAAATTCCATCTGGCATGCTGTTAATGGGCACTGTAACAGTGTCACAACAGTGTCACCTCCAGAGGAACTGAGATCATCACTTTACAATAAGCCCTGCTCTTAACAGTTCAAGGAGCAGGAGCAAGTGCAAACTGACATTTGTCATTTATCAATCTAACCTGTCATATTTACAGTGATTAATTAAGACATCAGTACATAGGTGCCTATCAAGGAATAAAACCATATCATGAGAGAGTGGCAGTTGTTTCTGCAGCCTATGCACGGTATAATTACAGTCCTTTTATTAGACCCAATACCAGCTTTCTGCTTTGCTGTTGCGTGTCTTTGAGATGCTGCTGATCATACTTTAAACTCATTTTATGTGACTGGCAAGGATTCTTTCTGCAGAACAGTGTTGAATCTAATTGTGCGAAGATCTGCTATGGAAATGGCTGATCTCACAAACAACATGGTGTCTACAGTGCCAAGAAATAGTTCCATACAAGTGGGATGCAAAAGAACAGAGAGAAAAACAGTGCAGTGTCAAGGATGCCAATTTAAACGAAGCTGAAAACTTGTTTTCTGAGATCTCAGTGTACAGACACGTGAAGCTCTAAAAGCATGTCTGTGTATACCTCACATTCTCTGAATTGGTTACCCTGAGACACACTGTGCTTTGTTTTGCTGTTTTGTGCTATTCCTGTGATCTGATAAATGTTTTAGCTTGGTAAGTCTTGTGTGCAAAATACACAGTATAGTCTTTACCAAGTAAAATCTCACTGAAGTGAAAGTGATCTTTTCATTTTCATAGATGAATTGCAGCTAAAAAGAATGATTGAAACACATTCCACTGGAACACAGAAGAAATAACACAGAGGCAAAGGTTAAAACATAATGAAAATATATTAGATGAAAATGACCACACATGAATATCATGCACACTGGTGTGCATTTTTCCTGGCCAAAATCACAAATGAAACATCAGCCTTCCTCCATACCCTCAGAGGCTTTCAGCCTTGAAACAGAAGCAATCAGGATGTCATTGGCATTTCACATCCCATGTGAGGAGTGGCTAGTTAAGCTTCTAATGATCAGCCAATCACACAGAATATTTGCTTCATATTTCAAGATTTCAACCTCTGGTAATAGTATATGTAACAACTAATGAGGAATATCCCTCTGTATTGACAGCAGTTGTCTCTGAATTTCTTGTATATATATCCAGGAGAAATATTACTATTTTCTCCCTTCTTCTATAATCTCAGATATTAAGCAAGATAATTAGACGGTTCGCTTTTGTTAAATTCCATTTTCTTCCTCTTCAATACACTAAAACCAGAATTTGACAGGTTAGTTTGGAGCGATGACAGGTGGCATGTAAAATGCAAAACTATCGACTTGAACCATTTGTAGTTATTTTTACATCAAAACTTCCCTTTAGAGAAAAAATGTGTCATTTCTACACATTTATCAGTAAGTGGTCACATTTTGCTTAAACTTCTACAATGATTCTACAAAGCCTTCCTCTTCAACTCCTGTGCAAGCATGGTGGGTGTCAATCCAAAAGGAGATTCCTACTCCCCCACCCCCTGCCAGCAAGCTGTGACAAGTGAAAACGAAGGCCTGATGAAAATGTGACCAGAGTTGTATTTTTGCCACTAACGCACAAATTGTGAAAGTATGGCTTATTTCTCCTAGTTGAAAATAAGATATTTCTGGGTAGTTTGCAATGCATAGATAACAAAACTTCTTATGAAGTCTTTTTTTTTGTGTCATTATTTGCTGTGTCCCTCAAACTATTAGGGACTGAAAGCTTTTTTTTTTTATATCAAGCACTTAAGACTTTTACTGGAATAGAGGCACTACAGTAACACAAGACATTGTTTAAGTTTTCTTCACTTATTCTCCAAGTGCCTATATCATATCAAAACATATTTTCTTTTTAACCTACAAAGTCAATTTCAAGAAATAACGACTGACAAAATATTTTTAAATTAAATGATTTGTGGACCAAAATCTCATTACAAAACTATACCAACACTCTGGATGTTGTCTGCCTCTAAATACAAAATTTAAATACTCCTGCGTGATACGAAGAAAGTTTTCATGTGAAAAATTAAACAAAAAATAAAACACCCATACTACTTAAGATAATATTGATATATTAAAACCTACCAGTTCTACTAGCTGCTTGCAGTTCTTATATATAAGAAAAATACAGAAGACAAACTTATTTGGTATTCTGTGCAGGTTGCACAGAAATTGTTTACCTAATGGGTTGTAAAATTTAATTTTGCAAATTCAATATTGTTTGCATGACTATTATTTGCAAATTATGCTGTTTCCCCCACAATCTCATTGTGTATAGGACATTTGTGATATTGAAAGACATTTCAGAAGTTCAATAATTAGAGATATATTTTCTGCTTCATTATAAATTAAAATCTAAATGGGTTTACCTTTGAAACAAGAAGTGAAATAATTTCTTTAACAGTTTCTTCAACCAAGTCATCTATTTTTGAATGATATTGTTGCTGTATTTGAAAAGAGAAAGAAGCATTAGCATGTATCTGAACACACACTTTTGTCATAAGTCATAAATGATGCAAAGCTGATAACCCTGCCAGATCAGATTTACTTAAAATTATCATTTTGAACATCAGAAGAACAAGCCCTTGAAAACGATCCACCCAATCAAGACTTCCTTACATTCTCTGTTGAAAATTTTCCCATGTACACTGTTGAGTTAAGCAGCTAATGGGGTTATTATTTAGATGAATTGAGTTCTTATTCTTATTCAGGAGAAGGAATGTGAAGGATACTTTTTGTCTTCTCCTATATAATTAAGGTGGCCATGTATTTTTTTCTAAAGGGTTGGTTTAGCTGGAGAAGCAAAAAGACTAGAATAAGATTTAATTAATACAGCATTTCATGTCTGACAACTCTCATTCATAAGTTATTTTAAATGTCCTCTAGAAATAAAATGAGCTCAAATTGTTCATCCTAAAAGAGCCTTTCTGTTAGCACAGTAAGCTGCAGTTTATACAAATCTTACAATATGCTCAAGCAAGGGCAAAATTAAAATTTCATCAACAAAGCAGAATAGATGGTAACAAATTAATAGGCCATAAAAGGCATAATAAAACAGACTTCATTCTCCATAGGCTTTTTCTTTAGCTTTTTTCATAAAGAAGGTGTCTTTAAGTAAATGCTTTTAAAATGAATCTGAAAGACTTTAGATAATACTACAGAGTTCCTTACTGAAATTAACAGGAACTAGGAATCCCATTCTGTCAAGGAAACACATCAATTTAAACAGTAATTCTTCCTTTAGAAACATTTATCTGACAGCAAAGATTGTCCCCAATAGCCACTTCACAGAAAATGTGACTTGTAAAGACTAACCCTACCTTCATAGTTCAAGGCTACTTGGAACAGCTAACAGGATAATGCTTGGAGTAAAAGTACTGAGGTCAGTATAAACATTAGCCTAACTTAGCAGCTGCCAGCTGAATAGTTTTCAGAGCTTTAAGTTTTTAAAGGATATTTTTCATCTGTCCCAGAGTTGCCATACAAACCAAAACATTAAAGTTGATCTCCTTATTATATTTAGGAATGATTTTATAAACAGTGTACCTCCTGAACCTGTGCTTAAATTAAGAGAGAATAAAATTGTGAAATGTGTTTGCCCACACATATGTATCTGCCACAGGTACCAACATCAAATGTGTTAATTTTTTAATTTTAATTTCTTTTGAAGTTTAAAAAACACTTGGAAAATGTGAATACACATCTCAGATAAGCAGCAGCAAACATCCTGGAACAGTGAAAGAGTGTATGTGAAATACACCAAAGAAACTTTACACAATTTCAGATATATTTTATTTTAACCATATTAATGTCTTGACCAATATAATATGCTCTTGAACTACTAAGGACTTAAATCACTCCAAATTACCTGTGACATCTCTTGCTCACACATTTTTCAGAAGGCAACAGTATCTTATTCTAAAAACAATAAGTAATCTTTCTCCTACAGATGCATGTTGATACTATGCATATTTCTACGATACATCAAAAATCACAGTTGTCCCTCCAGTAAGTGTCTGCAACTTCACCTCCACAGCACATTAAATGGATGGATCTATGTATGCTCTAAGATCAGTTCCTTTTTTTTTTTTCTCCCTCATCACAAGGCAAATATAATTTTGTAGGAATTGAATATAATCAGTAACTTCACTGCATGACCAAGAAAAACTAAATCAAATTATTACAAAATCACAAGCTAACAAAATTAATAATGTTTTAGTTTTTCAAATCTGATTTTTTTTCTCAAGATTTATTTTGCAGTCTGTGAGATCATAATTTTTTTAACCCACTCCTCAGCTCATGAATTCCACTAAAACAGCCACACCCAAAAACCTTCAGATCCTCAGGGAAGGTTATTTGACTCCAGAAGACACAATTTGAGAAGATGGCAAATACAGTAGAATTAACAGTAAAATTGTATGAGCTGACAAGGTTGTATGCACAATCCTGAAACAAGCACTTGCAGGTGATGTAAACACTCCTCCTTTTCTCCTTGCTTGGTGAAAGCAGACAAATCCCCACCTCTTTTCCAAACACATGGATAGCTTCTTTTAGTTTTTAAGATGACATCCAGAAGGCAAGGAGGGGAGCCCTCCCGAATGGTAGACTTCTTAGCAACTCTTAATGAGAGTGGACTTAACTGGAAGACATTTTGGAGCATGGTGAGGGGGGCATGAAGTAACAGGAAAACCTGGGGATTCTATCTAATTTGAGCTTTAAACCCAAGGTGCTATGATTGCTAGCCATGACCAGAATTCCCTAATTACATAAGTAAGAATTCCCTTCTATCTGACAACACAGGGTGAAAACTTCCACATCTGACTACTTGAACAAGGTAGAAAACTGATCACAGCTCTGTAGAGGGAATGGAAGGAGCATGCTGTATTGAAGATGTTTGAGTTTAACAATCTCACTAAATAACACCTTCCATCACTTGCAGATTAAGTTCTAGAAACTGTCAGGTGGATATTCAGTGTTGAGTTTTATGTGAACAAACGTGCCTTTTAAAAAATGTTAACTTAGGCCTTAGCGAATGCTTTTTTTGACTGGCAGAAAGACCATTTTTGATGCTAAAATGAAGATGAAGGAGGTTGAGGGAAAGAAAGTCAATATGGGAAAGTTTTCACGATCAAGTGGCTAAGTAGGAATTACCAGAATTGCCAGAGCTGCTGTAGAGCCAGAGCTGCAAATGTTTATGCTATATGATCTGACTGCTTTGACAGATGGCCAGATTCCAGAAGTGTCTCACCCAACAAAACTTGAAGCATTTTAAGCAACCATATCAGCTACAAGCAACTGAAAAGCCTATTTTTTTGTAACCTTCAAAAAAATCCTCAGAAATGGAAGAAACTGATAGACAAGAATTGAAGTTTTATGTGAAAGAAGGAAGTTTCCACATTTCCTGATATTTTTAATATGTGAAGAATTTGAGATTCCTTTGGTTTATTAGATGAATCTGAATGAAGATTAATTTGGGGCCATTGAAAAAAGTATGTATTTCATCCCAGATGTGCTAAATTGTCAAATGAATCACTGGATTCAGAGTAATGGTCAGACCCAGTAGGGAATAAAGGCTGTATTTCTGTTTTGGCGTTGTGAAGAGTGTATGATGGAGTTTGAAAGTCCAGAGAATGGGAGGATTTCAGAAGAGAATCTGGTGAAGACTGGCAGTCCAAAAGGTTACTGAACTTTGGCTTTTATAGTAATGCTACAAAATGCTGAACTTCTGCTTTGAGGGGACTGGCTAACAGCACAGGAGGCATTACCCAGATCAGGCAAGAGGAATGGCATGGCTGGGGGAATGAGGCTATACCACCTGTCTGCAGTCTTTATGGAGGTACTGGTATTGCGTGTCCACAAAGCAGGGTGTGCATGGGTGTGTTTGCAGGTTACTGCTTGGACACTTAAGTATAAGATGGCAGCATCAGCCTCAGCCAGAGTTGCTAGTTGTGGTTTACTTCTGATGAGCCTGAAACAAATTCTTTTGCCTCACTGAGAGGTGAAAGGGTTCAAAACTTTATGATCCAGTAAGACAGGACACTGGGTCTGAAAAGCACAAAAGAGAAGAATTCATACAGACCCTTCCTAGAAAATGAACAAGGAAAGAACTGAGAAGGTGATGATCAGTCTGTAGCAACGGTAGGCAGTAAAGTAATTCTGAGGGCTCAGCTTACAAGTTAACATGAAAACCAGTATTACCATTTAAAATAAAAAGTGGATGTTAAAAGAAAAAAAGTAGGTTAAAAAACAACAACAAAAAGACACTTACCCATTGGCTAGCAAACTGGTTCATGTCACGGAAAACCAAAAGGAAAAATAAAGATGACAGACAGGGTAGAACAGGAAATTGATGAATGTCTCATTGAATTGAAAAAAAAAAAAAAAAAAGACAATTACATTGAATACACTACCTTAGAAAGCTGAGTCAATAAAATGGAGAGCACGGTAAAGAAATGGAAAAATCAACAAAAACAATGTGACCACATAATGTAAACATGAAACTGACTAAAGCTGACATAATTTTTGCTGCCAGATTCTGACTAATGTTTTTACCCTCTATCCAAAACCAAATGAAACAAAATTACACTGCTAATGCAGTAGCACAGCAAGAACAGTTTTAATTTTATGCTGGTGATCTCAGCATATGTAGTATGCCTTTTTCACTTCACAGATTATTCCTGCCGAGAGTGACAACATGGGAAGGACATAGTCAGTGAAGTCTATATATCCTTCAAAAGCTCCACTCCATGACAGTACTGGCAGCAGACTACTGCCAAAATTGTCCCTGTCCTTGGAGACCAAATAAAGAGATCCCATTAAATTACCTGATTATTTCTTTCCTCTGTTTTCAGCATGTACACAGGTATGAATGCTGGACATATGAGCCACTGAAAAACAAACCCTCTTCACTTACAACGTGGCTGCAAAGGACAATGGCTCTATTTTACTATTACAAGAGTCCTGAAAATGGCTGTTTCTCTGCTGCAACCCAAGAAAAAATCCCAGAGGGGTTGTGAGTCAAGAAATCCTCTGAATGCTCAAGACTCACAGGTCAAAGCAAATAAATTACAGAAGCATCTGAAGATGAAGGGTTGTGTCTTGTGTGATGCTTCTAGGGAGCTGTCTATGCATGCTCCTGTACAAGCACAGCTGCGTGACACATTTCAGTTAGTTTGAAATTAATCTATAAAGGACTGTCTGCAGTGTAAGGTGTTTCATACTAACCAAACACAAGAATTAAACATACAAAATTCCACTTACCTCTTGCCCCCCATCCAGTATGCAGAGTTTAGCTGTCTGTTTTTTGGCATCAACTAAGACATTAAACATCGTACACAGAGAAGAAGGGATCCGCAAGTCTGTTGTTTTGTTCATCTTTTGCAGCTTGAGTTCAAATGCAATTCTTGTCCTGTTTATTAAAACACAATCCATCCTATCAGTTTCTCTGATAAGTCTGACCAACCAGTGTACAAACTTATGAACCTTACTGAACATGTTGGCTTACAATGTCCACGCACATAAGAGTACCTTAGAAAATTTTGCATGTGCAGAATATCCACCAATTCAACAAACAATTGCATTGGTGGCAATCTCAAGGCTGCACTGCTTCAGCTAATTCAGCTGAATAATAATAGTATCTTATTGACTACTATGTAACAGTATTCTTCCTTGTATGAAGACTTAAGAACAATTTAAAGCAGTGAAAATGCCCATTTTCCAACCTTTCTATGTTAAAAATAAGTTTATCATACCAAATAGCTGCTTCTAAGAAATATTATTAAAAAATGCTCTTCTGTTTTTAATACAGAAGTGAATTTTAGTGAAGAAAACGAGTTTATTATTAAGCAAATATTAATATGTACTTGAAAAGTAAAATGTATCGGGCGATACATAATACAAAATCCCTCTTTTCTTCTCACACAGGTGCAAATAAGGAGCAATGCTACTGAAATAAATAATAATAGTTCAGAATACATAAATATAAAAGTAATGTTTTATTTCTACCCTTATTATTAAATGTGGGTACCAGAAACTGACAAAACGTTTTAAGGAGATAAGAAAGAAGCATCCCACTTCCATCTTAATAAGTCTTATAAAACATGTCAGTATAACAATAAGAGTTACAATGGAATAGTTCCATCATTCTTTTCTGAGTCACTGCTGTCTAATACAATCCATCCTGTGGATATAATGTACTTTCTTTTTAACTGACGTACAGTATGTTTGACCATACTAAACATACTTAGTGTATAAACACTAGTATGTTATGCATTAACTCTAAAATCTTAATACATTTTATGTATTGACACTAGGATCATTGTACAATACTAATTAAGCCTTCATTTACTGCCATCAGAACCTTCTTATTCTCTACAAAAGCAAGCAGCAAAGATGTCAGGATTGGTATCACAGACCAAAATCCAATCCACAAAGAGGTTGGAACTAGATGATCTTAAGGTCCTTTCCAACCCTAACTATTCTATGATTCTATGATTCTATATTTTTTAGATACGCTACTCTAAAATAGTGACAAATTAAGTAGTATTATTAACTGAATATAAATAATAAGATAGTAATGGAGAAAGGAAATGTACAAAATGAAAAAGGAGTTCTTCTAGCAGATTTCTGAGATTTGTTAGTACTTACCACAAATATGGAATAGAAAATACATTTGGTTAGTCACTTTCAATGGTCTATTCACAACATGTGCAGAAATTCTCCTTGGTAATTCCCAGACGTTGCCAAATTGCTGATTGCCAGATGTTGGGAAATACATACAAGTCATGATCTCTTTACGGCTGCCCTGATTCCCATGTCAGGATTCTGGTATAGGTGTACCTCTGTGAGCCAGTATGGCTACTCCTATGTTAATTTTCAAATGTCTCCAAATTTTTAATTTATCATTTCAACTGTACCTTTTAACACAGGCTTCTATCATGTCAGTGGCCATGAGTTTAAGTCTTTGCTCTAAATGGCTGGCAAATTCTGGTTCTGGCCAGTGAAGATCAAAAACAAACATCTGTAGAGCATCCAGTTTCCAGAAAAGGTCTTCTGACGTAGCTGAGCCATTGCTATAAGAAGCAAAACAAAAGAAAGCCCCCAAGAAACAGAAGATAAATGTATAGGTGTCTATCCCAGTTGGCATAGAATTATCTAAGATACTAAAATTTCCTATCACACCATCTTCCTCCTTTACTTCACTGTATCTCATAGCACAGTTGCTCTTATTTGATTGTGAAAATGGTCATGGAAGATTTAAAATAATTCCCACTAGGATGAAAAAGTGAAGTTTTCTCATCTGTTAGCTGAGAAACATGACAGACTAGGGAGGTAAATGGGATGCTGAGGAACACAGAAAATGAAGTAGCTCAAATTTTGTATCAAGACAGGAAAAATAAAGGGTAGAGGAATTATTAATTAGCAAGGACCTTCTCAAAACAGTAAAGATTTTGCACATACATTTTCTTGCCTTCATAACTCTGGTAGATAAGCCTACCAAAGAAATGAGGATGCTAGTAGAAAGAGAAGAACAGAAACTATTTAAAGAAATTCGTGCACAAACAAAATGGGGGATTAATACGGCTCTGTCATCTCAGATTGTCTATGTAAAGTTCTTCCACCTGAATCAATTGCTGAATTAAAAAAAAAAATGCTTGTGATAAGATAGAACAATTTAAGGCTAATTTTAGCAGTAGTCACAGTTACACTTCAACTGTCACCATGTTTCATGATGTGTTGCATTGCAATTCCTGGGTTATTGGTTGTGCTGCACAGCATGGCATTCCAGGATATTAGTGACACAAGCAACCAAAACTCAGCCTGGTGGTCCCAGTTCAGATCACACTAGTTGAAACATGTTACTACTGACTTTTTTTCTTCTGCTTCATGACAAAAGAACATACTTATCAAAGTGTTAAGTGACCCCAGCTCTTATGGAAGAAGCCAGTGAGTGTTGAGCGTGCTCAGGAGAGAGCAAGATCTGATTAAAAAGAAAGAAACAAACAAAGAAAAAATACAAAAGGCCGCTAATATCTGACCACCTAATGCACCCCTCAGACAGCAGCCCCACCACCGGTTCACGCCAGGTTAGCTGAGCCAGCAGGTGGTGAAGTGAAGCAAAGCACACAGCTCATGTTCAGGGCTCTGAAGAGGCAGAACGGATGCAGCAGCAGTACTGCTTTGGTCTCACAGCACCCCAAGAGCTTCCAAACCCACCCAACTGCCCCCTTGCCCTGCTGCCTTAATGCCAACCTCAGCCATCGCTGTCTTCTGCGATGCTGTGTGAATGCTGAAAGCAGCTGCCAAGCCAGGTGAAGGGACAGCCAGCAAGGGCTGGGCAGTGGGTGATGAGGTGGAAGCTGGGGTGCCTGCCTAAGGAAAAGGCTGGCTCCGAGTGACTGACCCTGAATTCGGCTTTGGTTTTAAATGGTGCAAGTTTTGATATCTTCATCATGCATAGCAAGAAATTTCAGTTTTAGACTGGCATTTTTGATACCATGCATATTTTCCACTCTTATTTTAAGTATAATTGTTAATTTTACATTTTACTGTGCTCCTGGAAGAAAACACCAGCAACAGGAAAAAATCCCATGGGAATGCTAAGTTTACAACTTGCACAGGGACATTACCTGTTAAGGTTGGACCTGAACAGGGACCGCTTTTATACATCACCAAGTTTAATTAAGAAATAAAAACAACAAACCACCAAAACTTCTCAGAAATTTTATAATACTGTTAGACTGTTTCTTAAGTTATATGATAAGCAAATACTGACGATTTCATTACATCTGCTCTGTACACTAGCAGTGAGTGATGTTGCAGATGCTGTGTTACGCATGTTATTTGATTCAAAAGTGACTAAGTCAATTTTTGAGAGGACTGGTGTAAAAGAAAGCAATATACAGGAACAGAAATGGGGACAATCTCAGTATATATATATATATTGCAGTTGATAAGAACACAGAAAACCATACGTTCTCAAGAAACAGAACTAACATTTTTTCATCATCAGATCAAACAATTTAACTATTGTTTTATTCTTCCATATTTTTTCTTTTTTTGCCTAATGGAATTCCAAATGACATTCTTTAGGACTCAGGAGGACTAATGTGGTCTCAGTAACATCAGTGTATTCTTATGCATGTTCACTCCCTGGTAGCCACCTAATTTGGTTTCATTAGACTACCAAATAAAGTTTCACAATTATAATAAATGTAATAATAGACACAGGTTCATGAAACACTCATTCATTCTTTTCATATTATTTTGATCTCCCATTCTTCATTTTTTTATTCAGCATTGTCCTATGACTGAATTTGACTGGCATATTGTACTAATAAGATGGGGAAGGAAAATAAGTGCTACAACAAAAACTAATTGATCCTATTTCACACATCCAGACACAAATATCTAAGTTGTTTGTTAAATGCTGCATAAAACTGTGCTTTCAATCACCTTGTTATTGCTATTTGTACCAGATACTTGTTTTATTTGATTTTTAGGATTTTCTTATCAGCACATACCTTGATACCCTGAAGAGGTTATACAGTCTAAAGATTTGCACAGTCTACCAATTTGCTTTCCCTACTAGGAGCTGGAAATGTCACTTCAGGGTTCATACTACATAAAGTGTAACCCGAAGAAGAGCTGAACTCAGTTTTTACCTCCTTCTGGCAGCAGAAGGGATTCCTGCATTTAAATACAACCACCAGCATTTGAATCTACATTCATAATTCCAGAACCACTTTTTTTTTTGGTGAAAGGACAAGACACATTATTGGCTACTGAAAAGTTTTTATTTGGACATGTATGGTAAAACTACTTCAGTTTAATGAATGGAATAATATAGCTCTACCAGGAAATGGAATTGGTACTCTTTCTTTAAAAACTGTATTCTGTATACTTATCTATATTTTTAAAATTAAGCACAAATTCTACTGTTTTGCTGGTCAAAACTTACACCATCAGCACTAGCTCCTTGTGCAAAAGGTACTGTCTGGTTTTGCTCTCTTTTTAATCAGGTCATGGCAGTTAGAGAATGTTTCCAATGATTAAAAGAGGAAAATATTATGCTCATCCTAATTACTTTTTTAATGGCAATTTAACTATGTATTTGGTCACACTCTGACTGGGAGAATGGACCAGGTAGCTCCAGAGGTTTATTTTAAGCTGAATTATTTTACGGCCAAATGCCTTGCATCATACTGAATACCGCAAAAATAAAGTCCAAGACGTAATATTTCTCCAAGACCCAATATTTCTCCAAGATCCTGCAGAATATTAAACCTAGGAACTGCATACAGCCTCCTAAGCAATTCACTTATCCACTGACAGATGAGACAGCTCCCCCCTAGGCTTGCCAGGTACCTAACCAGTAGCAATTAGTCAAGCAATCCACTAATAAAGCACTCTGGCTGCGAGATCAGCACAAACACAACTCCAGAGAATATACTTAATATATCAGTTCTTGCCTAGATGTGAAACTCCATAGAGTAGCTTGGGATATGAAAACACAGGAGTAATATTAAATATCTAAGGACATTCTCAAACAGCCACAAGATTCAAATCCAGCTGGCTTACATTCTTGTGGAATCTACTAAGGGCAATGATGGTGATTTTATAAATTACAGCAACTACATATTTTTTAAGGTTATTACTGAGTTACAACCCATTAGTGTTTTGTGAGGAGGGTTTACAAAACAGGGCACCAGCTCCATGTTCTTTGTGAGCCCCCAGCTTGTGAGCTCCAGTTCTACTTCCTTTATGCTGCCTCAAGATGTGTATTCAGGTCTCAGAAAGTCAACTGAGAATTTGTTCAACAGAAGAGTATTTCCAGTAAGTACAGTGAACGGCTCTTGGTCCCACCTCTCTATTTTCCACCACCAGATGAGGGGGAAGGATAGAGCAGAACTTCGGCAACTAACAGCAATGTATGGTCCCTCAAAGATAACAGGGACAGACCTATGTCATAGTTACTCTACTTAGTTCAACGGTGAGGCAATCTGAGCATCACACAATCAAAACATGTTTCTTGAGCCTTCTTCCTGCATGTTAGTATTTTTGGAAGAAAAGAAATTTGGCCCACAGTATACGTGTCTTCCAGAATGCTAAAAAAACTAGCTGTGCTCTAATCTCCTTATTCTAAAGAAAGCAGGTCAACTAAATTGCACTATTCCATCAGTACTATGGCTACACTTTTAAATACGCACTGTTAAAACACACACCGTGGCCTCCTACCACTTTCCTGGATAAAACAGTCACAGCAACATATGTGGTGCTACAGATGAAAGCCCCACAAGACAGTGCTGAAACATGGCCTCCTGACACACTCAGCATGCATGAACACAAAAAAATGGTCCAGAACGAGAGCTCAGACACATTCAAACCAGACCCTTTCATATCACAATCACTGTCACTTCTCCAGCTGGTCCCTGTTGTCACTTATGATAGTTGAGCTATAGCAGGAAGAATAGACCTAAGACACATTTACCTTCACGTTGCCTGTTCTGGTTGGAAAACAAGAAAGGACTATTCTCCTGTAAGCATGTATCTTATTTCATGTTTCCCCAGCCTGATGTTTTAGACTGGCATCACATAGCAACAGACAACCTCGGGTCTGTATCTACAATACTTTTGGCCAGTGAATCTATGTCATGGCTGCACTGAAAATACTATTACTATATAAATTAAATCATAAAAAATTAAAATCAGTCAAGACTCGAACTTAAAAGCCAGGTCCAGAAGAGGCGGAGAAATTAAAATACAAAATGGAAAAAGAAATCAATTTAAAGTAGTACATCTGAATTAACGAATAAGTACAGAAAAAAACATCCTCATTCTGGCTTATTAGAAGCTTTTACAGAATATTCAAACTTTTTTTGCCTTTAAGGATATTGTCTTCAGCCAAATAGAACAGTAATGAACACTGCTCTGCATGTCTAGCCAATGTGTCCTCTGAGTTGTCCTCTCCAGAGACCAATCAAGAATATCAGACTACCCCTCATAACATTGTCCCCTTTTCATATGTCCCTTTCCAGTGCCCAATAATAAAAGATGAAGCCAAAAAAATTCAAAATGAGGTAATGATCTTCCTAAGTGCTGTTATAAGCAGCATATATTTACTGCTCAAAAACCTGTGATGAAGGGGAAAACAAAATTACAGAATAAAAAAATATAAACTATCTTCTCTAGTAACATTCAACAGAATTTTCACAACTTTTAATTGAAAGAAGGGAAAATCTATTTTCATCAATAAAGAACACAAAGAAGTGCCTAACTATGAATATATTTTCACCTCTTTCTCTTCAGCAAAAGGTCTTAGGTAGGCACGTAGCAGCTCTGTTAAATATGAATAGATTTAAACATGAATCTAAGAGCATGAACATGAACATTAGTAAAGTTTGGAGAATATGGAATCTCTTTTTATCGCAGACAAAATAGACACAATCTCGGCATTATTGATAAACAATTAATTGTAACTCAGTTGGCTCACAGACTGCTTTTTCTCATTCGTTTTGCCTGTAGATTCTTCATCAGGCAAACCTAGCATTATAATACTGAACAAGTACCCGAAGTACCAAAGTCAAGGATTAAGAGGAATTCTGTGAAATTTTAGGGGAATTCCCAGCAGAACAACAATCATAATGCTCAACAGACAAGTGCCAGAAGTCTGGGAGAATACAAATTATCAACTCCCTTTCTACAAGGAGTCACATGGGAAAGATGAGGGGTAACAGGTGCAAGTTACTCCTGGGGAGATTCCAAGAGGAAAATTTTTCACAATAAGAACAATCAGCCATTGGAATAATCTTCCCAGGTAAGTGGTGGATTCCTTAATATTGGACACATTGAAGATTCAGCTGAACAGGGTACTGGGCCATCTTGTGTAGACTGTGTTTTAGCCAAAAAGATTGAACCAGATGATCCAAGGTCCCTTCCAACCTTGTATTTTGTGATTCTATGAACTCTTGCAGTAAGTAAGATCTGCATCCTTGCTAGGAGTCTTTCACTCCATCATAAAACTTGAGAAGACAGTACTAGAAATCATATCAAGCTTTGCATCTTGAACGTGTGTTTTTTCATATTCATCCTTTCCTTATGCAACTTTAGCTAAAATAAGTTTCTTGTTGAGCCTTTCTCTAATGCATATGAATGTGCTGTCACACAAAAATCTTGCCTGTAACTATGGGAATATTCCCACAGAACAGGGCATGTCTGTTCTATTTATTATATCTTTTTTTAAGAAAAGAGCACTGAAATGTTGGGGGGAGAAATCAGAAAGAAACACATAGTTTTCAAACAGACAAAGAAATGGATGTACTTCTATTCTGGGTACTTATTAACCTTTTACTATTTTCCTGTAACATGGATATTTAATCTAATGGCAATATTTGCTATCAATGATTTTCAGAAGCAATATACGGTAAGTTAACTAAACCCATGTGAAAATATGGGCTTCCTCACTTTATAAAACCACAATCTAAAATCAATTATCCAAAAGGTTCCCCACTGCTTATTAATTCAACAGAGTCATAGCTTGTTTAGGGCATTAAACACCATTCATACTATGACAGACCTTTGCCAAGTTGATTTTGTAAGCTATCAGGTTTAAGACTGCTACATTTTAATGTACCAGAAAGCGCAACTCACTAACAGTCCATGCTTGGCTTACTTCCAAGAAACAATAATTTCCAACTAAGAGATCATAAACACCATGCAATCCAAATACAGCTGCACAGAACACTAGCAAGGCCATGCAGAGCTGACATACAGTCAGAAGGTTACTGAAGAATACACACGTGGAGTCATACAAAGAAGTCATCCAGGTTGGTGTAGTAAAGCTAGGTATTTGTGGAAGATTAACAGGCAAACTTGGAACTTTTGGAAGAGCTACATTAGGAAGACTGTTGGTGATGCTCCTGTGAAGAAATAAACAATGTAGGAATACAATAAAAAATAGAATATTTAGAGGACAACGGGGGAGAACACCTGATTAGACAGAAAGGTGTAGGCAGGTGCTTTGTTCAGATCTTGTAGAAAGCACTTACTTGACGGGTTGCCACGATTCTTGTTCAAGACCTCTGTGAATGGACTGGGCAATTGATGATTCCATGAGATCAATGTAGCGGATGACCATGGGAACAAAAATTTCTTGCAAGTGCTTGTGGAACTTTCCATTGCACAAAAATGCTTTGAAAACAAAGCACAAATAAAAAAATGTCAGGCCTTTCCCTACTTTATTTTACTACAGGAAAAAAGTATTCCTTAAAATATTTTAACACACAAAAGCATTATAAGACCAAGATCCCACTTGTGTCGGAAATACAGTTCAGAAAAGACAAATGTAGTGCTTCGTAAGGACGCTGCAGTACATTTTAAACTGTTACTGTAACAAAAACTAGGCACATACAGAAGTTCTTTGCTGAACCAGAACACTTTTGCATCTTTGCTGAATCTAAACCTTAGTGATTTTGCTCAATACTTAGACACCAAGACAGAATAAAAAACCCCAAACAAACCAAACAGCATTTGAATGTCATTCAATTATTTTTATTCTCCTTATGCTAAGAAGAACAAAGGTTACAGTAAAACATTGCAGCTGCACTGGGCCACGTGCAAAAATATAGATGTATACAGCATTTCTTCCAGATTGCTTAATGGAAAAAGGCAATATGTGACATGTCTGGGGGAGGAAGAACAGTTTACCCATCTGCTCTGTGTTCCTGGGAGCTGGCAAAGTCCTGAATCACTGCCTGTAGCTACCAAGAAGACATGTCTTAATGTTCTTATGCACGTCCACACACAAAAAATCTTGAAGGCCAGAGCTCATCACCAGAACCGTGGCTTTTTCCATCCTGACATGTGCTCAAATCTCATTAAAGGCACCATGAACAAAAGTACCTATCAGGCAGTCTATGCTCATGTGAAACATCCTCAGCCAAGTTTGACTCTCCTCTGCCCTCTCAACTGTCTTGCAAAATTTTAAAGGAGCGAACTCTACCCTTCTCTTCTGGAAGTTTGCTAATTCTTCGGTGTGATTATTTCCAATTTACAGCAATTTTAATTTTACAACTATTTAAAGCAAGTCCTGAAAACTAGTTGCCTAAAGCGCTCAGGAAAGCTGACAACATGAAACACACACAGAGGTGTTCTCTTGGTTTTCTAAAGAAATGGAGCTGATTGGTGAGTTTAATACAAATATGAAGCACGTTAGTCAAGAAAAGTAAATTTGCTATAAGCATTAGAAAATTACCTGCTTCACATATGGGATTTACTGCATGAAAAACTATATATACAATGCAAACTGAAGATGCTCAAAACCTGAAAATTAGTTTGCCACCACCACTGCTTGTCCCTGCACACCCTGAAATGTTCTCCTAGTGAATCCTAACTCTTAGCACACTTATGTCCTGTCCCACCAAGGGAATATATCAGTTTCATGTTTTGAATGTGTCTATGTTCACCCATTAATCCAGCACTATTATTAGGACCTATTAGAATATTCCCATGTGTACATGGAAATCATAAAGGCAAGCTGAGTTGAAGAGAGAAATTTTCATGATTTTGGCAGCCCTTCTTTTCTCCCACCCATATTTTATTGTTTTAAATTCTCTCATGGGTTTCTCCTCCCACATATTCCTTCATCCAGGCTTCTAATTTGATTTGGATGGGTACCACAACTGCATTTTCAGGCTTCCTCCCCTTCCTAAGAAGAAAATCCTGGGTCGTGCAGCTCAAAATGGAAACCAGCTCACAAAATTACAATCCATCTTCCGCTACTGGTACAACTCATGTATAACCCATCATAAACATAATTTCAGTAACTTCCAGAAACTCCTTTGCCTTCCATTCTTGAATGATGTTCACCACAAACTGAACCTGGGAGAGATGGAGACTGCTGGAGAAACGCTTCATGAAGTTTCTGTTCCCTATTGTTACTTGTATTGCAAGGAAGTTGCTGAGTGTCTGGACGCTAATATTTTTTTTTCTTGAATATAATGATGTTAAAGCAAACACTATTTTATTGAAAACTTCCTTGCAGAGTGATGAGAAATTATGTATCAATCGCTTTTACCTAAGGAGGCAATACTAATACGATCAGCTCACTTTGATTTTTTTTTCACCTGCCTCTCTCTTGATAAGAATTTCTAAGCTTTTCATTGATTTCAACCATATTACACACAGGGGTGGAGATACCAGATATATGAAGATCATGAAAACAGGCAGCTAGGCAGCAGGTAGAGATTATTAGGGTTTCCACTGAGAAAAAGGCATCAGCATAGGCTCATCTCTTATTAAACACTTGAGAATCTACCCTTGAGAGCACCTGTGAGTCCATTACAAACATGCTCCATTATTTACACTGCTCCTAGAACTACTTGTTAACGAGCTAGCTCTGGCATAATTATATCTATATCAGGCACTCAAAACAGTGTTATTTTTCTGTATTTATATCTTAAACCTGCAGCTTCTGTGACCAGCAATAATAATAACTTAGAAGGATTTGGATAGTAACAAAAAGGTTTCACAGTAAACAGCTGATGAACGTTGCCTTTGAGAAATAAAAGGCTGGTCTAAAGCTACACAATAGGCTGATTTTTCAAGGCAACTTTGAGCTTAAAACCAGGAATACGACTGTGTCAATTAAGTCAATATTGCTTCTTTATAGCGAGTCAGTGCAGGACTGTCATTAATTAGGCAATCACAGTTACTGGAAGGGATGATCTTGTAGTTTACTGTTTTCTGACCACACTGCAGAAATGCTCTGCTACAAGCCCTATTCTGGGAATTACAGTAATAAAGCCTCATGTGCAGGAGGGAAACTCTTGTTATTCCAAAGTCAGAATGAAATTTAAAGAAATCACATGAAATAAAAGCTGTTAAAAAGCTGAATCATTTTCCTAAGATCCTGACACCAGTCTTTGCAGGGAAGTGAAACTTTTCCAATATGATGCCAAAACTCTTAATATGACTGCAGCTCCATTGATATCCCTTTGTACGTGGGCACATGGGAGTGCTGTCTCAGATCAACAACTCAGTGAGCATTCTGTTTTCCCAGGGCGGAGGACATGGCAGCTCTGATTTACCCATTTGGAGATCTCTGTCAAGGATTACTGCAGGGCAGGGAAAGAACTCAAAGCACAGGCGTAAGTGATATAGCTGAGTATCATCAGCAGACTCATGGCACTCTACTCTATGATTAGAATTGATCTTGCCGAAAGGTACCACCTGTGCATCAAAGCAGATGGGAAATGAGATCCTTGAGGAAATGCCACACTTCAAATCCCTCAACTGCCACTTGTCTTCAAAGCTATGTAGCTTAATTCTCCATTGTCTTGTAGATACAGACACCCCACACCCTCTTCATATGAGCCATCTCATACTCACACAAACAGCAACAAAATGAAAGCCTATGCCAGGGCAAGCTGATGCATAGACAATATTAATGGAAAACAGATTACAGGAACAGAAACAGATTCCCAGATGAAACTTTCTTGAAATATTCAAGTTGAAGATTAAAGTTATTAAATTTTTACATATTATGTAGCTGAAATAGAATAAAATATGACAAGAAAAAAATTAGAGATGAAAATACAGTCTATTAATACAGCACTGGAATGAGGTTTCTCCTCTAATAGTAAAAAAAGAATCTACTGTGCTTGTGTACAGCAGAAACTGTGGGTTTATTTTGCTTTTACTTAGAGAGGCACAGCTTAGGAGTTATCCTGGAGTCAGTATGTTATGCTGTCCTCAAGAACTTCTAGGAAAAATGACAGGTTAACATGAGTCTCTTTCCCACTGACAAAATTATCACTTTGGCAGACAGTCTATAATTATCCTGCTCTCCATATGATCCTTGGGAAGGCGCCACTTGGATTTTCTGGCATATTCTTAAATCTGAAATAAAACCAGTAAATTTCAAAAAAAGAAATTTCCTTGGGGCTCCATATTCTATTCACAGCAGTTGAAAATAATCCAATAACCTGTAAAAAGAAATTTTACATTTCCATTAATTTCCTGTTTATATTACATTTGGCCTCCATAGAGCATTTATTATTCAGTTACTTAAATTGTGGTGAAAATTGGAAGTATCTCAGCTTATATACAAAATGTGTATTTTTACATACAAGATACTTTAAAAGTGAATTTTACAGATTTTTTTATTTATGTGGAAGCAAGCAGAAAATTTATTTCATCTTTACAAGACAAAGTGAGTGACGTGAACATCTTATTGCATGGTTTTCTTGTGCCTAAAATCCCCATCCAGTCAAAATGTTACTGGCTATTCTGGTAAGCAGTAATGCAGCTTGAGTTAGCTGTCAGTATCAGTAACCAAAACATGTAGCTCTTATAAGAAGATAGGTTATGATTTTAAAGCAGGTCCTAATAGCTGAAGCAAAAATTGTAAGCCCCTGATCTATGAAGATTCCCACTGCAATTAGAGAGAAGTGTAAGGTTTAATGAGAGGTATCGGTGTGGGTATAACGTTTGTCCTGACTACCTTAAATCCAAATTGCTTTCAATCTCTACACTGTAGTTAAGATAGGGGCTATGATGTCATAAATTTGTGTATGAAAGTGGTAACAGGCTGTAACAAAGCAAGAAAGTGATGCTGTGTTTGGTGGTATTTGCCACTCTGCTACTAGCAACACCAGTAGTGGAAAAAACCTATCAGAGAATTCCTGTTTGAAATCAATAGTCATGATAATGGCAATGGCTTTCAAGAGGCTAATACTCAACTTGCTGCTTTTCCTAAATCAGTTTTATCAGACTGCCTACAGGTGTATCACGGCTGAATTATAGCAGGTACACGGACATTTCACTGAGTAATACCTGATGGAAAACAGTATTATGAGTTAACTTATAATACTCGTAGTTTTGACTGATTCATGCCAATGCAGTAATGCAATAATGCTGGGCAACAGCACAGTACATAGTGTCAGGAAGTGATACTTGAAAAGAACACTTGGCAAGGAAAGGTGCAGAATATTGAATAGACAATTGAAAAACCTCTGAAATAAGCCAAATATATAGATGCTTCATGTAACTAAGCATTTGCCACCATAAGATCTCTCCAACACTGTCTTAAATGGAGAGGAATTAATACATCTGTGTTGAGGCACTGAAAACCTGATTAATCCGAATAATTAAACAACCAGAGAAAGAAAATTTCCCTCTAGAGCAGGCCCCTTCATAACATAATTTACAGGCTCTGAGGACAAAAAGTAGCATGGTCATCACAGAAAATAAGACACAATCCTGGGACAACCATGTGCTTCCATCTACGAATATCCAATTCTGGAAAAAAAAAAATCACTAGCATAAAGATATACTGGGTACTGTTATCACTGTACAATCTGCAAAGCTTTACATAGGGATAATTGTGTATGAACAACAGAAACTTTGGTCATCATTAAAATGTTTATTATAGCAGCAGGTACACTATTTTTTCAAACCTTTACATTTTGAAAAATCACACCAAATTTATCTACAATCTATTACTGAACTCCACACAAAATATAATTTATTAAATGACTTTTTGTTATTTGTTAGTTCTTGTCAGAAAATCTGAAATAATTTTTAGGATAGGAAGATCACACCCTTCCACCCATTCTTCTAAGTAGTTCTTCAGTCAGACTTAACAGGAAAGCAGTCACTGATGAAGTCACTGATGAACTGTGAATTGTTGTGGAGTAAGGTCAGAAAAAAAATGGAGAAGCTGAAAGTGATTCAAAATAGAGTCCTTCAAAATAAAAATGTGAAGTTTTAATCAGGATTCCCCCTTCCTCCCTCCTTTTACTTCATGAAAAGTTATACAGTGTATTTGAAAACACACTTATTTTCTCATTGTTAAATGAAAATTGGATTTAAAGTATTCAGCTTGAATCCTGTACAATATTTTGTGTATTATGTAAAATAACACACTGATATTATTTGAATAGTAAAGACTATGCAATTTCATTACCTCATCGTCTTTCTAATATTGTATTTTAGTGATATGGTTATAAAAATAGTCTTACATATAAGTTTTCTTTAATGCTGTAAATGTTAGATTGTTTCTTTATTGTTAAGAGTTCTTTTATGTCAGGTTTATGAGAAAACTGGCTCCTGCATTGAAGACTTAGAGCTCATTTAAAGCTCTTGAGATAGAATAACATGCAGGTGTCAGTCCTCCAAATTTCACTGAAGATTAACCTAATATGCAATATGGTGACCTAACAGATCTTCATTTGAAAGAAATCTGAAAAGTAATCTCTGATATAACCGGAGAGAGAGAACAACCCAGTGGGATTTCCACCTCTTCATTTCCTAATGAGTTTTTTGATAATGAGAGGTGACTTTGCCAGTCACTGTGGGCTCTATTACGTCTAATTTACTCCACTTCACTCTCCTTGTTAATTATTAACACTAGCCTTTTTATCCTCATGAGACCACATTCCACTTTTTCCCTTTTTAGATTTTTTTTCTAAATCTATCTTTATGAAGGTTATAGTTTTTGAGAAAAGGTTTTCACTTAGGGTAAAGCTAGAATGATTTATTTCATTTTTGAAGACTGTAACATTGATTATATAAGCATGGGGAGCTCTTTCTAATGACTTTAGTGCAGTTAGAAGGTGAAAAGGCTGTTAATTAAAGAATAAGCACTGAGATATGTTCCACTTGGGAATCAGTTCTTGGTAGAGTGGTCACTTGCCACTTGTTAACATATCCACCGATTAAAAGCTGACTAATTTCCATGGTTGCTTTCCAATAGTTCTGGGGAAAAAAAAAAAAAAGAGTATAATTTTCTAGATTGCTTTGACTTGCCAGCCACTGTCATTTACTATATCTTTTGCCATTAGGGAATTACTTAAATTGGTATACAGGTGTGACATTTCATACAGCAGTCATTTCATACCCTTCAGTTAAGGTTTTAAAATCTTTCTAATAACTGCTTTGACATGAAAGTTGTTTTAATAATTTAGCACTATTATCCATTCAATCTTCTAACGAAAGAAAAATCAGTAGCCTACTGATGTAGCCTGCATGTCCTTTGCGTGTGAGGACATCCCTCATTTGTTTCTACAACTTCTCTCAGGTTGGACCCAAAGTGCAAATGAACACAAATGACACAATAATGTAGTTAAAACTGGTGTCACAAATCCTTCTTCTAAGACTACTGTAAAATACCTCCACAGCTTTTGAAAACCAAGTAATTGTTATAAGCGCACATAACATCAAAATTAGAGATGCGCTTCCTAGACTGAAAATGTAAGACGGTAGGAAAGACACCTCAGTATAAGTCTGAAATGTTTAATCTGAATTTTTGATGATCAGACATTCATTTAAAGTAATGCAGAATGCATGTTGCAGGAGCCTAACCCTTAAGAGATCTGAACTAAGACTGAACATTTCCTACACACTTCTGAGCAGCCTTCTAAATTGATCTTGAATTACTACCAGCATGGCAATTTTAATACATTTCTATAGTTGCAGTTTGTCCATCAAAGTATCCAGATGAAACATTCATTAATATCTTAAAAACAAACCAAGGGAAATGCTAACAGATACATTTTCTTTCACTAGGATAATATGTGAAGACAGAACATCAGGAATATGGCATTTCCTGTATTGCTAAATGTCAGTGTATGGCAACATAACCAATGAAAAGAGATCTCTAAACTGGATTTTAATGTTCTTTCACTCTGTCCTAGACCCCATCGAACGTGGTGTAGTAATAGTGACATTCAACAATCCAGTTTAAGATTCAGCTTTAGTTCAGTGGCCCTGTCCATTTGCTCCTTTCTTTCCATGAATTTTGTCATCCATGATGTTGCAGTGAATTGTACATTTGCTAGTTGCTCCATTTCATGACATGGTGCTGTGGCCAACAAGTATTATACTGAGATGACCTATAAATTCTGATAAATACTTGGTAGCTAAGGTTAACAATAATACAGTGATAAATAATACAGGTTGCAATATGTATAACCTTGCAGAAAAGCTCTTGAATACTATTTTCAATTCTTTCAGTCAAGTAGCTTCCATACATGGAGCTAAAATTCTTAAAAGCTATTGAACTTACATAGAAATTTAATACATTTTCCTGGAAGAGTCAAAAATATTTTTTGTATTTATAATTAAAAAAATATAAAATTTTGTAATAACTTTAATCATTCAATAAAACCAGCAGTTGGATCTCCAACAGAATTAAAAAACAGTAGATAATTTTGTCATTTTTGTCAAGATACAATACAAGTAAACATATAAAAAATAGCACAAATATATTTTTTTTCTTTATGATGCCTTAAAACGATAGATGCAATTCAATGTTTTAAAATTAACACCTAATTAATTTTCTTTGGTTTCACTGGTTATGTCCTCAATTCCATTACAAAAATCAGTTCCACACAAAACATGCCTAGAACATCCCTTAACTATATAAAAAAATAAATTCTCTTTTCAAAGACGAGTAAAAGCAAGATAATGTGGCTATTTCAAATTTTGGTGTCCAACTCAAATAACGATACAATACACCAAGTGAACATAATACACTGATTTGTTGTGTGTATCTTACTGCATTCATGCTAAGCCTACAGTACTTTTATAGACATAATAGTCTGAAAGTACTTTATCTGAAGGCTTAGTACAAAATATTAACTACAATTTTATTTAAGCAGTATAGATTAAATATAAAACATTAAATACATATTGTGCTGTTTGTACATCTTGATTTAAGACTGAGCAATTTGTGAATATTGAATGTCTAAGGGATTACCAGAACAAGGACTGAAATGGTGCAAGGATAAACAGCTCAACTTCCAAGAACTGGAGCACCAGCATATATATCATAAACACAGGCACTGTCACTTTTATTTTGAGTATTATATTACTTAGAAACCTTATTCTAAGGTGTGGGTACATTGAAAAATCTTATTCAGACAATGCATAAAAAACTTAAGATCTTACTGTCATTTCTGAGGGCGTTATTCAGCAGCTGGAAAAGTGGAAAGCTGTCCCAGGAGTCCTGTGGCTGTGCCTCGAGCGCCGAATCCATATCAACAGAATACAGAGACAAAAACTTCTCTGCATGCTCAGCCAATAATTCTGGCCACCAAGCGAATGCCTGCAAATATGTCAAAATAGAATTACTAAACAGGAGTCATAAAGCAAAGAGATGTGTTGTATCTATGGCAAAATACATTTGGATATGTCACATCCTATCTCATTTGGGGAGAATGAACTGGCCAAGTGAAAAATGTGAAACTATTTTATGAAAAAATTGCATCAAAATTGTAAAAAATCAAACAGAGCATCCTGGGAAAGATGATATAATCAAAATGTAACACAAAAAATTTAAAAAGGAGCATAAATCTCTGCAAGTATTTTGTCAGACAGGAAAGAAAAAGAAGGCCTTATCCTTGAAAAATTACTGTATGTGCTGCTTTTGATTTCATTCAGTTCTAAGAGTATAAGTAACCACATTAATTCATTTTTCAACTAAATTCTTATGAAGACATTTTGCACTCATTTGTTAGTCAGAAGGGATGGTTTTAGTGTGACGTTTTATTCCTTGAAGTCTAAGCATTTTTTTAATAGATACAGAGCACTTTTTAATTCCTGTTTTTTCCTTAAAGATGTTGGATCTCCTGAGGAAGGCATCCAGTTTTCCTTCCACAAATGCTATAAATGCATCTTTGGAAATTCATTAATGTCTATATTAATTTTCAGTAACTTAACAACATGTTGGAATATACAGTTTCCTTTGGTAAAAATTTAGATTCTTATGTAATCCTAGCTTAAAAGAAGAAATCTGTTAAAAATAGTGTCAGCAAGCAAAGCCAGCTTCACATTAAAGACTGCTTCACATGTAACTTGTACCTTTTTACTGTCACTTAAATCTAAGCTTTGAAAGGTCAATATTGAAGCTGAGTATTGTATTTGAGGGACCTGCATGATTCTGGAGTTAAAGATGAAGGTGAACTTACGAAATAAGAGGAATATCACATACCACTGACAGTTCACAAAAATATGCGACAGCGAGAAATATCTACATATACTAGATAAGAAAGTATCTTAGTTTTCAAACTTATGGCTCTCATATTGAATATCTTGTTCTGAATAGTTTTGAATTACCAGCATGGGACATACGTAGCTTGATCTATACAAGTGCTGAGTTCCCACATCTTCAAATACAGCCACAGAAATCCTCACATGCATTTCTGCAACGCAGGTTCTAGATAATGTAGAATCATGTACTCACGCTTGAAAGGCATCAAATTAAAGACAACTTTTGAAAAGTGATCTACAAATATGTTTTTGCATTCTGGACTTTCTGATGCCTGTAATTCTTTTTGACATGGGCCAAATAGAGAAAAGATGAACTGGCAAGATGTTTTAAATAAATGTTGAGCATTCTTTGCTATTACTGAAAAGTACTTTGTACATTTCAGTGTCAGGACTGGAGGATGCTGATTGCCACCATAGTAAAAAGAAAAGATGAGGCTTCAAAAATTTTGGCAAGAATTTGAAATGGAGTCTTTTTCCTTAAACCACAAGAAGTTTCTCATTAGTAAATTCTGTTTTAATGGAAGCTCATTAAAGGAACAGACTCCTTACCCAAGAAAATAATTAAATGCAAAGAATGCCGATGTCCCTTCTAGTAAGCAAAACTCTTCAGAAATTACTGTCAAAACCTCAAAACAAAGCAAGACCAGAAAACCAGCACTTTTTCTTTCTATCTTCTCCCCCTTTGTAAATGACACTTGAAACCAGACAGAAATTATTCTGACCCTCTTAAGAGATAACCATCATTGCTCAGGCAGTAAGGAAGAAGAATAAAAAAATCCAAATACTACAGCTAAGATAGTTGTTCACTCATTATGTGTAACATGAAAACAGGCTAAAGGCAATTAGCAATTGATGACATAAATTCTAAGAAAACAAAAACTGTCTGGACTGAAGGAAGAACAAAGTTCTCAGATTACAGAAAGACACACAAATGTGGCAATACAACACGAGAAATCATCAGAACAATTTATGCTACACAATCAATGCACAGCTACATGCTATAAATGATGAAAAGTAATGCTTAGTTGATCAGATATCACATACCTCTCTTCCCTTTCGGAATCCCAGATATTTGGAAGTGTTATAAGTTAAAAAAAAAAAATAAATCTAGTATTAAAAAAAGTGATATACCATTTTAGGGGTTACTGATCCTTTTCATCAATTGCACCATTAAACAGTGAGTATGTACTTAACATTAGGATATGAAATCACCATATTTGATCTTCAGTTTTGAGTAGGGAATGCGCAATTTTACTATTTTGTTCTCAGATATACTTGAATATTGAAAATCTGAATGCTCTATACATTTCAGTAAAATTGAACATTTACTATATGAATGAAGGGTAGAATAATCTTAAAATTATTCTCAAGCTGTCTTAGATTAGATTGAAAACTTCTGCTGAATGGATTTTTCTGAAGGCATGTGCAATATATTTACTCTTCTGAAAAATACCACATTTCTGTCTGCAAATACATAGTACAGAAAGTAATCTTTGAACAGAGGTGTTTAATCATACATGGATCATTTGATCTGTGTTTTTTTGTGTTCTTTTCCACAGAAGTCTTATATTCTTACAGTGATGCAGGTCCTCAAAAGACAAAGACAACAATATATACATTTTATTAAGTAATCATTATAGAATTACACAGTGGCAACAGTAGTGTAGAACAGAACCTCAAGGGAATTAATTTCAAACCATCAAAACAGCTGTTTTTTCACTATGAGATAAAACATCTATAACAAGTTCACACATGACAGATGTAAGCTAAAAACTAGATTCCATAGTGTGATATAAAACCAGATGTTTTGAATGATCATATTTATAGCTATATATACTAAACCATGTTTACCCCTTTGCATATTTTCCCCAAAAATATTTATCAAGTTTTTTAAGAATATTTTAAAAACAATTTCCTGAACCTTAGAAAACTATATTTATTAATTAAATGTTGATAATATATAAAATTGTGTGTACCTGGTCAAGTTTATTTTTGTAATTCCTTGATATAAAAAAAAAGTGCTATAATTCTGAATATTCTAAATATTATGGTTTCTGTATCATGAAGCAAGACTTGAGAGTAAGAAACATGAAATTGTTCTATTTTATTCCTTCTACCATATAATGGCATTTAAAAAGCTCAAATTTAAAAGCAGTACTTTTCCAATCAACAGAAGAGCAATGTGAATGCAATTATTATACCCATCGTTAAAATCAAGACATATACAGCTGATGAAAACTAGCATTCAGTTATATTTTCTATTTTGAATGAGAGGTGAAAAGTTGGAAGGCACAACTGTATAAGGCTATGAATGTTTTCCACACCATTTCACCACCTCCAGCACAAAGATGCTTTCTCTATTTTATGCTCTTTAATTTTTATTTCTAAACCCACAGTTCATTCAAGCGAATTCAAGTAGAGTTTTATTTCACTTCACTTTTCATAAGCTTCAAGTCTCTTATTCCTCTGTAAATGTGAACTGCCTTAAACATATGTCAGAAAGTAAAGCTAAAATGTTTCTTGACAGAATTGCTTCACATCAGGGGAGAAAAAAACCTTAGGACAAGCCATTCTCTACGTCAAATACAGTTACGACCTCACCTCTGAATGATGTTCTTCATTTTGCTGCAATACTTCGATACAGAGTTCTGCAAGGTGAAGAACCTCTTCCAGTTTTCTAGCAGGTGTTGCTTGGTTCATGGTCTCTACATAAATGTCAAATGCAAACCAAAATTGCTTTAGTTACAAATAAGACTCAACGGCAAGAGAAAGCGATGTCAGAAAGGAATGGGAAAGGTGCAGTTACAATTTTCTGAAGTATAAGTAATTTCATGTGTTAAGGACATTCATTTATAAATGCAGCTGAATGTCCAGATCACTAGAAAGAAAAAATATTTAATTCAGAAAAGAATCACTGATCATTATGAACATTATCTCATTTAATATATGAGAACTAACAGGTGCATCAGTGTATTAGATGCTCAACTTCTGCAACAAGCAAGTAGTAATTCTCTTCAAGGTCAGATATACAAAGACAGCAGACAGTAGAGACCTTTTTCATTATTGTACCATCAGTACAATGCTGTTCTCACTAGATGACTCATTATTGTCATCAACAAGATTAATGCATTTTGCAGCAGTCAAAAATCCCAAAAGTTTTATCTAAATAAGACACTGCATTTTAGGTGTATTTAGCACAAACCACAATAATAATTCAAAGAACTATTTTCTAATAACTAATTATTCAAATAACTATTTTTCTACCTCCTGTTCACCAATAGGAGTGAATCTACATTCTTTTCAGTTCCATAGTGAACAGCAGCACTATAAAAGAGATTTTTATAACAGAATTGAGACAAACTGACTAAAAGCTCCACATAGAAGAAAACAAGGACAAATGCAGAAGTTATAAATTATATGACGATCACTGATTCTACAGAGTAGACTTCAAAAAGAAGCAAACAACAAAGGTAAAACTATTGCCTGAAATTCTTACAGGACAATTAAACTCAGTCTACTATTCAGTTAAAAAAAAATAAAATCACAGGACTATATCCCAGGAAAAGTCATGGGAGATAAGGGAAAAGACCAACTGAATTTTTTAGCAACTATAGTTTAATCAGTAGAAGTAATTTGTCCATACATAATTTATATCATTAGGAATAACTTCAGTATCAGCTATATGAGCTTGTTTACTTAACTATACTCTTGTCCTTGAGTGTAAACCATGGGATGGAAATGTTATTGCACAATATAAGCACACGTAAAATATGGTCACATTAGCAGGGTTTGCAGAGGACTGATGAAGCTGGTAACATAAGGTAAGTGAGGGTCTCAGGAATACTGTTTTCCCATTTTCTGTGAATGGTCACGGGTCACACAAATATCAAATCACATGAATACAGCAGAAAATTCTGCTGACATTTCTTTCTCACTTTAGGCATACATCATGACATAGAACATTATCGGGCTAATTAAAAAAATGTACACGACCTCCCTTGGTGTCAGTAAGAATATCAAACTGCATGCAGTAAGTAATTTTTAACATTTAACATTTCTGGCAAATCAAAACAACTTTTCAGACATCTTAAAGGCAGGTGACCTTGTCCAGTTCTTCAGCACTAACAGATGCATAGTACCTTGATGAAATATATAGCTTCAATGCAATTTTTGAAGAAACAGTGGATTAGAACCTCCAGCAAACATCTGCTTAAAGGTGTCTACAAAACCAAATTTTTTTCATTCAAAAAACAAAGTAGGCAAATTAGTTACTGAAGCAACTAATTTTTTTTTTTTTCCAAATCTTAAGACCACATAAGGAGACATGTTAAAATAGTATGATTTCCAAAACAACAGTCTAACTCAAGAAAGAGCTATTGCATGAACATGTACCAAGCACAAAACATGCACCACTACACGAAACTACTTTCACAATGTCAAGATCACAGTTATTAATAATGTACTGAATTTGAAAATTTGATCCTGTGGAACAATTATATGAATATAACCATAACTATATTAATGCATTATGTCAACTGTGATTAAAAAGAATTGGTCCAGCCCATATTATTTAATTTATAGTGTAAGGACTACGATTGGATTTGGACTTAAATAGTGGTCTCTATGCTTATTCAGGACTGAAAATGCTGTTTCCTCTAGTGGTGTGTCCTCTCCTCCCTGAAAACACAGTGAGTACTATTCATACAGCTGATACATCACTATCTGTATCACTGATGTTAATGAGTCCTAAAAAGAAACCAATGATATTAATACAGAGTATGACTGGCACATCTGATTTCAGCATAAATAACTCATTTTATTACAAATTCAGCCTCATCTTCATAGACTTTACCACTAACCAAGTAAACATAATAATTGCATTCGTAATTGCTTTCATTCCTAATGAAACCAAATAAGCTGTAAACGATTCAAAAATTATCTCCTAGAAGGGCTCCTCTAAATTAGTAAGAAAGAAATTCTAATAATTATAATGAATCTGATGTTGCATTTTTGCACTGGAGCAAGTTCACTTATTTCACACCTGGAATAAGATCAAAATAGCCTAAAAATGGCTATTGAACAGATGTCATTATCAGTAGGGAGAGCAGGAGAAAGACCATAGATTTACTAGCTAACTGTGAGATTGTCCCAAACCACCACTGTGATGAGATCATGATGAAGAAAAATATGGTTTCAGGGATGTATTAATTCCACTAAGCAAGACACTGAGGAAGTGGAATTCTAGTAATCTGTGTTGAAGTGATAAATTTTGATCAGAAATGGCATTGAAAGGATAAGAATACTGAATTTCAATTAGAAATAGCATTCAATGGAGTCTGGGTTGTTTTGGTGTTTGTTTGTTTGTTAATAAGCCTAAGAAAATGAAGGATGAAAGAGGAGATGAGAAGTGCTCTCACACAGACAATGTGGAAATACAGTTTTCCCACAGTGAGAACCTAGTAGGAAGAAGAATACATCCGTATGATCAGGGATGATGCTGGCATAAAAATAAATCGGTCACAATAAATTATTTAAGACAGAAATTGCGAGGATTTCAGTCATTATGGGACTACTGTTCAGACCTTTTTTTTTTTTTTTTTTTTTAATAGGATTAGTATGTTTAGAAGGAAAAAGAGACCAAAACTGTAAATTTCCCTTTAAGGTGAGTTTTGCAAGTATCTGAATATTCATTCATAGAAGGAATGACTGAAAATATGGGACAGATTATGCTCATGAATTCCAGTTTCAAGTTTGCATGAAATTCCCCATCCTATTTACTATTTACTAGTTTACTCCAAAACTATTTATTATGGGTAAAAACATGCAAATTACTCTTGATACTTCCTAGAACTTTCAACAGTATTTTTAAAATCATTATTTTCCTATAAGATTTATTGGTAAGACATGGCAGAATATTGAACTCACTCTGCATCCTTGGACAAATCTCTCTAATTTTGTTGTCATCTACTTACAGAATAAATCAATACATGCAGTTTCATTTGTATGGGGTATGCTTCCCTAGCTTTTGCTTAGGCTTCATCTAAAGCTTCCTCTTCCATCTGTAAGTTACCACATCAGCTAGTCTTTTTTTTTTCTGTGACTAAGAACCTTTCACTTTCAAAATCTGTCTTTACCTGGGTGTATAAATAAAGGGCTACAAACTAATTTGAAAGATAATGAACTAAATATGATTTGTTTTTTTTTACCAAACAAGTAGTATATTTGAAATGTGAGTATCAATAAACTGTTACCTAGAAGTTTTAAAACCTCCAAAAAACCCCTCCATCTGAGCAAAATACTGTGCTTGTCTTCATAAGTGTAAAAAAAATTACAGGAATGGAAATCAGTGCTGTCAGTTTTCATTATATTCATGATGTCTTTCTCCCCACAATTACTAAGGGTTGTTAAGATGTGTTTACACTGCTCAAACTAACAAGTTGCAGCAGGAGTCGAGTTAGTAAATATGCTGCTTGACATCTTTTAGAAAATAAACAGAAAAAGCCATCAATCATCTGTTTTCAGCTTCACATTCTGCCGAAGTGAAAAAGCAAGCCAGGCTTTGCAAATAATGGATGCTTTCTCAAGTATGCATTATCAGTGAGTCACACAGGTACCAAGAAAATATTGTTAAATGAGCTCAGCTAACTGACTAAAAAGCAACTGAAATGAAAAGGTGACTGCATCACTGACTGATGGCGCTTAGGGCCACAGGGAACTGACCTGTGTCACACAGGCCAGAGAACTCCCCGTTCCTCCTTTCTTGAGCCCATCAGGATGTCTAAAACCTACTTCAGCTTGCTTTCCAGAAAAGAGTTCATCCTTGAAGACAAATGTACAATTCACCTTTTTCTCCACAGTGTGTAAGCTGTTAAACACTTGTGTTTAATTTCTCATAGGCATCTGCTGAACACAGGAGTCTGCTGATTCGATAGGTGATTCTTCTTCTCAGGTATGAGTACAGTGCAACACGGAGGTACCTGTCTCTGGTCTGCCAGTCTTTCCTCTGATGGTACAGCATATATCCATTATGTTTTTTTTCCTGTCCAGTATTTCATCTTTCCTCCTTTTCTTCAAACAAGCATATCCAGATCGAGATGCTCAGGAGAGCCAACCTGGCTCCAGGCCAGAGATTCTCATGCAGACCAGCGGCAGGGGTACTGGAAAAAAGGCATGCATGCCAAGAGACCCCAAGTTCACAGCCCTGGTGGGCTTATAGGTACCTTCATATCCAGACAGTGATATGGGACTGGAGACTTCTGTATAGTTTTGGATGTGGACAGGCTCATTTTATGCCAAACTGCGAAAGAACATCCAATTTCCATTTGGATCCTTTATGTAACACAAGTGGCATTTGTTTGAATTTTTGTTGGCACTGTTGCTCTGGTTGCTGGCAGCACTCAGCTGTTACGCTACTTAACATTAATGCTACCAGCATTAAAGCCTGGAGAAAGTGCACGATGCCTACTAATGGAGGTGTCTGACCAGCAACTAATTTATTTCTATGCACATGCCAGAATTAGACGCACAGGAGAGCAGATAACGCAATGTCTGTTAGCTGTCAAACACCTTCCAGGATATGCTGCACACACAGCAGTGCATGGCCTGAACAAGTTTTGGAGTTTCTGGAGAAGTATTGCCTGTTTGGATATTGAACAGAGAGAGCTAAATCCATCTTACCTCTTTCCAAGTCCAGTTATAGTGCATGGAGCCTAACTGAGCTACCCTTTATTCTATACCAGCTCTCTTGCCAAGAAATCTGACTGATTCACTCTAAAGAGAAGCCTGAGAGCGAACTCGTACTGATGCAGAGGGGATGACAGGGAAGCCTTACAGTAAAGCAGGTCATAATATAATTTCATAATACAGATACATCATAATTTGGCCTGTATAAAGCCAACTCTTCTCCAGTAGAGCCCATTAATCCAGATTTATTTTTTTTTTGACATGTGAAACCAGCAAGATTGCTTCTAGACTTGCATCAAAAGCAGTACAAACATCAATAAACTACAGCTAATATGTGTTACTAGACCTGAACAGACTGTGCAGAATTAATCCAAAACTCAGAAAATCCACCCACAGATAATGTCAATTTGACTGCGGTGGATTTTCTAGCAAATTCTCACAGAATTAATTCTGCATGAAAAAAGTAAGGAGTGGACATCTGGGAGGACATCCTATATTCTTGTAATAAAAAAAAAATAAAATACATACTAGCTTTATATAGATAATGGCATTTAGCTTTAATTATGGAATTGAAACGAGTCTTTCCATAGTTGCTTTCTATGAATTCTACAGGACTTTAAATTCTGGGGACAAAAAAAAAAAAAAAAATTCTGGAGAAAAAAAAAAAATTAATTATCATTATCACCTATGTAGAGAGATTCTAGTCTATATCATTTTAGAAACCAGATCACACTTCAATGTCTTCAGTTTTTTAACATTTGTCATAGTATTCAATGATATTACTTTCATGGGACAATCACAGGTAGGTTTTGACTTTTATTTTGTTTTGCCTACTTCATTTTTTTTTAAATTAGCGAAAATTCACTCAAGGAAAAAAATCCACGAAAAATGAAAACAAACAAAAATCTGAAAAGAAAAGCAACAGAAGAAAGGCAGAGGTGAAAAGAAATCTCCATTTTTAATTGCTGATCAGATCAGAGGCATTTAATTTATGATTCTTTCTATTCCGGTTTTGGAAACACAGATACAAGCAGTTGGAATTTTTCTTCCTGCCCCTCATATCTAATTTCTCTTCAAAAGGGAAAGAGCCAATGTTCTCAGCTCTTCCTGTTCTGCGGAATAAAACTCAGAGGTAACAAATATGGTAAACTGGAGGGGACCACAAATGAACACATCTGACATACTAAACTGACAGAAAACTGAAACCTGAAAGTGCAGACTTAGTAATGTCTTTTAAAAATCTAATAATTTTGAGACTCCAAATTTTAGGGAGTTACTGAAAGATGACAACAACAAATCTAATGCCAGCAGGAAAGGAGGAGGGAAAAATGATGTTGACAGTTGTTAACTAAAATTTTGAAGAAACAACTAATTGATGACCTAAAATAAACCGAAAACAGAGAAAAATGTAACACAGATTTGCACTAGACTTGTGCAGTAGCTTTCCCTTATATTTTCTTATAAAAGAAATTCATCAGATCTCATTTATTCTGACTTTAATAAAGTATTGGATACTATGCCTCCTGGTAAAACTACCAGTTAAGCAGAAGAAAATGAGGATTAATAAAGAAACAGTGTGTTGGATAAAAAAGCTGCCTCAAGAGAAAGACAATAGGTAATACTGAGAACGAGCAAAAAAGGCTTCTTGAGGAATTCCTTGAAGATCCATCTTAGGGCTGAGCTTCCTTAATATTTTCACCATTGAGTTCAGAATAAATATTAGGAGTGCACTGATAACAATGGTGTAAAACACTAGCAATAGAAAGCAGGGTCAAAATGCAGTAACAAGTATTGGATAATTCCAAAGAATGGGAAAGAGAAGCACAATTTAATACTTTAAAAAGGTGGGCAACACATTTTGACACACAAACAGCAAAGAACATTTGCTATAAACTGGGAACTTGTCAATTGGAAATGATCGAAACTCTGAAGACTGAGTGGTATGAGCTTTTCACAGAATGGCTGTGTGCCACAAGCATAATATAGACATCAAAAGACAAGTGTTCCTCAATATGCACCCTGGTCGAGGTCCTCCTGCAGCAGGTGGCTGAGCTGTGGGACACTGCCAATAGGCTAAAAGATGTCAGGGAAGATGAGAGGAAGCAGGCCTGCTTGCTTCAGGCTGAAACTGTGCAGGGGCTTCAAGCGTCCACTGCAGCTCATGGAGGCAAGGAGTTCGTTAACCCAGGAACCTGGGAAACAGTAACAGAAAAAGCAAACAAAAAAAGGAGGAAGAGGACAATTAAAAGCAAGGGGCTTCCTCCTAAATCTGCTGTCCCCACACAGAACTGCTTTGCAGTTCTGCAGGGCGTTAACAAGGAAAGACACTGACACCATGAACAACCTGGCTGATGCACTGGTAAAAAAGATTACTGGTGCTGCCAGGAAAAAGAGGCAGGTCATAGTAATAGGGAACTACTTTGAAAGGCACAGAGGCACCCATCTGTTGGCCTGACCCAGTCTCAAGGGAGTTGTGTTGCCTACCAGGTGCTCGGACCAGGGATGTTGCAGAGAGGCTGACTGCTCTAGTAAGTCCCCCAGGCTATTACTCACTTCTAGTGATCCATGTGGGTGCTAGTGATATAGATAGCAGTGGCCTGGAGAACATAAAGAAGGACTGCAGAGCCCTGGGAGAGGTGCTTAGGGGCTCTGGAGCTAAGACAGTCTTTTTGCCAATTCTCCAGGACACAGGGGAGGATCTACAAAAAGCTAGGAGGATTGGACAGGTTAATAAATGGTTAAAAGGGTGGTGTCATAGTCAGGGGTTTGGGCATTTAGAACATTGGACTTGATTTGGGAGGCCAGGTCTACTGGGTATTGGTGCAGCTAGTCTGACAACAAAGGGGAAGACCAGTTTTGGTAGGAGGCTTGCCAGACTGGGCAAGGAACCTGTAAACTAGATGTGTTGGGGGAGGGGGGCATCATTCCATCCAAACACACCCAGTCAGTTGCCAGCACTTTGGAGCAATGTAGAGATATTCCAGCCACTCCAGCCCATGAGCTGGCTTTATATGGAGCTCAGCCCACATGTTCCTATACAAACGCCTGTAGCATGGGGAACAAACAAGAGGAATTAGAGATGCGTGTACATCTACGGGGATATGATATAATAGGCATCACAGAAACATGGTGGGATGGCTCCTATGACTGGAGTGCTGGAATGGAAGGTTACAGGCTCTTTAGAAAAGACAGGCCCGGCAGGCAGGGAGGGGGAGTTGCCCTTTATGTTAGGGATAGGCTGGAGAGTACAGAAATCAGTCCCAGGACAGGTGAGCAGTCAACAGGGAGTTTGTGGGTCAGGGTTAAAGGGAAAACAGCTATAGGGGACATTACTGTGGGGATCTGTTACAGACCGCCAGATCAAGAGGAATCTGCGGATGAAGCACTCTACAGACAGATAGGAACAGCCTCACGCTCGCAGGCCCTTGTTCTCATGGGGGACTTCAACCACCCTGATATCTGTCAGAGGGACGGTACGACCCAGCACAAGGAATCCAGGAAGTTCCTTGACTGTGTGGAAGACAACTTCCTTCTGCAAGTAATAGAGGAGCCGACAAGGAGAGGCGCCATGCTTGACCTTGTGATCACCAACAGGGAAGGGCTGGTTGGAAATGCGATGCTCCAGGGCAGCCTTGGTTGCAGCGATCATGAGACAGTTGAATTCAAGATCATCAGGACAGTTAGAATTAAACTTGGCTAGGGATGTGAAAAATAACAGGAAGGGATCCTATGGGTACATTGCAAATAAACAACAGACTAAGGAAAATGTGGGCACTCTCCAGAAGCCATCAGGAGAACTGGCCTCCGTCTTCACTGGCAAATGCTCTGACCACACCACCCACGTCTTGGAAGGCAGACACAGGGACTGTGAGAATGAAGACCTTAGTCCCACTGTAGGAGAGGATCTGGTTTGAGACCATCTTAAGAACCTGAACATGCACAAGTATATGGCACCTGATGAAATCCATCCGCAGGTCCTGAAGGAGCTGGTGAATGAAGTTGCTAAGCCACTGGCCATCGTATTTGAAAAATCATGGCAGTCAGGCGAAGTTCCCAATGACTGGAAAAAGGGAAATATAACCCCCATTTTCAAGAAGGGGAAAATGGAAGACCCAGGGAATTACAGACCAGTCAGTCTCACCTCTGTGCCTGGCAAAATCTTGGAGCACATTCTCCTGGAAGGCATGCTAAGGCACATGAGCAACAACAAGGTGCTTGGTGACAGCCAGCATGGCTTCACTAAGGGGAAATCCTGCCTGACCAATTTGGTGGCCTTCTATGATGGGGCTACAGAACTGATGGACTGGGTAGAGCAGTTGATGTCATCTACCTGGACTTGTGCAAAGCATTTGACACTGTCCCACACGACATCCTTCTCTCTAAATTGGAGAGACATCAACTTGATAGGTGGATCACTTGGTGGATAAAGAACTGTCTGGCTGGCTGCATGCAAAGAGTTGTGGTCAATGGCTCAATGTCCGGCTGTAGACCAGTAACGAGTGGTGATCCTCAGGGAGTGGGACCGGTCTTGTTCAACATCTTTGTCAGTGACATGGGATTGAGTGCCACCCTCAGCAAGTTTGCCGATGACACCAAGCTGTGTGGTCCGGTTGATATGCTGGTGGGAAGGAATGCCATCCAGAGGGACCTTGACACGCTTGTGAGTTGGGCTGATGCCAACCTGATGAAGTTCAACCATGCCAAGTACAAGGTCCTGCACCTGGGTCAGAGCAATCCCAGGCACAGCTACAGGTTGGGCAGAGAAGAGATTCAGAGCGGCCCTGTGGAGAAGGACTTGGGGGTGTTGGTTGATGAGAAGATGAGCATGAGCAGGTTCAGTCTGTGCTTGCAGCCCAGAAAGCCAACTGTATCCTGGGCTGCATCAAAAGGAGCATGACCAGCAGGTCGAAGGAGGTGATCCTGCCCCTCTCCTCTGCTCTCGTGAGACCTCACCTGGAGTATTGTGTGCAGTTCTGGTGTCCTCAACATAAAAAGGACATGGAACTCTTGGAACAAGTCCAGAGGAAGGCCCCGAGGATGATCAGGGGACTGGAGCACATTCCGTAAGAAGACAGACTGAGAAAGTTGGTGCTGTTCAGCCTGGAGAAGAGAAGGCTGCGTGGAGACCTCAGAGCAGCCTTCCAGTATCTGAAGGGGGCCTATAGGAATGTTGGGGAGGGACTATTCATTAAGGACTGTAGTGACAGGAGAAGGGGTGACAGGTTAAAACTTAAACAGGGGAAGTTTAGATTGGATATAAGGAGGAAATTCTTTCCTGTTAGGGTGGTGAGGCACTGGAATGGGTTGCCCAGGGAAGCTGTGAATGCTCCTTCCCTGGCCATTTTCAAAGCCAGGTTGGATGAAGCCTTGGGTGAGATGGTTGAGTGTGAGGTATCCCTGCCCATGGCAGGGGGGTTGGAACTAGATGATCTTGAGGTCCTTTCCTACCCAAACTATTCTATGATTCTATTATATATTAGATCTAGCAGTCCTGTTACAATAGTACTGTTAGCACTGTGCAAGGCATCTCATGTGGACAACTGCTTAGTTCTTGTCAATGATGCTCAAGAAAGTGGCATTCAGATTTTAGTAGAGATGATAAGATGACAAAAATGAAGAACAGGAAGCTAAAACTCTGAGACAAGATGATGAAAGCCTAAGTTGCATGAGCACAAAACGTCTAAAAATGCATCATAGAGTGATGATGAAATGCTTTGAAGGAGGGAACTAAACCTCCTTAATTAGGGTTATAGAACTAGGTTAGCATGTTAAAACCTAGAAAGTAATTTGACTGTAAGGTGATTTCTACACCTGTAGAGCAATCAGGACTTGAAATGGCTTTCACATGGATAAAGCAGGGCTAGAAAAGGGGAAGAGCTGTGACAAAGACTGACAGCCCAGCTGTTAAGACAGAATGTGAGTATGTTCATGAAGGAGTATCACGATGTTGACCCAGCAATCTAGGTTTGTTTTTTTTCCAGACCTCTGCTTCAAAATTGACATGAGGGATACTTGCCCATATCCTCCTATTTCTGTTTAGCTGTGTAATAAACAGAGACCAAGAAGGTGCTATGCTGCTGCAACTCATTCATTTTTGTTTGTTCAGTGAAATGAACATGCATGGAGAGCTTTAATCACGTCCTCTCCAGGTACAATAACTCTCTCCACTTGTCTTCTCAATTTCAATAATGTTTGTAGTGTTCTTCTTTTTAAGTCTGATAGATCCTTCTGAGCCTTGAGGGCATTTACATACTACCTTTCCTTTAGAAACTTGTATGTAATGAGTATATTAACGATCAATGTCCTTTAAAAAAACGCAAACTGTTGAGTTGCTCCTGACCTTCTGTTGTATGGAGTTAACAGTTATTCAGCCTTTGGCAGTCTGTCTGATGGAAAGAAATATTGGGATGACAACTGTGATTTGTCTTTGAGCAATTGCATGCTACACAGTAACTATTTGCTCTGATTTTAATCGAATTTATTCTCATTCCTTTTATTAAAACTGTTTGGCACAAGGAACCCAGTATATTCTGTTACTACAGAATTTTAAAGAGAATGAGTTAAAAGACAAATTGCCTAATAATTTAAATTTTTACAATCTATTGCCTCAGAAATAATATCTAGGAACAATGACAGATGCAGCCCTGTTTGCTTCACAGCCATTTACCACTTCAATCTTTAACCCAGTCCTTTTATTTCTCCAGAGCAAGGTAATGCCCTTGTGCTGAAAAATGTATTTACATGTAAGCTGCTACCACTTATTTTAGGAAACGACAACAGCACAAGCAGAATACATTACTCCTCAGCCATTCAGATTTCAAACAAATGTAAATGGGGTAGACCATTAATTTCTGAGAAGGAATAACATAATTGTTTTTATTCTCTGTGTGTATTAATGGACATGTATAAAATATAAGTAAAAATATGAATTCTGTATAAGGAAGGCCATTGTTTTTGAAAGACAGAAAACAGGTGAGGGAGGCATGTAAATTCTATAAGCTGTTCACTGGAGGCTATACAAAATGCATCTGAAGAATGCTGTTTGTCAATGGCCTCAGAATCTAGCAGGTCCTGTTATGTTCAACATTATCAAAACGAACAGTTAATTCAAGTTAAATATTGAATAAGACAGGAAAATATGCCATACACAACATGATCTTAAAAGTACTTTCAGGCAGAGAAGTCTCAAAGGTAGCATGTGTTGTGATGAAAATGGTTTATACTTAAAAAGAGATTTTCACATATTGATTCTGTGATCATCTCCTTGACAAATTATAAAGCCTTGCTGCAGACTACAAGGGCATTATATGCGAGTTCTTAGACACAGTTCAAAATCATAATAGGTTTGTTGCCATTCTCTTCAAAATGGCAATTACACTGACTGAACAGATTAGCTACTCCATGAGAATTTCAGCCGTACATGTTGTAAGCAATGACATGCTGAACCCTGTATAATTGTCATTGCAACTGTAATTTTTATTGAAAAAAGCTGTTCTACATTCATAATAGTACAATGACACAGGAACACTAAATAAAATGTCATCCCAACTGCAAACAAATTCTGTTGATGCAAGTGCTGCTTATACCACCGTGTCTGCCATTAGGAAAGTAACCACTGTCTTTGGGAAAGCATTCAGTCTTGTTCAATTGAGCCTGCGAAAATGAGAGCACTCGGGGAATAGACCTGGGAACCAGGCAACCACACTGCTGAAAAAGGAATCTCACAACAAAAAGAATTTGCATGTTCACCTCTGTACTACCTAACAAGGACACCTGCAATTCAGGCTTCTCTATACAGTATCTAATGCAGAAGTTAAAGGGTAAATAATAATTATAAAGAAATAGCATTTCCCTATTTTCCACAACAATGCAATATACAGTATTAGGGATAAGCCTATTGTACATCAAGTTTATGATGAAATCTGTAGGAGTTTAGTTAGTGACACAAAGAGGAGCAGGATTTGGTCCTGCTAGCCAGGCTAAAACATAATTTTATATGGTTTCCTTTCAGCTGCTTCATCTTTTGCATCAGAGAAATGGGTTTAATGAGATACAAAATTCTTGGGGAACACAGTCTATTTACTCCTTTCAATAAAAATAATTTTTCTGAGTTTCTGATTAATTTTCAGTTGCATTTTCAGTAAGAAGCTTAATTTGATTAAGCAGTTAAATTACAAACACTATATACCTTTAAGCCGATATACCTTTAAGCCTGTATAACTCTCACAAACCTAATACCTCTATATATCTCTTGTAAGTCTATAAACCTCTAGTTTCACCTAACTCACACAGTGAATTTCCATTTACTCACTGTATGTGATAGGCTTTCTTCTCATCCATTCCATAGTATAAGTATTTGCCAGACACTTAAGGGACAGCTTTCTATCCTATTTTAAGAACACGGCAATAGTTTCTTTTAAAGCATGCATAAACCTAATGTAAAATGACTGAAATCAGGCACACTAATTGTTTTCTTTTTTTTTTTTTTTTCCCTGTGCTTGTAACTGTGTGTCATGTGTTCAGTGGTCTGTACTTCTGATGTAATGAGCCTGAGAAAAAATAAAAATAGCAAGTATGTGGCACAAGGAATATTTGTAGTTGAGGTGATACACATGACATAAAAGTGTCCAGCTGAGGCTTTAGAGCGCAAGGGTCAAAAGGACACAAACTTTGAAATCAGTTTTTTTATTTCACAAATTAATTTCAACATTTTTCTAAACCTCATTTGAAAAGATATTTTCATCAACACCTACAGGTGTAAGAATAGTAAATGGAATATTTGGGCTATCTAGCTTTAGTTATCTTACCTAGCAGGGAGATAGGTCTTTTCACAGAGAAACTCTCGAAGGAGCCTCCAAGTGCTCTGAAGCACCTTGCTTAACGAACTTTTTCTTGTTGATCAGAGTGGGCTGGCAGATGACCTAATCAATGTGAGCTCCTAACAACTCATCCTAACAAGTTGTGGCATGAATACCCATACAATCAGGGCATCGTCTGTTCTCTTTTTTAACAATTCCAACCTGAGCTCTTCTCTTTCCAGGGCATTTGGAGCTTTCAAATGAAAACAAGTAGAAGGTTTGGGAACCAACGGATTTTTTTTTTAATCTTCAGTCATGAACAGTTTTAAAAAAGTAGTTTTTATAATTAGCTAGTACTTTTTTCTTGTTTACTGGCTAAAGAATCTGTTCCTCAAAAACGGACCATCCCTCCAAGCCCCTCACTGGCAAGGCACCCCACTTCAAATTATTTCCATGCAACCTTTATAGTTGTCACACCAGTTTGTCTTTCCAGACGGAAAACTTTTTCATCCTGAGAATATTACCAACTCAATGCCCCTTCCTGCAGCTCTGGTTGCTATTATTTGTGGAAGCCCCACAGAGAATCAAGATCAGGCTTCCACTTGGTCTGTAGGTAAGTCTTTAAAAAAGGTAAGACAAAGTAGTGTATGCATATATTTTGTATTCTCATAAGTCTCTCATACTTCTATGCAGCCAGTACTACTCAGACACAAATACTACTTCAGCTATGCCCTTTTTATGATCACACTGTTAAATATTGGGATATAAACACTCAACCCCCCTCTCTGCACTACTGGAGAATATACACCAAAACTGGTTCATGAAATAAGGAACACAAAGAACTACCATCCTCCCAACCTTCAGCTGCTCTAGGAAAATAAACGTATCACTAAACAAAGCCATATCAGAGAACTCTAAAACCAGCTTAATAAAATTAGTTCTCCTACCAAGACCTTCATCAATAATTTCAGCAGTCCCATTAAGAAACAGGTGTCTTTTTTTCTGATGACTATGAAATTACGCTTACCACAATTGCATTATATTCCAAAATACAAAATTAGCTAACTTGCTAATAATTATGCACATCATAGTCAAATACTAGTGTAAATGAAGAATGCATGGACTACATCAAAATGAATTTTAACATTCATACACGTTCTGGTTAATAGCTTGGTATTGCTGAAATGAACAAAAATAATAAAATAGCAGACACAACACACTATCTGTAATACATGCAGACATGCACACAAATAGTAATCACCTGTGTCCTTTTCTGCTGTTGCTGAATATGGAAAAAAAAAAAAGAAAAAGGAAAAATAAGAGAAGAGAAACATCATTGCAGAAATGCAACTATTTAAATTTTATTAGAGAAGAACAGATACCAAGTAAGGTGTTAAAATGTTTTTAAAATCTTGAGTATAGCAGTAAACGTCCTGACAGTCAGGTCACACAAGTTATGTGTTTTGTCAGCTAAAGGAGAAATGGTGTGTTTTCAGGTAGTATATTTATATTTACTAGTCCTGTGTAGTCTGTATTTCAAGCTCACTGGCTGAGTTTGCATATTGTGCCTGATAATTTAGAAATATAAATAACAGTAAAAGAATATTAAAAAGTAAGAATATAAGAATATTATTTTTGTTAGAGCCTTGTTTGCATGTCTACTTCTTAGGTAGTGACTACTGGTCTATAGCTGATATTATCATGTGATAGTTGCATTCTGACTGACTAATATAATACGATGTCTTCTGTTGTTCACTGAAGAAATACTTACAGGACAAAATTCTCAAATGTATAACAGTTACATTTGACGATATAAGTAATGTTATGAAGATGATGACTATATGCTTTTTGTATACAATTTGAGGAGCAAGCAATTAATGCAAACACTAACATGAATTGCTTTCAAGAGAAGAATGTAATTTTAGTGCACAGATACAATAATGCTTCCATAAACCTAATGCAGCAGAATGGAACCTATTGCTTAAAACTATTACATTTATGTTGATAAAAGTGTAGCATATTTGTAATGACCAGAGTATAGAAAGAGACCAATACAGGTCTTATTGCTACTGAAGACCAATGTTTTTAATGTTTTGATGTTATGATGCAGGAGCCTTCAATTTGAAACAGTAATTAACCTATTTCTTGTTGAGAAATAGTACATTTATATATGGAATTATCTATTGTGCTTTGGGTTTTCTATAACATGAGCATAAACTACTTGCATAAATCTAGTTATGTTTAAATCAAAAGACAATAAATCCAAAAAAGTCAAAATATGCCATGGGATGGACAGCAGTTTTATGTGCTGTTCCAGCTTATTGCAGTTAACAGTGTGCATATCTCTGAATGCCGGTTTTGCTGCCTGCAGTGGAACTGTCACACTTCTTTAGAAAACAGTAAAAGAAATATTGGACAAAGATGTATTTACAACACTGTAAAAAACTTTTCCAATTCAATTTAGTCTCTATGAATTTAGATACCCTTTGTATGCTTTTGTAATCTTTTAAAAATCTTTCTATTTTTATACCCATTATTTTAACAGGTTTGCTAAAAGTCTGAAATACAGAACATTTAAAAAATCCCATTTATGAACAGAGAAAGATAAAAGCTAAGGAAAACAGTTATTTTTGCTTTTTCATTTTCCAGAATAGATTTAATATTCATCCTTCTTTCTTTAACACAACATGATATCATAATTAATTATGACAAACTGGTTACTAAGATGGTTTCATGTTGTTACTCCCATGATATAATACTGGTTGCTATAGTGATGAGATGGGTTTTTCGTTAATCACTTGTGAGATTGGTTAACTCATGTTTTTCAGAGAGTTTGAGAAGAAATGGAAAACGGAAAAAAAGTTGGCTGTATAATACTGCTAAACACGAGGCTTCTTCATTTTTCTGCTATGATAACTCTGGTTCTTCTAGTGCATTGCTAGAAATACATGCTATTAAAAAAACATAATATGCATAAAATTGGATTTTTTAAAAGCAGAATTCATCTTTCATGTATTTTCCTGTTAACTGAAACTACCTCCAATAATACAGTTATAGAGATGCAGACACACTGTCTTCCTCTCCTGAATATATCTGTACAGGTGTATCTCAAGCTTTCTGTGCTTAAAGAAGAATAACAGATGTGTCTTGACAAGGAATTTGACTATTATGACTTCCTCTTTGTTCTACATAGGTTTACAAAGAGTAAAGTGAAATTATGCACTCTAGCAACTTTTTTTGAGAAAAATCTTAATTTTATTATATACTTTCTAGAACAAATGTAATTCCAGAAAAACTTCTGACTATCATCAAATCTAGTATTTTGTCCTATTGATAACTTTAGAAAATCAGGTTGTAATTAAGATTTTAGTCATCAGATTATTATTATACACCTGACAAAACAACAGCAAAAATAAGTAACACTTATCTATCTGTCTGAATTATAAGTGCATCAGAAAAGCAACTTTACTCAGTTTTCAAGTTTCAAGGTACTGTTACAGTTGTTAAGGTAAGAATTCCCTGTCAGTAGTTTAATTACTAGAAATAATTAGAGAAATAAAAAATAACTCATAAACAACCTTCTAGATTTATGGAGAACATAAGAGTAAGAACAAAGGGCAACTTAAATTAGGAAGTCCTAGTCTTCTATTCAAATGGTCACAGGAGGCATACTAAAGCAATGAATAGGAAAAAAGCTCCATAGTTCACCAGCTGAGATTTTAATGAGACATTTCCCCTTGCTGTGGAATGGTTCTGTTCTGGAAAGGGAAAAGGCTGCTCACAGACTGTTCAGTTAATAGGCATTGTTGGCTTTTACAGTCACTTTGGCAGTTGATTGCTACACTAACCTTCTATTTTGGCATATTCTGTAAGTCGAGTGTAATTGATCAAGGCGGCCTTCTCCAGACATTTTCTGACCACTTTCTTCACCTCTTCTGCTGGTATGGGAGTGGCAATATCTTTCATTAAAACCTGTGTCAGAGACAATTGTACCTCTTGGTTACAGTCATTACCCAAAATCCAAGGGGAAAGGATAAAAGTATCCTAAAGATACTACAGAACTGATAATGATAAAGGCAGAAATCAAAAAGGAACTAGATATTTGTCTTTCAAGGTTTCTGTTCAACCCTGGCTTGACTGCCTATATGGTATTTATAAACAATACCCCCCTGCTGTTTGGCATCTTGCAGCATGCTGGTCAGTCTTCATTTCTGTAATGCCAAGACCAGTATAAAAAAACAAGAGCATTCCGTGGATGGTCTGGATCACGGTGTCTGCAAAAGATATAGATGTGGAAATTTGCTTGGTTGTCACCTGTGGAAAAGCTTCCACCATTGCATAATGTAAAGGAGAAACTGTGAACCACACCATCAGAGCTAATACTGACTTTTCTACAATCACAGTTATTCAAATTCAACATGTCCTTGTTGTGAAAAAGAGTCCTCTGTAGTAGGGAAAACACTGAAATTCTGGTAGACTATCTGATTATGGACAAGTAGAAGAACAGATCATACAAACCTTTTCAAAACCTGTCTATTTTTTAAATACAGGACTTTGATAAAGTAGATCAATATATTGTGAATAAATAAAAATATAAAATATATTAATATATTGTGAAAAATATATTGTGAATAAAGTGATTCAATATATTTTTACCACATTTTTTATGTAAATAATAGTGTCAGGTAACTCACAACCTTTTAAAAAAGCTTCTCCAATGTATCCCCAGACACGCTACGCCCTTACAGAACATGTCTAAGAATTACTATGAAAGGGAGGGAGCAAGAGATATGGTCTGGAGAAGGGTACAGTAGAAAAGAAACAGGTTCTCTAACAGAGAAGCTATTAGGAAGATATTGTTGCAAAGCAGACTCTTCCATTACTTGCACACACATAATGACATCTCTGCCTTTGTTTACTTGCTTCTTTCTAATGAATAACCTTTTTTTCTAATTCAAAACCTTTTATTCTGGATCTGGTTTGTTTTGGGTTTTCCCCTCATCCCCCAGAATTTCAAAGACAGGTAGAACAAGATATTTCTATCCCTTTCTGCATCCACAAGTATAGAAATGCACATTTATTCCCAGTCAAGAACAGACAGTGGTGTTCCTTCAGCATCAGACAGAGTACCATTGCCATTTTTAACAGCAGGAACTGTGAGAGGAAATGTCTGTTTCATATAACACAAAGGAAACACAAAGGAATCTACACAGCACTACAATCACTGAGATTGTAAGTGAAAGAAAACATATATACCCCATCTCTCTATGTGTTTTTGACCATGGCAGAGGTTTTCTAAGACAGAATCTCTATCCATGGAGTGTTCTGCAGTGCAGAACAACTGACACTCTCCAGGACCAGACCTCTCAGATTTCAGCAAAGCTACACAGACTGGGATCTAAGCTTGTTTTGAATTCATACCTTCATCAGGATTCTGCTGACAATTTCTTTGGAATCTCTGCTGGGATTTAAAGTTCTCTTTCCCTAGAGATGACTGAGATGCTTTTTAACATTACGAGGTCGTCTTGCTTCTAGTCAACACAAATGGATTTGATGGGCAGAATTTACATTTATAGCTGCCCATGTCAGTTTTACTGCATTTAGCTTTTTCTTCTTAAATTGACTCAGATTATGTATTTATGGAAGCTTATTTGGATTGTATAGAAGCTTTTTAATGTTATACATATGTGTAGACAACATCAGAAGCCAGAAGCCATAGAAAGCAGGAAAGGGGAGCTGCAGAGTACATCTGCATTACTTCAGAGGTAATGCTGGGTAACTTAAATTTTAAAGAAACACAATCATTACAGTGGCTTGAAGTGAAAGTCAAACAAATCCTACAGAAAACAGCTATTTGTCTCTGTAGAAGACAATAAAGAAAAAAGCTCCAGTGAACAGTTAAAACCAACAGTAAAATACCTGAGAAGACATGAGCCTGCTTTCAGCAGTGTGAAGGCAAAAGAAAAATGCAGGCTTAGTACTCAAGCAGAGTTTAAAATATATTCTTAAACTTACCCTTTCAAGTAATGAAAGTGTGGCTTTTAAAGCTCCTTCGGGGCGTCCAAAAGGGAAACAGTATCTTAAAAAGAAAAAAAGAGGAAGAGAAAATTATCAGAATTATAATACCTACATTAAGAATTTATTTTGACACACAACTGTACACAACTTCCATTAAATTAAGTTGGTAGAAGACTCCCAAACATGAAGTACTAATGAAAGCACAAGGCCTCTCCAGCAGTCTACCATGGATCATATACACAGTACAACAGTATCAGTCCACCAGCAGCTCAGGCCTAAATACAGAAAAAATACAAAATGCAAAAAGCATCACTTCCACTTTCTCAATTATGAATGGTCTCTGATAAGCTTAATTGCCATCTTCCTGGAAAGAGGTACTATTTCTCATGTAGCCATGACAGCTACTGGAGCTGTGAAATAGCACTATGTATATTATATCTTGTTTTAATATTGGATTAAGATAAAATGTCAGATATTTAAGTTTCTAGAGATAATATGGGAATTAAAATGCCTGCAAATATTCCATGACATTTTTCTATTCTAAATACCACAGAAAAGCATTTAATGATATCTTAGATTTTATCAGCTACAGCTTAAACCATACCCTTCTTTGTCTTGATACTTCTGAAATTCTCTAAATTAGAAAATGATCCCATTCATAGCTTTGTTTTTCATTTTCGTATACTGACTGATCCAATATATCAGCTCAATGAGACCACAATGCTCAGGCAACTGTAACCTCTCTTAATCCCATCTATAAAATCTTGCTGGGAAATCCCCAATTGGAAAAAAGATTTTTTACTTTGCTGAGATTATTATCTTTTTATTACTCATTGAGAATGGTAGCCTCATGTTCTAATGTTTTCCAATAGTAAAATCTTTTCTAATGATAAAAGGATTCAGATCAGTGAAGTTTAGATACATTTTGGTCAGCCAAAATAAAGCCCTGAAAATGAGATAGAAAAAGGATTTCCCCCAGCAAGAATTCCAGTATTTGCTTTGTCTCATTTTGTTTCTTTCTTACAATAGTGCAAACAATTTTTGAGAACAGGTTAACAAATTAGCAAAGCAGATTTAATGACCCTTAGGTGTTAAGTCATCTTAAATCAGACCACACCTTTAGGTGTTTCATCTCCTCCTTCTTTTGCAGTATATTTCTACAGTCCTTTACTTGAGCTTCCCACTGTTTATTCCTATCATCACCTAACGGTAGCTTTTGAATAGATGTCACTCATTTCTTGATTACCCTTACTATTTCAAATCAAAGACTTCCTTCCAGGTATGTTTTGCTATATAAATAACATAACAAGCTTCCAAAGCCCAACCAGCTTTAAGCTCCTGATGTAGATGTAAGTCCCACAGTAGAATAGGGGTTACTCAGGTTACTGCAGAGACAATATGTATGAGTGCAACTTGGGCAGCAAGCTTACATGTGCAATTGGTGCAAGAAGCCTCTGACAGAAAAGAGTGCTTATACTGAGATAAGCAGCTTAAAGAAAAGGAAAGGTTCACAGTAGAGGCCCTAAAGGGACGCTCTGAGCAGTCCTGCCTCCAGTATTGTACTCTCTGTGCTGCTGAGGAGGCAGGGGAGCAGCATCTTGCTGGCAAGAAGAAATTCAGTCTCCTGGATAAAACCCCCATGCTGGTCGATTTCCCACTGTTTGGCTGTGGCAAGGATGCTCCCACAGCTGAGGGGATCTTTAAGGCTATCCTTCAAGATATGTCACATATGGTGACAATCAATTAAATTATTAGACATATGGACAATTGAGGCTGCAACATCATAGAGGACCCAGCATTGGTACAAAGGTAGTGGACATCAGGAGATGTTTACGTAAGTTACCTAGGGGAGAACACAGAAGCAGCAGTACTCATGGTCTGCATTAGTACCTGCAACATAGGGAAGCATAGAAGGAACACTCGAGAAATAAAATTCACACAGCCAGGCAAGAGATTAAAGTCCGAGACCCTTACAGCAGCTTTCTCTGAAATCTCATAGAATCATAGAATAGTTAGGGTTGGAAAGGACCTTAAGATCATCTAGTTCTAACCCCCCTGCCATGGGCAGGGACACCTCACACTAAACATCTCACCCAAGGCTCTGTCCAACCTGGCTTTGAACACCACCAGGGATGGAGCATTCACAACTTCCCTGGGCAACCCATTCCAGTGCCTCACCACCCTAACAGTAAAGAACTTCTTCCTTATATCCAATCTAAACTTCCCCTGTTTAAGTTTTAACCCGTTACCCCTTGTCCTATCACTACAGTCCCTAATGAATAGTCCCTCCCCAGGATCCTTATAGGCCCCTTTCAGATACTGGAAGGTTGCTATGAGGTTAAACTTCATAAGGTTGGCATCAGCCCACCTCACAAGCGTGTCGGGGTTCCTCTGGATGGCATCCCTTCCCTCCAGCATATCAACCAAACCACACAGCTTGGTGTCATTGGCAAACTTGCTGAGGGCGCACTCAATCCCACTGTCCATGTCAGCGACAAAGATGTTGAACAAGACTGGTCCCAACACCGATCCCTGAGGGAAACGACTTGTTACTGGTCTCCAGCCAGACATGGAGCCATTGTCTACAACTTTTTGTGTGCAGCCATCCAGCCAGCTCTTTATCCACCGAGTGGTCCATCTATCAAGTTGATGTCTCTCCAATTTAGAGACAAGGATGTTGTGCAGGACAGTGTCAAATGCTTTGCACAAGTCCATGTAGATGGAAAACTGTGAACATTTCCTTTCCTCAACTGCTCTATCCCTGTCCATCAGTTCCGTAGCTCCACCATAGAAGGCCACCAAACTGGTCAGGCAGGATTTCCCTTTAGTGAAGCCATGCTGTCACCAAGCACCTTGTTGTTTTTCATGTGCCTTAGCACATGAAATATGGCTCTTCCACATTTGATGCCAGAGAGGCAGGCAGAGACTTGAAGTCTCAGTGTGCAGGTAAGATGAGTATCCTAAGTGTCCTAAGAAGTGGGAAATACTCTAGGCAAGTGCTGGTGATCTTTGAAAGTCTGTACCACTGACCCCCTAATTAGGATAATGAGAATGATTAGAAAATGTTAAGTAAGATTAGAGAAGCTGCAAATTGTTGACAAATAGTAATAGAAAGAGATTTTAACTGCAGACATGTACACGTCTCATTAGGATGAGATACAATATTTTGGGACACAGTTTTGAGTCACTTCCTTGAATAACTTCACAAGAAAAGATCTCTTCTGGATTTGGTCTCCACTGTGACAAGACATAGTCTGAGAGGTGCAGAGAAGGAGAGGTGCTCTGTAGTAGTGATCATAAAGGACTAAAATTTAATAATGCAGCAAAAGAGAACAGGCAAAAAAAAATCAGTACGTATATTGTACTGATTCAGTATATTACATCATATATATTATACTTATTCTGTATATACAATTTTAAGAATGGGAACTATGAAAAACCAAAGAACTTGAAAAATTAAAGTCTAAACCTTAAAGAAGCATTCCAAAAAAGCAAGAAACCTACAAGCAGCCTGAGAGAAAATTCAAAGCCCCAAGTCAAACACATGCCACAACTGAAAAACAAAAAAGGTTAGAAAACCAAGCAAACCCCCCTCTCTGTGATTCCATGAGGAAGATAAAAAGGTTATTGTAGAGAATCCAACATTTAAAAACTGTAAAACCTATCTGAACAAGGAGGACATTAAAGTCTCTAAAATATTGTAGGGCCCCCATAAACAACATGGATACTCAAACTGACAGTATAAAGAACAGTGGAATCAGGAAGCCAGCCTGGGAGATGATGGGACTGCCCGGTGGCAAGGAATACACAGCATTCATCAGGGACAGTATGGTCAAAGCAGAGAACCTCAGTGCATGCTTTGCAACAGCCTTTACTGATTAATATATTTTCCAAAATATTCAGCATTTCACAGTTATCACAACGATTTTGATGGGTTGATATATGGAGAGGTTTTAGCACCACATTTTCTTAAGAAAGCAATCTCACAGCCAAGGTTATTTGCTACTTAATGATACAGGTGATCTTTTTACATTATTTGTGTCAAGGTTTTCTTTAAAGGTCTAATGCCAATTCTTTATTAGGATGCCCTGTCTTGTGATTATATATGCTTTACAAATTCAGATTCCAGGGCAGTATTGATTCTTCCTTCTACCAGTATTATGCCAGTATCCTCATCTAAATTCAGACATTCCACCTGGTTTTTTTAGTTCTAACATTTGTTCAGAGAAAGATAAAATGATTGCTTTTCACCTGTCGGATCAGTGTTTGTCTGTCTTGATTAAATAGGATATTAAAGCAAACCTTAAGAGTCCTCTGAAGAATGGTGCCTTCACCTTTGAACTACACATTGAATTGCTCTCAAGCAGGAGTTTCTAATGTTTGCATTTCCTCAAAACCCACCAAGACTGAGGCAGTAAGATCCTATGGTCACTAATATACTGCAAATTTATCAATATACCCTATCTAGCGTGTAGGTAAGCAGACATAATGGTTTCACCTTTATTTGTTCCAACTCAAATAACTGCTTAGACATTACTGTACATTTTGTAACTAGTCTCATGCACGTGAAAGCCTGAAGGTGAACAGAATTATTCTGAAGATGGCCCTCTTCTTGTTCCTCCATTTCCCTCTTCTGTCTGTACGTATTCAGAAGACTTATGCAGCATCAGTATTTTTGGGGTCACAGCTACTTTCACTGACCTCACCATTGTGTATGGGTAAAAGTAATTACATTTATTGGAAATTACAGCTATTATGTTTCTATGTTTCTATGTTTCTATCATAAACTTGAAAGGATATGGCCATGCTAATCGCAGGCCAGAGGTCTTCTCCCAGCTCCAATTCTCCTTTTTTTTTTTTCAGACTTTCTTTGTCAGTACTCTCCTCCTGCCTTTCCAAGACCTGCGTAGGAGGCACTGTGTCCTATGCTGCTCTGTATTGCTTCCCTGGAAGAGTTATTTAATTCAATGGAAGGCAGGAAACAGCTAAAGTGTCAGGGAAGAATATTTAAGGGAAATAAAGGAAGGGAGTATAATTTTTTTTTTTTTTTTCCAAAAGGAATACCCTCCAAGAAGAATTCTAGCTTTCTTTAGATTAACACATAGATGAAGTCCCATGTGAAGGCTGCTATAAACTCTCTGCTCAAGAAATCCCCGATGACGAAGTTACCAACACAACAGATACCAGTGAATACTAGAAATTTTCCTCATCACACCAGAGGGGCACCCAACAAACTTACAGGCAACCTTGCCAAAAAAAAGGAAGCTGTTTCACACAGAGCTATTTAAACTATGGGATTGGTTGTCATGAAGTGACACAGAGACAAAAATATCTATAAATACATTCTAAAAAATTATTAGATTGACAAAATAATGGCAGATAGGTTGGCTTAGTGAGACAAAGTAACAGATTTGATGGTCTACAAGCTGTTTTCATGCTAAGCTTCAAAAACCATCAATTGCTAGAAAACAAAAGGAAATATCAACGCAAGTGATATTTAGCCCTGTTTCTCGTATTCCTTCCCTAAACGTCTTCTGGTCGCATTGACAGTCCTTACATATGACAAACTCTTTACTAAGGACAATGGACCTTAGCTGATAAGTATATCATAAACCCAAGAAAATGACATTAGATATCGAGAAAAGTTTTATCAGCCATTTATCAAAATTGTTCTCTACTCATATGATTTTTCTAATCAGTAAAAATCCAGAAATTGCTGTCATTTTCATGTAGACAATTTTCTTAGAGTTATAGAAAGCATAAAGTTAAAAAGCATCAACAAACCCAGGTTTATATTCTTGCACAATCTTTTCTACCACAGAAAAATCCAACTCACATGACACACAAATAAATTTTAATGACAATCACTTGTGTAAATAAATAATTTCATATTTAATATATTCAAATTTTTTTCAGATAGATTATTTTAGTTTGAATCCGCTTATTGAAGACCAAAATTGAACACAATGAGAAAATTCTTCCAGAAAAAAATTAATATTCATTGAATAAATTATACACTCACCTGAAATGGCTTATTTGGTTTTCCAAAAGGGAGGAAAGTCTGTCCTTAATTTCCTCAAACCTTTCTTTCTCTTCAAGAGATACTGTTCCAATTCCATCTGGCCTGTAATGTTAAATATTTAACAATTGTTGATATCTCCTTATGCTGATTCTTCTTTGAACAGTGATCTTTATTTTTAAAGCTTTCAGATAATGTGTGTGCTAGCTTTCCCATTTTCCATTGCCTTGAAAGACAAACAGCAACTTGCGAATATAAAGAACAGACTGCAACTAGACAATTTAGCTTTTCAGCTAAACCTTTAAATTTAAGTTGTTTCTACCTCATCCCCATATGAACACAAGGTAGCATATATTTCTCCCAAAACATCTCCAAAGATATATAATATTCTTTCTCAAGAAAATTAGTACTATTGGCACAATAGCGGGGCCTCCTCAGATCTCATTGAATTTCAACTCCTTGAATCTTCCAGATATTTTCCCAGAGGTACAATATAGCAGAAAGTGATTTTAAAATAAAGGTGGGAGGCAAATCACAGTGAGAAAAGCTAGAGCAGACAACATCTAGGAATCCCCCACTTAAACAGGGCACGTGTTTTTGATCCTCTATCCCGTACTGACAAAAAGGAACATGTAAACAATAAAAGGATGCAACAAAAAATACTCTCTAAAAAAAAACACTGGCATTTTTTTAAACATCAAATTTAGTCCGAATAATTAATAATAAATCTTGTATGGAAATCGCACAGTCTAAAGGGGTTAATGTATTTATATTAAAATGATGACTAAATTAAAGAAATTTCAACACACATTTGCGAAATGATATTTTTGCAATGCAGTCACAACTTCCCCACATATGGCATATTTTAAAAAGAAATCTTCCTGTTACTCTCTTCCAGCTCCAGGGTAACAGACCAGCTATTGCTTCCCACTTAGTTTAAAACCTAAGTGCAGATCTGTCCTGTACCTCCTCCAGAGCCTCTAAAACTGTATCTCAATGTTTCTAGAACTGAGAAAATTGTAGTAAAATGACATGAAAAAAGACAAAATTCTGTGAATGTTCTCAGACTCAATCTACGATTCCATGAACACCTTTTTGCTAACACATTACTTTAACTTTCTGTACTATACTTAAATCTAGAAAGGATAAGTTGCTACCTGGTCATGACATAAACATTTCTCTCACCCTTTAAATAACTTGTATTTGTGATCTGTCAAGTCAAGGTGGAAAGAATGCCTGAACTCCTTAAATTATTGTGAAGACAACAATAAAAATCAGATATAGTGGAGATATGAGTAACCAGGCACATCAATATACTTTGGTATAAATTTGATGTGAAAGAGCAAATAACTTATCTTCTCTTTTTTGATGTATGCCAGGATACTTTATCTCAGCCTTCTGACACATGGAACGCACACAAATTTAAGTAAATTGCACTGTCTGATTTCATTGTCAGGAAAGATTGTGCTCTGGAGTGATAAAGCAAACAGTTCTGTCATATTAAACCTCACTGAGGCATGTCATATATATGACAGAAAAGACCTAGGGGTCCAGATAACAGTAAGTGAAAAAGGTGAGCCAGTAGGATGTCTTATCTGTCAATCTCCACTAAGGCTAGGATCACCATGCACAGGGAACCTGTCACTTCATGGAGTTTGTTTTCATAAAGAACCTTACTGACAACACCTAAAATTTTCAGAACTGTTAAATATATTTACAGTGGATGTTTGCACAGAAGCAAATGTTCCAGAAGAAAAAGAAAGAGCACACAAAAAGGTGTTAAAAAAATGTACCATCTAACGCACTGAAAACCTCTTCTCTTGAAAACATGCTTTTAGAAAACAGCACAAACTCTGAAACATATTTTTCTTTCTTCCTGTTAGCCTTATTGCAACAAGCAGAATATAAGACCGCATTTTTGCACCACAGTTCTGAGACACATACTATGCTGGTGATCATTTTTTGCTACTCTTGGGAGTATCTATCTAATCCTGAGAAAAAAGAACCTACAGAAAAAAGAATCTGACTCTGAGATGGGCTGAGATAGAAAAAATAGTTTCAGAATTCCCACTCATTTTGTCTTCTAGGTATTTTTCTTTAATTGCTTCAAGGACAGATTAAAATAAAATAGCACTATTTTGATCTGGTTATTTTTATTTACAAATTATTGTGTCTGCCAAGAAAATCAGATTCATGCAGTCATGTAGTTTTCAAAGGCTTGGGTCCATCCATAAACTGGATGCCATAAAATGCAAGACCTATTTTGCAACTAAACCTGACAACAAATGTGCCTCCCTACCATCCCAAATATTTTTAATAGTGGTTTGGACTTGATTTTTTTTTTTTTTTTTAATTCAAAACCAGTATTCAGCTTTCTTATTGCAGCCTTGGACCTGTCTTTCAAGAATTCAGACAAGAAAAGTGATGGACTGTCTAAGAAGAATTTTCATTTTAATATTATCTTCTCAAGAAGGTAAAGGGAGAGTAAGTTTTCCTTTCCTCCACATTCTTTCCTTCCTTATTTTTCACAACTGCTTTTCGAATTGGAGAACTAGGTGAAACAATTAACACTCAAAACCTGAGTAGCCTTCTTTCTCTTACTTATATTAGTTTTCCATTTTTTGAGAACTCTGCAATTGGATTTGGATTGGCCTGTCTTGTCTGCTTAGATCGCAGTCTAACTGGCACAGATGTCATGTCAAATTGTTTAATTCACTCAGACTTAAATATGAAAAGAGATTGGAAATAAATACCTTGTGAACTACTGCTAGTAAATTCAAGTGTTCGACCGTACGACACTCAAGTAATGATATTGAAAAATAGAGGTTGAACAGAATTTTAAAGAAACTTGCAAGATCGCTGTCCTGATGGCAATTACTCTAGGTAAAATGACAGATTAGGTGGTGAATTTAGGGTTTTCTCTGGGAATGGAATGTTTTTCCTCACTTAATGTAATCCTTTAAGGCTTGGAGTATCCTCTAGGAAAAAAACTGTCTTAAAATGTGTAATAATTTGCAGAGGTCACTTGTTGCATTGTAGGATTGAGATTATTGTGAATATCTATGGCTTGTGAGATAAAAATGGCAATCCAGTTCCAATGGGAATTAGATGCGATGGACACTGTGTTGACTGTAGATTGTTTCCAGCCCTCAGATTTGGAAAAAAGCTTCTCCTAGTGGCCTCTCAGAAGGTGAATTGTTACTTTAAGCAAGACTGCTTTGTTGAGACAGCCCTGTAAATACTGACTGAAGGTGACTGACTTTTGTTTTTAGCTCTGCAGTATTGTTGATACTGATACTTTTTGCATATTTGCGTATTTTAAAAATGTTTGAAGTCTTTTCAATGAGCTTTCCTCATCAAAAACATAGACCATCACTTCAGTTTTCTTGGAAAAAAAAGAATAGTATGAGGACGGAAATGCACAGATTGATGTTTTAACATGTACACACATATACAAATAGGTGAGAACAGTAAGGCTGACCAAAAGAATCTGCAAGAGAAAGATGAAAAATTCTGATGAAAAAACAAAATTCAAGAAAAATACTTCAGCTAAGGTCTTTCTTACTTCAAGACATTTATCTAATAAGCTACATTTCAAGGCTGTAGGAAAAACAAAACCAAAGCTTAAACATCATCTTGGCTCCTAGAAACAAATTGTTTTAGAAGACTTCAGTGCTTTCTAAGAGCACTTGTTTTTAAATTCAGCAGGATGCACAATAAATGAAAGGATATTGACAATTTTCAAATTAGTAAGACAAAAGTTTGACTTCATGTTTCTTAGTAAACTCAAAGAGAAAATGATATAGAATTTTCATGTAGAGATTCTATTATCTATAGGACTTTAATATCCAAGGAATTTAATATCCAAATTTTCCTTTAAAACACAATTGTGTTAATTAAGGCTTCTGCAGAGTCCGTGGTTTATTTTAGACAAATCTAAGAAAAACAATGATTCACATTATCAGCTTAGAAGCAGGCAGAGCAGACATTTTTTTATTAACAGAAAATGAAGAGAGCAAATTGTCACATGGCATTTGAACGTAGTTTTAACCAGCAGGCACTTGAACACCGAGCATTTTGTTGTTTATATTAACTATTCTTCAAGCACTCTGACTAAAAAAAAATTAATGGCACAATAGAGCCTTCTGCTGTATGCATTTCTCAGGGTGATCCTACATCTGCTTACAGATCATACTCTCTTTTTCAAGTGAATGAAAAAGACCAATTCTGAAAGGCCACTGAAACAGATATAGATTATAAATCAGGTTAATTTTAATGATCTTTTATGCAGTTATATTTTAGGTGGGATTCATTAATGTCCTTCTACTGAAAAGTTAAGCATATACTACTCTAATATAATTTTACCCAAAGTATAAGAACATTTGTAGGCATTAATCAGTTGAAATTAATGACAAAACAATGTATAATATTTAGGGAAGGTAAGAGTATGTAATAGCATTAGCTATTCCTTCATTGCCTAAGATGGCAAGTATCACCTTAAATATGCAGAACTTTGTCCTAATATTTCTTGATAATCTGTGAATTATGATTAATTTACTACTGACATTTTCTCTGAGGCTTTTCAGAAGTAGATTTGTTTTGATGTGTTGAGAAATGTGCCTCTGCTAGTATCAGAGGGAGGACACACTTTATTATAACATTATAATAGTTATTAGCACTTTCCAACACAGGACAGTATCCTTCACTAAACCAAACCTGAGGTCAACATGGTTTCACTTGGTACCTCCAAAAGGGTGAAGAATTTTGTTTCTAGCTTTGAAGTCAGGAAAACTCTACTGATAACTTTCTTGTGGCCATTTACAACACTTGTATATGATCAGCTTCCAAAAATGAAAGATGAACTGGATGATGCAAGATGCTTGGCACAGGGCAGTACATAAAACAGAGATGTAGTGAAAAAGTTCTATTCTCAGCATTGCCCAATGAGCCTCAGAAAAGGGGATTATTACATTCACTTGAAGAAAAGTGATATAAATGTCCAAGGATCAACTGATTTTTCCAGTTTTAAGAGAACACTTCTTCTCATCTAGAAGCACAAACTCACATATCATATCAATCATAAAAGATGTATTTTCTCATTCCATTGTTCTGGGGAAATGGTGACTGATAACAAATGGCTTCTGAATAAAACCATGCTTTCAATTATGAGAAATCCACTCTCACCGTTCCCATTATAGAGGACTGATAGAAAAATGGGACAAACTACAAAAGACTCTTGTTAAGTCTCTAGATGCTGTATCAAACATGAGAGAGAATTTATATAAGATGCTGGTAGACTGATGGAAAATAACTCCTAATGTAACACACTTCCCTAAAGATCCACACTGTAAGGGATATCAGGTTCCATCCTCCAGCTGTTGGACAACCTTGGAACAGACTTAAGATTCAAGCAGAAAGCCCAAATGCTAATAGAAAACAGTGAAAGAAGACCTTGCACCTGGTATCATTACAACACAGAACACGGGGGGTTGAGATTGAATAAGCAGCACAGCAGAAAGAGGAAGCATTTTAAACGGCTTAAAACTGAAGGTTCCATGAAATCCTGCTAGCAATGGTTCCTTGGGAAAGCTATCTAAGAAGTCTACATGCTATTCAAATATTTTTATATACAAAATTATACATATGAAAAACATAGCACTTCTGGGAAGAGATCCAGTGGACAAAACCTCTCATGTCAGGTGGTGGCTATGTGCAAGATAAATGGTAAAATTACTGACTTGAGCTCTGGAATTTTAGATTAAATTTTATTAGATACTGTTTATGAAGGATATAAAATGAAGGAGAAGCCAGCAAGATACAGTCAATCTTACTTTAATCCTAGAGCTGATTTAGTCAGAAGAGAAGGAAACATCTGTTCAGAAGCTTCACAAATAATTATTAGAAGAGTCAGAGCAATGTAATATTATTCTCGTTACTCTTACAAAGTTCCTTGTCTCAGATTTGAAAGGGATGATTTCTGATTCTTTTATCACTTGACACTAAGTGTAAAATTGCAATAAATGGTTATCACAAAACATTGAAAAATGAAAAGAAATATCTGAATGTGCAGCACACTCTGAAGTTTCCATAGTTTCATTTCGTTTATGTGTTCATTTACTCCACTTTAAGACATTTCTTCCAAGCATAACAGAAGTAAGAAGCCTATAAGAGAGTCTACAGTGCCAAATGATGGCAAGGATCTAAAAGGAGCTCTCAGAGAGGGCAAGGCTATTGCAGAGATGTGAAATGAATTCTTTGCACTGGTGTTTATTATGAAGGAAATTAAGAAGACTTCAATGCTGGAACCCTTCTTTGTTTGCAGGAAAAAAAAAACACCAAAACCACCACCTTATTTTCAGCACAGAATCTGTCTAAAATTAAAGCAACTAAGGAAAAGCTTAAAGAACAAATTAGATAAATGGACAGCTGTATGTTGCCAGGGCCAGAACTGAATTGCCTGTGGTTGCATGGGAGTTCTCACCAACAACTGCCTTCTTCTTGAGGAATGGGAGGTGAAAAATGTGAGATCAATTTAAAAACCAGAAGGTCTGCAGGGGAGGTAGGGGGATATACAGGCCAGTAAGCTTTACATACATCCCAGAAAATTAGAAGGAACTATAATATAAGGATATTCTATGATTCTATGATACTTATGGATAAAATTAAAGAAACTTGGGTAAATATTATTGTGATGACATCTGTAAGGTATAAGACTATATGGCATAGAAATCTTCTGATCTTCTTGAAGTTCTCTAAAAGGATCAAAACCAGGTGGATGAGTATGACCTGACTGGTATGATGTACATGGATTTTCAAAAATCTTTGTCAGAATGTCTAACCAAAAGCTTTTAAGGCAATTAAGCAGCCACTGACTAAGAGTCAAAGTCTCACAATTACAATGAAGAGAGTAGGAATAAATGGTGAGTACCTGCAGTGAGGTTATCAGCAGACTTCTGCAAGGATCTGTGCCGAGATCTGTGTTATTTTATGGTATTTGCAAACAATCTAGCAAACAGGTAAGAAATGAGGTGATAGTAAATGTAATTGTAATGCTATCTATACGGCATAGTGTGGAATTATAGAAGGATCTTATGAAGTCAAGTAGCAACAAAACAGTAAACAATGATCAAGGTACTTAAATAAAGGTAAGGAAAAATCAGAGATCATGGCGTTATAATGGATAATTCAATGCAAATGTCCCTGTTCAGTAGCATTCAAAGAAGCAAATTAACATTAGGGATTACCAGAAAAGGCTAAGGAATTAGCAGAAAACATCCATCCAGTGTAATCAACACATGGTTCACTCATACTTCTTGAATCTTAAAGAGTAAAGAGACAATAGACAAGGATTTTTTTATGGGGTTTTTTTCTGTCTCTCCTTCATCTCTCCCAGTAGCAACAGAGAATGAAATGAGATGTGCAGGAGTCAAGTTCAAAGCAAGAGTTCTTCAAGCAAGAACTTGCTGCCAAAGGTGTTGAGAGTGCAAAGGGCTCACACAGGTTCAGGGGTGCAATGGATAAGTACCTGAAGCAGACACTCACTCCAGGTTAACAAACGGGCATATTCTGAGCTGCAGAGTTGGAGACTGAAAGCCCACTAAGAGGAAATATTGCATATGCTTGCCCTTCTCTTACTCGAAGCAGGTCAATGCTGGAGGCAGATGATTTACTGGCTTAGAAGAACCATAACTCAATATGACTACTGTTTTGTGCAAACACACATGTGCTGAAGATTTCAAAATGAAGACAGAAAGAAACTACCTTTGGCTACAACTGGTTTCTGTACTTGCACATTCATTTCTCCATTTGGAGCTCAGCTCAGATGCCTCTATACAAACGCCTGTAGCATGGGGAACAAACAAGAGGAATTAGAGATGTGTGTACATCTACGGGGATATGATATAATAGGCATCACAGAAACATGGTGGGATGGCTCCTATGACTGGAGTGTTGGAATGGAAGGTTACAGGCTCTTTAGAAAAGACAGGCCCGGCAGGCAGGGAGGGGGAGTTGCCCTTTATGTTAGGGATAGGCTGGAGAGTATGGAAATCTGTCCCAGGACAGGTGAGCAGTCAACAGGGAGTTTGTGGGTCAGGGTTAAAGGGAAAACAGCTATAGGGGACATTACTGTGGGGATCTGTTACAGACCGCCTGATCCAGGAGAACCTGTGGATGAAGCACTCTACAGACAGATAGGAACAGCCTCATGCTCGCAGGCCCTTGTTCTCATGGGGGACTTTAACCACCCTGATATCTGTCAGAGGGACGGTATGGCCCGGCACAAGCAATGCATGAGGTTCCTTGACTGTGTGGAAGACAACTTCCTTCTGCAAGTAATAGAGGAGCCGACAAGGAGAGGTGCAATGCTTGACCAGGTACTCACCAACAGGGAAGGGCTGGTTGGAAATGTGACGTTCTAGGGCAGCCTTGGTTGCAGTGATCATGAGATGGTCAAATTCAAGATCCTCAGGACATTGAGAAGAGCGTGCAGCAAGCTCACTGCCCTGGATTTCAAGAGAGCAGACATTGGCCTCTTCAGGAACCTCCTTAGTAAGGCTCCATGGGATATAGCCCTGGAGGGCAGGGGGGCCCAAGACTCTTGGTTGATATTCAAGGATCACCTATTACAAGCTCAGGAGTGTTGCATCCCAACTAGAAGGAAGTGCAGCAGGAGGGCCAGGAGACCTTCTTGGATGGATAAGGAGATGCTGAAGTGTCCTGGGTTCAGCAGCAGCAGTCATTTTTCTCCTTCTTAGTAGCTGGTGCAGCGCTGTATTTTTGACTTTCAGCCTGGGAACAGTGCTGATAACACCGATGCTTTTAGTAACTGCTCAGATGTTTACTCTGACCAAGGACTTTGTGAGTCTCATGCTCTGCCTGTGAGGAGGGGAAGCCAGGAGGAAGCAGAGACAGGACACTTGACCTAAACTAGCCAAAGAGGTATTCTATGCCACAGCACATCATGCCTGGGATGTAAACTGGGGGCAGTTACCTGGAAGGGTTAGATCACTGCTCGGGTCAGTCTGGGTATCGGTCGGCAGGTGGTGAGTGGTTGTATTCTCTTCCCTTGTTATTTCCCTTATCATTATTATTGGTGGTAGCAGCAGCGGTTTTGTGTTATACCTTAGTTACTGGACTGTTCTTATCTCAACCTGTGGGAGTTAAATTCTTTTCATCCTCCTCCCCATCCCTCCGGGAGCGGGGGGAGGAAAGGGGGGAGTGAGAGAGCAGCTGTGTGGCTGGGCTTAAACCATGACATGAGGAAAATTCGAAGGAAAAAAGAAGCTTATAAAAGGTGGAAGCAAGGAAATGTGGCCTGGGAAGAATACAGGGATGTTGTCCGGGGAGCTAGGGAACAGGTTAGGAAAGCTAAGGCCTAGTTGGCTAGAGATGTTAAGAATATCAGGAAGGGATTCTATAGGTACATAGTGAGTAAAAAACAGACTAGGGAGAATGTAGGCCCCCTCTGGAAGCTATCAGGAGAACTGGCTAACCTGGATTTGGAGAAGGCTGAGGTTCTGAATGACTTCTTTGCCTCAGCCTTCACTGGCAAATGCTCTGACTGCACCACCTAAGTCTTGGAAAGCAGATGCAGGGACTGTGAGAATGAGGACCTTGGGCCCACTGTAGGAGAGGATCTGGTTCGAGATCATCTCAAAAACCTGAACGTACACAAGTATATGGCACCTGATGAAATCCATCTGCGGGTCCTGAAGGAGCTGGCAAATGAAGTTGCTAAGCCACTGGCCATCATATTTGAAAAATCATGGCAGTCAGGTGAAGTTCCCGATGACTGGAAAAAGGGAAATATAACCCCCATTTTCAAGAAGGGGAAAATGGAAGACCCAGGGAATTACAGACCAGTCAGTCTCACCTCTGTGCCTGGCAAAATCTTGGAGCACATTCTCCTGTAAGGGATGCTAAGGCACATGAGCAACAACAAGGTGCTTGGTGACAGCCAGCATGGCTTCACTAAGGGGAAATCCTGCCTGACCAATTTGGTGGCCTTCTATGATGGGGCTATGGAACTGATGGACAAGGGTAAAGCAGTTGATGTCATCTACCTGGACTTGTGCAAAGCATTTGAGACTGTCCCGCACGACATCCTTGTCTCTAAATTGGAGAGATATCAATTTCATGGGAGGACCACTCGGTGGATAAAGAACTGGCTGGATGGCTGCACGCAAAGAATTGTGGTCAATGGCTCAATGTCTGGCTGTAGACCAGTAACGAGTGGTGTCCCTCAGGGATCGGTGTTGGGACCGGTCTTGTTCCACATCATTGTTGGTGACATGGACAGTGGGATTGAGTGCGCCCTCAGCAAGTTTGCCGATGACACCAAGCTGTGTGGTTCGGTTGTTACCCTGGAGGGAAGGGATGCCATCCAGAGGGACCTTGACACACTTGTAAGGTGGGCTGATGCCAACCTGATGACGTTTAACCATGCCAAGTGCAAGGTCCTGCACCTTTGTCGGAGCAATCCCAGGCACAGCTACAGGTTGGGCAGAGAAGAGATTCAGAGCTGCCCTGTGGAGAAGGACTTGGGGGTGTTGGTTGATGAGAAGATGAGCATGAGCAGGTTCAGTCTGTGCTTGCAGCCCAGAAAGCCAACCGTATCCTGGGCTGCATCAAAAGGACCGTGACCAGCAGGTCGAAGGAGGTGATCCTGCCCCTCTCCTATGCTCTCGTGAGACCTCACTTGGAGCATTGTGTGCAGTTCTGGTGTCCTCAACATAAAAAGGACATGGAACTCTTGGAACAAGTCCAGAGGAGGGCCACGAGGATGATCAGGGGACTGGAACACCTCCCATATGAAGATAGGCTGAGGAAGTTGGTGCTGTTCAGCCTGGAGAAGAGAAGGCTGCGTGGGGACCTCATAGCAGCCTTCCAGTACCTGAAGGGGGCCTATAGGGATGCTGGGGAGGGACTCTTCGTCAGGGACTGTAGTGACAGGACAAGGGGTAACGGGTTAAAACTTAAACAGGGGAAGTTTAGGTTGGACATAAGGAAGAAGTTCTTGCTGTTAGGGCGGTGAGGCACTGGAATGGGTTGCCCAGGGAAGTTGTGAATGCTCCATCCCTGATGGTGTTCAAGGCCGGGCTGGACAGAGCCTTGGGTGATATGGTTTAGTGTGAGGTGTCCCTGCCCATGGCAGGGGGGTTGGAACTAGATGATCTTAAGGTCCTTTCCAACCCTAACTATTCTATGATTCTGTATATGAACTTCCAATAAATCAGCTTTCTTTCTGAATAGAAAAAGGTATAACCAGGGAATATGTTTGAATTCTGATTTTTTTCATTTCAGGCTGTACTCAGCAGGTGGAAAGAAGTCACTTTGCACTTCATGTGATACCCACCAGCATCCATTTCAGACAAGAGATACTGAATAGAAGTCACAGCATGAAAAGTAGACAAAAGTGAACGTGATGGGGAAGAAAACAATAGCTCCCACCTGGACTGTTTAGACTGAAATGTCAGCATACAGGAATATCCTACAGTTCCTTGTTCTGCCAATTTCACTTTCACCAGAGATATACAAGTGTAAGCATAATTGCAGTGCAAGAAGCTCACTTGTGAACTAATGACTTTGATGGGGACCATATTGCGGAATATTTCGGAAGAAAAACATTGTGAAGAGGAACCAAAAGAGATGGTATTGTAAAGTTACATAGCACCAGAAGCATAGCCAATGAAAGCTGATTTTATTTACTGGAGAAAAAGTAATCAGTTGATTCAAAAATAAGGATGTGTTTTTGTTTAAACAGCAAGGCTACTCTTTTATTAAAATATTTCGCTTTTTTAGCTATTTGGGAAGAGAATGTCTTGAGAATGTCATCCACAAAAGCAGAAATACCTTTTTAACATAAGCAGTTTGTTAGACCAGTTGTTATGCTCTTCCCAGCAGGAAAGGAAACGCATGATTGAAGCTTTAATTCCTCAGTCTAGGACTCAGCACATAGTGTTCACCCCTGCATAAACATTACTGTTCCCAAACCAACAACATTAGTGCAGGACACACACTAAGTACCAGTATGCTTGATAACTTTGTCAGAACTTGTTACCTATGTCTTCATTTCAGGAAAGGGAAATGTTCTCTGGTCCTGAGACCAGGTAGCAAGGTCTGCTGCTCAGTTCAGGTCTTCTCTATGCTCCATAATATCCCTGAAGCTTTAGGACAACAATTTACTTCTATGTGTTTATTCCAGATGTTTTGGAATAAAACCATGGCTATCATGTTACAGCCTGCAAAAGCATGACAGCCTGCAGCATGAAACAGAGTTCCTATCTGCAACTCTAGGGTGAAGTAAAAGAACACAGGGGGTACCTGAAGGATAAAAATCTGACGGAAGAGTTCTGGAGACATAAGAAGGGTGGAAAGAGCCAAAACTGATTCAGTCTTTTTTCGTAGTGTTTAATGGGAGCAGTATTCAGTACACACAGTCCCACAACCATGCCTGGGATCTTAAAAGAGTGACCATAACTAAGGAACATTTGGGGTCCATTTATGAGACTGCTTCCTCACCAGTTCTGTTTAGCAAATCAGATGCACTCATTGGTGTGCTCAGCATATGTCCTGGTATGGCCTTGGCATATTTTTTAGATGTGCTCTGATTTGTGCCTGAGTTTCTCCTCACCAGACTTCCAGAAATTAAGGTGAGTGACACCTTTATCTGATCATTTGATGGGTGTCCCTGATTGCCTGCTACCCTAAAATTCACGCTAAAAGAAAGTGAAAATTTGAACTATGGATACAGCTGCATTTCCACATGTTTCTCCATCACCTGACTTCAAGATCATTTTTGATGATCTTTCTCAGGCTACTGTAAGGTCTAAGATCCCTCTGTGAAGCAAAGGTGAAATATAAATTAAATACTTCATGCCCAGAGTACAAAGCTCTTTGTTCTGTGGTCTTTCTAACTCTCAGCATGACTTATAAAACTAAGACGTATAATGCTAGGGATCAGCCTAGAACTTTGGCCTGTCATGCATTGTCTGTGAAATTCCTTTTTCCTCTTTACTATTTCTTAGTGCTGCAGCAGATGAATGAGTGGATATATTATGTGCGTATGTGTGTCTGTCATCCTCAGTGAGTGTGTCTGCTTCTGTCCTTGACTTATTTTTCTTCTTTCTTCATGTTTCTTTTTATTCCTTTTTACAATATATCAGTTCTAGTCAGACCCTCTCTGTTCAACACTTCTTTTATTCCAAAAACACTCATAATGCTATTCAGAGAATATCTGTACAGAAGAAATAGACAGAATACAGAGTGCTTACAACTGTGTAAATGATGTGCTCCCTGAGATATTTTCATGCACTGCATGCACTGTTGTCCTTCACTTAAATTCTGAAAGAAAAAGAAATGTATCTATCTACCTTTCTTTTGAATACTTGAAATAAGTTTGAGCAATTATCACTGAATATTTGTCTTGTTAGGTTGAAGCCAGTAATAAAAAGGCTAGAAACAACAAAGACTTAGACTCAATAGAAAACATGAATGTGTCAGGTTCTTCAGAAATTGACAAAAGCAGCATGCTTTTATGGAGAACAGGTTACCATGTACATGACAGAAAATCTCCTAACTTACCAGTATGAATGTTAAGATTCTTGAAAGTATTTCAGGCACATTCAAAAACATTTTAATTTTGGATATTATTATGAAAAATTACATAACGTTAATCTCCCGTAAATCACTCAGGTCACAGATACTCATCTGGGGTTTTCATAGATGAGGCTTTGTCAGAGCCTGTGAAGGAAACTATATCCTTTTTAAGGATTGTCCCTTCCTGACTGGCTTAAGGAAAGTAAAACAGCCTCTGTGACTGGTTGCAAAGCAACCTAGGCATATATGTTGGGAAGAAAACCCCTCTCTCCCCTGATTCCTACCAGGATTCAGTTTTGGGGATTTACTGACAGCATCACAGTAATTACTTTTTGGGACTATGCGCAGATTTTCATCTAGTGGCAGGATTGGATCACTTGAGATGAGGAGATCTATTGCATTTTGTCCTGTTATTTTTGATTTTTTAAAACATGTTTCTTCCACAGGTTAAGTGTGTACAGCAGGGTATAAATGCATGTTGTCCTTAATTTGATAGATTGCCTGCCCTAAACTGAAGCAAGTTCAGTGAATGGCCACCATGATAGTCAGAGGCCAGAGCACTTGTTTGAGAAGAGGCTGAGGGAGCTGGGCTTGTTCAGCCTGGAGAATAGGTGGTGTCTAGGGGTCTGAATGACAGTCCCCAGCTGCTACTGAGGGGATGACAAGAGACAACAGATATAACTACATTGAAATAAGACAGGTTCAAACCGGGTAAAGACCTGACTGATCAAGTACGAATATTTTAGTTGTTGCTGAGCAGTGCTTATCCTGATCAAGGACTTTTCAGTCTTATGCCCTGCCACTGAGGAGGGGAACAAGAAGCAGGGAGGGAGCACAGCCAGGACAGATGAGCCAAACTAACCAAAGGGGTATTCCATACCACAGCACCTCATGCCCAGTATGTAAACTGGGGGGACTTGTTTTGGGATCGGCTAGGCGTCGATCAGAAGGTGATGAGCAATTTTAACAGGATGATATCCTTTAGCCTTAATCAGCCTGTCTATACAACACCCAAGAAAATGTGCTGCATTAAGAGAGTACAAACTGAAAGGAGATTTTTTTCTTTATTTTTTAATAGTAATATCTATAAAACCATCAATACCCCTGAAGAAACTTTCATGGACTGATTTCTGTTGTGTGCAACTTCCCTACGTGGTGAATGCAAGAGTCTATAAATACTTTTGATTGCTCCTAAAGCTATGAATTTAAAAATATACCATTAAATTACCTGTTACCATGAACATGAGAAGCACAAAACGCAAAACTGTAGTGGAGCAAGGTTGGATCAATGACAGAACCATTTTCTGAATGTTCAATCAATTCACTGAGATAGCAAAGATGGCGGTGACAGCCTCTCACTCCATAGCGAGCACAGTATTCATCTAACACGAAGACTTGACCTGGGCTAAACCAACCCTGAAAGAGAAAGGCAAAAAGCCCCTCAACATTTTGAGATTTTCCCACTTACAGCTTTTAAATCAAGCAAAGAACAGAAGCATATATTTTTATACGCATTACATAAACTTTTTATTCTAGAATGATTTATATCTGACTAATGCTGATGGCACTGGAAGCTAGATCTAATAATAGCCCTCTTGCTGAAAGGAATAAATGTCAGGAAGCTTTGCAGTGCTGAGTTACCACTACAATGGAAAACAAGTTTATAAAACTACACCAATACATCCAAAGTCTGCTACAGATTCAAAACTTGATACAAAATAAACTAATGCTATAAAATAATTAATTTTTTAAAGTAATTAATTGTAAGCTACAAAATAACATTTGGGTAATGCTGAGGAACATTATCATGGACATTAAAACACAGTTCCTGGGTGGTCAGTTTTCCCAATTTAACGTGAGAGAACCACAATTTGACCATTTACTCTGTTTCTTGTGTAACATTCATACACTTTTAAAGAACATCTACTAGTAAGGAGACGGAAAGCTAGTAAGTTTGCTAAAAACCATCTGAGTAACATGAGTATGATTTGACCACAAATAATAATTATATATTCAGGGGTATACTGAGGGCTTGCTTGGGCCAAGTCTGATGAGACTTGTGGCATAATGCCACAGACATGAACAAACTACATACTCTTTTCCACTACAAAACTAATTCTTGAGTGACTCCATAGTGCAAAAAACCAGTGATTGATTTTTGATGTAGAAATGTAAAACAGAAGAGCCTTGACTGCCTCTCCTCCCAGTATGAAGAAAACCTCAGCACAGTTAGCTTCCAAACAGCAGCAGGCAGAAAAACATAAGCCTTGGGAAACCACAACTACTGCATAGATGTTCTAACTAAGCTTTTTTCTTAATTGTGGTGAGATTTCCGTCTCATCATCCCTGCAAAATGGTTAAGAGAGATTGAGGAACACTTGAACTCAAATATACAAATAACTTGGATACGCAAAATGATCTTGCAAGTGATGAATTTATAACATCAGTTTAGCAGCTGAAGACCAATATTTCCCTACTGCTTGTGAATATTTCTGCAAGCTCAGATGTTTAACATTTATATAAAATATGAGAAAAAATATTATTAAACAATCGTTAAAAACATATCCACACCAGTTTTAAAACACCTGTGTTTTAACTTTACTAAAAGACTTGCATAAGAGATTTAAATTTTGAATTCTCCTCCAACTCTTAACTTTTATTTGCAAACAAAACCACCTTAAAGTAACCTCAAAAATTCGTTTATTTAATCCTGATTTATTTAAATCAGTGCTTCTACTGCCTTGAAAGAGCTTCAGCTGTTTCTAGAAAACACTTGGCTTTATTACAGCACCCAGAACAGTCCTCAGTGTTTTAAACTAATCTGGTCATGCTTCAGTGGCTCATGCAGTTTACACAGTGTTTGGTACAAAATGTTCTATTGAAAGAAGAAAGAGAAGGTATTTTAACTGAATTCCTGCAACAGCATGTATCCTAGCCCTAGATGCAATAAACAATAGTTATTTTGATTTATATTCTTCTAATAAATCATTGTCACTTATGTCTCTCTACATTTTTATGGAAAACATGACAAAATGCGGCATGTCAATGTCTAGCAGTACAAAAGGAAGGAATTATTAAAATTTCTGTATATTCTCATAGAAGAAAATTGTGACAAGAATACAAATTATTAAAGAACTCATTACTTTAGTTTCAGTCACTGTTAGGGATCTATTTTAGTGTAGCTATTTTCATGTCCTTGTTCAACACCATACCATGCATAAGTTTCACAAACACATAATAATTATATGCCACAGAGTATTAGATAACTGCATATTTTTTATTGTATACTTGCAAAAACCAAACAAAAAAACCCCAAAACCAACCCAACAAAAAAGAAGCTCCACAATACTGAGAAGAACGTAACATTAAAGAAGTTTAGGTCATACAGGATTTTAATACAGAACTGTGTTTGTTTAGTATTAATTCTTAGACATTTCTGGTTTTCTTTTTACAAGTTCTATGTGTGGTTACCCTATATTTATTCAAATAAAGGGATGAATTGTTTCTAAAAATTATAGAAAATGAGCTGTTTAGGAAAAAAAACCCCACAGTTATTTGTTCATGTATTCTATTGCTACCTTGACATTTCCAATTTTTTAATTTAAAAAATCTAGTTAAATATGCAATTTAACAAAAAATGATCACCCATTCTACTTATTAAAAGCTGAATTTTAAAAAGAACAATAAGAAATGTGCCTGCTTTATGGTTGCTATAGCACTGTGTATTTCACCTAACCTCTTCTAAAAGTTCCTGATTTCAAGGTTATATTAAGTGTCTTACTATATTATTATTATAAAAAAAGATTTTGACCCCAGTGCACTGCTAGAAAGCTAACCATTTTCTCTTTGAGTGCCAATTACTTTGTACAGATGTACCTTCAGGCCTTTTCTTTGATTCAGTGTGCAAGCCAGAGACAGAAAATGAGTCCTTTAACTTTTCTATACATACTTATCTGATAGTATTTTAAAAAGGAAGCAACTGTCATCAAATAATCATTTTTCTTCACCTTTTTTATACTTGCAAACAAACCTAAACCTCCCATCATTATCTTTGCATTACATGACTAGTCAGATCAATAGAAAATACTAGTAAAAAAAAGTTACCCTTTTTTTTTGTTGCTGTTGGATAGTAAAGTGGAAAAAAAAACGTGCTATGAGGCATTTTAGGTCTTTAGTGAGAGATCACTATTTCAGACACGGTATCGGCTGAAAAATAAAGCCCCAGGAAGTTATGATGTCTGACCCACACAAACCTGATTAACAACTGTGTATAATCTCATACAGTTCCACAAGATTGTTGCTGGTTTTCCCTACTGAAAACAAAACTTGAAGCAGCCCACCCTCAATTCCCAGACCACAAAGCACAGGCTACAAAATCTTAGGTAGAATAGGGAAACTGAACTGCAGCTACAAATAAAGAAGCATGTTATGCCAGTATCTTAGCTTTTATAACTGTCCCTGAATTTTTTCCTTTTTTCTTTAATAATTTTACTCCCATTTGTTACTTGCAATTCAGATAATACATATATGCCCATATATCTATACTGCCTGTGGTTCTGCTTCCCTTCTTTTGGCGCTTTTCCTTCTTCATACCACACTGGAATGAAGAATGACAAGACAGGTGAAAATGCCTGACATGGGGCAACTACATTTGTACCTTAAAATGCCTGTACAGATGTCAGTAAATCCTACCACAGGACCTCTTACCATTATCAAAACCTTCTGTTTTTATTCAAACCTCCACCTAGGACATGATAAATTTCAGGTGATAAAATCAGACAGTTTGGGTCTCTTTGCTTTCTATTGAGCGGCACAGCAGCAGCTTGCAAGTGTATAATTTTCAAATTTGAAACCAATTGATTGGACCCTTTATTCCAACTACAACTGCAGCTGTCGAGTGAACTAGTAAGAAAGGACTACTTTCTAACAACTATTTCTCACTTCTTTATATCAGTCTTCCAGACAGTACTCACCAAACAAGAATAGGAGTCATTCAATCTGTGATCCAAGGTCTGCCTCTGAAGCAGTCTAAAGAGGGAAGCATGGTCAAATTTGCAGGGATTAGCAGAAATAAACTCGTCCATGCCATGTTTCTGTCCACGGTCTGCATCTGTTCATACAAAAGAAAAATGTGCAGAACAATACGTTTGAGTGTGTGTGCAGATTTACAAACACAAGTGTACATATGGCATATGTCTCAATATACAAACTTTCTTGGAAGTATCTCAAATAATGTAAGCCACATAAGTAGACACAGGTGCCTTATTAAAGAATCATAGTTTTTAATCTGAAAATAAGATTACTGAACTATTTTTCTACCATACCGATCTATGGAGTGAAACACTGAAAAAATGATTGCTACCCACTGACAGATTAAACCATATTTAGAAAGGTTACTGGAAAATACAACATAGTGCATTAAAATAATTCTTAAACCATGATCTTCAAATGTTATAATTTACAAAACAATGAGTACCAAAAAAAAAAAAAAAAAGTATTCTATAATTTCCTGTTTTTTTTTATGGCTTTCTAATTTCAGCAAAATAAGCAAATAAATATCCCTCCCTCCACTGCAAAAAAACCCCAAAAAACCCCAACAAAGCACCGAACTAAACCAGAAAAGGTTTATGCATTCATTTCTTCAGATAAGAAAGAGCATCTTTACTGCAAATCAAAGTGCCACACATAGAAATATTCATCATGGCTTGAAGCCTACTTCTCAAATGGCAAACTGGAGCAGAAATGAACACACTGGCTTGAGCTAGGTCATTTCCAGCCTTCTTTTTGTACTCAGCTTTTAATGAGACGAACCTTAATGTAGTAATGGCAAAAAGCTCCTTCAACCTTCCAGCAAAGAGTAGTGAAAAAGGGAGCAGCATTTTTGTGTAAATACATCGAGAAAACATACCATCCCAAATGGCACTTCAATCAAAGGCCCAAATTTATTGTTCTTCACAGATTGCATCTTTCAACGCCTTTAAACCCCGCGGGTTTATCAAAAGAGAATCTCTAGCGATTGCTTTCATTAATGCTATGTTTTGTCAAAGTCCTCAATGTGAATTATCTAGCAAGTATGGACAGAAAAAGCCTTACAGTGCCCAAAAGGACTAGTTATGTATTAGCACATTAGCTGTCTTGGATTCTATAGACTGTACTGGGGTGAACAGTCCTATCAACTTAAAAATTGACTTCCCTTTTCAATAGGGTCTTAACTCTTTGTTCCTTTAAATTCAAACCTATGTCTTTTTACATTCATTACCAGAAAAGTATGGATCCAAGTGTACCCTAAATGCAATTTTGAAAACCTACGTAGCACAAACCTAAAATTTCTAAAGAAAAGGAGACAAAAGTTTATTGATTAAACCCAATTATAGAGTCAGGATCATAACAAAACTCAATATTGATCTGTGGGCATGATGCTAACATAATCAGTCACATTTAGAAATTTAGCCCCAGATCATATTGATCCATGTCAAGTCCAACTTTCAGCTGTATTTGTAGATGGGAGAATTATTTAATTCAAGCTGAAGGATCTGCAGCATCACATCCTGGAAAGATGCAGAAACTAATTCATATCACTTGGCTTTGCATTGTCAAAGCAAGAGTCACATCCATGTGACAGATTTCACCAAGGTGGATGTAGCAAATAAACAGTATGACAACACATCAATGGTGTAAGGTATGAGACCATCATCTCAGAGAAACAACAGCATATATTTTTAATGGTTTAAGGATCGGGAGCATATGTGATTACACAGATGAACAATATTTCCATAAGCATTAGACTAGCCTATCATTAGTGACAAACTTAGCTCATATTTTCGACTTACATGAAATGCTGTCTTAATTAGCACAGATTAAACATATTTAAACACATGAATTCAAAGATAGACAACTGATATGAATACAACTACATTACTGAAAGTACTAAACTACAATGTGAAGTTATCTATAATCTCCAAAATGATCCACACATGGACAAAAGTTTTCCAAACCTCATATGGTTAATGTGTGGCTGGGTTCTACATTTCTCGTGAGTTTTCCTTCTTATACGAATATCTGATTTGTCTAGCATTATTTACAATCAGAAAGGTTCAGAGAAGAAAAAGGACTAGTATTTCTGTCATTGGTCTCATACAAATTATATACAGCTGAATCTTTCTTAAATTAACTGGCTTGATTTTTTTCTCTGGTTAACCACAAAACTATAAAAGATTCCCCTTTAAAAAAAAAAATCTGTGTAAGTACTGACAGGTATTTTGAAATCAGGAGACTGGATGCAAATGAAGCAGATTCAGCATTTTAATAATGTCATCTAGATGATCAGAATGTGTAAGGTGACCTACTGAATACAATTCAGCTTGTGAAAGCAGAATCTGCTATTACATAATTTGGGCAAAATAAAAAAAAACATTTATTTAAAAACATGAATAGTTGCTAGATTTAATTCTACAGAAAGATCCATGACTGATGACCATCTTTTTAAGAGAATCAAATGCTACAAATAACATTGTCAAATAGTAACAGAAGATCTGTTACCAAATATATTTTAGCAACAGAAAAAACAATTAAAAACTTACCTTTGCCATCTGTAGGCAAGCAGGAAATAATAGAAAAATAGATCTAGGGTAATATGTTGCATTTATTTTAATGCTATAATATACATGCAAGATAACTAGTAAATCTTTTTGAAACAAAATTGACTTTTTAAAAATAACTTGATCAAAGTTATTGATAAAGAGGAATTCATAGATTTTCTATGACTGTGATTTTACACCTCTTAAAAAAATTGTTACTGATTGTATTTTTCAAATTCCTACATAAATGAGTTTTAGATGTCCTGTTCAAGCTACGTGCAAATGCAAAAGACATGAAGAGTGATATACTATGATATAGAGTTAAGAATAAATACAGTTGCATTTTATTCTCTGCAGTTTCTCAATCTTTGGTAATATTGGGAAGATATTTGGGGAGCCCTGAAGCAGTAATACTTCTGCTTTTTCACAACTAATTTTCTTCCCGTAATGGAATTTGTTCTCTTGTTTTTAAGTTGCCTCTAACTCAAACTTGATTTATTTCATCTTTGAGGAACTGTTGGCCAAAACCTTCTATATTTTTGGATCAATGTAGGACAAATACATGCATTTTAAAACCGTAGTAAAAACTTACAAAAGGTATTGCAGGAGTTTTAGCAATTTGTTTGGGTCTTCTTTTAGACAAAGGTACTTCGGCAGAATAGCATCCTGAATATGCCTTTTGCATCTATTTATTTTGGCAGAATAGCATCCTGAATATTCCTTTGCAAGAAACTTCTAATTTTAGTCCAGCTGCAAAGGCTATAAACATCATCAGTGACTCAGTAGAGTTGAGTGAATTAAGACTACTGAGAGATCCATGTTTATGGTGCAAGCTCGTATACTCCTAATGATAACCATATCACTAGGCATCATCTCTGCCCTGTCGCAGCCCAGAAGCAAATGCATGTTTTCTGTAGCATTTATTCTCTGCTAGACTGAACTACAGGAACTGCCCTTGCAAAGTGGTGACCTCCTCCCTTTGTGGCTTTCAGTGACATCCTTGCTGGAGTTTAAGCATCATGGAAGCAATTCAAACTAACTTAGGCAGGTAGGAAAGAAGAGTAGGTAGACTAGAAATCTAGTACCGTAGGGATTAAAAAGATTTAAAGACAAGAAGTAATAGGGTAAGAACTATGACTCCTGATACAGAAGAGGCTGGAACTGGTTGGATAGAGATGAAGGTGCACATGCCCTTTGCAAAAGACGGTGGCAAGACATGCATTCCATTCCTTCAAGTGCCACTCCATACGAATAGTGACAGCTTACATTTGGAACATTTAGACTCCTGATCATTGACCAGGACTCCAAAGTGCTACATGCTTAGAAGCACAGGCCAAAGAGACAATCTGTGCCCCCAGAACCTTACCATTTAAATAACAGATAATGAAGTAACAGGTGGAGAGAAAGTGGCAGAATAGAGGAAGCGGCTGGCCCATATAGTCCAACCATCAGGCTGGGGATAGCACATTGATGGACTGCCAGTATTTTGCCAAAGAACAGATTTAAAGAGGATACTATTTAGGTTTTGCATGATTCTGAGTAGCATGGGAGAGAACATGCAGGCAGGGTGGCGCTATTCCACTCTTCCATGTGGCAAAGTGTATGACAGTTATAAAGCTGCCAAACCTGCTGAGAAAACTACGTCAAATATCACCAAAAATACGTCAAAACATCATCAGTTTCTCTTTGTTTCTAAAAGATTTGATTAACTGAAAATATAGATGCAAGCATCTCCAGGGCTATCATGAGAGAAACCCTTTACAAGAACATTACCAATTATTCCAAAACTGAGCAATGCCACGATAAGGCATTGTTCATGCAATATCACTGTCCATAAGCAGTGGTATTTCTTGTGTTATATACTATGACACCAGGACTTTAACCCATTCTGGTTTACTCACTGTCTCTGATGAAGTCAGTTCAAAGACAGAGTGATTCAAACAGCATTTAAAAGAAATATGAAATTTATAATTTATTCCCATATTATCGAATTATGATAGGTACAGAAACTTTATAGCAAATACTGTTGGTATAGCCAAATAGACTGAAAACGTTAATGCTATATTTTCATGACTAATCCCAAAGCATTTCTTCATTTGGCAAATTGCCTGTACTTCTTGATTACACAACATTGTCTGATTTTCTTGGATGATTTAAATGTCCACACAAGCTTCCTCTGTAATGCTCTTTTATACACATGGATGTTTCATTTGGAAATGTCTTCAACTTTGCTGTTGTTGGACTGATGTCTTGTGATTCCAGTGATGGTCTAAGTATTTGACTCCCTCAGCTACTTAAATAGGATTTGATACTTTGTACATGGGCTCTAAATGGCATTTTTGTGACAACTATTATAATGTTATAATAACTGTTATAATTCCAACTAAGAAGGAGAAAAAATGACTGCTACTGCTGAAGTCAGGACAACTGGTCTCTGCAAAACCTTGAATTATTTTCCTTTTGTGAGCTGTTTTGATACTGACATCATTCCAAAAGGGAGATGACGAAAACTACACATCTCAGATCAAATGATTCCTCCCCTAAGTCGGTTTTCCAGTATCTGTCTCTCTCCTTTCTTCTCTGCAAATAGAATAGATAGTCTCACAAGGAGACCATCTCTGAACTCGTGGTGGTGTAGGATCAGAATGACATTTGGCTTTGTGTTCCTTCATTAAGACATGACAATACCCTCATGTGCTGCTGTTATTCCTTTGTTACGAACAAATTATTAACAGCGTTTGTCTCTTCAGCAGCCTTTCTAACTGTATGGATAGGTCTCCTAATATATTCCTTATTAAGGTAGGGACCACCTCCTGTACCTTTATGTGCCTCAGATGAATCCATTTTTAATTGATACATTTATGTCCTTGGGAAACTTCTGGCTTTTCTATTATCATGCATCCTTAAATACTTGGTCCCTTGCACTACAGCATGCTTATTCAGAATAGTGGAACTGAAGAGCAGCCTCTTTTTCTTGATCATTGTTGACATAAGACTCTCTTCACTTTTGCTTTGGAGCCATCCAATACTACAAAAGTGCAGTACCAAGTTGTTTTACTTAGAAATGAAGGAATTGGCTAGTATTCTAGTATATATTCTAGTATATATAAAAGAAGTTGGACAGGTATGATAGTAGCTTGATTTCACTACCACACTTAAATATGCCTCACTGGTAGTACAGAATATCAAGTTTCTACTAAATGACCTACATGAATGATCTTAAACTGCTATATAGCATCAACAAGAAGGTATTGCACATTCAGAGCAGTTAAGAGATCTGTAGGTTGGCCTTTGGAGTGCTGCAGCTGTGCACATGCAAGAGCAACATTCCCCTTTTTTTGGCATTTGTCCTAACTGCTGTAAAGATCAGTCAGATCCTAGCTGTCCTATTCTAATCACATCTAGTCTCTTTTCAGGAGTTCCTGATGTGTTTGTTTTGATCCAGCTCTGAGGTAGTTGGATTTTGTTCCTGTAATTTTAAGCACTTTTTTGTACAAGGAATTACGTGGAACAAGGCACCAATAACTGCAAAAATTACAACCTTTGATATACAAAAAGGGACTCTTACTCCTTCCTTTCTACTACTTTATTTTATACAAAAGGTATTAATGGATAAAAGGAATGATTTGACCACAGCTTACAAAAACTCTTTAAGAGTTTTGGACTTCAGAATATAGGAAACAGAAGAGATTGTGAAAACAGAGTATCACTTATTGTCACTTACACATATCACTTCATTAGAAATGTTAAATATTTAAAGAAATGCTTGCATTTGACAAGTTTTCATTTTCAGCTAATAATGAAACATTAAGTTTGGAAGGTAGAATTTTTTCCACAGGGCAATGGAAAGTGGAAGTGTTAGTATTTATTGCAAGCAAAGAATTAACCTTAATACAGCTAGGTATGTGGCATATTAATCATAGTCTGATGCTTTCATTTCTTTAATGATAACTTTTACTTGCTTTTAATATCAAGAGAATTTCAGGATTACAGAAGATATTTTCTAAACACAGTATATAAAATGTTGAAACATGTTTCCTTAACTTCATTTTTTTCTACATCCAGCAGTTTAAAGATATTTACATTTTTTCAAGTTATTTAAAGTTCTTTTTGTATAGTTCATCCAGATTAATGAGTTGCATTGCTGATCCTCCTAGAGGATGATAAAGATGGCAACAGTCTTTCAAGGCTTGACTATTATTAAATAACATTTGTTTTGCAAAGCCCTAGTTGGTTTTCTGCTTTCTGTATGTGGAGGGGGTGTCATATGGTATCCTTTAAAAACTGAAACAGTGTGATCTTGTATTGGCTGGAAATGCTTACATAATGTATGAATTGAAAAATAAGATACATAAGAAAAGTAGCTGACAAATTCTGTGGTCATGACTTTATTTCTGAATAGTAAAAATGAATATAATAAAAAAAAAAAAGAAAAAAGAAATGGATTTCACTTTATACATTATCTCTCAAGTACTTGTTTTTATACCTTGATTAAAAATAAAATACTCTTAACTTAATGCAAACATTTTTCTAGGGGTAAACAAAATTGACTTCTTAGGAAACCGAACACATTTAGATCTGACAAAGCATCAGGTATAGATTCTTCTCAGGAGTAAAATCGTATCGGCAAGAAAATCAGCAGAGTAGGTGTAAATGAAGCAGGATTCTTATAAAGTTATTTAAGGTTATATCCATAAACCCTAGTTCTTGCAGTTTCTTAAAAATGGATTGATTTAATGAAGCCCTCAGTGATATGATTTAGTGGTGGTCTTGGCAGTCCTTGGGTAATTGTTGGATTTGATGATCTTAAAGGTCTTTTCCAACCTAGCTGATTTTATGTTTCTATGATTCTATGAGTATTTCTACCTCAAATACAAAAGACAGAATAATAAAATCTTCCTCATACCTACTTCAGGTAGAACTGAAGGTATTACGGAAATCAGTCAAACATTGATTTTTTCAAGATTAAATCTTGCATTAAATTTCACAAGTTCCTCTGGCACAAAGAATTCTATGAATTTAATTACAAAATACGAACATTGAAGTGTATAAAACCAAAGGCAAGTGATAATTTAGCTATGGATTTTTTAATTATATATGGTTTAGTCATAGAATCATAGAATGGTTTGGGTTGGAAAGGACCTTAAGGTCATAGAATCATAGAATCATAGTATAGTTAGGGTTGGAAAGGACCTCAAGATCATCTAGTTCCAACCCCCCTGCCATGGGCAGGGACACCTCACACTAAACCATCTCACACCAGGCTTCATCCAACCTGGCCTTGAATACTGCCAGGGATGGAGCACTCACAACTTCCCTGGGCAACCAATTCCAGTGCCTCACCACCCTAACAGGAAAGAATTTCCTCCTTATATCCAATCTAAACTTCCCCTGTTTAAGTTTTAACCCATTACCCCTTGTCCTGTCACTACAGTCCCTGATGAAGAGTCCCTCCCCAGCATCCCTATAGGCCCCCTTCAGGTACTGGAAGGCTGCTATGAGGTCCCCACGCAGCCTTCTCTTCTCCAGGCTGAACAGCCCCAACTTCCTCAGCCTATCTTCATATGGGAGGTGTTCCAGTCCCCTGATCATCCTCGTGGCCCTCCTCTGGACTTGTTCCAATAGTTCCATGTCCTTTTTATGTTGAGGACACCAGAACTGCACACAGTACTTCAGGTGAGGTCTCACAAGAGCAGAGTAGAGGGGCAGGATCATCAAGTTCCAACCCACCTGCCATGGGCAGGGACACCTCACATTAAACCATGTCACCCAAGGCTTTGCCCAGCCTGGCCTTGCACACTGCCAGGAATGGAGCATTCACAACTTCCTTGGGCAACCGATTCCAGTGCCTCACCACCCTTACAGGAAAGAATTTCTTCCTTATATCCAATCTAAACTTCAGACAGAATACTTTCAAAGGGATCCTACGAAATTTTCAAGATATGGTTAATACATACGATCTACCTTGATTTCCTCTGAAACAGTATTTTCCTCAAATAAAGTTGAGAAAAACTTAAACTGTTTTTTTTTGTTCTTGCAAATTATTTTATGTCTAGTTTAATATTATACTGAGGGGTGTAAAAATCAAGCACGATCTAGTGTTTTTCAGCTTACAATGTACTGTCTGTATAGCAATTTTTACATTACTAATATATACAATATACTATAGGGGTAGCCTAAATCTATAAAAGTCTGAAAATAGATTGATACTTTTCTATTCAACACTATATTTTTCAGTAGCCAGCCACTGTAATATAAACCAAGCACTGTCGCCATGGTAATATGTGGGTCAACTGTAATCAATATGAAGCTAATTGCTGTATTTTCATGGATTATAATAAAAATAATGACCTGCAAGTCAGGATTTCCCTCACTGGTAATAATAATCTGAGCTAAAGAGCTTCTGGCTAGCAACTGCTAGGCACATTTCCCTAGGGAATGGTGAATGAATTATGCTTAATTAAACTTCATTGAGGGAGCTGCTATATATTTTACCAACTAAAACCAAAACCAAAGCCGCAAAAGAAGAAGAGAGCCAACTTACAAAGCGGGGATATTTCTGGGTTGACATTTCCTCCTTTAGGATTCATCTTCTGAGCTTGACTTGCAGGAATAGGCTTATATGATTGACCTGTGGCTCTGTACATGGCTTGAACCCAGAGTATTCGATCCTGCTCATCATCACTGGCAAATATCACAGTATCGCCTTCTTTAACAGCATTGAAAAACATTCGACCACCCTGAAGACCTGGAGCAGGAAATAGAAAGGTAATAATAAATACAAGTTATTTCTAAATCATCATTAATGTTTATTACATTATTGATTTTCCCTGTGTTCGTGTTATGTATGGTTCAAAATATAGGTATTTATGACACGGAAGTATGATAAAATCTAAAGCTGTAAGGATCAAATGATAATACTTGGAAATAACACATCAGTATAACAAATACAGGAGAAAATATTTCTATAATTCCACTTCCAATTTGATCCCAATTTATTTATTATTCATCTTCTCCATGTCATATGCTATTTTGCATTTCTATAACATATTCTCCTTCTCCACATCATTTTCTTAGCTGGAACTCCCTGCCAACTCTCTCTCTTCTTTAAAAGAGGCAGCTCCATACCTCTTATCAGCTTTGCTGCTCCTTCCTGGATCCCTTTTTCTCATTCCAGTGTTTTGCTCTGAGAGTGCATAACCAGAAAAGCACACAACAGTCAACATGGCTGCACTGGGTTTCTTTTAATGATACTGTTTTGGCTTTTAAAATACATTCTGAGCATTGCTTGCCTTCTTGATTATTGTAAACATTGAGCTAACATTTCCAAAGATCAACCTTCAATATCTTGGAAGTCTCTTGAATACATATGGCTCCACTACATAGGTAGAGTAGAATCATTTTTCTCTACATGTATAACTTTGATTTTTCTCTGCCATTTTAATACTAAATTGTGTAAATTTTTCTGACATTGTCAAATTTGGTTTTGATAACTCTGAGCTGTTTGTCTTTAGCAAGCAGCGTCATCAATCACCTTTTCTGAATCATTTATTAATATACCTCCCAGTACACTGCCACATGGCTCCGTCATAAAAAATAGTGAGAAAAGGGAAAGACTGGCTAGAATTAATATTTTTTCCTTGTGTCACATGTGATTTTACAATGTTTCAAGCAAACTTAGTGTAAGTTTATTGTTCATTCTTCTTACAACAAGCTGCTTTCTAAAAGCCTGATTTTTCACACCAGAAACTCCTAGCAGAACAATTGCTAAAGAACCTTGTTGGCTTTTAGATATTTTTTGCTGCTAGATCAAAATGAGCAAACTGAATAAGCTGTTTTACGCAAACATATCATACTTCAAAATCATGAAAAATACCTGTGTGAGGAGCTGTATAATCCACAGTGTATCCTTCGAGTTGCATCAGTTCCTGAGGCTCAGATTTCTTTTCTCTGTAACTGCACATTGCAAATGTATATTGGCTAACCTGAATAAGAAAGAACTTCTTAATAGTTGAATTCCATTCCAGAATTGCATAAGACATGCACCATTGTTTAAATTAGCTTTCAGAGCTGAAGAAATAAAACCTATGGGTTTTTTCTCTAGAAATATTTATGGTGCAAAACTTTGTGTTCTTTCCCCTTCGTGTCACAGGGAAGGGGGGGAAAGCCATAAACACATTTATCTGCAGTCTTCTGAAACAGAAAGTATTTTGGGCTGTTGTTTTATAAAAAAACTGAAAGGAAATAAATTAGGTTCTAGTAGGGAAAATACTTGGTACTGTGGTACTGACTAAACTGCTCAGTCTACTGTGTGAGAATAAAGTCCTGTATTTCAAAGGCTGGAGAAAAAGAGACTTTTATGTATTCAAGTACTTTTGCAGGAGTACCACAATTATCATGCAGCTGGAAAGATGAACAATTAATCTGCCCAATCCTAGTTAAAGACAAAGACACAATCCTAGTAAGTACTAGAATCTTTACTTCGATTTTGCAGTCTGATTTCTGCATCTTTTGCACCTGTGTTCACACCCATTTCCAGGTAGCTTGACTCACTGGATACAATACTGTGTAGGCCAAGCAGCTTGCAGGTGGCATGAACAACACCAGTTACTTCTCATCAAGTACAATTATTAAAAAATAATAAAGCAATAAGTAGAGAATCTGTCACCATGTGGTTTAAGACTCCCCGGACAGAGTAGGAAGCAATAAGGAGAGCTAAGGAAAAAGTGACTGGAAAGATAAAGAAAGGAATGTAACAGCTGGAAGAGGAAAAGCAATCACTGAAACAAAACAGATGTTCCCAGTCTTACATGAAGAGCCGGAAACAGTATAAATGGTGACCAGAAGGAAGAGCTTGTGAATCTGTGAATACCTGAAACTTGGCCTTTGAAACTCTCATCTCCCAGGACTGTAGGATACCTGGCCAACTGACTTGTTTAGAACTGTAACATCATTTCTTAAATCCGTAAAATTATGTAAGTATCGAAGGATAGGCAAGGAACTTGTCTAATAGACTATGGGACTGTCTACCTCAGTTCCTTACTGCTCAGCTAACTGTTGCCTACATTCACTGCTTTGCCTACAACTTCAGGAACGATCCTTTTTGAAGTGAAATTTTGACAGAAATGAAAATAAACACAGAAAACAACTTTGCCCATGACTTTCAGAAATTCAAGCTGTCAGGCTAGAAGGGACTATTAGAACCAGCCAGCCTGTCCTCCAGCACGACACACAAAACAGAATTTCACCTCACTGCTTGAAGACTGAACTGAGTTTTAACTTAATTTATAGTATGTGTTCAGAAAATCACTGTATTTTGGTTTAAACATTTGAAGTTACCCCTCACAGCCAGGGCCTAGCCAGAAGCAGGGCAGCCAGGGGCACTGGGGCAGCCCTAGCCCCAGGCACTGGGCACCCGCCTGGGCACAGGTCAAGGCCAGGCTGGGATGTGGAACTGCTGGTGGGCCCAGCTTGATGGGGCTCATGGCTGGGAAGGGAAGGGCTGCGAGGAGCTGGACACCAGCCCTGCCATGGCATCACTGGGGCTCAGGACGATGGCCCTGAGGCTGAAATGGGGTCCTGGGCTGTGGGGAGGGTAGGGAGGCACTGGAGGAGCTGGGCAGGGACAGTTGGTGCTGGTGGTCCCCTTAGAGCTCTGACACAGGACTCAGCCCCTATGTCATGTCCTCTGCTCTAGGCTCAGCAGCAATATCACCTCTTACTGCTTGGTATTTCCCTGTTTATATCCCAAGAGCCATATCTGCTCCATGAAGAAGCATGGAGGGTGCTGTTGGTTAGTCACACACCTCTAAATCCTCTGCAATTAGCATTGTATTTCGTGAGAGCTCCCTCTCTTGTAAATGAACCTACAGATTTAATTTTTGATACCTGGCACTGCAGTAAAAAGATTTTTCAAATTACCCTATTTTGTGGAATGAAATAACCTGGCAATCACCCACAGCACCTGCATTTTCATGTCAACAACTCCATATAACACACCATGTAGGCAAACTGAGCCATAAAAAAGGAAGCTTGTGGACACTAATTATGGATGCTTAGGACACACATTTTTTTTTCATTCATATTTCTTCAGCCACTGTATGTTCTTAAAGATAAGCTTGTGGAAGATCTGGGCTCATTTTTAACCTCACCTCTATAACAAGACAGAGATCAGATCTATAACACTACTGAGTCTAATTTTTCAAACGTGTTTCAAGTGTATTCTCTTATTTTAAAGGAACAATTCATTAAAAGACACTCATGTCACAATCAGGCTTACACTTCATCTTTTGGTTGAAAAAAAGACAGTTTAAAGTCTCTCCACCAAAGCCATAAATAGAAAACTTTGTTGGGGAAAAAAGTCTCGACAAAATAAAGAAATATAGAACTTGCCTTGTTTGTTTACACTTGAAATCTTAACCATTTAACCCTTTTCCTTATGGTTATAGCTGGATGGTATCAATTATTATTGGGGGAACCACCAGCACAATCTGAAATTACACTTTTTAATATAGACCTATGACCGGATTTAAGTGTATTGTTAGTAGTTGTGGAGCTGTGGCTATTTTTTCCTGGGAATTCGGCAAATTAGAATCAATACTTCATGGAATGATGGGTACTCAAAAGTCAGGACTATGTACACCATATTCTAAGACAAAAACAGAATCAAATCACCTTCTTAAACAGTAATTCTTGATAGAAGAAAAGGTAAACCTCTTCCTACAACTGCATTTACCTGAATTTCCAGAAGTCCAAACATCTGACTATCAGCTGCTCTACCTATTTTGTGACAAAGAAGAAAACCAACAACCTATGCATGCATGACAGGCAGATAGGCACAGAAATGTGGACATGACTTACAAGCAGTGTCACTAGAGGATACCCCCATGGGGCAGAAAAGGCCTGCCTAACCTGCTGGGAGGAACTGTTGCTGCAAACCTGGAGGCTGACTCTGTGGTTCCTGCTACAGGGCACCACTGGGCAGCCGTCTTCAGGAGTTCAAAAGCAGAAATTAGTGTGATTGGCATGTTTAGAAAAAAATTATCCATAAAACAAATGACAGACTTTTCAAACATTGGAACAGATTGAATTAAAATGACAGAAGTGGATCTGCATTCTGATTACTAGAGGAAGATATGAAGTAGAACACAGCATGTCCAGCTGAGGCTTTTTACCTTACATGTTATGTCCCTATCTTTTTTCTATTTGGAATGAAAAACCTTTTAGAGAAGTGACTGGATTGTAAAAGGAAGAAAAGGGAATACAATAAAGAGGTTAAAATTTCCCAAGTCTGTAACCTTCCTATAACATCGAGCTATTCTTTCAGAAACCACTAACAACTTCTAACGTGTAGCAATAATGAAGGTACACACTACTCACATCACACTCCTGAAAAATCAACATTATTCATCCAATTTCACACCTGAGTTAAATTTCCAAAGAATACGTAAATCATATTGATAGCCTCTGTCTCAGAAGTGAATTTCATGGCCGTAATATTTTACTAATGTAAGCTAAAAGCTAAACTATAGAGGAAGACTTGTCAATATGTCAATAATGTACCAATACTACAGACTAATATTCATTACTGAATGGTTATTTCACACATATCGACTTCAGCTTATTGTCAGTGTTTGCATCACAGCTGGACTATATAAATGAGTCTGAGCTGTCTGGACAGTAAATATTGATTTAACATGGTATTTTTCATATAGCCGTATTGAATTGATAGCTGCTTTAAAATGAAATAGATGCCTAAATCCCATCACAGTCAAAGAATTCCTGTAACATTAACCTCCAGCATTTCAATTTCGGTATAGAAAACAGAAGATAGTTAAAATTAACTTGGCTGGAAAAAACTGGTCTCCCAGATGGCTCCATATCACATGCACAGAAAGACTGTGTCTGTTAGGTGTGCATTTTAAAACTCAGATAAAACCTATGGCTTACAGGAAGAGATCAAGGTCTTTCTTTTAGTGAAAGGGGGATGTAAAGTAGGAGTGCTAAAGAACAGCATGAAGGACAAGGCAGTATCTAGCCTCACTATTTTTTCCCCCGTAACTTTATTCTCCCTTCACACTCATGCCTTAACAGCTATTTGACATAGAGATCTTCCCAAACCTTACAGATCTTAATAAAGTCACAAAAAATCCTCATTTCTTCACAGAGGACCTTGGCAAAATCAGAATTGAAATGAATTCAGTAGACTTTCCAGAAGATCCAGTTGAACCTTCTAACTATACTCACTGATTATCAATATGCAAGCCAATTCCCACGGAAGGCATTGAGAACACTGTATTAACATCATGCTTAGCAAGAATAATATGCAAATACCCTCAGCTTTTAACTTTTTTAAGCAGCTTGTTCAGGTTTTTTTTTACACCCTTACAATTTTCATCATTTAGGAGTACAAGCAGATCAGGTGAGTATGACTGACAGAGTGGCAAAGGAATCAGGCTTTCTGCAAAGGAATTTTAGAAGCCTTTGTTCTTAAAAAAGCCTCAACAGGCTTCAGACTTTGTATGACATTTATGGAGACTCACACTTTTAACAGTTTTCTGTCAACAAAAAAAAGGACACAGAAGAATAGTATTCTCTAAACGGACTCAGAAAATCAAATTTGTACTTGCAATCTGAAGACAAGCACATACAGAATTAATAATTTTTCCAAAGACTCAGAAAAATAATGTTTCTCAGTTTTGACCACTCAAAATCTACTTTTCTATTCCTATTCTATTAATGTCATCAACCAGCATGTGGAACTACTTACAGTTTTAAGTTTGTATAAAAAGTTATGAAATATAAACCCAGCACATCTTTGTGGCCAAGAACAATTGCTACATTAGTTCTTCTGTAACAACTACATAATTTTACCCAATTTAATATTGCAAGGAAGAACAAAAAATAGCATTATTCAAAAAAATATGTATGAAAAAGTTCTAAATAGCAACTACTAAAAATCTTTTTTGAGATAGAATAAATGAAACAGTAAATACAATCCACTTTGTGAAATATAAATTTTAAATTGAATGCTGCTAGAAAGATGTCAGTGCAATGTTTCAAGGTCAAAGCATACAGAAATTTCTAGTTTCAGTTGAAATATTGCTCTTTGTAGGGATTCATTTATATACATATGTAAAATTCAATGACATTTCTGTTTGCTACATATGTAAATAAAGAATAACAATAAAATATACCCTGGATGTCACTGTGCTGTAAGAAGCTTGGAGAAGTGCTGCATATGATGCCTGAAGATACTGATTTACTAATGGCTTCAGCAACCATATGTAAGAAAATTTATAGTCTGAGACTCTTTTAATGAAATTTCATGGTAGACTACTAACCTGAACAAGAACGAAGTAGCGTTTTTTCCACCGCTTCCAAACCTTCTGTCCCAGAGCATACAAATATCTGCAAAGGAAATAATAAAGGGATGTTTTTGCATTAATAAGAAGCATGATATGTGGAGGACCCAATAGAAAGGAGTGTATTCATTTGCTCTACCTACTGAGCTGCTTCTTCAGTGTTGTCACACCTAGAAGTGATTTTTTCTTTTATTTACTCTCTGCAAAGATATTTTCATTTTCACTCAAAAGATGACAAAAAGCAGAAACAAAAGACCTCATGTTTTAGAAGACTAATGCACTTATCACATATTTCACCAATCACATTTGAAAACAGGAAAACCACTTTAAAGCCGAATACGTTTGATATTTTGATATTTTGAAATATTCCTCAACACTTTTTTTTTTTTCCCCATCTGGTTTCCATAGATTTGCTAGTTTTTCTCTAGCACCCGAGAGAAAAGCAAAATATTACCTATGAGATGTCCCTTCTGGCTGGACAACTTCTCTCAAGGGCACCTGGTACAACTAGGTGCTTCAAAGGGAAAACAAAGATTCAAAATTTTTAGACCAAGTGTGCTCTCCAGAGGATGCTGGCACATACACTATGGAAAAGTTACAACTAGGATTAGAGGTGATCGGTTGGATGATGGGTAGGTGGATGGTGTCTCTGTTGTAAGAGGACAGGGTCTGCTGTCCTCTACTTTCTGATCACTTCTGGGGCTTTGTTGCCCCGTGGTTTTTAGCTCAGCCAAAAAGAAAAGAGCAATGAACTAATGTGAAACAGGCAAGTAAGATACAGGCAACGCTTTTATTCCAACTGTCCTGGGCATACACTCAAGCACATTCTTTCCCACTTCAGGTATCATGAAGTATAATTTTTTGTATAACATGTATATTCAGTGTAACGCTTATTAACTGTTAGCTTGTCAGATTGCAGAGTGGCTCCCTCACTACTATGACACTGTTATCTTGCCCTTCTTCAACTCCTGCTACACCTGTGCTGAAACTCTGCCTTGCCTGGTTAATCTGCTTTTTTATTTGTATGAGAGAGAAGACACTTGGCATTGTGTACATGATTACCAGTTCATTTAGCTTTCTTTGAATAGTCTAGATCCTGACACACTCCTTTTAACTTCTTAATTCTGTGATTATCATAAATTAAAAAAAAAAGTAAGAAGACAAGCAAGGGCTGTGTCAAAAAAGGTACCAAAAAAAGGGGCCAACTAGTGTTCATTTGAAAGTTTATAATGCTTTGCAAATAAGGAAGCATTTATCTCACAGAGGGACAAGTACACGTTCCCCCACAAAACATGAACTGTTTTGCTTTTCAAATACATTTCAAAAGAGCCAGGCATGTTCCTCTAAATCAGAGCATTTACTTTTCCCAAAGCATGGCACATCGCTATTGCCCTGTTAATCTCATTAATACTGCCATAGGGTGGAGGGGGAATGACTGATGAATTTCACTCAGACTTGAAGATTAATGAAGGGGGCCAAAAGTAAAAGGGTCCAGTGGTGGCCTTTAAGCTCTCTCAGTCTTAAGCCTGTCCTGTTCTTCATGGACATTCTGCCACCACATCCTTCAGAATATCCTGTAAGTTTCTCTGATGCATGTTGGAAGGCAACTACCACATGGACTGTAAAGACCAACTGAGAATACACAGTCCTCAAATGCTACAGTACAAAGATGTTCTGACCATGTTCCCACTCTCTGGGCACATCTTAAATGACTGTAAAGCAGCCATAAACTAACAGAGGATTCTTCTTCCTAAAGAGTAATCGCGGTATTTTTAACTAAGCCTGGTATAGAAAGGTGCTTGTAAAAGAAGAGATCTTAAAAAAATTGCTATCAGAGAAAAGGCTGGTTGCTTTTTAAATTACTTTTTATATAAAATATACCACATATAGTCCTGCAGTACAGGGTCTGCAGGTTTAGGCAGAACTATCACAAGTTAAATAAATTCAAAATTATAAAATAAGAAAGCATACAAAAAAGAAATTCAACAGCAAAATGCACTTTTTATTCCTCCTATAAATCACTTCCAAATGAAGTGTTAAGGAAGAGTTTCTTTGGGAAACAAAGCAATGGAACATTAACTACCTAACTTTAAAATCTGTTTGTCTTAGATACTCAAGATTACTTAACAAAGGAAACAGCATTCATGACACAAAGCTGGGATTAACTATAGAAGTGCAAAGCCTATGCTGGTTTTACAATTCACTATAAACCCACAGTTATAATATTAAACTATTAGTCCCTCCTCCAGGCGCCACCTCTACAAGTGACAGTTCTTTTCTAATGTAGAAAGTTTCAGCCATTTACAAGGGACATACCCCATGCTCATTTGAAATATGCATGCTCCGGAAACATGAGATTAATTCTTATTCTAGTCTAACATCTACACCCAGAACAAACCAAACATCCTAGGTACTTAGAATCCTCTTTGAACTGTCCCATTTATTTTCTGTTGAAAAAAATGGAAAGTAAAGGACCTATTTTAAGATAGGGAATTGCATTGTTGTTCATGAGTCTCAGGTAAATACACATACGAGAGTCTGTATTCACCTACAAGCCTCACTCACCCTCTCCATCCAAAAAAATGAGCACAACATGCATAGCATTAATTGTTCAGACTACTGTGAACACTCTCAGCAGCAAAAAGAAACACACAACAGCCATTCCTTCAAACACCCTACCCTTCTTAGGTAAAATATTCTGTGCAATAGAAAGAAGAAACTGATATTCAAAAGTCGAAAATTCCATATTTCGAAAAACTTACAACACCATTTGATACATTTTTTTTCACTATAATTTGGGTTCCAGAGTTGGGATAATCTAAAATAATTCTTGAATTATTACAGTTGAGCTACACACTGAGAAGCAAGATACTGAAATAGTTTCCCTCTATCTGAGCATGGAAATAATAATTGCTTTCTACTAAATTTTGACTTCTCTTAAAAAAATGCGTTTTCAGAGTGTTTAATAAGTACACTGAAAAGAAGTCAGAAAAGATTGGTTTTCTGATGTACACAGAAATAGATATAAATGCAGACTTTTATTCTGTAAAAATATATTAATATAATATGTACACATAACATCCATATCGGTATATGTGCACATTAGAAAGTATATTTATAATTAGTATGTATAGGCTTGGCTTACTTCTCCAGGATTTTTATATTGCTCACATAATTTACAGTGACTTAAGACTAATACACCTGCTTTTATACAGCACATAGAAAATAGGACATTGATCATACATGTTGAATCAGTGCTACCCCAATGTAAACATATTCTACCAGTTTTGTAGTAATATGAAAATGAAATCAAATGTACAAACCATGCAGCCACTTTCCTGAGAATTTAGCTCCTAAAGACAGTTCTACAATTTTCTTTCCTTTAGCATTATTTAATACTTCTCTCTTCCTCTTCTCTCACTCCCAAATTAAAAAGTAAGAATTGGATTCGTATGAAATGACAGAGTTACCTGATTATACCTCACAATGCTTACAATATGGTAGAAAAATAAATATTTAAACTTTAAACTATATTTTCCTGGAAAATAAAAAAGACCATAAGCAATTTCCTGTATAAAACACAAAGACACCTAAATAAAATATGTTTTATATATCATTTTGTCTCAGTCAGTATAATCTTGTCCTCCAGAAAAGGAACAAACAAAATGATCAACCATCTTCTTTAAGAAGTCTGAGCATCACTATGTTTTATATATATAAAGGTTGAATATTTTTCAAAGTTCATTTCCTTGTGTTACAAAAATGCAAAACCATATTTCTAAATATTATAGTCCAGTTTTCAATATGTGGTGATATACATAGGAAAGGAGATGACAGCTTATTTGCTCCAAGTCTGCTCTGCGAGAGTGTAGGGTTCTACTTTTTGATGAAAAAATCAGCACTAATGAATAGCTGAAAAACATAATTGAGTGTGGAATACTGGAGCTATTCACTGCTGGAGAAAGGACTTACTACTTCTTCAGAGATCATTTTTAGACCAGCCTTTTTATTCTAAGGAATGAAGCAATCTATCTACATCTTGAATGATAAATTCTCTACTTGTAAAAGGCTTCATTTATCACAAACAATGAAGAAATATAGAAAGAAAAATCAATACGTGTAGCAGTTTAGTCCAGCAGAGGCCTTTCTTAAAGAGAAACCTCAGTCAAGGTTGAAAGAGCAATTAATGCAGTCTCAAAAATCTGGGCCACTCTGATAGAGTTCGGTTAACATGTGGCAGAAGTAATCATCCACTTGTGAAAATGATTTTCAGTTCATTCTCAAACACCTTTCAGACACTCATGATCCCATTTAACTGACAACAATACAGGCTATCTGTGGGCATCATTGCATTGCTGAGAGCGCCAATGGGGACCAAATGCCCACAGGCACTTTCAGTCATCCCTGCTTGCTAGCATAAAAGGAATCTTCCTTGCACCGCATTCCTTCTTTTATTTAACCCCGAAAGATTAAGCCATTTTTTTGTCTCCAGTTGAAGATGAGAAAGAAAACTGATTCAAGACAACAATATGACCTAGGTCATAAGAAACCTAGCTGTAAACATTCTCAGATTCATTTTAGTACTTTATGTGCTGTTAAGAAAGAGAACTAAATAAACGTTCAACAGATGGAATGAAAAAAAATCAGCCTAAAGTTCTACTATAATTATGCCTGCTAAGGATAAAGAAATGTTGAAGAATGTCAAATAATATAAACACCACAGCCACGGAAAACGTTTATTTCAATGAGAATGATACTCATCATAAGAACAGGAAAATGTGTGGGTTTTCCTCCTCCTCCCCCCAGATAACTTTTCACTTACAATATAAATGGTTATTGGTATGCTGGAAGATCAGGTATCCCTAGATTCTTTAAAAGTGATATCTTACTGCACTCCAGAGCGCTTCAACATTTGTGAATATTCATGCCAGTACTTATGGAACCTATGAAGTAACAGCAATGGCAACTTGAGTATTATTAATCCAATTTATGTCATGTCATGAAACCTATTTTGTATGTAAAGTGGCAGTATTTGTCAAGACAGAAAAACATCCTTTAGCCTTGAGAGAATTCCAAGCAACGAAAGAATGTAATCGTTCAGATGAAACATAAATGCAGAAAGTGCTCCAATTTTAATGTAATCTAATTGCAATGTAAACAGCTAATGCAGCACAACTGTGAAACAGCTGGTGCTGAGGAGCAAACATCTCTCTGTGCTTTTTGAGCCAGCTTACTTTGAACTAGCTCTAGTTTGAACCCATGGACCGAATGACTATCAGTGGTTGCAGCACATACGGGTGAACCCCTGGAGTTCATCTCTTGGTTTAATTCCATCTAAAAGGATAACAGTCTGTGAACACAAACTGTTCCATGATGTGAAGCAAAGCACAGTAAGCAGGAACAACTAAAGGATTAGTTTTGAAAGTGAAAATCTGAATTTAAATGCTAATGTTGATGCAGTAGAAAAAGTTTTAACTGCAGTGCTTTCCCTTGAGCCCCTGGTTTGGCTGTGGAAACAGATCTTTACATTCCCAGACCTTAAATCAACTCAGAAGCATTCTGAGCACTCAGATGCATCCTGGCACCCAGCCTAGACATCTCTCCATATAACTGGAACCACATGACACTGAAATTAAGATAGAAAAACTGGTGATCCTTTTTCCTGTCAGGCAGTGATACTATTAGTAATATAGAAAGCCTAAATTTCTGAGGACCTGTTAATATGAAAAATCTTACTTTTTTTTCTAGGTCATACACTGCCACTGATGGAATCAGTCAAAACACCCTGCTCAGTGTCACACTGGTATAAAAGAAATCAATGAATTCAGCTGCCAACTGAAGTAACTCCAGTTCTGGAGTCCCAGTGTTTAAAATAGCCCACTTTCGGAAAGAGTGGTAGAGGCTATTAAGAGCAGTGAACTCTTTCAGGAATGATACCTGGCTTTGGTTATCTCTGTCTGGTTATATATTTCTTTTCACTGTCTAGAAAGCTACTTTGGAATTGATATAACTTTTATTTCATAAAGAATACAGATGCCAGCAGAGTTAATTTTGTTTTTTTTTTAGTAATAAAACATACAAGTGGAACAAGATGCTTACATTTCTATCCTGAGATTGTCGATTCTATGTATTTTCATAACAGTTGTCATCATCACTACTAAGTATTTTGAAGTCCTTATGGATTAGTATAAATAGATACATCTGATCTACAAAACATGAGGAAATATGTCACAGCTGGTATCCCTATTTGTGATCTGAAATGAAGCACAGAAATCATGATAATGATTCCATTGGTGCACACAGAAGATATTTATTCAAAATGCTATCATGTTTTAGAACAATTTTTAAAAAATCTTGATAGCTAGAGGTTTTTTTTAATAGCTAAAATAATTCAAATAAAACCACTATTTTAAATCATCACCAAAGTTTCTAACCAAATCAGTTTAACAACTCCTAACTTACCTATCATGTAACAGGAACATTGCTTGACACTTGAGTAGTGCTTTATAAACTTCAGGTAATTATTTTTCACAACGTGTGCAGTGAGGGAGGTTAGAATTATTACATTTGGCTTCTGTGGGAAAGAAACCAAAGCAGAGAAAAGCAAAAACTGCTCAGAACCTGAGGTCCTAGAGCAGCAGAAGAAACACTCAGGAAAGCCTCACACCAGTTCTTATCTTCCAGACACTAGAAAACGCATTTCGGAAGCCTACAAAGCCATTCAGCCTTTTCATCCCACGTGTCAAAACATGCAAATCATTCATGAATTAAAAAAATCTAACCTAAAATGTTCTAAATGGAAACAGCAAATTAAATGTTGTCTTTGCAACTCCACTATGCCACTTTCAGCGACTGTGTTTCCCTTGTACTTTGTATGGGTCCAGCACAAACTACTCGGGGCATATTTCATCTCAAGAGCTTTGCAAATTACTGTTTGGAAGTGCTTTTCTGTCTCCACTGGCTATTCAAGATCCCTACAGTGCCAAGACTTCAAACTTAGGTGTTGCAATTAGTTGCCTGAAAATAGATGAAATGAAGGAGGCTTTCTGTATGAAGTCATCATGAAAAGTAGGTAATGGGACATTCACAGAAAATGTTTGTTGTTTGCAGCCTGATAAGTGCTCATTCTAAAGCACAATTCAGAATAATATATATTTTCAGTAGTGCTATGAGGATGCAATGACTGAACTTAGCTGATAATGGACAGAGACTACATTGATTGTAAAGAGCTCAAAATACTTGGCACACTTGGTAAAAAAAAAAAGCTTTTTAGTTCTGCCACTACAGTGCAATCCAGAATGAAGCATGTTAGAGTACAATTTGAGCAACAGTTGGGAAAATGCGGTTACCCTCTTGGAATTCATACAGTATCTTTGAAATAGTAGTAACTCCTCATGTTGCAGAAGTATAAAAGACTTTTATCTGGAAATATTTTATTTTCTTCTGGATTAAAATTTTGACACTTCATACTATCATACATTGAAAAACTCCCTTTTAATCTACCAGACTTCATGTAAACGCTGGAACCAATGTATACCACTTCTCTTTCCATCTAACATACAACAACAGAAAAACAGACGATGCTGCCAGTATCAGTGGTGCAGACAGTCTCCATTGCATCTCTAGCACCTCTAAGGAATGTAGGAACAGTGCCAGACATTAATTTCCATTCTCACACAGCAATGCAACTGTTATGGCTTGTTTCCATGAACTCAAATTAGTTACATTTCATTGTGCATTTTGGGCATTCACCGACGGGCTTGTGAAAGAGAAATTCAATTGCATTAAAAGTTAGCATCCACAAAGGACCGTATGTGGCTCAGAAAGTACTCGTTCTGCAGACAAGTGAAGTCTGAAAGAACACTGAGCTGTCTCTTAGAAGGTTTCCCCGTCATCTGCTGTTGACCACAGTGGGAGAAATGATAGGGGTTAGGTGAATGTTTGGTCCAAGACAGTAAGGCTAATCTAACATTCTGATAGAGACATTCTTCCTTGGAAAACCTACCAGTGCAGAATGACAAGTGCAGGTGATCTTTTAATCAAAAGTTAGAGTCAAAAAGGTAATACTTCTAGCTGCATTTTGAGGATAATGCAAGAATAAAAACAAGGAAGAAAGCTTTTCACCCAGATGATCAGCTCTCTTCAACTATCCATTTTAAGAAACTTTCCTATACAGAATACATGTAAAATTTTAAAGATGCCAAAGAAACAAAAAATTTCTGACTCTGTGTCATTTGGCTCATTTGAAGAAACTTTATTGATTAAAGAACATAGAAGTAGCCACCCAAAAGCACATTCAGGCATGTACCTTGCTCTCAAAAGGTTGCACAGGGAAGCAGCAACTGGATGGAAGCATGCAGATATACATCCCCAGAATTTACTCCTCTATTCATGGTATTAGTGGTTTTAGGAGTATCTTATTTGGGAGTTATCCCTTCAAGGAATTCATGACTGAATTATCATAAGTAGGAAAAAAAAATGCCTAATGTTAATATCTTGAAAATTGTTTTGTTTTGCGGAGTGGTTAGACAAAACCAAAAAAGTGATACACAAGAAAGACATAAACCTATAACAGCAGCATGAATTTGGTCTTTATAAAAGTTCTTTACTGTAACAAATATGTAGAGAATAAAACCATTCAAATGCACTGTTCCCGCACTGGAGTTATTACACTGGAGCTGATCTGCATTTGGAAACTTCAGGAATACAGGATTTACCACCTGTGAGGGAGCATCAGAGCCATCTACTGGGGTTAGCCCTTTCCTGCTCTGACAAACAACTGTCTCCTCAAAATAGCAATACTTAAGCGATACTCAGCTGTAAAACTACTGTTACATAAAAATAATTAAAAAATATTCATAAAATGTAAGAGAAAATATAAATTTTAACACTGATGAATTGCATGTGAGGGGAGGTTTGAGTAGTTTCTCCTCACTTGAAGTTTTAGAAATATTTTTTTTTAAATAGCATTTATTTGTATATAACAGAAATGGTAAAATGCCCTCTATGACTGTTTTGATGATCAATTTTGATAGAACAAAAACTATACTTAATCTTTTTAGTATCACTCATTGATTACTGATCAAATCTGAGATGGAAAATTTTCAATCTCTTTCCCCAAACAGAACTGTATATGTGTATATATTTATATGCATATATATTTATACATAGCTAAATAAAAGGACTAATTTTCTGCTATAACTCAGTCAAAATTTGGAGAGCAGAGTAGTCCCAGTGCCACATAAACCTCCTGGAATGGTTACCTCCACTCTCCAAATATTTGATCTCCAAAATACTATAACAGATTTTATTGGAATTTTCAGAAATAAATTTCTAACCAGGCTTTAATAACTTCCAAATTAAGTATTTTAAAATATTCTAAAATAGACTATATATATACAGAGAAAAACTTCATATTTATAGCTACTACGAAGCTACACTTGAAAACTTCTAAAATTAACCTGCAATTGCTTTGCCTGTATTAGCCAGGAAAATATGCACTCGTGTTCATTATCCAAGCTTTCAAAAAACAATATAAACAATCAAAAGTGAGATTAATTTATCTGCATTATAACCACATCCCCATCTTCTCCCTTAATTTAACCATGCTGCCCTCCTGTGGCTGTCCGGATATGTATAATGCAATGGCCCAGACCAAGACAATCTCGTTCAAATTGACCCCTGTTTGTGACTGACTTGAAGAGGAAAGAAAATTCCACTGTGTAACCACAAAAAGTGCTTAAATGAAACTTTAGGGCAAAGACTGTGAAACTTATATCTTAAATAGTTTTAAAATTAATATTTTAAATAAGTTGAACTTCTTATTATTCCACAAATCATGTATATATGGGAGCACAGTCATACATATTAATAATACATTTATTCTCAAATTATGGGGAGATCATCCATTGCATAATGACAAGTTACTTCATTTGTTGAAGTACCAACACAGCTGAACACATATATTATAAAGATTATGCAACAACTCAAAAAGCATGGAAATAATTTGCAAAAGTATCAGTATTTGGTAAACCGAAAAGGTGCCTATTGGTGAAATTATAACCCTGTTTTCCTGGTAAAGTGATACCAAATACATCTTGAGGAACTATTCCATCAAAAGTAGATTATGTCTTCAAAGATCAAAAATGAAGGAGAGGTATTATCAAATATTGAAAGAAATTACACTTTTTTCATCAATTACAGTTCTGTGAAGTCTCTGTTCTAATAAGCTCTGTTACTATTTAACTGGAAATTAATATTATGCACTAAAATATTTATATAATTTGAGCTCATCTATACTCAGGAGCTTTCAGATTTGTTAAATCATTGGTTTAAAAGAGATGAGTACAGAACAGATACCAAACCCACTAAAATACGATAGCTGGAGTGACACAATGCTGCTGTTTTTCTTCTAGACTAAATTTGTAAACGCTAACAAATTATGTTTAAAGCCTTCATGATAAAGAATGCTTAAAAATACACTTTCCTTTCCAAAGAAAGACAAACATTCCTAAAGAATACAAAAAGTAGAGTGATACTTTCAGATTATAAAACATAATGTTAGAAAAGTAAATAACTTTTCTTCATAATCTTTTTTCATTTTTATATCTGAGTTAAAGACAAGTGAAATGCCAAATTTTATATCAAGCCATTTCTTGCCAAAATATTTTATATATTATTCAAAAAACTGAAATAAATAAAAATTGTCAGGAAAGTGAAAAACCGTAAGAGATATTTTTGGACAAGACAAGACATTTAGTATAGTCACATGCTATTTTGTGCCAATTAGTGAAGTTGCTAACATGCCATATCAATAAAAACAATTGACCTAAATAGTGGGGCTAATTAAATGAAATTAAGAACATAATTAAATGCTTCTCAATATATAATAAAAAATTATGGCTGTAAGTGTTCCATAATGTTGTCTTTTTGTTTTCCTATTATCTGCTTTTTTGCTGAGTTTTAATCAGTGTATCTATATGCATAAAAGATAGATAGCATTCAAATGTTAATGTGTTGGTGGCAGGAATCAGGTGCTCAATTAGAATTTATTGAGTGCGCAAGGAAAAAACCCAAGTCCTCCATTAAACAGAATACATACAGCCCAATTAAAAATGAATTTAGCATTAGTCAGTAAATTGAACACTCACATTCTATGATGGCAATAACATTTTACATGACATTTGACTGCTTTATCAACTTAATCATCATACTTTTCTAATCTAAGGATCAGAGATATTTTCTGTATGAAAATGGATCCATTGCTTCTCAATGTACAAAATAAAGCTGCATTTACACAAATTGTTGGTTCCTCTCATGCTTTTTTTTTTTTTTCCTCGTAAGCAGTGAATGACAGAAAAGCAACTCTAACACTTTTAGAGATCTTAGCCTAGCACATGCTCTCAGCTACTGGCAATATTTGTTATATTTCATTTTAGCCTCAGCTGTATTGCTTCCATAAAACTCCAATTTCATTTGAATGAATTCATTACTCAGAATGTGTTTCTACATGGCTTGATAGAAAGATCCTTAAAAATGACATCATATACCCATTTCATGTGGTATTGGTTCCCAGCAGATTCCCTTCACCTAAAAGGAATTATTCTGTAGTCTAAGCATTCAAACCCTAGCTTTAGACTTCAGGTTGCCCTTCAAAGCTAAGACTTACAACCAGATGAAAAAGGCTACAGAGCCACAGACATTCAGTTTTAGAAGAGAGACAGGCTGTCAGGTGTCTAGCTGCGGGAGGCAAACTTCTCTGTGCCAGCATCACTACAAACTGAGCCCAGTTTCTTACTCTCTTCTACTTAGTCAGTGGTGTGGTGCCTTCCACTTAAAGCTGTGAACTTAAAATGATTTAAAAATTCAAATCAGCAGTTAAAATCGCAAGTGCAGGAACACATGACAAACATAGTAACTTCTAAGACACTGTTTTAGTGAGCGAGGGTTGCTAGTTTTGTATTTAGGATAGTGTTTACTTCCCTTACCAGAACACCACAGCTTTTTGGTTTTGGAATAAACTTTGAACAAAAGCAGATAGCAGTTTAGGGTTAGAAATCTTCTAACATTATCAGGGGAGGTCTCCATGTGGTAAAGCAAGGGAAGCTGGTCTGACCCCAATTGAGACTAAGTGATGGAACTCAAACCTACACCTACCAGGACACTTCCCCTGCCAACCTGTCTCCAGCTTACTCCATACAAAAAGCACAAAACATAATCATAAAGGTCTTTTTTGTCTATTTCTCCAAAGACAAACCATACAAAGGATTTAACATACATGCATTTTTTACTTACGTGCTCTCTTCTATAATTTATGCATAAAGTAAAAAAAATAATCTTGCACATTATGAAAAGGCAAAGCAATACTACACTACTGATCTGACACATTTAACTTAGGATGGGATTAAATTAAAACAGGCTTTTGACAGTAAGCATCATAAAAATTATTTGTAGTGCAGAGTGAGCTCTTCATTAGTTTTTATTTACACAGAAAGAGTGAGCTGATGGTGCAGAACTCTGCATGAAAGCACTACTACACTGATGAAATTTCAGAAATCACCAGCCTATCGAGGTGATGCCGTCATGTTGCTTAGTCGGGGATGTGACATGTACTTGAGGATGCTGACAACATGGTACATTGAACTGCCAACACAGTCGTGTTGACATTTAACAGGACGTGGACTATTTAAAGAGTTCTGGCTGAGTTGAATATACTATTTGAGAAAATAGTAGTAGTTGCCACAGGAACTCTGTTACTATGTCAAAATTCAATGCAATACTGCAACCATTGAAATCATATTACAGTGGAGGAAAAAACCCATTGAATTGAATTTATAAAATGCTACCTCTGCCTTTATATCCAGAATTGTGTTAAAGTTATTTTTGCCCATACAAAATAGTGTATTATGAATTGACATCCACCCTCAGCCACAGCAGAGCACAGCTGACCCTACAGTATCTGAGCCAGCATTCTGGCACATAGAGAGGATTAGATTCATTAAATATTATAAGTTTTAAAATTAATTTTGCCATTTTAATTGCCATTGATTTTTTGAGGGCTTATATTCTCAAATACAAAAAAAAAAAAAAAGGTGAACTTTATATTCTTTCAATTAACAGATGGACAGTGCAAGTGACAGAAGGACACAACAGGCAGGTGGCATGCCCCCATCCTTGCAGCTGATAGTACAGGTGCTCTCAGTATAGACATAATGCCAGGCCATGCCAGACCACATGCAATGTCAACGTATGTCAGGTGGCAATAACTCTTCCTTAAATTTTATGTCACAGACTAGTGTATGGTACCAAGAAACAAGACAGATCACCTGTCAAGACAGGCTAATAAATAAGCTATGTCTTTCACCAGCATATGTGTGCTGTGCTGATTTGTAATAGAATAAAGCAACATAAACAAAACTAAAACAATTAATTCAATCATGTACATAATTATGGAACAGATTATAAAGCAGGGATACTTGTGTATGATTTGATTTTAAAGATAATGTCAGCAACACCTTGGGTGTATTTAGAGAGTAGTAATTTTTTTCTCAAGTTTTAAGCAAAACTAAGAGTAAAAGTCATATGTTAATTCTGAATGATACTTTCCCAAAGCTATGGGAACTGTGTAAGAACAGTAATAAAGAAATTTAAGCTAAGAATCCAACTTGAACATTCCAGTCAGATCAGAGTCTCCTCAATTAGAGTGTAAGGTTTCTGGGAAGTTCCCTTTACTCTCAAGTTATTGCTGCAAATTTTGTAACACCTGTGATGTGATCAGTCTTTGTAACTGTTCATTATTTACTGTAGTAAAAATAAGCAGCCTACTCTATGCTGACATTCTAGTAAGACAAATGATGCATAGGGAAAAAAAGGATCTGCCTATATTACACTATATTCAATTTAGAGAGAAGGATGTCGTGTGGGACAGTGTCAAACGCTTTGCACAAGTCCAGGTAGATGACATCAACTGCTTTACCCTTATCCATCAATTCTGTAGCCCCATCATAGAACGCCACCAAATTGGTTAGGCAGGATTTCCCCTTAGTGAAGCCATGCTGGCTGTCACCAAGCACCTTGTTGTTTTTCATGTGCCTTAGCATGCCTTCCGGGAGAATGTGCTCCAAGATTTTGCCAGGCACAGAGGTGAGACTGACTGGTCTGTAATTCCCCGGGTCTTCCATTTTCCCCTTCTTGAAAATGGGGGTTATATTTCCCTTTTTCCAGTCATTGGGAACTTCACCTGACTGACACGATTTTTCAAATACAATGGCCAGTGGCTTAGCAACTTCATTCGCCAGCTCCTTCAGGACCCGCGGATGGATTCCATCAGGTCCCACGGACTTGTGCATGTTCAGATTTTGAAGATGGTCTCGAACTAGATCCTCTCCTACAGTGGGCCCAAGGTCTTCATTCTCACAGTCCCTGCATCTGCCTTCTAAGACTTGGATGGTGCAGTCAGAGCCTTTGCCAGTGAAGACCGAGGCAAAGAAGTCATTCAGAACCTCAGCCTTCTCCAAATCCTGTGTAGCCAGTTCTCCCGAGAGCTTCCTCAGGGGGCCTATGTTGTCCCTAGTCTGTTTTTTATTTGCTACGTACCTGTAGAATCCCTTCCTGTTATCCTTAACATCCCTGGCCAAGTTTAATTCTAACTGGGCCTTAGCCTTCCTAACCTGGTCCCTAGCTTCCCAAACAACATCCCTGTACTATACCCAGGCTGCCTGTCCTTGCTTCCACTTTTTATAAGCCTCTTTTTTTCCTTTGAATTTTCCTCAGCAGCTCCTTATCCATACAAGGAGGTCTCCTGGCCCTCCTGCCGCACTTCCTTCTAGCTGGGATGCAGCACTCCTGAGCTTGTAGCAGGTGATCCTTGAATATCAACCAAGAGTCTTTGGCACCCCTGCCCTCCAGGGCTATATCCCATGGAACCTTACTAAGCAGGTTCCTGAAGAGGTCAAAGTCTGCTCTTTTGAAGTCCAGGGCAGTGAGCTTGCTGCATGCTCTTCTCAGTGTCCTGGGGATCTCAAATTCGACCATCTCGTCAATTATTACTTGTGGCTTAGAGCAAAAGCTAGTTAAAAATCACCTGAACTTTAGATTTTCTCAACTCCTCACCTACAATTTCATGAATTTAGGGTCTATTTTCGGTTAAATATTAGTTCATCATCTGGCCACCTAGTTACTACAAGCTTTGTTATCTTTATGAAAATACAGAAAGGTTCCTTTTTACATATTAAAATAGCTTTCTGAAGTTATGATCTGAGCATTTCCAGTAATAGGCAAGACTTTTTTTAGATTTTATTCTTTATATGAAAAAAAATATCAAAAAAGCAAAAATTTACAAGTGCAAATGCAAGGTTTTACAGGAGCATGCATTTCATGTATTTTGAGGATTGAACCCTTGCTTGAACTCATGACATGAGCAGCAGCTTATATTGCTGCCCAGTTCTGGCCAACTAGTTTTAGGTACTTAAATGAAATACCTAAATAAAGAAAAAAAAAATAAAAAAATGCATCTACATTGGTATCAGTCTGCATAAGGAGTGTGTTTTCTTTTGAAGACAGTCTCTCCAACATGGTTCACACTGCAGAGTTCATTCAGAGCATATGAACTAGACTCCTCTTGCAAGAAACGAAATCAGATGTGGTGCTCAGCTAGTGCATCTCACATACTCCAGCCACTAAAGGGCAGTCAGATTAGAACAAGACCAGGCACAGACTGAACTAAATCCCCAGAAATGCATACAAGATGATTATCAGGTTCTCAGCAACCACTGAGTCACTTTATAGATCCGTTCGTGCACACTTCACACTTTTTTCCTTTTGTAGTCAAGCACAAGGCACATGCCAAGCACAGTTCAGGTCTTCAAGATTTCCATCTCTTTATAGTGGGTAGCATAATTTTGGTAGCCATCAGTAGCTAAAAATCCTTCATACATGCCTTAGACTAGCCCAGGTTACTGCTCTTTGCACCTTTCATCCTTTAATTCTCCACTGTAGGATCATCACTTGTAATCTGCCGTCTGGGTATAGGGATTAATCTCATCCCACTGCTGCAACAACTGGCTGTTGCTAGAAGGTACACAGTCAACCAGTCTCTCTCATGCAGTGATGCTGCATGCAAATTTACTCAAGTGAAGCAGCCGGGAATTAGGAGTCAGTCAAATAAACTATGATGACAAGTCCTTGTGATGCCTCAAGATGCATCATAACCACCTGTATGGTCTGATAGTGACAACTTCTCTAACATGATAAACTGAAAATTGCTGCCACTGCAAAGGCTTTTTTTTCCACTTCTTTTTCCCCCTTTCACATCCACACAGAGACCAGAAAGTTTAGATGAGAAGAGATTTAAAGTTGAAGATCACAGACAGAAATTTGATAGTACAGACAGAAGCCTACCTAGACGTTCTAAAGGGTCACTATGGTTCTTCCCTAGCAGAGCATGAGACCAAGAAAGTCCTCAGTCAGAGTAAATATTAGCAACAACTAAGAACATTGGTGTTATCAGCGCTGGTCCCAGGCTGTAAGTCAAAACCACAGCGCTGCACCAGCTACTAAATGACTGCTACTGCTGAACCCAGGAAAACGTTTTAAAAAGTTACGAGTAAAAACAACACACATTTATTCTTAAGAAAAAAAAAAAAACTATTTTAAGTTTTCTGACTATTAACCTTGCTTAACCCATAGATCTTTTTCACATAAAGTCTGTTGTGATTAAGCTAAGTGAGTTTGGATCTAAATTTATATCTCAGCTTTTACAAATATTTCAGATTAATTACTATGGAATGAATGAAGAATGACACCTTAATTAGTAATGCTTCTCTTGGCAATTAGGATTCTCTAGGCTTCTCTTAGTAATTAAAGTGGCAGTGGCATATCATTAAGGTCTTCAAGATTCCCCATGCCTCCTCAGAAGCAATTACTGTGGAAAGCACTGAAAATCAGGCTCATAGCTATAATCTGTTCTCTAAGGATACAGCTGCAGGATAAACACTTTTGCTTCTTCCTTCCACAGCAATTTTACATTAACCCATCATCATTATCCAATCAATCATTAATGTAATTTTACTGTATCATTTTTCACAAAGTTCAATTTTCATTTTTAAAAAATAACTGATTACAGTTAACTGATTTTGCCAAAGTGTGTAATATTAAAATCATTTAAATGAAGACAGTTAACGCATTAGCACTTTTCTTCATGACAAAATGCAATCATTCATTTAGCACAATGAAATACTGGCGTTTAGCACATTTTAAACTAGTATAACAGAAAATACTACTGAGACACTGTGGAATAATAGTAGCAAGGCATCCATATAGCACTAAAAGTGAATTAAAAATCAAGCCGTTCTATCATGCCGTTTGCAAATGTACATAGGAAAATTTTACCATAGTATATATCAGTGCATGTTGCCTTATGATTACAGAAAATTATCATACTTTTGTCAGAATTTAGGAAAAGATGTAAGATAACTACAGCTACAAGCTACTGTCGACTCTCTGACTAAATAAAAATACACACCACTCTCTGACTAAATAAAAATACACACCACTACTACTGGACCTAAAATCACTGCTACTGGACCTAAAATCAATAATTTTTATTAATTATGGGCCCAAATTCAACCAATATTTCTGCTGAACTGTAAAGGCACTGGTTTCGTTTTCAAATTTTGAGATTACTTCTCAATATTCTCATTCCATGTATCAGAAGTTCTTGAAACACTTGGGTTTACTTTGTGGTAGGATTTATGAGTCTTGTCTTGCAGAAAGGAATAATCACACACTTGTCCTCAGGGACTTGGATCTCTGAAGTCAGTGACTGTCTGAGAACTACTGTTGAAAGGAAAGATAATCTCCTCTTCCTAAGTTTTAGTAAAAAGCTCTCATGATTTCAAGGCAATCATGTTAACTTAATGCAGCAGGAAGAGTAGTTAATTTACAGATTAGCAATGCCAGTCCTTTCCAGTTTAAGGTATTCTGCAATGACTACCTCATTTCATAATGTTTTCTGAAGTTTGCAGCCAGGATACTTTCCATAGGAGTTTCTGATCCTTCTACAGGACCATACACTGAGTAGAGAAAACATGTTCTACACACACAAACATGGGGTGCTGGATGTTAGGTGACATTCTGGCATACCTTGATGTGAAGAGAAAAGCAGACATTCTGAATAAGCAGTAGGCTGCACTGTTCACTCCTGTTGATGCTCACACTTTTTACTGACACACCCTTTTTCTTCAACAGTCAACTGTGCTTGAAACTCAACCAAAGCTTATTCTATCATCTACACAACACATCTTTCATAAGCGGTGCTGAGTAAAGCACTGCATTAATACAGTTTGCTTTAGCACTGTATTAATGCAGTGCTGAATTAATTACCACTGACTCGGTTGTCTTGATCAGTCTTAAGATTCTGGATTGTCATGCTCGGTCCAGGTTAAATATGGATTGGAAAATGAAACTTTGTAGTTCACACCTCTTCTGACTTCAAAGACAATGAAACTTAACTGAAACTCTGATACTTCTTTATGCCTTCCTGTCAGAGACTACAATGGTGTATCTTTCACCCTGTGTCTCAAAGGTCCTCTGTATATGGCAAGCAAATATGAGGTCATATTGTCCATGCTTTCAGTGTGAGCATAAGCCAACTCTTCATTCAAAAGTGTGGTGACCATGTTGTTGACCCCAACAGATCTACAATGCTGGCATCACACAGTCAGTTTTTGGTCGGGGTGGAGAGCTAGCCAAGTATAATCTCTTTCTTTCCCTCTCTGCTGCTGAGTCTCATGACCTCCTCATGAAATAGTTATACTAAAAAGAAACCTCTAACTCACTTTTGCTTCATAAATACAGTTTCCTTACTAGCGAATAACCTTAGATACAACTGCTTTTGTTCATCTTCCATATTATTGATATCCTCACTAGCTTATAAGGCACTCTTTGCAAAAGAGCTCATCTACATGGGTAGCTGAGAACGAGGTTCTTCAGACAACTTGGGTGCTAATTTTGAGGCCAGATACACTCAGCAAACATTGTCCCATTTACCAGCAATAGGAGAGACAAGAAAAGCTGTGTGCACTGTAAAATCAGTGCTAGAGGCAGTGACTAATTTTACTCAGGCCCAGCTAACCTGAATACACACTCGATTCACGTGATAGCATGCTCTTGCGCCAGACTGCTGTGTCCCACAGAGTTTCAACATGTTACAACAATATTTTGCAAGGTAACGTGAGAGCCTCAGGAAATAAGAGCATTTTTGGTTATAGGGTTAGTGAATCAAGACTCAGGTGAAGACTGAGGCTTTCCTTCATGGCAGGCACTCTACCCACACATGAGGAATGAGTGGCACATCAATCAGTTTCATCAATGGCACAAGGTAGTTTAGTAACCTCACATCTGCAAATGGATTACATATAATCTCAAAATACTGGAAGGCCTGATGTTGCAAATGGCAGTAGGTAATCTCTGTCACATATCTGTAGAAAGATTTACCTCCCAAATGTATTGTAATAGAAACGATAAAGATCACTGATATACTCCACCCATATTTCTTACAACTCTACTGTTCTACTGATAGAATAAGAAAATGCTTTGAATCAAATTGCAGACGTTAAAAACACAAATCAAGTGTGTCTGCTGCCAAATAGAACAAGCTATTGTGTCAGAGGACATCACAAACCCTAAACTACCACCAGTGCCAACACCAAGTCCTCACAGGAATTAATTGAAGTGACATTTATTTAATATGAAATACCTAATGTCATTCATCTCATAAAATTATATTTTATTCATAAAGGTCAATATCTATAACTTGCAAGAAAACCAAGAAATATCAGTAGAAGTGAAGATATTTCTCCTAAGGACATGGTTACCTGTAGCAAAATTGTTTTACTAGCCTTCAAAGTAGCCCAAGTTTCATTTGGAATGAGACCTAGCTGTTAAAAATCGCTTGGGCAGTTATGTATAGTTTATCTCTGATCTGAATTCAGATATAAGTAACTGTGAATTTGGCAGAAGAAAAAAGATGACATGACTGACATGAGACATGAGATGACATGACAAGACTGAAGCCCACTGAAGTTGTCTGGTGATCAGGCATTTACTTTAACTTAGTAGATAACCCATACTTCTGAATGCGGTACATACAGTGAAAATTTTACCCTGCAGACTCCAGTGTACCTTTAAATTCTTTTCCATAGGCAATGCCTTAGCACTGATAAACCAACCTGTCAAGGTATTTCTCCCTACCCAGTGGCTTTAAGAAAACTCTGACAACTCTGATATAGCCCAAATACATAATTTTTTTGCGTTGATATAGTGAGGCCATATGACTAAATAATCAGAAAAGGATTCCAAACTCGGTGAAGTTTGTAAAATTCAAACAAACTCAACATTTTCTTCCTTCTGACTTTCCTTATGCTTCCCAGTCTTAAAGTTCACAAACTGAAACATAAAGGACAGTGAGAGCCCTGCTCTTTGAAGCAGCAGCTGAAGTCAGCGCTCCCCTACCCTTCTTTAAGCTGGAAAAAAAAAGTGCAATAGCCACAAACAGAAAGCTAGATGGTGCTAATATACTGACTTTACGGTTACAACCAGATGTGCTTCGCACACTTGGAAAGACAAATGTTATACAGAGATGCAGAAGAGTTTCTGTATGTAGATAAAGAAATTTTATAGTTAAATAAGTATCAACTTATTTTAACATTTGGTTATTTGGAATCTTTCAGCCCCCTCTCACTTTTTGTAAGAGAAAAATGTTACTATCTTCACTAATGAGAAAACTATTTTCAGTAACTGCTGAAAAGCAATATAGAAAGTTACTGGTTTTATCTCATGGAAACTAATAGGAATTGAAGATGCCTATGCTACATACTACTGTATCATACCAAGAATTACTAAGGATTTTCTAAGATTTTGGATATATTCAAGTTTCTAACATTTCACTTTTGAAGTAACTGCATACTTAATCTAAGACAAACTTAACATTTTAGGTTAGCCAAACTTTTGTTTCTATTTCATCTTTTCAGTGGTGGTAAACCAAATGATTTGGAATTACTCTGACATATCTGTGTTTCACCTCAGAGAAAGGTCTGAAGCCAGATTTAAATTCATTATATGCAACACAAAGGCCTATTTGTGACAAGGAGTGTGCAGTACTTCCAAAGAGAAGGGTGACTCTATGCCTAACATCTTTAGCTGTTAAAGTAACCCAGAATTGAAATAGAGTCATTGCAATGTGATCACCTTGCACATTTCTCTGAAATAATGATACTAGGAGCAGATTTCATCTTCAGATCAGCTTACATATCTTCAGGTTATAAAGCTAATTCTATTTCTCCTCCTGCCTTTCTCTGCTAGGTGACCCTGGACAAGCAGCACATAGCAGCTGGCACCATCATTGTTCTGGCTGACTTCATTGTCCCTGTGTCTGCTCTTAGCTGACTTATGTATTCACTAGTAGCTATGACAACAGTTTATTCAGGTAACAGTCACACACACTACAGCCCTACCCACTGAGAAGTCAGCAGACCCTAGTGTTATCCTCAGCTCAGTCACTGAATTGCCTGTGACCTTGGGTATTCTCTGTTCATTTCTGGCCTTCATTTCACTCATCTGTAAAAGAGAGGTAATTATACTTGCTTTCCTCTCCAACAAACCCTTTTATTAATGGTGACAAGTGTCAGAAAAATAAGAGAAAATTATTTTCTGCATCTTAGAAGACTGCTAACCAGGACATTTGTCTCACAGATTTCCTGTAGCTCTAAAACTACAGCAGCAGGAGGAAAAATGTGATACTTCAGTCACATACAGGAACCAGCAGCTATATTTACTGTTTATAAATGCTTTCATAGGAACATTTCAGTTAATCCCCATTGCACAAGAAAAAGCTTAAGGAATTAAAGATATAACACGTCTAGCTGAAACATGCCATAGCAGAGAGCAGGACAGAACTTACAAGAATTAATTCTGTTTTTCAAATCTTTGAAAAAGTTCTGGACAAGAGCTAGGCTGCAATGTTTTACTTTGAAAGTCAAATAGTTCCACTTTGTAATACTGTACTGTTCCGGCTGTTCAATTTGTAAGAATTTCATTGCACATTATTGTTTTGGGGGTTTAATTTTAAAGCCAAGCAAGCTATTTGAAAAAAATTTCAGTATTCCTTATTTTATTTCTGGATTGGAAGCAATAGAGTAATACCCCTTAGTAACCACTAGGCTATGCTAACAGACAATTTACTTTAAAAAAATAATGTATGCTTTAAATGCACACGGATGTCCAAAGAAACATTAGAAATAAACCATGCATTAGGAAAGGTATTCACAGTAACCCCCATATCCTGAGTGGATTAACCTGTCTAGCTTGTTTTTTCAACCCTCATTTAATTATGAATTAAGTATAGACAAGTGAGCCTTCCTGAAGAACAAAGTACCTCCCTAATGCTGCTATTCTAAATCAACAGAAATAAACAGGCTTTTAATATTTTTGTATGGGAAGGTTTTAGGTCAAATTCTGCTTATTTCCTCTGATGATTTGTTTTAGAGTCAAGATTGCAACAGCAGAAATTAACAGAAATATTAAAAGCATCCTTTTTTATGGAAGCTTGCTTTACGACCTTAATAAAGAAGATTAAAAAAAATACATATTGTATGGGCTCTGCATTTTAGACAAGGAAAAGGTTGCCACATCCTATGAGAAGACCACAAATATGTTACAAATTATGAGAAAGGAACCCAGAGTATCACGAATTGCCAATAATCGGAACTGTTCTACAAATCCCCATTGAAGAGCGACTTTACCTCATCATTACACAAGATTTCTAGCTGTGCATGATTCCCCTTGTAATCTACTGACAGGTTTAAATAGAAAAGGATGGTTGTTTCAGACTCTGAGAGCCTTTCATGCAAGATAAAAAAAAATAATCTAAAATAAATAAGAGGATTATATTTATTCTAAGATGTATATCAGCATTCCTTGTTTTTTAAGCATATAGCAGAATGCACAGAAAAATCATTGAGTGTTTCCATGATCAAGTGTTTTTTTAAGAATCACATTAGTGAAGTAACACCAGATTAGCTGTATGAATGTGTCAACACAAACACTAGTGTAAAAGTAATTTGGTTACCAAAGCTATCTCTTTTTCTCAGAGGCACAAATGAACTGCAATTGAGATTCATAGTAGTGTTGAGTCATAAGGATTTTTATTTCTTTTATTTAAGGTTATATCTTATAATGAAAATAATCCCATGTTTATAATTTTATTTGAAATATAATTATTTGTTATGACTACGGAAGCTCAAAGAGAGAATGTGATCTGAAGGTGCTGCAGTCCAGAATACTATTTGTGAATTAAAAATCTCAGCTCAAGAAAGTATAAAACTGAAATTTTTGAGGCATAAATGCTAGACAGGTTTTGAAAGCTTTCAGCATATCCCCTATGTCAATAAGTAAAGTCAGTCTTAAGCAGGAGAAAATTTTCTGAAGGAGTAAAACTGTAAACCCATCATTAGCTTGGGCCTGTGGGTTTTGTTGACCCTGAAGAATGTGCAATATTTGAACACAGCTATCTCTATCACAAAAAAATGGTCTTTATTACCATTATTATTTTATTTTAATTATGATACATCATTAATCTAATAGCCTCTCTTCTTACTGCAATTGGCAGTGGGGTAAAATTCTAATTCAATTTTGAATAAATTCTGAGATTCTCAGCTGAAAGGCAGTATCTAATGCCAACAGAGTGCCTTCTTTTCCTGTGAGACAAATATGGATCTTCTGAGTTATGTGTTAACTCAGGCCAACACAGGAAACGTAAATTGTCTAGTCCAAAGATTGGACAAAGGTAAAGCATGAGAAGTGTGAGAAATAAACTGAAGAATTAGAACTTAACTGGGATAATCGCACTAACTACATTGGAAGACTATCATTAAGGCTGTAAAATTCAACTTGTTAACATGAAAAAATTCTAGCAACAAGGATGATCACAGTCTTTCAACCTTTTACGTCCCCCCTATTTATGTACTCTATAACCCACTGCTTAAGTAACTGACCACATACATTAAAAACACAAAAAAACAAACAAACAAAAAAAACCACCACAAAAAACCCACACAAAGAATCAAAAAACAAAACACAAAAAAACCAAACAAAAAAAAAAAACAAACAAAAAAACCCCTCCCAGCTCTTTTCACTAATCAGGACAGCAGCAGCTGCCTTGCAGCTCTTCAACACTTTTATTTTCTCTTTCATACATGCTTCATTGCATTTTATGCAAACACTGCTTTATAGAGAGTAATGAGTTATTTGCTTTTCTACCTTGTGCAGGTGCACCAGTAAGCTGCAGAGCCTAGCACTGCAGTAACACTGCCCAGCAGAACATAAGCCTTTGGCCATGTTTTAAAGAAGTGACCATGCCTCACTTTCCCCAGCTCATGAGACATATCTCCTGACATAGCCTTTCCTACCAGTTGCTTCTCAAGATTTACCTTCAAATGTGTACAACGCTGGGAGGTGGTATTATTCTCCCTTGATAACAGGAGAACTGAAGTACTAAAAATTTTAGGCTTTGGCTATTAAGATCTACTTTTTTAGGATATTTGGACTCTAACAGCACAATGTATATTTGCAGCCTAGTTTCCACTGATTTCAACCAGCAACTGTAGTGCTGGGCAGCTCTGTGAAATCAGACTCCAGTTTATAAAACTGGGCATGTGAAAAAAATTACATACCACCAGTTACTATAGGTGGAAATGTTTCAGTCTCTTACAGGCAGGTCCTTCTGTGTAGCACAAATAGGGATAAAAGCCAGTTCTTCCAGGCATCCCTTAACTACCTTTAACTGCACAATATTCCTTTGCCTTACCATAATATTGTCTATAATTCACTGTGTGTTTCCAGCCTCTTCACAAATGAGGATTTCTGTGATACCACAGTATCAGTTCAGAACCAGAACAGCTTTAATCTGTGCATTGAAGCAGATGGGAATCCCTCATGAAAAAATAGCAAATGACCACTTAATACTTACACTAACCCAGGAAGTCAAGAGAAGGCTGCAGAGAGTGCTTGGATGATGGCTTTCCATAACATTAATGGTTCCTGACTGTACACATTAATGGTTCCTGACTGTACACATTAATGATTTGTCTAGCAGGTGGGCTTTTTTTCCTATCAAACAAACACCCTTTACCTTCCTCTCACTGCAACTTCAGTATCATTATAAAGTATTTCATCAACCTTTTCAATGGTTATTGGAAGAATTATTAACCTTTTATTTCATGTGACATATATTTATGGTGGAGGAGTCTATACAGCCCTCCCCTGATGCCCTAACTTTTCTAGACAAGTAGGTAATCATCATTAAGGCTAATGGCTATGAAGAAAGGGAAATGAAGACTGACCTTGAGCATTTTTGGTGAGAAGAATAATATCTGCCTGGAGAATAATGACAGCAGTAACCCTGAAGTAAAATGAAGACGTAAACAACTATGCCAGGAGATCAGGATTCAAAATCAGTGTGAGGAAGTAATCAGCAGCAGCAGAGGAAAGGGATAATGATTAAACTAAGTTAGCAAAAGTAATATTTGATTGGACAATCATTTAATGCCCTCAAAGAAGACCAGTGACACAAACCAGTATGTAAAAGTAAGCTGGGGGGGTTAGGAAGATCCTCTGAAGACCCTGGAAGAACAGCTCCCAACCTAGAAAGCCTCTGAGAGACCCAGAAGCAGGATGACTGGAAGCACTGGAGCCTTGTCCTTTTTGCTGGACCCAGGTCAATGTAAGTTGCATGTTACACCCTGAGTGGGGCTGCAGACAGTATAACCCCGACATCATCAGTGACCTGATTAAACATGGAGACTTCTCCCTGTTGTCACCTGTTGTGCATGGGAGCACATCCCTGATGTAGCTGTGATGTGCAGTATGCAACCAAACCAGGCCATGTTCAAGCTAGATGCGTCTGTTGATTCATCAAATCATGCTGCCCCATGACTACCTCTTGACAAACCACTGAAGAACACAGGCAGCACTGTGCCATTTCTGCAGCATTCCTGACTTCAACAGGCTGAATGTCTTCCAGCATCAGGAGACTGAACCTATGTTAGTGCTCTGGATCTAAACAAAGATGTGCCACAATTACCAAACCATCTCAGAGGTGTTTGGTGAGTGGAAACAAATTGGTGGGGGTAGGAACTAACAGGAGGATATCATGCTTTAGTACAGAAAAGCACTTTTCTCCCTAGGACCTCTCCACTTCAACTTACTCATGTCAGCCTGGTCTTCCTGCTCTCTCCTGACACATTACACCACTTTTTCTTATGCATCTATTTGCAGCCTACTCGTAAGTTTTCTCATCTCATACCCAGTCTCAAAAAACAGTAGCTCCAGTTACCACTGGCTCCATGACTGGTTTCCCTCTTTCTCCTCACAGCTCCTGGTCACCAGCCACAGGTCTCCAGCCACCAAATCCCATTGTTACAGTCCTGACTGTTAGTGTATAAGTTTCCCAAAACCAAAATGAGGGCTGAGGTTGATACCTGGGAAATTTCAGCCCAACCAATTACAGCTTTGACAAAATGTAAGGTGTTTTTAATAATTTAAAAGAAGTATTGAATATAGGAGATTTTAGCAATTAATGTCTGTATATAATGAGCAGAATATTAACAGAAGGAGATTAAAAAGGAATCTAAATAGTATGCCCACTACATTAATACTATATTAACATGTTGAATAGTTCTCTTTTTTGAAATTAACTTCTACTTACTTCAGAAGAAGTCAGAAGGATGGAGAACAACCCTGGTGATTGCTCTATAACAGATACAGCCTTGCTACTGTTGGCAACACTATCTGGTTTTGCAGTTGGGATGAGGAAAAGTGATGGCAATTGCCTAGGGAAGCTGTCTTCATGAACAATCTATTCCATATAGTTTCGGTGTTTGACAGAAAAACGTCCTTAAACTGCTATTTGTACCTTAATTCCTTACAAGAGAAATACTACAGCAGACAGAGAAAGAAAAGAGAAGGCTGTGTTGCAAATACCATCATATTCAGGTATATAATTAATTCTATTTTAATGGAAGAATACATTTCTCTGAAATATCAGCTTTATTTTCCAAAGTGCTATAATTTTTTACATTCAAAACTAGTTTCTAGATGACACTGTACTCGAAGTTCTGCATTTCAGAGTTAGCTCATGATTTGCCTTTACACATCACAAAACATCTGACTATTATTCCTGACTGTTCCAAACTTTATGTATAAAACGAGGATTTAATACAATGCCAGGCTATAGGAACTGTTGTGCACATTTATAATGTTTTACAAACTTTACAAACGTGGTTGAACACAGGCAGAGTGAGGCAAAATAATAAAATAGGCAGGAAATGGACACTTACCCACAGTGCTTCATGTGAGGTGGTTTATCCATTCTCACTGCCAGTTTAATTTTCAAGTCACTATCCTGGCTGTTTTTTGGGACTACCATTTTATGCAGATCAGGTGACTTTGGGCTGTTGGATGTTGGATACAACACTACCTGCAAGACATAAAATAAAACTTTAATGAGTTGATACGAAATAAATCTATTAGTCTTTAATGGAAATTTCTAAGCAGTGAAGACTCCTGTTGCATCTCCTTCAATCTGTAAGTCAACTAAACACTGTTTCATAAATCCAAGAATCCTGTTGACTCAATCTTATTGTAACAGATGAATTTCCAAAAAAACCTCATTTTCTTACAAATCGGGATTTTCACATTTTGAGTTAATACAATTTCTTCCTCGGTTAGCTCATTCTGAATTAACAGTTTTGAACAAAAAGGAACAGTTGACACTTGAAAATAGTCATGTATAATTAAATAAGAACCTGAACTTTTATATTATTCAGTGTGCTCTGCTGGAAGCATCCTACTGAAACAATTTGCTTAGCATTATGCAGTGGCTCACCCTTTCAGTCATGGCATTACTTAAAGGAAGAAACCCAAAATATGCTCTGTCTTACCAACTCCATTTTCAGAAACTGAAGATTAATTCCAAAGCATCTTTATATATCTCCTTATATCTCCTTATATCCATATAAACTTTCCCTGTTTAAGTTTTAACCCATTACCCCTTGTCCTATCACTACAGTCTCTAAGGAAGAGTCCTTCCCCAGCATCCCTATAGGCCCCCTTCAGGTACTGGAAGGCTGCTCTGAGGTCTCCACGCAGCCTTCTCTTCTCCAGGCTGAACAGACCCAACTTCCTCAGCCTGTCTTCGTACAGGAGGTTCTCCAGCCCTGTGATCATCATCATGGCCCTCCTCTAGACTTGTTCCAACAGTTCCATGTCCTTTTTATGTTGAGGACACCAGAACTGCACACAATATTCCAGGTGAGGTCTCACAAGAGCAGAGTAGAGGGGCAGGATCACCTCCTTAGACCTGCTGGTCACGGTCCTTTTGATGCAGCCCAGGATACGGTTGGCTTTCTGGGCTGTGAGTGCACACTGAAGCCGGCTCATGTTCGTTTTCTCATTGACCAACATCCCGAAGTCCTTCTCTGCAGGGCTGCTCTGAATCTCTTCTCTGCCCAGCCTGTAGCTGTGCCTGGGATTGCTCCGACCAGAAAGTTTATTCATTTATAGCCAATACAATTAAATAGCACTACTTCATGAAAAACTTAGCCACAGTCACACGTTTGGCAGCTAAATGCTGCTGAAACATAACGTCTCCTTCCTTTTTATTACAAGCACTATTTTTGAATCAATTTAGATTTCTTCAATCAATTTAGAGTTCTGAATTACTATGAACATGAAGCAGGATTTCAAAATGAAAACACTCTAAAAAGTAGCATTCTTCACATTCATTTCTTGAAAACTAAAATTAATCATCGTGTTGACCATCAAGTTAGTTTCTTATACATAGTGCTTGTGCCTTGTGTCACATACATAATACACAATATATATTATCCTCTGTGTTCTTACAGAAGTTAAATCAAGCATTTAAGGAAGTATCTCCAAGCAAGCATAAATCTAACAGATCTTATTAAGGCAAAATAGATAGTGTCATTCAGATCTGAAAGATGACGTAAGCTAAATGCTTTCAACTTCTCATCTCGGTATTTTGCAGAAACACGTTCCTGCATTGCTTTAATATCAGGAGCTCTATTGAAGCAGAAAAATATGATGCATTTATCAAGTATGCAACCTTTATAACACCAGTGGGAGAAATAACCTGTCAGATCTATTGAATACATTTACTACCTTTTAAAGAGATAGTAGAAGAATCAATATATTCTGGTTTCAATAAATCAGGAGGCTATTTTTTTTCTTTTCACATATAGCAAACACTATTTAGAACAAAGCTTATTCCTTCTTTCCAAGAAACAAGTTGATTGTCATTATGAATAAAAGCCATCTCTTAAAAACATTTACAAGCATTATGAGTATGGCAAACTTTGCGTTCTGATGCACTGAACAGCAAATGGTTTATAGTTTGTTTATCTTTTTAAATGCAAGATTCTATAACAGGATTATTATTCATTGGTTGCATTTAACCCCACATTCACATAGGACTGTAGGTGACATTACGAATTTTTCCTTTTCTACACACTGCAGTTCCTGTTTCCTGCAACAGCTTATTACAGTTCATGCATCTCATGTGACATCTTTCTCCTGTCAACTTCTTGAGTTTTTAGAATGCTGCTGATGCAAATACAAGCAGACAAGTGTATAATGAATTCATAACTTCAGTACTGACAATTCCTTTTCTGAATATTTAAAGAAGTATTTCAGAGCTTCGCTTTCAAAGCTCTCACAATGAGTAAGTATCTGGCAGATATTATTTAAGTATGCACTGTGTTGTATTACATTCTGTCATGCCTTCCAGCTTTAAACAGTGAGAGCTAAAAGAACTTTGTCATCAGACATTTTATCATTACACACAAACACACTAGGCACATGCACACAAAGCATTTGACAGGCATTAATTATCTTCACAATAATCTTCACACTAACATTGCCCTAGAGGGCAATGCTAACCATTGTGTACCATACCCTCAGGTGGCATGAGCTGTAAGCTCCCATGAAATCACTGAAACCAAAATATTGGGCAAATGTTTCTTGCTAGGAAAAATAAAAAGTTACTGAAATTTGTGTTAAAAGCATTCTCCACTATGACACACTGCAATTCAATGCCATTGCCATTGTCCATTAAGAAGCTTTCTAAGAATCTGTCTTGGATTTCTTTTCAGCACTGCTTATGGGATTGTAATCTTCTAGGTGTTGTTCTATAACCTACTTTAAAAAATAAAATGGTATCAACTCATGTGTCTTCTCTGAGGGATATAAAATTTATCTACAAGATATTCTTTCAATGTGCCTAAAATTTCTAAAAGTTTCATAAAATTCCTACTAAATCCTATATTCATGAGTTAAATTTTATTTTATATTTTATTTTTTAATTTACCTTATGCTGTTGTTCTTATGTATGTGAATATCGTTATAAGAGATTATCCAGCAGCAGCAGCACAGAACTATGAGTTGTTAGTATAGGACTGTGTTTACAAAAAGTAAACTAAGAGGTAATCTGCATTAAAAAGTATAATGAACTATTAATGACCAGGATGCCATACACCTAACACAGCTGCTGCGCATTGCATTGCTTCAACTGATTTAAGGCAAATTGATAGTATCAGAACAATGTGTGTTGAGATAATTCAGTAAATTCAATCATCTCATGATCATTAAAAATGCTCAGCTGTGTGGTCCAATTATATCTAGTATTGCACTTCCTCAGACCACACTGTAATGGAAAAAATACCATTTTATAGCCCTTCATTTTATAGCCCTTCTCATTCATATCTAAAATAAACACAGAAATCTTAAATATTATAGAGTAACACATTTATGGCTTTTTGCAAGGTGATGTTCTCACAACACTGTTCTTAATTGTGAATGACAGAAAATGTTTCTCTCCTGGCCTTAAAATATGACAGATTGAAAGACATAAAGCTATAATAACTTGATGACTTAACTAACCATCATTTCTTGTGATTTAGTTGTGTATTTAAGGCCCCAGATGGATCACAATAGAAGTTATTGGAAGTAAACCTGAGCTAAAGATTCAATGCAGCCAAGCAATTATTATCTCTGTCTTTGGCATCATACCTTCCTTTAAAGGTATGAAAAAGTTGAGTTGTCCAAAATACCCTGACAGCTTGAATAAAACAAACTTGGGACACTCTTGCTTTCTCAGAGTTGATAACCAAGCAGAAGGTTCAGAATCAAATGTGCTGTGCAGAAATACAGAAATACCTCCTATTAGTATTCCCACATTTAGATAAAGCTCTCAAGGTAACCACCCCTGTCTGCTGTTCTGCTGCTGTCAAAAGAAAATGCAGCTTTCAAAAGGGACCAAGTAAGCTAAGAGGCAAGCAGACTTGCAAGCTGTAAGCACAGTGGAGAAAAAGCAGGAGCCAAGATAATCACTTTCCCCCCTACCCTCCCCACCTGGGCTGAGTTCAGTTTCAGCCAGCTCATGTCCTTGGGTCCCTCTCCTCCCCATCCCCTACTTCCACCAAAAATATGATATTCAAGAGCTGAACCCAAGCATGGGAGTTACCCACTCTTTTGAGCCAAGTATTTGAAATGAGACAGACTTTACAAATTGGATTGGTGTTAGACGCATTTTGAGATATCAGACCCTGGGTACCAAACCTTGGTAATCATGGTAAATCTGAACAGACAATGCTGAGTTCCGGCTCCCTGTCACAAGCAAAGAAGATGAAAAGTGAAGAAGGTCTGCAGCTGCTCCTTAATGCCCTGGCTGAGAGGCAGATGTCACAATGTGCTATTACAGAAAGCCCTTATCTTGCCTTCAGTACAGCTCACACCACACAACCTTAAAGAAAAAAAAGTTGCAGCCCATCATCAGTCTCTTCTTCATAACACAGTGCTGGCCATCTTCAAAAAGCAGACCAAAACCTCAACTTTTCCCCATCCCCAGGGAGGTGCCTGATACCTGTGGCTGTCCTGGTGTCCCTCATCCTGTCCTGTTCGCTCTCACACCAAGGAACTGCTGCTGCTTTTGGCACCCAGCTTCCTGTCCTTTCTTTAAACTGCATGGTCCCCAATGAGAAAGACAGAAGACTGAGACAAAAGAAGTTGCCATGCTTGATTGTCAAGGAGGAACTGAGGAAGGAACTGTCAAGGAACTGAGGAAGTTGGGGCTGTTCAGCCTGGAGAAGAGAAGGCTGCGTGGGGATCTAATAGCAGCCTTCCTGTATCTGAAGGGGGCCTGTAGGGATGCTGGGGAGGGACTCTTCATCAGGGACTGTAGTGACAGGACAAGGGGTAACGGGTTAAAACTTAAACAGGGGAAGTTTAGATTGGATATAAGGAAGAAATTCTTTCCTGTTAGGGTGCTGAGGCACTGGAATGGGTTGCCCAGGGAGGTTGTGAGTGCTCCATCCCTGGCGGTGTTCAAGGCCAGGTTGGATGAAGCCTGGTGTGAGATGGTTTAGTGTGAGGTGTCCCTGCCCATGGCAGGGGGGTTGGAACTAAACGATCTTGAGGTCCCTTCCAACCCTAACTATTCTATGATTCTATGATTCTATTGTGCTACAAATGGTGCTTCAAATGAGTGCCTTTTGCCATTGACCAAACCCACAATTTCTTTTTATCTTATTCCATACCTAGGATAAAAAATTTTAGCCTCAACACTGAAGGTCTGACAATGTTACAAGTAATTGAGGACTGAGTCTTATGTCACATGGCCTGAATCATAAGCAGCATTGCGAGCTTTGTTCAGAATAAACAATACACGCGTGTTCACGCAAGAAACCTCATGATGAACTGAAGAAACCAAGTTCTCTAACTCCCATGCTCTGCAGAGACACTTCTAGCACAATTAATGATTATTTAAAACTATGAAAATCAGCAAGTGCCTGACAGATAAGATCATATGCTCCCTCAACTGCACTTGCTGAAGCTTTTTTCAAGCAACAGGACTAATTGATTCTATGGAAGTCTTTTTCTTTCATGTTTTAAAATGTAGTGATTTGAAAAAGATTCAAGTACAAGCAGAGAGGACAGGCAAATTTTATGTTATGGAATAAGCCCCATAATTGTTTGGCACATGCAAATTTATGATTCTGGTCATTGTATCAGCAAAGATCGTAGGGAAACTTCCTAGTAAAATACACCCTGTTTTACCAATTTGGAAATAGCATTATAGACCAACAGTTATTGAAACTGGTTTGGGATAGGAAACAGATGACCAGTAACAGTGGAGAGACCTTTTAATGTTCCGTTGTTTGTGTAACTCTGGCCCCAGCCTTACTTCGGGTATACTTACCAGTTCTTCTATAGAAATGTCTACCGACGCCTCTCAAGTCATCTTCTCCCCTAACTTGAAAGTTTGGAGCTGTTCTGAGTTATGTCAGCCCCTTCCCCAAAGACAGGTTAATGTCAGAAAGCCAGAAGCTGCTGTCAGTGTGGCAAGAAGTGAAGTTCCCTTGAACACCCCAGCAGCAGCCTGCCAAGCAGAGCACCACACTTACATCCTCTTAGCGCTAGTTAAGTCACAATGCACTGCTGCCAGGAAGATGAACTAAAAACAGCTCAAGGAAGGGACAAGACTGGAGGCAGAAGTGGAAGAATGGCTCTCCTGAAAGTAACTCCCTTAGAAAAGTTCTCACCTGGGGAGCCGCTAAAGAAAGGATTAATAAAAGACTGATTGCCAGGAGAGTTTATGTGCATTTTAGACAAGCCCCATCATCCCTTCCAGCCTGTTTTTCTATGACTGTATGACCTCACCTATCGAGCGATCTCTTGCTTTTCAGCTACAATTGATTGTATTAGAGCTGAAACACTGAGAGAAGGCTTTGGGTAATAGGTGGTTAAAAAGAAACAAAAACTGAACAGGCACATGGTGAAAGAGATAGACAGACTTTTGCTGACAAAGAACTGGGAAGCCTTTGCAATTTCTGCCATCAAGGAGCCTCTGCTGATGCTGCCACTGAACACTTACCGTAATAGATTTTAGCAATTGATAAAAATTCCTTCACAAAGAGCCTTTCCCCAAATCTAAGCAAGAGCATGCCTGAACGAAAAATGCCTCAAGAATTTAAGAAGAGGCATTCTCAAAAGAAGCTACTGAGAAACCCTGTTAGTGTGGAAATAACACACTCAGCCAGACATAGCAGGATGCTGACAGGCAGACTGCTCCGGGAGCAAGAGAAAAGGGGGAAGTGGAAGCAATCTCTTATCATTTTCCAAACATGAAAGACACAAAAACTCCAACCTGAAAAACCTCACTCATTTAGATATGTGATGGAGAAGCACGTTCCCCAGGATGACAGGCTTTAAATTAACATATTCACAGTATGAAATTGTCTGTGCTCAGCGGCTCTTTGAATGCAGCACAGAAGATAAACAATGTGGCCGGTGCAGTCAGCATTCAGAAACTAGGCAATCATGTGAGTACAGGTACGTAGCCAGTGCAGCTATTTTATCATGTCTTTAAATCAAACGCAGAGTAACAGCACTCAAGAAAAACACCCATAACTGCACAGCTAATTATTCCTGGCTGCAGCTGACTGTGACAAGCAGGTTGTGAGATGATAGTTCCCTTCTAATTGAATAGTCAGAGCGACAAGGCTGAAAAAATCTTATAATCAGAAAGTATCAGCAATCAAACACCTCCTGCCATTCTCACATTGTGTTCACATGTGTGCTAAGCAACCACAATGGCTGTCAGTTTGAATTACTAGGTTTGAACATCTTCATACACAAAGTACTGAACAAGGAAAAGTGGTGTCAGATCCCTGAGTTTCAGGAACCACCAGGCTGGTTTTTCAGAACTATTTACACCAAATTCTGGAAGCTTCTTCATGCTTCCTTAGTTGTGGTACGTACAAATGCAAACATCAATTCTGCCTTCTGTATGCATAAACAAAAATTACTGAAACGGCCAGATCAGTATCAGTCATATAGAAACTGTACCACATGTTTCAAAGATTTTGAATAAGGTAGGTCCTCAACATCTCCTCATTAGAAGAAACACAGCTTGAAAGATGCAGCCTGCCTCACTTTCTAGAAGTTAAAATCAGTGTTGACTGTATGTGGAAGTCTGCACAACCACAGACACAGACTGCAACTCAGGAAGCTCATGCTCTGCAGAACCCAAATCAAAATAACATCCTTTCCCCTCCTGTGCAGCACACGTCTCCACTTCTTCTTTCAGTTTATGTAGAACAGAGAGGTTAAGATTTTGGTTGGTTTTTTTTTTGTTGTTGTTTTTAAAACACTTAAAACAGCAGGGAGCCAGAATACCCCCTGGTAAGAAAAACGTTCTCTCAGCGTTGACAAACCTACCCACAGACAACTGGATTTATTTCTGCCTTTTCAGAGGAAAGGAACAATATCAGACAAGTGATGCAGTAAGTACTCTTCCTGTTAGTTAGGCACATCTTAAATGCCTTGAAGGAAGAACATGTTAAGTACAGACAACATCCCTTCTCTTGCTTGGTGCTTATCTGGTAACTTCTGCAGCACAGGTCAAGCAGCCCCCAGACTCTGCTTCCCAACAGGGAGTATATAAAACTGAAAGCATGGTCTGCCTTCTTTACGGAAAGTACAAACCTGCATCCCTTCTGCTCTACCATGAGCTAGTTACTTCTGGAAATCAGCAGCACCTCCTCCTGAAACTGAGGAGCTGCAGTGGCATCATACTGAGATCAGGGACAACATCTTAAGTTCAGAACTGTGAGAGACTGCCATGGACTGATGGGGTCAAAGGAAACACCTTCTCCTCTACAGCTCTTGGGAAACCTTTGCTGGTTCTACATTTCACACCTTAGATCTGTGTTCATAAAAAGCTGATCCTTTAGTGGCAGACTAAACTCTTTGGTATGTGATGAAAGTTCAAAATTCAAATCATGTAGCTTGATGACTCCATCTATTTCTAATTATAGATTAAACAGAACAAAACCTTCACAATGACCCCAGGGTACAGAAACTGCAAACCTCAATAACACAGAAAAGCAGCATCAGGTCAAGACACATGCGTTGAAGAACATCCTTGAGAGATGAGAATTAACGTCCACAGCAAACTACTTCAGAAGGGGCAGGTTTGAGTTGAATTTTTAGGTAGAGAAAAAAGTACCAGCAGAAGTATCTTCAGGCATTTCCAGAGCATACCAAACCTCACTGAATCAGAAGCATTCCTGCGAATCACTGCAGTATACTGACCAGGCACAAAGCTGCCAAACTTTGTTAAACTTACCCAGTGAGATCCTGCATCTTTTCAAAGGTTACCTGAACTTACATCTCTCAAACCTGAACACAAAGCCATCAACAAAACAAGTCTTTTAAAGGTAATATGGATACCATGAGTATACACAGTACCTTGAAATTACTTTGTAAAAAGTCTGTAAAATATTCTTCTAATCTCCCCTCAAGCTAGCAACTACCACTCTCATATTAACCAGAGATTGGAAAGGTTCCCCCTTCTCCTGAGTCGAGTGTCTACCACCAGCAGCTGGAAGGTGTCTGTCAGCAACCCCAGGTACTGCTGGACCTGGGAGGTGCAAACAGGCTGACGCACAGCAACCATGCCCTTTTTCATTGTTTTCCAGTGCTAAAGACCACGCACTGTACATAAGGTCATTGTGGGAGGTTTATCTTTTATTGACCTACATTTTACAAAAGGCATTTTTTGGGCAAGGAGAAGGCTAGGCATTTTTGGTAAATACCTAATGTACTATAAAATGTAAAATCAACACCCATGCATCTCTCAGGTACTTCTGTTTGCTATGCCCAATCTCAGCACAAGTTTTAATGCAAGGGGAAAAAAGGTGATGGACTTTGTCCTTTGTTACGAGGGGAGTAAAAAACCAGGAATAAGTGATGATTTAATTACCTAATTCTGGTACAAACTGCCAAATCTCAGAGCACCTGACAAAATCATGCACACTCTCTGCTGGAGGAGAGTAAGAATCCGCAACAGAAACAGAAGATAGTTCTTCTCTCCCTCACTTTTCATGTATCTTGCTTTGTCTCTGGGAAAGCTGGGTCAGACTCCAACAACAGTGCAGTGGGAAGAAAGGAAAGTTATTACCTTCTTTAAACTGGTTTGACCAGCTGTCAAACAGATGTGTCATGAGGCAGCCAGGAGTGGGGAGGGTGAGGTGGCAGGGAAAAACAAACCATCTGGGGCCACAGGATACAGTTAAGGAAAAGGCTACATTCAATAATAGACATCGGAAATGTTTCCATTCTTCAAATTAATTTAAATTTAAAATCTTTTTAACCTCCAGTCCTAGAAACTCTTAGGAAAAAAAGCACTGTATGGTACAAATGCAGCAGAATGGGTGCTATACTGAACGCCTTATACCAGTTTATGGCATGTTTTAGCAATACTCACATTTCTATGCATCATTTCTCACATATTTCTTATGTCTACACATAATACTCACTCTTCCCAGCTCTTTATCTTCAAGTGCCAGCACCCCAGTGCTTTCTGTAAAGAGCTTTACTTTAACAACAGGACGAGGATGAGTCGTGGTGAAATCCCCTTGAGTTCCCCACCTGCAACAAATAAAAGAACAGAATTTAACTGGGGCTGAGGACAGGCCTGAGAGTGATAAGACTGTAATCTTTCATACAGAGTATTTATTAATGCACTCCTAGAACTTAATTTCCAAACTTTTTGGGGAAGAGGGTAGGATAGAGAGAGCAGGTTTATATCTGATCGCCCAAGATGAAATATCTACATGGGAGAATTGGTTTTTCTCTATAAGAAGCCAAACCAGTTTTTTTTCTGTATGATTTTTGTCATAAAAATCATAGATTAGTTAATGACAAAACCCCAAAAGAGAGACCTTTGTTCTATTAAACATCCCTGGCAGTGTTCAAGGCCAGGCTGGACAGAGCCTTGGGTGACGGTCCAGGGTGAGGAGCCCCTGCCCATGGCAGGGGGTTTGAAACTTGATGATCTTAAGCTCCTTTCCAACCCTAACTATTCGATGATTGTGCATGATTCTACGTTCACTATCTTGTGCACGATTCTATGTTCACTATCTTGTGCACACAAGTCAAATTAATTCAGCAAAGAATCTTCTCTCAATTCTAAAAAACCCCACATTTAGGTTACCAAACCACACAGAAATTAAGAGACTTGATCAGAGAAAACTTTATGTTTTATGAGATGTTACAACTTAGTATAAGCATGTATGAAAAATGTAAACACGACCACAAAAAAAATGCAGAAAACAAATGTTATTTATGGGAGTGACTACAACTCTGCAAGACAATTATTGCCACAAGGCTTCATGCTTTTAGAGAACCTAAATACAGCAAATAAACTTGGGTTTTTCATTGAAAGAGCATCTCTTATCTCAGTTAAGACACTTCTTTGTCAGCAAATTAGATTGCAACTTCCTCCAACAAGCTATTCCATTTCCCTAAAGAAGTGCATGCACTCATTGCTTTAATGACACTAATTCTGATTATGCTACTAGGGACAACCAAAACACACAAAAAAAAAGTGCAGCTCCAGTTTCTCTCCTTTTATTTCCAGTAGAGACATTAAGATTAGCAGAAACTAAAGAAATAGCAAAAAGAGGTGGCCTGAAGAATATGCTCTGGAAAAGCATATATTACACAAGCTAAAAATCTCAGGGCCTCATTTACAAAAGCAGTTATTTTTATTCTACATTAAAGGATGATTTACAGTGTCTGTATTTTGGAAAATGAACATATATGGTAGCAATCCTCCAGCAAAAGGGATTTAATAGGTAGAAGAAAGTCCTTCTCTAACATGTGTCAGAGACTCCAAGAGAAAGTCATAGGTAACTTAAACCAGAGGTTTAGGAAAGCAGTGGTTCTGTATAAACCAGGTGGCTGAACACATGCCACACTATAGAAGTGAGGTTCACAAAAAATTAACTGAATGTTATGTTACATTCTCTCTTCTTTGCTTTGTCTGGATTAGACTGATGCTCACTCTCTGCCTGTGGTGGATATAGCCCTAGCCTTAGCCAAAGTGGTAATTGGAACAGGGACTCTGACATGAAATTACCTTCCCAAGTGAGAGAAAATCTGTTTTGTGATCTGATGATAGATGCTGCAGTTGCAGGAAAAGACAATATCCAGCCCTGCTGCTCTTCCTAGTGGCAGTCCCAGAGGTAGGTTTTATCACAATACAGAAATGAGATTTCTAAGGAGAAAGCTTCTTCATAAAGGATATTTGTATCTTTAGTCTTTCCCCTCAGATCCAGCTACTCAGGAAGAATGCTGCCTTACAATTGCAAACACAATCTAAGCACTTTGTTAGCTGCTCTCTCTCAGGCACTAAGCTATATTCATCAAAAGGCCTTGAACAGTGAACGCTGCAATGGACAGGGTAACTCAAATAATCAAGGACATCTCCTATTACAATAACAAACCAAACCCCTCTCTACAAAGATCTAGTGCTAGCATTAACTCACAGAGAGGAAAAAAAGAAATCAAAGAGACCCAGCCTGTTTACTGGCTGTCACTGAGCACTAGGTACGTGCCACAGCGTGTGCTGGGGTCTGGGCACCCCAGCATCTGGTTCCAGGACCTCCCCAGAAGTGGTCCAGCTTTCCCAGGAGACACACACACCGGCTTCATTTCTGCAGGACAGAGCAGGGAGGGAGGGATGGGACACACTTGAGCCTTACCCAGGGAGCCTGGCAGAATTTGCTGCTTCTCTCATTGAGATGCACAATGAGAGACTGATGCGGATGGGACTAACATGCAGTCATCACCTTTTGTTGGCACTCCTGTAGCACTAGAAATCATCTTTAACACAGATCTGATCACTAGCCTTGAATGACATCTTTCTTGTACCCCTTGTTCCATCTGCAGCATTAAACGAAAATCCTTGGCTGAAAAGCAAGTCTGAACCAATTCCTAAAGCTTAATGTTCACAGTGCAAACATCCCATGCATTTATCTTCACCCTCCTGGCTGATCAGGACTTCAGTTGACTCTCATAACCTCTTATGACCATGCCTTTGGAAGCAAGTTATCTGCTAGAGCAGATGGGTCACAGATCTTACTGCCTAGACTTTTATCACGAGGAATCATGTTTGGTTAGAAAAGGCAAATTTAGGATTGCAAGATGCTTACTTGCGGGCACCTGGTACTTCTGTCAGCTGCCAATATCAAAGCAAATTACACAAGGCTCATAGCTCATCTCTTTATGCCTTGTGGATTACTAGAACATAAACCCTGTTTCTGCGGGAGCTTTGTGTTGTGGCACAGGTATTGCCTCACACCATCTGAAATCAGAAGTTAGGAGAAAGCAGCTGAATAGAAGCAGTAACATCTTTACTTTAGTTTGCTTCTTCCAAGAATCATAATTGTATTAAAACCCCAATAATCCAGACAGAAATTGAGTTTATCTATGTGTTGAACATTTAAAAGCGTGTTATTACGTATGTTACTAATACATCAGGCATTAAGTGCAAAGGAAGTCAGATTAAGTGCAACTAAAATGTGTAATACCGAATTCCCAGCTGTGGGCTCACCCATATAGACAGCGTTGTTATTAAAAATTTTCCATTTGCATTTGTCTGTTTTCACAGTACAAAATTACGTGTAAAATTCTTACTGTGTGCATTTTGCACTCTCAGCACCTATTAATAAACTTTTGTCTTGTTAAAAACAAAATTCTGATATAAAGATTGTGCCATGAATATATCAAGGTACCAGACACTCAGTATTTATTAAGGGTTATCCAAAACAGGGGGCAGACTGAGTAAAGCATGCAGGTATACATAAACCAGCCTATTTTGAAATACACTTTGCTGTTCTGAAATAAAATCATGTTGGTGCTCAAAATCTGATGGCTTTCAATTCCCCCCCAGCTATTTATTTTATAACATCTCGTCAGACTCCACTCAACAAATTAACTCTTTGTTCTTTCTATTTATGAATAATACTTTGCCTTAACCAAATTCCATTGAAAGACATATCATATTTCAGCTTCTGTATCCCAGAGGATAAAAAGAGATACCAAATTTTCAGGGTACAGATCATCTTAAAATTACTCATAATGTAGTTGCAAACAATAGCTTTGGAGAAGCTACTGTCCCACATCATCTGTGACTAAGAACTCTGCAAGTAATCAATCCTATATATAATGCAAAATCATAAATATAGCTTACCTAGCCAATAGATAGGAATTTACTGAATTATTTCTTATTTCCACTGTAAAATTCTGTCAACTTTCTCTATACTTCTTGTGATTTATTCTAAACTATATGTCTGTTCAATGGGTTGTTTAGTTTAATTGTGAAAAATAGGTTAGGCTACCTAATAAGTCATGGCATCAATACCAAACAAGTAATTATTATGACACAAATCTTGTCTGCCATTACTGTAATTTCTTATTTAAATTTATAGATTTTATGTGCCAATATAATTATATCCACTTGTTTTCTCAAAAATTTAACATTTTTCTTCCATAACACATTTGTCTTCTGTCAAATGTATTTATTAATACCTATTGAAATGCTAGTATTTCCTGTTCTCACATCTGCTTAATCTCATTGGAGTAGCTGTAGTGGAACATTTCATTTAAATTGAAAAGCTAAGCTGTTAGATATAGGTCAGACAAAAATGTATTTTTCTTTTAAGGCTGGGGTTGCACCCTGACATTGTCCAAGAGAAAATACAGTAGTTCTCAGAAGTACCTTTCTGACAAGCTGATTAAAAGTCAACCAGCACACAAAAGATTAGTTATATTATTCATAAGATTGAGGAATTTTTATTTGTTCAACTGACTGACCTTTTGACTGTTTTTAGGTAAGAACTCAAAATGTAGACACCAGAATTTGAGTACAGCATAAAGAAAAGTTACTTTTCTTTGTATTTTGACAGCAATAACAGTTGAATATTTTCTACAAGATAATAAATCCTGCAGGTGCCTTTCACTGTGCTTACAAGGAAGTATGTGAACCTGTAGGTTGCAACTTGATTTTCTATTAAAAGAGAAGGAAGTTATATGTGCCATTTTGATCTCATTTGAGTCAAAGTATGTTTCAGGCAATTTATTTCAAGCTTACTCTGCTATGGAGATGGTGAACTGTGTAAGTAGGAGCCAGAACGAAGAACAGGCAAATTAATTCACCTAATTTCTTCAATGGCCATTTACTGTATCTTTAATGATTCTTAACACAATAGAAAAATATAATGCTTTATATTTGCAATAGCACATGTTTTAAATACCAAATGTATGTAAGCCATGAAAAACAGGAAAGGAGTCATTTCTACAGATTTGAAGAAGCTGCTGGTATATGAATAACTGTCCAGTGATTGTTGCTAATGTGAACATGACCAGTGTGTCCAGATGGGAAGTGCCAAATTTTTGTTAAAACAAGTGTGGATCTCTTGTAGTGTTCACAGTGAATTAAAAAGTCCTATTTTCCCTCACGGATCGGTGTTGGGACCGGTCTTGTTTAGCATCTTCATCGCTGACATGGACAGTGGGATTGAGTGCGCCCTCAGCAAGTTTGCCGATGACACCAAGCTGTGTGGTCCGGTTGATACACTGGAGGGAAGGGATGCCATCCAGAGGGACCTTGACACGCTTGTGAGGTGGGCTGATGCCAACCTTATGAAGTTCAACCATGACAAGTGCAAGGTCCTACACCTGGGTCGGAGCAATCCCAGGCACAGCTACAGACTGGGCAGAGAAGAGATTCAGAGCGGCCCTGCAGAGAAGGACTTGGGGGTGCTGGTCGATGAGAAAATGAACATGAGCCGGCTTCAGTGTGCGCTCGCAGCCCAGAAAGCCAACCGTATCCTGGGCTGCATCAAAAGGAGCGTGACCAACAGGTCGAAGGAGGTGATCCTGCCCTCTACTCTGCTCTTGTGAGACCTCACCTGGAGTATTGTGTGCAGTTCTGGTGTCCTCAACATAAAAAGGACATGGAACTGCTGGAACAAGTCCAGAGGAGGGCCACGAGGATGATCAGGGGACTGGAGCACCTCCCGTATGAAGACAGGCTGAGAAAGTTGGGGCTGTTCAGCCTGGAGAAGAGAAGGCTGCGTGGGGACCTCATAGTAGCCTTCCAGTATCTGAAGGGGGCCTATAGGGATGCTGGGGAGGGACTCTTCGTCAGGGACTGTAGTGACAGGACAAGGGGTAACGGGTTAAAACTTAAACAGGGGAAGTTTAGACTGGATATAAGGAGGAAATTCTTTCCTGTTAGGGTGGTGAGACACTGGAATTGGTTGCCCAGGGAGGGTGTGAGTGCTCCATCCCTGGCAGTGTTCAAGGCCAGGTTGGATGAAGCCTTGGGTGAGATGGTTTAGTGTGAGGTGTCCCTGCCCATGGCAGGGGGGTTGGAACTAGATGATCTTGAGGTCCTTTCCAACCCTAACTATTCTATGATTCCATGATTATAATCTGTTCATTTATTTTAGATCTTGGTAGAGGAGTAATCAAAAGTAACAATAATTTCAGTGCTGCATGTTGCAGTGTCACTCACTAACTCGTTAAGCACGGCCTATGTAGCATATTAGAAACCTCTAAACCTACCAACTTCAAGCCTAAAAGAAACCAAATCCTGCCTCTTCAGGCTCTCATTTTGCCCCATCATTTTCCTTTGTACACATAATTTTTCTGCTTTAGAAAAATTCTTATTACTATAGAAACTGCAAGGATTTGACATTTGATCACCTTCAGCCATAAGCCCCAGTCTTTCCACCATATTTACACTGGTGTCAGAGATACGTGTGCTGATTTTGTAATTAGTGACAGACTCCTTTGCCAGAGTTGATTTCCCTTCACTGCAAAAGTATCCACTACCAGCAAAGACATGGATGTTTATTTCAGTTAAAGATTTACCACTGTGTCACAGAACCCTCTCTAAGGAAATTTATTTTTCTACTTCATTTTGGAACACATTTCATATGCTTGAAACTGCAGCAAATTTCTCTCTGAGGTTTTCCACTCTAATCATGGTCTCTGTTAGTCAAAACTTTTCTTTACAAGGTCTTAAATCCCCAGTCTTCAATAGGAGCGAATGTTTTAAAATTTATTATTCTAAGCAAACGTCTAGAAATTTTATTTCATCCCTATTTATTGGAACATTTTCTTTCTGACAAAATAGCAAGTCCACAGAACTTTGCACCATCAGGAATTGATTGTCCTCAGCCATTCAGAAATATTCTCCTTTTTGAAATCAATACCAGAATCCATGGGTCTCTTTCATGTTTCCTTTTGCATCTTTCTGGGTTTGACTCTTGATTTAAATCTACCTCAGCTGGCTTCTTAATACCTCATTAAATCACCTTAAGAGGTCTTCTACAAGAGTTTTCTTATTTCCTGTCCACACAGAGATGAGCTACAGAGCTGCAGTGAGCAGGAAGATGCACCAAAATCAGTTTGCTAGGCATCTGACTCCTCCGCAGGACTAAGATTTACCAGCACTTCATATTTGCACATTGTGGAGCTGGACTGAAAACACGATGTTGAGGTCTCTGTAACATCTCCATGTCTCAACTGTTTCAAGAATCTGTGTCGACTTTGTTATTTCTACTTTGCTTAGAAACATACTTTAACTGTACAGAAATAAGCGTTTATAATCCTCAGGTTAGAAATCATACTCACAGTACAAGTCATAAGATGGAAGGCCAGGAAACAAAAAAGACAGATGACACAGCTCCTCCCTGACACATCTGACTACAGTGATACCTTAGTTCAGAACACCTTAAATCCAGGTCTGAAACATTCTGCTATTAGTGAAGTATCGTGAGAATGTGGAATTTATGAGGTATTGCATATTACTAACTACAACTGAATATATACAGATGGAGAGATGAAAAAAAATTAAGATGGCAAGCAAGCCACTGTACCAGCAGTGCAAGTTACCCCACAACAACCTAACAATAAATCTTTAATATAGTGAGAAGGCTCCATTCAGCCAAACAAAAATAGAGTTAAATCCATACTTATCTGATTTTGTCTTTTTTATGGAGATTCCCAAAGAGAGTATTAGTTGGTACTAATTGCTGCTAGTTCTCCACTAATAATTAGACAAACATCGTAAGAATCTCCTTTTCTCTTATAAGCACAGAAATACCCATCTGTCTGGCAATGACTGACACCAGGATGAATCATGGACTTAATGCTAACATCTGTCTCATACAATCCAAAGGCATGTTTATTTTCTGACTTCTGCACAACTTACAAAATAATATGAACATTCCATCTTCTCCATTTAATGAAAGCTATTGAAAAAGGATGTCAAAATGTTACTGCACAAGCAACAGAAGTTTATTGCGCAGCATCAGGGATTTAGTAGGGCAATGATTATTACTTATGTGGAATATTACAACCATTATATTTACTTTCATATATATATTTTTATATATATATATATAAAAGTATATATGAAAGTATATATATATATATATATATATGCATATTTTCTCCATTACACCAGTAGAATCACAGAATCACAGAATCACAGAATCCCAAGGGTTGGAAGGGACCTAAAAAGATCATCTAGTCCAACCCCCCTGCAAGAGCAGGGTAACCTACAGTACATCACACAGGAACTTGTCCAGGCGGGCCTTGAATATCTCCAGTGTAGGAGACTCCACAACAATTCATGTTTGAAACCACAAGGGAAAGAGTTTGTTTGTACCTTTCTATAATGCTTATAATGGGGTTTAGGTTGCAAAAAAAGTACATATATTTATTTGAAAATTGCTCATTATTTTGGTGGAAATGCAAGGAGCATTATTTCCTCCATTAGAGCAAGCACATTAAACTGCAGCTGAAAAGTAGCTTATAAAGAAAGTTTTAAACTAATCTTTTATTTGTTTTAACTGTTCTTCCCTGCGTTATTGTGATCCTCCTGTTTTATACAAAAATCTTGCAAAGAACTGCAGATTCATTGCTTTTTAATCCCTACTACAAAAACATTGACACTTTGCATAAAAACTTTCAGGCTGTCAGCTAGTGAAGGAGCATTAAAATAGTAATGGTTTTAACCATCAAAATCTTCCTAAAACTACAAAATATATATATGAGAAAGATAATTTGTTCTACAGAGATGGATGACATGGGAACTCTATGGGAACTTTTGACTCAGCACACTAGCAGTTTGAAATGCAGAGTAGCAAGCTATCTCTTGAGCATTTCCCTTACAGAAAAGTTGGACGTTCAGCACTTGTACCTGCATATATAACTCGGCATTCAATTTCTGACTGCATTGTCAAGTCACTGTCCGATCTAGTCACGCAGAAAAAGTGATATATTTCCTCCCCGTTGTGGATTCACCAGAAAAGTTAAAGGCTTTTGGGGTGGTTGTTACAAAACATTGGCAACCCTTTCTTGGAACTGTGCTCTGAAGAACTGAAAGTTCCAAATGGATCCTTACTTTGGGAAAAGCAAGGATACAGCGTTTTGATGAATATGCTGTATCGTGAAGTCCCTTTAGACTAGACTAATATGAAAGGAAGAAAAGAATAATCTGACCACATGGTGTTTTTTTCAGGGTTGACTTTTGGTAAAAATAACTGTTTGAAATAAAGGAATTAACAGAGCTCAGAATTCTACCCATTTATGACAGAGCTAATGATGAGTTAGGCACAATAATGTATTTCTTTTTAAACATAAAACATTTTCAGAATCTGAAAAAAAAGACTTGTTTAAAAAAAGCAAAACTATGAATAGTTTTTCTTTAAAAATGCGTCTAATGCAAACCTGAAAGGAAAACCAAAAGAAGTGTTCAATGCATAATAAGCAACTAAGTGAAAACACTCATTTAGACTTTCTACACTGAAAATGAGGAAAGTGCATTCTAACACTACAGAATGCTATTATGACAAGTATTGTCATCACAAACACAAACTGGTATGAATAAATTATTACTTAGCCTTGCTTTCCCATCTGACTTTCAATACAGGCAACCAAGACAAGTCAGGGTGAAGATTTTAAGTGGTATATAACAAGGCTGACACACTGCTAAGTCCTGAGAACCACTGCTACATATTGTGTGAAGAATTACTGAGAGGCGTTAACTCCTGTTTCCCACCGAGTTTCAAACCCAGCTAGGGGCTGGTGATGGACACCAAGGCCAGACATGAACATCTATGCTTTTGAAATTTCTATATCCATATTTATTTCAATATTGCCTTGATAAAGATAATTCTGAATCCATCTCAACATCGTTAAAAGTTGCAAATCCTGTTTATTTAATGTTATTTAGTATTTGTGCAACACTTTAAGGCTTCAAAATGTTGTACAACTATTGAGAAACTGACAGTACTTCAATGAAGCAGATACATGTCACCTCAGTCTAAAGATGTGGAAAACCACAAAATTGACCTATCTGGGCATGCATTGTTTATCAGGGAAGATGTAGGAATCAAATAAGAAAACTACAGTATTCCACCTGGCATCACACTGCTTTCTCTTTCACTCTGAAACCCCTTTTATTCCTCTGGTTCCTACTGTTCTTATCAGCTGTCCACATTATTCTGTCTTTGTTTCTGCTGCCCTCCTACTCTCAATCTGCTGGTATTGCTTTCAAGTAGGCTCATTAACCTTGAGACTCATACCTTATATGCTACACAGTTATTAAGAAATTTCAAGATCTCTAATTTTTTTTCTTCATCTGTTCAGTGGGCTATTCTGTGTTCCAAAAGTACTGGACCTCTTGACACCTCGGAGTCTCAATACTAACACAGTGACAGCAAAATCTGTTCATGGCAGGGTGAAAATCAGTTTTCTGACAATCATGAGCATTTGAGATGTACAAAGTATTCTTAGTCTTAAGAGGACTCAACAGCAAAAAGTTATTTCTTTTAAAACCTTTTCTTCAACCATTCCCTTTACCAAAACAACAAACCAAAACTAAATGAAACCATAAAATTCAAACACTGTATCAAGTCGAATGTTTAGCAATTATTTTAAACATACCTGCATTATATTGCTAGTAACAAATATAAGCAAATTTTTGAAAAGTATCTTCAAACCAAGATACAAGGATGGCATATTTTGAAAATGTAAATTTTGATTTGATCAGAATGTCCCATTTCAAAAGAAATCCAAAGGAATTGTTTTCATATCAGTATTGCCCATACGAAATAATAAAATTTTCCAAAGATGAGCCAGGTGCATAGCACTTTGAATAACAAGAGAATCCACGCTACCAGAGTATTCCAGAAGGAGACTAGAGGTAAAATTTGAGGTAATCCTTCCCAACCCCATAATTTTTCAGACAGACCTCCATTCCTCTACATGATACTTTACAGGCTGCCTTTGCCTTCTCTTGACCCAGCCAGAGCCCAGATATCTATATCAGTATGAACCTTAGCGTGATCCAAAACATTTTTCTTCTACACACCATTTAACTGGCTTTGGCTCAACATTGCACTATTCATAGCCAAATGTCTTCCAGTTTGAAGCTGGATCACACATCTATAGATGCTTTAGTGCAATGCTAAAGAATGCTTATTACTGTGCAAAATATTAGTCACGTTTCCTGTGGATCAGGTAGGAATCAGTATGGAAACAGATATACCATGTACATTAAGCAGTGTGTAAAGTCTTTCTTTAAGCTCTGTTATAGTGAAATGGATAACAGTGGGACACACATCTTCAAGCCCCAAGGTTTCAAAAATGCACTATGAAATAAAACCGGCATCACTCTTGCAAGAGACATGTCATTATACATGCTAAAAGACAGTCACCCTGAAACAGCTAATCCTTTCAGCAGCGATATTAGATGAAAAGGGTTAATAATCCAGCTCTGAATGAAGAGCCTATTAAATCATAAAGCCCTAATCCCACTGGCTTTATGCCTGTGGTCTAAGCGTGGCAGCAGAAGGCAGTGCACCAAAGCCACAGTCTTCAGATGTGCAAACCTCACACGAGGGCACAAATCCTGGTTGCTTTCAGCCAATTATTATCATGCCGAGCACAAAGCAGCAAGGAGAACAGCTAGGATTTAGACAGAACAATCAAAGACATTAAGGTGAAGAAAATAAAAAAAGATATGCCCTGGTGGCAGAAGGATTGTGTTTATTACTAACTATCCAAATAGAGATTATAACCAGATTTAGTTATCTCCTTCCTCCTCTTATCCCAATTTCTTCCATACCAAACTTCTTGATCTGACAAGTGAATATTCCCTTTTATCATAGGTAGACAGACTTATGGAGAATATTTTGAGAATTAATCATGGAATCACCATAACATTTAGGCTGGAAGGAACTGCTGGAAGTGACCTTGTTCAAACCCTGCTCAGAGCAAGGCCAGTTAAAATCAGGTTGCTCTGGGTATTATCCAGTTGCACTTTAATTTTCTTTTAACATTAAAAGCCTGTATGTAATTCATATTTCTCTGCAATAAGAGAGGTGAAAAACATCTTAGACAACTTATAATAGTAATCAATGACAGAACATTGCATAGAAACTTAAGTATTTTAGAAATTCCATACTTTTTTTGTGAATATCATATTGCTTTTTATGTTTGAGCTGATTAGGTATTATTTCCTTCCTTTAAAAAAGCAAGCAATTGATTAGTCATCAAGAACAACTGAATAAAACTGTCATGTTAATTTTCAGGTGAATCCATATTCCTTTTGTGAACATTTTCCACCATTAATCCACAACACAGGCTATAAATGAATTTTTTTCTTCTCCATCTTCTCCTTTTCAGAACAAAGAAAACATCAGCTAATTTCCCACTTATAATTTCTTTTTTCCTCTTCACAGCTGGATACTAGACTGACATACACGGTATTTGCTCATAGCATCCAAGTTTTTGAAATGTAGTTTCTTCAACCTTATTTTGTGAATTGCTTGAATCATGACAATCCAAAAAAGACAGACTTACTGCCATACAAGATGGAAGCCATAATGGAATTTCTTCTTTAAAGATAAAAAGGTGAATCTTAGAGCAAATTATAATAATCATTATGCAACTCAAACCTAGTTTATGAAAGCAGACATACTTTGTTTCCTGTCAGGATCATTACCCCAATGACTTCCCTAAAATTCCCAAATGCTTATGAAAAGACCAAGTTTTCAGTGTTGTCCCCATCACCATAATTATGTCTCACAGGCTTTAGCCTTTGAAATGATCTCACTAATAATACACAGAGGTTCTCTAACATGCAAACTCACTTTTGTAAATGTTGCATAAAATGTAAGAAAAAAAGTCTGGGAGCCAAAAGTAGGCTGAACAATTCTACTTTCTTATTCTTTAAGTTATTCATAAGAATAACTTTGTTATTCTTTAAGATTATTCTTAATCTACTTTGTTAATTCTTTAAGGGATTTCACTGCACTTCTCTGAAAGTAAAAAAACTTCCAAAGGTAATAGTCAAAAGAACTGGTGAAATCCATTAAGTAAAAGGCTCTGCTCAAGAAGCTAAATCCTAAAGAGAATATATCCTCAGAAGATACAATAGGAAGCACAGAACAAGCTAAGCATAGCTAGATCAGCACTGTGAAACCACGATCTCACTATCCTTCTATAAAAATCCCATGTGCAAATATACTCATTTCAATAAATAAGCACCCAAACAACAGAAAAACCCCACACCCTAAGGAGAGCTGGATGGCTTGCCAGCAATAAACGAGTTTGATTACTAGCTGATTAGCATACACTTTGTGTTTCTGTCTCGTTTCTTCCTATGCTTAGTCTCTAGACTGGAAATAATATGAGGCAGGTACAACTTTTTAATTCTATTTTTCCTTCTATGCAAGAACAATAACATGGATTCTTACACATGTAAACAATATCAGGAATGATCACTGAAAGCTAACACTATAATTAATCTCATTTGTGCAGATGTATCAGAGCTGTAGCAGGTGAAAAAAGAAAGAGTAGGTGTGCCTTCTCTTTGCTTTTGTACTGTACATCTGTGTCATGCAGTCACAGGTTACGTGACAGTTGTAGGTATGACCGTCCCTGTTTCCCTTAATCAAAACTAAAAATTTGGAAGTAGCAGGACTATGATGAGGAAATAAAACTAGCTCATGCTTGGAACGTGACTGACACAGGTTATAAATGTCATCGATCCTCTCTCGCTTCAGAAAGGTCATCTTAGGTGACATCCCCTATTGAAAAAAAGTATTCTCTTTTTGAGTGACCATATTGTTTAAGGAAATGTTAAATTTTAAAAAATAACCCCCTTTTTTCCATTTTTTTTAAGCTGTTCTACAGATTTTTTGCTAAGTATCCACAAATACTCATACTTCAAATACTTTCTGGAATTAACAATGGTAGAATATTGTATAAAAATAATATAAGCAGCATTTACTTAATTTGTGCAGTCTTGACTGAGATCCCCTGCCTCCTCTGGTCAGATAGTTATGCATTCTTCACAGACTTGTAATACATAATAGCCCTTTTTATAAGGTTATACAATCACTGGCGGCAAAATATGATCATCTTGTCTCGTTTACGTGAAGAACATCCTGGCTCCATTAAAATTTTCTCATCATGCAAGCTATGATCTTTTTCTGTTGCCTAAATATGTGACAACAGAATGTCACTTGTAGGGATAAAAGATAGCATGTTCCCATCTCTTATCTTTAGGCACGATTATACATACTCAAAAGACAACACTTTCAAGATACCACATTATTTAATATTCATCATCAATAAAAATTAATGATAAGCAAACACGTGGACACAAGACTCCACAAGACTAAAAGCTAAGCCACATCAGTAACATTTGAAAAATGAAACTAGCACTGGATTTTGCAAGATAACCCCCTGTGGTGTCACTGCAACAAAGTTATGCAAAGCTTCACACAACTGAAGGAGCCTTCTGAAGGCTCTGCCTACTGATCTCTGGCAGAAAAGGTCACAGGCTATGTTGGAGGGATTTTCAGCAGGACTAAAAGGCAGAAAAACAGCTGGAAGGAATGAAGAAATATTTCACAGGCCGTAATAAAAATTTTATAGGGTTTGCATGTGAAGCTGTGTAACTGATCTGTCTGCAAAATTATCCAAGACTTAAACTTAGTCAATCTATACTGGTTTGTAGCATTTGCATTTTAGAATGACCATTTGCTACTCAGTAACATTCACATCGAAAGTGCTTTATTTAGCTTGTTAAAGAAGAAAATGAAGCACCTCAATATAAACTTACAAAATCATTATTCAAAGGGCTAGTAAGCAGACGACGGTTAAAGGCATTAAGAAAATATTTCTTACAGATAAAACGTGTGCTCTCCTCTCTGGGATTCTAACTAGGTCTTTCCCCTTTAAGAAAGGACATTGTTTCCCATTTCCTTATTATTCTTATGGTAGCATTCAGGGATTCAGAGAAATACTTAAATAAATACTCACAAAAATAGTTGAGAAAATAGGCAGCATTTTGAAATAGTGGATAAATCCCGAATTAAGGCTCCACTTGACTCATGCTTCTATTCATCTTCACTCTAAGGTCACATTCGCTTGCACTCCATTCTGAACGCGTTCATCCTAGTACTTCATTTTCTCCTTGTCACTGTCATAGCTTTTGAAACTTCTGACTGAGTAGCAGCATTGCACTGCATAGACTGATGTTTTGCAGATGAAAAAAAATGGGCATAAATAATTCTTTATACTGCCTTTTTCACAGATGCAGCTACCAGTTCAAAATGATAAACCAACTACAAAAAAGTATGTGACAAGCACTTGATTTGGAGCTCTCGTCAGCAGTCTCCCACAGCAGGCTGGTGGCAATCATTCACTTTTCATCACTGTCTCATTCTATGCTCAGTATGAGCACTTTGCTACCTTTTTCTAGCTGCATGTTCTATATAAAACCTGAAGTTATGTTCCCATTTATCTGGTATTTGTCAGTGTAAATATGTTACTGCTAGTGATTTGAAGAGTTAAGCTGAACTACACCATTTGATTCTTCCTCCCCGCACCGCACAAATGTGTTTTCTGTTTTATCCTCCTGCCTCACTGATTATTTTCAATCCTATCAGAATGACATTACCAAAAGTTATCTCAGGAAGTAGCCAGGTCCAGCAGCAGGCAAAGCAGGCAGCAGCCAAGGGCAGCCCACAGTTTGTATTGTCTGTGAGATACAGACAATGCAAAAAACAGATGGGCTGACTGTGTTTGCCCAGCTGGTCACTGGCCTCTACTTACATGACTTTGCCCACTGCTGCCAAAGGACAGAGGGTGAAAGAAGGTATCTCTCTTCCCAGTAGTAGCATCATTAATAATAGGAGCAGAAAGTCACTTCTGTTTCTCTCTTCCTAAAACCCCACTTTGCAGGAGAACATCCAAATCTTCACCCTGTGACTGACTCTCTCCAGCAGGTGCCCATCAGGGAATAGTGATGAGTGCTGAAGAAACAGAGGGGCAAGAGGAGGCAGATGACTATGTAGGGCAAGGGATGTGTTGGTCATAAAAGTAAGAACAATCTGAGAAGGACTGGCTACATGCTGGTATAGGGGAGAGAAAAAAAGAGAGACACCTTAAATCTTCTGAAACTTGGGGACTCCTCCCTGCCTATAACAGTATTTCCTAGGCTCTCTTCCACCAGCATCAATTTCTGATTAAAGTGTGCCAAGCCTTCTTAGCTGCCCCTGCCACTGATCAAAACAAAGCAATATTGCTACGATCAAGAAAACCTGGTTTGGCCCTAACAGAAAAATTAAACTGTGGAATACAGAATCTCTCGTTCCATAGGCAGCTTCCTCCATCTTCTTTACTGTTTGCCCATAATTTGCTAACTTCATGCTTGTCTAATTTAATATCCTCCTCCATTGCCTCAAACTACATCTTTATATATGCTTACAAACTAGATGTCTTTATATGCTTGTTATCATACTGTATGCAGTGTCTCATAATTACTCTTGCCCGAAATGGAAAACAGTACAACTCAGAAGACCACAAGAACAAGATACATTTTAAAGCTCTATCAGCCATGCCCCTTCATGTTACACTGTTTTTAGGACAGCAGGTCAGCAGCACCAGTAACTCCCATGTCTGTCCTTCCAGTGTACAGTTCAGTCATCAATTTCCTGAAGATGCATAATTTTTCCCACACAAATTCATATGAGTTTTCTGATTAAGTAAGTTTCTGATACAACATCACTTACATGGAATAGCTGGTAATCTCTCTCCCATATTCAATCAACTCATACCTATTGAGTCTGAAAATAAGTAAGTTTACAAGCTCAGAGCAGGTCCTAACATTACTCGTTTTCCTAGAAAGACTCCAGCTGTTCTTGTACTGACTCCATATATTCTGGAACTTCCTTTTCACAAAGTTTCTATTTATTTGACAGGTAGGAAAATCAACCTATCTGTTAGTAACTTTTACCACATATATCTATACACAATATATATCTTCTGATCGATTTTACAACCTTTTCCTTAACCCTCAGCTCTCAGTATGTAATAAGTAAACCATAAATTTACCATGAACCATCCCTACTATGTTTTGTTCACCGTATCTGGAAATGGCTAGAAAGAAGCAAAACCCTTAACACATGCAGACTGTTTTCTGGAAGAGTAACTGTGCCCAAGATTCAAGAATCTGTGCATTCTAGGTAATTTAGTGAGATTTGAAGACACGTACCAATGACACTGGAGGTTAGTTGACCGTTTAAAACAGAAGTTTACAAGTTCAAGAGTGAGAAAAGACTCAGAAGAAATGGGAGCCTTGATTATGACAGTAGGCAAAGGTTGGAGGCACTCATTGCAGGCAATGGTATGACAGCAACTCTTGAGTCTGAAGACAAAGCACAGCTTGGAGACATGGCCTCCATGAGGAAGCCCTGTGACTCTCATGGGACCTCACGCTACCAGAGAACACCCCAACGGGTCCACAAATGAGCAGGGGATGTTGCATATTCACTAATGACCTTGCTTCAATGTCTTCATCTGTGTGTCTTTTTGTGCCATGTTGCTTCTAGAAGTTCCTCATGTACTACATGCAAATGATAAGACTGAGCATTCCTATGCCCTGGAGACGGAACACAGCCAAGGACTATGACAAGTGAATTTTACATCTTGTCCCACATATTTAGAGTTCTGCAAAGCTCTTTGAATGTATCACTGGAGTAGGCTGCTGGCTTACTTGCTAAGGGAATTTGCTGCAACTAGGAGAAAGACCACCAAATTAGATCTCCTCCTCCAACCTCAGAAGAGGCAGATTAAACCCTGTGGTTATAATTTTCCCTAGCAGAAGTCTGTATCTGTGGCTCGAATGGAACAGAAACTACCAACACAGCTCTGCTGAAGATGTTCTCAGATACTGTAACAACTGCAATTTTTAAATTGTCTTTCGTGAGGCACACTATGGTGCCAGTAAAACCCCAACACACTGTCTGGAAAGTTACCTACAAAAGCTTCCAAATGACATTTTAACAGAGAGAGAAGTGTCTGAAGTCAGTGTGTAGGTCAGACAAATCAACCAAAATCCACACTTAATTTTACTCCTCTTTGCCACTCTGACTGCTTCAACTCCAGAAGGCATGATGTTATCCCCCTCCAAGTCAGTTTGCTGTCTGCCTCCCTCAAAAACTAATTGAAAGAAGTGGTCTATAATTTAAAATGAAATAGGCTCAGCAGGTGAGTAAGCTTTGTCAAGATTGATTACTGAGCATTGATTTTCCACCAGTTGTACAAGTTACACTCCACAAGGCCACCTGCTCATGAACCTAGAATACATAAAATCCCCTCAGGATAACATCTCTCAAGAGGTTTATATTTTCAGAGGATGCAGTCTCTAGCTCTTTTCTTCACACATAGGTTCAATGGTATTAATTTGGACAGTATTCACACTTAGTTCTTATTTCACCATAATTATTATTTGTATTTTAATTTTTCAGAAGGAATTTAAGATAACTACCCAGTAAAAAAACCTCCACATAACCTAGAGTTTTCACAATCAATTTTAATTGTAAAAGCTGCTAAAGATAGTCCATTAGGTTCTTCCACGATAAAAAGCACACAAGATGCTGGATGCAGCAACAGCAGAGTGGCTTACTGTGGCCTGGAAGCTTCTGCTTGGTCTGTCTGAAGCTTCTCTCCCCCTTCTACTTCCATGGTGCAGTAGACAATTCGATTGGGAGCGACTGACTTTAAGCCTTGGACCTCCATTATAACAATCTGAGGAAAAGAAAGCAAATGGTTTATCCTTCAGAAAACATTACATAGCACAGCTATTGCAGTACTAGGCTCCATACAGGTAACATTCAATAAATAAATAAATAAATATCCAAACCCCTCACTCAAACATTGTGAGACAAAGTCTTAATTTTGCCTTCTTACGTCACTTTCAACAACACATAGTAGAAATTGAAATTTTTGCTTTGTTTCTACTTGGATAATGACTAAAACCTGACTCCAATCATAATTTAAATGCCAACAGTTGAATTTGAGACAAACATCTAAATATAATTCTAAGACTTAACACATGAGGAAACGTATCTTTTAAGCAGTCACCTAAGTAAGTACTTATAGAATTAACAGGTTACTAAGTCAGAGTGCAAACAAGATGAGTACACTGATCACATCTTGAAAGGTTAATAGTGGTGCTGTGACACTGGCGGTTGCAACCCCTGAATCTCAGAAGCGATTTGGTGTTGCGCTGAGTATGAGGCAGGTCAGGGCACCGCTATTAGCTGCTGTGATTTTTTTCCCCCACTACCAACTTCTCCCAGCTTGGTACTTGCTGTCAGATTCAGTGCGCATATTGGGTTGAGGGAAGAGAAAAGGAAAAAGTCACCCCCACCAGCTGCACTCTGAGAAATTTCCTCACCAGGGAAAATCTGAGCTTGGCAGATCCCATAGCTTTTCCATCTCCTCTAAACTACTCAGTTATAGCTCAGAAGAGCAAAACGCAGTCCTACTTCAAATGCTCTCCACCTTTTCTAAACCTTACAGCTTGTCACAGTGTGAAATTAGTGGAATTTTTACACTTCAGATGTTTCTAATTCAGAGAAGATTTGAGAAAAGACAAGTTTCCCTTCTTGCTTTGGGAAAGCTGCTTTACTTTCCAGCCCCATTTGGGCCTATGAGAAGAAACTGGGGAAAACACAGTCCATTTAATCATCAGAGAAGTTGTCCTCAACTGAACTGTAACAAACCCCAATATTCATTGATTGTTTTTACATATTACAAAAGTAATGGCTACTTTTGGTCTCATTAGAGACAATTCATGTCTTAGGTCAGCAAGCAACTACTAAAATATTTTTGCATTAAACTATCTGCATATTTGCCAATTTGTTTTAAGTATGTTATGCCAGACTTCACCCATAGTTTTAAATCCTCCGTACTTTAAAACCTAACAGATATTAGTAAGAGTTAGATGTCTTGTAGAATTACTAGTTTGGTAGGATTACAGTGAGATGGTATTGGTCATTTATTACATCTTTACATTGCTCATAAATAATCAACATTGCCTATTATCCTTTATAAATAACAATAGCAGTTCAGTGAAAATGATGTAATCATCTTTATTTTCCATCTTTTGTGGTCCAGAATTCAAGCACTTATGAAAGTGATCAACGATCACCAAGACACTGCAGTAGAGATCCTTCTAGCTAATACTGCCTATAAGGTCTTTCCACATGCCAAACATGTCGTTGTCGAATGCAGACTTCATGTTTATTCATTTTTATCTTGATACTTTTCCTTGACTTTCCAATTTAATTGCACAGTACATTTGTCTTTGGTAGCAATTCTAAATTCCAACAATGATAAAAGTTGCATTTCATTAGGAAGGAAACTGTCACTAGCTCATTAGCTGATAAACAGCTTCCTAAGTATTTCTTGTCTATTTCTGAAACTGTCCAACAGCTGAAGAACATAAGTGATTAAGTCTTCTCCTACTATGATACTTAACTTTACAAATTTCTGCAAACAGGCTATTTGAGGAAACATCCAACTTGCAGTAACAGTCCCTGTTGCTTGCAGTGATGCAGTGATGGGCGTCTCTTACCTTTGCCAGCAAGGACCATTCCTACCACAACATTATAAAAGTTATAAATTTTTATACTAATGTTTAGACACATTATAGATCTCCTGTTTGTTCACATGCTTGTGCAGCAGCCCTCAGTGGGGATTTTGCTGGTTACTTTACAATTTAGGGTAAAGACATGTAAAGACATGATACGGATATGTTTATGTGTGATTACAGAAATGTGAAATTGTGCACACAACCTCGTATTTTCCAAAAATATTCCGTCTCCAAGGAAATGTAATAAGCTTTTCTTATTTGTCCATTGGCACAGAAAAAGAACATATATTCCATGTTCCAGTCTGCATGAATATCAGTTCAGCCATTTACTTTTGCTCTTCTAACCACTGAGATTCAGTAAGATATACTAAATATCCTGTCCAGCAAGAAACTCAATATACGTGGTTAACACCATGTTTAAAGTGAAAATTTGCCCTGCTATAACCTGCTACATGTAGAGTAATACTTTAATTTTTTGCCTTGTGCAGTGTGAAGTGCAGATTACCAACCTTGCAGAGTATCCGTGGTTTTTAGACCAGTGATGGTGTGTGGGGGGGGGAAGCTAAGTTCACCAGCCCTTATAGTCTACATTTCTGGTGTTTATAAAAATCCGCTATGACCACCAGCAGCTTTTTTTTTATTCTCTAGATGCTGCCAGTGAAAAAAACACAACTTGTTTATAAAATTCTATGAATGAGTTCCTGATAACAAGTGTTCCACTATTACATTCAAAAGCATCCTGAGGTATTTAATGTACAGAAATTCATTTGAAGTTACATTTGTGTGGGAGAGTCAACTGCCCACACTGCTGTGTGGGCCCAAATACAACTGCTCCTGCAAGAGGAAAATACATCACATCATAGCTGTATTCTAACTGCTAATGATCAAAGAGATAAATAGTAATTCACTTCTTTAATGCAAAATTTTAAAAGGACTAAGGAAGGATTAATGACAAAAAAGCATCAAGGCACAGATATTGTTTTAATTTAAACTGTCAACAAGTTCTCTGCAAAACGTGATTACCTCTAACGTGAAGGAGAGGACCACATCAGACTTCGAGAGCTGAACCTCATTTTCATCTCCTATGTCCAAGAACGCAGAATTCTGTGATCGCTTTAACTTCTGCAGTTTAAATTCTGGCCCACCTTTAGACACGGGAAGACTTTCCAAATTTGCCATCAGCAAATTCACTGAGGACCGCAACTCTTCAATGTACGTATTCTCCATTTCTCTTGTTACGAATTTGGGGAATTTTCTTTCCTTGGAAAGAAAATGTATATATTTTAATAGTTAGAGAGGAAAAAAATCACCCCACAATATACATCATGTTCATTTACTCTCTGTTCACAGCTAAGAGAGATATTTAATAAGTCTGAACTCCAGTGTTTGTGTATTTTTTTATGCAAAGGCTAATCACATGCCATAAATACAGTTAACTTTAACAAAAGGAAATGTAATTTGAATTGAGAATTCCATCACATTCCTCAAATGCAGTGGAAAAATTATCTGTTTTATAAACAAAGAAAAAAAAAGGGACATTTGTAAAAAAAGGAATCTCTTGCTCCTCCTTTCCCTCCCTTCTCCCTCCACACAGAATCCTTTAACTATAAAAGCATCCTAACTATCTGCACATTAGACATTTTTCATACACATTTTAAGTGTCCAAATTGATAATATACCTTTAATGTTACCTTCACATATTTTATAAATTGGCAAAATGAACTGTCTACTAATAATACTGTTACTTTACCCATTTCCCATGCTACCAAAAATAAATCAATCATATTCATGCTTCTAAAATAAAATGTTAAACAGCAACCAGGATATTAAATTCTTGTAATTGTTTATTTTTAATAATGTCATTCATTTTGAAAGTAATGCTGAATTATTACATATGGGATTATTTAAAGCATAAGTGTTGGAGAGAACATAAAAATCACTTTTTTTCATATATAGCACATATATGAACATGTACAGAGCCAATTTTATGTACACTTTCTCCCTGTACTGTGCATAAAATATAGGGCAGTTTGGGAGAATATGTGACTCAAGATTAAACAAAAATGTAAATGATTTACATATAAATGAGAAACAAACACAGCTCCCCATGTACTGTCTGCAAAGGCAGGTACTCTGCTCCTAAACCAGACAATTTTTGTTGTTAAGTATTTTAAGAAGCATCATTAAATGTTTTCTATTAAAACCTTTACAGCTGATTTTGTTTCAATAATTGAGAACAAGCAAGTTGGCTGTGACCCAAAACACCTGCAGCAAGTCCAGTCATCTGGCTCAATATGGCATTACAGACCCAGTATATTACAGATTGAGAAAGAAAAAAAGAAAAAAGTTATTTAGGAGTTAGAAACTAAAAATACAAGGTAAGGTTCAAGGTGCTCTAACCAAAAAACTCCACTTTAGATTCATTTTCAAAATGTACCTTATACTGTGAGGAACATAAAATAATACGCCAACGCATAAGGCTATGTTGTTGAAAGATCTTTCCTTTTGTTGAGATGCTTCTTCCACCCCAAATGTAAAAATCAAGGAAACTTTCCACAAAAGCTTTTGCTGTATATTTTTTACTACTATAATCTTCCATAGACAGCACTAACAGAATACATGGAGGCCTTTATTTGTGTAAAAGCTGGATGTTCGTAGTCAATGCTCTCCTTCACAAAACCAGGGTAAAGATCCTCCAGAAAGACTCAGAGGTCTACAGATTTCATCCCTCCCACCTCCTACCCTGCCTTTTTACTTGCTTTTTTAAGATGGTGAATTTGCAGCAAATTGCTATAGCCCTAATATTTCAAATAATTTAGAGACACAACAAGAGTAGTGGAGTTTGTCCAGTGGTTTTTTTTTTTGGTGCATATGCATAGGAAATGTAATTAAGTTGATTTGAAAAGCGCAGATCATCTGAAGAACACATCCCCCAGCACAGGGCTGGAATTTTGGGAACTCTGATAGCAACAACACTAGAATATATTCTGAAATAGAGATCCTGGGGATAGCTGTGAGACACTGATTAGGCAGATGTACACACTAGCCTTAAGTCTGGATTTATGGAGTGCTAAAATGGATTTTTAGGATGTTTTTCTTAAGGAGTAAAGACACTGAGTAGTCTCTTCATATGACAACAAAAAATATCTTAGAAAAACAACAAGAGCACCACTTACAACAACTAGAAAACCCCATTAAGTCATACATATTTTGATTTCAACTACTTTATATTTAGTCATACGAAGAAACAGATGCACAAATTCCCCGCTACTCTTTTCTGTCATACGTGAACATATTTCTAAGGTTTTTTACCTCCATTAAATAGGTTAAATTACCTTTTCTGCTAAAATAAACTTCTCATATGCAATTAGCAACTCGTAGAATCAGCAAGTGATGTATTCCAGGAACCATGAATGAGACCTCAACATCAAAATGCTATATGGACAGAATTCTCTTAAGCTGTGCTGATGTCCTGGGTTCAGCAGTAGCAGTCATTTTTTTCCTTCTTAGGAGCTAGTACAGTGCTGTGTTTTGATCTTTTGGCATGGGAACAGTGCTGATAATGCCGATGTTTTCAGTTGCTGCTCGAATGTTTGGTCTGGCCAAGCACTTTCTGAGCCTCATGCTCTGCCAGGGAGGAGGGGACGCCGGGAGGAAGCAGAGACAGGACACCTGACCCAAACTGACCAGAGAGGTATTCCATACCACAGCACGTCATGCCCAGGATGTAACAGAGAGTTACCCGGAAGGGCTGGGACTGCAGGGCTGGACGAGGTATCGGTCGGTGCTCTGCTGGGGGGAGTGGGGTGAGTTATTGGTCGGCTGGTGTTGAGGTGTTGTATTCTTTCCTCTTGTTATTTCCTTATCATTATTATTATTGGTGGTAGCAGTAGTGATTTGTGTTATACCTTAGTTACTAAACTGTTCTTATCTCAGCCCGTGGGAGTTGCATTCTTTTCGATTCTCCTCTCCATCCCTCCAGGAGCAGGGGGAGGGCAAGAAGGGGGGGCAGTGAGGAAACGAGGTTTGTGGTTCAGTTTAAACCACGACAGCTGACTTTTTAAGGCTATGGTTTAATAATTCTCTTAGAGGCAGGTAATCACTGAAAACCTTTTTCTTCACCAACAAAGATGCTAGAATACATAATCCACTGTCAGAAAGCTTTTTACCTTGGTTTTCAGCTCCAAGAACAAAGTTCATATTTTGCAGCATTTGCTTGCTTAGGCTTAAATGACCCCAATAATTCTCACAGCTGCTACAGTTGTGACTAGTTTTCAAAGTTCACCAGAAAAAAAGAAAGAAATTCTGCATTTTAAGCAGTTTCAAAAGAGATGTACAAAACCTCTGATTTGTGACTTGGATGTAAATGCAGGACATGGAGCTCCTTATTCTGTGCAAAACTGTGCAGCTGACACCATGGCAACCATGAGAATTTCCAAGTAACGGTTTGGGTAAAACACGGATAAATAATTTTTTTTTGTTAAAAAAATAAACAAACCCCCCAAATCCTGCAGCTGTGCAGTGTATGAACAGTGCTCAGAATTTTCACTTGCTTTAAAATGAATTCGAAACTTTTATGGACAGCACTTTGCTTTTTAGGAAGATTACACCTCTAAGCTGCTATTTATGAACTTCATAGACCTAAGTACTATTTTTTTCCTTTTAAGAAACAAGCAAATCTTAACTGCTTTACAATTGCTATCATATTAATGTAGCTTTTTCTGTACACACACACAATATAACACACATGCTTCCAATATTTTGTAACTTTTAGAGCTAAAAGCAAGAAGAAGATAACAGGACAAACAGGATTGTTGGACAACTTTGATTATAAGCCCAGGCTTTACAGGAGATTGAAAAGACTTGAGACTGACCTCTATGATAAAGGAGTCTTTCCCCAAAATATAGTAAGAGATGGGTGGGGACAATACCAGTCCCACCTGTGCTATTTAATAGAGAAGGGTATAATCCTGTCCAGTGAAATAAAATGCACGCTATAGGAGAGAAAAATAGGCTTGTTTTTCTAAAATTTACAAAAAAGAATTTATCAATCATGCACCAAATCATCACTACTTGACCTGCAAGACTCACTTATCACACATAGAACTGTAGTAAGACATCACAGAATCACAGAATCACAGAATCACAGAATCACAGAATCCCAAGGGTTGGAAGGGACCTAAAAAGATCATCTAGTCCAACCCCCCTGCAAGAGCAGGGTAACCTACAGTACATCACACAGGAACTTGTCCAGGCGGGCCTTGAATATCTCCAGTGTAGGAGACTCCACAACCCCCCTGGGCAACCTGTTCCAGTGCTCTGTCACTCTTACAGTAAAGAAGTTCTTCCTGATGTTAACGTGGAACTTCCTATGTTCCAGTTTACACCCATTGCCCCTTGTCCTATCACTGGATATCACTGAAAAAAGCCTAGCTCCATCATCCTGACACCTACCCTTTACATATTTGTAAACATTGATGAGGTCACCCCTCAGTCTCCTCTTTTGCAAGCTAAAGAGACCCAGCTCCCTCAGCCTCTCCTCATAAGGGAGATGTTCCACTCCCTTAATCATCTTTGTGGCTCTGCGCTGGACTCCTTCAAGCAATTCCCTGTCCTTCTTGAACAGAGGGGCCCAGAACTGCACGCAATATTCCAGATGCGGCCTCACCAAGGCTGAGTAGAGGGGGAGGAGAACCTCTCTTGACCTACTAACCACTCCCTTTCTAATGCACCCTAAGATGCCATTTGCCTTCTTGGCCACAAGAGCACATTGCTGGCTCATGGTCATCCTCCTATCCACCAGGACCCCCAGGTCCCTTTCCCCTTCGCTACTTTCCAGCAGGTCAACCCCCAACCTGTACTGGTACATGGGGTTGTTCTTCCCCAGATGCAAGACTCTACACTTGCCCTTGTTAAATTTCATCAAGTTTCTCCCCGCCCAACTCTCCAGCCTGTCCAGGTCTCGCTGAATGGCAGCACAGTCCTCTGGTGTGTCAGCCACTCCTCCCAGTTTTGTGTCATCAGCAAACTTGCTGAGAGTGCACTCAGTTCCCTCCTCCAGGTCATTGATGAAAATATTAAACAGCACCGGTCCCAGCACCGACCCCTGAGGAACTCCACTAGTCACAGACCTCCAGCTAGATTCTGCGCCATTGACCACAACTCTCTGCCTTCTTCCTTTCAACCAGTTCTCGATCCACCTCACTATTTGATCGTCAAGCCCACACTTCCTTAGCTTATCTATGAGGATGCTGTGGGAGACAGTATCAAATGCCTTACTGAAATCAAGAAAAACTACATCTACCGTTCTACCATCATCCCTCCACCTAGTCACTTCCTCATAGAAGGCTATAAGGTTGGTCATACATGACTTCCCCCTCATAAAACCATGTTGGCTGTTCTTAATGACCTCCTCATCCTTGATATGCCTAGTGATGGAGTCAAGAATAAGTTGTTCCATCATCTTTCCAGGGATGGAGGTAAGGCTGACCGGTCTATAATTACCCGGGTCCTCCTTCTTGCCCTTCTTATAGATTGGTGTGACCTTTGCCATCCGCCAATCCTCAGGCACCTCGCCCGTTTCCCACGACTTACCAAAGATGATGGAAAGTGGCCTAGCAATGACCTCTGCCAGCTCCCTTAGCACCTGTGGGTGCATTCCATCCGGACCCATCGATTTACAGATGTCCAGTTTGCATAGCTGATCCCTAACCCAATCCTCATCTACCAAAGCAAACTCCTCCTTTGTCCTGACTCCTTCTGGGGCTATAGAAATCCGGGGCCCTCGGGGAGAGTCTGCAGGAGTAAAGACAGAGGCAAAGAAGGCATTCAGCACCTCTGCCTTCTTTATATCCTCTGTCTCCAGGGTACCCACTTCGTTCAGCAGTGGGCCTATATTGCCTCTTGTTTTAGTTTTATTTGCTATGTATTTGAAGAAGCCCTTTCTATTGTCTTTAACCCGACTAGCAAGATTGAGTTCCAAGGAGGCCTTAGCTGTCCTAATTGCCTCCCTACATCCTCTAACAACTGTCCTATATTCCTCCCAAGCGGCCAGCCCCTCCTTCCATAATCCATAGATTCTCCTTTTCCACTTGAGTTTGCCCAGCAGCTCCTTGTTTAACCACGCCGGTCTCCTAGATCCCTTACTTGACTTCCTACTCATTGGGACGCTCCGATCCTGAGCTTGGAAGAAGCGGTCCTTGAATGCTAACCAACTATCTTGAGCCCCTTTACCGCCTAGTACACTTTCCCATGAGACTTCCCTTAGCAGTTGACTGAAGAGGCCAAAGTTGGCCCTTCGGAAATCCAGAACTGTGGCTTTGCTAGGTATTCTATTCCTCCCACACAGGATCCTAAACTCCACCATCTCATGGTCACTGCAGCCAAGGCTGCCATTGACCGTCACCACTTTGACCAAACCCTCCTTGTTGGCGAGTACTAAATCTAGCAGCGCTGCTCCCCTAGTTGGTACGTCCACCATTTGCATTAAGAAATTATCATCAATGCACTCGAGGAACCTCCTAGACTGTGAATGACTGGCTGTGTGAGTCTTCCAGCAAATATCGGGGTAATTAAAGTCCCCCACGACGACTAAGGCATGTAGTCGCGAGGCTACTTCCAGTTGCCTGTAGAAAGCCTCATCAACTCCTTCGTCCTGATCAGGAGGTCTGTAATAGACCCCCACAACTGTATCACCCGTGCCAATCAGCCCCTTGATTCGTACCCACAGACATTCCACTTGCTCCTCATCCGACCCCGGACAGAACTCAATACATTCTAGTTGCTCTCTCACGTAAAGAGCAACTCCACCACCTCGCTTCGCTGACCTATCTTTCCTGAAAAGGACATAGCCACCCATGACCACATTCCAGTCATGTGAACTGTCCCACCATGTCTCTGTAATTGCCACTAGATCATAAGGTTATACCCTAAGCACTTCATAATGCACTTGTGTATATAAAAGCTGACCTATTTTAGTTCCTAAAAACATCATCCCGAATGTGAAAATAATATACCTATTGTTTCATTACTGCACTTACTGATGAAGGAAATGTAGGCTCACATAGCACGGGACTTTCCAAAGACAAGTTTTGCTTTCTCCCTACCCCTGTTGACACAGATACACCAGACCAGGAAGAAATGCATCTGCCAGACTGTTTTCAAATTACCTTCTGGTTATCTTTAGAATCAGAAACTGGAAACACACACTACAGATAATTTTATTCAGTCTTATATGAAGATAAGTTCTTGGTAAATGAAAGCAACCACTTACCCTTGCCATTTGTTCTGCCAACTGTAGTCGTCCATCTAGTTCACGTCTTATCTGGGCTGCTTGCTCATCTCCGTTATCCAACTTGGATAGAAAATAAAAATAAAATATACTGTGAGAAATGCACTATATTTTACTGGCAACTACTGTAGTTAGAAACAAAATATAAATTAATTGCATCCTTTTAGTCTTAAAATCAGTGAAGCACTAAGCAAATACATGGGTTTGAGACTTGATAAAAGAAATGTAATGGCCATAAGTTACCCATGGCAGTCAGAGTCTCTGAAAGGTAGCCAGCATTTCCTTGGGTTTTTAATACTCAGACTAAACAGAGGCAGTATGTATTTCCTTATGAAAACATTTTTCCATGAAGCAGAAAACTGGACTGACAGACTGGCTTAGAAAATATTTGTGAGGTAATCTTTGGTGCCATGAGTTCCTGTGTAGGAATATATAAGAAAAGAAAACTGTGTGGCTATGCCTTCTAAGTGTGCCATTATTTCCCTCACATAACTCTTTTCCCCAAATACCAGCCAAGTGCCCACAAGAAGGCATATCCAATTTTTTAGCCTTTAGTATTTTCATACTAAGGGAATAGTCATGACTAAACATTGTGACTTCCATCAGGGAGGTAAAGGGGAAGGACACATCACCTCAGAACAGACAGGTCTCAACAGAAAGGAGACTCTTCAATTCATTCTTCCCGTTTACTTATTAAGGATGGTGGGGGGAGTATAGGCAAGTGGGGCCACACCTCAATGCACTAACCTGCAGAGCTGGTTAAGAGGAAGAAGAACCATGAGTCTGGAAATGTCTCTATCTGTAAGGCTAACCACAGACATGATGTGAATTGCTGATACACACCTAGCGCATTTAGTATCTGGCTAAGGTTTAAGGATACCTGAATTGGTCTTCACCAAAAAAACAAAACAAAACTTAAGTTGATTATGGATGCAAATTGGCAAGAATTGGTTCTCTAGTTAAATGAGATCTTCATTTAAAGAATGCACAATTAGTTTGGTAAATGATTCATTACATTAAACTAAGGTTTTAAAGTAAGAATGCTATTCAGTGCACCAGGCCAAGTATATAATGCCCTCTCCTTTGCAATGCTCTTCAGCTAAACCTGTTAAATTGTACTGAACCAAGGCACTCTTGAAAATTAGATATTCCAATAAAAAAAAATAATAAAAAAATTAAACCCACACTATCCAGTGCTTACAGGCCAATTACAGCACTGCTTAATGCAAATCCGATCACATTTACCAACAGGATAAAAAGTTTTCCACTGCTAGTACAGAAGCGATAACAGAACATGCAATCTATCACCGGTGTAATCTGGCATCTAACAAGATCCTTGCAGGAACCAACCCAGACTACCAGAAAGCAAGAGAACAAAACCTGACGGCATTCCCAAGAGTCTCTAGTTCAAGCTAAAGAGTAGAAGATGGACCATGTTCAAGACTAGAATGGCCTTCCACTAAGAGTGTCTGTAAATTTACTCCTTGTTTGACTGTGAGCATAAATGGCAAGAACGTACTAAATGAAAGCAAGTATTTTAGGCTTTCAGAATACAGTTACAGTATTTCAAACAAATTCCCAAATGTACATTCTTCTATTTCTTAACAGAGGAAGAGGCTGCTTATTGAACTTGTCATCAAGGATATTTTTAAATTCTATTTTCCTTTGCATTGTAATCACAGAAATTTTGCCATTATTTTTGTTTTATCAGTACAAAAGTTAGTCTAATATGAAAAATCATTTTGTTTTCCTTTTGGGCCTAAGAGAAAGTCAACATTATTTATATAATGTATCCCATGACACGCAACTGCTTGAAAAAATATATGCTTAAAGGAAATCGGATGACTGAATTTTGATTTCTGCAAAAAGGAGAGTGTGGGAGAGCAGAATAAACCTAAAACTTTTCCTGTGTCAAGGCAGAACTTAAATGACTGCCTCTATCATTAACTCATTTGAAGAGGCAAAAGATTTTGCTTAAAGCCTGACATTTCATTATTTTTCCATTGAAAACACACATGAAATGATCACTTAAGTTAACAAAGGTGTAACCTGGTTTTGTAAATCTTAGTGTTTAACTTCAATCTGCATTGCTTCCCAATATCTGTTTGTACTTGACTATTTAAAAATGTGCTGATTTCCTTCCTTCCTTAAACTTCAGTCTTCTTCCTGAAATATTTACACATTATAATGGGTTTGCTAATGTATGTACATAATTATGTTTTGCAAGGTATGGAAAGAAGCTGAAGAGATGAAACTCCTAAAAATATTACTTTACTTACAGAAAAAAAGACAAAGTAGCATCACATAATGCTTCTCACCTTAAATATAAAGGCATTTAAAAACCCCCAATGTATAGCCTCAGATATTATTTTAAAAGAGCGTACATATAAATTCCATTTAATAAAAACATTTCAGCTTTCTGCAATGGTAGTATTTATGCACCATAGCCATTTACTGACTGCACCAACACTAGAGGTGCTCCTCATATCACTTAAACCTCACATAACCAATTAGTCATATTTTAGCAGTAGGGGACCTCACTACAGAAGACTCGACAGACACCAGAGACCTGTTTTCAGTACAAAATACATTAGAATTCCTGACCTAACAAACCAGTGTTTCCCACATGGCATATATATGGCCCCCCAAACTTGCAAAACCTAGGCAAAGCCATTGCCTCCCCTTCTGAGTGCTAGTTAATTCAGTAAGAACATTCCCACATGAGCAAAAGTATGAATAAGACAACTCACTTGTGCCCTTTCTTTTTACAAAGATAATTATTTGGATTTTAAAAGGTTCTTCAGAAAAATCATTAGTCGTGAATGACTACGCTTGGGTGAATAAGAAGCTATGTTTTAGATAAAAAAAAAAGGTAGCTCATTATCTTCCCCTCCCCCACCCCAGTCGTGTTATATAAAAACAGCTTTCTAAAATAAACCTGCCACAATTAGACATCAAACTATTCATTTGAAAATGTTTTTATTCATTGATGCTTGAAGCTGCCTTTATTTTTTCTCACTCTGAAAAGGGCAATCATTTTTATTACGAGCTTCTTTATTCGTAGAGATGGAGCAGGAACATCCTCAATATGCAAGTTATCCTCCAATAAGAAATGTTGGATGTTTTCAGTTGCTTCTGCAAGCACTGACTTCTAAAAATCTTTTAGAAGATTTAGACTGAAGTTTTCTATTCCAAATTTCTGCTCTAACAATTTCAACCAAAACAATCCCTTGCTTCTGAAGAGGCCAGGAAAGACAGTACACTGGTTTATCCATAATAAGAAAAACAGTGACCATCTTGTCAAAGAGGTCTAGCATCATCTTGCTCTGAACTAAAGATCTGAAATTTAGCGGGGCCCTACCTGTGAAAACAGCTCAACTCTGGCCAAGTTACAAACCTCTGAAAAATCAACTTTGCAGCAGTCAGACTACGAACAGCCTCTTCCAGAGACAAACTCATATCCAGTATTCAGACTCATCTCCAGGTTGTGCTGCTCTCGCTCTTGAATATGCTGCTCTTGCTCTTGAATATGCATGGAGTCTAGGCTTCTCAAATTATTTGCTGATTAAAGACAGAATGTAAGTTTATCAGACTTAAAAATCTTTATTCAGATCAACAGCATATCTTGCTTGACAAACAGTTGCTTAATTTGCGTGCCTAAACAGCACAAAACAGAAATACATCTGAATGAATGTTTCCATATTTTAACAGGTTGGAAAAGACTGCATACTTTGTGATTCCAATTTATATAGTAACAGAAAAAAATACTTAAAAGTCTTTAACTTTTATGTATTTTGGAGAAAAAGTAAAATGGTACACTGGCAAAAAGTCTGGTAAATATGCAAGAGCAACTTAGGGTAAAAAAAGGTATAAAAACTGCCAAGACATACTGCACTAAAGCCCATGGCACTCATCTGCTTTCCTCCAGGTATCAAGGAGTCCAGATACCCTATGCCCAAGAAACAAGATCAATTTAAGTATGAATGAGTAGTGACCTGATGCAAGTTACTGTTCTTTATCACAAGTGCTCAAACTAACTGATGGTTCCTCCAAGTGCCTATTTTATTAATGTTCATTTAGCTTCCCTGCAGCTTTCTAATTCATAGTTACATCAACATGAAATTACATTTTCCTGCCTATAGTGACATAAATCTCTCAACATTCAATGACAAAATTGACAGTTCACATATCTTAGGACTTGCGTTTCTTTCTGCAACACAAAACCTGAAGTCTTTTCACTCTGTGTGACAGTACGGGTCATTTTTCCTTTATAGTCACTTTCTGCTACACACAACCAAGTCTGGGCCCTGCTGAGCTGACAGGTTATTTGTGGATACCCATGTGAGGCAACCTGCAGGGTCCATCCTGACTGCTGTCTGACAGCCAAGGAAAAAACTATCAACATACACCAAATGGAATAAAGGGCTTGGATTTAAAGAGCTGGGATAATATAATGTAAAAAAAAAAAAAATGGATTTTTGGATGTAACTAATGGCATCCTGCAGAAAGGCAGGAAGAGAAAGCAAAGGCCAAAGAAGTCCCAGTGCTCAGTTTCGGTTGTCAATCAAGTAAGCAGCAAGCAGGCAGGTGTACCAGATGCAAATACCCATGTTTTTCAGACCATTGTCCTTGCTACTCCTATCTCTGGCTCTAAAAAAAGGACTGTTGATGTAGACAGACCTGCTGCCTCCAAGACTCACAGGATTTGTTCCTGTTCTTATCATTACACAGGCAGAGATGCTCTAAAGGACAGACTGGGAGGAGATTAAAGGTATCTACAGCATTAAGGATTCACCATGCACTGAACACAAACAGCCTGAGGAGATTCCCAAAGTTTCCTAAGCTTGAGAACCAAGATTAGGAGCTAAATATGTAAAAGCAGAAAGATCAACAACTTCCAAGTCAGGCCAAAAACAGAGTGCCCAACTCCAATCTATGACAGCAGACACTTTTGGATATGAATTCAAAAGGGCTTAACTTGTGAAGCACAAAACAGCAACAGAAGTAAATTGTTTCCAGTTCCTATAGGAGATTAAAAACAGATTTGATTAAGGGGCAAGGTGTGGGAAGCTTTCCAAATGGCTTCTACTAGACCTTTCCAAAAACATTCTGCCTCCTGTTTTACAGCAAGAAAGACGGATAAGACCTGTAGTCACTCCTCTATTTCAGAGGAAGCTATGCCATTTAACTTCAGTTTTAGAACCTTTTATCTTCCTTATGTGCAAATTATACAGAGGGCTAATTCAGATTTATAAAAAAGATTACTAAACTGTTATTTAAAACCTCTCTCATGTTCTCTGCACCCTGCGAAGTCCCTGTCGTGGCTGACCTTGCCTGTGTGATGGAATCTTGCAGAGTTCTGTGGGACATCCACAGAAGACAAACTTTAAAAACCCAGTTCCTGAATCTCCTCTTCCCAACTTTTTCCCAGTCAACACCCAAACAGTGACAAATTGTTAGTCTGGCAAATAAACAGAGGTGTGTTTTACAATATGTGCAACATAGAATCAAAACGAAATATAAGATGAAGGATGCCAGAGAAAAATCTATTAATGGTTAAAATAAAGGGGGGGACACGACACACCTGTTTTTGAAATTATTTCTCTTACAGAATACTAGAATACATGTTTGCGGGTAATTCTAAGTCAAAAGAAAAACTCAGCAACCACTGAAACTATTTTCCATTTTTCTGCAGCAAGTACACTTACAAAAGCCAATAGGTCCAACGCCTGCATAAGGTGTTTGAACAACTTTTCACAGTGCATCATCAGGCCTTACAGCCTTTTCTTATCGATTTTGCTGTAGTAAAGCACAAGACTGCCTTTCAGACAATTGGCCAAGATGATCAGTTTTCCTGCAACACAGTGCCAGCAAACACCTCAAACATCAGTTTGAATTAATTAGTCTTAATACAAATTTTTACTGACTATTTTTTTCTCTTTTTTTCTTTTTTTTTTTTTTTTTGTAGGAAGCAACAGTTTTACAAGAATATAAATACTAAAATTAGGATGGAGGGGGTATAGATGAACAGAGCAAACAATCAGCGTATCACTTTCTCTGTAGCCAATATTGTTAACAACAAGTAATAATATAGAAAAAGAGCAAGGCAAGACAAGACAAATACTCTACAGTGGTTTCAGCTGGCTAAAAAAAAAAATCAAAACAAATCAAATCAAATCGAATCAAATCAAATCAATGTTTTCAAAAGCTGTCTGACTGCCTTTAATCTCAATACACCCCATCAACTCAAGACGTCCATGCACAATCTCAGATAAGAAGAAGTTTTAGTCTCTGAAACATTTTTGATAAAGCTCTGGACATGCTTACATGATTTCAATATTAACTTATTATGTGTGACTGACTAAGGTGGCAGAAGGTATCATTTATACCAGTTGCTTACAGTCATTAATTATACTGATCATATATTGATTTGTAAAAAATGGTTGTCCTAAAAATATTAAAACCAAATCAAAATCTAAAATCGAAATTACATTCATTAAAGCAATGGAGAAAGAAAAAAAACAACACAAAGTTCTGAAAAACAAAACTGAAAACTATACAATTAAAAAAAAAAGCCAACATAAATCCAAGATTTTAACCAACCATTGGATGGACACTTTAGCAGTTTATAAACCAGTCAAAGCCTAGAGTTTGATATTGCATGCATTCAAGCTTTGAAAACATACAAAGTGCAATTTAAAAAGTTTCAGCACCAGCTCAAAAGTTCTCACTCACAATTAGAGTTCAGGCACTATGAATACCAAAAACCCCAGGAAAACCCGCAGTAAGACTTGAAAATAAACAGGAAAGGAAGCACATACTTACTCAAGCTCATTCACAATATATGTAATAGGAATAGTTAAAAACTGAGGCTAAGAAACTGATGGAACACCTGTCAGGAGCCATTTCATTTCTATAAGTCAGTCCCTTAAGAAGAGATTGTGTTTTTTTTTGAAGAATTATAAATCATGCTTTATTGCGAAATATTTTATAAACTACTGGTTTACATCTTCTCTTGCATTTTGCTCAATCTTAAAATTATGCTATTGTTCAAACAATAGAAGATGTAATATGTCTATTTCCTGTTTGATGCCCCAAATTTTAAAGAAAATACCTTCCTATTTTTCCCTGGATTATACAATCATCTTGGTGCAACAGATATAAGAAACACCTTGTTCTGCTGGATCAAACAGAAAGTCCTTACAGCCCAGAACTGTGGGTGTGACAGTGACAGCAGAGGAGGTTATTTAGGTAAAATGATGAAGCCTGGTTGTTCTCCAAAATGCATTGCTCCAGTGACAGTTGTGGAGCCTGAGGAAGTGTGAAAGATGTTATAAGGTACATCCATGCCTAGCACTATTAGTATCAATACATGGACCTGTTCTCCAGGAACCTGTCCAAACCCTTTTGAGCCTCCTCCTGCTGTCTGCCCTCATTGCTCTCCATGAGAAAATGTTCTGGAAGTTCTCCAAAAGCCAGATAAGGAAGCATTGCACCCATCTGCAATCTCCTACAAACGTCCTTGAGTGTCCCAGCTTCCAGTGGTGTGGCATTTGGTGAAAGTACGCATCCACCTTGGCCACTCCATCCATACATTTGTAAACCTCAGCCATATCCTCCCTGTCAACCTCCCACCTTCAGACTGAAGAGCTTCAGCCCTTTCAGTCTCTTCTTCAAAGGCAGCTATTCCATGATTTTCAATGCCACCCTCTAGTTTTCACTTTTTAGTCCTCTAGTACCCTATACCCCTGAGATGGGGAGACCAAAGCTGTGCAACAAGATTTAACATATGGGCATAAGAAGGCGATATAAAACAGGAAAACGTTGCTATTGTTGCACCCAGAACTGATGATTTCACCACAGGGAACCCAAAGTTTCCTTCTTGAGCTCTAACTGCCCATGCTCAGCTCAGCATCCTCTGGTCATGTGCTAGTTTATTTCTCTTCAGATGTATTACCTTACATTTAGCTACATTAGAGCTTATCTGCCATGCTTTTGCCCATGCGGTGAGGTCCTTCTGGAGTCCCCTGCATTAGAGCAACATTAGAGTAGCCAAGACTGTTTAATATCACCTATAAAATTGGAGATTTCCATTACACTGCCTTCTCCAGGACATTCATGAAGATGTAGAATAAAGACGCAACACTTCTAAACAGAGTTAACCAGATAAGAACCACACTTGAACTCTCTAGGAACCAATCAAAAGGAAAATTAAAAAAACTTTCCCCCCAAACCTCATTCTAAAGTATCAAGACTGCACCATAAATCACCACTATGCAACATTTACTGCAGAGCTCGCCATTCAGAAAGAAGTGTCATGATGACAAGTCAGCCCATTGACTGTGTAAGAACAGCACTGTTTTAAAATCAACAAGTATTAACACTAAACTCCAGAATTAGATGCGATTAGAATTGCATTAGGATCCACATTAGGGGCTCGTTAGCAGAATACGAAAGAGGGGGGGAAAAATGTTAGCAGAGGTCAAAAGTGTCACTACAAGCAATGGAATTTTCTGCCTCTCATTCTGTTGGCATTTGTGATGATGGCACAAGTTAACAGGCAAAATCCAGGTCCGCCCTTCTTACTGGTTGAACCACCTCTGCTGGAGAGGATGAAAACCCGAGGAAAGTATGTTGTGCTGAAGGAAGGAGAATAACGTAGTATATCATAGTGCAAACATATTTTATCTAATTATGTCTTAGTTTTCACATCCACATATTGGAGTTCAAGGATGCTGTCAGGACAGATTCTACACACTTATCAGAGGACTGTCTTCCACACTGTAAAAGTCAAACTTGTCAGTTGTTACTAACTATGAAAATGCCTTCCAGCCCAACTTTGCCACCATGAGATTATGAAAATCCACATACAAAATCGTTTAACTTTTATTTAATTTCCACTTGAACCCTTGTCTTGTTATTTGTATGGGTGTTCTTCCTGCAGCTACACAGCACAAAAAGCTTCAGAGCTATGCATAGAGTCTATTTTACAACCCCAAAAAAGTATCTTTTAAGACAGAAATATAAGGTCCCTAGGTAATCAGTGGAGAGACAGAAAAGCCTCCAGAGAGTTATTAAAAGCACTTCAGCAGTTATCTACACGCCTACCACAAATACTGGAGGTCCCAACTGCACCAGCAATCTCTAATAAGATGATCAAAAGAATGGGCGTTCTAATTCTTTCTCACCTTCCCCCAGACCCTGCGGAAATAGTGTATTGGCTGTCTGCTTCAATACAAGTAGCTTTCAGGTTCTGCCTAGGGAATACTCTCCCACATCCACCCTAACCAGGAAGTGATGGGCCTTACATGAGCTATGACTCATGTCCTGATCCTCCATAGAAAAAGTCTTCCACCCTCCTCCTCTCCCACCCCCTGCACAAAGATTACCATATCCAAGACAATCCAAAGATTAGCATGCAAACCTTGGTGTTATATGCATATTTACGTCCCAAAGGGGTTCAGAGCATTTTATATTTTCCTGAAGCTATCCTTGCTTCAGAAGGAAATCCTCTCTTCTGTTTACCCGCCTCACTCTTCCAAAAAACTAATGCAGAATGTTTCCTTGCCTTATTAATCACTGATTAGATCTTCTTTGGAGTGTTGAAACCAAAGGGAATATGTGCAATTATGGCAATAAATGTTAATAAGCATCACATTAAGTAAGCAAAAGCACCTTGAATGGCATGCCAATATTTTTTCTAAAATAATTACATGTGGCTGACTTAATGAGATAGAAAACTTAAAATTCAGGCTGAAACTCACAACTGAAGCACCAATTTATCACAGAGTTTCCAAAAACTGTATGTGATGTTGCTTTCAAAATGCACCATGGGAAAAACCCCACAAACATAAAACCAGACCAAACCACTCAGTCAGATATAAAGGTATTTCAATAGGCAAGCTCCTGGGCTCTCTTTTCCACATGCTTTAGTTTCTTAGGGGGTCTCTGTATAGTAATTCTTTAAATTAGGAGTAAGTTCATAATTTACCTTCTCAGCCTTCCTTCAACTCCCGAACTGTCCACTGGTGATTCCTGCAGCCCAGCTGCTATCTGTGCTCACATTCACCCACAACTCTTCCCTGTTTGTGAGCAGTAGGTCAAATAGAACACTAATCCTAACTGTTCCCTTTGCATTTGTGTTCAGCAGTTGTCACCAACACAGTCTTAGAAACTTCCTCAATTGCTTGCACAATGCCATGTTAACCTGCAAGCAAGTTGGTGGCAGATGTCTGAAATCCACCATGAGGATCAATGCCTGCCACTGGGAGACTTCCTTTAATTGTTGGTAGCCTTACCTTCTCAGTCTGGTGGGCTGTAGCTAACTCCCATTACAACATCCCTAGCATTACTTTCCCTTCTGATCTTGACCCAGAAACTGGACTTCTTGTTTGCTGCTCAAAAAGTGTAGACATTATCATGTAGACACTAGTGTAGCCACATTTATGAACACTCTTCTTTCTGAGAGAAAACATTATTGTCTCCCTTGTAGCCTTCCATCATACATATCTTCTCCACACGCACTGTGTTGCCGTTTAACCCTGACATTTAAACCCTGTCACTTAATCCCTATTTTCCAACAAACCTAGTTTAAAACCCTCCATGTTAGTTTAGCAATCCTGTCCACGAACATGTCCACGCTTTCTCGTCAGGTACGTTCTATCACTTCTTACTAGTTCTCAAAACAAGTTGCAGCAACCAAAAGCTAAAGCCTCACTGACTACATCAAATATGCAGGTTAGATGTGTCACCCTGGGCCATCTTTGCTCTCAGAGTCTTATGTCACCTTTGATTTCATCAAGGTTATGTCATTGGTGCTCACACAGACATGCAGCATGTGGCAGTAGCTGGAAGGCTAGGTGGGCCTCAGGAATTTCTCTGCAACATAACAGACCCGGGCTAGAAGCAAGTGAAAAGATCTGGCCAGCAGATGGGTGCCTTTGGCCTGAACAGTGCGGAGTATCCAAACTCTTAACACTTGCTGCTTCATCTTTTTGCTGGTCCCAGTCCCATGATCTGAGGTGTCCAAAATTCATTCTTCTCACAACAGGACTAACTCTACGCCAGGGTCCTGAACCAGTTTTCTAAATGAACAGTTACAGAAAAACATGGAGCCATTCTCCTGATGCTAGAAGCTATAAGCTTCCAGCTTCCATCCTCCCAGAAACACGGGAATGGAAGGAAACTACTAACATTAAGCAAGTGGGAAAACACTAGTTACAGAAAGTCTGCTGCCCACCTGTAAAACGTAATATTTGCTCCAGTATGGTAAAATTGGAATACTGGTCAGGTAAGTTTCTCTAAGGAGAAAGAGGTGTTTCAGGCAAGATCCTGCTGTGTCCAACCCCCTGAGGAAAGGCACAGAATGGGGAGAAGCCTGTGCCAGACTGACTGAAGCATTATCTCACAGTACTCCTAGGAACAAAAGAAAGCTACTCTAATAGTTGTGTGTATCTTTGGAGACTCTCTCACACATGGCTCAGTATTATATTCCCTCATTTATGAGCAGTACCAGCATTCCCACATTGTAAAAGCTTGGCACTGCATGACCAATTAAGAAAACAGTTTATTCAGAGGCAATGGAGGGATTGACTCTTCCCTCACTTCATTTGAAACCCGCCAGCCTCAGCACTGACATTAAACAATCTGGATGATATGAACAACTAACGCTGAGTCTTGCAATATAAAATACAGTAATAAATGACAGACCAAGAAGCACCTCACTGCATGACAGCTCTTCTGTTGAGAAACAATCCTCTTTTAGGGTGAGAGGGTGCTTGGGGTGCACAGCCTGGAAGATCAGAGACTGAGAGATAGACTGAGAGATTAGATCATAGAGATGAGGACAGTCTCATTTGAGGAGACAGCTGAAAAGATGACCTGAGAGTTCTTATTTTTAGGACAGCCACAAAACCACCTCCCTGGAGGATAAAAAATAAACACAGAAATCATAATGTATTAAAAGAGAACTGCAAATCTCTCGGCTGTTTTACATACAGAATTACTCTTGCATAGGACAGTCTATCCTCTATTATGGTTGTGCTTTGACAATTCTGTTTAAAATATGTATCTACCATATATATTAGTTGGCTCACTTCTAAATTTACCTGCACCTTTCCCTTTGGAGATACTGAGATGCAGGAACTCATATGAACCTTGTTCAGGCAGCCACTTGCAAAGAAACTTCCTCTCAAGAAGGGAGAACTAAGAGGGTTCTCTCTTAAAAATCTCAGGAATGGGAGAGAAAAGCAACTATGCTTCAGAACAAGACATTCGGTATCAGTGAGTGAGAGGGATATGGAAACATAGGCTCATTCTTTTCCTGTGGCTTTTTCAACTGCTTGTGCTGGCTCCATACTGGCTGCTGAGACACCTCAGGATGAAAAACCCTGTAGATGAACAAACCTAAATAACCAAATGGATTCCTGGGATGGAAGTGATTGTTCTAAGCAAAACTGCTTTATTTTGAATTGATAAAGAGGGAATACAGAATACTACTAGGACTTAAGCAGAACAGGTGACAAATTCATGCTACGGGTCATTAACTTACTCAGCCTGCTCACAAGCATTCATTCAAATGCACATGTAAGCTAGTAATCAGACACATTAATAAACTTAACCACCAGTCTGGAAATGTGGCTGCAAAAATTATTTGGGTTGTATTTATTTACTTGAAGACACAGAACTTCTCCTTAAACACAACAGCAAAAAGATATTAATACAACAGCCTTTGGGAGAAATTATTTATTTTTATTGCTTAATACCAAAGTAAGAGGAACTTTATCCTCAGCTGGTAATATTAAACATGATGAGTCAAATGCACTGGTTGATGTTAATATAAGTGCACATTAAATACTGGATATATTTGGCTGCGAGTGTTGAGGAAGCTTAACTTCCTTGGATCTGGAACTCAACAGAATGTCAAAACAGCATTAATTACTTCATGAAGACTCCAAAAGAATAGTTAGGGGAAGAAACACAGGGGCAGGTAAAAAATAGAAACAGCTTAAGAGGATCTGCTTCAACAAAGCCAAACCCAGCTTCCTCATTCTTCTATGCTACAGTGCCCATTCTCCTGCTGTTTTCCTGCACTCATTGAATGCCAAAGACTCAGAAAACAAAACCGCTTGAAAGAAAGATCTGCAGCAAAATCCCAGTGTTGATTATTTCAATCCCCAGAGGAGGCACAAGGTAGAGCAGGGCAGATGGGTAATTCTCAGCTTCTCTCTACTGATTCTCAGTCAAGCCTGGCTTATCTCTTGTGACAAGAAAGGTGATACACCGGAGAACAGGCTTAGGAGGATGCTAACTTGGAAAACACAGGTAAATCCACTAGTCCATGAGTGCTACTAGTCTCTCAGGCTACTACTGTCTAACTCCTTCATGCAGGTGCAAAACAAAACACAGGAAGAAAGGCCGCATGAGCACAAAGAAAGCTCTATGACAGAAAAATACACATGGACATTTTCACTTAAAAAAAGATTAAAAGTGAAAAACCATCCCTCAATGTTTTTTCTTAACATTTGTACTAAACAAATAAACCTTTGAATATTTCCATAGCTTTCAGATGTTCCATTCAAGTTTTCTCCCTCAAAAGCTGAAGGACAGTACAATACCTCAAACACAGAAAATGCATTATGGTTGCCAACAGATAATTTCTCTCTGGTATTTTCTTAATATTTCTTCAACTACCAACAAAAATATTTCAAAGTACTTGTCCACTATGTAATTTGCAAGGCTTTCACACATTATTCAGTCAGATATTTGAACACGCTAAAAAAGTAACTTGCTTCTCTGAGGATGCTTTAACATCTTTTCCATCATTCTATCATTAAATGAGAACAAATCAACACTCTTTGGGGAAATCAGAGATTTTTTTTCCAAAGTAAACTCTGCTATTATGGAAAAAAAACAGTTGTTTGCAGGAGCTAAAACTTTTCCCTCCCCTATTCAAATACCATCAGTGTGTGTTTTAACTGAACTGAATTACTTGGGGTTCCAAACTTTCTTTTTCCTTGGAACTCACATTATAAGCTGATACTCCAAACTGGCCTGATATACAGTGTTCAGCTTAGCACTGGATTTCTCACAGACTCAGTTCAGAGGGAATATTTCAGATTGCAGCACTGTTTTCCAAACCATTAAAACTCTTGTCTTGAGCAAGACCTCTCCAGACTCCTCAAACACAGGTAAAAGACAAATGAAGCACCTCAGAAAAAAAACCTCAAATCAACAACTAAAAAAAGATAACTATTGGAATAACTTCCTATTAAACTCCTATGTGCATGTAATAAAGAGTGATGTCTCATGAAGAAGAGATAACATCTAAAGTCCTGTGAGAAATGACAATTTATTTCTCTAATGAAATACTTGGTTTGAATTGTTCTGCTCTCACTGAAGAACAGGCAGTGACAGCAATTTTTTCCCCTCGAAGAACAGGGAAAAAATCAGTCAGAAAGCAGATTTTTTTTTTATTATTATTTTTGTGAGGAGTAGGGCATGGCAGAAGATGTGTTCTTGAATTTTCAGGTACTAGAAACCAGCAGAGTTGACATGTTAACGAGCCTGAAGTGTGAACACTTGAACATTTCTGTTATAAAAGGCATGAAGCACTTTTCAGGTTGACAGACATATATGACAATTTTAAAGCACTGACCTGTTCTGTAAGGAAGCATATTGTTACTGCATCATGACTGTATGCAGAAACTTTCTAGGCTCACATTTATCCTGCAACAATGTGCTCAGTGCCCCATTACTCACTACAACTCTACAGACTCCCACAGTCCCACAGAATTACTGCTTTTCTTCTCTCATGAGATCTCCCATGAGAACTCCCACACCACTGCTGTCCTTCCACCCACTGAGAGCCCAAACAGCTTCTCCCCTGACTCCTGCCCTGCCTGCCATCGACTCCGCATTGCCTGCAAAACTGACTTTTATCTAGAGAGCAGACAAACCCTGCCCCACGCTGGGGGCATGCACTGGCTACCCAGCAGTAACCTCTTACCAGGTAAGGCCTGAAGACCACCTGCATAAAGCAGGTGATCAGCACAGGTATCTTGTTTTGTTATTTTTTCAACAGGGGCATAAGAATACCTTGGGGCAGGTAAAAGCACATTTTCAGCCTAGAGGGACATTTAGATATCAGTGGATGTCTTATCTAACACCTGATGCTGCCTCAGAAACACAGCAATGGACCTTGCCAACATTTTTTTAGAGGTTACTTGGTTGTATCTTGGGCCAGGTAAAAGCACATTTTCAGCCCAGAGGGAAGTTTAGATATCAGTGAATGTCATCTAACACCTGATGCTACCTCAAAAAATACAGCAATGGACCTTGCCAACATTTTTAGAGGTTACTTTGTTGCATCTGCTATAATTTATCATGAAATAATTAAATGACAGTCACTGAAGACCATCGGAAAAATACTGGCTTAGCTGAAGCCCTGGAGCCCTGTTCACATTATAACTTCTCATGGAGCCAGTATCTTTTCTTTTGACCAAAGACTCTGATACACTTAGTACATAACACTGTGTTCTACAGTATACAGCCCAAGCCATTTATTTTTTTTTCCTGTGACTTGCCTCAACTTAAAGAATTAATTAATCTGTTTCAGTTTTGGTCTATGTATTGAAGGTAATCCTTAATATGTGTTTAATTGCTTCAATAAGTATCAATGCTACACTGATACTTTCTGTACAAAGATGTATTTTTGTGCTTCATAAAGTTGCATTTGTCCCTATAAATTAGTGTATGAAAGTTTCTAACAAAAATGTTCGGTAGAAGTATGGTAAATTCTATGATCCATGACGTAACTGTACTATTTTAATGATTTTACTGAGGAAAGGATCAGAACTACTACAAACAATCAAGTCATTAAGACATTGTTGCAAACTAAACTGCCCTTAATTTGACTTATTTCCAAAACTGCATAATTAACTGGACTTCAGTGAAGTGCTGGGTGCAAGGGTACAATTGTACTGAGCATCATAAGAAGACTTCTGTTCAGGAGAAATTCTTAACAGAGATATTCTCATAATTAAAAATACAAAATTTTATTATGGAAGGTACAATATAGTCCATGATCCTCAATATTAAACACTTATACAAAGAGTTACATCTTGTAAAAGTTAAAGATAATAAAGGACATGAATCAGATGCAATACAAGGCATTTAAGCAGAAAATTGTATCTTGCAGCAAAGTACCCTCTAAAGCTATTTACAGAAGTACTGGTTTGTGGTTGATTTCCAAAAAGTCAACAGTAGAAGCCTTAGCAAATAATTCTTCTTAAAACCTGTTACATTATTCTCAGAATTACTTACTACCTGTCAGAAAAGATAATGTGACTTGCAGGAATTCTTTTGTTATGAAAGTCAGTGTTGTTCTCTCCTCCTGGCATCAGGGGTTCAGATCAGCTAAAAACATCAACCCTATAAAGGTACTTTCAAAATAAAACTGTATGGAGTTCTGATTTACCTGGCACAGAAATTATAGCACTGGTGAAGTGTTGCAAGAATAGTGCATGACCACACAGCAGTTTGAGTTTGACTTTCAGTTTGACTTTTTGCATCAAAGTTATCTTCTACATCAGTGAATAATTAAAGAAAAAAAAAGAAAAAAAAAAAAAGGAAAAAAGAAAGAAAAAAATACTATATCATGTTTGATGTCTATAAATCAAAGAAACCATAACAACACACTGTGGCCAGGCATCTCAAAAGCAAGTCAAGGAGCTCATTAAGGCCCAGCTAAGTGGAAATCATTTCTGTATCATAAAACACAGCTTAAGGCAACACAATGTAAATAAAAATCGGGTGAAAGTGTTAGCACTTTAAAAAATGGACTTTTTAATCACAAAGAAATAGAGGTGGTTGGCATCAGTTGCTGGCCTTCCTCTAAACTGTAAAGTAGAAAATGAGATCATAGAAGTCTTCAACTTAACGTGAACATCCTGTTAATGTCCACTACGTAAGAGCAAGCTTAGGCATTTAATGTGTGTAAAAAGACCGACAAAAAGTTATTGGTCAAAGAAAAATTAATAAAATTCTTACACTTACGCAGACTGTGTCTGACAATGTCAGAGAGCTGGTCTATTACTGTTCGCTTTATTTTTTATTAAGTTTTTTGTGCTGAGTGAATGAACAGTTTCTCGCTGCTATCATAAAAAGGATTGAGACTGGCAACCTGTGCAGACTCACAGTAACCCACACCTTAGCAGAACCGGCTGATGAGCTGCTGTAAGACACCAACGGTTTAAGAGTTGAAGGGATGTTCTGTTTAGAACAGGCTGGGGAGCAAAAGCTGCTGAAAACCAATAAAAAGTTTCTAAATGCAGAGAAAGTCAAAAGGAGAAGGACAGCAAACTACCTCCTACAGTTACAAATAGCATTCTTGTCTGCTTAAAAGGCCTGTAGGTGCAGGATAATTTACTCTTATCATTGACATTGTAAGACATTTTTCTATTTCCTATTTCCAAAGGGCTGGAAAGTAAAAAAAAAGGGGGAAAGAAAAAGCCAGTTTTCTGCACAAATTATAACTGTACAGATTTGCTGTTAAGGGCAGCTGTTTCTCAGAGCTGCGAAATATACAGAATTTTATATATCTGATTCTCTGCTAGAAGCACAGGCTAGAAGCCAACTCATCAAAACTTCTATCAAAAATACAATTTTAACATCTGTTTGGATTTCCACTTATCTCACTGCTCCCAGACACTATTGATTATCATTATCTACAAGTCTCTAGTATTCTAAGCAGCAGTGGCAAAGGGAAATGAAAGTGAGCATTTTCATACAAAGACAGATAGAGGCTTCCAGGGCAGAATGAAAACTGCTGCTGCTAACTGAAATCTGACTCTAACTTAAACTCATCTTCTATAAATACACTGTCACTAGAAAAGAATAAGATACAGCCTAAACTAAAATATTTATTAAAACTGCAATGAGAAATAAGGGATTTCAGCAAAGGAGAAAAGGCATTACATTATCAGAGACTGGTTGCTGCCTGCAATGCACCTCATGCAAAGGCTACGATTGTTGTCTTTCTCTTTGCAACACGCTTTTCCTCATGCCTTTGGTGTACTACGTGCTTGACTGGACCACAGGAACAGGATATGAAATATATGGTTGCTCGCAACTCTGTTGGGAGTACAGAATTAAAGTTTTTCTTCGGCATAGTAATCTCATCCTTGCCTCAGAAAACTAAACTCTTCAGAAAACTAGAACCCCAAACAAGAAGGGTATAGGCTCGAGACATTCTTCGCAGCTTGAAATATGTGGGTGCTCCTATATCTGCTCCCAAAGAAGTAAGTCTCCCTTTCTTCCTGCCCTCCAATACTTATATGAATCCAGGGTAAACAATGTGTACTTTGGAGACCTGCACAGGAGACTCGGCAACCTTCAGTGTTCAAAACCAGGAAGAGCAAGAGAAGAGTCTTCTCTTAATCTCATTGAGTCATCCTTGCACATATCAGGATGATCAGGCAGTTCTCCTCCATTCCCACCTACCAGATTATTTTCTCTTTAATTTGCAGTCTATAAAATAGAAATCTCATGCTTAAAATTCTACTATGGTAGAAGGCAAAAATGACTCACTGCAATGTTTCAGTCTCTCTGCAGATTATGGATCAAGAACAGTCAGAAAATTGTTTACATTTGCCAGTTTTGTTCTATCAACATTCCTACAACTAAGAACCAAAATAGAGAAGCCTTTAAGGATACATATAGAAGAACCTAGATGGCTGTATCATCAGAACCCCTTCTAGACTAAGGGAACAATATTTTTCATTCTTCAAAACTCTACAGTGATGTTTGTGTTCCTCTAGCACAACATAGACTGACCGCAGATTTTGACCATTCACAGGGACATACAAGGTAAGATTTAGCAATCATTAGACACCAGAGGCAAGTGGAATCCATACACTATGTTTTCAGGAACTGGAACAGGTTGTCCAGAAAGTTTCCACAGTTTATCTCCATTCCTGGAAGTTTTAAGACCTGACAGGACTTTTCCAAACTGAATTATCCCATACTTCTATGTTTTATCATATTAAAAAAAAAACCCAAAACCCAAATAACCCAACACAACAAATAAATAGGATTATCCCCCAAAATTTCAGTGTTTCTTCATCCTGTTACTAACCTGTATATACTATAGGTTAGCTTCATGACTTACATGTGTGTGAATTAAGAGGCAAAAGGAAAAAGATGGGGCAAACAGGAAAAAAAGGACGATTTTCTATCTCTTTCCATTCAAAACACTGCTCATTCAGAAGTCTCTTTCCACTCTGCAAACAGCTCAGAGCTAAAACAGGAAGCCATCATAATTTGATGCAGAATAAAATACTGCACTTTCTCATTACAAAAGAAGAAGCAGCATTACAAACACCACAGATGTTTCAATCATTTACATGATTTCATGCCACGCTAATCCATAAATGAAGAAGGCAACAATGTCAAAGATTCCTCACTTATTCTGGTGTTAAGATGGCCCATAACTACAAGCCAACCTTCAGCATAATATATCAAAACCAGCTTAGATCTAGTCTGGTGGACTATTTTATAGACAGTGTAGAAAGCTGTGTGAGCTCAGCTTAAATGCTACATCCATGCTGGTTTGTTGCAAGACCTTCAAATATATCTGCTTTTTTCAGGTTTTTCCTCCCTCAGTAACTGGTAATTTATACTTGCATCACTATCAAGACTGGCCAGATAAAATAATTCTACACACCATTTACAGAACTGATTAGCAATAGATTATACATATAAATCTAAAAGCAGATGCTGAATAGACTGTTTCTCTTGGACTCAAGACCTACAGGGAATATCACATTTATCCAACAAAACAACAAAGTAAAAATGTGCAAATCAGCTTCGTAGATGGTGTTTGAAATTAAGCACATTGAGTTCAAATATAGTGACCTCCCAGACACAGGATGGCCAAGAGCATCCTGAAGTCAATCCCCTTTCACCTATCTATTTATGGGAGCATATTTCTCTGTACACACACACAGATATACGTGAATATGTGATCTGTATGAGTGTATGCAGGTATACAGACCATAGAACAGTCCACAGACCACCCAAATTCCTGGAACTGTGACACTGTAAAAGGCCTCAAGAGATCCCTGTAGCATAAGTACCACATATTCTGGCATACCCTTTTTCCAAGTGCTCTCCAACAAACAAATGATGAAAGATTTCTTTCTGAGGGGTCTCATCTCCTTGGACACTGGAGATGTACTTAAAACTGAAGGCTTCTGCACACAGGGAGGAAGTACTTGACCTATGAGCAGGGGGGAAGGTATTTTGGATACAACAGAACCAAGTGACACTGATACTTACTTGGCAGGCATTATAAATCAACTGGTGTTCCAATTTTTTGATCCCTAGAATCTGCTGAAACATTTCATAAAGCTGTTCCTTGCTCAGAATCAGCTCCGACACAGCACTTAAGGCCATTCTATTTGGCTGTTTGCAAAAGTCCTCTTCTCCCCTGTATATGGCATCATATTTGGCTAGCCAAGAGCTTAACACTGTCTCTTTGCTTAATCCATCGATTTCCGGCAAACTTCGGACTCTTTTTTCAATGTTTTTCTTAAAAACATCTCTAAAGTCATTTGCAGAACATCCTCCACTGTGGACCATTCTTGCAACCCGGTCACTCTTGAGAAATACCTTTTAAAATAAGGAAAAAAGAAACAAAAAAAAAAAAAAAGAAAGAAACAGAAAAAGTTAGGTGTGGCCACAAATACAAAACAATCCCTTATAAAGGGATTACAAGCTACTATTTTGCTTCTATGTAAGACGGCTTTATAAGGAATTTATACAGGCCAAATTTGCTGTATTTTTTTATACAGAAACAAGTGACCATGACTGTATTCAAAAAGTAAGTTTCTGCATTGAATAAGTACTTAAACTAAGTAGCTTTATCCTAAATTTATGAGAGCAAAACTGGAATGAAGTTTGAGTTAACAGCGGCTGATTTAAAACTTACCTAGAAGATTTAATTAATATTTTCTCTATGAAAGGTTTAAAGTTACTAGGAAGTAGTCATTTATAAGCTACACCTTCTCAAAACTCAGGAGTTAACATATGATGTTTAAGCCAGACAAGAACCTCATGGAAGATGAGATCCAGGAAATCCAGGGGAAAAAAAAAAAAAGTAGAGAAATACTACAGTCAAGACAAACAATAGAGGAAAGACTCAAAGATACAGAACTGGTTCTACTACTTACTGTAAATACAATACTGAAGACATAAGGTGGGCTCCTCTGTGTAAAAAACCTAAACAATAACCAACATAAAAAAGCTCCTAGAGTACACATAATGTAAGGTATGACAGGACAAATTACAACAAACCCATTGAATCAGCATCAGTGTTCTGTAAGAACTTTTCAGTGTTTAAGGATGGTAGCATTCATTTCTTCTAACACAGGCCTTGGCAAGGTTGATCTTTCTAGCCATTGTGTGTGATGAGCTCATTTCCTAGTAGCAAGTCTTGTAAAACTTCCTCCTCAAAATACAGCCAACAAAACGATGGTCACTGAAGCATGATCAGCCCTGTAAACAACTGATGCATGCCTTAGACACGGGATAAGCTGCACCATGCTGCTGAAAGGATAACCTGGGCCGAACTCCTGGCTTCCCGCAGCAGAGGAAGATGGGTTGAGGCCCTCCACTCTGGAAGACTTGGTGCTGGGAACTGGTTGGGTGCCACACCAACACCCCAAGCACAGCTGAAATGCTAAGCACAGATGTGATACCATGTAGTCTATACAAATCTCCTTTTGGTCACCTTTCTGACTGTTTGCAAATGCTATAAAGTGGAAGATGAGTTAACCATGCATTTTTCAGACATTTTAGTCACAAAGAGCTATGGAAACACTATTAATGGAGATAACAGCACAGTAGAGCTCTGACTCCATGTTACCACAGGTTAGAAGATGGTGCACATATCAACCAACCTAAAATACTACTGTTCTTCATGTGGAAAATATGAAACAGAGGAGTAGGAGCTAAAAAGCTGAACAGAGAAGAGTATATAAGTGAAAACAGATCAAGAAAGACATATTCTAAAAGTTCCACTGCTTGTTGACGCATGTTTCCCTGTAGCATATTTTAAAATGCAGTTACTTATAAAATATATCTTTTAACAGACTGGGATTTCAGTTGGTTTTAAATCCCTATTTTCACAATTTCGGTGGAAGTCCAGGGGTGTGGAGTATCTGGATGGTAGAAACCCCCTCCAACCTTGGGGGTTGGACTAGGTGATCTTTAAAGGTCCCTTCCAACCCAAACCATTCTGTGATTCTGTGAATAGATATCTGAATTGACAGGCTGCAGATTAAGCCTAAAAGTACTTGCCCAAACAGGTTATAAAACCCTTCCCCATCACCAACACCTGCTAATCTCATTTTATGCTCTAACTGTACCATGATGGTTTTTCGATTGTGGAAATGTAAGTATCCAAGGTTAAATTCTTACCCATAACAGGACCTGACATGGTTACTGTCAAGTAACACTGATACTAATTTCCTCAAAATGCTACATAAATAATGAATCCCGTTTCAAAACAAATAATAATAAGAAATTCCACTCAGTAATAAAACTTATCAGCACAAATAGGTACAAGGATACTAAGCCTTCCCTTGTTTTAACAGTCTGCAATTACAATTGATTAATTCCCCCAACAAATTCATTGGAAAGCACACAGGAAAAAAAAATATTTAAAAAAAGTTGACTTGAAACTGACTTCAGCTATTTTGTACTGTTCATAAACAACGTTAAATCTTCCACACATTAGTTTGCATACCCAATGAGACAAACCAGGTGCAGAAGAAAGAGTGAAATTAAGACTATTTATAGGCTCTTTCACCCCCAAATCCCATGTTTATCCAAGATGACACATCACTAAGTATTGTTAACATAACTGGATCAGCCTATTTAAAAATAATAAAATAATTATCTGCAAATACACATTGTAAAACCATCAAAATATAATTTAGCTTTCATTACCTTCTTTCAGTCATATTATGCAAGACCATTAATCCAGAACGCTGGAGCTGAAAAGCGGCTAGCACTTCCCTTCACTTATGAACCAGACTAATTAAAAATTTATTTCTGATTTTTAAGTTGATTTTCTAGAGTTGATTTTTCAGGAGACTGCAGGAAAAATCTGATCCATTTTTTTCAATACTTACCATGGAAGGGCAGCACTATTCTAACTTTGTGTCCACAGCATTGACAAAACGACTGGGGAAAGCAACATGCATGTGCAAATACAAAATACAATCTGCATGTACCCCTGACTTTCAAAATGTTCCTTCTGAGGTGTTTTGGGTCACAAATCATGTTTTTATCACATTTTCAAAAACATCACAGGAAAAAGTTCTTTAGAATATGAGGGTGGCACAGGTTACTCAGAGAAGCTGTGGCTGCCCCACCCCTGGCAGTGTTCAAGGCCAGGCTGGACAGGGCTTTGAGCAACCTGATGTAATGGGAGGCGTTCCTGCCCATGGCAGGTGTTTAGAACTAGATTAGCTTTAGAGCCTCTTCCAACCCAAACTGTTTTATGATTCTGTGATAATTCTTACACATGGGATGTGTGGATATTAAAGAAAATCACTCAAACAATAAACCCAAAATGTGAATAAGAGACCACAAAAAGTATGTGTTTGGTTCTGAAAAGGAATCCATTGGACCTAGAGATGTCATTGTACTACTCCTTTTTGAGCAGCAACATACCAAATTTTTCCTGAGAGTGAAAAAAAGTAACATCGTCTTTAAAATTACTTGCATTTGAGATAACTAAAAAGTAATGGTAACATTGGAAGAGAAAGACTCAATTTTCAAGACTTTGTCCACCAGAAAATCTTAAGAGAATGGAAATACAGTTAGGAGTGTACTGTATGTGCCTGAAATTTGACACAGAAAGATGCATTTAAATGCTGTTAAATGTCTCGTTGTTTCTGTTCTGAAAGACAAATGGTACCTTTAATGTTGAATGCAAAATCCTTTGCTTCAGTTACATTTCTTGAGATTTGTCTCCTCAGGTTCAAAGCTCTTTTTATGGCTACTTTTAAAAAAATGATATCTAAATAGAAGTTTATGAGAGTTGCTACTATATGGAGAAAGGTATCCCACCAGTTTCATGCCAAGAGAGTTATTGTTTCCCCATTGTTCCAGAAAGCCCATCTGGCTGAGTATCTGTGGGTCCAGTATCTGTAGGGATACATACATGCTTTGCAACACTGGTGGTACTTTTCCTGGTAGCACTCATTTTTACAATGAAATATATAAGCCCTTGTAGTAGTCTTAATGAAGTCTGCCACTTTTTCTTTCAGGTGGATTATATATGCAGCCCAATCATCCCTATTAGGGAAAATATTTGTGTTGATATCTATCTTTAAAGCAAAATACTGATTAAGTACATTCACTAAATTATCATCTCTTCCTCTCTTTATTCCTGTACTGGGATTGTCTGATCATTAGACTTAGATCTAATTAAATAATAATTCAAAAACCTCCAGTCCTAAAATGTTACCTCAAGTCTCTGAACACCAGGGGAAAACTGGAGAGAAAAAAAAAAATTAGAGGTTTGTTCTCAAATAACTTTTTCTGGTATTTTCTGGTTTCCATTCAAAGAAATCTATTTCTCCACGGAACCAGATCTGGCAGATGAGCCATGATCATTCAGAAATTCTTGTGTTATTTAGAAATAATTTCACAAGAGCCAAATTTTTTAATGAAGTATTTCCTGTTTCTACCAACATTTTCTGGACTTCCTCAAAGAAATCCTGGGGTGACACTCTTTGTCAGCCAGCATTTGAACTTTAAGTATCATTATTGGTTCCTTGAATCGAGGTCATTATCAAATCCTCATGTTACCTACTGCTAACAAACTATCAAACACCAAAAATAAACACTCCGTTAATACATACAACGCATTCAGAAAAAAACAGATGGTTAAAAGACAAGTTTTGATGGGTCTAATACACAATTTCTAAAGAATTTTTCTTATTCACATTATTTAGAGCCCTTCCAAATACTCTTGGACTGAGTCATATATATAGTCTGATGGATAAAGTTCTCTTCACATCATAACCATTCAAAGATGATCAGGTAAGGAATTCAGAAAGAAAATGATCGACTTCTTCCTTATAATTACAGTGACAATTATAATTTGTGTCTATCTACTGAAGAATGGTTTAAATTCACTTTTTCCCAATCATTATACATATGCAATTTCATCTGTTGCAAATGCAGGTAAAAAGCTTAATACAAAATAGCCTTTTGCACTGGGTAGTTATATTAAAAGTATATTTCAGTTTAAAGATGAAAAATCATCATTTATCAGTGCCTACAACTTGAGAAAATATTAGAAATACTAAACAAAGAAGTTCTTTTACATCTTATAGCATATACCGCTTAAGTAACATTTCTATTTATCGACCATCATACCAAATTTGGCTAATTATATATGCAGGCAATACAAACATATTTACCGCATTCCCTACCGTTAAGCTTAGGAAAAAAACATAAGCAATATACAAAAGAGTTTGCATAAACTCAACTGCGGATAACTGTTGCCTTTTCTTCATAAGCAGATTAAATATCAGGTCCATTAAGCCATGCATTACAAAATTTATATGTGTTTTCTTTCATTTGAAAGACACATACTGATGGAGTTTTATATTTTAGCCAGTTTAGAAGAAAAAAACACAGTAGTTCCAAGTATCTGTAATGTTTCTACCAGTTTGTGTAAGGGTGTTACTAATAAAAAATAACATTTTGTAATTCTGCTACACATACCAATAAAACACAACCATTCAGCTACTTGCTTATATATCAGTTCTAGCAGAGCCTGACTCACTTCTAGGCACAGCACCAACTGGGCAACACATTAAGCTCGTACTGACCAAATTATTTTACAAGCTTTTTTATTCTCTGCCTGAGAACTCTGCAAAAGGGTTGATAAAGAGAAAAATTATGATCTAAGCCCATACTTTTTAAACAAAGGATTGCAAAACCATCCAAACAAAAAACACATGCTCTAAACCGTGCATTTCCACAAAAGGTAAAAATACATATACATCAGGATTTTTAAACAAAATCTCAGTTTCATACTAACATTCTCTTCCAAATAAAAACACACAAAGAAACAACTGCATATTTTAACCGCAAAAATGTTGTGTCTACAACACAAATCTCTTGTAGAACACCACTCATATCTGTGGTACATCCAGTGCTAGAAAAAAATCCTTGGTTTTGTAGACAACAAGTTACAATGGAACACTTTTTTCAGCATAAAATTGCCCTTATTAACTATATGGAAACTGATTTTTTTTTTTCTTTCATGGAATGTAAGTGTGTATATGTGTATAAAAATGTGTATGTGTGCATGTAATACATGTGGGTGTACACACAGAAAAACATTGCAGTCAGTCATGTTCATACATTACCCATTTTGGAGACAAACAATTCAGCTATGACTTACTGCTTCTTATGTTTTGAGTACAAGTTTTGTGTAGCAACACAGGATTCTGTTTAAACATAGCTTCATTTGCTCTTTTAAAATTTAAACAGGTACTGAGAAGGGCAGAAACACTACAAGGATTTCTCAGCTTCTGAAAAGGCAATTCCTTACTCATCTGCCACAGGCTGCCCAGAGTAGCTGTGTCACAGAATCACAGAATCCCAAGGGTTGGAAGGGACCTAAAAAGATCATCTAGTCCAACCCCCCTGCAAGAGCAGGGTAACCTACAGTACATCACACAGGAACTTGTCCAGGCGGGCCTTGAATATCTCCAGTGTAGGAGACTCCACAACCCCCCTGGGCAACCTGTTCCAGTGCTCTGTCACTCTTACAGTAAAGAAGTTCTTCCTGATGTTAACGTGGAACTTCCTATGCTCCAGTTTACACCCATTGCCCCTTGTCCTATCACTGGATATCACTGAAAAAAGCCTAGCTCCATCATCCTGACACCTACCCTTTACATATTTGTAAACATTGATGAGGTCACCCCTCTGCCCCATCCCTGGAAACTTTCATGGCCAGGCTGGACACAGCTTTGAGCAGCCTGGTCTAGTGGAAGGTATCCCTGCCCGTGTCAGGGGGGATGGAACTAGAAGGTCTTTAAAGTCCCTTCCAACCCAAACCATCGTATGATTCTGTGACTCTATGACTCGCGATTCTATGGTCTGTACACCCTGAACACCTTCTAGTAGTGCAACTGCACCAACATCCTCCTTTTCATTAAGCAAAGCAGCACTGAGAACTTCATTTGCCACATGAGGAACTAGAGATTTTTCTTCATTTTTGACAGTCACTGCTGTTCCTCTAACTTTAAGGAGATCACAGTCACACTCTAGACATGTTCTATGTCTTAATAGCCAGGGCTCAATGCCTCTCTCATGGAAAAGATGGCTGCACCTCAAAATGCACATCACATCTCTGGGACAGTAAACTTCTAGACATACTAGACGTATCTGTATCAGCTTCCCTATCACCTTTCCTTACAACACACGGTTCAAACTGTTTAATAGTTTTCGGAGCAGAGTGACACAGTAAGCATTGGTGCATCTGAACTTGAAACACCAGTCATGCTGTTAATACATGAATAGCGTCTATCTTTTCCAAGACTCATTTATTAAGGAATAAAGGAAGTTGTGGGTACGAAGAGTCTTATGCACACCTTTCCCATCACATGTAATTTGACTACAAGCCAACTACTTTGTTCCATAACAGCCTAAGTGAGCCACCTTTGCGCTCTACTGGCTAAGCAGCCTGGCTGCATGGTGGTCTCCCCCTGAGCAGGGATGCTTGTCAAGGTTGGTCCTCAAGGCAGAGACCTTTACCCAATGGCGGATCTTTGGTAAGTGACTGATATCGTGCATAACCTTATAGTACAGTAACTGATTTGTGACTTGCTAACTTTGACCTGTGCCTTGGTACAAATCTCTGCTCAAATAACTGTGCCATACAGTAATAGAGTGAACCTTGCCATCAGACTTCGCTAAGTTGCACCTTTACAAAATAATATTAAAACCATTCTTGTTAATACCTCACACAAAAACTCATTAGCAACTCTCAGTGCAGTCAACAGCTCTCACCCACTTCTTAAAAGTCCTTCCTGATCCACAGGAATAGAAATATTCCCTATTTCACTCAGTGTAAGCAATGTTCTCCGGGACCAGCTTACACAGACCTCAGTAGTTCTATTTCATTCTGAAAATGCACAATGCACCACACCAAGAATTTGGGCTAGTCTGATAAAGGTGCAAAAATACTTCTAGCCTTTTGGAGAACAGATTCCACAACTACATATATTAAAAACAAAGCCTTATGCCCAGTAGGAATTAACATATATTACAACCAACAGTGTTTGCTGCTATGCCCTGGAGCTGCAAAAAAACCTATTGTTTCAGATATTATGATCTCACTGCACTTCTGAGAGTCTAGAAAGAAACAAAAAAACACTCCAAAAATTATGAAGATGATGTCTGTATTAGGTTTAGTCAGATCAACTAATCAGGCTACAAGAAGAAGAAGTTCATTCTGGGTCAAAAACAAATAGCTTATGCACTAGCTTTGCACATCTGATAGTACATGTTAATTATTTTTATGCTAGTTGAATAAAATTACTGCATTAGCCATTGAAAGAGCATTTATTAAGACAAGACTAATAGCTACTGATGAATTTCAACAACTATTTTTAATAACTCCTGGCTGCTGAACATGAGTGGAAATTGAGCTATTTACTGAGATTTGCTCAGATTTTGAAATCAGAAGTATTTTTCAATGTTTTTAACATAAACATTGTAAGCCTGGCTCGCAGGTCTTCCTCCTCCTTTGTTCCCTTTTACCCCCTAGATATATCCTCCAGGCACTGTTTTGATTTTTCCACCCCTTCAACTAAATTACCAGAATTAAAGGGCCATTTTTCTTTATCTCTATAAGTCTTCAGAACAGAGCCCTTACCCTCAGGTAAAAGCAAAAGATACTCAAATTTTTGAGAGATCACACTAATAAACTCCTACCTGTCTGTTGAAGTATTTCTGTCATGATTTTGTTAATCACTGGTTTCTTCTAATTGTATACTATACAGTCTTCCCTAATTCGGGGTGGGGGGGGGGTGTGGGGTGTGTGGAAGCTGAAATAAAAACTCTTGAATTTTGGTTAACAGTGTATTTTTTTGTTTGTTTTTAAAACCTCCTTAAAACATCTCATTACACTAAGGTGAGAAAACCAACGCAAATTTAAGGTAGTAAACTGTCATTGTCTGAAGAGGCACAAGCTCAATTAAATTTAATATTTTTCCCTTTTTTTTTTGCTAATGTTACTTCTACTAATGTTCTGGAGTATATCAAGCTATGATTTCTTCTTATCAAGAGTAATGGTTCAGAAACCATCACAAGATGAAATCTTTAGGTTTACTTTACTTTCTTCAAATCTCTTGGGCAATAACATAGATGCACATTGGACATTTCCCATAGCAATCAGCTATCTGTAAAAAACAACCAAACTCCAAATTCTTGCAAATTAAAATGTGTGCTAGGCCTCTAGGCTTACGTGCTTACTACACAAGACCCGGCACTGGGATTTGTTTCTTTGCCTCCTTTTTCAAATTGGCACAAACAATTGCCCAAAGACTTCCCAAATTCTGTTCCTCATGGTTACACACTTCATGGACTCATGTACTGCAATGTTCGTGCCTTGGGCACAAGAACAAAGAGAGCCATGGTGACAATCACCATGAAAAAATGCACAAAACTATTTCACCCAGAAGCAGCGTTTCCTCCTGGATTCATTTATTAACGTTACTCAGACACCCTTTTGGAACAAGCAGATTTATCCTCCTTTCAAGGCTGACAACAGCAACAATAGTTTTTGCACCCTGGTGAGTAATAGCAAGTTATATGCTGTTGCCAGTACAAGCACAGTTGTGGGTTACTTTAGCAATAGCTCTATTTGCTACAGCCACTGCTATTTTCTCTTTAAAAGTAAAGTGCAGTCTCCCCTTCCACCATGCCCCAGCTGCCTGAAGCATGCAGAGGGACTTTGTGCACTGTGGCATTGGCCCTCAGGTGGTACCAGCACCCCAGAGAAATTATTAGCCAAATATCACCTGGATGTACAGCTCTGAAGTGGTCCAACTTCCCTCCTGAGTGACTTTACTTAAACAGGCGATGAATGCTCGCATGGTTTGAGATCTGCGTGGACTGATCCACAGCCACATATTCAACACTGGCAGCCACAAAGACGCAAATCCTCTTCCTCAGTGATGAAGCTCCACTACCTTCATGCTGGAACCTTCATGGGTGTAATTACAAACAAGCAAATACAAAAATTACTTCTTGTCTTCCAGTTGTCTATGGAGAAATTAGCTGATGAACAGGTCAAAGAACAGCAGAATTAGATCTGCGTATTACAAAATATTGTGACGCTTGGTTTGTTTAAACATAAACAGCCCGCTGTTAAAAGACGTCTCAGTAATTCTGCATTCGATAACGGGACTGGGACATCTGAGGTGCTGCTATGGAGAATAAACTGTTCTCTCTGCATACTGCTTTCCTCCTGGCTAGGGTATTCTAATTCTCCCGTTGACAATGCTATGAGGCATCACACCTATATGGTCCACTCATCAACCCTATTTAACTGTGGAAATAGATGTGCAAATGTCACTGCAGACTGAGCAGTTTCTGTTCAGGCCTAGGCTTTTCTATGCAACAGCTCTCTTGCTAAAAAAGCCACATAATCTCTGCGGATGCTTCTCCAGACCTTCAGATATAGGATAAAGAAGAGGCTGCACAGAGTGGATATAGAATAAATCATTAACTTCAATAGCTCCAAAATGGTACTCCAGCTGTCAGCCTACCCGTGGAAGATCTTAATTACCATCATACAAGAGATCTTGTCAAGATCTATCCTTGTAATGTATTGACTGATACAGACCATAAGCACAAGTATTTTATACTGAACAATACACAACCCCAAAAGGAGGAAGAAGAGTTTTATGCTTTGAAGCACACATTTGTTTGCTTGCAAGTTAAATGCAGGGGTTGCCTTGTCACCAAATCAGACAAGTTACCAACAACCTATCCTTATGCTATTTTCCAGTTTCTTCAAGACTTCATCAATTAAGACAGACATGAAACTATTTCAGCAGGGAGATACAAAGCAGAGATTTCCCTTGACCACGTAAGGAACTTCCTCCGCTACTGTGTAAAGCTGCATCATGCTTACTGTCCTTGGCTATTTCTATCATCACCATCTATTTGGCCAAGGCACCATCTGCAAAGCCTCTTTTTGTCAAAGTGCATTTACTTGGTTAGTAAAGTGAAGCTCAGCAAGCATTACGAACTCATCAACATGTCACTTTCAGAGTTTCTTCCCTCTTCACCTAAAAGCTAAAAACTCCCTCCCCAATATACTTATCTTGCCTGATCAGAACTCCTCCCTTTGGAAAACTTCAGGTGGTTAGAATTTCAAAAGGTCTATTTAAGCTACCATAGGCCATCCATGCCTTGGAGATATCACTGAAAAAAAGGCTTATTCTTGCTCTACTATTGGTCCCATTCATTTTCCAGAAAGCAAATTCCAGAGGGAAGGTATCTGACCCTGACTGTGAGGCAATAAGGTGAAGGACAACAAAAGCAGTAGAAATAATACATCAGAAAGAAGAAACTTGAGACTGAAACAAACAACTTTCAAAAAGGAAGTATACTCAAAAAATAATGAGTAGCACACAGCCATGCTAAAAGGATCAGAAAAAACATTACTTAGCATACTTTATTTCACAGTTACTGATGATGATTAGTTTATGCACAACTATCTCCTTTGGTACCTGTAAACTTGAGGAAAACACACAGCTGTTCAAAATCAGTAGTCCACATTCCCATTTGCCTTGCTAACGAACTCCTCGATTTGCTGACTGTTGTTTATTTAGTGCAGTACAAAATACAACAAAACCCATCACCTTATCTCTTATGATAATGTTTAGATCTTAGGATACAATCTTTCTAAATATAAGATCCGAGTTCTTGCATTAACTTTGAGAAAAAGTGGAGTCAATGGGCAAGTACAATAAGGAAGGGAAAGCAATCCTTCGCTGAGTTTTCATCTAGGTTTAGTTGTGGCTCCAATTTTTATTCCACTTCACTGAAAAGTGGAAGTTATAGAAGGGACAGTTTTCATCAATGATATTGCACTGGGCTCATTTTTGTCAGAGAGTAAAAGAACTGGCTATTTAATTTCCGTATTACTATTGATGTTCTCCTGCATTAACCATTCTCACATCAGTATGCATTAATAGCTTTTGGTTTGAATGAACATACTACTAAATCAATTTTTAAACATAAAAAGAGGCAGCCTATAGTTGGAATGTATCTGCTGAGACCCTTTTGGTCCCTATTCCCCACCAGCACCGTAAATACCTTCACTTAAAATGAGGACATTATTTCAAAATATATTTTTTTACTCAAGATCACTTTTTCACTTTCAATTTATATATTCTGCCAGAGCAGATGAATGCTCAAAAATCACACGACCAAAAATAAGTTGGGCTGAAGCCACCTAAATCATCACCACATAACTGTTTTTTTCTGTCTCTGTTTTAGCAACCAAAACTTTGTCAGAATACTGATAATTTCACCAACTAAGCTGCCTCTTTCTTCGAACAAACCTCTTTATCCACCATAAGGACAGAAAGGCCCACAAGGATTCACTGTCCAGAGTGCTTTACAAAGCGCCTTGAGGCAAGTGGTGCGAATGCTTTCCAAAAGCTTTGCTACTGGCCAAAGAGGAGACTTCAAATGATTTTAGGAGAAAAAGGATGGAACAACACATTCAAATTCAATTGCAAGCTGATGTCATAGGTAAAACTTGCTTTATGATGACAACATATTTAGTGCTATAGAAATTGTCCCCTTGCCCCTCTTCCCAAAGAAAATCTGTACTTCAAAGTGTTTTTGTTTCAAGAGGAACATATGAATAACAGAATATTAGTGCAAACGCAGGAAGGGGCAATGCATCATGAAAATAGGAGTGCTTGGGGATTGTTTGGTTTGGTTTTGCACTTAAAATGCATTATCATTTGTCTGGAAATTTCTCGTACAGCAGTATCATCTCATCACTCACTATAATGGATTTCTGTTCTGGCAAGTGGTACGAACATTATACAGAGCTGTTAGACACCAAGACATTGGCATGTAGGATTTAGCTGTTAACTGTAGTCTTATAAATATTTTTACTCCAATACAACTTTCTCAAAAAGATAGCCTTTATATTAAACACATTACATTCTCTCCCCCATTATAAAGTGTAATCTTAGTATGTCATAAAACAACAATACATCTTCCCTGATTAATTTTTCACAAGGGTGATCAATTTATGGTGTTGGTAGAAAAGTTATAACACACATAAAAGCTTCAAAATGCATTCTGAATCTTAAATCCTTTTTCAGATTTAATAATCACCCAGCTGGCTACACTTTAGACAGCAATGCTTCAATGGGAAGATTAATGAACATTTGGTCTGCAGTTTAATCCCTCTAGGTTTTAGCATGCAAAGTGCAAACTTTTATAAATTAGAGTATTTTTATGCATTCCAATAATATGTCAAGGTCCAAATGCTTTAATGGTAACTTTGAGGCTTCTTAGTCATAGTTTGCTCTCTCTTCAGAGTACTTAAGTTTTTGAAAATATTAATTCACTCCCCTACAGTATTCTCCAGACCATTTTAAAGAGTACTTTTCAATGTATCATCCCAAGTAAGAAACACCTTCAATTTTTTATTTATTTATTTTATACAACCATCAGTTATTTTGCCCTGCTAGCAGTATATTCTATGGCAAGGATGTAAGTAAGCAATCAATTTAAGACACAGAAGGGAACAGTAACTTCCCTACAGACTTCCCTATAGCCACACTGGTCAGTTACCTCCTCTGCCTTTTACAGCAGCATTTGCTATCTGCCAAGCTCCTGCCACCCCTGACCTCCGTGGCACCCACACAGTTATTGATATTGCATAAAGTCCAAGAGGATTCTACAGCTGAGCCCAGGCTAGGGCAACAGCGAAGACACTGTCTATGTGGCTTTGTCCTCCTCCCTCACCATTTCCACATCGATGCCTTCACCTTTCTGTGCTTCTGGAGGGAGATGCCGACGAGAACGGAACAACCTATGAAACTTCAATGGCAGTTAATGGGGCAGTCTGAAATGTTTACAGTGAGAGAAACCTCTTTTTGAGAGATAACTTTGTTTGTTTACCAAAGGACAAAACCCACTTACCAATCCAGCGTATTTCAAGATCCCTCAGACAGCTTTGTTGGACAATTACACATAGAAGCAGGAAAAAAATAAAATCTTCACAGATTTCACCTGCATCTTTTATAATTGAGCCCCTTCCCAGTACCCTCCCAGAAGGCCCCAAAGCCCAGAATCTTTTTGCTTCACAGTTCCCAGGAGTAAGTACAGGGTAGGGAACAGAGGGTGGAAAAAGAAAGGAAAACCACTATCACTATGATGTTGACAGTCTTCCTTCTCCAGTTTGCACTTAGTCTGGTTTCAAATTTGTAGTAACACGATTTCTTGTCTTTTTTCTTCAGTTATGGGCACTAATTTCAATAAACTAGAAAGATACAGGAAGGTCTGCTTATGTTTTAGCTTTCTCTTTTAAATGCCGGGGGTAACTATAACAGACATTGCAAAATATTTTCAAGCTAAGCCAGTCAAGAGCTTTGACAAGAAATGCAAATGGTATACAAGTCAAAAGGAATAAGCAAACATACATTACCCTCCTGCTGGAAAAACAGCACTACTTACACCAAGATAAAGCTTAAGTTATTTGTTTATTGTGACTAGCCTATTAGTCAACATCCTAATGCATTTTTAATATCTAGAGAGAACGGCATACATCTCTTGCCACCTCTAAGGCTAAATCCTAAACACTGCAAAGCCAAAGTCTAAGTCAAAATTGTTCTCATTTTAGTCTTTGTATTGTTATTCCACTCAATTTCTAACCATTATTCCACTAATGCATAAGATTTTTCATTTTTATTACAGCCTCTTCTGGACTATTCTGAAAACATATTTCCCACTTACTTATCTAAGGAGGAGACTTGCACTGATCTAAGTAGTTTTTATAAAAAAGGTAACTCAATTTTGTGTCAGGCTATTTGGAAACATTTGCTCTGTTCGTCTGCCAACTTCTAAAACACATTACTCATACCAAGAGCTGCCTGCCGTCTTCTAACACAGATTTTCTAATTTGATGATCCAAAAAGCCCAGAATAATCCCTTGAGATTTCCTATTTTAATCATAACTTTTATGACAGCCAGAAATAATTTCCTCAGCATGGTCACTTCTGCAAATAATTGTACCTTCTAAGACACATTACAAACAGATTAACTAACTGTGGAATTTGCATGTTATCTCTTAATCACTATTTAAATAATGAAAAAATAATTCTGTAAAAGAGTAGTAAGCCATGTATTTAGAATTTGTGTTTCTGGTGTCATTGCAGAATTAATACTTTTACTCAGTGAAACGATTTAGATTATCTCATCTGTCCAGTAAGCCCATAAATCATGAAACAGGCAAAAGGCTAGTGAACTTCAACAGGTAAGGTATAAAGATTAAGTGAAGAAACAAAACTGTAACAGGAGGCAGCCTATTATAAGGCACATCTAGTACTTGCTGCAGTCAAAAAGTCAGTACATAGCTGCGCAACAAGAGAAAAAGGTGAACTCTCTCCCGCTAAGTTACAGAGGAAAGAATTTTTACACATTGTTAGATACAACCTACAAAGCCTGGCATGTTAGGATAAAGCTGTGTAGCAGCACTGCCATGTCCCAGAGCAAGTGCTAGTGGAGCAACTAGCATTTCCCAACCAGGAAAATGCATTGTGTCTACACGAACACATGGAAGCTACAGCAAACAGAGGAAAGCTGCCTCAGCGTTACCTGGAGCTGCCCTTGCTCTCCTCACACAGTGCATCCAGTTGGTGTTGGCAGGTGCTTCCTCACACACTGACAGAGCCAAGTTCAACATCTTTAACTTCCAAGATAATATATATTTTGGCAGCTTGCATTTGGAATCTGTCTGCATTAAATTATACTAAAAAACCCTGGAGCTTCCAGGCACAGAGCAAAGTGCAGTATCACTCTTGTAATCAGGACGCAATTAAAGCTGAAACGGCATCAGGTAAGAGAGTGGTAGTGAAATTATCATAGGGGCAGCTTAGAAACACATTGTCAAAAGGGAGGAAAACTTCACTGTCACTCTCAGCCTTTGATCTTTTGAGATGCAAAGAACAAGTGACACCAAAATAAAACATCATTCAGCTATGCAGCCACTGCTAGGTTTGAGCAAACTCTAATTTAAAACTTCAGCAAAGGCAGATATATCTTCCTGCCAGCACAGAAAGAGATTTACACTGAAGTTTGACCAGATCTTGTCGTTAGTATGAATAAAGATTAATGATAGCTTTTCAGCAATTCTTTCCTGTACTCAATAAAAAGCAAGATGCTACTTTTATAACAGCTACCTTTACCTATACCATTTGAGGTAAGAGTCTATACCAGCTTTGTCCCACCTTCAGTTTAAATCAAGCACATCAGAAAATATTGCAGTTTCCAAATTGTAAAGCTACGCTTTATAAAAAAAATTGGAACAGTAATCTAGGAGAAGGAAACTCTGAATACTGAGAACCCAGATCCACTGGGTAATCTCGATAAAACAGTCCTTGAATGCAAAATTTAATCATCTCCTGTCCAGCAGCCCTTCAAGGGTAGACCCCCATAGTTTAATTTTATAGTCTAGAAACTTTCAACAGCTTCCTGGTCTCCAGGAAAGTAATTTTCCTCTTTGTTGCCTGTTAGGCTCTACCCTAGGAGATCTTCCACCCAGGAAGATGGAGCCTTCCCTCGTCAGAGATCTCCTCTGACCCACTCTGCAGCAGCTGTTGAAACACAGCCAGGTCCCTTTCTCTTGCCTACACAGACACACTCAGAAGTAACCCCTAAACTGAGCAAAGACATTAAACCAGATGCATCCTTCACACCACTTTCTTCACCAGAACCACCACTTATGAACAGTGCCCATTTATGAAAATTATGTTTATCAAGTTATCTGGTAAGCAAGTCATAATGTGAGAAAAAAGGTGGTTTTGTTATATGTTGTCAATCATCACATGGTTCGAGCCCAAAAATAGCTTAGAAACCCTAATTTGCTAGAATATTCTAGATACTATGCTCATATTCACTGTGCCTCATCTAGCAGGGTCTTTGTTTTTCATTTTAGAGTAAACCCAAGGCTGGGCTTCTATTCTGCACATTATTAAGAGAAGAAACACCTGAAAGATTGGAGAGAGATTCAAAATAATCCATTATACCAAACAGAGCTCAGTCTAAATGCTATGCAAGCAATATGAATTTCTGATGCCAACACAGCCATAGAGAAGAAATCAATGTCATCAATCTAGACCACAACGGAAATGAGTTATTATTGACTTTATAATCTTTTCAGATGACATCTTCTGGTATTTCAATTAGGATCAGAGGACAGTAATTCAGTTTTTCTCATTCTGTCAAGTTGGGAACTCTGGGAACATTGCAGGAAAAGAGTTACATTTTCTACTCAGTGTAAATAGGAGTAGGAAAGACATGTATTACAGATACGTACCACAAGTACACAGAGATGGCTTCTCCCTTTCTCCCCTACTTTTCCTCTTTCTTTCTGCAGGTGTTTAACTGGATTCACTTTGTGTCTTTATGTAAGAATTATGAGCTACACACTACAGGGAGCGCATACTATTTAAGTTTGTTCATTTGTCGTATCTAAAAGTTTAAAAGTTTGAGGGGGGAGTTACCTTTTATTAAAAAAAGAGAATTGCTCTCTCTGGACAAAGGCTTAAGTTCTCTGCTACAGAATGATGGAAAAAGGTGAATAAGCACTGAAATTGCCATCAAATTATTTTCCAAAGTACCATTAAACTTAGAGCTTTTCCAGTGATTGAGTTTGAATTTTTGTATGTCTATACATTACCTCTGTCTATGTCATCTAAATAATGACATCTTACAAGGCCAATAATACTCTCATCCAATTTTCCCTGCAAATTATTAAAAAGCTAGGAAAAAGTAGTCTTGAGCAGAAACATTAAGGCAACCCAAGACTGGCAGCCATGAAAAGGCAGCTAGTACTCCTCGCCCAAATCCCTCATCAAGTGTTCAGTGGCTGGTTTTCAGCTGACTCACACTTGCTGATGATCTCGTTTATACGACTGAGTCATAGAAAAATCAAGGAACATATCCAGCTGAAAATTAACAAAAACCAGATAATTGAAACAAACTGCTCCATGAGAGAGTTTTCAGACAAATCTGACTCGCAGCATGGCTATTTGGAGGGGACAGCAAGATGGGGAGAGAGAAATCCTCCAACAGGCAGTTTTCACTAAGGTTGCCTTAAATGCATCCTTAAGCTATTATGTTTGAAAACACTTACATATACATAAGAATAATAACCTAATTTTACTCCATCAATTTATTTAAATCATCAGTCATTTAAGTAATTGTAGCATACAGTCATCAGAAGCCACAAATGCCCTCTATACTGCAAGGAGCTGGGGAAACTCAGGGACAGATCTTAGTAGGAGCCCGATGGTCTGATGGTGAGAATTTACCATGCAGTGGAAAGCTCTGACCTAGGTGCCTCCATACGCTAAATCAGGGAGCTGGGCTATGACATTACACAGTGCACAGATGTTTAGACCCAGAGAAAAGGGATCATAACAAAAAATCCTATTCTTCTTGAGAGCTCAAGTGTCAAGCATCAAGCTAGAGAATGTAACTCACCTCCCAGTCCTGAACACTCTCCTGGAGAGAAATGGATGAATAATTTCTCCCAGAGACAGATAAGAAGCCCCTTTATCCACAATATAAGGTGATGGGGGTTGGGAGAATAAAAACTGTGTCTCCTATGTCCTATAATTAATTCTGCATCAAAGAGAAGACTGACTGTTCTCACTCAGGGAACCTTCTCAATCTTCCTACTACAGCCAAGAAATGGGAAGCTGTCTCTCCAGATGGTAATATCACAACATCCACCTGGGAGGAAACAGTCTGTATTCTTATCTGTCCTCCAAGGCATGTTAATCTGTTTTAGCAAGTGATCAAATTATCTAAAATACATACACAAGAGCATGAACAAATTACTGGAGAAAAGCCATAAAGAAGATGAAATGCCAACAGAGTACACAGAAAAGTAAGACAGAACTCTGGAGGAGCTATTGTTATTATAGTTCCTAAAGTCAGAAAGTGCTTGCAAGCTTGACATGATCTTGTTTTCATCACTAGAAAATAAATGTCTGACTTTCTGAGCAAAGAATCTTACTCAGTTGCCATGTGTTCAGTATGATAACTCAAGGGAAACCTAGCTTATATTTAACTACTGTATCAAAGGAGTCAGCTATTCTGATCTTGAAGGCTCCAAGCAACCAGCTCTTATGGAAGTCTACCCAAAGAGCCAATGAGTTAATTATTGTCATTTTTTTGGTATGTGTTAACAAGAAAAACACCTGAAAGTTGTGTCTCTTTTTGCGAGACTAAAACTGGTATAAAAGTAATTACATGTAGTAGTTACATGTAGTAGTTACAAAAGATGCTGAGGAACACCTTTGGCATTTTAATTTATAGCATTTTTTTTCTTCTTTTTATGAACTATATGAAGTGCTAAATCAAAGGCAGAGAACATGCATCTTTGCCTTAGCAACTATGGCTTTTCTTTTCTTTTCTTCTTTTTTCTTCGCCTTCAATGAATACTTCTCTTACCAATCTCCTACACTTCATATATTCACAGTTACAGTGATTGTTACCAGCTCCAGCTGTTTCACACTCAGTTTGATTGCAGGCTTTCCATCCTCCTGGATATAGTTGCTTTTACCCACTGTATCTGAAATCATGGTCCATGGGTAATCAACTTTTATTAAAAAGCTCTTAATTTTTCATATTAATTTTTCTCCTCCTAACCAGTGAATCTCACCAGTTTCTTAAGCTTCAGGAAGTTAGCAATTATCCTGAACATCAGTAGTTGCATTTACTCCAGCAGCCTTGCTGAAGAGCCCTTATTATCTGCAAAGATTTTTATGTATAAATATTAAATACATACACATTAAAAAAATACATATATAGGATGTCCTTTCCTATGGCTCTTTTACTTCTGCTATATCTGCTATATCTTTTTCTGGAGATGGAACAAATGTAGCAGTAGAGAGTCAATTAAAGTCATATGGAATAATTACAGTTTCGTTTTCTTTTTTGAATAGTCTTACCTCTGTAGAATTACCACTTGCTCTCTATAGATCATACTTTGGTTTCTGCCACCTGAAAATATGCTGCACTACCCTGAAGATGTCTGTTCCCTTGAACCGACTACAGGGAGCATTTGCACAGCTACTTACAACTACTTCAGAAGTTCAGGTTAGATAAAAGGAAGAAGTTCTTTACTGTGAGGGCAGTGAGGCACTAGAATGGGTTGCGCAAAGAAATGGTAACTGCTCCATCCCCTTAGTGTTCAAGGCCAGGTTGGACAGAGCCTTAGGTGACATTGTCCAGTGTGAGGCATCGCTGCCCATGGAAAGGGGTTGGAAGTAGATGATCTCAACCAACCCAAACCATTCTATGATTCTATGATACTTACTTGGATTTTATTGCTGAACTTGCTGGAAATTATGAACTTTTAATTTATATGTTCTGCTTAACTGACATTTCTTTAAATTGCTCTTTACTATTTAGTAACTAAACTTTACAGGTGTTTTGCTTATTTTTTCTAAGATACGATATTCTGATTTAGTATGCAAACTATGTATTTTCCTGAAGTGATTGCTTTCTCCTATAGTTTACTCCTAAAAATCCAGTACAATCTTTTTCTAATTTTAGGTAGTAGCAACCTAGTTATTTTCTGGCTTAGGTGATGCCCGTCTTTTTCATACAGCCCTCTGACTGCTGAAACTTTTGCTAGTTCTTAGCAAACCTCCCCCTCATTGTAACATTTTCCTCAAGAACATACTGAAATGCTCCCAGCACAAGGCACGGGGCCAGCTAAACAGGCAGGACGAGCTTCGGAATGCTGCTATGGAAATTCTACTCTTTAAATCCTATTTTTACATGACCCAAAAGATTTTCTTCACTGTAGAAGTCTATCTTATATGAAAAAGCATTGCAATAAGCGTTAAAAGAGCTGATGGCATTTTACAACCAGCTGCATGGTATCTCCAACCAAAGCCATCTAAATTTATTTTTTCCATGATAACTTTTCCTCTTCTTAAAACAGAAATTAAGAAACAAGTTTATCTCATTCTCAAACTCAAATCAGCAGCCTGAAGGAGATGTCTTCTCTTTTTTCTGGGAACCTAATTTTTACGTATTTATTAAGACTGTTGTTTCCACTATTACTTGACAAAAAAAAAAAAAAAAAACCAACAAACAAAACAAAACACCAAATAACACAATATGCAAAGCTACAAAACACATACAATTAGAGCTATTTTTTAACATAATTGCTACCTTTTTTGTTTTGGGGTGCTTGAGGTGGATTTGCTGAGGACAGCTGTGTGCTTTTTACATCTTTACCCTGAGGCTGGATACATCTTCTCATTCCTTACCCTTGGTGACCCCATTTGTTAATCAGTACAACACAGTGGACTCTGCCCTGGCTGGAGTTTGTTTTCCAGAAGTATGTCTCAGGATGTTGTTAGCAGACAGAGGAGCGCTGCTGTGTGCCTCCTACATGGCAGATGTCTTGGGCCAGCTACAGAACTCACAGCCTGTCCAGAGGCATCCCCTGGGTTCAGTGCTCTGCCTACTGGAGCCCTGAGTGGGGGAACAGCACAGCTGCCCAACATGCACAGAGATCCAGGAGAAGGGCGACAGGAGCACTTGGAGAAAGAAGTCAGAATGAGCAGCAAGATTTATTGCTGCTCTGGTTGTGGTTAGAACAGTTAAGCAGTGTGCTGTAGAAGCACAGCCATTGTTTGAAATGAGTGGCAACACCAGCAAGCACAGCCGAGTTATTCCTAAGGGCTCTTGACAGACCACTCCATCTACCCTTCTGAAGGATTATTTTTTACCTTGGCTAAAGCTTCCCTGATAACCAAATGCTGTCAGAATACTTAACTCTGCTGCACCAAGTTTACTTCCCTACACCTAGCTTTCAGCTTTGCTATTGAGCTGTTGATTAGTTATGCAGATTTGAAGAAACACACATTCAGCTCTGCTTACGGCAACCTTTTGCATCATGCCATTTAAGTCCACCAGCCCTCTCTGGCAGAGTATGCATTTGATTATCACACATGTCACAGAAGGGCAGGCAGCACCAGCACTTTCTGTGTGAAAGACAGACTTCATGCTAGAACTGTACATAACTGCACAGAAAATCCCCAAGGGGATTTGGCCTGTTACTCACTCTTCAACTGAACGAATGGCCACTGGAAAAGAAGCATTTTAAATCCTGCTTTATCAAACACCATGTCTGGTTATTATTCAGGAACTCAAAAAACTCTAAAGCAACCACCGTGTAAGGAAGAAGGTGGGTTTCTGGCCCTTGCATAGGATGTGGTGAAACTTCGCAAGGATCCTCTAACAAACTGAAGGGAGATTTCTAGTTTAAACAGCCCTGACAATCTAGATGTGAGCACCAGAGCCATTTCTCCAAAATGTGGCTTGATATGCTGCTGTAGTCTAGAATAAATAAATTTCTGTAGGCTGTAATGTGATGAGTCCCTTGCTGGAGCCCTATTAACTAGCTAAATGTGTGCTGAATTTCAGATTCAAACAGCTTCCCTTGTAGCTGTTCTTCATGAATGCATTTTATTTCACTACTGGCCCATGCTCAGGGCATCTGCTCAACCCAGCTAACAGTTAACGGCTGGATCACTTTGGGTCACACAGCTTCATGTGAATTACGTCCAGTGCTCTGAGAATGTTTCTGTAGAAATCATCTTTAGAAGTGTCACCGTGGCTTTTTCAGGCTTCCATGTGAAAGCCTCTGTGTATTCTAGACCTACTTTACCTTCTTTCACCATAATGCTTATTCGGCAAACAATGGCGGGGGCGGGGAACAACCTCCCAAAACACAGTAATTTAGGCATTTTGCACTTATTCCCATTCTCTGAAGTGCAATGGGCTTATCTCTCCAACTGATTTCAAGGAGAGTAACAACTGTTTCAGGATCACCAAGTTTAAAAATATGCTTGAAAGGTGAATAAATAAATGCTTTAAAGACCCAACAAAGACTGAGCTAAATACTTCCATTAGGTCAAATTTTCTTAATGTAAGTATTATTCTGTTGTTACACTGATATCTAAACAGAATGCTGGCACTGAAGTCCTGAACTTTTCCTCAAACAAAGAAAGGGCATTTGAAAATGTAGAAGGTGGTTGAGTTCTTTCTGCTACCTGCTCTGTGCAGAGAACGACGTGATAAAGAAAAGAAGCAACACTGCTTAGTGTGAGTATCAAGAGTCATGCTTTCAATGCTGAAGGAAACAAATTAAATTCCATCTCACAGGCTGTCACCAGGCTGGCTGTTACATTACTGTGACAGGAAAAGTAGACTTTATTTCAAATCATCAACCCCTTTGTCATAGTCTGTTGTGTGAAAAGGGGAAGTTGTCTTTACTGAAAGCTGTTAACATGTCCATGCTGCTGTTTAAACATAACCTTTTCTGACAGTTTAACAACATCAACTTAATATTCATTAACTTCCATTCTAACTTAGGCTAACAGGCAAACCAAGATCATCTCCAAAAATGAAATTTGCAGACTGTTTTGTAAGTAATGTTTTTTTATACTGTTAACCTCAGTACATTTAAAGAGCGTTCATTAAAAAAGCTTTATTTTCCCCTTCCAAACTAACAGCAATAAGAAGGACATCTCATTACTGCTTACACTGAACACAGCTGCCACTCTATACAAACTCCTGTTTGGCAGACCCCCCTGCCACCAGTATTCCCTGTCATTATTACTGTTGCAAAGGATCAGGTCTGGGCTTATACACCAAGACTGGGCTTGTATATTTCCAAGAGAAATGTCTCATTCCTTGACATCTGAAGTTATCCCAGTCCCTGTAGCACATATTATTTACCTACGTGTTTTCAGACCTTCACGACCACTTACTCAACTTCTTAACAATTGAATATGAACATCTTTTAGAAGCATTGTTTGCCTCTTGTCTCACTTGAGGAAAGACAGACAAACCTTTCCTTTCAGTAGATGAAATAAGGTCTAAACGAAGAATTATTGTGAAGCCTACAGCCATCATGAGTCTTCATATTTTAAAAGTCAGAAGAAATGACTGCATATGTAGATCAAGAACCATAAAAAAATACTGAACCTGAAAACACCCACAGTGGTCAATCTGATTCTGAAATGATATACACAATTTATTCTTCTCAGAGTTAACAGTAGAACCAAAATCTGCATTTCACAACCACAAAGAGTTGAAACATCTTCCCCTTAACTGCTTGGAAAACACTCTGTGCCTCCTATTCAAAGGCACCTTATCTTTTTTCCACAGGCTGTCTTAAAATAGTTACGACAACTCTCACAAATATGTTTTTCCTCCCTTGCTGCCGTTTTTTGGTTACAGAAGTGTGACCTCTGCATCAGCCTGTCTTGTAATGCTGGCAGATGATTCAGTCTCCTTTTTGCAGACCTACAGAATGCCGTTTGATGCAAGCTGCACACATGTTGGGTCACAGTGATCAGGCTGGCACATCAGAAGGATGGCAGCCAACTTGCAATTCTCAGACCCATCTTTGTGATATTGCCAAATAAACCTCAGCTACATACTCGTTCTGGGTTCATCCTCAGAATGTAGGAGAGTTATCCTTGCTTAGTGCCAGAAACAAGGCATCCTTCCAGGAGAGAGCAGTACTTTTTAAGCAAATCTTGGGGCGACATCGCAACTCTTGGTTCAGAGGTATCCACAAAAGGGACTCCAGCATCCATACACATGTGGGCCAATGGCTATTAGCATGAGCCTTGTGTGTTTAAAGCTTGCTCCTTTAACACTGTTAAACTCTCTACTCACATAAGGGTGATAACTCATCTTGAAATTCAATTAATCTTTTCTTCAGGGTCTGCAATTGGTGTGGTCTTGGCTCTGTCTTTCCTTTCAGTCTTAACCTGAAGTTCAACACTGGTGTTGAACTATACTACACTGAAAGCAGTGTAATGGTGGCAGCAGGGGCTCTTCTGCAGTTGGAAGACTCTTAAGTTCAGGTGAGAAGTGATACCCAACAGTGGTTCTGCATAAAGGAGACAGCTGAGGGGAAAGGGATTCACAGCAGATTTTGGCATTCACTTAGATGATACATGCAAATTATGAGCTTTCCTGTACCTCAGGTGAGGCATCCCATGCCAACAGAACATGCTGTTAGCAAATGACAAAGGTGCAGTTTTAGCCATGCAGCTCCATGCATTTGAAAATCCTTCAGCCATCATAAGAAAGGAAATAAAAGAAACACACACCCCCCAGAAAAAAAAAAAAAAAAAAAAAAAAAAAAAGAGGGCAAAAGCATCACTCTGAGCTGCAGAAGGTATACAAGTGCTGGTGTAGTTAACACAGCATATCACACCCAGAGTACAAAAGGAGTATATTTCTGTTTAGGTACAGACACGACACTTTTCACAAGTTCATCTGTAATTCCAACGTTATGTTCATAGAAATGTAAACACACAAAAAAATAAGAAACCAATCCTTTTCAAACCTTCTCTGAAGTGAAGGGACAATGCAGTTAAAAGTGATTCACATGCCCAAAAAAGAACCCAAGCAGTGAGGAAGGATGCTATCTTTTCCTCCTTCATCAATTCACTGGTAGGAGAGATGGACTTTCTGAAGCAGTACTCACTGGTAGAAGGATTAGAAAAGTGGTAAATCTCTTTCATGTTGAAAATGAAAGCTTTAGTTTACTTCCCAGTGAGCTTTTACGGATGCACTCAGTGGACCAAGAGGGAAACAGAACTAAAAGCATCACGATGAGCTGCACAGCTGTGGTGGAGCTGTGGGTTCCCAGCACACCACGGTGCACGCTCGCTCTTATTCTCCTCTGAGTCCCTTGCCAGAAGCAAGGCACAGAAGACCCATCAACTAAAAGCATGCAGAGAAACAGAGGGAGCTAAATGGAAAGCATCACTTCTTTTTGTTCCCTTGTTTAATTTTCTCCATTGTATTTGCTGCATGTCTGAAGCACAGTCATAAGGCTGAGGGTTAGAATAACACAACAGGGACCATTTACAAATAATCACCAATTACCATTGCAAGCCTCAGATCAGAACCTGCATTTCAAAAAACATTCTTCTCCAGCTACACAAATTACATCAGTTATGGGGGCCCCAAGAACCAGCCTACTGGGCCTTTTCTCAATTGAACATTTCTGTAGTTGTTAGGACAAAATGCCACTGTCCGGAAGAAAAACGTCTGTATTTTAAGATCACTTCTGTGAGTTCACCATTCCCTCCCAACATAAGCAGAAAAGAAATGGATACACAGGAACTATAAGCAGCTCCACTACAGTAAGGACAAGAAAATTAATTGATTCTGAAGCTAAGACTATAGAGCTTCTAAAGCTTCACCCATATCCCTCCTTTCTAACCCCAAAACCAAACTTCTGAGAAACTTGAGAAATGAGAAATGGAACTATTTTAACAACTGATGCATGTCTCATTTTCCAGACACAAGACTGCCAGCACAGAATATGAACACAGCAGTAACAAGCTCTTCCTGTTGCTGAAAGACAAAATTGAAGAACTGGTTAATTGCCTTATGCCGTTACCAGTGATGGAAAGGTGGCCAAGTAGAGAATGTCCCTGAGCCCTAATGACTGGAATCAGGGAGAACACTCATGAAAATCATCTCGCAAGCCTCCCCTGCCCAGGTATTTTCCATCAGATATCTCCTTTGATCCAGTAGTATCTGAGAAGGGATAATGAATTTCTTGGACTGTGATCTGACCAAATATTGCTGCTTGGATATTAAGATGAGGAAACTTGTAATTGACCACTGCCTTTTCTTAAAATTGAGTCTTGTAAAATATTTGTCTGTGCGTTTTTGTCACAGTTTTCTGCTAAGTTTTACTGGACTACCAAAAGCTCAAAAGCCAAGTAAAAAAGTAACTTGCTTTCCATTACTAAAGGTTAGACTTTAAAATTACAAAATTACTTCATAATTAATGGTAAAAGTAAAGGAATATTTTCTAATTGTGGAGAAGGACTTGGGGGTGCTGGTTGATGAGAAAATGAACATGTGCCGGCTTCAGTGTGCGCTCGCAGCCCAGAAAGCCAACTGTATCCTGGGCTGCATCAAAAGGAGTGTGACCAGCAGGTCGAAGGAGGTGATCCTGCCCCTCTACTCTGCTCTTGTGAGACCTCACCTGGAATATTGTGTGCAGTTCTGGTGTCCTCAACATAAAAAGGACATGGAACTGCTGGAACAAGTCCAGAGGAGGGCCACGAGGATGATCAGGGGACTGAAGCTCCTCCCGTATGAAGACAGGCTGAGGAAGTTGGGGCTGTTCAGCCTGGAGAAGAGAAGGCTGTGTGGAGACCTCAGAGCAGCCTTCCAGTATCCGAAGGGGGCCTATAGGGATGCTGGGGAGGGACTCTTCATCAGGGACTGTAGTAACAGGACAAGGGGTAACGGGTTAAAACTTAAACAGGGGAAGTTTAGATTGGATGTAAGGAGGAAATTCTTTCCTGTTAGGGTGGTGAGACACTGGAATGGGTTGCCCAGGGAGGTTGTGAGTGCTCCATCCCTGGCGGTGTTCAAGGCCAGGTTGGATGAAGCCTTGTGTGGGATGGTTTAGTGTGAGGTGTCGCTGCCCATGGCAGGGGGGTTGGAACTAGGTGATCTTGAGGTCCTTTCCAACCCTAACTTTCTATGAGTCTATGATTCTGTGATTCTAATTTGCAGATTTATCTCCAGAAACTGCTGCACTATTGCCCTGGAGGAAGGTGCAGAGAGATCACGAGACAGCAAAGGCAAAGGGGTTTGACCTGGGCATTTCAATACTACTGCTCACATTGCATGTGCCACAGCCTGTTATGACAGTGCACAAAAACCAGCACAGAATTAGACGGCTAGCTTTACTTTGTTTCATTTTCCTTCCATCTAATTTAACTACGTACAGAGGAAATACTCTCAAAAGGATTAAAGACTGAATTGCATTCAGAGAGAACCAGTAAAACAGACAAGGGGCAGTACTAGGATACCGACTCCTTGCCCACAGATTTCTACCACAGTATTCTAAACTGGACATAAACCAAGAAGAGGAACTAAGACTAAATAAACAAGCTGAAATTTCATATATAAGCTGACAAAGATATCTTCCTGTTTTGTGTCTATTCACTTGCAGGTCTGCTGTAACATTCTTTTGAACATAAACAATAAAAGGACTATAAGTATGTATTTGTGGTTAATTTTATGCTGACCAGGAAAGAAGGTCTGAGAGAATTCTGGATTTCATTGAAAATAAAAACTGATCTCCAAACAAAATGCTCTTAGATTTGGAAGGCTCTGCTGCAGTAGTATCTGTGTACAACGAGCAGAATGACAAATTATTCATGGTGCATATTTATCACAGTGAAACTCCAGAGATACAAACATATATAAACAATGGATGCCTGTTGCTCTCAAAGGAAAACTTTTCTCATTTTAGGAAAGGTACACTAAGAACAGAAAACTTAAATGTAACAAAAACATCACAGTCTCACCCCCAGGAGAGTATTTATTTTCTCATGCTGGGCTGCAAACCAGCATGCTGACATTTCATCCTGAGGGAAAACACCGAAAAGTACACAATGCTCACAAGCCCCAACCACCCGCTTGAAGCTTTCTAGCTGGGAAGTGCCAGCCTAGTAGTATGCCACAGGTGAGCATCGTAAGATTTATTTTGCCAGCACTGCTGAAAAGATAAACAGAATAAAGATGTCCAGAGAAATCACATACACGTACAGGACTATATGAAGCTATAAATACAGATGCAGATCAGCATTTTTTGACTATTTAATTTCAGAAAAAAACCACCACAAATTAGCAGCACTGCACTAGCAACTGTGCAAGCAGCATGCTGTGTGGGAGTGGGCTTGAGTGCTGGGGTACACCTCCATGACAACGTGCTAGCAAGCAGACCGATTGAAGCTCGTTCTCCATTAGCTAACTGAGGTACTACAGGCAGGGTAGCTCCGTGTACAGCTGCCTAGACACCTGCTCAAAACACCTGCAAACATAGCTCTGAGGCCCAAGGTATTTCCTGCCTTGGTACAGTCACTTATGAATCCTCTTTCCTTTACATCAGCCTTAGAACTCATATCCCTGCTGATCACTCCCTTCTGTAAAGACTGTCACCTAGCTGGGTGCAAAGAATTACAGGAGTAAAACATAAAGCAATACAAAATCCTGCCCCTCTACTCTACTCTCGTGAGACCTCACTTAGAGTACTGTGTACAGTTCTGGTGTCCTTAACATAAAAAGGACATGGAACTGCTGGAACAAGTCCAGAGGAGGGCCACAAGGATGATCAGGGGACTGGAGCACCTCCTGCATGAAGACAGGCTGAGGAAGTTGGGGCTGTTCAGGCTGGAGAAGAGAAGGCTGCGTGCAGACCTCATAGCAGCCTTCCAGTATCTGAAGGGGGACTATAGGGATGCTGGGGAGGGACTCTTCATTAAGGACTGCAATGACAAGACAAGAGGTAACGGGTTCAAATTTAAACAGGGGAAGTTTAGATTGGATATAAGGAGGAAGTTCTTTACTGTAAGGGTGGTGAGGCACTGGAATGGGTTACCCAGGGAAGTTGTGAATGCTCCACCCCTGCAGGTGTTCAAGGCCAGGTTGGACAGAGCCTTGGATGGCATGGTTTAGTGTGAGGTGTCCCTGCCTATGGCAGGGGGGTTGGAACTAGATGATCTTGAGGTCCTTTCTAACCCTGACTATTCTATGATTCCATGAAACTGTCATAACCACACCAGGATCTGGTGCTGTGTCTGGAACCTCAATTTCAGAAATAAGTGAAAGGTCCAAAGAAGGACCATAATAAATTCCCAATAACAAATTATTTACTACAGGTTAACAATATCTAATTTGCTCAGCATTTTTTGTTTTGCCAAGGAGGCACAAGACAAACCCATTATACAGAGGGTAATACAACAAAAGAGGAGATTGTACAATTCACATTTAACAAACAGCAAGCTAAGCAATGAGCTTAAGTTAATAAGAAAAGCTGAACTAGGACATTAGGGGAAATGGTTTGATGGCAAGGCCAAGTGGAAAGAACAGTTTCCTTAATGAGGTAGTTACTGTTCACTACCAGTGCCCAAAACAGGCATTTACTAACTGGAACAGACTAGGTAATCTATTTCTCTTAGTATGCTCTGTTTAAGATAATGATGTTGCTTGTTGAGAATCTCAGGTGGATAGCAACTTTATGCCTGGATTTAACTTTGAAGAAACCTCCTTCTCAGTCTTGTAAAACCTTTTTAAGGCAACACAAAACAGAAAGACGCCTCTTTGGCACCAAAAAGCTTACTTCAGAAGATAAAAGCTTGAGAGGAATCTAGGTTTCCCATTTGGCTTTTCAGCCATACCCTATGGTGGAAAATGTAGACCAGTCAAAACCTGAAAACAATCACTAAGAAAATATTTACATCATCACTGTGTTCTGCCTACACAGTTCTCAGGATATAAGAATTTGTTGTCGTCTTTTGAAAAGAGTAACAGAACAGAAATGAAATCGAGTTGAGAGAGATACGTGAGAATTTAAAACCTCGCTTCTCATTTACTGACTCCTGGATTTCAGCCATGCATTTGCTGACCTCTCTGGCTTGGTTTACTCAGAGATTATCAATTCACCATTAAGAACAAAATGCCACTTCTCCAACACACTACTTTAAAGTTTAAAAGACTTTGACAAGTCACACATCCCTAAAGATCTGGCAGGTAAGGCTTTCTATCACAAAGTAAAATGCTAACAGAGAGGTTCAGTCAATACATGCATACAGAAAGTTATTTATTCCACCATGTAGAAATCTAAGAGTAAATGAAATAATATCTAGAGTATGTACATGAGAACAGGAGTTTTTATGCTTTATTATTTGTTTGCTTGGTGGGTTGGGTTTGGGGGTTTTGGTTGGTTGGTAGTTTTGTTTTAAGATCAAGAAATCCTTTAGCTATTAGTTGCCTGCAATTCAGTCAAAAGCTTAATTAGAAAAATACGGCAACTTTCTACACCGGATCTCTGCTCAAAACTTGGAGCCTAATGAAACTACATGAGAAAATTTCAGCCCACAGAGTCAGAAGAGAGAGACCCTGGTTGGACTAACTTTGGCCCAGAGTCCATAGGCATCTTGTGGAAATTTTCGCTTGTCTTATATTCAGATGCTTCAAGTGTGCTATTAATGTGAAATTACATGCCTCTCCCTGGTCATGGAAAAAGACAGCAAGTCAGAGACTGGCCTGAGGATCTGTTTGACTGCTGAAATAAAAAGTAAGTGTCCTGTTGATGCTCATTAGTTTGCAGAGTCCCTGACTACTGCTGACTGGAACACACAGACACCACAATATGAAGGCACAAAGGAAAATTTGCTGGCATTAACATAACTCTTTTAATTAAATACTTTGCAGTATTATTTTCACTTGAAAAGGTCCTAGAATCATAGAATAGTCTGGATTCTAAGGGACCTTCAAAGCTCATCTAGTCCAACCCCCCTGCAACAAGCAGGGACATCTTCAACGAGATCAGGTTGCCCAGAACCACAAGAAGGCTGGCGCTGAATGTCTCCAGGGATGGCACATTTACCAACTCTCTGGGCAACCTGTGCCAGTGTTTTACCACCCTCATGGTAAAGAATTTTTCCTCACATCCAGCTTGAATCTCCCTTTTTAGTTTAAAACCATCACCTCTCATCCTTTCGCAACAGGCCCTGCTAAATGGTCTTTCCTCATCTTTTTCATAGGCCTCCTTTAAGAACTGAAAGACTACAATAAGGTCTCCTTGGAGTCTTCTCTTCTCTAGGCTTAACAACCCCCAACTCTCTCAGCCTTTCCTCAGATTGGTCCTTAAGGTCAGCTCTGTGCTGAGACCTGGAAAAGACAGTGGGAAGTATAACCTAAAAAGATTAAGAGTTCTCATCCTTTCACCATCTAGTGAGAGAAAAATCATTCCAAATACTTATTTCAAAATCCAAAATTGATAATAAAATTTTAATATCTCCTGCAAGATGTCTACAGCACTGGTGTTAAACTGTCACATTTCTCATTAGCATCAGGATAGATGAACAAACACATACCCCTCCCCTCCTTTTTCAGTTGCCCAGAAGACAGCATCAACAAAAATGTGTACTGTCCATGTCCATGCAACATACTGTTAATTGTGCAAACTGAACTGTCAGTTAAGTTTTGTTTTCCTTTAAGATGGAGTAAAACAACACTGGGATTAGGAAAATAGTAATTAAGCAATGAGAACAAATTCACTGTTGTGTAACAATATGAGCCATTCCTGGTTTTCTAATTGGTTTGGTCAGATTAACAGGCATTCAGAATTTAGCTAAGAAACAAGTAAATAATATCACACAGTAAGCACAGTAATGCTTACTACAGTAAAGACATACCTCACTACCCAACGCTAATTACTACTGCAGCCTAGTGTCAGATCTACAAGGCATCATTATTTTTGTCTGGAACAGCGGCCACAAAATGAACGAAAGGGATACCATTACTGGGAATTGTTCTTTCATTTAAATTAAGTAAGCTATTTCTTTCTCTCTTGCTATCAGCACACACCACTTTCAAAGCTAAGGATTTGTACAATTCATGCACTAAAGTGTATCCATAAACTACCTACCTCACTTAGAAATTTGATATACAGGTCTGTTATAAGTACATCTGTAATGCTTACATGGAAACTGTATGACATCCTCATTCAAATCAACAATGATTCATCCATAAATGTCAGTGTCCAGACAGGATAGATACAGTTTCAGCAGACTGCAATTATGTTTTGTGCAGATGTACAACAAAATGTTTTGCTTCTCTGACACCATACAGGTAGAAGTGAAAATGGGATTTCCAGTCCTCGAAAGCACAGAGAATATAATTACATGTAGAAATTTGTAAAACAAGAGACTAGAGGATTTCAGCACTGATACACATCCCATGCAAGAGCAATACACCACCACTCTCAAGAGAAAGCTGTGAATTGGGAAGCCTACTATTTGACTCTATCAGGTCCCTCCTTAGCACAGAAGTCTAGATCATGTAAAGCATGTTTCTATTCGTTGTATGTGTTTCCCCTGACTCTTCTGTGGAAAATAGACTGCTAATACTGAGGCAGTCTCCATTACACACCAAATTGTGGTTGGTGATCCAAAACATTGAAAGCCTTAGAGCTTCTTCACTGAAATCGATGACCTAGATAGATCTTGGTTATGCTGCTTTCTGGAGGGGGCCTAAAAACATTTTTATGAAGCTTTTCAAAGAACGGGCCTAAACAAGACCTCTAATGCCAACATTACACTGACCTCAGGTTTGCCTACTTTTTAAAGCAACTGGAAGGAAAACCAACTGTGTAAGCGCTGATAGGTGCAATTATAAACAGATACGTTGTTGAAAGGCTCCCTCACAAAGCAAAACACAAGATTATCCTAAAGTTAATGTAAGGAAACAGTCTGTGGACACAGCTTCTCCAAATGAGACTGTATCAACAATAAATCCCAACTTGGCCTAGTATTCAGGTTTTTGAAGAGAACCTAAACAGAGCAAAAAGCCCATGCTCTTAAATACATGTGTATGCCAATTATGAATTCTAAGAAAAATGAAAGCAGAAACCAATAAATTTATGCTCCGAAACCCAATTAACTTATACAATTATTATCCTAATGTATTTGAATAAATGTTTAATCTACTTATTCCATTACTTTGCCTCAACGATATCAAAACAGAACATTCCGACATTTAATTACTATTTATTTTGTGTGTACTATGTTTTGATTCTAATGAATACTTTTTATTTCCTTTAGGTGTCATCTTCATCCCTGAAATATTCATCAGAATCAATTATGCCTTTTGTTGCCTTGAATAAAAACTGTGTATCTAAAATAGCTGGTATTAAAAATCAAGCTCTAAAAGCAACCGAAATACCACTTAGTCCAGAAAGCTAGTTCTTTTCTGGAATTTCATCACTTCCATGCAAAAAACCTTCAGACCAGGTTTTACATAATTACAGGGAGAAACAGCATCACTGCTACAGTCCTTCCTTTACAGAAAGGACTTTTCTCTCACCTTTTCTCAGACTAGCCATACATCTGAATGTCTTTATGTAAAAAATCTCCAATAAACAACAGTTGTCCTTTTCTAAGGAGAAGTGAAAGGAATAATCAATGGTTTTCATCACACTATGGTGTGCTTCCACTATGGGCCAAACTGCTCTGTGTTGAACAGAGAAATAAAGAAACAGTGATGTTACCACAGGTACATTTGCACTGGCAGATGTTAATGGGGTTGTTTCATATATCATTTTCTTCTGTTTTTAGTTTCTGTAGAACTTTCAAACTCCTTAACAGCCCAATATCAACCACTCTGAATATGCCCAAGACTGGGATTAGCTGCCTTTGCTTTGCACCATGACCACCTCCAACAGCTGCCAAAGCCAAGATGAGGAATCTTTTCTTTATCTGTACACTGCCCACAGCACAGGGAAGGAAGTTTTCCCTCAACCTCAAGAGGAGAGGGAAGGCAGGCTACATGACCAAAGACTGACCAAAGCAGCCCATTCTGGCTTAGAAGAGGTGTGCCTACAGACACCAGTTTGTGTCTAAGCAGCAACACGCAGCCAGTATTTATGCCTTACTCCTCGCTTCCCATCATGTTACAGAGGATTTGCGCTGGCTGTTCAGAGGAGGAAGGTAATTGCAGGACACTCGCTTTACTTACTGCAGAAACTGAAAGACGCCACATGCTCCCATTCTAAAGAGGGAAGGGAAAGGGCTTTTCTTACCATTTAGAAAGCCACAGAGTGTAGATTTGGATTGGATAAAAGGAAGAATTTTTTGTAATATGGGTGGTGAGTCACTAGAACACGTTGCCTAGAGAAGCTGTGGATACCCCATCACTGGAAGTGTTCAAGGCCAGACTGGATGGGCCTTTGAGCAACTTGATCTTGTGGTAGGTGTTCCTGCCTGTGCAAGGTTGGACTAGATGACCTTCAAGGTCCCTCCCAACACAAACCATTCTATGATTCGATGATATGGGACCTCTCTTCTTTCTTACTGTTGATTTTGGTAGTTTTCTACTTTTAGACCAACTTTAAAATAACAAACAAAAAAACCCAACCAACAAACCAACAAACAAAACCCCAAAACCCCAAAACCATCTAAACTCTTCCTACAACCAGTCAGTGTCAATCCATTAGCTAAGTCTGCACACTAATCTCCTGCCTCATCAATTTTCACCATTGGCTATAGCTCAGCTCTTTCCTCTTACCTGACTTTGGCAGACAACAGTTTAATTTGCCAAGGATTCCAATACCTGAATTTAAATAGAAATTAGGTTGAACATGATTTCTCTATCACAGGCAAACTGGTACAGCTGAACTAAGTTTGATTTTACATTCTGAAAACCCCTCATAGAGCTAATGGCTACAGATCATGCATTTAACATTCAGATTAAAGCAGCATTAGTAATTATGGCTTAGAGCTGCATATTTAAAATGAAGCAGCAAGAAAAACAGGAAAACCACCAGTAAATAAAATTTACTGACACTTCACAATGCTTAAGCAGAGCTGAAAATCTGAGAACTTGCTATCACTACAATATTGAAAAAGTTTTCACAGCATTTCAAACATTCATCAAAGTTTTTTGCACCCCTTTAACTCACATGTAAGACTGCATAAATTCAAAACAAAAGAATTAGTGAGTTTATTAGCCCAAGGTATATGCATGCCTATTCAACCACAGAATCATAGAACAGTTTGGGTTGTAAGTGACCTTAAATATCGACTAGTTCAGACTAGAACTGAAGAGCTGAACAATGTACTCCAAGTGGGGTCTCACAACAGCGAAGTAGAGGGGAAGAATCACCTTTCTCCACCTGCTGGTCATGCTCCTTTTGATGAAGCCCAGGATACGGTTGGCTTTCTGGGCTGTGAGCGCACACTGCCTGCTCATGTTGAGATTTTCGTCAATCAACATCCCCCAAGTCCTTCTTCTCAGGGCAACTCGCAATCCATTTCCACACAGGATTGTCCTAATGTATGCATATTAAAGGTGGCAAATGAACCTCTTAGGGGTCTGCACAAGAGCATTTTCCAACCATCATGAAAGACCATTTTCCAACTGTCATGAAAGAGCATTCAAGAATTAATAAATAGAAGATTATCTACTATTTTACTGGTAACTTTTAAAAAGTGGGTTGAAACATGCAAAGAAAGACTTTATTTCATTAAGTCACTTTTTCACTTAATTTTACACTTAGCAGTGTGTCCAATATAATTACTCATAATAAATTGCCATATGATTGAATTTTTCTCCTTATCCAAAAGTATCACCAACATCTGATGTTCTGCTGATTAGAATCTGGCTCAATATCTGTAATGGAATTTTCTACAAAAGAAATGTTGTGTTAATTCTGAGAGAATGATTGGAGAAAGAGAACTGTAAACACTTTCATACCTTCTCTAAAACTGGGATGGAAGAAGACATAATTCCTCAAGACAATCTTTTTAATACATATACAAAAATGAATCATGCTAAATTTCAGTGAGACTTTCAGGAAGGGTAGTGGGTTGATAGCTGAAGATTACACAGAACACAAAAATGACCATTTCTGAAGAATTAAAGAAGACTTTATGCAACTTTTCTTACTAATTGTTTTCCTATTACATTTTTTAAGATAAATGAAAAACAATGCCAGAATATTACCAGAAGGTCTTGAAAACCACAGGAACATCATAAAAGACATAATGCTGGGGGATAATGCAACAAGATTAACCAGTGTAAATCTTCCTGAGTAGTCCTGACACAGGAGCATAACTCTCTTACAACACAGTGAATTTGAATTCATATTTATTTACTTGGTAAATACATTATTCTTTCAGCAAATATTTCTAGAAAAGTAAATCAAAGACTGTGCTAAATCCTTCGAACTTTCTAAATCCTACGAACTTACTCTTAGCTTCCTAAGAGGACAAATTCCGAACAAACACATTATAGACAGATTTAGTGATTCAAAACACCTGCAACTAGTGATGCAGAATTTATTTCACATGCCCAAAACAAACCTTCTCTCTCAGATTCAAAGAGATGGGGGTGGGAAATCAACTCCAGTAATGAAAATACCCTGGCTTTGAAAGCAATACTGTAGCAGTTCTCAAACCATGACTACTATATAGGATTAAAGTCAAATTAATAATTTTCAGAGTAAAATAATTACTGTGCAGACCACGTATTTGTTCCCTTCCATGTCAGATAAAATTGAACTGTAGCTCAGCAACTGAAGTATAAAGAAATTAACACTGAATTGACAGAAATGAGCAAGACATTCATCATTCAAAATACTAACAAACATCATCGCACAGGAGATACGATGGACCACATGTAGAAGACAGAGGTGAGAAAGCATTAGAGCACAGCATCAACATAACACACAAAGAAGTAACAGAGATTAATACTTTCAACAAATGGGTAATGAAGCAAATGAAAAAGGCACAAGAGATACATATAAGTGATGATATGAGAACTTGTGGTAAGATGCATAAAATTTGATTAAAAAGCACTGAAGAGGAGCAGCAGCTTGAACTGTCTCCAGCTGGATCTCACCATTGCAATGTTCATTAAATCTAATATTGCATACTGGTGATTATCTATTACAATCCTGAAAAGTAATTAAAAATGACTAGCAAATGTTGACTCAAAGTGCACAAGGCCAGAAGAAAATCTCTGGAAAGAACGGAAAATGGAATTGGAGGAAGGGGAGCAAAAACAAAGCAAAAAGACTGAAGAACCAAATTCCAGCTGGTAGATGAGCTCATGGTGTATTAACACAGGATGATGATTCCAGTAGCCCATGGTGTCATTATAGCCTTTTCAGTGATGCCAAGATTTTTGAAATCTGTTTGAAACTGGACAGCTAGAACACTTGTACACTTAATTCAAAGTAATGAATGGCTAAAAATAGCTGGATAATTTGAGTCTGCCATTTTATAGGGCTATCTTAGATTATTTTGCATAGCTTTCCATTGCAACAGCAGATATGATGAAAAACATAGTTCTCAACGTGTCCAAAACACCTCATTAACTCCAAGTTAATCTTAACAGGACAGTTATTGGTTAGGAATTTATTTTAAAATCATTTTTATTCACTATCACATCCTTTCTGAAGGGCAGGCTACTCCCTCTAACACATCAAGCTTCTTACACAGCTTGCTGAAAGACAACCACAAACATTATGTCCTTTTCAATTCTACCCCATGTTCAGCATCTTGAGACATCCTACTCCCCTGAAACTTACTGTTGGGCAGCTAACTAGCTCAGCCTTGCCCTGCATCATCTTCCAAGCTGTTCTTTCTCCCAGTCTTAATTTCTTCTTCAGTTATACAGAAGAAAGGATTACTTTCCAACAAATCCTGCACTGTTCCCACATCCTGATGTAGTACATATTCCCTGTTTCACCTGCAGACCTATCCCCATCCTTTCACAAGTGTCTTTATGTGATTTCCTTCACTTGAACTGCCACAGTTCTGATCAGACTGTGATTTGGAGAATCTTACATGGAGTCCTCACATTTCTGCACAACAGGGAAACCATTTGCTCACCCCCATCTATTTTTTTTTTTTTTTTTGTGCAACATAATTTAATGTAGATAAAAACAAGCTAGGACCTAAGTCACCTTTTTCACCATGAAGTTTCATTCACTAGCAAAGAAATAGCTGACAAAGGACAAACAATATACAAAAAATAAGGCTAAAAAATCTGAAAAAAAGAAAAAAAAACACAGATGTGGCAGAATGAAATACAGAGAAAACCCTACAAATGAAATGCAAGTTTAACACACATCCCTTATGATTGACCAAACAAGTCTGAAGTTAGATAAGACAAAATGAATCTGCAGTACCACTCGCTAAGAGTAAGCAATAAATTCTCTAGCCATATGCTGCTAATGTTACAAAAAAGACAGCGAACTGTCCTCTTACTTGGGAATGGGACCTGTCCTTTAAGCAATTAAGGACACATCTAAAGAGCTCCACTGCTGCCTGTAGGCACTGAGCATGCCTCAGGGAGGTCACAGTAGAAGTTGAGAACTTGCCCAGCTGCATGGAAAGCTTCTCTTCTTTGGGAAGGGAACAGGCAGTTTCTCTCCAAAAAACTCTGCATGGTAACTAAAAAATCAGAACACATTTCTCAAGATGGTAACCTACAACTGAAGTGCTGATTAAAAGAGGTACCTTAGACATATGGAGATAAAGATAGCAGTGCCTAGTTGTATCAAATGCTGCCAGAAAGATTTTTAGCACCAGGTTTTTTTGTCTTTCTTTTTTTCCCTTCTTCAAAAAGCATGGATGTTTTCCAGTTCAGTTTATCTCTTGTGCCCAGGCAGTGGATTTCAACTTTTAAAACAGCAGAGTAGGAGGAAGCTGTTTCTAGAAGGTTTGGAAGTTCACAGCCTTTGAAACTTAAAATGCCTTTACTTGTATCTGAAAAGAGATCCTATGAACTTTTTAAACAATACAGAAAACAAAGCACATAACTTACCTCATAGTAACTTCGCACAGCATTGCAAAATGCTTCATCTGCTACAATTTGAGTCTCCCCATTCAAAAAGGCCTGGAAACGTTCCTTCAGGATCTGTAGCTGCTGCTTATTGAGCTATGCAAGAAAAAAAAGGAGAAGGGAGAGAACAATAAATTAAGTTAGTCTCGAAGTAAAAATATACAACACTATACACATTTGGAAGCTGTGAACAGGGAGGAAAATGCACAGGCTTCCTGGCCGCTTGCTCCCTAGAGAGTGGCAGCTCCTCAGAGACCTAGCTGTATAAGTCAGGTGGCTGCAGCAAGTCATGTATGCACTCAGCATGCAACTAAACCTCTATATTCTTTCCCTTGGGATGCTACAGCTAAGTCTGCATGGATACTTCTCCTGAGCAATATTTCATATGCACATGCTGACCTTCCCCATGACAGCAGCACCAACTAATAAAACTTGTCTTTTAGCTCCATCCTTCAAATATTTATTTTTTTTTTCCAGTGCCTCACCACCCTAACAGGAAAGAATTTCCTCCTTATATCCAATCTAAACTTCCCCTGTTTAAGTTTTAACCCGTTACCCCTTGTCCTGTCACTACAGTCCCTAATGAACAGTCCCTCCCCAGCATCCCTATAGGCCCCCTTTGGATACTGGAAGGCTGCTATGAGGTCTCCATGCAGCCTTCTCTTCTCCAGGCTGAACAGACCCAACTTCCTCAACCTATCTTCATACGGGAGGTGCTCCAGTCCCCTGATCATCCTCGTGGCCCTCCTCTGGACTTGTTCCAGCAGTTCCATGTCCTTTTTATGTTGAGGACACCAGAACTGCACACAATACTCCAGGTGAGGTCTCACAAGAGCAGAGTAGAGGGGCAGGGTCACCTCCTTCGACCTGCTGGTCACGCTCCTTTTGATGCAGCCCAGGATACGGTTGGCTTTCTGGGCTGCGAGCGCACACTGCCGGCTCATGTTCATTTTCTCATCGAATATTCCGAACTTTAAATTTAACATTAAAAAAACCCAAACACAAGTAATTAATTTTTTTTTTCATCCTTCCTGTATCTTGCTTAGTTAAAAATTAACAAATAAATACATGTGTAGCCAGAAACTGAAAATATTTTTCTAGAAGTTACATTTGTAATGGTTAACCTGCAACAAATAACATTATTCTGACCACACCATTGTCTCTTACAGAAGAACTTCTTTGTATCTGCAGTGAGCATGGTGACCATAGGCTATCAGGTCTATAGTGTTGACCCTTTGAAGCTGCAACTGTGTTACAAGATTAGCAAAATTACTGGTATCCTGAGAATGTGCCTACCTTGGACAATTTCTTTCCTTGATATCAAGGGAAGATCCTAGAGTTTGTTATGTTTGTCATGTCTTGTGTTTCTATGGAACATGTAGCAATTTACTGCAACACTCTCTTGAAATGGAATGTAAACCTGAAAACTGTTCTATTTTCACAGAAAACAAAAGTATAGCTGCCATTTAAATACTTGATATGAGAAATCCTCTGAAAAATGGTGAAATGTACGCAGTACAGATGCAAAGCCAAAGAACTGTGCCTTTGGAAAAAAAATAATCTAAGCTACTTAAAAATGATAATTCTGTTCCTCTTCTTAATGAAACTATTAACGATAAAGAACAAGCCCCAAGAAACCCCTACAGAAGACGACTCCTGTTGAGGCAAGCAAACTTCAGCAGAGGCTGGTGTGACTTGGAAAAATTTCCTGCATGAGCTCTTGAGAGCAGCAGCCCAACACAGACACATTGACAGCCTGCACCACTGCTAGTTAAAAATCCATGGAAGAGAAGTACTTGTTTTATGTCTGCACATAGACCAAAAGCGCACCTACCCACCTGTCTGCCAGACATCCACTCCTTGCACAGAATCTGGACCACAAAGGTTAGCTGTTTCTAACAGAAACCAAGATTTATTCCCAGCTATGCAGGACAGGTCTTTCCCCTTATTCAATTCCCTTTAATTCTCTTCATTTTCTAAAGATACTAGACAAGTCAAGATAATTGAAAATACAAATTATAAAGGATGGTTTAACTTTTTTTCTAGCGTAGACTTGTTCTCAAAGGGGAAGTAAAGAGCCAAGTGATCCTGCAGACGGTGCGCCACTGCTGAGCCAGCAGCTCCTTCATCCCATGGAGTATTCACAGCTCCGCCACGAGAACACGCGGGCTTCCTGCCAAGGCAATTATGGAAATGTGTTTTCATGCTTGCAGACTTCATTCTTTAGGTGATTTGCTTGTCTATTACCCACATATCAAACAAAAACATTACGAATAAGGCAATGAAATATAAATTTAATTCTGACTTCCTCATTCCTAACCATCATAGTTCACCAAACTAAAATGCTTTTAAAATATTTATATATGGCTTTCATACCAATTCAGGTAGTAAGCAATTCTAAGGATTGAGTGACTCGTTAGGATTACTGTACATTCCTTACATTACTTTTTGGATGAAATCTGGATGTGTAGGGGAATAAAGTTCTGCAAAACTACAAAATAATAACAAATCCAATGGAAAACATGGAAAGCTACACATTGCACTAAGGATAATCTGAACACTATTTTATAGGTCCCAAGTACTGTCATCTATAGAGACACAGTTAACTGACAAGATGCAGAATAATTTATAGTAGTCTGCTGCAGCATACAGTTCCTCTGGGTTTTTTATTTGTCAGAATATTTAGTGTACAGTGAATTCTCAGTCATATTTTACTTTTTTAAATGTTGGCAATTTTTAATTACACTCATTGATTTGCAGCCAAATGCCTTTAATACTGAAAAATCCAAAACTAACAGCAAAAGTAGTAGCTCAGAAATGCAGAATAAAAAGGGACATCTAATTCCATTAGAAAGCCATAATAGCAAATGGAGAGAAACAGGCATGTGCACAGGACATTAACTCCTCGACACTGCCAAACAGCTCAACCTATCCAAGTCTGAGCTTGCTTTGAAGTTGTCCATCTTGGTTAACAAGGAACAAGAGATGAGGACATCATGCACAGCCAGTTCCTAAGTGAAATGCTTAAAATCTGGGGTCAATGAGCCTGGCCAGATTCTCTCAGGGAGGAGTTCACATAAAGGAGCTCAAAAGCCTTCTGCAGGAGGATTACCTTTCTACTGCACATGCCCCTTCCTGCTTTCCTCTGGGTCAGACCTTTGCTTTCAGCTCCCCACTACTTCTTCACATCTTTACTATCGGTGCAGACATAGAGTCCGCATTTTAACTCTAACAGAAAGAACCACGAACAGCAAAATAAAAATAAAAAATTACAGAATCATAGAACAGTTTGGACTGGAAAGAACCTTAAGATCACTAAGTTCCAACCCCTCTGCCATGGGCAGCGACACCTCACACCAGACCATGTCACCAAAGGCTAAGTCCAACGTGGCCTTGAACACTGCTAAGGATGGAACAACCTCTTCCAGTGCCTCACCAACTTCAGAGTAAACGCCTTCTTCCTTACATTTAATCTAAACTTCCCCTGTTTAAGTTTGAACCTGTTACCCCCTGTCCTATTACTACAGTCCCTGAGGAAAAGTCCCTCTCCAGTATCCTTGTAGGCTGCTATGAGGTGTCCACGCAGCCTTCTCTTCTCCAGGCTGAACAGCCCCAGCTTTCTCAGCCTGTCTTCACATGGGAGGTGCTCAACCCCCTGATCATCCTCGTGGGCCTCCTCTGGACCCAACAGCTCCATGTCTTTCTTATGTTGAGGACACCAATATGGAGCACCAAATGTAAACTGAACTCTGAATATTACCTGAAGCGTACAGGAAAGCCTCACTGGTTCTGTTGCTTTCCAATAACCTGCTTCAGATCTGTATTGCTTAGTTGGATTTCACATTCTCAGTGGAATGAAATCTCTGGTTATAACTCTGTGTGATACTGCTGTCGTGGCTCTGTGTGATACTGCCGCTTCATGGGAGAATGTGTAACTAAATTTCAGCGACTCAGAATACCAGGTTTGATTGCAGTCTCCAGAATGATAACCAAAGACAACTTTAACACGAAACAAGATTAACTGCCTTCAAATTTACTTTTTCTTTATTGCAGCCACACAAGATACAAATTTCTTTTCCCCTCCATCCCTGTGCCTTTCACAAATGGCAACATTTACTTTTCACGTTACATTTGCTAACCTTAGTAGGTTATCAAAGAATGAAATCACGTATTTAAGATATAACAAACTCCTCAGAGTTATTTAATTAAGCAGTAGCAATTCAACTCTTTATAATTTACAAAGTAATACAAAGGCATCAAAAGAGCCTCAAGCACTTAACTATTAAAAAAAATTCTCACCTTGAATTTAACATTTCAAATTAGTCTTATATATCTCAACACATTCCCCTTCGAGCACTAAAGATTTGCTTTTTCACTTCGTAACTGAAACTTGGGTACAAAAACCTAGGAGTTTCTAGTTTAGTTCCACTCATACAGATAGGAACAGCCTCACGCTTGCAGGCCCTTGTTCTCATGGGGGACTTCAACCATGCTGACATCTGTTGGAACGACGGTACGGCCTGGCACAAGCAATCCAGGAGGTTCCTCGATTGTGTGGAAGACAACTTCCTTCTGCAAGTAATAGAGGAGCCGACAAGGAGAGGTGCCATGCTTGACCTTGTGCTCACCAACAGGGGAGGGCTGGTTTGAAATGTGACGCTCCAGGGCAGCCTTGGATGCAGAGATCACGAGATGGTCGAATTCGAGGTCCTCAGGACAGTGAGAAGAGTGTGCAGCAAGTTCACTGCCCTGGACTTCAAAGAGCAGACTTTGGCCTCTTCAGGAACCTCCTTAGTCAGGTTCCATGGGATATAGCCCTGGAGGGCAGGGGGGCCCAAGACTGTTGGTTGATATTCAAGGATCACCTGCTACAAGCTCAGGAGTGCTGCATCCCAACTAGAAGGAAGTGCAGCAGGAGGGCCAGGAGACCTCCTTGGATGGATAAGGAGATGCCGAGGAAAATTCAAAGGAAAAAAGAGGCTTATAAAAAGTGGAAGCAAGGACAGGAGGCCTGGGTAGAGTACAGGGATGTTGTCCGGGAAGCTAGGGACCAGGTTAGGAAGGCTAAGGCCCAGTTAGAATTAAACTTGGCTAGGGATGTTAGGGATAACAGGAAAGGACATGGGTGACATGGTTTAGTGTGAGGTGTCCCTGCCCATGGCAGGGGGGTTGGAACTAGATGATCTTAAGGTCCTTTCCAACCCTAACTATTCTATGACTCCATGATTCTATGATTCATACCTTTAAACAATTTCAATAAATGGATTTTACACAGAGTTTAAATTCTTGTTTTTATAAGGAGCTGCATTTCAAACCACCTGGCAGTTTAGGGAGTTGTTTCAATATTACAGGTTTTACTTAATTAACTACATGTAAATAATAAACTGACAGTATGAAGGAAACACAAAGCATGTATGTATTTGTAACCGTAATATTGCCGATTTTCTCCCTGAAAGACAGAAGGAAAAAACCCCAAACAACCCTCGCTTCACAGAGTCTGAGGCTAGATTTGGAGCATTTTCATCTGTTTCTCACTGCCTAAGTACACAGAGCAGCTCATTACTGCCCTAAACATACGCAGCCAACAGCAGCTGGCAAAGACACAACTCACAGCACAAATATTCTCTAGAAAACGTTGGCCTTTAAAAAGAAAAAGCTTCAGATGTGGCCTGTGTGTTGGCTGCAACCAGCCTCTCCCTGCATGCCCCCGAGCACTGCTGGCTTGGAACCACAGCCCGCGGCTGACCCTATTCTCCACCAGTGCAGTCAGCCAAAGAGCTGGCTCTGGAGGAATAACATTCTGAACCATTGCCACCTTGTGGCAATTTTAGAAATCTAGGAAAGAAATGATCATAGGTTGCATGTCTTCACACTTGGAGCTCAGATCTGTGTCAGTATCAATAAGCCCTGACCTTAACACTAGTAACAGCATGGATTCTTCTCTACTCCTACACTGTTTTACTCGGAATAACCTTTCTCAGACCATATGGGGATTTCAGGAAAATAGCAGGAGGTGATGACTTCAATTACAGACAGAGTTAGATCAAATATTTCTTATGCAGGCTGCATAAAAACAAAAAGGGAGTAGGGATGAGCCAATCAAAGCCTCATCCCTCAAATTCTCAGCTGCAGTGTATATGATTTGTAATGCCAAACACAACTTAAATCCCTGAACACTTTCTATAAGAAGCTTTTTTGTTTCAAAACTAAGCCGTTTTGTCCAGTGCCTTCCACAGCAGCAGCTTCTTTTAGACAACTTTAGGCCAAACTGTACTTTTCCAGAGCAAAGAAGAGTGAAAACAATAAATAACCTGATGTGCCTTCCCTCACACAGCTGTCTCTCCCTTCCATTTAATCACGAGATAAATTTGCATCTCCTGAGTGAAAAGAAATTAAGGTACAAATAAATAATTTTCCACGCAGCTTCGGATGCACTTCTTTGAACATAACTTTGTTCCTTGTCCTGCCAGGCTCTCTGCCAATGAAAAAAGAGGGGGGAAAAAAGCAAAAAAGAGAGAAAAAGAGTAGAAGTTAGTGCCAGAGTGGCTTTCTCATGTCGTGAACTGTGTTTCACTCTACAGTAATTCATCCCATTTGCCCATACCCTCAGCCAGAACCAAACCTGGTCGATACAACAGGTCAGTGCATTTATAATGACAGTCAATTTTACACTTCCAGGACAATAAAAATTAAACTACCAATAATTTCTCAGTAATTCCAACAGACCAGGTGTTCAAGGCCCTACATATTTCAAGGTCCACCTGCACATCAAACCAAGCTTTCAACCTAAGCTCCACATGCCTACAAAAGGGAGCACATATGCACTTCACATGTTTTTTGTTGGTTTTTTTAGGTTGTTTCATATGATTTCATTCTGCCTCAAAAGATACTTGGTTAGGTGCCAACCTAACTGCCATCTCCCTTGTCTCCCCACCTTCCCAAACCCTCCAACCACAGCATCGTGCTCAAGGATGTTGACTACCCCCCTGCATTCCTCTGCAGGTCTCCCAGCTCACCTGTTGGGGGGTACTGGCCAACCCACCACAGTGGGCTTTCCTCTAGCCACATGAGCCTTAGAAATACCAGAACAGTGCCTAAGAAACTGAAACAACTCCTACCCCACTGCTGAGTGAGACTCAAGAGCCACCCAAGTCTTTGTCCCACACCAATCCTGCTGTAACCCCAGCTTCCCACCAGCATCCACAGGTGGTGGTGGGGAACGACTTTATCGACAGGGCTGGACTCTGGAAAGCCCCATGCATACCTCCTCTGTGAAAGCCAAGTGCAAGGAAAGGCCGTAGGCTGAACCCATCATTATCCTTTCCTTCCAGAGAAACAAAAAGCCTGTGCTACATCAGTGGCTGTTAATGAGCTTCATCACACATCAGTGATGAAAATAAGCCTGCAAAGCAAATAGCCAGTTATAAACAGCAATTCTCCCTCCATTTCCCCTCCTTCTCCCCCACCTTGCCTCCTTGTTCAGTATTTGCCTCCACAAGAATATTACTTGTGTTTCAGAGCACAGACAGAGGGTGTTCATTTATAGTGAATTACTCTTCTACTGAGGAACAAGACTAAATAAACAGTATTAGAGAAGCTCAGTACTAAGACGGGGGTGATAGCTGTGGTTACTGTGCTGAATTATGCAGGTCTTCATCATGTACAATAATGGTCCTGTACAGCATGTGGGTGGCACACAGTATATGCTGTCCTTTAATACTCATTGCATAAAGCCATTTGATTTCCTAAATAATGGATAAATATTTTGCTGTCACTTAGCAACCTTAGCTGTTCTTTGATTTTCTGAAAGTTGAAGTTATTCCAAGTAAAACAGTGTAAGGATTCTGTTTGCTGTCACTCAGCACAGACTACACTGTGTATATACTCATTATGAAATAATTCAGCACCTCGTAGAATCAAATGAGATTTCCAAAATCAGCTAAAACGTTTATCAAACTTATCATTCTTTATAGTCAAAGAAGCACAACACAGCATTTACCTCTGGCTGGTCTGCCACTTGTTTAAAAAACAGAAACATTACCAATAATGTACTGGTCATTCAATTCCACTTACAGGGTATTTCACTGTAAGAAATATTTTCTGTATCATTAAGTCTGAAAATTTAACTGCTTAGAAATTCTTCACAGCAATGGCAGATTTCTTTCTTGTTGAAAAAGACTGTCAACCTTTTACAGACTATGCCACACTAGGAAAGAAAGCATCTGCTACGTTTGTCCTAAATGCTGTCAGCGCAGTTGCAATCGTTTTCTTTGTACCTACTCCTACTACCTGAGATTTGCTGCAGAATTTAACTGACAGCCATGGGCTAGATTTATATTCTTGTCTTTGTTTGTTCTGTGCAGCAGACTTCAGTGATCTCCTCTCAGTCTTCAGTGGCTGCATAGACACGCTACAGCTAGGACAGCTATGTCTTGCTGTCCCTCTTGCCATTTCTGTCTGGGGCCATCTTCCACGCAGAGGACACAGTGGCACTGCAACTGCACTTTCTTGAGGTTACCAGAACTATAAGAAGACCAGTTATGCTTGAAAGCTATGCAAACAAAACACGCAGCCAAGAAAGCTGATGATGACTCATGCAGCTGACCATGAAAATTATGCCTAGCAGAGATGACACAGTGATCCTTGACATGGTGGGGGCCTCAGCTGCCAGCGGCTTTCACAGAATCATACAATGGTCTGGGCTGGGAGGGACTTTAAAGATCATCTAGTTCCAACTCCCTGCCATTGGCAGGGACACCTTCCACTAGACCAGGTTGCTCAAAGCCCCATCCAACTTGGCCTTGCCCACTGCAAGGGATGGGGCAGCCACAACTTCTCTGGGCAACCTGTGCCAGTGTCTCACCACCCTCATAGTGAAGAATTTCTTCCTAATAATCTAATAGAAACCTACCTTCCATTTAAAGCCATTCCCCCTTGTCCTATCACTATATGCCCTTCTAAAAAGTCCAGATTTCTCGCAGGCCCTCTTTAGAGACTAGAAGGCAGCAGCTGGTCTCCCTGGAATCTTCTCCTCCCCATGCTGAACAACTCAAACTCTGTCAAGCCTCAGTCAGCAAGGATGTTAAACAGCCCTGGCCCCAACACCAACCCCTGAGAGACACCACTCATCATCTATCTCCCAGTTATTTTGAGCCACTGACTACAACTCTTTGAGTGCAACCATCCAGCCAGTTCTTAACCCATCAAGTGGTCCACACATCAAATCCATGCCTCTCCAGTTTAGACACAAGGATGTCATCTGGGATGGTGTCAAACGCTTTGCAGAAGTCCAGGTAGATGACGTCAGCTGTTCTTCCCTTATTCACCAATGCTGGAACCCCATTGTAGAAGGCCACCAAATCTGTCCGGCACAATTTGCACTTCATTTCCAGAAATGACAACCAAATGAAGTTTTAGAGGTAACTGCTGCTAACGTACACAGAATTACAGCTCTGACTCACAGTGTACATCAGCAGTTCAAATTGTGCCGGACTGAATGGATTTCCATCGTTTCCTACAGCACAGCTACTGTCTTGCTCCTCTGTATCTACATTATCTTTTCCACCCCACGTCAACTTTGCACCGCCAGGACTATTAATCAGAACTATTTGCTCCAAGAAATCAGCTTTCTTATTTTCAGAACTTCTCCACAGATAAATCAAGCTAACAGAAACAACTTTTTCATATCTCAGAAGTGTTGCACTGATGAGCTTTGTTTGATAACAACCTCACACCAGGACATTTTGCCAGCAAAGATCTCTCAAGTGTAGCTAAGAAGGCCACAGCAGGGCTGCTTGAAAGAATGGAAGCATCAGCAAAATACATGTTCCTCCAACCTAGTCTCATCTTTCCAAGGTTGACATTCAGGCTCCATTTTAGCTCACTTGCGAAGAAGACACTGTGATCATAGAGCCCTTCCTTGGTTGTGCAAATGTCAGTTTTTTCCCCACACACGTAACTTCTGCATGCACATCTCCAGTTTTATCAGTTCTAAGAAGAAAGAAAAAAGTGTGGAGGTTTCACAGATAACAAGATTTTCCCTCCTCTGAAAATGGAATTAAAAAGAAACCCTAATCACCCTTCTCTGATGGAAATGCAAGCAAAACTAAGTGTCCTCTTTTTGGCTTGGTGTCGTGGTTTAAACAAAAGTCATCCATAAATCACACAGTCGCTCTCTCACTCCCCCCTTTTTGCCCTCCCCCTACCCTGGAGGGACGGAGAAGAGAACTGAAAAGAATGCAACTCCCATGGGTTGAGATAAGAACAGTTTTGTAACTAAGGTATAACACAAACCACTACTGCTACCACCAATAATAATAATGATAAAGGAAATAACAAGAGGAAAGAATACAACACCTCAATGCCCGCCGACCAATAAATCACCCCACTCCCCCAAGCCGAGCACCGACCAATACCTCCTCCAACCCTGCAGTCCCTGCCCTTCTGAGTAACTCCCCGTTACCTCCTGGGCATGACGTGCTCTGGTATGGAATACCTCTCTGGCTAGCTTAGGTCAGGTGTCCTGTCTCTGCTTCCTCCCGGCTTCCCCTCCTCCCTGGCAGAGCATGAGGCTCAGAAGGTCCTTGGGTCAGACCAAACATCTGAGCAGTTACTGAAAACATCGGTGTTATCAGTACTGTTCCCAGGCCAAAAAATGAAAACATAGCACTGCACTAGCTACTAAGAAGGAGAAAAATGACTGCTACTGCTGAACCCAGGACACTTGGATAGAGTTAATTTTCTTCCTAGTAGCTGGTGCAGTGCTGTGTTTTGGATTTAGTATGAGAATAATGTTGATAACACACCGATGTTTTAGTTTTTGCTGAGCACGGCTCACACTAAGTCAAGGACTTTCCAGCTTTTCATACTGCCCTGCCAGCGAGGAGGCTGGGCGTGCACAAGGAGCTGGGAGGGGACACAGATGGGACAGCTGACCCCAGCTGTCCAAAGGGATATTCCATATCATATGATGTCATGGCGAACAAGAAAACTGGGGGCAGTTGGCTGGGGGGGGGGTGTGGCAGCCTGCTGCTCAGGGACTGGGTGGGCATTGGTCAGCAGATGGTGAGCAATCGCGGTGTACATCACTTGTATATTCTTTCATCAGTATTATTTTTCTTTCCTTTTCTATCCTATTAATCTGTCTTTACCTCGGTTTTAAAAAGGAGTTTTACCTTTTTTTTTTCTTCATTTCTCTCCCCCACCCCACTGCAGAAAATGAGTGAATGACTGTGTGGTGTTTAGCTGCCTGACAGGTTAAAGTGCAACACTAAGAGACTGTCATTTGTGTTTGGCACCTGGCAAATACAAGCTTTATGCCCATCACACTCTGTGGCAGCACGTTTCAGGCTAGTTGGCTTAAATTCAATAAATAAAAAAGATAACAATAAAAGTTAGAATAAAATCCAGAACAAGGTTTTATTCTGGGTTCTGATAACATTTAAAAACATATTTCACCAAACTAGGTATTTTTACAAAATATTTTCCACAAAAAATCCTCCAGTTTCATTAATAAGCAGAATTGAGCCTATACTCCACCTACCTTCTCTGTGAGGGCTGCAAAACAGAGAAATTAAGGATACATGGGACCTTTAGAATTCACCTGGTCAAACTTTTACACCATGCTGTTCCAGACCTTGTCTGGTCAAGGTTCACATGTCTCCAGGGATGAAGATACAGCAGAGTCTCTGTACAACCTGCTCCAGTGCTCTTTCTCAAGTTCCCACCCAGCTCTCTAGTATCCAGCCAGAAGGTCCATGTTGTGGCTTGTGACTGTTACTTCCTGTTCTTTTCTTGTGAACTTCAGAAAAGAGTCTAGTTCCATCTTCCCTATAGTCCTGTCCCTCTTTAAGGACTACATGACAACAGTTAAACTTTTAACCTTCTCCAAATTAAAGCAATCCAGACCTCTCCACCTCCCCTTGTGTATCATGTCTTCCATCTCTCTCAGCATCTGAGGGAACCCCAATGGACTTCTTCCAGTTTGTTGATACCACTCTTCTACTTGGGGACCCAAAAATGAACACAGTATTACAGATGTGGCAACATCAGTGTCAAGAAGATGGGAAAATAAATGCACTTCCCTTGACCTGTGCTGCACTCCTGCTAATGCAGCTGAACATGCAGCCAGCCTTCATTTCCCCAACCTGAGCTCTACTTGCTCTCCAACTGGATCCTGAGGTCTTTTGCTGCAGAAGACCCAGTTAGGCAGTCCTTTGCCTGTAAATATGCATGGAGCTCTGCCCTGAAAGTGTGGCTCGGCTTTTCTCTGTGCTGAACACCTGAAGATTTTTGTTGACTCATTTGTCTTAGAAGTCAGGAGTCCCCTGAGTAGCAGTCTTGCCCTTTTGCTATCAAGTGCTCCTCTAAATTTGATGTCATCTGAGAATGTGCCGAGGCTGCATTCATTTCCATCTTCCAAGCCAATCTACAGAATCACTGAGGTTGGAAAAGACCTTTAAGATCATCCAGTCCTAAACTTGGTTACTTATACATCAGCATCTTTTGGTCAACTCAACTGTACCTTCCCCCAGTTCATCACCCCAACAGAAACACGAAAATACCACTTCTTTATGGAGACTGAAAAGATAAATTGACAATACATAAATGGCAGCACAAACTTATTTTGAACAAAAGCCTTCTGGCTCCCCTAGAACTAGATACGAGCAGACGGTCCACATCACTGAATCACTCTTCAGGTTAAAGGCAATAAATTCAGACTTAAAAACTATCTCATCAATTATATGCCTTTAACTCCAACTAACAAATTAATGTCAAGAAAATTTAACAAGATTAGTCAATAGCAGACATGGATAAACACCTTGCCAAAGTACACTGTCAGTACCAAAAACTGTCTTGGGAGACTACAAAAGGTTATGGAACAGAAATCTACTGCAGATTATATGCGCAGAAATGCTACACACTAAGTACAACCCTTAACCTCCCCATCTGTTATAGGCAATTCCTCAGATTAATATAATTATGGGAATTACCACGTACACTTGCTCCATTTTTAATCTCCGCCTAGGCACCTGATTAAGGCTGCTGTTACAAATACTGTAGTTGGTTAGCTAGACTGGTTTTCCATCCAATTAACAAGAACCTAAAGAAAGAGAAGTACAGTCTGACCTGTAAGGTCATTAAATGATGTTGTCACATTGTACATTCACACATACTTCACACATGAGGACACACAGCCCAATTTAGCTATGGTATGGTAGAACAAGGATGCTCAAGGAGCCATCAGGACCATAGGAAAAAAACCTAAAAAACTACCGTGCTAAGCCAAGTGACCTTCAGTTTTGCCTGGCAAGGACACCACTGCTGTGAAAAGAGCTGTAGCTTTGAATGAACTATCTAGGTATCATCTCATCTTGCACACTTATGTTTGCCACATACTTCGGAAACCTGTAGTGAGAGAAATTTCTACTTTGAAATCCTCCCCCTGCCTCTCAAGATGAGCCTTCAAACATTTCCTTCTCCTGCTTTCTGAGGAGCCTCAGGAATTCGTTTATCAAAACCAACATCTAGACACTATCTGAACAATGCAACCATCTGCACAGCCATCATGATAAACATCCTCTGTGACAGACACATCCAAATCCCTGAATACATTTATTTCACAACAAATAACATGATTTTGAAGCAGCACAGCAGATGATCTCATAAAAACCACAGGGATGAAACCAAACAATTGCACACAGCAGCCAACTTGCACAAACTTTTCCTTAACAGCAAAGAGAGCGCTTCTCATGAAAGCGTTCCATCTCTGACCTCCCAGCTATCTCTGGGAACTAATTTTCATAAACCTACAGGACTGCAGTACTCAGGAGCCCAAGAAAGTTCAGTTTTGTACTGCATTGTAAAATTGCACCAGAAAAATGTTGAATAAGTAGGTAAACGCTTTATCACATTCCCTCCCAATACCCATGTAAACTTTCCACAACTATCTGTTCTAAAGCTTCCTTCTCTTTCCTCCACCCCAAATCATACACACTGGTCTAATAGAAAGTATTAGTTTTCCAAAAAAATCTTGTTCTCCTTACATCAAAGAGCCGTGATTGCTACAGCATTATTCAACATCAGCAGTCTATCTAATGCACTCAAATGAAAATTCTTAATATGCCACTAGGTTTTGTTCATCCAGATTCTCCATCATTTGAACACTTAAGTACAAAGGAATATCTTCCCGAACCAAATGTTCCAGCAGAAAGGATTTGAAAGAAGGAAGAACAACAGGATGTGTTTTCACATGTACATAATTAGGAAGTCAGACTACATCACCAAAGTCCTTCTCAACAGTCTGCAGAAAGTTCTCAGGGCTTAATTTACACAGCTGAAACTACCGGGTTATCAATGCAGGTTTTATAATGACAGCTGATTGTAGCTTTACCCAGGATTCCTCTTAGCTTTGAATTCTCAAATGGAAAAAAAAAACCAAAAACCAAAAGTGATGCAGTGTTGACACATGATCCTCAAGCATATGACAGTCAGATATGTTTTGTCAGATATCTATGCACAAAGGACTTGATCCTTTCTATACCAAAATACATAGACATACTACCCAAACTTACACATCCAGTCACACTGACCCACATAGCTGAAACACATGATAGAGCATTCCAGAGTCAATCTCATTTTGGTATACATATATATACCATACATGACTAAGGTGTCCTCTTCTGTCAAAGCATTACTTCAGTATGTGAAAAGTTTACATACAGCACTCAACCACCTATTGACTTTTCTTATTTCTACAGCATATTTATAACCAGGTAAATTCATCAATTACTGCAAATTCAGTCACCTTTCTGGGAAGATGAGCCCGTCTCAGAACTGTATGCTGTAACATTAAAATGTAGAAGGAAAATACAGTACATAAATATAAATGTACAGTTTTCGCATTCTAAATCAATCTGTCAGACTTCACACATTTCTTGAGAGGCCCAAGAGATTGGTACAACTAATTCTATCCAAAGTTATATTTCCCTGGGCAATCTTCATATAACTAAGAGCCACAAGAAAATACATGATTAAAATTCCCTTAAAAGGAGAAGTACTCAACACCCCTCCAGTTCCCCAGATATCACAAATAAATGCCTGTCCATTCTGTTTTAGAGGTTCCAAGCAATGGGATCCATGTAATCACTAAACTGGTAAATTATAACAGTAACTAACATATTTTATTGTCAGGCTTTCCATGATGGTGAATCAGAACTTTGTTTTTTTCTGCTGCATTTTAATCTAATTTCTAGTGATGTTTTTAGCTATGCTAAGCGATTTCCTCTGCTTGGTAAGTATTCGTATCATCCAAGACTCCTAGGATTTATTACTGTTTATGAGCATCTTTTTCTCCATCTCATCCTTGTTCCTCTGCCTTCTTATTTTTTCTTTTTGGAGGGAAGAAGCAGCTTCATACATTAAAAGAAAACATTTTTTTGCTTGTTTCATTGTTTGGGGTTTTTTTCTTTTATAATCAAGATTCTGGATTATGTTTCTTTTTTTACTTAATTAAAGATTTCCCTCTTCTTACCCATTTGAAGTCGCAGTATTTGCTATCACACCTACTAAATATCATTACGAATTTAATTCCCAATTCTTAATTCTGTCTTCCATTATGAAAATGCTGTATAAACCAACACAACATGGCTGCTCCTCCGTTCTCACCAGGTCCTTATGCCTGCCACCTGATGTGCACAATTCAGGACACCGTAATTCCCGTAACTGCTGAGCTGTAATTTGGTCTCCAGCACGTATGTGCTCGCACACCAGATGACCTGAGTATTGGTATGTTAACATTCCTGAGCAAAATACCTGGTTTTGTCACCTTTGATGTGCAATGTGCTGGCTGTGGCAGAGACTGGACACTCCATGGCAGAGACTGGGCCTTCTGTGTCAGAGCTCTGGTGAAGGGCAGCAGAGAGGTCCTGACCCTCCTGCCTTGGGGTCCACCCACCCTTGGCCCCCATGATGGCTGCGTAGCAATTGTTAGCACCCTGCCTCATGCCTCTGATCCTCAGTCTAATCCTCACCCACTGACACGTCTCCCTGGCTTGGCCTTGGCCTTCTCAGGGGACCCATCCCAGCTTGCCTCCCCTGAAGAGCCAGCCTGCCCCTACTGCTCATCTGCATCCCCTTCATCTCCTCCTGCTGCCATCAAAATTATCCCTTTCCTAGCAATAACCTAGAGCCTTCATACCTACTCTTCCCCTCTTTCCTTACTCCTGCCTCTACTTAGGTGACCACGAAGAGCTAGAGCTTCTAGCACGTTGCTCCCCGTGTCACCTCTCCTCCTTCTCTTCTGTCAGGCATGCTCTCAGCAGAAAGGCAGACCACCACCTTGGAAAACAGCCACCCCTCATGAATAAAAATGTACCTTTAACATTTGAACCTACATTAGTCAAAATACAAGCAGAAACTACACCATTTATAACACCTCCCTACAGTTCTCTACATATACCCTACATGAACTGTGTAAGCTATTACAGCTGTTAACAGAACAGCTTTCATCAAGATCTTCAACTATTTCTTTCCAAACATATCCTAGGCTGTATCTTTGTCTTCCCCATTTTTGCACCTTTTTTTTTTTTTTTTTTCAAAATTTTGCAGTCTTTCAGCTTTCACAAATCAATTTTCTCCTTAAATACCTTCTTCCTCACAGATGCTTCAGACAGGATCCAGAAGATTTCACCTTTGGATTCACCTCAGCTTATATGCACAGGTAGATCTCTCATTCAATGGGCTCATCTAAGCAGCTCTCTGTTTCTTCCCGCATCTCAGGTTCCACTTAGAAAAGGGACTCGTGGTACCTGGTATCTCTCCCATGGTGGCCAGGTGCCAACACTGGTCCAGCAAAACCCTCCCTGGAGGCTCACAATGCTGTACTCACTCAAGTCCTCCTTTCTTTTCTTCCCTCGCTGCTCACGGATGGACACTGAAATTCTCAACCAGAACTAGAAATCTAAATCAGCTTCAGCTCAGCTGTCCTTCCCTCCCTAAATGATCTCTGTGATCCAACTTTCCCCACATTCAACACAAGCTGCTTACACTTGAGCTATTATTTGAAGTTCTACGTAATGAGCACAATATCGCTCTTCCAAATACATGTTTATTCACCACGGTGAATACCCACTCCTTTCTTTTGCTATGAAAAGAAGGTAGACAGTTGGGATATAATTCAGTCATCAGTTTTACAGAGATACATTTTTCCAAACAAATTAATAGAAAACTTGTGCATTAGCGCATTTCATTACGTTTTCAAAACAATGTTTAACTAAAACTTCGTGTCCTTTACAGCTGTATTCCAGTAACTCATTTCCCATAGAGCCCTTTTGTGAAAGCAATAGGGACCATCAGACACACTGCAATGCACAGTGTTGAGAGAAATTTAATGCTGTAAAAATATAGCATAAAAGGCTTGAGAAGACTGACCTTAACCTTATCAGTTATCCTACTTAAAAATAAGGAGGAATAAAGTCATAGAAAAAAATCTGCTTTCTACAAGAAACAGTACTGGAAGAAATCATCTTTCAATTGAAGCTTCAACTTAAAAAAAAGAATAAAATAATAATGTCATCTCCAATTATAAATCAGAGGTTAGATTTGCATAAGATTTCAGTATCACTAATACAGGCATAGAGGAAACAAAAAACCAAAAGACACGTTTAATTAAGGTGTTCTCCACTGTGCAATAATGTTAGTACTAATTTGAAAAGTTATTAAGCCGCACTTATTTCCATAGAAAGTTATTGGCAAAATGTATTTCCTTTATTGCAGTCTTTGATGCCTTGAGGGAACAGAGTTAAATGGCTGAGTCAGTCAGTAAAAGCAGCAAACCAATTCCCTTGCATCACATTCTCCTCCATGTTCTGAATACTAAACAGGACAGAATATTGAAAGCAAAAACTGACTGTCTGCCAGTTGAAATGTGACTCTGTACCATGCTGGATGTATTGATAACTTGCTCACTCGCCAATGAGTAAACCAAATTAATCACAACAAACAATGAGGTTGTACAGTATAATACTACAGATTTGTTTACTCCACACATGTATATTCAATTCAACAATAAATAAAGGCAGCTACTAGAACTCATTCCCCAGGATTTTTTTATTTTTTTTTAATTTGCAATACAACAAAGAGAATCCACAGATAACGTTGCCTCTAAGGTCTTCACTCTTACTCTGCACAGCATACAGCAAGTATGTTTTATTTCCCTCATCTTGTCGTAGAGCCTCCATATATCAAATAATGAAGAACAAAGGCCTCAAGACAGGCTCCAGTGTAACAAGCCAAATAACCAGACTAGGCAAAAAAGTTACTTCAAACACAAGTACTTCCACTACAAAAACGTGAATCTGAAGATTTACCCATGATTCAATTTTTGAAATTACATTCTTTTTTATACTTTCTTATGGTAGGATTCACAAGTCTTTGCCAGAACGGCCCTATCTGTGAAACCTCAGTACTCCTTTCTTACATGAACAGTCTATGCTTCCCTTGTAGGGAACTGAAAGCAAAGTACGCCTGTGGAATGAGGCTGGAAAGACAAGAGTGACAGAAAACTTGACAGTCTTATACTATTGATTTAGACTGCAATAATTCCCAGGGCACACTGTGGAATCAAGTTTCATAAAACACAAGACACCAGCAGGAAAAGGCAGCACACTGGATGCAAGCCAGGTGGAGCATGGACAGATGGTACGAGATCCAAGTAAGGGAGTCAAGTTCAGTAGGCTGTCACTTGCCAAAGCATTCAGACAGAACAAACAACTGTCCTTTGACTTGATAAAGTAATCCAAATGCAGAAATCACTGTATAGCAACAATATTCTGCTGACCCTGCACTCAACCCAGGAATCAGCCAGCAAGTGAGCATTTCCTCTTCTCTAATATTTGCTAGAGATTAAATCACTTAAACCATTGCCAGGGTTTCTTCTGCAATGATAGGACACAGCAGCAGATGTATTCCATTTTTACCATCTTCCAATTTTAACTCAGACAAGATCATTTCTTTGTTCAGAGGACAGTATAGCACCTAATAACTTTTTCAGATAAATATATTCCTATGTCTAGAACTGTTATAAATAATTTATTTATAAATAAGTTTTGTTATAAAACAATTAGCTGTCACAGGTTGTTCATTAAGGTTTGAAAGGGAACTGGACTGACACAGTATTTGGGGTTATGTGTGTTTGTTAAACTCAGTGCAGAGTGAAAAAAGAATTAGTCAGATCAAGATCAGATAAATATTGTAGAAGTCTTACATTCCTGATTAGAGGCTAGAGACATTCCCGATTAGCAGCTTAGAGAACAGGTAAGTCAAAATAACACATAGTTACAGGAAATCTGGTTGCAAGAAATCACATTAGAATTCAACAAGCATTTCTTTAAAAAACAGCAATTGAGGGAATAGAGTCTAGAAAAATAACACTACATGTACAGTTTGGTAACTGGTTTCTAAACTGCTTGCATTTCATGTATACAGTTAACAACTTTGAAACAACAACTGGTTTTAGAACTTGGTCTGAGGGTATGAAGGAGAGGATGGAGTCTATCCAACAGCTTTTACACTTGAAATCCCTTCAGTAATGACATCCTAACACAAGATAATAAAACATTTAATCATGTATTGTGCTTAGTTTCTGCTTACACTAGAACAATTCACTTTATAATGTTAAAAAATAGAGGAGGAAAAGACACACAAATATAACTGGTTAGTCGTTAACAAATAGATGAAGTCTGAAGTATCAGATCCACCAGGGTTTCTGCATTGAAACTGGCCAGCTGCAGGGCAAAGACAAAGTCTGATGTGATCCAGGCACCGAGGGGCAATGTCCTGTGCCAGATTTCCACAGACAAAAAGAAAGCAAAGAGAGAACAGCTTTAAGAAAAACCATAACTGGGTACAACAGCAATCGGACACTAGCCCTCAAAGTAACATGGGCTGCAGGTGAGCCGAGATGAGGCTTCCTACTTACTTGAGCTATTCCTTAACATTCATTAAAAATCTACCGGGAATACTTTCACTTCAGCCTGCTAAAATTCATCTGAAATTTATGAAGTGTAGAAGTGGAACCAGTGAACTCTTCTTCAATTTGCCTTTACTTCTATGCTGACAAATATTTGCAATATGAGGAATTACAAATTATGGTTTTGAGAGTCATTTCACTGCCTTAAATTGCTCGCATCCTAACAGATATAAAAATTAGGTATCCAAGTAATCTAGGAAGAGAAGTAAGAAATGACACATCATACAGCTCTTGGAAGTTACACAGGCACTACTGCTGCTACCAGAAAAAGTGTTTTAACCCCCATGGCAGGGAGCTGGGACTAGATGATCCTGAAGTCCTTTCCAACCCTAACCATTCTATGATTTCATTATTATTTCCAACATCATTTACAGTACCAGCGGGACCTCTGCAGCTCCAGCTGTGACAAGAGTTCATATGCTTGAGTGCACTGGCACATGGCGTTGTTGCAGTCCAGCATCTCTCTTTGACAGTCACGTTCAGTTCACAGGTGTAAATCATGCCACAAAATAACCTTGCCCCATCCCGCCCTAACTGGTATAACTAAGCATACTTCTTTCCAGGATTTTCCTAACAGTTGCTTATTTTTGGGTAATGTCGCCAAAGCTCAGTGTGTCCCACGCTTTTGAGACACATCTGTTTTCCTGTCCATGTCTGAATACACCATACAGTTGGTAGGCATATGCACAAATAAATCAATCCAAAAATTCTTGGAAGCATCAAGCATACTGTGCAAATACACACCATTTGTGCATTACTCATGCACGAAAAATCAAAGAAAAGCTTAGGTGGGATATGGAGAGGTAGTCTGGTCCAAACTCTTACTCGAAGCAAGGTCAGCTACCAAAGTAGATGCATTACTACTACGATGGTGCTCAGAGCCTTGTCCAGTCCCAGTCTGCATGCCTCCAGTGATACAGATTCTGCAAAATCTCTGAGCAACCTGTTCCAGTGCTTAACCACATTCACCATCAGAAATTTGTTTTCCTGATACCCATGTGGAGTTTCCTTTGTTGCAACTTGTCTTTTGCATCTTATCTTTTTTGTTGTCCATCTCTCAGAAGAATCTCCATTTCTTCTACCACTGACTCCACCTCTGCAAAAGCTGCCAGGAAGTTGCTTTTGAGACCATTGTTCATGATTTCTCTACATGTCAATAGCAAAGTTATTCATAGAAAATGATAAACAGTGGGAGATATCTGGGCAGAAAAGAGGAAGAAACATCAGGAAATAGCTTAATGTGACTGGCAGAAACAGGACGACTTGCAGTCAAAAAAAAAAAGGTAGCAGCACCCTTAAGTACTTAGCTGTCAGAGAGATACTGCACACATTCAAGTTTCTCTGGTAATGCAAATACCTTTGCATTCTTTAAAGGGTCCTCATCTCCAAACCATGCTGGCAATAGAAGAAAACATGAATGTCGCATTCCACATACTACAGACAGAAGGTCCCATGCTACGGCCTTTGAAAATTCATCCATGGATTATACAATCACATCTCTTCTGCCTGTACCAGAAACTGATTTTTTGATATAGTGTTTCCCTATGCAAAGTAGTTTAACAAGATTTGCAAAACTAGGGAGAGTCACAGTGTATTGGAACTACGGGTGCCAGTACAAGGTTTTTAGCTTACAGATTGCAGTCATCCCCCAGAACTATGCCTTACAAATAGCTGACATTCCAAGTTGATTAAGCTGAAATCCAAACTTAAGACTAGAAGCAAAAAGTACGATTAAGGGTTTCAAACACAGGCATTTCTGCAGCATCACCCAGAGAAGAAAAAAAACACAACACAACACACAAAATGTGATGAATCTCCTGTTTCTATTAGCCAGATCAAACTCACTGGGGAGCAAATATCAAGGCGTGTCTGAAAGCATCACTTATTGTGCGATCCACAGTGGAACAAGGCAACTGCTCTGTAGATGTCTTAACTGTGTTTCTAAGAGTTACTAATCCAATCCTACTTTACAGCAGTAGTTTTTTGTTTTCTTTTTTCCTAAAGGAAAAATACAGCAATACTTTATGAATATTTTAGAAGTAATGTCCTAACTGTCAAATCACAGCCTGTACTGTGTGCATGGGGAAAGTAGCAGTGGAGAACTTGGTATTTCTTGCAGAAGGGGTTAGAGGGCAGGCAGATACTGTTTTATAATAGTTAAGTGCTTAGCCAAGTAATTCAGAAGAATGACTTACCTGGATTGCTAAACATGGCGTCTTCAGGTTTTAGTGGCTCTAGAATATTTCTATTTATTTTATTCACTTACTCAGTTTATTTTGTTTAAGGTGAATAAAACTGCAAAGAAACTGAAGGAAAGACTCCTTAATGACTTAGAGACATCTGAAGACCCAGCCTTACATAAGGCTTCTCCGTCATCAGACACGTTGGCAAAAGCTGTTAAAATCTTTCTTACTTTTGAAGTACGTAAGTTTTGTGTTCTGGCTCTGTGGGCTGGATAAACAGGTGAATGCATTTTCTTCCAATATTTTTGGGCATCAGTTTACCTAAAAATCTTCATGTGGACTCTTTCATGGACAATAGAATATGGTTTAATTGATATTGTGTACACACATTTGAAATTTATCATCCTGACCAGAGAAACAGAGTATGTTCACAACTACAAATTACATTTAGTCATACATCTGCAGCACAGTTAGCTTATGTCAGCTACGGTAAGAAATGTCTGCCAAGACTCTATATATACCAATTCAGGTTTTTTTTTCTGGTTCATCAATATGTAATTCCTTATCACCTTCTCCACTTATTTTGCAAGAAAATGTGGGAAGGAGGACAGCGAGTTCTTGACTGGTATATTCCAAGTGAGTTTTAACTCAGAAGCTGAATACGGCAGGAAAGCAGACAAGCTTCTTATAGACCAACTGGATCTTTCAGCTGAGTTGAAAAAGATTAAGAGTACTGACTAGAAACTTCTAATTCCCTTAAAACAACTTTCCACCCTAAAATGATCCTTCCCATCCCTTCTAGTCCCTATCTGACTTCAGCCTTGTGATACTCATATTTAGCCTGCTCCACCACACTCCCACTGATTTTCTCCCTGACTTCAAAGGCCAAACATACATCCATCTTCAAGGATGCTTTCCAGCATCCATAACTACAGAAGAGTAGATTCCAAGTACTTCAATACTGTCAGAATCTACCCTTGAAAGAGGAGAAAGAAGAAAGGGCCTCCTCACACCAGCCCAACCAGGTGTCTGTCAGAACACAGGACAGTAAGTTCAACAGAAGAACAAAGATAAGGAAGTAATGAGGATTGTAGCAATATGGAGAGCAGGAAAAGCCCCCATAAAAAAATGACATGCTTCTGTGCTCTAAAACACAGCCTTGGATGCTTATGCCTCATCAGCAGGATGGCACTATGTCTGAAAGACAAGCAGCTGGCAGTACTGACTACCCTGTCAGAGAGAAAACAAGTGCAGGGTCAGGAATACTCACTTCTGACAGACCCTCTGATCTCAGCAAGGGAGCAAGTACAAAGTCCCCAGTTCACTACAGACTTACAGAAGGGAGGAAAGGCAAAAAGCAGACGCATTATGAAGGTACTACCAGCACTCCCCAGTTGAGAGCTGGCTATCAGTTACCACCACTTCCACACCAACATCCACCCAAAAGCCACAGTCTGAATACCAATGAGGAAAATAAATCTCTAAAGTTCAAGGGTTTGCTAAACCTAGGCTTGAAGGGAGCAAACAGAGGCATGATTATTTGAAAGATGCATGCACAGGTTTTTAGTTTGGCATGTTTGTGTTTGTTGGGGCTGTGTGTGGGTTTTTTTGTTTGGTTGGGTTTTTTTACCCCCTCTTCTGTTTTTCTCTTCAGCATTTGATGTTTTTCATTGGGAGAAGAAAAAAAAAGAAACACTTCACTAGATCAAGTGATTGAATCTTTTTAAGATTTTTGGCCAAAACTCTCTCCAATAAAGCTACATCACACTTATTTTAAACATTCAGTTTGGAGAAAAGAACTGATGCCCATTAGGTAGGTTGCAAGCTGTCAAGATTCCAGTCTTGCTTTTAGCTCTTTGCATAAAATAACACATCCAATGTAGTTTTTTCCTCATTTCAGTATTATTTTAAAATATTTGCTACTCCTACAAAGAAGTAAAGAAGAAGCCTGGTAATGATCTGTAATTTTCATTGCCTAACATTCTGTCCTTTTAGATAAGATGCATACAGTATCCCACAGAAGCCCTAAATCTCAACATTATTTGCAACAAATCCTTGAAGTTAAGTCAAAGCTCTAGACTTCGGGTTTATTTTGTGCTTGCCCTGAAGCTTTGTTTAGTTTCAACAGCTATATACAGCTGAAAGTCTCCTGGCTTTCCATATAGAAGCTGAAAAATAGTGTGTATCAAGATGTTTGACCATACAGAGGGCCAAGCACAGTCAGTATATAAATAGCAGCACCATTAGCCCACCCCTCCTTTCGCGGTAAACAGACATTTGCAGGCAGCTCATCATATGTTCTCAGGAACTGCAATTCTTGTTCTGAGGTTTAAAATGGAGCAAGTATGGAATACATTTTTATTAGTTAAAAGATAAGGAGCTGTATACTGCAGTTATGTTTAAACCACCCTTTTAAATTGAAAAAAGAAAAAAAAAAGGACCAAAAAAACACCCCAGAATTAAAATTATCACCTTAACTTGCCTCCGTTATATGTGTACACACTACTGTCACACTGACTCAATGTCACAAAAATAATCACAAAATGCTCTTCTTCCATGACATTCATCTTCACAATCAGCACACACAGACATATGTATGTTTGCCTTCCTTGCATGTCAGTTATCATTCTAGAAGACAGTTCCCATCCTGAGGTACTCCCATACCCCAACAGCAAATCCAGCTGTTGACTGTGCAGACAATTAAGATGTTTGATAAAAGGCTTAGCAAAGTTTTATAAAAGCAGCAGATATTTTAATTGAGTCAGGAAAAATGTAATCAACCAACACAACTCTAAATCCACAAATAAAAGCATGTCAGGACAGAAGCAGTAGGTTATTCAGTCCCAAAACCTGATCACCTCAGTAGAATGAGGTTAAGAATGCTTACTGTATACTACATGTTGCTGCAAGAAAAGGCAGCCAAATAACTGATGGAAATCCAAACTAACCACTTTATTCTCTTCTGCAATATGGTGATCTCCTTTACACAGATGCAGCTGAACCTCAAGAGAAAGTTTAAATAAATAAGCAGTTGTGGAAAAGAACTGAACCATGCAGATGAATCAGGTATTTTCAGATCTGTCTTATTAATCAGAACACTTCTATTAAATCTCTTGTGCAAGACTGCTTCTCAAACTTCTTAGCAGGAGATCCAAGGGGGGAAATAAAACCATTAGTATTCTAAGTAATGAAAAGAAAGGATGGTTGGTAAGTCTGGTCAAGCACATTGACTACAAAGGATACATACTAGTGTCAAAAAAAGCAGAACTATTAGCTAATGAACTCCCGACATCCTAGCAGTCCAAATAGGACAAGCTATCAAGCCAAATAACAAATTCTGATTCTCAAAAACTTGGTTTAGAGCTCAGATTTAAGAGTCTGCAGTAGATATTATTAACAACTACAAAAAAAAGCCTTTATTTCAGAGTAGTCAAATTGTCCTTTCCAAACCTACTTGAAACATGAGTTCCAAATGGGATTTAATAAATTGCCTAATCTGCATTCACACATGTGAATAATCATGTTTGCAGTCTTGGAACTTTTAATTTGAAATATCAATTTAACCTAATCATGTAACCATCCACTGTTCCAATATAATAATAGAATTTAGGTTGGCAGAAATGCTTGGAAGTCATTTAGTATAACCCCAGGACCAGACCAAGCTAACTTCAGAGATAAATCAAGTCATCTAGAGTACTAACAGGAATATAGCTATCCAGGATAATTTAGAATTCCTTCAATTTTAGAGCCCGATGTTGAAGAATTGTTACAGGAAAGGTTTAAAGAGGAAAAAAAAATAAATAACAAAACAATAGATTACTCCAAAGATATCTGAAGAAATTAAATTTTGCCTGTCTAGTCAGTAATCTTATACTTGCATTTTAAAGTCTTCCTCAGATAATGAAATTGAGCCGACATTTACCATCTTGGATATATCTAAAGACACTGTCTCTCCACTATTCCAGCTTGTCAAATGCACTGGAATAGTGATATGTACTATCTTGGCACTTTCATAGTCTTTATTGTATAACAAGATAAACATAGAATTGCCAGACCATCATAAACTGGTCTCCCCCAGCCATCCCTTCTTCCCTACACACTGAAAAACTGCAGCAGACTAGCTAATTTATGTGATTCATTAGAACAGTGAAATGCTTAAGAAAAACACAGTATCATAGAACCAGTGAGGTTGGAAAAGACCTTTAAGATCATCAAGCCCAATCATTACCCCAGGTCTGCCAAGTCCAGCACTAAACCATATCACTGAGGGCCTCACCTACACAGTTTTTGAACACTTCCAGGGACAACAATTCCATTTCCCTGTTCCAGTACCTGATTACCCTCTCTGTGAAAATGTTTTTTCCAATATACACTTTTACCTCCTCCTTTTCTTCCTCTCCTGCCCCTCCAAAAGGAACAACCACCTATGAATGGTGAAATGGTGAAAAAATGTTTACTCTTATACTTCAAACACATGAAACTCTTAGATTTGGGAACTTATATGCTACAGAAAGTCAATACACGCATTTAAAAATAAAAAAAAAATAAAAAATCAACATATACCAGCAATTGTAATAAAACATAAATTCCTTAATATTAGTACCTTGGGAAATGCTAGAAAAGGTAACTCTTCCTGTTTCTTTAAGACATCTCAGTTTATACCTTGCTCCTAAGAGTTCACAAAAGTATTTAGGGCACAGATATGGGAAAGCAAAACCTGCAAGGTCAGAAACCATACAGAATGTAAATTTGGGTGAAAAAGGTAACACAACTAACTGTGCCTTAGAAGAAGCTGAAATTGAGAACTAAGACCAGAAGATGCACCTACAGAACAGAGAGCGTGTCCTACAAGTAACAAACATGAATGTTATAAACATGGGTCACTTCTCCGTGTTACATATGGGGACACAGACCAGGATTCAATTTATTTCATTTTTTATTGACAGGGTTGGGGTTTTTTGCTGTTTCTATTTTCCTGGAGGGGAAAAGATTTGAAACATACAAAAGAGAATAAAAAATAGCTTCATAGTTTCTGAGCCTTAGTGTTTACATCACGGGTAAATCCCAGTTTTGTTTACATTTGTACAGGAAAGCTCCACTGAACACAAAATTTAAGATCTCCCATCTTCCTATGATATTGCTTAAAGACTACACTCTACCCCAGCTTCTACCCCTCACTGTATCCCTACAGCAGGGTAGTTATTACTATGCAAGATGCTAAAACACTGCACAGACATCCTCTAGCAATTTAGAATGCTTGATCAAGATACCACAGCTCTTGGGAGGAATTCAAACTCCTTAGTCACTGAAGAGGCATTTTGAAAGCTGGAGAAGTCAGTCTTAATAGAGGCTTACTGCTCTTTTATCCTGGACAGGGCTTCTTTCCAAAAGCATCCTTCCTCTTACAGATGAGAGGCTGCCTAATTTCCCAGGCAAGATGTATAAACAACACAGGGAACAAAACATGAAATGCTTTTCCTTCACTACAACCGACTGAACTGAACAACCAATCATCTGGCTCCAGGATACAGCGGGAACAGGTCACAGTTAAGAACTGGTGAAAATCCAGACTCTACCAGGCAAGTGACAAAAATCTGGGTTTATTTCTTCTTTCACAGGCAACCACCACCAGATTAAATGGATTTTGTACTAAATTAAGTTGATTTGAGATTAATTATAAATTCCTCTCAGTATGGCAAAAAATAATGAAACCTTGGCAAGACAACAGAGCAGGGGTAATGCACAGAGCGCATAATGGTCTTGCAGCTGGAAGGGAGTTGGTAAAAACCATGCATGATTTGTATCAGTTGCGTCAAAGATGCCCGATCCCCAAAAATGGTGATTTGCCTAATCAGTGTCATCTTTTTTTCATATACAAGTGCTTTTTTCACAGAGATATGCAAAGTGAGCTCTCAGTGAAAGGCTTTTTTTTCCTTACATTGCCAACATAGATTAAAAATTAGCACATTACTGAACACTGTGGTAATAGCAGAGGCTGGTGCAAAGTCTTTTCTCAACAGATCTTTACACTGAGGTTTTCTACCTCTTGGAAGAGGACTGAATTGTCTCACTTAAAACTACTCCACGCAATCATGGATTGCAAGGGAATTTCAAAATATTATTACAGTGATTGTATTTTAATAGCTCTTTCACTAGATACAAACACTACTACTGCTTTTTTCCTTTTTAAAAAATTGTAGGATCCCATTTTATGTATATGCAGACATGCTAATGATAATATGACAGGTTTTAATATAGTGGCTCGTGATAGCAGATGGCCCTTCAGTGCTGTGTTTTATTAGTTTGTTTTGCCCAAGAAATATTTGGCTACAGGAACTGCAGCATGTCATTGATTTTATTATTGGTGAATTATCTCAGAGCTTGGTAATACAAAATGCTTAGACAGTTACTAATTTAATTTATGTTTTGTTGTCATTGAAGAAACCTTTGTCATTGCCCCTGCTATCAGTCCTCTGCTATCACTCCCTTCTCATCAAACTCAGCTGATGGTTTCCCCATGTAACATTCTTGCCATCAACTCATTTTCACCGTTTCCTGTCCTTTTGGTGGTCTGAGTGAATTCAGCATCCAGCTCAGCTCACATTTCAGTCCATGCCCTGGCTCATCCCCCTTCCTCCGGTCAGCACTGGTGACAGACTCCCTGCCAGCCACCCAGCTCTGGGACAGACGCCAGCCTGACTTTTCTTATGCTTATATGCTCCAGAGCCTCTACATCTCATCACGCAGCATGTAACTCGTGTGCACTCTGAATGTGGGAGGGGAGTGCCGGTGTGAGACCATCCTTCATTCCTCACAGAGGCACCTGGCACACCAGCAGCTCTTCTACATCCTCCTGCCAGCTACCAAGACAACAGAGCACACCTCCCTGGTCTGAGCAAATGAACGCCACTAACCAAAAGCATACAAAACCAGCGATTTGCACAACATATTTGCTTCTAAACACAAATTCTCCTAAACACTTTCAACAGCTGTTCCAAAAGAATTATAGAAAAAAAATTAAAAAATAAAAAGTCTAATTCTCAGCCTTATGTAGGTCATCCAGTGTTGGAACTTAAAACTCTCAGATCCACAACACAGTTGATAGGAATGGCTGGAGGGGAAGCAGCATGTAGAGAAGCCCATATGGGCAACATATGCTGCACCAGGAAACCACTAACTCTGTGACAGCAGCAGAATTTTCAGGGTAAGAGATGTTTCTACGTGGCTCCAAGAACAGAGTGTGGTCTAAAGATGGCAGGCAGCATATCCAATTATAAAAAAATCACATTAGAATCATCTGTGGGAAGAGAACAGGCATGATCCCGTTAGAATACTAAACAGCCAAGTGTGCTGAAACACACAGGCACACTAATATAGCCAAGGGGTCCCTGCATGAATTGCATTTAAAGGCAATGCAGTCCAACATTTCCTGTCTAAAAGACAACATATATTAAGAAAAATTTATTATATATTAAAACAGATGTTAAAAACAATACATGGTACATTTTAAAATTATGCCAATTAGCAACATTTTTTTGTATTATCAAAGTTTTAAAAGTTTACTGAAGTCATCTCCAAGAATGCTGAACAGTAGAAAACTTCCAAATAGTCCTTAGCACAGAATGTGCTCAAAGCCACCAGCTGAGAAAAGATCCAGTGAGCCTGGGAAAACTGACTGCTTAGGACAGGAAAATTACAATAATCTTCTATTCGTCCCTTCAAAGGTGATAAATCCTACTTGTGTCACTGCAAAATCTAAAATAGAAAAAAGAAATTAAAATCCAGTTTTCACCAATTCTTCACGATCTTAAAAAGAAAAAAAAAATAAAAAGAAGCCAAAAGAATACTGTTAGTATTGTCCCAATTTAGATAGAAGCTAATTAATAAAAAAGATGCTCTGAGAAGGCACTGTTTGCAGGTGGAAAAACATGTAAGTGTCAAAGCTGTTTGTCATCTTTAGGTAGAATTCACTGCTGACTATGAAATCCAAACATGAATCATAAATTCTGGGCCTGCCACCATCTTTATCTGATGCACAGAAAGGTGTGGAGAAGCTTCCACACTTCCTGTGCCGGATGATCACTGCAAGTTACAGAGCTAAATTGTGTTCAGAACTCAGCATGAAACCACGCGTAAGCCTTCAGCTTTCAACTCTAAAATGGGCGACCAACAGCTGCATCCCACAAGATATACACAAGTAATACACAAAATCTTGAAAAGTCTGAAAGAGCCTAAAACCACAAAAATACAGCTAATGTCAGTCTTTGAACAAGCTGGGTTGTTTTGAGAATAGTAGATAAAATAACATTTATTGCTTTTTCTGTGTTCTGCTTTGACTAGACATTCGAAGATTTTCAAGCAAGTCTATGATTTTTCTATGAGCAGAAATTAAAAAGTGAAGTTAAGAATCCTGGACAGGGAATCAGAAGATCATCTAACGTAGCAGCTCATTGGATGGAAAAAATATGATCAAAGAGCTATCAGTGTGAAGACAATTCCAACAACTTACTTCTTTTACAACCTATATTTAGAATATTTCATTTACTTATATTCCTCCATTTCCTACTAGAGATCTAAATTGTATGAGCTGAAAATGCAAAGTATTAGTGTTCGCATCACTTTCAAGTACCTTGTAGCACAAGTGATTTTTAAAATGTTTTATGAAAATACATATCTGAGCTGTTCAGACAAGACCCCATATCAAGTACTTTCATTGCCCTGTAAATACGTACTGCCGTATAAATGCATAGCATCACAACATATTAAGACATTTTAAGGCACCGTTGTCTTTAAAAAAACAAACAAAAAAAAAACAAACTGCTACTTCAAAAGCAAATAATCCTATTTTTTTTTATCAGTGCAACTTTTAGCAAGCAATGCCTCAAGTCTATTTCTACTCACAGTACTGAAAGTACCAGAAGTGTTCATACATGCAACAGAGAAACTCATGATCTCCTGGTTTACAGGAGATTGCCAGAAGATAGAGGACAGTGGTGGTTATCTTCTCTTCTTACACTTACTTCTATTATTTCGTTTGGTTCCTCTTTCCCTCCTTAGATATCTCTGAAAACCATACACTCTAGGAGCTCTGCTGTGAAGTGTATGTCAGGAGCATATTTTATAAGTAGTAAAGTGTTTTAAATTACACTTCTTGCCATTTCATTCATACACATACAGATAGGGTTATACTGCATGTGTCAAAACCATTTATATTGTTGGAGATTCTGCAAGTGCATGTAAAGGAATACAAAAGTAATTTCTCTCCCTCCTTTCCTTATTCATACAAAATGCATTTGAGGAGATGATTATTTAGTTCTAACCTAAGCATTAACATAATGGAAAAGCAAAGAGAGTAGAGGAAAGGGAAAACCAGCAATTTCCTAAATGTTACCTTGCTTAAACAATACATTCTATATGCATATATATTCAGTCTCACAGACTACCGTCCTTTCTTTTATAGTTGAAAATATGGAGGTCCATTATCCCTTAAAACTCTTGCCAGTAGAGAAGACTTCTGGTCTGAACTTCAGGGTATGCAGTGGATGCATTATGAAAGAAGAGTATAAATAAGGAATAACACAAAACTGCCAATTTTCTTTTCATTCCTCTCCTCTCCCATATCTTGGTAGTAAGCAGTTATAAAGCCTCAAACCATTATCTTTAAGGAAAGTGCCAGCTAATTATGTCTTTATCAGCATTTCTTTATATTCTACTTTCATAAAGACAGAAGTCATAGTTTGCATTTAAATGCAAATTACTGAAGATAAGCCAAATATTCAGAATTTTGTAAGAAAATATACTTCCTAAAGAGAACCACCAAAAAAGCATAAGCATTAAGAAGCAGAGGACAATTTACTTTGTTTTTAAACAGATCTCACTTAATCCTGAATGATGCAGTAGTTCATTTCCTGACAAAAACTTGTGATTCCAACTCATCAGTTAATTACATAGCAACTTGTCTGGCAATAAAAGCCCTATGCCAGAAGTCCATAGTCTTATAATAGCTCAAAGCCTTTCCAGTGACAATTTCCTTCCACAAATTCAGGAGCATATGTTATGTCAAGACACAGATTTTGAAATGTATAAAGTTTTGGGAGAGCTTTCAGGGATTCAATTAGACAACCTGCATCCTATGAATGTCTAGACTCTGTCTTTTAATTTGACTGAGAAAGGCAGGAAGAAAATTATAAAATCTTGAGGCCAGACTGGACAACTGCAGGAGCTCATTCAAATTCACAAGTAGAAAGCCCCTGATCCACTCGAATAATGCAAAATAAAACAAATATTAACATGAAAAGGAGACAGCAGCGTTTAAATTGGTGACTTTAAACACATTATTAGTCCAAATAACTCTGAAAATTCCAGCCCATGACTGCTGCATAAAACCATGGTTACATAAAATTTAACACAACAGCAACGGTGCATGCTGTAATGTTTTCTCTCCTTCAAAAGCCCAATCCAAAATATACAGCCAATTTCAGAGACATAGTTCACCTAATCTAACTGGGGTGTCTTTGAATATGTATGTCCACATACATGAACTGTCTGCTTAGGCCCCTTCCAGTCAGTGGAGACAAACAGGCATAGCACAACTTGCTTATTCTAATCCAGATGTCTACAGATGAGACAAACTGCAGCCCAGAAATTTTTGCTTTTCCTCAAGTGATGATGGAAAGTGACCTGCGGTACACGCTCAGCCATCTCCACTTGGCAGGATGAATTCCACTCTTTCTGCCATACAGGATCCAATTCCCTCATCCCTGTTGTAACTACTAAAACTTAAAAAGGAAAGAAATAAAACAAGATAACTCCATTATTTTAAAGGTAAATGTAATTCATACACAAAATTCATCCTCCAGTTCACAAACTGCTAGAAATGTATCAAAACATACTTCAACTAAAGAAGCCATTAAAAGTAACCATTCTGCAAGTATGACATGAAATCTTACACAAATCCTCAAAACCATTTTTTGCTTATGCTCATAGAAAGGTCCAGCTGAAATCACCGCATCTAAAAAAGCATCTGTTGCATTAGTAAGCAATAATGGGAATCTGATTCAACTCCCTACTTAGAAAGACAAATCTCATTAGAAATGTTTTTTCATTAAGATTCACCAACAATTTCAACTTAACATCATGTTACACTACTATCTGTATCCAGGTGCTGCTCAGCTTTTAGCTGTAGGTAACTAGTGCATTTCTAATGACATTTCTTTAGCTTCCTGATACTTCCTGAAGAAGTTTTACTTTGTTTTACACATGCAGCCTTCTCACGGGTCCTTGTTTTGTATTTCAAATGATCAACTACACTAGAAAAGTTAAAGTGACTTCTCCAGCAAGAGGAACAAATAAAATCACTTCATGCATCTATGCATTGGACTATCACAGGTAAAGGCTGAAAACTTCTGACTACTAAACATTCTCTGGCAGTGGTTATCGCTGGAAAGCATTAAGTCCTGTGTTTCTACATTGCATGAAGTTTTCAAATACCCTCCATTAGACACCTATAGGAACCGAAGTTTAACTCAATAAAAGATTTTGGCATATGTAGGATTTAGGGTGTTACTCTGTTTATTTGGTTTTGTAAGCAAATCCAAAATTGTAAAGACTCAATAGTATGGAGGAAGCTACAGTAATTCTTAGGGTTTCTGTTGTTTCAGAACAAGATCTCTCAGTGGTAAAGAGTGAGCTACTAAAAACACAATAAAATTGAGTTTAAAGCAGAATTATTTATATTTCAGTATAGCTTCTCCTTCAAGCATATCAATGGTCTCAAAGTCTACTGGACTATTCAGATAACAGGGTAAAACACCAATTCCATTCCTCATCAACTTATAAGCCTGATTTTAATAATGAGGAATTTAACTCCTCCTTTCTTCAGGAAAGTACAAGAATGCATGTAACTGTGAACAGAATCAGGCGCACAGCAAACTTCTCTGTATCCTTGAATACCAGGCTATCGGATAGACCTAGCTGGATTTCTCTGCCATTTTGAACAATAAAAAAGTATCCTGAAATCCAGAAATCCAACTTAGTTGCGAATGTACCGCAAGACAGACACAGGACGTAGGACTTCACAATGTCTGTGCTCTCGTACAACAGGTTAGCTCTCCAGGTGCTAGCAGGAGCTCCATCATTCCCCGATTCTTATATTTGAATCACTGACCTCTTCCCTAACTGCTACAGCCCCAGTAGTCAAGTCTTCTCCACAGCAGCTTTACTTGTCTGTTAGTTTTCAGTGCCAGCCCCAAACTACAAAATCCCTCAAGTGCATCAGGTTGGAGAGGAAAGAACAGAAAAAGCAAGAATTTCCACTGTGCAATAGAACACCAAAACCCCTCAGCTTTTACAAAGGAACTTGGTCCCTTGTTCTTCCTTCCCTGACACATTAAGAGCTACAAGGGAAGAAAATCAATCTCTGATTTCTAATAGCAGTTCAGGGTCTCCTTTAGAGACAGGGTGCTGCAACTCAACTCTAATGCCCCCTCCTGGAACAGAAGAAAGTCACAAAGGATGGAAACCTTTATACTCATATTTTCTTTGTCTCCAAGTAATAGGTAAAATTTGAGAGAGAAAAAAGAAAAAAAAAAAAAGGAAATAAGTAGCCTCCCAAGGCATCTCCAAGTAAAACAAAATCTCTCTTGTTGCAGACTCACAGCTACATCCAGTTCAGGTATGAATACCTGTGGCACAGATACTATGAAATAAAAAACCCCACCAATGCCACTGGCATGACAAGGAAACAGTTTCTGCTTTGAACTTCTGAGGGTCTAGACACACCCATAGGGTGGCTAAGTTCAACTCGTGTTCCCTCTCTTTTAATATTTAAGTGAATCACGAAGAACAGCAATAACCACAATGAAGCAGTAACATTTAATACAAGGGGTTTAAGTGACCGTATTTATTAGAAAAGCTCCTCACCACCACCTCAGGCTTTTATTGGTAGAGAGAATAAATGAAATCTCTGTAAAGCCTACTGTTTTTTTTCTTCCTGCATTATTTATACCAATTGTTTTGAAGAAAAAAGGGAAAAAAAAAGGAATATGAGAAAGGACCATGCAGTTCTTAATTGAACACTACCCCTTCTCTGGCTCCCATGGCAGATGAATAGAAAAGAACATAATATCCAGTCAACCTAGACCCAAAAAACACCCAAACAAGAAGTTAATTACATCTTTTCAAATAAGAAAATGGGAAGGAAGATGGATTTAAATGTTATCAGAAGAAAGTAATCAAGATTATTATTCTACCAGAAAATATCCCAAATGCACAGAGAAGAACAAAACCCATGAATAAATAAGCAATCACTGTGTTGTGTAAACAGAAAGTTCACTTTTAATAAATCTGGCTCTTCCTACGCATGATTAAACACACTTATATAAGAAATAAGTGCAAGAACAGCCCTGAGACACTGAGGTAGGAGACACTGAGACACTGAGAAGGAGGCAGAAGAGGTGCTCCAGGCACTGGGATCAGAGAGATCACGGTGGGGACCGTGATCTCTCCCTGCAGCCCATGGAGACCACACCAGAGCACATCTTATTTCCTGAAGGATTGCAGCACCTGGGAAAGACCCACACCAGAGCAGGGAAAAGTGTGAGGAGGAAAGAGTGGCAGAGAAAAGCTGTTCTGGACTGACAACAGCCCCCCATGCCTATGACTGTGCCACTCGAGGTGGGGGGAAGAGGTAGATGGGTTGGGAATGAAGGAGTGATAATGAACCTGGGGAAAAGATGACATGGGATAGGGGTGAAAGGCATTTTAGGTTTCATCTCTGTTTCTCACCATCCAACTCTATTCTGACAGACAATAAATTATATTAATTCTCCCCAAGTCAAGTCTGGTTTGCCTATGATTGTAACTGGTCAGTGACCTCCCTGTCTATCTCAGTACACAAGCTTGTCCATCTTATTTTCTCCCCCTGTCCTGCTCAGGAGGAATGAGAGAGCAGCTGGGTGGGTGTTTGGCAGCAGGCCACAGTCAACCCAGTAAAGCTATAAAACTCATGTTTCTGTCTACTCAATCAAGTGTTTTGGAGCTCCGTACCCTGAAAAAACTCCAGAGGCTAAAGCCTCCTTCTGCAGCAGAAACCCCAAGGTGCTGCCCTGCCGCCTCACACAGCTAACAAGCTATCAAGAACACAAGTTAAAGGGAAAACTCCAAACAGCAATGTTGTCTTTGCTAGTCTTTTTTTCCCCTCAAGTCAACGAGACTTAGGGTATCCTTGCTCAGGGTATCCTCGGCAGAGATGGTGAAACAGAAGATGACATGATGAAGAAAGGAAGGAGAGTGAGAGGATGGTAAAAGGTTGAGAGGTGACAACTGGGGCAAACAGAACACTAGAGCTGGGCAGGTTGCACAACCAGGCTGGGACAGCACCTGGAGGTAGCACAGCAAGGTTGATAAACGACAATGTGAGGGGACAAGACTCGCAGGAGAGCTCCATACAGGATGATTCTTAGCAGAAAGCAAAATTAGTCTGGAAAATCAGCAAGAGCTGGATTGAAACCCCTCCACAAGTAATTTAGTGAAATAAGGAGGGCTGCTGTCTGTGTGATGCCTGCCCTACGGCATACAATACAATACATGCAGGTAAAAGCTGCAGGTAGCTGCAGTGTAAGTCACCCTGTGCTCTTGGCATGATGCTGCACAGGGTGCGTGACCAGCATGAGTGCACCAGGGTGGTGAGGGAAGTGCAGGGCTGGATGGGCAGCCAGCCCCAAGGTCACTGGAAGCAGTGATACAGTAAAAAAAAAAAGAGTTAAAATGTGGTCAAAGGGTGAATTTCCCCAGCAGGAGAACAGAGGGAATCAAATCCAAACCTTCACATTATTTTAAAAATCTTTCTCAGCATAAAAAACCCCTATAGCAAAACCACCAAGATAACAGGTTATCATTTGGAAATAGTCACTGCAGTTGCACTGAACTAGGATACAGGGAAATATGAACGGCTTGAGGGAAATAAACTCAAGATAATTTATAATGAATGCAAACTTGCAGCAAGTCTGAAATGTCTCCTTTTGCCATCTGTAGCTCCAGATTAATATTAAGTTTTTTTCAGTACATTACCACAAACAGACACTTTACAAAAATCTTAAACTGCTTATTATGAATTTGCAATGCAGTAAACACAATAGGAAATGTTACTGCATTGAACACTATTTGTTAAAAAAAAATAAATCCCTGATAGCCTCTAATATTTCAAATAAATCTTACGATTAATACAAACATATGAATGCAGCCCATTCCATGGATTATGCGGGATTTTTTGACAATACATCAAATGCAAGTTTTTTCTTCAGCTTTCGTTTGCTTCCATTTCTCTTCTAGTCATTTCAGAGTCCATGGAAATGTATTGACAAAGGACATTTGATAGGTGACCTTTAAGATTTTAAGTAACTTGATTATTCATCGCTCTGAGTGACATTATATACTAACCACTATTTACATTTGGCCTTTGAGCAGCTATGCTCACTTATGTATTTTTGAAATACAGCATCCTTCTCACCCCCTAGATTTTTTTCTTTCAAATCGAGTCCTCTGCAGATAAAGAACTACTCAGGGAAAAACAACAAACAAACCAACCCACCACGCAGTAAATTAAGTGACTGCACAAAAAATGCCTTTCTGACAACATAATCGCTGCACTATGCATGTGAAAAGACTGCAACACCAAAAAGCTTCAGCTTCTTAATATCTTTTATTAAAGGAGCTTACTGCGGTTTCAAAGTTATTTATTTTGCCCTGTGGTTATTCAAAGGGGAAAGAGAGGTCAAGATGGTATGAAAGAGAGGAAAGCACGTGGAATTCATCAATTCTCTGCAAGACACCTGCAAACAGGATTCTGGCCTTTGAACAGCTGCCTAAATAAGTTTTCCCCTTCTGTCCCATAGCCCATGCAAGTCTCCTCCTGCACTCAACTTCCCCACGTCTCAGCTCCACGCTATTCCAGGCAGAGTGAAGACTCCATAAATTGTACACCAGGTTTCCCAAGATGCCAGCTCAGACCATCAGCCACATCCTTCCTAGCTTCTAATACAGCTTGGAGACTTCAGCCATAAGATTATGCCCATGTTGTCCAGCAATGGCATCTCTTAGCTACAACCCTTGGTAAATCTTTTCATCTGCTTTTTCAGGGGCATTCAGGTCTGATGTGAGCCCGGCCTCCAATAATTATTATTATGATGCCATTTTTTTCTCGTGCTTTAAGTCACATGTAAGCTTTCTACAAAGTCTGAAGTGCTGTAGGCCACTGTGTCAGAAGTAGTAATTATTCAAATTACTACATCTCCACACCACCTTTGTTCATCCCTCTGAAACAGCTTATTCTTCTCTATCCCTTACTTAAGTGAACTCTTCCATAGCCAAGAGTTTGCACAGCAGACTACTAGACAGCACATCAAAAACATCTCTACCCTTGAGAGACAAGTAACAACACTGATGGGAGAGCTCTCAGGAATTCTTGAGTGCCAGGTCTTAAACAGATGTTATTCTTGAACAGAAAATTTGCAGGAAAAGAAAGGGAAATCAATAGAAATGCTACATTATGCCCATGGCCTCTTGTTCCCACTTTGTAAGAGTCTTCTCTAAGTAACTGCAACCCTGTGAAGGCAGACTGTTCTCACAAGCACGAGTTCAAGTGAACTGAGCTGTAACTTAGCCCTCCCATAGGTGAAGTCTGACTTTCCACCCGTAAGAAATGGGAGGCAGCTCTAATTCAAGAGCACCAGGCTGCGAACGTGCTCTGACAGGGTCGCTGCTTTAACTTCTCCAGTGCGTGTTCCAACTAAACAGAAGCCAACCAGAGGCTCTGAGAAAAAAACCAAACCAAACCAGAACAAAACCAAGGAGGGAGAGATTTAAACCTAGTGCCTGGGTCTTGGCAGATCTTGCTCCTGTTCTCTAAAGGCAGCACTTCACTTAACCTTGTATTTCAGTTTTCATCTTTTTTTGTTACTTCATATACACCTTCAGCTACACTCATTAAAAACTCACTTCTACAGATGTCTTTCATAACATTTCAAAACTCCTCAGTAACCCAACCTAGCTTTACAAGCCACCCAGGTGAAAACAAAACAAACCAGAAAATTATTAGAAATGAGCAACGTTTTTTAGGACAATTCTGCTCTATCATTACTGAAATACAGAAATCCCACATCACAATCTTTCTCTATGTTAGAATTCAATATAATCTGCACGTCTGTTTCTCTGAATGAAATGCTGATTCCCCAAGGTACCACCTCTGATGTACAAGAAGTCAAAGCTTGCAGGGAAGCAAAGAATTCTCATAAAGGCATTATGTCTTCCTTTGAAATACAACTTGAAACTTACAAGTTTAAGTTTCAAAAGCCCACATTCCAATGAAGTTTGCTTTTAAAACCTGCAAAAAGGAGGTAGAGTTTCTGTTCTTAAAGACAAACATACAAAAGCATATTGCAAAGCTATAGGAGCTGTAGCATGAGGTTATTATAAAAGGTTTCAGAGGCAGCAAGCTACCTTGAAAGGATTTTCTCTCAGAAGAATGAAAATCAGATTAATACCCCTGAGAAAGCAGAAAGCAAACAAACTGTATGAAGAATGAGATTCTGTTTCTCAAGAGAATGAATTGGGTAGAACAAGCAGTATCATCTCCTAAAATCTGACTTCATAAAGTTAACAGCTGGACAGACTATTACTTACTGCCAGAGTTAAAGCAGCAACACTCTGGTAGCCACTTCTCTACAGAGAGAAGTTTTTAGGGAGAAGTAGCAACTCTAGAACGACTCAATCCAGCAGGAGAAAGAAAGAAGGGAAACTCATTGTAAGAGATAACTTCTTTCAAAATGGTGTTTTCTAAAGCCCTGAAAACAGGGACAGGGAGACAACCAACACAGAACAGGCGAATGACAGACAAACATCACTCCAAAAAAGACTCTAAATTAATCAGCCATTTGCTACAGAATATGGCTGGTTTTCAGGGGAAAAGAATTATCAAATAACTGTTGATTAAACAATGCAAATGTATTTTGCTAAATAAGATTTCATATAGCTCGATATCACATTAAAAAACGCAACTGCTCTTTTCTTCAAATACAATGGAACAACTTACAGAGAGTATAAGAGCTATAGGGAAAAAACCTAATTGCGACAGATAATTATCAACATTAAACACTGTCCTGGGTTTACCAGGAGCCGTTTTGCTCCTTCTTAGTAACTGGTGCAAGCTCTGTGTTTTGACTTCCAGCCTGGGCAGAGAGCTGATAACACCGATTGTTTTTAGTTGTTGTTAAGTGATGTTTATTCTGGCCAAGGACTTTGTGAGCCTCATGCTCTGCCAGGGACGAGGGGAGGCCGGGAGGAAGCAGAGACAGGACACCTGGCCTAAGCTAGCCAAAGAGGTACTCCATACCACAGCACGTCATGCCCAGGGAGGTAACTGGGAGTTACCCGGAAGAGCACGCTCTCGCATCGGGGGGGTCGAACTCGTTCGGCGGTGGTATCGTATTCTCTTGTTATTTTCTCTTATCAATATTATCATTGGCGGTAGCATCAGTGATTTGTGTTATACCTTAGTTACTGGGCTGTTCTTATCTCAACCCATGGGAGTTACATTCTCCTGATTCTCCTCCCCATCCCTCTGGGAGCGGGGAGGGTCGTGGGGGTGGGGAGGACAAACACCAGACAAGCTACAAAAAAAAATTAGCACCCTTCTTAATCAAATAAACATGCTTATTCTATTTTATTATAACTATTATAGGAAATGGTCTGTGTCCAGCTGACAGAACTCACCATGGGAAATTCTTCTCTAGACCTATGGAGTTTTAGGTTGTGTTTTTTCTCCCCACAAAAGTAGTCAACCCCCTGAACAGAGAGGTCACAGTCTTCACTCCTGGAGGTGGTTCAACATAGCCAAGCGAGCACATAACAAGTCTTCTCAGTCTACAGCAGATGCCTTAAAAATGGACGAAACAAGTGAGTGACTTAATGAATGAACTGACACACACTAGCCTCCACTGCCCAGATCACCACTATCTAAATGGGAGTCCAGACAAATTTACAGATCTCAGTCTGCCCCCTTCCCAAGCTCTTCTTCTTGCATGAGCAAAACGACCTCTCCAGTTAAATAAAAACACTAAAACTAGCTAAATAATTTCTAAATCACTGGTTAAATCCATGACAATATCTGCTACTTCAACATTGTACCACTTGAGAAGTAATAAAGCCTCTTCATGTACCAAATGAGAGAAATAATCCTACTGTATGGACTATTCTGTAATTTACAATAATTGGCATATTCTACTATTTTATTTCTAAAACATATGAAAGGTAGTTGCAGTGCAGGAACATAGATTCATTCATAGAATGAAGGACATAAGTATTGTACAGTCATCAAAAAGGCTAACGCAAAACTTACATCTTCAGTTTCCACCTTGATGCACATCACCGGTTACAAGATACTATGAAAGTGGAGCATTTACCCCAAAATACCAGATGTTTCTGGCATCGTGACAAGACAGCATCATTGCCACAATAGCCACAGTAACCTATAACTTGTAGAAAATCCACAGTTAAGAGCAGTAACACTTAAGGACCAATGCCTCTCTACTTTAGAAAAATATATGCTGTGTAAGCCAAAAATTGGAGGTTTTCATAACAGTATTTTATTATTTCATCATAAACAGTATCAAACAGTGGGAAAACAAGAAAAGAAACCAAGATTCTGTGAGCCTTCTGTAAACATCATCTCATCTTTTGACAAGGGTTTGATCTCCATTTCTGCTGCCCTGCAGAGCTATGGAAACAATGCATGTTCAGCCTAAATTCCTAACCTCTAACAACCAGATGCAGGACTTTCAGGCATATTTAGCCACATCATATTGCTCCTGTGAACAATTGCTACAAAACAATTTAAAAATCACCATGTTGCTTCTATACAATGAAGTCCCAGAGTCACATCTTTAAGAATAAATGCACATTCTCCACAAGGCACCTGGTTCGAAACCAAGAATTTTTCTTCTCTATGCAGAAATCTTGTATAAACGTAAGAGCAGTACATTACTGTTCTTTCAGGACAGACAAACCTAGTGAAAATCAATAATTCCCTCTAAGGCAGATTCACAAAAACATGTTATGAGAATAAATCTGCAGCCCGTCCTTTTCTGACAGGAGTCAGAAAGAATACCTGTTCCTCAACAGGACACTGAAAGAAACACCATACTGTCATATACGTAATTTTTAGTGCAGTATTCCCATCTATAGTGCTATGACCTCACTCAAACAACACTGAAGTCCTTTCATTACTTCCAGGTTACCCCACTGTTCTTACATCACAAGCCAATTAGTACTTGCTGAGATCTACATTAGCTCAACAGGCATTTTAAAGTCAAATAAAGACAGATTTGCCTCAGACAACTAATGTTTGACACCAGTGTTTAATTCATCCAATTCTTTCACTTGTCCCTTCTCTAGTATTGAATTTTATCTTTAAAGTCATAAACAGCAGGCTACCACCCACCAACAGTTTTGTAATTCCTATTAATTGGACTAAATTAGTATCTTCAAAGTAGAAGAGCAAAAAAATATGGACAGTTTGAAGTGGGTTTTTTTATGCATGTCTGACCTTCAAAGGCACCACTGTCAAAACAGGTAAAATCAACTAAATTCATTTTTGAAAAAAACGTAAGTTACTAGGAAACACAGTGGCACCCAAAACAAAAGTATACTGAGTTCTGAACAATCATGCCAAAAAACTATCTACCTATCTGACAATTTTCCTTTACTAACCCTCCTGCAGTTTCCTCTTATGTCAAACATTCAAGCAGGGGTGTCCATCACTACCAGTAAGGGAAAACCCAGATTGCCTCCCCCAGAACAAACTATTTGCTCTTTCATCTGCCTGTCCTTACACCATGTATTGGCTCCTCTGCTAATACTCAACCTACTCCTCACTCAGTCGCCCCAAATGGGAAATGTGTAGGCACTGCATGCACAGAATCACATAATCATCAGGGTTGGAAGGAACCTTTGGCGATCACCCAGTCCAACCCCCCTGCCAAGGCACGGCCACCCAGAGCACATTACACAGGAACATGTTCAGGCAGGTTTTCAGTGTCTCCAGAAAGGGAGACTTCACAACCTGTCTGGGCAGTCTGTTCAGTGCTCTACCCATAGAAAGTTCTTCCTCATGTTGAGGTGAAACTTCTTGTGTTTTAGTTAATGGCCATTACTCCTCATCCTGTCACTGAGCACCACTGGAAAAGAGTCTGTCACCATCCTCCTGGCACCAGCCTTTGAGATATTTATCTGCATTAATGAGATTCCCTCTCAGTCTTCTCCAGACTAAACAGGGTCAACTCTTGCCATCTCGCCTCGTAAGAGAGATGCTCCAGCCCCTTAATCAACTAATCAACCTCTGAGGCCTGGGAGCTTTTCCCCCAGCCACATGCTAGAGTGGGATAGGAGAGCCGTAACTAACCTTCAAGTCTCAAGAGGGCTTTCTGCCTGCAGAGCAATCAGACTAGCAGTTTCACCAACGTTCTAGCAAAAGGTGTCTGAACCTCCAGACAAACCAGAGGCACTTCCAACCTGTCCGCTTTCCTGACTACATCACTCCTGTCTTGCAATGACTGTTAAGGAAGCACATTCCATACATCTTCCTGAAAATAAAGACTAGCGTATCATAGAATCATAGAATCATAGAATAGTTAGGGTTGGAAAGGACCTCAAGATCATCTAGTTCCAACCCCCCTGCCATGGGCAGCGACACCTCACACTAAACCATCCCACACAAGGCTTCATCCAACCTGGCCTTGAACACCGCCAGGGATGGAGCACTCACAAGCTCCCTGGGCAACCCATTCCAGTGCCTCACCACCCTAACAGGAAAGAATTTCCTCCTTATATGCAATCCAAACTTCCCCTGTTTAAGTTTTAACCCGTTACCCCTTGTCCTGTCACTACAGTCCCTGACGAAGAGTCCCTCCCAAGCATCCCTGTAGGCGCCCTTCAGATACTGGAAGGCTGCTATGAGGTCCCCACGCAGCCTTCTCTTCTACAGGCTGAACAGACCCGACTTTCTCAGCCTGTCTTCATACAGGAGGTGCTCCAGTCCCCTGATCATCCTCGTGGCCCTCCTCTGGACTTGTTCCAGCAGTTCCATGTCCTTTTTATGTTGATAACACCAGAACTGCAGACAATACTCCAGGTGAGGTCTCACAGAGCAGAGTAGAGGGGCAGGATCACCTCCTTCGACCTGCTGGTCACGCTCCTTTTGATGCAGCCCAGGATACGGTTGGCTTTCTGGGCTGCGAGCGCACACTGCCGGCTCATGTTCATTTTCTCATCGACCAGCACTCCCAAGTCCTTCTCTGCAGGGCCGCTCTGAATCTCTTCTTTGCCCAGTCTGTAGCTGTGCCTGGGATTGCTCCCACCCAGGTGTAGGACCTTGCACTTGTCATGGTTGAACTTCATAAGGTTGGCATCAGCCCACCTTACAAGCGTGTCAAGGTCCCTCTGGATGGCATCCCTTCCCTCCAGCGTATCAACCAGACCACACAGCTTGGTGTCATCGGCAAACTTGCTGAGGGTGCACTCAATCCCACTGTCCATGTCAGCGATGAAGATGTTAAACAAGACCGGTCCCAACACAGATCCCTGAGGGACACCTCTCGTTACCAGTCTCCAGCTGGACATCGAGCCATTGACCACAACTCTTTGCGTGCGGCCATCCAGCCAGTGCTTTATCCACCGAGTGATCCATTCATCAAATTGGTATCTCTCCAATTTAGAGAGAAGGATGTCGTGTGGGACAGTGTCAAATGCTTTGCACAAGTCCAGGTAGATGACATCAACTGCTTTACCCTTATCCATCAATTCTGTAGCCCCATCATAGAACGCCACCAAATTGGTCAGGCAGGATTTCCCCTTAGTGAAGCCATGCTGGCTGTCACCAAGCACCTTGTTGTTTTTCATGTGCCTTAGCATGCCATCCAGGAGAATCTGCTCCACGATTTTACCAGGCACAGAGGTGAGACTGACTGGTCTGTAATTCCCTGGGTCTTTCATTTTCCCCTTCTTGAAAATGGGGGTTATATTTCCCTTTTTCCAGTCGTCGGGAACTTCACCTGACTGCCATGATTTTTCAAATATGATGGCCAGTGGCTTAGCAACTTCATTCGCCAGCTCCTTCAGGACCCGCGGATGGATTCCATCTGGTCCCACGGACTTGTGTGCATTCAGATTTTGAAGATGGTCTCGAACCAGATCCTCTCCTACAGTGGGCCCAAGGTCTTAATTCTCACAGCCCCTGCGTCTGCCTTCTAAGACCTGGGTGGTGCAGTCAGAGCCTTTGCCAGTGAAGACCGAGGCAAAGAAGTCATTCAGAACCTCAGCCTTCTCCAAATCCTGTGTAGCCAGTTCTCCCGAAAGCTTCCTCAGAGGGCCTATGCTGTCCCTAGTCTGTTTTTTGCTTGCTACGTACCTGTAGAATCCCTTCCTGTTATCCTTAACATCCCTGGCTAGGTTTAATTCTAACTGGGCCTTAGCCTTCCTAACCTGGTCCCTAGCTTCCCGGACAACATCCCTGTACTCTACCCAGGCCGCCTGTCCTTGCTTCCACTTTTTATAAGCCTCTTTTTTTCCTTTGAATTTTCCTCAGCAGCTCCTTATCCATCCAAGGAGGTCTCCTGGCCCTCCTGCCGCACTTCCTTCTAGTTGGGATGCAACATTCCTGAGCTTGTAGCAGGTGATCTTTGAATATCAACCAACAGTCTTGGGCCCCCCTGCCCTCCAGGGCTATATTCCATGGAACCTTACTAAGCAGGCTCCTGAAGAGGTCAAAGTCTGCTCTTTTGAAGTCCAGGGCAGTGAGCTTGCTACATGCTCTTCTCACTGTCCTGGGGATCTCAAATTTGACCATCTCGTGATCGCTGCATCCAAGGCTGCCCTGGAGTACCACATTCTCAACAAGCCCTTCCCTGTTGGTGAGCACAAGGTCAAGCATGGCGCCTCTCCTTGTCGGCTCCTCTATTATTTGCAGAAGGAAGTTGTCTTCCACACTCTGTAGAGTGCTTCATCCACAGGTTCTCCTTGATCAGGCGGTCTGTAACAGATCCCCACAGTAATGTCTCCCACGGCTGTTTTCCCTTTAACCCTGACCCACAAACTCTCTGTAAACTGCTCACCTGTCCCCAGACAGAGTTCCATACTCTCCAGCCTATCCCTAACATAAAGGGCAACTCCCCCTCCCCACTTGCCAGGCCTGTCTTTTCTAAAGAGCCTGTAACCTTCCATTCCAACACTCCAGCCATAGGAGCCATCCCACCATGTTTCTGTGATGCCTATTATATCATACCCCCGTAGATGTACACACATCTCTAATTCCTCTTGTTTGTTCCCCATGCTACGGGCGTTTGTATAGAGGCATCTGAGACGAGCTCCAATTGAAGCCGGCTCGTTGGCTGGAGCAGCTGGAATATATCTACATTGTTCCGAGCATTTATTATAGGTGTTGGCAACTGACTGGGTGTGTTGGGATGGAATGATGCCCCCCTCTCCCAACACATCTAGTTTAAAGCCTCCTTGACCAGTCTGGCAAGCCTCCTACCAGAACTGCTCTTCCCATTCTTTACCAGAGCAGCTCCACCAGCCCCCAGTAGACCTGGCCTACTAACTTCAGTCCCGTGTTCAAGACACCCAAACCCCTGGCTACGACACCACCCTTTTAACCCTTTATTAACCTGGCCAATCCTCCTAGCTTTTTCTTGGTCCTCCTGGAGAATTGACGAAAAGACTATCTGAGCACCGGAGCCCCTAACCACCTCTCCCAGGGCTCTGTAGTCTTTCTTTATGGTCCCCAGTCTACTACTATCTATATCCCTAGCACCCACATGGATCACCAGGAGTGGGTAATAGTCCGTGGAACTTACTAGAGCAGGCAGCCTCTCTGTAACATCCCTGATCCATGCCCCTGGTAGGCAGCACATCTCCCTCGAGACAGGGTCAGGCCGACAGACGAGTGCTTCCGTCCCTTTCAAAGTAGAGTCCCCTATTACTACGACCCGCCGCTTTTTCTTTGTAGCGCCAGTAGAGATCTTTACCCGTGCATAATCCAGCTGTTTGCGGTGCAAGTGCGTTTCCTCGTTAGCCTCCTGCAGGACAGCAAAGCAGTTCTGCATGGGGACAACAGATTTAGGAGGAAGCCCCTTGCCTATAATTGTCCTTTTCCTCCTTCTTTTGTTATTTTTCTTTGTCACTAATTCCCAACTTCCCGGGTTGGTGGCCTCCTTCTTTCCTTCATGAGCTGGAGGGGAAGCTTGAGGCCCCTGCACAGTGTGGGGCTGGAGCAAGCAGCCCTGCTTCCTCTCAGCTACCCTGACATCTTGAAGCCCGCTAATAGCATTCCGCAGCTCAGCCACCTGCTGCAGGAGGACCTCCACCAGGGAGCACCTAGTGCAGCCCTGCCCATCGTGTTCCTTTCCCTCACCAGACCAGTGCAGGCACCCTCTACACCCCGAGCTCTGCCCTGCAGCCTCCCCTCTCATCGGCTCTCTCTGGGTGCCTACGCTGGCCACCGCCGGGGCAGCCAGAGCAGAGCTCCCAGAGCGGGCCCTGGCCATATGACGGGTGCTCACCATCCCGCTCATTTTGCACTTGCCTCCAAACCTTCTCATTCTGGTTACTACTGGGGACCATGCAGAAACTCACATGCCAATGTTTTACAGTTTCTGTTTTCCTTTATTTCTTACATTTAGCTCATACGTGTCTTTTACAGTATCTCACAGTATTCCAGATTTGCTGATTTCCTTCAACACAACACTCAAGGGTCAATATTTTACCAGAAATGTCCCCCACTTCCATGAGTACCTCTTTAAAATACCACTTCCAGGGAGAAGCAAACCAAAATAAAGGGAGCAGGGAAATCTCCATCCAGAGACAAACCCAGAAATGTAGATCCAATGGTGAAAAACTATCAGGCTTTGAGTATAATAGTCCATACTCTTACTTACTTACCTAGTTAAATACAATGGCTGGCTCCACAGCCATACCATGTTATGTTCCTCTGGACAGCTAAGAGGAGCTGACGTTTGAAGTTTACACACTGATGAGGACAGAAACCAAGGGGGAAGGGGACATGACACTATTTAATCATTTTTCAGATCTGTGTAGATCAGGAAAAAGCATACAATTATATCATATTTTAAATTGTGTACCAGTTATGATTTAATTACTTGATTTCTGCTTAAAGGAAATGGCCAAGACAATTTTCTCACTCTGCCAGATGCTGACAAACCTTTTCAAGAATGAGGTATTTAAATTAAAATGTTAGAGTTTACCAGCCTTTTTTATTTTCCCTACTGCCCTATCATTGCACAGTGGTATGATTTTTCTCAAAGTTCACCACTTAAAAAGCTTAAAGAACAATCTCAAAAATGTTTATTTCAAAGTGTCACATAATGTCATTATTAGCATTTTATTTCAAATTGTGACTCATGGATATTCATTCTGAAAAGCTATAAAATAAAAGCAGCAGGAAGCATGCAGTGAGAGACCAGGGCAATAATGAAAATGAGAATGGAAATCAATAAAGAGAAAAAGAACTAGACCAATGGGACCTGGACCATATCACAGACCATAATTCACTGGTGACTAACTTAGACTGAATGCTAACGACTGAGTGCTGGCAGGAATGCATTTGATCAAAACCTACCTGACACAGCGCAAAGCTCAAAAGGGAAGTCAGGCAGGTCTCTCTGAAGCTACTGTAATTAGAGCTCAGCAGTGTGACCATGTTTTTTGTTCCCTTCTTAGACAGAAAAAAAAAGGAGAGGAAAAAAAAAGGGGGGGGGGGGGAGAAAAGAAGAAAGAAGTCTTTTACTCTGTGAATTTACTTTACTCAGTTACAACTTCACAATATATTCACAGAGCACCTACCTGTGCAAAATCCCACTAAAACAAAAGAAGTTGACTTGCTCATGCTCCCCAAAGGCCAGGATCTGAGCAGGGCATTGCAGGCACGTGATGGGAAAAGGTTAAGTGATTCCAGGACAGCACACATATTTAATACCACAAAGGCAGATGAGATAACATCAGATGCTTGAAAGAAACAATGAAAGGAAGTCAGCTGAAAGCCTCCTGGCCTTCCCTACTGACAGCAATTGCGCTCAACCTCAACGACAAGCCTAACACACATGGGCCAACAGGGGAATTACTGGAGTAGAACTAAAGCTGTAAAATCCAAACACAAGGGAGAACAGACGCTTCCAAATATGGACCACTACAGGTCTGCACTTATAAAGCAATTCCTCCAGCTGATAGGGAGGGCTACCAGGGAGCCTGGGGAAAGAGACTGGCATCCCACCTTGGCACCACGGAGCAGGAATACAAAGGTGCAGGCAGCAAGGACAATGGGGAATTCCCCATTGGTAGGTTAATATGCTTCACTGCCCAGTGAACGTGCCCTGTCCAACTCCAGTCTATGGCCAACAAAAAACAACCAATAGCCCTCCTTCGCAGGTGTGTGAGTGACAGTGTCTTTCCTTCCATCATATTTAAACACTGGGAGGAAGGCACAGATTTCTCCTCCAAACAGCTCCAGGACTTATTTTAATCCAGTGAGAACTCACTGATAGGCTGCAGTTTATGTTCAGGGTTTATTTCCTATTCCTCAGATCTTTTGTTTAGGTTCACATGGAAGGAAAAACACTACCTTACCTCAAAATAAACTCACAACTAAATTCTTTGCAGGTGATTTTACAAATTTAGGAGATAGCTGTAGCTTTCTGCTTATGAATGGGCAATAAACTGTAGGAAGAAAACACAGTGTCTCCAGGTGTCTTTTTTAACTTCTGATGAGTTAACTCCAGTGAGGTACACAGTCAACCCCTCAGCACCTGAGGTGACACCAAAGGCTTTCTTAAACTAGTAGGAGTGGAAAACCTGTATTTTTTTTCCTCCCCATAACACTGCATAATCTAGAAGCTGGGATTTGGTTTGTTGGGGTTTTTATATAATATCGATTTGCTTTCCAGGGAATTTTTCTAACAGCAACAATTCATCTTTGGAAAAAATAAACTGGACTAGCCTTGTCACATACAATTATCACGTACCCTTCCCTCTCAGATCACCAGCAGGGGCTGAGCGACCGACCTTCAGATGTTCACACGGGCCTTTCTTGTTTAACTCAGGAGTAAATTCTTATCTTTTATCCCACAAAAGCTGCTTGAGAAGATTTCAGTACACACTGTGCTGGTAATTTATGTATCTAACCAAAAGCAACGGAACAGGATTCTTGATCTCCATCTCTCCCACTCTCATGGAAAAAGAGGAAAACCAGCACGGCGATTAGGAACATGCCAGAGAAACAGAGCTGACACTCTTGCACAGCTATTGCAGAGTGAAGTGAGGGGAGGAGGGCTGCTATTCTGGAGATGCAATTTCCTTTTTAAATTTCAGATAAAAATTAACTTCCAATATTTCTATTATTTGCAAAGTGACAGCAGAGGACCAGCGCTTAGCTATATGTCATGTGTCGCACAGCGGGCACAACAACAAAGGACTGAAGCATACAGAAGTCAACAGCTTCCAGAGGGAGGGACTGAGCTTATTCCTTTCTCCACCTCCCAGTTCTGCACTCTTTTACCAAGAGCTAATTTGACAGGATGCCTATTTTTCCCTTTCTAAAGTTTTTTATCCTTCTGGTGCAAAGGACTAGAGCGTGCCATCCTGAACCAAAAGAAAAGACACACACATTGTTCTGTAAAATCCAGTCTAGTTGAGGAGTGTGAGAAGTGAAAGAGTCATGGTGAATGAGATTTGCTCAGCTTTGTGCAAGCAAACCTCACAGACACAAGTAGCAGAGTTTCAAAGCAGTTCACTCAGTCACTAGCACAAGCACTGAGCACTGTTCCCAAGAAGTACAGAAATAATGGCTGACCTTAAGAATAATTCTCAGTATGTTCTTTGCACCAGCTTTTCCAAAAATTGTAATTACTTAGAAGTGCTGAGTAGAAGCAAGGCAGACAGGCCAAGGCTCCATGCAACCTTCCAGTCTTGGGAGACATCTAAATGATTGCTAGCACTACAGGCAGGATAAAAGATGAGGCAGACCCAGAAGTCAGTCATTGCTGTGGTCTATTCAACCACAAAGTTGTGGTGTCAAAGGAAGTTAGGAAGGAAGCACGAATCTGTGTCTTTTGTCACACAGAAAAACAATGTATATGCATGTCACTGGGTTTGAAAACAAAAACACTGGCTCAAGTATGCTGTATAATATTTTAGAGGAGAGAATTAACTTCAAAATGCTGCAGTATAACTGCCCTGTTACACATGTTGTCTGCTACTAGCATTCAAGTCATATGCAAAATTATAGTAAAAATTCACAAGTCCTGTAGAAAAATCTGTATGTCCTGATCATTTAACCTCTCATGGTCAGTGAAAAGCCTGATCTAACAGATGTTTGTTAAAGTCTGCTCTACAGCATGCCAAACGTGGCCAGGGCAGAATGCCAGAAACAGCCTTTCTAGAACCTTATTGGACAACCTGGAACTCAGGACTTTGACAGCAGTTGGGCTAAAAACAAATTAAAATGAAGGCACACAGCAATGCTGCAACTGAATGCATACGAATTGTGCCTCTGAACAGTCTTTGTTCTTTATCACTGCAGCACTTAATAATTTTGAGAGCTTGCTGATATGCACGGTTATTGAACATGAATCTGGTCTCAGCAGTTTGTATTTTGTCAAAAAGATCTTTTTAGCCTGGAAACTGAGAAATGGTGATTTATTCTCTACATCAAAGAATTAAGAGGAGTTAGTCAATTCAGCCATCTAGGCTGAAGAGTTGAGAGACCCGAATGAGGCGGTGGGGAAGATTTTCAGGAGAAGAATCTGAAGGCTGTCAAGCATCACCCAAAGAAACCTCCTCCCCAAAGAAGGGCAGCAGGTTTCTGTATTCAGAGGAGCACAGACTCCTCAGGAGAAGGATGTAAAAATAAGGTTGGAATCAGGATAATGAGGCAACATCTGACCCAGAACGGGAAGGATTAGTCATACAAAGTCACAGATATGCCAGAAGTATTTAAAAGATGATAAAATCAAGCAATACACTTGCTTTTAATTCTTGCTTGGGCTAGAAGGATGCTGTAGATCTTATCAAGACAACAGTTAAGCAGCTGAGATATTGCAACAAAGTGTGTGGGAAAAATCCATTAAAACATGAAGCAAAGTGTTAAAGGAGGAAAAGCAGACTCTGGAAAGGTAGCTGCAAAGTTCTGGAGGGCTGTTCCTGCAAATTAAACATAAATGCAGCATCTCCACACTTGTTTTTACAGAGAGAACAGGAACACGCCATTGTAATCTTGTGATTTTGAAGACATACTGAAATTCGAGGCTAAGATGCACTAGCACACAAGGTGGGTACGAAAACTGTACCAGAAAACACAGCCAGCGTGGGAGCTGCGGTAACAGAAATGGGGTGAAATTTCAACACTTCAGGCCAGGACCCTCGAGAACTGTTCTTGGCTGCCCTGAGCTGAAGTCTCAGACATGTTGCCTCAGCGCACCCCAGGCACAGTACTAACGTGAAAGGCGACATGAGAAGGAGGGCGCTTTAATTCCAGCTGCAAAACCTACAAAGAAAGGTTGTTAGGATAATCAGAGGAGAGACTACTGCCTGAGGGAGCGTTCAGAGCTTGGGTTGTTTCACACTGCAAAATGAGACACCATTGTCTGTTGAATCCTTCAAGAAGGAAAAACTGTTATTTCAACTGAAGGGCAGAGCTGACAGAACAGCAAGTGGGTATAAAACAAACTGCAAATGCAAAATCTCACAACTATGAGAGTAATGAAAAACAGTGGGGGCACCCACTAACCAAAGTTTTACCTCTTATAGAAGAGACAACAGGTCTCCTCTTTAGAAATGAGGCTGCTTCAACCCAGGAAGTCCTTTCCGATTCAGTGTATCGTGACCATACACAGTAACTTGTTTGTGTGTTGAAGACATTCATCAGCTTTGCAATATTTTCACAAGATAAAATTTCCATCCTACTGCAAAGCAGGAATTTCATTCACGTGTACCGAAGCCACAGTAGCTTTCTCAGCCCAGCTTACTACACGTTCGGTAAGAAGCAAAGCACACGGTAGCACTAAAGGCACAAACAGTACCAGAGCTGTTTGGCAGTACTGGTGATATTCCCTGGGAAATATTTTGCGATTCAGAAAGAATCTTCTGAACAGCAGGTGGATAAAATACCTGTTTTAACACAAAAACTATTGAGGGGAAACCTACAAATATCCCATTTGTGTCACCTTTCAGAAAAAAAAAGGCCTTATTTTGGGTTACTAAGGTATATGCACACCACTTGCAAACACGTACACAAAACTCCTTAGAAGCTATCACATGAGAAACTGTGTCCCTAACTCAGCCATCCTGTCTTTAAAGCTGTATTATTTTAGACTGTTCTGATCCTTCTCACTCTTGGGCTTAAAATTATTAGCCTTAAAATTAGCAAGCATTTTGATACTGTTTTATATTTTGATAGTACCCTAAGTTCTATTGTTTTTTTCACTTATTCATATGAATGCCTGCAGTGAATAAATATTACATGACATCTGTCTTAAACATGAAATGCACAAACCATCCAAGGATGGGTTCACTCCATTGACAAAACAATCTGGTTTCTCACTCCGAATCCTTCACCCTTTTTGAAAGGAATGGTTAGAGGCTACTTATCTTCTTTGGATGTTATTATGCAATCCTGTTCATTTTCCAGGCTCTCCAGCATTATAGATTGAAATGGATTTGCATCACTGACCATCGCCATTGCTCAGAGTTGCAACATCTCACACCTCTTTACTCAATCTCTCAGTCTACATATCACCCCAGCTATTATAATCAGTATGCACTACTCCATTTATTTTATCAGCACCGAGGCAGTGTGATTCTGATCACTGATATGAAGAAAAACTTCTTTTCCCCTTATGACAGCTGTGCCAGTTGCTCTGTAGCCTCATGAAAGTCACAATGAGAAAAAGGTAACAGCTATAGGCTCAGTCGTGCAGTGCAGGGGAGTAGGGTTTCTTCTTTTTCTGGTATTTTTATTATCCACACAATCAGAACAGTCACTTTCCTGTTGGAATTAATTCTTTTTCTCCAGTGTACATAAAAAAAAAAAAAATAATACAAATTCAACCAAATTAGGAAAATAAATTATCCCTCACATTGAGAACACATATGCTATGTTTCAATCCAAAGCAAGTTTCTGCAATGAAGGTATCAATCCATCCTAGATATAAAACCAAATCGGATATTGAAGTCTTACACCTGTAAAAAAGCAGAAATAGAAAAGTAGAAATTCAGTGCACTGATTTCAGCAGGACACACTCTAGCTAGCCCTAAGGAATCAGATCAATTGTGAAAGTTCAATATTAATAAAAATTAAAACCTCTACTCGTAACAGAAGCCATAGGACCATCTTTGCTTCCTTATCAGGTTTAGGAGTTTCATTTTACAAGAAGCTGCTATCACAGTGAGCCAAGGCAGAAATACACATCTGCAGGGTTTGGGATGTTGGTTTGTTTCAGGGAGCAGGGGAAGAGATAGTGGGTGTCAGTTGTTTTTAAAGAAAATAAATGGCAATTTACAATTTTTACAACAAACAGATATGTTTTTGAAAAAGTAGCAGTAATAAGTAACTTGTATTCCATATTTTAAGCTCAATGTGTATCCTCTTTAAAACAGGTTAGATCACAACATGCTGTGGAGCACTCATTCTACTTCCCTCATATCAGTATCCACAGCTGTTTTCCCCCGCCTCTCTCATGAATACGCACATACTCTCTCCCCATCCTATTATAACCATACACAGCATGCAGGGAAGTGGGGATATGCCCCCAGCAGCAGGACCCCCTGTCTCAGTAGCACAGCGTGGTCTCACTTCAAGCACACACAAAGTCAATTGTTTCCCCTCTTCCAGCACATGAATACATTCAGAGTTACAACACACAACCTTATGGAAACAAAGAGATACTGAGCAATTTATTACAACACACAACCTTATGGGACCAAGGAGGTTCTGATCAATTTATTGATGCTCAGAACAACTAAAAGACACCATGGAGGATACAGATATTTCAGCTCTGTGTCTGCCCCCTCTGTGTACATGAATCCTGCATAAAGGTGGACTCACTGCAATGATCACGGATCAGTGAGAATTAAACATAATGCCTGTCTGGAGGGACATCACACAGCAGTGGGTTGGTTTCACAGCTTAATCAGTTAAAGGCACCCAAGTCCCTCTTGGTTGCTGCCATGTGCACCCCCCAGCACATCCAGCAGATGCCTAGAAGCATCACGGGAAATTACAGTCGGGATTCAATGATTCCAAGCATTTATGACTATTTATTCCTAATCGAAGTTTCTATAAACAAGTCAAGGTAACTGAGGGCCAGGGCTATTTTAAAACATTCCAAGTTTATAAACGAAGGAGTGAGCACTTAGGCAGGAGCACCCAAACAGGTGCTGGGAAAAAACTTGACCCTAATTAACCCCTTTAAAGAACCGCTTAGGATAAGCAAAAAAATAAATAAAATCATCATCAGGCCAGATGGTGGCTGGGTTTGGTTTGGTCTGGGATTTTTTGTGAGGATGATAAATCTTTAAACTTTCCATTTCTGTTCCATCAGCTGTAATTTTCACATTGCTGTTTTTCAAGAACGCAAAAAAAAAGAAATCACAGTCCATTTGGTGGCCCATACACTTGACAACCAACAGTTGCCATACATACACATGCTACCAATCAACACAGAGAGGATGCTTCCCAAAGGCCCTCTCCAAGGATTAAAGACCTCACTCAGCTGTATGAGCAGCAGACTATTGCAAGGACAACTACTTAAAAAAAATACAACATGCCAGCATATTCCATAAACAGGTTCTATTGAAGTCATACATTTAAAACAAAAACAAAACAAAACTGAAGACAGCATTTGATATTAAAATGAAAATACTATTCCTATTCCATCTGTGATTCTGCCCCCATTAATTCCTATCTTAGCACTAGAAAGTATAAGCATAGCAACCTTTTGCGAATCAGTTCAGGTCTGTCTATGGGATTAGATTCAGTAGATGGCTCAGGGTGTCACAATATTTTCCAAGGGCACTTTATTTGCTGTCTGAAGATACTCTTGAAAATGATTTCTCGGTCATTAATTATTCATTCTATTCCTTATAATCAGTTATTTTAATTAGTATCCCAGCCAACTTTGCTGAGGATCCCACACTTTTAGTAATTAGGGGCAGCTCATTGTCCCTAATTAACTTCAGACATAGCAAGACTATTGCTTTGTTACTTCAGCTGTTTTTATGTTTGCATTGCATATTCTGTCCTGCTTTACTGGTTCAGAAAGGAGACTGCCCTGTTGTGCTGTTTATCTCATTTAGGTCCCATCTCTCTTGACTCTGTGTTAGTTGCTGTATTTTAAATCCTTCTGACTTTCTCTTAAGTCTTGTCTACACTGGATCAGTGTGACACCAGAAAAGTGCATCTGAACAGTAAAACAGTTCACACTGAGGGCCTAAAGTCTAAATGTTTTAGACTCTTCATTTTGTAAATTGCAGTCTAAAACATTGCCCACCCCAGCCTGTGGGATGTCAGGGCAATGAGGGAGGAAACAACTCTTCATCTCACAGTAACAGCAGTCCCGTAAAGTACTACTCATCCTACAGACAGAGTGTCCAGGTGAGAGCCACGCACAAAAATATTCACATACTCTGATACTAGTGGTGACTGGTCTGCAGATTTGGCAGATCACCTTCAGATTACATGGTTAAGAATTACATTGTTAGCTTATTTCCTTTCCAGCAACACATAAGCAAAATATATCTATATATCCTGAGGCTGCCAGATCTCCATTCTCGTATTACCTTTATGAGATGTTTTATTTTTTATATTCCAAACAGTAAACCACAGGGCTTATATACACAAAACTTAGACAGTCATTGTCTAACATTTATTATCACATTAAAAGGCCTGGAAACATTAAGTAAGGGTACCTAAAAACTTGGATGGCAGAGAAAGACAATGTTGAAAGTTGGCCTTAAAAACCTCAAGTGATGTTTTTAAAGTAACTGAATTTGGGAGCCAAAGCATGCTGAAAAGAACCCTCAGTAGAATCTGTATCGCAGAATATTTAAGCTAAAATGCTTCTAATTGTTTCACAACCAAATAACAGTATGATCAGAACCTCCACCACTTGTAGCACATACGTGGTTATGACAACCATATTGCATCTGGTATTAAGTCATCACAAGCTGGATCTAGGTGTCCATTCAAGCAAATGCTCCAACTCTGCAAGTTGAAGATTACTAGAAAAATGGAGTTTGTTAAATTCTGTCTCCAAATAATACTGGTATTTGTTGCTCTTCAGTCCCCACTAATTTGAGACTGAAAAATCCTCTGCCTTTTAATGACACTGTTGGAAAGAGAGAGAATAAAAGGTGAACTGATTGCTAAGATGATTTAGTATCAGCTCCACACCAATAAAACAGTTCTTTATTTACTTTCTTTGCTTATGCTCCTTCCATAAGGAGACCAAAATAATAAAAAGGTCAATATTAATATTTTAACACTAATGCATATTTGATGTTTTAAACAGTTAGAATGGTGAAACATTCGTAGAACTCTTCTGAACGAGAAACAGGCACCAGTACCTTGCTACAAGACCTCAGCATATATAATTCAGAAATAAATGAAGGCATGTATGAGCAATAGGAAAAAAGCGGGAATGCTCCCCAGCAGAAGCCAGCAAGACAAATATTTGGCACAGACTGCCTGGAGGTGGATTTATTTTTTTTTTAAAGAAAACTCATGAAAATACCGTAAGAAAAATCTAAACAGAAAAAACTGCAACCTTCTGCAGAAAAAAACATCTGTGACCATGAAAACACTGTTTCCCCAGTGCACCGTATCCTACCAGTCTGATTTCCATGGACTCCAACTTCTGAGCACCAAGTTACTCACCAACTCTTTGCCCTTGTTATTCTGTATTACACTGACATGGATATTGAGACTATTCACTTTTTCCAGCTTAATCCTTATCTCTTTTTCCTAACCCAATATCTTTCTCGAAAACTCTTATGCCCAAGACATTCCTCCTTCATTTCTGTTTCACACTGAAAAGCGTAACTCTCATGACCAGTAGATTTCTCTGCTACAAATTCATTCCCCTTAATTTTTCCTTGCTGAACAGCTCCTCTACTCCAAAATTAATTCAGTGTCACATACTTTCCCAACACTTTCAACTCAGTCCATGAAACTCTCCCTCACCAATTGCCATTTCTCCTCTAATCTTTGTAGATGTACATCATCTCTTTGGAGAGCTCAGTTACACACTATCTGTGGTTTGTCCTTTCTTCCACGTCCTTGTCGGTGGCCCAAGAAAGTCTATTCAAAGTACTATCCCAAGGATTTTTTCATGTGTGTCTATACTATCACTCAGAGTATCCCTCCGGCACTTTCATTAAACAGAAGCTGTTGCCTCTATTTCCAAAACCCCACAGTCAAGATAATCGAACATAAATTAATAATTAATGCATGAGAGAAAAATGGAAACAGAGCTGGAGAACAATTCTTGTACAATCCTTTTCCTCTAATTTTTCTTCACCAGGTAATGTAGCTCTGTTCATTCTTCATGATGCTGGTAATTAATGCTTTTTTCCTTCTTGACAGGAAAAACACTCAAGAACATTCTTAAACTTATGCATACAAGTAATCACGCTTGAAGAGAAGCATAAGCTTTCACAGAATCACAGAATCACAGAATCCCAAGGGTTGGAAGGGACCTAAAAAGATCATCTAGTCCAACCCCCCTGCAAGAGCAGGGTAACCTACAGTACATCACACAGGAACTTGTCCAGGCGGGCCTTGAATATCTCCAGTGTAGGAGACTCCACAACCCCCCTGGGCAGCCTGTTCCAGTGCTCTGTCACTCTTACAGTAAAGAAGTTCTTCCTGATGTTAACGTGGAACTTCCTATGCTCCAGTTTACACCCATTGCCCCTTGTCCTATCACTGGATATCACTGAAAAAAGCCTAGCTCCATCATCCTGACACCTACCCTTCACATATTTGTAAACATTGATGAGGTCACCCCTCAGTCTCCTCTTTTGCAAGCTAAAGAGACCCAGCTCCCTCAGCCTCTCCTCATAATTTATCTCCTTGCTGCAAAATAAATATGAAATAAATTCTTTTGGGCAAGTACCATCAACATCTAGAGAATTTTAAGCAAAAAATGAGAAGCCTTCAACAGTTAAGGCTGTGAAAATAACCTTCAAAACACAAACCTAAGCTGATGCAGCCTGGTACTCACATGCAAACACTCTGTCTCTCCTGCTGCTCAGTTTCCCCCACACAGCAACAAACTGAAAACTGCCTTTTCACAGCTGCTGTTCCGAAACCTGGGGGAATCAGCTGTACCGCGCGAGAACTGGGCTGCTTTCAATTTGATGCCAAAACTTCTAGGCAGAAGCGGGCATTAGAGATAGGCACTAGGCAAACGGAGCAGTTCAGCAGATGCTGTTCCTCTCCCTGCCTCCCCTCCTGAAGGCCAACAGCTAGAAACCAAGGAGAATCCTGAGTACCAGACCTGTGCGTGCCACAGCCCTCAGCAGGCAGCAAGAAGAGTAAGTTGGAAAGAAATACAAGAGGCATCTTTGCAGCCACTGTGCAAAAGAAAAAAAAAAAAAAAGAAAAATTATATGAAAAGAGACTCGAAGATTAAAAAGTTTAAAAACCTTAGAGGCTGGCACCCAGTTCAGACACAGGTAATATACTAACTGGGGACCAGTACAATTTAATACAGGCCCAGGGTCAAGGAACAAAGACTAGCACCCCAGTACTCATCCCTCAACCAGCTGAGGAGAGGCAGAGCCAAGCACTTTCCTAGAAGAGCACACGTCACCCCATCAAGTTTTGTCCCTGGGCTATTAGCTTTCCAGTTCTAGCAAGCATAGAAATAAAAGAGAAGCAGCAGGAGATAAAGATGTGTTCAGCTAGCAAACTAGGAGACATCTATACACAAAAAAGAAACAAGGATAAGAGGAAAGTAGAACACAAATACAGAGGTACATTAAAACAGGAAAACAATATACACCAAAGCAACTTCTTGATGATATTCAACAATATTAAAAAGCAGTGACACAAAGCCAGAAAGAGAAAAAATTAGTCTGATAAGAAGCATACTGTTCAGATACACAAATTACAATGTCAGAGTAACAACTGCCTGCCAAGGGTGAGAAATGCAAGGCAGGCCAGCCAGGAAATTCCCTTGTACTGCTTCAGCAGTGATAGTGACAGTCAACTGATCCTTCAAACTCCCTGTCACCTCCCCTATAGAAAAAACTAGTAAATAGTATTCCTCTAGGACTTTTAATAGGGTATTTGCCAACAGAGTTAACGTACTCATCATATCGCATGGGTGACAGAAAGAAACACTGTCACTAATTCAGGGAAAAAAAAAAGGCCCACAAACAATAATTTAAGAAATAACTAGATTTCAAAGGCAAGTATAGGTAAAATAGGGAAAACAAAACAAGCAAGCAGAAGAAGAGACTGATCAATTTCTCAGCATAGTAAACTAGGTTTGCAGGCTGTCCCTCCATGTCCACTTCATTACATAGCGGCTTATCAAAGCCTCCTTTTCCCAGCACTGGCTGTTGGCCAAGCCATGCCCATCAGTGCTGAGCTGGTGGGGCAGCAGAAGATTAAAACATCACTCTGATGGATTGCCATGTCTGAAGCAGCACTGGAGAGAAGCAGAAGGCTCTGCTCTTGTCACCCTTCAGAATTTCTTCAGCCATGGTAGACTCAATTGCCGTCATGAGCAACTTCCCTAGTGCAGGCAAGAACAACTCCTTCCCCAGAGAACAAGTTCTGACTGGGGTAGTAAGACCTATTTGCAAATAATCTTGTCTCAACATGTATAGAGCTGTGTAAGCCACCATGTTAACAGGCTTTGACAGGATTTGCCAGAACACCCTATACTCACTTGACTGAAAACAAACTACATGCAGCTTTGAGCATCATGACAAGTTGTTATCAAGGTGTTTGCAATGAGGAAAAACAAAGAGGCAAATAAACTTGATTTAAAATGACTTTCTGAAGCACTTCACCAAAAAAAAAAAAAAATAAAAATTGAAATTTGTAAACAAAACTTTGAAGGTAGGAATGGAAGACATGTTCGTGGAAAGCTCTTCAGAAGCATTTTCATCAGATGTTTTCCAGCTAAGCTCTTCCTCTGAAATGTTTCTGCAGTTTCAGGCAACAACAGCTTCGGATGTACTCTCCTTGCCACCTTAACAGTGGGGGAAAACAACATCTTATGAAAGAGTCTCAGAAGCTAAAAGACATTTTTTCTTTCCCAAAACAAGCTCAGACAATAAAAAGTGAACACATTCCCAGCTCAAAAGCAAGGATAAATAGGGTTTGGGGCAGCAGAAATAAAGACATTGAGAAGAAAACTGTGATCATGAGAATGAAGTCTACCCCTGTACCCAACATTTTCCTGGTAAAGTTATTTAGTGTACATGTATCATTACAAACCTATTCTTTAAAGCCCAAGAAACCACGAAAGAACAACCTCACGGAGTTCAGATGAAAATAAATTACTGATTATTACCACCCCTACTTTTGAGAATTAACTACAAGTCACTGGCTTTTATCTACTCACGATTGAGCAGGTGGACAGAAGAGATGGCAGAAAAACAGGCCATCATGTACTGACGAAGTGAACTCATTTAGCTAAGATTTCTAAACAGTCAGCTCAATTACTCAGTTCTGCTACTTACCACCTATGAAAGCAGGACCTGAATGATCAGCTTCAATCCACTAAGCTCCATGTGCTGCGAAATCTTGTCTAGTGTAGGAGGGTTACCTCTCCCCCAGGCCTGGGTTTCACTGTGACAACTTGATTACTACAGGAAATTTTAGAATGTTGAGGAAGAAAAACACTAGCGAACTTTTTTGTTGTTGTTGTTAGTCAATTGTAGCATTTCACCATCTCTTCCTTCTTTGGGAACTTCAACTCTGATTAACCTCCCAGATACAGAACCTGGCACTGGCACACACTCCCCGAGTAAAACCAAGTATGTACATACAAGTATACAACTGATTAGTACAAACCACAGCTACCAGGGTCATCATCTAATCACTGACTCTGTACATTCACATGCTTTCCCTTAATGAAAGACAGTTACACAGGGAATGCACTCCTTTTCACTACCTAAATCCCATTTATGGACAAATTCAACCTGCTGGTTTGAGATTCAGTTTGGCTGAGGTAAGAGAGAAGAAGGAAGAGGAATGGGATTAATTAGCTCTCCTTGTCTTTTGTTGGGCTAGAAATTAAGAGATGTGAAATATGTTCCAGAGGACTCATTAAAAAAAAAAAGCAGAAATTACAAGAAAGTGACAAAGTCTCTATAAACCACAGACAGACAAAACTTGCTTGATAAAAGCATAAGAGGTAATGCACTGATGCATTAATATTTCTCCAAAAGTCTGGAAAATATATGACTAAATGTCCATAAAAAATACTGGAAATACATTATGAAGTACATATTAGTTCTACTCTGCAGAACTCTACTCTTTGTCAGGACCTGCTACCCCACCTTGAAAAATCCTGCCAAGCTTCAATTTCACATCGACAATATCGGTTTATTCTTCCTCCTTCACCACAAACCTGCCAACGACCAGAGTAAGGAAGGATGCAATATTAGGTCACCAACTAACTCTGAACAGTTAAAAGGAAAAAAAAAAAAAAAAAAAAAAGAAGGGTATTTTTACCACATATCCTGCAGATTTAAAAAAGGAATTCAGCCAAATTACAGAAGTATGTGTTTCAGCAAAGTCTGGGCTAAATTACATTGAATTTGGCATTAAAAACAAGTTAGTGGGGTTGATAGACTCTGGTGAATTATGATAGCTCTTTTTTTTCTTAAAGTTTGATGTCTTTTTTTTTTTTTTCTAATTAATTTTATCTACCACAGTAAAGCTGAGCTAATTTTACTTAGTGAGAAGAAAGGACAACAGTGGAATGAAACACTGCCTGCATTTAAAATTCTTTACGTTAATTAGTATAGCCCAGTCCATTAAGTATGATGGTTTCAAGATACCATATAGTACATTTTAATCTGATACTGAAGCAAGAACATCAAGAAGACAGCCATATTATAAACCATTTCCTTACTGATATTACAATGCAATTGAGGATATTTGATATATGAATTCCATCTCATTCTCTTACTGGATAATATGTTCCACATTAAAAAAAGCAGCAAACTGCATTCTGCAATATTTCCTCAGCAATATGCCAAATGAACTAGCAGAAAGAACAAATTACTTCTGCTCTCAAGCAGGGTGGATACTATTCTTAGGTTATCAGAACGACTGCTGGTGCAAAAGCTTTATGAAGAGTGCACAACCAGAGACAGGCAGACTGGGCTGAGAGCTGGAACCACAAAACATCGTAGGTTCAGGTCTGAAACCATACCTTGGACCATTATCTGATGATGATGGACAAGGCATACAGTAGTTAATGGCTCAAATTAAGCAACACAGGAAAGGAATCTCAGTCCAGCTCGCAATGGACAGCCAGCCACATCACTCAGGATGTGAAGCAAAAAAAGAGCAGGAATTTAAGGGACAGTCCACATCTGTATTGTATCTTGGCAGTGAGAAAAGTCATTCAGGAAATAAGACAGACTTTTACTCTATGGAACTTGACTCCAGCTATCACACATCCACAAGTGTCTTACTACAGGACACAGCCTAAGACAGGTGGTTATACTCTCACTCCTGAGTCTGACACAGGGCCACCATGCAGCAAAGAGTGCAAAATCCAGAGCAGAAAAGAAGGCTCCTTCATGCGGCTCTCAGCAATCCCGAGCTATCAAAGCAGGTTTTCTGAACTCTCAAAACTCAGAACCAGTTCTGCTACTCTCTATTTAGTAATTCACTGGGTAATATATCAAACTGCCAAATAAAGAGGAAGGAAGTTTATGTGCATTTCATTACTTCTAGGCAGAAATGAAACTCCCAGAAATAATTATTTTTTGTGCTATGTCTTATTTAAACTAGTTCCTGATGAACAAAAGAGGACAAATCATCCTTGTCCAGCAGCTAAACTCCTAAACATGGCAAAAATCTCTTTCTGTATATAGCAGTTAAACCAAAAGTCAGAGTTCACTTAAAAACAGTAATTAGCAAGAGTAACAGCTAATTTTAGGTGTCAAGTAAATTCTGTCAATCAGCCTGTGCATTGCTCATATGTTAAATTCACAACTGTTGTATTCTTGTATTTGCTGCACATCAGTAATCTCTTTTCATACATTTTACTAATAAAAGTAACTTGTACTGTAGTTATGTTTAAAGCACAGTTCCTATACTTAGTGACTGAGATCAGTGAGAACTTCCAAAATGCTCAGTACCTGCTGCAGCTGACGGCCACAACTTGGAAGCTAATGAGGAAAATTTCATCAAGAGGAAGGCGATGCACAGATGGGCTGTGCGATCTCACCTCTGGAGGCTTCTGTGCCTCCTGTTTGAGCCTAGACTGATGTCAGCACTCCATGAGATCGCCTCTGGCTTTGTCCAGGGGTCAGTCACACTGAGATGACCTAAAGATGTCCCTTTACAATGTCATTTCTATGACTGGTTTGGAGTGGAGAGTCCTCAGTGCGGTGGTAAAAATTCTCATTTTGCCAGATTTCCTTTGGCTTCCTGCTTACAAGATGTCTTCATACAGGCTTCACAGTTTAAGTACCTAACACTTAAAAACCAAAATGTTCTTCCAGAAATAATGTTATTTTTACCACCATGTTAACTTGTCAGAGAACGCACTAAGCACAAAGTATCTGTAACAGGCATAATTCAGCCACCCCAAAACATTCAGTACTGAATTTTACAAAGCATTAGAGATATGAAAGTACTAAGATCATAAAAAGTCAAGTTCATAAAAAGCCAAGAATTCCTTTTTGTGCCCTTTCACTATGCCTCTGGAAAGTGATGTGGAAGGGTTTTTTTTAGTTTCTTCTCTGATTTGATTTGGGTTTGCTTGTTTTATAGAATTGAAAGTAAAATATATATAAAAAAAAAAAAACAAAACAAAACCCACACCAAAACCAAACAGCTATGCAAGTTTTTTAGAGCAAACCTTTCAAGAACTAAGCTTTTCAGTGCTTTTCTGGAAATAAAGTTTTGAAACAAGGTGCTCTAAGTATTCTATCCAATCGCTGGGAAGTAACAGAGAATAAGCACTGTTACAGCATAAAACCCTATCACAGACTTGCCAATTCTCAGGAGCTTGTCTCTGGTGCACTAGATGAGGAGAATAACTCTGGTCAACCTCCACCAGAAGGCCCCTCTCATCATGATAACTGTTTCCCTGTACAAAGACCTCACTTAATAATTGCTGGAACAAACTAGTTTTCTTGTTCATCTCTGTATTAAGGCAGAATTGGCTGAAGTTGGGCACAGATGGTGAGAGCGCGACTTGCGGGAGGCACCTCCCGGAGGTTTAACTCCATCCAGCTCGCAGCGCAGAGCAGCTGAGTATCTTTTCCCGTGCAGAACGGCCCCGCCGCCCGCTCTCCGCGCTTCCATCTCCTCGGCACGGCGGCTTTCAGCGCGGCTCTAAAACTTAACAGACTTTACCCCGTTCACTGAGGGGTTTCTCGCTGACCGGGCTGGTCCGCCGAAGCCGCGCTCACACCAAGCTTTGCAGAGCCCGCTCTAACCCTGCCCCGCCGGGCCACAGAGCCCGCCCCAACCTGTTGCGGGCCAGAGAGCGGCGGCGGCAGCAGCCTTATGGGGCGGACGGCGCGGGACGGCCCGACGCGGGTAGCGCAGACGGCGGGGCTCACCTTCTGCTGCCGGCGGGCCATGTCGGTGGGCTGCTTGGCGTTGAAGGGGTGCGCGATGCACCTCGCGATGAACACGTAGAGCTGCAGCCGGAGCCGCTTCTCCCGCTCCTCTCGCTGCAGGCGCTCCTGCTCTTCCCGGCCCTCGCTCAGCACCGAGGGGCTGGGGCTGGCCGACCGCGCCGCGCCGGCCTCCCTGCCCCGGGCGTCCCGGGCCGGCGGCGGCAGCGAGCGCTGGGAGCTGCCGCCCGCCGCCACCAGCACGTCCCGCCGCTCCTCTTCCAGCAGCTCATCGGACTCCTCCTCGCTGGACGAAGGGTCCAGCATCGCGCTCGGCGGGCGCGCCCCGCGGCAGGGCGCGGAGCGAGCGGGGAGCGGCGCGCACCTTTCCGGACACGTCGAGTTTACACACGGACTGTTTCCGACCGGCGGCGGCCGCGGGGCGGGCAGGGGAGGCGGGGTTTGGGAAGGGGGTCGAGCCTGGGTTGCCGTGGGAATTGCTCCGAGCGGCTCCCGGCGGAGGCGGGGCCGAGGCCGGCCTAACACCTCCGGGCGCCCGGAGCGGGGCAGCGGCGTGCGGGTACTGGGCCGAGAGGGGTCACGCCGACCCGCCCGTGCCTCGGCCCGGCCCGGCACGGCACGGCACGGCACGGCTGCCCTGCTCCCTGCGACGGGAGCAGGTGCTGGCCCCGCTGGGCAGCGCTGGGCTGCTCGGGCCCTGCGGATGCTGCCCTGGGCAGTGCGGGAGATTCGGCAGCCGACCGCCGGCCGGCTCCAACAGCCGGGGGACGCCGTGCTGGGGAGAGAGAGCGGGGAGCTGTGCCCTCTGCGCGGGTTGGTTCCGCTCGGCACGGCACGGCACGCCTCGGCTCACCGCTGACCCCCGGCTCGCTGGCACCCTGTGCTATGTAGTGGGGGGGGGAAATGAGAGGCATCTCGAATAGCCCTAGAAAAAGGAGCCGCCGAAGCCATGCTTTTCAGTCAGCTGAGGCTGAAGCCTGTGTTGCCCTGCAAAGCACTTCTGCTGAGAGCCTGCTGCCACAAACAAGTAGTTCATATCTCTGAAATCATTGTTCCTGACTGCCTGTGGAGCCAGACAGGCTCATATTAACAATGGGTATCTTCCCAGTTAACAAACATGAAAGCATACCATTATCACTCTAAACTGAAATAAAAAAGGCTTCACTATGTGAAAGCTAAATTTCTGGAGTCTGATGTGGTGGTTGCCCTGAGGACAGCAGGGACATCGGAGTTCATGGGAATCAACAAGTCCTTCTCTTGCTCCCTCCACACCATGTGGGATGGTGCCGGTACCAGGGAGGATGTGGGAGGTACTGAACACGGTGGGATCATGGGCCAGAGATACGAACGCTGGAGGATCGCGCTAGTTAGCTGGAGGGCAGTGTCCCCGTGTGCTGCTTTAACATGAGAGCAGCAGAGGGTCAGCCCACACAGCCCTAGGCCTCTGCTCAGCCGCAGCAGCAAGTTTGCAAAGCCCTGCATGGAAACTTCACAAACTCGGAAGGCCTACCCAGTTCTGTATGAGCTGGGCTGGGCTTTGAGTGGTGAAAGGCTCTAGTCCATTACCGATATTTTGAAGCACCCAGTCTTCCAGCAGGGTGTTTAGGAAAGGACCTTCAAGGGCAGCAGTTATCTCCCGAGTTAGCCGGGTTTCAGCAGGTGGGCAGCAGCTATTAGCTAGATGGCAGCATTAAGCACGAGTTGTCTGGGTTCTGCCTCTGGATCTTTACCCGGGGAATAAGGTGCAGCACGGGGGAAGAGCCATGTGGAAAAACACGCTGGTTTTCTTCGAAGTTTGGGATCTGGGGGTAGCAGTTGTATACAGATGGGTGGATTATTTATAGGGTCGGCTTGTGTCCTTAACATTTAACTGGTAATAGTAGATAAAATCTGTGAAAAGCAGAAAAGCAGGGAAAAGTAGGAATGTCAACCTATTGAATATCTCTGGTCACATTTCCTTAGAGCAAGAATTGCTCAAGCCTATTTTTGTGGGTACCACTATCACCAGTCTCATGTCAGTGTTTATTTTCCCAATGTATGACTGGCAAGCAGTGCCACTCCTGTAGTAGATAAGAGGTAGTTCTATGAAAAATATGAAACTGGTTACTGTAAACTACTTTTTGACTAAGAGCAATACAATGTATACTCAGATTTGTGGGGGACCTTTTACAATAACTTATTCTAATGGCAAGTAAAAACAATACAGTAACACTGTAAAAAACTTCTTTTTTCTTACCTTTACTGAAGATAGGAGTGCTATTTGCTGCTTTCTTCAGGCACTTAGAGCATGCATTTAAAATGTCTTTCCTGGAGCTGCATGCAAAGGACCTTTAGCAAGGAGTGAGAGTCTTGTACTTTGCTTTCAGGGCTCATCTATTCTCATTGTATCTCCTATTTGGGGAAAAAGATAAAACCAAGAACTATTCAGATTTTGTTTTCTATCAGACCAGGCTCAAAATAGAATGTTTTCAACTTGGAATTGACTGCATTGATAAAATGATTTGACAGTATCTACCAGCATATCTAACCATTTAGGATGAACCCTCTTACTTTCTGCATCTACTTTTAACATGACCCTTTATTTGGTATTGTGTGTTTCCATTCTGTAGAGCTACTATCATCTAACAATAGTTGAGTTTTTGTTTCTGATCTCCTGCTGCTTGTTGGTTCTGGTTTTTGTCTGGTGCATTTAAATGCGGTGTCTTATATTTTAAACATTCCTGTAGAGCATGAAAGCCACCCTTCCTGAGTCCCCTTTGTCTACTTTACTTACATTGGTGGTATCCATCTCCTAAGATTCAGTTGGAACTTATCCCTCTATTCCTCAAGTGTTTGTGTATGCTGCTCAGAGGGCTAAGTACACGAATGTCACAGCAGAATATTTATATTGAAATACCTATAAGCTTACAAAATCTGATTACAACGATGAAAGGTCATTAATTAGTTCTCATCAAAATAATGTAACCAAACCCATTTTATTTGTACTTTCTCTTCACTTTGTCCAAACTCAGCACAGATTTATTTACAGTTGTACTCATTCAAATGCAATTTTTTCTGCCTAGATGTTATATTTTGCCTAATTTAGTTTGTAGAGCTCATTTATTTTAACAAAATGGTGTTAAGAACTTGACTGTTCTTTTTTTATGGCAATGAAATGAGGATTTTGTCAATAAAGCTTGATATTTAGGGATAAAAGAAGCAGTAAAAATAGTGTTGAAAAATTCAGCTTTAAACTGATCTAAATTTTTTATTTCAAAGTGCAGATAAAAATTTTATGTATGTTTTCAAATCCTTCATTTGTGAAAATACATGACTAAAAATATGGTGTATAAGAATATATTTGTGCTCAGTAAAGATTTCCTATTATAGAATCAGTGCCTTGTAATTCACATATAAACTATTGGTCATAAAATTCATTATTATCTTGAGGCTCAGTAGTTCACAATAATAAGTTTTAGCTTGATGCCGTGTATTGTCAGTTTAGACACTTCTTGTACTTTTTCCTTAATGCTTTGGATTACCAAATTGTCATTAAGCAAGAATCTCACCTTATGTTATTTGTAAGCAGGTCATAACCACAGCCAGGCATAACAATGATGTTTTTAGGGTGCTTTGTAATTGCTTTAGCATATATACAACCATGTATAACATGGTCATATATGTATATATATAATATATACGTGGGAATGTATATGCAGTGGGTGGTGGGTGAAGTATGGTCTTCCCTTTGCCTTACCCATTGTGACCACCTTTGTTTGCATACTGTGAACTTGCGGAGAAAAACTTGAAAGCATGAAAGAATACTGCCACAAAAGTACAAACCCTAAAAGTAAAGTAGAAGAAATAGACGCATTATTATGTTTGGGGTTTGGGTTTTTCTTTTTTCATCATATGATGGCGAAGCTCAGCATGTCTTGGTTTTGTGGCCTGGCTTACAGTTTCTGAAGGCATCTGACTGTTGACACTACTGTACATTAATATGTCTGAGTTTTTACTCAAGCAAAAACACATAGTAGAGATAGTATGCGGGCATGTGCAATAGGTAATATGGATTTACAATCCACCTGAAAGCATATTCGTTTGAAAGTCCAAAACAGTGCATTCTTTTTGTGATGAGCAGTGTCCAGTAGATCTTCATAATGATAAATTTATCAGCATTTGTATGCCAGTGGCTTGCAGTGCTCAGCTCCATGGTGTGAGAATTTTGTGCATAGCTGATATATTTCCAGGTCCTCCTGCTTTTCCATGCAGCAGATTATTTTATTCCTTTGTGAAGAGTATGCAGGAGGTGGCTAAAATTTCTGGAGGTTTCATTTCTGGAACATAAATTAATTTCATTTCAGAAATTCATTTCTCCCAGAGGCATGTCAGATGGTAGCTCCATATTAACTTCAAGTGTTCTGTGCAGATTCAGGTACTTGGATGGGAATTTATAGAGAGAAATCACAGACTAACACTATGGTGTTTGCCTCACTTAAAATGGGTTTGGCAGTAGTAACTGAGTGTTGAAGTAAATTAAGATCTTCAGGTTGTACTGACAAAATAAACAGAGCTTTCCCTAAAAACCAGGTTTGCCACCTATTTACTTCACAGTGGGTCTCACTATAGCACTATATAGGTGGTGGAACTCTGTGTAAACATTCACACAGCTTCTTTCTGATGTCTGATGAGATGATGGGATTAATTTTTTGATCCTCTCAACCACGTAAGCAAGTGGCAGAGCATGCACAGGCACAGAAGATGAAGACATTAAATCCTGTTTCTGTTGCACTCTTGCAGCCATCATCACACAAACACACAAATTCTGTTGCAAAGTCTTTCTTATTCACCACAATCTCTTTGCAATGATGGAGTATACTCATCTTTTACTACTTAAACACTTTTGCTCCACTGATCTGTATCAAGAGTTGCAGAAAATGTTCCTCCCAAACTATTCCGTTTCATTTGACTCCCTAAGAGTAATCATTAAACAAAATGGTCTTTGTCTCCTGATATTTCCTTTTGGCATGCCAGGCTGGATGCCAGTGTGCATGAGCTAGACATGTCTCAGACAAGAGGACAAGGAAAAATAAAGAGCATCCACATGCTGGATTCAGCTGACCAGGGTAACACAAGGAAGACTAAAGAGCATCCACATGCTGGATTCAGCTGACCAGGATAAGTGATGTCAATAGCTGATCCATATAAAGAAAAAAAAACTAAGTTAGATCCTAGGATTTCCATGTGTAATTTCCAGTTTCATAGCTCAAGTCCTGTTCATGCATATGTATGTAAATGCACAGAAATATGCGAGAAAATGGTAATCATATGTCCTGATCTAACATTGTGGAGGCATTGCATTACTTACAAGCTGTGCAGCATCAGTGTAATGAGCAGGCTATTGCTAAGAGGCCAGGTTAAGATTTATGTCAGATCATCACTTAGTACTAAAAGCCGTTCTAAAAAATGGAGATTTTTGAATTAATTTGGTTCAGGGTAGCCTTGTGTCTGAAATGTGCTGCTGTTCTCCACACCTTAAGCTCAAGTAATTAAGGCAATCTGATTTTTCAGTGTGGGGTTGAAAAAGTGACATTAATATCTCCTTTAAAAGTCTAAAGAAATATGCAAATATGTTTCTCTTAAAGGAATGTTTCTACCCACAAGAAACCTCTCTACCCTGCAACTTGTTTTCATTGGCAAAGGATATTAGGACCATGTATACCACAGGGTACATTGTCCTGTTACCTTCATAATGCCAGTGGAAATCTTAAAATTAGTCTTGGTATAGGTTAATGAATTTCTGAATTGGCAACATCAAGAAATGTACAGAGCCGTAAGGTAGTTGTTGTTTAATTGTAGTACATTAATACTTTCATGTGGTTGCTATCATTAACACACAGGTATCATTATTTTTACTAAGGATTATGACTGCTTTCTGAATACGTGTTTTCTCAGAAAGCCCAGATGATAAAAAACTTGCTGCTGTGAGGGGTGTGTAGTCTTGTGATCAAATAGTGGAATGTGGCATCTCTTAGGGGATAATACAGGTGCTGCATGTGTGATACTGCCAGACATTGCTAGCGAGCTCCAGTGATTCCTGTTACATCTCATAGAATCATAGAATCATAGAACAGTTAGGGCTGGAAAGGACCTTAAGATATCTAGTTCCAACCCCCCCTGCCATGGGCAGGGACACTTCACACTAAACCATGTCACCCAAGGCTCTGTCCAACCTAGAATATATACTGAATATTCTCTGTTGTAGAATATTATTTACTTGTTAAAATCAGTTGCTTTCAGTAGCACAGCATAGACTCTAAATTCACAGAATCACAGAATCACAGAATCCCAAGGGTTGGAAGGGACCTAAAAAGATCATCTAGTCCAACCCCCCTGCAAGAGCAGGGTAACCTACAGTACATCACACAGGAACTTGTCCAGGCGGGCCTTGAATATCTCCAGTGTAGGAGACTCCACAACCCCCCTGGGCAACCTGTTCCAGTGCTCTGTCACTCTTACAGTAAAGAAGTTCTTCCTGATGTTAACGTGGAACTTCCTATGTTCCAGTTTACACCCATTGCCCCTTGTCCTATCACTGGATATCACTGAAAAAAGCCTAGCTCCATCATCCTGACACCTACCCTTCACATATTTGTAAACATTGATGAGGTCACCCCTCAGTCTCCTCTTTTGCAAGCTAAAGAGACCCAGCTCCCTCAGCCTCTCCTCATAAGGGAGATGTTCCACTCCCTTAATCATCTTTGTGGCTCTGCGCTGGACTCCTTCAAGCAATTCCCTGTCCTTCTTGAACAGAGGGGCCCAGAACTGGACGCAATATTCCAGATGCGGCCTCACCAAGGCTGAGTAGAGGGGGAGGAGAACCTCTCTTGACTTACTAACCACTCCCTTTCTAATGCACCCTAAGATGCCATTTGCCTTCTTGGCCACAAGAGCACATTGCTGGCTCATGGTCATCCTCCTATCCACCAGGACCCCCAGGTCCCTTTCCCCTTCACTACTTTCCAGCAGGTCAACCCCCAACCTGTACTGGTACATGGGGTTGTTCTTCCCCAGATGCAAGACTCTACACTTGCCCTTGTTAAATTTCATCAAGTTTCTCCCCGCCCAACTCTCCAGCCTGTCCAGGTCTCGCTGAATGGCAGCACAGTCCTCTGGTGTGTCAGCCACTCCTCCCAGTTTTGTGTCATCAGCAAACTTGCTGAGGGTGCACTCAGTTCCCTCATCCAGGTCATTGATGAAAATATTAAACAGCACCGGTCCCAGCACCGACCCCTGAGGAACTCCACTAGTCACAGACCTCCAGCTAGATTCTGCGCCATTGACCACAACTCTCTGCCTTCTTCCTTTCAACCAGTTCTCGATCCACCTCACTACTTGATCGTCAAGCCCACACTTCCTCAGCTTATCTATGAGGATGCTGTGGGAGACAGTATCAAATGCCTTACTGAAATCAAGAAAAACCACATCTACCGCTCTACCATCATCCCTCCACCTAGTCACTTCCTCATAGAAGGCTATAAGGTTGGTCATACATGACTTCCCCCTCATAAAACCATGTTGGCTGTTCTTAATGACCCCCTCATCCTTGATATGCCTAGTGATGGAGTCAAGAATAAGTTGTTCCATCATCTTTCCAGGGATGGAGGTAAGGCTGACCGGTCTATAATTACCCGGGTCCTCCTTCTTGCCCTTCTTATAGATTGGTGTGACCTTTGCCATCCGCCAATCCTCAGGCACCTCGCCCATTTCCCACGACTTACCAAAGATGATGGAAAGTGGCCTAGCAATGACCTCCGCCAGCTCCCTCAGCACCCGTGGGTGCATTCCATCCGGACCCATCGATTTACAGATGTCCAGTTTGCATAGCTGATCCCTAACCCAATCCTCATCTACCAAAGCAAACTCCTCCTTTGTCCTGACTCCTTCTGGGGCTATAGAAATCCGGGGCCCTCGGGGAGAGTCTGCAGGAGTAAAGACAGAGGCAAAGAAGGCATTCAGCACCTCTGCCTTCTTTATATCCTCTGTCTCCAGGGTACCCACTTCGTTCAGCAGTGGGCCTATATTGCCTCTTGTTTTAGTTTTATTTGCTATGTATTTGAAGAAGCCCTTTCTATTGTCTTTAACCCGACTAGCAAGATTGAGTTCCAAGGAGGCCTTAGCTGTCCTAATTGCCTCCCTACATCCTCTAACAACTGTCCTATATTCCTCCCAAGCGGCCAGCCCCTCCTTCCATAATCCATAGATTCTCCTTTTCCACTTGAGTTTGCCCAGCAGCTCCTTGTTTAACCACGCCGGTCTCCTAGATCCCTTACTTGACTTCCTACTCATTGGGACGCTCCGATCCTGAGCTTGGAAGAAGCGGTCCTTGAATGCTAACCAACTATCTTGAGCCCCTTTACCGCCTAGTACACTTTCCCATGATTCAACACAATGCACCTTAGGAGCTTTTGATTCACAGGACTTTCGAATCCTCAAGGGTTTCAAAATGCTTAAAAGGAATCCTAGAACTCAATGTGTCATTCAGGTGAGAAAAGGATGTTTTGCTTTATTGCATTCCTTGCATTTTAAGCCTAAACAGCTCTTTCCACAAAACATTCAGCTAAAAGTGAAACATTCAGCATCAGCGAAAGCGAAAAAAACATTTCCATTTCATCTAAAACACATTCACAAATATTTATGGAAAATACTGTATTGCTATAGTGAAAAAGCTACAAAATTAAAACATGCATTAACTTAGATGTTAATTCCTGGAAGAAAGGCATCTGATATAGAGCCCAATCGGAACAGAATTTCCATCATGTCTCAGTACAATGCTACAGGCAGTTATAAGCACAGTTATAAGCCAGTTATAAGCACAGAAAAGTTGACTTAAATGTTTGTGCCAACCACAGATGCTGGGTGTGCTCTGTAGTTTTACTGAGCAGATAAGTGGCAAAGAAGGAAATTGTTCAGAGACTTACCATATGAACAAACAAGTTTTGTAAGGTTATGTATGTGAGTACAATCCAAAGTGACCACCATAGAATCACAGAATAGTTAGGGTTGGAAAGGACCTTAAGGTCATTAAGTTCCAACTCCCCTGCCATGGGCAGGGACAACTCACACTGAATCATGTCACCCAAGGCTCTGTCCAACCTGGCCTTGAGCATTTACGACTTCCCTGGGCAACCCATTCCAGTGCCTCACCACCATTACAGTAAAGAACTTCTCCCTTATATCCAATCTAAACTTCCCCTGTTTAACCTGTTACCCCTTGTCCTGTCACTACAGTCCCTGACGAAGAGTCCCTCCCCAGCATTCCTATAGGCCCCCTTCAGGTACTGGAAGGCTGCTATGAGGTCCCCACACAGCCTTCTCTTCTCCAGGCTGAACAGCCCCAACTAAAGGTGCTGTCACCAAGCACCTTGTTGTTTTTCATGTGCCTTAGCATGCCTTCCAGGAGAATCTGCTGGTCTGTAATTCCCCGGGTCTTCCATTTTCCCCTTCTTGAAAATGGGGTTATATTAACCTTTTTCCAGTCGTCAAATAACCATTCTGATTATCTCCAGAGCAATGTGCTTGCTTAAGCCCTGTTCAGGTCTATAAACAATAACGGAAGGTAGGCTTGGAAAGGATCTTTAGAAGTTATTTGGATTGTACTTTTGCTCCCAAATAAGATCCACTACACCTAACTCATTCATGACTAATGCTTGTCTAATCTGATTCTTAGTACCTTCTAGTATTTCATATCCCTAGGCAAACAGTTCCAACACTGAACTCTCAATTCTGAAAGCTTGTCTTAATGTTACCCTTGGCCTCCTATTCTGGAAACTTGTGCATGGGAGCATACAGCCTGGCCTCTGTTATTGCTGCTCGAAAGATCCCAAACCCTGTCCCTGCCCACCCTGTACTGTGTTTTCTCAGTTCACGGACACGCAGGAATTTTTGAGCATGCTGCCTCCTTTTCCTAGTGGAGGTGTTCTGCTCAGTTTAGACAAGGACAGACTTTATGAGCCTCACTGTGTTGGAGGGAAAGACCCAGGGGTGAATTGCTCTGGGTGCAAGAGGGGCTCACCTGAAAATAAAAACCCAAACCAAATCAAACCAAAAAACAGATGATGTATCTGTTTATGCTGAAGAGAAAAAGCACTTGCAAAGGGGGCCTGACCTGGTTCTCCACTTGATACCAGGTATGGAGAAGGAAACATCATGGGGGTTTTCAGGGAGGTAAGCAGAGATCAGCCATGCACTGAGCCAGGCACCATCCCTCTTCCAGGAGCTGGTGCTGGTGTGCTTCTGCCAAGGATTCTTGGCGCTTTTGGGGCTGGAACAAAGGAGACCAAGCGGCACATTCTGTTCCCCTCAGCACTGCCTTGGAGCTTGGTCCCAGTCCTGCAAAGAGGAGGAACTGAGTGTACCCTCAGCAAGTTTGCTGATGATACTAAACTGGGAGGAGTGGCTGACACACCAGAGGACTGTGCTGCCATTCAGCGAGACCTGGACAGGCTGGAGAGTTGGGCGGGGAGAAATTTGATGAAATTCAGCAAGGGCAAGTGTAGAATCTTGCATCTGGGGAAGAACAACCCCATGTACCAGTACAGGTTGGGGGTTGACCTGCTGGAAAGTAGCGAAGGGGAAAGGGACCTGGGGGTCCTGGTGGATAGGAGGATGACCATGAGCCAGCAATGTGCCCTTGCGGCCAAGAAGGCAAATGGCATCCTAAGGTGTATTAGAAAGGGTGTGGTTAGTAGGTCAAGAGAGGTTCTCCTCCCCCACTATTCTGCCTTGGTGAGGCCGCATCTGGAATATTGCGTCCAGTTCTGGGCCCCTCTATTCAAGAAGGACAGGGAATTGCTTGAAGGAGTCCAGCGCAGAGCCACAAAGATGATTAAGGGAGTGGAACATCTCCCTTATGAGGAGAGGCTGAGGGAGCTGGGTCTCTTTAGCTTGGAGGAGACTGAGGAGTGACCTCATCAATGTTTACAAATATGTAAAGGGTGAGTGTCAGGATGATGGAGCTAGGCTTTTTTCAGTGATATCCGGTGATAGGACAAGGGGCAATGGGTGTAAACTGGAGCATAGGAAGTTCCACGTTAACATCAGGAAGAACTTCTTTACTGTAAGAGTGACAGAGCACTGGAACAGGTTCCCCAGGGGGGTTGTGGAGTCTCCTACACTGGAGATATTCAAGGCCCGCCTGGACCAGTTCCTGTGTGATGTACTGTAGGTTACCCTGCTCTTGCAGGGGGGTTGGACTAGATGATCTTTTGAGGTCCCTTCCAACCCTTGGGATTCTGTGATTCTGTGACAGTAGCAAGAGGAGACAGTGACTGGGAGATACAGAAGGGAAGAGGAAGGGAAGGAGCTTTCATTCTCTTGCCAGCAATGAGCCGGCAGCCACTAAAATTTACACTGTGTCTCTGAGCAATTTAAATCTATTAGTCTCATCTGTCTGCAGCAAACATGAAAAACAGTTTATTCCCTTCCTATTTAAAAAAGGTTTTTGTGTTAAAAGGAATTCTCTTCCTCCTGCTCAGCTTTCTGTAGGCTATGTGATCTCTCAGTCTTTCTGCATAGGTGATAAGTACAAATTCTGATTCTGCCTAGTTGAAGTATGCTCTCAAAGGAGAGCCAGTCTTACCACATCATACTGAACAGACAGAATACTTTATGAGCTTACATATGACTGTCCTTGTGATACTTCCAATGGCAGAGTTGCCTTTTTACCCTAACCCTGAGGCGAGCAGCCATTGTTGTCATTCTGTTTGTGATAGAAGTGTGGCCCCGCATCGGTCAGAGCAGGGATTTTGTGTGGTGCTACTGCCAGTGAGAACAGCTCTGTGATCATGAAAGGCAGAGGGGTGAGGTGGGGCAGTAACAGAGAGATGCAGGAGGGGCTCAGCCTTTCCAATTTCATTTAGGTTGCCTAGAGAAGTTGTGGATGTCCCTTCCCTGGAAGTCTTTGAGGTTGGATAGGGTTTTGAGCAATCTGGTCTAGTGGAAGCTGTCCCTATCGATAGCAAGGGGTTGGAAGTATGTGATCTCTAAGGTCCCTTCCAACCTAAACCATTCTGTGATTCTGTGAATTCTTCATATTCTAACCATGAAAGCCTGCAATTTTGCATACCAGCCACTTAAAAAATATTTTGAGGTCGTTATTATCCTGTTAATTTTGTTTCCTGTGTGAGCTCAGATTCCTGGCTGTGTCTGTTAATCAGTTAACTAAAAATGCAGTTTCTGTGGACTCTTAGCAGAAGCTAGGTCTATAACCGAATAGTGCGATGGATGACTCTTTGCAGTGTCCAGGGAGATCCTTTGTTGTTTGTTCTAAAATCTGGACTTCAGTCTCAGTCTAGTGTTGTGATTTAAGCCCAGCTGGTAACTCAGAACCTTGCAGCTGCTAGCTCACTTCCCCCTTTCTTCTTCCCCCTGCTCCCGGAGGGATGGGGAGGAGAATCAGAAGAATGTAACTCCCATGGGTTGAGATAAGAACAGTCCAGTAACTAAGGTATAACACAAATCATTGCTGCTGCCACCAATAATAAGAATGATAAGGGAAATAACAAAGGAAGAGAATACAACCACTCACCACCAGCTGACCGATACCCAGCCTGACCAAGCAGTGATCTAAGCCTTCCAGGTAACTGCCCCCAGTTTGTATAGTGGGCATGACGTGCTGTGGTATGGAATACCCCTTTGCCCAGTTTGGGTCAGGTGTCCTGTCCCTGCTTCCTCCCAGCTTCCCCTCCTCCCTGGCAGAGCATGAGGCTCAGAAAGTCCTTGGTCAGAGTAAACGTTACTGAGCAACAGCTAAAAACATCGGTGTTATCAGCGTTGTTCCCAGGCTGAAAGTCAAAACCACAGCACTGCACCAGCTACTAAGAAGGAGATAAATGGCTGCTACTGCTGAACCCAGGACATCTAGTCACCTACAAAGAATTTGTTTTCCTTTAAGTGTGTTGGAGTTCAGGTGGATTGACAATGTCCTTTTCATATCTTCCATTCCATTAGTTGTGGAAATGAGCTGTCATTTAACATGGCCCTATTCTTTACTGCATGACCAATGAGTGGAGAATCAACCTTATGGAACTAAAAATAGATTAACTTTAAGCATTGATGCCCTAATGTCTAGAAAAACAGCCATAGTCAACATTTGTTTTGGCAAATTCTGGATAATGAAATAAATGGTACAGTGGGTTTTTAACTTGTATCCTAAACGATACATATAAAGGAAATGTTCCTAGATGGCAAAACAAGATTTGTTGTTTAATCAAGCCATTCTGCAAGGATGATGAAAGTGCATGGAAATTTCTTCGAGTTTGAAATGACAAGAGAATCTTGTCATTCTGACCCACTTGCATGCAAGGAAACCAGCTTGGCTCAGACCCTTATGGAGTGATATATAGTAATTTTCTGTTTCCTGATGAAGAGAGTGTTTGAACACATTGGCAGACCTTTTACAGCATATGGTCAAAACAAAAAGAATCCCTGCTGTCACTGTTGAAATCTGCATTTTGACTACTTGGACAGTCAAAATCTGCTCAGATGCCTATGTATGAGCTTGAATTTGATATAACTTCTAGAAGAATTCTTTTCAAACAGCTTATGTACTTTATTTCACAGAAAACATTGCAGAGAATACAGATGGAGGCAGCTGTACTGATCTTACCCAAAGGCTGCACTATGGGAAGGGCAGAAAGCTCATCACTGTGATTATGCCTGTTCGAAAAGCCTTCTAATCGTATCCAGTTGTCCATGTTTTGAATGTAAATCCTGATAAGTTAGGACTTGATTCAAAGCCCACTGATGACAGAAATAGCCTCTTTTTTCCCTCAGTGGGCTTTTCCCAGTTTGTTTTCCAAAGGCTTCTCAACTGTGCCTTGCATTTGAACTTGAATGAAGTTGGTAGTTGAATATGGCAGAACATAATAATTTTTAAACCAGGAATAAGAGAAGTCTTGTTAGTGTCTGGGTTTGTCATTTAGAAGACCTTCTTATAGCCTTTCTGAAGGGGGATATTTTTAGACCTAGCAAGCTGGAACCATTTTTTAATCACTCTTTTTTTTTTTTTTTTTTTTAATTACTATTCTGTGGCTAGACTTGAATCAAATATTCCTTCAGGTTTTATTCTGAACCAGCCCAGTAATTTAAACTGTGTAAGTGACATCGCACTGTTTCTCTGCATCACTGTGTGAAAACTTTTGCTTTCCTATGCTTTCAGCCTCTTGGTCTTCTAACATGATGCCTTGGATTAGCTGAAGGTCACATTTCAATATATTTGTTTTAGTACAGTTTCAGTGTAGATTTAATACAGTTCAGTTTGTTCCTCACAGGTGACCCAATGATTCCTTTTTCCAAGAAATTTTTGGTTACAACATAAAGTTGCATTATTCATGCAATTTGCCACAATCTTTATAGTAACTGGGTATGTTATCTTTAACTTTTGTCAACTGCAGTTAGCGTGTTGAGTGAGAACTTTCATGTTCACTTACCCTTCCTTAAAACCCCTGTGCTGCTGCTTGTGGAGCGATGTTGAACTGGCTGTGCTCTGATAGCTTGTCAAAAAGGAGGCAATTAAAAAAAATGCAATTGTGAGCCTGCCTTTTTCCATATCTAATGATTTTAAAGGCAATATCATGATTTGAGATCCCAGATTCCCAAGAGCTTGCTTGGGCTTTGTACTACTGCGTTTGGCTGTATGCATCTTTTCATAGTGTCACATTAGCTCTTAAGCATTTTGTTATCTTTCCACTGTCATTACTGGTACTGTGTTTGTAGTGTCCTGGTGCCTTTGTCAGGGAGAATATCATAAATTCACTATTCATATCATTCAAGACAAGTAAGATTTTGATGTATAGCTTGAATGAAGGTCTAATGTGATTTTACTGGAATTGCCAACTTTCTGTCTGGCAGTAAACTGAAGGGAGAGCTGGAAACTTTTATCAGATAAGTTAGTCTTGAATTTGCTTCTAAAGTAAGAAGATAGGTATCGCCAAAGCTAGTATTTTATTTCCCTTTTTTTGCACCTTTTCATAAACCTAATGGGTATTTTAAGTAAAGTGGGCATTTGCCAAGTACAGTTTTCAATTAATTCAGCTGTTTCATTTAATTGTACTTTTTTTACAAAACCTATTTTTGAGAGAGTAAAGTCCTGGATTAAAACATGTACTGCAATACAAGTTTGTTGAAATGTATTTGACTTAACAATAGATAATGAAAGCCAAAGGTGAAGCATTTTCTTCATATCGAATGTTTTTAAATATTTACATTCAGTTAATTCAAAGGCAAACAACAAATATAAATGTCATTTCTTTTTGCTGTCCCTTCTCCTTGCAATCAGTGCTTTGGATTATAGCCTTTGTGAATGGTTGCTAAATCATGGCGTGAGATTAATGTTAAATGGAAATGTAGCAAAATGGAATGGCAGGAGTTATGCTGCCATTCATTGCTACTAGGTTTTGCAAATGGGTTTTCTATCGCCAGCCTGACTTGCCTGATCACCTGCTGAAGGTGTGGTCTTACTGTTTCGATGTGAAGTCTCAATGCTATTGTCTGCTACCAGGATACTGCACTGGTTGCCGTTTGGTTTCTAGTGGAGTTTAAGATGTTTATTGTAAATCATAAAACTGTAAGTGCCCTGGAATAGGACAGTGTGGGAGAAGCCAGCAACATGATCTTAATGGCGTAAGACAAAGAAAAGCTTTCTCCTTCTATGCTCCTCAGTGGTGACACTTCAGGAAGACTGCAAGGATACAGTCTAAGGGGATTTTTGAAGCCTATGCTTCCTAGAGAATCAAAATCCTCGACATATTTATTGCAGAAATCAATTTATGTTTCAAAGCTCCTAGGATTTCAGTGTATGTGCTGTATTGTTACTGAATTGCCAGAGTGCCTAGAATTTTAGATTGTATTTTAGATGTAATTTCAGATGTATTTATAACAAAATACAACTGATTAAAACAATGCAGTTTTAAATATTTGTGTATGATATGCACACAGACATATATGCTACATATGCTTTTTCCCCCATTCAGGAAGGTACTCCATTTTACATATAAACTTAATCCTAGTCAAGCAAGTATCTAAAAAACCTTAAGAATGCTGATTTTAATGAGACTAAAGCATACATTTATGGTTAAACACATACTTCTGCGGGTTCCCAAAGAGGCATCTTCCTTTTTTTAAGGGGTGATATGTTCTTTCCCTATAATCAGATCTGCATTAGTAGAGGGAGTCACGGTTTGTGTATAAGGTCATTGTTGATGAGCTGGAGCATTCAAAGGTCTCCTGTGCTTTATAGAATACTTTAACAAACAAAGCATTAAACTCAGCTAATGCTTTGCTTGCCAGAGAGAAATGTCAAAAATAAATGGAATTGGTTTAATATTTATAATGCTGATGGAAGAAAAAAAGGTCTGGCTCTTAATTTCACAAAAGATTCTTTATAACATTTATGACTAAAAATTCTTGAAATGTGAGTGAACCTTTACACCCCCATTAATTACAGGATCTCTTAGGTGATGGGGAGTTAAACTGGAAAACAGGATATCCAGTCCTTGCTATTTGAATGCGAAGGGTTTTATGGAGCTTCTGGAATCACCAAAATAGGAATGAACTTAAACTGTCATGGGAAGAAGACTAAACAAGATAGTCAGCATTATTTAAAATTGCAGAGAAAATCTTGAAAATATGACCCTACTTCATCTCAATGACCCAGAAACCAAGAGACAAAATTAGATTTAAAAGTATTTTCTACTCCCATGATTAAGAAATTAATCTTAAGTGTTTTGAAACCACTTACATGATATTTTATTACTTATTAGAAGCTGTGATACTAGAATACTGGGAATACTTGGGATCCTGGTCCTAGACTTGGTAGTTAGTGGAAAATTTGCCAAAGCAAGTGTGTCAGGGCAATGTCTTTTCCCATTTCCGGAGCTATTCTGACTTTTCGCCTATAAGGAAGCTGCACAGTGATGGATAATTCTGCCTTGCTGGTTTTTGTTGGCAAAGAAATATTTTTACCAGCAGAAAAGTAGTTATACTCATTAACCTATACAGAACTATCCATAAGATGATGCTGTATCTTAAATCTGACCAGAGTAATTTGCATTGAAAAATAAAAAGTTTGTTGCAACTGTAGCTTAAAGCTCCTGTTATGAGCTGAGTGCTGGTAACAACTTCTTTGGCAGGCATATTGCAAACGTTAGTTTCCAGTCACTCCAATATGTTAATTTACATATATTAAAATATTAGTCACAGCATCTTTGTTCAAGCCTGAGAAAATGTAAACCCAGCTGAAAGGTAGTTTCAGTGGTGCCTGCGATGTGAGCTGCCAGTAGCTTGCTTTCACTCCATCTTTTTTTGCTAAAGGCAAGTGTGGTCCAAGGACACCTCCAGACATGACTGTAATGGAAAAAGAGACAAAACAGTGCACTGGGGGTTCTATTTAAAGGGGTAAGATGAGAGATAATGGCCAAATTTGGCCAGCAAATGGAAAGACTGTGGGAGAAATGAAGCTGAGACATTATAACCACCCACACAGGCAGCGAGAGCACAAATTTCATGTGCAGCCAACACATAATATTGCAGGATTTTGGTAAGAACAATGGTGTCGAATGAAGGACTGGCTGGAGAGCAACCAATTACAACATTATCCTGCTGGAGCCTGGGCAGTGAATTTTAGCTCAGTAATTGCCTTCCCCCACATCTCATGGCTGGAGTACTGCACAGCCAGGGCTGAACTGCCAATGGTTCCGTGGCTCCCAGCCCAAGCCAGACAAATTACTGACAGGAGGAGGGAAAGAGACTGAAGGAGAGGGAAAAGGCTGTCACATCTGCTGAGGTCCCTACGATACCACCTGTGTTTCAGCTACAATCTTCTGAAGACCTTGTTACACTGGGAATTTTACCTGCATGAATCATTCAGGTTTGCCCTTACATTTTTCTCCCTGCTTGTTTCTCTGAAGGCATGAGATGACAAGAGCAACTGATCAGCTGATAAACCTCTGGTTCTCAATATAATTAATTTCAGTTATGCATGTACTTCTGGAATTATTTGTACATAGTCTGAGTCAGTTTTTCTCCTTGAAAACAGGAGTCAGGGAAGACACAATATGCAAAATGGCTAATGCAGAAGGAGAGGAAGAAGGAAGGATGGGTTCAGTGCATCATCATGCTGTAGGCAGTAAGGAAAATGGTAAATGGCAAACGAATTGTGAATGGTCAAGGGAGAGGGAGAGCACCTCATGTCAGCAGTACACCTGAGATGATCCAGGCTAGACCAGGAGATGAAATATGCCAGAAAGAGCCTCATAACATCCCTCTGTTTTAGATGGATTGGGATTATATTCTCTGCATATATCATCCTCCTTTGCTTTTTTGGATAAACCTGTGACTCTTTTGATTCCAGAACTAGTGAAACTCCAATTGTCACACTAGAAGGATAGACACTCTCTTTCAGCTGTCTAATAAATTTAATTCACTGGTAAATGTTATGTAGAAAAACCTGTGTGATTATACTCCTGACTTCAGTCCCTATGTCTTTGGAGAAAGATGCAGCACAAACTTGAAAGATATTTTATTTTTTCTCCTTGCTATTTAGCCGTTAAGCGAAAACTGAAATATCATTCTTAATAGTCCACAATCATCTGATAACACCCGTCTGCAGGCAAATTTTGTTCTTGAACTGGTTCATATGATCAAGGAGAAAAAAAGGAAAGCGTAAGCTACTTTAATGGAGCTAATATAAATTGGAGACTAAAAATACACATATATATGGCAAATGTAGTGTATGCCAGATTATTAATGAGATGCTATAGGATTACTTGTGAGAGGCTACATGCTCATGTAAGGCTAGAGCTTCTACGTTGCATCATGTAAGAGACGCTGTCAATGTACTTTGATTTAATCTGTGAATTCTTGTTAAACACACTTCAGGAATTTTTCTTCCTTGCTGTAATGCCATCTTTCAAGCAGCATTCTGATTGCTTTCTGGTGTAATGATGCAGGATCTGATTATAGAGACAGCTAACTCTGCTGATGTGCTGTGTTATTATAATGCCACCTGATACCTCATTCTTTTGATACATTAGGTACTGTGCTGCATCAACAAAGCAAAGTGCTCACATCATTTCTACAAAGATGGAATGTTTCAGTGGCAAGCATGAATTCAGGGTAAAGGCAGTGCCAAAATGCCCTTTGGCTTTGTTTTTTTTTCACTCTATGAAACTTGTTAGATAATTCAAAAAATGAAAGAGACCTATTAAAAAAAATCAAAAAAATGAACTCATGAACTCATCCCTTATGGTCTCAACATGACAGAATTCTTGGTTTGCTTTACGTATGCTTTACGTATATACATCACCATCAAAATAAGAAAAGGAAAAGAGTAAATTATTTCTGGAATATATTTTAATGTTTTAGAAAGCAGCTATCTATCTCCAAGGGAGCTGATGACTAAACGCTGTGTTTTCAGCAGGTATATAAATGACATACAGACAGAAGTAACTACTAAAATGAATTCTAAGATGTGCCATAAAATCATAGATGCTTCTTGTTAACAGTCTTTCTGACAACAGAAGACATCAGAGTACCACGTGAGGAATAGGTTCCCTGAGTAAAGGTCACCTCTGGAGAAACATAGCCCATGCAACAGCAGGATCTAATCACTCCTCTGAACTCAGGCTCTTGACAGAACATAAAAGGCAGGCGATAAATCAATCAACTGGATCCCAAACCATTACGAATATTTAGGTATTATCCTGTGTTCTGATGCAGGGATTCTTGAGGACATCCTAGGCTGAAGTACAGCCATCATCTATGTTATGCACTCTGACTTGAAGAGAGGCTGCACCTGTGTATGGGACAGAGATGGAGCTGGGCCCATTCCTGTGGGTTCATCACTACAATGGCCCCTCTACCTGAGCCAGGCCACAGATGTGATGGGTGGCCTCAGAGACAAAGAGAGCAGATATCCGAAAGTGGTTGGACAGCCTCACAACTGAGGTGCAAACAGTGTACCTGCAGGTACACAACACGCCATTCACACACTGCCACTGCTTTTTCCTGGACAGATTCCTTGTTCGTGCTATTCATCATGTCCTGGCTTGTTGCTCAAGCTCCTCCAGGTGTGCCCTTTTTAATTAGGCATCAGTGGTTTGGTGCTGGTGGAGGTCACTTGGCTGTCTGTGCTGCCTGTTTGACATCCTTAGCAGGCTGCTTGTAGAAGGCAGAGATTTGTAGCTGCATAAAGGTGTATGATGTTGGACTCCCTCTTTGAGTGTGAACTGAGGGCCAAAGTTTGGACATCCTTCACAGCACCTTTTACATGCACATATATGACTTCTCTGTCACAGTCTTTCTGGGAAAGGTTATTTCTGAGGTACATTTTCTCCCTCTGCAAGTGGAACTCTACGATGGTGTTGTGGTTTATTGAGGTGAATTGCTGTCATTGGCCTGACCATGGGCTTTCTCCATTTTTTCTCACCTTTACCTACCATCACACCCAACTGCAATTGCAGTGCTTGCCTTGCAAGGCAGTCTCCGACATGACAGCTGTGGTTCAGTTTCCTGAAAATGTTTTTTCCAGAGGCATTCCTTCCAGGTGGATGGAAAGTGACTGTCACTGTTATCTCCAAGAGCACTCCAGGCAGAGGGCTCCTGAGTGCTCGGACAGGCTGAGGAGCCCTAAGCCTTCTCCTTTCCCTCATGCTTTCATGCCTGAGTATTCCTGATGTGTTTGTCAGGCACACCTGTGGCTAGATAGTGAGGATGATGAGAGCTTGGTTTCTGACAAGCTGTGGGTTGTTGATCTGGCTGAGGATTGTTCTGGCTGTGTGTGGATAGAAGACTCTGAGAATGGTGAAGGCTCTCACGAGTTCACAAAGAAAAACCAGCAGCCATCCAGGCTACCCAATACTGCCAGAGAATGGAGGAAATGCAGGTGCTGAATCAGTTGTGAAAAACATGCTTAAGGTTACAAATATTACAGTGGCGATTTTCAAAGCATGTATGGACTTCCTTAAGGAGGTAGGGGAATTAATGTAGCTTGATGACTGTGCCACCATTATCTGCAATAAGGCGCAAGCCTCTGCTGAGATAAGGGCTGCATCCTACTCCTGAGTCAAAATCTGCCTGCACAAGATTTGCAGAACACTTGGTGGGCAGACTTTGCGCTATGATTGGGGTAGCAGATTCAGGGTGGTGGAGCTTTCATCAGGTGCAATGTGGGCTTGGGAGGCTACAACAGGCCAAGGGAGCCAAATCTCAGGGGAGCAAATCCTGGTTTGTGCTGTGGTCAAAATGTGATGGTTCCATCTCTTCTGCCTCTTTCAGTGTCAGAGCCAGTAAGTGTAAACCATAGCTAGCGCTGAGAGAAAGGAAGTGCTGACCACAAAGCAGAGCTGGAAGGAGGACCAAAAGCTGTTCTTTGTATGTTTTGAATAGGTTTCACCTGACACCCCAGCTGAGAACTAATCTGCATGAACTTTAGCCTCACAAGGGAGAAGTACAGTGGAAAGCAGATTTGCTGAATTGTCACCCAAAAAACGCACTTAAACAGAACTTACTGTGCTCATTTGTCAGCTAATTCATTAGGGTTCATGTCATGCTGTCAGGGTGCTTGGCTGTGTTCTGTGATGGCATTTTTTTCCTCTGCTGAACAGCAATTTTGCAATCGTTGCATCAATTATTACAGTGTAAAATATTTGATATTCTGTTAGATGAAAAGTAAACTTATCTTGCGTTAGGAGTTGCATCAGAATGTTATAAATGCACTTGATGCTCATCAGGCTTTATGGAGAGAGGCACTCAAGAGAGCAGATTGTCTAGAGTGAAACTACCATCTGGAAATTTTCTGAAGCCTGATTACAATTGAGGTTCAAAGGGCCACTTAAAAAAAAATAAAAAAAATAAAGCTCATTTGAGGAATATATCTGTATGGGTAATTTGAAAGCCTAACCGAATCCCAATAAATTCTGATAAAGCAGAACTAAATAATCTCATGAAATGCTCCACAGTATTATCATTTAACTTCATTTGTGTGTGAAGAACACTGATCTAAGTTATTTGAAGATTTTTGGTTGCGATATCAAAAGATTTGCTTTGTGCGTTTTCAGGGTTGGTTTTTTTTCTTGAAAAGCCTCATGCAAACTGTGTTCTTCAGAATTACACCGATAATTCTCCCTAGAATCTATGAGCTTTAAGAAATTTGGTTTAGAAATAAGAAAGGCCCAAAGATTCAAGCAATCATGTGATGTGCTATTACTGAGGAGCCAAGGTTTGTCACAAACGTGGGTTTTCATTATGAGAATTTAATAGAAAAATGTGAGTCACAGCCAAGCTCTCCCATTTTTTTGGCAGTAGTTCTTTAAATGACCCAACTGGTCAAAATTACATGTGATTCATTCTCTTCATCTGTTCTCCAAGGAGAGAAATGTGTGAAGCACAGCGCTTTGCTTTGATGGGATTCTTGTTTAAGGTTATTTATTTATTTATGTTTTATTTTTATTAAATAATCTTCTGTTTACTTTTAAAAAAGGTAATTCTGAAGCTATTTTCTTTGCAGTGAAAGCAACAGGGTGAGGTTTGCACCAACCTTACTGCCTATGGGAATTCATATTACATTTTCATATGCCTGAAAAATCTGAGTTCTCCATAATAATTTAGGAATAAAATTATTTTTCCCTGAGATATAAACCATAATATTCATCCTGGATTTTCAAGCTGGTTTGGGTCCGTACCATGGAGCATCATTAAGAAAAGTACAGATGCTGTAAACCTGAATGGTGCTCTGTGTGAAATCAATGCTGCAAGCATACTCAATGGTGTTGTTCCACAGTTACCCAAGTTGTTGGAGGGATGGGCAAGTGCACTTTGTGCTGCTGACCCGGTTGCTTTGTGCAGAGGCAGGCTGCTGTAGCCTGGATGAGACTGCATGAAGTTGTGCATACGGGAGGCCGGTTGCTGCTCACCAAGATGGAGTGGGGTCTCCCAGGCAACTGAAGCCAGTCAGAGATGCTGTCTGTGAGAATCTAGTGACACCAAGAAATGAGAAATAATGCCTTAGCAACAGGCTCAATTTGCCACAATGAGTATGTACCTCTAACCACAGATAGCTGCACAGAAAATTCTTCAGAGTGATATTACCTACCAGGTAATGTTATCCTGCCTCCCCTGGACTCAGAGCCAGCCTGCTGGTCCTCACATGGGAGATATTACACCTAAGAACCTGGCAATTTACTGACACTGACATGATCAAACGTTCTGAAGTATAGCTAGGGCTGTGTGTCATCCGCAGCTACCATGCGTGTCTATGTCATTGGCTCATCTACTGCTAGCATGTATGCATGATTTGGATTCCCAGTAAGTGTTATTTTCAACAGCATCAATAGGCCTCCTTAGAGGTAGGAGACAGGTCACAGGCAAATGTAGAAGACACACTAAACAGCAAAGTACCCACAGGGCTGGCTTAAAGAAAATCTTAAATATAGATTTCTTGGTACTAGTAGTATCACCTAGGAAAAAAGACTAATCTGAAGTGTGTATGATATCAATGCTGTCAGGACTGGTTGTGCCATAATAGAGATGCTTTGGAAAGCAGGACAACATACATACAAATGTTTTTTTAAAAGATTTTTCATTCAGTACTGTGTATACCTGTATCAATTCATCTGTGAAAACAGCCCCATTCTCTCCTCCATCTCTCTTTCCTGCATCTAATTATTCTCATCATCTACCTCTGAGCTCTTTACTTTTACACAGCGTCTTTTGTGGGTATAGGAAGACTACAGCCAGATGTATCATTCTGTCAATTCAGAGAACTGCATTATTACACTTCTGTTATTACTTGTGTTATTACTTGTGCACCTGGTCCTTCTAAATTCTAGCAATTCGTTTGCTCCTTAACTGCTTGCACAGACAGATCATAGATTTGTATTGCACTGTCTACAATGATTCCCAAGTCCATTTCCTGAATGGTTACAGTGAATTTAGAAGTATTATGTCTGTGTGGTTCAGATTGCTCTTTCCACTGCTCATTAACCTCACATTTTTCAACTTTTAAGAAAAGCTTAATCCTTTAACCATTAAATAGATTGCATGAACATAAGAATGGAGAAAATATATGTACTTGTATCATTTTAAGAAAAAAAGACATCGAAAAAGCCATTTTAAATGAATCCGCTATCAAATCAGAATGAAACCTTGGTACTTACTGTGTGAAACCCAATTACTTTTGTTCACCAGCCTTTGGAAAGCCTTTGATTGCAAGAAGAAAAAAAAAAAAAAGGAAAAAGGGAATTTTCAGGTTAACTTCAAGAGACTATTTGTATAGACCTAATGTAACAGAAAGGGCATTTAATATACAATGTCTAAGTACAAAAGTACAAATGTTCCTAAGATAATACGTGTAGATGGGGTCATATTCCCTAATAACTGTCTCTATTTCCCCAAGATCAACCTGCTTTCAAATTCCTGTTGCTTTTTCCTGATTAACATTCCAAATTCTGTGCTCTCTCACCAGTAAAATTCCTGCCCAAGGCGATTTAGTTTCTCACCCTAATAGTCTCTCTGTTCCCATCAGTATGACCAAAAGGGTGCTCCAAAATTAATCTCTATCACCATGCTCTCTAGTCACATAATTCCTACTATCATTCCCGTATATAAAACTGAACCTTCCCTTTGAAGCCCTTCTTAAATTTTGCCCCAAGAGAGCACAAGCTCTCTCTTCTGCTGTCAGTTGCCTCTTTGCCCCTTCCAAAACAATGCAGCTTCACAGACATAGGCAAAGCAGAATCTGACCTGCAGAAACATCAACACCAAGCAACAGGCTCAAAGAAATCAGAAGGATCATGGTGTGATTCCCAGTTAACAGGTTACCTTTAAGGCAACCATTTGAAAAATTGTCTGTTTCATTGTAAAGGGACAGTTGATATAGAAGTTGCTGAGATGCTGTCATTTTGCAAAATTATTTTCACCAGGGTAAAATGATGCATAAAGGGGTAGTCAGCTGTGGGAGTTTTCCATGCTTAACTTTTGTACATCTGATCAATATACTGCATTCTTCCAGACTGCATTAGACTTCTTTAATACCTTAGAAATAAAAAGGCAGTCATATCATAGGAGAACTATGTCATTATTTCAGTAGGCCTTGCTTTTAATGTAATCATACAAAAATTAAATAGGGATAATTCTGGGCTTCCAAGGTTAACAACTGGTTTGTCAACTTTTCAGAAGTGTTACCCATGGGAAGAAAGAAAGAAAGAAAAGAAAGAAAAAAGAAGGAAGGAAGGAAGGAAGGAAGGAAGGAAGGAAGGAAGGAAGGAAGGGAGGAAGGAAGGAAGGAAGGAAAGAAAGAAAGAAAAGAAAGAAAGAAAGAAAGAAAGAAAAAAAGAAAGAAAAAGAGAAAGAAGGAAAGAAAAAAAGAAAGAAAAAGAGAAAGAAGGAAAGAAAAAAAGAAAGAGAAAGAAAGAAAGAAGGAAGGAAGGAAGGAAGGAAGGAAGGAAGGAAGGAAGGAAGAAAATAAATAAATAAGAAAGAAAAGAAAGAAAGAAAAAAAGAAAGAAAAAGAAAGAAAGAAAGAAAGAGAAGGAAGGAAGGAAGGAAGGAAGGAAGGAAGGAAGGAAAGAAAAGAAAAGAAAAGAAAGAAAGAAAGAAAGAAAGAAAGAAAGAAAGAAAGAAAGAAAGAAAGAAAGAAAGAAAGAAAGAAAGAAAGAAAGAAAGAAAGAAAGAAAGAAAGAAAGAAAGAAAGAAAGAAAGAAAGAAAGAAAGAAAGAAAGAAAGAGAAAGAAAGAAAGAAAGAGAAAGAAAGAAAGAAAGAAAGAAAGAGAAAGATAAAGAAAGAAGGAAGAAAGGGAGGAAGGGAAGGAAGGAAGGAAGGAAGGAAGGAAGAAGGGAGGGAGGGAGGGAGGGAGGGAGGGAGGAAGGAAGGAAGGAAGAAGGGAAGGAGGGAGGAAGGAAGGAAGGAAGGAACAGAGTAAGCTAGCCTGATTTTTAATGTAAGAGTGGTAGGAAATAGTGAGTGTTTTTATATTTCGAAGTCTTTTTATATTTGTAAATGTAAAAATCTCTTAGTTGACTCACATGATACTCTTGACATATCATCTCTGAGAGTCTCAACTGGTAGAAATTAATTTAGCTTGTTGAGTGTATCAGATTTATGTTTTTTCAGCCTAGTTGTAAAACTCACCCAGAGCACAAACATGAATGCAGAAATAAGGCAAAATTTCCTTATTATTAGCATTATTCTGATATATCTGTTGAAATTATGAGCTAAACACTAGATGTAAGTCATGGAGGGAAGCCTTCAAGGCTGCTGTTCTGGAGCTGATGAAACATGTCTTGGAGTACGTTTGGCCAGTCAAACCTCTTCATACGATTTTTCAACTACCCTAAGTAGTATTGTGGAAAACAAGAAGAGTTTGATCAGATGAGTGGTCCATGCATTACAAACACTTTTATAAAGGATAAGCAACAAATTCTTGTAGGTCCATTTTCATATCTACAATTGATTAGACAAACTCTAGCAGTTGAATTGCTGACTGTCCCTTGGATTAGTTGCTTGGACAGGTTTATTGACTACACCAGTTTGATGTGTCAGGATTGCTAAAATACCCCAAGAAAATAGCTATGTCAATCTTTGAAAAGGTGAACCTAGAAACATCAATATATATATAACTGTTGTTTCAAGTAAATACTGGGTTCCCATTATAGCATCTGCAGCAATGACTTTAACCTGCAGTTTGGGTGCTGTAGGATTCCCATGTGGGGTGCTGAGTTGGTTTCTGGGGATTTATATGTTTCCCCATGAACTTCTTTAGAAGTCATTGTAGCTTCTGAGGTGAGACCTCTGAAGCATGTCACTGAGCAAGAGGGCTTTGAAGGACAACAAGAAAGCAGCAGAGCTCAGTTCTCAAGTGAGATCATTGCTATGAACATGTACTCGCTGTCCTGCACGAAAGGCTCAGCTATCCATATCATGTGAGGACTGGAGCAGTTTGGCAATTGAGTGATTTTGCTTTCAATAAATCACTCAGCTCATTATTCTCCTGGAAGGATTAGGAGAAAGCCTTCCTGGGAAACCTCCCAGGTTTTGTTTTCCTAACCCATTCTTTGCTCACATAGGCTTTCTCCTAAGTGAGGATGACAGAGACCATAAACCTCCCTGCAGACCTATTCCCAAAGTAAACAAATAAAGAAGAACAATATTGTCAAACAGGCATCTAGGAATTGGACAGTTGATACTGGAATCAGCACACAGCCATCTGGCTTTGAAGGGAGGAATTGGCTGGCAGTTCAGCTCTAAATAAAACAGACAATCCTGAGCATCCCCCACCCCTTTTATTTTTTATTTGTAGGCACAGAAAAATATAAAAATCAGTTCATTTTGACTATCCCAAGGAAACCTGTCTCACAGTACTTATCCATAATGACTTTTCACGACTTAAACAAGCCTATTTTTTGTTATATACCAATGACATGCTCTCAGGCCTATGCTGTCCCTTCTTCCAGGGCAAGTGGAATAAAATCTCTGAAAGACTGTCCCCCTTTAGGGGAAAACACACATCTGTGTGGAGTGAGCAGCCATGCAGATCAGTGCCCATGCTGTCCATGGGTGGTAGTTGGAGTTGGCTGCCGATGCCCATTGGGCTGGCTCTGAGATAGCTGTCATGGTTTAAGCCCATCCGGCAACCCAGAACCACGCAGCTGCTCACTCATTCTCCCCCTTCTTCCTCCCCGTGCTCCCAGAGGGGTGGGGAGGAGAATTGAAAGAATGTAACTCCCACGGGTTGAGATAAGAGCAGTCCAGTAACTAAGGTATAACACAAACCACTGCTGCTGCCACCAGTAATAATAACGAAAAGGGAAATAACAAGGGAAGAGAATACAACCACTCACCACCCACTGACCAATACCCAGCCTGACCAAGCAGTGATCTAGCCCTTCCGGGTAACTGTTCCCAGTTTACATAGTGGGCATGACGTGCTGTGGTATGGAATACCTCTTTGGCTAGTTTGGGTCAGGTGTCCTGTCCCCACTTACTCCCAGCTTCCCCTCCTCCCTGGCAGAGCATGAGACTCACAAAGTCCTTGGTCAGAGTAAACATTACTGAGCAGCAACTAAAAACATTGGTGTTATCAGAGCTGTTCCCAGGCTGAAAGTCAAAGCCACAGCACTGCACCAGCTACTAAGAAGGAGAAAAATGACTGCTGCTGCTGAACTCAGGACAGTAGCTGAGAGCTTGGTCCTACGATTTCCTCAAGAAATAGAGGGAAAAAATTTCCTCAAGAGGTCAAGGACTGCTCTTCAGAGAACATCTGATGTTTGATAAAAAATTCAGACTCATGCCTCTGTATATACCTTTCCGGGTCAAACATTAACCTTATACAACATTCTTCAGACACTGGGCCTCATCCAGGGATTAACAAAGTCAAAATCTCTTTACTGACTTCACTTCTTTAAGGCTGAGCTCCTTGCTTTGTTTAGAAACTCCTCAGATGGACTGGGGAAGTGATAAGACCTTCAGTTCAGCGTGTGATAATTTCTCTTTGTTCATGTGTGGCATTTTTTCAACGGCATTGCTTTTTTGGGGGGTTGTGTTTTTTTTTCGGGTTGGTTTTCTTTCCCATTCAACCTGCATATCACTCAGATTGCTTGAAGCCATTAGAGTTGATGATTTCTTTGCAAAATGAAGTGGAAAAACATATTCAGTCAAGGCCAGCCTCTGAAGAAACCCATTGTTTGCAGTGGTTCAGTTTAATTTGAAACATATCACATCAGTTTCTATTGTTAAGTTTAGTATTTCAGCACTATGGAACCTGATGAGACGAAATTGTATTTTCACTGTAAAATCAGATTTAGCTATTTGAGTGATGAACTGGTGAAGGATTGTATTTCATTATGTATATTGCAAAGAAAAAAGTGTGCTTTGCCACACGACAATAGCTGCCACAGTTGGTTTTGGTTTGTTTTGGTGGGTTTTTTTTTCTTATTTTTTTAATATCGGTTTGTGTGCAAGTTTTCTTTGGATCATGAAGTGTCAGTGCCTCTGAGTTCTGAGCTCCCTGACTTTGCCAATGAACTTGAATCTACAAAACAGTTACTATGCTCCTTTGAAGTGTTATGTTTTCATAACCTTGGATTTTCCAGCACTCTGTAGCTGAATATTATTGTTTGTTTAAGTGCGATGTGGTTAGCAGTCCTTGAAAATATCATCTGTGGCACCCTGATCATGTTGCAGAATGCCAGGAGTCAAAGGATGTACGAACATCCTCTACTCCCACCAGGTATATTTACACATTCTGCAGCAGGTGTATCATTTCAGGCTTTGATTTGGGAAACTATTCCTAAAAGAGACAACTCATATAGAGGCATCTAGTTAAAAAACACTGGCCTAAGGAGGTGTGTGAGTTCATGTCTCAGCATCTGAATAATACCATGATTAAGGGTATGTATTTTCCTGAATCATGGCCTTAGATTTGTTGCCACTGAAGTCCAGCAACTGAACCAATGTTAGACACCAAGACTGGGGAGGCCCAGGAATTCCTTTAATAATTAGAATCTGTCCATTAATTAGTTTTACAAAATCCTTGTGTCCTGGGTTCAGCTGTAGCAGTTATCTTCCTCTTTCCTGGCAGCTGGTGCCGTGCTGTGTGGTTTTGAGCTACCGGCAGAGCTTAAACCACGACACCTTGAAACATTGCATGACTTAGATTTCTTTAAAACTGCAGAATCCTCAGTTTTCAACATGAGCATGCTTTCAGCTACAAAATGGGAATTTGTTTACACACAATTTAATGCAGATTTGAATGAGTAAGATGCTTTTCTACAGGTGAAAATTCTGAAAGGTTGATAAGCCGTTTGACCTACATGACAACCCAGATTTTTAATTATTTTTTAATGTAATTACATGAGCCACAAAATCTATTCAGATATTAACAATATGGGTTTTTTTCTGTGATATTACTGCCTTTTTATTTGTAAGAAATTAAAGAAGTTCAATGCAGCCTGGAAGAATTCAGTCTTTTGATCTGATGGGTAAAAATTATGTATGGAAAGCTCGTGCAGTATAAGATTGATCTAACTGCCAATTCCATTTTCTGTTCCTGCTTGAAATTTGTGGGAGGAATATTTTTTTTAATGTTACAATTGACAAAAAGTCTTTAAAGATTGGACTTGAGGATTAGAAAACTTCAGGGAATCAAATCAGCTGCTACAGTTTTAGGGCTATTATTTGCTTTAGAGTTATCTGTTAGCAAGTTTGTAAAATACAATGTTGTTAAGCAGACTGAGAAGTGCACAGCTTGAAAGTCTGTTTGAGAATACCATGAAGTCTTAACAGCTATGTGCACCCTCCAGCCAGCTAGTTTTGTTAGACATATTCCTCCTTTCTTTGCTGTAGCTGCAGCTGGAAGTCTCTGGACTCTTGTAGTGCACACCTGGCACAGTTATTTACAAACATAGTAACATACCACAGGCTAAACTATAAATTAGTAGGCACCTTTTATTTGTGCCCATCATCGTCATCACCTTGCACAGCTTGTATCACCACAGAAGCAGAAAAGAATGTGGAGAATACGATGCTAGGTATAATCATCTTTCTGCACATTACAGTCCTTTGCTACCATACCCTAAGTCCTGTGCCTCCAGCCACCATTCCTGTCCTCACCAGAACTGTTGCATTGCATATTAATGCCACCCTCTCCATGCATAACTATTTTGATTTACATGTGGAGACCCATAATCTTCTATTTCTGCTACCAGGAATCAACTTCACTCAGTTTTGAAGCAATCATCTGTGTTTTTTTCAAGTACATTTGAGCAACCAGCTGACTAAGTAGTGGGCTGTCAGGATATACAATGAATATCAGCCACCTTTATAAGGTTAATAAACTCATTATACGGTTAATAACTCATTAATAAACCTATGCCATACCTTTTAACTAATTTGCTTTTTCTCCAACAGATTTCCTACCCTTGTATTGATCACTGCTGCTCCCCTCTTTTACTCCTTTTCGTTTCTCTAAGTAGCACTCTCTATACTGTAATGATACTCCTCATTGCTGAAAAAAGGAATATATGGAGAAACTCATCATTAAAATCTTAACTAAAATAGCTAGGCTGCATGTTTACTCGTACAATTGCAATGCTTATTGTCTTGGGATATAATTCAAAACAGTAAAATTTCATCAGAAAAGGCATATAGGTGACATCTCTGGCTGTGTATTATTCCATCCAACTTTCACATTCAGACTGTCGTTTTGTTCTATACAGTTGTCCAAGCCATGTATCACACACACACAAAGTGATGGTGACAGATACAACTGCTACTTGACAACCTGTCCCAGAAATTAATTTCCTTATGCATTAAAAAAAGTAAGTGTAATCTGAATATCCTCAGGACTTGCTCTCACTAAAATTAACATTTATAGTGGTTGGTCCACACAAATTCATGCAAATCAATCACAGTCCTTAAAACAGTTTAATATAGAAGTCATTTCACGGGAACCTTTTCTCCAAGACTGTCTCTTTCTAACCCTTGCCCAGATGGCATTCTTTAATGAATAATATTAAAAGAAAAAAGTAACCATTATCAGGAGTGAGTATTCACTGTCAGATCAATCTGCAGAAAAACAAGAAAAAACAAAATCTGGCCACAAGCGAACAATGGCAATATGCCTTTCTCTGAAATCTGTCAGGCAAGATGTTGTATAGAGCAATGATTTGAAATACAGAATTACATTTCCTAAGAAGTGCTAAGTACTATTTTATTTCAGAAAACCAAGGGCTTCTCAAGCCTTGGTTTTCCGCAGCAGGAATTTCTCTACTGGCTGTCTCCTACCCCTGAGTTGAAGTATTTCACGTATCTGACGGTTTCTGTGTTGCACTATTTGCATGCAGCTCTACTTAGTGCGCCGTGTCTCTTAGCTAAGCAGTCAGAGACAACTTTAACACAGGATTGCTGTGCAAGAAAAGACCAGAGATAGTTATTATTAAGCAATTACAGGCCTGGATGTCTCAGCCAATTACCATGATCACAACCCTGTTCTGCCTATTATATGTGAACACCCTACCTCAAGCTGTGATCTTGCCAGAGCTCATAAGCAAAGCAGAGCAGGGCTGATGAGGCAGCAAGATGGATTTACTTTGGAAATAAGGCAGAATAAATAAGACAAAATGAATTGGTATTACAAAAGCTAGCATCTCATACAATCAGCCTTACCACCTTACAGAATTTTATCCTATGGCTTGTGGTAGTGTCATTTTTCTTGACTTCTGATTTTCTAGGCTATTAAGGAAGAATAGGGTTTAGTTTATTTAAAGGGTTTCTAGACAGAAAAAGGAGATTTAAAAGATATCCCAGATGTAGGTATTAGACAGTAAACAACCCCTTCCTGTATTACTCTTTTAAATACTTTCACAGTCTTGATGGTTGATTCATGAACTTTGAATGCTTGGGCAAAAATGGAGCACTGGAGCATTACCCTTCTGGTGAGACATAAAGCCAGACACAGCATAGTGCTCACTGTTACTGTGCTATTTGAATTTCTGATCTTAGATTCCCCACCTCTGCCAGGAGTGAAACATCCAACCATCCTGTGCTACAGGAGGACCTTGGGCAACTGCTTCTCCTGTGTTAAGTCAAAAGTTGTATTTTTCTATAACATCAAGCCAGAATAACCTTCATTACCACATAGAAAGCTAGCCCTGCCATTGTTTCCCATGCCTGCTTCTTCTTATCCTCACATCATTAGTTCCCTTGTGCTAAGTCAACCTCCCGTCAGCTGTACAACAAAGGATGAAGATTTGAAGTGGGTTAAAACACACAACAGGAATTAGAAAAAAAGAAAAAAAGGAGAGAGAGAGTATAAAAATCATCATAAAAAATTGCAGATAAGCAAGTTTTAAAACAGAGTTTAGTGTTCCCGGAAAGCTTGTGGGCTTTACACACCATCTTAAGCAATAATACCAGCAAAAAAAGCTACGTATAGTGGAATTGTAATGGGGAAAAAAAAAAAAAAAGCAATAAGAATGTTCCTCTGAACATTCAGCAGTGACCCATCATCATCTAACTGGGTCTGACATATGGGATCAGAGACTGGAAAAGAGTGTGCTCCAGCCCCAGCCTGGAGGCAGTGTGAGCAGGTTTTCCCGCATCAAACCTGATGGGCCTGCTGAGAAAAGCTTTGCTCCCAGGCAAAGTGCTAGAAGCATTCTATCAATTTTATTGAATTGATTTTAAAGTCTTCAAGTCATAATTTCTTTCTCTACACTGCAGGGCAATTCACTCTGTGGTTAATTGTGGGCACAGCTGAATAGTTCACATTTGGAGTATAGTAATAGTAGGGCAAAGGTTTGTTTAAGAATAATGTAGCTACTAGAAAGTGAAGGTGCCTCATTGTAAATACTGGAGGCACAAAAGTCCCTAGGCAGAAGATTTGATGAACCAGACAAATCCTTTGTCACGTAACAGTATGCAGCATTCTTTCACATAGTAGAGAAAGATACTTCAGAAGTCTGAATAAATATAAGAAGTCCTTACCCACTGTTTTGGCTTTTCTTTTCCAGATTAAAAGACTGAAGTGCTGGAAAGAGACCCTAAAAGTTTTGTATTTGGCATGTGACAGATTGTCCTTTTGCCAAATGTAAACATATCAAGCTCTTTGTAAAGACTTCTTTACAGCTTTGGCAGAAAAGAAAACCTGAGTCTAAGCTGGAGGTGAAGGATGTACAAGATTATTGCATATAGTGACAGAAGCATCCCAGGAAAAGCCATGTAATTATAAAGGTTTCCTGTTCTCCCCATATGTCATCTGAGTTACATGAAGTCTTCTCCAACCGCTGAACATACAAACCCTATAAGGGAAAAAAGATGTCAAGCACAGACGTGAACTGCAAAACCCTGCAGTGATTTAAGAAGCTGTTAACCCATAAGCATTTCTTGCAGCCTCTGTACTGGGGATACTTGCTTCCCAAGCTCTTCTGCTTAGCAGATGGGATCACACAAGCATTCTGTTTGGAGCAGCCGAGGAGGTGATGAGAGTTAATTAGGGTGATTCTGCCTGAACTGGATGATGAACAATCCACCTCTCATTCCCCCAGAGCTGGAAAACCGGTGAGCTCCAGCTGGTGTACTTGTGCAGGTCTGTGGCTACAGCTGGCTCTGCAGGGGCAGGGCAGCTCTGGGCTTTACAGGGCAGTCCAGAAATTCACCCTAGGTCATTAGCAAAGCAGAGTTAAACCCTGATTTTGTTAATCAGAGAGCATTATCTCGATTCAAATGATGCATTGAGAAAGGTCATCATTTAAATGTTAACAGTTCCTCTATTTCATACATACAATTACTTTTCACATATATAATTGGTTTTCAATCTGAATGACAGGGAATATTGCCTTCCTCTTAGGCCATCAGTCATATTAGCTCATCTTAGAACCATTGACACTTACATGAAAAATATGTTTTTAATGTAACTGTCATTGCTTACTGCAGCTTGATTGTACCACAGACTCTGTAATGAGTTAAAGTGTTTAGCTAATGACAGCATATCCAGAATTACCAAGATAGTAAATATGGTGTAGAATTACTTAAACCATTTAAAGCCACACTTTGTTGCAAAGCATTATTTGCTTGGATTTTATACAAGTCTGCACTTGAGTGTACTGACCTGTAGGTCATACCTAAAGTCTGTCTGCCTGCCTATATAAATTTTAATGCACAGTTACTTTTGAGTAAAGTTACAGTAAATAAGGGTTTCAGAATTCTTCAAGAAAAGAAAAACCCTTGATATTTCATTCATATAAAAAGGTATTCAGCTTGACTTTTCCTTCTTTTGTGTTAATACTGATGATGAAAGTGTCTTCAGCCAGGATTTAGGGTTATTTCACTAGACAAGCAAACATTTCTATTCGCAGCTGTGCTAAGTAGAACAGTGCCATCTAGTCGCCTGTGAGGCAGCAATTACTGGTGCAGTTGTGTGACCTGTCTTAAGTATGGGCTGTAGCTCCCTGCAAGGTCAGGCGGTTGCTGCTATGCCTTGGTTTTATGGAGGACCTCTCTCAGACTGCTGTTATATCAGCAGTAATGGGGTTGTTTCAGACTAACTTTTCTTCATGCTGTTTCTTGAACACCCTGACCACAAAGGAAATAGAGCTGATTGATTGATTGTAGTTACAAACAAGCATTGTCATGGACTTGCCAAACTGATAACACAAAGTAGATCTTCTACTATGAGTTTATATAAAATCCCAATTTTCTCCTCACCTGATTGGGTAAATTACATTCCTTTGGTTACCAGACAGAAGTCTCCAAAAAACCAATGTATTATCCCAGTACAGAAATTGAGAATCCATTAAAAAAAAAAAAAAAGCCTTCAGACTAAGGCGGTTCTACAGCTGTATGACATAACTGATTTTCAGTTTCATTTGATTCCTCTATCTTATTTCTTTATCTTTTTGATGTAATTAAGTAATCCAATATTGAATTTGATGAATATTTTAATGGACTCTTCCTGGGTAAATTTTATATAGTACTAAGCAAATCTAAACTGATAGTCCTAAAAGGTTAAAGATATCTGTGAAAAAGCCCAAAAGCTAGAATCACTCATGTTGTCACATGAGTGCAGGTATTTATATTTTTTATTATGATACGTCATAACAAGACTTTATATAATTTGTGGTGAGGAAGGGATCCTGTGATTAAGTGACACCACTTGATTTTTCCTCAGCTGAATATGTACACAGTAGGAATAAATGGTCCTTGCATCCTGTAAAACCGTATTCAGACCAGAACATGCTAAGCAGATTAAAACAAAACCTACAATGCACAGACTGGTTCCTGCTCTCCTTTGATCTGGTTTAAGTTCAGAAAGTCTACTGGGACCACTAAATTCATCAACAAAGGAATTAGGACTCAGATCTTGAACCATTTCTATTACTTCCATCACCACGTACCCAGGAGACTACAGCCCTGGTTCAGACTTGTTTATCCCAACAAACAGAGCACACATCAAAAGAATGCCTCAAGCATGACACAGGAAACAGCAGCTCTGACACAAGGTAGGGCTGTGGCAACAGCCAGTGCTGACCATCACGGCTGAACGTGTCCATTGGGAGTTTTGCACAAGTCTTGATGGGAGACAACCCAAGACTTGTACTTCTCAAGTGCATGGTGGAAGCTGGTGTTACAGGAAATCAGAGATAACACTGAATAAGAGGTTCAGGTGGAATAGAGAGAGGGTGGGAGGAATTCAAGACACATGCTGTGTAGCTGGAGAGCAGCAAAAAGAGAGTCCATATAGAGACAGAGAGGAAAACGACACTGCTATAGCAGCTAGCCAGGAAGGTGCTCCTTGAAAAGGAATTTTGATACGTACAATTGGGCAAGAAGACACATGTCAAAATCAGCAAAAAATATGTCACAGTGATCAAATATTAAGATGATAGGAATCTGGCCAAATATTTAGCTGCAGGGTATTAAAAAACATTGCAGTTTAGAAATGTTATGTAGAAAAACTGTTGCTGTTTCAAGAATTCTTGCCAGAAGTGCTGGCTGTACTATGGGCTGGACTGACAGGCAACATGGAGGTGGTTTCCATGGCGATGACCAAAGGTGGAGGAGACATAAACTGAGACAAGACCAACTACCCCATTAACAGACTAAAGGGCAGATGAAGTGGGAGAGGATCAAGAGCTGATGAGCAATCATTAAGGCTCACAGATTTAAAGTCACAGAGAGATGAGCAGACAAAGTTGATGAGCCTGGGACAGGCAGCCCTACCACACCGAGAAGATGCAGGAGAGGGAGGAGGATCCCGTAACAAGGAGGTCAGAGCAAAGCAGCACTTCCTGAGAACGAAGGCAGCTCTGTGGCCCCATGGCAGCTGAAAAAAACTGTAATCAAAGCTGTGGGCTGACTGAAGGGGTGAGGAGTCAATAGAAAGCCCTGTAATCACTCAAGGTGAACCTGTCAGATTTTTTAAAAGGGTTGCAAAACAGTATCAGGACTACAGTAAGCTACTGAAGCTCAGCGAGGGAGGTAAACTGGCTCTTATTTAAAACAGGGAGAAATTTAATGAACTAGCTGGCAGTCTACGGTAGTCCTTCTAATGGGAAGGTGCCTGGGAGTCAGCTAATAGTTGGCAGGCATGTGAGGCAGAGCACCTCTGGCTGCACCATGGGAAGCAGGAGGCCCTGAGAGTGCAGCATCCAGATGGGTGAGACCACTTTGATGATTCTGCTAAAGTAGAGATGCCATGGCACAAAGAATAGCAAAGATTTAAAAAGACACTTGTACTCCAGAGAGACTGAAACTCTCTCCATATGTAGGTGAAGCTCCTCTGTAAAGACCTCAGATATGAGAGCAAAGAGTTGCAGTCCTCCGCCCTGTGCAAGACTGATGGGTGAATAAATGCCAATGCCTGCAATAGGGCTTTCTTGGCCAAGGAGCTGTGTGGGCTCTGAAAAAGCAAATGTCCTAGAAGCTGTTTTTTCCTGCATGTCTCCAGAAGGTGAGAGCTTCTTTAAGATTTAGTGGAAAGCGTAAGAAGATATAAAATCTGCCTTAGTCTCTGTCAAGATCATATGATAACTAAAGAGCTACGACTCTACCATGCAGGACAGGGAAACAGACAATAGTAATAAGTAGGCTAATTTTATACATATATCTATTCAGCTATTTATAATATGTGGATCTTGAGATTATGCAGTCTTATGCTTATAAGGGACCAACTAGTCAGCTAGTGCAATTCTATCACACAAAACAAAATTGTATGCAGAATGTTTGTCTCTTGTGCTTAGTATTTTATTGCTCATTTTGAGGTGAGGAATCTATTCTTAGCAGGGGCTCGTATTCCATTCAGGAAAACAAGTAACAAATGACACTGATAAGTCACTGATATTAATGGAAACTGCCTGTGTCGATTCCCTATTCATAAAATACTTCTGTAGCAGCAACTCTAACTCAGTGGTATTTGCTCTGTAATCCATTATATTGTGTGATCTTAAAGTATGTTTTGTTAGCAGCAGCAGCTCATGGAATTATTCTAAGCCACAGATATGTTACATTCATAGTTTTATTTTCCATTTAGACAGAAGTTAATTTATTTTACCTTGGGTGTCTTGCACTGGGGGAAAGAAACTATTCAAAAATAGTATTTTCAGGTATATAGTTGCTTTTCCTGGTACGTCTTCTTTGCAGATGATGAGAATATTTCTCATAAAGATTTAGTAGCAACTAAAGGTTAATAGAATTCTTACTGCTGAGATGGGCTAAACATAATCAAAATCAGGAGGCGTGGTGGAAGATCTGAGCCTTAGCAGCTGTGCATGTACTGTAAGGTGGTAGTATGGTAGCTATGCCTAGTCTGGCCACTTGCAAACATTTTATCAGGGCAAACTTGATTTGCATCACCATTTTGTGTACCCTGGATTACTCAGAAAGGAAAGAGTGGCTGGGCAGGGCTCCCCAGTGAGTGCCTCAGTCTCAGCTTCTAGGTACCTGTGTAAGAAGGACCTGTGTGGGTGTACAATTTCTGGTGGAGACTTGTCCAGCAAGAGTTTACATTGACCACTGACCTGTCAACATTACTTCATCTTACAAACCTGTGGCCTTAGGTCTAATTGGGTATTACTTCTTGTTCTGCTTTGTAAAAGCTAGTGGTCTCTTGGTCAGACTATTTCTGCAATGTTCTTTATTCCTTCATTTCCTTGCTGCCCTAGTATTTATCGTTATGAACTTACTAGATATAGTGAGTTCAGATGGAAAACTTTAAGGACCACAGCGAAAAAGTACTAAAAATGTCATGAGTAGCCATGTTCTGTACTGAACCACTGACCTGGCATGGGCTTGCCTCCTGGAAATGCTGCCTCTTCAATTATAGATTAACTTAAAGGTTTACTACTTGCAAGAACAGAGCTGTACAAACCTTCCCTGATTTAGTCTGAAAGAGTGTGTATACCTTTGATTCCAGATATAAAGACTTAAGGGTGAGAGATAGAGATGATCCTGCCCCTCTACTCTGCTCCTGTGAGACCTCTCTTGGAGTATTGTGTGCAGTTCTGGTGTCCTCAACATAAAAAGGACATGGAACTGCTGGAACAAGGCCAGAGGAGGGCCACGAGGATGATCAGGGGACTGGAGCACCTCCTGCATGAAGATAGGCTGAGAAAGTTGGGGCTGTTCAGCTTGGAGAAGAGAAGGCTGCGTGGAGACCTCATAACAGCCTTCCAGTACCTGAAGGGGGCCTATAGGGATGCTGGGGAGGGTCTCTTCATCAGGGACTGTAGTGACAGGACAAGGGGTAACAGGTTAAACAGGGGAAGTTTAGATTGGATATAAGGAAGAAGTTCTTTACAGTGAGGGTGGTGAGGCACTGGAATGGGTTGCCCAGGGAAGTTGTGAATGCTCCATCCCTGGCAGTGTTCAAGGCCAGGTTGGACAGAGCCTTGTGTGGGATGGTTTAGTGTGAGGTGTCCCTGCCCACGGCAGTGGGGTTGCAACTAGATGATCTTAAGGTCCTTTCCAACCCTAACTATTCTATGATCCTATGATTCTATGATCTTGTGCTAAGAAATGGGGTGAAGTAAGCACACCAGGTTTAATTTCCTGCCTGTGCCACAGACTTGCTATGTAACCCAAGATAAGCTACCAAGCTCTTTGTTCATTATTTTATGCTCTGTAAAACTGGGATAATAATGCTTCCTTTCCCTTTATATGCTCTTATTCATGGCTAATAAAAGATTACACTTTCTTGCTTAATGTAGTTGGTGTTACATTTGTGTATTAGATAAACAAGCACCTGAATACAGAGCTCCCTTTCCAAGACTTCATATCTATGCATATTCAAGACTAGCTCATAAATGTAAATTGTTCTTGAGTGTGAGTACTTGCGCAATCTGCCTGCCTGTTCAGCTGGTTGCAGGTATGTTCAGATCTGGGTACTGGAACTGTTTCCAGCTGGACTTGATAAATAACGTAAGAGTTTTCAGGACTTAATAGTTCAATCAGAATAAAGCTAGCTTTTTCTCTGTCTAATGTTCATTATCAAGTAATGAGGAAGGTTTGGTTCACTGCATACCTCTACAACTTAGGTTATTTTCCTGAAATGTTATATTTGCTTAGAATCCTTAGGATCTAGTTCTTCCTGATTTCTAGTGGATTATACTGAGAAGCCGGTAGCTTTGGAAATCAAGAGGTTATTTCTTTCTCTGCTTCCCTGGAAACTCTTATTTAATAACATTTTCGTGTAACTAATGATCAACTAGGAATTCTTAACTGGTATTTTCATGACAAACTGTACCTCCTATGAATGACCAGACTGCACTTTATGATTTTTCTCAGACAATTCCCTTGCAGCCTTAGAGTACTAACTCATTCAGTAGGAGTAAAACATTTATGGCCAACATTGATGAAAAGCTCATTAAGACAATCACTATTAGTTAATGAGTAGAAATACATTTGGATCCAAGGCTGATAATGTGACTGAGTTGGAGAATGAAGTACTTATTTACATCTCTTTATAAAGAGCATCAGAAGTGAAGATTTTTATCATGTATCCTATGACTAACCCAAATTTTAGTAAGTATATGTATTCTCTCTCCAAATTCTCCCTGTAGTCTCAGTGGTTATGACTTTACTCTTCATGTGCTTTAATCCCCAACAGCCACATAGATGTGCATCTGTACATAAACCAATGCTGTATTCTGCTTCAGACTCATCTGTAGGCAGAGGGATTGATCTCTGGGACAGAAATGTTGCCAATAGGGTAAATGGTATCTATCATCTGTGTCATTGCCTTGTGCCAAATAGTGGGAGAAAAGCAGGGCTGTGTAATCCCATTGTCTTGTTAATAATGTAGTTTAATTCTGGAATAGAAAGGTGCTAGGTGGATCTGATCAGTAAAGCAATGAAAAATTTTCCTATGGTTAGGACTGGAGTAATATTGGTCTTTAAAAGAAAGTAATATTTTATTACTTTATTATGCATGGACCTGATCTATTGGTGGCATATTCTAAAAATGAAATGCCCAAGTTTCTCAGCACTTGAGCCTAAGAAATCAGATCAATACCTGTTGGTCTTCTGCATATCTTGTCATTAGGATCAATGTATTAGACTTCTGTTAACTGTCTGGTAGCCTGGAACATTAAAAAGAATATCAAGAGATAAAATACTGGTCTTATTCAAAACTACAACAGCACTGAAAACCAGACAATAGTACTGAGGGTTTAAGGAAAAGACTGGTCTTTCTGACAAATTGAGAGCTCAAGGACAGACTTGTCATAAAAGATGCTAAAAATCTGGACCAACTCCACTAAAATTTGGGGAGTTTCTTTGTGTTTACATTGATGAAAGTGGAATTAGAAATTAGTCTTCAGTCTCAGTTTTTTATCAGTTTTAATTAGTCTTCAGGTTTTTAAGTAGTCCAAGAAATGGATGCCAGTACCCTTCTTCTTTACCAGAAGGCTTTCTATTTAGCTCACATTTCATTTCTTAATGAATCAGGTTCTTCTTGGAGAGACAGAACTTTAACTGTTCCTAGTTGTTGACTCACTTTGCTGGAAATGAATGTTTAGCCTTTACTTGCCCATTAATCTGGAATCCTAGGACATAACTATTTTATGCATTTGAATTCCTTATGTTTGTATGTGCTCACATGTCAGAACTCAACACTCCAGTATAAATCTGTAAACAGTCACCATACAGTCTTCTAAGACTGGCTGTGTTGCTTTTTCTCGTTTAGTTTTTAATACTTTTTAATGCACTATTACAAGTTTCCATTGTACAATGGCCTTTGCTGCAGAGATTAATTACATATGGGCAGGCCCAGGTCTCCATTTGTCACAGTGAAGCAGGTCAAAGGAATCAGTGTGTAGTTAAGTGTTTCCTAATAGAGTTTATGTTAAGCATAAACTCCATGACTGAGTTTTGTTATGCTAAAGCCTTGCAAACATTATTGCATTAATATAGCCTTTGATCACCTAACTGGCTAATAACACAGTTATTTTCGTTTTGTGGATTAGTTCAATTAAATCGAATAAAGCAGCAGTTCAAGGAAGGCTATAATTCTTCTTCTACTGACTTTTATCACTCCTTTCTGTAACAGGTAGTAGTATGACAATTTTCTATTGCAGGACTTGAAAAGGCACAGAAACCATGCAACATGTGTTGTTTGGGGATCCTCTTCTCTGTCAGAGCCCTTACAATGCTCACTGTTCCTGGTTTTATTTGTATCAGCTTTGGAATGTTCAGTTTCCAGCTTAGGAGCAGCTTATAGAAGTAACATATCGGTCCGCTTTTTAAAATGCTAGCCTGCTTTGTGTTTGCTGAACTGTGTCACTTGACTTTGGCTGTAGTTACTGTGATAAAAAATGGAGGGCGTGACTCATTTCATGCTCATGCCACTGTATGAGGTAGCCAAAGTAAATGGAGGCAGACTGATATAAGACCCCAAGAGAGCACCCCAGAGAAGAAGGACTTGGAGGTACTGGTGAATGAAATATTGCACATGAGCTGGTAGTGTGCACTTGCAGCCCAGAAAGCCAACCGTACTCTGAGCTGCATCAAAAGGACTGTGGACAGCAAGTCAAGGGAGACAATTCTGTTCCTCTGCTCTGCTCTCATGAAACCCCACCTGGAATCCTGCATCCAACTCTGGACTCCTCAGTACAGGAAAGATATGGGCCTGTTGGAGAGGGTCATGAAGATGATCAGAGGGATGGATCACCTCTCCTACGAGGAAAAGCTGAGAAGCTGGGGTTCTTCAGCCTGGAGCAGAGAAAACTCTGAGACCTTACAGGCTCAGCCTTGGGCAATGATCACAGAGCCATTCAGGTTTGCAGAGATTCAGAAGGTCATCTACTCCTCCTGTAATGCAGTTGCAGAGAAGCAAAACTCATTTCAGTTGTACTGACCTAGTAACTGCTGCCTTAGCTAATGCCAAAAAAAAAAAAAAAAGGATATTTAAAAACATTATTTAAAAGGAAAAGTTGATTTTAATGTTGTCATTTTTGTACAAAATAGTAGTTATTTTTAAGGAGGCTTTCTCTGAAAGCTTTATATATGTGAGTATAAAAATATGTACTAGCAATTTCTGTTGACACTGTTCTTGGAAAAAGTTAAAAACAGGAGCAAATTCAGACATTTAATTATTTAAATTTCCGTATGACTGTAGGTGATTGTGATAGGAACACAGTCTATAAAAGGAAGATGTCTCTAAAGATTTCTCCTTTTTAAAGTTATGCACATATAATTACCGTATTATGAAACATAATTATGGTACCCTCAGGATTTTTCTGTAGTCTCTACAATCAATCTGACAAGGAATTGATAAAGTGCAAGAAATAATCCAATAAAAAAATTGCATGAGTTTTATCTCACAATAACAATTTTAAACCAAAACTATTAAAATATGATAGTAATAATCTTATAAAAATTATTTCACAAAGTCATCCTTAAGACAACATATAGTAGCAAATAAATTTATTCCTCTCTGGAGAAATGGTCCTTTAAAGACTAGAAAGTCTCACTTTTCATAAAGCTATCTAGTATAACACCGAATTTTGTTTCTTTTCAATAACTGTTTCAAAAATCATCCTTATTATATGTAAAAAGTGTTTATTTTCGTGTGTGTCTCTTAGGTTACTCAGCCTGAATTTCCTCTGCCTTTTTTTTTGTCCTCTTACCTGGGACCATAAGGTGCCTCTGTACTTCTTTTCAGTGGCAGTTGTGTATTCTACCTTCGTATCATCAGCAGACTTTGTAACCTCGTTATTTATCTCTGTGATTGTGTCATTATCATTGAGTCATATATGGATCCCATTACAAAAAGATAAGTATGGGATGGTAGAACATGTGTATATTTAATGACAGGAGGAAAAAAGAACCATGCTCAGCATCTGCAAAAGTGGTGTTCATACTGGTGGATTTGGGGATTAGAAAGCTCCTCTCTCTTATTCCCTTCTCCTGTCCTAATCTGAAGCTGCACTGAGTCATCTGGATTGAGCTGGCTTTGCGCAAGCTAAATTGCAGTGTGGATTGAGAATTAAAGAGTTGACAGACTTGCATACAGGTGTGGTTCTTGGCTGGAACTGAATATAATTGTCCATATTATACTGATCTGCATGAGATCATTGAGAGGATGGCTGTGCATGAACCTCATGTGGTCCATGTGCTTCTGCAATGACTGCTGAGTGTCCACAAGCAGAAGCTGTAACCTAAGAGCCAGGTCTTCCTCTTGAGTTCCTCAGCCATTAAGGCCACAGTGGACATGAGGAAGGGACTTTATTGCTTGCAGGAGCCCTGAGGATGTCTGAGCAAGTGCACCTCTGGTGTGATACCAAAGGAGAGATTCACAGAGTGTGTTCATGCTGGTAATAACACTGGAGATGAAGCAAGATAGGAAGAGATCTTGCAGGGTGCCCAGGGTGAACTAGGTACATCAGCTGATGCAGTGGACTGCCCCTGCCAGCTAGAAGACATGCACTGATGAGAGCTATCCAGCACCATCCTATTTCCCTCTGCCCCACACAACCCTCCATAGATGGGGGTTATGATTGACTCATGGGAGGGCTCCCCACCATGTTTCATTAAAAATTGCTTCTGCCGCAAAGACTGCTGATGGTTGCTCAGGTGTTAGTTCATTCAGGAAGCATGCTGGGATGCACAGTGCTGAACAAGCGCTTTGTTATCAACAGGACAAAACACAGGCTTGTTCCCACAAACTTGTGCTCATTCTTGCTTTAATCCACGTGGTTATTTTAAAGAGCATGAAGTAAATGAATTTCAGTGGGAGTACTCACATGCTTACCATTTAGCACAGCTTGAAATACTTTGCTGAATCAGGGCCAGAAGACACTTGCAGGAACTGAACCCATAATGCTCAACTTTTTATTCGTTCTTGGTTAGTTGCCCCAGCTGTGACCTTCAATTATTGCTCAGTGAAAGGAGAACATCTTCTTTGTTCCGAAGTTCAAACTGAAGCTTAAGGTGACCTGCAGATGGGTCCCCCCTGTGAAAAGAAAGTCATTTTGGCAGTCTGATGTGCTACCTTCTAAGAATGATGTGGAGGATTGGCTTGTCGAAAAAGGTCAAAAGGTCATGCTCCCATCAACGAGCTGAAACAAGACATCTGTGTAGAAGATGGTGCAAACCTCTCACGCCAGATAATGAGGAAATGAAGGACACCGGCAAACAGCAACAAACTATGACCAATCACAGCCAAGGACACTAAGTGATAAGTGCATGAGAAGGAGGATGGTGGGGGGGTGCATGGTGTAGCTGCAAAAATGTAGAAGCTATAAACCAATGATCTTGTAACATGTAAAAGCTGTAAGCCAATGATCTCTCTGTAACCAAACTATAAACATGCAAGCAAGGTATATAAGTATCGATCTGCTTAGCAATAAATGAGACTTGTTGGTCATCATCTGATGAGCTCGTCTCCCGGCGATTCCCACAGAATGACACCCCTCACCTTCGAAATACAGGGGGGCAGCTGAGCAAAGATCAGGGCTGAGCCACCATCCTTGCCCTGCTGAAAAGATTACTTCATCTTCTAAGTGTGTCATGCAAGCTGCTTTAACTATGAGCTAATTTAAATTTCTTATCCTTTGGCTAAGATTAGTTCATATAGTGACATTTAAATTTCATTTGCTCACAGTAATTTTGTTGTGCATAATGTTGTAGATAACAGAAATGGCAGATTATGTAAATAGCCATTTGTAAACAGCAGCTTTTTTCAATCCATTGTTCTGAACATCCTTCACAAATTGCCTCGTACATGTTCCTCATTTTAAATGTGTCTGTCACCAGACACTTTGCTTCTATAAACCTTTTTTTCACCTATCTCCCCCAAAGTACATCAGTTAAATTTAAAGTGCTGTTGAATGCCGGTTATTTTGTCAAACAACAATAACAACAAAAAATCCTGTGCAAAGGGCAAAAGATATAAACTAGCCATCTGCTACAAGCAGCAACAGCAATGCAGAAAAGTGAAAGAAAGAAATGATGATACTTGAAGTGAATACTGAAGTGAGACTGCCAGACATTTGCAGAAAACCATATACATGCATTTCTTTTTCATTACATCTGGAAGCCTTTTGTAGTTATTGCAGTGAGAACTTGGGATAGACAGTTAAGCTGAATGTTCACCCAAGTCCTGATGGTAAACTCTGTAACTTTCCCCATGTCCCTGATTTCTGTTAGGACAGTGACATGCTGTCACACATATAAGTAGTGCTGTTCAGTAGAGTCTTTATTGGAGTTGGGGAAGCACTTGCTGCCAAGGGCAGGGCTTTGCAAATTCTACTTGAAAGAAGAAGCCACGGAGGAACTGCCAAGTGTGGGTTTTGTTTCACTACTAAAATTCAGAATGAAAAACTAAATTAAAAAAAAAAAAAAAAGAAAAGAGAGAGAGAAAGGAAAGAAGAGGATGGGTTCTTGGCTGGGTTCTTGAAAAGGGATGGTACCAGCCGAATTCCAAACAGAAATACTTAGTGGTGAATGTCAGAGGGAAAACATGAAGAAAACAAGCATTACCAGCATTTCCAGTTCTCTTATCTGCCACTGAGGGTATGTAAAAGAATGAATTAGGCATCTTCAGTGGTGGTGTTGAGGGTGGCCTAAGCTGATGTGACTTGTGGCAATGCTTGATGAATGCCTCCCAGCAGGACCTGGTTACACCAGCCCTGCTAGGCATAAAGACTGCTTTTCTCCTAGAGCTGTACCTGCATTTGTGCCAGTGGGTTGCCTGTTTCTCTGGGCTTTTGTAGAAACCTCCATTCTCTGTATTGCTCCTCTCTATGTCTTCCATTTCTGGACTGGTGAGTAGTTTTCAGAAATACCAAGATTTAAACAGGGGCCAGAAGATGATACTTTTCATGTGAATGGGATGCTGCTGAACTTTTGGCATCAATTAATTATATTCAGCTTGAGTTTGGTTCCTCCAGACTAGGTCTTTCAATGCTTGACCTAGAGGAAACCAAATGAAAAAGATTTGCAAGGTCCAGAGAAGTAGCTGAAAAATGTAGGAGAAAAGCTTTTCACAAATGATATCAGTCCATATTGCACAAAAAAATGGTATAAAACCAAACCAAACCAAACCAAAACAAAACAAAGTTGTATGAAGGGTAAATGTACAATTACTGTGAAGTTATTTATACCCTGTGATCACAGGTCAGTGTACAAAACATATGAACTGTCTTAGAAATTAGTGTAATGTAAATATCTATTATCCACATTTTCAAGATAACCTCTGCCATGTGCTTTCATTATAGCTCAGATATAAATAAATGGTTTCTAACATATTTTATTAGATTTTGCTTAACTACTCTTCTAAATATGTTCTTTTATGTTTATGTCTGAGGTAACAGACTTGTATGAACAGTTTAATGGCAGACGTAGGACAACAAAGTTCAACTATGCATAAAACTGTAAAGCTGTGTTATACAGCTGTATGCATTAGACAGGCCAGCTAGGGTGTCATTGTATTCTGGGGAAAAAGAAAAAAAGAAGAAAAGAAAAACAGGCTAAGTTGTCATCTGTAAACTGTGACTATACACTTAACATGGATCTGACAACCATGACTAAAGAAGAAAGTGAGTATGAAGTGAGAGGAATGCAAAGAGTCAGTTTGAGAGGCATACAATTTTATCTGAGTTCTATTAAGATAAGGATGTGGATGGAATACACTTTATAAAAGAGAGCATTTCAACAGCAGCACTAGAAGCTCCCTCCATATTGCATTTCTTAGCATGATAACTGCTTTTCTACCATCACAACCAGGAGTCATGCCTGTTTGAAAGCCACACAAAAAGTATCGGTCGAATCCTGGGTCAGCATATGCTCACAGTGTAAGTCTCAGGAGCTGTTCGGACACTGCACTTATTGCAGGCAAAACACTGGGGCAGACTGATACTGAAGACAATATGAACAAGTAGATTAATGCACAGGAGGGAGGCTGCCATGCACAGTTTCTGGTTTTCAGCTCTGCAGCCACGGAGAGGATAGTCTTCCTGACTCACAGAGGCGGTTTAATTGGACTGTTACAAGGAAAGGGAAAGGTATGTTTTTATAGAGGATCTGGTCAATCAGATCACAAAGTGGATCAGCAAGGACTAGTAAAAAGGTACAGTACCTTCAGGAAGGAGAACAAATATGCATGTTTTAGGCACTGCTCAGCTGCAGAAATGTCTGAGGGCTGGTAGACTTGGCAGTGCTAGGTTAACAGTTGGACTTAAAGGTATTTTCCAACCTAGATCATTCTATGGTTCTAAGAACTCCCTGAAGAATGAGCTTTCAGGAGTGGTAGCTGGTGGCAAAGAAAACATTTCTTTGCTATGCATGTAGGGATGGAATAACAAAGCTCATGTAATTGCATATATATACCTTTAAAAGGACTTTTGAAACCTCTATAGCTCCATTCAAACACACCTATTGTTTCTTCAGAATTTGTTTGCTTTTTCTCCCTGAATTTAAGCACAAAATTTGATCCTGTTTTTCTGAAACACTGCAGAAAATCTCTTTCCCAGCTTACTGCAAAACCTCTTTAATCTTCTTTTTCCTCCCTTCCTTTCCAAGTCTTTTTCAGAGGGTAATTTTTTTCATCTTCTCAACATTATGGGGACACAAAAGCTCAATTTGGAGACCTAAATTAGCAGTTGGCAGTCTAGGTGATTCACCAAGAGAAAACAGCAAAGAACTCCAGCAGGTAATGCAGATCTCTAAATAATGCTGTAAATTAGTTGGTTAACCTAATTAGTTAACCTAAAACTAAGTTCAGTTCTCTAAGTGCTTTACCCTGGTGACTCTCCGACTTGTAGATGACTGTAAAATTCTATCAATACTTATGGGGCAAACTTTCAACTACAGTATTCTTTTTTATGTTTGTAATTTACAGTTTACATGCAGATTTTTCTTCATGTCATGCACAACAGGAGTTATGAAAAATAACTGGAAGCATAAAGTAATTCAGGACTCAAAAAAGATTCTGATCAGAACTAAAATGAGTAAAATCTTTAAATATTGCCACTAATTCCTTTTCTGTTGTCTGCATCACTTTATTCATTTTGATTTCACCAAAATAAACAATTTTCTATTTCCTATGTCTATTTCTATGTTAATATTTAATTAAAATATTATCAAGTAATTTAACCATCTAACTTAGTAGAACATGTGCAAATTTAAAAATTAAGCCAGTAATTTTTGCACTGAATCAATTATTTTCTATTTAAGCTGCAGTGTGTCTTTTGGAAAGATAATTCAGATGTAAGGATTTCAAATAAAGGAAAATCCACTACAATGCCTTCATGTGCTCTATCATTGGTTAAACAGAAAGTATTCCTCACCACAGTGATTGGGAGCAGCCCTGAGGAGAAGGACTTGGGGGTGTTGATTGACAAGTCAGCCCAGAAAGCTGCATCAAAAGTAGCATGGCCAGCAGCTCAAGGGAGGTGATTCCCTCTACTCTGCTCTGGTGAGACCCCACCTGAAGTTCTGCTTTCAGCTCTGGGGCCACAACACACGAAGGATGTGGACCTGCTTGTGCAAGCACAGAGGAGACCATGTAGGTGCTCAGAGGGCTGGAGCACCTCTCCTGTGAAGACAGGCTGAGAGAGTTGGGTTTGTTCAGCCTGGAGAAGAGAAGGCTCTGGAGAGATGTTACAGAAGCCTTCCAGTATCTAAAGGGGGCCTACAAAAAATCTGGAGGGACTTGTCACAAGGGCATGTAAGGATAAGATGAGAGGGAATGGCTTTAAACTGAAAGAGGGTGGATTTAGATCAGGTATTAGGGAAAGATTCTTTACTACAAAGGTGGTGAGACACTGGAACATGTTTCCCAGCAAAGTTTTGGTTGCCCCATTCTGGAAGTTTTCAAGGCCAGGCTGGATGGGGTTTTGAGCAACTTGAAGGAGTAATGTCATAAATTTTAGTAAAAAGAAAAATTAAAAAAAAAAAAAGTTACTTAAGAGTTTTTTAGCCAATATTCATTATCTGGATAGACATATAACAATTCTTTCAAAATGAAAAACTTTCAAAGCAGTAGATGTTTCCTGAAGCAGCCTGAGCTCTAAGCCTGTTCTCCCATTCTGCTGTAACACTAGAGACCATCCAACCACCGCATGTGGTATGAGGAAGGGTGTTGTGTGCTTCTGTACCTGGTGAACTGGTGTTTTTCAGTAGAGTATGAAACTGCAGCGTAAGTGCCACCTACTGATAAGGCATGATGGCTCCTGGTTACCCTTCCAGCACGAAGCCCAAGACCAGTCGCTGGGATGCAGATGTTTCCTGCACAATCCCATTATCTGCAGTGGATGCTGGAAGTCACAGTGTGCCAGGTATGCAAAAAAAGCAGCTGTCATCCTTGATGGCTATCAGGAATAATTACCAGGTTTTCTTATTCTTTTTATGCACAGGGTGCTATGCTTTGTATTCTTTCAAGTAACCTGGAGAAATGACATGGTGGCAGTCTTGTCTCTGTGAAACAAACTTCTGGAATTTGAGCTCTGTTCTTTCCAGTGTCAGTTTCACTAAAAATACATTTTCTGCTAGTTGAATTCAGTGATGAATTTTACTGATGCAAAAGACGATGTGAACTTATAACTCTTCTAGTTTATCTGTATGGTCTATCAAGCTGTCTGTAAAAGCTATTTGCTTGTATGGTCCCTGTCACCACAGTGTTGTCAGTGGAAAACTTGAGGGCAGAATTTCTTTTCCTATAGGGAACTTAGCTAACATAGGATAATGGAGAAGTCATGATAAATCCACACTGATACTCTCTGAAATGTGCTGTGCTTTATTGCTGACTAAAGGAATGACAATTTCCTCCTGTCTCTTGAGTAAGCAGATGGGACTCTGAATACTGAAAGGAACAGATTACTTAGATTTAAAAGAGACTTTAGTGAATAAAAACGTATTACAGCTCAGCGTGATGGAGCTCCAAGCTGAAAGGAGAGGGAGAATGCGGTTGTTGTATGAGTATTTCTGAGTTATACAACTCTTTAGGCAGTGCTAATGGGGAGGAAAATGGGAAGAGCTCCCTTTCGTGCACCCCTTTCAGAATAAGAAATGCAGAGGCAGTGCAGCATCTCTCTCACGGCAAAGCCTCAGTGGTGGTTGCACAGTTAAGGACAGAAATGCCGTTTGCAGTACTGAGTTGTCTCATCTAGTTTAACCTCATGGTATCTGCTGGCGTGAATGTTTTATTACAGCTGTTAAGACTACAATAACTTCCTTTCTCCTCAGCCTCATTATCGTTTGAGAGAGATGTGGTGGGAGGAAGTACGAGCTGAAACAATCTTGTTTTCATGCTTCTCGCTTGACACAAGTGCTGTTGCGCAAGATTGCTGGCTGGTGGAAAGACCGACGACATTTTTAAACAACTGTTACTGTCTTCAGTGGGTGTTTTTCTCTCCCACTGCAGTAATTTTTTAATTAATTTGCCGTAAGGGGTAGTAATCCCAGAAGCCTCCCTACTTGCTGATATTGTCTTCAGTGTCAGTCCTCAGGTGGTTCTTTTGTTATGATCATCTACACAGGTCAGCTGGCTGCTTTTGCTGTGGCTTAACGACTGAAGGAAAAAGCAGCATATGGGCTTTCCTGCTTGGGGTGTGCTGTGGTGAGTTCTGACGTGTAGGTTTCCTCAACAGCCCCATAGGGCTGCCCAGCAGATCCTCCTCAGCTAAGCTGCGGAGCAGTTAGTCTCTTTAGGAACTGCATGCTCAGGCTCCCTTGTTGGATGCTGTTCAGACAGAAGCACACCCGCGTCTCACTCCATTACACGGCTGGGACACAGCTGGTGTGTGCCATGAGCTCCTGAGGTCCCTGCTCTGCATGTAGTCAAGAAATCTATGATCAGATAACAAATGTTTGTTCCTTAGAAGACAAGAAAAAATGAGAGGATTTTGTGTGTGCTGTTTCTCTGCCCTGTTTTCTTTAGAACTTTCAAACGGTTAATTTATGTTGTATAACATGTCTCATCTCTTCTTTAGTGCAAGGTTGGGCCATCTGATTATTAAGCTTACTGCAATGTGGGACTCTAGTTCCCTGAGGGTCTTCATCTGCCAATAATCTTAATTGCAGTTTACTGTAATTGACATCTTATCTATTTCCTCTCCTGCTTTCCACTTACAAAATTCAAAATGCTGACAAGCTAGCTCTAGTATTTGGTGAATGTGATAATTAAGGAGGAATTTGTCAAACGCTTCATTGTCAAACTATTTTTTGTTTTAAATTAAAACTGCATTTAAGCTTTTGGTAAGGCATAAAAATAAATCTTAACCATAACCAGACCTAAAGCTATGGCCCCAGATTTACAGCTGGTATAAATACATGTCTACAAAAGGTAGCTTTTCTCTACTGGTTTACATCAATCAGCTGAAAATGCTATTCATTCATCTTTCTCAGAACTTTTCAAAAAATTCCATTCTTCCTCAAAGACTCCAAATGAGAAAAAAAGGGACCATTTAAGTACACTTTGGCCTTGGTGTTGCAGTCTATTCTGATATTATACAAATACTTATATTTCATCTTCTACAATCTAAAATCGCTGGACATAGTTTAGCTCCTATCTGCAGACTACTTAAAATGCATTTAAAAGGAGAAAGCAGTGCAAAACAAAATTATTAATTATTAATTATATTATAATTATACCTATGAATAAAGCTGACTGTTGATACAGTTTTGACAGATACTAATCTCTAATATTTTAGTTAGTATTAGAAATTTTGTTTAGCTGCATTTTTTTGGTGGAAAAAAAATTAAAGTTATTGTTTGTCGTTTTTCACAAATATATAGAAGGGAGCAGTGCAAATTTAAATGGTACTTTGGAGCACATGGAGTAGATCCTTCCCCATCCTGGAAAATCTGTATGAGAAGAGTCCTTTTCCTTCCCCCCGAAAGTCCTTATCCAGCAGGTTCAGTCCTGGCTTCTTTCTGAGCTAGGCTGAGCAGCTGCTTGGCCCTGATAGTATTTCTAAGGGTTTGTGGGCACAAGGTAAAGCAGCAGCAAAACATTTTGGTTTGGTTACTGTACTAAACCAGCAACTTTCAAGACACAGGCTGTGACATGTCTCTCTCCAAGGTACTCCTGCTCTCATTTTCTTACCTCTTTTGTGGTAAATGTCGCCCCTGCTAAACCTCCTTTCACAGTTGGATATTTATGCTATTTCTAAACTCTAGTCTAGAACAGAAAGTGAGCAACACCTTATACTTCTGTGAATTTTAGGTGATCTGTCTCTTAAATGAATGACAACCTAGTTGTCATGAGCCTCTGCTCACCTGAACCTTTGTGCCAATTTGGAACGGCATGCCAGCTGTTGATATACTAGTCCTCTTTGCTTCACTGTGAATTTACACAAAATAGCACTGAAGATATATTCCAAAGAAATACTCTTTGAAATTGCATGGTAGAGATTTGTACGAAGCCAAACAAGAGGAAGAAGTGTTTCACTCTATGCCTAGTTAGACTAGAACTCCTTGATTTGAGATATTTTAGAAGTTTGACATGGGTTCAAGGTGGGCCTGTGTTGGTTCATGGAAAAAAAGTACAGAAAGCTATTAAACAGAGAAATGAACTACAGGAAATATCCATTTCCTCTAATGAAGCTTGAGAGGATATTTGCTTATTCTGCTTTATACTGTTTCCTAGCTTCTGCTTTCAGGCACTCCTGGAGATTCCATAAGCCTTTGTCATCTCCTGTGGATTTATCAGTAGGTCAGCAAAAAATGAAGAATAAGACAGGGAATGATCAGGGAAATAGCATTTTGGTAAGGGTTTTTTTATAAGGAGGATGGAAACTCCTACACAATTCTGGGAAAAAAAACCCACAACTAAACCAAAATGGAACACCCAAATCCCCCTCTAAACCAAAAAAACCTTGCAGTGGTTTCTGTTACAAGGATGTGGTCATGGAAGCAAAGCTTACATTCAGAAAATTCCAGATGGACAAACTTACAGGAAAGCCTGTAAGCTGCGGCTCAGTGGTCATGCTTGGCAGAGGGGGAACTTACGTGTTTTCCCCTCAAACACAAGAGAGATGGATATGTCATCCAGCATCAGTATCAGCCTTTCAAGATCATGCTGAACACCTTGCACAGTACTAGTGAAGGTTACTCTCTGTGTCATCACAAACCCCTCCATTAAGCATGCTGTGAAGAAGTCATGGTAGATCACTGCACCAAACTAAATTTGAGTTTTTATGCAGTAATTTGCACTAATGTTGCAACAACAGATAAAATCCCACAGATGTTTGAAGAAGACAGCAAATGAGGAATACACTGGCTGGGAAGGGAATAAAGTGGGAGCCAGCTCAGAAGCAGCCAAATTCTGATATTACCCTGAGAAGGGATGGGCTTTGCTTCTTTTCTAAGAAGAGAAGGTTGCTTTTCTTCTTGGAGGAAGCGCATAAGTAGAGAAAACAAGACGTATTTATTTTAATAGGATGTTAAGGGAATTTTGAGCTTGTGCTTAGGCAAATTTAAATTTAATCCATAATCATGCCTTCTTATCATAGAAAGGAAGAGTTGGGATGAGAAAAGGGATATGTATTGCCTCACAATGGTTCATGCAGTAGAGGGGCGCATGTGTATGTGTATTTACACTTATTGCTTACCTAGTGAGACTGTGTATATGTATTTATATGTATATATACACGTGTGTATATATATGTGTCTATATATACATATATATAGACATATATATGTATGTATATGTGTATATATATGTGTCTATATATGTGTATATATGTGTATATATATAGACACATATATACACATGTATATTACATATATGAGCACACACACATATATATATATGCTTGTGTATGCATTGTATTGCACTTTATATAGAAACTCAAATGGCATTAGAAAATATCCAGATGGACTGGGTCTGAGGTGAAGCATGGGGGCTTATCTCTGACATGAACTATATAGGAGGCTTCAGAGAAAGGTCAAGCCACACAGCCATTGGCAAGAAGAGGACCATGTTCCTTCCATCATGCAAAGGCTTGCCCAATCTGCTGGAAAATAGAGACTGGATAAGCCTTCAGGGGTAAAGTTTAACAATCCTTCCTACATTTCTCTTTTTTGGTGCTGGCATTTCTGGGTATTACTGCAAACAATGCTTACTTCGTACTTACATGCTTTGTTCTGATTCAGAGATGCTTTCAGTGCAGGGCTGGATGAGGCTGGCAAAATGAGAATAACCAGTCCTTGATAAGTGAGGGTCAGAGAGACAGCGCACGGTAGTCTTTTAAAATGAAAAAAATCTTGCTAGTTTCTACAGATGAAAAACACAGGCTCTGTAACCATAGAAACATGATGGGCCAAGAATAATGCTGAAGTTCTGATGAATTTCTTTTGTTTAGCATAAAATACTGTTTGCAGGAAGAGATATAATCTAGGTAAGGCAAAATAATAGTGTTTTTTTCCTATACTTCCTTTCCTTCTTAGGTCTTGGATTACTTTAGATAGCTCTTATTATTCTATTTTACAGGAAGGAGAGAGCTAGGGAAGTGAAGCTGATTTCTCCAAAGCCACATTGCAGAAGCTGGAATAAACCCCAACTTTCCTCAGGTTAATCGGAGTTGAATTAACAGTGCTTAAATTTAAATTAATTGCTTGAATTAAAGTGCTTACAAGAAGCTTTTTGGGTGATCCAGCAAAAGTTACATGAGATGCGACATGCTGCTCTACCAGAAAGATGCTACTCTCAGCCTTGCTCTTTGTCTGTATCTATGCAATGGGAGACGTGTTACACACACCGGAACTAGCAGCTCTGAAATATCCAAACTCTGTACAACTGCTTTAATTTCTTGACTAAGCTATAGGCTTTCTTTTCTGCCTCTATGACTCCTTTGCTTTTTATGTCCAATGTATATAGATACACCTGGACTAATTTGATGACCCTACCCTGCAGCAGTCATACCGTTAACAGCATTGAGATGGAGCTTGAATCTTTCACTCTGTTCATGACACCAAAAGACATGCTATAAAATCCAAACAGACAAACTTCCATAAGTGTTTTGTATAGTAATTCCTAAATTAACTGAGGATTTAGGATAATACCTCATTCTCCCATGCAAGTAAAAAACTCCACTGACTTTTTTGGCATGAATGAAGACACCATTTGTCAATAGAAAATTAACAAGATGAAAGGAACACAGTGAGCTAGTCTGAGCAAAAAGGGGAGATTTGTAGAAAGCTGGCCAGGATTCCTAACTGTCAGTTGTCTTACACGTTGACGTGAAGCAAGTATCATCAACATGAAAAAATAGACGTCAGCCTTAGTGAACAGTGGAGATCATGTACTGCAATGGCAGAATATAAATGTAACACAAATGTGTTGCCTGGAATTACTTGCCAGGAATTTGATCTGTCTCCAGTTTCTGAAAATACAAGCAGTGCAGAGGCATTTGGTTTCTAAACCCATAACAATTGCACTTAATCGGTGCAAGAAATTCTTTTTGTAAAGAAAATGTTGATCAATGTAAGAGTGTAAACGGGCCCCCTCCTAAGATGAAATAATCTGTATGTATGCATAAATACTAAGGGTACTAAGTATCCACAGATATGACATAGGATAAGATAGCAATTAATGATATGGCAATTACAGAATAAACAACAAGCTTAGATCCCACTGTAAGTAACCTTTCAGTCAATGGAGGAACTAATTTTTTCATGCTTTCAGGTTAGAAATGAGACTTTTTTATTTGGAATCCCTTTCAATTTTGATGCAGAGTAATTCATACAAAATTGTGTCCTATGGAGGCATTCATAAAGCCAAAGGATATATTCACAGACAAAAAAAAATTATATCTAAACTCTCATATAGCTACAAGGTTTTATCTTCATGCTACATGAATCTCTTAAGGCCCTTTTGCACTAATGTTAAGATGAAAAGAAGCCATTTAAGCCCCCAGAAATCACATATTGCAATATTATGAAATTAGGCACTAACCCCATTAGGATAATTTGGAGGGTCAAACTAGATCCACTATATTCCTTGTAACGTAGTCATGGAAAAGAGTTAAGTTCCCTTCTAAAGATGATTCAGTGATGAGTGACTTGAGGCATCTGGCTGTCTTAGAAGGTCTACAGAAGCTCCCTTTGCAAGGGAGCTGCTTGTAGATGATCAGTAAAGGAACAAACACAGGCAGTATCTGAATTCCTGTTTCTCCTTATCAAGAGCAGGAACTGGGTCTGCTCCTAGGATACTTCCATCCTCTTGGTACTATTTTGTAACCTGATGGTTCAGCATTCTTGTGAAGGATAGGGATTTGAATTCCATCAAATTAAAAAAGGAATTAAGCCCTGATCTTGCTTTCCTGGGTGGTGGTGCTTGGCAGGATCCAGCTGCAGAAATCACTGCCACCTCTCCATGTGCTGTAGTCTGAGATAACTTCTCTGCCCTTTGTAGAGGCTCTGTGTTGTCTGTGTCTCTATGAGATTAGGGTCAGCTGCCAAAGGCGAGACAAGTTTCAGAGCCAAAATAGAAGCACCTGGTGAATTTTAGATTCAGTAGGTACTCACTTTGGATCATTTGATATTAAGTACTGGATTATGCCTTATGGCCATTTTGAACACTGTCTTGCAGGGGCGGGAATTAACCTCTGTGGTTTTGTTACTGCTTTCTCAGATTCTCTTGAAGTGTTACTGTTGCTGAAATAATTAATAGCTCAAAAATCAAATAGTATTTCAAACATTTTTGTCATATCCAGCCTTGAAGTGGAGATCAGGGGTGTCAGCCCATTTGGATTATACGTGATGCACTCTGCTTTTCTCTTGGTGTTAGTTTCAACAAAACAGCTGGATTCTGCATCTGGGAAGAAACAGAATTATTATTTTTTTAAAACTACTTATGCTGGTCACACTGTCTTTGAAATGCTAACGCAATGGAACTGCGAACTCATTCTCTATTTTGACAGGCAAATTATTAAGTCAACCTGTCTATCCCTTTTCGGCCTCTGAGCTGCCCAGTAGTCATGATGCTTCAGCAAGGATATCAGATTTTAGAGGAGACATCTGATCATGGGGAGCTTTTGTTTGTGCAGGCACATGTGAATTTTTATGCAGAAAAAAGAATTCTCTCTGGAGTACTGCACGTAGCTAAGTAGGAGGGTGATTAAGTCTTCCGATGGAAGAGTTAAACTTCTGTAAATAAAGGGTTGTTTATCTTCTGTCAGGCACGAAAATATCACTCGGTGTCTGTTCTTTGTCAGGTCAGTGAACACACAGTTCCTAGTGTACATCAAATACTCAGTCCACTCTGACCCAGGATTTTGGCTCATATTTCCTCAGGATAATAAACCTTTTCTACTGTTTTCTAAGAGGCTTTCCTTGCTTATTTTTTATAATGCCTAGAGTTCTGCCAACGGTTCTTGAAAACAAATTCATCTTTTAACGAGGAACATAGGCAGCTGATGCAAAATTTCAAACAGAATATTGAAAAATAAACTGTTCATAAGAATACAAATGAGTTTCACCTATAGACTGCCATATGAGACCATTCAAATTCCAAGTGTAACTGCAGAGCTAGACTTTGAACTGTGCCAGAGCAGGGGATTCCCCCTCCTGTTGAAGACGCTGCAAGGGAAAAGAAGGAGCTCAACTGCAAAACTAAGGTTCTAGTCTCTTTCAATATTAAGAGTAACTGCTCCTTGAAAATGTAAATTACTTTAAGGCAGTTGATATAAATTCAGAAATGATCAGCAGCAAGACAGGTATTTGTGTGACATGTGTGTGTGGGAGGCAGGCAAAAAGGGGGCAACAAGGTGTAATTCACGCTCAGAAATGTAGGTCTATAGAGGGCCAACCAGACTGCTGAGTCTGACTCTCCCCCATCATTTTCCCTTTACCTTACGCAATACAAGCCCACAAAAAAATTTCCAGCTCTGTAACAAATTTAAGGCTTCTAGTACAATAGACATAAAATCTCATAAATGTTGAGTGTACCAGGGAAAGCATGCAGGGGAACTCAAAAATATTTCCAGTGGCATGTTAACCCCCTATTGTCTCAGTTTACTTGGTATATATATATTGAGAATACAAGTAAGCACATTTTAAATACAGGGGAGTTTATTCTCTTTTAAAGTGTAGACCAGTAAGCATGTCTTGTGGATTCACATCTACGAGAAGCCATTTAGCAGTCTTGTAGGATTAATCTTTTGGTAACACAAACCTAGATATCTCAGCCATGGCACTGATAATTTTTCCTACAGAAATTTCTTACAGGAAGCCTTTCAGCCTGGTGACTTGTTTGCATGAAATTTCAGCTGTCTGAAATTTCTCTTCAGATGTGTCTTTTTAGCTTGCAAACGTACGAAGTATTATGTCTGGAGTATTTATCCACTGATGCATCATGTTTCCTCCAGCCAATCAGTTCTTTCATTTTCCAGTGCATTGGCTAGTTTCGTATATTTTCACAATAAAAACACAGTGAAAATGTTTTTATTGTTTGTAGCAGAGTCTGTTCCCTAATTTCATCAGCCTTGATAGTTCTGCTTACCTTATTAACCCAGTCAGGATGTCGACAATTCTTTCTCCTGTTTCAAATGAGCTCTTAACAGCAAATATCCATAAGGAACATGTATTTAACGGGTTCAATTTTGCTCTGAAATTCTAAACCTCAAAAAATATGTAACGTGAATCTGAGGTATAATTCTCTCCTTAATTTTGGATCTTGGCAGTTAAAATCAATTTGATGTTTAGTGCTTTTAAAAAAAAGCAGTATTATGAAGTACAGGAATAGCTTCTAAACTGTTATGACAGCATCCATAATCCTGGGGGATATTCAGTTTGTTTACATTGGAAGTATTTTAGCACATTGGAAGTTCTGATAAAACTCTTGCATTTGTCATCATATCTAGAGCTACATAAGGATCTAATAATTTCTGCAGAGTAGTATACACAGCTGTGTTTAGCCAGTACCATGAGTAAAGCATGTACACAAGGGAGGGATGTTAAGAACCACCATGAGAAACTGAGAAATGCATCTTCTGCTTGGTCATATATGTTCTCAGATCAAAACAAACAAGCTTAAGAAATCACCTGTTTTTACTTAGACACCCAAACCTTAGATCTCTAATCTAGGTGTTCTAGGCTTCCTTAACCATCTACATGGGAAAATACGCATGCAGAGGACTTATGCTTATTTTAAGATACATGTCTAGCATGAACCTGATAAACTATCAATGGGAGGTGCCTCTTTTTATGCCTCAGTTAGAAACAGAGCACAAAATCAGCTAGGTCTTAGGCATCTAACTTAGAAATGCCACAAGTAAATGAAATAAACTTTACTCCTATTGAACAGATTTGTAAAAACTGCTTTTTACATCTGGGTCTCTGATACACAGTACATGCAAATCTAGATCCTCACAGGGTCTTCTGAAGATCAGTGGGGGAATTAATTTTTAGTACCTTAGTCCATGGGTGGCTTAAATCAGCATGCACTAGGATAAGCTTTTAAATTGAGAACTGATAAAGACTTAAATTGTAAAGGTATTAGTGATCTGTCCGGAATTCCCACTTTTAGTCTATTTGTCCTTTGACTTATTTTTTTGCCAGACTTTTCTTTCAGCTTTTCCAGGAAGTAAGCTTCTTCATCCCCAAAATGTTTTTGTGATAACAAAAGAATATATTTTCCAAGCTCAGGATAAGCAATTGACATCTTGAAAGTTTTCGGCACAATAATGATTGTATTTGTGTTAGCTTGTTTGTGACAATCAGAATATAATGTTCTAACTGACTCTGAATTTTTTTTAGATGTTGGTTCTTTTTTAACATCTCTCTTGTTAGCTTGAATTATGAAGCTAAATATATAATTCCAAACTGAGAAACCAGAATTTGTATTTTGATAAAAGAAACTGGATCAAAAAAATGTCAATACAGACTTTCGACAAACTGTTAATTTTCTGTGAACAAAGCACATCATCCCCAAAATACCCAACCGGTTTTATTGACTATCTTGTTTTCCAGTACACAGGTGTGTGACATCCTATTCTGAGCTGGAGATAATAAAAGCTCTGTCCTACTCTGCTGTCTTTGATGGTCCAAACAAAGGCTGCGTGATGGTAACAGACACCAATTCTTTACATGCTGTCAATGTACCTTGTGAGGATGTACTGCCTGCTAATGAAAGACAGAAGGGGAAAGCAGAGTAGAAAATAACAACAAAAGATCTCACTAGATGCAGAAACTGAATCACACAGCCAAAATGCACAGAGATCAAGGATATTGCAATCAGTCAGACACAAAATCATTACTTTCATAACTGCAGGTTGTTGCTTCTCCCATTCTGAAACAGGCAGATACACACAACAGACTTAGAGAAGCTATAAATACAGTATAAATCTAAACTAATCTAGCTAGGCTTCATTAGCTAGGCAAGAAGACAGATTGTCATAAAGTCTGATTTCCTGATATTTTTATAGGCAAAAACTGCTTGGGAAGTAACATGCATTTAAGGCATTGACAGCTGTGGATTGAACTGTGGTCTTATGTGTATCTGGAATGCATTTTTCATGTCCGGATGCTTGTACCTCACTGAACAACCTTAGGTTATCTAACAGATTGACCCTTGGAGAGAAATACATTTGATTCCATATATACTACTCTGTGGGAAATTTCCAAGAAATCTAGCAAAACATGGTGATAAAAGCTTTATAAATGAAGTTAGAGATAGGTAGACAAGATAGATAGGCGGGGTTTAACTTTAGTGGATGCAATAAGACATTTTCAAGGACAGAAATAACAGTGTTTAGGCAATATCTGTGATTACCTATGCTGAGAGAAAAAGGATAAAGACCTGACAGTGAATATATTCAGTGAAGATTCTTATCATCAATTGACTTTTTGCAGTCAAAGTGAAGGTTAAGCAGTGTCTGCAGAGATGAGTAGGTGGCACAAACCTTGCAAAAACAGTCCCCTAGCCAGAAGGTATATTCAGTCTCAGATCTCGTTTCAGGGTGAGTTTCATTCAGGGAAAAAAAAAATATCTTCAGAACACAAATATCACATGCTAGTATTTCACAGGGGAACAACGCCTTCTTTAGTTCAGTAATCTGGGTAATTTCCTCCCTCTTATCTCCTTACAAATTTTAGAAGAGCAAAACTGTAAGCAACCTGGAAAACTCCCAAAACAAAAGAATAAAAAACCTCCTTTGCTACTTGTTTCCTGGCTTATGTGAATTTGAGGTTTGTTAATCATTAGCAAAGGTTAAGTATGCTTTTGTTACTTAGCAACCATGATAAGTTTTTCAAAGTTTTGTTTCAGATTTGATGATGTATTTATCCTTGTTTTTCTCTGCTCCTTTTCTTCTCACTGGAATTCAAACTCAAAAAATTTGAATGCAGCCAGACATCTGAACTCACAGTCTTTGCTTCTACCTGCTTGCAATAAACATGGAAAATCAGAATTGAAATACAAAGCAGAGCAAAAGAGCCATTGCTATCTCATCTACATGGAGATCTATTCTTAGCTGGTTTTCAATTTGCACTGTGATGGCTTAGGCAAAGACAATAACCTAGGTTATTGCTTTGTTTCCCTTTTCAGATGGGGTGGAGCTTTGTGCTTTATCAGTTTCAACCTAAAAATTGAAGCCTGAAATGAGTAGTATTTTCAAAATTAATTCTGAAAAGTGTGCTTAATTTGGGTATTCATTAAAATATTAGTCCTGCTGTGTTTAGGTTAAGCTCATGTATATTTTAACTTCAGATGAATATTTAACCTAGTGCAATGTGAACTATAAAGCTTGTGTGCCCAAAGGCTTACCTGTTTTTTCCATGTCAATTACTGTAATAAAAGGTGTTACTTGTCTTTGCTTCTCCATTTTACAATACTAAGTTGACATCCTAACTTAGCTAAAATCAATGGGAACTTTCCTATTGAGTTTCCTGGGGTCAAAATTTTACTCTGTAAGTGAAAAAAACAAAAGCACTTGTAAAAAACCCTCATACCCTGAAGATGTGAAAGCTAAAGTAACCATCTGTCACAGCTGCTAAGCTCTTCTTTCTTCTGGAAGCTGTGGAGCACAACATGAACGTGGACTGCAAACTGCCAAGGCCTCTGGCTGCCTGGGAGCTTCGTTCTTGGGAGCTGCCAGAGCAGAAGCTACCTGTAAGCTGATAGTTCCCATTGTACTTTTTAACATCAATTTTGTTCAGCAACCATTGTGAGCACAGTTTGTACAGGGCATTGCAAATGTACTGGTGTGGTGAAACAGATGCTTATTTTCGATTTTTTAGTACTTGTAACACATCTATTTCTGCTCTTAGCCATGGGGTGAGACTGAAGAAATACTGGAAGCCAAGAAGCATAATTGTTTGACTATGCCCCGAGTCTTGGTCCATGCTGGAATGTATTGTCCTAATTAGGGCAAGAATGAAATTCAGACTTTCGGGCAGCCGATATGAAGGTGGATTCCACTTATCAGGGCAAACCAACCAGCCTGTTTCAAATGCCTGTAGATATCTGAAGAGCTCTGGAACAACAGGTGAGCTTATATTCACAGGATGAGGAATATAAAAAAGGTAGAACTAGAAGGACAGGAAGAGCTTTTGCCAAACTCCTTTTATTTCCCTCTCTTTGGGAGCACACTTTTGTTCTTCATCTCCTATGAGCAAAAAGGCAACTGCCTGAGCCTGATGTCATGGGAAGCAATGGTGAAAATCAACAAATGTTGGTATAGGCAGAAAAGAGTATGTCTTGGTCTCTACCTGAGGCATTAATGAGCCTATTTTGGGCGCTAATGATTCTTTCTTCAACCTTCTCACTCTAGAAATGGCTTTTAACTCTCCACTCTGCCTTGATGCAGAGCAAAGGCAGTGTGATTGGTTTTCAAAGGGAAAAATCCTAGATGAAGCTCGGAGCACAGGCACAGAGAAGAAGCAGCAGGCTCCAGAAGGGCACTAGCATGCAGCAGGCACCTACTGCTGCCTCCCAGCCACAGCCCTTTTGGCAGTAGCCTGCAGAGGCTGACAGCTTTGCAGAGACATGTATGCCTCACCTTGGTGCTCTTGAAGACCTGCTGCTGTGCCTGCATCTCTTTTCAAAGCCTGGGAAGCTTCAGGCAGGTGTCCACACTTCTCATTCCTCGCTAAACTGGACTTTAGCTCCAGGAAAACAGAGAAATATCTAAGGGGTGGGGCATCTACGTGGGACGTTCTTGTGTAATTCCGGGAGTGGAATGGCCCCAGATGGGTGCTGCATAAGCCACACTGGTTTGTCCATCAGTGTTTTTGTCCCAGTATTCATTTGCACGGTCTTTAAATCCAGAAAACAGACACTTTTAATGTGCTTGTGTTTTTCTTCTACACAAGAATATGTTTTCTAGATTTAAAAGTGCATTTTCCAGAGTTTCCCAAATTTACTTTCAGAAACAGCAACTGACATTTCCTTAAAAAATAATAAGGGGGGAGGAGAAAGAAAACCATCCCTGAGCTGACAGAATGCAACAGTAGGAGGCAAGCATTCAGCTGGCAGTTACTTACTTCCTGGCATGCAATTTTAATTAAGGAGTCAGCATGTCTGCTACACAAGCCCACAGGAGGCAGTAACTAAAAATGACTGGGAAAATGTCCATGGATAAAAAGGTAGGAGAAAGAAACAATGACACTGTATTTCAGGAAGCTAATTGAATATGTTCATCCCTACATTTCTCTGGATAAGACCTATTACCAAAGGAAAAGTAAGCACAAATTGCTGCATCACAGATACAGATGAATATCTATTTTGCAGTGTATATTACAGAGTCACTATTGATCCAAGATAATTCAAAGCAGCATCTTTTTTCTTTTTTTCAGGTAGGTCTGCATTCGCACCCCTTTTCAGATCTCTGCAGTAAGGTTTTGGTTTTCTTTTTATGCTAGAGACATCATGTTCAAAGCATTTATGTCCTTTACCAAGCAGTTAACCTGTCTAGTTAATAAGAAGCAGAAATTACCTGCTCAGGAGTTGTGTTCTGAGATAGCAATTCATATTTGTAAACTGAAGCCAGGTCAGAAATCTTTCTTTCCATAGACCACAGCTGTAGTGGTTACCTAGCTGTGTAAGTCAGCAAGTAGATTGCTTTAAATCACTATCAGTAATTTTTCATAAATACATATCTTCCTCTGGTATGATGATTTTTTTCTTCTTCTCACAGAGCCAATCATCAGGACATAGAGGCTGATTCATATCCTGTACTTTCAACAAGCATTATTAATCATACAAATATCTTTCCAAAGAGGTACTGTGAAATCCTGTATAGAAATCTCACCATTGGCTCTCACTTTCTCCACTGGTAAATATTCAAATGCAACACTGAGGAATAAAAAGGAGGGAGCTCATGTATCTGCCTTGTTTTATATCTGCACACATCAATCTGAAAGGGCTGGGACTAAAAATAATATGTGAAGTAAAAGCAAATTAATATGATATGACTTAAAATTAGAGCTACAGGCTCCGTGGAGAACAGAAATGGTCAGCTAATCTCAGGCTTTCTGTCTTTCTGTCACTTTCACTTATTAAGAGCTCTTCAGCTAGCAGGTATATAATTTATGCTTATGGTTAAATAACTTGCTGGGTGAATGTTGGGAAAGAGCAGTGAAGTCAGATGACAGAATCAAAAACTCTTTCAAAATTGTTTTTTCTTAGGCTTTTTTGGTTTGTTTCTTTTTTTTTTTTTTTAAGTGCCATTTGATGGGCTCATTATGGGCGAATGTACCTTGGGATGAAACACTGAATAGTCACTAATGAGTTTCACTCTCCTTCTGCTGAACTGCCTTTGTCAGTCGGGACTGATGAGATGGTGTTAGGAACAAGCTGGGACCACAATGTGAGGTGTGTGAGGCTGTATACGTCTTTGTCTTTTCTGTTTCTCCGCAGCCCCAGAGACCATATCAAAAAGACTTTAATGTCATTACTTAGGATTTTGATGTCTTGCTCATATGAACAAGATTTATGAGAGGGGTTATTCCTTTTTTCTTTTTGTATTAAGTTAACCTACCGGGAGAAATTTTCTTTTCTCTTCTTTTACTGAACAGAGGAGAAAATATCCTTGATTTTTTTTCTCATAACCCTGAGAAATCCAGACAGATAGAATATCCTGAAAATTTCTGTAATTTAAACCGACTGACAATGATCACTTCAGGAGCTGTAAGTTCCCTGAAAATTGCCGTAGTTTACTGACTTCTCCTACCTGTCTTAAGCTACAAAATGCCCTAAAGGAATTGCAGAAAGGTACGCATAAAGATCCAGTAATAAGCTCTGTATCACTGCGGCATTCCTGGGAGAGTATTTGTAACCAAAAAATGATAAGGCAATAGCAGTAGCTCTAGGGCTATGAAGGTTTGCTCCCAGACCACAGCCATGCCTGTTAGTATTGATGGGTCAGGGTCTTCACAGCCCAGCCATCCTCTGCAATCTGCCATCACTAGTGGAGAACTCTGGGTTGATGGCATTTGCCACAAGGTTTAACCAGCTGATGTTTCTTGGCCTGTAGGCAGTTTTAATTTGCAACTGAAGAACCAGTTTGACTGATCACTATATTGCAGACAGCACGGTCCCTGGCTGCGTGGCAGGCATAGTATTTTGATACAGATGAGCTGTTCTTTATTTTATTTGTGATAGAAAGCTCAGGTAGCCCTCTGTAGGCATCAGAGCATGGTTACATTGTGACTGTCTAAACATGAACTCAAAAACATGTTCATTTATTGAACTTCATGGGCAGCAGCTCACAGATGATGCTTCCTCCTGCCAAGGACTGCAGGAAGAAACCCAGGCCATTGGGCCTTGGTGTGGGCAGAGAAGAGGTCCTGTACCCTCTCAGCTCCCAGGTGCTTCCTGCCTGCTCTGCACACAGCATGTGCATAGAGGAGAAAAGCTGGGAAAGGGGAAAGAACCCAGATCTTGTAATGCCGGGAACGCAAAGAGGTGAGTGATAAAGGAAAGAAAATTTGTAGGATGCAAAGTGCATGAAACAAAAGCTTCTCTCTCTCTAAGGCAAGGCTAGGAGTCTGCTGGAGCCTGGGGGTAAGAAGAGTACACTGTTAAATGCATCACTGGTGACGGACATCCAGCAGGGCTCGGAGAAGGCTTCCCAATAGTCTGTGTATATTGATTTTTAACTTAAGGCATATTCACAATATTAATGAAATTGTAAAGAAAATATTCCCTGGCAAACATTAGTGGCCTTTTGGACTTTTCTAATGGAAAAGCAATCTAAACTTAAATTTATAAAATTTAAAGTGAACATGCAAAAGCTATTTCTTCCTTTCCCACATCTGGTGTCACCCTTATCTCCAATTTGACTCTACTAGAATATCCCTTTCCATGGTGTTACACAAACTCTGCTGCTTATTTCAAATTGCTTTCCCAAACTCCTTAGATTGAAACATACTATTTTGGGGGTATATAGCAACAGACCATATCTGCCTCTGGACCAGCACCATTAAATACTTAAATATTGATTCAGCTTATTTTTGGTTTAGTGCATTGTTCGTTCGAAGTGTGTAACCAGCCTAGAGGTTGGTCAAGAGCAGAAACAAAATCAAAACACACATGAGGGACAGGGAGTAAAAAAAAAGGGTAAACAGGAGAATAATTGCCTCTGGCCATCATTTCACAGGTTTCAGATGAGTTTTGAAAAAATAGTTAACTAATATTCCCCCTTACTTATGTAGCTGCAGTCTTTGTGAAGAAAGCATAAACAACTGAGTGAGATGGCCTTGAAGCTTTTAAATGTCATCTCTGCTACTGAGAGTATCTCTTTTTAGAGGTACTTAGGCTTGTTTTTACAGCATTCATCCTGTCAGGCAGCTGAACCCACTACAGGACAGGTGGCATTTAAAGCAATGAATATCTTGGTCTTCAGAGTAAATCCATTAATAATAAATAGAAAGAGAAACACTTGGGTAGGTTCCTAAATATGCTGAGCAAATTAAGATACCCTTGGGTATATCTAGTTTATGTTATCTGTAAATTTTAACTATACAACTGCAGCATTAAAAGCAAAATTGACTTTATCGTACTTGGTATCATTGGCCACTATCCAGTAAAGCACTTACACATTGCTAATTTTAAGGACATGATGCCCTGGTTTCAAGCCAGAGTACCCAGCAGCATATTGGAACAAACCAGTGATAAGCAGTTTGACAAGCCCTGCAACAAACACTGTCCTGCTGCTTCTTAAAGACACCTACATGTAGTTGATTCAAACATATTATTTTACCAATATGCATTGAAGAGACACCAAGTTTATTCTTTCCCCCACACACACCTTTTTTTGGTGATAAGCACAGTTAGCAGAATTGTTGTTCTCTCTGCAGTCTAAAATCCAGACAAATAATAATGCACTTCTTCTCAATCTGTGTTTGATAAAGAGAACAGGAAAAAAAGGAGTGGTAATGTGCATTTCTGTGATGTCAAATTTTTGTTGCTGCTGTTGCCAAAACATAGCCACAGCTTGTCAGATTGGGATTCCTGGAGATTCTGTTTGTGAATATATATTTAGCTCTTCCACCATGTTTTGAACATGTTATTATCTTTTCACATCTGTTGTTTGCTTACCATAAATGCCAGCAGTTGCTTTTTCTGCCCCATACCTTTTTTGAAGTAAAAGGATACTTTGGCACTGAGCTTCACCCCAAATGACCAGAATACAACAAAAATGCACCCTGCCACAGCATTTTAATTTATTTTCAGCAAAACTCACTATTTAGAATATCTTCTTTTTGAACACAGAACAATAAAAGAGCTATGCTCTTTACACCCACCATCCAGCCCATGGTTGCTAAGGGTTGTTAGTGTTACATGTATTAAAGGGTAATCTTATATTTCCAGAAGGGCAGGCAAAACAGATTATTTGATCAGAAGTCACCTTAGGCTTTAAGTTCTGTAAGTCATGTTAATAGTGTTTCATTTCAGTGGCTAACCACATGGCACAATCTTAAGTTCTTGGAGAGCAGCATTTCTTCCTATGATACAAAGACATTGTTTTGCCACAAAATGGGACTGTTTATTTAAACTATATTCTATTAATAAACTATATTTATTTACAGGACAGTGTCTTAGTTGGCAAGACCCTTTCAAATGGTTATTTCTACTATGGCCAAGTTTTCTTGGTACTACATCTTCAAGGGATGTTTCAAGAAGACAGTATCTTAAATAAGTCATAACTCTTTCTTTTGATCTCCACATGCTGGCACTCCTGTCTGTGTGGAGGATTTGCCCTGATACCAGCTGGCATGCTTGTAGGGCACATGAAAGGAAAAGCAATGATGACCGAACAGTTATTAGGTTATTGGAAATTTGGGATTTATACATTATGTGGCATTTTTATATAATGAAGGAGTCCTACTGTGTTGTGGGCATTTGAACAACATTGGCCAGACCCTAATCCAGCCTCCTGAGGAATATCTAAATAATTGCTTCCTCTTTTATGCATGCGCTTGAGCATTTATTTCAGGATAAAAAGAGTGTGACAGTACACAGGAGAGGATTGTTTTTATAAAAAGTAGCTGGAAACTGAACTAGATAGGAAATCCAGCCAGCCAGTAGAGAGCTTACTAAATTCCTTGGTTCAAGTCCTAAAACAAATTTGAGGTTTTCTTTACCTACTAGCTTCAAAATGAGAGGTCATGGGATTGTGCCTAGTTCCACTAAGCTCTACTGTCTCAAAAGGAGGCTGTCTCACCTGCAGGTAGTTCTCAGTCTGGGGAAGTTAACCTTAGTTGACTTTGCTATTGGCATACCTGGACAATATACAATATTACCACATCATACTCAACATAAGCCTCATCTAAGCTACTTTAAGACAATGCAGAATGATAGTCAACACACTACTCAGTAGTCAGCAGATGGTATACTATACTTCTTTACAGCCACATTCATGTCACAGTGTACATATAAGTTGGCAAGCAGTTTCATATAAATCAGTCTTATGATCAGGTTATCTAAAGCCATTTAAATGAATGAACAACATGGATAAGACAGGCAAGTCTTCTTGCATTTTGCTAAAGCTGGAAAGTGATGTGGTGTACTGAACTATATTATCCCAAATGGGGAGAGCTTTTATTTTACATTTAAATTTCATAAAAGAATACAGTGAAACTTTCAACACACCATGCACCTTCTTGTAACCTTTACAAATCTCAGTTTTCTATGGCTTTTCTCCTTGTTGCAATGGAAATATTAATTTTAGTCCAAATCACAGGGGTGAGTACCATGTTACTACATGAATATAATTTGTTATTTGGTCACAGATCCATTAAACAACTTCTGATGCCAATATATTTATAACTGAGTATGCAATGTTGCATGTTTGCTTCACTTAACTATGATTAAATGAGGCAATGCCAATTAAAGCTAAAACTAAAATAAGTGTGTGGATGCTTATTTGGTTTCATCTTTCTTGTGTTTCTCTAACTTCTACCTGCAGTCCAATTAGTGGCATAAGCCATTAATAAATTCAAGGCCAAATTATGTTATCTTTCTTAAAATAAGAGGGAAATGAGCTAGTGGACTTGGAAATATCAGCAAGGCAAAACTCAAGGACCCTAATAGATTTACTGACCTTTATTCTTGAGATGGGTTAGTAGTCATTACAGTGCTGTGAATGTTTCCTTAAATAATTTAGATGCCATTTCTTCCTTCTTGGAGACACTTCATCAGGGTTCTGTGAAGCAGCAAAGCGTGTATAAATATGACACACCTCAGAAATAAAATAGACAAAATTCTCATTCCATTACATCCTAGGTTTAAGTTTCTGCTCAGCTGTTTAAAGAGCTTCCAATACACTCCTGAATAATTATTCCAGTAATGAGGTACATCCTAAACCAGAAGAACATGAAGTGAGAAAAAGACCGTTTCTTTGTCTCTTCATGCTGAGAATGTTTCATCTATTTTCATTTTAGCAAAATTCCTTTAGCACAGGTGGCCCACTGAGAAAGAAAATGTAAAGAAAAGCCATAGTTTAAATGATAGGATTGCACATATTTTCGAAAAACAAAACCATAGAACTTAATATAAAATATTGAACTTCTAATTATATTTCAGAGAGTAATTTTTCAGAGATAAATTCAATGTGCCTAATGTCTCCCTTCATCAAAATTAGTGATGAAACACTTCCATTCCACTTTTGTGTAAATTTGAGGAGCAGACTGTCCTTTCAGTACAACATATGGGTTCCCACAGCTTTTGCAATAACAGGGTCCTGAGGTTCAGTTATCCAATAACGCCTGCACTTGTGCTGCCTCACAAGCACAAAGACACCAAGCTGAGCAGAAGCCATGAATTGGGAGATACTGGTAGCTACTTATTGGTTCCTGCCTTTTCAGAATCCTCCCAGCCAATATTCAAAAGGCATTACAAGTAGTAAAGGACATAAAAAATGAGACAAAAAATGTTTAACAAATGAATTAGAAATAATTAAAATATAGGCCATAACTTAACAGGTGAAAAGGAGCAATTCATGATGGCACCAAGACAATGAAATATTCAGTCCTTTTACTTTTGTTTTAATTTTCATACAGAAGGTCAGTTGTGACCGGATAGGAAGCAACTCAGAATAGGAAAAGAACAGGTGAAAGAACATTTGCACAGGTACGGTGTACTCAGACCGCCGATAGCTGATTAAATTTCCTTTTTTGAGTACTTAAGAAATTTACATGAAACAATTTCTGAATAATTGGTACTTGTTTATGAGATCTCATAGGAGAAGGTGAGGTCTGCGAGGAATAAAGAAAGATCAAGTAAACGTATGAAACTCACTCTGATATCCAGAGAACTACTGAAACAAGTCATTCAATAATCAATTTTAAATATTTAGAGGATAATAACTTGATGAGAAACAGCCAATACTAGTTTGTCAAGAGCAAGTAATGTCCAAGAAAGCAACTGTTTCTCTGACTATCCAGTGACTTTGACTGGTCTAGTAAATGTGAGGGAATGATACAATAAAATCTGCACATAATAGAAATATTTAATGGGTTGTGAGCTTTTTGGAGACAGGTTTAGAATCCAAAACTGTATTGCTAAATTAGGTAAATGCTCTGAAATATTTAGTGAAGTGCAGAGAGCTGTATTTAGCAAATCAACACCAATTCTACAAATAAAAAATGGGGACTTTGAATCATAGAACAGTTTGCGATGAAAGGGACCTTCGAAGACTGTCTAGTCCAGTCTCCCTGCCATGGACAGGGACACCTTCCGCTACACCAGGTTGCTCAAAGCCCCATCCAGCCTGGCCTTGAACACTGCCCAGAAGTCTGGGCAACCTCTTCCAGTGCCTCACTACCTTCACAGTAAAGAACTTTTTAATATCTAATCTAAATCTCCCCTGGGTCAGTTTAAAGCCATTCCCCCTTGTCCTGTCACTACATGCCTTTGTAAAAAGTCCTTCTTCTGATTTCTTGTAAGCGCCTTTTAGATACTGGAAGTCTGCTATAAGGTCTCCCAGAGCCTTCTCTTCTGCAGGCTCAACTGCGTCAGCCTTTCCTCATAAGAGAGGTGCTCTATCCCCTGATAATTTTTTGTGGCCCTCCTCTGGACCCAAGAGGTCTATGACTGTCTTATATTGCAGACCCCAGAACTGAATGCAGGACTCCAAGTGAGGTCTCATGAGAGCAGAGTAAAGGGAGAGAGCCACCTCCCTTGACCTGCTGGTCATGCTGCCTTTTATGCAGCCCAGGATATAATTGGCCTTCTGGGCTGCCCTTAAAAACTCAACTGGACAGCAGTAGGACAGAAAAAGTCTAAGATCTATAGTGCTTCACAGTGAGATGCTTCTCCAAAAAGGAATTAAAGACTATATAATCTTCATGTTGGGATGCATGAACAGAGGTGGGAGGTTTAAAATAATTATTGCATTACACTCAGAACTGATGTGATACTATCTAGATTTATCAGGTATATCTGCCTATATTATTGGATCCAGAGTTTGCCATCTCTGTGGGCACCTCTGTGTTTAGGAGGTCTGTGGCTACACTGTAGAATATCCAGAAGATGACAAAAAAAAAAAAAAAAAAAGAAAAAAAGGATAAATTTTTAGAAAATAATGGTTACAAAGTAGAAAAGAACTAGATGTGATTTAGCAATGCAAAATAGTTGAGTGTTGAAAAGCCCACCAACCAGACATGCTACTGAAATCTTTTCTCTATCAGTTAAATACTTACACTTTGCTTGACTTTTCCCATACTTTTGTATCAATTTTTCATGGGTACCCAGGACCTTGGGCTACTAAATTTCACAGATAATGACATAAGAAGTACATCTAGTCAGACTCACATACTAAGTTTTAGATCGTCTCTTTGCACCTCTTTGATTTCTCTACCCATGACTGGCCATTGGCATCATGCCCAGGAACATACAGAAACATCTTAGTTGTTTATTCAAGAAAACAAAAGTCTCAACTAAGGGACAGAATGGCAGCTCTAAGTGCTGAAAACAATTAAAAAAGAAACCTTTATGGAGAACAATGATCAGCTGATTACCAGGGCCTCTGGTGCTAGCTGAGAAGTGACTGATTTAGGCAGGAAAAAATCAGATTATGTATCAGGGATTAGCATCTGCATTATACAACTTTCTGTAATGTGGTATCCAAAGTCTTCTGTCTTGTAAATGATTCAGTAAATGAACTTGACATTTACCTGAATACAGATCTCTTTTCTCATTAGCTATTAATTTCTAGTTGAAGTAGTAGCTCCTGAAGTTAATAGCAGCATTATCACCTGCAAATGCTAAGAAGTTAACCAAATTCAAACCATTTAATTATTTTACCACACTTTTTGCAATTACAAGTATTGTTAATACAATATCATTACTGTCTTGGCTGTAATAAAAATTACGAAGAAATATTTTCTCTTTAAATTTGTAATACTAAGTAGCTACAAAACCATTTTCTATTTCTTTGTTTTGAGACCTTAGTAGCCACAGGGAAAAAATATGAAAAAGCCCAAACCAATTCCTCATTTCAATCAATCTTCAGCTATTTTCACAATTAAGAAAAAAAGCAATATAATGCTTGCAATTAATTCCTTGATCCTGCTGAGATGCATCATTTTATCCTAGGGGAGCATGTATCTTGGGAAACAGTTCTATTTAATTTGCAACCATAATCAAGTGATGTGATTTTACTGATGTGGGAAAAGTATATGAAGTTTATTTACAAATGGATTTCAGCAGGATGTGGCTCACAGCCTTGGGTAATCACACTGAAAGGGTTTACAACTATTTTTGTGAGTAAAATGAGTGGGATTTTCTATAGCTCTTATCCACTGCTAAATAGCTCAAATCTTCCATTAACGTTGTCTATCACCAGTTTCTCAAGAAGTTTTTTACTCTCATTTGCTGTGCTAACCTAAGACACAATTTTGCTAAGGCCCTACACAGTACAGTAGGTAGCAGTAATTGCTACTATTGTTTTCTTTTAGTATTTTTTACTTTTCTGCTAACATTATCTACTTCGCATTAAAACACCCCAATGGTTTCAGATCAGAGATAGCTTGACATTTCTCACATGTGGACAAGGAAGAAGACCCAAGATTTGCTTAGGGGAGACTGCAAACTGCTTATAGTGGTATCAACTGTCAGAAGACCATCTCCAAAGCTCTCACAAAAGCTGTGCTCCCATGTGCAAGAGCCCAGAGCAAGGCAAATTCCATGGGGCGAGGCTAGGCTACAGTCCAGCTAATATTTAGTTAACTTAGGTTGTGACACATTTTGAGGGAGCATTACAGACAAGAAATCCATTTGTCTGGATCAAGGTCAGCTGTCCACTGCTGTGCTTTCCTACCTTTGAGGAGGAATCAGTTTCCAGCTCCAATTAGGTAGAAGAAGATTAAGGTTTCCTGTGATTTAGTCCCATTCCGGCTGTGCAGCAGAAGCCGAAAATTCCTATGCTCATGGAAGAAACTTCATCTAATAGCCTTCATCGACACTGTTGGTATCATGTGTAATACAATCTATTTTTACCATGTAATCTGTAAAATCATGCTGGAAGTGCAATACAACTTCAGAGTGAGGGGGTAGGTGGCTGCAGGAAGGCACTGGGAGATCAGGTCTAATTATAAGGCTTTAATCATAATTCAATTTTACGTGAAGGGTGCTTCACCTGAGAATTTGAAGAGTGATGTCCGAAACTATCACTCATGAGATATGGCCATGAATTTTATAACTACTACACTGAAGATACGCAGTGCAAACAGGAAAGGGTTAATAGCATATTGGAATTGAGGAATTGTTCTTAATAGGTGCAAAACTCCATCTGTTTTCACAGTGTGAACAGCAGAAATTATAGTGCTATCTATGCCATCCATTTCCTTCTCCTCTGATGCATTATAATAGCATCTAAAGAAAGAACTAGCCAGCACATGGTTTTCTATATTATGCAAACTGAACTTTTCAAATCCATGAAGGATGTCAGCAAAAGTTGTCAGTCTTGTACACGGATCATTACCAGTTTTGAAAGGTGAGACTCAGAACTGAAGATTGTAGGTTCTCTCTCTCTCCCTCCATCCCTTTCCTTCTCTTCTCTCTTGCTCCCTTGCCTTTCTCATTTATTTTCTTTTTTTCTTTTACTCTTTCTATTTCTTTACAATAAGAGGCAGAGTTTACAAGGCAACATAAAAGTGTGATAAAGGACAATTCTTCAGAGAAATCATTTAGGAGAGCAGAAAATGCTTTTTCTATTGTTATGCATTCAAGCAAGTGCTACAATAAACAAGAGACTTTTATACTGTTTACTTCTACTCAGCCAAACAGCAAAAACTAGCAAATGTTTGTGGCTTAGATATTCCAGACTGTCTGGAATCCTTATGTTGTATAGCTTTAGTGCATATGCTTGCTACTTTATGTTTGTTTTCCTAGCTACACTCATGATGTGCACAGATAAAGATGGACATTATATAGCATGAATTATGATATTTGGGGTGAAGAACAATGTATCTCAGTGATGCTCTGTTTACTGTAAAGGCTGAACCTCTTTGCATGATAAATCCCAGTGAATTTTGTGTTAAATCCCACTTATAACAAAAAGATTGTTTCATTTTTAAAGAAAACCACCTGGCCTGAAGGTCCAACTTCTGTATTTTAATACAAGGTTTGAACTTTTTTTTCATGCTTACTTACCCAAAGGCCTATATCCAAAGAAAAGTCTGTGAATCTGACTGCCTGCTTAGTCCTGGAAATGCCAAATTACTCAGACTCTTCAGATCGATTCCTAATTTAGCCATCTCTGAATGTCTGAATGTCATCGCTCTGGGGTGCAGAATCACTGTCCAGCTACAGCCTCAGCTGCATGGGGTGAAGTTCTCTCCCTGTGCCTTGGGGGAGTATCAGTGGGAGAAGACACAAGTGTTATACTGGTTCCAGCTGCCAGGCCCAGACCTTTCCCTCACAGCTGATTGCTCATGCTATGGGCTTACAGCTGTCCTTTGAGGGCTCATGAGTTTTTCTTTTTTGGCTACACAGAGTCTGTCAGGAGAAGAATGCATCTTACAGCCTGGTAACATCAACAGCTGTGGGTTGAAGACAGCCAGTGTTTGAGGAAGCATGACAAAAGAAGTTTTCACTCTTCCTGTGTTTTTGGAGGATGTTGGAGGATGGAAACAGAAATCTCTATGTGAAAAAAAGCAGGTTGCACAAAAGCACCCTGCAGCAATCATGAGTCAATGCCTGAGAACAGAGTTTCAGGCACATCCTTTTCATTAGCTTTTTTTTTTTCGGGTGGTTTGGGTGTATCAGTTTGCTGGTCCTTCAGCCCCAGTGTGGTACCTATTATTCTTCACATCTTGTACAGGAGCTTCAAGAACTTAGGACAGGAATCTGAAGTTCACTCTTGAGCTTGACACCCAGGTTTCCACATTTGCCATGACTGGACATGGCAGAACCTGGGGACCTTCATAGAATGATGACCAACTGAAATGCTTGGAAGTGACTCTTCCAGCCACCCTCATGGGTCTGCTCCAGCACCCTGACCTAAAATGTTTCTGCCTGACTTCAAGGGGCACTGAATCAGGTACCAGGCACTCAGGAACTATTTTGCCCAGGTGTATGCAGTGCTTTTTGATGTTCTAAAGAAGCATCAGACTGAAAGTGTGACATATTCTGTGTTTGTAGAAGAACCTGACAGAGAACAGAACTTTGACTGCTTTACAAAGCTAAAAGACCTTTTCTCCTTTTTTCATTATTTTAAAAGTGGACTTTTTTGATATCAAGTAAGCTTAAATTACTCTCAGAAGGTACTCTTCTCTGCCATGTATATAATGTCTGGAGATATTATAATAATAAATAAAGGATTTAAGAAAGCTCAGGCACTTTTATTGAAAGAACCTTTCTTCACAGACCACAAATTTAGCTCTTGTTTATCTATCACGAAATACATGTTGGAGTGTGCAGTGTTTGGGAAATATTTATTTTTAAAATAGTAGGTCAGTACTGTAAAGGAAAGTTGTACAGAAATCAAACATTGAGCAGCTAAGGTAACATACAACAGCTTCCAAAAGCACAAAGCGAAAGTATTAAGGAATAACACTGACAAAGAGTTCAGTAGTTGTTAAAAACCGTCAATCATCAAATCAACTTTGCAGAGACAAATAACCAAGCTGATAGCCGAAGTTACAATTTATCACTAATGGTTGCAAAGCAATCTGATGTCTGTGCAGACCTGACCCCTGGGAGATATACTCAGGCCAGGAGCATTGCCGCAGCAGGGTGTCACCATCAGGCCAACCAGCATCCTACTGCTGGCTGCCAGTGGCAGGCAGGAGAGAGGGTCAAGACTAAACCCTGTCCATCTAAGGGGTCACTAGAAGCATTCCCATCCTGCCAGCAACTGCGCATAACATAAACCAGTCTTTCGATCCTTGTAATCAGTATGCAAAGTGGTTTGGTGTCTACCCTTAATCAAAAAGTTGTAAGGGTATAAGGCATCTTTTTTTCACTACACCCTTCCTGAGCTGCTGTGCTTTTCAGCAAGCCCTCAGGCTATAGTCTGGTTGACTTTAAACAAGCAAGACCCTTGCAGTAAACAAACACAGATATTTCATTTTATAAATATGTAAGAGGATTTATACAACAAGATTGAGCTGATTATCTGATCGTAGTAACAGAACAGTCAAAAAGCTTTCTCCAGGGTTTGCTTGTTTTGTGGTTTCTGGTGATTGAAAAGCACATCTTCCAAAAGCGAAGTGAAACGATATTAAATATAGCATGGCCATAGAAAAGGAGAATAAACACCTGGCACATCTCCCATAATGAAGCAGATGGCAAAGGTTCCATTTAATTCAGCAGGAATGGGACCACAAATAAATAGTGAGTCATAAATACCACTTACATACTAACACAGTAGACTAAGTAGACTGAGACAAAGAAAAATTCACACCATTATATATGAAAATGATGCACAAAACAATTTACAAATAGTTAAAGTAATGATCATATATATTAATCAACTCTGAATTACAGATGCATTTCCACTGTTTTTCACAATACTCACAAACTCTGGACAAAGCAATGAGTACAACAGGGACATGTGAAAAGCATGTGTTCTGCTGGCAGTCAGCTTTTGCTCTGTGCCTACGGTCAGAGCTAAATCTGTGGGTACCCAGCCAATCATTGTGTACCCAGAGAGCCAGCTGTTTTGAAATTCCCTTTTTCTTGCATTTCAGCGCTCTCAGGTAAGGAAGTCTAGCAATATTGATCTCTGCACTGCAGAGTTGTAAATTTTTTACTTAAAAGTTTCTTAAAAGCTTTAAAAATAAGTTAGCAATAGTAACAATTCAGCTCAAAGATTGTGTCTGATCCATCCCTTAAACTTTAGGCAAGACAAGGGGAACAAAATCCTTGCTATACCTTACATTCCCACTACTACCAACTCATTTATTCATGACTGGTTTACTTGCAGGATACAATCTCTCAAAAGCATCATGTTTGATCATTTCATTTTTGTCACTAATTTGGTACATTATGACAGCTAAGATGCTGGTCACTGCATTTCATTTTGATAACTTATAAATTCACATGGCCGAACAGATGACTTGCTTTACATATCCCTCCCTTCCCTCTTTACATATTATCCACTGCACACACAGATTGTAGTGAAAATAAATGACTTTTAAAAGTACATCCTTCATTAAATAGTTGAATCTGCTTTTCTGTATACTAAGATACTTCGTCATGCTGCCTGTCATGAAAAGATACTGTAAGGGAAATTTTGTGGTCTGCATTATGTGAGGGTTCAGATGTGATGAGCCTTTCTTATCATATTATCTATGATACTATGAAAAAGCCAAACAGTAAAGCAAATAAACAGCTGGAAATTATCTGGCACAAACTGAGCTTCAGCTTACACTGAAAACGGTATCATTTACTATGGTCGAAAACTTTTCAAGAATTCTCTTAAATGATGCTGCATGATTATTTTCTCTCATGAAGATACACAACTTGAAGAGAAAATACAGGTGTCAAAGCATGATTTCACAGAGCGGTGCATTCATGTCATATGCAAGGCTGAGGTTAAAATAACCAATTCCATATTTTGAACATTAATAACACTGGGGGACTGCTCATAAGCAGTTAACAAATTTTCTCTGGCTGAACAACAGTTGCCGCATGATTATAATACTGGTGATTATTTGCACAGCAGACTAGTGGAGACTGAAAATATCATGTCTTCTGGGAGTGGTAATCGTAAAGCCACAAAGAGAAATGTCTCCATTTTGCATGTTTTATTAAAAAATAAAAAAGTTTTACACACAGAAATAAATCTATCACAAATACAAGGAAGAAAAATGAGTCTATTCCATTAAAAAAATATGTTTGTTCACTTGTTTAAAGCCAAAACTTTTCACCACAAGGAACGTACATCACTGGAGAACATTATCCAGGGATATTGTGCCATCTATGTTGTGGATATTTTCAGGATGTGACTAGACAAATCCCTGAGCAGCCTGGTCTGAATTCAGTACTACCCTTGGTTACAGCAAGAGTGAGATGGTCTTCTGAGGTCCCTTCTACTTGAAATATCCTACAGTTCACTGTTTCCACTGCTCTTGAATGATCTGGGAATTACTGACAGAACCAGAATGGTGATACATGGGAACTTTAATGAGCTTTCTCTTAGTTGGCTCTCCTCTCCATGCCTGCAGGACCAAAGGCCTAGATAAAAAATGTGCTCCTTCTTTCTGTGCTGTACATCCTTCTGGGAAGACACTATATGATGCAATCCGAAACCTGTACCTGGAATTAGCTACTTGCATAAACACTTCCCTCTAGTACCTGATTAAGTTAGTCTACATTTAGCCAGGTGTTGCTTATCTGTAACCATAATCATTACTACAGGGGTTTCGTTAACATTCTTGGCACAGTGGCATCTCCTGATTGGCCTAGTCATGGACATAACCCTGTTTTGCAAGCACTGCATAAAAATCACCAAAGAAAGAAAAAGAAAAGGGAGGTAGCCATTCTGTACAGACAGCAACCTCAGTCAGGCTGAAAAGTGTAGTGGTGCGTACACATAGCACTTATTTACACAAAAACTTCTTCATTAAGAAAAAGTGCTTGTTTAATAACTGATTGCAACTGAATCTGCAACTTAAAGCTAATAGAACTACATATATAACAATCCTATACACTGTATTCTGGCACGATAGAAGTCATAACTGACATCTCTAACTACTCACTATAAAAAATAGATGTAAACCATCTAGCCAAAAAACAAAAGCGCTTTTTTGTTGTTGTTAGGAAAAATAGATAATTTACTCTATCTGTAAAAGACAGATTAAGTTTACAACCATCATAGAGGTGCCCCAAGGGATGACCCAAGCTAAATACACCCAGCTTTGATTCAGACTGTTAACTGAAAGTTCTTAACAAATTGTCATGGGTCCTTCCCAACAGGTGAAAAGAGCAATGCTGTAGTTCTTACTGTGAAAACCATGTAACAACCATAGAAAACATGATTATTTGAAGATCTTTTTGAACTCCAAGCTCCTCTTCTGACTACACTGCACTGTTTTGTGTTTACAACATTAACAGTCTAGTAACCTTAAACTGCCACCTGTCCTGCAGAGATCATGAGCTTCCTGGTGAAGATACGCTGTAGTCTTGATTGATAGATTGGGTGCCACATCTTCAGCATTCTATCTTGTGCTTTCATTTATCAAGGGAATGTATCTCTACATTTGGCAGAGAGGTATGATGATAATTTGGACTCCATTCATATAGATCAACCCAAATCTATCAACACATGTTTATCCAGAAAAATACCACATGACAACAGCAACAACATGTTCCAGTGAGGTCCTTGAAGAAGGTAGACTACACTTATGCTGAACTATGTATTCTCCTTCCAGATGAAAAGGTACTCGACAGATAAAGTGCTGTGTAACTAGTCATGCTGCTTTTTTTGCCATTTTCTGTGCATTTTTGCCAGGTCTGTAAACTATGTGTTCAAGAAAATCCCCTGCCTGATTTTGTGATCAACACTATTTCAAACAGAGTTTGAAGCTAGAAAACAAAAAATGAATATATTCTCTGACAAACCCTAAATATCGCCAAAATAATAGTAAGAAAATGTATTTGAAATAACAAAATCTAAATCTCATTATTCCACTACCCTGAGAATGGGGGCAAACTGCCAGTGATAATCATAGAATCATAGAATAGAATCATAGAATAGTTAGGGTTGGAAAGGACCTCAAGATCACCTAGTTCCAACCCCCCTGCCATGGGCAGGGACACCTCACACTAAACCATCCCACGCAAGGCTTCATCCAACCTGGCCTTGAACACTGCCAGGGATGGAACACTCACAACCTCCCTGGGCAACCAATTCCAGTGCCTCACCACCCTAACAGGAAAGAATTTCCTCCTTATATCCAATCTAAACTTCCCCTGTTTAAGTTTTAACCTGTTACCCCTTGTCCTGTCACTACAGTCCCTGATGAAGAGTCCCTCCCCAGCATCCCTATAGGCCCCCTTCGGATACTGGAAGGCTGCTATGAGGTCCCCACGCAGCCTTCTCTTCTCCAGGCTGAACAGCCCCAACTTCCTCAGCCTGTCTTCATACGGGAGGTGCTCCAGTCCCCTGATCATCCTCCTGGCCCTCCTCTGGACTTGTTCCAGCAGTTCCATGTCCTTTTTATGTTGAGGACACCAGAACTGCACACAATACTCCAGGGGAGGTCTCACAAGAGCAGAGTAGAGGGGCAGGATCACCTCCTTCGACCTGCTGGTCATGCTCCTTTTGATGCAGCCCAGGATACGGTTGGCTTTCTGGGCTGCGAGCGCACACATAATGGCTATGCATGTTCATTTTTTCCTTCATAACATGAAGATATAAAAATTCAGACTAGCTGAGCTAGATTAGAAACTTGAGGTAAGTTCATGTTATTTCAGAAGTCTTAACACTTTCCCCGATTAGACTCTCAGACTGGATGATCGGTCTCTGCGACTGGAAAATATGGCATATATAGTAATGGAGATCCCTATTGCTGTGGTGACAAAAAAGCATTTTAAATGACTCACCACATGTCAGGGGAAAAGGAAAGAAACAAACACCATCCATACCAATCCCCAGGATTACTGTTGTTTTTTTACAGCCCAGTGCTATTTGTAGAAGGAATGTTTGGTGCCCAACTTGGATAAGTATAGAGATCGAACATAGGCACTATCCATGTCATAACTGCAAGCATAACTACAGCAACTCCGATGATGTTAATGCCCAAACCAGCCTTCACCTAAAGGAGAGGAAAAAGAAAGCAGAAACTCGAATCAAGACAATGCGGATTTTAAAATGCTAAAAATGCTCTTTAGGGTGTTCTGCTTAAAACTCACCATGTCCATAACAGTTAAATGACCATATGAAAATACAATGGCATTGGCTGGGTTTGCCACAGGAAGCAGGAATGCAAAGGAAGTGCACAAGGTCGCAGGTATTAAAATGAAAAGTGGGTTCACATGAATGGCTTCAGCCTATCATAAAATAGAAGAGAGGGAACAGCTGTCAAGGGACACATTTTCTGAACAACATACATAAATACAAACTTACCATATTGACACAAGTCAGAACAGAGCTGCCAGTTTAAATAGTGAAAAATAGCCTTTTCTGATAAGTCACTTTAAAGATTATATCTGGGAATGCTTTAGAGGAGAAAAGGTGATTCTAATATGGAATAGCTACTGAACTTAAAATTCATCGAATCATAGAATCATAGAATAGTTAGGGTTGGAAACAACCTTAAAATCATCTAGTTCCAACTCCCCTGCCGTGAGCAGGGACACCTCCCATTAAACCATGCCACCCAAGGCTCTGTCCAACCTGGCCTTGAACAGCGCCAGGGATGGAGCATTCACAACCTCCCTGGGCACCCCATTCCAGTGCCTCACCACCCTAACGCCTGATGTTTTCTAATTGTAGTTTAGTCCGTAAAATAAGACTGTTGCAGAGAGTATGCACATTGCACAAGCACTAAAAACAAAAACAGCAACAAAAAAAAAAGCAAGGAATATGAGAAAGTTGAGTTTTTATATTATACTTATGAGAGATTCACTGAAGCGAGGACTAAGGTTTCTTTGTAAGAGAGTGAAAGGGCATATGTATGTGTCTAGGCTGGCTAAGAGGAAAATCTACAGACTAGATGATCAGTAAGTTTTGAAGAAGAAAAAAGAATTGGGTGTTTTGATAAAGATTATGAGAAAACAGGACACAATTGAGATAAGAAGAGAAAAAAATGAGAATTACTTATAAAGCACTTCTATTAGCTCTCTCTTCAATTTGGTCACAGCTTGAAAATTGCAGTGTTAACCATTTTTACTGAAGATGTGGTCCTGAAGAAACACTAAGAGAGCTGTCCTTTTTAAGTGCTTTGACTATTCACAAATAGGAATAACAGTGTTGATTTTTGAGTGTTGAATTTCTAGCTAATTTTACTGAATTTTCAGCATCTTTTGTAAGAACGCTCCAAGTCAATATCCAATGCACAACACAAGGCAGCAAAAATGGTGTATTTTTGGTGTATTTTATGGTGACTTTTTAAAACTGCCTCTGGAGCATCTGTATTATTTCAAGGATGACAGTGCAGATTCTGATTGAAAACAACCTGTGTTATACTCACCAAAGGCGATAGTATGGGCAAAAATATTGTAATGGTAGCTGGATTGCTGGCTAATTCTGTCACTGAAGTGACAATAAGGCATGATATCAGGATAACCGACCACAAGGGGAGTGATCCTAAAGGGGTCAATTTAGATGCTACCCACTCAGAAAGTTTTGAAACCTGCATAAGGAATATGAAAACATGATTATGTTTTACAAAACACAAAAAAGAAGATTTAATAAATGGTATAGAAAAGGAACTTATTCATCTGCTAATTGTGAATTATTTGCGTAGAAGTGTTTTCTGTATTCTTACCACATGTTTTAAGCACGTTTTTCTAATTCAGTGGTGTCATAGGAACCTATGCAAACTGCATTCCATTTATTTGTATTTGCATCTCTGAGATGTTTAGAGGAGTCATAATCAGAAAATTGTAATATGCATACATCAGGCTTCATAAACACAGTTTGGGGCCAAACCTGCTCGATCTACAGGAGTAGCCAGCAGGGCTTCATGTGGGGGATACCTCAATAACATGGGACATTAACTCCAAAATTTTGGCAACACTGTGTCTGCACAACACCCACCACTATCAAGTTTAAATTAAATAACAAATAAAGTCATCATTGTGCATAGTCTTTGAAGACAAAGCAAACTCTTTTTTTGTAACCCTGTTTTTTGCATATCTTGAATATTCATCACATTTATTATGTTCAATATTGCTACAGAATAACTTGATGAAAGAGGAGAGTAACCATAATTCACTGCATGTCTGAACAGCTTCTCATGAGGGTCATGCCTACTGTTCAGTATCTTCTATAAATCACACTACCTCACAGCCGTCTGCTAAAGCAAATCCGCCACCAACAAGAATAGCTATTTCCCAGGGCATGCATGACTGAAATTCCTTCCAAGTAATCAGTGGAGTGTAACCAAAAACAGCTAGAGAAAAAAAAAAAAAAGAAAAAAAGGAAAAAATTAAAAAAAAATCCAAATTAACCCCACCCAACATCATTTAAAAATATATTGAAAACCACTCGAAATAAAATGCCTCTGAGTAAGTACTTGGGATGTATTCGAAGGCAAAATTTCATCATTATAACATGAAGAAAGTATTTGACATGAGCAACCTGCACTTCCTGGGACAGATCCTTAGCTGGTGAAAACTTTCAAAGCCTGAAGACAATATAGCTACAGCAGTTTCCAATGGTGGAGCATTTCCCTATGTGGAAGGTAGCTGTGGGATATCAATGGGTTTACTCAATGAAACTGTGCTGTTCAGACAGACTGCTGAACAAATGCTGCTTCACTTAGGCTCATTTAGGTTCCGACCTTGCATTCTCTGTGAACCGCAGGATCTCATTGATTTCAGCAGTAGAATTGAATGCATAAAGAGGACAAGCCAGAGGTGCACTTTAACCAGGGTAAATTCCATTTTGAAAGGGAAAAATTAAATGAGAATCATAGAATCATAGAATAGTTAGGGTTGGAAAGGACCTTAAGATCACCTAGTTCCAGCCCCCCTGCCATGGGCAGGGACACCTCACACTAAACCATCCCACCCAAGGTTTTGTCCAGCCTGGCCTTGAACACTGCCAGGGATGGAGCATTCACAACTTCCCTGGGCACCCCATTCCAGTGCCTCACCACCCTAACAGGAAAGAATTTCCTCCTTATATCCAATCTAAACTTCCCCTGTTTAAGTTTTAACCCATTACCCCTTGTCCTGTCACTACAGTCCCTGACGAAGAGACCCTCCCCAGCATCCCTATAGGCCCCCTTTCAGATACTGCTACGAGGTCTCCACGCAGCCTTCTCTTCTCCAGGCTGAACAGACCCGACTTCCTCAGCCTGTCTTTATACGGGAGGTGCTCCAGTCCCCTGATCATCCTCGTGGCCCTCCTCTGACTTGTCCTCTGGACTCGAAGTGAAGTCTCACAAGAGCAGAATAGAGGGGCAGGATCACCTCCTTCGACCTGCCGGTCACGCTCCTTTTGATGCAGCCCAGGATACGGTTGGCTTTCTGGGCTGTGAGTGCACACCGAAGCCGGCTCATGTTCATTTTCTCATCAACCAACACCCCCAAGTTCTTCTCTGCAGGGCCACTCTGAATTTCTTCTCTGCCCAGCCTGTAGCTGGTGCCTGGGATTGCTCCAACCCACATGTAGGACCTTGCACTTGGCATGGTTGAACTTCATAAGGCTGACACCAGACCACCTCACAAGCGTGTTGAGGTCCCTCTGGATGGCATCCCTTCCCTCCAGCATATCAACCGGACCACACAGCTTGGTGTCATCGGCAAACTTGCTGAGGGCGCACTCAATCCCACTGTCCATGTCAGCGACAAAGATGTTGAACAAGACTGGTCCCAACACCAATCCCTGAGAGAAACCACTCGTTATTGGTCTCCAGCTGGACATTGAGCCATTGACCACAACTCTTTGTGTGCGGCCATCCAGCCAGTTCTTTATCCACTGAGTGGTCCACCTATCAAATTGATGTCTTTCTAATTTAGAGACAAGGATGTCGTGTGGGACAGTGTTGAATGCTTTGCACAAGTCCAGGTAGATGACATCAACTGCTTTGCCCTTATCCATCAATTCTGTAGCCCCATCATAGAAGGCCACCAAATGGGTCAGGCAGGATTTCCCCTTAGTGAAGCCATGCTGGCTGTCACCAAGCACCTTGTTGTTTTTCATGTGCCTTAGCATGCCTTCCAGGAGAATCTGCTCCAAGATTTTGCCATGCATAGAGGTGAGACTGACTGGTCTGTAATTCCCCGGGTCTTCCATTTTCCCCTTCTTGAAAATGGGGGTTATATTTCCCTTTTTCCAGTCGTCGGGAACTTCACCTGACTGCCATGATTTTTCAAATATGATGTCCAGTGGCTTAGTAACTTCATTTGCCGGCTCCTTCAGGACCTGCAGATGGATTTCATCATGTCCCATGGACTTGTGTACGTTCAGGTTTTTAAGATGGTCTCGAACCTGATCCTCTCCTACAATGGGCCCAAGGTCTTCATTCTCACAGTCCCTGCTTCCAAGACTTGGGTGGTGCAGTCAGAGCCTTTGCCAGTGAAGACCGAGGCAAAGAAGTCATTCAGAACTTCAGTCTTCTCTAAATCCTGTGTAGCCAGTTCTCCTGATAGCTTCTGGAGGGGGCCTATATTGTCCCTATTCTGTTTTTCATTCACTATGTACCTATAGAATCCCTTCCTGTTATCCTTAACATCCCTAGCCAAGTTTAATTCTAACTGGGCCTTAGCTTTCCTAACCTAATTCATAGAATCATAGAACCATAGAATCATAGAACCATAGAATCATAGTATAGTGTAGGTTGGAAGGGACCTTCAAAGGTCATCTAGTCCAACCCCGTGCTATGAGCAGGGACATCTCATTTACCACATGAAATTTTATAGGGTATCTTAAATAAGCAGCAACATTTTCAGCAAAATAAACCTGACCTTTCCTTATGCAGTCCTGTTTAAAGACCATCACGTTCAATGGAAAGACGGTTACCACTGGTGGCAGTGGGCTGCAGGTAGCAGATTCCCCCACAGTACTAGCTGCCACTGCTCACATTAACTGTTGGTACTGAATTCCAGACCAGGGATGCTTTACATCCTGGTAAGATATTATCCTGTAGTAAGATTATACTATTAATATTTAACATTCCTCTAACAAGTGTAATAAGTTATATTTATCGTAGCATCATAAATGCCTTATTTTAGTACAATCCACATCAAAATACTTAACTGTTCTCTCCATTAGAAGTCCTTGTCAATGTTTTTGCTGGAATAATAAAGAACAGGAGGCCTATCACTAAGGCAGTTGTTGAGTCCGTAGCATAGCCTTTATACCTAAGGAGAATTTAACAAGAAGGAAAACACATAAATATATATAGCCAGGAGGAGTAGGGGAAAAGAGTGAGGAGAAGGATGGAGCAGCAGAAACCAGATGATATGGACTGACCACAGCCCCCCATTCTTTACCCCGCGTTCCACTTGGTGCAGTGGAAAGAGGTAGAGGAGTCACAAACTAAGGAGTGAAGTTGAGCCTGGAAAGAAAGTGGCTGGAGAAAAGGTATTTTAGTTTTTTATTGCCATCCTTTTACCATTTACTTGCCATTCAATTACCAATTAAAAATAAAACCGAATGGCAAGAAACAACCTTGTCAATAAAAAACAACAATTTTTAATTGGTAATTGAATTAAATGACCCCAGATCAAGTCTGTTTTGCCTGTAAGAGGTGTCCCTGTCTTTATCTCAACCAACAAGCTTTTTGACCTTATTTTCTCCTCTGTTCCATTGAGGAGGGGAGTGAGAGAGCAGTTGCGTGTGCATCTGGCAGCCAGACAAGGTCATTTCTCCACATGTGTAGAAGTATTAGATGCAAGCCCTCTAAATTCATGTATAAGCATCTTGAGTAAGCACGTGTTATTTTGTCATTCACAGAAATAAGCTGAATATTTGGGAATAACTGATGCTTAAACAACTTATCTTCACAGTTCAATGACAAATTTAGTAACTTTAATATCCTCTGCAATAGATTCAGTCCAACGGACTGTAAGAGCACCATGCATACCCACAAAGGATGGTGGTTTTGTAACTGACAGAACGCAGCTGAGCTTTATTAGCATCCTCCTGTGGTTGTCCTTACTAAAGTCATAGACACAAGGTCCATGTTTATTTTGGTGATTTTTGATGCCTGAGAACTGCTTGCAGTAGTATTTCTTAAACTAATCCCATATCCTTCTAACCTGTACAGAGTAGCCCAAAGTTCAGGTAAAGTGCAAAGCTGAGCTCTAATGACATGTTAACACATCCATCTGATTATGTAACACACTGCTAGGTGGTGGCATATCCCAGTCTGTCTTATTTCAGCCAAGATGATCATTCAAATTAAAAAGAATTTTGATGAAGAAAGTTAAAACATTTTCTTAAGCTTTTTTTTTTTTGTTTCCTGTAAGCACTTCCGCAAGTTCTCCTGAACCGATATGTCAATATGTTTGTCCTCTCAGTGTCATACCATATGTTTTCCTGCATATGCAGCTACAATAGGTCCAAGCATAAATTCCTAGCAGATTTTACCAGCAGCTTAAGGTTTTATACTAAACCAGGGTGTTTCACTGTAAAGGAAAAATCATCTTCCAGTTATATGTTATGGGATCTGGTAGATCCCATAGATCCCATAAAGCAAAGGGTGCTTTAACAACAGTGTTAGTGAGATTGAAAAAGCTTTAGTATGTATAGCACACTGACACCACAACAAGCACAGTTCAGCTAACACTGTCACAAAAGCTGTACTTGAAGCTGTTGCGGAAGTTGTAGTGGAGACATCCTGTCTCCTACTTCATATTGATGGCTAGTACAGAACAGAAATCACTTTTAAAAACCAAGTTGGTTTTTTGGTATGGTTTCTTAAGGCAGAGAGCTCTGCCTATACGTACCTTATATATCACATTCAACCCAGTGTCCACCTGGACCCTAAGGTCCTTTTCCACCAAGCTTTATTCCAACTGGGTGTCTCTAAAGTGTGCTGGTCCCAGGGGCTGTTCCTCCCCAGGTGCAGGACTTTGCACTTCCCCTTGTTGAACTAGGGAGGTGCAAGTTTTGGCCCACAAAAAGTTAGTTTTCTTGATGCAAAACACAATTCTCAGAAAAACTGCTTGGGACACGCACAATATCCTACCATTAGTCATACTATGGCCCCATTCCAAACAGAAGCTTTTCAATCATTATCAGATATTGAGATAAACATTTTACAAAGTCCAATTATCCAAGCTGTAATACAAGTGCTTATACAACATCTACCTCCTTATAACACTGCAAAACTGATTGTTCTACAAGGAAGCAGCAAAGCAGTTGACTAAGGAGATCTCATAATACTCCAACTGAGATCATTGTAGAGAATAGAGCTGTTGGCAAAAGTACACAGCGGCCTTGTACTGGGAGTAAGGAAAGGAATAAAACATGCAGAAAAGAAGAAGAATATACTCAGGTAATAATCTGAGGAAGTGTGAGGGAAGCCCACCTTGCATACATCAGCTGTAACCAGTTGCAGCCCAATGTTGAACTTTCTTATGAGATACATTAAGTCCTGGATAAAGGCCAACTTGAAACTCCTCTAAATGAAGATAATACACCACAGCCTGGAATAAGGCCAGGACATGGCAGGAAACTACTGTAGCAGAAATTATGTGATCCTGTGACATCAACAGATGGGGAGGAAAAAGGCTTTTTTCCCCTGTGCTGCACTCTATAGTGTTATGATGCATTTATTAAAAGACCCTGCTGTCTGCCTTCAGAGGGAGGCAATAGGGGCTCAGGGCAGGACAGTAAAGGGTTAGTTTTTAATAGATTTATAAAATTTTCTGAAAAAAATTAATTGGTAAGGGTAATGTATGCTTGAAAGGCATCTGATAATGCTGATTAAAAATGAGCTCTGCTCAATACGGATAGAGTGCAAATGTGGATTAAAAATTAGCTGACATTTCAAAAAGTTACACTTAAAAAGTGAGGGGGTATCATCTTCATGTAATACCAACATTTCTGCTAGGATTTCAAAAAAGTCAGGTTTCGTATTTTAAAGTATTCAGTAAGTTGTGAGGATGCACACAAGGGGCTGAGAGCACAAACATGGATGGTGAGAGTGATGGGAAGTTTTTCTTGAAGCAAAACTGAGTATTCCATTCAATTTGTTGAAAGAAAGCTTGTAATGGGATATAAATAACTCAGATATGTATATCCTTAAAACATCTATCACAGAAAGGTTTTTAATACAGCAAAGAAGTCAAAACCAGATGGCTGGAAGCTATATTCAGACAGGAAACAAGGTGAGAGCTTTTCTTGTTTAGTTTGGCAACAGAGATGATTATCCATCAGGACAGATTATCAAGGAAAGTGATAAATTCTAAAATCTGAGGAACCTGTGAGCTGCCACCCTGAAGTCAAGCCTGGCTGCTTTCTGGGAATTCATGTTCTAATAAAATGAATCTCTGTTGGGCTTAACACACAGAACAACGTTGCTCTTCTGATCTTCAGCATCTTAGAATAAATGAACTGATGGCCCTGCCTGATTTAAGACTCTGAGAGTGGTATTATTCCCACCTAATAGGACTCACTCACTCAAGGTCACTTATAGCTCTGACATTGTGGCTTTTTTAAGGACAAAGCTCATGTCTGCAGGTGACAGAATCTCCATGAGGCTGGCTTGAGACTGTGGGATAAGGGCCTGTGGAAAGTAAGTACTATCAGACTCCTGTTAAGAAATCTGATTTCTAAGGGCAGAGAGTGTTTCCTTACAGCTGTTTCCTGTAGCATAATCTTAAGGAAGTTGTCCACATGCCTATCAGTATACTTAATTCCAAAACACTGAGCAATTCTGTACATGGAAGTATTAGGGAACAAGTGTGTGAGAGATGTAAGTCACAGTTCGTGCACTGTTAGAAGCCACTTGGACATCACGGTGATAAGTGCAATGTTACCATTGATAGAACCACACACAGCTCCTGGGGTGTAAGTTCTTTTTACAGTTTCTTTGTTTTCATTGCAGAACTTACTGCTACTCCTTACCCCTATTGTGCATCTTGGCTGGAAAGCTTTCATTGCTCAGAAAAGTAATTCTCAGGTGACAGTTCTCAGGTGCTTATGTGGTTTCCAACACATTAATAACCCTTGTGTCTTTGCTGTTCCACGGATCTCCACCCCCTACATCCATTGAGACAGCAGACTGAAGAACCTCATTAGAATACTGTCCCTCAGACACTGGTGTGCCACCCCCAGGGTTATCTACGGCTAGCCTGGTTTTATCCATTTCCCCCTCAAATCTAGTTTAAAGTTCTTTCACTGAGCCCTGGTAACTCCTGTGCAAAGATCCTTTTCCCCCTTTGAGACAGGTGTGCCCCATCTGTTGTCAGCAGGCCTGGTGTCACATAACCCATGGTCAAAACCCCAAATTCTGCTGGTGAAATGACTGGCACACAGGAAAACAAAATGGAAATATACCATCCAAGCCCTGCACTGGCCTTTGATGCATGCAGCAACAAATATTAAATCCAGGAAGACCTAAAGAACACGAAATCCTTCTTGTCCCAAACCTCCAACTATTTTCCAGTACTTCAGAGCACAAGTGAGACCTTTATCAAAGAAGAAAAAAACTGAAATTACAGTAATTAATCAACCATTATGCATTCTCCCTCACTGGACCAAGTCTAGAACATAGACATAGTCTGTTTTAGGCGGCACTTTATCCTGTAATGAGTTCAGTACATTTCAGGTGTTGCACACATACATCTATGAAAGTTGATGGAGTCTACCTGTTCTGCATACATTACAAAGGTTTTTAACAACGTTAGCCTGGAATATTTCTGAAGTATTGGAAGTATTTTTGTTTGGTTTTGTTTGTTTGTTTTTAATTGAGAAGTAAAAGGTATGTAGTTAAGACACAGTACAGTTCCTGTTCATGTATCAAAAAGATTACTTACTTTGGGAAAAGTGAAGACCATCCTGGGATGAAGCCAGGGTCTCTGGTGAACCACAGTAGGGTCATTAGGATGAATAGGACAAGAGTAACAATTTCTGGGTAGCTATAGCAGAAACAGAATGTGTTATAATTTTTCCTGAATTCACATTTGGATTTAGTCACTTTTGTTTGCACACATATACTTTGACATACGTTATTGGTCCAAGCTTCTTGTACTCCTTCTGAATCACCTGTGCTGAGGCCTCTTCCCTAGCGGTTTTCTTCTTGGCACACTTGAGCATGTTTTTAAAACTAGAATGTAGATCAGCAATATTGAATTATGAATTAACAGTGTACACAGAAAAAAACCCAAATTCCAAACTTTCCTTTTCAAATAACACTTTACAAAAGTAAAATTGTCACCTTACAATGCATTATCTCCCATTTAATTATCACACACCAAACCGAGCACATTGGAATTAATTGACAAAGCCCAGTGGGAGATAGACAGAGGCAGCAAAAAAATGTGTCCTGTTATTGACTAGCGTATTTGCCCAGGAAGGATGAATCTTTAATCATGTGAACTAATTGAAAGACTCAAACAAATAACCTGGCTATTTAATGAAAGCCATTTATGACTTTGTTTTACTTCTTTGTAATGAAAAGTCTGTATCTCATCAGTAGCCTGCCTACTGATCAGCAGTCTATTTGCTACAAGCTCTGTTTTTACTCTTGAATAAGACCCTTGCACAACATTAAAAAGAACACTGTCAAAACTAACAAGAAAAATTAAACAATAAATGTTTGCTTATACAGTGGTAAGCATGGGATGAATTTAAGTCTGCTTAAGAGCAGACAGTCTCACTCTTCTTCTCTTGCACCATAAGTAGCTATGTAATCGTGGAGAATGGGTGTCCCCACTATTTTCTCTGCAGATGTTAGTGAACTCATGGAGAACAAGACTTTGAAGAATCAACCCCAAAAAAGTATTGGCCTCTACAAAACCTTAAAAGTACAAGTTCTATGGAAAAAAACAAAAAAAGAAAACAAAACACCAAAAAAAAAAACCACCACCATACCACCACATATAAAATTTGGAAAAGTGGAAGTTTTTTACTTCATATTTACAAATCCATCCAGTTTATAAAGCAGATATTGCTCAAGTATTCAATCCAATCCCTTGAACTGGCTCCAGGGAAGAGCAACATCCTGGCTATAAATGTTCAAGTCTTAGACCAAAATACATAAAATTTCAGTATTCTTCTGTCTTGTGCATGTACACTGTTAATGATGATGTGTGTGTATTCTAAATGAATGGCTATCATCATTTGTGATGTGGACCTTTCGCGTTGGGCTGAGTAGTCAAGGATCTTTACTTTAAAAAAATCTTGTCTCATCCAGACACTCAGCCTGTTAAACTTAGATGTAATATTTACTCCTGGTACAAAGTACTTCTTGTACCATCAAGCTTCAGTCTTATCAGTTACAACAGTTACTCACTCAAACCCAAGGAAAATCCACTGGAGCCAGATCCAAGAGAGCAGCAGAATAATAAGTGCGATGGGGATAGAAAGGATAAACCAGGATCCAAAGTTGATGCACTGACAAGCTGGGTAACGGCTAGATGAAAACAAAAAACTGTTCAGTTGAGGTTTTCAAAGGAATGTAGAGTTATGATAAGTGCCAGAAAGCCCTGCTGCAAGACAATGCTTCTGGCTAGTAGTTGATTTTCAGCATGAGGTAGTTTCTGGTCTCCTCCCTCACCCTCCCGTCCTGTTCCTGATCATCAAGACCACTGTAGGAGCTAGCTGTGACGATCATTTGAGCACTGGATCAGCAACAGGTCCAAAGACCTGATGCTGATCTAGGTGTGCCTAGCTTGAGTTCAGTAGGCAAAGAAGGGCCACTCAGTGTTAGTCTATTAGGATGACCAAGAAACGGAACATGAAGAAAAGCCTTTCTTTGAGAGGAGACTTTAGCACAAGAAAATATAATCAAATGAACTAGCTCCAGTAAACTTAAAAGACAATGGTGGAGACAACATCAAGACTTGTATCGTTCAAGATTCCATAAGGGTTTCAAAAACTGATTAAAAGCAAATTATTATTACAAATTTCCAAGAAAGGCAAGAATGCTCATTTATTAAGTGGATTGTCTCTCCAGTCACCTTGTCTCTTTGAGGCTGTTTTCATCTACTGTTTGCAGGTGTCAACCAGTCAACCAGAGCTCTCCCTGCAATGTACTTTAAGTAAAGGCACTGGTTTTCTGAAAGGAATGAATTTACAGTTTAACGAGATAGATGTTGGATAGGTAAAAAGGCCAGGTAAATGAATCTTGTTTTCGTATTTACTTCATGAACTGAAGTTATTCTTCCTTTGAGCTTCTCCAGCTCTATTGAGAGAGCTTTTAGTGCTAAAAGTAATTAGCATTAAAAAGTAAGAAAATTCTGGTCTCCTTGGAAAGTCTTCCTCTTTGATGTAAAAATCAGATGGAAAAGAGTTCACAATGTCCAGAGGCTGCAAAAAGTATTTCCAATTATTGGCCAGGTATTTCAGGCCTGTCTAGAAGAAAAGGAATTCTGATGGTGACATAGGTCTTTGAGGCAGCAAATCCTCATTATAAATGTTCTCTCAGTTGTGCGGATTTTAGTATTTATCTGTATTTATTACAATGCTTACATATAATGCAATTGAAGTGTGAGCAGGGACTGAACCAAAACTCATACACACTTCTTGATGTGGTGCTCTATATTGCAACTGTACATAGTGATTAAACAGTGAAACTGGAACAAGAAAAAGTATTTTATTTATTTATTTTGTAGCTATTTGTCTTTTATTACATGATGAACCACATCAGGTTTTGAAATTACGACTTTCAAGATAGGAAAAAACTGACATCAGCATAACAATGACTAAGCATCAATGACTTGCTGAAGTGTTTATGATTTTCCCTGAATTATGCATGATAATTTCTTACCGAGCAATAAAACAAGCTCTTGAAAACTTTGTACTGAGCAGTCAATTTCATTATAAAATGTTAATTTTTGTGATCAGGTTTAACAGTAAGTTTGCGCAGGACTGAATACATACATAAGCATTTCTAGTAATTTTAATATTAAAGTTAGGTGTTCTTCATCTCCAGGATAAATACTCCTCAGGTGACTGGAAGAATTCATTTAAACTATTTTTAAAATTATCCAGTATATAGTGCTGTTTAGATTATATGCTATTTTTTAATTATCTATTACAGGTCTTGCCTGAGGCAAGGATAGACAGGACATACTGAACTATTTCTTTTCTAAACCTATTTCCTTTGGATAATGAAAAGGTGTGATTGATTTCAATAATCCTCTCTTTACAGTGATTCAGTGCAATAACAATAAACTCTTTCCAGGCTAACATTACAAATGTCAACAAATTTGGTTCATAGAATAAACCCAGATAAGATAATTCCTTTTATGACTTTTGTGAAATTGCTTAGGTTGAAAATAATTTAATGCTGGCAAAGTTCTACTCTTCATGTTGGAAGGTCAAAGTCAGTTACCAGAATAGGAAAACTGGATAACCTTTCAGTGAGCCAGACTAGAGAACCAAAGATTTCGTCATAGGATTTACTCTTCCTCAAGCACAGGAGAGATCAGTTTTCTCCTTGACACAGTGTTATCTGGTAACCCTTTATCTCTCTAATCTCTCCGCAGCCTTCTCCTCATGCTGGGGTGCAGCTGCTTAGACTCCCAGGATCCATAGTCCTACTATAATGGCCCAGCTGTGAACCTTGGCTTGCAGTGCTTGAAAAAATGCTCTGTGTGGGAAAGAGCTCTGAGAAAGTCTCTACAGCAGAGTTGCGTAAGATTAAAGAAGTGAAACTGCAGATGGGAGAGAACCGATATGGGGATCTGCAGCATCCTGCAGGATTCAAGAGGAGAAACAAACACTGGAAATGTTAAAATATTAAAGGAAAAACATATGGAGTCAGAAGAAAGGGACCCAGCGTCACCAAGGATCTGTTCCAAAGAGCAGTGAGGACCAACCCATCACATCCTTAAGTGATGCCTTCCTGGCCAGTAAAGGCATCTGTATATCCTATGGACAGTGGTGAGCAGACTAATGTTTAGCCTACTAGCTAAACATGGTTTTCCCCAGTTAGATATTCTAGACACTATATTGTAGTGTCTTTTTGCATACAATTAAGAGTGAGCCTCAGAGGATCAGTAACAGTTCTTTCTTGAAGAGGAGCCATTATGGAAGTTGGTCTCATTGGTAGGGATGCTTAGCATCACATCAACACTGTTTGCTTCTGCCCTATGGATCAGAACATAATTGCATGTCCTAACTCAACAGCAGGCTGGGGACTCCCAGCAACAGGCTCCAGTGCTAACACAGACTGTTTTCATAAGAGGAATGAAAAGAAGGGAAGTAGAGAACAGTAAATGTTAATTCCAATGTATTTAACACTGAAATTGGGAAGACATGAGGAATATGCTATTTTGCAGTGCTATTTTAAGTGTTTTGTCACTGAGAGTGGGAAACTCAGAAATATGCTGTATGTGCAGCTCTTCTGCTGAATTATTCTGGTTCAGTGTTTATGATACATGAAAGTAGACTGCAGATGTGTCCAAGTTATGCTAATAGGTCAATTCCCACTTCAGATAGGGCATAAATACTAAAGAGGCCTCTAAGGAGAAGGGAAGCAAGATAGTTACAGATAAAATTGTTTGCACAGGTAGGTGGCAAATTCATCTCAAGTTAAGGATTAGTGTCAGTGTTTGTGGAAAGATTAAAAAAAATCCTAGCAGAGTGTAAAACTAACTCGCACATGCAGTGCTCATGTACGGCACATGCTTCTAGCAGAGGGTCAAGATGCAGGGAGAGAGCAGCAATCTGCTTATGCATTCTTGAAGAGATTGTTAACAGCTAAGACAAACTGAAAAACCAGCTACAAGCCAGTTTTCTTCAAGTTTCCTACAACTTCAGGGAAATGAACAAGAACAGTTTGTATCCCTAGTAATCAGTCTTGAATTCTTCTAGTCTCCTGCTTGAACCAGAAAAGTCTGTATGTCTAAAAGTTTAAGTCTGAAGGACTTACAATGCCATAGTCTGCCCTCTTTGGCCTCAGTAACAGGCACTCTTATAATTTCCGTACTGCTTCTATTGTTGCTATTCTCTTAGCACAGGCTAATTTACAAACTACCTATTCAGTTCTCTTTAGCAGCACGCTGAAGCCAAGTTTCATCCATTCATGGAATACAGGCTGGAAGAAAACCTGTCAATAGCTGGTCTTTCACCTTTTTTGCCATGTGCAATGCAGAATAGCTGAAAGAGGGTAATAAAAGAATTGTGCTTTATTTTGTTCTGTTTTAAAATGAGTGGCTTGGCAATGAGCAGTTTGCAGAAGGGAAAGTTCAGCAAGAACGATTGGTTTTTCAAAGGCTTTGGAATGAAATCTACCAATTTTCTTTTCAAAGTAGCTCTACTTAGAAAAGAAAAGGAATATTATAGAATGTTTTTAATAACCTCAAAACCAAGTGTTCCACTGAATGTATTTTCAGACTGATTTGAATTTTTTCTTTTTTGACTAACATACCTAAATTCCTCATTTGAACAATGCCCTAAGCATAGCCTCCTGAAAGTCTCCTGATGCTCTTTGCTAAGCAGACACAAACTTAGCTCTTTCTGTAATTATAGATGAATTACAGCCCTTTAAGGCCAGATAGTGTCTGTTATTCATGCAAAGTTGTGTCTTCCTTCCCAAACAAGCTCATCTTTTTCCATGCAGCTATTCAAAGAGTAAAATACTACTTGACCAGAGAATGGCCATCTTGTTGCATGTGTTGGATGATCGCTTACAGCCTTTCCCACTGTAAGACAAATACAATCCTGCAGTTTCATTTTATGTCTTAAAAAAAAAAAATAACAAAAAGTAGGAGAATCAAATAATGTCCAATTGACAGGTAAAGTTTCTAATGCATTTTAGGGGAGCTATGTGAGAGCCCAGGATATAACAGCTAAAATTCTGGATTAAGAAGAATACAAATAACTTAATATAGACTCTTACGTATTGAAGTGCTCAGCAAAAATCAGATTAGTTGATGTTCCTGTGATTGTGGTCAGCCCTCCAATGGTAGCAGAATAAGCAACACATAAGCACATCACTTTGAAAATCCCATTATATTTGTCCTCTTTGCTTTTTCTCCCTGTTTCAGCTGGTGGTAGGTTCTGCTTAGAAAGAATATACACCAATTAATATATAAGAAGGGCTCATCATCAAGCACAAAAATAGGATTCAGGGATGTCCCAGAAGATTTAGACAATTTGCTGGCAATAGAGCTGTAAGCAGTGTGGTGTGGTTTGCTGTTACAGTGGTACTGCAACTATTCATGCAAAGGAAGAAAAGAGAGAGTCAAATCCCGAAGACCTTTTCCTGAGCTGCCTCAGTCTTTACACAAGAATTTCCTTATATATCCTAATACACAGAGTTTATACTCTGGTGAGGTTAGTTTAACTTTTGTAAAATACACTGGGAGCACAAAACCACTAATGAAATAAGTACATAAGCAACTTGTATGCATATCTACACATTTATCTCTTATTCACATGAAACTATCTTCATTGCTAGCTGTGCCATGTTAGATGTTATATAGAAATGAGATATAGGTTAAAACTGTTACACGCATGAACTGCATAATAAAAAGACACCTTAAGTACCTGTTCCTTTTCTTTTTCATACTCTTTTTCAATTGTGCACACAGTACTAGCCACATCATTGTCATATCTGGAAAAAACAAAGGTATGTATTTTAACAAACATACTCTATTTAGACTATTTCTTATATTAGATTTTAGTAAATGAATAACTATTACCCATTAGCTTGTTTTTCTTTCTCTTTACAGTCACTGCATTCATATTCTCCTATATGTTCTGTAAGACATTAATGCAAAGACAGGTAAGTATTTAAGGGAACAAAACTGGAAAGGCTCCATCAGCATGTCCCATTTCAGGCAATAACTTCACATCATCCTACAAATAAATTTACAAGTGCCAATCTTAAAAACAGCTGAGCTGTTCCTTATTCCTTCATAACTCCTATTTCCCAGGGGCTGAATCTTCTAATGAGATGGAAATCTTTCTAATCTGCAATCTAACTATGTACGTAACCAGTTTAGTTTCACCTATTCTCCCCACATTACTCTAGAGCTTAAAGAGCGCTTTTCTCCTGATAATGTTTAACCCGCAGTGTATTTATAGCTTGCTATCATATTTCTTTTCAAACATTTCACTAGGCTGAACAAGCCAGCCTCTTCTCTTCTCCCCTTCTCTCATATAACTGCCATATTCTGCACTATATTCAGTTTTAATTAATCTTTATGAACATGGGAGACCTCACACACAGTAATCCAAGGCGTTTTACAATGGAGCATGTAATGATTTCCGTAGTCATTCAACTGTATTTTATGTGGTGTTTACTCCACTGCAGAATGAGGGTGAGCAAAGGCAAAAGCTGCACCGTGTGCCTACCGTCCAGCTCCAGTGTTGGGTTGATGGAGCCATTAGAGCAAGACATCTCCAGCGCATCAGCTTCTGTTTCAGCTTTGATGATCTGCTGAGCTACAGCCTCTACAATTGGCATCACCATGGCAGCAGCAGAGGTGTTGCTGAGCCACATTGACAAGAAAGCACAGCTAACCATGAAACCCAGCACAAGCCTGGAACAGGAGAGAAGAGTCTGTGGCTGCTACAGCAACACCTCCTATCACCACTCTATTTAGTACAAATTTAATGCTTTTTCAATAGAGACACTGAAAATTTAAAGCTTGTAATTGGCCTCTGAGGAAGATTATGAATTACAACAATCTTGATCAAAGACATTGGAATGATCATATTTTAAAGAATCAAATATATTATAAATGGGAAACAATAAAATTTATTTATAGAATAAAGAAAATAAGAAAGAGCACCACAAATGCCATAAGCTTAAAAGAAATTTAAAATGGCTGCTCTGCCAATGCTGTTAATCCCCTATCGTACAAGCTGGGTAAAAACCCTGGGCTTATTACTTAGGCTGTAAGTCCTCTATATACCAGTCCAGCTGTTGTAGAAAGGAATATTAACAACTCAGGAAGTGATACTTAACTTAGTTCTGAATCAGAGTGCCATGACAGGTGTGTGGGTTATTTGTGCTTCAATAAACATAAATATTTGATAATAAATGAAAAAATCAAGGTCATTACAATATCTTAGTCCAGTCTTGGCACATCTTTAGCTAAGTTTACTATAAACAAGAATTGTATCTCTGCAGTTTCTGATTATACTTATGCAAAGTACTGAATTGCATCAGTGATTGGAGACACTCAAGGTTTACACTAAAAAAATCATATCTCGTGAAGTTAGACGGTAAATTTAGAATACAGGCCACATTGTCATTTCTAATGCATCTCTTGGAGTTGTAAATGAGAGTAGTCTTCCTGACTTCCTGTCCCAAGGTGTTGGCAACATCACTAAACACCTGCTATGGATCACAAAACTGAGATAAAAACTGTAAGTAGAAGGACTGTGATGTTGCAGCATTTTCAGAGAATTCACTCGTGATTTGTAAAGCTCTTGGCCTAGCCTTGACAAAAGCTTCACAAAAACTGTAAGGTTTAGTACCCAGCATGGGAAGAGAAGATTGTACACAAAAATAACATAAACAATATTTAATGACATAAAAACACCATTCAGAATGCCTCTCCTAGCCTTTCATTTCAGCTAATAGCAGCATTTCAAACTTGATTATTTCTCAGTAGGAGAACCTTGTCATTTCTCTGTGCACTTTTAATTGCATAATGATGAAATGATCTACAGACCTGCAAGTGAGTAGTGGACTTGATACAACAAAAATTATCATAGGTAGTATGAAACTTATCACTTTATGCAGTTTTTGATTAGGTCCTCAGATGGAAGTTGGGGAAGACTTGTGTTCTTAGCATAGAGTTTATGCAGAAAATACTGGTCAGGCTAAGCACACTGAATATGAATATTTACATCGTAGAGAAATATAATTTTAGTATAACTTGCAAGAGGATTTAAAACCAAAGCCAATGAAGACATTTGCTAACATGTTTCAAAACTGTTCATCATAAATTTCCAGCATTTGATGGACTGATGGTCAGGTGACCATTTAGCACAGTGTGTTGTATTCTAATGAGTGACTCTAAGAAAATCCTAACCTGTTCAGCCCCAGTTTTTTGTTTTTTTTTATTATTCTCTCTGTGTTGTTATTGTGGAACCTTGGATGATAACTTCATCTACATTCAACTATCAAATCACCCTTTGCTATGTAATTCACTTTCAATGTTTTGCTACTCAATCTATTGCAGGTTGCATAGATGTATTCACCTTTCCCTCATACTCTGCAGACAAGACTACACATCTCAAATGATAGGAGGTATTTAAGCACTTACACACTCGTAGAATCATTTAGGTTGGAAAAGACCTCTAAGATCATCGAGTCCAACCATTAACCTAGCACTGCCACATCCACCACTAAACCGTGTCCTGAAGTGCCACATCTACACATTTTTTAAATACCTCTAGAGACAGTGACTCTACAACCTCCCTGAGAAGCCTGTTCCAAAGCTTGACAACCATATGGAAATATATCTATGGAAATGTTTCCCGATGGCCAATATAAATCTTTCCCTGATGCAACTTGAGGCTGTTTCCTCTTTTGCTATAATTTATTTCTTGGGAGAAGAGACCAACATCCACCTCACTACAACCTCCTTTCAGGTAGCTGTAGAGATCAGTAAGGTCTCCCCTGAGCCTCCTTTTCTCCAGGCTATACAACCCCGGCACCCTCAGCTGCTCCTCACAAGACTTATTCTCCAGACCCTTCACCAGCTTTTTGCTCTTCTTTAGACATACTCCAGCACCTCAATGTCTTGCTTGTAGTGAGGAGAGGAAAACTGAACACAGTATTCGAAGTGCGGTGTCACCAGTGCTGAGTACAGTGGGATGACCATTTTCCTAGCTCTGCTGGCCATGCTGTTCCTCAGACAAACCAGTTTCTCCAGAAGAAGGCAGAATCCAGAAAACTCCTGCTATTCTACTTCCACTGCTACAGCTTCTAGGACACTTAATGCAGAAACCTCCTACAGTGGTATCTCTACCTTGGGCTGGAAGAGGCTCCAATGTGACAGGATGCCTGGGTACTCCTGCTAGCGGAGGAGGAAGGCTCTGCACAGAGAAGAGCAAGCATCACTTTGCAGTGGGCACAGCTAACGAGCAGCAGATGCTGAGAGGTGGGAGGATCCTCTCCTTCACACATCATCTTATCATAATCTTATCATCCTTTTGTCATGAAAAAGTGATAGGAAAAAAGTGTCAGAAAAAGTGATAGAGCTTAGATAGTTATGAGGGGTGCTGCTTCCTGAGGGTTGCAAAACTCTCTGGGGTTGCTCTAGGTATGCTCAACACTGGTTGCAGTTTTCTGTATCCACAGCAAGTTCCCCAGTAGTGTTCAGTTTAGCACAGCTCGCCATTCACTGTGTTCTCCGTTTCAAGATTTCAGCCAAAAGTTAGGGATTTAGGAATGATCAAAAAAAGAGAAGTTGAAATAACTAAAACTGCATAGCTCAAGAATGTAGCTGAAGATAATAGGAGGCAGTTTACAAGAATGTAAGGAGTATTTTATCAAAAAAGAAAGCTGTCAGCTATCAAAAGATGAAGGAAAAATCGAAACACATGCTATATTTAAAATTAGGACAGACAAATCACTGAGGAATAGGAATAATACAGCATTTCCATGAGGTGTTATTAGTTAGAGCACCTAAGAGGCTTCTCATTTTTTAGAGCTGGGGTTTTTGAAAGTTCCCCTGACTTTTTACTTCATGTCACTGTCTGCTTCCTGGTGAAGAGTATTAAGCATCATGTATTCAGGGAAGACAGACTTGCTCTACAGATGTTATCTGCTGCCTTACTGATGTGCTGATAGATGAATGTGTGGGCCTAAATCACTTCTACAAGCTTATAAAACAAATAAAGAGTTTTCACTTCCTAAGATACATGATAGTAAACAGAGAATTTGTGATTTCATCTCCCTCATCACCTCATCCACCTGAGGAAGTTCATATTCCTTTGATATTTTCTTCATAAGTAGGCAAAGAAAAAAAAGCATAAATTCAGACACTGTGCTTAATGTGGTTTTCCTTCCTCACCACATCTTTAGTCTTATGACTTCTTTCCCTCACTGTGCATTTGTATTCTTGGGAAGTGTCCAGAATTTTTCAAAGAACATTGAAATACAAATTAATAATAAACATAGTGCAGATTTTCAGTTTTAAGTATCATATATGTAATATATTAACCACCATTCAGAAACAGGACCCATAGTTTATTCACAAAGTCATCAGGTATTTTGTTCAGAAGGATCCTTATTATTAACAAAATCACTGCAGGAAACTTTCAATTAGGATTTCAGCAAAATAATAAACTGTCAACTACAAATCAATCATATGCTTTCAAATATCTACTTTGAATAGAAAGAAAGGATGGATTGCTACTACAGAAAAAGCAGTAGGCAATTATTTCTGGAATACATAGCTTTCCACAAGTATTATTGTCCTTTATGACATTGTTTAACACATACCATGCAGGGTTGACACCCACCAGCATCACCATTCTTAAAGCCATTCTTTTGTGCAAATTCCATTTTTCTATTGACGTTGCCAAACAAATTACTCCAATCAGCAGCAGATGAAAGTCTTTAAAATAAGCAGATGCCACCTGAAATAAAACCAAAAAACATTTTGTTAACTAAATGGCGACTTTCTATTAGTATTTGGTATTATCAGTTTATGAAAGAAAAAGAAATCAGTAAGGGTCTATTTTTGAAATAAATATTGGAAAACATTTTTGGCTTAAATTTACACTGTTAATTTAATTGAAATTTCAATTTCACTTAACCAAATGATGCAAGAGTAACTGCACTAAAAGGCATAGTGTTAAAGCAAAAAGAAAAATAAGGCTTATGATATGAACAGCCAAAGGTCATCAGGCCCATCTGACAGACTTTTATTAATTTAATCATCTATACAACAGATACAAGAGCAAATTTAAACATAGTGTTAGAGTATGATCCCCTGTGGTGTCCTCTCTTTGACATGAAAATGTATACTCAGCATTTTGTACATGGCATCTTTACTGTGTCATCTTGTTTCTGTAACATTAAGGGCATATTATATCTATCTAGCATTTTCCCATTGACAGGCACTGAAGCATTAAATCACAATCTAGGAGAAAATATTAAAGAAATATGGGCAAGTCCTGAGGACAAGGCATGTAAGCAAGTTTTGAGGCAGACCTGTTTGGACTGGCACTCAGCAAATCCATGGATTAGCCTATCAGGTTTCAACATTATGTGGTTCTCTCTGTGCAGATTTTTGTCAGTGAAATCCATAATATGATAGAGAGGAAAAAAAGGGTTACCTGCTTGGATTCCATTATACCGAACAATGGGAACATAACGGCAGGGAGCAAAGCTGAAACAGCCAGTGGCATAGGTTCTGTGAGCCAAAGGATGGCAACTACAAACAATGTGTATGCACATTCTGCTTCCTAGAATACAAGAGGCACAAAGCAAAATATGAGTGGATCATCCATTAAAGAAATCACAAGGTAGAAAGTCCAGCTATGTAAGAGATTGCCCCCACCTGGAACAAATCAAGGACCTAAATTTGTCAGGGACCGTAAGTCAAGGGACATAAATTTGGGGTTCTTTTTGTCTGCTATCAGTAATCCAGCTAAGATATGAAACATGGTCTGTAAAACAAACAAAAAAAAAAAAGGTAGTTTTAAAGAATTGTGTTTAACAGATGATAGTAAAATTATTTAGTTTCTACCACTTAGGAAACACGGGGGGAAAGTCAGCTGCCTTTTTCTTCAAGCACGATTAATCATAGAGGTCATTCTGGAGCATTCTTAGACCATGACTTAACATAAACCAAACATTCTGCAACTGCAAGCAAACCTTTAAACCTCTAAGAGGACTTGCATTCAATAGCAGGTCAAATTTTGCCTCTCCTGTAATCAACGAAGTTTTATCATCAACATTAATAAGGCAAGGATATCACCTAATATAACAAATATTGTGCAGGACTGAGAAGAAACACAGTTTTTAAGACTTGCAATTTTAGTGAGTGTCCTCTGTTTAAACTCCTTGAAAATAGGATTTTTTTTCTTTATTGTTTTCCCATAAAAATTTACTTAACTGTTGCTCATGGAATGCAGACGCAGCCAAATATAATATAATGACAAAGTGAGCCTAGTTTTTTCTAGAATCCTAGAAACTTATTTTATGTAGTTTTGAATTCCTGTTCTGCTCTTGAGCAAAATGGTTTCTATCTTTTAATGCCACTGGTTAGGGCATGAAAATGCTCTATAGCAGCAGAGATGGTTTGTATTAGGAAAGAAATAACTTAACAAAATGGCTCTGACTTCTGACAGGCAAACAGAAATCTTCAAGTCAGGCAACTATGGCTAGCATTTATTTTTGGAGTGAAGCTTGTGTTATATATTAAATTATTTGATAATGCCATTGATCCCCTACCAAGTGCTCATCTCACTTAAGTCACATTAAAAATTTCTCAAGAATTTCCTCTCAGAGATAAAACTGAAATACTGAAACTGGGATGTGGCACTACATGAAGCATGTTGCTCTGCAACTACTATCTGTCTGTGATGCAAAGACTTCTGAACTGGAATTCCATGAGCTGTTACACACGATGCTTATAATGCATGTGTGAAATACATCACAGTAGAATTACATTCCATTCTGCTGACAACAGAGTTGCACCAAATACAATCGCGAATAAAATTTTTATACAGCTGTTTCTTCAGCTTGGAGTTGTCACAAGAGTTATTGAATGCCAGAGGAATTTATTTCAAGTAAAATAAAAATAAGGTGTCCTGCCATAACCTTTGCTCTACTTAGGAACCAGAGGGAATTTCTCAGATCATTGATTCCAGTCATTTGCTTTCAGACAACACAATAAATGATGAACGTAACGAAATCCGTCATCAAATAAAAGTGCAATTGTGGTGGTCTTCCTGACAATTCATTTTCATTATCAATCATAAAAAGCTGTTTAAAAGTGGCTAAAATGTAACAGCAGCACAGGATTTTCAAGGTAGTCTAGATAACATTGAATGAAAAAATCACTTCCTGAACAAGCAAACAAATACATAATTCAGAACTTCATGCAAAGAGCACAGAATTTTACACTAAAGATGTTGTCTTCACTTCATTTCTATGCAAATACACTGGGTTAACAAATCAAATAAACAAACAGATCTCCCTCTCCCTCCCCTCCCACCCCCCCAAAAATAACAACACAAAAAAACCCCACAAAAACCAAACAAATCAACAAAAAAGAAAATCCACAATGTGAACATCATGAAGTTATTCAAGGCCCCTTCCAACCCAACGCTTCTGTGATTTTATGATTCTGAAAAGATCTGGGAATCTTGGGCTTGACATAAAGGTGCAGAATAATTACCTCTCAAGTGGGTCACTTACTTTGGATTTGATGATAAGAGGAAGTGGAAGTAAAAGCAGTAGGGTGAGGACAATGAGCAGGAACCTTCGGTAAGCCAGGAGATAGCTAAGAAACTTCATGGTTGGTGGCTGGTAGATGAACTTTCCTGGAGAAACTGCCAAAAAGTAGGTCTGACTTTAAATAGCTGACTCCGATTAATGTTTTTCCAAGCTATCACCTTTAGCCATTGCTAAAGCAGACCAGTAAAGCAAGTTAAAATTAAATCTTGCTCTTTATTGTTTTAGTGAATTTATTAACAGTAGGTTGATAAGATAAGTGTTCATCATGAACTAAGGCTAGATGTCAGCCTTCTCATGACTTTCTCTCCTTGCCCTTCCTTATAATGAATTTATGTAATTACAGCAAGTTTTAGACAACTGGATAACCAAATATTTCAGGTATTTTCCCAGTCCCTGTTGGCTTCATTAGGAAACTAATACAACTAACACACAAATATATACATTCAAAACCAATTATGGCATTATGTGAAACATACACAAGATCGTTTTACTCACCAGAATTAAAAATTCTTCATCTTCATGTCCATCTATGGAGATATTCAGAACCTGACAGGACAAGGTCCTGAGCAACGTGACCTAGCTCGGAACTTTGCTCTGCTTTGAGCAAAAGCTTGGACTAGATGACCTACAGAAATCTTTTCCAGCCTTAGTGTTTCTATTAATTATATCTGTCTAGAATTTGAAATACATGATTAAAAAAAGGCAGGGTTTTTTTCCGTCTTGTATGGCAGGGAGCATATGATAGGTCATTTTCTCTTCCCGTGCAGAAACAGGTTAATGTGCTCCATTATGTGAGATATTCCTATACATCTCATATAGCTTTGAGGAAGGTTAAGAGTAGGAAAGGTTTTGAGACAAAAGTGAAAATAAATAAATATATTTTCCTGAATTTTCCTGTTTCCAGTAAAGGAAAAATTGGTACAGTCTTTGTAATACAACCCACTAGCATCAAATAAAGAAGAGGAAATGATATGATAGAGGATTCTACACTATCTGTGGGTAAAGATCAAAAAGGGGAAGAACACACTGTTTCATGGTCATAAAGTAGACAATTGGAAGAGGATTCAGATGAAGGAGTCTTTGAGCTACCATCAGAATTATCAAAAGACCAAGTAATAAGGTAGATTTTTTACTACCTATACAACTTTTTTGATGGTAAGTATCCCATATGTCAGGCTATAGGCAAACCAAGTGATCAGGTTGCAGTGTTGTAAAGTTCTGGTTTCAGGAAGTCATGACTTCAGTTTTTCAAAACTAACTGACAGGAAGGGATTGTTTGAAAACCCAAAGGTGGGAAATAATCTGAGGATGGAAATAATAATGAAATAGCACCCTTTGTTACTGCACAGAAAGAATTGGAAAAACAGTTTTGACACAACCTAGGGAGCTGAGACAGACCTCTTAAGAAGATAAATGTAAGGGATAAAGAAATTCAAGTGAACGGGTAGCTTTTGAAAGGAGCTTTTTTAAAGCATATAGTGACAAACCTGGTTTAAAAAGTTCAGAGAGTGAGGAGAGAAGGACACTATTGTGCCTGCATCGATAAAGCTTCAAATATCCAAAAATGAAAAAGGAATTGTATGAGATCTAGAAAGATTGGCATGAGCCTAAGGACTGCTGTAAAGGAATAACAAAAATATAGATGAATAAATTCAAGAGGATTATGATGTGAAATATATGTCAAAGAAAATTTCTGTTACAATGTCAGTAGTAAGAAGAAAACAGAGAATAGAGAGATTCAGTAAACAGAAGGGAAGAAAAACTGGATAGTCATGGAGTACTCAACACTTTCTTTGAATCTTCACAAAGGTAAATGGCAGTCAATTCTCTAATGAAATTAATTTTAACACAGAAAAGGGAATGCACTATGGGCATAAATATTCAGCTGGTGGGAGTGTTGAATATTTAGATTTAATATATGTATTCAAGTCAACAGTTCCAGATGAAATTCACCCATAATTCATGGGTGAGAATTCATGCAGTCATCTGAGAACTATTTTAGAATATACTTGAATATATTCTGATATGCCACATATGTGAAAAACTGTGGAGGATTACAAGTTCCTAGAAAATTGGTCAGGCATACATGGAAATAAAATATGGCCAATATGTCATGTGAACTCAATCTGATTTTCTTCTTTTATGAGGTAACTAGCTTAGTGATCGAAGACATAAAAAATATGCATTTTATTTGATTTTAATACACTTTTTATATGTGAACCAAGTGGAATTTAGAAGGAAGCACAGAAGAAATGCTCCAGGGAAAACTACGTTTGGATGCATAACTGGTAAAAAAGTTGTTCTTAAAGAGCAGTTACAAATGTTTCACATTCCTCTTTGGATGACATTTCAAATTGGGTCCTTAAATGGTCTGCTCTGATTAGTTTTCTAGTCTATATTTTCATTAACAATTCTCATCTTAAACTAGCAATCAGCAGGACAAAGGTAATACTTTCTAGCTGATACTAGATCTTAAGGGCTGTTTTTCTAGCATTCTCAGACCATCATGGCTATAGCAAAATGCCATGTGTAGATAGACATACACATTTCAGAACAAAAAAGAAAACAGGAAGACTTCCAGAACTAATCCAAGTGAATTACTGCTGATGAGGCAGTAGAAATTGGCCTGCAGAAATTGCCACTGAAATCCTTAAGCCTGTTTGCAGGGCCCTGGTAAGAGACCTACAGTCAACTAGCAGTGACAGCTAGGGCAAAACTAGGAGTTAAAAGGAAGATGTTTACTTCCAAAATTATGCTGAGATGTTTCTGGAGCATTCAAACTTTACAGGTAAGCTGAGAATGGATCCACAGATCAGCTCAGCTAGATAACAAATCTGCAGTGAAACAAATTTAGTAGAAGAAGGCTGAGGGTGGTCTGAGGCCAAGGAATTTGGCACAAAACTTTCCTCATACAGAGGAATCAGATACGAGCAGGGGCATTGAAAGCTGCTTCCAAGTACATTAAACACACAGCTCTGCATGTGAAAAGGGAAGAGGTTCTAATACAATTTGAGGCATTACTGAATGATTAGGTAAAGAACTGAGAAATTCAGTTTGAAAAATAAGGATGTGTTTGCAACAATGGAAAAAATAGAAGGGAGGTGAAGTTTGTAGGAAGAAAGAGTATTTCTTGTTATACCAGCCGCTGTTAGCCAAACCGGGTCAGTACTGATCCCTCACTCGCTAGCCTTCCTGGAATGCTTCATTTATTTTTGTCATGTCTTGAGTTAACTGTGGACAACTCGTGTGTGTTTCCTCAGTAGCTGAATTGACTTCTGTGGTTCATCTTTCCAGACCTCTGGAAAGCCTGTGGGATTGATGCTTTTACGCTGAACCTTTGTCTAGATAGCTGTATTTGCAACCTGGCAGAGGATTGCTACTTCTCTTTCATATTTGAAAAAGGACTTGTGTGCTCAGAAACACATCATTGTGTGGGGCAACACAGAAGAGGAAGTGTTTCAGAAGGAGGAGAGAAAATGAGATTTTGGATTCTTCCAAAAGCTGACTTTGCCATAAAACAAAGCAAAATCAAAGGACTTTCATGAAAGATCTAGTTATGGGGAACAAAATGGTAGAGATGGACATTGTCACATCTCAATAAATATGATCAATAAGTTATTAGTCGTGTCCCTACTGGTTAGCAGAAAAGAAACCCAAGCTTTCCTAGGCATTATGGGATTTTGGAGAATGCATATTCCAGGTTACAGTCAGTTTGGGAGTCCTCTCTGTTGAGTAACCCTTTCAGGTTCTTTCAAACTGTTTTGGCTGAGGCCCTGAGCAACAACGAGCTGTTGAACAGATCAAACAGCAGATACTTCATGCAGGAGCCCACGAGCCAGTCCAGACAGAACCGAATTTGAGAAATGCTCTCTATGCTACTGCTGGGGACCATGACTTCAACTGGAGCTTCTGGCAGAAAGCACCTGGAGACACCCAAAGTCAGCCTTTAGGGTTTTGGAGCTAGAGGTATAGAGCATTTTCCCCAAGACTTGACTACATTTGGAGAGTAATGTGGAAGAATGGGGAAATCTAATGCACGCTCCAAGGAGATTAAACCTTGTTGGAAAATAATGTGATTGAGTTGCTTATGATAGGAGGTACTACATCAAGAATCAGCTGAACTAATGGAGAATGAGCCTCGCAAGAAGCCAGGCAAGTACAGCAGTGACCAAGCTTGAGCCAATAATTTAAAACAATATGCAATCTCCTGTCCTAAGCTACCACCATAGTACATAAACCCAAGTCATGGATTAAACAATCCAATGGACATTTTATGAACATTTTACAGGGGTGGCCCATAGACTAAGGAAATGGTATATATGTATATACATATATATATATATATTTATCACATGAGAGGGAGGAGGGTGGTGCTTAATCGGGATGTATTGGATACTGTGAGAGCTGAGCATGACATAAATGATATGGAATAAAGGGTGAAGACTGAACTAGGTCTGACCGAGATGGATGGACTTTGTTCACAGCAGCCTGTATGGTGCTGGTTTGGATCTTGTAATGGTTTGAATTTGTGACTAAAATAAGATAATACACCAGGTTTTGGTTATTTCTATGTAGTTCTTCCACAGCATCAAGACATTCCTACTCTGCCCTCTCAGTGAGGAGCTTGGGGGTGTGCAAGTTGGGAGGGGACATAACAAAGGCAGTTGATCCAAACTGACTAAAGGGATATTTCATGTCATATAAAATCATGTTCAGCAATAAAAACTATCTTGACCCATAGGTTAACTCAGTTTTATTCTTCCTGTTCTCCCCCACTGGGGACAGAGCAGGTGAGCAGCTGGGTGGTGCTCAGCTGCTGAACTGGGTCAACCCACCACACCTTATCAATGGCCTTGAAAATTTCATTCCCACTCTCTGCCTCACCATGCATTAATCTTTTGGCTCTCATAGATACAATAGTGATACTACTGTACAAAACTGAGAGGAACACTTCAGTTAAGTGATACTTCCGAAGAATTTCAAAAGCATTCAAAATCTTAATGCACTGTTCAGCAGGGCAGGATCTTTGGAAATGTGGAAGGAAAAAAGAAAATCAGTATTTCCTTGTCAAAGGTTGATCATATTGATTAGCGGGACACCTTTACTGAATGAGATAAGAAACATTTCAGAGCAGCACACCTGATCTAGCAGCAAAGTATTTGTTATACTAATATATGACTATTTACTGCAACAGAAAGGCTGTATATCACTACAAGGGCTGTAAGATGGGTAAGGTACTGCCCAAAGGGAAGACATCAGTGGAAGAACAATCAGGGCGAAGGAATGCTCTAAAAATAGATTTTCAAAGATACTTCAGAGATTTGTATTTTACAAAGTATTTTTAATTATTCTCAGGATGAAGTTAATGATAGCAAAACTGAGAGGCATTATCAACAGAGTTAGGTATTTTATGTAAGAACTTCAGAGTATGAATTCTGAAGTTTTTGTGCTATAAAACATGTACTGGGTGGAGAAGAAAGCTCCACAAATCTCCTAAGTACTGTGGTGGGATTAATTTCTGATTCTACACCTCTATATCTAAACTGATCACCACAACCTTTCTTCACCCTTAAAAAGAGATGTAAGTACTTCTACCCTGCTTAACTGAGGTGCTTATACCAGGCTGAGGTGAATTATGCTCTAATAAAGATGAGTGTTTCTCTTCAGTGATTACAAAAAAGCTCTAGGCAAATGGGTTGGAGCAAGTTGTCCAACTGTAAGATGTCTCTGCCAGGACAGATGTGTTTTGTCCTCTGCCTCCCTGAGAAAAAATCTCAAGAAGGTATCTGAAGTCAAGAATGGCTGCAAGAGACCTGGAGCACTGAACAAAGAAACAATTCTTTCCCTTGAGTCTTAAGAATTTAAGCAAACAGGATATAGTATGCAACCATCAATGAACAAGAATGATAAACTTCATTATTATTATGGAGTAATTAGCTTACACTTCCTCCTCATCCTGGCAGAAAGTGGAAAACATCTCTAATTTTTTTTTTATAGTAATTTACCAGTGTCTGGGATCATGTGATTTCCTTATTACTAAAGAAAAATTAAGTATCTTTAGTACGGACCCAGCCTTGATTGCCACCTTTTGAAACATGCCATCAGGAATAAATATTTACTAAACCTAATTGTAGAAATTAAATCACAATCACTAATTCCCCAAGATCTTGAATATTTTGCAAGGCTTTTAACCAGCTTGGGAAATCTTGCCTGGCTGCTTCCCATTTTTACTGCTCATTGTTTTTCCGCGAAAGTGTAACAGCTTTTGGGAAAAATTGAAAATTCTATTTATAATCCCAGAAAACACATTTGAAGAGAAGGAAACTCTCCTTCTCCTTTCCTTTCTCCCTGTTACAGATGTGAAAGCAGGGAAATGAAAGTAGTTGGAATCACACCGAGGATCAGCGGTGGAATTAGGCATGCAGCAACAGGTATCTCCCACCAGGGGCATAGTGTCTCCCATAGAATCAGTGGTGAACAGAAACAATTATATGAAGGTGCTGGGCCTTGATCAAGATTTGCTTCTGTAAAATCCATAAGGGAATCAAAGCAACAGATGTTAGAAAAATGTGATATTATATCTAACAATTAGAGGTGTCGAATGAAATCTCATCCTGAAGTGCTCCCATTTCTAAGTACATATCCAACATGATGACAGCCAGCTGCTCCAAAAACTCTAAAAACTCTCTAAGTTAGTAAATCATTTGGACATGTGAAATGATGAAAAAACCTGTGTTTTTTTTAATTTTTCCACTAGTCTTCTTTTTTTAAACCGGTTCCTAAGGAACAGTCTCCTCTAGGCTTAGCAGAATGCTATCAGGGACAATGAGATTTATATAGAAAAGGAGGTAAACTAACATGCAGAGCAATCAGAAAAAAATGCCTTTCTGGAATTTTAATACCATGAGATTCAAGACTCTGGACAATATGTGAGTTTTATCTCCAGACTGATGGAAGCTTCTGAAATAATCTGGATGTTGTATTCCTATGATCTTGGCCCGATTTGCTAGAGAGTAGTAGCTAAAAAAAACCCTACAAACCACTTTTTCTTTCCAGTTTTCCTTACATTTCTGTTTCTAAACTACAGAACTGTTGGGAATGTGCTGTTTGGAAGAGATTATTGACAACCTTTGGAGAAGCAGTTCACAGATGAAATCTGCTTTCTGCATGTAACGAGAGAAGCAGCATCACGTTTCATACCTACATTCAGGCTGCATTTCTGAATGGGTGAAACCTGCCATGCTGAATGCATTTCCAGAGTCTAGACTTCTAAGTCAAGGCTTCTAGATTTACTGCATAGAAGGAAACAAACTGAAATGAAACAAAACCACTAACTTTGAAACAAAACTTCACTTTGAAAATCTGAAAGACTAAAAAGTTCATTATTCATTGTACTCACATTATATCATTCCTTTTTGTTTTGAATAGAAGCCCACTGTGCCTGGAGGACATTAGTGCCATGATTTTTCAAGATGACTTGTACTTACAGCTTTTTTCTTTGAATCAGTTCAAGTGCTTCAGCAATTACTATATAATTTTCCATTTTTCTGAAGCAGAATCCTCTCTTCTGATGACACTAGATAGCAAAGAGCTCCTCCAATATACTCATTATTCACCGTGGGTACTCTATTCCTGTGAGTCTTCACACTGGAATCACTGGCTAGTGATACAAAGTAGTATTTCTAAGATGTAAACTACATATAAACTTCCTGTAGAAATATAAAATATCAATGAATAATTGGACTTTTATAAAATAAAGAGTCCAGATACTGGCCCAAGTCTGGTTAACTTCAGAACTGGAAGCAATTTTGTTTCATAAATGCAATGTTGTGCCTATAGGAAATAAGTTCTGCTGACAGTGTTACTTGGATGGAGCATGAGTTAAGCAGGTGAGTCCAATTCCATACACTGGAACCCAAACTGGAAACCTGCCTGGGGAACCTGCCACTCAACTTCCACAATGTAACTTACTTACTTGGCCAGGACCTCTGTGCTGAGTTCAGCACAGTCATCGTGATGAAGAAACTGCCGTGCTTCTACTTTGGCTAATCTTTTGCTCCCGCCTCATTCTAGACGCTTCACTAAATGCATCAGCCTTCTGTACATGGTTATCCAATGTGCTCCTTTTAAGAACAGCATTCTGCCTTTGAGCAACTGATAACCCGTGCTCTTAAATCCTAGCAGGCTTCCCTTGACAGTTATCAGTACATGATAAAAAAAATACGAGCACTTAAGGACCTGGATTAGCAGTGGACTTGGCAGTGTTAGTTTAACAGTTGTGCCTAATGATCTTAAAGGTCTTTTCCAACCTAAGTGGTTCTATGATTGATTCTACAATAAGCCTTCAAAAACTTTCCATCAGTCAGCAATAATATCAGTCTTTAAGGGTCATCTTCGGGCTCCTGTCACATGACTCTGGCATAAAACCGGAACACCAACCTTGAATCCTTTATAGGCCTAATTCAAAATTTAACAACTTTTTGCTGCCCTAAAATACGGCCTCCATGTTTATTCTTGTTGAATGATGTCCATGTAGTTGATGCTGTGTGAATCCAAGACTGCTGTACGCACCAAGACCTTTAACTTGCAGTGGATCAAACAAGTCTACTTACCAGAAAAGACATTCCTGAAGCCTGGGCAAGTCTGCGTGCCCACCAGAGTGGCTATACAGGCAGATCTGTTTGCTGTATGCCATGGCCTAATGCCCTCCTGGAGTTTTTAGCACAGACTTTTCAGGCTTCTTAGCAATGGAATATGTACATTCCTCATTTAACAAGGTGATAGAGACTATGGTAGAACAAACATAGATTTGTAAGCCTCTTCACTTCATGAAGTGTTGATAACATTCCTCGAACTTAAAAAACACAAGTTTGGCAGTGAATTTCAAACAAATACATTTCTGAAAATAGTGCACAATTATCAATAAACAGTCTGAGCTACAAAGAAATCAGATGCCGTCTGATTGAACACCATACTACGCTTCCGATGTTTTCATTTTGGAGGAGGAATTGTGCTTTTAAATTAATTGCACAATATGACTCCCAGATCAGGGTTTTCATTTTTGGAAGATTACATGTGCAAGGTCAGATTGGACGGGCTTTGAGCAACCTGATTTACTGAAAGATGTCTCCGCCCACAGGTGAACTAGGTGATATTTAAAGCTGCCTTCCAACCCAAACCATACTATGTTTAGACTCATACAGAATGCAAAAGCAGCAGGAAAAAAAGTCTGCCTTGAATAGCATTATAAAATGTGGCTTTACTTACAGGGGGATTTCCTTCATGAGAGCAAAACCTCTTTTATGTGGTCTTCTGTCAACTGAAATTTAAGTCAATAGTACCAAAATTATATCTGTTGAGAAGAAACACAAGAGGGAAAATATTCAAATAATCTTATTGATTGTTTGCTAACTGAAGAGCTTTAAGTTGTTTAATTATTTCAAGTGATGACAGCTAATTGGAAGTGGTATAATTATACTCTTTGCAATTGATATTTTCTGTGTGTTGATGACAAGCTAACATCATCAACCAAGCCGGCTTTTGTCTGGCAGTTGTGTTATTGTTGAGGAAAGATTGTAATCAGCCAAAACCGTTAACTATTACCTTTGATTTATACTCAGAACAAAGTTCTGCTTCCGCTTCCTTGGAAGCCAAAGATACTAAATCATTGCAAAGAGTTCGAAATATAACCTGCTGAAACACAAAATTGGATAAAGATAACTTGGCAAAAATATGTAGGAAGTTTTAACTGATCCGTGTCACTACATGAAATTTCTCAGAGGCACAATTATTCTAAACTGATCACTCCTAAACTGAAATATTTTTCTCTTTTTTTTTTCCCCTCATAGCTACTAATAACTTTAGGCCAACTGTATCCTGGGGTGCATAAAAAGAAGCATGCCCAGCAGGCCAAGGGAGGTGATTCTTCTCCTCTACTCCGCTTTCATGAGACCCCACCTGAAGTACCGCATTTGTCTCTGGGGTCGCCAGTGTAAGACAGACATTGATCTCTTGGAGTGAGTCCAGAGGAGGCCACAAAGATAGCCATCTTGGCCCAAACCTTCACACTAATACTTTATCCCCCAAAATTGTACTTGCTTTACATGAATGTCCACATTTAAAAACAAATGAAAAAATACATCTTCTAATGTTTAAAGGTTGGATTTCATAATACTTTTGAGCTTGGAGGTATATCTTCTCTGTCAATATTCTGATGTACTTTTGGGCATTATAAAGCTAACCAAACAGCTAGATGAGCTCATCCAGGATCTTCTCATTTTTTAGCCACATATTTTAGGTAATCTTCATTCCCATTTTCATTGTTCCTTCCTGCAATTTTCAGTCATCCTTTCAGTAACAATAAAATCACACCAGACAAGATAGCACAGAAGTATTCCCATCTCCCCCATGCTGCAGCAAACATGCTTAACTTGAATAAAATTGGTTTGTGAAGTCTTGGAGCTAGCTGAGCAAATGTCTCTTTTTACTCATTCAGTGGGCATTCTGTCAACACCTAGTAAACACTGTACAAGCTTGGCTTGGCAGAGTGTCTACTGTGCTGCCAAGAGGCTGAGTGCCTTGCTGGTAGTAAAGGTGGTCTTGTAGCATGCCTCAAGTCAAGCAGTCTCCATGAAATGGGCCAGGTATATGGAGCAAGCCACTGCTCGAACAAGAGAGTAAGGTACTAGTATGCATGTCATATTACTAGCCCCATTCAGCACAGCAGAGTGGTTTTCCTGTTAACGAAGTTAAATTTCAGGCCAAAACTCCAGTGATATAGGAGGCTGCAGCCACACAACTTGCACCATCGTGGTGTAGAAGTGGGTGCAGATAGTCTCTGCTCCCTTCTTCATGCCCATGTCCACTTACTTTACTCCTGACTGAAATTAATCATTAAAAAGTAAGATATGTATGTCATTAATAACATGCCTTAAGAACAGTCCAAAAGGCAATTGAAGTGCTCAGATGTCTGCATCTATATCTGTATTGTCCCAGTGTTCACACTGTCCATATCAAGAGCACCCTGGTTTGCAGCCACAGCAAGGCCTGTTGCTGTCATGTTAAAAAAAGACAGCTCAGCTTTGAAGAGTAAATTCTGCATGGTAAGAATATATTTTCATGGATTATTTTTTCAGCATTATCACAAGGATTCTCTGAAGCAGTAATGGTGAGGCAGGAAAAAAAAAACACCTGAGAAGCTATTTTGAAAGTTTAATGCTTCTGAGATTAAAACTGGCCAAATGTAAATTCTCTCATACTCACAGAATTATTCTGCATGAATTAGCAAGTGTCTACCTTAACTTAGACAAAGTGTTTGCAACTTATTACCTTATAGGAAGTTCAACTGTGTTTGGGAGCAATCCTTTAATGCGTCATGAGGTGGGTAACGTGACACTTCGTGTGCCATGCTCAAATATTTTTGCATTCAAGAAAACCTGTTTCTTATGGGATACAAGTACAGTCTCGTAACAAGAGATGGTATTTGTATCAATGCTATCTAATCAGCAGTGAATGAAAACATGTATTTTAATGAAAGCATATATTTCAAGGAAAACATATTTCAATGATTGCAGACTAAAATTCAGATTTGAAATGACACAATCTCCCTTTGAATCCTGAAATGTGTTTACCAAAGTAGTACAGAAAACATAAAGAGCATGAAAATATTAATTAGTAATTGCTTAACCATTAATTTTACATTTTTTTTAAATAGACCAAGTTCAGAGATCAGAGTTGCACTGAGCAACATTTTAAAGCTCTTCCAATTTGCCTCATTTGAATTTGAATCGGTATTGAACAGCCTGAAAGATCAGGGAGTGCTAATCAGGAGGTTTGACTAGCACCCATCCCCTTTTCCCTTATTCTGAAGTAATTACTTATTTCAGGTTCAAAGCAAGCTGTAAATTAATATTGTAGGGCCATGCAATTTTTGTGGAAAGATTCATATTTCTTCTTAATTGTACCTAAGAGGATATATAAAAAGTGCAGAAAGATGCTATTGCTTTGTTATTAGGAATAATTCTGAGCCTGTACTTAGGATCTTAAGATATTTTAAAAGGATTTTTTGCCCTGTGTGTGCATTCCAGGTCTTCAGCAAATATTCATTTAAAGCCTATATATGTCATCCTTTGAAGCTAACAGGACTTGTTGGCACACAGTGGGCACTTAATACATAACAAATCTGTTCAGTTATACTGCAGTCTGGGGGTATATTCGTATTCCCTCAGGAGATGACTGTGGTGGAAGAAAGAACAGAAGCAATAGTGATTCCTCACAGAAATGCCTACATGTAAGAAAAAGAGCAGGGCTAGGACTTCTGAAGCATGCTGTTTTATTGGACAACCCCCATCCAACGCTTGGAAACGTTCTGCAGAAGCCTTTCACTCCCGATGACGAGTTTTCATTGAACATCCACCAGAATTTTGCTCTCTGGCTCCCTGCCAGCTCCATCACACGAGGCTGAGCCTCCAGCCTCCACGGTCAGTGGGCTCCACCAGTGCCAAGTTTCCATCAGTGATGTTAGGTTTTTTCCAACAAGTGATTTCAACAGAATTTAGGAGGTGGATTTACAGCATTTCAGTTATTACCATTGTGCAACAGGCATGAAGCAGGAGTGAAAGGCTGCATGCTCTAGATCTTGCCATATCAGTGACAGTGATGCATAGAAACTTGTTCAGGTAGCCAGGCTGTGTTGCCAGCAGCATTTACTAATGCCAGTGCCAGCTGGACAATATAATTTTGGAAACACTTCATGCTTTAGAAGGATGTGCTCCCCCTCTCTTAAATTTCTGTCAAGATATTTTTGATTTTAATCAAGTTTCAATCTGATTCAAAAGGAAGTTATTTTATTAATATCTTATATGAACTGGAAGCATCCTGTGTTTGCCAACTCTACTGACCCGCTGCAACAACCTGCTTCAGAGGATCTGCTTAGGTCAAGGAAGATCACCAGATCTGGTGGGTTCAAATCAGGAAGAAAGCAACACAAAACATACTTTACAGGTCAGAAAACAGAAATATGCCTTACAAATCAAAGTATTTCCTTACGTTTATATGGAAGGCTTCATTAGCTCTGTATTTCCAATTCACAAGAAAATATGAAGCAGAAGCAGAAGAGATCTACAACTCTAAATTATGTAAAGTATGTAAATATGGAATTCCTTACTGAAATTAGTTACAGAGGGACATTAATCACTGTACCCTCTAACTTGGCTTTAGGTCACTACCTTTACTCTTAATCTTTGCAACAATTAACAATCAGCTAATTTACATATGTAAAAGATTTACAGATTCAGATTGTAGGAATGAGATCCAAACATCCCTGCAAGATTCCTGTCCTTCTGTTTTCCAAATTAAATAATGGATTACTTTCTCTTTTCCTCCTTCCCCCTTAAAAAAAGTCATCCAGTCACAGGGGAATGGAATAACAATTTTGAAAAATAAAAAAAAATGCATTTTGTTGTGACTTTAAAAATATTTGTATTTTGTTGTGATTTTTTCAGTACAACATCATTTTTTCTAAAACGTACCCTGAGTGATTATAACTTTACTCATGAAGGAGGCATAAATAGTTTAGGGAAAAAGACTGTGTGTGCTGCTGGGTAGCAAGACACAAGAGAGCAAAGATCTCAAGGGCTGGACTCTTACAAAGCAAACTGAACAGCAGTAACTTAAACGAACTTCTTGGCCAATTGCTGTATACACTTTAAGCAAATTGTCAGCATTTCAATGAAATTAACCTTTTCTTTTCTGTTGTGTCACACAGGAATTTCCACAGAGTAAAGCCACCCAAGCAGTCCCTGGTCAACTTCCCTTCTGTTATGAAAAATGCTCTTTTCTACCTGACTCAACAGTTTAAGATCTCACTGTAACACACCTGCTTGCTCAATACAGAGAAAACACTTCTTGAAAACAAGAATTACATTCCCAGCCCTAGCACTCAAGGCCAGACTGTCACTGTACCAACTATTCAAGCTCTCTACATTTAACCCCCTACAGGGGAAGTACAGCTGCCCTTTTTCTGTCTCCTATGTTGACACTGGCACAGCTGAACACTGGCTCAACCCACACCCCAGCTTTTCCTATGGGACACCTCCACGGGGCTTGCTGCTTTTCCTGGAGAAGGGACAACTACTGATTAACAGCAATCATTGACCAAGCATTCAAACTCCTCCTGCCTGCCTACAGCTGTCAGTGGGGAGCAGAGGCCAAATCTGCAGCCCCCATCCAGAGGAGGGAGGGTAGCCTGAGCTATGGATTCCAAAACTGGCTGTGTCTCTTCTGGCTGTCAATTCCAAGATGGTTTGCGATGTACATTTCTGCTGCGTGTAACAGCATCCACCAAATGGGCACCCATTTAATTTAATGTCTTCATGCTTTAACAACGTAGAGACAGTAAGTACTGCTAACCCACTGTTGTCAAGTATGCCAAGACTGGTAATGTCAGCTGTCCCTTACAGGCTGTATATGTTGTGTGCTTATGCAGACACACACCCCTTTCCCCAGGTATTCTGAAAAATGGCAATATGGGGGTTAATGAGAGTTTCTGTCAGATTATGGAAACTCTCTCCTGGCTAATCAGCAGTCTGCAAATTCCTCTGTCACAAGGTTCAATGCTTCTACATTCCTTTGCAGAGTGTCAGGGTGATCTAACAACAGGAAACCTGCTGCTGCTGGTTGCAAAGCAACCAAAGAGAGAAATTCTCTGTATTATAACAATTTGGTCTTAAGCCAGTCTCAAGTTTGTGTTGCAGGGGCTGGGCAATTGCTGACTGCATACAGCTGGATGATGAGACTGAAAGCTGTTCACAGCTTTGAAGTTTCCTTCCTAGACCACTTTCTTATAGGGCTCCTCAAAGGCAACTGACTGGCTTGAAAGCTTTAAGTTAAACAAAAGCAAAAGCAAACAAACAAACAAACAAAAAAAAAACAAAAAAAAAGAAAATTAGAAAAGAGGAGGAAACGTGCTTTATTATAATATAAAGTGAATCAGCGAACATTTTACATAGAGGAAAAAAGCCACCAGACAGCTAGTTAAGATGCTAATCAAATTAAATACACAGAATCATAGAATTGTTAGGGTTGGAAAGTACCTTAAGATCATCTAGTTCCAATACCCCTGCCTTTGGCAGGGAGACCTCGCACTAGACCATGTCACCCAAGGCTCCATCCAGCCTGGCCTTGAACACTGCCAAGCGTGAAGCATTTACTATTTCTCTGGGCAACCTGTTCCAATGCCTCACAACCCTCACAGTAAAGAACTTCTTCCTTAGATCTAACCTGAGAATTAATAATATAAATGAGACATTATTAACAAGAACATTATTAACACAATTAGAACTATTAACATAAATTATAATAATTAAAAACTGTACATAATGATTTTCACAGCTGTTCCCATCTCTGAGCTGCAGGTTCTCAGCTCTGTGCCCTGCTCCCTCTCTACCTCTCCCTGCTAGCTCTTGAAGCTGCCTGGTCCCTCAGCACACTTGCTCACTGGGGAAGATTTCCCCCATCTTGTCTTCTTTCCAGTTTGTGCAGCTCAAATTCTTCTCTGTTCACAGTTGGTCCAGCAGGGTGCCTCCCCTTATTGGCTTACTCACCATCTGCATCAGGAAGTTATCCTACACACAACCCAGAAACCTCCCAGACTACTTCCTTTCCGCTGTATTCTATTTCCAGCAGATAAATGGTAAGTGAAGCCCTCCACTAGAACAAGGGCTAAAACATTCTGAATGACAGCACAGCACCTGGGGGTATAAGCCACTCCTCTCAGATTCATATAATCAGCAGACTTGCTGAAGAAGCACTCTATCCCTTCATTCAAGCCATCGGTGAACATGATGGACCCAGTATTGATACTTGGGGGACACCACTAATTAGAGGTTTCTACCTAGACTGTGTCACTGATCACAACACCCTGAAACCTGCCGTTCAGCCAGTTCTCAATCCACCTCACCATCCTCTCATGCAGTCCCCACTTCCTGAGCTTGCCTATGAGGATGTCATGGAAGACAGCGTCAAAAGCCTTGCTGAAGCCCAGGCAGACAAAATCCACTGCTCTCCCCTCATTTATCCAGCCAGTCGTCCAATTGTAGAAGGCAATCAGGTTGGTTAAGCATTTCCCTTTGGTGAATCCATGCTGACTACTCGGGATCACCTTCCTGTCTTCCATATGTTTAGAGATGGCCTCCAGGATAAGCAGTTCCATCATCTTTCGAAGGACTGAGGTGAGGCTGGCTAGTCTGTAATTCCCAGGGTCTTCCTTGTTGCCCTTTTGAAGACTGGCTTGACATTTGCTTTCATCCAGTCTTCAACTACCTCGCCTGATTGCTATTAGCTTTCAAAGATGATCAAGATGATTAGCTTAGAAATTATGTCCACCAGCTCTCTCAGCACTCATGGGTGCTTGCTCAAAGGGTAGTTGAGGAGAAGGACAGACTTCTCCTGAAGGAAGAGCAAGGGATTAAATGTGTCTCATTTCTTCCACTTGGAACTTCTAAAAATCTTTTAAATAAAAACAGTTTACAGAGCTTCTCTTGTTTTGGGTTGTTGTTTGTTTGTTTGTTTGTTTGTTTCAGTTCATACACAATTAAGAAATCAGAATGTTTCTCTTCTCTCAGCAAATTTTAAGGAACCAATGTGTGTTAGAAGTCTGAGAACTTGATTCTGTTACAGGTACTTACCGAATGTAGGGGTTAAACTGGCAAGGAAAAACATAGTGAGAGAATTGAAGAAATTAAAGTGTTCTGAACATTTGACATTAGGAAAATTGTTCCTAACACCAAAATCAATCAGACAGTAAAGCAGATATCCAGGGAATTCCACGGGAGTGCGAGGTGGAAACAGTAAAAACAGTTCTGCAGTATCTGAGGACAGACTAAATGATGATGAGATTCCTTATAAGTGATGAAGATGCAATGAGCTTTTGCTGTGGCTTAGTATGTGGCTGGGAGTACCAATGACAAAGCAGAAGCAGTGTCTCTAACGTTTTGTAAGAGACAGGAAGGTGCTTGGCTTTACTGAGCCATTGGTTCCTGTGGCAGCATCTGGCTTCCCAAAAGTTCTGTAAAGCAGCCTACCTATTTAACCAAATAAATACTGATTGATGGTCTTGTTTTCAACAATACTTTAAGTCCAAACTCCATGATTTTATGCAGTTAGCTACAGATGAAAGGAGCCACCCTCCTTAATAGGACTACAACAGTATTGTGGGTTTTCTGCTCCAAAATTACATTCCTTGTTTAGTTTTGAAAATACACGCTTTTAAGAAAACTGCTACATGAACTGAAAGCAGGGACAACAGGAGAATATCAGTTTGGTACTTTGCTTTAATTCCTCATCACCTCGATGTCATCATTATTGGGGCGGAGCCAGGAGCAGCGGCGGGAGGTTCAAACCAGGCATCACTAACCGTTGCCGGTCAATTGCTGAGGTGAGTAGCTCGAGAGAGGATGCCTTTAACACCGGAGTGGGGGAGAGATCAGCGTCCAGGAGCCTCAACTCAGAGCTGCCAGAGCTACCGAGGGAGCCTCAAGTCCTCGACCGGACCTGCCCAGGAGCCGGCAGCTCCGCTGACGTGAGCAGGGACTCACAGGGGGCGGAGCCAGGAGCAGCGGCACCAGACGTGGGTGGGTAAAAACCTGCCCCAGGGAGCGCGGCGAGGCAGTTTGCGAGGGCAACCAGAGCGGGATGGTGAGCACCCGTCGTACGGCCAGGGCCCGCTCTGGGAGCTCTGCTCTGCCTGCCCCGGCGGTGGCCAGCGTAGGCACCCAGACAGAGCAGATGAGAGGGGAGGCTGCAGTGCAGAGCTCGGGGTGTAGAGGGTGCCTGCACTGGTCTGGTGAGGGAAAGGAGCACGATGGGCAGGGCTGCGCTCGGTGCTCCCTGGGGGAGGTCCTCCTGCAGCAGGTGGCTGAGCTGCGGAATGCTATTAGCGGGCTGCAAGATGTCAGGGTAGCTGAGAGGAAGTAGGGCTGCTTGCTCCAGCCCCACACTGTGCGGGGCCCTCAAGCTTCCTCTCCAGCTCATGAAAGAAAGAAGGAGGCCACCAACCGGGGAAATTGGGAATTGGTGACAAAAATAACAAAAGAAGGAAAAGGACAATTAAAAGCAAGGGGCTTCCTCCTAAATCTGTTGTCCCCACGCAGAACCGCTTTGATGTCCTGCAGGAGACTAATGAGGAAACGCACTTGCACCACAAACAGCCGGATTATGCACAGGTAAAGATCTCTACTGGCGCTACAAAGAAAAAGCGGCGGGTCGTAGTAATAGGGGACTCTACTTTGAAAGGGACAGAAGCACTCGTCTGTCGGCCTGACCCCGTCTCGAGGGAGGTGTGCTGCCTACCAGGCATGTTACAGAGAGGCTGCCTCCTCTGGTAAGTTCCACGGACTATTACCCACTCCTGGTGATCCATGTGGGTGCTAGGGATATAGGTAGTAGTAGACTGGGGACCATAAAGAAAGACTACAGAGCCCTGGGAGAGGTGGTTAGGGGCTCCGGTGCTCAGATAGTCTTTTCGTCAGTTCTCCAGGAGGACCAAGAAAAAGCTAGGAGGATTGGCCAGGTTAATAAATGGTTAAAAGGGTGGTGTCGTAGCCAGGGGTTTGGGTGTCTTGACCATAGGACTGAAGTTAGTAGGCCAGGTCTACTGGGGGCTGGTGGAACTGCTCTGGTAAAGGAGAACAGTTTTGGTAGGAGGCTTGCCAGACTGGTCAAGGAGGCTTTAAACTAGATGTGTTGGGGGAGGAGGGCATCATTCCATCCCAACACACCCAGTCAGTTGCCAACACCTATAATAAATGCTCGGAACAATGTAGATATATTCCAGCTGCTCCAGCCAACGAGCCGGCTTCAATTGGAGCTCGGCTCAGATGCCTCTATACAAACGCCCGTAGCATGGGGAACAAACAAGAGGAATTAGAGATGTGTGCACATCTACGGAGGTATGATATAATAGGCATCACAGAAACATGGTGGGATGGCTCCTATGACTGGAGTGTTGGAATGGAAGGTTACAGGCTCTTTAGAAAAGACAGGCCAGGAAGGCAGGGAGGGAGAGTTGCCCTTTATGTTAGGGATAGGCTGGAGAGTATGGAACTCTGTCTGGGGACAGGTGAGCAGTTTACAGAGAGTTTGTGGGTCAGGGTTAAAGGGAAAACAGCTGTGGGAGACATTACTGTGGGAATCTGTTACAGGCCGCCTGATCAAGGAGAACCTGTGGATGAAGCACTCTACAGACAGATAGGAAAAGCCTCACGCTCGCAGGCCCTTGTTCTCAATGGGGGATTTCAACCACCCTGACATCTGTTGGAACGATGGCAGTGCACGGCACAAGCAATCCAGGAGGTTCCTCGATTGTGTGGAAGACAACTTCCTTCTGCAAGTAATAGAGGAGCCGACAAGGAGAGGTGCCATGCTTGACCTTGTGCTCACCAACAGGGAAGGGCTTGTTGAGAATGTGGTACTCCAGGGCAGCCTTGGATGCAGCGATCGCGAGATGGTCGAATTTGAGATCCCCAGGGCAGTGAGAAGAGCATGTAGCAAGCTCACTGCCCTGGACTTCAAAAGAGCAGACTTTGGCCCCTTCAGGAGCCTGCTTAGTAAGGTTCCATGGGATATAGCCCTGGAGGGCAGGGGGGCCCAAGACTGTTGGTTGATATTCAAGGATCACCTGCTACAAGCTCAGGAGTGTTGCATCCCAACTAGAATGAAGTGCAGCAGGAGGGCCAGGAGACCTCCTTGGATGGATAAGGAGCTGATGAGGAAAATTCAAAGGAAAAAAGAGGCTTATAAAAAATGGAAGCAAGGACAGGCGGCCTGGGTAGAGTACAGGGATGTTGTCTGGGAAGCTAGGGACCAGGTTAGGAAGGCTAAGGCCCAGTTAGAATTAAACCTAGCCAGGGATGTTAAGGATAACAGGAAGGGATTCTACAGGTACGTAGCAAACAAAAAACAGAGTAGGGACAACATAGGCCCCCTGAGGAAGCTCTCGGGAGAACTGGCTACACAGGATTTGGAGAAGGCTGAGGTTCTGAATGACTTCTTTGCCTCGGTCTTCACTGGCAAAGGCTCTGACTGCACCACCCAGGTCTGAGAAGGTAGACAGGGACTGTGAGAATGAAGACCTTGGGCCCACTGTAGGAGAGGATCTGGTTCGAGACCATCTTAAAAATCTGAATGCACACAAGTCCGTGGGACCTGATGGAATCCATCTGCGGGTCCTGAAGGAGCTGGTGAATGAAGTTGCTAAGACACTGGCCATCGTATTTGAAAAATCATGGCTGTCAGGTGAAGTTCCCAACAACTGGAAAAAGGGAAATATAACCCCCATTTTCAAGAAGGGGAAAATGGAAGACTCGGGGAATTACAGACCAGTCAGTCTCACCTCTGTGCCTGGTAAAATCTTGGAGCATATTCTCCTGGATGGCATGCTAAGGCACATGAAAAACAACAAGGTGCTTGGTGACAGCCAGCATGGCTTCACTAAGGGGAAATCCTGCCTGACCAATTTGCTGGCCTTCTATGATGGGGCTACAGAACTGATGGATAAGGGTAAAGCAGTTGATGTCATCTACCTGGACTTGTGCAAAGCGTTTGACACTGTCCCACACCACATTCTTCTCTCTAAATTGGAGAGATACCAATTTGATGGATGGACCACTCGGTGGATGAAGAACTGGCTGGATGGCCGCACACAAAGAGTTGTGGTCAATGGCTCAATGTCCGTCTGGAGACCGGTAACAAGTGGTGCCCCTCAGGGATCGGTGTTGGGACTGGTCTTGTTTAACATCTTCATCGCTGACATGGACAGTGGGATTGAGTGCACCCTCAGCAAGTTTGCCAGTGACACCAAGCTGTGTGGTCCGGTTGATACACTGGAGGGAAGGGATGCCATCCAGAGGGACCTTGACACGCTTGTGAGGTGGGCTGATGCCAACCTTATGAAGTTCAACCATGACAAGTGCAAGGTCCTACACCTGGGTCGGAGCAATCCCAGGCACAGCTACAGACTGGGCAAAGAAGAGATTCAGAGCGGCCCTGCAGAGAAGGACTTGGGGGTGCTGGTCAATGAGAAAATGAACATGAGCAGGCTTCAGTGTGCGCTTGCAGCCCAGAAAGCCAACCGTATCCTGGGCTGCATCAAAAGGAGCGTGACCAACAGGTCGAAGGAGGTGATCCTGCCCCTCTACTCTGCTCTTGTGAGACCTCACCTGGAGTATTGTTTGCAGTTGTGGTGTCCAGAGGAGGGCCACGAGGACGATCAGGGGACTGGAGCACCTCCCGTATGAAGACAGGCTGAGGAAGTTGGGTCTGTTCAGCCTGGTGAAGAGAAGGCTGCGTGGGGACCTCATAGCAGCCTTCCAGTACCTGAAGGGGGCCTATAGGGGTGCTGGGGAGGAACTCTTTGTCAGGGACTGTAGTGACAGGACAAGGGGTAATGGGTTAAAACTTAAACAGGGGAAGTTTAGATTGGATATAAGGAGGAAATTCTTTCCTGTTAGGGTGGTGAGGCACTGGAATGGGTTGCCCAGGGAGGTTGTGAGTGCTCCATCCCTGGCAGTGTTCAAGGCCAGGTTGGATGAAGCCTTGTGTTGGATGGTTTAGTGTGAGGTGTCCCTGCCCGTGGCAAGGGGGGTTGGAACTAGATGATCTTGAGGTCCTTTCCAACCCTAACTATTATATGATTCTATGATTAGGCAAAATATGATTAAATGGTAAAATAAGAGGATAAAATGTCAGTATTTGCAATGATTTGAATGTCAGGGTACTTGCTCTTCCCAACTGCTTTCTAAGAGAACCTGGATACAAACACCCACAAAGAAAAGCAGATAGAACTATAATTTTGTGAAGAACTAACTAGCAAGGCCTGCTCTGCTCTCAAGAGCAGGTTAAAAAAGCTGGGAGAGAAGACAGCAATAAAACCCCAACAACCAGGGTTCATTGTTTCCAAGTACTTTCACATTACTTCATACTGAAACACAAGCAAAGATGCAACTTGCTGCACGTTCTTTTCAATTATGGAGTTCTTTTTCCCAGCTACTTCATGTTCACCAGTGAAACAAGCTGGAAAACCACTTTCCTCAGAGAAATATTTAGCTTAGATACTGCTACAGGAAGGATCTAAGTCATTAGTTCCATCAAAGTAACTTAGCTGTATAAATTATGATCAAGGTTTATGTTCTTTTGGGGCTTTTTTCTTTTTTTTTAGGTCATCCTCATCTGTGTGCTAAATTATTTATGTTACAGTCCGGCCTACAAGAGTCAAACAGAAACCTTGGGCACATTGCACTGGAGGTTTATTGCCTAGTTTACTTCTAACTTTTAAACTGGTCTTCATCTTGAAAAGAAAAGGAGAAAAACCCACCCAAAACCTGCAATGAAACAAACAAAATAACAGTAAAGGCGTCTTTGCATTTGCTTCAGTGAAACAAATGTTGCTTTACACTACAATAAGTGAGGGGATATTTAGGACAGCTTTCAGGAGTCTAAAATATAAAAACTTCCCTTTTCCCAATTTATTTTATTTTGTGCTGCTTTTACTGGCACAAAAGAAAAACCAGCTCAAATCCTTTACCTGAAAAAGTAGATGTTCAGCTATCAAAAGAAGCATAAAACATTTTGCTGTTGTGCAGCATAACATACCTGAGCATCTCATGGCACATCTCGGAGATTGCCCATTTTACTGAAGCAAAAAGCAAGGCACATGGAGAGGAAGGTCTGAGTTTTTGAAAGCAACCTGTAACTGGGAGTGCTTCCATGGCAGAGAGGTTAGCTTTCAACAAAGTTAATTTTCAGTCTCTGAAAGTTTAGGTTCAACTGGCATGATGGTTGCTTCATTGGTCACCAGCAGCCTGGTGTTTGAGGGCCTTTGCCTTAGCTTTTTGTCTAAATTCCAACAGCAGGTATCATAAAATTGTGTTCAAAATTTGAGACTGATTATTTACCACTCAAAGAAATATTGTAGGTTGTCAGTAGACTGAAGGTCTGTCAGAAAAAATTGATTTCCCCAGTCCTGACTTGTAGGTAATTTTGCCTCCCAGCTCCAAGCCTTCCTGATGTACACACAAACCTCCTCTTTGAAGAATTGTATTTGGGAGCTTAATATTTTAAGACCTAGAGAAAGCTAAATATGAAGAATTTAATCCTAAACTTCATACAGAGTAAATTAGAAAAGCAGTACATAATAGCAATGCAAAGGGATGAACAACAAACCACACTGACATGTGAACATCTGTCAGTGCCATGACTTCCACACTGGACTAAACATTGTGCCACAGCACAGGTTTGTGCAACACAAATGGAATCACAGCTCCTTATCATGTGCCTCCTTCTGTATAAACTGAGGCTTTTCAAGGCAGGCTATAAAACAACATACCTATACAGAGAGCTTCTGAGGAGCAGCAAGTTTTTTTATTTACTCCTAAAGCTGCATTAGAAAACAGTTGTGGAAGGCTGGTGGGGCAAGTACCAGGCTGTGTAAAGGGCTGGATAGGAGCAAGTGCAGAAGGATAAGTCATAGAGTTGAAATGTCTGGCTGTCAACCTTCTCAATTGGTTTGCAGTCACTGAACAACAGAGAAACTGAAAAACTATTTGGTTAACATGGCTAGTGAGCATTTAATTCATTTCAGAAATCAATCTGACAGCTCCTACTTTGTCTGCTAAAAAAAGACCAGATGTCATTGACTACTTCTTTTTCTGCTCAGGGTGAAGGCTATGATATCAGAGATACGACAGACATACAATTCAAGAATAATTGGTTCATCTAAGTGGTACACTTCTAGCAATGAACTTAAAGTTTTAAAAGCTCAGGCTTCACTTATGAAGCTCCTTCACCAGTTACTTGCATCATAATTGACTCATTTGCTACCTTTTGCATGAAGTGAAAAACAAACCCTGCTGCCTTTGGTGTTTTGAGGGGTTTTTTTGCGCATCATATTGCAGCAGCAACTTCTGATTTGTTTACAAGAGATGTATGAAAGAAGATTTCATTAATGAAACAGCATGCATTTGTTTCTATGCCAGCATTTCATTTAGTAACCCTCCCTTTTCCTGCAGTATATGTAAGCCTAAGAGTAAACGCTCTGACACATTGGCACTGTAGCCCTCTCTGGGCTCACCTGTGTGAGCCAGACAAAGGAAATGGAGCAAGTGGTGCTCATAAAACAAGGACCCAAGGGATAAAGTGGTTTCTCCCTCTCCCTGCCTGCAGTGGAAGGATTAAAATCCCAGTGATCTGATCTCATTCATACTGGGAACATAAAGGGTTTGCCTTTAAACACAGGAGGTTCACAATCCTATCACTCAGCCATGTGCTTTGCAACCTCTTGCTCAATAGACCATGCTATATTTCTAAGATCAGGCCAAATCTGAAGCCCGCCAAAGAAGATGGAAAAATTCCAATGCTTTTGAACCATCATTTCTAACTGATATTTCCCATAAATACAGTTATCATCAAAGGGCATCTACCCTATAGTGTGTATTATCCTTGGGCAGAGGGGGAGGGAGGCACCATGCTGTGCTGGCACATCCTCTGTCATTACAGAAACAAGGGATGCCTGACAACTGAAAGAAATCAATGCCAATTTGTTGGTAAGTGCTTGGTAGAACAGCAGTTACTTCACTGATTAAATCATCAGCTAACTAACAGAGGTAAAACTCAAAAGTTAAAGGAAACTTTACAGTGTTGCTATGTAGATTTTTCTCTATTCTTTTTCCAAGCTATTACGTGATCTAATGAAGTCCTGCTTTGTTCTTTCAGAGCCTGTTGCCATGGAAGTGACTGAAATACCACAAGTTAAGCACTATAGCCTCTATTTCCTAAACAAATAAGCAGCTTTTCCTTCTGCAAAGGACCACAAACGGTGCTTGTGCACTCTCAGATATGTGTTGCACTTGCCAAATGCTTTTATGCACTAATCTTAGTTCTAAACATTTGGGTCACCTAACAGGAAGGACCAGCTAGAAGGTGCTGCCTTGTGTGTGGGCAGAAGGAGGATGTTCTGGAGTTTCAGACTTCACAGTATTTCCACATCAGATCAGATCACCTCTCACTTCTGCTGTTTTTTAGCAAATAAGCCTGTGGCAAACATGAAGGTAAGGGGAAATGAGGTGTGCTTCAATTCAGGCACAGCCTGAAGTCAGACATCCAGGTGGATAACATAACCCCATGAACAAAAAGCACAAAATAACAGAGGGCTCAATATTCATCTGCCAAACCACTTCTGTCTGTTAGGAAGGCAGGATGATACCTTGGTGTTTTTTCAAGAAGAGGGCTAACATCACTTGATGTGCTTTTCAAAACCATTTTTTTGCATTCAGGAGAGCAAAGCTGCTGCTGCTGTGCCTACTGCTTGCAAGGATGGAGAGGGGTTGCTATCCCACTCCCTAAAATGCAAGACAAGATGGGGCAAGCCAGCCCAGCCTGCCAGGGGGCAGATGGTGCAGTGTGGTGGTTTTTTGCCCTGCCTGATGCGTTCAGAGAAGCAAACAGAACTGTGAGCAGTCTGACACTGCAGAGGCTCCTCGGAGTCTGTTTTCAGAGAACAAATACAGTGGTGCTCACTTTTGCAGTAGAGGCAGATCCTTTCTCAGAATAAAAGCTTAGCTCAGAGAAAAATCTGTTTGCATGTTGTTTCACACAACATATGCGTTCCTACTGAACAAAGTTTATGGTGACAAAACGTTCCTGGCATTTTAATTGCGGCCATGTTTTCCCATTTGTTTATTTGTTTGTTTTTCCCCACAGGAAGCAAACTAGAAAGAGAGGAATTTCATCTCCTTTGTGGATTTTGTATTAAAACTTCTGAACAATTTCATGCATTTAAACAGAAATCCCCTATCCTGTGGGCGTCTTCCAATCTCCTTCTAGAGCTGCTGCACGTAAGGATTTTTTCCGTCGCTACATTTTCAAAATTACAATTTATATTTACCTAGATGTGAGCAAATGCAGCTGTTTTCATTGGAAGAAGACTTAAGGTTTGGCCCTTGACTGTTGATCCCTCCAGCTTTTTGGCTAAAATGTTACTGAATAAAGGTAAGTTCTGGGTTGATGTGCTTTTGGTGAGTTTACAGAAATGGCGCTTTAGAAGTGACCTCAACTCCTAACCACCTTGGGTAGGACTGAGCAAGCTGAGCAAGGTCAGGTGCAGTCAGTGAGATCAGGGGAGCGGGTGGCTGTTGCAGGGAGCTGCAATGGTGACTGACACTGAAGCAGCAGTTTCTGAAAAGTGTTGGGAGGGCCACACTGCAGAGGAAAGAGACATAAATGTGTCTAGTCTCTGCATTAACCCTTCAGGTCTGGGGGAAAATTGCTAATTTTAGTGTCATGGCCAAACCATATGAACTGTACAACCAGTGTCATCTCAGATAAAAGCTGTGGTTTTCACTTACTAGAGAATTTCACACCATGCTGTAGCACAGCAGTAAACAGAGGTTACTTTCTGACAAAAAGCTGCAATCTTTCCATTCAGCAATTTGCATCAATAAGTTTTGATTCAGAGATCTTTTCTGTATCAGAGGCTTGTATCAGGATCTGGCACCACCAGTAGAGCAAAGTTACTGAGTTCCTTAACACAAGTATCTAATAGGTAACTGTTTAACACTGGACTTACTGTTTCAAGGGAAAAGATCATCCTCCTTCCAAATACACTAAACCAGTAATGTGTAATGACCATAATGGAATTATTTCACTTAGAACACTAATAACAGTTGTGAGCGCCCTTTAGACTTCCTTTCCTACAAAGCCTGCAAAGGGCTGAAGTGCAGGTAATATTGCAGTTGAAGCTGTATACTAACTCTCTAAGATAGAAGGCCCAATACATTACAGTATAAGAGGAGCACATGAGCTACAATTTTGATCACTATGTCATTTCCAGACACAACAGTGACCCCACCATAGACAGCTTTTAGAACGAGAGTCCCGCTGCACAGCAGCTGAATCCAGCCCTGGCTTTGCAGCAGACGCATACACTGCTGATTAGACAGGATGCAGATTTTACTTAATGAGTAACACGCAATATTACTGAATCTCTGAACTGAAACCTTTGACTATTACAGATGAAAAGAATGACCCTACTGAAGGACTCCTTCACCTTTTCGATAAGGTAAGGAGTTTCATAACATGCAGAAGATATTCATTAGGCAGAAACCTATGTCTTCCTTCATTCTTAGACACCAATTTCATCCAGGGAGGAGTTTCAGATATTACAGTTAAGAAAAATGACTGTTAATCTTTAGCTCATTTATCTGTTGCCAGAAGCGTGCTTGGCCCAGCAACCTTCTGGCTAAACCCCTTCTGCCCCCTTGAACTTCAGAGCCCTATAAAAGCAATTACAGCAGAAATGGGTTCAAATTATGTCAGAACATGATCAAACTTTAAATTCCCTGATATATCCAATGAAGATTTTATTTTGGTATTTAAGGCAACCAAACCAACCAAACAAAGAGCAAAAACAAACAAACAAAAAAAAAAAACCCCCACCAAAAAACCCAAACTCTTCACACTGATTTCTCTCCATTTAGGTATCTATTAATTGCTATTAGACCACAAGAATTGGTAGCAGTAAGCCATTAAGGTCTAAATTCTGCCTCAAAATAGTTCAGTACACCCACAAAAACTTCTGTGGGAATCTAAATCAATGAGAAATGATGAAGCTGTTCCACTTCAGCTATATAAGTACAAATCCATAAAAGCTCGGCAAGCAAAAGCATGCCATATATTTTGTAATTGTAATACTAGTTAGCTATAAAAAGATAAATGAAGCCTCAGATTTTTCCACTCACAATTCAACTGCCTGTTTCAAACACTCTAGGGTTCAATCCTGTCTCTCTGTGTGCATTGTAACATATATGCAGTACAGCTGCAGGGCTCCCTCCTCCGCTCTCTTCCAGACACCTCAAACCCTATGGAGGGCAGCCAAAGCAGTGACTCCTGACACAGCTCACACTCAGCTCCAAGGAGTGGTTCTGAGAGAGAAAGCTGAAGACTTGGAGACCTTCCAAGACAGCCCAGCATCACAAAAGTGAGCACACCAGTAGTGGCAGGGCCCTTTGCTTTTGATGCCACCTTGTTTTTCCAGGCAAAGACTCTTTGACCACCCGGAAGTGCAAGGACTCTCACTGTCTTTAGAGGAAAAGAGGATGATCCATATTGCCCCTCCTCTTCCACATTTGCTTTTCCTCTTTTTTCACTAAGGAGAAGGATTGAGAGCACTGGAGGCCTGGGACATCCCTGTTCAAACGCAGTCTGAAGATACAGAGTCAAAGTGGCCACAGGTGGATCTTACTGCTCTTTAGGTATCTTCAGCTGTGGACAGCCTTTAAAGGTCTTTATAGCAGGATACTACACAAAGCACTCTGAGCTTGCCCTAACATAGGTTATTAGGTGAACCGCGTTCAGGCATGCAGAAACAGAAAGCAAACTGCCTGAAGTGGAGCCAGTCTGGTCTCTCAGGCTATCAGTAACATGGTCTTTGACCCTGACAAGGCACATAGATGCTTACATGTTTTGTTTTCCCCTTTTGACAGCTATAATCAAAATCCTTCTTAGATATCACTATAATGTGTTAAGACATCAGTGTTTGCAGCTATCTGCTTTGCTTCTCCGCCAGGATTTTATTACTCAGCAGTGGGAATGACAGACCCAGACAAGCATCTACATCCCAGCTACTTTAGTGAAAAATATGATATATTACATCCTGCAGTCTGAATTTAATGAACAGCTGAGGCACAGGTATACATGAATGAAAGGCACGGTATATAGGAAGAGTAACATCTCAAATCACGGCAGTATGCTGCAGTGAAAGATATCTGTTAAATAATAGCTACATTGATCACTCTGCTATCCTTGTGTATCCATATTTATCCAGAATAAATAGGATACACAAAATTATCGTTCAAACATTACATCACAAAGTCCTTATCTTATACACCTTCCAAAGTACTTTTATGAAAGCATTTATTGGGTTGTTTTTCAATTTTATGCTGCAAGCATTGTTTTTGCACATTTTTCATTAACTGAAGTTGCATATGATGTCATGGTTACTATACACCATTCAGTTTATGTTATTTCTACACAGTTAAAGGAGTATTAGGACAGACTCAAAATGGGTTTCTCAGTCTTCCACTGGACACCTGCATTGCCATTTGCAAAGCAGAAAAATACATGATCATTCAGTAAACTATGTCCTATTATGATAATTTTAAATGATATATAAACCAGTCTAAAACTAAGTTCAACCATAATAATTCAAGAACATACCAGTTCTGGGGGTTATACAGAAATCCAGTCAATGTGGAGCAGGAAACCTGTGTTCAAACAGGAGGCATACAAAAAGTTGTGGTGAAGATAAGGAAGACACTTCATTTGTGGGACATCAATAACTGATGACTTGCTCTTGGGCTCAGTCACTGTTGTAAGTCTCCTTTCCACCTACACAGGTAGGAAGACTAAGAAAGACACCGTCCCACACTGTGGAAATGAGACTGCTTACTTACAGAACCACCCCTTGGCAAGACCTCGATTCTTTCTTTTTTTTTTTTCCCCCTGCACTTCAATAATTTTTAAGCCTTTAGAAAACTGAGTTCTGGAGAAAGAGCTCTTCTGTCCCTGCTTTTGTATTTAGTTTGATAGGGAACAGACTGATCTCTACTAGCAAACTGGAGATCAGGTTCCTTTATTGAAAGATATTGGACACCAGAGGATTTTTTGGTATTTGTGAAGACCGAAGGAATTGTTTCAATTTTGCTTTTCTTTCTCACTCTTTGAATTATGTTAATTGGAAACTAATCTTCCATAACTTTGTTTTGCCCATGATAGTAACTGGTATGTGGTGTTCCTGTCTTTATCTTCACTCACAAGCTTCTCAATCTTATTTTCTCCCCCTGTCCTGGAGAGGGAGAGGAGGAGGAGTGAGAGAGCAGCCAAGTGAGTGTTTGGCAGCCAGCAAAGGTCAACCCACCACAAGATGCTAGAAGAAAAGCAGCCTGCAGGAAAAGGAGTCCCTGCCTGCCTTGTGTGGGTTTTCTCATCCTCTTTCCAATGTAAAGCTAAGATTATCACTACACTTGCCCTCACAATCACCACTGCTTGCTGAGTCTACTGCTAGTCCTTTGCCAGCACTGACCAGTATCCAGTGCTTAGGCTTCTTTGTATATTTCAGATTATTTTAGGAGTTAGCTTCTCATGGTCATTCCTTGTTTACAGCATTTCTAGTTTGCAGTGCTCCATCTGTTTGTGCTGAAATAATTACAGAGCCCTCTAATGCCTGGACACTATCAAATAATTCAGCTCATTTAGATTTGCATATTAATTATTTATCAGTCACACAGAAGGAAAGGATGAGTTTCACTGGGTCCTACCTTGTCAGATGGAGTGACCTATCTTCCTTTACTGCCTGCATAAAGATACTACTCTTGGACTATTTCTATTGCAATTCTGTTTCATTGTGTGTTACTGGGTTCCCACATGATTTGTGAGATAAGTAAAGGCAGAGAAACCAACAGACCAGGACACAATGCAAAACTGTATCAGGTCAGGAGGTTCAGATTGTAGCTTCACTTAATCTTTCCCTTCCAACAAATGACCATTCATGAATTTTTTCAAGAAATGTGCTAAATTATGGCTTCAGTGTTTAGGTCTGGGTTTTTTTCTGGGTTTAATCTTGATATTTTAGGGTTAAATTTATTAAGTTGTGCCCCAGCTTTTTGATAGTTTGATAGCTTCTGATGTTTCTTCTTGATTGTTTCATTTATTTATATATTTTAAAACGTTTTATTGATGCTCTTTCCCATTATTCCCTCCATCTCGATTAGTTTTATTTTTTTGTACTTTGTAGAGAAATGAGCCAGCAATCAGAAGTCAGTACTTCTGGCTGATAACTCCAGTGAGCTCTGGAGGAAGTCCTAAAGGCTCACACCTTCCAGACAGAGCTAATATTCTGACTGGAACAGCTCCCAGACCAGGCATGTTTCAACAAGTACACCTGTGATTAAGCTGAACTGTGAAATCAGAAGCACACAGAAATGCAAGGCCCCTGACAGGTTTCTAACTTTATTCAGAAAGGTAAACAAACACAGGCAGGTACAAAATCCTGCTAGAATTTAATAGGGCCCAACCCTATTTAAAAAGAAGGAATTCAGCCCTACTGAAACCAGTGATCAGTGATCTCCAGTCATGGGGCAGAGTAATGTGCAGCTGCAAATGCTTGTGTTGGCAGGGGGACCCCAGCAGCGCACATGGTCCCCTGAGGTGGTGTATTGGATGCGTGTCCAGGGGTTGGCAGCTGGGGTGGCCTCAGTGAGAAGAGGCCAGACCAGCTGGGTGGGCATCTACCAGCCAGCCAAGGTCAACCCGCTACATGTGGACAGAGAGCTGTTGATGCCCTTCTAAGAGGAACTGGCCATTGTCCCCAGAGCCCAGTCCAGCTGGTCCCCAGGACAGCTACAGCTGTAGGCAGTTCCCTTCCTTTTCTGCTCTTTCCCAGCACAGACCTCCCAAGGATAACCCTACCACATCCAGGGCTACAAAACGTGGCTTGAACAGTCCTTCATAGGGATATCCCAACTCACTACAGAAAGGGACCATACTGCTAGTCCTTTGCCAGCACAACGCTTTGGGTTGGAAAGGACCTTAAAGCTCATCTAGTTCCAACGCCCCCTGCAGGGACATCTTCCACTAGACCAGGTGGTTCAAAGTCCCCGTTCATCCTGCCTTTTAATACTTCCAGGGATGGGGCAGCCACAGCTTCTCTGGGCAGCCTGTGCCAGTGCCTCAACACACTCATAGTGAAGAATTTTTTCCTACTGTCTCATCTAAATCTACCCTCTGTCAGTTTAAAGCCTTTCACACTTCTCCTCCTCCTCTTCTCCAGAGTCCACCCAGGCAGGCAAGAGAGGATACAGGTATCCCCAGTATCACACTACAATCAGGACACAGCTCTAGAAGACTCTACAGACAGATAGAAAAAGCTTCACGCTCGCAGGCCCTTGTTCTCATGGGGGATTTCAACCACCCTGACATCTGTTTGAACGATGGCACTGCACGGCACAAGCAATCCAGGAGGTTCCTCGATTGTGTGGAAGACAACTTCCTTCTGCAAGTAATAGAGGAGCCGACAAGGAGAGGTGCCATGCTTGACCTTGTGCTCACCAACAGGGAAGGGCTTGTTGAGAATGTGGTACTCCAGGGCAGCCTTGGATGCAGCGATCGCGAGATGGTCGAATTTGAGATCCCCAGGACAGTGAGAAGAGCGTGCAGCAAGCTCACTGCCCTGGACTTCAAAAGAGCAGACTTTGGCCTCTTCAGGAGCCTGCTTAGTAAGGTTCCATGGGATATAGCCCTGGAGGGCAGGGGGGCCCAAGACTGTTGGTTGATATTCAAGGATCACCTGCTACAAGCTCAGTAGTGCGGCATCCCGACTAGAAGGAAGTGCAGCAGAAGGGCCAGGAGACCTCCTTGGATGGACAAGGAGCTGCTGAGGAAAATTCAAAGGAAAAAAGAGGCTTATACAAAATGGAAGCAAGGACAGGCAGCCTGGGTAGAGTACAGGGATGTTGTCCGGGAAGCTAGGGACCAGGTTAGGAAAGCTAAGGCCCAGTTAGAATTAAACCTAGCCAGGAATGTTAAGGATAACAGGAAGGGATTCTACAGGTACGTAGCAAACAAAAAACAGAGTAGGGACAACATAGGCCCCCTGAGGAAGCTTTCAGGAGACCTGGCTACACAGGATTTGGAGAAGGCTGAGGTTCTGAATGACTTCTTTGCCTCGGTCTTAACTGGCAAAGGCTCTGACTGCACCACCCAGTTCTTAGAAGGTAGATGCAGGGGCTGTGAGAATGAAGACCTTGGGCCCACTGTGGGAGAGGATCTGGTTCGAGACCATCTTCAAAATCTGAACGCACACAAGTCCATGGGACCTGATGGAATCCATCCGCAGGTCCTGAAGGAGCTGGCGAATGAAGTTGCTAAGCCACTGGCCATCGTATTTGAAAAATCATGGCAGTCAGGTAAAGTTCCCGATGACTGGAAAAAGGGAAATATAACCCCCATTTTCAAGAAGGGGAAAATGGAAGACCCGGGGAATTACAGACCAGTCAGTCTCACCTCTGTGCCTGGCAAAATCTTGGAGCACATTCTCCTGGAAGGCATGCTAAGGCACATGAAAAACAACAAGGTGCTTGGTGACAGCCAGCATGGCTTCACTAAGGGCAAATCCTGCCTGACCAATTTGGTGGCCTTCCATGATGGGGCTACAGAACTGATGGATAAGGGTAAAGCAGTTGATGTCATCTGCCTGGGCTTGTGCAAAGTATTCGACACTGTCCCACACAACATCCTTCTCTCTAAATTGGAGAGATATCAATTTGATGGATGGACCACTCGGTGGATAAAGAACTGGCTGGACGGCCGCACACAAAGAGTCGTGGTCAATGGCTCGATGTCCGGCTGGAGACCGGTAACGAGTGGTGTCCCTCAGGGATCGGTGTTGGGACCGGTCTTGTTTAACATCTTCATCGCTGACATGGACAGTGGGATTGAGTGCGCCCTCAGCAAGTTTGCCGATGACACCAAGCTGTGTGGTCCGGTTGATATGCTGGAGGGAAGGGATGCCATCCAGAGGGACCTTGACACGCTTGTGAGGTGGGCTGATGCCAACTTTATGAAGTTCAACCATGACAAGTGCAAGGTCCTACACCTGGGTTGGAGCAATCCCAGGCACAGCTACAGGTTGGGCAGAGAAGAGATTCAGAGCAGCCCTGCAGAGAAGGACTTGGGGGTGCTGGTCGATGAGAAAATGAACTTGAGCCGGCTTCAGTGTGCGCTTGCAGCCCAGAAAGCCAACTGTATCCTGGGCTGCATCAAAAGGAGCGTGACCAACAGGTCGAAGGAGGTGATCCTGCCCCTCTACTCTGCTCTTGTGAGACCTCCCCTGGAGTATTGTGTGCAGTTCTGGGGTCCTCAACATAAAAAGGACATGGAACTGCTGGAACAAGTCCAGAGGAGGGCCACGAGGATGATCAGGGGACTGGAGCACCTCCCTTATGAAGACAGGTTGAGGAAGTTGGGGCTGTTCAGCCTGGAGAAGAGAAGGCTGCGTGGGGACCTCATAGCAGCCTTCCAGTACCTGAAGGGGGCCTACAGGGATGCTGGGGAGGGACTCTTCATCAGGGACTGTAGTGACAGGACAAGGGGTAATGGGTTAAAACTTAAACAGGGGAAGTTTAGATTGGATATAAGGAGGAAATTCTTTCCTGTAAGGGTGGTGAGGCACTGGAATCGTTTGCCCAGAGAGGTTGTGAGTGCTCCATCCCTGGCAGTGTTCAAGGCCAGGTTGGATGAAGCCTTGTGTGGGATTGGTTTAGTGTGAGGTGTCGCTGCCCATGGCAGGGGGGTTGGAACTAGATGATCTTGAGGTCCTTTCCAACCCTAACTATTCTATGATTCTATTCTATGATTCTAAGAGTCCACACACTCAAGAGGAGGCTGGACAAATCCAGGGACCAGAACTGTACCCACAGTTATTGAATACAAAGATACCACTTGTGGCTGAGGTATTCCCTGAGCTGAAATGGTGGAGAATGGGAGAACATCTGCAGGAAGTAGTACTGCAGGAAGTACTCCTACATGCTCACCGTACTCATACCATGGCTAGAGATAGGATCCTGAGCTGGGTGGCCTTGTAAAGCTGTTCTTTATTTCTTATATATCATCACCATTGAACAAAATCTGTTCCAAATTTTGTTGAATCTAGAAAAAGTCATAAGAAAGCTGTCTTCTACAAATCAAATCCTTTGTAATAGCCTTCATTTCTTCTAGCTATCATTTACATGACCTGTTATGTCAGTTTTCAATTGTCGTATTCACATAACTTTTTTTGAAGGGAGAATTAATAAAGCAAGTCCAGTTGCCTCTCCTGGCAGCTAATTTTTGCAAAGAAAATGTGCCTTTCTAACACAGTTTTTTCATGTAGATCAAATGCTAGCATTCTTTGAGGGTTTGGAAAACATTTGGGAAAAATATTACAGCAGAGGGGTTACCTCTGCTAGCTACATGACAGCTTTCTTTTTCTTTTCAAGGTCAGGATTGAATGATTCAGGAGGAATAGGTTCAGACAGCATTTAATTTACCTCTTCGACTGCATAATACAAATGTGACACTCAGGAATGATGGGTAGAAACTATTGTTGGTCTACTTAAGTAGTTGATTCTGTCTTTCCTCTGTATCACCATCCTATGACATGGATCAAGATCAGAAAAGACAAAATTTTTCTCAGGCAAATGTAATTTTGTCAAAGTGATATCTTTTTGTCCTTTATTAATAGAACACGCACAGTTGTAACAAAACATTGCAGAAGAAAGAATGAAAATGTTATTTTTAGCATTTTACTATTGCTCTTTTACTATTTCCTATTTTTCCATAACATTTAATAACTCACTCTATAGTCAGATTGCCCATGAGAGGCAGTGTCTTTATTAATTACAGCAGAATCCAGCACACTCTGAGTGTTTTTTAGCCTACTAGGATCATTGAGATAACCATAAACATCCTCAGACTTAAACAGTACATTAGCACAGTGCTTCTAGTGACTATACATTTGGTTTGGTTTGCTTTTTTATGTAAACTTTGTAACTACTCCAAAGATGCCTGGAAAAGGAGGGATGCTAAGAAAATCATCTTATCTCTGTTGAGATGCTGTCTGTGCTGGCATGTTAAATCATACTTGGTTGTGAGCTTGAAAAGTGGCATTCATTGCCATAACACCAAATACAATTTTGTGACCAGATTGGACAAGGACCTGTCTTGATGAGTAATTCCATCAGCTGTCCATGGCTAAATTGAATACATGAGTTAGTGTTACTCACTGTAATTCTCACAGGCAGAAGATAACATTAGAAGGAACCTAAACCTTAATCTACACATACTCATTTGTGATAACACATCTGAATAAAGTGATGTATTTTGAAAACACTTTTCAAGACTATTTATGTAGTGGATTATACTTTATTAGTCCCGTACATTCCTGAATTGTTTTCTCAAGAGAAAAAAATGACAAGACATAGTTCAGCCTTCTTAAGATGGAGCATCAACATGACATCCTTACTAAAGAGGCTTTAGAGAGACCAGTAGTTTCAATATATAGTTTCCTATCAAATAAGTGATTTATCCTTCCGATTTATCTCTGTGTGATATCCTTTCTTTGTCAATAATAGTTAATCTGAAGGCAGTTTGTAACGGTCTAATAGCCAGATAGACTAATGACCTCTGCAGCCTCGCCTCAGACCTTTAGCACAGATGGTTGTTAATAAATTATGGTAATAACAAGTGGAAGTATTATTATTGCCAAGCATAAGGAACCTTTTTATATGTAACATAATTATCTCTTTCTGCTATGCTATCTTTTTAGGTTACACATATGAAGTAGAGAGGTTACAAAAATCATAAATATCAGATCAGAAAAAGACATAGCAGCATTAAGTTAATTCATGGCTATTCTGTCTGAGGAACTGACAGAGATGGACCTTTGGGATCATCAAATCTGCTGTTTGTTGTGAGCTGCATGATCATATGGATTCCGTATGCCAGGATCCACAATAAAACTATAGATGTCACCAAGCCCATCCAGATCCCAGGAGTGAAGAAACCTGTACAGTCACTTGCGTAGGAAAACTGGTTGTTTTCAATGTTGAAGCCTTGAATCTGAAAATGGAGAAAGGTAGACAGATTAGTGCAATTAAGCATGGAGAGTAGGCCTTACTTTCAGGATACATGTGGTAGTTACAAAAACCACACCTGTTAATTACCACTCACACTCTACTCACTTTAAAAGAGTGAGAACCAAATCCCCTGCGTAACAATTTTCCAGATCCCCTTTTCGCCCAGGAAATTTAAAGATGCAGAATTCGTTTGTCTGCAAGAAGGTTTCCCCCTTCAGAAAATTGTGTTGCTTTCAGGCAAAGTCCCAGAGGGGACATGTGGTCAGTATTGCTCAATGACCATTTAAGAACCAGGAAACTCAAAGCTCTCAAAGGCATAAAAGTTAAGCCACCAACCCTGAGAGCTTAACATTTATTGAAATCCCCTGAGTTTTTTACCGATTAACTCCCTGACAAGATGAACTCCTGAAGCCTGCTTTAAAATGCATCTAATGAAGATGACCTTTTGAGTTGAGTTTTGGTGAAAGTTCAAGCAGTTGTGAAACCTTTCTTCTCCCCTCCTTAGACATCAGAGACTTGAAAACAGGAGAGAGGACTTGTTTTATTGAGGTGTGGGATCTGTCTGTCTATTAACATATGAGACCCATAGAAGCTTTTCCAGCAGTTAGAAAAATCTGTAATATCTCTCCTTTGACTGGATTTTTGAGGTCTGCCATTGACTGAGCTCCAACCATATTACTTTCTTCAGAAAAATGAACTAATTTGGGTATCTGTTCTCTGCTTAGCCATCACCTTCTCAAGAAGTATCAGCAAACAAAATGCCTTTGAGACCATTATCCTTCCAAAAATTTTCATAAATCCAATAAAAGCATTAGAAAAATTATGAAGAAAGGCAAGACATGCCCCCTTCTACAGACACGCACCTAATGACATAGGCAACAATTCCTTCAGAATAAAGGGAATCTAACTGGTGAAAGCAAATGATGAAAGGAAAGAATTAATCTTTCTCACATAATTTTATATATATATAAAAAGAAGACTGGGATTCTTCTGCATTTACAGATTATTTGAAACGTGTGTCTAAGGAAAGCACCAAATATCATAAATCCACCAGTAAAGAAACAAGACCTTAAAACTGACTATTTTTTATAAAATATCATAGAATAATATAATAAAGTGATTCTTTTATTTAAATCACTTCCCCCACCAGGCAGTAAGCAAGGAAGTAGAAGATCATGGATTTCTGTTTTTCTTACTCCATGATTACTCTATGCTTGGCATGCTAATAAGAGAGTTTTTACTTCTTAGGAAAGGTGTTGGTACAAACACTGAAGAACTTAGTTTGTGGCTTGCATACCATGCTGCACCAGTAAGCACTCTGGCTTTCAGTTCATTTATGGCCCAAGCACCTAAAGTTAATGTGTACATAATATGCGTGTTAAGACCAATGTCTATACTTTCCAGAATGTTGATTAATAAATCTATTCTCATATGGAGAACTAAGGGCTATTTTGGTACTGTGGAGGTGAAGACAATTTTAGCAGTCCAAAACGTCTCTGGGCCTTTTAGAAGAATCTTTCCAAGTCAGATCATGGTAATTAACTTGCAAAGACTGCCTGTTTTCACTATAGGCAGTCAGACTTCTGATTAAAGAAGGATTAGAGAAAATAAGCTTTTGGGTTGGATAACTGCTTGCATAGTTTTAGAGAATACAGGTGATTACCAAAGCCTTTGCTTGTTAAGCCACCGCTTTAACAACAGATGAGAATGTGAATAGGAGTCATGAAGTGTGGTCTGAAAGACTTAGAATAAAATCAGGAAGCAGGTGATGATTTATGTCATTTATAGTGAAAGAACTGATTGAAATTCTAGAAAACAATACACACTTGTTATGACATTTACAAGAACTCTCTGAAGCACTTAGCAGATATATTTGGTTTAGAAAGGTTTTATCACTTCGGATTTAGAGTCACAAATATTGAATTTTATTATATCAATCCTATTGTGATTTCATTGGTTTTTTTCTGAAGCAGTATTATGCTTACTGAACCGTCGAGGTGAAAGCTTTAATTGTACATTCTTAAAATGCTCCCTCTACTTCTAGGCATGAGATGAAATATATGCGGCGTTCTCTTATTGTTTTTCTGAAGCTTTATCATTTCTGTGGGGGTGTTAGATTCCAGGTGGGAGATAAAAATGTGACTTCCAGCAGGATTTCTATCTATAGATAAGCTAAAAATACTTACATGTGATTCTCTAGTTTTTATGAATGTAAAAGCCTTTTGGACAGAGACTCCTGTACTGCGGAAGTTTTAATTTTAGTGTTTGGAGCAGCATCATTTGTCATGGTTACACGGGTCTGCATTTCCTGTGAATTTTTAAAATATTTTTTTGAATGGAGTTCTTTCATCATTTGAGCTCTGACAAAGCCTTCAAGTAAAATCTGTTGTTTTCATGGCTCTTGAGTGTACACTGAACATCTGATTTTTGAACTTAGAAATATTTTAGCCACAAAGAATCATAATATTCTTGATTTGAAAAGTTTTGGCAGTTTTTCTTAGCAACTAAGTGGACTCTAAACCACTAAGACACATACTAAAGAAAAGCAGTGCTTTCGGTGTCAGTCTTCTCTTTCAGTCCGTAGGTGATTCTGAGATCCTCAAAAGGACAAAAGGTATAACGGCAGAACAACCATTCTTGTAACAGCAATGAAACCAACAAAAAACTGCAGCAGAACTGGAGCAGTTTTGGTAGTGTACAGCTATGAGTGCTGACATCCAAGGCTATCGGCACTCCTAGACAACATCCCACAGAAGTTCTTTAGGTGGTAGTGACATATATAGCTCCAGAACTGAAGTGAAAAGATGTATCAGTTCAGCCTTGCCTTGGAACAAGCTATGTGAGGCTTCACTGTGCAGGTACCACTAACTACTAAGCTGTAGTTTCCTAGGTAAACAAAGTGCAAAGAATTCAAATAAAAACAAAGTAAGCAGCATAAAGCCACTCACCTAGGAGGCCCACATTTCCCACAGCAGCCCAACTTATTAAACAGGCATGTGGACTTAGTCATTCTTTGCCTGATTAAGTACATTTGGTTTTATTGGTTTTTCTTTTCTGTGGACTACATCATTGGTTTTTGTTTTTCAAAACTGTGCTTTCATGTTCTTATTGTTCAGCAACTGGCATCCTTTTTAGCCCTTTATTGAATGGATCACCTAGGGAGAACAAATTCTCTCTTACATTTTCCCTCAAGCTGAAAGTAAAGGCATTATGAATGTGTGCTGTTCAGCACCTACAATAGCAAGTAATAGTTCTTGAAATCATCTCTGAAATGGCAATGTGTACTTACTTGCAACCTGGAAATGAAAACATCCCAGTTTTTTGCCTCATCGTTGGATGGAATAAGCCTTGCAGGATAAAGATTGCTTGTTCCCACCAGCTGACAATGAGATGAATACTCTGCAGGAGCAGAGATGACAGAAACATTAAATTTAGCTAACTCTTCTCCATCTTGTACAATCTCAACTGAATCTAAAGTGGACCAGTTTCTAGCTGAGCCTTCATAGAACTTGTTGGTCATTAAAAACCTACAAAGAAAACAGAGGGGGGAAAAAAAGTCAAAATGACAGAAGGAAAAAGTATTCATTTGATAAAGTACTGGTGGTAGATAGAAGTTCACTATTGCTAGCTGCAAACATCACAGTTGGTATCTTAGCTTGGCTTCCCATGTCATTAGGATTGTTCATTAATGAGATTCTGTGAATATGCTTTTATTACTTACAGTTTCATCTCACAAGCACAGCTTTCCATAGCTGTGGCAGGCAAGAAGCAAATGTAATTTCATTCAAGGGCCTTTGCCAGTGCAGTATTTCAGCAGTTACCAACAGTTTATAATCAGTGGAGCAGAACCTGAGAGACTGTCAGTTGGCCTGCAGTGGCTCTCAATAAACATTTTATGAGGTTTTCTGAAAATTGCTTTTATGATAGGTGCAGGCATGATAACCATTCTGATTTATCATTGCAATTCTTCCTTGGCTCAGATGCCTAAATGGCAATTTCCTTCACAAATGTCTGAATTTGAGGGGAAGACAGTTTTCTCTCACTGGAGGGTAGGGAGGGGTCATCAGCTCTAGTCTCCCAGCTCATAGTGGGTAAGGCACAAATAACTATTTTCTCATTGTCTATGTGTGGTATTGCAGCTGTTTCCAGTAGTTTATACTCATGGGCTTTATATATATGTTACTACCTTCGCCGTCTATTCAGCCGCCAAATAAATGTTCTGAAACAGAAATAATTGAGAACATCCAGAAATATATCCCAGTCCTTTGCAGATCAGGACTACATCCTGGTCTTTACCACTTTTTACCCAGTTACTTTTAAGTATTCAAGTTATCTCATAAGGATAGGATAAAGTTTCTTCCTTATTGTATGCTGATTAATACTTTAACCTTACTTGGTCTATGAACGTATTGTGGAAGATTTTTTATTTTGGCTTATTGATAACCACAAAGAATTTAGAAAAGGAATCTTTTAGCAATAAAAGAGGCTTGATACAAAATGAATTATTCTGCTTATCCACAATGCGCAACACTGTATGTGGATTTTAAAATTTGGGATAATACCTAGATGAAATTATGACAGGCTTGAAAAATAAGCAGCCATCTATAAATATAGCACAAAATAGAATATTTTCTGGTCTGGAGGGCACATATGTATAGAGAATATTCTTTGTTGTAGAATATTGCTTACTTGTTAAAATCAGTTGCTTTCAGTAGCACAGCATAGACTCTAAATTCAACACAATGGCCTTAGGAGCTTCTGATTCATAGGACTTTCTAATCCTCAAGGATTTCAAAATGCTTAAAAGGAATCCTAGAACTCAATGTGTCATACAGGTGAGAAAAGGATGTTTTGCTTTATTGCATTCCTTGCATTTTAAGCCTAAACAGCTCTTTCCATACATTCAGCTGAAAGTGAAACATTCAGCATCAGCGAAAATGAAAAAAACGTTTCCATTTCATCTAAAACACATTCACAAATATTTATGGAAAATATTGTATTGCTATAGTGAGAAAGCTACAAAATTAAAACATGCATTAACTTAGATGTTAATTCCGGGAAGAAAGGCATCTGATATAGAGCCCAATCGGAACAGAATTTCCATCATGTCTCAGTACAATGCTACAGGCACTTATAAGCACAGTTATAAGCCAGTTATAAGCACAGAAAAGTTGACTTAAATGTTTGTGCCAACCACAGATGCTGGGTGTGCTCTGTACTTTTGCTGAGCAGATAAGAAAAGTGGCAAAGAAGGAAATTGTTCAAAGACTTACCATATGAAAAAACAAGTTTTGTAAGGTTATGTATGTGAGTAAAATCCAAAGTGACCACCACAGAATCACAGAATAGTTAGGGTTGGAAAGGACCTCAAGATCATCTAGTTCCAACCCCCCTGCCATGGGCAGGGACACCTCACACTAAACCATCCCACCCAAGGCTCTGTCCAACCTGGCCTTGAACACCGGCAGGGATGGAGCATTCACAACTTCCCTGGGCAACCCATGCCAGTGCATCACCACCCTCACGGTAAACAACTTCCTCCTTATATCCAATCTAAACTTCTCGTGTTTAATTTTGAACCTGTTACCCCTTGTCCTATCACTACAGTCCCTAATGAAGAATCCCTCTGCAGCATCCCTGTAGGCCCCCTTCAGATACTGGAAGGCTGCTATGAGGTCTCCACGCAGCCTTCTCTTCTCCAGGCTGAACAGCCCCTACTTTCTCAGCCTGTCTTCGTACAGGAGGTGCTCCAGTCCCCTGATCATCCTCGTGGCCCTCCTCTGGACTTGTTCCAACAGTTCCATGTTCTTTTTATGTTGAGGACACCAGAACTGCACACAATACTCCAAGTGAGGTCTCATGAGAGCAGAGTAGAGGGGCAGGATCACCTCCTTCGACCTGCTGGTCACGCTCCTTTTGATGCAGCCCAGGACATGGTTGCCTTTCTGGGCTGCAAGCGCACACTGAATCCTGCTCATGTTCATTTTCTCATCGACCAGCACCCCCAAGTCCTTCTCCACAGGGCTGCTCTGAATCTCTTCTTTGCCCAACCTGTAGCTGTGCCTCGGTTTGCTCCAACCCAGGTGTAGGACCTTGCACTTGGCATGGTTGAACTTCATAAGGTTAGTATCAGCCCACCTCACAAGCGTGTCAAGGTCCCTCTGGATGGCATCCCTTCCCTCCAGCGTATCAACTGAGCCACACAGCTTGGTGTCATCGGCAAACTTGCTGAGGGCTCACTCAATCCCACTGTCCATGTCACCGATGAAGATGTTGAACAAGACCGGTCCCAACACCGATCCCTGAGGGACACCACTTGTTACTGGTCTCCAGCTGGACATTGAGCCATTGACCACAACTCTTTGTGTGTGGCCATCCAGCCAGTTCTTTATCCACCGAGTGGTCCATCTATCAAACTGATGTCTCTCCAATTTAGAGAGAAGGATGTTGTGTGGGACAGTGTCGAATGCTTTTCACAAGTCCACGTAGATGATATCAACTGCTCTACCCCTGTCCATCAGTTCCGTAGCCCCATCATAGAAGGCCACCAAATTGGTCAGGCAGGATTTCCCCCTAGTGAAGCCATGCTGGCTGCCACCAAGCACCTTGTTGTTTTTCATGTGCCTTAGCATGCCATCCAGGAGAATGTGCTCCAAGATTTTGCCAGGCACAGAGGTGAGACTGACTGGTCTGTAATTCCCCGGGTCTTCCATTTTCCCCTTCTTGAAAATGGGGGTTATATTTCCCTTTTTCCAGTTGTCGGGAACTTCACCTGACAGTCATGATTTTTCAAATATGATGGCCAGTGGCTTAGCAACTTCATTCGCCAGCTCCTTCAGGACCTGCGGATGGATTTTATCAGGTCACATGGACTTGTGCACTGGACCTGTTGAAATCCATATGTGGAGAACACTTTCCCTTCATATTGCAACAGAGACTAAAATTTTATGTTACTTGCAGATTTATGACGATTAGCATTCTAATTAGTGAACTAGTTGAGCATGCTTAACTTAATAACACAGGCTTTTATCCTTAGCATTTTTCCAAACAACTGAGAGTGAACAGCCTCCAACAAGCACATGCTTAACTGGTACAACTATAATTCAGTAAATGATAAAAAAGCCATTCAAACAACAAAAAGCAATAGAATTACTTCATTGAGTTTAATATTTTCTCAGATGAGTAGATAGTAACTAGAATGAGCACAATATATCAAATGAATGACAAAGGGAGGAGAGTTAACAAAGATTTTATCTATCTGCAGAATTGAAAATGCCTTGGCTTTTATGGGAAATGCTGTATTCATATTAAACATCAGGCCTGACTCTTTTTGTGCCAGGTAGCCATATGAACTCTAACTGCCACCCCCTGGTACTGATCACCATCTCATGCACCCATTCATTACGAAGAGAAATAGTTCAAGAAAAGAAACTAACAGGAATTACTACTGTGTCAAAGATTCAAAGAGAAACACTACCGTCGGGTAAAAGACTTTAAAACATGGTTTTTGAATCAGTTCTATTCTGTACATGCTATAAGCAATAACAGTCAAGTACTTATCAGTATAAGTGGTGTAAATACTAATGCTCTGCACTTCCATTCGCTTTGACACTTTTTCCCAGAGAAGATGACAGACAGGTGCTTGAACAGCTGGATGTCACCAGCTGCTGAGAGAACTGACATGATGCCTCTTCCAGCAAAAACTACTGCCCGCTCCTCCCTGGTGCGGCAGTAGCTCACTTTTCTAAAGCTAGCACAACCAGAAATGCGGCACAACCACTCCCTAACAGCTCACCTCTCAGTGGCAAGTGCCAGAGGATGAATGGGACTGATGCTCTTGCTAGACAGAGGGAGAAGGAGATGGCAGCTCTTTGCATGGGTAACAATGGTCACTATTGCCCAGGTTATTCATGAGTGTGAAACATGTGCTGCAATTAAACAAGCCAAACGGTTAAAGCCTCTTTGGTAAGGAAGACAATTGCTGAAGTACAAATATGGGGAGGCCTGGCAAATTGACTATATCACACTCTCACCAACCTGCCAAGTCAAGCGCCATGTGCTTACCATGGTGGAAGCAACCATTGGATGGCTGGAAACACACGCTGTGCCCCACACCACTGCCCGGAACACTATCCAGGGCCTTGAGAAACAGATTTTGTGGTGACACGGTGCCCCAGAGAGAATTGAGTCAGACAATGGGACTCATTTCTGGAACAACCTCATAGACACTTGGGCCAAAGAGCATGGCATTGAGTGGGTATATCACATCCCCTACCATGCACCAGCCTCTGGGAAAATTGAATGGTACAATGGGCTGTTAAAAACCACACTGAGAGCAATGGGTGGTGGGACATTCAAACATTGGGATACACATTTACCAAAGGTCACATGGTTGGTCAACACCAGAGGATCTGACAACAAGGCTGGCCCAGCCTTTTACATACTGTAGGAGGGGACAAAGTTCCTGTGGTGTACATAAAGAATTTACTGGGGAAAACAGTCTGGGTTATTCCTGCCTCAGGTAAAGGCAAACTCACTTGTGGGATAGCTTTCCCTCAGGAACCTGGATATACTTGGTGGGTAATGTTGGAAGATGGGGAAGTCCGATGCGTACATCAAAGGGATTTGATTTTAGGGGAAAACAGCCAATGAACTCAATTGTATGCTGTTGCCTGCTACATAGCACTTTTATAGCCCACCAACTAGATGTCTTCAGATCACCAGCAACTGGCCCTGACTTCCCTCCAACCCTCATCCCAACAAAGAATGAACTTTGACAAAACCAGGTGAGTTCTGCGGTATCATCAGTAGGCAACAATCCAGCATTGCACACAGCATCTCCAGCTGTGAAAGACTGTCACAAGAGATGGCGCCAGACATCATGAACCAGATTAACTCAGCAGCTTTATAGGGATTGGTCCACACACTAAGGAATGATCTCTCTCTCACTTTGTTTGTGTGTGTATGTGTATATATATATATATATATGAGACAAGAGTGATGTTATATAGAAAAATGTGTGATCTGAGCATGACGTGAATGGCATGGAATAAGGGGTGGATACTGTCCTGGGTTCAGCAGTAGCAGCCATTTATCTCCTTCTTAGTAGCTGGTGCAGTGCTGTGTTTTTGACTTTCAGCCTGGGAAAGATGTTGATAACACCAATGTTTTTAGTTGTTACTCAGTAATGTTTACTCTGACCAAAGGCTTTCTGAGTCTCATGCTCTGCCAGGGAGGAGGGGAAGCCAGGAGGAAGCAGAGACAGGACACCTGACCCAAACTAACCGAAGAGGTGTTCCATACCACAGCACATCATGCCCAGTGTATAAATTGGCAGCAGAAACCCGGAAGGGCTAGATCACTGCTCAGTCAGGCTGGGTGTTGGTCTCAGATGGTGAGTGGTTGTATTCTCTTCCCTTGCTATTTCCTTTATCAATATTATCATTGGTGGTAGCAGCAGTGGTTTGCGTTATACCTTAGTTACTGGGCTGTTCTTATCTCAACCCGTGGGAGCTGCATTCTTTCGATTCTCCTCCCCACCCCTCCAGAAGCGGGGGAAGGAAGGGCAGGGGAGTGAGTGAGTGGCTGCGTGGTTCTGGGTTGCTGGCTGGGCTTGAACCACAACAAACTATTAAATCTTCTTCCACTCTGGCGTAGCTTTCTGTCTTCAAGGGATGCTCTCCTACACCTCTGTAAATGGCCTTTTAAGGAAAAAAAAAGGCAGGCAGGGCTCTAAGCTCTGTACCTTCCGACCTCTTTGCCCTGCTTGTGTCCTGTTTATTGAGGCAGACTGTAATCTTACCAAAGAGTCATCTTGAACAAGAAATGGAATCAAAGTGAAACAGAAAGGGAAAACAGAGGTTGCAATGTATCTCTGTACATTTTAGAAGCTCTTGACAATAGACATGCTGAGATAAACAAGGTGAAAAAAGTGTTCCTGAATCTTGAAAAGATCACTGGGCTTTTCTGTTTCGGTTGAGTATATCATTATTTGCATGATACACCATGCAATATTGCATTATGGTAGTTAACAGAGGCCTAAAGTGATGCAACTGTTTCTTAAATCAGGAGATAATCAAACAGAAAACAGTACAAATAACGAGGTGTGTCTTTAGCAGAAAGTTTTCTTCATAAAGGCTTCTGAGGTGTTATGAGTTGATGCTAGCCAGCAGCCAAGTATCCATGTAGCTGCTTGCTCAGTCCCTATTGCAACAGGGCAGGGAGGGAGAATAGAAATAGCAAAAAATGACAAAACTCATGGGTCAAGACAAAGACAGCTTAGTAACTGAAGGAAAGAGGGGGAAAAAAAGCAGTACAGAAAAAAAACACCTCCCACAAGCAGGGCAATGCACAATCGGTGCCCAAGATTGCTGGAAGCCACTCCCCACCTTCTTCCTCTTCTATCTTTTAGTGCTAAGCACCTGTGTCAAACATAATCAGTTTAGGTATTTTTTGCGTCTAAGTGCCCTGGGGGCCTATTAAAAATTAGATCACACCTAACCCAACAGAGTAAATCAAATTCTCTTGCAAAACACAGCCAGACTATGCTTCCTTAATTACTTTCTGGTCATGAGAGTGATCAAAACTCCATCTGCACTCTTTTCAAGTCTCACCTATTGTGGAGCCTGAGTTTCTTATCCCAGCTTCAAAGGGCTGTTTATGTATTCTGGTGTTTAATTATAATGTATTCAAGTAGACACAAGTCAAGAGAAACTTTGCAAGTATTTCTGCCTTTACTACAATAAGCTCGAAGGATGTAAAAAAAAACATTCCAGAATAGGAGAAAACATGAACCATTCACCTTTTGTACTGATATTCTCTTTTAATTTACAGGCAGTGTGTCTGCAGATTTGCTTCAAATTTCTTCAGATGCACCTCAGATTCATGACCACATTAAAGTTTTCTTCCAATAATTAATTAAAATGGTAAGATTTTAGAATACGAACTACTAAACGTAAGTCTGAATAACCCTCATTAAGTCCATAAACAGGTACTGCACTAACATCACATCTGATCTTATTATGCCTGCTGGAGCAATCAAAACCTAAGATAAATGTTTCAATTGCCAAAGTATTTTGCTTCTGCATGAGCATCCTAAGGCTGTAGTTACCTGTTGTATAGTTAAGCAAGACCTGTTGACTACTTTAAATAAAACAACTCCTCTAAGACCTATCAATTAACTTGGTTGCTAGTTTTGCAGCACAGTGTCATGCTCCACAGGATTTTCAAGTGCTTTTTGATTGCGATTTTTCTTGGAATTGAAATTTTACTAGAAAGCGTGGTACTATGCTGATGATGGTCACATTCAGGACAAATGTAGAAAGCAACCAGATTACAGGAGAGCAGCTAAGACCTGCGTTAGTATGAGTAAAGATGCAGAACAAGAATCTAGGGCACCGTTTTGGTGGGTCTGTCTGTACAAGAGTGAAGCAGACTGTAAACAGAGGCACCAGGGCAGCACCAGAGAAAGCTGTATTTTGTGTCTTGGAGTAAAAGCAAAGACCCAATTTGGGCAGAGTTTTAGTTAGAGAATAATATTTTTTGAATAGAATCCAAGGAAAAATTTTCCTTAATCCCCCATGGTGTTCAGGGAAATGCATGTCCTTTGATAATTTACAGTACTGAAACAAAAAAATGCTTGACTCCATCACTAAAGACACAGCTAAATAAATCAGTCAAAAGAAGGTAAAAATACTATACTAACAGCAATCTTATCTGTATATTATGTTCTTTCACAAAGTTCTAGATGCTTGGTGTGGAGGGGAGATGTTAAATAACAAGGTAAGTTTGGGTTTTGACACAGATCATGGTCTCTGATGATGACTGAAAGTGTCTATATGCACTCTAATTATGGTGTCAAACTCATAACTGATTCTGTTCAACCCAAGACCTTCCAAGTGTCCTTTTACCTAAATCTAGAATGTTCTTCAATCTCAGTTTTAGTAATGGTATTTATTCCTTCATGCTTACCAGCTTGATGTCATGTGCCTCTTTTACTCTCCTATCAAAATATCGTTCAAGCTGTGATTACCTCCTACATTACTACTTTAATCTTCCTCTCTTTGGTTTCCTTGGATTTCAATTTCTCTTTTTCAAGATGTCAAAAGTATTTTTAGATGGCAAAAGTCATTTGTCTTTCTGCTGCCCGAGCAAACATCTAGTTCATCCTCTTATGTGCATACATTTACTTCAATGCACGTTTTCTCGCCCAAGTTCTTCCCAAATAAATTTAAGCAATTACCAAATGTAGCTAAATGACAAGAGCATGCCACATTATTTTTGCCAGTGCTTAAGAAAATAATTTTAACTGCAGTTCCTGCTGCTGAGGAAAGAACTGAGGATTGTGGACCAGCAGCTATATGGTAGCTCTCAGACAGTAGCAGATATTTTCCCAATCCCTAGAACCCACAAGTGAGAGCAACAGCTTCAAGTTCTCAAAGGGTGGTGGTGAATGGAGATAAAATCCAGTTGGTGACCAGTCACAAGTGGCATATTTGGGCCAGTTATGTTAAATATCTTTACCAATGAACTGGACAAAGGGTTGAGTGCACCCTCAGTATATTAGCAGACAACACCAAACTGGGCAGGTGTGTCGATCTGCTGGAGGGTCTGCAGAGGGATCTGGACAGGCTTGACTGATGGGCTGTGGACAATAGTATGAGGTTCAGCAAGGCTCAGCACTAGGTCCTGCACTTTGGTCCCAATAACCCCATGCAATGCTACAGGCTTGGAGAAGAGTGGCTGGAAATCTCTAGCAGAAAAGGACCTAGGGGTGTTGGTCAACAGTGGCTGAACATGAGCCAGCCTGTGGCCAAGAAGGCCAACAGCATCATGGCTTGTATAAGAGTGTGGCCAGCAGGACTAGGGAAGGGATTGTCCCCCTGTACTCAGCACCAGTGAGGCTGAACCTCAAACACTGAGCTCAGTTTTCGGCACCTCACTACAAGAATCATAGAATTATACAACGGTCAGAGCTGGAAGAGACTCTAAGAATCATCAGGTTCTAAATCCCCTTCCACTAGACCAGGTTGCTCAAAGCCCCATCCAAACTGGCTTTGAACACTTCCAGGGATGGGGCAGCCACAGCTTCTCCGGGAAACCTGTTCCAGTATCTCACCACCCTCATGATGAATAATTTTTTCCTAGTGTCTAATCTAAATCTACTCTCTGTCAGTTTAAAGCCATTCCCCCTTGTCCTATCTCTACATGCCCTTGTAAAAAGCCCTTCTCCAGATTTTTTGTAGGCCCCCTTTAGGTACTGGAAGCTGCTCTAAGGTCTCCTCAGAGCTTTCTCTCCTCCAGGCTGAACAAGCCCAACTCTCTCAGTGTCTCTTCATAGGAGAGGTGCTCCAGCCCTCTGAAAATCTTAATTGCCTCCTCTGGACTTGGTCCAACAGGTCCATGTCCTTTTTATGTTGAGTACACCAGAACTGCACACAATACTCCAAGTGAGGTCTCACAAGAGCAGAGTAGAGGGGCAGGATCACCTCCTTCGACCTGCTGGTCACGCTCCTTTTGATGCAGCCCAGGATACGGTTGGCTTTCTGGGCTGCGAGCGCACACTGAAGCCAGCCCATGTTCATTTTCTCATCGACCAGCACCCCCAAGTCCTTCTCTGCACGGCTGCTCTGAATCTCTTCTTTGCCCAATCTGTAGCTGTGCCTGGGATTGCTTCAACCCAGGTGTAGGACCTTGCACTTGTCATGGTTGAACTTCATAAGGTTGGCATCAGCCCACCTCACAAGCGTGTCAAGGTCCCTCTGGATGGCATCCCTTCCCTCCAGTGTATCAACTGAACCACACAGCTTGGTGTCATCGGCAAACTTGCTGAGGGCGCACTCAATCCCACTGTCCATGTCAGCGATGAAGATGTTAAACAAGACCGGTCCCAACACAGATCCCCGAGGGACACCACTTGTTACTGGTCTCCAACCGGACACTGAGCCATTGATCACAACTCTTTGTGTGCAGCCATCCAGCCAGTTCTTTATGCACCGAGTGGTCCATCCATCAAATTGTTATCTCTCCAATTTAGAGAGAAGGATGTTGTGTGGGACAGTGTACCTTAAAGTATGTTTGCCTACACCACTTTTTCAGACGTTTACCTGAGCATATTAATATATTCTCTCTATAAAGACTGTGTTGTTGTTCTCCTGCATAGTAACTCTTCAGAACAGAAAGGAAATTGTAATTTCAAAACAACTTTCACTTAACTCTTTTTCTTGTTTTGCTCCTAATTTACAAACAGGTTTTGTACATCACAAAGGTCTACTTAAGAATAAATCATAACTTACCTTATCTCTAGGCTGCTGACTCTATTCACTGGCCTTGTGTATTTTAATGACAGTCTATAAGAAACAGATTTTTAATGTTACAGTAGTCAGGTTTAGTTAGATCATTGTGACATTTCAAGCAGAGGAAATATTCTAAATCAACAGGTAATTACAAAAGTCATATAGCAAAGGTTCAGTACACAGAAAAATACTTCTAAAGGGTTTTTTCTTCACCTAGGAGCAGGTGCTTCAAAGTAAAGGAAAACAGAGATCATGTTTCATTAATGTACTTCCAGCTGAATTACTACCCAGTAACTGCCATTACTTCCCTTCAAGGGAATTTTGCAATGAAATTACGGTCTCACTAATGCCAGTGGAGATTTCTGTGACTGTGAGATTGGGCACAGGGAAACATGTTTGGACCAACATAAACCAACAAAGAAGTAAGAACTGTAAGAGGGAAAAAGTTGTGAAAATAAGGGGCTGCATCTGAACAATTTTAGTGGTCTTGACTCCATATTCTAAGAATATCCAATTTAGTTTTGCTTTGGGTTTTGCTTTTTTCTTTTTTTTTTTTTTAAATTTGGATGCTTTAGAAGAAGAAAATTAAAATAAGTATCAACTTGACATGCATCATTTCTGATTAATTTTCAGAATCACACGTATTATGATATGAAATTTCTTGTGCTACTCACGTTGTATTGCTGTCTGAGCACTCGGAGGAAGAAGTATCCACAGTACGTGTTACAAATGTTGCATTTGTCAAATCTATAAAATCTGAACTGCTGGTTTTGAGGCTGAAATTACTAGCGTAAAAAAGGATGCATATATCATTCCCAGTGGTCACATTCAGGGGAGAATATGATGAACTGTCTTCTTCCTCAGTGGCCATTAATTGTCGTCTTAATTCCCCCACTACTACAGCTCTTCTAGAAATCTGAAATGACAGCACATTAACAATTCATCTCCTTTGTAAGAGATAATATCAAATGACCACACACTTTCACCATTCTGCTCCATGACCACCCACCCTTCTTAAATCCTAAAACAACCCCAATATTTATTATTGCCTGTCTACTTAATTGGCAATATGGAGGCTAATAAAGTGGTGTTAACCTAGGTTCCCATGGTTAGGTGTCCATAATGTGAATACAAACACAACTGATATTAAGCAAATTAATGTAAACCCATGTTGTTAATGCAGACTTAATGTAGCAGTATGCTTTAGTGCTAACAGGTTAAAGATTTTAATTATTTTTTCTTTTTTTTGTCAGAAGAATGTTAAGAAAGAAATTAACTTTTTTCCTGAAATAAAATCACCAGAGAATTTCAGCTTGCTAGTTCAGTGACCATCTTCCCTTAGTAACAATGACAGTTTTTGTACTCTTCTTTTTAACAAGCGTGAAAGCAGCAGCTTAACTACCAGTGTTATATTTAGCCTCTTCTGATGTCTTCTGGAAAAAGATCTATGCTCATTTGGCTGGTGTGATGAACTCCTATGGGGCTTCTCTGCATATACACTTTTGCTTTTAGGAGTTTTCAAGGAATTCCCTTTAATAGGTAATGTTTTTTTACAAATGTGCCCAGGGCATCATTGGTAAAACAGCCCTATTGCTATTAACTGTAAAAGCTAGCTGACCTTTTCAGATGATAATTTAATCCTGTTCATATCTTGTTCTTCACTTCTTATTCTGTTCATATCCAGGCTATTCCATTTATTTTTAAGACCTATTTCAGCTTTATAACTTTGTATTCTACAAGTGGCCTCTACCCTTGGATAACTTCGGGATACAATAAATGAGAGGCATCACAGGGGTTACCAGAGCAATAATTATGTGGAGCAATAGCTTGTAACCCCTTTTAGCAGGTTTAAATACAGGCAAGGACTATTTTCCAGTCTGAAACAAAGGATCTAATATCACTTTATAACCTGCCTGTGGAGAGAAGCCCCAGAAGATATTGTCACTGTAACTGCTGCTCTCAGGCCATCTGTTATATAAATGCAACTTTGCAGATACCTCATCCTATGAACAAAGCAGAATGGACTGAGTTAAAAACCTTTGACTAAACACTCAAATGAAGATTGCAATCTCCCTCTCCCATACATGCATACTTTATGAATTTCTTTTTAATTCAGAGTAGTGCCTTTTGAAGTGCATCAGAACATGCATTATTTTAAATGAATACCATTTTCTTTAAAAGAAGAGTGTACAACAAAAGAAAATATTCAACTTTTGATATAAAACTTTTAATCTTCCCTTAGGCTCTCCCGAAATGTAATCATTTTATTTCAAACTGAGAGGAAGAGATGAAGTCTAAATTATATCCTGTCTAACAATTGACTTCACTATGTGGGCCCTATGTATCATCTAAAGAGGGCTTTAAAATCCGCCTGCTAATAGCTGAAAACAATGCTGCATTGGAGACTGTGGTGGGCTAACTTGGGGGATTAGGTTTAAGTATCTTAAAATAAAAAGAAAGCTATTAAAATATAATCATGAGACTACAGCTTTATTTCTCTTACTCTGCTGCCAGTACTTTGTCATGAGGCTCTCACATAAAGATTCCCTTCAGTCACTAAAAAAGCATATGAACCAAAAGAGTGTTTGCTTGTGAAGAAGAGGTGTCAGGAACTAAGAAATACGCTAGTTTTCCGCGATTAAACCTGTTTCAATAAATCTACCTGTGCTGAAGAAGGAAGGCAATGCAGCTTAATGAAAGCATTTCTGAAAGTGGGCTTTATTTTGGTCATATTTGTAGTTTAAAATACAGGCAGTCACGGACTGTGCAGGCCTGTGAGTCTTCACTTGCTCAGCTGATAGGCAGGCAGGACTACTACACTAAACAGGAGCCTGAAAGCATCAGCTCTCTGGAGGAATCTCCCCCAAACTCTTACCAGCCTGTGTATTCATCCCTCAGCCTGGCGATGTGTTCCTCTAAGATAGCTGTGGGTGAGGTAATTCAGCACATTCACAACCAGAGATTCAAGAAAATTTAGTCTTGAGGCTGGAAGGAGGATTTGTGGCACACCGCAGTGTGGGACCCACTGGAGACCTGAAGACAGCAGTTGCTCCTTCCCATTGACCTGCAGTGGGAAGCTGAGAGCTCTCCAGTACATCCCTGACTCTATGTCTTAGGCACATTTTCTTACTCTTGTTGCTGAACAAGCATGAGTTTACTGAATTAAAATAATTCTCTCCATGCCATATATTTCATGCTAATCTATAAATTACAAGATTTTTCCCTGAGAAATGGATTATATCTACATTGAACTCTTGTAAATCATATTAGATTGTTTAGTAAAAATCCACAGTGGCAGTGTTGTCAATAATTAAACAATATTTTATTCTGTTGTTTAGTGCCCACTTTGCCTTCACCTAATCTGAACAATGGGATGTTTGAGTCACTGTCTTGCTCCTCCAGATTCATCAATGACATTTTTTGATCTTGGATATGCAATGAACAATCACAAGACCTAATTAAATAAGGCACAGAAAAGAAAGGGTGTCATTTACAGTGTCCTAGGCCAGAACTGTAATTACCAACAGAACCTGCAGTACAAGCAGCCTGGACAAAATTCTTCCCTTTGATCTGTGTTGCAAACCTCCTAATTCAGAATCATCTCTGTTGGAAAGGAGAAAGACAGCTGATCTGGCAACATTCTGATGCACCAACATGCTGATCTTTTCCAAAGTAAACAGACCTTACATCCAAAATTATTCATTTGTTTTCTTGTTGCTGCCAGGGTTTTGTTGGCTTTTCCAAAACAGAATGGCTAGACACAAGAAAAAAGATTTGGGGCCATTTTATATATTTGTTTGCAATATCATATTCAAATCAAATGATGGCAAACACATATGAGAAAAATACAAAATATGGGGAAGTAAGATTTTCATTGGCTGAAATGATGAATGGTAATGAACCATAGAAACAGGTTACATTTCATTACTAGTTTCAAAGTAGGATTTTTAGGAATCAGTTCAACATATGGTTATGCCTTTTTTTTCAGTCTTGGCATTTTTATTGCAATGTTTAGGTGTGCACATAAAGGATAAGAAAACTGTCTTGGTGGTGCTTGTTGCTCCTTTTCAGCTCTAATAGTATGGATCTATGACCGCATCCTCTCTGTGGAGTTATTGTAGCAGCTAACGGAAGGGGAAGGTCTTTCTGTACTTTCAACAAGTGAGGTGAGAAGGAAGAAAGGTCCACTCCCTTTCTCTTTTTAGGCTGCATCTTAGCCTAGTACCTGCCTCCATACTGTGCTGTGCACTGCAGCAGTGCACTCTCAGTATACATGCTATTTAGATGGCAAAAGGTAATTTTTAGTCACAACACAACTAAACCAGCTGTTGGTGTCACAAAACTGCATAAAAATCTCAGCTTCTACTAAAAAAAAAATTAAGTGCAGTAAAAAAACCAGATATTGCTTAATAGCAATAATAAATGCACAAAAGAGCCTGAAAACATAGGGCATGCAGATGTAGACAAAAGCTTAAAATACTTCATGAAAGGGAAGGTCAAAGAATCCTTTTGGATCACTTACGATGGCCTGAATCATGAGGTGTAACTAATATCGCAGGAGGGGAAACCAGGCACTACAACTGCTCCACAGCACCCCAAAGACAAATAACTGCTATCTGAACAAGATTTTGGGCTTGGTAGCTTGGGTCTTATGAATGTGTACAATTACCAGAAGGGAAATTGTGAAGAAGGTGGAGCCAGGTTCTTTTCAGTGTGGCCTGGTGATAGGGCCTGAGACAATGGGCACAAACTGAAGTACAGGACATTCTGTCTGAACATCAGGAAACACTTTCTCTGCTGTGAAGCGGACTGAGCACTGGCACAGGTTGCCCAAGAAATTATGGAGTCTCCATTCTCAGAGATGTTCAAAATCCAACTGGACATGGTACTGGGCAACATTTTTAGAAGGCCCTGCTGGAACAGGGAAGTTGTAGATGATCTCCAGAGGTCAATTACAACTGCAATTATCTATTCTATTCTAAATTATCTATTCTGTTCTAAATAATTTACAGGTTTAGACCTTGGCATTACCTGAGCAGGATGCAGGATGGGGAAGGCTTCTTCAAATTCCTGGATTTCAAAAAGAAGTCGTCTTGTTAGGGTGTGGTTTCCTGCCTACTAAGTGAACTACTCATATTTTACCTGCTGCTTTTTCCAAGTCCTATTGTTTGAATCAACATATCAGTACAAAATGTGAACAATGAGATACTGGCTATTGCCTACAGAGATATGAAATTAGGCATAGTACTGAAAAAACCCACTGATTTGGAGCAACGCAACATTTTGAGCAAGTTCAAATGCAAGCTTTGATGCAGCAACTACACTTCTTGTGCTCTGTTGTGAAGGATCTTATCTACCTCCAGCTAATTTTGACTTTCATTCCTTGTAACTAAAACTGACAGAGACAAAATTTCTGCTCTGCTTCAGCAGAACCCAGAGGATATTTAAACTACATTTTCCACTAGGAAAGTTTGTAGGTGTTTGTGACCCAGCTATATCAGAATTCCCCAAATATTTCCAGTGGAGATGCCTAGTTTATCAGGAACTACCAGAAGCTCATGTGAGTACACCATTATTTCTCATTCACCTATCTCATTCATGGTGGTACGTTAGCACAACTTCTGGGTAGCTTTTTCAATTTGAAATTTCTGTCATACTAAATCACCTGAAATTTTATAACTTGCGTACAATACAATAAAAAACACACATCTAAAGACTGCACACATCCCAAGTAATTGCACTTGCAGGTGTTCTCAGAAGCACAATTCAACTTCTGAAATTGCTCTTTCTTTTCATATAAAATCTCTTCAATGCAAGCTTCAATGTAAACCTACATTAAAGCTTTCAAGGGAAACAAAGCTGGCAAAAATGTGCATTGAGTAGATTCAGGGAAATTTAGAAACCTCATTTAGAAAAATCCATTCTGTACTTATGTAGAAGCTGCAGTAAGCTCTTAGATTGTGAGAGCCAAGCCCTTACATTTTTTACTCAGACATATTTTCTGTCAACATTAATGATTTTTTTCCTATGTAGAAACTTTAAACTGACCAGCATTCCTACTCTACACAGAAAAAGCAAGCAGGTACGTAATGTACTACTCTTCAGTGAAATACAAAATAGAAAATCTGATCTAGGTTATAACCAAAGAGAGAAACATTCTTTAAAATAAAGATAAAATAATTCAAAATCCATGGATAATTGAACTGTGACAATACTTGGCATAAGTATGGACTTGGATACCTGTATTGCTCACATACTTATGTGCATTCACACATATACATATATACAGAAAGAGTCGAGTGGAAATACACTCAGAAGTGAAGAATTTCTCATAGATCTCATTCTTTTCCCTATGGACTGAATGATCCACGTGTAGATCCAGATGGAGAAGGCAGAACTGAGGGCATTTACAAGAGGACTTAGAGAAGGAACTTAAAGTAGTCACGCTTAAAAGCACACAGAAAGAAAACTGTTTTCAAAGCAGGATTAAGTTTGCATTGCTGAAACTGGAATAAACCCTCACCAAAGAAAAGGAAACTAAACTACCAGAAATGGAAATTAATTAACACTTAGCACTATACTTTCTCCTTTTCACTTCCACTTCAGCAGCTGGCAGGGAATCATTAGGCCACTGCTTGCTATCACACTGAAGTTAACTCTGTGCTTCAGTATGACAACACTGTCACTTGCACTCTAGTGCAGGCACGTTTTACTGTGGAGCAGGGAATGGCGGCATACAGTAGGTGTTCCTGAGCCTGGGAAACCCCAGGGGAGTGCTGAGATCCTCCAGGAGCGTGGGGAATGTGAAGCTCCAGGGCAACCTTGGCTGCAGTGACCATGGAATGGTGAAACTGCCTTACTTTTTTTGCATGTTTGTCAAGCAACTGTAAACCTAACCAAGACATCAGAGTAAATACCAATAGCATGACATTTTGCCCAGAGGAATCCTCCACCTCTCTTTCCCTTCTTTACTGTCTTCATGTGAATATTAAAGTCAAAATATTGAGTCCCACTGTAAAAGTTAATTATCTCACTGTAAAAGATAATGTTCCATAATCGATTGCACTGTTATGGCTTGTGGAGAGTACCCAAGTAATATTCTGATAAAGCAGGGGAAAAAGAATGTGCAGGAATGAGGTAAATTATATCAATAGCAGTCATTTTTAATAATGATTACTATAATTTTCGTGCCCTGCAGGACGTACAACCAAACTTGCTGGCCCACATTATCATCCGATTGCTCCCCTGCCCAACAATGCAAACTTCTACCAGTAAACCAATGGCTCAGGACTGTGACACTCAGTTCCTACCTGGTGTTTTGCACCTCCCAGGGATTTTCATGAAAGCCAGGCCGGGACATGAATATTAAAGTCAGAATATGAGTCTCACTGTAAGAGTTAATCATCCCTTTAATGTAAAAATCTAAAAATCACTGCAAAATATAATGTTTTTATAATTGATAGGACTGTTATGACTTGTGGAGAATACCCAAGTCGTGACTAAGCGTTTCTAAATCTTCTGCTGGAAGGGACAAGAGAACTGCAATATTTATTACACTGCTCTCTTCAGTGGCCTTCATAGACACAATCTGCAGGGTCGGCTCATGTGTTTATGGCTGGATAGGCTGCTTTACAGGCCTGTCCTTTTGTAGCACCAGGCTGTACAAAAGAACTCTTGACTGTCATTTACAGAGAATGTGACTGCTCCGTGCAACTGAATATGGTGCAGAGATGAGTCAGTTAGCAGAGACCATGCAAGAGGCAGAACCCACAGCAGAGGAAGGCATTGTGATGCACCACTTGTGATAATCATTCTGATTGAAAGGCCTTAAAATGAGGCAAGACATTTTTGCATGGATGGGACACATAAGTACATTTATAAATGCCACAGTAGCCCAAATTTTCTGAAGAAAATTGTATTTCCTGTTATTTCATGCTCCAGATTTTAACAGATTTTTATACCAACTTTTTCAGCTAGCTTAAGGAAGAGCAGGGTTTGGCCTATAAAAAGATCTTGGTTTTATAAAATAAACCAGAATATGTACAAGCTGAAGTAGCAGTGGAAGGAGCTGCTACACTTAATTCTCCACCCTAAATTACACTGGTTTGAGAAATTCTGCCATGAAGATAAAAGAAGCTACAGATTTTACATCATTTTTAGACTGCTAAGGGGAATACCCGCTCCAACTGGTTGTTTTCCTCACTTTCTTATGTCCATATGTGGAATCCAAGTGCCATGGGAGATGTGAAAAAGGATGAGGAGCCTCTGCTGCAATAAGAGGACATGGATGTGTGGTGAGGGTTGGACTGAGGTTAGGTCAGGGTCTGGTGAGTTACCTAACTGAAAATTGCAGACAGGGGCTAAAATGTGTTACTCACAGTGCTGGGAGAGTCACCAGCACTGTTTGTGCCAGATGGTGGCTACTCCCAGGGAAGTGAAAAATCTGAAGATCCATAAAAGTCTGATTCTCTCCACTTAAAATTTTGATCCTTTTTCACTTTAGAAGACTAATCTGCAAAATTAAGCCTCTCCACCTTTTCTTTCCTAACTTGAAGAAAGAAGTGTGGACAGGGCGATCGTAGGACACGCTGCACTTCAAATTTTCACTGATACTTCAGAAACCAGATTTTTAACTTGAAGAAGTTGCACATCATTCTTACATGTCCCCAAGTCTGTCCGTAATAAATTACAGTCTAAATACAAGTGTGTTTTTCAAATGGTCAGATTCTCCCTGTAAAAATACTGTGATCAATATGACACCACCATTCTTTGCTTTCGGCATCTCCATCTGTGTGTGACAACTCTTTTGGAGGAAACAGAGGAAACAAGAACTTGCACTGCAGGAACTTGTGAAGGGAGCCTGGCTCTTTCTTTCTGGTTTCGCTGAATCAAAACACAAAGGCCAATAATTCTAGCAAACTAGATCTCTTCGACAGGGAATTTAAAACAAGGGGATTTTTGGTTTGTTTTAGGTTGTGCTTTTTGTTTTTTTCGGGGTTTTTTTTTTCCCACAGGAAATCAATAAAAAGGTTCTTAACTTCTATTCTGCTTTCTTGCACTCAGTATCCACTTAATTTTTCTGACAGTAGTGTATATATGCTAGAAGGTATATATATAAATGAAACCCACATCACAAAGCTTAGACAAAGCTAATCTTAGAAATAGCATCCATGCTTTTTAAAAGGAGATCACCATGTCATATTTTCTCTTGATAAACCCTATTTCCTCTTCCAAGTTTGTCTCACAATAGACATATTCCCACCAAAGCTTAGCTGACCCTTCCAGTTAACACATCTCAGCCAATGTCATCAGTCTCAAGTTTCATAATTTCCTTCATCTTCTAACAGGCCCTAGCCCATCAGCTAAAACAAAATGAAACCAAAGAATGCAACCTTTGCCAGCAGTTAGGTGTAGCTGCCACCTCAGAGGCTGGTAGTCACTGACTCCTGTCATGATGCTTTGAAACTTTGGAAAACTGAACTTTATCAGGTGAGGGGTATTAGAAAACAAATACCAACTTCCTTCCAGAACTTCTGTGGGATTGCTTTAGCAGCTTGATGCCTATTGCTGTTCCTACCCCATAGCTAAGCTTTAGCGCCAGGTAATAGCAAGCCTAGCTGGGGATTTGATTCAACCTCAAGCAGTTGCTCCTGCTGGCAGTTCATATCCTGAGAAAAGCCATGAGCAGTAGCAAAGAATATTGTTAGGGAAGTCATGTTCTGAAGAGGAGGAAGGGGTTCTCAACAGTGAGGAGGCAAAGTGGGATCCAATACCCACCTTGCAATAGTTCTGCTCAGTGTAAGGCAAGAAACCCTCCTTATTCTGTTTGAGGATTTTTCAAGCGATTTGGCTGAAAGCCCCAGAGGCAGAGATATCTAGCTGTTAGACTACTTGGGGTTTAGCTTTCATACTGTAGTGCACTAAAATGTGGAATGGCATTTTTTCTGATTCATTAAATATCTGTGAAGTCACTCAATCACTTGTACTGAAACAGAAATCCCATCACAGAAGAACAGCTGTAGTGTTTCAATAAAATTGTAAACATTGAGGTTTTAGTAAAATAGAAAAGGACAGAACAAGAACAATATATGCCATGTCATATCAAATTTGGTGTCAAGAACCACTTTAAGCACAGCTTTTACAGCAATGCGTCCATTAACAAATTAAATAAGAGCTCCATGGCATTCTGTCAGGAAAATTATGAGCATCTTGACATTTTTATTGGGTTTTTTTGCCTACCAGTGATACTAAGGATATATGTCAAACCACAACCAAAAAACAGAGATTCCCATGTGAGGCTGGAGTGAGCTGGAAAGGCCACAGTGTGATATGGTAGAACGACAGTGCTATGATGCTAGGTTGGCTCCCAGAAGAAACAAAGACTTTTCAACTTCACGCTGGGCAAATTGGCCTCCTCTCTTACAACATCCCCAGCTAACAGTCCAGGGGTCCACTGGCAAGTCCCACCATTGCCTCTGGGTTTGCTGTAGTGTGACTGGTGCTAACACAGGTGACTGCACAGGGGTCTGACTGTACTGGGCTATTTCCTCAGATGTTAGCAGCAAAAGTTCCTGTAATCAGTCAATTTTCTAATTAGACAGCTTTCTAAAAAGAAATATATTAGGTGACTGAGATCTGATCCAATTTAAAGCTGTCAGCTACAAGGGATGGGGAAATATAGTCCTCAGAAAGAAATAATGTCTGCATTTCAATAGACAAACACTGCCGTAACAGTCTGACAACATTTTATTAACACCCTGGACTAGTACTTAGCTTTGTCTGCTAAAGCGCTAATGTGAAAACTTTGTGAATAGAGGTTTGCATGCAACTTCAGGTTCGCATTTTTATGTAAAAGCCTGTAGGATTTAGTAAAAGTAACTTTTAGATCATTTCAACATAACTATCCATTGCTAAAGCAAGGATATCTTTATTTCTCTGTTAATCTCATAAATATGCTTGAAAAAAATATGCTTGTGAAGTAATAAATATGTTTGAAAAAAAAATTATCATCCGCTACCCTAATTTTAGAGACATGCATGCTGTACTTATGAGTTTAATGGCTGCATATGCACAACGGCTGTGTATGAATAATGATGGCCCCTCCTTTCAGTTTCAAATGGCAGAAAATCATTAGCTGATAGCTTTGAACAGAGTCTAATACTTCAGGGATAACAGGCAGGGTAAGAGTTATAAAGCAGAGAAAAACATAACCACTACGTGTGAAATATCGCAGATCTAGAACTGTCAAATATCTTCCTACCACAAAACACTGAATTTTTAAAATTGAAACATTCTGTGGCACTACATGAAGTGAATGAATTCTTATCAAAAGTGAAAAGAAAGACAGAATATGATATGCCAGTTGAAACTAAACTGAAATAATCCAGGTTTCTTCTCACTAGTTTTAACTGTGTTACAGATGGGATGCACTAAAGCTTACGGGTTTTTTATTCTGCCACCAGATCACAAACACTTCCCAGGGTGAGGGATCTGCATTTTACCAATTACTGTCAAACTTTTATGCCATGTTTTGGCAAAATGTGCATTTGTTCCTCTAATAGCTACCTCTTTAGCATAGACAACAGAGGCTGCAATAGAAATGTAATGGTGCAGGATACAAATGCCTTTGCCAGCACACAGGGCACCCCTGTGGTTGCACCAGCTGGTTCTTTTACCAGATTTATTCATTTAATTTCCTACAAAGGGAAGAAACACAAGAAGTACTGCAGGTAGATGTTTAAGGCAAAGCTGCTCTGACCCCACACAGGAGCTACCTAGCTGCACAACACCAAGGTGCCGGCTCTTCAGCCCTGGGAACATGCGGGAAGGAGAGACACTGAGATCCTCTGGGTGGATGGGATCGTTCCCCATTTCTAACACTTAACTTTCCCAAACCGGGAATGCATATCTGCCTCTGAAAAAAATCATGCCTATGGGCTTCGGTGTCTGGAAAAGGTGCTGAAGATACAAGTCCCTATGCTCACCAGTACCAATGAATGGAGGAGAAGGGATTCAGAGTTCCCTGACATGACTTGCATATCCTTAATCACAAGGATAGGATCTTGAGAATCTAACCTGTTTCACTGCGCTGAAAGCAGGAAAAACTGCATCATGCTTAGGGTGCCGCCTACCCAGTTTCCAGCTCACACAGCCGCTTTTTGCTGTGGACTTCCTGGTTGCCAGCAGAACAATGATTTACATGCAGCAGATGTTCATTTGATGTGGCAATCATTTTAATTTTCAAAAGTGGCAATTCTACAACAACCTATAGGTGAGCATGATGAGGAAAGTCCGCAAGCTTTCTTTAGTAGAGCTTTGTTTAGTCTGTTGGCTGCCTTTTCTGGCTCAGAGCCTTTAGTTAAATAAATTACATATTACCTTTCACATTCCTGTCCCTGAGGAATGCTATGTCAATATCCCAACCCTCCACTGCCAAGACACAAGACCAGCTAAATTGTGAGACCAAAGGTCCACCTAGCTCACTGCCAGTGGTACTGATAGTAACTGGCAGCTAAAAATAAGAAAAGGGTAAAAACAAATAATACTTGTCCCAGGATACCCTCCACGATTTCTGTAATGTGTGGGTTAGAATCCTTCAGAGCTGAAGGCTGCATTCAAATGAACACATGCAATAGGACTTTATTTTAACTCTTCCTTCCTATCTTTCTTGCATCAGTTCACCAAATCACTGAAATCCACGTACTTTCATCACCCTAAAATAGTTTATTTTGTTTCTGTAAAGGAATTTGGTGCTCCTGCATTCCTGCACCCCGACCTGTGAGTGGAGGTAATCATGATTACTGGCCAGAGACAGTATACTTATCTGTAATTATTTCCTGTTTAGTCCAACCATGTAATTGGTGCTTTATTTAGTATTTGCCTCTTGAAATGTCACATTTTGTAGCAAAAATATTTTAATCTCCTAGCTCTGCTGTATCCCTTTGGAAATGGGTGGTCAGAATCGCACACACTATTCCACTGGCAGACTTGATGAAGGACATAGTGAACTAATTGATACTTGCTGCTTTGCCCTTTTCCTTTCCAACATGCTTGGTAACGCCATGCTTGCTATTCATCCCACTGCTGACTGTTGGGATGTTCCAAGAGATCTACTAACGTTCACACTGTAATCCCTCTTCTGAGAAATAGCAGCCACTCATCACAGTGTAATATGCATATTTAAGGTTTTCCTTATGTGTGTTACTTTCCTTCATGCTGGATTTCGTCATTTTATCACCCAGTAAGACAGTGCTGTAAGTAGTTTCTCCAGCTTGTCAGTACATCAGGAAACTTTGGCACCTTTGGATTTCAGCCCCCTTTTCATACTAACAACATCTCTGTTGAACAGCCCAGGCATCACCATCAGTCCTCACAAAATCACACTGGTAATTACTGCCCACTGCAAACATCAATCCTTTATTTTTATCCTTTATTTCCTACTTTTATTTTTTTTATTTTTGTGCTAAAATTATTTCAGTTTTTTACCTTTTTTTACTGTAGCAACATGATCACTTTTACCTACATATTTTAAATGTCTCAGAGAACACCAAATCATATTATATTTTCTTCATATATCCACATATTTACCACCTTAGTTTCAACCATTCTTTTAAGTACAGAAGGCAGGATTTCTGGTTGTATTTCTCCAGAGAGATGGATCCTCTTTTCAAACTCCATGTCGCATTTGACACTTCCTGCTCCTCTGGGATTAAGACTGAAATAATTTGTAATTTATATATTTAGATATATGTTATATAAAACATAATTTGTAAGTAAGTTGCACATTAGAAAACATGACAATTAATAGTTTGGCAGTTTCTTATTTTACTTAAAATTTAGGTGAAAATTATTTGACCCTGGTGATACGATACTATTCATTTTATTGATTTATTCTGAAATCTCTTCTACTACCACTACAGCAGCAGCAAATGTTTTTGAGGCTTGATAATTTCTGTAAAAGTCTTTAAACCAAGGACTTCTCTACGTTCCACCATTGAGATGATCAACACAAACTCAGTTGACTTTGCTTTCTCACTCATTTTTCTGACTTCCTCTGTTTTGTTATACCAAATACTCTCTGAAACAATTCTTGTCTAATGTGGTTTTATTAATACTTTTTATGTCTTTTGAAAATTATTCTTTTTAATATCATTAAGTCTGCCATATGGTTTTGCACTAATATTGTAAGAATTTCTATTCTTTTTTCTTTTCTGTATGCACACAGGACTTTGCTTTTTGAAGTGTGGCTTTATTACTTTTAATAGCCTCACCTCTTTCACTCTGTTGTTTGATTATGCCACAGTTTGGGGTGTTTCCATGTGGGGAGGAGGGTGAGAGGAAAGAAGCTGTCTTTCAAAAATGCTTTCTGACATATAGTTTGAGTTTTTAATATGTTGTGTTTAAGCAGTTTGCATTCCATCTACAGACACTGCAGTTCACCAAATCACAGATATATGGATCATTTCTACTAGGTTAAAGTCTTCTTACTTGGACGCTATGTTCAGGCTCAGTCTTCAAAGAATAGGACTCTAGAATTCCCAAAATACTCGCCTTTGTCTCCTTGAACTCAAATTTTCTTTCAAATACAACAGCAGTCCTCTTTAGATCTGTTCTGTCATCCTGATAAATCTTTTACCTTGGCATTTTCCTTCCAGAAAGTTTTCAGCACACCTACCAACATGCCATATCAGTATGCTTCGGTTACACATTCATTTATTCTATCCTATTTTAGCCTTATACCTTAATTCTGTTCTGAATTATATTTATGACCTCTACTTATATATGACTGCATTTTTAAGAGTTTTCATTGCCATTTTTATACCTGCATTTTATCAGTTTCTGGGTTTTTTCCTAAGACAGAATACATCTTCACCTGTGTTCTCCACCATTGTTTTCCCACCCCAGGTTTCCTGGTCCTTAGTTTCAAATACAAAATAAATAGAACTTTTGAATTTGGTGTATATGGAACACCTGCATGGGCTTCATTATGCCTTAAAAATTGAGTTAGCATCTGAAAATAAAAAAAATGTTCTGATCAGATAAGAATAAGAGTTCAGTTCCACACTGCCCTTCATTTCCCAGTGAAGCCAATAAGCTTATATATATATATTAATAAATATCAAAATAAAATGAAAGCTAAAGTTGCAGAAATGTTTAAAGTGAATCTTAATGCCCTAGTGCAAAGTCTGGGGTTAAAGGTAAAACACTAATTTTCACTTATTTCCCTCAATTTCCCACTAATACACAGAATGAATCATACACAATTGCTAACAAGTATTTCTCACATCCTGAGCACTCAATTTCCAAGCTAACTTGTCTAAATGTTTGTTCATTTTTCTTACTCTAGACTGCTTTAAGCAGTCCTTTTCTAACTATTAAAAAGATTGTCTTTATTTAAACTTAGGTGGGTAAAAAACCCACCTAAGTGCATAATTTTCATCTACAAGTTGTTTTTGGTTTTTTTTATAATGGAATTCTTTAAGTGGGGAGAGGTAAAGGATGAGGAATTCGTTTGGTTTCTTCTTTTAAGTTGGAAGCACTGATGCTTTATTATACTAAGTCAAACTGTAATTGCTCCTTCAAATGTAAAAAATACAAGAATAAATGGACAAGGAAATTCCTATATTCTAGAATGCAAGAGGATATTAACCTTACAACCCCAGCTCCTGCAAATGTCACTGTAAGCATTTTTCTGACATGCCGTTCATGGGGAAAGTTCCAATCATATAATGTTTGAGTATATTAAATGGTTAAAAGCATACCATTAATCAGAAGCCTTCATTAATCGGAAGCTGGAAGTTAATGGGGTGGATGCTGCAGAGTTTAGTCTCCTCAGAGAGGCGAACTGAATAGTCAACAAGAGAGGAACTGGATCTCAGTGGAAGATGCAGCACTGAGAAATGTAGAAGGCGAAAACTAAGAAAATTCAACCACCAGCACTTGTAAAAGAAGATAAAAACTTTTCATACTCTTTTCAGCTGGGTTTCACATAAATAGCACCTTTGAGATACCTTCAAGAGACACTTTTTAAGGGTCAAATGAAAACACTTGTGCTGTAGATGCCCGTGGTACTTATGGCTGAATAAAGCTACTATAACTCACATTGCCTGGCTCTGAGTGGGATCAAAGATTCAACACACTTAAATGCCAGCCAGAGCAGACAGCTTGTCGAATGAAGTAGTCAAAAGCCCACAGTAGCTGAAGCTGTCTGAAGGTGTGGAGGCAGTAATGAAGGTTTAAATAGCACTTCACAATGCATCTGTACAAAGTGTATTCAGCAAAAAGATTATCAGCTGGGAAGCGGCCATAAATCTCCTTTTGGCAATATGTGGTTCCGCAGCATTCAATATAACTGGGAAGAGATAACAACTATAAAGCTGTCTTGCAGAAGTTTCAGAAGCAAACTTGTAAAAATATGGCACGGACTAGAGTTTCATCTCATCCCACAGCAGTCCCCTACAAAGTAGATCGGAAGGATCATACCCTAAAAAGCCTTTGATTGGAAAAAGAACCCTGGTTGATGACTTCAGATGTAGACATTTACACCTCACTTGCCCAGAATGAGGTGGTACAAATCACCCTCTCAGTATCAGAGCAACTCAGCCAGACCTTGAAGGCTAAGCATTTTAGAACAAGAGCAGAAAGATGTGGCAATTGCCTTGTTGGAGGAAAGCAGATGAGTTATAACACGATGGGATATCTAGAGGAATCATCATCTGGTTAGTGAAACTATCTCATCTAGGTCACCAAAAAGCCTATGTTTCAGGGTCTTAATTCTGTCTTCTGCTTCGGATGCTGAAACTGGAACAGAACAAGCACCAGCCTGAATAAATCTCTGTCATGCATTGGAGTAATCAACTGATAACTGTGATAGCCCAAAGGGATCAATGGCTGCACTGCCTAAACTAAACAGCTCTTTCTCATCAGGTCCTAAAAGAGATTCGATCCTGTGGGAGTTTTCCTTTCTGTCTCATAAATTCATTTCCTGTGAAGTCACTACCAGTCTGGAATCTTTTCCAGTATATCTCACATTTATTTTTCTCTGCTTGAGGTAATGGAAGAATGAATGAATATAAAAAGACAACGCTACAAAGCCATTAACTGCCCAACAGCAAGAAGGTAGTGTTATCAGGAGAGAAGTATCTCATAGCCCCAGTTGTTGGCAGCTTCATTGAATAAAATTTATTTACCTAATCAGAAGGAGTTGTCCATTCTTTTTTTTAAGTGCTATGTTTAAAACTCATTTCCTTCACCAATGAGAAAAGCCAACTTAGTAAGTGCAAACCTTTCCCACTGAATAATTGCTATTGATTTTTAAATGTACTAAGTAATCACAGAATGATAGAATGTTTGGGTTGGAAGGGACCTGAAAGATTATCTGGTTCCAAACCCTCTGCCATGGGCAGAGACACCTTCCACTAGACCATGTTGCTTAAAACCCCACCCAACCTGGCCTTGAACATTGCCAGGGATGGGGAAGCCGCAGCTTCTCTGGGTGACCTGTGCCAGCGTCTCACCACCCTCGCAGTGAAGAATTTTTTCTAGTAATAGTATCTAATGTAAACCTCCCCTCTGTCAGTTTAAAGCCATTTCCCCTTGTCCTGTCCCTACATGCCCTTGCAAAAAGTCCCTCTCCAGATTTTTTGTAGGCCTCCTTTAGGACTGGAAGGCTGATTTAAGGTCTCCCCAGAGTCTCCTCCAGGTTGAATAACCCCAGCTCTCTCAGCCTGTCTTCATAGCAGGGATGCTCCAGCCCTCCGATCATCTTTCCCATATGATCAAAGTCTTTTACTTCTCATGTATAGTGATCTCGGTTATCAATGGGCAGTAACTCTGTAACTTCTAGATCATGATACATAGTTTTTAGAGTTTAAACAAAAGGAGTTAGCCCTTTATCTTAAGGTTATGAAACAGTTCACATCTTCCCCAGTTCAAGCACAGCCAAAGATATGCAACACATACCAAGAAGAGGTTACATGCAAACGTACAGACCGATGAACCCTCAAAGGTACTTTTTGTTTTGCCTTTTCTAGCTCTGTACAGAAGCTGATAACCTTGAATGCACTGAAATAACTTAAAAGTTTTTTGGGGGTGAGAAAATATGCTTCAAATGGGTTTATATAGCATTGAATTTACAAAATTAAGAAAAGTTTTAATTGCCTTTTTTTTTAATGCAGAACATCTTAAAATACATTGCTTTAATTATTTAAAAGTGCTCCAGTTGCTCAAACTAAGTCACTTTAATTTAGAAAGCCTGTTGAAATATGTATAGATGTAAAATTCAACAAACTTTAAAAACTGCTCAGAAAATTCCTTCTCATAACACCAATTCCTTCATTAATTAAAAATATTTTTCATTCCAATTGTTGTAAATGCAATTTTCAGCTAAGTGTGCCTTTGATTTCAAAGAGTAAAGATCCACAATAGCTAAATAATTTTTATTTTTACTTTGGGTATCTGTTTAAAAAATTTACAAAAAAGGCAGATCAAAACCCCTGGACTCAAAAAGGACAGATCAAAAACTCTGGACTAAATTCTCCCCTTTACCACAAGAACATACAGCATAGAGAATGTCGATGTGAGCTTGCTTCCTCATGCTTTGTATTCTAAGTCTGGTCTTCAAAACCCAGTCTCTGGAAATGAATTTCACAGGGTGGATTACTGAAGAAAGATCCTGGTTTTTCTCAGTAGAACTAGCCTTTTTCCTAGAGTCTGAAGGGACTATTCTGATCATCTTGTTGGTCAGCCAGATGTTCAAGACCCTACCTCCCTGCAAAAACCCAGATTATTTCTAGTTGAACACAGAACACCTCTGGGAGATTCATCCACTTTTGGCTTAAAAAACATGTATGAAGTGCAGTCAAGTTGCCTCTTATTCTTCTCTTGGATAAGCTAAAGAGACTTCACCACCACACCCATTTAAAACAGGTTTTCTAGGTTTTGTTCTTGTTTTAAGAACAGATGTGAATTTTTCATAGTGTTGTCTCTTGGAAACCCTGTAGCTTTTAAGATCCTGTCTGCGCTGCTCACACTAGAGCTAGATAATCCCACTAATGCCTTTCCTGTTGCCTAAATCAAGGAAATGATATCTTCTGTATTCTCAAATTACTTTATCTTGAGTTTGAATTAAAATTCTAATTAAACTAAGCACCATATCAGGAGCTCATATGTGTTACCACCAGAACAGATATTTCTTTCAAAGTTGCTGATGCATACAGCCCACCCTTCATAAACCTCTCTTCTTAGTGGGAACTCTATTCTGTTTTTCTCAAGGCATGACAAACTTCCATTTAATCACATTAAAATTAAAATATGAATATTTCTTAAGTACAACCTGTGTGTCATACAAACCAGATAACTCTGCATAAATAACTATTCTGCAACACTACTTACTGCTAACGTAATATGATGTGATCTATAAATGGTGTTCTGGCTATTAGGAAGGGTGAAAACTTTACTTCCAGTTGTAAGTACCAAATACTGACTAAAAGAAATGAAAAAGCTAATTTAGAAATTTACACATTAGTAGCCTTCAGTTAACTAACACTTTGTCTTTACTGACCAGCCATGCTAGGATGCTCGATGAGGTTTCACGTAGAACTTGCTATAAGACCTTTAGAGTCAGTTGGAAAAAAAAAAAGTATCTAAAATTACAGTCCTTCAAAATAATAATAAGTCCTAAAGATAACTGCAGATTTATGGTCTCCTAGAACAGGAAAACTTCAGCAGTTATGTAATACAGCTATCATGCATGAAAATTCATTTTTGGTCAAAACCTCATAGAATACAGATTGCTTGCTTGTGTAATCTTGAAAATCATCTACAGCGTTTCTCTCTAAACATTAAGTTGTTAGTTGCCAAAAATCTGACAGCTCTAGGCACTGAAGATTACTCACCCTTGAAGGTCTCACTGCAGTATAAATTACCGAAAAATTAATCCCTCGTTCCTGCAAATCCATGGTCAGTCTTCCAATTATTTTGTCTATAAATAGAAACACACATAATTTAACAAACTCTGCAAGCTGAGAAAGCTGAAATTTACAGTAGCTGGAAAATTAATGAGTTAGATGTTTAAGCTTATTTAGTTTATTTAAGCAATTTAGGTGTTCATACCATTTATATGTCACTAGGTACAAATGGGGTAAGACATGTTCAGTGTCTTGAAAAATGCACAATTTCAGTGAGACAATACAAGCAATTAAATTACAACAGTTCAGAAAAAAAGGGTGATTTTGAAACTGAAAATTAAATGCCACAGAAACAATACCTGAAAGGTTGAACTTTGGGCAATTAAAAGCAAGAGCAGAAGAAATCACTTAAGAGATGAGAGCAGGATGCATACACTGTCAGTAAAGATGAGTTAATAAATAATAAAGCTTAAATAGTATTATTCTGTGATTTACAAAGTACACAGAACCAATCACTGAGAAACAATACCCCAATGCAGTGCTTAGTCTGGGACATGATCTGCGTATTATTGGCAGCAATATTTCTTTTTGCTTCAGTGGATTTGGAGCCTGATTCTGCACCCTCAACAGGATATGGAAAATTTCATTCTTGACTACACTGTGGGCCAAAAGAGAAATATGGTGGGATATTTCTGAAAAACAGGAGGGAAAAGTCAAGGAAGAGAGGACCTTGCAAAAAGGTCCAAAGACACCTCTACAGAAGATCCTCCTTTAGTTCTGAAACCACAGGCAGTTGTGCCACATATTTACACCTGTAAAATGTTTTCAAGCTGTATGCGGAATATTAACATCTGCTTATGATAAGGATCATAATAGCTGTGAATCAGGAACCATTATTAGTGTTGTTATTGAGATTGCTAAAGAAATAAGAACGCAGACTCACATTTATTGTTTCACTTCTCATCCATGTGCCAGTGTGGTGAATGGATATTTTACAGGCTGGACATACATGCTTCTCAAATTCTGAGGTTATACTTTATAAAAATTGTATTTCATTTTCGTGAACTGGAAGTAGAGCTTATATTATTATCCTTTTTAGCCTCTTCTATTTACAGCAATTATGATCTGCTGGCTGAGTAAAATGCTTAGCTTTTGTAAAAATGCAAGCATTGGTTTTTCTGCAGGATTTTAATCAAACTGATTTCCTCATATCAGTCAAGAATTGCAGCTAAGCAAATCTTCCTTCTAAAAAATTATTGCTAAAAGGATCTACTCTAAGAAATGGACTTACTCCGAAAAACAACTGCTTGTGTGCTCCTAGTGTAATTGTATTGGGTGTGGAGGCATTACATAAGGTAGGATTTGCATTCTACATGCACAGGATGCAACTCACTGGAAATTCTCAGCAGCCTCAGCTAAAATTTGCAGCAGAAAAAAAATAATACATAGGAAAATACATGGATTGTCTCTGGATTTTCTTTCACTACAGCAACCGATTGCTTTCTGAAATAACATGCTATTTGCATGTCACCTCAGTAAGGAGCTATGCATAACTACAGTTACCAGTAACATCTATATCTCTTGCCTTTGGGAAGATTCTAGAGGCAATTCCTTCATTCAGAGAAGCTGCTGTAAACACCCTCATGACAACAGAGTTGATATCGATCTTTGTTTGCCTGTGTTCAAAATTCTACTTTGCTTCTGAGTGTCTGCAAATTTCCTAAGGAAAAGGGCCCAGGTTGTCCATCATGTTTTAAAGCACCTGAATTACAGAGTTAGCCATCCCAGGCTCTTTGATGGAACAAGAGGCATCTCCAGGTGGTGATATTGATGTTAGAGTGGTTCTACTGAAGTGTATCTTTAATTTTAGATAGCATGGATCAAGAAAACACTACATACATCTACGAATGTAAAACTGTTTGTCTAGGGTAACACCTTCCAGTTAGCAAGACTGCCTGAATTTACACCCTGGTGGAAGAAGTAAACCCTTCTAATTCATTGACGACACATGCCTTGAATTTCAACAGGGAATGTGGTATTAATGCTACTGTTAATTTCTAATCTAATTTAATTTCTTTTTGTGAACATGGATGGAAGGGATGGAAGAAACTAACTGAGAAGAAATGTTCTGGAAGAAGAAAGGTGACAAGAAGAGTACAAACTACAAACAGGAGAGAAAGAACAGAAAAGAGTAAGATGAGAGGGGGTAAAATGAGAGAGAAGAGAGAGTGGAAAGCACTGAGAATCAGAGTGGGAAAAGGAATACATGCAATAGTAACTAAAGCACTTCAGCTTAAGCAGATGGAGTCACAGGCAGCTTTTCCATCAATTTTGAAGGAAGCTGGATCCAGCAGGTAAGACTGACATGACAGAATGCAACCTTCTAAGCAAAGAAACATTTAGGAAAACTGTCAAAAACTGAGGAGCTATGTCAAACACTGCCTCATGCAAAAGAAAAAAAAAAAGAATACTGAAAGGAAGCATACGGAAAACAGTAAGCCTGAATCCCTTGAAACTTGAGCAGATTTGGTTTCTGAATTCCAGTTTGAATTTTGTAATGAGCCTCATTTTAATAACATGCTAAAAACCTCTGCTTACTCCAGCTTCTAGATATTTCAGAGCAGTACATTTCCCATGGGAAGAATCTGAGCCCATTTGTTCTGTCTTACAGAGCTTCCTCTCTGCAGTGAGTAAAACAGCAGGAGAGATTTCTCTGACATTTTATTACATCAGATTTTAAAACCCTCTGCAGCAGAAAGGAAAGACGTTGATGTGACAAACATAAGAGGCTTTGTGAATTCTGGGCAGCCTAATACAGGTCTGCAGTGTTCTTCTATGGGTTTATTGTTGATACTGACAAAAAAACCCAACAACTACACTCCATATTTATAGGTTAACAATTCTCTTATCATAGAATCATAGAATCACAGAATCATAGAATAGTGTGTGTTGGAAGAGACCTCCAAAGCTCATCTAGTCCAGCCCTCACTGCAATAAGCAGGCACATCTTCAAAAATATGAGGTTGCCAGAACCACATCCTGCTTGGCCTTGAATGTCTCCAGGGATGGTGCATCCACCACCTCTCTGGGCAGCCTATTCCAGTGTTTTACCACCCTTATGATAAAGAGTTTCTTCCACACATCCAGCCTGAATCTCCCCTCTTTTAGTTTAAAACCATCACCCCTTGTCCTATTACAACAAGCCCTTCTAAAAAGTTTCTCCCCATCTCTCGCAGGTCCCTTTTAAGAACTGAAAGACTGCAATAAGGTCTCCCTGGAGTCTTCTTTGCTCCAGGCTGAACAACCCCAAATCTCTCAGCCCTTTTTCATAGGAGACGTGTTCCATTCCTCTGATCATTTTTATGGCCCTTCTCCGGACTCTCTCAAACAGGTCCATGTCTTTCCTGTACTGAGGACACCAGAGCTGGATGCAGGACTCCACGTGGGGTCTCACGAGAGCAGAGTAGAGGGGCAGAATCACCTCCCTTGACCTGCTGGTCACGGTTCTTTGGATGCAGCCCAAGACTGTCCTGCGCAGTGAGTTCACACTGCCGGCTAATGTCTAATCTTTCATCCTCCAGTACCCGCAAGTCCTTCTCTTCAGGGGTACTCTCAACCCCTTAATACCCCCTGTATTGATACTGAGATATTGCCCCAACCCAGGTACAGGACCTGGCACTTGGTCTTGTTGAACCTCGTGAGAATGAGGTTCATGTGAGAAAGTATGTGAAAAATAGCATTTTTTGTTGCTTACCCAAGTTTGATCTAGCAGCAGTCCCTCTGCAACAAACACCCATTAATTCTCCACCTTGCAAGCAGTTTTGACCTTGAAGGGTCTCCTGACAGCAATATTCAGCAAATGACCATGGTTGTGCCTAAACACCTAAAGCTGCTGGAGCCCAAACTACATGACTTGGAAGACTGTGTCTGGGACACTTACCTACTACTTTTGGAAGGACTCTCTTCCGATTCCCATCTGCTGCACAGACTTTCGATGTTTTAAGGAACTGTGGCTCAGTAAATTTCATTTGAATTAAGACTTCCTGCTGATGTTATTTCTAGTTTTTATTCAGCAATTGAGTGGCCACTTTGCCAAATAAATCAGAAAGTGAGGATTCAGACCACACTCCCACTTTTCTAGAGCACAGCTGAGATGCAGAATACTAACCGCAGATTTTGCACTTGGTCATACAAAGCAGTACATCTTCCCTCATCCACACACCTTTTTCCTCATAACAGCTAGATGACACTATCTAGAAAGCTGGTATAGCCTGTTCCTCCATCATCCCACAGGTCTCCCATTAACTTTGCTGTTCCAAAACGAAAGTGGCCTGAGACAGGGTTTGGGAAACTTACTCTTGAGTTTGTGCAGCTGATGAAATAAATGTCCCATAAAGAAAAGGCTAATGTTTAGGCAAGGCCAGCATTAAGCTAAGGCTTTTCATATTTAATATGCTTGGGGACAAGAAAGCAGAACTAAACAACTCCTCTGCAAATCAAGGCTGTAAATCCAGCTGCTTGAGTACAAAAACCACACTCACTTTGGAGCAGTGGAAGGGACAAAGAGGGAAGGATACACCACTGGTTCCAGTGCTAAGGTATTTTCCCTTGATTTTCAAATTTACACCCATAGCTTTAGGCAGAAACAGTCACAGGCACTAAGGACACTGTTTAATCATTAGCCCACTACACTATGCTACACTAGACTACATTACACTACACTACACTATACTACACACTCCTGAAGATACCACTACAATGATTTCCAGACTTTATAACTTGATCTCTATTACAAGTAGTAAGTGAAAGAACTGCAAAATCAAAACAGATACCTCTCAGTGCCTTTTGGGTGTACGGCACCTCTTTTTCATCCAGATGGTAGGTAAGAGAAGTCTTATTATAGTGTTATTTGAGAGATTGAACTTTAACAAGCAGTCTTCAGCAAAAACAATAGAAGACTAAAACCAAAGGCTGTGAAGGGCAACAGTATAGTTTTCCAAAGACTAGAAAAACATTTGCTATTAATTCACATACCTTCTGTTGAGACTATGACCTTCAAACTGCTGAATGAGCCTGACACCTCCAGCTGCCGGTGCGGCAGGTGAGATGCAAGGAAGCAGCTCAAGCTGGATGGAGACATAGGGCCTGTACTCTGAACAAGGAGGATCTCAGAGCATAAGCAAAGGCCCATGCCTGAAGCAGAGGTGAATTATCATTACATTTCAGGTCACAGAGCCATATCCTTTTAGGGGGATTTTGAATCAGATGCTCAGTACTTCAACACTACGATAATTGACTGCTTGTAAGTACTATAGACAGGGGAAGAACAAAGAACAAACCTTTAAATAGTAGTATTACAGCAAAACCCAGGAACTAGAGAATACAATCTGCTCAAGCGAAAACACAGACTTAAATGATAAAATGTGAGTTATATCTTGATTATACTGCTTACCATTTTCAGCAATTGCTTCCAGGGTGGAAATCTCATTTAAACCACTACAAAAAGAGTGGGAGAAAAATAATTAAAAATCTTTTCTAGGCAAGAACAATGTGAACCAGAAATGTACAAGGACACTGACTAGGAGACGGATTACTGTCAGCATCAGTCACTTCGTCATTCTCTCATGTCCTCCTCACGACCCTTTTCTTCTGCAAAGCTATTAGTAGTATAAGGACCACACCTTCAGCTGATTCTTCAAAACTCTCAAACTTCCTTAGTTGCAGAGAAGCGAGACTACTGATGGTATTTTGACCAACCTCTGCACGGGGTTTTTTTCACTTGGTGTTGGCCCATTGTCTAACATTTGTACATGAGCTCCTTAAAATGGGTATCATGTCTTTTTATGTGTAGTGATGTGGTAGCTATAGTTGCACTTCATTAGGACACATTGGTACATGCACCCTATACTGACATGTACAAATGCCGGAGTAACAGGCTAGGAAGAACAAAGTGCAGGAGAAGCTGAGCAGAGGAAATTGATACACCCAAGCCTTATATTTTCTAAATATACATTCCCTGAAGGAACCATTTCTCTCTCCAGCTCTGTTAGATCACAGTTGTCACAGGCCTGGAAACACGAAGAATTATAGCCCTCTTTTTCCTTCTAGAGTGATGAAAATCAGTCTCGTTATTCATACTAACTTTAGGTTTGTCTGTATGTTTATCTTCTTGTTTATTTATCCTGCCAGGTTTTTTGATGCCTAGGAATGCCTTCTAGTAATTAATTCTGCAGGTTAATCATGTACTGTATAAAATAATTCAGCCTTTCTGCCAGAAGTGTGTTGCTATTTAGTTTTATTAGTTGTCCCTTTGTTCTCATATAATGAGGCAGACAAAATAGAACACTTGACTGACTTTCTCAACATAATTCATCTATTACACCTGCTAAGCTCATCAGGGGACTCTAAAAAGCACCAAATTCACCCTTGCAAGAAAAATAACTTTGTTAACCCTACGAACTTGCACTTTGTTTTTTAAATTTCCTGGATTTTCAAAAACTTTAAGAACTGTGCACACACACGGGTCAGTTTTGTTTGTGACAAGCTCCTACCTGACAAGTGGTTGTAGCTGAATCACCAGTAAGTTTGGTTTAGGTGTATTCACTTCCAGCTGAGAGACATTGAGATTAGTTACGTTTGTTAAGTTCCAATCTTCTGACTCCTGAAGAAAGCTCAGGAGGTACCTGGTAGTCTCACAGTCAACAGCTGGCAAAAGTAAAGATGAAGGAGAAGACTGAAGAATTTCCTGTAATAAATTTGCAAACAGTTATTTACTTGCTTAATAATGAAACACAAACCTTGTTTTTCAATGCGTCCCTAATTTAATATTCAAGGTGAGGAACCATCATGGCAAACAGTATGTTAATTCTCACCAGCCTGATACTGCCTGCAGGCTGCTCCTGAAAAGGGGCGGTGAGTGGACATTTGGGTCATTCTTATTCCTGCAACTTTTGGGGGAAAGTTTAAGATACTCAGGGACATCAGACTCTTACTGTTCTTTGCACAAGTGTGGTGGAAGAGGAGAGACAGATGATGTAGAAGCTCTCAAGCTAGACAGGTTATGAATGCTGCCAGAAATGAAGCTCATCATACGGCCACCTAACTGAACACCCTTGGAGGTGAGAAGGATCAATGTCAGACATCTCAAGTTCCATCGTCTGTATTCAGTACAGAGTCATACTTTGCATAATAAATGCCCTTCCATTGTGTATATCCTGGTAGTACAGCACATAGTATTGACAAATGTCTAATTTTTAACTATTAAAGAAAGCTACATGTTTCAGGATATAGAAAGCTTCCAGACACACAAACTTCATGTCATGTGCTTTCTGTCTTTGTACTCAAAATACAAATTATAAAGCTCAGGCTGAACTGGTTCAGATAATCAAGCATCAGTTTAGGTATCACTCCATTTGTAATCCTCACAGCTCAGCTTCTGATTAAAATACTTGAGTGAAATGAATTTAAAAACATCCTCATTCTATAAATTTGAAACCTGCTTAGTCAAAAAACATCTTTCCAAATATTTTTCGTGATAATAAAATTAACTTGAAATATTCAGGGGAAAAAAATGCAAGATGGAAACTTGAGAATGATCAAAATTAATGTAACCCAAATTTAATGTAAATATTAGAAGACATTTTTAAATTGAGTCTTAGTTTAAACCTTGTTAACTTTGCTTTCCCACTTTCTACATTTAAGTCTAGATTGAGTCTGTCACATGCTCCAACATTCAGATATTCAAGTTGCTGGAGACACTCTCTCTCCCTCTAATTTATGCAAGTGTTGTGCTGTTGCTAACACTTCTCTCCTCCTACTCTTTTTCCCTTTTGTCTGTCCTCCAACTGCCTACCACTTTTTCTGACCTGCTCTGGTTCTTCCTAGTTGCTCACACGTACTCCTTCCTAGGCTAGGGCTAGTTATTTTCACATTTCTATAGATTCTCAAAGGGAGAATTATGCAGCATTGTCTGATTTGTCAGACTGGTAGACAAATAACTGCAGAAATTAAAATAGAGCAGAAAGCACCGATCTGGTTCACAAGTTTGTGAGTAGCATTTTTAGCACTGCCGGGAAGGAAACAGTGTTATGCTTCATTTTTGTTTGTTTATATGAATTTAGAGCTAAAATTCTGAGCAATAGTCAACTTTTTTTTTTTTTTTTCAATATTTAATCCTTTGCCCCCTAGCAGCAGCCAGAATGGCAGCAGCCACTTCTTCCAAGGACATATACTAAACAGATTACTCATTTATCGCAGAATAAGATATAAAATGCATCATTACTGAGCATTATCAGAACTGTGCCTCCGCTCCTAAGCAATCCTGTACTGCCATCTGTCTCAGCTTCCAGCTGCTGGTATTCAACTGCTTTCCAACTGAAAGCCAGACACAGCTGGATATCTACTCCTCAGTCTCAGAGAGCCGCTCTGATCCCATGCCTCTTGTTTGTCATTCTTGACATTTGGCCACTGCACACTTCTCTTTACAATACCCATATGTTGCTTTACACATTTTAGGATTTCAACTGCCATGTATGTTCAGAACACAAGAACAAAGACGGCGGAGAATGAAGAGGCCTACTGAGAAATCTGCTAAAAGACTAAACAAAGAGGTATATCCATGCACTAGCTAGGAAAGAAAGAGGAAGGGGGAGAAGGAAAGAGAAGAAAACCTCCTATTGAGCTGTTGGACTAATAGCAGAAATTCCTACATTAAATGCAGAATTTATAACCTGTGTACAGGCAGCTTACTCTGAGTACAGCTCCCCTCTTTATTGTTCCCTGAAGCACTTCTTCTGATGAAATATCACAAGACAGCTCACGCTTGGATTACATACATCACTGTTGAGGTTTTTTTGAAGGTAGGTGTGGGATGACTGCCCACTTTTCTAGCCATCCTGAAGCCAAGTAGCTACACTATGATAAAGTTGTGCTTGGACTTACTTGCCCAGCTCTCATTTCAGTGTTATGTTAACTGGATTGATATCATACCTGAGCAATTTGATCCTGGAATAGTGTAAATTTAGGTCTATAATTAAAAAACTACTGTTAAAATCTTTGCTAAAAACTTGTGCATCCACCTATAAGAGATTATATAGGTGTACTCATTGTTCTGCACTAGCTTATGTTTGGTATCAAAACTGATAGACAGTCCTATAATAAAAACATTAGTTTGGAAAAAGGCTCCTGTGCTGGCTGTGGACATATCTGGGAACCTACACACAGAGTAGGCAGGCTCCTTCATGTAAAAAAGATCTTTTAAATATTATTTTGTTACCTGTATGTAATTCAAAATATTAAGTATTGTATTTATTTTCTACATTGTTGGTCAATGGGTTATCTATACAAACAGAAAAATCCCTTCAAACAGATTTGGAAGCACATCTGTTTCTATACACAGTAATAACAATGAAGAAAATTATCATTGTTGCATTATAACCTTCTAATTTCTATTACTCTTGCAGTGTTTTACACTATACCTGTGTTCTCCAAATATATGCATAAAGCTACATATTATGATTTTCATGAAAATTGATCTGATTTACTTCAGCTGATGAAATACGTTGTAGTTACAGAAAGTGTTGTTGAGCACACCTCCATACCACTGTACTGTACGGTGGGAAACACGACATCAGGCTTTTTTCAAGGGTTACAGACAGATTCGAGGAAGCCTAGAGAAGGAAACCTGAAGTCCAAGAATGGGAGGAACTATTCCAAAGAATAAAATACACACTACAACAACAAGGAAGGATTATAGTGGGGAGAAGCTGACATGGCTTTTGCAAGAGAAGCAGTGCCTCAAAATTCTGCTGAAAATCTCTGAAGGAGTCAATAGGCATGTACAGCAAGGAGCTCTAGCTGATATGGTGTACTTGGATCCACAAAAGGCACTTGTCAGAGTCTTGAAGCAAAGATTCATAAAGAAATAAAGCTGCTTTAGCATGGGGGAGGCAGTCTTCACGTGGAGGTAGGAAAAGAATAGGTAAAAAGCAGGTAAAGAGACGGCAAGCAAAGGGTAGATAAAAGTATTTGCTACTGCACTAGGGTCTGTTCTGTTCACATGTTCATAAATTATGACATAAATACTGGGCTAATGAAATCTGCCAATTATGTTAAATTATTCAAGATAGTGAAGGCAAGAGCTGACTGATGAATTGCAGAAGCAACTTCTAGTACAACCTCTTGGGCAAAAAAGTAACTGATGAGATTCAATGTAAATTGATTTTGGCAGCGTGCAGGGTGAGAAAAAAACCAGCACTGATTTTATGTACACAATACTAGATAATAGACTAGAACTGAGTGTTACTCTTCAGTAATGAAACCTTAAGAGGCACAACAGCCCTTTGAAAATGGCTATTCAGTGGCTGATAGCAATCAGAATTGAAAAATCAAATTTTAGCCTTTTTTTGAAAAGGCCAGAGAACAAAACGTCATCGTATCACTGAGTAAATCCATGATGAACTTATACCTTGGTTATTATTATGCAGTTCTGCATGCTGCCTTGTCAAGAAAAAAATAATATACATATCTAGATACACATTAAAACTCAAGGGGGTAAAGAGAAAGGAAATAAGTCAATCAAAACTATAGTCGGATCTCTGTACCATACATGACTAAACAATACTCCTCAGTCTATGACCACTGAGTGAGAATACAGTTAATACATAGGACTACGAATGGCAATGACTTAAAAATTATGCAGCTGCACAGCTGGCCATTAACTGGAGTGTGTTACCATACACTGCAACTCTAAGGAACTGGACACAGGTTAGGCAAAGCCAAAGCTAATACTAAAGAGAAATAGTTTGCATGGTAGGTGACTGCTTGACAAAAAAGTTCCCCAAGTGCTAAACTTTGTGTTTTATTATTTAATTTAAAAATTCTTTAAATGTTTAAGATAAACGATCTACCTATAAGCTTCCTTTTGTATGAACAGGAAATAGAATTCTTTTATTGCATACAAACCCATTGATACCAAAAGCTCAAAACAGCTGCTAACATAGTTGAAAAAACGTACTCTGTAAATGTCTCTGTGGTTTACAAGCCTGTAACTCTTTTACAAATAACACTTCCTTCTTGTAGTACCCATGCTGCTACATGAACATATATGTTCTAAATGAGATCGTCAGTTTAGGTTGTGAACAAATTTCCATTTCTGAAGTTCAAAAGGAGGATGCCCAAGTGACATGGAGTGCCTATTACAGCCTAATGAATCACTTGTACAGTATCAAACGTGAAGGTATAAAAATTTGTGATTATGCAACATCCAAGATTCTAATTTCCCCAGTGAGAAAATTCAGACCTGACCCTTACTTTGTCCTGTGTTTTGTGCATATTATGAGGGAGTCTTTCATAGCATGATTAAGGATGAGTTTCTTTCCCAAAGTAGCTCAAGTGGAGTGCAACTGATGCCATAGCAACTGAGCAAATTTTTGTAGCCTCTGTTACATCCAAGATGGAACTGGGTGATTATAAAGATGCTTTCTGGTCCTAAAAGCTACAAGCCTATGCAATAGATACTGACAAAATTCTCCATGCTGGCACCTAGTTGAAAAATAAATATTTAATTTATACATCCCTTTTTTTTTTTCACTCAAGTTACAGCACCTCACACCCACAGAGTTATGCTAGAAAAGTATTAAGATTTTCAAGTCCAACAGCACAAATCCAGGAAGTGCTGGAGTTAAGGTGAGCAATTTGTCAAAAGAAACTTTCAATTTTTAAAGAAGCTGTAATGAGAAAAATTTTCTCAGCTCCCAGACAGACAGAGAACAGAGGCAAGGTCAGAAAGCAGGTACTGACATTTATTCAGCTTGTTGAAAACCTGGGTTTAAATCTGTGCTCTGCCAGATACAAACCCAAGATATATAGCTATATAGATAAACAAAGGACCTTTGTTTAGCTGAGGACCTCCTCACAAGCTCTCTGTAGGTCCCCACCCACTCAGTACACCATCCAATTTCTAAACCTGCAAATCTCTGGACTCATCTCTAGCCTCAAGCTTTATCTATGGTGCTGATGGAGTCCTGATTACAAGGCAAAAATAGTATTAAATACTTTAATATGCCTCCTTTTAGACATCCAGGGCTTGCTTAAATAATGCCACCACATCATTAGGAGCTTGCAATGCCATGTGCACATTTCACACAGCTTCTGAAATCAGAGTTTTGCTGTCAGACAGCAGCAAACTTTGCTCCGCAGACTGCCTTGCATAGGTTTGAAACCCAGAGAGTATAAGGCGTACCAGAGAAGTACCAGTACATCCGCCTGTGGACAACTGCTGATCCTTATACTACAAACGAAGATTACCCCCATTCATTCCTCAGAAAACACAGGCATATACATACCCTGAATAGCTGGTTTTGTTCTAGCATCAGTGTTAAACTGCTGTTTTGTGGCAAAGAGATGAAGAGCTCCGGTATTAATAATACACGGAAGATGTGAGGTTCTTAGTATAGATGTAAAGGTAATACGTGAATATTTATGTGTTTAATAACACATGCAGCTTGCTGTGTGGTGCTTGGGAATTTACACTTCCTCTGTTCATCCAGCACTGCCTGCAGGAATACCTTTATGGCTTTCATGTGTGAACACTCCCTCTGTATAATTACAGTTCAATAAAGGGCCATGCAAATACAACCATAGATGCTGTGCACAAAATCCATAAACCTCCTCAGCGAGGACAGAAACTGAAGTTGCTGACTGGCTCAGGAGGACTCCAACTTAGAATCTGTGCCTGGAGTTTATTTCAAATTACTCACGTACCATTACTTATTTTCTCATGAAGATTAAAGCAACCTACTATCTAGTTACATATTAACCATGTTTGAATATGAAACCATTAACTTCCTGCATGAAAACAAATGGGGGTTCAATTCCGAAAATCAGGAATAAATAATTGATTCCTACAGCTTCTTTTCTTCCTATGGCTTCAAAACAGAATTTTGGGGTGTCAGTCTTGAAGTTTATGTATTTATTTTTTTTTACAACACTAAATTGCAGCATGTTTAGGAATAATTTTGTCAGTTACAATGAATTTTGAACAATTGATCTTCAGATAAAATAGCTACAAAACACATTTCTGCAAACTCAGTTGATTTCCTTTAACCCATCTGATTCAACTGGAATAATCTCAATAAATAATTAAAATAGGAAAACTGCTGCAATTCAGTTTTATTTTCTCAATTATTGCCTATTTGCATCTTTCTTACATGTTTGTTGGTTTATTTTTTTTTTATTTTAAATACTACATATAAAAAAAATAAAAGAGAGAAATGCTTGCCTGAATATTTTGAAATGGATTCTTGTTACCGTAGGATTCACTGAGGTATGTGAAATCATCTATGCTAAGCTGAAAAACAAAGAGAGTAGGCTGGTGAGAAGGAGCCATGGCATCTCATTCAGGTACAGAACAGCACTCAGCATTGGTGAGAAAAAAGGAATTAATGTTACGTACCATATCTTGCAGGAACAAGATGAGGTTTCTGGAACTCTGGGTAAATGGTTGTAAGAGTACAGTCAGTTCCTGTGCTGAGACGATGTGTCCTTCATGCAAAGCAGCATGTGGATTCCACTGTAATCTACAAAAATAATTGTTTTTCTGTAAAATATCCTGCTAGTGATGACACCTCTTCTTTCTTTAACCATGAAACAGAAGGTAACGATATCATCTTTGGTTTGAGATCAGGTTTACAGCTCAGTTTACTTACACTCTACTCAAGAGGAAAAGAACTTGCCCATTTATGCCCACATCATGTTAATTGTGTTACAAGATGAACAAAATTGGTCCAATTAAGATAACTGCCTCTCTCTACTTTCTTGTTTGTGCACAACAAAAATAGCTACTGAGTAGAAAGAATAACATGTTCAAAAGATTCACAGAGAATTCCCAGAGGGAATCCAAACTCCCAAACCACTTTCCAGTGCCACTGGATATCTTGGTGGCCAGAGAGGAGTAGAACTCAGGCTAGACCACGAGTTGTCATAAAATCAAGGTTTTTAATAAATCTTTTCTTAAATAAAAGTGGCTTTTCAGTGTCATTGTAAACAATATGTAAACAATATGGCCTCTCTTAAGGTTTTCATGGTGAAGGACCGATCCTGCAGAAGCAGCTCTGAATTGCTACCTTTCCAGAAAGAAGAGCTCTTCTGAACAGAATAGCTCAAGACACCAAGAAAAGCTTATGAGTCTTTTGCCAACCTGTCATTATGAGGACTGGAAAGAGAAATTTCTCATTCATTTAGTTTTGCTGCTATAAAAAATAGTTATGGACAAAATGAGATGGCATTATTCTTTCAACACATGACTAGGATTTTAACAGTATGCAACATGGGTCTACAGGGATGAAATTTATTACAAAAACTTTGGTCCTGGGTGTTTTGACTAAGGTAAAACTCATTCTACAGAAAACCCAGCATTTGAAGCACAATCTCCCATCTTCCCCAAATACTTATCAGTTGGTAATGACTGAGAAAGCAGGTATTCCAGATCCTCTAATTGGTTCTAATTGCAAATAATAAAATACAGAGAATTGCTGAGTGCTGTAGCACCAGCTCTTATATGATTGCAATTTGGTGAAGTTGAGATGCTGATTAAATTTTCTAACCCAAAAGCAATTTGAAAATGACCCTTACACAGCAAGCTTTTATGAGTGAGAACAATCTTGGCAGTCTCTTAAGATGGAGGCAGAACAGGGATAATGAACACATAGGGGGGTTTCAATGTTGTTTCTTGGATAAGGAAAAATCTATATTTCACTTCAAGACTTCCCAGTAATTCTAATGAAGATTGCCAAGAGTGAATCGAAAGCCTCAAACTGGACCCACGGCAGAGATAAAACAGTGCAGTCCTGCAGCACTAGATATCCAGCCTACTTCAGACTTTGGGGTTTGGGAGAGTGTTAGATCAAACTGTACATGTGGAAAACTCTTTCAGGACAACGTGCTGCAGATGTTAAAATCAAATTCTAGTAGGTTTTCTGCCTGTCACTTTTCAAGCTTTAGAAGCAAACTTTGCTGCGCAGGAAGGATGTTTTTTTTTTCTATTTGGTTGAAATGATCGTTTGACATTTTCTTAGTTTTACTCAGCATCTTCATTTCTTTGATAATTTGTGCTTGGAAATTCACATTAACTTGTATTTATAAAGCCAAACAGTTAGAAATTGTAACCTCAACTTGTCAGAAATGCCTCAACTTGTCAGAAAAGACAAACCTCGCAATCTCAAATATCTAAGTATGATCTTTGAAAATAAGATCCATGAAAACACAAACCCCTCAAAGATTCTGAGTGGCTGTTCAGGAACTGACTTTCATACTGACTTTTTGCATTGCATGGCCACACCAAAATACTAATGACATTAAAGGAAAAGAAGATTGATTAAATTAAGAGATGTTAAAAATTGGGTAGTGTGAAACAAAATGAAAGTGAATATCTTGGCATATTTATTTTAAAAACTAACTGTATAAATCTAATCTTAAAAAAAATGAAGACTTTGAGAGCTTTGTGAACATGTAGTTAAGAATAAAAGTTAATAGCACATGAAATAGAACAAAGTTATTTGCAGCAGCACAATGGCAAAGGCTTTTGTTGTGAACTCAAAAACTCAGAAATGTAATGATAATGTTTTAAAGCATACTTGCTTCTAAGGTATTCCTCGTGCCTTGTAGCAGTTCTTGCTAACAATCCAATCTTGAAAAGCGCTTTTTGTGAAACCTTTTAGCTTCCAGTCAACTTTAGTAACTCCAGCATCATCATTAGAAAAATAAATCTACATCAGTTATTCAATAATTCTACTATAATGCAGTGTTTTCCTAACGCTTACATTCAATATATTACACATGCATTTATTGTGCTTCTTCTAAACAGTTTGCTAAGCACTGTAGGCAAGGCTATACTCTTTACTGAGGGGGCTGCTACTGTCAGCTGGGTGCAACAATATTCTCGCCATGGTTCAGATGGGAAATGCCATATGTTTTATGTTGTACTAGCTGGTTTACTGTGAACTGCAGAGTGAAATGGAGATACGTGACTGCCACAGGCAGTGCATCGTGGCTACGCTGATGGTGCGCTTTAGTGAATGCAATGAACCAGCCCATCCCTTTGAATGCTTCACATCAAGCGGTCAGCAAGAGAACAGTCAGGGGTGGCATAGGATGAAACAGGCAGTAGGCCAACACACATATTGATTGCTACTATTGATTGCTCTCACATAATATTATGTCCAAAGATGAACAGCCTTCTGTGGTCCTCTGCATGCCAAGAACATCAGACTTAACCTTCGCACCGCAGAGCCATCCTAGAGTCCTGAGCCATGGGGGCTCACAGTGATGAGCATCTCTGCTAATATACGTGCTTTTCTGTTGGCTAAAAAGAAGGAAACTTGGAAATCACCTGCTCTTTCCTCCAATGGCAGACATTAGACTGTTATTTTGCTTCTTTCTTGTCCTTAACTGCTCTGGCATGACAAAAGGTTTAAGCATACAGATTCTTAACTGACCAGTGTTTTTTCTAGGCAGAACTGGAATCTGGGCTCTTATTATTAATGGAAGCAAAGATGCCAAGATTTCTTGTATCCAACACACCAGAAGGGCAGATGGTAAGATAACAGTAACTCTTACTTGTGAGCTTACACTTTTGCTTCGTAGCTGCCTCCTGAACTCTTTCCTCCACATTATTCTGGTCATTTGTCTCTTTCAGTCTCATTGTGATTACCACATAAGAAATACTGCTTTCTCCTGCACAGCAGAAGTAAACTGGCATGCACGCTAGCACACAGCAACTCCACAGAAGTCACACAAAGTTACAGCTGAAACATTTTTCTGTTCCACTGTATGCTCTTCATGTTCCACCTTCTTCCAGTAGATTTTTCAGTCAATTCCTTGCAGTTTTAGGAAACACAGTAAATAATTTGGTATTAACGCTGTCTCAAAAAATCACTTATAATTTGGATTTGCCAGAAAAGAATTCATTTCCCAATATTAGCATAGCATAAATGAATGTAGTAATGCATTTTGCAATGACTGTAGGCAAAAAACATTTCTAAAACAAATAGATGAGGGGCAATCATAAAAGCTAATTTTAATAAATTTATTTACTCAAGCTCCCTCTCTAATCTGGGGAGGGAAAGAAAAAGTTCTGAATATTGGTTCAAAATGACTAAATAAGGTTTCTGCTATGTATTGTTTGCAAGAGGAATTTCTCCATCTCTCTTGCATCGAAAAGCAACTGGAGTTATTAGTTTAAAGGCTGATTTAAGAGAAAGGAATTTTTTTCCAGGCCAAAGTTATTTGGAGAATCTTTACTGATACATTAGTATTCCTTAGTGAAAAGCAGGACACCGTGACATACTGAGTTATTTCCACTCCATCATTTACTGGGATCAATGGGAAAGATTTTTGTTTGGTTAAAAGCACTTATTTTTCTCAAAGTAGAGATCTGCATTTTTCTTTATAGAGGAAAGAGGTATTTGTATTACTAATATCCCTGTAAGGAGATATATTACGCTTACCTTATGCTTTGTACACTGCATATACTTGTCAGTTGCAGTTTTCATCTGTATCTGATATCTAACATTATCTTTAATAGCATGATTACAGTACAGTAGTAATGCATAAAAGAGAGACTTTAAAGTGTTACATTATTCTGATGTAGCTGTTCTGAGACAGGGCTTTACAAACACTGGCTAGTTCTAAAGAAAAGCAAAATATATTACCTTTCAACTATTTGATATCAGATCCTAACAGATAACCTGGGAGAGAGTGGTGGAACAGATCGGTGAATCTCAGTTCTGTTGCTTAGTGAATCACTGAACTTTTAAACTGTGGGACACACTTCCACGAAGTGAATAGAAATCCATTGATAATTGCTACGCCTCTTTAGTTACTCTTCCTAAAATTCTTAATAGTTTCTAGGTTTCATAAGCCTGAAGACCACACACTGCAAACCTTGCATCACTGCGAAGTACCAAGATGTAAAGCACTCATTTCAGGGTTAGCAACCAGAAGTTGTTGCTACTGTTTCTTTATTTTACAAAATAACGAGTATTCTTTCCTGTTACTCCATTGACTCTCACCAGAACTAACTTCTGCCCCACAAGAACTTCTCTTTTAAAAAACGCAAAGGTCATGGTAGGAAGAACGCTTCCTCCAGAAAATGTTCTATTTGTGGAACCATGAAACCAGACTAATCAGTCCACAGTCCCGATTTTCTGGCTCCAGATTTGTACAAACCTGAACAATCTGCAGCCTAATCTAAAGCAAGATGCTAATTGTGGATGCAATCTTGGTGGAAAGTTTGCTTTTATGACCACCCAGGATTAACTGATAAAATCTTGTTTATATTTGCAACAGGTGTGTTGTTTATACCAACTAGGAAGTGGGACAAAGGAATCACTGATCTTTTCTTAGTCTCTTAGGAACACTTTTATTCTAAAACAGACTCTTTCCAACATTTACCTGCAGCAAAAGTGAGGGTTAACCTGTGCACCAAGGCTATGCACAGTACAGTAACGCATTTTATGCTTACAGAATCACCCAGCTGGATTGTGACAAATTCCAGATACTGTTGCTGTAATGAATTATTTGCATGAGAGAAATAAATAAGCAAATAAATGCCAAGCTGAGATCAGGTTGAATTAAATATAATATATACTTGTTTTCTGAGGGTATGAGATGGACTCTCCATTAAAGTGTTTACAATTTATATAAACCAGGTTAAGAATAAAGAGGATTTAGGAATCAGGAGGCGAGAGTCAAGTAATTCACTCAGGCCAAAGCACACCTTAAACATATTCTATAGAGTATAACCGCTCTGTTGTCACCTTCCCACCCAGAACAGAACTTTGCTTTTAGCCCTCCCAATCAGTCCTGTGATCCCATAGACCTTCAGGAGCCTTTTCTTACAGATCTCTGACATCAGCTTACTGTATCTTGGGGCAGTACTTCCTAGACAAACCAATGTGTATGCCCTGCAGAGACAGCCTTGTGAGTAAGAGGCGCATAGGCCTCTGACAACTTCACACACCCAGTGCCCCACCTGAAGCTGTCACGTTGCCCAAGCTGCCAAATTTCTGGAAATACCAAGTAATTTTATAAAATCCTTAAAGTCTGCGTGAATAAAACTCCTGGATGGAAAAAACAAGATCTGTATCAGGCTCTTTCAAGACAGGTTCAAAGTCTTCTTTCATACGTGTAAGCCAAATCCCTGAATTTTGTGTGTCTCTTTGGATCTGTCAAGACTCTGCTATTTTTTCTAACAATTGATGTCTATGCATACAGCAATGCATTCTGCTAAAAAAAAAAAAAAAACCCCTGCATTAAAAAAGAAAAAAGTGAAAAATCAAGATTCAGGAGATAAGAAATGCAGGGATTAAAGTTGCCCACACAGTTTTTAGTCAGGCCTCTTTTGTGAGATTGCCTTATGTCTTGCCTTTAAGTCATGACATCTCTGACAGCAGAGTTCAAGGTCGCCTTAGCGTGAATGTCTACTTCAGGGCTGAAGAATATGCCCAGTTGAGAATGCTAAAATTATGAATAAAAATGGGTAAATTCATCAGTGACATTGTCTGACTGCTGAGAAGCTTATTTATTTATTGGGTAATATTATTGCCCAGAGGTTATTTACACCTGATTAAATACAATAATTTCTGTACACACATACACACAGAGAGCAATGGCACAAGTAGAGATACTCTTTTATTAGGTTTCTTACCTCTGAGATGACCAAAGCAGCATCGGTACATGGCCCACCGACATAGATGTTCTGAAGAGCACAGCAAGGGTGCACAGCAGCGGGGCTGGAGCAGCAGAGTAGAGCCGTGTCATGACTCCAGGCAAGTGTGTACGTAACTGGCCAGCTGCAAAGGCAAAGCACGAGTGTATGCGCAGTGGCACTTCCTGGTTCAGTTGCATTATCCGGATGCAGCCAGGCTGCTGGGTGAGGTTGCTCTCTAACGACAATGGGAGTTTTCAAAACATGGACTTCCTTATCTTGCAGTTGGCAGTTATGCATATTTTAGTAACTTTCAGGTTTGTCATTTAAGCAGCTCATATAACTCTCCGCAGTATAAGCACGGATTCCTCTTATGTTCTAGTACAAGGGAGAGTCATGAAGTCCAAACTCCTGTCCTGCTGTTTTCTAACTCCCTAATAACTGCAGGCTGATAACAGAGTTGATCAAATTCAAAATGGAGTTCATCACAGAAAAGTTTTCTGTACTGCACAAAATGTATTCTGCAGAACTTCTGTCTGCTTCCCCTGCTACATATTAGCATGTCCCTCAGCTTAGCTCTTTCACATGTACTGAGAGCTGGTGTCACACATTTGGGTGTTGACAGGTTTGAAATCTGCAGTAAATTTACCCATTCCAGATTCCAGAAAGAAGGAAGAGAGTGAGAAAATGGTACTTTCAGAGCGTATCCACTGAAACATGCAATTGTTAAGCTATCTTTTGCATGGAGCAATGCTGTCCCCAAAATAAAAAATATCAAAAGTCAAGAGCAAATTTTAATACTTCAGAACCCAACATGACTTCAGCACTTCACAAGCCTCATGCAAGATCAAAATAGTCACAGAGAATTTCTTCATGCTGGGAAGCAAATTCCTCTGGCATACTGTTTTACTCCTGCCAAGCACTGAGCTGTTTCTACACCTTGTCACTACATTAGGCAGCAGCAGTCACTCGGCACATGTTTGGCACAGGGCATAGATGTCTCTTCACAATCGGAACAAGATGTTAGGGAATAATACACAGAAGACATTGTTAGCTGTGTTAAAACAAGTTGTCATAAGGGCAAAATAAGGAAGCACAATGAAAATTGTAAGAGAATGTATAAATGTGTCAGAAGACATGCACTTCTGAATCTGAGCACATGGAAATTAATTAAATCCTTTTGCCTTAACCGACAGCATAATGTTGTAGTGCTGTTGTCTACAAGGGAGTTTGTTCATCACTGCTGTCTGAAATCAGATTTCTGAGACAAAAATAATGATTTTGAGGGAAGCAATAAAACCTATCATCTACACGTTCCTTTTCTTCTCCGTGTTACCTTTACATAACACTGAATTTAACTCCTTAATTGCACTTTTTTCCTCTTCTCTTCAGAGATGTATTAGAAATCCTTCATCTCCCTTTTCACAAGCCAGTGTTTGTCTGTTTAAGGGTTTGTATGGGTAAGACAGCAATCCAGAGCAGAACTGGAATGCCCTAGGGAGAATTTTGTATGAATTGGAATAGCTCTGTCAAACACAAACAAAATACTTCGTAATTCTCAAAGTGCTTGACTTTTCCACGGTATCTCCCAGGCCGCGAGAGATCTGCTTTCTCAAGTAATTGTTCAGAATAGTCTTGCCAGGTTTTGTGGGCATTTCCTGCCCACAAAGCCAATTCACTGTAAGTCTTCCTGTCTGCTTCTTACAATTCCCTTTATATAAGAAATGAAGATGAGCTGAAGGTCAGCATTATGTAAATCACGAGTGCTCAATATGATTGCCCACTGAATAATAAAGGAACCACAGAACTCAGCTAAAGTCACAATTTTGCAGAACCCACTAGATTTGCATTGCAGTTGGCAGCCTGGAGAAATAATTAGTAACACTTTTATTCCACTAAGACCATTCCTTCTCAGATTGTGATTCTTTTAATGCTTTAGCTAGCATGGCACAGAGATCCTTGTTTTGCAAAACAGAGCAAGAAAGCAACATATCTTACTACGCTTCTAACAGGAACCAACGAAGAGTAAGCTCTAATGGGTCTCCTCCATAATTAATACAGTTAATAAATATGACCTACTCTGCCAGGCCTTCCACATCAAATTAAACCTTCACAATCTGATCTGAACATGTTGAAATCAAGACCCTACAAATACATTGTGTTGTACAAATACATACTGTAACCTGACAGGAACCTCACTACAAGAGCAAATGCTTTATTAATAAATATTTGACAATTTTATACTTTTTAAATGAGTGACAAGTGCTCGACTCTATTATTAGAGAGCATTTTCCTTAGGCTAAAGCATTTACACCATTTCAAAAATTCCACTGCTGGTGTGTGCAACTTCTTTTATAAGTTTGTACTCAAATGCTGACACCCTGGACAAAAACCCCAAGTCATGTAAGAGATTCCTGGCTTCTTACATTCAAAATGGCTAACAAAGTAGGTTAATGAAAACAAAGGAGAAGCTAATACAAGGGAGACAGTTACGAAATAAAGGTATATTATCCCTATCTCTTTGCAGCTGGTAATATCTCAAAACCTAGATTATCGCCTGTTTGAGCTTCATCTTTTGGAGGGCATTTGCACACACTAACCAAACTACACACAAGTGAGATGGAGCAGTTTGTGGGTATACTCTGTATTCTGCCTTATGGAAACAGTCTTAAAACTTTCTGAAACAAAACCAGATTGTTTTGTCTCTGATTGCCATATTACTTATGATCAAAATTTCAACTGAAAACAAACTGAATTTTCCTTTTTAATATTTCTTCACAAACCACAGTCTGCGAACAAGTGAAGTGAAGAAAGCTTTGAAAAAAAGGAACGAGAAGAACCTATTGAGTGGGATGTTAATTTGCCTCCCTTTCTAAATTTGGCTCACAAATGCATCTGCATGCATTTTCTCCTTTTGCATTTTTTTCCATCCTAAAAATATTTTTTTGCCAAATTGTAAGAAAAAAGATACATATTGCAGAGAAATTTTTCAAAAAGGTTCCTAACTTTCATTTGATTAAAATGAGATGAGGTCACAGTGGTTCTCTTATCTGTGAGCGGCAACCTAAACCACTTGATTATTGTGTCAGTTGGTATACACAAAAGCACACAAAGTTTACTGTTGCATTTTCCATAGGGCTTTTCCCTTTAAAACCTATAACTGATCTTGAGTCCAGGTTTAGAACTGCCTGCACATGAAGATTCTTTTTAAATTCAAAAAACTGAAACTCAGAATACTGTGAAAACATTATGAAACTGATGAAGAAAAATATACCTCCATTACCATGTAACTAAAATAACTTTTAAAGAAGCTGTAATATTGACATACCATGTATTTACATTCTATTCCTACCCATTTCTCCGGAATTATGCTTTCTTTTATAATTGTATGCCTATCACATATCCTATGCATTTCTTACCCTGTCAAAGTTGAAATACGGAACTCATAAAAAATAACTGGGAAGCAAAGACCAAGATAATGGAGGCTTAATTTCTTTTGCTCATGAATCCTTTTTCAAAACAAAACAAAAAAACAAACAAAAAAAAAATCCTCCCAACTTCAGAATTCCACATTCCCAATGTAAAAAATTTTGAATAAAAAGAAGTGTGAATGCCACATTTGTGTGGGATGTAAATTTAAGACTGTAAGTCAGGCTAAAGGGGATGACTATCATAACAACGACAGTTTACAGTGCAATGTAAGCCAGAAGAACTATCTATATATAGGTGACAAAAATAAGTGCCATCCATTTTGCATGTAAATTTGATCCTTGAGCAATGGGTTTGGGTGCTAACAGCAGTATACTAAAAAACTTTTTCCTCCAGCTCAGATAACAAATTTACTCTAATTATCCAAATTTATGTTAAAAAAAAAAAAAAAGCAAACCCCCAAAAACCCCAAACAACCTAAAAGAAACCAAGATTTGGATTATTTTTTTTTTTTAAATCTCAACTACTATTAGTATCATTTCCTTCTGAAAAAGTATTTTGCATATACCAAAAACTGGTCAGCAGCTACTTTGCTACACTCACATATTTAATTTATAATCCTGTTTTATCATTTGTTATAATCACTTTATTATCTGAGAAGGCAATTAATACTTCGTTCGTCAGGACATCTTTTGGGGGCAAAGACGTGATTTTTATTTGATTTACGCAAATTACTCTGAGTTCTTCTTCCTTTAAGACACAAATAGGGAAATTTATATCCTGGAAAAAGCATGGACTTTCCTCTTGGGAGTTCAGAGGCAATATGCACGTGCTGCTTTGCTTAATGAATGTATTACCCACTTTTGCATGTGGGAGGAAAGCCAGAACTTTTCCCTCTGAAATGGATTAGCACTGGTGTTGGAGGTGGGCAGATGGTAATTTTTGCTTCAAACTTAGAGTCCTGCTCACAAAAGAGTCTTGTGAGGTAAAGTGCAGGTGTTAATTGGCCACGGGTCTCTGCTAGTGCAGAAAGAGAAATACGAGCCGTGTGGCCCAACAACTTTTTCCTGGTAGTGAGTGTGTACATCCAGGAAACAACTGAAGCAGGCCCAGCACTTTTCACCAGTTTCAGAAACATGCATTCCTCATGGTCCCAACTTCTAAACCACTATTTGAGAGACTTTATAAGCCTATCACAGTAGCCACTTCTCAGAAGTGAAGAGAGAAGGTTGGAATTTCACCTTACAGTCTATTCTCCTTTGAAGAGGCACTGACACTGCAACCACTTGTCCTCATTACCCTGGAAAGAACTAGGCTCCAAACCAGAGGCTTTTTTACCAACAGATTCCGAAACCATCTTGTGTGCAACTCTGAAGCTCAAGCAAAGATGATCAGGTGTACATCTAAAGAATTTACTCAGTTTTAACAGAAATTGGCAGATCTGAACCTTTATCTGAACAGTTTTCTTCTCCTGATAAAATGCAATGACTTTTTCTAGAAATACAGCATCTTTAACTTTACTCTGATCTTTTTAATCAGAACAGTAACTATTTTCAATTCATTCTTTTTCAAAACACAATTGTAAATGCAATGGATAAAAGGGGAAAAATATTTGTTTTAAATTCAGTAACAAGAGGCTGAGACCAATTCTCCAACAAGGCAAAGTGCTGGGTCCTGCACTTGCATCATAACAACCCCATGCAGGTTTGGGGAAGAGTGGCTGGAAATCTGCTCGGCAGAAAAGGACCTGGGGATGTTGGTCGACAGCAGCTGAACATGAGCCAGCTTGTGCCGCGGAGGCCAAGAAGGCCAACAGCATCCTGGACCTGTATCAGAAATAGTGTGCCCAGCAAGGCCAGGGCAGTGATCATCCCCCTGTACTCTGCACTGGTAAAGCTGCACCTTGAATCCTGTGTTCAGTTTTGGGTCACTTATGACAAGAAAAACATTGAGCTGCTGGAGCATGTCCAGAGAAGAGCAGTGAAGCTGGTGCACAGTCTAGAGCACAAGTCCTGTGAGGAGCAGCTGAGGGAAGTGGGGCTGTTTAGCCTGGAGAAGGGAAGGCTCAGGGGGGACCTTACCACTCTACTACCTGAAGGGAGGCTACAAACAGGTGGGCATTAGAATCTTCTCCGAAGTAACAAGTGATAGAACAGGAGGAAATAGCCTCAAGTTGCACCAGAGGAGGTTTAGACTGGATATTAGAAAAAATTTCTTCACCAAAAGGGTTGTCAAGTATTGGAACATGCTGCCCAGGGAGGTGGTTGAGCCACCATAGGTGCAGATGTGGCACTTGCAGACATGGTTTACTGGTGGGCTGGACAGCATTAGGTTAAAGTTTGGACTAAAGGTCCTTTCCAACCTAAATGAGCCTAGGACTCCAAAAATCTCCAACGTCACATGGCATTGAAATCAATGGACTAGTGGCTTTTCACATTGGTTTGTACTATTGCCTTACTGTTTATTCAAATTGCTCTTCTGGGATCAGTACATATCTTTAAAGGCATTTAAAAAGAAAGGGAACAAATTTTTAAGAGATAGGTTACTAACTACGTGATTCATGTTTTCCTTCTTGCCATTCAAATCATAATTTTCTTCAAAATCTTCAAAATCACCTTGGAGGAAGCCCGGTTTAGCAGCCATTCCTACCTAAAGGCTCAGATCCTGGAGAGCACATAAGCCAACTGAAATGATCATGTGCTGCAGTCCTATAACTGGTTCAGTACAGAACTGAAGTCTAGAATATGAATTTAATGGTAACTTTAATGGAAAGACTCCACTGATGTTAGAAGGCGTTCATCAGTCAGGCACTGGTTCTACAGTTCATGCATATTCTGTTGTGAGAGTCTACCCAGTTTTCAGCTGCTTGTTTCCAAATACATGCTTACTTCTGTTTGTAAATGCTACTGCTTTTTTCTAGACAGAGCAAAAGGCTTTTTCCTGGGTCAGAACCACATCTAGAATAGAGGTTTCAAGCAGAAATATGCAACTTTCTGTAGTACATTATTTAATGTACAAGATATCGTCTTTTTCTCTGTAACTGTGATCAAACATAAACATAACTAAGTTTATAGATAAACTGACCTCTACTTTAATTAACAGAAGCTTCTCAAAAATAATCATGTCCCAAACAGTCTGCATTGTCTATTTCAAATTGCCAGCCTGATTTACACTAATTTCAAGATCTCAGATACAATAATTACAGGCCGGCAGTTCCACTCTCACCATCAAGATGAACTATAAAGTTACTATTTTGCCCAAATCTTTGTAAGGCAAAGCATCTATATTTGTAAGGCCATATCAATTCTGTTGTTCTGCAGGAATTCAGGTTTAAAGGATTTTCTGCCTTTTATACTTGAGAGAAATTTAATAGTTTGTAGCATTATTTTTCTAGATAAAAGGTGACAAAGAATTAGCTAAGTTCCCCCAACACAGACAGATTGTTCCAAGCAACACAGGCAAACACAGAAAGACAGTCAATTGCTCTAAAAAATCAGAATTTACAAAACTCCCCAACATTTTAGTTTTTAACTAATGAGGTTACAAAACATGAAATACAGTTTTATTGACTAATCAAGATCAAATTATTTTATCCTCAGAAGTTTATTTTGATCTGTGTGATATAATTAAGGTATTGAAACAGTACATTTCTTTAAAACCAAGGAAATTGTATTAATCAATAATTAAGTTAACTTCTTTAACTTCAGCTAACTTCACCTAAGAGTTATGTTTTTGCACCAGTAGGAAAAGGCGTAGCTATTAAAAATTCATTTGCACTTGTCTGATTTTCACTCCTCTGCAAAAATGATGTCACGGCTTGAATCTGAGCAAAGTAGTTTTTTGCCCAGATATGCTTATGCTTTATTCTGTGAATAAATGCTGCTTCGTAAGCCTGAAAGGAAAAAAATCCAAATCCCATTAAATACAATTAAAATTATCTAGCAATCTACATGTTGCTTCATATTTCAGACAGTATAAATAGTGACCCTTTAATGAACTAAGGCAAATAATTTATCTGTATATGATACATAATGAAATACTTTGTAGTCCTATACTGCTACCTTATGGTCCAATAGTGAAAATTACTAAGCACTCCTTGAGTAATATTAGTCAACTTTTACAAACAAAAAAACTTCTGGCATTTTTTTATCTGTACAAGATAAAATTTATTTATTTTCAGGTAAGAACATTCATACTTGGCTTTGAAAATTAAAAAAGGCAATACTTAAATATTAACATTTGCAAGGTAATGACTGTAGGAAATTTCCTTGATAAAAATCAAGCGATTATTTACAAATAATCATGGCAGCATTTTGCAGCATTTCAGTTGGCCTTCAAGTCCAATGGTGACATTTTCCTGAATTTCTACTGATTAGTAGTAGTTCAGATGATATCATAAATAAACAGATTAATTAGCTAAAAAACCCTTTGCTATCACTTTAGTCATCATTATGAATAACTGCTATTAAATAGAGTGCTTGAGAGGCCTCTGGTTTTTGTTTCAGTGAATAAGAAACAATGATTCAACTTACAACATTCTAACTTTGCCTCATTTTCTTTATTTCACACACAGTTTTTGTTGAACAAAGCTTTGGCCATTACCAGTGAAGGAAGCTGACTCCTCTTTTTGTAGCAAGAGCTAAGGGAAAATATCTTATGATTTTAGGTAGAATTGCATACCTCACCTGTTGCTCTTCTGGCCTAACTTCCACCTCCACTGAAGCTCTGGATCTAAGTTAATGACATCTCTTTGACTATGACATCCAGTCTTACGAAGTTAAACCAGATCAGTGCATAATCAGAATTGTTTACCATGTTTAGATATGGAATTTGAAGGGAGTGGTGTAAAAACACAGTTCCGATGACAACTTTAACACATTCATGAGTTTTTTAACTCAGAACAGCAATTATATTTTACTGCTTAATTGAAAAAAGATTATGTTGTCAGGGGTACTTAAATGACATCTATGTAAGAAAGCAAATTGAGACAAACTTTATTATGACTAAGGCCTAAGTTCTAAACAAAGCACCATACTGTGACTTGATGATAAATTTATAAGGCCAAAAACTAATGAGGCTAGAGCATGTGCAAGAGCACAGGCACACAACTGTTGTATTATTTATGGTTAGTCTTTTGTAAGTTTTTTATCCAGGCCAGTTCTCGTCTGATCTCAGCTGGGTGAAAGAGCATAGACATGGCACTGTCATCAGCAGGCAGCCTGGATGAGGCCACTTAGCTTCTTGCATTTCAGGAGAGAGAATCAGGGCAAGAGATAGCTCAGGTACATGGATATGAGTTGCACATGTCAGCTGCCCTCTGGACTAGTGCCTGTCTTATTTAATTATATAAATGCAATCATTCAAATAGTCACAGTGGGTCAATTTAAACATGGATGAGTGTAAGGACTAAATTTGGCCAAACAATATTAGTCACAAAATTCCATTAAAACATAACTATTGTAAAAAGTTAAGCCCATCAAATTTTACCTTCTGAAGGTCACACAGTTTAAGATGTGCATCTGCCTCATCTTTAGTGAGAAGAATAGTGTTCCATGGAGACCATTCATGCTGCTTATCCCACCTGACCATAACCAAATCATAGAGGTCACTGGAGGCACTGAGTGCTGACTGACAGCCCCATATTTTCTCAATCAGGTATTGCAGATCTTGATGCTGAAATGGAAAACATGGTTCAGAAGGAAAAAGCATGTTTCATTCTCCAACAAAAGCACTGTAACCATATAAGAATCCAAATAAAACTTCGAGTAATAAATTTTCTATGTGTATGTGATATAATCACTTGGTTAAAGAACATCCAGATGTACGCCTCTTCCTTTAGCATGGTTTGGCAATTATTAACTGCATTTTTCTTGTATCACCTCTAAAAGACTACATTCTTACTTTGATTGTTCCTGCCAATGGTAATTCATATCTTCCACTAACATGCTGATTGCTTAACCACTCTTAAAAAGCTTCCTAAATCTCATGTTGGTTTTTTTCCTCATCGAGCATGCTTAAGCCTGTTAAGAACTTTTTGGATAATAATAATCCATCTCTGCCATTACTGAGATGACTCCCCCATTTCATTTTTGGATTAAGAATTAATGTTATTTGATAAATGAGCTATTACAGTACTAGATTACTTAAAGTTTATATACAATCAGAATAATCTGGCCTAGAAAATGTGGAAAATTAGGACAAGAAAAACTTCCACCTGTGACAGACTCCAAATCACTGCCTACTTTGCTTTCTTCCCCTCCCTTTGCTGCTGACATATGGAGAGCTTATTGCGCTCATGATACTGTTGCTCATTTTACCAAATAAGATTAAAGATGAGGTTGCTATGATACAATATTAGCAATAAATAACAGAAGGTCTGTTTGTAAAGGTTTCCCAGTACAGAAAGGCTTTAAAATGTACTTTTAACCTAGATCTAAGGTTAATTTACATCAATCTTAATTTGTTTAATTTATTACCAGCCATCTGAAATCACTACTAAATCTTGATAAACACAACCTCTTGAATGAAAGAAAAAAAATAGTAATTGGGACAGCAATTACTACTCTGGCAGGTATTTCTGTCACCCTCCATTAGAAGAGTTTTATCTACACAGTCAGTAAAAAACAGATTTTTAAGAAGGTTTTCCTCCAAGCTACCCACTTAAAGACTCATTCCTCTAAAAAGAAATCTTGACCTAATTAAATAATGGTATTTACATGTTACTTATTAAATTCCTGACAAAGGATGAATAAAACTATAAAAACACAGTGCTTCAGTGAAATGCAGCTTAATGTATACTTATCCATCTTGCTCCCAGAATCCAGGAGCCTGTGAAAATTCTTGTCAAGGAAAATGTAACATAAAAGGGATGCTTAGAACCTCCACTGGTAATAGGTCTGATTTCAAGAATATAGGCCTAGACCTAAATCTAGTCTTAAAAGTGGTCCTACAGAGTCTCCTCTATTCGGTTTCACTAATTGTCTTCTGTTTTCAGTACTTCCTCCTTTTCACAAAATTTCAGATAATTTCTATATCTTCCTCTTAGAAGCCAAAAATTTGCAAGCAGACACATTAGCAAGTACTACTATTTCTGTACTAAGCTACAAGTCTCAAAAGCTACCTGAACTTGCACAAACCTATACTGAGGTATATAAAGGCCCATGTAAAACAGATCTATAATTTAATCTTTCCTGGATTACAATTATTTTTTCTACCTGAAAAATAGGCAAAAGCTTGTATTCTGTTAAAACTTCTCAGGTTATGGGGAAGAGTTTGATTTAAGAGACAACTTCTGCACTTACTAAAGGTAGACATACATTTTTTTTTCTGAAATTTTAGTTAATTAATTTCAAATTATGCTCCTCCCCTCAATATGTTCTGTGCTCACAAGAAACAGAAACAGCCTTCAAGTACTGTCATCGAACAGGTTGGGAGCAGGTATCATTGAATGCTCAGCAGGTGAGACTGGGAAACAAGGGTAGGCAGCAAATCAGTGAAGGAGTTAGGTGTATGTATAGCTCCAAATGAATACAACATTGCCATCAGGATGTGCTCATCAAGATAACTCAAAACCACAGCATGTGCCATCAATTCTAAGGAGTATGGCCTAGTTAAATACTCTGAAAGAATAAAAAGCAGTCTCAGGACCTGACATATTTGCTGAACAAGTTCATTTTGATACGAAAAAGGTCTTTAGCTGCAGTAGCCATAACTTACTGGAGCTACCATAACTCTCACCAACTGTTTTTAGCCTTTTAAGCCTCAGCAGCACTTCCATTGGTGGTCAATCCAAACACAATTAAAATCAGTATGCAGGAGATCTCAAGAAAAATCTTTTATCTTATCAGAAAAGTCTTGCATCCATCCACAATACAACCACAGCCAGTAACGGTACTTTACTGAGCAATGAATGAAGCTGTCATAGCTCATGCAAAAGACTTTAAGTTGTGCCCAAGTAATTTCTAGATGCCCCAGAACTGTTTTCTGCATATAAGAGCAGAAGGGGACAGATGGCTGTTGAGAGGTGAAGGGAGAATACAAGCAAGTAGCTCATTAAAAAAAATAAGGAAATACTAGGAAAAAACCCAAGGAAATTAGTGATTTTAAGGTACAAACGCCTGCTTAGATATTTACAACTCTAAAGAAAATAAATTAATTTGGATGAAAATGACACAGTATCTAGGGATGCTGCAGTGGTACAACCACTAATGGAACTGCATGTGAGGGCTTTCAGTGCCAGAAGTTAAGAAGCAGTTATATTCCAGTGTACCAATGGCCACCAGCCATCACAAGTGATTTGAAGAATGTTGACATATTAAATAAAGTGAGACACAGACAAAAAACTTCCCAGCCTAAGTGAAAACAACATGAATGAAGAACATCTACAAAATCCAGGTTCTTTGATCATATTTCTTAATACAGGCATGATAATTAAAGAATCCCAATCTTTCTCTTGGCAACTGCCATTGGCAAAGTGCTAAACCCTCTCCTAATAAATGCAAAAGAGTAAAACTTCCAACTATATAGATATTCTACTGAGATATAACAGATATGTCAAAACCTCAGCTCCTTTATCTTTTCCTTCTGGGACTATAAAACAATTTATTTGTATTACTAAACCAGTCTAAATAATGGGGCCCAAAATACTTTACTAGCATTATGTCTTGAAGGATATTATAATCACAAAAACATTACTATCACTTTGCAGATGGTGGTAGTATCTTTAAGCAACAGGATGGCCATGGGAGAACCAGAAGAAGAATTTGGATCACTCCCTTCTTTGACCTTGTCAGCTAGACTTCTACCTTCTTGTGATGTACAGCTTGTAATCACTTCTGAAATTACGGCTATACTTCAGAAGCTTAAGTGCTGCTTCCTTATGGTATGTAACATTCCCTGTCACAGGAAAAAGCTTTGTAGCTCTTAATCTATTTCTCAACCTGTCAACAACATACACAAAATAAAGGAAAAATTACAGTCAGAGCCATTGTTTTTATTAGCAATGCTCTTTTAGACAGTACCTGAAGTAAGAAAACAATTTTAGCATCATCCTGATAATCGGCTTCAGACTTCCTGAGGTTTTCTAGTATAAGTTTGCACTTCAAAAACGTTTCTCGGTGCCGAGCCTCATTATCAAGCTTGCAACACAAGCGACATCTGCCAGTAGTGTGGGTAGTAGCAGGAATAGGAAATGCAGTAGACGGTAAGTAATTTTTGCAACTCTGACAGCAGTTCACATTTTTATAAAGCTTTAAGGGATCTGGTGGAACCTAGAAAGATTAAAAAAAAAGTTAATTTACCACGAAGTACCTTTGTATCACTTGTGTGCTACCCTAACTCTGTCAGAATACACTGCACATATATTCATGCAAGTATTTGAATATGTGAAAGCTAGAAATAGTTATTTTAACATACCCAATAGGTTTGTTTTTAATAAAGACCAAAAGCCACTGTATTTTCTTACTGTACTTGTTAAAATCAGTTATATAAATCAGCCAATTCATTTTTAAGCTATTGACAATACTAGACATTACGCTCCAGTGCTCTTGCTGACTATTATGCAGATTGTCAGCCATTCTGGAAAGACAACACAGAGAAAACAGAAACTAAGCCTTCTGGATTTAATTTTTCATATAGAATCTGCCCTTTATGTCAAAGATAAATCCCTGTGATTATGTGCATATTAATATTTTGGCATAAGAATATAAAGTCATCAGAGCCAAAAACAACATGGGGAAAATAATAAGCTAAACTTGCTAATGATCTCCTCATCGCACATTGCTTCATGGGTTCTGGAAAAAAATATAATGCAGTCTGTGCAGAGGGCCCAAGTCTGTAATTGGATAGTTTGAGCAGCCTTATTATCCAGCTACCTATTGAGGTCATCTGCCCTTTTTTGCAAACAACCTGAGGATTTGGTCACTTTATTGACTGTCTATTGATGAATTCCCATCTCTTTTATGGTCCACACAAGGTTACAAATTTCAAATAGAAAAAAAGATGCAATTCAGACTTCAACTCAGTGTACAGCCAACCAAAAGCTACAGAAGACAAAGATCCCCCATATCCAGTCTCTGCTATGACACATTTAGGTAACTCTGTGTGTAAACCTAGTGTAAAATAACTGTTAGTTGGTTCTAAATCTGATTAACATCTACTGACAGATACTTTACCTCTGAGATATCATCACCCACTGTAAGAGGAATACTCTTCTGACAGATGCAAAATACATCTTGCTGCCTAAAGCAGCAACCTGTGTTAGTGAATCATATTTTTAACTGTAATCTGTAGTCAGAAATAAAAACAATCACACACCTTTGAAAGGCATCTACCACTTTCTCTGCTACCTAGCTATCTTCTTACCATGAAGTAGCAACTGGTTGTACAACAGAAGCTCGTAACAACTCTTGCTTAGGTGCAAGCTCATTAGACATAACTTTGACAATGGCAACATTCTTCCTTTCTGGAAGGGATGCTGCCTTTGTCCAGTGGAAAGAAGATAACCACTCTCTCTATTTGTTCCTCATTTGCTATTACATTTTCCTGTTACCATCCCATAAGATCTATCATTTACAATTCTCAGAATTTTTATTTCATACATAGAGTTCCTGGGCTCTCCCAGTGCTACCAACCACCTGTCAGGTTCTTACACCCATATCTATGCCCCATGCTTCCTATATGACTATTTAAGCTTATTTTTGTGAAGCCTGTGTACTTGCTACATTTTATTTCTTGAAGAACTCCTCTAGCAATTTTACAGCAAAGGGTAAAATAAAAAAGCTTTCCATTCTCCTTCTCCACCATCCTTAGTTCGATGGGCACTATGTCAGACTGCAAAACAGGAATAATACCTTAAGTATCTTAGCAACTTCAGGGTTAAACTTCGGAATTTTAACAAACTGAAGAAATAACGTACAAATTCTTTTTCTTAGTCCTTCCAAGTTACATTCTTTCACATCTCTTGACATAAGATCAATTTCCCTGTCAATTAATTCCATGATTTCCTGTGTTAATTTACACTCATGTTCCTGGGGGGAAAAAAAAAAAAAAAAATCACAAAGAAAATGGAAAACAAACCACAACAGCAAGGAAGCAAACCAAATAATTCTAATGCAGATATGAAAGCAAACTATGGATTCTATGCCAATGATCATTCATACCTCTCCATGTTCACACAAGAACATGTTCATAGAAGAACCCCTTAGTGTCTTAGGAAAACAACCTCCAAGAAAACTAATATAAAGAACTACAAAACTGAAAATGCTTACAGATTCTGCTTTAAGGTGGCCTGTATATATGGCCAAAGCTGTAAGGAACCATAAGCTTGGAGGCATTAAAAAATGCTAAACAGAGGCATACAACATGCAAAATTTCCAGTCTCCATAAACCCAAGAAGTATCCCCCAAAGGAGCTTCCTTTGAATAGGACAGGAAATAGGAGAGGAGGTACAGTGTATATACACAGTAGATGGTTTAAAAAATGCCAACATGAATACTGACTTGTATTGAGATGGGCAGGAGTTTATAAAGCAGCAGTGTTCCCAGCAGTGCTATATGGGCTTTAAATCAAATTCTGGTACTACCAAAGCAAACAGTGTTTGACGAGGAAGCAGCATTCTCTTCTAGCTTGACATCAACAAGTTAACAAGTATCCTGAAAGCAGTTTGAAATTCCTAATATTCTTTTTGTACATGACTACATATATAAAACAAATACGAAAGGCTGAAAGAAATTCAACCAGCTTCTGATTCACTGGGAACACTGGCAGCAGCAATGGGGGCGGGGAATAAAGGATAAAGGAAAAAAAAATCCCAAACCAAAACTATTTGCTGCCCAAAAAACTGGTAACCTAAACAAACAGAAAGATGAGGTTCTAAACAGACATTTCAAAGAACCCTGAAAAATTACTAATAGCCACTTACAACTCTGCCATGGTTTTCATCAAGTTGTTACAAACATTAAGCTAAACTTTGCACTAAAACTCTATTATGCACCAGTATACAAAAATTCTAAAACCATGGCGTTAAAATTCTAACACAACTTCAAGAAAAATGCGCACATCACAAAATGACATATGAATTTAAGGTATATCTGGAATGTAAATTACCCTCATGCCAGATGGTACAGGAGGCTTTCTCATGTTGCCAGTTGATCATCCTGGCACCTGTCTGCCAGAAGAAGCACTGCTTGTGTGTCAACACAACTGATTGTATCTTTGGGAAGTACTGCTTCAAGCTAAACAAAGATAGAAAAATAAGACATACCTTCACTGTACGTCTGAGTGTTAGTAGCACATCTATCCTCTCATCTTGTGGGATGTCAGTCATACTAATGCTGCGGTAGATTTCCAATAGTTCTCTGGCACGGAGTGTGAACTGCGTATCCATTTCAGTGATTTTTCCATCATATGCTTTCCATCTCTTAGGTTGCGCACACTTCAGAAACAATTTGTATAACTCTGAGCTCTTATAATCTGATCACCAGTTAACAAGTGCATTACTTTACATCAAAGTTCACCAGAGTAAATAGGGACTTAGCATTAATGCTTGACTAATACGAAAGGCTAACTCTACTGTCGATATTTATATTCCTTTGTTGTAGGTCCTGAAATCTGGACTTAACAGTATATTAAAAGTAAAAAATATTCTCCTACAGAGATATGCGCTACTTCTCTAAAGCAAATTTACTGCCAGTAGTGTTAAAATACATTTGCTCTGTAGTTCATCTTGCCCTCATAAATCCCTCTAAACTATCAGTAAAAATCAATGGGACTGTTGATTGTGTAAAGATTGCAAATTTAAGGCCTTAGACTTACTGCAGTACAAAATATCTCCAGGGAACTGTTCTATTTATGCTAGCTATACAGATAGACATGAGGTATTAGCAAAGACTTTGTTAAAGCTGACTAAGGCAAAGAAGGAGTTACAGCTTATCAGATACTTCACCAAGCTTCTTGTTTGCTAACTTAACCACATACCTTACTGCTACCACTTCAATCGTTTCTTTAACTTCTATAGATATGAGAAGTTACACAGCGTCAGCTGCCCCAATCAGTTTGTACAGTCCAACTATTCACCCCTTTTAAGAAGGCTGGATCTGGTTGCAAACCACAATGTTACACAGGGATGTAGGTGTTTAAATCCAATAGAAAGACAAGTATTCAAAACCCTCTCCCTATCACAACCTAACTCCACTCCCTTTCCTTAACTGGGACAGCTCTTTGGAACCTCATTCTGTGTATTAATTATTCTCTTTCACTTTATTTGGAAGTTGACAGCTCACAAAAACCTGTGAGCTTCACTTTGCAGTCTCAGTGTGAGTTAACTACAGCAACACTTCTTGCAGCATTCACATGACTAATAGTTTTCTGGATATGACCCCAGCATTGACATAATCATTATTTTGACTAAATACACATGCTTGCTATGGTGATAAGTCATTAAAATGCCAAGAATGTTAGGTAGAATAGACATGTTTAGTCACCAACACAATCAAAATGGAGCTTCCCTCACTTTTAGATAAACAAATTATAAAGTTACACAAGCAAAAGGAAGACAAAATAATCAGGGAAAAAGGATTTAACATTGAATAACTGACATTTTTGACCTTCCGCAAAACCAGAAAGAGGCGATTTCCTCCATGTCAGCAAAAAGTGAGCATTCTACTTCAACTTTACCACTGTTTCACTATCTCTGTACAGTACTACGAATTCTAAAAAAAAAACCCAAACCAAACCAAGCAAACAAAAAAAAAAACCAAACCACCAACACTTAGAAGCTGTTTCATGCTTTAACTCCTTCATATGGCAGACTGGCAAAAATTACCTTTTCCTTTAGAATAATTAATTTAGTATCTACATTTGATCCTCTTCAATGAAATCATTTATTACATGACAGGAAGGCCACCTGCTTATGCTAAGGTGAGGCAATGGCCAGAGTTTCCCTTAGGAAGTAGTTACTAAAATTTGGTTCCCCTGATAAATTTGCAACAACCCATATATGAACTAACAGTCTTGGTATTCCACTCTGCAAATGATCCTTAACACAGACCAACTACCTTATTATAACCTCTGAATTATTCAAAGATAAAATATCTGTAACTTCTGTAGTTTTTATTACTACCTCATTGTAACTGGGTATTAGATAAAGTAAAATAATTTGGAAAAAAAAAAAAAAAAAAAAAGATGCAGTGTTTTCCTGTTTTCCTGAAAAAAACACCAAAACAGATGTCTCATCAATATGAAGATTTCCAGTATTTCAGAAAGAATCACAGGCGCTCTGACTTTAGGACTATTTTCATGTATTCAAGATTGATGTAAGAAAACTAAAACTTTGATATTTTTTGCCAGCTTTCTCTTGCCTTTTAGTCTGCTGGCAGTGCTGCAGAATTTACAATAATCCAGTTATCTGGACTACTTGAGAGAGCAAATTTGCTATAAACTGCACTCTGCTGGCAATGCATGAAAGCAGAAAAGAAAAAGCACCTAAGGAGAGAAACACAGCATCAGAGACATAGAAAAAGGTAAGAAAAGTAAAAAATAAATAAAATAAAATAAATAAAAATCCAATCCCTAGGTTGAGTGGAGAAATAGCACAAAGCGTGAAAGTTATGAATTCAGTGACAGGTAATAATTACACAAGTTCCTTTAAGAAAATGATTGCTATATAGAAACTTAATCAAGTACTTCCCCTTCAAAGTACAAATGCTGAAGAAGCATGAGTACACAAAAAACAAACTAAAACAAACTAGAATGCAGTACACGCACAACCAGTAGCAACCATTGTAAAAGCATGAGTAGGTACATGCTTAAAGTAGCAAAGAAGCAAACGAAGGTTTCCATGGAGAAGCAAGTTTCATATTGCATTGGATACTGCAGCAAAGTGAAATGCTTGCAGTCTTCAGATGTGAAAGGTATTACTTTAACTGGCAAGTGTCTAGAGTAACATTATCAGCTCAAAGGTCAAGAAATAAGTGAATAATCTATAACCTAGCACTTCACTAATGAATTTCTACTACAGTTTGAAGTGTTTAAATTGCACTGCTACAGTCATAACAAGCCATACATTTAATATTGAGATTTCAAAAATTCTTTTTACTTATTTCTTAAGAAATGCAGAAATTACTTTCTCTACCTCTGAATTAGGCTGCTATCTATGTCAACAGCTCAGAACACTTAAAGCTCTATAGCTGACATAAAAAAATAAAAAAATATGAAAAGAAAAAAGTTTCAGTAGTTCAGAACTCATGAGATTTTCAAATTAAAAAGAAAGCAATTTCTTCAATGGAAAAACAAAATTAGTAGCAAGTGCTTCAGAAACATGTCTACTACTTGGAAAGAGAGAAAATCTCTTGTCTGTCATGTGTCTCCAGGATCTCCAAACGTCAATTGTCACTAAGGATTCTGGTACTGAAGAGCATTTTGCTTCTGGTTCCTAGATGTAAAAAAGCTTGTGAGAGTATGTACTGGCAGTAATCTATACAGGGCAGGACATTGGAAAGCAGTCCTTAATGGAAAAATAAAGGTAGAAACTCATTTAAGAGACAAATATATTTGTTTCTTCTGAGAATATAACAAAATATATTGCAAATAGCAGAAGCAAACATTTAGTTATTAATTAACATTTATTCTATTAAATAGAAATCATTCAAGGTTTTAATATCCTAAATATTCCTTTTTGATTCCTAAATATTTAGTTTTGCACTTTCATCAAAACACTTTTTACAGTCCAGATCCCACACATCAGTAATAAAAAGAATGAAAAACAGGGTGGGTTTTTTAAGATAAAACTCCCATTTTACTTTTGAGCACTAAACGGTCAAAATTAAAAAAAAAAAAATAATTATAATAATAAAAAAAACCCAACCCCATAAAAAAAACCTATTTCTGTTGCAGCATTTCTTTTCATAATTATATCACTGATTCGGAGAAATCTCCAGGACCTCGCCAACAAAGTTTAAATTGACAAGCAGGTATCCTTTATCACTGTGCCGGGAGACACGGGGAATAGCTCCTCCTAGTGTGTCTGGTCAGAGCATCAACCAGGCTGTGATTATACTGTCCTTAAACATATACATTCATTAGATTACACACATATTCACTGAGTTACTTATTACATCATACTTCTAGAATTCCTCCTGCATGCACACTAAAATGTGGCAATGGGCTTTGGGACCCCTGGTGGTTACTTCTTCATCATCTTCCTCTTCATCACTTCATTTTAGGATTGTTGTCATGTCAGTAACCACCAGGCTGGTTCTGGCCAGTTCTTGAGCAATGCTTATGTTAGCCATCTCTATAGCTGCTAAAAAAGCCTAACATCCTTGAAGTTACTTATTTACAACCCCATTCTTCAATCAACCCCATTCTTCAAGCGACCCTATTCTTCAATCAGCCCCATTCTTCATCACATACTATGAAAACAGCCAGAAAGTAAACTTTTTTTTTTTTTTAGGGGATGGATGGCTGGGTTGTCTACCTAAAAAAAGGCCTAAATCATGTTTGTGTATGAATGCTCTTGTTTTACATACGAAAGCCTGACGCAGACTTGCGTTAAATTTCTTCCTTAAGATCATGCAAGAATAAGACCTCAAGCTAAAGTTCTAATGGATCTGAAACTAGTGAATTAATAACCGAGTTCAATATGATGTAAATTTCAGTCAAAGTCCTTTTGGTTTTCTATCCTGTACATGGAAGAGAATAAATGTTTTCTTTAAAGAGAGACATATGATGACCAGAGACCTGTGCTCAACTTGGAAATTGATCATTCTGAATTGTTAGAATTAGAGCCTTTAATGCTGTAAAACAGTGCCATTTGAAGCACGTTCTTTATGCAGAATACTACATAATGAAGGGTCTATAAGGATGCTGGGAGGGACTCCTCATTAGAGACTGTAGTGACAGGACAAGGGGTAACGGGTTAAAAATTAAACAGGGGAAGTTTAGATTGGATATAAGGAGGAAGTTCTTTACTGTGAGGGTGGTGATGCACCGGAATGGGTTGCCCAGGGAAGCTGTGAATGCTCCATCCCTGGCAGTGTCCAAGGCCAGGTTGGACAGAGCCTTGGGTGAGATGGTTTAGTGTGAGGTGTCCCTGCCCATGGCAGGGGGGTTGGAACTAGATGATCTTAAGGTCCTTTCTAACCCTAACTATTCTATGAGTCTATGATTCTATAATACAAAGTTCATTCACTCAGTGCTATTTTTTAATGTTATATATACACACCTGAGATTTATATTAGACACAGGTAGTTAATAGTCTTAATGATGCACTATTAGTCCTTCAATCAGTCACAGATCTAGGAAATTCTCAGCTTGGAAAAATAAATTTACTGAATTGTATTGACTTGAACAACTAGATAATTCGGATATTTATAACATTAACATCCACATAATTAACTGTTAAGCTACAAAAGTTACTTTTGGCAGGTAGTTTGCAGATGTCTTTTCTGTTCCTGTACCTTGTTATTTTTTATTTTCAATCTAAAATTACATCACTGACCTTATTCAGAAAGTGCAGTATCGCTTTTTGTCGATTCTCCTCATCGGCATTTAGTTTGTGTCTCCCAATGGAAGCAATCAACTGTGCCTCTTGTTCCAGAAGTCCACAAAGTGCTGCCTTTCTTTCAGCTCCAGTAAGAGTTCTGTTAATCTGCTCAGTCTCCTCCTGCCTCCATACTACAGATATAAATATTGTGGGTACTTTTTACAATGTGTTTTCCAGTGAATGTTCTGATTTCATATTTAAGAAATAATATAATTTTTAATGTTCATTAAAAGCCAGTTTCTATGTTAGAGAATTGATTATAATGCATATTTTCAACACACACAAAATAGCCCAGAAATTAATGTAAATTATACATATGTTCTGTGAGAGTATGTGTGTTTACATCAACTCCAAACTGCCAATTCATACTGCAAACTCAAAAATGGGTTAGGAGAAAAAGCTGCTCTGTGTGAGAAAAATAATTTAGCTCCTGTGGAAACATGTATGGAAAAGGTATAAGCAATAGGGACTTTTTACACAATTGCTCATCAAAGCCACAAGAAAATATACCATAGAGATCTTCTCACCAGATTAAGTTCAGCATCTTACTGTTTAGTGCTTCCATCACTATTCCTGCTTCTCCCTGCATAAATGAGTAAAATCTAAAGAAGGCTGAACTCTTCCAAAATGGAGATAAAACTTGACTGACAGTCATGTTTAGCACTCCAGGTCTTACAGTGAATATTTCACTGGTATCACCTTTTGCCACCTAAAGCAGATGGAAGTGCATTAATAATTAGACAGTATTTGCTTTACTCTCCTGTTCTACAACAGAAGGTGGAAGGAAGTAGCATGCAAACCACAGGATGGACATCACAGCAGCACTTCAACTACTACCTGCTGTACAGAATCTGGCCTTATGACTCTTACAGTCAAATCACCAGACCACAGGTACCAGTGGCACTTACAAGCTAGACTACTTAATGACACAAAGATACAAATGTATACATATGTGTCTATCATGGTTTATTTTTGTAGTACCTATTTCTTGACTATAACTAGTGATACACAGAATACCAGTACAGAAATCTGTCAGTAAAATCAAATTGTGTTTTCTGAATAGTGTTTTCCTTTGCATACATTGTAACAATTCTTGACTTCTCTGAAGAATTTGTTCCATTTCAAATACCTCTAGAGTTCTGTAGGAAATTTTATAAGATAAAAAAATGCAGCATTCCTGAAATCTTGCAAATCCCAGCATTAAAGAAAACAATCCAATATGTGATACACAGTTACTGTATCAGGTAAGAGTAGATGTAGAAGGGAAAGGAGGAAGATTTAGTTTCTGCCTGTGGCTTCCTTATCTACAATACCTTACGTTTTCCATTTTAAAATGTTACAATTCATTTCCTTAAGGCTCTCTAAGCTTTGGTATTAATATAAAAGTTGTCTGACAAGTTCTGAGTACCCAAAGCTATATTTTTAAATAAAGTAATTTCAACAAACAAAAGCACTTCAGAATTAATTTACATTAAGTTTTATATGCCTGCAGGGGGCAGCAACATCAAAGATAGAGGTAATAAATACAGTAAGCAATTTTGTGTGTACAGAAATGAAAAAGCTGTCAGTTACCATCAATACTCACCTCCTGACTCACCATATATATGCAACCAAATTAAAAACATTCCTCTTAGATTATCTGTTCTGTAGGCAGAGATTATACTCATTACTTTTTTTTCAGTTTTTACAGAACAAAGTAGTTCATATTTTTCAAATAAATAATTAATGTCTCTATACGCAGACACCCTGAACATACATATACATCTCATTTGCAACACGCTGTCAGCAGGCAAGTTTTTTGTACCAACAGGAATTGCTAGTGCTGGCTGACCCTGTAATAGTATCCCCCTGTTGAGATCAGCAGCAATAACCTTCACAGGTCTCTGGAGGACAATGGTGTCATTCTATTACTGTCACAATGATTTAGCTTGTGTAGACTGTTGACACTATAAGAATGTAAAAGTAGTTTCAGATGCAGGTAGGAAAAAAACCTTCCTAGAACCACTAAGCTCTATTAAAATAAACAGCATGACTGCAAGTCTCCATGTACAGAAGCAACTAGTCAACAAAGGTAAACAAAACCAAAAAAGACTAATACTACACCATTATTTTTAACAAAATGTTAAAAAGACATTTCAAATACTGGAGCTTGTTATGTTCCAGCTCTGGAGTGGCACATGGTTTTTCAGGTTGCCCTGACATTAAATTCCTGAACATGCATAGCTGAAAGGTTTACTATTTGTGAATCCAGTTACAACAAATTAAGCAAAAGAGACATTGACATAACCATAAACTCTAAATCTAAAAATACTGGGAATACCAGCACTAATTTGCAACTCCAACTCAGCTCTGTTGTTTCCATTGCAAATAAGACTCTTCGCACTTAAGAAAAAAAAAAAAAAAAAAGGTGGATCATACATTTAACAACATATTAAAGAAAACACTGCAGGAAATCAGACACCAAATACTAGCACTTGCCACAAATGGAGAGTAAAAAACTATTTGAGTGCCTTGGCTTTTGATTACCTAATCAGACACACCTTAAATTGAGACTGATTCTTGTGAAGCAAAAAGCTAACTATCTGTGAAGAAAAAGGGAAAACAACCCCTATCCCCAAGTCTCATAAAGATACCATTCCCAAAATTCTGAAGTTTAAGATCAGTAATAACTTTAAATTTGTCACAAGCACCAATATTTACAAGTCATTTCTACACTCAGACCAAGCAATTTTCTCAGTGACCCAAGTATGACAATATTAAAAGAGTAATGTATAACTTTGGAGTTCTTGAATCATGACCCTAAGCTCTATGAATAACAAATGCCACCAAATTTATGCTCAGTTCACCATGGAAGAAACAGCTGAGATTATTTCAGGTAGGTCAGGTGGCTTTGCAGAATCGGGCAATCCATTAGGTCAGTTCTGCTATAGGGACAAAAATGTCCAAACTGCCACAGAGTTATACCATAAACAAGCACTGTAGCCTATATAATATACAAGCTACTTGCAAGTCACAATGCAAGCATCTTGCTTAAAAGGAGACCTTTTTAAAAGAACTCTTGCAGTTTCACTTTATGGTGCTACAAGTCCACCGATTCTATTGTTTTTATTTTTCCCCAAAAGACAGGTTTTTTGTCCCATTTTGCAACATTACTGTCCTGTAAGGCTTTATGTCAATTATCTTCATATTATTATTAAATATTCATCTTATTTTTCCCAGAAAGGTTAGAGGTGCTTGTCTGTACTAGACACCATCCACCCCAACAGGAAAACGAAGTCCTTCAGGATGCCCTGTAGGACTCCTAACAGACTCCTAAAATTTTGACAACACAGTTTTGTGCAACATGGAATAAATTAGAAAGGAGAAAAAGCATCTGTAGAAGATGACTAGGGCAAAAGGAATAACCTCAGTCTTACGCTGCAAAATTATGGGCAAAAATTTAATCCATTATAAAAACTACCTTTATTAAATGGCAAATGATGGATCTCAATACTGTATTTCTTCATGCCATTATTTTCAGCATCTTAAATGTAGAGTAAAAAGATTAACATAACGCTGATCCAAAAAAAAAAAAAAGGTTCCTGTTCCTCTAGATGACCTTAACATTAGAGATGAATAATAAAAAAAACCCCAATAATAGAACTGCCAAATAGCACTATTCTATAAACTGATTATTTCCTAAAAAGATGTACTGGTTTTGGCTGGGACAGAGTCAATTTTCGTCATAGTAGCTTGTATGGTGCTATGTTTTGGATGTTGATAATATAGGGATGTTTTAGTTACTGTTGAACAGTGCTTACACAATATCAAGGCCTTTTTTTCTGCTTCTGATAATATATGAATGTCAAATAATTATGTAAAAATGAAATTCCAATGTAAGTAAAATTTAAAAATCAAGGCAGTATCTATAAAAACACATAAAAATATAAGTCTGTTTTAAACAAACTATATTTTGCTGATTTAAGAGTAACCCTTCAAGAAAAAGCTTACATTCTAAAGCATGGTACAGTAGCTCGAAGTCTCCTTTTGTTTTAGGGTTCAGTCTTCGCTCATGCTCCCTTCTCAGTTTTTCTTCTTTTTCTTTTTCTCTCCGTAATTCTTCTTGTGCCTCCCACTCCAGCCTTAATCTCTTTTCTTCCCTCAGTTTTTGTACTATATTTGTAGCATGCCAACGACGGAAATATCTCTGTAATACTATTACCTATGTGTGATACAATACCAAAGAATCATGAATTTAAAACAGAACAGCATATTTTGTTCTTAGCTGTTATTTTTTCCAGCCACTTAACTGTATCTTCTAAGATCTGCCTTGTACTCAAACTAACTGAAAGGTACATACACACAGAATCAACTGCATTTTATTCAAAATGAAGTTAACAATGTTGTTATTACCAAACTTAAAAAATTAACCCTCCAAAGAGGCAGCTATTAAAGACTAGGGAACTGTCTATAGTATGCTAAGGGAGGATAATGCACAAACCCGACCTGCCACCTGCGTGGACCACACAAGCAGGCCAATACCATGAGCTAGTAAGCATTGTGCAGCATTGACGGCTATTCAAGCAAATAACAACACTAATAGTTATACTGTCTCTAGAGATATCTTATCCTAATATGTCTCTTGAATGTGTCTTCAGCTAGGATTTCAATATGGACCTACACTGCATGGTGCAGATCCATCAACATGAACCAACAAGAAGCTGATGTCTCTCACTGTGTGCTACCTATTACCTATAGACACATTACATAATCCAGTAATGATCACAGCAAACATATTGGTAGTCCTGAGGAAACAGTAACCTATTCGGGTTTTCCACTTCTACAAAATACTTCCTGCTGCTAGTTGATGCTGACCAACTAAGAAGTTCTTAGAGAAAATTTCTACCAGAAGTCTTCAAAGCATCTTGCCAACTGCATTAATACAATCATCCTACTTCAACACTCAGTGAATCAACTATCTCTCCATTTAGTTAGATTCAGACTGCCTGGTTTAGGCAATCAAATTAATAACTAAAACCCATATGTCACAAAAACCACAGAGCAAAGACACACGTTCCCCATACACGAAAATTACAAAATGTGAAGATTAAGCAACACTTTGCAGTTCACTTTTAAATTCACTCTTTGAGCACTCATTAAATATTCAGATGGCCTTTGTAATATTTTGCTTTACAGATAGTTTCAAACAAATAAGAACTTACTGCTTCAAGTCTACGTTTATGGTATTCTTCTGCTGTAACATACTTCCCAGGAGTTATCAGTTTGTCAGTCCTGTTTGACACATACAGGCCAGTTTTAGTCATTTGTGTTGATGTTGTATTCATTGTTTGTTGTTGCTTATTTTTTTCAAAAACTGTCTGGGGAAAAAAATACATGTCAGAATATAACACAAAATAGAGGGCTTTTTTCCTCATCACAGAAAGTGGCAAAATTAGTTTTCTGTAACAAAAATCACAAGACCAGTGATATTCACCCACTAAATATTTCAATTGCACACTTATTCCTCATCTATTCCCTTATTCCCATTGGAAATTATAGTGTCAACATTCCATTCCATTTGGCAAAAACAAGATTCTAAAAAGACACTACAAAGCCGTTACCTGTGTTTCCCTATGGAATACAAGAATTCCTTTATCAGGTAGTTTTTTTGGTATCGTTTGTGATCCTGCATTATGAAATTCCACTCCTGTTATCCTGTTCTTAAATCCACCCAGAAATGCTTTTTGATAGGTAGGTCTTTCAATTTTTACAACTACATCTTGGAATGAATCAGAATCTGTTAAAAAGGAAGTTCCAAGATTGAAATATCGAGATTAGAGCACAAATACATGTATCAACACATAGAATCATAGAATCAAAGAATAGTTAGGATTGGAAAGGACCTTAAGATCATCAGATCATCTAGTTCCAACTGCCTACCATGGGCAGGGACACCTCACACTAAACCATGTCACCCAAGGCTCTGTCCAACCTGGCCTTGAACACTGCCAGGGATGGAGCACTCACAACTTCCCTGGGCAACCCATTGCAGTGCCTCACCACACTTACAGTAAAGCACTTCTTCCTTATATCCAATCTAAACTTCCCCTGTTTAAGTTTTAAACCGTTACCCCTTGTCCTATCACTACAGTCCCTAATGAACAGTCCCTCCCCAGCATCCCTATAGGCCCCCTTCAGATACTGGAAGGCTGCTATGAGGTCTCCACGCAGCCTTCTCTTCTCCAGGCTGAACAGCCCCTACTTTCTCAGCCTGTCTTCATACAGGAGGTGCTCCAGTCCCCTGATCATCCTCGGGGCTCTCCTCTGGACTTGTTCCAACAGTTCCATGTCCTTTTTATGTTGAGGACACCAGAACTGCACACAATACTCCAGGGGAGGTCTCACAAGAGCAGAGTAGGGGGCAGGATCACCTCCTTCGACCTGCTGGTCACACTCCTTTTGATGCAGCCCAGGATACAGTTGGCTTTCTGGGCTGTGAGCGCACACTGAAGCCGGCTCATGTTCATTTTCTCATTGACCAGCACCCCCAAGTCCTTCTCTGCAGGGCCGCTCTGAATCTCTTCTCTGCCCAACCTGTAGCTGTGCCTGGGATTGCCCCGAACCAGGTGTAAGACCTTGCACTTGTCATGGTTGAACTTTATAAGGTTGGTATCAGCCCACCTCACAAGCGTGTCAAGGTCCCTCTGGATGGCATCCCTTCCCTCCAGCATATCAACTGAACCACACAGCTTGGTGTCATCGGCAAACTTGCTGAGGGCGCACTCAATCCCACTGTCCATGTCACCGACAAAGATGTTAAACAAGACCGGTCCCAACACAGATCCCTGAGGGACACCACTCGTTACTGGTCTCCAGCTGGACATTGAGCCATTGACCACAACTCTTTGCATGAGGCCATCCAGCCAGTTCTTTAACCACCGAGCGGTCCATCCATCAAATTGATGTCTCTCCAATTTAGAGAAAAGGATGTTGTGTGGGACAGTGTCAAACACTTTGCACAAGTCCATTTATATGACATCAAATGCTCTACCCCTGTCCATCAGTTCCATAGCCCCATCATAGAAGGCCACCAAATTGGTCAGGCAGGATTTCCCCTTAGTGAAGCCATGCTGGCTGTCACCAAGCACCTTGTTGTTTTTCATGTGCCTTAGCATGCCTTCCAGGAGAATCTGGTGTGGTCAGAGCCTTTGCCAGTGAAGACCGAGGCAAAGAAGTCATTCAGAACCTCAGCCTTCTCCAAACCCAGGGTAACCAGTTCTCCTGATAGCTTCCGCAGGGGCCTACGTTGTCCCTAGCCTGTCTTTTATTCACCACGTACCTACAGAATCCCTTCCTGTTATCCTTAACATCCCTAGCTATGTTTAATTCTAACTGGGCCTTAGCTTTCCTAACCTGGCCCCTAGCTTCCCCGACAATATCCCTGTATTCTTCCCAGGCCGCCTGTCCTTGCTTCCACCTTTTATAAGCCTCATTTTGCCTTCGAATTTTCCTCAGCAGCTCCTTATCCATCCAAGGAGATCTCCTGGCCCTCCTGCTGCACTTCCTTCTAGTCGGGATGCAACACTCCTGAGCTTGCAGTAGGTGATCCTTGTATATCAACCAACAGTCCTGGGCCCCCCTGCCCTCTAGGGCTATATCCCATGGAACCTTACTAAGCAGGTTCCTGAAGAGGCCAAAGTCTGCTCTCTATATATATCTCTACACATGTGCAAAACCAGCATTTACCTGTTTGTATTCTGACAGTTATGACATCAGGCATGCAGTAATCCTGTTGAACTGTTTTCCCAGGAGAATGTTCCTGATCTAGACGTAACTTCTCAGACTGGATAGTTTCATCAAGGTTAGCCCTAGTCCTCCCAGGATTTTCATTATCCTCAATCATGCTTCCTAAAAATAAAGCCAAAATTAATTCTTGGTAAGCTTCGTAAAATAAATTAGTAACTTTTTCAAGTTTACTCTGAGGTGATTTTACTGAAACACTGCAACACAGAATAATCAGATTTTTGAGCTGGAATGACAGTGTACTTGAAATCTGAAACAGTATTATCACATACTTTCTAAAGAGATACCTAAATACTGTCACCACTGAAAGTCATTCATATTTCAATTTTTTTACAAGTTACAGTAAATGCATAATCTTAAATTAGTTACCCATTTACATAGAGAAATTTTACTGAAAAATCTCACTGAAACCTCCTCCACTTTAGACCTGATCTAAGCATGTGTTGTACGCTTAGAATCACTGTTGTCTTTCACACAATACTTAATGCTGTGGTATTTACTCAAAGACTATATTCTGAACCAGATCTACTCAACTCCAGAAATTATTTCTTGAGTTAGAAATATCTGGCTCTGGTACAGTGCTTTTCCTAGGACATGGTCACCAGCTACTCTGAACAAGAGGATCTGAATGCAGCCCTGCCAAGAGGACAGCAGTCGGCAGGTCCATACTCCAAACAGTCACTCACTGCACTCGCCTGCTGAATGGTATGTGCTACCTTCTGCTCTAAAGACCTAAGAAAACAGGGCACTGAATTAGGAAGTAACACTGGACATCCAGAGTGCAGAGGAAAAAGTGCAGCACATGATGGAGTGTTGCAGGGACTGCATTGATAATGGAAGGGTGGCAGGCAAGTGGCAGGGGAATCCAAGAGAGCTAAAATAGTAAGGTGTTTGCTGTGATCTGATCTAAACTGTTAGTAGCCCATGTATTCAAGTGAGTTATGCATTGCTGTTTTGCAAATGTGTGTACAAAACACATAAACTTACACACATTTCTGGAAATGAAGATCTCTATAAAATGTCATATGAGTTTCTACTACAATTTGAGATGTAGAATGCATTTCTCATCTTTTCAAGTGTGTTTTACATGAGAATTAAAAAAGTCACTTCAAGTTCAAAAACCAGCAAACATGAATAGAATGAGAGTGTGGGAGATGAAAGAAGACATAATCAAGTTGAAGAAAAAAGCAAATCTCTTTAAAGCCTTAACATCCAACATTTTCGTAACTTTACCTGTCCCACTTGCCATATTCTCTGATATTGAGTTTTGAGATGTTTGTTCTTCCCCTTCTGAATTTCTTACTTCAGTTAAAGTAGGGTAATTCTCATTGGTAACAGATGATGTGTTCTCAGATGATGTGTTGAACGGGGCACCTGGCTCAAATCTTGCTGGTTATTTCCAATTGTTTCTTAATTGCTTAGCCCTTCTCCAGGTTGTGCTGAACTTGACTGCTCCTGTTCCTTCAAAACTGACTGCTCCAGAGAAGACTGCTTCTCACAGCCCTTCTCTGACTGTGTGGTGCCTGTAGCTTCTGAAAGCAGAGGCTTCTCTGCTTCGTCTGCGCTCTTGCCCTCTCCAGCTGCTCTTCTTGGTGGGGATGCAGATGGTTGCTCTGCACTGGGCCCTTGTGCTGTAACAACTTCAGAGCAATTATCCAACGTACCTTCCTTTTCCTGAAATATCAGTTGCACACTTTCAACCTTTCTGCAAGAATAATCACAGCATCTATTTAAAACCACGTACTAGCATAGCTCTACTACCAAATACATGGATGGTGTAGTGTCAAAAGCTTTTTCTGTATCTGTTCCCTAATAGCCTGTTTAGAATAGCCAACCCCCAAAACACTTATTATCTTCCCACTGGAGTTTAACAAACATAATACTGCAGAGCAAGCAGTCAGGACAATTGGCCAGGTTGGTCTAGCGAGAGGCGTCCCTATCCATGGCAAGGGGGCTGGAACTAGATGATCTTTAAAGTCCCTTCCAACCCAAACCATTCTATGATATACAGACCCCCAGACTCAGCATTACTCAGCGACAGCACACCTTTAATGTTTTCTGTGCTGCCACTCAACGACGTGGGCTGAAGAACCCCAATCCCACACTCGTGAAAAACACGGGCAGCAGCTGCAGCAGCAGCGGAGAGCCGTGATCCCCGCCCAAGCGCCGGTCGCTCGGGCCATTCCTACCCACGGGCCATTCCTACCCACCGCCCATCCCGGCCGGCGCCTCTCGCCAGGCCGATTGTGCCACTGGGCCCCGTCACGCGGCGCCCGCCGGTGCGCAGGTACTACCACTAGGCCGGGCCGGGCCGGCCCTCCCGGCATGCTGCGCGCCCGGACCGGACCCCAGCCCGTGGCTGTGCAGGAAAGCAGCGGCTCCCCTGCGCGGCCCGGCCCCGGCCCCGGCCCCGGCCCCGGCCCCGGCCCCGGCCCCGGCCCCGGCCCCGTTACTTCCCCCCGCAGTTCCCACCCCTCGCCGCTCTCCGCCGCGGCAGCTTCTTCGAGCGGCGGCGCGTCGCGGTACCCATAGCAACCGAGTCGGCACGGCAGGGCATGTGAGCATGCGCACTGGGGTCGGGGGTTGCCTGGCCCCCGCCGAGCAGCAGCTGTGGGCTGGGCGGGCGCTGCTGTGCACGGCCCCGAGCCGAGGAAGGCCAGGGAGAGGTGAAAAGGGAGGCGCGATGAACGGACGAAGGCCGGAGGTGACTGCGGCAGTCAGCAGCACGGCGGCACAGCGCACCTGCAGCGACTCCGCATGCTGGCGTACCGTAGGTCAGTGACTGTGCCTCGGTCCACACGGTGTTGGTGACCAGGAACTCTTACCAGCTGATAGTGGCATAAACGTACAAAACCACTATTTTTTCTCTCGGTTCACATTGTGGACAGTAGCAGAAATTGTGCTAATACCCCAAGCTGCTCCCTGGATGTTATGAAAGGCTGGGATGTTTGGATGTTGATAACCCTTGCTCTACAGCCCGTCATTCCCAGACCCTGTGGCAGCACTTACCTATATGATGCGCTCAGCCTAACCGTGTTTGCCCTGAAAGGTCTGCGGTTCTGCTGCAAGGGCTGAGGCTGCTGAGTGGAAATGAAGACACTTACACCAGAATTAAAACCCTGTGAAACTGAATTTCCTGGTGTTTGATGGGTGATTTCTGAGACAACACCTACAAGTACTTCAGCACGGCGCAGGACAACTGTGACCAGACTCACATCACAGAACCACTTTAGAGGTGAAACACAGTTCTGTGACACAACTGTGGGAGAATCCTGCAAAAAAATGTATTTCAGCAGGCAATGTAATTATATCTGTATTTAGTAATTGTATGCTATGATGTTTCGATGTGCCTCAGACACAGGCATTTGAACGCAGGCCTGCTTCCCACCAAAAGGAAATTTCCCATTACTACTGTTAATGATCTTTTTTCTAAAATCTGGACTGAACTTAAGGTAGAATAGGACCAGCAGTCACTACTGCATAGTCAATTTGGTCAAACATTCAACCTCCTCTTCAGTTTGCAAGATAATTTTTCAGGGTTTTTTTATGAAATGGCATATAAGCAGTAAATTAAAAAAAAAAAAAAAAAAAAAAGCAGCTTTTACTCATCTCCCACTGAACACAGCCAGAAATTACGTGGAAGACTAAAATGGTGTCCTGTTTAGCCACTTGGAACAGGGGAAACAGCACACAGTGCAGGTAGGAATAAGAAAACCCTTGGTATTGCTGCTGCCTGGCAATCTGAAAGCTGTTTTCCTGGTTTAACAGGCTCTGTCTCCCTTTGGCCCCATCCTTGCAGAGAGAGCGATGTTCATTCACAACGACTCCCATCAGATGATCTCAAAGCATTTTAAAGATCTAAAGTTTGTTAACTCTAAAGCTTGCAGTTATTTACCTTACCATACTACACAGAGAAAGATAAAACTCTTTTGCATCATTATGTATTTTCAACATAAAGGAGAAAAATAAGCAGAAGTGTTAGTCTCCAAATTAGACCTTTCTAGCACATTTATCTGAAATTATTTGCAACATAGTACTCCTAATATAGATTCCCTTGCCTGTAAAATACGTGTACTGTTTTGTTGCTACATTATGCTGTGGATTGAAATAACAGATATATAGTTACAGAATTAACAGCAAGGTAAAAAATATTGTTTCTCTTCTTAGCAAATATGTATTTTTAAATCAGCCAGGAACAAGCATGACGTGAACTATACAACACTGCACAAAAGGCACATACCATTCCATCTCAGAACTGCAATCCTCCCTTTCTTCTCAATAACTAAAGTTAATGCTACAATATAATACTAATTAATTTAGTAATCTTATGTAGCATAGATGATTAATTTATGCTAAGATAATGAACCATAATTAACCAATGATGATAATAATAATGAAAAATGCAGAAAATGCTAAAAAGCACAAAGCTGAAAAATCCTTATTAATGATTCCTAGAGTAGGCTTCAGTAGAACTTTTTTAAGATTCCAGTTAATTGATTTCTAAATTAAAGCATTTGTGAAGGCTAATCCAGTGTTTTGGATAGAAAGATTTAGAGAATGTTCTTATTTTGAGTCATGTGAAACAAACACTCATACACCAGAAAAATCACTGAGAATATACCTCAGGAAATAAGCTCTGAAAAAAAAAAAATCCCCTCAAGGTAGTGAATAACTTCTGTTAGGGCCTGTATTGAGGACATATTTGTGCATTTACGAAAGGGAGAAGGTGCAAGTACACTTTTGATCAGTGAAACTCAGTTTTAAAAGACCAGATTTTTAAAAGACAAATTTCAGCAGCAATAGGCCAAGAAAAATACTTCCTTTCCCTTGCAACAAATTTATGAGCTTACTGGAGAGCTACTGGAAGTCATGCAACAAGTACAGCTTTGGAAGTGGAGAAAATAACCGCACAAGAAGAGAGAGTTCAGCTAATGTCTGTTATGAAAGAGTTCCAACAGTTGCCACCACTTCTGGCAACTTATTTTTCCACCCCCCTTAAGTACCGCATGCCAGCACCATTCATATCAGACTTGTAGTATTTTATTTTTTATTTTGCTTCTTCCCGCATCAGCTCAATACTTATACCTACACCCATTCACCTTCATTTCTCACTGGACATTGTTTGCCCTCATTCCAAGCTTGTAATCCTCTAATATTTCTCATGTGAAAACTGTGCATGTTAACTTATCAAACTCCTCTTCTGGAATGCCATCTAGTGGTTTTATCTCAGAAGAGACCAGCTTCTACCCTTTTGAAGACTGAAAATCCTTCAAAACTAAACAGTGCAGCAAAATACTTTCCACTTTTTCAGTTGTCCTGGGTTCAGCAGTAGCAGTCATTTTTAATCCTTCTTAGTAGCTGGTGCAGTGCTGTGGTTTTGACTTTCAGCCTGGGAACAGCGCTGGTAACACCGATGTTTTTAGTTACTGCTCAAATGTTTAGTCTGACCAAGGACCTTCTGAGTCTCATGCTCTGCCAGGGAGGAGAGGAAGCCAGGAAGAGGCAGAGACAGGACACCTGACCCAAACTAGCCAAAGAGATATTCCATATCACAGCACGTCATGCCCAGGAGGTAAACTGAGAGTTACCCAGAAGGGCTAGTTCATTGCTTTGTCGGGCTGGGTATCGGTCAGTGGGTGGTGAGCGGTGGTATTCTCTTCCCTTGTTATTTCCCTTATCATTATTATTACTGGTGGTAGCAGCAGTGGTTTGTGTTATACCTCAGCTACTGGACTGCTCTTATCTCAACACATGGGAGTTGCATTCTTTCGATTCTCCTCCCCATCCCCCCGGGAGCGGGGGGAAAAAAGGCGTGGGTGAGCGAGGACTGCGTAGCTGATTTACGACTGAGCTTAAACCACAACATCAGTCTTCAAAATCTAAAACTTTTTGTAATGATAGTAATAATAGTTGAAATAAACAATGCTAAAGAATGCAGTGCAAATAGTTGCTAGAGTCAATACCCTAGGTATACTTCCTGGTTTTTTTAATTCCACTGCCCTACTCCTCTAATACCTTCACTATATGAAATACTACGTAAAGACATAATTAATTATTAATAATAATGATGTCACAGGTAAGCTTATAGGCCTAATGACTATGAAAACCAGCTATGTTACCTAATGTTACATAGTACAGTGTCATTATTGTAAACGCTTAATCAACCGCAGATTTCTGTCATACAGCTATATTCTTCTCTTTAAACTTGTAAGAACTTTATTAACACTACTGAAAAAAAAACTACGAGTAAAGGCAAACTCATACAGTTCCTCTGATCCAGTTTGGATATTTTAATTGGAGCTTATAAACTGAAATCTGTAAACAATCAGGAGAGGCAGGCACTGTTTCCATTTAAATGCTTGAAAAAACCTAGCCAGATATACCAAGAAAAAAATCGGCTATTTTTCTTCCTTTACTACATAATATTCAAGGTCTGAATCAACAGTATACATCTATAAAGTATATGTGTTTATATACCAAGCCTTTGTAAGACCCCAATAGTAAAGTCTGTGCAATGCGTATGATGCCAAGTGCTGTGGTTTAAACCCAGCCACACAGCTCGTCCACTCACTCGCTCCCCCTACTCCTGGAGGGACGGAGAGAAGAATCAAAAAGAATGCAACTCCCACTGGTTGAGATAAGAACAATTTAGTAACTAAGGTATAACACAAATCACTACTGCCACTACCAATAATAATAATGCTAAAGGAAATAACAAGGGAAGAAAAATACAACACCTCACCACCAGCTGACCGATAACTCGCCCAACCCCACCTGACCAAGCACTGACCAATACCTAGTCCAACCCTGCAGTCTAAGCCCTTCCGGGTAAGTCTCCATTATATCCTGGGCATGACGTGCTGTGGTATGGAATACCTCTTTGGTCAGTTTGGGTCAGGTGTCCTGTCTCTGCTTCCTCGCAGCTTTCCCTCCTCCCTGGCAAAGCATGAGGCTCAGAAAGTGCTTGGCCAGACTAAAACATTTTTGTTATCAGCAATGTTCCCAGGCCAAAAGTCAAAACACAGCGCTGCACCAGCTATTAAGAAGGAGAAAAATTACTGCTACTGCTGAACCCAGGACACCAAGCATAGTAACCTACCAGCTAACCAACAAACCTGTTCTTGCCCTCACCTTCAGGGGCAGTTCTCTCGGGTCTTTCCAGAGCTTCCCCTGAGACAGAATTAGCATTGATGTGGGCAGACACCAGTCACCAGATCCCGATCTTGGAATTTGTCTGATCAGACACTGGCAGTGGCTGGCAAAAATGCACAACCCAAGGTGGGAAAGAAGGGCAGGATCATACTTTTCTACAACTTGGATTCTGATTTCAAATGGCCTGTAATATCAGTATTTGTTAACATACAGATGCAGATTATAAAAATTAAAAGGCACAAATATCCTGTTAATAATAAATTACTAAAGAAAATAAACCAAAGGTTGTATAAATTGTGTAACATCTGGAAAGAAATTTCCAAAAAACATTTTTCCAAGAAAAGCAGTCTTTAGATTGCCAAATATAAACAGACATTGGGATGAAATATGTTTTTATGAAGTTATTATATTTAATTTAAGGACAACTGTCAGAAATAATAGATTAATAATTAACTTTTTTCAACTTTCAAGAGCTTACACCATTTTGAAAATCAGATTGGCCATCTCCACTGGTCAGAAGGAGGTTCTTCAACTAGAGGCTCCCATGGTTTCCACTGCACCATTTTTCTTGCCAGAGAAAGCTCACTTTCAGCCTGTTAATAAACACCATACACAAATGCTTAAATTCTGTACAACTGACAAAGTATTAAATTATCTCTACTTCATTATCTAGGTGATGTCACTACCCATAACAGTTACAAACTATCAAAAGGAACTGTGTGTTTTGGGTTTTGTTTCTAAAAACCATACTGAATCACCCCCAAATATGAGACAGTCTGTTCACCAAGGCATTCCCAATGATAACTTCATATTTACCAGTTTATCTGGATTACTCCCCAATATTATTCAGTCGCTTTCTGCCCTTTCCACTGATTTAGGACTCTGTAAGAACCAGTGTAGGTACACCACAGTACACATGTAAGCATAATAGTAAACACGTGCTGTGTTAGGTTTCAGCATGGTCATCCCAATCACATGACAATTCATTTTTAGATTTTTTTTCTGTTTGATTGTTTTGCCACAAATGAAGATATGGAGAACTGTTGATTTTCTGACTGAAGCTTAGCCAAAAGAACACTGAAAACCACAGCTCCCTTTTGTGCTAACCTTCCAATTTTCCCACTTTACCTGTAAAATGACTTCTTCTATGTGACCACTATTCAGTTTGTCCTGTAGCTTTTGCACGTCAGTCTCCTGTGTATTCAAATACACATAAATAAATGTCTATATTTACTGAGAAGTAGAAAGCCCAGATAAACTATGAAAACAATAGTTTAACCAGATCACGCTCTAATCTTCCCCAAACCTTGCACCAAATTAGCTAGCTTCTATCATTTTACATTATCAAAGAAATTTCACACACTTTTCTTATTGGAAATCAAACATTAAACAGTGATAAATATACAAAAAACAAGTACAATTAATGACATCCCAAGAATAATTAGCAGCTCAGGGCTTCAGTATATATCTTTGAAAGACAATTTTGATCTTACCTTTTTATAAAATGATATGCAACCTTCCAATTATCATCTTAAATACACAGTTCCAGTACTGCATAGTTTAATGTACCAAAAAGCAGTTTAAAATGTCAAAGGCAAGGACTGGGCTTTCACCAACCCTATCTAGTGGGAGGTGTGCCTGCCTATGGCAGGGGGTTGTAACTAGATGAACTTTAAAGTCCCTCCCAACCCAAACTATTCTGTGCTTTTGTGATTGTGCTAAGATCCTACACTGTTAAGAGCACATGCATTTTTGTGCAAGTGTGTGGAAATTACCACTGTTCCTAAAAATGTATCTTAAAAAATTATATTTTCTTCTAATTTTCACAAAAAACATCAGAAAGAAATTAACAATTCTTTTTAATATACCATGAAAATGTTCCAGTCAGTAAGAAAAATAAACCTCAAGTCTTCAATTATTTCTGAATTGATACCTGAAGGGTACATGTACTCCTGAAAACAGCCAGTCATTTTGAAAATCTTTCTCGTCATCCTAAAAATGTTTTCATGTGTAACATTTATGAAGCAGCACCGTACTTACCGTCTGCACCAAATTAAACCGCTCATTTATAATCTGCTCAGTGTATTTCCTGTATGCTGCATCTTTGGGAATGTTCTGCAGGACACCAAGGATTTTTGTGTACAGCATTCGCAGGCGCTGAAGTGATGACAAGACATGGTTAAATTACACAACTAGAATTACTTAACTTGTCCTACTTAACCTACTAGCTATCTAACTATACAGAAATATAGAGGGTTATACTATCCAGAAAAGTAGGATTAACAAAGTAAGTAAGTCTGAACCACAGAACTGTGTCTTGGTTAAGACTGGGATTTATCAGGACTGAAAAGTTAGGACTGTCAGAGTCCTCAAAGGACAAAAACAAAGTTGCGATCTGTAGCACATTTGACGTAAAATGGAAACAATAAAATCTGTGTTTCTAATATTAACCATACTTTTAAAAAAATCTGGTAAATTCACATCTGAACCATCAGCTTCTGAAAAACTACCTGGGAAAGATTACTTTGGAGATCAGAGAAATCAAATACTAGTTCATAAAACTATGTACACCAAGGAGGTTTTTGAAAATTAGCACATGCGACAAAAAGCAAACGTACAAAATAACTCCTAATGGTACCAATTAAACTTCTGAGAATTCATTTCCCTCTCACTTTGGAATTATGACAAGTTGTGACTGCTTTATGCTACACAGTGTACCTACTACAGAAATATATACCCAAAAGCCTTCACCTTGCTGACAATTTCCATCAAATACACAAGACACGTGACGTACCTCATGAGGGTTTTCAGCTACGGCCAATCCTACAAGTCCAGTGGTCTGCACACAGAGCATGAACACATTTAGTATACCTAAGCATCCATTTCCGTGCTACCCGATGATTCTGTTTTGGCTCAATATACACCTGACAGCGACCACCCCATGACACGAGTCTCCGCCTCACATCACACACACAGGATCCCATACGCTCTGCGGTGCTTTGACAGGGAGAGAGAGCGAGGACTCCTTCACAGGACAAGGCGGCTGCTGGCAGCCTCCCCGGCGCGGCGAGCTCCGGCTTACCCGCCTCCTTCCCCGGACCCGCCCCTCCGGTAACTGTCCTGTTGCCCTACGAGCACCCGGCGCCTGACCCGCGTACCCCGCGGAACCGGGCCTCATGCTCCCCTCAGCCCTGCCCTCGCGGGGGCCCCGGCTCCCTCTCGCCCTCCGCTGCCCAGTGACAGGCCCCCACTGCAAGCAGGCCGCCCGCCCGGCGCACCGCCTCACCCTCCTCAGCGCCCCCGCCATGGCCGCGCTGCGCGAAACGCCCCGTCGCGCCCTCCGCCGCCGGACACCGATCAGCCGCGCGCATGCGCACACGGGACGCCGGACGCCTGTAGGCACCAGTTAGAGGACGCGGCGAAGGACGCCCTTTTGCGCATGCGCCCCTGCTGCGCCGGCCCCGGTCCCTGTGAGCAGCGAGCGAAGCACAGCGGAGCGTGAGGAACGCGCATGCGGTTTGTAACGCAGCGGTGACGTGAGCGCCGGGCTGTGGTGTGCGCATGCGCGTGGTGGTGGATGAGGTGGCCGGGTGTTCGGCCGCGGGGTTCCTGCTAGGGCCGGTGCGGGGTGGCCTCGCCCGCTGAAGAGAGCCGGGCCGTGTCGGTGGTGCGGTGGCCGCTTGGGGGGCAGGCGGCTGGGCCTTCGCTGCGGAGCGGCGGGGAGGGGAGGCGGTGTCACTGTCTGTGAGGCCGGGCTCGGTGTGGGGAGAGGCCAGGCCTGCTTATGGCTCCTGTTCCTGAATCTGTCGCAGGCCGGGGCCGTGCGCGGCCTTTGTTCGGGGCGGCTGTCCGACCCGAAGGCAGGTCGGGGTTTGTAACTCAGTGCTCCTTGGTGGGCAGGGTCTGCTGTAGCAGTACGCTGCAGTTTGTGCTTTGCTGCACTGAGAAGAGTTACAGATCTGGTTATCCCTTTTAAATCTAAATACTTTTAGCGGTGGGCGTGAAAATTCTAAAGACAGCTTTTGGTCCGTTTGCAGAAGTTAAAATTTTCTAAATGACAAAATACTCCATTGAAAGAGCTGTTCTAGAAATGCATCGCACGGAAGTCGTATGTGTGGCATGTTGCATTTAGGTTTTTAGGATGTTTCTAATAAAGATGCAGCATAATTTTTGTTGATGTGTTTGGGTGGTGACAGCAGTTGAAATCAACTGACTTTTGCCAAGTGATAGCTAACTGCCAATGAGTTCTCAGTGCTGACAGGTTCATAGCTTTGGATTTATTTTCCAAAATATTTTGCAGAGTCCAAGCTTCAGACTTTATTTCAAAGCTCCGTTTCATGGGTCAAACAGAATCACAGAATCACAGAATCCCAAGGGTTGGAAGGGACCTAAAAAGATCATCTAGTCCAACCCCCCTGCAAGAGCAGGGTAACCTACAGTACATCACACAGGAACTTGTCCAGGCGGGCCTTGAATATCTCCAGTGTAGGAGACTCCACAACCCCCCTGGGCAACCTGTTCCAGTGCTCTGTCACTCTTACAGTAAAGAAGTTCTTCCTGATGTTAACGTGGAACTTCCTATGCTCCAGTTTACACCCATTGCCCCTTGTCCTATCACTGGATATCACTGAAAAAAGCCTAGCTCCATCATCCTGACACCTACCCTTTACATATTTGTAAACATTGATGAGGTCACCCCTCAGTCTCCTCTTCTCCAAGCTAAAGAGACCCAGCTCCCTCAGCCTCTCCTCATAAGGGAGATGTTCCACTCCCTTAATCATCTTTGTGGCTCTGCGCTGGACTCCTTCAAGCAATTCCCTGTCCTTCTTGAATTGAGGGGCCCAGAACTGGACACAATATTCCAGATGCGGCCTCACCAAGGCTGAGTAGAGGGGGAGGAGAACCTCTCTTGACCTACTAACCACTCCCTTTCTAATGCACCCTAAGATGCCATTTGCCTTCTTGGCCACAAGAGCACATTGCTGGCTCATGGTCATCCTCCTATCCACCAGGACCCCCAGGTCCCTTTCCCCTTCACTACTTTCCAGCAGGTCAACCCCCAACCTGTACTGGTACATGGGGTTGTTCTTCCCCAGATGCAAGACTCTACACTTGCCCTTGTTAAATTTCATCAAGTTTATCCCCGCCCAACTCTCCAGCCTGTCCAGGTCTCGCTGAATGGCAGCACAGTCCTCTGGTGTGTCAGCCACTCCTCCCAGTTTTGTGTCATCAGCAAACTTGCTGAGGGTGCACTCAGTTCCCTCATCCAGGTCATTGATGAAAATATTAAACAGCACCGGTCCCAGCACCGACCCCTGAGGAACTCCACTAGTCACAGACCTCCAGCTAGATTCTGCGCCATTGACCACAACTCTCTGCCTTCTTCCTTTCAACCAGTTCTCGATCCACCTCACTACTTGATCGTCAAGCCCACACTTCCTTAGCTTATCTATGAGGATGCTGTGGGAGACAGTATCAAATGCCTTACTGAAATCAAGAAAAACTACATCTACCGCTCTACCATCATCCCTCCACCTAGTCACTTCCTCATAGAAGGCTATAAGGTTGGTCATACATGACTTCCCCCTCATAAAACCATGTTGGCTGTTCTTAATGACCCCCTCATCCTTGATATGCCTAGTGATGGAGTCAAGAATAAGTTGTTCCATCACCTTTCCAGGGATGGAGGTAAGGCTGACCGGTCTATAATTACCCGGGTCCTCCTTCTTGCCCTTCTTATAGATTGGTGTGACCTTTGCCATCCGCCAATCCTCAGGCACCTTGCCCGTTTCCCACGACTTACCAAAGATGATGGAAAGTGGCCTAGCAATGACCTCCGCCAGCTCCCTCAGCACCCGTGGGTGCATTCCATCCGGACCCATCGATTTACAGATGTCCAGATTGCATAGCTGATCCCTAACCCAATCCTCATCTACCAAAGCAAACTCCTCCTTTGTCCTGACTCCTTCTGGGGCTATAGAAATCCGGGGCCCTCGGGGAGAGTCTGCAGGAGTAAAGACAGAGGCAAAGAAGGCATTCAGCACCTCTGCCTTCTTTATATCCTCTGTCTCCAGGGTACCCACTTCGTTCAGCAGTGGGCCTATATTGCCTCTTGTGTTAGTTTTATTTGCTATGTATTTGAAGAAGCCCTTTCTATTGTCTTTAACCCGACTAGCAAGATTGAGTTCCAAGGAGGCCTTAGCTGTCCTAATTGCCTCCCTACATCCTCTAACAACTGTCCTATATTCCTCCCACGCGGCCAGCCCCTCCTTCCATAATCCATAGATTCTCCTTTTCCACTTGAGTTTGCCCAGCAGCTCCTTGTTTAACCACGCCGGTCTCCTAGATCCCTTACTTGACTTCCTACTTATTGGGACGCTCCGATCCTGAGCTTGGAAGAAGCGGTCCTTGAATGCTAACCAACTATCTTGAGCCCCTTTACCGCCTAGTACACTTTCCCATGAGACTTCCCTTAGCAGTTGACTGAAGAGGCCAAAGTTGGCCCTTCGGAAATCCAGAACTGTGGCTTTGCTAGGTATTCTATTCCTCCCACACAGGATCCTAAACTCCACCATCTCATGGTCACTGCAGCCAAGGCTGCCATTGACCGTCACCACTTCGACCAAACCCTCCTTGTTGGCGAGTACTAAATCTAGCAGCGCTGCTCCCCTAGTTGGTACGTCCACCATTTGCATTAAGAAATTATCATCAATGCACTCGAGGAACCTCCTAGACTGTGAATGACTGGCTGTGTGAGTCTTCCAGCAAATATCGGGGTAATTAAAGTCCCCCACGACGACTAAGGCATGTAGTCGCGAGGCTACTTCCAGTTGCCTGTAGAAAGCCTCATCAACTCCTTCGTCCTGATCAGGAGGTCTGTAATAGACCCCCACAACTGTATCACCCGTGCCAGTCAGCCCCTTGATTCGTACCCACAGACATTCCACTTGCTCCTCATCCGACCCCGGACAGAACTCAATACATTCTAGTTGCTCTCTCACGTAAAGAGCCACTCCACCACCTCGCTTCGCTGACCTATCTTTCCTAAAAAGGACATAGCCATCCATGACCACATTCCAGTCATGTGAACTGTCCCACCATGTCTCTGTAATCGCCACTAGATCATAACCTTTAGCCCGCACACAGACTTCTAACTCCTCCTGTTTATTCCCCATGCTGCGTGCATTGGTGTACAGGCATTTCAGGGAGCCAGTCCTAGTAACCTTTTTCCCCTGCGAGACAGGGTCTAAAGAGCTATCCTTTCCCACAAGTGAAACAAGAGATTGATAGTCCTCCTTAGCCCGCCATCCTTCAATCCCTAGCATGTTCCTCTTGGGCTTGTCCCCAACAGGCCCAGTTAAATCCCCTCCCCCCTTCCTAACTAGTTTAAAGCCCTGTCAATAAGCCCTGCTAACTCCTGCCCCAAAACCCTTTTTCTTCTCTGGGACTGGTGTATCCCGCCTGTCACCAGCAAGCCAGGTGTCCCATACAGCAGCCCGTGACTGAAAAACCCAAACCCCTGCCTTTGGCACCAGTCACGTAGCCATACATTAACCTGCAGAGTCTTCTTATATATCCCTTCACCCTCGCTTGCAACAGGTATGGAGGCAAACACCACTTGCGCTCCAGACCCTTTAACCAGCCGTCCCAGGGCCCTGTAGTCTCTCTTCATTGCCCTTACGTTCCTCGTAATAATTTCGTCACTGCCAACCTGAAAAACCAGCAGTGGGTAGTAGTCAGACGGCTGCACCAGTTCAGAGAGCTTCTTTTTAACATCTCTAATCCGAGCCCCAGGCAGGCAGCAGACCTCCCTGTGGGGGGGATCCGGTCGACAAATGGGCCCTTCTGTTCCCCTCAGAAGGGAGTCACCCACCACAATTACTCTTCTTTTCTTCTTGGTTGGGGAAGTTCTGAGGCATGTGGGTGAGTGACTAGCCCTGGGTGACTCACTAGATAGATTTGCCTCACCATCTCCATTCACCTGGCCCTGAATTTCCAAGACCTCGTACCTGTTATTCAAGGGCAATTGGGAGGGAGGAAGGGATTGTGAGGGTTTTCGCTTACCTCTCCGAGGAGGAACCTCCCTCCATCCATCCTTGTCCATTAAGCTCTCTCCTTCTGTCTGATGGTAGGAGGGAAGGGGATCCATATCTTGTTGAACCACTTCCCTCTGCCCTTGCCTTAGGGTGTGGTTCCACCAATCTATTTCACTTTCACACTCTCTAATGGCTCTCAACCTTTCTACCTCCTCCCTCAGTTCAGCCACCTGCCTGAGCAGGTCATTTATTTGCTCACAGCGAACACAAGCAGTATCACTGGCTCCCTCCAATACCAGTGCCAGGCTCAGGCATTCGCTGCAGCCAGAGACCTGCACAGCTGCATGTCTGCAGGAAGGCTCAGTCTGGATACCCACATTAGTACTCACTACAGCTTTCGATCGTGTTGTAACCATGATCTATCTGGTCAATCAATCCGTCTACGTCCCTCAGCACTCCTTCCCCCTCCTGTACTCCAGGCGAGCCCTCTCGATGAGGCGGTTGGAACGCTTCCCTGCCCGCTCGCCTGCCCGCGCAAACTGCCTCGACGCTCTCTGTTCGCCGCGCTCCCTGGGAAGGTTTTTTAGCCACTCCCAGCTGGTGCCACTCCTCCTGGCTCCGCCCCCTGTGAGTCAGCCCCTCGCGGGAGCTGAGCTTCCGAGTCCTGGGCAAGTCCTGTTGAGGACTTGAGGCTCCCTCCTCGGTGGCTCTTGTCGCTCTGAGGTGAGGCTCCTGGACGCTGATCTCTCCCCTCTCCGCTCCGGTGTTGCAGGCGTCCTCTCTCAAGCTACTCACCTCAGCAACTGATCGAGAGTGGCTGTTGGTGGCCGGTTTGAATCTGCCACCGAGCCTCCTGGCTCCGCCCCCTGTGAGTCAGCCCCTCGCGGGAGCTGAGCTTCCGAGTCCTGGGCAAGTCCTGTTGAGGACTTGAGGCTCCCTCCTCGGTGGCTCTTGTCGCTCTGAGGTGAGGCTCCTGGACGCTGATCTCTCCCCTCTCTGCTCCGGTGTTGCAGGCGTGTCAGAGATATGTTTGGCTGCTGCTCAGAGCAGTTTTGTGTGATGTATGCTTGGAAATAAAGATGTTTATGTCCACTCATAGTGGATTTTGGTGTAATACGTGTGATTTGAATACGTTTCAACTTCTGACATCCTTTCGTGAAATACATGTTAGGGTTTACAAAAGTTTCTAGTACTTGAATTCAAGTTTTCTGTGATGTAAAAAAAATATGATTGATAACTGATGCTGTGTGCCACAGTAGGAATTTTTGTGCCTGGGAATAGGTCTAATTAGAAATAATGTAGAAGTTTATAAGCAATTAGAATGTTACATATTTTTTGCAAAGGTACTATACTAAAGGGTTGTATGCATCTATTCATCAGTCAGGTCTTTCTGAGGTTGGTAATTTTCTACCTCAGAGAATACACAGAAGTATTCTGGAATTTGTTTAATAAGCAGATGTGTGCATATACCTTCTATGAACTTTAGCTGTGAAATTTGACCAAGAAAAATGCAATAGAATACGGCAGATAGGTGATTGCTCAGTTAATAAAGCAAAAAAAGTATAAAATACTTAAGGGAAAAAAGAATTAGTTAAGGGACATGAGATAGAATGGGAGAAAAAAATAATTGTAGATATAAACATGACATTCATTTGAAGATCCAGCTGTTCCATTAAGGTGTAGCATTATGGCCTAGCTGCTGATTTAAAGGGTGAATTTTGCATGATGAGAAATATTGCTAATAACTGTGTTGTGAGTTTACATAGTATTTATTTGGACAAATATTTCTTCAGAATTCCTTTGGCATGCTCTTGTGGTCATCTTTTCCATCACTGGTAAGCGAACCCAACAAAACAAGTTTCAGAATGCTATGGAGTTTTCCCTGAAAGCCGGTCTTTTAATAAGACACATACTGCCACCATTCCGTAACTTAAGCAAAAGTATTAATACTGGTTACATCAGAATTTCAGTTTTGTGCTTCTCCACTTCCAGGCACTCTTTGAGATTGTATCAGACCTGGAGTTTCCTTCCAAGACACTGAGAATCCCTATTTCCTATCAAAATGAAAATTTTTAAACATTTCTGCCTTTCTTTATTGGATTATTTCTGCTGTGAGGATCCAACCAGATGATCTGTCTCCTGATTATACTAATCGACCACAGGACAAATTGTTCTGTGCCTGGTGATCTCAGCATCATTCGAACAATAGTTCTAACTGTTTAGACAACCCAAGCATGTAGGTGTCCTTACCACGTCCTAGTACAGATAGTAAAAAATACTAAACGATGTTGATGAGATAGTTCATGAAATCAATCCACAGTAGGAAGTTCCACAAACAGTTGCCGTGTCAGAAGTTGCAGTATTATTTATCGTCATTAAATGTTTTTATTGATCTTGTGTCCAAAGATGAGATGCATGTAGTGCCTTAGTTAAGCTTACAGTTTTATGGGTCTGTAAATGCAGGTGAATCATGGGGCACAGAAGGGTTCACAGCATACAATTTCATCAAAACAATTAAAGATAAGTTGTAAGTTTGTTTGTTACATTTCCTTGTTGTCTGTTCATTTTGGTAAAGATAGTAAATAATTGGTTAAAACCAAAACAAGGCAGAGGTGTTGCATCAGTGATAAGTATCCATCGTCTTCCTCATCCCATGCATGTGACTGAACTTGCTGGGTACTGCTGCTATTGATGTTACTTTTGGGTTATTCTGCTTTTGCATCATTGCTGTTTGTGGTGCTGTGCCTCCTGTTTCTTTGCCCAATTTCAAGTTCTTAAATCTAGTAAAATAAGCACAGTAGTTGTCTGTCACTGAATCTTTGCATCCTCTCAGCTTCAGAGATCAGTGTTTTATGGTGTAATATGGTACAGTCTACAGCTAGTGAAAGGCTGAGTCTTCAGAGATTTGATTTAATTTATGTAAATACATTACAGATTTTTGTTAATGTAGCCCTTGAGACTAAGTTAGCAAATAATTTATTTTATTAATGAGAGCTGTTGAACCAATGAGGGCACAGATAATCTTATTATACCATCCAGACCTCGTGTTACATTTGTCAAGATTGTAGAGAAGTCATGTGTAATACTTTCCTGTGGGTCAAGTCTGCTTATGTTACAGTTGCACAAGGTCAGTCCTTAATTTATCTAGCAACTGTGTATTTAATTTTAGAAGTATCACAGGACCCATCAGCTTGCAGGGCACCATTCCTGGCTGTTCAAAAAGCAGGCCCCAGAGTAACAGTGGCAAGATAATGGGTTGCAAAGGTGAGAATATATGGTATGCTCGCCAATTAGACTAACAGAGAAAGAGCTTAAAACTGTAGTATTTAATAGACTGAGTCCAAATTTAGATTGTTATTAATTATTTTATTGCTATTAATAACCTCTTTGCATGCCTAAGGGCCCTCTATTTATAGAGAGCAAAGCTAGGATTGTCTAGTTTATTTTAAGGATAAGAAATTAGAATAACATTAACACTCGCATAACTTTTAACTTTATACCTATGTGTTTAGAAATGATGACTGCTTTCCAAGGAAAGACGCAACTTCCATGATTAGCAAGTAGGTCAGATTTATTTCTGTGAAAAACCAGTAACTTAAGAGAGGAAGCCCTTTTATTTTTTAAAGAAACCAGCAAGAAGTATATCTAGTTTTTCAGGCATAAATGGAAAAATATCAGACTACTCAGTGTTATTTAAGGAAAATATTCTTGGTAATACAAAAAGCAAAAGTTGTTTAAGCATTTGCAGTTGTTTTTTGTGATCTAGTGCCTGGTTCTGGAAATTGCAAAGCTTCCATACATTAATGGGAGAAGATCTTGCTGCTGAGATTTTTAGCTTTTTCATTGCCACATCATGTAGTAGAGTGGGGATATCTCTGCTGCTGCTCAGTGTACTAGCCACGCTGTTATATTCCACTGTGAATCCTAGTGGAACATCCACTCCTCAGTCGGACCTTGTCACCTCAACGCAGTGTATTACCTGCACTGATATTGTACATCAGGCTCTCGAAGCATGTATAGACCCATAGCAATGTGTTCAGAACTTGTGCTGTGATGAGCTCTTTGCCTTATACTTACTCTACCTTGTCACAGTCACTTGCTGCCTTACTAACTTTCTTGTTTTATAATATATTTTTTGTGGGATAAGATAATTTGAAAGCGGTGCACACAACAATTCTGAAACGCTGCTCATCTGAGACCTTTCTGGTTAAGTCTGTGTTCAGGCAGAGCTTAATGTTGCCTGTGGCATAATCCATCTGGGGAATACAGCACTGCAGGAGATGACTGACCAAACAAGTATGGAAGTTACATGACCAGAGGAAAAAAAGTTTCCATGATGACCTCTAAGCTGATTTCTTCCTCTAATCTTTTGGAGAGACAGAGGAAGTAGAAAGGCAATACGTATTTTTCCAGAAATAAAACTATTTTCTTACAAAACAACTATACTGCAAGATGTTCTGTGCACTTACCTCTCTCCTTGGAATCAGTAACATTGGAGGGTATTGATCACCTCACAGGTCTAAACCATATAGATACTGTAATATACCAAACCAGCCTCTTTTTCAGACATTTTTCTATGTGTGGGTCTAAGTCTTCAGGAGTCTTTTTGGTTCAGGCTCTAGGGCAGATATAACATGATGGGCTGTAACATTGTAATTTTCAGTCTTAATTCTCCTAAGGACAGCAACTTCAGTAGGGATTGTGGGGCACAAGTGTCCATCCATGTGGATCTTACAGGGTGACCGTGATTCATTAAAAGTATGCTTCAGGAGTTTCAGCAGTGGCATGAAGTCTTCAAATGGAGGGTTTTCAAAATGCAGGGTGTGAAGAGAGGGGAGGTAGCTTCTCTTTGCCTTTAAGCTGTTGTGGAGGAAGCAAGAGATAATGAATGTTACGTGGTTTTCCTTAAGGAATTATCTTATGTAAATTAACTGGTTAGTCTCATTAGGAGCACTATCCTAATGGATACGTATTTCCCTTTTAGCTGATGACAAGAGGTTGTAGATGTGTTTATTGAGATACGTTTCTAAATCTGCAAGACCAAGAAGGATTTTATCTTTGCTGTCTAAAAGGTTTGTCAGAATGATGGAAGCTTTAAGATGCCATCAGAATTAGAAAAATATTTATAAAAATGTGAAGATAAAGGCACAACAGAACTTGAAATAGAATTCTCCTGCCTGTTGGTGAAGTTTATTGCCAAAAAGGGATGTGGAAGAGAGGCTCAGTTTCATGGCCTTACTGATTATGAGAATTTTACATTCTGGTTAGTAAGAAACTTGTGATAGCGTTCCCCAAAAAACGATGGTTGGCTGCGTTGTTTTGTGTAGCATGTTCAAGTTGCTATGGTTTGTATTACACCTTGGAAGTTTGGTGTGGGATACCTTCCTTTTGAATAAAGCAAATTACATTAAAACTAGACAAACATCCTGCCCAACAGGATGGCAGTCAGTCAGTAGTCTCAGTAATTTCAAAAGCCTTTTATGCATGAGAAGTTCTGCCTAAACTCCAGTATGCCAGAAGATAACTTCGAGAACTTTCCAGAGTTAGTATGATGTGGAGTGGATTTAACATTAGGTAATATGTGAAAGATTCTGGTACATGTGCCTGCATTGTGCTGACAAGTTCACCAGTCAACCTTCTGTGTGAAATCTTTTGCACTGTTATGGTGAAGCCTTGGTTAGAGACACCAGAGGAGGGAGCAGAGAACCCTTCAGAAAATCATTGTCTTTTCTGAACAGCATGAAGGTCTATTCTTCTAAGCTCCAAAATAAAATGTGTCCATGAATATTTATTATTTGTGGAATGTTTTTGCGGACAGAAGTGTCAGTCAAGACCAAAATTGTATATTTTTTCCTTCAAAGAAAATGGGATCAAAGTCGAGATTTTTTTTCCACTTTCCTTCAGATAGTCCATCCTTGCAGTTAAAAACCTGGGCCATGCAAGAGGTTGGAAGCTGCATTATGTGGAATCTGAGTCCAGGAGACCCTTAACTTCTGAGTCAGTCTGACTCTAAGCCCTTACTAATTTAATTTTGGTTTGCAAGCTTTATTGTAATACTCTAAGTAGTAAAGTATTTGTGGATGGGATTATAATATTTGCTATGGTACTTTGATTGGCTTACTGTTTGCGGGAACAATATTGAAATTAGTATAAAAAGAAAACTGGTTAGCACTTTACCTCGAAGATAATTTTCAGAAAATGACCTCTAAATAATTTCCAAACAATGTTCCTTCTCTAATTGCAAAATTACTCTTATTCCATCAGAAACATACAACAGATGCTTAATATAATTGTTTAGTATGTGTGCAACAATTTGGCGATGATAAGTATTCTGTGGGATAGGTACAGTGCATGTAAACTGTGGGAGGAGTAGTTTAAAACTTAAAAATAATTAACAACATCTGGTGTCCTTTGCCTGATTAAAGGACAAAGATTGAATCTACTAAGACTGAATAAAACAGAAGAATTGGCAAAACCTTAAGCCCAATAGTAAAAACCTAGGTAGCTACGGCCAGGCATATTTGAAGTTAATAATTCCCAAACAATTTGAGTGCTTTTCTTTTTTGTGTCTATAATTTTTAAATGTATATGTGTTTGTGTGTGTGTGTGTGTGTGTGTGTTCATGAATTTGTGAATGCTTGCGTTTGACAGGAATCATTTATGAGGTGATAACTGTGTTCACTATCCATTATTCATGCTCCTGTAGACAACATATATTCACTGGCATGATGACCACAGGTTTCAAAGAGGAAAAGTTCCTTTTTATGGTTCACAAATTTTCCAGTGTTTGTCTGTAGATGATAAATGCAGTGTGTGAACAATAAAGAGAGCTTTTCCTAAATTGCATGTCTAGTGCTAAATGTTTCCAGGGTTCACCATCTTTAAACGTGAATTTTAACATTTTAAAATAGAGTCCTAGAATGGTTTGGGTTTGAAGGAACCTTAAAGATCACCTAGTTCTAGCCCTTGCTGCCATAGGCAGGGACACTTCCCACTAGACCAGGGAATAAACTCACAAAAACATTATTAAATTAAAAGATATTTATGGAAACACCTGATTTTATTACAAAAAGTACCTTAAGCAAGACATGATCCTTAGCAGTATATTTTTATGTGTATTTCAAAATAGCTCATCATTATAGCTCACCATAGAAAATGATGGATGAAAGAGAAGATTTGGTTGAAGATCTGCTCACTGAGTATGCCATACAGCTTAGCATCCAAGAATCAAATGGGGCCAAACCACCAGTGTCTTCCAGCTATAATGACAGGTACTGTCCATTCAGTATGTTAGAGATTATGCCATATTTTAAAGAGTGTTCTGAGACATTAGTATTTAGTCCAAACTAGAACAACAATGAAAACACCACAGGGGTGTTCCAGTAGGGGTTCATACATACTTCAATGTTACAGTTAAGAGTGGTTCCTGTGATTAGGAAATGTAGGGCTTAGCTGAGCTACATGGCATGATGAGAGCTTTGCAAGTGATACTCACTTGGCTAAACTAATACTTTGCTTTTCAGGCCATTTACCTTCTTATGAAAAGTGTGTCAAACAAAGCTAAGCTTTGTGTTAATAGTTCTTCAGCAATAATTCCATGTCGTGGTTTAAACCATGAACCCAGGACATTCCATAAATACATTTTGTAGATTGTTCTTTCTAAAACGGAAAGAGCTGTAAGTCATTGGGGACTGTTAACATTTCCCCATTTCCTGTGGGCTCTCATGAAGGTCTGCGTCCTCCTTGGGCTCCTGTTGTAGGACTGGAATCTTCCTTTTCTCTGAAGGCTCTCCACAGAGCCGCTGGGTTATTTGGCTGCTTTTTCTTTTTTATTAAATATGATCTATTTTTTTAATGTGCTCTTACCACCAAAATAGCTCAAAGAGCTAGCAGGCACCAATAATTAAATCCCATCTCATGGAGGTTTAAATGGTATTGTTAAAATTCTTACACCTCTTTTCCAGGGAAAATGGTACCATTTTTCCACTGAGATCATCAAACTCTCCTTCATTAGTGAATATTGACATTCTGACACCATCACATTCTCGTTTGCTGTCTTTAGGTTTCTGAATCTGACGGGATCATTTTTGTAGTGTGGGGCAAATACAGCTTTTAGTCCATGTAAGAATTCTTCACCAGATTAGGAATTTTATCAGGTCAGTCCTCCACAGGAATTCTGCGCTTTAGCAGTTTAGATACTCTGAAGGACCACAGAGTTTAACTTGGGAGGCCACAAGACTAATCAAGTTTGTAGCTGATATATTCAAAGGAAAGTTGGCTCAGATGAGAACCTAATGGGAAATACTGAACAAATATTAGAATGCATCTACTTTATATTTTCTATTTTCTGCTCTTTTTTTTTTTGATAGTTTTGTACCACCTAGTGAGGAAAATAGGAAAATTGTAACATCCATAAAGCAAGGTAAAAACCCTAAACCAAAATAGTCCCTTTGCAAAAATAAGCTTTCTGTATATTATTTTACCAATTGTATCTCATTTACCTGTTGGAATTTTTAAGGTGAAGTATTTGGGCTCCAAGAACTAGTGAAACAGAAATATGCTTTGGATGAAGCTGATGAAAGAGGGTGGTTTCCACTGCATGAAGCTGCAGTTCAGCCGATTCAGCAAATACTTGAAACCATTCTAGATGGTGAGTGAAGTGAAAATATCCCACAATGTAAGGGAAGCACCAAAGAATCATAGAACAATAAATACCCATCCACTGCAACAGGTTAGAACTTCTCAATAAACGAAGTATGATCAGATCCTCCATGGAGCATCTTGCTTATGTTGTTTAAGTACTTGGGCAAATTTTCTTTTGGGGAAAGTTCCATTAATTTGCATCAACAAAGAACTTGGACTGTTTTTAATGTTTTGTTCAGAAACCTACAGAACGAAATTACTGTTCAGGATGTTTGTCAGTACTAGTTAGGCTAACTTAAACATAATTACAAGTAATTTTCATAAAGACTTAGTATTTAAGGATTTCTAGTATATGTGTATGTGTTAACAGCCTTGTGCTTTAATATTGTCTTATCTTTTCTCACTTTCTTACTCTAGCATCTTATAAAGCAATGTGGGAATACAAAACATGTGATGGAGAAACACCATTAACTTTGGCAGCAAAAGCAGGCTTCGTGGAGAATGTCCGAACGTTGTTGGAAAAGGGTGTTTGGCCCAATACCACAAATGACAAAGGAGAAACTCCACTTCTTATCGGTAATTGTCTCTTCTCCCCGGGTTTAATCAGAGCGAATGGCAGTGCTTCCCATCTGCCAAGTACTCACCCAAGAACTCCTGTGGGCTTGCGTGGTTTAGATGCTGGTCATCATTTTAGATGAAACTAAAAGCCCAGCACTTGGTGAAATGTACCCAGTGTTCAGTTCAGCACTCATAGTGCTTTAGGTGATCACTGAGCTCATCTTAAAGATGGCCTTTATGCTTTAAGTGATTGCTGAGCTGCTCCTAAGAAAACAGGACCTATTTTTTTCTAAAAGAACCTTATCTCTGCCTTCAGGTGCTATAAAACTTTTTCCAACCTTTGGTCCTATTTGACCTTCTTAAGGTACAAGTACAGTATAAGAATAAGCTGATGTGTTAGCTTAAATGTACTTTTGTGGAGGTCTGGAGGTTATTAGAGATTTTTTGTTTTATCGGATGATTTCTTCTGGAGCAGGCAAGTATTTTCAATTTCAGAATCTCACAGAATCACAGAATCACAGAATCCCAAGGGTTGGAAGGGACCTAAAAAGATCATCTAGTCCAACCCCCCTGCAAGAGCAGGGTAACCTACAGTACATCACACAGGAACTTGTCCAGTCGGGCCTTGAATATCTCCAGTGTAGGAGACTCCACAACCCCCCCGGGCAACCTGTTCCAGTGCTCTGTCACTCTTACAGTAAAGAAGTTCTTCCTGATGTTAACGTGGAACTTCCTATGTTCCAGTTTACACCCATTGCCCCTTGTCCTATCACTGGATATCACTGAAAAAAGCCTAGCTCCATCATCCTGACACCTACCCTTTACATATTTGTAAACATTGATGAGGTCACCCCTCAGTCTCCTCTTCTCCAAGCTAAAGAGACCCAGCTCCCTCAGCCTCTCCTCATAAGGGAGATGTTCCACTCCCTTAATCATCTTTGTGGCTCTGCGCTGGACTCCTTCAAGCAATTCCCTGTCCTTCTTGAACAGAGGGGCCCAGAACTGGACGCAATATTCCAGATGCGGCCTCACCAAGGCTGAGTAGAGGGGGAGGAGAACCTCTCTTGACCTACTAACCACTCCCTTTCTAATGCACCCTAAGATGCCATTTGCCTTCTTGGCCACAAGAGCACATTGCTGGCTCATGGTCATCCTCCTATCCACCAGGACCCCCAGGTCCCTTTCCCCTTCACTACTTTCCAGCAGGTCAACCCCCAACCTGTACTGGTACATGGGGTACATCTCCCATGTCACTTCCCTCCCCTCTTTCACTGAAAATAAGTTTCAACTGCATTTCTAAGTAATACCCCAATTCAAAGAAAGAGAATTCCTTTGGAAGATTTTATGCTGTTGGTAGACTTAAATGAGCTTTACTATGCATGAGTAATTTAGCTATATTAGTTTCTAATTTCTCCTGAAGAGAATCAATCTACAAAATCAGTACAATATTAGAAAATACAATCTATAATACAATTATCAGTATTTTTCAGTTCTCCAAATTTTTGTTGACTTGTCAGATGCAATTACCATGTTAACTTTTAAGGCCCAGAGGCATTTCTAGAAGGTTCCTCTGTAATGTCTTGCTTTAGAATTGTAGAATCATAGACTAGTTAGGGTTGGAAAGGACCTTAAGATCATCTAGTTGCAACCCCCCTGCCATGGGCAGGGACACCTCACACTAAACTATGTCACCGAAGGCTTTGTCCAACCTGGCCCTGAACACCACCAGGGATGGAGCACTCACAACTTCCATGGGCAACCCATTGCAGTGCATCACTGCCCTTACGGTGAAGAACTTCTTCCTTATGTCCAATCTAAACTTCCCCCATTTAAGTTGGAACCCATTACCCCTTGTCCTATGGCTACAGTCCCTGATGAAGAGTCCTTCCCCAGCATCCTTATAAGCCCCCTTCAGGTACTGGAAGGCTGCTATGAGATCTCCACGCAGCCTTCTCTTCTCCAGGCTGAACAGCCCCAACTTCCTCAGCCTGTCTTCATACGGGAGGTGCTCCAGTCCCCTGATCATCCTCGTGGCCCTCCTCTGGACTTGTTCCAATAGTTCCATGTCCTTTTTATGTTGAGGACACCAGAACTGCACACAATACTCCAGGTGAGGTCTCACAAGAGCAGAGTAGAGGGGCAGGATCACCTCCTTTGACCTGCTGGTCACGCTCCTTTTGATGCAGCCCAGGATACGGTTGGCTTTCTGGGCTGCGAGCGCACACTGAAGCCGGCTCATGTTCATTTTCTCATTGACCAGCACCCCCAAGTCCTTCTCCTCAGGGCTGCTCTGAATCTCTTCTCTGCCCAACCTGTAGCTGTGCCTGGGATTGCTGCAACCCATGTGTAGGACCTTGCACTTGGCAGTAAACTTCGCGTTAAGTTCTTTTTAGGAACTGCTAGACTATGAAACTTCAAAGCCATCTGTAGCCTTTGCTTTTAATGAGTGCTGCAAGGGGTCAACTAGAGCTAATGAAAAGGGTCTTTACCCCTTATAATGACAGTTTATTTTCCTGGTTATTTCTCTATACAAACTTATGAAAGTGAGGTTTGTCAGTTTGTTGTTGCTTATATGGTGCTTTTCACGGTTTTGTGTCACTTAGCACTGAAAATGTGGATGTAGACATTGCTGTGCATCATACATTTCAAACTTAGTCTAGAGTATCAGGTGCTTGACTTTTAATAAGTGATGGTCATTATTTAGTTACTCCTTTTAATTTTAAATCACTGGACCAAAGGGCTTTTTAGTAGCAAGGTAACTGCTGAAGAAGTTTCTGTCTAGTGGGATGATTTCTGCTTCCAGGTACATTTGGTAATACTCTACCTCAAAGCAATTGTGGATAAATGCAAAGAGTGTTGCCTCTTCAAAACTTTCTAAACTATATAATGGGACATTCACAAGAGTTAAACTTGTTAAGCCTATGATGCTGATCTCTCTCAGCTGCCCACCAGTCACTGGAGAGATCTCCTATTCAGAAGTAAAATTAGATTCTCACTCAGGATCACTGTTTTATATGTAAATAATTTTGCAGGTGTAGTTACCCTTGAAAACCATGGAACCTAAAAGGACAGAACGTTGCCTCTAAGTGTGACAGATAATCAACTGTACTTTGACTGACAACACCCACTGAGTACGTTAGGATTAGAGTTACTAGATGACAAAGCCACAAGTAGAATTTTTTGGGGACACTCTAATGTTTACACCAGCTTTAGAAGTAAGAACCATATTCAAATATGTTATTTTCATTGTTGCTTTCCTTTGATACACCTGCTTCTGCTTTCTCAGAATCAAAGCAGTGCTGCTTTTGCCCTCTGTGCTCCCAACTGACATATTTCCAGCTTCTGTTGGTTTACCTTGATTTCCTGAGCAGCTGACATTACCCCTAACTTACCGGTAAATTGGATTCCTAGATTTCTAGGACTGGGAATCTTTTTAATTTCCTCATATCAGTACAAAAGGAAAAGCCTTTCTGAACTTAATAGATGTCTTTCACTTTTAAGATAAAATACCTGAAAATGTATTTTCTTCCTTTTTTAAATATCTTCAAGCTGTAAGAGGGGGCTCTTTTGAAATGGTGTCCACTCTGATTAAACACAACTGTAGTATCCACCAACCATGTGTAAAACGTTGGTCAGCAATGCATGAAGCTGCAAAACAGGGACGCAAAGACATTGTTGCTCTTCTTCTGAAGAATGGCGGAAACGTGAACCTTAAGGATGGATATGGAATAACACCATTAGGTGTAGCTGCTGAATACGGTCACTGTGATGTGCTGGAACATCTTATTCATAAAGGTATGTATCTTATTTGTAAAGATATGCACGGGCATACGTCTTACCTGGTTGCTGGGGTATTTTAGCATGATCATGGAAAAGGAAGGAGAGAGTACTGATGAATGAGGAGATTGGTTTCTTGGAAGGAAATTAAGCATATGTGAGAGATCCTGCTAGACCAGAGTGATTCTTTCATGTTTCCAGAATACATATGAGAGGAGTGGCAGAGTAGATACCAATCCATTTCAGTCAAGGAGGGCCTTACTGCTGCTATACATGCCCCTCTTGTTCTTCTTTCTTGCTCTTTACTCTTGTCATTCCCTTCCTTCCCTCTCTCCCTCTCCCTTCCTCCCTCCCCTGTACAGAATTATATTAGTATTAATTAATGAAATTAAGTATTTTTTAAATATGCCAGAATTTTGGAAATCCTCAGTTGTAACACTTATGTTCAAAGCAGACCCCAGTCAGGTGAGCATTTGAACTCATCTCTGTACAACTCTTGTTTTGCCTTTGAGTTTTAAATTTGCCACAAGAAATATTTCTTGTTTTGGTAGCATTTTAATTTAAATACATCCGAAAATGAAGAGGAAAGTACTCTGGGATAATTTATATGATGATCTACCAATCATTTTGAATATAATTATATCCTCTCAAGGTGGAGATGTTCAGGCCTTAGCAGATGATGGTGCATCGATACTTTTTGAAGCAGCCGGAGGAGGTAATCCAGACTGCATAGCCCTTCTTTTGGAATATGGAGGAAGTGGCAATGTGCCTAATAAGGCAGGACTGCTTCCCATACACAAAGCAGCTTATGAGGGGCATTACCTGTGAGTACAAGCTTGAACTTTACATTTTCTATAGGATTCAACGTGGCAGAAGGTCACATTGATGAATGGTAAACTTGCAAATGTTATAAACTTGCATTTATATTTCAGAAATGCCTACAGTAGCATTAGTTTGAATTAACTTTCAAGCCATTTTCTAACATAAACAAAGCAAAATGCAAAATGTACTCCTTAGAACTGAGTGAAAACCACTGAAACAACTTAAACACAAGGTCCTGTTTGACAGTGTTCAAAACTGGTGTTTCTGTGTTTGAGTATTCTTGTTTAAAGTGTCTAGCTGGTAATTTAGCGTATAGCTGAATCAGGGTCATTTTCTTTATTCAGGGAACTGTTGCCTAACTAGTTCTACTCGCTGTTTTTTAGGGCCCTGAAGTATCTCATTCCGGTCACATCCCAAACTGCAATCCAAAAAAGTGGAATAAGCCCTGTTCACTCAGCAGCAGATGGCCAGAACTCACAGTGTTTAGAGCTCCTCATTGAACATGGTTTTGATGTTAATACTCTCTTGGCTGAACACATTTCAGATAGTTACGATGACAAAAGGAAAACCGCACTTTATTTTGCTGTTTCTAACAATGACATTCTTTGCACTGAAATACTGCTCAAAGCGGGGGCAAATCCAAACAAGGATCCTTTAAACTGTCTTCTTGTGGCAGTGAGAGCTGGCAACCATGAAACTGTAAGGCTGCTCCTATCTTACGGAGCAAATGTCAACTGCTACTTTATGTTGGTTAATGATACACATTTCCCCAGCGCCATTCAGTATGCTTTGAATGATGAGGTGATGCTGAGGCTGTTGCTCAATCATGGATATAACGTGGAGATGTGTTTTGACTGTATGCACCAAGATATCTTTGGAAATTCTTTTGTGTGGTCAACTCCAGAGGAAGAGATTCTCCCCGGGTGGACTTCTTCTGTAATAAAGGATAATCCAGTAAATACATAACTTCCTTCTTTTCACTTTGCTCTTTCCATTAGCCATCTTTAAACATTCCAGATTACTGTGCGGAATTAAGATTAACATACTGGCAAAATCCTTTTTTAAAACACCCTTAAAATAAAACAACCATTTGCATTTCCTACTCTGAGATAGAGAAAATTATGTACATAGGTTGGTTTTAGATTGGGGCTCTTATATTAGAGCTTAAGGAAGGATGTTTTAAGAAATTTTGGGGCAGGGTTCTGGAATTTCTGTTCCTATCCTAAACCAGTGGTGTGGATGTATTTCCAAAGAGGTATCGCTGTTGAACAAAACAGTGCTGCAAATTATAGCAATGTTATAGTAATTATTGGCCTTCAGGCCTGTCCAGATAAATTAAGGGATCACAAATGTTAAGGATGGAAGAAAATTACTTTTAAAGTAATGTACCGAGGCATCAGTTCATGACTGTTAAATGGCATTGATAATACTTTGTTTAAATTAGCTTGTGTAATTGCTTGAAAATGTGTAATTTTGGTATTCTGCACAGATTTCGAACTTATGACTTATGTTCTTCCTTTCAGTTCTGTGACTTTATTGCTGTTCCTTGGTTGAAACATCTAGCAGGAAAAGTGGTTCGTGTTTTTATAGACTACATGGATTATGTTCCTCTATGCACAAAAATTAAGTTTGTCTTAGAAACACAGAAAGAGTGGACAGAGATACGTCAGATATTGGGTAAATATATAACTTCCAGTTAATAATGGTCTGTTATGGGAAACCTTTAATTACTGAAGTCGGATCACATTCATCCAAAGTGTTTTAGCAGTCCAGATATGTACTAGCAAAGAACCAGGTTGTGCCTGTCATCCAGTTCTTGAGACAGATTGCCACTGCTCATAAATTAGTTATTCAGTCTGGAATATGGCAAACCTGCATCTGGCAAGAATTAATCTCACAAGGAATGTCACAGTTGTGTGGGAAGCCTTTTTAGTTAAGCCAGATCACTGAGGTACTTCTCAAACTCCTTATTAACCCATGTGACACTAGTCATTGCACAGCTATAGGGCACAGCTCTTTTTACTGAGGAATATTGCTTGCACTTCCATCCTTTTTGCTCCCTTTATCTCTCAAGTCTATTAATCGTTGAAGAATTATTGTTAAGAGCATGGTTTAGATTATGTTCAAGGTGATAGGTGGTAATGAGTGTTCCATTACAGTCTCTGTACTATCATTTCCTAATTCTGATTTACATGATTGACATCTAGAGTTGTCATTGCTAATAACGTGATTGAATAATATTTCTTACATATGCTTTAATTTTGAATTTCTACACGTTAGCCTGGACCTTCCACTATTGGTGGCGCCAGAGATAAGTTACGCCCATTTTAACTTAAAGAAGTGTTTTGGAGAATGTATTAAATGTTCTCTTTGCATTAATTTTGACCTCTTTTTGTTTTTAAGTTTAAATAGAATTTGATTTCATTTAAGATTGTAAAAAAAAATTAGGTTTAAGACTGGTACCCTGTATTTGATTTTGCTTCAGTATTTTACATTGGCATGCAGAGGGACTCCTTTTTGTTAGTGTCACAGGAACATTCAAATACTTTGGTAGTCTTAACTACTGATATTCCAAGTATGGTGAAAGATTTTGTTATGCTCAGGAAGGCTAAATCAGACTGAGCGCTCTGACTGAGGTAAATTCTGGTAAGAAGTATTTGTTTAGAAGACTCAGCAGGCCTGAGCATGGGAAGGTCTGGTCCTTCTGCTTTAGTGATGAAATGGATGGTGCCATGGGTGCACCGGAGACAGTGCAGTGTACATATTTCCAGAAGTGAGACATTTCCCAAAGTGGGACAATAATGCTAAGCAGTTAGCTGACAGAAGAAGTTTGGTTAATATTAGCTTCGTGTATCATCACAATTCTGAAGTGACAAGAATTGTATTTTGTCAAAATTGTAGTGCCCCAAGATACTAGATCGTGCTACTGATTTTACTAGAGCATGTTTTGAGATTGCTAACTGGCTTAAAATCCCTGTTAATGGCATTGATATTCCCACCATTTCTTTCTCTCCATCACTTATTTAGACAATCCTCGCCCATTGAAACATCTCTGTCGCCTGAAAATACGTAAGCTCTTGGGGTTAAAGAGACTGCAGCAACTGTCATCCATGAAGAAGTTTCCACTTCCACCAATTCTCAAGAACTATATCCTATATAAAGAATATGATCTGTATGGAAAAGGGATACAGTTAGAATAGTTTTTAAAAAAAACTGCATACAGTCTGTAATTTGACTCATTTCCTCACTTTTTTTTTACTAGCTAAAGAGCTGTTTGTTTTTCATATTCATTTATAACATTTCTCATACTTGTTGTGAATAGCTCTTTTATGGGAACAAATTTTTCTTCAGAACTAGTACATTAAAGATCATGTTTTAGCACAACATTTTACTACCCAAATATAAACTAAAATCAGAATAAGGATGCTCTAATAATTATGTAAAACAGTACCCTCTAAATGGGAATTCAGATGAATAAAGGATGAAAGGATAAAATAAGAATTTTCATGATAGACTTCCCAATGAAGATGATAAATACAATTGATGCTCTCACCTTGTGGCACAAGTTTATTTATAAAGGAAAATAAAGGTCTAATTTAGCTTGGCAAAGAAAATTAAACCACAAAATGCATGTCTTCTGTCATGTAGTTGGCCCAAAATGTAGCACATTTTGTACTTTGATGATCATGGTCCTATTATAAAATTCTCCAAACACTTACAAGATTCTCTTTAGCTGTTTTTTCAAAGTATTTCCTCCCAGGTATGACTGCTGTGTGTGCCAGTACTGCATGTTCAAGGCCTGGTAAAATTTGAGGGACTTTAAGTAGGCTGTTTTAAAGAAAGAGTAGATTTTGATAGAGAAACCAGGAAATTGGACAGCATATTCCCTTGATTGAGAAATGTTGCAATGTCATAACTTTAATAATGGTTCTTACAGAGTTTTGATAGATCAGTTCTCCACCAGACTAAGCAACACCCTCAGTCATGCTGTGACGCACTTGGCAGTATGCTTCTGCACCTCTAAATTAAACCACATCCGATTAAATATTCTTTAAATTACTCTATTAGAAGTGGATTACATTTCTGGCCTTTTCTGCTCTACCATCCCTTCTTTTCTGGGGGAAAAATACCCCAACAAATCAGTCCCCCTAAACAAAGAAAATATTTCAGTTGTTGGATGTCAGGATTACGTAAGACATAGTCTGAGTTTAGCTAAACATGTTATTTAAGAGATATGCTGGTTATCACACGCAGATACACATTTTCACCAACCAACATCAGCTCAAGCATCCTTCTGCCCTGCTCCCTGAACTGGCTTTGCCTGTTCTTCAGAACTTCCCCTTATTTGCCGGATGTTACTGTCACATGTAACTTATGAACACCTCAGTCAGAAACGTAAATTCCACTTCCAAAGGCAGCTACATCAGTCATAGAATCATAGAATAGTTAGGGTTGGAAAGGACTTTAAGATCGTCAAGTTCCAACCCCCCTTCTGTGGGCAGGGACACCTCACACTAAACAATGTCTTCCAAGGCTCTGTCCAGCCTGGCCTTTGTGGGTCCGTCTTTCCTCACAACAGATTTACAGTCGCAAATGGAAGGAACGGATATGACTGGACTGGGACATGTAGAAGGTTGAACAGAAGGCTTAATTGCTGCTTCGGCTCTCACTGGGGCTACTGTTCATCTGGGTTTCCAAGGCATGTTTTCTGTTTTTTTTTTTTGCCAGAGATTTTCACCAGGATGAAAAAGAACTTGTGGCAAATGGCTAGGTGTTTGGCATCCAGGCCAGGCCCCTGGGAGATACCCAGGGTGACTGGTGCCTCCAGGCATGCCCTGAGCACAGAGTGCCCAGTGAACCCAGCACGGCTGTCTGCTGTCAAGGCTCCACTGGCCAACACATCCAGGACATACCAGGCTAAATGTGTGTATGGTGCATAACCTATCAACTGATACTTCTATTTGGGAATTCCTAAATAGAAATATGGGCTTAATAAGTCTTTAATAGAGGTAGTTTTGGTGAATACAGTAACCACAACACAAGAATCTGGGTAGTCACATATCTGATACAGTATACTGCAACCAGCAAAGGAAACATGATCAAATAGGGCTTTAGACAAGAGATTTTAAACCCTTTCTGTGGCTAGAGCCAAATTCCGTTAGTAATTTTAGTTCATGGGCCAAGGTTTATATTTAAGACTTTATACATGCCTCAGGCAATAGTTACATTGCCTGCGGCATTAAAGCATTCAGCTCTAGGACAGAGCATTGCCCCAACTGTTTAAAATATAATGAACTAGTCCTTAGAATATCATTAGGTAAGCAAAAAATATATTGTTGTTTTGTCTTTTAAACAATACATCTGGGCCCTTTTTGTCGTTTGGTAGCCAGAGAGAGGGCTTAATCCCATCCAAAGCTTTTCTGTCCTTCAGCATTGAAATAGTTTATTTATTGAAGACTTGCCCCCTGCCCCCTGGATGCTAAAGGAATTGCAGCACTATGAGAAAGCATCTTAATGCTTTCAAGGCATCTGTGAACTGGATAGAGGCTTGAGAGGCAAGACTTTGTTTTAAATGGAATATAAGGTGAGATAGACACAGAAAGGGAGCTGTGTAACCCATATCATCTTATGGCACAGCTAGGTATTGAACACAAGTCTCTTGATTCCCAAAGTTTGGAGCCACAACATTGAATTCTACTCTTGTGGAGTTGAATATGTGGTGATGGGAGCAGGACATGTAACCGGTACAGGGCGGGTGGTTGTATGAAAAGAGGCAAAGGCAGTACCCTTTTTCCTGGTAGGAAAAACTATTCTTTGTTTTTACCCTGCTTGGACTGTGATTGAGCCCTTGCAATGCTAGGATTTAATTTTCTCTGCTATTTGGGTGTGACTCACGGGTGTTCCACAGCAACCCAATTCCATGGCATGCCCACCCCAATGGGCAGTAATTGAATGCCCTGGCGCTGATTCAGGCATGCTCTGGGGTAGGGACTCCTATTGGTTTGGGAACAATGTTTGATAGCAGAGATATCATTTGGTCTCTGTTTCTCATCAAATCTGACACAAGCAGCTGCACCAGACTGATGAGCTCTCCAAGAAGCCAGAAATTCAGCAGTGGTTACATCAGCCTTTGCAGCACCAGCGAGATAGACTTTGTAAGCTGTGTTTTCATAGCTCAGTAGAAAAACAGACCATAGCCATGAGTTCTGATTATGACCAGCTATTCCCTGTAGAGGCCATATATGTTATGCGAGCCATCCATAAAACTTCCATACACTGGCTATCATCTAATCATGGGAGCTGGCATGGCAGATCCTTGTTCTGGGTATCAAGGGGGGCAGTTTTACTGTTTCACCACACCAGTCAGTGTTCAGGCTGTTTAGCTATGGTTTGCATGGAGAAAAGGGACAAATTCATGATCGCTTATTTCTCTAGAACAGGTCTTATCTCATTTGCTTTTCCATCATTCTCTTTAAAATGCACCTAATCAAGAGCCTCTTGCCCTTGCTGCTGTGCCTTCTGTATAACCAGCTTTGCCTTTATGGTGATCCTTGCCTCAGCTCTGGTCTACCTGCTAAGTCAGTCCTTTGAAAGCCCTCCCCTCTAATTTTTGTTTCATGTGAGTGTCTGGGCTAACAGATCTCTGATCAGGAAAGGTATCAAGAAAAGCAGTTCCAACCAAGGGATTTTCAGCCTTAATGCACCTCGTTCTCTTCCTGACCTTCAACTGGAAATTGTTTGTTTAGGCTGTAGTAATTAAAAATTGCTCCTTGCAACCCAAGGTGTCTATCCCTCAGAGGCCTCTTCTGACCTCAGTTCAAAAATACCCTGTCTGTCTCCAAATGCATGGTGCAGTCTTCAAAGAAACCCGTCCCAATTCTTTACTAGGAGAAATGCTGGATAATTCAGAAAGAAGTACATGGGTGAGTGCACTGAATTACTGTATAAATATTTAGAGGTAAATTTTGCAATGGGAAGCATTTTCTCTCTGGAATTCTCCCATAATTGTCACCCACACCAGTAAAAGAAGTACTTAGGTCAGGGGAAGTATTCCCCAAGGAACCTGTGCTTCATGGTTCTCCTGAAGAGCTGTGAAAATATATCAGTAAACGGTTAGTAGTCGTAAGACTGCTGTAACCGCGTAGCTCTTGTGCCATGTAGAAGGTATTTACATTTCATTTTTGAAATTCACGTTTTCAGTAGAAATCTCTACTTTTGATTGGGAAAAAACATTGCCTTTCGTCTGCATATTCGGCGTGTGGTAGATGAGGTGCCCAGAAGTCCCAAAGTCATTAATACAGACTATCTAAAAAACAGACACAAAGACAATAGAGTAGAGGATTAGTGAATACTGCTGCTTTTAATTCCCTATGAATTACATCACTTCTTTGTATTGCTGGGATCTCCGTTTAAAAAAATCTTAATAAATGCACACTGTCAAAAAAAACCCCAACATCAAAACATGACAAAACCCAAGGAAATGCTAAATACAGAAGCCTTAAATACCTGTATTGCTCCCTACGTATAAAGAGATAGAGCAGTTTTTTATCTGAGTGACAAACTGTAGGTTTGGCTAAGCTACATGGGAGAACTGCATGGGGCTAAGACATTAACAACAGATTAAATCCATGCACTTTTTACAGTCACTTATAATTGAGTAACTGCCTGATCGAGACATGCAAACTCTGGTGTATTTGCGAATGGCACCACAAATTAGATAATCCTTACATTGCAGATGTTGCCTATTTGATCATGCTTTCTGGAGAAAGAATAGGCTGACTGCAGCTGCCTAAGCAACATCCCATTCAAACTGCTCTTCCAAACCCCACATTTTTTTGTGCATGTAGCAGTTCCTCTGCTACTTTCCTTGCAACGCAGTGGCCTCTGCTTCCTGTCCAAAGCTGTTGAGCAATACCGCGATGTCATTCCAAGCAGCTGCTGGTCACCCTATGTCTGTACATCAGTGAAATGGTTTCTATATATAGTTTGTAAGTCTGTTGGCAATGTTTGTAAAGCACGCTCAGATTTTTCCTGAGGGATGAGAGCAGCTAAGTGAAAGCAGGAGCATTAAGATCACCACTGCATACAGAGCAGTTTATCTCTTTGGTGTGGCAGAAACTGGCACCGAGGAAATGGCCAGTCTGCAGAGATGTGGAGAAGCACTTGCTCTGAGCAAAACACTGGCAGGAGTAGTTTGTGCTGTCAAAGATAAGCAGGTTCAACTTGCGCTGTTATTGCAGAACATGACATTGTACTGACACAAGATTATTGAAAAGTACTGGCTGCACAGGAGGGAAAGAAAACTGGGAATGGCATTTATTCAGTAAAATTTATTGGTCCCCCTTGCCTTCCCTTTTTAGTATGATTCAGGTAGGCAAAAGGGGCAATAAACCCTGAGTCTGCTTCACCCTTGGCACCCAGCTGCATGCCTCTCTGTATAATCAAATAGACCTTCAGTATCCATGCACGGAGGACACCAAGTGCAGTGTGGGCAGTGAGTTTTCCTTCTTTTCATCAAATACTGAGGAATTTGGTAGTCCAGAAAGGTTCTTATTGGCACCCAGATGAATTCTTCCCCAGTGCTTCCTAGCAGCCAGGTCAACCTCTTGAGTCCCAAGATGCGTCCTTACGCTCTTCCCACCAGCAACACTGTCAGAGCCCATTCACTTTTTCACTCACTGTGACTCTTCTGTCTTCTTGATAAGCAAGGCAACCCAAACACCCCTGCCATCAAAATGCATTAGATTACTGGTTGCCCCACAGCTTGTTGGTATACAGTGTTGTATTTAGTCTTCTGGTTGTGTCTCCAGCAGCCATTTGGAATGCTATTTTCAAAACTAATCTGAGCAATAAGGCAGCCTACAGGCACGTGTTTTTGAGTGAAAGCTGATCGCTGTTTGTGATGGGTCTGAGTTGTTTAACTACAGTCTGGACCTGGCGTCTGCCCTCTTGGTACTCTGGGGCGTGCTAAGTTGAGTTAGGATGCTGGGTCTGACTCCCAAAGACTGCTTTTGGACCAGAATCTTCTTTAAACTTCCCTCACTTTTTGTTTCCCCAGCATGGATGAAAGGAAAGGTCTTTTTCTCCTGTGCGACTCCCTGTTTACGGCATCACCAGGGGTGATGGACTGGACAACAGAATCATCTGGCATAGAGAAAAGCAGCTGAAAAATTGATCCTTCGGATGCCTTCAGTGCATGCTTTATCCCATTTGCTCTGCTGATACCACTGTTAAATGTAGGTGATGACACATCCTTTTCAGGAACAGTATGGTGTGCAGAGTTTTCACAAGTTACGCTAGTCTCTCCGGGGAAAAGAGCTACAGCTTGTCCCATCAGTCTGCCTTGCAGTCCTGTTTAGGTGCCAGCTTGTTGACCCTTTGGGTCTCCAGGCCGATTTGGACACTGCATTCAACCTGGGCCTGTACGACCACCATACAGAACTGAGACACACACATATCTCATATCCTAATTGCTATGGGCTGGAAGTGGAAGCAAGGCAGCAAAGAGCATGGGGCAAGACAGGGGACATGTGGGGGGGGGGAAGGAGAGGTCAGTGGACAGGCTGAGGAGGGAGTGAGGACAGTGAAGGGCTGTGGAGGGAGGGCAGGCGAGGGGGACCTGCAGGGCCAGGGGTGGAGAAGGCAGCACAGCAGCAAGGAGGCAGGAAAGGGGAAGGTGGGAGAGCTCAGGGGCTGGTGCCTCATGGTGTGCATGAGGGGACAGCAGGAGGGAAGGAGCTGGTTGAGGAATGAGGGGTGCAAAAGCAGTGAGCACTGCAGGCAGAAGAGCAGCAGGGGAGATGGGGAAAGCCCAGTGTGCTGTGGTGCATTGTTTTTAATGTGCTCTATGGCAATTGGACCCGCTCCTGCAGCGTGGGACTGCAGCTCAGTATGAGCCAGTGCATCTGTCTGACAGGCTGTCCTCAGGAGCTGTGACTGAAATAGCCGCTGTCCCAGGGCCAGCCATGTCCCATGCCTGAGGACAAGGTTGTGCAGCCCTCTCTTTGCTTGCCTACAGTTTTCCCTGTGCTCACCCAGGTGGAAGTAAGATTTAATCTGTGGGCTCTGCCCTGCTGGGGGTGAGCACCACGCAGCACGTGTTGCTTCTGTCCTTTCAGCAACTGGACCAATGTGTCCAAAGTGTGGAAACATGAGAACAGAACAAAGTTTCCTAGACTGCTGCTTGAATACTGAAGGCAATATAAGCACTTAGAAGGGTTTCCTCTTTTAAAACTGAGAAAACAGATCAGCCAGGCTAGGAAAGATTGAAAGGTCTTCAATCTAACTGCTGCTGAGTGAGGTCCATCCCACTTGAACCTAGGTGTCAAGTATCTGCAGCAGCAGAGCGAATCCTGTGCCTATAAACTGGGCTCTCCCAGTTTTTATTTCTTTCATCTTAGCCCAGATCCTGAAGGGAGCAAACCTTTTGATAATTCTGTTGATTGAGTGATAGGGTTTCATGGCCTATACACGAAATGGTGTACTCCCTGCACACTGGATTTCAGCAGGACGTTGAGGAGGTGAGTTTGGGTTTTCTGTTTGGATGTGCCAAGCACCTCAAAGGATTCATCCTAAAACGTGCTCAATGTAGCCAGTATAAACCTGTCCTCAAGTAATATACGTGGCTCATGCTCTGCTCTCTGCCTTTTGTGACAAAAGGAATGCACTGTGGCACCTCAGTAGCACACGGTCTCTTCTTAAAACGTGTGATTGAGCCCATAGGCTGGGATGTATAACAGGATGATCAAACTGCTTGCTTTTACAGAAATCCCAACATGTATAATGCCTGAGAAATGGAACTGCGGAATGAGAAGAAAAGGTTCCAGGCAGGAATGCTGGTAATAAGAGAACACAATCACTCCTGTGTTTGCAGCAGAATTCCTCTCAGAAGCTGGAACCTGTGATCTTATCTGTTGAAGTGGTGGGCAGCCTCAGCACCAGCTGGTGCCCACAGGAACTGAGCCCTGGTAAGCTGAAGTGCTGCATAATTCCAAATGCTCCCCAAAAGGGAATCCTAAACTCCAGATTAGTGGGTACTCTCAGTTTTAAGGTCTCTGTACCTCTGTTCTTCCTCACAAAGGCGATAACACCTTCACGTCTCCAGAAAGGGCCACTGAACGTATAAAGCCATTGGTGGTCTTGATATGCTGAAGAACAGGGGCAAAACAAAATGCTGAAAGGCTGTTTTTCAAATATGCATGATCTCTCCTGCACACTGAGCCAAGAGTAAAGGTCCTGGGGACTCATGGGTCCAGGATCAAAGTATATGATTGTAGAATTACGGAATTAAGGACTGTGTTTTAGTGCTCATCAGCAGGCAAGGGCAAATATTATCCCTGCATTTTCTGACCTGTAGTACTTAGCTTTACTTTTAGCTTTTAAGCATCCTTGGTGTGTGTGTAATTTGCCATGTGCTACAGCCTTATTACTTGTATTAAAATTGTTCCTGAGATGTTCATGGGTCTTCACCCTTGGCCATCCCGCTATAAAGAATGCTTCGTAAACTACCATAAGTAACATGTACAGGATCAAGAGAGGACCCAAGCCTCTCATATCCTCTCCTAACTGTGCCAATTTACCTTTTGCTTCAGGGGAGACATTTACAATAAAATACCTTGTCCATCTTTAGTCATATCTTTAAATTATCCTATCTCATGTCTGGAATGGACATCACTGACTTTATATATGCAGAAAAGCATCAAACCCGGCCCAGAGTTGTATCATGCCTCAGCAAGGAGTAGCATTGAAGTAATATTCAAGTTGCTGCCAACGTCTGGACTAAATCTTCCTTTGGAATATTATTTTAGAAGTGAGTAATGCACGGTGCTTTTGGAGTTCTTTTGAGTTTGGAAAATTTGAGTTATACACAGAAAACTTCAAGTATCTGTAAGTTTTTATTTTGTATTATGAGCTGCCGGCCCAGGAAAATTCCAAGACTTACAAATTTTGTTATATCTGAAGAGAAAAGGAGAAGCAGAAAACTCCAGCTTTTCTGGGAAACAGTATATTTGCATAGATTTCATTTTGAACAGCATGTCTTTGCTTTTAATATTGTACATATCAATGTTGTACATGTCAACACTGTACTAATATAGCACATTTCTAAAAGCATTTCAGTTTCAATCATCATTTTCCAACAGAAAATGTGTCCAGTGCAAATTTTCTAACCAACTCCTTCTAAAAATGTCTGCAACAAAATATTGTCTGCAAAAATGTGCCTGAGAAAGGTAATTTTTTTCTGCTGCTTCTCTGGCTAACTCCAATGATAACAAAATGAACCATTGTCCTAGACATACTGAAGAAATAAAATTGCTTGGAGTTCTGTTATCGACATCTAATGAATGCCAACGTCAGAGAGACCACAATGCAAAGTTAAAGAGAAAAGGTACAAAAGGTACTTCCTATTTTTTCATGATGCTTCACATCTACAGAATTTGGCCTAAGTATGATTTCTACAGGTGCAGCTGAAAGGGTGAATAGAACTCCTACTTAGACACAGGTGACCCACCACACTGTCTCAAAACACGAAGGTAATACCCTTAGCTCCATAAGCCAAACTGGTTTTCGTCTTCCTCCTTTTATTCTTTTATGCAAAAATTTGGTCAATGTAAATGACCTGCAAATATTTATTTTATTTTAAGATACACAATATTCTTTAGTCTGCTTTATGAATGTATTTTGTGTGGTAGGGAAGACCAAGCTTGTAAGCTTTCATGCTGCTTCTTAAGCAAGACAAACTGCATGAAATTGATATAGAAAAATTATCAAAGAAAAAATGTAAATTTATTATCAAATCTGTTATGAAACTCATGTTCAATCTCCTCTTTCCATTGCCAGCAATATGCAGAATAGTAAAATTAATTGAGCAATTTGGCTAAACATCATACGTAAGTTCAGGTACCCAATCGGTACTAACTAAAAAGAGATGATGTTGGACAAGGACAATACTTCAAATTATTTTCACTCCCATTTCCCTTACATACTGCCTTGGGTATCTAAAGAATAACCCACCATGTGTTATCATTTAATAAGGTTGCTGCATATTGTTATAAATGTGCTCCTTCTTTCATGTACCAAAACCAACCTTTTCTCTGTCTTTCTCTCTTCTTCTCCTTGCCCCTCTCTCACAACACAGGTTAGCAAATATTACTGAGTGTTTCAGAAAACACTGCTAGTTCACAGTCATTCACTGCTATAGAGAAAAGAAGTGAATGTTAACATTTCATTTAGTTTCTTACGCTGGAATATACCTGTCTACAAAAGTAATATAAAATATATCACTTATTAGAGGACATGAATGTAGAAATACATTTGAAATTAAGAATTGAAGGACACTCTCCAGCTGCACATTAGTCAGCCACAGCGAGTAATAGCCATAACTAAAATAGCCACTAGAGGCCTTCATTCGCCAGGCGCTGTCAGAAGTGGTGAAAACAGAGCCCCGCTGCCCACCTAGGGCTGGTTCCCCCTAAAGCTCTGGGGGAATCTGCTCACACTCTCCAGCAGAGCACAATTCTCTGCGTGAAAGAAAATCTCTCTGGAGCGCCAAATGGACGTCTCAGGCTGATTCTCCCTCTGATCATCCATGAAAAAACAAAGGGCAATTAGTAAACAATCCAGTTGTGTGATTTGTTACAGGCAAGGCATGACACTGCAGGAGCAATGCTCCCACAGGTGCTGTCACACACCAACCTTCTTACCGATCCCAGCCTCCTGTAGGCACCTTGGTGGGATAACGCTGCAGTTCTGCCAGAAAGCCGTGAAAATGAGAGGAAGTCTGAACAACAGCAAGGGTGTTTTATTTGCAGTCCCCCGTCAGCTTGGGATTAAATGGATTTTCATTCTCTGCTGCGGTTTGGACATGATGTCGGTGTCAATGCACTCAGGGTTCTATTTGCTGCCTCCCTCCTGTCTGTGAGGCTGGTATTCTCCTGCTGGCTGCCTGCTCTAAATATGGCCATAGCCAGTGTGTCAATAATCCCCCTCTTTAAGGGACCTGCAAACACTACTGTTGGGACATTCTTGCTGTTCAGATGTCTAGCTGACGTCTGATGCTTAAAACGGCGCATGCTTTCATCCCTCCGCGCATTGTCGTAAGCCCCTGATGACTACTCTTAAAAGGGTGTCTCTGCGACACAGGGAAACAGTTGCTGACCAAAGGAGACACAGCTTGCTTGCTTCAGCCTTCTTGAATGCCTAGTCACTGCAGCTTTGTACCAGCCTGACCAAGCAGGACCATGTCTACCTTTGGCTACAGAAGAGAGCTCAGTAAATATGAAGACATTGATGAAGATGAGCTCCTCGCTTCTCTCACTGAAGAGGAGCTCAAGGAGCTGGAACGGGAGCTGGAGGACATAGAGCCCGACCGTAACCTGCCGGTGGGACAGCGGCAGAAGAGCCAGACGGAGAAAACACCGACAGGGACTTTCAGCAGGGAAGCGCTGATGGCCTATTGGGAGAGGGAGACCAGGAAACTCTTGGAAAAAGAGAGATTGGGTGCATGTGACAAGGTAAGACATTGGGGCATTTACTGTCTCCTAGAAATATTTGGGTTTGTTCTTCCCTGGCATGTTCTCGCTGGCTGTTTTCTTTCACTCTCTTGTAGCATTTCTAAGAACATTGTTAGCCATGCTTTTGTGCCTGCAAATTAGCTCAGAGAGTTTTTGCTCCATCTGGAGGTATCTATCTTAAACGCTCAGTTGAGAACAGAAGAAAATCCCATAAAAACTATCATTGGTGATTAATACAGGAAAAATCTGAAAGGGCATCTTAGGACTTATTGCCAGGTAGCGATGTGGGCTTTTGAATGACACTTGATTTTGTTTAAAAGCTAATAAAAGTGCTTCTTCCTTTCCTTCAAAACACCCCAGTATTGACTGCTGAGAAGCAGGTGAGGAAGAAAATTTTGCATACAGGTTATGTCTGAAGTCAAGTAAGGGGCTGCCATGTTTCATGCTTGCTGGAAGGAAGAAGCTGCGTTGCAGACAGGAGTGCATGCTGCGTTGTTCCTGCTGAGGATCCTTGGCTCGGGGGTTTTCTGGCAACTGCAGTCAGAGGGTAGCTGTCAGTTATTTTAAAAGTGACCTGGGGTAAGCTGAACCATTTATCTGTATTCTCTCTCCCCCCAAAAAAACCCACAAGCCATTAGTGCTTGCTGGGCAATTTATCCTGCAAAATAAAAGTGTTAATAATAATAGCTGATCCCTGAACTGCAAATGAACAGTGCAGCTGGGCAGTAGTTAAGGGCTCAGCCCCAGCAGGCAATGAGTGCTCTCACTGTAAGCTGATATCCTTGTCAGCATCCCCTGCTCTTCCTAAAACAATTTGTGAGACTGAGCTCTATCAGAAAGGGGTTCTGTTTCCACCCTGGTTCCATGCAATTTCAAAGCAAAGCTGGGGCTTGAGGGTCGTGAATAGCTTTTTTACATTTAGCACTGCTTCATACCAAGCTCTGGCTCTCCTTATAAGAATATGTTTTCCCGTGTTTAAGTAGAAAAGAATACAACAAAGGCAAACGTGGCAAAACAACTCATAACTTCAACAGCCTTGATTCAAGAGCTTGTTTCATTTGCAGGGAAATAATTGCAGTTTGTACATTAGATAAAATAGTTTCCTGGAGCAAAACCACCTGGATTAAATTAGACAACAGTAGCAATAATAATAATATCCAGGTTTTCTTTAGACATAAGTGTCTCTTGCTCATGAATGGTGGTGTCATGTCTTTGCAGGCAAACGCACAGGCCACTAGCTGTCATCAGACCGTTAGTATCAGCTTGCAGATGCTGACTTCACTCCCTGTTTGTCAAGTCCTAGGGAGGCAATGGCAAGATTAATGTTTATTTCCAGCTGAGCCTGGAACTCAAAACCTGGACAGTTCCAAAAAACCTTCTGAACAGGTCTAGTTCAGTGTCTTACGCAGAGGCAGGAGTTTTTAGTGTTGCCATGTCTATGCAGCATTATGGTGGGTTCTGGCTGAACCTCAAAGTGCCTGCAAAAGCCTCCATGGTTTTTGATCTGGGAAGAAAGTTCCTAAATGCATCTGTAGATATGAAAATGTTGACACACTGATGCAGAGGGCACCGGGGCTTTCTCCAATGAAGGCAGTAAGGAAGCTCCTTCTGAGTTTCTTGGAAGCAACTTTCTTGCCCTCAAACTGTCCGACAGGTTTGTCTAAGATAGTTATTTGTGCTCCTTCTATAGTTAGGATGAGAGATCAGCCCTTCCAGAAGGCAAACATCCTGCAGATAGCCTTTTAGGGTGAATGACTTGCCCTCCAGAGATATCTACCTCTCTCCATTAACTATCTCAGTCCTAACTTTTCATTGAGCTAGTACTGCAAAGTAAGATGTAGCCCTGCAGCAGTTCTGTACTGAAATGCTGCCACAGTAACAGAGCATACCTCTATGGCTCTGCAAAGAGTACTTGATTTCAAACTTATCATGCAGGTTGTCACGACACCAAACAATGTGTGTGACAGGAAACTGAATTCCCCCTTTGACCCTAGAAATGTCACTCAGAAAAAAACCCAAGTACTTTTTATTAATACAGTGTCATCAAGTACATTAGCAGTCCAGTCGGAGGCACCAGCTTCTCTTCTGTAGCTTTGTTGAAGGCTGTAGTATGTATTCCTGTATAGATAAAAACATAGCCATGCAGACAGGTTCCTGGGTACCTGACATTTTCAGCTTTTGAAAGTCTGCAGTTATGTATAGAAGCTACAGATATAAATCTCAGTCCCATAATAAACCTGGCTTAAACACAGCCCTGTTTCTATATGTAGCACAACATTGCTCAGAGTAAGGGCCTCCCCACACATGATCCACAGGAGAAGCAACAGGGCTGGACCCTGCAAGCCCTTCAGGCACTTAACACTTCAGAATGACAGGCTGGAACAGCTCTATGCCCAGTTTCATTAGAGTCATGCTTCTGCAAACATTACAATTAATGTCTGGTTTGTGTGTGTCCCAACAGAGAATTCTACTTAAGATTGTGAAGCAATACCATGAAATCTGCCATTACTATTATTTTAACCTTTCCCTGCATTTTCAGAGACAGATAATTCAGCAAATCTAAGTCTGCACAGGTTTTCTAAAAATAGCCTGTCATGTTAGTAACTTTTGTTTTCCAGAAGCACAAAACAGAATTGCTGTGTCACTGCAGTGTACTCACTTTGTAGGAGACTGTCTAGGACTTAGCAAGGACTAAAACATGAATGCTGGTAAAGTAGTGCACACAGAACGACTGTATTTCATGCAAAATTACATGAACATTTACAAATGTAAATAAAAAGGCATATGCTCTGGCTTGCCTAGTAGACAAAATAGGACATGGCAAATTATTTTGGGCGAGAGGTTTAAGGTTGGTCATAGCATGTGGGTTCAGTCGTGCCTCATACAACACTGCCATGCTTCTGGAGTGTTCCAGGTGGAGAGTGAGACTTTCCTAAGGTGCAGACCTGCTGGTGCTTCTGCACTAAGAATTGTCTCTGCCACTGTAACTGTTAACGGCACCAGGCAGAGCTTTGAGAAATGGTTCCAAATTTGCCTTCTTGGCGCCCACCAAAAACACTAAAATAACCCTGGGGTTTAGATAAACAATCAGTCTACTCTCTAGGCAATGAGTTATAATGTCGGCTGAAGGTTAATTAATGGGTGTCTTCAGCAGTGGGCGCCTAAGGAAAAAGAGAGATTTAGATCAGACCTTAGGAAGAAATTCTTTACTGTGAGGCTAGCAAGGCCCCAGCATAGGTTATCCAGACAAGCTGTGGATGTCCCATCCCTGGCAGTGTTCAAGGACAGGTTGAACAGGGCTTTGAGCATCCTGGTCTAGTGGAAGGTGTCCCTGCCTGTGGCAGGGGGTTGGAACTGGGTGATCTCTAAGGTCCCTTCCAACCTAAACCATTCTAGGATTCTAGGAGTTACAGTATAACAGCTGATCCGCAACAGTCTTAGTTCTTGGGAAACGTGAAGAAATTTGGGGATTATTGACATCTGTTTACTTGTTACCTGTGGGAATGTGTCTGAATCTTTTCTTCACAAATAGCTTCTGAGTGTGTATAGCCCACGTAGTGCATCCAGAGTCTTTTTGATGTGACTCCTACAATTCTGTATTATTTTCAATGTCAATATGCATGTTTCCATGTGCAGATACTCTTTGTGTTCTAAATCATAGCAGTCTTTAACCTTTTCAGTTGTGCTAACACATGCAAGGGAGTCTGAGCATTGGCACAGGTGTCTAATCCTTGTGAAATGAAGGAACTTGTTGCTCATAGATCATGTCCATTCTGAAACTGCTGTCTTGTGTTTCTTCTGGCAAGGATTCAAATGAAATCCCTTGTGGACATGCCAATACATAGAAAACACAAAGTATGCCTATGTTGCAATATCTTCTATCAATTTTTCTCTTGGCAGAAATCACTGACATCAGTACAGTGGTTCCAGTTTATTCTAAACATTGTCTTCTACAGAATATGAAAGAAATAACGTTAAAAAGGTGCTAGGTGCTGTTCTCCTGTCTCTGTTTCTGGGGATTTATTTTTAACTTTCGACATTAACCTATGTAGTTTCAAGATAATTGGTTTTATGCAAAAAGGCAGCAGCTACCTTAATGCAATCATGTTTAACACACACACCTACATTCTTGTCCAGGATTTTGAGCAAGAAGAAGACAATTCAGAAGACATCCAAGAAGAGTGTTTCACAGAAAGCAATAGTGAAGTGTCTGAAGAGGTGTATACTGAAGAGGATGAAGAAGAGGAAGAGGAGGAGGAAGATGAAGATGAGAGCGATGATGAGGATGAGGAAAAGCAAAATGCTGCAGCTAGTAAAAGACCTGAGGATAGCAGGAGTTCTGACCACATAAGACGCAGAAAGTGCAACAGCACAAAAGACAGTGAGAACCTACTCAATGGACATGATGGAAAAGAAGCCGATAATCTGAGCTTAAAAAGCAGTGCCATCCACCCTTGTGGGAATCCAACAGTTATTGAGGATGCTTTGGAAAAAGTCCGGAGCAATGACCCTGACACCACAGAGGTCAATCTGAACAACATTGAAAATATCACTTCGCAGATGCTTATACATTTTTCTCAAGCCCTGAGGGACAACACAGTGGTTAAGTCATTCAGCTTGGCTAACACACATGCTGACGACAGCGTTGCAATAGCTATTGCTGGTATGTTAAAGGTAAATCAGCACATAACTAGTCTGAATATTGAGTCAAATTTTATCACAGGCAAAGGAGTGCTGGCTATCATGAGAGCTTTGCAGAATAACAAGGTTCTGACAGAACTACGGTTCCACAATCAAAGGCACATCATGGGTAGCCAGGTGGAAATGGACATAGTTAAACTGTTGAAAGAGAACACCACTCTGGTCAAGCTTGGATATCACTTTGACCTTGCTGGCCCAAGAATGAGCATGACAAGTATCCTGACAAGAAATATGGATAAACAAAGGCAAAAGCGTATGCAGGAGCAACGGCAACAAGAGTCTGGCTGTGATGGAGCCATCAATCCAAAGACCAAAGCCTTGCAGAAGGGGACACCTCGGTCCTCACCTTATGTGTCACCTAAGAACTCACCTTGGTCCTCTCCAAATCTCCCTAAGAAAGCACCACCAGTGAAAAGTCAGCCTACAGTTCCTGCACCCCCACCTCCTCCTCCACCTCCTCCACCTCCTCCTCCTCCCCCCGTTATTCCAGAGAAGAAGGCACCAACCAGGAATATAGCTGAAGTAATCAAAGAGCAAGAAAGCTCAAAGAAAGCCTTACAGAATGGACAGAAAAAGAAAAAAGGCAAAAAAGGCAAAAAACATGAGAACAGCATATTGAAAGAAATTAAAGATTCTCTAAAATCAGTCTCTGACAGAAAATCAGAGGAAGGTTCACAACCCTCCACCCGTCCCTCTACCCCACAAAGGTCTCTCCATGACAACCTTATGGAAGCAATTCGGGCAAGCAGCATAAAGCAATTAAGGCGGGTAAGTAAGAGGTCCTGTTTCTGGGTTTAGATAAAGAACAAGATCCATTAATTTTAGTATAGGTATATTTAATAAAAACCCCCATTCTTAGAAATGTGAGCATAAGGAAGTGCTTGGGAGGAGACTTTCTTCTGCTTGGACTTTTCTGAGCACACTGACTTCTGTTCCACTGTGATTCTGACAGCAAGTGGGTACTTTCCCAGGTTCAGGCTTGTTGTGGGAGGTGATGCGTACATAGCACAGGGCTCTTGGGAGTGTGTCTCTGGTAGGAATTTTGCCATCCAGACTGTACAGCAAATGTAATGAAAACCCTTCCCACCCCACCCCATTTCATAGGTGGAGGTACCAGAAGCCCTTCGGTGAAAGCCTGGACGACAGAAGAAGCAGAGCACTGCAGTGGTTGAAGGGAGGCTGCTCGAACCTTCACTGATGGTAACATAGACTGTCTAGCAAGCTGCTTCCAAAGTACCCTCTTAGATACAAACCGTTTCTCTTTTATTTCAAAGAAATAAACCTGCTAAATACGAAACAACGCTTTAAGGATACATTTGCCTTGTAATCTGTAAATATGGAAATATTTTTTTTATTTAATGAGATTTCTATTGAGAAACTGCTGCTTATTTAGATAATATTTTCAGTATTTGATTGCACATCACTGGACAAGTTCTTCACTCTGCGATGTAACAGTTTACCAGCCTGTGGTCTCTCCCTATTTTTTTTCCCCATGAATTTACAATAAACGTGGTTTGAAGCTTTCAAGAACACAAGTCCTGGGTTTCTGTGAGTAAAAACCTACCAGATGTTTGCGTCAAGTTCAGGAGCACTAGGGAAGCCCCCTGGGAAAGAACCTGAGATCTTTTATAGCTGCAGCCATCAAGCCTGTTTGAAGCATAGTACCTGAGCCCATATGTTAGTGCGGTTTCATACTGACATGGGAAGAATGGTTCACAAGGCTATATACACCTAAAATTAACTAAAATTAAGCTAAGGGCTGTGTCAGGTCACTGGTGTTGCATACCACCTCCTGAACTGTGTTCTAACAAACAGAACAGGAAGTGGGTGATGAGTACAGCTGCAGTTCATGTTGACCTAAAGGTTAAAAATTAATGTAGATATTTTAAGGATGCAGCCAAACTATTCAGCTGACAGCCATTCAGTGCAAGTGCACACACTGTATCTAGGCAGAGCTAACGCCACTGCAGACATTCAGCCAGACAGAGAAACTTGAAAAGCAGTCTAGCATTCAGGTGGAAAAAGACTCTCGTATGATATCAGCTGAACAGCAAGTGGAGTGTGAACTGTCAATATGATACGGTGGAAGCAGAGCGAGTATCATTTGGAGATGCACGGCTGGAGGTATCACATCACAGGCAATGGCACAAATAGCCTTTCTTCGTGTAGTACTAGACATCTCCCTCTGTCAGATTAGTTATGGTTCTGGGTGCTTCAGCTAGTGTGAAGGTAGTGATAGCATGGAGAAAACTGAGCAGTGGCCAAAAATGTTGAAAGGCAAGAGGAGATGTATGTTTAGAAGCACTACTAAATATTAATCAGTTAGCTCATTACAACAATAAACAACACCACACCAAAGAGAAGTAGTTGCTTAAGATTAGCTAACATCGTGGTGGTACTGAAAAACTACAGGTGAGCTTGTACCTAGAAATATTAATGAGACAGAATTCCCCAGAAACAGGAAGAGATTACTAAAGGGAAATGAAGCATAATGAATTGGGGATTCATTAGTGAATTGTCAGGGATGTTAATGCTATGGCAAGAAAATGTTGAAGACACGTTTTTGCTTTTGTATTTACTGATTAGAATGTACCAAAAGCAATTGAAAGCGAACTGAAACACTGACAAAATGGAAGCTGAGGCTTGTATCTTCTGGGGATGGAAGCAATGCTGTAATACAGACTGCAGTCAGGAGTAGACCTAAGACCACTGCCCTTGTTTCCCGTACCTTTGTAAAGGATGCAAAGCAGCAAAATGTTTAATCAGAGTTCAGGTTACATATAAGGAAGAAGTTCTTCAGTGTAAGGGTGATGAGGCACTGGAACAGGTCGTCCAGGGAAGTGGTAAATGCTCCATCCCTGGCAGTGTTCAAGGCCAGGCTGGACAGAGCCTTGGGTGGGATGGTTTAGTGTGAGGTGTCCCTGCCCATGGCAGGGGCTTGGAACTGGATGATCTTAAGGTCCTTTCCAACCCTAACTATTCTATGATTCTATGAAATACCAGAAGCATTAGAAGCAGCTGAGCAGTTGCAAGGCAGAATGAGAGATAGGGAGGGAGTTCAGGGAAAGCACAGTGGAGAGGATTTGGAGGACAGCAGTAAAATGTTTTGAAAACACCAAAACCAAACCTTTAAGGAAAGAGTGAGAAGCGAGGAAACGATCTGTATGGGAGGTGAAAACTGACAGAGAGGAAGAAGATGACATAGAAGAAAATGAATACTGAAAAGTACAGATGAGAGAAGAACGCAGAAGAAAATGATAACAGAAAAAGGAAGAAAGGAAGGTAAAATGCGACTTTTATTAAGTTGAGCTGCAGAAGTGGAGGGTGATGGGCACAGCCCTTGGTGAGAACTGCTGACTGCGGCTGCTGACCAGGGGCTCATCAGTCCTCACTGGTACGAGGCCTGCTCTGACAATGGAGATCAGTATTTCAGCTAAAATGCAGAGTCATGGAAGTGTGTCTACATGTGGGTATTTATGCTTCTGTGGTACACTCCCTCAGGAGTTGTCAGTCCTGTGCCTCAGCCGAAGCCTAACCTTCTGCCTGCACACATTTCACAGCGGCTTCTCTTGGAGGCATTTCCAGGCTTATCTCCTATTTGCCGAGCTGTGATTCAGAGCCCCCCAAAAGACCTTGTTAAGGTTTTGATGCCCCGCTGAAGGGAAGGGCAGCCCCTTCCCTCCTCAGGTTGGTGCCAGCCCTGCTGCTGACAGGGCTGAGCTCCCTCGCAGTTACTTCCAAGAAGCAATCTGTTTTCCTTTCAAATGGGCAAGTGGGCATCATATCACAAGTATGCAAGGCCCCTCTGGAAGGGACTGGGCTGCCTTCCTGCACTGGGAGATGGTTTAGCAGGTGCCAAGCTGTGTTCGTGCCTAAGGAACAAACACCCTGCAACTGTGCATTTCCCCTGGGGCCCAGGTCCTGCCTGTCACCTCAGTTCACTTTATGTACCCTTGCCTTGAGTCATGGCGGGGCAAATCATCTCCTCTGAAGGCCTGACTGCCTCTTGTCTGACCTATAAGGAAGGTGGCTCCTGGGTCAGCTCCTGCACATCCTGTGCTATGTCCCCATCAGAACTGGATGTGTTGTCTGGACAAGGGAGCCCTGGGATGTATGTATGCTCCTTGTTTGGACCACAGGGCTGCTGCGGTGGGTGGCCACCAGTGGGTGGCCAGAGAAACAGACACACCAATATCTGTCAAAATTAAGTGGTCATCAATCAAAGAGCTGCAAAGGATAACCAAGGGCTTGCAGTCACTGAATACACAAAGGGACAGGGGAGGACAACGGGTTGTAATGTCTTCAGGAACAGATGATACATCCTTAAAACATTATCTCTTCATGAGCTGCAGAAATACCCAGCCCATGAAGAGCAGAAATACTGCAGCTTCTGGAGGAAGAAAGCAAGCAAAGCCTGCCTCCCCTGTTTACACTGAGACAAACCTATCCTGTGTGCTCCCCCAGGGTCAGGCTGGAGGGTGGGATGGGAGGGCTCTGTACTGAGCTGCACACTGTGGCTGAGACTGACAGCGGTTCTCCCTCTGCCCCACAGCCGCTCTGCCCCATGTGCTGCCGTGGGGACGCTCTGGGGACGATCCACCTGCACTGGGTGAGGGCTGCAGCCTTGTGTGGTGGTTGGAGCCCCACGCTCCGGGGAGTCCAGCAAGGAGGCCCTGCCTCCGCTGCAGCTTTGTGCTTTGGCTCCTTCCCATAATGTGCATCCATGTGGTCACCCATGCTGCTTAATGTGATAGAAAAGAACTGACCTACTGAAGCTTCAGGAGTACTAGAGCTTGACTGTTACATGTAACTGCAGTATTTGGCTCTTTCATTTGTGCCTTATCACCTGGTGAAGTGTCTGAGCCTAGAGAAAGAAAAAGAGCTTGTGTAAGTCCAAGAGATTTTATTTCCACATCTCCTGGAAGTTCCCTGCCTCCTGCAGAGTCCACTGTTGTACGCTCTGGCCAGTGGCCCATGTTACTCTGTCACAGGGGGTACTGGTGCTGGTTGGGCAGGCCTGCAGAGCTGCTTCCTTCCCACCACCCAGAGCAAGTGGCTGATGAGGCTCCTGCCAGGCAAACCCATGTCCCTTCGGGAGGCTGTTTGTGCTGCAGGAAGGCCGGGGGACCTGGTGCAGCACAGTCCTAGCACGGCGTGGTGACAGCATGGATGTGCATGGGGCGGGGGGAGCAGGAGGTGGTGGCCCAGGTCTGTCCCTTGCCTGCACAACACAGGCACAACCCTCCCAGCATTGAAGAGAAGCCGTGGGCACTCAAGGCTTCCACACCAACACTCCGTTTCCTCAGGAATTCATCAGGTCTATGGAAGCAATGATTAAGGCAGAGCACCTCCACAGCTGGAGGACTTTGTCTGTAGGTTGTTTAGGGAGTGACGCATAACTACCATGAGTTTGCCATGAAGGGGATACCTGCAGCGCCTGGATGTAAGGGGAGAGGTAGCTCCAAGAACTGTTCCCAGTGCAGGACCAAGTGAAACAGCATCTGAAAGCTGTGTACACAATAGCTAACAGCCAGGAAAAACTGTTTTGAATCAGAAGAGGGGCAGAAAATGGCTAGGAAAATTGGGAAACTGGAGAGGGTGTCCCATGAGAGAGATAAGAACAGGTGGTGGGATCAGGCTAACCAAACAAAGGCTCAAAAGGATTTCAGCTCATGTCTATAAATACTGCGGAGTAGAAGGAGCTATAGGACACTGCTAGCAGTAGGGGAAAAAAAAGGACATAAACTGTGCATGACTGCATTTGGATCAGAGATCAGAATGAATTTCCTAGCTCTTAGAACAAGAAGACTCTGGGAACAGTGTTCCCAGTAAAAAGGAATGGCCAAATTGAAAAGGAATGGCCAAATTCACCAACTTACTGTGAAAAGAATGCAAGAAGCTTGCAGAAAGGATAGCATGGTATGGTGCTTTCAGCAGCAGAGGCCTGAAACTGGTAGCAGAGAAGTGATTATTATATTAATGCTCTTAGATGTGATAACTCTGCAGGATCTGCAGGTTGGAGTAATACTGAAAGTTGTAGGAATCTCCTAGAGTTTGTAGTAAGATGCTTTAATTTCAAACCCATGCAGGTCAGATGCAACTTTGGGAAAAGACTGTCACATGGACGCCAAAGTCATCCCCTAGATGCTGTCTTAACACCATCCATGCTTGCTACCAACAGAAACCAAATACTTGAAAGCAAGAGCAGAATTTGACTTACAAGCCCAGCGCTATCCATCCACTGCCCTGGTCTGACACATCTCTGCACGAAGCCCTGCACTTCAGACAGAATTCGGTTTTAGATTCATTCCTCTGAAGCTACTGCACCAGTTTACTCTGGCTTGCGGTGCAGTGACTTCATTTTGATTTTCAAGCTCTTGAATAGGATGGTGATCATTGTGCCTCAGTCACGAGGAGAAAACCTGCAACCAGGAGATAAAGCCTTGTTCGGAAGATACCATGTGCCTGCAGCACTGAGAAGATCTTTAGAAGCACCTGGTGGTTTGGAGTGGCTGGTTTTATATAAGCAGCATCAGATACTTTCCTTTTCAGACTTACAAAACATCAGCCCATTGCCCGTGTTTAGGCACTTCCAGATGAAGTTTCTGAACAGGACTGTGATTTTTGCTGTATTTTGCTCATTTTACTTTATCTGATAGTGCTCTTGCTCTTGGAAGCACAGAGGATTCGTATTTAAGAGCTGCTACTCAGCATACTCAGGTGTGTTTATTGCTACATGTAACATCTGACTATCCTCAGCTTCATATGAATACAAATTTTATGAAGCCTTTTTATTGGCAAAAAAAGAGTTATTTCCTATGGAACTGTGACACAGGGAAAGGCTCTTCTCTTTCCTTGAGATACTGGCACAGTAAATGCTCTCAGGGAGTTTCTCGTAAGAACCAGAACACGTATCCTAGAGCTAAGTCTGAGGGTTATATCCTGGGCTGTGCCTCTGCTATTTCTGCACTCTGGGGTATATTGCTTCTTTTCTTTTGCTGCTTCTTTGCCCTAGAGACACCAGTAATGCTCTGCCTCACAGTACTGCAAGGCTGTGTTCACATAGGCTCAAGTGTGCTCCAAATCCCGCAGACATCAAGAGCTATTAGATGCATTATGTTTATTGTTTTAATTTATTTGATTCATTTATTGTGGTGTTTTTGCTAACAAACAGGAGTGTTTTGCCTGGCTGAATAGAGGTGGCTGGGACGAGTGTCAGTGTGTTTCTAAGCAGTCAGAGAAGCAGCCCATGACCCAGTGCAGGGAATTTTGTGAGAGAGATGAAGCAAGCCATGAGAACAGGGACCTAAAGCCTGACCTGGCAGTGCAAGAATGCTGTGAAAGGAAGACATGCCATTCCTGTCATTAGTCACCTAGGACACAGGCATGTGGGGAACTGAAAGGACAGTCAGAAATGCTTCTGCACCCTGAGGAGGGTAAATTGGGGCTGTTTCCCAGGAGTGGCCTGGGAGACAGTTTCTACAGATTAACCAGGTATAACCTCTATCCATCAGACTGTTTTTCTTGCATTGGAGACGCCTGAAGTTTCAGCTCCATAGGTAAGAAACTGGTCCCTTCTACACCCCGTTGTGCCTTTCTGCCAAGAGCATTCGGTCAATGCACCCATAAAGGGCTAAATATTTCCTGGTTTTCTTTGCAGGGCTTTTTCTGAGAAACACTTGGAGCCCGAGCTTTATATTTTTATTAACATGGAGGTTCTCGAGGGCTGTCAGTGAGCTACAGTTAAAGCACTGAATTTCCCAGGCACCTGCAGGAAGCGCCTGTGTGTACACAAAGCAGGGTCACCTCTTTCTCTCGGTCTCAGCTTACTGCTCTCTAAATCATCCATACTTGCACGTGTTGCTGTGTTTCACAAACAAGGTGGAAGGCAACAGTGCTCGTGTTTCATGTGCTCTTGAACCTTTCCAACAAACTCGGCTCTTTGTTTTCCTCCCTACCAAGCCTTCCCTGACCATGGCATATTAGTAGCGATTGTGTGCGGCAGGCAGGGACACGCAATCTCTGCCTGTATTGCATCCATCTAGGTGTGTGACTGCACAGGCAGCACTCACACAGGACAAATGTTCCTGCCTCTCGTCCTGGTTTAGCATGCAGGTTAGAGTCTGCCACTAGCCCCTGTTGCACGGCTTCTGACGTCCCATGTCAGACTCATCTTCCATCCAGCCAGTCATGAGCTAAACTTTTCAGTCTCTGCTATAGTTTAGAGTGACCAAAATAGTCTCAGTGAGATCCAAACACTCCAAACATCCCAAACCAGCTGAATTTTAGCTGCAACACCAGTCAGAGCTGATCCAGGAGAATTTTGCAGCTCTGGATGAGCACTGCTGTGGTCCCTGTTGTCCCCTTCATGCCTGCTTGTTTGTGCATTGCTGCTCCCTCTCACATCAAACCTGCAATCGCTGAGTTCAGAGGTAAACCAGCACCAAATAAAAAAAAAGCAAAAGGAAAAGAAAACCAGTTGAACAAAGGGAAGACTTCTGGTTTGGTTCATTAGGCCTCTCACTAGACGTATAACTAAATGCAGGGTGACCAGACCTGTTCAGTGCTAAGGTCCCCTGACAGCTGTCTGTCCAAAAGCTGACAGGGCCCACAACTCGTTACACATGTTAACAACTTGTGATCCCACTGACAGCATGGATAATCCTGAAGCACTCAGCCGTGTGCGGCTCCTCAGCCTCTCAGCTGTATTTCCACCAGAGGAGGCATGGTGCTCAGTACCTGAGAATACGGGGTCATCATCACACGTAGGGAGCATGACCCAAGCGTGCTCCCATCGCTTGCTTTGCCTGTCAGTGCTCTGATACTGTCCTGTAATTGTGCTGACTCCAGTTAGCAGTGCCTGGGATACAGTGGTGCAGAGGAGGTTCTTTCATCAGGGATGGTGTCACTTCATAACCTCCAGGGTTGAATTTCTGGTTGGAGTGAGAGAAGCAGCCTGAGCCCCTGGGTCTCAAGTGCTGCTGTTGTGGTGGGACTCACATGCCTGAGGCTGCTCGAAACAAAGACCTGAACTTCACTCTGTCGTATTTCAATGAATGTTTAAGCACCCGCTTTCCAGATCAGCCTCTTTGCAAGCTCTCTTTGTCCCTCTCCAAGTGGGACATTGCTCTCCAGAGAAGTTCAGTTTGCCTGTACCTTTGTTACAGAATATTTTTCATGTGAAATTCAAGGTTAATGCATCTCTTGGGCAGGCTCAGGGTGTCTCTGTCTCTCATTTCTTTTCATGAAGAAGTCTGGAGGGTTCCTTTCTTTCTGGGGAAAACAGTGAAACCATTCAGTTCTTCACCAAGCGTCTGCAGGGCCATTCAGCCCCCTTGCTGGGGCTGGGAGAGCTCCCATGATCTCTGTGCAAAGGAGAAAGAATGAATGCGTCTACTTTGTTCCAGTCTTTCTGCCGGCAAGAGGTGCTGCTGTGAGGCCATGGGGGGTTCTCAAGAGCCATTGCCATGTTTAAAATCTAGCAACGGAGTCGGGTGTGTTATTTCTGACACAGAACATCGTACTTTAAAAGCAGCACATCTGATTGAGCTGAAATCAGCTGGGAATGGCCTGAAAGCAGATAAGGAATTGCATAATTTATTGTAGTCAGCTTCTAAGTGAAATGAGGAATTCCGTCTGGAAATGCTGTTGAAGCTGTAGCTCTGCTCCGACCTCCTGCCTTTTACACCAGATGTCTGTAATGATTCAAAATACAACCACTGAGCTAACCAGTGGCAGAATTCTGTGCACCATATCTGCACATCTGCTGGTGAGCAGGACTCGCACTGCAGCACAGGGAGGAGGCCGCATAAAGATGGATGAGGAAGTAAGGATGCTATACCCCTGATTTGCTCTTCCCCCAGGTGGTTTGTGGGATCACTGTGCTGTGAGAAGGAGGTGGGCACAGTGCTACCAGTGATCAGACTGCTCACAGAATTATGGGGGAAGAATGCCCCCTATTTTGTCCTGCTGTCCCTTCCCTTCACCTCAGTGTTTTGCATGGAAGAGGCTTGCTTTTATCCATGTTTGCTCTGGGACACTGTCTGTTTAATAACTCTCTCAGAGACATACTCACTGTGACCCAAGCGTTATCAGCTTGGGCTCAGGGTGTTCTCATCAATGTCAATCCTTCCCTCACACGTCTCTGTGCTAGGCTCCACATTGTCATGTCAAAAGATGCCCTGCAACCTTTTCTTTACCTTTTAATCCTCATCTGGCATTGCTTAGGTCAGGGGAGATGTAAGTGCAAGAGGTAAGGAAGAGCCAAGCCTAAACGATGAAGACAGTCTGAAACAAAGCTCCACCAAGCTGCTTTTTCCTTCCCACTGGCTCTGAACCAGAACAAAGAATAAGGCATCTTTTCATCTTATGTCTCGCTGCTGATGAAAATGCATTTCCTAGCAGACACCACACAGGCTTTTAAATCCCTGAATGTGTTTCAGGTAGAGGGCCCCATCCTGGTGGTTAGAGGTGTGGTAATCATAAATGGGAGGTTTCTCTGGTAGATAAAGATAAAAGTGAAACTTCCACTATGAACCTAAATTAACACATTTAGAGCATTAATGGCTCTAAAAGCAAAAAATCCACAAAGCGATTTTAGTATTGATTTGCTGCTTTTCTGTATTCTAAAAATCCTTTTTGTAGGTTTTATTGGAAACCAGCAACATAATCACCTGCACCACATATAAAATAAGTAATTGCAACCTAGAGGAGAAAGCCAGTTTGTTCTGGTATTAAAAATTCTCTATTGCAGGAATCTGATAGATAATTCAGCATGCAGAATCAGCCTGATTTGTATTTCAAATGTTTCTCTAGCACCATGGGGCTATGATGTCCTTTCTGCAGCCCCAGGCTCTGGTCAGTGAAACAACTGTCCCTGTTACAAAGGTCAGATGTTTTGCCAGCTTACAAGAATTGCCAAAACTGTAATATGAACTTGTGGATCTCTTGATGTATTCTCATGTAGATTGATGTGTTTCGGTGCAATGGGGCACTGCCTCAGATAGCATAACAAATCCCTTCTCAAGCCTGTAATTCCAGTCTTTGTTTCTGCCCTGTGAGCTCTGCCAAACCCTCACGTGCCCCAGAGAGAGAAATCTGGGGGTCTCAATCGTACATACTGTGCAGATTGCTTCAGATGCTCCCATCTGCAGTGTAAGCTTCTATTCTGTACGTCAGCTACATGCCTCTCTGAGATAGCATACATTTAAGGGGAAACGGTGAATAAACGCAGAGACAATCTCATACCGTGTGTCCGCAGCCATCAGCTATGGTACATGAGAGCTGCTCAATGAGCATTACAAAAACTAACCCTACAGGGGCTTGCTCTCAACAAGCTAATAGCACTATTCCTTACCAAACCTGTGGTTCAAGTATCACACCAATTAAACACATACTCTTCTCTAAGCTTGAAACTATTGTTAGTTAAGCACCATCACTGTTCTTGCTGTTGCTGAGGTCCCTTACCATCTATTTCCAGACCATCACAACAGTTTGACTGATTGAGTCCATACCACAGCTTCACTCAAGTTTAGTATTTCTAAATACAGCTTGGTGGAAAGATTCCATGACTGGATAAAATGTAATGCTGCTGGAAATCAGGAGCAGTGCGTAGAGCATGTACCTTTATCACAAAGTTCTGAAAAAGCCTTGGTGAAATGAGCCTTCACCATTTACAGCTTGAGGAGCAACATTTTACCTTCTGAACCCTTTACAGAACCTCTTGCAGTCCTATCTGGTTAGTGTTAGGAAAATGCTTAGAGGTCCTGGACAAAATGCTGGCACACGTGTCCAGAGAATAACCAGTATTTAAACTGAATGAAAAACTTCGGGGTTAGTACATCTGTGAGCTTCTGTTCAGCAACACCTCAAGAAGTTGTATTGGGCAGAAATTAGCAGCCAAATTAGCAACAGGAAAGACAAAGTTATTGCTTCTTTTTTCCTTCTTTAATGCTGCAGAATAGATGCTGCTAAATTAGAACCCAACTGTCTTTATAGTAATAAACCAGGAGGTCAGATTTAAAGAGCTACATTTGCCCTTGAGTTTCCTGGAAGACCTCTGTGTCTCTAAGCTGACAGTGCATCTGTTCACTGAAAATCATGCAGAAAGATTAAGAAAATCTTCGTTAGGACCTCAAAATACATGTCAAACCTACCAGCTTTGGGAAAGCGTGGATCACATTGTTCAGCTGGAACAGCTGACGCGTTTCACCCTGGGGCTGTTGTGTTTATCAAGTGCAAATAGTAAAAAAGAAACATAATGAGGAAAGTAAATCAATCCGATTGCAGCTGTGTCTGGTCACAGCTCCTCCTAATGTCCCGTGGTGATCCGAGAGGCTGCGGGATGTAAGAGTGTGACTGGCATCCTGCAGCAAAAATATTATCACACACTTCAAAGCTATTGGCTGCCTTTCCTCAAAGCAAGTCAGAGCTTTAACGTGCACCCTGATGAAAACAGGATGGCCCCTTTCAAGCAGAGATGATAGAGATAGACGAGGCAGTAAGACGAAACCACAGGAGCTAACACACGCAGGGCTGCAGCAAATCTAGGCCATAAACAGAATGCCTCCTGCGCCTGAAATCTTCCATGGCCCTGAGATTTCCGAAAGCGTGGCAGCAGCACGGCAGCACCTTTTGGCCTTGCACACCCACAGGGGTTCAGAAGGGGCACCAGTTCTGGTGATTTTATAATGACTTACACCCATGAAGCTAATGTTCTTTACATCTGCAGGGAGAAAGGTGTGAAGTCTGATGCAGGCAGAGCTGAGCAGCCATACGATAGGGCTGTACATAGCTGCTGCTGCCCGTACAAACACTGCCTGCAGTGATCACGCACCAGGGCTCAGGTGGCTTGCCGCAGAGAGGACTCCCTGTCCAGGATCAGTTAAGCTTCTGACACCATCAATCACAGTGAAATGCTGCTATGGGAGGGTGTGCTGCAAATCTGGTGTTCAATTCTGTGTTCAGTTCTGGGCCCCTCACTACAAGAAAGACACTGAGGAGCTGGCGAGGGTAACAGAAAAGGGCAACGAAGCTGGTGAAGGGTCTAGAGCACAAGTGTGATGAGGAGTGGCTGAGAGAACTGGGGTTGTTAGTCTCGAGAAGAGAAGGCCCAGGACAGGACCTTATTACTCTCTACAACTACTCAATAGGAGGCTGTAGTGAGGGGAGGGTTGGTCTCTTCTCCCAGGTAACAAGTGATAGGTAATGGCATTGGAACAGGCTTCCAAATTCAGCGGTGGTCACCATCCTTGGAAGTGTTAAAAAAAGCATGTAGATGAGGCCCTCAGTGACAAGGTTTAGTGGGGGACTTGGCAGTCCTGGGGTAAAGGTTGGACTTGCTGATCCTAAAGGTCTTTTCCAACCTAGTTGACTCTATGATTCCATGAAATGTGCCTCGTAAATCAGGGGCTTAGCAGCTGCTCTAGAACTTCAAGTCCCAAAACTCATGCCTTTCACTTAGTTTACTAGAACTAAATCCAAGGGGAACTGCATGCTGCGGCTGGGTTTCCAGTGTCTGCATCACACAGGAAATATTCAAAAGCACAGTTTAAGGCAACACTAGAGGATGACCCAATACTTGCACACGCAGATAGTCAAACTGCTTGGATTGACTCTACTTTACAGACATGATTCAAGTTTTGGTTTTGTTTTTGAGAGCTTAAAAGTGGCTGCTAATTCTGAAAACCAGGCCTAGCAGAAATAAAGCAGTATTACCTGATGGTTTTGTTCTGAGAACTGAAGTAACTACATTTTAACAAGTAAAATGGCATTTAAAACTATTTGAAGTGGCACATGTCTGGACTGCAGTACCATGGTCTCTATGTATACGCACTACTTTTGAGATTGTTACATCACTACACAGGTGGGCACAGGACAGGATGGTTTGACTTTTTACTGTCTGCTAAAAGGCACCAGTTCTGTCCATGCAGAGAGGGAACATCTGAAGAATGGACCACAGGTTAGTGCTGAAAACGGCTTGGGGAAGGGCATAAGGAAGAATGTACAATCCAGTTTTATGGGAAAGTCCCATATGGAGACCTCATAGCAGCCTTCCAGTACCTGAAGGGGGCCTATAGGGATGCTGGGGAGGGACTCTTTGTCAGGGACTGTAGTGACAGGACAAGGGGTAACGGGTTAAAACTTAAAACAGGGGAAGTTGTCCCTGTCCATGGCAGGGGGTTGGAACTAGATGATCTTGAGGTCCTTTCCAACCCTAACTATTCTATGATTCTATGAGTCTATGATTCTAAGTTTAGATTGGATATAAGGAGGAAATTCTTTCCTGTTAGGGTGGTGAGGCACTGCAATGGGTTGCCCAGGGAGGTTGTGAGTGCTCCATCCCTGGCAGTGTTCAAGGCCAGGTTGGATGAAGCCTTGGGTGGGATGGTTTAGTGAGAGGTGTCCCTGTCCATGGCAGGGGGGTTGGAACTAGATGATCTTAAGGTCCTTTCTAACCCTAACTATTCTATGATTCTATGATTCTATAAAGTCAGGAACCACAAAGATCTGTAACGATCTCGCACTGTACCACACTTCCGAAGGAACTCAGGCTGGTTGCTGCCCAGGCCCGCTGATGTCCTGAGGTCCACAGCCACACGATGAACCGGGCCACATGCCCAGCAGCAAAGAGATTCCAGCTTTTTTTTTTTTTTCTGTGCCATCAGTTACCTCTGTTGGGATGACTCCTGGGAGAATGCATCACTACAGCTATCCTTTGCCCAGCCACCCACCTCTCGTGTTGCTCATTATTAGGACAATCAGCCCAAAGCTTTCTCTATTGGTCATTTAATACCTCCAAGTATTCCCCAGCTAACTATGTAGCTAAGACCGTTTTATCCCCAAATAGGAATCCATGTTAGGACAGCCTCTGTTCACTTTGAAACAGCTCATGTGTTTCACAGCAGCTGCATTCTGCAGGCCGCTGATGGTGTTTGTTAGGCAATGGTGCTAACTGCGTTATCAAGAAGTTTGGAGAGCTGTTCCAGAATAAGACATTGTCCTGGAGTAAGACCAGAGCGGCCTAGAGTAGTAAGGAACATGAGATGGCCCTTGAGATGATTACCACATGAGGTGGGGCAACGTATCAGTGAGAAAGAGACACTTCAGTTAGCTGGGTAGGACATTAGTTTTGCAGGAGTCAGATATCTCAGCTCCTTTAAGGGAAGTGTGAAGGCTGTTATAGCACAAAAGGGATCCTTTAAACATTACAGAATGATTTCATACGGGTTTTCTCTCCTTTTATCTTGCTTTACTGAACTCTATTGGTCCTTTTGCAGACATGTAATCAGATTAGGTGTTTTTAAGCTCTCTGGACACTCTTGGTATGTATTTATCTCCATTTTGGCACCAAAATTGGTAGGGCTGTGCCTTCTGCACAGACATCTTGATGGCTGGGGTCTTAAATTTTGTCTGTAGTTTTCCTTTTTCCCTAGTTGGATGAGAATTCTGCTTTACCTGATAGCTTGCATTAGAATTAGGATAATTCATATGGGAAGTATGGTAAATTTTTAAGCTCTTTTCTCCATGAGGGGTAACCCCCACGTGATGGGGTGCCTGGCTGAGGAGCAGGTTAGCAATGTAATGTGCCTTATTCAAATACTTTCCTAAGAACACAGGGTCTGTGGGGATACCTCCTGCCAAGAAAATCAGAATTTCCCTCTCCAAACCACAGTATGCCATTCAGACTGAAGTCTGGGGAAAATCATCTATAAATGCTTCTAAATACGTATTATTTAGAATCATAGAATAGTTAGGGTTGAAAAGGACCTCAAGATCATCTAGTTCCAACCCCCCTGCCATGGGCAGGGACACCTCACACTAAACCATCCCACCCAAGGCTTCATCCAACCTGGCCTTGAACACCACCAGGGATGGAGCACTCACAGCTTCCCTGGGCAACCCATTCCAGTGCCTCACCACCCTAACAGGAAAGAATTTCCTCCTTAGATCCAATCTAAACTTCCCCTGTTTAAGTTTTAACCCGTTACCCCTTGTCCTGTCACTACAGTCCCTGACGAAGAGTCCCTCCCCAGCATCCCTATAGGCCCCCTTCAGGTACTGGAAGGCTGCTATGAGGTCCCCACGCAGCCTTCTCTTCTCCAGGCTGAACAGCACCAACTTCCTCAGCCTGTCTTCATACAGGAGGTGCTCCAGTCCCCTGATCATCCTCGGGGCCCTCCTGTGGACTTGTTCCACCAGTTCCATGTCCTTTTTATGTTGAGGACACCAGAACTGCACACAATACTCCAGGTGAGGTCTCATGAGAGCAGAGTAGAGGGGCAGGATCACCTCCTTCGACCTGCTGGTCTCGCTCCTTTTGAAGCAGCCCAGGATATGGTTGGCTTTCTGGGCTGCGAGCGCACACTGAAGCTGGCTCATGTTTGGCAAAATGTAGACATGGTGAAGAAGCAAAAAGGGTGCAGGTAAAATCCTGCTATGCATTTCATCCGGGAATTACATCAACCTGCATATGAAAAGGACAGCACAGAACACAGGTAGGACCCTGATAGGATGCTGAGAACTAATCAACAGCATCCCCATTTCAAAAACAAAGGCAAAAGCAATACCACAGACTGTATGTTCCCTGTTATGTGCTGTTGGCACCTACTTTCATACAAAGAACTTGTTTGGTTTGTACCAGATAAGTACTGTAAGCGTGATCAAAAATATCAAATGCGGGCCCAAGCACTGCTCAACACAACTGGCAGCAGAGGAGCTCGCTTGTTTCCAGAACTGCTCCTCCTACCTGTCTCAGCACAGCAGGTGGGTTTCGGTAACATTCTCCAAGGATTAGGTACTACAGGCTTCTACAGGTGAAAACTTTAAAGTCTTGATGTAGGCCCCCCAAACAGAACACTAGCTTGGGGATTTCTGCTTTAGCCACTTGCTCTTCCTGTTTACACGCATCACCCTCAGGAGACCAACCACAGAAACTGTTTCTTGTTAACTGGGTCTAGATGGCTTCTTCCATTTCACTTTGAATTTAAAAATGAAAACAAATTCCCTGCTGACAGCTGAACAGGCATAACCCTGACCAAGGACTATGTGCTGAAGATCATTTCTTCGCTTGGTGATGAAATAAGCACTGTTTTGCTCCAAAAGACTATCCTAACCAGAAACCCCCCCAGAAAAATCTATAGTAGCATCTATTGAAAAAAACCCCTGAAAAACCCCAAGCAAAACCCAACCAACCAACCAAAAAAAAAAAAAAAAAGAACCCACCCCAAAAAAAACCCGAATAAAAAAAGCATTCAAGTTTTTCAACAGTTTGTCAGTCCGTATTCCTTGTACCCCGATGATCTGGGAAAACCCATCTACCAAAGCGCTCCAAATCCAGCTCAACTGTTCCAGCAGTTGCCTGGTTTTCGGCATCAACATCCAGAAGAGCCAATTCCCAATTTTGTGTGCTTGCCAATGTCATTTAAGCAAATACTTTGTGTCTGACATATGATACAAACACTATCGTATTGCTTCAGCTTTAAACTCCAGATCGTATTGTGTCCCCCAGGTGGCACAGACAAAAATATAACCCTGGTGATGGTTGTTTCCAAACTTGCTCTGTTTCCAAAGCTTCTTTGACGTTTTTTTCTCCTCAGAAAACATTACCTCCCTTAATCTAATCCTCAAGTATGAGTCTAAAATTCATGCTGCTTGAGTGGCAAAACTCAGAAAAGACGATTAAACTTGAGGGAGGGACGAAATACACACATGAAGTAATGGGTCAAGAATTTCACTCCAAAGAGCTTCCAAAACCTCTTTAAAGCACTAGCAAAAGGCCTTTCCATATGTTTGTTAGTACGAACAGATAAAACCCACAACAAATGTAAATATCAAGCTTCACAATTTCAGGAGTGTATTAAGCTGCCTATAGATGGGTAAGTCCTGCAGGTATCACCCAAAACTATGTTAGAGAAAAAATTCAATAGCTGACACATTACTATTCTAGCTCATTTTAGCAGATTACTCTGCAAATACTGCAAAAATTCAGCACAAAATAAAATTTGGCAGAAAATAACTCATTACCTATTTTTGAACATTCATAAAATTATTCTACTTCTCAACGTGTATCTGCATTACTTTCAAATCCATGATTTCAAACAACTAATGGTTTATTTTTTCAAGCACAAAATAGCAGACATGCCATAGCAGTTTGGTGATTAAAAATACAAGTCTTCTCCACAACTACATAAACATCCTCAAACATTCAAAGCCTGAAGTGTCCAGCTGGTGTCCCTGACAAGCAGGTTTAAACGTGGATATCAAACCCCCATGGCTCACGTTCTAGTTCATGCTATCCCATCCTTTCCAAATTCTCACTCACAAGAAAACTCCAGGCAGTAAACAAATACATAGCAACCGGAATCCTCACTGCGGTGCTAGAGGGTAACACGGGTCCTTTGAGAGACAGAGGCTTAGTATCTTCTAAGCTTCCCTAAACCAGTTTCACTTTTCTATAAATAAAGCTGCTTATCACTGTACTTAAGCTTCAGGAACTTTAATTAGACCAGGAATTTCTCCAATGATTAGATAAAGGCTGTTGCAGTGGATTGGTAACAGTCTTAAAACAAAAGGCTCTCTCCTCCTTTCTCCTCTTTATGTACATCTTACTTGGGAAAATAACCACAGTCAAAGAAAAGAAATAGGAAGAGAAGCCTCCTTTTAAAAGCATATTTTAAGTTTCTGTTTAGTAAGTGGAGAGGAAATAATTATATACCTCAGCACATTCTGCAAGTGACAATTCCAACTTTGCCTTGCACCGAAAGCCTAAAAAAACCAAAATTAGAGAAGTACTCAACTTCAAAGGAAAGCCTACACCAGATAAAAACTTGAAATGCTGGACTCTTAAGGCGCTTTGGAGGAGGAAGGCAGACTCCTGAAGTGCCGTGAGCTCAAACACTACTCCATGCAAGACAGAGTAAAAACCTCGTAATTTAGCACATTCATTGACCAGAGTTAACTACTGAATACTCCTGAAGCATTTACCGATGAAGCCGTATTTGTCTGACCTTGAAACGCTGCTGGATTACTGCACTTGCCTGCAGCCGGAGCTGTTCGCAGAGAAGCTGCTGAGCAGCCATGAGATCTGCCAGGAGGCCGGACAGGGTGTCACATTCTTATTCATTGTGTTTACTCACCAGCAGCACAATCCAACTTTCCAGAGTCACCAAAACTACTGCGACTAGAGAGCGTCTATTTACTGCTTTGTGAACTTGGTCAGGGGACCAAAGTTACTTTTAAAGTGTGTAACTGATAGGCAGATCTACTTTAAAAGCTGTGCCACAATTAGCACTTAAAAACCACACAGTTTTACGCTAGTTGGGTCAAATTAATTTTATTATGCTCCATGATGAATTGCCACCAGTGCAACATCCTATTCACTGTACATTTCAAAAATTCACATACTAAAAATTTCAGTTCGATAAATGGAAAACTGAATGATTGAGAAGTTCTTACGGATTTCATACGTACAAGTGGCTAGCTGATATTGTCTATGCACATAGAGTGTTGATACAAAAGCCTCATGCTAGTTTGTTAATTGCTAAGGCTATCTGGACAGTCATTTAACCAGAATATATAAGAGGCCTTCATTACAATGTTTAGCAACAATGCACCAGTATCATAAAATGCTATCTTCTGCTCATAGTGCAAGTGGCGGAGTGCTGAAGCATGCAGTTATGAGTAACTTAACTGCCATTGCAGTCTTTATGCCTGAAATTTATCATGTACAAACACTACTTTAAAGTAAATACTAACCTGGACACCACAGAATGTGAATGTACTTTTTGCATGAAGAAAGAGAAATAGAAAAACCAAAAGCTTTCTTTGGCCAGTATCTACAAATCAAAGTTTTATTCAATAATGTAACTTCAGAGCTCCCAAAACCCGGAACAGAAATTTGATTACTTAACTGTGATGCTTCATTATTAACTGTATTACAGAAACTCCAATTCTGGGAACTTAAGAGCTAAACATAACTAGTAAGTAACATCTTAGGAAAACCTCTAAGCTTCATCTGCTTAATTTTAAAATGCCCTATATGCAATAAAAATAAGGGAGCAGTGCCAGAAGTTACATGAAAGCCATACAAGTATTTTCCTTATACATGAATTCTTAACTCCACTGCCATTAGCTACCCCAGGCTGCACTTGCACTTGATCCAACGCTCATGCCATTACAGCAGCAAAGCTAGTAGGAAGTGTTTCCAGCAGCAGAAGGCAATGCAAAACTTACTGCAAGAAAGTGAGACCACTTGGAAATTTTTTTTCCTCAAGTTATGTGCTTAAATTACTCTTGGAAGGAAGTCAGCATCCTCTGAATAATTTAACTACAACCTTACCTCTCCCACTACTTTTCAGCAACTTTCCTTTCTTCTCATATGACTAAATTAATTTGCTAAAGACTAGGTTATAACTGGGTTAGAAATCCAAGCCGTATCATGCAGGTCCAGCCTGTCAAGATCAGGTCAACACTGGGTTTCAGTCAATACAATTCTGATAACTTAAATTTAGTTTGATACCTTGACTACAGTCAAAGACCAAGGACACTACGCATTAACTACGCTCCAAGTATGACTGACTTAGCTAAATATTCTGTGTCAGATAATGTGTTTTTTAGAAAGATTTTCTACCTGAAAATTACAGTAAGTACAGTATTAATGGTGCAGATATTAAATACCCACATAGCATAGATTAATATTTTGTAACAGGCAGATATGCCAAAGTTTACTGCACTATGAAGTACAATTTATATAAATGTGCAAGCTGTGAAATGAGAATCCCACTTTCCGCCCACTTATTCAAATATTATTCTTGCGATTCAGGTTCTTGATCTTCATCACAACCCCATGTCTTAAAGCCAGCATATGAAGACAGAATACTGCCATAAAGTTCAGTACTTATTCAAAGTGTATATTCTGAGTTAATGGCTTTCCAACCTTATGGATGTAGGATTGGTGTTTCAGCATTTGTTGTGTACCATAACGCAAAGACTGCAAAGTAATACCACTTATGTTTATTAGTACACCAATGTCCTACAAATTTTTAAAGTAATTAAACATTATTGAAGCAAGCATTAAACGAAGCCCTTCAGCCTGAAAACCACATAAAATTGGTTTTAAAAATAAATCAAACTGTAGCAACTGCCAGCCTCCAGTATAGCCCCCGGTAATTTACACTTCTTCATTCTGGAAGTAAGAGCTGGGAAGGAGAGAAAAAAAAAGACTGAACTTGCTTGCATCAAAGATGCCTTTTCAACTATTACAACGTAAAAAGCCACCCTGTAACTTCAGATAGAGGGTTCCCTAATTGAAGGATTTAATTACTTCTGCTGTTCAGCAGCAGTCAGTATTGCTACAGTTAGGGCAAACTAATCTTCACAACTAGCTGTGCATTTCTGTGGTGATCTTGTTTTATATAAAGCATACTGCTAAGGTTTGAACTAAATGTTGTGATGTATTTGAAACCATGCAATAGTATAAACCAGCCTCAACATTCATGTAGCACTGCATTTGAAATGAAGGGGCTAAATAAACTAAGAGCTGCATCACTTAAAGAACATAGTGCTATACTAGGTTTTAATAAGAAAATTTAGATACAGAAAAAGTAGGGTATGAAAATAGTGTTTTCCTTCTTGCATTATAACTAAATTACATTAAGGTTTTTGTCAGTCTCACATATTACATTTAAACTCCCTTATTGATGGAATGGAAAGTATTCACATGTACATGATCATCCAGGTGTAAACTTGCACACATTAACAGGGAGTAGCTTTGTAGAGGATTATGACAAACCTTTACAGATTAAATGAGGTATTGCACAGATTAATAAAAAAGCAAAAGGCAACAAAAATATACAGCAAATTGGTAGAACATTTACATGATAATTTTACAGAATCCATAGACAGAAAGTAGTGTTTAGTATATCATTCACCTTAAAAAATATATATATAATAATATATGATCAATCATCCCATTCATCATCGTCCTCAAAGTCTTCTTCTTCATCTTCATCCTCATCTTCATCTGTAAGACAAGAAAAAGCAAGTCACTTGCAAGCACGGAATTAACATGACAAAAGTGTTATCGATTTCTCCCACAACTTTCTGAAAACAGAAGAATCAGTTCAAGGTCATCACGACAATACATTTGGTAACAGTCTATTTTAAGATTGCTAGACATGACATTTGGTTTAGATAGATGCTGGCTGAAAGTTAAATGTACTTTGTTTCCTTTCTCACTCCTCTCCCCATGTAGGAAAAATGTATCTTGTTTTCTGCTATGAAAAAAAGAATGAGAAGTTCTCATTTAACACTTTCTACTTATTACTCTTTCTCAGCAAATGTGAGAGCCAGCTTGTTGTTCATGACTAGGTTTTAAACTTCAAGGACAGATTAACTTTTGAAATGTAAGAACCGCTTCCCCAGGTTTACTATGTCATGGGATTTCTGTTTACTGTACAAGCAGATAAGAAAAAAACCATGAGCTAAGGACTGCGTGGCTACTGGAATATTCTAAGATACATAATGCACATCAACATCAATGTTTGTGGTTAATTTTATTCAGCCTTCCCCTCTTTTTGTATGTATCGTAATTTTAAAATTGTAGCGTGTTAAAAATAAGCTACTTATTTGTTGGGCAAGAGCATTTCCTTCCCTAGGAAGGCTGTATTTAGCACACTTCTGGTATTTAGTTTACATAAAGTATCGAAATTGGAGATTACTAAACAGGGCAGCAAATCAACAATCTATATTGTATTTAGTCAAATAGTCTGCAGACTGCAAGTGCAGATTTGGTATCAAGGTAAGACCGGGAAGGAAAATGTATCAAGGCTAAACAGAAGAGATGTAACCAAACAGCTGCACTGCAGTTACTAAACTGCATTCATTACAAGCTGGTATTTGAGAAATGCAAATCCTCTTGCAGCCTTATTTTTTCCAAGCACTGAAGTGTGAAAAATTGATGCAGTGCTAGTATGGGACTAGCTGGGTAACTCCGGTTATCCAATTATTATCCACCAGGGGGCATCCAAAGCCCACTGGAAGGCACAGTTTTGAGAAACGAATCTTCAAGAGCTTTGTTTCTGGAAACAGAACGGAAAACCTTCCTTCCAAAAATACTTCAACAACTTATTTCATCAGACATGTAGTGGATAAAACTACGTCAGTTAAAATAAAAATCTTCATAAGAATACTAGCCTTAATTAAACATTTTAAATTCAGGATTACTGCAAACTACTATACACCAGTAATTCAAAGTAGCACAAAGTAACCATTGAACTCAACAACAGGGGTCTGCCTACAATATGCTGACATCCATGCTTTTTCCCCAACACCTTTTCACATTGAACAGAAGTGTTAACTCTTAAAAACCTGACACTGAGGCCAAAAAATTTGCAGACTCACCTGAAGAATGAATGGCTTTGCTCCTTTTCTGCATAACTTCCATTAATGCACCCACAATTCCTGAGGTGGGGGCAGGTGTAGGTGGCGCGCTCTCCTGACCATCAGATACCTTGGAATAAAGGTACATTAGAGAGATGCTATTAGCAAAACAGAACCTATGTATTTCAAGACAAACCTCCTCATAAGATTAATGAGTTTTTTCCTTCAGCCAGAAGGAAGAGTGAAACTGCACTTTGTTTCTTCAGCTCAAGCTACATTTTTATTTATAAAAAGGTCAACCTTTTCTCTTTCATCACGTAACACAACTGTAGGTGCTCCATATTCAAGACTACATATTTCGGCTCTGACTTCTCACGAAGTGAGGGCTCATCTAGAGTGAAGCTCTACAGTTATGACTTCTATGGCTGAAAAATCATTATTTATTTTATCCTTGGTATATTCCACAAAACATTCTTCCTTGCTGGGTTTGTTATCCAGGTCTGCTTTGGGTTGTTAATTCCTTCTGAAAGTAATAGACTTTGATACTGCACACCTGTAATGGCACAAAAATATCAACACAGTATCACAGAATGGTTTGGGTTGGAAGGGGCCTTACAGATCATCCAGTTCCAACCCCCTCCCATGGGCAGGGACACCTGCCACTAGACCAGGTTGCTTAAAGCCCTGTCCAACCTGGCCTTGAACATGCCCTCACACTACCGTTATATCAGAAGCCTCAGGTGCAGTAGCATGGCACAAAAAAACCTCAACAACAAAAAAAATGACCTACAGGTAAAATTATTTTGAAGATATTCAGTGATATGAAGAAGAAACAGTAAGAGCCTGAAACAGCCTGAGCTGCAGAGGAACAGCAGATGCATCCCTCATGACAGGCACTTTTCCAGACACCTTCTGACAAGCCTCAATGTTTGCAGTGACAGCTCCCTTTTAAGATGGCGGGATCTAGTGTTTGCCTTCTAGTACCATTACTGCTCAACTCATTCCCTGCAGTTGTACAGACGATTTTACTGAAGCATTCACGACTCCAGCAGTCTTTCATAGTTCTTGCAAAAGTTCTTTACAGCTGTGATACTGTGGTATCATCACTGTAGGATTTAGTGAAAAATGAGTTTGAAACAAGGATAGTTTCATGCACCAATACTCCTCTATAGTAAATATGTATTCTAAACATTTTCTCAGCACTACTGTTTAATGCATCACTTCAAACACTCTTGAAGTTATGATCCAGCCCAAAACAGAGAAACAATTTAGGGTTGATATTGTAATGGTGCATCCATTTGCAAGTCCCGAGAGGACCTAGACGAGAAACAGCTTTTACTCACAGATTTCAGCTGTATACCCTGCCGTATCTGGTCTAACAGTGCATCTCTTCCTGAGCAGGACACTGGTCGACTGTTCTGTTCTACTTTCTTTAACTGAGCTCCTTCTCTGATTTGATCCAAGAGTGCTGCTTTGTTTCCTGCAGGAACTGGAAGCTGGTGATCAACCTCTGAAGTAAGGCCTGGTGGTGGAGGAGGACCAGGAGGGGGTGGAGGAGGAGGAGGCGGTGGAGGAACAGATGACCCACTTGCTGGCGGTGGCGGCGGTGGAGGCGGGCCGGATGGTGCCGATGATGAATGCACAGGTGGTGGTGGAGGATACATCCTGTTTGGAGGAGGTGGGGGCACTGCTGCACCAGGTCTAGATGGAGGTGGGGGTGGAGGTGCTGCTGTGGGAGCTCTTGACGGAGGTGGAGGTGGTGCCCCCCGGCCCCTAGCAGGCGGAGGAGGAGGGCCTGAGCTATGGGGTGGTGGTGGTGGAGGGGGTCCTCCTCTACATGGTGGTGGTGGAGGTGGAGCTGAAATGAAACAAGAATTTGCAATTACATGCTACTCAATGCCCATAAGTCTTTTAGAGACTAGCAGAAAAAAGAGAAAAGGCTCTGCCTTGCCTTTTGCAAGGATCTCTGTGCTTGTGCAAATGTTACTAGCTCTGGATTAAGCTGAATAAGCTACGCTTAAGAGCAATGCAAACCAATCTGAATACAGCTGCTACGTCTGTTGTGTATTTTGTAAAAGAATCAACATGCAGGAAGCAGGTGCAATACATAAAAACACAAAATAAGCTTGGTCATTAATTTCTGTTTGGTCCTATGGCAGTGATAGTTAGTGATTCAAATTCTCATGACAAAATGCAGATAAAAATTTCAAAAGAATCCTCTAAAATTTTGTTGACCCAGGACAGCAGACAAGAGAAAGTGGTTCTAGAAAATACACTTAAAATGAAATACAGAATTTCCACTTTATAATCTATCCATTCTTTTATTAGGGAATTACAAAGGCAAGTATTTTTTGAAGTAACATCTTCCAGTAACAAGAAAAACTACTAATGCATTATGATGCACCCAAACTGGCTGTTAGTTCCTTCTACTGAAAATTAGTCCCAACAATATCTTTATGCAGGGACTGTAGGAAGGAAACCTCGATGCACAGGATCACTTCTATAGGAAGCAGCCTTGAAAGGTACTTGCTCTGCTAATGGCATTTTAAATGGCACCATTTCCTCTTCCATTAACCATCTAATGGTTTATGGTACTTTTGGTTGTGTTATTGCTGCACAGAACTACTTAATAACCCAGGTACCATCATACAACTAAAACTTCACAATTTCACATGCTTCAATAATGAAAATGGTATTACACTTAAGAAGATACTTCTTTACTACTTCTATTACCTCTTTCATGTTACATGCTGAGAAATCAGGATGTCTGCACCAGAGTAGAGAGGGAACATCCTCATAAAAGGGATCCGAAGAAGTGCCTCAGCACCTCCTTCCCTGCTCATCTAGAGAAACACACCCCTCCTAAAATTATGTGTTACATTCTTAAGTTCCACAAACTGCTCTGGGCTTTTTCCATCCCTTCAAAAGAACAACACTGGGAGAATCTCCTCTCAAACTTCATAGATTTTCCAGGAGACATACTGCCAAGATTCCTGATTTTGAAAAATCCCACCACTTTCTGGCTGACATGACCGCAGTTTCCTTTTGGGCCACTGGAGGCCAGTATTTTAAAACATAACTTACTCGGCAAGCACTGCAGACAGTTTTTCTGTATTACTGAAAAGATACACAGCATGGTCATGCTCTAGAGCCTGCAGTGTCTGTAGATTCTGGACACAAGATTTAAGTTTTCCTGTGGTTTTATCTGCATCGTATCTAGAGAGATTTGCCCCATCCCACCTGTGGAAACAGAGTTCAGGAGTTTTTATAAGGCTTGTCTGCCTTCAACTGAGTGAAATGAGGAAGAAGAAGGAGGGAGAACCATTACCTCATCCTCTCTCCCTTCCCCCTCCAGACAGATGGTACAAGCAAAACAAGAAAATAATTTAGTTTTTTTATTCAAAATGCGCACTAATCTGAATATTGCCATTAAGAAACAAAGTTTGTAAAAATCTTCTGTTGGTGGTATTGTCACTAAAAATCCCCCGATCAACAGTACCAAAACTAGGGAAAGGGCAGAAAAAACAGGAAAGTAACTTCTATCTGAGCAGAACAATGTGTCTGCGTTTCTCAAGCCAGCATCCTGGCAGAGTCAATATGTAAGCACAGAAATTCTTGCAATAAACACAGAAAAATGTGTTTCAGCTAAGAAAGAACACTTCAAACAGCAGTCAAGCCTACACATCAAACAACGTAATTGCGGATAAATCCACTGAAATATTGGAATATTTTATCTGCCTCTATCGAAAGCACAGAGGCAAAGTATCGTCATGCATGTAAAAGGTGAGGCAGCTTCTCTTTCAATTTTATACATGCAAGTGGCCATATTGTGAAATTAACACACACTTAATAGAAAAATAAGCATTTTTAAAGTATTTTAAACTAATCATAAGAATCCAAGGCAACTCTTCCCAATCCAATTTTATGGTCAGCAGCCTAGGATCAACAACTCTGTAAACATTTAAACAGAGTTAAGGTTAAATAAAGAAACGGGCAGATTTCTTACTGAGAAAAAACCCCAAACATAACTGAAATTTTGCTTGCAATTTAAAGAAGTTTGACTGTAATTTTTAGCATTGCAGTCAAACAGGTGTGGACCAAGGTTTCTCATCTAGGAAAGAAATCACACAGCAGCATGAATACTTTGAAGCATTTGCTTAGATGCCAGCTCAAATACATACCACTCCACCGTGGAGGACCTAAGAAATAAATGTACACAAGTCATTGTTCCCTGAATCTGTATCACTTCAGTCACTCGAACAATTTACTCGCTAGTTTCAAGCTGCTATAATTTCAATGGCATTTATATCCTATTTCTCTTCAGAAGTGTTCTGGGCAAACTTCCTAAAGTTTCATGTAGGCTATGTTCCACTAGATAATGCATCAGCCGAGATCCCATTCAAAGGCTAGGAAGGGAATAGCTTGTCTGAGAGTTCTTCTGCAGCAGAAGCCTGCTCTAAACTCACAATTTTACTTTAAAATAGAAAAAAAAGCCTTAAATTTTTTCATGTAAAGTTTGCAGGTCTCTAGCTATTGCAAGGGTCATCACACGGTGCTGCCAAGGTAAACAGGCACCATACATACACCAGTCAGCCATGTACTGCTACTGTAACTGACAGCAACAGTATGACTTCTAAGATTCTAACTTATTTATAAGATTGAGATTATAAATCAATACGCAACATACATGTTCTGAAAAATCCGGATTGAACATACTGCATAGTTCTGCAGTCAGACTAAATGCGACTGGAAATTACTTCACTGACATAGGTAAGACCCTTACTCTTTAAGGAACAAGTACTCTCATGGGTCATGCATGAACATTTTTACATAGCGTAAGGTGCACAGAAACCTTCTGAAAACTAGTGCAACTGCAGTGACATGAAGTCCAGAGAAGAGAATCAAAAATTGTACATCATCAAGGGTTTCTACTCTAATCCTTAAGGCAAAAAATGCCCTGCTAGTTTTTACATGGAAATAAAAGGAATCCCACCTTGTCTGCGCAGTTCATTTTTAACAGCTTCCACTCCTCCTGTTTTTTCAATGAAATCATATATGACCTTTGAAGTTTCTTTGTCTTTTAGTTGAGCCTCCGAAATTCCACACAGATCAAACAGGTTTTTCAATTCTGGGTCTAAGTTGTTCACCTGCAAGTAAGATTCATCAGTTTTAAGTAGCTTGAAATAGAAGATTCTTTAAAAGTATCATTTGTGCTGGAAAAAGAAGCAACCTGTGTAGTTAAAAGAATAGTAAAGCCAAATATATGTCAGAAAAGACTGGTTTAGGAGAAAGAAGTACCTTGCACAAAACCTTAAATTGCACATCTTTTCCCCTCAGTCCCGGATCCCTCCTATTCCCTTGTATGTCAGCTTCTCTCTATGTCTGCATCATACTATAAAAATCACCATTTATGTTTATATAAAGGCAATCTTCACAACTTTACATTAAAAAGCATCCACAACTTTTAATCATTCAGTGTCTTGAATAACTTATTAAATTACTTACATCAAAACCTGTGTTTGGATCCCAACCAACATGTCCAATGTGTCTAAAAAAGCAGAAAAGTCCATTTAATCGGCATAAAAAGGACTTTGTTAACTAAAACAGGACACCAAGGTAAATTGAGATTATTACCAGCTTCTAACTCCAGGCTCATTAAGACACTAAGCAACTCTTAATCCCCAATGCTCCACTTGAGGATGGGACAGTAGAACTTCCTTTAGTCCCACTTTTCATCAGGTCAAAAAGATCAAGTGGAGTCTCCCCCTTTAGGCTATAGTCTGTGGCAAAACATGAAGGTTCTATGCCCCCCTGGTGTGCATATGGATGGTGATGGAAGGACTGCACAGAGATCAAAGAAGGAGTTTAGTCTTATATAGTAACTGGACTCAAGCTACTGCCAAGGTCTTCAGTGTCATGCAGGTGGAAAAACCTCCCCCTCCCTGTCATCAGAGTTGTTTGTTCTCTCATCACCCTTCTCCCATTTACATCTTTCAAAGTAAAGTCAGAACTGTTTTCAGTTGCCATCTTCCATTTCACATGTCTATTAAATTATTGTTTTTACGTGATGCTATAATCAGCTAAAAAAGGCAGAAGAGTTTCTGCCCCTCCAAGCTACTTCATGCAACTGCTTGTTGGCTACGGAACGTATGAACGATACCAGGGAAGCATTTTAGCCCATCTCTCCTTTTACTTTCTGTCCACTATCCCATTCTACAGAGCACTCTCTCAACACACTGTGCAATAACGTTACTGTAACTGGTGATGCCAGTTACTTTTATAGAGCTCTATTCTGGGAAAGTATGTCAGTAGAAGTGATGCAAAATAATGGTCCAAAAGACCAAGACATTCACTTTTGGCATATAAACCTCACACTGATTTTTTAATGCTTCACAGAAACTGATCTTTCCTGTAACTAAAGTTCCTTATTGCTATAACAAATAAAGGCAACAGATTAAAATACCAAATTATAGTTCAGGGAAACAACAGTTAATTCAGTAAAGCGACCAAAACCAAGTTTCATGAAAGTGAAGCTTAAAATGAAACATCGCAACTACTAAAAAAGATTAAAGATGTATAAAAAATGGTATTAAGAGAAAATGCAACCCACTCCCAAAAGGTGTATGCAAGCACACTGTACTTCCATTACAAGATATGGGTACTACATCATGTACCCGAATGAGTCAGTTTGTAAGCAGAAAGACAGAGACAAAAATATGGCTATTTCCACTGTTATGACAAGTCAGGACCTGCATGTTAACTAACTTTTTTTAGGATAGCAAGTCACTTTTTGTTTACAGCTGCAGTAAACTCCTCACCTGTGTATAAGCTGACTTGCTTTTACACCCCACAACACTCCACCTAGCACTCACTGTAGTTCGTGGTACGCACAATAGTCACACATTCAAGTCTTGAGCATTTGAAAGTGTAATTCACACACACACACACAAAACCCAACAAAAACCCCACCCACCAAAAACCACACAGAAACTCAAAAAAGTCCTTACTGGAAATTTGATGGCGTTCCAATATCTGCTTTTGTCAATCTTCTCTTTTTAGTTTTTCCTTTCTTCTTTTCTTTGGTATATGAAATATTGTTGACTTGTGGAGTATAAAATCTGTTAGTTGTAATTTCCGGGTTTTTGATATCAACAGTTGCCATTGGTAGATTTGGGCCTGTGAATGTAAAGTACAGGAGTTCCACTGCTGTGTTTCAACAAGTCCATATTTAACCTACAAACTTTTTGGTGTTTTGGAGTGTAAAATACCTGTTCTGTAACCACAGCTCTACATGCCAAGTGCATACAGCTGGGTTCTGGATGTCAGACACACAGGCTAAGTTATTTGCTGAAGGAAAAAAATGTGCTGCAAGAGTAACAGCAGAAAAATTTTCTAAACTATAATTTGGCTTGGGGCTGGTGTCCCACCCCCCCCCAAATCTGGCAAAGAAAATAATTTTAAACTAAAGAGCGGTCATGTACAGAACACATGGAATGAGACACACTGAAGGTACAGCACAGCTACTATCCTAAATAAGATCAAAGAAGTGGAAACACTGTTTTCTTCAAATACAGGAGAGTATATATGAAACTACTCCGGGTTTCTTAAGCCTTACTCTTCGACAGGTTTGAAAAACAACAGAAATCCCAGATAAGAAACAGAGCTTGAAGAGTAGTGACATAAAAAACAGCACCAGAAATACAAAGTAATCACTCAGAACATAATTCTTAATTTCAACCCTTATTCTTCGTTATAAATAACTTTGAATTATTACTCTAGTTCTTTAAAACACATCTGAATTATATTCCTGCCAATTTTAGTATTATGCTACTTGTGCAATACTAGCAAATAAATATACCTAGCATGTTTTGCACTCAGTTTTTTAGCTGAGTTTTAGAAGGTAATTCCTGACTTAAGCAATAGTAGTATTTAAATACTAAGAGGTAATTTATGCATTTTTCATACATACATACACATGTGTATGTATACACATATGCATATTTTTAAGGAAACTTACAAAAAGAGTAAGTGATTTCAGGTGTGGTAGAATGAGATTAAGCAGTCCATTTTGGTCAGTTTGGCCACAAATAGTTTGAGAACATCCTCTACTTATCTGTGAGTTCTAACCCAACGGTTAGCAAATCAATCAAAGTAAGACCCATGCATCCAGTCTTACTGAGCAGACGATAAAAAAAGTCTAATTAGACTTTGAGAAATCCGAACCTTATGCTGACACTATTTTTTCATAACTGCATTTTGTATGGATAATTCAGTGTTCTCTAAGCATTCTAAAAGGACCAACAAGCATTAAGTTTCACAGTCCAAATTCCAAATCAGAAAAGAGAAGCAGACAATACAATGGATAACACAGCTGACATTTGTAGTTTAACACCTTAGTAGGAATCACCTAGTACTAGCTGGAACAAGAAACAAGAACAAAAAAGCAAAACCAGGCTAGACAAAACTAATCTAAAAACATATGACAACGCCTACGTTCCTGCAGGAGTCTTAAAGGACAAGACTTAAAACCACAGGGAGAAGAATTTCTCATGTTTTCTGCTAAGCAGAAATGCTTTGATCTAGAAATGTTACAGTCTAAACAACTGTCCTTTGAAAATACCAAAGAACAAACTGACCACCTACAACTATGCAAAACAATTTGCATTGTTAAGTTCACTTCAAGTTAGCATTAAATTCATTAATCACCAAATTATAATATTATAATATTATCAACCCAAAACTTAACAAGTGGAGTTACATAAAAATCTCCAGAATGAACTGAAAATTGTCTTAATGTCATTAGATACAAAACCACTGTAGGATTTAATTTTCACTTTAATTACCTATTAATTTTCTCTATTATATTCTCTCTACTTTCACCCATTATATTGGTATTTGTAGTTTCACAGCAGGTGTACTGACGTTCAAAAAGAAACATGCACCTCTGCAGTGCTTATTCAGCTGAGCTCAAATTATGAATTGATAGCCTGATTCCTTGGATTATAATAGTATTTATACAAGAGATCACAGTAAACTCTAAAAGACAAAAATTTTTCTTACCATCAGGTTTAGACCTTAGATGTCCACGAGGGATAAAAGAACCTTGGAAAGATTTGTACTCTTCTAGAACTGCCATATTTATATCCAGTAAAATTTTTCCCATCATAAGACATGCACCTTCCCCATCAGGTGTGGACAGCTCAATAAATGAAGGCGAAAGAGGCATATAGAGCTCATCATTAGGAAGTACCTGACAGTACAGTGGCCTTAAGCATCCACTGTTATCAATATTTGTGACATCTTCGGAAGGAGCTCCAGAAAACGTAGTACAAAACATTTTGAAACATTAGTTCTAGGAAATTCTCTGTATTTTACTTAGAACCTCTCTTGACATCTGTCCCAGACTACAGAAAGCCCTATTATAAATGCAAACTGTTCTAGTTAATAGCTGAAATAAAATTCTACCACATGGTTCTTAAAGATTCCCTCAAAACCTAATTCTCTGACAAATCCTTGATCCTTGTTTCATCCAGAACTCCACTAAGAGGTCAGTTCAACGGCAGTAACTCCTCTTTATTTGCATAAAGAGACCTAGCTATTACAAATGCGTAGAACATAAATCCCAGGAAATTACAGAATAAAACATTTTACATAACTGTCAATGCCAATTTGATTTTAATCCTGCAATTCCACAAAAAAATCTTAAATCCATACCATTGAAAATGTCATCTGAAAAGAGAGTGCTTTTTCCATGCAGCTTCAACGTATGCAGAAAATCCAAACAAGCACCACTAAACCAAAATTCCCCACAGTATTTCAAGCATGGATCATGTGAGTTCAGAAATGTGACTGTTCTTGTTTTTCAGTTTTAAAGGTAATTATGCACTGATACCCAGGGCATAAAAGCAGGTGTTCCTTTTTTTTTTTTTTTTGTGTGGTGTTGTTTTCCAAAGAGAATTTCACTCCATACAGAGAGTAAATAAAAAAAAACCAGCTGATCCTACAACAATTTAGTTGCCTTTTTGGTGGGTTCCCCCCAGTTACATGCTGATAGTATGCATCTGCTCCAGCCTGAATTTCAAACACTAAAAGGCAAAGTCTGTATAGAATATAACCACCTGAGGCTATAAACCCACACCCTGACCATGCCTCACCTGTGACTACAGAGGGCATGACCACACAACTTTTTGCCAGCAGAGAAGTCAGGAATCAATAGAATTTGACATAATCATAAAAGAAAAACGGACAGGTTGTGAAAGAGTATGTGGATGTTCCAGGGAAAGACTGTACTAAAAAGCAGAGATGCTGAGAGCTCTGACTAGTGATTATAGACCTGGAAAGTAAAAGCTATGGGCATAAATCTATGTCTTCATTATTCAGGATAACAGCATAGGACCAACAACTGCAAATTCAGTATGTGAGTATTTTTCTCAAAAAAAACCAAACAAAAAAACCAGTAAACCCCCCCCCCCAGATCACAGAGTTTTTGCCTGAGGTCTTACAGCATGAATTACGGAGACTATTTTATGGACAAAAGTTTTTGCAGGCTTAGTTTTTACAGGTGTAGTTTTCTTAAATCTTATTTCAATCACTCACAAACTAGACGAAAAAAAATGCTTGTGTTACAGTTGGTAACATTTACAGTAGAGACAAAGGCTAAATGTTATGTGGGAGGTGGCACTACACAGTCACCACTGCTGTTTCAATTCCCATCTGCTCTGTGGACACTGCTATCAGGGATGTGCTGTTCAGATGAGCAGAAGCAAATGTCACTCAAGAGGCAGAACAGTTAAAACCTGCTGAAAGCTCAGAAAAGCTGGTAAGATGATCATGGATGGTATTACTATGATTGCTTCTAAACTAAACAACCCAGTCCCAGTTGAAGGAATCAATATTAAAAAATGCCTGGCATAAACTGATGTTTGCATGAATGTCCTCAAAATTTAATGTCTGTGGAAGAGTAATATTTTTAGAAGTATTCCACATGAGGGAGGCTTTGTTTAGATAAAAAAAGATTTAAGTAGTTCCCATAATTCAGGATTCGTTAAGGATTACCTGTTTGGCGACCTACACCAAGATGCTTGGGTGTCTTGGTAAGTACAAATTTAAGACTACCACTTCAAGTCATAAGGGAACCTCAGATAATCAGTTGACTATACTGTTGCTCAAGCAGCAAACTAGCAGATACAGGGATATGACCTACGATCTGGATCACCAACAGAAATATCACAGGAGAAATCATTTTTTAATTTCAGCGCGAGTTCAGTACTACAAAGACTTCAAACTTAATACTCATTGATGCGCTTTTTTCAGATGAATCTAGAATAGAAGATTAGAAAAAGATGGGATCAAATTGATACATAATCTGGACTCCTTCCATCAGTTTCATAAAATGATTGCCTGAGGAACCTGATCTTCATGCCAGTGAGACATATTCCTGATATATAGACAGACTGAAATAATCCTTCATGAAAAAAAAAAGTTTAATCTTGACAAGCATGACATGTGACCAAAGGGCTATATTACAGTTAGCTAGATACACTGAAATTGAAATTTTATGGATGTTTTATGAAATCTGTCATCATTATGCCTGTCTTCAGACAAATAGGCCAACTTTAAATATCATCAAGGTTCTGTCTACTGTTCCTATATAGGCATACTCCGAAGAACAAGCAGCAAATGCAAGGTACAAAGTTTTCTTCTCAGTTCAAGCTGAAAGGCCTCTGTCCTGTTTGCAACAAAACATGCTCCTCCAGAAACATTCTTTACAAAGCCAGCTAAGCCACAGATCTTTCAAGCAACAACTAAACAAATACCAAAGAACAGAAACAAAACAAAAATACTAACCTTCAGAATAAGAGGTTACTGCTTTTGCCACCACACGACTATCACAAACAAGTCCAAACCAAAGCTATACATAAACACTAAATGACAGGAATCAGCAAAAATAAAATGCAGTGATTCATGCAAAAAGCTTACCATTTGGTGGGTCTCGCCTTTTTTCTGTTGAAAAAGAAAAAGAGCTGTTTATTCATAGGTATCACAGGAAGAAATTATTCTGTATTTTCATTTCAGGTGAAGCTTTCAATGATGTTGAACTCAAACTGAAGAATCTATTAATATCCTTAAAGCCTACTTGTGCAGTTAAAAAAAAAAAAAAACAGCCCTAAAAAAGTATTACAGAAAAATAACCCCCCAATTTTAGATAATAAGCACTGATTTTGAATGCTCAAATAGAGTAGGAGCATAAGGTAATAACTATTGAGCTGGTTTCAGACATTTTGACTCCATAGTAAGGTGCAATATTAAGAAAAGCAGCTGTTTTGGTACAATCTATCAAAGCAAGATTTTTGACACATTATGCTTTCCGATTTCCACTAAATGAGACTGTTCCACCATTTTTATTTGAAATATAATTGGCACTTTTATACAGTATTGTTCTCCCACAGAACCTAAAAGATATTATAATTATTTTTTATTTATGCAAAGAAAATAAGACACTTCATCTGTTATCCAATAGGTAGCTAAACAATATGGAATAGAACCAGAATCTTCGTAGTACTAATCTGATATATCATTACAATGCCATACTGTTTCACAGATCATGAAGAATTTGGCTGGTGATTTAAAATGGAATTGCAAACATTTCACATTTCAGTGTCCCTGGCCTATAATAATAAATTCTTTAAATGAGATTTCCCTCGCTTATTATTAATTTCTATCCACTACAAACAGCATCTACCTACCCTGCAGCCGTCCTTCAAAACCCCAGTACGCAGTTACACTATTCATGTACCTACACACACACACTTCAGAATTTTGGATTTAGCGGTACGCATATGGGCAAGCAGCTTGTCACCTCACTACACCAAAAAGCATGGCTCTCTAAGGAATTTCCTTTCAGAACTGGATTATCTGAAATCTAACAGGGACTCCCAAGAGTTTTGTAATAATAATCTGCAACATACGTTTCACTTTACAGCAGGTCCCAGAAAAGCTAACATACTGTATTTTTCCAGACACAAGGGAGAAGGTGCCTCCACAGACGGTGCTGACCTTGTCCTAACAATACTAAAAAAAAATAAAAATCTACAATCCTAAGCATGTGAGTCAAGTCAGCCTTGTATCAGTCAGCTCATCTTCAGACAGGAATACAGAACCTGTCAAGGTCATCAAACCTTCAGAGGAAGATGAGTAAAACCTCTTGAGAATAAACTTTAAATGAGCAAGCCTCCTAAAGCCATAGAGTTGCCTCTTAGCTCATGGCAGCTTAGTTTTATGTACAGAGGTGGAGAACCTCTGCCAGGGTGCCTCAGCAGAAGGTATCAGGTCGGAGGGAGAGGGAAGGAAAAGAGGCTTTTGGCCAAATCCTGTGCTTTCTTTTCCTAGAATATTCAGCATAAGAAACCACTGATGCTGTGCTGCCAAAATAAAGTAAAAAAAAAAACAAAACCAAAAAACAACCAAAAGCAAACTCAACTTTTGGAACATAATTAGAGTTTTATTTAACAATTCAGGCACAGCAAAGGAGAATACAGGACTGACTGCAAGTCACTTGGCACAGGATGGGAAGCTGGCAAAAGAAGGAGTTATTCATAGGAAGTGTTAAGTGGCCTTGTGCTGAATCATGGGAATCCATTACCATTTTCATTAGAAGAAAGAGTTCATGAGAAAAGATAGTGGAAAACAAAGCCAGACATTTAAACACTTCCTGTAATTTTTGCTGGGTATATAGAAAATGAATTTGTGTCCCAAATACATTAGATCTGGTTTTCTGTGGTTTTGACCGCTGACTAGAAAATATGAACTCCTGTTCTGAAGTGCAGATGACCTGACTGAACAGTAGAGGTTTCTCCTTTTCTGAACATAGAAATGCCTACTGATCTAAAAGAGATCAACTTCAGCAGCTGCCTATGTCCAAAAAACACACCTCCCTTTAAGAAGTATTCCTGGAAAAAAGAACGATATCTGCTAAGACTCAAGATGAACAAGCTGAGCAATTCACAGATGCCCTTGTCTCCCAGGCAGTAATAAAAAAAGCTGTGACGAAAGACATTAAAAAACCCGTAATAATACTCTCCATATTAAGAGAGGTTAATACCCAGCTTGAAGCTTATAAAGTGCATTAAGAAGGGCAGCAGGACCTAAAAGCTTGTGGAGGAAAAAGGCAGCTTCAGAGAGGGCTAACAGAGCTCCCACCCATGAGCTACAAGCAGTCCATAAAAATTAAGTCAAGAAGCCTGCTACCTCAGAATGACATTTAGAACAAGGCTCTGCTCTACAGTCTCTGCTGCCCTTTTATGGCTAAGCGCTCAGCATGTGGAGAGGACACTTGTGTGCATGTTTCTGAAGCAAAATAATAAAAGTAAAAACTAATGGTATGGATGTGCAAGACTACACAAAGTGAGAATGCACTACACTGACAAGCACAGAGAAGAGAAACACTGTGTTCACCCTTTTACTGGCAGAACTATTTGAGATCAGCTTAAGAAGCAAATGGAGAGGCCTACCAGAGACATTAATTAATTACAGTGATTTCTTCCTAAACTAAGGTTGAGAATTTAATTTACCTTAATAGCTAGATGAAAACCAGCCTAAATATTTAAAAAAGATTCAGACAACACATCAATAATTCTTTCTCTGATTCCTCATTCTATTCATTTGCAAACTCTTGTATATTCTCTATTTCAAGCCAAACTTTCACCTCTCTGGAATTCCAGATGCACTTACTAAGGAGTTGTCTGTATACTAGAGTGCTTTCCATTCCAAGTGAGGAAAAGCAGAATACTGTTGCTTCTTCCTGCAGCTGTTAGACAGTATTTTGTGTACTAGTCTCAGTACCAAGACACTGATTTGTGATCGAGAACTGCTGTTCTTGCTACTTTCCAACAACATAAGCCTTCCATAAGACTCCAGGAAAAGTCTTGTACAAGCCCTGAATGGTGTAACAGGCTGCTAAGTGATCAAATGAAGCATTCATTTCAGTACAAAGCCTGTCAGATGGCATTGCTATGAAAATCAATGTATTTTAGAAGCCATGGGAGTAAAATCCCATTAAAACAGAAAAGCATCAAAACTACCAGACTATAATCTCTGTGTTTGAGAATTTAAGATGCTTTAGAATGCACAGAATTTATATATACACATTATAAATAATATACAACTTCTATATGTAATTTTTATTATATATAAATCTATTATAAATTAGAATCATAGAATCATAGAATAGTTAGGGTTGGAAAGGACCTCAAGATCATCTAGTTCCAACCCCCCTGCCATGGACAGGGACACCTCACACTAAACCATCCCACCCAAGGCTTCATCCAACCTGGCCTTGAACACTGCCAGGGATGGAGCACTCACAACCTCCCTGGGCAACTGATTCCAGTGCCTCACCACCATAACAGGAAAGAATTTCCTCCTTATATCCAGTCTAAAAATTAGTATGTTCTATATAAGCCATTACATACAAATAAATATATTAACACCAAAAGCAAATTAGCTTTGACTTGGACAAGTGAAAAGCCTGTTATTTTAGCGGCACAATTAGATACAGTTGAATTAATGAGAAATACAGAACTTCATCTGGCGGTTTGACTAAGAAATCTCATGATCATTTAAAATTCTTGTTTTGCAGAAAACCACTGTCCTGAGTTCAGCAGTAGCAGTCATTTTTTCTCCTTCTTAGTAGCTGGTGCAGTGCTGTGGTTTTGACTTTCAGCCTGGGAACAGCGCTGATAACACCGATGTTTTTAGTTTATTCTGACCAAGGACTTTCTGAGTCTTATGCTCTGCCAGGGAGGAAGGGAAGCCAGGAGGAAGCAGAGACAGGACACCTGACCCAAACTAGCCAAAGAGGTATTCCATGCCACAGCACGTCATGCCCAGGAGGTAACTGGGAGTTACCCGGAAGGGCTAGTTCACTGCTGGGTTGGGCTAGGTATCAGTCGGTGAGTGGCTGCATTCTCTTCCCTTGTTATTTCCCTTATCATTATTATTACTGGTGGTAGCAGCAGTGGTTTGTGTTATACCTTAGTTACTGGACTGTTCTTATCTCAACCTGTGGGAGTTACATTCTTTCAATTCTCCTTCCCATGCCGCCGGGAGCAGGGGGAAGAAAAAGGTGGGGGGGAGTAGACTGCGTGGTTCTGATTTATGGCCTGGGCTTAAACCGCAACAACCATCAAAATAAACCCTCAGTTTTCTGGGTGTGCTTTTTTAATTAAAGTTGTCTTCTTCAAGTTGTATGTGTTTGGGGAGGGAGAGTAGCTTGTTTGTTAAAATGCAGTGTATGGAGTAAGCTCAAGCTACAACATACATTTGATCACACAAAGCAAGATAATGGCTCAAAGAGTAAACAAGAGAAACTTACGTGGCCTGTGTAAAAAAAACAAACAAAACAAACAAAAACCAAAAAACCAAGTAAAACCCAAAAACCCAGAAACAAAACCCAAAAACCCAAACCACAACTCTATGTGGAAGGACAGAGGTGAACCTCTGTCCTGTGAACAAGAGGTTTGACTGAACCACTCTTTTCCAAGAATGTTTGCTATGGTAAACAATACAAACATATTTATTCCCAACTCAAGTCTATGCACTGTACCACTGTGTTTTAGACACGGAATACAGTGGAACTTCCGGAATAGGAGATGGAAGATTACTTTTACACAAGTATGAGTAAACAACATTATTAATGCCACTTCTTAATGACTCACTTCTTCTCATGGAACCCTGCCAGCTTATACTAATTCTGAGCAGAAGGAATCTTAAAGAAGCTATTTAAGCTTCTGGAACAAATGCTCTGCACCTGAGTCACCATATCTGAATGAAATCCAAATGATACATATAGACCATGCAGGTTCCCAAGAATACTTGCAAGGATGGCACTCTAAGATGAGGGCTTCTTCCCTCTATAGTAGTCTACAGCATTGCTAGTGCAATTCAGTTCCAGAATGGATTACAAAAACACATCCTGTAGCTTGAACACAAGTCCATGTGTGCCCCATCTATGTTTTGTATCACCTTATCCTTCATGGACATACAGCTGTAAGACAGGCAAGTTGTTTATGGACTCCCTGGAAAAGGACCAAGATAAGACCTTGTAAGAAACCTGAACTCCCTTTAAAACACTGACCACATTTCCTGAGGCATCTCGCAGCTGGCAAAAAAGCTCCTGTGCTGGTAAGGACAGTATAGGCACATTATGTCTTCTGCTCTTGGCCTCCACCAAGATCGTTAGTTTTGAATAAAACGTATTTCTCTACTGAACGCTGGACCAATGCCAAAAATTCATTCACATGAACTACTGAACATAACAGATGGTAAAATCTTTGTTACAACCCACTTGGGCTGAATTTAAACAAATCAGTTATAAACATCCCTAAAAGAGATGCTAAAAGAGGGTTTATTCAAATGTGAAAAGAGCTTACAGAAAGATTTGTAGTTTTCCCACTGACAGCTTACCATTTTTGCTTCCTCCTGATACCTATTTTCAAACACCACAACCTTGGAGTCTCAGTTTACGAGGAAACTTAGAGTAAAGAGCACTAAAGTTATTTCAGAAAAATACTACTTTTGCACAATGCAGAAAAGAATCCTGCTTTAATAACACAATTACTTCTAAATATAAGTATGGCAGTAATGCTTCCAGTAGCTTTCAGACACTGAATTAGCTTCCTGCCTCCCCCCGCCAAAACAACATAAACAAGCCTCAATTTAAGATTAATTTGAATATTTACCAGATTTTCTCTGCCGTCGTCCAAGCAGATCTGTTACCGTTTTGCGGAATAGTTTAGCTTCTTCTTCATTAGCAAAATTAAGACCAACTTGACATGTCTGAAAAACATTAATATTTCCCCACCCATGACTAAGAACATGTTTCAAAGGCTTTCTTAAATGTCTTCTTACACATTCTGAGGGTATGATCAGAAAAAATCACCACCGCTAATTTGGAACTAAGTCTTAGTGATTCATTCTATCTCAGGAATGTCTGTCTACTAATCAAGTTGCTAGAGATCATGGCTAACAAATTTAAGCAAAATCTTGAGGCTTGAAATCAAAAGGGGGAGAGGAAAATTTGTTCTTTAAGAATATATGACGTTTCACAAACACCATCTGCAAATCAAAATGTAAAGGGAGTTGAAAACAGAACCACATTTTATGCTTCTGTTCTATGGATTAAGTTTTCTGGATGAGATTAGAAAATGCTTTTATAAAAAAAGCTTAAAAATCTTAAAAGCTTCAAGAACATAGGTAACATTGTACTTTCATAAATAATTTACAGAATTAAATAGAAACCTCTGGTACATTAAAAAGAAGCTACTGTTCAAATAAAATGCATTTTAAAGCAGATATTCAAAGACATTGAGACTCACATCTCCAGCAAAGGTATGAAAATATCCTCTAGGACTATTATATACAAAGTTATTGTACAGCTCCTGCTCCCACAATAATTTCCCATCCTGAAAAGAAGAAAAAAAATAATTTGAGAAACTTAGATGAATTGCACAGTTCAACTTCTTTCACAACAGAACCTATGAAGAATTGCAAGCTACATGGTATTAAGCATCTACCTTGCTATTATCCCAATAAATGAGCTCAATCAAAATCAAAATATACTGCAACTTGCAGAAGAGCTGTGGAAGGCTATGCCATCAGGTCACTGTGTTCTGTTTAGATACCTGGGTGTTTTCAAAAAGCATCATCCTTCAATTTCTACTGGGAGCAGTAAAAGTGATCATTGATAGGAATACAGTGATAATAGCAATAGCATTAAAGGAGACTTGCAGTCTTGTTATTTTCTTGGGCTTGACTTGAAACAGTTAACTTAAGGGGAACAAAAATCTCGCCTTTTTAAGAAGTTTTATATATTTAAATGAAATAGTTCAGAACCCAAGGAACAGGTTTCTCTCTAAGTCTAGTAATCAAGTGACCAAATCACAAAGTCAAATGCAAATGCCAACTGGCAATCCCTAATAAATCTGAGAGACTTCAAGCACTGAATGCTGACAGACAATGAGCTGCTGTTCCTCACTGTAGAGGTAACAGGAAGCTTTCCCAAGTCTCAGCAAATCAGTAAGACTTATGCTTCTCAGTATCATTTTTGTTACCAAAAAATTATCTTGGACACTTCATCTCTTAGCTCCTACTATACGAAGTGAAATACTGTAATAGGACAAAGATCCACAGTATGAATGTACATATATGTTGTAGAGGAAAAAATCCCCAACAAACCTGCTTGTCCTACAGTACTCACATGCACCAACACACTACTCAAAACCATTATTTCCACCCATACAGAAGACAGCATCTATTTTCTTAACACCAAAGTAGAGAGACCTGCTAAAATTCTGACAGCTATGTGCAGCAGTGACACTATGCTAACTTTCACTAGTGTGACTAACCAGATCTGTAGAGGACAGCTTCTGTGAACTACAAGAGAATTATATTTGATATTTATTTCATCCATAAAAGCTGACATCTATGAGATACTTTAAATTTAGAATACTTGAGAAAGTTGCACTTGTCTATTAAAAAGCACTGTAATTACATCACTTAAAGCACAACCATCTACTTCAGAATGTTTTTGAGTTTGTAGCTACAGCCTACACTCATTCAGTTCAAAATGGAGAATGAATACAACCAAGCTTAAATAATCTGATAAAAAAAAAAAAGATACTTGCTTACCTTAATGTCAAATATTCTGATAAAATATGACCTCTGTGGATTGTCCTTTACAAGGCAAGCTACACCACAACATTTCTTTGACCACACGGCATTGCGATCTGCTGCGTATATCTGAACAACTGCTGAGGACATCGTCTAAAAAGAAAAGGTAGCTATTAGATAAAAAAAAAAAAAAAAAATCACAAATTCCACATTTCACCTTTTATCAAAGTTTCTCTTATTACTGGTTCTAGGCAACAACTTTGATGATTTCCCAGGTGGTAATGCATTAAAGTTCAAGTGACCCCAAATCACTTCTATACTTCAGATTTTCACTTCACTACAAGATTTAGACAGCTTAAGAATCAGCTGAACTTTTTGTTCTTGCTCGTAAAAATCTGCAAAAAGACTTGGCCTGTAAGTGGCAGACCAGTAACTACGGTGGTCACACAGAGAAGTCCTACTGTGCAACTACATTTCTTTCTGTTCAGTACTTCAAACTGGATAGAAATACAATACTCAGGCTGCAACTGTAAATTACACAGTGCCTGGAAACACTCCCGGGTACTGGAACGTAACTGTCTACGTTGCTTAATTGTTCAAATGGTCTCTGGCATAATTTTAGCTTATGCCAACTAGAAAACTCCTAAAATTCTTGGGCATGGTTTGAGAAGTCACATGAGCTAGGCTCATTCCCAGCTGGCAACTTGAAATCATCTCATTTTCAAATTGAGATATTTTAGTAAGAGATGAAGATTATTCCACACTAGACTGCTTCAACAGGGCACTGGGAATGTTTCTCAGTATATTTTGTAGTATATATCCATTCTACCTTAGAAGTCCCATGAGGGAATAAAAATTGGAACCTTTTGAAGAGTAGTTATTTAGGAGTCAAGTCACACAGAATCACAGAATGGTTGACACTGGAAGGGACCACTGGAGGTCATCTAGCTTAACTTCCCTCCCCAAGCTGCATCACCTAGAGCACATGACCCTAGAGCCTTCTGAATGACAGCACAGCACTTGGGGGTGTAAGCCACTCCTCTCAGTTCCATATAATCAGCAAACTTGCTGAAGAAGCACTCTATCCCTTCATTCAAGTCATTGATGAGTGAGATGGAAACTACTGGACCCAGTACTGACCCCTGGGGGACACCACTAGAGGTCTCCAGCTCTGTGCCACTGACCACAACACCCTGAAACTTGCCTTTCAGCCAGTTCTCAATCCACCTCACCATCCACTCATGCAGCCCCCACTTCCTGAGCTTGCCTATGAGGATGTCATGGGAGACAGCATCAAAAGCCTTGCTGAAGTCCAGGCAGACAAAATTCTCTGCTCTCCCCTCATTTATCCAGCCAGTCGTCCAACTGTAGAAGGCAATCAGGTTGGTTAAGCATGATTTTCCTTCAGTGAATAAGGTCATAAGGTCTTAACGACAGAAAACCTAAAGGCTCTGTAATGGGACAGATGAGAGGCTACCTAGCAGCGCCAGACACTTAGGTAAGAATAGAGGAGTACACCATTGCACTATGGGAATATACCCCCAGCAACTGGCAGGTTGGAGTTCAAAGCTCCACTGAGCCAGCATGTGCGTCTTACAGCACTTGATGGATTTTTCCTTTGTAAATTTATCTAATTACTGTTCAAACCCATGTGAACTTCTGGGCATTACAGCCCTGCATAGCATTGCATTTCATAGTTCACTAATGCACTATGCAGACCTACTTTTAGATAAAAGTTTGCCATCTGCTAGTTTCAGTTGACTGTCCCTCCTTGTTCCTACAACAGGAGATGGTGTTAGTGGTTTCACAGTTGCCCCTCCATGCTGCACATGCATTTGACAGGTATCTGTCACATTTCTTTACCCTGTAATTTCTCTACTGTTTAAGAAGCAATACCAGCATTAAGTCATTCCCATACCAAGAAAAAAAAAATTAAATAAATCATTCTACACTTTAGTTAGCCTTGTTACTCTCACATAGATCTTGCCTAGTCTTACTTCACCCTTCTCTGACTGGGGATAGGACTTATGTTGTACTAATCTAATTTATTACCCTATTGAACACTGGGTCACAATAACATTGTTTTCTGTTTCATTCTCTATTTCTTTCCCTGTAAATCAAAGAGTTTTATTTATTTTTTCATTATGGAACTTTAAACAGATGTTTTCATAGATCTGCTGTAATTCCAAGATCCTTCTGGAGGGTTCATACCTAGTCTGACTAATGGGCTCCATATTTAGTTTTCCCCACCTGCTCTATGAGCATTACTTTGCCTTCCTTCATCAACACTACCTGCCAAAACAGTTGACATTTAGAATGCAGGCATGTCTTGTTGCATTATAAGATTATCTACTGCCAATATCACCCAAGTCGTAATTAAATTGGTTTAAAATAACCAGAAGAATAACCTAACTTTCCTGATTATTATTATTTTTGTTAATAAAAAAATCCTTCCAATTTTGCTGAAGTAGAGTTAAAATAACACAGCCAGACTGACAGCTACTCCCTGGGGAAGCTTTATAACCTTTGCACAGGAACTGTGATGTAACTTTCACGATCAAGGTATAATTCTGTTCCTTATTGCAACCACCTCCTCAGAGGTTGTCAGACTACTGATTTTTCTGGTAACCTACAGAAAAAGTTAAAGCATGACTGACTGATGAAAAGACAGCTTTGAAGTTGCCTCCTCAAACGCTCAAAAACTAAGTGTAAAGTAAAACTTCTCTCCCTGTAACCTAGAGTAATATGAGTAATTTAATCATAACTGGACTTGTCAGATGAATAAGAATAGACCCTTGGGTTAGCTATACTGCCACAACGAAACCGTTAACTGACATTAAGTTGCAGGTGTAAGAAAGGATGTTTTTCCCCCTTATGTGCAACAGGGAAAAATGATTTGGGGCACAACAGGCCAGATTTTCTTCAAAACTTCTTCTAACGGCTTTTCCTATCATTTCTCCAATATCATCTCACTGTTAAATCTTGTAGTCAGTCAGAAGACAACAAAAATAAGCACAGATGGACCATTCTATAGTTGTAACAAAGGCATCACATTCAACCACAGCAACTATCCCACTGACCATGCAAAAAGCCTTCTCAACCATCCAAAACAAGTTCAGCTCCCAGCTAACCTCCCTCAAACAGGAATATCCACAGAAATGGGTGGTCTTTGCAGGAATTATGCAACTTAAATTGAAGGCACAGAAGACAGTTATCTGTGTCAAGAAAGCTCCCTATTTGTTGCCTCCTGTCATATCTAGCTGCAAAAACACTGACTGGATGATCTAGGTAAACCAGTAATTGTCATAACTTGGGGACAATTGCTTATAAAACCTTCCCCATGAGTAGACATTAGAATGTTACACAAAAAGAGCACGTCATCATTCCACATAATCAAAATAGATTTAATGTATACTTGGATACCCTACGAGTAGAGCTTAATTTACAAGTTAGAGAACAATTCCACTGAACCTAAACAAGGTGTTGCGAGGCCTACCAAACCTAGAGTTCAATTACATTTTAACTTACTCATTAGCATTGCATGAATTCCTAGTGTTGGCTGACTGCATTGAGGCTTTCACATGCTAGAACATATAATTACAAATTCCACTGTTACATCAGCAGTTTAGGTTTTTTCTATTAAAAAGACAATGCAGGAAAAAATACAAGATGTATTTTAGGAAGAAAAGGACAGTAAAATTCAATTCTTTTTACTTCGGCCACTGTTTATTTTCATCATGCAGAGTAGTGCTGCCACGCTTTACGCTCTTCAGCTTCTGGAAGACAGGACAAAAATATTTACTCATCCACCTCCTTTGCAAACTTACAAACTTATCAAAATTTAAAACTTGAGAAAATATAAACCATAAACTTCATCTACTGCTGTTCATTATGAATCCTAGCCACATAAATTCAATTAAAAAAAGTCAACTTTAAGTGCAGACTTGCAGCATCTGAGAACATCTATACAAGTATCAATCTGAGTATTCTACTGCATTTTCTGAATGAGCATTCAGTTTGTCTATTTTGAAGCCAGCTGTGATATCCAGCTCAGTTTCTCACAGCATTCTCGAGGAGGACACTGCATTTATAAGCATGGGTTCTTTAAAACTATATGCAAATATTTCTTCACAAGAGGTTGCACCACAGATTTTTACAGATGGAATTAAACAGGACTGCCCTTAAAGACTCAAGGTAATTAGTGCATTTTTTCTGAGATATAGTAAGTTTATTCAGCACTTAATACCTAAAGTTATTGCTGTATTTCAGAAGGAGGATTTTGAAGTTGGCACTAATGCTTTGCTTAACAGATTTAGCGAGGACCTTGTCCTTTTCCAGGATTTGTATATTTGGAAAAGGTGCACAGGGGAAAGAAATAAGACAGACCACCAAAAACTGATGGGCCAGGGACATAAGAATAAACAGCCCTCAGTTTTCTTCAGCTTTTGGCACAGTCAGCTTCCAGCTGGAGGATATGCCACATCACCAATTTCAGGAACTTGTCACGCTCCTCAAACTGATGAGCTATGAAGCTGTAAGTCTGGTGCTGTCATCTGGTCACATCCTTGGGCACACATACTGCAGGGTATGTGGTATTAACAAAAGGCTCATGTAAACACCTTCTGCTTGAAGAAGGCAGCCGCAACTAGTCACTGCACATTTGTAGAATGTGATCGCAGCAGCCACTGCTAGTTTCCAAGTGGGCAGCAGGTAGCTGTGTCCTTTGATCAGCTTCTGGCGTGTGCATTTGCTGCAGTAGCCTGTCACGATAGTGATTTGCTGTAATTCAGTGTTTCTCAAAAACAGAAAAGCAAGTCAACATGAAGCGGTATATCTCATTACAAGTAAGAGCCGCCACACTAGATTGCTTATGGTTGACATCAATTGCGAAATGGTAAGTAATTACAGGAAAGTACAGACATTAAAACATAGTGGGCCAAAAGTCACAACAAAGAGCAGCAGCAAGATTAAGGCTGTAAGAGGATGTTTAGCCACCTCAGTACACACTAGAAGAGAAAGCAATTCAAGACCCATTGGGATGGTCTTGTAGTGCTTATGTGCAGCTGACAACTGCTTGTGGGACGAAGATAAAGAGATTCACGAAAGGACTTAGGCTGGATGCGACCTCTAAGTCCTCCAGCCCAACCTCGTGCAAGGGTAATTAAAAGCCTGGAATTAAGTTGCTCAAGTTTGTGTCCAGTTAAGCTTAAAGGCTTCATATCACCACTGGGGAACCTGTTCCAGTGTCTAATCACTCCTTTTTTAATGCTTGTAAAAATGCGACTAAGTTTCATGTACTCTTCTAACGGTTCAGTATTGTACATAGACCTACTATACCAGAAATCCTTACTATGGTAAGCCAACATGCTGAAGCCTGACCAGGTGATGCTGGGTGCTCTCCAGTTACTCACTTCTTTGATACAAGGCCAGGAAGTTAGCCCCCAGTTTGCTTCTAGGGTGGCTGTTCCAAGAATAAAGGGCTATTGCTATTCATTGACATTAAAAACATTGGTGAGTAATAGTCTTCCTTGCACAGCACGGTTCAGGAACAGAGATATGCTAAAATCAAGTACCACTTCACTGTGGAAAACAGTGAGGTTTAACTCTAATCTTCACCATAAGGAGGACAGGAAGCTTCTGTACCACAGCAATCTTTAATCACCTAGCATTACCTGAGTCATGGAGGAAGATATGGAAACTCATTAAGACTCCTGAATGAGAAGAAAAGAAGCAGAAGTCAGAATGCAGGGTAGCTAACGCTGCAAGACATAACAACTAATCCACAGAAAATTAGCCAATTAGACAGAAACCAGTGGGTGACATTTCTTTCTCTAGATTACAATATCCGGCAGAAAAAAAAAACCAACAAAAAAACCCCATCAAAACAGTAGCACTGATGATTCAAGCAGAAATATTGCCTGAAATCTTAGCGTATCTCAAATACAAGCTTGTGTAAGCAATTACACATTTTAAAGTCAATATTTTAATAAATTCATGTTATTCAAAGCAAATTAGAGTTAGACAGTAATAATACCCTCCTGTTGTTCTGCAATTATCTTCCATTTCATAAATATACAGAGCTTCCCAAAACGTTTCTGCAGTGCTCAACACAGCTATGCATTTTCTCTCATCACTCTTAATACAGAAACAAAACCTGCACAGAGACCAGGCCCTGAATCTCCTCCCCTTCTGGAAGGAAGGCCTCCAGGGGCCTACACAACCAAGCTCCTTTCTGGCAGTTTTATGTCCCTTATGCACAGTTCTCCTGTTTCAAGAGAAAATTTAGTTATTTTCTTGGCATTGAGGATGTCTCTCCTGCCATGTGGGAACAGTGTGTTCCCTTCCTGCTAGGAAGGGCTGATAACCCACTTCCAGGGTGAATGTTCTCATCACCATGCACTCCTACAGAAGGCATGCACTGCAATCTCCTCTAACAGGGCTCTTAAATGAACTGAGTAAGCCTGACACTATTCAGATCATCCCTAACTAATTAGGCCACATCAACATCATGCAAAAATGCTTCCCTAACAATTTCCACATTCTAAGTAGCAGAAGCATTTGCTAGAGTCAACAAAAAACTTTCACAGAAACTTAGAAAACTTAAGGTCAATTAGGTTCAGAATCCTACAATATTCTTTAGCCCTGGATAGTAAGTAAAACTTAACCCTCTTAAATCTGGGTGTCTAGTGATGGTTTAGGTGCAATCCAGACATAACAGCAAGAAATGCTAAACATAAATCAACACTTTCACCGAATTTTAAAGGCCTCAATGAGCATTCACAAGCATCAACCTGTAATTACTTACTTTTGCAGCTCAAGATGAGAAGGAATGGAGATAGCTAAAAATAGCACAGGGACAGAGAAAAAACTAGTGACAGTAAAGGCAGACTGCTTCTGCTTCCTGCTGATGCCTTCATCTGAAGGACCTCAAGGATTATGGCCCAAACCTTGTAAAACAGATGCATCCAACTGTCTTTTTAGCCTTTTCCCCCTTAAGAACAGCAGAAAAGGCTACTTATGGTTTCTGCATCTTGTACCAAAAAACAGTGCGATGACACTATTTTATAGTACACACACAGTTTTCTGTGCATAAAATTATTTCAAGGCCTCCACAATATTTGGACTATGAAATTAGATTTTAAGTTAGATTTTACAACCCTCAGACTGGCTTATGACTTATGTCTTCCCACCAGGTTGCCTCCAGAATCTTCACAAATGAGTCTGACATGTGACAGTGTTCATCCACTGGGGATTTGGATACTTCTTTATTTGCAATTTGAGTAAACTGTGATTACTTCAAATTTTAAAGCTCTTAGTGCTGTTAAAGATATATTTAACAGGTTAGTAATAATCTTATATTTAAAGACAATTGTGTATTGTAATAAAAAGTTATATTCAGATGCTACAGACAGGATTTTAAACTAGTTTCCCATTGAAAGAAAGAATACAGAACTTCAGAAGTTTGCTGGCAGATTTCAACAAGTTAAGCAGCTGGAAACAATCTACTTTTAATGCCATTTACAGGACGTTATTTTCAGAAGACAGACTGATTGCTCCACAGACAGGAAAACTAAAGCAAGATTTCACATTATTTGACAGAACTGACATAAGAGAGCCTTTTGTAAATACTCAATCACATGAGAAAAGCTTTATTTGGTGCAAGTTGAAAAATTACTCAACTGAAGGCACTGAGGCCTCACCAGTTCTACTGCTTATGAAACTATTTGCTACAATCTCCAACAGTGTGCAATTGTAAGCTTAAAACTTGCTTTTCATCTAATTTCCCATGATTGTCCACAGATTAAAAAAAATGCACTGTGTATACATGCTAAGAAATTAATACTTCTTTCCACCTATATCCAAATTAAGCTATTTTAAAAATAAAGGCACTGCATAAGAGATAATGCAACCTTTTTCTTATTTGAAGGGAGAAGGAAGAGAGGAAGTTCTTTCTAAAATAGCAAAAAGCCACTTCAGGTGTTTCCTACCATTTCTGAAGCATAAGGATCTTAATCTAAGTTAAAAGACAGTTTCACACAACACAGAGACCAAAACATTTAAGGGATCAAGAGACCAAAAATTGAAAAAAAAAACAAAAAAAAACAAACCCTAAATATTAATACCTAAGAACAGATTCCCTGCCTTGTTCTGATCAGCACACAAGTCGGCTACAGCATCCTCACTGAGGATTCTGTAATGATATGGTGTGGAGAAGGTACCCATGATCATTAATTGATGTTACAACTACAACAAAAGAAGGGATGAAACAAGGGACTGCTGTTTAAGAAATCTAAACTATAAAACTGCTTGTCCAGACTTGAGTCTGCAGTTGTCTAACTAAGTGATCCTTCACTCCTAATCCTGTCAGCCCATTACACAGCTCACATTCTCCTGAGTGACTTCAGATCCCAGTTCATTTACATTTCCAGTACGTCCCAGAACTACACAGTTCAGCTAGAGCTGGCCAACCCTTTTTCAAACACTTGCTGCTAAACTGTGGATCACAGCAGACCAACAATTAAGATGTGGGTAAACAGCATAGCATATAAAACCAAATCAAACGGCACATGATTAAGAGAGATGTTTTTATCAAAGAATATTTTTAAATCCTCCAACCTCAGTTCAGACAACACATGCAAGACTTCAGCCTTGCAGATATGACATAACCATAACCACAAGCATGCTCCAGATGATAATATTCTAAGCCACCCCGTTTTAGCAGATCATTTACCAAATGACATACACAACCTGGGGCTTCCACTGATGAACAAGCTGAACACTGTCACTTCCTGTTTACCTACACAGCATCATTAAGAGCTTACTCAGCTGCATCTCACTGCTAAAGGCAGCTGAAATCTTGGCTGGCCAGAAAGCAGCAGACACATGACAAAACACAGTTGGTTATTTGTGTTCCGTTGTTAAAGTTACACATTTGGCTACTTTCAGAACAACAGAAAGCGTGCTGTGCACAGGCTGTCTGCAAATTTGTCACTGTCCTACTGCCATGGAGCAAAACTCTCACTACAGAAGAAAGACATTTTGTCTTGCAGTTCCACCCCCAGCCCTGCCTCCCCTGGCACTGAGAATCAAGGTGTCAAAGACTACTCATTTCCAAATCTCAGGGAACTTTCAGATGAAATGTTAAAGTCTACCTTTTGATTTTCAGCCATTGTAAATTAATCAAGATTCCCAAGACTAGGATGACCTTTACACAAATAAAGCACTGTGCAGGTACGTAGATTAACCAGTTCTCAGAACTATGCTTCAGTCATACACAGAAATTGCAGATTGATGTTTCAAGCCATACATATTCAAGGTAAGAATGAGGCATTTCACGCAACCGATGGGCTAAAGTTGGAGCTTGAATGTGTCCTGTTTTGTTCTACTGCCTATTCAGCTATAAGGGAAACCAGCTCCTTTGACTCAACGCAATCTTCCCTTCCACTAGCAAGCTATTGCCTAAAGAGTTAAAGAGTTATTGCACTAAAGAGTTAAACTCACAGTAGTTCTTTATAGACACACTTAATGGTGTATGTATCACATTCACAAGTAAAAATCTTCAGAACAACAGTTAAATTGATTAAAGAAAGGATATGAAGCATAAGCCTCAGGAATTCCTGAATTACCCCAGCTCTGGAACATTCATTAATGAGCCCCTGAAAATGCTATTTAGCATCTACTGGTATTCCCAGGTCCAGATTAAAAAAAAAAAAAAAAAAAAAAAAAAATAGTATTAGCTTTGCAATGGTGAGGTTTAGGTGAATTTTTCTTATGACCTTTACACTTGAGGACAAAAAATAATATGGAGTTTTGACTTCAGATATTTAGAGAACACTGAAATAAAACACTTTAAATTGTTTTAAAAGAAAAAACTCTTAACAGAAAACATTAACTTCTTGCCAACATAAAACAAAGAACCCCTTCAAAATATCAACAAATTGGAGAAAAGGCTATTAGAAGTAAAACCTCTTTGAATAATAGCCAGCAACTGGTCTCGCAATTGTGTATACAACTTGTGTCCTCGCCCTGTAGACTCAATCCACTTACATAAAGGTACTTAGAGATGTAACCCCCCCCCCCCATCACACTTTCACTGTGCCACAACTCAACATGCTTTAATTCCTCCCTCAGCAGTTCATGTTGGACCAGAACAATTATGATAATTGAAGTCAGATATAAGGAAACATAACTGTGTATAATTTTTTTTTTAATACCAACAGCTGAGTCTGCTATGAATGAAGTTATTCCCAATTATAAGTCTTAAAAAACAGACATACCATAGGAAAAAATAGCATGATGATCTACTAGTTACATGATCCCTGGGTATATCCAAAATTCATTCCAGGGATACAACACTAAAAGCTCTTTGAGGGTAGATATACCCGAATAGTGAAAGCATCAGCTGAATGTTTGGGAGTCTGCTATTTTTTATTTAGTTTTGGATGATGTTTGCATTTATTTCTCCCCCGTGCCTTAGCTTCCTCATCTGTAATATGGAGATACAGACCTCTACCTCTGTAATATGCTTTGAGAACTACTGATAAATCAAAAATAAGAGAAAATTATGCTGCCACAAACAGAAATGTATTATTTTGGGAGGAGGGGATAGGAGGTGTCTACATTATCTTCTCTGCTAACAGCCAAGGTTAAAAACTGCCTAACTTCTGTATCACTAGTGTTAGTTTTCTCCCCAGTGCGTGAACATTAAATAATACCTGATAGCCTGTTAACTGTTTTAGATATAGAAGCTGAAATATATTCTTTTACCATGAGTGATGTCCCTTGAGTAAACTGACATTTATTCCAGCTAACAGCTACAACTGTCACTGTCAGTACAGGTTCCTTTGTGGGTCCAAAGCACTGCATTTATCAAGGCACTGTGGAGGTCAAAAGCCACATAAATCCACCCATGTGTAAACAAACTTTAAAAGCTTGGAAGCAGTGTCACAGAATGGTGATCTGACCTGGCCAATTCTATGCAAATCTCAGGCTTAAGTTAAGTCACCTATTTCCAGACAAACCACAGCTGTAAATTCTTTTAGCAAATTTACCAATGCCTTTGTAAGTCACCATTACACATGTTTAGCATTTGATTGTTAAGATGGAAGAATAAAGAGTACAAGGCACGTAATTCAAAACTTAATGGCAAAAGGAAAATTATTTTTTATGGAAAAAAAGTAATTTCCCACCCACCTGGCACTTCTCAGTGGTCTCTTCCAGGATAACCCTGACCCCTGAGCAACAAAACCCCATTAAGTCTTAGTACATAAGGATCAAGAAAATCATCCTAGCACTCTATTCCTACTTCTGACCCAGCCCTTCAGTAAGGGCAATTGTCCTCATACTTCAAGGTTCTTTTACAAAGGATTAATGGGAAAGCTCCTTCCTTGAAGCCAAAATTCTTCTTCTGCAGCTCCATAAAGAGACAGAATGTTACTTATCACAGCGTTGCCTGTTCTCCTGGGCACAACAGAAACAGCAGAAACGGTAAAATAATCTACTCATTTAAAGTGTTTGTTTATACAACCAAAAAATTTCTGAAAAAACGCAGCACCGTGTATTTTTCCTCCACACTCAACACTTGGCATCCATGTCCAGTCACCAGTTTCCAGTATATACCCCACAACAGTTATTTTTTTCCTGCAGTGCAGAGCTGGTTGTACAACTTCACACAGCAGTTCTAATGAGGAACCACACACAGAAGTGAGGAACAGAGGCAGTTGGCACTCTATCTTTTATACTTAAATATTGATATGTTTGGATGGGGCGGAACAAAAGCATCCCCACCAAAGATTATTATCTCTCTAGTACTGCTGTGTTCCTGTTCATAATTTGTGAACATCGTGTAACAGCAGTAACAGATACTCTACATGAGAAGTTAAGAGTGCATACCAGCCTGCACTTACAGATAATATAAAAATTACTTCACCCTACTTACAATAGTACCGAAGTAGCACTAGATCTTGGGTTAGCAACAAAACTTGCAATTAAGAAAAGTCAGTATGTATTAGATCAGTACAGGATTTCAGAACCCACAAAGTCACACCAATATTATTTTAACATGAACACAGTAGTTCAGATATTTTAAAACCTTTTAGGACAAAAAGTATTTCTTTAAAAAAACATTTAGACGAAATATTAGGTCTGAAACTGACCTTCACTCTTTCTGGTGAATACGGTCTGAATTAAATACAGCAAGATGAACCAAAATAATAAGTTTAATGAAAAAGATGTTAAGATAGCTTTGCTTTTGATCCCAGTGAAAATTAAATACTAATCCAAATCAATTTCAATTGCACTGGCAGTCTAATCAGTCAGTATCATTACCCTAATCAATAGTTAGATTTGAAGCATTATATGCTTCAGTTCCTGAACTACTTTTCTGCAAGTCTCAGTCTGTTCTGGAGCTGACAATGAAGCTAACACACCCTGTGTCACGGGCTCTTGCTACTTAGGAGAACTGGCAACAGCCTTACTGTCAGGTCAAGTGTTTGTCACTTAGCTGAAAACCTCCACTTACGCAATGATAAGTTACAGCGCTTTTATGACAGCATAAAGACAGCAGGTACATTGTTACACTACACTAACAGAATGAAAATGTTCATTAATACCGGCTGTAACCTTTAAACAGAAAGGAAAAACAAAAGGTTATTAATGACATACTGATTAATTGTTTCAGAAGCATAACACCTTGGTAATGAAATATTCTTCCATAAGGGCATTGATCTAATTTAAACCCCAATGACTAAAAGAAGGTACCCCTTGTAAACACTAGGAGTTACATGTTTTGTATGAATACTTTCTTCGTGATCAGCTAACTACACCAACTGCTCTGACCACCTGCACAGTCTCAGTCTGTTAACACAGCAACAGCAAGTTCTTGATGTTGTGAGTATATGAAAGATAACCTGAGTCCCAGGAGCGTACATTTTAGAGAAAACAGGCTGATTACCTGATTAACAGTGCAAGAAAAATAACACCCTACTCAAAAGACTTTATATGAGTATAGAAACATATATCTCTTCCAGTCGCCTGGAAAAACTAATCACAGGAATGGGACCTACTTAACCGCAATGCATTAATAGGTTGCTAGAGGTTAGCAAGGTATATTTTATGAACATCAGATTAAAGTCTGTATAACAGGGTCCTCCAAAGATCTAGGGATTGTTTGTCAGAAACTTCAGTACTGGGATGATCTTCCTATAGGAACATGGAAGGGGTTGGGAGAAAGTGTGGCAGTAACACAGCGAGACCTCAAGCAAGCCTGGGCAGGGAAGGAGGAGAAGAAGTAATCTTGGATTTCTTGGTAGTCCAGAATCCACTCCTGGGCACATACAATATTTACAGAAGGTGAAACAGGTCTACAGAATGGATTGAAAGGCTAGCCAGCTTCACTGATGAAAGCGTCCTGTAGAACATTTGTATTCAAAAGTACATCCTTCAGAAGAAGGCCTCTGCCATCCACCATGTGATGTGCAGTATGATACTGAACTCGTTTTATACTAGCTGATGTGGAACTAAGATCTCCAAGCCTGCTAATCCCCACATAAAAGCTTCAGTTCTACAACAAACACTATAGTTCCCTGAAGAATCCCAGAGTCAAAAAGCTGCCATCAATCACCTCATTTCAGGACCAGGTTACTCTGACAAACGAAGGCTCCATGCTAACACTTCAACAAAGTGTCCAAAGCATCTGAAGTTAAAGACCAGCCCTGATGATCTGTGGCAGATATCCTTATTTATGGCTGGTTTGTTTATTCGGAACAAGCCAACTATGTAACACCATTTGCTAATTAGGACTTGCATCACAGTGACATTGTCTGTATGGGGTGATCTCGGAGAAGTTATTTCCAATGATACGGATATTGGCACTATATCATTTCATTGCTAGAGCAATTACTGAAGCCAGAACTGGCATTCAAGTCACCATTCTGAAATTAAGGCTAAAAGCACTCAACTTCTAAATCCATGATGGATTGCTATCTCCCCTCTGCTCTGAAGCAAAAACTACCTGCTGTGGGAGAAGCACACATGTACAGCACCAAGTATCACTAGGGGTCCAGTTCCTGACAGTGCTGATTTATGAAAGCTGATATTGGAAAAAAAAATATGGCTTGAGGCAGAAAAGGAAATCAAAAGACACTACAGTGGGGAAAAAACAAAAACTTCAGGGAAGTGTCTACAGAACCAAGACATCCCAGACAGAACCAATGATTAAGGTGAGACACCAGAACAGTGAGAGTATTTGATGGTTAAACTACCGTAAATTATCCTACTTCACACCCTAGAATTGTCACTGGAGCTGAAGTGGGAAACAAATTGTTGCATCTGAACTGACAGAAAAATGCTAAAACACTCCAAAATGCAGCTGCAGGGAGGATTTCAAGAGACCTCAACACATCCCTTGAGTTTCTGAAGACACACAAAACTTTCCTTATACTACTAACAATTTACTCATCACAAAAGAAAGCTCCAGACAGGAACTCCTTTTCTTGGTAGGCCAGTGCTCTGTAATCAAGAAGTACAGTAAGTGAAAAGCAGCAGCCCTTAAGGTCACCCCTGCTGTACCTAATGCAGTCTGTTAGAAGCATGGCTACAAGTTTCCTTACCAGAAAGCAACATTTTATTTTTTTTTTATCCCTCTTGAAATCAGAGAAGAGGATCAGGAACCTTTTGAGCTCACGTTCACAACATCAGTATCAGATACACTTGATAATTTGTCCACTGCACTAGGTTGTTATGCACACAAGCACACTTTCATCTGCTGGAAACTTCTAGTCACCTGCATTTTCTCAGGCTTCCAAAAGCAATTTCTAGGAGCAGAGACAAGACTGAATTTTGTTGCTGGCAGGAAACCCAGGTTTGACTCCAGCTTGATGTCAAAGAGGACAGTTATGAGAACAGGAGCAGAGCTGACCCTTATCCAGTGAGGTACCACTGACAATGCTAGAACAGGTAGTTCACTTCTGCCACCCCATCCTTTTGTCTTCTGGCAACTTTCACTGGTTGTGCTAATATTAGTAACTAGAACCAGGGACACTCTGTGGATGCGATGGCAAGTGGTATAGCAAGTGGTGCAGCAAGTGATGCAGCAGAATGCACATCTGCACAGAGGAACTCCCTCTCTCCTCCCAACACAAAACAAATTGGGTGAGGATGGCCCTACCCATTTCGCCTATTAGGAACTGTGTTTACACCATTCTACTCCCAAAACCATGCTCAGTAAGTTGGGTCAGTACAAGCTAGCCAGGAAGTATGCCAACAAATTAAACACCATGGACAGCCACAGAACAGTGCATGAGTTCACGCTACTGCCCTACTTAAGTTTGTTAGCGCCAATATGTTAGCACAGACCAGAGGAGAGAGAAAGAACAATATGCATCCTTCTTTCACTAAACTTCAATATACCCTGGGCGTGTACCTCATGTTTTGAGCCTGTCAGTTCTGGTTATCAGAAACAAACAGAGGGCAGAGGAACAGACAGGATTTGTTGCTTACAGGCAGCAAAAGCCAGAAAAGTTCAAAGACTGCTAAGGAAAAGTCTCAATGAAGAACTGTAGCACTGAAAGAGAGAGAACTCATAAATGACATTAAAAGATGAACTGAAAAACATGACATGGAGTAAGATCTACATCTCTTAGAGAAACATTTAGCGCTAAATCCATCTCCTTCCATCCTATCAAACCAAAACATAGTGCATTATAATTGTAGACATGTGGACTAAGGAAGGGAAGGGCATGCTCTGAGCAGACATACAGATGTAATAGCAGCCTCTCAAGTATCTAAATATTGGCACCTGACTATGATATGGGCAAATCTCTCAAAGACAAAACTAAATTTTTTTTTTTTTTTAATTAAGTGGTTTGTTGAATCACCACTGAGTTCCAGAGATCAAGTGCAACCAACATGCTCTGCTGCAATGACACTTTAAAACCTTGTATAGTTTTATAGTTACAGCTATACAAACTGAGAATACCACTAACAGTGCAGTGTAACACTTAAAGAGGCCAACACTGCTCAAGAAAGGTCAAAGTGACAACACCTATTGTATGGCTAAAACATACTGGTTTATATAAAACTGCACACAAAATTAAGGCCCAAACCCAGTAGTTTTTAAAAATTGTTAATTGCAGGTTACTAAAAACAAATGCATAATGCATAAATACATAATTCTGTGTGCCCAGTTATAAAATGCATTTCATACCTGAGATACTCAAACTAAAGGTAAATAAAGAAAAAACAGCTCTGCATTTTATTCATCAGAAACTACTGCTTCCTTCTTTGCAAAACACAAGGGGAAGCTTTTGCCTGTGGTATTGCACAGAACACATACCACTACAGGATGTTCATAGTTTTCTTCCTCTTTCCAGCTGACCACAAAAATTGAGCACAGTTTTACAGAGAGGAGCTTATTTGGATGCTTTTGTGTGCGTTTAGTGTTATAAGCCAAGTGATGTTTCTATTTGCTTTGGCTGACTTAGGGGGAGTAAAGGAAAAAAATGTCTACTTACAGAGAATGACCACAACTTAGCTGTGCTCATAGAGGGCTGTCACATGGTTAGAGGAGCAGGAAATAACTTACAGTTCACCCAAAGCAGGACTAAGCAATTCTGCGGTTTTGAGCCTGATCTGAGCCTGTAGAGCTGCTGAAGCTGTATCTTCCTGTATACAGTTTCTTAATATAGCAGCTTACAAACTGGAGAGTCTGGTGCTTCCATGAGAAGCAGTGGAGGGAGAAGAGGGTGGCAAGAAGCCCAATAAGTATCATACTCTGGTTTTTACTTCCCTCTTGCTTATCCACCAAGAGTTCTTTTTTATAGCAACATTAACAATAACTTTAGGCCAGAGAGGATGAGATAGGAGAGAAATGTCTGAAGGCCGTATCTCAGGCTCAAGTGCACCCTATGTATCCAGCAGCAAACGGCTAGCATAGAGACTCTCTCCTCTCTTTGTGCAATGCTCCATTGCATTAAAAGAATACAAATCATGACTAGCCCAGCACTGGATGCAGATAGGACTACCTGTCCCATGAGACACAAAGTTCATCAGCAAGAACAAAGCACCTGTAGAACTAGGAAGTAGTGGAGTAAGGGAGCAGAGGGGATAATGTTGAGGAGAAGAGACACTTCTACCTGGAGATTCTTGTGCTGATTACAGATGCAGGGACTGAAGGGAGAAAGGAAGAACCTGTAAGCCTTTGAGGTACAACGGTAAAAGAGGAAATAAGGGCAGGAAACTTGGGTTTGGTTTTGTTGTTTTTTTTTTTAAAGTGTGATAAAAAAGTGCAAGGAGACCCTGATGAAAGCTGAGACACAAGAATTTGAGGACAGTGGCTAAATTGATTCCTAGAATATCATTACCAACTTCACAGTAATCTGCTGTATAAAAATCTGAAAGCTTTATTTTCTACACAGAAACCAAAATTAAGTCAGTAAATTACAACATAGTATGTTTTATAACAGAAGAATGTTGTAAATAATCTCTTACTTTTATCCCAAACATAAAAGATATTACAACAAATTAATACTAATTTCTCTCCTTAGCCACAAATCACATACAGATAAATCTCTTGGCTGTTACCTTGAGAGGTGAGAAAGCATTTCTAATTTAGTGTCAAATTCCCAGATTCAAATATTCTTGTTCTTCAGCTAAGACAGCAAGACAAGTACTTTCAGCTAACTTTCAGGAAACACATCACAGATAACACTTGAAGTAAACACATTTTTTAAAAGGGCTTACAATCTTAAAGGCAAGAGTTACCTTTCAGAGTTCAAATAATGAAATACAGTTTTCTTAGATTCTCAAAGAGGAGAAAGACACGTTTTCTTTCGTTAGGTCAGTGTTTCTCAAATTGCAGGCACAGTATCCCTACATACAAAATACTTTTGGTGAGCACAGATATATTCCCGTACAAGATTCATGATGCATAGTGGCTAATTAACAAGGATAGATAAAGGCAAAATAACACATTCACTTTGAACGGAAATTAGATGAATGCAGAGGAATTCTGAATGACACAAATTTCTAAATTGGAAAATGGTGTGTGAAACCACCTCACAACCTCACAAAAATGGAAACATGACCCTGATGAGCAAGCCTTAACGTGATCTTTCAGTTTTAAACTAGACATACCAGAGAACTTGAAAATGCATTAACAGTTTCCCAGAAAATGCAAAAGAAAAAACAAACAAACAAACAAAAAAAAAAAAACAAACAAACCCCAAAACAAAAAGAAAACTGTCTTAGAGTGAGGATTTTAAGGATAGCCAAATAAACAGTTCAGGGAAAACAGTCTAACCAAGTTTGGGATACATATATGAAAACAAGTGTCTTAAGGTGAGCTGTAATCTGCAGATCTGCTGGTATGTTGTGGAACTCTGCAGCAAGTTTCCTTGCCAGCAATGATCTTCTCCTCAGAACATTAAGTCTACAGGAACAGAGTAGTTCATGTAATTAACTTCTTCCAGAATCATATATTCTTAACACACACATTTTAATTTGAGATGCCTAATGTATGATGTCATTCATTACACAAACATGAAGAGGTATCAGGAAAATTGTCTAATTCACAGGTTGTTTAATATACACTACTGAATCTGAATGAAGCAACTGAGCAGCTTTCTAAGAAAGTGTCCCTATGATTGCTTGCATTACATCTCTTCTTTTTCCATTTTGCCCTTCTAGTGCACCGCTCCCGTCATGTGAAGATTACAGCACACTTCAGGATCTTCCGATTTAACTGCAACTTGTCCCTAAAGGTAAGTGCACACCTACAGTGACCATTTTATTGGTTATCCAGGCATAAACAACACGTCTGGAAGCCACAGAAGTTAGTGTAGCAGTGTACCCAAGCAAATACCTTGAGAAACAGAACTATTTTGGAGTGTATCTGCATCATGTCCCAGTAGAGTGGTCTGTTTAAAAGCACCATGGAGACGCACTTCTGGTTCCACTAAATCCGTTTTATATGATTTACTGTTACAAGGAAAACAAACCGGACAACAAAAAAATCCCTTTCTGCCCAAGTAATGCATAACACCAACCCTTCTTGAGGAAATTGTACCCTAACCTACCAATAAGCAACTCTGTCTAGTACCCATGACACATTTTTGTTACTTGCTATATTTTATTATCAGGCTATTAGGTCATGAAACCATAAGTCTCCTGCACTATACCAAATTTTACTTCTGTACTGCAAAGATTCCTCAAGAGATCAGCCTATGAAGCACGCTCACTGGAAGAGAGGACACCACAAATCTTACCACATGGCCTTAACTGAAGAGCAAATTTTCTCAGAGAAACTGAGCACTTCAAAGCTAACTAAACCTCATCTCCATGCAGATACCTCTGCCTGCAAAAGGTCAGTGAAAGAATCAAGACTTTTGGTTAATAAACTACTGCAAAGCTCCTAGATGACACTCATCATATGCAGATCACTTCAGTGCTTCACTCTACCTACTGAAGCACTGAAGTAGACAGAGGCTGCCAGCGGCAACTGCTGCCATGGCTGTCACCCACAGTCCCTACTCACCAAAGACAGCCGTAAATAGTTCTTAATTCTGCTACTACTATAGACACTAACAGCAGACCAGTAAGGGTCATAAGTTTTACAGAAAAGTCAGGTTAAGGTTTTTTTTCAGGCAGAAATACCAGTACTCCTCCTGAAGAAGATATCTGAGATCTAAAGTTACAGCATTCTCCATTATAATTTTTTTACCCTGAAACTGCACGGTATAATATTGATCTTAAACACCCCACTTGTTTCAAATTAGGCTTATACTAAACCCTTGAGAACCCCAGAATAAATATTCACAGAGGAAACATTCTAGGGGTAACAGATTCAAATCAATATTTATGATCAGATAATGCAGAGAAATCACAGCAATTCTTCACTAAAAGAAGAACAAATTTATGTCTTTGCATTTACATATTTGCATGAAATAGTAAACTCAAACTTTATCTTCTGACAAGAAGCTACCTCTTCCTTAGGTGTTTTCCTAGACAAGTGGTATCTGGACATCTTGGTGGAAATCTTGTAGTCAAAACACAACTGTTCATCTGAATCCTGCATTAAAACTGCACTCTTCTAAATTCCTCCACCTGATTCTTAGCTGTGAAGAGCTGGTAAGTTACAACACAACAGCTTGTGACTACAAATTGTTTTCATCCTGTTACTTCTGTACACTACAGGATTCCAGAGCACTTTATCAGGAGCATGAGTGGTATACTTGAGCAGCTGATGAACCACAGAGATCCTAAAAGGATTTTGGCATTTGACTACCTCCAAAACGGAGGAAAATAAATAATAAAAAAAAAAAATCTACAAAGAAGCTCAGAAAAGAATGTAAGAGTGTTGAAGCCTTAACAGACTGAGGTTCTTGTTCCAGGCCTGTACTACTAGATCACATTCTCCTTAGAAACACATAACACTCCATAAGAGAGATATACAGACACTGAAATTTGTAGTAGGACTCACCTTGCATGTCAAGACATAAACACATGTGTCTAGCACATGAGCTACAAGCAGAGTCAGGAGAGATGTAACCACTACAGTCACTGAAGCAAAGACAGAAAATCAACTAATAATTGTCTTAATCTTAAAGTAAACTGAACAGATTTATATAACAGCCCGTGATGTCTACGGACAATGATGGGATTTTTAACACCTAAACTTCAGTCTCTTACTCCTGAACTGAATCCACACTTTATGAATTGATGCTTTGTCTCAAACACTAACAGCTACAAGATGCAATGCTTTGTAGAGCACTCACATGAGGTCTAAAAACATTTCTCACCCATGGGTGAATAATCTGTTTACAGTGTATCTTAGCTTGTGCTGTAATTACCTTATCTTAATAGCAAGTTGTGAGGAAAACAAGCAAGAGAAACTCTTTGTAAGTAACTCTACTGTAGATATATGGAGACAATTTGAGGATGATGGCTAAGCTACTTGCTCTGAAGAGTCTGACCTGATCCATTCCTGTGAAAATCAGTTTTGTAGGCACAGCTCTGGTTCAAAGGAACTGCCAAAACCCAATGTAATTCCCTCCAGAAGGGAAGATTATTGCTGATATTGTTTAGAGAAGTGATGCCAGTGGATACTAGTCAGGCATCTGAAGATGTTACGTGTCTTTTGATAGAACAGGATGGTCCTCCGAAGAAATCTAGGCCTAACTCTCAATATTCTTCTGTTCCACAAGACCCAATCCTTTACACTTCTTCATTTGATTTTCATTTTAAAATACACGTAGCGATGAGATAACTACCACTGAACTGATGAGTCAGTTATCCCTATCTGTTCAAGGGATGACTCCTTTCCAACCTACAATCTCAACGTTTTTGGGAAATACAGCCTGCAGCACAAACTCAAACCAACTGGCTCTTTTCAGCCTCATGAAGCTGCCTGTTACTCAGACCTGCAGTCTGCCTTCAAATCTTAGTTCATGCTGTTTTCATACACACAAGTAATCTTCCAAGTCCTTTTTTGATAAAACCTTTAAATCTTATTGAGAGCTGTAACTGCCATTCTGGTTTTTATTTTGTTTTATCTCAACTATTACTCTAATTTGTTCTTTGTCTTTGACATAGCTTATTCTGGTCACATGCACTCTAAAAGCAGCCAAAAGAGTTTTCGTAGTTCACTTCTGTTTTTGCATTCTACATGTTTTTGCATTTTAACACGTCCTGTTTACCATATAAACCATGGCAAGATCTTACAAATAACAGCCTATTCCTAGCCTTATTCATTACACCTTATCCAAGTGTTGAGTCCCACTTCCCAGCAGTATAAAATACTCCATTACCTATCTCTAATGCTATCAAGTACACACTTATCATGTTTTCTTTCCTCAGGCCTCACACACATAAAAAATTATTTCTACAGAATAAACTAGTTTTTCATCAATGACATTACTGACCAATATTAATCACACAAATTATAAAAGTAGCTTCTTTAGTAAAAAAATATTAATGAGAAACCTAGTATTAGCTTTTCCTTACAAAATCCATTTTTTCAGACAAAATTAAAGTGACTGATTTATAACCAAGCAGACTTAAGCAAAACCTTCCAAGTTTGGCATGACCACAGAAATATTTCATTAATATGCCCAAAAGTAACCTCATAGCTCACCTTAGCATAAGTTTACATGGACTTTTATTTCCACATTATGATAAAAAATAGTTATGGAAAAATTTCTACAGATCATGAACTTTACACCTGACCTAGATAACAAATGTTATAGATCTGAATGAAAATTAAGTTTCATGCCTAAGCAACAATGAAAGTCCTAATGGACTACCTTATGCTGGACACCTACTGCAAGCAGTTCTATATCTGGATTCACATTTCAACCAAATTAACTGTAGCTGCAGCTGGGACTATTAGCCAATGGCTTGGTTTTGAAAACCTGATCTGTCATGGACAAAGGTATTTTAACGGCTTATAGATTCAGATAAGCATTTCACAGCTCAGCAAGTAGGGGAAAAAAAAAAGGGGGTAGTGAAAAAAAGTGCTAGTAACCTTCTGTATGTTCTGTATCTACACTTGTGAGTGAGATTATCTCACTTGCTAGTGAGATTCCCAAAGTATCAGTAGTAGTCCAGAAAATGGTACCAGTCTCAACAACACACACAGAGCGATGGCTCTTCACCACTTCCCCCCCTCCCAGGTAATTTTTTTGTTTACCAGTCATCATTACTCAAGATGCCATTGAAATTATGTCAGTATTGGAGTTCATAGGTTGTGAGTACTCAATCAAAATTAACCTACTTGATAAATTCCTTTGCTTTTGCATAGAACAAAAACTGAGTAGTTGAATTCTCAACGTTATTTTAAAGTAGCTGCCTTGTTATCAGTCAAAAACAGCGTCAAAGAATGCTGAAATAAATCAGGTCCAGAATGCCACATGCTTTCCCAACCAAACCTGTGAGGACTGATACCAGCACTACGCCTTCCATAAGAGAGCTATAAATTATTACTACAAAAGGAGTATGTAGGATCATAGTTTAACGTCTCAACTGTTCTTCTGGCGTTCATTTCACTAGTGATCTAAACAACACATTAAATCAAACATAACCTAAAATTATGCTGACATGGCAGATGCACATCACATCCAGCAGTATATCCATGCCTTACTTGGGCAGAAACAACACCCCTAACAGTCAGGTAGCACAGACAATTCAACTGATGGGGAACCAAGCTCGCACATCCTATGAAACTCACAAGATTTTCCTTTCTTAAAAAGTAGCATTTACAGTCTGAAGTTTCATTAATTAATAATTCAAACATAGATATTAAGAGATCAAATACCATATACATTACTGCACAAAGGCATTTATCAGCATAGCATGCCAACACTGAGTCAGGCTAGATGGTAAAGTACTACTGGGCTCTGACAGGCAGATACTGTAAACTCACATTAGACAGCCAAAGCTGTTCCCATCTCCAGATGCCCACTTGACTTCTCAGACAGAGGTTGCCCTCCAAGGGACAGAGATATTCAGCCTGTTCAGGATTAGTTTCTGAACTGTCACCATTTCTGGCTCATGTCACAATAAGGCAAAAAAGTCTGGTTAAATACCTCTAGAGCTTCAAACTGAAGTCCTCAAGATTTAGTAGAGACCCTCAATACAGTAAGATGAGCCTACGCTTAACCTAGAGAGCATACAGAGCTGGGAGGAAAGGAGACGAGAATGGGCCACAACTAGAATAACCTCAATTGGTATATCACACAACTTTCAGCGTAACCCACCGGAATGTGTAGTTTCAAGTAAAATACAAAGCAAGTCATGTCTGTGAAGCTGTCACAGATTGCATGACACCAAGATACTGTGAAGATATTTACCTCCAAAGTCTGCTTTCAACATGCTATTTATGCAGAAAAGTTGAGAACTTGAGTAGGTGAGTGTTACAGACGAGCGTAACAAACCCGACAAGCGTGGTCACTTGACAAGAAAATCTAAGTTGTAGAAAAACAAACTGGAAATGAACTTATACAAATTCATGGAATATTTTTTAAATTTAGAGAAAAGCTTTTTAGGTTTTTTCGGAAAATAAGCTAAACATACGAAATGTGTGCTTGAAAGTAGATCAATTACTTGAAGGTGTTTTTTTACAAAATATTACTTTTCAAAACACAGGTTTTTCAGTCACACCTTCTGACCCATTTAACTTAAGTTACTGTAACAGCATCTTAGTTAACCCATCCCAGTGTAAATATCGCCTACTTCCTGTTCAGTTACTACATCTTATGTTTTCCTTGTGACAGTCAGTTTGACCAACAATACCATTTCAAAGTCCAAAGCGTTGTGTGGAACCACTGTGCATGCATCCTGCTTTCTATCACAATTTCAAGTTCATGCAATACTGTTCATAACATTACAGTAAGATGCACAGCACCTAACATAGTATGCTAGGTGTTGGACACAAAGTAGCAGAAGACATCCAGGTAACATTATTTTCAATGGCTTCCAAATGGTTATTTTTATTTTTCTTAAGCATTTTCTTTATCACTTTTTCAAAACTGCAATTTTTCTAAAAGCTGCTTTTCTAAAGAAAGTGATTTACTTTTGAAGCCTTCAAGTAGTTCTTTAATACAGAGAATATATAGAGTTCTATACTAACATGCAAGAAGGTATTCTGTAAACGAAGAACGTGCTAAGTAACACGTCTGCTACAAGGCTTTTTCTTTTAATCGCCTGCTGCATATACACATATAAACAGGGAAAGGTGCAGTATCTGAGTTGCATTTGAGTACGGGAACTTTTCGTTTAGGCCAGAAAAAGTACAAACTAAATTCAAGGCAGGCCTAGCACTGATAGGAGCCTCCCTACAACTTCGTCAGCACTGCTTTGTTGTACCGCAGGTGCACCTGGGGTTCGTCAAGCAACTGAACTTTTGCCACAGAGCCCCGCGGCTGCTCCTCGCTGGCCGGTTACTCCTGCAGAGCCCGTGGCAGCTGCAGGGCAGGGGCGAGCCCCACAGGCCGCCCCCGGGAGCTCAATGCCTACGGACGGGGCAGCGAGGAAGGACGGAGTCCACACCGGCGGTCCCGGGACCTCCCCGGTGCACACGGCTCCAGCCGGGACCAGCACAGGGAACGGGGCGAAGCCGGGCCCAGCGCCGGCCGAAGGGCCCCGCCACCCGCGCTGCTGGCCGCGGTCCCCGCCATTCATTGCCCCCGGCATCCCACTCCACTTCCACCGCCCAGCGAGCTGTGGACGAGGCGGGTGGGTAACGAGGCCTGCGGAGGCCGCCCCGCTCGCGGGCGGCGGGACGGAGACAGCGGAGCGGCCGGGTAGGCTGAAACTTCCGCAGCCCTCAACTTCCCGTCCTCACACGCCCCCCGCCTGCGGCGGGCCCCCGCTCGCGAGGTGGGGATGCGCTCGGGGTCTTTGGGCCGGGAGCACCACGGGCTGCCCCCTCCGCTGCGTCCCCCCCTGGCCGGGACTCACCACGCATTTCTTGCCGAGGAAGCCGAACAGGCTCTCATTCTCCTGAGGGGTGAGCAGCAGGGACCCCACATTAGTGACCCGCCGCGGCTGCGGGGGCTGCTGCTGCGGGTTGCCGCTCATGGCCGGGGCCGGCCCGGCGCTGCCCTCGCCGCCCTGCGACCGTTGGCGCCCGCGGCCCCCTCCTCCTCCTCCTCCTCCTCTGCCGCCGCGGCCTCACAGCAGCCGCATCGCGGAGCCTCCCTCTCGGGGCCGCGGAAGGAGGGAGATGGAGAGGGACGGCGGGGCCTCGGCCGGACTGCCGGCGGGGCGGCGCTCCGCGGAGGGGGCCAGCCGCGCCGGTGCCGCTCCGCGCCGACGGCCGATCGCACCCGCCCCTCCGAGCGGCGCTAAACTTCCAACTCCGGCCCGGCTCCGGCCGCCGCACGATCCAACATGGCAGCGGGGGCGGGCGAGACCACAGCGCGCGGCTGCCAGAGGGGAGGCCGACGAGCGCGCGGCTGCCGCGACCATGCGCCGTGCTGCGGGGGGGTGCCGCCTTCCGCTGCAGCCCCGCCCGCCCGCGCCCTCCGCTGAGTACCTGCCAGGCCGGGCTGGTGGTTGCTGGCGGAGGCGGGCAGCAGTGAGGAGGAGGGAGAACGAGGAGGAAAGGAGAGGAAGAAGAATGAGCGGTCGTTGCTGTCCCCGCTGCTGCCTGCCGTGTCCTGCCCCGGCCGGGGCCAGGCGGGCTGCGGTCTGGAGGCCGTGAGAGCCACCGGGGCAAGGCGTGAGGGGGAGCGGGGCCGGGAGGGGGCCGTGTCCGTGAGGGGAGTCACCCGGAGCGGGAAGAGATCCCGAAATCGTGTAAACGGCACCATTGCCCGAGCTGAACCCCGGTGCCAGCGGGTGTTCGGGATGGCCAGGCCTCGTGCAGGGTACCGGCGATGGAGTGAGGGTGTGTTGGAAGCCCTTGTATCTGTAGTGAAACCTCATTTAATTTTTAACTCGGGGATCTTCTCACTTTCTGTGACAGAGGGGGAGATGTTCCGTCACGGCTTGACGGACAGATGACCGATTGCGTCTGGCAGGCCGCTGGTACAGTCCTGGCAGCGAGGGGCAGCCTGTCTGGCCGCACAGCCAGGGAGCCAGGGCCGGGTATCAGTCCTCCCGTTGCCCGCCACCCGCCACCACTGTTCGAGGCGAAATGCCAGCAAACAGTAGCAGTACTTCAGGCTCTCTGGGTATCAGCTGCTGAGGAGAAGCATACGCAATCAGCAGCCTTGCTCAGCTCGATTTCTCTTCCCTCTGCTTCTCTCCGTGTGACAGCAGCCAGCTGGGGTGGAGGTTGAAGACTTTTCGAAGCCTGAAGATTCAGCTGACAGCTGCCTTACGCTTAGCCTGGCTCTCAGCAGCACAAAAAGTGCTCATGCTTTCGCATGCAGAGGTGAAAAACAGATGTCAAAGTGAGCACCTTGCTAGTTTTCTCAATGCTTCTAGGTGAAGAATTTGTTGGCTTCACATCTGCCAACAAATTCATTGTCCATCTGAAAGGTGCTATAGCAATTCCCCCATGGTGATTTACTTTATATTGTAGGGTAGAGCTGAAGAAGCACAGGAAGAAAGCAACTAGAGAAGCACAGGAAGAAAGCCTCTGAACGCAAGTTGTACAAAGCTGTACCGAGTTCGTATCTTCCAGATCAGGCAGGAACAGATGGCAGCCCCTTCTGCTCTGTTTATAGGCCCTTTTCCCTGTACTAAACAGGCTGTAACTGTGTCCAGAAGTGTAAAGAAGGGAGGATATGGTGGAAAATCCTGAGCTTGTAACATAAAAAGAATTTAAAATACAGGACTCCTCAACCTGCAGATCTCGCAGAAGTTGCTTTGGCTTTTGCTGCAAAGGAAGAACAGTAGGAACCAATACTTCCAAAATACATTTCAGCAATCCTGGGTTTTCCAGTTTTCATTCCTTTCTTGTGCAAGTACATGCATATTTTAGTGGAAGAAGAAATATTTTAGCTAAGGACTATTGGCAGCATTTTGCTTATTGAAAATGTATGTAAAAAGATAAAACATGTAAGCATTATGCGAGGTACTTGTGTTTTGTGGGGCTTTCGGGTTTGGGGTTTTTTTTTAATTTCATAAACCATTGTTTCATAGCCAAAGGTGTTTCAAGGATATTTACATACCTCTGTTGGTGATCATAGTGTAAATAGCTAGAAGTACAGTACACTTTCAGTGAGTACATGCTGGCACTGTCCTCACCTCTCTGACCACTTGTGTTCCTTGATTTACTTTTTTCTCATTTCTGTTAGCTTTTACTGTTTATTCCTTCTTGTGTAGATCTTGCCATTCAAAGACAGTTCTGTGTATAACGGGTGATATATTTTATTTCGTACTGTTTTTTCTCAGACCAGCTGGCTGTTAGTTCTTTGTAAGGGCCCTTTAACCTTCAGGCTCTACTGTTAGGGTTTTATTTGCCTTTTTTTTTTTTTTTTTAATAGGGATAGGCAGGAAAGGGAAGAAAAAAGGACTGTTTTCAGACTCTGTGTGCAAAACCTCTTTCTGGTTTTGTACTGTGGCAAAGCAGCGCGTCCTGAAGGTAAATGGGACTATCAGTATCACTGGGAATATCAGCATCTGGTGTTAAGTCAAAGGGATCCACTGAAAAATAGATTTTTGCCTTTGATATTTACATTTACAGTAATATCAGCAAAGAGCTGCTATTCCTGCATAAAACATCCAATTTCAAGCAAAGGTCTCTCAAGGAATGCCACCAGCTAGAATTACCTGTGTATATCTTGAAGAAATTGCAGTTCTTTCTGATCTCTCTTAGGGAAATTGCTGTCATTGTTTATCTGAGGCTTTCCTCAGAATTTCTCACGGTAGTCCTTACGGTTCAAGCTGTGTTACCCACCACTGATGTCTGTAAGCTTTATGGGAAGCTGATCTTCTGTATTTTTCCATTTCAGGGTACCAGCTTGTAGCACCAAGGTACTGAAATACATTGGAAGTGACATAACAAGTGTATCAATGTAAGCAAGTATAATGACAGTAAAGATTTATATTACAAATGCTTATTTAATAAACAGTTTTTATTATCCTTGTCAGGCTTAATCTTTGATAGAAAATATGTATCTCTGAATGTTGTCTTTAAATGTGGACCTCTACAGTAATTTTTCAAATTTTCATACTGTGTCAGAGTTTAAATGTTCCTTTAAGTATTCAATTAAATGTACAATTTCAGGCGTAACATTCTGTAATTGAACATCAAGTAAGAAGGTGAGGAAAGCTTTCTAATGAAAGTAATTTTTCTAGCATTGCGGACCATATTTTAAAGGTTTTATCAAAGTCTGAAGTATCTAAATGCAAGAAGTGCTCCAAGGATTTTTTTTTAATTATTATTATTTTTAAAGTAGTGTCACTGTATTTCCCAGATCTTGATTTTGTCCCAGGGCTGAATTCAGGTCACAGTTTAGTGTTCTTATTTTCTGTAAGATGAAGAGATGGTTGATTACACTAAAGAACAAGCAGGCTTAAAGGAGAACGCGACTCTCCATGGAGCAAAATTTCCTACCATCTCTCTTCCATCTCATGCTATTGTTGGTGACAAGTGGAGCAGCCTGGGACAAGTGCAAACCTTGCTGCAGCAACCACACAAGCATTGTTGGGGGAGATAAGGAGTGAGAGCATCTGATTGCTGTCACCACATGGGAGGGCAATGTCAGCAGGGCAGCCCAAAAACGGATGAAAGGGAGGTAAGGCTTGTTTCCCTCTACACCCTTTTTGGTTGCACCTGTAGAAAACAACAGTCCCCTTACTGCAAAACCTCCTGTGGTAACCAAAAAAAAGGAACTGTCTTGGTGGCTGGAAGCAGTTTTTGAGCTGTGGAGACACAAGTTCTCTTTTTTTAAGTAAATCCCATTGTTTTTCTCAACTGAGAGACCTTTCTCTTCAGAGAGACCTCACTGAAGAGGACTGGGTTTGCATTGTTACTGAATCGATGGCAAATAACATATTAGCTATTTGACTGGTAGGAGGTTCATTCACTTCTGCTCTCTGTGCACTGAACGTTTAAACATTCAGGATTCCCAGCCTGCTCTGGAGGTAACTGAGTCATCTGTTAAGTTACGGCTCATTTCAGATTCAGTCACTGCTTTGCCTTTCTCACAGAGAGTTTTACATTATCTGTTTCAGGTGGGTAATAGTCTGGAAGAAAGAGGATCTGGAGCCTCTGGTGTTTTTTTTTTTTTCTTCGTCTATATTGAATATTCATCCTGCAGATTTTGATTACAGAAGGACTTGAATTAGCAACAGAAGTTAGCAATTGAGTTTTATTTTAATTTGTTAGGAACACCTCTGCTGATTCCATATGGATGTGAAAGAGTGGTGTCAGTAGGAAGAATCCTATCCTTTTGTGAGCCAGCCACGCAGCAGAGCGTCGTCACTTGCAACAGTGAGCATGCTGGAGGTTGGGAACCAATGCCATGGGACAATAAGGTCTTTCATTTCTTGCACGAATGTCATCTCGGGTGCCAGCTAGAACTTTTTCTCTCCCTGTGGTGGCTGTTATGCATGTCTTTCTGTTTGCCATATATTTCTAGCCCTCATTTTCAACTTCAGACTATTTGCTGTAAGGAAAGTAGTTTGTGCCCTTCCAGTCTGCTCAGCCAAGGATAACATTGGTTTTGGTTTGAATGTAGAGTTGTACTTTCAGTTTGCTGGGGTAAGATATGAGCAATTCTGTTTTAACTTTGCAATCAGTTGCAAGGAGATGTAGCTCTTATCAAGAGCTCCTCTACAATTCCTTTGTGGCCTCAAGCATTGGACTGTATCACTCTCCTTTTCAGGACTGTGGAGAAGATGGACCAAACAACATATTGGAATTTGAGGCATCTTCTCTCTTGTCTTGATACTTATTGATTATTGCCTGCAGTAACTGTGGAACAGTTCCGTAGCTGCTCTGTAAATTAGAGGAAAACATTTTCCTTTCCCCAGCCCAGCTAGTGTCTAGCCTTGCATCAAAGCTCATCTTCAAAATTTCATAGCACAGGGTTTGTTGAAACACTCTTTTTATTCTCTTTGGTTTATACCTCAGCAGAGATGTGACTTCCGAGTTTTACACCCAGCAATAACCATGAGTAGTGTGAATAAGTTCATTTTGATTTATCCACAGATTTTAAAAGGAATGTTTATTCCTTCTTCTAAGTTTCCTGACAAGTTTTTAAATTCAATGTAATGAAATCTCCCTTCATCAATTAATCAGCCACCATGAAGCTCAAGGGCCTCACCAGTTTAAAAAAAAAGAAAAAGAAAAACATGTTCTTTCCTCCCTGCAATCTGCAAATCCGTTGTTAGAGCACGTTTCCTTAACAACAGAAATCTTGCTCTGTCTTTGAAATGTCAGTTCTTGTTTGCAGCGTGACTGGCCTCCCACCCTGATCAGCATGGCTCTGACCAGGAAGCCTCGTCCTCACTGAGTGGAGGGGAGCACAGGCAACTGCATTCAAATCACCCCTTTTTACTGTAAGCCCTAAGTATGATCTACACACTTGCCCTCTAAGAGCTGGCTTGATATCAGTCTTTTACTCCCAATAGGTCAACAACATACAGCTGGCAAATATATAATGCAACACAGCAACAATTGCAGTTTGGATCCTGACGGTTGACTTAATAACTTTCATGTAGTTTTTCTTTCTTTTCTTTTTTTTCCTCTTAATTCTGTATCCAGTGTGTAACAACCCTGAGGAACAGGTGTGACCCACACCGTGGTTCTTTCTGGGGTTGTGCTGCGGCTCACACTGCTGGATCCTTACTTCAGCCCTGTGGTGTTTCAAGGCCGGCTGTGTCCTGCCAGTCCTGTTCTGCTGCTGCTGCCCTCCAGGAGGCCAAAGATCCTATCAAAGGTCAGCCTTCGTCTCACAGAGGGGTCCAGACCTGGCCTTTCTCCATTGCATCAAACTGTCTCTGGTGTTAGTACTTTAATTCCTTGCTTCTCTGTGGAGATGCTAGTTAATTTCAATGTTTAGCAGGGGACAGTAAGAAAAAGAGCAGTCTTCATGCATCAGTGTTCTTGAAGGCGTATGGCTCCGCCTCATAAAACAAGATTGAGAAGGTGCATATCTTGATCAGCCTGATTTTTATGTTCAGGGAGTTCGCTTATATCTGCCTCAGGCCAACTAAAGCCACTGGTGCAGTGAACTATAATTTTTTATAGGAAAAATAGAGTATGCTTAACAAATCTAGAAGCTTAACAAATCTATGCTGTAGGAGTTTTAACAAATCTAAACAATATTAAATTGAACATGCTGCAAACTGGCTTGGGAAGATGGATGAAAACCATCTTTTTTTCCAAACCGTGTGTGCAGTCAATTGACTGTGGCTTATACGTATGATGCATCAACAAGCAAATTTGCACTCTGTCCAGTTGTTTCACCTCAGAGATAAGTAAGTCTAAAAGTAAATCTTTGATTTTATTGCATCCTACTAAGTAAAGATCATCAAATTTCCCTAAGACTTTATGAATACCTGGAATTTAGCGCAGGCAGCCAAGTTATTTTGATTGGTACTATCCTGTCTACCCTATTATTACTTTCAATTAAGGACTCTTCCCATGGCATGTTAATATGGCACATGCAAATTATATCAGTACCTTACCTACTTTGCTCATGCTCACCAGCTCAACCTGAAGGAGAAGTTGTCCTTTGAGAACTAATCTGGTTGATTTTTTCTTTTTCTAACTAAAATACTGATGGATGTGTAGTACAGCAGTGCCTGAAAGCCCGTACAGATTTGGTGCCTGGGAGCTTTGTAAACATATGAGAACCCAGTGGCTGATCCAGAGGGAGGTGATGTTAATCTTGGGGAACATCCACAGAAGCCCGTCTCCTAAAATTAACTATCTTTGAATAAATATTGATTCTGTATGCTACAACATGACGTAGAGAAAGTAAAGTTCCTTTAATCAGTTGTTTTTGTACTTCTTTGTGACAAATGTATTTTGGAAGATGTGTAACTTTTTTTGTGTGCATGTAATGGTTCTTCAAGCCTACCGTTACATGTGTTAAATATATCAGGTTCCAACCTACCATTTTTGAGCTGATCGGATATTTCTGTGGATTTTAAAAGAGCCAGAACTGATTTTATTTGAACTCTAGACTCGGTGCAATGTTTGCTGCAATAGCATAATATCCGGTGCTGACCTCCTTTGTCCAGTTAGACTTCTTGGCCTTGATTTTTCTTGTATCTATTTAAAAGATGAAACCAGATGTCTTAATTTAAAATACTCTCACAATAATTACAGTATAACGAGTTGCTGTTCAAAAACTAGAAACCTACAGCACAGTTAATAAGGCTTTCTGGGAAAATACTTGCTACTGCTATAGCAGCTTTTCACAGAGGTCATGGCGAGGAGCCAGAGGAGGTTGGTAGACAGCTAAGCAACCAGAAAAGAACAAGTTTGTCAGCATGTACAGCTGATTACCATGAGAATAATTTTCCATAAGCATAGCCTGCAGAGTGTTTGCTTAAGAGGGGGGGTTAATTTTTCACTAAACTTCCTAAAAGCTAAGCCATTTTTAACTGTGGTAGAAAGTAATTAATTCAAATCAGATGGAGTAAGGCTCAGTACAAATTTCATATTATTTTAGTGCTACCTACACGTTGCAGCAGGTGTGATATTTCAGTATATATAGGCAATATAGGACTATTATCATAATGATACTATTATTTTGGATAGGTGTTTTTATTTCTACTAGCTACAGTGATCAGTTCAGAGCAAGAAAACATGAGATACGTTCTTAGTTGAAGAAGAGACGGCCTTTAGTTATTACATTTTCCTGCTTTTGATTGCCAATTAGATTGACAACATATAACCATAAGAAATAATGTCCTCATTTTCTTATCGTTACAACCATAGCATAACTCTGGGAATATGGGTAGTCTTACAACTTTTGTGATGCTCCGAAACCCCAAATCTCTAACCAAGTATAACTAAATCATAGTTCCAATCTTCAAAGCAGGTTTAGGTGTGTTCAGCTGCTGCACTGTGGCTATACTTCTTTCTCTGGCTCTTTGTGTGCAAGGTCAAGGTTGAGAGTGTTACATGGGCCTGTGCCATGTGGAGGCTTCCTTCACACTGAAATAATCGAGTGTTAGGTGCTTGCCTAAGGAATGGTATAAAGCAGATGCATTAGAATAAATGTATGAACTCTAAACTTTCAAAAGAAAAGACAAAGATTGGTTCATATTTATATGGAGAAAATGTTTTTGATGAAATAATAACCCACTCAATTTTTATTGTTCCTCAATATACAGAATGTTTGCCCAAGTCTTTATAACCATATGCGGTTTATTTCAAATAAGATGCAATCCATAACCTGCAGCCTGTGTAATTTTGCAATATGAGCTGTCTTTATCCATTATTTATTGTCTTTGAACAAGGAGGATCAGAATATTAGACAGGAAGAGCACAGTGGCTTAGAGGGTGAGTCATAAGAATGAGACAAAATTCAGCAGTAAAAAGCACTGTGCTTAAATGCCTCTGTTGAGAGCAACTGTGGGGGACGTCTGAGGATGGTTGGGAGCTGCCCAGTCCCTGTGGGCTTGGAAAGGTAAATGCATGTCCCAGGAGCTTCATGGGAGAGATTCCAGGGAGGTATTAGTGCCTTTGTGCAAGGCCCTAATGCACCTTATCAGAAATAATGCCTATGATTCTGCCTGTTTTCTAGAAGATTAATTTGAATTGGAACAGGTTCAGAGGAAAGATAGTATGTGTGGGAGAATAGGAAAGAGGAGATGAGGTATCATGGCAAAACAAAATGACAGAAGACCTGAGAAAAGATACAACTTTAAATACAGTGTACTTCCTGATCATTGAACAGATGCAGCTTCCATTGATTAGGTATCATTTCTCCTCATATATGCAATTTCTAAACAATCCCAATGACTGATCCTCCTTTATCAGGTGATGAGAGACTTTATGAGGAACACATCAAAGAAGAAATCTCCTTTTAAGGAGCGGACAGCATTGGTTCAAGAAAAATATTTAGAAATTAATAGTAAGTACATTTAGATAGAAACTTACAGATTCCTAATTATGAGGATAGTCTGTAATGTGTCTCCAGCAGGATTAGTTGGGGGCAAAAAAATGAACTGCTTTGAAGCTAGAGCTCAAGACATTTATAAAACTTATTCTGTAAGTGTTGCTTCTAACACCAAGGGACAGGACTCAGAAGATCCCTCTAGTTTTTGTGTTCGTATGTGTCTGTTAAGTGTTTTATCATCTAAAAAGTAATAATAAAACCAGTCACTGCTATTGAAGGCATTCAGAATCCTTCTGTCTTAAGTTGTGTAAAATTAATAAATGATTTGGGTTTCTTGGGGAACGGTAGTTTCTAAACAAATCTGTTGGATCCTAATTTAAGTCTGTTTAGTCTGCAGCGGTGAAATTGTTCTGAGTAGAAAATACATGATAAATGCTGTGTAATGGGTCTTGTCAGAAAGCTATCTCATTCTATTTATCACTTTTTAGTAATAGACAATCTCTACTGCATTTAATAAAGAGTAACAAAACTCCTGAAGCCAGAACTGATTGCTGGTTAGTTTAAATCAAATAAAGTTTATATCCTCTCTTTACAGTGTGCTGCTCACTCTCTGTATCTAGAAGTCAGTGGTTAAATAAAGTCTCTCTGGGAGGAATTTTCCATTCTGAGTCATAAGCATTGGATTGACAACCTTTGTAGAAATTTAAATGCAATCCTATTAAACAATACATTTCTATAAACACTGAAGGATAGATTCTTTCTCTGGGTGCGGGGGCACTAAGCTGCAGTATCTTGGAGGGCGGCTTGCAGGGAATTTGTGTAGCTATGAAAGCAATAAAGCTGCGAACTGCTGGGCTAGAACACCTCCAGCATCCCATCAGGAGGACGGGATATCTAATGGCACAGGACCCACCAGCCAGCAGCAATTGTCTAAATGGTGTTTGCCCACAGGCATAAAGCCACAACCACATAAATAAAACTGTTACATTTTCTTTCAATATCACATTAGAGCTGGAGATTGTTCTTGCAAGCAGCATTTGAAACAAGTATGTCAATAAAATGTGAATAACTACCCAGTTCCTCCTGATGTGTATTTTTAATGTACAAAATCTAAAAAAATTATTTCCTCTAAACATACTTTCTGGATTCATCAGTATTTTCTCTATCTCTCGTAACTATCCAGTTGGCTTCATTTTGAGTTCATACTCATGCAACTGCAGACTTTGGCCTTATAACCTCTGGATAATCTATAAATGAAAAACGTTAATGTGCTAAAAATGATTAAAAAATGTAAGCACCAGTAGTCCCAGAAATCCAGGATATGCATAAGGGAAATTATTTTTTCCAGTATTAAAAATAATTGGGAAATGTAAAGGGCAGTCAGCTCACTCAGGATGCTGCACATAAACATCAAGGAGTAACAGAGAGATCACAGATCATGTTGTAATGATGCAAAGGAAGAATGCTGATAAAAGGAGGTGTGAAGGTGTTGGGCAGCTTTCTGGAAGAGCAGAGCAGATGACACCAGCAGGCTGGGAGTGCATGAGATTCCTGTTCTGACTGAATCCCAGCACTCATCAGTGCCAGTGCACGATCACACTTCTGTAAAGCTGCCCCAAGTCACTGGGCTGGGCTCATGGTGAACCTTTGGACCAACATTCCATGGTGGTGTGTAGTTCTCAATAAAGAGCACACTGCAGCATGATTCCTCTGCCAATAGCTGGTCATGCACACGATGCTGTGCAAGTCATTTCTTGTTTTCACCTTTCTGCTATCACAACCTCTAGATCGCTTAAGATATGGCACTAGTATTAGCTTCCTGAGGAAGGGCGTCGCAAGGTGATTGCTAGCTATGCATGTAGGCACAAACCCTGTACATCTTAGCTCTGTGTTTAACAGAAGAGAGGAGTGTTGAAAGAGAAACGCAGTGAGGCCCTTCCACTGATGTAAAGTACTACTATTGACACTTTCTGTCTGGTAGCAATAATTTGGTTCACCATCTCCACCTCTTTTGAGTTATTTATTCTTTGTTAATTTAAAGCAAACAGTTGCTTACTCTTAGTGGTCAGCTGGTCTAATTTTCTCTTCTCCTCAAAAATACAGTTGCAAACAAAAGTTCACCATTTGTGCTTTGCTGTACTTGTTTTTCTCTTGATGAAACTGAATAGCTAAAGTTATGCCAAAAGTTTCAAACAACAAACAAACAAAGCCAAGTAAACAGTCTACACAAGTGAATTGTGTTTCAGCACATGCTTCTGAGCCAGCAATCAGAGATTTAAAATATTTGGAAACAAAATTGTCTGTTAACCAATGCAGTCCCTAAGCTAATCAGCTGTAATATATTTTTTTAAGATCAGCAGTGCTTTTGCAGTGGGGAGTAACCCATCTCCCCACAGCTAAAGAGGCACTTTACAAGTGTGTAACACATCATATCTCATGATAACTCACAATCTGGAAAGCAGCACGTTCATTTACAGTTGGATTCATTAAAATTGCCATGTATTGCACAGATGGGAGCATTTGTGCATGTGTATATATGCATGTTTATATATATATATATGTATGTATTATTACATATATCATCACTGATTTTTCTTGTCCTGCACTGCTATTCCAACAGGGATGCATCCTGGCTACTCTAGTAAGGGAAAACTCTCACCAGAGAAGAGCTACTTGCCTTCAACAATCTTGAAGAGCATCATTTGTCTTTGGCTTTTGCAATAGTTATTATACTGGAACTATTGCACCAGCTAAGGCCATAGCTGAAGTTTTGATGGAGCTGTACTGTCTGGATGAGGTTTTATATCCAGGGCCTGAGGACAGGCAGGACTTCCAAGAAAGTAGAGATTTTTTCTTAGGAGGCTTTGAACATCTTTCCATCACATGGAATTTGAAGTCACTGCTGGTCATACGAGGTGATTTGAAACCAAAATCATGTGAAAAACTGCCTGCTCTCAAAGTGCCGATGTGCTCGTGGGATTTTATAAGCAGCTGGCATGTAAATGTAAACCTCCTCCTATGGTAAACATTAACGATGAATCAAGGAGATTTGTGGTGGGTGCAAGTTGAGTTCAATAGAGGTATGAGAATGTAAATGCACTGGGAACATGACTGGTTCTCCAGTGCATAGACTTATCTGCAGTGAGGTAGATGAGATTTCTACCAATGAAAGGTGTGTGAACAGTCCCGGGACGCCAGTGAGCCATAGCTCAGTGCTCAACCCTTGTGTAATCTCTTTTCAGTCATTGCCTGTTAAAAAAATTAAAATTCTAAACTGTTCTATCAAAGCCCTTTTCGATGTGTTACTGGAAGACTTCTGCCCCTCTTGAGCTTAATGGCAGAAGTGGAGTTATCGAGACCTGATAATAAAGAGGTTTTTAGTATATGGGTATTGAACGAAGAAAGTCCAAGTTCTCCTGCTTTGCTTGTGTCTTGTGTTATTATCTGATGTTAAATAAATCTTTTATGATTGATAAATTGATGATGATAGATCTGGATGAATCTTTTGATGTCTTCTGTTTCAGCATGGTAAGTTTATTTCCAGTGTTCCTGATGATCCCTCAGTTTGCCCCATCACAAATGCTGAAAAAGAGAAACTGCATTAAGGTGTTGCCCATTCTAATACAGGCAGATCAAGGAAGTGCAGAGAACACAAAAATTAACATGGCAATCGGTATGACAAACAGTGGTGACCAAGCTTTCTGCAACTGCAAACCAGGCTCTGAGTTCTTCCAGACTCACTAGAAATCTTGTTCAAGCTGATGAAGCAAAGTTTAAAGTTTAGTGGATTTTCCATTGAAATGATGACTTTTTCTTTCATCTGTGATGATGGGTTGCCAATGGCAGGAGAAGAGATCTGGGAACAGGTTCCAACTGCATCACACTCGCCATTGGTCCTGTGATGCTGCAGGAGCAGCTTCTACTCTCAGTGACACTTTCAACCCGAGAAGAACAGCAGGAGATGAAAAGGTGGGTGGAGTGGCGAGCATTCAAATGGGCCAGACTGCTCCGAACATCAAAAGAGACTCAGTCCAAGAACTGGCCAAAGAGTCAATCAGATTCTTGCCGGGCCTAAGGCACTCTTTCCATAATGACTTTGCTCTGTGCAAATGCTTCCTGCAAACGTGGAGCCAGGGAGCCTGGGCAAACTCCTGAATTTGCTAAGGGCTTTGTATTGGGCTAGAAATTGTCCTGTTTCCTTAAACTTTGGACATCCAGCTTCTGGACAGTGTGTCTTACCCAAATTGTATCTATACTGTGTTTATGCCATTTTTCGTTTTTCCTAATATTTGTTCTCAGTTTATTGCACAAGGTTCTGATGTCTTTCCTCATTGGGTGAGTAACCAGGCTGGTGTGCTGTATGGTGCACTTTTAATCTCTTTTGTTTAATCTCTAGAAATCAGGTAGCTAATTATGGTCTTGCTAAGTAAGACTTTGGGGAAGCTTTTCCTTATGATTTGCCTTTACAACTTTATATATATATATATATATGTCTGTATACTCTTATGATTCTTCATGATTAAATGCTGCCATCATTTTACAATGTACATCCATGTATTGCCCTGGAATATCCTTTCTCAAAAGAAGAATAAATCATGGTAAGTAGATCTCAGAGAAGATATATCCATCTGGAATCCCTGTACGTATTTCCTGAGTCAGCAGTTCCAGAATGGAAACCTTCACCTCCTTGAGGGTAAGTAACTTGCAGCATAAAGCCCAAATGAATAATCCCCTAGCACCTTAATCTTCAAGAACTGGAAACTCTGAGAGCTGTGTCCAGAAACATGTGGATGTCAGGTGTGTCCAACCAGGCTTGTACCTTGGTTCTGGCAGAGAAACAGAGCTGGTGGTGACAAGGGTGAGAGGCAGAGAGCAGTCCGAGCCCTAGGAGGGTGAAGGTGGAAGCTCTTGGACACTGTCTGTTTTCCTGTGTGAGCTTTGGGCAGCAGAAGGCTCTGTCCTGTGTCACACCAGGAGGATGGACAAGACCTGTCCCACCTCTTCCTCTCACCAGAATCACAGAATCACAGAATCCCAAGGGTTGGAAGGGACCTCAAAAGATCATCTAGTCCAACCCCCCTGCAAGAGCAGGGTAACCTACAGTACATCACACAGGAACTTGTCCAGGCGGGCCTTGAATATCTCCAGTGTAGGAGACTCCACAACCCCCCTGGGCAACCTGTTCCAGTGCTCTGTCACTCTTACAGTAAAGAAGTTCTTCCTGATGTTAACGTGGAACTTCCTATGCTCCAGTTTACACCCATTGCCCCTTGTCCTATCACTGGATATCACTGAAAAAAGCCTAGCTCCATCATCCTGACACCTACCCTTCACATATTTGTAAACCAGAGATGAACTCCTCACCTTGCAGGTGTAGGGGAACTGTTGGGCACCAAAACTGGCCAGCCTTCCCATTTTCTCCCCACACTTGTGGGAGCAGCCAGTCCTGCAATGGGTTGTAGGAAGCAGCCGTACCCAGGTGCTGTGAACTTCAGCCTCCTGTTCAGCAACAGGGGAATGGCCTCTGAGCTTTGCTCACAAGGGATAATGCCAATGCAGGACCATATCCTTTGCATAGTATCTTGATTTGGAAGGATACTCTCATGCTAGGTTTTTTGTTCACAGCCCAGCTCATACTGTGGCACAGATTTTGGAAAACAGTTGTAATTAAGAACAAATATCTTAGGGTTAGCTTGTTTTTCAGTGATTAAAAAGAGCAGTTATTGTTACTTTGCACGTTAACTTTTGTTAATGCCACTGTGTATTCACTTACCAAAGGCAAAAAGAACTGAAAGCGCCTCTGAATGTAAAGCTGTAATATATAGTTCCTCTCATAGGTTCACCACAAAGGATCATGCCAACCTCCTGACACAGCATGTGCAGCCCTATATGAAGCTATTTCAATGGCTCTTAGTTCAGTTTTGATCATTAGAGCTTGTTCTTGAGGTCTGTATTTAAGATAGTCACTTGGAGTGCTGGATTAAATATCATCCACAGGCCTTAAAAAAATCTTGATAATGTCATTTCTATGAGGCACAAGGGGTGGGATTTGTCTGACTGTGTGCAGATCACTCCAGGAGCTATCTACATCTATGCTACATCTATGCTAATCACGTCATTTTCCCTTTATAACCAAAGAAGACAAATAAGCACTTTAAGGGTATGAGTCAGCTGTTCTATTTCAGATATCTGGTATATGGTGAGATAAACTGCACCGTAAAAGGAACTATTAATCCTTAGTGACTTGAAAAGGAGCTTTGGTGACCAGTTCGGGTATAGATCTGTGTACTGGTGATATAAAGAGAAGTGAATCCCACTGAGATGACTGACAGTAATTATGGGCATGCCTTGAAATAAACGAGCTTGAGCACTACACATTTTACCCTTAGCCCTACAGCTGTTTGCATATGAAACAAGCTGGTGATATGCTATCATCAACACTGTTCTTGGTCTTCTCTTTTCTATCTCCATGGTAGGTTGCTGACAATCCTGACTGGTCCTTTAGAAGTAGAATTTGAGGTATTTAAAAATGGAAAGACTGAGAAAAATGAATCTGCATCCTGATAATTCTCAGAGTGAAGGCCTGGCTCTCTGCTTTTAACCAAGTTGAAGTCTTCTGTATGTGGGCTTGAATACCTTTGACTAAGTTCTGTCAGCCATTGTAGCCATTGTTTTCTTGATAAACATATTTTACCTCCTCCTTGGGTTTTTAATTTATTTTCCGGGGCTGAGCTCTAAAGGGTTTTTCAAAAATCAGTCACAGATAGCAGCTGATGTCTCCGAAACCCGTGCAGCGTGGTAAATATCAGCGTATCGTGCGCTTTTTGCATATTAGAGCACAGCCCTGCCCTAAAGTCTTCTGAAATAGTGATTGGTTTTTAGACTCAAAAGGCTACTCTGTACGATTGCGAGAACCAAAAAGGGGGGGGGGGGGGAGGGGGGGAGGGAGAAGGAGGGGAATGAGAGAACAGTAAAAACCAACTAAATTACTGAAAAATGTACTTAAGAAAAAAAGACTTCCGTTTTCACCCACAAGATGGTGCCACTTCCTCAAGTTAAAGTACAAATTTCCTTCGAAACACTAAAAGTAACACCTCAGTCCCCAGGAGAAGGGTGATGGAGTGCAGAAGTCCTACTAGTGCCTTTAAAATAGTATTTAAATGGGTTTTAAATGACCTATGGTCCTTGTGCTGTCCCTCTGCACAAGAGTAAGACACGTCCTGCATGAATACAGGGGCTTGTTTGCTAACCTGTGTGACAGAAGCAGCCTTTTAGTGCACACTGTCACTCTGGCTCTTCAGAGTCACAGCGCTCGGTCCGAGTGGGTTTCTGCTTCTTTCTGCTCATGGTAAAAACAATTATCTAGCGAATATCAGAGCATTATATCTAAGGCAATGTACTAAAGATGGGTGGTCTGCACAGATATTACTGCAATTTAAATAGAGCAGGGTTGCAACGCGTGGATAAGAATGCATCTGAGAGCCTTCACTGCCAGGATGATCAATCTGGTGGAAAGCTCCCAACTCTCAGCTTTCCTTTAGGTTACGCCTGGGTTTACAAAAGTGGCAGATAGAAAAAAAAGACACACTACTTGTAACTTCTAAACTGAATGCATAGAAAGAGTGAAGAAACAGAACATTCAGTGTCTTTTCACAGTCGCTTTGGAAGATCTTTTGGGATGGTAGCTGCTGATTGTTATTTTTACCTCATTACTGGTGAAAACATGAAAGAGTAAGAAACAAATGTATGGTTTTATATAACACTTCTGCTGTAAGATTATCATGAAGTCAGATACGGAAAGACTAGGAGATGGCAAAAGAGGCAGCCCTGTGGGTGCCCTGGCCTTTGCCCTGATCTTCTCCCATACATACAGCAGCATCTCCTACCTGTTTCCCTGGTTACTTCCCCTCTCTGCTTCTCATCACACTCATTTAGTAGCTGCTTCCTCTGTGAGGCACCCAAAGAAGTGCAGGGGAGGCAAACAGCATCACCCTGCTTTTATTTGGGGTTCAAGTATCCCCAAAATAGTGTCTAATGATGCAAAAACGTTGGACAAACTTGACCATGTGTCATCGCTAGTCTAACACATGATGAGAGTATGTTTTCATTTACTAAGAATAGAAGTGTAATTCTGTGTTTTATCATGCAAATTGTAGTCTGTATTTAAGGTGGAAAAACCAACCTTTTATTCAAATGAATTGTGTGCCTGATTCTTATTGAAAGTCAAAACACGTAAGCTCCTACATCTCCCAGGCAGTCTTGTGAGTTTTATTTGAGAGCATAGGCCGAAACTGCCTCCATTCACATGGATAGGAACAGCAGTGTGAATGACTTAAATAGTTTAAAGCATTTTTATTTCTCAATGGACTCTTCTGAAATGTAGAAACCCCAATACAAATAGCTGGATGACAAAGCATGAGTTCATCTCTGATTCACAAAGCAAGTCATTGTCTCAAGGTAACCCTTCATTTGCACCTTGGCTTCTGCCTGGCCCAGGTGGTACTGTGTCATCTGTGTGGTAACCCCTAATTCTGTAGGGAACAGGTTATTCACCACCTGAGGCATGTTCCTGAGGCATCCTTTACATTGCGTAAGTAAGTGTGGGGTTTTGGGTGACTCAGGGTGGCTCCATAGAACCATTTAAGATGAGGACTTTTAAGATCATCGAGTTCAAGCATTAACCTAGCCACACCTTGCTTGTTTAGGCAACCTGCAAGCCTAAGGATGTGTCCCAGCCTAAGACACACAGGGTGTTTGCCTGATACCCAAGTAATCCGGCTCCATGTGGGAGTTCCCCATATGCCTATGCAGCCTGTGCGTGGAAAATGAAAATCAGTTCAAGGATGAGACACAAACTCTTATGGAAGATGACTGCACTACTTCCTTGATTCTCATAAAAATCTGGATTTGAGGTGATGTTGCAGAGCCCTTAGTTTTTACTAGGTATGTACGAAGCAAAATTACATTTCATTTTTATTAAAATAAAATTTCATGATTTGTTTTTTTTCTAAGAAGATGAACAGAGGGAGAAGGAAAACAGAAGAAGCTTCAAAATTAAGGCTAAGATTTTCAAAGAAGTAGATTGAATTTGGGTAATTCTCATTAGAAACCTCAGCACACCATATTTAAAATAGTTCCACTTTATAATATCCTTTATTTTCTTTTCTTTTTTTTCTTTTTCTATATTTTTAAAGGAAAAGCCCTTTCATTTGGTAGCCTTTTAAGTCAGAATTAATGCCTCTTCTGTGGAAAGAAAATAAAAGGTGTTGAGTTCAGACAGTGCCTTTTGTTCTTCACACTTAAAATTGAATCATATTTCCTTGTAAAGCAAAACAAAGCCCTCTGGTAGGAAGGGGAAGGAGGAAGGAACAGCAAAGGCAGGAACATACAGCTTCTGTATCTAGGTAGCTTTTGGAGCACATGATCCAAACTGTGATCTCCAGGCCAGGAAAAACATTTGCCTTTTTGCTCTTATTTTCCTCTCTACAATTCATGGAAAACTTTTTTTCTGAACTAGCTCCGATTGTTTGGGACTGTTTGTTAGCTGGCTGTGCTAAGCTAAATGTAGCAGGGCTAAGGCCCTCTGCCTGACTAAGATGGGTTCTCGTTCAGACAGAAAGCAGAAAGGATTGAGAAAACATAATACAGAGAATGAAAAGAAGCTGAGAAGGAAGTTCATTCGTTAGAAGGATGCTTGTTAGAAAAGGCTTCTGTCAGACGCAGGAGATGGCTTTCTCCCTACAACTGATTGCTGCTGCCTTTTTGGTGCCAGGGCTGCTGAGCACCGCCACTCCTGCACAGCCGCCACAGGGTGCTATGAACATCACCCGTTTGCTCTCTGGTTTAGCATGGTGTAATGAAGGGGTACAGTGCCGGTGGATTCTGGGTGCTGGTTCACAGTTCCCCCATCCCTGTTTCGTCTTCAGCACTTTGAGTCCTTCCTCTTTCACTTCTCTGGCATAAAGAGCTTGTAAAAGGCCAAGAGGCACAACCAAAGCAAACACTTCTGCAAATATCTATATTTATCCTATTTCTACTTGCTAACAAACAACATTCTGACTACATTTAATGTGCCTTAGTGTTCAAGAAAGAAAACGGCTAAATAATTCCATAAAAGAATATCTCTTGGTTTTATCCATAGCTTATTGTTAGCCTCCCCACTTATCCATGTTATGGTTTACAGTACAGACTTTAGAAAATGCATCTCAAGTGTGAAGTGGATTTTGTTAGCAGTGGGTTTCTGATTGTGATTTCTGTATATATATGTATTTATTACATATGTATGTATATATGTATGTACAGAGATAAGGAAGGACTTATTTTCCACAAACAGGTTTTTTCAAGTGCCAATATTTTTTTATTAGATTCCAAAAGTACTTCTTGTGGAAGTGAAAAATCTTCTTCCTCCGTATGGCGAAATAACCTGATCTCGTGAGTTTTCTACGATCCTGCTTGTTTTCATGCCATGTGAGAAAAATCTATGGAAGTTATGGAGATACAATTTAGCTACAGGCCCTTCTTGTACAGCTTCTGCTTTCTGACTGTACAATGGAAACAGAAGAGTTGCCTTGCAGAAGTATGTGGGAAGCCATGGCTGTTCTTTCGCTTTCTTTTTAGTCAACATAAATTGATGCTTTTTTCTCCTTATTCATTTATCTCCTGCTGTTGCTTGAAAATGCTGTCAGCTGCACAGGCCTGTGAGTCAGCCACCTCTCTGCATGGAGCTGAACAATATATTCCATTTCTTCCTCCTTGCACTTTAAATATAGCTTCATTCCTCTGTTCAACCAGGAAAGAGGTCTGTTACTTATTCTGTTCCTGTGTGATGAGATTGCCAGCTCCCTTTGGTGTGACAATGCAAATTCATCTACGTTCTGGAAAAAATGAATCCACGTTTTTTCTAAAGGAATGCCAAAATAATGGCAATATCATAGGAAAATAACATAGGAAAAGGCCTTTGAGTAAAGTAGCTCTTCAGACAGCATCATCTCAGACCTGGTGACTCTTATTTTAGAGGAAGTATGCTCAGCAAGTCGGCTCGGCTTTTCTGCTTGTGAATACCAAGAGCTGGGAGCCACAGGTCTGATTTTGTAAGTTGTTAATAAAACATTTATCTCTCCAAAACTATGTCCTGAGTGTGATAAGCTTATAAATGCTGCAGGCTTTGAGCTTTAAACACATTTTCTATCTTTGTATTGTATCTTTGCGTTGTAAACATGACCATTGCTAGAGTAAGATCTCAGCTATCTAAGTGCAAAGGCCAAGTATGCTGAGTGTATTCTCAGGAGCTCCTTACAATAATGCCTAAAAGCTAGGACTGAACAAACCAGATACATCCAGAGAATGTTACTGAAGTGCACACTTCTTGCATTTCCCCATGGAATCAAATATCTGTGGGAATGCAGAAGCGTTGCTGTAACATGCTGTGTCTTGAATGGATTTTTAGGTTCTTTGGAAAACCTAAGGAAAATGAATGGGGGTTATCTTTTATTTCTTACATTTTGCATTAGATTAAGAAACGTTAGATGTTCCTCAGCTTGAATCGCCAACCTTATTGCAAAATTTCCTTATAACATTGTCAAATACCTGATTTTTCTCCTAATGAAAGAAGAGCACTAGTCCAAACTTCATATTAGCATTGGCTGATTTGTAAATGCCTTGGTATTCACAGGAATGGCCTTTATTTCACCCTAAAGCTGTGCACACATACTGTCCTTTCCTGCATGGCAGAAATGCCGCTCACACACAGGTTGTCCATATGTTATTCAGAGACACTCCTACTGTATATAAATATAGATATATATACATATATATATGGTTTGGCAGTGTGGGTTGTGTTGGCAATTCAGCAGCAGGCAGGCTGATGCCTCCTAGCAAAATAAGTGGCATAGGCTGGATTTGGCCCTGCAGCTTGAGGGAGATGGATATGACACTGGGTAAGAAGCTGAGTGCCAGCAATGGTAGCCAAGCACTTTTTGGCATTGGTGTCCTGAGCACCCTTAACTTGAGCCAAACTTCGCTGAAAGCCTGTCACAATGGGGTGCTGCTCCCCAAAAAAGGTGCCAGTGATAAGCGCTGGCAAAAAGACAGCCAACAGTTGGTACCAGTGTCCCAGACGTGTCCCTGTCCAAACAAAGCTGGCAGAGGCAGTTTATTCTGTCTCACAGTTAGCTTGATATTTTTAGGGGTGTTTTAGTTTATCTAGTCATAAAATCAAACGTCCAGTATTTATGATTAAACGTGTCCAGAAATGCAAGAGAGAGAGACCTAATCCCTTAACCTTCCAACCTTGAAGGGAGAGATTTATAAAGTTACATAAGGGCTTAAAGTGCAGACAACCAATAACATTTTCAAAAGCAATAAGCCCGGTTCAGTGCTATCAGTCTATGCTCAAAGGTAGTAAGTGCCTGACTGCACTGAAATCACCAGTAAACAGCAATTAAATATTTTAATAGCTTTACATGTATAAGACTTAGTCCTATGAAGCCCAGTTGGTTCAACTGCATTTAGCAATGTCAGTAAATGCCTGTTTGTATCTTTAGTCAATGATATGACTGAAATCTGGCCTGTGGCATGAGCCCTCTTACTTCACATTAACTTTAAACCAAATAGATCCTTGTGAGTGGGATTCAGTTCAGGGACATGTATGGACTTGAGGTAAAGCCCATGGCCCACAGGTCTAATCAACTGGGAAGCATTTATTTAGAAACCAGCATTAAAACTCAATCTAATACTAAGTAATTCCCACACCCCTTCTCCGCCTTCTCGGCTGTGCAGCATAAGGAGCTGTTCTGCAGGCAGTCTTGAATCTAATCTTTTCTGAAGTTCTTCAAAGCAATTTTGTTACGAGGTGTATATTCTACATAGAATTGCTGTATTAGCCCAGTTGTTTAATAAGACGTGAGCTTTTTAGAAGCATTTATTGTTCAGAATGCATTTGTGACATGTTGCAGAACCTGGATCTTAATGTACATCAAGACTTCATAGTTTTGTTATCGTCTTTAAACACTAATATTAATAATTACTTGATAATTAATTAGGAAACATGCATTCTAATATTTTTGTCTGTTATCTGGGAAAAAACCCAACCCAACAAATCAAAACCCAACCAATTCTGCATTTGAGAACAGACTGAATTTTATTCATGTTGCAACCCATATTCCTAATGTGATTTCCTGAGGCATTTCTCTCTCAGTGCATAGGAAGCTGGATTATAGTTATCAGGAATGAAATTTGAAATAAAAATGTCATTATTTTTAGATGGGCAATAAGAGGCTGAGCTTCATTTCAAGCTCTAAACAAATACCTCTCTACATAAAGTATAGCTTTCGTTCTCAAATTCCTTCCATTAAAGATCTTGGTTTCATTTGTAATACACAGAAATCCAAGGCATAAGTCCCTCCCTGAATTATTCCCCCAACAGTCTGTCCCTACAGTTCCCTCTCTCCTGCTGCAGCCTGTTGTTCCTTCTTCCCACTCCATGGCTGGGGTGAGGTCTGGTTGCCAAGAAGCAGCAGAACTTGGGAAGGCTTCTGATGTAGATGCCCACCACCTGAGTTCAGGGAGACGCGGCAAGGCTGCTCTGGGCTTTCAGATTTAGCTTTGTACTGCACAGGAGAGGCTGGCAGGAGCCAGACTGCAAATCCTGGTGTCATTCTGCTCCTCCCTGTCAGAATTACATATATAGGTGGACAGGCACCCCTTTGTCAGGTGGCAGGAATTGATAGCTGCTGACTCACGGCTATTGTTGCACCTCCCTCGTGATCTCCATTTCTCAAATACTGAAGGTAACTACATCGAGTAAAAATAACAACAGCAACAAAACACCCTGAGGTCTTAGTGCCCACACAAGTGTGGGTGGAAAGAAAGCTGAAAACCTTTGGTGGGTTGGAGTATCACACTGACTTTTACTAAGTACTAATACTGCCATGAAGTAACATCGTAAAACAGACACTGTTTGTTCTCAAACCTGCTTCTTCCAGTCTGGGCTCCTGGGGCTGTTTCATGATCCTGAACACACACTTTTTGCTCTACCTGGCTTTTCCCCCAGTGGTTGGAGGGGCTCCTTTTGCTCCAGCAGCTCAGAGCACTGCCTCAATGACTTGTGATGGCTTGAGGAAGCAAGTTCCTGAATTGGCTTTGTCTCCTGTTTATCCTGTAGGATTCACTTCTCTGCGTGGTTCTGAGTAAAAACCTGGATCAGTATCTTCGTAGGTGCCAGCCATTTATGTTGAATTAATTGTTCTTTGCCACTTTAGTCAAAGAAATGTGATACTTTCCACTGGCTTATCTGAGCCTTTTTTTTTTTCCACCCTACCACTCTAAGCGTGTTCAGGTCTATTTTTAGACTACACTGAAGATTTTACCTATATATGTATATAAACCAAATACATGTGCACAGCTTGTATATATTTTACTCTTACAAGCTGATATTTTTAATAACATTTAATTGAAAAGTTATTCTTCATGTGTTTGAACAGATAAAACAAAGAGAATAACGGAAATCAGTTGCTTGTGAATTATTCCTTTGCTTCATATTGTTGCACCTGACTGCAGGATAAGAAAAAGGAAAATGTTTAGTGGAGTGAAATGGGACCCAGAACAAGAATGAAGGTAAAGGGGAGGTATCACTGCAGGGCTGGCAAAGCTGAGCTATGCAGAGCCAAGGCTCCAAGGAGATGCTAACCTTTACAAGTAGGGTAAATGGTACAGTAAGGGGGAGGTGGGCAGCACCTGAGAGAGCAGCCACTGTCCAAGGGAAAGACACAGCTAGAAACACCTTGAGAAAGAGGTATTTCACGCATGCATCAGGTTGGTCCCCACTCCCGAGCCTACAGACTGAGACAGTTGGGCTGAAGAGACCTTTACAATGGCTTAAAAAGGAAGACAGATGTAAGGCCAAGTATAAGGAGCCATCTGTTTAATGTTACCCTTTGTGCTATGTTCTATTTTAGGTGAATAAATTGTGCTTTGTTTTGAACAAGTTGGTGCTGAATCCTGGCAGGTGCTCAGGAAGAGCCGTGCTGGCCGGGTGAGCCCGCATGCTGCGGCTCCAGGATGGGAACCCTACTCAGCTGGTGAGGGGCACCTCAGCAGCGTGGCATGGCTGGGACGGCTGTTAAATGCACCCTCTAGCATATCTGCAGAGGGTGTGGGGCGACAGTCAGTAATGAGGAGTTATTTCAGCCTTTCCGTTGTAGAAGGGGTGCCGAAGCATGGTACAGGCACAAGTCTGCCTGTCTGTCTGTGTAATTGCACGTCCTTTCCTCAAAGCAAACATCCGGAGGGGCTCAGGTCTCAGAGACCATCTCATCTCTACCCATGGATGGAAACAACCTGCTGAGTAAAAGGCAAGAAAAAAAGGGAGTCATGCTGCAAGCTGGAACCAGAGCACGAGAGATCTACTGTACATGCCCCAGCCTTGGGAAAACTTAGGTTGGAGCTCAGTTAAGGATAAGGCACAGGCCCATAGTAAATTTGCCTTTATTATTCCCAAGGCTCAGGGAGCTACTTGTTTCCTATTTAATTCAAATAGCTGTGCAGATTCAGAGACAAATGTGGCAACAACAACAACAAAAATGTCTGTAGCCGTTCCAAAAATTCTCTGTACTTGTTTCCTGTACTTATTTCAGATTTAATACTTACACGGCAACAGTCATGCTTGACAAGATGAGGAAACCCAGGGTTTCCTTCTTTTGCACTTTGCAGTTCCCACATGGGGATATGGACATTTCTGGCATCCTTGTCTGCACTGTTATAATACACAAATACCTTTGATCATCATACTTCTCTGTGCAGGGACTCCTTCTATCTTTATACATCTGATGGGGCTTTGACTGGTCATTGAGCTAAGATGGAACTGTTAAAGCTGTTTTCATGCTGAATCATTTTAAAAGCCTCTTTGATGAGCTGGACCCTCCTACCTGGCTTTGGTCACTCACATCCTTCCGTGGCACTCAGCTGCTGATCCCTGGGGTCCGCTTGCAGGTGTCGTGTTCAGGGAATAGCAAAGACTGAACATTTCAGGTTAAGTTTTAGGGAGGTTTGTGCCTAAATCATAGAATCATAGAATCACTTAGTTTGAAAAAGACCCTTCAGATCACTGAGTCCAACTGCTAACCTAACACTACCAAGCCCACCACTAAACCATGTCTCTAAGTGTCACATCTACGTGTCTTTAGACACCTCCAGGGATGGTGACTCAACCACTTCTCTGGGCAGCCTGTTCCAATGCCTGACAACCCTTCTGGTGAAGAAATTTTTCCAAATATCTGGTCTAAGCCTCTCCTCATGTAACTGGAGGCCATTTCCTCTTGTTCTATTGCTTGTTTCTTGGGAGAAGACACCAACAACCAGCTCTCTACAACCTCCTTTTCAGGCAGTTGCAGAGAGTGATAAGGTCCCCCTGAGCCTCCTTTTCTCCAGACTAAACAACCCCAGTTCCCTCATCCACTCCTCACAGGACTTGTGCTCTAGGGCCTTCAACAGCTTCACTGATCTTCTTTGGGCACACTCCAGCACCTTGATGTCTCTCTTGTAGTGAGAGGTCCAGAACTGAACACAGGATCCAAGGTGCAGCCTCACCAGTGCTGAGTACAGGGGGAGAATCCTTTTCCTGGCCCTGCCGGCTACACTGTCCCTGATACAAGCCAGGATGCTGTTGGCCTTCTTTGCTGCCTGGGCACAAGCTGACTCATGTTCAGCCACTGTCCACCAACACCTCCACGTCCTTTTCCACTGAGCATCTTTCCAGCCACTCTTCCCCAGGCCTGTAGCATTGCATGTGGTTATTGTGACCCAGGTGCAGGATCTGCCACTGAGCGTTGTTGAACCTCTTGCCATTGGCCAGAGCCCATTGACCCAGCCTGTCCAGATCCCTCTGCAGAGCCTTCTTCCCCTCCAGCAGATCAATGCTCCTGCCCAACTTTGTGTCATCAACAGATTTAGTGAGGGGGCACTTGGTCCCTCATCCAGGTCATCATTGATAAAGATATTAAACAGAACTGGCACCAGTACTGAGCCCTGGGGAACACCACTTGTGACCAGCAGCCAACTTGATTTAACTCTATTCACCACAACTCTTTAGCTCTGGCCATCCAGCCAGCTCTCTAAATAGCTCTTTCTGAACCATTGTATGTGCTTAGTTTTGAAAGCATCTCTGCTTCTCCCTGCACCACAGTGACCAAGCTGTCCCTGCTGTTAATTCCTGTTGCTGTTGAGTCCAGAGCATGTAACTTTCAAAACACAACTTAATCCTTCCCAAACGCCAGTCTGGTGGTTCTCTTATCAGGCCATAAATGTAGGCAATACAAAATTTTTAGAGCAAGAGCCAGACTGCTTACAAGTAATGCAGCTAACTTTTGAATGGATTTATTTGCTTATTTTGCAATGACATGGTGAGTGTGTAGGTAAAATTCTGCCCTTATCTTCAGATGCCCTCAGTTTCTCATTAGTTAAAAGCCCACTCATTAGGAAGAGCACATTCCTGGGACAAACGCATCAGCTGTTGTAAATTGTTCCGCCAAAGTTTTCTGCTGTTCACTGATTTAATAGAGGTAAGTGCCATGTTATTTCCTCAATTAATAATCAGTAAAGACAAAATTTTCAGTTCTGATTATAATTTACCAGTTAGGAAGGATTTCTGTGGGGTTTTTTTCCTGTAGCATGTCAATTTTGGACTATATGTCTTTATTTTCTTTTCCTGGCAAATTTGGTGCTTTACACTCCAATGTGTAACAGCAATTTTTAATTAGAAAACTGATCTTGAAAAGCTCTCTGTCAATAAAATGTACATTTGAGAAACAAGGGTAATGTTTTGACTTTAAAGGTATTTCAGAATTTGATTGCTCAATTTAATACTTAAAAGGACTGGGTTGTGCATGCAATGCTATACACCTAGAAAGCAGCTAATCTGTGTTGGTCGTGTATTTAATTCCATATGAACGATAGAAAAAATGCTTCTTTCATTGTAAGCAAACCATTCAGGGCAATTGTTTCAAGGTGATTGACAGTAAGGCAGTCCCTCACCTGCAAACAGTGTGTTTTAAAATAATCTCAAAAGGAGCCCAGAGGAGGATGCAGTTAGTTGTTTGGCAATGAGTTCTGCTTGTCCATGGTTTGTGTTCATATATTGTGCTGGGTATTTGCAGAGCTAGAGATATTTTTAATTCATTTATTTGAGACAGCGTAGATGCCAGACAAGCTGTGTATTGGCATGCAAATAAAGTCTTTAGTTAATTTCACCTCAAATGGTTTATGCATAGTTCTCAAATTGTCCTGAGTTTCTGTGCAGCAAAGCAATATTCTCTTTTTTGTTATCCAAAGAATAGGAATTATTCACTGCAAGCAGAGATTTACAGTGGAAATACACAACTGTTTTAAGCATTTGCCAACATATGAGGGTTCTTTCAAAGGGCACATTTTTCCTCTCACAAGATTATAAATGCTTAATAACTTTATTAATTCATCTGGAATATTTCCAGATTTACACCCCTCAATTAATTTCAATTGAATTTTCTTGAATTACACCATCTGAAAGAAGAATTTATCTTTGAGAGCGCTAAAGTTAATTTAGCTTACAGCATTTTCTCTGGAATAAGCCAGGGCCTGATTGTAGGAATTCTCTGTATTATCAAATAGACTTAATTTTCGCTCTTATAAGTGCCTCTAATAACAATAAACTTTTCAGAAAGTGAATGTGTGAATTAAGCAGATGGTGTGAAAGAAGCTAAATTTTAATGCTTTGCAACAATGTAAACTCATGCATTATTTATTGTACAGTATTACCCATTCATACATTCTTACAAACTATTAAAATTACATGCCAGAAGGTAGGATGTATTCTATTAGTGCCAACTGATGTTCACGATCTTCAGTTGAAAGTATTTAGTAATAAATTAAAAGGAAAATCTATAAAACAGTAAGAACTTCTTTTCAGAATACTGTTGGTAGGCACTTTTTACCTACCAAGGGTCAGAGCCAGAAGAATGGTACACTGAACACTACTGAGGACATTAGTCTTAATTATTCAAGGCGTTAAGGCTTTAACAGCCCTGACAATCAATATGGCTCCTCAAGAAGGCAAAACCCCACAGTTTATTTCCCCCGTTTATTCTTTGCACGTTGGGGAAGAAATAAATATTAAAATTGCGTAGAAAAGGTTATAGTTTAAACATAAATTTCACAACTTTAAATACTGAGACTATTTTTTCTAGGATATATTTGTCTTCAGTTTGTAATGCAATACAAGCAGATGGAATGGAATTGAAAATAACAATACATCAGGCTTCTTAATAAAAAAATAGTGTTTCATATATTAGATACAATCTAAAATCATGTATTAGCTATGTAAAATGGTTTAATACTCTAGTTTTTATATACTTTCATCCACTCAAAAAATACTTATTTTACTCAATCCTTCAGTGATTGAAAAATTGTTTGTGGCACATACACATTTAATCTCCCTCTACTGCACAGACAGATTTAACCATATTACTTTATATTTCGCTGGTATTCAAAGTGTCATCAATAATCTGCAGTGATTTAAAATGACAGGACAATCTTTTAACTAAAATAGAACTGGGAGCCATGACCTGTATCTTAATTTTCCCTCTGTCATTGATTCATTAGTAAATCACTGAAAACTTTCAGGATCCCGATAGGGAACGTTTTTCTCTCCAGAGGGAAAATAAGAATTGACATTTGAAAAACACTTTGAGTTCCCTCTGTTAAAGGCAGTGGGTCAGTAAGGGAGAAGAGCCAGGAGTGAAGGAAATCACCTGCCCTGGCAGCCTCCACTGCCTGTGTGTGAGCATGAAGCAAGGACAAGCTGACCCCCCCCACACCCATTTGTGACTGACCAGCTGGTGCCCAGCCTTGAACAGCCAGATCCAAAAGAGGAAGAGGATGCAGGCTCCAAAAGTGGGATATGAAGGCATCTGGGACAATTTGCAGAGTTGTTGCAGCACTGGAGCATAGGGCCAGTAGATGTTTAAGGTGCCTAAACTGCACATGTGGAAGGGGAAAGGTCAAATGTTTTACCAGTGGTGTTTTGGTGACAATGCACAGATGCAGGTGTCTTTACCTGTGTCTGTGAGATCTGGCAGTGATGAGACCCTAAGCCTTAACTACATAGACAAAAGAGCTCTTTTGATGGCAAAGCCTTATGCAATGGATCCAGCTAGGTGCAGGCGATGCTGAGGGATGCTGGTAGCGAGGAACTGTGATAGCTGGGATAGGTGGGATAGCCTGACTTTCACTATCCCATCCCATTGTTTCTTGCTTTTAAACACAACTAAAATCTCTGTCGTTCTGGAAATGAATGTCAAACTGGAAATGAAAAGTTACAAGTCTCTAGGTTTTACTGAAGGTTATACTGGCTTGAAAGTACTTTAAGGATGGAATTGTACTTCTATGAAACCAGTCCTACAGCCAAAGGTGGGGTAAAATGCCTTCAACATTTATTGTGCTGAGTAGCCCTCAGTTTTGTTAGTGCTATGTCTTGGCGTAAGAAACAATGTGTGTAAAAGTGAAGAGTCTGGCCTCTGACAAGTATGTGACAAAGATGTTAGACTAGGACAGACCAGGACACGTGAAGTACTAAAGTGGTTATTGTTAATAGAAGTGAATTATGGGTTCCATGGAAAGAATATCTTTTTAATACCAATGCTTTTTCCTTTGTTCTCATGCTTCCTTACAGTCTTTTCTCTCAATTTAAGGCATGATGCAAGCTCCACATAACAGAAACATTAAAGCTAAACAGGAAATGCCTAAGCAGATCTCTGGCCCAAATATGACTTACTGTAAAACTGTGACACACACCCGAGAATGTCCTCTGGCATTTTCCATTTGCTTTAAGGTGAATAATCCACAGTTTACGAAAACGTCAGCAGTGATAGCATGGGCCTGAATCCCCATCTCCTTGCTCTCTGAATTTATTCTCATGTATTTTGCACAAAAATAAAGAGATGCTGCACTGTGTCTTGCAACCTGGTGTCTCTGTTCACCTATTGGAAGTGAACTGTAATATAAATTGCTACAGAAAGAGTCAACTGTATGGGGTTTTTTGTACTTTTATTCATTTGTAAAGAAGGCTGCAAGCATAGACTCATAGAACGGTTTGGTTTGGAAGGGGCCTTAGGGATCACTGAGTTCTAAACTCCCTGCCATGGACAGGGACACCTTCCACTAGACCAGGTTGCTCAAAGCCCTGTTGTATTGGAATACATGGTGCGCAAATACGTCTCTTTAGGGTGCGAGTCTGTATTTTTTACTGATTTTAAGCTGTTGATTTTGGAATCAAAGTGTGCAATTAGGATGTTAACTTCAGCTGTTATCAACTATTTGGAAATAGAAATGCGGTGGAATTCTGACCAATAAATACAGTTTAAATAAATGTTTGACTAAGCTAACAGCATCTGCTTGGGAGAAGAACGTTCTCTTGTTTCTTCTCACAAAAATGAAGAAAAGAATATGCAGAAAAGAACTTGTTTTTACTAGCCAAGAAATACTGTATTTCACCACACTTATCAAAGGATATCTTGAAATCCAGCCGTAACCTGCTTCATGCTAAACTGCATAGCAGAAACTGATGCAAATAGAAAACTACATGTTTTTTGTGCAGACATGATCCAAAGTTCCCTGAATACAATAAAAAAACAACCTCATCAACTTAACGGGTTCGTGATCAGGCCCCATTTCTTTCACTTATGAAGAATTCATTTTTGTTTTTAGAATATAGAGCAGAAACACTGAGAACAGTTTCTGCTCTGAAAAATTGTAGTGCCTCAGAAAGCTATGTGCATCTTTGCAAAGTTAAATTAACCATGATAATACACCATTGAATCAGAAAAATGGGAGAATTTGGATTAAGGTTGATAATATGCTTCAAGAAGGAACTGTTAGTGTCTGTGCTCATTAAAAAACCCAGGGTTTAAAGCAGTCCCAATTAGTGCCGATGCATGAAACTAAAAAGTCCGAAGATACAGCAGTGGAAACTGTGATAAAAGATGTTTTGTTCTTGCTTAGAGGTTCTTTTGTGCATTTGTGAGAGAACGGACAATTTTTTTCTCCTCTTTCAGAACTATAGGCTTACCTGCTTCTTTGAAAACTTATTTCACTTGGCTTCAGGTGGCCTTTTAAGAAAAAGCAAGCAAATAACATCAGAAGTAACTGCAGATTAATGCAACTGGAATAGAATTCTTTCAAAGCACAATCTTCTTGAATTGTCTCCTCTTTAAGGAATTCTGCGTATGGGAATATCTCCTGTGTGTAATAGAAAGTAGCAGGAAAAGTGAGATGCTTTAGCCGTCTAAAAGATAGGCATGTCACCTAGGCACTTAACACCTCTTTTTCTAGGTTAATGCAGAGAGCTGAGTGACTACTTCCATATAGCATTAAATAGGAATTTATAGTAGCTTTGGGAAATGTCCAGTATTCACTGGAGGACCCTGAATGGTCCTTGATCAGACCTCTAACTTCTAAATAGCTTAAACATGATTAGAAAGATTCTTGCCCTTCTTTTTTGTGGGATTCGGCTTGCAGATGCAGACATTTGCATGTCTGCAGTTGAGCAAGGTACCCAGGCTTCTTCACGACTTCAGGGAAGATTTGGTCAATCCATTCAAAAGACCCTTGAGAACTATTCAACATGTCCTGAGATTAACATTTTCATTTTGTTACTTGTGAAGTACTTGGTCCTGAATACCCAGCTCTAGGTGATCCTGCTTGAGCAGGGAGTTGGACCAGATGTCCCCCAGAGGTCTCTCCCAACCTCAACCATCCTGTGATGCTGTGATTTTAAAACCTTGCCGGGGACAGTGACAAGAATTAGCCAGGAACTAAAAAGATAACTCAACATTATCCTGTACTGTTATTTTCTATCTTATCTCTGTTATGATTTATTATCTGCAATGTTATAATGCTTAGGGCTGTCAGGCCTAGGCAAGAACTGTACTGTATTAGTCATTATACCCAACAAAAAGATCTAATTATATGTACATAATAACACAAGGCTGAGCAGTGTCAGCATTTGGATTGTGGGAACAAGCAGCTAGGATCTTTTCCCAGATTTTTTCCTCCACAGAAATTCACTAAAGGTCTTTTCTCTCTCTGCTGGTGTTCCTCCCATTTTGTCTGAGCTATTGCTTTTTGAGAAAACCTTTGTTTATGTTATAAGCTTGCTCTCATGTACTGCAAAGCGATCCAGCTCAAATCATGAAAAAGCCCTTGCAGATGTACAAAGTACATTTGCTGCATCAAAGAATGAGTGCAAAGTCCTGTGATGTATTCATCAGTTTGTATAAAACAGGAAGGAAAAGACAGTTTTGTGGCTTTTGTTTTTGTTGTTGTGTTTTCTCAGCCTATGGCATTACCTAGATGATTATGCAAGACTCTGCAGAAAAACAGAAAAAGATACCAGTTTCAAGCACATGACTTCCTTCCAGCAGATCAGTGAAGTGAAAATAGCCTGGCATAGACAGACATGTTTGTAGGTAGCACCAGGCTGATGGCTGGTAGCAATGGCCCATTTCACTCAAGGATGTTATCCTTAATAGGATCTAAATGATTGGGTGCAAAGTTTCAAAACTTGGGTGCTAAATCTATATTTAGGCAGGCAAAGCAAGCAGCCAGAGAGCAGTCAAGGAAACAAGAACATAAATCCCTAGCTTGCTAAAGAGGGCTTGCTCCCGAGGGGTCCTGCCTGGCAGCTTCTTGCAGTCCTGCTCTTCACTTTGCTGTCCCTAGCCACTGTTTACTGCAGATTGCCTTCCTCCACCTCTTGGGAAGGTTCTCATGTACCAAGCCACAGGTCAGGAGGACTCAATGCTTTTCTGGGACTGAAGATGGAAAAACACAAGGCTGGGGATAGAGGAGAGAAAGGCTGCTCCTTAGGAGACAAAAAGACAAGTAGAGACTTTAGGGAAACACAGATCAGGAGAGCAGCAGCAGATAGGAGAAGAAACAGCAAACCCAGACGATGGAAGAATGGCAAGGAAGGAAAAATTACAGGGGGAGAAATACTGGATTTTATTACTTATGAAAGCCAACAAATTTTCCAACTGTGAAAGTGTTTTTCTTTAATAAGCCTGCTGGCAGATTTGGATAAGGGTACCTGCAGCCTTCCTGTAGATCTGGCATCTGATTGTAGATTAAAAGGTAATATCCAAGGAATACTAACAAATCTAGTATTTAGAGTGGTGTGTTGACTGCAGTGGTTTGGAAAGCAAGAAACCTACAGATCCTGGCTGTGGACTAATGGATGGGTACATGCAAAGAGCTCTCCTTGTCTAGGAAAAGTTATTAACTGGCATTAACCCAGTGAGAAAATACTAGCGACAAGTGAAGCTGGGCTAATTACAGTAAGGCCATTGGGTGTGACTTTACAGGCAAGGAAAGAAGTCAGTAAAAATGGATGTAAAGTAAGAAAATGCCCAGTTTCAGGAGATTTCAAATTCACACGGCTAGTGCATGAATTGAACCTGCACTGCAGAAAGTGATTGCAGTGGCTTAACATGTGACTAAACTGGAGAAACTTGACAGATATAAGATAACAATTGAGAGGATAAACCATGTTATACTATAGATGTGGTAATATTCATAACAGCAAGCAATTTTTATCATCTCTGGATTCAAGCTGATTTATCAGCTGGACCCCACTGTGTAGTGTTTGCTCATCAGCCCCAGTAACAAGCGCTGTATTCCCCAGCAAAGAGACCTGAATGACAGCCCCAGGACAGGGCTGAGCTGTGCTTCTTTGGGGAAGAAGCAGGAGCAGTATTCTGGAGCAGCTGACTGCAGGCAGGGGGTGGACAGCTGCCCCATGGGGTGCGAAGTGGGGCTGGGGTGCCAAGGCTGCCAGCAGCCCTGCAGCTCTTGCTCCTCCTAGAGTACTGATAGTCCCCAAGCCAGTGTGACAGTCAGGGATAACAGCACATCCTGAAAGGAATAATTAACACTAATAGGCCCCTACTGCTACAAACTAGGTCCCTTTTTTAAAGACGGAGCATGCCTCTTTGGCTAATTCAGATCATAATTGTTTTTCTTTAATATACTGATATTTAATTTGCTTTCAGTATAATCAGTAGCTTAAACCATTAAGTCATTAATAGTATCACCTTCCTAACCCGAAGATTGGTTATCACTATTGCATTTATTCACTTAGAAAAAGAAAATTAAATTCAAGTGTAGGTAACAATACAGTTTTGGGTTTTTTTTTTCACATATGTTGAAAATTGCAGCATTTCTGAGCTCCTGATTAATTTGTGTGAGTTACAAGTGTCTGCCTTTTGTTTAAATTACTTTTCCTATTGTGACCATTAGCATATACAAATATTAAAGGACTCATTAGCTACACTGTACTGATATTCTAGGCAAGTCTAGACTGTAGCAGACTGGTAGCTTGGAAACTGAAATTTCAAATGATCAGCACATTCGTCTTTATATTGTTGTTTTTAAGTTACTTTTTCATTAGCTATTTTTTTGTACACGTCAGGGAGCAAATAAGTGTTAAGGAAAGGTCTGAATCACCTGTGGGAGGTGTCTGGATGAGAGGGAAAGACATAAAAAAGCCGAGCATCAGAGCAGACTTCCAGACAGTGAAGTCTATCAAAGAGTCTTTGAAAGCATTTGATAACAGGTTTAATTCCTACAAGACTATAGTTTTGCACTTTTCTCTGTGCTGGGTATAATGCTAACATAAGCAAATCAAACCAAAAGACATCCCTTTGCCATCCTGTCTGCCTCCAGGGTGGCTACTGTCCTTCTAACATGTCTTGTTTGGTTTTTCTTTTCAAAGACACACCATAACAGTTTCCCAGAAAAGCCCCATGCCATGGATGCTTGGGTCAGATGGTTAGCAGTGTCAGTGCTGCTCACTATGGTTGATGCTCAGCTGCCAAAGCCAGCACGGGCCCCTCTGGTTCTGCACAAGCCTTTCATGGTTGTTTGGAACGCGCCGACCGAGCAGTGCAGGCTGCGATACAAGGTGGACCTGGATCTCAGTATTTTTGACATTGTATCCAACACCAATGAGACTCTGAGTGGATCCAATGTGACAATCTTCTATCACACGCATCTGGGATACTATCCCTATTACTCAGATAATGGAGATCCTGTCAATGGAGGGGTTCCCCAGAATGAAAGTCTTATCAAACACCTCAATAAAGCAAAGTCTGACATTGACTACTGCATACCCATGAAGAAATTCCAGGGACTTGCAGTCATTGACTGGGAAAACTGGAGGCCCCAGTGGGACAGGAACTGGGGCAACAAAAGCATATATAGAAATAAGTCTCTTGAGATGGTTAGGAGACGGCATCCTCAGTGGTCAGAGGACAGAATTAGGAAAGTGGCTAAAGAGGAATTTGAAGATGCTGGCAAGAGTTTTATGAACAGCACCATCCTTCTGGCTGAGCACATGAGACCAAACGGTTTGTGGGGTTACTACCTTTACCCAGACTGCTACAATTATGATTACAAAGAACACCCTCAAACATACACAGGGAAATGCCCAGCCATTGAGTCTGCACGCAATGACCTCCTGCTTTGGCTGTGGAAGGAAAGCACTGCTCTCTACCCTTCTATATACCTGGATTATATACTGAAGTCAAGCCCAAACGCACTAAAATTTGTTCACTATCGGGTTAAGGAGGCAATACGTGTTGCCTCAATGGCTAGAAAAGACTATGTTTTGCCTGTCTTTGTTTACTCCAGACCATTTTATGCCTATACTTTTCATGTTTTAACAGAGGTAAGCAGACAATTTTAGAAATGTAGAGAGTAGAAAAAGCCTCCTAGGAAAAATACTTGCTAAAATTTTTTCTTCTATAACAACACTTACTAATTTGTTTTTCACATTTAAGGTGGACCCTCTAAAAGGAAGTACTGTACAATCTCTACACCTTTCAAGAGTTAATACTGCAGTGCTTTGGTTTACTTATGTAGGATAACATCGTATATTTTTAATGAGGGTAATTTAGAAAGAAAGTACAAATGAACCGTTTCCTTAAGGAAGTAGTTCATTCCGATATTTTAATTCTTCGTGACAGCTTGTGAAATGAACTTGACAACTTTTCGTGACGTTTAAAACTAATTAGTGTAATGGAAAGATAAACTTTCATGAGAAAGGAGCCTCAGGGCTTTTTTGTTTATCTGAATGTAAATTCATTCAGTATAGAAATATACTGAATAGTATATTCAAGTATACTCAAGTAAAGTAGTCTGGCCTAGAGTTCCTAACTCCTGCATGGTGAGCATTGGCCATCTCACTTTTCAGAGGTACAACATGTTCAGATATCTTCATGATCCAGCATTTAGTGCTGACACTGCAGAGCTGATTTGATAAAGAAACCAAGTTTTTGAGTCATGCAGTGTTCCTTCAACCAATGATCAAGTGCAATAAATACACAGTGTTCACAACATTAATGGTAAAAATACATGCTTACAAACCCCAGACTTTCTGGATGTGTAATGATTGTGGCTCTGTCTGTTTATGCACATAATAGAGAGGCACGGATGCTTATTAATTTCTCTAGTAGTTGTCCCAAGTTCCAAAAGTTTTACTTTGATCTCTATCAATTCCCTAAGAGGGGAGGGAATCTGGGGCAGACTCCTTGACGGCTCAGGGCATCTGGAGGTGCTCCCTCCCTTTGGTTTATGGACAGCTGTGTGGGAGCTTGCTTCTGTGGCTGATAGAGACAAGTTCTTGACTCAAACCAGAACAGCCAGAGGGAGAGAAGAGGTAAGGAAAAAGCAAGTCAGTCCAGCAAACCCCAGGCTGCACATGGCTTCAGCCTGGAGCTGGGGAGGTGCAGGGGAGCCCTAGCAACCTGAGGAGTGTTTCAGGCTGCCCCCGGGAACCAAATGGTGCACAGAAGCAATCATGAATTTTGTCTGCCTCTTCTTGAGCAACTGGGAACTCTTTGGAGCTATTTTCTGTGTGATGTGGACACTGCTGGTCCTAACTAACTCAGGAAACATGGGATTTCAAATAGGCAAGGTTGCTGCTGAAGGCAAGGAGACACTGGGGTCAGTACAGGCAGGATTTCACCCAGAACACCTTCATTGAAGAACCTAGGCTGTGAAATAATTGAGCGCTCTTCAACTGCAGTCTGTAATAGTACATTTTTATAATACAATATAGTCCTTTGATTGATATAAAAATACTATAAATGTTACTGAGAGGTATAAAAAGTAATATGCTGTTACCAGTTATGCTCAAGTTCAAAATCTGCAGTAGTATAAAGTTATTGTTTTACCTAAAGCTATTTTCTGAACAGTACAGGAGTAATATGACATTCCTCTTACGTTATACTTTCTAACTCACTGGCCTGTTTTTCGATTGCACGTAGCCGTTTACTTTTGGATGCTTTAAAGATCACTTTTCAACTCTGCAGCCAAGGAAGATCCCTGAGTAGCCAGAGAATCGTCTTTGGGTTATACTCTACTACATATTTTCTAATAAGGACAGAACCCAGCTCTGCAGGCAGCCATGGGTCAGGGCTTGACGTGTCTCCAGGATATGTGTGAACAGCTTGGGGACTGCCAGGAACTTGCGGGGTTGCACATCAGAAAACTAAATAGGAATGATCGGAAAATAATGTTCTTGGTTTCCTTCATAGCCCTGAAGCCATCAAGGTCCTTTAAATATTGGTTCGTGTGTTCAGACTTTAGACTACACTGGAGCTTCTCATTTGATCTGTGACATGCCCACAAGTCATGCTCACAGACCTACAGACAAGGCATGAAAACTCTGAGCTCCAGCAATGATGTGCATGAATGTTGCACGGAAAGGAGACAGTGCAGTACAATAACATCCAGGCTAAATGGCCATATTAAAACTGGGATAGCAGGATAACAGATGCCTGAGCTCTGACGGGGACTGGGTCAGGAGAACCACTGTCCTGCTCCATCAAGTTCCACAAAGAGCTGTGGTATTCTGGTGCAACAGAAATAATTGCTGGCACATTCAAGCTTTGTGTATGACACATGGACACCATGTGAAATACATTGAATATCACAGTGGAAGAAAATAGAAAGAATGGTTGTGAGTCAAAGTCACAGAGGGAGAGACACTGGTCTACCAGACCTATAGAATGATGTAACACCCAGGTCCTAAACAGGTGCTGTAGCTATGTGTGCTGTACCTTTCGCGCTGCCTGCACCTGGAAATCAGGTGACTTGAGCATAAGGTGTCTGAGAAATACATTCTGCTTTTTTTCTTGGAAACAATTTATAAACTCTGAATTGGGATCCCAATCATTATGAAATACATAGAAGCAGTTTGCCATCTGTAGGGTATTTAAAAACTATCCGCCTTGACAATCCACTTAAGTGTGTGGGAGAGGGAAGATAACACAGTAACATCTGTGCTTCCTGAGTAGATGGCTGAAGTCATTAATAGAGCAGGATGACAACTAACAAATGATGAATAATGGATAACAGTTCTCTTGTTCACCTACAGATAGTATTCTCCTATTAACAGGTGTGAGTGTGTACAGAGGCCATTCCCTGCAACCGCAACAGGCTTGTGCTACCATTCCTGAATACAGAAAAAGCATGTCTGTAACTAAGGCTGGTCAAAATTTAAAGGAAAGATTACAGATTTATTTCTCTTTCCTCAGCATGCAACTAGAACTGACTGTCCTCCTTCCTCTCAGGCTCTAAAACTGAAATGCCTTAGCGCACCTCCTATTTTTTTACTGTCCAATGCGGTCAATTGGCTGATCAGAATATGGAGAAGCACTGGTAGAAACTAAAGCTTCTTCCTCCCTGCCAAATCAACTCTCTGCTTGGAGATAGTCCAGCATAATCTTGAGGATCTTTGGTTGTTGCACACTGCCCCCAAAAGCTTGAATGAGAATGAGCATCACAAGAGGCTTTGTTGACTTGGTTATCACTTGGAGAAATATCAGACACTTCAGTGGCAGCTGACCCGTAAATTTGCCTCCTCAGGACAGTCCTCTAACATGGATGGATGAGCATCTGGTACCAGGAGTGAAATAGGATTCTCCACCTAGAAAAATGCCAAGATGCTCATATTTAAAATGATATCTAACATCTTTTAAACTTGCATGTATTCTTCCATATGAAGTACTTCTTAATCTCAGACAGAAGAGCTGTGCCAATGAGCCCCCCACTAATGCCAAGCTGTGCTGTGTGGTAAGTGGTGCTAGGTTCAATCCCAAAATCAAGACTTCTGTGTCTGAGGCTGCTGGTAGAGCTCGTGTGCCTCACTTGGGGCTTCATAGAGGTACCTCCCTATCTCTGCTCCCACTCTTATCCATTATGAGAGGCACATAGCTTTCCTTTCCTAAAAATACCCAAATGTGGGTGAAACTTTCATTTTCTATCCCTGTCTGTGGCCGGGGAGGGGGGTGGTGGTGTCACCCTTTTGGGTGACTGCTGCCCACCTCTGGTGTGGGAGGTCTTGGCTCCGTTCTCTTCCCAGGCTCATCAGGATGAATCCAGCACCCAGTGTTAGACCCCAGGAAAGAGTTAAGGAATCACCAGACCAAAAGGAGCAAGTGTATGAGAGAGCAAAAATAAACAACGTGGTGTAAACTCCTGTTCATAGATTATTCAGGGAAAAGCCTTTCTGTGATAACAGCTTTTGAGATACCGAATGAGAGTCACTCATTCAGTAAAAGACATAACTAGATCTAGAAGTTACAGTCAGAAATCTTACTGCTTTCCTTTTGGGCAAGTTACCTAATTATTAAGCTGAATTCATCATAAGTTGTATTCAGGTTCCCACTTGTTTCTTTTGCTCTCCACTGAACCTGTACTGAATTGGAGTAAAGTTAAATGGTATCAGAAAAAGAAATGGCACCCCCCTGAACACCGTGTGTAACCTCACCATGAAAGTAACCCCTGATGGAGGGTTAGCTGGAGATGATGTACCTTTTATACATAGGGGAAGAAAGAAAAATTCAGCCCATGTCTTTCTAATTCTCTTTCCTCCTGGGGAGGACTCTTAGAACTCAGCCTTTGTCTTAAAGGATACAAAAAGTGGAAATGTATGGTGGAAGAAAAGTGTTTATACAAAGGCTCATACAGTTTCTGGTTTTCAGTGAGCTGCTGTTCTCGCCAGCATCCACACCTGTGTAGGTGCTACAAGAACCGTTTAAGCATCCCTAGGGGAATATGCATTCCGATCAATGCCAGATTTTGGCCTTAACCTGAAAACAGTGCTGAGTTTTTCAGCACTGGCGAGGAGGTGGTGATTCAAGGTGTGGGCTGAAAGTGGAAGCGTAGGTGCCTTGAAAGCTTCAGTTGTGAAATTAGCAGTGCCATTGGACTTCACACACCCAGAGGACTAGGTGAACTTCAAGGGTCATGCTCTTTTTGATTATTTTATATCCATATGAATTAGACATGAAGTGCTGAAATCTCTTTGTGGATCTCAGTCTAAACTATTTCTAAAAGTAACAAAAGAAAGAGGTGGAGCATGAAGGAATAAAAACTGGATTTATTGATTCCTGGTCAAACACCCTAACTCTTATAGCATATTACTTACTTACAAAATCTTTATTTGGGGCTTGCTCAGGTCTTAGCTCATACATCAGTGCTAAATATCTATTGATTATTTATTTTGTCTGTCTGAAAAGGTTTCATTAATTTGTTACTGAGATATGAACCAAGTTAGTGCTAAATCATTCAACCACCATGTGACTAATGTAGAATCACAGATCAGCCTTTGTATCTGGGTAATCTTCATAAAATGCTTTCGGGTGAGGAAAGCCTGAGAATCCTCATCACCAAGAGGTCAGGCTGTATTTCTCATTCTCTTACCATTTGATATTTTGATCCTTAATTCACATACTTGGTTTTTTTTAATTGATAAATTCCCATAGGAAAAACCCCTCACTATTTCCCACATGAAAGTAACACCTGCAGCCCTCACCACTACTCTTTTATAAAACTAACAGCAGACTGTATACTTCTAAGAGTAATGACATTCTCTAAAAATCAGCTTGGGTGATCAGCAGCAACATGAATTTCAGGCAAGGCTGACTATATCACTCTGAGCCCTACGCTAAGAGCCAGTAGAGAAGCTCTGCTTTTTCAGACTTCTGCAGGTTTTGCTGTACTGGTTTCTCCAACCTTTAGTCAAGGGTCAAGACCTTCTTTTTTATCTCTCAGGCCACAGATGCTTCAGGAATGTGGACTCCTTAACTATGCACTGGAAAATCAACAGACCCACTTACATAGTGAAATAAATTATTTATTAGTAATTAACAATAATAACATGCTTCTTCCACTCTGCCATTTTGCATTTCTGAGGTGCCACCACCATACTGTGATAATTTGTCTGTTCTTTTGGATTGTCTTCTCCTAAAAACAGGTGAAAAGACGATATCGAAGACCATCCGTATCTTTTTAAAGGAATTTGCTGTTTCTTCATCAAATACAGTAATATCTGTCATTACAAACACTGATCAGGAACTCCTTCGTTATCAGTTCTTGTCGACAGAAATGGTTTTGGATGTAATTGATCACACTCTGAAAACTGCTGGTGGAAGAAGATCCTTCCTCTATATTTTCCGAGACTTAATTGCATTTCTCTAGACACAACAGCCATGGTCTTGTGGAATGTCTTTAAGACACTTGTAAGGTGTGTTGCTAAGTTGTTGGCAAGGCACCAGTGACTCCTGTTCTACACAGTCTGTGTCCACTAAAGCTGTGTTACTGCTATCGCTACAACTCCACTGCTTAGAACAAGTGCAGAGGAGGGCCACGAGGATGATCAGGGGACTGGAGCACCTCCTGTATGAAGACAGGCTGAGGAAGTTGGGGCTGTTCAGCCTGGAGAAGAGAAGGCTGCTTGGAGACCTCATAGCAGCCTTCCAGTATCTGAAGGGGCCTATAGGGATGCTGGGGAGGGATTCTTTGTCAGGGACTGTAGTGACAGGACAAGGGGTAACGGGTTCAAACTTAAACAGGGGAAGTTTAGATTGGATATAAGGAGGAAATTCTTTCCTGTTAGGGTGGTGAGGCACTGGAATGGGTTGCTCAGGGAGGTTGTGAGTGCTCCATCCCTGGCGGTGTTCAAGGCCAGGTTGGATGAAGCCTTGTGTGGGATGGTTTAGTGTGAGGTGTCCCTGCCCATGGCAGGGGGGTTGGAACTAGATGATCTTGAGGTCCTTTCCAACCCTAACTATTCTATGATTCTATGATTCTATGATTCTATGATTCTATGATTCTATGATTCTATGATTCTATGATTCTATGATTTAGTGCAGCTCTAAAAGTGGACATGGTTAAGTCAGTGTGCAAGTATTGGCACTGTGTAGCACTGGGAGAGGCTTGTTTTTCAAATATGTGTTTCCTGGAATAATGGCATTCATGCTGGTAGTAACAGCAGCTCTGTAACTGTATTGGTATAGCTAAAGCAGCACAAGTTAGACTCCTGCCTAGAGCCTATCAACTGCAACTAGATGCTGTAAGGGTAATCCAAAGATGTGTGATCATACTTCTCATCATTTGTCAAAAATGGTGCCTATGTAGGTATGGTAATCATTCAAAAGCTGGTAGATAAAATAGATCATTCAATTCTTACTCCACCAGGTTTGTTGGAGGACCCCTTGTGAATAATTATTTACCAGTCACATTCATGAATGCAACCTATACAAACCTGTGGAGACACACAGAGGAGCTTGCTAAACTAAACAGTGATTTTATTGTGAAGAATATACCACAGGACCAATGTCTCGTGGGGTGGGGTGGGAACTGATACCCATACCCCAGTGCATTTTTACTTTTATTTTTAAATCTTTGGTTTTCTGATGTCTGGTTTTGGCCTCCTTTTTTCAGAGGGATCTGGTAAATACCATTGGTGAAAGTGCAGCTTTGGGAGCAGCTGGAGTTGTTCTCTGGGGCAGTATGCAATACGCCAGCTCAAAGGTAGGTCTGTATCAGTTTATTAGTATTTAGGAATCACCTCAATACCTCTTCCCTGCCACCATGCACTCCACAGCACCTACCTATCTTTATCAAAGTCATCAGCTGAGGATTATGGTTTAGTGCTACCTTCAGGTCTCATTAGTCCTATACTTTTGTCAGACTGAGAAATCCCATTGCTTCAGAAAACATTGCTTTGGGTAGGTCCTTTGTAGCATCATGGAATAACGAGTCCAGGTTAGAAGAAAGACATGTTTTGAAACAATAACATGCGAATATAAGCACAGTTTGTTTTACCTTGTTCTGTAAGGCCTAGATCCTCCTCCCAGGTTCTTTGAGCTTTCATAAATACTCCTTCTTGAAGTGATGGAGGTGGCAGGAGGCTGCACTGGGGTTCTGCAGGAGGAACGACAGACAAGCCCCTGCTTCTAAACCTGGGCTGGGCTTTGGTGCCTACTCCTCTTTTCATGCAGACTGCTCTCTTCCTGCTGGAGTCCCTGGAAAAGCACTGCTGACTTGGGCAGAAGAAGAGGAAAATAGGAACTGGGACTTTGTAGCTGTAATTGCAGCAACTTCTGTGCTGGTTTCTGAAAATGCTGTGGCTCCTTGTACACTGAAGGAGTTGGAGAGATCAGGACCAAAGTGGTGATTCAATATGTGCTTTAAAACCTATCGGTCCCAGGCACTGCTCCTTGTTAGCAATTACCAGAAATCTCTACTTAAGGAACTAGTTAGTCTCAGATTAACATACAAACTCTCTTTCTGCTTACTAGGACTCCTCCCTAGTCTAATATTGGATGTTTCTACCAAGTATCCAAGTAGACAAGGTAGTAAAGGTTAATGCTTTGTTAATCTTACCCACGGAAGTAAGCTTGTTTAAACTCCAGTACATAAATCCAATGAGATTTATCTCAACAGGTTACTTTAGCCAAGATCAGTTTTGTATTAGCATCTTCTTAGATATAATAAATTTGGACATAATGATAGCTACTGAGAAATGTGTCATGGTCTTTTATTATCTACAGGAGAGCTGTTCAACTGTGAAACAGTACATTGATGGACCCTTAGGACATTATGTTATTAATGTGACGGCAGCAGCCAAACTCTGTAGCAAAGTCCTTTGCAAGAAGAACGGAAGATGTATGCGCAAAAACAGTGAATCTTCTGCTTACCTCCATTTGTCACCCACTAATTTCAAGATCCAAGCCCGTCACTCAGAGAGAGGCCTCAAGTTCCAGGTGACTGGTGAACCCAGCCTGGAGAGTATTGAAGCCATGAGGCAGAGATTCATGTGCCAGTGTTACCAGGGCTGGACAGGAATATTTTGTGAATTGCCTGAACAAAGGCTAATGGAGCACTGGGTTCACATTGTGTTCAGTAGATCAAGAAAACAAAAGCCTTATGTCTTCCTCTTAGCAGTCATGCAGCTTATTCTGCTCTGTACCACACACTAGTCTTCTGAGGCAGTGCAAGGAAGTAAGAAATGGTGCCATGAAGAGTTCTGTTTATTAGCAAATTTTTATTGCATGGGGAAAAGTCATTGTTGATTAAACAGTTATTTGTTTTCTTCATCTGCCATTCCTGAAAGTGCTTCAGACATTAAGCATTTTGAAAGCAGCCCCCTCTTTTTTACTAGCTCCTTTACTTTTAACTCATGTTTTACTCATATGTTCAACAGATAAAGCTTCTGCTCTGACAGTGAAAGCTTTACCGCAGTAAAAAAGTTAAATAAACTTGTACTTGTGCTGAGAAGTTACAGGAGAGCTTTGCCACTGACCTTTTGTTTTGTTGTGTGCAACGGCAGTGGGTGACAGCAAAAGTGAAGGTAAAAAACTTATTTTTGTGTGGGAGAGAAAGAATCAAAGTTGAGAAAAACTGACAGTTGTTAAGAACTCTTCCTTTAAACTAAAGCTAGGATGTTTTACCTTTACAAATACTTTTTGATTGTATACATTCTACTTTAGCTCCTTTATTCAGTTCAGAGTTTGTTAAACTTCAAGGGGAACTTACACATACTTTAGTGTATTGAGAGCATAGAAATTATTATCCCAGTTTTGCTAAGTACCTGTCACCAATGTAGGTGTGTATTTAAACTGGATGATCCTGATTTCTATTCCTGTGTTCTGAAACCAGAAGCAATGTGAAAATGCTGTAATCCTCATGCACTGTGTCAGTGAAACGTGTTTTTAAAATGTTGTGTGTCACTTTTTACAGTATTTGCATTATTTCTGTAGGCTTATAAGAATAAACTTGTGACATATACACAATTTGTTTAGGTAGCATAAATTCAATTAAACTGACAAAAGGTCTTCATCAGCTAAAGATCTGCTACTCTGTGGGAGGTTTATACAAACGACACAAATGCTGTGGGTAAAGCGGTAGTATTCCTGATTCAGTCTGTGGTGTATATTCTCTGTTAGGGTACATTGGCAGAGCTTTATTAAAGTCCGTAGGGCTCTGTCAGTTATGTCAGGTGTAAATTTGCCCAACTCTCTTCTGTAGTCTAGGTTATCACTTCACACAGAAGAGCATGAGTGTATCTGGTAGCATATCTACCTGGAAACTACATTTTTTGGGTTCGTCTCAGATATTTCTGTGACTGAAAGCCCATTTCTGCATCCTCATTGCCAAGTTGTCTGAAGTAGAAGACTAAAATCAGAATTTGGTCTGGGCTTCTTAAGGATTATTGGAGGAACCAAATATCTAAGCAAGATATGACAGGGCAGCATATCCATCCAAGGATGTGGTGTACTGCCACGTGAGCTGAGGCTCCTTGCAGTGACCAGCCCAGACCTTGGTGCCTCACCAGAAGCCAAAGCTGGGGTGGGTAAAGCTAGCCTGGAGTGGCCCAGCTCAAGAATGTGGATATTTAACGTGCTTTCTGAAGTTCTCTTCTGCCACTGATATTTTAAGACGAAAATAGATGAGAAAGGCTTGCTGGCTGAACATAATCATGAAAGCATTTTGGGTTTCATCATCTTTTTCCAAATACAATGTTCTCTGCCAGAGTCAGTGACCTGGTAAAAATGGGAATGATACTGTTATAGAAAAAAGTGCTAACAGCCCTCACAGGCAAAACCAAAAGGATGAAATTTCAGAGCAGTTTGGATTTGTAACACCGTGCACAGCTATGCATGTGTACATTTCTCCTGTTAAAAATCCTTGCTAAGATAAAAAAAATGTTGCTTAAGTTAAAAATTATCTTGCTTTTGCACTGAAAGTGTTTGATGTAGACAGATAGTAAATTAAAATTGCACGTCATGCATAATAAGAACACATGAATGTCTTTTGCCAAAGGAACTTTAATACCTTTAAGACGCTGTGATAGCCACTTTTTGTTTGTTTGTGTTTCAGGAAAAGTAATTTCCTGTCAATCTGGGCCAGACTCAGATAGCGGGAGTATTTACAAACACAGGTTGCTCTAAAAATAAGTTGGAAATGATAGTTCTGTACACTTCAGCGGATGATACTGGCTGGGAACAGTACAGGTTCTCAGAGACTCAAGTCTGACCCTCCAAAAAACTGCAAGTTAAAACAATGCTGTCACGTACTGCTTAATGAGACTAAAGCCCCTAATTTGTTCTCATTCAGCAAGGGCACTGTGTGCTTTCCACATACCACAGCACGCAGCAGTAAGGAGCAGATAGAGGTCACATTCCAGAAGAGGGGAGAGCTCTTTTGGTAGCTTCCTAAAGTAAGTGTGTGTTTGACATTTAACTGTGCTGGTTTTAAGAGTTAAAACACACTCATTTATTCCTTGTTTAATGTCACCAGAATAATTCCAAGGTAGTATTTTTCTGGCTCAATGAATACCTTGATTAAGCTGTGATAAGAAAAAGTGTGTGTGTTACTATACATAGATATCTACATGTAGAGCTGCATATGAATGAGCGCATTCATTTGTATGTTGCAATATATGTGTCTGTAAGTCTGACCCAGCAGCAGCAGAACAATTAGGAGAGGTGTGAGGCTTTGTTTTCTGCCTGGAAGGAGCAAGCTTGGGGGCAGTTGTGTAATCTTATAGCTTGACATGTATGGGCCCTTCTGCCATGCGGATTATGTCCCTTATGTAATCACGCTTATACAGAAAGCTAATAGCATCTCACAAGCTGAAAATAAGCAGACTTCTATGATTTCAAAGGACAATATTTTAAACTTCACTCATGCAGCTGCTCCTATTTCACCAATAAATGTGTCCTCTTCAGATATTTTATTTTTTGGCTAGGCTGGTATTTTAACACACTGGCAGCCTGTTTTCTCAGAAAGTCAGCTCCTTTCTCATTTTTCCATTACAGCAAGAATTCTCCTTGCTTTTATGTAAGATGCTTTCCAATTTCTGAGAAGCAAAGCAGCCCAGAGTATTAGTCCCTCTTTTTCTCCTCAGACAGCCAAGTAGTCTGACATCTGTGGGCTGCTTTTGGAAAAACAATGTTTGTTTCCATGCTAGTAATAACCTTCTCAGTCAATTAGACATCAGATTACTAACAGCACTTTTTGTATTGCTCCTTCAGGTGCTGGCTTTTCAGGGCAGAACAAAAAGCATCTATTTTTTTCACCCTTTACTGAAGTTGCTCCTTTCCTTGGCTTTGCATCCACTCACGCTATGTGTTATGGAAACCCTCGGTCCTCAACTGCAGTACAGTCAGGGGGTCATGTACACAGAGGGCAGCTGGGTTTTCATAAGCTGACACTTGCATTCACCTTGTGTTGTTACCTTGCCCACTGTGTATGGCTGCTCATGCCTTTCCCCATAGGGAGGGGAAGGGAGCTTCAATACTAGCATTTCAATGCCCAGAGAATCCATCTCTCCACTTCTGCACAGGGCTCCCAATGGGGATGTTAGAACAGGCTCATGCCAGGTATTGCCTCCCCCACAATGGGCACCCTTGGCTCCACAGGTGTGAGGAGGACCAAGGTGCCAGCAGGGACTTTTTCATGAAGGACTTGGGAAGCACAGGCTGGTGGCGATTAATGATCATCCTCCTGCCCCTCCTCACCCTCAGAGGGCTACAGTGGGACCTGGGGATGGGGGAGCCCTGCCTGCAGGTGAGATACAAGCTGGCCTTGAGGGGACAGGACAGAGGCAGGGCCAGTGTGTGCCACTCCACTGCTCTATCAAAATTGCTCTAAGTCTGGTGAAACTGAGTCATGCAAAAAGATCCCACAAAATCCCTGAGTACCTGCAGTGGTGAGATGCTGATCACATGGAGTTAACACAAGCATGAACTAAAGCCCTTCAGAAACTTTGGACTGCTCCATGGACAAGTACTCTTAAGTTTCAGCATCAGAATTTATTGTGTGGAACACGGGACAAATAACATTTTTTTCTAAACGTAGAAGCAGGGAGGAACAAGACAAGCTCTCCCTGAGCCTCTGCAGGAATTCAGGTCCTGAAGCACCTTGATTTGAAGGAGCAGTGATGTGTAAGCACCATTGTTGCATTCATATCTCAGCAGCAACGCTCAGCTCCGAGTATACTCGGATTAAAACCCAGTACAAAACCAGACCTGACTGCAATGAAGATGCTAATTTGAGTGGTAGAGCTATCTCCCTTTTGACAGAAAGCAGTTGATTCGTGATTTTCCAGAGTGCAATCTCCTATTTAAATTTTGTTGTGATTTCTCTGCTTTTAAAGGGGCACAACCTCATCTGTTGTAAGATGGTATATCTTCACTGATTTGCAGTAGTTTAAAAGCAGGCATGAAATATTCATGTTTGCTTTGTTCACCCCTGGATTTTCCCTTTTAGCCTGGCATTAGTCCATTAGTTCTCAGCACCCACCAGCTGCTGCAAGGACAACCAGCAGCAGTTCCTCAAAGTATTCCCTCTGTGCTCCCAGAGAAGCAGCAGATCCTATGGCGGCTGGCTGGAGAGAGGCTGTGCTGGGGCACCGCCACTGAGCAAGGCTCATTAGGTTTGTTCAAAGTCTTCTTCCATACATGAGGCTTACCAAGGTTTACATGGCTCTCGGCTTAAAATAATTGCAGTAATCCCTTAGACTGACAACACTGAATTGTTGTGCTTCCTCCAACAATAACATTTAGTCCTAATGTAATACTCAGCTGGTGGGGCGGAAAAATCAAATGCTTCTTTTTGTTGTTGTGTTACAGCTATTCTGTAGGAGTGGGAAGAAAGGAATGTCGCTTGAATCTGCGGTGCTGGGTGCAGGCTCTAATCATTCTAGGGCACATGTGGGCGTTCTGCACAGTCTGGGGCACAATCTTGCACTAGTACAAACACAAAGTAACTCTGCTGGACTCCCAGTGGGAGGAAAGTCAGCTCCTTTCTATTGTGCGGGCCAACCTTTTGTTTAATTTCTGTGAGACAAATATGCTCAGAACATCAAGTATCACTTCTATAGTTTTCAGTTAGGATTTACCAGACAACTGAATGAATAAAGTGGACAGGGAGGAATGCTACTACTTAAAAAAATCAGTTCAATGCAATTTAAAATGCTATAAGGAATAAGAGTAAGTCAACACTAACCTATTGGTGTTTGCTATTTTCTCTCAGGCTCAGAAAAAGGAAGAAAAGAGTGTTAATGACATGCCATGAATACCATTTCTGGTCCAAAAAATACTCTCCACTGATGTTGCATGGCTGCACCATGTGCTCAGGAGCTCCCTGGAGAGGGAAAGCCCGATGCCTTAAAAAGTTCTGATGCCTTAAAATGGGCTCCAACCTTTTTCTAATGCAGCCTGGGCTGGCTACACTATATGGTGATTCTCTAAGCATGCCTCCCAAATCCGGCTCTTTGCAGTGTTTTGAACTACAGGTAAACAATCAGTGTGGCAGGAAACATGGGCTTCCTGGGGGGCAGTTTAAGCCCACTCTTGAACACAGTCTTCATGTCTCGAGGCTCAAAGAATGTGAATCTTCTTGCTTTGCACACAGTGTAGTCTGTATTATTTTCTAATATGTTATCATATGAAGATAATGTGGTAGCACTGCAGACCACCCAGGCTATTCCAGGACTCAGGCCATTATGCTTGTTCTGTAGTATAAGCATTCAAAATACATCTCCTAGTGCAAAGGCTACCCTCACTGGAAAAAGCAGAGGAGATTGGGGGTGGGGGGTGAAAGGAAAACCTTTTAGCTTAAAACAGGAGAAAAATTGTGGTATAGAGCACTGAGAACCTTGCCAGCTTGGACACAGGCCAAAGAAGCTTTGTGATTATTCCTATGTATGTCATAAACTGACCCAGGCAGTCACTGTCACCAAGTGACAAGGGAAGTACAAGCATGTTTAGCTGATTTTATGGATGTTTCATCAACCCACCACACCATCTGCTTTTGCTCTAGAACTAAGCATGGTTCTAACTCCCCACGCTGGACAACTCTCAGGTGTGAATGTCTACAGATGAGAGACACGTACGCAGCATCAAGTGAGGACAGTGAGGCCAACCCGGAGGCGGCTAGGGAGAGAGGCGCTGCCGCTTTCCCTGCGGCCGTGGCCTGGCGGGTACGGGGACCCGAGGAGCAACCGCTGCCCGGCGGCTCCCGAAGGCCACTTCCGCGCTGCGTGTGAAGGATGCCGCGGCCTTGGGCTGGTGGTAGAGCTTTAATCAGAAAGAACCCTTTTCTTAACCGATCTTCGCTGCTGCCTGGCTTTTCAGGACCATCAGCACAGCGCCCGGAGGCTCCATCCCCGTCTTGGCAGCGTCCTTGTAGATCTCAGGACGTGCGTAGTCTGAACTGCCAGGGACGAGACCTTTCTGCCAAAATCCCAAGGGCTGCAACAGAAGGAAAGCGAACAGAGCTGAAACCCATCTATTTGCAGAGAGCCGCAGGGATCCCCTCCAGACCATGCCAGTCCCAGCCACCCCTTTCCTCGGTCAGGAGGCGCAGCCGGGACAAATGGATCACGTTGAAACTGCTGCCCAGGAATGCAACAAGTGCCCCCGAGCTGTTCCCTGGAGCAGGACAGGGCACGGCAGCACGCTGCCCAGGCTGTCCCCGGCACACACAGCACTACCCCTACTCAACGCCGCAGGCCTCCCGCAGTATCTCCGCGGGCTGCCGGTCGGGTGCAGCGCTGCCAGCGCTGGGCAGATTGCTCCATCAGACCCGCTGCTGCCCAGCACGCTCCCGGCAGCACGGCCCCGGCTCTGCCGGTTTGGCTGCACGCCCCGTCCCTCAGCAGGGTGACCCCAGGGAAGGGCAGAACCCGAAGGGAGGTGGGACTGAGCAAGGTGCCAGTGAGCCCCGCTGGGAGGGCAGGGTGGAAGAGGGAGGCATAGAGACCCTGACTGCACAGGCCCTGCACGGGGCGGTCGGGGCTCTGGCAGCCACAGGGCTGCTCCTCACTGCTAGCGCAGAGGCTGCGAGTGCGGCCAGGCTGCCGAAAGGGGGACCGATGGACCTCATGGCTGCCTCTCGCCCGGTGACCTGAGCATTCTGCAGTTACGGCAGCCTCTGACGCACGTATTTTTCAGCTCTTCTGCTGTCCTTCTCCAGCTGCAGAGGGCATGGGGCAGGCACAGACCCTCCCCAGTCGGCCGGACCAATCCCTCCTCCCAACACCCTACACTCCCCTGCCTCCTCAGGCCATTTGCGTCTCCCAGCCAGGAGCCCTGTGGGGTTGAGGTTCAGAGAGAGTCGGACGCAGAGCCGGGTCTGGAGGTGTTGAGAGCCCTCTGCGCCACTGACAGGGCCTACATGGATCTCCTGCAACATCCTGAGGGCGGGGAGGTGAGACGGGCAGGGACAAGAGCCCTTGGGGACTCTGTGCAGGGAAGGAGGATGCAGCTCCAGGCTGCAGACTGCGCTGGAGCAGGACAGGCGAGGCACCGCTGCACAGGGTGCACCCCATGTGCAGCCTGGAACTTGTGTTCACAAAGCACTCAGCAGTTCTCCATGTCTCCTGTGCCTGCATGTGGCTGGTTACACTTCAGCAGCTTCGCAGCAACACGGAGGGCTTCCTGAGAGGCCTGCAGAGGGGGACAAGGATTGGGGGAGTGTGGGGAACGGTGCACAAGAAGCTGCGCCAGCAGACCTGAATGAGAGCAAGAACATCCTGACCCTCATCAGCTGCAAACCATGGGAGTCAAGAGGAATCGAAGTTAAAACGCGGAGATGATCTCCGAGAACTGTAGATACTGAAACAAAGAAGTTGCTGAAGACAAAGATATTATGTTGTGCCTGGGACTTTCCCAGGAGCTAATGAAAGTCTCCAATGTGGACTAAGGGGACAAAAGAATGTGTTCAACGAAAATGGAAACTAATAATGTAGCAGAAAGTGGTAACAAAAAATGTGCTTATACATCTGGGTACAAGAGCAAAGGCGCAAGGACAATGATGTGATTGGTTGAAAAGGCACGTCATCAGTAATGTCATTGGCTGGGAAAAAGTGTATGATGTTGCAAAAAGTACCAAAAAGAAACTAAAGGATACTAACAATTACTAACCACTAGGCAGGGGTCTATAGAAAGCCTGAAAGCTCGCTCAATAAACGATTTCAGTTGCACCACAACTGAAGTCCGTGCCTCCATTGGCACAGGGGTGTTGTGGACAGGGCTTGGTGCCCAAAGCCCTCGCCCCCAGCACCTGCAGGGACAGCTGAGAAGCCTCTGGGGACTCTGGTGTTTAGGGCTTGGTGGCCATGGGCTGCTGCTGATCCTGCCTGGACTGCAAAGGGCAGGTGTGGGAAATGTCCCTGCCAGCTTCCCTATCCCTCTCTGATGCCCAGGCCACCCCTGCGGGCTCAGCATGCCCTTCCCTGCACCACTGCTCAGGTTTGGAATCTACCTGGGCCACGCACTCGGTCTCATCACTCATGTGCAGCACAAGTGGGACCAGGCTCCTCCACACCTTCTTCTATCTTTGCCACTTGTGCTTCCAAACCACCACGTGCATCAACTCTTTGAAGAGGCGGATTGAGAACTCTCACACCTGGCCAGGCTCCTGGTAGGGAGGAGGACAGGAGGACTTCAGCAACAGCCACTTCCTGAGCAAGCATGCCTGAGGGGAGGGGAGGGGGCTCAGGTCTCCAGAGGCATCAGACCATCAGGGAGTAGCTGTGCTGGGCTGCAGGGCCCAGAAGCCATCCCCACGAGGGCGCATGGATGTGAAGAGAGACACAGCCCTGCCTAAGTGCTGCCACCACGATGTGCTTGTGGGCAGTTGTCCTGGAAGGGGGCCCATCAGTGGGGCTCAGGCTCCCACAGCAGCCTTATATCATCAAAGAGTTGCTGGAGCTCTTCGGCCAGCTCTTCCTTCTTCACACGACCCATCACATTTCTGAACACAGGCAGGGCCCACACCTTGTTGTCAATGTGGGTATTCTGCAGGGTCTCCGTCATGTCCAGCAGCAGGACCAGCATTTTCCTTGCCTGTATGAAGCACAGAATCTCTTTTTCGTGAAGCGATGAAAGACAACCCTGGCAAAAATGCTCAGGCCAATAAGCACCAACCTCTCATCCGACTGCCTGGCCGGTGGCACAGGAATCCCTGCAGCAGCCTCCTGGCAGGCAGCGCCCGTGAGTGCACTGATGGGGCCAGGGCCTGTGAGGGGATGCTGGGGGCATCTGAGGCCGCAGCTCCTGACTCCCAGCACAGGTCAAGCCACCGTGTTACCCACTGCCCAGCCCCAGGCTGCCAACGCAGCTTCACTGGACTATGCCCTGCTCACCATGTCAGGTCTCTGGGACAGTGTGACAAGGCCTCTGAGCATCAGTGAGAGCGGCACTGGCCTTGCGTGCAGCAGGGTCCTCTGAACTCTGTACACCCCAGCAAGCTTCTCTGCTGTCACATCACCGGAGGCCAGCAGCTGAAACAAAGACGGCAGTGAGAGACCTGGCGAGCCTGCAGGGCTCCCTGCCCTGTGCAGCTCCTGGGTCCCACTGGCAGCTCAGAGCAAGATCATCAGGGACAGAGAGGATGTCTTGGGGACAGTCGCTGCACACCACACGTTTGTCTGTGCTGGCTCTGCGTGCTCTGAGATAGGCACCGTCTTGCTCGCACCTCTCTGAGGAGCCATCCAAGAGCAATAGCTAGCACAAAGGAAGTGACAATGCTTCCTGTGTCCAATCTTGCAGCCAACTCAGCCTGTGAAGAGGCCCCTGGGGTCTGTGCCCTTGCCCCAACTCTTGCCCTGGCCCAGGTCTCCAGTCTGCAGAGTGGGGCAGGAGGATGCAGGCAAGGGGCAAGCAGAGGACTGCCTGGGCAGACAGGGGATGCCTGGGCTTTGTGCACCCACTCCCAAGCAGTGTGGCATGGCCCTCCATGGCTGGTGCAGGGGAACCTGGTGCTGGGCTGGCCCTATGCGGTTGTGTCCCTATGTCCTTGCACAAGCAAGGACTGCTGTGGTTACAGTCAGCCAAGTGCTGGGTGCAGGCCTTCTCTGTGCTGGAGCTGAATATGCTGTGCAACTGCAGGTCCTGGAGCTTGCCGCTCAGCTCCCTCAAGACCACCTCCAAGGTGTGGGGCTGGGACAGCAGTGCATCCCACATGGCCAGAGCAGCACTGCAGGCCCAGAGCGCTCTGTCAGCAGGGGTGCCTTGGCCACCACACGGTGTGTGGGCCTTGCCTGCAGCAGCTAGGCTGTCCTAAAGCCCTGGCCCTTCCCAACCCCTTGCCCGGGGGCCTGCCTGGGCAGGCAGGAGGGGGCTGAGATAGTGTTCCCCATGGGGCAGGGAGGAACCTCATGGTGGGGCTCAGGGCTGGCTTGGCCAGCTTTGGCTGCTGCAGGCCTGGCCAACCCAGCAGGGCTGGAGAGTGTGGTTGGGTTCAGGACCCTGCTCCTTGGGGGTGTCCTGCGGTTTTCTGTGTGTCTCCAGACCCCTATCCAAACACGATACAAGCCCATGAGGGCTGTTGGGCTGAGTCACATGAAGGAGAGAGCTTCAGCAGGCATATGACCAATTCCCTGGGGCACTGCTCTGCCATCCGGAGGAGCGTCAAGGCCAGGCTGTGCCAGGCTGATGCTGCACTGATGTGCTTCATGTTCTCATAGATGCAGCTCATGTTTGGCACCTGAAGGGCGCACGGGTGAGCATGGTGCTGCCACCAGACTGCAGCCATTTCCTCAGCTGCTTTGGAAATGGCCGCCCTTCCCATCCTGCTCTGCTGGCCTCAAATGGCTTCAAGGTGCCTGAGGCACCTGGCAGAGGATGGGCGGGATGCAGGGAGGAAGAACACCTGCAAAGGCTCAAAGAGCAAGGCAGCCACAGTCTGCCTACCTCCATCAACCAGGAGGTGGGTTCTATCACGGCCACATTTAGGATGCTACTTGCCTTCTGCTTGTCACAGATGCACAGAGTCTTTCATGGCCTCAGTGGACATGAGGATGATGGCTGTATTCTCAGGTGGCTGAAGGTATTCCCCAGATGCCAATCCAGGATTGGACCTGGTGGCCATTGGCACCCAGTGACAGCAGACCCAGCACCAGGCAGGACCTGCGAAGCTCATGAAACCATTGCTTCTGGGGGTTAAGTCTGAGTAGTATGTGTGTTTTCCTATGGCTGGAAAGAGTTATCACTTGGTAACTCTTGGGAGGAAAGGGTGGAGGATTTGGTATAAATTTCTGGCTGTTTACATGAGGAAGATGAAGGAGGCGTGTGGTGTCTCCTCAGCACTTGCAGCAACAGTACCTCTGATAGAACTGACAAGCCAGGACCAGCTCCATAACTCTCCAGATGAGGAATAATACATGTGGGCAAAGAAGTAACAAACTGACCTGCTCTGTATACTCAAGAGCAGGGTTTCACCTTTAACTCAGTGGTTAATGAGAATGCACATAATAATAGAATCATTCTGCTTTCAGGCTTTAACATTCTCCTCTTATTCCCCAGTGATACTTTTGTTGACTGAGTTTAGAAGATAGAAACATTGCAATATGGCACTGTGTAATGCTACTGTTCCAGCTATCACTGCACTCCATCTCTTAACAATGTTTTAAGTGCATTTTTATTTAGCTTCCAGGCGCCTGCAGCGGTCTCTCGTCTCTCAGCTATGTGCTGTGCCTGGGCAACCACTGCCTGGAAAGCACGTGGTTTCTTTAGGTGCACTGTATAGATGTTGTTGGGTTGATCTTGATACATGTGTACGCTACAATACCACAGTGAGGTCACATAGCTCTGTGTTTCAGATGCCACTGTGTCATGGCAGGAGTCTAGGGTTTCATTTCCACAGCTCCCTTATGTGCCATTTACAGGCTTGTGACTGGGCTGAGTTCAGCTCTGGGGCAGCTGAACACCAAACAGCTACTGACAGGTGGAGGGACAGGCGGATGAGGAGCAGTCTGGGCAGAGAGGGACGTGAATACCAGCGCTACGTGTGTGTAATAGAAAGGGGTGAGCAGCCACCACAGCGAGCACCTGATCCCGTCGCAACCAAAGGCCGGCGACTGTCGGCTGGGCGGAGGGGCGGGGGAGGTGGGGGGGAAGCCCCCGTGGCCGGGCAGGTGCGAGGGTACCCGGCGCCTCCTGACCGCCTCTTCCGCGCTGCGTGTGAAGGACGTGGCCTTGGGGTGGTGGTTAGAGCCCGGGCTGCGCAGGGCTCCCGGCACCTTTATCAGGATCAGGAAAGCACTGTGCTAAAGGGGTTTGTATCTTGGCTCTGACAAGCCATCAGTGTCCCTGGGTCAGTCAGATAATTGTGAGGTGAGGTCCTGCTCCAATTTTATTGCTCATTATGCTGCATATTCAGTCCCCTGCATTTAATAACAGATATTCTGCAGGATCTTATCGAGGCAAATCTGTAAAGGATGCCCTGGTCTAATAAGGCACCATCCATATGAGGGTAGGTAGAGGATGGTAGCTATGCATCATGCTTCCTTTATCAGCCTCCCTGGGGCTGCTGCAAGCTCTGCAGCTCTCATCTCCCTTGTCACCAGCCTCCAAGCATATTGATTCCAAAACCAGATCCATCACAGAGAGCAAGGTATGCTGCTGACAGCATGACTTCAACTGGACAAAATTTGTTTCAGCCCATCAGACTTCTGAATATATCAGCTTTGGTTTTGCTGATAAAAAGTCAACAAAAAGATTATTCTGTAAGAATCCAGGGATTTTACTGCATCTCTGTGGGTGTGCAAAGTCTTTTTTTTTTTTTTTTTTTTTTCAAAAACCACGCACGTCTTTGATAAGGTGTTTGGTGATCGGCTTGCCTGTTGAGACAGCTTGGTTTAAGCCCATCAAGGTGTCACTGCATCTATGTCACATTGTTATTACAGTGTTAACCAGAATGGAGAAAAGATCATTGTCTTTATTAATCATTTGTGATTTTTCTAATCCCTTGATATCAGTAGTGTAACGTCACTGCAGTAGGACTTTTGTTACAAAATAAATGCCAAAGCTTGAAGGTGCATTCCTCAGCTCTAGATTAACTGGGGGAGAGGGATACAGGGTTTATATTATCTGATGATTCCTTAGTTGTTTTCTTATCCTTTAGACAGTTTTTTCTTTTTTTCAGCAGTATCCTGTGATCTGGTTCAAGTACTTCCCTTATGTCTGTTCAGCTCAGAACTGCTTGTTTTAAGCCAGTTTTGCTTAGTCTTAGCTAAAGCTGTTTGTCTAATAAAGACAAATAGTTTCTGCTTTCTCTCTGTTGGAAGTTGCTGCCGACTGCGCATTTTCACTGTCAGCTGGACACCAACATGGGCTGTCTCTGTTGCCTTGGTTTTCAGAGAAAAATAAAATAAGTAGAAGGGGTATAACTGGGTACCTACATTCTTTCATTTGTCAGCTATGACAGATACATATGAAAGAAATACCTAGCAAAAAAAGGGCAAATGATTTTGAAAGGTCTGGAGAAAAAGCAAAATACTGAGCAGAGCTTGGGCACTGGACATCCTTTCTGCATGCTGCAGACAAGTGACTTCAGAGCCTGTTCCCAGCTGGAGCATGGGTGTGCTTACATGGTGACTAAATGCATCAAATGGAATAAAATCAGAAGTCAGCAAATCTCAGTGATTTGCCCTCACACAGAATATAAACCAGTAACTGTTTCCTCCTTAACAATAGAGGAATGACAGATACATTTCTGTGTTAAGTTGCTCATGACAGGTTTTTCTCAGGGGGCAGGGCAGTCTGCCACTTCCCTGCAGTCTTCAATAACCTATAGTGATATTATTATTGTCGTTGTTATTATTATTACTATTATTATTATTACTATTAGCTTGCTGATACTGCATTTCCCATGTGTCAGCTCAGAGTGTCTTGGGGCAGCAGATCAATATATCCAGCGATCAGTGAAGCATAGGGCTAATTACACCAGAGCCCTGCCTGAGGAGGTATGCGCAGAGCCATGGTGCCGGGCAGTGCTGATCCTCCCCACTTCCCACCAGCAGGCAGACCCCAGCAGGAGCAAGCTCTGGTGAGTTCCATGGGTTTTGGCACAGCCTGGCTGGGCAGCACTGGCCCTGCCTGCCCCAGAGTGCAATGCCATGAGGTGCACCAGGGCACAGGTAGCCACTGATACAGTGCTCTCTGAAGCCTGAGGTAAATCACCTGCGGGATATCCCCAGCCCTGCTAGTGACAGCTCCTTGAACCAGACTGTGACAGGCATGGGAGCAGAGGGGCAGGGTGGGTGGCACAGCTCTCACAGCGGGGGCATGCTCAAGAAGCTGCAATTTAGAATCACATGCTGCAGTATGAAAGAAAAACATAACTGTAGGAATTTGCTGCCCTCTGGCAGGATTTTCTTACAGCTCTGGTTCATTGTGAGCTGTGAGAGCAGTGCTCAGTGATGATGCTCCAGCTCAGCAAGGTCTCTGCATTTCCCAGCTGATTGTCAGCAGAGTAGAGCAAACAGCTGGGCACCGCTGCTGCTGCCTGCCTGGAATCCTTCTGAAAAGCCAGAAGCACATGCAGGGGCTGGTGTAAAAGGCAGAGCTGCTGGGCTGGCAGGAGTATCCTACCCCTTCTCTCCATCCCTTTGGGGTGATTGGGCAGCAAGCCTGACTCTCTAGAGCTGGTCTTTTCGTTCGTTGTCTCCTCACAAGAGCGAGCCCACCATCTTCCAGCTTTGTCTGTACAGCCTTCTAGCAAGAAAATTCATCTTGCTGACAAGCTGCGAATGGCTTTGCTGGTTTGAATTCTTGATATGAATTCTTTCATATACCATGCCAAGATACTCAGCAAATCAGGCTAACTTTCATTAATCCCATTAATGCTGTTATGGCACTTGTGGATATGTGGGTAGTGGTTTTGAAAACCTGGGTTTCTTCTTCACTAAACACAAAGTATTGTTAATCTCTTGGGGTGAGATTTCTCTGAGGAAATGTTGAGTTCTACAGTGTCTACACCATACTGCATCAGTTCCATGGACTGACTGCCTGGTCAGCAGGAGAACAGGCACATCTTGGACACTTCAGAGCACTCTGATATCTCAAACTGTCAGATGACTGTACCCTAAAAGCACCCATGTCTTATTAAATGTACCAAGGTTGGCTACCTTGAATGTTGATGTTTTTGCTGCAGGTACCTGAAATTAGGTCGTGCTAGTCCTACCCTAAAATAGCAAAGAAATGGGGGAGTGGGGAGTCCATAGAAGTACCTTAGGAGTATAGAGATTCCTGATTGGTTTTCTCTTTTGAGAGAAAGGAAGGATAACATAGATGCTCTGTTCCCATTAGTATATGTAATAGTCTGGCTGCCCATATGACGTCCATGAGCCTCACCTCCAGCAGCTCACTACCCTAGGAATGATAAATAGGTAGGCAAGGGCTAAGGAAGAAGAACAACAAGCAGGACTCGCATACAAATCCATGATCATCCCTGATGGCTGATTGTACAGGTTAATTGTGTGGGATTTCCTCAGGGTTTGGAATGCAGGGGTGAGCCTGGAGTTGGAGGATGTGTAAGACTCTCTCTTTTACCAGTAATGTAAGTATGTAGGTTTTGCTGTGTATCTGTTTTCTTTTCTGCTTAATAAACACATAATGGCAGGGATCTTGTGACTAATGATTCTGCTTGTAGCGGTGGCCACAGGCCTTAGCTTCAAAGTCCACATTGTACAGTGCAGTGCTATGCAGAGCTGTCAGAGCTGGTCTGGAAGGTGCTAGCTCTGTGTGATAGTGCAGCCAGGCTAATAAATAGCTCATGGTTCTGCTTTATTGTTATTGGGGATTTGAACTTGTATCCCTTTATGGTACTGCACGGTGACAGTGAAATATGTGTGCTTGTTTAGAGCCATTTGGAGTATCTCTGGCTGCGCTGTACTAGACAGGTCAGGGATGTTCATGAAGCTGTGAAGTTGGTGATAAAAGCCAAGGCTTGATTTTATTGTTACCTTTGTTATTATTGAGAAAGCTTGAAGAATATGTTGAAACTGTTTCTTCATCAGCCTGTTAACTGTAACAGCCATGGCCCCTAAGACACCCTGGGACTCCAGGGGTCCACATCCATCACTGAAGTGATGGCAGTATCCTTGGTGATTTCAGTAAGACCTGGATTGATGAGACATACAGTTGTGGTTATGCTGACTTCCACAGACTTCCACTGATTTACTTCAGCTGAGAACATTCCCCCTTTCTTTGGGTTAGATTGTACTCACTTGTGTTAGCAAGATAGATACCTTAGAAGTGGCTAATACAAATTCATATAGCTGTATATGGAATAGGTAATAATGCCTCTTCTGTTATGTTACAGACAAACTGGGAGATCCACCTAATGTTGTCTCTTCAGTCATGTACGTACTTCCTGAAAATGGGACACTGTTTTGCATCGTTAACTCTTCAGCCCCTAGCATGACTGCACATTTCACTCATCTGCACTTCCCTTGCTATGAAAACAGCCCAGCCACCAGTGTGAGAGAGCAAGCCTTTCTTAGCCACTTGGAATGGCCAACAGACCTGGGCTCACTGAGGTGCAATGTCATACTGAACCTGACAATGTTCCATATGATTGGAAGCCCATTAGCTAAAGCAAGAGGGCAGACACATCACAGGAAGTCCTTGTTAATGGTGGCCGACCCTAGAACTTCAGTTTGCAAACTCATCTGGAAAAAAATGGCCATGACTCTAACTACTACATCCCAGATAAGGACTTCAGTGGATAAGTTATTACAGAGTGAGAGCACTGGAGACCTCAGTGGGCCCACAACTGTGATGCAATAAAAAGTATGCAGAAGAAAATCCAGGAAACTCATAACCAAAAGGGAAGGGAATATTTCAGCAAATGATGTTGAACATTTAGCCAGAGTTTCCTTTGAAGAAAGTGCAAAGCTTTTATGAGGGAAACAATTGCATAAGGAACGAAAGCAGAGCAAAAGGCCTTTTGGGGATACTATCTGTGCCCTGACTGTCATAATTACAATTTCCATGATCAGAACTACATGTGTTCCTGTCCAGAGAGTGAAGTTATGAGGAGCAATGAACTTTCCTGGCTCTGGGATAGCAGTGCAGCCCTGTATCCTTCCATTGACATCAAGAAACCTCTTGGAAACAGTCAAAATATTTTACACTTTTCTCAGTTTAGGCTGAATGAATCCATAAAAGTTTCCTTCATGACATCCCAAGATTATGCTTTGCTTGTATTTGTGTATACCTGATCAGGTTATAGAGATGAACCTCTATTATTTCTCTCTATGGTAAGCTTTTGCTGGAACAATGTGGGCTGCCTTTATGTTTTTCCCGTTCTTGCAGATGGTGCATCAGGATGGAAAACCTCCTACTTGGGCCAGCTCTGCTGGTTCATGTTAATTGTCCACATGCTTTAAAGAGCTCAGTGTTCTGAAGAAAAAATACAGCCTCAAAAACTGGTGGTTTTTTTCTTTTTTTTTTTTGCTTTGGTTCATCCCTATGCTATACTCAAACATGCATTTGAATGGATTAAAAGGATTTCAGCATTTTGATGTAGTATGTATAAGACAGTTAATATCCTCCCTGATGTACTTTCTTCTGCTCAGGTATTCAATCACCAACTAATCCTCAGATAGCTGCCCCTTTATAGAAGGGAAAATGAGGCAGAGATGTTAGCAGCTTGCTCAGTGTTACATCAGAATGAGAAATTGAAACCAGCAGTCTTTCTGCATGCCTCCATCTTAAAGACATTTAATTTAGTCCCATACCTACCCGAAGCAGGCAAATAGTGCACCAGAACCACAGAGTTCTGTTCACATCAGCTGAACACACACAAGTATTTTCAAGAAGCGCCTTACCTTTGTCCTTCTTCATGTCATTTTGGACATCCTCCCAAAAACTGGATGGAGACACATCACAGTACTGTGAAAAAGCAGCATAACCTATCTGTCACAGCCGTGGCTTCGTCCTCCACTGTAGACAGCACTACCAGCAAGTCTCAATTTCTGTGTTTCATAGTTTAGTAAGTGAGCTGTATTGCCATTTTAAAGGCTATGTTAAGTCTTTCAGACCACATACAAAGTCTGAAGCTGGCACCTTGTCTGGGAAGGAGCATTAGCTCTCTCTCCTATTAGGTCCCGCTACTCTGTTAGCACTGCCATCACCCACTACACTGCCCACTAAGGGATTGTACTTCTCTCTGTCTTGAAGGCAAATGCTTATTTTTAGGTATTAAAGGAAATGCAGACACCTGTTGTTATCCATGTTACCCTTTCTTAGCTCTGTAAGAAGAGGACATCAATAACTGCTTCAGGCTGCTGTGCATCCCCTTTGACATTTTATGCCCAGTTTCCATATCTTTTCCCCTTCAGGCAACTAATTCCTGTAAAGCTTTTCTGCTTTGATTCTTGATGTGTGGTGGCTCTTTGTCCTGTTTCAGCTGGGATAAGGTTAATTTTCTTACTAGTAGCTGGTGCAGTGCTGTGTTTTGGCTCTGGTATGAGAATAATGCTGATAATACACCAATGTTTTAGTTGTTGTAAGCAGTATGTACCCTGATCAAAGACTTTGCAGTCTCTCATGCTCTACCAGTGAGGAGGGATACAAGAAACCAGGAGAAAGCAGAAACAGGACACCTGACCCAAACCAGCCAAACGGGTATTCCATACCACAGCACGTCATGCCCAGTATATACACTGGGGGCAGTTACCTGGAAAGCGCAAATCACTGCTCAGGTCAGGCTGGGTATCAGTCAGTGGGTGGTGAGCAATTGTATTGTGCATCACTTGGGGGTTTTCCCTTTAAGTTTTAGACTTCTCTCTTCCCAGTCTTTATTATATTATTATTATTAAACTGTTCTTATTTCAACCCATTGCTTTAACCTTTTTCCAGTTCTCCTCCTCATCCCACCGGGGTTGGGATGAGGGGACAGAGCCGTAGGCTGAGTGAGTTGCCACCTGAGGTTAAACCATGACATCTTCAATCTCCCTTAATTCAATGATTATATCTAGGGAGTCATTTGCGTATCAATGGTCTTTCATCTCCAGTGCTTGGGCATAGTAATTTACTTGTTGCTGATCCTTAATCACTGTTTTAGTTAAGGATAAACATCCAAGCACCAAATACCCTCTCCTTACCTCTTGCAATATGATGAAAAGGTACAGTGAAAGACATGTCTCTGAAACAAACCTAGGAAGAGCACAAAAAATCAAAACTGAATTTCTTAAGATTTACCAGGTGTTGCATTTTCCCTTTCATTTGAGGCTGTACAATGCCAACATTCTCTCTCCTATAGTGCGTGCCTGTTTACAGTCACTTTTCTAAGGTTTTGTAAGAATCTCCCAGGGAAAGCAGCAAGAAAAATGCATGCCTTTGGTATCACACCTTTCAAATAGAGACGGACTGGAAAACAGCTGATTGACATAGCAGAATGGCTCTTTCTTCCCCTTATCAGCAAAAACACAACTGAGGGAATGCTGAGGGGAATTCTCATGTTAAAAAGTCCTCTTTAATGAAAAGATTTCAGTTGCTTCTGGTAATCAATATGAAATATGAAATAATTTTAGTTAAACTTTGCATCAAAGTAAATGAAAACAGTTGGTTTTTTTTTCCCCAGTGTTTGTTCATTTGCTTATTACCAACACCTAAAGCAGTACCTAAGTTTGCAACTTTCGTTTAGTAATCACAGAATCACAGAATCCCAAGGGTTGGAAGGGACCTCAAAAGATCATCTAGTCCAACCCCCCTGAAAGAGCAGGGTAACCTACAGTACATCACACAGGAACATGTCCAATGTAGGAGACTCCACAACCTCCCTGGGCAACCTGTTCCAGTGCTCTGTCACTCTTACAGTAAAGAAGTTCTTCCTGATGTTAACGTGGAACTTCCTATGCTCCAGTTTACACCCATTGCCCCTTGTCCTATCACTGGATATCACTGAAAAAAGCCTAGCTCCATCATCCTGACACCTACCCTTTACATATTTGTAAACATTGATGAGGTCACCCCTCAGTCTCCTCTTCTCCAAGCTAAAGAGACCCAGCTCCCTCAGCCTCTCCTCATAAGGGAGATGTTCCACTCCCTTAATCTTCTTTGTGGCTCTGCGCTGGACTCCTTCAAGCAATTCCCTGTCCTTCTTGAACAGAGGGGCCCAGAACTGGACGCAATATTCCAGATGCGGCCTCACCAAGGCTGAGTAGAGGGGGAGGAGAACCTCTCTTGACCTACTAACCACTCTCTTTCTAATGCACCCTAAGATGCCATTTGCCTTCTTGGCCACAAGAGCACATTGCTGGCTCATGGTCATCCTCCTATCCACCAGGACCCCCAGGTCCCTTTCCCCTTCACTACTTTCCAGCAGGTCACCCCCCAACCTGCACTGGTCCATGGGGTTGTTCTTCCCCAGATGCAAGACTCTACACTTGCCCTTGTTAAATTTCATCAAGTTTCTCCCCGCCCAACTCTCCAGCCTGTCCAGGTCTCGCTGAATGGCAGCACAGTCCTCTGGTGTGTCAGCCACTCCTCCCAGTTTTGTGTCATCAGCAAACTTGCTGAGGGTGCACTCAGTTCCCTCATCCAGATCATTGATGAAAATATTAAACAGCACCGGTCCCAGCACCGACCCCTGAGGAACTCCACTAGTCACAGACCTCCAGCTAGATTCTGCGCCATTGACCACAACTCTCTGCCTTCTTCCTTTCAACCAGTTCTCGATCCACCTCACTACTTGATCGTCAAGCCCACACTTCCTTAGCTTATCTATGAGGATGCTGTGGGAGACAGTATCAAATGCCTTACTGAAATCAAGAAAAACTACATCTACCGCTCTACCATCATCCCTCCACCTAGTCACTTCCTCATAGAAGGCTGTAAGGTTGGTCAAACATGACTTCCCCCTCATAAAACCATGTTGGCTGTTCTTAATGACCCCCTCATCCTTGATATGCCTAGAGATGGAGTCAAGAATAAGTTGTTCCATCGCCTTTCCAGGGTTGGAGGTAAGGCTGACCGGTCTATAATTACCCGGGTCCTCCTTCTTGCCCTTCTTATAGACTGGTGTGACATTTGCCATCCGCCAATCCTCAGGCACCTCTCCTGTTTCATAGAATCATAGAATCATAGAATAGTTAGGGTTGGAAAGGACCTCAAGATCATCTAGTTCCAACCCCCCTGCCATGGGCAGGGACACCTCACACTAAACCATCCCACACAAGGCTTCATCCAACCTGGCCTTGAACACCGCCAGGGATGGAGCACTCACAACCTCCCTGGGCAACCCATTCCAGTGCCTCACCACCCTAACAGGAAAGAATTTCCTCCTTATATCCAATCTAAACTTCCCCTGTTTAAGTTTTAACCCGTTACCCCTTGTCCTGTCACTACAGTCCCTGATGAAGAGTCCCTCCCCAGCATCCCTATAGGCCCCCTTCAGATACTGGAAGGCTGCTATTAGGTCCCCACGCAGCCTTCTCTTCTCCAGGCTGAACAGCCCCAACTTCCTCTCTGTACTCTAGACAACAAACCTTCAACCACAATAAAATATAGTTCAGAGGAACAAGAATGAAAAGAAAATGTAGTCCGAGGGACAGCCACATAACAAACCATTGGATTACTTTAGAAAGACTGTGAAATGCTGAATTAGCTTGACAGTGATGCCTTTACTCTTTTCACTGTTCCCAGATTTTCTTAACACTATTGGGCAGAGTACCCTAGGAACTGAATGCATTGTTACTTGATGAGTTATGTATTTAATTTCTTCAGATTAAGCCTGTGCCTGATTTAAATGCAGTGTGTAAGATCTTCATTTTATCCTATGAATAGACACTGATGGACTGCACCAGTCATGAATACTTGGTACCAGCAGAGCTGACTACTTAACCAGTCCTTGCTGTCCTGCTGTCAGGATGACCATGTAGCATGGTCAGTTCTTCCTGGCTCAACAAGGTCTTGTGAAGCTCACAGGCAATCAATGACAGGGTAGGAAACCATTGGCAGGGATTTGGGAAGACAGATCCTCTATAATCATCACCTTGGTCAGATTCCTTTCCAGCTGAATAAAACACTAGGAAATCATCTAGAGCTTGATTAGCATATCAGCAGACCAGATTAGGTGAACCAGTGATGCCCAGCCGTTTGTCAGGTTCTGGGAGCATTGTTTGTGCCTCTGTGTGGGCATCTAAAATAAAGCAGGATGCTGAGATCAGATGGACAGGCTTTGTATTACATGATATCAGACCTAACCATATTAAAATCAACAACTGATTTCTGAGGCTTTGTCATGTCCTGGAGCTTTCAGGCACCCAACTGAGGTGCAAAGGGGTTTAGCAACTTGCTCTCCCCAGAAAACACCACAGTCTGTGGACCTACAAAGAAGCCATGTAGTATGCTATAAACACAGGTAATAACAGCATGGCTGTGTGCAAGACTGTGTGGGTCCAGAGCTGATGCAGATGCTTTGGGGTCTTGCCTTTGTGACCTGACTGGTTTGGAAGGAAGTTTAATCCCCTATTCACATTGACAGAAACCACAGCCGAATATTTACAAAAATTGGCTGAAGTAACTGAAATTGCTGAGGACACCTGAACACTTACTTTCAGCCATTCATTCTCATGCTGGCTGGGTTTTCTATACTACCTGCCAGGACAAATGCAGCCCAGAACACCCATTTCACACAGCTTTAAGGTCAAAGTCTTTTCTCATGGCAAAGTTTGATGTCTGTATCTAAAAAAGTAATAAACAAGTAGCCATAAGACAAATAAGGCATGTTTAAGACCTGTGCTGGGCTCCCTGCTTTTTTCTATGTGACCCCAGCGATTTGTGATTTGAAACATACCATCCAGCTCCCACTGGCCTCCATTATTCCTTTTGTGCCAGAACCTTAAAGATCTCATCAGGCTTAGACAATTGTGATTTCGTACCTTTTAGCTGCTAGGAAACTAGAAAATCATCTAGAGCCTAGTTAGCACATCAGCAGACCAGAGTAGGTGAGCCAGTGATGCTCAGTAATTTGTCAGTTTCTGGGAGCTCTGTTTGTGCCTCTGTGTGGGCAATTAAAATGAAGCAGGCTATTGAGATTGGGTGGACAGGCTTTGTATTACATGATATCAGACCTAGCCATATTAAATAGCAGCCAGCTCTTTACCTGACTTCTAAGAGGTGCGTTCTTCAGATATATGCTATTCATACAGCGTATTCAAAATATGCTTCACTCTTCAAATATATGCTATTTACTCTTCAAATACATCCTATTATCCTCCTACCTAGCCTCAGTGAGTTATTGCCATAATAATCATTTTAGATAAATGATTGTAAGGTGAAAAAAATATCATGTTAATAGAGTTCTGGAAAGGAAGTGAGAAAAACTTTCATTATTTTTTTGACAAAACTGTATTGTAGAAAGAAATATTTTAAATTCCATTTAAGGTGGAGAGACTGTGACTACACCACAGCCGATCAATAAGAAATAAATTGAGTTTAGAATGATCCTTCTTTAAAAGAGGACATATAAATTAAATTCATGCTATTTCTCTCAAAAAAATAGATGTAGGAGATCCACTGAAAATTTTCTAATGCACATTTTTATGGGGAAGAAAAAGAGAGATATTTTGGTCGATTTTTTTTTTCCTGATGGAATGGCTTTCTCACAAAGATGCAGTTTGTTACAGGCAAAGTGCGGATTGTGGTGGATTTTTCAAGGGAAAGGTATAAAAATGATTCATTTGACATTCTGCTTTTGCTGTAGGACTGAAGTACAAGCTAATATCAAACAAAATGTCTCTTAATTTCTTCTGAGCGGCATTGGATTAGATGTTAGTTTTGAGTCTTGCTGTCTTTGTTGCAGTCACATCTTAATGCTCGTAGTAACTAAACAATGGGAAAGAGAACCAGTGTTTTATAAGATCAAATTTCAGACTCTTCCATGACTATGTTAAATTAGGAACTGTCTGTAATACATTAATGTATCTTGTATAAATGTTTCTTATATATAAATATAATGTATCTTATATAAATGATATTCCTTCGTACTCAATCATGCATCTAGGTACTCAGGCCCTAATTGCTCCCACCCAGTATACCCACTGAAGTGGGACAACTAAATCAGAAGCTAATGTGTTAGTGGGCTTCTAATGGAACAGCTCCTGAGAGCAGCTCCTGAGGACCAGTTCAAGTGCAGTAGGGGTTAGCTGGTTTTGAGATAAATAGCCCTTGGGCAGATTCTGTTGGAGATGGTAGTTCCTATATCCCACCTCAGTATCAACCCATACACATAAGCCTTGGTTTGAATCTGGGTCACATTTCCTCTTTAGGTAGAGCTGCAATGGGTTTTTATCAAAGCACAAGCCAGCTCTGTCATATTGCTTCCTTTCATTGAGAGATACAAGGTTATGGGGTTTTTTTTGCAGTGGCTCAGGCTTTTTTTTTGAGTGTTCTCCTGCTATTCTGCATTCAGAGAAAGACCTCAAAATCCAGGTTACACTGAGAATTGGAATTTTTAAGTATTACAGCCCAGGTAGGCAAACAGCAAAGCACAGACCAGTGCAATGAAACTGAGCTTTCAGATGTTTCAGAAATATCTATCAAGTTTCAATCTCTCTCAACAGTATTGTCAGGCCAGACGGTTTTGTAAGGTTCAAGTAGCCAAGATCAGCAGTGTGACAGTGATGACTTGCAGGGTGGTAGAAGGAGGAGATACTTCCCAAGCCACAGCAGGTTACCCTCCCACAGCAGGGTACCCTGCATGCAGAGTCTGTTCTCATGTGCAAAGCTGAACCGGGCGCTCCTTCTGACTCCTATGCTAGCATCCCTTTCTCTTTGAGGCTGGACACTCAGGCTACATGAAATCTGGTATGAATTTGTATCAGCTGCTCCTCTAAGATCAAACCACCTCTCTTCTATTCCCCTGTGAGCAGCACTTCTGACTTCCAGTTTTATAACTTTTTTGGATTTCCGTTTTCTTTTCTTCATTTTTCCAGTTGGCTACATTTTGTGATCCTCAACTGGTGTGCTGGCATTTTCAGATTTCTTTCCTGGGATCTAACTATGATGGAGCATCCTATAAAGAATCAGGCTGACTATGGGTTCCTCTTAGTATCCATATCCTTAAGATTTAGGCATGCCTAAATTGAACATTATGGTGACCAAATTAATTTATTGATTTCTGTAGGAGTTAGAAACCTAAACAGGCCTGACAATCTCCACCTGGGCTCTCAGCAGCTGTGTGGTTAAAACTGTCTCACATAATATGTAGAACATAATACAGCATTTCATAACAGAACTGATAGTGCAAATAAATATTCTAGCTGTAGGTGGTTTCCCTGCAGAAGATTAAAGTTCAATTTATGTTGTTATACCTGCTAAATGGTGGTGATAAAATTAACTAATATCTATACATCCATGAGAATGGATGTTTTTAAGTATAATAAACATACTTTCTCTTATTATACTGCAAATCGTGAGCCTTCTTTTCATGTTTTGTGAGGATAAATATTTTATAGTAATGTCATGTGAAAATAATATATGAAACTAAAAATCAGAGGACTTGATAAGCATAGAAATATTTTACTCTGTGCTTTTGATGGTCCTACCAAAGCCATATGAAGTCAGTAGTAAGCTTCCCTTGGTTTTAACAGGCCTTGAGTGAAGCTGGGGAGCCTCCTGGGGAATTACACCACAAGGGTCTTGAGACCTTGATAGGGTGCCTCTTCCATGCTAGAACATTCCTAAAATGGATCAGAAGGCATTCATTACAAGCAAAACAAGGTTTTGAAGCAGCTTGTTTAGCTTTTGTGTTTACCTAAACACAAAAGATGACTAAAAAGCATCTAAAAGAGTTATTATCTAAGTTGTTAAAGGTTTTGATAAGCTATTAAGCATTCAGATAGCCAATAAATAGTCTATGTGATTTGGTATTTAAGAATATTTATTGGTGTAAGGTACGAGAATAACCTTAAATGTTCTTTCACCCAGCCAAAAGATTAACAAAGTCAGCCAAAAATCTGCATGTATCTTGCTAATAATTGAAACCATGTACAATTTTCAGTACATCTAGTCTTTTAGCAGAGGCAACCGAGGTTATTGAAATGTAGCTGTAGCTGCGAACTAGGACAGGACATAAAGAAAACTGCTCTGACATTACTATCTGCTGATCACCCTCCTAGGCTCTTCTGTAAGTCACTTTGAAATGGAAAATCTTATACTAATTCTGAATTTCAGGTTATATGGAACTTTGGTTTGCAGCAATTTTCTGCTATTGACATGTTGCACCACATTTCCTGCTGGCTTTATGTTGACAAAGGTAGTTCTCTTTTTGCTTCCATCCTAGCAAACAACAGATGTTTGAAGCTGGCACCTACTTGCAGTCATACCATGAAGTATCTGTACAATTCATGGCCTTGTTCCTTCATCTAGATCTAATCAGGCAAACCCCATCTGCATGTGTAGCCAGTTAGGAGGTTCAGATCCAAGTGGCAGCAAGGTTAAGTTAGTGTTTCAAATTAAATCAGAAATTATGATCTGGTGCAGGGAGCCCTTGTCCCAGTCAACTTATTCAGCACTAAACTATTTTCCTCCCATTAGCCTAGAGGCAGCTGAAAGGTAATGCTCACCTTTGTGCCCATTTCTGCTACTTGATCTTACAGACAAGGATTTTTCTTTATCGCTCATCCAGTTCCAGATGTCTGGATGTTGTTCTTAATCCCAGGCTGGGTCTTTGCTGCAAATCAGTTTGACAGCCAACTGCAAAACAGATTTGCCCTGGCATAATTTGGGTAAAATGATGGTTAAACTCAGCAGTAACATTGTTAAGCACTGTACAGATTGAATTGCATATTCATTTTAATTGCATTCTGTATTGAAATGGATGTACTTAGGGCTCCTAAGTACACTTAATGAGTCAGATTAATAGTTAGGAGTTTGTATTACTCTCATTTTCATGTAGGGGATTTAAGAGTAACTACCTACCTGAGTTCTAGTACTCTCAGTTATGACATTATTTTATATTTATCATGAACAATTTAATTACCACTGTCATTGTATTGAGAATAGCGGAACAAATTACAGGTCCCTTGTATCTTCCTGCATATACTTTCACCTTGTGGTCGACTGGTAGAAGTCTGGGGTATATAATATTCTGAAAATTACAGAATTACGTTTAAATCTCTATTTATCAAACCCTAACCTGATGAATCAATATAGAATTTTCTACTCGGCTCCCACCTAATGAAGGGTTTTCTGAACAAGCCTGTCTTAAAAAAAAATTTAAAAGAAAATACATATTACAAAATACAATATCTCTGAATATATGTATTCAGAGGTATTGTGGCTCTCCTCTGCTATGGGAACTTAGCCAGTGGGGTTGCTTACCCAGATAACTTTTCATGGACTGGTATACCCTATGAACTCCCTACAGTAAATGAAGTCTCAGCCACATGTGAATTAAGATAGAAATGAGATATTAAGTGTTACAGACTTCTGTTCTTCTGATTCTTGGGGAAATTATGCATGTGTTTTGCCTACAAACATGTTTTGAGAGAGTGGGAAAGGAGAAATACAGCATAAGCTAGAACAGCCGATAATCACCTATTAATATATGTGTCAGAAGATTTGGATTCAAATTCTTTCCTTGTTTTGACAGAAGTGTCACATCATCATCCTATCCAAAAAAGATGTTCCAGATGCTTATTCAAACAAGATTTGTAGTTCAGCCCATGCCTCTCTCTAAAGGAAAAATAAGCCTCCCAAACAGAAACTCAACATTCCACTGTTCCAAGGGTAGTAAAACTGTGTCTTCATGATGGCAATGAATCTATTTTCTGCTAGTATTCTGGGTCATTTTAGAAAGCTCTTCCTGAAATCTGTGTTTCTGTAAGGATTCTCTGTCAGCAGACAAGGAAAATGATGTTGAAATCTGCTGGGACTGGCGGCAGTTACGTCTGTGGAAAAGGTGGCTCTCTTTTTAACTCTCACTGGATATGGCTGTCAAAGGCTTGAGTACTGATTCTCTGAAGAATTTGTTTAGATCTGGAGCAGCTCTGCAGCTCCCTGCTGCATGTGGACTTTGCTCTTCAGCACAGAAGAGCCTGGCCTTTTTCCAAATCTTCAGGCACAGGTCATTGAAATGATCACAGTACTGAAGGTGAAGGCTTTTCTAGTCATCACTGATTCTACCAGAGCCATCTGTGTTAAGCAGATTGAACACTGGCTTGTTTCTCCGAGAAAGTGGGAGGAGGGATTGCAGATGAGCATTTAGGGAAAAGTCTGTAGTTTAAAAGCTGGATTTCTGAAATGAAAACTACTACACAACTCTGCTCCCAGGAAAATCACTCTTTATTAGAAAGCAACACAGACTTAACTGGCATTCAGTTAAGGCAACATGAATACAAATGATTTACTTGTAACTCCTTGGAGGGAAGAAGTGGGTGTTTCTATAGGTGGTAAAATCCTTCTTCACTTTCTGAGTATACTGGTTTTATTTTAATAATAAACAATTTCTCACCCTTTTTAATATTCTGCATTGTGATTTATTATACTATAAATATAAAAAAAAGGATCTGATTCTATTAGAGTTAGGAAAGGCTTTAAATTAATACAGGATTAAAGAATATGTGTAATTTACAGCCTGGTCTTGCCTTTATCTAAGTGATTATTAGAGTTTCTGATCGGTAAAATGAAATATCCCTACTCTGTATCACATGTATCATGGTCTTATCTTGATAGAATATAGACTTCAGTAGCAGTGACTTGCTTACACAACAGTGTGAAGCAGATGGAGAAAATTGAGTATGGCTGTACTTATCTCCAGAAATAAGACGGGTACACTGAAGAGCAGCAGCCCCAAACCCATCCTGCTTCGTTAGGCAGCTGAAGGAAACATAGGAAAAATTACAGTCACATTATCCGGCTTACAAAAGTTTTCTAAAATACATAGATGTTAAAAGTAGACCAAGACATCTGACTTGCCAAAAGTTATGAAACAAGTCCAGGCAATGTTTGTTTGTCTCCTAAGACAAAGTCTTTGTTACCAGAGAAAAGACAGATTCTGGAGCTTGCCTTGCCTTCCTTTGCCACGCTAATTCTCCCAAGGCCATTCAGCTCCTGGGCCTTTAGTTTCATTAGCGTGTTTGTCTGAGGCACCAACATGCTGAATGTTTTGAGAAGCAGAACTGGAAAGAAAAAGGAAACAAAAATGCAACAACTGTGCTATGCACATAGGCCATACCCACACCTGCTGGGGAACTGGGCTTCACAAAGGATGTAGTCCAGTCCCGCTGAGAGCTAGCAAAATCCTAGTCACTTTGACACATAAACTTCCATCCAAGAGAAGTGCAGGACTCTTAAAACTCAATTTTGATTCATGTGATATCTAACACACATCTGTAAAGGAAAACAAAGGCTTGAAATGTAAAATTTAGTTCCACAGTTTGACTCTCATTCCTAAAACTTATGTTGATCAGGTCCGTGTGGGGTTTTGTGGTTGGCTTTGATTGTTGTTTTTTTTAACTTTCAGAATGCTTGCTCTAGGACTTGGATTGATCCATAAGGAATCTGGCCTATAAGGAATATTTAAAGTCAAAGAGCATTACAGAAAATTTGCTATCTTTCTGAATTTTAGCCAGCTGTTTGATGTATAACATTGGCAGTTTAAGGTTCCTGCTGAATTTTTAACCCATTTGGAAAATAAATCAGAGACTTGAGTGGGACTTCTCTGATTTACACCAGCTGGGAATTTGACCCTGAGGCTTTTAGAACAGGCTAATAACCAATCAATAAGAAAACCTTTCAGTCGGTGTGTGAAAAGTAGCACTCGTCTGCCAGTTCATTCCCTGGCTTTCCTGGTGGAATGTTTGCGAAGACAATTGTCTCAGCATATTTAGTGGCTGTCAAGGTGGTAGCAACATGTTCTGCTCCAAGCAGCTGCTATGGCTTCACGTGGTTTTGGGGACAAAGAGGAAGGAGCCTGGATGTACGTGTAAGGAGGAGAAATGGTAATACAGACATATGGGACTTGTATGCTGGGATCATTTCTCTCGGTAGGTGGATAGGGAAAGGCAAATGACTGACTGTCAATACAGAGCCAAAGGAAGGAGCCTGACTGACTGTGTCAAACTGATACCCCACATGTCATCCCAGGAACCACTATTAATCAAAACAGGTCTTACAACAACAGTGTGCCTACAAGTAGCACCAGCTCTCTGATTCTAACCAGATCCCTAAATATGCACAGGAAGAAGGGCAGTGCCAGAAAAGGATGATCTGCATATGATGCTGAGGTATCGATGCTCAGTGTGTTGACCAGGTATATAACAAATAGATAGCAAAAGTCAAATACCCAACCTGAACAAGTGCTCAGCACGAGTCTGGACAACATCTGTCCCCACCGAGGGTCCACAGTATTATTGGAGGTGTTGACAATAATCTGAGTACCAGCTTCAAGGGCATTTATAACATTTGCTGTAAAGGGTAATAGCATTTGCCCATTTGCTTCTGCTGCCTGTAGTCCTAACATTTTGTCTTGCTGACTTGATGGATTAGGTGCATAATTGCATGGTATTTTGGGGGTAAAACAGAATGTTCAAGGCCAAACGGAAGACCTAAAATAATCTTAGGTCTAGTTTTCTACTTTTCCACAGTGTCTGCATATATGCAGTGGCTGGTAAGCTGCTCCTATCAGACAGCCCAATACTGATATAGTAACACAGTGTCATGGTTTAAGCCCAGCGGGTAACTCAGAACCACGCAGCCTCTCGCTCACTCCCCCCCCCACTTCCTTTCCCTCGTTCCCGGAGGGATGTGGAAGAGAATTGAAAGAATGCAGCTCCCATGGGTTGAGATAAGAACAGCCCAGTAACTAAGGTATAACACAAACCACTGCTGCTACCACCAATAATAATAATGATAAGGGAAATAACAAAGGAAGAGAATACCACCTCTCACCACCCGCTGACTGATACCCACCCCGACCCGAGCAGTGATCTCGCCCTTCTGGGTAACTGCCCCCAGTTTATATAGTGGGCATGACATGCTGTGGTATGGAATACCCCTTTGGTTGGTTTGGGTCAGGTGTCCTGTCTCTGCTTCCTCCCAGCTTCCCCTCCTCCCTGAAGATCGTGACACTCAAAAAGTCCTTGTTCAGAGTAAACATTACTTAGCAACAACTAAAAACATGGGTGTTATCAGCGCTGTTCCCAGGCTGAAAGTCAAAACCACAGCGCTGCTCCAGCTACTAAGAAGGAGAAAAATGACTGCTGCTGCTGAACCAAGGACACACAGTAGTGTTGTTCACTTCATCTGTTCTTGTTAATGTTTTTTTTCAGTCATATGAAGAATGAATGGAACAGGCCATTTAAAAGATGGCACATTGGCATCTCCCCATCTTGGATTCCTACCTCTCAGCAGCTTGGCTTGTGCAGCAGGTCTGCTGGTCTTGGCTGGGTCTGGAGCAGCAGGCACACAAATGGCCCAGGTTGAATTAGCTATTTTTAAGCTTATTTCTGTATCAGCAGAAATTGGAAGCTGATATATAACTCCAAAAGAGCATCAAATCTCTGTCAAATCCACTCCCACACTAAGCTCACATCCCATTTCCCTGAAATTAAAGCTTTACTCAGAGAAATCAGCTCCAGGTGGATGAATTTCCTAGAATGTGCATTCATTAGTTACTACTGGCATAGCACAGTGAAGGTGGAGAGCGTTACACAATCAACTAATAATGTCACTAATATGTGCTATTATTAAGGCTATTAAGATAGAATTGGCATTGTAGAAAATATGGTGTCATTAAATACGTATTAGGGCTTTTTAATGAACTACCAGCATGACTGGTTCCATGCAGTCTTGGCAGGCAATTTTAGAGGAACACGTTCACTTCCCAGCTTTGTAGTGCCAGGACTGTATTCTGTGGTGGGGTTTGAAGGCAGAGAGCAAGGGCATAGTGTGAAGCCAGGCCTTGGGCATAGTGCTGCAAGCAGTCTGTGCTCTCTGGGGCTGCCTGCACCCTCGGCTGCTTGCACTGTGGTCTATCTGCACCTTGGGCTGCAGCACTGTCACCCTCCACATGCCAGTGAGCTCCGGGACAGGGAAAAGAATGGCTGTGACATGAACCTGAGCTGTGTCCAGATGGGGCGTCTGAACAGTGCAAAGCCCTGGAAAAAAGAGGAAGGTAAGGGTGAGATGTGACCTTTGGGACCCAGTCTGCTCTGCAGTGGGTTGAAGCACTGGCAGGTGAGTGGCTGGGCTACTTAGTGGTTGCCATTAGATAATTCCTTGGCTGGTTTATTGGCAGCTAGCTTTGCTAGTTCCCACACAATTGCCATTGCTTTTCCATACTTGGAGGATTTCCTCCAGTGCTGGCCGGCAGAGTGTGGAGTACAGAAGAAATAATAGTTTTCATTTCTGAAGGAGAGTGTTTGGCTGGGGTTAGTTTGCAAATGGGTTTCTCCAAGCATGCCCACTTTTTCTGGCTGAAAATTTTGTCTGGCATTTCCAATCATGTTCATGGCTACAGATGGGCTCTGATACGTGACATTTGAACACTGAATATGACCATTTCAAGAAATGGCATGTCTATTTTGTACATGCTACAGATCCAGTGTATCTCAGACACAGCAGATCAGCCATAACACTTCTGCCACAGAAAACCAGCACTTCCCAGAAGGTGCTGGACCACTGCTCAAGCCACACTAGGTTTAATCTATGTGGTGTGGAGCAACGACTGAAAACTCATAAAGCCAAATGTCAATAAGAGCTTAATGCCTGTTGTTTTAAATAGTTAGTGGCTTTTAAGTCCCTCATATAATGATTCAAAGAAATACCTGTTCTGTTATAGCCTGTCCAGCCCGTGAATCTTGAAATGCTATACAAAGGCCATAAACAACCATTTTACAATAGTCAAACTGTAGTCCAAAAAGACAGTCTTGCATCTGGCTGATGGCTGAGCCAAGAACAGGACAAGAGCCTCTGGACCCTAAATGAGGGTGCTACCCCCAAAGACAAAGCATGAACAGGATCCCACCTTACCACTAAATATTGCAGCTGTACATATAATCATAGAATAGTTAGGGTTGGAAAAGACCTTAAGATCCAACCCCCCTGCCATAGGCAGGGACACCTCATGCTAAACCATGCAACCCATGGATCTGTCCAACCTGGCCTTGTACACCGCCTGCAAAAGAAGACATCCTGAAGCACAGCACGGGGAGGGCCCAATGGCAAATGGTCCTTTCTTTGCCTCAGAAATCTATAACATTTCCTCTGGGGTCTTTCTCATGCTTTTTTTCAGCACTTGAGGTTAAAAGCACTGGCACAGTTCTTGTCAAGTCAGTGTAGTTATGGCAGCGTATATCTGTTGAACTCCTGATGTGATCTCAGCAATGCAGCTAAACATCAAGAATGATACCAGACCTATGGTCTATCTTTACTGGGACCTATGGTCTATATCTTCCATTCATTCAAATAAACAAGCAAAACAAAAATCACAGTCAGAATTGCATAAAAAGGACTAACACCGTGAACTGCAATCAGCAGGGTTTGTCAGAGTTTGCCAAGTGAAGCTCTGAGCAGTTTAACTGTCTTAACTGGTTTAGTTAAACTACTTCATATCCTTTCTTGGATGCTTTTTAACTGGTAACAGTTGCTTTAATTCACCAGCGCTGCTCCTGTACACCCCACGCTGCAGTGGTGGAAACAAACCCTCCCTTGGTACTCACATTCAGGCATATGGTACCACTGGGAGAAAAGCTGTGAACCTCCCACGTGCCTCCTATGTGTGGTTAATGTTTATTTAGTCACAGTATTAAAACCTGAGCTATAGATACATAAGCGCTGTGAGAACTGTCTTGTCTACTTGCTGAAAATGTTATTGCGTATACAGAACTCAACATAAAGGAACCACACTCTATGAAAAGGTATTTCACTATGTTACCACCAAACCTATGAAATAGAAACCTTTAGCTGTCGCAGATTAGCTTTATTCACCTGGTTTGCCTAATTGAACACAATGCAGTACCTGAATTAAAATCTTTACATTTTTATGCTCTGTATTTTTTAGGGCTAGGTTAATGAATAATGCCCGCAATTTTACTGAGTTATCTGAGTGACCTGATCTCTCTGCCCTGATCAATCCAATTCTCTCAAGCAAGCTTCAAGGCAAGTGGTAATGGGGAAAAATATAAAATTTGCCTTTTAGAAATTTTCTCTCAAATAAAATGTGCTGTTTCCTCAAGAGGCTCTTTCAAGAAAACTTGCTCATTAAAATATTAATTGGAAACAGGCATAAAAGGGTCACAAACAGAGTCACATATCTGTTGAAATCTGCCTAGAGGAATGTGATTCTCTAGTTTCTCAAATAGACTGTAACACTGATTGTAGCACTGATTTCATTGCACTGAAAAACACGGCAAGATAACCTTCCTAATCTTCTCTTTGCTCAGCAGAAGGTTTGGTGGTGTAGAAATGAACAAATAAAGTGAGAGTTATGACGTTTTCATATTATTTCCTGGGAAAAGACCACTTCCAAAACAAGGAAAACCTTTCTGGTAACAGAAAATGGAAGAGTGACGTCACCTTTACTTATTGCGGACTTCACTATTGAGTGTATATTTTTACACAATACAATCCAAATTTTTTTCCAGGATGACTCAAGAGATAGGAAAAAAAAAAAAAAAAGTTTTCTTGCTGTTTGCCTTGGTAACTGTGCATCCCATTGCTGACTTCTAGGCCTCCGTGTTCTGAACGGTTCCGAGCCCCTTCCTGTGCTATGGGCAGGAGCCTGGGCAGCTGGTGGAGTAGCACAGCAACAACCAAAACAACAGCACAGCAACAACCAAACTCCTCCATGTGATTAGCCTGGCCATGCAAGGAGAGGGAATCAGAAATGCAGTCCATTTATACTGGCAGATGTTACTCTGCTTCGCTCCTGCTCATGAGGAGCAGGATTTGTACACCTCCTTGACAGCTACTTCTGCTGGATGGGGTTTCAGAGTAATCAGGAGACCATTTCTGAGTCTGCAGCAGCATACTGGCATATGGGCAGAGCCTTTGTAGATGTGCTAGAGCTGCCCAAGCTGTAGCATTGCTTGCTGGTGAGCTGCGTCTAGTTTGACTACGGAGGCCTGGTGCACTAGCTCAAGAGGAGTCCAGTGAAAAGTACAAACACACTCACTGCAAGCCTCGTCCATCGCACTTCTGACTCGTGCTGGTGTTTCAGAAGCATGTAAATTTTCCAGTGATGGGTTTCATTCTATTTACATCTCTGATCAGGAACTTCAGTTTTTACATGGCACAGGGTGCTTCTGTCTGCGTACCGAGAGCCTTCACCCCTCCCGATTTCAAACACTGGAGGAGGTTGGGATCGCTTTGTTTGCCGTGCCAAGGAGTACATGCTGTAACAAGTGAATGTGGGCATAAGTGGTGTGCCACAAACTTCACTCTGCGCTACTTAGGGAAGGACTGGAAGAACTGGATTTCTGCCAGCCAATATAAAGGTAGGGTAGGCTGGGAACAGGCAGTTCTGGTAGCTCTCTCCTGCAGAGCCTTTTAAGCAGCAGATCTCATCAGAACCAGGTAAAGAACCTCTGCATGAATTTGTTTATTTTGGTTTAAGCTTGTTACTGTTTGACCTGGGTCATTCCTGAGCAAAGGATGGGATTCAGGTATATCCCACCTGACCTCCAGCTGCAGTCCCAAAGGGACATGGGACTTCTGTGCATCCTGTGTCATACCTGCCAAGCCCATAGAGATACCTGGAATAGAACAGGGTAGTTATAACGTACTGTATAAATCTCACCAATTGTTTTTACAACTTTTTGCACTGAGGCTTTTGGGTTATAGTCTGCATAAACTTGTTTTTAGAAAAGAAATGGCTGTGTCCTAGTGCATGGGGACACTCACAAAGATTGTTTTGCTGTGCTTTCTAATAGATGTGGACTGGTAGCAACCACACTGAGCCATGATGCTTACACCTAGCATGCAGATGTTACCAGACCCCTAATAGACTTCTACTCAGGTATTTCCCAGCACTCCAGACTGCTACATTCCTTTAGCATATCAGGCTTTCCCAGTAATGTCTCTGCTTGACCCAACCCCTCTTGCCAGCTGGCTACGTGGAGACCTACTTCACATCTACAATTTGGTGGGATTCTCTGAAAGTCTCATCTATGTGACCAGCTGAGAGTGACTTGCCAAGCATCTGTAAAGCATATCTGCCGGATATCTAAGGGAGATACTGATGAACACCAACACTATGTATTTTAGTCAAAAGCCTGGTATTGTAGGAAATGGATTTGAAAGACCTGTTTGCTGCCTTTGTTTGGGAGCGGAGATTTCAGCCCAGGCCTCCTGCACTTCTGACTAGGCTTGGTGAATCCTTAGGTAATGATGCAAAAAATAAGATCTACTTTTGGTGAAACATTAGAGTGGAAAAAATAGTGAGCAAATTCCTTGCAGATACAATATGACTGTCTTCTCAGAGCAGTAAGCTAAAGATGAGGTTTCTGGGGCTCAGTGCCAGCTGCTCCAGGAGGGATGGGCAGCCACAGGTGATCCCAGCATGGGCCTTGCCCTCATCAAAAGGCACAGCCCCTATAGCCAGGTGCTGGTAACAGGCCCACTGACAGAGCCAGAGGAGGCAAGTGATGAGCCAGGTCTAAGGGCTGTCCAGCCCAGTCAAGAGCAGCAGGAGACGGAGCCAGAGATGAGACAACAGTGTGGGCCCAAGGCATCCATGCAGGAAATAGGGCCAGAGATGGGGCTGGAGTCAGGCACCCCTCCTGCATCTCTGGGGCAAGGACCAACAGCCCCAGGCTAAGCTAAAATGGGGCTCCAGGGCCATGGGCTGAACTGGAGGGAGGCCCCAGGGGAGGCTGGGCAGAGACAGAAAGACCATCAGTGCCTTCAGGGGCTGTGGCAGAGAAGTGTTTGAACCCATTGAACAGTCACCAAGACAGCAAAGATAAGGGCTCCATGCATGATACTAAGTGTATCCATGACGCACAGTGTTTGGACTCAGTGACATAAGTACTTTTTCTAACATCTTGGTGCAGCAGGTTGAAGGCTCAGGTTCCCTAAACGCCCAGAGATGTGCCCTAGCTGGGTGTTTATCTTGAGAAAGGCAGGGCAGAAGAGTTTCTTGAAGCCAAGAAGAAATACATTTAAAAACAAATCCCTGTAAAGTGAGGGCACTGCAGGCTGCTGAGGAAGTGCTGGATTAAGACCTCTTGGAAACGCTCTGGCTTCAGTCTTTGCCATCCTTTATGGACATATGAAAGTCTATGATTGTTTTTCACCTTCAAAAGGTTTCTTAATTCATCATCGTGATGTGCTGTGGAAATACTAGCACCAATTGCTCCTAATACAATTTCTTTTTGTGACTGGAATTTACATATTTCTTAAAGCATTGTCTGCCTCATTCAACCTTAGGATTGAATAGAGGCAGGTCAGGAATATACAGTAATAGAAATATAAGGAAAATGAAAACCGATTTGAGGGAACCTTTTTTAGCAGCAAGCTAAATTAAGCAAAAGATTAGCTCTACCACTCAGATTCTCTGCTGACAAGCTTGGAAAATCCTCCACATCACTTAGCATCTCAAATGCGCAGTCCACCCACTTTTTAGCACATTTAAGCACAAAGCTTCTAACTAGCCAGAAAAAAATGAAGCAAGGGCTTTATGCACAGAAATAGCAAGCAACTTAAAATTCACACAGCTTCCTTTGGGAAAAAAATAGTTGAATTCTGTGGGAAGTATCTACTAAAAGCTGTTCTTGGAAGATACTGAGCATCATTTCACAAATATATTGCTCAATCTGTCAAATTTATTTACACGTACACAGACAGGCCTGCTATAAACATTACAGCACTGGTTACTGCTCTTAACAGCGTTAGTGTTGATAACAAGACTGTGTTTGAATCTTCTTGTACACAGTGATTCCCACTGGTCTGGCATTGTCTATGGGAAAATATGCACTTAACAGACATAAATTTTGGATTCAGTACCAAAAACAACTCTCAGAATCGACACGTGCTCAAGATGTTGCCTTCCTGCTAAATTAATGGCAACAGTAAAGGTAGTGGTATTTTGGAAAGTCGCATTCCTCTGTTAGAGAGACACAGGAAGGAACGTGGTGCTGGCAGTTAGATAAACTCTATTGGTACAAAATGATGGAGCTTGTTAATCTTTGCCAGCTCATGCTAATGGCAATAAAGCAAGTGCTGTAACTTAGAAGTGTTTATCAAGGTACTGCAACCATCTTTTATGCAGTTGAGCTATAAATGAAATAAAATTGGGTTTTGGGCTATTACTACACCACCTATTTTTGATGTAAGAGAACATCTTACAGCCTGAACAGGGCCTGCTGTATCCCTGTTTATCTGCACACCGGGGGCCACATGTTACGATAAGTTTGTGTTTACCATTAGTTCAACTAGTAGGTAACGTAAGGAAGCAAGATTTCAGAAATGAGAATGGAAAGGGTTTTTTCATTAAATCATAGTTTCATCTGTCAAGATAGATACACCTCCCTCCTTTTCATAAAGGGGTGAGTAGCAAAAGGAGAAAAGCACAACAGGTAGGGTAGAAATGCAGGGTTAGGGTTTCAGTTGCTTTTCTCCAGGATTAATGCCCTGAAGGGCAAGGCTCTGGCCCTGGCATAACCCCAGCTCAGAGCACTCACCAGCTACAAAGGTGCAAATCCTGCTCCTGCTGCGGGTTGAGGTGTGAGTGCCCTGGGCCAGGTTTGGCCTTCAAAGACAGGGCAGCAGCAGGACTTCAGAAAGAAGCCCACAGGCAAACCTTGGGGGAAAGCAGGAAAATATTTGTAACAACTGTGAGAGATCTTTATTTTCAACTGCATTTTCCAGCAGTCATGTCCTCTTATTTCCAAGGGATCCGGATAATGCAACCCAGATGCTTCTCTGGCTATCACTTTAAAGACTCCAAAGATTTTTTTCAGTCAGGAAATGAAAAAATCCTTTTATAGCAGTTTCATTTCAACAAATGATTTTGCCTTCAGCTTTGTAACTTCTAACTAAATACAAAATGAAAATGAAAACGTCATTTGAAATAGCAAACAAACTTCTTTTCCAAAATCTTTCGATATTGTTGCAACTTTCTCTCCCTTTTCACTGAGATTTTGTGTTGGAGAAAAAGTAAACAATTTCATACATCTCAGATATATGTTTCATTAAAAGTAGTGACCTTTTTTAATGCAAACCAGTTTTTCTAGCGGCTCTACCTCCTGCACGTCAAATACTAAAGTCAAACTACCCTTTAAAACATTTGCTGGATGCATTCTGCAGAATGCTGGCTATCATTTGCTCATTTCCACCTGGGCAAAGGGTGTTTAACCTCTCACAGCCTAAGACATTTAGAATGCAAACAAACGGGCGATGGGGATATTTTTTCTAACATTTAGAGTGCAGACTCTGCAATCTGTGTTTAAGAATGTATTTTACCAGCTAGTTCCAACTGATTTAAATAGAACGTAGGCTTTGAAATGCTTTAAATACTTAAGTGGCTCTGTGGGCCTAAACCTTACTCTCCAGTCTAATGGGTATTGATAATGGTGATTCAGGGATTACAACACTGAAAAAGGTATGAGAAATACCTTCCAAACTCTAGTAAGAATCACAGCTAGAGAAGAAGGTTGAGGAACAGCCACCTGCACCTTTCAGCGATCCTTGGCCAAAGCCTAAAGAAAACTAAGTTTGAACTCTTAGGAAAGAAAGGAGAGTTTTCTTTTGGCTGTCACAGTCCATGCTCCTTGCAATAATTCCAGGTTTTTTTAAACTGGAAATAGAAACAGTGAGAAAATGGCACAAGATATCCTGCTCTGATCCTACCTAAATCAAGAACTGAGAAATTACTGGAAACTGCATTAGAAAACCTTGCCTAGGAAAATTGCCTGGTTCAGGAAACTTCGATGAGTTGCAGTTACAGCTGGACAGCTTTTTTCAAGCTGAACAAAGCTGCTGAATATTCAGGTCTCTGAATTTCCTCTTATTTATGGAAATATTTTTTTAAATATTTATCCTTATGTATGCAAAACCATATTTTATACATTACCCAACAACTGAGGCAGTACAGAATGTCTAGCATGTGAAAATGTCACAAAACCAGACATTGTTTCTTCTGGCTTTGGCCAGAATTGAAGGTTCTTCTTTTTGAGGCTTGAATGCTGTTAGTTTTCTGCACTGCAAAGAGCAAATACGTCAAAAAACTTGTCCTCTTAGGGCCACGAGCCAGCTGTTCCCCTCTACCACATATAAACTGCAAAACTCAACAAAACACCGCAATCCCCTGCTACTGTTGCATTTGCTACTGCTTCAGCAAAACTACAAAACTATTCTTCCCCCTCAATTTTCTGCTTTACTTCTGCAGGAATTCTCTATATTCCGTATCAAAATGTTATATCCAGCTAAGTTCAATGCTAGACATCCACCCATCGGCAAATAGCTGCTTCTGAAATGCTGCTTGGCTGACATATACCCCTGTGAGGTGAGCAGGAAAATAAGGTTTTCTTTCTTGTAGCAAAACCTTTGTGTGAGTCTGTTCCACATTGTCCTGCAGGACGCAGCTAGTTAAGAATACCAACAACAGCTCCAATAGCTAATGGGCTTGTAAGCTGATTTGCATAATGAAAAATCTATATTAATGCTAATTAAATTGGAAAAAATATTTGAAAGAAAATGTATTCTTCTCTTTGGAAAATAGTAAAATATGTGGAAAATTCATATGATCACTTTATTGCCAAAAAGACTGAGTATCGGGCTAAAGGTGGGGGAAAAGATAATATTATTGTATTATAAAACACAGTGATCCAAAAGAAAAATGTAGATCAAATCTTAGGAAAAGTTTAGATAGGGTCCAATAGTACTGTGAATTCTTTGTGCAGAAATATTTAAACTGTTATTTTCCATACAGACATGTCAGAGACATGGTTACCAACTATGCAGGGAATCCAGTGCACCCACATCTGCAGGCTGGATCTTCTGAAGATGGAGATAGCACAGAGTGAGTGCTGGAGACAGGACAATTAATCCCTTGTACCAGGACACATGCCAGCTACTCAATACCTATATTTGAGGGATCTTACACACCAGGCCCCATCACTTCCCTCCATAAATATAAATCACACACTGTTCACCAGTGCACTAATAGTTGCTATTACTCTTGCAACTGTCCACAAGGACAGGGATGGAATAATGACAAGATCAGAGGAGGAGTGGAACCAGAAAGGAGGAGTTCAAGCAGGTTTGTAGCGATTCCTTTCAAAATATCTTGCACTTTGGGCCCTGAAAAGCAGCAAAAGCAGGGATTTTGGCTGCAGCCCTTGTGTATGTGAACATGTGAGGAAGTGTGGGCTTAACTCCTCTGCCTGCCTGTTCCTCTGAAGGGACAAGAAGGAATGCAGCTACAAGTTAGGTCACACCGTGTAGCCTGGCTACCTCATCTGAGCATCTGGGTCGCTAAAACATGGCTGCCAAAAAGGAGAGTGCGTGGCTCTTTGCCTCCTGCCCACGTTAGTTGTCTCTGAAATTGGTACTCATGGGTCCTGAGCAGCCTCCTCACTGTAATAAAGAAACTTCAAACAGCATCCTGTCTCCCCACCCAGGAACAGCACTGACTGTGAATGACCCCTGAATGTTTGTGGCTTTAGGCATTTTGCTGCCTGACACATCTCATCCTTTACTGACCTAAATTCACATTTTGCTTCAGGGCATTCATGGAAGGCTGACTCCACTTTGAAGATAGAAATGTTATAAATGTCAAACACCCCTATGATTGTTTACATGCAAACATACATTGTATCAGTCATTTACATTATAGCAATCAAAATGATAAGGTCAGAATTAAGCAAGAGGTCAAAAGTCAGCATTTTGTGCCTGAAAATAATGTGCCACTGAAAAACGTGACCAACACTAAGCTGAGCTCAGGTAGAATGACTGATAGACATCATATATCCTTTCCTTGGATGTGGGACATGGAGCTTTCAAAGCTATGATGAAGTTGTTACACACTGCCTTCCTGTGGCTCCTGAAAAGATTTTCACTCCAAGTTTCACCATCAAAATGCATTGCTGCAGACCAGTTGTTCCTGTGGCCCATTTGCAAAGCAATTCTCTCCCTCAGCTCATGGCAATTTAACAGCCCTATTCCACTGAATTCTTTACATTCTCAATCTTCAGGTAACTCATGAGCCTGTTTCCTCTCATAGCAGAGCCAACGAAAAAAGTGCATTAATTTTGATGGCACAGGATTGGATCCTTGGGCAAGGCATTTTATCAGCTTTTCTCTCAGGATTTTTTTAGAGCTGGTAATGAATGCAGTAACTAAATGCATTTACTTGACCTCCTCAGTCAATATACATTTATTCTATTTTCTTTGTTCCTTCCTATCAGCAACCTGTGATTGTTTAGCATTTGGTTGCCTTTTTTACTCTCCCATCCTACTTCTGATTTGCTCTTTAATAAATTCTCCCAGGTAAGGCCAAGTTCTCTTCCTTTCCCCCCTTTATTAAGAAAACTCATGGTGTAAGAAGGTGCTGACTCTTTTTAACCTCTATTTCCATTCTGCAGGGGGTTGGTTTTACCTTGCATGAACAAACTCAGTGTTATTCACAAATGAAAGCAAGAAAAGATCTACCTGTGCTTGAGTTTCCCTCGGAGACAAGAAGAGCCACTGAATAAGTAAATTGTATTTGCTGGGACCCAGAGTACATTTTCTGCATTAGCAGCAGTTCTCAGGAAATTAGCTGTAGTAAATTGTTCAAGTTTCACAGGCCAGTGGGCACAGCGTAACTTAGTGGTAACAATCAGAAGAGGAAAAATCTTTCTCCCTCAAGGAAACATAGATATTTGGAGAAAAATAATATAAAGGAGTTGTTCAGTGAAAGAACTGTATATAGGAACAGCAATGCTGAGAGAGAATAACGACTCCCAAACTAGCGGCTTCATCTAACAGCAAAAGAATTGCAATTAAATTTTATGTAGTGGTGGGACATCATCGAGCAGTGTCCTTGTATTTGCAGGGACCCTACCTCAAAAATATGCTAAGCATTATAAGCAACTTAGATTAAAAGAATATAACTAGGAATTGAAGAGACCACTATATATATCAAAAAAAGATAAAAATGCCTGACTACACCGTGATTCCTGGTCAATGAGGACAAAATCATAGGCTATAATAAAAATTGCCTTGTGTTGTCAAAGCTTATAAATAAAAACAGTGGATTAAACCTGCAGAAGGAGGGAAAGTCTGGTTAATACTAGGCAAAAATGAAAGTTGTAAGATTATCTTGTTCTATGGGAAGCATTTGAAAAGAGTACACGAAGCAGGGGATATACATACAGTTTAAAATAACTAAATGACCTATTAAACTTTATTTCACCTGGAAGATTCTTACGGCTATAATCAGAGAATGAAATGTGATTAACCTCAGTATTAGAGAAGAGATTCAGAGCAGCCCTGCAGAGAAGGACTTGGGGGTGCTGGTCAATGAGAAAATGAACATGAGCCAGCTTCAGTGTGCGCTCGCAGCCCAGAAAGCCAACCGTATCCTGGGCTGCATCAAAAGGAGCGTGACCAGCAGGTCGAAGGAGGTGATCCTGCTCCTCTACTCTGCTCTCGTGAGACCTCACCTGGAGTATTGTGTGCAGTTCTGGTGTCCTCAACATAAAAAGGACATGGAACTGCTGGAACAAGTCCAGAGGAGGGCCACGAGGATGATCAGGGGACTGGAGCACCTCCTGTATGAAGATAGGCTGAGGAAGCTGGGGCTGTTCAGCCTGGAGAAGAGAAGGCTGCGTGGGGACCTCATAGCAGCCTTCCAGTACCTGAAGGGGGCCTATAGGGATGCTGGGGAGGGACTCTTCATCAGGGACTGTAGTGACAGGACAAGGGGTAACGGGTTAAAACTTAAACAGGGGAAGTTTAGATTGGATATAAGGAGGAAATTCTTTCCTGTTAGGGTGGTGAGGCACCGGAATCAGTTGCCCCCGGGGGGGTTGTGAGTGCTCCATCCCTGGCAGTGTTCAAGGCCAGGTTGGACGAAGCCTTGTGTGGGATGGTTTAGTGAGAGGTGTCCCTGCCCATGGCAGGGGGGTTGGAACTAGATGATCTTGAGGTCCTTTCCAACCCTAACTATTCTATGATTCTATGATTCTATCATTGATACTTTCAATAAAATGTTAGCCTGACACCTTGCTCCTGTACAAGAAAAATAGGAAATATTTTATTTAATATGTAAGTTATCATTGCCTGAATTATTTTGGATATGAACTAAAAGAACTGAAGCATTTTAGGCCATCATAACTCATCCTGCAGTTTCCTAATCCCTGCATGCAGAGACCTTCACTTGCAGCCCTAGCACCATTGCCTGCAGAGAGATGCCAGGTTGTTTCATATCATCCATCTGAATTCTCCCACGTTCCCCTTCCAGAACTCATGGGGAGAATGATGCTCACTGTCAAAGACACTTCAGTGTGCTGGGGCAAACTTAATTACACAGGACGTAGGCTGGTTTATACCTGCATATGACGCAGTGCATGACAATACTTGCTGTGTTGCGAAATGAATGGCGAGCGCTACCTTACTCATGCATGATGTAACCATTAACTCAAGGGCAATCACAGAGGAAGCTATAAAGGAGGTAAAATCAGTAGAGCATGGATACTATTTGCTAAGTGCCAGCTGTTAATCCAGGGTAATGAGTTAATTTTTAAAGGAAGAACTTGCCACGAGAGAGTTGTGCATGCTCCCACAGCTCCCAGATGGATTGCACCTTGCTGGGATATGGAACCCGGTCTGGGAGCAACGGTGAGGATGGTGCCAAGCTATTTTTCTTTCTGAGCTTGTCTGTTGTCAGTACCTATTTTGCTACATTTTATGACTCCTGCTTCCAGATGGCAATTTACAGCTTAGCTGAATAATAATAATAAAAAAGGTAATTTTTCTCCCTGTTTTGCAGATACATTCTCTAATTGTGATAAACAATGTGTATCACAGCAAATGTATATTGTGTGCCGCTGAAAGGGCATGGGCAGCACACTAGGCTGATTTTTCCCAGGTACACTTTTACTTATGGTGGTGCAGAGAAGAGACTGAAGGAATACCAGCTGTTTTCTTCCCTCTCCTGCTACACGACTGGCTGATACCCCATGTGTTCATCCATGTGTCTGGTGGAAGGGCAGCCATCTCAGGCAGACCAGGACAGTATCTGTTAGTGGGTTTCTATGGGGCAGTTCCTTTACTTTGGTTTTCTTTAGCATGTGTTTTTTAAAGTAAATTAATTTAAAAGGGTGGCTCCTTTGCTTGTGAAGTATTTTGGGTCAATCTACGGGTAGTCAATCTATAACAGAAACTACCTTTAAACTGTTTCTTTATGTTATGGGGAGATGAATGAGTGGCTGGTGAAAGCACTCATGAAACCCTCAGGATCTGTTGTCATTCCTCATTTTCTAAAACTAGATTTCTAGCCCCACTGCTGTAACTCACAAAGCCAAAGGGTTTGAATGTGTGTGTGCTTGTATGTACGAACTCCTCAAGCTACTGGTATCTGCATTTGTTCTCTTCGAGTCACCATTGTGAAATCTGCCCTGGTTGCTGCTAAAACCCTGTGGATGACCATGCTGATGTCCTATATTTGTTCTTTATAAAAATAACTTGTCCAGTTTCTTACTGCAGAAATTTGATAATGATTGTTTATATAGTGGACATCTTTAGAGCTAATTTGGTACAGGAAATGCTTTGATTAAACTGTCTAATGCTGTATGCTCTTTGGAGAAGTTATCAATACCCATGTTTTCATTTTCCTTTCTCTCTTTTTTTCCTTTTAAGTAGGTAATTATTAGAATTTATATAATTTTATTAAAAAACAGGCTACACATCTAGGATTCAGTTATTCAGTATCTTGGAGAAAATGTAGATGAGCCTGTAAACTAGATGGTTGATGCCCCAGTGGATCCTTAGCATGCCTTCAGCCTGAGCACTAACTTTCAGGTTGAATAATTTTGTGTAATGATATTCACATTGTCCTTTATCACATCCTGAGTAGTGCAATATCGTGCAGAAAGTGCTTCCAACTCCTATGGAGAGAAATTGCTTTTCATTTTCTGTGTGAATAACTGACTATTTAGGTCTTGAATTCATCTACATACATTTGATGTACCAATTAGAGACCTGCTCTTGTTAGGTACCATCTGCAGGCAATGGAGAGAGACAGGCACTTGTTCAGGGTGATTCCTCAAGAATCACCCACCATTCAGGATCTGAGATAAACTCAAGAGGTTCCTGCAGAGCGAGTCTATGACAACTGCATTCCTAAAGTAGGCACCTCAGCTACATGCCTGAAGTTGCCTGGGTAAACTGCACTGTGACATTCAGTCCTTATGACTTTAACCATTTATGTGTTAGGTCTGTGGACCCAGGTATGCGCCTGTGATTTACCCAGTCATTAGAAGGAGAAGGTATCTCCTGGCAAGGATAAGTATACTGGACAGATGTTGTACATAGATGGGAAGAATCATGCTCTAGGGGTTTCTGTCTCTTTCTGCCAAAGATAAAGAGTGTCTTGAATAACCATCTTGGAGCAGTAACCTAACTTTTAGATGGCTGAGAGAAATCCCATTGTAAGTGTTAAAGGAAAGTACCATCCCAGCAGCTTAATAGTCATCTTTTATCTTATGTGGTAGGATAAAACAGGCAGCAGGATGCGAGCTTGCCTGTAATGCTCTGTGTCATTCAAAGTTATTAAGCTCTGGTTTGCCTGAAGAGTTAGAAAATAGCTCAGCCTTCATTGTCATTAACTCAGTTACTTTCAGCTCTACGTCAGATTTTATGACAGAGAGCTGAAGTTATTTTACCAATTTTATGTGATGCAGCAGGTAGCCAAGATACTAACTGGATAAGCTGGAACTGAACCTTCAACTTAGTTGTGATGCCATAATAGCAGGAGAATAGATTTAACTGTAGACACTTTGAATCCATTAAGAGAAGGGATGGAGAACAGACCACTTTTGTTTCAAGTATGGGTTTCAGGAAGATGTTAATGTTCTCACGTCATGGTGATCATGATTTGATAACAATGCCTGCAACAAATTTTTAATAGGCTTTTATATCTTATATTTATAGAGTTTAAAATCCTTTAAAAGTCCTAATAATCATATTGCATGCAAGAGTGAACAAGTGGCTGCTGTACTGGAAAAGTGCTCACAAGGCCACGCAGACCAGCTATGGACTTCTCAACATTGGCTTGTCCAGTCTTGTATGAGCTCTGCAGTGCAGAAGCAAGATCAGATATGAGTTTAAAATTTAACTCATTCTAGTTACTGGCTGCAGTGCACAGAAATTCACACTTCTGGTGTGCTTTTGGTCAGAGAGGACATAAATGCTGCACCTAATGACATAGATGAGCCCAAATTTGATGTTTTCACCTGGGCAACTGATAAGAATAAAATATGGGCTTATATTTTTGAACACAGTCAGTGACTGTGGGTGGTGCAATGTGTAAGTACCTATCTTGAGACTCTACTAGTTAAAATTTCTGAATTAGCCTTACACTGACTGAGGAGTTTTTAATGCTCCTGAACACACATATGCAGCACCAGAAACTGGGTGGAGTTTACAAAATTACTTTGGTTCTCATATTTCTACACTGGTTTGCAGTGAAAATGTGAGCAGCCTTTAAAAGCTTTATCTAGCAAAGAGTCCTGCAATGTGCCTTATCTCTTGAATCATAACATTGCCTGTTGTACCTGCAGCCATCAGGTACTGTGTGTCAACCAAACTAAAGAAAAGAATTCTAAGTCAAAGAGATCTTTAAATACTGCAGAAGTCAAAGAATACAATCCTGAAAGGGTCCTCTGGAAATGTGGTTCATCCATCAAATTGATGTCTTTCCAATTTAGAGAGAAGGATGTTGTGTGGGACAGTGTCAAACGCTTTGCACAAGTCCAGGTAGATGACGTCAACTGCTTTACCCTTATCCATCAATTCTGTAGCCCCATCATAGAAGGCCACCAAATTGGTCAGGCAGGATTTCCCCTTAGTGAAGCCATGCTGGCTGTCACCAAGCACCTTGTTGTTTTTCATGTGCCTTAGCATGCCTTCCAGGAGAATGTGCTCCAAGATTTTACCAGGCACAGAGGTGAGACTGACTGGTCTGTAATTCCCCGGGTCTTCCATTTTCCCCTTCTTGAAAATGGGGGTTATATTTCCCTTTTTCCAGTCATTGGGAGCTTCACCTGACTGCCATGATTTTTCAAATACGATGGCCAGTGGCTTAGCAACTTCATTCGCCAGCTCCTTCAGGACCCGCGGATGGATTCCATCAGGTCCCACGGACTTGTGCGCGTTCAGATTTTGAAGATGGTCTCGAACCAGATCCTCTCCCACAGTGGGCCCAAGGTCTTCATTCTCACAGTCCCTGCGTCTACCTTCTAAGAACTGGGTGGTGCAGTCAGAGCCTTTGCCAGTGAAGACCGAGGCGAAGAAGTCATTCAGAACCTCAGCCTTCTCCAAATCCTGCATAGCCAGTTCTCCCGAAAGCTTCCTCAGGGGGCCCATGTTGTCCCTAGTCTTCTTTTTGTTTGCTACGTGCCTGTAGAATCCCTTCCTGTTATCCTTAACATCCCTGGCTAGGTTTAATTCTAACTGGGCCTTAGCCTTCCTAACCTGGTCCCTAGCTTCCCACACAACATCCCTGTACTCTACCCAGGCCGCCTGTCCTTGTTTCAACTTTTTATAAGCCTCTTTTTTCCTTTGAATTTTCCTCAGCAGCTCCTTATCCATCCAAGGAGGTCTCCTGGCCCTCCTGATGCACTTCCTTCTAGTTGGGATGCAACACTCCTGAGCTTGTAGCAGGTGATCCTTGAATATAAACCAACAGTCTTGGGCCCCCCTGCCCTCCAGGGCTATATCCCATGGGACCTTACTAAGCAGGCTCCTGAAGAGGCCAAAGTCTGCTCTTTTGAAGTCCAGGGCAGTGAGCTTGCTGCACGCTCTTCTCACTGTCCTGGGGATCTCAAATTCAACCATCTCGTGATCGCTGCATCCAAGGCTGCCCTGGAGTACCACATTCTCAACAAGCCCTTCCCTGTTGGTGAGCACAAGGTCAAGCATGGCACCTCTCCTTGTCGGCTCCTCTATTACTTGAAGAAGGAAGTTGTCTTCCACACAATTGAGGAACCTCCTGGATTGCTTGTGCTGTGCAGTGCCATCGTTCCAACAGATGTCAGGGTGGTTGAAATCCCCCATGAGAACAAGGGCCTGCGAGCGTGAGGCTTTTCCTATCTGTCTGTAGAGTGCTTCATCCACAGGTTCTCCTTGATCAGGCGGCCTGTAACAGATCCCCACAGTAATGTCTCCCACGGCTGTTTTCCCTTTAACCCTGACCCACAAACTCTCTGTAAACTGCTCACCTGTCCCCAGACAGAGTTCCATACTCTCCAGCCTATCCCTAACATAAAGGGCAACTCCCCCTCCCCACTTGCCAGGCCTGTCTTTTCTAAAGAGCCTGTAACCTTCCATTCCAGCACTCCAGCCATAGGAGCCATCCCATCATGTTTCTGTGATGCCTATTATATCATACCCCTGTAGATGTGCACACATCTCTAATTCCTCTTGTTTGTTCCCCATAAAATAATCCCCCAAATAATCTGCTTATCTCTTGCTTTCCAAAGTTTATAGGATTAATTGTATCTACAACTTCCTTGAAAGATTTCCCAACTGTCCTAGACAAAGTATTCTATTGTTTATCTGCTCTTACTGCTACAAAGGTTTCTAATATTCAATTTAAGTCTTTTTTTAGTGTGATTGAGATTCATTAGTCCTTGCCTAACCCCTAGTGGACACGGAGAATATAAGAATGTAACGTTCATCTCTTTTCATTCTTTTTCCATTTCATGCCTATAAAAAATATATTACCATGTTTTCCTAATAGTGTCCTTTAGAGAAATATCCTTTATTTCTTCAGTCCTACCTTGCTGTATTTCCTAGACTTCTATTGTTTTCCGTGTTCTGATGCATCTTCAGTGTTCTGCTCAATTGATTTCTTCTACCTCAGGACAAATTTTTGCATACATGTCTATTGAGTTGAATCCAACCTTTCCCTGGTCATTCCTTCCATATGATAATTATTTCTTTTTGCCTCCTAGGCAGGCCTGCAGGGCATCCGTGTTGTAGGCCATGCTCAGCAAAGAATAAACACTTGTCCAAAGTTACATTTAAGCCTCTCTTAGGATTCTGAGGAGGCTGTGCATGCTGAGCTGGCACATGATTTCAGTTCACATCAACACACACGTATGAATATATATGACTTTCTGCAACTTCACCTGTGATGCATTTGTGTACATGTCACACTAACAGAGTCCTATTGCTACATGCTTCTAGCAAACAAGTGGCTAATTGGGCAACTGGGCATTTCCACTTGGGGGCTTTTTTACACCTTTTTTTACACTAGTGTATTTTCCTGATCATTTTTCTGTATTTTCTTGGTGACAAATTACTTCAGCATGATAATTTTCTCACATCCAACCACTACGAAAACATTAACAAGCAAGAAGCAGCTGTTTTATGCCAAAGGAAAGCTATAAATTAATCTTGTAATTCAAACGAGTGGCATGTTTTGGATTCATGGCAATTAATTCTCTGGCCCAAAGAAGGAGACACAAACTGAGTCTGAAACAAGTGAATCAATAGGTCCGGACAAGTTCTCATAAAATGCCCGTGAGGTTAGACTCAGATTTCTCCCTCTGCTATGGATAGGTGCTGCACGCTTTACCATTAATCACACAAACAGTTCCTCCTGTGCAAAGCTGCAGCAGGTATTTAAGGCAGGATCAGAGCAAGATGTACATTGACTGACTGTAAATCTATTCCTGAGATATCCAGCAGTGTTTTATAGATAATTACATGTTATTAAACTGTTTGAAGTAGCAAATAAAAGGTGAACTACTAAACATGGCTGCAGAATGGTTGCATATCCTGTGGTAATTGGAAGTGATTGACTTCTTTGAAAATGGCTTTTGAAAATGAACGAGTATTTCCCTAAGCGTTTCTTAAAAAAATAGTATGATAAAATCCCAGTTTAAGAAATAGACTAATTATTGTCTAATCCATTATTAAGTTCCTCTTTTATCTGGGAGCATGTGAACTCAGCTGTAATAAAAGAGGAGAGAAAGAGACTGTTCTTAAGATGCTTTCACTGCTGATACAATACTTAGAGTAGAATTCCCACATTTTTAGGATTTTCCAAGCTTGCAAGATCTTTCCCTTTTTTCAGTAAATTGATAATTTCCTTTATGTTCAGAGAAACATCTGTCCTGGGTGATTTACTCTGTTTGCTCAAAGAAGTAAGAAAAAAGCAAAAACCCACCATCTAAAATGATCCTACATAAAGCTTTTGAACTTGTTAATCTCCATCTCGCTCTCACATTCTGTTGGCTTCACAATGACCTGATTGTGTGTGGTTTTGTTAGCAAGTTCAAACACCTGTACTTGGGGTCTGAGAGACAGAATTGGAAATAAATGATTCACACTGGCAGGCGTTCCAGAAGTTCATACATCATCTTTACAGAAAGAGTTTCCAGCTACAGTCAAGCATAGAAGAAACCGTGACGGTTCTCAACTGACTAGTTGAAAAGTATAAAAAATACCCCCCAGAAATTCTAGTTCTATATTGCAGAGAATTAAACTACTGAAAATTAAATGCGGTCTAGACATGAAATTCTCATGGAAAGTGCCATTTCCTAAAGCAGTTCCTTTAGGAAACGGCACTAACAATACTGGGCAGTGCCATCCTGAAGTGTAGTGCAATTTTTATAATGTACAAAAACATTTTAAGACTCTATAAACCCATGAACACTGACAGTGCTGCCCAGAACCACCACTTCACTTGCCATGGGTCTTCCTGAGCTTATTTGGGCACTAGTCTTTATGACTCCAAGTAGTTCTTTTTATGTCTTTAATATGTAGATTGCTAGCCTGGGAAGACACTTACCTTTTCTATGCTACTTTGCAATCCAAATGACTGTTACCTTTGCTACTTTGCAATCCAAATGAACTGCTACCTCTGCAGCTTTCAGAAGTTATCTGAATTCGTTTCACAAGCAGGTGAGGCAGTTCAGAGGCAGTTTATAACACAGACTTTCTTTCAGGCTACATTCCAGCTGTGCTAGGTGTGGGAGCTAGCTAGTAAGCAACTTCCTACCCTAGCCCCTGTGAAAATCCTTGGCTCTGTTTTCAATTCAAATTCAGGTAGTCATCTTCACACAGAACATTTATAACCTACTTTAATTAGCACTTTTCTCAGCAGGCTTAGTAAATTGGACTTTCTGAAGGTAAGAGACAGTGGGATCTGTTTTTTCAAGCACTGTAATAAACTGAGATTCTGATTTATTTCAATAACTCATTTTTTCAAAGTTACTTTAGAAGTGCATAATGTCTTTGTCAGACTGGATTTAGAATTTCTTGTATTATTGCATTGTATTATATGGAAATCACAAGCAAAATGCCCTGGCTTTATCACTCTGACAGAAACAAGTAAGGAACAGCCTCTGGTTTAGTCAAGATGGACAGACTATTTCTAGGTAGATCTAGTTAGAAATGGGTACTAATCTATTTCTGATTTCTGCAGAGGTGATATGCAAGCCAGCAACAGCTAAATAAACAAACAAACAAATAGAATTGAGAGAGGCCTCTGGAGCCCTTGAACTTCTGGTAAAACAGGGCACAGATTGATCATAACCTTTTACTGCTTTACACTTCAGAACTTCCCTCCAGTGCGCGCAGTTACAGCAAAGCTGTAATGAGTTTTTACTCTCCTTGACTTCACAAGCAGAGTTGATGGCAGGGAAAAAACAAGCAGACTCAGCAGAGAAGTTTTGAATGCTCAGGAGAAAGAGCTAATTTAGCTGCAAGAAGGTCTCAGAAGTAGAAAATCCTTGAGATCAAAGTCCAAATCAAGTTCAATACATGCAAAGGTGAAAAGAACAAAACCCTTCCAATCAAACACACTGTAAATTACTGATGGATGGGAACTGTTTGATAAAGCTACCTTTTTTTTTTTTTTTTTTTTTTTTTTTTTGCAGAAAATGCCAGTCTGTTAAAAAATAAAATAGGAAAAAAAAAGAAACCAGAGGACCAACAGAAACCAGGAGGGAATACAGGGTTCTCCAACTCATGTGAGTCCACATTGACTGTGTAAGAGAAAAATAGTGTTTCGCATTGTACTTGCTGCAGAAGAGGCACTGCTGCAGTCCAGAGCCTGCTGGGTTCAGGTGACATCCAGCTGAAGGTGATTTTGGCTGCAGAATGCTGCCTGTGTCTGTGTTACCTGTCTCTGCTGCACATGTAGAGAGCTTCCAGCTGAGAGATGGGAGGGCAAGAGGGGACTGCAGCACCCCCAGTCACCCCACCCAGAGCTCATTTCTGGGCCCCCTCCTTCCTCCTCTCTTGTCTGCCTCCTTTTACACAACTTGTCTCAAAGCAGTAGCCAGGAAACCAAGCCTTGTGTCTTGTGAGCCTGGCATTTGTCTTTGCTTGGGGCAGTGTTATGTCCCTGAGCCTGGGGTGAAGGTCAAGGTTATTTACCAAAGATAGTTTATACCTGGACAGTATCGTATGTCATCTTTTCATTGTTCTCTCATGGACTATGGTTAATACAAACATTAGTATTTTAGGAAAAATGGGCGGAGAACATTAACATGGATTTTGCATGTCTACCACATCAATGAAATCCAGGTGGATTACATTGCCATAACAGAAAAGAAACGTTCTGGCCCACAAGACGCATTCTGCACACAAAAGTGAAGTCTGGCTGAGAACAAGAAGCAGGATTTCTTGGGATCCAGTGGTCCTGGTATCCTAAATCGCATGAATTTTGGAGCAGAGGGAAGACTGGTAAGTGCTCCTTGTACTCTCCAGTGTTTACAATGGTGAGGATGCAGGGTGGTGCAGTTCCTTTTCCATGCTGTTGTGGTGAGGATGTGTGCTTCTCTCTCTTCTCCCCACATGTAATTTGAACCTATGTGGAAAGGAATTTTTTCTAGACATCCACATCAGTGCACATGAATAGGGCAGTGGGCTTACTCTTGCTAAAAGCTTGATCCCAAATATCACTTTATTAGTGAATGTGGGCTCATTGGTATAGATCCGCACAGATGCACCAGAGCTACTTTCACTGCATGGGTTTTCACAGTTGAGAATATGGGACTAGATAAGCTTCAGAAGCATCCTGTGCCACTGCTGTTGGTTTAAGCTGGAACTTAGTTTCACAAACCTTTTTGCACTTGGGCTGGGTGAGGGAGGGTGTCTCTTTGCTCCTTGATTAAAGCTGCTGCTTTCAATATGTACACAGGACATACAGAAATGCATCTTTCTTGACACAAAACCATTTCACTCAGATTGCTTTTAGCTTTCCCATTTGAAGATATAACTTGAAAGTGCCTTGGCATAGATTGACATAAAAGACAAGGAGACATGAAAGACAATCAGGTAAATAAGAAAATTCTTATTTACTAATTTTTACAGGGCCTATTGTCATGGCAGCTCGGCAAGGGATTAGAAAGATTTAAATGTAAATTAGATCTGTCATTCGCAAAACTGAATTTGTTATTCAGAATTGTAAGGGGAAAAAATAAAGGCAAAAGAGCCTTCTGTGTTGCATTTAAAAGCTTAGATCTGAGTCCTGGAGGGCACTGAGTACAAGCCACATGTCAGGAGGCCTCCCGGGGGACAGCTGTGCTGCCCATCGCAGGATTCCTTTAGCTGGCGCAGAGGAGCACAAGTCAGAGGTAGCCTTGCATATGCAACTGTGCCAGAGCAGGAAAGATAACTATATAAAAAAAGTAAGATTTACAGATTCTCTAGCACTAAAGTGGCTCCTTCAAACAAAAGAGAACATAGGTGATAGTTGCTTATGATGGTCCGCCTCTGTGGGTAGCTGAACCTTCTAGCAAATGGGGGATCTTGGTCACGTTAAGCCATGGGTCTCCAAAAAGCAGTTTGAATCTTTAGGCTGGAGTTGACAAATATATAGAAAATCTTGGCTAAAGAGGTGGTAAATTGTAATAGAGTCATATCAAAATGGTGAAAGCAAATCTCAGGTGCGCACAGGGCACGCCAAACATATGTGGTGCTGTAAAAACTACTGGTGTGGCTTCAGCTCTCACAGCTTAACTGCGAGGTGTGTAACGCTGCCTGGGTCTGGCTGAGGGCAATGCACAGCAACATCAAGAATCCTGGGAGTGAGTTAGGGAAGTCAGCCCCATATTGTGAAGGGGTGAAGGAAAAGAGCATCCTGAGGGATGTGAATTGGAGGCCAGGCTCTGTCCCATGGGCATGGTGGGTGAGCATACTATGGAGTAGGTCCCTCTGCCTTGGGGATGTGGATGTTAAGATGGGCACTTTGGAGAAATGAAGGTTGGAGGTAGGGATATCCCAAACTGTACTGGAACAAAGAAAAAGAACAGGACCTCTGTGGAGGGTGGGTTTAGAAGAAGGGGCTACGGGGTGTGCAGAGAAGGATCTGACAGGCGTGACTGAGGTTCACAGGATAGCTGCAGAGAAACACATTACAGCTGCCTTAATACCTTGCTCTGCTGAGAGATGAAGAAGTGTAGGGAGGCAGGATTCATCCCAGTGGAACCAGCGTGGCAGGAGAGCAGGGGATGTGAGGGGAGAAGGGAAGGGAGATACAACATCCTCAGCTGAGCCCTCTGCCTCCTTTCACTCTATTCCCTTAGCCTTGCACAAAATAACAGTGTTGAGTTTTGCCACTGATTAATAATGGGATCAATTCCTCAATGCTTCAGTCTTGGGGCAGCAGAGTTCAATTTTGCCTACACTGCTTAGAACCTTTGGACCACCTCTGCCTTTGCACATTATCACTAGTCTTTTTATTATCATTATTTGTAGCATTCAATGGTATCAACTGGGTGGTATTTACATCTCTTTATCAGCTTCTCTTCCCATCTGGGATGACACTGCCTCTCTTTTTAGCTGCCAGCTGTGGCTTCTGTAATTTTTCACCTTCTCCCGCTGCCCCACAGCCAGTAGGAGCACCTTCCAATTTGAGTTATATCAAAGGGAAGTGAGGAGCCACCCAACAGCCCATGCTCTAATGATTTAGAGGAGCACAGTAACATTTAGCACTAGGTTATTGGGTTGAATCCAGCTCATTCAGTAGCGACTAAACATTGTCAGTGTCTGCTGATGGGCTGGCAGCTGTGGGGCGTGATACTGGTGGCTCTTCTCCAGTTGCTAATGGACAGATGTCCACATCATAAAAATGCAACTAAAACTAACGCCTTTGCTGGCAGGCTCAGCAGGGGCACTGAGGCTGTTCTTAACGCCGAGCAGTGCCCACAGAGAAGACTGAGAGGACTGGGTGAATAATCTGCAGATCACCCACCTGCTGGGCATGTTCTGGGGATGGGAGCCTTCTGTATCAGCGACTGCAAGTCTTGTTTTGGAAGAAATAATTTGATGATAGAAGCCAGAGGGGATGTCGCTGGAATGAACTGAAATGAAAGTCTTGAGACTGAAACTGATTCCAAAGACAAAACTGGTTTTATGTTGAGGTAGAAAAGGAACAGTTTTTAAGTTGCTATATTACAAGCATAACAGAGGGGCCACAGCTCAAATCAGCTCTAACACATGGCACTGCCTGCCATCCCACCACTCTGGGAAGCCCTCAACACAAACTACAGCATGAGCATAGTCAGAGCTAAGAGTTTAACAACAAACAGTGGAAGGTTGTTTAATTACCTGGCTGTTAACAAACTCATCGACACCTGCAAGGGATGCTCTGGTGGTCCTGCCCGAATCTCTGTGGGAGCAGGCAGCGGGCCCAGTGTGGCTCAGTTCAGTGACCTCCAGGCACAGCAGCCTTGCTCTCTGCTCCCTAGTGAAGTATCTCCTCCTACGATCGCTTTTCCCACCCAGTGCGGATGCACTGCCTGGGGGTACTCAACACTCCGGCCATGCAGGATAGAGTTTTGCTCACTCCCTACCCCATGTCTGCATAGCCATTACTTAAAGTACTCCTGTATCAAAAAGCAAAATTAAGTCAAACTATAAAACATTTCTTACTTTAGGAAAAAAGAACTCATTCAAAGCATTTTTTCAGTAGACTATAAAACACGGTGTAAGACCTCTGACAGGTAATGTGTTGTTATACTACTTACTGCGATCAGCTGTGACAGGAGACACCTTTAATCAACTACCCTATAATTATGCTAAGGCTTTCACCAAATACAAATCCCAATTGGCTGGGCTAGAGCCCTGCCCTTCCAGACAGGAATAATTATTTTGTCCACTCACTTGAGCATTCACTCCAGCAAGTCCTGACCCGTAGAGCCATGTAGGTGAGTATTTGCTGCTTATTTTTATGTTGCTTACATTTTTACTGTTGTTGAAATGTAAATCTCAGGCAGGGAAGGTAAATTTCAGTAGGACTTATCAGAAAGATTGTCAGGAATGGTGAGGTGTAACAACCACTATTCTGAACCATGTACACTGCTACCACCCCATTATCTCTCAGCCTCTTTGCTTTGAAAAAAAGTTAAAATGATACACTGAACTATTGCACACACAACAGATTACCTGTAAGCTGCAGATACGTAGCTCTTGGAGGTATTGAGTAAAATCTGTGTCTCCATACCAACAAAATTGCTAAAGCAACCTAAGAACTTGAAACAGGTCTTACTTAAAATAAGATTGTTAGTCTACAGCGGGTGGGAATAGAGTTCACTTAGAAGAAAAAGTAGGGTATTTTTTGTTTTTAGGAGTCTACTGGTATAAACTTCTGCCTGGGGAAGTTTAATAAGAAGTTATTTGTCCCTAGTGAATGCTTCTAGTCAGTGGTGAAAGAAAATACACCTGATTGTTTTCAGCCTTTCAACAACCCAGGGAAATGATACATTGCAGTGTAATAGTTATTTTCTATGTGGAGCCACAGGTGGCTAAGGCAATCCACAAAATATCCGAGGTAAGAGGTTTGAGTCAGAGTTGCTCATAAGCAATGGAGCACACACTGGGCACAGCTCGCATAGCTGCCGGTTGGCATGGGTCTCTGCTGAAGCCAAGGAGAAATCTGAGAGAGGGTAAGTGCCAGGCCTGAATGACACACATTGTCCCAGCTCCCCTGGCAAGTGGTACACAGTCACTCTCTCAACATGATAGAGGTTGAGGTCTCTTACCCTCTAGACTTCATTGTGGCTCTCGACCTTGCTGTTTAGTCAAAACGTGTAAAGGTTTGTAGGTTACTTCAGGTAGAAGAAGACCTGGTGGAGAGGTCAGGTATCCCAGCTGCTCCTAAGGACTGCAATAGCTTGGCCTCCCTAGCTGTGGTAGGTCCAAAGAAAAAGAAATTGCTGTTGGCTCAGAGCCACAAGCCTCTGCTTTCAGCTCCCTCCCTGTAAATCCTTTTCCTTAGGCTTTCTCGAAGGGTTATGCTAATGTACTTGCTCTGGCAGGTCCAACTGCGCTCCTTTCTTCTTTTCAATTGAAACTGTTAATTCTCTACATAACTGTCTCCAAAAGCAGTGCTAGATAATGCTAATGCCTCCTTTATAAATCACCAGTGTTCTGCATAGCTTTGTACTCACCTTTGCTTTGAGCCTTTGACATCTGCTTACCCATCTCTCTCACTTATCTCCAGGGATGGGTGGTAATTACACTGGCTCCTCGGTATTAGTAGGCTTATCAAAATAACAAAAGGCTATGAGGATTGTGAAGAAACAGCAGGTGAAAAGGGACACAGTAGGAAAGAGAAATTATCTTTGAGAGAAGGTGCATTTCTTTACTGTGGTTTCATATTTTCCTCGGATTGTGTTTATTTATATGTAGTTGTGTGGAAGAAAGGAATATGGAATGAATTACAGTCCCAGGAGAGGAAGTTTAGAAAGAGCATTCAGGCATAGCACTACAGAACTTGAAACCACATACTGTGAAGACAGATGTTACCGTGCAAACTGGTACTGAGGTTAATAATACATATTTATTTCCAAGGATAATTCCCTTTGAGGACCACCCCCCACCCCCCCCCCGTTGCTCTAGCTATGAAGTGTTGCTACTGAAAACCCAGGAACAAGTTCATCCATGCAGGCTGGGTTTACTCCAGGGGTATATCTGCTCCCCTGCTTTTAAAAGGGAACACCACTATCATTTTTTCTTGAAAGAACCGAACCAGTTTCACATTCAGAACTGGCTGCTGTGTTAATTTTAATGCTGCATTACTTCCAAGAATTAAGCAAAAGCCTGCTCTCTCTTCCTCAGATGTTCTCCAGAGCAGTCTTTTCCAAAGGCACAGCTGCTTTTGTACAATGTAGATCATTTTACCATATTAATCCCTAGACCAGGGTAATGATTCCGTTGGGGGAAAATATATTTTTAACACAGATGTGAAATGCAATCTGCTTTGTCCAAACGTGCTGAAGTTCTTTCTGTGCTGCATGAAGGCTTAGAAGAAAAGAACACTGTATATTTTTATGTTCAGCTCGGACTTCTGGTTTTCAAAATAATATTCCTATGGGAAATAATGATCATACATGTTAATAGCATATTATAATCCTCCATAGTATGAGCTCCCTGTGATATTGCCTATGCACTTGCAGGTATAACATTGTCATGTTTGGAAGAGCGCGCTGAGGTCTAGTAAAGGAAGCCTGTTCTTGTACTGTAACTCCAAGTGCACAGTGATCTGCATGACAGCTCTTTGTAAAAATTGCTGTCCAATAGAGTTTTAAATAATACTGGATTTCAGATATTGCTGCAAAAAAAACCCTGACACTGGACATCTTGGGTCAAATTTCAAAGCATTATCTTGATAAAATTATTCAAAGATTATTTGATTTACTCAGACAATGTCCCCAGTGGGGGTTGGACCAGATGACCTTTAAAGGTCCCTTCTAACCCAAACCATTCTATGCTTCTATGAAAATTTGTCTACAGCTTTGTCAAGTTGTCAGATGAAGAACAGGTTGAACATACAGGCTCAACCAAAGAAAACCAGGATTGGATTTTCTGTTTGCTTGTTTTGGGGCTTTTTTTGAAGGCTTCTAATTAGAATTATTCAAGAGGGTTCAGTGTAATACAGTGAAAAATATTTGACTAATTACAAACCAAAGAAAACCAGTAGTTGCTTTTAAAAATTGGTCTGCGATTTGCTCTATTCTACATGAGAGTTTTGCAGTAGTGTAGTGCAGAAATGTGATACATATATACTCCCAGGTCAATCTGTACTCTAATTAGCTGTAAGCAAATTGATATTAATGGTAGATATGATTTTAAAAATACTATATTGTCTAGTAATGCACATTTCTTGCTACAAAAAATGTTTGGACTTGTTTTGCCATAAAGCACTAGAGATTCAGCAGACAGCGAATGTTTTGCAGGATAACCTTCATGAGATGGAATACTTTGTGAAGTGACATGTGATGGACTCTTTATCTTGTCCGCAATTTCTCTGCAATGGAACTGGCAGAACTCGGACCCTGTAATGACAAGCCTAAGTATGCACGATACAGCAAAGGAAATTTTCCAAATACTCTTGGAAATGCGTTCAGACAGTTTATTTGGCTAACTTGCTAAAAATTAGAACATCAGTAAACAAATCAGTAGGGTACTAAGGATTTTTATGAAATTGAGAATTAGAACTTGCAAGAGGAAAAGAAACCAAGAATGAAGAGGATAGTTTTTCCTAACATTTGAAACTAGTCGTGGAACACTGCAGTAGTCATTGTAAGACTATAAAACAAACATAATTGGGATACATTAGTAAAAACATATCATGGACTCATTTAAACAATTGAATAGCAGTTTGACTAAATCTTTTGTATACGCATCTTTAAAAGGGGGCTGACTATAACCTGGATGCTTAGCTCCTGACCTTTACATCATTGGCTTATTTTGATGTCTTCCACAGGCAACAGTCAGGCATGCCAGCACAGAAATCTGTGTAGAGGTTTTCTTGGACTTCAGGTCCTCACACACTCATTGCTCTGTACTAGGAAACAGAGCTCGAGAATGGGAGTAAGTAATGACGAAAGAGGTGGTTTGGCAGTTCTTGATGATAAGGACAGCCACAGCACCGGGGTGTAGTTTGACAACCATGTCTTAAATCAGACATGCTGGCTAAACTAGCCAGTTTTGCTGGTTTGTGTACCGAGTCATAAAACCCCCTTCCTTTCTCTTCTTTTGGCTGAGGTACTTTTAATCTTAACAATTCATTATGTGGCCTCATAAACAGTTGCCCTAACCCAACTGAGAAGATTACACTGAAATGAGGGTGGAGTTTAGGAACCACTGTCAAAAGTAAGCGCTTAGCAAATTCTGATTTCACAGAGAAGTGTAGCTTAAATGCATTCATAACAATGAGGTTACTTCATAACAATGATGTTACATCCTGCTATGCAAAGACCATCCTTCACACTTAATGTCTCATCGCATTAAACTTGCTGTCAGGTGTGCAGCACTGATGGCTCATACTCCAGAGGAGGACCTTCATTCTGAGGAGCATCCTGTTCCTCACAGATATTAATGCTATCCTCGCAACATCAATGTGTGTTTGGGTTAATTGAATGTCATTGACTTCTCTTTCAGAAATGCCAAAATGCCCCAAGTAGGGAATGAAATATAACTACAGGGTTATTCTGCATTTCCTTTGTGGTTGTGTCATGACTGTGAAACCTCTTTGTAATGAACAAGGACTGCACCTCTTAAATAAATATATAGCAGGGTTTAAACCCTCTCTAAGCTGAAGTTCCAGCAGTGATACTGTTCCCTTCATCCAGAAGAAGGATTCTGCTTCGAGTTCCAAGTTTGTTCACACTAATTTAACATATCCTTAATCTGTTTCTCAGATCCTAGGAGTCTATTCTACTTTTCCTTAGGATTTGATCAGTGCTGATCTGTTCACAGAAGCTGGAGTCTTTAGACATCTTTCACAACTTTGTTTTCATAGCCTTCAAGATGAAGGAAGATATAAAGCAACTTGACCAAAGAACTTATAATGTTACAGTCTAGTACCATGTTTTGTCTGTACTGTTGGGAATTATTTTTACACTAACATAGTGAGTGTTTATATGAAAATGAAAGAATAGGGACTAAATCCTCAATATTCTGGTCCCATCTGTGTATTTGACCATGTGACTTGCACCACAGCTTTAGAAGGATTTAAAAACTTAGATTCTTCTTCCCTATCAAAAAGAAAACACAGTTTCACATGCCAACTTCTGAATTAGTATTTTCTTTGGCACAGGAGAAAAGCCCAACTGATTTTTACGTCAGTATTTTCTGTTACTATTTTATGTTACTAATTAATAGGCAGCAACACATTGTGTGCAATGCAAGAGACAGTCAATAAACATTTAAACTATGTCATTTATAACCTAAAATTATATTGATAACTCGGGCTTAAAAGCATTTCTACATGCTATTTTTCAACCAGATACCACAGGTCAGTAACACCCATCTTCTCACTCAGAAATCATGAGGAGCAGCACTGCTTCCTCAGCATTCAAACTAAACCAGGGGAAGAGAGATACCATGTTTTTGGTTTTGTGGTTTTGTTTTTTTTTTTTTCTTGAAATCTGAGAAATGTGGTTAAGATTTATTAAAATCACAATGTCAGATTCTGGTTGTACTTACTGGCTTAAGTTTATTTTTAATGTTAGCAGGTCTGACTTCACTAAGTCATGTCTAGGCTAGACATGGACTCTCATGTCTAATTTTCGTTAAAGCCCAAACCTGAATTCTTCTAATATTTAGTGGCACTTCTTGAATATAAGCCAAACAACATAATCAATGATTACTTGATGGGATACATCATCTGGTTGTGGTGCATAACATTTGTGTGAAGTCCAAAGGTATGTCTAGTATTCCTCTCCCTTTTATTTTCTGCCTGCCCCAAGTGGGGCATTTTTTTCAGAGTCCCCTGGCATCTATGACTGAGTAGCTACCAAAATACAGGAGCACACTTGCTGCACTTTCAATCGTGTGTTTCTGCAGTGCAGTTCATGCTGTGAAAAATGATGAAATAATTAAACCATGAAAATTAATATGGTTTTCTCTAATACTTAACCTTTACAAATGCCAAATTGGGGAAAATAAAGCAGAAGCTATTTTCTTAGACAAAGGGCATTTAGATCCATCAGTATGTACTCCTAGTCAGGTAGCCCCAGAGCAATTAGTGTTAATATATTGTAAAGATATTGAGTTTTTGATAAAGACGAGGGTAGCTTTATGACTCAGCTCATTCAGACCAATGCTCAAGAAGACCAAAAAGAGCAACATTTATCAGAGCTGTCATTGTTAGGTGGGGCTACAGGCAATCCTTTTAACTGGAAATTATCGCATACAATAATGTATTAATTTATACCCAGCAGAGCACATTACAGCAAGATTTGGAGGAGCACCATTTCCCAACAATCAGTTAAATCAAACTTTGTAACATTAGCCAAAAATAAATATGTTCTAGCTAAACCAGCAAACACAGGATTCAAAACAATGCTTCCCTCTTTTCCTCTACATCAAATCAGCATATTGCTGAAATCCACTCATTAAAAAAAAGCCTGTAGGAACAAAGAATAAAATTTGTGTCTCGCAGTTTTCTGACTTTGGGTACAAGAAATCTTTTATAACCAGAGCCAGGGGCATAGTAAAAGCTGAACTACTCCTACAGCTCCTTTCTGAGGTTATCCCACTTTGTTAGGACAAAACCAATCCCATGAAGGATCACTGTCCTGGCAAATGCCAGTATATCTCAGCTCTCTATGTGCGACACTTTTATTCCATTTTAATAAGATGTAGTTGCATAAGTGGAAAATACTTTCCCTCAGAATTTCAGGATGGAATTCTTTTAGTTTGTCATTGAAGTCTCGGTCTGTACCATCTTGGAAAATGACACTTTGGATAATACAGCAAAGAGCGAGCAAGGAGAAATACTCTGTTGAACCTTACAGTTACAAACAGGGAAGGTGAAGGTTGGAGGCAGTCTTGGCCGCAGTGATTATGCGAATGGTGAAGTTCAGGGTCCCAAAAAGAGGCAAACGGCAAGATCACAACCACAGATTTCAGGAGAGCACACTGATGTCTTTAGGCATCAGCTTGGAAGAACGGCATGGGAGACAGCCTAGAAAGATGGATCCAGGAGCTGATTGACTTTCAGGAATCACCTTTTCCAAGCTCAAAAATGGTCCATATATAGGTAATCAAGAAAAAGCAGGGGGATCTCCTGACAAAACTCAGACATAAAAAGGAAGAACATGTGAATGGTAAGCAAGGGCAAGTGAACTGGGAGGAAGAGAGACCCTGCCTGAGGTGTAAGGATTGGGTTAAGAAAGCCTAAGCCCACTTGGAGTTGAATCTGGCAAGAGATGTTAAGGGCAACATGAGGGGCTCTACAGGTCTGTCAGCAGCAGCAGATGTGGGGAAAATGTGGGCCCAGCACTGAATGGGGCAGGCAGGAGGTCCAGTGGCAAAGGATGTGGAAAAGGCAGAGGTACTCAATGGCTTTTCCACCTCAGTCTTTCCCTGTAATGAAAAAAAGAGTGGTGGAGGGAAGACTTGCCTTCAGTGGAGGAGGATCAGGTTAGGGAACACTTGAACAAACTGGACATACACAAGTCTATGGGGCATGACTTCATGTGTCCATGAGAAGCTGTATGTGTTGAACTGGCTGGCTGATGTCATTGGAAGGCCATTGTGATAATCTTTGAAAGGTCATAGTTATTTAGTGAGGGTTCTGAGAACTAGAAGAAAACAAATTTCACTCATCTTAAAAAAAAAAAAAAAAAAAAAGCCAAAAAAAGGAGAACCAAAGAACTATAGGCTGGTCAGCCCAGCCACACGTCAATCCCTGGGAGGCTGACAGAGCAAATAATTCCGGAAAACATTCCCAAACATTAAGCACAAAATGTGATTGGAAGCAGTCAGCATGTATTAAGAAAGAGGAAATCGTTCCTGCCCAACCCAACAGCCTTCTACAAAGAGATGACTGGCTTGATGAACAAAGGAAGAGCAGATGATACTGTTTTTATTGCAGATTCTGTTGATATTAGTAAGACTTTCAACACTGTCTCCTGTAATATTTTCAATGATGAAGTACAAGCTAGATAAATGGATGGTGAAACTGAAAACTTGCTGAACTGCCAAGCTCAAAGGGTTGTGATCAGTGCCAGGAAGTCCAGCTGGAGGCCCATTTCAAGTGATGTACAATATGGGCTCATACTGGGCCCAATACCATTTCACATCTTGATTAATTAGCTGAACAGAGTGCTCCCTTGGCAAGTCTGCAAACGATGCAAACTTGGGAGGAGTGGCTGATACTCTAGAGGATCATGCTGCTGCTTAGAGGGACCTTCACAGGATGGAGAAACAGGCTGATGGGAACCTCATGAAGTTCAACGAAATCAAATCCAAAGTCCCGCACCTGGCAAGGAATAACCTGATGAGGAATGTGTTTAATCTCTCTATTTAGCAGTGGTGATGCCACACCTGTAGTGTTGTCTCCACCCCTGGTGTTGCCTCCCCAGTACAAGAAGGAAATAGACATACTGGAGCAAGTCCAGCAAATTGCTACAAAAATGAATAAGGGATTATAACAGTTGTCATATGAGGAGAGGCTCAAAGAGTTAGGATCAGAGGAGAGATGGCTTTTTTCTGTTGTCATGTCTGGGCAGTTGGGGAAGTGCGTGAAGCCTTGTTTCCTACAAGACTCATCAAGCATATGCCATGTAAATGAGGTGTTGCTCTTGGAACAATTTAAATGAACAGAGCCTACCTTGTTTCCTGGTGATCAGATCTATAAGTCTATCTTATGAAACTGCTTCTTGGCAGGATTTCTTTAATTATCACATCAGCAGGTGCAGAATGATGAAGTATCTGTATGAATGTGTAGACTTCAAGGCATCTGCTATTTCTATACCAAGAACTTGTTTGCCTCCTGTGATTGATAAGTTTTTTTAACATAAAAGAAGTGGACAATTGAAGACTAGGTGAGGGAATGCAAACACAACTGTGAGAACTCCTGTCTACTGCTGCTTATTCATCATCTCAAGAGAACAAAAAAGCTTGACCATGAAGGAGGATTCAAGCTTGTTGAAAGCAATAGGCAGTCACCATACATACCTCTTGATTGTAGGGTCTCAAGTATCTGTTGTTTCACTGTCCTGGGTTCAGCAGCAGCAGTCATTTTTCTCCTTCTTAGTAGCTAGTACAGTGCTGTGTTTTGATCTTTTGGCCTGGGAACAGTGCTGATAATGCCGATGTTTTCAGTTGCTGCTCGAATGTTTGGTCTGGCCAAGGACTTTGTGAGCCTCATGCTCTGCCAGGGAGGAGGGGAGGCCGGGAGGAAGCAGAGACAGGACACCTGACCCAAGCTAGCCAAAGAGGTATTCCATACCACAGCACGTCATGCCCAGGATGTAACAGAGAGTTACCCGGAAGGGCTGGGACTGCAGGGTTGGACGAGGTATCGGTCGGTGCTCGGCTGGGGGGAGTGGGGTGAGTTATTGGTTGGCTGGTGCTGAGGTGTTGTATTCTTTCCTCTTGTTATTTCTTTTATCATTATTATTATTGGTGGTAGCAGTAGTGATTTGTGTTATACCTTAGTTACTAAACTGTTCTTATCTCAACCCGTGGGAGTTGCATTCTTTTCGATTCTCCTCTCCATCCCCCCGGGTGTAGGGGGAGGGCAAGAAGGGGGGGAGTGGACAGGCTGTGGTTTATGGCTGACTTTGTTTAAACCACAACACCTTTACAGCTCTTGGCCTTCTTGACTGGTAGTTTAGCTTTCAAGGCACTGGTTTCCATTTCTTCCAAAATGTTGATGAAAACTTGACCATTGAAGAAAGAACAAAAAGCTTTCATGTAACAGAGAAACTAAAAGCTAAGCTAAATAAAGAAGTGCAGAACTACATTTGAGCAGAGCTCAGCTCTTTGTGAAAGGACATGAACATCTCTGCACTGCGAACACTGGGGGGAAGAGGATGACTGGGCCAAAATCCTAGCTGAAAGTTTGTGCAGGTCTGTGGAAGAGAACTACTGATGACACTCCTGGTAGAGAATGTAGAATGTGCTTTAAGTTGCTTGATTTATGGTCAGAAGTCGGGCTCTAGAGACTAGCAGTGCCACTGGGAAGATGGAGGTGCTATCATGGCTTGTAGGAGGAAGCTGCTGCAGTTATAGGTCTGTTGTACTTTGCACCTCGCCACCTACGCTACATTTTACTTCCCTTCCTTACCTGTCTTTTGTATATCTCCTGATGAGTTCTGAAGTGATGCTTGAAGATAGTGCATGGATGTACTTTCTGCCCCTTCTCCTTGCACTTCCTACTCCAGGACTACAGGGTTCTGCTTTTAAAGAAAATATTCTTTCTCTGCTGCCAAACGGTCTTCCAAGAACTCTTCCTATAGGCGCCTATGTGCCCATTTTTCAGCTGTGCATGCTTATGCCTTTGAGTAGCTGTTTTCATTCACAGGTACTGGGAGCTCTAAGCCAACAATATTGAATTGGCTGTTGTTCCCTTCTCTGCCAGGTTGGGGACCCAGCAAAAGGAATGGGTAGCAGCTATATGCTTCTCCTCTGACGCAATGGCCAAGAGCTGGTAATGTGCCCAGGAAGAAAAGGAATAAAAGAAAAAATATCCCTACTGCCTCTTGTCATCAGAAATAATGGATGAGGAAGCACAGTGAGATCGGCAAAACAGATTTGCTAATCTGTGAGCCTAAGAGTATCGGTTCAGGCATGTCTCGAAGATCCCTGTAATGCATACATCCTCCCTCCTCTGGCAAACTTGACTCCTAGAGATCTTCTCCAGTACAACTTTTTCATTTGTCTTTCATTTCCTCCTAGTCCTCAGAAGAGGCAAATTGCCCTCAAATTAAGAAGAATCCCAGAATAATCTCTAGAGAGTGTGAAGTCTGTGAGGGGCAGGATCTAGTCCATTTGTTGGCATAGGTTCCTTTGTTGTTTTGATCCCCCAAAGGTCTAGATTCCAGTCATGCTGCTCTGCCTTCTCTCGCTCCCCATGATGGCTCCTTTCATACATGGTTTTCTCCTTCAGACAAAGCAAATCTCTAGTTTTCAGTAGATTCAGATGTGATCAAACAGTGAACACACACAGGGAAACTCTTTGTACTACTACAACAATCTTTGCTGTGAATCTGGCTTGAGGCTGGATTTAGGAAGGTTCAAGTCTCTATCAACCTCCCATTATATTGTCAAACTTTCCTGTTTATGTAACAATTGGATGGATGGAGGCAGTTTGCCATTTTACTGAAACACGTCAAAAATACAACCATGCAGCCTGAGGGAGGATGAAAAAATGCAAACGGATAAAAATTGCAACCTGTTGTCTGCATGTGCTGTTGGGGGAAGAGGAATCTAAGATTCTGTGCCCATACAGCTTGTTTTACACTAAGTAGTCACAGAAAAGACAAACAGAGGGAGAGAGAGAATTCAGGGTGTAGGAACCAGAGATTTGTGGATTTTCACTCCTAGCTGAATTCAGTAAATGCAAATCAAAATCTTTTTTGGTTTTTATTTTTTTTTTTAATCTGTCCTCAGAGACTTTACACTGCCAACCATGCTGTGGCCCCCTTCATGGTGGCTCCTGTATTTTTGTGCACACTCTTATATACCCTATGGCCTTATCATGAGGCTCCTATGGAAAGCGACAAATCCAAGTTTGAACTATTTCAAAATCGGGAGGGAAGTGGGTTCAAGTGAGTTACTGCACCGAGGAATGCTTTAGCTCCTGTGCTACTATGTAAAAGTTGATGACTGCATCATGACTACCGTCGCTTCCATTATGCTCTTCAATAAAAGTGTGACTGCTCACTGTGGGTGTATGGATAACTTCATGAATTACATGTACAAGCAGACTTGGACTTTGGATCACTTAATCTGTAGATCTCAAATAGCCTCCAGCAATGTAAATATGTCCATCTACCAAGATGATACATAGCTTCTGAGCCTGTTTAAAAGAGCTCTGGACAGAAGACAGAGTACCTATAATATTTCAGATATGTCACCGAGTTAAATGAGTGTACATGGATTGTTTCCTTGCATATATACAGCAGTCCAGATTCCAGTTTTGTGTTATCTTTTAACTTCCCTTAAGTGCTCTGTAAAATTAATTACATAAGAGCTAGAGCTATATTTTGAAGTAGGTGAGAAATGCTACATATACATTACTGTTGATTAAGAGAAGATATTGTGAGACTGCTTACAGACTTCAGTCATTGGTACAATCAGGACTACTATTGAGCATACTCATTCAGATCCATGACTCGCTGGATACCATTCCACTGTCAGTTTTATACATGATTATATATATATATATAAAAATATATATATTTATATATGATTTTATATCTATACAATTTATTTCCTCTATGATTGAATATTATGTATTTACTTCATAGGGGAATTTTATTCAAAGATTACAATACATTCAAAATCACAAATAGTATGTGTTTCATGGTTAGAAATTAAACATTTATCATCTCTTGCTTTATCTACATCTGTCTCTTTTTCTGCATTAGGTTTCAGAAGTTGTTGAAAGGTTTCCTGCAGCCTGAAATGATGGAGAGCCTCATATAAAGGACACCCCAATCTAACACCCAAGGGATATTGCTTAATAGGTATTAATCTGAAGTAATATATTGTATGGTAAAGCATTTAACAGACAGCCAACTTTGTAACACCCAGAGAGCATTTAGGTTTTGTCCAATCAAAGCCATTTAATGTTACTGCACATGCTACAATGGAAACTGTAAGACAAATACAAAGTTTTGGTATCTGTGTTACCTATACGTATCCTATAGCATCTGGTATGGTATTCGCCACTCTTCTAGTGTGTTGCTGCTCATCTCTGAACATAAGAGCTCGTCCACTTGTTCATAACTCACCTTTCCTTTCTATCTGGAACGCTCCTACAGAGCTTTGTACTGAAAGGACTGGAGTACAGCTGGACATGAATTTTTTTTCCTTCATTGGAAGCACATTGAAGACATCCACTGGGCAAAACATCACTCTTTTCTATCCAGACAGGCTTGGCTACTATCCTTACAAAAATGAGATCACAGGAGAGGCATTAAATGGAGGACTCCCTCAACTCTCACTGCTGGAGAATCATTTAAAGAAAGCCAAAGAGGACATCCAGTTCTATATTCCTTCAGATGAACAGTTTGGATTGGCTGTCATTGACTGGGAAAACTGGAGACCTGTATGGATAAGAAACTGGGGATCAAAAGACATTTATAGACAGGAATCCATTGAACTCGTTCAGCAGAGAGACCTCAGTCTATCAGAAGCCGAAGCCAGGATTATAGCCAAAATGGAATTCGAAGCTGCAGCAAAATCAATTATGTTGGAATCTTTAAAGCTGGGCATAGAAATGAAGCCAAATCGTCTGTGGGGATATTACCTTTATCCAGACTGTTATAACTATGATTACAAACAAAACCCGCATAATTACACAGGGACCTGTTTAGATATTGAAATAGAAAGAAATAATGAGCTTAATTGGTTGTGGGAGAAAAGCACAGCACTTTATCCATCTATCTATCTAGAGACAGCCTTAAGATCTTCCAGAAATGCCCAGCTCTTTGTTCGCAACAGAATTCAAGAAGCCATTAGAATTTCTTATGTCTCTAATGCTACTCATCCTCTTCCAGTTTTTGTATATACACGTCCAGTGTTCACAGATGTCTATGAAGAATATCTCTCCCAGGTGAGTGGAGATAGACCTTAAATAAGGTTTAAAAGATAGTGAGAAAATTCTGTCCCTAGTTGTACTCAAGTAGCTTTCTAAATAGTATTTCAGCATCTCCTGGGTTAGCCAAGGTTAGGCTCTGATTAAGGTTTAATCATCTTATTGCAGTTATGGCTATACTTTCCCCTTCATATTTTTATATACACCCACCTTATTAGAGATGCCACCAATTTGGGGAATCTCTTCCTGGTCATCCAGACCATGAGGAAAGTGAAGTTAGATGTATTAATGGTGAATGCATTGTGTCTGTTGTCATCTCACATTCTAGATACAGCATCACCAGGCATTGTCCCCAGTTCTGTGGATACCTTCAGGGAACAAGGGGTGCTGTCAGGGTCCCTACTGGGTTCCTAACCAATCGCTTAAATCCTGTAATCCTTACATTCTTCCTTTTCATGTGCTGTGTTTTCCCCTTGTTCTTCTTCTACCCACAGTCCTCTTGCAGGCCAGATGGGCTTTAAGATTTTGTTAGGGCTGGGTTAATAGCTGACTCTAAAAGGAGATACGAGCAGAAACAAATTTCCCAGATTAATCTCTGTAAAAGACCAGAGCCCTCCTCTGGAGAAATCTGATTGCTGTTGAGGAAAGCTCTTTCTCTTGCTACTTTTCTGTTTTAGCACTTTCTGGTACCTGACATGATGTTTAAAAAAAAACACACACAAAGAAACAAACCCCAAACCCAAACCAAACAACCAGAACAGCTGTGCTGTCCAGCCTTTGCTTCAGGCAGCATTACTGAAACCAGTTACTACCAGCTCTGAGCAGTGTCAAGGCAATGCAGCAAAACATAATTTAAAATGGTTGGAGGAGTGTATGTCATATGCCTAACCACCATCTCAGTTTTACAGCCTTGTTTTTCTAACCAGGTGACATACATAAATTGGATATAGTTGGCAACGTTTTCTGGCGTCACATGTGCAACCCAGTCCCAGAATAAAACAGAATAATTGAGAGCAGAATGTCTGCATAGTGTATAATTACTTGCTGTCCTCAAAGTAGTTATTTTGGATATGTAATTTACTATAAACATTATACCCTTTGCCCTTGTACAAACAATCATACTGATGTAAGTAAGCTATAACATGTTTCCCTTCAGGATGACCTGGTAAATACCATTGGAGAATCTGCTGCACTGGGTGCTTCTGGAATTGTGATCTGGGGTGATATGAATTTAACACAAAATAAGGTATGCCAGATTAATTATTACATGACATTTTTAAAGAGCTATAAAGTGAAAAGGATTTAAAGCATTATGATTACTTACATGAGATCTTCTACATTTATCATAATGACTCTATATTGCCAGCAGTCTTATTGAGTCAAAAAAGGAAGCACACTTGTGGCATATGAAGGTTGTCACTGACCACACAGAGTAAGAGTTTAGTTTTTCAAAGTATTGGTATTGGATCTGAGCAACTGGACAAGCTACCATGGTAACTGTAGGCAAGTTCACACTTCTTTACTTAATTTAAGGAAAGAATTCCTATATTTTCATTACATTGCAGTCTTGAGGTACAGAAAAAAATTACTTGTGCTTGCCCAAAACAATTTTTAAAAGACTCTTCTACTTTTTGAAGTAGTTCATTTAGCAATAATATTTAAAGCACTAGGAGTCAGTCCGTGAAATTTCAGCATTAGCTTGTTGTGTGCTGGAAGTACTACTTTGATTAATTTCATAGTAAGAAGGATCTGGGACAGAAAAGGGAAAAAAATCTAGATTGTTTTAGGAAGGGAAAAAAAATATTTTGAGAAACGTTGTTATAAGGATGTTCAAATAAATCTTTTGAACTAGCTCATTCATACCCAGGCAAGCTAGATATAATACACTTCTGTATGGGGAGACTCTTCTGAAGTCTTCTAAGAGCAAAGAGCTGAAACTCTAAAGCATTGCTAGGCCTTCTGTCACAGAAAGCATAGCCAAATAAACCTCCCAGTTCTTAGGGTCAAACTCCCAAAAGCATCCGATCTTGACTTTATTGTATGTGCCTGCCTTTGAGAAAGGATATCAGTTGCACTTGAAGAGTCTTTTTTGCCCATTAGTGCAATATCAGACCACAGATAAGCAACAACTTTTATTGCTTGAATATTGAGATTCATGTGAGGAAACAGAACTTTCCACAGCCCAGTCAGACTATGTATTTGTGCACTAATCTCACCTTTTTTTTTACAGCTATCAGAGTCAGTAGCCTTTCAGCAATGAACTATTACTGTGAGCCTTCCTTCTGCAAGAATTGCATCAACCAAAATTTCTAGGCAGGGTTTTTATCTATACCTAAAAGAAAAATAAAAAACCTACCTATATCTCAGATTCACCAAAGTGATCTCCACAGCTGTAAATATTAGCTCTATCTATATGTGGTATTAGGCAAATGCCCTAAGAAGACAATGTCAGAAACAAAGATTTTCCAAAGCCTCTGATTATTAAACTGTGCCAAGCATACACAGAATATATGTCAGCTTAGTGATCAATTCAAATGCTCAATTCTCTTAGCATACATCCAGTTTGGCCATCTTCCCAAAATGCTTTCCATTCGAAAATGCTGTGAAAGCTTCCTTCTCCTGCAGCCTATTCATGTCAGGGCAAAATTGAAGAGAGATGATTTGATAGAAAAATTATTTGTTCAGGCTGAAGAAGTGAGATTTTCTTCCAAGGTCCCTTCAAACCATTCAAGACCATTAAAAAGAACTTCGATCCTTCATGTAACTTGTTTAAATGCATCTGATTCAAGAAGCTACATGAAATATACAGATAAAATGAAAGCCTAAAGTTGTTGGCTTTCTGATATAAGTGTTTTTCATCACATTTCCAGCAACTACCCTCATAAATTTGCTGTGATCCTTGAACTGTGTAGCAATTTCTCAGATAAACTTGCATCCAACAACTAGTTGGAACTGTTATCTATTATCAAAACCTCAGAAGAAACATTCATAGATATCCACTACAGCATCGTGGTGTTAGAATGACAGCATTTTAATGGTTTCCATTCTAACCTATGCAGATACGATATTCTTTTCACAGAACACCTGCAGAACTCTGGACAACTACCTTAGGAGGACCTTGACCCCATACCTCATCAATGTCACAATGGCAGCCAGAATCTGTAGTCAGGTCTTATGCCAAGGCTCTGGCGCCTGTGTACGGAAAAAGTGGAATTCCAGTGACTATCTTCACTTAAACCCTGAGAATATTGTCATTCAAATGACAAAGGATGGAAAATACACTCTACAAGGGCAGCCAGCATTTCAGGATCTGCAAACATTCATAGAAAAATTTGATTGCCACTGTTATGCAGGGCAGAGTTGTGAACCCAGAGCTGATATAAATGACATCCATTACCTCCATGTTTGCATTTCAGAAGATATTTGCATTCAGATATCCTCAAATGCACTTTCTAATATAGAAGACTCTGAAGAAAAGATCTTGTCTAACAGAACTGTATTTTCGTTACTCTCTCAGAGTAAGGTGACATTATCTACACATCCTGAAATAGAAGATTTCCAATCTACCTTTGGAAATAATATACTCAATATAACAATTCCAAAACATAGCACTGTCACAGCTGTAACTAGATATGATTTAGAAGCAAATGATACCCGTACTTCCAGTAGTTCTTCATCCTATAAGATAACCATGTTTAATCTGTTGAGTTTAATTTTAATTTTGAGAACATTAATACAAATGACCTATGAAAGTGAGAATATTCTTTTCTCAGGCTGTGTTTGAAATTCTGTATGTTTTATTTACAAAGAAAAAACATTCCTGGAAGGCATATGGTCTTATCTGTATCAGGTAACCTTTTCTATTGCATAGGTGACACTTCAGCTTGAATGTACTTCTTCAGTTTAGTTCTATAAACTACTATTTGTGCCAAAGGTATACTGATCTGTAAATATGGATTACATCAAAGGAAAATTCAGAATAAGGAACTTTTTTTACAGTTTATATTTTTAACAGTTCTCTTGAAAAAAAAAATTGTTGATAATGCAATTTTGTATACTTCAAGTTAAGCAGTTAAATACATCTTAACCTGGATCTCATTTGAGTCTCAGGAATCAATAGATTTGATGCTCTATGCAGGAATTAATTTTATTCCATATGAAAATTAGCTCTGAAAAATATTTGACTTTAGATCTGTGGGACTTTGCAGCATAAAATTTATCTGATTAATGTAAAGGTTCTCCACTTTTCACAATACCTACAGGGACATTGTGTTTTTTCTTTTAATTATATATATTCGTAACTCTTCTAAGGGTTCTGACTATAATGTAAATATTCACTTAAAATATTACAGCTTCATTATTCAGAATATGAGCTGTAGCAGTTTATCCTCCTTTCTTTCCTCTTCTCCCAAGCCCTCCCTTCCTTATCTCAGATGTCCCATCCTTGGCTTTCACTTGTTTTGTCTGGCCAACACAACTCATCTGATCTGCCTTTGCATTTCCTAGGGGCACTGGTCACCAGCCCTAATTTCTCCAGCCAGCCAGTCCTAGCAACAGGATAGAGCTGTCTGCGCCATTTGGACAAAAGCCTGTGAGCACAGAACTTTCCTGAGCAGTTTCTTTGGTGAAAACTAGTTTGTCCCTCAGGAAAACCCATCAGTGGAGACCGTAAAATGAGTGACACTGAGGGTCTGGGACTCCCTTTCTTCACCTCCAATGCCTGTGATTCCTTATCTCAGGACAAACTTTTTGATGCAGTCTGCTGACAGCTCTAAGGCTATTTGCGTAATGTTATTCCATTGTCAAAAGCAGTGTGAAAGTAGTAGAGATACCTCAGAACAAAACTACTCCCAGTATCATATCAGGAGTCTATTTATGATGTATGTATACCATTTAGAAGCAATTAACAGTTTAAGCATTTAGAAGCAATTAACTGCAGTTTATTTGATAAAATAACCTTTTTGAATTATTGTGTCAGATACTTAATAGGCTGCTGGACTTCTGATGGGTGAAGAGTGGCTGCTGGCATGGATACGTTAAAAAGTCTCTCCAGAGCTAGGCATGATCCTCATAAATAAATCACCACCTCCCACAGGTGCAACCTGCCTCACTAATGGAAATGCCTAGGGTTTCAATATATAGTAGCCCTTTACTTATGAAAAGTTCATGCCTCAATCTAGCAAAAAGTACATATTCATTGCCTTCAAATTTTCAGGTTGTCAGTCATAACAGACATGCAGAAAAATAGATGAAGTCTTTAGATTTAACATGGAGAAATAATGTTTTATGGCTTTTGGCAGCAAGTTATCAAGAGGGAGTGACAATTTTGTCATCACAGTTATGGTGTTGAGTCAAAGCTATTTCTGCCATTAATACTCCAAGTAGAATCATGGATAAAAAATACATATGTAGCAGACTGTCTGACACAAAAAAAAAAGCCAGCTGGCTTTGATCACCTCGGTAAAAACATATTTCTTTTTCACTGCAACTTTGATATTGGTTATTTGATCTTGGGTAAACAAAAGCCATGGCATCATAATTACTGTAACTGAGGTCCCTCCCCTTTCACACCATGGTTGTGATAACTGGGTTATCAAAGGGTTTCTAAAAATTGGAAACATAAAAAAAAAGGCAGGAATGACAAGTTGAAATCACAGAAGAGTTGAGGCACAGCCAGGACCTCCCAGTGGATGCAGAGGAAGTGAACCGCCAAAGCAAGAGTGAAGCAGTGGGGAATGTGGACAGACCAGTCTCTTCCCATTCAACAGTTTTTATCTACCTGGCATTTAGTACAGTCAGCCTTTCCCTGAGGCCCACTGTAAAGGTAAAGGAACACAGTAACTGATATTGTTAGATTACACCTATCCATCTGATCCCATGTCGTTTTTCTTGAGAGCAGCCAAGACCAGCAAAGGGATATGAAAGGAAAGCAAACTATTGCAATAAAACATCCACAGAAATGTGTCTTCATATAAATAGCTGTCTGTTTTATGCTCCAATGCACAATCCTCTACTAACGACCTTTTGAATGCTCATTTGGGATATTTATGTTACCTGCATATATCTGCAACTCATGCTGTAAATCCTACAAACTTCTTGCCATAGTGAGAATCGAGCTGGCTACGTGCTGTGTAAAATTACAGTATTTTCCAAATATATTGTTTTCTTCTGTATTATATTTGTCTTGCCTATATTCTATGCTAGAATCATGTGGAGTCAGAGAGCCTCCATGGAGTCAGGAAGAAGAAAAGAACAAAAAGGGGTGCTATGCCTTACATCGCTGGTGACTATGTTAGGTTCAAAGCCAATCTTGTATTCTCCTGAAGCGGACTCTACCGCCCCCAAATATTCCCCTTCCATTCACTGCACCTCCTGTAATCATTAGTTGTCTCTGTAGCCCTGTAGTTTCAGTTTCTTATGACGTATTTTTCAAAAGATTAAACACTAAAGAAACATCCATTTCACTTTTGATTGCCATTCATTATTTTGTATGTCTCTCTTCTAGTAAGCTTTCAGGCTGGCAATGCTTAGGGACTGGGAAATGCTAAACCAGTTTTGATGAAATGGTCTAAAAGAAAGCTGAGTACCTCCAGTGCGCTCCTCCAACGTCTAAAAGTTCTGCTAAAATTCCAGCTCTCTATCTGAAGAATCTGGATCTGGTTTATTGTGTTGCTTACTCTGGGGCACCCAATGCTATTGCAGCTTTTAAGAGAGGTGCCTATTGGCACAGGATCTGAACAGAAGTGAAATCATAGTCTAGTCCTTGCCTTACAGTTTCTTGTTTCTCTGTATTAAAAGTAGCAACATGGAGAGAGAGACTGAGATGCAGGCCAGTAAGACCACTTTGTAGACAGCCTAGTATGTGACTAGCATCCCAAGGAGCCCAGCTAAATTTGGTTTAATCCCTGCATCACAATATATACATATATATCAGCAAAGAATTGTGTGGAAGATTTCCGACCTGTGCAATACGCACTAGACAGCTCCCAGACACAGATTAGATTTGTGCATCTACCTATCCATCACTTTTCAATACAAACAACAAGACAGTGAAGACAGTACATAATTTTAAAACATATTCAGTTATGGAGCATTGATGACCTTTTTAAGAAGACAACTAAATTCTGTTCTTCAAGCACACACACTTAAAACTTACTTGAAAGGTTTTTCAGTATGCTTGTGCAAGGCCCTTTGTACTGACAGATACCTATTCTGCCAAAGCAAAACAGCCTGCAAAATTAGGGGCTGAAATTTCAAGAAGTTATGAGTTTCATTCCAAAGAATAACAAAGATAAAAACCAATGTTTATTGCATGGCTTAAAAAAATATTATTGCCTTATTTAACAATTACTTCATCTTTCTTGAAGAAATCTCTTTTTTGTTTTTCTTTTTTGGCAGTTTTTTTCCTGTCCTACTGAAAGCCATTGTATAGGTGGCTGGAAGCAGACTGGTCTAACTTCAGCCCTTAACACTTCTAAATGTTTTTGGATATGTGGTTATCCCAGACCTTTCTGTCTGTTCTTCTGGAAACTCCAATGAAATTTAACCAGCACCATGGTATTTTTCCTTATGATGGCAGTCATGTAAGCAAGCAGTATTCAAGATCAATCCTAAGTTTTTGTGTATACCAGTCAAGGATCAGGGTCTGTAGAGAACAGTTCTTTGGTGCACGTGTTCTGAATCTTTTGCAGCAGCTTTTCGCTGCCAGTAGTACTCAGGACTGAGAAAACTTCTTGCATTTGTTGTTCCCTTCTTACAAACAAGAAAGTAACGGGCAAGGAGGTAAAGGGCACCAATCAATATTATCATCTTTAAAGGAACAACATTGTATTTCACTATATTCACTAATGTGTTAGCACCATCTTGGTGTATTGATTATAGTTCTTCTTGGCTAGTAGTAATCAGATGACATTTTCAGTGTATGCTTGTATGACTCTTAGTTTATAACTGCTAAGGTATTTAGTAATCAGATACAGACAGTATGAAAATTAATGTAAATTGCTACTTCACATATTCAGCCAACATTTTGTTTCTCTGCACACGACTCCAGAGCATTGTGTTCAATGCCATATTTATGTGGACATCAGATAATATGCAGTCACCTCTCTCTGCCTTTGTTTTCATCTCAAAAAAATGTATTTATTCAATAGCACTTCAAAAGAACTATACCATATGTTGGCAGTGTACTTCTGGCTCCCTTCTGTACTGCTCCCTCAGGCTACTAGCAGATTGAGGCAAGATGGTAGGTTGCCAGTGTCAAGTGATGATTTCCTAAGGCAGGGACCTAACAACCACCATTTAAAAGGAGTCTAAGGGCACCCTACAGTCTCATAAGAACAATATTATTAATGTCACAACAAAGCACCTCACTGCTAGGACTGCTAGTAATTAAGGGCACTGGACTAATAATAGACTCAGTCTGTCTCGAAATCCTATGCATTGTTTCAATACGTGCTGCATATAACAAATTTAGGTATCCAAAACACAGAGTTCTTAAGTTAAAATCCTGAATCTGGCCCACTGAACCAGTGCAACAACCCTTACAGAAATCCTTGTTCACCTCTTCCCTCACTGCAGCCTGACGAAACGAATATAGATACTAAGGAGTCCCTGACGCTCCAGCCAGCAGAGGGCACTGACGACACAGGCAGACACTGGCGGGTCCGTTGCATTGCTTTCTCTGTAAAGTTCAATCCAATCTGTCTATTCTCTGTGGCAAAGCACCTGCTTGACTCTGGCCTACAAACAGAAAAGACAACTAGTCTCTCACTAACGCAGTGCCTCATTAGCAGAAAAGATGTGTGGCTTATTCTGCAGGGTTTTTTTCCTCAAACATCTGGTATATCAGGACTAAAAATACCGGAGAGAGGCATCACCTCTTTTCATGATCTCCACTCGGGGGATTTCATTCAGCTGAAGGCTTCTTGTTGTTAAGATCTTCAGCTGTCACTGAAATCCATGCTTAAACTACAGATAATGTGATCTGATCTCTTTGGTACCACTCTGAACGAGAGATGTGGGTCCCAAACATCTTGTTTCTCCCCAAATGTGGAAAGATCTGGATATAGAGTGTTGGTTCAGTCACGTTTTACTGACCATGTATTGCATCAACACCTTCGTCACCTGAAATGTAAGATACATTGTTATAATTTTCCATAGCGTAAATAAGCCTCTGCAATGGAGTAAGCTGCTTTACTATCACTTCATCCACAAAGCGCTTGAAAGACTCAGTGACCCCATAACACTGCTGAACTGATCCTAAAGTGTGTAAATCTCTATAGACAAGACAGGAAAGTGAAATACTCGATCAATGGTCAAATGTTTCCCAGAGAGATTAAGTGGCTTGTCTACAGTCACACTGGATAGTGAATTGCGGCCTTCTGTGCTCCAGCTCAGGCTTTTAGCTACAAGAACATATGTCCTTTGAGCTGCTAATGGCAGCAAGGTAGCAATATTGTATTTTTACATACAATATTATCAAACTGTCTGCAAAATAAAGAATTGTCCTTCATAATAATTTAATTTTGCAAAGGATATATCAGATTTTAGATCAATTTAACAGATCTTTTAACTTGGACAAACCCTCCAAGACTTATTCATATACCGGTCAGCCTTACCTCCATCCCTGGAAAGGTGATGGAACAACTTATTCTTGACTCCATCACTAGGCATATCAAGGATGAGGGGGTCATTAAGAACAGCCAACATGGTTTTATGAGGGGGAAGTCATGTATGACCAACCTTATAGCCTTCTATGAGGAAGTGACTAGGTGGAGGGATGATGGTAGAGCGGTAGATGTAGTTTTTCTTGATTTCAGTAAGGCATTTGATACTGTCTCCCACAGCATCCTCATAGATAAGCTAAAGAAGTGTGGGCTTGAGGATCAAGTAGTGAGGTGGATCGAGAACTGGCTGAAAGGAAGAAGACAGAGAGTTGTGGTCAATGGCGCAGAATCTAGCTGGAGGTCTGTGACTAGTGGAGTCCCTCAGGGGTCGGTGCTGGGACCGGTGCTGTTTAATATTTTCATCAATGACCTGGATGAGGGAACTGAGTGCACCCTCAGCAAGTTTGCTGATGACACAAAACTGGGAGGAGTGGCTGACACACCAGAGGACTGTGCTGCCATTCAGCGAGACCTGGACAGGCTGGAGAGTTGGGCGGGGAGAAACTTGATGAAATTTAACAAGGGCAAGTGTAGAGTCTTGCATCTGGGGAAGAACAACCCCATGGACCAGTACAGGTTGGGGGGTGACCTGCTGGAAAGTAGCGAAGGGGAAAGGGACCTGGGGGTCCTGGTGGATAGGAGGATGACCATGAGCCAGCAATGTGCTCTTGTGGCCAAGAAGGCAAATGGCATCTTAGGGTGCATTAGAAAGGGAGTGGTTAGTAGGTCAAGAGAGGTTCTCCTCCCCCTCTACTCAGCCTTGGTGAGGCCGCATCTGGAATATTGCGTCCAGTTCTGGGCCCCTCTGTTCAAGAAGGACAGGGAATTGCTTGAAGGAGTCCAGCGCAGAGCCACAAAGATGATTAAGGGAGTGGAACATCTCCCTTATGAGGAGAGGCTGAGGGAGCTGGGTCTCTTTAGCTTGGAGGAGACTGAGGGGTGACCTCATCAATGTTTACAAATATGTAAAGGGTAGGTGTCAGGATGATGGAGCTAGGCTTTTTTCAGTGATATCCAGTGATAGGACAAGGGGCAATGGGTGTAAACTGGAGCATAGGAAGTTCCACGTTAACATCGGGAAGAACTTCTTTACTGTAAGAGTGACAGAGCACTGGAACAGGTTGCCCAGGGGGGTTGTGGAGTCTCCTACACTGGAGATATTCAAGGCCCGCCTGGACAAGTTCCTGTGTGATGTACTGTAGGTTACCCTGCTCTTGCAGGGGGGTTGGACTAGATGATCTTTTGAGGTCCCTTCCAACCCTTGGGATTCTGTGATTCTGTGATTATATTTTGACCTCCTAGACACTGTAAAAGACTTCACTCAGTGTACTGCTGAATTAATGGTTTAGATTTATCAGCCCATCTTCTGCTGGATATGACAGAAATGTATTTTTTTCAGAATATGTTACTGTATCTGCAATATATTGTTTCTTTAAGCTCCCACCACTATGAGCCTTAAGCACTATTGAAGAACTAAAAAGTCTTCAAAAAAGTCTTGCAAAAACAGAGATTGCTCAATTTCATTCAAGTTTTCCCCCCTTCAGTAATCTAAGCCACTTGATTCCCAGACACCACTCTGACAAACAGACTGTCTTTATTCTGCACATTGCCAGCTGGGTGATATGTGGAGATAGGAGAAATTCTTTTATTTTTCAGGTTTTAAGGCACCCAGAAACACTTCGCCTACTCACTGAAAATCTATAATTGCTTTGCTTGAAACAGGCTTTTAAAAGTAACAAGATTGACAGCAGAAAAACAACACTGTTTTGCCAATGAATTATTTCTTGGTCCTTTTACCCATGCAACCAGAATAATTAATTTCCTCAATGTCAACCTTTTGACCCATGTCTCCAGTGATCCCCCAGTTATATTTACCATAAACAGTAACCAGTGGGTAAACTTGTGACCAGTGCCTTAGGATGGATGTATGTACTGAATGGCCATCTGGCTGCTAGCAAGAAGCAAGTAAAACAGCAGAGTTCTGCTACACTCTCTCTCAATGCAGGATCTGATCAGATTCTTTTTTCACCATGCCACCCATTTGCAAGAAACTTTGGGAGCTGAACCATGCTCTGAAACTGCTGAAGACACCCATCACTGCCTCAGTTTTAACACAGGCATCCCAAATTCTGACTCTAACCCAAACCACCAATGCTAGGGTATAGCGTTAGGACAAAAGGACTACATGTGTCAAGAGCAGAATCTTATGAAACTAGGGGAAAAAAAAAAAAAAAGCCAACCACCAAATTCCTTTTGTTTGTTTGGGTCTGGCCACTTAAATGTGTCTGCTTTCCTCCAGACTTTGTATTAAGAGAAGCAATGAAACATAACTCCCTTACACTACCGATTAGGTAGCAGGGCCAGCTCCAGTGTCCAATTTCCTTCTGGAAATGTTCAATTAAATTTACAGGAGTAATAAATGAATATCTGTAAAAAAAAAAAAAAATTAAAAATCTTAGCATTACCCTATGAGTCACTTTTACTGTATCTACAACCAGAGCATGAAAAAGCATAAAGTTTTTCACCTTTGCAGCTAGCTCAGAACCAATTGCTCTTGACAGCAAAGTCACAAGATCTTCCAGTTTTTGTGGCCTGACTGACGTAACCAATGAGGTTTAACACAAATTGCATTCTCCCAAATGCTGAATTATGTCTCTAAAAAGGGCATGAAAAACTGATTTCAAAATGTTGTCATGAATTTGCTCTGTTTCAATAGTACAAGTATCCATACTAAAGTTTTGAAGTGCCTTGTTTATACCTCTGTGAAAGTCCTTCATCAAGCAATACCACCAGCATTGTAATCTTCTAGAGCATCACATATAATTTCAGTGATGGTTCCAGGTTAAGTGCTAGCTCTGCAGTTACAGAATCATAGAATCATAGAATAGTTAGGGCTGGAAAGGACCTCAAGATCATCTAGTTCCAACCCCCCTGCCATGGGCAGGGACACCTCACACTAAACCATCCCACCCAAGGCTTCATCCAACCTGGCCTTGAACACTGCCAGGGATAGAGCACTCACAACCCCCCTGGGCAACCGATTCCAGTGTCTCACCACCCTAACAGGAAAGAATTTCCTCCTTATATCCAATCTAAACTTCCCCTGTTTAAGTTTTAACCCGTTACCCCTTGTCCTGTCACTAGAGTCCCTGACGAAGAGACCCTCCAGGGAAACACAGCCTTTCTCTTAAATGATGTGTGGCAAGACTGTATGTTAAATGTTCTTTATCCAGTGTGGGTAGAAGATTCCTGGTGAAGTGGCATGTCCTGTCATTGCCCACTATACAAAACCACTGTCGCAACCATCTCTTGTCGAGGGAAGGAAGCATGCTAATAGAGACTCACCAAAAATTGTTGAAAAAGAACCCAAATAAACCCACAGTAAACCTTGGATGGAACACTTCTCCTATGAGGAAGGGCTGAGAGAGTTGGGGTTGTTCGGCCTGGAGAAGAATACAGGGAGATCTTATTGTGACTTTTCAGTTCTTAAAAGGGGCCTATTAGAAAGACGGGGAAAGACTTCTTAGCAGGGCCTGTTGCAACAGCATGAGGGGCATGACTTTAAACTAGAAGAGGGGAGATTCAGGCTGGAAGCAAGGAAGAAATTTTTACAGTGAAGGTGGTAAAACACTGGAGCAGGTTGCCCAGAGAGGTGACGGGTGCACCATCCCTGGAGACATTCAAGGCCAGGCTGGATGTGGTTCTGGACAACCTGGTCTAGCACGAGACGTCCCTGCTCATTGCAGGCGGTTGGACCAGATGAGCTTTGAACTCCCTTCTAACCCAAACCACTCTGTGATTCTATGATGACCTGTCCCTACACGATAAAACAATTCAGGAGTATCACAAGGAGCGTGGAGGTCCAGGAGCGTGAGAACTGCCACCACCACAGGCGAAGGGCCTACGGCACCGATGCTGTGAAGAAGATGCAAGTCCCACCAACTCTGAGGAGCCGGCGGGGCACATGCGGCCCTGGCGCACCCCTTGCGAGCAGGGTGCTGGGCGGGCAGCGCACAGCGCCAGACCTACGCGGGGCCACCGCGCCCCGCCACACTGCCGGCAGCGCCCAGCGGCTCACCTCACACCGCGCGGCGCCCATCACGCTGCCGGGCGCCACCCTGCTGCTCCCCGGGGTCTGCGGTGCCTCCGCGCCACCACCTCAGGCCCGTAAGGCCCGGGACGCCGCACCGCCCGCCATCCCGTGCGGGAGCTGCCCCGCCCGTGTGCCCCGTGTGCCCCGCTCCCCTCGCTGCGGACACGGCCCCGGCCGCCGCCCGGCCCTGCCTCACGCTCCCCGCCCCCGGCCGGGCCAAACCCCTCCCCGTCTGCAGCAAGTGGCAGCGGGCAGGGCGGCGGCGCCGTCACGTGAGGGTCGTGCCTGCGCCCGGTGCCTGCGCCGCTCCCCGCGCAGCCCCGCCGCCGCCGGCCCCGGCCCGCTCCCCGGCTTCCCCGCGCCGCGCCCCGCGCTCCCATGCCCAGCAGTGAGGCGGTGCCGCTGGGGCTGGGCGCCTGCCGCAGGTCGGGGGCGCTGGGCGGGATGCTGGCGCTGGTGGCGCGGGTGCTGGAGTGGCTGCGGTCGCTGTTCTGGAAGGAGGAGATGGAGCTCACCCTGGTGGGGCTGCAGTACTCGGGCAAGACCACGCTGCTCACCGTGCTGGCGGTACGCGGCCCCCGGGGGCAGGGGCGCGGCGGGGGGCGCGCAGGGCGGAGGCGGCGGCCGCGGGCGGTGAGGCAGCGGGCCCGGCGGTGTGGCCTGGCTGGAGGGGGCCTCCCGCCCCGCCCCGCCTCGGTTCGCCTCCTCCGGCAACAAGTGCGGGCTTGGCCCCCGCCGCGGTGCCGCCTGCGGGGAAGCCCCGCCGTGCGCTGCGGGGAGGGGGCGGCGGGCGTGAGGCAGCTCCCGCATAGCTGGCAGCCTCGGGGATTTCACAGCAGGATCAGGTGCGTGCGACATGGGAGAGAGGGAGGGAGAAAGAAAATGTCTCCTGCGCTGACCGCAGAGCGTGCCCGTGCTGGGCATGGGCCCTTGCCTGTGATCGAATTGGCTTTTCACGGCCGATGTATCCCAGAGTAACTCAGAATGTGTCGTGCATCCTCCAAGGCCACAGCTCCCTTGTCAACTGCATTCTCCCCTCCCGTCAGTTGCATCAATATTAATGCCTCACACAGTTCCTTAATAACTCTTTCCCAGCATTCCATGTCTGATTTTGGCATTCCCTTCCCACTGTTGTGATGGCCTTGCAGCCTTGTTCCCCTATAATGCTGATGCTTGCCATGGCGTTTTCCACTTTGTTGCCATCTTTGTTTCTCATCTTTGTTTACTGTGCTCTCTGACCTTCATTTAGGTCCATCCTGAAAATTTACTTTCCATCGGAGAGTGGAAGCAGCTATATATGTTAAGCATGGCTCCTACTAGTCAGGAAGCTTAGTACCTACTCTTGCTGCACGTCTTGTCTGGTGAGATGTATTGCAGCTTCACCTGCCATGAGATAAAGGTTTCCAGATGTTCTTTAGCCCTTATCCTGAAAAGTTGCTAGATCACGGATCAGACAAAACTGGGATGTGTATGACCTAAAGCCAAAGAGATTGAGGCAATGATGACATGAGTATATGGTATTTGTTGTTTGCTCTTGCATACGATTCTGAGTTAAGGGAAAAACAGAAGCTTGTAACTCAGTGCGAGTGAAGAGGTAGAGACAGAGTAGGAGATAAAGAAGTGGAGTAGGGAAAGTGTACAGTGAGAGTATGTTTTGGGGGGCATCAGCAATCAATAAGCAGAAAATACCTGGATCTAGTATGTGAGTTTGTTAGACACTCAGCACAGGCCTTAGCACTCTTTGTGCCCATTGGAAGTGTTCATCTCCAAAGGACGGGCTTTGCTGAGAAAGGGGGAAAAGGCGTGATAAGTTGCATGGCTTCTTGGATTGATTTCATAAACGGAGCAAAGAAGAATACAGCACTTCAGAGACCTTGGTTACAGTTGTGTGTGGTGTTAGATTTTGTGCCTGTAACTGCTTGCCCACTCACTTATGCTAGACCACCAGTGGGATGGCATCGTATGTTTGTGTCTCTCTGGTGCTAATACTTTGAATAGCAGAGCACTGCTGTTACTACAGCTCTGATTTTACCAGTATATGTTTTGTTTAAGAGTATTCTGCAAAGCATCCATGTTCTGCTACATCTGGAGTGTCACAGACTGCAGGTTTTGTAGCTTTTGTATTTTTCAGCCTGGAGATGACACACCATGATAATCAACAAAGAAAGGTGGTTAAAGAATTTGTGAGTAAACAGTTTAAGATAAGGCAATGGCTAATAGCTTACACTTGAATACACTTTTATGGGGATGGCAAATAGACTGGGAACTCTGTTTGTGTCTGTGTGGCTAGAATGTGACAAGATTAAACTAACCGTTACAAAACAGTGGATACTTAAAATGCAAACTGCAATGGATCATATAAACAAGTGTTAAGAAAATACTGTATTTTTCCACTTCGCAAGTGTATTCAGGGATCTTATCAGACTAACACTGAATAAACACCCTTTGAGACAGCCTCCTCCCTTAAGAATTTGAAGCGTGTGTAGTAGTCCTTTGTTACCAGTGGAAACCTTGGATAATGTCCCTGTGTGGTACTATGGGTCTGCACTAATATAATTGAGTAGAATCTGGCCCATGGCTATGGGTGTGGTAGGGGGTAATGACAGTATTTATTGTCAAATCAATATTCAGCAACTTTGAAAGATGACAGCATGTTGTAGCATCAGTTACTTTCATCTGTGTCAGGATGTAATCTTTTTTTTTTTACTGAGATACAACTCTAAACTTGTTTGCACATCTTGAATATTCTCAAAATAAGTAATTTGTCATGTAAAACTTCCTTAGCAAGCAAAATGGAGCAGATTTCTTACTTTATGGTGCTTACGGCACTTGAAACAAAACACAGTAATTAGAGCTTTTGTACTAATGTGGGCAAAAGATTTGACATATTACTTTGTTTCCTTCATTGTGTGGGAAAATAAAGAACTGTAAACATAATGCTTTCTTTGTTGCTGTTTTTATTCAACCAGAATGGAAAATTTGTAGAAGACTAAAGACCAGTGAAGGGGACACTAATTCTTTGCATTCTATCCTTGATACCAGAACAGTTATAAAGGGTTTGTTTTTTTTCTGATGTCCGTCTTCCAGTTTAGCATGGTACATATGGTGTATAATTTGCTGACAAAGTGGAATCCTGACTTTCTATGAGTTTGTTTAAACAATAGCCTTCTGAATTGGCTGGCTGGTTTTTGAGGCATTCTTGTGCTTGAGTAATGATGCTACATTCTAAGGGTTTATGTATTTCTATGTGTTTATATATCTGACCTCCACAAATAAATGTGCTTTATATTTTAACAAATTAGACCAGTACGTGCTACAGGAGATAGTTACTGATTGTCTTTGTCTTACTTCGTCCAATTAAGAAGTTGTGTCACTGCTGGCTGCTTGTATCTGTATGAGGCTGCAGGTGCATTTGTCCTCACTGTTTTTTCATATTGCTGTTGACAAGTCACTGAAGCAAGGAAAGAGGAAGGAAAAAAAAAAAAAAGACTTTCAGAAACAAAAGATGGGGAGTATTGTACAGAATAGCAAGAAGGTTCCCATAGGTGAGGTTGAACAAGTAACCGATAGAAGAATCTAATTCCAAACCCCAAAATCTTTGGGGGGGTTAATTACCTGTCAAAGGTTGTACAGCTTTTAAAATCCCAGATTAAAAATAATTAATCTTAGTTTGTGAACACAAGCGAGAGGCATCGTGTGTTCTCACTCTGCCATGAGCAGGGAAAACTTGCAGAAAGCATATAAAGACCAGCAATAGCACCAGGGCGAACTGGTGACAGTGTGTGCTCTGTGAGGCACGTAGCTGCTGCAGTGCACTGTGAAGCTAGGATCACCCATTTCTCAGATGGGAGAGACATATTGGAGCATGCCCATATTCCAAAAAACACAAAGCCATGGCATAGGGGATGATGAGGTGGCTGAAGGGAATATGGCCAGATATAGAGGGAAGAGCAATGACAAGTCCAGAATGCACCATGCCTGGGAGACACAATACCTTATTAACAATACTTTTTAAAAAGAAAGCATGAATTATCCGCTAAGGTCTGAGTTTCACCTTCTCAAAAGCTGTCTTCTGTAGTGGGTACATGTGTGTAAGGTTCCCGTTATCATGATGACAAGCATCTGTCTTGTAAAAACATTTCTTGAAACTGGGGGAGGAGGTGGCAATTTGATTTTATCTTTTGGGTTTATGCTGTGCTGAGTTACTACCTTGTATTTATCTATCTTTATGGCATACTCTTAGCTTCCACAGCAGGATTCTTCTGCTGGCACCTACTCAGAAGGAAAGGGTCTGCATATAATACATTCTACAGGAGTACTCCTTCGTTGTTTATTAAATTTGGAGTTAAACCATTGGTAACAGTAGTGAGACTATAAGGAAAAATCCTGCTATAGTCAGTTTTATCATATTTTATCATATTGGGGGCTGCACTAGATGACCTTTAAAGGTCTTTTTCAAGCCAAACCATTCAATGGTTCTGTGATTCTCTATTTTGACCATGCTGCTTTCTGGCTTGCTGAAGCAGCAGATGAATTATCCAAGGTCTCATGGTTTCTGGGCTGACCTTTGTCACTGAGGAGAATAAAAGATCATTTGAAGGGCTGATATGAACAGTCTTTCTTGGCATGACAATGCATTAACGTCAGTGCTGGCCGGTGCTCTTGCAGAAAATTAATGTGATATTTTACAGTGTTGTAAGATAAAAATTCTAGATTGCAAATGAGAAACTTATCTCCTATGTATCAACTGTTTTATAATACTTTGTTCTTTTTTTTTTTTTTTTTTTTTTGTATTCTAGTCAGGGCAGTTCACAGAAGATATGATTCCTACAGTAGGCTTCAATATGAGAAAAATAACAAAAGGAAATGTTACCATAAAGGTAGGTGTGCATGTTTGAATTAATACAGAGTGAATAACTAGTAGAGAAAGCGATTTCAATTTGGAATGTGAAAGGATAGGAAATTTATTTTAAGAAGGTGGGATTATTTATCTTTCTAGCTCAGAACTTTTAAAAGGCATGTAGTTGTATATTTCTGTATTACATGAATCTAGAAATAATGAAATTTGATTTAATTATATCCATTCTGGGCAGAAACTTTGTTGCATTCTTTTGGGTTAGAAAGGTCAGAACGTTCTGGGATATTAAGGGGTTGGAGTTGACTCCTACAGGTGCTGCCTTCTCTCTCTCCCCTTCACAACTCTTAAGTGAAATCTGAAGCAGCTTTACTCCTGACTTATGCATCTCAGTGGAGAGTGTAGTTCAGATCACATAATGTTGACTGTATGGGAATGGAACATCTAATGTAATTCAGTTGTCAGGGAACCATCTCTTAGGCATCTAGAGAAATACAGATGATGACAGTTTGATTGTGATTCATGCCATAGGCATCAAAATAGAGATAAGTAACTCCTGTAGTGTTAAGGCTCTGTATTGTTTGGTTGTGAAGGGAACCTGGTTGGTTAGTCCAGATCTTCATAACTTCTGTCTAAAATGATGTAAAGGGTATATAGGTTTTTGCCTCTACCTTGACTTTTCTCTCAAAAGGGAAAGTAATTTTCTCTCCTTTCTCTCTCAGTTCTAAAGATAGAATTTTTCTTCTGGTTTGGTGTGGCTCCTAAATCTAGGGAGGACTTTCTGAAATGACCTGTAATGTGAATATAAGCAGTTGTTAGCTGCGCATTATCTCTAAAAAAGTTAGCAGGTAAAGGGTGGTAAAAGGGATCATTTACTTCTGTTGGTTGGGAGATATTACAGCTGAACTAGAAAACCCTAAACCTAAAGTTACCATAGTGGTGTAAGTGCTGTGAGTGCCTGTTATTTCTGGTTTGAGTATCCTGCTATACTTTTTCAAACTCCCACCTGACTGTAGGGCCTTCTGCTGTACATTCCAATTTTGCATCTGCTTCCTGTTACAAGCTTGCAGAGTAATCAATGGTTTCCTCTACAATTGTTTGTATGTTACAGTGCCAAGCAGAATCTTCCTTGTAAGGGGCAATAAAACCAGCCCCTCTTACAAAAAAGTCAGAAAATGAACTTCTAATGCACCTGCTTTTCTGCCTTTTAGAAGCACTGCTTTTAGAAGCACTTCTAAACTTCCATATAATGTAGCTCATGCAAGGGGCATACTAGATTTACCTTCTGGGAAACCTAGGAGAGAATCAGGCAAGTCTAGTGCGGGTGGTAGAGATTAAAGGTCAGCTTTTACAATCAGCTGAAGAGCATCATAGTGTGAGGTTTTACATTCTACTTTAAACACCCTGCACCCTTGCACCCTTTTTCCGTCTGCACCAGTGATCACATGGTAGATCAGCCAAATTATTTAGATGAAAGCAACACCTGAAACCAAACCAAACCCACCAACCAAACCAAACCTGCCCCCACCATACTAGTTTCTTTGCAGTCAGTGCCCAAGTAGTGTGCTCCTCAAACAGCTGTGTGATTGCTGGTGCCACCACTGTGTGGGAAAGTGGGATAGCCTTCTATGAGGAAGTGACTAGGTGGAGGGATGATGGTAGAGCGGTAGATGTAGTTTTTCTTGATTTCAGTAAGGCATTTGATACTGTCTCCCACAGCATCCTCATAGATAAGCTAAGGAAGTGTGGGCTTGAGGATCAAGTAGTGAGGTGGATCGAGAACTGGTTGAAAGGAAGAAGGCAGAGAGTTGTGGTCAATGGCACAGAATCTAGCTGGAGGTCTGTGACTAGTGGAGTCCCTCAGGGGTCGGTGCTGGGACCGGTGCTGTTTAATATTTTCATCAATGATCTGGATGAGGGAACTGAGTGCACCCTCAGCAAGTTCGCTGATGACACAAAACTGGGAGGAGTGGCTGACACACCAGAAGGCTGTGCTGCCATTCAGCGAGACCTGGACAGGCTGGAGAGTTGGGCGGGGAGAAACTTGATGAAATTTAACAAGGGCAAGTGTAGAGTCTTGCATCTGGGGAAGAACAACCCCATGGACCAGTACAGGTTGGGGGTTGACCTGCTGGAAAGTAGCGAAGGGGAAAGGGACCTGGGGGTCCTGGTGGATAGGAGGATGACCATGAGCCAGCAATGTGCTCTTGCGGCCAAGAAGGCAAATGGCATCTTAGGGTGCATTAGAAAGGGAGTGGTTAGTAGGTCAAGAGAGGTTCTCCTCCCCCTCTACTCAGCCTTGGTGAGGCCGCATCTGGAATATTGCGTCCAGTTCTGGGCCCCTCTGTTCAAGAAGGACAGGGAATTGCTTGAAGGAGTCCAGCGCAGAGCCACAAAGATGATTAAGGGAGTGGAACATCTCCCTTATGAGGAGAGGCTGAGGGAGCTGGGTCTCTTTAGCTTGGAGGAGACTGAGGGGTGACCTCATCAATGTTTACAAATATGTAAAGGGTAGGTGTCAGGATGATGGAGCTAGGCTTTTTTCAGTGATATCCAGTGATAGGACAAGGGGCAATGGGTGTAAACTGGAGCATAGGAAGTTCCACGTTAACATCAGGAAGAACTTCTTTACTGTAAGAGTGACAGAGCACTGGAACAGGTTGCCCAGGGGGGTTGTGGAGTCTCCTACACTGGAGATATTCAAGGCCCGCCTGGACAAGTTCCTGTGTGATGTACTGTAGGTTACCCTGCTCTTGCGGGGGGGTTGGACTAGATGATCTTTTGAGGTCCCTTCCAACCCTTGGGATTCTGTGATTCTGTGATACAGACATGGGCAGAATGATGCATTTTTGGGGGCAGCCTGGATAGATTGACTTAGATAGCTGCAAACCACCATATTTAGAGTACAAAATCTGGACAGGGAGAAAGCAGTCTCTCCATTTGGTGAGAAAAATTAAATTTTCCTTCATCCTTCCACTCTGGTAGCTGCAAACTTTTGGGCGGAACTAACACTGCCTGTTGCTAGGGGGCTGCCAGAATTACATGGTCAGTACACACACACAAACTGCTTGTGGCTTCAGATGGATCAGTGACAGTATTTAAAAAAGATAAATATTTAGTGCTATGTTGTTAGGGTTTACAAACTTTGGATGGTGTTATGTGTTCTAGTCCTTACGGTTAAATAATGATTCATATTAGTTATGAAAGAGAATTTATGGAGAAGTCAGTGGGCATTGATATCAAAAGAACATTCTGATTGATGCGGTAATTGTATAGATATTCACCCCCAAGGTTCTGTTTATTACAACAAATTAACATGTACACTAGCTATGACAGCAAGTCAAATAGAGTATTTATAACAAGAATGTTAGAAGGTACTGCCTTTGATGGTATAGCTCTCTACAAATGCAAATGCGCCCTAGGGCCATCCCATGCTTTTTTGACCTCTTACACATCAGTAGCAGATGTGTAGAACAGAAGCAGTGACAAAATTGTGATAGGACACCTCAAATGCAGGCTTACAAGCAGAAGCTGTTTGTTTCACATTAAGTAGTCAAACTGTCTTAAGTTTCCACTTCTTCAAAGATGTATTTTTTTTCCTACTGTTCTTTCGGACATGCGGGTGTTCTTTGTTCTCCTGCCTGAGCGTTCCTGTCTCTTTCAGAGGAGTACATTTGTACTGAAGCAGTACCTTACACTTGAGCTTTAGTAATGCTTCCTAATTCATCAGGAGAGGATTCTATTTTAATTATTTCTAAATGTCAGTTTCATAAACTTTTCATCTCATCTGCCTTAGATCAAAGAAGATCTGCCACTGATCAAAGAAGTCCATATATGCAACAGTCAATAAAAAAGTTACTGCATTCAACCATAGTTCATAAATAATACACAGGAATAAGAATTTCCTTTCAGTTCCCTTGTTTTCTGTCTTGCATAGGAACAGTAAGGCCGTATAGAGAAAGCATAAGCCTAATTGATTGCTGTACTGATACTGTGACAGAATTGTCAGATGTGGAAGAAAATGAGAAATTTATTAATGGTTCATTCGACTAGAGAAGCAAATCGTTTACAAGTAGACAGTATTCAAAATAAAGTGGGTTTTGAGCCAGGATAGTTCAGGCGAGTGAAGGAAATGACTAATAAGTTTGTACGCAAGTTGTCTGCACAAACGGTACTTCAAGATCACATTCATATAGGGAAGAGGTATGTTAGTTTCTGTGGAACTGTGCCTTATTTTTACCCTTTGATCTCAAAAGTCATGTTACATACAGCTATTATAATAAGGTTGTAAGAATAAGAAAATAATGCTAAAGTTATTTATATTTTTACTAGTTTCAAAAACGAGACTTGGTTTGGAAGCCAGTCTGCACAGGAAACCAGTTCTTGTGATCTCTATGAAAGTCAGAGGTATAGGGAAGTATGGCTCTTATGTATACTTATTTCCTTAAAAGCCTGTCAAGATGAAGTACTTACGCATCGCTATTCCTGTATCTAGGTAAACTGTTAAAATCTTCCACCCAATTGCTAGATATTGTTTCCAAAATTATTTTACTGTGAGAATAATGACATCAGTTGTTGATAAGTTGATGGCTGAAGAATGGTGAGGGGGACGCTTCATACTAGAATCATTTGATGAGCTATTTCCAGCCTATTCAACAAGGATTCAGAGTAGATTTTTCTTTAACCTATTCATCCCAACAAAGCAGGTTGCCTTTCTCATAAAAATACTATGATATCCAACTGTCAGCTATTATTAAAATTCCTGGATAAAGCATTATGTTACTAACTCTATGAAGTCTTTCAAATATGGTAGGAATGATCTGCATCATAAGCAGATAGGCCTTGTGTCTGACCTTTTTCAAAGGTCTCAGGCAACACTGCAAAACAGAAACAATTAAACTTACCATAACAGTGCGGCTGAGAAACCATCTGGTCAAAAGTCATCCAGTGAAGAAAAAGGCATTCTGGAAATGTAAGACTGATCACATTAGGCAAAGTGAGTTGCAGCGCCAACAAGTAAGTGATATTAATTCTTTAGCTGTTTGGTTGGATTTTTTTTCTGTATTTTGGGACAGGCCACTAAGAGGAAGCACTGTGCTAGTGCAGTGTCATTGCCTGGTTTCTTCACTGCAGCTCTCTGTAGGTTCCATAGTGTTTCAGCAGGCAACAAGAACTAAGGAGCTCTTTATTTTCTTCTGATTTTGGCAGGCATTTTTGGAAGCCGGTAGATTTGTTCTCATGCTTAGTCTGTAATCCTAGTGTGTGAAAATATGGTCACCGGCATGCCTGTGTGTATGAGTATTTATCTGAACCACACTGAAACGAAAACGTTGATTTATGCAAGCAGAAACATTTTGTACGAAGATGCCAATTTCATGTGCATTTCAGTCCAAGCTGAGGATTATCAGAAATGTAAAGCTGTCAGCTTTAACCATGAATTTTCAAATTTTGGCTTGTCAGTGAGTTTAATAACACCTGTCACCTGTTATTTCCAACAAAAGAAGAGGCAAAGAAGAAGGATTGTACTGGGCAGTATTTGAAATCTAAACAGGAAGTTTTACGGATTTTGAGGTTGTGGTTGAGGTATTAAATTACAAGATAGTCTCTAGCATCGAAATACCTAATGTACTACAGCTTAGAGATTTGTTAAAACTATTTTGATGAAGTTCATAACAAACCTAATGACTTACCACTTTTTTTCTGACCAAAAAAAAAAAATCTACTACTGAATCAATTTGGGGTTTTAATTCCAAGCAGGTTTTGCTTGCTGAGTGATTTGATTTTGATGGAATCTGTTTTTGAATCAGCTCAGTTTCACTAGTCTTTTTGCTTTGGTGGGGTTTACTGTTCAATAAGCTGGACAGTAGCTAAAAACTTTACTTGAACAAACTCAGATTTTGTGAGCCTCAGAAGGTATGCGTTTGAAACTGTTGTTTTAAATGGCTGTGAAGTTCCAGCTAACCAATCTTTCATTCTTGCAATGATAGAATAGACTCAAGTATAAAAAAGGAAGGGAGCAACACAAGCCATCTATACGCACAGGCAATGCAGCAGCTTCATTTTCCTTGCGCTTGCAGTTGGTTTTCTTGACGTAGCACCATCAGCCATTCTCCGTACCCCATGGACGTCGAGGCTGGAGGCGGCCGTCCTCAGCAGTGCTCGGGGGCCAGAGCTGCGGAGATTGGCTAGACTGCGGTCCTCCAGTTGTCACCACTAGAGGCCAGCGCCCTTCCACGGGAACTGCAGCCCTGTCTGCTGGAGGGCGAGGCCAAGCTCGCTGCTTGCTGTGTGCTCTGATGTCTGAGAGGGACATGAATCTGTGCGTTCTTCTTCCCGCTTCCTTGGTTGCAGCACTCCTACCTTCTCTGGAGAGTTGCCAAGTGTCCAAACATCCTCACAGAAACAGAATCCTTCTGCTTTTCAGCAGCAATTAAAAACCACCTTACCTGTCATCATCATCTCGTGTTATGCAGTAGTACCAGCCTCCGTGTGTACTGCCTGTATAACTGTAGTGGTGTTTAGGCATGTACAGGCTATTCTGCATGGCTTGGGTCACTTTGGAAAGGCTGTGCTGTGTTTGGGCTGATTTCAAGTCAAAATGGTCATTTCTATCAAGAAGAATTTTTGTGAGATGTCCCAGTGATTTGTGATAGTTGTGTGTAAGGAAAAAATGTACTGCTGGACTTAAAAGGGCTATGATCCACAGCAGAAAGCCCAGTTACTAGTGATACATCCCAGGGATTGTTTAGCCTATTCGCTTGGATGATGGGGCAGGTGCTGATGATACAAAACTGGGAGGAGTGGCTGGATAACAGCAGAAAGTTATGCTGCCATCCAGAGGGATCTTGACAGGCATGGGCTGACAGGACCTATATGAAGTTAAAGACGTGAAAGTACAAAGTCCACCGCAGGCTGACTGACTGAAAAGCAGCTTTATGGAAAGGAACATGGAACAGGTTGCCCAGGGAAGTTGTGAATGCTTCATCCCTGGCAGTGTTCAAGGCCAGGTTAGACAAGCCCTTGAGTAATCTGGTCCAGTGGGAGGTGCCCCCCCCACAGCAGGGGGCTTAGAACTAGATGGTCTTAAGATCCTTTCCAACCTAAACCATGCTATGATTCTGTGACCTGGGTGTCATAGTGGATACCAAGTTGGCCATTGGTGAGCAGTACACCTTTGCAACAGAGACCAACAAGCATCCTGGGCTACATTAGGAGAAGCTTTGACAGCTGGTCAAGGGTGGCAATCCCTTCCTTTTACTCAGCACTGATAAGGCCATACCTGAAGTACAAGAGGGATATGGAGCTACTAGAGAGTCCAGCAAAGAGCCATGAAGATAATTAAGGGACTGGATCATCTCTCATGTGGGGAGATGCTGAGATACCTGAAACTGTTTAGCCTAGAGTAAGAGAAGGTTTAGGGAGATCTCATCAATGCAGCCAGAAAATGTAGTCAAAGTTCTCAGTGGTGCCCAGTGACAGGACAAGTGGCAATGGGCACAAACTGAAATATGAAAAATTCCATTTAAACCATAAGAAAAAGTTTTTTTACTGTGAGGGCGATCAAACACTGAAACAGGTTGACCAGGCAAGTTCTGGAATCTCCATCCTTGGAGCAGTCTGTTGTAGGTGATGCTGCTTTGACCAGAGTGAGTTGGACTATGCAGTCTCCAAAGGCCCCTGCTAGGCTCAATGGTGGTGTGATTCTTTGAAAAGGAGTTAAATAAGGGTTAGAAAGTGTCTCAGAGAATAAGTATGGAGCATACTCAGAATTACTCAATGGTCAACTAAGAATGAAAAGTATGAAAGCACTGTTCTGTCTCATAGTTTGGGAAGAGAAGCCTTGGAGACTGTATCTGTGCTGTGAGTTGTGTGCTGCAGAGTGTGAGTCAGCATCATGACTTTGATAGGAACCTCTGCAGTGGCTGGGACAAACACATGGAGCCAGAAGGCAGTGTCTTGAGTCAGAACAGGTGGTGCTGAATGTCTCACCAGTCATTCAGAGTAACTGTTAGGACTGCTGAAAATGAGGACCAAAAGTTGATCTCAGGGAATCATCTAAACCAAACTTGTGTTTTGAGGTGAATCAAATATTTACCCAAATATCTTGGGTAACTGTTTCTTAAAATCTGTTCTTCCATGAAGAAGGTTCTACAATGTATGTTGTTTCGTACAGTGTTCTTCCACTCCAAGTGTTAGAAAGCTTTTTTTCTAGTATCTGATGAGTTGCTGTCATCACAAATTGAGCTGTTTTTCTTCTTCTATATGTGGCAGCCATTTTCTGGGAAGCGTGATGGGTTTGTTCCCCCATCCCCTCTTATAGGTCATATTTTCAAAATCTTTTCTCACCCTTTCTTTTCTCATCTGGACTTTTGTGCCTGCTCTATAGGCTGATGCTCTGAGACACTGAGGACAGGGCAGTACGTACTTCTAAAATCATGCATAACATGCTTCTGCTCTAGTACAGGCTGATTTCAGGTTTGCAACACTGTTGAAATTTAGTTTGCGAACTGCTTAAGCTTTTTGTCCTTCACCTCTACTTGGTTGTTTCCGCTTTGTGCTGGTGCACCTGGTTCCCTCTATCCAAATGGACTATTCTGAACTTGCGTGTGTTGAATTTCAGCTGCCTTATTTCAGACCACTCCTCTAGTTGCTCCGGATACTTTAGGATTCTGATCTTTTCTTTTTATCCACTCCCAGGATGAAGTTACCTGTAGTTCATATAAACATGTTCTATTCAACATCCTGTTAGGACACCTGGGAACCATAAATGCTGCCCTGATTAGCACTGTTCTCAGCAACTTTGCTTAATGCTGGGAATCTGTCGGGATTCCTCAGACACGAGAGACAGCAGCAAGGAGAACACGAGGAGAATGCCAGAAAGTTGCTCTGTGGGTTTAAGTCTGTCATGAGAGAATGTCCTTTTCTAATCTGCCAGTATTAGATTACTTTTTCACAGCATATACACTGTTGCACATCTTCCTGACTTTTCTGTGCTGTTGAGCAAATAGTAAGTTTTGCTTTCATGGCTATATGTTCTTCAAGGACAAGCAAAATTAATCACTACATTAGTATTGATCATCTCTTTTGAGCTATCAGAGTCCTTGCTTCTGGTCCCCTTGCCATCAGTCTTCCAAGTGCAAGTTCTGCCTATAACTTATATGCCTGCTTTCACCAGAATATCTTGGATTTCAGTGTCTGTAGGCTATGCGGAAAGAGGGTACAAGGGACTGCACATGGTCATGCAGAATTAGGGCTTTCTGCTTTAGGGGCAACACTATCGGGGCTAGGATGGGTTGGCTCTTCTGCTTAGATGTGTGCTACCTCTTGATTGAGATGATTACAGTCTTCCCTCTAAAGCTGCATTCACTGGAACTCTCCTGCCTTAGAACACAACATGGAGGTAAGCAGCATGAGGCTCAAAAAGCAGTTTCTGAGAACAGACTTTGCTTTTGTATCCTGTTTATAGTCCATGTGTTGATTCTTCCAACATTGTATCTCTGATAAAATGTCAAATACACCCTGGTCGTTGAGAAATACCCCTTCCCATTAAAAATGCCTCTGTGCTTGTTCTCAGGAGTTGAAGATTGTTTTTTGTTGTTTTTTTTTTTTTTCCTGTCTGATGCTACTGAAATAAAATACCCAGTTGAAAAAATGCTTGAAACTTGGACGTTATCACCAGTGAGGAGTAACAACAGGGTTCTTAAAGGGCCAAGACTGATTTCAAAGAACACAGTCTTTTGGGAACAATTGCCTACAGAAGATGTAGCCATGTGGCTTTTCTTTTTTTTTTTTTTTTTCATCTTTAAGAGCAACTGTAAAGGCATTTCTGAAATACAGGATAGTAGGTGGATAGTATGTATTCTAAGGTAGTAAGGTATTCTAGCTTCCATAATAGGTTACATGGCTGGTACGCCTAGTAAGGCTCTAGAGTTATGTGCCCACAAGGCAGTTTATTAAAAAATTTAAGGTTATTTGGTTTAGCTTTTTATTTTTTCCCTTGATTAGATGGGGAAGCTGCACATTACTGGTTGAAGACTCTAGTCTAGTATAAATGACTGTTTCAGATTTTTCTCCCTGGAATTTAGCCAGATGAAAGAGGAGAAAGCCAGCCTGAGCCAGATTATCTGAACTCAGTGGAGAGCAGTGGGTGCTTTGCAGGAATGCTTCATCTAGGAGGCAAGATAAGACAGATGCAATCATTAGAATTTCCTCACTTCTTTGTTCAGGTTAGGTTTTATGGCTGATATTTTCTGAATACTTCCAAGCAGAAAGATATATTTCTCAGTTCCAAGTATTTGTAGTGTTGGATTCATCTTGTAAATTAAGATGTCTGAATGTAAACAGCTATACATCTGCAGTGAGGGTTAAGCTCCTTTAACAGTAGTCAGAGGAGCTCTAGTCAGTACTGTCAAGCCTAGAGCGTAATTTTTGACAAATTACCTAACGAAGATGTTGCGTCTGGTCAGCTGAATGGCTGTCTAGGCTTCACTGATTGCTGTGAAATCCTGGGTACTGAACCCATGCAATGACATTGAGATGCAGACGTGTCATTGTACACATCTCTGTCCACAAGAAATACCTACCCAGCATGTCTGAAAAAAGCCATGTAAACTGTCATCTAGAAAATAACTTTTCCTGAAACTGTCTGATTAACTGACAAGCCTTCCCACAATATAAGCTGATTAGCAGAAACACAAACAGACTGTTAATGAGCCTTCCTGTAACCGAAAGCCTTCAAAAACCTTTGTACCTATTCCCCAACTGCATTTTTGCTCAACTGTCATGATACATCTCTGTACAAAGGAAAAGGATTTGCTCCTCAGTGTACTTGGTAGATGCGGTCTTAAGAAGGAGCCTTTTAGCCACAGAAAGAAATTGAAAAAGAGACATATCCAGACAGAGATTCCTGTTTTAGGAGAATTTGATTTAACAAGTATGTATAAGCACTAAGGTAAATGATGATTCCAAAATATGGTGATTAATCTAGTTTAAAAATTAAAACATTGCATTATTTTATGATAGTGTAGACCTGCAAGCACAATTAGAAGTACTGCTTTATAGGAATAGACGGGGACAATAATGGTTTACAAAATGCAGTAGAAGTGAGACGTATGCCTTTGAGACTGAGCCTAAACAACAACTTGAGATCTTAATTTCCTGTGAGACAGTGGGGCGAGGTATTAAGGAAACTTTTTCTCTCTTTAGTTTGGTCATTCTGTAGATATTTTCTGATTCTTAAAATCATCTGGTCTTCTAGGGATAAAATTGCCTCTTAAACACTATAAAAATCTTATTGTCGAGGGACCAATGAAAGCCATGGGAGAAATTTGAAGTCATGTCTCTTAAAAAACACCCAGACAAAATAAACTTCTTTTTATAGCTGTTTATTCTGCTCTTAAGGTGTAGTCACCTGCCTTTCCCAGTTCACACCGAGAATATACTTTTTACCTGTGTATTAAATACTGAGATACAAAAATAGGTGATTTACAAAATATGAAAGGCTCACACAAGCTTTAACATTAAGGACTCTCCCCCTTCCTTCCTGGGTGCCACTTGTATTCTCACAGTTCTGTCTGTTCTGTGATGTACTGTGGAAATGGTTTGGGGCAGAGACTTGTGTTTTGAATAAATTAGTCAACTCTGTCACTGGTTATGCAATGTAATAAAGAGGATTAGAAAGTTGCTACTATCAGCATAATAATTTCATAGGCAAAGAGGTGAAAATTGTTTAAAATTTATTTAATTCATTTATTTTTTCCCTTTTTCAGATTATTATCATTTAATGTATTAAGGTAAACTGGGTTCCCAAGCACTATTAAAAACACCTAGTCTATGTGGTGTCCTCCATGTTGTACTTTAATGAATAGCTATAAGCCTTTTTAGGGAAACTGATTGGAAATGTCTTACCTTTCCGTTGTTTTGAGGAGACTTTTTCTGCTAATTATAATCATACTTGTTCTACAGTGCAATTTAATGTAGTATGAATATAGTATATCATCAACAAGGACAAAACCAGTATTTCTGTCTTAATATTATTTATGTTGTGATTGGTCCAGGCTACATCATCTTGTAGATTTTTGTGGCTACCAGGAATAATTGTCATCAGTCTCCAAGAATCTAATCTTACTACTGGCCTTCCCTGTCCTCTTTCCCCTTCTTTCTTCTCTAATCTACCAAGAAAATAATTCAGTTTCTTTTTCTGGACACCCAGATGTGCAGCAGATGGTTACTGATAGTTTCAAGGTCCTGATGAGTTATTGGTATAGTGTTGGTGTGAGGTTTGTCATCTAGCTATCATACTGAACTGTGTACTCAAGTTTTTAACATAAAAGGTTTATTTTATTAATACTTTTAAAATAGCACTTTAAATGTCAGTGCAGATAGTATTTGATGCTCAGTTCATGGTCAGAAGTTCATGGTTAGAGGTTCACTCAAACCTCTTTCATATGTAAAATTCTTGATCTTATACAGGGGATCAGAGGCAGTCTACATTTAGGTGACATTAATTTTATGCCAGAAGGAACGGTAAGATCAGCCACGAAATGTTTTACTAGTGAACTGGGAAATACTTCTTTCTAAAATACGAACATAAGGTGTTGATAGAGAAATTAATACCTAAATATGCTTTATGAATTGTGGAATTAAAAATACAGTCCACAATTTTAGTTGAATAAGGCCTTTTTATCCCAAGAGTCTATTAAGTCTTTGTGCAAGTCTTTGTTGTCACAGCAGGTTTAATGTGTCTGGATTTATAAAGTAGAAATATGGAAACAACTCTTAAGAAAATTTTGTTTCTGTGTATGTTACTCCCAAATGTAGTTTGTGCTGTAGTGGATATGCCTCCTAGATCTGCTATACGGTACATGATGTTTTCCTAGCTAAATCTGATTAAGATAGGAAATGATTACTTATCTTTATCCTTAATATATGAACAATTCAGTTCCTTCTATTTTTCAGTGTTCATCACTATTTTGATAGGTGTACCACTAGTAACACAAGGGTCTACATCATCACATAGCCTTTGCCTGCATAGTTTAAATCCTTTCCCTTATATTTTGATCTTGGAAATAGTTTTGAAACAAGATTACAGTAACCCACCCAAAATACTGATTTTCTGCAAGCAAAGGAGAATAAGTAACTCCTGTACAGATAAATAATATGTTAGCCTTTTAACCATAAAGGATTCAGTAGGATTGCTGGATACTAATAGCATGCTTAAGTATTGCAGGATTGGAGCTTTATAAAATCCCAAGCAGAATTTGAGGTTTCTTAAGATTCACTGATTAATCTTTCAGACCTACCCTATACTACTGTTTCCTTTCTGGTTCTGGTCAGTTAATCCATGTGTCTTTTAAAGCACATTTGATGAACAAATGTGAGATCTGTGGAGGTATCGGAGCACCCTGGAGTATATTATCCTTTTCGTGGATTTAATCTGCTCTCTGACCAACTCTTTATTTACTGAATATCTTTACTTAATATTTTATAGGTCTCCCTAGACCCATAAAAAATGCAACTTCATAACTGTTTTCATACAATGGTACTATTCTTTCTGGGTTTTAAACCGCGTATTTGCAATAATTCACTTTGGTATCTGAGGAAGACTTTTCTTGGAGTGGGAAGGGCAGCATTCTCTAAATGGACATTTGGAGCTGCTATTGTCACAGGACTGACTTGTCCTGTGAATGTGCTTGTCCCACTCTATTGTCTTAAAGGGTCTGAGAAGACCAGTCTCTTGAGGAAGGTCACTTGGAAAACTGCCTTCGTCTAGGCATTGTCAATGCAATCTGCATGCTGCGTGTAAGGGTTCTGCTATTACTACTGTGTAGTTCAAAAACATGGTGGGGTTGAGGTGTTCTTACCTTTTCCAGGTATGGGACATTGGAGGGCAGCCAAGGTTTCGAAGCATGTGGGAGCGTTACTGCAGAGGAGTCAATGCAGTTGTGTAAGTTTTCTTCTGTATGCCTATACAAAATGTATTTTAAAATATATATTTATATAGGTATGCTTTTCTTTTTGTCCACCTGTATCACATAGGAAGACCCAACATGATAAAAGTAGTGTGTTTTACACATCCAGCAGCCCAGATGCATAAGTAATGGCATGTTCCAGGCCATTTTTTCCCCATGGCCTGTATTTGATTTTGTATCTTTGTGATTTAATAAATCCAAGCCTTATACAACTCAGGACTGTTCTAATGCTATTGTCAGTGCAACCATACTTGTCAAATTTCAGATGTTTTAATGCAACTTTCTGCAAGGAATGGTCAATATCATAACTAACTATATTCCCATTGCAGTTACATGGTGGATGCAGCAGACATAGAAAAAGTAGAAGCTTCAAAGAATGAGCTACACAGTTTGATAGATAAACCACAATTGCATGGAATTCCAGTAAGTGTTTTATTATTCTTACCCAAATGTAGACAATGTAGCCTAAATCCTCATGGATTGGTTCCTCTAGACTCTTAAAAATACTAGTGTCAGTATGATGCAGCCTTGATGTATTGAGTGCTGTTAGAAAAATGATTGTGATATTTTTTCAGCCATCTGAGCCATCTTATCAGTGCTGCAGTGTGGTTGTAGGTTTTATTGTCTAAAGGTCGGAATAGATTTGGGAAAGAATTGTTTTTATATGTGGCATTTTTGGACAGTAATTACTTCTAGTCAGTCCCCTTGTTGGCTGTGTTTGAACCAGTGACCCAGATATATTTCTGGCAGTATCTTAAGGCATATGAGATTTGTCTTTCTGAAGGTTGGCAGATGCATTAGATAATGTCATCTGCTTCCAGAGACTGTGGAGGAGTTTGACTTTTTATGTGTCTCGACTTTTTCTTGACTGTTTAGTTTTTCAAACCATGTGGTAAAAAATGCAAATATACATCTGTTCTCCAGCAGGAAGTGTCAAAGAATAGTATATTCTGCTGAACTTCTAGTGAGGAACTTCGAAGTTGTAAACTAGCCGGTTAATTAAATCTAATCTGCCAGTTTAGACTAGAAGGAATCCATCAGGTTAGCGCTGATCTTTGCTGATATCACCAAGTGTTTGTACCTTTGATTATAAGAAGGAAAACAATGGTACGTACAAATCAGGAAGAAGGTACAACTTGATGGCTGCTGCTTGGCCGCTTTTTTGTAAGCAAATATTGGGACATTTGCCCAGTGCATGTGATCAAAGTCAACTGAGAATGAGTAGACAGACAGCCAACATGAAATCATTGTGAGAAAAAAGTTCTTGCGCATCCATCCTTGAAAAAGAATTTTTCAAGTGACTCTTCATAATTTTTATAAGGCTTGCTATTACTGTTCTGTTTCTGTATGCTAAGTGTGTATTGAATATATCCTGCAGAAGTCTGTAGTCATGCTATACATGGCGAGTGACATTGTCCTTTGTTCTGGCTTCACATCCGGTTTTACTTCTCACTTTTCCTTCCTGAAATGATAGGTCTTTCATATCTTCAGAAGTATTTAATTAAGTTCTTTTCCTTTTATATGTTATAATATCATATTCCAGTTGCCCAGCCTGACCAGCACAGTAATTTCCAAGATGCAGTAATGTGTTTTTTACTTACTTCTATTTCATAGGTAGTAACTAGTATTGAACTTCCTCCAATTTATTGTATGCAGGCTTTAGCATTATAGATTTTAAAGTAGCTTTATTAATCTGAGTCTGCAAGTAATGAGTTCTAATGTGTTCCAGATTCATGGAAAATAGTGGGACAGTCTTGACTCAGAATTGTAATACATCTGGAAAACAGTAATGCAACCATAATTAGAAAAGCCTTCCCATTGCTTACTTTATCTTACAGTGTGCTCAACCCATTTATCTGACCTTAGTTTATACTTGAAGCCTTAAGCATTTTGTAGCAACTCTTAAGTTCCAGCACCTATTCAGTAATTTTCCTGCATTTCCCAGACTTAATTCGAAATGGCTGCCTTTCTGATTTCTACCATGGATGCTTGAAGTGGAGGGCAAGCAATCAGTCATATTGCTGGTGCTTTGATGATACAGGGTTTGGTTGCCTGACTGTTTAGTATGTCAGTGTTTAGATTCTCTAGAGAGAAGTCTGTCTGGGTCTCGAGGACCCAGCCTGTATTGCTGGGGTCCTACTTTTGATTAACATTAGTCTGGTCTTGTGAATTGAATGTCTGTTGATGGCTTGAGTGCACCCAGGGCATGCTCTCCGCAAGGTTTAGTTGCATTCAATCTGACACCATCCTATAATGCCATTCAGAAAGGAGATTCACTTCCAGAGGAGACTTCTGGTACTGATACAGCCAGAAATAACAGAGGGTGTGCATACAGTATCTGACCTGTATGAGGAGCAAGATTTCCATGATGCTTCCACAGTCATTAGTCATTTTGAATATGTGTGCTGTTGCAGAACTACTTAGATGCAAGATCCAAAATAATGCAAACAAATGGTTAAAGACAAAAATAAACGTTTATTGCTCTTGACTTTAACATTCATATGAATGATTTCTTTCAGGTGTTAGTCCTTGGAAATAAAAGAGACCTCCCAGGTGCACTGGATGAAAAGCAGTTAATTGAGAAATTGTAAGTAGCTGTAAAAAGCTGCAACACTGTGAAATTTTATATGTAAGAGAAAATCACTAGTAGTGTATGGCAATAACCAGCTATAACAGATTCCATTTTACATTCTCAGATACTCCAAGTTCTGCTGGCAACTGAAATAGCAATCTAGGCTAACTGACTGCAGTAGATTTGAACCTCTTGATGATTATTTCACTTGTATAAAGTTGTTTCAGATAATCTTGTTTTCTCATCACTGAAGATACAACTGCTATACATAGCAATAGGCTTACTTACACTTTTCAGAGTACATTGCTCAGTAATGCTCATATGGCATTAGAACAGAGCCATTTCAAACTACTGTCTGTAAATTTAAGCAATTCAAATATTTTTGGCACATATCCAAAGCATATACTTATGGATTACTGAAACTAACTTAAAGTGATGCATTGCAAGGGTAATTGTAAAGGAAATACACAATTTTGTGAAAATGGCCAATATAGCACTAATTTTGCAGAATAGGGTTCTGCATCTCAAATCACAGAATTTTAATCAGTAGGCAGTGAAGTTTCAGTATAGAAGGCTGGGGAGGCCTGTCAGAAATCTGGAGAGGGACTTTTTACAAGGGCATGTAGTGGTAGGACAAGGGGTGATGTCTTTAAACTGAAAGAGGGGAGATTTAAACTGGATACTAGGAAGGAGTTCTTTACTGCAAGGGTAGTGAGACACTGGCACAGGTCACCCAGAGAAGCTGTGGCTGCCCTATGCCTGGCAGTGTTCAAGGCCAGATTGGATGGGGTTTTGAGTAACCTGGTCTTGTGGAAGGTGTCTCTGCTCATTGCAGGGGAGTTGGAACAAGACAATCTTTAAGGTCCCTTCCAACCTAAACCATTCTGTAATTCTGTGGTCCAGAGGCTAAGCAACTAAACTGGGACTTAGGAAACATAATGGCTAAGGTTGGAAGGACCCTCCTTGTCCACCCACCTGCTCAAGCAGAGCCATCTAGAGCTGTGATTGCCCTGGACTGTGTCCAGACAGCTTTTGAGTATCTTAAAGACTTTACAACCTCTGTGGGCAACCTGTGCTAGTGCTTAGTCACCCTCAGAGGTAATGTTCAGAGGAGGCCTTGCCTCTTACCCTATCACTGGGCTCCATCTTCTTTACAGCCTTCTTTCAGATATTTGTACACATTAATAAGATACCCCCTCAGCCTTTTCTTCTCTAGGCTGGAGTCCCAGTTCTCTCAGCCTTTCCTGATACATGAAATGCTCCACTGCCTTAATGGTTTTAGTGGCCCTTCACAGGACTCTCTCCAGCAGCTTCACACCAATCTTGTACTGGGTAGCTCAGAACTGGATGCAGCACTCAATTATAACCTAACCAGAGCTAAGTAGAAGGGAAGGACCACCTCCCTTGACCTGCTGGCAACACTCCTCCTAATGCAACCCAGGATACCATTAGCCTTTTTTGCCACATTGCTGGGTCATGTTCAACTGGGTGTCCACCCAGGTTGCTTTCTGCAAAGTAGCTTTCCCAGGCACTGCTCTCCCCTCATCTACCAAGCTGTAGATCTCATTGTAGAAGGTTATCAAGTTGGCCAAGCATGATATCCCCTTTGTGAATCCATGCTGACTACTCCTGATCACCACCTTATCTGTCACATGCCTGGAAAGTTTCCAGGATTAGTTGCTCCATCACCTTCCCAGAGATCAAAGGTGAGGCGGACTGTCATGTAGTTCCCTGGGTCCTCCTTCCTGCTCTTTCTGAAGACAAGAGTGCAATTTGCTTTTCTCTACTCTTCAGGCGTCTCTCCCAGTCATCATGATCATTCAGAGGTTATCAGGAGTGGCCTCACAATGACATCAGCCAGCTCCCCCATTCCTCCTCGATATATCCCACCAGGGCCCATGTAATTCTCTCTGTCTGATTTGCTGTGTATTTCCTGACCTGATTTTCTGTCAAGAGTACAGCTTCGTTGCTCCAGACTTTCCCCCTGGCGTCTGGAGCATCTGATTCCTGAAGGCTAATCTTGCTAGCAAAAGCAGCATTCAGCACTTCTGCCTCTTCTTTGTCCTGTGTAACCAGGTTGCCTGTCTCTTTGAGCAGTGGGCCCATATTTTCTCTTTTCTTCCATTTGTTGCTTACGTATTTACAGAAGTCGTTCTTGTTGCCTTTGACATTCCTCCAATTTCGGTTGGGCTTTGGATGTCCTAACTGTGTCTCTGCATGCTTGGACAATGTTTCTGTGTTCTTCCTAGGTTGCCTGTCCCTGCTTCCACCTTCTGTATGTGTCCTTTTTGTAACAGGGTTTTGCCAGGAGCTCATTGTTCATCCACTTATGCCTCCTGGCTGCTTTTTTCTGGACTTGCTAGGATGGGCTGCTTCTGAGTTTGGAGATTATCCTTGAATATTAACCAGCTTACTTGAGCCCTTCTTTGCTACAGGGCCTTATCCCATGGGACTTTTCCAAGCAGATTCCTGAAGAGGCCAAGTCTGCTCTCCTGAAGTTCAGGAAGGTCACTGGCTCTTTATTAGAGTCTCTTGTGTGATCTCAAAACTCTTTCCTTTTTGGTGCCTCCACTCTCCCTTTCATTTGAGTACTGTTGCTTAAGAGTTAGAGATAAAAACACTGTATTCAAAGGAAAAAGAGTAGAAGATGAACACTAAGTTAAAGAGATGTGGGGGGTTTTGTGTGCAGTAGCATATTTTAAAAATTTAATATCTGAGGATAGATTTGAACCTACTGAGTGAAAAGCAAGAAGCATGTAATTTAATGGAAATTTCTGTTTTCAGTTTTTGTGGAGTTGCAGTACCACTTATTTTATTGTTTCTGTTTCTGTAGAAACCTTTCAGCGATTCAAGACAGAGAAATCTGCTGCTACTCTATTTCCTGTAAAGAGAAGGATAACATTGGTAAGCTTCTTTAGTTTTACAGCATCATTAGTGTATATTTTGTACTTTGGGTCTGATGTTAAAAATGTTAATGAGGTTTGAATATCTAACTCCAACATATAACTGAAGATCTCTCTTTACTTTGTAAGATTTGTTGCAAATATTGCATGCAGTTGTATCTGTTTTGACATAGAATTATGAGTAATTTTAAAGTCACTTGTAGAACTATTTAGTTCCATGAGAAGTTAAGAAATTAATTTGACAGGAGCCTTGGAAAAGCACATCTAAACCCCAGAGTATTTGAATCCCTCACAAAATAGTAACTGGATATGAAGGCCTTCCAGTTCTAGCTGACACCTAAAAGATTTTGTTAATTGTTTTGCTCAATGTGTGGTTTTACTTTGTAAGTGGGTCTTACATGCATGTGGCTGTATGGCAGTGTTCCTCAAACTGTGGGACTAGTGCTTTTGTCCTGTTGGAGACTCAAATAGTGTATCCTGAAGTCAGGGTAAGTGAAGGGCAGCGAAGGTGATTGAGATTTAGAAACGCAGTGCTTGATCCTCATCGAATTGGCAAGGCTGTAGTGGAGGATCTCAAGAGTTCTGTTGCAACTAGAAGTTGGTAAAAACGGCTTAATTTCTGAAAGGGTCCTGGAGAGAATAGTTTTTGATCCTGGTTCATTTATATGGATGGCCTGGAGGAGAAAAGCGTGCAAAAAAGGCATGCTAAAATTTGCAAATGGGAAAATAGTGAAAAGAATGATTGTTAATGCAGAGGGATGTTGATCACTTACTTGTGTAAGTCCTGGAACTGGTAATGAAAAAGACTCAAATCCTAATGGAGAATCACTAAAGTATCTTTCAGTGTAACATCATGCCTAGAAAGGCTAACCTGGCTCCCTAGTATTTGCCCAAAGAACTAACAGATGGGATCAGACTATATATATATCACATGTGATTGGAACTGTGTGGGCATTACTGGAACGCTTGTGTGCTGTCTTTTGAGAAAGAGCTTGAGAAACTGAAAAGAGGTTGGGCAAAAACCTAGGGAGATCAAAGAACTGAAAAATATAATTTATAGTGAAAAACTAGAATGAAAATATATTTAGCTTATTAGTGATGAAACTTCTAGGCTGTTAAAAAGACTGGCAGCTGTCTTCTGCTGCATTTTTGATTGATGTTTTTGCAGTTGAATGAGATGATAGTGCAAATTGCAGGCTAATGGGTCTCATCAGGAAGTGCAGGTGTAAGGCTGCCAGTTACTGTGTCCTGAGAGACAGAAACTCTGTGAAGATGAGTATATAGTTATTAGCTTTGGTTTAGATTCTGCGGGGTGCTTCTCTCTGCAGTCTTGGTGCCTAAGCTGGTCTGCCAGAATATTCATGGAATGCTGTCTGGAATTTAGGACAGATGTGGTAACAAATTTAAATTTGGAGCTAGAGCTGTTGCTCCCCCCTGACATTCTTCCTACCTCCCTGACAGATGTTACTGCCTTGAGGCAAAAACATCTAAGCTGCTCATGAATCAGTTTGTGAACTGCTGCCGTTTTCAGCCCAATGCATTAGATTGTATCAGGAGGGTTACTAATTTCAGCTATCAAATTTGAGTCCAGTGTTGCATGTCTTTCAGAGACCTTGGACTCCTACAACCTGCCTTAATGGCTTCTTAATGCTCTGTCAGATGTTTGTCCTTCTCTTCGCTTCTGGTTGTGTATTTCTTCCTTTGTTCCCACACAGCATTTCATTCTAGTCTGGATTTTACCATTCATTTTATGATAATTTTAAATCTTTGCTTTTCCAACAGTTCTTCATCTGTAAGTTGGAGAACTTGATGTCAGTCATCGTATTTCAAGAATACAAAATGCACATAATTTAAAAACAAACAACAAGATTAAAAAACCCTTTCCTGGAGTTTTCAATACTGAATTTTTAATGAGGTGTAAATGAGAGCCTGTGGTTTCTGGGGCTTTGTTTGTTTGTATTAACCTGCTGGTGTTCTGTTGTCCTTTTACGTTCTGCAAACAGACTGTTGAGTTTTTCATTTTGTTTTATCTATCCTGGCAGACATAACACTACAATGGCTTATTCAGCACTCCAAATCAAGACACTGTTGAAGAAACTTTTTCCTGAGGATAACTCCCAATCACTTTGACTCCTATCAGCTACACACAACTGAAAAGATAAAGAACACAACTGTGTATTACCAGGACTCACCGTGGTCGTATTTGTTAACAGAAGTAAAACTGAGTTATAGCTTGTCTCTCTATTTTGGTTCTTTTTCTTGTTATTTATTTATTTATTTTTTAATCCAGATATTTGTCTGTCTAGGTGAAACTCCTGAATGCCTTAATACAAGACTGAAAGAAATAATACTTTGGGGGGCTGAAATGTTTAAGTTTATGCATGTGAATTGTCAGATACTTAGTAATTTTTTCTAATTTGAAACTGAATAAACTGCACAGTGGAAACATATGGCTGTTTTGAACACATCATATAATTATTCATACACGTTTTCCCTGCAAACATCTGTAGTTAAGTATCAATAATCAATTAAAACCACTGTTAAAAATATCTTATTCATACAAAACACTGTTAATCAGCTGTCATTGTTAAGAAGTTATTTCCAATGTTGGGTATCTGTAGTTATACAATTTTTCAGGTTAATAATGTGAATTATTCATATGAATATTTTTTGGGAATTGACACATAAACCAAACTCTAGGCTATCCTGTTCTCTGTTGGTAGTGGAAAGAGTAGAATTGCAGTGGATATTTTTCTCCCCTAAACACAGAATGAAGCACAGAGAGAGAGCAGATCATAGAATAGTTAGGGTTGGAAAGGACCTTAAGATCATCTAGTTCCAACCCCCTGCCATGGGCAGGGGCACCTCACACTAAACCGTGTCACCCAAGGCTCTGTCTGCCCTGGCCTTGAACACTGCCAGGGATGGAGCTTTTAGCACTTGTTCGGGCAACCTGTTCCAGTGCCTTACCACCCTGACAGTAAAGAACTTCCTTACGTCTGACCTAATGATGAGGTCGTATGCATCTTTTCTGAAATTACTACCCCCAAAAAATTAATGGATTTCCTAAGCATTTTTATTGTGAATGAAATAATTTTCATAGTGTTTCTGGACTACTCTTTCCATTCCTCAATTATGCAGAAGTTTTGAGCGTACACTGTAGCATAGCTGGGCTCTGAAGTAGGATTATTTATTTTGAAACAGATTAAAGGAGTAATTCACTTTTTAAATCTTGATGCTTTGCTAATATCTTACAAATAGCTGCTTCCAAGTGCTTCACTTAGAAGCACTGTGATGGGAATTCTGCAAGCTTGGAAATTCTATTAAATATGGAAGGTTCATGTCAAGAAGTAGTAGAGAAAACTTGCACAGGATAGATACTTAGTGGCCAAGTGTTTCAAGGACACTTGCAGATCTAGGAGGGAGAAATTCTGGGATGCTGGTCTAAAGATGAAGTAAATCGAGCGATTGCTACAGTATTAAAAAGGGTATAAATCATTTATGCAATTCTTGCACTTAAGTACATGAACTGTAAAAACAGCAACATTTTTTGTTGTGTCTAAGGATGCTTTTAGGCTAGTGGCTCTGATAAGCTGCTTAAAACATGTACTGCACAGATACGATAAAGTCTTTCTCAGGTGTCACAGGAATGCTCCTACAAGCATGGTAGTCAGGTAGCACTTGTTCAGAAATGTTTGCAGTATTGTCTACAGGAGTCTGGCCCCAAATTTTCTGTGGTTACATGAAAATAATTTGACTGTGCTGAGTGCTCAGTAAATAACTAAATTAAATAGTGGGTGTTCCTGAAATCGGATGTTGGAAATGACCCTCCAAAATCTGCCATATAATCCATCTAGTGATATTTTGTATTCTGAAAATCCAGCATTAGTTGGCTAAGGTGATGAATTTTGAACACTCTTTTTGCTCATGGACTTCTGAAGTAGTAGAGCTGTTGCAAAGTGCACTGGAATTGCAAGCATTATGCATACAACAGAAGAGCCATTTCTATACCAGTGGTCTCAATACCCTTCCTGTAGTTGTGCTTTTTGATGGTGGTGCCTCATCCTTCCAACCTACTGTCCTGGCATGCAAGGCCATGTTTCCGGCATAGGAGCTTGATAGCGTATCTTATACTGCATCAGTCTTTGATCCGGACCGTTCTTGCCCCTTTGCTGCAGAAGGTTTGTGGGAGTGGACACAACCTCTTTGCAGATTGGTTGGAACCAGACAGTTTTCCACCACTGCTTTGATAAGAAAAGTGATGCTGGCTCCTGTCCTTCCCTCGCTTTACTCAGTATAGTGTTTCCTTGGGGAACGACCAAAGAAGTTAACTTCCAGTATGTAGTATGCACATCACCAAGTACCAAAGCAAGCTAAAGATAACCTGTGTCGGGAGGACATTAGGCTCCAGGCTGGCTGAATGAACCTCTCTGAATCAGATGTGAGAATGAGCAATTTTGTTATTAAAATTATCTCATTATACAGCATATGACGATTTTTTTTTTCCCATTTCTCCTACCTTGTGTCTGAGCCTCAGGTGAGCATAGGCACTGACCTCACTGCTCCCGTTTGAAACAGCCTGTCTGTGCTTCAGCATCTTGCCCTCAAGTGATTTTTCAAAATGGGCTTAGCCGAAGATGAGTGTTTACTGTCACACTCTGTAGCGTTGTGGGAAAGATTCATTGTAGCTGACTGACAGCTCTGACATCCTATTTCTGAGTCTCTGTATGGCTATGAACTGTTAGAGAGATCTAGACTGCTGGAGACAGTATTGCCGCAACGTTGTTTGGAGAGGTCACAGGCTTTCTCTGTGAAGGAGCCTCTGTGCAGGGAGTCTCTCACATAATGCAGCGCTTTGCATGGAGCCGCATCGGGTGTGTTTCAGAAGCAGGGAGGACCTGGAGATAGGTGGAGTGGCCACACTGTGATTGCTTTCTGCTTCTCAGCACTCCTCAAAAGCTGACTGCAAGGCAGAGCAGTAGAGGCTGCTCTGGCTTTGCCTGGGAGGTGGTCAGTGCCATCCTGCGCTCAGAGGTCCTGATCCCTAGGCATGCGTGCATCATGGTGGTCATCTGGCACAACATCCTACAGGATGTGGGAAAGAGCAGTATTGGGGGATGTGAGCAGCTGAGGAACTAGGGCTAACCTTCAGTCCAGGCACTGCTCATAACCCCAGACACCACAGCATCAAGATCACTCAAACAGCACAAGTGCAACAGTGACGCAGACTTGCTTCCCTTCCCTTTTTTCCTTCTCCAAGCGTAGGAACGGCTTAGCTGCCCCTCAGGGCCTTACAGAACCACCAAGTGCTGACCATCTGTTTTACTTGCAGCACATTTTATTATTATTTTTGCTGCCAGCCATGTATTTTTCCCCATTTTTTTTTCTCCATTTGCATTGTGTATTGTAGACAGAAATCACAAACATAAACTTTTCATAGAATCATATAATCATAGAATAGTTAGGGTTGGAAAGGACCTGAAGATCATCTAGTTCCAACCCTCCTGCCATGGGCAGGGACACCTCACACTAAACCATCCCACACAAGGCTTCATCCAACCTGGCCTTGAACACTGCCAGGGATGGAGCACTCACAACCTCCCTGGGCAACCGATTCCAGTGTCTCACCACCCTAACAGGAAAGAATTTCCTCCTTATATCCAGTCTAAACTTCCCCTGTTTAAGTTTTAACCCATTACCCCTTGTCCTGTCACTACAGTCCCTGATGAAGAGTCTCTCCGCAGCATCCCTATAGGCCCCCTTCAGATACTGGAAGGCTGCTATGAGGTCTCCACGCAGCCTTCTCTTCTCCAGGCTGAACAGCCCCAACTTCCTCAGCCTGTCTTCATACGGGAGGTGCTCCAGTCCCCTGATCATCCTCGTGGCCCTCCTCTGGACTTGTTCCAGCAGTTCCATGTCCTTTTTATGTTGAGGACACCAGAACTGCACACAATACTCCAGGTGAGGTCTCACAGAGCAGAGTAGAGGGGCAGGATCACCTCCTTCGACCTGTTGGTCACGCTCCTTTTGATGCAGCCCAGGATACGGTTGGCTTTCTGGGCTGCAAGCGCACGCTGCCGGCTCATGTTCATTTTCTCATTGACCAGCACCCCCAAGTCCTTCTCTGCAGGGCTGCTCTGAATCTCTTCTCTGCCCAACCTGTAGCTGTGCCTGGGATTGCTCCGACCCAGGTGTAGAACCTTGCACTTGTCGTGGTTGAACTTCATAAGGTTGGCATCAGCCCACCTCACAAGCGTGTCAAGGTCCCTCTGGATGGCATCCCTTCCCTCCAGCGTATCAACCAGACCACACAGCTTGGTGTCATCAGCAAACTTGCTGAGGGCGCACTCAATCCCACTGTCCCTGTCAGCGACAAAGATGTTAAACAAGACCGGACCCAACACCGACCCTGAGGGACACCACTCGTTACCGGTCTCCAGCCAGACATCGAGCCATTGACCACAACTCTTTGTGTGCGGCCATCCAGCCAGTTCTTTATCCACCGAGTGGTCCATCCATCAAATTGATGTCTCTCCAATTTAGAGAGAAGGATGTCGTGTGGGACAGTGTCAAACGCTTTGCACAAGTCCAGGTAGATAACATCAACTGCCTTACCCTTATCCATCAATTCTGTAGGCCCATCATGGAAGGCCACCAAATTGGTCAGGCAATTTTAGTTAAATGATATAAAAAACCCAAATCAAAGTCCAATTTTTTCTCAAATGTGCTATAAAACTGTCTACATTTATTGCAGGGATCACTGACACATACGTAGTTTGCTCCTGAGTGAGCTCTTTTGTAAAGGCAGGTACTTCAATCACCTGAGAATCATACTGAATGGAATGTCTGCTCTGTGCTTTAGGACAGGGTGTATGTACTGGCTGTCAGGAGACTTTTGAGCAGAATGGCAGAGCATACACAAGAATTATGTATAGAAACCCCCAAATTTTAAAGGCTGTGAAGCAGAGCAGGCGGTACCCTTGGCTGGCATCTCCAGCAAGGCCCTTCTGCCTTTTGCTATGACACAGTCTGGTCTATGGCACTCACGCTGTGATCCTGCAAGGGACTGCTTCCAAACTGCCTGGTTCAGGCCACATCGTAGCTTAAAAATAACCTGAGGGTCCTTCTGGATAACAAGCTTAGTATGAATGAACAGCGTGCTGCTGCAGCAAAGAAAGTCAACAGGATGCTGCATGACATCAAGGGCATCTCTAGCAGAAATAAAGATGTCATTATTCCACTCTCTGCTTGTCAGGCCACACCTGGAATACTGTGCCCAGTTTTGGTTCCCACTGTACAAAAAAGGTACGGACTGGCTGGAGAGGGTCCAGAGAAGGGCCACAGAGATGACTCAAGGACTGGGAAGCCTCCAGTATGAGTAAAGGCTGAGAGAACAGGGTTGGTTCATACTAGGGAACAGAAGACTCAGGGGAGACCTCATCACCATGTTCCAGCATTTAAAGGGTGGCTACAGAGAAGGTAGATTCCCTTTTTATAAGGAGTCACATGGAAAAGACAAGGGGTGATGGGTAAAAGTTACTCCTGGGGAGATTCCAGTTGGAGACAAGAGGAAAACTGTTCACAGTGAGAACAATCAACCACTGGAGTAATCTCTGCATAGAAGTGGTGGTTCCCTAACACTGGGTACTTTTAAGATTCAGCAGGACAGGGTGCTGGGCCATCTTGTATAGACCATGCTTTTGTCAGGAAAAGTTGGACCAGATGATCCTTGAGATCCCTTCCAACCTCGTGTTCTATGCTTATGTAAGGACAGTGGGATATGGGTGAAGGGCTGATTTCTAGCTATTACTTTTGCGTACCATGGTTTCCAGACCAGTCCATGCCTTGGAGTCAGTATGTGTCAGTCCATAGAATACATCTATGCAGCACTTCTTCCTATGGGTTTGTCTTACTCAAATGCCTTCAAAGAGCAGGACACATTTATACTTTTGCCTTCAAAGATCCTGGGGTACACTGACAGGAGCCATGGTATCTCTGCATTATATTTTTGTGCTTGGGACACAGGACACTAACACACTCTCTTATGTGGAGTGCCTACAATCCTGTCCAAGAGCCAGAGGTCATCAGCACGGAGTGATGCAGGACAACGTACTGAAAGCAAAGAAGTGTGAGGAGAGCTGTCCTTGCATCTTCGTCACTTATGGAGAAGGATGGTTTTAAGATCTGTGGGGCAATGAATGAGAACAATATCATGTGTCACCTTCTCTTGCAACTCAGGCAAGCGACCTCACACTTGCCATTCTGGCTTCAACCCTTGTCAGGAGCTGTTTGCAGTGCTGGCAGGATCCAGTGTATTTCACATGGCTTGGCTTGTGGTATACCAGCAGACACATTACTTTTACCAGCCCCCAGTTCTGCTAGAACTATTGATCTGCCTCATGGCATGGCCTGCAGCACTTTTGCCCTCTCCCAGAACGTGACCGTTATGCTGGAAAGGTCATTACATGAGCATCTTGCAGCTATACCTACCATGGAATAATGTGAAGACTGGGCAGGCAACAAATGCTGTTTTAATAGCGCTGTTCTGTCACAGCAATCTCAGGATGGATGAACAGGAGCAAAGCAGCTGACCCATGACATAAACTGATGATTATGGATGTTCTCAGCCTGAACATAGAGCACTTCTTCATCTGTTTTGCTTTGGTCAGCATGGTCAGTTGAGTTAGAAAGGACTTTTCAAGAGCTATCCATGCAATATGAGCATTTGAAAGCTGAGTGTCCAAATGTTCCTTAGAAAGTAGACTTTCCATGGAGAAAGAGTCTCTTAAATCAGCTTCGGGGTGTGGATAAGTGAGGTGTGAGGTAGGTCCAAGGCAGCAGGCAGAATGTTTGAGGTGAAGCAGTGTCTTGTGCTGATTCCCATCTCCCAAGTTCCTCTAAAAAGGGGCATAAAGCCATTCCTGATGACCCAAACTGTTCTGCCCTCTTTTTCTGATACGGTCTGAAGTAGCATTTCTGCGGGGGCTGGTCATGGTCATGGTCTTTGGAGCCACTGCCCAGCATGTCAGCAGCTTTGGCTTGAAGGAGAACAGTGGCTCTGGCAAATGCTGCCTCTCTTGCCTTTCCAGGTGTGGATGCCAAGCTGGTCTCTGCTGGTTGGAGAGGAAGGGAAGAAAACTCATGCCACCACAGCCATATGGCAGCTAAGAGGACAGGGGCCAGCTGGCCCTCCAAGGCTCAATGCTTTGCCAAGCCTGAATGATTTTCAAGCCATCAAAGCTTTTTCAAGCCTTGATGTCTTGAAAAGGCAAAAGAAAAGGAGATGTGCAGCTCACAGCAGCCATCTCTGCTCTTCACTTGGGACGAGGGGAGCAGGACAAAGAAGCCCCCATGTATATTTCACTCTGGCCCCATGGAAAGCTGGATGTCAGGCACTCTGTGGCATGGTCTGGTTGTTCTCCTTGCAGGCACCTGTTGCTGCATGGGAGTGCACTTGGGGTGATGGAAGAAGGGGCTGGGATCACTGCTTGTGCCCAAGAGATTTTGGAGAAGCACTGCTTTTAAGAGAGGGTCCAGGCAGTTCTGGCCATGAAGTGACACATGCTCTGCCCTGCTGCTGCTGGGTGAGACTGGTGGCCTTGGCCCCTCTGGAGGGGGCTGTGTCTGCTTCAGCATTTGAATTTGCTTTGAGAAAACCATTGAGAAGGGTTGGCCCCCTCTGTGTAGGTTTTCTCAGTGTGGATAATGTATGGGGCCTTGGAGCAGCTCAGGTATTTCTGGTCATCTAAGCCCTTAATTGAGGACTGGGTGATTCTGCTTTTCATGGGCTTTTCACCTGGTGTCCAGCACATCCTCGGAAGGGGTCAAAGCTCTGCACTCAGGAGTTGTAGAAAGAGGGAGGTGATTTCTCTGTCATGTCTGTAAACCTAATCCTTGCTGGTGACAACTCATCCCTGGGGCCCACAGATAGGCATTTACAAAATGCTTCTGTTTTATGACTGAGTGGACCAGATTGCACCTAGCGCATATAATTTTGCAAAATGGTCCCCAAGGAGAGTAGCTCATCTGCCTTCCAGTTTCATGAATTGAAGCACTATGATACCTCCATGTAGGCAGTGCACTTTTTCAGGAACAAGGTACTTACAGATTAGTGCACTTACAGTAAGTGGGTTTGTTAAGCCGCGTTGCCTGACTCTTTGCTCATTGTTACCTATAGATTGCATGGCAACTGTTCTCACTGAGGTAGAAAAGAGTCAATACATTTCCCTAATTCATGCTCCAGTGTAAAAGCAGGCATATGCGCTGCTGGTGTTTAAAGTTATTTACCGATTAAAGGACAAGGAGTGCAAGTTTGCAGCATGACACTTGATTTGGAGACTGATGTATTGGACCAAGAACCTTGTTACAGAGATTCAAGAGTAGAAGACCTTCCATGTTTTGAACCAGATTGTCCCTCCAATGCTGACAATATTGCAAGTAATTCCTAAACAAGGTTGTCCCCCTCATACGCTATGGACAGGTTGTCCTCCAGTCTGAAACAGAAACCAGAGTGCATGCCAAGGCAGTCAGGACCATTTCTGCAGCATCTTGTACCTTCCTCATCTATCATTTTCTCCCCCAAGTTTATGACAGTAGAACTTGAATAGAGTCTTTGAAAACACTCATATAGCTGTGTTTCGGTTTTAGCAGACGCGGTGAAGTCTGGTTGAGAGATACTGTGTGTCAGCTTTTCTTCCCCATTTTACTTGCATATGGATACAGAAATCCTAAGGATTAGTAGATTTCACATAAAGAGCTGCTTCTGTATCTAGAAATGCAACTTTCTGGCTAATAAAGAGGTGATCTGATGCCTCTACAGCTCAGAGGACAGCATAGACAGGTGCATATTACAGCATGAAATGGCAGAATGTGTATCAGTTATAGATGAAAAGGATTTCTTGACAACTGTTGGACAATACGAAAGTGTATTCTTCAAGAAAGAGCTAAAATGAGACCTTTAGGAAAGCAGTCATTCATTTTCAGTCCCTAGAGAGCGGTAAACTGGGTTTCACAGACTTACGCTTTACCATTTTTTAAAAGCCTTTAAACCAAACGCGCACACACACTAGGTTTTGATCCATGCACAACCCCAAACACAGACGCAGCTACTTTGATCTGATGTACAAGTGTACATCTGTGTACTTTACATTCAGTTGTACATGCAGATGGCTAGTTGGCTACCTTCTTATTCGAATAAGATAAAAATTGCTGACATTTTTAGAAGGATATGTCGTCAGTCACAGGAAAGAAAGAGCTCAACATGACCTCTCTTCTGTAGAGATTAGTGAGGATTAAGTGTAAGTATTTTTGCTGTACTCATGCTGCATGGATGTCTGTAAGTGCTCCACAAAGAACCTATCAAGATGGTCCAAGTAAATGTCAATATTTATTATACACTGTGCCATAAAATTTAGCTTCCAGATCAGATTAAGAGCCTGTGATACCATGCCACAGCCTTCAGTATGTGCCATCTTGAACAGAAGTTCCATTCCTCAGCTCTCCAAAACTCAGCCTCCAAACCATCACTCTGCCCATTTCCTTAGTGCTTGGTACGCAGCAGGTAGAAGACACCTTGAGGACCCTGGGGCTGAATGTTAACCTGAAGACTGCCACATTAAGGCACATTTCATGCTCCTGCAACCTAAGCTGCCATACTGAGTGAAAGAAAAGTTTTATGATGCATCTCTTTATCTGCCAGTTTGTTCCGTTGTGCTATACAGAAAACTCCACTGCTTTGCTGGAGGACCTCCTGAGGCGTGGAGAAATGACTTGGTCAAAAAGTAAGCTTTGCTTGCTGTACAAAATTGTATCGTTTTTGAGAAAGGTGAATTACTGGCACTGTAAAGCAAGTCTGCCATGAAATGAAATGGAAGAAAATATGTTTTCATTATAAACTACTCAGGAGGGCTGTCTTCTATTTCTAAGACCCGAGAGCTTGATTTTGTTAGTTTTGCTTGCAAGGAAGTCAGATATTCCAGGCAGCAAACATTTTAACCTTTTTATTACCTCAGGGCCAACCTCTTTGTCTCCACACAGTTGTCCCTGCAGTCTGAAATTATCTATGTTTATGGCCCAAACTTGTACTGTATTTCTGTAACCTTATGAATTGTGAGTTTCAGCCTTACATTTCACATGAAAAAGAAACGGATAGAACATAAAATAGGGATACTTTTTTAATTAATATTGTGATTCCTTAATATGTGGATAACACTCAGAAGTGCTTTGTGTTTTGCCTACAACAACCAGCAAATGCACATGACCCTCACTGTAATGTCCCTTGTCCCTACCCTCCCTTTAATCCTGATCCATAAACTCTTGGTTGGCTCCTCATCCATCCCCAGGCAGAGCTCTCTGCACTCCAGTTGTTGACTGACAGAAAGGGTGACACCTCTCCTCATCTCTCTGCCTTGTCCTTCCTAAAGAGCCTGTATCCTTCTATTGCAATTCTCCAGTCGCAGGAGGCACATTTGAGAAATGAGACTCAGAAGTCACATGTAAGAAGTCTGAGAATCGGGTGTTCTCAGTTTACTGAAGCTGTAAACTAATAAATCAATGTCTTTAGAACAAGAGATGAAAGATGAGGGAACAGCAAAAGAGATTTTCACACTGTACAGAACAGAGTATATTGGTAATTGTGGTGGATAGTTTTAATTAGTTTTAATTCTTGTACTATAAGTCTTTAACAGAAGATTTTTAATGGGCACTGTAAAATCTTTGCCGCTAGTTTTTAATGCAATAAAATTCAATGTCTGATGCCAAGCTGTCATAAATCAGTGAAATGCCACAGAGATCAGCAGAGTCACAGATACACTGTTTGAACCTCAAGTGCTTTAGTTTGCATCAAGTGCAACCAATCTGCTCTCTTGCACAGCGTAAACAGCGGAACATGCTGTTTGAAACCTGAAATGTGGGAATGTCACCTTTTGGGGAGGAGAATTGGAGGTCATTATTGATGGCTGAGGTTTGCTGGTCCAGGGGCTAATGAAAACTGACAGATTACTCCTCGGGAAAAAAATATCTCCTCACAAAAATAACAACCGTGCAAATTAATATGATACACAAAGAGGGTGAAGATTTATGTGACTGTTTCCCTCATCTCTTTCATCTGGCTTCCTTTTTTTGGTGCTGTTCCCTAATGATGCTTATTTGTCTGCTCCACTTACCACTGCCTGAGCTTTCCTCCCATGCCAGTCCTGTATGCAGGGCTCCACAAGTGTTGGGACACACAGGGCTGCAACTTCCTGGATCGTCATTCTTGATCCCCACTTTCATCTGCCTTCTTACTGTCCTTCTCTATCATCTGTGCTCTGCTGCATCACCAAACAAGATTCAGGTTTCTTAGAACAGAGTCTCTGCCTTTTCATTTAGAGTGCAAGTTGTTAGCATTTTTTGATGTTGGGAGATGATAAATATGCCATGGAAAATGTCTTTTCTGCACTTAACTGGGGAGTAATTAATCCTAGAGCTTTTTCCTTCTTCCTGGGAATGGTAATATCAGCTACTTCCTGAGGATGAGAGGCAATTGGCTACAGGCGGTCTACTTGATGAAGTGAGATGGATGGTGTATTTCTCTGAAGATATAGGTATTGATCAGGGACTGTTTGAGAAAAGAATGAAGCAGAAGGGAGTGAAAGGCAGGAGAAATGGGGAAAACCAGGCCCTTGCCCCCTTGTCCCTCAATGACAGGGTTCAGGGACAGGTCACCCCAAATGTTCCAAAATTGAGTGGGCTCAATCTAAAGCAGCAGAACATACATAAAAAATACACATGTAGGTACATACATACACACACAAGTATATATATATCATATGTTGGCTGATGCACTTTTTATTTACATATATAATATTATGTATTAATGAGCTTCAGCCTGAAGTTTGAGCTTTTACAGCACAGTGTGAAGGGCTGCTGTGGTGAAAAGCATCAGTGTTAAATAACTTGCTCAATTCCTTAGTCAACTACGGAATAAATATTGCAAATAAATGCTGATTACTTCTGCACATTGGTATTTTTGTATTTTGAAAATGGTGTTTTCTGCTTTGTGTTTATCGAATGAACACTTTCATTTGCTTTTGCCTTAACCTGCCATGAAATAAGAATATTTTTAAGGTCACTTTCAGATGACATCTGCAGCATATATTACCAGCTTTTGAAGTAGGAGACTGGGAAACCTAATAACCTCATGACTCCCCAGAACATTGCTCCAGGCTGGGGAATGTTTAAGAGTGATGGACATGTTTTCATATCAGCCGTACAGGTTGATTTGAAAATTATTGATATGGGATTCTGAGAGGCAGATGTGTCTTCCTGTGACTGGTAGAGTGCAGGGAATCTTGCTGACCTATAGTAGGGTATGAGATACGCATGTAAAGTGCAAGAGTTTTCAAGGTGTTATGGTAATCACACTATTAAATGTTTGAGGAGGGAGGTGAAATCTGCTGTTGAATAAACTAGAAGAGCTTGACCATGTTGACTAAAACTTTGGGCATGTGAAAAGCATTTTTAGCAAACGTCACCACAGCCTCCAGTAAAGACCTCCAAACTCTGCCATGGACTTGTGTCCACTCTCTTTGCAAAGACTTCAGTAAAATACTGAGTAGCTGAGGAAAGAAAACAACATACCAGTCCACAGAAAAAAGCTCTTACTCAATCTCACCAAATCCATAGGTTTTTGTCATAGAAGTGGAAACATTAAAAATCTGCATGTATGGAATAACATTCGCTTGTGTCCTTGGCGGGTCTGCTTCCAGGAAAAAGACTTCAGAATCTGCAGATTACAAACCCAAAATGTACATAAATTTCACATGCTTTTTACAGTTGAACAACAAATTGATTTTGGAAGTTTCAGCAACTCAGCATAAACTGTTATTCATACCTTTGGGGTTGTTATCCCACAGTCCCTTGAGTATTATCCTCTTGATTCAGTCTCTTTTTCAAAAAGTGATGATCCTCTTAACATACATATAACATGGAGTTGATATAGCCAAGAAGAACTCTTTGCTTTCTGTTGGAGAAACTTCTTTTCATTGGCATCTCGAGACATTTGTGCCCTGCTGTGTTTGTTAAACTGCTGGCCTAGATATTGCAGAAATAGATAGCTTTGGGCTAATGAGGGCCTGTGTATGTACCAGAGATATTTTTTACCACTCATTTGCTCTAGCTGAGGTTACACATAGAGACAGCAGATCAAAGAAAACTCAGCAGATATTATATTGCAGTCGCAGAGAAATGAAACTTGCTTTGTAAGTCAGTAGGCTGCTAGCTCTGTTGCGTGTTTTTCTTTTCTGCTATTAGAAGCTGAACATTTAAAAAATGTACTGCAAAACTTAATCTGAAGAAATTCTGGTAAATGCACTATACCAAAACAATAAGCGATACAATGTGTGCCCTGTTCTTTCAGCAGGAGCAAAATAAACTAAGGTATTTATATATATATACACATGCATATATATGTATGTGTCAAAATATAGTAATCACGCAATGCAGACTTCATCCTGCTCTTGATGATGCAGTCGGCATTGGGTATGGATGCTACAGTTGTATATTTACAGCTATGAGAGTTGAGTGGCAGAAAGATAAATTGGCTATCCAGAATCACTCACTTGTTCGTTTGCCACCAGCTGATGTACCTTCATCATTCTCCCCTGAAACTAATAGTGAGATTTGCCATTGCCTTTGTGCTTGTGAAAGACCCTGAGCTGAATTTCATGTATTGCAACAAGATAAATCTATTCAAAACAACATAAATCTCTAGTAAGGCTTGGGGCTACTATTATTCCTGTAGGCTTTCCTGGGCTTTGCTTGGCAGTTCCTTAGTGTGTACACTATGACCATTATTGGGCTGAGCACATTGCAGTAAGTATGCTGCAATGCTGCTTCTTCAGTGAAAAGAATAGGAACCATCACTCCGTAGATCTCTATTTAAAATTTGGGAGAAACAGAGAAAAGTTGAACTTTTTTGTATGCTATGGAAAGTCTATTCCTACCTTCACTGAACTGGATAAAAGCAGTGAAAGCAGGGACTTTGTTAGTTCTTCACAATTCCTTGAAAATATTAGACTAATTTTTTATACATAAACTTAAAGTGGTGGCTTTAGCAAATACTTTTATAAAATGCAAGTGAACTAGGATCATGCAATACTCAAAGAAGGGGAAAAAGAATAGCTTTCAATAGAGGTGACTTTGCAGTGTGACAGTGACACATAAGTTTGGTGTAGGATGTAATTGCTTGTGAGGCAGACTTTATAGAGCAGGTTTCAGGCAGATCCTACTGGCGCTTTAGGCATAATGGGATGAAAGAGACCACAGATTTGGGATGGATCAATACTGTTTCTGCTCATGCCACTTCAGAGAAAGCAGTTAATCATTTATTTGCAACACCTCCAGCACATTTTGGATAAACACAGGTAAAGACTGTTGTGTATCTTTATCGCCATATTGCAGACTTATAATCACTGATGTATTCAAGATAATAACCTTCCTTCCACCTGTTGTATCATGATAAAATTGATAACCTTTAGTGAGAAAGAAGCTGGACAAAGATTAATTTATCTTCTAAATGTCATTGTTTTTTATGGTGTTTTTTTTTTTTTTTTTTTTTTTTTAATTTCAGCTTCCCATCCCGGAGCCCCATGCATTTTATTTTATTTTTTTGAATACCCGCAGAGAGCTGTAAGTTCTCTGAAGAGCTGCCAGGACTGTAGTTGGGATTTTGGAGGCCATGGGCACAACAGTCCTGGAGATGTCTCCATCATCCTAGACAGGCACCCTCTATGTGCACAGGGAGGCTATATGACATGCACAGTAAAATCCAGTCAGAATCTTCGAGCATATGGCATAGCAACAACTGTCTGCCTGCACAGATGGAGCGAATAGGGTGATTAATCTGTTCACGTGCAGCAGCAGCTTCTGAGATGCACCATAGCCAGTATGGCCATGGAACTATGTGTAAGATGCTAGCTGGGATGAACAGCCGTTCCGGTACTGATTAATGTGTCCTAGTGACCATTCTGAGCAGGCATTCAGCCTTATATCAAAAGATAACATTAGCTTTCTGTAATCTGCATGTATGATGTCTAGCATAATAGGGACCCTGAACCAGGTTCACAGGTGTTAATATGACAGAGGGAAATACTAACTTATATTCAGACAGTCTTGAAAGTTACCTAGTCATGGGAGCCTGGCCTCAGTGTCTCTTTCTACGAGTCTTCTGAGGATCATTGCCATATTGAGAGACTGAGGAAGAGAGGGAACTCAGCTATCTTTCTTTTGTTGCTTTAGTCAACCATTTTCCATTTATTTGGTCATCTCCCCTACAAGTCAAGAGCTTTTGCATCTCTTTAATTTTTTTATCAGAATAGAAATTAAAATATGTTATTAGGAATAATAATGACAAACATGTTATTTTTATGTTTCAGGAGACCAGTACATATTTCAAATCTATGTTTTCAATATGTTGCTCCAAGAAAACAGTGAAGGATATTAAATCTCAAAGGGGTAAGGACAATAAAGATGTAGGTAAATGATTGTTGCAGATTTAAATTCTGATACTTTTTTCCAATTACAATCCTTCCAGTTGCACAGATTTTCAAGAAGATGCGATGAAACACAGCATTATGCTGTGATCAAATAATAAAGATTCTTTGTAATCCACAACCTGAAAGCTTAGATTCTTCAAAACCTTTCTTATTTAACTAAAAAAATATGGATGTTCATAACACCTTTACAGCTATTTGGTAATTTCCTAAAGTTCAGCAAAGCCTTGTAAGGTTAAGGTCCACAAACTAATCGTGTGTTGTGGGAGGACCCTTAAAAACCTGTACATCCCTATCCTGTCATGGGGAGCTTTGTCTCAAAAGCTACTTCATGATTCAAAGACCTGGACTATTGAGTAGGGGAGCAGAATTCTCTCTGATGGAAGAAATGAACTGCTTTAGTTTTGCTATAAAGCTCCATGCATTATAGTCAGCCTGGTAATATCCTGACTCTGCTTAAATCGCTGGCAAAATGCCTGCTGAATTCAATAAGGCCAGGATTTCATCCACAACATCTTTAATAATCTGTGTCAAAATGAGATCAGTTCTTTGCTGTGGGTGGGAAGACATGAAATTGCTCTGAAATGGAAAATGGACAAGTTGCCAATAACTAAGAGACATCAGAGAATTTGAGAAGCTTCCATCTGGGACACATCTTCAGTTAGTCTTTCATATATATTAAAAATATGTTTCCTGTTTTCTACAGCTAATTAACTGGGAAAAAATATTCTCCTGGTGGGTATATCCAGTGATGAGCCTATGAGATAAAATCAGCAAGTCTATCAGTGCCAGAAATGCTGCTGAAATGTTGACTTGTATTGAAGTACCATGATTCCTCCTTTTTCATTAATCTGCACATCAGCCTGTGTGCATTGAAGTGAAACCTAATCTGCTATTTAGAATTGATTCATATACTGTAATATTACAGCAAGAAACTTTATAGAACAATTAAGGATAACAGTTAGGACTTGAGTCTTCCTAGGTTTCCAATACCTTGAGCTCCAATCCAGAAGAAACTGTTTACTACTGTTAATTCTGGCCCAGATGAACTGTCAGTGAAGTACGAACAGTCCTGTGAGTGAGGAATCAATTTTTCTGCCTTCTGTGAGAATTCAGTGATGTTAATGTTGCAAGAGGGAAGAAGTCTCAGTTCAAAAAAGTATTTGCCAAAGTTCAGAGTTCTGCCGTTAGTTATGTAAACTAATCTCATCAAAGAGCTACAAGGAAAAATGAAGATCTCCAGCTTTGCTCTATGAATCAAATGATTATTATTTTATCAATATATTTTTAATCTGTCAGGCTCTAGTAAGTTTTTGGCATTCTGTGGACTTCTAAATACACACATATATATGTATATATATATATGAGGCCCTTAATGACATGGTTTAGTGGTGGACTTGGCAGTCCTGGGGTAAAAGTTGGAATTGATCTTAAAGGTCTTTTCCAACCTGGTTGATTCTATGGTTAACCCCAAAACTAAAATATGATAACTTTGTTGTGAAAACCAACCAGATTCGCCTTCTACTCATGTTCAGTATTTGCCCAAGAAGTTTTATTTTACATCTTTACTTCTTAAGCAATAGCTGATTATCCTTCTGTACTCCTTTGCAATAATCACAGCTGGCTTTTTTCTCTGTTTAGTGGCAATGACTATAAGGAAACAACTGTTTGCTTTATCAAAGTGGCTTTCTTTTCAATTCCCCCTTCAGTAGAGCTTTTTAAAAGCCAAGTCAAACACCCTCTTGCATGACGGAAATATTTCCAGAGAGCCCTTCTAGCTGCAGGTTAAACAGAGAGCATCCTTTGCTAAAACTGGAGTTCTTCTGAAGCAATACAGTGTATAAAAGAAGAAAAAAACACAATCAATATAGCCCCTGAAAGAGATTAATTGCTCTCTGATGTGTAGTAAAGGAAAAAAAACCAATGCTACTGTAGTCTAAGAGAAAGGAATGAAGTGTCGGTTTCCTTTATATGCCCATTTATTGGGGTAATCCCCTCAGCAGGAGAACCACAACATTTGAAAGAGGAGAAACAGCATCTGCATCCACTAGTTTTATAATAGCTGCTAATATAGTCATATTTAAAGTCATACAAATGTCTCATTTAGACACGCAGGCCCAGATACTGTAAATATACAACCAATGGAGTAATGTTATCTGTCAAGAAGTCATATTATCCAATGATTAGGAAGAAGCAATTGCACATGCTTGTAGGTCAGTCACACCTGCCTGCAAGAGTGTTTATGCATCTGACATCTGTAGGCAAAAAAGCAGAAATAATTTAAAGAATATGAGACTTCACATGACTTCGCCATCTTTCAATAAGAGTGTAATCCTCTAAGTAAAAAACAGATTCTCTCAAGTTGCCATTCTCCCAGCACGTCGTATTCCGCAGCTTTACAGTGATCTTACTGAGCAGAGAATGGAGGAGCATTCCCACCATGAATGCCTCACCTTCCTACACATGGGTACCCTTCTTGAACCAGGGAATTCTGCCAGAAAATCTTCCAGACTTCAGGCTCACCTTTGCTCAGCAAAGGTCCCCAGAGAACAGGCTGCCATACAAAGCGACAGGCAGCAGCACTGCTGCATTTCATATGGTAGAAGAGCTGAGGGCCTGTGCTTAGTGTTTGCTATCGATCGACTCTAGCTGGCTGCCTGCTCAACCGTGCGGGGACAAGTGGCACTAAGAGTTTTTATGTACACTAAGAAGTTGAAAAGCAAACTCCTTATTTAGGCTCTCTAAATTGTTCTCTGGAGGTGTTCAGAGCTGTCTTGTCGTGTCTGTTGTGCATTTAAAGCAGTTGGGCATGTTTTCTGCACAGCTTGCATTACATTTAAAAGGACAGTTGCTTGAGTTTAAGATGAACTTAGTTTGGACATAAGCTTGGGGTGGGTGCAATCCAGTTAAGGCTCACTGTGACTATGTTTTCTACCTGTGAAATGGAAATGACAGTGCTCTGCATGGAAGTTCTCTAGTTTTGTATACATTAGGCAACTGATGTACCTCTGAATATGTTGATTTCTACAGCTGAGAGATTGAGCCCCTCCACGCTCATAGCTCGCCTGTGCTCTATCCATCTGTTGATTTTAATGCCCAAAGTAGTTTTATTCAACTACATCTTTTCTATGCCTTAATGAAATGTTACAGGGATATGATTGCAGATTTACAGCTACTAGTGAAATGTAAAATTTCTGGAAATGAGCCACTCTATTCAGGCTGTACTCACTTCAATCTTTTCCCAGAGAAACATCGCAGATGCCACTTAGCAATTGTTAATAGGAACCAGAAGCCTAATTGGCAGCTCACCAGATGAGCAAATAAAAAAAGATACCAGTTGCCCAAGGATATGCCTAGGTATCCAGGAATAAGAAAACACATTCTGGAGATCACTTTTCATAAATACGGAATTGGTAGCTGAATTCAGCAGTTCCTGTGGTCAGTAGCTCTTCAATGCAGGGCCCAAGCGGTAGCATATATCAAAGTTAGTTACAGCACATAATCTTGCAGTTTACTTTAGCACTAAGTTGCTCTGTGCCACACTGCACACAACATAATGTTGAACACAACACAATGATGGACACAACATAACCACACTTAACTGCATTCATGTAATAATGATCAGGGTTCATGGTTTTGCTTCGTTATGCTTCTCAGTATTATCTGAGACAGAGACAGATCAGCTGGAAGTATTTCAGACTCAAGGTAATGTTACAGGTAATTAGCACTCCAGATGGATAATGAAAGACTAATAAAGGGTTAAGGGTCAAACACTGTAACTGTTAAGAAATGCTCATCATTAAAATACTTCACAGTCTCTGGGATTCTCTTTTATCTTTCTCCTGTCACTGATGACAGAATGAGATCTCCCATCCTTCCCGTATGTATTTGGCTTTGGCTTTTATTAGTCTGTGTATGCTTTCAAACACATATGGCAATCTTTTCAAGGCCTGTATGGTGTGTTTCAATTAAAAAAAATAGGTTTTGTGGTTGTTGTTTTGTAAGGAAAAACATTTCAAGAAGCTGGGCAGTTAAGTCCAAAAAGGGTTTGTGAGGGAGTGACTATTTTTGAGATGAGGTGAAAGCACTGATGTTAAGAAACTCCCTGTTTTAGGAAGAGAAGAACTACTGAAATGGTAATCAGGAGGAGCCTTGCTTCATTAAGGGTCAATTCATTAAGGGTGTTAATGAATAGAGGAATGCAATGCTGAGTCTAGACAACTTCCGCTCAGATTTAGTATAACAAGAAACAGTTGGTGTGCTGACTAAATAGCTCTCTCCTGGAAAAGTTATATCTCCTGTCTGTGTCCCTTTGAGCTAATTAAATACACCCACAAAAAGCTGCAGTTGTTTTTATTACCAAAGTATCTTCAGAACCCTTGTGTCACTAGTCGTTCCTTACTATCTTAAACAAAATACTGCCAGATAGCTGCTGGGCCCAGGTTTATGCTTTTCTTCCCTTCTGCCATACGCATGTAGACATGGTGAGTGCTATTACTGTGGGACAGTAGAGCTCAGAGGCCTCAGTTTGCAAGCCCTGCTGTGACAATTTGCGCTGTAGGTCACACAAGGTACCAAGGTGAACTCCTACAGCCTGATAATATGTAAACTGACTTTGTCTCAGGTATGTAAACTGAAGGAAAATCTCAATGAAGTACTTGTACTTCAGAGCGAATGACCTGCAGTGCTTGGCATTTCATTTTGGGGATGATTTCAAACAGTCAGTCAAAAGACATTGTTACATGAAAAAAAAAAAGTAAAAAAAAAAAAAAAAAAAAGAAATATTGAAAATAGATGGCTTTTGGGATGGCTTAAAACAACCCCATCATGCATGGCAGGTGGCTGTGTTTGCATAGTGCAGCAGTCGGTGATGGTTCTGGCATGCAGCCTGTCTGTCTCATCTGCCACCCCTTTGTTCAGGTATATTATCCAAAATGACCCTATTCTTTAACAGGTGCCCATGATGTTAAAATACAAGTAGACCTACAACAGATGCCCACATTGTTTTATTGTTGCTGTTTATCTACATTTTCTTTTATTTACCATGAAGACATTTATTGTGAATGATGAAAGGAGAACAGGCTTCCTATATCAGCTGATGGATGCTGATAGATGGGCAGTCTCTTGGAGTAGCTTTTAACATGGAGTACCAGAAATCTGTTACTGGAATCCAGTCAGCCTGGCTCTAATATCATAGATTCATTCCTTCATTGTAACTTGGGGATATATGGGCCTGTGTGGATCATCTTCAGTGAACAGAGATAGCATTCCTTTCGTCTTCAAAGGGGAATGGGTTCTGGCTTGCTATATCTGCTTTAGCTGACAGAGCACCATCTCTTCCAGATGCTGTTTGCTGACAGATTGTATTTGCAACAAGATACGTCATCTCAGTATTCTATTTATGATTATATTTAATTAAAATCCATTCATGCAGATGTAAAAGCATTTACCATTTAAAGAGGCTATGACAAGGACGTAGAGAGGACTTCTATTCCTGTAACTTCTTTACCCTTTACTTAGGGCTTTTCAGCTCCTATCTGAATTTTCCAGGATATTCTTAGATTACCTGTTTGACTAAAGTGGCTTTCAAATATAGATGCTACAAATGGAAATGCTCACACAGAAACCATTCAATAATCAAAGTCTTTCATTTCCCAACTCTCAGCTCACTGCTGCTTTTGAAATGCAGCCTCATGAGTCTGACAAGGGCTCCATGCCTAATTGCCAACATTGAAATTGATGCACCTGCTGCAAAAACTAAACCATCACTCCACTAAAGATTTAAAGATACTTAAATAACTACAGTATCTCACAAAAAAAGCCTCCTCAAGGGCTGTACCCAAATTAGATCTAATCATACAAGACAAAGCACACTCTAATAGTGTTAAGCTACAAAACCAAGCACTCCAAACTAGCTACTGTCAGGGGTACACTGCCAGTTGTTCAGGGATGTCATGGCTCAGTCTTTGCTTACAGGAGCACATACTATTTTTAGAGGACCTTTATGTATGCTGCACTGGGAATGGCCTATGATGCCTGGATCTGTTAATCTTCCTTATGCCAGTCAGAGATATCCCCATGGTATTAAGGGTGCAGAAGGCCAGGAAGATGGAAATGGATATCTGCAGACAGCCAGCAAATTTGTGATGTATAGGAAGTCTTCCCAAACATGCACTAGATTTTCAGCAAGTTAGAAAGAAGTCTAGAACTGCAAAACCTTCATCATGCCAACTATCTTCACTGTCTGGTGCAGGGTTGCTTCAGTGGGCAGCTATGAAGAGGACACTTTGTAAATGTATAATACAGCTTGAGAGCGAGTTTTGATCTGGTAATAAGCAGAGACATAAAAAAAACCAAACCCTAAAACAGCCCACCTTCTATCAGTCTGACTCACTGGAAAATGCCCAAATGACCAGAGCAAGTCATTATTCAATTAAAATTAAGAATACCTGTCTCTGAATGCCTGCACAGTGAGCATGCACAGAGGAAAGAAACTGCAGTTCTTTAAACCGAAAGGAAGAGATGGCATCTGGCTCTTCTGCTGCACCAGTTGCAAAAACACATTAAAAAGACAAAGAAGGTCAGAGAAGTCCTTGGAACCAAGATGAAAAACATTTGGGATTCTGGTAGCGAAACAAATAATGGCATTAAAGAAATGTAAAACTGCCCAGAATAATAGCAATTTGCTACTGCTGTTGTGGAGTAAACACAGTAGATTCTTCTGCCTGTGACAGTTCTGCCATTAGCACGAGAGAATCATTCATACCACAGCATTGAAGAAAACAAACAGGATCTGTACTTAATTTGCAGTGAAACCCTGAGCCAGCAGCTTCAAGAAGATGAGGACAAGGGACGCTGACAATACCCTCCACAAGCTGCACCTATAATATGAGTGAAAAGAACGTGTGTGCAATGAGAAAATCAATGAAACAGCATCTGGATCTGCAATAAACTGTCAAACAGAAGCAGAGCAGATAGAGCTTGCGTGCACTGTGTGGACTCACAGCACATTCAGGATAAAGGAGGTAAAGCACTTGTAGGACTGAGGAAAAGTTGCAATAGGCAGGGTATGCTACAGCAGATGGAGGTTTAATAATCCAAACAATTATTGGAGAAAATCAGATTTAAAAGTATCTGGAGAGGTCACTAAATCCACCCTCTAGCCCATGGCATAGTCAAGCTTTCCTCCCATCATCTTCCAGAATAAGTAAAGAAGTCTCCATTGTAGACGGCTGCAAGGATGCTGAAATGCACACATGAGATCCCAACTCCTTCATTGAACCAAGTGTGATCGTTTTGCACTACTGTAGAGGCTAGTTGGTATTTTAAAATGTCAAACAATCACTGCAGCCCTTTTCTTTATTAAGACCTTTCACTTTGTGAATTATCAATTCAACTCCAGCCCCGAGGTCAGACAAAGTAACTACTCATCAGACAGATGTCCATTCCTAACACAGGCAAGCCCATGTGCACAGCCCCACCGTGACTGACATGAACTGATGCCTTCTGTCAGAGGACCTTGCAAGTGATCAGAGGACAAGCTGTTCATCTTGGGTGAGCTCTCCATCGATCCATGAAGCAGGCTGAAAGGGCAAAGCAGGGAAAAAAGTCTGTGCCACATCTTTTTCTGCTCAAATAAGACTTTACTCACCAAAGCTCCAAAGCTGGCACTTTTGACAACCACTTGAATTCATCTGTGTAAATGTATGATTTCAGTGAGAACTGATGTCAGTACTGCTGAGGCTTGTCTTTTCTCATGGACTAGCTAGTTGCTAATGAGCAGCAGATATTTTGCATCTTGTCTGGAATTAATTGCTGCATCTACAGTTGCCCTGGCATATAAGGGCTGCCTAATAGAAATAGCTTCAAAGTGCTGGGGGAAGCTGAGCTTTGAGATGAAAGATGATGAAAATTCAGTCAGTGACTCTCCACCTTTCAAAAAAATGTCCTTTTTCTCCTGGAAGTGGATAATGGTGATGATTTTCCTTGAGTAGTACTGGGTGGAGATTCATTCTATTTAAAAAAAGAAGTCTGTTTCTAATCACTTTGACACCAACTGGGGGTGCATAATAGCAGGCAATGAGTTAACCATTTCACTCTAAACAAAATCTAAGAGTTACAATGAAAATTCAATTGCAAGAAAAGCCCTTTGACAGTAAATAAAAATTTATAGCAGATGTAAATAACAGTTCAAGTGACTCAATTTAGCAATGATAAAAGCTGTTTTCAATGCAGAGTAATTGTTCAAATTGCCCCCTTTCACAAAAAAAAAAAAAGTTAAAATGAGCCAATTTATGTAGCATTGACAAGAATTGTTTTCAACTGTAGGCATTCTGTTAAAGCTGTTTAAAATTAAGTAGATGGTTGCCAAATTGATGCAATTACTTAGACATCATAAAAAGGGTTTTAAAACTACAAATGCATCTGCTAAAAGTATTAAATTGAGCCAATTAGCCAACAGGAGTTTTAACCTTCATCTAGCCACTGGGAATCTATTTGGACACAAGAAATACTTTCATATCTGTCTTACTGTACTTGTATAGGTAATTAAGGAGGGGATTTACCTGGAGATACGAGCTTTCAGAGAAGTGCCTACCTGCAGCCTACATTAAGCCATGTTTTGTGGATGCTGTTTCACATTAATTGGTGCTGCATGAACTGTACTGATATTATCACCATTATGTTTCATCTATGTACATTTTGCTATTTAGTCAATAAGTCTTATACTGGAAAGCATCTGGAAGCAAAACAAAGGCCATTAACCGAAAGCAATTGTATGAAAGGAGGCCTGTGAAATTCTTCCAGTTGTCAATCTCTGGAGGAAAGCTTGGTGCCATACAGACCAGGACTCTGTCTGGCTGTAAGCAGCCCCATGCAGTTATACTGCTGACTCGGGAAGTGCTGTGTCTGTGGCAGCTCTTACAATGTTCCCAGAAAGAGCTGTCTGGTGTTAACTGATAGTGGGCTGTTGCTGGACTTACAGCGCTCATTTCAATCCTTTCTAGGTTGTGCTGTGTGGCATTGGGCTAATCACATACACCCAGAAAGTCCAAGTTACATCAGTGCCACTGACACTAATACAAGCTTCTTTCTTTAATCCTCAATATTAATTGAAGAGTGTGAGCCAAAAAACATTCAGGTAAACCCTTAGAAGTGCAGATTTCAGTTATTAAGTTTCCCAAGCTCCTACAGTCCTGCTCTGTCTGGGGCATACCACAAACCACTGGGGTCCCTTGGTTGAGAAGGTCATCAATTCCATGTCTTCCTGTTCTTATCTGCAAGAGGAGTTCATCTCTTGGAAGACACCTCCAGATCCAAGATGATGTTCTGACATAGATATTTAGTTTGGAAGGACTTGTAGTCCTTGCCCTGAGCCTGGAGAAAGAAAGTTGGATAGAGATGGAGTTTAGATAAACCTTTCTCTTTAGCATTTCCTAATGGCTATCTTAGGGAGCTCCTAAGATGATACATTATTCAGTACAGTGGGTCTTGTCAACCCTATTTGGAGATCCTTGACTTTCCGCCCATGCTGCTCAGGTACTTCTGAACAGTAAATTCCTGTTCACGCTCCAGACATCTTCTAAGAGCCTTGCAGGTTTCAGCATTGCTACACCTGAACCCATTTCCAGATAGATATCTCAGTTCCCATCTGTTAGTGGGAGCAACAATATTGTCTTATCTTAGAGGAGTAATGTCAGATGGGTAAAAAAGGATATATGGTTATCAGATGTTGCAGTGAAGGAAGCCGTATGAAGGAAAAGAAGGAACAGCTGGGTAGGGCTTGTAATTGGATTAGCCTGATCCTGATCAGTTTTGTTCAGCCATACTCTCTCCCAGGGGTAAAAAAATACCTCAAAGAAGAGTAGTACATGCTCAGAAAAAAGAAACAGTCTTCGGACTTGCATTTTCCTGTGGGCCTTTTCTGTGTGTCTTGGTAAAAGTTTTGAAGTCCAAACTTCTGACATTCTGAGTGGGATGTTAGATTGGAGAGAACAGGGGTACCTAGCAGCGCTTGACTTTGGGACTTATGGAAAGAGCTTCCTTCTGGGTCTGAGTGCTCTCTACTGGTACTAAATGGTTTTCAGCAAGCCTTTTTTGTGTCCACCATTTTAGTATCCTTCCATTTTTTTTTATTGTCCACCCATTCTGTTTTCTCCAGTATGTCAAACCACAGCTAGCAGAGAGATTCCATTATGATTTAGAGAGCCAGATATGGGCTGTGGCTATGCAGAGATCACTGTCTCAAAAAAGTGAAGTTCCCAGTTCATACTCTTATTACAATCTTCTAAATGACCTGTGAGAGTTGCACCCTGTGGCACAGGAGATGATAGGTTAGATACAGAGGACAGTAACAGGCAGCTACTGCTCTCAGCAGAGCTGCACCCACCAAAGAAAGGGTGTCAAAAAAGCCTGGTTATCGTACTGTCCTGGGTTCAGCAGCAGCAGTCATTTTTCTCCTTAGTAGCTGGTGCAGCGCTGTGTTTTGACTTTCAGCCTGAGAACAGCACTGATAACACCGATGTTTTTAGTTACTGCTCAAATGTTTGGCGTGACCAAGGACTTTCTGAGCCTCATGCTCTGCCAGGGAGGAGGGGAAGCCAGAAGGAAGCAGAGACAGGACACCTGACCCAAACTAACCAAAGAGGTATTCCATACCACAGCACGTCATGCCCAGGATGTAGCTGAGAGTTACCTGGAAGGGCTGGTTCACTGCTGGGTGGGACTAGGTAGCAGTCAGTGCTCGGTCGGGCTGGGTGTTATCAGTTGGTGGGTGGTATTGTATTCTCTTTCCTTGTTATTTCCTTTATCATTATTATTATTGGTGGCAGCAGTAGTGGTTTGTGTTATACATTAGTTACTGAACTGTTCTTATCTCAACCTGTGGGAGCTGCATCATTTCGATTCTCCTTCCCATCCCTCCGGAGCGGGGGGAAGACAAGGTGGGGAGTGAGCGAGCGAGACTGCATGGCTGACTGGGTTTTAAAACACGACATGTACATACAATGTGCAAATGCATAAAAAATAAGGTAGTTTAATGGCATTTCAGACATTGAATTTCAGAGTGCTATTTATTAACTGTAATGCAACGAAGACATCTTAGAGATGTAAAATGAGAATTAGAGAACATTCTGTATAACAACTCATGTTCCTTATTAAAACTTTCTTCTTATATCTCTAAAATTGGGGGTATTTCAGGGCAAGACAAACATGGAAAACGTAGATCAGATTTCAGAAGAAATCATCAGAAAAATCAGGAAACAAAACTTGTGAGCACCAAATGAAGCACATAGGTTTGTTTAATATGGAGAAACTACGGATTAACTTGTAAGACATAGCTACAGTCTGAAAATATTCAAATGTTTTTGCAAAGGGGAAGCAAATGAACTGTTCTCATACACACTGGAGATAGGGCAAAGTTTGAGAAGCTTAAACTGGAGAAAAGAAAATTTAGGATAGATACTGAACAAAATCTTCCAGCAGGCAGGAGAGTTAAGCACTCAACACTCAGTGTAAGGAGGCTGTGAAATCACTGTTGAGGGTTTTAAAGACCAGATTAAACCAATCTCTCTGAGAAATGAGATACCGGGAACCCTTGGTACCCTGTCATTGGGCATGGCAGAGGGAAAATTAAGAGACTGCCCGAGGTCCCTTCCAGTGTTTTCTGTAATTCTTCACTCAAGAGCACCCTTAGTGAAAACTTCAGGCAAGAAGTCTTTCAGCCTCAGGTAGGACTGCCCAAATGCTAGACTGTGCAGACTCTGCTTGTATTGACAGCCTTCTTCCATTTTCAAAAGAAACTTGACTTTGCTAACAACCTAATTACTTTATTTGCTGCGTTTCTACTATTGATTAGTTATTACTGGCTGATTCAGCATAAGACATACACATTTCTGCAGCAAAAATACATTTGGAGTTCACAGACTTTCAATTTACCAGAATATGTTTTCATCAATGGACAACGTGCAAGAAAACCTCTTTTCTCTTAGTCTTTGCTCTTTAATCTTTTCCCACTTTCACCTCTTGTGGTATCACAGTTCAATGCATTTTTTATGAAGGTTTATTCTGGCTTTGTGTCTCCAGAGCCTGTTCCTGTATTCCTCAGGTAGGCAAGCTGAGCCACTAGGATTTCACAACATAATGTTTTGCTTATTTCTTCTCTTCTGGAAAGAAACAGCTTGCTGTCTTCTTTCCTTACTTGCTTTCTGTGCATTCATTTTGTTGTTGTACTCTCTCAGTTTGGGGAGGTCATTATATGAGGCAAAGCTATGTTAGCCAGTGTTTATTTCACAAAGGGGTGTCTCATGTCTTGACAGTACAGACGATTATCAGTGTTAATTTAAACAATCAGCTTCAACAAAAATGTTTTCTAGACATTTTTTCACACTGTCTGCTTATCACTGGATACTCTTTAAGTGGTCTGTGGCTGTCTTGTGCCCAGGAAAGGTGCAGTCCACTCTGAACATGAGAGTGCTCCAGATGAGACCTTAGCTGATGTACCTTTCTTTTTTAAGAAAGGACCACATTATGTGCTGCAGTTTGTTCTAATTTCTTTCCCCTCCCCCCCCAGAGGTAAAGTTTGATGCATTCAAGTTTTAAGGTTCTTAATGGGGGAATTTCTGACTCTTGATATTTTTTTCTAAAGTAGGAAATAAAAATCAAAACTATTGCTGTTCAATAGATCACAGAAGTACTCGGAAGTCAGTGTCTCCATGACTTTATGCTGCCTGAGCTCCTAAGAGTCTTTGTTATTTCATTTTGCCAGGCCTGATTGTGTCATACTTTAGTGAGGGGTTTTGTTACAGTTACATTCCTTTTTATATTGTAATCTGTACAGTGGAACAATTGTGTTCTGTATCTGTGCTATGCCTAGCACAGTAGGATTACACCCTATTTCAAGCCTTGAGAACTTACTGTACTATAGATAATGGATGAAAAGAGATTGTGCTACTTGTATGACCCAGATGCAATGTAAAAAATAACCATGGAAATGACAACAGCTCTTTCTTGTGATCTCCATTTTCTTCTGCTGTGCAAGAAAAACTCTTATCAGTGAGAGTTTTAGAGGAAGAAGAATGGTGTTCTACTACTGATATTTTCATTCATAGTATTCACTGATCTGAAAAGTTTCAAAAGGTAGGGGAGGTAGTGAAGCAGAGTAACACTCCCTAGAAAGTCCAAGAAACATGTTTTCCCTAAGAAGTAGCTGGGACTGCAGTGTTGGCTATTATGGTATTATCCTGGTGCCACCCTAAGTTTGCGGCTTTTTGTGGGATCATGTGCCCCACTGTGCATAATTTCACTGTGACTAGAGTCTATTGTATGCAAGTGTCTGTGAATCCTTCAAACATTTCAGTGTTATTTTTCTGTTAGTGATTGCAATCTTGGACTTATGCCTCTAATTCATTATTCATTATTCAATGTGAAAAATGTTGGGTCACAGGCGAGAAAACAAGAACAACAGGATTGGGTAGCATAATGTATAATTAAAATGAATAATTTCAGTCAACAAATTCAAAATCTAGTCTCATAGCAATGCTTCTAAATAAACTGTCGGTGCTGAGAAGAGATGACATTGCAAATTTTTAGCAAAGAGAAAATAAAAAGTGAAATAAAACTCCAGATTTTTAATAAGTAATTTAACTATTTGGTTGCTTAATGACCCCAGCTTTTAAGCATTTGTAATATTGAAGGTATTGCAGGCTTTAAGAACAAGTTCAACAACCGGAAACATTATATTTGTTTTTCCAAAACTCTTATAAGTCTACATGAATGAATATTAACTAATTCATTAATTGCACACAATTGTACTTCTGACTGTTTTTTGCAAAGGTAGTCAAACTTGTCATTTTCAACACATTGATGCAGGGCTAGCACTATTCAGTAAAATGAAAGGTGCAAGAACTTCCCGTAAGAAGGAAGAAGGAATAAGACAGTTTAGTGATTCCACTAAATATGAACTCTTAAGAAAGATACTACCTAGAACTGAATTTTCCATTGACAGATACAAATGAATAGAACTTACTACTTCTGAATGCTGAAGGATCATATATTAATTTCATATCTTTACTTGAAAACTCAATATTAGAATTCGAAACACAAGTAGCCTGGGATGCTCTATTGCTTTAAGTCATAAAACTGTCACTGAGAGGATGTCTTTGTATATTGACCTACTTTTATACCCTGTTACCCAGAAGCATCCCTTACTTTCAGCATACTAATGTCTTAAGCAAAATGTAGCTGCTGACATGATCTGAACAAATTTGATAAAAACAGACTGACGTCTAGCTTCTCTCAATGTTTCCTCAATGCAATTAAAATAAAAAAAAGATTAAAAAAATCAGCTTTTCTGTGACACATCAAACATATTTTTGAGTTTTGATAATCCCAATTATGTGTGGCAGTTCATAAATTAGAAATTCAGGGTATAACACAGAAAACGCAGGTAGCTGCAATGAAGGCCAAAACTTTTATGGTTAACTGGAAAAGAAGATCTGCAATGAATCTGAATAGTAATTGTACTAACAGGGCAATGCTTTCTGCTCCTCAATTTGGATGAACAGAAAAGCAAATCTGTATTACAAGCTTTCCAAGTCACATCACAGAGTATTGTGAAGGGATCTTTTCTACCATTGTTTTTATTAAAGCTGGTTTTTAGACTGTTGAAGACTCCAATAGTTCAGCATCTTTCCCCCCAAACCACCTGTAAAAACCAGAAAGATTCCTCCAGAAGATAATCTTAGCCATAAAAAAAAAAAAAACAAAACACCTTGTAAGCTGAATTTATTAAGTATTTATTAATTTAGTTGGGATTTATGAGGTCTGTTGTGGCTTAACTTCCCAGCTAGACTGACTACTGTAGCACAAGCTCATTGGTGCATCACAAGGAAGAGATACTACCTTTCTGAGTAGTCTCACATCTGGCTAGAAGAGCCACTGTCATTGCTGAACTAATGAGAAGATTCATCTGCCCTAAATGAGTCACCTAACAGTTATATATCTGAATTTGTTACCCTTGGGTCCTTTTACATTTGGTGGAGAGGAATACTAACCTCCAGAAGGTCATTTTGTCTAGCCCTCATAAAGAAGACAAGACACATGAATCATCTGCTAAAATCTCTTTCACTCTATTGACTACATAGAGCCAAGGGTGATTAGCAAGGTTTGGACATGTAACTGCTAGATTTCAGTTAGGACAGATGGATCCCAAACAAAGATTTTTTGCTTAACTACTAAACTTAAAATTGGAGATGCCAACTCTGCAGGAATTTTCTTGGCAGACAGTATGTATGCACAGTAGGTTTCTAAGTTTTGCTTTGGGTTATGATGGGGGCAGTGATGCTCCTCTGAAGATAATTAGTCAAGGAGTAGAAAACAGTTTGCATAAGGAGAGAAAGCTGTGAAATAATAGCAGTGGTTTTAGGCAAAGCTTATGAAAGTGGCTAGAACATAGAATCACAGAATCATAGAATAGTTAGGGTTGGAAAGGACCTCAAGATCGTCTAGTTCCAACCCCCCTGCCATGGACAGGGACACCTCTCACTAAACCATCCCACACAAGGCTTCATCCAACCTGGCCTTGAACACTGCCAGGGATGGAGCACTCACAACCTCCCTGGGCAACCGATTCCAGTGACTCACCACCCTAACAGGAAAGAATTTCCTCCTTATATCCAATTTAAACTTCCCCTGTTTAAGTTTTAACCTGTTACCCCTTGTCCTGTCACTACAGTCCCTGACAAAGAGTCCCTCCCCAGGTTGGAAAGGACCTTAAGATCATCTAGTTCCAACCCCCCTCCTGTGGGCAGGGACACCTCCCACTAAACCATGTCACCCAAGGCTCTGTCCCTAGAATCATTGAATAGTTAGGGTTGGAAAGGAGCTTAAGATCATCTAGTTCACACCCCTAATTTTCCTTCAGCTGATACCACCATAGCCCTTAGACAACCAGTTCTTTCCACTTTTATGTATAAAAGGCATATAATAGTATAGTCTCTCTAGCTCTGTCTTCTTTCTCTAAGTTTTTTGTAATTGCAGAATTTATGAGAATTTTGTATTTCATATTTCACATAAACAAAAACTGCAGACTTACCTGTTTGGAGATACCAATTACTGAGAAATTCTAGAGGGCCACATGAAAGGAAGAAAGTTAGAAACAGGAGGAATTGTGTGGTTACAGCCCTGGATCACATTTTGGCTTTGTGATCAAAAGAAAACCCCAGAAAAGTGACAGAAAGATGAGAAGGTTTCAGTTTTTAGGGGTTTAGTTGATTGGTTGGTTTGGTTTGTTTTTTGTTTAGTTTGTTTTTTAAGAAAATAAACTATGACACATGCTGATGTTAAAAGATTTAACTCAGGATTTCTTGAAAAGAGGTATTTCAGCTCCCTCCTCTCATTTTTATAACCCAAACTATTTGTTAATTCAATCCTAGTAGGTTCAGTTTCTCTGATTTTTTTGAATAAATGATGAGTCCAAGCAATGTTGCCCAGCTTTTTCTTTTTTTTTCTCTTCAGACCCAGACTAGTTGTTTATTTCAGCTTTTCACATGAGGTAAATCATCTGAACTTAGGACATGACCCTGTATATTTCATTGCCCTACTAGAACTGCAAACCAAATAAATGGTGTGTATGTGACTTCCCAAAGAATTCCCAAAGCTGCAACAAGCACATCCATGCAGGGAGAACTGCAGGGCTATAGCTTTATTTATTAAATGACATTTCAGAAGACTTTTTCTGTGAATTTGCTACTCAGCTGTTGCGTTCAGGTTCCTGAGTATATCATAAGACAGCCCTGTGAATAGTGAAGAAAAATCTCTGGTTCTTTTCGTCTTTGGACATTTACAGCTATATAAGGAAGACAGAGCAAGCACTGGCTAATCAGTAGAGTAGTAGCTTGCATTCATTTGCATCAGACCATTTGTCTGCAGGGATGTAAGACAATAAGGAATCCAAATAGGAGATGAAAATATTAATAAAAAAGAACAAGGAGAATACTGGAAACTTCATATTGACCTTACCATGGTGAATTTCAGGAGCTTTCATGCTGCTTAAAATGCATCCATGGACACATTTTAAAAGGTTTAACTAGAATATATTTTTTATTAACACATAAAAAGAACAAATTGCATAACAATATTGTTTAGAAAAGCTAAGGTGATACCTTTGTCGTGTTACTTAATTGAAACATTTAGGAAGTGACCAGCCAAACCATACACGTACTGATTCAGGCATAAAGATTTTATATACATTTTTTTATACTGAGAAAGTTTTGGTCTTGTAGTGAACAAGTTTTGCTAACCCACCAGAAGATTTGACTGGTTTCAGATAGATGCTCTTTTACCTCAAGTGTTCTATTCACAAAATGAAAATGTCTTTAAAATTTCAGTCTTTGGTTAGAAAGAATTTTTCTCTTCATGTTTATCAATTAGCTTGGCTATACTACAGTATTTCTAATTTTAAACCAGCATCTGGCTTAACAAACTCATTGACCTCTTTGAGCACGGCTAGAATGAGAGACTTGTAAAATGTGTCCTCTAAATTTGGTGTGCCTAGGTTATTGTGCTGAAGGGTATTGCTTGTCAGTACATCCTTTCTTGATGTTCAGACACAAACATATTGTACTTTAGGGATGCTCCTAATATCAGCAATGCTGTCTTGGGTGATGATTGAAAGTCAGGTGCAATATTAATGCCCATCTGTAGTACATAAATGCCTGACAGAATTTAATGAATATGTTGTGGCTCTGAATCTTTTACCTTGACTTTGTTTAAGTTCTCATGACTTGCAATACCTCTGGAAACACAGTAAATGGTAGGATTTTGTTGGGTTTTTTTTCTGTGATACTTAAGGCACTATTTATGTTGATGTTATTTCACTGCAGAGAGAAATCTGGGGTTCCTGCTAAGTGTAATAATCAAAGGCAAGCTAATTGCTCCAGGAAGTATGTTGAGTTGCTGACTTTTAACACTAGAGGGAAGCGCATGTAAAGACACTAAGAACTGTGCAGCCTGCACTTGGGTAATATTTCAGATGAATGGCATTTGCTTTTACACAGATGAGGATTTGGGAGCACTAATGACGAAAGACAAAATCGCACAATGTTTCAAGCAGTGGTGTGGGATTGAGGAATCCTGAATCCTGTGGCCAGACTCGTGGGTGATTTTTGGCCAGGTATTCCCCGCCCCCCCCCCCCCCCCCCCCCGTTATTTGTTTAGACTGCTTATTCTTCCAGGGCAGCAGTTTTGACTGATTTCATAGTTGACAACAATATCCAATGCAGTCCCAGAAGCAAAAAGCCACAACTCTCTTGAGAATAAGGAACAATTTGAAAACAAATGAGAATAGAAACACCTATGGCTTGTCACATGCAGTTCCTACAGCTGTCAGCCTATGCAGGGTGGCCTGTTTTATGCACAGGTACTGAGGGCAGCCCAAAATTAGCTCTAGAGCCTTTCCAGCAGCATTAAGAACTTCAGTGTTGTTCCAGCTCCACTTTGGTATAGGGACACTCTAGAAACCTTTGAAACAGGGGGGAAAGATTACCAGCGAAGACTGTTGTAGGGATGTTTGTTCCATGGTAGTTGTGATGCATTAGATGTACCCTCCCCTTAACAATAAATGGAAGTATTTAACCTCCTTTCTGAGAACAGGTTTTACCCCGTAAGTGTTATTCTTCACTTCTGTTGGTAGATCATGAGGTGAGAATCTTCATATAAGCAAAGGATCCCTTGATGATCTTATGTTGACCCATGTGGACCCTGATGCAATGCCCACTTCAGCTATAGGAGAGGGTCCCATGACTTACAGAATCATAGAATCACAGAATAGTTTGGGTTGGAAGGGACCTTCGAAGCTCATTCAGTCCAATCCCCATGCAATATGCAGGGATATCTTTAACTAAATCAGGTTGCCCGAATCATACCCAGCTTGGCCTTGAATGTCTCCAGGGTTGGTGCATCCACCACCTCTCTGGGCAACCCGCTCCAGTGTTTTACCATCTTTATGATTAGGAATTTTTTCCTCACATCCAGCTTGAATCTTCTCTTTTAGTTTAAAACCATCACCCCTTGTCCTTCTGCAACAGGCCCTGCTAAGAAGTCTCTCCCCATCTTTCTTATAGATCTCTTATGTACTGAAAGGCTGCAAAAAGGTCTCACTGGAGCCTTCTCTTCTTCAGGCTTAACAGCCCCAGTTATCTCAGCCATTCCTACACCATCCCTCTAATTATTTTTGTGTCTCTCCTCTGGACCCTCTCCGACAGGTCCATGTCTTTCCTATACTGAGATTTTGCTGTCTTCAGGCTGGAATATTAACATATTTTGTTCAATTTTAATAGATTGGCTTCACTTTACTACTTACATATCTTATGGGGTTCTGTTAAGAAACAAATGTACATTGCCACAATACCATTCTGATTTGTTTTCCTAGCCCTCAAGTTTACTTCTTTTCAGCTGTCAGCATGTCTGAATAATATCCCCTGCCCTCCCTCAATAACTACCCTCTGAAAAGAAAGCAAAGGGGCGGGGGCAGAAATGTACAGTATTGGGCCGTTTTAGGCCCATAGATAATGCATCAGAAATCATCCAACCCTAACTATTCTGTGATTCAGGCACAAGTGACTGAATCAACTTTTTAACCCTACCTGCTGCAGCCTCATCTTCTTGCATGACAGCAGAGCCAAGGTCTGTAATTCAAGGGCAGCTGGAACTTACAATTCTCTACTGTGCTGTCACGCTGAAGAAGTTCAAAAGCTTCTTGTACAATAAATACTTTTTAGTTCTCTTGAAGGCCATTTGGTCTCCTTTTTTTTTTTCTTTCTTTTTTTCTTTCCCACGGAGGCAGTTTTTCTCTATTTTGCTTCTGCCTGCAGATCCCCCTCAGCACTGCAGTGGTGAATAGCTGTGGTAAATACTAGGATTATTATTCATCTGAATGAGAAAGCCAAGTGGGTGATAATTCAGCAACCCAAATTGGAGAGAAAACTGAACACCATTTTAATGGAAACAGTTTTCACATCTGTATTGTGGACACTAAATACTTGCACATGTCTAAAGGATTATTACTTCAACTGCTCATGAATTGTAGTTTAGCCAGAAAGTGTGAAGTGCGATCATTTCCTCTTTTTTAAGGTCTGAAAGATTTTATGTGTCAAAGCAAATTTTGTTACAAAGAGTTACAACAACCATAAATGTGTTGGCCTCAAATAGCCTAGAGCAGAAAATGCAAAAATCAAAACATGGGCATCTACTTAAAAACCAAATGCATGCAGCTGCATACTTAAAGTGAAAAGATGAGGAACCTGCTAAAAGAGAAGAGCCCCTTTTCAAATCTATTTTTGGCCACAGGTACCAGCACTAGTGCAGAACAAACCATGAACAACTGCTTTCCTCTATCCTAGCCCTGATGTACCACAGGTGGTCTTTGACTTTCTATCAGTTTCTCTCAGAGCCGGTTTTGCCATGCAGGTTTTACAGGCTGCAGTTTCCTTCTCCTACACCTGACATCTTTTTCTTATCCTTTTATGTATGCCTAAAATCGTGCTAATGTCTGGCAGGAGGGAGGTCAGCTAACACGTAAATCAGTGCAATTGGGAAGAGGCAGGGAAAACGGAGGATTTTCCTTCCTTTATGAGAATTAATTCCTACTTTTTACTTACATATTTATTTATTCTGTAAAAATTTTTGAAGGTTCCTATAATTATGGAGGCTCCTTCCTCTCTTCTGACTTTTTGTGTCATGGTGTGCTATCATCCTTCCTAATGATGCCTCTTCAGAGACAGATACAGAGAAAGATTGCTCTCACCCTGCATATTCTCTGCCTTGAAGGTAAAGGTACTCATATGGAATTGGAGATATGTGGGCACAGTCATCCTCAGACTAAGAAGACTCTCTGGAGAGATTTCAAGCAATGTGTCTTTTGAGCTCTGCCACCATTCCCTTTGCTCTTTTCCAGTTACTGTTGTAATAGAACACTTTGAATAAGATGCTGGTCTAAGATACATAACATTTCCATTTGAGCCACTTGTGCTCTCAGTGAGAGTCGTAGGTTGCAAATCTAAACAGAAGGACTTGTCCTCTGCACTCATGTAACTCGCTGGAGAAGTGAGACACTTTTCATAGAATCATAGAAATATTTAGGTTGGAAAAGACCTTTAAGATCATCGTGTCCAGCTGTAAACCTAACACTGCCAAGTCCACCACTAAACCATGTTCCTAAGCACCACATATACAAGGCCAACTAGACTTTCTGCAGTTAATTTTTTCTCTGTTAACTGGGCAAGAATTTGAACAGTTATTTGAGGAGGGCTGGAAAACAGCTCCTCCACTTCCCCTCATTCAGGCCAATGTGAACCCATATTGAAAGCTGAGACATAAACTATTCAAATGGAATCCTACCCCTAATTTTCTCTTCCTGACTTAAAGATCAAGGATAGAACTGGCACCGCAGGCAACAGGGTCACCTTCTGCTGGCTCCTCTCCTGATAGAATATGCCAGCTGTGCTGTTTGGTGTACCAGCTCAGCCGCAGAAGTATGGAACACGGTGGATGCATTGTATGAACTGCCATGATTTCACCAAACAGAGTATCTTCCTGGAACACAAAGAAAATATTATGTTATGGAACTGGCCCAGTTCTTTGTTGTTCTAGTGTTAAGGAAAGCTCCTTAATGTAGGGAGATCTAAGCAACTTATTTTGGCTGGGCTTCTAGCAAAACAAACAACAACAAAAAAATAGCGCCAAAAACCCAAACCAAAAAAAAATAAGGTAAAGCAATTCCTGCTTTCTTCTACCAGCTAGTATTCAGCTGCAGCCTTATTCAGCACAGCTGGTAGCATTTCTTCTAGCCAGAATAACCTGAATGTCCAGTGCTGAGCACTTGGATTTCAATGCACAGCTTTAGATACAGCCCTGTTTGAGTAATGAGATAGCTCCTGAGAAACACATACACTTTTTGTAACAGAGGGAACATCTGTAGATAACCCCTTCAAGTAAAAATTTTTTTAGCTACCTTAGCAGGCAAATAAACTATATGAACTGTATAATAGTCTGCCAGATGTGTATAGTTGTGATGAATTGGTGCTGCAGCTGATTCAGCTGTAGAACATAACCTCAGCAGTTGCTAGACTTCAGATTTATCAAGAAGAAAATCCCTTAGAGACAAAGAAAAATCGATTTTATGAAGTGCATAGCACTGAGAGTTTATTTTAATCATCATTTCTGTCCTTTCTGTGTGTTCCATTTTTTTCCCTCATCCCTTATAAATACTGTAGTGATTGGTAGTAATACTGGATTCTGATGAATATTTCTATCTAGCTACAAATTGAATTATTTGAGTAGATTAATTTCTAACCTACTAATTATGGGTGCAAGTAGATGAAGCTGTTTGGTCATCCACATTTTTAGCTGTACTGTAGCATGCTTGATCAGAAATTACATTAGGGTACAACAGCTGATAGATATGAAAAGTGAGGACAGACTGTCAAATTGGTCAGTTTCATTCTTTGAATGTTGAAATATCTTAAGATAATGAAAAGCAATAAATTAAAAAAGTGAATCTTAAGATGGCATTTCTCCACTCTCCTATTTGTAATGCAATAATCAGCTATGATTCTTTGATGTATAAGCTCTGATATATCTCTATATTGGCATTAGAAAAAATTCCTTTAGTCTGGTTATTCTGTCTTCTTCTACTGTTCTTAGAGCAGGCTTGAACTTTGCTAGAATTAGTGTAATTAGATGAAAATCAGGGAAATTAGATGTAACCCCCCTCAAACCACTGTTTAGCTTTGTGTTTAGTCTTGAATGTATTTTGGTTAAGGAGAGTACATTTACCCAGGCTAGGATGAGACCTTCAGGATCAGCTTTCTGCAAAAATGGGGTCCAGGGAGGGTGGTGTTATTTTCTTGGGCAAGCAGGGAAATGATCACCAGGCTGAACAGAGAGTCTTGGTGACAGCAAGTGGTTAACCCAAGCCACCTTATTCTCTCAGGTGCATTATGCTGAAGAGCAAAGTCACCAAGATGTCCTGTGGGTGATGAAAAGGGAAAGTCAGAGAGTGAAAAAGAGCAAGGCTGAACTTGAGAAGGATGGAGCAAAATGGTAAAAGACCTGGAAGTGAAGTAGAATCAAAAGTAAGTGGTATTGCTGGATCCAAGACCACAGGCAAAAGAAGTTTTGATGAGTAGAAGATGAGAGGGAGGCCAAAAATATTAATCATAGTGACAGTTTGAATCATATTTTCAGATTATGTTCCTGCACTTTCTCGCAGTCTGATTTCTTTCTGAGCTGCCTTTTCCCTTTCCTCCTCTCTTGCTTTCAAATAAGCTCAGTTGAAAAAGTTGAGAATGAAGAGTCAGTGAGATGAAACTGGAAGAACTGTGAAGCTACAGCCGGTAAAAGTATAAATGAAAAACTATATGCCAGCACAGTATATATAATATCCTCAAGGAAGTTGTACATTAATACAGAAAGATCAGCATCTGCAGAATAGTTTTCTGCACATTTATCTCAATTCTTTATAATATTTTTCTATTCTGCTGCTGACAAGAAATGAGCCTTGGTAACTGCAACTTTTGCTGTGGAAGGGTTTTTAAGTAGTCATTCTTTGAAAAGGAGAAATAGTACTGACAAAGAATGAATCTTAGTGATTGTGGTTCATGCAAGAACTGACATCCATAATACCTCAAAGCTTCACAAAACTTTTAATAGGTCTTTGTAGTGTTCTGCTTGTCAAAGTATTCTCCATAGTGAAATGAAGCTAAGACGATTATATCATTGACACTCGTAAGGCAAAGTGACCTCTGATCTATTTTTATCTTTCAACAGATTTTGTTTATTTTGTAAAGAACTTACTTAGGTGTATGATATAAAATTGGCAATAGAGATTTCCCAGTATAGAAAAATTAAACATCTTTGAGTTAATTCTATAATTTATTCATTCCTGCAGAAGTAATCCACTGGATGTAAGGAATAAGTTATGGCACTTGGAATTGTTTGAATTGTTTTTCTCCACAGAATCAAATATTTTGTGCTGTATATCATTAATTTAAATGTAGCCATGGCAAGTGCTACTGAAATATATTCATGAACATATAGAAATATAAAAAATGGTCAGATCATGAGGCCTGATAAACAGCAATTACTTCCAACTCCTAATACTAGTTAGATATAGGCTTAATTGGTTTAAATGACACATGGAATTCAGCTAGAATTCACCTAGCTCCTCTTTATAATCATAGCCAAGAGAAACTATCCAAGTGAAAAGACTTTTTTTTAACTGCTGCTCTCCCTCGTTAACTACAGTGGGAACAGCGTAACTTGCTCAGATTAAATGAATTGGTTGGCACGTCCAAATGGTACGTGATCTTAAGAAAAATGAGCATGTTGAATACCTACCAGAAATTAGCTTAAAAAAAAGATTTGGATATGTTAGCCCAAGACAGTGAGATAATACTGCAAAAAGAGTTATATGATCCTTTGATCCTGGTTTAACCAGGATTACAAAAGTTTGGCATTTAATCAGGAGAGGTCACACTGAATTCAGTTACGTACTTGTGAAAGTGTTTGCAGAATAGGCGTGTGACAGAATAAGTGTCAGCAAGGATATAACACGGGGAATGAGTTCAGTTGTCTTGGGCTCTCACTTAAGCCTAATTTACAGTAGAATGACTTGAGGCAGGACTGAAAGAAAAATCAAAGACTTTTTTCACTTTGCAAGGCACAATTGCTTTAGAATCAGACAGCACGTATCACTGCCAGAGAGGTTTCTGAGGGCTTCCAACCTTCCCACCCTTTTCCTGGTGACATTGTTAGCTGCAGGCGTCTAAATGATAAAGGGGATAAACTCTCCATCTTAAACTGGAAAATATTTTATCTCCCCATCTCCCCTTTCCCAGATAGGGCACACTGGGCAACTTCTTTTTGATATTAGTCTATTTAGGTCCAAAAATCAGCTATGCAACAGGCCACCCAGCCAGCAAACCTGCTTACACAAAACAAAGCTTTGGTCAAGAAAATACAGAGCTGAGCTGTTGCCAAATGATATCGGGAAACATACTGTTCTTAGGTGCTCTTCTTGCTTATGTAGGTCGACTAGTATTAAACCCTAAGATGAGATATATGCATTTTTACAAGTAGAGGAAAAACCTAATCCAATCAATTTTCCTTTACCCAAAAAAGAAAGACAGGGAAATGGGCACTAAATAAAACTTTGCACAGTAATAGCTGCAGGGTACAGAGATTGATTGCCCTCTCAGTAATTAAAATAACATAATAAGCTTTCAGTCACCACAAATGCAATTATTCAGACTCCAGCAAGTGCATCTTAAAGGCCTGATGAACTTTTTAGGTGACAAGTGAATACAGTGCTAAGGATCCTTTCCCCCCAAAATGGATGCAATTAAAGATCTTTGAATAGTTATTTCCTCTTCACCAGTGGAATGAAATAATAAATGAAATTTCATTTAGTTTCAACGATTTTATATTTTGGTTTTGTTTATCTTTGCCAAACCAGGGGAAAAAAAAAAAAAGGAAGGAAAAAAAAATAGTCACACATTTACGGAAGCATTACATTGAACATGAACAGAATATTTGATTATCACTTTAGGACAAAAAAATGAAATGAAGAGCGAGGATTAATGATAGTTTGGCCATTGACCTTCTTTTATCCAGTTTCTAAGGGTTAGCAAAATCCTCAGGAACGCCATAGGCTCATGCTCATTTTTGTGAGCAGATTTGAAGCAATACATATCAGGAAGTTTCCCTAAACACATACCGCACATACCGTGCTGGTATAAATACCATCATCCTACAGTGAGATGTCCTTATTATGTCTTACTGGTCATATATGCTGTTTTATATTAATTTTGAAAGACTCACTGGAGCAGGGACTGGAATGAAAATGTCCTACATCCTAGGAGAATGTCCAGAAGATCAAGTCGGGTAGTGAAACAATTCACTCCTTCACATGATGGTTCAATGAATTTTAAGTAGTTTATGCTGAGCACAGCAGCTCTAACATACTGATTGAACTTTATTGGTGCCTGTCAGATGTAAGGACAGATCTCTTCTCTAAAAACAGTTTTGATCTCTGGTCTCTCCTGGGGTGAACAAGTGCCTAGTCTAGTGGATAAAAAGGAATGGTAGTAACGCCATTCCCTCAGATACATTTGTTTGGCTACAAATACATGGAGAAATTGGACAAAGTTAATGAAGAATTTCTAGTTGGAGAAAACATTTTTTTTTCAGTGCAGATTTAGCCACATAAAAATTAAAAGCAATCAGGAAACACAAAATTGAATACAGTATCTCTGTTTTTGTCTGTGTTAAAAAAATGTTTAGTTTCGGGGTACATCTTGTTAAACAATTCACATCATTCCGTATGAGACTTCCTCTCTTCACTGTCAACGATCACTCCTTCAGTGTTGTGTAACATCAGTACACTGTATCAGCAATTATTTTCTGTATGACTCCAGACCAGCAATGAAAATGTCTACATTTGTTAAACAGCGCAGTTCCAAACACTGTCCCGTGCAGAACTCCTGAGACATACACTTCTGTGAAGTATTCTCACCTCAATATGCTTTAGATTCCTACGCCTGAATTCTATTTAAAATTTTGTTGGTGGCCTAAAAACTGTGTTCCAAGTGGATAAATCCCCATAAGACAAACCTTTCTCACTGGGGCCTGACCAGCAGAGCTTGCTAGACATCTAAATACAGAGGAAAAGGATGAGAATCTACTCAACTATGTTAGAAAAGTGGCTCCTGCGTTTAATTTCTGGACCATATGGATGAAGCAGTAGGAGAGAAGCTGTGCTGCTGTTAACCATGCCATGCCAGTTTTTCTTTTCTGTCTCCAATACTGTCACTTTGGTCTCAGTAATCACAAAATTGTATGGGGCAGGGGGGCACTTCACACACTTGCTATTCTAACAAGTTAGTTCTATTGCTGTTGGTCTGCCAGAGTGCAGAAGGGAGAAAGTAGAGACCATTTCAATTCTTCATTCTGGTACATGGCAACCCCCTGCAGCATTATTCAGTTTTCCTGTAAAGGTGATTTCTTCTGGTGCTGGGCAGAGGAAGGCTCATTCTTCTGACATGTCTGCATGGTGTCACTGAAAACCAAAGCAGTCCACATAAGAGACAAGGCTGTTCTTAAGTTACAGTGTGAGATTTCTCTGTTTCCTGTTGATTTTTATTACTTTTTTTTTAATGCCTTGGGGTTTACAATGCAACTGTGAAATCCCAGAGACTCACAAGACCTGTGAGAATGTATCCAAACTGACAGGAGAGACGGCACTGCCCTCTGGGACTTCCTAGCTGTGTCGCACACATTACAGTGTAAATTATGGGTAAACAAGAGAGAGCTTTTAGATTTTAAATCAGCATTTGGCAGGGCCAGTGGGAGCTCTCATCATGTTCTGACGTGCCATAAGAAGTGAATTACCTGGTTACTTCAGGAGTTTTACTATTTGATGAAGCAACAGAGAACCCAGCTACCAGGACAGAAATTACTCAAAACAGGGAAAAGCTCACTTCCACTGACTTTCCATATCACATTCACTGAATGACAATGATGGACCCAGCAAGGCATGCATTGGATGTCTGCCCAAAGTACATGTTCCATATGCTTTCACTAAGGTTATTATGAGAACTTTTCATTTTTTATATTTTCATGAGCTGTTGTTGCTAATAAAGAAAAAAGTACTAATGTCAGAGAGTTTCTGCCACAGGCAGGTTTATTTTTGTAATGCATTTCTTCAAATTCTAGAAGATGACAGTTTTCATTGTTTAAAGAACAAGTGTCAATGTAAGAAATTGAAAAGGAAAATACGATTATGCTGATTTTAACCACCTTTTGACATGTATTTCCTTACTGATTAGATCCACAGGGATATACATCCTTTCCTCACACTTTTCAGTCTCAGAACTGGCAGGTAACATCCTGGATGTTACTGTCTCCTTTTGATATCTGGGTTGCATCCTGTTTCTCTTTCTCTGTGCAGCTACTTGATCCACAGGACAGCAAAAAGGAATGCTGCCACCCTCCTCTCACCACCATCCCCCATGCTGAGAGCCTGTGGATGTCAGCCTCTGTCTGTCCCCCCAGCACAACAAACTGGATGCTGCAGCCCGAAGTGCTCCGAGGTGGTCAGGGCTGCTGAACTGTCGTGGTTAAAGCTCAGCCGCAAATCACGCAGTCGCTCTCTTACTCCCCAATTTCCTTCCCCCGTTCCCGGAGGGATGGGGAGGAAAATTGAAAGAATGTAACTCCCATGGGTTGAGATAAGAGCAGTCCAGTAACTAAGGTATAACACAAATCACTGCTGCTGCCACCAATAATAATGATGATAAGGGAAATAACAAGGGAAGAGAATACAACCACTCACCACCCGCTGACTGATACCCAGCCAGACCCAGCAGCGAACTAGCCCTTCTGGGTAACTGCCCCCAGTTCTACATCCTGGCTATGACGTGCTGTGGTATGGAGTACCTGCCAAAGTATAAAGGTGGTGACCACACTGGGAACATAAGTTTCGTGATCAATGATTCTATTGTATTACAAGTCATTGCCATAAAGTACAATGAGACAAGAACCTTGGTCCAAGCCCCCCCCCGATAAACACTAACACAGCAAATAACGGCTGTAAGTAAGGTATGACATGCTGAAACCGTGAGATCAGAAGCAACAACTTTGAGAGCCAATAAATCAGCATTGTGACGAGCAACTATTAATCCGAAACAGTGAATGCTTATCACAAATACGATTAGACACACACCAGTCAGATCTGTCATTACCTCAACCCTTCGTGCCCCACGTTGGCCACTTGTCCCAGGTGCCCGAAGAGGGAGTGAGCGAGGGCTGCGTGGCTGAACTGCCAACTGGGCTTAAACCATGACATGCCCCTAACAACAATCTGCAGGCAGAAGGCTTTGGTCCCTCAAAATGGTCCCCAAAAGAATGTGCTTTAGACAAACTATTTGGTGCAAAGATATATTGCATGATTCGGGTTACTGTCTCAAAATAAAACAAGTGGAGACAAGGGACTATACATGAATTGCATACCAGTGCTGACCAGTGCGGTAGAAGCTTGAAGTTTGGATGCAACAGAACCAAGGAAGACAGCTGTTTTGGAGCCAAAGAATGACATCGTTATGATGAGATTGTTGATTATATTAATAAAAGGAATAAGGAGTCCACTCATGGGCTGCAATGAGATGTGACATGCTGGTCCTGCCTCTGAGGCTGCAGGAACAAGGAATGGGTCCTCTCTGCATTTCAGATGTCCACAGAGTCAAGGAACACAAGAGGGAAAGTGCTACTGACTTTAGCCAGGAAGACCTTTATGAAAATCAGTCACACTATAGATTTCATATTTAACCCTCTGACTAGGAGGGGAAAGTGTCCAGCCAAGGTCCATTGACTCTTGGCCCTGCCTTACCTGTGCTCTGAGCATGCACTGCCTGGCCAAGAAACTGATGAATACACATCTCTAACCAGCCTGATTGGGCTCCCTTCCCTTCTGCTGCCCTCTTGGCTGTGCACGATGTGCCATTGACAAGAAAATGGTACTTCTGTTGATGCTTTCCCTGCTTAAGGGTCTGCCTCCTCACACTGCCCACACCTCAGTGCAGAACAGATCTGATTTTTTTGGTGTTTCAAATGGACAAATAGCTATGGCTTGGGCCACCACATATGAATGTTTTCACATTGTGTATAATATATTGATTTATCATTGGGGATTTCTTAGTAGAACCAAACTGGACAACAGTATTTGTCATGGGTGAGAATTATTGACTGCGCTAGGACCAGTCATGGAAGTTTTCACATTAGAGCTTGGACAGTTTTCAAGGTGTGGCTATGCAGCACTCTCTGCATATTATATGCTGTCATCTACTGCAAAAACCAGCCAGTCCACTTGCTGCTACTTTTTAAAGATTGGGAAAGATAGACTGACATAATGTTTTGAAGCAAAATCATAATGCTTTCTAACGCATTACCTAAGAAGTATGGTGCCAAGCACGCAATTTCCTACCCTCATTCCCTCACAATAACAGTGTTACTATTTGTATAATAAAGAAAAAGGAAAAGAAGTCACAGAAAACCAGACACTAGCAAAATTGTAAAAATTATTGTGTTTCACATGAGGCAAATTCTGTCTGTTCTGAGCAATAAAGTCCTGTTGTCAATTGAATTATAGCATTTAACAAATGCCATAAATGTGAATATGCTGAAAGCAGGAAGTTTAAAATACTGCTGTGTGCTTAAGTGACAAACAATTGTGGCAAACCTGCCGAGGTCCAGCACTTCAAAGTAGCTGGATAACATTGAGCAAAGCCAAAGCAATAACGCCAAATGCTCCATATTGATACTTCAAGCTTTATATGCATTTATGTCAACACACAGAACAGCACCTCGTCCATAGTAATGAATTAGAGAATATGGGAAACCTACACTGGATAAAAGTGATGCTTTAAAAACAATCATAAAAATGAGGACCTAAACCAAATCCTATCTGTCCGTAGAGACAGAAGAGATGACAACTTTTATAGGATTACTAAATTAATAGGTGATTTAAATTTTTTTCATTGTTGTTTTATTCTCACTTGCTACCTTTCCCTCTTTTACTACCAGTAGGCAGCCAGGCCAAGGAGGGAAGGTGTTCTTCACATGGAATTGGGCTGAGCTGTAAAAACATTGCGTAAATCTGCACACTGCTTCTTTCCTACATTGATGAGCTTGAGAGAGCTGGTAATTTTGCCTAGTTTCACAGAAAGTGGGATTTTTTTTTTTTCTCTCTGATTACCTTTAAAGAGGAGAAACTGGGTTTTTTTTAGATAAGCTTACCTTCCATACAATTCAATGGGGAGAAATCTCTAAAGCTATGCCTTAGTAATGATAACACGGCATAGCACAGTACTCTCTTCTTCCACAGAAAGCAGTACAAGTCTCAACTTCGTAGTAGCCAGGAGGGTCAAAGCAATATTTACTGAGCCAAATAGCTGAAAACATGGGCTGCCTTCAGCTATGCTTTTTGGCAGCCCGTTAATCCATTCATTTCAGCTTTGGTAACATACCATGATCTGAGCAGACAGGTAAAAATTGTTTGGCACATTTGCTTGGGCTTGATCAACCCTACTGGTAAAGCACATGTTTATTTTGTGTGAGAAAATAACAGCTTTGATGGATTAGCTGAAAACAGACTTCAGGCAGTGTCCTCTAAAGGACTTCAGGTCAGCTTATAGGTGTTCCCAAACACTGTGCTAGTCAAGGTGTTTTGAAAAGCTCCACAGGGGATGTTATGGAAGTTAAATAATATAATATAAATAATATTACAAAGTCCAGTTACAACATAGGCAGAACCCTTCAGTGTCAGTACTATTACAACCCAATTGCTAACTATCTATTTTATGGGCTTGCTATGATCTCAATGTGGCACATAGGTCTTCAGGTCCTTGGTCTATACCCACTGTATCTGTTGCTCATTGCACAGTCTCCAGCGTGCTGGGACCTGATTATACTCATGTTATCTGTCGAATGGCAATAATTGTATTTACCCTCTTGCCTGCTAGTTATTATGAAGATTAATGGATGTCTAGGCAGTGCTTTCAACATACAAGCCTGCTAGGAGTTATTATTGTTGCCCATTTTGAATGGTTCCAGGTAACAAGCACACTTTTATTTTTATCTTTCATGTTGCTGTCTCCCTTCCAGATGTTCCAAAATTTGGATCATTCAGCAATATAGAAAATCACACGTGTTATTGGCTGTTCAATAAACTGAAGGTATTTCTTTGATCAGCATTCAAAGTTATACAAGGGCTTTTCATCCTGTAGGCAGAACTGCCTTTCTTTGAAAACCCAAATTTCCTAGCGGGTTGAGGGACTTTTAGTAAAACTTTACATAAAGAAGGAAATGTTTGAATGTCTTTCCTCTATTGTGATTTTAAATTAAAGGCATTTTAAAGTATATAATTAAACCGACAATTTCTATGGAAAAGTACTGGGAAGCGACTGCTCTTGAGAAAGGTACGTTGTAGTCTTTTCTAAGAAGAACGTAAAGGGAAGAAAAAAGGACATTAACCATGGAGCTCATGTTACACAGATAAGTGTCTTTCAGTGACAGACGACCAGTTTAAAGACAGCTTTTAGGAAGGCTAGTATAGAAAAGTACAATGGACAAAAAAGCAAGAACATTAGCCTAGAAGGGTTTCACTTCCACTTGATTTTCTCTTAAGCTATTGAATCTTCATAGTAATGGAGGTGATTAGAAAAAAGAAAACAGTTTTTTTTTTTTTTTCTGTTATGTGAATAATGATCTTTAGCATGGTGCTCAGCTGCTTACTAGCCTTCAGTGACTACAGCAGATTAAAGCAGCTTTTGGAATTGCATAGGTGGTTATAGAGGTCTGTTAGACAAGGAATAGCCCTGGAAGAGTCCTTGCCATTGAATCCTCCCTTTTTCACCAGTAACAACCTCTCATGCATCATTTGGCTTTTAGTGTAAAAATATATCAGACCAGGGTCTATGATAAATACAAACAAAGGTCCATCTTGCCACACTCCTATCTCTGAAAATAGCTAAAAACAGGTGACCAAGGAGGAATGTAGAACAGTAGAGGCATATAATAATGCTTTTCGGGATAGTCTCCAAGGACCAGGGACCTGTCCTTAGGACATTTCTAAGACAACATTCTTAGAATTGTCTTTAGTAGATGTGAGCTGAATCCATGTGACCATGTCTGCAACCCCTGGCTGCATTGCATTAACCTTGTCCGGACTTAGTCCTGACATCTCTGAGTAGATGTTTATTCAGTGGTCATCTACTTGCGATATGACATAATATAAGGGATTCTTTGAATTTGATGATTCTGTAATGATAATTCAGTGTTAAACATTCATGAAAGTTCTAGATAGATCACAGTAGGGTCACATTAATGAAAAGGTATGCTGATGTATGCTTGGCATCTCAAAAATGAGGAATCTTCTAAAAAGTATTGAAAAGTACAGCAGAAGAAAAATAGATTATCAGAATAAGTTTAAACTTATTTATTTATTTATTGGTATAACCAAAAGGAACATATTTTGATCAGTTCCCTATCCATTTTTCTTATGTGTTATGTCATTTAATCTCTGACTTTGTAAAAGAGCTGTCTTGAAAACTTTGATCAAAGTAATTATCACTAATATAAAAATTCATAAGTGTTTGCCTGTATTATGTCCCCATAACCCTTTTGGATCCTCAGCTTCCACAAGGTAGTAAAAATAAACATCCAGTAGTAAACATCAACAGTAAAATATTGTTGTTTTCTTCTGTTTTGCATTTTAATCTCCTCATGAAGGATTCAGTGCTGTTTCTGCTGCAGCTAAAAGCAGGATTGGTCCCAGAAGATTTAATTTACTTTTTCTTTTCTTGTTATTTAGTTTTGTGACCCAAGTACAACTCTGGAAATGGGACTACTGAAGAAAACAAATATTACATTTTAGATAAATTTATTCTCTATCCAGCTCATGTAAATCTAAACTGTCGAGATCAAGTAAATTGTAAACAATCTATGTTCTTGCTAATGGATATAAAATGCTATTTATCAGTCTCTGTGCTGCCAAAATGAGGTGCCATGCCAAAAAGGGTGTAAATATTGCTATTTGTAGTGCCATTAAAATGTAAATTAAGGAATCAATCACGGTTTGTTGTACAATTCATAACTTAGATGAAGCTTATGGTACTCTTTGATGCTGCAGATTCAAGTTTGACAGTCTGAAGATAACAACACATTTTTTATCAAGTATTGTTAGGCCATGATGCTGTAAGTGAAATTTACAAAGCATATTTTAAAGTGTGATAAAATGCAGACGTGCCCTAGATAGTCACTAATCTCTTACTTAAGCATTAAAGAAAGTCATAGCCATTTGGGATAGTTTCTTTTACAGTTCCATCTTCATAATATCTCAGGACTTTCTAGTTGTTGATTAAGCAACGTGACAAGCTTCTGTTTCATGTGGTTAAATCTCTTCCTCATCCTCTCAGGAACACAGAATCAGCATTGATTTTTGATAAGAGTTTATGTTTTAAGTATACACCCAGCTGAAGAATGTGCCTTGCTTTTGGAGGGCGTGAATGCAGAAATGTTAGTTTTGCTGGTCAAGAACATGAGAAAGAAATAGGTGGCAAACTACAGAATTTTATAACCGCACATGCTATTAGACCTGATATATAACAGGCTTGGTCTGACATAGATATAGAATTGTAGAATCATAGAATAGTTAGTGTTGGAAAGGACCTCAAGATCATCTAGTTCCAACCTCTTTGCCATGGGCAGGGACACCTCACACTAAACCATCCCACCCAAGGCTTTGTCCAACCTGGCCTTGAACACTGCCAGGGATGGAGCACTCACAGCTTCCCTGGGCAACCGATTCCAGTGCCTCACCACCCTAACAGGAAAGAATTTCCTCCTTATATCCAATCTAAACTTCCCCTGTTTAAGTTTTAACCTGTTGCCCCTTGCCGTGTCACTACAGTCCCTAATGAAGAGTCCCTCCGCAGCCCTCCCCTTTCAGGTACTGGAAGGCTGCTATGAGGTCTCCATGCAGCCTTCTCTTCTCCAGGCTGAACAGCCCCAGCTTTCTCAGCCTATCTTCATATGGGAGGTGCTCCAGTCCCCTGATCATCCTCGTGGCCCTCCTCTGGACTTGTTCCAGTAGTTCCATGTCCTTCTTATGTTGAGGACACCAGAACTGCACAAAATACTCCAGGTGAGGTCTCACAAGAGCAGAGTAGAGGGGCAGGATCACCTCCTTCGACCTGCTGGTCATGCTTCTTTTGATGCAGCCCAGGATACGGTTGGCTTTCTGGGCTTCAGGCGCACACTGAAACCATCTCATGGTCATTTTCTCATCGAGCAACACCCTTAAGTCCTTCTCTACAGGGCTGTTCTGAATCTCTTCTCTGCCCAACCTGTAGCTGTGCCTGGGATTGCTCCGACCCAGGTGTAGGACCTTGCACTTGTTGTGGTTGAACTTCGTAAGGTTGGCATCAGCCCACCTCACAAGCGTGTCAAGGTCCCTCTGGATGGCATTCTTTCCCTCCAGCTTGGTGTCATCGGCAAACTTGCTGAGGCCGCACTCAATCCCACTGTTCATGTCACTGACAAAGATGTTGAACAAGACCGGTCCCAACACCGATCCCTGAGGGACACCACTCGTTACTGGTCTCCAGCTGGACATTGAGCCATTGACCACAACTCTTTGCGTGTGTTCATCCAGCCAGTTCTTTATCCACCGAGTGGTCCATCCATCAAATTGGTATCTCTCCAATTTAGAGAGAAGGATGTGGTGTGGGACAGCTTTGCACAAGTCCAGGTAGATGACATCAACTGCTCTACTCCTGTCCATGGTTCCATAGCCCCATCGTAGAAGGCCACCAAATTGGTCAGGCAGGATTTCCCCTTAGTGAAGCCATGCTGGCTGTCACCAAGAACCTTGTTGTTTTTCGTGTGCCTTAGCATGCCTTCCAGGAGAATCTGCTCCAAGATTTTGCCAGGCAAAAAGTGAGACTGAGTGGTCTGTAATTACCCGGGTCATCCATTTTCACCTTCATATAAATGTTAGGCTTCTCATTAAAGCAAAACCACCAGGGAAAATACATGAGAGAGTTATGAATATTTAATTACACATGTTTTCCAAATCAGCATTTTCATTGTTACTATGGAGTCTTTTTATTTAGCATTTTTCTTCAGTAATGCTGATACTTTGGAAAAAAAGAAACAACCCAAACCACTTTTGCTCTCCTCAGACATTCAGGTGGATTTAGCTTAGCATCTGCCACATTAATTCCATGTTATCTCCTACAGTAAGATGGGGAAGGTGTTGAAACAGTTTAATAGAAGACAAGTTCTACTTTTTTGTTATGACTCTTAGAAACCTTCTAATTTCCATAATTTTTTTGCAGGGACATTGTAGATATAACTCTTGCTTCTGAATTGACTTATCCCTTAGATTTTGTTTTTTTTTTTTTTTTATCCTTGTAATTTAGTTGCTTCATATATTTATAGAAAAAATAAATTGCCTTCTCAGGCTTCAATTTGCTATGCTTAGATTCTGTAGAAACTTAGCCCTATGTTCTTTCTCTCTGTCTCTTTTGGTTTGACCTCATATTTCTTTGATGTAGGCAATCAGACAAGTTCTCGATATTGCAGGCAAGGGTTTAGCAATGTCTTGTACAATGGGGCAAATACCAGCAGTTTTACAGTTCTACTACAAACCTCTCTTCTAAAACATAGTAGAATCACTTTTACATTACACTGGCCATAGATTACTGAGTTATTCCTGAGTTCAAAACCATTCACATCATCCTTCTTTGCTGTTACTACAGGAAGAACTCCCAATTTGCTGTTGTTTTTCTTAACAGCTCAGAACTAATATTGCTAGTTAATTTTACACTATTTCATTCCTTTATATTTTCTACTCCTTTAATCGTATATCTCTCTTTGTATGATACTTCAACATTCCCTGCCCTGATGCTATGTTCAGTGTTGTACCAGGGATGGATTTCATGAGCATGGACTGCAGTATTTTATGGTCAATAATGTAAACAGCTCTTGGTGAACTGCACTGGTTACCTCTTTACCCCTAAATATCCCTCCCTACCCATTTTCACTTATTGTTTATGCCGTTCTCTTCCCTGGCATGACAGGACCGTGAAGTCAGCTACAGCTTTGATGAGGTATGCAAGACCTTCTTGTTGCAAACTGTTCCAAGAAGGTCACAAATTTTCAAACAAAGAAATCAGCTTTAATCAGAATATGAAGAATTAGCTTCCAAAACAGAAAAAAACCCCTAATGTAGCTAGGAAAGATACAGTAGCAAACAAGGGCTAATTTGTATTTTCCTCCTGCCTACTCAATTCTTGCAGAAAGATCTTTCTTTCTGTGTTTACCCTTAGCTACCTCAATGACTTCTGAGTTGCAGCAAATTGCACAGTCATCTATGGCTGACAGTCATCAAACTCCTGTTCTCTCTGAGACCTACCTGTTCTCTTGTCCTTACAGGAACATTTGAGTCCCAGCCCTGTGCACTGTCTCTCTCCTTCCTTGGCCCATCACTCACAGAGGTCTCTCAAAGCTACTGACCTTCAGGCATGTCTATTTGCCTCCATAAGAAGCAACACGGCTTTGCTCTTTCCAGGTGCTGCTTTTCAGTTACTCACTCTTTTAACAAACTATAACTTAACTGAAGAACAAATAATTCAAATAAATCACATGCTGCTTAAAATATATTCCTTACGGTTCTTTTATTAATTTCTGTATTTGCCAGATTAACTTATATTTACAGAACATAAAAATATTTACTGAAATCCAGATAAATGAGATACACTTCACTTAGTTTTGCCAAACACCATCAAAGAACACTTACAGGTCAATCTGTCAAGAAGTCTTCTTAATAAACCACGATACATTTCATCTCATCTACCTCTGAGTTTTCACTTATCCATTCCTTCCAAGTCAGTTCTCCAGGTTGCTATGCTGGAATTTAGACTGAGAAGCTTGATATTGCTCACATCACTTTCCTAAATATAGATACCTCATTTGCTATCTTCAATTATGCAGAAGGACTTGATAAAATTCTTGATTTGGTATTTACAAATTCAGTACCAGTTCTGAGGAAATATCTCACTACTTGACCTATGTTCTGTAAGCTTTTTCTCTACTGCAGTAGTGACAATTTCTAGTTTTAAATATACATTCTCATTATCTGGTTTCAATAGGCATTAGTTTTCTACATTGTCAGTCTTGAAAGCTAACCAGAGTTTTTAAGTTTGGACCACTCCAACATATCTTACTCTATCTCTTTAGTATTCTTATATTTTGTTCAATGAAAAATATATATATATATTTTTACGGCTGGACAAATATTCTCTCTATGTCAGAAAGCTGAATTCAGTCTGATAGTTTTTTGGTCATTAGCATAGTAAACGTCACCTAATTTTATGTCCAACATAGAGATTTCTGTGATTTTTACTATTCTCTTCTTATTTTTAGTATCCTTCTTATTCTTAGACTTCTTTTCTCCTTAGTATTCTACTGGATCAGATAGCTCTTCATTCAAGGTTCTCATTTCTTGGGGAATACAGACTCCTGAATATGCTAACTCCTTTGACATGAAGAAAGTCCACTTTCAAGGTTTTCTGTCTGCCTTCCTCTGTATGATTTTACTATGAAGCTTCTTTAACTTTTCAGCACTTGGTTATTCAAAACAGTCTTAGATATAGACCTGTGTTTTTATTGTTAGATTTCTTTGAACAGAAATAGCCCATCATTTCTCAACCCAAGATTATTTTTTACAACAAGCTTCTGAATTATTTTATTTCTTGATAAAATCAAGTCTAAACAGCATCCTTTTCTTTCTTCAGTGGCTACGTAATGAAGAACTCTGACAACTATTACACCCAGGAAAATATTTTCCAAGCTGTTTCTACTAATATTCTCTGTGGAACAATTCTGGGTAATAATTCTGTCTCTAATAACATTACAGATTTCCTACCTGTATCCAAAACACACCGAGAGCTTCTTTACCAGACTGCTGGCATCAGTCCAGTGGAAGCTGTTTTACCATCTTTGTTTTATGTCCTTGTAAAAAATATACCTTAGCAGACAAAATGTGAGATAATTTTGTCCCCATTTAAAGACATTTTACCTGAGTGGAATTCATTATTTGTCTTTGAGATGCTATATGGAGCTTTGACTAACTCTGGGCTCTGCATCCCAAGGAAAAATTATTAATTTATGTCCATCTTAGTTATTTCATGTCTGAAATAGCCTGCTACAGTGGGAATAGAGGATGTATCTCGCATCTCAGCAATAATGATGGCAGATACTTGCTTTCTTTCATGTTGCTGGACTAATGCCAACTCGAGACTCACTGCATCAATGATGAGCAACAATATTAAGGGATAAACCGTAATTCTGAGTTGAGCAAATCTTAAGATTTTAGTAGGTGTTTGTGTAAAGAATAGATGCAGAAATTTCCTTTGCATTTTAATAAAATGAGAACACTTCTGTATGTGACTATGTAATGAGTGGGAAAACCAGAATGCATTAGGGAGTGAGGGGGAGAGAAAACAAATGTAAATAACATTGAACTTTATATTGCTGATTGCCTGGTATTGAGCCCTAACAGCATGTGATGGAATATTTGCCTCTCATTTAATTAAAGATGAATCAAAACAAAATCCCATTTTCTTAGTCATCCAAAAACATTGATTTTATGCCTCATTACTCCCCTTTGGAGTAGAGTTTTGCCATTAATTTTCACTAGGGTGAAGCTGCACCAGAAGTTTAAGTTGATTTAAGTTCACACCACTAGCAAAGGGCTGACCCCTGCCTATACCTGCTAAAAAACAGCCACGTACCATCAGATCTTACCTTACGACCTCATTAGTGCCCACGCATTCTGGGTGGACCTCATCCAGCTAAAATGTCTTTCACTCAGTAAGTTATGGCTAAATCTGAAGTCTCTGACTGGGTTCATGTTGTACCTACGCAAATGCTATAGCCAGCAGCTTCTAGCTGGCACCAGGCAAAAGGTGTGGATTAGCTTAATCTGATTTTATAAATGACTTTTCAGAAAAGAATTACATGGAAGTAGGATACCTTTACCTCTGCTACAGTCCTATACTTAACAATTAGGCCCAATCTAACAGTAGGCTATAAACATGTGCAAATACAGTGTATGGTGAAAGTTGTTTTTGGCTAACTGTGATTGTGCTGTTTTGAAGAGAGATTCTCTACCACTCTGTAAAAACGCAGATAGTTTACATACTGTAGCATCTGTGATACATCAAGATACTGATAGGCATTAGTTTCACAAAACCTCCAAACTGAACAGTTTAGAAAGGACACTCTGGGTTTCTTTTCATGACATTTTTTGCCATCCAAATGTAGGTTTATAAACCAAAACAATCTGAGGTGTATAACTATCACCAACTAATATATACATTTTTCAGGAAGTATACTCTCTGCACAAGGAAAGAAATCAAGCAAAAAAAGTATGGGAAGCATGCAGATGAAAACTTTCTTTTGACCTTTTTGCCAAAGAAGGAGATTGCAGGCAGAAATTTGTTTTCTGGAGTTTATAGACAGCTTTGCAAATTTAGGATGTGTTTCTGAAACTCCTGTTGACTGCTATGAGAGGTTGCTCTTCTCCTTGAACTCTTAAGGACTTTTTCCTATCAGTTGCTTTCTGTCTGTCTGTTAGGAAGAGAATGTCTACAGAGACAGGGACAGGTTCTTGACTGTTTCTGCTATGAAAAGTTTTCCTGCAACAAAGAAAGGAAGAGCCAGGCACTACAGTATGAAAGACAGGATAAGCCTAGATCTTATATGACCTATTTTTATTTACACTGAAATATTTCACATCTAAGATAGCTTGTTGTTCACCATAGTTTTGCTGCCTTGAAGCACAGCTATATTCTGTTGTGAGTGTTTTTTCTCTGTTTAAGTACATGTTGAAGGGCAGGCTCTTGCCACATCTAAAGGAGGTCATGTCACTGATGGGAACAAATGGGGGCACCTGTATGCAAGGAGTTTCCTCCTGCTGCTAGGAATTAGATTTAGCAATGCATATATATGTAAAAGTCTTGAATGACCAGCATTTCTGCTTGGATGACTTCCTGCCTATCCTTTCCATTTAGTGACCTGGTTAAACAATTTAATTTCCCAAGATGCTTTACAAACTCTGTCAAGAAGCACAGTTGTTTAACACTGACACAGTATGGAGAGTTGTGCTACAAATACACATTCAGGTGTTAGCAGGGATTTGTGCAGTGAAGGTATGTGGCTACAATAACATGGTGCTAGCGGATCCTCAGTAACTCTTGTTTTGTAAATAGCCATCACAACTAGAAAACAACATTTCTCTTATTACTCTCTGCATTACTTCAGGTGAGTGCAGCCGTCAGAGTGTTTCTTTTTGACAGGGATACGGAATGCTGGTATCATAGACATTTGATTTAGAGAGGTATACCTGTGACTAAATTTCATTTTTATGAATGCCTCAGGACAGTGTAGCACACAAATGAAACTGAACTGAGATGCTCTTGTTTGGGTGGGAGAGCTTTGAGAGTGGGGCAGATCTGAGCAAGACATTCTAGTTTTGAGCTATTCTCAGTTCACTTTGGATATAAGCAAGTTACTGTTTGAAATGTCATTCCCAGTATACATTGGAAGCATTTTTATACATGCGTAAAAAACTTCTTGTTGTTCTGGAACTGCTGGTGCTTGAAATTCAGGGAGGGATACGCCTTTCTGTTACTGCAAAAGGATTAACAGACTTTATTACAGGAGTCTGAGGCATTTCACAGGTAATTGCTATCAAGGAGTGTACAGAGATCAATAAAGCAGGCTTTTTGTTAGAACCATCTACTCTTTTTTTTTTTTTCACCTGGATGAGCAGCCAGAAGTCTGCACTGCCTTATTGGTATCCTGGCTGATCCAGTCACTACTATAATATAACACCTGAGAGTCTGTGGGGGTGCTCTTGCCTTGAGCGTTTGTCATCTTGAGAGTAGTTTCTGTTTGGTAGGCCTAGAGGTTCCCTCTGTCTGACCCTGCAAGCAACGAAGGGATGTGGAGAGAAATGAACTGAAGATTTACTGTTCCTTTAGCAAGCCAAAGCTCCAGTGAAAAATAATGCAGAAGGGGTAGCTGGAGCTGCCTGATAACTCATAGAGATTCATGGGGAGTCTGAAGCCAATGAATTTAATCTCTTGGTTTGTGGGTGGTGAGGAGCAGAGCCAGGACAGCATGGAATTCCATGCAATGTGGTGAGAAAAGGGAGAAAAGAAAGAATATTAGTCTGGAAGCTGGATTAATTTCTGAAAAGAGGCTGGGTTTTTTTTGCATTTGTTTTTGTTTGGTTGGTTTGGGTTTTTTTAAACCAAGTTTACACCTTGTGAATGTCCAGGCTGGCTGAGAGGATAGGTTATGTTATTATGACCCACCTGACAGATCCAAATACACAAATTCAGTTTGGATTGGTTAGGATAATTTTATAAGCATTGTTACCATCTTGCTCTCTTTCTTCTGTAGCTTTGTTATTTTGCCTGTGTTTTGGAAGCACAGTCTTCAATCACACACACAGACTGCAGGGATAAAAGCTGATTCATCTGAAAAACAAACTGGGGAGAAAACAATCTTAAATTTGCTAGTCACTGCATTCCCTTCTCTCCTTGATGAAGGTCAGGTGAAATATATCCTCCAGGCACTAGCGAAGGGGCAAAATTCCAGGCTGCTAAGATTCAAGCGTGTGGTGTCACCCTGAGTACATACGGGTGCTCGGAGGGGGCATGTCCCCCAACTCTCCTTTGTTAAATTTCAAGAACTCAGCACAATTCCATCTTTTGTGGCACCCAGAAGCTCAAAGAAGCCAACCCAAACCACAAGATTTATGTTAAAGACTTTCTAGGGGAGCTGAAGTGGATTAAAAAATTTAAGAGTGTAAGCTGCAAAGGTGAATTGTGTGAACAAAGCCCGACCAGCTTATTGACCCTTGTTGCAGTGATACCAGTGGGCTGGCAAGGAGCAATCCCATAATTTTTCTACCTAGGAAACAGTAGTGCCATAAAAGACTTAAGCAGGGAGTCCAAAAAAGGCCATAGATACTGTGGTCCTGAATTTAGAGTTGAAGGAGAGAACATGATGGTTTAGAAAAGGATGCACAAAACCCTTCCTGAGTAGGCAACAAATAAATAAGCATGTTCATGAAGGACCTGGCTACCAACCAGTGCATAAAATTCTCAACAGTTCTCCTTGCCAAGAACTGCTGGGAATAATTACTGCTTAATGCCCAGTTCACTCCACATGCTCCAAGGGTGACACTGGAATGAGGAGGACACTGCAATTTGCTTTCCCTGTTCCATTCTCATACTGTGAAGTCATTGGAATTTGATGATCTTAGAGGTCCTTTCCAACCCTAACCATTCTAATGATTATATGTTTCTATGATGTATCGCCATCTCTGGCTTGACTGTGAAGAAAAGGGTAGCCACCACTCCACTCTATGCTGAGACCAAGATTGCCTGCAGATCTTTCAAAAACTGGAGTGGAATAAGCCCTGGAGGATAGTCAAGTGGAAAGACATTTGGATTTTGTCTTCTTAGCCTGAAGCAGGTACTCCACTGCATAGCTGTGCCCATACTGAGATACTTTTAATCCTGAAGAGGTAAACACTGCTAAACATCAAAGCATGACTCAATTGCTGTAGGCTTCCTTCAGAGGTGCAGAAAAGAGTTATTTCCAGAGAGCAAGTCGTCCAAACTATTTTGGACATCTCCCTTAACACCTGTCTCTGAGGTATAAAATTCCCATGTGAGACATTGGACTTGTTTCTGAGTAGGACTTCCTGAATATCATTCTGGATGGTGTTCTTGAAAACTGAGACTAGAAGTGCCTGGAAAAAAACATGACCAATTTTGATTTGTTGCATTTCAATGACAAGTGATTCTAGGGATGAAATGGAACATTTTGCCACAAAAGAATCCTTGTAAGTACTTAAGACTTAAAAAAAACCCCAAACAGACAAACAAACAAACAAACAAAAAAAAAATACCAGAAATATTTTAAATAGAGGGTATTTTCAATATTTTTAGAAAGGTTTTCTTCTAAACTAAACTATTCTTAACTAAAATTCAAAAGGCATTAATGAAAATGTAAAAGTGATTTTCTATATGTTTTTCTCTCAGGAAATGATTCTGCTTTCCAAACTTCCCATCATGGGATAAATTCTTATCTACATCCACCCAGGTCTGTTGTCTATTTATGACAGGGAAAGCCGTAGACATAGTTTGGCCCTCAGATTTAGAGTTAATTCAGAGTCAGTATCAAAGACATGGTCAAAAACCTCCCTTCAATTACCTTCACACAAGTCTCCCCCCCTTTACTGAATAAACGATTTTTGTTGCTTTGTGGGTTTTGCCAAGCCTGGAGCATTATTGTGCTGTGGGTTTTATGCTTTGAAATAGGTTACAGGATAAGAAATCATAAATATTCATTCTCTAGCAACATCCTCTGAACAGCTTCATCACTGCTGCTGTCTGGGGTCTAACCATAATCGCAGGCCGTCAGGCTCCCTGTCCTTTGCCCTTCTTACTCAATCAGGACAGGAAATAAGCAAAATAATGAAACAGGGGCTTTTAAATGTTGATTTCTGTGCATGGGGTACACCATGTGTTATTGGTTTCAGGAAAAAAAAAGCTTTGAAAGGGGCTTTTCAACTGATGAAATGTCATAGGTAAACTATGGAAAAGTGGTGTCTTGCTGTGAGTTCCTAGACCAAAGAATATGCTGAAACACACCATGGCCCATTAGTGGGAAAAACACAGAATATACAACAGGTTTATACAAAAAGAAGTTTCTCAGGAGGAATTTAAAGATTATTTGCGGATGGGATGGAGCAGTTAACCTCTAGCCATGCTTTGTATTCAAATATGGATGGAATGGTCTAAAGGACAGTGAAACAGTATTTGAAGGTACAGAGAGGCCTCTCATTGATCTTCTAACCTTTTGGGGATATGTGGCATATGCGAGTTCAAAGAAAGATGCTTTTAAAAAAGAATTGAAAACTCTTGGTTGTAATGAAAGGCCTTTTAAACTGCTTTGCCAAAGTCACTCCTTCTTCGTGCTCAAGGGGAGAGCTGCAAAGCAGATATCCCATTTACAACACACAGCTCTGAAACATAGTACTGTATACTAAACACAAGCTCCTCAAAAGCAGTCAAAAGCAGTTGTCTCTGCTGTTTGCAACCTTTTTGGTTGCTTTGGGCTAGACTGTTTAAGTAATTTTGCCTAACTGTATTTGTCTCTATTAGCTGTCTATTAGTCTCTATTAGCTACATTAGTCTTTGACTTGCAACATAGTCATTACTGAGTTGCTGCAGATCTACAGAAAGAAAAGGGGAAAAGCACAAACTAATGCAAAACCCAGAAACATCTAAAGTTTCTTTGAAATCAGAGAACTTGAGGCCATTTTTTCCTGCACTTTGAAATATGACATTTGCCATGTCACAGGCAGAAAGGGAAACCCAGGGGCCTCTTCTTTGCCGAACTTCTAGATGGAAGCGCCTTAAAAACATAGGAGTGCATAAAGCTACTTCTTCCTCCTCTTGATGTGCTGCGAGCTACCAGCAGATTTCTTTGTCTTTTTCAACTTTTGTAAATTCAGATTGACCTTCAAGTCTTTTTCTCTTTTGATTTGTGAAAGTATCTCCTAATGCTGTCTTCCTCAACACAGTGCATACATGATTATAACCCCGACAAGTTACATTTAGTTCAAGTACAAGAAGGCTTTCTCTGTCTCTGTTTCCCTGCACTCTTCATTTCTTTTTCAGGATTTTTTCATTTAAAATTGTATTTAAAAAGAAACAACAGTTTCTCAGCATGAGAGCACTCTTGAATTGACCGCTGCAATTTCAGACCTAATACTAAAACAAGTATCTTCTGTGCTTACATTTTTATCATTTAAAGTTTCACACATTCCTTTGAAGTCTCCAAGCACAACTCACACACTGGGATGCTCCATGGCTACGTGTCTAATGTCAGTGAAATTGTGCAAAGTGTCCATTTCAAAGAGGTTATTAGTTTCTAACAACCCATACTGAGTCATGATGACTACTATTCTTCTGGGTAGATCAACACCTCAATAAATGGTGAAGCAGAAACAGAGAATCCATATGGCTTTGAAAGAAAACACCAAGTAACACATTTGCTGCATAGACTATAGCACTGTGACAACAAATTGCGAAACCACATAATTGTAAGAATAGTCCTTATGAAAGCAGTCTCCTTGGATTCAGGGTGATGATTCACATGATGAGTTTGCAGAAGGCAGTTGCTAGAGTTATTACTAGATTCATAATTCCTGAGTATTATTTCTGTTAGCTCTGCATGCAAAATCACATTGCAGATGCAGATATATAGCTGACTATAGAGAGTAGGAAACAGAAATACATATTTAATTAAGAGGGTGACAGTATGCTACCCTTTTAGGTTGTCTTTTATTTGGTATACCAACAGAATGCATGAGCTTTCTGAAGTTGTTAGCAGTGCTTGGTACCTAATCCTCACTGCTCAGCTATAATTGTGTGAACTCTAAACGAGAAATTGACTTTGCTGTATTAGCAGGTATATGGGCTCACAGTAAAAGTCAAGAATGGTGCATGCCTAGTTGTTTATCTTGGCAATCGTACAATACCATTTTTGCTTTAGGAAGTGTTGGTACATTGAGTAGGATCTCGATCAACAGTGCTTTGCTGTTAACTCCTTTCTCTGAAGATGAGTCTTCCCTGTGTTTTTCATCTTTATTTTTTCTAATTACAATGTGTGCATGTGAATGAGGCCCTGCTGTTTGTGCTTTCCAGCCTGTCATCAAAAGTAAATGCCAGCAATAAGACTGTGCTCTGGAAAAGTTTCAAAAGTTAATGCGTTCGTTTGGCCACAGCTTCCTACAGGCTCAACGTCAGCTGCCTTCCCCACCTGTGCGATGAACTCGCTGTGTTTTAAGATTTATCATAAAAGGCATTTTCTGCCTCTAACTTTAAAACAATTGGCATGGATGTATATTATCCCAAATTCTTTTAAGGCCTTCTTTATGCTACTACAGGCATTGACACTTTCTCTGCAGCTCACCTAAGTAATCTGCCTCGCGTTGCCTCAGGACTACATATTCTGTAATTAGTATCCTGTCTTGTATCTTTGTCTTTCTCTCTAGCCTGAGGGATTTGCATGGTTTCAGAGTAATACACTGCAGAATTTTTCATTTCACTAAATCAGGATCCCCTTTCTTCTATAGTAATAATAACGATAACAACAACAACCATCACCACAATAATAATTACAGTAAAGCTGACTGACTGTTTAATTACATAATAATTACAGATTATTTATTACTAATTCCTTCATCAAGTGAATGACTAGCAATCCCAAAATCCTTCAGAATAATTTTGGAGAAAGAAACAAACTGGTTATGTGTCTTCAGAAATACAAACTTCAGTTTCTAGAAAAATGAAATTTGAAAATGATTGCTCCAAATGTTAAGATAAATGAATAATAATTAAAAAAATGTTGCACCTCGGAGTCAGCAATCAGTAAACTGAACTGCTCTAATCTTGAAGTAACATTTCTTTCATATACATGCAAGGATGTGTCAGCTGATTGTACAAGTTCAGTAAAAATAAGTAAACAATGTTGTGCTTTCACACAAAGCTTATTTTAGAGGATTTGGGCTTTGAAAGTCTTTACCTAAACTGATTAAAGGTAGGCATGGGGGTTCAATGTCTATAGGAACATTTGGTTGTAAAATATGTGTAATTTTTACTTTCAAGATTTTAGTTTCAGATTGATTATTCTTAAATAATAAAATCCCTTTCTTCTTGAAATAATTATTGTCCTACTACTAGGAATATGATGGGGAAAATAAAAGCAATCATTAGCAAAAGACCATGTAGATACAGTCCTTGCATTGTTGTTACCATTAAAGATGAGGCAATGCTGTAAAGAAGCTCTGGCACTCTTAAAATACACACACGGTTATACAACAAATGAGCCCCTATGTAACAAAAATGTGCATAAGAAGTCATAATAAACTGGCTTCAATATGGAAGGTTGTCTTGGGAGCATTTATTCTCTGCTCTTCTCTGCACTTACGCACAGATTTTGTGCATCGGGTCTCTTTTATTGTATTCTTCATTCCATTTTTGCTGTGTGAATTTGTAAGAAATCAAGACTGATTTAAGGAAAAGACCTTGATTTTTTTGTCAGTGAAACTTCTTGTGTATACATAAAATGAGTGTACTTGGTGTCAAAACCTTTGACTTTGGGAAGTCTTACAGAGAGGCTAGTAAGCATTACCTGATACTTCTGAAATAAATCCTTCTGTTATTTTTTTTTATACTGGTGATCCCTATGTTGAAGGGAAATTGAGGTTGCTCAGCATGAAAAATGGACATAGATAGGAGCAGAAGTAGAATGGTTCCTACTGTTTTTATTTTATGCACCTTGGGCAAGAAAAGTTGGATTCACCTCAATAAAATAGAAAATGTACCTGTCCATATGTCCTGGGTTCAACTGCAGCAGTTGTTTTTCTCCTTCTAAGTAGCTAGTGCAGTGCTGTGTTACCGGCTGGGGTTAAGCCATGACACCGTAGCTACGCTAGTTACAAAAAAAAAAAAAAAAGTTAAAAAATCCCACATAGACCTTCTTTCCAGAAAGAAAAGGATATTTTACAATGGAATTAATCTCATCTCAAAAGCAGATGTCCTACTTAGGTAAGATGACTCACTTTAAAAGTGCCTCTTTCTCTGCACTGGGTATAACAGCAAGGCAGGTGACCAACTCACTGAGTGTCCCTGATGTCTGAGAGGTACATCATCTAAGAGGCCAGAATTTCAATAGAGCCATGTGGGCTACTGGATACAGAGCACCTACAGCATCAGTCTGTGAACTTGGAGTCAATCTTGTGTCAATATAAACCACACAGAAAGTTCTTAGAATTTTAGCAGCAGCTTCCTTGCCTTTCATTATGTTTTTATCAACAGAATATAAAGCATTAGCTCTATCAGGCATTCTCTTAGAGTTCACCAATGTAAACCTAGTAATAAAACTATCTTGCAGCAAAGACCATCTCTGTATAATGAATACTCTTAACTACCACCAGCAGTGTTTTAATTTGAAATAAGCCTGAAAATTATTAATTGCAAAGCAAAAGACCAGTGTACATAAACCACAATTTAAGGATGCATATTATGCTCCAGGAAAGCTCTCACATTGCAAGGCTGTACTTCTTTGTCTATGTTTCTAAATAGGTGGCAATAGTTCTCCAGCCTGATAAGAACTGCAAAATATTGCTCTAATGGTAACAGGGTTTGGAGGCCATTTGAAGTAGGATGTGTGCCTTGTTTTACAGTGGAACACTTTCGTAATGCATAAGACCCAGGGGAATGCAGGCATCTGCCCAAAATCCAAACTCACTGATTAATTCTTCTAACGAAAGAGCTATGAACTTCAGTGAAGTAAAAGACAGTTATTTATTTAGAGGAAGTTACTGCGTGCTATTCAGTGTGAAGAGATCATGAGGAATCTCACCTATTACTATTTTTCTGGTGCCTTTTGCTCTCCACATTTTTATCTTGTAGACAAGCCCTAACTCTGAATATTAGGGATATTTTGTAAATCAGGTCCAAAGCTAGCTCACAAACTGCAGATGAGAATATTAGCATTATGCACTGGCTTGTTATATTTAAATAAGCACTTATGTCAGCGTGTACACTTCGTTTACCATGTTTACCACCACCTAATGAGGAAAATACATCCTCTACTCTTGGTAGAGGTCACTGAATTGCATGCAATGCTGGGTTATTTTTAACTTTGAAACCACAGACACAAATAACCCCAGTAATTTTATATGGTGACTACGGTGGTTATCCTTCACTCCTGCTTACCTTAGACATAATTTAAGGTATAGAAATTGTTTCAATTCCTCTATTCCCTTTGACCACACCACAGAAAGCAGTAGTGGAGGTTCTCAAGACATGAATATTACTTTCTTTCCAAGCAGTATTTGTTTCCTTGTGTTTCAGTGTTGAAACTCTTTTGTGAAGACCAGTTTATTCAGTTTCAATCTACCAAACACTGCCAGGCTGATGCCATCCTACAAGAACATTAGTTCCTCTCTCTGAAAATTTAGATAATTTTGAAAGGGTGCAGAAATCCATCCATGTATTTAAGTTATGGCTGGGCAACAAGTGCTAGGTTTGTCCTGAAGGCAATCTGGTGTTGCATGGACTACAGGTCGTCCTACTTCTGCTAGATCTTTCCCATGAAAAGTGCATACTACTTCTATGATAGGATGTACATGAGGAAAGAAAGACTTCTTGCCCTATTTATATTGAATTTGTTCCCAAGACTACTGGCTGTGAAGAGTGACATGTAAGAACATACAAACTTGTTAGAAAACTCTGCTTAAAGATGACAGTCCTTGAGAGTAGGAGAGAGTGAAGGAATTACAATTGGCAAATTACCAGCCCCTAGTAAACACATTGCGGAAAGGCACTTAGATGACACTTATTAATGAATGGAGGACAAGGAAAGAGCTAGAGTGAGATGGGCATTTGTCACTGGCTTTTGAGGTAAAATTTTCTGTGAAATCTCCACAATCCTGACATTTATATCATGGTTTCACAGCATCTGTTAAGCTGTTCTGTCCTGTTAGGGTGGTGAGACACTGGAATCGCTTGCCCAGGGAGGTTGTGAGTGCTCCATCCCTGGCAGTGTTCAAGGCCAGGTTGGATGAAGCCTTGTGTTGGATGGTTTAGTGAGAGGTGTCCCTGTCCATGGCAGGGGGGTTGGAACTAGATGATCTTGAGGTCCTTTCCAATCCTAACCATTCTATGATTCTATGATTCTATGATTCTAAATCACACATTTTAGAAGATACCCTGATAAAAGTACTTTATTTTAATCCCCCTAAATGCTGTCAAATATTTTTCTATTTCTTTATTTCAGATGAGCTTGCACCCTGTCAGGCTGCTGAATGAGTCCTCTCAGTTCTCCCATCTCTGAGCCCAGACATTTTTAATGATGTTTTACATCTTTAGAGTGGAAGACTATCAAAAAATCTAATAGCAGCATGCTTCATTTTCATTTATTTTCAATACATCTCATATTCCCTTTCAGACTTATCAGACTTATTTCAGAATTATCACTCTTGCTGCTTTCTTATGTTAAGAAACACAGAATTAAAAGTGGACTCTGAATAATTCTATTACTTAAGTAAGAGCAAATTGTAAGAGCTGCCTTTATACACTGCTTCTCAGACAGCTTTTCTAGCCTCTAAAATACAGAAGACAATGGATCAGTAGAGTACTCAAAAATATCTAAATGCTTAGTACTTACAATGATTTGCAAAATCTTCAGCTGGCAAATTCTTTTAGATGCCATTTGGGACTCTTTTTATATAACTGTTAAACTACAAGTCTCAGTTATGAATGGGGGCCTATCTACCTACTGTGTTGATTTGCCTTATTAATGGTAGGTTAAATTTCAGAGTGAAAAAAGCAATGATTGTCTTCGGGCACCCAAGATTGGAATGAGGTTGAGACAATCTGAGAGTAAAAGCAACTATTCAATGATCATGTGATGACATTGAGCAACAGGTTAACAAAACCTCTAACAAAAGGTTATAAAAGAAAGAAGGAGTTATTCACTGGCCTAGAAGAAGAGACCAACAGCAGAAAGATAGCTGATACAAGCAAGGAACCCTTCACACTTGAAAAAGTGTGCTGTGGGGAAAAAGAAATCTTCCAAACACTAAGTTGTAAAACATTCTGCCTCGGTGCTGTGCCTCTCCAGTATCCTTCAAGTCAGTTCAAAACACTCCATATAGACACTTTCTTGTTGTACATAATTCTTCATTATTGTGTCATTCCTCTGTTATTCACTTCATATATCCCTTAAAATGCATGTGCATTTGAATCAGAACTTCTAAAATGCTTGTATGTCCTCTGACTTCAACTACTTCCCTCCCCAAGCTGTGGCAAGCTAATATGCCTGGGAGGTGATGTTTTTGGAAGGGGGATTGTTTGAGCAACAAGAGAACTGCATGTGGTTAGTATGGTCCTGTGGTTTCTGGCTCCCACAGGAGAATGAGAAAATGCTGTCTTGACTCTTATTTACTGTGCAAAACTTGTAGATGCCAGGTCCCAGACAAATGAAAGACAATACAACTTCATGCTAGGTAACTGAGAAACAACTTTCCACATGATGTTATGGATAAAGCAAGGAGACAAATTCATGGAGGAAAAACACACAGCAGGAACAATTACAATGTTAACATTTTGGTTCAGGAATTTCCTAAGTCATGAATCACTGGGCAATGGGAAAATGCTCTGAAGAGGAGTTCCTTTATTTTTATTGTGTTCCCATAATCCTCTCTTGGCATCCACTATTGACACCAGGCACACAAAGTAGGGTTTTGAGCTATATGGCACAGCTGTTTTCAGGTACTAGTGAGCATAACAGTACTGTCTTGCCTTTGGGTAGAGTCATAACTTCTGTTGAATTGGGAACTTTGTGGGAAATGTCGGTAATCTTGACATTTTGAGAGAAGCATCAGCTCCCATGTCACATGTCCCAGTGGGAATTACAAGCCTTAGATTTCCTACAAATATTTTGTTTCTGAATTCGGAAGGAAAAATGCCCTTCAGCAATAATCCTTGAAATATTTCCATCCTTTCCCTGCAAAACAATATTTTATTTTCTTTTTTTTTTTAATTCCCTCTGTGTTGCTTCTCCATAGCAAAGTAGGTGTTTTTCTTGTGCTAAGAGAGCTGGTGGCTGTGCCACAGAGGAATTTAAAATAATCCCATCAGCAGTCAGTGGCAGAAGGATATACTCTACAAAAGCACCTACTTAGCTTCTCCTCATTGGTATAAATAAGGCCATACCTGAAATAAAAGGATTTGAGCTTCCTTCAAAATGTTTAAGCATGTTTTATAACTTCGGTGCTGTAAGTTGTGCGTCTTTGTTAACTACATATTCAGACCAGCTCTCAGATTTTATTAAGAGCTTAACTTTTTATTGTTTTCTCTTCTCTTCTTGTCCCTTTTAATCTCTTACGGAATATTTACTTCTTTTGAACAACAGTATCTCAATATCTACCTTTTATTTTTTTCCATTCTTATTTGCCTTATTGCTCTTAAGGGTGCTTGCATAAACAAAATAGAGACAGCTGATATTAGAAATTATGTTTAAGGGAAAATCTTCCAAACGAAGAAGCATACCACCAATTTAATCCCAAATTGTCCCCACGTAAAGAACTATAGGGACAGTCTGAAGCAGGCAGTATTATTCCAGGAAAAGACAGTTTTCCAGCTTCTGTGTAATTATTATTTAAAACATAAGCATATTTACTTAATGTTTATAACAAAGGTTCTACATTATTTAGATATTTTATGTATTGAACTGGAAAAAAAAAGAATTAATTTTGTGATAAAATATTTCTAAGACTAAAAAGCTTTCTTTTTACACTGCATTTATTAAACTGAGATCAATCTTCTGAGCAGGCTTTCTGTCAGATACATTTCTGAACAATGACGTCATTCAGCACAATGTGTAACTCAATTTAGAATTCATAAGTATTATCCATGCAAATGCTCATTGCAGGGGAAACAGACTATATCACATTGCTCTTACTTTTCTTTCCTGAAAAAAACGCCTAGATGGAAAGAAACTAGAAAAGTTTATTCTTTGGTCAATGCCGCTACATTTCATAGTATGAATGCTAGAGGGGCATTCAGAGAAGTAATAAATTTATTCATAGTGCTGAAGCTTTTGAGAAAATGTAAAATGGGAGGAAATTAAGCACAGAGTTCGATTTGTTCAGAAAAAGGATCAAAGTTAAACCTTATTAACTTAATAATACACTTGCTAAGAATATGCTCAAGGAACAGAAAGAACCAGGACTATATGGACATGGGATTCATTCTCTATGATGACAAAGATGAAGAGAAGTGAAAAAGAGAAAATGTTCAGAATGAACCCGAAAGAAAAAACATTATTGATGAATTTATATGTGATCAAAACAAGTGTTCAGAAGCACAGAAAAATGCCTCGTTTCCAAAGAAGAGCTCATTTGTTCCATGTCTCAATGACATCAACTATCCTAAACATAGAAGCCATGTTGTCTTGCATATGAATAATAAAATCTTCCAGTTGGGTGCTTATGTCTTCAAATCAAAATCTGAGTTAGCATATATGTTAACTGTGACTTAGAAATTGTTTTACTCCATGCATCACAATCACTGAGTCTCCTAAATACAGCAAATATAGATTTCAATATGTAACGGAATAACATTCCCTAGCTTGATGCTTATGTCTTAAGAGCGAAATCTGCACTTTCACATTTGAAGGCTGACAGCTGCAGGGGCTCTAGGAACTCAGACTCATACCCTTGATACTGAGGCTTTGCACTAGATACTAGGCTTTCGTGTTTGCGCTCCAGCTATAATGCTGTCAGTTCAGTCAGCTGTTGTAGCAGAATGGCAGTAGCAGGCTGCTGCAAAGCTTCTTTAAAACCGCTACAGATTCCTGGGGTGCAGGTGAGGGGGTGGTAGGAAAATGCTGTATGTATGTGTTTATATACATACATAATACATATATATTTATGGAATATGTAGTGGAGAACTTTGAAGGGACCCTGCTGAGCAGCTGGTGTAAACTGTATGTGTGCTTCTTCCGCAGAACTGATGCAGCTCAAATTCTTCAAGGAAAAGAGCTTAATGAATTTACATATAGTTCTGTCCTTAATTTGCTGCTGTAGTAAGTGTGGTTCCAAGGATGTGGAACACCATCTTTTACTAAACACTTCTCTCTGAAATTCTGCTTGCTCAGAATTTAAAAAAGCAAGAGAAAATGATTTCTTGTTTGCTGCAAAGGTTTAGGATGCCCTGTAAGGGGATGGGGGTGAAATGCAATACTCCCTGGAACATTCTGGTTTGAACCTGTTGTTGTTTCTCAGGTTGGCTGGCAGCCTGCTGAGAGAGAAACAAAGAGGCTTCCCTGCCTCTTGCATTAGCCTTCTCCTCCCATGTTCTTTAATTTACCTTGGTCATAAAGACTCATTCCCAGCTCTGGCTCTGTCTTGCCCTTTGTCACTGTCAAAGAGCACTGAAAGGTCTGTTTGCTTTCCTGTTATTTTACCTTTTCCTCCTATCCTCTTCCCACTTCGTCCTACTCAACCAGAGGCTGTCAAATTGGAGGATTTGAGAAGACTGAAACAAATGCCTCCATATTCTTTCCTCCATAAAGCAACATGGCACATCAGCAGCCCTGCTGAAAACAGATTCTGTGTTTCCTGGATTTGCCTTTTCCTTCAGTGTGTAGGACCCAATCCAAGGAGGACAGCTCTGCAGAAACCATAGTAACTAGGAAGTACTAGAGGGGTCACTTGGCCAGAGCAGAATTAGACACTATTTCTTTATGTCCAGTGGAATTCAAATTCATTTAAAAGACACCAGCTTTGAAGCTGTGAATCCTAGCTCTGCCAGCCTGGAGGGCAGTGTTCAGATTTTCTCCCAGGGAATCTGAAGAATGCAAAGAGGGAAATTTTAGACTGCAAATTTCTGCCTTCACTTCCTGTTTGTCTCTTGTTCTTTAGCAATGACGTAAAAAGTGGAAACATCAAAACCACAGAATATGATACTCGGTACACAGATAAGCCTTGTGTAATTCTTATCGTCATATTTTTCTCACATTCACAATGCTAGGTTTTGAACCACATCCAGGTGTTGGCAGATTGGAAGACATACAACTAATGGACCATGAAATTGTTGCAGGTGTAATCAAAAATATGTTAGATCAGTAAAAAAAGATTCATGCAATGACTTCATGTACTGATGCCTGTCAGCCCACAAAACAGGAAACCTTCCATCCTTAACATCTTGTGTCTTTCCTTCCAGCTTGAAATAAAGAGCTCCAGACTTAAGAAAGATCTCATTTTCAACACTTCTGCAATTCTGCAAGAGGTTGTTTAAAAAATATACCCTGCTCCTTTGTGTATATGTCTGAACCTTCTGTAACACACCATAATGTCTATAAATGTGTTTCCTATTTGTAGCTAGAAGGCAAATCCCACATGTAAACCAGTTTAAGCTTTATCAGTTGCTTGCAAGCTAGTTCTTATAGCTTTCCTCTGATCGTCCTGGAGTTTGCTAATGTGGTTTTGTGACTAGTAGCGTAGAATCATTTATCCTGCTAGTTTGAATGTCTGATGACTGTACAAAGAACGTTGTCAGTTTAGTTTACTAAACCTTGCTAGAATAGGGTTGGCCCTGTCACTTAGACCTGCAGCAAGGTCCTTAAGTCCTAATATAAAGGAACTGAAAGGAACTTGCAACAGAGAAAGTGGTCTTGCTTTTATTTCCCATAAATCTTTCTTTTCACTAATGTTTTTGTGCATCAATTTTTATACTTTCATTCTTTTCTGAACTTTCATATTCTTTATCGTAAATGCTAACTTCCTTCCAGGTATATTACTCACTCCACCATCCCCCCGATAGTGCATTTCACCAGTTTTCTATCTAACTCTGTGTATTTTCTCTGCCAGATTCTTTTTGCGAGGCATTCTATTGCTGAGATCCAGCAGTTCTGCACTGGCTTTGTTGGTTTTGTTTTTATTTGATTTTTAATTATTTTTAATCAGTCCTTATGTTTGTTCTGATCAAAGCCAGTCAAACGTTATTTCTGAAAGACGTTTTTAAAGTAAGTCAGCTCTGGACTTCTGAACAACATGTTTGTACCACCACGTATTTGGTAACACATTTGCAAGTAATGAGCTGCTGTTTTGCTAGAATTCTCCTGGGGAATGATTCTTAAATGAACAAAGAACTATTGCTGGAGACACTGCATAAGGTAAATATTTCCTACAAATGGATTACCTAAATTTAGGGCTATTTCATCAAGAGGAGTAAAAGGTTGATTCAGAACATTTGGATTTTGAGGAAATTATATGAAGAAAAATAGAAAGGTATTTTGTGATTTATTGTGCAAAGACAAACCTTTAGCAGCAGAAGTGTGTGTTTTGTGTGCTCTCTAACTACCTTACATAAACATCCATGACAACTATGTACATGCTCTTATTACGTTTTTAAAACTGAAAATGACTGTGGAGGTTATTGGTCTGTTCTGCAGGCTTGAACTTCTTGGCATGGGACGGTAGGTATTTTGTAAATCACTGCTCTCCCTGACTGGAGATTTTCAAAGCTGTTAATTTCATCTTCTATCAGGACTCATTTACACTGTGACACCCCTCCCAGACTTGATCTTCACTCTTGCTTTACATTCGATCTGCTTGTGCTGTCCTCATAAGGACCCTTGTTCATTCTGCTTGCAGCTCCGTGAGCTGAGTGTCACTCCATGGTGCTGTTTGTGAAGGAGACTCCTTTGCTATGAAGTAGCTACACTGGAGTAGGAGACATCACACTATCATATCCCTGAGGCTGCCAATGCACTTTTTAAGCTTTACTGAGGACTTCAGTGGGTTTGTGTGTGTGTCTTCCTCAGTATTTGTGCACCACCAAAAAATCAGAGTCTTTAGAAAATAGTTCTGGAAGAGATTTCAAGTACTAACCAAACCATCCTACCCATGAGGAGGGATGTATAAGTCTACATAACTTCTGGAAGATGCATATTTAACTTTTCCTGAAGATTTTCTTTTAGAATTCATATTCAAGTGATGTAATAAGCACAGACAGGGAAATGCAGATTGATCTAGCTTTCCGATAGCCTGTTTATTACTGTTGTAATCTGTTGTCTGAAACTTTGTCCTCATATACGAGGGATGAGCATCAGTGTTTATTCTACCTAAGCAATTTTCCCTTTATAATTTCAATTAGCAGTACTCTAGCCATAACACCTTCCCTTTCTTTTGTTATAAACAATGCTCAGCTATGTCTCACTTAAAGCCTAATTTTCAAAATGCTATTAAGTCCAAAACCTATCCAAATCAAACAGCAATACTACTCTCCTGTATCAGTCATGTGATGCTTTAATTTGATGAAGTGCAATGATTGCACAGAGGGAATAGAAACCTGCCTTGACCAAGACTGGTCAGGAATTTAAGTACATTGACAGAAACTGGACTTTGTGGCATGGTAGACTCCTTCATGGTCACGTGTATAACCAACTGAAATATTCAATATTACCTTGTCTCATTTGCTGTAATGAACCCTTAGCTTTAACTGACTTCAGATGCTGATATTGGACATACGGTTGGCGCTCACAGCCCAGAAAGCCAACCGTATCCTGGGCTGCATCAAAAGGAGCGTGACCAGCATGTTGAAGGAGGTGATTCTGCCCCTCTGCTCTGCTCTTGTGAGACCTCCCCTGGAGTATTGCGTGCAGTTCTGGTGTCCTTAACATAAAAAGGACATGGAACTGCTGGAACAAGTGCAGAGGAGGGCCCCGAGGACGATCAGGGGACTGGAGCACCTCCCGTATGAAGACAGGCTGAGGAAGTTGGGGCTGTTCAGCCTGGAGAAGAGAAGGCTGCGTGGGGACCTCATAGCAGCCTTCCAGTACCTGAAGGGGGCCTATAGGGATGCTGGGGAGGGACTCTTCATCAGGGACTGTAGTGACAGGACAAGGGGTAACGGGTTAAAACTTAAACAGGGGAAGTTTAAATTGGATATAAGGAGGAAATTCTTTCCTGTTAGGGTGGTGAGGCACTGGAATCGGTTGCCCAGGGAGGTTGTGAGTTCTCCATCCCTGTCAGTGTTCAAGGCCAGGTTGGATGAAGCCTTGTATGGGATGGTTTAGTGTGAGGTGTCCCTGCCTATGGCAGGGGGGTTGGAACTAGATGATCTTGAAGTCCTTTCCAACCCTAACTATTCTATGGTTCTATGATTTCATCCTTTACTAGCAGGTGTACTGCTCAGAGAAACCCTTTTGTTTTTTGGTTAAATTCAAGGGTTGGATTTGTTGTGGGACCACAAAAAGTTATAGTTCCCCCTGCCTCTCCCAAGCAGTAACCATTTAGCTTTTCAGATCTCCTCTTTGGCTGCATCGATCCCTGCTTTTTCCAGCTTCCTCTGCTGTACTCTGATCTCAAGTCAGACACATTCAGTGTTACTAGGTGAGTACTTCTAATTGGGAAATCTTTGCAAATCATTATTTATATGCATCTCCTGGACCATCTCCAATTGTACAAACAATCCTGGAATCTGACAATGTATGCATGAAAAATTGCAAGGCAAATCTGAAGACTTAATTTCAAAGAGTCTTTCTGCTTGCCTCTTTGTGGCATTCAATCAGCCAATATCAGCAAATATCACTACTACTGTGCTATAAAACCTGCTTTGTACTGCCTATGCTGTAGGTCAAAAAGGACTGGAAAGGATCCAAAGGAACGGAGCAATTTCTAGGGAAAATTTAATGACATATCTGAAGAAAAGTTATTAACTGATGTTCGGAAATACCTGCTCTCAGTTTCAGTGTTTCCACCAAAAAATGCTTTTGTCAGGGTTTTGTACTTTTTATTTTTGAGAGATTAAAAAGTTTTTTATTAGGATGTTTCATTTTGAGACTTTTCATCACTAGGATGAGAACTTTGAGGTATTGCACTGAGATATTGATCGGACTCTTACTAAAATTCCATGTTATTTTCATCATCTGTGGGAGAATTTGTGCTGAAAGATAAAATGAAAAATGAACTTTTTCCAGTGATGAGCTCAGTGTGTTCTGCATTGAAATGGAAGCAGTCTTAGTCTGGCTTCCAAAATGGTTCTGATACCAGCATCAGACTGGTACCAGATTAGGTCATTTCACTGGGCAGCACATTTCACCAGGCAGCAGGACCTCACTGCTTGATAAAAGGAAATAAATATTAAGTATTAAAATATAAAATTTAAATAATTATATAAAGACGTGACAATCTTGAGAAGTGGGCTCATGTGAATCTTGTGAGGTTCAACAAGACCAAAGTGCAAGGCCCTGCATCAGGCTGGGTGATGAAGGGATTGAGAGCAGCCTTGTGGAAAAGGATTTGGGGATCATGGTGGATGAAAAAATGGACGTGAGCGGGCTATGGGGAGGCCATGAAGGTGATCAGGGGGCTGGAGCACCACTACTGTGGGCACAGATTGTTCAACCTAGAGAAGAGAAGACCTCTGTGGAGGCCTTATTTTGGCTTTTCAGTACTTAAAGGGAGCTTATAAAAAAAAAAATGGGGACAAATATTTTAGTAGGACCTGTTATAATAGGAAAAGGAGTAATGATTTTAAACCCAAAGAGGCTAAATCCAGACTAGATATAATGAAGAAATTTTTTATGGTGAGGGTGGCAAAACACTGGAAGAAGTTACTCAGAGAGGTGGTAGGAATCCCATTCCTAGAAACATTCAAAGCCAGGCTGGACAGGCCTCTGACCAACCTGATTTAGTTGAAGATTTCCCTGCCCATGACAGGGAGGTGGCACTAAATGCTCATTTAAATGTCCTTTTTCCAAGACAAATCATTCTATAGTTCTATAATTTAAAAAACATTATTAGGAGCTCAGTATTGGACAAACTCAAAGAGACTCAAACTGCTATTTTCACAACTGTGTTATACTGTTCCTCACTTCGAAATTTCACTACCTACTGTTTCATTTTTTATTGTACAAGAGGTATAGCTATTCAGTATCTCCACTAGATGCTTACTTTTACCAATTCCCAATGAGTTTAACAAAAGTTTAAGCACTAAGCACATCAGAGGATTACTCTTGCAAATTCAATACAGCTGCTGTATATTTTCTCTTTGATATTTTGAAAACAACACCATTTATCATTTTTAGTGACTTATTATTTTGGAAGCCTACATTTTTCATTAATCAGTGTTAGAGCAAGACACTAATCATAAAAGCCTCTAAGACTAATATAAGAAAAATGGAAATAAACATCTCTGCTATAAAGACCTCAAAATGTCTTGGAATGTAAATAAAGCAAACATAAGAAGAATCTGCATAATGTCCTACAAGCATTATCCAGGCAGAGAAAAACAATTGTTCTCACATTCTCTGACGTGATGAGTTTTAAAACAGTTGAAGAGACTACAGGATAGCTGGACATTTAAAAACCATGCTTCCAAAGTCTACAAATAATCGTGTTTATTTTCCACATTAATTTTTTTATTTAATTGCTTGCTAAGCAATTAAATTAAAAGATCATTACCTTCATTAGAAGGTAGAAGAAATGTGTAATTTTAATTAACATGGAAAATTGCTATGTATATTAGAGGAAAACCTGTTGATAGAACCACTGCCAGCTGTACTGTAAAAATTGAACCAGGCCCATACTCCAGGCACAGGCAGCCGAAATCTTCTCAGGCAGCCACCAGATGGTGTTAGACAATACCAGAGATGACACCTCCTTAAACCTGTCCTCATTTGTCACTATTCTTGTGGGCAGTCTGAAGCTCAGATTCATTTAATCTGAATTTATACATTCAGTATTTATATTAGTATTTTGACTACAGGGACAGATATTTCCTTAAGCTATTTATATACAAGAGGTCTGATGTGGAGTTGTCTGTTACTCTCCACAGGCTATAGATCATGTCTTAGTCTTACTGGTATACTGGCTATCTCAGCTGTTCATTGCTCTTAGTCTGATGACAGAAAATGCTTCATACTAAAATTTGGTATATTAAAGAAGAGGCTGCGTAATGAGTTGTTAGTTTATGTTGCTTGGGTGCTGGAATGCTGTAGCTTGTGCATCATTATATCTGTATCAGATTTAGCTAAATCAGTAGATTAATTGTTACCCCCAGGTGATCAGTTCATACAACCAGCCATGTTGTGTGTAAATAAAGGAGCAAACAAAGCAATACATTTTTGTTTTGCACAAACGTGTACAATATTAAACGGCCTTTTATGACAGGAAGACAAAAAACTGTCTGCCTGGATAACCTTTCAGAGTTTCTGAGTTTTGGCAGTTTCTTCTGGGAATTTCTACTGTTTGCACAAGCGTAATTTTTCATTCTTAATCCTGGAATTCCTAGAACCTGGTGCTCATCCAGGTTATCCTTCTTCCCCGGATCTCAAAACCCACCTTGGTTCTTTAATTTCAAAGTATTCAATGGGGCTTTGTAGCATGTGCCTACCTTGCTCTTCGGTGTGATTCATCTTGATTCTTTGCTTGGCTCACAAGTTCACCTATGATCCAGACCTTGCGCTGGAAGGATCTTTGGCTACTCCAGCTCCTCAGCGTGTCACACACCAGCTTTGGCTCTACCACAGCTCCAGCCTAGCCAGGTCTGGGGCTGGGCACCACTGCTGTGCTCCGGTTAAAATTGTAAAGACAGTGATTGACTATGTAACTGACCTTGCACTAAAAGGTGTTGGGCGTTGTCACATTGAATCTAACAGCTGTGGAAGCTGATGTGCCTCTGAGATTTCTAAATCTCGTCTTTCAGTTGGAATCATTCTCTGATTGTAACAGCTTGTATTGAAGTTCAGTATACCAGTGTGATGAAACCTTGGTGTGCAAGAAAGCTTTTTGACTTGCATAGGCATGACAAAAAAAAGAAAAAAAAAAAAAGAAAAAAATGGAAGAGCAGCCAAATATAAGGCAAGTAACTGTTGAAATTAAACTAAAAATATCCCTCACACATATTTTGAGCAACACAAATAAATTTGACTTCATGGTTAAAAAGAAAAAAAAAACCCCTAATTTTTAGCTGAATCTATTTTTAAAAATAATTATTAGGCTCTGTCTTAAATAGCTCAATTGTATTAAAAAAAAAAAAAAAAAGAAAAAATTAAATCCTTCCAGCACAAGCAGCAATATGTTCTTGTTCAGGAAAGCTTGGTTTGCAGTCTTGTATTCATAAGTGGTGGATAGAAGAGCAGCACTTACAATAATGGAAAAGTAAAATAATCACTTTTTGGTTAAAGGAGTTATTACTGTAGCTTCAGCCATCTAGCCAATTAGACAGAGATAGCAAGGATAAAAACAGCAATCTCCTCAGGATTTTCTGAAAATTCACAAGTTATGTAGAGGATTTTATCATTAGGTTTATCCAGACATTCATCTGGATCCTTGTCCAGGCTCGCAAAATATCAAGTTGATAAAACTGCCTGTACATTAACGATTCAGCCCTAAGCTGCAATCTCAGCAAGCAGTGTAAGTGAAGAATAGCTGGGTTTGTGATGTGACTGGATGAAGTCCAAAGAAAACTGTTGTTCCTCAGGAGCCAGTGTCTGGCATTCAGTTTACTCTGGGACTCTGTTGAACAAATAATACTCCAATGAAGCAGTAGGTAAAAACACTACTGCTGGAGACATCCTTTTCTGAATACATACTGAACTCTGGGACCCAGAGTGCTAATTGAAAATCCTATAGTAGTCTTGGTGACAGCAAATGTTCAGATCCACATTCTGGCTGTCCAACACTCACTCTTTCGTGTAGTTTTTCTCAAAAGGTTGGATCAACTGCTCATATGACTTGCTCATTAAATTGAGGCTAAAACTTATTGCTGTACTAGTGATCTGCTATATTTTTAAGTGATGAATTATGAGAATGCATTAATGTAAGAATAGGTAAATTACCACTAGAGAAAAAACAGAGTCCTTCAAAGAAGGAGCAGGATCTCTGCTTTCATTTCAGCCAGGTCACTAACTCAGTAAGTAATTAACACTGTTATCGCTTTATACCATTGCATAGGAATCAGTTACATACCTAGGCAAACAGCTGCTAAATGGGGGCCAAAGGGGAACAGTAACAGTGGGGAAAGGACAAGAAAGAGTGTTGGAATGTTCAAAAGGAGAGGTAACGTTACAGGGAGGGGTAGCGGATCTGAAAGGCCCAGAAAGTGCAGACTGAACTGCTTGGGAGAGACCAGAACTGGTGGGAGGAAAGAGAGGGAATTTGTACAGGAACAGCTTGAAAGGATAATAGGAGAGGTTTCTGCTGGTTACAGGCTGGGGGAGAGCCTGTGGTCACTAAAGAACATAGTCTCCCAGAGTCTAGAAAGGGTCTTGTAGCTCCACAGATTCTCCCGTGGCCTGTTTTCTGTTTTGGGCTTTGGTTTGTGGGGTTTTCTGTTTTTTTTCTATGTTAGCTTTTGTTGTTTGTTTTTCTTTGTTTTGTTATGTTTTTTACAGGAAACTAGAAGCATACATACGTAAACACAAAAAAAAATCTAAAAATACTATAAAAGGTCACCAAATTTAAGTGCTCAGAATTTAGGAAATGCCTTTTTGGCATCTCCACAATGATCCTGAGATGCACAGGAAATATGATTACAGAGGACTGGTAATTTTCCAGGATATAATTAATGAGAAACTGCTGATCCTTCAGAACTGAAATGGTTTGTAAAGCTCTTTCAGACTGAATGGAATTAAGGCAAAATGCAGTCAGAAAGGTTTTCTTGGACAGGCTTATAAGAGCCTGGGATCGAATGTCTGAAAAATCTGTGACTAGGCAGCTGTGCACCTTGTCTCAGTGCCTGCATGCCCAGGTCTTCTCATATCTGTCATTCCCTCATTTTGTTATGCCAAACCCCAGGGGTCCCTTCTTCAGGTCACCCTGAGCCCCCATCTGTAGAAGCTTTAGTTTAACCGGAAGCTGTAGGAGTATCTTTGCTGTATAAACAAGAGTCTAACAGCTCCCAGTGCTGAGGCTTCCAGGGATCATCTTGGGGTCACTCGTGGGATCAATATATTTCCAAATCTCTTTAAAGCTTTACATTAAATGCTTTTCTTTCCTTTTAGATTTCATTCACTGGAGTTTTTGGAAATTCAGGTATTTTATAAAGGAGCAGTTACTTTGTGATTTTAAAATCTGGCTCTTGACCAGCTCCAACTATGACAGGCTTAGCTTATGTTATCCTTCACTATTTCTTCACCCTTATTCAATGCACAGGATAGATGATAGCTACTTAATGAAATAGTACTTGATATTTGTTTCATATTTAGCCATTTAGTTTATGAACCCTTGGGTATATACTGCATATTACTGTGAAGAGAAAATTAGTATGCTCAGGGAATTGTCCTCAATGAATCCAACGTTTCACAGATACTAAAGAGTGAGTTCTTTTTATTATGTAAACATTGACTGGTTGATACAAACACGGACATTTCTCATCTTTCACATGTTTGGCTTTCTAATCCTTATTTTTTAATATACCTAGCACATGTGTTTCATAATCCAAGTGTAGAATCGATGCATTCTTCATGCTTTGCAAAATTTCATTAAAGAAGGGTATTCAGCCCAAAATACTAAATAGGTGATACCTAAAATTTATGATAAGGTTTCTACTACATAAATATGAATTTATACTGCTATAAAGCTGAATATTTGAAATCAAAGAGTAAACACAAGCGCTAACTGGGGCCAGAACAAATACATACGTTGTACAAAAAAATCCCCTAATAGACCTTACAAAAAATATTTGGGAATTTTCCTTTTCTCCTTTTTGTTCCCTTTTCTGGACTGTAGAAAACAAACAGGTGTTAAGATACAGGCAGGCCAGCCCATAACTCAAAAACTGATATGACTCTGAAGAGATTGATTTACATCTCTGCATGTAGGTGCACTGTTAGGTTCTGTAGCTTGGATGTCAGGTGATTGCCCTTGAAGTGCAATGGAAATGAGACACATTAAAAGACTTTTCTAAAGAGCCTGGAAACAACAATCACTGACTAAAAGACTGATTTTATTTTTTTCCCCAGACTCTCTAAAGGGGTGACAAAAGAATGTTTGTTTGAATTTCCACAGGGAAAAAAAGCACTCATAAATACAAAAAGATACATCATAGAATCATAAAATCATAGAATCGTAGAATTATAGAATGGTTTGTGTTGGAAGGGACCTTAAATATCATCTATTTCCAGCCCTTCTGACACAGGCAGGGACAGCTTCCACTATACCAGGTTGCTCAAAGCCCCGTCCAAACTGGCCTTGGCATCATCCAAGTAAGACAAAATTAGAAATGGAAGTTCCTTTCATTCTTTTATTAGGCTTAAATTCCAAATTTGGCAAGATAAGGGGGAAAGTGAAGATATGAAATCACTACAAAACAGTCTGGGGTGCTAAAGGTAGAATCAAGCTTCTCACTGGTGCTTTAATCAACCTTTGAGTAAGCAGTGATCATCTTTTTGGACACAAATTACTGAGTTCCAAACTTTTGTCTCCAGCTGGATGCTGTTCAGCTATGTCTCTATAACAGGTGGGACAACTGTGCCTGTGGACCTAACCCTCACTCTCTGATTTTCAGATAGAGTGAAATCTGCTACCGTCATTAGCTCCTTGTTTCAGAACTACTGAACTTCAGCAACCCTCTGTGCAGTCATCAGTTTGTGTCTTCCAATTAATCTTTTTGTTATGTGGTGAGGTTGGTAAGAATATCTGCCCATAAACATCCAGACACTCTCCTCTTGCAACTACTAGACGGTTCCTGTATGTCTTCTCCAATAGGATTATTTTCTTGCTTTCATTTTTTTTGGATGCTTTCTGGATTATGGTGCAACCTTTAGACAAAACTCACAATGCTTCAGCATGGTATTCTCGTTTGTTAGCAAGTTTTAGAATATTACACAATTTTTTTCTTAATACAGCCTTGCATATATGTACATATATTTGCTGCAAATGAGTTAACTGAAACAGAGTTTGCTGCAAATAAGTTAACTGAAAGCAACTTCCCTGAGTGTTTGAAGTCAAAACCCATCTCTATGTAATATTAGCTCACATTTTCTCCTCTGTACTTTATTAGAATTTGTCTTCACTGAGATTTTTTGTTATTGCTTTCCATTTTCTTAGCTGTGTTAAATCCTTCTGATTTTCTTAATTCTCTCTGTCAGATCTGCCTACTTAGACAGCTCTAACTAGTTAGATTAGTTAGAATTTTTCATTCTCTGTATCTCTTCCACCTTTTTATTAACCTGCACTTTCAGGTCAGCAGTAAACACCACCACGATTCCTCCAAGAGCCAAGGAGCATCTGCATTTTAACCTGCTTCTCTTGCTTTCTCCTGACCTGCTATTGATCTTTTTTGTGTCACCAAGCATCTGCAGCATCTTTCCTGCTACCTCCCAAGCAGCATGCTCATTAGACTCTGTAGGGTACTGAACACGCAATGTGATTTGCAGCATATAACCCCAGAGACCGTGACATTCAAATTTGGTAACATCAGCCCTCCGAGGCCCATATGTTTCTGAATTTAAGGAGGATATGATGGAAACATACACAGTGTAAGAACAGGTGTTACACAGCCCTTCTAAAAAAGCAAATAAGCAAACACACAGAGAAACCACCCCAGTTCCTGAGTGACATGTAGAAAGATTTAGTGGCTCTCCTTAAGCCAAGCAGCTTCCAGCTTCAAGAGCTCATTAAAATCAGGGAACTGTGGAAGTGAGAGGTGATAGAGGTGAGCACAGCAAGGAGTAAGAGCCTGGAGAAATGAGCTCACAGGTGGGTGAAATATGGGCTATTAATAGGCCTCTGAGAGAGGGGGATATGACCTTTGATATAAACCCTTGTAGGAAAAAGAAGAGGCAAGGTTGGTATAAACACATATATCTATAATATTTGACATTAAAAAAAGTTGTTAGTATTAGATTTTGATCTCTGCTTCAGGTTTAATGTTAACATTAAGCTAACAGCTCAGTGTTTAGAATACTTTTTTTTTTTTTGTCAATAGAAGGTCTGTCTTGAAGGTTTGGGTTTTTTTGGATTTCTTTTTTTTTTTTTTTTCCATAAAACATTTGCACTTTCAATTAAGGAGGAATTTAAATTTCTGACAATTAACTTAGTTGAAGTGAAAACCTGAGAAGATCGTATGAGGAGAGAAGTTCCCTGGTGAGCCTTGTGAAACACAGCTGGGTTTAAAAGACAGGATTAGAAAGAAATATTCAAAACATCCAGGAAATGTGACTGGCAGGGGAACCTCTGTAGCCCAGCAGGGCAAAGTTCTGCATAGGCTACAGCTCATGTTATAAAGTGCTGCAAATCTTTGAAACCCGTTCAAAGTAACCACAGATCACATTAGACTTATCAAAACTAAAGACGTCTTTGTTAGAAGGAAACAGTGGGTCCATCCTGGGAGGCTGAGAGTGGCCTCATACCTGTGATAGGAAGAGTAGTGCTGAAAAATGCTAGATCTCTGAGTTTTGCAGCTGTAAATGTCATGGTAATTTGATTTTTCCACTCACTCTCCCTAAAGGTGACATTACAAAGTGGCAAACTAAAGAGCTGGGAAGGAAATGGGAAGGAAAATTTTCAAAAGGATTTCAGCTCAGGTGAACAATAAGGACATAAAACCAGCAAATGGTTGGAAGTGAAAAGGAGTCAAAATAGCTTGGGAGGCACAAGAAAGTGCTTGTCCCATATGCAGTTATTGAAATGCAAAAGCTGTGGTTTTCCTCAATGCAGGTGCACAGCCAGCCATTGCAGAACTAAAAAACCTCCAGAAAATCGGGTGTCTAAAAGCAGTCTATAGGCACCAGGGGCTGGGTAAGGAAGCAATGCCCTCGTGTTGTTGACTTGTGATGACAGCCCTGCTGGGCTGATAAAACTAACTGGGTTAAAAAAATCTACCCACAAAGTGTGGGCAGCAGAGACTGAGCAGCCATGAGGATGCAATGGTTTTGTTTTTCTCAGTATATTAATTCTTTTAGCCACTATTTAGGCTATAGAATAAGGCTTTTGTTGAAATGAAATTCAGCTTTTCAACACTTCCATTTTCTAGTGAGTTAGTGGAACACGCATCTTTCTATTGTGTCTTCACAGGTGTTTCAGTCTTTGATTTACAGAAGTACTCTTTCTCACTGCAGAGGGAAAACAAAGCAATTGTGAACTGTTGGCTTGATTTTATCTCTAAAAGCAGTTGAGAATGTTCTTCCAGCCAGGCTTATCAAGAACTTGGATAGAAAGAAGATTTTCTGCAGCTAACCTTTGGCAGAAAATTAAATTAACATTGGGGGCCAACACTTGAAAGGTGAACTGGTCTGTCACTGGAGAATGCAGCAATTTCTCCCCACCTTTATTGGTTCATCTACCAAGGGGTAAAACTTTATTGAAATGTGAGAGCCAGGCCTCTACTTTGGCCGATGTGGTGTTGCAGATGGATTTGGCACATACAGATACTACTATTGTAGTTTTACAATGCAAAATAAAATCTTCTTGGACACGGAGGTTCAGAAATAAATGCTTCAACTAATAAAGCCTAGTTGTGTCAGCCTGAGATAGCTGATTATTAAAATATGCACAACTGTAAGCAGAAGACCACAGGATCTCTAAGGGTTCAGAGTAATTGAGTATGAAGTATGAAAGAGAGCACTTTCAGGCAGGGGAGAGAATGCAAGTTAGTGTAATAAGAAGCTGAGGTAGGGTGAACCAAATTCATTACTTGCATAAGAGCTGGAGGCATGGTAGGTCCACATAGTCCCTGTACACCCCAGTTCTGAGATACAAAGTAGTTTAGGTCTAAAACTGTAGTTACCCAACATTGTCAAGCATGCGCTTAACAGGGCAGTTAATCTACCTGGAAGAGTATAAGAGTGATAAAGGACCATGACTTCTGCTCATAGTGTATGTCAATCACCTCGCTCTTAGTAATTAGGTAACAGTGTTATACAAGTGGATTAGATTTGCTGAGATTGGTGAGGTTTTGCTTTCTGCTTTCTGTTGTGCATCGCGTGCCTCAAGGGTATCAGAAACAGGGCACCAAAGTGGCTGTGGTGCAGAATAAGGCCAATGTTTCACACAGTTGCTAATTTATACTCTGGCTTTGAACAAATTTAAGAGTATGCTCACTAATGGTAGATGTTTCAGTATTCCTGAGATCTGTTTGAAAAAAGGGAGGTCATTTCTCCAGAACAGAGAAGGAGTAAAAAACAAAAACCAACCCATGATCATCTTAAACTCCTAAGTATGATGTCATTCAAGCTGATTAATGCAAGCATTGTAGTTCACTGCGCAGAGGTTTGACATCTAGGCAAGCTGCCTTCTTGCTTTGTTGTTGGTTATACTATTTTGTCTTGTTTATTTTAACCTGCACCTAGGCTAATAGACAAATGGTCAAATGTCAGTGCTAACAAACCATTGATCTGAAAAGTCACTGAGACTTAATAACAGAAGTTTTTTTTTATTTTGAATACAGAAATACAGGATCTCTTGGTTGACGTGACTGGAGCAAGTGTTGTGTACGTGCATTAATGATTATATTTTGGAGTTATCTTCTCTAAATACAAAACTACAGGTGAACTCTTTACAAAGTCTTTTTTGTTTTCTATAGAGATTTAGTACAAAAAGCTCTGAGAGCTGCCACTCTAGAAAAATCCTGATACACAAAGACATTTGTTTTGGTCTCTACATGAATCTGTATACATTGTTCAGACTTTTCTAAAGGGTCTTGTGTCCAACCATTATGTCATCTTTTGTCCTCTATAAATTCTGCTTCCCTTTTGTTTCTCCTCCTCTGTCTTGTGGGCTCTGAAGTCATGGCAGCTTTCAGAAAAGGAGCAATAATAATGGAGTGCAATTTAGGGAACTATAATCTCTGTATCTCTTCCAATAACTTTCATGTGTGCCACAGCCTGCCCTAAAGTTAATATCACCTCTAATATATTTCTAAATGTTAGACTGGGAGAATTTTTGTGTGCAGGTGTTCTGGGTTCAGCAGCAGCAGCCATTTTTCTCCTTCTTAGTAGCTGGTGCAGTGCTGTGTTTTTGACTTTCAGCCTGGGAACAGCGCTGATAACACCGATGTTTTTAGTTGTTGCTAAGTAATGTTTATTCTGACCAAGGACTTTCTGAGTCTCATGCTCTGCCAGGGAGGAGAGGAAGCCGGGAGGAAGTAGAGACAGGACACCTGACCCAAACTAGCCAATGGGTTATTCCATACCACAGCACATCATGCCCAAGATGTAAAACTGGGGGCAGTTACCCAGAAGGGCGAGATCACTGCTCAGGTCAGGCTGGGTATCGGTCGGTGGGTGGTGAGGTGCTGTATTCTCTTCCCTTGTTATTTCCCTTATCATTATTATTATTGGTGGCAGCAGCAGTGGTTTGTGTTATACCTTAGTTACTGGGCTGTTCTTATCTCAACCCGTGGGAGTTACATTCTTTCAATTCTCCTCCACATCCCTCCAGGAGCAGGAGGCAGGAAGGGGGGGGAGTGAGAGAGAGACTGCGTGGCTGAGTTTAAACCATGACAGTAGTTCAGAGTGTGATCAGTCTGGACCACCTCCAAAAGAACTGGTATTTCTCGGTGTGACCAGTTCCCTTATTTCAGAGACAAGGTAGACTAGATAAACTTGCACAGGTTTGGCTCATTCCACAAAAATTTGAGTAAACAACAGATAACAACTATGCTATATTTCCTGAAAACATTTCATGTACCATCTTCTATGAAAAATTTTGTAACTAGTTTACTTTTCAGCTCAAATGAAAGAGTGAAAAAGTCTCTAGAAAACCCATGAAAAAATTACAAACTGAGAAAAAAAAAAAAAGCTATCAGAGGATATTTATTGTCAATGGGTATGAAATATCACATCAGTTCAGCACATGCTAACCTTTCTCAGTATCAGAGAAATAAGAAAAGATATCATGAAGGCTGTTTCAGATCTTAGCGAGCAAAATTTTATACCTTGCCTCATCTTACCCTGCCACTGAGGTTTAAAGACAGTCAAGGGAACACGAAATGAGAAAGAATTATTTAAACTTTGGCCCTTTTATTTTTCTATCATGCTTTTATTTTTTTTTTTTTTTAAATAACAAGATGTGAGGAAAAGAAGTGTTGAAGAGGATAAAGTGCCTCTTTTGGCCACCTAAACCTATAAGGAAATCTACTTATAAAAGGTTATACCAACATCTTGAAGCACCACCTATTGCTATGTAACTGACAGAGACTTCAACAACTAGAACTTGAAATAGGTTCACCCACATTTCCACTCCAATATTTTCCTTGTAGAATTTCACATCTCACACTGGGATTATATTACATGAGCTGAGCATAACATCATGGACTTCAAATAATATGTCAGTTAAATGCTTATATGTCCAATTCCTTTATTTATTAGTTCTGTTAACTGCAGTATAGAAGTAATGTATATTTTGCTTTGCAATGTTTGCCAGGTTGGACAGAGCCATGGGTGACATGGTCTAGTTTGAGATGTCCCTGCTGATAGCAGGGGGTTTGGAGCTTGATGATCTTAACATCCTTTCCGACCTTAACTATTCTATGATTCTATGATCCGGATGTGTGCAGTTGTATTGGGCTTATATGGCAAAGTTTTGGTAGCAGGGAGGCTGCAGGGGTGGCTTTTGTGAGAAGATGCCAAAAGCTGTCCCCATGTCAGAACCATCCACTTGTCAAAGGTGAGCCCATCAGTGACTTTGATAGTGCCTCTGTGTTAACATATTTGAGAATGGGAAAAAACTGCTTCACAACAGCAGTCAGGAGAGGAGTGAGAATATGTGAGAGAAACAGTCCTGCAGACACCCAGGTGAGTGAAGAAGAAGAGGGGAGGTGCCCCAGGCACTGGAGCAGAGATTCCCCTACAGCCCATGGCACAGACCATGGTGAGGCAGCTGTCCCTTGCAGCCCATGGAGGTCCACAGTGGAGCATATCTCCACCTGTAGCCTAAGGAGAACCCCACACTAGAGCAGGGGGATGCCTGAAGGAGGCTGTAATCCTGTGGGAATCCCACACTGGAGCAGGCTCCTGGCAGCACCTACGAACCCATGGAGAGAGGAGCCTGCACTGGAGTGGGTTTGATGAAGGACTTGTGACCCCGCAGGGGACTGATACTGGAGCAGTCTGTTCCTTAAGGGCTGCATCCTGTGGAAGGGACACATGCTGGAGCAGTGCATGAAGAACGTAGCTGTGGAAAAGACCCACACTGAAGAAGGTCATGAAGGACTGCATCTCATGGGAGAGACTGCATGCTGGAAGAGGGGTAGAGTGTAAAAAGGAAGAAGCAGAAGAGACAAGGCATTGTTTGCACCCTCGCTCACCCTGTCCCCCTGCAATGCTATGGGGAGGAATGGAGGTAGACGAGCTGCAAGTGAGGTTGAGCCTGTGAAGAAGGGAGGGATAAGGAGAAGGTATTTCTAGATTTGTTATTACTTCTGATTATCCTACTCTAAAATTAGTTAATTAAATTAACTTCTCTAAGTCCGTTTTGCCTGTGATGGTAATTGGTGAGTGATCTCCCTGTCTAGACATACAGGCTTTTTCTTGTGCTTTCCTCTCACCTATACTGTTGACAAGAAGAAGTGACAAAGGGCACCTGGGGGCAGCCAGGTCAACACTCAGCAGGAGTTTAGGTTTTTTATAATCCAGAACACTGTCTTTCTTGTACCTAATGGTGGGAGTAGCTCTACCCTCTAAGCAAAACTTGGCGCTATAGTGCTGAAGATGTCTAGGTCGGTACAGAATGCACTGTATTGTCTCACTGTCTGATGAAGAGTTTGCTAGACATAGTTTTATTGTTGTAAAATAAATGGAATTTAGAACATATTACTCAGTTATACCTCAGTGAAACTATCTGCTTCATTGCTTCCTGGATTAATATATTTTCCCTGTGGTAGTTTCCAGACACCTGATTCTGACTAAGAGGCTGTTGTATTACATTGCGTTATGCAGGGTGACATTTCCTACTGAGAGGAGGTGACATTTAAAGATCCCAGTCCTGCAGAAATTTACACTTGTGCTTATTATATAGACCACTTAAGTGAGACTAACTTCCTAAAGTTAAAAAGGCAGAGAAGTCCCTGAGGACCAGAGTGTACTTCAGTAATTATTGAATAAAAGTTCAAAAGGCACACCAGACAGTAAACTAGAACAACAGATTGCTGGTAGTGGCAAAATAATTGTGGTGTGCCTGGTTAATCTGGAAGTTTTAGAAACCCATGCTTCAGACAACTGCCGCTATTGAGAGAAAGGGCTCAACTGGTAGGGTGGCAAACTGTGTTGTAAATGTAACATAGCAGTACTTGAGAACCACTGACTGATGAGAGGAATTCTAATGCAAAAGTCCAGAATTATCAGAGTTGTCTGATGCTGCTGAGACCTTGGGAACGATATGGGGTTTCACAGGAAGACACAAACAAGCCTCTCTCTGCACCATCATTTTGTAATGGATTGTCAATAATTAGGAAAAACACTGCTGCAGAAAAGTTTTTAAAGCTATTTTAAAATACGTGGTATACACTGTTATCCTACACCTCTGTCAGGCTCACTCATCATTTTAATTGATCACACCAGACATAAGGAAGAGAAACTTTATCTGTTCATACATTTTGATAATCTGAAATATGTTATTTTTCTTTATATTTGTAGGTGCCAATATCTCATGTCTGTTACCTCAAGATCTACTGAGCCTGGAAAGCAGGAAGGTTTTCACATTTGGGTTTGGTACATCTGTGATTAGTCCTGATAGTTCACGAGATACTGGATGTGAAATCTGGCATCCATCCAAGTGTTTCCTGTTGCCTATTTTGCAATGTCTATTATTAATCTGCAATTGAGGGAGTTACTGAGAGGGCTTAGTTAGTTAGTAGTTCCAAAACCAGATAATGGTTGGAAAAATGCCATCACAGTTCTTGTCCTCTCTGTCCTAGATTAAGAAGCTGAAGCAAATGACTGAATCTTTATTTCTTCCTGAGGTGTCTTCTGAACTGTAAAATTGATGAAGCTACCAGCTCAATACGTTAAACTCTGCTGTGCCTGAGGTTAACTCATCTTACAGCCAACATCAGGGTTAGCGAACGCAAATGTGACTGCAAGTCAGCTTTTTGCTATTGTTTAGATGAAGGTGAAGATCTAGCTCCAAATGTGTAGTTGTCATATCAGGAAGTTACACCAACTGTCTTTGACCTGAATATAATGGAGATGGTGACACCCATCCTAGATCTAGAGGATATCCTAGCCAGATGTGGCTGAAAGGCCATATGACCATATCAAAGCTATTGGAAGTCCACTTCATCTGTTCAAAACTCTTCAGTTCTTCCAATGAATGTGTTGAAACAACACTTTATAGAGCTGTTGTTGCCAAGTGTGGACGTTAGGTGTTTCAAAAAGCACGAGGCAGCTGAATATAGTTCCAGAATCAATAACTATTCCTTAAAACGTATTTTTACAGCCAGTTCCAGGACCTCTACCATGGAGGAGGTAAACATCAGCCAGGTAAAAATTCAATTCTCTTTCACTTGATAGAAAGCTCTACATTACATATACCTTAAACCAATACTCCCTTGGGCTGTTCAGGGCGAAATCATAAACACTATTTAGAAGGAACTTTGTGACCATGAATGGAGGAATATTTTGGCCTGTCTGATCATGCAGATGGAGGTTCAGATTAATTACAAAATCACTGTAGGGCGACTGACAGATATATGGGGCTTTCACATGCCATTTCCATTGATTTAGAGTGTACATGAAAGCTAATATACTGATTTATGTGGAACAACACCTGAGTCTTCTGTAAGCAAAAAAAAAAATCAAGTGGTTCTCTATTAATAATATTGCTGCTAATATACTGTATCTCTACTGGCAATTATGTGCACCAAAAATGTCACTAAATATTTATGTAAATACAATTAATGCAAGATCAGCTTAAATAATTTGGATGAAGACTTAACAATAATGTCATGATGTCCCTGTTTTGTATTACTCACATTCATTATTGGGTGTTTAATTTTGATTATTTTGCATATATCGAATAGACAACTGGATCAGAACGTCTGAGTCATTGAGTTCCCAGCAGCAATTGCAGGTAATTGCATGAGAACTGCAGTCCAGAATAGTTTCAAAAACATTCATTCGAATGTCACAAACTTGCCTCCACATGCTGTCAGACATACCTGGAAAACTGTCAAAATTAAGGAGTATTTCTGGGATGTTAGGGTCACAACCATGATAAGTAGAAAAGTGAGCATGTGCTGCTGTGCTACTGAAAAATGGGAACTGAGGGAGGTGAGAGAAGGCTGCAAGGATTCTGCGTGCAATCCAAATGTGTTGAGAGGAAAACCAATTTATCTTATATCAGTATTCATTATATTAAATAAAACTTTGTGGAACTTCCTCCAGGAACTTTTCCTTAAAGAGTCAGCAACCTTCCATATTTCGGAAATTCTCTTTAATGTTACGCAGTGCTTTTGTAGAAAGGATTATTGGCCAGACAAATCTAAGGGAGTAACAGCCAAGCTTGTTCTCTGAACAGCCAAGCTCATTCTCAGTCATGCTTCCTGGATTCGACTATTGGCCCCTCAGTATCCAATATTTGTGATAATTGGTGAGAATTCTGGAAGAAATTGTTGCTAATTAGCTATAATATTCATTCTAGGATGTGTATCAGGATATAAAGAAAAGACATTTCATTTGCTGTATTCTGACTTCATCTTTATCAGTGCATGCTGACATTTTCATCTCTCAAATCCCCTGCATGTTCTTGATATACCAAAAGGTGACCATACAGCTAAGACACATTTGCATGATATTAAAATTAAACTTGGTATTTTATTTTTGCCACATGTACCCTTTGTTACTGTGAACTTATATATTGTTGGGAAAGAAGGCTTCCCTTATGCGGCAGATCAGATAGTAGCAGCTGAAATAATGGGAAAAAGCTCGTGAAATTTGTGTTGGATTAACTTCTTATCAAGAGCAGAATAAGAAGGATTTCCTTAGGTTGGGTAAGCACTCCTTCTGACCCAGTGATTATTCACTCTTCATCGCTCTGAGCAGAAGACTAAAATGAGTTTGGAAATAACATGTCAAGCCTCAAATAAAAGTGGATCCAAACATCAAAATTCTGAAATATATTAAAGGCTGACACATCACTTTTGCAACCTGGATGGATCAGAACCGACCTAGGGCTGAATCTGTATGTATTTAATATTGGGAGTCATTGTTTTAGTTCAGCACTTTTAAAAGGCACATATCTAAAGACAACTAGTGCAAACATGGTTTCCTGTAAACATCCAATGAATAAGTTTTGGTGATGATGGTTTGCCTTGTGACTTGTCACTTTTATATCTCTTATTTTCAGAACTCGGGAAGAACCACAGCTATAATTTATTCTGTGCCACAGTAAACATCCTGTGGGCATGGCACTTGCAATTCTTTCTGAAGCCTTTCCTGAGCTATTATATTGTTGCATTTTAAAACTGTTAGGCCTTTTGAAGACATGTAATATAGGATGAACATAGTAGTAGCATGAGTCAGCTGTAGTGATTTGAAGAAAAGATTTGTTGACAACCAGAACAAATGGCCACATCAGTCCTGGCATTTTATATCAGCTCAACAGCATTTAGTTCCAAAGCCTTAGAAATTGGGCAAGGGCAAGTACATTGGTTGTCATGACCACCGTCTCAGGCAATGTTGGTTGTTCCCTGCCAGATATGGCTAAAGCAGCAGGAGACTTTCGTATTATCATTAATTTTAATAGCTTTCCACATCTTAGCACACCTTATGCAGCTTTGCAGAGATCAGGGATTGTGTTGAGCTCAGTCCGGCTCCTGTCAAAACCTGTGCAGGAAATGAGTGTGGCTTTGGAGATTGACACACAATTAAAGACTAAATTAAAAGCACAGGAATACACCTAATGTATCATATCCGGGAAAGGAGAAGGGAACAGGAAAGGACAAAACAATAGTTTAGCTTCCTAACTAATTGTGGTTAGTGGACACAACAGTAGGAGTTTGGCTTTAGACACAAATGAGTGGCTTATTGACATCTGAATGGTTTATTTTTGCTGCTTCTAGACTTGTACAGAGAAAGAAAGGACAGATCAGGGCAGAAAAAAATGCCAAAGGGATTACTTGTTAAGGGGAGAGAGAAAGCAAATTCAGATTTCATAGGCAACCAAGGAGAGAGAGGAGAAAAGGGGGAGGGAGAGACAGAGAGGGAAAGACAGGGGGAGAGAGAAAGAGGCAGAGAGGGAGGACCTCATTTGGTGCCTCAGCTCATCAACAGTTTGAATCAATGTAGGAAGGGAGGTTTGGAGACTGATGACTAGAGGCAGCAATCTTGAATTAATTTTGTGCCCTCCCTACCCATAAGTGTAAACACCTTCCTTTCAGAAAGTGACATTTGTAAGCAGATTCTTCTACTTACTGTTAAATAAACCACTGGTACATACTGAGATACTATGGTTGTGTGACTTGGAATTGCCACAGGAAAGCATCTCCTTCGCTTTCTCTGAAGGGTATTTTGAATGTAGTATTCTATTATTTGTCGTGTTATATTTGTAATGATGTTTGTTTTTTGGAAACCTTCCTAGGGTCTCCCTTCTATCCACTTGCTGTGCCTATGTTTTTGTTTGATGGACTGTTCATTTTACATATAATCACATTGATACTGTTAAAGAAGAGGTAATCTTTAAAGTCAGGTGGATGCCTTAGAACTAATTATTTGGGAGAAGTTCACCCCTTGATAGTGTTAGTAAGAATGGTTAGAAGCTGCTTTTTTTCTGAACTATGCTTACTCAAAAAATGCTGTAAATACAACAGATTTTATAGCTTTTCCCCTATGCTTAGGATGGTAACACACCTTTGTCATTTCTTCAGATGAAATTCCTAACCTCTGAGCGCTAGGAAACAACATGTTGATGTTATCCTTGCTTGCTCTTCTTGCTGCAGAGGGTTTACATTCCTGCCTGATGGTAGCCCAGTTTCAACAGAAAACAGGTGATGTCCTACATGGGTTTGAATCCCTTCAGAAAAGTGGTCCATCTACTCATAAGCTGATGGCTCCAGCCAGTCAGCTCTTACGGGAAAGGTGAGCAGTACTAGTGCTATCGGCAGCTTCTGCCTTTTCAAAATAAAGGTATGAAATCAAAAGGCATCTTGTCATTCTGCACCATACATACATACCCTCAGGATTCAGTGGGAAGTTTGGGACCTGAGCTCTAACTACAGGAAATTTTTAACCCTGTGCTTGTTGTTAGCTGCCAGCTGCCAGTTCAAAGGTATCTGATCTCCTACACTGGCTTAAAGAGAGCTTACTTATCCAGCTGACAAGAGATCAGAACTCCCAACTTATTTTTAGGTGCTGCATTATATAAGTTGGCCACAGTTGGTCTTCTCTGTCTGGTTCTACAAGGTGTTTGGAAAAGATGTTTGTTTGGGAAAGAAGTTACGTGGAAAATTTAAGGTTTTTTGAGGTTAAGTGGAAGAATGTTCAGAGACAAACAGTGTACAAATGCAGAAACTTGTAATTTAAAGAAAAAAATGAAATGAAGTGATCCCCTAAGAGCTAGTTTGTATGTAGCCTAGTTAATCATAGATCTCAAAGACTCTATTCTGCACTCAATAACCAGGCCCAGGACTGGTGCTTCATGCTTCTGAAGGGACCGAGTGAGCACCTAATATCTTGCTTCCTGCTGGTTTTAGATGTGTTCTTTCAGGAGAAGTCTTGTAAAAATGGGAATTTCTCTTTAAACTTGAGACCTCTCTTCTCTCTCGTGCTCCTCAGTCATGCCCTTCTGGTGATGAATACATTAGGTATTTCTACCTTTACATTTTGTCACGTGTATAAAGTATTAAAAAGGAACTAATCGGGAAAGAAGGAATCTTTAAATTTTATTTTAATGAGAGCTACTGATTTTCCCATCATTTCCCGCTCCGATGGCATCTATGCCCTGTTGTGATGTTGTTTACATGTTCTTCTGACAAGCGCTCTCTGCTTTGCCAATCAGCTTCTTTTTAACTGTCTGCTTTTTCAGTTCTAATGGAAAGTCAGCCTATGTGGAGATCATTAAATTTGTTCTTTCTTACATTTTTCTTCTTTTTTCCCCCTATTCCTTTGACATGAAGAGAACTTTCCAGAAGGCTTTAGCAAAAGTATCAAAACTTCAACCAATTTATTTACTTGTTTATAAAAATTCAAATAAAAAGTATACATTGTATACAGTAGCTTAAAATGATCTTCATGGTAAAGAAATGAGAAATATATGCAGACACCTTCCCCTCCCAACTTTCTTTGAAGACTCCGTAGTTTGTGGACTTGATGGTTGCCAAGGTGAATGTTTGCTACCTTCTATGTCATTTTTTTCTCCCTTTGATTTTATGCAGTTTTTGCAGCTGTTAAATTTCTGTATCTTCTCTGTCACAGGCATCTTGGGAATCAGTATAGCATATTGCTGACTATCTGCCTGCTCTTCAAAATTCTGATCAACATATCTTTTTAGTGCACTAATAGTGATTTCTTAAGTGACCGTGAATATGATGTCCTGTAACAAGTCACCTTCGAGAACAGCTACATTAATCCAAAATTATGTCTTTGTTTATTCCTTGTCTTTTTTTGCTTCTTTAACTAGAGTCTATTTCTAGAACTCTGGACTCTTTAATATCATTACATGTATAGGGGAAGGCAAACTTAATTATCTTAACATGGACTGCTGTGGGCTCACCTTTGAGGGCACTGGCATCTCAGCTTATGTTTACTCCAACGTAAGCCGAGAGCACAAGCTGTCATTTAAGACTAAGTCCAACATCCCAAGCAGCTTAATAGCTTTACTGACTGTTCATGTTATTTGAGACACAGTTAAAACCTGATCTTGCATGCACCACGGAGTGGATAGGAAACTTTAATGAAACTTGAGTACCCAGAGATGTAGAAGAAAACTTATATAGAAGAATATGCAGGATTAGAGTGTTCTAAGTATGCAAGGGAGATTTTTAAGTGTGTATTGAATTCTGATATTCTTGTTTTTCTTGTTTGCTCTTTTCCCCATAATTTACATAAAATGTTGCAACTATACTTTACACATGTGCAAGCTGAAAGATCTCCAGGCAGGTATAGATTAGCCAAAATTGTATTTCTCTAAAATAAAAACCTTACATTTTACTATTTTTATTAATAAACTTTGGTTATCATGGGAAACTTAATCAGCAGGCTGAGTTAGTTGAAATGTGATCATTTGTCATATTAATCCTGAATGATTCCTTTTCATACAGGTGTCTGCCTCATGAATGTTTGGATCTCTTTCATGATGTATTTGATTGAGACACAGATTTGAAATTCTCTTCATCACATCTGAGTAGTCCTATCTCTGGAGCTCTTGGCTGCTCCAAGCCAAGGGAAAGATTGTGTCTCCCTTCTCTCTACTTTGACCTTCATTTCTCTGTTGTTGAAGGGAGAACATATGTTACCATAGAGAATTTAGGTATTGTTACACTGGCATTTTCCATTCATCAAGAGTATTTGACATGAGCCACACAATGTGCATTTTTCACATACCTGAACTCTTCATGCAATTCACTGGTGGCTTTTACTACCACACAAGAATGCAACATGAAATGGAGTTAAGTCTTAGATTTTTTCCAGGGAGCATTAGCATTAAGATTCAGACTAGCTGCGCTAGCTTTTGCTTTTGAGTCATCAACACATATAAAAGCTTTCCCGTTGAAATTAAGTGTTTGTATGCTCAGGCAATATATATTCACCACAAACCTGTATTCCTCCTTTCTTTCTCTTCTGGTGATGATATGAATATAAATTAATGCGGTGCCTCCTGACAATTTTTCCATAAATGTCTCTTTCATTTTCCTGTTTATGTTGTCCTAAAAAATAATAATAAAAATAGTAAAAATATAAAAAAAAAGCTGTTTTGTTTTCTTTGGTTAGCCTGATTTTTCTTTTTAAGAACCAAATCCATATAGTGAAGAGGGAATTTATTATTGTTTGTTGAGGTATTTTTCCTGTAATTTCTTTTGGACTACAAGAAACAGGCAGGCATTGGGACAGTGCAGATCAAGTTTAGCAGGACTGTATATTGGTTTTAATATGCTTGTACATCTGCAGTGTACCTGCTGAAAATGGCACCTTCAAACAAGCTTATACGTATGTCCATTTTTATCTATAATGCAAGAGTATGTAATATTTTGAACCCCACACCCCAAAGTTTTGATGCTATGGTGAGCAGCAGAAGTTTTGTAAATCATCGCTCTATACCTGAGACATTCTGATTACCCAGGTCTTTTTCTTCTACAATCTTTTAGTCTACAGAAGGTTAAAGAACAGAGGATTATTTTTCTGTTTTCCACCTGAAGGCCTGTTACATTTTCTTTTTTATTGCTGTCTGAAACAGAAGGGAAAATATTATTTTTCCTTTCTTTTTTTTTTTTTTTTTTTCCTCTCTCTTGAAATGTTTTTCCTGTTCCAAACTTTGATTTTGGGGGATAAATGATAAATGAAGAAATCACTCCTGAGTTCTTCAGAAATAGATTAAGGGCATGTAAAAATAACTTTTAAAAGTAGGGTTCCTCTCTATACAAGTAGTGTTACACCTCCTAAAAGCCTGTCTCTTCAAATTAGAGAAGGCCTAACACAGTTGCTTAGGAGCTGTTGTAAAATGTAAAGGTACAATTTATGTTGGGAAAAGTGATTGTGTTGATCTGGGATGAAGAGAAGCTCAGGTGGCTAAGAAGGAAAGTGGCTTAATCCATGATAGATGACATTGAATTCTTTGTGCCTTACGTTAAGCAAGGCTACTTACTAACAGAAAATAATTGTAGCAACCAGGAGAGAGATGATTTTTCACTATGCAAGCAAAGAGTACAGGGAGAATCTGTAATGGAAAGTTCATTGCATTGATTGACTACACTGAATCTTTTGGAGTCATCCCTTTCCAAAAAGTGTGTCTTCATGAATGCAGGAACCATAACCCCCATGGTGGTAAGCTCGGAGAATTCAGTGCCAATGATTCCCGCTTCTGAAAAGGAATCTGAACACATCCCCCTGATTACCAGACATGTCTTGAGAAACAGCACAAGATAAACAGGCAAGACTGTGTTTGCTGCCATCAGTGCCTCAGGCATAAATTAAAATTTCAGTGAATTACCAATAGGCTTTTTTTCTTTTTTCTTTTTTCTTTTTTTTAATTGGGAATGTGTTTGGCATTTCTCCAAGTCTGAAGATGATAAGATTTGTCTTTCATTATTTAATTATTAACACGCTCATGTCAGTCTGTTTCTCAGACTCCTACGCAGTACCGAAGTGTTTGAGGTACAGCTCTGGAAGGAAATCATGTGCTTGGTTTTGAAATATTCCACTGCAAGTAAAGACTTTAGTCCAGTGGGAGTCTCACCTTCCAATATAAAAGGTGAATTCATCGAGCTTAATTTAGGGCGACATTTGCTTAAGCCTCTGAAAATCCTTATGATTTCAATGCTCAAGACAGGCAAAAAAAAAAAAAAAAAGGAGAAAGAATACTTCTAAAAGTATCATTTATACTTCCACCACTACTCATGCCAGTAGTTGCTTTTCCAGCTGGATATTTAGTTTAATTCATTTGAGTTACCCTAACTGTTGTTTGCTAAGAAATTGTCTCAGTGGAGCAGTTCTCTTTCAAATAAGAAATGAATTGTTAAGAGCAGGAATGAATTGAACAAGGAGGGAGACAGCCTAAGGGAACTGAATTTTCTCCCCCATTTAAACAGCCTGACGTGGAGCATGTTCTGTCTGATGAGAAGACGGAAGAGAAGCTGCTCTTGAAATGTTCGGTGACCTCTTCTTCCCTATCAGCATCATGATTTCAACCTGCTTTTTGGGGTGGTGGATACTGACACCTCCTGATACCCCGATATCCCCTTGACACCACTGAAGCTGAGGGTTATACAAAATTTGAACTGTCAGGGTGTGGATGTATGAACTCCAACCCAGTGGCTGTTTCAGATATTCTTGTCACAGGCTTAGGGAATGTAACACAACTTGAATCCTGGTTTAGTCTGAGCAGCTGTGTGGTTTGAGGAGAAAAGCCTTAAATGCTTGTATTTCATATTCGTAGTTACACCCTGCAACAATTTTGAAAGGGATTATAAGGTAGACAAATCAGAATCATTTAAAAGCATAAGTTATGCCCTAAGAAACAATAAAATTAGGTTTTAATAATAATAATGTAGGGTTGCATTCTTTCTTATTATTTTATGATTTTGAGTATTCAAAATTAATTCTTGCAATATATTCAAACACCTTTCCCCCTTGAGACTGTATATTAAAAATTCCTCTTTATTTTTAATTGAGCTTGAGATTCCAGCTAATACCCACTTCTTGCAGTAATGTAAGAAGCATTTTCAAATGCTGTATGACTTAAAATGAATAGGATAGGTGGGAAAAAAACCCAAGGCAAAGTACCTGAAGGAAAACCTAGTCATTGGCCACAATTCTATCTTCATGTTTCAACAGGAATAGTAGGAGAGCACTCTAATTATTAAAAAGATCTAATTATTAAAAAGAAAATAAATAAAAAATAATAGAATAGAACAGAATCATAGAATCATAGACTACTTAGGGTTGGAAAGGACCTTAAGATCATTTAGTTCCAACCCCCCTGCCACAGGCAGGGACACCTCACACTAAACCATCCCACCCAAGGCTCTGTCCAACCTGGCCTTCAATTCTGCAAGGGATGGAGCATTCACAACCTCCTTGGGCAACCCATTCCAGTGCCTTACTACCCTCACAGTAAAGAACTTCCTCCTTATATCCAATATAAACTTCCCCTGTTTAAGTTTTAACCTGTTACCCTTGTTGTATCACTACAGTCCTTAATGAAGAGTCCCTCCCCAGCATCCTCATAGACAGCCTTTATGAAAAGGATTGTTTTGTATAGAGTGTCAGATTATTTCTTCTCCCATGCAATACCAGATGTACATGGAATAGTGCGGGAATATTGTTTATTTGCAGAAATTTTGAAAAAAGCTTAAAACTCAGCTTAAAAATAATTCCACGCATTGAAACCACTAAACTCTGATGAGCGGCTGCCTCAAAATTCTGGTGCCCCTGCTTATGGGAAGGAAGGATTCTTAGTCATGCAGCTGGGGAATAGATTTGTTTTGAGTTTGAGGACCTGAAAGTTTTTATGATTTATACACCACTGATACCTGGTATGTATGAAAATGTGTTATAAGTACCTGTATACTTAGCTGTGCTGTCTGCTTGAGAAGTGTTTAATGGGAGCCTAGATGGTAAATTGACCTACTCATACAAATAAGGGCTACCCAGAAAGAGAGTTGTTGAATTGAACCCTTTGGGAAACAGAAATCATAGACTGGAAGTTAATGATGATCCAAGTATTATTTGCTTTCTTGAGGTTGCAGGACAAATGCTCCATATGTTTCCCAGGAAACATGCTACCCGTGGTGACTGATTCCTGGCTTCAGCTGATCCAGCTGCCTAGTCACTGTCACCATGCTGAAACACAAACATACTGAGCACAAAAAAACCCTCACATCATGCTGGAAGCATTGTAATTCAATGAAGAAAAGCTAGTCATGCAGGTTCTGTACTCCTGTTACATTACCAAAAAGACAAAAAAGAACCCCAAACAACCCCCCCCCCCCCCCAACCAAACAAAAGCCCAGACCAGGAACCCAATGCCAGTACTTTCCTGTGTGTTTTCCTTAAATAAGAAATTGAACTGCAACCTGAGGACAACCAATCTGCTTTTCAAACTAATGATCTGCTCATGCTTGATATCTAGAAGTTGGAGATAAGTTATCTGCATGTGATTCTACGGTTCTATGTCAGCATTTGTATAAAACGTGCAAGACTCCTATTTTCGAGACAAAAAGCTTCAGATTGCTTCAATTCAGTTGTAGGCTTCAACCTCACATTAAATGCAGCCTGCAGGTTTCCACCAGCACGTGGAACTTGATCAGCCAGCACTGGCCAGCTTTTACTGTCAGTTTCCAAATGCATTCAGAAACCAGACTAAGGGTTTTTAGCACGGAACTGAAGATTCAATGATGCGTCTGGATGATTAAAAGCAAAGTTTTGTCCTCTGTGAAAATACATGGTTTTATCTGGTTTTATATATGATTATACAAGGAGCATATGGTGAATGATAACTGGGTCACAGTAAGTAAGCAACTCAAACCCTAGCTTACTATACCTAAACTGAAGCTGCCTCTGCTACATTACATGAATTTTCCCAGAACTCAAATGCAACATCTTTGAGGCTCCTTCCTTTAAATAAGTAAAAAAGCCAAGAAGTGAAAATTAATTTGGAAATTCTTTCACTTACAGGAGAGTTAAAAATAAATTATACGTATGTAAAGCAAGAAAAAACTTAAACTAAAATAGAAAAAATAAAATTAAAATACACAATTTGGAACAAAGCTTGATTTTCAAGATGATTTTTTCTAACATTTCTTGGGTATTACATTGAACATGATACAACCAATCCCAGACTAACTCCAAGTAGCCCTGATTTTTCCCAGTAATATCTCAATCTATTAAGTGTACTAGATGATTTGGGGTCATGAATGGCTTATGTTATGTGCATTAATATTGGACAAAAGTTACAGTTGTTTGCAACTGATCCCAAAAATATTCACAGACCGTCGTCAAGCAATTCAGTATAATCTAGGATACTGAAAAAAAAAAAAGGCTTTTAAAGTGACAAGTACAGGACAGAAAAACTTAGCTGTCCAAATATATATATATTTGGTGAAGTTTTTAGATAGTCAGATAATGAGAATTTAGATATTCATGATACTTGTGGATAGTACACAAGACGTACAGGGAAACTGTGTCCTTCTGAAGAGGCAGTAGGAGGTAAGGAGGGTCTAAGTGATGGTCGTTAATGCTTATGTTTGGGAAACTAAACACAAGCAAAAGTTTCTTTACATGGCTTTTAGGTATATGTAGATTATTATTTATTTAGTTTTTTTAGTAATGATCCATCTCTTGGAGTTCTTTTAAATGGATCTTACTTTTCTTATAACACCACACAGTAACAGCATGTAGATCTAGAGAGAAAAGGATGGTCCCATATATTTTTAATTACATTATACTTACTGGGTTATGTTTAGCTAGAAAATGAAAAGTCTTTTTCAATTTGATGAAGTAAAATACTTTCATGGTTATGTGATTTGTTTTAAAATTCTTTTCACGCTTTGTCTTCTCCTTCTTAAGATATTAAAATTGAACTAGGAAGTATGAAGCCTCAGAGTTTAATTTTATTAGGCTTAGTTGTTTTTCTCCTCACCTTTTTAGTTACATCTAACTTCTTTTACAATATCTATATTGATATTCTATATCAATTGTCTGTAATGTTTACAGTTCAGCATTGGAATGCTAACCAAATAATTAGGGGAAAGAAATAGAAGGAATGCAGATGGAAATGAAAATGCAGATCCTGTATTCTTAGACTGCACTATTCCATTAAACTGCTGAAGAAGATGTGATTTGTGGATAGAGCCTATAGCTTAATATTAATTGAATCAAAAATTTACTTCTTCTCAGAAGACATGAGAAAGTGATATTACTCCATTCTGGAAAAAGAAAGCAATGTTTTTGTCTACAGTAGGCTTCAAAAGAGGATATAACAGCCTTCATAAGGAATATAAACATCAGAGCTCAGTACTGAGTAGCAGGAAACTCCATCAAGCTCCTTTTAACAGGTCAATTAGAAATAAGCACCTCATAAATAATGACACCAAATCCAGTGTTCAGATCTCAAAGTTTTATGAAGGAAATAAATGCTGCAGTCCCCATTTTCAAGAAGAGGAAGCATGGAACCAACCAAAGTGAGGAAAAGAGGAGGATTTCTGCTGAGTGCCCATGTTGTGTCAGGTCACCAGGCAATGTGGGCTTATCTAATCTGTTGCAAGAGATACTATTTTCAGCAGCTATCAGATCCAGCACATGTAAGAAAAGACAGGTGAAGAGACAGCTTCCACTCATGCTGTGTTCATAGGGTATGGAAGGAGGATTTTTCCTTGCTCTTTGACTCCAGTATCATTTCTACTCCATTTTCTGCAGTTCCTGTTAACCAATTCTGTATTGCAATGTTTTCCTTTGGTAAGACGGAATATTCAAATCTATATTAAAAAAAAAAAAAAAGGCAAAATTTGTCTATTTTTCCCAATGGTTGCTCCATTCCTTACCATATAACCATAGTCCTCTAAGTATTTAAATCCTTCCAAAGATTTGCATCTCCACATTATCCATGATAGTGAGCCAGGAGACGGCAGTTAAAACAAGTTTTTCGTCTGCTTTTTATGCTATATAATACATATATGGGTGGTGTGTTGGCTTTGACTGGATGTCATGTACCCACCACCACGCCACTCTATCACTCCCTTCCTCAGCAGGACAGTGGGAGAAAATAAGACAGAAAAATCCTTATGAGTCAAGATAAAGACAGTTTAATAAAGCAAAAGCAAAGGTCTCACATGGAAGCAAAAGGAAACAAAAGATTTCATTTTCTGCTTCCCATCAACAGTTGATGTCCAGCCATTTTCTCGTACACAGGGCTTCAGTACAAGCAGCAGTTGCTCTGGAAGACCAAATAGCAAATGTCCCTCCTTCCTCCTCCTTTCTCTTAGCTTTTATATCTGAGCAGACATCATATGGTATGGAATACCCCATTGACCAGTTTAGTCAGCTGTCCTGGCTGTGTCCTCCCCTAAGACCTTGCCCACCCCCAGCCTGCTGGTGAGGGGGAATGCTGGAGGGGTAGTCTGGATGCTGTGGAGCACTCCACAGCTGTATCCAAAACACTGGTGTGTTATCAACACCTTTCTAGCTACCAATACAAAGCACAGCACTATGAGGGCTGCTATGGGGAAAATTAACTTCACCACAGCAGACACAATGCAATGTGATGTATGTGATTATATTCTAACAACATATGTGATTGTATTCTTGTTTTCTTTTTCTGTATATATATTTGTATTCTATCGTTTTCTACAATACTGAATATTGTCCCAACACTTAGCAAAAACAAGACAAAAAAATCAGAAGTGTAAGAATTATGTATTAATCTAGTCCACCCATGCATCTCACATGGAGTTTATCTTCACAAATACTTTCACCAAAGCAAAAAACCCCCAGAGATTCTTGAAATCGAAGAAAAGCATTAATTCTCATATTTTGAATTAAAAACTGGTCCAGAATCAATCAGTGGAATCAGCTGAATGAAATTCCCTACTTCTGAGAATTATTATATTGCAGTTTTGTGACAGTGGTTAAAGAAATTATATTAATAACTTTCCTTAAAAATTTTTATGCTCATATTCTGTCACGGCAAATCTGCGGTTTTCACAACAGGAAGAGTGTCAAGAACTGGTTTGAATTTCAAAATTTAAACTCACCTCCTGTTCAGAAAAAAAAATATCTTTTCCTTTTTAAAATACATAAGTGTCATGTAAGGAGGGAAGCTACTCTTGGACAACAGATGTGGAAAATATGTTTTTACTGTTCAGAGAAATTGTCTTTCCTTAAAATATTTATTGGAATGATGAACTTCTGAGCTGTTCAATCTTCACTGAAAATATCTTATTGCTATCTAATATTATTTTAGGTAGTACTTATTTTATTACTACATAATCCTCAGTGATTTTGTGAAGGATTTATTCATATTTCTAAAACGTGTACAAATTCCCCCCCAAAAAACCCAAACCTGTGTAAATATATTTAATCATTTTTAGGAGCTCCTTTTCTCCCTTGAGTTTAACCCAAGTTTATATTTTAAAGAGGGTTTATCCAAGCATTTATTTAGCACCTGTTCATTTCTGTGTACAGACAACAGCAGTCAGATACAGAACTTCAGTAACCACTGGAGTTACCTGATTTTTTTCATGCAAAGAAACTCTCATAATTTATTTTTTGCATACAAATATGTCTAGTGTCCTCTTAAATGAATTAATTGCAGGACTCCATGTACATCCATATATGCAGATAATAGTTCATTTGAGAGCCCAGCTGTACAATTGTACTATTGTAGGTTCACTTGCATGGACATGACCTTGTACTTCCATTTATAGATGGAAATAAGGTTGTTGTCTACCTAATCTCAGAAATGTATCAAAGCAGGATTTTTTACTACAGTATTGGCATGGATTTGTAGGTTGATGCAGACAAAAAATGGATGGAACTTTTTATGGGACCTTACTTGTTCTTTAATTACTGTGTCTGTTGCCCCTTGGAAAAAAAATTGTAGTCTGCTTGGGACTGCAAGCTGGAAAAATGCATTGCCTCTTATTTGGTACATTCATTAGAGTTTTACAAACAAGCATCAGGTTCACTATTGACCAGAAATTGGAGTTGTTAGAGCAATGCACTTGGGAATTGGTTATGGAAAGTAAGACAATTTTATCTTTAATGAATATTATGCGATCATTGGCTTTGTTGTTCACGTGGGACAGAGAAATCACCTTTAGTAGATTACACAGCTAAACCAATTTACATAATAACATCATATGCATTAAAAAGACATTGCCCTTGTGGAGGGAGGGTTCAGCTGTTGGAGAGATAAAAATAACTACTACAAACTGGCATTTCCCAGCTACACAGATCAGTAGGAATCACAGAATTCTCTTGGACATAAGCTTTAGTAGATTTCAGCATTAAGCCAATTTCCTGAAGCACATTATGCACTTTGGAAGAGTTTACCATTTGAATCATACATGGGTCTCTTAGGAGGCATGTTAAAATATATTTAATTCTATTAAAACTTTTCCTACTCAGATCACAAGAGATCATGTAATCCTATGAAAAAGGTCATTATGGAGGAAACTTGATCAGTAAACTAATATTCCTAAATAGGCTGGTACACTTGGGGCATATATATTCATTAAATTAATACTTCTTCTCAGTAGTCAGTTGTGACTTGTTTGCAGTGTTTAAATAAGTTATCAGAAAGGACACTACCACAGCCTTGCATCAGACAATTTGAGGATATATTCTGGTGATGACCATCTTTCTTAAAAAAGGATTTTCTTTTAATTATGAATTACTGCTTTGCCTGTACAAAAAGGAGTAAGAGTTCTGGAATAGAGTAAGGACTGGATTCATTAAATAATTTTGAATTTTTTATGGTTTTGTCTATGATACTTAGAGATTATATGATTTAGTTCCTCTAAGAACCCCCAAGAAAAATGGGGCATAACTGGTCAACCCAGTTACCATTAAAGGGGGTAGGGAAACTATCACATATGTGGATTTTTTTAAGCCAGTTGCTACGAAACAGAGGAAAGTGTTGTGTAAATATTTTATTCCTCTACTTGGTCAACAGACTCTTAAGAGACTTTACCCATAAGTATCACAGCCTATCTCATGAGTAAACTTCAGTAATTCATGGCAACATTTTTACATAGATGCTTATAACGAAAAATTATGAGTTAGGCCAGAATGAGAAATAGCTGTCTCCAGGATTGCAGCTGTGTTACATATGCCCCCAAAAGTTAGGCAGGAAAGAATTTAGAAAGCTTGATATGAATTACTGACAGATATGAGCTAACAAACATGTACTGTTTGAAGCATATTTTACCCATATGTTGTTACTGAGTTAATACTGAGATTGCTGCCTCATGTAGGCAGGGTAAGAATACAGTCATCATGGTCCAGGCTTTCTTTCAGAGACAGCAAAAGACCATCTCACCATGGAGGATATGAAAATATTCCATAATTTATCATCCTCTTCTGAAATAAAACTTGTACATGCTGACAGAAGATTTCTACAACTTTCTCCTGCACAGCCCTTGGTGTGCTTTTGTCAGTCCTTGGTGCTTGGGGCCCCTCATTACTACGGACCTGACTCACGTGGCTAAGCCACTCTCAGCTTGTTAATATTTTCCTATTTTTGTTACTGTCCCTTCTGTGGAGTCTCCATCCCTCTTCTATTTCTTGTATACATTTACCTCAAAGCAATTCACCAGGCTGCGAATGTGAGTAACTAAGGCACAAACATACATTCTCACCTGTCCCAGGAGTGATGTGTTCTGGCACAGGGATGTCATAGAAGTTTAATGAGCAAGCTTCCCATTCAGGGCAGAATCAGTCAGAAATAAGTCACGTCAGAGGCACAACAACATTATGGGCACTGGCAGGCAAGCTCTCTTGGACATTGCTGAAGTCTTAATGCAAAGAACATTTTTCAGTGTAACGTAGTAGATCAGGACAACATTGTTTGTTGATGAAGTTCAGGTCAGTTTATTAATCTCTTTACTATGGATCAAAGACAGAAAATAATTTCTAAGACCTATCTATAGTGATACACATGAGAAAGTGGAAAAAAAAAAACACTGTAATGCAGTGTTTCAAATATGATTTTCATAAAAAAAACCCCAAAATAGTAAAACTTGTGTTCAAAGAAGTGGCTAGTTTTTGAAGGTGAGGAGTCTTCTATATAGTTTTTCAAAAATCATGCCATGTCCAAAATACCTGTGGCTGTTCTCAATTCATTTCAATATTAGATTTTAATAATTAAAAAATCATGTTTAAAAATTTATACTTAAATATTCATAAACTAGATTTTTTTTCTCCTTACTTATCAACAATCATGCTGCATGCCTGGAATATTTTATACCTTGCAATGGAAATGGAAAATAACACAGAAAGACTTACATCAGGATGGAAAGAGAATTGGCTAGTTTAATTGCATATGAGTGTGGCATTTCACGACACGGACTCAAGTTGATGCAGGGACTCAAATCCTTGTTTATTACCACCAAGCCGTTTTTATCCCCTTGTTCGGTACTTTCCCAACTTGCACGTACACACAACGTTCAATCTCATTGGCCACTGTAAAACTCTCCAGGTAAATAGTCCAATCACAATGTTGCAGACCCTCTCACAACCCCTACATCCTCTGGCCTCCAACTGAGATTCTGGCCACAACTACATCCTGGCCCATCCTCCCAGGGCTTGCTTTGTTTACCTTTCTTGTCCTTCAACATTCGGACTCATCGCCCCAGGGCTTGTCAAGCTCATTCCTGAACTCTTTTTCATCCAAATCTTATCACTTTCACTCCCCACCTATGAGGGTCAGAAGTAATAATACTACACAACAGTATGTTTGCATGTGTAAGTATTTACATTTAATTACTTTTTTTTCTAGTAGAATCACAAGTGCAAAACACTTTATCCCACAAAATTTAAGTGAAATATTACTCCAAAGGTGGTGGTTGTTTTTTTTTTACAGAGTATTTGTTCTAGTCTGCCTATTGAAATATGTGGATTTCAGGATTTAGCTTCATCAAATCCATCAGCAGTTTTATATGTTTTTTTTTTTACAATGAGGGTTGAACAAGCTAGTCAGGTGTCAATCCTACACTATCAATAGAAGTGTTATTAAACCTTGAATTTTTTTTAGCCTTTTTATACAAGAGAAGGACAGAATTTTGAATTAAATGTGCAGTCAGTAGTAAACTCATAATGCAATCTTTTACTGCCATGCCCAGTCTATCTTGCAAAATGCATTATTTCCTTCAGATTTATACCAACTATGAAGTTTAAAACAGTGTGGGGATATTCCTTTGAAATAGTATTCTATCTGTACTATTTATACACGTCCTAGATTTTTCTAGCAGTGTTCATGGTACAGAAATAAATGATTGGCATTTGTATGTTAGCAAGAGAGCTAAATGCTCATTAATCAAAGAAATCTGACAAAACTCTTTGTCTTTCAAATCAGAGAAAGGAAACATGAACTCCAGAAAGTAAATTTTAGAAAACAAAAGGCTATACAGAAATAACAGTAGTGAAAGATTTTGTTGTAAGCTTAATGTTGCATTGGAAGAAGCTTGGTCATAAAAGTGTGATGGGTTACCAGACAGCTTCTACTTAAATGTCTTCCTGAATGATACTTCTGATCTGTGACTGGTACTGAGCAACTAAGCAGCTTTTGATTAGATTAAAAAGACTCACACACTGTGATCTATACCTACGATATTATATTTTGCAGGGAAGCAGAAAAGGATTTTTTGTTGTTTTCAGAAATTAAACCTCCTCAGAGCTTGCTTGTGTTTGGGTTCTGGCTCTAGAGAGCTGCACAATTGTTTGTTGCTTCAGTCAGCTGCTCTTTGATTCTTTTCTTGCAATGTGAAAACATGGCACAGCTTATACCACCTTTTCTACCTTTGAAAATGTGGTAGCCCACGTTCAGCAGACAATTCTCGGTTAAAATTTTAAATACATTTGAATAAATAAATACTTCAGGGGTGATTTTCCATAAAGGCAGAGACAGGTAATCTCTCTCCAGCAAACCTGCCCTAGATTTTCTACCTGCTATATTAGCTCAACTTGTGACTTCTTTTATTTTCCCTGAACTCCCCAACTGAAGAAGGGTCTGTGCCAAGACTCCGTCTTGCCCCAGACCTCTATTAAAGGATTGAGGAAAATAACTGGCTCAACAACATGACCAAGAAAAATTAAGGCATCAGCTGACGAGCCTATTAAAATGTCAGGCAGCATCTCCCCTCTGTGTCAGGAGAAGACTGAAATACAGCCTTTAATATGTTCATCATTGATTTCAGAATGTTAGTCCACAGTTCCCGCTCCAGCATGTCTCATGGAAACATCTACTCAGCTGGGCCTAGGCAAACCATTTTGGTGGAGCACATATCTCCCACAGCACGTAGTTGTCTGCCAGCTCAAACAATGCTAATGCCACCCTCCAACTCCTTCAATCAGCAGCACAAATACCACTTCACCGCCACTTGTGCGGGGTTACCCATCACCCCCATCCAGGCACCGCAGCAGCTGTGTATGTCTCTATTGCTTCCTAAATCAGGTTACTATAGAAAGAACGGTTTCTGAGAAGCATGTTTGCTTCAACAGCATGGATGGAAATTAATCATCACATGTAACTCCTGAAGGATCAGGAGAGGTATTTGTAGCAGCTGGAAGTTTAGCAGGCTGAAGAAAATAGGGATAGGAAGGAGCGGCACAGGGATAAGGACAGAAATCCCTAAAAGGGAGAAAGAGGAAGTTTATAATGGAAAGTAAAACAGGGAGGGGGTAGTGGAGGGAGTCCAGGACTAGGTAAAGGAGAGCTGATGATTAAAGAAATTGCAGAAAAGCAAGAAAAAATTGCATAGAAAAATATGACAAGTAAAGACAGAATTTATTAAGAAAAAGAAAATGGAAGAATTAGAAAATAGGAGAATCAGCCTTCGTGAGCCAGGTTCCAGCTTTTGGCCACATAAACCCACCATGTTAACCCAACCCTTCTTCCTCTTCACTCCAGTATTCTTGTGTTCTTTTCCAGCCTTCTCTTCTCCTCTTCTTCCCTGATTCAGAGCCCCCCACGCTCTCAGAGCCTTATGTCTCCATGTACCTCTCCGTGGTGTTTCAACATGAGATGCTTTGTTCCATATAATTTCATGTTACACTGTTCCTGCTGGCTCCATGCTCTCATGGGAGGAAGACGGTGGTGGCAGACGCCATGGTGATGCCACTGACAGTCAGAAGCCGTGCAGCCAGAGGGAGAGGTTCACCAAAGGGGCCATGAGGAGCTTGCTAGGATGTGGGAATTGGCTATGTGCCAGTCTGCTGGGGCTGGTTAGGTTAGGGGTAGAAGAAGAGGTTGTGGGAGTGATCTAATGAGTGCTGTGGCATGCAGGGGGTGTGACAGGGTACTTTGGTCCCTGTGAGAGCACTGTGTGGGGTGGCAGTGAGGGGTTTATGTGTGTTGTGAGGGACCCTGCATGTGGTGAAAGGAGAGGCTGCAGAGCCTGGCATGATGCTGAATCTCTGACAATGGCCAAGCAGGGACAGGCTCTGGCTGCTGAATATCTTACGTAGTTAAAAGCCTAATTTGATAAGTGATACAGATTCCTTCTCCCAGAGAGCAGAAGAATGGAAGTATTGATACCTGGAAAGCTTTTTTGGTAGGGTTAGAAGAATATATATAGTGTGTGGAGCTCCAAGCTGTGTGACTGGAAAGTTTGATTCAGTTCCCAACTCAGATAACTGTGTGATGTTTAACAGTTTCCTCCCTGTGTAATGGCCTTACATCCCTCACCTACAAAGAAACTTTTAGATTAAAAACCTTTTAATGACAGTGACCCACTCAGGCAGTACAGTGATGAAAGCTGTACAGTTGTAAAGTTAGACAACTGAGAGTCGAGGTTCGAGTCTTGTTAATGGAAAAGTGGTAGTAAAATCTAATGCCTTTAGCCAATTTCTCCTTTTTTTTTTTTTTTTCTTTTTTCTTTTTTGCATGGAAAGCAGTGGAGAAATGGTTGGATGCAGTCGGGCATTGTGCCATGTAGCCAAATGTCGATTGAAAAGATTATTAATTTAAGGGTGACTTTTTAAAGAGTGTGTGTGTGTGTGGAACAAAAATGTAACAGCAAAGCATTTGCCTCCTATCAAAATCTGGTACTTGGAATACCTGATGCCTATTTGTATACCTGAATATCTCATTCTTTATTCCTATACAGAAGGAAATTGGAACAAAAATTATTTCTTCACCAGTTTTCATGTCTTTCCTTTCTGACAATGTTTGAAGATTGATTGCCCATAGTTTCACTGTTAGTCAGGTGATACAATTCAACTAGCTATCAAGACCAGACTTAGAGTCAGCTACGCTGCATCTAATGGACCACGGGGTGATTGTTGTGACTTTGGGAACAGGAAGACTGTTGTGGTTTGAGCTCAGCCTCTCGATTCAGCCACACAGCCCTTGCTCACTCCCCCCACTTCCTCCCCCAACTCCCGGAGGGATGGGGAGGAGAATCGAAAGAATGTAACTCCCATGGGTTGAGATAAGAACAGCCCAGTAACTAAGGTATAACACAAAACCACTACTGCTATCAGTAATAATAATGATAAGGGAATTAACAAGGGAAGAGAATACAACTGCTCACCACCCACCAGCCGATACCCAGCCCAACCGAGCAGTGTTCTATCCCATCTGGGTAACTGCCCCCAGTTTATATACTGGGCATGGAATTCCTCTTTGGCTAGTTTGGGTCAAGTGTCCTGTCTCTGCTTCCTCCCGGCTTCCCCTCCTCCCTGGCAGAGCATGAGACTCAGAAAGTCCTAGGTCAGAGTAAACATTACTGAGCAGCAACTAAAAACATCGGTGTTATCAGTGCTGTTCCCAGGCTGAAAGTCAAAACCACAGCACTGCACCAGCTACTAAGAAGGAGAATAAATGTCTGCTACTGCTGAGCCCAGGACAAAGATCTTTAAAGGCAGAGGTACTGGAAGATATGACAGTGACCACCTCTCAGGCACTGCAATCTAAATTTTGAATCTGTATTCAATACTGGGAGGTTTACTCTATCCCAAACCTGCCCTCACCACCCCATATGCTTTTTCCCTGCTTCCTTTAATACTTCTGTTGCTCTCTTGTTTCAGTTTGTACCAGATATAAATAAACAAAGAGAATAATTACCCCTATGAAGAGCCATGGCATGTAGCTGGAACTAGTTAGGGGGAATAAAGGTCAGTGTACTGAAGTGTTTAAACACTATTCTCCAGCACAGTGAAGCTTTGATGAACTCCAAACATTGTTAACAGACTTGGGAAATTCAGGGTCCTGAATGTTAAAGAGGAAAGAGGACAAGAAAGCAACAGATTTTAGTGTATGCAGGAAGGTCACATGAAACCTTCAAAATCTTGACACCTATATTGACATCATTATGCCAATACTGCAAAAAAATATAACTATTGTGCAGGTTTTCATTCACTGTCACTTAAAAAAAAAACCATATCACTAGTAAGTTTTTACATTGAACTCTCTTAAAAGTTGAACACAGAATTCTAAGACAAATGTACCTTATAATATGTTTTTGGTAACAGTTTAAATAACACAAAATACTTGTTACACTCTGTTATATTTCGGGCACATTATAATTGAAATGGGGTTAAAAGGTTGAAAATTTTGTCTGCTGTGATTATAATGCCACTGCTGTGTTGTGAATGCTTTTGGGCAAGTTTCCAAAGCTCAAATGATAATTCTATTCACATTTTGGTTTTGTTGTACAAAACGTGAAGCATTTATTCCGAAGAAAAAAACCCCAAAACATAAAAATAAACTATATATACAAATTCCAGCAAGAGTGATTTTTGAAAAAGCTGTGTTCAGAGGACATTTGTTGTATGCATATATTAAATTCAATTGATCACCTACCCCTCTTATACTTCCATTTTGTTTCTCAATGAAATACATGAAATTATTTCCATTCTATGGAAAATGGTAGCCTCTTAATGTGGAAGGTTATAAAAAATGGCAGTGTCTTGACCTCCACCTTGATAAAACCACCTTTTTGCAAAAGAGAACTCATTTCTGCAGGTGAATAATTCTTGAGGTCAAAGAGTCTTTGTCCTCGAGGTCAAAGCTCTTTGGAACTATTACTGTATATTTACTCACAATTCTTGCAAAGACTTGGTTCAGAGCCTGGCCACACCACTGTTTCAGAGAAAAACTCAGGGCATGAGAAGACGCAAAAGTTCTTAGCTGTAAATTCTAGACTTACTTGATAGGTGGGACTCCTTATAGACCTTTGCTAATTTAACTTTCATTAGTAAAACCTAAAGAATAAAGAAAGTGGTTCACCTAGCCCTGTAACCTCTTGATATCAGTTTTAATACAAGATGCTACTTAGGGAGAGCATGAATGACTGGCCACAGTCTGTGGTATGTATTACTTGTACCTTCCCAGCTTCCAGAATCATTGGATTAGGAATTTTTGAGTGTATGTCCCTGTCTTTTTCCTTTACTATATGTTTATGGTCTATTTACAGAATGCTTCAAGATCATGTTGAAAGAAGTGTGGGAGCTCTTTGTGCTATACCCAGACCAATGATACTCAGGGAAGTCTGGAGAGGGACAAGGAGAGACCTAGAATTTTATACTATGAACTTTGTCCAGTGGATTACGAATGCTGGCATTTATCTACTCTAGAAGAGTCCTCCAAGCTGATTCGAAGTCACTGTGCTGAGTGCCTCTTCTGAAGGAGCATTCTTCTCCATCATCATGGTGTTTGCAATATTGTTGCTAGTATCATTCATGGGGATAATACATCGCATGCTGCAGGTTAGACTTTGAACCACTGATATTCACCCTCTAAGTTCTCCTGTCCAATCAGCTGTCTACCACATCACCATCTATTCCTGTAATGCATTTCTCTTCCACTTACTTAAGTAGTTCCGAATTTCAGCCTCCTCAGCTGTGTGTGCCTTTCTCCTCCAGATCTTCCTGAGGTGTGGAGACATTTATTCCAGTAAATAATGAGTCAAGAATTGCATCAGCTACTTTATCTGTTCCTGTGTTCCTCATCATTAGGTTGCCTGTCCAGCCAATCCACAGGCTCATGCTTTCCTTGGTTTTCCTTTTGCTGCTGGTGTACTCACAGAAACTCATTTTGTTGCCCTTTCACAGCCTTTGCCAGTTTCAGGTCCAGCCAAGCTTTGACTTTACCAATTTCACCCCTGTATCAACAGGGTAAAAACACCACTCTGTTTAAAAAGCTTATCTCATTGCCCTCTCCCGTACATGAGAAGTATTTTAAAAATATTAAATTTAAGGCATACAATTTTACAGATTTCTCTCATATCTAGTCTCTCTTCTGAGTTTTTTTGTGTGTGCACTTAGCCAACATCTCTTTGTCAAACCAAATATGAAAGTGTCTTCCTGGGTTTTTTGTCTCTTTTAGTCAAAACAGAAATTCTCATGTACACATTTGACTGATAGCAGGGTGTTAAGGAGAAATTTTTAAATGAGTTCTAATAAAGTTTTGGCACTGAATTCTTCTATTATATTGGAATCAAAATCCTCTAACAGGTTGACCCACCAAAATGGGGATGCTGGAAAAGAGGTGAAGAATGCTGAAAGGTATTCTTGAAAAGCCTTATAAAGCATTTTCTGTCCAGAGAACTGGCATTGACTTTAATAGGAATCCCATGTAAATTGGATTAAATGATCAGCACTCTAAGCAGCTATTTCTATAGTAAGACACAGTAGAATTAAAAAGCAATCCAAAGTGTTTCTGAAATTCCCATACTTCACATTCTTCAGGGATAGAAAGTATGACAGAGGAGAAAATGTATGGAAAAGTAAACATAAGTTCAAACACAAATCTTGTTTTTAGTTGAATAAGATTTTTATGTTTTTGTTAGGTTTTTTTTTCCCATTTTTGTTGTTTGGGTTTTTTTTTATTTATAGCTGTAGATATATACTAAAACCTCACTTTCAGCATGGCCATAATGTGAATACAAAACTGTAGGATTTATTATATGTCTGTTCCTCCAGTCCCTCAAGCAGTCCACAAAGTCAAAGCAGAATGATGCTTCTTTACTGTCTTCTTCCTTACTGCCATGACCCTGAAGGAGTGAGGATCACAGCCCTGCTTTCCCTGTGTACTCCAATAGACTTGGTCTAATTTGACAAGCTGCATACACGCAGTGGGCTAGGGTAGAAACAGCACCATCTTTCTGAATATTCAGGCACCCTGTTAAGCATTCACTTCTGCTTCTATTACCTGCAGTCTCTGTTGTGTAAGGCACCTCTGCAGAGTTCTATTCTGTACTGGGCTTTTTGGGGGCAACAAAGTAATATTCTTAGGAAGATAAAATTTTCATTTATCTGTTTTTTCAGAAAGTGGCCATGTTCTATGCAAGTAATATAGAAATAAGTTGATTGTTACTAATCATGGCAAACTTGGATTGAGCACACGTCAAAACCTTTTCTCTCTCTGATATGCATTTGGTTCTGTGTGTCAGTATGATTTAATTTCTGTATTAAAAAATCAGTTATCAGGTACAGTTGTCATTGCATGTTTTAGTGACTCTTGTGCTGGCTTTAATGACACATCTGTTTAAAGATTTCTCCACTATGCATAATGTGCTGTAGAACTGTTAATCCTAAATCATATTAAATAGCATTGACTGGCTAGCCAATAGTGGGAACTCAAAAACGCCATGGTAGTTACACACTCATTTTCATTTCTATAGAAATAAAACATAGTGAAGCAGTTAAGCGATCAAAACAACTAAGCATCCAAAACACAGAAAATGCAGTTTGGGAAAGTCAACTAGGGGAGAAGGGGAAAAAAGTTATATCTCTTGTTCGATATCCCACTGTCCTGCTAAGCAAAACCAACAAGACCATGACCATAAACACCTTAATTGAACCCCAGGTACATATTACAGTGATGACCTGCATCCATACTCTCATAAGAATACAACAGTGCATTGTTGTCTCTTGGGAAGCCACAGTTTTGGGGTTTGTGGATATGTTGCTATAGCTACCCATCAGAATTAATAAAGTTTTCTGAACATGGGCAGTCTTACCCATTCAAGCCGTAAGTGAAAAAAACCCACTTTTTTCTGTCTTTAGCCTCCCACACAGCCCTCCAAAAGCTACTCCATTTTGTTCCATATTGCATTCATTGTTATGAGAGAAGACGTAGTTGTGGCTTATGGAATCCCTTTCTGAAACTATGCACAATTAAGCCATTATTCTTCAAATACGTAATAGCAATAATAAAGCTTACAACAGTAAGCCTAAATTTGTTCTGACTGTTGATTTTTTGCCCTCTCTCTTCACCCCTGCAGCTCTTTAAGGTCACCAGGCTATTGGAGAGACCCATAGGTCTGCAGTTTCAACAATGGCCTCTTTCCTAATATTGCCTTTCTGGTCAGAGTGGGGGTAGCTTGTCTCACAGCATCCCAAAGTAGCAGAGCAATAACTACACTTGGTATTTTTTGTCAATTTTTGTCAATTATTGTCAATGATACAGCTTTTTGGGCATGATAACTGCAGAGATTAAGGATAGGCACTTCTGTCCTGTAGCCTTCTGCAGGTGGTTAAAATTCACTCCCATAAAGCAAAGTTTCTCAACTGAAACTGCAAAATCCTTGTGCTTCATTCATTGGGAGGTAAAAAGACTCCCACTGTGAAATAATAAATGTTTTTCTGCCAAACATGGACAATACGAGGCAGAAGAGAGAATCCAAGGCAGCATTTCATGCACTCTTTCACACCACTTAGCAGCCTTCAGGCACGTGCACCAGCAAGCTGTACATGGGCACTAACAATGCAGCAAGGTGGTTGCCAGGGTTACCACAACCTGTCAAAAGAACAGAAAACAAAAGTGCAGGAGCCATGCTGCCCAGCATAATTCCTGTCAAGCGCATTGCCTAACGTGCTGCCTCAAGCTGCAATAGAAGAAAAGGCAAGTCTTTGACAGGCATGCAAAAAAGAGAGCAGTGTCGTGGTTTACAGCTTATTGTAAGAGGCTACAGATCTGCAGATTGGAGAGGCACCAAAATGCCATCCCTGTAAGTGAGGTCACAGCTATTGGATACTTGAATGAAACTATCTCAGCTAGAGAAATCATTCTCTAAAACAACAACAACAAAATGCTAAACCACAAGCCTAAAGCTGAGGAATCAATAACTGGAGAAGTCAGCATTGCAGTCTTTTCTTTTTAATGTCTTCTAGCTTTTTTTGAGGGTTTTTGTTGTTGTTGTTTTGTTTTTGTTTTCTTGAGAAGTATTAAAATGCCTTTCTCATTTTGTAAACCATAATTGCATTTGTTGTTCCTTGGCTGCATTGCAAGGTTAATATAGAGATGTACTCCAGACAGGCAGTCAGAAAGATAATAAGCCTTCATAAAGAGAAGACTGTTTCTTTATCCATCATTGCCACTGCATCACACAATAGTTAGCGAACGACATCTTAATTCTTTCAAGTCAATAACTCCCTGGTACAGGCTTCAGAAATTCAGGAATAAAGTGGCAAAGAAATTGTTGCCTACTAGCAATTAATAAAATCTCCAACCAAATCAAGCTGCTGAATCACCAGTTACCTTTACAAATCAATTAGGCCAGTGAATCCAATTCTCTCCACTGGCTTTAAGGGGACATCAATGACTAGCTTGCAAGCCTACAGAATAGATATCTAAACCTTGGTGAAATTAATCCCACACTGAGTTTTTAAAAGATGAGTAAATCTAACTGACAAGGTAATTTGCCATCTGCCCTTCTATGACATTCTACCTATTTCTTTAGCTTACAGAAAAATATGAGATTTGTGTTCTAAACATAAATTTTTGTCCCAGGCAGAAGTTCAAATTATTTGTTTTGTTTTGTTTTTTTTTTTTTTTTCAGGACTCAGAGTGGACAAGGTTATGGTGGTTGATAACTTTGCATTTCCTTCATATATCTTTCCTTCATTAGAAATCTTGGGCCTCCTTCCTCCGTGTGTTATCTTAACCTGACAATACAGATTTTTTTTTCACCTGTTTCTGGAACAGATGCAAATACTGTGTAGCCAAAGGAAAAGGTGCCATTTACTCCCTACAGATGTCTGCTTAACTAACAGAAAAAAAAGTCAACAATATCTGATTTCTTACTTAAATTAATGAAATCCAAGAACGACACTGAAATCTTTTATTTCTAAGGGTTCACAAAAGAACTTTTCTTCTCAGTACTAACTGAGCTTGCCTAGTATAATATTTTTCTTTATTTTTCTCCAAGCAGCAGTTAGCATGATAGATGAACAGAAAAGAATGGAGAGAAAATGATGCTCTCAGGAAATCTGATGAACAATATATTCACTCCATGCCTGCAGGAAAAGAATTTCTGTGAAGTTCCTTTTCTATTGTATGTGTATTTACTGGCAGCAGATTCAGTGGCTTTATCTTTATTTTTCATTTTGAACTTGGGAATGTTTGAAGCTGGGTAAGTGACTGAGAGAGAGCACTGCACAAAATACAGAGACATGCAAAACCTTCTGCATCTGAAGCTCCCCAGAGATCTCTGTTAGAGGCCTCTAGCTGGGAAAAAAGCAGAAGAGATCATGTCCATACTACATTGAAAGTCAAACAGGTCGTAGACTGGCAGATTTTCAAGGGGTTTGATACATGTCTTCCCTGCATGATAATATGCAAGACAGCTTCCAGAGATGGTGCAGCTAGGGTATTCTGAAAGCCCAGCCCCTGAACAGAGCTGTGCAGCACTGTAGTATGTATGCACCTAAGAATTCTTTAAGTAAGATCACATGTGCCCAACGCAGTTTAGCAGAATGTCACATACCTTGAACCTAAAGACTTTGAGTAGGAAATGGCAGCTCAGGCACCGCAGTGTAAGCTTTTTGCAGGTAGCAGTTGTTGCTTGTCCTACAGCGGTACTTCCTGACCAATGGTCACCTCATCTTCATTAAATGACATCTGCTGAGCATCACACACAGTTGTTGTCCTCATGATTTTCATTTCCTATCCAGATATGAATGCTTATTTATTTTCTGTATTTCACACCCTTCTTTTCTTGCTTGTGTTGCCATATTTTTCTGTTTCCATGTCCCATTTCCTGGTACCCTCCAGAGCCCTTGAGCCATTGTTGAGATTCACTGTCTTAAAACATTACAAAGGTAATTTATTGATATGTTGTTCCTTATGATGCCTTAAAAAGTGGATGTAAGATTTCTTAATGAAGATGTACAAGGTACTGAGCCCTCTGTTTTGTTCTGCATTTGTGTCATGTCCTGATCTCAGAGCATTTAGGAGTTATCTCAAAGCAAATATAATGCACACTATGCTACTTTTCATTTTACTACAAAGTAGCTACAGGAACAGATCAGCTAAAAAGCTACTTTTACTTGATAGAAATATCTTGATGTAACATATTTGGGATTAAAAAAGAATAATTAGAAAAATATCAAAGAGGAAAAAATTACCATGAAATTGCTAGGAATAGTACACTTGAAGGCTACATCCTTGCTAGTAAATTAACCATAGCCAAGGAACATCCCCGCACATTAACCTGCCACTGTCTCTAAGTGGTTGGCTTGGCCTCTGATACAGTTTTGGCTTGTCAGCTCAGGCTTGTCATCGTTTCTCAGATGTGTTTCAGGGAGCTGGAACAGGCTGGGAACTGTTCCCCAAAGCCAGATCACATGAAGACATCTAGATTTGAAGAGTGACTTCAATAGTATGAAACTGGGCCATTCCCTGCCTCATTTTGTTGCTGGAGATGTGCCTCATTCACATCCATTTACTGGCAGGGACATAGTCAATGTGTGTTCAAGAGAAAGTATTGGGGCTTTTAATTTTTCTTACAGCGGCTTCAGTGCTGCAATGCTTCTTCCAAATAGTAGATATGATGTCTGGTAATCTTGACCAATCATACTTAGGAGAAACTTCTGGTATAAACCAGTTCTGATAAGCTTGACAGGCAACTTGCCTAGGAGAAGAAAAAGAAATATTCAAAATATCATTATATTGTTTTTACTTTGGAAGCATCACGATGGGAAATTATCAAATGTGTGTCGTGTCACTGAGTGCAGCTTAGGCTGGTTGAAAGAAAAGTACATTTTCACCAATATATCCTCCCCCCACACCTTTCTGAAAGCAAGCTGGACTCTAGCTCCATGGCATTTTAAGAAAGGCAAAAAATTTACCAATGGCATTTTCTCACTTTTTATTTGGCCATAGGTTGCAAGGAGGGAGAACTACCTTTATCTTCAACATTTCACTTAACATTAAAAAAAAAAAAAAAGCAGATGGATTCACCCAATCAAAAAGCTGTTCCCTAAAAAAGTGTATTTTTTTTTGTCTCAAGAGATTTCCATGTGATTATTTTACACAACTGTTTTCTGATCGTTCACTCATGTACACATTCAACTGAACAGTTTATCTTTTAGTTGATCTAAGCCACACCTGAATTTGTGGACTATTAAAAGAATGTAACATAAGCTAGGGTTTTGGCACAGAATTTGATGAAGCTTTCTGCAGAGAGCCTGAATGGAACTTTGGCTAATAGCAGGAGCTACTGCACTGTCTTCACTCTCTTAATGCCATAATTCACACCCAGCCAAGGAAAGATGTATTATATTGCAAATAGAATGAATATAATTTAAGATAGAGAACTCAAGAGGAGGACGAAGGTCACGGAAAAAGCATTTAAATTTCTTCCTTAAATAAGTAATCATGCACTTAAAAAGTCTTGCCGGAAAATTACGATATTCTCTGGGGGAAAAAAAGAAGACAAACCGTGGCTGTTGAAAGATACACCTAAGTGCAGTGAATCTTCTAAATCACTCTCTTGTGATATATTGATGTGTGCAGGAAATAGTCTCATTTTATATTTTTGTTGTTTCAGTTTGTTACAATTTTTTTAGTTGTTACTATAGATACTTGATTCTATATTTTTTAGATTCTTTGTGGGAATGATAAATTAAAAGATTATAAACCCAGAAACAGCTGTTCAACACAGTACAGTTCTAAAACTCTCAGGGGAAAATGAATAATAAAAATGCCTTTTAGTAGTGAGGTTTTGAGAAATCCAGTAACAAAAGCTATTCCATTTTTCATATACTCTTCAAATATTAACAAAAACTCAACAGTGTGGTGAAGTTTGACAAATGCAAAGATAAAGAGCTATGAGAGATTGTCCATGTTCTTAATTGACCACTCTATTTCATCCTCACTATTCTAACTAGATTCTTCATGGAGATTTTAAGGATCTGTGTAAACTGGCTCCTAGATTTAAGGATTGTGATATATGCTGACTGGTAAATGACTACATCTTATTTAAGACGCCTTGAAAGGCTGATTTTGAAACCATAAATTAGTCCTACCATTTACCTCTTTATTATCTCACACAACCTACCTTTTAACTCAGTGGATATTCACCTGTTTTCATTTATTAAGCATACAAAAGAATCAAAATTTGCTAGTTCTAAATGTTAGTCTCTTAGGACTGTTTCAGAGATGGCACATTCTGACACTTGAGAAAGAGGCGTTAAAAAATCTTTCCTTTGTATGGGGTTACCATTTTTTTTTCCCCCTTTAAACAGAATAAATGACCTAGAGGACAAAGGATGGGAAAGCTGAAAGGAGCATAATCAGAACTTGAGTGTCAGGCTTAAGCAGTTTCTTGACCATATTTGCACCTATGACTGCTTCAGGAATGTGTGACCTTTCTATGTGCCATAAAAGAAGCGAAGCTATACTTACTGGAAAAATTATGGGAATATATGGCTCTTCTGAGGTCCAAGAGCTATGGACCAATCATGTAATAAATTCCACAATCACCAAATCTTGAAAAGATTTGTCACCAAAAGGAAAAAGATCACCAAATATTAAAGAATGAGTTCTTCTTTTCACTGCATGCACATTTAAAGACAATTTTCAAGTGACAGACAACAAGGCTGAAGTGTTTTTCGAAAGTACCTACAAATGTTTATTCATGGATGCAGTGCACTCGCAACAGTTATGTAGAGAAAGCAGCTTATACATATGCAAATAGCACTGAACTATGCATTTGTATGTGAAATTACCTGATTGGCATTTCAAATCACTGTGTCTCGTGCAGTTATGAGAGTTGTTCAATTGTTTCTATTTGAAAATTCAGCCTTCAGGCACTTTCTTGGTAAAAATAAGATTATATCCTCTTGTCCTCTGTCAAACTTTACTTTCTTCCAAGATTCTTTTGCAATACCTTAGATGCTAGTTGATTGAGATTGTCCCTGTAGAGGAGTAATTGTGTTACAATTATAAGGAATGTTTTTTCTTCTGATGTAGGAGCCCTTTATAATCATAGAATCATAGAATCATAGAATAGTTAGGGTTGGAAAGGACCTCAAGATCATCTAGTTCCAACCTCCGTACCATGGGCAGGGACACCTCACACGAAACCATCCCACCCAAGGCTTCGTCCAACCTGGCCTTGAACACTGCCAGGGATGGAGCACTCACAACCTCCCTGGGCAACCCATTCCAGTGCCTCACCACCCTAACAGGAAAGAATTTCCTCCTTATATCCAATTTAAACTTCCCCTGTTTAAGTTTTAACCCATTACCCCTTGTCCTGTCACTACAGTCCCTGATGAAGAGTCCCTCTCCAGCATCCCTATAGGGCCCCTTCAAATACTGGAAGGCTGCTATGAGGTCCCCACACAGCCTTCTCTTCGCCAGACTGAGCAGCCCCAACTTCCTCAGCCTATCTTTGTACAGGAGGTGCTCCAGTCCCCTGATCATCCTCGTGGCCCTCATCTGGACTTGTTCCAGCAGTTCCATGCCCTTTTTATGTTGAGGACACCAGAACTGCACACAATACTCCAGGTGAGGTCTCATGAGAGCAGAGTAGAGGGGCAGGATCACCTACTTTGACCTGCTGGTCACGCTCCTTTTGATGCAGCTCAGGATACGGTTGGCTTTCTGGGCTGCGAGCGCACACTGAAGCCGACTCATGTTTATTTTCTCATCAACCAACACCCCCAAGTCCTTCTCTGCAGGGCCGCTCTGAATCTCTTCTCTGCCCAACCTGTAGCTGTGCCTGGGATTGCTCCGACCCAGCTGTAAGACCTTGCACTTGTTGCAGTTGAACTTCATAAGGTTGGCATCAGCCCACCTCCCAAGCGTGTCAAGGTCCCTCTGGATGGCATCCCTTCCCTCCAGCGTATCAACCGGACCACACAGCTTGGTGTCATCGGCAAATTTGCTGTGGGCGCACTCAATCCCACTGTCCCTGTCAGCGACAAAGATGTTAAACAAGACCGGTCCCAACACCGATCCCTGAGGGACACCACTCGTTACCGGTCTCCAGCCCGACATTGAGCCATTGACCACAACTCTTTGCATGCAGCCGTCCAGCCAGTTCTTTATCCACCGAGTGGTCCATCCATCAAATTGATATCTCTCCAATTTAGAGAGAAGGATGTCGTGTGGGACAGTGTCAAACGCTTTGCACAAGCCCAGGTAGATGACATCAACTGCTTTACCCTTATCCATCAATTCTGTAGCCCCATCATAGAAGGCCACCAAATTGGTCAGGCAGGATTTCCCCTTAGTGAAGCCATGCTGGCTGTCACCAAGCACCTTGTTGTTTTTCATGTGCCTTAGCATGCCTTCCAGGAGAATGTGCTCCAAGATGTTGGCAGGCACAGAGGTGAGACTGACTGGTCTGTAATTCCCCGGGTCTTCCATTTTCCCCTTCTTGAAAATGGGGGTTATATTTCCCTTTTTCCAGTCGCCGGGAACTTGACCTGACTGCCATGATTTTTCAAATATGATGGCCAGTGGCTTAGCAACTTCATTCGCCAGCTCCTTCAGGACCCGCGGATGGATTCCATCAGGTCCCATGGACTTGTGCGCGTTCAGATTTTTAAGATGGTCTCGAACCAGATCCTCTCCTACAGTGGGCCCAAGGTCTTCATTCTCACAGTCCCTGCATCTACCTTCTAAGACCTGGGTGGTGCAGTCAGAGCCTTTGCCAGTGAAGACCGAGGCAAAGAAGTCATTCAGAACCTCAGCCTTCTCCAAATCCTGTGTAGCCAGTTCTCCTGAAATGTCCGAATGTCTCCAGCCAGACATTGAGCCATTGACCACAACTCTTTGCATGCGGCCGTCCAGCCAGTTCTTTATCCACCGAGTGGTCCATCAAATTGATGTCTCTCCAATTTAGAGACAAAGATATCATGTGGGACAGTGTCAAATGCTTTGCACAAGTCCAGGTAGGTAACATCAACTGCTCTACCCCTCTCCATCAATTCCATAGCCCCATCATAATGAAAGATATTAAACATAAATGACAATATAACCCAGCCTTGGTTGCAATAATTTTATTTTTTTTTTCTTGAGTACCTGGGTGAAGTACTTTTGCTTTTCCTTAGAAATCTCTCAGTTTTCAAGCCTTCTTGGCTCAGTTTCTTGGTCTTAACCTTATAGTAAGAAAGCTAGTTCATCTCTTAACAGAATGTTAAACTATATTGCCAATTTGTGTCTTTGTCCTGTCAGTTTATGACATGCAGGAATTCGAGAACATTACATCTGGAGTGAGATTCTTTTCACAGTGTCACACATACAAGCATAGATGTCTATACTCAGTGGAGAACTTTGGCTCTAAGAAGGTGTCCACACTCAGGTCTATAAAACCATTTGAGACATCATCAGAGGGAGTACAGGCAGGATACCCTATGTTATATATCTACTTGAAGGCAGCTGAACTAAGTTTAACTGCAGTAAAGTCAATTTAATCTGTGAAGGGATTTAGTTGATCAAAGATGGTGCCTAACTTCTCTGAGTGAACAACCATTTTTCTACATACCATGGTTATATTGACCAGATCTTCAGTGACTGTAATGGTAACTTAAGCATCCTCACACACCTGTAGTTAAGGAAAAATACATTTCTTTCTCCAAAAGCTGAAAACCACATCCAATGCATTTACAAAATTCTCCAAAGTGAAGCTGTCAGATAAGAAGTTCAGACAAAGAAAAACATATTAATGACCATCCACATAGGTTCTTTCCTTTTCTTAGTTGCATTCCAACTGTCTTTACTTGTAGCACAACAAGCTTCAGCAGTTAAACAGAAAGGATGAAGTAAGCATTAATTTCCTTGACACTGTGCATGTATGTATACATCCATTCTCATTTTTCCATGGAAATAAAGGACGACATTGATCTTAGAGTTGTTATATTTGGCTCCAACCCAGCTGAAGCCTGATCCAAACAGTATCCATGACTTCTTATCCAGCTTTTTCTTAAGAGTCATTGAAAGTCAATTAGAAAGAGTATTCAATCTACTTCTAGAGACATTGTCATGGAAATATCTCTTCTTCAGCCTAATAGCTCAGTGAATGATTGCTTTTACTACTGTTAATAGCTTTATGCAAAATATTTTTATTCACACATAACAAAGTACAGTGTGAAGGTAGCTAAACTTTTATCATAGAATGAGTATTAAAAATATTTATTTAATTATTTTTACCTCTTTTTATTTGGTTTATCAGTAAAGAAGTCTGTAAAATCATGTAGTTTCTAAGTTATTTCATATCGTCTTAACACGAAAACATTCACACACATGTTCATTTTTGTTGATTATAGGGGCTTCAGTTAAGTCTGTGTGCCCAGGAAGACTATGCCTATTATCTTGAAGGTCTTGCTCCACCATCTTGATCCTCAAAGATTAAACCACTGGCTTTATGAACATGCAGAAAACTTGTGGCAGTAGTTGTACCTCCTGAACTTTTCATTCATAATGTGTTGTATGAAAAATGGCTCTTTGAAGTTGTCAGGGGGCATTTTGTCTTTTAATAATAGCTCTGGACAGAGCCCTTTACTTACAGGACTTGAGCAGAAAGACCATGCAGAAACTCAAAGGCCAGCAAAAGTGTTTAATAAACAGCTTTCTGTTAGTAAAAAAGGATTAGAGAATAGAGGAGCTGAGGGCAGATAATTGTCTCTGAGATGCCAAACAGCAATCAGTAATTGGTGGCAAAATAAAATTTAGTTCACCTATGTGAACTAAAAATATTCTCAAGTTTTCCTTGCTGCCTGCAAATTGGTATTCTATTGCATAGTGCTCACTAGAGATCAACATTAAGCTCAGTCCACTCATGAGTTAATTCAATCTGAATCAGTCCCTCTTAGGAGGTGACAAAAGTGCCATGATTATATCTAGCCTTGATTCCTACACCCCAGTGTCAGTCCAACTACTTTTAACTGTTCTTGGACTGGAGATTATTGTTCCTTTTTAACATGCTTAGTTTACTTCAGTAGGATGATATAATTTAAAGAAGTATCAATTAATCAGTTTGAAGAATAAAATACAATTTTAAGCAATTTTGTCAGTCTATGGTGTTTACCTATGGTTTCTTATTAATATACTACTCACAGTGTTGGTACAGGTCAGACTTGCCTGCCAGTGTTACTAAAAACATTTTTTGGGATTCATTATTGGAATACTACAAAATTTGTCTCTTCTGGGACTTCTGTCTTCTGTCCAGATTTCTACAGGCTTTTCACATGTTTCAGACTACATATCATCTTCGGACATGTAAATATTCTTATGGTCTTCTATGTTATGCTGGAATAAACTGCAAATTACCTTCTGAGAATTAGCAATGGGATCATTTCTATAGACCTATTTATACTGTCTACACATGAAGAGATTATCCTATTAGTGAATTCCAAGTTATTATCAGTGCTGTGATACCAAGAACAACAACAATAAAATTGCTGCAGAAGACAGCAACACACTTGAACTCTATAAAATTCAAAGAAAAGAAAAATATCCAGATATTTCATACTATTTTATTACCTTGAAGTATAAACAAATTGAATGTTTAGAAGAAGAAGGGGTAGGCCTTCCTCTCTAATAGTACACTATTAGGCCTATTAGTCTGCTATTAGTTAAAGAGGCTCTATATTTTTTAAAGAATTCTTCCTAGAAATGTGTAAACATGTGATTCAATCAATATGTGTATTCACATACGAATTGCACAAAATGCCATTGTTCTATAGTGACAAAAAGTTAGAATTTGGCTCTGTATTTAAGAGAGATCAGCTAGTACAATACTGTAACAAGACAGATTAAATTTGTACCATCACAGTGTTTTGTTAAAGTCTTTATTGAAAGAATATTAATTTTTCTGGTATTTTTGTTCATCTTCCTGTTCTTGCACTTATCTTTGTCACATGAACAAGACATCTGAATTTCAATGCCCAACGTGGGTTCATGAGATATCACAGCATAACTAAGATGTGCTGCTTTCACCTTTTCAAAATTCAGTAATTCGCCTGTCTAAAGCTGTGGTTCTTTCTGGCAGCTGCCAACGCTGCAAGAATAGAGGAGACCAGTCAATCAAAGTCTAGAATAAGTAAAAGGTCAGAGGAATCAATACACTGCTGTCCTTCGCAGGCTGTGTGAGGTTCTAAAAACCCATTCATGTGACATGAAAAAGGGAAAATAACTGCGTGATTCATTCACACATCACGGGACAGCTTAACCATTTCTATTTTGCTTCTACTGTGGCAATGGTATGACTCTCTAAGGCTCTAACATATGAATGGACAGGTAAGTGGTATTCCTAGTAATCATAAAAATGGGTTGATTTGCAGTTAAGGAAGTTTTTTTTTTTTTCTTGTTTCCTATTGCTTCTATCAAGTTTGACCACTGACTTTAGAAATACAGCTTCAGGCTGGAAACTGTTCAGATGCTATGATGGCAAGGCTTGTGTTGGTATCTACACTCATAATCACTTTTCACAAAGGTGGGAAACATTTTAAGATGTTTATTAAAGCTATCCATATTTTTTCTCTAAGTGTTCTTCCTTAAAAAAACACAACTGTGATTTTGTCATATCCCCAGATATTCTGAAACTCTTAAATCATCTTATATGGAGGACTCACTTGTAAGATGTGACCAGCCTCAGCAGCAGGTTTGACTTCCATCAGTTGAAAGCCCATGAGTGAAAAAATGCATCATCACTGTTGATAAGGAAAATAAGAGCAAGACACTTGAACACAGACACTTCTCCAGTTCATGCTTGGTTGTAAACTTTAAGGACTTGAAATCACCCACAGGAAATAAAGAGCAGCTGCCAGTGCCAGGGAGAGGTGGCTCCCCCGCCCCTTACAAACTGTCTGGGCTTCTTCAAGCCTTTATCCGTTTCCACAAAAGACAAGGAGGACATTGGTATCCAGTTGCTGCATGTGTATTGCCCCAGAGACAGGTTACAACTACGACCCAACTCAGTGTGGATAGCACCAGGAGGCACTTCATGAGCCAGATGAGCTGTGGATCAGAAAAGCAGAGGGGAAGCATAGGAGAGGTGGAACAAACAACATAACATAATAGAAGACACTGGAGAGGAAACAGTGTGCAGTAAGTCACATCAGGGTATGCCTTGTGCCTACTCAGACTCCTCCAAAGACAACGCAGAACTTTGTGAGGCTTAGCAACAGCTGCCCAGCTGGAGGTCAAGGTAGTTGCCTACAGCTCTGTAACTAAAATTATGGAAAATTTAGGGGAGGCAAACTGTGTCAACAGAGATACAAAGGAAGGAAAAGCATGAAAGAGTGAAAATAGAAACTAACTTTTAGGCATTAAAAATGTTAATATTTTTATTGTAGAGATTGTACCTAGTGACTGCAGTCAAGACTGGTTTTCTTGTTCTTGGTCCTGTAAAAATTCATTGAGAATTTGATTGTACCCTAAAAAAAGAATTAAAAGACAAAATACATGGGAACAGAGTGTTATAAGGAAAGTAAATGGTTTGTTGAAAGTTTCAGAGAAAGTTTGCTACAATAGTTTGCTTGTAAAAAAATTATTTTCCATAATACTTTTCTTCACCAGTATAGTACTTGATTGTCACTGAAAGGCAGGAGAATAAAACTCCTTAACAACAATGTAGCATTAATGATGATCAATAAGGCTTGAATATTTGGACAACTGTCATTCATGCTGCATTAGGTACTGTGACTATACAAGTCTGTAGTCTACAGGTGCTGACTGTTGATGCTTCATTGGTGTCAAAGTTAGTGCCTGCTGGTTGTTTAGAGTAGTCCAGCAAAGCATGCAGTAGGAAGGAAAAAAATGTAAAAAGAGACACCATCATTTAGTAAAGATCCCTGAAAAAAAAAATCTAATAAACTTCACATAAAAGTAGCAGAAATATCCACTTTTAAGGGATTTGCAATGATGCTGAAGAACACAGGAAATAGAAAAGTTAACAGCGGCTGCTGAAGATGGCAAGGAGAGCAAAGTCTGATGTCACCTCCATCAGCCAAATTATTTCATATTGTCTGCAGACTAATGAAGCTTACAAACTTTTGTGTTCATGTTATGCCTTCCATTACTCCAAAATCTTAAACTTTTGTATTGTGTCCCTTAGGCTCACCCAGTGCTGGGTGTTTCTGGAGGTTATGGCAAAAGTGTAAGTTTAGATAGATTATGAAAAGGAAAACTGTAGTAAGGAACTCTGGAGTTGTCTGAACAGAAATTGCTATGCATGAGAGCACCCTCAAGAAGGATTTGGGGGAGAAAAATTCTGGGAAGTGCTATCACAGCGTGAAATAGGTACTTGATGGCATGACAAGTTTTAAGATAATTCCACAAAAGTGACCAAAGCAGACAGTTTGGAAGTGTCAGAGCTATGAAGATCCCTTCTGATGTGATGATGGAAGAGGAGCCTGGAGAAAGAATCAGAGCCAATGCTTACGTCTTAACAGTAATTTCAGCAACATGTCTTTAGCAGCACAAGGACTGTAAACATCTCCCCGGTAAATTCTGACCTTTCACACCAAGTTCATTTCCAAGGGGTAAGTCTCTTGGGGCAATGTCATCAACTTTGCTCCTGAGAAAGAATTATTTTTACAGCTGCTCGGAGGAGAGATTTGTCTCTGTTAGAAAGGGAGCCTTCCCTCACTAGGGGAAGCTAGCAGACTTTGAAAAGGGCACCAAAGGGACCACTATCAGAGTCTAAGGACTGGTAAATAAAAATAAAAAGCAATAAGTATTACCTACTACACATGGACAGAGAGGAATTAATTACAAATGATTGCCCTAAATCATTTTCCCATGGTGGAGCCATGGCAGTATTACCTCCTCTGCTCTCAGACTGTTACATTTTTAAGTTTGAGCTCATGTTCAGGATCTCTTTAGATGACAGAGCACCTGCTACCTGACTACGTGATAAATGAAGCACCATCATCTTAACACAAGCTGAGCTCATTTGATGAGATTTGCTGGGCAAATGTAATGAGACCTTCATTGTAAAATCTCCTGAAGTTTACTTTTCATTAGTTACCTTTATTCAGGTGCATGAATCTGACATTGACATTTGTAAGGTGACAGCTTTTGAATAAGCATCAGCATGGTTGCCTCTCTTCACACTTGCATGCAGAAGCGCACACAAGTGCTTTTGGAGAAAATCTGTTTGCGTTGTGTGAGGCACTGTCATAATTGGGACAGTGAAGTAGGTGAATCACTGCTTTATTTTACAATGACAATTTTATGTTATTTTTTCTTTTTGAAACTGCTGTGCAGGCCAATCGTTCCCAAAATCAAAAGTAAGGTAATGGTTTTAACATTATACATGCTGCTGACAAAATATTATGGCTCCGGTTCTTATGATATTGCTGAGAAAATGCTTACTAGAGTGATAACCCCCATTTCTAGGGTAACAGATAAAACTTAAGTTACAAGGGACCTCTGGAGATCAGTTAGTCCAATATCCTGCTCAAAGCATGCCTAAGTTTGAATTTAGGTGAGGTTGATCAGATCCGTAATAAGTTTAAAAAACTTCAGATGGGCATTCCAGATTGATGGAATGATCAGGTTTTTCACTTATATCATGTACATCTCAGGTAACCTGCAATTCCTTTAAAAATGCTGCTCCTTGGAGATACGTCCTTGGATAACTCATGTTTGTTAATCAACACAAAATCAGAGGGAAAAGCTGGGGAGATCAGGGGTAGATGGAAGAGGTCCTGAGGAAGGAGATACAGATGGGGGCAGGGGCTGGAGGAGCAAAAGAGGAAACTACCAGGGAACAGAAGAATGAGTAAACTTGCACTGCTGCTGAACCACTTGATTTTTTTTTAAGTGGGCAGACTGCTGATACATGTGCCAAAATACAGTTTTCTGGAAAACCAAGACAAAACTTTGTGGGTTTGTTTTTGGTTTGGTTTGGTTTTTGTTTCCTTTTGCTGTTGTTGCTATTTTTTTTTTTTGTTTTGTTTTTTGTTTTGTTTGGTTGGGGTTTTTGTTTGTTTGTTTGTTTTGTTTTGTTTTAACATGTTTAAGCAATATAAAAAAATCACTATGGTCAAGAGCACAGAACACCTCTCACCTTGGTTCCTGCCCCCTGCTTCTTTCCTATTCTCTCTTTTTGAGTGAGTGTACATTGCATAGTGAATCTGGGAGTTACTGATTTTTGTAGGCGGATTTGGATCCCTACTGAAGAAAAAAATTTAAAAAAGCATCTCTATGCTGTGATTTAAACAGAGAAAGGGCTGGGATCTGCCAGTACAGAGATCAGCTCCCAGTGCTGGGCTCTTGGATGGGGAAAAGGTGTTGTGACTTCAGTGAAGGAGGGACGTAATCCCCCACAAAGCCTGCCTGTCCAGGTATGGAGCTGGGAACTATGACCATGAAGGATATCATCACTGGAATTAGAGGAGTTACAAGTTTAACAGAAAACCTTAAAAGGTCCTCTTCAGGAAGATATATGGTTTTGAAGCTGAGAGTGAAAAAGCTGGTATGGTATTTCAGAAAGGAGTCATGTGGGAGTGCACATAGAAAGGAAAACCTATAAGCCATTTGGTTAAGCAAATCCTGGGAACTGACCCTAACTGAACTTCTGAGTGCTTCCACGTTTGATCATCATTTGATCAATCTGTATAAACAATCTTATTTGAATTTGTAAAAGGAAGCAAAATCAAAGCCTGAAACACCATCCTTAACATCCGTCTCCTGCTGAGCTTTTTTATTTCCTCCCACATAGTACTTTGGATCAAAATGCTTCGGAAAAGATGAGCAGTAATATCTGGGCACGAGGATGAAAGAGATGCCTGTTCCCAAACTGACAATCAGGACTGTGTGTTTTTGTTCAAACAGAAGACATATTGGCTACTGTGAGACTCAAGAAGAAGGTTCTTAATGGTCTGCAGGGGTTTTTGAAGACTGTATAAACATGAAAAAAAGGCAGTAACTTTGTTTAGTGAAATAGAAATAATTCAGTGGTACAGATGAATCATGTTACTTTGGCTGTAAGAGGAACAGAAGGGGTCTTAATAAGGAAGAATGCAATCAAAAGTCTTCTGCACTAAATTTTACTAAGCTAAAGCAATAATATTATTTCAAAATTGGTAGAAAACAAGTTTATATGCCTCTTTTGCTATAGTATTGTATGCTCTTATAGCCAGAAGATCCCACAGTGATGTTGGCTTATACATTTGGATAATTTAAAGCTCAGTCAGTACTCAATAATTTTACCATCAAGTAAATTTTTACCCCGAAAAGCTGTGTAGTAAGTATTAGATAACACTTATGAAAGTATTTCATTTTAATATTTTGCGTAGTACAGAAAACATTATTTTCTTATTTTCTCATTTATGTTCTTGAAAAGGCAATGCTTATTTCCGGTGTACAATACCTATATACAGAACAAGTGTATTACCATTTCTATGGGAAGTATATATAACTTAATAAAATGATTCTCTGAGATGTGCCATTGCATGTAATATTTGGCTGACCCTCATGACAGAATAATCTCGCATAACTTCATCCCTTTAAAAGTTAGTTGCTTAGTTGTGTATTCTCCCTCTGGACTCGTTGGATAAACACGAGCAGTTCTAGGAGACAGTTAATCTAAATTAATCTAATCCATTTTAGACATTTACCTTAAGATGAAATTATTGTCTTCAGCAGTACCTCTGAGAACAGAGGCATTCGATATTTCAGAGTTTCAGCCATCTAAATTTAGGTGAAGTGAATTCCTCCTTAGGGCCTAATATGTCATTTTATTTTCTTTTTCTACATGTTTTCCCATTTCATGCTTCAGATTTTCCACTTATAATAATGTCAAGTGCAAGAAATCGTGGATTCATGATAACAGGTTTTTTACATGCATAGTCATGACAGTCCAATGTATTTATGCTCTCCTTTTAGGAGTTACTTAGATCATACAATGATCTGCAACGGAAAGTAAGAACAACAGCATCAGAACTTGCCACTAAAAATCTTTACATGAATATAGCATACATTTTGGAATGCACTAACTCTTCAACATTTGCCTTGCAGGAGTTCAATCTTTATTTTTACCTTTGCACATATTTTTAATGCTATTTCAGTCCTCACACTTGGTAGTTGAGGCAGAAGATATGGAATAGTTAACTACTACTTTTCTTGCTGCTGCCATAACATTTTTGAGCAGCTGTGGACACTTGCATACCATTTTCTCTGCCTGACAGCAAGATCAGTTAGCTGTTGCTAGCTCATCTATCTTGCTGCCTCATTCTTGCACAACAGTGGGACTTTCATACTATTCTTTTTATCCTGACCCTGACTATTCATCATGAAGGTGGAAATAATGGCCCTAATGGCTATCAAATCCCTTCCCTGCTTCCCCCTTGACATTCGATGTAACTCTTTTATTCCCTTGACCATGCAGACACAAAAATGTCCCAACAGCAAGTAACTGTCCATTCCTAAGCTCACTTGATTTTGATTATTTTCCTTTTCTTCTTCCATCCTTGCCTTAGAGGAAGAAAATAACAATGGAAAAAGCAGCAACACAGTCAAGTCCAGTGAGTTTCCATTGTTCAGGATGTCCTTGAACCAGCCAATTCCCATCCCCCGCTCATTTATTATTCATTTTGTTTGGATGATTAAATAAAGCCGAAAAGGTTATTTTGTTGGAAAAGAGCCTGTATTAATTGTATAAAAGCTGTCACTGTTCTGTTTTGGCTTAGTCTCTTCTCTGGCTCCCAGTAGCTAGCTGCAGTTCCTCTTTCGCTGAATTTCTAGCTTCAGGCACCTTTCTTGTCTCCAAGATCCGTATCTTTTTTGCTTTTCAAAAGTGAACATGACATCACTGAAGCTGGAGCAATTCCCCTGGCTGTGAAGCCTTCATACTTGTTTTGATATTGTGTGCCTGATGAAGCCTGCTTTCTGCTTTTTCCCCTCTTGTCTACCATGGCAGTGGGAGATACCTGAGGCTGGGGGAACTTGGAGGTAGCTCACCTCATACGGGTGCTTCCTTCGTGTGAGAATAGCGATGGGAAAGGGATTTCCTTATTGACTAGAAGTGAAAGACCACGTGAATTGTTTGACTGACCATTGCTGTCTCCTTATTTCCTTGCATGCCTGTATCGATTTGCAGTCACCCATGCTTGCTCCATCAGCTCTGTTGAGCAGGGAAGGTCTTTGTGTGTTTATAATTACTAATTAAATCCTGAGCTTTTTGAAACAAATGCACTAGTGAATGTAAAGAAAATAAGTGAAAGGTATTTTATTTTGAAATACTGAGCATTTTTTAAGTGCAGAATATAAAAACAAAATACTTTATATAACTACATAGCATTTTCACTCTCTTAGAGCAGAACAGAACTAACTGGGCAGAAGAACCTGGTGTTTCTTCCTACTTTGCCAAAGCTTTTGAAATTACATTTTTTGGACAAGAAAAACTGATTAGGCTCTTTTGTTCCACACAGGTGGTAATGATGCCATTAGAAATTAATTAACACAAAACAATTTTTGGAGGTATTTTAATAAAAATACTTCCTGTGTTGGATGTTGGCTGGTAGTTTCTATCCCACTAGATTATTTGCAATTTAAAGTCACAGACTATTTAAGATCTAGCAAAGAAAAAAAAATAAAAATATTTCATCCCCAAAGTTTTAATGCAAGAATCATATACACATATGGCATAACAGAAACAACAAGAACACAGATAAATCTATCATGTGATTGTTCCAGAATACTACTTTTGGTTGCTTTTTTTATTTGCTAGTTTCAGGGTGAAGGAGGGCTACATCATCTTGACCACACTGAAAAACATTATCCTTGATTAGAACAGAATGATGAGCTCCTCCTGAGAAATGCATTCTGAAATAAGAAAAAACATCACTGCTCTTGGGTTTGTTTTTTTTTTTTGTTGTTGCTTCTCAGCATGATCTTGATTTTGTTCAATGTATAATACTCCTTCTACAAAACATGTTGATAATGTGACATCCTTTTGACATATTGAATTGTGAAAACATTGCTATCAGCATTTATGGGTTCACTAGTGTATACATAATTGCGTGTAGATATTGCATTATTATATCAATGAAGGCAAAGACCTTTCTACAGCTTTCTCAAGTGGATGATATATTGCTTCTGGCCATGGAGTTGTTTGCAGTGCCAGCATGCAGTCTATAGATGGATCAATCAAGTATGCTAACAAGCAGAGTTCTTATATAGAATAGCTGCACTTAGCCTGAAAATAATTGGTTTTGACAATGTTGTAAATTTGACACGTTATGACCTTGCTTACGATCCCCTTCAACAAAGAGTAATGTGTGCTTGCCTGCTGTATGGTATTGCCTCTCTGCTGTGAGGAGGCAGAGGGTATTTGAAGTTTTGGCATGACCTGTGAAGACTGAGAGGGGGGTGCAGCCTAACCACACCTGTTTCATCACTTCCCTGTTACTGGAGTGGAGGGCAGGGGGGTATGGCAAGAGAGCTGAGCCTAAGGAACCCACAAGCCTCATTTTTGTTTGGAGGAAGAGGTGAACAGAAAAATGGTCTTTGGTTTTGGGGTTATTGTAACTACAGCAGGTCTGTTCTGAGGGTGAAATTGAGCAAACTGAGTTAACTGACATCTTGCTCTGGATTTGTGGTTTAATTTTGATGTAATTGGAAACAAAAAAAAAAAACACCAAAAAAAAAAACCCACCAAAAACAGAACAAAAAACACTCTCCAAAGCTTTTGACAGACTAAAAAAATGAGTGATGAAAATGTCATTTTTATCTTGCATGAAACTTTCATGAAGATTTAAATATTTATTTCTCAAATAAAATGGCATTGAACTAAAATTCCAAACAGTCTATTCCAGATATTGTAGCCTAGTTTTCTGACAGGAAATTGGGGACGATGAATACAAACTTCGATTATTTCAAACATGCCATTTTGAGAACATGTTTTGAATCAACACTTTTTGTTTTCTATCTTGGGGACTCAGTTAAGCAGGCAAACTAAAATTGTGGCCTCATGACTGTTGTACTGTATCTTTTCTGTTAACTAAATGTACACAATAAGGTTACTCAAATAAAGTTATATACCCAAAGATGAGCTATTAGTTCTCCTAATTTGGTAAGATCTGATGTTTATTTTTTATATTTTTAAATTTATTTTTGTTGGACACTGATATGAATAAAAGTGGCCTGTCAAAGGAATTACTTTCAGTGTTCCAATAGCTGGGTTTTGAAATTTTATTTAGTTTTTTTTGCAGTTTTCCTAGTTTTCACAGTCTATGAATTTCAGTTGTTGTGCAATGTCAGACTTCATTTATTACGGACATGACAGAGATTAATAAAATGCCGGACAAGCTATAACTGACAAAAATTTTGGAAGCTTCCCTGTAAAATTGAATGAAGTGGAGATAGAAATTGAAGACATGGAGATAACAATTGACGGACAGAGTCTATTCCAATCAAGAATATCAGAGGACTGTAGAATACTGCAGAATGCTGTGAAATTGAATTGATCACCTGGAAAATAAAGTTAGAGTAAGAAATATCAGGTGTGAGGGCTGAAGAGGCTGAGCTAATCTTTTCTGAGAGGGTTATGAGAACCAGAAAGGGGATATCTTTCATCTTGTTTAATGTATGCCATACATTGCCTGTCATAGAATCATAGAATCATAGAATAGTTAGGGTTGGAAAGGACCTGAAGATCATCTAGTTCCAGCCCCCCTGCCATGGGCAGGGACACCTCACACTAAACCATCCCACACAAGGCTTTGTCTAGCCTGGCCTTGAACACTGCCAGGGGTGGAGCACTCACAACCTCCCTGGGCAACCGATTCCAGTGCCTCACCACCCTAACAGGAAAGAATTTCCTCCTTATATCCAATCTAAACTTCCCTTGTTTAAGTTTTAACCCATTACCCCTTGTCCTGTCACAGCCTGCCTCTCTCTGTCACAGCTTTAGTGTCATCAGTTAGAAAACACAGACATAGTATTTGTACAGTGTGTTTCTTTCAGCCTCCAGTAGACAAACATTAAAATTCATATAGGAAGCTAAAATTAGAAATGGCATGATTTTAAGCAATGCAAAATGGTGAAATTGCAAATTAAGTGAAGCCTATTGGCTGAACCAGAATTCATATCTCTAATGGAGCATTTAATACCATTTTGTAAGGAAAAGCCTGTACCCAGCTCTAAAAAGTAAGAAAAAGAATAATTCCTCACCTTACATTTTTCTGTGCTGTGTCAAAGTTTAACTTGTTAATGTTAACTTGCCAGGGCCTTAGGTTCATGTATTTCTGCTGCCTCCAGATACGCGGAGCATAAAGATAAGATGAACTATATATGGACTGCAAAAAAAAATGGTTTTGATTCAGCCTCTGAAAGGTTTATTTTCAGTAATGTAGATTGTCATTGTCTTTCCTCTTAATTCTTAACTGCTATTGTCACAGAGCTCATTTAGCTGAATTTATATGATGTGATGAGTTAGTATTACATTTATTACCATAATTATCATGTATGATTAATCTTGCTTATTCTGGAAATTCATGCAAGTTTCTTACTAGAGGGCATACTTCAAAGTTTTAATATTCATGTATAAGGCAGCTGGCCCAAAGACTGAAAACAATTAATCTGGACTAAAGGTGTCTGTGGCAAATTAAAGATAGGTATGCTGGGCTGGCTTCAATATTCAGTGTTGATTGAGGTAGATTGAAGATAGATATAGTGTGAAGTCAGAGGGCATGGTGATTGCTAGAGCTGTACACATCAATTCAATGCCACCCAATGAGGTTTTAAACACTTTATTTTCATATTTGCCTGAAACAATATAGCACTTTTTTTGGTCCATGCCTAAGCTCACTTAGGCACTCTTGCAGATGTCATTTGTTCTGGCCATGCACAGGATCTCCAGGTAGAAACCTGCTGAAATGATCTCAGTGCAGGATTTGACTAAATAAAGTTCTGTAATATAAGTGATTGAATTTCCTCTAGGTGATCACAAAGATTTACTCCAGCCATCCCAACATAATCTATGGGCTAAAATAATCGTTGATCTATCAATATTATCTAGTGCTGATATTTCTATTTTTTGTGATTTGGTGCTTCTTTGAATAAATTCTGATGACCGTGTGCGTATGAGAACAGCAAGACAGTATCTTCCTCTTCCATCTGTATTATTATGTACGAAGTGGGGATTTCCCAACTGCACAGGCTAAGTAGTTTTGCTTTTGCTGACAGGAGAGAAAAAAAATAACAAGAAAAATCTCGAAAGTTGTAGCCTACACCAGCAGAGCATTTTCCAGTGGAAATGGCATCACTTGCATAAGCTGTAGACTATCTATTAAGCCTGACTTTTGCATCGCATTTTAGTAACCTTACCTGTTTGTACAACACTAACTTCTGAACTTCTGGTAGGCATACTCTGAGCCTGCATGCAGACTTTCCCAGCTGAAGTTTATTTGGAAACAAGCAAACCGCAATGAATTTGACCCCAAAGAAGGAATTAGGATAGAATTGCCAGTAGCTGCTTGTTTGTGGCCTCCTTATGAGTGAGTGCATTGCCCACTAGGAAGCCTACCTAAACTAGCAGAGGGGATTAAAAATTATAACTAGAAATAACAAGAAAAGCAAAACCACAGACTAACTCTGAAGAGGTATTGGGGTGTTTTCTTTATTGCCATGTTTGTATAAAGAGTGAGTTACCTGAGTATTGCCACATGTAGTTGCTTTGCTTTTCACTGCTTCTGCTCTGTGTGTTTTGAATGTATTTCACTCCTTTTCTGTGGAAAACAGAGAAAAAATTGCTTACCATCCCACTGGTATTAATTTTATTTTCATGACGGGAACTGTTTGACACTGTCTATTAATCTGTTTAGTTCTGATTTGTTTCTTTTGCTGTTTGTTGTGAAATTAGACTTCTTACACTCAAACGGTTGACTTTTACAAAATATGCTTAAGGTACAAAATACACTAGTATCAAACCAGGAAAACATTTGAAAGTCTCATGTCCCGGAGAACGGCTTTTATGTTGTTTTATATCTGCTCTGCATTATGAAGTGTTGGTTTATACAGGCTTGCTAAATTATTTCAGTCATAGTTTTACCTGCATTTGTTCTCTGTGGCTGCTAAAAATTGAAAATGCCTCCAGGCAACTATTTTACAGGCTAGGACTTTTGTATTGTCTGTGACAGTAGATTTCAAGATCTTCACTCAGATAACTCCCTCTTCTTGCCACATAGAACTATATATTCTTTTTTGGAGGGTATAGCTGCAGATCTCACACATACAGAATCATGGAATCATAGACTATTTAGGGTTGGAAAGGACCTCAAGATCATCTAGTTCCAACCCCCCTACCATGGGCAGGGACACCTAACACTAAACCATCCCACCCAAGGCTTTGTCTAGCCTGGCCTTGAACGCTGCCAGGGATGGAGCATTCACAACTTCCCTGGGCAACCCATTCCAGTGCCTTACCACCCTCACAGGAAAGAATTTCCTCCTTATATCCAATCTAAACTTCCCCTGTTTAAGTGTTAACCCGTTACCCCTTGTCCTATCACTACAGTCCCTGATGAAGAGTCCATCCCCAGCATCCCCATAGGCCCCCTTCAGATACTGGAAGGCTGCTCTGAGATCTCCATGCAGCCTTCTCTTCTCCAGGCTGAACAGACCCAACTTTCAACTTTCTCAGCCTGTCTTCACAGGGGAGGTGCTCCAGCCCCTGATCATCCTTGTGGCCCTCCTCTGCACTTGTTCCAACACTTCCATGTCCTTTTTATGTTGAGGACACCAGAACTGCACACAATACTCCAGGTGAGCTCTCATGAGAGCAGACTAGAGGGGCAGGACCACAGGACCACCTCCTTCGACCTGCTGGTCACGCTCCTTTTGATGCAGCCTAGGATACAGTTGGCTTTCTGGGCTGCGAGCGCACACTGAAGCCGGCTCATGTTCATTTTCTCATCAACCAGCACCCCCGAGTCATTCTCCACAGGGCAGCTCTGAATCCCTTCTTTGCCCAGTCTGTAGCTGTGCCTGGGATTGCTCCCACCCAGGTGTAGGACCTTGCACTTGTCATGGTTGAACTTCATAAGGTTGGCATCAGCCCACCTCACAAGCATGTCAAGGTCCCTCTGGATGGCATCCCTTCCCTCCAGCATATCAACCGAACCACACAGCTTGGTGTCATCGGCAAACTTGCTTAGGGCGCACTCAATCCCTCTGTCCATGTCACTGACAAAGATGTAATATCACATAAATATGTGATATCACATACAAAAATAAGGTGTCAACTAGGAAGACAAGTCTTACCGAAGATCTCCAAACCCTTGATTCTTGTGCCCAGCAGACAAAAAGTGGTTACAGGAACATTGTATCCTCTTCCAATCTCTCCAGTGCAGCAGTATCTAAGACCTTAAGACTTTCTGGAAAGGGAAGATTGCTTTAGCAAGCAGTTCTCTACTGTCCTGCCTTTGTTTGCAATGATAGGACAGTAGAGAACAGCTCAGGAGCTGCTTGTTAGCTTGGGTTCTTGAATGCCCCTTGAATTTTGGGATTTCACTGACATTTACAAAAGCTAATAGTGAAAGCTCATCTAAAATATACATGTGCAGCATTTTGTGAATATTTTACACAGCAGCTGGGTTGCACTAGATCTCACAAATTCAAACTGAGCTCTGGCGTTTTACAAAAATACAGTCATTTTAACCTTAGTTCATAAAGTTGTCATGTCTGCTTTTGAATAGGATCTGAAGCAGGAATGCAGAGCATTCAATGCCACTTGTTACCCTAGAATCATGGAACATGGGGATTTTCAAAATTATTCCTGGTCAATTTGTAGACAATAGGAATATGAATATGAGTTTAGGCAGCTGTCCCCTGCTCCCCTGCCTGAACTCTCAAACCTTTGGCAATTAAGCTACTGCTAGCTTGAACTAGTCATAGTGAGTGAGTCCTGAAGGCTGACGGAAGTTGAAGTCACTGTTTCTAGGGAAGAAGGAGTGCTATAAAAAGAAAATGGATATACCAAACTCACTTTACATCACATATATTCTTAGTACTCACTATTACACATCTTTCCTTCAATAGGCAAAGAGCTAATAAAAGTAACACAAAGTTGTAGACCAAAATTATAATGCTCCAGGTTAGTCCATAACAGTCCATGTACCTTCAGATTTTATTGTAAGATGGCCGTATTTTAGCAGAATGCTTTTAACACACTGAAATTCTGTGCTGTGAAGTGTGAAACATTTATTTTAATTATTCATTGCTCCATTGGAAGAAAAAATGTTGGTAAATGTGTTTTAGGAATTGTCAGTTCAAATAATCAGCTCTGCTTCTTTATCAAGGAATGCACTTTTGCAAAAGTGAAAAAATCTGCTGTGTGGCTGTCAGGATGCTGAATGTGGTGCTTATATGGGGTGGCACATATGCACCATTGGGTTCGGAACCCCTTAATTCATTGTGATTTGCTACTCTGGGGAATTTGCTACATTTTCTGAATGAGAAAGCACATAGTATTATAGGGTCATGTTCTGCCCCTTGCTATATTTGTGTCAGCACTTTACTCAACTGAGAGCAAGACAGTATTAGATCCACTGTATGCCTTGCATTGTGCTAGAGGTTATGCCAGATCCTTGATTCAAGTCCAGTTTTTAATGCAAGAGCCTGTGCCAATAATACTGACTTTTCAGGAAACTCAGATCACAAGCAGTGACCCTTGTAAGACTTCAGGGTTTGGGGTCTCCACTGTGGCACTGGGGATGGCCACTGCTCCTGTCCCCAGGGGAGTCCATGGGCTGTGAGGGGACATCATGTACAGAAAGAGGTGCACTTTGAGGTTGCTGCTGTTGTGTAGGAAATCCTGGCTGCCTCGGCATATCTCCTCTGTTCATGCACTGGGCCTGTGGACTGGGAAGGAGTGTGGTTTGATGTCCACATGCTCTGATAGACCCCACCAATACAATGGTCTTCTGATAAGAGTGCAGGCTGCTGCCTTTGAGACTCTGTCTCAGGCCAAACTTCTGTGGTTGCTTCTCAGTTGAAACATTAAGAGAAAGCCACATTTATTACTCACCACCAGTCATACCAGACTGAGCTATTGGTGTCCTTCTTGTGCCAGTTATCCTTGATATGGTTCCCTTATATACTGGATATGGTTCCCTTCATCTTCCTGAAGCCAAAAGTTGTTCTTCTTTATGGGATGCAACACATTCATAAGGCAAATAAATCATAAGCATTAGCTATGCATGAGGTTTTCACAGTTATTAATTGCATTTTTGACAGCAGAATATTTGTGATATCCCTCTTTTAATCTACTTAGTTTAAGAGATATAAAGAACCTTAGTTAAAAAGCATAAAGTAAAAGACCTACAGTTAAAAAGTATTGTCTAAGCCATTCTTTATGAAAATAATAACAATAAAAATCTCTGTGAGAAAATGACAAATTATCTTGTGTATGTAATAGGTTCTTAGTTTGATAAGCAGCAAATAAATCTAATTAAACCTAATGGAAATTCATACTTCACTCCTGGAACTCTGCCAGTCGAAAGGTGAAAAATTTCTCCAGACAATAAGTACAGTAGCTCTGAGAAAAGATAGTAGCAAATCTATTAATAAATGGAATGGAGTTTATAAAATCCATTAGCAGTGCATAACCCAGAATAAAGGTTTATTGAGTTCATGTGTTCTTTGCCTCCCTCCCCTTCTCCTTTCTTCTATAAATGTTGCATGTTATTTTAAAGAATTACCACAAAGATCAAATGAATATTCTCATGCTGAAGGACTGTCAATATACTTTTAGGTGTAAAACTGAAATATAGGAAATTCAGGTAAAATGAATAGGCGGAAGTTGATTCCACCTAGCTTTATACACTGGAGCAACAGACATAGACTCCAGAACATCTAACATCAGCTAGAGTGCTGTTTGAAGAGAGTGACCTAGACCTTAGGAGGTTAGGTGATTTCAGGATATATCTAGTTCTTTCCGTGTACTCAATGACAAGATGAAATGCCATACGTTAAAAGTAGCTTTCATGTTTAATGTATTTATTTGCCTGTTTGCATTTTCGATGGAAATACACTTCTTTTTTTGCGATCAGTACAGCAGTACCTATGTGTTTACAGATTACTCTTGTTTTTAATCTCAACACATCAGAAAAGGATTTCTCTTATTTCTACATCTATATAAGGCATGCATGCAGGTGGTGTTACATAAAGAGGTGTTTGTCAATTTCATTCATTTTTAGGCACATATTTTTGTTTGGCATAAATCATTATGTCATAGACTTTACTGTTGATGGAGTTATTTGTTTTTCATCTGGGAGTGTTGCATTTATGCTGTTAGTTGATTTTCATTTTCAATGAGCTGTTTGCTACAGCTAAGAGCATACATTGTAATTTCACTTCATGTGTATATACATAAGTAAAATAAGCAAAATATCACCAATAATTCTGAATTACACAGCATTCAGTCTTAAATCTGTGGTATTTTTTTAAACAAAATGACTTTAGAGTCTTGGATTGTGATAGTCATTTTCAATATTTTTTATTTTCTTATTCTGAGTAACAGAAGTTTCTGCCTTCAGTTACAACATAAATGAAAAACAAAAGGATGTCAGAAACTGGGCTGTAGTAAACATTTGCTCCACTACCTATAGCAAAACTCAGAAAATAAAAAAGAAATACTCCACTATAGTGGAGATGAAGCAACCACAGGTATCAGCTTGATGCATTAGAAACATCAAAGTTTCTGATGGAGCCATGATTTTAAATTCACTGAATGTTTTGGCAGGTATTAACATCCTAACCAACCTTCAATAAAATGTATGTTATATTAAGTAAAGATATGATTCTGAAAAGTGGAACTTAGTGTGTGTGGTATCTTTGTTGGTAAGATATATTAATATCCCTTCAGGACACTAAGAACATACATAAGGGTAGATGTGTTCCCAGACTGTGCCTGGGACATAAGATGGAACTCAGTCTAAGCTATGGACTAACATCAAGTCAAAAGACCATCCACTGAGGAATGAGTAAATTGTGTCTTTAGTAGAGATTATTAATACCTCCAGCAGCTAACATCTTAAAGAGACACACAAATCACGGAAAAAATTCTTATACATTCACAAGTTCTTGTCAAGTGAGTGAGGCAATAAGGATCAACAGACCCTACAGCACTGAGATGGAAGGTGAAGATCTTCTCCTGGTTTCTTCTGTAGAATTAGAAAAAGATTGGCGTATGCTGTGCCTTTCAGTGTCTTGTGCAATAACAGTCAATAAAAATCATTGTTGGACAGTTGTCATGTTTGGCCCTGAGATGAAGACCAACATAGCTTCTTCTGTGGAGCTACTGGAGTACAATAGGGATTTTTGCCATTGGATTTACTAGAAAGTAAATCTGGAAAAAAAAGCCAGAACTGTCTTACAGAGAATTTGTGAGTTCACTCTGATAAACTGAAATGGCTGTAAGGTGTAAAGTTACATGGAAAATCTTTTAAGAGAGGAGATTCAGCCTGGTTCTGCAGTTTTAAAAGACAGGAAAAGATTCTAAACCTGGATAAGCCTTGTGATGGACACTATACAGCATTTATCAATTAAGTGATACACGGATTACAGTTTAGTCCATTTTCAACATAGCTTCCTCTGCAGGAACTATCAGGTGAAGAAAAGTCCAGTGGGCTTCTGCTACCAGAAGACCAGTATCAACTTGAGCAGCTGGTAAAATGTCATGGGAAAGACATGCAATAGAGACAAAACATGCAGAATTTATCTCCTCAAACATGGCTAAGAACAGTTTCTCATGACGCTTGAAACAAAGTCATGAAAGATGAAGAGCAACAAAAATTCTGAATAAATTTGGATGGAAAAAATATTTTTGTGATAATGTGAAACTATCTTGATGAACTCTGTGAGCACGTAAAGAGTTAAATTTATATTAGGCTGAGAAATTTCTCATTGACCTCAGACTAGCCAATTTTTCTTACAGCAGTTTTCCTGATGGTGACTTTCCATATCACTGGAGCTTGCTTTAGGTTCAAAGCATAATAAAGGCTTCCTTGTTCACATTGGATCATATTTCTGGCAATGTTATAAGTTGCATAATACTTTCAATAATGGAAATCATTTTCTTGTGGAAAATATTACCCCAGGGAGTATAGATTGCTGCAGTTAGGTTCATCTGAAAAGTCTTTTCTCCTTCCAACTAAGAATTTTTTCGTTTCCTACAAAATCTGACATTTACCGCTAAGCAAGGAAAGCTTGATCAAGAAGGCACTTATAAACCATGGACAATGTATCTCAGTTTAGCAGGACTATTGTAATCCACAGTATGGAAAATCCAGAGGAAATCTGGGCTCTAGGCTGTCACAGAGAGATGACAATCACAGAGCAGAGCCATCTGGAGTACTGTGTAGGAGTTAGGGATAAGTAAATTTTCAGTGCCCAAAACGTTACTTGAAGGCAGGTAGGAAATTACTTTAGGAAGTGATCTGGGGAGTGGTGGTTGAAGCAGTCCTGCAATGAGGAGAGAAGCTCACTAGAGATAAGCCTGGGGTCCAGTGTTTGAGGGATGATGTGCTAGTGAGGTTCTTCAGTCTTCTGTCTCAGTGGAGGCAGGGGATGGAGATCCATGCGACAGCAAAGGCACAGGGGTTATTGATGTGTTAGAAACCATAGAAGCACCTGAGAAAGGTCGTGTAGGAATTAGAGCTTCCCCCCCAAAAAGGTGGTGGGATCAATATCCCAGCTAAAGTGCATCTGCAGCAATGCACACAGCATGGGCAACAGGAGGATCTGGAAGCCATTGGACAGCAGAAAAACTATGACATTGTTGCCATCATGGAAACATAATGGGAAGACTCACACAGCTGGAGTGCTGCAACTGATGGCCATAAACTCCTCAGAAGGGACAGGTAAGACAAGGAATGAGACACAGAGGGGTAGCCCTGTATGTTAGGGAGTGTTTTTACTGTCTACAGTTTAATGATGGAATTACTGGAATTTAATCATGCAATAATTAAAAATACCTTTTGCCTAATAATACATTCCACCAGGCAACCAGAAAACATTTTTTTCAGAGAGCAGCAAAGTATATTTTAGCCTGAAGAGGTTAAAGAGATTCAACCTTATTTACCTCTAGCTGGCACTGTCAATGAGAAAAGGTGCTGTAAGACATCTTTCCATAACCTAACCCTCTGAACCTTTTCAGGTGATTTTGCTCTACATTTTTGCCTTTCAGAATGTCCTGCTCGTTGAGAGGCACGAGATCTCCCCAGACCCCCAGGCCTGTCCTGTAGCTGATTATGTGGAAGTTGATGGTCTCACCTCTGCCCTCCTCAGGGGTTCACTGGCTGCCGGCTTCCAACACTACTAGTGAGAGGTTCAGGGCATGGCGTTTAGGCTCTAGCTCATTCGCCTATCCCTGTGTGCCTGTTTGCTTAGCGTAACTAAGGCACTTACCTGGTCAGGCAGATCCAACAGGCCAGGAGCTGTGGATACATATGCTGTTCAGAATGACAGTTGAAGGCTATGCAGAATACTGCATGAATCTTATATGGTATTAGGTCTACTCTTGATCAATGAATGGTGCTTGTTTAAGTCCACAACGACCAGCATCCTTAAAAAGATACGAAATTAACATTTGAATGGTTTGCACTGAGCTTCTCTGTCATGTTTAATTCATCTATTGTCATGAGACTAGTTCAGTTCTTTGCCAGCTTTGATGGAAGCAATTATGCAATTATAGAATCATAGAAGAGTTAGGGCTGGAAAGGACCTTAAGATCATCTAGTTCCAACCCCCCTGCCATGGGCAGGGACACCTCACACTAACATTGAGCCATTGACCACAACTCTTTGCATGTGGCCATCCAGCCAGTTCTTTATCCATCAAGTGGTCCACCTATCAAATTGATGTCTCTCCAATTTAGAGACAAGGATATCGTGTGGGACAGTGTCAAACACTTTGCACAAGTCCAGGTAGATGACATCAACTGCTCTACCCCGTCCTTCAGTTCTGTAGCGCCATCATAGAAGGCCACCAAAGTGCTCAGGCAGGATTTCCCCTTAGTGAAGCCATGCTGGCTGTCACCAAGCACCTTGTTGTCTTTCATGTGCCTTAGCATGCCTTCCAGGAGAATGTGCTCCAAGATTTTGCCAGGCACAGAGGTGAGACTGACTGGTCTGTAATTCCCTGCATCATACATTTTCCCCTTCTTGAAAATAGGGGTTATATTTCCCTTTTTCCAGTCGTCGGGAACTTCACCTGACTGCCATGATTTTTCAAATATGATGGCCACTGGCTTAGCAACTTCATTCGCCAGCTCCTTAAGGACCCACGGATGGATTCCATCAGGTCCCATGGACTTGTGTACGTTCAGGTTCTTAAGATGGTCTCGCACCAGATCCTCTCCTACAGTGGGCTCAAGGTCTTCATTCTCACAGTCCCTGAGTCTGCATTCCAAGTGTTGGGTGGTGTGGTCAGAGCATTTGCAAGTGAAGACTGAGGCAAAGAAGTCATTAAGAAACTCAGCCTTCTCCAAATTCAGGGTAGGCAGTTCTCCTGATAGCTTCTGGAGAGGCCCCACGTTGTCCCTAGTCTGCCTTTTATTTCCAATGTACCTACAGAATCCCTCGCTGTTCTCTTTCACATCCCTAGCCAAGTTTAATTCTAACTGGGCCTTAGCTTTCCTAACCTGGTCCCTAGCTTCCTGGACAACATCCCTGTATTCTTCCCGGGCTGCCTGTCCTGGCTTTGGAGTTCTACTACCATACTTCTATCTTAAACTTTATATCAGGAGAAAGAAGAAAAATGTTCCTGCTTACCTCTGCTAGGAAGTATTAATGTCTGTGGCACTGATTGCAGTTCTATTGTTCTGAGTCTTCATGTTGTAAGGAGATAAATAGTAAAAGTCAATAGCAAACCTTTGCTATACTGAACATTAGAGGTTTACAAATGTTCTTCAAACAGATTTACCAGTAAGACAAAGCAGGTGAAGTTTATACCCTTAGCACCACTAACAGCTGGATAACTCTTCCTTTTCCCCTCTTGTTTCACCTCATTCTACAGCTTCATGAGCCCTGAATTTCCTAGTAAGATCGTTCGCATGACTTTTTTTTTTTCTTCTCACTCCCCTTTCTCAAAGAGAGTACCTAAAAATAGATTTGATGATGATGAGCAAATACATCCAGAAAGGGGGCAGTCAGCATCAACAGGAAAGAAGATGCAGCCCAAACAAACATGAGTTTAAGCTTTTAACTGCATTAGCTTAGGAGAGGAAAAAGAAATCATATCGGAAAGCTCTTATTTCCGAACTAGCATGTCAGTAACTGAGTATTGCAATTGAGAAAGAACATTTCCCTGACAAGAATCAACTATGAATCTTAAAGGAGATTTTAAAAATTAAAAACAAGAAAGCAGCTGTGGCTAGCAACAGTTGTTTCCTTTTAACTGCAGTCATAGATTTGCTTACTACTTGGCATTCATACTCATCTCACCACTTTGCTGTGCTGCAGTAGTTTTTCCCCCACTAGCTGAAGAAATCTATGCAATAAGAGTATTCTGAATGATTTGCTTTTCCCCTGAGTGTTCAGAAATTATTTAAAGGTATGTGAATCATCTTTCACATTTCTCATAGGATAAGCTAAAATGACCAACTGACTGGATGGGAAATGACCTTTCAATATCTACTCCAACAGCTGAAGAACTTCAGAAAGATACACAATCCAAAGGGCACAGTAATCTTTAATTATTCTCTGTTTTGTTGCTGAAGGAGTCTAATAAGCTGTGTGTTAAGAGGTCCTAACTTCAGGTCCTAAATTTAGAGTAATTTCATGTAAATTAGTTGATTTCACTAGAGATTTTCAGTGGAAAAAAGAAGAGCAAAATGTGCCACTGTATGCTTGGTGACTCAGGCTGCCAGATATGTCAATTAATTGTAAATGCAAAGCTGTCATTTATGAGCGTCCACTTAAACAAGATGCCAATTAAATGTTTTGTCTCTCAGCCATAGCTGACCTATTCTGCTTTTTGAGTGTTTTCTTTGTTTACCAGACACTAAGCAAATACTGAATCAAACAATCTTGAGCTCAACATTTGTGATGTTATGTCTTTCTGTTCCCTTATTCTCTGGTCGTTGAGTTTCCTGGTGACAATGCTGCTGAGCAAGGAAGAAACATGTATTGCACCTGACATAAATGTCTAGATTGGTAGAGGGGTGGAAAATTAAACATAATTAAGGTTATTTTTTATTCCATAGGTCAAAACAGGTGGGAAGTCATTTGGACACCTACATATTTTTATTGTATTAGCTTTCGCCCTGTGCAATATACTTTAAATTAAAACCATTTCTGAAGATGATATTATAATGTTCCCAGCTGCATCGATAGCTCATATAAAGCAGTTATTGAAAAATCCTGCCTGGATTTTTCAATAGCATTATTTTAGAAGCTATGTCATAGTGTAGTCTTGGAATTAAATGCTGAAAGTGTATACATGCATAGGTGCTGTGGCTAATAGTGAGACAGTTTTTGTGATTTATAAAAGCCTCTTGCTGCAGGGAAGTCAAGCCAAGATCTTTTGACATTTTTCACAAAAAACACCAGAACTTACGAAGTATTTCAGCTTACAAGGATGAGGGTGACATGACGAAGTGTGTATATGTATATACACATACGTACACAATGCATATATGTATAAAGATATGTGTATATATAACCCAGAAAAATAGATATATGCCCACATTGTATATACATATATCCATAAATCCATATTCATATGCGAGGTTCGTTCTCTGAAAAATTACTTCTGTTTCCAAAAATGATAAATAGACTTCTAGAAAAGCAACATCCACTGAGCCCGAGTAGTAACAGAAGCATCACCTGTTTATTGAGTTTTTTTCTTCACTTGAATCTTATTTTGTACACAGGCTCAGTCTGTACTTCCTTTCCAGCATGCATTTTCATGCCAAGTAATTAGAATGGTTTAGTAAGGCATAAGTCAGATTCACAGTCTGAGGGCCAGATTCTGCTTGCCCCTTTCACAGCTTCTCAGAAAGCTTCCTTTCCCTCTTTCTGTTTATCCTCCCCCAAACCTAGGCAGTGCTCAGAAAAGAACAAGAGATGATTTCGCTGTCACTTCATGGACAGGACAAGAAGAGGATTCAGTAAGGGCAGGAGACAGCTCTTCCTTCCCATGGGCACAAGGTCAGCAGCAGGGGCAGATGCAGCTAAAGCATGAGCAAGATAAGATGGGGGCTCTTGCATACTTGGCCATGTGGGACAGGACAGTGCAGGGAGCAGACACTAACTTTGGCAGGGTATGAGGACGAAGGTTATCTTTCTGCATACATGCTAGAGTATTAAATTACACCTACTCACACGCAGGAAAGCAGAGGAATACAGGCAGAGCCCCTGCTGTATCATGGTACTTGGTGTCTTGTGTGATGTGTGCAATATGATATGACTGAGCACTGGATAAAGGTGAGCTGAACAATGCAGACATAGAGCTTCCCTGGTGATGAAGTACTCCTTTGTAGGTGTTTATTGTTTTTCTTCAAAGTGCTTTTAGCTTTTGTCTTTTCAGATTCTTTTACTTAAGTAACAGGAACTTAGATTTGGAATTTTTCAAGAAAATGTGGCTTTATGCTTAAAAAAATTTTCTTTAGCAAGTCAAAATAAATGTCACTGGGTTCCCTAGGATTCATTTCTTTGAATAGAGTGGAAATTTTTTTGCCAAGAAAAGTAAATTCATCTTGCCAGTAACTCAGGAAGGCTGTTACTGAGACAGCATAAAGTGAATATTAAACATTTACAAAGCAAAGATCTAAAGGCCCACATTTAAAATACAAAAAAGTTATAATCTGACAATTAAAGTTTTAAGGGGGAAGGGAGTGTTGACCTTGTTGCAGTCAGTTTTTCACTCCTTGCCAGACTTAATTTCACAAATATGTGACGTCTTAGCCCCCCAGAATAGCTCTACATGGCTACAAATGCAATGTTTCCCCAAGGCAATCATCCAGAAAGAAATGGATAGAGGAAGGTTCTTAAAAGTGGTCTGGTCTCAACACTGTCAGAGCACTATTGAAAATACTCATCGGTAAGATACTTATTCAACAATAAAAAGACTTCACATGTCAACAAACCAGCAACAGATCAAAGGCGTGCAACAGCAGTGACACGATATGCATTTTCAAAAGGGAGGTGGAAGTCTTCACTGTTAACTTGCATTTCCTTTGTGTTGAATCAATGAACTCTTCTGGAGAACAGAAATAATTTCTAGCCCATCAAGAGATGAGAATATTTTTCATAATATACTTATGCTGCTTTTGTAGCCAGTGCCTACGCAGCCTTTAGTCATGTCCATTTGTTTCTAGGTTAAAGTAACATTAACATTAACTTTACAAGGCAGAATTTTGGACTTCAATAAGACAGAATCATCAAGCTTCCACAGGTAACAATTTTTAAAGTCATATTCATATTCATAACAAAAATCCATTTTGTTAAACCTTAAAATACATTTTTTTAGATTCTAAAACACTCTTACATCAGGTTAAAAAAAAATTAAGTTTTAGAAAGCTCTTTTAGAAAGAATTTAATTGTAGATAACAAGAGCTTTCCAGAACTGGTGAAAGGCAAGAGGAGGAGTTAGGAAAATCAATTCTTATTAAACACCAGAATTTCTAAGAAATAGTAGTATTCACTTATAGCAGGCTGTGGTTCAGAAGTCCATTATAAGCCAGTTATGGTATAGTTTGATGGAATGCTATTATAACTCTTGAGGAATAAAAAGTTATTACAAGACAGTTTTTTAATTGTAAAATGAATTTTAGAGCTCTTTATTTATTATTTTTATGGTTAACATAAGGGCAAGGTTTACAGATGTCTCAAGGTTACTTTTAATTGTAGATTTGCTCTTTTGCATATACAATCATATGTGTCTGTAAAAAAGTGGAATATATAATTCCTTGGTGATGTTCTCATTTTGTCAATCCTTTATACAAAGTAGATTGTCCAGCCCCAGGATGACCTTTCCCAGGAGTCATCAGTCTCATGCTAATAGCCAAATAACATTTAGTTCATGAAGAATATTAAATCAAGATTGTTATGTATTTCCCCACTTAGGACAAGGTCTTAAAAAGACCTTTTATGACAGATAATAGATGGCATAAGCAGACAGCTGGGAGGAGGAGCTGGTTTCAGAGGACTGAGGATTAAGCTGGTATTTAAAAAAATCAGTCTCAAAGCATGATTGTTTTAAAGCATGTTAGAATGGTTGCACATATTAGAATGGTTGGCTAGTACGAAATTCCAGACTACTGTTGTGCTACTTTTCTGCCCTTTCCCTTTGCCATTCCTTAACTCTCCATTCTCATAGCAAGTGGATGCCTCTTGCCAAGATCAAATGGTGACATCACATGTAAGTTTCTGGGTGATTCAGAGAGCAATGTGTCATTAGCAAAGTGGCTCAGCAAACCCCTCAAAAAAGCAATATGAGGAAACGAAACCCCCTTTTCCAGAAAACTGTATTGTAGCATTTATCAACTTTAAGAATTTGCACGACTCACTTGTTGCCTTGCAGGACCAATCCTGAGCATCCAACACCAATGTGATAGTTTCTGTAAAAAAACAGTAACACTTGGAGAGTGTAAAGTCCCAGTATGCAGCAGTGGATTTAAATAAGGATGAAGCAATTGGAAAGAAGTTACTACTCTAGGTTTTGCTGTGCACTAAGAGTGTATAACATTCATTCAGAATGCCTTGCTACCCCTTAGTACCAAATCTTAAAAATCCTGTTACTCATACCCAGCAGATGCTAAAAGGCTATGGTTACATTTATACATTGGAAATGTATAAATGGAAATGTATGTTAGGTACATTTTAGTGTGATTGAATTCCAGCTTCAGGCTTCTTAGATTCAAGGATGACAAATCACATATAATTTTCAAGACATGAATAATCCACCTACCCTGTCGTCTTCAGAAGAATTACACTGGAATGACAGGCATCTCATATGAATACACCAGGACTGAAACTGCAGTAAACAGCACAGATATCAGCACCTTCAACTTCTTAACATAAATTATTAATGCTTTTTTTCTTTTCTATTTTTTTAATAATTTAAAATGAAATTAGGCATTCTCCCAAATTGGTGTAATCCACAGATGAGCCTTTTACCTGAAACATTTGAATAACATTTGCATAGTCATCTCCAATAATAAGTTAGAAGATATTAACATTTTTTTCTCCTGCTCCAAATTATAACCACAAAGATCCAAAAGTTTGGCTGGAAACTGACAGAATAATAGCCTTTTGCTATCCCTGCTATTAAAAAAGCCCAAATCAAAATAAAATGAAACTTAATCTAACAGTAAATATGTCGGAAGCTTAACTTACTCATGCTAAAAAGTGGGTTTTTTTGTGCCTGACCACTCACTGACCAATAATGCACATGCTCTCTCCTCTCATAGTGTTTATGTATTAATTAAAACAAGCTTACTCTATTTCACAAAAGCAAGGACTGGGCTATTTTCTGTTGATTTCTCCTGCTTTCAGCTGTTTGCTACTGTGATATCTGCACCAGCTATTCCTTCTAGCTAGGGGGTGACTCACAAAGGGAAAGTTAAAATTCTATGGCTTCTAGTCACTGCTAACTCAAGGAGTAAAGCTCTGTGCTATACAGCTGAAAAAAATCAGTCTTCATAATTGTTGATAAAATGTTTAAAACATTTGTGGTTTATTACATCTTAAAAGGGTTAATTTAGAAATGAAAAAAAATCTTTTCAAGAGCAATAAGGTGGCCCAGTCAAAAGTATTTGTTCACAAATCTTTTGTTTCATTTATAAGGAAATGTAGAGGCAATGCAGAAAATAAGAGGAGGGAACTGTCTAAAAGGAAACTATGGTCTTCTAGTTAAGACATCCAAACACTGCCCTGAAGAACAAGGCTCTGTTTGTGCCTGCCCCACACAACACGCTGAAAGATACAGGCCTCCTTTAAAATGTGATTACCTAATTAAAAGGCAGCATAATAATTCAAAGTCACAGAAGGGTGGAATTACAGCTGTAGAGGAAATCTTAGTGCATGACTATATTGTTGATCATCTCCTGGGCACAATTGTAATGAAAATTCTCTAACACAATATTTCTTGTCAAAGGTTGTTTTTCTGCTGACATGACTACCTACTGCTTCTATGGCACATAAACTAAAGTAGGTGTATAAACAAGGTATCTGTAAGAGGTGAGTCATGGGGTCTGGACTGGCTAAATTACCTAAGGAGGATGATACTTTATTGACAACAGTGGAAGCTTAGGCAGCCTTTTTTGGCTGAGGACAGAATTCAGTTTGCAGATTAAGCCATTTAAATGTACATATTTCCTTGTCCATTAGGTGTCTAGTCTTTTGTCAAAATTAATGAAGTTTCAGTTAACACAGTCAATGGACCATAGAGAGCAATTCAGCTCATCCTGAAGCAGAGGCCCAGCGCTTACTCACATATTAGTGCTGTCTGAGATGCCCTAAGACATCACGCCCACATACACCTCCTGTAATGTCTGGCTTTTCTAGAAGACCTGAGTTACACCTGCCAGATTTGTGTATCTTATCATCTTTAATACTATAGGGTACTTCAAACACTAACTTGAAATCCTGCTCTTCATGCCGATTTCTTACAGTGATTTCCATGAAATATCTACTAAAATGTAGCAAATTCTGGACATTTAACTATAAATTTATGTTGACTTAATATTGTTTGTATAACAGTTCTCTTTTCATTAGAGGGAAAAAAATACATTTTTAATTTCCTTTATCTAGACATATTGTCACAAGAAATCGGAAAATATTAACTTCTTTGTCTAAAATAGAATAATGTACTGTCTAACAATAATGGTAAACCTAGAAAATACCATAAAAAAATTATATTAAAAAGGAAGAAATATTATCATGGGAAACCATTTAATCCATGCCTTAGGGTGAAATAGATGTTGAAGAGCCTAAGAGAATAAAGCAAATAATCTAATGGTTTCATTCCATATTTATTACATGCTTAATAACATAAAAATCGTTGACAATAAGTTATTTTAAAATAAATTAAATGGAATTATCTTCCATACTTAAAAGTATGAAAAAAGTATGAAAACATTTAAAATATTTTTAAAGTATTATCATTACTAAATATACCTCTTTTTGCATGGAACAAAGTAATAATTTTTTTTGTTATATGAAAAACAAACAGGCTTTAACTGTGATGGAAACAAGCTGACTACATAGCACAAATGAGTGTAAGTTGTACAACGTTTTACCTCCAGATCCTGCCCAAACATATGGTCTTCTAATTTCTCTGTGTACGGAGAAATCTTGCTAAAGCCAAGAGGATTTCTCTTCAGAGAAGTTACTCAGTCTGGGATCTCAACTCTTCCTTTATTGACAATCAAGAGCATTATGACCGTAAAGTGAGTTTTCAGTCAACAGTTAATACTATTTTCCTATTTATTCATCGCAATAAATTTAGACCCCCCAGGGGAAAGTCCCATTGCTTTAGACACTTAAGAAACAGAACCATTTTCCAGACTTACAGTTAGAGACAAAAGGCGAGAATGTAAATACGTGAAGTGCTTTAGTCAGACTTCCAAAGGACAATGATATAATTGAGAAGTTTAATAGTTTGTTGGCTGGATGGCCATGTCCCAGGAGTTACAGTCAGTGGCTTGATGTCTGAATGGAAACCAGTAACAAGTGGTGTCCCCAAGGGTCTGTACCGGGACCAATACTACTTAATATCTTCATCAACAAGAGCAGTGGGATCAAGTGCACCCTCAGCAAGTTTACAGATTACACTGAGTGCTGCAATTGATTTGCTGGAGGTAAGGGATACTGTCCAGAGAGAACTCTACAGGCTTGAGGAATGAGCCCATGTGAACCTCATGAAATTCAACAAGGCCAAGTGCAAGTTTCTGCACCTGGGTCAGGGCAATCCCCAATATCAATACAGGCTGGGGGGTTAAAGGATTGAGAGCAGCCCTGTGGAGAAGTACTTGGGGATATTGGTGAATGAAAAGTTGAACATGAGCTGGCAGATGAAGATGCAGCCCAGAAAGCCAACCGTGTTCTGGGCTGCATCCAAATGACGGTGACCAGCAGGCCAAGGGAGGTGATCCTGTCCCTCCACTCCACCCTAGTGAGACCCAACCTGGCGTCCTGCTAAGTCCCCAGCACAGAAAAGACTTGTGGGAGCAGATCCAGAAGAGTGTCATAACAATGATCAGAGGGCTGTAGCACCTCTCTTATGGAGCCTATGGAGGCTGAGAAAGTTGGGGTTGTTCATCCTAGAATAAAGAAACCTTAGGGAGAAAGGCTTTTTGCTAAGTTCTCTAGTGACAGTACAAGGGGCAATGGTTTTAATATGAAACAAGGTGGATTACAACTCAAACCATTCTGTGATTTCTTGACTCACCATTCAGCCTGGATGCTTACTGACGGCCTTGTTAGAGAAACCAGAAACAGAGCGGACAAAACCCCTTATGAGGTCCTATGAGTCAGAGAAATGAGTCTGTCTTTTCAGCAAAGCAGAAATGATGTGTTTACATGTAGGACATTAAATACTGCGGTAGTGGGAGTTAGCAGGAACAGAGTCAGCAACAATAAGACAATGAAAGTACTGTGCCCTCTCACTGTTGGTGTAGCTGAGAGGTGTCTTTACAATTTTCAATGACACATAAACTTATCCCCCTACCATTGCTTTATTTTCCTTTGGTGAGAGTGAATTTAAAACATCATTTCATACTAATTTCACCATTTAACCTCTGCTTAGTCTGAATGGCTCTATCAACAGTCACTGCTGGACATAGAAAACAAATATTTTAAATCTATGATAGAAACTCAAGGGTGGATGAGTCATCATTTTTACCTTGGAACACATTTTCCATTTACATGAAGGCAAAAACCTGTTGTGAGTATAATACAAAAAATACTTAGAAACTGTACGTCTCTGAGTCAATAACTGATTCAGACTGATGGTTTCTTGCAGAGGGATTAATCCTGCCTACCTTTCAATATCTGCAGTGCTGATGTCTACTTTTGAGCTGTCATCAAGGCTCCACCGGTAGTCAATGAAAAGAAGTCAGCACTTTTAGGGCATGATTCATCCATTGTACATTAAGCATCTTTAGGATGAGATTCAATACTCCTTAAGTTTGATCACATTACTGAAGGGGTCTAAGAGGCTCATTAGAAGTTAATCACAGTGACTATACACTGAAAGTAAAAAGTGCCGATAGTTTTGTGGTTGTTGTGTAATAATGTAATCACACATTTAGAAGAGATGCTGAAAATTGGAAAGAGAATTTAAATAGCTACCATAAGGGTTAAAAGTGTAGCAAAACCAGTTTATGGTGAGAGACTAGAGAACCTCCATCTACCCCCTTTTCCAGAACAAAGTTAAAATGTTTACTTGCTCATAAAAGAGAAATAATTGCAATTGGTCATCAGGCATGCTGTTATATGAGAAAATAGATTCTTTGCCTAGAGCTGAAGTCAATTCAGACCAAGTTCAGCCTGGATTTTAAAATAGTTTAATTTTGAGGGTAATTAACAAAATGGCTGGAACAACTAAGAGTATAAAATATCTTTTTAATATATACCTGTATTTTGGCTCAATAAAGCCCAAACCTTCAAATTTCTAGTAAGAAAAAAAAAAATCAGGATATCAGGATACTTTTATTTATCTTTTTTATAGTAGAATATAAAATCACAATTTCTAGTGAAGACATTTCAAACATGAAGACTTTAAATATGACTACCTGAAGCTCTGCTCTTACCTGAAGCAAAACCACATGCACCACTCTAAGATGTTGTGTGAAGTTCTTTGATATCATCAGAGAGCACTTTTTTAGGGGAATGATTCTGTCAACATTTTTTGTGAATCAGATCTAGTAATTGACCACAGGAACAGCTTACTAATGATAAAATTGATTCTTTGTCACTTTAATTCTTTAAATCTCTTCTGGATATGTTTCTGAAATATCTGTCATAGTGTAATCAGAAGTTATGGGTTTGGTATAAGGATGATTAGGTGAAACTGCAGGATCTGAGTTATTCAAAAGGTCACACTAGATAATCATAACTGTTCTCTGTGACCTCATAGACTATTCATCTTACACATTAGGCCTTTTACATTTGATTTTAAATATGCCTGGCTCCCTTAGACAGCAATGGAAATTATTAAATATATGGCTGGAATTTAAAATTCCATTCTCTATGCTATTACTATTGTTGATCATTTCAGGCAGTGTTACCTCATCTGAAATTTCCCCAGAGAGGCTAGCTTAGAAGTAAAGGGTTGGGAAAGGGGAGATACATACCAAGAATAAAGGTTTTTATAAATCTGTTACCAACAATGAAGGTCTGTCTGGTAATGTGATGGATTCCTAAGCAACTTAATCTCAGAAATGGGGATTTACACTGATTAATCTTTCTCTTACCTGTCCCTTGTCTGTCATTGATAAATGGCATCAAATACAGTAGTTGCTATGAGAGAGGAACCAAACTAGCCTTAGGATGTAAAGAAGCTCTTTAAGCTGCAATTACAGATGTTAGCTTGCCTATGGGTCAGAATTACCCCACCTGAACAAAGACCTCATTTTCCCCTAGGTACTGCTCACAGTTATTGGCACTCAGTCATTGGCAATTCAAATAAAGCACTGTCAAACAGGGAAAATCAATTCAGAATCTAACATAAACAAGCGGAGAGACACAAGCACGGATGTGAGCTGCAGGGTAATTTGGCCCATTATCTTCCTTTGCGTACTTCTTGTTATTCACCTTTCATGTATTTATCCTGAATCCCCTTGCAAAAAGCAGCCTCTGCAGCCTTGATTTCAATTTACTATCCCTAACCTTTGGTTAACATTCTCCATGTTGCACTATTATTGCAGTCATGTTTCCCCCCCCATGCTGCTCATCAACCCAATGTATTGACTCATAGAGTTACTAAGGAGATGCTTATCAAGCAGAATAAACACCCTTGTGCTTGCCAACTGGTACTGTGTAAATTGGCTTTGCTTCAGTGTCCAGCCATATTTTAACAAACCCTTGACAGTGCCACAAAATGCTTTGCTTTGTGTCTGGATTTGCCAGTGGAGAACATTTCTAGCAGCACAAAAAAAAAAAAAAAAAAAAAAGGCTGTATTTTCAAACCCTTTTTTCAAGCCTAATTTCAATACTTGGGTATTTTTTTCATACTTTATCCCCAGCTGGCCTCATTGTAGTGTTTAGCAAAACATTTTGCAAAACATCCTATTATTGTGCTATCCAACATCATTAAATTTGTTCACTGATGCACATATGTAAACGTATTTTGTCACGACTATTACCAGATTGACCTGGCAACCAAATGTCGCATTAGAGCTGAGCAATTTTGAGTTACTGAAGTATATAGGCAACTTAGTGAATCTTTTTTTCTTTAGCATGTTGATGGATTGTCGTTGTGAAGTTTGAGTGGAAATACTGTGTATATTGATTGTATTGATACTGTTTCCAGAAGCTTCATTGTTAAACTTGTAAACTCTAAGTACTAAAAGGACAAAAGAGTTATTCCAATGAGCAGTACACTCTGTTATAGCCTGTATGTACTTCAGGGATGCAAGAAGTTTTTTTCTGGATAGCTCAGTGTCCAAGCTTCGCTATATAGCAAGAAATCATATCGTCATGTTGAGAGTCACCTTACGCTTGCTCACTTTCCTATTCCAATACTTTCGTGTTCTGTTAAAACACAGCCTCTGAATTCTTCACAAGTCAGAGCACATAAAGTTCACTGGCACCAGGGAGCTGTAACAAGCCCTTTCCTCTCTCTCTTTTTCTTTCCTTCTTGTAACACAGCTGTTTATACAAAAGAGACACAATGTTGAGTTTGTTAACAGCTGGCAGTTAGTAGTAATTTATTGTGGAATGGGTCTTGAAACGGCCCAGTCTCCTCGATGATGGAAAAGCAAAAGGGTATGTGGTTTTCAAAATCTTTTTCTGGGGCTAGAAGTGGAGCTTGAGGCTGTGCCAATTCCAAGCTCATGAAAGCTGCATGGAGAGAAGAGGGTCAATTTCTCAGCTCCAACTTAAAGCAAAATGAGCTTTTTGAGACAAGATTTGTATCCACCTATTAACATCAGTATGTTGCAGCACCCACCAAAATAACAATCCTAGTGGGACTTGGCACATCTCCTTTTCTGTGTTTTGAAACAATGCAACTAACTTGACTTGCCCTGTTGCTCTGGGCCTGCACACTTTTTATTCCATCTATTTTTTGTTCTTTCAATAAGTACACTCCTTATGATAAATGGTGGCATATAGTAGGCTAGTGGATATCAGCTTGAATATTCTAAGAAGAAAAGATGGAAAAAGTTCTGCAGAGATGTCCCAGAACAAAGATTTGGGGAGAAAAGGGCTATAAAGATACCAGAAAATATGGGTTAAACTACTCAAGCACAGACACATTCACACAGAGTGAGTGCTGTCTTATTGAGAAATAACCCCTCAAAACCAAGGTGATGGATAAGATTCTGCCTGTTTTTTACTGCAAAAGTTCTTCTGGCAATGTTTTTTCCTAGCGTTAAAGGGGAGGTGTGGGTGATGTTAAGTCAGCTAGGTGCTTTGTCAGCACCTCAGAGAATACTCTGCCACATTCTCCACTTCCCAGACATGGAGCTGAGAAAGGCTGTGGGGCTTGGGAGAGCATTCCTGATACTATGGTTGGAGCCAGAGGACCACACACCCCTCAGTCATGGTGCAGGGAGCATGCAGATGGCAGCTCCACACTGTTTGTGCAAATGGTAGGAGACAGATGCATTTTCTGCCGGAAGAAAAGACTACACAGAGAAAAACATCTAAGCAGGTTTCAAAGGAAGCTGCTCTTAGTCACAGAGATGATAGGAGGAGTACAGTGGAGCAACTGAAATTGCAAGGTAATAAGGATCAGGGTTCACACAGAGGTTATTGAGGTTATTCACTGCATTTTAATGGGACAATTTTCAAGTAAATAAGGTTACTGTGCATTGTGTACAAATATAATGAGGAGCAAACATGAAGTTTCTTTAAAAATATATTCTATACCTCGGGACCTGACTGCATCATATAAACAATGATAAAGAGTAAAAGGAAGACAGCTACTAATGACTATGTATTTAAAAATGTTTAAGGAACATCTTGTTCCTTATTTCTGTGGTTTTCTAAGTAACTTGTTTCTAAAGGTAGAGATTACTGAATCATACCCCTAGTCCTTCTGCATCCCCCCAACTCTGTACAGCAGAAATAACACGTTACTGCCTCAGGTAGAACTCAGGCTGTCTCAAATGGGTAATCTTGATATTCATTCTGCAGCTAAGAGCTTTCAGTGAGCAACAAACTTGTAAAGAAAGCCAAGGGAGTCCTGCATCAGCCTATTAATTATCATACTCTTCCTTTCACCACCTCCTCTTGTGTTCCCTCAGTAGCAAAGAAGACTGGACAGGTTGCTCAAGTTACCTGGAAGGTGCATTACGGCATTGTGATGCAGTCATGGCCCACTTGCAAGCCAGGGCAAAGGCTTTACCTTATCACACAGGAAACTTGAGGGCACTCTCTGTAAGGGCTGTCAGAGCTGCATCAGCCTGCGCAAACAGCTGTGTAGGTGTTCTTTGCTTTGAGATGCAAAACCCCCAGACACCAAAAGGAACTGAAAGTTCTGTCATAGCCTGTGCCTTCTTTATAGATCCCATATTTCGGTGCTTCAGGTAAACATTCTATTTAACTCATATTTTTAAATGTTGTTTGTGCACCTAGCTTGTCTCAAGATATTCACCCACATTTCTTTCTGCTCTCTCTTCTTGTTTACCACAGTATGTTTGTTCCTATAAACTGCTACTGTACCTCATTCTTCTCTCATGTGTTTAGCATTTAAACTCATCTCTTCCAGCCTGCACAACCCTCCACAACTCTTACAGCCACTAGGTATAAATTAATTTGTTAATCAATCAATCAGTGAATCAATTAATCAATTTTTATTATGCTTTTAAGTGCAGTGCTTTATCTAGATCTCTAAGTACCTTTCTGCCTTCTAATACAATGGAATAAAAAATGTAAATTAGACTCAAACAATTCAAAGTCTTGCCAAAGTACAGACCTGTTCTTGTTAAGGTCAGGATGAGATTCACTGTTGGAAAAGCAGCTGAGTTGGAGACCATATAATGTTAATATCTACAAACTGCAGTGGGATTTCATAGTCATGTTCTCCATATCTGATGCAGGACCATACCTTTCACTGGATACCTTAAGTGTGGCAAGCTAATATTTCTTTAGCCCACCAAATAAATCTACATTTGGCTTTTTGTCCTTTGTCATACCATGACTCTTTGAAGCTGCATTTCATGCACCCTCAAAAAGTATTCACCAGATCAGTTACCTTTCAAAAAGTTAATTTAGGATCTTGACCTGTTTTCAAAGGTACTTATCAGTAGTGGATTCTGTGGTGCTTGCTTTACACTGGGATGAACACAGAGATGCAGGCTGGAAGGCCACAAAATGTCTGGCAAAGTATCAGCTCATTAAAGCAATTTGTTATAATATCATACAGAATAAATCATGGCTGACATATCTGCTCAAGTTATTTTTAAAGGAAATAATTCATAAAGTTGAGAGGTGTGAAACTGTGAACATAATCTACACTGACTGGGAAGAAAACAAATAGCTCTACCTCAGAGGGGACTGAAACAAGGGGTTCACAACAAGCTCAGAGAGCATCATAATGGTCAAGATAAAGATCTGTCTGAAGGGCTTTGCTCTGGTGATATCACTGCTGTGGGAAGAAGCAGCTCAAGGAGGTGATATATGGAAAATTATACAGCTTTATTTTTCTCCCCACTTACAAATGACTTAATCATGCTGACAGCATCTCAACTAACTTCCACCATATATAGAACACCTTATACTGGAGCCAAGCAAGTGTCACTAATTAAATTCAGCTTTTCCCATCCACTTTATTCTTGCTTGTCATTGGTAAAGATGGCTGTATGGGATGTCTGGCAATTTGGGATTATTGCATTTAAAATAAAAGAAACACAAAGAAAAAGATTAGTTTTGAAAATGAGTTAAGTTTTAGACACGCAGGTCAAGGCAGCAGGTAGGGCTTGGTATTCTCTGTAAATACAACAGGGAGATAAATATATGTGTAAGTGCAGCAGATGGCAAAAGACCAGCTTCAGCCATCATTTAAATCAGCATGAGCAGCACCTAGAGAAATAAGGGTAGAAATGGATCACTGGGCCAGAATCTTTTCTGACTCCCACTACTGTAGATCAAGAATAATCTCTGTTTTTATTTTGTGCAAAACTAGTAAGGGAAGAAGTAATCTCAGTGAGGAACTGTCTGGGTCTTACTTGAGTGTCAGAGAGATCAAAGAAAAATTAGAACAGAATGCTGCTTTAATGACAAGGGGAAGAACAGAAATGAACAAAAATTACTTTATTTCTCAGCAAAGGACATTAGGCCACGTTCTGACTTACATGAGCCTCTAGGGAAACAAGCCCAGACTGAGACACGCTACCATGCCCAGCTAAGGCCAACTTAGTGTCACAAGGACTCTGCAAAAGCAGAAGAGGGCACAAAGAAATATGCAAAAATGATGACAGGGCTCAAAGGGATGAATCACAAATGGAAGCTTGAAACAACTGTCACTATAATATATTAATGCATTGTGTCATGGCTTAATGTCAGAAAGTAATAAGTACAAAAATATAAAATATCAATTAAACACTGCAAATGAGCGAAACAGTTCAGAAAATGTTTTTAAAAGCCCTTGCACTAGTAGTAAAAATACCTTAACAGATGCACAAATGCACCTTGGGATGAATGCACTGTGCATTATGGATTCAGGGCAGCCATTATAACCCTCATATCACTTCTTCACTTGCTCACATGTTGTACATCTGTGACTTGTTGGCAAAATATTGCAGTGAGAGGAACTTGCAGTTTTAGCTAGCCTTTTCTCTTTGGAGTGCTGGGCTGCTGTTTTTGCTCTTTCCATGCTTCTGAACCTCTGCAGTGCAACATTTTCAATAGCAAATGGTGCAAATGCATTATTAGGGCTCTTTTAAAAAACTGTGATATCTCAATATCTATAAATAGAAAACATAAGACCACAACCAACAAAAGAATTCAGCTCTATGACCTCATTTCAAACAGTATAAAAAACTGCACTGGATTTACACTAGCATAAATGTCAGGATCTGGTGAAGCACAGAACATAAAAAAACTTTTAGTGGTTCTGAGGAGGTTCCTCTGCTGTTACAGTTTGCCATATTTCAATGGGTAGAAACTGGCATCTCCCTCTGGCAATATCTCTAGTCCTTCTCAGGGAGGTGACAACACAATAGAAGTGGCAGGTAAAATAGACAGGATGAGCCTCCACTTATCATTGAAAGTTGAGGTTTGGCATGTCAGCAGAAGGGAATAAAGGCACACAGTCACTAGGAGAAAACATGTTTGCAGATATGTAACCATGAGTCCTGCACTGCAGCCAAAAACATTGTTAACAACCCCCAGGCTAATGTTATGACAGCAGGAGGAAAAAAGACTATGGAGAATGAGATGACTTATCTGTCCATGATCCACCGTGAGAAGGTGCATTTTGCCTCCAGCACTGAGAGATCTGATAGTTTTGAAAGTATGTCCTCACAACCAGCATTGTCAATATCATAACGATATGCGCCATCATTTCAAACACTGTAAGGACCTGTCTCTTGATACGGTTTGGACACAATAATGCAGCAATTTTTATTGATACATTTTAAATCAAGCTAAAGAAGAAATGAAAAGTACTTTTTTGACTTTTTTTCTAATAGTCTTTCCATGTTACCTTTGATGTCTAAATAATCCACCATTACCTTGGGCTAGGGAGAAACAAAACATGTACAAATCACAGTGCATGATGTAATGTATCTTCATGGGGGTCAGAAAGAAGAATAGGTTAATCACATAATTAAACATATTTCAGAAGGCAAACACTGCTCAAAAACAAGCACTGTTCAACTTTAAAATGGTTAAGGGGAAAACTACTTACCTTCTCCCAGGATTTTTTGGACAAAATGAGGGAGTTAGTGGAAAGAGGAGCATAATTTTCCTGGAAAATAGGTCAATTTTCGTGCTATGTAACCTGTCTATATCTTGGTGAAGTTAATTCAGAAGATGGGATTCATTTCACCTAATGTCCAAGGACAGCTGTAAGCTGGTCATTCTAAGTGCTTTCTATAGTCAATGGAAAGAAAAAAGCATGGACATGACTGATGCGATGTTTTTAATGCATCTGCTTTCAGAGAAGATGAACTGAGCCGTAGAGGGCTCCATTACCTATAGAAGGAAGCCAGAAAACAAACCCAGAAGTAAACACCGCCTTCAGAAATAGGATGGTTTTTACTTTACTGTCTTTCATGTCTTATATGGGACAAGAGCACCTCATACAAGGTTCCAAAGCACAATTATTTCTGAGTAACAGCATCCATAAAAATAACAACTCAATAATAATATTAGATGGATCTCAATTTTTTTCAGAGTAGGCAAATATTTTTGCTTAGAGAAGTGTGACAACATCCAACCGTGATAGTCATGCAGAAGGTCAGTGCCAGAGACGGAAACAGAAGCCAAGTCTCCTGCCTTCCCACGTGCTCTTTCAGCTCAACAAACCTGCCCTTGATTTCTGCATTCTACTTAGGAGATTTAACTTTATGGCTCTAGTTAATCTTTCTGAACTTTCCTGAATGTCTGCATAGACACTCTCTGAGGGGACATTATTTGCCTTTACTGCTGATGTTTAGAGCTGTGAATACAACTGCATCACCTCTTCTTTTCACCTTGGAAGGTATCTCCATCTCCCACGTGTCTGCTTTTGGGGCCATTTTGAGAGTTGTTCCACCTACTCCTATCTAGCTCAGCCGGAGTCTGCCAAGAACATTGACAACTACAGAGCTGGTTGCATCATCAGTCTCTCTGGTCCTCTTCTGAAACACAAAACTGGACACCAGAGAGCAACTGGAATAAGGAAGACATTAAAAAAAAAAAAAAAAAAAAAAGAAAGTAAAAATGACTGAATGATGAAGTTCCCACTGGCGGAGATTTGGATTGTAAGTTTCAGAAATCTTTTGAAGTCATATCAAGGGTACTGACTTGTAAAGTTGTATTCATAAACATGTGATTTACATAAAAAAAATCTCTCCAGAAACAGAACACATTATTTTATCTGAAATTTATAGAGTTTTGTGATTAAATGAGTGTTTCTGAGTCAGAAGCCTTGACACAGATCTGAAGCAATTCTCTGACATGTACAGTTTCATGAGCTGTGCTAAAGAAATCATGGGGATTTACAGTGTACACCAATTTTAATGCAGTGAAACAAATTCTTTGTGCTGCATAGATATGTAAACTGCACTAAATTCAGCAGTGCTCTAATACAGATGTCTGGAAGATACACACATAGAGAAAATGATATTTAAATTCTGCCCCTCAAGGGCTGGAGTAAATAAGCAAAGTAAGTGAGAAAAGACAGGCAGCTGGCACCAACCTCAGTGTCTGAGGTTGTTGGGGATTGCATCAGGACAATGAATCCTCTGGAGACTCCTACCCTCGTGGGGCAGAAGCTGGAAGCTTGCAGGGCACCCTACATCATGTGGCAGAAGGGGACTGTGCTTGGGCAACTGCATCCCCTGTGACAGGCACTGTACTGATTTTGGTGAGTACTGATTGATGTCTGTCACATCTATAGAGCCAGCAAGCAAAGTAAGTAGTGAGACTGTAAGCCTCAGATGAAGAAAGGATGAATGGATTTTTTTTTAAATATACCATAGAGGTGGAGGGCAGGACATGTTCTTGTCAGGAAAAGGAGGTTTTCATAGATTGCTAAAGATAAGAAAGATTTTGTCCAGTATCACTCCCAATTAACAAGACTGAGTCAAACCCAAATATGTTCCCAGTCTTTACTGTTGTATTTCTAGACAAAAGGTAATTCCATTTACAGGTATGTGATTTTTTCTCTTCAAATTTGTCAACAATATTACTACAACCAGACTTGGACACAGTCTTCTAGAGTGGTTTTGTAAAACAAAAAAGCAAATTGAGTTCATCATCATGTCAGTCTGATAGACATAAATACTTTTTCCAGCAGGGCTTAATTACAATTACGTGATATGATGCTGAATCTAACTGACCCTTTCTTAAACCAGCTAACCAATCCTGTCAATTGTGTCTATCTTTGTAATTGTACTTGATTACTATAGAAGGATCACGAAGTTTTTGTTACTCTCTTTCTACAAAGGAACTTGATAGCTAGCATGTTAAGCAGTAAACCTGAGTTTCCTGCACTGTCCGGATCTTTCACAGAAGATTTGCACATTAAAAATGTAAAAGGACACTGCTGTTATCTCTTACATCCTGCATAAAAAGTCCAGGGAGTTTGAACCATTGATTTGAGCAAGCTGAGCTTGAACATTCTGCTGAAGAAATTTCTTTTAATTTATGAGTTTGATTCCTTTCTTCCACCTCAAAAGACAGGAATCTCAGAAAGTCAAGTAGGGAAACTTGTGAAATAACATATAATTTAAAAATATTACTTTTAAGAAAAAGTGATTGAGACCACACATATTCTACAAGTCTACAATTGTTTGTGCATATTTTTTTACATATAAAATTGTTGAAAACTGTGGATTACAGTACAGAATGACAATCTCAATTTAAGTTGTGAAAGTGATGGAGAAGTTTCAATATCTCTTTTTAGCTTCTTCCAATGATTTATTACACCACTGTTTAAAAACTTACCTCTGATGATATATGATCATAGAATCATAGAATAGTTAGGGTTGGAAAGGACCTTAAGATCGTCTAGTTCTCTTCTTTGGAACAACATGTGCAAAAACAATATAAAATGCATATATTAAATAATAAACTGCAGTGAGAAGGCTTGTATTTTGAAGGCCCCATTCTACAAAATGCCATGCTTGTTTGCCAAGACAGTTAAGAACATTTTGCTTCTTTCAATGTTCATGAGGAACACCAATCGCTAATTCACAAGAACAGACTTTGTAAAGCATGTCTGATATAATTCTCTCTTTAAAAAGTTATGATGATAAAATGGCAAAGTGCAATAGTATTTGCAAACCACACCATTCTGAAACTTGGGGTGACACAGATTTTGTGGGTGGATTAGGTAGGTCACTGACTTTCTGCTACAGCAGTGTTATAAAGAATGGATCACAATCTAGCTTTTATAACAATAATAGCAAGAAATCAAAACATACAATTTACTTGCTTTACAAGTATCTCACAAGCTGTTTAGCACACAAGTCACATGCTCCCACAGACATCTGATTCTCTGTGCAGTTCAGCATTGAAAGTAAATTTTTCCATAAAAATGACCTTGTGAATGGATTGTTACTGCTTTCTCATTGCTCATAACAAACAGAAGAGAGCTCTTCAGAGTTTTTTGAATAATCAGATTTTTTGTTGCTGTGTAGTATAAGTTGCAGCTGGCTACTGAAATTTTGCGGATATCTTAACAACTACCAACATGGTCATCTCCTGAAGGAAGGATTTTTTATAGTTGGTCTATTATGTTTCTTCTCATGCTCAGAAACACTCATGTTGTTATAGATCAGCACATTACAGAATTCCACTGGAAGACAGTCAAATGTAAACAACTGCTTCAGAGCATGCTCAGTTAGGTTTTCTGTTATCTTGTGCTCTAGCAGATGTCTTGCCACCTGAGCTATGAAGACTCAGATCTGAGAGTTACTTTGCATTATTGATGTGGCCATGACATACAAACAGAGCACTTGGAAACAGGAAATATGAAGTCCAGCCTCTGGTGTTACTGGAACAGTCCAGACCACACTCAGACTTCAAGCTCTTGCTGGAGCTTTGTGGAAGTTCTTCTAAACCAAAAAAACTTAAGTCCCAGTGCTTTGTTCATTTGCCATGGTGGCTAGAATAGCTCATAGAAAGCCTGTGAGTTGCATGGGTGTAGGAGGAGGCTGGTTGAAAAGTAATGTTCTGCCATGCAGCTAGACAAGATCATTAAACACATAGGTAAACCAGTCAGCACGTGACCTTGAATCTTCTCTATTTTTACTACAACTTTTCAGTTCTTCCTTTTTCAAGATGAAAAAAACCAAAACAAAAAGCGCACCCAAGCTTTTAAAAATGTTTCTCCAGAACCCCATATTACACACAACTTCTTAGTTATTTCATTTTACAGAATCTTTGAATAGTTTGGGTTGGAAGGAACCTTCAAAGCTCATCTAGTCCATCCCTTCTGCAGTGAACAGGGGCATCTTCAAGTAGACCAGGTTGGTCAGAACCACATCCAGCTTGGCCTTGAATGTCTCCAGGGATGGCACATCTACTACATCTCTGGGCAACCTGCTCCAGTATTTGGCCCATAGCTCCTTATAACAGAACTTTTATATGACGCAAGTTAAATGAACTTACAGTGGAAATATTTATTCCATATCAGGAATGTCATGATAAAATTTCCAAACAGAATCCATCACATTTTAATACTGCAAATCAATAGAAGTATTATTCGTGTAATAACTGGACTGTGGTGAAGCATACTGTCAGTTGAAGGCTTTTTATGTATTATACATACTCACATTTGTCTTTTTAAAAAGTCATGGAGTATGTGAAAAAATATAGTAGAAATATAAAAGTAGGTCATGAAAAGGTGATGCACCATCCTGCAAATTTCAAGATACATTGGCAATACAGCCAAATATGCAGAGTGTGAAAGGCTGGGAATTTATATCCATGTCAGCCAAAGAGATTTGAACTAAATTCTTCTGAGGAGAGTTCTCTAGCCATCTGCTGCAATCTGAAGTATGTTAATGCATCACTCTACTTTTCTGTTGGAGCTGAATAACAGCACAGAAGTTATGTGCTCATAGAGAAACAGCAGCAGCAGCACACAGTAGCTTCATGATATCTCTAATGCCTTTATAGAAAGGAGTTCTAGATTCTGCTCTCACAAATATTCAGGTAAGTTATATTGATTACCTGACCAAGCACAAAAGCAGTGCTGGAAGAAGAATACAGATCCTGCTGAGGGTTTCTGCTTGCTGCCTGGCTCCTCAAGTCTTGTATTTTCAACAGAATCTGTGAGCTCCCTCTTAATGCCCCATCATTTAGTGGTTACAGGTCATCAGCCTTCACTATGAAAAAATGTCTGAAGTACGGTTTTCTGTTTTCAGTGAAGTGTTCCCTCCAGTCAGGCATGAAAAGCTGACCCCACCACCTCCAAAATGACAGGTCCTCTTTTGCTTTTTCATAAAAATCAATGCACCAGCAGGCAAAAATTACTGATAAAGTTTCCAGACGGAAATATGCCTGGTTATAACTTTGATTTGTGTGTACAAGTCCTGGAGAGAAGTTTGAATTCAGCTACAGAATTACTAAGGGTTTTGCCCACCCCTCCTCAAGCTGGCTTCCGAATCCTCCTCCACAACTGATATTTAACTCACAGATGTACAAATACTGTGTTGTCTCTACCCCAAATGCGTTAATAATCAATATTGCCATGAAGAAAGAAGTTAGGGCTGGTTCTATACCCTTCGGGTTCATACAATAGTAATTTCATTTTAGGAAACAGAGTAGAAGTGAAGGAAGGCAAGGAATCACTGTTACTGGTGCAAGTGGCATTTTAGAATGAATTCAGTTTGAGAGTTCTGTATTCATAGGCACAAAAATTTATCCAAGGTGTGTGCAGTGTATGGTCACTCTGGAATCTCTGGAAAAAGGAGCTCTAAAAGGCAGACAACAAATGCAATAGCAACCAGAAGAAACACAGGACTTGGCAAAACAACTGCCTGGGCAAACCCTCATTTGTGAATGGCATAGCTTGGTCACTTCCTCATTAGCAAGGCAATTGGAAACAAACCAACCAACCCAACCCACACACACACATTATAATTGCAGTGAGGAAAGCCCAAATGTTGGTTGCTGCTTACTAACTATATGTTTTCTGCTCAGCTCCAAGGAGATACTTTGGAAGTGCATGGTTGAAAATGACAATAACAATAATAAAAGGAGAGAGGAAGCAGATGCCACACCCTCCTTTGCAGTTTATGACCAATTGCAGGATTTCCACAGTCTCCACAAGGCAATTAAAGAGTTATGCTTCAGTGACTAATTAATATTCACTTGACATCATCCTTTTACCATGTCAGAGAAACAGCCTTGCTGTCCCTTGTCTGAAGTAATTGCATTACAACACAATAGCCACAAAAAAATCCCCATAAACAAACAAAAAACCCCAAACCCAACAAAACCCCCAAAAACAACACAAAAAAGCGACAACAAAGAACAAAGCAGAAAATGGGAGTTTTCTTGATTGGTAGGGATATTTTTCCCCGGTACCTTTAAAAATGCAGAAATATTGGAAAACATAAAGACTCAGTATAGTACAGCAGGAATATTTCTATGTTGCAACCATCATTTGGAAAATAAATCAAAACCATTTTAAGCATCAGAGGAAAGCCCTACTTCATAGAATCGTAGAATAGCTAGGGTTAGAAAGGACCTCAAGATCATCTAGTTCCAACCCCCCTACCATGGGCAGGGACACCTCACTCTAAACCATGTCACCCAAGGCTCTGTTCAGCCTGGCCTTGAACACTGCCAGGATGGAGCATCCACAACTTCCCTGGGCAACCCATTCTAGTGTCTCACCAGCCTAACAGGAAAGAACTTCCTCCTTATATCCAATCTAAACTTGATTCACTTTAGCTTGACTAGTCAAAGCTTTCAGATATATTCTGGAGAGCAGGGGAGAAGCAAATCCTGCATAAATCACACTGTAATTCATTTAAGAAGTATTGATTAAGAGAACCTCATAAGACCAAATTTTTTAGTCCTTACTCACCAAGCATCCTACAGAGTCACACAATAACTTTTCCTCCACATACTTGGAAACAAGACAAAGCAATGGATACAGGTTAACTAGACTATAATTAAATTAATTATGCACATTTATAAACTACCAGCAGTAATTTTTACTTTACTTGTAACTTATTTCTTCACTGTTTTTCATTTGGAAGTGTCCTCCTGGTTCATCTGATGGTGTCCATCTCTGCTGGGCCTGAAGGTGCTAAGCTTGAGCAGGGTCCTTCTGTGGGCATCTCTAAGAGGCATCAAAAGCTGAGCAGAACTGGGCTGGGATGCATATGAAAGCATTTACAGAGCACTTTATTGTGGGCTAGCCAGAATAGCATCTATTTCCACCCTGTCTTACAGTGGATGAGACTCCCAGCAGAGAAGCCACAAATTCCACTTTCACCAAAAACTAAACTTTGGCACCCCGGAGATAATGATTTTATTCATTAAAGCCCTGACTAACCACTCTGAGGCTCCTGAAGGGCTTTAACTGCTTATTATTTACTAATTAGTGGTCTGCTAATGTTCTCAGGTTGCCTGGGTTATGTTTAGATTACTGTTGCAGGGTTCTGCTGGGTTACTGCCAAGAACAGTCCCCAGTTTGAAAAAGCAGAGCCTCGCAGTGCTTAAGTCCCATTTAACTCCGTCTTGTCATACTAGTGAGTCACCGTGTGTCGGTTCAGGAGATGATAAGCACTTATAACTCTAGTTCAGTACAAAACTCAGACAATTTCAGGTCCCTTCTTTAGCATTTCATATGGTTGACTTAGGGTATCTCACAGCTGACATTCACAAGCTAATGATGCAATCACCTGTACAAAGGTAGGGCTAGGTTGTGGCTGTTATCAATGCCTGTTGAAACTGGGCATCAGAAACCACAAAAAAGTCAGAAGGTCAAAATGAGAGAATATGAAAGTGTTACAAAAGGAAGAGTAAAACTTGCAGAGCAAGGCAGGCCCTGGCTCTGGTGATACAGCAACTGCTTTGACTGGGTTTACATCTCCTCCAGTGAACGTCCAACAGAAAATGTATATGGCATTGGAGACAAGTGGGATTCTGGGAATCACTGGGGTTTGAGAGGGGGTTAATGATTAGGCTGCAGATTTATGCTTTTGTTTGCTTGTGAGCACTTTTTCTGACCCCCAAATTCTTACTTTCTTTGCTGTGACATGCCATGGGTTTTACATGAGCCATGGAAGCCAGATCCTCACTCTCCCTTTCCCTCTTCTTTCTCCCATACTTCTACTTAGTTTAAAAGCCTGGTGTTCTAGGATATCATTCTGGAAAAGGAGGGAAATGGGTGACATTATGGGCGTTTATACGAAAACTGAGTCCTAATTTACTGAAAAATTTGCAAGGAAGGAACAAAGACTTTCTCTACATAAAGGCTGATGGAGAAGTCTTTAAAAAAAGCTCCCAGTAACATGATATTTAGGGACATACCTAAATCATAGAATCTCATAGACTATTCAAACTGCATCAGGTATGAGAACTGCAAGGACAGGCTGGACAGAGCCTTGGGAGCCATGGTCTAGTGTGAGGCATCCCTACCTGTGGCAGGGGTGTTGGAACTAGATGATCTTAAGGTCTTTTCCCACACTAAGCAGTCTGTAATATGGTTTAAAGAAAACAAACAGAAAACTCCAGAGAAACCATAGAAAACAGGACAGAAGACACAGAAGCAGAAGACCACACCTAGCAAGGAACCAAGCACTTTACTCTTTGAATATCAATCACTATGCATACAAAATCACTACTATCTCACCTCAGTACATGCAGGTTTTCAAAATCTAACACAAGTTAGCTTCTGAAGGAGCAGGTGAAAGACGTGAAAGCCCGTCTTCTATAAAGAAGAAAAGTTAAGGAGGATTCAGAGAGAAAACTTGACATAAATTTCTTTCCAGTTTTTGGAATTGTAAGAAAATACGAAGCAGGTGGGGGGTGCCATAAAGCAAGGGAAGCAACAGGAAAAATTGTTCAAGTAGAACACCTTCTCCAGTAACAAGAAAAAAAGACTTCCAAGGGCAGAGTTTTAGCTAATTTAAATCATGTGCTGTTTTTGACTGGGATACAGTTCATTTTCTTCCTTGTACGGGGCTATGTTTTGGATTTGTGCTGGAAAACAGTGTTAGTAACAAAGGGATGTTTCCATTGCTGCTGAGCAGTGCTTACACAGAGCCAAGACCTTTCCTGCTCCTCACACCACCCCACCAGTGAGCAGGCTGGGGGTGCACAAAGAGCTGGGAGGGGACACAGCCAGGACAGCTGATCCCAACTGACCCAAGGGATATCCCACACCATATGGTGTCATGCTCAGCATATAAAGCTGGGGAAAAAGGACGGGGGTGTTGGGAGTGATGGCATTTGTCTTCCCATGTAACCATTATGTATGATGGAGCCCTGCTGTCCTGGAGATGGCTGAACACCTGCCTGCCCATAGGACGTGGTGAATGAATTCCTTGTTTTGCTTTGCTTCTGCACACAGCTTTTGCTTTATCTATTAAACTGTCTTCATCTCAACCTGCGAGTTTTCTCTTTCACTCCTGATTCTCTTCTCAATCCCAACACAGGGGGAGTGAGCCAGTGGCTGTGTGGGGTTGAGTTGCCAACTGGGGTTAAACTGTGACAACCATCATTGGTCTCAAGGGAATTACATCAGTTAACATAGGTTCAGAATTGGCCTCACTTGTATTTCTTTGAAGAGATTTATATTCAAATAAGCATTTAGATAATTTTAGTTTTCTTTTTTTTTTTTCATAACACTGGGTTCACAGTTTGTTTCATTGCTTTCTTTATCACAAAGGAACAAATTCTTTTCTCTGCTAAGTTATTCCTCTTTGAAGAATATCTTTGAGGAGCAATAAGAGGAACAGATTGGCAACATTTGTCAGTACTCATCTGCCTTTATTATCCCTTGGGGCCCCGTTTTCTGTGTTATCTTTTGTTCTGCTTGGGGAATGCTCTGAGTTTCCAATAGAACCTTTAATAATGACTATGCTACCACAGTTCAGGCAGAAAAGCCATACATGTCTGAGTTTTGATGCTGCGCTGAACTTCCTAACCTTTTGTGAAGCAGTTCGGGGTGATGCTAATGCAGTAATTCATAAAAAGCTCTCAAGTATCGCCCCACCTTCAACTTTAAAGAACAAAGTTAAAAAAGGCTAATGTTAGTGACATCTTAAGAAGTTAGTCCCATCAGAAAGTTTGGCACTGTGCAACAGCCGCTTTACAGTGCTGAAACACGAGTTACAGCCCTACATAATTCTTTCAATGAATTGCAAATTTTAAAGGTCTAAGTATTTAACTTTAAAAAAATAACTCTAAAAAGACCATTGACCTCAAATAATCCATTTAAGACATGCACACACGGTAACATTGAGTTCCTTAAAGGTTTTAGCATATTTTTAAGAAAAAAAAAATTTAAATCCATTAACTGAGCATTAGCATGTGCTTTTTCAATAATATTAGTAGAATTTGCACTGCACAGCTGTGGATGTACTGACTGTCTTTCTGTCCTCTTGCTTTCCAAGAAAAATAAAGTATTACACCTGTCACAATGCAATGATAATGCTTATCTCTTCTTAAAAACTGTAAATTGCTTGCTCACTTAGGTTTAAACTGTTGGCTTGCCATGTATAATGGATGTAACGAAGGACTGAATGGATGAAGAATGTCCTGCAAGGAGAAATTGCTAAAAATAAATTACAACTCAAGCTAAATCAGAAAACAAAATCAGTAAATACTAGTATAGTTACATTAAATGTATAGTGCAAAATTCATAGCTGTAGACAATGACTCACTGACAGCTCACTCATATACTTAACCAAACTGAAAAAATTACAGTTAAAATGCTACAACCAAATGCTTAAAGTGAGATGTTAATAGCTTTTGTTGCTGCAAAACCACATATGAGCACATTGAGTATGCAAAAACACTGGTTTACGCTTAAAACATTTCTCTGTAAAGACAACTAACCTTTTTTATGGATCTTTGCATTGTGTAGAAAGAGTGTGATAAACAGGTGAATGACAGAATGATAAAACAGAGAGAAGCAACCACTGAATCATTTGGAGCACCTCACTGTCTGTGGTGGTGCAAAGCTTCCCGCCTGCTTTCCAGCACATACTTGAATGGTCACCAGTGCAAGTAAGGATCCCTCCGCAGATAAAAAGGACAGAATGGTCCCTCCTCAGGGCAGCTTTTAGTGTCCTACAGCTGGTGTCCCCTTTCACAAGTACCCATTGATTCTAAAGGGAATGGGGCAATTAGCTTAGATCAACTCACAAATCTTTTAGGTGGCTACAGTCAGAGCTCACCCAGAACTGCAAGGCTGCAGACCATCTGGGGCTGTAGCTCAGCTGGGGTCCAGGTCAAGAGCTCAAAAACAGATCCCAGGGGAAGTGAAGAACTGCTTACTGAGGCTTCTTATTTTCTTCACAGCAACCCTTGTCAGTGAAGCTGGCTTTGAGCAAGCCCATAGAAGGCAGAAGAAGGGCTTCTTGATTCTTGTTACAGAAAGACCATCTTGCCTTCCTCGTTAGAAACTACTTTGAAACAGAGTTAAATTCAACCAAACGTTACATCTGAGGTTACTATCAGCAAGAATTGATTCATTTAGCACAGCTCATTTACAGTACTGATAGCTGAAAAATCAGTATTTTCAGTATTTCATAATTTCAGTTGTGTAGCCACTTGTGGGGAGGAGGGATTTAACAAAAGCTAACTTCAGCCTTGTGAGGCAAGTTTCTTTCTAAGGGACAGAAAGAGGGCAAGGAGGAATATGTTTTGTGAAAGACCCCAGAGCAAGATGGTCTTGAAGGACAACTGTCACATTACGTGGTGTTCAGGAAACATCTAATTGATGTGTGATAGGGAAGTTAATTTTTATGCAAGATTATGAGATGTAACAGGGAATTGTAAGAAAGGTAAGCAAGGTACAGCCTTGCTTACAAAAACTTGACAGCCCTGTTTGAAGTCTTGAGAATGAGGAACATGAGTTTGAATTTGAAGCAGGAAAAGAGTGGAAACTGGTGGAAATGCTAGAGTATGGAGATGCATGACATGACATCAGGATGTTAGGGGCGGAAAAGAAGACTTGCTCATCCTGAGAAGTGTAGCAGCAAAAAATACACATGAGGCAAGACATCAGAGGATGTGTGGCAGATTATAGATGAGAAAAGAATGTAGTGGGATGGGTGGGAGGATGAGATCAAAGGATATGAAGGGACATGGCAGAGGGGTGTTTCTTGATGGGGAGAAGATGAGAATATTTTACATCAAAGAGAAAGGCAAGATGTATAGAAAAATGAGGACCAGATGATATTATTAGTATATCTATCAACTTCCTTTCTTGGAATACTCTCAGTTCTCTTGAGAATTCCTTACAAAGACTGGAAAATAGTTAGGTTTTTCTCCTGTGTTATATGAGCTGAATAGATTTATTCTGTGAATGTGAATAAAGAATACAATGAACACGCCAGAGAGTGATGTTACCATAGAGTGGTTAAGAGGCAACAGGAAGGAGTCAGAATGTGACTTACAGCTGGTTTTGACTCTGTATCTTCTCATGCAGGTTCATTTTAAACCATACCTATTGCATTTAGAAAGCTTGGATTTATCTTACATGACTCTAGAACTCAGCAAAGTAATAAAGTTATGAATCAAGTGGTCCTCAACTGCTTTGTTAATAAATAGAAAGAACTGGGCAGTCATGTGAATTGCGTTGCCTTCTAAGCTGCTTTGCCTTCTCCATGCCAGTTGTAGCAGAGACTGAAAGCAATGGCTGCTGATGTTAAGTGGCTCAGTTATAAGGCTAAACTTAGGTGGATGAACTTTGACTAAGGGAATGTTAGTCACTTTTTTTGCTGACTGGAAACAATTGAGTGACTTCTCACTTTATGCTAAAACACAACACTAAGTTGTGTAGGGACCAGAGACCTATCCAATCAAAGCCTTTGTCACAAAATGGTGTGAATGTTAAAACTAAAAGCTGGTAGAAAATTCCAGTAGCATACGTTTATAAGGTTCCCTCCCTACTGCTTAAATGGAGGAATAAAATCTGGATGGGTTAGGGAATTTGGAATAAAACCAGGATGCAGACTAACCTAAATGTTTTCAGATACTATAAGGATAAACATTTGGAAGTTTCTCTCACAGAAGTTAGAATTATGACCACACTGGCCTCACTAGTGTATTAAAGAACTTTTATGAGCATTCTATGTTGCCTTCAGTGAAGCTTTCTGTCTCAAACACTTCCTCTTTCCGTGTTACTTTTCCCTTTAATTGTCTGATGCTGAATGGTGATGAAGCAACACTAGCTATAATCCACTGCAGTTGTTTCTTAACTGACTCACTAAAAGAGACCATATGTTGAAGCCCTGATGCATAATTCTTCAGAATAGTATTGTATTTATTTCTCTTTTAAACACAGTAATAGACATATCATCTGGTTTTAGCAACTTCCAGCTTGGAGGAAGTAGGCCAGGAACATGGGAGTATTAAAGAATAACAAAAGAATCCATGCTAAATTGATAATTACCTGGCACCTTATTTGCTTTCAGTTTACATAAAATGTGGTCTTATTCTCAAATAATTCATAATGCCTTAGGCGAACAAGCTAGCCCTGTAATACTTTGGCATAATTGAAATTGATGAAGTGGAAGACTGGAGATGTTTATTTCAGAATAACAGTGTTAGAACAAAATGCCAAAAGACAGAGAAAAACACTGCAGATCTTGAAAGGAGGGAAGAGAAGAGCATAATGGTCCCGAATAATCAGAATCATAAACACTGTTGCAAACAATTTAATTTTATTTTAAATTGCACCTAAGAAACAAACTAACCAACAAACTCGTGACTGTTAAATTTCTTGGCTTGGATGTATATTCAGCTGTCATAAACGTCTTTACAAAAGCACATTTTTCTTTGCTTTGGAAGACTTCTTTGCTTACTAAATCTGGGGTACCTCCAAAACATTAAAACTCAGCAGAGCAAACTCTGTTCTCAGGTACCTGCCTGAACATTTTTTCAAGAGAGCTTGCATAGTAAGAAAAGACTTCAGAAGGATAAATATTTTCTTACTGCCTTTCCAGTGAGTCTTCCTTTTCAAATGCTGTAATGATGCTGATGGGAGCCTTATAATGCACATTACAATACTGAATTTGGCTCCTTGTCAGTGTCCATGTTTTCAGCAAGAGATAATTTTTAAAAAATAAGTTCTTTCCCCAGAACTGAAATAACTGTAGGAATTAATTCTCAAACTTCTATGTGTCAAGAATATCATATTTGCATGCCAAGGACCCACTGAGCAGGACCCTTGTTTCCTGCAACAGCTTGAGGAGTCAAGGCAACTGCAAACCACTGACATTCGTTTGAGATGCCTTGGTTTGCCTGTTTTCTTTCTTTTAGTGGTGACAACAATACGCTGGTACAGGGTCAGTCTAGGTCATGAAGGAAAGACAGAGAGAGCACAGTGAAGGAGCTGGGATGCTAACCTACAGCTGCAGCAAAGGTTGGCTGGCAGGCTCCAGGTAACTGACCACTGTTAACTAGGAGACAATTGGCTCATGGAAGCTGCAGTGCTGTACAGTTTTGTGCAGTCTAGTATGTAATTTCATTTTCTTCTACATCCCGTCTTTCAGTCAATCAACAGGGATCCAGGTGCACAGTTTTGATAGCATCCTTTACAAAACTTTTCCGTAGGTCACTGACCAATTTTCTACAGGCAATCACACCAAAATTATTATAGCTCCTGCACTAATGTTCCAGTTCACTTGTGTGAAGTGTTGCCTCCCACTACTTTGCATCATACAAAGCAAAGTTTCCCTAACAAAGTTGCCTGAAAGAGGACAAACAGTCCTCTGTATCTTCCTTTTCAGTATCTTATGACACAGAAGAACAAAAGAGGGAGTACAGGACAGGCATCTAGGCAGAGGCAGGAAGAGGGAGGGCAATGATCTCTCTCCCCTGTGTTCCTACTTTTACCAGCTTGCAAAAATTATCTACAGGCTACGTTTCCTATCCTATAGCTCACCTCTGCATTAGTCACTATTGGAAGCAAACATGGAAGATTTAATAGCTCTCCTTAAAAGTTATCCCTGTATCAAAAATTAAACTAGAGATAGAGGCTCAAATGAGGGAAAGTGTAGGAGAGAAGCATTTCTTTCCACTGCCTCTCTCTTGTCACATCCTCTGAAGGATTGTAGAAGAAACTCTCAAAATCATCTAGCTTTCTGCCTTGACAAGAAGAGAAGCCAAAACTTCTTTTTATTGTGTATTATTATATTGTTGTAGAAGGGATGACATTCAGGAAAGCTAAAACAGCTTGCAATCCCAGATACTTATATGGTTTTATGTGTGACTTCAATGATTAAGGTTAAGCAAACCCATAAAAGGAGTGTTGGCCAAACCCACAAACTCCATTCAACAATACCAGTATTTCAGCATTTGGACGGGAGTTTCATGCATCAGCGAATGAACACTCTAATCTTAACATTTAATAAAGGAAAAGTTCTTCAGAAATCTACTCACACGGAAATTGGTGAGAGGCAATTATTGAATCAGGACTGAAAGCCACACATTTTCTAGCACAGAACAGAATCCTTTCCATTTTTTTTTTTCTGTCAGTGATGTGCATTTAGTAAATAGTACATAGAGAAGAACCAGAGTTATGTTTAAAATTGCACCCTGATATAAAAGTAGAGCTGTCAAGCTGGATTGCTGAGGTTGGCAGGTAGAGGGCATTACCAGAAAGAAGTATATGCTTGTTGAAGAGCTGGAAGACCATTTGTGACAAAAAGGAGAAAAATTAGCAGTTATGTAAAAGAACATTGATGGTGTGAAATTAATTGTTTAGATTCACCACAATTACAAACTCTTGTATTGTCATTACTTTCAGCTGTGACAGATGAGGATAATGTTACAGTTGAGATCTTGGTAGTTTTTTGTACCTGAAGATGTGTATTAGAATGAATTATTGGCCCCAACAGTGGGGGGGTTTTGTATACAATTTCCTTAGCTGTAGACAAAGACTCAGCAATAAATATGCAACTATTCCATCACAGTAATGGCAAATGACATCTATATGCCCCTAGATCATTTCACCTCTATGCTTATTTTTAGTCCTACTGAAGCTGATATTTGACTGGAAAAAAAGAACAAAAGCAGTTATTACCTTGGTGTACAATACTGTATTTGTAGTGAAATGGCCATGTGGACAGGTACCCAGTGGGCTGTTGGCAGAACAAGAGGTCTGTCACATACATAGCTATGGGGACACGCTAATATTCTTGCTCTGAAGACTGCCTTTTGGTGAAGGTTGAGAAAGCTGCAAATACCTGCTACTCCTGCACTATTTAATGTATAAGTTAATGAATTGTAAAAACAATTCATGCTCATGGTCTCCAAACCATTGATATCCATACAGAGTTCACCGCTGGTTTAGAGGGCTCAGGCAGTACTGCAGCTGCTGGGGCAACGGTTTAATCTTCCTTTTTCCTCAAAGTAAAATTCAGACAGTTTTTTCAAGACCTGTGTAACTGATATTCTCCTCCACCCTGTTAGCCAGGTGAAGTTGTTTGCGTGACATCCTCCACCAAAACTCAAAGCTGATAAAGTAAATTTTAAGTTCTCAGATATTTTGTTCTTTTCTTTAAAACACATGTAAAAGAAACTACTCATTTAAAACTCATGTTGGAGTACAAGATATTTTCAAGTGTTCTTCAGGCAGATAGAGTCCTAAGTCACACTCTGAGGAGTATTTAAGGACTATTGAGGAGCCTGAAAACTTCCTTAGCTCTCACTTCCCCCTTTTCCTGCCTATTTCTAACATACAAAAAATTATATGAGATGACAGTGTCTATCCCTCATGTCTTATTTCAGAAAGACTATTCTGCCCAATGTATAGGTTTTCCATGAGCAGAATCACTGTTTGTCTTTTAAAGCTGAAATGTCCTGAGTAGATTAAGTCAGATCAAGAAAAAAAGTTTTTGTATTAGATGGCCGCACACAAAGAGTTGTGATCAATGGCTCAATGTCCAGCTGGAGACCAGTAACAAGTGGTGTCCCTCAGGGGTCAGCCTTGGGACCAGTCTTGTTTAACATCTTCATTGCTGACATGGACAGTGGGATTGAATGTGCCCTCAGCAAGTTTGCCAATGACACCAAGCTGTGTGGTCCGGTTGGTACGCTGGAGGGAAGGGATGCCATCCAGAGGGACCTTGACACGCTTGTGAGGTGGGCTGATGCCAACCACATGAAGTTCAACCATGTCAAGTGCAAGGTCCTACACCTGGGACGGAGCAATCCCAGGCACAGCTACAGACTGGGCAAAGAAGAGATTCAGAGCAGCCCTGCGGAGAAGGACTTGGGAGTGTTGGTCGATGAGAAAATAAACATGAGTCGGCTTTAGTGTGCGCTCGCAGTTCAGAAAGCCAACCGTATCCTGGGCTGCATCAAAAGGAGCGTGACCAGCAGGTAGAAGGAGGTGATCCTGCCCCTCTACTCTGCTCTCGTAAGACTTCTCTTGGAGTATTGTGTGCAGTTCTGGTGTCCTCAACATAAAAAGGACATGGAACTGCTGGAACAAGTGCAGAGGAGGGCCACGAGGATGATCAGGGGACTGGAGCACCTCCCGTATGAAGACAGGCTGAGAAAGTTGGGGCTGTTCAGCCTGGAGAAGAGAGAGAAGGCTACATGGAGACCTCATCGCAGCCTTCCAGTATCTGAAGGGGGCCTATAGGGATGCTGGGGAGGGACTCTTCATCAGGGACTGTAGTGACAGGACAAGGGGTAACGGGTTAAAACTTAAACAGGGGAAGTTTAAGTTGGATATAAGGAAGAAGTTCTTTCCTGTTAGGGTGGTGAGGCACTGGAATGGGTTGCCCAGGGAAGTTGAGAATGCTCCATCCCTGGCAGTGTTCAAGGTTGGGTTGGACAGAGGCTTGTGTGGGATGGTTTAGTGTGAGGTGTCCCTGCCCATGGCAGGGGGGTTGGAACTAGATGATCTTGAGGTCCTTTCCAACCCTAACTATTCTATGATTCTATGATTCTGTATCAAATTTCTTCAATTTTTCCACCAAAGTGCCTTACTTATAGAGGATAAAGAAAATTGTGGCAAATTTCTGAGTAAATTAAACAAGGAGGTGTAGAATATAGCTACTTTTTTTGGAGGTTATGAGTTAGACAAACACCAGGATTGGTCCAAACACAATAATTTAATGACATTGTGTGACCTGTGGTGAATTACAGCTTCCATCCCCTACCCTGTAATAGTGTAAGACAGGACTTCTCCCAGGAATCCTTGGAGTTGTTGGTGAATCAGAGCTTGCACATAATGCTCTAAATTCACCAGTTTTCTAATATTTACCAAAGTGACAATTTTTAAGGTTCTAGAAGAACTCTGATAGTGTATTACACTGAAATGACAATCTCCCCCTGAGACTATCGCTTTTCACATTTGATTATTTACGCTGCAAAACAAACTTCAAGAGAAATGAATAAACAAAAAGTTGAGGTCGCTTTCCTTCAGCTGTAAATACCTGTCTCCTGAGAGCAATACAATGTGAAGGAGCCCCACGGTTTGAAAATACAATCAGCTTTTCTTTCAAAGGGCCTTAATTCTCATCTAATTTGTAAAGAAAGCAATGTTTTTCTCCTACATAGTGGCACAGAGTGAGAACTCAAACAGTTTTCTTAGACCTTGCTTGCTTTACTCGATATCTTATTTAATAGGAAAATGTGATCGGCTTTTATTATTTTTAGGGGTGGTCTGCAATTTTGTTATTTCCAAGTCTATTTTTCTAATATTTCCAAATTATAAACATCTGAATATTGTTATTTGTCACTAAGGAGAATAAAAGCTGAGATCATTATTCCTTCAAAATAAAAAGGTGGCTTTACTCTCAATACAGATTTGGTGAGTAATATTAGAATGATACTGAATGCAATGAAACAGTTTTGTATATAACACCATATTTTATTAAAATGCAGAGGAAAAAACTTGACGTTCTATGAAACACCAAGATGAAAAGGAGCTTGAGAACACTTGTGTCTGACAGCTTATGCATCCAATTACTGATATGTCACCAGAAATACATGGGAATAAAGTAATGAGATGGCAGTTTCCGTAACAAAGGGTAACATTGTCTTCTTACATCTGGATCACCAGTTTCATACTATGGATAAATCTACATTTTTTCCTGTTAACTCTTTACGCTCACACAGATCACCAGGTCAAAACCCTGCAGTGATACAGATGCAATGAAATTAATAAGTACTAATGACCACTCTTATTGCTATACAGGAAGTTTTTACAGTAGTGATATTGCCTTCAGAGAAATACATTACTTTAAAGTTTCTGATTGGAAACTAAGACTATTATCTGACCCAAAAAATTACATTGAGAGAGGAAGATACTTTTCTGGTTTTGCTGCTTTAGAAATCTCATTTCTTCTAGTCACATCAGCTATTTGTGTTGGATTTTTCCTAGAAGATTGCTTAGTTTTCGCCTGCTCTTCTCAAATTTAAAATAGGACAGGTGAAACATTCAAAAACAATGAAACAACAATTCAATTCAAACACAAACTGATTTTTTCCATGAGAAAACATTTTACTTATATGTAATGATGTTTGAAGCTGTCCGGTTCTGATCAGAATTTCAAATTAAAAGGCCCATCCACTGCATAGAAAGATGTCTTCATGGGCCAAATCCTTTTTTCTTGTTTGTGGGACACCATGCTCTCACACATTCCCCAAAAGTGCTTAAATAGATTTAGATGCATAACCAGCTAAGGTGTCTGACAATAATGAGAGGTCAGACGTACTAGAAGTGGTTTTCCTCCCTTTATAGCTTTACATTTTCTACTTAATCATACCCCAGATCATCAGCTGTATTGTGGTGTTCATTTAAGAATGCAAGACAAGCAGCCAACAGGAGGTGAGAGTGCACTGCAAGGCAATAGTCACAGCAACACACGGAAGATCTCTGGACTAAGAAAACCACAAACACAGCAGTATTATGGCACAACAGAAGGAAACAGCTATCGGAATGAAAGTTTTCCTTTTTAACGAACAGATGATTGGTCTAGTGAAAAAAGTTGTCTATGTTTTTGCAAGTTTATACATCTTCCAAAAGATGAGATGATGACTGTGTGATGATATTGCCAGTGTTCTTGGGTACCTGTCTGAGTTGAGTTGTTTTGTACAGTATTGCATTGTGTGTTTCTGAAAAGACTTGTCCCTGCCCATGGCAGGGGGGCTGGAACTCGATGATCTTAAGATCCTTTCTAACCCTAACTATTCTATGATTCTATGATCCTATGACTTACAGCCCCACTTCAGTTATACATGTTGAGGGACTGAGTGCATACTGCAAGTAGGTACCTGTGGCCCCCATTCTATCACTCAGATTTTCTCTTTTCTTATGCTTGTGGAAAAATAGCCCCTTCTGAGTTGGGTTATCACCAGTTTCCACAGCTCTTTTAGTCCTCTCTTGCAAGGTCTCTCCTTGATGTTTGAGCAGCACACGGGGAGTTACCTTTGCAGAGGTTATGGTATTAGGCTTCTAAGATGAAACTGAGTGTTTCTAAAGTAATAGTATGAGTCAATGCATCTTGGCAAACCTCTCCTCCAAGTCAGAGCATGGCACCACAGAGCCTGGCACAGGCGGAGCAAGCAGCTGGGCCATGGGCCATTTTACCGCCCCATGCTACTGCCAGTTCTTCCCAGGCCTGGGCCTGAGCCTGCTCCTTTTCTCTCCTGGCTTCACTGCAAGTTGGAGCATACTCTAAACACATTTATTTCTGCTTTGGAATCAGGAAAACTATCAATATGTACCTGAAGTAACAGAAGTGCATATATAAGGAAATCCTGGGGTGGAATTTAGCCTGCAAATGGTTGTACTAACAATAAAATCAGAGTTCCTTACAGATAACAGCAATTTTGGAGCAGTAAGAAGCAATATTTAAGAAATCCTACTGCAGAATTCACCTGAATTTGCTCGTATTTTGTTAGAAGAGCTGCAGATTAAGATGGTGAATATCTATTTTCAGAGAGTGTTTGTGTACTATGTTTCCATCAAATTCATACTCTTATAATCAAACATGCTGCATATATAAAGTGTTTCCTAGTATGTCTTTTGTTTTTTTAAGTGGAATTATTTCAGATTGTCCTTTCAGTGAATTCCTACAATATTTGAAGTAGTAATTACAGAATGCCAGAATTAATTTTTCTCCAATAATTATGCGCCTGACAATCCCAAGCAGTTAACTCATTCATTAAAATTCAATAATGATTTCTCCTATGGCTTCCACTAGCAATAATGACATACACTATTATGCATCACTAATTTCCATGAAGAACAATGAAGCACTAATTTATTGGCATCTAGTATTATTCCACTGTACTTTGTTGTATTCTTTTCAAGAGATGATGAAAGAGAAAGCTGAGCAGTCTGGATTAAGTTCTTCTTTTTAAGCCCTAGTGTCCTGGGTTCAGCAGCAGCAGTCATTTTTTCTCCTTCTTAGTAGCTGGTGCAGTGCTGTGTTTTTGACTTTCAGCCTGGGAACAGCGCTGATAACACCGATGTTTTTAGTTACCACTCAAATGTTTTAGTCTGACCAAGGACTTTCTGAGCCTCATCCTCTGCCAGGGGGGAGGGGAAGCCGGGAGGAAGCAGAGACAGGACACCTGATGCAAACTAGCCATACCACATACCTCCATACCACAGCACATCAATCTCAGGATGTAAACTGGGGGCAGCTACATGGAAGGTTGAGATCACTGCTCAGTAGGGCTAGGTATCAGTCACTGGGTGGTGAGCGGTTGTATTCTCTTCCCTTGTTATTTCCCTTATCATTATCATTGGTGGCAGCAGCAGTGGTTTGTGTTATACCTTAGTTACTGAACTGTTCTTATCTCAACCTGTGGGAGTTACAGTCTTTCAATTCTTCTCCCCATCCCTCAGGGAGCAGTGTGGGGGAAGAAAAAGGGAGGAGGGAGTGAGTGGCTGCATGGCTGACTGAATTTAAACCACGACACCTACAATGTTTTGATACATCAGCAAAGTGTTGAACAGACACTCTGAAATATTCTTAAACTGTTTTACTCATTGCATTATTATTGGGATGAGTGTCAAAGTCCTTAGTACAAGTAAAGTTTCTCAGCTGATAAATTCCTAGGCAATTTTTGCATTATAAATAAAACTTAAAAGTGATACAATCTTCAGTTTAAAATTAGATAGATTGGTTGAAATGTTTGAAAGTTTTTTGCTGTCTTTTAAAAATTATTTGGCTCTTCAGCTTGCTTTTACTACTTCTTTCAGAGGTTTCAACAGCATTCTGTTAGCAAACATCACTTCAGTGACTAGACTGTATTTTGGAACTCCTTAGGAGTAGCTCAGTTGTTCTCAGAAGTGCTACAGAACTGAATTTTCTACCCTAGGTGATGGGGTGAGGTCACTGAGTTACTCCTGACAGGGGAAAAGGTGCAGTAGAGGTATGGAGCAGAATGAGATCAGAGAGAGATATTGCAATCTCAATGCAGTGCAATACAGTGTCATGAAGTAGAGAGCAGCTATGTTAGGAACAGGTTAGTGACCTTCACCCGTATTCCTTTTACCTCTACCAGCAGCAGAAACAGAGCACATACACAAACATCCCAGGACACAAACACTTTTCCACACACTGCAACCCAAGCAGTTTGCCTATGCTCATACCTAGGCTAGATTGGATACTGTATCTGTTTGGGTTGGGGTTTCTTTTTGTTTGTTGGATTTATTTCGTCCTTGCAGTGTACAAGCATTAGTATCCAAATTATTTTTTTATCCCTGCTCCTTTTTCCAGTGGTGGAAACCTTTTCTGGTAAGCAGCATTTCTATCAATCACTGTACAGCCTGTGAAAGTACAAACTATCCCGCACATGCCAAAGTGTGCAAACCCAGGATACCAATCTATTGCTACATTTATACCAGTGTAACTAAGAGAGCATAAGTGGTTTACTGGTCTATTTGCTGTCATAACTTATGCAGGATTTGGCTCACAATGCATTTAATTATTTAGCTAATAGATTAATTCCCTAATGGAATCACAAAGCAAGAAGATTATGAATGCTCTGAATTATTTTCGTTTTCTGCCTAGTCGAGACAGATCAAGTCATCCTTTTAAATGTATTTTGCTTCTGTCAGGCATGTAGGTCAAAGCAATTGTTTATATGTCTGTAAGTGTTATGAAATATGCTGAATTGCTAACCACATTTACCACCACCAGGAACTGAGGGCCAAATTCATTGCCCTTTCCTGTAAAGACTTTACCCCAGGGTAAATTTTACCTATTACAATTCAGTTTTATTTAAACTGGGTAAGAATGACAACCTACAGCGCATTACGGCTTCAGACACAGATGTGTATGCCTTCAGGATGCAGCAGTAGTCTGGGTTCCCAATTCAGAAGTGAAAGCATCCAAATTATCATTCTACAAAAGCTGTGCCTGAACTATTTTCAGCAGATTGCTCATTGGAATCAGGGCAGGTTAAAAGATGTCTCACGAATTGCTGAGATCTTATTTCCTCGATTGGCACTAGGGAAATTTTAACTTCAAAACATTGTATTAGATCAGGAAATCCAAGAATAAACTAAACATTCAGGTCTAATTTTGTATTCTATGAGAACTAGAAACAGAATTTTGAATATTGCCATTCTGGATTAAAATAATAAGAGGTCCTGTTTATATCACGTGTATGTCCATTTCCATCGTGTTCAGCCAGGAGCTAGAGTATTTAACTACAGCAGATTGTTCTTGCAGGTGTAAGATTGTAGGTATATATATATATATATGATTGGAACAAAACACAATAGCAAACATATCTTCTATGCAGTTTTCATCATTCTACATATAACAAAAAATACAGTTCCCCTTTTGTTACTAAAGTCAGAATATTCATTCTTCTCATTTCTTATTAATTACATATTCCATGTAAAAATAAGATATTTCAAAGGCAGTCTTTGTCACTTCCATTCATCCAGCCTTTTTAGCTGCAAGGCTAGGAAAAAGTAAGTAAGTTGGTAAGTGGTTCACTGTAATGTCATTTAAACAGACAAAAAGGCCTTGTGTTTTTCTAGAAACAAAAAATAACCAACTTTTGACTTATTCTTAAATGCATACACTAATACACCAGGAACTACCTCAAGCTATCAGAAACTCTTTGTTACAAACTGTTTGTCACAAATCAGTGCAGTCTTGGCTATACTTGGCTAAATATAGAATACATAATGATTAACCTCTATAGCAGTCTGCCTAAAAATGACTCTTCTTTTTGTGTACACTAGCAGCAGCAGAACACCTAATGACCTTTATGATCCTGGAGTGCTACCACTATACAGCTGACATGTGGACTGCCATTATAAACATCATTGAGGCAAGAGTGTTCCAGGTACTTGTCTACGTTTAACTGGACAACATGGAAAGGCAGATAGGCAGGACCACTTTCAAAGCCCTAATTCATCAGGTATTTATACTATCTGAAGTGCTAAAAAGTATAAGAAGGTGTGAATGAAACCCTAAATAGTCTGAGTTAAACTTTCCTCTGTTGATAGACACTGCTGCCTAGACTCCCAGTCAGACTTTTTTTCCATATAGAATAATCTTACCGTTCGGGGTGTGGGGTGGTGCCATGGTTTAAGCCCAGCCATGCAGCTCGTTCATTCACTCCCCCCACTTTCTTCCCCTCTCTCCTGGAGTGATGGGGAGGAGAATCAAAAGAATGTAACTCCCACAGGTTGAGATAAGAACAGTTCAGTAACTAAGGTATAACACAAACCACTGCTGCTATCACCAGTAATAATAATGGTAAAGGAAATAACAAGAGAAGAATACAACCGCTCACTACCCACCGACCGATACCCAGCCTGATCCAGCAGTGAACTAGCACTTCTGGGTAATTCTCAGTTACATCCTGGGCATGACGTGCTGTGGTATGGAATACCTCTTTGGCTCGTTTGGGTCAGGTGTCCTGTCTCTGCTTCCTCCCGGCCTCCCCTCCTCCTTGGCAGAGCATGAGACTCACAAAGTCCTTGGTCAGACTAAACATTACTGAGCAGCAACTAAAAACATCGGTGTTATCAGCGCTGTTCCCAGGCCAAAAGTCAAAAACACAGCACTGCACTAGCTACTAAGAAGGAGAAAAAATGACTGCTACTGCTGAACCCAGTACAGGTAGCAAAGTATTGTTTGTGTTTTTTTACAATAGAGATGAGAAACGAGTGTCTGTCTTTGTGCTGGAAAAGACAAAATAGCAGGAAAAGAAAACAACCGCCAACTATCAGTAAGCAGTCGCTTCCCCTCTTTCATTTGGGTTTTTCAATGGAATATCTTGAAAAAAGATTTCAGCAGAAAGTTTCCAACTAAAGCTACCAGGAAGGTCAAAGAGTGTAAGAGAATGTAAGCAGCTGCAAGGGTGATCTAACAGAAGCCATTTCCTCACTCGTGAGTGTGGCTGTGTAACAGATAATCTTGGGGAGCAAGAAGGAAATGAAGGTGCCAGAATTTACAGAATATGGCACAGAAAAACAATCAAATAATTCATATAGATTCCTCTGGCATCTTCTGTACCAAGGTCTAAATTAAACCAATAGGTGGCTAAGCATATTCATTATTCAACCTAAAGTGTATTTAACCCTTCAAAACACACCATTCCTTTCAAATAACATGAGCCTCTTTGTCATTCTTCTTAATAGACTTCTAGAAAGGAAATTGCCATCTGGCCTATGTAGACATTAAAAGATAGGATAGGAATTTTAAAAGCAGGGGAGTTACACAAGGTGCTTTCCTCAAGCATTCTGAAATTTATTGGCCTGCATCTTTGGTGCACCAGGTAACCTTGAATTTCAGTGGCTTTGGAAATCCTAAGGAACCAATATTTGCAAAGACATGAATTTGCTCTCAAGCAATGACCTGGATGCAAACACATCTGTAAAATCCAGGGATGCTCCATTGATCTTTCATCAACAAGAGATATTAGCAATCAAATGATTTGGACAAAGCCTTTTAAAATTAAAAAATTATTTGAACAGGAAATTATTTGAAATTTCTTTGGCCTTTAACTTGAAACTGACGGAAAATGCCACAGGCAAAAAAATATTGCTTGTATGTGAGGTGAGGAAAAACAGAATATGAAAGGTGATAAAAGTGATGGCAAATACAGAAAGATCTTATTTTCCCCAAAACAGTAGGTGCAAAACACTGCATTAAATACTCTGTTTTAAACATGGTTGATTTATTTTGCATCTACAGCTTTCTATAATGCCAAGTTCTTGCTGATGTGGTTTTCTGCTGTTCTGAATCTTTTAGTGCTTTTTGCACCTTTATTGAATGAGAAAGGCAACCCAGACACATTTTGTGACAGTATCAATTAAAGTTTCAATCTGAAGAGTTTTACTGGGAAAGCTGCTGATCAACAGGCTGATGTAGTATACAAAATGCGCATGTCACTTGTCTGTAGCCACCCTCATTGATGCAAACTGACAGTGAGGAGGCTCTTCCTTTACCATGTTAGTCACGAAGTGTGTTCTGAAGTGCTGAAGTCCTGACAGGAGAACACACTTGTATACCAGCTTCCAGGTTTGTCTTTGTTGTTAAAAGAGCTGTGAATTCCTGCCTCAGAGCTTCTCAGGAGTGTTAACTCCCCCAGGATGAGAGTGCCAGGTGGAAACAGGCACTCTTATGCTATGAGATAAGCACACAAAGGTCAAATCTATTCTGCCTGATGCAGACAGGTTTATCCAACAGGAAAACAAAAAGTAGCTCATCTCCATTGTGCTTTTTTTGGCTCCACTATGTTTTCAGAGGCTCAAATCACAATCCCAAATGCAGTCACTCCTGAAATTTTTGGGCTTGTAATGCTGGATTCAGAACCTTGTCCTGTCACTTGTTTTTGATATTTTCCACACCTTTAGTTAGTCTAAGAGTTGGAAGTGAGAAGTGTCAAGGCTAAGCAAGAACCTGTCTGATTCACTTGGATTTTTGCAGACTTCAGCCATGTATAGATATCCCAAAATGACTCAAGTCAGACACAAAAATCTTGATAACCTCCTAAATTTTTCCGGTGAAAAAGAAGGGCAAGGTATTTTCATTCCCAGATATGTTTATGATATCTAAAGAAAAGAAGAATGAAAAAGGTTAAACACTACCTATATCTGAGCTGTCTAGAGTCTGGACTATCAGGAGAGCTCTCCAGACCACACATCTTGCATTTACAGGCAGTATGTAATCAGCCTGAAATCTGTCAGCTGTAAATCCCATCTGCCTTTGCAGCAGGTAGAATTGGTTCATTTGCAGGCAGAAAGTCAAAAGCCTGCTTCTTCACAGCCCTCCATGGCTGTCTCCTCTGCACAGTGCCACAGCAGAAGCCTCCATAGCTGTTCCAAATCCATCACAGTATAGGACAGAAAATTGCTTTCCTCTGTGCTCTACAGCTCCTGATTTATCTTCAGTTTTCTTTGAGGGACACCCCAGCTGGGTCAGCTTAAAGCCAGCCCTGCAGTCTACTTTGCAGATAATGCAGATGTGAAAAAAATAGGACTTTGAGCATTCACACTAACGATGGCTTCTCCATTGTATGGATGCAGCCACAATCTAACCTCACACTATGGGTGAAAGGGAAGCTGTCATGGTTGAAAAGCACTGTGCAGGATAAAAGCCAATGTATTGGCTACAAAATCTGTCATATGAAGCTGATTTGTAGTCAGGTGGCATCATTGCCGTGCTATAGACTATGAGGTGTGCCTATAGGAAGGTTTACAATGCTTGCAGCATTGGATCGTGAGCAGCTTCAATTCCACCAGCCCTGGGAAAGTCACATTTGTGGAAACATGCGTGATAATTAGAACTGGGACTCTTATAAACTAAATTTAAACCTAATCTTTTAATCCTTGGCTTCATTTAATGATAATGGCATGGAGAGGTGTCTATAATAGGCCAGATGACTAGAGGTGCTTCTTTCTTGTTGTCTAACTTAAGGTTTAACTGTAACATGTGCACAGAAATTATAGCTTTGATATAGATACCTAATTTTTCAAAGTCTAAAACTGTGGAAAAGCCACCCCAAATGTCATTAGCAAGTAAATATAGCTGGTCTATAATTTTGCCACTTTTGCCACTGACAATACTGTACTTTAGCCCCGCAGCCTCTTTGTGTTTTAGTTTCCTCATATGGCTTCCTTTTTACAGTCATTTACCTTTATGTTACAAAATAATTTGTAACTGTTTCTTACTAGGTGCGCATGGAGTTCCTGACAAGTAGACTTCCAATCTTAATCAGGGTTTCTAATTGCTGATGTGACATGGAAGACACTTGCTGTACTTGGAGTAATTATTTTGTTGCTATTGTTTTAATAAGCAACATCAACGTATGAAAGACCTACTGTGTCTTTGCTAGTGTGCCTGAATTAGGTATTATAAGCTCATTGAAAAAAAAATTCAGTGGAAGCCTTTTTTTGTTGATAAGCTCTTAAACGCAGGAAAACTCGTTTTTCCATGGTGAGAGGCATCATATACATACAGCACATAGTACAAGGCAAGAAATAAACAAGAGTAGTTTACTTGAAAGAAAGAAGAAGTGTATCATATATCAGTCATAGAATACAGGACCCAGATTCTGGGGAAAGGGATCAGATGTGGGAGTTTTGTAAACTTGATTCACATCACCATTACATAAATCTGTGCTTTAGAGGATAACTTTCAGCAATGATTAAAATACTCTGAGGTCTCTGTTTTGTGTCTTGTTCAAAGATGTAATCTCGCTGAACTCACAGATGCATGTTTTAATGGCCGTTCCTGTCTGCACTGGGCATCCCATTCATGTCCCTTGTGAATCCCATTAATACTTGCAAGGCTGCCTCTGAAGCAAAATTTTTGGTACAAAACCTCACACAGACTTTCTTTTACCATCATAAATGCACAGACACACACAGACAGCATACACTTGCCATGAAGATTTCAAAACCTCATCCCCGTACCTCCCACAGTCACTGGACCAAGCTCCAGATAACCTGGATTTAATAGTGGAAAGAAAAAAAAAAAGTTGTACTTTCCATTTATTATTGTTTCCTTAAAGAAACATAATATGGTCTATACTTTAAAATATCTAATTAACATGTGTCACCAGTATCAATTCTTATACACCTTTCTTGACCAAAGTGTTCACTTCAGTCTGCAACAGGAATGGGTGGCTGCAAAATGAAGAAATTTATACAGATACTCAAGATGGAGTAGTACCTTCCAGATAAATCCCATTCCTCTTCTGTAGACCAGCTGTAGATATTTAATATTGTTTGTACCAGACTATGATATAGGAGCCCAGACCATAACCTATGACATTCCTTGTGTGCTTTCTAGAGCATATTGTAGAGATTGCTGTAATACAGCTCCTGTGATAAAGAGGAGCATTTCCAGTTCCAGAAAAATACTTCTGTGTATACACAAAGTATTCCATCTAGACACTTGCACCAAACCCAAGGACTTCTATTTCCTCTGTGGACATTATTCCTCTTCCCAGTCATACCATTTCTCTCAGTTTTTATCTTAAAACAGGAAAGCCAAATACAGGCAGCCTTCAGAAAAGCAGAAGGAATTTGGAACAACAAAGAGAAATTCATAGCTTTCATAATATTGGACTTGCATGAAGGTTGATATCCCACATGGCTCTGCTTCCTGCTTAGGACTCTGACGAGATTATTGGAATTTTGCATTGGAATGTTGACTGTAAGGAACATGGTTGCACCATATTCTTCCTCCAGTTACTACTGGGGAAAGTTAGAAATATGGACATAAAGTTGATTATTTTACCTCCGCAGAGTTACATCAAATTTACATTGCAAATAAGAGACAGACAAGAGACAACTTGGGGCCTCTCAGGAAGATATCGGGAGAACTGGCTACACAGGATTTGGAGAAGGCTGAGTTTCTTAATGACTTCTTTGCCTCAGTCTTCACTTGCAAATGCTCTGACTACACCACCCAACTCTTGGAAGGCAGAAGCAGGGACTGAATTAAGACCTTGGGCCCACTGTGGGAGAGGATCTGGTTCAAGACCATCTTAAAAACCTGAACGCGCACAAGTCTGTGGGACCTGATGAAATCCATCCGCGGGTCCTGAAGGAGCTGGCGAATGAAGTTGCTAAGCCACTGGCCATCGTATTTGAAAAATCATGGCAGTCAGGTGAAGTTCCTGACGACTGGAAAAAGGGAAATATAACCCCCATTTTCAAGAAGGGGAAAATGGAAGACCCGGGGAATTACAGACCAGTCAGTCTCACCTCTGTGCCTGCCAACATCTTGGAGCACATTCTCCTGGAAGGCATGCTAAGGCACATGAAAAACAACAAGGTGCTTGGTGACAGCCAGCATGGCTTCACTAAGGGGAAATCCTGCCTGACCAATTTGGTGGCCTTCTATGATGGGGCTACAGAATTGATGGACAAGGGTAAAGCGGTTGATGCCTGGACTTGTGCAAAGCGTTTGACACTGTCCCACACAACATCCTTCTCTCTAAATTGGAGAGATATCAATTTGATGGATGGACCACTCGGTGGATAAAGAACTGGCTGGATGGCCGCATGCAAAGAGTTGTGGTCAATGGCTTGATGTCCGGCTGGAGACCAGTAACAAGTGGTGTCCCTCAGGGATCGGTGTTGGGACCGGTCTTGTTTAACATCTTCATCGCTGACATGGACAGTGGGATTGAGTGCATCCTCAGCAAGTTTGCCAATGACACCAAGCTGTGTGGTCCGGTTGGTACGCTGGAGGGAAGGGATGCCATCCAGAGGGACCTTGACACGCTTGTAAGGTGGGCTGATGCCAACCGTACGAAGTTCAACCACGACAAGTGCAAGGTCCTACACCTGGGATGGAGCAATCCCAGGCACAGCTACAGGTTGGGCAGAGAAGAGATTCAGAGCAACCCTGTGGAGAAGGACTTGGGGGTGCTGGTCGATGAGAAAATGAACATGAGTCAGCTTCAGTGTGTGCTCACAGTTCAGAAAGCCAATCATATCCTGGGCTGCATCAAAAGGAGCGTGACCAGCAGGTCGAAGGAGGTGATCCTGCCCCTCTACTCTGCTCTCGTAAGACTTCACTTGGAGTATTGTGTGCAGTTCTGGTGTCTTCAACATAAAAAGGACATGGAACTGCTGGAACAAGTGCAGAGGAGGGCCACGAGGATGATCAGGGGACTGGAGCACTTCCCATATGAAGACAGGCTGAGGAAGTTGGGGCTGTTCAGCCTGGAGAAGAAAAGGCTGCATGGAGACCTCATGGCAGCTTTCCAGTACCTGAAGGGGGTCTATGGGGATACTGGGGAGGGACTCTTCATTAGGGACTGTAGTGATAGGACAAGGGGTAACGGGTTAACACTTAAACAGGGGAAGTTTAGATTGGATATAAGGAAGTTCTTTATTGTAATGGTGGCGAGGCATTGGAATGGGTTGCCCAGGGAGGCTGTGAATGCTTTATTCCTGGCGGTGTTCAAGGTTGGGTTGGACAGAGACTTGGGTGGGATTGTTTAGTGTGAGGTCTCCCTGCCCATGGCAGTGGGGTTGGAACTAGATGATCTTAAGGTGCTTTCAAACCCTAATTATTCTATGATTCTATCATTCTATAAATTGGGTATCAAATTAGAAATTAATTAATTAGAGGCTATTATTTGCAACTTCAGAGACTCTTTGTCAAACCAACCCAAAAATGCTGTTGAAAAAAATATTAAATTGTTCCTTTTAGCTGAAAAATCATTACTATCAATGCATAAACCAAAGCCCAAGCCAAATGGCTTCATCTTTGTCTAACATATTCTCTGCATAAGATGTCAAGGTGGCTTGTGCGCAGAGGCATTGGTGTATCCATGAGGCTGTGGGGTCCTGGTAATCCCTGTCATTCTAATAGACCATTAAATTCTGCTACTAATGGACATTCATTACACAGCCAGCTGTAAGGTATTACGAAGCTAATAACGCTCTCTAAAGGGCTAGGTGTTTACTTAGATAATATAAACACCCTGTGTTGCAATAATAAGGGTTAAATAAAATACAAAAAGTATTTTGAAAGCGGTATAAATGCAACTGGCTTCAAGGCAGAAACTAAGATGTAACTGATGACAATTGCCTTTGTGTAATTCTTCCATAATTCCCCTCTGATGGAGAGCTTATTGTACCTTCATTTGAAATGTCTTGTCCCAGCTCTGACAGTATATTGGCATATAGAGGCAGAAAAAGTCTCTTCAGCAAATGATTTATAGATTTCTAATGTTGGAAAATGTGACTTTTCAATAGCCTGCAATCAATAGATATTCAACAAAAGCTATGTAGACTGTGAAAGAATAAGCAAAATAAGATCATCCATATTCATGAAAACACGTTAACCCACTTACCTGGAGTATTCAATTATTTCCCTATTTATGGATAATATGTGTGCTATAAATGTCAAGATCAATTTAAAAAGTGAGTAAATTGCCTTTTCATGTCCTGGTATTAAACAGGGTCCTGCATGCATGACTGTCACTGCAAAACTGTTTAGTTTTCTCCTATCATAAAAGCTCCCACTATTCTGTTACAGTACATGAACAGGAAACCGGAATGCACAGGATACTATTGAGCACTTATTGGCATAAATACTTTATTTTTATAATTCAGAATAATGAACAGTTTTTTTGAAATGTCAGAAGAGACTGGTATAGTCACAATCAGTTTGACAGGGATGAAGGGAACAGGGCTTGTACCTGTTTTGTGTAGTAGCATATAGACGAGCACAGACAGAGGTAAATACTTTTACTGTGCTTATGAATTTGAATGAACAAGACACATTTACACTGCTTTCTATTATATATCCAGGAACTGCTGGTTAAATATTACATTCATGCCTTCTTATGAAATACCTTTCTGTTAAAATATTTTGAGTAAAACATTTGAAAGGTAAAAAACCCCATGAAAATACCTTAAGCATAGGAACTAAAGAAAGTTGGCTTTGGCTGAACATTTACACTACAGGAAAGCTTTCATTTTTAAGATATGCTTCAAATAACACTATATTTACAAGAGCCTTTGCTATTCTGAGACACATCTGTGTAGCCATTAGCAGAAAACTGAATGACAATTATGGACTACGTTTTGCTTTAATAAGTGAGAAAATCATTTTGGCAGCTACATTACTGATCCCAATAACATTACCTCTCCGTGTCTCTGGTTGAATTTCCATGGAGGATTTCACAGAACAATAGTAATGAAATGAGCTAATCTTCCACATAAATAGAGATGATTAGAAAGCGTTCAGTTAAAATTATGTTAATCAGAAAATTTCTTTTTTTTACCTTTTATGGAATTTTTAATTTCATTTCATTCCTTCCCTCCATTTTTTTTTCAAAGAAACAAGAAACCAAAGTGGGTGTAGGTTTCTTGGGTTTGGTTCGTTTGTTGGTAGGTTTTTTTTTTTTTCTAAAAAATTAACATTTTAATTTCGGATTGTTATAAAGGAATGCTGACAATTTTAAATAAAATTTGTTCCAAGAAATCATATAAAAATGTTGTTTGTAGGATTTCAGCAGCTGCATGTCTCATTATAACCTGGAGAAATTTTTAACATATTAAGTTTTCTCTTTCTTTTTTGTATGAGAATGATTTTTGTCTTTTAACAAATAGCTAACCTCCAGAAGCAGATGATCTTTACAAAGCAGATTATAATGGTAGCACAGTATAATGAATATTATGGTTTGATAGCTTATTTATATGCTTAGTTTTCAGAGGCAAATTATTGATTATGCAGACTGTGGGGGTCTTAAGAATCAAACCCATGCTTTGCAGATTATACACAATAAGAAACAGTAATCACATTCCTTTGTCTTTCATTTTAAAGTTTCTGAGTGAGACTCCCTTTAATACTTTATGAGACAGTTTGAAAATGCTAATATTTTCAATGGAACCAAAGAAGGGCTTAGTAATAAATTCTTTATGCAAGTTACTATAAGCTAGTTTTTCTACACTTTCTTCCAGTGTAGCATATGGAGGGAAGTAATGCACGATAAAACTCAGAATAAGGCTTTTTATAGCTGCAGGAAGAGCTTTTTGGTGGTTTGATACAAAATGATGTTTCTGCATGGCTCTGCAGTCTCTTGAAAGAACGGCCACAGAAATGTCATTGGAGGTACAGAATGCGAACTGAGACTGACATGGTTTATGCTGTTTGAGAACAAATTCACTTATGACCGCTCCACCAAGCTCTGCCTGGTGCTGAGCTATGCAAAATCCCTTCTGGACTGACTCTGATGTAGATGTACCCAAAATGACTTGACAGTCAGTCAGCTCTTGATTATTTGTAGACAGATTACTTGGTTCATAAATAAAAAGGGAGGACCTCATTCTTTCCACAGTTGACTATGTATTTCAGTGGGTGACTCATTCATTCTTCTCCACCCTTTTTTCATGTTCTCCATACTTAAATCATTTTAGTTTATAAGGATAAGAGAAAAATTTACAGCTTTGTTAAGGCAAGTCCAGAGCCTGATGCTGCTGATGGTCTTCTCTGCTCACATTCTGGAAAGTGGGTTAAAGGTGTAAGCAGATAGACTGATATCTAATCAATATATGGAAAACTGTAATGTTCACAGGCCCATGCATACCTTACTGTTAGCCAAAGTGTGTTATGAAACGTCCCAAAGAAGCAATTTCTTTCCATCACAAAGATAGCTCCAGAATTTTCCCTTTCATGGACTGGACTTTCACAGTAATATGGAAACAGAATGTACATTATTTGGCAGTATAAAGTAATGGAGACGTTACAAACTTGGTGAAAAAAATCCAGTGAATCGCAGTTCAGATGCTTTCCACACTAAGAACCCTATGGAGTTCCATGGATGGACACATTGGATAAAGAATCAGTGGATCCCAAACTTTCAAGACTCATGTCAAGAAGACTTCCTTGTATACAATTATTCAAAGGCAGGACACTTTGTTTTATGTTCACTAATTATGATTCCTTTCTTCAGTACAGTTATTTAGATAAAAAATGTGCCAGCATAAGGAAAAGAAGTAACTACTGAAAATATTATATCACCTTTTGTTACCAAAGGGTTCATGAAATTTTACAAAGCAACTGTAATATAGTCTTCTGTTTATAAACTGCTTTTCAAAACCATGTTTCTGTTTTTATCATGAAACATACTTGTTCTTTTATTTCTTTTGTCTCATTTAATGGATGGAGAAATTAATGTAGAAAATGATAGTAATATAGCAAAAACAGTAGGTTATCTTCCTCATAGCTCTTGGGATTTCAGATCTTCAGCTTTGTTAACTCAGTCAAGAACAAGATTTTACCTCTCAGGTAAAATATTTCACGACTCAGAGAGACAGCTCTGGTTTTCTGTTTGTCTTTCAAAGCAGGAAGCAGGAGCTATGCCAGGTGGTAGGTGAAAATATGGTGAGAAGATGTTGGAGTTTGACAGTCTCTCTGGTGTCCTTAGCCAAAGAAAACTATTCTAAATGTCTAGAAGGCTGAGCCAAAAAAAAAATAATGTAGTGAATAGAAAAGGCTGGAAAGCTGGTAGAGAGTCACCTTTGGATGAGATCTTACCCCATAATAACATGGTTCAGTTAATCTCCAAAAAAGACTTAATTCAAAGCAGCTGCATCTGCACAATACTGAATTGACACCTTATGATGATGTAAGAATATAATAGGCCAGAAAGAATGACAGATTAGGTGAACTGGGAGACCAGCTGTGATAGTTTGGATTGACTTATTTTCCAGGTGGCAGTATTTGTAAAAGTCACTTCTCAGCATGTGGCACTCAGCACTCAGCACTCAGCCATGCCTTGATTGACTGATTATTCCTGTGATGTATATATATTTCATGCTGATAAAAATGCAGGGAAAAAAAAAAAAGGAAAAAAAATTGATACTATCACCTAGCATCATTTTTTGCAAAACGCCATACAGGAAATGACACCATGTGGGTTTTGGCATCAAAACTATACCAACTGAATGACTAGGATCTATCTTTTATAAAAATCCATTGACAAAGAAAGTCATAGAATCACAGAATCATTTAGGTTGGAAAAGACTGTTAAGTCTAACCACTAACCTAACACTGCCAAATCCACCATTAGACCGTATTCCTAGGTGCCACATCTACACCTCCAGGGATGTTGACTCAAACGTGACCCTGGGCAGCCTGTTCCAATGCCTGACAACCCTTGAAATTTAACAATAATAAAAAGAAGTAGTAAGAAGAAATTGAAAGCATTTATAGCCAAAGATGTGGTTGGGTGAAAGGTGAAACAGCTATGATAGCTAGTGTGCAATTAAGAGATCAAGAACTTAAATACCCTTTTTTTATTGTGTGTTGATAGGAACACAACAAAATTCTCCAAGGAACAGAAAGTAACATGTAGGAAGGGGGTTGGATTAAATGGAAGGGTTTGGTATTCCCAGGCATCTTTGTCTTCGTATGTAACATTGTGTAAGTATTTATTTTTCCTGATCACTTATTTTCTAAGCATATGTTTCCCTATTCACGGGGCAATTTTGAGGATACATTCCACTAATGATTAGGCATTTGAAAATTCAAATGTAGTCATACAAATATCTAAGTCCTTAGTTATGTATTAGTTCAGCAGGAAATTAGATTTGGGAGATGGTTTTGTCTCTATCTCAAACTCTATAATTTAGTAAAAATAATGAAACCCTAGGACTTGGGTGGCTGCCTAAATTGGAGAATTACATTATCATCAACCCATTTTCAGTGACAGAGTTGATGTTCACCAGACTGGCTACTAAAAAACTGTTTTGAAGACTGTAAAAACACTCACTGAGCAAAAAGAAGTGACTACTTTTGTGCTATCTTAATGAAATATTTTGAGACAATAGATCTACTGTTTTTCTATGGAATAGCTTTGATATTCAAATTCCCTTCTTCCTGAATCTTAACTCTTGCATCTAAATGCACACCAACCTTCCATATGTCAGTCTGACATTAAACGTAAGGAATAGTTTTACTTTTTACTGTGTTATTCTTTTTAAATACCTAATTGGAACACTTTATTGTAAGGGATTTTAAAAAACATTAATACCAGTTTTTATGGATTCTTAAATTCCATTTTTATTTTTCAAATTAGGATGAAATTCCTATGTAAAATATAAAAGGCATTCTTTTTAATAAGCATATATTTCATTAATTTTCTCCTACATATTGCAAGTGGCATAAATATTTTTTTGGGGAAAAAAAAGTGAATTTATCTTTTCCAGAATGCTTAAAAAAATAATATATATATAAAAGAAAAATCTCATAGTTTTGATTAAAACAGTTAATTTTGACCAGTACTTACCAAGACCCTTACTTAGTCATATTCAAATAGTTTTCAAAATACAAATAGAAAATTAATTTTAGTCTGTTGATATGTAGAATTAAAGGATTATTTCTTGCAGAGTCTTTGGAGAAATATTGTCATTTTCCAGAGTATTCCAGAATTAATTCAGAACAGATGGTTGATAGTTATAAAGCAAAACTCTAATGGATCATGCAATAAAAGCCCTGTGCACCTAGAAGTTAAGGACTACAACATTGCCATTTAGGTATAAATTGAAAATGCACAGCCCCTGAGCTCACATTTAAACTCCTAACTTCACATTCTGTTGATGTGCTGTTTTAAGCTTAAACCACAACAGCTAAATACAAAAATAAAGATGACTTCGAAAATAAAAATCTGAAGATTTTGTTGGAGCTGGGCCTTTCATCTGAGAGCTTTTCTGAGTGGAGCTGAGAAAGAGCTACTCTGTGTCAATAGTCCAGGGTAGCGGCAGATCACAGCATGGTCTGGATTCGGGATACATATTGGGTGAACTTGCTTTTGCATAGGTGTTTTTCATCTAACAATGATCCTTTTGTAAGGATAGTGGAGACAGTCAGATGTGCAGGTGCAGCCTCAGCCTCCTCCTGGGGTAGTGTCAACATGTACAAGAGTTTGTTGGCAACCAGAAAGATGACAAGCACTCCTGAACACTTCTCCTCCCACATATAGGCTTGGCCAGCAACATCTCCAAAGGGAATTCAAAACAAGGACCTGCCTGATGTATACCTGCCTGACAGTGTAAGGGTACAGTCACCTTTAGCTGATGAAAAGGAAAACTCAAAGTTGAATCCAAAAACATGCAGACATATACCTCTGTATATTTGGAACACATAACTCTGACTGTGTTCACGTGGGCATAAACTTCCTTCACTTAAGAGGGTTCATTTTGTTTGTTTGTATTTTTGCTATCAATGCATTTCCTGTCCAAGATGCTAGAAACCAAATATTGCTTACACCTGAAAGGATTCAAACTGGTATCTGCAGCTTTATAAGACTGTCGAAACGACTGACTCTGTAAGATGTGGTTCAATGCTTGGGAAGATTTCATTTTATCCTAGAAAAATGAGCAGATAAAACTGTATAGCCAAATAAAGCACTAATGTGATGGAGAAATGCTCCCACCTTTCTTCTAATTTATGTTTTTTACGAAAGTTGTTTCACACCAGTAATGTGAACAGACTTTGTAAAGCAAAAGAAACACATATCCTCTCTCTTAGCCAGACGCTTTACCTATTTGTATACTAAATAGTGCTCCTTAACACTACTTCTCTCTGTCCAGCTTCAAGACAGCTGCTTTCCACTTTGCTTTCTTTTTCAGCCTCAAGAAGATACATAGAAAAAAGATCTCTAATGTAGCCTGATGTCTAGAGAACTTTTCTGGGAGGAACACGAACGAATTCTCAGATGAAAGGTTCTCCAAGGTTTTAATAATGCTAAATTTTATGATGCGATGGAGAATGTGCATTCTCTGGTCCTTTCCAACCCTAGCCATTCTATGATTCTTCCAAGAATGTTTTGAAAGAAAACAGAGACAAACTGTGTATTTTGAAAAGAGCATGGTCCAGGGCTGTGCTAGCTAGTGCCCAAAATGGGTGTTAGGTGGCTCTTAACTGCATGTAATCATTAGGCAGTTGCAAAGCTATTCAGCTCTGTAAAATATGCCAGAAGTACAATTTCTTTGAAAACTCAAACTCAGAAGCTATAGCACCTGAAGACTTTAGGTGTCTCCAAGACAGTCAAAAAGGAGCTATAATACTGATATTCTGGATAAAGACAAGTAAATAATTCCTGAATCCTACATTTGATGTTTAAGATATGCTCTGAGTCTAACACTATTCATACAGTTAAATCACTACATATTTAAAATCAGTCCCTAATGAGTAGTAAGAAAGACAGTTCTTCTGTAAGTAGTCTCTGACACACAGGACTCTGTCATTTCTCCAAGAGTCGTCTCTTGGTGGAAAAGACCTGAACAAATTTTGTATGTTAAACCATGTATGAATAAAACAGTGGACTGATATTTCAGAGATTTGTTCTGCTGCTTGATTTGTTAATAACTTCCTGAATGACTTTGGACAATCACCCTATATTTGGATTTTCTATTTACATTAACACTAAACTCATTTTGGTGCAACTCTGTTGTTTCTAATTACTACTATTTCCTAGATAATAAAGTATCACAGATGCCACCCTACAAATTTAATAAATCATGTAAGATGTAATCTGTACCAAAACAGTACATCTGCTATGATTCCACAATAGTCTGGACTGCTTTGGAATTAGAAACAGATGTTGCGTTACATTAGAAGGGAAAATCTGGCTAGTAGGGAGTGGAGTAGAAAAAAAATAGGATTCTTTACCATTACCATCTGCTTTTTAAAACAAAGTATATTGGTTTGACCCTTAAAGATATCTTTCTTTGAGATACTTTAAATTGGTAGAGTTTACACTTCCAACTCTCAAGAGTAAACACTCTTTAATGAGTTTCTGCAAATTATGACAGTGGGAAGAGACTTCAAATGAGTTATACATAGTAGCTCATTCTCCTAAGTCATGGTAGAACTGATGCAAATATTACTTAGTGGTCCCAGGACTAGCTGTGAACACTTCAAAGGAGTTTACTCCAGTCAAATTCCTTGCACTGATCCTTCTGTGAGAAATAATTAGTAAGCATCATCTAATACTTACTCAGATTCTCCCATGACAGGTCAAAACTCCCTTTCTTCTCTTCTAACAGATGACAACAACTTGTGACATAAGATTTCATCCTTCTAAAATTGTATTATTTGCTTTTGGGGTTTTTTTTTACAATGCATTTTATAGGGTATTCACATTCTTTCACAGAATCACAGAATCACAGAATCCCAAGGGTTGGAAGGGACCTAAAAAGATCATCTAGTCCAACCCCCCTGCAAGAGCAGGGTAACCTACAGTACATCACACAGGAACTTGTCCAGGCGGGCCTTGAATATCTCCAGTGTAGGAGACTCCACAACCCCCCTGGGCAACCTGTTCCAGTGCTCTGTCACTCTTACAGTAAAGTTCTTCCTGATGTTAACGTGGAACTTCCTATGTTCCAGTTTACACCCATTGCCCCTTGTCCTATCACTGGATATCATTGAAAAAAGCCTAGCTCCATCATCCTGACACCTACCCTTTACATATTTGTAAACACTGATGAGGTCACCCCTCAGTCTCCTCTTCTCCAAGCTAAAGAGACCCAGCTCCCTCAGCCTCTCCTCATAAGGGAGATGTTCCACTCCCTTAATCATCTTTGTGGCTCTGCGCTGGACTCCTTCAAGCAATTCCCTGTCCTTCTTGCACAGAGGGGCCCAGAACTGGACGCAATATTCCAGATGCGGCCTCACCAAGGCTGAGTAGAGGGGGAGGAGAACCTCTCTTGACCTACTAACCACTCCCTTTCTAATGCACCCTAAGATGCCATTTGCCTTCTTGGCCACAAGAGCACATTGCTGGCTCATGGTCATCCTCCTATCCACCAGGACCCCCAGGTCCCTTTCCCCTTCACTACTTTCCAGCAGGTCAACCCCCAACCTGTACTGGTACATGGGGTTGTTCTTCCCCAGATGCAAGACTCTACACTTGCCCTTGTTAAATTTCATCAAGTTTCTCCCCGCCCAACTCTCCAGCCTGTCCAGGTCTCGCTGAATGGCAGCACAGTCCTCTGGTGTGTCAGCCACTCTTATCACACTCTCATGAATCAAGTTTTTAAGCATCTTAGGAAGATTGCTGCTCTTCTTTTTATACTTTGCAGACTTCTATTCTCTTTTAAATGCAGCATCCCAAAATGTGGGTGTTATTTCAAGTAAAGCCACCAAGTACAACAGCAGTATTCTACAGGTGTTCCCATCAAGCTTGATTTACTGCAATAATCCTATTGATACAAGCTAACACGGGAACTGTCTTTTTTATGACTACTGAATTATAAACATTTTTGCTTTAACATTTGCACACTCCTTGATGAACCCAATTTGATCATGTTCTTGAATTTGATTACTCCCCCACTGTAAACTAATTTCCATTTGTTTTTACTGAATATCCTCATTGATTTTAGACACTTGCTCCAGTTTAAGAAGAGTATTCCATGTTTTAATCCTAACCTCAAAAATAATTTAGGTCCATTTCAATGTTAAGTTTCACGTATAAAAGTTACATAAGCTTTACAGCACCCTTCTAGTCTTCAATGAAAATTTGCTGCATGTTGGAGTCAAAACTATTTTGCACTACCCTACGTAAAATTTGCCATTGAAATGTTAGAATTGCTTTACTTGATTTTTTAGAAAAGTCCATGCCTAAACTATAGGAATTAAGGAGCTGCTGAGGAAAACTCAAAGGGAAAAAGAGGCTTATACAAAATGGAAGCAAGGACAGGCGGCCTAGGTAGAGTACAGGGATGTTGTCTAGAAAACTAGGGCCGAGGTTAGGAAGGCTAAGGCCCAGTTAGAATTAAACCTAGCCAGGGATGTTAAGGATAACAGGAAGGGATTCTACAGGTACGTAGCAAACAAAAAACAGACTAGGGACAACATAGGCCCCCTGAGGAAGCTTTCGGGAGAACTGGCTACACAGGATTTGGAGAAGGCTGAGGTTCTGAATGACTTCTTTGCCTCGGTCTTCACTTGCAAATGCTCTGACTGCACCACCCAGTTCTTAGAAGGCAGACGCAGGGACTGTGAGAATGAAGACCTTGGGCCCACTGTGGGAGAGGATCTGGTTCAAGACCATCTTAAAAATCTGAATGCGCACAAGTCCGTGGGACCTGATGGAATCCATCCGCGGGTCCTGAAGGAGCTGGCGAATGAAGTTGCTAAGCCACTGGCCATCGTATTTGAAAAATCATGGCAGCCAGGTGAAGTTCCCAACAACTGGAAAAAGGGAAATATAACCCCCATTTTCAAGAAGGGGAAAATGGAAGACCCGGGGAATTACAGACCAGTCAGTCTCACCTCTGTGCCTGCCAACATCTTGGAGCACATTCTCCTGGAAGGCATGCTAAGGCACATGAAAAACAACAAGGTGCTTGGTGACAGCCAGCATGGCTTCACTAAGGGGAAATCCTGCCTAACCAATTTGGTGGCCTTCTATGATGGGGCTACAGAACTGATGGACAAGGGTAAAGCAGTTGATGCCTGGACTTGTGCAAAGCGTTTGACACTGTCCCACACGACATCCTTCTCTCTAAATTGGAGAGATATCAATTTGATGGATGGACCACTCGGTGGATAAAGAACTGGCTGGATGGCCGCATGCAAAGAGTTGTGGTCAATGGCTTGATGTCCGGCTGGAGACCAGTAACAAGTGGTGTCCCTCAGGGATCGGTGTTGGGACCGGTCTTGTTTAACATCTTCATCGCTGACATGGACAGTGGGATTGAGTGCATCCTCAGCAAGTTTGCCGATGACACCAAGCTGTGTGGTCCAGTTGGTACGCTGGAGGGAAGGGATGCCATCCAGAGGGACCTTGACACGCTTGTAAGGTGTGCTGATGCCAACCGTACGAAGTTCAACCACGACAAGTGCAAGGTCCTACACCTGGCTCGGAGCAATCCCAGGCACAGCTACAGACTGGGCAAAGAAGAGATTCAGAGCGGCCTTGCAGAGAAGGACTTGGAGGTGCTGGTCAATGAGAAAATGAACATAAGCTGGCAGTGTGCGCTCGCAGCCCAGAAAGCCAACCGTATCCTGAGCTGCATCAAAAGGAGCGTGACCAGCAGGTTGAAGGAGGTGATCCTGCCCCTCTACTCTGCTCTCGTGAGACCTCACCTGGAGTATTGTGTGCAGTTCTGGTGTCCTCAACATAAAAAGGACATGGAAGTGTTGGAACAAGTCCAGAGGAGGGCCACGAGGATGATCAGGGGACTGGAGCACCTCCCGTATGAAGACAGGCTGAGAAAGTTGGGGCTGTTCACCCTGGAGAAGAGAAGGCTGCGTGGGGACCTCATAGCAGCCTTTCATTATCTGAAGGGGGCCTATAGGGATGCTGGGGAGGGACTCTTCATTAGGGACTGTAGTGACAGGACAAGGGGTAACGGGTTAAAACTTAAACAGGGGAAGTTTAGATTGGATATAAGGAGGAAATTCTTTCCTGTTAAGGTGGTGAGACACTGGAATCGGTTGCCCAGGGAGATTGTGAGTGCTCTTGAATGAAGCCTTGTGTGGGATGATTTAGTGTGAGGTGTCCCTGCCCATGGCAGGGGGGTTGGAACTAGATGATCTTGAGGTCCTTTCCAACCCTAACTATTCTATGATTCTATGATTCTATGATTGTAATTCTGCCTAATTCCTGTATGCCTCCATAACCATATGAAATTTTCAGCTTTTCCCTAGGAGGTGTCTTCAGGATCAAAGTAGTTAGTTAAGCTGAAGTTCAATGGTGATGTTTCATCCCCTTCAAATATGTATGAAAGAGACATTCTAACTGCATAACATATAATGAGCAGCCAGTAGCACTCTCCTATTCAGGCAAACTCTCTGCCAGTCTTTTTCAAATGTCAGTGCAAGACTGATAGACATTTATCCCTCCCATCATCTTGAATTAACATCTCTGAATGCACATGCTGTACTAATATCTTCTGCATTACTACTTCTTCTTTCCTCATAGTGCACTAAGGATCTCATTCAGTTTCTTGTTGCCTGCAGTCCTCTATTTTCCCCCTCACTCAAAGACAAAATTGTCTCTGCCTCTGAAAATTTTGTCTGCCTGAAAAACGTTCATGTTCCTCTCATTGCTTCTACCTTATTAATAGTCAAACAATCCAAATAGAGAAAAGGGCCCAAAAATTACTTCTGAAACTCATTTAGACAGCAAAGAATTTCTAGCTACATGTCCATTTCATTAGTATATTTTTCCTCTTATCTATACTAATATACAGACTGAGATCCAGTACCAACCTTCCAAAGATCATGTCTTACTCAATCATCTATAGAACTCTAGTTTTAGTATGAGTCTTCCCAGGGAGTGTAGCTTAAATATTAAATATTTCTGAAGTCAGAAACATTAAGGGTTGCAGGGGCAGGCTCTATTGACAATAAATTTTGATTTGCTCTTGACCTTTGCAAGCCACCTGAACAATTCTTGTAGAGTGTTACTGCACCTATTAAGGCACAGAGAAGCAAAGCACTTACTTCTTTTCTCCAGCTACCAGTTACAAAAGGAAAAGAACAAACAAAAGTATGACACCCAAAAAAGAAAGAAGGAAGAAAGGAAGATAAACATGAGCTGTCCCGTTTACCTGGAAGTGGTAAAAGCAGATGCTCTCCTCCTTGAGGAATGAGAGACAGTGAGCAGGCTGAGCAATTTGCTCAATGAAGGACTGAAGTACAGTACTGCTTACAAAAAACAAGGAGAAAACTGAGTCACAATTTGTTTGTTGAACAGCCCCACCTGTAACACCTTACTCAAAATGAATTGTATTTCTGAAGCATACCCCTTCAGAAAGATTCCGAACATGACCATCAGAAGCCAAGTCCACAGGCATTTCCCAGAGGTAACAAGGAAGTTTAGTGATGGGTACAATGTCAGATATGGGACATCCAAGGCAGGCATAAGATTCTCCAAAGAACAAAGTAATTGCCAAAGCAGAACAGAAGAATGATCTGGTTTTGTCCATATTGTCAATTTGCAGAACAAGCAATATTATGGAATAGCAGAAGAAACCACACACAGAAAAATCACTTAATAATAAAACAGTGGATGGTTGTCTTGTTTCTTCAAGCACAAAATTCTATATTACAGAATTTTTTTCCCCATGAATTTCAGGAAATATGTTCCCCTCGTTGTGGAACTAGCTGTTGCTTAGACAATATGGTATAATTTTATAAGGCTATAAGAACGTGTAAGATTAAACTTATTATAGTTTACATTTATTCAGATGCAGCTCTGAAGATGGAGTTTTGAATTATCTTTAATATTGAGCAGTGCCTTAAAATTGTTACTATATAGTGACAGGAAAGATGCCAACAACGGATATCTACTTACTGAATGTTCTCTGAAGATGGAAGATGTTAAAAAGTAAAAAAAGACAATATTAAATTCAGATGTTGCCGATTTACCACTGCTTGTGCAGTTGAATTGCAGATGCCAATGTTAGAATAGCACTATTTATTAAATAATAGATTTTTTTCCCTTCAACTGTAATGCCTAAAAATAATGACATACCAAAAGGTCTTTTACAAAGAAATGTATTGAAATTCACAACTTTCATGTCAACTCTCAGTCTAAAGGCAATCATTGATGCATGGCTCAAAAGCTCAACTCAAACTTTCATATTTGAAGTCACAGTTAATTGGACCTTGCTTTGAAACAAGTGGCAAGACATCCATTCTGCTCACTGTATATAAGGGCATGAGGATTTAGTTCCCAGTGACATTTTGCTGATATAAAGATATTGCAATACTAAACCTAATGATATTAAATGCAGGCGAAAATTCAGCTATAAATGTTATAGCACAAATTGTACCTTGACATATACCTGTGGTGACCCTACCAAAGTCAAAGCGCAGAGATTTCCCAGCAAAGTTTGGCCTTATGAATAAAATGTCATATAAGGTGACATACAGCTATTTTTATCATAATTTGGAACATGAAATGTGGGAAAACTACTCTTCATTCTTTGCAGAGAACTTTGACATGTTCTAGTCCTTTTTGTTTCTAGTGATTCTCTTGAAATCCTATTCAAAATCAGTTGTGCTTTTGCCCTATAAATAATATACTCATGATTCATAGAGTGCATATCTCAGATCAAAATTGCACTGTCTTTGAAATCAATGGGACCCTTCCTGGTAAATTATTCTTCATCTAATACATTCTATCATTTTATAGAATTTTTAATTGGATTGAGAGATTAAAGGTAGAAAGAATGATACTCAGCTATTCAGGTCTGAGTAAGAAGTGATTGAGAATATTGACTTATTTTTCCTCTTCTTTAGGTTCTTGCCAGCAGTAGAAAGATTTGAACCTCACACTACAAAAGAGCACTTCTGCTGCTACTCTCAGTGCTAGAAAAGGTATTCTGAAGTGAGCTGTGGCCTCATGCTTTCTTGAATTCTCAGCAAGATCACCATCAGTGATTGATAAAACTCAGCTTACTTGACAGATAAATCTAAGCTTTGATAGGCTATGTATCCATTCTGTTCCTGTCTACCTTGTGGTGCCCTTTCCAAACTTCACCAAGTTTCTCTGGTGCCTGTTCTCCTTGGAGATACAGTGAAGGTGCCTAAACCTGAGAAACCATATCCTCCCAGGTCTTTTCAGTCCACGTGTGAAGGCAGAACAGGAGGCAAGGCTTGGTAAAGGGGCTGAGCCATGCCACTGCACAAGCTGTCCCTGTGGATTGTAACTGGCTTCTTGGCCTCGCTGGTAATGGCAGCCTCTCAGCACATAAAACACTCCCAAAACCCATGTAAAAAAAGTCTTGAACAGAGTGTGTTCTCTCCTCAGTGACCCCTAGAAAATAAATGCCATTGCTGGTTTCTCTATTGTCTGGTAGCTATTGTTTTATACCATCTGCCTTCATCAACCTTTATCTGCAATTTCTGTGTAAGAGCGAAAAGAAAGCATCATATAATAAGTATTTTTCAAAGTACTTTTCTGTGCTACTGCTCTAATTTGTAGCGTCTGACTGTGCAACCTGTTACTCATTTATAGAGTATTCATTTGGACACAGCAGAGGAGCTTGTGTGAAGCAATGCTCAGAAGGATGACTAACAATCAGCTTCACAGACTGTGAAACTCCTTTTGTATCGACATTCCCAGAAGCAAACCCATGTCTTGAACCACATGGAGTACAGAATTTCACACAGAAAAATGGCATCATACCCATAACCTCTGCTTGAGCTGAACAATTTGCTCAGCATCACAGCCTAAAGCGTGTTGAAGCAGCTGATAATACACTAGTATAGCAAATGCCATAAAGGAGATGTTTAGTGTCTAGCCTTCGTAATGGCACTGAAGGTTAACCCTACTATATTGAAAGCAGGAAAGAAGGGAGAAACAGGTGAAATTTGGCAGGGACATGCACAGAATAATTAGCAGAGGTCTGAGCTGGAGAGAGTCCCTACTGTTCCTCTAAGCATTTATTACTTGCATCTCAGACAGTGCTGTGAATCTTACCTTTAATCACTGTTTGCCTGGAGACAAAGTGCTTCGAACCTGATGGCAGACATTATGAAATAAACAGTGAACCAGTGTCCTAATAATTATTTGCTCATGGACTAGCTGTCTGGCTTTTCAGTAGCAGGCAATCACAGCATGGTACAACTAAATGATTATATGTTAACAAATACAATAATCTAAGATTAGGAAAAAGATGGAGAAAAGTATTCAAGCAGGCTGAGAATCTGTTCAACAGAATGAACCATTTAACACCTCTGTTGATGGGTTGTTTTTCTGTTACCAGTTGTATGCCTGAAGGATATATTTATCTGTTTTCCTATTTTAAGGATATGCTGTAGTGCTCATTTAATATCTTTAAATGGCCTCATGCAAATATACATGAGTTTCAGATGATCAAGATGTTATGAGAAAATAATAAAGGTATGGCATTTTTATATCACTGCCTATGGATTTATGTACATAGTTCTGTTTGACCTACAGGCAGAGAGGAATTAAAACAATATTTTTTTTTACTTTGGTATTTAGAAATTATATGAGAACTGGGGATCTGACAGTCCCTCTCTTGGACTAGACATAGGCTACTGAACTGCATTTCATTTCTAACACATAACAGACCCAAACAATTCATCCTCCCCCCCACCCCTTTCCTGAATACTTAACAGGTAAAACCTTAAGATAGGAATGGCAACTATCCTGATATAACAATGTACTATGCTGATACAATCTATTTGGACCATTTTTTCTGCTACACTCTCCATTTTAAGCATTTAAGATGGACTTTTTAAAACAAAGCTGATAAGTCAGTCGGAACTTTGTTGGACAAAGTAAGTCAAATTAGATCTTTCATCGACACTATATATCTGCTCTATCTTTTAAAGTCTGTTGATTAAGATATATATGGTAGTTCTTACTGAGAAGTTGTTCTTTTACTGAGAACATTGTTCTTAATTCCTTTCAAGCCTTTAATTCTTTCCAAAGCTTGTTATTTTCATCGTATATTGTTCCTTCACTTTTGTCTCTCAAAATCTCTTAAATATCTTAGGGGCTGTATAATTAGTCTGTTCCATGTTAACACCTGGCAAAATAACATGTGGCATATGGCCTAGTAGCTTATGAACACACAAATGCATTTGGCACTGCATGAAATATTAATTTTAAATTCCTGTGTAAATTAGTGGCAAGGGGATGTGATTTTCCAGATCACATATACATCTCCAATAACAAACTGATGTTTAAGGCCAATGAAGCATCTAGCATAGCAGAAAACCATCTTGATCACTCTGTATCTGCTGATAATTTCTTAAGAAGCTCACTAATGTAGGTAATTTTTTCTATGTATAATTGAAAAAAAAACAACAAAATAATAAGCTGGCATCATGTCAAAACATGTTAGCAATAACCACTTTTTTCAAAAAGTTTTCATTATTACATGATGCATGATACATTTGCTGTGTGAAATAGCAGTGTCTAGCTAGTATGTGACCTAGTCTAACACAGTCACATTAAATCCAAAAGTTCCTATTAGTGAAGGGAAATGAAAATGAGAGGCATGTGTTCTTTCTGTCCCACCTGCTTTCCTAGGACATTTGAAAGAACTCCATGCAGTTATTGTTTCCCTTCTAAATTCCTTCAGGTCACCCTTATTATGCAATTCATTAACATTACATGAACATTTGGTCCCAGGACACACTTTTTTGTGTTTTGAAAAGAGCATGGCAAAATGATATTACACATTTTGCTTTCTTTTTACTTCTAAAATACTCACATTGAAAACACAGTTAATTCTTTGCTGAAGTTGGACAATTTCAATACGACTCAGACAAGTAGATATCATCCCCTTAACAAGCTAAAATACTACTGACCTGTTTGTCAGTGATATGATGCTTCACCACCTTGTCTTTGTCCCCTTTGAAAAAAAGAACCCAACTTCTTATTTAGACACTAATTTGAATCTCCTGAGTCAGAAATGCTGCTGTGTTCAAACTCCCCTTTCAAGATGGATTTTATAACCTGTGCTCACTTCTGCCAGGGTGATCACACAAGGTTTGGATGAAAGACTGACCCAGGACTCAGGCTGCTTCTCATTTTCTGGGCTGGCTTTCAAATCCTCTGAAGAAGTTACCCCACCACAGGTAGGAGATGAGAAATCTAAAGGGTTGTTACACACTGTCAATATTGATGGAAGGCTGGTAGAAAGCTATTGGGCACAGCAGGGCATAATGAGAAATTCACTCTCAGCTCACTGATCTTTTCATGCAGGCCACAGAGCTGCTGCAACCTCACAGGCAGGGTTGTGTTTTTCAGACGTTCTTTCTCTGGTTTTGAAATAAAAAAGCCAAGACACATACCTTTTTGTTTGTTTGTTTTTACCCGAGTCACACAGTGGCACATCATTACGTGAAAAATACAGCACTAAAAAGGAAAGCATAACAAGACTCCTACCCCTGCAGTCCTTCCAGCTTCAACCCAATTATTTTTTCAGACTTTTTCTTTTCAACGTTCTCTGTAGTATCATTTTCTGTTGTTTCCTCCTCTCCTACCTAGCTGTTAGTCCACTGCAAAGATCTTGGTTTAACCTGACGCTTTTACTGTAATGTTCTGGTTTCTACTTTGGGTTTCTGTCTTTTGTGTTTCTTTCCTGATTTAATGTTCAGCTTCACAAATTTTATTTCCCCCCTCAAAGCTAGGCTTTAGCTGAAGCTAAGACCACTGCAGTCCCCCAAGCATACATACATTCTGTTATTAGCCTAGCAGGTCACCTTTTGTTGTTAGCTTGAACACATCCATTAGGACTGCGTTAAAGACTGAATTTGTGCCACTCAGCTGGCGGAAGATGACAGCCCTGTAGGCACAGGAGCTAATGTGTTAATTGGGGAAATGAAGAAAGTTCATGGCCAGCAGAGGAGAGACTGAGGTTGTCAAGGGAACATGACAAGTTTGATAGTGAATTCTTTTAAATTGAGAAATTATTTTTTTCTAGGTTTGGTGGCAGATGCTTTACATTCCTTTTAACCAGATATTATCCAGGTATTTCATTGAAAAAGATGTGTTTCAAAGACCAACCGAGTATTTTCACCCATCTACTGCCCTGGAAAAAAGAATACTGGCAAACCTCTCCACCTTCCTTGCTCTTAATTATACCATATTTTGAGTTTCTGAAGAACATTTACTGAAATACATTTTGCTAATGCTAATCAGTAGACATGCAGTTCCTTACTTCCTGGTGTGGCATGAAAATCCCATACCAGGACCAGTCAATCTCATTTTAGTACCAACCAGTCCCAACACAGCATTGAAGTCAGGGCCCTGGCCTTGCTTGGGCTGTCTGGTCTAGTTGACAGACAATGTAGTCAGTGGTTCTCTGGAAGTTTTCTCATTTTATAGACCTGTACTCAGACAAAACCTGTCCTTTTTTACAGGTTTCCCCAGGGCTCTTTGACCACTCCCATAGTGCAAATCTTTATTATTAATTGCGCTGATGCATATTTTATTCCTTCTTTTGTGATTTCTGTCTCATTAGCAGTCTTGTTTCTCTAGGCCTTTGAAGAAAACAATATAGTCCACATTCAGCCTCAGTTTTAAAGTGATACAACTGTGGATAGCTGCTTAAGAAGCTTCCTAAAGCAGCTTTGAGGACAGCCTGAATTGTGGCTGATAGCAAGGGAGAAGAGGGAGGGTTTTCCTGGATTTATAACTGCTCCATTGAGGTTGTTTTCACTTAAAAACACCCCAACAAAATCAACCAACACTTATTGACATGAAACTGCTTTCATAATTATAAGAAAATAGAGAATACTGACTGATTTTTTAATTAAGATGCAACTTCAAAGGCACAAGAAACTTCTTATGGTATTGAAATGTCATTTTCCTTGTGCTATAGGAGCTGTTGTCTCCTGCCCTGCAGTAGACTGCCATTCTTATACCCCCAAAGGTATACTAATCAATTCTTAAACAGTCTTGCTTCATCCATGTGTTAGATGTCTGAACTACTGAGTGATCTTTGTAGCAGACACATCTGAAAAAGCGGCATTCACAATACTTATGCATAATTTACAGTATAATTCTTTACACTTATCTACCACCTTTCAGCTCAGGATTCCAAAGCTCTTTGCAAATATTAATTAATTTATCCTTCCAGTGCTGCTTGCAGATAGGGGAAATTAGTATTCCTCAGGAGAGACAGCGGACAAAAAATTAAAAAAAATGGTAACTTCAACCAAATCACTCTTGCTCTGTAACTTTAATTTTTCGTAACCAAAATGAAGATAAAATAATTAAGCAATTTACAGAAATGTTACTAAGATTCCTTATTTTAGCTTATAAGAAAAGTCTGAAAGCTTTTAGTGCATTCAGTTCTTACATTCAGCTATGAGCCTAACATGTACTGAGACAAGCTGGTCACTTTTGAGGGTCTTGACCAAAAACTCAACAGTAGAAAGGGGTGTATATCAATCACTCCCTGTCATGTGTTGTTTACAGCAGGAATTCAAGGACCTTATTTTGTATTTTTGTTTTTAAATATGAGTGCTTCAGCTTGCTCCTTGCCCCTTTTTCTTTTGTCCTTTAAGACTATTGCCTGTTTTGAAAACCAAAGATCTGACATTAAAACTCTCAATTTGTTGAGTTTCTGAGAGCATTTTGACACTTAATCAAGTCTTCCTGCTCCTATCTCCCTTTATTATGATAACGTATTACACCAAATTGAAGATAGCAAGAAGAAAATTACGTGGATGATGTCTTAACATACTAAACTGAGGCCTGCTTTCACTGAAGCCCATAGCAACACTCCCATTATTTGCTCAATGCTGATGTATTCTCAGCCGCACATACAGTAAAGCCAGTCACACAGCACTGAATATATTAAAATGTTAGTAGTATTAGAAACTTGACTTCCTCAGTGTTATGGTGTTACAATTTGATATGTCATGCCTTGTTAAGATGGAGTTTCCTTGTCTATTTCTATATCACCTTCCATTGACTTGAATATTTAGTCATGACTTTTCATTTTAAAATGATCCTATTTTCACACTTCTCTTTCACAGGACTGGTGAATAAAGGAGAATTTTTTAACTTGAATAGTTTTCCCTCCAGCAATGCTGTGTATCTGTAATAGCCCCAGAGGGCAATATTTATGCTAGTCCAGATGCACCTTGGCTAAACTTTCTTCTAAACATTCGAGTTTTCAGTTCCAACTGAACGTTTGTCTTCAAAGGTACAGTCACTTTTAACAAGTAAGTCAAATAACAGGGAATTTACCTCTTGTTACCTCATAAGGAAACAAATTAAGAAAATTATTTCTAAGCTTCTATAGACTTTTTACTACTTAAGATTCACGTTACTTATCTCCTTGTACATTAACCAATGACAGCTTTTGTGCTCGTAACTTAAAATTATTCTGGCATGTAGTACAGAGGCTATGTTTATCACTGAGTATAAATTCATTGTGATGAAGGAAAGAAAGGAAAAACAAGCCAGAAGCCTGAGTTGTTTCTGGAGACAAATTTTTGTTTATTATTAGTGTGGAACAATAATAAAAATTATTATAATATTGAAATTATTTAAGCTTTTTGAACCATCAGAATGGTAATCAATGCAACTCAAAATAAATCTAAATATGGGACAACTCAGTATTCTGGCATTAAATCTTAGCAGTATTATATCTGTTCTTTAGAAGAATAAATTCTGCTTGAACTTCACATATTTCTATTTACATTCATATATAATAACATCTCTTTTGTTAATAGCAAGCACTATTTATGTGAGGTGGATGATTTTGTGGTTCCTGACTTCTAGCATCTCACATAGTAGGAGATCACCATTTACAGTTTTCCCCCAAGCACGTTACTTTTGATAGATTCTACCTTCCTGCAAAGTAGGCTTCAAATCATATAATAAAAATGGTCATCTGGGGCCTTCACCTTGTTTCTCTTACATTTATTTCAGTGAGTCATGCAACTCTGTTATTTTTGATTGAGTACTTCACGCAGGGATAGCAAGCTCTCTACACCACCTCACTCAGTTGCAGATCATACGGCTTCAGACAGCAAAGATATATTATGGGCCTGGGACATGCACCAGAATGGACAGCGATCTGGTTAATCTGCTATTGTTATCCAAGTTGGCTGGTTTGAAGCTGACTCAGGTTTGTGCTCATGAGATATACAGTTTGAATTGCAGAAGTCCCTGGTTTCTTATGACACAAAGGGTCTCAAACGTGAAGTAACAGGATTCTATATGTAGGTTGGACACAGGGTGTAGATGCCTCTTTCCACCAGGTCTCTGGGGCTTTCCTTGTTCCTTGGTCTCTGCTGGAGCCCTTCACTGTTAATGGCTGTACCTTGTAGAGACTTCCAGATAGCTTTGCCAGGCTATGGTGCTATGTGTGTTAGAACTGGATCTAGCCCACACAACACAGCTTTGGTTTGGATCATGCAATGGCAAATGTCCTCTTCATAGGGGGTTTGCACTGGCTATGCATTTTTATTCTGGTTTTATGCTAGTTAGGGAAAAAGACAAAAAGCCTGGTCTGGCACAAACTTAGAGAGGTACAGACAGATAATACTTGATCTGGCAGACAGCCTGGCAATATGAAGTAAGCTTATTAATATTTTAAAATAAACTTGAATCAGCGAAGTAAGCATATACCACATCAGTGCCTTTTGTCCAATGCCTGACATGGTTTTGATTCAGCAACAGGATAGATATGTCATTGTGGTGGATATAAAGGACAGCAAGGACCATATGCGTACAGTTCAGAAATACATCAAAAGCTCTAATTTTTCCATAAATAATTTTCCCATTAATGTGTCTTTCTAGGGTGCAAAGTCACAAGGTGTCTTTCCAGAGACTTTCATGGACACACACTGGGATTGCTGAACTCAGTATGATTTCTTTGTCTTCTAGTTGCACCAAATCAGTTTCCATTGTTTTGTTTTTCATTACTGCAGCACAATGAGTGAACATTATTTTTAAAGTCCTAATCTCCTCTAAAGTACAGTTTTCTTCCTGCAAGGACAAAACTTGTTACTAATACTACTGTTTCACATTGAATGAGACACACGTACTTTTTTATTTACTGTCTTTATCCTCAAATATTTTTAGCCACCCTCCTAAATTATAATGCTGATAATTCTTAATACAGAATATCTGCACATACAGACAGATAAGAATACCCAGACATATGCATTCTTTCAAATGATTTAATCATAATGTGACTGTTGACTTTGTTGCCTGTTTACTTGGCTTTTAAAGACTTAAAGTCTATTCCAAGGTGCAGAGCTTTGCCAAAAGTGATTGTAACTTTCACAACAGGAAGAATCTGCAACTGTGTTCAGAAACTTTCTCTGCAACTCTTTAATATTACAGTCTCTCAATGCAATCTCTACCCCACATCCTTTAACTAACATTGGATGAGATGTTTTCAATTCAAAGTGTCTTGTAAGGTAGGTGCTAGGCACTTGACCTGAATTTTTCAGGTAATTAATGTTTAAAGTCACTTGCGAGGAGAGGGCTAATAAAGGCAAGATGTGTACATTTATAAAACAAGCAAGTAAAAGGATTGTGCAAATTAATTGCTAGTCCTTTGAACCTTTGTGAATTGCTATTTTTATTGTGCCATTAAAATTTATAGGGTTGTCTTTTCCACATGCAAGCTCTTTGTTAGAGGATGAGGAAGGAGATTTGGGGAAGGGAGAGAAATACTGATATGTTTGTCTTCGAATAATTCAAATCTGTCTGCTGATACCATGAAATTTCAACATGCTCTAAAAGTGGTCTGCTATTAATATATTGTATAATGTATCTATGAATCCATCAGACTCTGCTCAGATTCTGGAATGAACAAGAAAGGAGTTTCTCTTCAGACTTCAGTCAGGGACTCATTCTTTTCATGTTCATACCCAGCTACATTATATTCACAGAAACTTAGAGAAACAAGGTTGACAGAGACCTCAGATGATCAGCTGCTCAGTGGCTGGCCCAAGGCAGGCTCTGTTACCCCTAGGTCAGTCCTGAACAGGTGTTTTGTATAAGCTGTGGTGAAGACCTCCAATGACAAAGACTGCTAAGACTCCCCAGGCTATCTGTTAAGGTTGCTAGAATGAATCCAAGTGAATTTCAAACTAATCCAGATGTTGCGGAATTGGCTCTGGACTGAAATCTCGAGAGTCTTTCAGCATGGAAGAAAAACCAGCTGAACCAAAGTTCCTAAAGAACCTTCCCTCCTCTGCTCTTGGATGACATATGTGCAAGACTGAGAGACATTCAGGTTTCGAGCAGTGAAAGCATTCTCATTCTCCCCCGCTTTTACAAATACAGTCTCTCTTGTTTCTATCGTAATGAGCATAACACCTCCCCTCCTCTATATAATGATCTTCCCTTTAGATTCATCATGAATAGCTGGGGGAAGAAAATACGATTACATCACCTAATCCCATGTCAGGCTGCCAGGCCTTGCTTTGTACTCAAAAAACAGAATGAGTCATAAGAAAAAGAGAAGCCACAGAGGATCCAACAGATATTTATTCATATTCATCTGCACTTTTGTATAAACTTTGAAAACCAGCACAAAGGTGTTTCTCATTCAGCTACTGTCCTGTACATCATGAGCTGTGACCACAAAGCCACGTGCCTCACCAACCAAGAGCTTCAGTTCCTTCCAAACCTCTACTGACATGGTGGCCTCCTGAACAGCTCAATTAGCAAAATATGCTTATTCAACAAAACATGACTAAAACAAAGACATCTAAGATGAGGGTACCCTGGCAATAAGGTCAACTGGCATGGAACAGCCTGTGTCCATACTATAAGCAATCTTAATTTTCAGAGTAGATATGTGTGCAGGGCATCTGGGAATGATCAGTGAACAGTATTCCCTAGTCATCCCAAGGATATCTTTGAAAGATAATTGTGACCAGGGCTGTTCTGAAAATGTGGCAGCATAGCATATGGGAACAAATGCCTAGAGCACTCCTGAAGAAGACATAATTTACTCCAGTAGTTATGAAAATGTTTACTTTGATTCATCTGAGCCCACATTTCTAAGCTGTACTTTGTGGCTGCCCTAATCCAGAACTGGAACTGAGTTTCTAGGTTTGTTAAAACCTAATCTAGAAACTCGCATGATTTGCTTGAGTTAGAGCCGACAGTCAGTATTTCTGATACACACCAGTGTTGTGGGCTAGGAAAACCATAGGAATCCCAAGTCCTGTAGTCCAAGGATAAACTTTACCTCAGATTTTTGGACAGTTAAAATCTGAAGCTGTGGCTTGGGATTCTCTGTTGGCCTGATTTATTAAGGAAGTGAGACAATTCAGCTTTAGCATTTTTCTGTTAGAGGTCCCCTGCAGGTCGTCAGAACACCACACAGCCCAGTAATGGAGCATACATCTCAGTTTTTCCGCCCTTTCTGAAGTGCAATGCTCTTCCAGCTGGATATCCAGTATCTATTGATACTTGGGCATATTGCCTATTCCCAGTGTTCCCATGGGAACTGACTGTAAAGTCAATTCTTTTTTAAGTTGAGCTCTGATTCAGGTAAAGTAGAGAGCAGTTAATGACCTGAGCCAGGTACACCATCCCTTTCCCCTGCCTCTCCACGTTCAGCCATTTTAATCAGCTATACCAGGAAAAAGGAATCTCCTCACATATTGTGCACATAATAAATGGTAAATAGATAAATAGCAAAGTTTGAGGTCAAGCAGGCCCATGTGTCCACAATAGCATCATCCTTTTATTACTGACTTTGATATTCAAAATCTTCCACTCTACACAATTTTAAAATAAAATAAAAAAAAAGACAGCATTTAAATTATTAAAGTCCTTGGCTGAGGTTTTCAAAGGAATGTACTCTGAGGCAGGAGAAACCCAGGAGCTCTATTCACTTTAAATAATTCTAGTATTCCAATTAGGAAAGTTGTGAGCTTTTTGTTTCTTAGCTGCCTGAAGCCATGGAAAGGTTTGGGAGGCTGTTTAAAAATGCCTATAATTCTGATTAAAGGCTTTTATATTTACTCCTAAGGCAACACCTATATAATATTGTTGTTAGCACTTATCTTGGGTAGCAAGGGATGGTGAGAAAGCAATGAGAATTGTTCAGTAAGTCCAACAGGCCACCTGATAGAAACTGTATGAAACCATCAGCAAGGGCTGAAAAGTAGGAAAAAGTGCTCCAGAAAGCCCCTGTGGTATGCTGCCTCATCCTCAGAGCAGGATTAATGCCATTTCTCAGGAAAACCTGCATAAGGATGAGAATAAGCAGCAAAATGCATCACGTTAGAGAGATTTTCCGCTTAATAATCCTGTAGTAAAAAAAAAAAAAGAAAAGGAAAACATCCAATTTGCATTGATTAAGAATTCTACAGATTGGCCTGTTTTTTCCTGTCTCAAACGAATTTACATATATCTTTTGTGAGAGAAAGACTGTGGCATCCTAAGTGCCTCTACAACCTTATAAAACTTCACTTCTTATTGGAGGCTTTGAGTGTTATTAAAATGTTGTTAATTATTCATCCGTTCTCATTATTACTATTGCTGTTGTTTCAGTATATTACTGATTATCACCACACTTTTTTGGATATTATGGCTATAATGTGTCACTATAGCCTAAGTATCAACAATAATAATAGTAATAATAGGAACAAAATTAACATTAACAAACATTAATAATATGCTCCAAGTGTGAAATAACAACCATTATTATCATCAATAAGGAAGTGTAACAAGCTTCAAGCCACTTTTGAAAATAAAATTTTAAGTGTACAAAGCTCAAATGGAAATAATCTGACGTAGCGAATTGTAGCAGACAACAACCAGATGTCAGCCTGCAAACTGCTGCTAAGAACGAATGAGTCTGGGCTCAATTATGGGACTGTTTTTTCCTTGGACCTTTTTTCAGAGTCAGATTTTTTTTAAACAAAGATCCATTCTTCAAGATTGTTCTTGGAGCTGAAGTGTAAAATTTTGTTCTGTTTGTGATTAAATTACCTGTGCAAGGAAACTTTATATTTTCAATTCCTTGCCTGTTCAAAGGTTTTCTCAGGGAGATTACATAGATTTGTAGTCCATGAATAATTTTTAAAAAATAGTTAATCCAAAAAATTGTGTGCTGAATCATTTTTTGGTTGCAAAAGTCCATGCATTTGAGTAGTTTTTGTTTGAAAACAACAGGCAATTCGGTTAAGTGAATCAAAGTCCTCAGAATTTGGAGAATACAAGATAATCTAGGTACAAAAAAAAATATCTGATATGCAAAATTATGTTCAAAAACAATCTCTTTGTGCCACAGCTTATTGCTGTCATCTGTGACTTACAGCCCTGGGTGTCCTACTAATCTCTGATCTAGAACTCTGTGACTTCGCACTAAAAATGGTGTCCAGAAGTGTACATGGAATTCTGGCAGCTCTCGTGGAATGAAAGAACTCTTCCATCAGCATCTTTGTTCTTGACGTAACAACTGCTAAATACCAATTTGTTTAATCATTTAAACTGCTACACTTCTGTATATGGTCGGCAATGCAGAAATCCTCATGAGGAATGTATTCATCCTGATAACAGTTACAGCCTTGATCTTGTTTTGTTAAAGTGAGTGGCCGTTCTCATGCTGATTATGCTACAAACAGATTTGGGCAATCAACAATCATGAGAGAAACAAACATTCACACTACTAAGATGTTAATGTTTTGATTTTCTATCAAAGGTCTATTTTTTGGCTGGCTTTACTTAAGAAAAACACAAATATTTAACTATGGTATTTGATCGCATTGACTTTTAATGGTATTCAATCATATAGGAATGATATTCGATCATTAGGAATGATGTTAGTCTATAATAGGAATCATAAATGCAAAAATGAGTTGAGCAAGTAAAAATTAATAATAGCTATGCCTGTATGAGGTAAAAGTAAACAGTTCTCTAACTTACAGGTATGTCCTTCCAGCACTATCAACACATTGCTCACCTAAGTGTGGGGGGGTTCCTATATTACTAAAAAACAACCAAAACTTTGCTGAGGCAACAAATTTAAGAAAGAATAATTTTCATTAAATGTAACTCTCCTGCACAGCTGGATCAGCATCTGATATGTTCAGATTCTGAGTAGTATCTAAATACAATATTTTCTAAAACAAGAAAACAGCATGTTGTTTTGTTGCATGACAAAGTTTTTCATTTATTAAAATGAAAGTCCTTTAGGATGTTGAATTTAATATATGCTTTGGAAAATAATGGGAAGGGGGGAAGTGGAGTGGTTACTGTTCTGAAAGTGTGCATGTGCTGCAGTCATACCCACTATCTAAACTACCAGCTTTTCATGTATTAAAAATAAGTATATAATTAAAATTATTGCTGGTTATTTCAGTTTTAATGAGGAAAAAACCCATAATAATACATTAGAAGAAAGAAGGCTGACAGGTGTATTAACAAATGTGTTTATAGAGATACAGATGCAATTTTGTTTTTAGCAGGGAGTTAGAATAACAAAAATAACTTTAATAAATACATAGTCAAGATCAAACATTCATAAGCAATATTCCAATATCTTAAAACATGTCCTTCATCTGTCTGAGACCATTAAGAATAGCTACACTACAACAGATTGCGGGGAGGGGGTGGGGTGGGGGGGTGCGTGTAATGGCATTCTTAGTAACTATTAAATAGGCTATTTAAAAGGAAAATACCCTCTGCCACAGAATTGAAAAGGGAAAGCAATCCTTCTCTGCCACATACCATGTGATTTTTCCTGTGCAACAGACAACTAGTTTACACCTTCGCTAGAGGGAAGTGTCAGTGTATAGCCAGGGCACATGATATTCCAGCTCTTTCACTTGGTGGTACAGGAACGGCAGAAGATACCTATGTGAAGGTAGGGGGTTGGAACTAGATGATCTTAAGGTGCTTTCCAACCCTAATCATTCTATGAGTCTATGATCTTCCAAGATAAAAGAGTGCAGAAGATGATTCATCACCAAAGAATGTAAATACATTCAATTACTGGAAGCACAATCAGAAAAATTGTAGACATGAAGTTAAATAGTTTGCTTCAGTCCTTTTTCTCATTAACAGGAATTTGATTGATTGTATCTCTGTAACTTCATTTGTTATGTTCAACAAAAGAAAAAGGACAAAGAAATGCACTTTTTATGTAAAAAGTCAGTTTTCAGCCAGTTTTCCACTTTATATCCTACAGTGCTCAAATCTGGATGCATATAAAAAAAATGAGAGTATATAGATAAAACCTTTTGTGCGAGTCAAAAAGACATGTCATTTGAGGCTTTCTCAAATGCTTAATATATTTTTATGTGTATTTTTTTCTCTTTAGAATGACTACTTAAAGAGTCAGGTATTTTTTAAAATCTAGGCAGAATTAATGAATTCTATAGAACCTTTCAAGGGCCACATTATAGAAAGAGTGTAATGAGTAAATAGTCTATTTTGCTAAAGAGAACCAAAACATTCACAATGTCTACCACTTGAAGACACCTTTGGTGACCTCAGCAATTTCTACAGCAGACATTAGTTATGACCTTAGAAGCCTTTCACTGAAAGTTGTCTTGGGAGAACCATTCTGTGACTTCAAGGAAAGACTTTGTTTATTTTTCTTTACTTTGGCTTTTTAAATCTGAGATCTGAAAGCAACAAAACATATGTGACTGCACTTGAGTATGTGTACTTGTACATATTCACACCTCCCAACAGCCAGTCAAATCAAATTTGACAGAGCAACAAAGCCATGAAAAGAAGTTGTAAGTAGGAGTGATCTCATTGATTGTGGCTGCTAAAGGAGCTGATGTCTGAGTTCAACTTATTAGACACTAGAGAATCTACACTGGTTTGGTAACCTAGTAAATGTTCTGCTCACCGGATAGACTTCAGCTGGAGTTTGCAGTCGGACGGGGACAGCCGTGGATTCCATTTCTGGTTTCTTTTTATCTCTGCATTGGCTTGCCTCTTCCAGTGGCCACTACTAGCACTCCAGGGTCCTTGGCCATTCCTGGTCATCTGCTCTATCCACTAAACAGTATCAACAGCCCTACAACCTTCCTCTCCCACCATTCAAGAACTCCAGCAGCTTCAGTCATACAGCTTGTCTCACATATCCTTTCTGAACCAAGGTGGCAAATAGCAAGAATAGAAATTGTTTGGACCACTTTTGCGGTACATATATACATAATAAATACTCAGTGCATACAAAAATATTTTATTATATAAACTTATTATAAATGTATACAAAACCATTTGTTTTATAAGCACTTGAAGGCATTTGTAGCCACAATCAGTCAAAGACTTTTCAAGAAATGAATACGAAAAACAAGGGAATGCGTGACATCCTGTGACATATAATATGACACACATTCCTTTTGAAACTGATGCTTAAAAATGTTTACTGATATTTTTAAGAGCTGCAGTTCGTTTGTATTGTCAAGACTAAGTCATAGTAGTGACCTGCAGAACCTTACTACTGCATATTTCACTAGGCAGCAGAACATAATTCAAGCATAAGAAAACGATAGTCTCTCCCCAGCTTTCAGCAAAGAGGGAACAATTCCACACTGTGGTAATGCTTCATACCATAAAAACATCACTACTGTGGAAAAAAAGTCTATACTGTACTTTTACGATCTTTTTTGTCTGCTTTTCCCTGTTCTAGTCACGCTATCAATCCAAAATAAAGAGGTAATTGCATTGTGAATTACTGGTGAAAGCATGAAATCAAGAAAAGTTTCAAAACCGTAGGATACAAGGATACGGACATATTCCTAGGCCTATGGAGGATGCCAAGAACAGAAATAATTCCTCATTATGGCAGTAAGTTTTCTGCATACCTATGTGTGGCAAACATAATTTCTTGCAACAGAGGAATCCATGGCACGAATGCAGGTTTCTTATCCAGTTAAATGTATGCCAAAACAGCATCTACTGAATTAAAAAGGGAACTCGAGGTTTTTTATTTTCCAGATTAACATCCTTGCCATCAGGCTCTGAAATGATCCACTTCATGTTCACTGGGTGTGCCTACGGAGTCTTTGTAGACTGTGAAGGAATAAACCTTGGTTCCTAAGCCACGGCTGGTATGGATATGCTCACATTCTTAATGTTCAGAACTAGCACCTCCTGCAGAAGGCTGACTTCAGGCAGGCTTTCTGTGGATCCAGAATAAAACTGGCCTGTGTTAGGAGGGAACTAATTCCCTCCAGAGGAGATACTGTGGATAGGCTGTTATAAGCACAGCATGGATGACCAGGAAACTGGGAGTTATGCAGTAAAACAGATATAAAAGTGAAATGACAGAGCAAAGGCATTTAGTAGATTTTTGTATCAAGTAACAACTTCAGCAAGTGAGAATGTGAGGTGCTCTCAAATTCCTCTTGTTGTTTGTTTAGATCAGTGATCTAATGTTTAGGGGTAAGTGCTTTCCTCAAAATGGGACATGCAGCAGCAGCAAAGCCACATCTCAAAGATCAGTCATCAGATTAATGGATATTGTGGGGTAACATTTTGGGTTTTTTTTCTGCAATGTATAGCCCATGATTTGAGCACATACCTCTTGAGATGCTTCTAAATGATATGCCTCTTGCATAAAAAGGCATCTGCCTAATCAGGTATAGGCATTTTTAAACAGAAAGACACAAGATATAATATTCAGTGATGCAAAAGAACCTGTTTGGACTTTGCCCAAGGCAGTATCTTTGACCTAGATTTGTTACCTTTGGTTTTTAGAGAAATTATAATTTAATATTCATCAGTTCTTGCATGCTGAGTTGCTAGCTGGGGACAGTATCAGCTATAAATAACTTCAAATAAATAAGCTTAACCAGACAGGAACAACTGTGGCCAAAATGGAAATAGGGTATGTTTGAACTGAAGAAATAAATAAAACAAGGTATCTACCTAGTAGCTCTGCTGCAGAAATTTAATAGCTTGCAATGACTGATACCATGATAGACCTGAGCTGACAATTTTCTGTCAGGGATATATTAGTCTGTCTTAAATTATTCCAGACTAATAAGCACATTAATGTTGTGTTGCTCATTTATCTATGTCTACAGGTTAACAGAAAAAGGAAAAAAAGAAGAAAATCATTAAAAGTTGAAGACAAAATAAACAAGTAGTTTCATTCAGCTAGAAGAATACTATCTCCTGTCCCTTTTTACTTTGGAAATTAATGTTTATAGTCAGTAATTTAAAAGGCAGCCTCCTTTGTATTTCATTGGCACCATACATTTGTAGTTTTGGGGTCAAAGAGGTAAACAGCTGTGGCAAATGAATCCAAGCAATCTAGCCTGGTAACTCATCATGGGGAAGAAATGGATTGTGGCAAGGCATCTGTAGAATTTCCCTAAGGCCATCATGATACTGCAGCTTAAAAATGACATATAGTTTTGCAGTCTCCAAATGATCATTTAGATTAGGTTAACAGGAAGATTGTTCTTTGTAAGAATGGGAACAACGAATGGCAACCAAAAAATATTGGTGGTTCAGCAGAAACGCACTTACTTAAATTGCATTTGGTCAACCCCACAGAAAGGAGAGAAAACCTTTTAGCACTCTTAAAAGTGAGAGTTGAACAGCACTGTCTAGAGCCAAGTGTTTCAGAGATGGAGTCAATGTGTGAAACATCCCTCATGAGCTAAGCAAGCACTCCCGATTCCCAAACTGCATCATGCCTACTGCTGTGGGGCTGAGCAGGCTGCCAGTCCTGCTGTTCCTTTGTGCTCAGGAAGATGATGGTTTTATGATGCAAATGAAAGTCGACTGAAAACCACTGCACTGATCTTGCTCCTGACCACCTGCACCACTTTTTCCTCCTGTGAGACCTGGGATCTCCTTGATGGAAAATGTATTCCTTTTTACTATGGCTGCCCTTGGTGACTATGACAAGGCACCTGCTTCTCTGCAGAAGTCTCCTGTATAAATCAGTATAGCCTAAGGAGATTAAAGAAGTCAGAGACAGAGGATTGAGCGCCTATTTCCACCAAAGCCCTAAAGTATAGCAACAGCAGAGTTACTCAGCTTGTTCAGTCCAAGTATTCTTTTTCTTTCACAAAAATAAATCTCCACTGGTTGGAGGGCTGGACTTGGTCCTCAGCAGAGAACCCAAACAGTGATGCAGATTGAACAACACAATCTAGCTTTTTGCCCTTGCTGTGGTTTAGCACATTCACACCATAAAAACACAGTATTTCTGGTTTTGACAGGAGTGCTTTACTGTATCTGCACTCGGCATTGCCATCAGCAGGAGCCACAGGCCTGTGCTGCCTGGAAAGGATGTACAGTGCAACACCCAGTACTGCCAGGGGATGCAGCAGGACCTTTGTCAGATGCCACAAGGACAGCTGGTCTCAATGTAGATATGTGGTTGCAGCCACCTAGACACTTTGCAAAGGGCTTTTGGTTCTGACCCTTCAATACTTAAAGGGTCTTTACAACAGGACAATCTTGGAGTAATACCCCTACAACATACATCCATACAACTGTGATCAGCCTCTGATTCTAAGCTCTATTATTAGCATAAATGATAGCTGAAATGTTTTATCTTTAAGAGAGCAGACTATGGATTACGTAATTTTCTAGAAAGAATAAATGTCCCTGATGAATTTATATTAACTAACTTGCTTATTGACAACTAGAGCTTTTTTGCTACTTACCAGATGTTGCCTTTCAGCAAGCAAACTCCTAGCAGACTGAAGAAAAGTTACTGTTTAACGTTATCTGAAAAATAAACATTAGAAGTAGAAAAAAGATCTTCTGTGTACGCAGAAAGTGGGTGAAGAAAAATAATAGTACTGTCTTTAGCTGATAGCTTTAAAATTAGAAGGAATAGCTTGCCTAAATGACAATGATATGCTGTCCTGAGATCACACAGGAGGCACGTGCTAAATGGAACAACATGTACAAGGCTTTTAAAATGCATTTGTAAGAGTGTGACTATGTGGGAGGAGGAGAAAACATTATCAGAGTTTCAGCTGTGGAAGGAGCTGCTGGTAATTATCTTGCAGTCATCAAAACTCATATGTAAATATTCAGTAATGAGCTTATGGATCCTCAGCTTAGAACACTGCTCAGCTTCAGAAACTGAGTGTGAGAGGGATCCAATCTTGCGTTCAGTTACTCCACTGTAACCTGAGCCAACTCCATTTAAATAACTAGATTTATTTAAACATGTACTATCAAAATCCTGAAATGTTTGTTGAGGTTGTAGGGTTGTTGTTTTCTTAATGAGCATAACTAGCAGCAAATGGAAGTGCTTGACTGAAAACTTGGATCTGCTTCTGGTATCCAAAAACAAACAAGGATTTCTGCACTACAGTAGCTGGGTGAAATTGTGGGGGCTCATTATGCAAGAGTTAGCCTAGTTTATCGCCTTACTGTCCTTAGATTTTTATGTCATTGGATATTTAGCACTAATATAAAGCAAGAGGCATTCCTTTTTCCTCTATAACATACATTAAATTAGTATATAAGTTCAAACTCAAATTAATCCTTCTTCTTCATTTGAATAAAGGCGCTTTCTCTAGAGGCAAATATAAATCTTACCGCAAAATGTCCTTCCTGTGCTAGTGATTGTTAGGAACACGTCAGGATGGAATTAGTTTTCTCCATAAAGAATCACATCTTTTAATGATTTTAGGTTGACAGTAATATTTGCTTTAGATGCGAGAATAAACAGAATAGTTTTTCTCCTCTGGCAGGGCCAAAATTCTGACAGTCTGCCATTAGCTTGGGGGTAGACCAGGTCAGGTATGCTCTGATGAAACAGACTTTGGTGTTTCAAATTGTACTCTGCTGAGCACAGCATATTTCATTGAAAATACCTCCTGTTTTAATTTTCATTGTGTTTGAGATTAGTTCCAAGGAACACTCACCTGTGTTTTTGACAGGTCCATCCCAAGGCAGGCTTTTGCAGCTGGCTGCTGAACAGGAGCAGAGAAGCTTATTTTACTGGCCTCCAAGTTCTGACAGCTTATGGTTTATTGTCAGGCTGCTTTATTTTTTGGCTTTTATAGACAGTTATTTACAGTTAAGACCCAAACCACATATGCACATGGTAATGTAATGAGCTAGAAGTGCTTACTGGCTTCTTTAACTCACCTTTTACTCACCGAACTGAAGCTCTAATTAAACAGGGGTCACTGTGAGGTGCGTAGAGGACAGCACAAACAGTAAAAATTCTCCAAATGACAAGAAAAACAGAGATGCAAAATAAAATGAAAGAAGATGACAAAGAGAAAGAAAACAATCAGAAAGGAAGAATAAGAATTTTTTAAAATCATTAAGCAGTAATATTGTGATTGACAGTAAAACAAATATTACTCGATAATTGGGGAGTGATGCATTGAAAGCAGAAAGGCAGCTTTTGGGTGTGTTTTCACTTGGCTGACTACCTTCTGGCAGATTTAATGTAAACCCACAATTTTGCATTCCTTTATATGATTTGCAGTGTTCAAATCTCTATAGTTGCTTCTGAGTGTAGTTGCTAGGCATGGACATGTTTGCAAATTCTCATTTATGCTGCAGTGGTACTCCAGGAGGAAGAAGGTATCCAAGGCTAAGTCCTCAAACCACAGAGAGTTAATAATTACTTTATTTCTTTCCTTCTATTTACCAAAAAAAACGTTAAAAAAGCCAAGCCCTGCAGGCGGTGGAACCTTCAGGATCTGAACACATACAGTGCTGCCTTGTGCAGGACAAGGACAGCCTGAAACTGGCACTGAGAAGGCACAAACTGCCCCTATTCATCTAAAACCAGGCTCTGCTAGAGTAAATGCGAGCACTGTTAACCATTTCAACCCCAGGTGGAGACATTATCAGAAAAAGCAGGCTAGCCTGCATGCTCTCCACGCTCTGTTTATCAGCATGGACCTAACCACTCAATGGGCCCATTTTGGGCAAAAAAAAGTCAAGTATTTTTTCTGCTGTTTCAGGCCTCTGTTACCAGGGTCCTGGCTCCAAAACCAGCAGTAGGGTGAAGGTCTGTACTAACAATAAAGGGGTCGGTGTACTGCTTAATCTGCTTTAACCCTGGGAAGCTAAGAAACAGTTACAATTACAGAATCCTATCACAAAAGGTGGAAATCAAGCTAATCCACACCTGAGATTTTCTTCCTTTTTTCCTCCTCTATGGTCAAAAGCCAAAGGCATCTCTTCCTCCATGTGAAACAAGGATGTCTGAAGGACGAATTAATAGTTTAAGAAATTGGCTACTTGTTAAAGCTTTTTTAAAACAGTGCTATGCAGACCTCTCAAAACTAGCTCCAGCATTTGACAGACTTGTTACCAAATTGTCGTCAACTACCAGGAGGCTGGATTCAGGTGTACTGCACTGCCTATGAGAGATCCCTGTCCTTACAACTTGCAGATGGAGCTTCAAAAAGGGGCATCCATACACAGGCATATCTCATACCGTATCTATGCTCAACAACTGAACTAAGCTCAACAACTGATCTTAATCATACAAGCCTTAATCTAAACTCACAACTGGTATCTGTTAAATGAAGCCCTGAACTGAGTTTACTCAGAGCGCACAAAGGCATCTAACAGTCTGCAAGAGGATCCTTTACAGATGAAAATAGACTCAGTAGAGAATCACCATATGAAATACAGACACCTGTGCCAGCATTACCTGATGTAGGAACCTCCTGTATTTTGGCAAGGGGTCAGTGCTGTTGTCCACTGCCAAGGTTTCATGGTTTGCATGTAGGTAAGCCAGTTTTAAGTCAGAAATTCACGCTATAGTGCTGATACTCTGGGCACAGGTCTCATACAGATTGATGAGATTTCTTCTTAGTTCTGCCAGCTTAGAGAAAGAAAGACTGCAGCTTCCTTGCTTGTAAATGCTTTCCACAGGGAGAAGAATTGTTCACCTTCAAGTTTTCCAGTGGACAGGTTGTGCAAAATGAATGAGACTTACTTACAAACTCAATTTAAAAGAATTGATCATCAGAAAAACAAAGGACGATTCTCCTGTGCTCAGGGGACAGTTAGTAAATGGAATAAGACATTGAAAGGGCTGATAAGAACAACCAGCAGAAATTGTTTCAAAATAGAGGAAGGAAAGAATTTAGAAGAAAAAATGTGAAGCATAACTGCTATCTACAGTTACAGATGGGGTACTTTCTTAAGCTTTTGTATTCCCTATACAACACTAAAAATGCTAAATAGATTTTTCTTCTAGCACACATATATTTAAAATAAAATTGGAAACATATCTTAGGGAAGAATTTAGTTCTCTGGTATAATAGCTAACAGGCTAAAATTTATTTCTACACTTAAATAGTTATATTGTGTTCAGAGAGGATTATCACATGCATACCCAGCTGCTATTAGGTCATTTTATTCGAGAGTGTATGTATTCCAGAGTCCCTTGTGACAGTTATGAAATTCAAAAACAGGCTATTGTTGAACTGCTGCATCTCCCAACTCATTAAAAAGGTTAAGCTGGCAAGACTATAATTATTTTATATATATAACTATATATATATATAGTTATCACTTTACATTACCATCCCAGCCTTCAAATCATATTCAAATCTAATCTCTTCAAGGTCAAGTTAGTCATGACCATATCTTTAATGTGCTTTTGGCTTCTTTTCTCAAAGAACAGTAGACTATATTCAGAGTGGATATAAATGAAGACACTTGATGCAAGTTAAAAATGGAGTTTCTCTAACTAAACAAAAAAGGGGGGGGGGCTTTTTTATTTTTTTATATTGTTTCAGAAAAAAAGCCAACAACAAACCAACACCAAACACAACTTTGTAATCACACAAGAATAAAGGCTAAAAAACCACCAAAACAGCAGAAAGCAAAATAAAAGCTTTCCCTGTAGCTGTAAGTTAATAACGCTGCCACTAGCACTTTTATTAAATGCCCTAAACTGACAGTTCTGCAACTCTGACAGGCCAGATTACTAGCAGAAGAAAAATCACACAAACGTTTTAGTCAGAATAGTAGTATCGTCTGCTTCTCAGTAATATCATCTACTTTTCAGTAATAAGAAGTTGTGATGCAAAACTAAATCTACAGTACACAAGGACAGAAATCTTTCGCATCGCCCTTGAAAGCTTCAGGCATGTGGATCCTGGCCCTCCGGGTAACACGACATAGGGGATGTGTCACCAGTATGAAACACAGCACAGGCTCTTAGTGTTGTCACGGACACGTTGAAAATGCCAGGGAGTCTTTGTCCCAGCTTACACTGCCTGAAAACCAAAAACTGAACCTACCAAATTGTATTACAGGGAAAGCAAGTAGTCTGGATTTCAGGGGTTAAATGGAGTACATGGTTAAATACCGCTCTCCTCCCAGTTGTTTGATGAACAGAGTGTTGCAGAGATGCCCAAGTGTCCTGGTGCCTCTCAGCCCTTTTTCATTGTTTCTTATTCACTACAAAACATACCCAGCTTTTGAAAATTTGACATTTGCTAAGCATAGGTGTTAAATGAGTCACAGAATCACAGAATCCCAAGGGTTGGAAGGGACCTAAAAAGATCATCTAGTCCAACCCCCCCACAAGAGCAGGGTAACCTACAGTACATCACACAGGAACTTGTCCAGGCGGGCCTTGAATATCTCCAGTGTAGGAGACTCCACAACCCCCCTGGGCAACCTGTTCCAGTGCTCTGTCACTCTTACAGTAAAGAAGTTCTTCCTGATGTTAACGTGGAACTTCCTATGTTCCAGTTTACACCCATTGCCCCTTGTCCTATCACTGGATATCACTGAAAAAAGCCTAGCTCCATCATCCTGGCACCTACCCTTTACATATTTGTAAACATTGATGAGGTCACCCCTCAGTCTCCTCTTCTCCAAGCTAAAGAGACCCAGCTCCCTCAGCCTCTCCTCATAAGGGAGATGTTCCACTCCCTTAATCATCTTTGTGGCTCTGCGCTGGACTCCTTCAAGCAATTCCCTGTCCTTCTTGAACAGAGGGGCCCAGAACTGGACGCAATATTCCAGATGCGGCCTCACCAAGGCTGAGTAGAGGGGGAGGAGAACCTCTCTTGACCTACTAACCACTCCCTTTCTAATGCACCCTAAAATGCCATTTGCCTTCTTGGCCACAAGAGCACATTGCTGGCTCATGGTCATCCTCCTATCCACCAGGACCCCCAGGTCCCTTTCCCCTTCGCTACTTTCCAGCAGGTCAACCCCCAACCTGTACTGGTACATGGGGTTGTTCTTCCCCAGATGCAAGACTCTACACTTGCCCTTGTTAAATTTCACCAAGTTTCTCCCCGCCCAACTCTCCAGCCTGTCCAGGTCTCGCTGAATGGCAGCACAGTCCTCTGGTGTGTCAGCCACTCCTCCCAGTTTTGTGTCATCAGCAAACTTGCTGAGGGTGCACTCAGTTCCCTCATCCAGGTCATTGATGAAAATATTAAACAGCACCGGTCCCAGCACCGACCCCTGAGGGACTCCACTAGTCACAGACCTCCAGCTAGATTCTGCGCCATTGACCACAACTCTCTGCCTTCTTCCTTTCAACCAGTTCTCGATCCACCTCACTACTTGATCCTCAAGCCCACACTTCTTTAGCTTATCTATGAGGATGCTGTGGGAGACAGTATCAAATGCCTTACTGAAATCAAGAAAAACTACATCTACCGCTCTACCATCATCCCTCCACCTAGTCACTTCCTCATAGAAGGCTATAAGGTTGGTCATACATGACTTCCCCCTCATAAAACCATGTTGGCTGTTCTTAATGACCCCCTCATCCTTGATATGCCTAGTGATGGAGTCAAGAATAAGTTGTTCCATCACCTTTCCAGGGATGGAGGTAAGGCTGACCGGTCTATAATTACCCGGGTCCTCCTTCTTGCCCTTCTTATAGATTGGTGTGACCTTTGCCATCCGCCAATCCTCAGGCACCTCGCCCGTTTCCCACGACTTACCAAAGATGATGGAAAGTGGCCTAGCAATGACCTCCACCAGCTCCCTCAGCACCCGTGGGTGCATTCCATCCGGACCCATCGATTTACAGATGTCCAGTTTGCATAGCTGATCCCTAACCCAATCCTCATCTACCAAAGCAAACTCCTCCTTTGTCCTGACTCCTTCTGGGGCTATAGAAATCCGGGGCCCTCGGGGAGAGTCTGCAGGAGTAAAGACAGAGGCAAAGAAGGCATTCAGCACCTCTGCCTTCTTTATATCCTCTGTCTCCAGGGCACCCACTTCGTTCAGCAGTGGGCCTATATTGCCTCTTGTTTTAGTTTTATTTGCTATGTATTTGAAGAAGCCCTTTCTATTGTCTTTAACCCGACTAGCAAGATTGAGTTCCAAGGAGGCCTTAGCTGTCCTAATTGCCTCCCTACATCCTCTAACAACTGTCCTATATTCCTCCCAAGCGGCCAGCCCCTCCTTCCATAATCCATAGATTCTCCTTTTCCACTTGAGTTTGCCCAGCAGCTCCTTGTTTAACCACGCCGGTCTCCTAGATCCCTTACTTGACTTCCTACTCATTGGGACGCTCCGATCCTGAGCTTGGAAGAAGCGGTCCTTGAATGCTAACCAACTATCTTGAGCCCCTTTACCGCCTAGTACACTTTCCCATGAGACTTCCCTTAGCAGTTGACTGAAGAGGCCAAAGTTGGCCCTTCGGAAATCCAGAACTGTGGCTTTGCTAGGTATTCTATTCCTCCCACACAGGATCCTAAACTCCACCATCTCATGGTCACTGCAGCCAAGGCTGCCATTGACCGTCACCACTTCGACCAAACCCTCCTTGTTGGCGAGTACTAAATCTAGCAGCGCTGCTCCCCTAGTTGGTACGTCCACCATTTGCATTAAGAAATTATCATCAATGCACTCGAGGAACCTCCTAGACTGTGAATGACTGGCTGTGTGAGTCTTCCAATCAAATACAAAACAGTAGTGCAAAAAACACAGTTCCTGAAGCATGAGACAGTGCATGTAAGATACTATTAGGTTTAGTGACTCACATCATCTGCTCACATTGACTTTGGCTGAGCTTTTAAGGCCGAAAACAATGGTTGGAAAGAATAAAAGAGCCATTGTCACAGTAAATGCTTGATACAACTCCTAATCAGATTTCTCAGTGCTATGAAGAAAATGGACCTTACTTGCCTGAAAAATAATAATTCTCAGAATGAAGACATATGAAGTCAAGACTCAGAGTTTCAATATTAACTCACATCTCATGGAATCCAGCTTGTCTCTAAATGCCACGAGCACAACATGACAATCTCACCATGTAGCTTAGCATCGTACAATTTCTTATGAGGAGATGTAGGACAACATGCTTGAAAACCTCTACATTGTCTTTAGAAGCCATCTCCAGAGCTGCTGGAGCAGCAGCCATGGAAACTTACACATCTGGGTCCCAAAGACAGAACAGGAGCTGAGCAAATCTCTGAGGTCACTTAAGGGCAGGAGTTACTCAAGGCTGGATACAGGAATTTTATCTTGGAAGCGGTAAAATAAGAGATTTCTTCTAACTGAGCAATATTTTTCAGTAATTTACCATCTGGACTTTGGCCTCCACAAAGATCATGGCTATGAAGCCTGATCTCATTGGAGAAACTGGAACTCATACGAGAGTTTTATGTGTTTTAATTTCTTAATGAGACCTGGGCTGGGATGATAAGTGTTAATGTATTAAAGGTTCACATACCTGAGAGGTATAAGTCTGTCCTGCCTCACAATTTTCAGTTCCACCACTCTTATGTTGATCACCATGTTCTACATGTTTCTCTGTTTTACATAAAGGAATTAAATCTTTGCCATAAACATTTCCAAATCCTCATTCATCAGTCTATTAAATGCCATCTTGTTAAAAGACAAATGCCTTACAGAACTAGATTCTAAACAGACAGAAATTGTTTTTATGAATATTAAAGAAAATAAGAAAAGCAAACACCAGGAAAATTTCAAGAGTTCAGAGAATCAGTATCAAAAGTAGGAAAAGCAATGCAGTACTCTATATTTAACTCTATATTCGTCATGACACACCTGCATCAGAATGGCTGCACAGTGCAAACCTGCTAATGTGGGATTAGTTTAACCAATTTAGAGAACAAACTAGAATAAAGGTTGTCTCACATGTCCAATTGCTATGGAGGTCCAAGGCAGCGGGGAGAACTAGCTGTGAAAAATGCTCTTTCAGAAGCAGAAAAGGCAAAGTCACAGTGGGCACAAAGAAGCTGCACTGAACACAAAGCTGGAGAAGGCTGCACCACACAAGCAGGAGGATGCATTTCCAAACACAGCATTATTTACCTTCTCCAATGACTTCTTAATTCTCTTTTTTGTTATTTGATTTTCTTTTTCTTTTTTTTTTTACCCCCATACCCATATTGTGGAAATATTTCAATGAAGAAGCAAACCTTGCTGCTCTGGGACACAGCATTTAACCTGGGAAAGAGCAGCAGCCCTTAGCAGAGTTTACGCACACCCAGTATAGACTGGAAAGCTTGAAACACCTAACATCCCAGGCAGTGATCATTTAATGTTCCCATGTAATTTCTCTATTTTTTTTTCCTTTTTATACATATATATATAAAAGTTTTAAGGTAAAGAAGTGCTTTCTCCTGTTCTTGCACCTGAGAGAAACAATTCAGCAAGGAACAAAAGGAGAGGTTTTATTCCCATTCTTTATAAATATTGGTACATAAAAAACAGAAGTACAAATCAAAATGCAGAGATGGGAATAAATATTTGAGGAGACACAGGCACCACAGTGAGGAAACTTTGATTTTATCTTTTCTCTTTAACCCCTTTCATAGTTTATTAAATGTAATCAAATATGAAGTCAATGAAGGGTTTATAAAGAGTTCCCCCACCTTCAGAAGTGACTAACCATGTTACAAAAGGATTAAAAAAACCTCAGGTAATTTAACAAGTCTTAAACAGAAACAACTATTTAAATTTAGGCCTGTGCTTAAAGCAGATTGCTTTGCTAGGGCCCAATATCTGATTCAAAAGAAAAAAACTCAAGTGCATGTATGTTTGGATTCATATTCAGATTAGTTCATATCAACAGCTTTTCAGTTGAAATTGCTATGTTAAACTGGTGAAGAAAAAGAAACACCACCTGCCCAAGTAGATACAAAGTTTAAACATAAGTCCAGAATTTACAAAGAGTAACTCCTTTCCAGAAGTTACAGCAAGTTCTGTCACATATGTAGAGGCAGGTAGCAGGATGCAAGACTACATCAGTTACGATCACTGTTAATTTCAAAGGACAAACGCATGTGATTTTACTTCTCCCCGTACTATTGCAATTTTATTATTTATTTAATCATATTAAAATATAAGCTAATTATAACAAAATCAGTTCCTTAGCATGTGTCCACACTTCAGCGTGGTGCCCAGTGTAAATATAAGCCAGCTTGCCTGCCAAGAACAGCCTGTCTACTTCAGCCAAGAAGAGAAGCAAATAAGCTCTGCTGGTACAGATAGGCACTTTCCAGTCTCCAGCCCAGCTTGCCTATAACAACTTTAGACTCCACTGTATCACACTTGCTGGCAGCGTTGACATACCCTCATTTTAATAACCCCGTAGACAGCAAGAAGCCATCCGCAAAACACACTGTAGTTCTCAAAACCAGCTTCAGAGCTGTGAACTGCTCATGAATAGCAGCCTCTGTGCGAGCAGCGTGATTTATAATCAGTATACAGAGCCCCTGTGATTAATATTCATGTTACATCCCAGAATAAATAGGAGATGCCAGTCTGATCCAAAGCCTTCTGAAATTGATGGAAACCTTTCCATTGACTGCAGTGGCTCTGGGTCAAACCCCAAGCATCCGAGTTTGTTTATACCTTTTAAAAAAGAAGGAATTCACTCTCCACATGTTTCAGTCCCTCACATTTATTGTCAGCAAACCTCTGGCAAAAGAATGCTTTTCTCTGCAACGGGACTCTTACTGAAGCCAGCAGGAGCTATACATACAGAGACTGAGGACATAATCTCAATGTTAAACCAATAACAAATTGGAAAGAAAATTGATTTTGAAACCACACAAGACAAAACCGAAGTGAGAAAGTGATCCTTCTTTGTAAGAAGTACAAAACAGCTCAGGTTTTGTATACCTGCAGGTTAAGACGGAAATTTTCCATGAGGCACACTGAACCTTCCTAATATACATTTAAAAAAATTCACTCATGTAAATCTAATTCCATTATAACCATCTTCCTTAAACACTGCAATTATAGCTTCCAAGGGTAAGTACACAAATAGTAAATTAAATATGGCCATCAAAATTACTGGATGCAAAGCAAAGGTTTTTTTTTACTTTTTAAAAGAATTTAATAGTACTTATAGGTGTCCTTATTAAATGCAGATTGATAATGAAGTTAAAGAATAAAACCTCATTTATTTTTATGCTACTTTATAAATTTCCTGAAGTCCAAGTCCTCCCACAATAGTGTACAATAATTGGATTAAAACTACCTTCAAATAATTTCCACATCTTTTACGTAAAACATCTTGCAAACCCCACAATGTCTACATAATCATTTTACAGTGATTATAAAAAAAATACTATGGAATTAAATAAAAGTGGATTGATATGGATTCTCCTTCCCAGACAATAAAATACTAGCACCATACAAAATATCATGATTTAAAACTGAGTGCTGGCTCCCCTTCTCTCTTTCTTTCATTTTAATAACAAAACAAATTATTTTCCAAAGCACAACTGTTAATAAGCAGATTGGTTTCCAGAGCAGTTTTCAGTAATCATTTTGCTTCAAGAAGAAAAATAAGAAGTAAAAAAAAAAAAAGGAACAAAAAAAAAAAGAGAAAAAACAAGAAAAAGATACAGCAAATAAAGTCCTAGGGTCAATTAACAGTGAGTCCCCACAGAGGCAAAAGTGGACATTTCGCGACGGATGGTACTGAAAGGGGAGAGCTCCAGTTCTGTGGTGTACTCATTGTCATTGTCATCACTTGTCACTGTTGAAGACTTCTGGATGCATTCATCACAGCAGCAACAGCAACACTCCATAAAGGCCCTGCTGAAAGGTTTACAGAGGCAGAAAAGGAGAACTGGGGTAACACATGACTTAAAGAACAAAAGGAACTGACTAATGAGATGAAGGAGGTCCATAGTCTGCCGAGAGACCCCTGTGGACATGTAGGCAGTCACAATGTTGCAAATGTTTTCAGGAATGATGCAAAACCCATATAAAATGGTCAAAGCCACCACTGTGCAGTTCATCTGACTTTCCAGCTGAATTTGTCGCTTGTTCCCCCTTGTGCTAGCCTTTTCCGCCCTCCTGATTTTCCTTGCAGTTACCAGGGAGCAGGTAATAGTGAAAAGGGTAGGCAAACAAAAATAGCAGCCAAAGTACCACCAGAGTCTTGCCCCATCATAAGTGAGAGCGAGCACATAGATGGTGTCGGGCAGCGCGGTGGATATCTTGACCACGCAGCGCTCCCCAGGTGGGCTGCCGCTGTACTCAGGGTCCTCCTTGGCCAGCTGGCGCAGCACCACCTCCGGCAGTGCCAGCAGCAGCGCACCCACCCAGATGACCGCCAGCTTGGCCGTTGTGGAGGTGCAGTTTTCGATCATCTCGTAATACATCTGCACGTTGGTGGCAGCACGGAATCGGTCGATGCAGAGGGCACACAGCGTAAAGGTGGTGACTCCCAGAGAGGCTACCTGGGAAGGAGAAAAGGGGATGCAAGTTAATACAGATGCTGTCATAGAATGGCTTGGGTTGGAAGTGACCTTAAAAATTACCTAGTTCTAACCCCCCTGCCATGGGCAGGGGCACCTTCCACTAGACCAGATTGCTCAAAGCCCTGTACAGCCTGGTCTTGTCTGGGAAAAATAAACAAAACAATAAAAAAGGAAAAAAGGGGAAAAAAAACCAAAAAAGGACAGCTATAAGGATACAGTCCAATATTCAGTCCAATATTCAGTTGAGTGGGAAAACTTCCTTCATCTCCTTCAAAAGCCCCCTGGTCCCTTGTTAATGACGGTCATCTTAGAGATGGAAGATGAAGGCCTGACCTCACTCAGGCTGAAGAGCGATTTAATGTATTGTACATTGGGTGAAGGCTTTTAACATTGTGCTGTTCTCTGGAAGAGGGGACTATGCTCTTTCATAGTTCAAGAGAGCTCAATTTGTACTCTGAAACATTAGTCAAGTTTAGCCCCTTGACTGAAAGAGGCAAAAGAAAACCTAGTTTAGGGGCATTGGTGTAGTACGCAGTTAAGCACCATGGTGCCAAGCACCATCAAAAGAAGCATCATGGATGGAATTTATATTCCAGTGTTTGCTGAACTATCCAGCATGCACCCGAAAAGAATACACCCTTCTGGTTTTCTGCCTGCACATATTTATTTCAGCTTGGTGACACCCTCTCCCAGAGGCCTACGCAAGAATCTGTGCAACACTAAGTGAAAAAAAAATGAGGAACTGACCAATACGGAAAACTAAACCCCTTCTTCCCCCCATTTTATTAAGGGTTGTTTTTCAAAAAGATCAGTTCCACCACAGGGGTTGGAATTTAAGTCAAAAGGAGAGAGACGGGAGAGTTTTCCTTCAGCAGAAGTATGGACTTACGCCCCCATCACATGCTCATCAAGGATGGAGGGGATCATAACACTGAAATCTGCCATATCTACAAAATTTAGGAACCCTGCGGATTAGGCATCTTCTGAATAGAGTAGGATCCAAAAGCTGGTTTTGTGGACTTAGGCTTCTAGGTGAAATTCTGATGGGATGTAGGTACATAAAGTCATCCCGTACTGTGAGCTTAGAGAGACTGTAGAGAGACTGTATCCAATATCTTCAGACTTCCAGAGGCTGTGCAAAACCAACCTTCACTATAATACTTAGGCTTTGAAATCTATCTTCTACATTTCCTTTAGAAAAAAATCACAGGAAAATCTAGGTTTAATTTCATAGAAAACATCCTGTGGGACAATGTACTGCAAGCCAGGAGAAATGGCAGAAGTTTTGTTGTTTAAATGATAATGTTGTTTAAATGGATTGGACAGAGCTCTCAATTATACACTGTTCAGGAGCAAGTACACAGCAATGCATATGTTCTCTAGCTTTAATAATAATCATTTTATGCATGAATAGAAATGTTGTACTGTCATGAAACATAATTTCCTATCATTTGTCCTGTTTATAATTGAATTTCCTAAAAAGAAATTTGCAGGAAGACTATTTGCATTTTGGCCTAATCTTATTTCCAATGAATTGAGCTTCAGTTCGAATTCAAAGCAGAACTCCCATTAACTTCAATTCAAGAAAGATTTGGTGCCTTGTTGCATTCTAATTCATTTATTTTCTTGGGTTTGCATGCTTGTGTTGTGCTGAAAATGTATTGATGCAAAAGAAAATAAACTTAAACAATATTCCTAATAAATGTAAAGAATGCTTACTTTTATCATGAATAAAACAAGTCTGTGTGATTAACTGGGAAATCTAGGGTAATATTAGCAAACTTGCTATAATTTGGCTCACCCAAATTTGATGTGCAATAATGTATTAAAAAAATGTATAGGTAAATTTAAAAAAATAAAATACTCTCCTATTTCCACCATAATTTGAAGCATTCCTGTTCACACATCTCATGCAAAAAGTTCTACAATTATGCATAATTATATAAATGCATCATTAATTTCAGCCTTCAATATTTAATGGCCATATTAGACTGCTAAAATTGAATACAACTGAAAAATATTAGGCTCTTGGGATTAGAACTGCCAAACATTGGTTTAGCTGAAGAATTCTTTGAAGCAGCTTCCTAAAAGACGGAATGAGTAAGATGCAATCTCAAACTAATTAACTTGCAGGAATATTTAATGATGACAAAGTAGTACGGTAAACACTTTTAATAGACAAACCTATTCATTTAGGAATTTATACTGTCTGACAAGATTCAAAGAAAGCTTGGTAAATACAGTAAAAAAACAAAAACCATTAAAGAAAAATTACAGTTACAGGGAACTCTTAATGAAGTGATAAACTTAGCTAATGAAGATAATTTTCATGGATCGCTGCTGAGTCAGTTTTAAATTAAAGACTATTGGCTTCACGGCAAAACACTGAAATGTGTGTGCAGTCTTCAAACTCCTTAGAGTGACAGCAAAACCTTTAGCCAGAACATCCAACACGAATAACAAAAGGGTCAGCTCTCTACAACTATGGGAGACAGGGAAATAACCAAGATTCAAGAATGAACAGGGGCTGAAATAAAGGGCAGCAGAACAGATGAAAATTTGAGGTTTTTCTCTCTCAGCTCTCATGTGTCTCTCCCCCACCCCCAACGCACATGCTTTTGTTGCTTTAGCATTTCATTGCAAACAGGCTGCTACACGGTGGCTAAGACATTAAAACTCTGCAGCTGTTAAGGCTGGACTAATGAAAGAAGACATGTCTACTATGAACAAACATAACCTACGGGGTTCCTGTCAGATTAATTGACCAACAACGTGGAGGTTTAAGACAGTGAAATAGAGCAAGAAGAAATAACTAAGAACAGTGGAAGTGGCTTTGAAAACTCTCCTGTGGATTTACCAATGAAACAAGCTAAACAAAGCTAGTGTTTCTCTGGAACAGGCAAAGATTTCCTGTTTTCTGTAGATTAAGGGAGTTAGTGATGCTATAGAAAAGCTTGCAAAAAACAAACAAATACTCCCACACAGATGATCAGGGATTCACTCCAGCTGACTTGCTTAAAGGCAGCATATTTAAGGATATATACTGCATTAAAGGCAGCATATTTAAGAGTCTGATTACTTACTCCACTCTAGACTATGAGTAATAGTTAGCAAAATCAACGGGTGCTGCTCCCAGCCCATGTGGGCAAGAACTGGGACATGCATTCTGCATGTTAGCACAATTTCAGTTTAGGGGTGTTTCTTCATACCAGTCATACCAATAATTAGGCTTAAGTTGAAAACGTGGAAGAAGCCAAAAAAAGTTTCCTTTTTAATCTGCTACACTGCCCTGAAATAACCACAGAATGAAGGTAATTCATTTGATGAGGAGCAGGTAAAGAACAAATTAACAAATCCTGAAGTGGTGTGAAGCTGAGTGGAGTTTAATGGTGCTCTTCTTGTTGTAAGAGCTGAGTTTCTGATGCGCTGATATGCTGTTGCAGTCTGAATTCCAACAACCTGGCAGGAAATGAGGCAAGGCAAGGGTGAATTAGGCTCAGCAGTTTTTGATCATCACTTAGTTGTATGATTTATTTCCATACAGTACCTATGAAGATTCTACTACAGACTCTGTAGACATTAAAGATGACACCAGTTTACATCTTTCCCTTACTAGATGATATCAGGAAAGTCCCCAAGTTTCTAACTGAATGATCACCAATCTGAGGAGGTGGTGGAGTAACTCTTGCTCTGAGGAGATGCCCACCCTATCTGGGCAGAGAAGGGCTGTTGAAAGGATTACCAGCTACAGCACATACACACAAAAGATGACATTATAGTTACAAGAGACTATCTTGATACTGTTGCTCCTTTAAAAGCATCGACAAGGATGTTAGTGGTCACTGTCATGTTCCTTCTAGACACTGCATAAGCCTTTGGTCATTAGCTTAGCAGCTGTTAGTCAACTGTGTCAAAACTCATTTGGGGAACTGAGGGCAGAGAGAACAGTAAAATCATGAAATGCTCAGCTTAATTGCATCAGTTCTCTCTGTCCATCCAACATACCCAATTCCCCTTTCACAAACGCTAACAATTACTGAAATGTTCCCAGGCCTTCCCTGACCTGTCCTACTTCTTCTCCTGGCTGTGGTCCCACAGCTCTTGGCCCTGGCCTTGAGGAGCAGAGCCTCTGGCTGATGAGGGAAGCTGTGCAAATGCAGGATGGTGAACAACACCAGTGGAAATGAGACTCTGAATTTTGCCTAATATCTGCTCGACAAGACAAAGATAATGAAAACAAAACCACAAACAAGATCAGAAAAGATGACTTGGGTGAAAAGGCTGAGGAAGACCAAATTCTGTGAGTGAATAAAAAGAGAGGTTGGGTTACTCAATTCAGTAAGGTGAAGACCAAGAAGTAATATTACTACTATCTACAAGTAAGTCTACCTTGAGATATAAAATTGCTTAAGCCAAAGGACAGTGAATATAACAGAATGGGAATCAACCAGCCATGAACAACTCAAAGCTAGAAATGAGACGGACCATTAATCTTCTCAGGCATCATGCTCTTGAGCACACCTTCTGATGGAGAAGTGAGGGGAAACAATGTAGACTGCATTTATATGGAACACGATAAAAGAAGAGTTATAAGAAATGGCTGCTTCTACCAGCTGAAGATGGATTTTCTAAGACAGAATATTTTTTATGTTGCTTACACAGTTTCTCAAACTACACAGCACTCTGCCTTCCTTTGTTACAAGCAGGATGGGTATTCACAAAATTTTCCCATTGTAATAGAAAAGCTGAACTACAGAAAAAGTTGATGACTACTAGCTCTAAACTCTCAGTGACGCCCTGTAGAATCACAGAATCATAGAACAGTTAGGGTTGGGAAGGACCTCAAGATCATCTAGTTCCAACCCCCCTGCCATGGGCAGGGACATCTCCCATTAAACCATGCCACCCAAGACTCTGTCCAACCTGGCCTTGAACACCGCCAGGGATGGAGCATTCACAACTTCCCTGGGCAGCCCATTCCCTTACAGTAAAGAACTTCTTCCTTATATCCAATCTAAACTTCCCTTGTTTAAGTTTCAGTTCGTTACCCCTAGTCCTATCACTACAGTCCTTAATGAATAGTCCATCCCCAGCATCCCTATAGCCCCTCTTCAGGTACTGTAGACTCTTTATATCCATTAGTATCATATAAATGACTAATTTTTTCCACCAAGCCATTATAATCTATCATCTTGTTACAGTTGGTCTATACCCACATTCATAGATTTAGAGTCTGTTAATGCAACATACCATGGTGGCTCTTGCAGACTTGTCAGTTTTGCCTAAGATAAAGTTAGTACAGCCTGCAGTTTTTGTGCTACCCTACACTTGCAGTACAGCATCCAGTAGTAAGATTGGACTACCACAAAATATGAGGTCAACCCACTGCAAAAAAAAAAAAAAAATCGATTGTTTATCTAGATTTCTGTTTTCTGTTCTCTCAATTAAGAGCCTCCAAACCCAAGAAAAATGGTTATTATTATAAAAGAAAAAAAATAAATGAATATCTCTACTTTTCTTACACAAAGTGCTATTAAACATTAATGGGTTTATGCTTCAAAATAGGTAAGGTTCACTCAGTTAAAACACAACTTAAAACAACCCAGTTGTGGCAGAAGTAATTCCATAGCTAAGGAGTATGGGAGCCAGGGTATATCTCTGACATTAGCAATTATCTTAAGCATCCTGGATGAAAACCTACATCACTTTAATTATCTAGAAGACAAGATGGTAGTTCTTGAAATTACTACCACAGAGATTACCTACACCTGTGGAACAATGGGTACAATACGGTTGTTTCTATACATACATACATTCCACAGTACTATCAACACTCAAATCAGTGTTTCTTACTCTTATATATATCTCAAGAGTGACAGTGTTCAGAATCAGAATCCACTTCCAAGAGCTGCCTTTGAATTTTGGTGGAAGCGAAAGCCAACCAGATCGTCAGGACACTGGAAATACTCATTACTACACTATATTCTTATCCAGAGGGTTGGAAAACTCACAAAACATAAGAGGATTTAATTTTGGCTCATTTTACTGTTTATAATCGACCATGTTACCATGTAAGTAAATTTCATTTACCTTTTCTTTTTTTTTAATAAATAAATGAGTCCCATTTTCCACTGAGTATCAAATTCTCATCAAGCTACACAAGGGACTCCTGCACTAATTATTAACAACATGGAACTGCTGCTAAAAATCAGCCTCTTTCTCTTTTGCAAGAAAAATCCTGTCATATGGAGAAATGACATCCCAGTGCTCAGAGCAGAGTCAATGGTGCCGGGATAGCAGATGTTGCTTTTTCCTCCCCACACATATGTAACTTAAATATTATTGACCCAATTTTAAACCCAGTCTGACACAAATTCAGTTCCATGCTGAAATGCCACATGCAAAGTTTAAGCCAAAAGCAAATTTTTATGGACAACTTATAAGTCCCTAAGAACTGGGTTTGCAGAGGAAAAGAAGATTGATAGAAGCACCAGCATGGCAGTAACTGTCACCATGCCATTAATACCTAAGGGACAGAGGTGTATTAACACTCCTGTTTTAAATAATTATTTACTCCCCAATAAGTGCTGAAGATACTCTGCTCAGAAACAGACACATGCAGCCATTGCCCTATAAAATTCCCAGTACAAAGCTTTGAAACTGCATACCCCTCTAAGGATCTCATCTACAATCCAATGGACTTACTGGAGGTTTAGGAGCCTAGCTCTAACTGGAGTCAAAGAAGAGACATAAAGAGGATGCTGCACAAGAAAAGACAGAACAGACAGGTAATATGCAGCTTTTAGAAACTCACATAGAAAAATGTATTTGCTTCCCTAAAGTGAAACTTAAAATAAGGATCTCCTCTGACAGCCTTGGAACAGGCAGAGAATGGCTTCTTGTCTCTACCAAGGAAAAGAGAAAAAGATGAAAAAGCCTCCCCTCAAATTGCCCTGGAGGTTCAGCTCCAGGGAAAGAGAGTAATTCGTATTCCAGGCCAAATCAATCCTTATGCTTTCCACTAAGAATACTAATTGTGATGGCTTTCCTGAGCTGGAATTTACCCACCAGAAAAAGGAGTGATGCCACAGACTGATTGCCAAAAGCACATGCAGAGACTGGGCATCAGATTTCAGAGGCTTTCAAGAGTCAGCTCCAGAGTCAAGCCAGTCCCATATGCATGACAAGGTCCAGATGAGGACACCACAAACTTTGTCTTTCCCTTCCTTGTGAGGGGTATGAAAAAGGCAGATGTGCTCATACTTATTAGCACCAGTGCAGGCCTGAGTACCATCACTGGTCTTGAGAAACAGTTCTCTGTATACAGGATGGTAAATCAGCCTCTGCAAACCCCCACTCTAAACCATTCCCCAGTTCTAAATTCCTGCTCCACTACAAGTAGCTTGTCCCAGTCTGCCAGCATAGAGAGTGATGCCTACTTTCATCAACCCCTCTCAAACTCATCAAGCTTCTAGTGTAACCTCTAAAAGCAGAATGCACACAACTCAAGCAAGCTTCCTTTTAAAGCCCAAAAGACTGCTTCCAGTCCTAGTTGACACAATACATTTGTCATCTTGAGCAAGCTGTTTCTGGGTCTTGAACAACCTACTTAACCCCTTCACTACTGGCTTCCAGCATTGAAATAGAAAATAAAAATGCTACTTCACAGGACTGCTGCATTTAACAACTGTGAAAAACTACAGATTTTCTCTACATGCATACTTCTTCCTATTAAGGTGTAGCATAAATCTCTAAGTAGGGGAACTGGAATTATATTGCTCTCTACTCTTTTTTTTTTATTCCCCTTTATCTGCCCCCCAGTCTTTTATTGGAAAGAGTGCATGTGCTTGAACAAGAAGAAAAGGGTTCCACATTGGCAGGGCTTGTGGAACAGGAATCAGCCAAAGCCATTGTCTTTGTATTATCATTTACCCTATATCTCCTGAGTCTGAGCAACACTGAGCAAAGTGTACGGAAGACATCAACACAGTGTGCAAGAAAACACTTCAGCCACACATGCCTAAAACTAGGTGGCTGAACCACCTGCAGAAAACTGGCAAAAAGGTTAAGGACTATTGAGCAGAGAATTGAAACTGCAAAGGAGAAGCACATCTCCGCACATCCTTATGGGCTGAGTAGCTGCCCCAGTTGTTCTAATTCCCTTCTCATTCTCTCTCAGCGCATTTAAAACTGCCCCTCCAAGACAGTGTCAACATCAGGATCAAGTGAAGTTCCTGGTGGAGATAACTTCATCCACTTCTACTAACCACGTGTTTTGCTAGTTTCGTTCTCTACCCGTTTATTTTTATCATCTAAAGACCTCATGAGAAGCACAGAAGGATTAATTTACTCAGTTTCTTCCTCAGTCATGTGCACAGCATTCCTTATACAAACACAGGCATGGCATAGTTTTAAAAGGTAGTTTGAAGTGACCAAACCGTGACATAATACGTGGCTGAAATGACTGTGTAATGTGCTTGGTCACAGCAGATCTTTACCAGGTATGGGAAAACTGCCCTTTGAATTAAGTACTGGGGAGACCTTCTACTGCTGGAAGCTCAACATTTACCTATAGGAATGCGCTTGAAGATATCATAAAACATTTTTCCCAGACCATATACATATGTGTTATCACTGGCAACAGATGCTTTGTTGAAATTCTGCACAATACCCATCGAAGAGCACAAATAGAAAAACAATTTGCCACATGAGGCTAAACTAAGAAAACTCATTGTTTCTCACTGAGATCACTTGAAACCTTTAAACACAGAACAAAACATGCTTGAATAATATTAAACTGCTGTGATCAGTGTATCGCTTACTCTGGATAATCAGACATCCTCTGTTCCCTAGTTGTGAAAGTACAAACTGTAATGACAGAGTGCTCAGGCCAGTAATGGTCTCTGATGTTTAAAAGGGAGAGGTTTCTGGATCTACAACTCTGGGTTTGACACAGCTCTTTAGACACGGCACAGGGAGAGGAGAAATGGCATGCAGAAAAAGAGATGCAAAGCATGGAACAAAAAGGCACTTAACAAAACACCGGGCTAACTTATAGAAAACACAGATAACAGCTTAAAACTTGTCCATATTCTGTCTGTATTCCACAGAAGTCTACAAACCTTTCCTAAAGAGGTTAAACTGTCTACAGCTTAACTCTCAAGGCACAAAGAGGACTTCATCCTCCTCCCACTGTGTGAGAAGGGGCTGATCCTGCCCAGGTGAGTTGAAGGGAGAAGACAAGAGTTGTTCAGCTGCCAGGTGAGCATGCTACTGTGAATAATCCCTGACAGAGCACGGAGCAGTAGCAGCTTGCGGGGCAGATTTCATGGAGTTCTCTGCAGCTGCATCGCTGCTGGCGGTGTCACTGTCACTGCGTGATGCCTGTGAGGTTAGAACATCACTAGGAAAGTGATGAACCTTTGCTCTACCAGCCTTCGCCGTCTCAGCAGGGTCAAATCCTAATTTGCAGGACTGTGCCCTTCTTGCCAAGCTTGAGGCGAGCTGTGGAGGGTCGCAAACCAGCAGTGGTGCTCAGTATCTGCCACTCATGGCTACAACTTAGAGGGGAAATCCAGCCTTTTACCTGCTGCTCCCAAGGTGATGAATATATTTTACATACTTGGGATTACATTTAACAACTACTGAATGAAAAATATACAACTCTGGGAGCAATACAGAACCCCCAAGGCTGCAACTTTTTAGATCTGTACCTTACATATAAATCAATTTCATTTCCTCAGGAACAAGAAGAATTTTTCACTTTTACAACCCAGTAATAATTAACCCTAAGACCATGCAACTGGTCCATCATGACTGAATTGGTGACAGTTCTTGAATAACGCTTCAACTCTAAATATCTACAGAACTTTAGAGTGAAAAAATAAGGTGTCATTGACATATAAAGGGGGGGCGGGGGTAGCAGCAGCTGAATGTTTTTCAGATTACAGCTTTGGAAACTCCATTTCACTGAAACCACTTTCAGTTTGACAAAGTCTTTAGTGCCCAAAGCTGCACAGCATAAGCAACTAATTCTGAAGAACAGCGTGGCCATGCACATAATATCAATTACTGATCTTTAATTAGAATCAGCATCCAAAGAATTATTTTTATTCTGTATGTGAATGCACCAAAAACACACTGGGAAGGGTGATGTGTCACACTCTATGGAAGTCCTGAGAGCACTTAATCTACATTACCTATTTTAATTTAAATGGTTACACTGTAACTGAAACAGTGTTACTTATTTTATTGGTTAAAACAGTAGCGAGGACTAAATTCAGACATTTTAAAAGCTCCTAGTACTACCTGTTTCTCAACAAATACATACTTACTATTTCATGTCTTCTTAAATGCAAATAGATTAAGTGGACTTTTGAGTTTTTCAAATGTAATGCTATATTACTGGTCTTGCATACACCTAAGTGTAGCACAGCTCCACCCTTTGTCTGATACCACCAGTAATAAAGTGCATCACATATTAAAGAAGTAATGACAACTTAGTGGCCACACACATCACACATCTTTCTAAACTCTAAAAAATATTGGTTGACAGTTAATTGCATATTACTGTGTGCCAATGTGCTGTTGAAACTGACATTCCGTATTAATAATAAACTGGCGTTTGTTTTGGGGGGTGGATTTTGTTTATTTTTTCGCCTTATATCTCACTCTTGGAACAGGAGAATCAACAGTTATTTCCTCAGCTTTCGGTTACTAAATAATGTTGAACATAAGGCTTTGGGAATACAGCAGAGCCATCCAGAATTATGGACTACCACCCTGCAAATAAATAAGGTGGACAACCTGAATGCTGCCGGCAGGACACTGGCCAGCTGGCTGAGAGCTTTCTCTGACAGAGCTTCTGAACAACTGCCAAGAAGCTGCCATTTAAATCGTGCTGGGGTCTTTTTTATTATTATTATTTAAAATAAGCTAAATAAATAACCGTAAGGTTTGAACGCTTAAGTACAACTTAAGAGCAGATACATCCCTTTGCTGGTCCTGTCTACAACTACCTTACAAGTTGTCCCTAGTCACGCCCTCCATCCGCTTTCCTGACTCACTTCACCTTAGGGAAACAGAAGAAAAAGACTAAAAAACCGTGAAAGCTCATTCTGAGAGGATCTTCGCCTTTCAGGATCACAAGGAGCAAAGAAAGTTTGGCAGAACTCGCGCGAGTGGAGGGCAGAGCCAGCCGCGCTCAGCCTGAGGCTATAGAAATCCCCCGATGCTACGGACCTGTCGCGGCCACAGCCGCCTCCGGTCCAACCGGGGCCTCGGGGATGCCCGGGAAGCCCAGACCAAGCTCGCCTTGGACGCTCCAGGGCTGGCAGCGATAAGGGCGGGCACCCACAGGCAACGAAGGCCGCTGGGAAGCGGTGCTCGTGGAGGGAAAGGTGCTCGGAGCCGCGTCCCCTAGAGCCATGCCCACCCACCACCCTTACCTCGATGTACGGGACGATTTTGCAGGAGAAGTCTTCGAGGAGCCATTTCTTGGTGAGCTCCTGGAAGATGACCAGCGGCAGGCAGAAGAAGACGATGAGGAAGTCCCAGAAGGCCAGGTTGGCCAGCAGGGAGTTGGAGATGCTCCGCATGTAGTAGTTGTGGCAGACGATGCACATCACTGCCATGTTGCCCATGATGCCGATGCCGAAGATCACCACGGAGAGGCACATGACGGCGTAGGCGCCGTACGACTCCTCGGTTAGCGGATAGAAGGGGTTGCGGAGACGGGCGCGGCGCCCCGTGGAGTTGCCGCGGGTCCCGGGGCTTCCCTCGCCTCCCGCCGAGGCGTTCAGGGGCAGCCAGCGGGGGCCGCCCGCCGCGCCCCTCCCCGCCGCCGCGCCGGCTCCGCGGTCGCTGCTCCGCGTCCGCCGCCTCCCGGCCCCCTCCGCCCCGCGGGGCGCGCCGCTGCCGGCCGTCCCCGCTGCTCCGCCGGGCACAGGGAGAGCCGCGCCGGGGACAGCCGCGACCGCCCGCCGGCCCGCAGCGAGGGGCGTCGGGGCTAGCGGTGAGTGGGCGCGCTGCGGAGACGCGGGCAGCCCGACGGCCGCAGCGGGGACCAGGGCGCAGGCAGCCCAGGCGCCCAGCACCTGGCAGAGCACAGCGAGGGGAGCGCGGAGGGGCTGCATAGCCGCGAGGCGGGGGGCTCGCACGCTTCCCTTCAGAGTCGGCGGCCGCCCCGGTCTGCAGGGCTGCGAGCGGGAGGCATGCCCGCCCGGGTCCCGGGGACAGCTCGCCTCCCCGGGGCCGGGGCAGCCGCGACGCCGCTGCCGCAGGTGTCCGCCTCTGCAAGCGGCCGGCGCCGGGGCTGCTGCGATCGGAGCGGAGGGGAACCTCTTCTTGCCGCCTCCCGGGGCAGACCCGGAAAGTTGCGCCGCTGTCTCCGGCGCGCCGAGTTAATGTAGCAAGTGCAGCGCCGGGAGGACCCCCCTCCGGCGCTCCGCCCTTTCCCGGGACCGCTGCCTCCTCGCCAAGAGCCGCACCGGCCTTGCGCTGCCTCTTTACATCCTCCCTCCGCTGCGGACAGTTGGTGGCTCTATTGGTGAGGAAAGGTCCCTTGTGGAAAACACCTCCCCTGCTGGGGTGATCGCAAACACTAATTCCTCCTCTCCTGCAACCTCAGCGAACGCGGCTGCTGCGCGCAGCTTAAGGTGTTTAAGAGCTTTGCGAAACTCTTGCCGGGGTTCTCGCCGCGCCGACAGAGCGCCCGCACCGCGCCGGGGACCGTGACAACGGCCGGCCCGGGCCGGCAAAGTTGCTGTTGGGCGCCGGGCGGGCGCAGCCGCGGGACAGACCCCTCGGGGCTGCTCCTGCCCCCCGAGCCGTGCGGGCTCCCGCAGGAGCGGGGCGGCGGGGGCTGGTGTGGGGCGGACTCCTCGCCTGCTCAGCCCTGCGCGGTGCGCCTCAGCCGGGCCCCGCCGCGTCTGCCGGGGGCGCGCCGGGGAGGCGGGCGAGAAGGGCTGCCGCACGCAGTGCGCAGGCGCCGCCCGGCGGCGCGGTGGGGCCGATCGGTCCGGGGCTGGGGCTGAGGCACCTCCCGCACGGCGATGCGGGCATGAGCGCAGCCGGCGCTCCTCGGCCCCCGCCAGCAGCCTGCCGGGGCGGGGATGCCCTCCGCTCCGACCCCGGGCGTCTCTGCACCTGCAGGCGCTCCGCACGCTGCTGCCGGCGCCGCGGCGGTCGCGGGGTCTGGCTGGCGAGCGGAGCATCTCGGGCGGCATGGGAAAACCTCGCATCCCAGCAGGAACCGCGGGCGGTGGGAGCAGGGGCTGGGACGCGATGGGAGCGGCTCTGGGCATCCGGGTGGAAGAGCAACCCCTGAGCGCACCTCGATGCGGGACCGAGAGCGCGGTCGGGGGAAACGGGCGCTCCCGTGTGAGAGCGCAGCGTGCGGCGGAGTGGTACCCTTGAGGAGATGGAGGTCAGAACATCAGCCCTGCACTTGAACAGCGTGAAAAGCGCCTCCGCTGATTTTCGAGTGGAGAACACTCGTAGACCTGGAGAGACAGGTCTGCGTTTCTTTGCTGGTTTTAACGTTTGTGCGTGGTCTAGTTTCGTGGCTTTGTAGTCGGATAAACTTTCTCCTTGTTTCTCTGATTTTGTTTAATTTAGGTGACTTCTCAGCTTGCCAAACTTGGATACAATAAATATGTCACTCTACATAGCCTTAAAGAGTCTCTGTCACCCTTGTTTCCATTTCTAAGAGGTTTAGTGTAGCTTATTCCCAACAAGTTTAAAAGTTTTAAACTTTTCCCATAAAGCAGTTGGAGAAGCATTCTTTCTCCCCCTCAAACTCAACCCATTTGATGTAGAGATTAGAAATTTAGTCAAAGCTGCCACAGCTCCTCCTTTTAGGGACTGAAGTCAGGACTGTGGATCTAATAGTCCTGTAAATTCTTTTCTTGCAGGACAGTTTCTAAAGTCTTAAGATCCCCAGTACGAGGGATGTATTTGTAAGTTGGGTCACCATCTTTTTTTTGGTGTTAATGATCAACAAACAAAACCATATAAATCTACAGTGATAAAAAATACAAATACACATCACACACATAAAACCAATCTATCACCTGCAATCACAGAGATTAGTACCACTCAATGGGTTGAACTAATCTGTAGTGTAGAAAGCATCCTTTCATACTGTTTATGTGTAGAAACACAGTTGTACAGATTCACTCACCTGGTGGAAAGGTATGGTCTGCCTCAAGGTACTCACTAGGTTGGCCTTGATGTCAATGGAGAGGAAAAAGTTCCTTCCTGAGGTCATTTATGTGATGCTCATGTCCAGCATGTGGGGTAGAAATTACTGTCTGGAGGTGCTGCTCACACACATCTATCCTAGCAGGAGCTTAGAAAATAATTTTGAAAGAAAAATGTGACCTTTTAATGGCTCAAACCAGTGAGTCCTGTCCCATCCAAATCCAGGTGTTATCCAGAAAACACACAAACTGGACAAACAGAAAGCTTTTCCTTTCCCTTCTCCTTACACATGTAGGTGAGGTGTGATTGTCGGAACCTTAAGGAACTTCTAAGCTTATGAGAACAAATCTAATGAATTGGGTACTGCATTGAATGCCCCTTAATGTAAGTCAAGGCACTTTATTCTTTTTCTTCCTTAGCAATGTAAGTGTCATCTCATGGAGTTAAGTGATCAAGATAATTTTAAGGCTTCCTAATAAAGAGTAAGTTTTATGTAATAAAGGTATCTATGAATCGGGACCCCCTCCCCCCCCCAAAAAAAAAACCACACAAACCAAAAAACCACAAAATACACATACACACACACACAAAAAAAAAAAAAAAAAAACAAAAACCAAACAACCCACCCACCCCAAAGAAACCCAAAACACACACACAAAAAAAAAACCTACAACAAACCCTACCAGGAACAGAAAATAATGATAAATACATTTAACCATTTTTTCCCCTCATATTTTTCTCCTATTTATTTCTTCTGAGCTCAGCTGGTGTATAAAAGGAGTTAATGATGATAATGAGCTTATATTTACTGTGCCTTTCTTCCTGAAGAGTCCCAAAGGGCCTTACAAACAGATACGACAAATTCACTGCTTGTTCTTAAAGGATACTGAGGAATATTGCTTCTGGGTTTTATATAAAAGAAGCAGATAACTAGCAGACATGCTGCCCTTCTGCATGCTTCTGCAAGAAATATGGATCACGAAGAAGAAGGTTAAGCAGTGCTTGGTTTACATCACTCATTCTTTAATGGTGATATAAGGAACCATGTGGTGCATAGGTTTTCCAGTGTCAGCATTCCACCTGCATTAGAATAGAGAAAATTGATTTCTAAACACAAAAAAGTCTCATAAATTATTGTTCTCTGCTTACATTTTGTCACGTTTCTCTTACTTCATTGAGTATTTGGCTTGTTACAAAGAACGGCACATCTCTCCCAAAATTGGATATTTGTAGCTTGTAGCCGTACAACCACCTTGCCTGGAATGGAGGAGCTTGTTGTAGTAGTTACACAGACATAATGGAAATGTTCTGGGCTTTTGTCTGATTAAAACATTACCATCAAAAGGAATCAAGGGAATGATGTTTTTTAGAGGTTTCTTACCTCAGAGAGATGCACTTCTGTGGTAGGTGTATCTGCACCTCACCATAATTAATTCTGCCAGTCTAAAAAAGTTCTCTTTTGCTGGCTTTAAAAACACTTCATTCACATTATCATAGTCCCCTGCTTACCACTGCTGCTATCTTAGATGCTGAAAGTTAGTGTCTGAAGGTTGTGTTTTCCCAGTTTCTTTGGTCTCAGATATGTAATTGAGATTTTGCTGCGGTCCATATAATTTCTGAGTTGTTGGGTTTGGGTGGCTTGTTGGATTTTTGGGGGGTTGTTTCGTTGTTTGTGTAGGTTGTTTTGGTTTTTTGGGGGGTGGTGAGTTGTTGTTAGCTTTGATCTTGAGTTTGTTTTTAATATTTTTGTGAGGGGACCAGCACATGTCCTGTGTCTTCCAAATAATTTCAGTACTTCTTATGATAAGATCTTCCTTTAGGATAAAGCTCCTACTCTGCCATTTTCTGATACAGCCTCCAGTTCATTCAGGCTTTCACAGCTCGTAGTCTGCTTCTCTTCTAAAGGAGTTGTACATGTTTTGACAGTCTTTCTGCCAGTTCCTGCATTATAAATAGTCTTACAAACCAGAAGCAGACATTTATATTTATAACACATTAAAAAAAAAAGGGGGGCATTTTTCTCTGTTAAATGAGTGAACTAAAATTCAGGATTTTTTTTCAGCCAAAATCTAAAAAAGGAAACTCAATAAACATGTTCCTACATGAAAGAAAAAAAAATTTGAAAGGTTTCTAAATACATGTATTTTTTTTTTTTTTTTTACGTTCTACAACATTTGATTATGATAAAGAAATCAGTAGGCTTTTAATGGCTGCAATGTTGCTTTTTTGACATCTTCAATATTCATTATGTGAATAAGTGATTCTCAGCCTGAACACGTTTTTGTGTTGCAGCAAGAAGGGATTGTTGCTGTGTATTTTACCTCTTCTCAGGGTTCATATTCAACAGTTCATCAATGAAGAAGAAAAAAACACAAATTAGTTTTGGTTTTAAACTACGGTGTGCTCACATACCACCTTACACTCCACTCTCCTTCCTAGTTTAGGCAAATGTAATAGGACAGCTTTTTTCCTATAGGAAAAAGACTGATTTGTTTATGCTGTATCCTTACATCTCACTGGGTTTTGATGTGTATAACCATGTCATGAAAATCTGAGTGCAGAGAGAACATAATTTCTGTGACGTGGTATTGTTGGGATTTTTATTTCAGACAGACCGAAATCCCCTAATCAGTGAAAGGACTTCTGGTGTTGAATTCAGTTGCTTATATGGTTGGGTCAGGCTCTGTAATAATAAATAAATGTTGAAAAGTTTAAAATTGAAATTCAAGAAGGAATACAAAGTTTAATTATAATATTGGGAATTTCTTGTAGTTGCTACTCTGATTCTGCATTCATTGACCTCCATTAGGAAGGCTTACTATGGCTCCTGAGTATAGATTGCTATTCCTGTCCAGTTCCACATTTTAAATTATAATGCTTTTCTATTAACCTTTCTTTTTTATGAAGTTTGAGTTCTGTTTTAAAGGGTAAGCATCAGTGCTCGTATTATGTAGTCCAAATAGATTTGTTGTTTGTTATCCTTGTTTTGAAAGGTAACTTCCAGCAACCCTTCTATTACTATTAGCAATAAAGAGACAAGTGATCTGTATTACATGGAAAACTAAAATGTGGTTAATACTTGCATTGGTGCTTTTCTGTACTATTTTATCCAAAAGGCAGAATGATATATAGACTACCTAACACCATTGAAGAGAGAAGTCATCAATTATTTTTTTAAAGTGAATTTCCCAGGGAATAAGTTATATTTATATAACGTGGAGCTGTAGGAAATAATACCTGTTATTAGTGAGTATCCTTGATAGACCATAGGTTAAGACAATGAAGGTGAAGCCACATGAGTCGTGTCTATATACAACAAATTGTTCTACTTCAATCTCTCACATTCATATCATCCCTTTTACCTGTGATCATCTTCACTAGTTTTTGTGCAGAAAATGCTCAGACAGATAAAAAGTCTCAAAAATCTACAATACCAGAGGTGAGATGCAAAGACTTTTTTTTTTTTTCCCTTTGCCTGGTTATGAAATTCAGATCAGGAGAAAATAATAAAACCTTTCCTTTTTTAAAGTTTATTCTAGATTTTCACTGTATAATCAGTAAGAAATGTAGAAGGGCGATACAAGTTTTATAGACACAGGCTGAATGTTGACAGACTTTTAAAGTGGTAGCTGGTGTCAGCTTTCCACCTAGCAGTGATTTTCCTGAAGTGTCCACCACTGTGAAAACTTTTTGATCATTGCATTTCAGAGAACTCTTCGGAGCAATCCCAGGCATGGCTACAGACTGGGCAAAGAAGAGATTCAGAGCGGCCTTGCAGAGAAGGACTTGGGGGTGCTGGTCGATGAGAAAATGGACATGAGCCAGCTTCAGTATGTGCTCACAGCCCAGAAGGCCAACCGTATCCTGGGCTGCATCAAAAGGAGTGTGACCAGCAGGTTGAAGGAGGTGATCCTGCCCCTCTACTCTGCTCTCGTGAGACCTCACCTGGAGTATTGTGTGCAGTTCTGGTGTCCTCAACATAAAAAGGACATGGAACTGTTGGAACAAGTCCAGAGGAGGGCCACGAGGATGATCAGGGGACTGGAGCACCTCCCGTATGAAGACAGGCTGAGGAAGTTGGGGCTGTTCAGCCTGGAGAAGAGAAGGCTGCGTGGGGACCTCATAGCAGCCTTCCAGTACCTGAAGGGGGCCTATAGGGATGCTGGGGAGGGACTCTTTGTCAGGGACTGTAGTGACAGGACAAGGGGTAACGGGTTAAAACTTAAACAGGGGAAGTTTCGATTGGATATAAGGAGGAAATTCTTTCCTGTTAGGGTGGTGAGGCACTGGAATCGGTTGCCCAGGGAGGTTGTGAGTGCTCCATCCCTGGCAGTGTTCAAGGCCAGGTTGGATGAAGCCTTGTGTTGGATGGTTTAGTGAGAGGTGTCCCTGCCCATGGCAGGGGGGTTGGAACTAGATGATCTTGAGGTCCCTTCCAACCCTAGCCATTCTATGATTCTATGATTCTATGATTCTGTTTACTTGTTGGTTGGTTGATTTTTATGTTGGTTTGGGGGGATTTTTGTTTGGTTGTTTGGGGTTGGTTTTGTTTTGGGGTTGGTTTGTTGCTTTTTTTTGATAGCTGCATTATGCAAAATATTTTCCCTCTATTTCCCACAATCCTTTTAGTTTCCCCATGCAGAAAAATGCCCATGGTCTTTCTCACTTTCTTGATCTCCAAGTCTGACTATTTCAACTCATTTGGATTGGAGCCATAAACCCTAACAAGCTCAAACTAGTGTTCAGAGCTTCAAGTCAGAGCACCCTTGTGATACTGATAATCATCAGGAACCACTACTCCAGTTAGCCACTACTTGTCCTAGTTTGTTATTTAATGCAACGTGAAGTTCAGGGGAAACTAAGACCTGAATTGTGGTGACTTCCAAGTTGTGGACAATTAAATAAGGAAGGTCTATGAGGCCATAGCAGAGGTTTCACAGCTGGAGTGGAGAACTGGATGGAAGAATGAAAGCTCCGCCATTTCCAGTTGAAGCTGTGCTGAGAAATTCCCAAGAGTTGGCTGTGGTTCACAGGTCCAAAAAGTTTTGGAAGCACTTTTGCCCTTGCTGCCAGACTTGTGCCAGACTGCCCAGCAAGCAGCACCTCTTCCAACGCCACCTGCAGTGCTGTTAATATGTATCTTGGAGTGGTTGAGGTAGTCAAGTGACACCTCAGATGTTGGTTTTAAGCAGAAGGTGCAGCTATAAAGAGAAATTAAATGAGCGCAAAAGGAGCTGAGAAAGACTCTGTGAAGGACAAAGAGGGAGAAGAGTCAAGAAGGCTGACAGAAAAAGTCATGAGTGAGGAAGAACGGATTCTCTGGAGAGAATATGAAGAAAAGAAGAGCAATGTAAGGAATAAAATGAAGAGTGAGAGTCTGTGGTGTAGAGGTCACCTCATTCCTTGAGAGCATGGAGCAGGCAGCTTTAGATTGTCTGTCCCTAACCGCTATTTTTACGTCACAGAGTAGTGGTCTCCACCTCTGCCTCCCCTGTGCAGCTCAAGACTTTTCTCCAGTTTGGAAAGCTAAAATGTATTTAATTGTAAACACTTTAAATCTTAACATTTCCTGCATGTACAGAGGATTTTATCCCTTCCTGTGCCACATTAAACTACTAAATATGCAGCCCAAACATGCATTAGCTTTTGTGTGCAGTGAAGAGCACTTCAAACCATCTCATTTGTGCTGCCCTTCGTTCCCAAGGGCAAGTGTAGGCCATTGCTTTGCCTGTGCAAGATATTTCTGCCATGGACTCTCCTAATGCAGTAGCTTGCTGCTGTCCTTTCGCTTCTATTTCTTAAAGTTAGACTTATTCTGCCTACAGTTACTTCAGCTGCAGTTTCATTTGCAGAGCTCATTTACACGCTGTTTACCTTTTAGTCCAGCTTATTAATGAAGTTATTAAAGCAAGGAACATCTTTATACCTTGCAGTGGACCCACCACATACTTCACCACAGCTTAGTGAAATCCACTGCCATTTCTCATCAGCCAGTGCTTGTGATCCTTCAACCTGTTTTCAATTTACATGACAGTGCTTATGTCCAGAGCAATTTGAATGCATTTTGGGAGATTTAGTGAGACACTGCATTAAATCCTTTATTAAAATCATGCTGTGTATCTTTCATCCAGGATTTCTGCAGTTCTATCAAAAAAGCAATCACGTTTCCTTGGCACAACATGTTCCTTATGAACCCATGCTGCTTATTGCTTATTCCATTATCCTTTGAATGTTTAGAGGAGTGTTTTGGGGTTGTTTGGGTTTTTTTTTTTCTGTTTATTTTCTTTTTCCCCTCAGCAACTGTTCTGTTCTTTCACGTTACAGAATATGCTTGAAATTAAACTCCTTGTTTAATAAACCACTCTTCTTCCCTTTATTGATGTTTGAGGCTATACTTGCTATGCTATATGACTTTTCACAAATAATTTTTGAGAGCTTAGTGTTCTCCCTGTGTACTGAGGAATGCCTTTAACCTGACTAACTGGCTGGATACAACTGCTTTTCTTACTCGTGTACTATAAATAGCAATTCTTTATTTCTTCTTCTCTTGGTTTCAGCTGGGATAGAGGTAATTTTCCTCCTCCTAGCTGGTACAGTGCTGTGTTTTAGATTTAGTCTTGGAATTACATTGATAGCACACTGATGTTTTAGTCATTGCTCAGTAGCGCTTACCCCAATCAAGGACTTTTCAGTTTCATTCTCTGCCAGTGAGGAGGGGCACAAAAAGCCAGGAGGGAGCAGAGGGGACACCTGGCCTGAACTAGCCAGTAGGGTATTCCATACCACAGCACCTCATGCCCAGTATATAAATTTGGGCCCCTTGGGAGAGACATGTCGCTGCTTGGGTCAGGCTGAGTACCAGTCAGTGGGTGGTGAGCAGTTGTGTTGTGCATCACTTGTGTTTCTTGGGTTTTATTTCTCTTTCTGTTTTGTTATTTCCCTTTTCATTGCTATTATTATTATTGTTGCTGTTATTATATTTTACTTTATTTCAAGTATTAAACTGTTCTTATCTCAACCCACAGGTTTTACCTGTTTCTGATGCTGTTCCCAGTCCCAGTGGGCTGCTGTGGGGGATGAATACATGGCTGCATGGTACTTAGTTGATGTCAGGGGTTAAACCACAACACTTGTGTTCTGTCAAACTTTCTGCTTTCAATGAGAACACATAATAAATACATATATCTGAAGTAATGAGTTTGGCCACCTCTCTCCTACCAAATTAGCCCTACTTTTTTACTATGTTTGAATTTATTTTATTTCTTTCAACAATCCCTTTTTGTATCAGTGACTTGTTCTTGGCTTTATCCTGAAAGCCATTGAGCACTTTGACCATGCTTTAATGAAATTGTAAGAATAAATTTACTTTTCATCATGCAGCTTTTTTGGTACATATTCATACATTCAGGTGAAGTACAAGATTTTATGCTTGGCTGTTGCTCATACAAGTCATCTTCTATGGTTCATCTTGTCCTTGAATACTGGCCGACTTTGTGTATTTTGTTTGCTTTCTTCTTAATAAGTAAATATATCGCTTGGGGGGAAGAGTTATTTCGAACTGTATGATGTATTTCATACACATTATCCCTTTCATGTAATCTTTGCTCTCAGTTAAGCACAGATCCAGACTGTGTTAAAGTTGGTGAGAATATTTCAGTTCACTGCAGTGAATTTGTATCACACGCTTAGCTGTCAAATCTTGTATTTTGTTTTAGTTGGCATCCTCTTTTCTAGTTATTGTTTTATTTTTTCCTTCTCTTTTATTTTTTGCTCTCTCCTGCTTCTATATCTCATGATAAATTGATAGCTTCTGAAAGTTAACAGTGAATAGGGAGATCTACTAACTGCATCTCAGCAGCTGGAGGGTTATTTCTTGTGCATTTTCATTTTATGCCTTTGTAAAGGACATATCTGTTACCTCTTTTAGATGTAGCTCGATTTTCCATATTAGCATAATTTTCCATATTTGTTTTAAAGACTGAAATTCTTGCATTCTATAGCATTGCTATATATACCAATTTGCCAGCATCTCTGTATGAGGACATAGCATAAGGTCCCTGGTAATGTCTGCAGATCATTGAGAAGAGGCAGTCAGGGATGCTGGCTCCTCTGTCACTGGTCTTATGGATCACAGCTGTCTTGGACTACACAAAGCTTCTGAGGGCGTTGGTGAAAGCTGCTTGTGGTCATGCGATATTAGGCTGTGCTTTTTCTACCTAAATAGCATCAGCACTCATGTCTCTTTAGGTGGTAACCTCAGCTTGCTGCATGAGCTAGTATATTCCTCCCTTAAAATCATCAGCAAATACCCTAATTTAAGCAAGCGCCATTGTTATCAGAATGTCTCTGTCAAATGAAATATCACCAGAAAGCCCCTGTTAGCCATGCCCATTAATAAATTGAGGGATGTTTTTTACAAGACTGAAGGTATCTATCTTGACATTGAGAATGTGGTCATTTCCCATACCAGAAACATCTTCACTTGAGTGGTGGGTGAATGATTTGTACAGTGGGACAAATTTTTGGCTGTGGCTGTTCTTTGCTAATCAAGCCAGCAAAGACACAGGGACAGGGTTAAAGTTAATTGCCTTTAAGCTGCTTTGATTCTAAAGCTTCTAAAAACTGCTTTGGGGTTCAGGGATACTTACGGAAATAGTGCTTTGGACTGTTATCTGCAGCCCCCTTTCCTCACAAGAGGTGTCACAGAGCCATCCTAGCTGGCACTTGGCAATCAGCATTTTTTTTCCTATCAGGGAATTCTCACTTGTCTTGCTGCAGCTGCTTTCTAGTATGTGTACTTCTTAGCATAAAGGGACCACAAAAAAAAACATCAAGGATCTAGTTTGGTCATTGTAAAGAGCTTTAGAAATGTACTATCTACCTCCCTGAACAACAGAGAAATGTTTTCTAGAAGGAAAATATATTATTAGCTGGAAGATGTGATTAAAATTGTTTTAAAAATAAGAATTCAAAATCCATCAAATGACATAGAATCCCCTTTTAAATAACTATGGCTTGAAAGAAAGCTAATGGAATTTATTTCACTCTCTAGGTTTACTTACAGGCTGTAAATTGAGAATTATTATATTCTAATAATGATATGAATGTTATCTGGTTTTATATGTTGGTTTTTTGGTGCTGAAGGGTTTTCTGTTTCTCTCTTAGCAGCCCCTGTCAAACTGTATTTCATTTGGGTGCTGGCAAAATGTTAGCTTACTGTAGGGTGAAACATGCTTTCCATGTGAAACACATAGATGATCTAGCCTAAGCCTGGCTGAACTGTGTACCTCGGTGCAAGCTAGGGCTTCTGTCACATCCCGTGCAGCATTACAAAAGTGAGAAACAGCAGGAGTGATTTATGTGAAGAATTAAAAAAATATATTTAATTAATATTTAAATAGGAAAAGGCTGTTGGTATTTTTGAGACTGAGCCTCTCTGAAAAGCCCTCACAGTTCAGCTCGAGTCACCCACTTGAGCACTGCTTGAAATGAGGGGCAGCTCTTTTTAAGCTCTTGCAGGTCAGGCTTTAGCTGGAGCCAGGAAACACAGAGCACAACCAAAGCTGCCAGCTTGTTAGCGTGAGAATCCTGCCTTCGCTGAAGTCTTTGGATCAATGACTTCAGACAGACAGATGTGAGACTCAGAGGCCATGCATGGGGGAAGGGGTTTCTCGTCACAGGACCCTGCAGTGTTCTTGGTGGAGAGAATGGCTTTATTCCCTGAATGCACAGGGTGGTGACGGAGCAACTGAGAAGGAAAGCTTGCAAAATAGAAAGAAAAATACAAATACTGCAGGTGTCATCATGCTGGGAAGTAATGCACAGCAGTTACTCTGAGTCCATCCAAGAAAACCCCGTGCTTTCTTTACGCTCACTTTATAAATCCTGAGTCCCCAGCATCTGAATACTGTAATGTTACCAGTGCATCGTTGCTAATGGAAGTGATCTGAGGGAGTTTCCCATGAGTCATTACTGCAGAAGAACTGATTTCTTTGGGGTAGAAGATTTTATAAACCACTGGACCTGTCATAGCAAATCCATCAAGATTATCCCAGGAAAGCACACTAGCTTTCCTGCAATGCTATGGAAAATAAATAATATCAAGTAAAACCTACATATCTTCATCAAGCACTTATAAATAATGGGATACCCTCTAGGCCACAGTATGTGCATATTACAATAAAATATTTACATATTCTGTGACATCTGTGTACTACAGGAGAGTATGATCTTGAATAGCATTTGAAATGCAACTGTGCACAAAGTAGAGCAAATAGAAATGTTACACATTATTTCGTAGAGTGCTTATAAATTATGGAAATATAGAAATGCGTAACGCTTATATGTTGAAATCCATGTAATAGATTTTTTTGTACAGATTGCATAGTCCAATTCAATATTAATTATATATTTATAATGCTCTATGTTGTAAATGCACATTTGTATATGTAGTGTTCTACACAAATATATGCTCCGTCAAATACTAAAGCGTATATGTCATGCTTTTTATTTTGTGTTGCATGGTAATGTTAAAACCAAGAAAATACAGGCATATTTTCAGTCTAAATTCGTAATGCTGGGAACAGATAAATGGGAACAGATGTAATGTAGAAGGAATTTTATTCTGGAGGGCTGTCATAACAGAATTAAGCTATCCAGCTGACTTCATTTTCAGTGGTAGAATCTTTCAGCAGTGGGTGGTGCATGAGTGCAGGGGCACACCAGTTTAGAGCTCAGCGAGTATTTCTTAAATATAGCCAAAGTAAAGCCTGGTGGAATATTTAGAAGTAATAAGGAGCAGCTGATGCAAAATAAAATTGCTGGGTGGACAAAATGTGTCGCTATAGTCCATCACATTGAGATAATGTAATGTACAGCTGCAATGACATTAACCACCCCAACAAGAGTCATAGAATCATAGAATAGTTAGGGTTGGAAAGGACCTCAAGATCATCTAGTTCCAACCCCCCTGCCATGGACAGGGACACCTCTCACTAAACCATCCCACACAAGGCTTCATCCAACCTGGCCTTGAACACCACCAGGGATGGAGCACTCACAACCTCCCTGGGCAACCGATTCCAGTGCCTCACCACCCTAACAGGAAAGAACTTCCTCCTTGTATCCAATCTAAACTTCCCCTGTTTGTTTAAGATTTAACCCGTTACCCCTTGTCCTGTCACTACAGTCCCTGACGAAGAGACCCTCCCCAGCATCCCTATAGGCCCCCTTCAGGTACTGGAAGGCTGCTATTAGGTCCCCACGCAGCCTTCTCTTCTCCAGGCTGAACAGCCCCAACTTCCTCAGCCTGTCTTCATACAGGAGGTGCTCCAGTCCCCTGATCATCCTCGGGGCCTCCTCTGGACTTGTTCCAGCAGTTCCATGTCCTTTTTATGTTGAGGACACCAGAACTGCACACAATACTCCAGGTGAGGTCTCACAAGAGCAGAGTAGAGGGGCAGGATCAGAGTCCTGTGATGGGGTCTTGGAATAGTACAACTGAACAAAAATAATAAGCGAGTTTCTGTTCGCATGTGCTGGGGACTTTGGGTACTCTCTTCCGGTGTGTGACCTTTGCCAAGAACATGAATCTTCTCAGGTTTGGGTTTCCCTTAACAACATCTTTTGGAATTTCCCATGGAGCAGACCCTGCAGCTACAAGGCCAGAAAAATATGCCTTGCATCATCAGCATAATGATAATGCACTGTCCTGTGCTCGGTAATGATCTCACCAGGAGACTTTGTATTTACAGCATGGGAAATGGGAAAGGAAAAGAACCTTGAAGGGTGCCACATTTCACATTCCTTTACTCTGACACATAATTACCCAGCAGAGCCAGTTATCTTCCATTTTTTAGACAGTTGGAGAAGGAAGGATGCTCTTATGTGTAAGACCTTGAGAGATACAAGCTCAGTAGCTGGCTTTGAGAGAGCTCTTTTAGTGTGCTCTTGAGTAAGTGCTTCAGCTGGCTGCTATTTGGTACCCCTAATTTGCAAGAGGATCACTATTTCTGGTCTTCTAATTGTCTTGATACTTCTAGGTCCTTGAAGATGTGACTGCATTGCAGCAAATACCTATAAAGTGTCAGATACACATTGCAAAGGACCTGTGCGCAATACCAAGCTGCAAATAATGAACAGTGAATAATGAACAGTGAATAATAAACACTACTGGAGAACAGCTTTAGAAACACCAGCCATTTCCTAAGGTTCTAAAAATGAAACATTATGGATTAGAAATATAACTTATTTAAAAATTCTAGGAAAATCAAAATGATACCAAACTTTTTTAGGGACAGAACAGGTAATGACACCTATAACTAATGCTGACCTTAAATTTAATTCCAGAGTTTTTCCATTTTCCTAGAAATGGCCAAAATCGAGTAGGTTTATTTGCTTCAGGCCAAATTTTTTGGCTATTTTCTTGGAAAGTTCCCAGGTAGAGCATTAAGTAAACATTTCTTTTGATGTATTCTTTTGATCACTATGAAATGCTGATACCTGTTCACTTTGGAAGCTTTCAAGCAGAAGCTTGACATGGATTGCAAAAAGGCTGAGAAAGAGGAGGTTCTCTTTTATTGTTTCCCTGAAATGTTATTCCACCTGAGCTGTTTTTTCTCTTTGCAAGATTCCTGGTGTATATCCTGTCTTCCCTGCAGATGCTTTGGCACTCTGACCAAGCCACACATGTGCCATCACCAGTGTTGATGCACTGAAAGTTCACTATCCCAAGGAAACAGCACCAAATTAGGACTCTCTCTGAAATTGCTCATCTCAGTTGCTGGTGCCATGAAGATGTATCTGGCTTCAGAGACAGTGAATGAAAGGAAGGAAATTCCTTCTTCTACCATTCATATTCTTACTAATCACCCTGCTCTAACCAGAGATCAGAAAAGAATCTGAGAAGAATCTCAGCATCAGAAAAGAAAGGAAGGAAGACAGGAGTTTTGCAGGGGAGGTAGCTATGGGGTGGAGAACTGAGTGGAAGTGGACAGGAATTAAGGTAAGATTGAGCGAATGACAACTCATGAGTCTGGAGAAGGGCGAATGGGACAGGAGGCTGGAGGCTGGCAGAAGAAAGTGGGGATGGATAAGGCCTGGATGGGGTGGGAAGAGGCTGGGCAAAAACTTCTAGAATACAGAGTTGGGCTTGAGAAATGGGTTGGGCTTGGTTAGTACTTGGATGGGAGACCGCCTGGGAATCCCACGTGCTGTAGGCCATGTTGGCACACATACAGAGTGTGTTTTGCCCACAACCATTTCGTCTGATTTCAAGAGTTAAGCAGAGTCAGGTTTGGGCCTTGTCTGGGGTTAGACGATGATATAGGAGGACCAAGAGATTTTCCCCGAGGCTGGACAGCCATGAGTGGCAGGGTGTGTGGGATAGTATGGGCCAGGATCTAGGTCAGTGGGCTCCTCCAGTACTTTGGAATTTCACCACCAGACAAGTGCAAAATCCAGAAAAATTAGTAAAACACTTAAATGAGGTGTGGGGTCAGTCTGGCCACACCAGAGAGGGACAAATCACGGCAACGTGCTGGGGCTTGGCCTATGCTTACAGGGCCTTGTTCAACACTATCCAGCACCTTCAAAAGGAAAAAAATGCCCCTGCATCTGAGGGCAAAGCAACAGACAATGCAGCTACTCCTGCTCCAAGCACAGCAGCTACACCACCCCCAGCAACAAGTACAGCAGCTACTCAAACTCTGGCTACAACAGACAATGCCGCTATTCCAACTCCAAGTTTAGCAATTACTCATCTTTTTTTCCCTCCTCGGGTGGTCAACCTATGAAGGAGACTCCCTTCCTGAATCTCAGCAGCCATTCAGTGTGCAAAACATTGCTCTTAAACCCCCTTTTGATGGGATAATGGCCTTCCACTGATGCCACCCACCCATCAAAGGCCAGAGAATTGTGACAGAAGAGTAGTTATCTCCCATCAAGGGTCTGTCACAGGAAACTCCCCTCCCTGCTCCAAACATTTCGGTGTCTTAAAAATACTGTGGACAGCATTCAGAGAATTTAGAAGTTGCATGCTCCAAATATATTTCACTGAAGGCTACTTCCCCATTGCTAACTGCCTGCAGCCTGTGCATTATTGGGTTGCTTAATGTATTTAATTAAAACTAACTGGGCTTATTTTGCCAGCAGCCTTCCATGATCTAGACCCTCTATATCTTTAGATCCCCTCTGATCTAGAGAGTTGGAAAAACTTGTTCCAAATTCAATGCACACTTAAATGTGCACTCCCAGGAAGAGCAAACTACCTAAATAATGACTGCTTATCCATGGGCTTACCTCACCATATGTTCCATTCCTCATGGTAGGTCACTTCTGGAGTTCAGAAGAAGAATCCTTACCTTTCTAGAAGACACCCGCTTTGGATGTGAGGCTGTTTTATAGCACTCACATAGTCTTTCTAAAATGTACAAAACTTTCCCTGGCAGCAGCCACACTTCTTCCTATATTTCAGACTTATGAAACCACATTTGAAGTGAAATTTTAAGCATGAGCAAGATGGAGCCAAATTTAGCATACCTAGCTTCAGTCACGTTTAGGTCAGCCAAGGGCAAAGCTTCTGATCAGGAAAGTAGAAGACTGTAAATTTTCAGGCTTGATTGAATCAAAACCTGTTCAACTGATTTTGCTTTAGCTTTCCAGACTTTCTTATGGAGACACACCATGCAGATCTGAAATGCCAAGGGAGCTTGAGATAAAGCTCTGAGCAATCCAGGAGAGAAGCTTGAACAAAAGCCATGTCATAACTAACAAGAACTGTTATAACATACACTGTGATGGTGTAGCACAAATGTAGCGCTATGCTGAATAGGGATATGTTCAGAAGGAAGGCAGGGTGGTGTAATTCAGCATTTGCCACTCATAGAAAGGCGAATCATCAGAAGATAGCAAAGAAGTGGGGTCAGGACATCACTTTCAGCCACCAACACAGGAAAAGGGAGCTGGGATACCAGGCGTAGAAGAGAATTAAGAAAAGAAAAAAAAAAATCTGTTGCAATCTCATGCAAAAATTACACAAAACCACAGGGGACAAATAGGAGCTCCTAAATCTTCACCCATCTGTGTCTTTGTTGTGACCTTGCATCTTCACTCTATTCGGGTCTCTAATTGGTCAAGAAAGGCACCAGTATTTATGTTAAAAAAGTTCACATAGAAACGACTCCACTTAGAAATTATTCCAGCCAAAAATATTGGTGGCAGCCTTCCACAGATGCAGAAGTATTCCAGAGGCAACTCTTCCTTTGTTTTGGATTACTTACTATCAGTGTCAGTGGCAAGAGTCTGTTCTGGGCACAACAGGAATAGAGGAACAAGAGGATTTGTTGCCTGGAGATTCTGGGATGTGTACCTGCTGCAGGCAGGCAACGATGGACCCCCCAGGAGCAACTGGCAGCTGTTGCAGAGTACCAGTTATACCTCTAGGATCTCAGCAGTGCTGAGGGTCCATCATCAATAGACGTAGCCAGAGGCTGCAGAAGCAGCCTGTGCCCTTCCCTCTTGCTGGTGTAAGAGCAGGACCTTGATGCACCGTAGACTCATGGCAGGGCTGCAGTTGGAGTCTACTCCTCATGCACACACATGTGCACACACACGTGCACACACACAGAGGGACACATTCTGTCTTTGCGTATGCTGCCCCTGATGTACCCTGTCCGGAAATTATTCCTTGCAACTGCTGGTAATGAAAGCAAAAGTATCAGTCACCAAAGATGGGTGAGGAGGGGCTGCAGGTGAAATCAGAGGAGGTGATGACAGTGAGCACTGCAGCGCTGCTATCTTGTGGCTGTTCTGTGTACCCTGCCCCCCCGAGGGGCTGGCAGCTCCTCTAACCCCGTACCTGCTGCAATACAATGAATACACGCTGAAATGGCTTGTGCGTCATGTGAAATAAAAGATCTCGCCTCTCCTTCTCAGACAAATGTGCTGCTAACGATCCTTTCTTTTCTTGAGTCTCTATGGCTGGTATTCACAAAGGGAAAGAGAGGGGAGTGGTCTTGGCTGTCAGCGCAAATGGGAAGCAGCAGGACCTTGGCAGCAGTGAGAGAGATGTTTAAAAATCTGAATGCTCACATCTCCTACAACACTTCCCTGAGACAATGTGCTGGAGAAAATAATGAGAGCCCTGCTAATATTTTATAGACCCACCTGTTAAATGAGTGGCCACCTGATCACTGTAATACACTATTGTTTCTGAGGACTTTTTGATATACCCACATGTCCTAAAGTGCCTTTTATATCAGGCTGACATGGGCTAACAACTTGGGAGATTATCAGAGCAAGCAGACAACAATTTAGAAAATTATTAGTGCCTATCAATACAAGAATGCTAACCGTAATGGCAGTTGTGTATTCATGAGAGGGCCAGAGGGTAAATATATGGTGCCTTCACATCTCAAAGTGTTCCAGCTGATGTTATTACTGATTACATCTGGATTCATATTTTTCAGAACACCTGTGCTCTTTTACTCGTGATTGACAGCAGATTTCTAAAAATATATTTGATGATGCATCCTGGTACCAACCATGTAGTGTCTGCATTGCCTCGTTATCCTAGAGACTCACCGTCAAGCTGGACACCTCAGCTCAGTGTGGCAGAACTTTTAGGAATGGTAATGTCATTTCATTAACATGTGCCCTAGTGCTTTATTTTTTGAGGACACTGCTGACAGCTCACAATACGCACACACAGAGTTATGAATGCTGCATTGGCCCTGTAGAAATATGTCTATCATATTTCTGCTAACTGTGACATTTTGTGTCACTCGGGGGTGCTGGTACATGGCTTTCTATAACTGAGATGCTAAATTCCTAGTTCTTCTTGCTCGCTTCCCCTGCCACATATAATCACAGGAAGTGTAGGAACAGCTTTTTTTTCTCTCCTGTTACCAGAATGTTGCTATTTCTGGCATCTTAACGTCTAGGTGTTGTAAGGGAAGACTAGATAAAGCAGTCTTGTCCTAAGCTGCCATGGTGGGATACCAGTATGGCATCCTCTTCTCTGCAGCTGGGGACTGCAGAAAGACCTGCAAAAAGCATCATTTTCCAGGAATGAGGTGAGTTGAACAATGACTGGCTCCAGCAAACAACTTGTGTAGCATGTTTCTAAAATTCTCCAGCAAAGATTTCCCAGCCTTTTTGAGGAATAACCTCAGAAAACAAAGGATTAGTGCTTTACACTGAGATGTCAAATAAACCTGTTCTGGAGTGCATAAATTTAAAGACCAGGTAAGGAGAGCAGTCCTGAGGGAACATAATAAACTGGCAGAAAAGTCTTTCCATTCTACATGCTTTTCTTTTTTTTCCTCTAATGCTACAATCAGTTGAAAGGAGATGACCTCTCTCTTAACAAGCAATCAGGGATGTTCAAGGGCTTCTGGAAGATGCTCTTTCTTGCTGATCATGCTGTTGAAATTTTTATCCGATATGATTTGGCACGATTGGAAAAATAAGAAAAGAATAGAAGTCTGACATAAAATTGCTATTGAAATGTGAAAGGGGGAATGGGGAAACAACACATTCTTCTCTTTCCCTGAGGTCACAACAATAAATTCACAAGGCTTTTTAAATCCCACAGCAGCTTAGTCAGAAGAGAGTTTTTAGCCATTTCTGTTAAGATGTGGTTTAAAAAAGAGAATGATGTTTCATGGAATACTTTGGCAGTTCTAAAAAAAAATATGCTCACCTTTTTGCAAGACTGATGGAGTTTGAGTACCGTTAGCAGTAACTGTCTCTGAATATCTTCTGAAGATGGTACCCTTATCACCATTGAAAACTCAGCTATATACTGTAGCATAGTTTTATGCTACAGTAGCATAAAAATTAAACTGATGAGCTGCAACTGAAATATTTAACAATAAGATATCAAGCAAACTGCTCAAATATGCTGCAGCTTAGTGATTCATAGCTGTAACTAATGGAAAATATAACAACAAGTATTGGAGAGATTAGTGAGTAGCATGCAGTGTGAGTACTGGGGAGGGCGTATTGGATGGCAGGAGAAATGAAGCAGCAAAGATAGATAATTAGTGAAGGAACAAGAGATTTTGGGATCTCTAAAGCTGACAGACAGTAAAGCATTAAATGTCTGATCCAAACCAATTGAAGTGGATAATGTTGTAGTAGTAGTGGTGGAATTTTCTGTTATATTCTTATGGTTAAAGTGCTTGGACAGGAAGAGGACTTTTTTCAGACCAGTGCAGTTTTTTCATTCCTTTGTGTAGTCAGGAATGTAGGAGTTACAGGACCAAAAATGAAGGAAGAAAATGTGGCTCCAGAAATGAGGGATTAGACACTCATCTTTTGCATCACAGGTTAATGACTAGTACCTTCTGTGGGCAAATAACAACCCTACGTTCAGTTCCCTTCTTGGAGTCATTCAGACACCTATCTTCTACTACTTCACATCCTAGGGCTAGGAATTTCCTGGAAAGCAAACAAACATAACCTCTACCTCTGCACCCCAAGGCGTTCCTGCACATTACATTACCCACTTGCTGAGGCATAATCCTGAGCAGCTGGGTGAAAACCTGTGCTGTAGAAGCCTTCAGGTGATTGAGCAGCAGTTGAACAGCTTGCTGCCTATCCATCTACTAGCAGGAGGAAGCGCTTCTTGAGCACTATTTGCAACAGAAATCTGAATGTGGGTAGAAAAGGGAAATTATTTGGGGTGGAGTGTGTGAGATGCTTCGACAGCTGCACTCCAAAATGGGCAGCTGCAATCCTGGCAGTCCGGAAACCCTAGGAATGACAGAGTTCTGCTGAGCTCCTGCTGTTCTGAGGACCTGAAGGCTCCATTCAAAGATTCGCGTATTCGTCTCTGGCTTGAATACAGGACAGTACCTCTTCACTTTAAATGGGCATTTCCCAGAGCTAGAAAAAAAGATAAAAATAGGAGAGGGATTTGACAGTTCAGACACTTGATCTGACACTTGTTTGTTGTTGTTATTTTTCATTGTCTCCAGGCTATTTTTGCTGTTTTTAGTCAGGCAGATAACCATGAGTGCAAGCAGAGTCAAAGCTGTTCAAATTTAGCCAAAGACTGTGGGTTTGCAATCATATTTACTTATTTGTCCATATTGTGGAACCCCCAAATTGATGTATGCATAAAATTATTTATCATATTGCTATTGTTGCTTTGACTGACAGGAGGGAAGAAATAAAACTTTACACCAAGATCAAACAAAAAGGGCCCAGATGTATGTATTAGACGGCTTTGAAGCTCCTGAATCTCCTTTTTCAGACCTAGTAAAAACTACAATACAAAAACGAAATGCAGAGGAGTTTGTTACAATATATTTGTCATTAAACTGAGTGAATTACAGCAATACTTGCAGAAAAATACTGTACCAAGAATAGCACATAAATATCAATTTTAAAATGCAAACGTTAGTCATGAATCTGTTTTATAAGAATATAACACTTTTAATCTTTTTTCTTCTTTTTTTTTTTTTTTCAGGAAAGACCTTAAAATGTAAGGCTATATCAATTATTTGTATATTAATAATAAAGAGTATGTGCTGAACAACATTAGGTTCCAAGGCAGAAGCAAGGGATGGTTATTTCTTTAGCCTGAAGAACCTTTCTGTGTAATAATGAACACAATTCCTGTGTTTTTCTTCAACATCAATGTGTTCAATATAGACACAAATTGAGCATTAAAGAGGATTTTGCAGGCAATTTATACTGGTCTTTGTAGCTGATTTTGCAGGAGGAGAATTTGCAGAGAAATAAAAAGTCTGTTAACATCCATAAATACAATTGCCCAAGAGTGAAAAAGGATTTGAAAGAGGAGGGTGCCATTCAAAATTATGACAATCACTGTAGAAATTGTTCTTTCTGTATGTTCCATAACAACTACTGCTCAGTGTGAAAGTGAATCTTTTCTTTATTACAATTCTTTTCCTTCAATTTGTGCCCAAGTTGGCTTGTTGAGTTAAACTGATGCATTTCTGGCACCCACATTTCCACTTTGGAAGCTAAAGAGAAAAAAAACCCAAAAGAGTAATTTTTAAAAATAACTTTAACATTAAGTTAAGATTACAGAGTAAAAATGAAAATGGAGGAAGTTGCATTTGCGTCCTACCAATTTCAACAGTGTCTCCCTAGTCTGAAGCTGCAGTGTTTCTATGAACTTGAGGAGTGTTTAATTTTTTGCTTTACCTTTTGCATGAAGAGGCAGGTATGGGGGAATGAATATTTAGTCCCCTATGAACTTGTTTTACTGATGAACACAATGTTGGGAAGGGAAGGCAAGAGTGGGCGGATGCTAGGGACCTAAAGAAGTTATTTTCCATTTCCTTGTCTCCCATACAGAAGGTGTTCAGTGGCTCTCCGGAAGTATTTAGCCAATGCAATCTATTCAATTGTGACTTTCAATTTACAGCGCAGGTGATTGACTGATGTTGCTAGCTAATGTAGTGAATATGTTTCCGTGTATGTTTCATCTGTGTGGTTTAGGCTGTGTTGAAATCACATCAATTTGCAGTGTTAACTGCTATGCAGCATAAATAGGGCCAGCACGGAAATTTGAATTGGGAATGAAATGGAAGGAGACAGAGATAATTCCAGCTGTCACTATCAATACTTCAAAATGTTGCTTGGTGGGGCTTTTTTTGTTTTGTTTGTTTTTTGTCCTACCTAGTGCATACTTCTCTCATTTTAAATACTAGAGGTCTAGTTTGGGGCAACATATGGATAAAACAGGAAATAATTTTTGACTCATATTTGGCTTCCCGAGGTACCACAGGTGGATGAACTGATGTTCTGACAGAGGACAACCAAGGCTACCCATATGCTCTCCAGCACAGAAGGCACTTGCTGGCTGAGCTGCAAGAAATTTGCCAAAAGAGTAGTGTGTTACTGATACTACAGATAAAGACATTACCAGTATACAAACAGCTTCAGCAGCACATTGTGACTTTTGCAGCTCATAGTTTAAGGGCCTTTAGTGCAGCCTCCCTGTGAGAACAGACCTCTAAGTGGGCACAAAACTTTTTCCAGATGTCAACAAATAGTCAGGATTTGGGAGAAGAATTATGTGGTTTTTAACATTACATTTTATTTATACTGTCAGAAAAAGATTGTGGCATTAACACTACTAAATGTGTGAAGACACATTTACCCATGAAGACACCAGAAGATTCAGGTCCTTTCTCCCTAGATGAGGTGGGGATGTAAAGCAAGTAGCCGGAACATGCTGCTAGGCTGAAGATCTGCAGAAAAGAGCATTTCCTCTGTTCTTATCATCTCTATTTATCTGTTTTAATCTTGGAAACGGGACAGAGCAAAACAGTATTTGGTTCACAGGCATCCCTAGCATATCCAGCCCAGCTGTACTTGCTGCATATTTCTCTTTAGTACACTGAGTGATTTCATACATCCCCATCCTATAAAATGCAGGTAATAGCTCCCTCCCCTGCAAAACAGAAGGTATTGCTGCAAGCCATAAAGGACTAATCTTGTACCTATTCCTTAAGTGTTAAAGGGAAAATCAGCCTGTTTAATTGGATTCCAGTAGTAAATTGCACTTGCTGATCCATTTGTACAGTATTTCCTATATTTACAGCATGTAATTTGTGACTTGGTTAGACATCTCAGTTGTAAATTCACTAACAAATACAATAAGACTCTTTAAGAAACACAATAGAAACAGCTCATTAAGGAAATTTTTTCCTAAGAACAAATAAATTCTGCATCTCCTGGACTTCTCTGGTTAGAGGGCTTATACATTCATCCAGTAAAAAAACTTATAGAAGAAGCATCTGTTTCACACTCAGTATGTAGACAGTATAATAATCTAAGAATACAAATACTGTAAGAACTGCAGATGCCAGGTCAGTCCATCTGTCATATCTTGTCTCAAAAAGTATTCTTCAAGAAGAGCATAAGACTCGCATATACAGACAGCAATCTTTTCCTAAAAGAAAACCCAAAGCCCAATAAACCCCACTTCCTTGAAAGAATTTAGAGTTCACTTTTATGAATTCTAACACCCCATGTGTTTGCAATAAAATTTATGACGCAGTTTAACAGATTGTGAATCCTCTGTAAGAGGTATGGACTAAGAAGTAAATTAATGGTTTTACCAAAGATGAGAAGTGTTTTAGATAGTATTTTCTTCTTGCATTTGCTTAACAGGTGTTTGGAAATATCCGTACAAATTGGGACCCCTGGATGCAACAGTAATACAAATAATAAATATAGTGTGTGCATTGATAAAAGTCCCCCTCTTCCCCTAGTGCTAAGATTAGAAGTATGAAATTACAAGAAATACTAGAATGGATTAAAAAAATATATGTATCTACAATGATAAACTTCAGTGTTGTTATCCAGCAAATCTGTAAAAGCATTTTAATGCTCAGAAAAAGGTGTCAAGGCAGACAAGAGGAGGCTATTTCCAGAGGTTTGCCAGCCAAAATATAGCAATTCTTTTTCTATCTGTCCATCAGGCCACAATATACTTTGCATCTGTTTTTTTAAGCTACATTTGATTTGGACTGCTGCTGATGTTAACAAGCATAGCATTAAGAATCCATTTCTCCTTCCACCTGCATTGATTACACTGTAAGTAGCCCACTTCCAATTCAGGTCACCAGCATCTGATCTGGAGTGGCCAAAAAAAAAAAAAAAAAGAGTTTGAAATGTATTAACCAACCACTTACCTAAAACTATTCTAGTTCAGTTGTATACTTGAGCCAGGCTTAATCCTTCATATCAGAAACCTTTCCAGAATTATGAGATTAAGAAAACTATAATCTTGAGTGTACTCTACTCATATCTAGGGCAGTTTTGGCATTACCTTCAAGTAACACCACGATTAAGATCCTAAACCGTCAGCCCTGGTGTAAATGGGCAGGTCCAGCTGTGTGGTATGAAAGCTTGCTGACCCCAGAATCAAAATGGGCCCCTTCTGGTGTGGAATGAGGGAAAGAAGGGAGACACTTGGATTTTAAAACTGAACAAAGAAATTTATATGTAGACCTTAGCTAGAAATTAATATGGGTTTGCCAGATCCCCTGTATTTTGCAGACCCACAGTTGTAGAACAGACTATTAACCTTCGTATATAGTACTTGCTGAAGAGTCCATTATTTTTACTTCTACTAACATGTTTCTTTTGATTCTGAAACATTGATTATAAAGAATCATTTCTTTAACTTTAGAAACTTCAACATTGGCTCTCAAAACATCCTCCTCAGAGTTACACAAATGGGAATTGAGCCTGCTTTATTGAAAACAGTTGCTAAATGCCAATTTCAGACACTTTTGCTTGATTTTTGTGAAGAGAATCTTCACAGTGTTTATGCACATCATTCTCAACATATGCTTAATAATAAATAATGTGCAACCCACCAGTACTAAAAGAGTAGATCCAGGCATATGCTATTTTAATAAGAAGCCACTAAAATACTCTGTCAAATATGGATGCCAATCATTTTCCAGCATCTGATCTGAAAAATACCCAGACATGTTTAGAGCAGAAGCAAATTCCTAAGCTTCTGGGGTTTGACTGTGATGTGTGGCACAAGTGTCTGTGAAATCCTCACTCCTGCTATTGGAAAACATACACATTTGTGGAGAAGTTGGCAGAAGGAAACTGACAATTTTAAGAACAGTAGAAAGATTGTGATGAGCTAACAGGATTTATCTCTATTCTCATTTCTATGAGAACTGGCTACTAGGCAGGGAGCAGGGTATAAAGCACTTTAGGTCTCCACTTGTCACTCCTGACACATAGCATTCTTTGACTTTTCTTTGCTTCCTGACAAATCTTCCCAGATGACAAAGGCGCAATAGGAATTAAGATCAGATCACAGTCATTACCAAGGTATTACTGGAATAACAGAAAGAAACTTGGTGGAACTAGTAACAGGGAGTTCTTAATTAATTTTTCTTTGTTTCTTTTTTTTTTTTTTTTCATACAGAAGATATTTTAAGACACACTATTACTTTTTGCTGGGTTTTGGTACAGTTTTGGTGGGTTGTACATTGTAATTCTGGAGTCTAATTTGTTGGCCACAATAAAGGGCATAACCTTACTGAGAATGATTATGCTGCCAGTTTCTTTCAAATGACACACTGGCCCATAGCTGAGGAGAGTATGTGAATACACAAATATATAAGCAGCTTGTAGTGCGGCATATCTGATCTTTCAAAGATGTCTTTAACAAAGATAAAATGTTAAGAATAGTTATTGATATAAGAAGCCAAACCCATTTTATAATACAAAGGAAGGCTTTTTTAAGAAGATTGAATAGATGGATGGCCATTTAGTTTATTAACCGTTGGCTAAATATATGGTAGTTCATTAAAAAGAAAGACAGTAATATATGATTAAGAATGTTTTCTTCTTTTGCTTTATAAGACCCAACATTAAGTTATAATGGGATATGCTGAGATTTATGAGGAGTGGCTTGATTTGTTCAGCTTGGACAAGAGGAGGCTGAGGGGAGACCTCATTGCATTCTACAGCTTCCTCAAGGGGAGCAGTGGTGAGGGGGACAGCACTGATTTCTCTCTGGGGGCACAAGGAAATGGTATGAATCTACATCAGGGGAACTTCAGATTGGATGTTAGCAAAAGATTCTTCACTGAAATAGGCTCCCCAGGAAAGTGGTTACAGCACCAAGCCTGTCAGAGTTCAAGGACCATCTGGATGTCGCTCTTAGTCACACAGTTTAGTGAGGAGCAGGGAGTTGGACTTGATGGTCCTTATGGGTCCCTTCCAACTCCAGATATTCTACGATTCTATGACCATAAGCAGTGTGACATAATGGAAGAGTTGGTACACTCACCACAAAGTTACAATAGGAACTGTAAACTCAAACTTTTTCAGTTTTCCTCCAGATGTAATTGCAAGACAATTTCAAGTCAATTAACTGTAAAACTCTGGTAAGATATAGCCCTGTCTCTCCAACAAAAGCTGAGGAAGAGTACAAGAAACAGCGTTGGTGAATAATGTTCTTTGATGTGCCTTAATGGTTTAGGGATATGCTGTGCCAGAGAGTTCATATTTCTGATTAGTCAAGAATAGCTTGGAAGTAGGAACTGCTAAGCAATTAAGAGTGAACATAAATCCCATCAGGAACTAAGACAGGCAAGCTGTTGGTGAAATCCAGGCCTTCTTGAAACTGAAAGCAAAACACACCTATTGATTTCAGCAGCACCAGCAATTTATTGACTGCATCATTTACCAGTTCATCAGCAATTTTGTCCTCGATCTGTTTGCTTTTCTCATCCTTAATGCATCCAGTGTGAAATACACCTCACATTTCATGCTAGAAAGGTGGTGTGACCAGTGGCTTTTTCAATTCACAAGAGCAAAATGTTCAGAGTTTCAATCGATGGCCTAAAACCATGGCTAAATTCATGTAGTGTCTCTGGCAGTGAGGTGGTGTGGTAACACCAACATTGGCTATGAAGCTATCTTTCTTGCCTGTGGCCTTTGGAACTGAAAAACAGTAAACCCATAAGGAATGAAGTGAACTTAAGAATTATTTCATCTGCAGTGTATTGCCTGAGAAATCATTCCCTGTGATACTGCATAGACAAAGAACCCTGGGCTGGGAATAAAATGAATGGTGGGCTTGTGTCATCACTGCATTCAGCTCAAAGCTGTCTTCTAATTGTTTTGTTGATGGCAACATCCAGAAAGTTCCTAAATGTTCAAAGGAAAAGTGAAACGTATTATAGATTTTTCACAGGTCTTTACACTAAGAAGAGTTATGTGCATCATTAAGCTTAAATTGATTTCCAGTGTTTGAGCACCAGCCTGGACAGTGGATCTAATTAGTGTCTGCAGTTATTTAAATAACAGTATTGAATACCTGGGTTGCAACAGTTACCAGCTTGGTTTAGAATTATGCTTTGTCGTGGAAACTCTTCTTGTGCTCCTGAGACATGAACTTTGATCACTGAACAAAATTTATTTTTGTTATTTAAGCTGTGATAGTTTTGTCTGAGTACTCAGCTTAGAAACAAACATTCAAAACAGAAGCTGGGACACAAAAAAACCTGGCTGATGAATAACACATCTCATAGGAACCATAAGTCTATATTTATAAAGGGCTTAATTTTGCCATGATGCTTTGTTAAAAAATAATGGTCTTTGAATGTTTTTTTTCAGCAGCTTTGTGCAAAGCAGGCAGAAAACTGACCTGAGTGCTGCCTCTGCATCCCCAGGAAATGCAAATCCACTGTAGTCTAAATCACAACTCCTTCCTCCATCCTCAGTGAAGAAGGCATTTTGGGACATAAAAATTGATAAGAGGGGCCTGGGAGAGCTGTGGGCCTCTGTATTCATCCAACAAAACAGTCCCACAGGAGCTGGCAGATATCATTGCACACACATTTCCTTTCAGAGTGATGAAACAAGACAGACTTATAACTAAATACATATGTCATATTTTTTACCTAATCTTTCACCTTCTGAGTATCCTCAGTTCCCGTTGAGGGCATGTAAAGTATAGGAGTGACCAGCCACTCACTCAGTCCCTGTCCCCCACCCCAGCCACCCAGTGGGATGGGGAGAAAAATTGGAAAAAAGGTAAAATTTGTGGATTGGATAAGAATAATTTAATAATTGAAATTAAAAGTAATAATAATAGTATTAATAATAATAATAATTACAAAATAAAACCAGAGGGGAAAAAAGCCTCGAGTGATGCAAAACACAATTACTCACCACCCACTGACAGACACCAGCCCAACTTGAGCAACGATCAGCCCCTCCTGGCCAGTTCCCCCAGTTGATATACTGGGCATGACGTGCTGTGGTATGGAATACCCCTTTGGCTAGTTTGGGTCGGCTGTTCTGTCTCTGCTTCCTCCCAGCTTCCATGCCCCTCCTCACTGGCAGAGTACAAGAGACTGAAAAGGTCTTGATAAGGATAAATGCTTTTTAGCAAGAACTAAACCACTGGTGTGTTATCAGCATTGTTCTCAGACTAAAGTTGAAAACACAGCACTGCACCAGTTGCTAGGAAGAAAGTTACCTCTATCCCAGCTGAAACCAGGACAAGGGGTTGCAAGTTCAACAGAAGCAGCGACAGAGCTTCGGTACAGGGCTAACACCAGGGGTGTCACACGTTTTCCTTGTGTTGTGGTTACGTTTGCTTTCTGAACAATTCCTATTTAGATTTTTTTTTACTCTCTACAAATCACTATGGAATTATAAGGGAGAAAAGTGTAATTTCAGCCTCTGTGCTTTGAGTGATGTTCATCTAATTTGCGATCACTTCATTAAGATCTGACATGGCTCAGCTATTCTTTACACTTATAGTGGCTGGCCATCTGGGCTTCAGTAATAAATAAGCACTTTAATGGCTGAAGTACTTAATAAACTTCCAGTGAAAAAAGAGAGAAATTAAGTCAATTCTTTCATTATGAAAATATGCTGTGCCTCCTTAGTGTTCAAAAGCAGATGTCACTCAAATTCAATTAAGCTGTTTAATGACCTGTGTGCTTATTATTAACTTGACTGAAGGTTTGACACAGTTAAAGTAAATACAAATGGCTGGTAAGATTTTAGCTTCTCATGTTTCTGCTTTTTGCTACTTCCCTAAAATACCCACTTCAATCTGCATTTTTTTCTTATGATACATGACAAGTTTGCACTGTTTGGCCTGAAATCAGGGTTTATGCAAATTTGTAACAAACATATTTTTCTTATTTTCACTTCCAAATGTGTAATTTTGGTCTCACAAAGAATGTGTCAAATGATTCAAATGTGAGGCAATCATCAATTGTTATTGGTTAGACAGCAAAGCCCCCCAAGCATGATCTTTGTTTAGCAATTTAGCTTTTTTTTTTGTTAGTGACAGATTGGGAGAGGTATTAAGGCTGCTTTTTCTCTGTAAACAATTTCTTATAATATGCCAAGTTTTAGAACATGTTAATGAAAACTATATATAAGTTCCTACTGCATTATTATTAAAAAGACATGCAACATTCACTGATTATTAAAATATTATTTAGCACTTCTGTTCTTACAATGTGCTTCCCCTTCCTTGTTTCTCTCATCCTCCAGACTTTTTAAAGTAGCTAGCTATTGCTTAGTACTTATTACTTACACAAAATTCAAAATGGATTATCTCCTTGACAAACTTAAATCTATCCTGCAGATTTCATAGCCACAAATGCACTGTGAAGTGGCTCACCCAGTCTTTCCCAATAGAAAGATGAAGTTGTGTTGATTGGATGTAGGTCATCCTGGCTATGCAGCAGCCTTCCACATCAGCATATACATACTAACTGTGGCTGTGCTGCATAACTCAGTCTCACAGTATTCACTGTCCAAGTCTCTTTCCTGACCTTGCCATGGGCAGTAAGGTCAGTTATAGCTGGTCAAAGCAAACATTGGTAGGAAAGGTGTAGGCATAGCAGGTTCTGCCTGGGGTTGGGTGAAAGAGTAGTTGAAGATGTCCCTGCTCATTGCAGGGGGGTTGGACTAGGCGATGTTTAAAGGTTAATGTCCCTTCCAACACAAACTATTCTGTGATTCTATGGTTCGATAATGTTATCCTCTTTTTCTCCATCTTCTCTGCTTTCTCTGTTTATACTTCTGTGAGTTTCTCTGATGTTTAGGCAATACAGTCCTACTGGGTTTTTCTAGGACACAAATGCTCCTTAAAAAAGGAGCTTTTCTTTCCTTGGTTACATTCTCCTTGCTCATCTCCTTTATATGGACTCACCTGGGTAAAATCTCACTCTGCCTACTTCAAAGTTCAATGTGACAAAGGTCTTTTCATAGGGAAAGGCTATCCACATCTCAAAAAGGATGATGCTCTCTTCACTAACTGCTGTAATTATTCAACAGAGGAATCAGTCTTTCACTTGGGGTACTTCATAGGAGAAGGTAAAAGTGTCCTTTCAGTGGTCAGAGCTGAAAGAAATCCACATTGGTATGGTTAGTACTGTTCTGAGCTTGGTGTGATCATTCAGTCTACTGATATGTTCCTGTGGCCTTTGGTCAGCTCAGTCAGGGTGGTGTATGCCCCTAAAGCACCGTAAAACACTATGGTTTTCCGGTCTGAAAAGAAGGGCTGATATTACCTAAGACTCTATGATTCAATATTATTTTGAATCATTCTCTGATTCAATATTATTTTTTGAAACCACTCTGAAATTAATGAGACAATTTTGAAACTTGAACAGATCTCCAAGCTTCTTCCAATGCAACAGATATTAAGAACTAACCATGAGTTAAAACAGAAAATAAATCCAAATACTTTGTGGTACACTACCCAAGGATTGCCCTGTCTACTTGGTCCTTCTAGCCGTGGTTACGTCACTATATGCTCATCAGCAAATCAAGTTTAAGAAGTTACCTCCACTGTTTCTGTTAATTATTACTGCTCCTTAGTTCTGGTAACCCAGCATTTTGTGTGACTGTTTCCACAGCTGCACTTTTGGACTAAAGTGGTCACTATCTAACATTTCTTTTTAATGAAATTTTTGTTTAGGCCAAGACATTTAAAGATTGTTTGGAGAGCTGCTATGCTCAAATCCAGAGGAGATGATAAACTTTTGGAGAAGGGATTTATGAGAACACAGGTGGGTACAAATATAAATCTGGAAGCGGATTTAGTGACAATAAAATAGCAGCTTATATGGAGAGAAAGCTGCTTCCCCCTAACTAGTGATTCACTGTAATTTAAAAATTGAAAGTTCTCAGTTAAGCTCTCTTTTTATCATGTTTTGATGGAGAAATTCTCAAAAATCAGAAAGGACTTGCAGAACAGGACAGTAAGGAAGAGCTGCCTTAATGGTAGAATGGAAGAGGCTCTTAATAGTCCCTGGAAGCAAGAAATAAGTTCCATTGATGAATGAACCCAAGACACTTACTAAAGACAAAAGCTCTGCCTATTGTCAGGACAATCTCACCTAGATAAGAGTAGATAATGAAAAAGAAATATAAGTCACATTTTCTATTTAACAATGAAGGAAAATGCACTGATTTTCAAAGTGCTGCTTTGCCCTTCTTTGGAGAGAAGGAGAGAACAGGTAGAAAGAAAGAGAATTCAATCTGAAGAAGTTAGAAGTCAGACAGTAAGGACTAGGTTTAATAAAGAACTTCAGCCCCTCAAGATTAGCCCTATTATAGACACTTACATTCTTACAATCTCAACTAAAAATGACTCATAGGGAAAGCAGAACCAGGTTACATGTGACCTCCTGCTCTCCTAGGGCAGGACCAAGAGGGTCCTAACCTCTGCTCTATGGACTGTTTCTGGGTTTTATGAAATAGTTGTTCAACATAGATGCATGTATAGAACTAAACTCTTATTGAACTCAGCTGTAAAATATTTGTGTTCCTGTCTGCCGGTCAACATCTGAATGCAAATGTTTTCTCTGAAATTCAGTATGAGGATCTTGAGCAAGTGTCTAACACAGCTCTTCTTTTGGGCTACAAGAGGACCCTTTTTTTTTTTTTTTTGTGTTGACCATACTTATTCTTTATATTTGTGATGATTTTCAGAAGGTTGCTCTTAAGGTATACTGTGCATATCTTATGATGTTGTAGAAATTAATTCATCAATTTCAGTGTTGAATCTCTTGTGGACATCTGTTATCACCAGAAGAAACACCTTAGCAAGTTATGATACCATGAATGACCAGCTGGGATGGTAGTAAAAGGTTTGCTGTTAAAGGTTAAAACATTCTTTGATTTTGAAAAGTATCTGTAAAACTGAAATCTTGAAGCTGTGTGTGTACTGGGAAGACTGTAAGAGCATAGGTGCCATTTCAGGAATCTGCTAAAGCCATTGTAGGACATGGAGTTACTGTGCAATAGCAAGGACAATGCAGAGTTTTCCTGGCTGTTATCCTCCAAAATTAATATTCTTCTCCTATCCCCAAAATTAAGTAGATAGATAGATAGATAGATAATAAAGAAAATAGCTAAACTCTGTAGTTGGGAAGAAGAAACAAGATGAATACGAAGCAGCACAGGAATTGCTCCCACAGTCTGCAGGGAGACAACCTGAAATAACAGTCCTGAGACATTTGATATTCACCCATTTTCACTATGACAAGCTGATGAAAACAATTTATGGTCATCCTTTTAGCGACTTTACTGTTGATCAAAGCACACTAGAAGGAGAAATCATGATGCAAAAATTTGCACAGTCCACTGAGAATGGCAAATCTTGCTGGCAGTAAGAGGAGGCAAGTCTGAGCTTTTCCAAGGAGCTCTGGAGAACCAAACATTAGAACTATTTTTCTTTTAATGGCCCCTGCCTGGACACTGCTTTCATTGGTATTTTAATTGCTCAAAACCTAAGACAGATAGTAACACTGCCAAAATGGGTGGTTGCTCCCTGCATCTACATAGTGTCTAAATCTCTTCTTTTTCTCTCTCCCTGTAAAAATTAATTTTGAGCTACATCAGAGATAATACAAGCCTACTACTACCAGCATGAATGAGGGCTTGGGAACTTATAAGCAGAGGAAAATGAAGGACTCGTCTTTTTGGTGGCATCATGGACTTGCTGGGGCTTAAGTGATTTATGAAGTTGCATCTTCAGAAAGAACTGTACTTGTGCAAATCCTGCTGATGCAGAGGGCCTTCCATGGAGGTGTTAGAGAAGGCAGCAATTGTTTCCAGGATCCAGTGGTGATATTTCAGAGTATCAGTGGTCGCGTATGAGAGCAATGCAGCAACTTGGATTCACAGTACCCAGACACAATTAGGAGGACCTCCCATCTAATATTAAATGTCAACTAAGCATGGTCATTATGGGATCCTTGAACCCATGCCATCCTTACCAGACTGCGAAATGTCTGTTACATTTCCACAACATGAATTTTCAGAGTGGGTCAGCATTCTGAATGCAGTCAGGTAAACCAGACACAAAAGCACCTTGACAGTTTGGTATCAGACCAAGGCTGTCAGCTCTTTTTTCTATTCAGGTGCACAAATTCCATCCGTGTTCTTTGCTACAGATGAAGCAATTCTAAATGAATTCCTTCAGGAGCACTAAACCTCTTAAATATATACACACAAGCTCCTTTTTCTCAAAAAGGTAGAATGTGAAAGATAGCTTATCTGTTAAAAGGATAAATCTGTGAGAGGAATTCTTTTCCATGTACCAAACCAACACATAACAAACTACAGGGTTTGAGATATGAAAATTGGTTTCTATATTAGAAAGAATTGAGCTCTAGCCTTTTGCCAGTGAAATAAGTTTCAAAGTACTTTTGCTTGCACTGCTATAATAATTATACTTACTTTTCCATGATGGCTTTGGTAAGTGCGCCACTCTAACAAGATTAACAATCATAATCATGAAAGATTTTTGGTGTGTTCACATAGTTTTGTTTTTAAGGCCAAATGTCTAATTAGCAATCAGCTGGAGCAGTCTGAGGCCAACAGTAAATCTTTGCTATAAAGTGAAATATGTTTAGGTTTTCATTCTATTTTCTAGAGAGTCATACATCGGCAAATATGATTCACATCATCCCGCCTATTGGTAGTGTAACCGCTTTGAAATTGCCATAATTACACAAGGGATGATTAAGGCTTATTGAGTAAGAAAGCAAGAAGAGGGCTTATCTCCATATTTCCAGAGATAAAATTATAATGATCACTCATCAGCATTCAAAGAAAGGCTATGTCAATCTCAACTCAAACTCTGTTTGGCATAAAAAGGTGTTTAATTTGCTTGAAAACGAAAACCAACACTGGGCGAACTTTCAAAAATTGTTTCCTGCCTTACTTGGATGTGCAAAAAGAATGACCATGAAGTTGTAAAGATCCAGTTCTTCGCTACTTTTCATACCCACAAAGCAGTATGCACGATTTCAAGACTCTGGTATATAATCTCAGAAGGTAGGAGATTTTTCTGTTTCTTTCAGAAGCAATAAGTGATGAACTTCAATCAAACTTGGTTTTCTCCGTATAAAATAATTTTCTTGTTATAGTTTTAACACCGAGGAAAAATCTGTTTCATACCTTGTGCATGATGTCCTGTTGCTTTGAGTCTGTTTCCTTAGGAAAAGCAAGAATTCACTAGTGCTTCAGAGCTTTGAATGAAAGCCTCTAACAAAGTCACCGGGCAAAGCCCTTGCCAGCTTTTCAAAAGACAAGACGAACAGCTCAAACTGCTTTTAACAACCTCATGACTTTCTCAAGTGGGAGATGAGCAGCATTTGAACCCTTGGCCTGCAGCAAAGCTAGGAAAGGAAACTAAATTTCTTGTACTCAGTGGACTTGAAATGCAGTGACACCTCTTCTGGGAAAATGGGTGTGATGAGCTGGCCTGTAGCTGCTATGTAGGTTTGCTATATTAACTGTTACCCTGACAACCTTTCTGTAACGTGCCCCCCATTTTTCTGTTTCATTAATATGTTGCACCTGATCATAAATACACACAATCTACAACAGAGGCTGTCTCCATATGTGTGTCTGTGAGGGATATAGCACACGATTCCCAGCTCTGGCTGTGGTGCCTGGCTTGATTGGCTTAAAAATGATGTGCATTAGTCAGATGTTTTCTGTCCATGGAGATCAGCTAGCAAATGCTTCAGATGCGCTCCTAACAAGATAACATGATTGCTTAGGCTGAGGTCTTGCTCTTTTAAGTAAATTACAATGAAATATGGTTGCTATTGTGATTGTCTAAAGGCAATTTTTCTGACTAATCCTTGTTCCCTTTCAGCTTGTTGTGTCAGAATTTATTTTTTCGTTCCTGTTATGTGTTTGAATCTCACTTGAAGGTCTCATCTAAGTCTGAAGTATGACCACAGTGAACTAAAATGCTCCTCTACCAAAAAAAAAAAAAAAAAAAAGCAAGTATAAACCTTACTCCCCAAGTATTATTATATCTAACACATTTTTCATTCAGAGCTGTCATTGTCAGACATTCGCAATTGCTTCAAGTACCGAGGAGCAGTTTCAGCTGACCACTTGTTTCACTCCTCTGTCCTGAATGAATACCTGAATTTACTGGTACACCTTGGAGCTTCTTCAGTTTCACAATGCTTTTTGTATCTCAAGTGGCTGCAGAAGATTATAGTTGAATAAATGGACTGAACTGTCCAGATGATAGCCACTGCCTCAAGAAATACTGCAAAGGTTTTGACTTTGGATTTTTTTTTTAAGTGGACACATGAACCTATGGCAAAATGTATTAAAAAAATGTCATAGCCTTGTTGGACAACACTGCAGAAGGACTCACAAAAGGCTTACTGGGATTGTCTCTATGCTTGTTTCTTCTCTTCATCAGAGCCAACTTTCAGTCATCATCCTCAGTTTGTGTCTTTATAGTAGGTTTCCCTTTGAAAGCATCTTGATGCAACCAGAACAATAAAGGCAAACAAGAAAAGCTCAAACATCTTTCAGACATATGCCAAAGAGATTCTCATTACAGAATAAAGGGAAGAGCAAAAAGGCTCATGCCTTTTGTCATGAAGATTTTATTTACATGAAAACCCCTTGTTCCACAATATCTTCAAATAATAATACAATGAAAATTAGGAGAAATCTGTGGAGAATTTCCCAGTTCCTTTTTCCTTTATAAATGAGGCAGCATTTTGTCTCAGTGAGTACGCACACCTTTGGGGCTGCAGCAGTTCCAGTACTATGAAAAGAAGAGATGTGATAGCAATTTGCTCGATTATTTGAAGCCCTTTCTGTCCACTTGCATGTCGCTTAGTACTAGATGAGTTAATGGCTAATAACGCCACTGCCTGAAGCACAGCTGGCTAGAAGTGGCAACAGATTGACTAATTTCTAAAGGGTTGATTTAGCCTTAAAAATACTACTCTGTTCTGCACTGTACAAGACAGATGGGTTATTCGTACAATTAGGCCTTTAGTGTTAAGTTCTTGTCTTGACTAAAATGCGCAAGTCCTGTATTGCAAATTAGCATTTAAGTTGTGTGCATCTAGTACAAGGAATGATATACCCTGTAAGTATTTAGCAATGTGGTTTTCAGGTAGCTGAGGACAGCTAATTTCTGTCCCACTTTATTTCTGCTCTTTGGGAAATCGAGCCATTTATGGATCATAACCAAACTTCCTTGTGTTTACCAAACCTTCACATCTCATCAACAGCCTGGCTTTGCTCCTTCAGTGAACAGGCTAGAATTATTCTGGATTCTGGATTAACAACTTTCCACATGATTTATTTATTATGCTGTCAATATTCATGCTGTTCTCTTTAACTAAAATCAGGACCCCTCCTTGTGGGTCACGGAATGCTGCTCGCTGCTCCAATTGGTGGTGGGGTTCATCAGCTCTGTGTTCACTGGCACTCTCAGGTACAGCTTTATCAGGCACTGACAGCTGTCAGGTTTGGGATCTGGACTCAGCTTTGATGAGTCTCTTGGATAGTGTGCTCCAATACTCCATCTTAATAAAGCTGTGGTTGCCAAAGAGGTGCAAATGTATTTGAAGTGCACAACATAAGGCACTCTACATATAGTTATGATTGAATACATATTTAATACATGCAAACTGGTTACTCATGCATTTATTATGTATAACTTGACCAGCTATGCTGTTATATAAAGCAGTTGCATGCTATCCATGGTACAGAGGCATACACATGAGTAATCATGGATTACTCTGTTGGTAAGCATTCAGAGGCTATTTTGAGTACACCTGTATGCACGAGAAGGCAACAAGCTCATGTATCAAAAACTCCTTGTACAAAAATCTTCCAGCCACCTTACTACAGATAGGAAAGACTGCATGGAAAACTTGTTCATGAATATTATTGACACTTCTTATCACGTGGTATGTTCAGAATAGCCTCTGGGAGCCTAAAACAATGACAGTCTCCAAGCAGTGGTCTTCTTCTATGCTGACTTAGATGGTTAGACTTCAGATCCAGTACAGTAAGATTTTGGGATTGGGAACCTAAGTATGCTGACTGGGAGGAGAATTGCCTAAAGAATGAAACATTCCAGGAAGACAAGTTGATCTTCCACAAGAAAAAAAAAAATGCTTCTCAGTACAGTGCCTCTTCTGCAATCTCTGCTCTGTTTAAGCAAGTATTTTCATTATGCTTTTAATCAGCTTTTTTTTTTTTTTTACTATTAACTTTCAGACTAGAATTCCTTAGAAAAGATGAACTACCAAAAGCAGAATATACAACAGTCACATTTTCCCCTGTGTCAGTTTCAACTGGAACTGATTTCCAGTTCTGATTTGCTTTGGTGTACATGCTCTTGACAGGAGTATTTGGTACGGATCTGTGCTTTCCTGACAGATATTAGCTGATGACCTCAATATTTAAAATGAGATTTGAGTACCTTTGCCATCGTCACTAAGAAATGGGTTAAGAATTCTCTTCCCCATCACATCAGATCAGCCACCTCTTTACCCAGACTGAAAAGTAGGCCAGAGACATTCACATTTTTCCAGGTCTTACAGAAGAGCTATACGAGCTTTGAAAACTCATGTTATTTCTACAATGCTTTGGTAAGCTTGCTGTGAATAGGCACTCTTGCAAGGTGCCATTGTGAAATACAGTCCTTGCCAGATAGAATGATCTGATGTGAGCAGGCCCTGGCACTTGGTGAAGAGCAAGAATGTATCTAGCTAATGATGAATGTTGTAGTTTGCCAAGTGGATTTTTTCACATGGTTTTTAAATGGAAACCAAACAGACATCTCTCATTTCAAATAGAAACAATTTCCAGTAGCTGAACCCAGAGGAATTAAACTTGTTCAGAGACGTAATTGTGACTTAGTAGTCTAGTCAATCACTTACAGATTGGAATAATATTCAAAAGGTTAATCATTAACAAATCATATAGATAATGGCAGTCAATAGATTTGCATCAGGATTTTCAAGTTACAGTACCTGATTTTCAGAAAGGCTCTGTTAGATCTTTAAAAGGCACTCCTTGTTCTTTACTGTCCCTTCCTGTGTAGCTTCTGACCTTTCTCATTTCTTCAAATTAAGCTTTTCAATCTTTCTTTTCTGCTGCTTTTTCCTGCAAGAAGGACCGAAGCCGCAGCATCTGGCTAGCAAATGCAGACTGACTTGTAGGGGAAAAGCAATTTTTTACCTTTCTCTTTTTAACGTTAGTTAGCTTACCCTCGACAAAACACAGCACACAGGAGGAAGTGTAAAGTAAATGTCTCCCTTTAAGAGAAATTTTGCACCTTTAGCATAGTAAATGTAGTAGGAAAAGAGTATCCTTCAAGATGGAGTATCATATGTTTGTATGCCAGAATAACAGCATGGAGCACTGCTGTCTGGTGCAAACGTCTTACCCCCTGCTCAAAACAATAAAAATTCCCTCCGGTAAATACACATCCTGCCTGTGACTGATCATATTTGTCATCTGAAACATTGCTTCAGAGGGGCTTTGAGTTGCTTAAGGGTCATTTGCAGACAAGAGAAGAAAGAAATGAAGTCTGTACTCAAATCTGTCAGCAGATTTTAGTGTTCATTTTTACCACTCTTTTAGTACAAAATTCAACCAGCATTTCTAAACTGCCATCTTTCAGAGAATTGCCTTCAGGGAAGTTAACACATCCATAACTCAAAGCTACCTGATAGCCAGTCTTTGAAATTACAGTTAAATTCAGACTCAGTTCTAAAGATGTAGCTTGCACTTCACAAAACTGTATTTTAACAGTGGTAGTCCACAGGCTGTACACACACAGGAGAAGGTACAGAACAAACTTATGTTCAAAGCTTCACATTTGTAACAGAACAGTTATGGGACAAAAAAAAAAAAAAAGTAATTTTTTTCTCTTTGGCGCGTATGTCCACATTAAGCCCATTTGCTCCTCCTTTACTTGCAAAAATTCAAGTTAAAACAAGTACCTACTAAACACAGATTTATCCCTAGACTTTGAATTTGCTCGGTTTATGGAGACTGATAATGCTGCAGCAGTTTTAGAGCATTACCTCAGCAGGCATGTACTGGAGCTGTAGCAAAAAGAAGGAAAAATGCACTGTAGCATGGTTCTGTGGTGAAGTTCACTGGTAGCTTTAGCACAAATATGAGCTCATTAGTTACAGCATAGTTCTGCTCTCTATTTTTCAAGCACTTAGGACCTGGTAATCCTTCATAAAATGGATGTTTCAACAAACCATAGTTCCTATGGCAATTTCACATATAGGAAATGCTGTAAACAGGAGCTGCAGCAAGCATCTCAAGACTTTCTAGTATCACTTCTGCCTTTGCTAGTGTCCTCTGAAACTGTTCTTTCCTTCCTTCCTTCTCCATCTTCTGCCAAATTTCCTTGTTTCAAATTCTTAATATTCACTGTTCACTACACTTAGAACAAAGTTTTTTTGTGGCAAATTCTAATTTGAAATTTTTTCTCTCCTCCACTGAAGAAAATTTCTTGCAGTGCTCCCATTCCATCTGAAGAACTTGGAACTTTTATACTTGCTTTTTCATAACTCCAATATTTGGTCTTACCCCTTTTTGCATTGCCCCAGCTCCTGACACATATTTACACAAGAGCTTCATCCAAAAAGTAACCTAAACGAAATAAATTCTTGTGGATGTAAAACTCCGTGGTATTGAAGCTAAAGCTTCATCCCTGCTAACACCATAAACTCTCTTCCATTGCAAGCCCCAGCTGTTATCCTGTGGGCTCTGCTGTCTTTCCGGCAATCCCCACTTCCTGCTGCTCAGTAGCCAAAGGATTAGTATTAAGCAAAGCATTTCAAAGTCTTGTCTGTAAATCTCTGGATCCCGTAACAGCAAAAGCTGATGAAAAAGTTCAATCACCACTGAACAGCAGGTCACCTACCAGCAATGATTCTTTGCTTCTGCAGTATGAATTTATTTACTTTCTGTCTTTCCAATCGGAGTTTCAAGAGTGTGAGGCATCAAAGATCTTAAATTCAAATTACTTTAGAGAGACTTCCAGTAGTGTGTTTTTAAACCCCATCAATACAAGGACTTCAAGGAGCCCAATCCCCAAAACATTATTCCACATTTATGTTCTTGTTTCTTTTCTTCTGAAAACTTTATTTTTCTTATTTCAATTTCACCACTTTCATGCTGTGAAATTTATGGGGGGTGGGTTCATGTTGCTCTTTTTTTATAGTCTTATAAAACAAAGAAAACAAAGCCCTTGCCCATGGGGATGTTGCTTGCTGTGCTATGTGATTCACATTCCATACAGATTTACCATTTAGCCCACATTTCTAGTAAGAAGCTGATGCTTTGATGCAGTTACCCTGGATGCTGGGATGTATGTATGGATGGACAAAGACAAGATGTTAATCTGATTTACTTTTGGTTCAACTTTTGAGTGTCTTTAAATACATCATCATCTATTCCATGCTGGGATTTTTAACTATTAAAACATATTAATGTTTCAGAACCGTAAGTCACACACTTGGGTCAAGAAACTGAGCAAGGGAAACGTGACTCTTGTTTGTATTGAGGAAGTTGCTAGTAATGGCTAAAGTCATTACTGCCCAGGATGCTCAGCTTTCAAAAACTCAAGTCTCATGGTGCTGTAAGTTCAGGACACAGTGATCTCAATATTCTATCCATCAGTCAGCTATTCACAGGCCTCAGCGTTTGCCAGGGTAAGTGCCTAAAGGGCCGGGTCCCATCTCTGTGACTTCCATCTCTCTCTATATAGGCTACCAATGAGACACAGACGTTTTAAACTGTCTGTGCACTAATTCCTTTCTATACAGTGATCTTTAGTATTGCCAAATAAATAATAACTAATTAGAGTTATTTTTATGAATTATAAAGAGAATTAAGCATGTATGTTTCAATCCCACAACTATAAAAACATTAATTTGGAGCATTTTGTTGGATGAAAGCTACTGACAACAAAGTTTAAAACCTAGGAACTAAAAGTGAAGTACAAGAAAATCTCAATACTTGTAAAATCTTTATTAAACTTTTTAATACAATAGTGAAGAGTAAAAAGTGAAGTGATACATATGCAGGGGTTTCTGCAGGGATTTTGGGCAAAGGATGTGGCAAAATTGATACTGTTTACACTGAAGTTCAAAACATTCTTTATTATTTTTAAAATACTTATTTAGAAAAAATGTTCAATATCAATATCTGAGTTAAGAAAAAATTTAAAATAAAAACATTTAATTCCAATGTTTTCATAAACTACATAAAGAAAAGCAAAAATGATTGCCCTTAATTTAACCCCTAACTACTGAAATCATTTGGATACAGCCAGTGTCTATATTTTTATAATATTTAATAACCTGTTCTAACTACTGTTTGTTTATCTATTAATTCACAGATTCAGGCAAGCTTTCATAAGACAGTTCTGCTCCTCTGTAAGCTGCTTCTCTGTAAGCTGCTTGTTCAATTCCAAAGTTGTTTTTTTACGCATTCTTGAAAGGAAATATCCTCTAACCACTTTTGATATTGATTTTCCCCATATACCAATCAATAAAGAACAATCTCCTAGTTTATGACATAGAACCCAGTATAATTTTTTAGAGTACCAGAAAATTATCACCAGATATTAAGATGAAATGACAAATTGCATAATCGAAACAGCCCTGAAAAATAAAAATATAAAATGTCATCTACTATCAGAATAACAATCTACTTACAAGTATTCCATCTTGCTTCTGAACTGCCTTAAAGAACAGCTGTTTTAAATATTATGCAATTTTGCTCTGACGGAAAACATTTGATTTGACAGTGATTTCTACATTAATAATCCTTGGAGAAACATGTCCTGAATTTGTTCTACAAACTTCTGAATGCAAAGTAAAACCACTGAGTAATTTTTCTAGCCCAGTAGTACTTTTAAGCCACTAGATCAGTTCTGTAACTCTAAATTTAGTCATATAATCTGATTATGTAAGACAGAAAAGGCAGATCTGGGCAGTGTAATCTGACAATAAATTCAGATATGTGAGAGCCTTTGAAAACACACACCCAGCTAATAAGCATGCTAACAACTCCGATACCCAGTAGGGCCACCTTAAAAAATCATTATGTTCTAGTGAATGTCAATATTCATTTTACAATTTTACCTTAGTTCCATAGCTTGACGTTAATTTTAGTGATAATTATTACATGTTCACGTTCACATCGCCACCAAAATTTACAGTAACTGGTGCACGTAGCAATTAACTTAGTGATTATCAAGAAGAGTTCTGTCTAAACACATGTATTGATGCAGTCAAATTAGCCTACAAATGGACAACCTCCCCATCAAACTGGCTGAGAACAATAACACATGCTTGCACAGAGTTGTCTTGAGAGGAAGTTTACACAATAGCTCCTTAGCTCTGCTGACCTTGTTTATTTTAAAACAGAAATGAACAAAGCAGCAACATTCTGACTGGACTTTCTGAGTAAAACACCAGTTTAGAGTAACCTCATCGCTGCCTTCTTGAAGGACAGGTGAATACTAGACTGCCTACCTCAGCTTGAGCCAAGCAGCCTCCAGTGAAAAGCTTAGCACCTGCCTTTGCACTCAGATCATAAGGCTGTATTCCAGGAAAGTAGTAAATACATCAAAGCATAATTCCCATTCACATTAATACACAAACTAAAACTTCATACATACAAGTTGAATTCCAAGAAAGGAATGAAGATTTTTCATACAGTCTCTGATCCCGAAACAGGAAGTAATCCAGTAAGAATCCAATTAGCAACACATCACTATACAACATCTTCAACAACTGTAGTGTCAAAAATTTGGTAATAAACTTGATGATTCATTGCATCTCTGACATTATAGGACTTGATGAAGCATTCCAGCCATGGCAAGTCATCTACAAACAAAACCAAAATTAATGTTGAATACTAATTTCTACTTTTTATAGGTCAGAAGTATAATTTGGGCAGGATCTTTACTAGGATATCTAAATGCGTACAACAGTTAATGGGAAAATATATGAATTACTAATTTTGAAATTCCAATCGGTACCTTAAAATTTCACATGCCATCTGAAATGGTGTTCAGTGACAAATTCCCAAGCCTTGCCCTCCCCACCCCAGCACCTCCCTGAAGCACTTGGTACCCAGTAGTTGTACCACAGCAAAACACATATAAAGACTTTCCAGTGATAAAAACTCATTTCCATGTGTCTCAACGAGACAATTTTATTGGTCTCAAAGGTAACATCCTTGACCCCCTTTACAACAGGGCCACTTTTTATAGGTATGGTAAAGACCCCAGCAGGGTTACGGTGGTCACTGACAGCCAGGTGCTTAGAGGGAATACATTCCAAAGGTTGAAGCTGTGGCAGGGACATAGAGCTACTTTGGGCATGTGTAGCTCATGCAGAGCTATTTTCTGCCACAAGTGAAATACTGCACAAAAACCTCTGTGTGTGGGTTTGGATTAAGTTTTTGCTCAATTTCCATGGAAGTTTCCTTCAGTAAGGGATGCTTTAAATCAGAGGAGCATTCAAAACTAGAACCTCACCCAAAGAATGTGCCATGTGCCGAATTCCTTTTCAGTTTTCCCTAATGTGTTGTGACAGTATGAGGGTGTTCTGGTTAACTTCCATATGAATACAAATGACATGTTAGTGCCTGCATAGGCATGACTGTATTCACATATCGCTGCATGCTACATGTGAATTTACTGAACCATTGCTTTTGTTTCCCAAAAGGAAGCCCTACTATTATAGGAATGTACTGAACAAATAACTGGAACTTTTCTTACCAACTCCAGCATTTCTCTGCTCTGAGTTTTGCCCATGCGTAATACGAATTCTAAGACGTCGCATATGCAATAGCAGACTGAAAGACCCTTTCCCTTCCCATTCCCCTTTAAAAATATCAGCAAGCTGACCTAATTTTCCTCCTGGAGGACAGAGCACATTCATGATCATCTGCATCTTCTGCTGAAGAAAATCAGTAGTTAAGATTTCAGAGGCAGGAATTTTGAAGAACTTTTCCTGGAAGAAAACAGAAAAGTATTAGGTATTGGAAAAGGGGTAAGAAACCATTAGCAGAACCCTCACTGCATGTTTGTTTTTTTTTTTTTTTTAATTTAAAAAACTTAAAATTATCCAGATAGGTAACACAATAGAAAAACAATATTATTTCTAAAACTGTTCAGATACAGAAAAAAAACAAACTGTCAGAAAAAAAAAATAAAATCAAAGTCTGTATTTCAGTACCCCTCAGTATTCAGGGACTGGAACCACCCAGACAGCACACATATAACTGGCAGACATTTCTCGTAAACCTCCACAAGCAAACAGCATTATAGCCAGAGAGGATGTTCAGTCCTCCTCAACTGCTGTGAGCAGAACATTTTGAGAAGAACAAAGTGACATGAAAACAAGGGGGCACTGCAACCTGGTTTCATACAAGCGGAACCCCCTTAGCGCGACTTTCATTTTGGATAGTTTTAGAAACTATGGAGAAAGAAAGGTATCCTGCAGCCTGACTGGAGGAGTAAGATAAAGAATGGAACACTGACAAGCCACATAAACCTTTTCTGTGTATTTTTAAAACATATACAGTAAGCATGACTCACAGAAGTACCATTTTATTTTTTCTGTTTGTTACCTGATTTTGTATCTCTAAAGACTCAAAAACTTCTTTTCTTAAAGTGAGCTAAGGTTTTTGATGGCACTTTCTTCTTTTTGTTAAAAGATACAAATACACAAAGGCAGATAATTCTGTAATTTTTCTCTGACATGTTTTTTGGAAGTGATCACAAGTTAGCAGATAATCCAGTAGCAAACTTGACAGACAACTACTTTTTCCTCTTACTCTTCCAATCCTTCTTCTGACTACAAAACTTTTAAATTCTTTTCCGTCAATGCCTTTTCCTATAAAGAGGAGATGAAAGAAAAGAACTGAGAGAATTCCAGCAGAAGCATGACTGGAAATTAGTGAAGTTGCATTTCGAAGTATCCCAGTTCCTTCTCAGGTGGCACTGGAGGACTCAAGTTTAGTCTTGGAAGGTACTGGCTTGTCTTTGAAGTGCCACCACCAGGAAGGCTAGCAGCTGGCACTTCAGAAGAAACTCTGGTTTTATTTTTCCTGCAGCCAAGCTGTAGTACTAAGCAGTATTCGTTTAAGAATCTGAGCTATCCTGAAATGGAGACTTTTAGAATTCTGCATCAAGACATGGTTTAAAAATCTTTCCCCCCACTTTCCTTTTGCAGTTTAGTTTCTCGATATAAAAAGGGAAAAGGAGAGCAGTAGAAGGAAAAGTCGACTAGCTGAAATGGGGATTGCAGTCTTTGACCTCCTTTGCTGCTAATACACTGTATTTAAAGAAAACACACAGGTTTTCCAAATATTTTTCCTTACAGTCTTAAAATCAACAGAAGAGTATTCCCTTCAAAGTCTCTTTCAAGGTCACTTAGCACAATGGTGGAAAACTTGTAGATATATATTACACATTAATTAGCATTGTTGTGGGAAAAAAATATTCCCACTAAATTGTTTCTCTGTCTTATTTTGGATAAAGTTATAATTCTGAAGTGCCACTACACTGACTATTTTCCATTTGGGTAGACAAATCACTCCAAAGTGTATTGTGAGATCCTGATATTCCCAACTACGAACTGCTGGAATCAAAATGAACTTACAGAAAGACAAAAGGAATAATGTAATACTAACCTATTTTATATTATAATTCTATTCTTTGCCAAGCTCTTCTCACTTTTTTTATTATTCCCTTTCTAAGATTATTGACATACCATCTCAAAATTTAGTGTAGTAAGTATAACGGGCATATGCATGTGTATATAAAAACCAAGACAAACCAACCAAGCAAAAAAATCCAAAAGGTAAAACAAAAGAGAAAAAAACCCCCACAAAATACAGAGCAACAGATATTTCTACTGCACACAAAAATACATCTAGAGGAGTTGTTGTGGTTTAAACCCAACCACAAAAGCTTGTTCACTCACCGCCCCCGACCCTCCCCGCTCCCGGAGGGATCGGGAGGAGAATCAAGAGAATGTAACTAACTCCCACGGGTTGAGATAAGAACAGCCCAGTAACTAAGGTATAACACAAAATCACTGCTGCTACCGCCAATGATAATATTGATAAGAGAAAATAACAAGAGAATATGATACCACCGCCGAATGAATTCGACCCCCCCGAATAGAGACCGTGCCCTTCCGGGTAACTCCCAGTTACCTCCCTGGGCATGACGTGCTGTGGTATGGAATACCTCTTTGGCTAGCTTAGGTCAGGTGTCCTGTCTCTGCTTCCTCCCCGCCTCCCCTCGTCCCCAGCAGAGCATGAGACTCACAAAGTCCTTGGCCAGAATAAACATTACTTAACAACAATTAAAAACAATCGGTGTTATCAGCTCTCTGCCCAGGCTGGAAGTCAAAACACAGAGCTTGCACCAGTTACTAAGAAGGAGAAAAACGGCTCCTGGTAAACCCAGGACAGGAGTAAATTCCCTAAGGAGGATGCCACACATATACAATTCATCTTCAACCCCAAATCAGAGATACAGGAAGCAATAACCAGCTCTTGTTACTAAAAATTACATTCCATGTATCTTCATTGATGGACATTACAGCACTTGCACCTGTTCTTGCAAAACACTGCAGGTAACACAGAATGAATATTTCTGTACATACACTTGCTATTTTGAAAACCAATAAAATCCAAAGCCACATAATCTGTACAGTCTACCTTTAACTATATTTACTTACATGGTCAAGAAGGTACGCATCTAGTGATCCTGTTCCATCAACCAGTGTAAACTTCATAATAAAAACATACTGGAGTGGCTCAATGCCTAAAACTGAATTAAAAAAAAAAAAAAAATAATCAATTTGTTTCTTAGAATCAGTAAGCAAGACAAACTATAACAACTCAAGCTGACAGGATTCTTCCTTTAACAGAAACTGACCTTGAAGACTGCCATTAAAAGTATAAATTGAGAACCCAAGAAAATAAAGGCTCTGAATAGTGAGAAGTGATTCATATTTTGCGAGTGCATTGCAATCTGCCTAGAAACACTTTAACAGATCAGTCTATAAACACACAGAATTTTTTTGTAAGCACTTATTCTCATCCTAGTAAAAGAAATGCTAATATTTGCTTAGATCTTAGATACTGCCTTGGTAGGCTCCTCCTCCTCCTTTCATCCATGGAAGATTAAAGGAGACTTGCTCTTAATTCAGTGATAGTAAGCTGCCATTCCACCTGAAAACATATCTTCTGAGGAAAAAAATTCTTTCATATGATATAGTAAAAACTACCAGGCAAAGCCTTATTCAGAAAAACTTCTGGCAGTTCTGAAAACATTCCAGCATATGTAAATGACTGTAGTCATTCTCTCACTGGCAGCAGTAACTGTCATGCTGCAAACATAAAATATCTTAAACATACAATGTTACTGCAACTCTTCATCAGTCTTTTCTGGGTACATCTATTTAAATTGGCTAGTCATTTTATGTTCAACTGATCTGATACACTTGCAGGTTACAATTTAGTCTGAAAACAGAGATGATAAAAGAGTACTATACATAATTTAAATGCAGAAAGCATTTAATGAATATTGCTTTCATTTTGAGAATTAAATGTCAATTGCAGATGCTGTAACAATGCCAGTTATTTTTTACTTTTATTTAAGAGAATATAACAGTTTATTCAAGAGAACCACTGTACTGCTCAAATAGTTTTTTTCTTTAATAAAACTTCTACCAAGCTTAGACACTGCTAGATATTACAAATTAATATGTTAGACATGAATGGATAAACATGAGAATATTCTTTTTCTTTAATGTGAAGTTTTAAGCTCCATTTTATCTTCAGCATTTGAATGTATTGACTACATAAAGTAACACAAAGCATGTAACACACGTGTGTTACGGTATAATTTCTTTAATTTAAATATTATTTCTTGCAGACTCTCTGGAATATGCTTAGGATCAATTATGCTTACAGAAGAAAAATGTCTAACTTGCAATAGTCATCTTTAGGTCAGAAAAAATATATCTTCAAAACGAAAAGCAAGACTAACTTCTAGGACTGCAAGCATGTACACAGTTTAAAACTGACAACTGCAACCAAAAATTCATCACATTTGTGATGTGCCACAATACATGTTACTAGGGACACCTATGGTAAAGGAAGCTAACATGTAAAATCCTGTAATTAATACCGTGACAGTTTCAAAAGAAAACATATTATTACAACTGGTAAAGGTGAATAAATTTTACAGCATCATGCTCAAACATGACCATAAATTACATACTTCCTGTACAAAACTGTAACCTGGAAAGCAAACCACTTCATATAAACACTTCAGAATCAAGGCACAACAGTATTTCATGACAATAACACGTCAGCTGACCTTGTGCTATTTCAGTTGGTTCCCATGATGGTTGTTGTCGTTCTGCAACCATGGAACTTAGGCTCTTGATAGGCTTTGGAGTTGAACACTGCTTGCATCTAGCATTTAAAACAAGATACTGAGACTAAGCAAACACTGATTTATTTATAGTAGAAGTTTGTGCACACGGAAAAAAAAAATCTGTTTTTCTTTTTGATTTGCACTCAGTGGGAGTGTAAAAGTATTTTTATTGCTGTTTAAAATAACTGTTTTACCAGATAAACAAACTTTAGACCACACCAAACCCCTTAATACTCCTTTTGAATTATCCCTGCAGAGAAATAAAATCATGTTGGTCTGGAAAAGACCATCTTGGTGACAAGAAGGGGAAAAACTGTATATCTAAGGTGAGAGAGTCAGGATTGTTCAGCCTGGAGAAGAGAAGGCTCTGGGGAGACTTTAGAACAGCCTTCCATTACCTAAAGGGGGACTGTACGAAATGTGGGGAGAGGCTTTTCACAAGGCTGTGTAGTGATAGGTCAAAGGAGAATGGCTTTAAACTGAAACAGGGTAGAATCAGATTGGGCACTAGGAAGAAGTTCTTTACTGTGAGGGTGGTGAGGCCCTGGCACAGGTTGCCCAGAGAAGCTGTTGCTGCCCCATCCCTGGCAGTGTTCAAGGCCAGGTTAGATGGGGCTTTGAGCAATCTGGTCTAGTGGAGAGTACCCCTGCCCATGGCAGGAGGTCTGAAACTAGACGATCTTTAAGTCCCTTCCAACCCAAACTATTCTACGATTATAAGATCACTACATTGCTAAATATACATTCTTATGTCACTACTTTGCTGTTTAGCAATACAAACAATACCTAACTTTGTAAAAGCAGGAACGAATCTGAATTTGTAGCACACTAAAAACACAACAAGCTTAGAAATTTGGCTTTATGCATGTTAAAAAATATTAACTATGAGCTATTAAAACAATATGTCTTATTACTTGTACTTACACCAGTAATTATAAATTTTACATGAGACATAGCAAATGTTCTAAGTGGATAAAAATGTTGGAGAACTGAACATTGTTCTCATTTGCCTCAAGGAATAAAATTACCGAACAACTTTTTTTTTTTTTCCCCAAATTAAGCTTTTGCACTAGTATATTACAGTTAGAACAAACCAGCCATTTTTTATCTTTTAGAATTAGATGCAAAATGTGTCATAAAAATCAAAAGCACTGGTTCTGCTCAAGTGATATAAAGTCAAGCCCAATGAAGCTACTTTTTTCCTTTAAAAAACCCACCCAAACTTCAATAAAGTAACTGAGCTGGGGATGTTTTTATATGCACGTGTGTTTATGATTTTTATATTTATATATGAATACGCATGCATATATGCACACACATAAATACTTATACAGCTATCGAAGCTCACTGCTATACCAAAAATAAATTTGCTTTTCATTACACTATCCAGAATCTTTTTTAGACTTTGCTAAATATATGCTAGTGATAAAACAAGCATGTGGAACAAAGCTCTGAGCTGTCACCATTCTTGTGAGACTCTTTCGTAAACATCCCATAAACAATCATGGAGTATGTTCTAGAGAGTTGGTTTTTACAATACAGCCATTTAAACAGAGAACATCTGAAGGCGAATTGTCCTTAGCTGGGAAAATACATGGATTATGAAAGTGCAAGGGGAAATAGTTTGTACTGGTAAAGAATCAGTCTCAGTAGTAATAACTACGTATTTTCTTTGTTTAAAAAAAACCTGTAAACGGCCAAAAGAGCAAAACAATATATGGCAAAGAGAAATAATTATCTGCATTCATTTCATCAGAGCCTTATAGGAAACTTTAGGGTCATGTGAAACATGCAGTATTTCTGCACAGGAATTTTTTTACTGCTTACAGGACTGAAGTAGTGCAACTCTGCTCTGCTTGAACTTACTAGGGTTGCTGGGAGGGAGGACTCAATAGCTTGCATGAAGTAGACTCGCATATCTGAGCTTGGTAAATGCACGCTACTGTGCATGGGAGAACGTACTACTGCTAGCTCTCATTGAGCAGGAGTACCGTATTGCATAACATGGCTCCAATACCAGACCTAGATGGATGTACTGTATTGCACAGCCTTGGAACTGTGGAATTCAGAAACCCCCCGAAGTTGTCTCTACAGTGACTGATATCCACAAATAGATAAGGCACTTCATAGTGTTGTGGACCTCAATAAATGGCAAATGGCTAGGAAAGGCTGTCCAAAACCACAGAATCACAGAATGGTTTGGGTTAGAAAGGAGTTCAAAGCTCATCTGGTCCAACCGCCTGCAATGAGCGGGGACATCTTTGACTAGATCAAGGTTGCCCAGAACCACATCCAGCCTGGCCCCGAATGTCTCCAGGGATGGTGCATTCACCACCAATTTGGGCAACCCATTCCAGTATTTTACCATCCTCATGGTAAAGAATTTCTTCTTCACACAGAGCCTGAATCTCATCTCTTTTAGTCTAAAATCAGTACCCCTTGTCCTATCACAATGGGCCTTGAAAATCCCTTATTTCTTCCCAAACCCAAGCTTTCTCAACACTAAGAATAAGACAGAATGAAATGTGGATTGACAGCCTGAAATTATTTCCTGGGTCTCTATTTAAATATCATGTGTGTACAAAAAACCGCCAGCATACAATTTTAAAGCAACAAATGTTTTGACTTTCGCCTAATGTGTAAGACCAGAAAATGCATTTAATGTATTTTTCTGGCCAGAAAATGGAAGATCTGGACTAAAAGTGGAAGATTTAGGAATTCTGCAGCCTAAAGAGGTTCACATGTGCATTTTTGTCTCTGTAGCATACTGCCATACCCTCACCCCACAGGGAAGACTGAACCTGGGACATTGTGTCATTAAGAGCATAAAACTTATAGAGCAAGATAAAGCCCAGCTGCAGTTGAGTCCTTTGAAATGAAGTAGTAGTATGGCACTTCATCCATGATCTTAGTACTGATGATCACATTATATATTCTGCATTGAAGAATCTTTGGGTAAGTTATGCCTTGAGCACTGTGTTTTGAATTACTGAAAAAAATTGAATTTATTTATTACTGCTACTACTAAATTATCAACAAATACTTTTAACCTACCCATAATATTTTATGTTCCCTTGGAAAAGAAAAGGAACTGAAAGATCTAATAAGTCAAGATCATGTTCTGTGGATCTCACAGGAATAACACATTTAAATTTCTTTGTAAGCTTCCAGATTTCTTTTAATGTTCCACCTATTAAAAAAAGAAAAACATAGTGTTTTTTTTTTTTTTGAAACTGTAATCAAGAATAAATCAAACAACTTGCAGTTCTTGGCTAGTAAGATATTGATTTCAGGACCTTCAATAGAAATTGAGATCTGCTATTGAGAACTGAGAAATTGACCCGTTACCTTCTCACTCTTACTCAACAACAGATTCAATAAAGAATCAAAGATGGACATTAATGAGTACAGATGCCTTAATATCTTCCTCATAGCTATCATTGCAACCATGAAGTTGTATTTAGTTAGCATCATCTTCATAAAATTTCTACTATGATTTTACCAGCAACTTAGAGAGAAAAAGCCCCAAACCATTTGCAATTGCTCCTAAAATCTATTAATTTTTAGCTAGCAGTTTATGAAAAAGTAATAATTCAACCACGTCATAATTGACATGAGGTGGGAAATACAGAACCACCAAACTTCGTGCTAATTTGAGTGCCACTAAACTGGGGCCATGCTATGAACACAGAAGAAATTAACATACTAACAAAGGGAATCCTAAGATTTTCCAGTTCCAGAAAAAGGTTCAAATTTATTGTAAGTCACAGGATAACCTGCCTTTTGTCTCTATAGTATGGGCTGCAGAACTGATTACAGAATCTTTTTGACATTTCAGCAATTCAGTGGAAATGTGGTTAAATTTATTAATAGATAGAGAGCAGTTATTTGAACATAGTTCAATAAAAAGATATGATTTAATCAGCTTGTGAACAACAACTAAAAAAGAGAGCAAACTGTTTTAAAATAAATATTTTCTACACCTGTGTTGTTTACCACTAACTGTAAGATGCTTCAAAGAATTTATGACAAATAATTAGGACACTGAATTGTAAAATATTTATCACATATACTTGTCACTTGTATTGCAGAGGTAATAAGAAAATAAAATCAATAAAATTGTATTATTACTGGTGATTGAAAAATGCACAGCACAAAACCTCTTTAATAAACTTAACTTCTAGTAAAACAAACAAACAAAAAAAATTCAAAGAAAACAGAGGCACAAATATTTTAAATGGCTTCCCAAAAGGTCATAAAATAAAGGTCCTCCAAGTACAGTGAGACATATAAAGCCTCTCATGTATACTTGAACTCTCATTCAAGGGATTAACATACAAAACCCATGGTAGTTTTAACTGACGTTGCTAAAAGGTCTTTAGAGTTTCATATTTGCTGTAATAAGAAGTTACATCAAGCAAATGTATTCTGGCTTCTGAGACTGGCATAAACCACAGAAAATTGGAAAGGACTGACAATGGCATGAATCACAGCAATCTCACATACAAATAATGAAGATATGCAAGAGTGTTAATCTTCTTGTTAACCGTAACATTTCACTCTTCAGTTAAACAAATTTGTAGCAATGGTTATAGATTCCCCTCATTCCCTGTGGAGGGCCACATAAAATTCTATCCACTACCCAACTATTTACTCAGTTCCAGCCCAAAAGATGCCAAACACTCAAAAAGAAGTCCTTGCTTCAGCATAATGATTATGAGAAAGAATATTATATTATAGAAGAGCAAATTGCTTGTGTTTAACAAATGGGTAGAATCTAGACCATGTCTGTTTAATAAAAGTCATACGTTTGGCATTTAAGAGTTGTCTGTATCTGGAAAAGTGCTGGGAAAATTTTTATGGGGACTTCAAAATCTTCACCTCAAATATTTTAGAAATAAATATTAAAATGGCATGTGGCTTTGACAAGTTTCATGATCAGTGTTTTGGGAAAAGCATGAAAACACTCATTATGCCTTTTCCTTGTGCTCCAATATAAAGCACGTGTATCCACATACACAAATACTTAGCTGCTGGCACTTCAAAACTCGAAAAAGAAGATCTAACAAGATTTTTTTATATGTATAATATGGGGGGTGTTAAGTTATTTTAGGAACACGCAGCAGAAATAATTATTTTTTCTTTTGTTTTCACAAAGATAAGGTTAGATTGAGAAAAAAAAAAGGAAATAAAACAAAAATCCAGTTTGGAACATAAAATATCTAAAACAAAGAAACTATCAGAAATAGTTGACTATAACACAACTATAAAACAGAACTATAAAACAGAAGGGGTTTTGTCATTGACCCTTACACAAAGGGCCACCTGACTTATACACACCACCACTTCAGCACAACTGAAGACTTTGTTTTAAACTCAGAATGCAATTGTTTTCTATTCAAAACATTCCTTATTAGTATTACTGCTAAACTGCTTTGTTTGAACAGTCAGTGGCTTTTTTTCTGTCCCCCAAGGAAATCTTACAAAAACCACACCAAAAATACCTCCTGCTGCAAGAAGCTCTATTAATCTGAAACAACACTGACATCCAGAGGCTGACAAAGTTAATTCTAGGCTTGTATTAACAGAAGCTTTCAAAAAACTTTTCCACATTAATACTAAAAACAGTGGGTTTTTTTTTTTTTAGAAGACTCTCACTTCTCAAATCAGAATTGAGAAAACAGTAAGCACAGCTAGAAAAAAGACTCAGAGATGTTAATTTTAGCAGAAACAATAGTAAACTTATTGGTATAAAGTAGATCTTGTAAGATTTTCATAGATGACTTTTTGCTGTTTGCACAACAGTAACTTAAAAGTTCCAGCTGAGTTTGTTTTTGAAGATGCCTGATCATCTCTAATTGAATACAACTTTAACATACCTTAAGTTTATATATGCTCAGAGTGGACACAGTGTTGTAGGAAGTGGTATATTTGCAATTTGTCTTACCTTCTATCATAAGCAATGAATTTTCAGGATCTTGAAGAATTTCTTCATGCCTTACAAAATGGATAGCTATTTTTCTTTGTTTCTGGTCTTGTGTAGTCCACATTGCAGAATCATACCAGGATGTGTTGTGTAATTCTGGGTTTGGAGCAGGAATGGCAGAGCCTTGTAAATTCAAGGCCAACTCATCTCCATGTGGAACTTCTTGCCTAAAACAATTCCCAAAGTGAATAAGTAAACTCTTAACAGCTTCTCCTTAGGCAATGTAGCAACAGGGACAACAGTACTCTGAATAATTATTAAAATATAGTCATGAGATTTAAAGTATATACAGAAAAAATAACTGGTTTATATCAGCTTAGACATTTGTGGTTGCATAGCAAATTATGACAAGAGAATTTTTGTGTTAATAAATTTTCTAAGTAATCTAACGTTAAGATTATGGCGCAGAGGTAGCCTTGCGACTTCATCCACATGTATGTAAATCCATGCAAGAAAATAAATTATATAAGCTTTACGTGATTTCAGTTGGGCCTGAATCCACATTAAAAGGGCCACACAACTGCACACCATTTCAGTAGAATGCAAAGACTGTGTAAGCTCATATAATTTCAAGTTCTATGCTCTAGCCTATTCTATTTTGCATATCTGGTGGGTTGGGAAGAAAGACAGGCACACAATAGTTTCACATATGTCCTGCAAAGGGAAAATATGCAACTCCACACCACCACACAGTTTCTTTCTTATTCTGTTAGAATGTACCATTTGTGCATTTCCAGTTGTCACCCAGAGAAATAATGCAGGTCATTCAAAATTTTACCAATATTGTCACCAACAGGCAAAAAGCCAGTGGTTGGCACACATAAATGCCTTTGAACTTTTTCTCCTAAGCAAGACAGGGTTTCGGGAACATGAACCGTGATAAAAAGGACAATGAAAAAGCTATTTCACAAAACACTGAAAGAAAGTAGGTGCCATGCTTCAGAGTTGACTTCTGCAGATTTTTCTGACAATTTCACTTTCAAACCTAAGAGCAGCTGCTTCCACCAGTGAGTAGGATAATTCCTGCCTCTAAACCAGATGTTGATAATTCTTCTGCTGTGACTACAGCACTGGCACACAAGAGGCCTTCCTGAACCTGAACTTTCATTTCACGAACACAGTGCTGTTCACATGAACTCTTTCCACTTGTGTTCCTGGATTACTATTTTAAATGCAACAGCAATAGACCTAAGGGAACAGGCCGTCTTTCTAGATATACCCATTAAACTCTTCCAGCCTCTACAGCCTGCCTGTAGATTTCCGGCAGAGGCAGGAATGGAATTAACTGGTTTTGAACTAAGCTACACATGAGGGTTGAAACTTCTGTAATGTGGATACATTAATAAAACTATCCACATATATTGATATTTTGCTATTTCCAGAGAAACTTCCAGTCAAAGTCTAAAAAAACAAAAATAAATCTCTCAAGGATTTTATACATCAGTTGTTACGTGCATCTTATTTCACCAAGTGTTAAAGAATCAAACTTGCATTGAACGTCATTAGTTCACACTAACAAAGCATACACTAAACCAGGAAACAACTTCTGCCACAGCAGAACATGTAGGAGAGAACTATGTCTCTAAATGTTTTCTTCCTGGGCCTCTTAACTCACTCAAAGCCAGGCTGCAGCACAGATCCACTAATTTTCACTTTGGTATAAAGTTCATAGGGAACAAAAAAATTCTATCAATTGTATCTGCTTATTACAGAGTTGGCAAATATAGCAAGAAAGTAAGAAAAGTGGCAGAGGTAGCTGGTAATTTTCTCGTTTTTAGACTTGGTAATAAAGACCATGTACTTGTATGCTGGGAAAATGATGAAGCATTTCCTCTTACAATAGCAACCAAGAGAATAACAACATCTGATAAGGACCAATATTGTTAAAGAGGCAAGCATACAACTTAGCATCCAAAAGCTGTCAGAGAAGGATAGCAGAGGCATTTTCTTGTCTCAGTAATATTTGTATGTAATATATTTTCACTGTGCAAAAAATTTCAAAAGGTTAGGAGAATGCTACCATACCATCTTTTAAGGAAAGCAGTAGTTTAGTTTCACCAGTAACAGTAAAACTGCTTGCTTGGGACAGATGCTAGGCTAAGTCAGGCAAAATAAAGTGACACAGGATTCAGATGATCATGAATAGGGCTGTATCACATCACTCAGTAGTTTAATCAAAAACAGGCCATTTCAAACAAACTTAGAATCATAGAATAGTCAGGGTTGGAAAGGACTTCAAGATCATCTAGTTCAAGCTCCCCCCATGCCCCACCATCGGCAGGGATACCTCACACTAAACCATCCATGCACTTGTCATGGTTGAACTTCATAAGGTTGGCATCAGCCCGTCCCATAAGCGTGTCAAGGTCCCTCTGGATCGCAGTCCTTCCCTGCAGCGTATCACCGAACTACGCGGCTTGGTGTCATCAGCAAACTTGCTGAGGGCGCACTCAATCCCACTGTCCATGTCACCGACAAAGATGTTGAACAAGACTGGTCCCAACACCGATCCCTGAGGGACACCACTTGTTACTGCTCTCCAGCCAGACATTGAGCCACTGACCACAACTCTTTGTGTGTGGCCATCCAGCCAGTTCTTTATCCACCGAGTGGTCCACCTATGAAATTGACATCTCTCCAATTTAGAGAGAAGGATGTCGTGTGGGACAGTGTCAAACGCTTTGCACAAGTCCAGGTAGATGACATCAACTGCTCTACCCCTGTCCATCAGTTCTGTAGCCCCATCATAGAAGACCACCAAACTGGTCAAACTTTCTTTCATTTTCAGGAAAGCAATGATAAAATGGTCACTGAACTGACCCAGGTCAGAAAAAAAGACAAAATACCAAGGTTAATGGTGTTCCCCTGGAATTTTTGGGTCTAGAAAAGATGCCCTCTCCGGAAAATACACTTCAGTCAAAGATACTTTATTCATTCACTTGGAGACTATGATACCTTTTTGCATATCCTATTTCAAATCCACAATATAACTTCAATATAGGAAAAACTGCACTGCTAAATTTGAAAAGAAAGAAAAATTCTTTCTTCAAAAGCACTCAAAGGACTCTGTAAAAAAGGAACTCATCTGATTATTTCAAATTTTCCTATTACCGGTGAGTTTCAAATCTTTGCTGAAAATGAAATACATTTACATTCAGCTCATGTTACACAAAAAAGATTAAAATACACTGAAAATTTAGGCATCCCAAAACCTATAGAACAATTCATAATTGCTTTTATTGTGTGAAACACTTACAAAGAGTTGCATTTGGAACAATGAAGTTTAACAGCCTGGTAGAGCTTCTGGGGTTTGTAAGTTCCCAGCTTTACTCTAATGCGGTACTGCTGAGGAGCCGTGCTGCTCAGAATGGTTTTCAGTTCTGTGTTATTCAGATCCAGATGACTCGTTAATACTGCAAAATAATGAAAACAAATCAAAAAAAGCTGTGCATACCTATTAAACACCATAATATGTGGAATATGGGAAATGGCCATTCCAAGTATGCATTTTCCCTTACTGTCCAGCTTCCCTTCCCAGTTACAGCCTCAATTTATCAATGTAACATGTTACTACAGTCTTTCAGGTAAATCACAACAAATGTTGTTGAGCTGATGTCTCAAAAATATTTTAGTTCTTTAGTAAAAGTAAAATCTATGTTTAGGTCAAAATGTTTCCTACCTGTAACGGGTAACTGCTGATACCTCTTCAAGTCTGATTCAAAATCTAAAATACAGAAGAATTTCCTAATTATTTTCATTCCTTCTTTACCACGTGAGCACACAAAAACAGACAGACAGGCAGATAGATACACATATAAAACCAAAAGATGAACAAAGGAAAATTAAGATCCCAATAATGTATGGAAACAATACTGCAAAAGGAAAATGCAAAGTAAGCAGCAAACATAATTATGAAAGTTAATATATTTGAGGAGAAATTAGTGTATACATTAAAAAGCAATGCCCATCAAAATGAACACTTTTCAAATGCATACTGTGAATGATACTGCTAACATAAACTGTATTCATTCCCCTGCAATCCCTCTAGACAAGAGCATAAACACATTATTCTAAAAGCACTGTGGACTCCCTAGGGCCTTCTCTGAACAACCTCTACTACACTTGAACAGTACAGTAAATATGTGCAAAATTATTTCTAAATTTGCAGTGTTATGGTCTAGACATGAGGGATTTATTCTTGACTTTTGCACCCTTTTAGAAATATCGGTGTCAGAGTATGTTAATAATGGCTAAGTACCATATGACTTTAAAAGCTAGAAGCAAAAATGCAAACTATGCACAAACAGCTTTAGAGTTTAATTCATTTTTAGTTATTCTTATTCTGGGTTAAAAAGACCACTGGAAGAATAGTATGGGAACTGTAGAACTGTCTGTAAAATACTACTTTTCCATGGCACTGCACCTTGCAACTCTGCCACTAACGCAACTTTCCATCCAATGGCTTTACAAGGGCTCCTCAAACAAGCAGCTGTTTAGTAGTGTTTTCAGTGTCTGTCTCTGAGTAATCCCCCTTTAGAGGGAATTAATCAGTACTTTAATAGAGTATGAATAAGACAACACCTGTGTTTAATAATTTATTCACTGTCTCCTATGAAAGTATTTTTCCATGTATATGAAAGGCTTCTGCTGCAAAACAGGTTAGGGTAATGTCAATTTCCACTTTAATAATCCAAAAGAATCCTCTAAAGCTTTGTGTCTGAAACTAACATTATACATTTACAGAAGCAATAACTATGACCTTATCCTGACCATGTATGTGTTAGAAGAAACAGCATATCAGCTTTCAACTGTTCCTACCTGCATCACTGTAAAAAGTGTCACCTACTTCGACTGAAGACATGCTTTCCATATCCTGACTGTCAGACAGATCCACCGATTCTAAGAATCTAAATAAATAAATATTTTATATTCTACGTAAGTCTCTCATATATATACATACACACACATACTTATATGAAGCCTAGTCTTTATCAATACACAGTTATAATGTCCAGACATAAATTTTCCAGCTGAGACATAAATTAAATTGAGCTGGAAGTTGCAGGAATATATATTAATGATGAAGATGAGACACTCCTTTCCAAATAATTTCTGGAACTTTAAACACAATATAGTGCCAAAATAAATCCGTACAGCTGGAAACAGAATTTCTGATTTCAGGTACTTAGCCTTTCCTGAGCGGGGGAAAGGAAGGGAAGGGAGAGAATTTATGACCAGTGGAAGAAGGGGCAGGCCTCTCAGGAGGATCTCAGGATGCCATGAGGTTATGCAGGGAAAAAATTAGAAAGGCCAAAGCCCACCTAGACCTTAATCTGGCTACTGGCACAAAAGGTAACAAAAAATGTTTCTATAAATACGTTAGCAACAAAAACAGGGCTAAGGAGGACTGCCATACTTTATTGGCTGGAGGGCAAATGTAGTGACAAAGGATGAGGAAAACGCTGAGGTTCTTAATGCATTCCTTGCTCTCTGTCTTTATAGGAAGGCCAGTTGTTCTCCTGGTATGCAGCTCCCCAAGCTGGAAGACATTCTCAGAATGAAGCCCACATAATCCAAGGGGAAAAGATCAGCAACCCGCTACACCACTTGGGTACACACAGGTCTGTAAGGCCAGATGGGATCCATCCAATGGGACTGAGGGAGCTGGTGGATGTGCTCACTAAGCCACTTTCAGTCATTTATCAGCTGTCCTGGCTAACTGGGGAGGTCCATTTGACTGGAGAGGCTGAGGAAACTGGGGCTGTCTATCCTGGAGAAAAGAAGGCTCAGGGGAAACCTTACTGCTCTCTACAACTAGCTGAAAGGAGATTGTAGCAAAGTGGATGCTGGTCTCTCTTCCCAAGAAGAGAGGACATGAGGAAATGTGACATGTGACAGGACATGAGGAAATGGCTTCAAGCTGAACTAGAGAAGGTTTTGACTGGATATGAAGAAGGAATAATTTCTTCACTGAAAGGGATGTCAAACATTGGAATAGACTGCCCAAGAAAGGGGCCGAGTCACCATCCCTAGAGGTATTTAAATGGATGTGATGCTCTGGGACACTGTTTAGTGATGAACTTGGCAACGTTAGGCTAGTGGTTTGACTCAATGATATTAAAGGTCCTTTATAACCTCAAGTATTCTACGATTCTTTATGCATATAACACTGTTCAGTAAAACATTTATATTATATGACTCATTTTGAGTATCTGTAAGTCTCACCAATTCCAAATGTGCTCAATTTATTTGCTTAACCATAGATTTCTCTAAAAGTTTATATGCCAGTACAGAAGAGAATAAATGTGTAATTATTACAACACTACAGAACAGAAATCTCAATACCTACTGTATTTTAAATTCCAAAAATTAGCCTTTATTTACATAACTCCCCAAATACTCTTCATATTAGTGGTGCTAAAGATGTATGGTGTTCCAGAGTTTCTGATTCTTACATATTTACAGTTCTAATCTCTACAATTGTTGCATTAGCTTAGAGTTTTCCAGAATCAGGTAGAGAAAAATAACCACCCCTACATATAGAACTTACTCTTTTAGATCCTTAACATCCGGGTTACTTTCTGGTAAGACTCCTATTCCTCGACCATAACCGGTACCTCCATGAAGATGAAATTCTATATGCGAGGCATCTTCATTATCAGCACTTGCTTGTTTTGTATGAATACTGTAAATTCTCAGAAAACTTCCAATCTGAAAAAAAAATAAAGTAAAATATTGGCTGCTTACTCAGAAAATTCCAGGCTTCATACAGCTTCTCCCCAGTATTCACTGAATCACGTAACAGCTGAGAATTTCAGGGACCTCTGGAGAGTGCCTACTCCAACCCCCATGCCCAGAGCAGAATCAACTAGAGCAGGCTTCTTCAGGCTGTCTCCAGCTGGGCTTTGAGTGCTTCCAAAGACAGAGATCCCAAAACCTTTCTGGGTGATCTGTTTGTTTTGCTTTATCAGACAGCATTTGTGGCAGCAAAGGCTGATTCAGAACCAGCACAAGCGTTTTTACTAACTGATTCTCAAGTAGACTTCAGAAGACAGATCAAACAAACCAATATATTCCTTTCCTGAGGGCACAATTTGTCTTCTATATTCACAGCACAGCCCTCTGGAGACTGACATGCTGTGATTTCTCCATGTATGCTCACACTCAGCAGTTGACCTCATGTCCATCACCATGCATGGACTATTATCTGTTTATGTTTACATGCAAACACATCTGTTTACCCAGATTTCTTTATCTTGTCTTACATTACAGGTAAGATTTTTTTCTACACCAGGATACAAGACAAGACATGTTAGAAATTCAAAGATTCTGGCACTGATCTTAACTGTTAGATTTTCTCCTTGGGTAGATGGAGCACATACTTTTGTTTTGCTTAGAATTACTTTGTGTTCTCTAAAACAGTTTTGTCAAGTTATACAAATGGACTTAGGCTAACTTATACAAGTACCTATTAAGGAAGAAGTTATGGAAGCATGAACATCAAATACATCTTTGTTTTTATTTCAAAAAAACACTCCCAGTAGGCCTCCCTCTCACCTCCCTGAAAGCCTAAACCCAAACCAAGGTTCTAAAGGTAGACAATCTGGAGACTTAATTACACAGTTAATTTTCCTTCAATGTGTCTTAAAAGTCTTTGAATCAGATTAACTAGCACCCAAACCCTTTTTCTAAAGTATAACCTGAGATCCAGCTGATAGCTGGCAAGCTACACATTCAATAACCTGAATTTATGTTCACTCTAAGTGTCTTTAAATTGCCCTATATAAATTATGAATTACTTTAAATTTAATTCAATTAACATTAATATTACAGCAGAATGCTGTTAAATCTCACTTCTGTTTCAGCACCTGCTTTAATCAGTAGAAACCTAAAAGTACCCCTATTAGACTGGATTGGCCAGGTGCTAGTACGACATTTATAAATGTGTGTATACATATATATATATATATATACACACACACACATAAAAGCAGTTAAGCAACACTGATTCTAGAATCCTCCTCTGCATCAAGGAACAGGCTATGAGTATAAAATGCTGGTATCAAATTGCTCTTTTAAACAATAATCACACTGAAAAAGGCAGCATATTTTCAAACTGAGGCACCAGGGACATAAGAAGCACACTTCAACCTGCACCTATTTTGCTTCTAGCATGGAGCTCTTACAAGAGTTTCAGTTGATCTGCATCATTAAGGGGCTGCTCATTTTGTTCATTCTAAGTGTATCAACATGACAGCTTGTGCATTTTGGTGGCAGTTCAGAGGCTTATCTAAAGCCTTTTTTTATCTTTCCCAAGTGTGAAATTTCATTTAATTACGTTGAATATCCAAAAGTGCAAGGGACAGTCATATTGCAAAACCGTAAAACAAATTGATGACTATGGAGAAAGCTTTTTATTTTTTAGTTCTTAGTGAAGTTCTACTTACCAAACAGCCTTATGTCAATTTAATAGTGTCAAAATATTCCCCCCCCAGAGTAATTTGTATAAGTGGGAAAAAGTTGATTATAATTGAAGAACTTTCTTTCAAATACCTTGTATGAAAAGTGTTTACTATTTACTGTATGCAAAAACATAAAACATTAAACATGGAAGGAGAGAGTCCAAAGTGCTGGGTTTGCCTTCAAGACTTGTGAAATTCATGTAAGAAGCCAGCCAAACTGCATGTCTTACTGTCCCGAGATTTAAGAGTATAAAAATATCTTCCTAGTGCAGTTTCCGTGAGCTCCTTTGGGAGGCAGCATTGCTCACTGTTAACAGCGCGAACAAATGTTACTGCTGAAAATGTTACCGTATTTCTGTTTACAGAATGCCTGCAGACGGAGTACACTTCATCTATCTGACTGAGAAGAAATGATAACCTTAATTAAAATAAACAGCATGATTTACAAAGCCACATCTAAAATCTACTACAAAACCAACTCCTTACTTGACTACAGCAGTTCTGCTTATGAATTACCCACCTCATTTAAAGCAAGTTCATTTAAAATGAAATTAAAGCAGTAAGGACACATTTCTTGCAGTAATATAAAATAGAGAAAGACTCTATTTGCAGTCTAATTCAAGTATGACTATTTTAAGAATAAATATTAAGGTTAAAATAAAAATTAAGAATTTGCATATGCAGTTCCCTGTAGTTAGTCAAATAAAACAATTTTCTAATTTATCTCAAAAAATCCCTTAATTATCTAAAAAAATATAGGGTTGCATTAATTTTTAAGGCACTGATGAAGGAACAGTCATTTATCATGGTAGTTAAATGTTCACATCTGGTCAGAAAGAACTCATGACAAGAGGCTGTCTTTATTTACAGGAATCACTTAAAATAATCTGTACTAATTTTTATGTCTATTTTATGGCTTATTATATTCAACGACATTTCTTTGTCATAATTTCATCATATCAACACTCTAATTTTATTGAATAGATTGTGCACAACTTTTTGCAAATGACAGGAAGCATATACACAGCACATGGGTACAGTCCTTTCAATAAAAAGTATCAACTTAAAACCGTTAAAGGGTTTGGAGGACTTGGGGTGGGACAGTGTTGTGGTTTGTTGGTATTTTTCCTCTTTTAATGAGTACCAAGACAGAAGAGAGGAAAATACCACGGACAGGTCCAAAGAATGCTACCCAGGCCTGAAAAGCAGGAAGCTAGAAATTATTGCAGTCATGTAACCCATTTAAGTTGCATGCTGGAAACGTGACTCAGACGCTCGAAAAGCAAACAAGGCTTCTTAGTCCAAAGTACTATCAAAAAGGATATTACACTGTATATAGAAGAAGGAACAGCTGAAAATATTCTAATTCTGCATCTGAAGACACATAACATGAAGCAAATACTGTGAGCCTATGAACTAGGATTTGTAAGTATACTCAAGGCTAGTTGTTTTAATTGTACTATACAGAAAATGCAAGGCAACACAAAACTGATGGTATCAAGCCACAAGAGGACAGTATCACATATTCAACGAATGACAATACATAAGGAAATCTCTAAGCCACTGTAGACAGCTGGACCCCTGCAGTGCACTGACTGAGTGAGCACTGATGCTCACTCACCTTGATGCTTACCATCTAGCAAAATGCCACCGATGGAGAAACCCATGGCACAGTCCTGTTGCAACGCCAGTGAATCCTGAGACCCTCTGGAAACACCGGGATGAGAAAAGCTAAGAATAATGAACTACAGCCTATGAGGAGCCACTGTACCCTGGAGAGTTAGTTGCAGGCTGGGGTTCCTAGAGTAAAGAGAAAGCTTCATGCACCCTAGGTAGCCAGAGGAAGAGGGAAATTCAGGAAAAAGCAGTGATCATGACTGTCTTTGCTTAGCTGTAACTCTTGCTGTTGTCTTTATGCCTCAGGAAATAATTTCCTTCAGAGATGAGATTTCTGAAAATTCTGTTTGCGTTCTGTTAAGGCATCAAATGTTGAAAGCCATAATCCTGCCCAGCAGCAAATGGAGGCAAATAAATAGAGGGGACAAAAAGTCTACTTATGGTATCAACTGTAGTGTTCCTTCAGTATTACTAAAGTTCCCTCCACTGAAAACTGTAAATATTATTTGACTGTTTCAGAAAATGGGATGAAATGCTCCTGTCTTCAGCGTTCTCTGGATAGACAATCCAAACAAAGAGCTTTTAACAAACTCTTGCAGGAATATCCCTGACACTGCGCTCCAGGATTTGCTAAAAATTCACTATAATACATTATGTACATTCTCCAGACTTGTAGTGCTTACTCAGAGCTTCCTTGTCTGAATACTATTTTTTTTCCTCTCCAATCTACTCGTAGTATCAAGGCTGTGTAAAACAGATTGTTCCTACATAAAACATCATTTCAGAGATGAAACTGTCATTGCAAATGATACATGATAATATGGTAGAGTGTAACCTAACAATTCAATAACAATTTACGTTAAAAAAGGTAATTTTAAGCTATTGTCAAATGCAGAAGAAACAGATGAAAAATAGTGGACTTTTATTATTTCTAAAGCCATAAGCTGGCAAGGCATTTACTACAGTTTCTGTCCACAGTGTTCTCTGCATTCACGCTCAGGAAGTTGCACATGCACACACCAAATGCTCTCCAGCTTTATACACCTGCATAAACAATTTCTTCGTAGAAAAGAAAGACAGCTGATGAAGACATCCTATGTGAGAGATATTCAACAGGAATTCCTGAATATAAATGGGAGAGTGCAGTAAAGGGAGTATCACCAGCTACTCAAGAAAATACGTTTTATTACTTTTTTCCTTTAGTTTTCAAAAGATACTTCACTGGAATATTAGCTAATATTTGTATCAATAGATTACATCTGACAGCAAGAGAAAAATTCTGGAAAAGAATATGCAAGTAATGAAATACTTCTGTGACTGTTTTGTTACGAATTCTTACACAAGGGCAACTTATTTTGCTGTCTATCATTTACTTATGAACAGGCATTAATATATCAAATTGATTTCATGTCTGCTGATAGTCCCAGCCTAACAAATGGTTATCACTCACCTTTCTTTCCTGGTAAACTCCTTAAAAATGATGCTTGGGTATATTGGGGAAAGCATAAAATGAAAGATGTATTCTTTGCTAATTTACTGTATTCAGAAGCAAGATGGCAGTATTGTTGAAGATCAAATGTTTAATTATGTTGTTGTTTTCTCTATCTAAGCATAATCAGCATTACTGACCCACCAAATGAAGACTGCACTGCAAATTGGAGAAGTTTATAGAACAGAAAATATTTTATTGATTTTAGAATTACTGTCCTTTTTAGGGACTACAAAAATAATATATTTAAAAAATAATTCTGAAGCATAGAATACATTTTCTGAGAGCATTATTTTCACAGAATTCTATATGGTATTGCAGTGTCTGAAAAGAACTGCTTAATTGGAAGATTTTTTTTTCATGGCAATTTTAGGATAATGAGGCTGTTTCACACATGTTGAAGGGATTTTGCATTCAAACAAAAGGTACGGGAAATACAATGAGATATAAAGACGAACATCTGAAACGAATTAACAGTGTAACTGGATTGATACATTCTCTGAAGTGCATTCTAAGCAGAAAATAGGCCACAAAATGAGAGTTAGAAAAATCAAACAGTGCATTACCTTAAGTGATCTTGCCAGATGTACATGGTTGTCATAAACTAGAATGTCTACTGTTAGATTTTGCAGCCGACGAAGAAGAACTTTTTCTCCTTCCAGGTCACTTGCTTCCACAGGAACTTTCCACGTTGGGTAGGGACATTTTGTACCATCCCATACCTGCAATGCAGGAGAACTATTTCAATATGCCCAGAATACTGCATATTGAGATTGTAAATAACTTTCTTTTAACAAATTTGTTGATTAGTAATTGATAACAATAAGAAATCTTAACTGGAGTCCTAGTCTTTAAGACCTTAAATAACTTAAATTTGATTTTATTATTTTTAATTATCATTCCTTACAGAGTATAAAATATCCTCCACAGAGATTCTGATCAAGTGTTAAGACTTGGGATTTGTTATTATTATTAATAATAATAATAAATAGTAATAATAATAAAATCTATGCTAGCAAAACCTCAACTGTTTATCCAGCAGTTACAACTATTAGAATTCTCCATAGGCAGAACTGTCTATATTTAATATTTTAATCCTAATAAAGGGTGTGTTTAACCATTTTACCTACAGTATATGAAGACTGAGTACACAGCATATACTCCCTTAATTACTGAACCTCCTGCATCAGTATACACTACCAGTTACCCAGATCATGTTAGGAAAAAAAAAAAAAAAAAAAATCAGTATTTAATATGTACTTAATTACAAGGATTATAAAAATTGTTTACCTAAAGCCAAGTTCTTGATACACTTAAGTAGTGAAATATCAATAAGAGTTATTTTTGAGCTATCAAAGTTATTGTGAAAAAAGTAAGATTACCAACAGACTGGAACCCAAATCTTAATACTTAAACCAAACATTAAAATTTCAGTGGTAACTGCTTATGGTTCTGTAAACTGTGGTTTTCTGAGTTCCTGATGATAGTCTCTTCTCAGAGACAACATACATAATGGTGAAATAGTGGCACAGAAAAAGAAAAATCTAGAGGCATTTGGACTATAAGACTGCAGCGCTGCATTTCATAGGATTTCCTGCATATAAATTTAACAGAAGCTAATTTTCAGACAGTTTATGATACCAGGACATTTTGTCCCATGAGTTAGGTGCTGCAGAGGGGGAGAAGAAAAGACAAAACCTAGTTTTTAAAGGGTTTCTACCCCTTATGCTTAACTGCTGTGGATCAAAGATCCACAGGAAAAGATCTAAGAATCAGCAGAGTCATGTGCAAATACACTGAGAATAACTCATGGTTGAAATACTCATCCAAATCAAGAGATAAAAGGGGAAACTGTTGAGTGAAAATGTCCCACAACATGCAATTAATGTTCCCAAATAAGAGTGTATTCTGAAGGACTCAGATGGTCAGGACAAGGTGGTATGTGCTGCCATAGATTAAAAAAAAAATATTAAAAAATAAATAAATAAAAAAATTCTATTATCTTCTGATCCTGTACCATGAAATGCTTAAAACCACCTTTGAAAGAGCGGTTGTCCACTGTTTGAACTATCAATCCTTCTCCAGAACTGGGCTTGAGAAACACAGTGCATATGCATCATGAATTTAGTCACTTGGACAAAATAATCTTAAATTTCTTAAGTTTCCCATTACCTTCAACTGGCTTTACTTGGGACACTTTGGTAGTTCCACATTTAGGAGATCGATCTGACAAATGGATTGCTGAATGTTTCCCGTCAAATTCAAGGATGACTACTTAACTTTAAAATGTCCTTTGACAGAGGAACTAACGAGGCTAGTGTTGGGGCACCTTTTGGAGGAATTTATAAGCCAGAAAACTTTCTTTACCAGAAAAAGAAAATCCTTAGGAAAGTAGTTGGTTTTGTTTATTATTTGCACAAATATGAAACCAGATCAAGCTCTTCACCTCAGGAACTTGCCAGCTTCACTCTACTCAAATTATGGATGAAAACACAGAGCCCTGGTTTCAAAAACCAAAAGTGATCTGAAAACCAACACTGATTAAGTTCATTCTGGATAGGAAACAGTAGATGGTTCTATTACTAGTCATGAACAGACTGGAGCTAAGGAATAGTTAGTGGCAACCTTTGTCCATCATGGTGGGCAAAACACTGAAATGGGACAGACAATAAAACCTGTTGCTCTCTTCAGCAGAGCATGCTGTGTGACATAGCTTAATGTCAGCAATTTAACTGACAGACAGAAGGAAAGAAAAGACTAGTAGTAACACTTACGAAAGGTGAGTTTTTTAGTGTCCATCAGTTTCAATAACAAAATACTCAGAAAAAGACAAGCACTAATGCTCTTAATGCCATGTCACCCCCAAGCTGTGCATATCCCAATTAATTTATCAAGTTCAATAATAAAAGTTATTCTATGAGTAATGCACAAAATCACTGAAATTCATTTCAGTTCTTGATGCAATCCCCACTAGTTACATGAGCTCAACACTCAAAATAATCATTATGTTTTATAGTATAATCAACCATTAATAGAACTAATATATTTGGAGTGACATAATACATTTTAATCATTGTTACAAAATATATAACCAAAATAATACAATATTTAATGACCAGCCCATTTCAGCTGATATTACATTTGTTTTCTCTTTCAGTGGGTTTTTTGCTTGTTTGTTTGTTGGGTGTTGTCCTGGGTTCAGCAGTAGCAGTTATTTTTCTCCTTCTTAGTAGCTAGGGCAGTGCTATGTTTTGCTTTTTTGGCCTGGGAACAGTGCTGATAACGCCTATGTTTTTAGTTGCTGCTCAAATGTTTGGTCTGACCAAGGACTTTCTGAGCCTCATGCTCTGCCAGGGAGGAGGGGAGGCTGGGAGGAAGCAGAGACAGGACGCCTGACCCAAACTGACCAGAGAGGTATTCCATACCACAGCACGTCATGTCTAGGAGGTAACGGAAAGTTACCTGGAAGGGAGGGACTGCAGGGCTGGAGTTGGTATCGGTCGGTGCTCTGCTGGGGGGAGTGGGGCGAGTTATTGGTCGGCTGGTTTTGAGGTGTTGTATTCTTTCCTCTTGTTATTTCCTTTAGCATTATTATTATTGGTGGTAGCAGTAGTGATTTGTGTTATACCTTAGTTACTGGGCTGTTCTTAACTCGCGGGAGTTGCATTCTTTTCGATTCTCCTCTCTGTCCCTCCAGGAGCAGGGGGAGGGCAAGAAGGGGGGGCAGTGAGTGAATGAGGTTTGTGGTTGGGTTTAAACCATGACAGTTCTTTTTTGTTCTTAGGAAATGAAAAAAAATAGAGATCTATCTATAATTTTTAAAAAGGCTTCTTCTATTGTGGCCAACATTTGACATGAGAAACGAATGCTTGAGAAATGAGCAAATTACTAACAGCCTACCAATGTTAATATACCATTTTTAAGCTTGTCTGATAATATGGATTTAAGTATTAAATATCTTACACCACTAAAAAATACACTGTCAAAGGAATTATGTATCAGAGAAATTGGTCCACTGTTGCTTGATGTCAGGCTTTTCCCTTCCTAAGCCTATCCTAAGTTTTCTCCCCAAGTCATTATCTTTATTACACAAACCTAACAAAATTGACTTCAGATCTTACAATAAAGAAGAGTGTAAAGAAACATTAATAATTTACAAAAGCACTTGTCTCTGTCCTTGTAAAGGGTCCTTCAATGCTGAACATATTAACGAACAACTTCATTACAGTCCAAAGTTCTGAAATTTTATTGGGTCTCATTAAGCATCTGTTTCATAAGGGATAACTAAATGGAATGTTTGTAACAGCACCAAAACGTATTATAGGATGACACTTGAGACTTGTTTCTATGCAGTGCAAGCATTTTGCTCTGCACAAGATCTTTGCTGCTTTAAAGAAGGAATAATGAATTGTGCTGTTTCTAAAAATGTTACAGCAGTACAGATTAATACAGTAGAACCAATAAATAATTTTATGAAGTCATAAAATGAAAATAACAGCCTATTCTTCACTGATATTTTAACAAGCAACTTCTAAAAGAAAAAAAAAAATAAAATTACAAAGGAATTTCAGAATAACACCAGACTCTTATACCTGGAGCTAAACCCAGGAAAATTATGCAGACCTCCTTTTTACTTAACTGATATTAAGGATCACCCTGGGAAAGGTGTGTGGCAGTTTGCATTTTATGTTTTCAGTGAGCGGTGATCCCCACAGCATTTTTGTTCAACTAAAAGCAGCCACCTAAAATCAATCCATCAAAATAGTAATATAATCCATTCCTTAGATAGTGTTACTTACCGCATTAATTATATCCAGCAGATCTAGAAAAACAAGCAACAGTTGCTGCTAACTAAAAACCAAGGTTGAAATTTAAAACTAACAATATTTTTCAACTTTAAGAAATCTTGTTATATTTATCTACAGATATTTGTGAAATGCTGATCCATAACAATGCCATCTTACAAAACCTCCATAAAGAAATGTATCAAATGAAGACCTTTAAAGCAAACTGTGATTTCTATTTTGTTTACATGGAAATAAAATGGTCAAGGATCATCAATTAACTTAACCTCAAAACACTTATGTACATAACATTAAAGCAATGAATATGTCTGTTTTATCAAAAATTGAATCACAATGCCTTAATAAATATAAAAATTTATTATTAAAAATATAATCTACCTTTAGAAGAAAAGAAGATCCATCCACTTTTGCTTTTCCTACCAGCTGGCAAGTGAGATCAAAGAACAGCATTGGCTGAACATGAGACAGTTTTACTACAGGTTCAGAGATAGAAAGATTACTGGCTGCCCAAACACGTAAATCTTCTACTGTTTTGTGTTCTTCATCCACGAAACTGTACCCTTTGCTAGAGGTTCGAGGAACTATTGGCGCTCCTACAGTTCCATCAAATGTCAAGGATGCAAATCCTCCACTGGTAATTCCCTGCATCTGTCCATTGTATTCCCTGATCTGTAACAACATATGAAGAAAAAAAGAAAATTATTACATTGCATTGAAATATACATACATTTGTTTTATCACATGCATGAAGAATGGACAATTGATCACTTTTGTTCCCAGTGCTATTAGGAGAATGAAATCAAAATAAAAATGTAATAAAAAAAGGAAATTAACAGTAACAAGAAAACAAAGTGAATAAGCAGAAAATACAGTCTAACATTAAAGATTTTTTTTTTTTCCTAAGAGGAAGACTACCTGTAAATATACAGCATCGGTAGAGAGCATTCACGTATCTCACAATGTTTGTGTGGGGAACACATCAGGATTGCTTTTACAGGTGGGAAAACTGAAGGACAATTTTTAGGGGTCATACAGCAGAGTGATGGCAGAGCAAAGTTATTATGGATTCCTCTTTTCTGCCTCTCACAATAGCCCCATTTCCTGATATTATGGAACTGAAAAAGAAAATATCAGTCTAGGAGGGATTTTTTTTCCCTATAAAGTAAGCAGTTACCAGCTTTCACACATTGAATTATGAATACATCTCTCACAATTACTCTTACATCTACTACTCTGCACATGGCAGATCCCCTCTATCCTGATTTAGTTGTGTACCTGCTACCATATAAAACACGGTGTTTAAAGTCTGAAGAGTTTCTTCAAGGACCTAGTTTAATCTTCCTGTTCCCTGTACTTATATGAAAGCACTGCAGGATATATATATATATGCCTATATATATATATATATATATATATATATATCACTGCAGGATATATATATATATGCCTATATATATATATCACTGCAGGATATATATATATGCCTATATATATATAGGCAACCATCAGAAATCTCAAACTGACTGTTTTGATCCATCTCCCTTTAATTAAAATTTACTCACCAAAAAACCAACAAGACTTCTCCATATAGCACTTGTGAGACAATACAGATTAGGATTCCTAGTGCTCAATTTTCAAATGCTTGAAAATCTACTGATTTAAAAAAGCAGAATCTGAAATATGTGACAGAAGTTCTAAACAGCAATATTTTTTACCAAAAAATTGCCAGTTATTTAGGCCTACATTTTATAGGCACACTTAAATTTAAAAAGCAAATCAAGTATTCCTTGGAAAATCATAAACAAAGTTCAGTCCTGGTGACAGGAATTCCTTTAACCCCTGCTACTTTAACATAATGCATAAATGCATTAAAGACCATCTCTAGGACAAACTTTCATTTACTTAAGCTTTCTCCAGACCTGAATAATGGAACGCATTAATTCACAGAATCATAAAATTACAGAATAGTTTGAGTTGGAAGGGGCCTTAAAGAGCATCATAAATGATTTTGAAATTTTATTAAGCTAAGGAAAAAGAGCTAATCTAAGACTTTTCTATATGATGACAACTCCCCCTCAGTAGATTTTATGTCATTTCTAGAAGGCTTGGGGATTCTTTCAAAATAGATGGACTGGGGGGAAAAGCTCATCTTTGAATATCAAACAAATGCCTCGTAGAACAACATATATTGAGCTAGTGTACACATTCTTATATTAAGAAGAAAGACTTCCTAAAATAAATTTTACTACTGATTTGTGTATCAGTAATTCAAGACAATATTTTGAATTATGATTCCATTAAACTTAAACTTGACTATTATTTATACATATAAAATTATTTCAAGACGTCAAGTTGTGTTGTGGCTTGCTTTGGGGTTTTCTTTTTGTTCATCTGTTTTTTGAATTATTTTATCATCTGAAATTCAATGTCCAAGCTTCTATTCCAATGTGAGTATACATTCAGCTGAAGACCTCATTGTAAGGTATCTTTTACCTAAGCAGAAGTCAAAATATATACTTCACCAGCTGAAACAATTTTTGTTCTGATAATCATTTAAAAAAAAAAACAGTAAATATTGTGATACTGCTTTAGTAACATTCCTCAGAGGAAGCAGAATAGTGTATCTGAGAAAATTCTAGTAAAGTAAAAAACTAACGATTTGGAATATTTCCTACATCTTTAAGACATGACAAAACCTAGAGGATTAAGACTTGCAATTGCTGCAGAGATTGTATTATACTGAGGATGTCATGCAATAGTTTATAGTAAGAAGTCACTGCTTTGGTCTTCATTCTCAAAGTGTTCTAGATGAGTCATACATCTCCATAATGCTGAGTATTTGGGAAAAAGACCCACCAAAACACATTCTAGATAATGACTGTATCAGACAACTAGTGCATGCTGAAAAAGACGAACACCTGAACAAGAATGTGCTTCACTTTTCCCTGAATCTCAAACATTAAAACGGAAATCAAATACCAATTCACTTCACTGAGAGTGAGGAAATAAATTTCTGTCTGTGAATCACCCAGAGGTAATAAGGAATATTAGAGAAAAGCCAATGAGGAAATTAACAATTCTATCATCATGGCAGGGTTCGACTAATACAAGAAAGCCAGAATATATGTCAAAACTCCCAAGTCAAGTGAGGATACAGTACTGCAGGTTTAGTCAGCACCAGCAGGTTGCCTCATCCCTCTCTTTAGTAGCTTAAACATTAGGCACTGAGTCTTAAGATATTAAGAGCATCCACAGTTAACTACAGAAGAAAAAATGTCCCAAGAAAACTCCACTTGAGACAACTCCTTTGCCATGAAGATAGAGGGGGCTAGACAATCAGATCACAGGCTTAGCTTTTACACTGTTGGTTAGGGGGATCCCCCCACTGTCATCTCTGCAGAGATGACAGATTGTGGCTGAAAGCCCAAATACGGTACCGCAAATCACTAAGTACTATAATTCAGAAGAAATCATCATAAGAAGTCATAAAAATGCACTTCAAGGAATATTAACTGTAATTTAATTAAAACTGGGTAATCTTTCAGTTCCATTACTAAGACACTTAAAATTTTAATTCTCTGCAACAAACACTGGGCAAATAAAATTATTCTCCACCAGAGTGATCCCAACAGAATCCTCTCCATTAAGTTTGTATTAGCCCTGAACCATCGGACATTGCCAACACCTGTGTTACTAGGAAGAGAAGATACTCATTAGGAGCTAAGAGTGTAGCTGAGAGCAGTCATTTTTAAAATGTGTTTGCTATCAATCTTCTTGGAAGATTCTGAAAAGCATATCTGGGACAGAGATATGTGAATTCATGCTGTAAGGACTATATGTATTTCTGTCCTCACTGGTAAGCATAGCTCTGGAAGGCTGTAGCCTCTAATACCCTCAATTGCTGCCCATTCAGCAAGTTAAGAGAAGTGGATAAGGCCTGAAGACAAAAGAAGAGAATTAAGAAGGAACTGCATACAGTGTAATTAAAACTCTAATTAGACTTTTTCTTTTTTTCTTTTTCCTCTTTTTTTTTCTTTTAAAATGAAAACTGTGTAGCACAGAAGTCACAAATGCTATGCTGGTGCAAGAGAGAAAGAGGTCACTCACTTCCAGTTCACTCTCAACAGTTGGCACCAGGCTTCTACGTCAGATTTTTACCTGCTCAGATCAGATACGAAAACTCCCAAAGTAGCTGTTTTTTAGCCTGGAGTGAATGAAGATATTCTCATCCAGAAAAAGACAACTTAGTAACTTCAGATCATTCTAACTTAGAAAGATAATTAAACAAGCTATCAGTTCATGCATCTGAGGAGATACAGATTGTGGGTAGCTGGAGGTCAGTTAGGGCTGGAAACCACTTAAAACAGCTCAGATGCAATGAAAAAGTGTATGTGGGAGGGAACTGACAAACCTGCCTTTAAATAATGAAATATCACCTTGGAGAATGAAGAAGTACCAACTGACAGGAATTTTAGAATAATGTCCTCAAAAATGTGATGCCAAATCAGAACGGTTAAGTTCCTTACATATGCTATGTCCATAAGTTTCCCTAATAAGTTTATATTAAAAGAGTGGAGTTGAGACACTACTATGTCTGCATAAGAGAGTGCACACATAACTTCTATGACAGTGATCCTCTTTGTTTTTTTAACCTGTTCTTTCCCCTTCAAAACCCCCCCCCCCCCCAAAAACAAAACAGTGTTAACCTACCACAGACATACAATGTTTCAATTCTTTTAATCTGGCTCCTTTTTACTTTCTCCTTTTGCACACATATAAACTTTGTATTTTTATTTAAGAAGCAACAAACATGTTTCTATCTCTACTGAATTTCAGAAACAGTATCTGTGTAACACCCTTCTGGATAAAGAGATAATTTAAAATTTAGCATAAGACTCTCTCATCTGAAGTCAAATCAATGGACTCCCAAGACTAACCACACATCTCAGGTACTGATTAGCAACACAAGCTTCAAAATCTAAATATAGCTTAATTCTACTCTATACATAAAGATGACCTTAAAGAACCTTTATACTAACCCAAAACAGGTTAATTTCTCCCTCCATTGTAAATATTTATAATATGCACAAATAACTGAATACTGTTTCTGAATCTTAACTTCTTTTTCAATAATCTCAGTGGTACAAATCTCAATAACTGGCTAAATCTTAGCACTTCTTACATTTATTGTCATGGGGTTTTCTTTGCTCTCCCGCTATGGCATATCAAAGTGTACATGCTTAGCACTATTGATCTTTACTGCTTTCATCATCCTTTTGTACAATCCTCAATTTCCTTGATCTCTTAGCAATTTCTTTTTCCCATCTGGCTTCTTTCAGGATGTTTGCTTATTTCTGTTATAATTATCTTAAGCAAAAATAAAATACATAATTGTATACAGTTATCTTGCAAATTAATATGTAACACGTAAAATCATGTCTTTGGTACTATTCTGCTCCTCTTTAAGTACAGTCAAGCATTATAAGACTTCCGTTCAGCCTGTGTAGCATGGTCCCTCCTCCCTATACAGTTGCAGCAGGCTTAAGAACAACATCCAGCAAAAGCAGGACTAAAGCTATAAACACTGTTTCCTTCATGGCCTTTGATACAAGTAAGTAAGGTCAGACAGGAAAAGACCAAAGCAGCAACCAGACATTGTACACTAAACAACCCCAGATAAGCTGTTTAATCAATCGCTTCATCTAATGTCTCCATGTGATAATTTCAGTACATGAAAAAATATTTTTACAGTCCTCTCAATGCAACAAACAAGCACACAACCCCCCCCCCCCCCCATCCTAGTACATACCTTTATTCTATGAAATCGGACAATATCTCCAACTTTGTAGATTTTTGGTAGGGAATCCGGATTTCCACTGAAAAGAGAGCATGTTAACTTCGCATTTGATGGGTCCACAAGTGTTACAACTGAGCAGAAATCTGTAAAAGATAAAAGTGAATAAATTATAGGTATTACGGAGTTCTTAATACACAGATATTAAACATGGGATAAGCAGCCATATGGCCACTTTTTTCTGCTATGACTTCCAAAGTCAATTTAGTCACAATAGCGTAACAACTGAAGTGCGGTCCATCTGAAAATGAAATAGGTGATTAAGCACAGGTCTGTGAGCCAGGAACACATAAAACTTTTCCTTCTGTCTGCAACAGGCATGCAATTTTTTCAGGTTTCAATTTCTTCCTCTATAAAATAGGGAGCATATATACAATCTTGTACAATCCTGGTCTCCTGAAGAGGTAATGAGTTCTGCAAATTCTAAAAGCAAATTAAAGCATAAATGACTCATCTTTCCCTTTTAACAAAATATGCAAGATATGTACTCCACGGATACAGCCCACAGCAGTAGTCAAAGTACCATACGAATCTGAAATGCGCCCTTAACAAAAGGGCTGAGGTAACGGAGGAACCCACACTGGAGAAGAGGACATCACAAAGAAAGGTGCAGGCGGGGGAAAGAGTAAGGAGCAAGTACATGCTAACCCCAACCTCCTGCACCACCGTTTGCTACCCTGAGAGACACAGGGTAACCTACAACAGTAACACTGGAAGTGGAGATGAGGAAGAGGGAAGGAGAGGTGCCTAGAGTCAAGCTGAGCCTGAGAGAGGTGGAGGGAAGTTGTTTTCCCTTAGTGTAAAACTATTTCTCTTTTTTGTTTCTCAATATCTGAACCAGTTATGAAATGTTTAACTGGAAATAAATAAAATTACCCATGTCAAATCTATTTTGGCTGTGACAAGCACCTTTTCAATGCTCAAAAATTAAAACCATAAACAAATAACCCCCACAACTTCCCTTAGCTGTAATTCTATAAGGCAGTCCATGATAATGACAGTAAACCAGAGTTAACATATCTGGGAACTGAACAAAGGTATGACAGTGCCAAAACAAATTCAATAAAATCTCCATCATGCATTTTATAAAGATACAGACACATAAACAGTTGCCAGACGGTTTTGAAAGAGAATACTGGCAGCCTACTACAACTGACAGATTTGCCTTGAATAAAAACTACAGGAAGGCAATCAAAAGAAGACAATTGTTATATGTGTTATATAAATTTTGTGAACAGATTTCCCAACCACAGACAGGTTAGACTGGATGAAAATACATGCTTGTATGTGCACTGCCTAAGCCTTCAAAAGAAATACTCTGCCACTTCCAGCAAATACATTCTTAAGTTTTACTACCAGTTAAAAGTTTAAATTTACCAACAATTTGAGTGACTGAACTGTTGAAAGAAGAAATCAAGTGAAGGCTTACCAAGAAAAATAAAACTACTATTCCTACAGATAGAAAAACCTCTAATATTTCTATAAAACCACTACTCTTCTTCACAAGATTTTTACACAGACTCAATAATGTTAAATTCTCACCCGTTGCACTCAGGAGTTACTAAGTGTCGCTCTTTAGCATGCTTACACCAAAGGCACAAGGTCAAGTGTCATACAGCACCTATTCTGATGTTCTATGCTAGGATTAGCAGACATGAATAGAGTCTAGCCAGTGGCTCACAAAACTGCAAGTATTTACTACTGTAATCCAGAGATGAACTGGTGTATTTCTTTGGGTATGAGTTCTAAAGGTTAACGTAACAGGTCAGCTGAAAAGCAATATGAACGAAATGAGCAATTAAGTATTAAAAAAAACCCCATGTAAGTTCATAGATTTAAAATCCTTTCAGGATACGGGATAACATGTTACAGTTTCTGTGATTTTTGCCTTCCATTCTCAACTACCACCTCAAAAAATCATTCTACAATATTTCTAATTAAAATAAAGCTGTTAAAGCATAAAGACTAATTTTCTTCTAAAGAAATCCTCATCCAGCAAGTCCTTTCTGAAGGTTAAAAAATTAAAAGCTACTTGTCTTTCCTTCTCTAGCTGGAAGGTGAAAATTGCTTTTTGCTTTCCATACAGCATTATAGTTCAGTGCTTGAATTCACTTTTCTGCACAAATAATGACTCAAACTCTAAACAGAATTGCAGAATTTAAATAATATCCCAGTGTTACACAAAACAATATAATAAAATGTCATTGGTCAAACTTTCATTTTTTTCACGATATACTTTCCAATGATGCAAATCCCTTCAGTTACTCAGCTAAAAAAAAAATAAAATTATAAAAGTTTACATACTGGAGTCAATTTTCCTTTAGTAGGTAAGCTTACTTCACTCATTATCTTTTCCTGTTGTGGTTTAAGCCCAGCTGGTAACTCAGAACCATGAAGCCACTTGCCCACTCCCCTCCTTTTCCCCTCACCCCCTCCAGGCAGGATGGGGAGGAGAGTCAAAAGAATGTAAACCCCATGGGCTGAGATAAGAACAATCCAATAACTAAAGTATAGTATAAAACTGCTACTACTATCACTAATAATAATAAGTAAAATAACAAGTGGAGAGAATGTAAAACTAAAAAGAAAAGGGAAAAAAAAACCCACCCTCAATAAACAGCAGTGATGCACAACACAATTGCTCACCACCTGCTGACCAATCACAGAATCACAGAATCCCAAGGGTTGGAAGGGACCTAAAAAGATCATCTAGTCCAACCCCCCTGCAAGAGCAGGGTAACCTACAGTACATCACACAGGAACTTGTCCAGGCGGGCCTTGAATATCTCCAGTGTAGGAGACTCCACAACCCCCCTGGGCAACCTGTTCCAGTGCTCTGTCACTCTTACAGTAAAGAAGTTCTTCCTGATGTTAACGTGGAACTTCCTATGTTCCAGTTTACACCCATTGCCCCTTGTCCTATCACTGGATATCACTGAAAAAAGCCTAGCTCCATCATCCTGACACCTACCCTTTACATATTTGTAAACATTGATGAGGTCACCCCTCAGTCTCCTCTTTTGCAAGCTAAAGAGACCCAGCTCCCTCAGCCTCTCCTCATAAGGGAGATGTTCCACTCCCTTAATCATCTTTGTGGCTCTGTGCTGGACTCCTTCAAGCAATTCCCTGTCCTTCTTGAACAGAGGGGCCCAGAACTGGACGCAATATTCCAGATGCGGCCAATACCCAGTCCGACCCGAACAACAGTCTGGACCTTACAGGCAACTCCCCGCAGTTTATATACCAGGCATGACGTGCTGTGGCGTGGAATACTCCTTTGGCTAGTTTAGCTCAGGTGTCCTTGTCTCTGCTTCCTCCTGGCTTCTTGTGCCCTTCCTCACTGGCAGAGCACGAGACTGAAAAGTCCTTGATCAGGGTAAGGGCCACTGAACAACAATTAAACATCATTATGTTAGCTTTTCAGACTAAATTCAAAAACAGCACTGCACCAGCTACTAAGAAGGAGAAAAATAACTGTTATAGCTGAACCCAGGACATTTCCTACAGAAGGGAAATGCTACCACTGGTAATTTTGACTTCCAATAATCTGTGTTAAAAATATGACACAATGGATGCATGGTTCAGCAAATTTATATAAAAGACAGTTTTTACTTTCATACTAGACTGACTCAGTAAAAGCACTGGTTTTAGGCTGGCAATATACAGAATGCCAAAATGCACCTACCATTTGTTTGGATTTTTTTAAATATACTGAATTATTCTAAAGAGGTATTCCCACTCAGGCTTAAGATTAACATCACATGAGGGACTACCAGCAATGGGCAGCTATCTGTAAGGATACTTGTAACACTTCAGAAATGGCATTATATCTCATTAAAAAAAAAAAACCCAGAACTATTCAGAGAAGCAGTTTTTTTAGAAAAAAATTTATGCAACAACAGGAATTCATTATTACTGCAAGGACTATCTTTAAAAAAAGTATCAATAAAATTCCAAGTCAAGACAGAAGAATGTTACATTAACTACATGGAGAATGCTGATCTCCAAACTCCTAGGTCCTCACTGTAGTTTGAAATATCAATGTTCTGTATCCCCATAACAGACATTGAGAAAGTAAAGTTTCCTCCACTGTGATGATGATTTAAGTTCATCCTTCAGATGATAGCTTTCTTTTTATAAATATCATAGCATTTCCAGTCTTTTATGGACTCAGGTAAGTCATCAGCATGCTTAGAAAGTCAGCATCTCTTCACAGTGTAGACACACACACATACATATATTACAAAAACAAAACAGCAAAATCCCCAAAACACATGGATTCACAAATCTATTTTTCAGTCCTTGTAAGAAAACCAGAATTGCTACAAAGGCTTTCCAGACTAGTAGTTACTGATTTTGTAGGAAGGCCTTTAATATTTACTGATTAAACATTTATTTTAGTTTTATTCAGCAATTCCTAACAAAGATGCTTATACAAATTTTTAAGGTACAGAGCATCAGTCTGATTATGACTCTTTTCGGACAATCACATATGTATTTCTGACTAACCTTTAAGTGAAAACCCACTATTCTGAATCAATAACTCACCCCTGCAAATAGAAAAAAAGGTTTTTGGCCATGTGTTGTCAATGAGGGACTCAACTAGAGATTGCCTTCTGTTTCTTTTATTTCAATGCACATAAACCAGAGAGATTTGTGTAGCTAGGTGGAGGTTTCTCCAGGAAAACAGATTTTTACTCTTATGCCTTATTGTTAACCAGCAGCAAGGACTCTTCTTGCCATAATTCCTCCCTGTATTATATAAAACACTGTCTATTATCTGCAGGAAAAAGAGACAGATTTGGAGAAGCAGTAGCATAACATTGCAATGTCCCCAAAGTTTCATGGTCAAGCACGTAATCTTTATAATTGGATGCTACAAAAAGGCCAAAGATCTTTTTCTTTTATATTTGCTGGTTTTACTCAGACTAAATACTTGACATGTCCTTGAGAGGGGAGAGAGAAAAGAATCACCTTTGTTTCAAAATTTAAAATATCTGAGACTTTTAAACTATTTGGGAAGGAAAGCTAACACATAATTTTGAACACTTCCAACCGACCTTCCAGCAGACAGAAACCCATCTGTCTGTTGTACCACGCAGGACATGAAGCATGTCCTTGGACAGTTTTTAGAACACATAAAATTCTTATGTATAGACATTCCAAACTAAACGGAGCAGCTGTCCTGGGTTCAGCAGTAGCAGTCATTTTTCCTCCTTCTTAGTAGCTGGTGCAGTGCTGTTTTTGACTTTCAGCCTGGGAACAACACTGATAACACCAATGTTTTTAGTTGTCGCTCAGTAATGTTCACTCTGACCAAGGACTTTCTGAGTCTCATGCTCTGCCAGGGAGGAGGGGAAGCTGGGAGGAAGCAGAGACAGGACACCTGACCCAAACTAGCCAAAGAGGTATTCCATACCAGAGCACGTCATGCCCACTACATAAACTGGGGGCAGTTACCTAGAAGGGCTAGACCACTGCTTAGTCAGGCTGGGTATCGGTCAGTGGGTGGTGAGCAGTTGTATTCTCTTCCCTTGTTATTTCCCTTATCATTATTATTACTGGTGGTAGCAGTAGTGGTTTTGTGTTATACCTTAGTTACTGGACTGTTCTTATCTCAACCCATGGGAGTTACATTCTTTCCATTCCCCTCGCCGTCCCTCCAGGAGCGAGCAGCTGTGTGGTTCTTGGTTGCTGGCAGGGCTTAAACCACAACAGCAGCTGAAGCATGCTCAGTTAAAATAAGTTTCTTTGGAATACTTGATAATTTATTATCATACTGAAAATTTATTTCATCCACCGGTGTCTTAACTTTTGTCTAATGAAATAATAGTAATCAAAATGATGAATAATTAATTATAGATTACATAAACTGACAAGGCTAAATTAGGGTACCATTTGGCTTCAGTGCGAACACAGTGCGGAACTTCAGCATTAAGCTTTAATATATGTAAGAAAGAGCAATATTTCATATCTAGGTGCATGTCTACCTAGGGAATAAAGGCCTGTGGAGGATTGGCTTGTCGAAAAAAGGTCAAAGGTCACGCTCCCATCAACGAGCTGAAACAAGACATCTGTGTAGAACATGATGCAAACCTCTCACGCCAGATAATGAGGAAATGAAGGACACCGGCAAACAGCAACAAACTATGACCAATCACAGCCAAGGCCACTAAGTGATAAGTGCATGAGAAGGAGGATGGTGGGGGGGTGCACGGTGTAGCTGCAAAAATGTAGAAGCTACAAACCAATGATCTTGTAACATGTAAAAGCTGTAAGCCAATGATCTCTCTGTAACCAAACTATAAACATGCAAGCAAGGTATATAAGTATCCATCTGCTTAGCAATAAACGAGACTTGTCGATCATCATCGGATGAGCTCGTCTCCCGGCGATTCCCACAAAGGCCCATATGGATTAAGTACAGTGACTCCCCTGCCCATGCTTCCAGCAGGTGCCATCTTAAAGCTATATGATTCTATTAACACAGAGTCAGAAAAAGAATGTGTTAGCACAAGATTGTGCCAGATGTAAGGAGACTACAGAATTTTCTGACAAGAGACATTTCATGGCCTGACAGTTCAGAACAATCACTGAACATTTTGCAACCTCTCAAGCAGACATAATTCTGGATTTGGGGGGGGGGGGGGAAGGAAAAAAAAAAGGCAGAAAACCCACAAAACCAACCAAATCCAAAACTCTGAAATAGTTAACTGAGTAGTGAATAATTCTAAAACCCCAAATTAAAACTGTTCTAGAAATTTTCATGATAAAATAGAATCACAACTACCTTCATAAATAAGAAACTTTTGAAATTGTGTCCTTGATCTCCACTGATTCTGTTGTGTTAGCTTTTTTTAATACTACCAACTGAAAATACATAGATATATTAGAAAGATATATAGTTATTAATGAGATCTAGGCAAGAACTAGTCGTTAAGTAAATCATTTTCCCTATTAAATGTCTACTACTTATGAAACTGAAGCAATTAACTTGCCAAATAACTCAGTTGCAAAAATCTGTCCTAGCTGTTTCAGAGACATACTACCTTGAAAATCAGTGCATTTAACTTTATTGTTTCTACACATATGGAAAGAATGGCTGTCTTACTAATTTCCAGCAATCAGAGCTTCTCTAAGTAAGATGTTAAAAGTCCTCATGTCCCCAGAGTCTTGTTAAAGCAGCTGGACAAATGAGAGATCTAGACCACATGATCCTTCAGGAACTCAAAGAGTAAAACTAGTGCTTTCTACATTTGATTTATTTTCTTCTTACCTTTCTTATTGTCAGCAATGTGAACAAAAAAAACCCAAAAAAACAAACAAACAAAAAACCCTTTAAATATGTCTGTGGGTTTTTGTTCACTTCTTTCCTTTTAAGCCCAGGTTTTAAACCTGCAATATTTTACAAGAGGAAAGTACCACTCTTCACCACTAGCAATATCCTGAATTACTACAGATAAAGCTAATCTTTTCAGGACCTTATAAACACAGCTAAGAAATCTTTTACAATTGCAGGCTGGGAATATCAGTGACTGCTCAAATTCTTAAGTAAATAAATATATTGTATATATTTATATACTAACTACTGTAAGACTGACAGCATTTGAACAGATTTAGCATAAGCAAGCAATCACTAGACATCAGCACAAAATGGAAATTTTGAGAAGCTCACTACAGTGACAGATGTGTTGCTTGACAGCCTGTGCAGAAAAGACCAAATAGAGTAACTTAATATTGAAATAATTTACCAATATTTTACATTAAAACCAAAATATTGATTTCTACTGTGTACATGTCTAGACTAGCACCTTTACAATGAAGTCTTTTACAAATTTTAGTGGCACATCAGGCAGGAAAGAATATCTGTGATGAAATCTCCCACCCAAAGGAAGGGTTTCGTAAAGTTTTTGGTTATTCCATTTGAGAAGACATAAAGACTGTCTGTTATTATTGTTCTAAGCTAAAGAAATTTTTAATTCCATTAACAATCATATCTTCACAAGGAACTTGTTTCTCAAGATTTTTCATAAGATTTATCATTTTATTGTAACCCAAAGAATAGAAAGCCTGAAATACCCAGACAGTCCCAGCATGTGTGCTGGGTTGCCCTTGTCTGGATGCCTGGTGCCCACCCAGATGCTCTCTCAATCCACCTCCTCGACAGGACAGGGGGAGAAAACAAGACAAAAAAGTTCATGGGTTGAGATAAAGACAGGTTTCCAACATGGGCAGAACAGACTTGACTTGGGGAACACTGATTTAACTAGTTGCCAATAAAAATAGGTAGGATGGTGAGAAACGAGGATTAAAACACTTATTCCCCCCATTCCTTTTTCCCAGGCTCAACTTCAGTTCTTCATATCCTACATCTCTTCTTCCCTCAGGTGGTACAGGGGAAAAAGGGAATATGGGGTTATGGCCAGTCCACAACAGCTCCTCTTCACTCCTATACCTTCCTTCTCACACTCTTTTGCAAAAGCTGCAGTGTAGATCAACCTCCTTATAAATCTCCTGAGGCTGCAGGGGAATCTCTGCTCCTGCACAGCTGCAACTTCTCCCCTTCTTCTCCAGCTTTGGTGTCACTGGGCTGTTCCTTTCACATTTTCCCTCACTTCTCACTGCAATGCAGTGTTTTGCCCTTTCTCAAATACCCTTTCCCAGAGGCACCAACACCTTGTCCCAGGGTCTCATCCATGCCCTGTGGTGGGTCAGCTGGAGCCAGCTGGAACACAAACCTAGCTGGAGCACAGACAGCTAGCACAACTTGTTTTCCCCTTTTTGATCCTTCTTCATGCCCCACAGCCTTGAATCCTTTTCCTCAAGCCCCCAGCAACCTAACATCACCCATTCACACCTATCTGGGTATCTATCTCTGACCTTCAAAGAGATCCCTCTTTGATTTAATCAATAGTTTTCAAATATTAAATACTTTTATTACTATTACCTCTAAGCTAGCAGCATAACTCAATTTGCTGTACACATGGCAAACATTCACACACTTCTTTTAGTATTTTATGAATGTTCGCACTTCTAATTAGATGCCAGAACACACTTCTCTTTCCAGTCTAAATGCATCGAGTTCCTGCACTTATTTTCACTTACCATTATTCCTCAACTACATCTAGGAATATCTGTTGTATTGTAACATTCATAATCTAAAATATCTGGAAATTGTACTTAAAGATTTGCAATACATTATTTAACAAAACCCTAATGTATCAGTGACTACGTAGAATATTGTAATATTCACTTTAAGTCTTGAGTAAAAAATAACCTCAAACATGCACTGTATTTGCTATAAAAACAGATGGATTGTTACTGGCTCAGTTCCCAACTAATGACTACATCTATTTTTAAATGTTAATGTTTAAATTAGATGATTCCATATTCTTCAGAATACTTTTTATGTTTCAGAGTTATTCTGGGAAACACTACTGCCCTCTCAACACTGAGTAAGAATGTAGAGCAGAAAGTTTTTCTAGGGGCAAGCCTTATCATCTATGATAAACACGAATGGGGACATTTCAACAACAAACTGCATGAGAAGCACAGAACTGCCCTGCTGCAGACACCAGAGCACCGAGTCCAAGTGGTTTGGGTACATGTTTCTTCTGGTGACACAGTCAACACTATGTACAAATGCTGATGAATTTCCCAAAGCTATTAATTAGCTTGTGGATCCAGTTAATCTAATACATTATTGAAAAATCCTATGTTGCTCTGCATAACAACTCTGAATGCTGCCTTCATGTCATCTGACACTTGGAATACCAGAGCCCAGAGAGCTGCACATACTTGTCTTGCCTTTTCTGTGGATGTCAGTCCACACTTGAGTTACAGGTACAGCAAAGCCACACTTTAGCTACAAGTGAGAGCAAATATTTCCTGTCAAAAGGATCTTTCATAGCAGTATACCTGTTCATCTAGAATAATACTACTGCACCAAAAGGAAGCAATTAAGCATGCTCACAATACAGACTGTATCAATATAGTTCAGTTGAACATACTGAAACCAGCACACACACATTTGCACGGACCTCCGAGATGTTTCTTCCACTCATACACTGTAAACTGACTCAAAACCAAGGCTTGAAGATGGCTTCATCATCGAAGTTGAAGTCATTAGCTGAACCTTAGTGTGCATTTGCAGCCCAGAAAGACAACCATATCCTGGGCTGCATCAAAACGAGAGTGACCAGCAGGTCAAAAGAGGTGATCCTGCCCCTCTACTCTGCTCTCATGAGACCTCACCTGGAATATTGTGTGCAGTCCTGGTGTCCTCAACATAAAAAGGACATGGAACTGTTGGAACAAGTGCAGAGGAGGGCCACGAGGATGATCAGAGGACTGGAGCACCTCCTGTATAAAGACAGGCTGAGAAAGTTGGGGCTGTTCAGCCTGGAGAAGAGAAGGCTGTGTGGAGACCTCATAGCAGCCTTCCAGTATCTGAAGGGGGCCTATAGGGATGCTGGGGAGGGACTCCTCATCAGGGACTGTAGTGACAGGACAAGGGGTAACGGGTTAAAACTTAAACAGGGGAAGTTTAGATTGGATATAAGGAGGAAGTTCTTTCCTGTTAGGGTGGTGAGGCACTGGAATAGGTTGCCCAAGGAGGTTGTGAATGCTCCATCCCTGGCAGTGTTCAAAGCCAGGCTGGATGAAGCCTTGAGTGAGATGGTTTAGTGTGAGGTGTCCCTGCCCATGGCAGGGGGTTGGAACTAGATGATCTTAAGGTCCTTTCCAACCCTAAATATTCTATGATTCTATGATTTAGACATAAAAACCAACAGTCACCATCACGATAAAAAAAAAAACAAACAAAAATAAACTATCACATTAAAATGCACAGTAACTTTACAATAAACAGAAAATATTTTGATTAATTTTGAATCTGAGTAAGAAATTCTACTGCTTAATCAAATTCATCAGGGATATCAACTAGCTGTGTACTTACTAAACACCTAGTGAAATAGTATAGTCTTCTAGTAGAACCAGTACAATCAGTAAGTGTTTACAGAGAGAAAAATGATTCAGTTGTTGCACTGCTTCTACATTAAGAAATATGCTAGCAGCACATTTATAGGCTACCATAGCACATCCTGTCAAAATCTCAAGGAAGAATTGCACTTAGTTACACAACAATCCTTTCCCACAAGACAGGTGCAGGGGTTTCGTACATTTTTTTGCACAGGTCCTTTTCCCTGCTTTGTACTGACAGTATTAGCTTGAGAAATACTTTCTTCATTTGCTATCTCCACCAGTGTGCCTAAACCAACTCCGATACCCATTACTTATTTGTTGTTCTGTTTAATGGATGTTAGCTGAGAGCCATGCCTAAAGGATCACCTCAGTTTGTTCTGGTTTATTTATAACAAACATAGTAAGAATAGTTCTGTTTAGAGGAGATTTTAAATCTTTTGTATATAGTACATACCAGTTCCTTTGCTTATATATGGAGGCTTGAAGAATTTTACAATGCCATACAAATTCACTACGGTTCCATCTTTAAGATGATTCAGAGGAGTGTACACATACTTGGGTGCAACAGGCTGGAAAGGTGTGATACAATTGGGGAACAAAAGAAAATATTATTCAAACCTTCTCCCCCAGAATTTTGTCTTTTAAAACCATCCACCCTCAGATATGCTTTATTTGATCATACTTAAAAAAACAAAAGTTATTTCTTTCTATCTTACTTACACTCTCTGAACATAAATATATTTACAGGCAATAAAGCACAAAAAACCCCAGACTTATTGCCATTTCTTTTTGAGACTGCATCTTCCTTACAATAAACTAACCAGTTTAACTCGTGAATAATAAGGATGGAAAGTAATTTTTTCTAGATAGGTAAAGGTTTGTTCCAAACAGTAATCAAAAGTACTGTTAAGACCAGTACCTGAATTCTGATTTTAAATCAAAGGAAGATTCATATTTCCATTTTTTTAAAACACAAGCATGCAACCTTTTTTAGGGTGGTTACCTTTCTAGTTTAAATATTCCTAAACGAACATGCAAACCATTCTGAGACAGAAACTTCAAGTATAGAAAAAGTACTACATTTCCATACTTTATTCTTTTTTCCAGGCACGTTATTTGCAAAATTAAAAGCTAAACAAATGACTGCTGGGATGAGAGTATGGAATAAAATAAACAGGAAAGAAAAAGAATTTTACATTCTCATTTATATGCAGTTAGTCTCACATGGTTTAAAAACATGCTAAATATAAACTCACCACCAGTGCAGTTTTTGAAGCAGCAGTTGTTGTTTGTTTACTGTAAATCTGAACAGGAAAAAAAACAGCAAACTCTCTGATTAAAAAAATGAAGGCATTGCAAACATAACAACATTTGATAACTCTACAGCAAATACAATGCTAAGGCAAACACAAAGCAGCACTACAGGCAGTTTTGCTATGTGAATCACCTCTGAAACTAGTAATATGTCTTTATAATGAAAAAAAAAAAAAACATTTACTCCAATTACACTCAAACAAAGCTACTTTAAACAACACACATTTTCTAAAGCAGAAATGCGCTTAGTTGAATATAGGTCAGGTCACATTAATAGAGTCAGCATCTGAAAGTCAGAGGCCACAAATTTAAAATTGTACTTGCTTAACAGAGAACTTAAATGGATTTAGGTTCTGTACATGTCAATGCTTAGAGCATTAGATCTACTTTTAGTGACTCATTACTCTTCTTTGGGGGAAAAAATATATATTAAAAAAAAAAAAAAGAAGGTTAAGGCAAATTCACCAGAATGGGATAAATTCTATTTAAAGGTAGTTCCTAAGCTTCTAGAGCCATACTTGTAAGCCAGACTTACCTTCAGTGTAAGGTCTTTTAAGGACCCTATTGTGATGATTTGACAATACTAACACCTAACCATCCTATAATGAAAAACACTGGGCTCAGCTGACACCCTGACACAACACTGCTGCCCGCCTGCTTGAAGCAGGGTCCCACTCACAGCTGCATGTTGCCTGTTAGGGATATGGTTTTGCTCTTCACACTCAGCTGCATTTCTGAAGTAAGTTTTATTTTCATTTATTTATTTTAAATAGTTGAGTGAACAGGTAAATTGAGAAAGTGAATCATGCAAAAATTCAGACAATTCGTACTAATTTTAAGCATTCAATGAGTGTGTCAGTAAATTAAGTGCCATAGGCTCCATTCTGTGGTCAGTGACGAGACAGACACCTCCTCAGCCTCCTCAGCACAACCTAGACATTCAGTGAGCTGCACATCTTCCTTCAGATTGTTTGCGAAGATGTGCTGTCAATACTCAGGTTGTGCCAAAATTCAGGTACATTTGGACACATTCACTCAGACTCAGGACATAGCTTTATTATCCAATATCTTCAATGACATATTTTCTCTGCCTTTACAATCAACAGACAATGTCATGAAACAGTCTGCATTACAATCCGAATTAATTTTGTTTCTCATTGAGCTGCATTCCGAGCTTTAATTATCTATAGAGGTAAAAATTCCTTTCTGAACCAAAAAATGTATTTTCTTAAGTGTAAAACTGTCAGACAACAATTATACAAATAGAAGTTCAAACAAAAGGATTTATGTTAATAGGAATTTTTATATGAGATTTCTGTGCTTAAGTTTTCATAATTATTTCTAAGTTTGTTTCAAAATCTGACAGATAGTCCCAAAGGAGTCACCATAAAGCTGTATCGTTTTCCAGTGAAGGTGTGTATTCTTTTTCACTGACTACAGAATCGAGTTCACAGGACTGTCACTGAGAGCTCAGTTCAGTGCTATCATCCTTCTTTGTAACAGCAGTAGACAATTACAGTGATCAAAATTGTGCAACATTTTCTCACCAGATGTCCTTAACTGTTGGGATAATTTTCATAACACATATGAAGTGCTTAAGCCTGCTTAAGTGTTCAACAAAGTTGTTTCAACTCTATTACCATTCCACAACTCTCTCTCTCCACTACAGGTTTCCAAATTTAGAATAATATCCTAAATCCTTTGGTATTTAAGCTTCTGTGATTTTTTTTAAAGTCCTATAACTTTTAAAATACTAATGCTTAGACTTAAAAAGGGTAGCAAATGTCTCTTGAAGCAAAGACACAGTAGCCACAACAAACATGCACTGTTGATTCATTATCACAGGCACAGAAGCAGAACAGGGTATCTCCACTCCCATATCTCAACAGATGGAAGCATTTAAGATGAACAGTACTCATATGAGAATAGTACAAAAAAACTATTTTCCTCCTAAAAAGAGGTGTAATTTTCCTTTAAAAAAAGTTAAGAATCTAGGAATCCCTGTATTTCAAAGGCAAGGAGTAATGATGAGAATTAAAGCAGTACAAACTCATGACAGACCTAAGACCATTCTTGCATCCTCTACCTTGCCTGCATTGTTTCACTGTATTATGCATGAGAACGGCTTAAACAGCTCTAGGGATCTATCTATAAGTCAACTAAGGTCAATTTTCTGAACTCAACAAGTAGAAACTTACCTGGGAGGCCTAAGATAATTTAGCTCTTGCATGGTTAGGGTTATTATAAAATTGGATGCACACACAAATATGTCCCCGTTGTTTCCTGATGAACATGCTGAAATAATCTGCAGCATTTCAGATTCTAATAGATTTGATTATTTTTTCTACTGAAATAGCAACATAAACATTTTGTATCTGCACGAAAAAAAGGTAAAAAAAAAAAAAGTTTGGTACCTACGTACATAAATGGCTGATCCAGATTCTTCAGACACCTCCAGGTGGCAACCATGTCTACCATCCTCTCGTGCTGTAGGCGATTTTGCCAACTTAAATCCTGCAACTACAACGGTGTCCTATGGGGACAGGGTGATAAAAGAGATGATTTCACAGGCTGTATCACATACTCTATTTTAAGAGTATGTGATGTGAAATTTTACCTAAAGTCTCAAGACATTCAAGAAACAAAAATGCTGAACGAATTTTAAACACTGCCTTGAAATTTCTTTATTTAGTTCTTCTACCAGCAGAATTCATCTTTCCAGCCAATGCCAGAAAGTAGGTTTGTGGGGTTTTTTTGGGTTTGTTTGTTTGGTTTTTTTTGGTGGTTTTTTGTTTTGTTTTGGTGGTTTTTTTTTTTTTTTTTTTGTTTTGGTTTGGGCTTTTTTTTTTTCAAATTCTGATAGAATTTTCACACTCTTGATGTTACTGCAACTGAGTGCTAATTTTGACAAGGGCTAGATGGGAAGAGTCATGGCAAATAAAGCAAAAGAATCACTCCCCTTCAAGTATACTCCTATCTGGGTAAGTTTAACTAAGCTAGAGAAGGAATCACACATTGGATCAGCAGTGACAAACATTCTTTTCTCAGAGCTTATTTCCTGAGCCATAGCTGCACTTTGAAGAGACTCTCCTTGTAGTTATTTTCTGGTTTGGCTGGATCACCATCTTCCAATTTCTTCCTTAAGGGCCAAGCAGGTCAATCAATAGGTAGGTTTCTGCTAGCAAACAAGACATTTCTGGCATCACTCCTAAGATTCCAGGGCAAGAAGCAACTGCATTTCCAAATGCACTTTCACTTTGGTATAAAGTTCCTCAGATACTACAAAGTAAACAAGAAAACTATGATTTAAGGAGTAAATAATTCAATGCCTGCAGCAGCTCACTTTTTAGTAGCAACCAATTCAAAAAAAGAAAAAAAAAGGGGGGGGGGGGGGGGGAGAAGATAGAAAATATATTTAGAAGACAGAGATGTTAAGAAAGGTATGTGATCAAAGTGCTGGGAACTCAGATGCAATGCAAAGCTCCTTTATAGTCAGCTCATTTGGTACGAGAACAGTACAGCAGGGCTGTACCAGTATGACCCATTCCCATAAGCATATTAGACTCTGTACCCTATTTCTAGATGACTGCTACCAAAACCTCTTCCATAAGCTTTTACTGAAGGACTCTGTTCATGTGTTCATTTGATTACAAAGAGTCTTCTGATTAAAGTTGACAGTTTTGGCCAAATATTATGCTATGATGGCTCCTTTTTGCTATTTCAGCAATCTGATAATGCTACTCTAAATGATTTAAAATCCAAAACCTTAATGTTTTGTACAAGAAAAAGAAAGGCTGTTAGCTTAAGTGACAGTGATGTATTTAGCTATTAAAGGGTTTTGGAAAAAAAAATACTGCAGAAAATAAATTTAATCAGGCAGTTTAATACATAATGAATCTGCTTTTGGCATGGTGATTTTCAGCTAGTGTCATAAATAGGAATACAATATATGTTTTGATTAAAATATAATATGTTAGATAAGTGTAAGTCATACTCAGAGCTAGTAAGTTAAAATAGGACAAAACAATTACACAACTCAATATTCCTTACGCCTGGAACATACACCCTGCTAATATACACCTCATTCTCTCCAGACAAAAACACACTCAAACACAAGCCTCAGGAAACTCAGCTATTTCGCAGAAACCAGGTGTTAGCACGTGTCTTTCCTTTCACTGTACTGATGCTACTTGCGTTCCTTCAACAGTGGAATCAACCTTCAGCTAAAAAGCTATGCCTTGCTACACGTTATCCCCATTTCAGCATTTGATTAGATTGCAGGCTGCACAAGATGCTGGGACTTGGTTGCTGAGTGAGGATTGGAGCTCTGTACAGATGACTTGTCTTGTTCCCCTGTGTCAGAGGAACTTTAGAATTACACAGACTCAAGCCTTTACACAGGTTGATAATTAATGGAAATGTTTTTTGTTAATAGTATTAGATCACTGGTGATTACTAGTGATGTGTAACATGACATTCAAAAAACACCTGTGAAAGGACTGTGCAATTTCAATGAGGAAAAACCCACTAACCTCAAAGTCTAGTTTTACACATACAAAGAACAGGTATATTCTCAGATCTGTTACAAATTCAGTCAGTTTTGGCAGATTGTAACTTGCAGTTGCTAAACATGCAAAAAAATTACATAATTTGCATAGCACTTTGAGATTTTATGTTTATTAATTTTCAAAATAGATTAGTTTTCACCATCTTTAGCTAAAATGTTCTCTTATAATTGGTTTAGGATCAAAACTATTTACATAAATTGGTGAATTTTCATGTCAAAGGAAGACTACTACATTGCATACATATAGGCGCTAGGATCTGACCAACATTTTTAAACAGCAAGAAGAAATCCCACTCTCCTTATTCAAAAGAAGTGAGAAATAAAGGAAAACCACTATTTTCCCTGATGGTTATTCTGTTACAGAACCAGAAGACTCTCAGGAGAAGGAACAACATGGCTATTCATGTTTTTGGGATGACTTCTCTATCATCCATATTCATGATCCTTTACTTGCTAGGTAAACAGCACTGACAAAAAGAATTGCTTTATTTCAACATTAATGTTAGAAGTAATTTACATAAGCAAGGACTTTGGGGTTTTTCCTCTAGTTCATATTTATATATTTGAACTGATCTATACAAAAACAAGAAGTCAACATACATCTGTGGAAAAAAAATCTTAAAATAAGAAAAAGAAAAACATATATATTTTACCCCATGGAGTACAACTTGTGCACAATCCTCTGCCATTTTTCCATATATTAAAATATTGATGCTGTTAATCCGTGAACATGAGTTATCCATATCTACAGAAAGGAAAAAAAATCCATCTAAGTGATTCCTATCACCATACCTTCTCTAAAACAAAACAAAAGAGCAATGGGAAGTGATTTACAGAAGAAAAAAAAATTAAACTACAGTCCATCACTTTTCATTCAACTTAATCTACAAACAGAAAATAATTTCAAATAGCTATACAACTTCTCTTATGTGCCAACTATAGGTATATCAAGCAGAACATTCCTCATAGGGATGCTGGGGATGGACTATTCATTAGGGACTGCGACAAGGGGTAACGGGTTAAAACTTAATCAGAGAAAGTTTAGACTGGATATAAGGAAGAAGTTCTTTACTGCAAGGGTGGTGAGGCACTGGAATAGGTTGCCCAGGGAAGCTGTGAATGCTCCATCCCTGGTGGTGTTCAAGGCCAGGTTGGATGAAGCCTTGGTTGACATGGTTTAGTGTGAGGTGTCCCCTGCCCATGGCAGGGGGTTGGAGCTAGATGATCTTAAGGTCCTTTCCAGCCCTCATTTTTCTATGATTCTAAGAGAACCTTTTAAAAGGTGAAAAAATTCTACACCAGTGTACATTAAGGAGAAATTACAAAGATTTCCACTTTGACACATATCATATTATAGAACTATATAAACTGGAGATACTCCAGGATATAAACATATCAATAAACAGCCTTCCAGCAAGACTGATGCAGAAATTATATTGCTAAAGGAGTTTTCTACCTTTTACTGTTTCAGAAATAATACAAATGATTTAGATGATTTTAAATTTTTCAGGCTGTGGAAAATGTGCAAAAACTCTTGGCCTTTCCAAACAGCAAGACTCACGGAAGTTTTAGGTCCCTCTCTGGGAATCCTGACACCATCCAGGAAACTGACTCTGGTCCTATCAGCCTTATTTGCCTCCACTAACATCAGTCATAAGCTGTATCACCAGGTCGGATCTGCACCCCCAGCCTGCTGTTCAGTCACAGCCACAGAATGTGTAGAATCAAAAAGGCTCAGAGGGAGCAAGTGATGAGTCCCTAACCAGTGTAAAGGAGTTAAGAAGAAAACGGAAAGAAGTGGAAAGTCCCTTGAATCCAACATAGACTGCTGACTAATGACATCCTCCTCCTTCCTGGCTGAAGGTGGTGATGAGCTTTGGACTTAAGAGATATATTATTTTTTAGTATCATTGATTACATGATGAACAACTTAAGTCTTTCAGTGTGTTAACGCGTCTACTGATATTTAATACCTGAGTAATCAGGTGAAATTCCATTTTTTACTGCTTAGATTAAAACAGAATGAAATACAAGTATCAACTTACTGACCTATATTGAATGTGCACTTACATAGTATATACTGTGTATATACTATAAGTATAGATGTTATATGGTAACTATTAAGTGTGCATTTTTCTTAGTCCTTCCTTATGATAAGCAGTTTAAAAATACATTATTAAATCTGTACATATAGCTAATGCACTTTCAGAACAGTACATTAAAATTCTGCAACAAGAAGTCTACTGATATATGAAGACTGTATTGCTTTCATTAACTTAGCCAGCATAAATTTAACATTATCTATTTTTGTAGAGAACAAACACTTTTAGAGAGTATTTTAAATATAACATTTTACTGAATACTAAAAAGCAGGTACTAGTGATGTAAGAGCATAATGTCACAAAAGTGTCAAGAAGTTTAACAAAACAAATTTAAACTGTATACTTAAATGTAGTACCTTGAAGAACGACCTTGAAAAAGTCTGTCCCATCTCTTAGCTTTGTTACCGGGTAGGAAAGAATAACTGTTCCCTAAAAAGTTAACAATAAAATAAAATAAAAGCATTATGAATTAAGACTATGTACCTCTAAGTTACTGAAACACTGATAACAGCTGAAATACCTGTAAGCTAAAAAGGTGGAATTGAAATAAGCGAAAGTTACCACCTGAATTCCTAAAAAAAAAAAAACCAAAAAAAAAAAAAAAACACCACCCAAAATCTGCTAAAGACAGCACTGAAGAGCAATATTCTTGGTATTTAACAAAGGAAATACATGTCTGTATTACATAGATGCTGCTGATTAGATGATAAGCTTAGACTAAGCAATGAAACAGTAGCTATGGAAGTACCTTTTACCGGATACAATAATAGGACAAAGGCTACAGTTTTAGCACAAAACCTGAAAGGTAACAAGTACAGCCATTTCTCAAAAAATATTGGCAAAGGACTACAATATAAATATGAAAATGAAACCACAGTTAAGGTAGAAAAGATGCATATGAAGATAAATAATCTGTGAAAATAAAAAACTGTACATTTGAGGTAACAGTACTATAAAGTTCTGAAGCTGTAGTGACCTATATAATTTGTCAGTAATACAAATGCTCTAAAAGACACAAAGGTTCTATTAATTATGTAAAAACACTGTCTTTATAATGAAGTTGAAGTTACAATGAAGCAAAAATCATGGATCAGTGCCTTCACTGATATTAACACCTCTTTGGAACAAGTACATTTTGTTAGAAATACAGTAACTCATCAAAAGAGCTTCTCCTTCAACAGCAGCAAAATGTCAGACAAATGTGTTCCTCCACAGTATGACACTTAAAACACTATATCCCACTCAGGAATAAAAACACAGAAATTGGTTCAGTAAGGAAAAAAAAAAAAAAGGGAGAAAACCCCCCCCAAAACCACCAGAAAACAGATTCTGTAAAGTATTTAAGAGAACTACATGAACAGCACCAGAAATTAAAGGTTTCTGATATACAGACTGCAGCAGCAATCTGTATAAATGCACAAAAGCAACATTAAAGAGGACAGTCAGGTAAATCGTAATTTTACAGTATATACAGTCAGTGGGAATTTTGACTTAAATGTTAGTAAAAACTTTTTAAACCAAATATGCAGCAGTGAATTGTTACTGTAGAGCCTTTTCAGAGTAAAATTAGTCCTACAACATGTTGACTAGGAGGAATCCAAATCAAATCCAACAGTTTATTTTACTGTTTTATAAATACTAAGACTCCATAGAATATCCTTTTCCAATGCAAAGCGTATTTTAATTTTATTACACTAAAAATACAGTGATGTTTACTTAGATTTAGCATGTACCATATTGTTTCATTTATTCTGATGCAGTAGTAATGCTTTATTTAAAAGCAAAACGAAGGTCAAAAATCTATGACCGTACATTTTTTAACAGCGAAGTTCCTACTTTTCACAGAGAAGTCTAGTGAGATTTGTAAGGAAACTTAAAGTATCAAATACTTACTTTAACAATCAGCATCCGCAAAACACTGTTCTGAGATTTGTCTATGAATACTTACAGAAAGGTTTGCCACATGTTTACAAAATTCAGCTTTGTTTAAAATGTCAGGTATTATATATAATTGTTCTTGCTGAGATTGTTTGTCTTAAACTGTTCTCACAGGTTAATAAACTACAGACTTTTTCTTGTAACAAAGTCTTTGCAGTGAAACAAAATCACCTAAGGAACACTGTATTTACATATTTTGGTGATTTTTTTTATTTAATAAATGTCAGTGAGCACAGATATAGACTGTTTTCTGACCATTTTTTACTTCGGATTTTTTCTTTTCCGTTCTGGCATCTCCCAGTGAGTTTTCAAATTCTGGGACCATGTTCTTCATTAAAATAATTTGGTCCCACCACTGTCCTTTGTATCCCAAACACCTATGCTCTAGTTCTCTTCCTCAGCAGAAATACCACCCGCTACTTCCTCAACATGCTTGCAGCTCCTGGCTCCAAGCTTAAAGAAATCCTACCTTACCAAAACCTGCTCAAATTCACTCTTCCCCCACAAATCCTGCACCGTTTATTAAGCCCATCAACAAACTTCTTCCAAAGCCCTCCCCATTCCATGTGCCACTAGATTTAAAATGACAATGTGCATTTCCTCTAGCGAATCCATTTCCTTCTTTGCAGTGGCCTCCTTCCTCAGTCAGCTTCAACAGAGGATTTGACAGCTGATTTTCAGGTTTGGGTCAGCTTTGCCACAGGAAAATCCAGAGGACAATGAATTAACCAAAAAGGCATCAGGTTCAGTTAATGAACACCATGACTGAGGATGTATGGCATTGTTTGCGCTGTATTCCTATAAATTTAAATTAAAATTTGTATTATTCAGAGGGATGCCAGAAAGGCAAAAAAGCTTCAGAAGAATGAAAGGACTTGAGGCACAAAATCCAGACAGGAGCATCATGGATGATCTTTGCTGCTTTTTTTCCAGAACACACTTCATAAAGATCATCCTCTTTCCTTCCTCAAAGCAAAACCTGATCCCTATTTTGGCAGGTCTAGAGCGACAGTGTGCTGTGCTTTATTTAAAAGCAAAAGATACAGCTAAGCTACAGCTAAGATAAATTAACATCAGTGCATTCTAAGGTTCACTTCAAGCTCAGCCTGCAGAACTGGATTTTCCTACATATTTAATGGTGCATTAGCACCAGCTTTATCAGCTCTCCAGTTGCACTGGTTTTATGCCAAGCTCTTTTAGCCACCTACTAATCCACGTCAGCAGCAGCATGAAGTTCTCTTAACATAAGACAGAAGTCAGAGAAAGAGACTTTCTCTTTCAACAATCAACTATAACACTGCATGTATGTTCTAATAATGGTAGTGGAAACATTTATTTTGGCAGAAAGATTTTCTAATTTATAATCCATTTCTGTCTGTTTCAATATTTCCTTTGTGAACAAGAATCCTTGCTCTTCCATGTGAGGGGTGCTTGCAGACATAGCTGTTAAAAGCAGGAAAGCCTATACGCCCTGCAGGTGAGTGGGGACAGAAAACTACATTCTGAGGAATAAAACCCCATTTACCAGAAGCACTAGTTATTGGTATTTCCATTTGTTCCTTTGTAAGACCTAAGGGAGGCTGGATCATTCTTGGTCAAATCACTTCCTATCACACTCTACTGCTGTCTGCTTCCTAAAAGGACAGTTTTGCTCCTTTGCTTTACCTAGTTGCACTACTCCTGGCATCTCTGACACTATAATGAACCAGTCCAGAGTGACAGTAGGAGCAAACTACCCTCTCTCTATTAATATGGATAGTCTTCTGCCAGTTTATTTCCAATGAATGGACTCAATCACAGGGTTAGGTAAGAAGCAGAGCTGGGACTGGGAATACACAGCTAGGGAAGCAGACATGGGTTTTGGATACAGAAAATCATAAGGCCGGTTCAGCTCATTTTCAAAGGATCTGTGCCAACTTTTAAACATTCAAGCCACCTAAGGTTTTCTACAGAATTTCTTCTTCTTCCCTCAGCTTTTTTTTTCTTTTTGTAACAGACTGAAGGCAGGCACAGGACAATGCTAACTTCTTGCCACTTACCTGTCAGGAATTAAAAGGATTTTCAGAACCATTCATAAAGAGTTAAACAGTTTAAAAAAGGAAACCCTCAAGAACTAACACTCCATTTTACACAACATATTTAACAATGCGAAAAAAAATATATCTGTATTTCATTACTACACTAGGATTGCAATTCCAATCTGAAATATATTTGGGACTACTGTAAAATATAAATACACACTTCGTAATGTTAATAAACTATAATTCTATCTTGATGCAGGAGTCGCTACAGAGTCCTCCTTCCACAAAACTATATATTGAATTGCTTCATACAAGAAAGGAAAACTGCTTCAGAAGTCATTACTCTGAAATCTAATCTTTAAAATGACAATGATGCTTGTTGCCTTTTTTTTTTTTTTTCAAACAAAATACCATTTGACCTTCCCCATTGCCTTCATTTTCAGCACAGCTTTCTGAATAGCAATGGGGTTTTAAATGGGTTAGAATTTAAGTCTGACCATGTAAAAAGAAGAAGTGAACAGTAAATCAGCTAAGTCAATAGCAACATGCAACAAAGTTCAACTGGGTCATAATTCTGCATAACTTAGAGATATGCAACAGATGCACACAAAGAGACACAGCTGCAGCAAGTCACCAACTGAGCTGAAATATGGAGTCCCCTCATAAATACACCAGTAGCTATTTCAAAGTAAGCCAAAATTCTTTTTATTAGTATGTTACCTGGAAATATTTGTTGGTATGATCGAAGCCTTCTCGCAAATGTTTCAAATCCTCCTTCTGCAAATGGCTTGGTAGTGGAGGCTCAGATTTTCCTTTGACGATCTTCAGCAACTGAACAGGCATAGCTGATTTATCTAAACAAAAATAATACACAGATTCCTGAAGCTACTTATATTGTTCAAATTAAGAGTTACTGGAAGTTGCAATTTACTCAGAAGCAGAGTATTTATCTATTTTGTAATAAGAAATTTAGCTATGTAAGACAAAATCTTCAGAGGGACTGGCCTCATCTCTTAGTACCATGAATAGCAGGAAGAGAGAAAGCAACATTTTCTTAGCAATAGACAGCCACCCAAATTACTTTATTTTGCAAGCATTCCATAACACTGCAAATGGCAAGAAAGTGCTACTTTATGAATCTGACAGGTAATACAAACAATGTGAACAGTTTATATACAGAAAGGCACATTAAAACCCAAGCACTTTGAATGACTCCTTCCTCAGCACAAGTCATGGATAAACAGTCTCTATATTCAGCTGTTTCCCTAAATGCCAGTTTGACTGCTTTGAACCTAAGACAACATACAATTTGTTTATTTGTAACATCCAACCCAGTATACATAAAATTAGGAGGCCTTACAACATTCAAAAGACACAAGAGGCTCCAGGAATCACCATTACTGCACAGATTTTGAGCAACAGACAGATCTTACCAAGTACTGTTAAGAGCTTGACGACTAAGAAGAGATGATTCAAAAAGTTTATTAGCTGGGATACACATAGAAGGAATTCATATAGGTTAACTGGACAAGAATTAGCTACAGTTACAAATTACTAACTTCCACCTCAGTAATCATCTGAGTACCATGTTAGGCTGTCCCAAATGCAGAGTACATTAGCTTACATCTAAATTGAACAACAAATTTAAGCCTCATTACTTAAGCTTTTGAGAGTTTTTTGTCTCATAGAGAATTTTACTTTTCTGAAAGGAACCCAAGAAAAAGGAAACAAGAACAACTATCTGGAATGGACAGCAGGGCAAGGAACTTTAACACATCACAAAACAGAAACACAATCTCTCACAAGCAGACCAATACCCTGATGGTCTCTAACCAATGGCTCCCTTGGAAGACCCAATGAAAAAGCCTGGTTTTTATTGTTGCATGTTTTTATTGAGCATGGCTCAATGGTATGGAATGTCCTTACAGCCAATTTATGTCAGCTGTCCCAGCTGCATCACCTCCAAACCTCTCTCAGCCAACTTGCTGAAAGGAGAAAGCCTTGGTGCTGCCCAAGCACTGTTCAGCCACAGCTGAAATACTCATGCATCATCAAACCTGGTCTAGTCACAAATCCAAAATGCAGAACTATGCATGCAAGCATTCCATAACACTGCAAATGGCAAGAAAGTGCTGCTTTATATATGAATCCAACAGGTAATACAAACAATGTGAACATTTTATATACAGAAAGGCACATTAAAGACAGCTTCATCCCAGACAGACCCAGTGTATCTCTATGTCATGGTTTAAACCGATCCACACAGCTCGTCCACTCACACACACCCCCCCCCCCCCCGACCCTCCCCAGTCCCAGAGGGATGGGGAGGAGAATCAGGAGAATGTAACTCCCACGGGTTGAGATAAGAACAGCCCAGTAACTAAGGTATAACACAAATCACTGCTGCTACCACCAATGATAATATTGATAAGAGAAAATAACAAGAGAATACGATACCACCGCCGAACAAGTTCGACCCCCTCGAAGAGAGACAGAGAGTGCCCTTCCGGGTAACTCCCAGTTACCTCCCTGGGCATGACGTGCTGTGGTATGGAATACCTCTTTGGCTAGTTTGGGTCAGATGTCCTGTCTCTGCTTCCTCCCGGCCTCCCCTCGTCCCCAGCAGAGCATGAGACTCACAAAGTCCTTGGCCAGAATAAACATTACTTAACAACAATTAAAACAATCGGTGTTATCAGCTCTCTGCCCAGGCTGGAAGTCAAAACACAGAGTTTGTGTTTTGTCAAAACACCAGTTACTAAGAAGGAGAAAATGGCTCCTGGTAAACCCAGGACACTCTAAAACATATCCACTAGGATACAGTGAAACCCCATGGAAAGGACCCACACTTTGAGCCATTTGTGAAGAACTGCAGCATGTGGGAAGAATCCACATAAGAGAAGTTTGTGGAGGACAGTCAGTCATGGGTGGGACCAAACACTGGAGGAGGGAAAGAACATGAGGAGGAAGGAGTGAAGCTAAGCTCGAGAAGGTGGGAGAGGTGAGGGGAAGGTGACTTGAGATTAGTTCTTATTTCTCATTCCTACTGTGATTTGATCAGCAACAAATCAATCTAATTTCCCCAAGTTCAAGTCTTTTACCTATGATGGTAAGTGGTGAACAATCTCTCTATCCCTATCTGATCCACAAACGTTTCCTCCCCCGTAGTGCTGAGGAAGGGGAGACACAGAGTAGCCCTGATGGGCACCTGCTACCAGCCAGGGTCAGCCCACCACAATGCAGAGCTGGGAGGTACATCACCAGGCAGGTTTCAGTTTCCACTTGAGCTGAAGGCAAGGTAAAAGCCTGATGCAGAGGTGCAGACACTGTTCCGTCTCTGTTGACTGCTTTAACTAGTGAAATATTAGGAGTTAGAATTTCTATAAAATATCACTGATGCCAAAATCATGGCTTGATCTCCACGCTTTCAAACATGAACCGGGTTAGCCTTGTCATCAGCCTACTAGGATTTCAAAGCCTCCAGTGTAAAGAGCAACTAGAAGTCTCACAAAGCTTATCAGTTTAAAGACTCTACTATATTCTATATATTCTATATATATTTTTATATATTATTCTATATATATTTATAAAAACTCATTATATTCTAGCAGGCTAAGAAGCTGATCTTTTCCACCCAGAATCAGTCAACTTCAAAGTTAATCAGTAATATTGATCTTTATCCAGCAACACTATAATGAGCTACAGAGATATACAACACAGCAGATTAATGCTTTTTATGTATTCCTCCCTGTTACAGTACTTGAGCAATTAGACTTTCTTGTTTGGTTGGGGGGGTTTCCCACAAAGATGTCTAACAGCAAGATGCATTCTGTTACAATGCAAACGTCATACTTAAAACAAAGCAAAGACAGGAACTGAAGTTTTAAAACTCTCTCTGATGACTACCCTCAAATTAAGCAGCTCCTCTGCTTTCACTTAAAAAGAGCCTTTGCCATTTATTTCAATGGCACAAATATTCCACACATGCCTTCAAGTCTACCAAGGAAAGTTTCTAAAAAGGAGCCATATGCAGGCTGATGCAGTAGGACCTGCTCATATTCTTTACTTACTATATATTCCTACAGTGTAAGACACTTATGTAAATACCATTCAAGTAGAAAAAGATTTTTTTTTTTTTTTTTTTTTTTTTTACATCTTCAGCTTCTGTGCCTATAAAACTAAGGTCATGTATTTTAACTGCTAAGCACTGGAACTCCCACATTTTTGTTCCCTGCAATTAAAAAACAAAGATGTGAGTATCCAGCTCTTAAGAGCCATAAAGGTAAGTTTTCAAAAACCAAATTTATGCAGCACTGGCTTCCCAAACCTACAGGAAAATATGTTTAGTGTAGTGCTTGGTGTTCATAGCTCTCCCGAATAGCATCTAAATGAAAGTAAGCATGACAAGTATCTTTGTTGTCCTCAAAAGGCTGACTTTGTAACACAACAATCATTCCCACTTCAGTCTTTTGAGTTTGCTGTTCAAGAAGCCTGTGTCATAAACAGAGGTACTCACAGAATTACAGAATGGCTAGGAATGGACCTTAAAACCATCTAGCTCCAACTCCCCTGCCATGGGCAAGGACACCTCACATTAGACCACATTGCCCAAGGCTCTGTCCAACCTAGCCTTGAATACTGCCAGTGATGGAGCATTTACCACTTCTCTGGGCAACCTGTTCCAGTGCTCACAGTAAAGAACTTCTTCCTTATATCTAACTTGAACTTCCCCTGTGTAACTTTAAACCCATTACCCCTTGTCCTATCACTACAGTCCCCAATGAAGAGTCCCTCTCCAGCATCCTTGTAGGCCCCTTCGGACACTGGAAGGCTGCATGGAGACCTTCTCTCCTCCAGGCTGAAGAGCCTCAACTGTCTCAGCCTATCTTCATACAGGAGGTGCTCCAGCCCCCTTGTCATCTTCGTGGCTTCCTCTGGACTTGTTCCAACAGTTCCATGTCCTTGTTATGTTGAGGACACCAGAACTGTACACAATACTCCAAGTGAGGTCTCACGAGAGCAGAGTAGAGAGGCAGGATCACCTCCTTTGACCTGCTGGTCACGCTCCTTTTGATGCAGCCCAGGATATGGTTGGCTTGCTGAGCTGCGAGCACACACTGCTGGCTCATGCTGAGTTTTTCATCAACTAACACCCCAAGTCCTTCTCCGCAGGGGTGCTCTGAATCTTTCTCAGCCCAACATGTAGCTGTGCCTGGAATTACCCCTACCGAGATGCAGGACCTTGCACTTGGCTTTGTTGAACTCCATGAAGTTGGCTTTGGCCCACCGGTTTAACAGAATAATCAAACAAACAAACAAACAAATAAATAAATGAAGGCCTGCAATTACGATAGACAGCATTGTGGGACCCTCCTGGAACAGGAGGGACACACAACACACACAGCAAAGGGAAAAAGGCAGTGCAGCACCCTAAAGAGAAAACTATGCCACCTACTTAGTCATTTGAGGATGGCTATGGGTTGAAATTTTTTATGTGCTGCTCTGTCCTACCCTTGATTTTCTACCTCATTTTCTAGACCTTAAGTTTCTGAGAGCAGAACAATCGATTTGTTCCGTCTTAATTGCCAACAGAACATCAATATGTATTCCAACTCATCTTAAACACCAATACACCAGAAAACGATTGCCTAGTAGAAATCACTTTGAGCAAGGGTTAACCTTCAACAGAAATAAGAAATCATTTTATTTATTTATTTATTTTTATGCTGGAATGAGGACATCATTCCACTGGAATACTGCAGTCACAGAATGCTTCTATCTGTATGTCCAGAAGCAAGAGAAAAAATTCCTGTATCTGAAGGACTTTACCTTATTCTTCTCACTTGCAGCTTGAGAGTTTAAACATCCTCAGACCCGAAATAGGCAGCTAGGTATGCACTAGGGTATGTGCACAGTAACAAGAATGCTTTCAGTTTCACAGTCTTCTTATGAGTTCATACAGAAAGCACAATAATTACCATTTCCTTTTAGGTACAGCACAACCCAGATACAAGCTCTGAGAGCCTGGTAACTTCAATATTAAAGACAAAGCATACACCCAGAGGCTTATGCACATACAGAATCAGACAGTGGCTCTACTAGAGGTTTAAAGACAGCAATTTTGGAGCCTTGCACTGCAAAAAGAAACAAACCTGTTCATTTAAGTCTTGTGAAAGCCTCGTATCTTTTTTCTCTAGGCTTTTTAAGCTTTCATTATAATAATAATTAAAAAAAAAATCATTATAATCTTAAATTATGTTTGGAAAACCACCAGAATTTAAACTCTCAGATAAGTTGCATCACTCTTCACTGCACTTTGAAAATCATTAAGAAATGACAAGGTGCAGTTGCAAGCAAAATTATCACCACGGGCCCACAAACAATACAGAACTGTTGACATGAACAGCAGCGCAACATGCCCAAAAGACAGGAACAAAGGAAAATAGGCCATGTACAAAAGGCAAATTTGCTCTTATCATCAAGATAATGCACCGCCATTTCTCCCCTTTATCCATGCTTCTCCAAGAAACACGAAATAGCCATCTTTGTATGGCAATCAACACAGTAAAGCAGTACGAAGATTTTAAAAGATTTCTGTATAAAAAGCTGTAGGTAGCAAGCTCAGTATACAAAAAAGTTCCTATATCCTGTCAAAGTTAAACTAAAGGCACCAACATGCCTTATAATAACCTAAAGCCCCAGGGAACATTCTAGCAGTGGAAAACATCTTATTAGCCATGACAGATCAAGTAAATCTCCTGTTAGGCCCAGGAATCACTCCACCTACACTTTGAATATGCAAGTTAGTGAATTCTTTTGAACAAGAAGAATCACTAGCATTCAGTGAATATCTACTGACTGTTCACATATAATAACAAATCAGAAGAAAACTCATTTTGCTCATAATGGAATGATGTTCCATAGACCTCTCATATCTGAGGACAGATGTGGAACAAGTAATATATGGAAAATAGGGTGACAGTCAGAGTTAATATCTTGGGGGTTTCTTCCTCACACATCAAAAGAAATAAGCATTTTGTGGACGAGGAAAAGAGATCACAAAGCAAGACTTTCCCCCATTGTCTTTATCTGCTGAATAAGTCCACCATATTTGTCTTCTATGTCTAGTTCTCTAAAACATTACGATTCTGCTATTTCCTTCAGTAAAACATTATCAAGACATATTTAAAAGAAAAAAATAAAATCAAACTCAGCCTGTAACAACACCCTAATTTATAAGTAAGATGCAAGTCAAGCTTTACCATGTTTAGCTCACAATGCCAAAAACTAAAAATATAATTATAGACAATAGAAGCCCACCGTAAAAACTTCAAACCCTTAATCCTGAAAAAACCAAGACTGAAAAATAAGCATGTTGATATTCTCCATCTGGGCTCCAGAATTAACTTCATGGTAGAGGTAGTGAAAGTTATTCTTCTGTTATGGTTTATCATCACAGTGCAGCCATCCAGTGCACAGTACAGGAAGTAATTAACACCTTGCCTAGATTATTCAGACGCAGTCAACATTTGAGCCTTCATTTAAGATAAAGATACTCACTACTGGGGTCCTAACTCTAGCTCTTACTATGACAAATGGGCTATTCCGCTATTGTCTCCTCTAGAACACAACTTTTCTTCAAGAATTAATGAGAGGTTAGCTTTGGGGCAGAACAGTAAAGAAAACACAAAAAGTGAGAGGTAAATTGGAAAGATTACTCCCTCTCTACAACCAAGAAATACTTCAGTGGAACATGAAAATGACATACAGGGAATTAATGTCATTTTGGGAGAAGAAAGGTGCAGCAGTCAGAAGCATGAGGAAATTCCTCATCTATCCAAGCAGATGCTACTTGCAGACACGACATATAAACTCATTCTACAAATCAGTGAATAAAACACGATTGGCTGGACCTCAGGAGGAAACCTCACCAAATTTTCAGGAAGAATGAAGGAATAGCCAAGACCATCAGCATCTTATTGATGTAGTCAGTCAAAATGGTAGATATCGGAAGGCCCTGCAAACACAAACACTAGTCAGTGCAATATTTGGTATAAATATGTAAAAACTAAGACATACAAAATAGACAATGCCTCATTTTAAATATGCATACTTATGCAGACACTGCCATATACTCCTGACACAGTTTATGTGAAATTTTCTTATAAAAATGAACACTTATACCATTGAACAAAACAGTACAGAACTACCACAAACTCAACCTGCTATCAGTCACAACAGAAATCTTTCATTACATAGCAGTATTAAAGAAATCAGAGTCCCATTCACAAAGAACAAAGTTTGGAAGAGTCTAGAATTTTTCTAATAGCCTAGAATTTTGTAACTTGTGATTTCCTTAAGAATTCTCAAGAGAAGAAAACGCCATGTCATCTAACTAAAACAGAAGAAACCAAGTCGGCACTGTGACACATCTTATTCCCTTAGCTATAAGGATCTAGCTTGCTGTTGCTGCAGGTCTTCAGGAACTTACATTTTGGAAACAAGTCTTAGGCTATTACTCTTAACCACAGAGCCGGTACTTACTTTCACTAGAATACAACTAGAATTCTAGCAAAAACAAAACAAAGGAAAAAGAACCAACAACCCACAAAACCCAAAACCAAGAAAAAAAAACCCGCAAAAATAACCACCCATAACCCAAACCAAAAAAAATCTCCCTTATGAATTTTAGATTAAAATTTACTAATCTGATATTGTGCAAAAGAGGCCACAACCAAATGCTACCCAAGGAAAATGGACTATTATACTGCCATTATCCGAACAATGCTTCGGCTATCACTGAAAAACAAACAGACCTCAGAAAGACAGGGATACAAACAGCGCAACTAGAGTCAACCCAGCAATTACAAAAAGCTGAGATCTTTAAAACCAAGAGTTTAGATGCACTGGCACGTGTGTATTAACAACAAAAGTTTTTTTTCAGTACATTCAACACCTATGAAGGAAAGCAAAAAAGGAAAAGCTCCTAATCCTAGAAGCACTGCGTTTGTCAAAGCCGGGGCTCAACCCCTGCAGCAGAGGCCGCTTGCAGGACAGCTCAAGGACGGAAAGTCGGCGCAAGGTAACTGCAGGTCTCACAGAGAAAAGGCAAGCCTAGCAAGGCGTCAGAGCCGCTTAAGGCCAGGGCGCGGGCTCTACCTCTCCCGTGCAGGGGCCATCGGCCAGGCGGAGGAGGCGGGGTCACGGAGCTACGACAGCCCCTCTTCCACAGCCGGACCGCCCGGCCGCTCGCTCCCCTCAGCCCCAGGGAATGGGCAGAGCGTCCCGCCGCGCCTCACTCCCAGCCGGGCAGCCACAGCACCGAAGATACCTGTCTGGGAGAGGAGCTCCGCCGCGACGGCAGCAACCCCACTTCCGCCTGTCCCTGCCACACAGCACGACCTGCGCATGCGTACCTCCTGCGCTGGGCGGGATGCCCGCCGTTGGGCGCGCCAGGGGCGGAGCAGGCATGCGCCCTGCGGAGGCTGGAGTGCACCGTTCTCCCCGGCTGCGCCGTTAGGGGCGGGGGTGGTGGCAGCAGCGGGGAGGGCAGGAGAAACGAAGTATTGCCTTCGCCTGGCCCGAGCCCCGCTGTGCGGCCCTGAGCCCCACCAGCAGTCCTGTGGGTGCAGGGGTTGCGCGTCCCGAGGGCCGCCTTTGCCTGCGGCCGCCCGGGCAGCCGGCGAGCTGAGGGAAGGCCCGAGGCTGCTCCACACCCCGCCTCCCCCCCCCTCACTTGGAGGGTGCGCTGCGCCCGTAGGAGCCGGCCCGTTGTTGCGGAGCCGGTAAAACGTGGGTGTCTCTACGGAGTTCAGGAGCACTTAAAACTCTCACCTGCAGTAGATCAAAAACTACGGGGGAAAAATGCTCTGCTGCCTGGTGGTGTTTGTTCATTGTTTCAATGGCAGGAGGCATCAGGTCAGGCTTTGAACAACAGCATTTGTCGTCAGAGACACGGGGTCCCTCAGGCTTACTGATGCATGTTCTGCGAGCTGACACCATGCCAAGATGCCTTTTGCAGTACTCGCCAATTCAAAATTACAGCACACATGGCTCAACATCACAACAGCAAGGCTCCTTCCTTTAGAGACAGCAGCTTTCTCTCTCCAGTACCTCGAAGAAATGTCTTCTGCCAGCCAGCGCTTGCTCTCCCCTTTCTCATCTCTGCAGCTCTGGGTATCCGGGACAGATTTCCTTTTCTTCTTTCTCATCACTTAGTGACTTAAAAAAAGTCCCACTGGAAATAATTTTCTCCTTTCTCTACCTTTAGAACGTCTCCTTTACAATCCTCCCCCTATTTTGCAACTGTTCTAGTTAAGTGTCTGAAGTGGTTTAGTTGAACTTTGAATTCAAATTCACTTTAAAAATTGGAATTTAATCCATCTGTGTTCAGGAAACCTCTGGAGGGGGATACACTGACATTTGTGTTTGTACTCATTCCCATTGTTGCCAGCCTTTTCTGGAATAGGTTTCTTTTCTTTGATCATCGCTGTTTTCAATAAATCTTGATCCTATGCCTTCCACTGGGTATTAATGTAGCATGCTTGGTTATAAGCAAAGAATATTGTTAAGACCTTTTTATACAGGCATGATAAAAATAGCACACAGTTGAGATAGGATGGAGCTGGGAATTTAAGCACACCTGGTTTTCTGGAGGGTTAATGATCTGGCTGTCTGAAAAGCCAACTACAGCAGAGTAGGTAGGCTAAGATTGGTGTCACTTATCCATGTCCTTTGCTTCCATCAAAAGATTTGGAGAAATCAGCCTTAGTTGCAGACTATTAAGTTATGTCAAGTGAGCATTCCTGGTGGGGTATTGTCTGTCCTGTCTTATGGCTTCTATTTTAAATCTACATTTTGAAAACAACAGTTTTGATCACAGTTAAATATTTATCAGAAAATAAGTTGATAAAGCAGCAAAGAATACAGTCAAGAATGAAACAGTTTTAGAAACACTAGAAAAAAAAAGTGTAAAATTTAAAAGAGTACAATGTGAAGGAATTCTGCTTTAGCCCACTGATGTGCTTCTCTTTTCTGTTCTGATTCTTTTTTCATGCCTGTAAAGGATCTGCTTAGCAATTATAATTATGGTGAAATGAAATTGTGGCAAGCTTATGCATTATAGATGAATTAAATTAAAATTGTTTGGAAGTTGCACTCCTGAGTAATTTAAATGGTTACTTGATCTTCTCGTCTCAAACCTATGTGTGTATAATCAAAAGAGAAAAATGAAGGAGAAGAGGCATATAAGCAGAATTTTGAAAAAAGAAGATAGATCCCAGTTTTATCTGTCAACAGAATAGTTGTTGGGTCTGTCAGAAATTTAGCCTGAAATCTTTTTTTTTTAGTTTTTGATGCTTGTTGTAGGGGATTATTTTTTTTCTTTAATTATAGTCATCTTCCTCTTCAGTTACTAGTTTTTCTTCAAGAAATTATCCAGTTTCTGTCAGTATAATATTACAGTCAATATGAGAATTTAGGTGAAAAATATATTTAATTACATGACATCAGACAGTGATTATTTTATGTTCTGGTATCTTTATACTCCATGTTCTCATGCTATTTTCAGTGATCTTTAAATGTGCTGTAATTTATATGTATCTTAGTAAAAAATAATATCTCTGTAGAGGAAAACCCCCAAACAAACCATTCCCTTCAAGAGAATTCTGATCTTAACATTGGTTTGCTATGTAAATTTCAATAAATCGTGTCTAAAACTTTCACTCCTAAATGAAAGTTCATAAATAAATAACAACACGATACCCTTATTTCTTGAACTTGTATTTTGAAATGGGGGGGTTGCAAAGAGGGTGCACAGGCAACAGTTGCTTGTACTCCTAAACAGTTAAGGAATCCGTGAAAACCCCAAATGCAACTGAAATTGTGATCTCATATAATAGTGACATTAATAATAATAATAATAATTAATAATAGTGATGATGGTGAAAACTTTCCATTCGCTTCAGCAAGACCAAAACTTTCCCATCAAAAATATATGCATCAGAAGACGCTGAATCGAAGCTTTCAGAAATAGATTTATAAATTAAATCAATATGTAGTCACAGAAGGTCCTGGAGACTGTTCTCATAAAGAGGCAGGGAACTAAATAGGGGTTTTGGAAACTAGTGTCAGGCTCATGTTTTTTTTCAAATTTTTGGAGTAACTTGAAAATACTGGGCAAGATTTTCAAATTTTTTTATTTTTATTTTTTAAACATGCTGCAGTGGCAGTCAAGTCCACAGCAATATTGAAAATTCTATCACTTCAACCTTATTTTCCTCTGACATCTTAGAAGACAATAGGAAGAGAATCGTCCTGTAGGAATACAGCCTATCTCCATTAGCAGCTCTCCTGGTATAGCATTTTCCATGTTCAGCATGAGACATTTCAGGCTGCTGAGACAGTGTTAAATGTGAAGTATATACTCTAATTCTAAATAATATAGCTCTCAAAAAGGATCAGCTTTCATTTCATTTGAGAGCTGTTGTAGAACTATTTCCAAATACATCCACAGCTAAAGGCAGCACTCAATTTTTTATTAGACTTTTACAGATACAGGCCAAATTCAGACAGTTATGGAGCAAAGATCCTTTGCAATATATCTGAAATGATGCATTGCTTGTTAGAGCTGATAGGCTAATAGAAGTGAAAAATCCAGATTTATTAAAATTACTAAAATAATTACAGTATAAATGTTTAATAATTTCTAGGTGATTTCCAAGAATGCATTTTGTCTAATTGCATCTTTTTAAGCATAGTTCATGTGCAATGAACCACTATAAAGTGCTTTGCTTAAATGATTTTTGTTCTCTAAAGGACAGTCAGATGCATGAATTTTCGTTATTGCTGCTGGCAAACCTGAAATACAGAGGCCAGAATTAGAGTCTTTTGAAATCAGTATATATGAAGTACTTAAATAAGTAATTCTTCACTATTTGTATTATATTAATGTTCTATGTAGTTGAACCTCATGTACATAGATATATCTTATGTTGATGTAAAAATAAACAGAACATACATTTAATAAGTATTTAATGGGTGCATTATGATAAGGAAGCAAGATTTGCAAAGGAGGATAAATCTTTTATTAGACTAAATAGCATAGGTTATAGATCGTACAAGTTATATTATAGCAGTGGACCACTTTCACAGGTTATTGCTGGTATTTCAGTACCTCACTCACAGAGCAGATTCATGAGTCCCTGACCAGAAGAAGCCAGCTGTAAATAACTCTCTTAACAGAGTAGTTGGTGAAGAAAGACTTATTCTGGTCAGAAGACAATTTTCTCCTGTATCTAGGTGATAAGGAAAAGAAATGGGAGAACATCCAGGGAAAAGCAAAAAGCTGAATGTAAGGCAAAGGAGTGAAGAAGGTCTCCACTATTGTGATTCCTGAAACATCTTTGCTTGTGGCAATTACGTGGTTCAGCAACTCTAAAATATATCTTCAGTCTCCAAGTTCTCTTATAAAAGACGGTGATACATGGAGTCTCACTCAAAGAACAGTTCTTATACTACTGGCTAATTCAAAGCTTACTGGGGTTTTCAGCATTAATAAGACAGATATTAATAGATTATAAATAGTTATTAGAGTCAGTGTAAATTTTAGAATCCAATCCAAAGATGATTAAAGTCAATCTTTCTGTTGTTTTCAAGGGTTTCCCATTCATCAAATCATCACAGATATTGCAGATTAAATTTTTGCTTGCCACTATTAAGTCTGCCTCTTTGTTTAAAATGAGATATTTTTCTTTTCTAAATTTAATACACTCTTTAAGTATGCTTGCTCTGTGGTTGTGTATTAGCTAATTTGCTTAGCAATACTATTTTATTTTCTAATGAGGCAGCTATACAAAAGCCTTCTGCTGAAATGCACAATAATGGAGATTTGTTTTCTCTTTGCATAGTAGTTTTTCTATATTTTAAATTAAATACTCCCTACTCTAAGAATGTAGAAACACTGTTCTTTATCCTAAAATCTCATCTGTCTGACTAGCTATAGAAGTTTGTGTGTGCTTCTTTCACTGATGCTTGAAAGCTTATCCTGGCTAAGAAAGCTCCTGCAAAAATAAAACTAATTTATGTAGTTTACCAAGGAGTTGATGTGTTAGTGTGACACATGTCCTGGGAGTAAGATGAGGAAAAGAAAATTAAAAGAAACCCCAACACTTCAGAAGCATTGTATCTTTTTTGTGTGTGTGTGTGTGTGTGTGTGTGTGTGTTTGCAAACACAGTAATAAAGCCAGGAATATAAGATATTTCCGTAAGAAAAGTATGACATTCATAAGTACAAGGCAATGACAAAGAAAATGTCATCAGTGAGGTGTTTAATCTTTTATGTGCCTGTACTTGATGTTAGAGCATTTGTATGCCCATTCATTACAGGTGAATTTGTAAAAGTGCGTCAATTTTAGACGACAGAGGACAGGAACCTAGGCATCTATTTTCAAGGAAGTCCTTGAAAGAGCTTATTAAAGGGTGAAATTGTGTGAGCACAGATAAATAAAACTATTTCTATAAGAGCTGTTTAAGTATTACTTGTAATATAGTGAAGTGTTTCTTGCTCTGTTATTTTCATTAACTGAAGCAGTTGCTTTTCTATCATATATATTAAGACCTGAAAGGGAAGCTTTTTCTGACTTTTTAAGCAGCATTCTTTAGCAACCAGTTTATTTGGAAAATTCAAGTTCTTCAGTTTCAGGAGTGAAAGTCTGACTTTGGTTGTTATCCCAGACATCGTTGTCCTCCCTGTGGAAATATATCGATGCCATCATGAACTGAAAATCCATTTGTGTTCTACAGTGCAATGGTAGTCTCTACGCTGCTAGGCTTACAGTCAGAATACACTGAGACAATTAGAACTGAAGTTAATTGATAATGCAGTGAGATACTTAACTAAAACAAAAAAAAAAAAAGTCAGGAAGCAAGAGGGGACTTGAGGTGTTACTAGGAAACCTATTCCTTACGTTACTTAGCTTTCGCTAGTGTGATAATGGTGTCGGTTTTCTAGATATCATTGCATTCTCCAGCCTGAAGAAAACTTCACTACATAAAACAAATTATAATTTAAGGAACCTCAGACTTTTTGGTGTATATAAAATACCCCAAAAACACAAAGAGCATTTGTTCTTTTTCTTGAAAAATCTTAACTGTTAGGGGTCAATTCTGATAATTTTGTCTTCAATGACTGTGGTGGGATTATTAAATATCTACCTATATAATTTTTTTCCTGCTTTTTTTTTTATATTTAGATCTCATTTTGGCTTTGCATCAATATATTTTTAAAAAGTTATATCTTTTGCTTTCAGCAAGACAAAAGGAAAATTAAATGAATTAAAATTATGTAAATAAAGGAGGGGAAAGAGCTGTGGGTTCAAGAGCATGACTTTATCACTAGTCATGTTCACCTCCTGTCCTGAGACATCCTGAAGATTTGCTAAGAGACCTTCAATTCAAGTTTTAACTCAAAGGACCTTAAGTGGTTTTCAGCACCTTGAAGCTAAAGCATCAGGCTCTTAACCCCTTTTGCTTCAGTGCTCTGTGAAAACCTGAACAGAAGTTTTTCTACCATGAATGGCAAACTACCTTATCTTAAAACTTTTATAATTTTGAAGATGTTTGGTTTCAATCTTCCAAAAATTTTCATCTGTTTATTTTCTCAGGCCAGATGATTATTTTTTGAAACTTTTGTATTACAGAAAAGCAGAAGCAGAGTTTACCAAAACATGGAAAACATAAACATTTCTTTGCATTTGGAAACAGCCAAAATATTCAGACTGAGGCAAAATATTCCATTTTTTTTTATCATGACTGACATGAAAAAAGAATCCCTCAGCAACTGAGTAAGGGGGAAGCACAGGAAAAGCTTCTAACCTGTGTAAAAATATCTGGTATAGCATTTTATTGATGATTTTGAACTCATCTTTACTTCTAAGGTTTGCTTAACTTAAGAATGCTTGTGGTTTCGTCATTACTGTCCAAGGTTTTTTTGAGTTCACCTGTGTGGTACTTTGATGATTTTGTGGGACTTGAAGCCACATGGAATTTTGTGGAAATAAGCATTCTTTGGCTGTGTTGAGACCTTATTTAGCAGACTACTGAACTCTTGAGAGGCACAGCATGAGCTGAATTTCCATAAAAGTGTCACAGCAGATATTCAGGACCTCCAGAATTATGAGAATATGCTGGTATATTCTCATATCCTCAGCAATGGTTGCCATGGTCTCTTAAATATAGCACACCTGGGAAGCAATGTAAACTGAAGAAAGACTCTATATCACATACTGAGGATGTTGCTTCTTTGTTGTACTACAAAAGTATTTTGTCAAATCGAAGAAAAAGGTTTTAAAAATAAGATACAGTCAACAGGGACAAGCAAAAGACACTGCACTTAATCAGAAACTGTCAGCTGCATAAATACATGAGGGAAAACAGTAGGCTAAGTGGCAGTTCCTTGGAGAAAAAAGGAATGAATCACAAGCTGATTGTGGGTCAGCCATGTAATTCCCTTCTGGTAAAGAACAAATGACATAAAGAACCTGTAAGATACATAAAATAATCTTTCTGTTCAAGGGCTCTGATAAGCTGAAGTGATGTGTTTAGTTTCTGTCATGAAACTTCAGCAAAAACATAGGTCAGCTGGAGAGGTTCTGAAGGACATCAGCAAGAATGATGAAAGGTTTAGGAAACATAATCTGTAAAGATGAATGGAAAGATCTGGGATTATTTAGCCTGAAGTCAACAGGATGTTTTTCTCCTGTGGAGTCATGTGGTAAATAAAAAATAGAAACAAAGAAGAAATAATTGTTTCTGTGTGTCCATGGTACACAGCAGAAGAAGTAATAAGCTTAAATCACAAAATAGATTATTATTATTATTGGAGAATAGAACGGACTCTGACTAAAAAAAATGTATGAGGCATGGAATAATTTTTCTGAAATCTGCATTACTAAATGGATTTTTTTTTTTTTTTTTTTTTACCAGGTTAATAAAATATTTAGTTTAAGTAGCTGATCTGTCTCAGAGTAGATGGATGGATAAGATACTTTCTGAAGGTCATTTCAACTCTATTTGTCTATGGTTCTGTAAGATTTGGTATGAAACTTAAATTTTTTTGTCTTCTCAAAGCGGTATTATTCTCAGTTAGACAGCATTATTCTATGCCTTTTACGTTAGCACAAAGCAATCACTGGCCAAGGATGGAAGGCTCTTTATATGCAGACTGTGAAATATTCATGATTTGTTGCTTTTCTGGGACTTAGTATATATTCATTGTATTTGTTTGGTTGTGGTTAATATGTGCTTAAAAGCTGTAATTTTGTTTCATTTTACACAATCTTGCATGATTGTTCATGACACCTTTTCATGCTGCTTTAGTTCTTTGTTCTTTTTTTTATATCAACACTGTTATTCAGTTTTGTGGTTTGTGTGTTTTAATGTTAGGTGCAATTGTCATCTTTCAGATAACTGAAAAATCTAAGAAGAAGTGCTAAGTGGTTTCAAAAAGAAAATTTAAAATCTATTTCATAATTTGATTGGTAGCAAAAAGGAATAAATATTCTAGACAGAATTTCTGATATAATTATATGTGCGTTCAACTGAACTGACTAAAACTAGGTGCTCAACCAAGCATCTAATTATTTTGAAAAACTGCAGATGAATGCTGCATTTGCAATGAATATAGACAAGGATTACTGATACCAATTTCTACATCTTTAAGAAAGCAGTCAGGCTTGAAGGAGCATAACTGCACACCACATTTGGAGCTTGCAACTCTTACTAATACCAATAGTCTTCTTTTAGAGGAGAAGGTCAGTTTATTTACATATGATTATTAATGTTGATGTAGTTTATATCTGTAGAGAAGATGTCCAAGATGGTATTTTCAAAGACAACAGGACATTTTTCCAAGAAGACACACTAGGGAGTCATGTAGATCACTTTTGTCTCAACCTTGGTGAATATGAGCATTTCTTTGCAAGTTTCATGAGAATCTTTTGTGTGATTCTGCTCTCAGAACAACATTATAAATGATCAAACACTACATATCTGCATATGTCTTCTCAAATGTGAAGCTGTTTCTGAAATATTTACAACAGTGAGGATTTCAGGAGTTCTAGCTTCTCTGTGGCTTAGAAAGGTAGATTCTTCAAAACAAGGTGCATTTCTTTTTAAGAGCAGAGATTACTGAAGAAACCAGCAACGTTACTAAAAAGATAATTACTAAGGAAGTAGTGTTAGTCTGGCTCTGGCTGGCAGCTGAGCATCCACCCAACTGTGTGCTCACTGCCCCCACCCTCAGCATGGCAGGGGACAAAATAGAATAGGAGCAAGACAGCCAGGAGGTCAAGATAGAGACAAGGGAGTCACTTACTGGTTATGGAGGCAGGCAAAATAGAATCTAATTGGATATTTAATTACTCTTTCAGGTATAAAGAGACAAAAAGCAAAACAAAACAAGGAAAAGAAAAAGCATTAAAACAGGGAAAACACATCACTCCTTTTCCCAGGCTCGACTTCACATCACACACCTCTCCTCCCACCTCGTTATGGCCACAGGCCATGCTCAATGCGTTCAGTGAGGCAAGGAATGCAGAAGGCGAGGAGGGGGTGAGGGGTAGGGGGCGGTGGTCTTTGCAGTTAGGACACAGTGGTTCTTTTTGTTGCTTCTTCTATGATTTTTTCCTCTGCACTGGCATGGGTCTTCTACATGCTCTGTCCATTTGGGAATGCCTGCTCTGGTATGGAGCAGCTCCTACCCCTCTGACTTCAGGGTTCTCTTTCTGTTTCCTTCTGATTCCTTCCTCCTATCTCTGTTCCCTTATTCTCTCCTCCACTGATGGGCTCAGCTTTGGCTTTCGATTTGTCCAGAGCCATCTGGAACTGTGTCCAGCACAGTCCCTGACCTTCCACAGGGGCCACCTCTGCAATTTCCTGTTACCAAACCCTTGCCACCCCAACACAGAACCTTTTATCCATCCACATTGCTTTTTCAGACAGAAAAATCATATCCCATCATCTTTAAGAACTAAATAAAGTCATCAGAAATTTGGAGTTCTGCATGCTCTCACCAGCTTTCATAATTCCTTTCTTCTCAGATTGGCTAATGGCTTTTAATTAAAAAAAAAAATAAATAAAATATTTATTTATAGCTATTAGTCTGACTTATGTGATAGTCAACAGATAGTGCTGTGTGTCCTGGGTTCAGCAGTAGCAGTCATTTTTCTCCTTCTTAGTAGCTGGTGCAGTGCTGTGGTTTTGCCTTTCTGCCTGGGAACAGCACTGATAGCGCCGATGATTTTAGTTACTCCTCAAATGTTTTAGTCTGACCAAGGACTTTCTAAGCCAGGGAGGAGGGGAAGCCGGGAGGAAGCAGAGACAGGACACCTGACCCAAACTAGCCAAAGAGGTATTCCATGCCACAGCACATCATGCCCAGGATGTAACTGGGAGTTACCTGGAAGGGCTGGCCCACTGCTCAGTCAGGCTACGTATTGACGGGTGGCATTGTATTCTCTTTGCTTGTTATTTCCCTTACCATTATTATTATTGGTGGTAGCAGCAGTGATTTGTGTTATACCTTAGTTGCTGGGCTGTTCTTATCTCAACCCCTGTGAATTCCGTTCTTTCGATTGTCCTTCCCGTCCCTCCGGGAGCCTGGGGTGGGGGGAAGTGAGGGGAGGAGTGAGCGAGAGGGCTGCGTGTCTGACTTACGGCCTGGCCTTAAACCACAACACTGTGCATTGACAGAGATAATTTATCTTTACATTGATATCCAGCTCTAAATTTCTCTTGGGGTGGGCATTTTTTTAATGTATATTATTAGTCTAGCAAGTAGGAGCTTTGTGAGAAACTAGCCCCATATTGTCCTGAAGAGAGCAACAGCTGCTGACAGTAAGTGCTTTCAACCAATTGAAGACAAGAGAAGGCCAGCAAAGCAATAAGGTCCGCCAGATGAGACGTAGTTTTAGCACAGCAGCAAATTAAGTGTTGCCAAGGTCAGCAGTCCAATTTCTTAGTGAGTCATCTGTCCATATTCCTGTTGGTCTGACAGAAGCCAGTCTCCATGTGTGAGAATAAGTGAAGAGGGAGAAAAAGCCAGAAGGCATGAACTGTGGTGGACAAGATTTAAAAAAAAAGGATCATAATGAACAGTGTAGCTCATTACCAGTATTAGAGAAATAGCCAATAACCCTTCCGGAGGATTCAGATGTCCTGCAGCTACTGTGTTTGGCTAAATGACAGTAGAAATCACAGAGATAATTAAAAGGAAAAAAAAGAAAAAAAGTAAAAAAGGGCTGCAGTAGTGATTAAAGATCAATACCTTGTACATCTCTTAGATCTGAATACGCCATCATTGCCTATTAACTCTGCCTTTTTTCTCATCCACCCTTCTTCATAGCAGTTTTATTGAACCCTTGGGTTCAGAAGAAGAAAACAAGCAAATGAGGGTTTCTATATTTCTTTATTCAGCACCTCTGGCATCTGTGGAGAGGGCTTTCTACAGAGTCATGACAGTGGTACTGCAGCTCAGCACATCTCACGAGTGGGAAGATACTGAAATGACAATCATGAAGTTCATAGGCAAGATAACAGCAAGACATTGATTAACTGGTAGTCTGTTTACTGCCATAATCTCACTCTAAATTTCATAGTCACTGAAATATAGAGATTTCCCACATGATGTGCTTGCAAAACAAAGTATCACACACTGCTCAGAATACTAAAAATCTTTCTGTCCTATATTGATGTCAGGAATCATATTGTTCTGGAAATGTTTGTTGTGTGGTACTGGTAAAATGGAAATTTTATCAGTACTGCCTGAAATGATAATGTATGACAGAGCACAGCTTCCTGATACCAACAGGTGTTAGATGTAATGGTCTGAGAATTGATGTGGACTCTATGTAGAGTGACATTCCAGAAATTAATGGATAGTTATGGAAAGTCATGAACAATCCTTTTATGAATTACTTAACTGTCATGGCATATCTACATAGAAAACCAGAGAAAGGTGATATGAAGAGCTGAACTGAAAAATAGAAAAGGAGCAGAACAAGAAAAAGGAAGGCTATAAACCCAATAAAAGATACATTTAACATTTTACTATCTGACCAGACATCTATAATTTACTGTAAATCTATACCAACTCCCTTAGGGCAAAAATTAGGATGATTAAGAACTCCAAGAAAGGGGATACTCATGATTAGTTCTTAGGTTTATTGATAACTAAGGAGAAATATCCCTACAGTAGACTTAAAAATTATATAAGGCTCTTATAAAAGCCAGAAGATGCCAGTCATTGGTGGGTCTTATGAAACATCAGAGCTCGTCAGATGAGGCTGAGTCTGGCATAATGCTTTTTCTTTGAGTCAATGCAATAATAATTATATTCTTTTTAAATGCTGCTGAAAATTGTTGACAATTTTCCACAAAAAGGGGAAACATCTTCAGAAAGTAAGAATCAGTAACTGCCATTGGCTGTTTGAACTGTAGGAACAAGAAAACAGGCTGGAAAAATAAAAACTGGTCTGAGAGAACAGAAAACATAATCACCTGTTGGCTGTTCCAGGTGAAAAAAAAACTAACGACACCTATTGGCTGCTCAAAGTGGTGGCGTCCCATGGCCTCTTATGTCACTATGATAGTAAAGTGAGTTAATGTTTGCCCAAAATGGAGCCTTTCTCTGAGAGCTTCTCATGCTGCACATACATTTCCTAAACAGGTTGAATTTTCTGTACAAACTTTCAAGATCCTGGAGTCTCAGTGGGGATGCCTGGCTGACTTCAGACTCTGTGATGTGGATCATCTTTGCAGTGAGAATCTGTCAGTTATTCTGCTGGTCCCCCTCTGGGCACACACTTTTGGGCTCTGTTTGGTTTGTCCTCTGACTTCTGGGATGGTTGGTTCCTGTTTGGGGATTGTTTGCCCCTCTCTGGGATTTTTTGCCCCCTTCTGAAATTTTCTTGATACCGGTATTCTGTATCCATATATATATATATATATATATATGATATTCGTAGGTATATGAACATGAATGTTACATTGTTGATATATTTGCTTCATTAATGATGTTTCTACTACCCTGTAATAGTATATACCTACTTTATTGTTGTTGTTACTGGTTGTTGCTATTATATTGATTGTTGCTATGTTTACTGCTATTACTGTATTACTGATTGCTGATAATAATTTGTAAGAGCTTGATATATATATTTTTTTTATTAATCATAGTTATACTGTCTAACAGTGCTTGTGGTCATCTGTAATAGGGCAAAGACATTTAGAGGATAAAGCCTCCATGTCCTTGTCTATTATGGAATCCTAAGAAGCCACAGTCACAACCTCTACACATTTGCAAAGTAGGTAACCCTTTAGGTTGTGTCAGATTATTGCCTTGGAGGATGAGGGGAAGGCAGTTTATCTCAACTTAAGTAAGGCTATTGATTTTGTTTCTTCTAACAGCTTGTCTCGAGGACAAGCTGATTAAGTAACAGACCAGATAAGTGGACAGTGAAGTAGACTAAAGAGTGGCTGAAGAGCTGGACTCAGAGCATTGCAATCATCAGGATAAAGTCCTTCTGGAGGACAGTTGCTAGTGGCACGCACCAGGAGTTAATATTGGGGCATCATCATACATCTTCATTAATGGCTTGGACAACGGGACAGGCCATTTGAGTATGATTCTTGAATATGATGCAAAACTGGGAGGAATGGCTATGCTATCTACCTGTCAGAGAGACCACAACAGGCTTAGAAAAGTGAACCAAGTGGAACCCCTGAGAAAAACCATTTCAGGGTAAATTTGTGAAAGGAGCCTCACCTGTGATCTCTTAAGTGGTCTCTGAAAGAGCCCATCTCACCACTGCTTGAGAAAAGAGGAACCTACATAGTTTAGGTTCTTGTGCCTGAAGTTATACTTTGTAAATGTGCTTCTTTTAAGCAGCCAGCTTGAAGAGCCTTAGCACACAAAATCACTCTGACAGGAAGGATATTTTCTATCATATGACGACTAGCTCTCAAGAAGTGGAATACAGAGCTGAAATGACATGAGCTTTCTCACCATTGTCACTGCTTCACTCCTGAGTAGCACTACCTGGTGCTTGTCCAGCCAATGTCCTGACAGCTTGTCAAAATGCTTCTTGGAAATAGCTTTCACATGATTTACTGCATCAAACAAGCTGTCTTTACATTCCAGTTCAAGCTTGACAAATTTGTCAGTTACTCTGATCTTTTCACAGTTCATAAAGTCAACATTTCCATGAAGCAACCAATTCTGAGAAACCTGCAAAGAAACCCCTGGTGATTGCTTCAAATGTGACTAATTTAGGAATAATGTAAGATATTTTTAAATCTCAACAGAAGAAAGTTGCTCAGAAGGTAGCAGGAGAGCTTTATTAAAAATAATCTAACAACATCTGAGAGTTTGCAGTGCAGCAAAGATTTATTTTAGAAAATTCTCACTGGTCCAGGAAAACTCAGTGCCTCCCTCGAGGAAGAACTTGGTCCATATTTGTAAGCTCTTCAAGAGCGTGCTATAAAAATGATGAGGGTACAGTCTTTAAGCACATGAAAGAGCAAAAAAACCCTACTTATTTCACTGACTGGATAAACAACCGGAGTCCTGCATTCCTTAAATATTGTCACTCTTTTGAAATTGTGTTTGCAAAGAAGCTTTTCCACATAATAGTTTTTGCTATTTTTATTTCCCTGTTGCAGAGAAGAGCAGGGTATTAAGCTGTTAGAATACATACAGCAGTAAAACAGGAAAAAGTAAGTTAGAGCTTACTAGTTTTCTCTCCTGCTTCCTTTTCATGTGGTTTGTGTTATTTTAGTGAAATTGATTTTTGCCATGTTTTAACAGATGCCACAAGTCAAAAGAAGCAAAACTACCTAAATTACTAGGGGAAAAGAGAGTGAAGAGGAAAAATAAAAAGTGCAAACATATAAAACAATTCTGACTGCATGGAGTTCTAAGCTGGAATTAAGTTTCATTCCTGTCATTGTACTTATGACATGATATAGCTTATTCACAATAGTATCGCATGATGTGATGTAGAAATTTTGAGGGATTCAATTTATTTACTGTTTACTGTACTGATTTAATCTCTTGCAGGAAGTGGAGAAATTAGTTCAGCTTTTTGAAAAATGCACTGGCTTTTTCTGAATAACAATAGCAGGCTCTGAACAAAGACAAAGCAGATTTATTGCTTAGCAGGGCAATATATATGACATTGCTTCAGCAGACAAGAAGTGGTCTTTCACTGCTGGCCAAAGCAGCAGGACTTTTCAGTTGTTGGCAGAAGTATGAGCTGAAGATTACTTGACTATGTGGGCACAGATGTGTAACTGATAGTCACAAAAGTCCTTGGAGGGTTTATTGCAAAAAAGACTAGAAATGTGATTTGTAATCTTTTATACAATTGCTTCTGCCTCACACTCTCAGCACTAGCCAGCGTGCTTGGCTCTGCTGTGGCAGTTATATGTCAGAGCCCAGGGTAATATTAAACTCTTTTTTTTTTTTTTTGCTACATGCATGCAAACATTACTTGAGGTATCTTGATTTGTACTACCCAACCTGACATTTTCTCTGTCAGCTGAGACAACTACAGAATTTGACAAATTGAACCATTCTTGCTCAAAACACTTTTCTGGAAATCAATTTGACTGTTTCACCTGGAAGGTTTGTAAATTCCCCAAACCTGATGTTTTGTCCTCGAGATGAAAAATGCTTCAATATATGAGGATGGTTTTGACTTTCTTTGGGTCCAGGATGTTTATCTCAGCCTACAATTTGTGGAGCAGTTTGTTCACAAACCCTTTAACAACTTATTGTGCCTTGAGACAGTGTAAAACCACCCGGAAACAGCTACACGAGATGATCATGGCTGGGCTTGGCCAAGAAAACCCATAGTGTTCTTCTTTCTATTTTCTGTTATCAAGAAGGAATGTTTTGTAGACTCATGAAGTAAGTTTTCTCAGGTCGAGGTCATGATCTGTGCACTCAGAATACTTGCCCACTGCTGGATGTAGTAGAACAGGTCAGCTGCAAATAGCATGTGCATAGTTCAAGGCAGTTTGGATTTGTTTGAAGCTGCATAAGAACTGTTTTGTCTAGTCCACTGTGCCACTTGTATGCATATTTTTGCTAACTTTACATCAACAGAGTTTACCTTGACAGGAGAAATCCCCTGTTGTTGTATGTCATCATAGCTTATAGTTATTGTGGAGCCTGTCAATAGTTACTGGTCACCACCTCCATATACTCCAGCCTTGTCCATTAAGGTGCTGTTCTGCATGGTGGGTCAGCTGAACCAGCCGAACCAGCCTGAGGGTGCTCTGTGTTCAGGAGATGGTCAGTTAGGGGCTTTTCTTGAAGAATGTCAGAGTTATAAAAAATGTCAGAAAACGTGACAAAAGGAACATGTGCATTTCAGACACAGAATCATAGAATAGTTTGGTTGGAAGGGGCCTTCAAAGGTCATCCAGTTCCAACACCCCCTGCAATGAGCGGGAACATCTTCAAATAGATCATCTTATGTTTTACCTTGGTGCCGTGGTCTGTGGGTTGTTTCAGTGTGCCTGGAACAAGAACTTGTAACTCGGGGCAGAAGAACAATGTGTGAGATCAACAGTGAATGAGTAAACATGCCTTAGATTAAGCCAATGTAAAGACATGATGTAAAATTGAATCTGTATAAATAGACACAGTGTTTGAGCCTGTAATGTACATAGGAAGCCACAGGAGCTGTTGTCACATTATATGGCTGTTATATTGCATGATATATATATCATGCAATCCTAACACTGGACACAAGCTACTTACTCTTTATGTGATGTGCAGTGCTGTTTCTGAGTGTTGGAATACAACTGCCTATGCTAGTAAGCTTTTAGCTTTTTAGTTAGTGTTCCTGTCATGATGTTTTCATGTGCCACAAGTAGCTTACCCAAAGAATTCCTGGGCACAATGCTGGAGTTGGAGAGTTCCAGCAAGGGCTGCCAATAGATAGTTTGCCTGCAACCACCCAATTTCCCAGGATAGCAGCAATTACTAGCATAGAAGCAAGCTTTGCTGTGCCAGCTGGTTTCAAGATCAAGGAATATTCTCAGTAAATTTAATTTATTAGCATAATTCTCTGGTGTCTCATTTTGCCTTTCCCTTCATTTTTACTTGATCTTCATAAAGCTCCCTGTGATCTCTCACAATCCAGTGTTAGACTACATTCAGAAAAACTAAGTTGGATCTTTCGTACTTAGGAAACTGTCTGAAAGATCAATTAAGGAAATAATTATATGTTTCTTTTATTGGTTCAATTTACCATAAGTGTTGTATCTCAGATGTTCAATCTTTTCACTGCAACTACCTAGGTCTAGGAATTTAATATTTTTGCCACTCATGAATCACCAGAATCCATACACTGAAGGTTTGGAAATAAAAATTGTCAATAGACTTTCCTGTAAATGCAGTAGCAAAACATCATAAAATGCAGAAGCACATAAAATGAACTGCCAAATTGCTTAAAGGTATATAGTAATTCATAAACTACATTATTCTAAACACGCTGTTGTCATAGATGCATGCTTTTAATATTACTGACATAGCTAATCCTTGTGAAATCAGTAGGCCGTCTCGTAATGGCTGATTTCAATGACTAACATTGGTAATTTCAACAGCATCACATATAGGTAAAATAATACTCTTTTTTATATATATTCTGTAGCCAGATGGAGCAGACTTAGTAAAAACTTTAGACATTTTCATGTCCACAAAATGAAAATAAAACCCCCTGTGGGTCGGCTCTCCTAAAAGGAAGTAGTGACTTCGGCTTCTCTCCTGCAGTGAAAATTCATAGGAAAAACTGAAAAACTATCATCTCAAAATTTCACCCCATGTTTATCAAATGGAATTTACAGATTTTCATGCTGTAAAATTGTGATTTCCCTCAAGGGAAAACATCAGGGTTTTATGAAGGAGCAGAGGTAAGTTGTTACATGTCCTTCTGTCTAGCCTAATGTTTTTCTATTTTTATTTTCTTTTTACTATACCAGATTTCCTGATGGAAAAATAATTGGCAAGGGTTCAGAGAGCTATGGATCCAGCTCAGAACATCCAAAGTTAAAGCTGGAAATTGAAATAAAAGAAGCTATTTTTTTCTCCATGGATACTTACTTAAAAATTCAGTATAGCTGTATAAATAATACTCTGACACTAATCTAAGACCAGTGAGCACTATTTGAGTCCAGACAGCTTCCCTTGAATTCTGGTTAACTATATTCAAATGCATATGTCTTTTTCTATGGCCCTGGTTAGCCAAGAGCCAATTCAACTTTTCTTATGAATAAGAGTAGCTTAAGGTTATTCAAATTTACACAGAAAATCCACTATGCCAGCACTCAAACTGTTTCACCAGTACTAAGGCCGCTATAGTGATCTTCTTTCACTGTTGATAGTACTGTTGTAGCCACAGTAGTATAAAGATAAATGAAATATAAGATAAATAGAGTGGCAATAATATGATAGTTGAAAAAACTGGCAGAGCTGGAGGAAAGAGTATTCTTTTAAATGTTATTCCATTGTTGGGAAAGTATTAGCACGTTTCTTCCACAGACTGGAGAAAATCTGAGGAAAGGGATAGAGAATGAAGTAAAACTGATAACAGAAAAATCTCACTATATAGCTTGAACTATCTTGAATTTTGTCAGGTGCAGATTCCTTCTATCACAATTATTTGCAACACTTCAGTGCTACGTGGATGTCAAGTGAAGCAGTTGATTCTGATCAGACTATTTATTCAACTTCTTTGATAAACACCTTTAAGAGAAGCTCAGGGGTATTTCTGAGAAAACTGTGATGATCTGATGATCCATCCCTGCCCTGCAGGATGGGACCTTGTTTGCTTATTAATTGTGTAATGGTCTTTCCTTTTCCATTCACAGGTTTAGTGAAGAATAGGAATTGACCCATTTTTATTGATAAAATAAATAACTTGAAATAGCCATTCATAAAATTAGCTTTTTCTTTTTTAAATGTTAGGAACACTTGACTGTAAGACCTATTAGTGTTGATATTTGCACATCTTGACTACACGACATGCAAAGAAATAACTTGGAGTAGCCTTTGAAAAAAAAGTGACAACAGAAACTCCAATTACTTCAAAGGCCAAGTTTATTTGTTTATTAATTGTATTACAGAATGGAAAGCAAAGAGCTAGAGAGCAAGGTCTCTTTTAATCTACACTTGTAGGGTCTTATTAATTTTAAATTTAACTAGCATTAACCATGGGTGAAACATGCAGGATAGACAATGCTGTTGCATCAGGAAAGAAATGTGAAATATAAGGTTTGTGTACTTTCCACCTTCCCTGGAACCAGTTGGCATCATAATCCAAGCACTATTTCTTAGATACCAGGATCAATACTGAAAATGGGAGAAGTAATAAGCAGCTTTAATTCTTCCCATAAAGTCAGAACACATCTACCAAATAACAAATAGGCACCACTGTTGCTCTGTTTTCTGGAATGCTGCTTATCCACAAGGACCTATTTAATTATTTCTTTGGTTTTATGGGTCTGTCTACAGTCATTTACTTTTCTTTCACAGTCGGTTACCCAAGGTAATTCTAACTCTAATGAGACTGGGATGTTTTGCTACAGAAGTAGGAGGACAACTTAGAGGCCCTGCTGAGAGAATTTTCCTCTTGCTAACAGTAAAAATCTTCTGCTGAGGCTCCCGAATCCCTCTGTGAAATAGCCTTAGTGCCCTGAGAAGCCTTCCCTGGGACCTCACCCACCCACTCTGTCCATGGCCAGGAGCCCCGTTTCGCCTCACACCTGAGCCCCTAGTCTTGGCCTCAGCAGACACTCTCCAGCCCTGTCCTTTGCTGTTCCTAACCTGTTGGTTAGATTTCTTGGACTGATGTTAGACATGACTGGTTACCTCAGCTTTGTCTCGACTGCGGGTGGGACCACTGTAATGGGCATCCCCACTGTGCTCACCCTTCTCAGGTACTGTGCCCTGCTGGTGAGGACACGGAGATACCTGTGCTGGGTGTAACCTCAACTGTAGTTTTCCTTCCCTGTGGAGCAGCCTGACTCTTACTGCAACTCAGCAATAGCTTTGGCAAAGAATGGGGCTTACTCTTAGGGAGCTTTGTCAATTCAGTGGCTGTTTCAGTTTTGCAAAGCTAAATTCAACAGGTCGTCTGGCATACAATACCCAGGGAGATCTGCTCATATCCCCAGAGCAGCTGGGTTTCCAGTGCACAGTTCAGCCACAGCACGAGGGCTGAGGGATCTTGACTGGAACACCTTCCAGACCCCACTTCTCTCATTTAATTTCGAGATTAAAACCCTGCTGAATTCTCTTTTCTGTTCCTAAGGTCTATTACTCCTGTGATTTATCATTACAAAATTATTTAAACCAGTAAATGCCTCAAAAAAGACATCTATATCTCAAGTTAGCACCCACTACTATCTGTGATGAATACCTCTTGTTTCAATGGGAACATAAGCTAAAGATTTATGTGCTTTAGAAGACTTTATCTGTACTAGCAGTCATGCCATCTGTTAGTTTAAACAATCAACTAGATGGTAGTGGTAGCACAGAGGGGCTGAAACACAGATTTCTGAGTGACTTGCCCTGGATCTGAAGAAGAACTGCAATTCGTAGATGTGCAAAGGTGAATGTTTGTGTGTATCCTTCAACCAGACTGTGTGTGTGCAACAGTTTCTGTGACATGTCAAACCAAAAAAAAAAAATTGTTCAGTGTAAAAGCTAAGCATGGAACCATCCTTCAACAGACTTGTTTTGAAAAGATAAAATCAAACAAGCAAAGCCAGTGAAAGGAGCAAGCAGACTTTAAGACAGGTGTTACATTGCATTTCTCTGTTGAAAGGCAAGAACAAATATGTAAATTTTGCACATTGCCCTTTTGCTTTGATTATATTTTTGAGCTTCAGCCCTTTTGGCTTAAATGCTTTGACATCACTTCCATCTCCGCATGATTCCTGCTTGCTGTTGGCTTAAATATCCTCCTTTGAGACAATAAACTGGTAATTTCCAAAATGAATCAGTGATCCTGGCCAGGCTGTATGGGAGAATGATTAATCACAACTAATAATTACACTTTGAGAGAACTAGCTTTTCCCAGACTAGGAGCTGGAAATGTTGCATGGTTGTAATGTTGTTTGATTGTTGCTTTGTTTCTTAATTACCTCCGAAAAATAGGCAAATCTTGTTGTTAGGAAGCTCTCTCATCCTAAGCATATTGCACATAGGGGCCCACTTCACACAAAGCATGAGAATACAAAATTAGCATTTTAAACTCCATTTTTTAACCATTTTATTATAGTCTCTGCCTATTACACAGTAAAATACTGCAACTCATGTTTGGAAATGTGGTAGTAACACATGGGAAGAAAATACGTTAAAGCTTCCATCATCTAGCTTATAAGGTCTAGCTAAAGTTTTAAATGTTATTTAAACATATATTTTTATGACTTCATTTGATTTTTATTGTAATATTTTAGAACATTAGCAATAATACTGTCAGTTATATTTCTATGAGCAAATTACATGGGTTTGGCTTTTTTAACCTTTATTTTTTTCCCGATTCTTTTCTGTGAGCTTCAACAATCAGCTTAAAATTATCAGTCCAGATTTTCAGAGGGATCAAGTTAAAAGAAGGTTGTATTAGTTCATTTTGGGGTTTGTTGAAAGAAATAGAAACTCTGACTCTGAACCTTCTAGCATTGACTGGAAACATGTCAAAAAATCATATCACTGCAGTCCATGCCTTTCTTCTTGGTTTTTGGAAAGGAAAGAATAAATAAAAGAGTCACACAAGAATTTCACAGTCTGAGGAGGAAGAAAGGATATTTGAACAATGAGAATGTCTCAGCCTTGCCCTAATCCAATTATAAGTTTCAGTTTCTTGAAACTGTTGTTTCATTTTCTTCTTTCTGTTACTCTTTATATATCCTCCCTAACCCATCTTATATCAGCCCTATGAGGCTGGCTAACTAGAAGGATTACTTTGTTTAATTTTTTATTGTATGTCAGTGTAGTTTTTCCTTTAGTAAAGTCAGAAGTTATTTTCTTTAATGAAACAATTACTCAGAAGAGGAGAAAATTTTGAAGATGACCATAATTTTAAGTGTCTTGTTATTAATCAGTTATAATTGTCCAGTTTGGCTACTTCAGTACAAGAGAAATATCAACAAACTGGAGAGATTTCAGTAAAGGGCCCCTAAGGTGTTTGTGGGCCTGGAGCATATAGTGTAGGAAGAGGGGCTGTGAAGACAAATTTGTCTACGCTAAGGTGGGTTGGCCTCAGCTGGCAGCCAAGCTGTTGCTCACTCCTCCCATATACACACACAGTGACACAGGGAAGAAAAATAGCAAAAACAGAGTAAGAAAACTCACAAATCAAAATCAAGACAGGGAAGTCACTCACCCATTGCTCTTGTGGCCAAAGCAGGTTTGAATTGGGAAATTTAAATCAGTTTAAAACAGTTAATTACTGATCCAGTATTGGGAAGCAAAAAATGACAAACACTTAGACACCTTTTCTCCCCCTTTCCCATGCTGAACTTCATTCCAGACACATCTCATTCCCTTTTCCTAGACTCAGTCCTCTCTTTGAGGCAAAGGCCATTGCAGGGGATTGGTGTTCACTACATACTGGTTTCTGCAGTACTTGTTCCTTACTCCATTTTTTCCACTGTGCCTTCCTTCTTAGTGGTTTTCTCTTCTCTGGTGGTGGTGCTCCCCAGGCTGCAGTCTTTTTAGTGATGTACCTGCTTTGACATGGGTCCTTCGGTGTCCACAGTTCCTCATTGTTTTACCTAATTGATCATGGGCTTATCTAGAGGCTGCAGTCCCTCTGGGGTGTTAACCATCTCCGCTGTGGAACACCTTCTGCTGCCCTGGCCTTATTCCTTTGTCTTGGTGTTTACTGTCCTTTCTTAAATATGTTGGTACAGAGGCACCAGCAGCTTCACTGATGACCTCGGACAGTGTGCACAAATTATTTCCTGCAGACAGACTGTTCCCTTGAAGACATGGGACAGTTCCACATAACCTAAATGAGATCAGATCTGGTGATGGTAGCCAGGTTCATGGAGTGATGACCAGAGAAGTCTATAGTGACAAAACATGTCTGAGGTCAAGTCAGAAAGGCAAGCCAACAAGGCCAGGATCAACAAGATACAAGGCCATGCACAGCATGCATGCATTATACCTCAAGGAAGGATGAAAAGGAAGGGCCTGAGGTTAAATGCAGCTTGTGAGCCCATGGGCATGAAGTGCATGGTTAGGAAAGCCAGACGAGGTATCTCGCTGCTCTTTTTCGCAACTTAGTTGTCTTCACAGGAGTCTCAATCAGGGTATCACAGCTGTGCTTTGATGGAGGCGTAGGGCCAGCATAGCTGACTTTGATGCAGGCAGCTGAGCCTTGAGCAAAGAAGTTACAGAGTGGTCAGGGCAATTAGAGCATTCTGGTCTGCATATGAACCTGCTTGGAGGAGGTGTTTGGACTAGATGATGTCCAAAAGTCTTTTCCAACCTGAATTATTTTATGATTCCATGTCTGATTAAATACTATTTCTTCTTCAAATAGATTTTTTTTTTTTTTTTTTTTTTGTTAAAGCACATTCACAGTCTGTCCTTGTTCATGAAAGTTTAATTACTGGAATATCAGAAGGTGAAAAACAATGCACCATTTCTGAGTGGTAAATTCTCCTCAATTCTGGGAAGAGGGATATGGGGTCTAGCAGATATGTGTCATAGACAACATGAGTGAAAGGACTGAGGCCATGTATTCCATTTGCTGTCTTCAATGCAAGATCAATTAGAGCTAAAGCATTTCTGACAGTGACTTGATTAACCACTTAAAAACCTCTAGCGATGAAGACACGTGAGCTTACACTGGCAGTACTTTGTCATCTTTATTGTTGTGAAGTGTTTCCTTACTGTCTATTTTAAATGTGTCTCACTGCATCTGAGCCCCACTGTTCCTATCCACTGTAGAAAATAAAAGCAGATGTAGAAATGAAAATGTAGAACAAATGAAAGTGTAGAAGAAATGAATAATGAAAAGAAAATGTAGACATGACAAGCAAATTACTTCCTTTCTCTTTAACAGTGTTTTATGTATTTGAAGACTGCAAGTTATTTTTTATTTTAGCAATAGTATGTCCTTCGGACTTCTTGCACATGTGGTATGTTTCTAGATATTCTCATTGTTCTTCTCTCATCTCTTTGGTCTGCATGTTTTTTTGAGGCACAATGCTCAAACAGAAATATCACACTATGGTTGAATTCTTTTCATGACTAAACAAACTGGAAGGCTTAATTAATATATTTTGGAAGTTATATTTCTGTTTACTTGCAAAGGAGGTGCTAGAAATGACAGTGAAGTAGCAGAAGCTACCATGTAAAAAATACATTAATACTAATGGAATTACAGAAAATCAGACAGCATGAACGAGTGTTCATGTAGTGAAAGTGTGTGCTTCCTGAGAAAGGTATAGTTTCTATTCCTCGCTTTCTCACACACATATATAGAATCACAGAGTCATAGAATAGATTGGAAAAAACTTTTAAGATCATCAGTCTAACCATTAACCTAGCACTACCAAGGCCATGTCTCTAAGTGCCACATCTACACATCTTTTAAATACCTCCAGGGATGGTGACTCTACCACTTCCCTGGGCAGCCTGTTCAGTGCTTGACAACTTTTTCCATGAAAAAGTTTTCCAAATATCCAATTTAAACCTCATCTCGTGCAACTTGGGGCTGTTTCCGTTAGTGCCGTCACTTGCCTCTCGGGAGACCAGCCATCTCCAAACAGGCCAAAGTCTGCCCTCTGGAGGTCGAAAATAGCAGTTTTGCTGCACCCCCACCCCCCACCCCCCCCCTCCGCTCCGAGAATCGGAAACTTACTTTGTAGTTGCTATGCCCAAGATGGCCTCAACCATCACATCACCGTAAGTCCTATTCTATTCACAGCAATGCACCTTCTCTATTTGTCACACTCGTCAGATGTGAAGTTATCTTCCAGACACTCCAGCATCTTCTAGACTATTTCCTCTCTATATGTACACATACTACTCATTTTTGTTGCCTTTAGAGTCAGAATTCTCTTTAGGTAAATTTATAATGTAGATGTCTACAGCAGGTATCTCATTACCATCAAAGGAAAAACAGAAACAATTCATCTGATTTATTTTAGGATTTCTTCTCTAACATGAGACATACCACAATCTAGAATTCCCATATTTTTTTTTCACCACTTATCTAAATTGCTAGCTTACATATAGAAGGTGAAGCAATTTGCCTACGGTCAGGTGCATCCCATCTCCTGTTCTGGTTATTCCAGGTACACCAGTAACTAACAATAATACTTGTCCATAAAGGTCAAGGTAATCAATAAACTTCATTTAGTAATCATGCTGCAGTGATGTTACCAGATGCTGTTTATTTTTAATAGATGATGTAGGCTAGTATTATTTCTACTGTCTCAGACCTCTTTCTCACATCCACAATTCAAAAGGTTTTTATGTATACTGGTTGCTAGTTTCCTATTGACGCTGCAATACATTTCATGTATCCAAAAAGGCGTGGGTCAAATTCTTTTTACATCCATATATTGCACAACATCATTAAGTTCTAAGACTTCTTCACAAAATATAAATAAGCAGTCCTAAGAAGGTGAAACAATGTTCTGCTTAAAATCTTTTACTGCAGTGCTAAAAATGCCTGGATAATTAATGAAACATGTCTTTGAGCTTAAATGAGTTATTTCATGCTTCTTTACTGGACAGAAGATTATGTTTTGAAATGATAGACAGGTTTTCTGTTCACAGTTCTGTCTCTATAATTGCAATTCCAAAACGAAGAGGATTTTAATTCATAGATTGCAACCTTTCACCTTCAGCACAGCTGGTGTATTGCTGGTTTGCCAGCTCGCTGCCTTTCCCAGTAGTTTTGTCCATACCTTTCCTACTGAGCATGTTAATGAAATGACTCTAAACAGCACAAAGTCAGAGGGGTTACTATTCCCTCTTGCATTCAGTAGCATGTACCTTATCATCTAGTACAACTGAAAGGCATAGAAATTGAACTATAAAGCATGGCCTGTCAATAATATACTGTATATACTGTCGTATGTACTGTATACTCTTACTCTTTCTAGAGCCCAAGTTTCTCAAAAAAACACTCTGTGTGGAAGTTTTTTTCTTTCCTTTCAAATATAATATAATTTTTACCTTTTTAATTTAGTCCTCCTCAGTAACTACTGTGTTTCATCATTTAACTCAGAAATTGGATGCCTTAGGGCTTGACTTTATCATGCACTAATAAAATGAAGAGAAGCAGACCTTTAAAAATAATTGTCAAAATAAAATCTGTCAGCAAGCATTAGACTCAGGCGTGGCACTGGCTTGAAAAGGTTATTTTGCTTTAGAAAACATTAAATATTTATTAGCTTCACCTCAGGTAAATATGGTGTTATTTGCATATCTGCAAATTTGTATAGACACACTTGTAAATGAATTTAGAAAGGAGCAGCACATTCATAAATGTATACCTTCCTTATCTATGGTTTGAAAAATAAGTAATCAAAGTGTTCCATTAGCAATTGGCCAGGGGTAGAAAGGTAGGGTATTTGGGGAGCAAGACCCGTTTCCTTAATCTGTCTGACAAAATGTGCTACTACTCATTTGTTTTGTCTTCTTTCTGCTTTGAACTTTCCCCCTCTGCAAGCAGTGCAGATTGGCTTAGGGGAGCAGTATATGAAAGTAAAATGACTTCTGGCTTTCTTCATACTTACCAGTAACAGAAAATGACCTAAACTCTAAGAAATATCTCTGCTGTGATCAAGGTATTTGTGAAACTGAAAGACTCAACAAACTGTTCTTAAAATCTTGTGGGTCAGGTACGATTCAGAGGTGGCTCTCTGGCACCTGGGATAAGTTTTTTGTTGAATGTGGACATGTTGCACCATGCAACACAGTTCTTAAGAAAGGTTATTACCCAGAACTCGTCACTTAATTTAGTGTCAGTATTTTGAACTTCAGAGTTCCTCAGGTTTGTGAACTTAGACTCCTTACATGCAGAAGCAGTCCACTCTGAGTAAACCAGATCCTAGCTGGTGGACAGAGTCCCTGGATTAACCAGGTGATGCAGAGCCTCAGAGCATAGTAACTGCACAAAAAAAAGTGGAGAAAATGGAATGATCAAATACAGTGTAAGAAATCAGGGTTCCATCCTGAGTTCTCAGGACTATATCAATCTTCTACATAATGTAAATGAATAGTCACAGGATTTGAGACAGCACCAGTATTAACGTTTGATTCTGGACCTTGAAACAAATTCCTCCATACTATTTTCAAGTGCTTGACTCAGTTTTATCTGCCCTATCAGTTCTCCATGTAACATTTATTTACTTAGTGTTTCTTCAGCACTTTTATTTCTAGCTGTCTTTAATAATAGATATCTTTCAGAAACTATGTTTTATTATTAGTGCCCGTCTGCCGCTTGTAAAATATATGTTTTTTATGTCCTACTGCAGTAATTCAGATTCTTCTGTTTTGTTCCTTGCAACAGTGCACAAACTTTCTGAGCTTTTTACTGCTCTCATCAAGTTTTCCAAGTAGATTAGGTTTCACTCTACCAATGATTGTGTTCCTAGCACCTTTTTCATAGAAATCTTACAATTTTCCTCCTCTTGCAGTCCTTCTCTTTCCTGTGTCTGATTGCATGATTTTCATTTTGGTTTTTACTGAAATCAGGCATGGACACTACATGATTTTTTGCTTCAGTAATTTAGCAATTGAAAGTTTGTCTTATCTGTGTATTTTCCCAGCTACTTAGGTAGATTTCATCAGTTGAGAGAATTAATCCTTAAATAAATTTTACCAGTGTTAAGACATAGCTCGTATTTCATATGATTGAACCACCTTTTAATATGCATTATTCTGTCCTTCTCTAGAGAAAACCTCCTTGGCTTGCACTTCCAAAAGCCTCTTCTGTAGATAAACTTAATCCTCCACGCAACTTTTCTGTGGGATACTGGCAGCCATTCACTGCAGTGTAAAGGACAGTCAGGACACCTGTTGTAGTTACTTTTCAGCTCCTTCATCTGCAATGCATATTCTCAATCATGGCAAGGAACAAGTAATTTTAGAAACATTGCAGTGTCAGGCTGAAAATTATGTCTAAATTTGAAGTTTCATTCATGTAGATACACTTTTGCCAAGTGTCTGTGTTCTTCCTGATCTTCTCCTATCCAGATTTATTTCTGTCTGCAGATCTGCAACACTAAATCCTTTTGGTTCCTGTACCTTACTGAGTGATTTTTTTTAACCTTTATTTCTCTTACCTTTTTCGTAGGTTAGTATCCCTGTTGTTTAGGATTAACAGCCTGACCATCAGCTGTGATGAAATGCAGGAGATATCAGACATGTTCTCAGTTTTCAAGACATCGTCCCCCCCTGCAAAAGTCCTAAACTTCAAGGTGGAACAAGCTACTAATACTGTCAGCTGTGACCAGCCAAATCACCAGGAAACAGAAGAGAAGAATTTTTTTGTCCCAAAGGAACAAAGCCCAGTTTTTAGTTCTTACTTGCAGTCATTCCATTTAAGTACTTTAATATCCTTAAAGAATGTCCAAATTAATATGAGCAATGAAATAATTAAAAATATTTGTAGTATTCTACATTCACATCTGCATTTTGTATCTTCTAAGTAGTGTGTTATTCTTGAAGTAAAAAAATCTGAAAGATAGCTAAAGCTTACAGGAATTTCTTGAAACCAAATAGAAAAACTGTTTTTTAATACATTTCTCTGGTTTAGCATTAAGGCATATAGTGAAAGTGCTCCCCAGAGGTCATAGCTTTACTTTTTCTTCAGGTTATGTTACAGCTTCTCTGTTTGCTGCAAAATACTGGAGCCCACCTCCTGTTGCAAATGTACATGAGCCAATGCATTGACAAAGTCCAAACTGTGTGGGCACACAGCAAACAGTGCAACTTTGTAGAAAGTGCTAGTACCACAACATTATAATAAGTACAGTCTCCTCTGCTAAAGCAGTTAAAAATGGGGAATTGTTCTAATAGCAGGATCCTTTAGCTGTTAAAAAGACTAAAGAAGTGCGCTCAGCCTCTTCTGACCACTGTAGAAGAAGGTCAGCTGCTGGCATGCCTTTCTGTTGGTATTTGTTAATACATAAGTATGCTATATCCACCAAAACAGTACTAAGATCTTTCATGTCTCAGCAGGTACAACTTGAAGTTGATATCACTTTGTTCATGTCATATGACCATAGAGTCATAGAATCAGCTAGGTTGGAAAAGACCTTAAAGATCATCAAGTCCAACCTTTACTCCAGTACTGCCAAGTCCACCAATAAATCATACCACTGAAGGCCTCATCTCCATGGTTTTTGAGCACTTCCAGGACAGTGATATCCAGTCTAAACCTCCCCTGATGCAGCTTGAGGCCATTTTCTTTTGTCCTATCACTTGTTATTTGGGAAAAGAGACCAGCCACCTCCTCTCTAGATCCTCCCTTCAGGTGGCTGTAGAGAGCCTTATTAGGTCCCTCCTGAGCCTTCTTTTCCCCAGGCTAAACTACCCCAGTTCTGTCAGTTGCTCCTCTTAAGACTTGTGCTCCAGACCTTTCACCAGCTTCGTTGCCCTTCACTGGTCCTGCTCCAGCACCTCAATGTCTGTCTGCTAGTGAGAGGCCCAGAACTTAACACAGTATTCAAGGTACAGTCTTACCAGTACTGAGTACAGGGGGACAATCACTTCCCTGGTGCTTCTGGCCACTCTATCCCTGATACGGGCCAGGATGTCATCGGCCTTGGCCACCTGTGCGGAAGCTGGCTCATGTTCAACTGCAGTCGACCAACATCCGCAGGTCTTTTTCCACTGAGCAGCTTTGAGCCGCTCTTACCCAAGCCTGAAGCATTGCATGGTGTTGTTCTGACTCACGTGCAGGACTTGGCACTGAGCCTTGTTGAACCTTGTATACCTGGCCACAGGCAATCAATCCAGCCTGTCCAAGTCCAGCTGTGTCAGTATATCCCTTCAAAAACTGTTGTGAACATGACCTATGATAGGATTTTGAGTCAAACTCTGCAGGTTTTTAGTTTGCTAAAGTGATTTACACTATGTACACATAATTTGACTAAATTAATGTTTTTGAAATTATACTTTGAGGAAAACCTATTAATGCAAGCATTCGCACTGTGCTAGTTGGTGTGGTATGTCTGCTCCTTGCATAACAAGCAGGAAATAAAAGAAAAAGGAAAGAACTGATTAAAGAAGCTTCTTTCCTCTTCAGCACCATGCATTCACAATGTTGTCTGTCTTTATGCCATCTAGTTTGTCCCCACTATCCCAAGTCAACAGAAAAACATATACTGTGTGTGATTTTTCTGTGAAAGGGAAGATAACATGAAATACACTGCCTGTGAGTTCTGCACTATATACTATTATATCCCTTTGACACACCTCAGACAAACTAAATGGAAATTATACTTTTGTAGCTCAGGGCAACTAAAATTTCAGCAGCTAGAAGGCACCTCTTGACAGATCAAGGCTTGAAATATGCATGAGCTTTCTTTTGAGAATCTTCAGTCTTCTGGAATTAACACAGTACGTATTTAGTAGGTACATCAGGTTAAAAAATGTAAGAAAAGATTTTCAACCCTTGGTTCAGTGTCTCCCAGCAGTAAGGCTTTTATGCAGAATGTACAAGTAGACATAGAAAGGGACAATAGCACCCTGACCTTTCTTCTTCCTCCCCCCCCCCAGTTCTGAAACATTAAAAAATGCCCTTTCATTGCAAAATCTCACTGCAAGCATTTCAAAGACTCCATTCTTGGTCTTCTCCTTCCTCATTGTTGCCATAGCCGTGACTCTCTGACACACTAAAATCCAAACTGGGATTTTCCAAACAAGCAATCATGAATCAATACAAACTGATCATAACTGTCTGCTGTAATAACTCTAAATACTATGTAGATCACGTGCAGAAAGCAATATCTAATGTACATTACTGAGTGGGTACCAGGAAAACAACAGAAAAAGAAATTATTCATGTGTCATCATCGTTTCAGTACTGTGTTGACTAGCACATTCATGCTGATAGCATGACAAACATTTCACATTTCTTAGGTAAGAAGCAGGTTTGTGACATGGCTGTCACATACAAAAAAAAGGTACTGTATCTGCTGTCTTCCTTTTTGGCAGCAAATCTCATGGTGACAGTACAAATGATTTGACAGAGGAACTGGCATAAAAATAGCATCGCGATCTCTCTGAGATAGTTTCAGAAAACACTGTTAGAGGTAATTTCAAAAAATCCTTTGGCTTATGAACTGCATCTTTAATCTTCTGGTATAACTGTAAATATGTCTTAGTGTTGGTCCCATTTAAGAGGATATTCTGTATAAATCTAGGTTAGAGAAAATGTAAGAAGCTTGTTCTGTGTTTGGCAGTAAGAACAAAGTACCTTGAGCTACCGTTAGACACTGCTTGTGTACAAAAATGCATGACACTTGAAAAAGAAATCTCTGGATTTTCTGAACAACTAGAAATTATTGTATGTTATTTGGAGGCTTTAGTGGCAAAATAAATTTATTGTCTGTAGTAGACAGTCTATAGATTTGTATTATACTTTGTATTTCTACAAATACTGAAGTGAAATAAAGGGGAAATTAAGAGTTTAATTTTGCCTGGCTTACATTTCTGGAAGCATGTAATTTATCCTTTGTCATAATAACTGAACAAAAAGAGGCACAAGTAGGTAATTAAGGTCCACCTTTAACAACAAAATATGTCACCTTCCCTCCTTCCAGAATCCAGATGCTGTTCAGTAGAATTCCGCATTGTATAGGTTGCATTTTAAGAATCCAGAGCAGTAAATTTTTGAAAATTTGCTGTAGCCAAAAAGCAATGGCTATTGTTGACAGAGGACTGCATATTTCAAAAATGGATAAGAGTATGAAAATAAGTGGCTTGATATTTCCTTGACAACTAGTGAAATCTTTAATTAAAAACATCCTGTTTGTTGATAACACAGATTTGTGCATGTGAATTTTGTGGATAACCATTTCCTATTAGCCTGGAAATGGTATGAAGCTAACTTCATTGACACTTTAATAGGATATGTCTCACCTAACTTTAGGTATATGAAAATTACATATTTAGCCTAAGGTGGTTGTCTAGACAGCTCTTTAGTTAGTGGGGACATTTTCAGAGTCTGGGTCATTATAACCAGAAATAGATTTCTAATACAGAATAGGATTAATTTCTCACTGGGTGTGCTCATTTCTCTCTAGAAGTTGGAGGATAATGACAAGCCCAAACTAGGTACATAGTTAATTGAAATAGATCCTACCACTAAAGGAAGAAAACACATTAAGTTAAATTAAAGGAGAGGATGAAATTTTAACCTAATTGACTGACCTTCCAAAATGACTGAATATTGCCCTGAGATATTTGTTCACCACAATCCCTTTTAAAACTGTTTCATGAATATGTATTTATTGACCACTGAAAATTAAATTCTGTCCTGGGGTAAATATTGTCGTGGTTTAAACCGATCCACACAGGTCGTCCACTCACCCCACCCTGCCCCGACCCTCCCTGCTCCCGGAGGGATGGGGAGGAGAATCAGGAGAATGTAACTCCCACGGGTTGAGATAAGAACAGCCCAGTAACTAAGGTATAACACAAATCACTGCTGCTACCGCCAATGATAATATTGATAAGAGAAAATAACAAGAGAATACGATACCACCACCGAACGAGTTCGACCCCCCCCCAAAGAGAGAGAGAGAGTGCCCTTCCGGGTAACTCCCAGTTACCTCCCTGGGCATGACGTGCTATGGTATGGAATACCTCTTTGGCTAGTTTGGGTCAGGTGTCCTGTCTCTGCTTCCTCCTGGCCTCCCCTCGTCCCCAGCAGAGCATGAGACTCACAAAGTCCTTGGCCAGAATAAACGTTACTTAACAACAGTTAAAACAATCAGTGTTATCAGCTCTCTGCCCAGGCTGGAAGTCAAAACACAGAGCTTGCACCAGTTACTAAGAAGGAGAAAAACGGCTACTGGTAAACCCAGGACAAATATAAAGTAAGATCTGCAACTGTTGTAAACTGAAACTACTTAATGATGGAGACGCAGAACTTCTGCACTAGGACATACTGTGTAGAATGCTCCCATTACTACAGTCAGGTGATGAAATCCAATCCCATTAATTTCAAAGCAAGTAGCATTTTTGCCATGGAGACCATTCCATTATCCCCACTTTCTACCACAGAAGAAAAATGCTCATCAAAATAGAAAATAAACAATGTCAAGTTATACTCAGTGTTTTCCCAGTGAGAAACAGAAGCTCAAAGAGTGGCAATGCTTTGAAACAGGTTTGAAACTGAGAAGAAATCTTGGCTAATGACACATTGCTTTGTTTCAAGTGTCTTGATCTTCATTGTATTCAGAAGGACACAAAGGAGGAAGACTGAAGGATCCCATTTTCCATCCCTGACTCCTGGGCCTACTCTGTAGCAGGCTTTGTGTAGCATAGTTTAACCTTGGGCCTGAAATTATCTGTGCTAGTTGATAATAGGCAATAATAGATTGTTAACCAGTCAGAAATTGCATTAGCATTGTAGCCTTCCAACATCTGTCCACATAAAGCAAGTAGCTTGCAGAAAAGTAAGAGATAGCACATATGTATGTCATATAGTCATATGTCTGCATGATACTGAGAAAATAGGTGGAACAGAACAGAGAATATGGACTTTTTTGTCCACATCTGTTGTAATTTCTCCTAAACTGAAACACATTAAAACGCATTTATAATACACACTTGCTCCTGTATGGATTCTTTCATTCAAAATAATAACGTAGTAGGAATGGCAGATCTCACTCATGGTGTACCATAGAACATTAAGAGCTGTTACCTCATTCAGATAGTAAGGGATATTTTTTATATCCTATTACAAATTATATTCAGTCACACAGTTGTCTTTTCCTCTAACCGAAAATAAATTGGCCTTGTCAGGTGAAAGAGAGGATAAAACAGAGAGAGCAACAAGGCATTTTCCTCCTGTTAGCACCTCAGATCCAAAGGAAGAGTGTTCAGTGACCCTTGGCTCCTCGCTCGAATTCTTGTCCTCCCACAGAGAAACAAGTAATGTTTATGTTGTCCTCCAAATTTATATATTGATTTTATGATGAAAATGAGATGACTTGGGTTTGGAACACAGGGCTTACCGACTGCACTACAGGTCATGAAGCTGAGCCTCACGGAGGCAGTGATCTATCTACATATGCAGAATCAGCTTTGCAGGATTGCTCTAATTCTATCTGGGTTTTCTTTTGGTTTGGGTTTTTGTGTGTGTGTGGCTTTAGGTTTTGCTTTTTCTCTCCTCAGTAGGCCATATTTTACAAACTCTTCTGCCTTTGACTGATGTGTCAAAATCCAGATACTATGTACTAATTGCTGTCATTATGACATTAAAAATCAAATTTCTGGCTCCTCAGCTGCAGTGGGGTCAGCTCAGTGGATGAAGGATCATAATCGCTAGTGGATGAAGGATACGTAAGTGGTTTGAATATAGTGTCATATTTTTTTCTGTAAGTGTCATAGTCTTTCCTCATAATTAAATCTGTTGGGTATTCCTTTGTAAAAAACAGGCTTTACTTATAGTTAATTTTTATACATGTTTGGAACAAAAAGTAGCATTGGTTGATTTCCTCTGACTGGCAGAGGAGCTTTAAAGGTGAAATGTGGTTCTAATACCACCCCTTCCCTCACCTTACTGATCTTTTAAGTGGAATTTCTTGATCCTCATTTGAACACTGCCCCATAGGGATGTTGGTGTTTGTACATAATGATGAGTTGTAAGAAGTACTGTAGATAAATCTTAGAATAGAAGGAAAACAGGCTATAAATGAAAAAGAGAAAATTCTACTTGAAATGGGAGATAACATAGGGGGCTGGTTTTGCTGCTGTTTGAAATGTAATTAAATAATCTTAGGCTGAATAAATAAAAAATATAGGAGAGAAAATGTGGAGACACAGACATACACATGGGCACCCTGTAAATTATATTTTTATAAAAGAACTTTTGTATTTATTTCTTAATGTTTGAAATGGTGCCATAAGTGAATGATCACAAGAAAGAAAGAGAGATTAGAGCTAAGAGGAGTGTTGCTGGAACTGATCCAGACGCTGGCCTGCAGCTTCTTCTTTTGATCCACTTTCTTTTATACAATGATACAATAATATTGATGTCCTAGGTTCAGCAGTAGCAGTCATTTTTTTCTCCTTCTTGGTAGCTGGTGCACTGCTGTGGTTTTGACTTTCAGCCTGGGAACACTGCTGATAGCACCAATGTTTTTAGTTACTGCTCAAATGTTTAGTCTGACCAAGGACTTTGTGAGTCTCACGCTCTGTCAGGGAGGTGGGGAAGCCAGGAGGAAGCAGAGACAGGACGCCTGACTTAAGCTAGCCAAAGAGGTATTCCATACCACAGCACGTCATGCCCAGGATGTAACTGAGAGTTACCCGGAAGGGCTGATTCACTGAGGGTTTGGAGGATGTATTGGTCGGCGCTTGGTCGGGCAGGGTGGGGTGAGTTATCAGTGGGCAGGTGGTGAGGTGTTGTATTCTCTTCCCTTGTTATTTCCCTTATCATTTTTATTACTGGTGGTAGCAGTAGTGGTTTGTGTTATACCTTAGTTACTGAGCTGCTCTTATATCAACACATGGGAGTTGCATTCTTTTGATTCTCCTCCCCATCCCTCTGGGAGCAGGGGGAAGGCAAGAAGGGGAGTGTGTGTGTGTGTGTGTGCGACTGCGTGATTTATGCCTGACTGGGTTTAAACTACGACGATCATACTTCAGCTTTCATAGTAAGACTGGGAACATAGAACCATACTGAAGTCAGTGAAATAATGACAGAAATATTCAAAATCCTTCAACATAAGAACATGAGGGATAACAGGGAAAGTCCTGTAGGACTTTTGCCATGGACTTCAGCAGGCACTGGAGCTGGCCCAGACGGACTGAAGATGAGAGCATTGTCTTAAACATTTTCAGGAAAACATTAATTATATATCTGCAGAAGAGAGATGCTATGCTCAGTGATTACGTTGTGTCCTGCTGCAGGTTGGAATTTTGTAGCAATGCTCTTACTCTTTGATTTCAAAGTCAGTGGAGTTATTCTAAGGGTTTCTCCTGGCTAGCAGAACAGCATTTGACCCCTTACCATCATTCTCCTTCTGGCTGTCAGCTCTCCCAGCAGCACGCCACATGGGTTGCAAACAGAGTCTACCTAATAACTGTCCTAGAAAGTTAATCAGTGGATGGCGGTGTGGAAATGTGTTTTGTCTGTCTTGTTTCATTTTCCAGTGGTGAAAAAAAGAGAAAAGAAAAAAGGCATGTACTGTTTGTGTTACTGAAATGATGGGCACGGAATGGAATGGTGTAAGTACCTGTGATTCTGTTCTTTCCTTCTAGTTATTAGAAGTGAAATATATATATATATATATATATGTCTGCATATATACACACACACACACACATATTGCATTCTGAGGAGAGACAGAAAGGGCTTGGAGAAAGGTCAATGTAATTCAATTCCAGTAAGTTAAATTTGAGAAAAAAAATAGAAGTGAACAAACATCTACATACGCACACACACACACACACTGCTGAATGTCATCTTGTTCTGCACAGGGCTGCATGGTTGCACTGCATAATCTGATCTCCATATTTCTCCTTCCCACAGCAAATCCACCCTTGATATGGCACACACAGAGAAATACACAGAAAGATGATCAGCCTAATATTTTATTATGCTTACACAAATCCACATAATTTCTGTGTTAGCTTTGTTAACCGCTTCCCAAATGGTTATATAAAAAGGAAAAAAAAAAAAAAGAAAAAGAAAAAAAATGGAAAAGGAAAAGAACAAGGAAAAGGAAAAGGAAAAAGACAAGAAAAAGAAAAAAGAAAAGGAAAAGGAAGAGGAAAAGAAAAAGAAAGAAAAAGATGAAAAAAGAAAAAGAAAAAAAGAGAAAAGAAAGTAAGGAAACGTGGTGAGGGAGTAGGGAAAGCTCTGTGCATATGCCACTGGCACATGGGCAGTGGGCTCCCTGTTGCTGCATTAAGACCCAGCTCACTGAGCCCATGACCACATATCTAAACCCCTTTTGGAAAAGAGGCCGTATCTGGAAAATGCCCCTTGGTAGATAATGAGCTTGATAAGTTTGCCAAAGTGATTTTACCACGCAAAAGCAATCCTTTGTCCTCAATGTCCTGATTTACCTAGTAAAATTAATTCAGTAAAGGAATTATATCTGTCAGCTGTAGAATAGCATATTATATGATGTATAGCAGCTAGATCAAAATACTGTAGCATGGATCTGATGCCTGTCAGAGAAATAGCAAAGTGAAGAACCTAGCAGGGTTAGGCAAGGGAATAGGATTCCCAAAGTAAAAGGAACTGCACTTTTGTAGAATGACATGTGGCTTAAATAATGATCATATTTGCAGATAGCATCTTTAGTGGTACAAAGGTAACACAATGCTCAGAAACACGCCCACTTTTGTTTACCTTCGTTATTAATTTCGCATTGCTGGCTTGCTGCTTTGTATGGGCATTTTTTTCTCAAGTTATGGAATCATGGAATCATAGAATCATAAAATAGTTAGGGTTGGAAAGGACCTCAAGATCATCTAGTTCCAACCCCCCTGCCATGGGCAGGGACACCTCACACTAAGCCATCTCACACAAGTCTTCATCCAACCTGGCCTTGAACACTGCCAGGGATGGAGCACTCACAACCTCCCTGGGCAACCCATTCCAGTGCCTCACCACCATCACAGGAAAGAATATCCCCCTTATATCCAATCTAAACTTCCCCTGTTTAAGTTTTAACCCGTTCCCCCTTGTCCTGTCACTACAGTCCCTAATGAAGAGTCCATCCCCAGCATCCCTATAGGCCCCCTTCAGGTACTGGAAGGCTGCTATGAAGTCTCCACGCAGCCTTCTCTTCTCCAGGCTGAGCAGCCCCAACTTCCTCAGCCTATCTTCATACGGGAGGTGCTCCAGTCCCCTGATCATCCTCGTGGCCCTCCTCTGGACTTGTTCCAGCAGTTCCGTGTCCTTTTTATGTTGAGGACACCAGAACTGCACACAATACTCCAGGGGAGGTCTCACGAGAGCAGAGTAGAGGGGCAGGATCACCTCCTTCAACCTGCTGGTCACGCTCCTTTTGATGCAGCCCAGGATATGGTTGGCTTTCTGGGCTGCGAGCGCATATTGAAGCCAGCTCATGTTCATTTTCTCATCGACCAGCACCCCCAAGTCCTTCTCCGCAGGGCTGCTCTGAATCTCTTCTTTGCCTGAATCTCTGTAGCTGTGCCTGTAGTTGCTTCGACCCATGTGTAGGACCTTGCACTTGGCATGGTTTAAGTTAGTTTATATGACCATAGTGTGCTGCAGTCCTAATGCTAGTGAGTTCAGACATACCTTGCTAACCATAATTGTTAAGGGTTTATTTTATAGTTATTCGACACTTGCTACATCTTTCTTCTAGCAGTTCACTACTCTGAAGAAGAACAGATAAATTTTTCTCAGTGAAGCTCTTTTTCCTCCGATGAAGATAATTTGATAAATGTGGAGCTTTGGAGCCTTTGTGATTTTGTGACAAAAAAAAGAAATAAAAAAAAACAGGGAAAAAAATTAGTGTAGCTCTGATGATATATTTTAATTTCATATATAATTCCTGGTTACTTATTAATGCTTTTAGAAATACTTCTTTTGCTTTTGAAGACTAAAGATTTTAGCTCAGCCTTTTTTTTACTTCATTTCTGAGGAGTCTTGTGTGCCTCCTTTTCCAGTCCCTGAACACAGCAGACAACACAATTGAATATTATAAACTCCTGTGGATTTTTTTTTTTTTAACAATACAAATATTTGTGCATTGTTATGATGTACCAGAATGATGTGAAGGAGCTTGACGTGCCTGCCACTGGGCATGTTGCTTGACAAACTACAAGCACCTCTGATTGATAGTGAAGAAAATACAATGAGATTCAACAAGAATAATCCAGTCCAGTTATAAGCATAGGGAAAATAGCATTTTATAGTTTAGGAAAGAGAAAGCTCAGGAGAAACATGTTCACAGTCAATAAACACCATCAAGATAACAATAAAAATGAATGAAGGGAATTACTCTGTCTCGGAAGATGGCATGACAAGAAGTGATGGCCTGAAGACAGGAAAAGAAAAGAATAAGTTAGACATTAAGAAAAACTCTTTAACAGCTAGAATGCTATTGGGCAGTGTGGAAAATCACAAAGGGATGGTAGTCAAGTTATCAGCACCATGAAGTATATCCAAGAATAAATATTACTTTTAGTGCTTATAATAAAGAAGTGCAGCAGAAAATGGAGTAATAGACCAGAAAAATGAATTCACATTTTTTGTAACTGAATTTGTGAGATTATGATCTTTTATAAATATACCTCTGTATATTTAGAAGAACTTGGAAATTTGTTTTGAAAAAAGAAATATTCCTTTTCTATTTGTTATTGATTGAAGTCAACTTTCATTTACGACAAATAATCTGATTTTTTTTTTAATACTTCTTGAGGAAAAATATATTTATATTAAGATTTCTGGCTCTAAATATTTGAAGCTAAGTAACCCATTTCTTAAATAAGACATGGACCATGATACTGGACAGGAACAAATGACAGATATGTTAATAAATGCCTGCATTCCGTTTCTGCTGATATGACACATTAAAATACAGATCATAATTATCCAGAGTAAATCAGAGGACTGAAAGTTATGGGAATGAACTGATTGTTAATAAAGTTGTCAAGTGTTCATGTTTCCAGAGATACATAAAATAAATCTTCTGCTGGTGAATCTGGAAAGACATAAAGTGAAATTGTGCGTGCTTCTCAGAAACAGCAACTGAGGACTTGATGGATTAGGAACAAAAGGACTGGAAAAAAATCTTTTACAGAGCAGCTCAAGATTCCCATGACATGGTGGTGTTTGTCCATGTTATAAAGCCAATATTGCCAGAATTACACCTTTGTGTCTTAGCTTCTTTCCTGTCAGGGAGTTCTTGGCATACACAGATAATTTTCTTTTGATGACAATGTGCCTCACTCTGATAGTCCTCAGGAAGTATATAGGAAGCATGTTTTTTTAATCCTCTTTTCTTCCACTCGTTCTCCAGTAGCCCAGTAGAAATCTTGAAATTACTCATTACCATTTCAGTGGCCTATGAGATCTAGCATTAGAGTGCTAGTAAAGCTTTACAGCCAGAATCTAACCTTGGATTTCTTTGTACTTCACTTGAGGTAATTTAGGATTTTCTTTTTGGAGTCCCAGCTGCAGAGATGTTTCAATATGCAAAATAAAAAAAGTAAAATACAGATGCTCATCTCCAGTATTTTAAGAGGCAAACTGCAGTAACTCTTAAAGGCTTCTGCAGTCCATAAGCAGACTTCGTACAGAATACATATTTTCCGTCAAAGACTTATTTTGTTCTTGGTAACATGAACCGGTGTTCTGATGAACTGTATTTGTGCTCTAAGGACGAGTGAATGCTCTGTGTGGAAGATAATGACTCTGGAGTTTTAGGATGTGTTTGCAGTTGGCCTGATACCTTTTACTATGATGGTTAAATTGACTGATCTAGGTATTAAAAAAAACCCAAAATGAACAAACAAACAGACAGAACAAAACAAAACAAACAAAACCTCACAAAAAAGCCAACCAAGCATAATGGTAGCTTCTTTCTTCTCACTTTTGCAGCTCTATTTGGAGGAGATGTACTGCAGGACTTTTAAACTGAAGCTATTGGGAGCACTGTGTTATGATTCTTGGGATGGCTGAAGGGATTTTTTTTTTTTAATCAATAATCTCAGAGAGCTTTTCAAGCAGTAATTAGGTATCACACATCCATGGAAATATAGGTAAATAGGATTTATTCAGCTGCCATAGGAATACAACCATATTCAGAGTGGCACACATAAAACAGACAGTACAGTGACATGCAATTTTGTTCTGAATTAATATCAAGTAGCATTCACAAGGGAGTCTAGACAGTATGAAAACTGAAATCAGACTACTGCGATACGAGTAATGGCATCTATATTTGAAACCTTTAGGTAGACAAAATGTAAACACCAGTAGATTCCAACTAACCGCAAATCAGTAAAACTCTTTTCCTACTTCAGTTCAAATACAATACCCTTTCCTCTCCAGTTCTCTTTTAATCTCAGATGCTTGGGTTTTAATTTTGGGAATAAATAATGTATGTTGAATACAAGCAGTATTTGTCCAATGATCAGCCTTTCTGGAATACTATCATTTAATGGTGCCCCTGATTAGGTTATGACATTTTAAAGAATCACCATACAATCTGGTAAACATGCAATATCAAATAATAGAACTTGCAGAAGGGCTTAGAGCAGAGGCTGCTCAAAAACTGCTCCCGAGACCAATAAATACAGTTAATATGCTGTAAGGGAATCTTAAATTAGTGAAAGAAGATCAGTGCAAGATTTGGTGCACCAGTGAAAGAAGGCTGGAAGCATTTTATATGAAGAAAAGTTTTGCAGTGACTGGATGAAAATGTTAAACGTGAGTAGGCTGGGACATTGATGAATTGTGGGAAGGACAGGTGACACAGGAGACACTTGTAAGGGAAGGTTCTATGCTATCTATCTGTGCACCTGTGGTGAGAAGTCCATTTATAGCAAATACTTTAGGAGCACAACTTAGCATAGGCTAACATACAGAAGACAATAGTGGTGTTTTCTTTGACTAGTAAGAGCCATGATGATTTTTTTTCTTATCAGACACAGCGGAAGACTGTGCTACTTTTAATGGATTATTATACAGAAATCTTGTGTGTTTCCCTAAATTTAGAGTTAATACAACATGAAAGTATATTATTACTTTGTCCTTGGTTCTGCAACGAAATATGCAAGCTGCAATGTTTCACTGCATGATTATCAACTTCAGTTGCAGGGTTTTGGTTTTTTTTTCTTTAATGAAATCTTTTTCCGACAAATTCAATCACTAACCTGGCTTAGTTCAAATATCTGCGATGTAGCATGGTATACTCACAGTAAATTTACCTTTTCTTATTTCTGAGGGAGGTGCAAAAAGTATTAAAAATTTATATAAGTTCATTTTAATTTCACCTGTAGACAAATCATCTGGGCATTCTACTGGTGCAGAGCAATGACAATTGGGCTTCTGATATCTCCTCATAGTACCTAAGTGTCCTGTCCTGCTTAGCTGTGTTCAGCTTGTGTTACAGTGCCCAGAAGTGTGTGCATCCTCATAGAAGGCAATAAACTCCTGGTGCTTGACAGTGACTTTCTCTCTTTTCTGCTGTGGCCATCATAGTCACAAACCATAAAATAATACACACCGAGATGTCCAGACAAGAATAGTATTGATACAGAATACACACAGGTTTACCTATTGTGTTTAATATTTCTGGTAAAATTATAAATTGTGAATGAAATCAATGCCTGAGATTTTGCAAACACACCAACATCATATAAGATAAAATAGTGGCATGGGGATCAGTTCTCATCTCCTTATCTCACTCAAATACTGTAGTTTCTTATTTTAATAAAGCGTTTTGCATGGAGACAGAGTGAGTAGAGGAAGTTGATCCTCTTCTACTCTGCTGCATAGCTTTGCTAATACAACAGTAGAAGTTAACTTCACATTGATAGCTGAAGTTAACACAGCATCTTGATCTTAAATTTACTCATGTTCTAGTACTGGATATTACTCATCACACTTAAAAGGAGAACGTTCATGACTAGCCTTTCAGTGGACCAATCAATAAAAAAATCTTGAGGTTTCCTTTTGGTAGCTAAATGCATGACAGTAAGGTCAACCCTGACTTCCTAGATTGCTGTTAGAGAAAAATAAAATTCATGTAAGGAATGTCCCAGCATTTCAGTGTTCCTGAGTCCAATATTACATGGGAGTTTAAAAGGTAGTGTGGGGTTTCACCTCACACTGTATTTATTTCCCTCAAACCCATGTAACGCTCCCATATACCTGGGGCTCAGTATTTTACTGTGGATGGTTTTGATTATTCTCATATTTTGATCTTTTTTTCTTTTTTAGTTTCAACCTGTACTTTTGAGTGATGAGTATGGATGTCCATGGCCCAAAACACAGCTTAGTCTTACACAGAAAAAGATGAGTAGCTATTTATGAGTAAAAATAGATTACATTACCACAAATAAAGCAGAAAATACCTGTGTGATTTAAAGATAACCTTACTGTCAGCATTAGAAAAGGTTATTAAATGGAAGACACCCATTCTTCAGAGAAGCTTGGAATCACTGTAGCTTTAGTTTGCTTCTCCTGCAAAACTCTGGTCTCAGTACTGAGAACTGATTACGTACTTGCCTCCTGGGCCATGATCTGTCATCTCTGAGATGAGGGTAACAACTATGTTCCCACTGGGTGATATCTGGATTTTAAAAGCAGCTCACTCTGTGCCTATGGGCTTGGAAGCTTACACCACGGAAGTCAGTAGGAAGACAGCAGTACCATCCTTTCCTGTGTCTCCTGTGTACAGAAATCAGTAGGAGGCAGTGTAGCTGCAATTTCACCATTATAAATAAATAATAACTTTTTCCTCTTGAAATTGTTTAGTATTCAAAGCACTATAAAGATCTGCCAAGGCTCTGCAAGACAGCTGCAGGTCTGTCTTCAGCTGAGCACATTTTACAAATCCAGGGTAAAGTTACTCTTTTTAACAAAATGCCAGCACTTTGTTAAAAAATGCCAGTGCTTTATTTTCTGACTGTAACACTAATCTGTTTGTTTATTTATCTATTTATCTATCTATTTATTTATTTATTTAGCGTATTCAGATTTTTTGAGGGATGTGCCACTATCAAAAATAGAACAAATCTGCTGACCAGGCCCAAGTTCCTTCTAGCCAGAGAGCACAAGATGGTGTTAGAGCTGGCCAGCTGGATGATGAGGTGCAATTTATCTTCCTCAGTTTAGTTTCTTCATTTCCTGGCACAGATTTTCTTTGTGTGAAAGTTTTTTTCTCCTTGCCAAATCTGTGGCCAGTTACAATTACAAAATTTCCACAAATTAATATTTTGTCTTGGCATCAGCCTTATGTTTATCTTGTTCAGATATGCAACATTTTATTTGAAGCATATGTGTATTTCTAATCAGTTTGTCTTCAGTATACAGCTTCTCTCTCAGAGGGATAGGAAGAGAATGGAAAGCAATATTGAGTTAAATTATATGACACAAGTGTATTTTAATATGCATAATGAACAGTAGGGTTAATCCCTTATAGGCTTTCCTGTTTAATGAAAATGATAGCCCTCTCCCCTCACTCCTTCTTTCTTGCTGATCATTGTTAGTTTTTTCAAACAGTTTGAATCTCTTAAGAATGCAAAGAGCAATAAAGAAATGTAGTCTTGGCTATTCCTTTATATTTTTTCTTCCTAATTTTCTTCTCTTTCTGATCTTCTAGGTTCTAGTGGTTTCTTATGCAGGTCCTAGGTGGGAAGCTACATCAAAGATACTATTATTTCATCACCTTCAATATATAATTGCTTGATACACTGTGAAAGAAGTCCCTGAAGCTTCTATGATTAATTTGTCTGTATTATGCTGCTTCAGTAATATAAATGAAATAAATACTATGGAAAAGAGATGCTGAATTTCAGTAGGTGGCCCTATTATATTGTTTCTGAAGCACGCAGGAGATTTTATGTGATTTGAGATGTTCATAGAGGTGGTGTTGCTCTTTAATGACTGTGCAGGACAATAGGTTGTTACTCTTTTTGTCTGGGATGATTTTCTCTGAACTGGTTTCATGTACTGTACAATTTGAGCAGCTTCCACCTGCTGCACAAATGATTAATTTTACAGGTTTTACATTCTTTTCACCATTTTCTTGTTGCCTTCCAGCTTTGCTCCTGAATGTTGATAGCTCAAAACATCATATGATCATATGAAAATATGATCATTTCTGAAAGCCACAATTTTTAATCCTTCATTAAGGAGACCTCAGGAGACATCTCCTCTATCCTGGCTCAGCATCAGCTCTGCCCTGCCACTTTAACAGCCTCCATAAAGAGGAATCAGTAGCTGTAATGGATTAATCAACTATATTATGTAAAATGCGGAGGGGAGATGTTTCCACAGTCATTTTCAAATTTAGAAGCAAGAATGACTTAGAACCAATATGAGGTGTTAAGACATGGCACAATATTTCACGGAAATAATTTGTGTGAAAAAAGGATGCATTTGATAGATTGAGAACTTGCTGTTCCCTCTGTCTCTAAAAATATTTTTATATATAGTTAAAACCACATCTAATGAAATGTGATTTATGACAAAATGTTGTATCTGTATCTCTTTCTTCTTTATGTTGTAGCAAAATAATTTTGCCTGAAACTAGGTTCCTCATGCATTTGGCACTTTTTAGGTATGCCATAAAATGTCATCTTTACTGATTTTTACCTGAGCTCCCCCACTTTTCTGACTAGATATAAAACAGAATCACAGAAGGCTAAGGCCAAGTTAGAATTAAACTTGGCCAGGGATGTTAAGGATAACAGGAAGAGATTCTATAGGTACGTAGCAAGCAAAAAACAAGAGTAGGGACAAAATAGACCCCCTGAGGAAGCTCTCGGGAGAACTGGCTACACAGGATTTGGAGAAGGCTGAGGTTCTGAATGACTTCTTTGCCTCGGTCTTCACTGGCAAAGGCTCTGACTGCACCACCCAGTTCTTAGAAGGTAGACGCAGGGACTGTGAGAATGAAGACCTTGGGCCCACTGTGGGAGAGGATCTGGTTCGAGACCATCTTAAAAATCTGAACGCGCACAAGTCTGTGGGACCTGATGGAATCCATCCGCGGGTCCTGAAGGAGCTGGCGAATGAAGTTGCTAAGCCACTGGCCATCGTATTTAAAAAATCATGGCAGTCAGGTGAAGTTCCTGACAACTGGAAAAAGGGAAATATAACCCCCATTTTCAAGAAGGGGAAAATGGAAGACCCGGGGAATTACAGACCAGTCAGTCTCACCTCTGTACCTGGCAAAATCTTGGAGCACATTCTATTGGAAGGCATGCTAAGGCACATGAAAAACAACAAGGTGCTTGGTGACAGCCAGCATGGCTGACCAATTTGGTGGCCTTCTATGATGGGGCTACAGAACTGATGGGCCGGGGTAGAGCAGTTGATGTCATCTACCTGGACTTGTGCAAAGCATTTGACACTGTCCCACACGACATCCCTCTCTCTAAATTGGAGAGATATCAATTTGATGGATGGACCACTCGGTGGATAAAGAACTGGCTGGATGGCCGCACACAAAGAGTTGTGGTCAATGGCTCGATGTCCGGTTGGAGACCAGTAACGAGTGGTGTCCCTCTGGGATCGGTGTTGGGACCGGTCTTGTTTAACATCTTCATTGCTGACATGGACAGTGGGATTGAGTGTGCCCTCAGCAGGTTTGCCGATGACACCAAGCTGTGTAGTCTGGTTGATATGCTGGAGGGAAGGGATGCCATCCAGAGGGACCTTGACACGCTTGTGAGGTGGGCTGATGCCAACCACATGAAGTTCAACCATGACAAGTGCAAGGTCCTACACATGGGTCGGAGCACAGCTACAGGTTGGGCAAAGAAGAGATTCAGAGGGGACCTGCGCGGAAGGACTTGGGGGTGTTGGTTGATGAGAAAATGAACATGGGCTGGCTTCAGTGTGCGCTCGCAGCCCAGAAAGCCAACCGTATCCTGGGCTGCATCAAAAGAAGCGTGACCAGCAGGTTGAAGGAGGTGATCCTGCCCCTCTACTCTGCTCTTGTGAGACCTCCCCTGGAGTATTGTGTGCAGTTCTGGTGTCCTCAACATAAAAAGGACATGGAACTTTTGGAACAAGTCCAGAGGAGGGCCACGAGGATGATCAGGGGACTGGAGCACCTCCCGTATGAAGATAGGCAGAGGAAGTTGGTGCTGTTCAGCCTAGAGAAGAGAAGGCTGCATGGAGACCTCATAGCAGCCTTCCAGTACCTGAAGGGGGCCTATAGGGATGCTGGGGATGGACTCTTCATTAGGGACTGTAGTGACAGGACAAGGGGTAACGGGTTAAAACTTAAACAGGGGAAGTTTAGATTGGATATAAGGGGGATATTCTTTCCTGTGATGGTGGTGAGGCACTGGAATGGGTTGCCCAGGGAGGTTGTGAGTGCTCCATCCCTGGCAGTGTTCAAGGCCAGGTTGGATGAAGCCTTGTGTGGGATGGTTTACTGTGAGGTGTCCCTGCCCATGGCAGGGGGGTTGGAACTAGATGATCTTGAGGTCCTTTCCAACCCTAACTATTCTGTGATTCTATGATTCTAGGTTGGTAGAGACCACCCTCGGTCAACTAGTCCATCCTTCCTCCTTAAGCTGTGTCACGCAGAGCACATTGCTCAGGATTCTGTGCAGATGACCGTATGATTGAAATTTCACAGGAGATTTATTTATTGTGAAACATTATTTGAATTACAGTTAATATAAAGCAGCCCACTCCAGAACCAAATGGCTCCCTACAGCAATAGGCACCATTCAAGCTGTGTTGCAAGAGAGAATGCCTATGTCCAGGACAATGTAAGCAGGCTGAAGACAGCAGATACATAGAAAAACCCTACAGCAGAAGAGCTTTCAGGTAAGGAATGATGACCAGATTTCAGAGGGCCTGGCAAATATTCTAGTTACCGAGTCAGGCTGATGTTTCTGATGCATTTCCTGCAGATCTGGTTTTCCATTGAAGTAGTGATATTCTTTAATGTGGGTTATTTTTAAGCAGAACTCACTTTAGAGGGGGAAGTTATGTTATCACAATCTTTCAGGCGGAGAAACTGAAGTAAGGAAAATTGAATACATGCCTGTGATTACCCAACAGAGAAAAGACTGTTAGAAAAAGAATTTAGTTTTCCTGAATGTGATCATTCTTACATGTAATATGTACTCCTGGCCTAAGTTTTTATTAGAACAATATGTCTTTTCTTCATTCCACCAGTATTTTCCAGATGATTACATACTTCACTGATACTCAGTTTTCAGACCTTCGTAACCTCCTGAAACCAAAGCAAATTTATTTTGGGAAAGAACACAGCCAATATCCAACAAAGATACCAATACATAATGTCCCTTTTCTTTAAACACACTTGTTTTGCCTAGAAGACTTTAAATACGTAAAAGAATGTGTATATTTTTCTTTCCATCTTCAATGTACACAAGAATAACGAAGCTACTTTTACTCAAATTCATTTTCATGGAGCTTACTGGTGGGTGAAAAGACAAAAAAAACCCTTTTGCTACAAAGAGTGAGAAGAACAGAGAAGTAGCTACTAAATGTTATAATGAATAATTTGCAACTTTAATAGTATTTGCTTCTATGCAGTAGACACAGCATATCTGGAAATGGACTTAAGATGAGCCCCAGTGAGGATAACTGATCAGAATAAATGGGGACCTCTCAGGCAGCCACAATCCCAAACCAAATTGAGGTCAGATTTCATTGCTTCTCATTTCCTCAATATTCTCAGTAAAACCCAGGATGATGAGAGTTCCTTCGGTTTTCAGGGAGATTTCATGAATATTGTATATGTAGTCAGGAAAGCTATGTATAGATAATAATAGTGACAAGGGTGCACTTTGATTACTCATAATTCATAAGAGTCTGTATTTTTATGCAATCTACTACGATCAGTCCCTTCAGGTTTGAGTAATAACGTCATATTTTTCCTGCACATTCTAGGTCAAGCCATGAGCAGGTGACCTCTGCAGAAAGAGTATGGGATCTTCAGATGTGACAGTTCTTTGGATGGACTTACAAACAGCGTAAAAATGGAGTACTTCCCAGCAGTAGCAACTAGTATGCTTTTTACTAAACCTAATCCAGTTTCGGCAAGACTACTTTAAATAACCTTCATTACCAGCATGTAGGTCTGCAAATATAATCATGCAGAAGTTAGAACTGATGAGATATTTTAACTGCAGCACTAACTGAAAGATTTTACTGCTTGGATTTTTAAAAACTTTCCTCTAAATTCCAACCTAGTTTTGTTTATAGCCAGTTTACCTGCAGTGAAGTCATATGTCTGTGATTTTAGTGGTGTCACTGGGAAGTGGCTGATTTTTTAAGTAAATCTACTAAGTAAAGCTTCAAATTAATATAAAGTTAAATAAAATATACACAAGAAATCTGATCAATTAGTTTTGACTGTTATGTATCTGATTCATTAGTTTTTTGCCTGCCTCTTTTTTAAATATTATTCCATGGTGAATATTCAGTAATTATTTCACTGAAACACTTTTCATACTATTTTTCAGAATGTGCAATTAATTGTAAATGATGAAATGGCTATAAAACAAAGGGAATTACTATTTCGTTGCTTGTTTTTGCATTTCCATGTAAGAAGAAATATCCCAATTATTCCATTTCAAGCTTTAAAATATTTAACCTTTCATTTGGAAGTTGTTATAAAGGATCAGTGTTTCAGAGGTCTGAAAAACTGATTCTGCAGTCAGATCTCTCTCCATTTTCAGGTGATCTCTTTTCACACAGGGAGGACTAAAAAAAATGAAAATTGGTATTTCAGTCACCATTTCAGTAATACTTTATGTGAAGACTTCTCAGTACAGAAAACCTGCAACCTATTACTGCAACACAGTCTTACTATTCTGTTTATAAATAAACTGAAGAGGGACAATAAATCTCCTAAATTGATTTCTCCTTAGATCTGTGATGCTGTAACACCAAGCAGGTATGTCATTGTTGGCAGAACATGGGAGAGGAACCTGGGGATTTAGCTTACTTTTCCTTCAACAATCCCCCTTAAAAAAAAACTAACAAAAAACCCAAAGAAATGAGACTAAGCCCCTTAGTAATAAAATCAAAGGTGAGATAAGTGCTAAAAATGACAAAGCGCAGGATGCCAGCTTCCTTCTCTGGCACTGACTATCATTTTAAAATATTGAGCTACTGGGAAGGCAGGCAGACAAAATGTGCAAAGATCTACTTCTCATGTTTATTCTGCCCTTTCTGAAAAGCTGAACTAAATTTTCAATACTCCCATGTTGGGTTTTTTTTGAATAAGCATTTACTTCCCTTCTTCAGGATAGTTCCAATATGTCATATGTCATCCTTTTATTTTAATTCAATAACCACGAAGATTCCTAAGAAAAGGTTAGAAATCAAGGTTAACAAGTAACAAATTACTCTAAAATAAAAATGTCACAGTCTCTGTGGAATGCAGCTGCAGACATTGGTTACTCAGGATCAATTTTTCATTAAATTCTGCAAGTGATTTTAAGCCTTTCTTGTACATCTATGAAGGATCTGTTCCTCATCAGCTGCCAGAAGATGGAGCTCTTTTAATAAACCATGGTGCTGGCATCTGAAAAAAGGCAGAAAAAAACTATGTAGAAAAGCTTTAGAGAAGCATAAGGAATTATTTCTATTTGGTTTTTTTTTCCCCTAAGACTTATTAAATACACTTCAAAGCAGGTAACGATTATAGTCTGCTGCTGTAAATCTGAAAAAAGAAAAAAATAAAAGCTTAATATATTAACTGTATTCTCAGATTTTGTTAGTCTTAATTTTGTATTTTAAAGTCTCTTCTCCTTCCATCTTCTAATTTTTCCAGGCATTCCTGAATAGGCCAGAATTTCCCCTTCGCTTAGGATATGTGGAGTTGCAAAGTGTAAAATAAGTAAACAATTGACTCCAAATCCTTTTTCTGTGCTCTTGGTTTGGGTAGTGAAATACTGGAGTGGAAGGTGGCGTAGCTGGGGCTCTGCAGAACGGCATAGCTGTCAGACCAAATGTGTTCCACTGACATTTCTGACAACTGCTAAGCAGGAGGGCTTCACTTCTCCTGACATAAGCCACCTCAGACAGACGATGGTGGAAAGCAAGATAAATGTTCCTGTGAAGGTATCCCTTTGTCTCTCCTGCTGTATTGATTATGGAGGAAAGATAGGCAATGAGGTTAGACTAGACATCTGACTTGGAGATAGGTAAAGTGAAGCAGAATGAATCCAGAAGTCTTATTGACAGAGTTTGTGAAGAAAAGATCGAACCTCTATACACAGTGTTGACTCACACTTCTTCAGGATAAACTGCAACCACAACAGACTACCATCACAAAGTTCAACTTTTAGAGAGACAGCTATGTAGCTTGTGTCCTGGGTTCAGCAGTAGCAGTCATTTTTTCTCCTTCTTAATAGCTGGTGCAGTGCTGTGTTTTTGACTTTCGGCCTGGGAACAATGCTGATAACACCAATGTTTTTAAGTTGCTGGTCAGAATGTTTACTCTGACCAAGGACATTCTGAGTCTCATGCTCTGCCAGGGAGGAGGGGAAGCCGGGAGGCAGCAGAGACAGGACACCCGACCCAAACTAACCAAAGAGGTATTCCATACCACAGCACGTCATGCCCACTATATAAACTGGGGGCAGTTACCCAGAAGGGCTAGATCACTGCTTGGGTCGGGCTGGGTATTGGCCAGTGAGTGGTGGGCGATTGTATTCACTTCCCTTGTTATTTCCCTTATAATTATTATTATTGGTGGTTGCAGTAGTGGTTTGTGTTATACCTTAGTTACTAAACTGTTCTTATCTCAACCCATGAGAGTTACATTCTTTTGATTATCCTCCCTATCCCTCCGGGAGCTGAGGGAGCAAGGTGGGGGGGGATGGAAGTGAGTGAGCTAGCTGTGTGGCTGACTGGACTTAAACCATGACACTTGGAAAGCATTTGAAAATGTTATTAGCTTATATTCCTTGCCATTTCTTAGTTTTCCACTTAAAACTGAAATAACCTTTCCATGAGTGTCGGGCTTAGGTGGAAGAATCATTAGATACAGATTGTGTTACTCTATATCATTCATCATAGTGGTTTTGAGAATGAATGAATAATAAGTGAAGAATTTTTACATTGACACAGCACTTGAAGAAATTTAGACCTCCAAAGGTTGCTTTGTATGACAGGATTGTCTTTTTAATCTGTTTTAAGAAAACTCCTTTTGTCTCTACGAAGTCGGCCTGTGAATAGCTGTCACTGAATTTGTCAATCAGCCTGGATTACATCAAAAGTCACTTCAGGCCTGAATTTCAAAATTGAAAGTGTGTGTGTGGTTGCATATGTGTGTGTTTTTACCACTCTTCTGATGCAGGGAAATATTTACTTTTGACAAAGATTAATAAAACAATAAAAGGTTTTGCATTCTAGCCTGGTGTCAGTCGCAATACAGCAATTTTTCTCTGTGGATTATTCATTTTGCAAAGTGTTTAGCAGTGGTAGACAAGAGCAGTTTTGTTCTCTCTTTGTATTCTGTGGATGTACTCAAAAGCTTTCCACTACTGTACTGTACATCAGGGGTAAAGCCTGGAAATTCACATATGCTACTTTAGCACCATTGCTCCCTCTCAAGCCACTGAACAGAGGAAAGTATCTCCTAAGATTGGAAGTTGTGTATGTTCAGAGAAGTCAGAGCACTGAATGAAGAACTTAAATACTCTTTTATCTGAACTGATTTTATAGAAGCTCATACACCTCAGTTCAAGCCAAAAGCTGCAATAACCCTCCTGCACACACGTGTCTTTTCCAAGTTCACTCTCTGACACACACCCTGAAACTGTACTGTGGTTTCAGCTTTGTTTTGATTTCTGTTTTCTGATATCATGAAAATAAAGTCTATGCTTGCACTTCAGATTTTTAAATTGATTTTCAAAGAAATTAAAAAGATACAATTTAAATTTTCTTTCTTTTTAGGATTATTTTTTACAGTTTCCAAATATTCCATGAGCTTTGGATCTATCTGTAGTTTTCTTTGAGCAGCAATGAAAGGATCACATCCACTGCATGGGAGAATACTTACTTGACAGTAAATGGGCCTAATGGAGTCACGTCACAGGATTCAGCAGGAATGCAGGTACTGTTCATCCATAAATGATGGTGCATAATGATGAAAAAGGGAGTGAGTATATTATTTGAGGCTTTTATTACTTATGGCATTCATAATTGTGCTGACACATCCTTCTGCAGTGTCTTAAGCAATGTTTTATCAATCTACTTATATCAAGCTCCTCAGTGATTCAGAGCAACCTGACAAGAAGAACTTGGGTGGGCTGGGGGATGAGAAAATGAACACGAGCCAGCTTCAGTGTGAGCTTGCAGCTCAGAAACCAGCCGTATTCTGGGCTGCATCAAAAGAAGCATGACCAGCAGGTCAAAGGAGGTGATCCTGCCACTCTGCTCTTGTGAGACACCACTTGGAGTACTGTGTGCAGTTCTGGTGTCCTCAACTTAAAAAGGACATGGAGCTGCAACACTTCCTGTAAGAAGACAGGCTGAGAAAGTTGGTGCTGTTCAGCCTGGAGAAGAGAAGACTGCGTGGAGACCTCAGAGCAGCCTTCCTGTATGTGAAGGGGTCCTACAATGTTGCTGGGGAGGGACTCTTCATTAGGACTGTAGTGATGGGAAAAGGGGTAATGGGTTAAAACTTAAACAGGGGAAATTTAGGTGAGATATAATGAAGAAGTTCTTTACTGTGAGGATGGGGAGGCACTGGAATGGGTTGCCCTGTGGCAGCTGTGGGTGTAAAGGAACTGTGAACTGCGAAGAAAACTGTGAATGCTCCATCCCTGGCAGTGTTCAAAGCCAGGTTGGATGAGGTCTTGGTCTAGTGTGAGGTGTCCCTGCCCATGGCAGTGGGGCTGGAACTAGATGATCTTAAGATCCTTTCCAGCCCAAACCATTCTATGATTCTATGATGCCTTGCAATTGCAGAAGCATATAATTTATTCTGCTGGATAGTTAAACTTTACTGTGATTTTTTGAAGGGCCTTCTCGGAGGAGGTTAAAGTTACAATTTCTTTAAGCCCTAGTGCAAGCTCAGAGTAGGACCGTACTATTTTCCTCACTCACTTTCTTCCTTTTGCCTGAACCAGAAATACCTTGCAGGGTGATTAACAGGTAGAAGGATTTTTGGCAGGGTTTGCAGTATTTAGCTTTGTAATTACAAGGGTTGTAGCATTCTTCTCATGCACCTCTCCGACTTCAAGAATGTTGCTATTACTTCTCATAAAAATAAAAACCACGGTTGCACTCATTATAGCTGCTAGATTATACTAGTTTGTTCTTCATTTCCTTTGCTTATTTGAAGAAGTGTTACAGAATTAAAAGCTAGTCAAATACAGAGGAAATCGAAAAGCAGCTTTTTGTCCTGGACATGTCAGTGGCACTTTCAGATGGAAACTGATGCTTTTTCATTAATTTCATCTTATTTTAGAACTAGTTTTTCTTTCTTACTGGCTATGTGAAAGACCATATGTTGAGAAATAAAGACAATGTGCTATATAAATTCAAACAGCAAGGCTAGGAGAAACAATACATTGTTTTTCTAGTGTGTTCTTCACATATACCAGTTGTACAACTGTGACCATAGTGGCAAAATTTGTGTAACCCTAAGTGTGCACTGAACTCACTGTAAAAGGCAGCAAGAGGAGTAATTATTTTACAGCAATGCCTTTCTACTTTTGTAGCTGCTCACAAAGCAGGAGTCGTGCTAATTTCAGTGATGTAAGTATTTCAATTTTTAAGCAAATTTTTATCCTCAACTGAAATAGGTGCAATAATAGCAAACCTGCAGGTTAATTAGGACTGATATTTTTCTGTTGCAACATTGTTCAGGGTTACTATCAGCAAAATTTTTCAGGATGAAAGTATTTATGTTGATGATCATCTTTTCATGTTGAAAATGCAAGCAAATCCAAAATGGATAGTACTGTTGCAGAGTAGGGTGGATCCTATGACAGATGTAGTTATGGGAAAAATAGTTCTTCTGATATTAAGCAAGGAAATGCATTAGAATGCGGAATATTAATTTCTCTCAAATGTTTATCTGTGACACACTCTGGAAGGTAGTTCTATCTTGGCAGACCTCCTTTTACTCTTTTGGAGGACAACTTTATGCCAAAAACACTAGTGGATAAAACTAGAGGAATAGCTAGTTACTGCCACAAAAACTATTGGCAAATAAAGTATCTAGCTAGATAGGTATATAGACGATTTACAAGATAAGGCAGCTAATGTTTAGTACATCCTGGACAAAAATAGGACAAATGTAGGAAGATAGCAGCTCTTTCGGGAAGGAATTTTACATCAAGTTTTTGATTGTAGATCCTTTTACTACAGTTCAAGCCAGTTAGTGTGTATGCATCTTCTGCTAACCTGTAGAAGAGATATGCACTGTGTTTCTTTACAACTTGTGGTTGCAAAGGAAGGAAGAGGCAGGCTGTCATAAGCCTAGAAGGGTAGCCTAATATAAGGCTCCAAATATTTGGGAGTTAGCTTTTTTTTTTTTTTGCTATTCTTTTGAGGAGTCAGAACGGGATTGATTTTCGAGGTTCCTTTGTCACTGTGAGCAGAGATTAGAGCTCAAAGAAGAGTGACTCATGGTGTTTATGCTCATTGCATCATGACTGACAGTTTGCAAGTAAAGAAAGACATACTTCTCTTTTCCCCTGGGAAGTCAGCAAAGAGAAGACCTTTTTTATTCAGCCAGACCAGGGCTGTATTCTGGAAAAGGTTACATTCATTTTGCCGGTATTGGTGGGAAGTAATGTAGCATGTGCACCCAAATCAACACTTTGCCCTATGTAACAGCATTTTGCACTGATGGCTGTCCTGAGTTCACTTTTTCTCTAACTTTGGACCTGATATGAAGGCTACTTAGGGCAATGCAAAAACTATTACTGACTTTAGTGGAATTTGGATCTGGTAGAAAGATGCATTGCTAGGTTTTTGTAACAGAGTGGCTTTTGGGTTCCTTAGTAACAGATCTATAGATGGGTATTGACACTGCTCATTTAAACTCATCTTTTCAAACAACTTGTGTTTGAATTGCTCAGTTTCCAATAATCCACTTCTAACAGATCTCAGTCTCTTACGTTGTGAGTTACCTTTAGATTTAGTTGCTTAACTTGGAAATGGAAAACTGCAGTGATCTAACAAAGAATTGTTAAAAAATGTTCTGGTTGGTTTTAGCACAAGACTGAGTTCATTATCCTTCTGTAGAAGAGAGAAACATATATCTTTTATCTTGTTTCCCTCCTTTTGTAGCCTGATTATAGACAGACATTGTATTTTTCTTAATTTTGTCGTGGCATTGGTTGTATTGGGCTGTGAACTACTACAGGAAAATACAAAAGAAACATAAAGTTTTCTAAGACTGTGTGGCTGTTCATTGCAACCTCATTAAGCCAAAACTTCACTGGATTTAGCATGGATGTTAGCTGGTTACTGTGAGACCATATTCAGGCCCAAGTAACATGACTCTTCCTTTCCAGTGCAGTACACTCCGTTATTTTTTTTTCTTTTCCTTTTTTCAGTGTTTCATATTACTGGGACCTTAGTTAATGAAGATCTATATAGCTGCGAGAGAGAAGCTGGATATTCCAGCAGACTCAAAGAATTCAGGAGATAGGCCTAATTTTACAGTGTAATTCTATATTGATTACTTGGATTGATTTCCCTTGATCTGATATTGGACCACAGAAAGTCTTCCTATTGTGAAAGATGTGCAGGGGGCTAATACTGCAGCACTAGAACAAGCCTGCTTTATTCCTACACACAGGGTAGAGTATATGCCTTTTTTGGAGGATACATAGTAAAAGGTAGTGAGGCATTCAAGGAGGCAGAATTGCTTTGGAAATCTGAGTTTCATACTGCTGTAAGCCACAGAAGAAAGTGATGCTTGAATACTGTGGCTGATGCAGAATTTTTAGACCATGAGGGCATATATAATTTAGCAGTGACAGCAGTAGCAGTAGGAGAAAGAAATACACTTCAAAGGAAGAAGGAACAGAGGGAAGGAGGTGTTTTTAAAACAAACTAGGGAGCTCTTTTTGGCAACAGTGCCTTATGGGATTCAAATGCAGAAGGCCAGACTCTTCTATTGATTGCTGACTGAGCTGTATTTTTCCTCCTGTCAAAGTTAGCATATGCTCAGCTTTTGAATCTAAGATCTGCCTTTAACTTTAAAGGAGTAAAGGCTTGGATGATTCCTCTCAAAGAACTGCTTCTTAAAGAAAAAAGAAAAGAAAAGAAGTAACACACAGACAGAACAAAACTTTGATGCATTAATGCCTTTTCTTGTCTCTAAAGGTGTAGAACACACAACTACCCAGAATTTCCTTTTAAACATGTTGCAGTCACCTCCTTGTAAACATCTGACTCCTCAATAGTAAAATGGTCCGAACATGCTCCAGGATAGTTTCCCCATAGCTGCTTTGAGCTGCAGTTTGGGAGATGCAGAAGGATCTCAGGGTGGTGAATCAACACCGCAGCAGGAAATTTAGCAATCAGTCCACAGTCACAAATGAACAAGCCTGTGTATTGAGCAAAGCAGACAGCACCACTATTCTGTCATTGCAAAATGAGGTGGGACTCCTTATGGCCCAAGGGGATCACAGCATCTTCCAGTACTACCGCAGTCATTGTTTCTTGGCTGGCTAAAACTGCATTGGTACTTAGGTGTCTCATGTCAGCTGGGGGAACCTTCAAGAGAAGTGGTCTGCTTGTTTATTACATCCCATTGGTTATTAACAAGAGGAAAAGAAAAAGTTCTACTTTCCTTGTAAAATTTAATTGCTCTTTTTGCTGTAACTGGAATAATAATCTAAAAAATATTTAATTACCATAGGATATGCTGAATATGTTGTATATTCATCATGAACTCACCCGTGAGGTAGCAGTAAATGCTAAGATTCTGCTCTGATTCTGTCTTCCTCCATAGGGATCAGTTTGCTGGACCAGATCCAGCAGGTTTCTAGACTAATCACTACATATACATTGCACGATCTTGTTCACTGAGGATGATACTTCCAGAAATAAAGAAATGATCCTACAGAAGTGATTTAGTAAAAAAAAAAAAAATAATAAAAAGGTTAGCCTCAACTTGAATTTCCCATCCGTTTTAGCATATCCCTTTCATATGACATTGAGTATCTGAACAATTATGCCCTGCCTTGCTAAAATAAGATCTTTTATGAAAACTATTAAAATGAGGTGAGATGATGCTGGAAAACAGCATTTCAGCAAAGAAAAACTGTCCAAGTTTACATTTTCCCCAGCTGTTAATTAAATTTAAGCACTTACATTGAAAGACTTATTGAACATAGTAATAATGAAGTAATTTTTGTCTTGAGAAGGCTGTTGTTTTCCACAGCTGTGCATTCACATTAACATTGCTGTTCTCTATTACAAAACAAAGCCACACACAGCTGTATTTCTGACATTTTTGTTATAAAGATTTCTAGGTTTTGGTCAGTTCTAGTACTGAAAAATCAACTAGAAATTTATAATGGGACTTTCAAAATTGCTCATTGGTCTAACCCTTCATTGCTAAGGTCACTGAATGTTTTGTCATGGTCTAATCTGAGCAGTTGGCCAATTAAGAGATTTCTAAACTGTAGCATTATGCAGCAACATTAGCCGGGGGACCACCATCATTTATTCTATTTGACCCAAAAAGAGATTGCAAAAACCCACCAGATCTGTTTCTGGTTTATGCAACTTAGCTCTGATGTATGTAAGATTTGAGGAAAAGGGAAAACTTTCAGCACATGTATGAAAAACAGAGAAAATATCAGCACCAGTGAACTTCCAGGGTCTTAAAGCCAGTTCTAGAAAAAGGGTGCATAAATGTTGAGATACTCAAGTCATTTAGTTTATTATATTCATTCAGTTTCCTTTTAACTGCTATTTAGAAAATCCATGCAAAAAACTATTTAACAGTCTTCACAAAAGCTGTAGGATTGATGAGAATTGTATCCTGTATACATGATCAGAAGACATCATTGTCAGATTGTGATTTTCACTACAGTATATTCAAACACAGCAAGTTACAATTCATTTTGGTATGAAAGTAATAGCAGAGTGATAAAATCAGATAAGATATGTTTTTTGTATCCCCTAACCCCTACATCATTCCTAGAAAATAATTGTATCACCCTTTTTTGTCTAAAAGAGTAGTTACAATAATATATCAACCTTCTTGGATTCTGAGAACTAAAAAGTAAAGAGCAGAGTGACTGCCTCCCTGTGCATATATATTTTTCTTGTGTTTTAATGATAATTTTGCATCTACTGTATAATGAGGGAAGTGGCTACAAAATAATACAATGCATATATTTCTGGAATACCTAGTACACAGCCCATAAATGATTACCAGTCTTTCCGGTTTTCTTCCTTATGTGGCATGTGTTGCTCTATTGGCATTAGCTGCACAGTAACAGAAAGTCTAGTTCCTTATTTCTGGCTCTGTTATTATTCTTTCACTTATTCGACCTCCTCTCTTGCAGTCTCAGAATTGTGTTTTCTTTTGTTCAGTTAAGCATGAAGTCACAGAAGCAACACTTCAGTATGGAGAGACTTACACTGACAGGAAGGAAATTTCAAAAGCTCTTGGAACTGGTTTTCTTATCCCCAAAATCCTTTAGAGTTTTATTATGAACTGCAAGAAGAGTGGATACAAAAATTAACGCTTTCAAAAAACCTCCAACAAAAAGTAGCTCTTTCTTCCTATTTTTCTTGCCGTACTTCTCCCCTCCATCCTAACTTCCAACTTAGTAAGTTTATTTTGAGAGATATTCAGTACATACATACCTTTAATTGGAATTTTCTGAATGCAAGAAGTAGGTGCTGACTTGTATTTATTTATATACAAAATAGTCAGTATTGGTAAGTTGTACCAAACGTATATTATAATAGTACCTCTCAGACATCAGAGAGAGAGTGAATGGTTTCAGAGAATTAAGATGGTGATTTCCAAATTTAATGATCTTAATCTATTTTTGCATTACATCACCTAAATGCATACAGCAGATTTCCAGCAAAACAGGAAATTTTAAAAATCTAATATTTTTTTTTTTTGGAAACCAAATATATTATCTGATGAAGGGTTTTTTTTTTTTTTCCTTAAGTATTCTGTTGATTTAAAATTTTAACACCTATATTTGACTGTTTGTAATCTAAAAAACAATGGCTATTTCATCGTTGCTTTTATATCTATATGCTGAACACAGTTATTTATTTGAAATTAAGTGTTGACTGAATGCGTTAAGATGCGATTCATCTACTTAGTGCAAGTGACTTGAAGATTTCATTTTATTTAGATGTACACATATAGATGTATACATATATACACATGCTTGTTTTACATTTATCACCTTTTATTCTCTATGTCACCTTCTACCATTTCTCAAGGTCTCATGTAGGGAAGTTACATCTAGACACTTTCCCATCTTCTCAGGAAAGTGCTGCAGAAGTTTTATACTGTCATCATCTGTATGTCACAATCATAACAGCTGATGTTGCCAAAGTTTGCATCTGGAAGGTAGAGAGAGATGCAGGATCAGATACTTATTTAGCAAAATAATGGCAGAATTCAAATGCCTGAACACAGCATCTATTGTCATTTTAGAAAGCCCAAAGTATCTGGATTCCAGATGGTTCACCAGAGGAATGTGTGTCTTGCAGGAGCTATATTATATTTGCCAGCCCTGTACAGCTTCTCTAAACATCAATATTTAGACCAGAGAATCCTACATAGTTAATCTATACTGCTCTGTAAAATTTGGAAGGGTGTGGGGGAATAGAAGAATACATCCACACAATAGGATGTAAGAACTCCAAAGGTTTCTAGTGGCCATACTGGAGAGGAAATTCGTTACTGAAAGCAGGATTTTTTTCCCAGAGTATTTAATTCGTTATTTCTTTTTGTTCAAAACTAATGAGATAAGCTTTTCCAGGTGACTTTGCAATCCAAGTTAATTCACACCCTGTCAGAAACTGTTGCTTAAAATAACTGACCCTAGAGGTTTTCCATTCTATTCTAGAAATAAATAAGAAAATACATAATCTAAAAAATAGCTCTAGTTGCATTTTTAAGCTCACAGTTCAGAAGAATTTTGCCAATTAAAAAGTATGCGTGTTGATTTACAATGGCCTATTTCTTTTGATATTCTGTATGCAAATAGTGTTATAATTATTATGATGAATTAAAATAGGGTAATAAAAATAACTAATTGAGGCTCCTGATCGTTTAAAACATTTGAGCTTTGATGCTTAAAGCACCAGTGGACTTAGATTCTGTACCTCTGCCTTACCCAGAAGGCTCATCAAGAAATCTCATTCTATTGTTTGTTTTTAAAAATTCACTTCCATGCAGTGCTGGCTCCCAAGATATTATCCAAAGAGCTCATTCAGAGGTTGTTTCATCCTTGTTGATTGATATTCCACATACAGTCTTCCTGCTTTCCAGCCTCACAATGAATTTCTTGGCTTTGTGTTACTCAGGCCCAAGCAGTTACAGAAATTTGAGGTGGTAGACTCTTGGAGAGCTATTCCTTTTAAAAGTAGTTGTTCTATTGCTTCAGCATAAAGATGTTCTTTCCTAGCTGCTGGTGCTCCTGGGCAGAGAACAGCTGTATCAGGCTTTCTGAGTGATTGATAACTCCTTTCAGCTCAGCTACAGGAAAGAGTATTATTTGTTAAAGAGCTCTGTCTGTATTTGTGCACTGATCTTTTTCAGGGATTGCTGTGACCTGAGCGCTCCTGTGGATTTGGAGGTACAAGAAGCTGTAGTCTTGGTTAACTGTCGATTCCCATTCTTAAACTGAAATATGTCAGAAAGAAAAAGATTTTAAACAAAATGCAAATTCTGGATTTTAATACTGCTCCAGGAGAAATTAGTAGCAAAAATTCTTTTGATTCCAGAGGGAAGCAGAACCATTCCTCTCTATCTTGAAACTAAATCCAATAAATACATGTTTAGGAGAAAATCCTTCTTGAAATGGCAGATCAGTTCTATTCCTAGCTAGCTTTCCAGCCTGCAGAGCTACCGGTAAATTTGCAGGAAATTGCATATTCTATGTGGTAAAGAGTTGTCAGAGTTGGAGAAGTCAAGTATGTGTATTTAGAAGAATGGTTTCAGAAAGCACTCTAAAAATCTTGCTATATTTTTCCCTGTGGACTGCAGTAGCTTTTGTCATTATAGTCCCTGGCTGCAGAATCCTTTAGAAAATGATAGAAAGCTACTTTAAGAAAAAATATTCCATATCCTCTCCCTTTCACACCTTCATATGAGACAGTTGATCAGGCAAAGAACAAACAAATTGGACCTTTAAGATTCTGGAAGGCACTGGGTGCTCAGTGCTGAGCTGATAGAAAATTGTTCTTGTTTTTTTGTTGCTGGTTTTTTTTTTTTTTTTTTTTTAAGAAAATACAAAGTGTTTGGGTGAAATTGACTTTAAAAATAAAGATAAAAAAAAAATCTTATTTAAGAAAAGTTTCTCAAAATCCAGTCTGGAGTCAGTGGGAATAAGGAGTAGGAATAAGAAAAACCAGTTCAGAGGCACAAGTTTGATCTTTTTGCTCTACTTTGAGAGCAAGTATTTGAACATAGGTCTCCAATATCCAGAACATGCTCCAGACTTTTCATCAACCTGACCAGGCAGCTTAGTCTCTCTAGTTTTCGTACAACTCTTCAGTGGGCAATATGGTGTCTCTGTAGTAGCAGAAGTAGATTACCTAGGTAGGAAATGTATGGTTTTGTTTGCATTACATAAACCCCTCACGTCCAAGATACTACAGTCAAACCAAGTGTCAAAGCATATTGAGGTCAGAGTAAAATGCTCTTACTGTGAGGTTTTCTCAGGGAGGAGAAGGAATGTAGATGAGTCTAGTGGCTATTTCAGTTATTACTTAACTTTGTTCCATTGTTTACATTTCAAGCACAGTGTAACTGTGAACAGAAAGGAAATAAACCCCAAAAGTAGCCCACTAGTTGGAGATTACCTTAAACGCTTTAAGGAGCACTTACCTTTGTTTCCCAGTCGGAGGAGGGAAGAACTGGATTTTGAAACAGGCATGAGAGTCAGTATGTAAACAAATTATTGAAATAGACAAGTAGGAAAAAAATCTAGTAACAGGCTGCCATCCCAACACCTTGTCTCTATTGATTCACAGACCATCTTTAAATAAAAAAGGTCAAAAATAAGCTGATGGACTATCAGACAAATGTACATGTCTTTGGGAGCTGTCACCTCACCTGAGAAGGTGTCAGGCCTCAGTCCCTGTGGTCTGTGTTTCTGGAGTCCAGAGATAAAGATTTCTTAGATGTCAAATAACCCCAGAAAAGAATTTGGAATTAGGAGAGTTTTAGGTGCTAAATACTCACACTTAGAAAAAATAACCGTAGAATTACATGGAAGAACTCACAAAATAATTTAATACTGTTAATGTTAGAATCTGGCAAATAAAGGTTTTGTGTCTTTAATTTGCAAGGGTTAAGAATATAGTCTGCAGAAACTCTTCCAGGTTGTGATACTAGTGTTTCACTTTACTAAGTATCTGAATGAGGACTGCATATGCATAAAACAGGGTTAGAAGAGCTAAGAAATTTCCATCTCCTTTAATTTAGCTTGGATAAAGACAAATTAGGACCTGATATATCTGTGGTTTTATATGCTTATGGAAATAGATATACATTCATATACATGTATATCTCTGAGCATGTGTTGGTTGCATGCTGTATGAATACTTAGTGTATCTACTTTTCCAATCAGAAAAAAGGAGATTCCTGCTTCTGCTGGAAGCTTATGGAAGCTCTTCTACTTTATTCTCTGAAGGATCTTCAAGTAAGTTCCCAAGAGACTGTGACAAAATATATTTTCTATGGTACTTTCTAGAAGTGTTTTTTTTTTTTTTTTCATTTTACACTGCCATGTTAGAAAGCCAGGATGCCTCAAATTATAGGAAAAACAGGAGAAATGTCAGTCATCAGACGATCAATAGATAACTTGCTACTTTATTTATTAAGGAAAATATGTAGCAATTAGAATTTGCATTTCAGTCTATAGGTGAGACACTTAGAAGTTGGCTTTAAGTGGCAATTATACTTTATTTTATTATGAAAAAAAAACCCAACCATGGAAGACATGATTTCATCATTCAATAAATCACTATGCAACTAATCAAACCAGCCTCTCAATCCACTAACCAATAAAAGCAAACTACACTGGTAGAACTTTCTGCACAGGGGAAGCCTGACAATGCCGTTCCTTGTGCTCATAGAAGTAAAGAGTTGTTGTGCTTAGTTATGGGAGGGAGCTTTTTGAAGGAAAGCAAATGTGAGTAATGACATTTCTCCTTCCAGCTACCACATTTGTGAGGTTGGATGGTGAAAAGTATGCCTACATGATTCCTCCTCCTGTTTCTGGAAGAACTATATACATAAAATTGTTTGCTTGCATTTTGGTTCAACAGTTTTTCTTCAGGGAGCTTGAAAGTTTCTTTATTTTGGTCTTGGAGAATATTTATTGCCATTCTCTACAGATAATTTTTTATGTGAAATTTTAAAATATTTTCAGGTATTTAATACAAAGGAATGAGAATTACAAAGTTTATATCCCTAACTGTAAACCTGCATTGTATCCTTGCTCTTTGCTCTCCCTAACTAAATTAATTTTTTCAATACTTAGATTCCAGATGATTTCTGGGTATTCTGGGTTAATTTGCGGTACAGTGAATACTTGACTATAAGTCTGGATGCTCCAGTAATGTAAAGACTGTTAATATTTCTTCTTCTTTTCCTGAGAGTCTTTGTAACTACATTGGTTTTGGCAGCAACAATGGTAGCTGATCATGTACTGTCGGGAGAGTCCTGAAACAGCTATTGCTGGAGCAGTAACTGCAAAGGTCCACATACTCAAATTCTTGAACATGGAGCTGAAATATATTAGCTGAACGGGAAGAAATGACAAATGCTGCATATGATAACAGAAGCAAACACTAGGGTTAGGAGTGTGGCCAAGCCTATTACTCCATAAATTAAATGGTCTGTGTAAAAGTGAGCTGTGCAGTCTGTCATAACAAGCTCCAGCTCCCTGACACCTTAAAAATTGTAATTTGGGTAGTGTCATGTATGGCTCTTCTCTACCCACCCACTTCAGGCAGTGAATGTGTTAATCATAAGATCTGACTGTGGAGTTGGGCTGTACAGGTAATACTTCATAGTTGATAGTCATGTGTCATTCAGTTTCGTGACATCTCTCTCACTGAACCTATTAAATGGCCAAAATTAAGTCCATTCTCCACTGATCAAGTAAAGGCTAATCCACCAAAGGCTAATCCAGCACAGTTTCTACAATCAGCAGAACCTCATATGTTTAATTCTTATAGAAAACATTCATGTCTTCTGACCTTCAGCAGGAAGAATCCAAGACAAAGCCATGGGCAGCTCCTTACTCTTCAAAGAGGATCTGCTGGCCAAGTCACATAGCTCTGTGTTCTCCCTTTGTCAAACTCCATAATGTTCTAATGTCGCAATCTCCTATCTAAAAAAGCAGGATGACCATGCTCATCTTTCCTTATTCTCTGAGTATCTTACATCCTTCAGAGCAGACAAATAACTACTGAAGGAACACACAAGCTGTACAACATTAACAAATAACATTAAATTTAATGCAAAGAATGCTTCTATGGTAGGAACAGGAGGTTCCAGAAATAAGGTTGCTGAATTCAGATCTTTTCCATATGAATACTTTCAGATGGAAAACACAAAGGGTCATTTGACATGAGCTGATTTTTTAAGAGAAGGAGTACTTTTAAAAATTACACAAGTTGTTTACCAGGTTGCAGGGAAAAGGTATTTTGAAATATAATGTTTGCATCAATATACCGAGTGTAGAATGACAGTTCTGACCACTGAAATCATGCAGCAGGTTCTGGAAACTCTTCTGGCACAGATCTGCCACTCACATCCTGTGAAGCAGGCTGATTTAGCTGGGCACCTGAGGATGTTCTGCAAGAGAAGGGAAGCCCATGGGGATGGCATAGCTTCAATCACCATTCTGAATGTAATGTTCAGAATATGTTCAAGGAAAAGATAAAATGCCTGGGCTGCTCAGCTAGTTCGTGTTGCTATGACAACTCTGGAGACCAGTAATTTAGATCAGCCTTAAGGCTACTCTATCAGCTCTAGCAGAGGAAAGGGTGCTAAACCACTTGCAGGTGGTGGAAAAAACAGTGCTAATGATACCGTGCCCATATGTATGTATGAATCTGTTGTATCAGCTAAATAAAATATTGAGTTTACTGTCATTTGCCTTCAGAAAGATGGCAGCAATTGTCAGTGTACCAGTGTAAAACTAGATCTGAAATCTATAAGCAGGGAGAAGGCTCAGGATATTTCACCTGTAGCATCACACTGTGCACTTTGTTCACTGTCTTCCTTTTCCTTCTACCTGGCTTTGTCAGATGCTGCTGTGTACTGTGCCAGCCCTCTTCATAAGTGGTGGCAGCAGCAATACCAGGCTGCTGGGACTGAATGTATCTCCTCCCCATGTCACACCTTTGTCCCCTTCTGTAAGGCACTCTTCAGGCTGCTCTTTTGCCCCAGTGTTGCTGTTTATAGCAACTCTTGGGGACTGCTGCAGGCTTTGCAGAGCATGGTTCATAGACTCTTACAAGTTTGCAAAATTCACCATTTCCATTTTTGTTGCTGCTCAAATAATCTCCTTGTGGTGTAGAACAGCTTGTGCTGCAGAAACAAGATGTTTCTGTTTCATTCACCTATGCCTCCATGTCACTTCTATTTCTTGGGCTTTTCATACTTATAGTGTGAAATTGCCAACAAGGCATAGCTGATTTCCACTCATTAGTGAACTAAGCTGCTTTTGCTCGAGTCACAGTATGGACCACAGAAAATGATCACTCATACTCTTCACATGTTCTTTTCCATGACATAAAATATGCAAGAAATAAGACACTGTCTGTTTCTTAGGTCAGATTTAACCCATTCATAAATGCACCCTCAACACGTCAGTGAGTAGAACACAATTGGTGAGGCCGTGTAAACAAGAGGCATATCCAGAGTATTAATACATACTATTTGTTTCCTCTCTTTTAGCAAGAAAAGACTTTGGAGAGCTGAATGCACAACATTTGTCTCATTATACTTAGCAAGCCATTGCTTTGCTTTTTCACAATAGCAAGATAACCTCCTGACACAGCTTGCCAAACTATTTCCTCCCTCAGTGGATATATAAGGCAGCTGATGCAAATGGACTATTGAATTGCATTCACTTGGCAGATCTCCCACACACAAGATGAAGAGCAAAAACTTTGATTTGCAGGATCTCTTTTCATTTACTTCTTTTGTCGTGCAGTATCTTTTGTTAGAGAAACATAAGTCTGAACTGAGAATTTAAGCTCTGTCCAATGGTCCTGTAGTGCAAAATCTTTTGCCACTGTTAAAACTAACAAGATCTTTTTTTCCTCTAGCAAAACAAGATACACAAACGCATTCCTAAATTCAGTAGGTCTGATGAATTATTTAACAAAATCAGGTGCCCAGGTATTTTCTAGTGAATGGCAAAAACCTTCAGAACAAAATTGTGGTTTGGAAGAAACCAAAGTATGTTCTCAAAACTTTGATATTGCCATTGAGTATTAATTTGAATATATTCAAATGGTTAATACAAATATGCACCAAAGGGTTGACTTTGGGTTAGATCCTTTGATTTTGCATATCTGCTTTCTTACCACTAATCCTGAAAAAAGACAATAAAATTTGAACGCAATTTTTAACTAGTTGTTGGATTATTTTAATAGACAAAAATTTTAAAATTACTAAAATTGAAAGTTGAACTCCCTTTAAAAAATCAGTTAGTCATTTCTCTCTACTTTGATTAGTCTTACCAGATATAAAGAATCAATACAAAAAGAAAGTAATTCTAAAGTACATCAAACTCCTATGGCTGTTTCAGATTTTTGGCCATTACTTCCTGCTTGGGAAGTGAAATGGGAAAAATAATATTTTTAGAAGAATGTGATAGTTTTGATGAGAAGGGACAGCAGGTGAGTTCTTTTCTTATATTCACTGCATAGGTAGTTTAATCATCTTCATGTAAAGTAAAAAAAAATGGTGCAATATATTTCTGCATAATATAATATTAAAGATAAATTTTACATCTTCGTGGCATCTGCTTCATGTGCAGATGACTCCCACTAACTGAGATCAGACTGGGACCTGCAGTGACTACAAGAGTATAGGCACATATAGAAATCTAAAGCACAGACTTAGCTATGAGGTTCAAACACTTTTGGTGAGAGTGTAATGTATTTTTTAAGTATTTTTAGACTATGTTTACTGTATTTAATTCCCCAAGTCCCCTTACCATCTAAATCAGTGGCTGCTCTTCACGAGGATAATTGCTTCTTCTAGGTTGTGCTGATCAGTTCTGCCTGCAGTGCTGCAATTAGAGTAACATCATCCTGTCTCTAAATGCAGCTTTACTAGAGAACTTAACATTTTCCTTACCAGCTTCAAAAGGGAGGCAAGAAGGTGTCTGTACCAAAGAAGCAAGAGCTTTAGCTGTGTTTTTTTTTCATGTGCTTCTGTAGACTATCAACAAATATTGCAGAGGAATTTGTCCTTATCCCAAATGCTCCCATTTTTCTTAGAAGCGTAAATACTAGTAATCACTAGCCAACTTTCCTAGGAAACTATTCTCTTTCTGCCCTACCTGTCCCAGTCTCCTTTTCTCTCCTCTCTGTCCAGTTTATTTGGACAATTTAGCCACTATAACTGAGGACAACAGACAGTATCCCAGCCTCATACAGGCAAACCACATCTACAATTTGACTTTCCGTGAGAGGAAGAGAAGGAGTGCCCTCCCTTTACTTTAATGCTGGTTTTGGCTCTTGGCTTCACTAATTCATTTCAGCCACATTTTTCTCTCTCAGACCCTGTTGGGTCCTGACATTTTTAGGCTATTGACTGTCAATTCAATTCTCACGGTTAGGCACAACTCAATCAGGATCCCACCTCCAGTACTTCAGCTGACTGACATGTGTCATCCCTTGACTCACCATAACAAACAGCCAGTCTTTTCTTCTGAATCAACAGACTGCTATTTTTACCATCACTTGGAAGCATCGAGTGCCAAATAAGTAGCATTGCACCCACTAGCTGCTGGCCATGTGCTAAGATAACAGGGCAATGGGAGCTTTAAAATGCCCATCACAATGTTCAGAATTCAATCTCCATTGCACTCCTTTCAAAACGTATCTTTTTTTTTTTCACATTGGTGTGTGTAGAGCCAACAGCCAATAGTTCTTTTAAATTGAAATCTAAGAATTGCTGTAGCTGCTGTTCCTGACCTGACCAAGTCAGCAAGCTGATCAAAATGAAGATTACTTTGACTGATATGGACTTTGCCATGAAGTGCCAGTATCTTACTCAGCAGGATTTGTCCAGGCTCATTTTCATGTAAGAGCATGTTAAAAACTTTTGTGTAGTAATAATTAAATTAAGCACTGACGTTAGAACATGAATTTGAGCTGCTGCAGAGTTTTTGGAATAGCAGGATGCCCAGACTTGGTCCCTTGACTATGCAATTGCTGCATAATTATGTTTGCAGATCTCTGAAGCTTCTCTCCCAAGCTGTCAGGCTGAAGGAGCAGATGGCAGAGAGGAGGTGGCAGGTCAGCTGCCCGGGTACAGCCATATCTGTGCTTCCCAGCAAAGTTCCAATGACAGGAGGCCCCCCAGGATGGAGCCCTTCCTCTCCTGAGTATGAGGAGTTAGCTAACTGCCAGGCTGACCAGCTGTTTGGAGCTGGTCACAGAAGAGGCAGGGGTCACACTGCAGCACTACAAAGGAGATGGAACAGGAGCTGCTGGTGCAAGTCTCCCTCTGTGACTCCACAGACCTGGATTATGCTGCTGCCCTTTTGTAGCTCCAAGTGGTTGCACTGCTTGCTGATTTATTTATACCAGCTTGTTTGGTAAGAGGAGCTGGCTGGACCATTAGTGTTGACTATGTTAGAAGACAACAACCATGGAAGAGTTTTACTGGCAGACTGGGGACACATAAGAGAGCTTTTTGAGGCTAAGAAACTAGATCTATTGCAGTTATCTTGCTTTTATTCTTACAATAACTATAGACATGAATTCTTTGTAGTAAAAAGAAAAACATTTAAGATTGAGATCTGATTAAAAAGTTACCAGTATTACTATATAAGCAAGATCCATTTTAATTTTGCATTCTGCCTTAATTTAATGTATTTATTGTTCTGTCTTCCTTTTTAAAGAAGCCATTACAGTGATTTTTTTCTCCTCTCCTTCTGCCCCATTCTTTTTCTAGGGTCAGTATTAGAATCAAGAGGCCTCTAGAGTGATGCTATGATTTATCATCTTTCCTTTCCCTCCAGATACTGAAAATTCAGGCTGGCATTTTTTTTTTTAATAAATAAAGTAATTGTTTTGGGTTACTCACATTCCAGTACTTGCCCAATGTTCGCTGTTTTGTTTTATTTCATTTAATGAAGTTGTGATTAGTAAAAATCCTTGCCTCAAGAATTTTAAGGACTAAAGTGGATAGTTTCATCATTAGACAGCAAAGGCTTAGAGGAGATTTTTATCACTATTATACATAAGGAATTAGTTACATTCATGAGACTGAGATGAATATACATCCTGTCTTCATTCAAACATGATAGCAATGAACATTTTTATGGCCTGATGACTAAACTATATGTTTCCAGAAGGACAACACTTGTAATTTGTCTGAAATGCATGTGTCTGAAGAATTAGTACTCAAGATGTTAACTATAAGTAAAAGACTATGAATGGACTACTAAAGTTGCATTTGGTTGTAAAAACAATATCAAAAAGAAATAATAGCCTGATCATTAAATCAGGATGGCCTGTGCTAGTAAAAACTTGGTATGACAGATGGAATGTACTTTGACATATATAACTGAACATATTAGACACCAAACTAATGACTACTGGTCACCGGCAGAAAAGGTTTAAACTACAGAAACTAGTAACTCATTTTAGGATTCTCATATGTGAAGCAGGGTGTGTTACCAATTGCGGAGAAGTTACCTTCCTACGAAGTGGTAAAATTAGAAACATCCACACATAAATTTTGGATTGTGAAACATTTGTAGCCATAGCAACAACATTTTTCAAATTTTCTAATGCTTAGAGAATAAAATCCTGTGCACCTGCGTTGGAAAGTCTGAGTAAAGGCTTGGCAACACTTTAAAAAAAAAGCAATACTTGAGAGCTTCAGAAATAATGTCTAGATTCTAGACAGATCCCATAGAGCTATTAACGCTCAAAGTACTGTAAGTCAGTATAAGATCTGACACACAATTTACTTAAATCCTGACCCACATAAATCACACTTAGGAATAACTCTCTTGCCATTCAAGTCCTGATATCTTTTCAACACAAATAGCGGAGCAGTGTACAAGGACGATGTCACTGATTCTACGTAAGACACAGACCAGTCATAAAATATCTGCTCGTTCAAAGAAAGATGAAGTCTGGATTTTAGCAGCCTGACTAGATCTGAACATCTTTTTTATTTCTTTACTAGCCCTATCAGACAGATAGGTACAAATCTTTTCTTTCTGTAAAACCAGCCAAACACATGAGTATTCAGAGGAATTAAATTTTCATGTGTAACTCTATATTCTCATTCTAAGTACCTGAGATCTTGGAAATTCTGGATATTTCTTCCTCTAAATAATGCATTGTTCCCCACTGTAAAAGCTTTGGTTGTCTCCTATTTTCTGGCTTCCCTGTACGTTTCTTCTCATTCCAAAATACTGTTATTTATCCAGGGTTTTTCTGTTCTCGTTGCTAGCCATACCTTGTGGCAAATCAAAGCTGCTCACCTATGAGTATCACAAGAGTGATTTCTTCTTCAGAAGGCTTGCTTGTCTCATTGTCCTGAATGAGTTCATGGGAACTTGAAGGGGTCATTAATATAGTCTGAAAGCTAGAAACTTTAAACTGCCCATAAGGACACTGTTTTTAAGAGTCCAGTAAGTCCACATCAGTGCAACCAGTTTGCTGATATTGAATGCAGCTGATTTTCAAGCTTTTGATGACTTCCTGCTTTTTTACTGCTACAAGCTTCTCATATGGTTCTACAGTCTTGCCTTTCCTAACAGCTCTCAAAGATCTTTCCATTCCTGCGAATCTGATCCCTACTTTCCTGTCTCTATTTTACGCTTTTCACTCTCTCTGTTATGTGAAAGAGTTGGGCAAGCAATTTCCTCTTCCTCGAGATGTCTGTCTGTTTTTAGAAGCTCCTTCACTTGATAGGCATTTCAGTGTTTATTTCCATGGAGAATAGACTCTTTGAGTGACTGCATTCTTTTGTCTAAATGAGGCTGGAAAAAAGGTCTGGATCAAACATTAACTGTATGAAAAGACTGAAATTTGCAAAGGCTCTCCATAAAGACAAGATAAAGAACAAAATACCAATATGCACGTCTTCCTCAGTGCAAGGTGATACTGTCCTAGGCAGCTGAACTAGAATTATGCTATTGATGCTGGTCCTACCTCTTCCAATCATTGGTAATAAATCAGCCACCTTAGTAATGATTTTATGAGTAGATAATGTGTTCTGCATCTTTCAGAAATACAAGATAAGCTAATGTTACAACAGAAGTAGTCTCTAAAGTGGTTTGCCATTCATTAGAGGGTCTTTGAACTTTCTAGTTGATAGAATATTGGGTTCCTTTTTTCTGTAGAAGGTTTGAATATGAAATCAGACAGAAAAATATGGAACTACTTAAAACCTCTTTTTTTTTCTGGAAGGAATCTCTTCCCCAGAACAACTGGTTTTGAACATGATCTATTAACACTAATTATGCTGAAAATAAGATAGTAAAATTCAGAAATGAACTTCATGTCTGAGCTTAGTGGAAAGCAAATTTAAATGGATAAAATCTACTTCCTCAAACTATCTTAGCCTATATGTTTCGTCATTGTCCTTTGGTCAGCTTCATCATTGTCCTTTGGTCATCTTCATCATTGATCATTGACTCCATCTGAGTCTATTCGTGAACAAAGACAGACTTCACCGTAATCAAAATTTACACACAGCTTCTCTCCAGCTGTTCTCCATCACATTTCACATACTATGATTGGGGCATGCAGCTTAGAATAAACAGACACTGATCAAAATTATATTTTAACACTGTACATATATTTTGTCTGAAATATCTTTATTGCATTTATCAGGATGTTAGGACTGCAAGGAAAACCAAAAGAGTAAGAAGAGAAAGATATAGCAAAAAAAGAAAAATAAAATTGCCAATTGCTGCTGACAAAGTGTTGTTCTCTTTCTCCAAGACTGAAAACCCTGGGTTTTTTTTCCTGGATGAGGCTTCTGAAGACTCTAAGTCATTGAGCTTTCCGTCACCATTGGAAGATCTGTTCTAACAGGCTGACTCTACCCTGCTACCAGAAATTTAAGCGGGATATGAAAAACTTTCTTCAAACTTTATCTTCCGTTGTTTCCGTAAGATTTTGACCCACCATCTTTCACACTCCTCCTTCCACACACAAAATTTATTAATCAACAAGTGATAATAATTTGGGTTTTTTGCCTTCAAAATACCAAAGCTATTCATATTGTGGAGCCATGAGTATAAATTCTTGAAATTAAATTAATCTCCCTTCATTTTCATTTTGATGCTATTAAGTACAGAGGTCTCTATCTGGGTCTTTGCTTGCTTAATGTTTTACCTTCTGGGTGCTGTTTCTCATCATGACAACATCAGAGAGGAATTCCATGATCTAGTATTCACTTTTATGTCAGCCAGTATAGGATTACTGGAAATTGGTAAGGCAAGACCAATGCCAATTACTAGTTGCATATGCAATTTCAGGCAGTCTTTCTCTTCTTATCCATCTTTATTTTTATGAAGACAATGAGCTTGATGACCCTTATAAAGCCTTTCAAGCCATTTTTTTCCATACTTCTTTTCCACGTTTTTTCCTAACCCTTCCAGTAATAGCACTCCAAATCCTCCCTGCACAAAGCTAAAGGATCTAGTTTCTAGTTAAGATTGTGTCTTTCATTCTATGGTCACCCTTAAAAATAAGTATATATAATTGCTGATTTGCTGTTCCTCTTGGCCATTATTTGAACCTTAATTGCTGTGTTTGTTTAGGAGGGCAAGAAGATGACAGAAGCAGGTCTTTGTTGCTTAAATTTCTCTGCGATAACAAAAGAATATGAACAATGTCCTAGTTTAGTAAGAAGTAAGAGTATAGTAAGAGTGTAGTAAGGGCAAAGAACAGGAAACAATATCTTCCTTTATTTGGGAATCAAAATCTTGCAGACAGTTTATGACCCAGGCAGCTCTATCTCTGCTTCCTCTAAGATCTATGCTTTTGGGTATCTTTCTGGTTTTCTCTGAGCTTTCTAAAAGTCACTCATCTAGTTTCATCAGCTGTGGTCACAGCCCTTCAGTTTGTGACATCTCCTTAAGTTTCTTTTTGTTCAGATATTTCTCAACAACATAACAGATAGTAAACGTACTGTCTTCCAGATTTCCATTAATTTAACCTCCCAGGGAGGGATCGATGAAATCTTTCATCAGATACAGATGAAGATGGCTAGAAGCTTGTCTGCTTTAACAAGGCCTGTGTTTCCTACAGATCAAAGGCATCTTTAGTGACACAAATGCTTCCAGCACAATTGCATATTTTCCCAATTAATATTGTTATATAAATGTCTCAAAAATTTCTGGGAGTAGGAGGTTTAGAAACTGCTGGGTTATTTTTGAAGATTATTTATAAGAGACTGTTATCGACATTCTGTGAGACAAGCCACACTAATGGGACATTCTAAAAAGTGAAAAATAGAAAATGTATCCTTGCTTCTTGGCACAGTGCTAATTTTTGCTTAGCAAAACCTCTTCTTTCTGCTTTTCAGTCAAACAAAATAATGGGAAAAGTTCTTTATGTTATTTAAAAAAATCTTGAATATGACTTTAACTTATAAGGAGCTTGTGAAATTAAACAATAAATTAATGAAGATAGATTCATCCAACTCCTTGATTTCACTGAAAAAAGGAGATATTTTTAGATTTCTTTGAATAGATTTCTCTCAAATAGCAGCACATGAGCTTTCATAATCACCAACAAATTTATATTCATATATTTTACAGTACTGTGGGTCAACTGGCCAATAACGGATTTATGCACAATAAAATATGTATGAAAGGATTATGAGCTACAGAAGGATTGCAGTTTCAAGTTCAGGAAAAAAGCAAAGATAAAATGTCCTGGAACATTTACAAAGTTGTCCTGGGTTCAGCAGTAGCAGTCGTTTTTCTCCTTCTTGGTAGCTGGTGCAGTGCTGTGGTTTGACTTTTGGCCTGGGAACAGCACTGATAACACCAATGTTTTTAGTTACCGCTCAAATATTTTAGTTTGACCAAGGGCTGAGTCTCATGCTCTGCCAGGGAGGAGGGGAGGCCAGGAGGAAGCAGAGACAGGACACCTGACCCAAACTGACCAAAGAGGTATTCCACACCACAGCACGTCATGCCCAGGTTGTAATGGAGAGTTACCGAAGGGCTAGGGCTTGCAGGGTTGGAGGAGGTATCGGTCGGTACTCGGCTGGGGGGGGTGGGGCAAGTTATCAGTGGACGGGTGGTGAGGTGTTGTATTCTCTCCCCTTGTTATTTCCTTTATCATTATTATTACTGGTGGTAGCTGTAGTGATTTGTGTTATACCTTAGTTACTAAACTGCTCTTATCTCAACCCATGGGAGTTGCATTCTTTTCGATTCTCCTCTCTGTCCCTCCGGGAGTAGGTGGAGGGCAAGAAGGGGGGAGAGTGAGAGAGCGACTGTGTGATTTATCGATGACTTTGTTTAAACCACGACACAAAGTGAAAAACTGGAAGGATGGTAAGAGGAGATTGCAGTAATTCTGGTCCATCTAATCAGTGGTAGGTCCTGGTCCTTGCTAAATCCGCTAGATTTTCTAAGGAATCACGTATTTCCTCCAATGGAAGGGTGGGGAGAAGATACCTGCTGCCATGCCAAAGGCAAAAGGACAGGCTTATAAAGACATTGATGCTCTTTCCTGCAAGATATCTTTCCCTATAGCTCTATCTGGGAAGATGGCCTGATAAATCGTCCTTATGCTGTACTTTCAGTTTGGATTGATTTAATGCAACCCTAATTTTTGACCTAAATTAACTGTGTGAACTAGGTTCCTTTGTATGGGCAGACGTATCTCTCTGTACAGTAGAACAGTGGGCTGTATGGAGGACCTCTCCTCAAAAGAATTAGCTGACTAGAAAATTAGTGAAGCTAGCATTATGGTACAGTTTTATAGAACACTTAGTCCATGTTGATTCTCAGCTGAGGATTGCTGCAGGCTTAAGGAACTGTCGTGGTTTAAACCCAGTCAGCCATGAATCAGCCACGCAGTCTCTCTCTCACTCCACCCCCCTTTTCTTCCCCCTGCTCCTGGAGGGATGGGAAGGAGAATCAAAAGAATGTAACTCCCATGGGTTGAGATAAGAACAGTTTAGTAACTAAGGTATAACACAAATCACTGCTGCTACCACCAATAACAATAATGATAAGGGAAATAACAAGGGAAGAGAATACAGTCCCACCCCCCCACTGATAATACCCAGCCTGACCGAGCACTGACCGATACCTAGTCCAACCCCGCAATAAACCAGCCCTTCCAGGTAACTCTCAGTTACATCCTGGGCATGACGTGCTGTGGTATGGAATACCTCTTTGGTCAGTTTGGGTCAGCTGTCCTGTCTCTGCTTCCTTCTGGCTTCCCCTCCTCCCTGGCAGAGCATGAGGCTCAGAAAGTCCTTGGTGAGACTACACATTTGAGCAGTAACTAAACACATTGGCGTTATCAGTGCTTTTCCCAGGCCGAAAGTCAAAACACAGCGCTGCACCAGCTGCTAAGAAGAAGAAAAACTGACTGCTACTGCTGAACCCAGGACAGTATTGCTTAAATATATTTTTAGAAGCGTAAAGCCTGAGTGAATGGCATAATGATTTGTATCCTAGGTGTGAAATAGCTACTCTGATGCATTGTATTACAGACCTGCAGCAGTATTACAGATGACTTCTCGGCTTTCTGCCAGATTCAGTATCTAAGTGGTCCTGCATTTTGAGGTGAAACTCAAAATGCTGTTCTGTCTGTGTATTCACCCTATATTTTAATGTTTTCTCCAATAATATTTTGCTGTACTTATTCTTCTCTCATTCATTGAAAAACTTACGACTTAGCATAAAAAGTTAGATGTTTTTACGACAAAAGCATTCAGAGCTTCTCACCAAACTAGTGCCAGAAAGCACTTTATAGATTAAGAAAAAATAGTATTGCCGTTTACCTTTAATACATTTAACTAATACCAGAGGATGATGGCTGCCTCTTGTATTCAGCTGGCTTTCATGACATTACTTTCTAAATGCATGAAATTATCCAAGAGTGTTTACAGTTGGCCAAGAAGGATGCTTCCCTTTAAATTAGCTGATATTTTGTCATGACACAAAATAATGTAACTTGGACACCCTAACTTTTAGACTGGCTAAAAGGCTTTTTCATTCTATACAAGAGGTACAGAATTAATATGTTTTAAATTTTAAAATGTTCATTTATATATTACTTCTCAAGATATCAGAGCAAAACCTGTTACTTCTGTTCACAGCTATTTCCCATTAAAATAAATGATAAGCTGCTCTCTCACTATGAAACAGTATTGCTTTTGTTGCCTAGTAATAAAAAAAAAATAAAACATTGAAAAGCAGGACTTTACCACTTCGTCGTGGTAAGGTGAACAAAAATATTTACATCTATAAAGTAAGAAAATTTTTGCTGACTTGATGACAAATGCAAGTTTATCACACTAGCACATTCATAATGTTTGTTGTTTGAAATGCTGACTACAACTGTACCAAAATCTTAAGTTATCTATGTCCACTCATCGTAGGAGAGAAATGTGTGGAGTTTTCTATTGCAGTGACCCATTAAATTTTCTTCACAACACTATTCACAACATATTCCAAAGGCAGTTCACTTCGGCTTAAAGAGTGTTGCTTGTGAAAGTTGACTTCATCTTTCCTTTGCAGTCTGTGACATTCTTGCATTTTTATTGTAGCGGTTATAGATCTTTTTTTAAGGAACAGCATTTTTGGTTAGTCATACACTACACTAACTCATTCCAAATATATGCAATACATTTTTCATCAGATTGTCACAGAATTTCAATAATTAAACATAATTCACAAAAATAACAGTTCACTTTAGGACTTATAAGTATGCATAAATCTGTTTGCATAATGAACATTGCCAGACTTATTATTGATATGATTTAGTATAATCATTGTTGAGCTAAAATTTTTGCTGTTTGCCTGGCCACAAACTGTGCTTTTCAACACCCACATACTTTCACTAAAACTGACAGCTTCTGTCTGATATATCATCTCTGACGACTGTCAGCAGTGCAAATAGTAAAATAACACAACTGCAACCACAGAAAGTTTTTGTCCCTATTTGAATGGGGACAAGGTCTGTGTTGGTATCACAGACCCAATCCTATACACAGATGCATGTGGATAAACCTCTCAGGTTAAAAAGATGCCTTAAGGATTTTGCAGCAAATGGATGTGATCACAGATTCAGAAGAAGAGGTTTAACATTGTAAACCAGACTGATTTTTAGGGCTAGCAATGGGATAATTTTTTCAAACTAAATTTGAAAATACTCTGTAAGATATATGGTCAACAGCTGCAGAAAATAACTGATTTCAGATTCTCTAATTTTAGTGGGAAAGGGTGAGTGTCAGTAAGAACAGGCAAGGAAAATAGGATCCTCTTTAATATGAAGGAACATATTTTGTTTTGCAAAGATAACAAGAGTGGCATTTAATAGAAGTTATGATGTTGATAATTTTTGAAAGACATGTTAAATTAATAACCTGTAGGTAAGTAGGGGAGGGAGAAGGAGGGAAAGGAATGTGTGAAGGTATGAGCGAGTCATACATGCATACATGTGTTAGAGTTCCTAGCATATGGTAAAGAAAGGACAGTTAGAAAGAGGGACAAATGACACAGGGAACACAGAAAGAACATGACTGAGACAAAAGGCTAAAGCAAAGAGAAAAAAAATCCCTCTCTGTCTCATTGCCGGTTAACTCTGAGCAATTTGAAAAGAATCATATTTCCTCAGAGCATGGCAAATACAGCCTGCTGAAAAACCTAAGTATTCTTTGCAGGCTTTGCAGTGGTTTTTTTTTAATTATTAATATTTTAGAGCCAATGTTCTTCTATGTGTTCTCTGATAAATCAAACACACAGTACTTCTAAAAATAATTCATATTGGCAGGGGGTCTAGTAAAGGACAATAATATTCATCTTTTAATAGAACAGATTTACCTGGGAAAATAGTGGTTTGTCAGAATCTGAAACTTCAGATTTTTTCAGGAAAATGCCAGTTTTTATAAAGACATTGTTGAAAACTGTTTCTCAGATCAAGATCTGTGCTAAGACCACATGTATGTTCTGTGGGAGACCTAACAGTGTCATTCCCACTGCATCCTGTGCTGCAGTCATGGGACATGGGGTACAGGCTGTGGCTGTGCACAGTGGTGTTGGGATGCTGACCACTTAGGGTGTTCCACTTTCATGCTGCTGGTGATATCATTTCCAGCTCCCTTTATTGTGCCATGATACAGAGAGAACATGTTTGAAGAACATGGCCCGGGTTTTTGGCAGGTTCTTTTCCAACTGCAGGAATCCTGGGCTGACCCACAGCTCTGCAGGCACAGCTGCAAAGATGGTGCTTTGTGAGGCAGCCTTGGAAACAGACAAATGGCCGCCATCAAGCCAATATTGCCACTGAACATTTTGTGTCAAAAAAGCACAACATGGATATATTCATCTGTTTATTTATTATTTCATATATATGCATGGTATTCATATATATATTTATGAATGCATTTATGTAGAAAATTTCTGTGGGTTGGTCATTAAATTGTAAAATATAGCTAATATGACAGATGACTTGAAATCTACACATCACCAGTATAAAGGGCAATAAAGTTTTTATGTCAAATTGACTAAGGTTAGAAATTGTTTCTGTTTGATTATGTTTGTGATATTTGCCCTGACAGTAGAACAGTTGTGTGGGGAATAAACGCCTGTGACATTTTGGGTCAAATTTTGTGCATGCTGAGTTTCAATAATTTGTGCTACTGCATGCTCAATACAAAGCAATAGGAAAGGCACTGGAAAGAGGCTTAAGGTGTTCTTCTTGGCAGATTGTTTTCCCTTGTTTACTTGTTGATTTAGTTAGCAAACCTGACTAGATTTGCAAGGCATTACGTGACTCTGTTTCCTTATAACATGTACAAGCCAAAGGTCCCAGAGCAGCCAAATATTCTGTGTTTGTTTTAACTAGTCAATTATGGAGACACTGATGTCTAAAATCATAACAATAAAAAATAAATAAATAAAAAAAAATGACTGAAACCCACCTACAATTATATTGTCTTTCAGGATTGTAACCTTACCTAACTTGGCATATCTACAGGGCTGTTCTTTTCTGCCCATGTATTCAATGGGAAGACCTGAGCTTGATTCACATGATTAAATGTGATTTATACAATATCAGTTTGAGAACTATTATACTATAGAATAAGGCTATTTATAAAATAGATCTTTGTGTTATGAGAGACACAAGGAAGTATTTTTCTGGGTGATAGGATGAAAAGAGTTTGCTTAAAAATTGATGATACTTTTCAGACTAGTGTTTAAAAATTTGTTTGGTTTCCATGCAATACAAGACAACACTTTCATGGTAATTCAGAAATTGTTGGTGTGGTAAGTGATAAACACATATGTAAGTGCTTTTGATGCTAAAGCCAGAAAGTCAAGTCCTCTGCCAGATCAGACCCGTAAAAAGTACTGTCCAAGGACTTTAAAAATGGTGTGTACCATGAGCTTAGTTTTTCTGAGAAGAAGGAAGGGGCTTGCATTCACATTTTTCAGGAATATTTTAATTTTTCTGTATCTGTCAAATAACAGAAACACCTGTTTTAAGGAATGTGTCATTTTCAACGAACAGGGTTAAGTTCAGAATGAGATTTCAGACAGAAGTACCAAAAGAGAAACATTTTCTTCTCAGGACTAGCTAGTTCTTGGAGAACTTACCTGCAACATAGAGAAGGCAAGTACCAGTCTCTAGTTCTCATCTAAGTGTTTGCACCTTGCTTTCTCACCTCTTAGATAATTTCAGATATTAGTGGGTTATTGGTTATTCTAAGGTAATTTTTCCATTGAGCATTTGACTTCATATAATTAATTATTAATTTTCTATGCAGGAATTGAATTAACCTTCTAGTTAGAGTGCTCATCTAAGATCTAGGGATGCCATGTTCCAGTTTCTCCTCTTACAAGACCAAATTGAGAAGTAGTAAAAAATATGCAAAATAAAATAGAATCATTCTAAAAGAAGAGAATAGAAAACACTTCAATTGCTGAACTTTGAAATCTTTGTAGTCCTAGCACTCAACTGCCTCACAAAGAGGTAGAGTTAGAGTTCTGCATTTTTATTTTGAAAAACACCCTTTAAGATCCTGGCCTTGTGCCTGAGAAAAACTCTAGGATGCATTATATGTATGGAGGCATGGCAATTTTGTATACTGCGTGTGTCTGGAAAGAAACTAAGTAATTCCGCAGTTTCATTTAAGTTTAAAGCTATTCCAGGTTTATTTGATGTTGTGTTTCTCTAGGGTGGCTGGGTTTTGCTTTCCATTTTAAATATAAATCTGACTTGTCTCCAAGGAAATAACACTTGTTTAGATGTTTTGAAAGTATTGTATTTTTTGTTGTTTAGCGACACTATTTCTATGACTAGATCTATTTTTTTTATTCTTGCCATTAGCAAAGATAGCTTGTTGAAATTGTCCAAGTATTCTGTGTAGCATATATATAATCTAGTATTTTATGCTAGCTTGCTTGCCTTCCTTAGAAAGGAAGTAAAAAAGTAGGGATTTTTTTTTTTTTTTATGTATATAATTACAGAAAGATTTTTAAGGTGTTAGAAGTCTCCTTTCTCTTGGAGAAGACATGCAGATAGAAAAATTAGTCCTCTTGTAGGTGGATTTTTGTTTTTATCCTTGTCTTCCACCATAATAGACCCCTATAACGGCATGGTATGTAGGTTAGAAATAATTTAGACTAATTCATTAATTTTTATAGCAGGTAATATGAAAATACTCATTCCTCAACCTTTCTTGATTCCTGTGTAATCATAAAAGGACATGGGCATTCTTCAAGAAATCTCAGCAGGTGACTATCTGTGCACTGTTTCTTTAGCTAATGTCTTAATTCCCAGTTTCATAATCAAAGCTCTTTAAAAATGCTGCTGACTAAGCAAAACCCACACAATTGCCCAAAGAAAGACAAATAGCTCGTTTGCTTATTAGGATATGGAACACATATCTTTTAACTACTGACAATTATATGAAAATTTTAAAGATTAAAATAGTCAAGAGAATTAAATTATGAATAAATGATGTATGAATGCTTGTAGGGTCCTATTGCTTACAATATTGTTGCCAAATATCCAGATAAGGCTTGTCCAATGCTGTATAGAGTGCTTTGTGTGCCACCAGTCATTTACTGATACCCTATTCACAATTTATGAAAGTGGTAATAATGAAAAATCTGTTGGATCACGTGTGCTGAATTTAAGGATACGTAATTGCATAGCTAGAAAATGAAAGTTTTCTGAAAAAAAAAAAGACTTTTTTTCTATTGTTCATTTGAGGAGCAAGCCATTTAACTTTTTTCTTTCTAGTTTATTATCACAGCAACAGACTAGTAGTCAGAAGATAAATTACAAAAAATCTGCCAATAAACCAGAGTTTAACAGTAACAGCAATAAAATAAATTCAAATTTCTTTTTTCCTTCTTCATGCTTTTCTTAAAACAAACTATTGTGGTGTGCTTTGGGAAGCAATTGGTTTAGCAGGAGATACTTGAATTGTAGACAACAGAAAATGGCTTTGTAAACACCTGTATTTAGAACACAGTTACCATAAATGCTTTTGTACAGAAAGTCTAAATTATTCTCTGAAGAAGAGACACAGTTTCTTTCAGAAGAGAATTTAACAAATTGTGGTTTGTTGGCACTTGGCAATTGCCAAGCAAGAAAGGCAGGCTAAGCAATGCTGTCATTTTAAGTGTTAGTACTCCCAGTGTAACAAGAGCTAGCAGAGAAAAAAAATCCATTGACAATGCCGTGCCAAATCTGATAACCAAACCTCTATGGCAGCAATTAATGCTTTGTGAGTTCAGAAACATTATTTCACAAGGAACTTTCAAAAGCTGAGTCATAAGAATGTGTTACTTACAAATCTTGAGTAACACATTGTAATAGTCCAGGAAGTCTCACACAGTTGCCCACACTGTACATTTAGTGTGGCAGTACTCTCTGCCCATGCCTTTCATGTACCTCAGGGCCCCTGAATAAGTACCTTGTTTTGGTTAATGTTTCATTCCAGCTAGCTATCCGGGCTTTCTGTTTCCTTGAACTCAGAATTTCACTGTACTTGATGACGATTGATCATTACTGCTAATGCTCTATTAAGGTGAATGACAGAAATACCTTTCTTACTAGATGTGGGTAGCCTGTTAGAAGCACATTGCAGGAGGCAGTACTGAATCCATTTTCATCCCAAAGTCAATTGTCACATTCAAAAAGATTGGAAACTAGATTTCTGGTTTGTCTTTACATGGAGAGAGACATTTGTGGCAAACGTTATTGGAAGACTATAGGTATGTTATATTTGTGTTTCTACTGCAAAGGTTGGCTGGTGTTAATGTCATTTTAGGAGGCTGCTGCATTATACAAGAGCTATGTGAGATTTGTAGACAAAAGCAGTAGCGTATACTAAAAGCTGAGGCTTAGCAATTTTGCGGAATTCAGTTGCAGCCAGCATTGCTACAGTGCAGAGAAAGTCACTCTCTGGACATTGCAAGAGAAGAGAGTACAGACTAACGTGTTGCTGCACCAGTCTTGACAGAACTCCTTAAAGTGTGTATGTGAACACATTTCCCAGGTTGTACCATATTTTTCCGTTGATGCTGTGTTTGAGCAAAGATCTAATTGTCCTTCCTGTAGGGGAATGAAATATGAGGGAAGCAGTGCACAGCTTTGATACAGTCTTCTCCAAATTAGTGTAATTCCTGAATAGCAAATTCAGTCTTGCGTGATCCCAGATGATCAGTTACCACCTCCACAGTAAGCTGTTGATTGACTGGATTCTTTGGAAATATATATATACCAGAAAACTGCTCTATAAGTTTGCAAGTGCCAACTAAAATCTGAGGGTTTGGTGCATTTAGATATTTTTAAATCCTCTTTTTTTCTTTATTCCATGTTAAGTCTTTTATCACTAGGAATTGTCTTTCCTCTCCCTTTCCAAGAGGAAAGAGGCTTTCCAGCAGTGAAAGATCATGGAACTTTCTTCTGCTCACACTTTAGGAGCTGACACTTTCATTGAAATATCTCCCATTTTGCCCCGCAGGCTTGTTAGTGGATCACAGGAGAAGCATTCTTTGTTGTTCCAAAGAACAAGAAAACATTCTTGATGACAAGAACTAGTGAGATGGAAATCTACCTTAAAACAAACCAATACATGAACTATAGTCACAAGCTTTACTTCTTCAAAAGTTGCTTGTAGACATCTTTTGAAAAAAGGGAATACTCTGCTGCATTCTTTTTACTCCTTGGTTTTTATTACATTTTTTATATGTTTGGGTTAAAATCTTCAGAACATAACAGGTGGTGCTATCCAACACAGTAGTTTACCTCTGGCAATGGCAAAACATGGTACTGCTTCAGGACATGATACAAACCTTGCTATTTTCCATGGTTAATTTCCATCATACTCTGCAACCCAGGGGAGGGGTTAGCAAATAGGGAGGATGATGGGCACAGTTCTAACTAATCTGATTGGTATTTGTTTAAAGACTTGTGTGTAAATTTCTTGAACTCCTGCCCAGGTAGGTGAAGATACCTGCCTGATACCTAGGGCAATAAGTTGTAGAGTTCAGTAACTTCAGCTTAAGGTTTGTTTTAGAAATAATTTACTAGCTCCAAAAGTGCACCGTCTTTCCAATATTACACTATACGGTGGGTAAATATTCTGCACTCATACGCTGTCAGGGTGCAGCTGGGGCTCCAGCAGTGATCCCCAGGGGCTCAGGGAGCAGGGCAGCGGGGGGCAGCTGAAGGGGGACCCTTTTTGTGTATGTCTCAAAGCAACTCCAAAGACCGAAAGAACTGAGGGAGGCGGAGCGGCTGTCGGCGGTGAGCAGCGTGCTGTCGCTCGGGCAACGGCAGGGGGCAGAGCAGGCATCCTGCTCCCCCGGTGTGGGAGATGCTTCCCTGTGGTGGTTGCGCTGAGCCCGCGAAGGTCAACTGCCCCCGCAACGAACTGCGGAGACATCGCCACAGACACTGCGGCGCCTGCCGGGGCACAACGTGAACTGGGTCTGGGGCTCACCCCGAGGATGGGTCTGACCTGCGGCAGTGTTCCAAGAGAGCCTGGCCCAAGGAAAAGGCAAAACCACCCTTCAGCATGTGGCGAGCACCCCTCCACCATGACCACAGCGGGGACACTGACTGCAAGGATCACAAGGATTCCAAGGACTACAACTGAAAGAAGTACAACTGAAAGGACTACAGCTGAAAGGGATTTCAACTTGCTGATCAGGATCACTGGACCCAGCGGGTAGTGAGCCTATTTCTTTGTTTTCTTTCCTTCTTTCTTTACTTTCTCCTTTTCTCCCTCCAGATCTTTTACAAGAATAAGAACTTGCCAAGAATTTTGTTCTTCCTGACACAGCTTAAGGAAGTTTACAATAAAACTAAATGATTTTTCAACAGGCCTGTGGTTCCACTTGTGCAGGTGTATGGTAGCAGATCACCGGTGCACCTGGCGGGATGGGACAGAGCAGATGCCTCGGTCTGTGTGGTGTAGAGGTGTCATTCACAGATCACTTCTTGGATGGAGCACAGAAGTCTGCTCACATAAGACATACTTGCTACCAAAGCTGTCTCTTCTGGTGCTTGCCAAGTAGTCAGTTTATTGCAACGCAGTTGATATATTCCTTTCACATTCATCAGTGAGTTAGTACTAACCTTCTAAATATTTCTGACTTTGTATGTAGCGGTTATAAAAAAAGCTCTTCTTTTTTGGCATTTAGCAGAAGAGGTTGTTATTGCTTTTTGGATGGAAAAAAACCCCAAACCAAACAAGTGCTTCTGTGTATCCTCCAATAGCTCTTCTGTAACTAAAGGCTTGAAAAGTAACTTTGCATTTTTCTGTAGATTCTCTTTACTTTTGAGTGCAGAGAATAATTGTTCTTTCAACATCAGTGTGTGAAATCCTGTCATTCACATACAACACATGGAAATGACTTTAATTTCAAACCCATTTTATTCAGTTTTTCCAAAGATACTAATGTAAGACAAAAGTATATGGAAGAAAAAGAAAAATGACAGTAGCAGTCTAGCTTGGCTGATGCAGGGAAATGCAGAATATATTTCTTGTGAGGCTGTCCCCTGAGTCAAGAGTAGCCTTGCCAGAAGAGATTATCTAACAGGCATGGAGTGGAATTGAAGTAAGCAGTGGTGGCCTGAACTGGAATCCCAGTCTGCTTTGAAGAAGAAAGTTAAATTTCTGCAACCACCCTCAAGCTACAGTCATTTGTCAAAATGCCCTTCTGCAACCATGGAAGCTGTTGCAGACCATGTAAGATGGATTTAACTGTGCTTGGAGTCAGTTTGTCACTAAAGGCAAAAATTCCAAAAAGGGCTGACTTAGGTGTTTGAAGAATGACTGGTGGAATTGAGGTACTAGTTAATTGGAACTCATTAACTCCTCAGCTAACAGTTTCTCAAACACAGGGATCAACGCTTCCCTTAGATATTTGTTAGCATTTAAATCCCCTTAGCCACTTACAGTTTTGCTTCTGAACATGGCCAGATCTCCCTGGCTCAGTCCTGATTGTTTCTTTAAGGGGCTCCTCTGCTTCAGACTCTCTTCAGATGGACTGGATCCAGTAGAGGTGCCCAGAGAAGGTCTGTCAGGTACCTCTAAAGAGATACTGGTTTGCCAATTTTTTTATTTTATTTTTTCTTTTTTTGTGCATAACCATTAAAGATTCTAGTTACGAATCAAAATAGTTAATATACCATCATAGTTGAGAAACATTAGCAGCTGAATGTTTCACCAGTCAGCACAATTTAATTAGCAAAGTAGTGAATTGTGAAAGAATGTACTGTCTAGAGCCTTCTTACCTGAAGAATTCCAGTTGCTGTTTTTATTTACCATACTCCTGCTTATGTGACACGATTTTGGTGAAGAACAGTTTGTAGAGCCTGATGGCATATAAGCTCTATAATGGCCCCATTTGGGCAGCCGCATCAGCAGAACCTGCTAAGTTGTACTGCTCTGTTTTCTCTCCTACAGCCATAGTAATAGATTGCTTCTGTTCTGACCTGATCTCAGGTGTATTGCAGTTCTGCAGCAGTAGAAACTACCTGTATAGAGCCTGCGGGTAGAGATCTCACGGAGAAACAGATATCCCATCTGCCTCATAAGAATAGAAAAGCATTCTCCATCTGCAACATTTTTAATTGTTTTTGAAACATTATCAAGGGTCAGAATACATTGATGTTTCAGTGGGAAAAAGAGTGCATAGCCTGACTTTGTAGCCCAGTTGTAAAGGTACTCTGAACTTTAGATTCTGGTTCATACTTCTGTCTTGTCTCAAAGACAATAAGAAAGAAAGAAAAAAAAAATAATCCAGACTAAACCAAGAATTAAGCCACAGACAGCAGTACCTGGTACACACAATTTTAGTCTTAGGATGAACAATTTGATTTAATTTCCTTTAGCTAGAGAAATTCTATAATCATGGCCTATAACAGTGCTTTTCTGCACTCAAGAATTTTTAAAATATACTTGAAGAACAGAAAAAAACAAAACAAAAATGGATTACTCAGTTTAGTTTTATATCATGATGGTGACATAAAACCTTAAGGACATATTGATTGTTCTGTGGCAAAAACAGAGAAAATGGATTTCATTTGGTGAGAGATTTACTTACAGTATTTTGAAAACAGATCTTAATAGAAATAGAAATGTCTTGGCCATTTTTAAAATCTGCTTTTCATAACAGCCATTCACTCAATTTCTATTTCTAGTCCTTCCAGGCTGCCCAATGCTGAGAAGGAGCCAGGCTTCTGATGTCTAAATTACTTGCTTTTAATATTTAATACAGGAAAATATATTGAAAGTATACAAAATTTTAAAGGCATTGAATTCCTTTCAAGTTGAAAAAACTCTTGCCAGAAAAGGAAAAGTATTCTGGCCGTTAATTCTATGGGCAGAGATCAGTCATCATTTTTATCATGGAGGAAACAGATCTGCTTTCTGGGGATACTTTAGATGTACAGGTATATAGGAAAGATAGATCATTTCAGTTGTAATTCCTCAGGCTCTATCACTTGCCAATCCACCTTTGCTCTTCTCTATTTTGTTTGTCAAGAAGGGCATGATTTTTGTACTGATCTGAAATTTTACTTAGGCAGGTGACATAAATATTATCATTTATTTGTTTTAAATGTTGCTGGTCGAAAGGCTTTTCCTGTCAAAGAAAGGCAGTTTTGTTAGGAGAGGATAATTATCTAAAAATCTATTAATTGTTATGAAAGAGAGCAAAATTAATTTGTGAAATATTTCTAATAAAGATCCTATTAATTCGGGGATTTTTTGTTTGTCTGTACTCTTGAAATACACAGAATTTTACTTCATGGCTTGTACAAGAAGCCCACATAAAAGAACATTCAATAAAAACTGCAATGACAGTATAAGCTGATTTAGAATACAAGCATAAGCATGACTACAGCACTAAAAAACTGACACAGCCACACCTTTAAGAACTACACTTCTAAAAATTTTAACATATCAGAACTTCCAGTATTGAAATCTACATAATAGAAAGCAAGAAACTAGACAAACATTCTCAAAATCAAATCCCAAAATTTCCAAATTTCAAATATGGCTTTGTTCAAGTCACCTACTGCTACGTATGTTCACCACATTCAAAGCTAAAACAAATGTGTAAAGGTCTGTGAGATTAATGGAGCTGTGGTATTTTCATAACTGTAAGATTCAGCCTTATGTGTCAACCACTAGGAAGTTAAAGCCACACTTCAGTAGGTGTACTTCATATAGCAGCAAGACAATTTTTTCTTTATTATTAAACATCGATATCTATATATATATATATATATTAAGTAAAGATTTAAAAATACACAAGACAGTCATAATTTCAGCCAAGTTTACAGGAACATCTTGCAATCTAGTATTTGCAAGTCAATTTTCTCATTAATAAATATATCTTTAGCATCTGAAAGCATGTTCTGAAACAGTTTAAAATAAGCAAGGTCCTTAGTGACATGGTTTAGTCCAAGAATTGGCAGCCCTGGGGTAATGGCTGGACTTTAAGGTCTTTTCCAACCTAGTTGATTCTATGATATAACCATACTATAAGTTTACCATAACCTAAGTGATTTGTATTTCTGAAGCCTCAGTGATATTTAACAGAACTTAGAAGGGGTTGAAATCAAGATGAATATTTAATCCATACTTTGTAATCACTTTAATGTGGACAGGCAGGGTAACAAGCAGCACCGTTTCACAAGGAAATAGAAATCGAACTTATTTGCAATCATACATGCTTCAGATACCCATCTCTAATTCAGCACTTTTGCCCTTATTCTCTGCTTTTTTTCCCAATAAATGAAGCCGAAGCTATGTTGCTGTTGTTCATTTCTTTATTTAAACTAGAGTTAGCTTTTAGTTTAACAAGGGACATGAACTAGATGCCTCTGTCTTCATGAGAAAACCTTTATTATCAGTCTGTTCATAGAATCATAAGTCTTTATGTTTGAGTGAAAATACACAGATGGAGATGAGTCTTTGCTCTTCACTCTAGCTGACGGAGAAAATTGTTATGAGTCCAACACTACTGGAGAGAATTCAGCCCCAGATTTTAGATATCTATATTTCAATTGTCCACCTGTGAGTCAGTGCCTAAAATTCCGCTATAATCCATGGTGATCTAGTTCATAAAGTCTGTGAAGTCATGATGAGCTATAGATGGAAAAGCAGGTATTTGGTTAAATCTAGTGCCCATTAACTGTACTGTTTAGATGTCTGCTGATTGCGATGACCATCTAGCTCAAATGCAGACACACTGTAGATGCTTTCTTCTAGATCTGAAACTGAATTACAGCTAGAATCTACATCAATTTTTCATCTAGTGGTGGATATTTAACCTTAAACTTTGTACTATTTTCATGTATGCTACTTTAAAATATAACTCAACTGAGCAAATGGCATTTCTTTGAATAACAACCTTTAGCTCTTGCTGGGATTTCACTAATCTATTCTAGAAGTAGCAGTCTATTTTTTCATGATTTCAGCAAATGCTGTGCTTCTTGATGTTGCTACACCTATGACTAACATTCATGTTTTTCTTTAGCAACCTGACATCTCACAGGCAGCAGTAAAAACTAGACAAGTTAAACTATAACTAAATAAAAAAAAAAATAAACATGTCTGCTGTATAGAGAAAAAAAAAATCCTGTTCATGAGGTTTTGGAGGGTAAGCACATACTGATCCCACAATCCCACATTGCTTTGTTACTGTTCAGTTTCACGTCACCTTCTGTCTAGGCTGCTAAGAAATTTCCTGTAAGAAGTACTTCTGATGAATCCATGTTGTCTTTAATTTTTGCTGCTGCTGAAGCCTCTTTCTTTTGACTAATCTGGGTTCATTCTGAAGACTTACTAAGCAATCAGCAGGTGCAGACAGCTATGTTTAGCTATTCAAGATGTTTTCCTCCATTGATTTCTGTTTACTCCTTCTGACAAAGAGAAAATATTTCTTTTTGACATCAGCTTAAGGGTAGAAGAGATGAAGCTTAACTAGTTAAATTCTGATATATAAAGCATGGTTCAGCAATTTCACTTTGGAAGAACTATGTATATAATATATAATATATAATATTATGAATATAATGTATGCCATAAGTACCTGTGGAATGGATGAGCTTCTTAGCAGGGCAGAGATCCTTCCAACTGGTGCTTCTATTCAGAAATTTCAAGGAGAATGAATGTTCAAAATGCATGCTTATCTACCATGCACTCATTTTCCATGAGAAATTCTGGTACATACTAAAGGAAATACAGAAAGGTCTCATCACAGTGATGTGTATCTCTGTCAGACTCCAAATTTGCAATACTCATTATGGCTATGAATAACTATCAAGCTCCAAGGCATGTACTAACTAAATTGTATATTCCGCTGCTTATAGAGATAGTGAAACAGACAATTTAAATCTCAATAAATTAACATACAGAATATTGAACAAGACCTTAAATGAGCTATTATGTAAAGATCAACACAATGCATGGTGGCAAGTCTTTAGCAGAAAAGATAGTTCAGTGATAAGGAAATTTCATATCACATTAGTAATACATCTCAGCAATAACAAAGGTAAAACTAGTCAAGAAATTCCAGAAGGAAAGCTGATCCACAATCATATGATCTTTTTCAGTCATATGTTAGGTTCCTGCTGAAGAAACAACGCTTTTTTCTTCAACCAATTAAGGCCATTGATACAGCTTGAAAATAACATAAACATGTACTGAATTCACCATACATGTGGTTTTCTGACAAAAACAATGCTAGAAGCACCAAGACATTACTTTTTGAAGTACAAAAATAAGACAAATCTGCTCATTAAGGAAAAAAATGTCTCATCAAATGTTCTTAGAATCCTGCATCCACTAACCACGTGTTAGTGAGTTCTCAAATCAGCCTGGTCTAGGCAGTGCAGACACAGGAAATAAGAGCATGGTAAGATCTAGAATCTGAAAATTTCTTTAACATCATTACAATGTAAGAGCAGGAATGCAAAACTATATTGGGGAAATGTAAATCTTAATTAAAATGTTAAAATGTCAGTTTTCTCTGTACCAAAAAGAGGACAAGATGTGCTTTGTCTATTAAATATTGCATTTTTTGAGAAATTAATAAAGAATGCTACAGAGATAATACTGCATTGAAATAATCTCATTTTCCACATGCATATTTATAAACAAGCCCAGAGAAACAATGTAATTTCACATAAAATATGTAAGTCTGAACAACAGTTGCCTTTAGTTATGTTTGGCCATATCACAGTATCAAACTTCTGGATTGCTCAGCTGTACCAGAATCCAGCAACTAAATTAGTGTATGGTAAAGGACTGGGTTTTCAAAGAAATAAGTGAATTCTATGATACAGTTATGATCCTTAGGTACATACTCATATTTCTCTAGGTAAAATGAAAAACAAAATAGTCAAAACCATTTACAGGCATTTCCATAAATTCCTGACTGAAAACAAATGGTAGGGCAAATACGAAGAGATGGATCAGAAAGGATAGCTGAATTTTGGGATTCATAAACAAAACAAACTTCACTGATACCTTCCTGCGGTCGTCCCTTATTGATTTCCACATTCATGAATCAATTGTCCATGCCTTCACAAGTTCTTTTCTTTTCATGGGACGTCAGGGCAATTTTTATTCCTTTTGAAGAATTTTCAGACTAGGTATCAAATCACTTATATCTTTATAAAATGATCTCTGCACGTGGGACCCATTGACTCTCTACAGATGCTGTCTGTTTAGACTTCAAAAGTGCAGTTTGACTTTCTATCTAGTGTGGCCACCAGTTTATAATTATGAGTTTATATACAGTATAAATTCTCTGTGCAAAAGACTCTTGAGACTTCTTTTTCCACAGTGGGGAAACTCTTTCTCCTGTTCAAATTGTACATAGTTGGACCATTAACCTTGTAAAAAACTCCTTGCACCTCCATACTTGTTGCAAACATACCTATAAAATTGAGTTCTGTATTTGAATTTTGGAACCGCAGAACAGACATAAACAGTTTGAGGAATTTTTAATAGAAATAGGACTAAAGTGAGGTAAGGAAAACATTTGAAGAGACAGAGGAAATATCTCAGCTTTGAGGCTTTTTAGGTTGTAGCATAGCTTCACAAAGTGATCATGCTTATGGAACATCCATTTCAGAAATTCAGTGCAAGCACAGGAGCATGCATGGGGAGTATCCCAAATTTGGGACTAAAATATGTGCTAGCATATTTTAGGAAGCATTACCATTTGAACAATCAGACAGTATTATTCTGAGATCTATGTTAAAATAATAGGTTAGTTGTCCAACATTATTACAGAGGTTTCAGTGTCTTTGGGTCTTTTTGTTTACATATCGGAAATAGGAAAGTTTCCAAATTAATCTGCAGTTTTGTTTAAAGTATCGGTTAAGAACAATGACCCAAAAAGTGTTAGAGTATGCCCTAGAGTTAAAAAGTATGTCAGGAGATATTTACAAGCTTCCCTCATGCACCTCACCACTGACCTTCATTAGCACTATCATTCTAGTCCAGTGCCTGTCCTAATCATGTTAAATTCTACAGTACTGTGACTCTGCTACTTCACTAGAAAGCTGGCCAAGAAGATAAAACTAGTGTCATTAATAATTTAGTTACATTTAAATACTTACTTTTCTTTTAACCAAGGTTTCTTGAGGACTATGTTGAACAAATTCATATGAATTAATTAAGTATATTTTTTTATCTTTTCCAAGACTTCATGTGAGTTGATCGCACAGTATAGACCTTTAGACATGGAACTGGCGTTAGCAGCATGTATTTTTATCATTAAACTGGAAATCTTCCCAGACTCATGCCAAACAACATCCTAACTATGGAAAACATGCCATTTTTCATCTTGCATATATTAGATGCGAGATGCCTGCATAGCAAAGAGACAAAAATCTCACTTTACAGTCAGCAAGACCTAGCGTGGAAATACTTCTCAGCCTCAGCCTGGTTTTAGTGAGGTTAGAATATTACTGTAGGTCAATGTGTCAAGTGAATGAGCGTGGAAATATAAATAAATAAAAGCCACAGAGATTATATACATTAAAAAGAAATTTAGGAGAAGGCAAAATAGAATAAAATACAGTCTACCTGTACTTCCTTTGAAACCCTGGAAACACTTAAACATGTGCTTAAGTGCTTGGAAGGATCCACAAGGATCACTGAGTCCAGGACCCTGCTTCTTGCAAGACTATCTAAAAATAAACTATATGACTAAGAGCATCATCCAGATGCTTCTTGAACTCTGAAAGGTTTGGTGCTGTGACCACTTCCCTGGGGAGCCTGTTCCAATGACTGACCACCCTCTCGGTGAAGAAACTTTTAGTAATCTAATCTTAACTTCCCCTGATGCATCTTCATACCATTGTTTAGTTAATCAATATATGTCCTCTATGGATGCAAAGACCTTAAATGTTAAAACTAGCCATAAGTAAAAGTTTCATTTGACAGTCCTAAAGTTCCTTTGAAATGGCGAGAATTTTAACCACCTAAAGAGTAAAAAATGGATATAGAAAGAAAACAAGAACAAAAAAACAAGAAAAAAAAAATGATGTTAGTCTGGGAGTTGATTTATCTAAGTTTATGCATAATGAAATTATTTATTTTATATTCCTTCATATCCATTTGTCCTTGACTTTTGGTCCCTTTTTAACCAGAAAAAACATACCACTGTCTCTTTTGTATGGGAACTAAAGGTAACTTTCTGCTGTTAACAAGAGGCATTGCTTCTTCAATGGAATGAACCCATTTCACTCTCTTGTGACTAATCAGTGCTGCGGATCTGTTCAACTGATAGCCAATCATACAAATAGGCTATTATGAAATAATCTTCGAGGTGTTTGTTCTTAAGAGCAAATTTATTACTTGTTCTTAATTGCATGTACAATCCTTCCCTCCCTTCCATTAGAAAATTAAAATATTGAAAGAAAAAATTAAGCAAGATATTTTTGAAAATTTTCAATAGCTTGTAGAGCAAACCTGTTAACCCCGAATGTATCTAGATTCTGTATTTCCATGCAAGACCCAATGATACAATGTGCGAATGACACTACTTCCCAAGGGAAGATGACAAAGTAAAAAATTACAAAGGTAGCAAAACTGGCCTATAATGTTAGTAAAGAAAGGAGGAAATTGATGTTGCAGAAGGTTCCAGCCTGATATCAAATGAAAAAAGATGAGAAGTACATATTTTAAGTAGCAATTCCCTGTCTTCTGGGCAAGCTTCTCATCTTCTCTGATAAGTATTTTAAAAAACATTTAGTCTGACAGGCACATCTAACTAGGTGCCTTAACCAATCTGATTTCCAGCCTCAGAGCTCTTATAAATGCTGCTGCTGAACAGTAGCTGCTCCCTATTTTCTAATTTGCAGACTCCACAGATTTGTTCTTCTGGTCTGAGGAAGGAATCAACTGACACTGACAGTTATAAGAAAACTCAATTGTGGAGGCCAGCATTTATGTTCAGCTCCACAGCTGGCAGTGAAGTCTGTTAGTCCATAGGTCATCACACCCACTAGGCCACTAATTTGTACATGACATTATTCTAAATTCAGGTTTTTAGAAAAAAATACTGTTTTGTATTCATGTTCATTCTCAATATTAATTACTAATGCATTACCATACACATTGTTACAGGCTTAAATACATACTCTGAATGAAAAGCTCAGAGCAAAACAACTGAAATATGCCAGCCTGGAACAACTGATGCTGAAGACACTGGTGTGGGAGAAGAGGGAAAGCAGCAATCTTTCGATAAAAGCTTGAAAATGAATTTGCAAAATGAGTGGAAAGAACTACCTATATAAAAGTGGAAGTCTGGGAAACCAGTGAAGTTCATTTTTAGTTCTGAGTTATTATATTTTTGACATGTTAGCTCATGTTAAAAATAATTCTATAATTTCTTAAAAAAATTGGTTTGATCTTCCTAAGTCTGGCATTTTTTGTTGGTTGTTTTATCTGACTTTTTTATTTTTTTTTATTTTTTGTTTTATACTCATAAAATTTACTTCACTTTTGGCTTACAAAGACAAAAAATTAATAATAAAAAAAAATTAAAAGAAAGTGTTAGAAAGAAAGCACAGTGAAGTTTTTCTCAGAGTGGTCCCAGAATTAAGTTGTTAGAAGGGTGTTATTAAGAGAGAAGTACTGAGAGTGAGAAACTGCAAGCAACAGACAGCATCTGATGAGATACATTTAAAAAGGAACTGAGTTTCATTGACAGGGTTTCACAAGCTCAGGTATTTGGCTGTTGCAGCTTTAAGCTGTCCTAGAAAAGCTTTTTCTAAGCCCCTTTAGGTTGAGGGAGCAAGCTCAGTTAGGAAAGAAATAAGTTGAAAGAACATGCACAAACTGAGTGCCATTTCCAGCCCAGCATCTTCTGTATCATATGAATAGACGGCTACTATTAAAATTCACATATGAATTTCCCACAGTCTGTACTAGAGCTTAGACAAACAAAAATGCATCCTGTGCTTTCAGCCATTGACTTATTTTGTACAGATTTTCATCCAAAGCAGCTACACTTTTATAAGGGTCATTCATTCCCCAGGGCCCTCCTGTAATTATTTGTCCTTGGTTTATCTGGTAAAGAGATTATGTGTCTGACTAGGAAGCTGGATAAAACCCTACAAATTAGTTTTCTAAAATTCTTTGAGAAACAGAGCAAACATGGAAATTTGTTTCTTTAAACATTAGAAAGGAATATGAATTGGAAAGAGACAACATGGATGAAGACCTAGACAGTGAAGATTAGTATATATATTTATTTTACCAAGGAACTTAAAGAATGAAGAAGCACTACATAAAAGCAATGTTTTCCAAATTCAAATCCGGAGTAAAACCCAGTGAGAATATATTTCAGCAACATGGATCCTTTGTTGTCTTCTGAAGGAAATATTAAAATACCATTAAATAAGTGGCTATTTGCGGGCAAGTGTATTGTTAATATAAAAATCTTCAGAAAAAAATATTTATTGAAACCAAAAGTAAAATGGAACTTTGTCAGTATATGTGCTCTGCAGTATGAAACTGTGTGCCTGTCTGTGTGTGCGTGTTGGCAGTAAGTATTGAAAAATATGCTTCTTTTTACAGAAGTGTCCTGAGGGGCATTAAAGTTAGCTTTCTTAGGGCATGATCTTTAAAGCTTGGTCAGTGATTACATTTAAAACATTAAGGGAGAGTTTGTATTCTGGTATTCTCAGTGCTCCCAACCTCCAACAGGAGGCATCATTACTCTGAAATAACTCTTTTTAAGACCCCTGAAAAAGTAGGGTGCTAAATACAGACTCTGTGATATTACCAGTTTACATATCAGTTACAATGTTTTGGTCTTTTCCTGATCCTAGCTCCTGCTGCTTTATATACCTCTACCAGCCTGGGGCATCTCATCTTCTTTCCACCCAATAATGTTCTGTTCTTTATAATTGTATCAGGGTCCACAATTTTAATAAAGAATATAACAAAAACATTTGAGAAATATTAGTGACCATTTATTAGTAAAGACATAATATTCATTAGAACATCTCCAAATGTTTACTCTAGTGATCAAATTAATGCTTGATTTCAGCTTAATTTTCAATTTTAACACACACTGCAAGATATTGCTTTTCACTGGATGTTTACATTTAACTTTAATTTGGGCAGTTACTAAAATGTAGCTTTTCTTTCATTGAGAAAGCAAAATAAAAAAACACAATAGGTTTCTTTTTAGATTTAAGAAGTGTATTAAACAGGTAAAGCCAAAATAACAATGTTCTGCAATTTCTCCCTTTGGCTAAATAATGCAATAACAGGCAAATGCTAAGAAGTAATATTTTTCAGGGGAAATTTTGAGACAAGTCCTGACACAAATATAACCTCGACAACAGGATATATAATGTTGATGGCATGATTGTATTAAGAATCAACAATAACCACATCTTTGACTTTTATTCTACCAAGGCGTAGATATGCAATTATTGAGGTCATTGTGACGTGAGTCGGAGTGTAAGATATAAACACATATATGGATAGGTGCTGGTATCCTTCTAAGCTTATAGTTGCAATTACAACGATTTCAACAAATGCAGCTCAACTACTTTGTGATTATCACACAAACTGGGTCTTTATTTGATGCAGACCTACACAGAAATATAGGCAGTTCTGGACAAACTTGAGGCAAATAGCATTTAGCAACCTAGACACAAGAATTGTAATATTTCTGTATAAGGAATATGGCCATTCTGACACACTACTTAAGGAAGAAAAGGGGAAGCTGGATTGATTAAACCAGTTCTCATCTCCTTTATCTTAAATGTTCTTCAGCATCTTCTTCATCCTCAGATTTGCCATCCTAAGGCAATTTTAGAGAAATACCTTGTTATTCAGACATTGTTAAGCAATGGCTGAATAAAACAAAAATAACGACATTATTTCCCCCACTAGTTTGGACAAAGACTGCTAGTGTTTCCAAGGTCCTTGCACATCCAGTCAGTCTCAATAATTTTTCTGGATTACCTATGGAGTGCTGGCTTTCTCATAGTAGCCAATGGTTAAATGGTTAAATACTGCTTGCTGAGATACTGCAATCTTCAGAACCTGAAGCCAAAATGCCTCAGCACAGTACATATTCCCTGCAGGATGAACTGAAATTTAGTGGAAATTCTTTGACTACTTCTCGTCCTCAGTTTTCAGCACTGCTTCCCCAGCACTATTTATTTTCCCTTCAAAGCAAATGCTTTGCTGAAATGTAATCACATTTCTTAGATGTTAAGATTTCGGGGAATTTTTCTTCTAGGATCTTGAGAAAACTAACAGCTTATTCTAAGACAGAAGAATACAGTTCCCAAGCTTTTATCAGTTTCTTTAAGCTCCTTTATTATTATCACCACACGCTGAGAATGAAAATAACAGTCGGTCTCTTCTAAGCATCAGACTGCTGCATCTTTAGCAAAACCTCCACGATCAAGCTTTTCAGTACAGAAATAAGCATCATATAGTATTTGAAAAGGCAGATGGAGAATGTACATGCGTTTCTGGAAGCAAATGATACTGCAAAGAAATAGAAAGAATGATTTTTCTACATTGTTATATGTGGCAGGATCTGAAGGTTTGTGACAAATATCAAATAATTTAACTAGGTGAGGTTCATCTCACCCCTTCTCAGATGTCTGCATCTTAACCAAGATATCCAGGCACCTAATGGGATAAACAGCTCTATTTTCTTCACAAATTATCACCTTATAGATTTTTCCTTTGCAAAGGATTTCTCCCTAGTCCCAGTACTCTTGATGACTCTTTTACTATTGCAGTTTTCTTTATCTTATCTCTAGGAACTTGATTCAGTCTCCCCCTGTCCTGGTTGAAGCCCAGCCTGTCACTCAGAAACCACACAGCTGTTTGCGCATTCCCCACCCTTCCTCCCCCAACTCCAGGAGGGATTGGGTGGAGAATCGAAAGAATGTAACTCCCGTGGGTTGAGATAAGAACAGCCCAGTAACTAAGGTGTAACACAAACCAGTACTGCTACCACCAATAATAATAAAGACAAGGGAAATAACAAGGGAAGTGAATACAACTGCTCACCACCCGCCAACCGATACCCAGCCTGACCCGAGCAGAGATCTAGCCCTTCTGGGTAACTGCCCCCAGTTCATATAATGGGCATGACGTGCTGTGGTATGGAATACCTCTTTGGCTTGTCTGGGTCAGGTGTCCTGTCTCTGCTTCCTCCCGGCTTCCCCTCCTCCCTGGCAGAGCATGAGGCTCAGAAAGTCCATGGTCAGAGTAAACATTACTGAGCAACAACTGAAAACATTGGTGTTATCAGCACTGTTCTCAGGCTGAAAGTCAAAAACACAGCGCTGCACCAGCTACTAAGAGGAGAAAAAATGACTGCTACTGCTGAACCCAGGACACCCCCACAAAAGTGTCTAGTGACATTTGAAATGGCTGCTAGTATCACACTTCGTCTCCAGTTTCAGGGTCAGATGGGAATATCCATCAAAGGTCCTTTCTTATGTCTGCCAACCCAAAGATGATGGCTCAGATGACCTTGAATACTCTAGATTATAGCAGCCACTCTCAGAAAGACAACTAAATTCAGACCACTGTCTCTTGTCATACCTTTTCTTCCTTTTCCTCAACTCCTTTTGAGACTAGCTTTACTGAAAGCACATTTTGAGATCAAGACATGCAACTATAAGCCTTTACACACGAGCAAGGTGTGTGAGGTCCCATTACAGACAATGGAAGATACAACTCTTTATGGAAAATCAAAGTCTGGGAATAAGTTTGGCACCTTAGGGTGCATTAGAAAGGGAGTGGTTAGTAGGTCAAGAGAGGTTCTCCTCCCCCTCTACTCAGCCTTGGTGAGGCTGCATCTGGAATATTGCGTCCAGTTCTGGGCCCCTCTGTTCAAGAAGGACAGGGAATTGCTTGAAGGAGTCCAGCGCAGAGCCACAAAGATGATTAAGGGAGTGGAACATCTCCCTTATGAGGAGAGGCTGAGGGAGCTGGGTCTCTTTAGCTTGGAGAAGAGGAGACTGAGGGTTGACCTCATCAATGTTTACAAATATGTAAAGGGTAGGTGTCAGGATGATGGAGCTAGGCTTCTTTCAGTGATATCCAGTGATAGGACAAGGGGCAATGGGTGTAAACTGGAACATAGGAAGTTCCACATTAACATCAGGAAGAACTTCTTTACTGTAAGAGTGACAGAGCACTGGAACAGGTTGCCCAGGGGGGTTGTGGAGTCTCCTACACTGGAGATATTCAAGGCCCGCCTGGACAAGTTCCTGTGTGATGTACTGTAGGTTACCCTGCTCTTGCGGGGGGGTTGGACTAGATGATCTTTTTAGGTCCCTTCCAACCCTTGGGATTCTGTGATTTTTAATGCCTGGATTAGCAGAAATGGGAAACATCAGAAAGCTGCTAGGCCGTTTGAAGAAGAAAATGGGTGGGTTAACTACCATTAGTCTAGCTATTATATTAAAAGTATTTTTCCTTCTGTACAATGAGTTGTAGACATTGCTGCAATATGATATTTTTACTTCTGGTCATCCCTTTTTTGACTTATCAGGTAAAATAGACCTACTGAGATAAAAGCAAAAGTAAAAATAAATGCTTTTAGCTAATGGAAAAAAAATTGTCAGCGGAGTGAATTCTTTCTTCATTTCAGGTCAGTATTTTTCTCTTAACATATCCCCACAGTAGCATAAGAAAAGAGGTAATATTTCTTCAAATCCACCAGAATATGACAGGTGGGTTTGAGTCTTAAGTAAGTAATGCTGCAAGAAATATTTGATCACACACTTCTTGGAGCACAGGTGATTTGCATTGTCCTAGATTAAAGTATAGACATAGGGAATTCATGTCTGTGTACAGTACCCAGTACAGACATACTTATTTCATCTTTGGTAGGTTTTTCTGAGGGCCCTTGTAATTCAGGAAGTGTGTACACTATTTTTATCTGCATAATAACCAAAAGATAATGAATCCAAGACACACTTCAATAAACTGAAAGGATGTGAATAGCTTCAACAATGATAGGGTTTCTTCCTCAGCTTTCCAAATAAAAGCTACATATCTGCTTTTCTAAAGGGCAGCTCTTCAGGGAATAATGGTGGAATCTGGAATTTTTTTATTTGTTGAAACGTGTGTATCGGTGTTCTATCTATATTAAACACAGGTCAGGGACAACTTGACTATGAAAGCAAAAAACTATTTCTTTCATTCATTGCTATATTTGATTCTATACCTTGTTTTCTGATAGCTTTTTTCAAATTCTTTCCAATCTGACTAATCCACTATCCTTCTTTGTTCTATTATTCTCTTTCCTCAGTGAGCATCTTTTTATAATGGATTAATATGAGACCAGAAGGTTGCTTGTCTGGAGTTTCTGCTTTTGAAAGGCAAGAATGTTTCTGAATTTCTGAGAGAGGACTTGAAAGTTTCCAGTAAAAAGGTAGATAGAAAGTTCCTACAGTGGTGTCCTTGTTTTCCCTGAACACAGCATCACTAAGAAAATATGAATCCTAAGTCTTCCTGAACAATAAGTCAAATCGTTGTTTCATACTTTTCCAAAAGGATATAATTTCCTTCTAGCTAAGTTTTTGAAAAAGATATGTACTTAAGCTTAATTTTAATTTCATACAGAAATCATCTGCTGTATCCTGCAGCATAATCTCTCCTCTTCTAACAAAAGTAATGAGAGATTCATTTAACCATATAATTAAAAATGTTTCTGGTACTCACTTACTTGTGTGTTTGTCCCTGTTCTGCTTAGTTCAATAAGATTTAAAAAAAAACATCTAGCACAAAAACCCTTTAAGTCAAAAAGCTTAGAAAGAGAAAAAGCAGAGTTGGGATGGTGTCGTGGTTTAAACAAGGTCAGCCATAAATCACACAGTCGCTCTCTCACTCCCCCCCTTCTTGCCCTCCCCCTACACCCAGAGGGACTAAGAGGAGAATTGAAAAGAATGCAACTCCCACGGGTTGAGATAAGAACAGTCTAGTAAACTAAGCTATAACATGAATCACTACTGCTACCACCAATAATGATAAAGGAAATAACAAGGGACGAGAATACAACACCTCAGCACCAGCCAACCTGTAACTCACCCCACCCCACCCGACTGAACACCGACTGATACCTTGTCCAACCCAGCAGTCCACTAGCCCTTCCGGCTAACTCTCCGTTACATCCTGGGCATGACGTGCTGTGGCATGGAATACCTCTTTGGTTAGTTTGGGTCAGGGGTCCTGTCTCTGCTTCCTGCCAGCTTTCCCTCCTCCCTGGCAGAACATGAGGCTCAGAAAGTCCTTGGTCAGACTAAAACAATTGTTTTATCAGCTCTGTTCCCAGGCCAAAAGTCAAAACAGAGTACTGCACCAGCTACTAAGAAGGAGAAGAATGACTGCTACTGCTGAATCCAGGACCCAGTGTTTGTCTTAGCAAATGCTGTCATCTGCATAGGAATTCCTACAGTGCTGTGGACTACAAAGAGAATGAGGGATTAGCTAAATATGTAGAGAAGATAAAGAGCTCTGCCACGCAGTCTACTCCCCTACCCACCTTCTTCCCTCCCCCCACTCCCAGAGGGAAGGGGGGGAGAATCGAAAGAATGTAACTCCCACGGGTTGAGAAAAGAACAGTCCAGTAACTAAGGTATAACACAAACCACTGCTGCTGCCACCAATAATAATAATGATAAGGGAAATAACAAAGGAAGAGAATACGATACCACCGGTTGACCAAGCCCAGCTGAGCAGTGAGTGCCCTTCCTGGTAACTCTCAGTTACAGCCTGGGCATGACGTGCTGTGGTATGGAATACCTCTTTGGCTAGTTTGGATCAGGTGTCCTGTCTCTGCTTCCTCCTGGCTTCCCCTCCTCCCTGACAGATCATGGGACTCAGAAAGTCCTTGGTCAGACTAAACATTTGAGCAGGAACTAAAAACATCGGTGTTATCAGCGCTGCTCTCAGGCCGAAAGTCAAAACACAGCACTGCACCTGCTACCAAGAAGGAGAAAAAATGACTGCTACTTCTAAACCCAGGACACCTTGCAACCATTGTAAGTAAAGAGAAAGTTAGCAATTGCATTATTATAGCTTTCATGCTGTTGGCATTTTGAACTGGGAGCTCATTCAAGCTTCAGAAATCCAAAGGAAAGCATTGTTTTATAATTCCCATAAAGTGCATGAAGGTTGCCCCTCAACTTGCTCTTGCTGCTGCTGTGGGGTGAATTGTCATCCCAAACCCTTCAGTGCTTGCAGAGATGATGGCACTGACAGATTCTTTCTGCTGTCACAGTTCACTTCCAATCTGCACAGCATCTGTTACAGAGCATGTCTGTGATCTATCTCACACCAATAACCTGGCCCCTCTGGGGGCAGTGGCAAGCTTTGCACCGATTTCACTGCAGACTGCAGTTCATGATATGTATAAAACCGAAAAAGAAAGAAGCAAATAGAGCCAAAATGGATTCAAATGCCTGAATGCGACTGACAATATAATATTTGAATGTTACTGAAGTTTTTAGTAACCACTGATTTTGGAAGCATTTTCATATCTGTTAGACTTCTAACACGACGTAGACTCGTACACCATGTTGGTTGGGCATAGAAGAGATTCAGAGCAGCCTTGTGGAGAAGGACTTGGGGGTGTTGGTTGATGAGAAAATGAACATGAGACGGTTTCAGTGTGCACTCACAACCCAGAAAGCCAACCATATCCTGGGCTGAATCAAAAGGAGCGTGACCAGCAGGTCGAAGGAGGTGATCTGCTCTCATGAGACCTCACCTGGAGTATTGTGTGCAGTTCTGGTGTCCTCAACATAAAAAGGACATGGAACTGCTGGAACAAATCCAGAGGAGGGCCACGAGGATGATCAAGAGACTGGAGCACCTCCCGTATGAAGACAGGCTGAGAAAGTTGGGTCTGTTCAGCCTGGAGGAGAGAGAGCTGCATGGAGACATCATAGCAGCCTTCCACTATCTGAAGGGGGCCTATAGGGATGGTGGGGATGGACTCTTCATTAGGGACTGTAGTGATAGGACAAGGGGTAACGGGTTAAAACTTAAACAGGGGAAGTTTAGATTGGATATAAGCAGGAAGTTCTTTCCTGTTAGGGTGGTGAGGCACTGGAAAGGGTTGCCCAGGGAGGTTGTAAAAGCTCCATCCCTGGTGGTGTTCAAGGCCAGGTTGGAAAAACCTTAGGTGACATGGTTTAGTGTGAGGTGTCCCTGCCCATGGCAGGGGGGCTGGAACTAGATGATCTTAAGGTACTTTCCAACCTTAACTATTCTATGATTCTATGAAATGCAGTGCATTAGAGAAAAAATCCAGTGCTATTATAGCACCGTAATAACTAGTTGTATTTTTCTATAAGACTGTCTCTGGGAAAGAGGAGTATAGAACAAGAATTTTCTTCTGCTCATTCCAACATTTTTAGTGGTTTAGAAATGTATTGACACCAAGTAGGACCCAATAGAGGGAGACAAAGGATGGGCAAGCAAAATTTTATTAATTAATGTAGACACACAATTTTATTAAATAAACTCTTGACAAAAAAGAGGTCCTCAAAGAAAGTTGTTTGTTTTAAAAAAGAATAGACTTATAGCTTATGCCAGCAGTAAGTTTCTGATAATGAAATCAACTTTTCTTTTTCTTCCTTCTGAAAAAAAGGACATTTCATCCCATCTTCAATGATTTTATAGTGAGAGTTATGAGCTCTACACAATTCTGATATAGCCTAACACAAGAATAAATCTTATGATAGCAGTATGGGTAAGGGCATATTAAGTGTCTGTGAATGCTGGTAACAGCAAGATGTGACTGATTTGTGTCAATCTGATTCAGAGTTGCTGAGGTTTTACAATATTATCTGGTTTTCTGACCCTTTTATCCTGTGTTTCAAAAGCTTTTCCTGCTTTTTGTGCAACTCTTGTGCGTTTATTTTCTTTGAATCAGGTCTGAATAGAGCTGGGGTTGCATGATGATTAGTTTATTGAACTGTGACCTTTGGTCGCATGTGATTGAAGACACCTGTTGTAAAACAGCAATACATGACTTTAGAAGAAATTGCTCAAACTGCATGATAATGGAGACAAACTGATGGGAGGACAGAATAATACTGAGGAACTTTAAAACAGTCTATCATATCAGTTGTCTGAAGTGAGAAGTTCTTTATCAGCCTGAATCTTGTTGCTGGAGGAAATGTTTTCTGACAAAGATGGAAATTTAGACCTGCGAGTAATTTGTTTAATGTAGCTATTGAAGTGTCTACTACAATACAAAGTACTGAAAAATGCCTCACTGCTTTTGTAAACTGAAAAATCAATGATGGCATGTTGAAAAATTAATTTTTTTTGGAGCATATTCCTCCACTTAGCAGTTTCCTTCTCTCTCCTGCGTATGTTTCCTCTGGTTGACATCAAAACTCATTATAGCAAAGATATTTAGTGTTTACCATTTGTGACAGAAGGCAAAATACAAAACCAAATTCCTGAACAAATTATGGCTACAAAGCTCTTGTGCATTTGGGCAGTGAATTGTCAGGAGGAATGGGTTGTATGATATTACATTTGTTGAGCAATTGATAGCTGTCTGAAATTTAAGTATCCAAGTGTGTATAAACTTCCAGGCAAGGCTGCTATGCAGTGAAAATTTGCCAGTGATAATTCTGGACACTTCCTGTAGATCGGGGTTATATTTTCTTGAATCAGCAAGATCCAAGAATTACTGCACGAGGTCAGTACACATTCCAAGCTTCAGTTCCTGGGCTTTGGCTCAAACACTTCAGGAAACCTTTTAATGAAGACTTTTAAGTAACAGAGCATCTTTTATCTTCTGTCCAGTTCATATTGCAATTTTGGAAGATTTACTCATGGGCTGTTAAACCAGTATAAAATAATATTAAAAAACTGTCCCATCCATGAAAGCTATCTCAAGAAAATCTTCTTTGTAATGTAACAGCCCTGCCAGGACTACCAGTTGTTTTGACTTCATAACCACCAATTTTTAAAGAACACTTTTTTGTAAGGTTTTGCTTAAATGAGCTCAAACAGAGACAGCACCTACTTGTTCCATATAGTGCACTCTGTAAACGTGTCTGAGGTAAATTGTAACCTAAATGTGTCCATGAGTAAATGTAATTGGACCAAATTATCTCTCCTGGGAATTTATTAAAACCTGATTCAGTGAAAAAGTTAGCTGAATATGTTTAAGAACTAGAAGAACCTTAAGTAACCCTTTGGTTTCCCAGTTGAAAACGTTGCTGAAACCTTTGACCAACATTTTTTAGTAGCAATTTGTGTGAAAGAATGTGTCTGTGTCACTTCTCAAATCAACCTCAACAGATGCGTATTTTTGAGGAACATCCCAAGGCTACCTTCAAAAACAATTTCTCTGAATGACCACCACAGTAAATTCCGTAGCATGGCTCAAGGTTCAACTAGAAACCAATGTCTGGAGTGAAGAGGGCATTGTGTGACAAACCAGCCAGCAGCTTCTGTGGCATTTGGTGCACTGTCAGTGTACACTGCAGGCTACCTTCAGGCCTTTCTGGAGGCAGTATGGAAGCTGTGTTTGAAGCTATTGTGTTTTCACAGGCAAACAGATTTGGAAATGTGTTGCCCTTCCCACAGTTCCTAAGGCTGTTTAGGCAAGGAGACAAATGTTGGAGAGAGCGCGGCGACCAGGAGCGCGGCGAACAGAGCCGGCAAACAGAGAGCGTCGAGGCAGAGGGTCGAGGCAGAGGGTCGAGGCAGTTCGCGCGGGCAGGCGAGCGGGCAGGGAAGCGTTCCATCCGCCTCATCGAGAGGACTCGCCTGGAGTACAGGAGGGGGAAGGAGTGCTGAGGGACGTAGACGGATTGATTGACCAGATAGATCATGGTTACAACACGATCGAAAGCTGTAGTGAGTACTAATGTGGGTATCCAGACTGAGCCTTCCTGCAGACATGCAGCTGTGCAGGTCTCTGGCTGCAGCGAATGCCTGAGCCTGGCACTTGTATTGGAGGGAGCCAGTGATACTGCTTGTGTTCGCTGTGAGCAAATAACTGACCTGCTCAGGCAGGTGGCTGAACTGAGGGAGGAGGTAGAAAGGTTGAGAGCCATTAGAGAGTGTGAAAGTGAAATAGATTGGTGGAACCACACCCTAAGGCAAGGGCAGAGGGAAGTGGTTCAACAAGCTATGGATCCCCTTCCCTCCTACCATCAGACAGAAGGAGAGAGCTTAATGGACAAGGATGGATGGAGGGAGGTTCCTCCTCGGAGAGGTAAGCGAAAACCCTCACAATCCCTTCCTCCCTCCCAGTTGCCCTTGAATAACAGGTACGAGGTCTTGGAAATTCAGGGCCAGGTGAATGGAGATGGTGAGGCAAATCTATCTAGTGAGTCACCCAGGGCTAGTCACTCACCCACATACCTCAGAACTTCCCCAGCCAAGAAGAAAAGAAGAGTAATTGTGGTGGGTGACTCCCTTCTGAGGGGAACAGAAGGGCCCATTTGTCGACCAGATCCACCCCACAGGGAGGTCTGCTGCCTGCCTGGGGCTCGGATTAGAGATGTTAAAAAGAAGCTCTCTGAACTGGTGCAGCCGTCTGACTACTACCCACTGCTGGTTTTTCAGGTTGGCAGTGACGAAATTATTACGAGGAACGTAAGGGCAATGAAGAGAGACTACAGGGCCCTGGGACGGCTGGTTAAAGGGTCTGGAGCGCAAGTGGTGTTTGCCTCCATACCTGTTGCAAGCGAGGGTGAAGGGATATATAAGAAGACTCTGCAGGTTAATGTATGGCTACGTGACTGGTGCCAAAGGCAGGGGTTTGGGTTTTTCAGTCACGGGCTGCTGTATGGGACACCTGGTTTGCTGGTGACAGGTGGGATACACCAGTCCCAGAGAAGAAAAAGGGTTTTGGGGCAGGAGTTAGCAGGGCTTATTGACAGGGCTTTAAACTAGTTATGAAGGGGGGAGGGGATTTAACTGGGCCTGTTGGGGACAAGCCCAAGAGGAACATGCTAGGGATTGAAGGATGGCGGGCTAAGGAGGACTATCAATCTCTTGTTTCACTTGTGGGAAAGGATAGCTCTTTAGACCCTGTCCCGCAGGGGAAAAAGGGTACTAGGACTGGCTCCCTGAAATGCCTGTACACCAATGCACGCAGCATGGGGAATAAACAGGAGGAGTTAGAAGTCTGTGTGCGGGCTAAAGGTTATGATCTAGTGGCGATTACAGAGACATGGTGGGACAGTTCACATGACTGGAATGTGGTCATGGATGGCTATGTCCTTTTTAGGAAAGATAGGTCAGCGAAGCGAGGTGGTGGAGTTGCTCTTTACGTGAGAGAGCAACTAGAATGTATTGAGTTCTGTCCGGGGTCGGATGAGGAGCAAGTGGAATGTCTGTGGGTACGAATCAAGGGGCTGACTGGCACGGGTGATACAGTTGTGGGGGTCTATTACAGACCTCCTGATCAGCATGAAGGAGTTGATGAGGCTTTCTACAGGCAACTGGAAGTAGCCTCGCGACTACATGCCTTAGTCGTCGTGGGGGACTTTAACTACCCCGATATTTGCTGGAAGACTCACACAGCCAGTCATTCACAGTCTAGGAGGTTCCTCGAGTGCATTGATGATAATTTCTTAATGCAAATGGTGGACGTACCAACTAGGAGAGCAGCGCTGCTAGATTTAGTACTCGCCAACAAGGAGGGTTTGGTCGAAGTGGTGACGGTCAATGGCAGCCTTGGCTGCAGTGACCATGAGATGGTGGAGTTTAGGATCCTGTGTGGGAGGAATAGAATACCTAGCAAAGCCACAGTTCTGGATTTCCGAAGGGCCAACTTTGGCCTCTTCAGTCAACTGCTAAGGGAAGTCTCATGGGAAAGTGTACTAGGCGGTAAAGGGGCTCAAGATAGTTGGTTAGCGTTCAAGGACCGCTTCTTCCAAGCTCAGGATCGGAGCGTCCCAATGAGTAGGAAGTCAAGTAAGGGATCTAGGAGACCGGCGTGGTTAAACAAGGAGCTGCTGGGCAAACTCAAGTGGAAAAGGAGAATCTATGGATTATGGAAGGAGGGGCTGGCCGCTTGGGAGGAATATAGGACAGTTGTTAGAGGATGTAGGGAGGCAATTAGGACAGCTAAGGCCTCCTTGGAACTCAATCTTGCTAGTCGGGTTAAAGACAATAGAAAGGGCTTCTTCAAATACATAGCAAATAAAACTAACACAAGAGGCAATATAGGCCCACTGCTGAACGAAGTGGGTACCCTGGAGACAGAGGATATAAAGAAGGCAGAGGTGCTGAATGCCTTCTTTGCCTCTGTCTTTACTCCTGCAGACTCTCCCCGAGGGCCCCGGATTTCTATAGCCCCAGAAGGAGTCAGGACAAAGGAGGAGTTTGCTTTGGTAGATGAGGATTGGGTTAGGGATCAGCTATGCAAACTGGACATCTGTAAATCGATGGGTCCGGATGGAATGCACCCACGGGTGCTGAGGGAGCTGGCGGAGGTCATTGCTAGGCCACTTTCCATCATCTTTGGTAAGTCGTGGGAAATGGGCGAGGTGCCTGAGGATTGGCGGATGGCAAAGGTCACACCAATCTATAAGAAGGGCAAGAAGGAGGACCCGGGTAATTATAGACCGGTCAGCCTTACCTCCATCCCTGGAAAGATGATGGAACAACTTATTCTTGACTCCATCACTAGGCATATCAAGGATGAGGGGGTCATTAAGAACAGCCAACATGGTTTTATGAGGGGGAAGTCATGTATGACCAACCTTATAGCCTTCTATGAGGAAGTGACTAGGTGGAGGGATGATGGTAGAGCGGTAGATGTAGTTTTTCTTGATTTCAGTAAGGCATTTGATACTGTCTCCCACAGCATCCTCATAGATAAGCTAAGGAAGTGTGGGCTTGATGATCAAGTAGTGAGGTGGATCGAGAACTGGTTGAAAGGAAGAAGGCAGAGAGTTGTGGTCAATGGCGCAGAATCTAGCTGGAGGTCTGTGACTAGTGGAGTTCCTCAGGGGTCGGTGCTGGGACCGGTGCTGTTTAATATTTTCATCAATGACCTGGATGAGGGAACTGAGTGCACCCTCAGCAAGTTTGCTGATGACACAAAACTGGGAGGAGTGGCTGACACACCAGAGGACTGTGCTGCCATTCAGCGAGACCTGGACAGGCTGGAGAGTTGGGCGGGGAGAAACTTGATGAAATTTAACAAGGGCAAGTGTAGAGTCTTGCATCTGGGGAAGAACAACCCCATGTACCAGTACAGGTTGGGGGTTGACCTGCTGGAAAGTAGCGAAGGGGAAAGGGACCTGGGGGTCCTGGTGGATAGGAGGATGACCATGAGCCAGCAATGTGCTCTTGTGGCCAAGAAGGCAAATGGCATCTTAGGGTGCATTAGAAAGGGAGTGGTTAGTAGGTCAAGAGAGGTTCTCCTCCCCCTCTACTCAGCCTTGGTGAGGCCGCATCTGGAATATTGCGTCCAGTTCTGGGCCCCTCTGTTCAAGAAGGACAGGGAATTGCTTGAAGGAGTCCAGCGCAGAGCCACAAAGATGATTAAGGGAGTGGAACATCTCCCTTATGAGGAGAGGCTGAGGGAGCTGGGTCTCTTTAGCTTGGAGAAGAGGAGACTGAGGGGTGACCTCATCAATGTTTACAAATATGTGAAGGGTAGGTGTCAGGATGATGGAGCTAGGCTTTTTTCAGTGATATCCAGTGATAGGACAAGGGGCAATGGGTGTAAACTGGAACATAGGAAGTTCCACGTTAACATCAGGAAGAACTTCTTTACTGTAAGAGTGACAGAGCACTGGAACAGGTTGCCCAGGGGGGTTGTGGAGTCTCCTACACTGGAGATATTCAAGGCCCGCCTGGACAAGTTCCTGTGTGATGTACTGTAGGTTACCCTGCTCTTGCAGGGGGGTTGGACTAGATGATCTTTTTAGGTCCCTTCCAACCCTTGGGATTCTGTGATTCTGTGATTCTGTAAATATATGGATTCAGAATCAACGTCCTTAGTTGGTCTTTGTCTATTTCATGTCTCATTTTTCTTACTTGTCAAATAAGAATTATTCTGAAGTCAGAAAGGTATCAAGAGCTTAAATGCATTAATTCTCTTAAAAATCATGCTTTGGATATTAATAAGCTTGCTTTCACTCTTGTATGTACTCACAAATTAGTTTTCCTTCAGAAAACAAGAAAATTGTGGTTAGTGATAAGACTAATACATCGTCTTCTGTTGCACTCCTGCCTTGTTTGTGGAGCAAGTGGAAGATGCTCTATTTGCTTAAGTAGCTAAAGTCAGATGACAGATTTAAAAGCTCCCTGACTCAAGGAAAGTGTTATATGTCATCCCTTTTTATGTTTATGAGTGACTATGAAAAAGTGCACCACTTCAGAAAATTAAAGTTAGTAATGGCAATGACCACGCCTGTGTTGTTCTGTTATGAACGTTCATTTTCAAATTTCTCATCACCAATCATTTCCTTTCCTCTGACAGATGCATAATACAAGTGTACAGTGATTATATATTATTTTTGTACCAAGTAATCTGTCTTAATGCCTAGATATAATAAAATGATTGTTACTCAAAATGAGTTTACATATATGAAGAAGAGGCATAGAAACAGCGTGAAAAAGTATGATGTGGACATCTTAAATACAATATATAACCAAAATAAAATACTGAATGTGTGCATGCAGCTTTTGAATTAATACATTCCTTTGAAAATTAATAACCAGTTTAAAGGGAACAGAACAAACTTATAGAAATATTACATCTGGAATTCTACTTCAACAGGCAGTTTTGCATCTTAAAGGCTATATCATTCGTCATGAAAGACTAAGGATGAGCACTTGAGAAACTGAAGTAGTTCTCATTTAGGATATTTTTTTCCATAATCTTCTCTCAGATATGAAATAAAACAAGGTTGACAAGTTAAAGGAGTAACACTGCCCTTACTCTTGCTAGACTTTGTACATTTGGATTCTCGCTGTGACTAAATACTGATCCTTAACTGATAAATCTTAGTAAGAGTTTGAAACACTTCCATCATCAGTGTTTGTTCACTATGGCCTTGGATCCTGAGTTACCTGCTGCTTCAGCTAGAAATGTTAATGTATACTGGGAAAGAAAAACTGTATGCAGTAATATTGTGGTGGTCTGTACACATTTGATCCATCAAGCCTGACTTCAAGGCAGTAATGCTGCTAAAAGAGAGACTGTAAACACCGAAGGACAAACATCAGAGTTATGGATTCACCCTAGGAGCATTTTTCATTCTAACACAGTATAAATTCAGGAAGTTTGTCTGTCTTATGCTTTCATGTGTAACTACAGGGTTTCTCTCAATTTCTCATGGAATGATTTTGTGAATTATTTTTGTCTGTTGTATATGGCTACTTTCTCCTGGCAAGAAGCTTTCTGTAGTTCTTCCAATGTTTTCTTTCAATGCTAGAATCTCCTGAACAATAGACAAACTTCAAAATGGAAACATATTTGTCATGAATCAGATTAGGAACTTTAATTTTGGATGCAATATTCAGAGATTGATGTCTAGAATACTTTGTGTATATAACAATACACAAATACTGTTATATAATTCATGTGTAGAAAAGTTCTAAAAAGTTTTTTCTTTCTTAAGAGAAAGAGGAATAAGAATCTGTTTTTGAAGCAGGGTGGACAAGTTTGCTGTCTTTTTTTAATGAAAGAATCTGGTAGAATATTTGATGAAGCTTCAGAAGATTCTTCTTAAGGGTTTGGGATTTTTTCATACTGTTGCTCCTATATTACATGTGGGGAAAAAAGAGATAATGCATTATGGGACCTTACTTATACCAGAGGGTAATTGAGAGAAAGGCAGAATTGTCAAACACTGATATTGCCTCTGCTTATTCTAATTATTTAATAACTTAGAATTCCTTATCTGAATAGTGCTTAGCAAATTGCCCGTAGATTTTTTCCACTCTCTCTTTTGAAAATTACGTTAATTTCGTTGTAAACTGTTGTAGATTAATCAAATCTGACTGTAATTGTCTGTGTATATGACCTGGTGAAGGCATCTAATCACCTACATGCAGATAAATTGAAGAGACAGTCTGCAAAACTAGCATCGAATTTTACTGGATTTTGAATGATCACATACCATTTATATAATGCAAAAACCAAACTCAGCAATTTACCAGAAAGAACAGATGTCTGATTTTTACTCAAATATGCAACCTTACTGATCTTGTCACAGCTCAGAGGAGAACACGTTACCCTCTGAAAATCTGCTACAAGGTGAAAACTCTTATATGATAAAGCAGATCTTAACAACAAATTAGGATGAAAATAACTTACTTTAAAAATATCAGTTCCCTGAGACAGATACTCTAAACGATCAAGAGTTGAATTAAGAAGTGTCCTGGGTTCAGCAGTGTCGTGGTTTAAGTCCAGCCAGCAACTCAGAACCACACAGGCACTTGCACATTGCCCTGACTTCCTCCCCCTGCTCCCTGAGGGATGGGGAGGAGAATCAAAAGAATGTAACTCCCACAGGTTGAGATAAGAACAGCCCAGTAACTAAGGTATAACACAAACCACTGCTGCTGCCACCAATAATAATAATGATAAAGGAAATAACAAGGGAAGAGAATACAACCGCTCACCACTTGCCCACCGATACACACCCTGACTCGAACAGTGATCTAGCCTTTCTGGGCAACTGCCCACAGTTTATATAGTGGGCATGATGTGCTGTGGTATGGAATGCCTCTTTGGCTAGTTTGGCTCAGGTGTCCTGTCTCTACTTCCTCCTGGCTTCCCCTCCTCCCTGGCAGAGCATGAGACTCAGTCCTTGGTCAGAGTAAATATTACTGAGCAATAACTAAAAACATCGGTGTTTTAGAATAAGCTCTTTTAAAGTTCTGTATTTAAATACACAAATACATGAATGGATTGTTTCCCCCCTGCTGAAATTCATAGTATGTCTATTGGAAGAGCTCTGAAATTGCTCAGAGCAAGTTTGCAAATGTTGCACAGTCAGAGTTGGCAGCATCTCAGTTCCTTCCAGGCTGGGCAGACGAGAGTAGGTTTCATGTCTTCTGCTTAGTGTTTGGGGAGAGAAGTTAAGGATTCTTGGTTTGTTGTACCAGATCAGTTCCTTTAGGCAGCAAATTATAAACATTTTCTCATAGTAGTTCCAGGTAATTCTGTTTTCCATGTCCTTGAATGTCGAGGTTTAAACCCAACCACAAAGCTTGTCCACTCACTCCCCCCCTTCTATCCCTCCCTCTACTCCCGGAGGGACGGAGAGGAGAATCAAAAAGAATGCAACTCCCACAGGTTGAGATAAGAACAGTTTAGTAACAAAGGTGTAACACAAATCACTACTGCTGCCACCAATAATAATAATGATAAAGGAAATAACAAGAGGAAAGAATACAACACCTCAACACCAGCCGACCAATAACTCACCCCACTCCCCCCAGCCGAGAACCGACCGATACCTCCTCCAATCCTGCAGTCCTCCAGCCCTTCAGGGTAAATCTCCATTACATCCTGGGCATGATGTGCTGTGGTATGGAATACCTCTTTGGTCAGTTTGGGTCAGGTGTCCTGTCTCTGCTTCCTCCCAGCCTCCCCTCCTCCCTGGCAGAGCATGAGGCTCAGAAAGTCCTTGGCCAGACCAAACATTTGAGCAGTGACTAAAAACATTGGCGTTATCAGCACTGTTCCCAGGCCAAAAAATCAAAACACAGCACTGCACTAGCTACTAAGTAGGAGAAAACTGACTGCTACTGCTGAACACAGAACATTGAAGAACTGAGCAGCTGAAGCTGGTGAAAGGAAAAGTGAAGGACTCACAAGAAGATGATTAGCAAAAAGAGGATTGCAGAAACCTTTACAGAAAAGCAGTGAACTAAGGCATCAAATGGGGGAAGGGAAAAGATTTGTAGTTATTCTAAAATAGCAGAATCACTAATGTATATAAAGACTCTTAAATGCCAGAGGCAAGAGAAAGGATTATTTATGTTAAATATACTGTCCCAGCATAAGATATTAACTCTGCAGTGTACCAGTTCTGTTAGATTAAAATTTCAAATTTATTCAAACTGATAATTTCTTAGGTGCCTATTTTATGTGGTAATTAAAGTTTTATAGGAATTGAGAAAAGCAAATGCACTGTCAGCCTATGGAAAATGTTGGAAGTAGGAGTGTCATGTTCCATAGCAAAGATACTACCTCCAATGTAGGACAGAAAAATGGTCCAAAAGTTGGACAAATTTAGGAGACTACACTGGGAAATTATCACTATGTGCTTCTATAGAAAAGCTGCTTTTCTGTCATCTCATTATGCGCCTTTCCATGCTATTCCATACTTTCCCATGTATTTGTACATTTATTTTATGGCAAAGGTTATATCACTGTGGAATTTATTTGGCTTTCCTAACTTACTTATAGCAAAGGCAGAAAGATGAGCGAGGTGACTGTCTGGCTTTCAGTTTTTTTCTGCGTGCTTTGTAAAGACTGTTGTACAGCACCTACAAAACATCAGCCCTCAAAATACCAAAGCCTTCTTAGATGTAGAATTCTGCATGTTCAAAAGGAACGCAGAGGTAAAACTCAGCTCCCTTATAACAGAGCTAACACAGAGAATGAGCTACATGGCGTAAAAAGCTGCGCAGTGAGATTGAGACTTCTTTGGGTTAGGGCTTTCACCAGAGGAAGAGCCATGAACACAATACTGCACCAAGGCAGGCTCTGATCCATGGTTCATCCAGGCAGAAAATGTCTATAAATCAGTGAGCCTTCCAGACTGCCTGAATGTGCAGTAGTGATCTCAGTGACCTCTCTAGAAAGGACTCTCTTCTGAGCTTTGTTTTCTTTTACACATTTGTGTTGTGGAGTTATTTTTCTCTGTTTTACCACTTACCATTAGTGAATGCTCTCACTTTGCAAGTGCCTAATTACATACACAATTATAGTTACCTCAAAAATGTTAAAAGCTGGTGATATTTGGAATGGAGAAGAAGGAAAAAAAATGTCAAATCTTAGTCCCAAAACTCAGCCTGTGTACTTTAAGGATTTCCAGAATAAATGTTTGAGTGAAGTGAGAAAAGTTAAGATTTGTAACTGTCTGCTAGTTCACAGGAGATGGTCCCTTAAGGTAAGCCTACCAGGTTGTCCTGAATATTGGTGTTTGCCAAGTCTGAATTGTTCTCTTTGTTGGATTTGTGATGGCTATTTAATATTATTTTAATATACCAGAACATTAATGAAGTTTGCTTTGTCTTTTTTTTTTTTATTTTTTATTTTTTAAGTTATTTCAGTTTAGCATTTAAAACACTCTGTTTTTACAGATGGTTAAAGCTTGTAAAAGCAGTTATGTTTTTACTGTATGGTTCTGTTGATAGTCTGCTTGTTGTTAAGGACCACAGATGGTGAATGCTACTTATTTTTCACTACTTTGGAATCCAGATTTTTCTCTCTTTTTTTCCTGTATCGTTTGCAAATCCGCAATTAAATTTTATTGATGAATCTTCAGTGATAACTCTTTATAATTTAAAGATGGGACTTGTGTTCTCAAGCTTGTCTGACATTTCTGAATGGAGTATATTTTTAATATTTTGTTGCATGGAAGTGTGACTGGAGCAAACCTGTTGCCACACACATTGGGGAATGGGCCACTAACACTTTTAGAGATGATTAGACATTTATCTCAGAGGGAGTAAAAGTGATGCTTAAATGAAAATGCGTGTTCTGGATTTAAATAAACGGAACTGATTCATTTCAGCAGGATTTTTCTCTGCAAGGGAGTCCAGTTTTGTTAAGAGTGAAATTAAGTAAGTAAGAGTTGTTCCCAGTGTCAGGATCCCGAGGCGCTACCAGGCCTTATGGGTCATGACGAGCATCCCCAGGGCCTCCCCTTATCCCTGGTGCCAAGGATCCCTGGTGCCAAGGATCCCATTTCGCGCCAGCCCAGAGCCATCAGCCCCTCACCACAGACACACTTAGCAATGGAGGATGGGGCTGCTCCTGGGTGCCCCCTGCTTGCCTGCTTCCTGGCTGGGATGTGCGATAGGATGGGGTGCCAGGCCTGGATTACTGCTGCCTGTGGGGAGAGTCCCATCTGGTCCTCATAACACCCTGATGTGCAGATGCTTGGAGTTCTCCATGTCTGTACAAAATGAGTGAGCTCATAACTGTTGCAGGACATGGTGACTTAACCAGAAGTCTTTCTTGCATCTGCCTAAATAAGCTGATGGACTAATAAGCTAACTGGACTGAAGACCTTTTTTCTCATAGGCAATAGTTGCTGGTCAACCTGCAGAATGTGAGATAATTGAAAGTATCAGTAAAATTAACTGGTGTGTCAAATGCTATTCTTCCAACCCATTGCAAAACACAGTTGGGTCTCCAGTTGAAACTAAAATAAAGGCAGAAAACCCCAACAAAACAGTGCAAAGGGCTGCAGGTTTTGGGCATTTTGTTATTTCAGGAAAACCAGTTGCAGTAAGGTTCAGGAAAGCAGGGACAGCAGCTACTTGCACCAAAATGTTATAAAATTCAGTGCTTTGGAAAGCTTGTGTGATATGCTATTCATCAATGACTTTTAAAAGCATTATTCTAAATCATATCATTTTAATTTAAACTGCACCACACATCTTACTCATACACCAAAAGAGGAAATCCTATAAAATAATTACTTATGCAAATAGGTTTTTAACATAGCTGTTCATCAACTTTCTATTTCTGGAATCATTTGCCTTCTGAGTTGTTCCTTTATTTTTTTTCTTATACTAATCATCAAAGCATTTTCACTACCATGACTTTAAGAAAGAAGTAGTTAACCCTAAATCAATATTGTCATGCCCAGAGAAGTGCTCTGATGTTCAAAACTACTAATTCCCTGGAAAACCAGACCACTTTTAAGCACTAACATATGGATTTTTTACAGCTTTCAAGACAACTTTAAGCACTTTAACAAATGGCCTGTATTTACATATTGCTGAATTCTAAATACTGTTCAGAAGTGTTTACTTCTCAATTTGCAAGTGATGTGGGACAAATTTTCACTTTCTCAAAAAAAAAAAAAAAGGAAAAGAAGAGAAAGATTTATCTACCTTACATAATTTTGCCTAACCTAATTAGACAACCTAATGCATCAGCAGTCATCTCTTCTAGAAGAGTTTCTTTTCTGAGTCTAAAGGGACCAGGATATATCATCATAATTTGTAACAGAACTATTTGGCACAACAGAAAACAACAAAACACCCAACTCCTGCTTCAGCTGCTTTACATGCTTCAATAAATTAACTATTAATATGTGATATACAGATCAAAATTAAATGTCAGCATGGAAATTATGTTACTTTCTTGGCAGCAGCTAATGCCTACAAAAGACAAAGCACTGAGAATTGGTGCACACAGATTTCACATCTTCAATCCCAGCTAATTTTCTTGCATTCTCTTACAAAATAAGCTTATGGGTTGCAATTTTCTGGATGGAAAAATGAGGCTGTTCTTTGTCATGCTTGTAAGCAAAAGTAATAGCTTCTGGCCTAAATGTAGAAAGGATACTCTCTTTTCATCACCCACTGGACTTGGAAGTTGATACCTTTTTAAATTCAGAGATTATGTGACAGGGAACTCTGATACTTGGCAGCAGGCCCACTTTGGTTTCCCAGTTGTCCAAGGACAGTGATGTATTTCTCCAGCAGATGAGCAGTTCTGTTCCACGTTTTTTTTCTTTCCCTCCTTTCTTCTGTGGAGCTTTTCAAGGTACAATGTTTTCTTGAAATGGTACAGCTCATTGCTGCTTTATTGTTCAAAAGACCAAATACATTAATTTAAAAATAACAATGAAAAAATGCTGTTTCTCAAACAAAACTATCTTGCACTGTATAAGAATATTGTCATTTCCATGATTTTTTGCTGTCATTTTTTGCAAATTACTGTAATAGAATTAGAAAGCAATCAATGATTGAAGTTGTTATGTATTTTTTCTTTGTAATTTTTTACTACTCTCACTGACGGTGATACAGCAATTGCTGGTGACTAGAATTGGTTCTTCAAGAGAGAGTAGAAAAAGACTCCTTCACCTTTAAGAACAGCTAAGACTTTATGTGTCAAGAAATGCTTCAGGGAGGGTGTCCAGTGTAGAGCTGAATCCAATCAGTTGAGAAAATTCAACATGAAAGTTGCCACCCGGGTTCTAAATTGTATTGCAATCTCATGTATTGTTAAAAAAAAAAAAGGAAAGCAATCCCCTCCAATAGACACATAGAATGCACATAGGAAATGCATTGAGAATAAAGAGTTGGTTCTTAGTGATTAGCATACCTTTGTTTTGGAGAACTGCGTGAGCCATTATATCTGCAGATGATAGAAGCTGACTGAAGACCACAGGAGTTCTGTCAGTGTTTCCAGTTGAGAATCTGGTCCAATATATTAAAAATTAGTCATGGTTTATAATTTATTCTCATTACCAAAGTTTCTAATTCTTAGAGTAGAAAATATTCTTTTACATACTTATTTCTGTAGTGACATTTATAAATCATTAAGGCTTTCTACTTGAGGAGAAAGCAAGGAATACTTTCAAATGCACAGAGTTTAGCAAGCCAATGGCCTAGTGTTTCCTGAAAGCAATTGCTGTTCCAATGGCAGCTCCTAGCCGTTGCCTATAGGAACTACATTAACTACTACAGTTGATTAGTCAAGTAGTTGAAATTACCAAAACCTAACAACTCACGATATTTTTCAGCTACTATTGCTCTAAGTAGAGAGATAAGGCTATTTTATCTGCATTTCTACATATGTAAAGATTAAGAAAATAATTTCATATGCTTCTTAAGGGTTTGCATAGGAGTTGTTCTTGGCAGCAGTCAGCGACCCCTAAGATGTTCTCCTGCCCTCACCTACTGCCTGAGCTGTAAAAGAGCAACACACCCTGACTGCTTAGAAAATAATCAAACCTTCATCTGTCTGCATGCCACTACTGCTGGCTGACAATCTGTTGCCATTGAACGTATCCCCAGTGAATGCAAGACCCTGTGAAGCAGTGTATGCATACATATGTTGTTGATAGACTGTAAATCTGTCAGATCTTCCAACTCTAGATCCCAGGTTTGAGTTAAGACAAGAAAACCCCCAAAAACTAGGGCTTCTACAGGAAGAAAAACTTACTGATGTTGTATCATTTGTGTATGTAATTCTACAATATGTGATAATATGACCCAAAGTTGAGTGGGTCTTTAAGCTTGAAAAATCGAGTATAGGATGGTGGATGCAAGTTAGAGGATTTAGACACTGAGATCTATTAACAAGCACATATAAAGCAAATGTAATGAGTCATTAACTTAGTAAATTTTAACCCCAGTTTTGGTTACATTAAGCTGTGTTAAATGCGCATCTTAATTTAAAATTAATCAAATTACTCCGCCAAAAAATGCATAGGTAACTGAGTAGTTAAGTGACTGATAATGTTTCATTGTTCTGTTACAAGAATACTGAAAAATTAAGGTCATGCTCTTTGGCCTAAAAAAGTTTAAATTGACTTGCAAAAAATTTCTGAAAACTTCATTACGCAGCCACTGAAAAGCAATTTTTTGTCCATATCACACAGGGCTTTCTGAATGCTCTCAAAAAGGAGAGAACTCGTAAGACTTCTAAGCGATATTCTTCATGGATTGGGCTAAACCCTAGGCTGTACAACATCCTCATCAAGGACCTGAAAGTAAATCCAAAATCATTACTAATGCAAACATGTCATGTGTTAGTGGCAGGAGAGTCATCCAGAATGTTTTTGATTAAGTGAATTACATCAGCATATAAAAAAGAGAGCATTGAAATGTTATCAGGTGCACCTAGACTACATATAGAGACAAGAAATTAATGAAACCAGGTGACTGTATCTTGGAAACTAGTGACTGTGGTGAAGAGTCCAATCACAGTTCCCAGTGTGATGCTGAGGCAGAAGAGAGAATGCAGACTTTTTAATGATAGAAAGAAGTTTAAGGTGGAAGGTGAATAAAGATGATTTAATCTAACTGCAGTATTTTCTGATAGTTATACTGGCAGGCTGCATGAAGTTCTAGTATTTTCAATTTTAAAGTAACTTTATAAAACTGAAGAAGATTCAGAAACTTTTCATAAAAAGGGTTAAAAAGTTGGATATCTTTGATGCTTAAAGAGCTTGATTTTTCTAATGTTATCAAAAAGAAGATGAAATTACTATTCTTTTACAGTTTTTGTGTAAGTATATACATAGATAGAAAATATCAGTTACTAAATTTATAAAGCCATAATAAGAACCTGTGACTGTATGTTGAAAGCAGACACATTTGAATTTGAAACTTAAATAATCTTTTTTAACTAAAAAGGTAATTAAATACTGGAGCAACCTGTCAGATGAATTGGTAGAGTATCTATTGGCATTTTAGGTTTGAGATCAAGTAACATACGGAGCAATACGCTTTACTCAAATGCAAGTTCTGCTGTAGCTAGCACTCAAATCATTAGGCTCAATGCAAAGATGACTGGGTGAAATGCAGCACCAGTAGAAAATAAGAAGTCATAGTAAAGTATCTAATTGTCTTCTCTGGCCTTAATTTCTAAGAAGCAGTTATGTATTGTAATGGATCAGATCCACAGCTGTTGGAATAGAGCTGCTGATCTGAGCTGCTTCTGGCATATTAATAACATAATTTTTCCTCTTGTTCAAAACACTGAGTACATTACTACAGATACCATCAGTAATCAGTTCACTTGAAATGTCTTCAGGTTTAGAGTGTAGTAATAAATTTTTTTTTCAGATAATGTGCTGATGCAGTATTTGGATTTGCTTTTAGTTATTAGGAATAATAGTATTTGAAACACTATACTTTCACAACATTCTTACACTTAGGTAACATTGACAAGATTTGTACACTATTGGCTCTACTCCCTCTGAAATTTTTTGCATGATGCTTTCAATCTGTGCCCATACCCCTTACCATTTTTTTTTTTTTATTTAAACACATAAGAAAGAATCTTGAATAATAATTCTGGAACAAATCTCTCTTCAGCTGAAGTTACTTAGTTTGTCAGAATTCTGACTGAGACCATTGCTACTAGAAGAATGACCAACAGACTACATTAAAGAAATTTTTTACCTTATTCCAGCTTCTATTAGACATACGCCCCAAACTCTTACAAGCTGGCATCTTTTAGGCACTTCCAAAGATAAGGTCAAGCACTGAAAGAGCAAAGGGGTTGAATTACCCAGGGCAAATAGGAAATGAAGTGTGGAAGGCATATTCTCAGACTTGAGAAGAGGGAAAAAAATTTATACAGTGCCTCTTCTGAAGCAAAGAATATCCCAGGAAAACCAGCCCTGCTTGCTCCAGATCTCAGCCAAGAATAGTGGAAAATATGCATCTGGCCTGGAATAGTGGAGAAATCCAATGCTGTTTGCCTACCAAAGATTTAGGCTACTTTCAGAAAGCTTCCATAGAAGTCTTACATTATTCTCTCCAATGGAAAATGGGCTTTTGATCTATTTTTCAAGTACATGCTGTGAGTTAAAAATATGGGGAAGGAGTGTTGCTGAGATGAGCCCTAAACAAACCAGGTAATTAAACAAAAGATGTATTTGTACAGATAACATTATTAGTGAGACAACAACAAAATTTAAAGTCAGTTGAGTAAGAATGTTACAAGAGAGTGTCAGCCTTGCATAGTGTCTGTAGTCAGCAGAGGAACTGCCTAGAACAGCATAATGAAATAGTCCCTAAAAGTAATTTGAGTGACAACCCTCAGGTGGTTTTGTTGTGGGTTTTATTACACCTGCTCCTTGGAAAAATACCCACCCATTAAAGATCACCTCAGGCTCTTGAAAACAACACCAGCATTATTTTCTGAAAAGGAACTTAAAGTACTGTATATACGGTAACATGGATGTCTAAATCAGAATAATTCCATTCTAGTTAAATCTGAAATAGGAAACCATAAAAGCCTCTGTTTTGACTTTACTGTATTTCTTTCTTCTCCTCAAGTGTTTTACTGCCATAGGACATTACTGGAAGTAACACATTTTTGCAGAATATGTAGATTTTGAAAAAACTGTGGTTTTTTTGGTATTTTTTTCTAAATGAAAGGAAAGTTCTCAGGATGATTCTTGCCAGTATTAGTGAGAAGTACTGTGCCTTGCATACAGAGTGTATCAAGAGCTGAAGACTCAATGATACATGATTATCAGGAATCTTTGACACAGTATGATCCTTTGCTATTGTATGTTCTGCTCATTTGGTGGCAGGACATAGGGGAATGAAGCCACAGATTCATGTTTTCGGTTTGCTCTTCCCACCTTTCCTATATGCTGTCACTGTTGATGCTAATGCAGCTCAGATACTTCATCCTGAACATTTATCTTTCTTTCAAATGAAGGATACTAACACATTGGGATTTTTATTCTATGAAAGCATTAAAGTTGGAAAGATTTTCCTTCCCAATTTGGGTTGTAGGACATGTTTTCCCTCAACATCCCAGCACATGAAGTCACCTGCCTTGTGATTGCAGCTGCACAGTTCCTTCGCCCACTTCAATAAAACACTTTTTTTGCCTTATTTATTAAATGATTATAGATTTCTTAGAATCACCCATTTAGCACTCCCCTAATCCTTATCTCACATCAAACTTAGTTGGCAATGAGTTAGTGTTTTTTAATATGTTATTGCTAAAAATATCAAAGTGCATAGGGCCCAAAAATAATTCTTGAGCAATGTCACTGTGAGTACATACATGAAATATTGGTTCAAAATTGCATTTTCTTATGTATTATAACAGCTGGCAGTTTAAATATACTTAATTTTTGTGTTGGTTTTCTTTTATGTTTTGTGGGGACATGTAAGTAGAATATGATTTCTGAGTTATAATTCAGTATTTCAGTGTGTTATTCTACTATCCAAATTGAATAGAATAATAGCTTACCATCAGGACAGAACACATCCCCAGAAGAATTTTCAGTCTTCACTGTTAATGCCAAAATACTTTAAGAATGTAGATTGCCCATTTTTGTGACAGAATCACTCTTCTTTTGCCCCCTCCATTCTTACGGTGAGAGGACACACTATGAACTACATAGGGTTATACACTGGCAATGAAAATTGGTAAATGACTGCGGAGTACTGATGCTGTTACCTATTTTGTTCTACTAGCAAGAACTTTCACAACCACAGCATCTTTTCTGAGCAAAAGGTGTTTTGCAGAAAGTGATTTATTTTTTTTGAGATATAGTAATCTCTTGTCATTCTCTGCACTAGGAAAAAAACTATCACATACTTAAATCTAAGTAGTAGTTCTGTAGCCTTTATCATCTCATTTCTGTTGAATAATTTGTCTTTCATTTTGTCAACGAAATACATTGTCTTTTGACATCTCATGGGATGATAATGCAGAAGGAAGTTTGTACTCAATGGGATTATAGAATAGTTTAGGTTGGAAAGGACCTTAAGATCATCTAGTTCCAGCCACCCCTGCCATGGGCAAGGACACCCCCCACTAGACCACGTTCCTCAAGGCCCTGTCCAACCTGGCCTTGAACACTGTCAGGGATGGAGCATTCACAACTTCCTTGGCCATCTTGTTCCAGTGCCTCAACACCCTCACAGTAAAGAACTTCTTCCTTATATTTAACCTAAATCTCCCCTGTTTAAGTTTGATGATCTTAGCAGTTGGACTTGATGATCTCAAAGGTCTTTTCCAACCTAGCTGATTCTATGCTTTTATTCTATGATGTTAATATTTTAGTATTTGAGTAGCCAAATAGTTTTTTAAAGTTTATATAAATTTTGGAAAGTGTTGGATAACCTATGAGAGAGAATGAAAGAAATTATATTAATCTAGAATATTAACAAATAATTAAAATAATACTTTTTAATCAGGACTTTTTTGCTTATGAATATATTCTCTCATTCTGTCCAATATCATATCTAAAGAACTGCTACTGGTTTGCTCTGAAAATAGTGTAATGTTTGTAAAGGGTCATTGGGAGACCAGACAAACTATGGCAGAATGGCTCATTGGCCACCTCTTTGGCAGCCTACAGGGCTCAGACAGCTTTACAGAAGGAACAGCAATACTGCTCCACTGCCTGCTGAACTAAACAAAAAGACTTTTTCTTGGATCAGAATGTTCACTTAGCAGAAAGCTTTCAAATCTTCTCAAAGGCTTCTGAAAGTCCTGTTACCTGAGAAGTCTACATTTTCCATGCATGCTGGTAATTTTGCATAGCTAAACATCTGGTCTGTTGTGTCATTGAATTGCATTTGAAAAATATTATGTTAATTGATGTTTTCTCATTCTGATGACTCATTTTTTGTAATTTGTGTTTTCCTTCTTGTTGTTTTAAATGTTGAAAACATTGTTTACAAGTAGTGATCAGCTCTGGAAATGTGACTCCTCTGTCTCAGATGCTTGTGCTGATGGCCTTTCTCTACAGATCATGTGCAGTGCAGAATTTGTTCAAACGTGGACGTGCACAGAGAGTGCAAAGCAGGACCTTCTGAAGACAAGGTAACATCAAACTAACTTAAGGGCTGCTTTTTTTTCCGCATGTATTCAGTAGCTGCTTTACAGGGTATTAGTTGTACAAATACACCAAGTACTAACTTACACAGGAATGCTACCACAGTATTTCTTCACTCATAAGCTTATATGATTCACAGCCCCTGCAAAAAGAACTTACAGAGTCATGCATTTCTAGCTGGGATTTGAGCCAAGGCAAAAATAGGAAGCTTAACTGATGAGAATAAGGATTTAGGATTCTTGTCCAACAGTAATTAATTATGAGTCCTTTCTTTTAGTTCAGCAAGCAGTGGATCAGGACCTGACAGACAGAAGGAAATTATTTTAACTGTGCCAATTGCTGGCAGAATCTTAATAAGTAGTTTTCACAATAAAGTAAAAGCTTATAACTCAAGAGAAAAACATCACAGACCAAGAATAGCTGTTCGCCTGTTACCTTCCCTGTGCTGATTTCTAATAGGAAAACATTGTGTTTTGCAATAAAGGAATTTGTATCTTAAGTTACCTTACATCACTCACTTTTACTGCCTTCAGACTTATGATGAATGAAGACAAATAAATAAGATAATAAGCAGATAAAAATGGTCCGTTCCAGGCTGATGAAGCTAATGAAGTTTACCTTCTAAAAGACTTGTGTCCTGTAGCTATATTTTTCTAAAAATGTGAGAGCTCAGGACTAAAACTCTGGCTTAGGTTGGCGCCATAGTACTGATTTATGGACCAGATGCTAAAATTATAGGACAAGGAAGTAGACATTTTAATAAAAAATTGTAAAGCTTTCTCTATGTTATTGATACTTTTTTTCAATATGTTTTGAAAATAAAATGATTCATAATGGTGATGCTAGAAATCATGTCTTTCACTCTAATAAAAGGCCTGCAGAAATGATAGGCAAAAGCTCTAATTGCATTCTTGGCAACAGTATACACCATTTCACACATATTCTGAATCAAATTTAATTTGAGTTAAATAGAAGTAAAAACTATTTGCCACTGAAACCTAATGACTGTAATTTTCTCTCAAGCTGTTACTTACAGACACAGCATACAGACCCCCTTTCAAATAATTTCTTCCCTGTTTTTCTGTCTAGCGGACAAAGTTTTGTTGTATGTGCTTTTAATCATCAGACAAAAAAAAAGTATGGATTAACCTGGAAAGAAATACAAAAAGAAAACAGATTATTTTTTTTCTTTCATGATGAAGGAATTCTCAGTTTATATCTTTTTGAATGGCTGGGCCACCAATATGTGCTACTAACAAAATGATACTACCCTGTCTCTTATCCAATGGTACTTAATTCCATCAGGAGATCTGTACCAACCATTTAACTCACCAAATAGCAATTATCCTGCTCATTTAGTATTGTAGCCAAAATATGTCCATTATAATTGCAAGTAGCTAAACCCTTCAGGGCCAGATGGTATACAAATTGGTCTCATCACAGAGATACAGATGTCATCACACTCACAATTTGTTAGTATTATGAACCCCTTTCCTCCTGTGATCCTAGTGTGACAGAGTTCTCTTATTTAATCTCTAACTTGGAGATTAATATGTACCAAAACACCACTATCATATAAAAGAAGTGTACTAATTAGCTGAAAATTAACATTTCCTCATTGTCAGCAAATAAACACGCAACTTGAGAGTCAGTGTAGGGATCTGCTGGAAATAGATGCACAATATAAATCAGATTAGTTTTTTCAGTGCAACTTTAGTGAATGTTCGCTGAATTACTCCAAAGTGGTTTTGAATAGATTCTCACACAACACTCTAAACATTTGTTTGCTGTGTAGGAGCATTCAGCTATTCATGCCAAATGAACAAGAATAGATGACAACTTACCCTATTCCATGAAAGTTCCTCTCTGTAAAAGATTTATCACTTAATCTTCATGTTCTTATACATTACAATTTCAGAAAATTACTGAGGGGAATTTCAAGACTAATGCATTATAACAGCACAAGTTTTACCTTCAGGAAACAGCTTAATACCATTTTATGTCATCTTCTATTCGACTGGGAAAATTTAACTGAGAAAACTGCTAAATAGTTAAAGAATTTAAAAGTTCGTTTCAAAATTCTAAATGCGTCTTAAGCCTCAAAAGTTTTTCACAGAGAAATATGGATAAATTATATTCCTCCAATATTCTCAATTAACATTTATCTGTCTGTTTTGAATGAAAGAGGGAAAAATCTTTTATAACCTTCTCATTAAATAGCTGTAGCAAAAGACAGGAATATTTTCAGTTTATTTATATATATATATCTATATGCATCAGCATTCTTAGGAACAGAGCATTTATTTGTTTGGCTCCCTAATACAAGTGTCAATTTCATAACATATATTTTCTCAGTCTAATTTGGATGTTCTAGGTTCACTCTGCTCTTCCTTCTGCCAGCACAACCTGGAGAGAATTACAGGTCCTAACAGAAAGTTCATTTGATCCATTTCAGGATCTAGGGGTTTTCTGTCTGCCCACCACACTACATGCATGACCACTGTCTGTGGTTGTCCTACCCATCTACCTTGATCCCTCTGTTTTTCTCTGCACTTGTCTCCTCCTAGACACATAAACCTCCAGTAATTACTTTTTCCTCTTTGATTCCACTTCTGCGACTTCCACTTCCTAATTTGCTATTTCTCATGTGCTTACCAAAGTACTCTTGGCCTTATAATATTGCTGATACAGTTTCTTTGGATTTTATTCTTCAAAAGGACACTAATTTGCTTTTAGAGCTAGATAGCTTGGCTTCAGCTGTTTCTAGCTACCCTTTATAAGCCTTTCCCCATGGCAATATCTGTAACTTTTGACAGCTTTGCACTTTCTATTACATACAATTTATTACAGATAATTTATTACACTCTCATTCATAGTGTGTTATATTCTGTTCAGTTTAGCTCGACCTCAGGACAAAGTCCAGTCATATGTTTGAATACCTCAAACAGAGATTTCCTGCTCTGATTTTCATGATCATGCCCAAAACAGACTTTGTGGCTACCCTTCCTACACAGATTTAACCATGACTTAATTTTTAAGATAGACCTGGAAAATGTAAGGGCACAAACCTAGCAGTCAAAGGATACAAGAAGTCTATATGAAGAATGGATGAAAATTTTGCCAATATAGACTTTTTTTTGTGAAAGGCTAGTTATGTAATCTATCTTTTTGTGTCCCTAAAAAATGCTCATACTTTTTGATACATGCCATTAACTGCACAAGATAATTATCTTGTCTTCCTAATTAATGATGGTTGGTTTGATTGTATGACTTGCATATTTTGCAATTGCTATTCCCACCAGGAATGAGGCAAAATTTTCATTTTTCATCAAATTTATTCCAACAGGGCACCTTTACAAGCTTGGTTGTAAGAACACGCAGTGCACTACACAGATCTGCAAAGCTAGGTTCAGCAAATCCTGTGGGTGGTGGGAGCTGTGGTTGCTCTCCTACAGTTGTAGGACTGTCTTTAAAGAAAAAGCATTTCCAAATAGGCAGTCATCAATATTTTCAAATCAAAGATCAGTGTAACTTGTGGCTTAAAATGACTTAACAAGTAGAATTTAGAGATAGATTTTGTTAAACATCTTGGAAGTTTCCCAGAGTACCTTCTCCATTATGTCTCTTGAAACTGGCATTTGAAAATTGCAACACCAAACTAGAACAAGAAATCAGAAGTGGGTTGGTAAAAAATTCCTTAGACTACATAGATCCTTCATAACTGGGGGCTGGTTACATATCTGTTATATGTGAACATGTTAAGGAAATGAATTCTCTAAAACTTTGATCATTCTCATGGTAGACATGGTAATTTGAAAGAATGGATAATGATTCCAGACAAGGAAAGATTTTTTTAAGCAAGATCTTCCAGGCGAAGAGGTTTCTCTGTTTGTAGCCACAATTTTTCCTTCTGCAAATGGAAAACGCTCTTTTAGTATCAGTGAGGTTTCTTGTCCTGAAATAATTCCACATTGCAGATTACATTTTCAAGTAGTTTTTCCTTGCTGCAGTTATACTAGACTTAAGCTACAGAATATTTGAGTTTTAAACCCTTTAGTAAAATATATTACATTCTCACATCCCAGAATTGATTTAAAAGTGTCTCCATAAACAGATCTTCATTTCCTAAAACTGGTATTGTATATTTATGGCAACATGCACTGCATGTTTGAAAATAAGAATGAGGGAACTGAACTGTATGACATCAGCCTTTTAAATATCAAACTGCAGACTGTGGCCAAAGTTTATGGATAGACATGTGCTCAGATATGACATAATACAATAGTTCTGTAGCATGACTGACAAGAATTCTGTATCTGTTTTGCACAGGGATTTGCGTAAAATGTTAAAACTGATTAAGGGAAAGCGGTGTGCTAATTATACTAAAATGAAATCACTACTCTGCTGGTAAAACTGCTTCTGTACTGAGGGGAAAACATGACTTAAATTCTAGGAACAGAAATACAAAGTTATTATTTTTATTTCTAGACAAGTGGTAAGACTAAATTTGGCTACAATTTAAAGGTTTATAATTGAAACTGCAGATTTTGCTATCTGCCCAAGTGAAGGCAACTGAAGATTCCTGATAATTTTTTTCATCCCTTTCTTCCTATGGAAAACACTGTGCATGAGTCTTCAAATCCTATTTCTATCACAGTGATGTCCATAGCAAGCTTGAATATATGGAAAGAAGTCCTTTCGTCGTCATCTCATTTGTATTCATTGCTAATTCTTTTTTAATTGTGTTGGAAATATGACTATTACTTTTTCTCCACCCAGATAAATGAATCATTGAACTTTCACAAGCTTTTTGAGACAAAAATAAACTCCTATATTTTCTACCTCAATACTAATAATTCTAACAAATATTTGTAAGTATTCTGTGTGGAATTTTTAGAACTACAAGACTTAGAGATCAGTAAGACTCATGGTTCCTAATTCTGAAGATCTTGGCTCCCAAAAAGCTGAGAAACAAGATTAAAGCAGTGCAAATGCTTTAGAATTTGCCTACTACTTTTGGCTGTATTTCTTAAATGAGTTCAGACTATTGATCACCAAAAGGCACTCACTTCTATAAATTGTAACCTGAATCAATATGAACCACTTAATGGTTTTCTGATTACCTGATGTTGAACACAGCAGCTGCATAATAGTTAAACCTGTGGTACAATGTGTGTGAGTAAAGAAAATAAATTATAGGATCCATAACTGAGAAGTATCAAAGGATTAGATTTCATACATCCCAGTCATGTTTTTATGGATTTTGTCGTATGACTCTTGTCTGCCTGTACATAACATTGCCCCCTGCTTAAGTTCTCTTCATTACTCTGCAGTAACTTCTAGCAACTTGGTATCAGATACTGCTGTTTGAAATACATGGCTGTGGAAGTGACAGTCATCTGTAAGGATGTCACAACGTTTAATTTTTTTTTTTCTTTTTAAATACTGATGTGATTGGGGAAACAGTACTGTGCACATGACAGCTCTCTATCTAGTAGTTCTTAAAAGGACAATGCATAAGCAGAAAAAAGATCTCACTTCTTTTCTTTCTGGATGTGTATTGCCAACAGTTTATTAAGGTTATGCAGTCCAGAAGCGCAGATTAACACTTCTGTGGCCTCAAAACTGTTTATTCAAGTTGTCAAATTGGAGGGAAAAAGTGTAAAAAAAACCCAGATTGTCTTAGTCAGTGACTATGGAAACATCAAAATCCCTCAGATAAAGTGGTCTCAAAAGTAAGGCCCCCTGTCACAGAAAGGAGAGAGGACACACATAGTTTCTCTGAATAACTCCTCAGAGGCATTCTGTTGGCTGGATAGGGACCAATTTCCAACATTGCAAACCATCCAGCAAAGACCCACTAACTAAATATTATAGCGATCAACTTAGAAGTATATCAAAAGTCATTTCAATCTTTCTTCAGTAACACAGCACACTGAAACAAATTTTCCTGTGCGTGGCTTTCAGTGCTCCATGATATTACTTCCATAGATCAAAACAAGTATAAATGAGGACCTACACAGCAATCTAATGTTGAGATCAAAAGTATGTCATAAATTTAATTTTCCTTTAGAGCTTCAGAACTTCATGCATTAGCTTTATGAGTACAGTGCTCACTGAGGAAGATTTCCCAGCAAAGACGCAAAACTACATTTCCCATCTCTCTTGAGCAGTCACTTTGTAGAAAAAAAAAAATGGAAAAAAGAATAAAGGATTGGGAGAGACTGAAAAGCATGATTCTGGTGACTCAAAGACAGAAGTGGCAGACGACATTAATGCAGCAGGGGGGGAATCTAATATATTCTAATATTCAATTATATGCTTTACATTACAAATAGCAGAGTACCAAATCGTTCTTGACACTCCCTTACTCCCTGTTGAGGACTCTGCTCATTAGGCCATAAACCAGTTTGAACATGATAATTTTCTTTAATAATTTTAGTCTCCACTAAGGAATTTAATTAAATTAATATTAATAATTTTACATTCATAAGTTATAATATTTAAGTTGTGTCTTGTTGTCGTAGTGGCTCTTGTGGTGTTTACTTTCATACATGCATGAAGACCTTTTTGCCTCCTCAGGTTTTTTTGCTTTGGCGTTTTGTTGTTGGTTTTTTGTTTTGTTGCTTTGTTTCTTTTTTTTTTTTTAATTATTACTGAAAAGGCTTGAAACTTTGTATGTGTTTCTAATGAGATCAGTTGGCTCACTCTGCTGTGTAGCTTTTGTTACTTCAGATTAACTTCTAGCACCTTTTCTATTTCTGTTTAAAATAAATGTGTCTTTTGAGGGTGAGCATTCGAATATTATTACAATTGCTTCTGCTTTCTTACTTGTCTAAATCTTCTGATGGTAGATGGCTTGTTTCTGAAGTGTATGACTTTATCATCTTTGTAACTTGCTCATTTTTCAGCCTTCACAATTCTAACATTAGCAATTTCAAACTCCTTTCCCAACTTGGATTATTTCCTCTTTCATGTCTTTTTATGAATCTGTGATTGAATTAAGCATTGCTTACTGAATTGAATTTCCTGTATGAAAGAAGAATAAGTGATTCAGTGCCTGATGGCAGTATGTAGACTTCTTATTACACTGCCAAAAATAGATACTAATTTTCTAATCTCCTTTAGAGAAGTTATTTCAATATTCACTCCTGTTTTCTCACAGTAATACCTATGGTCATCAAATATCTTCCATCTTCCTCACTTTCTTTTGTTCACGTTCTGGTTTACAAATATCTCAAGAATTATGTGTGTTAGAAAAGTTCCACATATCTGAGATATTTGGGACCTGACTCATAAAGGACATAGAATAAGATCTAATAGAAGGTTTAATGATATCTGCAAGTTAGTCAGTCACTTAAGCTCAGCAACGTCCAACAGTGAAGCATCTGAACAAAGAGTTTTATTTGTCCATTTTATATTAAAGAATCATTAAAAATATAATTTTTCACTGGAGGGGAAACCCAGTCACAAACTCTTCAGCATTTGCACACTTGCTGCCAAAACAATACGTCTGCAAGAAAACAAATGGTTCTTTGCCTGTGCTAGGTACTAAAATGTTCCTGGGAATTGTTTAGGAGAATAATGGGGTTTGTTCTAACAAAAGAAAAGTGTAGGCAGTTGTAATATTAACTTGCATTGTCTAATGTACAGACAAAGTCAAAGAGTTTTGCCCTTCTAGAACAAAGAAACAGCTAGATGGAGATATATAAGTTAAAAGTGGTCCTCAAAGTGATGTTACAGGCCACTGATTTGTGAGTCTGCCTTTGACAGAGGCACTACCTGAAGTAATATTTAATAAAGTTTCCCCAGTGTGCCCTCTATCTTCTGGACTTTGTCATTTAAATGCTAAGTCCCACTTTAGGCACTTAAATCTTATATGAATATAGAACTGAAGAATTTCCCTGTTTTATAGTAGAAGGCATATCATTTTAAGGAAAAAAGAAATAGCAAAAACCAGCCACTTCAAATTGAAGACAAGTTCCTCTATCACGTGTAAAATAAGTGCTGTTCCTTTATAGTCACATGCAGATTGTTCAACACTAGTATTTTTTAAACTGTAAGCATTTTTAAAAATAAACTGTATTTTTTCCTTAAAGTAGAAATGAACTGAGTGGGAAACTATGTTAAAAATCAAATCAAATAGTCCCATGTTCTCTTTTGGCCTTAAGAAAAATATGCATAATAGTCATGGAATAATTTTTACATTCTGACCTGAATTTGTAATATTACATTTGCATTTGATCGTATGTGGTACAATAAAATAGTTTAAGAGAAGAGAGCAAAGGCTAGTATTTATACTTTTATCCTAGGAGTAGTTAGAAAAAAATAACAATAACTGTCTCTGAGCTTCAATAAGATAATGGAAATGAAACAGGATGGTCACAGACAATTATGGCTTACTCACCTATTTTTAAGTACTTCTAGATGTTGTCTTAATCATGAAGACAACAGTGTTCATCTCTGTGTATCACTACCAGCAGACACAAATGCTCATGTAAAAGCAAGAACTGTATCACAATTCAGCAGATATAATTCCTTATTTTACTGTATTGTGTTTACTGTATTTTCTGTGTATACTGTATTTTCTGTGTATACTGTATTTTCATCAACAAATGTATAGAGAAGGAATAGGAGAATGATGTTTCTTATTTTGAATGTCTTTTAATCAGCAGAAAAAGTGCCCTAGAGCAGTGCAAAGTCATAAATTTTATTTCAGAAATGCACTCAAAACAGTGATCAAATTTTACAAGTTCCTCCAATGTAAGGTTTGGTGACCGTACTTGGGAGCTATTTTTCAGCTTGCCCAAATTTAGGACAACAGCTGTAGCAAATTGTGGCTGACATTAATGCAGAATCTGCACATTTAATTTTGTTCTTTGGTTGTATTCTTATTAACAAGATGTAAATTCAGATTACTAACATACCAGTTCAGTTTTATGTTTTGACTATTATTTCTTTTATAAAATGTGAATCATAAAAAATTACTTCTGCAGTGAAATAAGGTATGCAGAATGCATGGTACAGTAACTAATCAAGGGGAAAAACTTTAAGGGATAGAAGAGGTGAAAAATGGGCTTAAGATTTTGGAACTTTGTCTTTTTTTTTTTAAAATCAGAAGGATTATGGAAATGAGAGCTGGTAGGAAATTCATGTGATATAACATTTATTGAAATATAGTGCAAGAAAGACTTCTACATAGTTGTTTCTTCAGTGCAAGCCCTTAGCAATTCCAAAAACAACGTAGCAATTTACATGATTGATTCAAATGTCCCAATTATTTACGAGATATTCAGCTATGTTCATTTAATAGTGAGCAATCCTTACAGACTGTAAGTTGCATCGTTATGCTAATGTGTCATCTACAGTATTTTTTTTCAAAATAAGTCATATTAGGAAGTACACGTAAGCAATTAAGTTCTTTTTCAGTTCTATTACCTTCTATTTAAAAGTAAAATGTCTTTTGATGTAAACTGTATGTATAATATTCTCAGAAAGATGAATGTAATTTCAGATACAAAAGATTTCATGTTAAATACCTGCTGGCAATTTCTTAGCCATTTGACCTCATTTTATAAAAGTTGGAATTGGCAGTAAACAGCAACTCCATTTATAGAATTTCCATGCTTTGGTATCTATTTTTTTTCATCTTTTGGTTTACATCAAGGGAAAAAAAAACAACAAAAACATATTAGAAGAAGAAAAAAGAAAAGATATAAAAAATAAACAAAAAAAATCTGCATTTTATTTTTCTTTTGATGAGAATATATTTTTTGTTTCAAACCAAATTAGTTTTCCTTGCTTGCCCTGATAAGTTTTTTTTCAACAGTTTTGACAGTTTCTTTATCCAGTGAATAAATAGGATATTTTTCACTCTATTTTCTGCCTCTGTATTCTGCAGAATCTTAAAAAAGATGAGTAAAAGCAGCATGCATTTCATCTGGACTTCTGCAACACCACAGTGATGGAGTGGATTTGTAATGATTTGTAATTACACACCCGTGCATGACAGTGAAGTCGTCTGTTTTCTTTTCAGTCACATATTTCAAGAACTGAGAGTACCAAAGCAAACTTCTAATCTGTCCACTTGAACTCTGACATAAGGCCACGTGCTGCTTTACAGCAGCAGGTCTTGCTAGGGATGGTCAAACACAGAAACTGAGCTAAGATGATATCAGCTGGATACCTCCAGGTCCATAGTACAGCTGGACAGGAAACAGTTTCTTATCCTGAAAAAAAAAAAATATCTGTTCAGAGTTGCAAAAGAACTTCCACTGTGCTTATAGGTGAAGTCAAAGCCTGTGAAAGCATGGCACAACAAGGAATTCTTTCTCCAGTTCTGCTAATGCTTACTGGGACAGACTTTAGACTAAAATCTGAATCTCTAGCAATACAGGATCTTTGTCCTTATGTTCATGGCTTTCTGCAATTCTTTACCTAAAAAGGTTCACAAAAAAAAAAAAAAAAAGATTTTTTTTTTTAATGGCACCTGATATATTCTCTCAAGAAAATTTTGATTAAATATTTGATATTTTGCAATTAAAAAACCCCAACTCTAATACCACAAAGTGGAAAAAAATATCCATGATGACCATTCGCAGCTTCATACCTGTGAAGATATCTGAATGTGCATAAGCATAACAGATTTGCACAAAATATAGATCAGAAGACAAGAAGAAAAATTTACAATCAACAAAGAAATATTTAAATTTAAAAAAGAAGTTATGTATTTTCTCCTGTGGGTAAGCGGGGAAAATATCTCATAGTAGATGAATATGCTGATACCAGAAATGCATCAAAGGAAGAAGGTTTGGGTAATAGCTTATAACAAAATCTCCAAGGACTAGGAATTCTCTGTTTTCCTGCAATATTTGCCACCTAAGCAAAACAAGCACTAATTTTATCACAAGAAAAATCTTTCATCATATTAAGAGCCTCCAAGTGTGTACATTTTTTGGACTCTTTTTATGGTACAGTTAAGCAACCAAAGAGTAGTTTGGGCTTTTTTAAGCTTATAGTTTCTCATTGAAGATGTAAATAAATGGCTTTCCTTAAAGTGCGGAAAATAAATCAATGCTTAGAAGTAGTTCGTATACCAGCAGTTTTTATACAGACAAATTAAATGTTTTGTATCAGTATGCAAACAGACATCAAAAACTTACAGCACCTGGTGTCTCATTTGATCAACTGAAAACTGAAAAAAATAAAAGCATTTGGTTTTGAAACCAAATGATCACAGAGAACACAAAAGGTGCTGAGTAAGAGTGTCTATGATGCCATGGTGACCTAGGCTTTGCTGCCTTTCTTCTGCTAATCAGTCTACTGTCATATTTTAGAATCATAGAATCATAGAATAGTTAGGGTTGGAAAGGACCTGAAGATCATCTAGTTCCAACCCCCATGCCATGGGCAGGGACACCTCACACTAAACCATCCCACACAAGGCTTCATCCAACCTGGCCTTGAACACTGCCAGGGATGGAGCACTCACAACCTCCCTGGGCAACCCTTTCCAGTGTCTCACCACCCTAACAGGAAAGAACTTCCTCCTTATATCCAATCTAAACTTTCCCTGTTTAAGTTTTAACCCATTACCCCTTGTCCTGTCACTACAGTCCCTGTCAAAGAGTCCCTCCCCAGCATCACTATAGGCCCCCTTCAGGTACTGGAAGGCTGCTATTAGGTCTCCACGCAGCCTTCTCTTCTCCAGGCTGAAAAGCCCCAACTTCCTCAGCCTGTCTTCATACGGGAGGTGCTCCAGTTCCCTGATCATCCTCGTGGCCTTTCTCTGGACTTGTTCCAGCAGTTCCATGTCCTTTTTATGTTGAGGACACCAGAACTGCACACAATACTCCAGGTGAGGTCTCACAAGAGCAGAGTAGAGGGGCAGGATCACCTCCTTCGACCTGTTGGTCACACTCCTTTTGATGCAGCCCAGGATACGGTTGGCTTTCTGGGCTGTGAGCGCACACTGCCGGCTCATGTTCATTTTTTCATCGACCAGCACCCCCAAGTCCTTCTTTGCAGGGCAGCTCTGAATCTCTTCTTTACCCAGTCTGTAGCCGTGCCTGGGATTGCACAGAAAATTCAATGCACTTTACTTTTATCCTTAGCAGTGGTTGGACTTTAAATTTTTAATATGTTCTAGCTACGATTGTAACCACTTCATGCTCATGCATTGTGAAGTCTGATATAACTGAAATTGGTAGCTAAAGAAAAATAAGGAAATATCCAGACTTTTCTCCTTTTTCTCTAGAGTGCATTTAAAGATTATCTGATGCTCTCTGTTTTCCCTTAAAAGGTTAACAATATTTCTTGTTTTGCTGTTCACACGTCTTCTTTTCTATTTCCTCTTTGAACTCTTATAAATGCTACCACAAAATCACTTACTGTGTCAATAACCTTGGCCAAGCCCTGCTCTTCCATAGACTTATTTGCCTTTCTTTTTCTTTGAGTGAACTGAAAGTTCACATTCTGCCTTTCAGACTGGCATTTACCCCATTTTCTGTCCTTCTTATTTCTCCCTTTCCCAGCTAACATTGGATCCAAGACAGATCCTCCTCTCCTCCCATATGTCCTCCTTCATGAAGTCCTTACAGATACATGCATTTGCACCTTCAACAAAGGTCCATGGACCTGTATCTAAGTGCCCTACAAGTATTCTATTCAGAAGTTCATACTCCAGCACTCCTCGCAGGATAGATACCAGGGAGAAAGAAAGGGAGGAAGAGTACAGAGGGAGAAGTATCATTCACCACAAGCAATTACTGCATTTTTATTAAAGAGTTGCCTGACATTTTTTTACAGTTTGCAATACTTGATTAATTTTATACAAAAGAGAGAAATAAACATGAGATCAAGAAATATCATGATGCCTATAAATACGGTAGAAAACCTGTGAAGATAGCAAAGCAGGTACTAGACTTCATAATGGCCTTGATTATGAGTTCAAGTTCTTGCTCATGTTTCTATATTCTTGTTCAGATCATAAAGTCTTTTAGGTAGGTATTTATATACTAACATCTTTGTAAAGACTGCATAGCCCTTAGCAGACTATTGTATTTGAGACAGATTGGCATATGCTCTGCTCATTTTTACCCTGAAGCAGTGCTTAAGAGATTGTGCTTGAGCTTTGTTTTGTTTTAGATTTTTACTTTTTTATTGCAGAGGGACAAGCAGAATAAATACACAGGTTAGACTTGTTAGATGAGGAGGACAAAAGAGACATTGGAGGGATGCATTTTGTGAAATGGTTATTGATTTGGTAATAACCTATTTTAATTGCATGGTAGAAGGAACACAATTCTTGTTCTTTGGGCAAAGAAATACCTTTTTATATTTGAAAACGATTCCTAACACAGGAAAAAAATATAAAATTTTATGAACATCTCTTCAAGGGATTTAAATGCAAATTAACCCAGATGTCTTCTACATATGTTTCATGTCACATAATAGAACTTACTATTGGAGAAAAATAAAATGCACTAAGAAGAGCTGCTTCAGTCTTCAAAAACTGGCTAATCAGGTATCACAGCAGTAGAGATTAATCAAAGATTCTCTAATTACTAGTTAACTGGACTTTATGTTGTGAAATATATTGTACTACTCAGTCGTAGTAAGCTGACTGAGAAAAAAAGACCACCGGTTTAACAGGATACAGATTTTTTTAATGAGGCTAAAATGAGATGTAAAAAAGATAAATCAGTAGGCTGTGGTTTCAATAGGAGGCAACTTACCTTGCTCCTTTATTTTCTTTTCTTTTCTCTCATTATCCTGAACATTCACACCAGCAGGGTTGCTGTGTGGGTATGGAACAAGATAATTGATCTAAAATAAGGTGGTTCAGTGACTCTTAAAAGCTTCTCTGCAACCAAAACCACCTTAATGCCAGAAAACATTAACATGTATTTCAGAGCTAAACAGAGATTGCAACTCTGAATAAGAACTGGCTGACTCAGTTTTGACAGAAGTGCTGGGAAGATAAGCAGAGCATTTTCTGCAGCAGTTCTTTCAGATGTGATACGGTATCTTTTAGATATTACTGGTTATTTTTTGTTTTGATGTGTTAGGAGATATCTGGATCACTGTCTTTTTCCTTCTTCTGTTACAACACACCTTGCTGAATTTTGACCTTCCATATATTACCTGTAGGCTGCAAGGTATCAAAGGGTGTTTTGTGGTCTCATTTCTTTCCTACTTTCCTATTTAATTGGAAAACAGAAGCTTAATTTATAGTCAATGTGTGCTACCACTAATGGTCTATAATTCATGCAGAATTAACTTCTGGTAGAGTGGTTTCATAAAAAGCTGCCTTGCAATAATTGTTCAAATCACATACGTGTAGGAGTAATATAGAAATGTTACCATTATCTTTTAATTACCTAATATAACGAAGATAGCAAAAGCACAGTCAGTTGCATGTGTTTTGTGTCTCTTACTATTACTGCGATTTTTACTGTAGAAGCGCACTCAAAAGGAGTAGAACACATAAGTTACAGAGCATCACATAGCATAGTCTTTGGAGAATATCTATTTCCTTCCCATCTAAGTGCTGTAGCCTGTCAAGCTTTTTTAAATATTTCTCATTCTAAACTCTTTATAATTTTAAGATCTACAGTGCTGGATTTGCCTTTTCAAAAACATTTTGTACTAAAAAATCATGTCCATTGCTTTTACTCACGTTTTTACCAAATGTTTTAATTTATCCAAGTTACACATTTGGATTCAGATATGTACTAGAATACAATCGCTGTGGTTAAAAGGTAGAAAATTCATGCCTGTATAAGTATTTCCCATTGGTTAACTAAGTTGCATGATTACAAAATATGAATTTCACTGAGGAACAGGAAACAAAAATCATTCCCAGGTTAATAACTAAATAGCCTCAATCTGCTTTATGGTGGTGCATATGGAAATGTGAAGAGTTTATACAAACTGAATGTAGTTATAAGCTTGCCCAGAAAACATCCAGATTTTAATGGAGAAACAAGCAAATGGGCATGGAGGAATCTTAAACAGAAGAAAAGGTGCTGGCTGGGGATTCTAACAGGATTGTGCTGAAGAAATAGGTGGGAAAGAGAGAATCTGATTTTTATGGAGGCTGTGGCTGCTTAAATGAATCAAGTCGGTAAATATTCACCTATTAACTTCTGATGCAAAATTGTTAAAGTGAGCATTAACTTTCTAGAATCAGAAGCATTGCCTACAGACAGCTGAATCCAGAAAGAAGCTGCCGCAATTACTAAGGAAAGCAGTAGAAATTTATAGCACTTTATATTTTCCAGGGTGAATGTGGAAGTATCTTTTAAATTTCTACTGGAAGAAACAAATGGAGGCACAATAACTCCCACTGAGTTCACTGTGCACTCATAAACAATTTCCTGGCTATACTCAACCCAAACTAAAATGCAGAAATTATGGAAACTAAGTACTACTTAGAAACATTACATTTGATGATATATTGTTCAGGGTTTTCTATTTATATTTTACATCCTATTTATATTAAATCTCAATCCTGTTGCATGACCATCAGATTAAAATTTAATAGCATATGACAACACCACTGAGAAGCTGTTTTCAAAATTCTCATGCAGACTCTCTTCTCCCAGTTTCTTAATCCTTATTTCTGATTGGCTGACAGGTTGCAAGCAATCAGTTATCAATATCTTGAAGTATTGCAGACAGCTAATATTTATTACTAGATTGTTGACAATCCAAGGTATTGATATGCTCTTTCAGCAATCATTAGATTAAAAGATGAATTCATGTATAAAATACTGTTCTGGGTTGAGCAGCAGCAGTCATTTTTCTCCTTCTTAGGAGCTAGTACAGTGCTGTGTTTTGATCTTTTGGCCTTGGAGCAGTGGTGATAACGCCGATGTTTTCAGTTGCTGCTCGAATGTTTGGCCTGGCCAAGGACTTTCTGAGCCTCATGCTCTGCCAGGGAGGAGGGGAGGCTGGGAGGGAGCAGAGACAGGACACCTGACCCAAACTGACCAAAGAGGTATTCCATACCACAGCACGTCATGCCCAGGATGTAACGGGGAGTTACCCGGAAGGGTTGGGACTGCAGGGTTGGATGAGGTATCGGTCGGTGCTCTGCTGGGGGGAGTGGGGCGAGTTATTGGTCAACTGGTGTTGAGGTGTTGTATTCTTTCCTCTTGTTATTTCCTTTAGCACTATTATTATTGGTGGCAGCAGTAGTGATTTGTGTTATACCGTAGTTACTAAACTGTTCTTATCTCAACCCGTGGGAGTTGCATTCTTTTTGATTCTCCTCTCCGTCCCTCCAGGAGCAGGGGGAGGGCAAGAAGGGGGGGAGTGAGTGGACGAGGTTTGTGATTGGGTTTAAACCACGACAAATATTCAAAGGAAGTTACTTTAAGCATTCTTCAAACTCAAGGAGAAATATTCCTTTCCCTGGTTATAAGTGTAGGAAACTTACTTTTAAAAAGAACTGAACATTATGTGTATAGTAAGGGATAATCCTCATTTGTTATCCATCAAGTGTCTTTAAGAGCTCAAACACAGCAGATAACACAGTGGTTACTGACTGCTTCTTTATTCTTCTTTCTTATGTTTCAGTATTTCTAGCTCTGCATCTTCACTTTTGCATAAAATAACATTGGTGCTATATAGTCACAGATGGAATGAATTCTTTTTTCTGTTTTGAGTTAATATAATAAATACTTCGGCCTCTAAATTTTGGTAATTGAAGTCTTATTCATGCAACAAGTAAGAATTTTTGTAAATACACCACTGCATTAGCTGAGAACATTAAATATTTCCTGTAGAAATAAACTAAAGGCGATGCAGTCACTTTGCCTGGTGGAAAAGGCACTTTTTTTTATAAAGACAAATTAAATTACTAGAATTATTTCAGTGGATTTCAGCTTCAAATTTTTCTTTTTTGATGGTTCAGTATAAAATTCAAAAATTCTGAAAAGGTCTGTAAGTGAAATTCAGAAAGAAAGGGTTACAGTTTATAATATATTTTAAGACAATGTGCCTGGGTCTTATCTAACGAGCTTTTGATTATTTTCTTTTAAAGCAAAGATATCATAACATTTAAGTTTTAAGAAATCAATATTTTAACATTGAAAAGTATTCCATTGCAGAGTTTATGGATAACTAACTTCAAAATGCTTTTATTGTGTTTCAGGGAAAAAGCAGTGTTTCAAACAGTTCCAAATAAAGTACATGGGAGAAAATGTCTGGGTGGTTTTTAATCCTAAATTTGTGTTTATTGCTGAGATTTTTTTTTATTTTTTTTTTTTTTACTTACAACAGCTACTCTCCTACAACTCAAGCTGAAGCTTTCAAGGGAGAACTTCTAGGAGAAAGACTAATGTGTGGGCTGAGAAATGAAGTCAGAGAGGTAATTGCTTTTGGGTAAGTAGCTCAGATCCTAAAATTATTGCACCGTCTACAATGAAAAACATAAACAGATTTTTAGAACTTAAAGGAGATTCACTTGCGTGGAAGCAAGAGATACAAATGTAGCACGAATAGTGACATGGCAGTCAGTTTTATTTACAATTTAGAATAATCGTGACTAGGTAAAAAACTGAATTACATCTATACAATTTTTTTTCATCTCTGAATCATTCTGTATTGTTAGATTTCGGAGTATCTTTTGACTTTAACAATGAACTGTTACTTTGATTTTGTCTCTTTTCTCTTTCTCTTTCTGTTTGGGCAGAGGAGAAGACAGAATGAAGAAAATAAGTTTATTTGCTTTTCACATTGTTCATTTTGGGGAATTAAACTTTGAAACCTCTTTCTAAAAATCCATTGGAACCGGAACATTTTCTGTTCCAAATCACCTCCCTGTGATTTCCAAAGAGTGGGCTCCTCCACACCTGTAAAACACATAGTTAGGAGGTCTTGAATTTGCAGTTAGAAAGTCTGTGGCCAGTAGACTCTCCCAAAGAACTGAAAACAAGCTGTGCAGCCATGTCATTAACCAGCTACACTGGTGAGACACAGTCTGCTGCTTCTGCCAGCCCGGCCCAGGACACGTCTTGATTGCTGGTCTATTACTTTCCCAGTGGCTCCTTATGTGTCTCTTTCCCATGCTTTATTCACAGGATCCTTTAAATTCTGCTGTTTGCGTTTATGTAAAACTTTATCTTGAACCGCTATCACTCTTCATTTCTTTATAGTCTCCTTTGCAAGAGTCCCTGTGTACGTTTTCCCCCTGTATTTTCTGACTCTCTGGAACCCTCAGTCAAAATTCCCTTCCTTGTGGTTTTGTTTTGTTTTGGTTTAGTTTGGTTTGTTTTATATATATATATATATATTTTTTTTTTTTTTTTCCCTGAATCTCTTTGCTTTTTGAAGCTGGGAATCTGGATTAGCCTGTTTTCATTTTTTTATAGGTCTTCCTTCTGTTGTTTTCCCTCTCCCTTTCTTAAGCTCTCTCATACTCCAAGCATGGGGAAAAAAAAATTCTTAATTTCTCCTTCCTCTTACCTTGTTCTTCTTCCCATTTCAGGATTTGTCATGGACTCTGTGAGAACTTCATGTCCTCTATTCTACTATTATTTCTACATAGGCAGAGGTATTCAGGGTACCAGTGTCTTATATGTGACTGAGAAAATGATGGGGTACTAGAAGGCTCTATGATCTGCAGGTAATTGCAAATATCCCTGCAGGGTGTTAAATCCTTAATGACCATTATGTTTCTTTTTCTGATTTTCTTCTACAGTAATGCAAGAGTACCCATCACTTATCTCTCCACTGGTATTTTGTTCCTTTACTGATGATTAAATACCCTGATCTGCTAAATGTTGTCACTATTTTTTTTCTGTGCTTTATACTCTTCTTCCCCATGTTGTCTTCAGAACTTTCTTTAACTTGATGATTTTTTCCACTGTAACAATGATGGTACAATTAGCATGGAGAGTACAGATATAGTTCTCTACAATAAAATATTTATGCATCACACTAATGTCGGTGTCAGATTCAAACCGGCCATCAACGGCCACTCTCGATCAGTTGCTGAGGTGAGTAGCTTGAGAGAGGACGCCTGCAACACCGGAGCGGAGAGGGGAGAGATCAGCGTCCAGGAGCCTCACCTCAGAGCGACAAGAGCCACTGAGGAGGGAGCCTCAAGTCCTCAACAGGACTTGCCCAGGACTCGGAAGCTCAGCTCCCGCGAGGGGCTGACTCACAGGGGGCGGAGCCAGGAGGAGTGGCACCAGCTGGGAGTGGCTAAAAAACCTTCCCAGGGAGCGCGGCGAACAGAGCCGGCAAACAGAGAGCGTCGAGGCAGAGGGTCGAGGCAGTTTGCGCGGCAGTTCGCGCGGGCAGGCGAGCGGGCAGGGAAGCGTTCCAACCGCCTCATTGAGAGGACTCGCCTGGAGTACAGGAGGGGGAAGGAGTGCTGAGAGACATAGACGGATTGATTGACCAGATAGATCATGGTTACAACACGATCGAAAGCTGTAGTGAGTACTAATGTGGGTATCCAGACTGAGCCTTCCTGCAGACATGCAGCTGTGCAGGTCTCTGGCTGCAGCGAATGCCTGAGCCTGGCACTTGTATTGGAGGGAGCCAGTGACACTGCTTGTGTTCGCTGTGAGCAAATAAATGACCTGTTCAGGCAGGTGGCTGAACTGAGGGAGGAGGTAGAAAGGTTGAGAGCCATTAGAGAGTGTGAAAGTGAACTAGATTGGTGGAACCACACCCTAAGGCAAGGGCAGAGGGAAGTGGTTCAACAAGCTATGGATCCCCTTCCCTCCTACCGTCAGACAGAAGGAGAGAGCTTAATGGACAAGGATGGATGGAGGGAGGTTCCTCCTCAGAGAGGTAAGTGAAAACCCTCACAATCCCTTCCTCCCTCCCAATTGCCCTTGAATAACAGGTACGAGGTCTTGGAAATTCAGGGCCAGGTGAATGGAGATGGTGAGGCAAATCTATCTAGTGAGTCACCCAGGGCTAGTCACTCACCCACATGCCTCAGAACTTCCCCAACCAAGAAGAAAAGAAGAGTAATTGTGGTGGGTGACTCCCTTCTGAGGGGAACAGAAGGGCCCATTTGTCGACCGGATCCACCACACAGGGAGGTCTGCTGCCTGCCTGGGGCTCGGATTAGAGATGTTAAAAAGAAACTCTCTGAACTGGTGCAGCCGTCTGACTACTATCCGCTGCTGGTTTTTCAGGTTGGCAGTGACGAAATTATTACGAGGAACGTAAGGGCAATGAAGACAGACTTCAGGGCCCTGGGACGGCTGGTTAAAGGGTCTGGAGCACAAGTGGTGTTTGCCTCCATACCTGTTGCAAGCGAGGGTGAAGGGATATATAAGAAGACTCTGCAGGTTAATGTATGGCTACGTGACTGGTGCCAAAGGCAGGGGTTTGGGTTTTTCAGTCACGGGCTGCTGTATGGGACACCTGGTTTGCTGGTGACAGGCGGGATACACCAGTCCCAGAGAAGAAAAAGGGTTTTGGGGCAGGAGTTAGCAGGGCTTATTGACAGGGCTTTAAACTAGTTATGAAGGGGGGAGGGGATTTAACTGGGCCTGTTGGGGACAAGCCCAAGAGGAACATGCTAGGGATTGAAGGATGGCGGGCTAAGGAGGACTATCAATCTCTTGTTTCACTTGTGGGAAAGGATAGCTTTTTAGACCCTGTCCCGCAGGGGAAAAAGGGTACTAGGACTGGCTCCCTGAAATGCCTGTACACCAATGCACGCAGCATGGGGAATAAACAGGAGGAGTTAGAAGTCTGTGTGCAGGCTAAAGGTTATGATCTAGTGGCGATTACAGAGACATGGTGGGACAGTTCACATGACTGGAATATGGTCATGGATGGCTATGTCCTTTTTAGGAAAGATAGGTCAGCGAAGCGAGGTGGTGGAGTTGCTCTTTACGTGAGAGAGCAACTAGAATGTATTGAGTTCTGTCCGGGGTCGGATGAGGAGCAAGTGGAATGTCTGTGGGTACGAATCAAGGGGCAGACTGGCACGGGTGATACAGTTGTGGGGGTCTATTACAGACCTCCTGATCAGGACGAAGGAGTTGATGAGGCTTTCTACAGGCAACTGGAAGTAGCCTCGCGACTACATGCCTTAGTCGTCGTGGGAGACTTTAACTACCCCGATATTTGCTGGAAGACTCACACAGCCAGTCATTCACAGTCTAGGAGGTTCCTCGAGTGCATTGATGATAATTTCTTAATGCAAATGGTGGACGTACCAACTAGGAGAGCAGCGCTGCTAGATTTAGTACTCGCCAACAAGGAGGGTTTGGTCGAAGTGGTGACGGTCAATGGCAGCCTTGGCTGCAGTGACCATGAGATGGTGGAGTTTAGGATCCTGTGTGGGAGGAATAGAATACCTAGCAAAGCCACAGTTCTGGATTTCCGAAGGGCCAACTTTGGCCTCTTCAGTCAACTGCTAAGGGAAGTCTCATGGGAAAGTGTACTAGGCGGTAAAGGGGCTCAAGATAGTTGGTTAGCATTCAAGGACCGCTTCTTCCAAGCTCAGGATCGGAGCGACCCAATGAGTAGGAAATCAAGTAAGGGATCTAGGAGACCGGCGTGGTTAAACAAGGAGCTGCTGGGCAAACTCAAGTGGAAAAGGAGAATCTATGGATTATGTAAGGAGGGGCTGGCCGCTTGGGAGGAATATAGGACAATTGTTAGAGGATGTAGGGAGGCAATTAGGACAGCTAAGGCCTCCTTGGAACTCAATCTTGCTAGTCGGGTTAAAGACAATAGAAAGGGCTTCTTCAAATACATAGCAAATAAAACTAACACAAGAGGCAATATAGGCCCACTGCTGAACGAAGTGGGTGCCCTGGGGACAGAGGATATAAAGAAGGCAGAGGTGCTGAATGCCTTCTTTGCCTCTGTCTTTACTCCTGCAGACTCTCCCCGAGGGCCCCGGATTTCTATAGCCCCAGAAGGAGTCAGGACAAAGGAGGAGTTTGCTTTGGTAGATGAGGATTGGGTTAGGGATCAGCTATGCAAACTGGACATCTGTAAATCGATGGGTCCGGATGGAATGCACCCACGGGTGCTGAGGGAGCTGGCGGAGGTCATTGCTAGGCCACTTTCCATCATCTTTGGTAAGTCGTGGGAAACGGGCGAGGTGCCTGAGGATTGGCGGATGGCAAAGGTCACACCAATCTATAAGAAGGGCAAGAAGGAGGACCCGGGTAATTATAGACCGGTCAGCCTTACCTCCATCCCTGGAAAGATGATGGAACAACTTATTCTTGACTCCATCACTAGGCATATCAAGGATGAGGGGGTCATTAAGAACAGCCAACATGGTTTTATGAGGGGGAAGTCATGTATGACCAACCTTATAGCCTTCTATGAGGAAGTGACTAGGTGGAGGGATGATGGTAGAGCGGTAGATGTAGTTTTTCTTGATTTCAGTAAGGCATTTGATACTGTCTCCCACAGCATCCTCATAGATAAGCTAAAGAAGTGTGGGCTTGACGATCAAGTAGTGAGGTGGATCGAGAACTGGTTGAAAGGAAGAAGGCAGAGAGTTGTGGTCAATGGCGCAGAATCTAGCTGGAGGTCTGTGACTAGTGGAGTTCCTCAGGGGTCGGTGCTGGGACCGGTGCTGTTTAATATTTTCATCAATGACCTGGATGAGGGAACTGAGTGCACCCTCAGCAAGTTTGCTGATGACACAAAACTGGGAGGAGTGGCTGACACACCAGAGGACTGTGCTGCCATTCAGCGAGACCTGGACAGGCTGGAGAGTTGGGCGGGGGGAAACTTGATGAAATTTAACAAGGGCAAGTGTAGAGTCTTGCATCTGGGGAAGAACAACCCCATGTACCAGTACAGGTTGGGGGTTGACCTGCTGGAAAGTAGTGAAGGGGAAAGGGACCTGGGGGTCCTGGTGGATAGGAGGATGACCATGAGCTGGCAATGTGCTCTTGTGGCCAAGAAGGCAAATGGCATCTTAGGGTGCATTAGAAAGGGAGTGGTTAGTAGGTCAAGAGAGGTTCTCCTCCCCCTCTACTCAGCCTTGGTGAGGCCGCATCTGGAATATTGCGTCCAGTTCTGGGCCCCTCTGTGCAAGAAGGACAGGGAATTGCTTGAAGGAGTCCAGCACAGAGCCACAAAGATGATTAAGGGAGTGGAACATCTCCCTTATGAGGAGAGGCTGAGGGAGCTGGGTCTCTTTAGCTTGGAGAAGAGGAGACTGAGGGGTGACCTCATCAATGTTTACAAATATGTAAAGGGTAGGTGTCAGGATGATGGAGCTAGGCTTTTTTCAGTGATACCCAGTGATAGGACAAGGGGCAATGGGTGTAAACTGGAGCATAGGAAGTTCCACGTTAACATCAGGAAGAACTTCTTTACTGTAAGAGTGACAGAGCACTGGAACAGGTCGCCCAGGGGGGTTGTGGAGTCTCCTACACTGGAGATATTCAAGGCCCGCCTGGACAAGTTCCTGTGTGATGTACTGTAGGTTACCCTGCTCTTCCGGGGGGTTGGACTAGATGATCTTTTGAGGTCCCTTCCAACCGTTGGGATTCTGTGATTCTGTGATTCTGTTAGTATAAATGCTGTGCCAGCACAACAGCATTCAGTTTGACTTTATTCTGCACTTGTGCTCTTCAGCACAGCTTCACTTAAATGAAAATGCCAACTTCATGCTCAGTTTCAGATTTTTTTTTTATGAGTATTCATCCATGATTAGTCCTTGAACTGCTTCTGGAGTTAAAGGAGATCCATATTTCTCAGCCAGGGAATACCATCAACCTTCAGAACAGCGGGACTATGTTTGACAAAGGAGTCCTGCAGCAGTGTAGGTCACCACACTAAGCCGTGGCATATAGTCATCTCTAAGTAAGCTTTTTTTAGGTTCTAGAAGTACAACACAGGTACGCTTGGGCATGACAACTTCCCATTAAGGATAAATGCTTCTTATTATATGTTTTGACTCAATTTCTAGAACATGAACAAAAGTTGTCTAATTTATTTTTTGTGATTCAGCAAGGATTCATTAAAAATTTCTGTACTTTTGGTTACATATATGAGGAAGAATTGCAGGCATCACTGTTGCAATTCTAGTATTGTCGATATTCATGTCTATAGTTTGGGGTCTTTTGCTTTCAGTGTTCTGGCCCATATCTGAGAGATTAACCATCATATGATTTTGTCTGTGCTCTGTCTTGATCATTGACATAGAGAGCCCATCGATCTCTGTGGAGGTTTTCCGTTATATATTCATTTTCAAAGTGATCTGTCAAGATTTCTGTTGTATTATCCAGAGTATTTTATAGCTACCTAATTGGAAAATACTTAGATTTTTTTTCCCATAAGGCTTCATCACTTTTTGAAATAACGGTGAATTGTTAGAACATGGTTTTCCTACTAACATCCAGAATGAGCTGATAAAATCTCACCACACAGACGACATGTTTGGAGCAGATAATATTAAAGCAAAGCATAGTCTGATCTAATTTAAATAAACATTCAAATGTATTTTATTTCCTTGTTATCACCACAGTTCTTTTATAATTAAAGCTATGTTAAATCTATGTTATAATTGATTCTCTGATTGCATTATGGTTCTGTTTTTCTCTAAGTATGACTGCGGACTTCTACAGGCAATATGAGAATTGGAAAATCAAAAAGACTCTCCGAAAGCACTTAAAAATCTTCACAACAAACCTCCTCTGCTGTTAAACCACCATTACCAAATGTTCTGTCATTAAGAAATTGTCTAAATCCCTTTTTTCGCTCTATCAGAGCAGGAGATGTAAGCACTGCGTCTGCTAGAAAAGCAAGATGTGGGTGTTTTGGTGGGCCCTGCATGTGGGAGTTACTTATCCAGTAGTTTTCTGGTTTTTAGAACACTATTTTAAGGTTGAAAAGTTCACCCAGCATATGTTTAGCAACTTGAAATATAGGCATCACATTTTCTCAAACTTTCTTACTTCTATTACGGAAGCTTTCAAAGTATAAAAGCTTCAGATAACTTTTTTCCTCTTGCAACATTCCTGCAACATAGGAGATGAATTTACTTTCTGCCCCACAAATTCTCTCACATTTTTAATGTTCCCATCTGTCACACTGATGCATGTTTTCTGAAGGTCTTTCGTATGCCTCCTCTGTCTTAAGTAGGAAAATATTGAATTGTTTTCTTTGAAAATCCTGCTTTAGGTATTCCTGCTGTTCTATTGCTGAATTATAGATAGTTTATGGATTGTTTTCAGCATCACCACAGGCTGTGATCTTGTTTCATCTCGCAAGTTAATTGTATAGAGATTTATTATTTTATTTATTAAGTGTTCAAAATGTTGTTACTTGGTTACATACGGTATTTGGGTGGTAAATCTGAAATGACAATCTGTATATAGCACTCACTGGAAGCTGATCTCATGCTCAAAACTAGTTTGGTGCTAGTGAAAAAATTAACATATATGATTTATATAGGTAATCGAGATGTATAGTTTACAATGAACTCAATTTTATGTCTTTGTGTGTGTCTATCCAGATTCTCTAGGGCTGCCATTTTCAGAGGAAAAATATAATTGACACCTTGAGTACCATGGCAACTATAAATCTCCTAAAATGCTAGAGGAACAGGATTATTTACCCTACTTTAATAGACATATCCATTTGCCTGCTTGAATAGACTTTTTAGTATTGTTTATGGTTCCTTCACTTTCTTGTTATTATTAACTGCTGCTTAGCATATTGCTATGCTTTGAGTGTTGTTGGCTTTGAGTGACAGATCATAATTTTAAAATGAAGTAATTCTAAAGGTTTTATTTCATTAAACCATATACATTCAAAATAGCAAGGGTTTAAACAGTCTGTTTTACAGTCTTAAGCATGGCCTTTGCATTTTTATTTAGTTCTTAGAATCATAGAATCATAGAATAGTTAGGGTTGGAAAGGACCTCAAGATCATCTAGTTCCAACCCCCCTGCCATGGGGGGTTACATGGTGTCATCTTCTTATGAAACTGTATATTTTATTTACTTCAGGAATCATAGCAGCTTTCAATAAAACTGCTTTAAGCGAAAAATCTAATAGTGTTCTTGTAGGTGAGTCTTCTCTTCAAAATGCTTTTACTCAGTTTACCTATCGAAATCCCTTTAAATCTAATATTCATTTGCATAACCTTGGACAATTTTTTTTTTTAAATTATGCCACAGTAAGCCATGTGATTCCATAGCTTTATACAAACTTTTGAATCACTAAAAAAAGTGATTCAGAAAAACCCTATTGAATCATTAAAACTAAAAAATGTATGTGCTGACAACTCTTGCTTAAGGTGGTAAGATTTTGCATGTGTTAACAAGCCTCTGTTATAAATCCTTGTGTAATGATAACAGTCTTTGACACTTGTCAAGTCTTGCTCTACAATGCTTGCTCTGTATGCTAACATTGTAGTGGAATTTGCATGATTCTTTAATATTACTATGCATATTTGCTAGAGATAGACTTTGCAGATAAAATAAATTGACAACAACAGTGACTTGAATTGCTTGCTCTTGTTCATGAAATGTTTATGACAATAATATTTTTACCAACATGCATTAATGCAATGATTGTAATTCAAATTTGATCTATGTATGAACATTATTTGTCTCCATTTTACCTGAGAATATTTTACACGCATTGTATTTCTAGTATCATACTAATATGAACAGAAATCTGACACTGGTGTCTAGGACTTAGGCCATGATTTGATAAAGATGTTCTGAGACCATGCGCAAGACAGACTGAGACCTAGAGCCATAGAGTCTGTCACACAAATATTATAAGTCATCCAGTCTGACTTTTTCAGGTAATGGCAATCTCATTAATCCAGATAGACACAACATGCTAATAACATTTCAAGTTGATCACTATGACAGGTTTCCTAATTTTTTATGGACATTGTGAAGCAACCTCAGGCTTTTATTATGATCCTTCTGCCTTTGTGAAGCCACAGGCTTTTAATAATGAGATTAGACACAGCTGTTATGAGAGTTCTGATATAATTTTGGGAGCCCTGTGACTGATTCATCTTCAGAACTATTTTTAAAAGACTGCATTTGAGCTGCATTTGTAAGCCATCTGAATCGTATTATTCTTTATGTATTTTGTCTGCTGTATTTTCACTTTTACAAGATAATGATTATTTTTTTTTTTCAAATGTTAAGTTTAGAGAAACTGTTAGACTCATGGTCACTTAAACTGGTTGTTTAAGGTGGTTGACTCAACATAAGTTATGTGTATTCCATGTGTAGTGGGCAAAAGATATTTCTAATAGTGTAGAGGTGACTTTGTAGCTGTGTATTAGGCATTACAAATTGAAGTCATTATGGGAAAGCCAGAGAATGTTTCTGTGTATTTATGGTGAAAGCTGCTTATTCAACAAGCAAGATAATTTAACCAAAGATCTTATTTGTAAGTTATATGAATACACTTTAGCTTCACAAGGTAAAGTCAATTCCCATTGGTTATGTTTCTCTGTGGCACAGAATATTTACCTTTCCTGGTCAAGCAATAGAAAGAGGCAGTGCCTTTTACAAGCAAGTAACACTTCCATCCCTGACAGTGTTCAAGGCCAGATTGGATGGAGTCCTGGGTGACATGGTTTAGTGACATGGCAGTTGGGTTGGAACTAGATGATCTTAGGTCCTTTCCAACCATAACTATTCTGTGATTCTATGATTCTAAGTATCATTGCCTGGGGCCATGCTAGGCTCACTGATGACATGGGTTTTCCATTACGTTTTCAAAAAAATTGGGACATTTCATGAGCTTGATTCTATACTTCATGAATACCTTCAAGCTTAACATAACTATGATAATATTACAAGCAAATTTTTTACTGTCTGAAGAAGATTTTGTCAATAGAGATTAAATATAATTTGACAGAACAGCTGAAAAATGAGAGCTTTTTTCCTTATCAACTACTTATCATTGATGCTGTAGGGCACAGAGAAGTCTTACTAGCAATAGTGAACTTGACAGCCATGATGAGCAGAACAGAGACAAGAGATATTTAAAAAAAAATTAAAACATGTTTGCTTGTTTTGTTGTTTTGATTTGCTTTGTTGTTTTGATTTGTTTTGTATTGTTTTTAAATTAAAAAGTTATACGATAATGGTTAGACTTGATGATCTTAAAAGGTCTTCTCCAACCTAGTTGATTCTATGATCCTATGATTTTCGATTGTCAGTTGCTGTCACCAACAGTCAATGAGACATCAGTAAATGAAATGTCTCTCACTGACTTAGCTTGTTTTCAGAAATATCTTTTTATTTTCTAGTGAAATACTGATATTTTATGCCAATCTAGGGGAGTGTCTTGAGAATCAAGATTCATCCTAAAATGATTATTCAAATGACACATTTTTCTAGCTTACAGCACTTCATGCCTAAAGTGCAGAGAGCAGCTCCTTCTAGGGCAGTGTAGGAAACTAGGTTCTGAAGCTTTCTACAGGAAAAAAAAACAAACACTTGTGAAAGACAATTGAGTGCTTTTCAACAAAAGAAAAGTGACCTGCAGCTAGAAATGAATCTTTTCTGGTGGTCATTGTCAAGCCCTCTGCTTTTAAAAAGACACACAGAGGAAGAGTGTGTACTCTGGTTAAGGTGTTGGATTCTGCAGGGTAGTAGGGATAAGTGGAATGCTTGCAATCTAACTTGAGAAAGACTGATTTTTTGATGTGACTACAGTTAGGCTTGAAAGACAACAGAAAGTTAAGAAATGGCAGCATTTGGTCTTTATGCCAGTCAGAGTTTCATTGCCTTAAGAGCAAAAAGCAGAAGCAACACATTGCTATTCCTGGGTAACTCCACTAATCATAAAATCATAGAATTACATTCCTCATATTTTCTCTCCTAAAGGCCTTAAGGCCTTTGTTCTCACAGCTGAAGCATTATGTTAATCTCTGGTTGGAGGCAGAAAGGGGGATACAGAGAATTATGAATTCTTACATGAAAAACCATCATAGTTTTGTGATCTTTATCAACTGTCATTAAATTACTGTACAACAGAAAAAATAAATGTCCAACATCAGAACTTAGGCATTTTGTTTCCAGAGTAATCTCATTTCTCTCACTAAGTCATTACAGCTGTTTCTGTCCTATTTTTCTGACTATGTTGAGCTGCATTCTCTTTCTCTTGGTGGTAACAAAAATGGGGAATATAATGGCCTTTCTACCCCCATCATGTTGATGCTTAGAATGGTCATCCCTTCTCTGTTCTAGTTACAACTCTCTATACAGAAATTGTTTTTGGAAAGCCAGCTTTCAGCTGTATCTGTGAGGAACAATAACTAGCCTGCAGTGGTTGCTAACAGGAAGGTAAATACCATACCATATTATAAATTTTGTGCCTTACTGATTGTAGTGACACTATGCTTGAATATTTGGCATTATTTAAAGAGAAAGTATTGAAAAAAGGGTCATGATGGGGTATAAAATCCTCTTGCTGTTAGTATCTGGGAGTATTATATTGGCCTAGTGAGTGGGATGAATATTCTGGAAACCTTGAAGATATGGACAGAAGGGAATGCAAGCAAAGACTCAGAGATACTGAAATAAATATTTATAATGCAAGCATAAACCATTTAAGTTCTTTTCCTGATTATTTTACCAACTGTGCCTGTTAAATTATAGCACAATATTTGGATTTGTTCAGCTCTCCATAATTTAATATTTAGAAGATGCATAGTGTTAAAGCAATAAAAGATTAATTTGAGAAGAGAATTTTAATATTAAATTAACACATAAAATACTATTGCTTTTATTATGTTGCCAGTATTTACTTCTGAGATAATATTTAAAGACTCAAGCTAGTCACAAATCAAAAGAAAATTACATTAAAAATTTTAGAAATAAAAACCTATGCTTTCTATTAGTGGTGTCAAGCTCAACACTTATTACGAAGTTGCTAATGATATTTTTGGAATTTTGGAGGGAAGTTACAGTGTGAATTTAACTTATACTATGGAACAATAGATTCCAATTTGCATTGGAATAATTTTCATATTAAATAAACAACAATATTCTGTTAAACTTTTAGACAACAGTCTACTTACCACCTGTGAAATGTACTGTGTTACAAAGTTTAATGAACTATGAATAATCAGTAATAAAAGACCTGACACATCCAGTTGTGGTATGTCTCACAGGACAAAAAGGAGATGATAAATAAAATGTTATGATATTCATCTGAATTGCATAATATATAGAATAACTGCAGTCACAATGAGAAGCAGGTGTTAAAAAATCATCACAAGATCTTTCTTTTGCTTCAGTGCAGAAAAGGAAAGATTTTAAAAAAGAGAAAAACTTTCACATTCAAGTCCAATACACACACAGACTTTCAGCTGGTCCAGTTCCATCAACAGTTCAAGCTTAATTTTTCTACTGTAAGCCAATGCAGTTGATCAGGTTTTCATAGGCCTGGAACACCTCTCCTGGGAAGACAGGCTGAGAGAGTTGGGGTTGTTCAATCTGGAGAACAGAAGCCTCAGGGGAGACCTTATAACAGTCTTCTGATACCTGAAAGAGGACTGCAAAAAATCTGGAGAGGGACATTTTAAAAAGGCAGGAAGGGATAGGACAAGGGGGAATGGCTGTAAGGTGAAAGAGGGTAGATTTACATTAGATACTGGAAAGAAATTATTTACTATGAGGGTGGTGAGACAGGTTGCCCAGAGAAGCTGTGGGTGCCCCATACCTGGAAGTGTTCAAGGTCAGGTTGAATAGGTCTTGGAGCAACCTGGTATAGTGGAAGGTGTCCTTGGCAGGGGGGTTGGAACTGAATGAACTTTAAAGTTGCTTCCAACCCAAATCATAGAATCATAGAATAGTTAAGGTTGGAAAAGACCTCAAGAACATCTAGTTCCAACCCGCCTGCCATGGGCAGGGACACCTCACAGTAAGCCATCTCACCCAAGGCTTCATTCAACCTGGCCTTGAACACTGCCAGGGATGGAGCACTCACAACCTCCCTGGGCAACCCATTCCAGTGCCTCACCACCCTAACAGGAAAGAATTTCCTCTTTATATCCAATCTAAACTTCCCCTGTTTAAGTTTTAACCCATTACCCCTTGTCCTGTCACTACAGTCCCTGACGAAGAGTCCCTCTCCAGCATCCCTATAGGCCCCCTTCAGATACTGGAAGGCTGCTATGAGGTCTCCACGCAGCCTTCTCTTCTCCAGGCTGAACAGCCCCAACTTCCTCAGCCTGTCTTCATACGGGAGGTGTTCCAGTCCCCTGATCATCCTCGCGGCCTTTCTCTGGACTTGTTCCAGCAGTTCCATGTCCTTTTTATGTTGAGGACACCAGAACTGCGCATAATACTCCAGGTGAGGTCTCACAAGAGCAGAGTAGAGGGGCAGGATCACCTCCTTCGACCTGCTGGTCATGCTCCTTTTGATGCAGCCCAGGATACGGTTGGCTTTCTGGGCTGCGAGCGCACACTGAAGCCGGCTCATGTTCATTTTCTCATCGACCAGCACCCCCAAGTCCTTCTCCGCAGGGCTGCTCTGAATCTTCTCTTTACCCAATCTGTAGCTGTGCCTGGGATTGCTCCGAGCCAGGTGTAGGACCTTGCACTTGTCATGGTTGAACTTCATAAGGTTGGCATCAGCCCACCTCACAAGCGTGTCAAGGTCCCTCTGGATGGCATCCTTTCCCTCCAGTGTATCAACCGGACCACACAGCTTCGTGCCATCGGCAAACTTGCTGAGGGTGCACTCAATCCCACTGTCCATGTCAGCGATGAAGATGTTAAACAAGACCGGTCCCAACACCGATCCCTGAGGGACACCCCTCGTCAATTGCTGAGGTGAGTAGCTCGACAAAGGACACCTTTAACACTGGAGCTGGGGAGAGATCAGCGGCCAGGAGCCTCAACTCAGAGCAGCCAGAGCTACCGAGGGAGCCTCAAGTCCTCAACAGGACCTGCCCAGGAGCCGGCAGCTCCACTGACGTGAGCAGCTTACTCACAGGGGGTGGAGCCAGGAGCAGCGGCACCAACCCTGAGTAGTTAGAAACCTGCCCCAGGGAGCGCGAGCCACCAGGAGTGGGCAAACAGAGCGGGACGAGGCAGTTCACGCGGGCAGGCGAGCAGGATGGTGAGCACCTGTCGTATGGCCAGGCCCTGCTCTGGGAGCTCTGCTCTGGCTGCCCCGGCAGATGAGAGGGGAGGCTGCAGTGCAGAGCTCGGGGTGTAGAGGGTGCCTGCACTGGTCTGGTGAGGGAAAGGAGCACGATGGGCAGGGCTGCGCTCGGTGCTCCCTGGTGGAGGTCCTCCTGCAGCAGGGGCTGAGGTGCGGAATGCTATTAGCGGGCTGAAAGATGTCAGGGTAGCTGAGAGGAAGCAGGGCTGCTTGCTCCAGCCCCATACTGTGCGGGGGCCTCAAGCTTCCCCTCCAGCTCATGAAGAAAAGAAGGAGGCCACCAACCCGGGAAATTGGGAATTAGTGACAAAGAAAAATAACAAAAGAAGGAGGAAAAGGACAATTAAAGGCAAGGGGCTTCCTCCCAGATCTGTTGTCCCCACACAGAACCACTTTGCTGTCCTGCAGGAGACTAACGAGGAAACGCACTTGCACCACAAACAGCCAGATTATGCACGGGTTAAGATCTCTACTGGCGCTACAAAGAAAAAGCGGCGGGTAGTAGTAGTAGGGGACTCGACTTTGAAAGGGACGGAAGCACTCGTCTGTCGGCCTGACCCTGTCTCGAGGGAGGTGTGCTGCCTACCAGGGGCATGGATCAGGGATGTTACAGAGAGGCTGCCTGCTCTAGTAAGTTCCATGGACTATTACCCGCTCCTGGTGATCCATGTGGGCGCTAGGGATATAGGTAGTAGTAGACTGGGGACCATAAAGAAAGACTACAGAGCCCTGGGAGAGGTGGTTAGGGGCTCCGGTGCTCAGATAGTCTTTTCGTCAATTCTCCAGGACACAGGGGAGGACCAAGAAAAAGCTAGGAGGATTGGCCAGGTTAATAAATGGTTAAAATGGTGGTGTCATAGTCAGGGGTTTGGGTGTCTTGAACATGGGACTGAAGTTAGTAGGCCAGGTCTACTGGGGGCTGGTGGAGCTGCTCTGGTAAAGAAGGGGAAGAACAGTTTTGGTAGGAGGCTTGCCAGACTGCTCAAGGAGGCTTTAAACTAGATGTGTTGGGGGAGGGGGGCATCATTCCATCCCAACACACCCAGTCAGTTGCCAACACCTATAATAAATCATTCTATGATTCTTGATTCCAAGATATGTTTTGACATATCTTCCAGGGGGCTTTATTCCATGATCTCACCATGGAGGTGAGGCTGACAGGTCAGTAATTCCCAGGGTCCTCTTTATTACTTTTTTTGAAAATTGGGGTGATATTCGCCTTTCTCCAATTAGTGGGGACTTTGCCAAACTGCCATAACTTTTCAAATATGATCCAGAGTGTCTGAGTGACTACATCAGTCAAATCCCTTAGGACCCTGGGATGCATCTTGTCAGGTCCCATGGACTTATGTATGTTCAAGTTCTTCAGGTGTCTTGAGAATCATATTCTCTTAGGCCGGGAGGGACTACGATCCACCGGCTGCTGCTTTATGGTTCTGGGGCTGGAAAGTGGGAAGAGTGATTATCACTGAAAACTGAAGCAAAAACTCCAACAGTTGAATACCTCTCCATGATTGTTGTTACTAGTTCTCCTCTCTTATTTACTGGAGGGGTGATTTTTCTTTAACATTACATTCTGATTAATGTTCTTGTAGAAGCCCTTCTTATTGTTCTAAATATCCTTTGTCAAATTAAACTCCAACTCTGCCTTGCCTTTTCTGATCCCACCCCTACACATCTGGGTAGTGTCTCTAAATTATTCCCAAGATACATGCCCCTGGTTCTACTGCCTGTGCATTTCCTTCTTGCACTTAATTTGACAAGGAGGTAGTCACTTGGCGATCCTGGTCTACTACCACCCTTTCCTGATTTTTGACACATGGGAACCGAGAACTCATACACTCTAGAAAAAAATGTCTTTAAAGAGTTCCCAGGTTTGTTCAGCAACTTTATCCCACAGGGCAGTGTCGTAGTTTAAGCCCAGCCGGTAACTCAGAACCACGCAGCAACTTGCCCACTCCCTGCTTTTTTCCTGCCCCTGCTCCCAAAAGGATGGGGAGGAGAACCGAGAGAATGTAACTGCCATGGGTTGAGATAAGAAGAGTCCAGTAACTAAGGTGTAACACAAAACCGTTACTGCTACCACCAATAATAATAATGATACGGGAAATAACAAGGGGAGAGAATACAATTGCTCACCACCAGCTGACTGATACCCAGCCCGACCCGAGCAGCAATCTGAGCCTTCCAGATAACTCCTCCCAGTTTACATACTGGGCATGGCATTCTGTGGTATGGAATACCCCTTTGACTAGTTTGGGTCAGGTGTCCTGTTCCAGCTTCCTTCATGCTTCTTGTGCCCCTCCTCACTGGCAAAGCATGAGAAGACTGAAAAGTCCTTGATTGGAGTAAATATTACTTAGAAACAACTCAAAACATTGTTGTGTTATCAGAGTTGTTTTCAGGTTAAAGGTGAAAAAAAAGAACTGCACCAGATACTAAGAAGGAGAAAAATGACTGCTCCTGCTGAACCCAGGACAGGGCAGTTTTCCAGAGGTTTCCATCCACTAATTCCTTAAACAACTGAAAGTTTGGTTTCCTAAAATTCAGGGTCTTGACTTTACTCTTTGCCTGGTCCATATGCATCAAGATCGTGAATTCTACCAGGACATGATCACTGCAGCCCAGGTTGCCACCAATCTTGGCCTCTAATTCCTTCATGCCCATTGGTGGCCAGCAGATCTAGTAGTGCTTCTCCTCTGATTGGGCTATCACCTAAAGAAATTATCCTCGATGTAATCCAGCAGTCTGCTGTACTATTTACAGTTCACTGTGCTGCTTTTCCAGCAGATATAAGGGTGCCTGAAGTCCCATAGCAGGATCAGGGCCTGCAAATGTGATGCTTCCCATAGATGAAGTAAGAACACTCTATCAACAGACTTCCCATGATCAGGCAGCCTTTAGTAAACACCAACTACAACGTTTTTTTTGTCTGCTTGGCTTCTAATTTATATCCATAGCTTTGAACCTGTTCATGGCCTGTCTACTGTAGCTTCTGTACTAGGTGATATTACTGTCCTGAATAACTCCCAAACATCACATACCACATCCTCACAATAAATTATAAATGTTTTTAATTCTCTGCATGCCATTTTAAAGTATTTTGCATCAGTATTAAGAAAAATTTCACTGTTATCAACCATTCATAACTATACTGAAAAATCAAAAAAAATCAAAACCCCAAAATAACACAATTCTCTCTTTTTTTTTTTTTTGTAAGTCCAGAGAATTCTGCAAATGTAACAAATTGAAATACAGTATTCCAGACTAGACACCAGACTATCTTCAGTCATATCAAATTAAAGGTTTGTCTAAATAGTTTATAGATGAGTTTTGGAGCTTTAATTAATTTTATAAGAGATGTCTCTCCTGAATACTGACTGCATTGCTTAGTAACATGCAGACATTCTGCATTCACGTTTGTCATTTTTGGTACACTCTTAGAGATGTGATGAAGAATGCTCACCAAAAAAAATTTAAATTCTCTGAAGATTTCTAGTCAAAGGCATCTCCTTATTCTTCCTGTGTGTTTCCATGTCATGAATAAGCATATAGGATAAAAAAAAGGTTTTGTGTTAGAGTCACGTCTAAATATTAAAGCAGGTGTTGCTGAGATGATTTAAAAGAAATCACACTAAAACTGAACTTCCACATTATTAGAAGTTTTTGGAAGTTTGCTGTACCATTGGACTTTCAAAACTGACATTAAAATATACAGTTGTGGCCAAAGTAAAAGAAAATGCTTTTATTTTTTATCAGCTATATCTTGGTAGTAAAAATTATTAATGTAACACATCAAAAAGTAGCTACCACCTCACAGAGCACAGAATAAACAACTTCTGCAATAGTTTGGAGATTTCTCAGAGGGAAAAATTCTGGAGTCTGTGAGAGCTCAGCGTGCATGGATTCTGTAAGATTGTTTGTTCTAATTGGAGAAAAAAAAAAAAAAAAGGTGAAGTTTCACAGCTATGCCAGCTAACATGGTGCTTTATTAAGATCTTAATTCATTGTATTCTGCCTCCAGTAGTGTTCTTAACTGTTTTACTTGCTGTAGCTTCTGTATAGACCATAGTGCTCAAAGCCCAGTATTATCTATCAGCCAAAGTCGCCTTCAAGGCATGGATAAATTTTCACCCATGTAGCATTAACCAGGCAGTTCCCACAATTTATAACTGCTCTCACATGCCCTGAGGCAGTTGAGGACAGGGGAATGTGATGGACTGAGCTGTAGTAATGAAAGAAGAAAGAAACCTTCCTTTCAGGGTTTCTGCCACCCCTGTATCTTCCTCATGTCCTATATCTGTGCTGACACCTTCCAGTCCTCCCACATCATACTCCTATTTGTCTGTCCCAAAGTCAGCAGGACCAGGGTATAGGAAATGAGCTCTCCTCAGTGGAGTTCATTCATAGAGCCCTGCTTTTCTCTCCTGTGATGTATAAATACAGTGAAACAGAGGTCTCGGCCACCTTTATGTTCAAACTATGAAAGAATTTAGACAGGCTTGTGAAGAATTCAGTTTTAAAGAGTGACGTTCTGTTTTCAGCTATCCTGGAGTCTGCATAGCTTATCTGAATGATAAATTATTAAAAACCTGCTGAAAAGGACAATATACAAGTAGTTCACATTTGTGCAGCACACATAACAGTAATGCAAAAAGCCATTCAGCAATCCTGTATTTTAAAATTTAAAATATGGACGGTTGTAAAAATTTAGCACCTGATGCTTCTTGAGTTCTTGCTGAGACTTTAGATGCAAATTGCTTTTGTGTCAAAGAAAACACAAGCAAAACGGAAAAGGACATGGACATGGTTTTGCTTTTGAAGCCAGTTTTACGTGGAAGAATAATGGTATATGGAAGCAGTCTCCCAGTAGCTTGTTTCTGTGCCTGATCTATGAGTTTATGCTTCCTCTTAATCTGGTTATCAGAATTTTTTCCTTACTCTTACCCTTAACACGACCTCTGAGGTTCTATCAAGCACATACTGAAATTTATTTTAATTATTACAGCGTAATATGGTACAGAGGAGAACATTTTGAGGAGCTGTGGATAAATCCTTCTTTGTTCCTATGAAAGAATACGGTAGTCTGCTTCATTTAATACACTCTGCTTTTCAATAACAGCCTTTTTAAGGCATGTAATTAAGATTAGTGACTAGCTTTTCCTGAAGAAGAAAAAGTAAACTGCACATATATTTGCAGAAAGGGGCAACAAAAAAAGATTTTATTGCCTGGTCTTTTTCTAATTGCAACATTTTATGGGGTTTTGTGTGTTAATATATGGTGTGCTTTCTGTTTCTTCAACATCAACTGTTTTAGAACCCTGCCACAGCAATGGCTGATATGGAAAATGGTAGCATAAGTGAAAACTAAAATAAGGACTACTTTTTTTTTGTTCTGAAACAAAGTTAAAGATATAAGTAAAATAGATAAAAAAAATTAAATCCCCTGATTCCATCGTAAAAGCTTTTATTTTTCATATGTACCTCAAATCTAGACGTTTCACTGGCTGTAGAAACAACGGTCTCATGAATAAGAAGCTTTTTAAAGAGTTCAGTTCCAGGTGAGTCATAGCTCTGAATCATGCAAAATTATAGTGTCAAATAGCTTTCCTCCTACAGCATACATTGGAAAAAAAAGAGAATAAAGAAAGACTATCAACCTTCTCATTTTACTGCATTTGCATATCAGGAAAACAGTAATATCCTGTTACAGTTTTCCTGCCTGTAAGTCTGTAGAAATCCCATAAATGAGATTACTGCTTTTAATCTATGTTAGCAGAAGGCCTAAAGAAAATAGATAAAGAAGAGTCCTTAAAAAAAATTTTGGTTTCTCTCCTCAGTATTTAAGGGAAATGCTCCCCAAACAGCTGTTAGCTAAGAGGAATCCCGGAGATCAAAAGGAACCCCAAAGATGAAACTTAAAAAGCTGATTAGCTGTTGTATAGAATCATAGAATGGTTAGGGCTGGAGAGGACCTTAAGATCATCTAGTTCCACTCCCGATGTCTTGAGCAGTGATTCCTCACCCTAGATCATATCGCTCAATGCTCTGTCCAGTCTGGCCTTGAGCACTGCAGGTATAATAGTCACAAAGATTCTGGGATATCTAAACATCTCAAATGACTTTTGTTGTAGTTTCAGCTGTGGCAGAGTTGTTTTTCTTCATGGTGCAGTGCTGTGTTTTGACTTTAGCATGAGAATAATGCTGGTAGCACTCCAGTGTTTCAGTTGTTCCTAAGTAACACCCTTATCAAGGATTGAAAAGTCTTTCAGTCTCTCATGCTCTGCCAGTGAGAAGGAACACAAGAACTCAGGAGGGAGCAGAGACAGGACACCTAACCCAAACCAGCCAAATGGGTATTCCATACCACAGCACATCATGCCCAGTATATAGACTGGGGGAGTTACCTGGAAGGAACAGATCACTGCTCGGGTCAGAAGGTACTCATGAGAAAGTGCTCCAGCCACACCACCCAAGTTGCAGAAGACAAGAGCAGGGACTGGGAGAACGAGGAACCACCCACTGAAGGAAAATATCAGGTTCAAGACCATCTAAGGAACTTGAGGGTGCATAAGTCTATGAGACCTGCTGAGATGCATCCAGGGGTTCTAAGGGAACTGGCAGATGAAGTCGCCAAACCATTATCTATCATATTTGAGAAATCATGGCAGTCTGGTGAAGTTCGCATTGACTGGAAAAGGAGAAACATAACCCCCATTTTTAAGAAGCAGAAAAAAAAAGGCTTGTGAAGCTACTTGCCAATCAGCCTCACCTCTGTGCCTGGCAAGATCGTGGAGCAGATCCTCCTAGAAACTATTATAAGGCACATGGGGAATAGGGAGGTGACCGGATTCTCTCCCCCATCATGAAGCAGTGAGTGACCTGCTGCATGGTGCTTAATTGCTGGCTGGGGCTGGGGTCAAACCGTGACAGTAGTCTCACCTAAACATACAATACAGACTGACATCCATTACACTAAAGGTATTAAATTCTGTTTTTTGCCTGGAACTCTCTACACATCAGTGATCCTGTATGGAGTTAAAAGCTGTAGTCCAATTTCTTTGACCTCGGATTTTTAAGGAACAAATGAGTCTATGACATCAATTTAAGCTACTATTTACAAAAACAAGTAACGAGTAGAAAGTATTGCTTACAGCTGGGGTCTGAGGGGGAATTTTTTTTTTTGAGAAAACCAATGAAATTTTAATGAGATAAACATATGTAACTGAACTCATCATTTAAAGCAGCTAAAGTCAGAGACACATTTTGTTACACAGTAATCAGGACAAATTGTCTCCAAAATTATCTGAATCCAGTGAAGTCTTTGAAGATGTTGATTTAAATCCACTAGAAGATAAAAAGGGAAGATTAATATTTACTGCTTGAAGTTTCCTTATTTTTTCACGTAAGAAGAAAGCAATGTGACATTTTATTCTTGTTTGGATACCTCTTAAATGAGGAATGAGAGATACCAAGAAAAGAACAAAAAGAATGGAAAGGAGTGGCTGCGGAAATCAGAAAATATTTACTTCACCACCTAGAGCCTCTGATTACATGCCTCTGTGAAAAGGCAGCAGAGTGAAGCAGGATTCCCTGATAAATGGTTTGAAATTTGGGTCCCTAGCAATGTCTATTTGCTAATTCTGGAGCAATGTATGATCATAAGTAGCTTATAAAATTGCATACGGTTTTCATAATTTCTAAAATAACAGAACGAATAAGAACTGCAACACATTAGAATGTTCTGTAACAAGTTGTATTACTTAATCTCATGGGTTTTGTTATTGACCACATACCTTTTAATAGACTTTTTCATTGTAGTATGTCTACTTTGTCATTTAAATATGCCTAAGCAGTCTTCAAATGAAAGTAACAATCTTCTTTATTGAGCATTTTTCAAAGTGGAGAAAGACAACTGCCAATCTCAGGGAAAGGTTGGGTGTTTTTGAGAACAAATTTCTACCATTAAAAAATAAAAGCAGTAGCTTTTTCTTAGATTTTCACAATTTTGTCTTTCTCTTTCGCTGAGTATGTTGCTTTTTATTACTAAAAACTCACAGGGTTTTAAGTTTGTATGCTCTTCGCTTTTGGATAAAAGGTTCTGTAGTGATATGACAAGGGGTAATGGGTTCAAACTAAAACAGGGGAAGTTCAAGTTAGATATAATGAAGAAGTTCTTTACTGTGGGAGTGGTGAGGCGCTGGAATGGGTTGAACAAGTAAGTTGTGAACGCTTCATCTCTGGCAGTGTTCAGGGTCAGGTTGAACAGAGCCTAGCGCAACATGGTCTACTTTGAGGCATCCCTGCCCATAGCAAGAGGGTTGGAACTAGATGATCTTAAGGTCTTTTCCAACCTGAATTATTCCATGATTCTCTGATTCTATGGTATAGCATTTCATATTCTGGACTGAAAACAGGAGACAAATAAAACAAAATATAAGAAAAAGAGAAAAGAGAATCAGTAGATGTGTGTGTACATACATACGTGCATTCAGCACTCAAGAGCATAACCTTTCAAACGTGAAGGTTTTCTTCTTTCCTTCTTTTTACAAGGAACTGTATCAGAAAAAGGCTGTTTTGAAGCTGTTGAAGAGAGATTATCCCACCGCCATTTTCTCTGATAAGGAAAAACCAGTATTTGTAGATAAGTTTGAAACTGAAGCTACCTTCTTTTTTAATTATGACCCTTGTAGGAGGGACTCACCGAACCCATGATGGACTATACAATGCCTGAGGATGTAAAACATATGCCCAGGGGGAGAAAAAAAAATGTTAAAAGCCATGCCCGGGTTAACAAATACAATTTCAAATGCACAATATTTCAGCTGGCATTTACCAAAGTATTTGCAAAGAGGGAAGATGAGATATTTTAAAGACATGTCCCCAAGGCTTCAACACAAAGGGTTGTTTTGTTTTTGTTTTTTATGATATACTAGGTATAACATGCTTTGACAACCTGAAAGCCTTCAGTTGCCATGTAGCTTTATCCCAAATGTTACTTTGACACTTCCCTGGAATTTTTGAGATGTGATCTGAAAGGAATTGCATTTAACCAAACTATCATAATAATGCTGAGTTTGCTTCATTGTCAAAACTACTTGTTTAAAGGAAAACAAAAGCATGTGATGTGTTTACTGTCATTTACTGAAACATGTTACTTAAGGCCTTAATTCCATAACATATTGAAAGATATGGCTTTGAGTTTCAAGCCATGTGAGACAAGAATGGAGACCTGAAGGATTAAAATCAATTACATGCTTAAATGCTCTTCAGGATCAGAGCCAGCATGGTTAGCACTCAGCATCATTCTACAGACAGGTAATTACGTATTGCCTTTGCAAGGTTTGTACTGTTGCATTTTCTTACAAGGCACATTTGACTGTTCTGTGTATCTCTGTCTGATGTGGTTTAGGAAATAATGAAAGCCTCTTTCCAGGTCATTCAACTTGACTACACACTGTTGTGTGGTCATGAAAGCATTTTGTTCTATTTTTCTGAACTGGCTTTAGAAGTTTTTCTGACATTGACTCTCTTGCCAGACTAGATTATTTTTCCTCTGGCACTCCTCTCCTTTTTATACTATCTCATTGTTAGTTAAAAAAGATAGACTGAAGAATTTAATACACCAGGTTATGCTGTGTAACTTGGAACTACCTAATTTTCTAGCAAAATCACATCCACTTTGGGGAAATAAGTATTTTAAGTTTATGACAGTTTCCTTATTAAATTTATGAGAACTCTCTTTATTGCACAATTTTCCACCTGTACCTATTAAAAAATTATTTCTGCAGTTTATTGTTTGCTTCAAAAGGGATGGATACATATTAAAACTTTTATTTAAATTAAATACATCATTACTATAATCCAGAGCACATACCGTTTAATATCGGAATAATGTTAGAATAGGAACAGTTTACCTCAGCTTAGACTTGTTGAAGTTTGGAGTTTTTATATAAACTAGCCTTCTAAACTTCTTCGGTAGTGATTTTTGTCTGTAGTGTTCCTCTGCTGTGCAATTCCTCTCATCTCTCTAAGAAACTTTTGTTCAGACTGTGTGAGTCATATTCTGTACATTCCTGTCTCATATCACTAATTTTCGAGGAAACTTGATTATTAAATTACATTAATATCGTCTAGTCAGCTAACACTAAATGAGCTGAGTCATGCCAACAGTTCATACCATACCTATATTTTGATAATCAGCATTTGATATTCAGCATTTAGTACCTTTTAATGAAAGATTTTGTGCTTTTCTATTTCACTTTTGGATTTCTTTTATACTTGACAAGTTTCAGCAGTTGTAGAAAAGACAGCTGAAAGCAAATTAGGTGTGGTGCAGGGACCTGTACCATAGGCCAGTCATCTGTCTGACATCTCTCACCAGGGGTTAACATGTGCCTTCCCTCTCATGGGATGCTGCAATGCACTCACTGCCAAAGTGAAGGCAGGACTGGTCTCTCAGGGACAGAGAGAGAAGCTTCATTAATCATTCTTCCGTGGCAAGTTCAGATGTGTTTTCAAGCCCTACTGCATTATAGAATCATAGTTAGGGTTGGAAAGGACTTCAAGATCATCTAGTTCCAACCCCCCTGCCATGAGCAGGGACACCTCACACTAAACCATGCCACCTAAGGCTCTGTCCAACCTGGCCTTGAACACCGCCAGGGATGGAGCATTCACAACTTCCCTGGGCAACCCTTTCTGGTGCCTCACCACCATCACATTAAAGAACTTCTTCCTTATATCCAATCTAAACTTTCCCTGTTTAAGTTTTAACCCATTACCCCTTGTCCTATCACTACAGTCCCTAATGAAGAGCCCCTCTCCAGCGTCCTTGTAGGCCCCTTTCAGATACTGGAAGGTTGCTATGAGGTCTCCACGCAGCCTTCTCTTCTCCAGGCTGAAAAGCCCCAACTTTCTCAGCCTGTCTTCATACGAGAGGTGCTCCAGTCCCCTATCATCCTCGTGGCTCTCCTCTGGACTTGTTCCAACAGTTCCATGTCCTTTTTATGTTGAGGACACCAGAACTGCACACAATACTCCAGGTGAGGTCTCACAAGAGCAGAGTAGAGGGGCAGGATCACCTCCTTTGACCTGTTGGTCATGCTCCTTTTGATGCAGCCCGGGATACGGTTGGCTTTCTGGGCTGCAAGAACACACTGCCGGCCCATGTTCATTTTCTCATCGACCAGCACCCCCAAGTCCTTCTCCGCAGGGCTGCTCTGAATCTTTTCTCTGCCCAACCTGTGGCTGTGCCTGGGATTGCTCTGACCCAGGTGTAGGACCTTGCACTTGTCATGGTTGAACTTCATAAGGTTGGCATCAGCCCACCTCACAAGCGTGTCAAGGTCCCTCTGGATGGCATCCCTTCCCTCCAGCATAACAACCGGACCACACATCTTGGTGTCATCAGCTAACTTGCTGAGGGCGCACTCAATAACACTGTCCATGTCAGCGACGAAGATTTTAAACAAGACCGGTCCCAACACCGGTCCCTGAGGGACACCACTCATTACCGGTCTGCAGCTGGACATTGAGCCATTGACCACAACTCTTTGTTTGCGGACATCAAGCCAGTTCTTTATCTACAAAGTGGTCCACCTATCAAATTGATGTCTCTCCAATTCAGAGACAAGGGTGTCGTGTGGGACAGTGGCGAACTCTTTGCACACATCCAGGTAGATGATGTCAGCTGCTCTACCCTTGTCCATCAGTTCTGTAGCCCCATCATAGAAGGATACCACATTGGTCAGGCAGGCATTCCCCTTCGTGAAGCCATGCTGGCTGTCACCAAGCACCTTGTTGCTTTTCATGTGCCTTAGCATGCCATCCAGGATAATCTGCTCCAATATTTTGCCAGGCACAGAGGTGAGACTGACCGGTCTGTAATTCCCCGGGTCTTCCATTTTCCCCTTCTTGAAAACGGGGGTTATATTTCCCTTTTTCCAGTCATCGGGAACTTCACCTGACTGCCATGATTTTTCAAATATGATGGCCAGTGGCTTAGCAACTTCATTCACCAGCTCCTTCAGGACCCGTGGATGGATTTCATCAGGTCCCATGGACTTGTGCAAGTTCAGCTTCTTAAGATGGTGTCAAACCACTGGGCCCAAGGTCTTCATTCTCACAGTCCCTGCGTCTTTCTTCCAAGACTTGGGTAGTGTGGTCAGAGCTTTTGCCAGTGAAGACTGAGGCAAAGAAGTCATTCAGAACCTCAGCCTTCTCCAAATCCTGTGTAGCCAGTTCTCCTGAAAGCTTCCTCAGGGGGCCTACATTGTCCCTAGTTTTTTTTTTTATTCGCTACATACCTATAGAATCCCTTCCTGTTGTCCTTAACATCCCTAGCCAAGTTTAATTCTAACTGGGCCTTAGTTTTCCTAACCTGGTCTCTGGCTTCCCGGACAACATCCCTATATTCTCCCCAGGCCACCTGTCATTGCTTCCACTCTTTATAAGCCTCTTTTTTCCTTTGAATTTTCCTCAGCAGCTCTTTATCCATCCAAGGAGGTCTCCTGGCCCTCCTGCCGCACTTCCTTCTAGTTGGGATGCAACACTCCTGAGCTTGCAGATCCTTGAATATCAACCAACAGTGTTGTGCCCCCCTGCCCTCCAGGGCTATATCCCATGGAACCTTACTAAGCAGGCTCCTGAAGAGGCCAAAGTCTGCTCTTTTGAAGTCCAGGGCAGTGAGCTTGCTACATGCTCTTCTCACTCTCCTGGGGATCTCAAATTCTACCATCTCGTGATCGCTGCAACCAAGGCTGCCCTGGAGCATCACATTTCCAACCAGCCCCTCCCTGTTGGAGAGCACGAGGTCAAGCATGGCACCTCTCCTTGTCGGCTCCTTCATGACTTGCAGAAAGAAGTTGTCTTCCACACAACTGAGGAACCTCCTGGACTGCTTGTGCAGGGCCATACCGGCCCTCCAACAGATATCAGGGTGGTGAAGTCTCCCATGAGAAGAAAGGATCTCTTGGGATTACTCGTTACCTGTAGTAAATACAGTGGTATAAAGAAGTACTTCCAAACAGTGTATTATATATTAATCCAAAAGTTCATATCAGTGTGCAAATGGATTAAAAAAAAAAAAAAAAAATTACCATAAGCATATTGCCATATCCAACAGCTTAAATATGTATTTTTTATACTCTATGTCTCACTATCAGGTGACAGCTTTTAAGTAGTAATCACTGTCTCTTTTCTAAACATCCCCTCAGTCTTATAAGAAATTAGTTTTGCAGTATTTTCCTGTTCTAGTTTCCAGTTTCCTTAAGGTCACAGGTTATGACTTCTCCCCCTCAAAATCATTCAAACTCTAGTGAAACAAAATAACAATTATTTACACAGTAGTGATCTCAAGTTTCTCATACAGTTGCTTTCCATATGCTAACTACTCTACATTGTAACTTCTCTAGGAATTATGTATAGACATAATTTTTTTTTTTTACAATGTTTGTTTGCTTCTTATTAATGGTACCTCAAATATCTTAGTGTTTCCCCAAATACGATTTGTTTAAATTTCCAGTGCAATACAGCAAAATTCTTGAGAACTCAGAGAAAACTAATCCAATAAATTACTTTAGTACAGTCTACTAAAAAAGGACTTTTCTAGGTTGAGTAGTTAAAGTACAAGAAACGTATATAACAGCAAAATATAACTATACATATGATTTGATGTTCCACTGGATACAGTTTTCATTGCATATGTTAATCTATTATTTTAGATCAAATCACATAATTTTATGTTATTCCATATTTTATAACATCTTTTATGAAATGCATATTATAACAGGTTACATATTATACATAAAGTCTGGAGACCTCTTCTGTTTTACAAAGATCCAGGGTGTCAGAAACAAAGGTTTAGACTGTTCATTATTTTCTGAAATTACTACAATCTGTAAATATCTTCCTGGCATAAATATATTAAGTATTTAATCAAGTATTTTGATTCCAATCTCTTCTGTCATTATGGAACAAGACAGTCACCTTCATCTGATAGTGGCAAGGAATGACAGGTAAAACACCTTGAACTAGGAACAAGGCATTTTATGTAGCTGCAAGTCCAGCTTCAAAATGTCTGGCCTTTCTTTTAAAGTATATTAGATTACATGATGATATCTATTCTGCTGTCTGCTGCCTCCCTAAAGAATGTTATGCTTTATTGGTCTTCAAATATGCTTCTTCCTTCTACTAAATAGTTGTATCTGAGTTTATTTTTTTCTCAGACACAGTAACTTGCATTTTCAAAGGTTGAATGAATCCCTTTCGGTTACTTACAGACATTTTAGAATTAAAAACCATCTATCTTGTCAATTTGTGACATACTCACTGGTGTCTGTAATGCCTTCCATTTTGTACTGGTTTAGAATGTAACCTGTTTGTATTTAGCTTTTCATTCACATCATTATTAAAATAATAATTTACATCAAATTATACAGAGGATGTTAAATGACCACCAAAACCAGAGAGCATTTGCCTTCCTCAGTGATGCTGTTAGTAATCATACCTTTCATTTTTCAGAGTCTCCACTTGTGAGTTTCTTTAGATTTTCTTTTAGCAAAACTAAAATACACAATAGTGAAATAACTAAAGGTGGTGATAAAGGGCATTTATCTAGGTTTGAGCCACAAAATCAGAATGTCTGCCTCAGTTTTGGTAGTGATGAAGTTTTGCTTTATAGCCTTAAAATAATTACCTAAATACATATGGAAAATAGAATAGAAGTGCTAGAGAGAAGGGTTACTCCTGGGTTCACCCTGCATTATAAATTTCAGCTACAGTTTTTCAGCCCATTATAGACTATGCACAGGTTGACATTCTCATCTGGGACTAATCCCTGTTGTACATCAAGGTCTTGTTCTCCAAACAATTAATTCTGCATATCTGTAAGACCACTCTTGGGCTTGCATCTGCAGTGAATAGCAAAATCCCATCCTGGACTAACCCTGGGAGGAGTTAGGCATCTCCAAGGACAACTGTAATGGTCGGGATGAGAAGGTTTCTTAGAGGTCATATTGCCAGTGTTTGTGCCAATGTTTCTGCATTTTTCCATGCAGATCTTATACCCTTCTGCTACATCCTCTGTATAAACCTTACAGCTTCTGTGTCGCACTGTAAGAGCACAGCTACTGCAGCCTGTGGGAAACTTCTCATTTTCTTGGGTATGTTATGAACAGAATATAAGTAATCCTAATCAGGTTTATAAAATAAACCTAGTCCAAAGATACCCACATGAAACCTAGAGAAACCATAAACACTTAGGGTTTTAAGCTTCGAGGTATCTTATGCCTTACAGCCAAATTTAAAGTAGTGGCAGGGAAGGGACTGATTTCATGAAAAGAATCTGTGACCACTTAAAGAGCTAAGGCAGAGGGCTTTCCATTGAAGGAGTATTAAATATCCCTTGATATCATGACTTAGAAAGAGGAATCCTGGAATAAATTCATATGAGAAAAATCAGTTTACTCCCATAGTATAAATTAAAAAGGAGAAAAATCTTGCAGAAATAAGTAAGTAGAAAAATGTGTGACCATCAAGAGACCTCCAGATAAGTAGGCCCAGAGGTCAACAGACCAAAAGATTCATAAAAGAAGTTTTGGGGTTTTTTTGTTTGATTTCTTTGTTGTTGTTGTTGTTGTTGGTTTTTTTTTTTTTTTTTTTCCAGTAATACTGTGTTTGCTGCAGAAAAAAAGCTGTCTGAATAGCTTTCAGAGTAACTTAGCAACACTTTCTTTCTTTGGCTTTCCTCTATCTTTTCTACATAATATCTCCTTAAAGAAATATTTTTAGTTAAACTTTCTCATTTGGGCTCAGTTACAATCCCTAGCTTGGGCCATCTGTCATTTACTTACCTGCTGTTACTGATGAAACTGACCCCAGAAGTAACATCTGAAGACTCTTAAACTTTGGGCCATATGGCATCTGAACCTGACTTTTACATCACTAAGCAATCACTACTGGTATCTTCTCTAGGCTGTTTATTGCCCAAAAACCTTGCATTTGTATATATATACTTAAGCACATGAATGCTTCCTCTAAAAAAAATAATCTTAATGTCTACCATACTACCTTAAGGCACTCTTTTTCCTATTTATAATCACTTTGCCCTCATTGACGTCTATGTCTTTAAGAACCCAGGACTCTTCAAACTATTTTACATGAATATGTAGTAATATGGATTTTAAACTTAGTTTCAGCCTTAACTCTGAAATTACTTGCTTTTGCCAAGATCCATAAAAGAATCCAAAGACAGATTTTATGATTTAATATTATAATTATATCAGAAACATTTTATTTTACTTGGCATGACTCTTCTTAAATGTTCCTGTTTTAAAACCACATTTGAACAATAGATTGAACCCAATGGCATTTTAAATCTTTGAGTTATCTATTTCAGGTAAAAATTAAAACACGCTATTATGTATCTACCAAATGGAGTGTAGTGCTTGAGGCATTTCAGCTTTTTGGAAAGTGGCACGAACAATATCTGTTTTGTAAGTGTCTTTTTAATGGTGTGCCAAACAGTGTGTGTAACTTAACATAAAGGAATATAAAGCACATGGAGAATTGTAACAAAATATACATGCAAGTTCATAATAGGTATTTCTACAGGGATTGGTCTTGGAACTGGGAAATGATACATAAACTCCAGTAATTTTTCTATGCCTTTCTTATTTTTTCGTGTTTTGTTATCCTTTTTTTTTTTTTTTTTCAGTTCCACTATTCTGTCCTATTTTTGAGGTGGTTAATGTTCTCATATAATCATATTGCAGTGTTAGCATTTTTAGGGCTTCAGTGCTTAATCTCTTTTCTTGGCTGGACAAATTATCCTCTTGTCCCCTGCAGCCAACTATAGTAATTTCCAGTGAATGCAGTAATGAGGGCAGAACTGATTAAATGTAGGCTTCCCTCGTGATAAACTTAGCCAACAAACTGCCTGCCAGTACCAAGGGAGTTTTTCGAGGTTGGGTTTTCTTTTCCAAAAGCAAAGGAGAATTTTCTGATCAGAGATTTACAGTCCTGCCAGGAATAGATACATGAATAGACAAGTTATGTGCAGCCCTGCTAATTGCACAGTTGGGTTCAGACATAGAATTGTGTCACTGATATCAGGACTCAACCAGAAATATATGCTTCTGTGGTTGTCTTCTCTATCAACTTCACACCATTCTGGTGGCCAGTTGCTCTTTATAAAAAAGATGCTGCAATGCATAGTCTCAGCTTTTACAATGGAACCCTTTAGCACTAGAGGAACTATATATTGTTACAGAAACTGTAAAATCAATATGCTACACTCTGCAGAGAAAAGATAGGAAATACTAGTTTAGACAAACAGTATATTTCCTCTGTGCCATGTGGTATAAATGTTTCTCTTTTCCCTATTTTTTGGAAAACAAGTCCGGAAAAGCTAGACCAGAAATAACACTGTAAGTGTTGCAATGGTAAGAACAAACAGGCTAAAGTCTCTGGTAGAAAAATAGACTACCTCTAAGGATACAGAAGCGTCCATGGACCTACTTGACTAGTATTTGGTTATGCTCAGTATTGCAGCAAATAAAACCAGCCTAATTCTTCTGTGTAGTGCTTGATCACATTCTTCATGTGTATGTGAATAAATTTTATTCCAGTGAATGTTCCTGGGTGGAAGAGGTTCTGTCACCATAAATAAAAAATAATTATGGCAGAACTCTTTCCAGAAATGTTCACAGAAATGTTTGAATAGCCCTTTTTATTATTTTTTCTTTTTTTGTGATAGAATAACCATAATGGATTACTGTGAACATGCATTGACACAGAACTTTTGTACAAAAATTATGCATTTCTGTGAGGCAGAAGTCAATCAATTGATCAATCAACCAATAGTAGTTCAAAATATTGTATGAAAAACAACAATGAATTTTCCAAAAAGCCACAACCCAAAATCTTTCACACAAACTACTCAAATATCTGAATGTAGCACAATTATAAAAATGATATAGTATTGCATTAAATTCTTACTTGTCACAAATGTGCCTAGAACACTCTATGTAGTGTAGACAGGTGTAAAGACATAAATACATGCTAATATGCCTAACATTATATATGCTTTCAAATATCTGTTTACTGGGAAAGTTTCATAAACATTCTCTAAATTCTTGGATGCTTATAAAAGTCCATGAGCTTTACTCATGGTGAACATTTTTGTTCCCAGACTACTACAGATAATCTCTAAGAGAATGATAGTTACCATAAGAGGCAGTAATACTCTAAAGTAAAGCATGCCTAACAATTTCACTGTAATGGTGTGCTCGGTGTTTTCATTCTTTATTACTTAAACTAAAATGTAAGACTGGTTAACAGCTTAAGGACCTTTAGTTGGGTGACTGTTGGATAGCTCCTTCTAGCGAGGAATGCAGTATGCAGTAACCTTCTGTATGACTCCTCAGAGTCTTACTTTCCAAAGGATCTATCTTCATACAGAAAACACATCCTGTTTTCTTGGCAGAAGCCATTCTTGAGAAGCTGCAACACAATATTTTGCTTTGACCCTTGCTTATGAAGCAGCACATAACACCGACAGGGAACTGACTTTTTTGACAAGTTCTTGCTAGTCATTCCTCAAGGATTACAACATGAAAATTGTATGAGAGAGTTTATATTTATATGTGTTTATATATATATATATATGTATCTATGCATATATATACATACATATACAGCTGTGTATATGTATAGGTATATTTAAACATTCTCAACTCTATGTATATGTAGCTGTGCACATACAGATAAATCCGATATCTATTGTCCTGGGTTCAGCAGTAGCAGTCATTTTTTCTCCTTCTTAGTAGCTGGTGCAGCACTGTGGTTTTGACTTTTGGCCTGGGAACAGCACTGATAACACCAGTGGTTTTAGTTAGTTTAGTCTGACCAAGGACTTTCTGAGTCCCACGCTCTGCCAGGGAGGAGGGGAAGCCGGGTGGAAGCAGAGACAGGACACCTGACCCAAACTAGCCAAAGAGGTATTACATACCAAATCACATCATGCCCAGGATGCAACTGAGAGCTACCCAGAAGGGTGAGTTCACTGATCGGTCAGGCTGGGTATTGACGGGTGATATTGTATTCTCTTCACTTGCTATTTCCCTTATCATTATTATTATTGGTGGTAGCAGTAGTGGGTTTGTGTTATACCTCAGTTACTGGGCTGTTCTTATCTCAACCTGTGGGTGTTACATTCTTTTGATTCTCCTCCCCGTCCCCCCGGGGGGGGGGGGTTGGTGGTCAGAGGGGAGAGAGAAAGTGGGGGGAGTGAGCGAGCTGGCTGCTTGGGTTACTGGCTGCACTTAAACCATGACATCTATCTATATGTTAGTACAAGTAGTATAAAGATATATAAACAGAAATTACTGCAATGGCTTTTTCTTCTTTTTTCTTTGCCAAAATGAATGCCAATTGACATCTAAACTGTAGCAGCTTTAAGCAATGGATCTGAAGGTTAAAAAATGCATTCTACATTAGTGAACTTTGACTCCTTGTTTGGATTTGGGGATTCAGTTTCTTTTGAAAAACAAACACTTCTTGGTAAGACTACCAAAAATACCAGCAGTACCAGCATGGGAATACTGCCGGTAGAACCACTGCTTGTAGTGTCTAAAAAAAAAAAAGAAAAGAAAAGTATTAAAAGATCATGGCTTGTTCAGCTTAACAAAATATAGAGTGACAGTAAAGAGGATGTCTCTATACAAACATCTAATAGGCAAACTCTAGGGAAGCAAAGGAGGCATATAATCTAAAAAAGATGTTGACACATGAACAGATGTACAACTATGAACCAGGAATAACTCTGGGTTAAAAATTAGAAGAAAATTTGTAACTTTTGGAGGAATGTGACTCTCCAAAAGAACAGCAAGGAAAAATAATCCTTACCAGTCCTGAAAAGGAATCTAATGTGGGTGTGTCAAACACAATTATAGTAAGTTACACAAGCTAGAAGAAAACCAGAACTTCATGACACAGAATGTTAGTTCTACACATAACTCCAGAAAGTTTTTGTTGTATTTCCATTTTTTTCATATATTGTTAATTTCCACTGCAGAAACAATAAAAAAACACATAATGTCCTGTACACTCTTAATGAAAACGTACCATTTTCGTGGAAATGCCAGGCTGTGCAATCTCTCTAGCCACAATTTTTTCCTTCTTCCAGTAGCACCTCACTAGGTTATGCACTCAGATTAACTATAAACTTAAAGAATAAAGAAAACTTTCCAAAGGAATGTAGCTACGGTATTGATCAGTTCTGCTTGTGTTCTTTGAATCTTGGTTTGCCCTTAAATTCTGACTGTGTTAGTCTCATGCTTCAGACACAAGATTTTTGTGTTAAGATTTACTTTATCCCATTATATGTGTCACTCTCCAATATCAGTGTGTTGTTAATGTTTGCAGAGTCATACTGTTAGGAATGCAGAAGCATAGTTTGCTTAATTACTTTCCCTAAATGGGGTTGAAAATTAGACTCAAATTCTGTATTTTATGCTGCACTTAAGAGTACTATGGATAATGAAGCAGAAAGGAGAAAAAAATCAGCTGGAAAGCAAACAAACAAACAAATGCAAGATGAAAAATGAAATAGAAATCAGAGAGAATTGCAAAACAATATCACTTAGAGATGGATGAGAGTTCAATATGAAACAAATTTAAAAGAAAAACTGCAATGTTTTTGGCTTAAATTTTGCCATCTTGAAAGATATGGTGAACATGTTTCTTGTTTTAGAATAAAAGGACTGTTTCAAGCACAGGAAACATAAAATGTCAGATTTTTAAAAAAACTTGTGATTTTAAAAGTATGAAACAAACTCTTTTTTTTTTTTTTGTGACATTTTTAAGAAACTTCCTGCCTCCCAGGCATTCTCTTTGATGAGAGCAGTTTGTAACATCCTAAAGTTGAAAGTGTATCCTCAATCACCAGTGAAGTGGCAAACAGGCATGTAAAACCTGCTTGTCATAGGTTGTCGAAGCCTGTGACAAAGAAAAAAGTCATCTTTCTTGGCCTTGTTGTGGCTGGTTCATGTTGCACTTTTGGTCTTTTGGATTATATATGAGAAGGACAGATATGTTTTTCTGGGTATAGCAATGACTCTTTAGGATGTTCCCGTAAGAGAGTTTAAGCCTTCTTTCAGAGCATCCCTTTATTCCTTTCTCAGTCTTGTAACTCCTGAAGCAAAAAATTTCCTGTGAATGCTTGTAGCCAAGACATTTCTGCTACTGATTTAAATGCTGCTGAAGAGGACTATTATAAAGCAATATGTATGGCCATGAAGCGTGACTGCTGTAGGATCAAACATTGACGATTGCGCGTGGGTGTTCTTCTGGGAACATGCATTGCTCCAGGTTATATACATACAAAAGCACATCACAGAACCTCTTGTTCTATCGAGATAAGGATGACAAAGAGGTTGCTGATACTTAGATTTTATATACAATGAGGAGGCCTCTTTCCATTTAATAGCATTGACTCTCACAGGCAAGATTTACATTTAATATTAGACTTCAACTGACAAAAGGGCAACAACTAGTAGGGATCATCAGAAAGTCTAGACTGGCACACAGGAAAACTGGTAAGCTCCATGACCCTTTTCAAAATGTCAGATAGAAGGGGACGTGCACAGGGAAATGGTTCAATTATATTGGACACAGAAGAGATGCATGAAAAAAGTGCCCAAATGTTACAGTTAAATTAAGCCACACACATGTACAGACATGCCGAAATATTTGGCATGGTATTCTAAGGCAGACAAACCATATGGCCTCCTTAGCAATGCACAATACTTTTTGATGTGTCCCACTTACAGCAAAAGAAACTGTTGTAATTTTGGGTGTGCCAGATGTCTTGCCAGTCAGCCAGTCTCACATTTAACAGTGTTCTCTGCCTAAAACTGACATAAACACAATGGCACTGCTCGCTGAGTAGCCAGTTCCTTACTCTGAGGGGAAAAAATCATTGTAAGAAAATATACGAAATGGCAGATAACCTTAGGTCATTCCTGGTGGACAGGCTTCCTGTGAAGAAAAACTTCCAAAGGAAAAATGAAGGCTAACTCCCAAAGCAATGAAAAGGAGAAGAAAGAAGGACAAATATACTAACATTTTTGTCTAGCTACCAGTGCATTTACTGGTGCATCTCAAGTGCAGTGGCCGCTCCCAAGGGTTTGCAGTGCTGGGATCAATTCATTTGCCCAAGAAAAGTCATTGCAGGTGAGCAGGATGACAGCTCTAGGTGTAAAGGCTGGGGTGGTGGAGTGTCACCTCAGTACTAAGTTCCATCCTTTATGAAATCACTCTGGAAGCTCCCCAGTATCTGATCAATAGTTTTTGAGGGATCATTGTCTAAATAAAGAAATTTAAAACATCTGCAGATGATTTGCTTTTCAGTAGCTTATTAATCAAGCCTCTGACCTCTCAGATGACAATATTTACCCACTGGAGAAATGTCAAGAAAAGTCAAACCTCATTCATGAAGTAGTTAGGTACTTCTTGTGAGTAAATTCACATATTCTCTAGGTTCTAGTGTTTTCTACAGTTATATTGAGCTATTGCAGTCAGTATAAATGGAAAAAATATCTTCAGTAGACCCACTCACTTTGGAATTATAGTCATAGTTGCAGACACATAACACGTTCCCCACTTTCATTGAAGGTCTTAGCTATGCTCAGATTTAATGGATAAATCTAAATTATCATTAATTTTTCAAAGATAAAACATGACAGCTCAAAACTTATGTGTTTGAAAAGTAATGAGAGTTGAACAAGCTGGATTAACCTGTAGCCTGAAAGATATATTAGCTTCTGAGCATCATGGTTAAAGAAGTGACAAAGAAAGCTCAAGGAACTAGTAAGTTTTCAAAGTAATTTTGTAAAATGAGGATTTTTTTTCTTAAATTCTCAATTATTTTGTTGAGATTAACCCTTCATCCTCCTCTTCTCAAAATAAATGAGAGTGGATAATAATTTCTCATGTCTCTATTTTCTGCTCAGAACAAGTTCTTATTGACTGCTTTCCATCCCTTTACTCACTTAGATGATGACCAGAAAATGCACTTATTGCTCTGTGCCTTCTTTTGTGGTATGTGGCATTCTGTTAAGGAAAATATTGTCAGATTTGCCATGGCATATATATCCTTCAGTGCTGAAGCGTCTATATTCTCTTTTATTGAACATTTTTGAAGTTTTTTTTCCTGCTATTTTTAAAATATAAATTTAAAATTTACTATAATTGTCTCAAGCTGTCAAAATATCTGTTTATTTAGTAAAAGTACGAATAACAGTACCTTTGTACCTACTTGCAGGGCTATTCTTAATCTCTCCCTTAGCTAATCTTCATGTAGGACAATTTTTCTACAGAGAAACTGATTACATATCTCAACAGGTTAACTGGAGAGGTGGTAGAACATAGTCCCTGGACATAATATAGCCTTGGCTGGACATGAACAAGCATCCTTATCCATCTGGCCTTGCTTTGAGCAGGGTATCGGACTAGGTGACCTCTAGATGTCCCTTCCAAGCTATATTTTATCATTTTATGCTTTATTAATTCAACTAAATGTCAGTTAACATAATATAATTTGTAAATTACTTCATACTTTTATTTTCAGGTATGTATTACATGATATACTAAATACTATAAATATCTGTTTCTGTAGCCATCTACCTATCAGTCTATCTGTCTGTCTTTCTACCTACCTACCTCATATATACAAATTAATATTTTGGAAGACTGGTTTGACCTCATCAGAATAAATAATTAATAAATAATACTTTTTTTTACATAATTAATGGAAAAGAACATGATACTGTAAAATATTGCAGTTTTATCTTTATATGTAAATATTATTTTTCCTAGGAAATATTGCTCCTTAAGGAAGTATAGCCAGTTCTAAGGTTGGTTAACTTAGTTGTCCAGGACTCTGAAAATCTTACATCAAACTCTGAAGTTTGAAAATTATTCTGAGTATAAAAATATTTTTTTTGATGAATTTTGTCAAGAACATAAAGAAAATCAGCCTAGTCAAAACAGTATCATGTCCATTACCTTTAATGAGTACCACCCATTGTGCTCCACAGTTACGCTGAACACAGTGACATAATGTAGAATGGCTGAGGAGTTTAAAATTACATGGTTTGTATTCGTAGTACAAAAGTCACCTTGATTTTTTTAGCTCTCCTATGCAATTATATTGCCACTAACAGAGTGGGGAAGGCCTGAGTTGTCATTTGTGCAGACTGAGAAGCACATGATGTACGTGATTCACTGAACCGAAGAACAAGTAGATGCCGCAGTATCACATTAGAATGCAATAGCGTTTGAGAGGACCGTGTTTAGAATATAGCTTGTTTATCTTTATTAATCAACTGGATAATTCCTGTTATTTGTGACTATAAACTATTGTCTCATGAGTACTTCAAAGAGAAGGATGAAATATAATGCTATGATGTAGTGTAAGAAAGAAATAATACAGGGTTATGATATCAAGGAATATTCACTACTGTTCAGCATGTGAATTGAAGCCCTCTGAATCTAATAGAAAGAAACTGATTTAATTGAGACTGGAGATCTAATACCTGTATCTTGTTCTGAAAGTTTAAATAGAACTCAGCTGGTACCTTCCACAAAAGGGTGAAATTCATTTACAGCAAGGCAGTTTATTATCTGAAAAAGAGGAATACTTTTGGTACCTAAAATCCCCCATGGGAATAGGATGTTGCCACCTAAGTTTGTGCTCTACTCAAAGGAAAATATACTTGGAATTTGGCATTTCTTGGATAAAGCAGCAGAGGACATTTGCTGAAATATTGACAAACTCAAAGTGGTGGTAAATTACTGCTTAGACTATTGGAAGAAGTGTTCGAAGCAGGTTTCAGGGAGAAATGATATATGGAAACTGATCTAAACATAGGCATTTTCTTTATATTTGGAAGTTAATAGTAGAATTTTAACTTCTCAGAACCTCATAATGTACTTCCCTTTGGAGAATGCCATTAGGAATTCCTATGCATAACAACTGCTTCAGAATCTCTACTTCTTTTTTTCCTAGGTATGTTTTCAAGCAATGGATATGTTCTGACAGCTGCTACAACAAATAATATAAGAAAGATGTCAGAAATCAGAGAAACTTCCGAATTGTGTTATCTTTAAGGAGGAAATGAGTTAATTCTTATGTTTTTCACATAATACGCATAACATAATACAAGCAGAAAACTGTATATGACTTTGCACAAAGTTAGCTATAAATTTAGCTTTCTCTTTTTACTCTGAAAGTGATACTTCTAACTCTTCCTGAAATATCACTTGATCAATCAAGTACCAAAATGTTATTTCATTATAGGGTACTTATTTTTAGATGTCTTTGTGGGCAGTGCTACCAGGAATTAGGAAAATAAAATAGTCTCTAATAAGAAGTTATTAAAAAGTGTTAAATTAATGTGGGTTTTTTTTTGGCTGGCAAGCCCTGTTCAAAAATTTACTTCACTGGGGACTGCAGTTAGGCAAGTAACTTCTCCCTCTCTCAGTGCTCCTTACTAATGGATGTAGGTATCCCATTGCTCATCATGTCACTGTTATACTGTGCTATGCTATGACTGCTTGTAAGCAAAATGGTTTTGGGTCTACTCTTTGACCTTGAAAAGAAACCAAACCAATAATACACAATTTGCTAAGAATAGCCTCAATTATACTGCCTGTTGGAAACATTCTCTGGGTTGTGGCTGACCAATGTCTGGGAAAGTGCTAAATGGTGTAAGCTGGAAACATGCCAGATTCCAACAGACAATATAAATTGTTATGTGCAGTGCTGGAGAACAAGACTAGTGCTATTTACTTTATTAATGTCAATGTAACACCTGTGCCTCCTGAATGGACACCTGAATTTTTCTACATACTCTCTTTGGATGTATAGATTCTGATTGTGAATCCTTACTACACTGTCAGACATACATTATGTAATGATTAACAGCATAAAGCCTCATGGAAGATCTGCAAACTAATATTTGTTGTCTTGAATCTGCAATGATCCTAGATTTATACAATACTTTGGTCAGCATACGGAGTAACTGATTTTCTTTGGACCCTCGCCAGAGTGGCTGACATGACAATTACTTAATTCAAATATTGCTTGAAATGATTTATATCTTGCCAAAGAAGAATGTGGGAAAGATCACATATGGTTTTACACAGCTGTATATTGTATCATTAGATAGGTACTGTGCTTGAAACATCTTTCCATCTTTTACTTGACTCCAGAAAAACAAAATGAATCATAGAACCATTTACATTGGAAAAGAACCTTAAGAACATCAAATCCAACCAGAAACCTAATCATACCAAATCCAAGTCTAAACCATGTCCTTATGGAGAGTTCCATATTTGCACATCTTTTAAATAGCTCTGGGGATGGCCACTCAGCTACTTCCCTGGGCAACATTTTCCAGTGCTTGACAACATTTTTGGTGACGAAATGATTCCTAATAACTTTTTATTTCTTCTTTTTTTTTTTTTTTAATGAAAGAATATTTTAAGAACAATTTTCATATGATTGTTAAAAGAAAGATTAGTTTACCCACAAATTTTCTCACCTCTGTAATAGTGAAGCAGCAATGAACACAGAGAAAATTTACCGTATTTCAAGACTGTGACTATTTCTCCTTCAGTAAACAGCATGTGCAAGGGATGCCTCAAGGAGACAAAGATACTTCTTGAAAGATCACAAAGCAAGTACTGATTCATGCCGTATTATAAATTCCAAGCCCTATGTCAGTTTCTAAAAAATACTTCCTATGGTATTTCTAAGTAGTCCCTGTGCACAAGCATGACTTACAGAGAAGAGTTAATGACTGCATGCTTTATTGCACATAAAACCATTGCATGGGTTCCTGCAATTTCAATCAGTATTGCTATCTGAATCATTAGTATGCACAAGTTGGTGGGAAAAGTGAGATTAGTTCTAATGATTATAAGATTTCTCAAGCTTTGTCTTAGCTGAAAGAGATCCTTTTCTCCTTTAATAATAACTACATATACAGGACATAAGTTTAATTGTCCATCCATGCAAATGTTGAATTTTTGCCAGAAGAGACCTCTGAGGATGTAACAGTGATATGAGACTGGAGACGATTTGAAATATTGTGCAAATAATGATTTTGAACAAGTCAATATTTAGGTGCCATTGTAGGTACAGGTTTGAAGCTGCTAATGTATAGACTTGTTTCTCAGTACTTGAAATATAAGGAGCATGGAAAGTTAAAATAGTTGAAACACGCCAGATTAATTACTCAGATACTGGAGTGTGAATAATATTGTTCCTCTCTGAATATGTTTGCAATTTTTCTAATAGTTACTTTGCAATCTACTGAGCACTAGCCTTCAACAATGTACTCAATAGCACGTACACTTTAGTGGTCAATATATGTATATGCGTGTGTCGAATTAAGTGCAACATACGTATCCTGTATGGTGTTACTGGTTTACCACATTAATAAGATTCATGTAATGTGATTTGAGGTATTGAAAGTTAGATTTTTAGTGTAAGCCTCCAAATTTAGTAGAGGGAAAGAAATAGATATTTTTTACATAAATTTATTTATTAGATCTTAATATAGACAGACAGATGGTGCCTGTCTCTCTGTTGACTATGGCTAAAGGCTAGCTTGTACTGTGCACCTATATGACCAACACTGTATTAGGCGAGGTTCTAATAAATCACCTTGATTCATTTAAGCTAGACACTTGGTGGTTAATAAATAATATTAAAGTGTGGTGAAGTTAATCTGGCTTTAAAATACACAAAAAATATATCCCATGTATGTGGAAGTTTATATTTTCATAAAAGCTTTAAAGCACATCAGGTCAGAATCTTTGCTCGTATAAATCCATGGAATTAAATTCACTGCTATCCTCGTTATTTACACCAGCTGAAGCTCTATCCCATAGACTTTACTGTCGTGGTTTAAACCCAACTACAAACCTTGTCCACTCACTCCCCCCCTTCTTGCCCTCCCCCTGCTCCTGGGGGGACGGAGAGGAGAATCGAAAAGAATGCAACTCCCACGGGTTGAGATAAGAACAGTTTAGTAACTAAGGTATAACACAAACCACTGCTGCTGCCACCAATAATAATAATGATAAAGGAAATAACAAGAGGAAAGAATACAACACCTCAGACTGATAACTCGCCCCACTCCCCACAGCCAAGCACCGACCGATACCTCGTCCAACCCTGCAGTCCCAGCCCTTCCGGGTAACTCCCAGTTACATCCTGGGCATGACGTGCTGTGGTATGGAATACCTCTTTGGTCAGTTTTGGGTCAGGTGTCCTGTCTCTGCTTCCTCCCAGCTTCTCCTCCTCCTTGGCAGAGCATGAGGCTCAGAAAGTCCTTGGCCAGATCAAACATTTGAGCAGCAACGAAAAACATCGGCGTTATCAGCACTGTTACCAGGCCAAAAAAATGAAAATATAGCACTGCACTAGCTACTAAGAAGGAGAAAAATGACTGCTACTGCTGAACCCAGGACATTTACTTATGTGACATCTTTATGCATATGAACAGTAATTGCAACTAGTGCACAGTTCTGAAGTTTCCTATGCATGACATTGCCAATGAACCCAAAATGATATCTCTGTGTGTAAGGTTCCCTGGTTCTGAGACTTAATCACTACTTTAACGGATCTATTTATTTGTAATTATTGTCTATTTTTTTTTTAGGGAAAATTATACTGGGAACAAATATGGTGTTGTTTGTTTTCATGGTTTTATGAAGGGGAAGTCATGTATGACCAACCTTATAGCCTTCTATGAGGAAGTGACTAGGTGGAGGGATGATGGTAGAGCGGTAGATGTAGTTTTTCTTGATTTCAGTAAGTCATTTGATACTGTCTCCCACAGCATCCTCACAGATAAGCTAAGGAAGTGTGGGCTTGACGATCAAGTAGTGAGGTGGATCGAGAACTGGTTGAAAGGAAGAAGGCAGAGAGTTGTGGTCAATGGCGCAGAATCTAGCTGGAGGTCTGTGACTAGTGGAGTTCCTCAGGGGTCGGTGCTGGGACCGGTGCTGTTTAATATTTTCATCAATGACCTGGATGAGGGAACTGAGTGCACCCTCAGCAAGTTTGCTGATGACACAAAACTGGGAGGAGTGGCTGACACACCAGAGGACTGTGCTGCCATTCAGCGAGACCTGGACAGGCTGGAGAGTTGGGCGGGGAGAAACTTGATGAAATTTAACAAGGGCAAGTGTAGAGTCTTGCATCTGGGGAAGAACAACCCCATGTACCAGTACAGGCTGGGGGTTGACCTGCTGGAAAATAGTGAAGGGGAAAGGGACCTGGGGGTCCTGGTGGATAGGAGGATGACCATGAGCCAGCAATGTGCTCTTGTGGCCAAGAAGGCAAATGGCATCTTAGGGTGCATTAGAAAGGGAGTGGTTAGTAGGTCAAGAAAGGTTCTCCTCCCCCTCTACTCAGCCTTGGTGAGGCCGCATCTGGAATATTGCGTCCAGTTCTGGGCCCCTCTGTGCAAGAAGGACAGGGAATTGCTGGAAGGAGTCCAGTGCAGAGCCACAAAGATGATTAAGGGAGTGGAACATCTCCCTTATGAGGAGAGGCTGAGGGAGCTGGGTCTCTTTAGCTTGGAGAAGAGGAGACTGAGGGGTGACCTCATCAATGTTTACAAATATGTAAAGGGTAGGTGTCAGGATGATGGAGCTAGGCTTTTTTCAGTGATATCCAGTGATAGGACAAGGGGCAATGGGTGTAAACTGGAGCATAGGAAGTTCCACGTTAACATCAGGAAGAACTTCTTTACTGTAAGAGTGACAGAGCACTGGAACAGGTTGCCCAGGGGGGTTGTGGAGTCTCCTACACTGGAGATATTCAAGGCCTGCCTGGACAAGTTCCTGTGTGATGTACTGTAGGTTACCCTGCTCTTGCAGGGGGGTTGGACTAGATGATCTTTTTAGGTCCCTTCCAACCCTTGGGATTCTATGTCTGATTTCTGTCTATATATTAATCAAAATACATCTGGATGGAAATGGGGAAAAAATTGAGATAACTTAGTATTTGCTACATCTGATGATGCAGAGATATTAATGTATTTATTGAAGCTGCTACACTGGGGTTAATCTGATAATGCTCTCAAAATGAGCATGATGTTTATCCTGTTAACAGAGAGCATTAAAAGACCCTAGAATCGTAGAATCATATAATAGGTTTGGAAAGGACCTTAAGGTCATCTAATTCCAACCCCAATGCCACAGGCAGGGACGCTTCACAATAAACCATCTCACCCAAGGCTCTGTCCAACCTGGCCTTGAAAATCGCCAGAGATGGAGCATGCACAACCTCCCTGGGCAACCGTTTCCAGTGCCTCAGCACCCTTACAGTAAAGAACTTCATCCTTATATCCAATCTAAACTTCCCTTGTTTAAGTTTTAACCCGTTACCCTTTGCCTTATCACTACGGTCCCTAATGAAGAGTCCCTACCCAGCACCCCTATAGGCCCCCTTCAGGTACTAGAAGGCTACTATGAGGTCTCCATGCAGTCTTCTCTTCTCCAGGCTGAACAGCCCCAACTTTCTCAGCCTATCTTCATACAGGAGGTGCTCCAGTCCCCTGATCATCCTTGTGGCCCTCCTCTGGACTTGTTCCAACAGTTCCATGTCCTTTTTATGTTGAGGACACCAGAACTGCACACAATACTCCAAGTGAGGTCTCACAAGAGCAGAGTAGAGGGGCAGAATCACCTCTTTAGACCTGCATCACTCCCTGCTTCTGCCAGCTACACAGGAGCTACTGCTGAGGCTCAGAGTAGCAGTAAGAAGGAGCTCACTAAAGTCAACCAAGCAAGAGGCTACACCTAAAGCAGAGAAAGTAATTTAAGATAATGGGCTAATCAGAAGGAGGAGTTTTCATTCCCTGAAGAAATCAAATAATCAGTAATTGATTTTTCTCACTTCTTTCTTTTTTGATAAGGGATGTGGCTTTAGATGTGTCGTGGTTTAAACCCAACCACAAAAGCTCGTTCACTCACCCCCCCGACCCTCCCCGCTCCTGGAGGGATGGGGAGGAGAATCAAGAGAATGTAACTCCCACGGGTTGAGATAAGAACAGCCCAGTAACTAAGGTATAACACAAATCACTGCTGCTACCACCAATGATAATATTGATAAGAGAAAATAACAAGAGAATATGATACCACGGCCAAATGAGTTCGACCCCCCCCCGAAGAGAGAGTGTGCCCCTCCGGGTAACTCCCAGTTACTTCCCTGGGCATGACGTGCTGTGGTATGGAATACTTCTTTGGCTAGTTTGGGTCAGGTGTCCTGTCTCTGCTTCCTCCCGGCCTCCCCTCGTCCCCAGCAGAGCATGAGACTCACAAAGTCCTTGGCCAGAATAAACATTACTTAACAACAAACTAAAAACAATCAGTGTTATCAGCTCTCTGCCCAGGCTGGAAGTCAAAACACAGAGCTTGCACCAGTTACTAAGAAGGAGCAAAACGGCTCCTGGTAAACCCAGGCTAAGATGGTAGGATGAATGTAAGCATAATTTGAAACCATCAGAAGCTTCAATTAAATGAGAAGCAGTGCTAAGTAGTGCATGTGTTTACTCACAGGATATCCACCGATCTTCAGAAAACAGATTTGGCAAGTATGTAGCTACCAGATGTTATCAGATGATGTTTAAATCTCATCTTTCAGTCCTATGGAAAAAGTAATTAATGCTCTGAAAGATGACTGTTCTGGAAAGACTCAGAAAACAGAGAGATTTATTTGACACTTGATTACCTCTTTCCACAAATTTACCTTTAACCTTTTCAAAGCCAGTTTTATCATTCAGCTAAAATTTAGTAGGGCTTTAGGCTCATATAAGTGCTTAAATTTGTGTTTTATGTATAATGATCATAAACATCATTTAGATGGAAGGACTATATTCCCTTGTGAAGTCTATGGGAAAACTTCCTATTGGTTTCAGTGCTGATGGGTCGAGCATACGAATTCACAGTAAGTTCTTAGAAGTGCTGTTTTATTTCTAGGTCTTCAGCCTGCCTAGGAGTGTGACTGAACATCAATGTACAAAGTAAAGAAAAAAAAACACCTTTATTGAATAATTATTATAATTTCAATAATAATTCCTAATCTTTTCTAACTAATGTTGTGTTATGCCCAGCAGCCTGAAGATGCATAATTTCACCAACAACATACAACAGATATAGAAGTTGGATACACGTAAAAATAAAGTACTAAAACAGTGGAAAGATTAGGTGGCCTATAACTAATTTATGCGATAGTGAAGGGCACTGAGACAGATGGTATGCTTATGCAGTGGCAGAGAAAAAGCAGATAATGACCCTGAAAGGCTTTGCATTATGTCTGATGCTCTGGGCTTGGGACAACCCTGCCTTACCCCCATGTGATTAACAGACCTAGGAATCACATCTCAATATGAAACATAGCAGAGTAAGAGCCTGACCTTTCCTTGTGCTGTCACATTTCCAATGTCTGTTCTGGATAAAACAAGGTTTTAGACTCTCACATTATACAAAATTATGATACCTTGTATATCTGTACAAGTGTATTGTGTAGGCTTTTATGAAATGTCACTGAAGGTGTTTTTATGATTTGCACAAACATATATTTACTTTTACTCTCATTAGGATTTTCCTTCTGTGGTAGCTTGTAGAAGCTATCTACAAAACTTAATCATATGGAATAGAAAACAGTACTTCCTGTAAGCAAATTTAAGAACTTTTTCTGTCTTCATTGAATGCCAGAACATACCTTATTTATAACATGCATTCTTCTGTTCATTCTGTCAAGTTCATTGTCTAGCTAATCATGCAGTCTTTTCTGTCTCTCATCATGCTGTAATCTCTTAGTGTATCTTGGCATTGTTTGTTTTATCACTGTAGACAGTCATCACCACTGTAGACAGTGAACTTTTATTGGTTGTTTAGGTGATGCTGAAGAAGCCCTTGTAGTTACACAATACTTAAGTCATGCTGCCATTCACGAGCTGAATGGAAAAAGTACTTTCTCCAACCAGTGGATATGTAGAAGAGGTGGACAACAGAAAGCTTGCATTTAGGCCAAATAATGATTCTGGTCTGTTGGGGCTCAAGTGAGCCCCAACATTAGACTCTAGCCTAGACTCAAGTGAGCCTCATGTCGTTAGACCGTAGCCAACAGGAAGTGGCAGAAACCTATAAATAAGCTTCTAGGGTGCTTTATATTTGATGGACAGATAAATCTTTAAAATAAAAGAAGTACTTGATTAAACATTTTAATCCTTCAAATACAAGGCTGAGAATAAGGACATGCAGTTTTGTGGTTGTTTTTTTTTTTTGTTCTGGTAAATTGTTTTGTTCTTTTGCATTGGATTTGAAAGGACCATGAGCAATTCAGTGTTAAAAGAAAATATTGTTTCAGGAAAAACATATATTCTCATCTTTTCCAACACTTACATTAAAATATATTGTCCAATCAATGCATATAAATATTCATAACAAAGAGCCAAATCCATTGCTCCTGTAGATGCAGGTAGAAAATCTGGCGGCCAGGGTGGTCTCCTTGACCATTTTGTTATTTAGAGCTTCATGTGCTGCTATTTTAGTAACTGGCCAAATCCTTCAGTCATAGTTATTATCAAGATTTTTCATTTGCATGACAGCAGTGTCCAGAAGCCTCATCAAGGATCAATTGTGAAGGGCAGTCTATAAGATACTAAAAAAAATTCCTCAGCATTTAAATTAGTTCCTGTGGTTCAATTAAAATTGGACATTTTAAATGAAAAAGGACAAGAGATAATGAGAAACAAATAAAGAACCTTTTTAGACCAAAATTGCTCCTATCTCACTTTTAGGATAGCATCTTTCTTTACCTTTATTTGCCTAGAGTTATTAGAGAGAGAGGAACTCATCAAGAGTGATTGATCCCATTCAAGAATGAGGAAAAGTTCAATCCTTGTGATGCACCTTTTTAGCATGCCCTTAGTTCTTGGCTATTTGATCTTCTAGACCAGCACCTGTTTACAGTATTTGGTAATTCCTGCCCAACCACACAGCTATGTTTCTTTTATGTGAAACAACCAGGGCACCTGGCAGTGAGTTTTGTGTTTCCATTTCTTCTGGTCCATGGATGTCTAACCAGGCAGAGTTCTCACCCAGAGGCGGTGGGTACTACAGCAAGGTGGAATAAACACGGCTTAGGTCCTACATGAATACAATTAAATTTTGAGCTTTGTTTTCCTCTGATTTTTAGAAACCACTTTTGGTACCATCTGCACCATAGCTAATACAGACTCAGTGAACCTGAAGCTGAAGCTACCCTTACTTTTCCAATGGTTGCCTTGTCACCCCGAAGTTTATTTATTTAAGTGATAAACATATAATAAACAAAGGAAGGGGACAACATATGTAAAGTATGAGTGAACTCCGTATAACTTACATGAGTAAAAACATAACTATTTATTACTGAGGGTAAGCCCAAAAATAGTAAGCATTATCTCCTCATCAAGAAATTAGGATACATCTGTTTAATTCTCTTGAATTCTTACCATTAAAACATTTGGTAAAGCTATAAAAGCCCACGGAGCTCATGTAATCTAGACCACAAAATTGTCAGTAAATTGTACAATATACAGAAAATGTTTAGAATTTAATAATTTGAAAAATAACATGGAGGTTGAACTCCCTGTGTAAATTATTGTTTTTATATGAATATTATAGAACTATACATTTAGTCTGTAAGAAATTAACTTTAAGCTTAATTTTAGTTCAGATTTTATGAGCTAAAACAAAGAAACGGAAAGAAGAGAAATGAAAGCTAAAATAAAGTCCATTTGTCTGTAAATTATTAAATACATATGGGAAGCTCCTACACCACAACAGATGGCCTGCATCTACAAACAAATTAGCTTATAGAAAGACATCATTGAATTCAGTTAAATGTGAATCTAAATATTAATTAGTATTTAAAGATAATATCATAAGCAGAATAAATTACAGTTTTTTGTAGCATAGTGAAATCTGATTACAGAGGATGGGTTCTATTGACAGTTACATTGGAATTTTACACTCTAATTTTTATAGGAGTCACATGTAGCTTTAGAGTGGAGAATATCATATTATGTGTATGCTTTGTACAGGGGTCAGTTCTAATCGACTACACACAGCAGGCATTGGCTGTGGTATGAAATAACAAAGAATTTTCTTTTTCCCTAGAAACTGTCTAGTGTTTTAAATGTATTTCTAAGATTAGTTTCAGCACATTGGTATTGTAAACCATAGATGTAGTGCAAAAACCCCCAAATGTATTTTCTGTCCAAAAAAAAGCTGCCTCTCTGAACAGATGTGCTATTGCTTTACCATATTATTACATTATAGGAGCAAAAGTACATTCCTTCTGCATAGATTGCGACAGTGTAATTTAAAAAACATCTATGAAGACTGTAGGGACATAGGCTATGGTCAAGAAAAAACAGTTATTCTTCTGTAATTAAGTTGGGGAGTGGTAAATAATTTTTACAAAATCAGGAATGAAAGACTAAATTCCAACGCAGTAATTACATTTTGCCTTTATGAATTTTTTGTAGTTACTTAAATTGAATTAACAATTCTTCACTTCACTTTTCAATACAATTTTTTACTAGAAATTGCAACCCCAGGGCCCTGTAATACATAATCTTTGCTCAGGGATGAGGCCTGCCAGGTTTACTCTGTCTGGACTTTTCTTCTCCTGCTTGTAGCTTTGTTTTACTGAACTTGCTGTCAGAGCTACCCAATTAACCAGATGTCTATATCTAACCTGTTCTTAAAAATGAAATAGAAAATCATTGTGTGGTAACAACTATAGTTTGATACACTAGACATTTTACGTTTTACATACTTTTAGCAACCCAAGTGAAAAGTCTTTTTTGTTCCTTTGTATAAACTGACCTGAGCAAAAGAACGATGCTGGAGCTGAATATCTGTTTCAATTTCTGAAGTCATTCATACTGCCACTCTTGGTCCTTAGTGCAGACAGAATACAGAAGTCTCTCCCACAGTGAATACTTTCAATTGCTTGTGAACTAGCCCAAATTAATTTGATTATTTAGTTAAATGTGTGATTACTCAAAGCATGTTTTGTGATATTGAAACATAAACTTTGTGACTGATTTTACTTCAATTACAGACCCCCAAATAGACCCACTGTGTCAATACTTACACTTATCTTCTTAAACAATTTTTTGCATTTAGTTAAAAAGGTTGTTGGACTTAAGTGGAAAATCAATAGGAAGACAGAGAAAGGAGATGGACAGGGCTTTGAAATCAAACAATATACATCATTTTCTTCACTTGTAAAGATTTGAGATTATGTTATTAGCCTGGTGTTAGAACAATTTAGAAAAACCTCCAAATACACTGGTTTTCTTTTTCTTTTTTTTTTTTCTTCCCCAAAACGAATGAATTCATCATAGCAATTTATTTGGTTTCAGACAGCAAAATCTCTAAAAACAAATGCACAAAATGTAGTTCTGAGTTATGAGAATTACTAACATCAATGATACACGATATTTCATTATGAAATAAAATATATATATATATGTGTGTGTGTCTTACCCCAGGTGCCAAGGAAATTCTCTTTCTCAGTTTCGGTGGAGCCAAATTTGACAACCCCTAATACCCAAGTGATTTCTCCTTTCCAAACCTGCCAGATACGTTTGCTGCTGTAGTTTTCTGTACCAAGGTCCAGCCAGTAGTGAAGCTAAGCACACTGTGCACACATGCATACTTATGCTATGCAGATGCTCTCAATTGGCAGACCAACACGAGCACCAGAGCCACATACGTAGCACTCATAAACATGACGATGCAAACAGGCTCATCCTGCTAATGGGGCTGCCAGCTAATGAGGCTGCCAGCTAATGAGGCTCTTAGCTTGCTAGGAGATTTCTCACACACAAACACACAGCTGCAGATCTCTCTAGTAGCTGGCCAACACCTATGGTCCCTCCTGTAGGTGGCTGTCTGTCTTCTGGAGGTACTTGTTGGCTAATATGACTGGATAATTTTCAGAACAAAGAAATACTGAGGTAAGACTTTTCAAGGAATCATTGTGAAAACAAACCCTAATGAGTGATACTCAGACAGAATCCATGATAAAAGCAGGGGTCAGGAATTTTTAAGTAGAACCTGATGAACACGTCTCCTTTCTAGCATGGAGTTTCTAACCCCAAGCTGTTTTATTTTGAAGGCCAGATTATTTTTAAGGAAATTGGCAATGGACAACTTCCAAGTCAACATCTTCCTCAGTATACCTGAAATGATTCTGAAGTGACACCAAAGTTTAGAAATGTGTCCTTAGGTACCTAGGGATGGCAAGTTTTTGGAATCCATAGAATATTATTAAATTAATTCAAAGTGGTTAAAATAAGGTTTTACTCTGCTGTACTTCCAAAAAGTCAGTGAGACCGGAATGGAAACTTGGTACCAAGGTTTCCAGACATTTTGTTGAAACATTACATTAGTAGAGAATAGATTAGAATTTGAACTGTTCAAAAGACAGACAAAAGGGTGATCACAGGTTTAGGAAAGTTTCTGAATGACTGAATGGAATAAAGCTTGTCATCCCGGAACAGAGACGACTATGAGGAAGGAAAAGCCATAACAGACTTATACAGAATAGTAAGTAATATAAGAAAGAGAGATGAAGACTGGTTGCTTACCAACTCTTTCAAGAATGTAGTATACAAAACAAAGCTAGTAAATGGCAAGATTAAAAATAAAAAAAAAAGGAAAAGAGAAAAAAAAGATAGAAGAATGCCACTAAAAATATTGTGGGTGGTCAGAATCTTATATTTAGTGAAGAATGCACAGGTACTTGGATGAGAGATCCATTGAGTCTTGCTGAACAGATCATGTGAAAGTCAGGAAATTCTTTGAGCTGAATGCAGTCAGCAACTGAGAGAGTGCCAACAGGAAAAGTCCTATATGCTTTCCTTGTCATCACAACCAGGAAACTCAATGGACCCAATTTTAAAACATTGAATCTGCTCCGAAGTTTGTTACTACACTGATTTTCATAACATCTAGCATGCTTAGCATGGGAAAACCTAGACCAGTGTCCTGGGTTCAGCAGTAGCAGTCATTTTTCTCCTTCTCAGTAGCTGGTGCAGTGCTGTGGTTTTGACTTACGGCCTGGGAACAGCACAGATAACATCGATGTATTTAGTGGTAGCTAAGTCACGTTTACTCTGACCAAGGACTTTGTGACTCTCACACTCAGCCAGGGAGGAGGGGAAGCCGGGAGGAAGCAGAGACAGGACACCTGACCCAAACTGACCAAAGAGGTGTTCCATACCACAGCACATCATGCCCAGGATGTAAAACTAGGGGCAGTTACCTGGAAGGGTTAGAACACTGTTGAGGTCGGGCTGGGTATCGAGATCACTGCTCAGGTTGGGCTGAGTATCGATCGGTGGGTGGTAAGCGGTCATATTCTCTTCCTGAGAACTGTCGTGGTTTAAACAAAGTCAGCCATAAATCACGCCATCGCTCTCCCACTCCCCCCTTCTTGCCCTCCCCCTACTCCCGGAGGGATGGAGAGAAGAATCAAAATAATGTAAGTCCCACGGGCTGAGATAAGAACAGTCCAGTAACTAAGGTATAATACAAACCACTACTGCTACCACCAATAATAATAATGATAAAGGAAATAACAAGGGAAGAGAATACAACACCTCAGCACCAGCTGACCAATAACTGGTCCAACCCCAACCAACCGATCACCGACTAATACCTCGTCCAGCCCTCCAGTCCCTAGCCCTTCCACGTAACTCTCCATTACATCCTGGGCATGACGTGCTGTGGTATGGAATACCTCTTTGGCTAGTTTGGGTCAGGTGTCCTGTCTCTGCTTCCTCCTGGCTTTCCCTCCTCCCTGGCAGAGCATGAGGCTCAGAAAGTCCTCAGTGAGACTAAAACATTTGTGTTATCAGCTCTGTTCCCAGGCAGGAAGTCAAAACACAGTGCTGCACCAGCTACTAAGAAGGAGAAAAATGACTGCTACTGCTGAAACCAGGACACTTTGTTATTTCCTTTATTATTTATTATTGGTGGTAGCAGTAGTGATTTGTGTTATACCTTAGGTACTGGATTGTTCTTATCTCAACCCATGGGAGTTACATTCTTTTGATTCTCCTCCCCATCCCTCCGGGAGTGAGCGAGCAGGCTCCGTGGTTCTGAGTTACTGACTGAGCTTAACCCATGACAAGACAGATGATTTAGAGAGAAAAGTCTCTGATACTTGCCTGAGCTCAGATTTACTAAGATACATACAGTTACACACTTCAATGAAATAGGATCCATCCTGTGGTATCCTAGTCCTTCTAGCTGGTTATTAATCAAGATTTTTGCTGGGCTGTTTATGTAGTTGATGTTTTGAAGTAGTTGATATAATTAGTTAGCCAATGCATCCAAAACCAGGTATTACTAAGAAGCAGAAGCAAAACTTAGGGTGGAGTTTGTAGTAGGCAGAGTATGACAACATGCTTTGCCCTGCATTTGTATAAAAGCTAAGCCAGGAAAAAAATATTGTCTTTGCTGAATTTGAGTGACATATAAAAGGAACTCATATACCTATATATATATATAAAATAAACATTTGAAAATGGAATATAAAATGGATCTGGGAACATGAGTTTGCTCATATTTTTATGAATATGGGACAATAAAACCCCATATTTTTACATTTCACATAAGTCTTTCCTCAAATTACATTGCTTACTAAGATATGTTACTCCACAGCAATCCTAGTGCAGTTATGAGAAACTGCTGTTCATATTTATTTGTTTGAGCTAATGGTATTTCTTTGTACATTAGCCATAAAGTGGATACACTTGTATATATTTCTCTATCTAAAGTATGGCAGTCAACAGAATATCAATATATAATTTCTTTTAAATATATTTTTTATTTCTTATTTCCAGATAATAAAAGCTTGTGTTGAAATATACAGTTCATACCTGCCATATAAATTCACATGGGAAGGAAATGAGAAAAAGAAAATACATCTATGGAAACAAGGATGCCTTTTAAGATCACCTTCAACATGGAATTTTGTGAATACACAGAACCCTGTTCTTAATACCTCTTAAATCGTAATTATGTTTGTTGTTTTTTTTTTTTAATTCTTAAGAATGACCTTTCTTAAACACTGCTTCTATGATGCTTACTTTTTTAAGACTTAAAATCATTATCGCCTTGGAAATTATGATTTTGATATGTCTATATTTTTAAAAAGCATATTTCTGTGCTATCAATTTTACTATAGTTTATCTTGGCCAGCAAAATCTTTAAAATTACCTTTCATTTGTTGTAAATTGCACTCTAATCTGAATTGTCTAAGTCCATTTAAATTAAATTCTATATTCATTTGAAATGCTACTGTTATTCTTTCAGAAATCTCTTTATACATTTAAAGACCTTTTTGAACGCAGTAATTCTGTTATCAGAAAGATGTAATACGGAACTGAAGAGAAATGGGCCATGAAGTTCAAGGGGCTGGGGGTGGTGTGGGGTAAGAAAATTTGACATTAGGATTTTTCTTTATAAAAAAGAAGGTATCAGTTGTCATTATTTTTTGTCAGGAAATTTACAGTATTAAATTAGCTTGTCTTCATCCAGAAAGTATCAGCTGCAAGCAGTGAAATTCCTAAATAGGATTTTATTTGTATATTATGTTAGTGGGTTTTTTTTGCTAGAAGGATCAACAACAGTTCATTTCCCTAACCAAGCCAGAATGGATTAAATTAAAATCTGAAATTCATTTAAAGAGGAAGATTAACACCTTTGTGCTCCGTGATTTTATAACAGAATCATAAGCACAATGAAGACAAACTCTTTTGTTAAGTTGATACAGGATTATCAGTGAGAGGTTTGGTAGAAATTCGAAACTCAAAGGTTCTGAAAGGATCAGAAGGAAGAAAAATTTAGTTTTATTCTGCATTTTTATGAAGATCACTCTTAATGTGTTTTAACATTTCTTTCTCTTCTCATTTGCTTTTTACCATGACCAATAAGGAAATACCACATGTCTGTAAAGTATATAATTTAAAAATATGTTTCTAACAACTTCATTATATTGAAGTTTAAAAATAGATTTGTGCTAACTGTTTTATAGTGGAATTTTGTAAAGGTAACAACAAAATAAAATCAATATGAAGCCTGCCTAAAAAAAAACCAAACAAATTTGTAAAACTGACTGATAGAATAATAAAAAGGTGATTTTTAAAAAATTCTTCTTAAAATTTACAGACTGGTGTCGTGGTTTAAACCCAACCACAAACCTCGTTCACTCACTCCCCCTCTTCTTGCCCTCCCCCTGCTCCTGGAGGGACGGAGAGGAGAATCGAAAAGAATACAACTCCCACGGGTTGAGATAAGAACAGTTTAGTAACTAAGGTATAACACAAACCACTGCTGCTGCCACCAATAATAATAGTGCTAAAGGAAATAACAAGAGGAAAGAATACAACACCTCAGCACCAGCTGACTGATAACTCTCCCCACTCCCCCCAGCCGAGCACTGACCGATACCTCGTCCAACCCTGCAGTCCCAGCCCTTCCGGGTAACTCTCGGTTACATCCTGGGCATGACGTGCTGTGGTATGGAATACCTCTTTGGTCAGTTTGGGTCAGGTGTCCTGTCTCTGCTTCCTCCCAGCCTCCCCTCCTCCCTGGCAGAACATGAGGCTCAGAAAGTCCTTGGTCAGACCAAACATTCGAGCAGCAACTGAAAACATCGGCGTTATCAGCACTGTTCCAAGGCCAAAAGATCAAAACACAGCACTGTACTAGCTCCTAAGAAGGAGAAAAATGACTGCTGCTGCTGAACCCAGGACAACTGGCTAAAAAAATTTCTGTATTTTAAAAGTGCTGTTTTGTTGATGATCTAGCTTAGACTGAGTAGTTCAGAGAAATCAACCCTAAAGGAAAACAATCACGATAGTTTTGAGAAAAAAAGACCCTGGAAACTTCCAAATATCTTTTACTAAGGTGTGTCTTTTTTTCTGCTAAAAAAAGTGTCATACTATTGACAAAATTGCAATATTTTTGAATAAAAATATTTATATTTTCTTAAAAAATATTTACAGTACATTTTTTGATCAAGTGGGAAAAATAGAAAGTTTGGGGTTCTTTTTGTTTTTATTTTTTTTACTGTTGTGTTTCCTAATTCATGATACTGTTAATGTCATTCTGTCTTGTACAGGATGAATGTACATGAAGGTACATGAAAGTGAATTTCACACATACAGTTAAAATGGTGTATTGCTGATATAAGTTTATTTAACGGTGTGCTGACAGTATCTTGAAAACTGTTGTCAGTTTTTAGTGACTACCAGAATAAGAAAAATCTTGTCATTCTGGAACAGATCATATTTCAGAGATGAAAGACAACATCTCAGGCTGTGAAACAGAAAGCATTATCAGCCACTTCTTCCGTTCCCAAACCTGCACCAGGAGACTCACAGTCAGTGTAAAAATGGAAACTTGAGTACAGTTAAGATGCATCTTTTTATCCCATAGCTATATAAAAAGATTTTCCTTCCAAGCTGAAACTACATTAATTTGGCACAAAAGGTTTCTGTTCTTCAGAACCACCCTTTTTTTAGGCAATTGTAGCAGATACGGCATGCTGAAGCAGCAGGACTTTGATGGTTTGCACTGTCCTGGACCTGATTATAAGAAAAGTACTGGAATTTCGTGTGAGCCTGTGATGCTTAAAATGGTAAATGGTCTTGCCTTGCTAGTGGGTACCACATACTCTATTTTGTGCATACATAGTATTTCACAGGGATGGGGGGCAGCAAGTGCAGGGCAATGTGGAAGCCCTTGGGAGATGGTCCGTGAGGGACATTTCCACAGAGCTTCCAGCACAACATTTCTTCACAAGGTAGAACATGGTTTTGACAGTTTTTTCTCTTCCACTTTTCATCTGAAGTATAAATAAGTTTTTGTAAGCTTTCCTTCATGTGTCTAATCTATATGGTGTGCACGTTTTATTCATTTTCTGAGTGAAAGTTTTGAAAAATGTATGTGGATAGCAGTCCTAGTTGCAATGTACAATCTGCTTGAATTCCCATGAAAACTATTCTTCCATAAATGATGAGGTAGGCAGAGAGAAAAGTATGCACCCCATTGCTGGGAAAATGAGCTAATTTGAGCTGTTTGGTATCTAGTGGTTTGAGTCACTTTGTTGTTTTTCTTTACAGTACTTTGAAACATCAGCCTTACCAATGTGCCTGTGGAGAGAAGTAGAATAAAATTATACAGGCTAGAGCCTCTGAATATTCAGTCTACTGTAGCATAATATGTAGCTATGTTTACAGGTACATGACAGCTTGTATTTTCTTTGATGCAAATTTTAAGAGCCATCAACTGAATTTGTACACTATGCTGTTATTATATGTGATTCTACCATATTATTTATTTTTAGTGTTCAATACAAAAACTTCTTTGAAAATAATAAAAATAAAACAAAGTTAAAAGTAGTTAAACCAAAACAAAAATAATTTCTTCATATTAGGCCCATAGTAACTGAGTATACTGAGCAAATCAAGAATTCAGAACAGATCTGGGCCTCATTCTTAACTGGTAACACTTTGGTAAAGTTTAGACACACAGTCATGTTGGTATTCACAGAATGAATTGTCCAAAATGCTCTCTACTAGTGAATTAGTCCTAGCTATTCAGAAGTATAGGAATATGCAAGGAAATGCAAAGTGAAAAAACACCATATCCTAATAGGCAGAAAATTTGGAAGAATCTGAGAAGTCAGAGATTTTCTCTATTGAGTAATATGAGGAGAGGCAAAAAAAGCTACTATATAGGTTATATTTTTAATCAACTGTTGTGGGAGATTTTATTATCCTGACTGATTTTCTTATGCTCCATGTACAGAAGGAATATAGTAATTTCTGTATGGAAGAATTCAGTTCAAAAAACCCCATCATGTCAGAGCTTGTGAGGACTTGATATTTAGCTGAGAGTAAGTCAGCTTCATGGTCAGTGGTGGAGCTCATAATCAATTTACGCCAGGCAGTAGGTTAACTGGGATATTCTAGAATCCCATATGGCTCTGGGCTCAGTGCTCAGGACTGCTCTGTGGGTAGTAATAAAGGTTCTTGAGTGACATTTGTTCACTGTCTTGTTCCTTGAGCATTTAACAGTTTTCTTGAGCATTAAAGAGTGGAGAAAATCCTTGACATTGTATGAGCGGGAAAATTTGCTAGAAGCCTGTATCATCAGAATTACCATGTTTTTTCTGAAACATGATGGCGTAAGAGCAAGGTAAAAGAAACATACTATAAAACAGAACAGTGAGCATGCATGAAATCTGATTAACTCCCCCTTTTGGGGGACTTATGTAGTAAGAAATAGATGAACAAAGTCTCACAGATGGGCAGAAAAATACCAACAGAAAAACAAAATGCTAGGTGACTGGCTACAGTAAAATGTATTCTACAATACTATGAAAAAATGACACTATCTGTAGATATGAGATCATTGAGTCTGCAAAGCCCTTGGTGAGATAAATGGGGAAATTCATGGCTCTCAGAGATATAATTTCTAATTTTCTTCATCTTGGGAAGACGTTTGGTTACACTCTGCTACCTTTAATTGGTTACAGGCTCTGCTCATGCTTTCAAGGTTATAGCAAGGAAGGCTAGAAACAAAGCTGTGTTTTATTTTGGTTTTAATGAATACTGAAATGCTAGAGTCCCTGTTGGCTGTGAGATGTGCTTTCTACAGCAAAATATGTAGCCATGACATAAACTGGGCCTTGGATTAATTTATTTGCTCACATCTTTTTTCATCTTTATATTCTCCTTTTCACAACTGCCAGGATTTGAAAGATTATTTCTGAAGGATTTTTAGTAAAGTCTCACTTCCATTAGCAAGTAACAAAATAATGTAAAACATATGCAAAATAACTGAAGTGCTGCTTAATTCTGAGTATGCAGGGTTTTATTGCTTCAGATGATGGTATTCCAGAAGAGATAAAGTCCACCCCTTTTACTTTCATGGTGGTGTAACTGGACAGGATCAGCCTACATGTCATCACACAAAACCAAGTATGTTGGCATGTATAGGCTAGTGATCGCCTAGTTTCATCTGTGGTAGAGATTCCCTCCTCTTCATCTAAGGTAGCAATGGGTTAATACAACAGTACAAATTGATAAGTTTAAAAGCAGGGATTCCTATATACTGGATACTTGTGAATAAATTAAAGAAAATACAAAAGGAGAAGTGTAATGAAAGCAATAAAAATTGTATTAAATTGTATTAAAGTATGTGCAGTTTTTGATCCAAAGTTATTCTGTAATCTCTTTCTGTTATGTTACCAATTACTGAAAACAAACAAACAAACAAACAAAAACCCACAACAATTTAGAAGTTCTGGATTCTAAAATATGTGCATTTTTTCCTTACTCATCAAGTTAGCCAGAAATAATGAACCAATTTCCTGAAGAAAAAAGAAATAAAATTATCTCTACAGCAATATCCCAGGTCTGAAGGATATGTAAGAAGTGTATAAATATGTTCTTCTTGTCCAGAGATTGCATATTTTTCTGTTTTCTGTTTTTAAATAGCAGCAGGATGCAATAGGTTCAGTTCTCAGTTATGCTATTATAAATTGAGAAAAACATAGACAGGAAAAAAAACCAAAAACCATAAAAGATTCTATGTAAAAGACGGAATACCATCACAGATCAGAAAAATTATTATATGTACATCACTGTTATAATAAGATTATTTCAGATTATATGAATATCAGATGCATAACAATTACATATTTAAGACATATGCTAATCTATAATGTGTAAGATCAGTAAAGTGGTATTTTTATTTTATGCCTGTTCCAGACCCATTTATTTTTAATAGGATTTTTCCAGACATGCAAAATGAATCCCATTAAGTTTAGAGCATATTGTTCTTGCATATTCTCATGGCAGTTATGTATACACTACTACTACACAATTCTTCTCTCTTTTTTAAATAGAAAAAGAAAAAAGAAAAAGAGACAAAAAGATCATAAAAAACCCCCAACGGAATTCTACCTTTAATAATAAAAGAGAGATAAAATTAATATCTCAAATACAGCAGGCACAAGCTTCAGGTCATAAGCTTTTCTTTCAGCTCCTTTATAAATTTCCTTTTTTTGCCATTTGCCTGGTTTTTGAAATCCTGTGAAAGGTGGTTTTGGTCAAAAGCTGAACACAGCTCTTATAAACAATTTCCTTAGAAGAAGAGAATCTATCAAAGAGTTGCAGTCGTTCAGTTGCTGAATGGAGAATCTCATTTGTAAAGTAAGTGTACTGCAGCTTTTTTGTCAGTTTTAAAAGAATGAGTCGTACTAAATGTGTACCTAAGACAGTCAGAATCATTTTGGACACACTAATGAAATTTATAATAAAAGAAGCAAGACTAGGACATGGTTGTATCCTCTTGTCAGCTAGTGCAAAAATTAGAAGAATGTCCTTCCATTTGCAGTAAAATGTCTAACTGTTTTGATTTCTGAAATTGTTAGTCTGTGTCAAATTAGACTCTACTTCAATTTTTTTTTTTTTTACTTAGAATGAAATATGTTATCAATCACATAGCTTCCATATGTCTCAAAAAAGTTTATAGTCAACCAGTGTTTTGAATATTCTACTAGGTGTTTTACGTCTATTTTTTTGCCAGTCAGTACTGTGTGCATGGTACATACCATTTATATCTTACTTCCCTCACACACTAAGGTATTTCGTTATTATATTATTTCATACCTTTTGAACTTGTCAGTGCATGCTGATGATTTTGCTAGTTTTCCTTTTATAGGCATGACTGTAAAGATTAGTTTCTCTCTGAAAGTCAAAAATACTAAATTAATTATATGTTATTTTATGCCAGCTTTTGTGTTTACTATACAAGGTTGCATCATTTTTAAATGCTGTACTAGGAGAACTATAAGTTGCAGTGGTCTTCACTGGATGCCCATAGAGACAACTGGTCCACTATAGTAACATGACTTTCTCATTTACCATACTTCAAAGGATATATGCCAACTCCTGTGGCGTTACTTAAGAGTTAATTGAAGAAGCTGAAGACTGCAAAAAAATAGGACTCTAAGTCTTCATGGAAATTAAGAAGATGTTCTAGTTCTGAGGCAGAAGTGGAATTGAGAAGTCAAGGACAGAATTTAGGGAACAGAGAACATCTTTTGGTCAAAACTACCTTATCTGAAAACTAAATTGCCCCCAAAAGCAGAGAGAGAAACTATATGTTAGAGAGTGTCTGCTACTGCTAGCCAAAGTGTAGAGTAGAAGTAGAGGTTTACTAAAAAACTTTCTGTGGAAAATATGTCTGAAAATTCAATTTTCTTTTTTTAGGGCATATGTTTTCTTGAGTCTAAAAAATCTGATGACATTGGCAACAAAAATACATCAACTGTACTTTAAAAATAAACGAAAATGCAGCAGGTTTTTATACTTGGCATTCACAGAAGTTTTAAAAAGGTTTTGAAACTTTTTAAAAGGTTTCTAATTTTGAGATCACACATAGAAAATTTCATTCAGTTCCTATCATCTGAATTTCATTTAGTGTTCATTCAGTTTCTATCATCTTGACTTATGTAATCTTTTTTTCATGGTAAGATATATGGAAAAACATAAAAAAGAAAACCAAAATATTTTATGACATAGTTTCCTGTGTCAAATTTTACAAGTCTGAAAGCAAATGAAAAATAAGCGCGTCTTCAGTTTTGATTTCTAGTGAAAACCATGAACTGGCCAGGATGTCTCTAGACATACTGCCTTAGAGAAAAGACCAGTGAATGATACACTGAAGTGCACCCTGAAAACAATCAGAGGACAGAAGAAACTAAGCTGGCAAAGTAATACAGTTAAAAATTAGACAATATTTTATATATCATGATACCTTTATGAAAACAAACTAAAGCCTGATAGGGAAAAAAAAAAGAAAAAAATATAATTTTAGGAATATTTAAGTTTCTATATCCTTTCGACATAGCATGGTGTGTGTATAAAATGAGCAAGACGAAAAATTGCCAATACTTAAAAGAACCTGACCTGATGAAGAAGAATGATCTGATGGACACTCTAACACCCCTGCAAAATTCAGTTCTCTCCCTGCCTGTTTTGTGAAATTACTTTGTAATCTGGGCAAGTGTAGTATTTTTCCTCCTCTGTGTTAAATAAAAGTGCATTGTTTCATTGTATTATAAAGTTTTGAGTATTTGAAGAATGTTGCAAAACCTGTCAGTCCTCTGACCTATCAGGACATAGACAAACTAAGTAACTAAAGCTAGTTACAATAATGACTTTATGATTCAGTGATTATGATACCATCGCCTCACACCACAAATGACATATAAAATCAATAATGACCATTCAGATAATATAGTGATAAAAATCAAATGCTTACAAAAAGTTAATAATTTTGTTCTAAGAGCAAGTTATAAATAGTGTGGTTCTAAACCCCTAAAACTAAATATTGAGCAGTTTCTCATTCTGTAGTTATTCTGTAAGCTTTGACCATTTTGCATTAAGGCAGAATTTTTATGAGAAAAAGTATATATAATCTAATATAATGTATAAGCAGTAATTGCTGACCCTCCATGTCTCATCACAGTACTACTTGCTGGTTCATTTGGTTAATTTCAGCCTTAACTTCAGAGGAACAATGCGATTGTGCTAATATGAATGGGGAAAAGTGAAGTAAGCCAGAAAACAGTGGTTGGAATTTAGTTTGCCTTATTTATGGAGAAATTCTTCTGACTTCACATTAATGTCTCACATGAAGAAGGCAAGATTGAGCTCACAGGCAAAACAAATAAAAAAAAATTAAGAAAAGTTATCACTTATTTCTTGAGTCAACCAGTATTGCAAAGATGACTGCAGTATCGTAGGGCAGATAAAACACAGTGAAGAAGTTACCACATAAGATTTCAACAATAAAGGTTCTTTTTTCCTGTCCTGCAGTTCCAGGAAGATACTGGGTTCCAAAAGGAAAACTCCTACCTAAAGAAGAGTCCCAAGCCACTTTGTGACACCACTTCAAGCAGAAGCTGGCAGTTTTTACTTTATTTCCCTGTTTTTAGGAATAAAATTATATATATTTTGCAACATAAAATAACCAGTATAAATGAACTATAAATACAGGTGTTTGGGTTTTTTTACTAAAGAAACACACTTTCTATGTAAATAAAATATATTATTAATGTGTGTAGGTGCGTTGAAAAAAGGAGACAAACACATTGGGCTTTTTTTCTTATTAGAAAGCTGAAGTGCAGAAATTAATCCTTAGGGATTCAGGCAGACACAACTTTTTGCTCTAGTAGATGACTTATATGACTTCACCTCACTAAAATTACAGATGTCAAATTCCTTAGAGGGTGTATTAATATACTATATCTTAAGCAGAATGTTATCTTAATGATTTTTAGTTGATCTAAATGATCAGACAGCTTTAAAGATGCTTCCTCTGAAAACTGAAGTATTGTAACCAAACCAATAACAAGAAACAATTGAGTAGATCCTGGCAAATATGATCTTGAACACATAATAAAAAAATCATTTATGTTAGAGTAATTTCTATGATTGTGCTGTAGGAATAAGGATTTGTGAAGGAAGAACTGAAGTATGATCCTTTTGAAGAAATGTGAATGAAGAAATTTTGAAGGAATGATCCTTTGAAGAAATGTGACCAGCTACATCCCAAAATCCTTGTATTTCTGTTTGTCTTTCTAAGGCTAGCACGTCTTTTCACTGTTTTATCTGCATTGCGTGTTGGGGAGAGTTGGTATTGTGGATTTGAAGAACTAGAGCAAGAGAGACTGGGAGATGAGAAATAGCCTAAGTAGTATTCGACTCTTACTGCTCTGCTGTGGAAAAAAATTTCACCTTATTTTTCCAGTACTGACATTTATTTTTAATTAAAATAAAAACCACACTTTTTTATCATATTCCAAATAAACACTCTAATGTACATAATAATAGTCTTGCTCATAGGGTAAACCTGGAAACAGTGTTGCTGTGATCAGCATAACTGGAGATGCATTCTTTATTTTCCACAAAGATCATACAACTGTCAGTATGGCCCCCCTGCCTTTTGATTTTTTTTCAGTGATTCACTATTAGTGTTCTCTAGCCTTCAGGGATGTTGTCCGGGAAGCTAGGGACCAGGTTAGGAAGGCTAAGGCCCAGTTAGAATTAAACCTAGCTAGGGATGTTAGGGATAACAGGAAGGGATTCTACAGGTACGTAGCAAACAAAAAACAGAGTAGGGACAACATAGGCTCCCTGAAGAAGCTCTCGGGAGAACTGGCTACACAGGATTTGGAGAAGGCTGAAGTTCTGAATGACTTCTTTGCCTCGGTCTTCACTGGCAAAGGCTCTGACTGCACCACCCAGGTCTTAGAAGGTAGACGCAGGGACTGTGAGAATGAAGACCTTGGGCCCACTGTGGGTGAGGATCTGGTTCGAGACCATCTTAAGAAGCTGAATGAACACAAGTCCATGGGATCTGATGAAATCCATCCGTGGGTCCTGAAGGAGCTGGCAAACGAAGTTGCTAAGCCACTGGCCATTATAAGTGAAAAATCATGGCAGTCAGGTGAAGTTCCTGACAACTGGAAAAAGGGAAATATAACCCCCATTTTCAAGAAAGGGAAAATGGAAGACTCGGGGAATTACAGACCAGCCAGTCTCACCTCTGTGCCTGGCAAAATTTTGGAGCACATTCTCCTGGAAGGCATGCTAAGGCATATGAAAAAGAACAAGGTGCTTGGTGACAGCCATCATGGCTTCACTAAGGGGAAATCCTGCCTGACCAGTTTAGAGGCCTTCTATGATGGGGCTGCAGAATTGATGGACGAGGATACAGCAGTTGATGTCATCTACCCGGACTTGTGCAAAGCGTTTGACACTGTCCCACACAAAATCCTTCTCTCTAAATTGGAGAGATATCAATTTGATGGATGGACCACTCGGTGGATAAAGAACTGGCTGGATGGCCACACACAAAGAGTTGTGGTCGATGGCTTGATGTCTGGTTGGAGACCAGTAACGAGTGGTGGCCCTCAGGGATCGGTGTTGGGACCGGTCTTGTTTAACATCTTCATCGCTGACATGGACAGTGGGATTGAGTGCGCCCTCAGCAAGTTTGCCGATGACACCAAGCTGTGTGGTTCGGTTGATATGCTGGAGGGAAGGGATGGCATCCAGAGGGACTTTGACAAGCTTGTGAGGTGGGCTGATGCCAGCCTTATGAAGTTCAACCATGCCAAGTGCAAGGTCCTACAGCTGGGTCAGAGCAATCCCAGGCACAGCTACAGATTGGGCAAAGAAGAGATTCAGAGCAGCCCTGCGGAGAAGGACTTGGGGGTGCTGGTCGATGAGAAAATGAACACGATCTGGCAGTGTGCGCTCGCAGCCTAGAACGCCAACCATATCCTGGGTTGCATCAAAAGGAGCATGACCAGCATGTCAAACGAGGTGATCCTGCCCCTCTACTCTGCTCTTGTGAGACTTCCCGTGGAGTATTGTGTGCAGTTCTGGTGTCCTCAACATAAAAAGGACATGGAACTGCTGGAACAAGTCCAGAGGAGCGCCACGAGGGTGATCAGGGGACTGGAGCACCTCCCGTATGAAGATAGGCTGAGGAAGTTGGGGCTGTTCAGCCTGGAGAAGAGAAGGCTGTGTGGAGACTTCATAGCAGCCTTCCAGTACCTGAAGGAGGGCCTATATGGATGCTGGAGAGGGACTCGTTGTCAGGGATTGTAGTGACAGGACAAGGGGTAACGGGTTAAAACTTAAACAGGGGAAGTTTAGATTGATATAAGGAAGAAGTTCTTTCCATTAAGAGTGGTGAGGCACTGGAATGGGTTGCCCAGGGAGGTTGTGAGTGCTCCATCCCTAGCATTGCTCAAGGCCAGGCTGGATGAAGCCTTGTGTGGGATGGTTTAGTGTGAGGTGTCCCTGCCCATGGCAGGGGTGTTGGAACTAGATGATCTTGAGGTCCTTTCCAACCCTAACTATTCTATGATTCTATGATTCTATGATTCTGTTGCATTTGCCTCTTTTCAGAATAAGAAATGCATTAAAGCTCTGCAGCTGAAGTGAATGACTTGGTATCCTATATCCTTCTAAAACAAAAGTTTTTCACCTGGGAGCAAATTTTCTTCTGAGGTTCACTGTAAATACCACCTGCCTGGTGTAGACATACTGCTGTGGAATCACTAAATGGAGATTTTGCAGAAGAATTCTATAATAAATCAGTGTCACGTATCACAGAATCATTTAGGTTGGAAAAGACCCTTAAGATTATTGAGTTCAACTGTTAACCTAATACTGCCAAATCCATTGCTAAATCATGCCCCTAAGTGCCATATCTACACATCTTTTGAATTCATCCAGAGATAGTCACTCAGCCACTTCCCTGGGCAGCCTGTTCCAATGCCTGACTACCCTTTCAGTGAAAAACTTTTTCTTAACAGCCAATCTTAACAACCCATGATGCAACTTAGGTGTTTTCCCTTCATTCTATCACTTGCTCTTGGGAAAAGAGACCAACATCCACCTTGTAACAACCACCTTTCGGGTGCTTGAAGGTGAGAAATAAGGTCTTCCTTGAACCTCCTTTTCTCCAGGCTAAACAACCCCAATTCCCTCAGCTGTTTCTCATGAGCCTTGTTCTTTAGACCTTTCATCAGTTTCATTCCCCTTCTTTGGACCTACTCCAGTACCTCGATGTTTTTCCTGTAGCGAGGGGTCCAGAACTGACCACATTATTCTAGATAAAGCTTCACCATTACCAAGTACAGCAGTACAATCACTTCCCTAGCCCTGCTGGCGACACCATCTCTGATACAGGGTAGGATGCTGTTGGCCTTCTTGGCCATGTGCGCACAAGCTGGCTTATATTCGACCAGCTGTCACTCAGCATCCCCAGGTCCTTTTCCGATGGGCAGGCTTCCAGCCACTCTTCTCCAAGCCTGGAGCATTGCATGGGGTTGTTGTGACCCAAATGCAGAGCTGGCACTGAGCCTTGCTGAACCTCATACAATTGGCCTTGGCTCATTGATCCAGTCTGTCCAGATCCCTTTGCAGACCCTTCCTACCCTACAGCAGATCAATGCTTCTGCCCAAGCTGGTGTTCTCTGTAAACTTACTGAGGATGTGCTTGATCCCCTAATCCAAATCATTGATAATGACGGTTCCAGAACTGAGCCCTGGGGAACACCGATTGTGACCCACTGCCAACTGGATTTAGCTCCATTCACTACCACTCTTTGGGCTCTGCCATTCAGTCATTTTTTTTACCCAGTGAAGAGTACACCTGTCCAATCCATGAGCAGTCAGCTTCTCCAGAAAAATGCTGTGGGAAATGGTGTCAAAGGTTTCACTAAAGTCTAAGTAGACAACTAGAGCCTTTCCCTCATCCAATAAGCTGATCAGCTTGTCATAGAAGGAGATCAGATTAGTCACCTGCCTTACATAAACCCATACCAATTGGGCCTGATCATCTAGTTGTCCTGTATGTGTTGCATGGTGACACTCAAGATGATCAGCTCCACAATCTTCCCCATCACCGAAGTCAGACTGACAGGCCTGTAATTCCCCAGATCCTCTTTCCAACTCTTCCTGATGGGCTTCACATTCACTAATATCCAGTCAACAGGGATCTCCCCAGATAGCCAGGGCAGATGATGAATGATTGAAAGTGGCTCAGTGGGCACTTCCTGCAGATCCCTCAGTCCCCCTGGGTAGCTCCCGTCCAGTTCTATAGACCTGTTTGTGTCCAAGTGGTGTAGCAGGTTGCTGACCATTTCCCCTTGGATTATGTTGGCTTCATTCTTCTCCTGATCCCTGCCTTCCAGCTCAGGGGGGCTGGCTACTTGGAGAACAACTGGCCTTACTAGTAAAATTATTTTACGTTGGATAGATAATACTATGAAAAAAGGTATATAGACATAAATATATATGCACATTCTACTAGATTTCTAAAACAAAATCATGGAATCAGAATAAATTGGGAACCTTTGGCATTGATACCAGCTTTACTTTCTGTGTAATAAGTCAGAATCTGGGAACTTGTCTGTAACATAAAAGTATAATTGAATACTAATGCTAGTTATTTTTCTCCTGTGAGTATGTTCACAGACATTATATGTTGTTACATACATATATTCATATATTCACAGAACTATATACACTTTTGTAAGTGGACAACAGTGTTATAAAGTAACTTAATTTCTTCAACAGAAGAATAATGTGTTGTCAAATTTTCTGTCTTATCATGAAAGACATGATGGAAATAATGAAATTATAAAGGCAATTTGGCAAAAAAAAGTCTAAAAAAGCAGATGCCGTATCATTCAAGCTATTTCCAGTAGGCAAATGGAGGTGTGATTGAGTTGTGATTGTGGAAACTTCAGTTGGAATATATATTCTTTTGAACAAAACAAAAATTACATGATTTGTAAGGGAAATTACTATATTATCAGCACTGGAAAACTTATCAAAGGAACAGAAACTGAAAAAACCTTTGGCTTGTCTAGCCTAACCAAATGAATGTTCTCTACAAAACCATGAGGGTAAACACCAAGAAAGCAGAAATTTTAAACAGCAGCATTGTTATAATATTAATATTACCCTCAAACAGAAAAAAAAAAGAAAAAAACAAAAGTAAATGTGCTAGACTGAAAATCAGAAAAAAAGGTTTCTAATAGAAGAGTACAACTTCACCATGTCAGGCCAAGAAGAGCAGATGTACAACTCTGCAGCACTTAGCTTCATAAATGTGTGTGCATTTGTATAATATGGTTTTCTGTCATAATAGATACCTATGAACAGCAGTGCATGAGTCCAATTGAATTCTATGCTCTATGTTCCAAATGTAAAGCTACAAAAAAAAAAAAAAAATCACTTATTGCCTGTCATGCAGCCCATCAGCTGCATGTTCATAGAAATATGTCTCTCAGAAGAGATATGTTGTAGTTTGGAATGACCATGTTTTTACTGTAGTCTTGAGTAGTGAGAGTTAATTTCACACTGTTCAAACGAAATTAAAGAAATTTGGTGAAGAGAAATTGATCCAGAATAAAGATCTGTTCAAATATGTTTGTGGTGTGCAGAATTAACAGGATGTAGTATAAGAGATTCTCTAGTGTTTTTCAAAATCACCTATATCGTTCTGTTTTAGTTCAGGTTTTGTATTAAATTATTTCTATGCATTTCTGTAAATTAGCATGTGTTAATCTTCTCTCACCCTTTCATCCGAAGGAAAATATTGTTAAAACTTTTTTCTTTTTTTTTTTTTTTCAGTTAACATTTCTGTTTTATGTTCACTTATGCATTTTTGCTACTGAGGCCTTAGATCTTCACAATCTTCAACCATGAGCACATAAAATGCTATTTCCCACTTGGGTAATTTTTATTCTTTAACTCTTCCACTGCGTATGAAGAGGGAATCTATAACCACAGACTATGTCTACAAGTGATTTTTTTTTCAGGATGAACACTCCTACAGTTTTTGTATGAAAATTAGAGAGAATTAATCATCTATGACAAAGTGATTGTCTCTTCTATTAATTGGAAGATGTAGAACTTACAAAGGAAGAAAATGAATGTAAATCAGAAACTGAAGAATAGCTCTGATTGTTAGAATTAAACATTTGCTTTCACTCTGGATTTTGGAACTGACTAAACAGTTTGGCATAGCGAAGAAAGCAAAGTACAGGTGACCTACAGAATTTGGAGAATTTAAATATTTCTAAATGTTTTTTCTATTTTTATTCTTTCAAATATAAAGTAAATATTTAATTTTGGGTAATGCAATTTTTTATTCATTATTGATAAACAGTTGTTTATTACTAAAAGAAATATTCTGCATGTCAAAAAAGGTAGCATCTCTTCTCTAAGAAATTTTACACAACTGAAACCAAAACTTTCTTGGCATATTGAACAAAAATAGGAGCTGCTATTTACATATGCGAGACAAAAAAACAGCATGACAAGACACTTACAATATGTTCTTATAGTATAAAAATCTGTATCCTGTGCTTCAGTATTATACTGAACTACATGAATAGAGAATTACGTCTAACAGCACAACAGAAACCTATTACTAGGCAGACTTTATGCTGATGATACTAACTTCAAAAGTGAAATTTGATTGGTTTGCACCTCAGTTTTTTCCAGAAACTTGAGTTAAATGCATGTTTCTAGGCTCTGCCTCCTCCCCATCTATCTGTATGTGCTATTTATCTATAAAGCGCTTGGTGGAGACACTGAAAAGAAGCAAGATTGTTGCTGGTTTAGATGTACTGCTATTTTGTCTGATGCAGAAATACAGCTTTTGACAAGAACTATGCTATCTGTATGTTATACAGTAACCAAAAGATAAGAAATCCGAGTTCTTAACATTATCTTAAGCTTTTTTAAAATGTCTTAGTGATTTTCTTGCTTAGGAATAGGATACATCTCATTATCAGCTCTGACAATGAGCACGGTGATCACAATGGGCACCCTTGTGCTGAAAAGGTGAATTATGTATTTTTTACAACTAAAGCTTATACAGGTATGATTTCTTTTTCTTATTCCCCACTGCTTATCTTATTACATTCTGCTTCTATTCTTCCAGCAGCTATGCATATCTAGTTTTATTAAATTTGTTAAAGCTAGTAACATAATTTTTGAGTGCGATCTGGGGTGTGCTGAAAATGAAATACTATAGATTAAATCAACAATCAGATGTGCTGCCATTTCCTTAGTAAAATAAAGTAGGAGTCATAGAATACATTTATCGCTGCAAGAGAAAGTTTAGGAGACTTGGTATGCAGAGTCAGAAGAAACACATCTTTATTATTAGTACAACTAGGTAAAAATACCTGCTCAGAGAATATTAGAAAAAGCTAAGCAAGAAAGGGAGAAGTAATTGCCCCACTCTAAACAATTGCAAGATGTCCACAGCATGAGTACTGCATCCTATTTTGGGCCCCGCAGTGAGAAGACATTTTTCATATGAAGAAAGGCTAAGAAAGTTGGGGTTGTATAGCTTGAAGAAAAGGCTCTGTGGAAACTATACTGTGGTCTTTCAGTAGTTAAAGAGGGCTTACATGAAAGACAAATTTTTACCAGAGCCTGCACTGACAGGACAAGGGGTAGCGGTTTTAAACTATAAAGGAGGGGATATTTAGGCTGGACATAAAGAAGGAATTCTTTACTACAAGGGTGGTAAGACACTGGAACTGGTTACCCAGAGATGCCGTAGGTGTTCCATCACTGGAAGTGTTCAAGGTCAGGTTAGATGGGCTTTTTACCAACCTAATCCAGTGGAAGATGTCTCTGCCTGCAGCATGGGGCTGGAACTGTGTCTTTGAAGGTCCCTTCCAACCCAACCCATTCTGTGATAAATGGGAGCAAGTTTAGCACACAGTAATGTTTAGGAGCTGAAGCACTTTGCTTGTGAGCAGATGAGGAAGTTGAGCTTGTTCAGCCTGGAGTAGGGTTGGCTTCTGATGGACTGAAAAACAGCCCACCAGAACCAATGGGAAAGTTATAAAGAAGCTGGAGCTAACATCTTCACAGTGAGGCACAGCAGATGGATGAGAAGCAATAGACGTAAACTGAAATAAGAGAGGTTCAGACTGATATAGGGAGAAACTTCTTTCTGATGAGGACATATGGGCAGTGCAACAGGCTGTGCAGAGAGGTGGTGCGGTCTCTCCATTCTTGGAGGTTTTTCAAGATCTGAAAGAAACTCTGAGAAATCTGATCTCATAGCTGATCCTACTTTGAATCTTCTGATGTCTCTTCTAATGAGAATTATTCTATGTTTGCATGAATAAACACGTTTTGTCCAGGAGCAATAGGCAATATAATTTCTAATAATCTATCTTTTCTTTTCCTAACTTCTTTTCCTTTTCCTTGACTCCTAAGACCTGTTCACTGAACAGAATATACTCCTATAAAAGTATAATAGTATGTATAAATAGATATATGTGTGTATGTATAAGTAGATAGTATATATATATTCATACTATTAGAGAACTAAACTTTGTCTTCTACTTGTTCTTAGAAAATACTAGGTGAGATCCAGTTTATCAAATGCTCTGAGAAAAAGAATGAAGATCTCAATCTATATTGAGTATTTGTGAAACCAGTCTAAACATTGGAAGACAAATTAAATATTTCAGTAATCATATGTGTTAACAAGAAGACATGTCTCAGTAGTCCTTTGTAACTGGAATTTTTCCCTTTCTAAATACTTTGTGCCAAAGTATACTTCATCAGTGCTGTCTGACTGGAAAATTAAAAATATATTAATAGAACTATTAATAATGATTGCTTTTAATAAAAATTTACTGACATCAGATAAAGGAAATCCCTAATTGAACTGAATCAGTCACTTCTGGGTGTGTACTTTGTTGTATATTCAACATTTATAATTAATGAGAAGAATGTTCTCAAGGATACTTACTCAGCTTGAATAAATATGCAATCATAGAAGCATGAATGATTTGGATTGGAAGGGACCTTAAAGATCATCTGGTTCGAACCCGCTGCTGTAAGCAGGGATACCTTCTACTAGATCAGGCTTCTCAGAGCCCAGTCCAACCTGGCCTTAAACACTTCCAGGAATGGGGCAGCCACAATTTTGTGGGCAACCTCTTCCACCCTCATAATGAACAATCTTTTCCTTATATCCAATATAAATCTACTCTCTTTCAGCTTTTAGCCCTCCTCCTGCCCCTTGTCCTATCAGTACATGCCCTTGTGAAAAGGCCCTCTCCAAATTTCTTGTAGCTGTAAGGTCTCCCTGGAGTCTTCTCTTCTCCAGGCTCAACAGTCCTAGCTCTCTCATCCTGTCTTCATAAGAGATGTTCTTAGCCCACTGATTATCTTCGTGGCCTCCTCTGGAGTTGCTCCAACAGTTCAATTTCCTTCTTTTGTTGGGGGTCCCATTATCATTAGATTAAGAAATAAGAATTTATGGTCTAAAGAATTTATGGTCTAAAGAGTATAGTCAAGTTAGCTTAGAAAAAAAAGAAGTGTTGATGAGTTTCTTCAAACACATGAGTAGAAACAGAGTCAGTTAGAAAAGAACAAGATCTGCTCTTGTTGGTTTGTTTTTAAAAAAAAAATTGATTCCCTAAATCTGCAAGATCCAACAGATCAATGGGAAGCTGCTGCCAATAAGTCATTCAAAGAAGCAAATACAAATATAACATATGTTGAACTGCATGTTTGCTTAAGCTGCACTCAAAAATAATTATTATTTTAGCCTTTATGTAATTTGCATCAAACTTTTAATATGAACATTGTTGCAGTGTTATCACACTGAGAATTTTGACTATATAATAATTTAATTGTATTCATTGAAGAACATAGCAGTAAGAAAAGTTTTCAGTCAATTTAAATCCAAAACCAGAATGTACTTCTGAACATCAAATAAAATCCAATAAATAAAAGTGATTAAAACTAACAAGAACAAAACCAAAGAAATATCAAAAAATTAGGAACATCTCAGGAATAAATAAAACCACAAAGAAATCAAAGATTTAAGAGAACATATTTGGTGCTGGCATTCAATTGTCAGAACATTCCTATGGAATGGTTGTATAGATGCATTGGTTTGTTGTTGCTATGAGAATAACAAAAATTAAACAAATGCTCTTGCTATCACCATTAGAATCACTGGACTGTGAAACTGGCCAAATTACCTGAGGACAAGATTTAACTGAAGTTCTAATGTTAATTTAAGGAAATCAGTTTTTAATAGGCTTGATAGGTTTGGTCAAGCATACTTTTGTTTGTGGTCAAGCATATTCATGTGTCGGATGAAAAGTGGGAGGAAAGAAATATGCTAATTTAACTGACATTGGAAGTGAGAGGATCAGTATTACAAAATCAAAAGGAGAGGTCAGAAGGATGTTAAATACTAGCAATGTTTTCTAATTAGCTGTGTAAATGTCTCCAAACTGCTTCAGTATACTGTTTCAAATTATCCTAAACAACTTATTGTCAAAAGCAGCTAAAGCAAACCAATTCTGAGAAGTGAACTTTGGCAAAGATAAAGCTACAATATTTCTAATATTTCTAGTGAAATACTGGAAACATCTGAGTTAGCTGGTAACTGAGTAATATGAGCAATGCCCTTCTCTCATGTGCAAGGTATTGTAAAACCAAACCAGGTTAGTCAGGTTTTTCATTGCTTTAGTAACACAACTCCTTCAGTCAGAGCTAGGTAGTTCAGAATGCTTCTGTAGGAGCTGCCACTGCATTGGCATTGTGCCCTAATCCTAAACAAACTAGTCAAGTTGTTAAACAAGTTGCACTTGAGATTTGCACAGCCTATTTCATGGCTCCTTGATGGTGACATCAGTCTGCGACAATAGAGCTGAAATTCAAGCTATATCTTAAAACACTGATGTTTAGGTATTCACAGATAGGTGCATGTATGGTTGCCAAGTGAGCAACTGGAGTCAAGACACCACCAACACAGCCAATGGAGTCAACAGGCCTTCCACTGACCAGACGTAGGTGTCATCAACAGATACATGCATGAAGTAGAATAATATGTTGGAAACTCAGTCTACTGGCTTTCATTAAGGCCAGTCCTGATAGTATCAGCATGTGTATGAACCAGGTACACATCCTGGCAACAAAGAATGGAGAATGATCCTGAGACCACAAAGTCTAGACCCATCTTATTTTTGGCAACCATATCACATGATCCTGTTCATAACCTGCACAGACTATCTGTGTGTTTTGACCCCTTCCCACACTGTTACTATTACTTCTTGTAGAACTATCAGTTTGAATTGTCTGTAGGTGCACTTTCATTTTTCATAGAGACAAAAATACCTTCTTTTCTTTTACTTACAACTGTGAGAAATGAATATTGCAAAAAAGGAAGAATAACATTCTGAATTCAAAATGAGGCTGACATTTATCGTCAAGTACAAATGTTCTTCACTATTGAGAAAGGAGCATTAGAAAAAGTATAATCACAAATTCAGTGTTTCTTCAAAAAACCATGGCTATGCAGCACATCTCAAGGGGAACATATATATTACTGCCTGACAGTGAGGGATCAGAAAATAGGATGTGTAATTTTACTGTTAACTAAGTTGACCAAATTTGTAAATTATAATTTAATTTTTGCATTTAATTAGACAACCAACTATATAATTTTTTCCAAAGTTAGTAATAACAGCAAATGCTAAAATAGTTATTATTTTTTGAGTTTACAAAGAAATATGCAATTTTTCAGTAGAGGGTGTTATTTCATAATATTTTTGGTAGCTATTTAACAGTGATAAATGTTGTTTCAAGCCTTTTGGTTTTCTTTAATGCTTTAAAATAAATATAAATTAAATATCACCCTGGATTCATACTAATTTTGATTGAAATTTTGCATTTCAAGGGGCACAGAATCCATTCTGAATTGTCTGTGGCTCATTAACAAATTCCAGACTGTAATTCCTAGTTAGTTCATTTGATAGGACTTTATTATATTTTAGGGAAACTAATTTGGATAATCGCCAAATCCCTAGTTAGCATCAGCTCTAAAGAAAAGTTAACTTGATTCACAAAGCTGTAAAAAAAAAAAAGGCAAGTTAAACCCCATTATGTCTGAATTATAAGGGTTTATTTGTTTAAAAATCTTCCTCAGTTTATAAATTCAAAGGCAGCATATACATTTTAACTAATAACATTGAAATAGGATCATCACTTGAAGGCAATAATTGACTTGGAAATTAAACACACCAAATTCTAGCTTTGATAGATGGACAGAAAAGCAGATGTAGATATAGATAAACAGTTAGACAATTTGAGTCCCTGAAATCCAGTTTTGTTTCTTTCTGTATGCTAATAGCAGCTGGAGAAAGGAATAAGCCTTTTCAGTTCATGGATTGCTTTTACTTTCCCACTTTGTTGTGTTGGCTTACTGCTTTATAGAAACATAGCCAGTCATTAACAACATAAAACATGCTTTATAAGTGGTTTTCTGGTGAAATAGAAATTTCTAAAAGAATGAAAGATGGGATTTCTTCATTATAAAATTATCCTGATCTTAACATTTTGCAATTACATCATTATGATCACAGAACACACAGAAAAATCAAGTGTAGTGATCTTTACTAACATTTGCTCCTTCAGACCAAAATTGATGAATTACCTATCTATATAAGAAATGTCATTATGTAAAGATCTACTGAAGTAAATTATTGGACAGTAATTCTCCTCATTACCTGTTTAAGTAAGTAAAAAATACATTCAGTAGAGGTAGCTGCTCAGAGAGACTCCATAAACTCAGAGCTCTTGTTCAATTTAACACTTCATATTTGGTAGTAATTAGGACCTTCTGGAGGTGAATAAAGGTATCAAGGTGCAAAATCATCCTCAACTTGCTCTGTGTCCTACAGATCTATATTATACCCATGCAATTCCAGGACCCTAGAGCTACTATGATCAATCCTGTAGAAAACATCATCAAGCATGCTGGCATTTAGATATGTCAGACTCTACTGTCTTTGCTGTTTTAAGTTTTCTACCTTCTTGCTTTGTCTTATGTCCCTAGCAGTCCTGGGATACCCAGTCCTTGAATGAGGTGAGACAAAATGTAACACTTTCTTTTTCTTCTTTGGCTGCCCATCCTGAACCCATGTAGCTGCAAGGAGGATCACACCAGTCTGCTGAAATCATAGAATCATAGAATAGTTAGGGTTGGAAAGGACCTCAAGATCATCTAGTTCCAACGCCCCTGCCATGGGCAGGGACACCTCACACTAAACCATCTCACCCAAGGCTTCATCCAACCTGGCCTTGAACAACACCAGGGATGGAGCACTCACAACCTCCCTGGGCAACCCATTCCAGTGCCTCACCACTCTTAATGGAAAGAACTTCTTCCTTATATCAATCTAAACATCCCCTGTTTAAGTTTGAACCCGTTACCCCTTGTCCTATCACTACAGTCCCTGATGAAGAGTCCATCCCCAGCATCCTATATAGGCCCCCTTCAAATACTGGAAGGGTGCTATGAAGTCTCCATGCAGCCTTCAATTCTCCAGGCTGAACAGCACCAACTTCCTCAGCCTGTCTTCATACGGGAGGTGCTCCAGTCCCCTGATCATCCTCGGGGCCCTCCTCTGGACTTGTTCCAGCAGTTCCATGTCCTTTTTATGTTGAGGGCACCAGAACTGCACACAATACTCCAGGGGAGGTCTCACAAGAGCAGAGTAGAGGGGCAGGATCACCTCGTTTGACATGCTGGCCATGCTCCTTTTGATGCAGCCCAGGATACGGTTGGCTTTCTGGGCTGCGAGTGCACACTGAAGCTGGCTCATGTTAATTTCCTCATCGACCAGCACCCCCAAGTCCCTCTCTGCAGGGCTGCTCTGAATCTCTTCTCTGCCCAACCTGTAGCTGTACCTGGGATTGCTCCGACCCAGGTGTAGGACATTGCACTTGGCATGGTTGAACTTCATAAGGCTGGCATCAGCCCCCCTCACAAGCTTGTCAAGGTCCCTCTGGATGCCATCCCTTCCCTCCAGCATATCAACCGAACCACACAGCTTGGTGTCATCGGCAGACTTGCTGAGGGCGCACTCAATCCCACTGTCCACGTCAGCGACGAAGATGTTAAACAAGACCGGTCCCAACACTGATCCCTGAGGGACACCACTCGTTACTGGTCTCCAACCAGACATCGAGCCATTGACCACAACTCTTTGTGTGTGGCCATCCAGCCAGTTCTTTATCCACCAAGTTGTCCATCCATCAAATTGATATCTCTCTAATTTAGAGAGAAGGATGTTGTGTGGGACAGTGTCAAACGCTTTGCACAAGTCCAGGTAGATGACATCAACTGCTCTACCCTTGTCAATCAGTTCTGTAACCCCATCATAGAAGGCCTCTAAATTGGTCAGGCAGGATTTCCCCTTAGTGAAGCCATGCTGGCTGTCACCAAGCACCTTGTTGTTTTTCATGTGCCTTAGCATGCCTTCCAGGAGAATGTGCTCCAAAATTTTGCCAGGCACAGAGGTGAGACTGGCTGGTCTGTAATATCCCAGGTCTTCCATTTTCCCCTTCTTGAAAATGGGGGTTATATTTCCCTTTTTCCAGTCATCGGGAACTTCACCTGACTGCCATGATTTTTCAAATACGATGGCCAGTGGCTTAGCAACTTCATTTGCCAGTTCCTTCAGGACCCGCGGATGGATTTCATCAGATCCCATGGACTTGTGCACATTCAGATTTTTAAGATGGTCTCGAATGAGATCCTCTCCTACACTGGGCCCAAGGTCTTCATTCTCACAATGAGAAATGATGGAGGCTGTACAATAATGCTGCAGGAGTGATAGCATTTTCCCAGACATCATGCTTAACTAGTTAACAGTATGCCAACAGTAAGACTTAACATGGCTGGCTAGATGCTGATGCTACCTGCAAACATTGTGTTCAGCAGGTAGGAGGTATCCTCGTAACAGTGCAGTTAACCTTTCTATGTTCCATTGTTTTCCTCTCAAGGGCGATGATTCTTTTCCACATCTTTTCAGTAAAATACAATCTGGTAAATTCTGATTACATGTAGCTTTTCATAGTCTGAATTCACATCAACATAATGCCTGAACACACTGCTCCTTGGAAATGACAGATTTTTGTTACTATTCACCTAGCCAGAAAAATGTATGACTTTTACAGGAGCTTAGAAACCCTTATGCTCACTTAGTCTTCTCTGACACATCTGTCTGGCTGCCATGAAGTAGCTGTATATCTCAACAACAAATTTCTGAATCAAATACGTGGATGGGATTTAGTCTGCCATACCTGTAGAGGAGCTGTGTAACGCAAATCATCGATCGTGGGTTTTATTAGGGACGTTCTCAGGTCTGCTCATTGAGGTAAAGAATAGATAGTCTCTCAATTCCCAATTCATCCCTAGAATGTTAACTCATTAAAAAGGAGGATGGGTCATAAAGATCTGAGACCTGCGAGGGATGTACTGTTGCCACTATTGCCCTCTTATTTCAGAACAGTAGCTGATCCTTTTCACAAGTTACTTGTCTTAGAGCAGAGAGAAAGGACGGTATAATGATTGTGATCCTCTCTCTAAAGAACTCCAGTTCCCCTCTCTGTCATAGACTTTCTGTGTGTCTGCAGCAAATCACATATTTTGGCCTCACTTTTCTAGCTAACAAATTGTATATAATAAAATTGCTCAACAGCCAACAAGTATTGCTTTAATACCTATATTAAAATGTTGAGGAACTCCAATGTTGTGATGATGGAAGACTATAAAATAATCAAAGTAGTTGCTTTGTTTTATCACAATCAAATTTAAGGTTTCTTTCAGTGTTCTTCCCAATGTCAACACTTCAAAGCTTGTTAGCTTCACATCCACATCTTTTTTTTTTTTCTCTTGTACAGCATCTTTTATCTCAGTTTTTCTTAGCTTTGATTATTCAATAGAGCAGAAACTGAATGTCTGTAATGAAACCTGAAATCATGAGTACAAGACAGGAAATCAAACTTGACATCATTATATAAGGTACGTAAGAACTGAAGCAAATTTTATGCAGATAGGCAATTCCAGACCAGCAAACTTAAACCACCATTTTAATATTGTAGATATATGTTATTTGGTGCAATACAGACATACAGGGGCTTATTCTTATCCACCCAGAGGTCATCCAGCTTGCTGTTGGAATTGCTACATGAGTACAACTGCAGCAAAATTTTACTCTTTTTTTGTTTTGTTTTGTTTTTTTTCTTTTAGCAGATAGTTACATATATGATACCTATTATCATCATAATAACTAGTTTAACAGCCTTGAGAAATTAACTATGCTGTGTTTGTGGAACGCTGCTGCACTTCAAATATGAAAAAGTGACCTGTGGATTGTTGTGATTACTCCCCACTTAACTCTTAACACAAATTCATTCCTGGTTTATTCTAATTTTAGAATTGTAAAAGATATGACCGCAAAGACTTGCTTTCTACCATCCTCATAGAAGAAATAGTTCTGTCAGACTGTTAATTTTTTTCCTCAAAGCCAGTTAGCTCCTTTTTATTTAACTTTCAGGGCACACGGTACTGTTTGTAGATGTGAATGACTCTGTGGGGTCATGAGTGATATCAATTAACTATGTGATACTGGTTCGTGTGACACTTCTGCAGACTTATTAAGAATGAGCAGCTTCATACTGCAAACCAATAAAAAAATGTCATGCAAATGAGTAAATCCCTGGACATTCTCACAGATGTTTTTGTGTTTATGTTTGAAAAACTGAAAGAAAAATCTCCTTTTACTGTGAGCTTGAAAAAGGCAGCTACATCATCCACTTTGTTCATCCAGCTGTTTATAGAAGTCTTATACTTTTTCATTATAAAATCTTGCTTTCTTTTTCAGTTTTGCTACAACGTGCCTTATATTGGATTATAGAATCATAGAATCATAGAATAGTTAGGGTTGGAAAGGACCTCAAGATCGTCTAGTTCCAACCCCCCTGCCGTGGGCAGGAACACCTCACACTAAACCATCTCACCCAAGGCTCTGTCCAGCCTGGCCTTGAACACTGCCAGGGATAGAGCATTCACAACTTCCCTGGGCAATCCATTCCAGCGCCTCACTACCCTTACAGTAAAGAACTTCTTCCTTATATCCAATCTAATTTCCCGCTGTTTAAGTCTGAACCCATCGCCCCTTGTCCTACCACTACAGTCCCTAATGAAAAGTTCTTCCCCAGCATTCCTATAGGCCCGCTTCAGATACTGGGAGGCTTCTATGAGGTCCCCACGCAGCCTTCTCTTCTCCAGGCTGAACAGCCCCAACTTTCTCAGCCTATCTTCATATGGGAGGTGCTCCAGTCCCCTAATCATCCTTGTGTCACTCCTCTGGACTTGTTCCATTGTCAACAGCCATCTAAATAGCAATCTCTTTTCTTTTTGCAACTAATTTATATGCCCGGTAGAGAAATTCTGCTTAAATACCTACAGAACTTGAGAAGCTTTTCAGTCTGTAACATGACTTTGGCCAATCTCTTGCAAAAACACTGGCTGGGAACTGACTGTCTTGGGAACAGCTTTGCAGAAAAAGCTCTGGGGCCCTGGTTGACAGCAAGCTGGGAATAAGACAGCAGGCAGCATGCCAGCATGCATCCTTCAACTGGCAGCAAGGAAGGTCAGACCTGGGCTGTATTAATAGGAGCAAAGCTAGAAAGTCAGGAGAAATGATTATCCCCTCTAATCACCATCTGTTAGACTATGTCTAGAGTTTTGCACTCTCTTCCCCACCCCAGTACAAGAAAGACATTGATAAATAAGAATGAGCTCAATGAAGGTTCACTAGGACAGGACAGGCAGGGGCAGGAGTACTTTCACCTATGAAGAGAGGTTGAAGGAACTGGACTTGTTCAGCTTAGAGAAGAACCCAACAACCTCCCTAACTATGGGGATGCTATCAAAGAGACAGGAGCAGGCTCTTCACAGTGGTTCACAGTGAGAGGGTGAGAGGCAATAAGCACTCAACAAGGTAAATTCAACCTGATGTAAAGGGAAATTTTTTCCCCGTGAAGACAGACAGTGGAACAGGTTGCCCAGAGAGTTTGTGCAATATCTTCCCATCCTTCAGGGTTTTCAAGACCCAGCTGCAGAGCCCTGAGTAACCTGTCTGACCTCATAGTTGACCCTGCTGTAAGTGAGCAGTTAGCCTAGAGACATCTTCAGGTCCCTCCTGAGTTACCTAGTGATTCTAGAGTAACAACTGCATGGACTGAAAGCAGAGAAGGTAGCTAATGCAGGCTGAACTATTTCGGTAAAAAACAACTTGTGACAGATCCTGGAGACAGAGCACTGACTGGGTGACCATAACTAACTTTCAGCTTGTTCAGTCTGTTTGCACCTGTCCAAGGAGCACATGGGTGCTGGTTTTCCACTCAGGTTAACTGATCTCAGTTTTGTGAACTGTGGAAGTTCAATTCTCATCTACCTCAAGATGTAATCACTTTAAAAGCGATTGCAGATATACCAAGCTCTCTTTTTACACTAAATAAGGGTAGAGAAATTCAGGCAGTACATTTAAGGTCTTCCAGTCCATTGTGATACTTTCAAGAATTGATAGATATTTGTCCAGTGTTTCTCCTGTAACCCTATGTCACTGACAAAACCTTGAAATCAAACTAATGACTTCATTCAATACCATTCAGACTGGTCTTCTAGGTAGGTCCAAAGGACCTTTGCTGAGCAAGTCTGTATGCTTACTCAGAAGAACGATTTACATTAAAGGGAAGGGGAAAAAAAAAAAAAGAAAAAAACCCATCAGAAAGTCTATAATATATTTAGCTTTTAGAAGAAAATAGCTTTGTTATTATGCATGCAGAAAGCTGGTAAAATGGACTGTATGTTAAATATTAAAAAGTAAAGCCATAACCATATATTCTATTCTCCAGCACTTTGGATATTCATTCACAGTGGAAAAATCAATTTAAACTCACAAGACCAAGGACGCTGTCACTATTTCTTAAACATGCCTTTTTTCAATATCTGGGGAACAAAAGATTAACTTTTTGTTATTACATTGCCAGATTTTGTCCTTTGAAATAAATTACACTCAGACAAAAATTACCCAAAACAACATACATGTATAAATTCAGCATGGGTAGTTAGAGATAATGGGATACATAGTGCTTAGAAATGCACAAAATATTCTTGTCAGTGGACAAAACTTTTTCCAGTTGGAGATCAACCGCGTAAAGCAGTATTTATTCAACACAGAACTCATAATGCTTCCTATCATCCAAATCTAGAATTAAAATGTGATTTATAATTTGACTTACTTTCTTCTGATAAATTAGACAAAATAAAAAAAAAAGTATACCGAGATTAAATTGATGTGACTTAGAAAACCCCTGTAGATTCAGGCACGGATCCTCTCCAAATGTTTACATACATATGTGCAAATACATCTAATTAAATCAGAGAAGGAAAGTGGTGGTTTCCATGTCCTCTGATTTTATCACTAGTTAAGTTTACTGGTTTCACTGCATTTAAAACAGTGGAAGCTTGGGCAGACGCTTTCAACAGCAAAATGGTCCAGCACACATTCTTACCTCCCAGGGAAATGCTCTAAAGCTCAAGAGGTAAACTAGATTGGGATATATGAGACCTTCAATACCCTTCTGGGCTCCTTGGTCTTGTTTTTGACCAGATTCCGCAGTGTGTAAAATATTTGTGCTGTGCTGGATATTTGTATGGCTACTGCAAATACATTGCGGCAAATTTATCTACTGTTGATACCTCCTGCTCCAAAATACCTTGCAGCCTGGAATAGTCAGCAGAAGCTTAAGAGGTAAGCAGTAGTCGAAGAAATACAAGTTAAACATGAAGCGTTCCACAAGAAATAGCTGGATTTTTAGGTTTCACTGGTAAATACTTACTACATAATCTTGATGTATTTCTAAGTTTTAACAGCCTTCTGAAATTAATAAATTCATAAACAGACTTATACAACTGAGTAGCCTAAGAGGTGTTTGGATTTAGTGATCAAATATAAACCTACTTGTCCCATCTTCCTAAAAATTCAGATGTCACCAGACAATTGAGTGATTTCTGTTAGAAGAAATTGTGTTTTCTTCTTGTTTACTGAAATCAGACCATTTGCATCTCATTTTCTTTTTTTTTTAAGTGTTTTTTATATTTGATTTACTTCCTACTGTATTTATACATTCTGGGTTTCACATAAATTACTTCTTTAGCTATAAGAATAACATTTCTTATTATTTTAATATATTTTTTAGGATGTGCATAACTAAAACAAATGTAGCCATCAGAACTGTCAGCAAATTGATCTGTATTTAGATATAGGTAATATATATTTACATTATATAATGCACATTTGAATGTCTTAGATAACATTCTCTTCTCTTCATAAGACACTAGAAAAATGAGATGGGCCTTTTCTTCACTAGCATACCCATCATGGATTGCTCCCTCCAGATTATTCAGTGATGTATTCATGGATTATTAAATATGAGTAGCATTTAATTTGTTATGTACAATTCCATCACTAAATAATCAGTCCTCCAATAAACTAGTCCAATTTTAGTAACTGTTCTCAGCCCTGAATATATTTATTTCAAATCATCCTTCCTTCAGTAGTTAAAATAGGTATCCTTATCATGTAACATTTATTTTGTATTTTATGTTCATGTTGGTAACGACAAACAAACATGTTAGCACGGGAAAGAAATTTTCATCTGCTTTCTAAGAGAAGAATCTTGTATTGTGAGTAAAAGATGAACTGTTTGTTTTATGCTCAGAGTAAATATAGAAGAAGAAATATATTTGTGGTAACTTTTTTTTTTTTTTTAAAGTAAAATGATAAAGAATACTTTACTTGATTCTACATAAAGGAAAAGTGAAGGTGCTGTGGTAGCAAGTTTCCAGTTCTTTGCTATGATTCCCTGCTGTAGGTCCAAACCATACTGTGGACTAATGCTGAATACTGGTGAAAGTTCAAAAATTTATGGATGTTTAATTATCAGTGAATAGCAAGGTCTTGAAAATAATAATGGCTGTAATTATTGGCGATAATTTCTTAACTGCCTGCAAATACTTTGGGTGTTTGAGCACAATATTTAAAAATTTTCTAACCTCCAGAAATAGCTTGAACTGAATTGTGCAGCCTTGGAAAATATTGAAAATCGCTTCAGCAAATGTTGGCTTTTTTATAAGTAACATCTTGATCCAGTTGGGTTTGAAACTTGTCAGGCTAATTAAGTGTGAAGAGTACATGTAATCAGTCAAATTTTTAGTCATGAGCTCATCTGAATATGGAGAGTAATGCGGAATGTCAGAAACAATAATAATTACAATCTATCAGACCCAAACACCAATCAAAGTAGTGTACTCACCTGTGCCATTTTAAGGAGCCAGATTTATGTAGTCAGATCTCCCTGTTCTTTAGTAATGGGTGTGCATGAAAAAACAAACTAACCAACCAAACAAACAAACTAAAACTAACAAAAAAACCTGAAACAAAACATCTATTGCTGTTTGTTTCAATCCACTTTAGGATTACCCAGTTGCATAAGCGTACTACAGTCATGAATGGTGACTTTGAAAAGTGCTCACTGCGACAGAAAGAACAAGTAAAGCTGTGTTAAAAATGTGTTTTAAAGATTACAGGGAATTTCAGTCCTTTCCAACCCTAACTATTCTATGATTCTATGATTCTAAAGTGGGAAAATAGGTTATTGATTAGAATGGGGAGGCATCATTTGAGGAAGATCAATGAAGTCATTCAATTCAATTCAGTTCAGTTCATTCTCAAAATAAGTGTGCTTTAATACTACAGCATGAGAAAGTAGATTTAGAGCTTTCTAGATCAGCTTCACTTGAATCACATCATTATATAAAATCAGGATGGAAGCCCAGTTTTAACAAATCAAGAACATGGCTAGATGCTGAAATAGTATAGATCACAAATAGATTGATCATTGTTCAGATATGTAACTGAATCCCATTATCTAACCATGGGAAGCTTTGATAGTGTCAAGTATGTTCTCAAGAGACACCAAAGGTGACAAAATGAGCAGGTAGATAAAATAGATGGCATAGATGAATGTCAGAAACAAAAGCTAGCAAATTAGCTGTGGGAACAGATGGAGCATGAATCATTGCTGTTGTAAGGACTTACATTCTGAGGAAAACATGAGTAAAAATAAAACCAATAAATTTCAGATAAAATTTTACAGCCTACAAAAAAGTGCAAAAAGAACAAAGGAAGATTGTAAAGAAAATGACAAGAAGAAACAGAGAGTGTTGGACATGTGCATAATGACAGGTTGACCATAATATACAGCAAGAATAGAAAAATGTTTATTTTTCTTGTTACTGGTTGAGCAGGCGTCTGAAAAGCTTTTGGCAGCCCGAGCAAATTGTAGGCATCTTTGTGTCACCTTGTTGTAATACTGGAATATGTAGCCATGAAATGTAATAGTTAATATGGAGGGTTTAGGACTAAGTTCATGACCTCATAAAAGAAAATAAGATATTAAATCATAATATTCATAAAAGAAAATAGGATATTGAGAAAAAAATGCTAGTAGCACTTTTTTTAATTGCTGATATTAAGTTTACCAAAACTTAGACTCTAACTTTTTAAAAATCCTTTTTTTTTTTTTTTTTTTACTTTTTTGCTTTTAATAGGTTGATCAAGACAAAAGTTGTCTTTCTTCTGTGTTTTACAGTATAAAATACAAACAGATTCTGCCCTGATGGCAATTTGTGAAATGTGCTATGAATAATATGAAATTCCCTGATGTATCTCATATGGTGAATAACAACTACTAACTACTATAAATGATGGGCAGAAAACCCTTCACTGAAATTTTAAGACAGTACAGTAAACCCAGAAATTATTTGCTGATAGTTTGCTTGCTAAGTATTTGATGAACCATTCGATGGTTCAAGACCATCTTAAGAACCTGAATGTACACAAGTGTGTGGGACCTGATGAAATAAATCTCAGGGTCCTGAAGGAGCTGGCAAATGAAGTTGCTAAGCCACTGGCCATCATATTTGAAAAATCATGGCACTCAGGTGAAGTTCCCAATGACTGGAAAAAGGGAAATATAACCCCCATTTTCAAGAAGGGGAAAATGGAAGACCCGGGGAATTACAGACCAGTCAGTCTCACCTCTGTGCCTGGTAGAATATTGGAGCACATTCTCCTGGAGGGCATGCTAAGGCACATGAAAAAGAACAAGGTGCTTGGTGACAGCCAGCATGGCTTCACTAAGGGGAAAGCCTGCCTGACCAATTTGGTGGCCTTCTATGATGGGGCTGCAGAAATGATAGACAGGGGTAGAACAGTTGATGTCATCTACCTGGATTTGTGCAAAGTGTTTGACGCTGTCCTACACGACATCCTTCTCTCTAAATTGGAGAGACATCAATTTGATGAATGGATCACTCGGTGGATAAAGAACTGGCTGGATGGCCACACACAAAGAGTTGTGGTCAATGGCTCAATGTCCGGCTGGAAACCAGCAGCGAGTGGTGTCCCTCAGGGATCGGTGTTGGGACCGGTCTTGTTTAACATCTTCATCGCTGACATGGACAGTGGGACTGAGTGAGCCCTCAGCAAGTTTGTCGATGACACCAAGCTGTGTGGTTCGGTTGATATTCTGGAGGGAAGGAATGCCATCCAGAGGGACCTTGACACGCTTGAGGTGGGCTGATGCCAGCCTTATGAAGTTTAACCATGCCAAGTGCAAGGCCGTACACCTGGGTCGGAACAATCCTAGGTACAGCTACAGGTTGGGAGGAGACTCTTCTCTCTTACAGGCTGGGAGAAGACACAATTTATGTACTACAAGTAACTAAGGAACCCTTCAGAGAACCCTAGCAGAGAAGGACTTTGGAGCATTGGTGGATGGGAAATTCAACATGTACCATCAGTGTGCGCTCACAGCCTAGAAAGCCCACTGTATCCTGGGCTGCATCAAAAGGAGCATGACCAGCAGGTCAAAGGAGGTGATCCTGTCCTTCTACTCTGCTCTCGTGAGACCTCCCCTGGAGTATTGTGTGCAGTTCTGGTGTCCTCAACATAAAAAGGACATGGAACTGTTGGAACAAGTCCAGAGGAGGGCCACGAGGATGATCAGGGGACTGGAGCACCTCCTGTATGAAGACAGGCTGAGGAAGTTGGGGCTGTTCAGCCTGGAGAAGAGAAGGCTGCATGGGGACCTCATAGCAGCCTTCCAGTACCTGATGGGGGCCTATAGGGATGCTGGGGAGGGTCTCTTCGTCAGGGACTGTAGTGACAGGACAAGGGGTAACGGGTTAAAACTTAAACAGGGGAAGTTTAGGTTGGATATAAGGAGGAAATTCTTTCCTGTGATGGTGGTGAGGCACTGGAATCGGTTGCCCAAGGGGGTTGTGAGTGCTCCATCCCTGTCAGTGTTCAAGGCCAGGTTGGATGAAGCCTTGTGTAGGATGGTTTAGTGTGAGGTGTCCCTGCCTATGGCAGGTGGGTTGGAACTAGATGATCTTGAGGTCCTTTCCAACCCTAACTATTCTATGATTCTATAATTCTGTGTTCCCTTGGCATTTGGTGCTTTTTAGCAACAAAATTTGTTTTCTTCTATGATTTCTTCTGAGTTAAATATTCCAATAATTGTTTTCAGTCATGTCAGCAGCCCTAACATAAAGCAGACTTTTTGATTGCTACCTTCCCTATCAATATCGGTTACAGAGGAGGTACAGTTTGTCCTGAAAAATAAGAGTTACAAATTTCTTTCAATATTGATCCAGTTATGATACTCAAATGATCTGAAAGATTAAAAAGTTTGCTTGATGAGTTCTCACTACTCTACTCTTGATGAGTTCTCTACTATGGGTAATGGGTTAAAACTTAAAAAGGAGAAGTTTAGATTGGATATAAGGAAGAAGTTCTTTCCTGTAAGGGTGGTGAGGCACTGGAATGGGTTGCCCAGGGAGGTTGTGAATGCTCCATCCCTGGTGGTGTTCAAGACCAGGTTGGACAGAGCCTTGTGTGATATAGTTTAGTGTGAGGCGTCCCTGCCCATGGCAGGGGCATTGGAACAAGATGGTCCTTTCCAACCCTAACTATTCTATGATGCTATGATTCTAACCATCCTGTAAAGCATATGGAAAATCACAGGCTGTGGTTGTTCCCTAAACAAGAGTCTGTTTCTAAGGGCAGGAATTCAAGTTATGTTCTACAAGTAACCAAGGAACAGCAGCAACCGTATGCTGGGTTTGTGGTGCTCTGACAAGGTGCCACAAGAGTGATATCTCTTGTAAGCGGAGAGACACCACCTCTGTTGACACTATTTGAAACAGGCTTTCCTAGATTTACAAAAATGTGCCAGGAAAGTCTTCCCAGCATCTTTTCTTTTATTTATAATTTTTTTGAAAGTACTGATACACTATAGTAAAGGCTTATATGGCCCTTGGATACCACAATGATAAGATCCTCAGAAGTAATTGAGACAGAAGGAAGAGACAGATGGATAATTAAACCTCTAATGATTTTTTTTCCCCCTTTTCAGGATTATAAAGAATCTTACTGCTGTATCTGATATGCCCTTTCTCATAAAATTTTGTACATTCTTTGATGTAGTTTTGGTTTTATTTGGTTTAGTTTTAGATTTTATGCAAAAGTAAGGATAGTTTCATATAATTTTTCAGATAATCTTCCAGCAAGGCTATATAAAGTGCAGTAATAACTCATGGATATTAGATCACATTCAAATTATAATGAATTATCAATACTATTGCCCTTTCTATGTCATGTTGCAAACTGTATCTTTATTTTGTTATCATTGACAGACTCTTTTTTATTCTAACTTTCAATTTTCCAAAGTTTCCCTCTGTTCATTTTGTTGCATCTTGTCTCCTATCTTCAGGATTTAAATTTAGCAAGCAATAGTACATTGCATTTTCTTAAATGCAACTATCTATCTCCAAATCACTTGCAACGTGTATCTTATTTTGCATTTGTGGATTTACATGTGTGCTGATGTGTTTCACATATTACAATTCAGTTGTCGTTAACCAATTTAATCAAAGTCAACTTTTTACCCCTGCCTAGATCAATAATGAGAATATCAAATAATCCACATTCCAAAAATTGTCTCCTGAGAATAACACTTCTTTTCCAGTCTTAGAACTCACACAGGAATTATTGTTCTAGTATGAGGCATTTTCTATTTCTCACTGACATTTTTCTCTGATTCATGTTCATTTTCTATGTTACTGGGCAACAATATCAAATGCCTTGTTGCAATCAAAATGTATCTATAGCAAAAAAAGTGCAAACTACAAAGAAACTCACCATTCCAATCTTCATTCTGAAAGTCATTTGCCTTATTGATTACTCATCTGACAGGTTTGACAAAGGTCAAAAAGCGTTAATTTTCTGCAATCATCTGTGTAGAAGTCTATATTTTCTGAATGATCCTGACTTTTTCTTATTTTTAAACTTTTAGAATTAGATTAATTGCTAGCATTGTTTGCATTCTTTATTTTCTCTAGATGTAATTCCCTAAGGAGTCTTTGGGTATATGACATGAATAAGAATTACAGAAATAAGGAATCAAGGAATTGACCACATCAAGGAATGTGGTCAAAATTAATATTACCAGTAGAACAAGATGATGAAAAGTTATCTAATCAAAGATACTATATGTTACATTGACAAGACAAAGTACTGAAGACTAAGGTTTTTAAATAGTACAGGACACATTAAATGGAATGAGATCCTGAAAACTTGTTAAACTTGCAGCTTTCGGCAGCTTTCCACATCTTTTTGTGTTCTGCAAATAAAAAGGCAGCCTCCCGTTTTAACCATACATCATTAATATAATTTGAAATAACACAAGAATGTTTCAGAAAAGGTCATTGGATATCTCTTCATTGCTTTTTCTTTTCTATGTATCACTTTAAATACCTGAGTGTGGGTTACGTAATTTAACTCCAGATGATTAGCAACTAAATTTTGTCTAAACAATTCATTTAGGATCTACTCTAAACATTGTAGAAAAATCAATGTAGACAGATGCTTACGGTTCATCCCCTTATAAGATATCTCTAACGGAAATCATTACCCACAAAGAAGGTCAATTTTCTTCTTCGGACTTTGCCCAATAGCCAAATATTAACTTTTGGCCAGTCTTTCTTGGCTTGATAGTGTGCTTTTAGAACTTTCTTTTAAAAGGAAGCAAAAGAAATCTAAGATGAAGAAACAACGTATGTATTAAAAAAAAAAAAAAAATCAGTGTTCAAATCCAGATTAGATAGAGCCCTGGATGACATGGTTTAGTGTGAAGTGTCCCTGCCCATGGAAGGGGGGTTGGAACTAGATGATCTTAAGGTCCTTTCCAACCCTATTCCATTCCATTCTGCTCTATTCTATTCTATTCTTCCCTGATTTCCAGGAAGCAACAGAATTGTGGATTAAAAACTCTAAGAAGAAGGTAAAGTTCAGGTATCAAGCAATTCAGAAAATGCATTCCAGAACTGCTATTTCACTAAATGTTTTGTAATTCTTATGCTCACACAAGACTTCAAGAAAACAAGTACTTTATTTAAGAAATATAAAATACAATAAAACTGCTAAAAAATATATTTCTGTAGGAATTACCCTAACACATATTTTCCTTAAAAAGCTAATTCTTTCGTATGGATGCTCTACAGAACTTTAGGAAGGCTGTCCTCAGAAACTAGGTTTCATAGATTTGCTTAAACCATGAAATAAGATGTTCCAATTCTCTAACAATAAACTATTTCAAAAAACTATTTCTCTATTTTTGAAGAGCTTGCTACTATTCAATAGCTGTCAGTAACTGTGTCAATTTTCAGAACAAATGGTCAAATATTTCCTGTCATCAGCTTTTTGAACTGTTATTTTTCTTTCCAACAGACTCATATCAAAACTTCAAATGACTAATTTTAAATTATTATTTTTTATTTAAGTTTAAGCTAACTTTTTTAAGCAGTTTCTTTTGGCTTACCAGATGCCAGCCAAAAAAACACAAGGCTTTTAGATATATATGCAGTTGTACAAAAATAGTTTTAAATCACATTTGTTTCCTCAGCTCCCTAACTCATGTTTTGAATGAGGATTTTGGAGCTATTACATGGTAACATATTAGGGTAGATCCAGCTTCTCATCTCAATTAAGCCTCAGATTCTTTATATGATACTTAAAGAAATTTGCATTATGTATTAATTTCCTAATTTGTTTAAATTTCTTGAGCAGTTGAAGACAATGAAAAACTGTCTTGAAATATGTTATAACTGAATCAAAAAATATTCTAAAAAAGTGGTTTGCATACTTGAGAATTTTTTAAAATTAAAGAGTTCATTAATTTTCTTGAATCCTCTAATTAAATTTATGTCAATGCCCAATATTTCAAAAATTATCAAGGCTTTCCATTTGTTTACTTTGGAAAAAAAGTTACTTTGCAAATTCATCTTCCTAATAAGTAATTTCAGTGATCTTTGTACTAAAACTGCTTGAATTATCAGAATTTGTTGATCACAATCTAATGTCCAGGATTCTCTGTGTCCTTACTTATTTCTTAAAACATCTTAGAATCTGGTGGACATGGTACTATATAGAAAGTTATTCCAATATCCTTGATGGCGGTATTGCATTTATTGCTGTACTGATTTTTTTGTTGTTGTTGTTGTTTGTTTTAAATCTGCTATTTTCTGGTATTTGCATCCACTTAAATTTGTCTGATTTTTACGTATGACTTATATTACATATAGTCATGATTGTATTTGAAAGAATACACTCAAAAAAAAGTGTGAGAAACTGAACTGAAGTCAGACTCCACCGTCCATTGTCTCAAAGACTGGTGTGAGGAGTTGAGGTCCACTATCTCCAGGATGGGTGTGAGGAGCTGAGATGGGATTCCACCATCCTTTACCTCAAGGATTTGTTTGGGGAATTGCTCACACCTTTATCTCAAGGATTGCTGACAGACATACCCAGTTGAAGAGCTGGCTACAAGACCAGCGAAACTGGGTGCACGTGATCCACCAGGAATCTTAATGTGACATCAAGAACAGATGTACTTCTGCCTAACTTACTATAAAAGGGGAAGAAAGTAATCGCCAGTGGGGCACTCAACACCAAAGACGACAACTATGGATCCTCAGGACACCGCTGGATCCACAGCCGTGACTATCTCTGCACTCTGAATTCTTGCACGATTTCTATTATTTTTTCCAATCTGTCCTATCACTATATTTTATTATTAATTATATTTTTAATACTAATTATCTTTTTATAATAAACAAACTGACTGATTATGGTACGTGACCTTGTTTGCATCTTAAATTCATTCTAAGGATCATGAACAAAATATGTCTGACACTGAGTTTTATCCAGTTGGACCTTGTCGACAAATAAGTGCACTATGGGAAAAAAAATCCTTTGTATGTTTTAAATATACATGTCAAATGAAAATGTCAAAAAACAAGCTTTTAAGAATTCTTACATTTTAAACAAATTCTATGCTGAAACATAAGACAATATTTTATTTTCTTTTTTTCAGACTGGATTCTAGAATAATAAATCTCAAACTTATTGCACTTAAAACCTTGGTAAGTAGATATTAAGGTTCTAACTCCAATTTCAGGGAAAGACTACCAGTTTCTTAAAAGCAAAACCACTTTTTCCACACAAATGAAATATAATGTTATTTCAAAAATGAATGTAGAAATAAATACATGCAGAAAACTGAATGCTTGTCTCCAGAACAGTTTTTTGGGGGAAAAGATTGTTGTGCAGGATTGAAGCCCAGGAACAGGAGCAAGGATGAATGGTCCTTGTCACTGACATTCAGTGAGAAACTTCAGAGGAACATTACACTAGGTTAGGTAGCAGCCATTGTGTACCCACATGGAGACACAAGCCATGTCAATTTTTAGATGGCCTGGAGGATGTTGAAAGGTACTGATAGAAACATAAAATAGTCTGCGTTGGAAGGGACCTTAAAGATCACCTAGTTCCAGCACCCTTGCCATGGGCAGGGACACCTTCTGATAGATCAGATTGCTCGAAGACCCATCCAACTTGGCCTTGAACATTCCCAAGGATGGGGCATCCACAACTTCTCTGTCTCAATAATCAACTCAAAACCCAAACTCAATTGAGAAATTGTTGAAACAAATTGACTTAATATTTCAGACATATGAATTCTTGATGTATGTATAAATTCTAGATGCATGAATTAGCTTGTGCTAATATTGTATACCAATAGCTAATATTGTATGCAAATTAATCAATCCAAGTTTCTCTGATGATCAGTAAAAAGCTTGGAAACAGCACTATTTTCACTGTTATAAACAACAAGTCAATGTAAACAGCAGTCTGTTGAATTGCATAAAGTTTTGAAGATCCCAGGGACTCATTCTGCCAAGTGGCTGCAGTACACAGAGGGACATTTCTGCTAAAAATTGAACTTAATTTATGAAAATATACCTGCTCCAAGAAGTGAGGTTCAAACTTAAATCTGTTATTTTTTCAGATTCAGTCCTTATCTGAAAAGGATTTCAGGATTGGATCAAATGAAAATAAATATTATTAAATTATTTATCAGTTGAATACAAATTTGAAAGAAGGATCTCAGGAAGCTACCTAATGTATCTATTGCAAATCAGAAACCTTTTGTCTAGGTCCAGTTTGTGTGCTGCTCCATTAATCAGATTTCCTAGTCTGAAATGTAACCCACCCTGTGAAATGCCTTGTATTCCACTTCTAGTCAGTGAAGAGTAGAATATCAATTATGATTATAAATAGACATTTTACTCAAATGTTATAAAATAGTTTAACATGAAGAATCAAGTAAGCCTATTCACGAGGCCACCCAACCATGACCATTTTATATCTGATGAGAAAAGTTTCAGAAGAAAAAAAATGAAAGAAAATCTATGTAATGTCCTGAAAAATTACAAGATTCAGTCTGTTGACAATGTTGATAGTTGTCATCAGGAGTTTTTTGCTGGATATATTTATTTCCACTTATATTTCCTTCAATTCTCTACCATGAGCAGTGAGGGACCACTTAAGTCTTCTATGGCATTGTATTTATGATCATGATTCATGATAATCTTATGTAGAAGCTTTATAAAGAAAACACAGAATCACACAGTAATTTAAGTTGGAAAAGAGTCCTGGTGTCCCACCTGGCTTAAATCCCTGCTCAAAACATGGCCACATTAAAAATAGATCTAACAGAAGGATATGCAATTAAGTAATGGGAGTCCTTATTTGTAGGACCTACATGTGAGACTGGCTTAGTATATAACTATATATATATATACAAGCACATGTCCTGGGTTTACTAGTAGCCATTTTTCTCCTTAGTAACTGGAGCAAGCTCAGTTTTGACTTCCAGCCTGAGAAGAGAGCTGATAACACCAATTCTTTTTGTCGCTAAGTAATGTTTATCTGGCTAAGGACTTTGTGAGTCTCATGCTCTGCCGGGGACGAGGGGAGGTCGGGAGGAAGCAGAGACAGGACACCTGACCTAAGCTAGCCAAAGAGGTATTCCATACCACAGCACGTCATGCCCAGGGAGGTAACGGGGAGTTACCCGGAAGGGCACGATCTCTCTTCAAGGGGGTCTAGCTCATTCGGCAGTGGTATCGTATTCTCTTCTCTTGTTATTTTCTCTTATCAATATTACCATTGGTGGCAGCAGCAGTGATTTGTGTTATACCTTAGTTACTGGGCTGTTCTTATCTCAACCCGTGGGAGTTACAGTCTCTCGATTCTCCTCCCCATCCCTCCAGGAAAGGGGGGGAAGGGGGGAGGGAAGGAAAGAAAGAGGGAGAAAAAGGAAAGGGGGGGCGGGGAGTGAGTAAAAGAATGTCTCCTTCACAGGTTGACCACCTGAGAAGGAGGAAAAAGATGTGCAATTGCTAAGCACCTTTATTATGTACCTCCCAAAGTATAAAGGTGGTGACCACACTGGGAACATAAGACCAATCAGTTTCATAATCAATGATTCTATTGTATTACAAGTCATTATCATAAAGTACAGTGAGACAAAAACCTTAGCCCAAGCCCCACACTTGAAAAACACCAACACAGCAAATACCGGCTCTATGTAATGTACAGCATTCTGAAACTGTGAGATCAAGAGAAACAACTTTGAGAGCCAATAAATCAGCATTGTGACGAGTGACTATTAATCCGGTCAGATCTGTCGTTATCTCAACCCTTCGTGGCCCTGTTTGGGCACCAAAAAGAACTGTTGTAGGTTTGGTCCCGGGTGCAGGGATTTGAGTGAGTGAGTGAGTGCGTGAACGAACTTTCGTGGTTGGGTTTAAACCACAACAGCACACATATTCCAAAGATTCAGTTACATGCATGAAGACATAAACATACAATAAATACAATCAGAATATTCCTCATTGCTCTCAAGTTATAATTTCCAGATACAAGATGACTGTATTTTACTAAATTGTCTCCAAAGGAAAGTTAGCTAATAATGGATTTTGGAGCAAGTGCAAGAAGCAGGAGTTGGGGTTTTTTTATCAGTATATCTTGGTGCAAAATTTGATACAATTATTTGAGTAATGATCTGGGGCAAAAAAAAAATGCTTCCTGCAAAGACAGAGATGGTGCAGCAAATTCACCATCAAGGTCAGACTAAAAACCATGTATAAGCAGTGGGATACAGCAGTCTTGGGCAACAATAACCTGAAGATGGATTTAAACTGGCACGCAGCATGGAGACTATTCCACTCAGTATGCCCTAGCACCTTCCTGATTGCTAGCACTGAAAGCCTGGCCAGCAAAGCTCTGGTAGACATAAGCATCAGGCCACAGGTCAAGAGTGAGTAAATTATTGTAGCAACCTTAAAACAAGAGGAGCCAGAAGAAAAAGATATCATAGAATCATAGAAACATAGAATAGTTAGGGTTGGAAAGGACCTCAAGATCATCTAGTTCCAACCCACCTGCCATAGGCAGGGACACCTCACACTAAGCCATCCTACACAAGGCTTCATCCAGCCTGGCCTTGAACACTGCCAGGGATGGAGCACTCACAACCTCCCTGGGCAACCCATTCCAGTGTCTCACCACCCTAACAGGAAAGAATTTCCTCCTTATATCCAATCTAAACTTCCCCTGTTTAAGTTTGAATCCGTTACCCTTTGTCCTGTCACTACAGTCCCTGACAACGAGTCCATCCTCAGCATCCCTATAGGCCCTCCTTCAGGTACTGGAAGGCTGCTATGAAGTCTCCACGCAGCCTTCTCTTCTCAAGGCTGAACAGCACCAACTTCCTCAGCCTGTCTTCATATGGGAGGTGCTCCAGTCCCCTGATCATCCTCGTGGCCCTCCTCTGGACTTGTTCCAACAGTTCCATGACCTTTTTATGCTGAGGACACCAGAACTGCACACAATACTCCAGGTGAGGTCTCACAAGAACAGAGTAGAGAGGCAGGATCAGCTCTTTCGACATGCTGGTCACGCTCCTTTTGATGCAGCCCAGGATATGGTTGGCTTTCTGGGCTGCGAGCGCACACTGAAGCCGGCTCATGTTCATTTTCTCATCGACCAGTACCCCCAAGTCCTTCTCCACAGGGCCGCTCTGAATCTCTTCTTTGCCCAATCTGTAGCTGTGCCTGGGATTGCTCTGACCCAGCTGTAGGACCTTGCACTTGTCATCCTTAAACTTCATAAGGTTGGCATCAGCCCCCCTCACAAGCGTGTCAAGGTCCCTCTGGATGGCATCCCTTCCCTCCAGCATATCAACTGAACCACACAGCATGGTGTCATCAGCAAACTTGCTGAGGGCTCACTCAATCCCACTGTCCATGTCAGCGATGAAGACATTAAACAAGACCGGTCCCAACACCGATCCCTGAGGGACACCACTCGTTACCCTTGTCCATCAGTTCTGTAGCCCCATCATAGAAGGCCACCAAATTGGTCAGGCAGGATTTCCCCTTAGTGAAGCCATGCTGGCTGTCACCAAGCACCTTGTTGTTCTTTATGTGCCTTAGCATGCTGTCCAGGAGAATGTGCTCCAAGATCTTACCAGGCACAGAGGTGAGACTGACTGGTCTGTAGTTTCCCCTTCTTGAAAATGGGGGTTATATTTCCCTTTTTCCAGTCATCGGGAACTTCACCTGACTGCCATGATTTTTCAAATACGATGGCCAGTGGCTTAGCAACTTCATTTGCCAGCTCCTTCAGGACCCGCGGATGGATTTCATCAGGTCCCACGGACTTGTGCGTGTTCAGATTTTGAAGATGGTCTCGAACCAGATCCTCTTCTACAGTGGGCCCAAGGTCTTCATTCTCACAGTCCCTGCGTCTACCTTCTAAGAACTGGGTGGTGCCGTCAGAGCCTTTGCCAGTGAAGACCGAGGCAAAGAAGTCATTCAGAACCTCAGCCTTCTCCAAATCCTGTGTAGCCAGTTCTCCCGAAAGCTTCCTTAGGGGGCCTATTTTGTCCCTAATCTGTTTTTTGTTTGCTACATACCTGTAGAATCCCTTCCTGTTATCCTTAACATCCCTGGCAAGTTTAATTCTAACTGGGCCTTAGCCTTCCTAACCTTGTCTTCCTAACAGTCTTGGGCCCCCCTGCCGTCCAGGGCTATATCCCATGGAACCTTACTAAGCAGGTTCCTGAAGAGGCCAAAGTCTGCTCTTTTGAAGTCCAGGGCAGTGAGCTTGCTACATGCTCTTCTCACTGTCCTGGGGATCTCAAATTTGACCATCTCATGATCGCTGCATCCAAGGCTGCCCTGGAGTACCACATTCTCAACAAGCCCTTCCCTGTTGGTGAGCACAAGGTCAAGCATGGCACCTCTCCTTGTCAGAGAAGTTGTCTTCCACACAGCTGAGGAACCTCCTGGATTGCTTGTGCCGTGCAGTACCATCGTTCCAACAGATGTCAGGGTGGTTGAAATCCCCCATGAGAACAAGGGCCTGCGAGCGTGAGGCTTTTCCTATCTGTCTGTAGAGTGCTTCATCCACAGGTTCTCCTTGATCAGGCGGCCTGTAACAGATCCCCACATTAATGTCTCCCACAGCTGTTTTCCCTTTAACCCTGACCCACAAACTCTCTGTAAACTGCTCACCTGCCCCCAGACAGAGTTCCATACTCTCCAGCCTATCCCTAACATAAAGGACAACTCCCCCTCCCCGCCTGCCGGGCCTGTCTTTTCTAAAGAGCCTGATTCTGAAATAGATATATCACAGAATCACAGAATCACAGAATCCCAAGGGTTGGAAGGGACCTAAAAAGATCATCTAGTCCAACCCCCCCGCAAGAGCAGGGTAACCTACAGTACATCACACAGGAACTTGTCCAGGCGGGCCTTGAATATCTCCAGTGTAGGAGACTCCACAACCCCCCTGGGCAACCTGTTCCAGTGCTCTGTCACTCTTACAGTAAAGAAGTTCTTCCTGATGTTAACGTGGAACTTCCTATGCTCCAGTTTACACCCATTGCCCCTTGTCCTATCACTGGATATCACTGAAAAAAGCCTAGCTCCATCATCCCGACACCTACCCTTTACATATTTGTAAACATTGATGAGGTCACCCCTCAGTCTCCTCTTCTCCAAGCTAAAGAGACCCAGCTCCCTCAGCCTCTCCTCATAAGGGAGATGTTCCACTCCCTTAATCATCTTTGTGGCTCTGCGCTGGACTCCTTCAAGCAATTCCCTGTCCTTCTTGAATTGATATATATATATATATAAAATATATATATATATATATATAAGATATAGCATATCTATATATCAGATATATATATATATGATTCTTACTCTCAGAAACCACTAACATAACACATATATCCTAGAGAAAATCTGAAGTGACACGACAAAGCAGGTCATAGGACTGAAATTTCTCTCACATTACAATATATTCCAGATTTAGAGTGAAATTCTGATTACTTTCTCTGGTTTTCAGACTCCAAAACAAAAGATGGATTTGAAGGCCAGAAGACAGAACTTCTCATGTACCATTATAGCATGTGCTAAGTAAGTGTAGAACAAAAAAAACCAAACCAAAACAAAAAAAACAAATCAACAAAACAAACCCTACTTTTTCCACAGAGAAAAATATGCTGCAATCTAAATAATGAATATATTTAGACTCAAATGCATGGGTTAAATTTAAGATGAACATTTTCCGTGCTTCAGAATACAGTGTAGGGGAGAGACAGGAGGAAGGTAATACTCTAAAAAAACACAACTATTTTTAAAGAATTCATGCAGCAGTTTCAAAATGCATATGCTTTTCAGCCTAATTAAGCATATGCTTAAGCAATTATTGATTTGATGTGCTCACTCCAGGGCACAGAATGCAGAAAGTATTTTGTGACACTGGGAAATATGTTGCTATGCAATACTAAGAAAATTCTGGGGGTGGCTGAGTAGAGGTTAACTTACTAATGTTGTTTGTAAGAGCAGATTCTTTTCCATCAGATCTACCAAGGGAAAGAGTCCGATCTAGACATATGATAATATATGCATAAACAGAAGAAATTAACAATACATAATACCTAACCCATTCCCCAGACCCTCTATAAACTATCACCTACTCAGTTGTAGTCAATAACCATTGAATCAACTGACCTCAAACCAAGTAACTCAAATCAAGTACCAGCCATTTTAATGTAATTTGTGATTCAATTCCCTTTTAAATTCGCCTTTAGGAGTGAAAAGGCAGTAGGCTTGACCTTCCCAGGATCCTTTGGTTTTTATTTTTCCTGGCTTGATGAAACATCTATTTATCATCTCTGAAGAAATATTTGCAGAGGAATAGATGTTCCAGTGATCATTCTGTGAAGAGTGACTCTTGCACTTCTGAACTGAACCAATTTCTAAATGCTTCATCCACCTTTTGAAATGAAGTCTGGAGTTTTTTTCCCTAACTAAATAGCTTATTGCTACAGTTTGACATATGCAAATAACTCAAGATCATTGTATATTGCATATGCCCAGGAAGCCCAAGCCATTTCAACATTCAAGCTCTTGAAAATACTTATTTTTTATAGTGGTTACAATTCCCACGTTTTGTATTACAGTAGCAATAACAATATTAATCTTTAAGTAAAGATGCTCTTGTTTGACTACCAAAATTTAAATGTGACAATACTAAGAACAAAAGGTTTTTGGAGACCCAGAAATAGTCTTTTACTTCATTTGTGTAGTTTATATTCTGATAATGTGCCGTCTTGAATTCTTTGGGTTATAGCTTGACTTCTTGTAAATTTACACCAGTGATACTGTCTGGCACAGAAATTTTATGTTAGCTATTATCTGTGGAAATAGATTAAAGCATCCTTGAAACTTGTTTTCCTTTGTTTGAAAAGAATTTTCAATCTGCTAAAAACATTCAGAGAAGAGAAAGGAACAGAAAGCAAACTATTTTCTAGTTCAAGCATACTCTGTCTCTTAATTATGGACTCCATATAGATAACAATACAGTATTGATCACTACTGTTTGGGAAAAAAAAAATACATCTTTCCATGAGACTTGATTTTGGAGACAATGAACAGGGAGACACATAAGCACCAGTATCTACTGTTATCAGCGTGTCAGAAGGTGCATTTACAGACAATAGAGAAGGTTAAAATAAATGCCTAGTAGGGATGGTAATCTGTTTAGGCAGCACCTTAGAAGTGATATATTCTGACCATGAGCAGGGGCCTAAATGGTCAAAATGGCATTTGTATTTGTAATTCAAATACAGATAAATAAATTTTGTTTTACTTAACATTGCCATTTTCATATTTGTTCTCTAGTTTCAGGATATCTAAGTGTATAGGCACATAAACAATTTTTTCATGGGCAAGTAGGGCATTAAGTTCACATTTGGAATAATGGAATATTTTCTTCATGATTCTTAAAGGCATAGACCTCCCAGACAAAATGCAGAGTCTGGAGAGTTGCTGGCAAGGACTATCAGACTTCAAAAGGAAATTGAAAAAAAAAAAATAAATTACAGGAAGTCATGAAAATGACAGGGTGACCAAAGAAGCAGCTGAAGGAAACAGCAAAGCTGGGGAGGAGAGAGAAAGAGAGGATGGGAGGCTTAGGAAGGGACAGATCTGACTGGTAATGGGTATATGAAGATGTGGAAGCAGTTAAGAGAAGATTAGTTCCTGTGGGTTAATATGAGAAAATCCCATGAGTCAGAATACTACAGCAGACTGTTTAAGACAATAAGAAGGAAAAATGTAACATTAAACTGCAGCAGAGGAATTGTTTTTTGTATTTTTTCCTTACTTGGTAAAGAAACAGAAACTCAACAGAGATTGGCTCATGTCTGGGATAAAATAGAAGTCAGTGAATTTGAATACACATGATACTCTAGGAAGGGGAATAATTAGGATTCCAAGAACCATCCTCAGAAAGAGAGGGATATATTTTGCATCTCTGGCTGCATGAAGGAATATGTCAGGGTATTCTGAGATGATAAAACAAGGTGTCTGCAATAGAAGGCCTTAAGCTCTGAAGTGTCCCATAATGGCCTAAAGTGGCTCTTTGGCCAGAAAGGGGACAAGTGGGAACAATTACATATATCAACTTTTTAAAACCCCAGATTTTAAAAACACATATTTTGCAGACTTAAGTACAAGTTCTCTGAACCTAGTGAATTTAAAATATTTTCACTTAATAAATCCTGTCCAGTATCTTTAGGATATGTATTTTATGATTTTCACATGGTAAAAGTACATAACAGCTTTTTAAAATACAGAATGTACATATTTTTTTTTGAGAACTTTTTCCTTCTGCAGGCCTCATTATTAGCAATTTGATGATTCCTACGAGTTAAAACAAGCATTACATCCCCTGATGACTCATAATCTCTCAATTTATATTTCAAAGACATTTCAGAATCTCCTAAATCTCTAAAGGAAAATCATCTAAAATCCTTGATCCTCTGGGAAGCTAAAGATATCTGGTAATGAAAAAACTCTCTTTCTCAGTCAGATATTTCAGAATCCCAGAAAACATTGTATTACACACTTGTAGCAGGAGAGGACATTTTGCTATTGGATTCTTACCAAAGCTGTGAACAAAAGGACTTTCCATTTCCTCTCTTGATTGCTCAAACTGTACTTCTGACAACATGAAATATGACTGGCTTTTTGTCAAGACCATTCTCTAAGCACACAATCTTTACAGAATCACAGAATCACAGAATCACAGAATCCCAAGGGTTGGAAGGGACCTAAAAAGATCATCTAGTCCAACCCCCCTGCAAGAGCAGGGTAACCTACAGTACATCACACAGTAACTTGTCCAGGCAGGCCTTGAATATCTCCAGTGTAGGAGACTCCACAACCCCCCTGGGCAACCTGTTCCAGTGCTCTGTCACTCTTACAGTAAAGAAGTTCTTCCTGATGTTGAATCACAGAATCACAGAATTATAGAATAGTTAGGGTTGGAAAGGACCTCAAGATCATCTAGTTCCAACCCCCCTGCCATGGGCAGGGACACCTCACACTAAACCATGTCACCCAAGGCATTGTCCAACCTGGACTTGAACACTGCCAGGGACGGAGCATTCACAACCTCCCTGGGCAGCCCATTTCAGTGCCTCACCACCCTAACAGGAAAGAACTTCCTCCTTATAGCCAATCTAAACTTCCCCTGTTTCTTCCCCCCGCTCCAGAAGAGATGGCAAGGAGAATTGAAAGAATGTAACTCCCACAGTTTGAGGTAAGAACAGTTTAGTAACTAAGGTATAACACAAACCGCTACTGCTATCACCAATAATAATCATGGTAAGGGAATAACAAGGGAAGAGAATACAACCACTCACCACTAGCCGACTGATACCCAGCCCAACCCAATCAATGATCTAACCCTTCTGGGTAACTGCCCCCAGTTTCTATACTGGGCATGACGTACTGTGGTATGGAATACCTCTTTGGCTAGTTTGGGTCAGGTGTCCGGTCTCTGCTTCCTTCTGGCTTCCCCTCCTCCCTGGCAGAGCATGAGGCTCAGAAAGTCCTTGGTCAGAGTAGACATTCTGACCAGCAACTAAAGACATCGGTGCTACCATTGCTGTTCCCAGGCAGAAAGTCAAAAACACAGCACTGCACCAGCTACTAAGAAGGAGAAAAAATGACTGCTACTGCTGAACCCAGGACAAGTCACACATTTATCTTTTAAAAATACTTTTTTTCTGCAGTTTTAAACTTTTATGTTTAAGGAGTGCCCATGTGCTTCCATTTTCCTAATATTAACTTAAAATATATTGCAACTGATACTTTACAATATGTATTATTTCAGGCACAAAATATGGATCTTTTATGTGTTCTGTTACTTTTGAGGGAAAATCACATGCTTAATTTTGGATTTAGCTACCTCACTAGTTCCAGTAGGAAAAACTATATGTTAATCAGCATCAAGATGTCACTTTCCATGAATATTAATACTATCATTCATAAAGTAAAAATGGAAGATCTTTAATATTCAGTTGAAAAGTACCTATGAGGTATCCACTATACCAGTATATATGAGCTTATGCAAAATCACATCGATTCAGCATTAAAACAACATTAATTTGCAAACCCTATTGTATGTTTAATGGAACTGTGCATGCTAAGAAAAAACAGCAGATAAAAAAATGCATACTGGGAGTAATCTTATATTACCTCATGGGCTATAGGTAACTCCTTATAGGAGTCCAGGAATAGTTAAATCCCTTTAAGAATTCTACAGAAATAGAAATAAGAGATTGAAATAAAACTACATCTATGCTACATGGTGAATCAGTTCTTGTGGGGACACTCTTTGATCTCCAGAGAAATCACCTCCTCTCTTGGAAAGGGGGGAAAACTAGTCCACAAAAAGTATGTGTGGCAAGGCTTGCAGGAGCTTCATAAAACAACAATGAAGAGGTAGAAAGATTGGCTTTTTTCAGAGTGATTTTTGCCAGTGAACCAGTTGCTATTTAACAGCTGTAGGAAGAGGCAGTGTTTTTATTCATTTTCGTCCCATTTTCCTTAATCAATTTAGAAATGGCAGTGAACTGTAAAGAGTCTGTAGATAATACAAAGTGTTCAGGACAGTTGGATCTAAAACGTCCCATGCAGAATGACTAGCAGTAAAATGATGGATGTAACACTTTCAGCAATACAAAGTAATGCACGGGGGAAAGTCAACCTTAACCATGTTCACACATCAACAGTCTCTAAATTAACTATTACCTCTTGGGAACAAGGTCTTTCAGCCACTGTGAATGCTTCCCTGAAAACATCTGTTTTCTGAACATTAACAGTTGAAAATGGCAGAGAGATTTCAAATTACTAGGAAAAAAAAAATGGCTACAAACTAAGTTGTTTTATTTTACCACATAAATCCCTGAAACACTTACAGACAACTTAATGGCGTGCAGTTCTGGTCACTCTGTTTAAACGAATTAGAACACGCATATGTCCTAGCTCCCTATCCCTAGAGCCTGTTCACTCCCACAGGCAGTGAGGGCACCAAGCGAAATAATTATAGCAGAAGTTCTCATGAAAAGTGGAAGAATTTTTAAGTGAGGGAGCTTTGATTTTGTTTGTTTTATCTTCTGGGCTTGGTTTTCTTTTTTTCTAGTTTATTTGTGTAATACGGTGTTTCAGGCTGCTCTGGAAACCAAAAAATCAGAAAGGGATGACATACATTCATGCAGGATGGTTTCATTTATGCCCATCTTGAAGACTAACTTAGCACTGCAGTCCTCTACCAGATGATAGCAGGAGTCCCAAAAGCACTTTTTGACAACTCAGATGCCTCAGGATCTTACAAAAATAACCCTAGATTTATAGGTATTGCCTGGGCTTCCCTTTCCATCCTCTATTACCAGTGGGGAGTGCTAAGAATTTCTTTTAAAAAATGGCTCAGACTAAGGTGAATTACATCCAAAATTAAATGGCTATGGCAAAAGTCTGGATAGCTAGTTCAGATGCATATCTCTGCACTGTATATCCATAAATAGAGAATGTTTAGGACCACAGGGTGTTTAGGCAAAACATTAAAAAAGGGGATTGAATGTATTTATAGCAAGTAGACTGCTTAGTGGCCTTCTCAGTTCAGCATATCTACGTAACTGATATTTAGTTTCGATATTATATGTCCTAGTAGTGATGTCTTGGCAAGTTGAGTAAGAAATTGGATCATGTATGGTTGTCATATAACTAGGTAACTGACAACTGAAGACAGCTGGTTTGAATATGCTGCAAAATTAGCACTTTCTAGAAGGCAGATAACTGACCTGGAGACATAACACGTTTTAATGCTGGACTGACTTTTAACCACAACTACTGTGGCAGATTTGGTTGATAATCTTGTAGAAGAGTTTGGGGGGCGTGGGGGGTGGGGGTTGGTGTTTTTTTGTTTGGTTTTTTTTTAAGTAAAAGCAAGGGCTTCAAGATAGAGAACAGAGCTTGAAGGTTTTCTCCTTACAGAAACCTCAGAAAACAGCAACAGTTGTGTATTTTGCCGTATCTGTCCAGCCCCCTCCCTCCTTTTCACTGTGCAAGACGCCTCCATGTAACCTAGAGTCACATCTGAGTCTGTTGCTTTTTGGTGGTTAAATTAGAGGCTCTTTGTTCACTGCTATTCGTCAGACAGACGTGTTCCCCTGACTTGCATCAGTCATCTGCTACTACAAAATTACTTAGTTCTAATCAAACGATAGGTCTTATCCACACCTGAATGCCTCTAATACAGTTAATAGGACTTGAAGCTTTAAAGTTACTTCAGTTTTATGTTTTACTTTGCGTTACTTCTGGGGTGATATCTTCACATAACCATTGAGGTATGTTTGAAGTTTCTGCTACCGATTTCTGCTACTAAAATGCTGTAGCATTTTAGTAGCAGAAACTTTAAACACGCATGGATATCTCGCCTCCAAAAATCCATCTTGGATGCTTTCTCCAGCTTCTCCAGCCCTAATGTAAACTTTCAAAACAAGAGGAGACTTACTTCATTACTGCAGAATTGCTTCACTGGGCTTTGGTGCCTTGCGTGTTAAAGCAGGTTAGTGTGCTGAATTGAAATCTTAGCAAACAAAAGTACGTTTCTTTGAAGTTTTGCCACCATTCCCCATACCTTGCTATCAGTCTTTTTAAAGATAATTTGTCCTCTTATATTTTCAAGATTGAGATATAGAAGGAAGTATTGTTCCTTCCTTTAACTATTCTGCTACTACAGGCTGGGATTTGGTTTTTGCTGTTTGTTTGGGTTTTGCTTGTTGTTTTGTTGGTTTTTTTTTTTTTCTTTATTATTGTTAAAAGAGAGACTGAGCCCTTATGGTCAAACATTGTTCATGAAATGCAATCACCTTGAAACTGGTGAAAGTTCTGAAAAAACAGGCAGAAAAATTCCAATTTTCACATATTTTGAACTGTTATAAGAAATAACTGTTCCTAACAACTGAATGAACTATAATAAACCTAGCAAGTAGCAAACAGTATGCAAGATCCTGTCAGATATACAGAATAAAGAATGGAAGAGAATATTGAGAATTTAAAAACATATATTTTGAAAACTTCCCTCCTTGCACATTTGTCAAATGTTAAAATTGACTGCATCTCGTGCTGTGTTTTTGATTTCTTCCTATTGGCAGATGATTTGAAAACTGATCATAAAGCCAAATTGTGCTGCAATTAAAAAACCCCAACAAATATTTATGTAAGCCAAAGAAAACATTAGCATAACTCAAATATATATTCATGTGACAAGGTTGGTCCCAGCCCGTAATAAAGCAAGTAAAACAGTAATATTGTATTCAAATATGATTACATCCTATTATACATATGCAAGATCCTAAGCACATTTTAAAATACTTAAATTTCAAAAAATAGCTGCTTTTATTTTGGGAGTCAATATGATTAGATTACATTTTTTGTGACTTTTCCTCATAACCTGAATGATAAGAATATTTTCTGAGAACTTGCTTTAATTTGTTTATGTTAATCAGAAGCAGCAGGAGAATGATATTACTACTTCTACAAGAAGAAGCTATCAATGAAATCAGACGAAGCCCTTATGATGATTAAATTTGGAGTTATATTGACATCTAATTTAGATTTAGATTTAACATGCTAATACGTTACAGTGTAATGGGATAAGTTCAAAATGTTGATGATAATTACTTTGAGAGCTTCAGTATAATGTTGCATTTGACTAGTTCCCATGGCTTGTAGATGACAGAGGGAGATTTCTTCTGAAACAATTTACAAATAAAATAATCAGCAAGCTTACTTCACTTGTTAAATGAGACTAGACATGGAATAATGGCATACAGACTGCAAGTAAACAGGCTTCAAATAAACTGAAATATCTTATTTAGACAATTTTAATCGGATTAAATATTATTCCTCTTGAATTGGGCACAAGAGTAACCATTATTTTGTTATGCCTTTTTTTTGTTTTGGGTTTTGATTTTGGTTTGCTTTCTTTTCTCTTGGAAATTGACACACAGACACAGCAAAGACACCTCCTGCAAGTAGCAAATTCTGCGAGTAGCAATGGCCCTCATTGTAAAGACATCATCATGATCCAGAGGAAGTGACAATCTGACAGGTCCACCATCTGCTTCCTAAAACATAAAATGACAAAGCTTCTATCCCAGGGAGTTTATTGTCTCAATCTGATAATGCAGCAAATAATATAAAACATAATACAGACGTTAGCTGCTCATAGTGAGCAGTGGAGAAAAAAATGTGAACATGGGAACTCTGACTGAAGAAGTTATGTAGTTGTTTACATGTCATTAAATTAGAAAAAAGAATCTTTTTATGTTCAAATAATCAAAAATGTCTTTTAAGAAACTAAATTTTCCTTGGAATGTACATTCTAAGTTTCATATCACCTTAGTCATTCCTTTAGCTCCAACAGAATTTTTTCTTTAGAATTTTTACAAACTTCATTTTAAGACTCATATTAATAAAATAAATAATTTTATAGTTAAAATATCAAATATTTAAAATGTTTAAAATATCAAAATATCAAAAATATTTAAAATTTGATATTAAAATCAAATCTAATTTCAAACATGCTATTATAGTGCCTAAGCTGGAAATACATGCATCTGAGGTTCAGCGACTTATCGAGTGTGATTCTTATTTTAGGCAGAATGAATTGCCTAGTGAAATGTCTGCCTCTCTCCTTTCAATCTAAGAGACACTAACACCCCTATTTCCTACTTAAATGAGGGGATGAACCTGGACATACAATCAGCACTGTTACTACCTTTATGACACCACAGATTAAGATAAATCTAGTCAGACAACAGCGTCAAGGAACAGAGCAGAGAGAAAGATCCATAGGACTGGAGTTTCGATTAAGGTGGGAGAAAGATGAATAAATCTAATTTTTCTGGTCTCTCAAGTAAATTGTGCAAAGAAATGAAAGAATCTACTATTGCTATAATCAAGGAGCAATCTGCTCACAGATGGGAAGGAATGTCTATCCTTTAATTACTCACTTGCCAGAGATTTCATGTTTGGAGGAAATACATAATTGTGTCTTTTGGGTGCTCTTGAATCCAATTGGTAGTGTATTACAAAACTTTTTTAGAGATGGAAATGTTGCCAAAAGTGCCATGGTGCATCTTGTAAATGCTGCTTTATGTCTTTCCTTTATAGACTTTTATAATATGGTGAAAAATCTGTACATGACAGTTAAGCAAGGCTGTGCCCTTCATGTATATTTATTCTGTGAAATATCCTCCTTCCTGTTCCAGTAATTCTCCTAAGGATATGTCTGTACCAAGAAATAAAGAACTGTTCAAGGTCTGTTTAAGCTGGACTAATGTTGTATTGAGATCATTGCTCAGTCATGCAAGAAATAAGGCTGTATCAGAAAAATACAGCATCCAAGTGTTAGCTCAAGTACATCATCCAACTATTTGCTTTCAGTTCTAGAGCTAGTACTATTCTCCATGTTCAGCAGAGAAATGTTCTCAAATATTTTTTCCTGTGGGTGTCAATATCTTTCTATATCTTGGCTTCACTGATGTCTTCTTCTCATATCTGAATGTTTAAATTTGTTTGGATTGCTGAGGCTTGGATAATGGTGAGAAAATGCTTGTTTCATGAATACAGGAAAGTAATATTGGTTGACATAATATTATGATAGTCAAGCAATGCTTCTTCCTGGAAAATGGCAGGATCTCTTCATATTCTGACTGATGTCCAGTTATTCGTTCAGTTCAGATTTTTTGGAAGTTTTTTTACAAATCTGTTGCTCTCAAGTGCTTAAATTACTATATCCTTCCTGCATTTTTGAAATCACACCCACTCCCTGAGCTCTGGCTAGCAACAGGGACAACAACCACAGGCTCATAGTAAGAAGGATATATGTATCCTAGGCATTTCTGTGAACTCCTGAATGGCACAGCTCATCTCTGTAACTTCAGAAATCCCGAGGAATTAAACCAAGTTAAGTCTGAAAGCTGTGTCACCCTTCCACTTCAAAGCAACTTCTGTCACTGAAGACGTGAGAAAATTTTTTATGGAGTTTTAATAAACAGATATTTTAGAAGCTTCACTAATCCCTGTGTCCTCTCTACTGTGTGGAAATGCGTAGGCTATAACACTGAGTGCTAAGTTAGGAGAGTCTGGTGGCCCTGTTTCCAGTACTGAGCTCTCAGTCAGGGTGGCAATATATTAAAAGCTCCATCTGTATTTGTCTTTCTTTACCCTCCTTCCTCTCTGGGCAAAAGATTAGGGGAGGTCTAATAATATAAAATAAAATAATGAAATAATAGAAAATAATGAAATAAAATAAGATTAAATTAAATAAAATTAAATTACATTAAAAAAAAAATCCTTCTCAACAAAAGCATGCTTATCAATAGAGACATTTTTATTATTTAGGCTTGTCATCAGTAGTGGGGAGTGGCTTGGTGTGCAGCTAACTGCAAGAGCAGAACCAGTCATCATAGTGACATAAAGACTAAAGTTAATTTTCTAAGCGTCATATGTGTACCAGTTGGGTATTGATTTCTGTATGGAGATCTGTTCTACTGCACACAAGACACGTACCAGTCAAAGCCCATGTTATGGGGTCCAGGTGTTCCTCTCACCTTTGAGACATGGGAATCACACAGCATCTGTGGCTGTCTCAGCTGTGGTGAGGGTCTCACTACCATCCCACCCCAGAATTGCTGCCTTCAGCCTGATGCAAGGTGACGAAACTCTGTAGATGTGTACCCACTGGGGGACTACTACTGTTTATACTATTGAATTTTAAGTTTAATGCCCAGTAACACCCAGCTATAATCTTGTTAGTCACATATCCTCAGCCTGATTTACTTGCACCTTTTCTAAAGCCTATTAACAGTGGTTGCCTGGGGTAGCATTTTTTTCTGATCTCCGGGCCAAAATGTGTTTCCAGGATGCAATGTGGTTAAAAACTTATCTCTGATTCTTTTCAGTGTACTTCTAAACCATTACAGGAGAGTAGATGTAGTTCAGATCTCATCTAGCAGTGCTTTCATGTAAGCCTCCCTGGTGATAATTATCTGTGATGCTTTGTCATTCTAGTGCATACCAGAATCATTGAATCATTTGGAGCTGGGCAGATATAGAGCTCATTTTATCTGTGCTGTGCTTTCAGGCAGGTTTCATCTTGTAACAAGTTTATCATTTTTTAATGTATAAAAGATTTTAAAATGAAAACCTCAGATAGAGCAACCTATAGATAACACAAATTGCAATGTGTGGTGCATACTTGCTCTATTCCAGAAGCACCTTCTTCTTTCCATCACGATTTAGCAGGGAATATGACAACTAAAAGTGACAAATCCTTACCCTTAGATACAATTTCAGTGCAGCTTGTCAGTTGACTGACTTTTGATTTCCCACTTCTGCTTTCCACTCCTGGGTAAGCAGCACACAGAACCCATTTATTCTGTAATATCTGGACCAACTTTGATATATTTAGGCAGTATAGAGTAAAACAAAAGGTGCATTTCATATAAATAAGACAGCTGATTCATTTGGTCAGGGCAGGAAATACTATTGGGAAGATGCATAGAACTAACCTCTCTTCATTTTTTCCTTTAAGCTTTGAAGACATGGTTTAGATACTATCCCAGAAGAACTTAATAAATGAATCATGTGCAGAGTAGACATCAAGATAAGTGAGAGAAGAATAAGAATGTCTACTCTTAGACATCTTGAGATACCTAGGAAAGGAAGATTAAGATCTCTATGACATCTATGGAGAGTTTTGTCCTCACAATCAAGTGACACTTTTCCTTGCACATCTTGTGAAATATTCCAAATACTATTAGTGTGTCTTCTGTGCTGTTCCCAAAACAAATGCTGGTAGAATACGTGTTGCAATGAACAATGTGAAATATAACACATGGTTGTTCATCTGCTTCCAGTCTTACAACTATAAATTGCAATCACTGTTTTTCATTTATCATTTCATATCGAGATTTGAAGTATCATCTTTGCTAATGCTTGCTGAAATGTATATGCATGTATATCTGAAGTTGTACCTACTTATGGAAAATTATTTTCAATATTTCAATGTGCAAAAAAAAAAAAACTAAGGAAGAAGTTTCCTCTGAAGTTTTATCAATTTTATGATAAAATTATCTCTATGATTCTAAGATAGGTGCTGAAATTTGAGTCATGGAAATGCATGATACTGAAATTATTTAAAACTATTACAGGATGAGAATAATGACAGCATTACAAACAAAACAGATAATCTAATTTCAAACCTAGATAATACCTATCATCAAGGAAAAATATATTCTTAGTTTTCTAGGTAAAAATATCCATAAATGGCTTGTTAAATTTTCATTAGTCTTGCTTAATGCACATATATTTATTTCTACATACTTTTGACTGAATATTCTTCAGTTTGCTTCTTTCTTCAAAAGTTGGTTCCTCATTATCACTCACTATCCCACCTGTGGAAGCACATGGAAAGGCCAAAGCACAAATATTTGCAGGATTTTAATATATTGATATGTTTGTCTCACACAAAATGCTTGGTGATGAAACAGTCCAAATGATGCCACTCAGACAATCTCATCAGAACAGTTGTTTATTCATGGTCACAAATCCCTTGGCACCAGTCTAAACTGAAACAACAGTCTCTAGGCAGGTGTAATTGGCATCAGTCAGTATTTTTATAATGAACTGTAAAACAGCCAAGCACCTCATCATGTCTCCTCAGCAGTTACAACGTGTCATGCATCATAACTCTACAATGAGGACAGGTTAACTTCAAGTTCTTTGTCAGGATGCAAACAGCTAGCTTGTGACACCAAGATGCTGGCAAGCAGATACGTGAGATTATGTTTAAGGCTAACTACAGTGCAAAACCACTGAACCCTATGGAGTTCAAACAAAATTTAACATTACAGTGGAAGTACATTATATGAGGTTGTTGGGATTTTCCTAGGAGTAAATTTCTGCTAATGCTTAAAATGCTGACTGAAGGACATACTGTTTATTAGGATGGAGCTGATCAGTTTGTTTGACAATTATTTCAGGACCTCATACATCAATGCATCAGATTTTTCATTTTCTTTCTCATACAAAACCTTACCCAATAAAATGATGCTTAGCATATTTACCAACTGACTGATGCAAGTTACAAAATTAAAGTTGCAAGTTATTTATTAACTATTATCCGAAAGGCAGAAGAACTTGCAGCACCAAGAAAGCATGAGAGCATTCAAGACATCTTCTTGAGCATGTGAATACAGAAAATTCCATGATTCATCTAAGGTTGAAATGCTTGCCTGCTGCTCTAGGACAGTTCCTGAGATGTCAGATTTTCCCCTACATTCAAGAAGATAGAACACAGCAAGACTCTTCCATAACTATGCTAACAGTCTTCCATAACTTCCATAACAGTCACTAGCAGCAGAAGACTGTTAGAGAGCATGTTCAAAAAATATCTTTGTGCTTTAGGCACTGGTTCAGAAATTTCAGCTACACACGTTCTTTTCCAGCATTAACTATGAAGTCAGACATTAATCACAGATACAAGGCAGTAGGGACTGTCAAATGTCACTGATACCATGTCTTGACTCCCCTCTGTCAAGATTAATTACACACATAGGGAAGTGCTTGTCACACCTCTGCCAACAGCTTACAATGTACTGGAGCAAAGGAAAATGTCTTCCTTGTACAGGGGTCTCAGGTAGTGAAAAAGTGAGCTGAGTAGCACCAAGACATCGTAGCTGTGCTCTCTGCTTCAGCTGAAACAGGTGATTTTCTGGAGAAGACACAGTACTCGTGCTGGGTCTTAGCTGGCATTTGACAGCAGCGGTGAAGCACCAAAAAAGGATTTGCTAAATAGGAAACAGTGTGAGAGACTTCGTTTTAGAACCCAGCCAAGCACATGAATTCAGACTTCAAATAAATAAATTTGATTTTAACTCACCCACTTCATTTGCTCAGGAATGCTCACATTATCAGTTACTGCTGAGGTGTGCTTTGAAAACTGCCTTTCTGCCTGTCAGCCCTTACTTGGTTGGTCATGTGCAAAATGCATAGTCTTCACAGCCTAGCTGTAGCTTGGATTCAGTATTTTCCTCCAAATTGTATGCCCTTATTCTTGAAATCAGAGCTCGAGACCACTCTTATTGTACAATTGCACTGCTGGCTCTTAACTTCATTAAAACATGCAGCAAAGTGGTTTACAAAACTGTGGGAAGGGTGGTAATCTCAAAAAATGAATAAGAAATTTTGGACATAAACTTCAAAACCACGGCACTGCACCAGCTACTGGGAAGAAAAATAACTGTTACAGCTGAAACCAGGATATGCCTATGAACATCTTGACTTGCAAGGACTCAGTTGCAGCAGTGGCAGGAATGTTTTGTAAGGCAAGCCATTCATACCAAGTGGTTTTACAAGTGACTACACCTGCTGGTACACACAGATGCTTGAGCTATCTTTGGGATTTTGAGCACTGGAAGGTGAGATTCAGCATTCTGACACAAGAGAAAGAAAAATTAAAGAGGAAACTGTGACTCTAGAACTTCAAAACCTAACAAATATGAACATAACACCTTAAAATCTAAGTAATTTTCAAAGTGGCTACATTTTTAATTGAGAGCATTATTTTACATAGCAGGCTGACTGTATGATTTATTTAAGAAAGGTGTGCTGTTTTTTTTTTTTTTTTTTTGTAGTGAAGTGGTGCCAAAATGAGTAACTAATTAAACCACAGCTGAAATTTCATTAAGGGGAACAGGAGGAGGGGAAGAGGGAAATGAGGACAGCAGAGAGAATTCATAATTAACATTTATCCCTCTAACAACCATACAGTTAAGATCTGGCAGGAAGGGTCAGGAAAATCCAATCATTACCCAAAAAGTCAGGATCAGATGAAGCAGCAAATTGCAGGTTCTTATTTGGGATCCAGATGAATACACGGGTCACATAAGCCAAATCCTAAACTGAATTTGCCTGCCTGTGTGATGCTCAGTTGGCTGCAGACAAGATTGATACAGTGACATCCTCATTCACCTTTTTTTTTTTTCAACTTTTCCATTTATTTGCTGCCTTTGATGTTGTGCAGCAGGATTATGTCAGGGAAAATTAGCAATTTATGCCCGTCAATAATTGCATTAACTTTCTTGCAAGCTGTACACTATAATCTCCCCTAGGGCTAGATTTAAAAAAAAAAAAAAAAAAAAAAAAAAAAAAAAAAAAGAGAGAGAGAATTCAGACTAGTGATTTGGCACTTAGATAGATGCAAAGTGCTTAAATCAGAAGCTGTAACCCTGAAAATCCCACTTTAGTTGCTATGTCACCCTAGCATAGTCATCTTATTTTTATCTTCTTAGCCCATAAAACTCTATTTTCAGTAGGCAGGCACTTAAGGGGAGAAAGCACCTCACAAGTAATCCTTATGACTGTAATGTGCAGGTTTGAAACCTCAACTGCCCTTACAGTCCAGCCATATCAATGCTTTACTGCATTCAAGAAAATTGAAATCTAGAGCTTTCTAATTAAAAAAGAGGATGAGGAAAATGCAATCACTACATTTAGACTTGAGCAAGTGGTCTGCTCTGTGCTAAACTGTGTCACTGGCTCTTTAGAGACCTAAGTTTCCATGAAGTAGTTGCCTTAGTATTCAATAAGCACTATACGATACAGTCACCTCAGACTGGGTTCTTGGTTCTGCAACAGGGCTGGATACCTAAAACTTTGACACTGCACTCAGTAATTCAAGGAATATTTTCTAATGGTAGGTTTAGGAAATAGGCAGAGAGGAAACGGAGCTAAGTCTGTAAAAAAAAGAATAGTTGAATACCTACCCTCCCTCCCATATTAGTTTTTTACACATCTCCAATAGTGGGTGCAGAGGAAGTTCAGCAGGTTTTGTCTGTAACAATCCCTGAACAAGGAGCTAGGAGGAGTGCAGCGCAAAGACGTTCACTGAATCATGCAAGTCACCTCTGCATGGCAAAGCTCTGTTAAAAGTCCTTGTTTAGGCTTTCCCACTCTCTCAGCCGAATTTCCCTGTGTTTTAAAGGACTATTGGGGCTACCATGGCACTTCCTTACCTTGAACAGGAGAAAGGACTAAGGGTATTCAAATGTAAAATTTGTTCACATTCTACAGTTTTCAGTGTCAAATGGTTAAACAAAAGGAGTCATAGTGCCTAAAATCAGTAAATTTGTTAACTTTAAGTGATTCTATAACATGAAAGGACACATGTAAATTCTGTTAACTTGAGACAAGGACAAGCTGCTGCTGAATCAGGGGGCAGTGCTCCTACCCTTTTCAGCCCTGAATAAAGGACAGACATGGGATCACAGACTTTATTTTAAAAATATTACCTTCAAAGAGCTGCAAGAATGGTTCATTTAGCTATAATGGCAGCTGCAATTTTAACTACATAATACTTGATATGTTTTTCTACATGTTCATTTATCCCAGCTGTTATATAAAGGTTGCACTTGGTTATTAAAAACTAAATGTGACAGACAAGCTGGTATTGGGTGGTGGGGGGAGGTATCTCAAACCAATGAGACATTTTACAGGCTTTAGACTGCTTCAAGAGACTCGATGCCACAAACTTCAACTTAAAAAATGTTTTGACCATACACAATACCAGTCTGATTTACTGGGAACTTCTCCTTCTGAGCACAAGCTCTTGTCAACAGTATATACTTTCCTAGTACAAAAATGAGAGACTAGCTATTTAGAATAACTATAAAAGTTGTTCAAGAAATTCAGACTGAACATAGCATTTTAAAAAAAAAATATGGTAAGAACAGATGAACTCAAGAGATATTTTACATTTCACAGCCTCTGGAGAAGCAGTATTGACACTTTTGCCGTAGTTGAGAGCTTTTATTTGTGCACTTCCCTACATGCTAAGCAGAAGTTAATATATAAGAAGATATTACATACTCGATTTGTTCCAGTCACTTCCCTATTCCATATCCCCTAAAAACTAATACACTATCAATTAGCAGTGTATTATGTTTCATTATTAAAATGAATTGTATCATTGCTTTAACATAAAACAATTGTATTATACAACATGTTTCTAATGTCATCATGGTCGGTTAACAGTCCTGCTTCCTGTTTGCAAAGGCTCATAAAAGCTGCTGGACACTGGGGAGCAGTTTTTGTGGCTTCTGAAGTACAATTTTCATTTAAACTGTTACACACTGCCTAGTTCTCTTACAGCAATATCACTTCTCTGTAAATGGATCAAAATAAGCCTAGTTGATGGCTAAATGTGCCATGGAATTGCATGCGCACAAAGGCTCTCTGTCATGCAAACTGAGAGAAAAATCAAGTATAAAAGATGGCAATATATAAAAAGCAGAAACTGAGCACTGAAAGTACTTCCTTTCTTCTTCCCTTTCATGTGTGAAAATGTTGTTTGTCTAGGTGCTCCTAAAACCTGCCATTACATACAGTAAAACTGCAGATTTTCCCTTCTGGGTGCCACATTACATAGATGTTATTGTTTCACAGTCATTTTCTTAGATTGTAACCTTACTCGATTTCCATTTCCAGCTACGATAGTTTATTTTTCAGCAATGTAAATTCAACATTCAAAACATATGTACACTAGGTAGCTATAAATCATAATATACAGAGAGAGCAGCATCTATCAGCTTCATATATCAATGAAACTTTTGTCTGAATTAATTCCAGTTCTGCGAAGTTTGTTGTTCACTTCTCAGCATATAATAAATCAAAACAGTTCCATAAAAGCTACTTTGTGTCTCCTGACATTCTAGTTTTTGGATAAATGTTCATAGTGTTTTTGCAAATGTACCCATACATTTCTCTGGGCTGTAGGATCTCATGGGAGAACTTGGAAATTTTTTTTCTAAGTAATTTTCAAACGCTTTCTACAAAAACTTAATGCATTGGTCTGGGACCAATGGTCTGAAAATCACTAGTTAAGAAAAAATCAGGGGGGAAACAGCAGGAAAGAACATTATACAGGAAAGATGTTTGCTTCTCCATTATCTGGCATTTTGTCAGGACATCTACCCTTCTGCAATCTAAATCAAGCAGGCAGAAATTACTAGCACTTTCAATCTAAATAGTTTACTCAAACAAAAAGCTGCACAAATTGAAAAGGTGCAGCTTTATAGAATGTTATTCCTCTTTTTCTGTCTGGGAATGAGACTGATGCATAATTGGGATACATAAGAAGTTCAAAAGGGACATCCTTTTATGCATCTCCTAGCACATTATTCTGCAGTACTGGAGCACATCACCATGTGAGCGCTAAGCTTTAAGTTTCTCCCCAAAAAGATTATTTTAATTATTATTATTGTTGTTGTTGTTGTTGCTGTTGCTGTTATTATTAATAATATTATTTTATTGGGTCCTCTATTACTGCAAGTACCAAGTATTAGTAAAAACATATTACATTCAAGGCCAGGCTGGGTATGGTTCTAGGCACCCTGTTCTAGTGGAAGGTGTCCCTGCTCATTGCAGGGGGGTTGGATTAGGTGACCTTTGAAGGTCCCTTCCAACCTAAACTGTTCTATGATTTTATGATTCTATGTCAAAACAAGTCAGTGTGAAAGATAATGTTTACAGTCCTTTCCTGCAGGCTGAGAGTGGTTATAGCTGCTCAGTGCTTTTCCTCCTTTTCATGCAAAAATCCCATCAATTAGCTGAAACCACAGATATTAGCCTAATCTACTTGACTCTGGGGTTGAAAAAAAAAAACCAAAGATGCAAAATACTAGCACATATGGCTGGAACGCATGATGTTAATTAGTATGTCAAGAGCAGTACTGCTTGTGAAACTTTCCCTATTTCCTTCCAAAAACTAAATGGTTTAGCTTAACACCTTTTATTAGCTAAATTATCAGGTGGGTATGGTATAACAATGCCTTTCACTTCACTTTGGGAAAGAAGGGGGAGGAGAAGCAATGCTGTGGGCTTAAAAGCACGACCAACAGTAACTCACTTCCCAGCTGATGGATATTCTTGCATCTGTGCGTCGCAATATTTTTAGTAATCTATCCAGATCAAAGTCCTACATTATGGCCTAAATGACATATGCAGTGCGTTAGAATCAGCTCTAACCTACCCTTTTATACCAAACTAAGCATCACACTCAACGAGAATGTTGTGAAAACGACTAACATGCATGTTCACGGTCTTTTGTAAGTAAACATTTACTTTGTGACATTGTACCTGTAAGAGGTAAAAAAGAACAGAACCCCACAATTAATTAGAAAAATTGAATGATTCTCAAAGTAGAACCTCTTCTATCAAGCCCATATCCTTAGTAGAAAAGTGTGAGCTGGAAGATAACTGGATGATTGAAATCTGACTAAAAGTCTATAACAAAGAGTAATGAATATTAACAATGAAATAAGTAGATGGAAGGTATCTTGTGCTGACTCTAGAGGCCAGAGTTCTGACCTCCATTTAATATGCTAACTGATAAACTGGAAGAGAGTTGAGAATGCTATTAAAACACACATGGTATTAAATGAGAGAATCAGAGATAACTATTCAAGATGTACACCAAATATTCCTGGATAGGTGGGAATTAGGAGACTAAGTGATGCTGATAACCTTTTCAAACTGCTTGTTTGAATATACACCTGATGTGGTTTTCTGCTGCAATCACCTACTCTCTTCACAGCTTATTGGTTTTGTACTTTCCCTTTCAGATTTTACTTTATATAGATGCTTGAAGATAGTGTCAATCTTCATTGACTAGTTCCTGCAAGGATTCCACAGCTGTTTTCAAGATTTCCAGATTATTTTCTTCTACAATTTGGCATTAATTTATAGCATAATAATCCCAAGAACTGTTAATACACAGACAGCTAATAATCAAGGCTATTTTACTCACTGTTTTCAGTGAGCAATGAACATAAATTAGAAGAAACGCATGGAATGTCTAGAGAAAATGCCTCTATTTTTCAGCTTTCACATTTTAACTTCTGTCATTGGGTTTCTTCAAGATTCTGTTTTTTTGAAGACAAAGTTTTGTTTTGATGCTAATCTAATATATATTAAAAAAAGAAAGTGTCCTAGAACAGCCAAAATAAGAGTGATTCACCTAATGAGCTATAAGCATGTACACCTGATGTTTTCATTAATCCTGTTTCTGCAATCAGTGTTAAAAAGTAGAGCTCTCTGAGGCTTCATTCATCTTGTTCTAAATTAGGTGTTTAAAATAAGCCAGAAAAATCTGGATTTCTAAAGTTTTTAATTCTCTATTTTTCAGATAGAAGTATCTCATTCCATAAATACAAAAGCAGAGAATTTTGACATTTTTATAGTATTTCAATCAGGTTCTTTTACTCAAATGAACTTTCATTAGAATAAATAGATTTATCTAAATATTTAGTTGACACATCTTTGGGGAAAATGGTTTTGGTGCAGACTTTCCAGTGCTATCTGGTTATTTCTCATATGCATAATGTTTTAAGGCAGAATCATGTTGTTTCTAATTTCTACCTTCTAAATAATGCACTTATATTCTAAATTAATGTAAAGAAATGCCAGTGTTGATGAATGGCATGGATAACAATTTGTTAAGATCCTTATCTAGTGTCAGAAACAGATCACCTCTCACATCTTAGTCATTAGCTTTGCTGCTGCTATTCACCAAAATTCCTAATAGGATGTTTAAGATTATAGTTTTGATACTGCTTTTCCTTCCCCCCCCCCCCTTTTTCTTTTTTTTCTGTTTATTTGCTTTGCTTTTCAGAGTCACTAGAACTTAAACATTTATATGCTTATTGAATCCCTTGATGTTGAATCACTATCTGGTTCTTGGGTGGGAAATTGATTTGGTACAACTAAACAGAGCAATAAATCATTTCATCCCCTTTGTTTAATGCCTTGAAGCCCTTTTGTTCTTTCTTTTTTTACCATTGGCCTTGAAAAACTTAAAAATAAAATGATAAAAAGCATAATCAGAGCTCTCCACAGATTTCCTAGGTCCTTGAACATCTGAGTGTAAATAATCAGTGCTCAGGTGCTAATACAGTGTTCAAAGGATAGCGAATGTTGAAATTGTGAATTGTTGGCAACAGATGCAAAAGTTTTACAGGTACATCATAATGTCTACATATTTAGATAAGGGGATCTGATGAACTTATAAAACTCTTGAAGGAGTGTTATAAACAAAGATTTTTCTCGGTCACTCTGTGTGCTTAAGGAAATTTTATGGTCCAAAATAAAAAATAAAAAAGAGGAGGAGAAAATTATATTTAATGATAAAATAAAAAGAGGAATTAATCTTCCTCAAATCTATCTATCTAAAATACAATATTCTGATATTCTGGTATGAGCTATTTGACCAAGCTCTCTACAGTTAACAGAGACGTTTGGAAGTACATTTCATATTTGTGGGAGCAGCTGTCTTCCAAATGCACTTATTTCTTTCCTTTCATTAAAGAGGCCATCAAGATGGTTAGGTCAGAACTTGCAAGTGAGTATACAAATACTGCTCAAAAAGATAATTATGTTAGATTGCACTGTGAATAAATTTAGTTGCAGATTCCCTTTACTTTATACCTCCTCAGGAAAAAGCAAAATGCATCTGTCAAAAAGTATTCCAGAAATACCTTGCCATCTCCAGGGATAAAAAAATACTTCAAGATCTGTATTTTATTGCCTTTCTTTATTCTGTCTCTTACTGCCTGGCTGTTCTCAGCTGCTAGGTATTGCAGATGGGAGTCTCTGAATGACATGCAGACATATTCAGTGAAAACAAGTGAACCAGCACTCATGTGCACCCTGCAGGTCTCCCTGGCAAACAGAAAAGAACGGGCATTTCATGGCTGTGATTAATTTCATTCTAAAGCAGACTTCTAAAATAATCTATAGTAATTGTACCCTATTGTCTACATTTGACTGCAAAGACAGCATCAGGTAGCTAGTTCAAATGCAGAGATTTACAGTATAGGCATTTAAAATTAGGCAAAGTTATTCCTTTCCCATGAGACATTATTTCTGATTAATGGTTTATTTAGGATATGCTAAAGATTTATTAAGTCTTGTCTATGTGTATCTAAGACAGGTTTAAACTGGTTGAGTGAAATATTAATAGCTGTGTTCCGATTGCACAGCAGATCTCAGCAGAGAGCAATTTTCCCAGCTTCTAAGGCTGGCTGGGTGGCTTTGAACCCAAGGTCTGCAGTGCTAGGCTGTCAGTGTTGGTTACCTAAAAGTTAGTCTCAGGAGTTTTAATCTTGTCTTAGGCTGTATGTGCACATAAGGCATTAAAGTTAAAAGTGCTTTGGGCAACATCCATTTCAGCAATTCTTGTTTCATGTGAACTTTCTAATAACCAACCATTTTTAATCTCCACCCTCCAGGTTATTTGGTTTGAGGAGTGCCTAAGGCCTACCAGGGTTAGCATTTTCTTTTTTTCTTTTTTTCTTTTTTTCTTCCAGAGCACTGAATTGAAGTAAAAAACGATTTGTAAAAAAGTGAATCTGAGACTTCACATAGAAAATATTTCTGCTGAGCTTCAAGGCTGCAAAAATCATTCTGCTTCCATGGACTTCAAACATTTGTAAACCTCTAACTACTTAACTGATTTTTTTCTTCTGAACAGAAACAAAATGCATTCTGGTAAGAAGTTGAATTAAAAGAGTAATTTTATGCATTTGAATAAACAGCCTTGAAAATTATTCTTAAATTCAACATAAAGTGTAGCATATTAAAAATTCTTACCCATTTACAGTACTGTAATACATCTGTAAGCCTTGAAGTATTTATTTCTGAGAGACACATCATTTGAAATTTCACTGTATCCAAGTAAAAGTCAAAAATCCAAGATCAGAAAAATCAAAAGATCAAATAAATGCTCTTGCCTTATGTAATGACAGTGTTTCCATGGGTACAGACTTCAGGTGCTCTTGTATGTATTCTGAGATGGAGAAGGAGAATGGGTAGTGCCACAGGAATGTGGCTTATTTCCTGTGTAGTACAAGAAAAGCCACTCGTTTTCTTTACCAATGGAGGAAAAGCTTCAGAGCACCTTTTAAATTAGTCCCTTAAGGCTTGAATGGATATTATTCTTGCCCAAACCCTCTAGTCAACACTACTTGAAGACAGAAACAGACTGCCCAGTAAAATGGTTAAAAGTGTATTGCCAGTCCGTGAATTGACCACAGACATACTTGAGACCCTAAAATAATTTTACTTTCCAGAGACAAATCCGCTCACGTGTGTTAGTTTCCAAATGCAAACAAAAGTTATATTTCTGTATATATAAGAACACAGTCATACAAGATAATATTCTGCCCTTCCTTTGCAACAAATGTCAGCAATGGAGTATAGATGCCAAGTGAGAATATTTGGGTTCTGGTAAAGATGTTGGCAGTAAAGCTGTTGCCAAGAGTATGTGGAATAAGAATTTCATAGGTTGTTTTTTCCAGTTGTGTAAATGAATATGTAAGTATCAATGTCTGAAGAACAGAGAAGCAGCAGCATTAGTCCATATTAATCACTCTCTTTTGTGTCATCATTTGTCCATTCATCTATCATCATGGAAGACAGGCAGGAAGGTTCTGAAACTCTGAATAAATACAGTTTTTATGGGCAAATGACAGTGGTGTGATATACATTACAGACTCAGATTCTGTCCATAGAGCTCTGAACCAATCTTTGTGGGTTCAAATGACTGTTTTGAAAAGAATTATCTCATTTAATGTTTATCTGTATAGGTCTTGGCTGCAGGGAGAAAAAAAAATATGTGCACACGGAACTGAAAAATTAAACTCCAGGAATTATCGTAAAGATCAAATCTCAGATCCATTTTGTTCAGAATATTAATTTTCCCAGTGAAAACAGACATTATCAGATCATGCAGAAAGGCATGAGCCTCTGGTTCTAATGACTAGAGACTGGTTTAAACCATGGAAGAGAAGATTTATAATTTCTTCCTTTTTCTTTTTTTTTTTTATTTTTAATTTTTTAATGTAAACTCCAGCTGTCTGCAGTTCGTTGATTATTCTCTTTTTGATAAATGCTGTATTTTAATCCAATGTGAGAGTCTTTCTTTTTAGTGATGAATTTCACATTATTCATAATTGAAAGGAAATTGGTTTAGAAATTAAATTTATATATCAGCTGACCAAAACATTTAAAATCAGACTTGTTCAAAAGTAGCACTTTTGCACTTGAAAGTGTAGGCAACTGCATATGATCACGTTGTGTTTTGGGTTTTTAATACACAGAATAATTTCATACCATGAATGTATAATTTTCTAGATTCATTGCCTATAGTCTTAGAGAAGAAGGATATTTACAGTTATATGGCTATCCTTAGATTTCAGCAATATTAAATTTAGAAGTGACTTCTTTTTACTGAAGACAACTTTAAGTTTGACGTAGTTAAGTATGATTTGGCTCCCATAGGCTGAAACGTTAGTCTTACCCTAAAAAATATCTTTTCTCTGAAACAGATTTTCTGTTCAATAAAAAGATAAAAAGTGTTTTGCAAAATTCAGCTAAAAATCCATCAGATAATGAAAACTCAATCGAAAAACTTGGAGCTAACTCAGAATAAAAGAAATATTGTATACTAATTTTGCTATTTGCTCTTTTTTTCACATTTTTTTCTTTGCATTTTACAAAAACATGCAAGAATTCTGTTACTTTTCTTTCTTGTCGAAAATTTAAAAATAATCTTATAAATAAACAGCTTAATTTGATTTTTTTTTTTTAATGTTGGACCGATGGAGGCAGTGAGAAATTTTATATCCTTTCCTAAATCACTTTAAAATTGTTTTCATCAGAAATCAGGAAAATAAAACAGCCAATTTGGCTTTTTTTTTTTTTTTCCTTGGAAGATGTTTTCATTAAAATAAAATTAAAAAAAGACGTCTCTTTAAAGTTAATGACCTTTGTGAGAATATTCTGGTCAGTTAGCAACCCTCCATCTATTTCTGCTTACCTCAGAACAGGGGAAAAATTATTCTTTAGCTAAGATTTGGGGAACAATTGCTATGGATGCAAGATTTTCAGAATAAACAGGCTTCAAGGTAAGCAGTCTCAGAGCATCATGTTGATTCTTCCCTATGCAAAATCAATTTTTGTATTTTCTTTCCTGTTTTGAAAAACCAATATTTTCCCACTCCACATGAAAAAAAAAATGGTTTTCAAAAATTACACTTTTTGGTAGGATAAAGCATGCCCAGCAAAAAAATGATGAGGTCCATTTCAGCTTTTCTCTGCACCATTTATAATTCCTCTAGTTTTTTAGCTTTTCTGCTGGGTGTCACTGTAACTTCTTCATGTTAAAACATATTATATTGGAACCCCAGCGGATTTAATTTCCCTTAATTTCCCAACAAACTAGCTAACCATGAATCAGCCACATATGTGTTAAATCATAAAGCGTTTAACTATACATAGATGACTGGAATTCCCTGTTCTACAGCCAGGTGAACAATTTGAGGCAAAACTCTGAGTCTAAGTCACCTTAAGGGAGGATGTGAAATCTCAGCTGCACAAGCAGCTGAGTTGATGATGAAAAGGTTGTTTCTGCTCCTTTGTGAGATGCAATATTAATTGCTTTTACTAGCAGCAGACCAGTCATCTTTGTAAAGGCCGGGTTTCACACTTATCCTGCTTTGCTCAGACATGATCCCTTGAGAGCTTCAGGCCATTTTCTATTTTATTAGTATCTAACTCTTGATATTTTAAAATCAGAAATATGAAGTGCTTCAAATAGCTTCTACTTTACTCATAATTGGTATTCAATTTGCAGGAGTTATGTTTTCTTTAACACAGCAGTTTTGAAAAGGAAATCTAGGTTGGGAATGAGAAATAGAAGTAACTAAATTAGGCACTGAGAAATAAATATGATTCTAGGATTCTGGTTTATAGAAGTACTATATTTACTTATAAAATAAAGTTACAGTGAATGCCAAAACTTACTATATTAAAAAAAATGTGAAGTGATTACTATGGATATGACCATCGTATAAGATATTTACCATAGAATAAATATAAAGGAATTAAAACTGACCTGTTTTTCAGATATCTCAAGGTAATCATCATGTAATCTCAGCACAAATCTGAGGGAAATCAACTGAGTATGAGGGGAGGTTGAGCAGCGCTGAATGGGTAACTGACTTTTGTCTGGAGCATCCATTTTCTCTGCCTTATGAGAAATGACATATTTTAATGACTTATTCCAAGGACTGTGGAAATTGCTGACTCTCTCTGGCTTCACAGGCATTGATTAAGTCCTGAACAAATAAGTTGCCCTGTTGTGTTTGGCTAGAGTAAGGGGAAAAGAAGCAGGAGCTGTGCTAAACTACAGTGAATACATTACTGATTCACTGTCAATACGCTTTTGTACTTCGTAATTGATTTAAATACCTGTCAGTGCAGCTCCCACCCCTATGTAATGTAGCCATCTAAGGTCCCTTACACTACTGTTATGTGACATCCATTTATAACCCTCCTTCCTCCTGTTTTATCCATAATCAACAATATAGAAAAAAAGTAGTTATTGACTATTCACATTTGCTTGCTCCACCTGACAGATAATAGTGAAGAGCGAGAGGGAAAGGGCATAAATATATTAGTATAGAAGTAGAGGTTATCTCCCCTTTCATCCTCCTACCATATCCAGTCCAGGCCTCTTCCACATGAATTGTTCAGGGCATTTCTTACCTTTTTTGTTTTTTTGTCCATGAATTGTTTCCCTCCTATCTGTATCACACTTTGTTCTCCAAATCTGTCCCTTTCTCTAGTTCTTAGAGCTTTTTTGTCCTCTCTTAGCCCTTGTCTCAACAATATTTTGAAGCAAATACCAAGACTCAGTGAGCCACTTTTTGCCTCAGAGCCAACAGAATCTACAACACATTGCAAACAGCTCTACATTTTCAGTGTGCGCCTTTCTCCCCTCATTGGTATTCAAAACTCCTCCTAATTCAATGTTGTCTGTTAATTAATCAATATTCAGTTTGATTTCTCTTGTCAGTCATTGATGGAGGTATCAAACAAGGGTTGGAACTGATCCCCAGGGCTGCTCCAATACACACAAGCCTCCTACCACAGGTACTAGAATTGGTTATATCCCTACAGCCTTTCTTGAGGTTTATAGTCCTTAGGACAGCAGCCTTTGTGGAGCAAAGCTTTCCAACTGTTGCAGTTTAAGCTAAACCAGTAACTCAGAACCATGCAGCCATTTGGTCACCCCCTGCCATTTTCCCCCATCCAGGTGGGATTAGGAGGAGAATCGAAAGAATGTAAACATCACGGGTTGAAATAAAAACAGTCCAATAACTAAAGTATAATATAATAATAACTACTAATAATAACAACTAATAATAATGATACTACTAATAATAACAATAAGGGAAATTACAAGGGGAAATAATATAAAATTAAAAAGGGAAAGGGGAAGGGGAAAAAACAATAAACACAAGTGATGCACAATGCAATTGCTCACCATCTGCTGACCAGTACCCAGCCTGACCCTTCCAGGTAACTCCCCACAGTTTATATACTGGGCATGATGTTCTGTGGTATGGAATACCACTCTGGCTGGTTTGAGTCAGGTGTCCTGCCTCTGCTTCCTCCTGGCTTCTTGTGCCCATCCTCACTGGCAGACCCTGAGAGACTGAAAAGTCCTTGATCAGGATAAACATTACTGAGCAACAGCTAAAACATGGGTGTGTTATCACCATTGTTCTCACACTTAAGCCAAAACAGAGCACCGCACCAGCTACTAGGAAGGAGAAAAATAACTGTTACAGCTGAACCCAGGATACCAACTAAGTCTTCATGTCATAATGTGTCATGCTGAAGTTATGCAATTTACTGTTTTCCTAGAAAAAAAAGAATGTATTGAATGTTGAAATATTACAAGACGCATTTTGTTTTCAGAGAAACCTAATATGCTGAAGTAGAACATCCATTTGTTTATCTTTTTTTTACGTATGCATATATATTGTAAGTACTATTATTTCACCTCCTAATTAGCCATATTTCCTTACTTGTTTGTTTGCTGTTCTTCTTTCTCCTTTCCTGCTGCTCATGAGAACACAGAAAGTGCTTATCCAAAGTAGCTCTTAGATTTTAAGAAGCAGGAATAATTATGGTCCATATTCATCATTTGCGGAAACTCCAGAAATTCCGAGTTTACATCCAGAGGCATTCACATTTTTGCAGTTTAGTCATATGTTATTAGGTGAAAGAAGATCCCAGATCATAAGAGAGAAAACTTAAGTCTAACAGGATTTCAGTGTGTTTTATTTGTGCTCACTCTTCTCCTTCAGACTCCTAGAGTCTAAAAATGGCAGTTTGGACTGCAAACTGCAACTTTTTACCATTACAGATATCTAAGAGTGAAAAATGAATGTAGACTATTATATACTTAAAATTTAGACTTTGTATGTTAATTCTCCCTCTTTCTATTATTAGCTCAAACATAATGTTTTAAATCACTGTCATGATCTAAGCCCAGCCAGCCCTATGCAGTTGCTAGCTCGCTGCTAGGGGTGCTAGGGTGGGGGAGAGAACTGGAAGAGTCAAAGTGAGAAAACTCATGGGTTTAGATAAAGAACGTTTAATAGGTAAAGCAAAAGCCACAGGTGGAAGCAAACCAAAACTAGCTACAAAAAAAAAAAAAAAAAACCACAATTATTGTTTGTTTGTTTGTTTGTTTGTTTGTTTTTCCTACAATTGATGAGTGTGCTGGTTTTGGCTGGAGCAGAGTTAATTTTCCTCACATGAGTTTGTATGGAGCCATGTTTTGAATCTGTACTCAAAGCAGTATTGGTAACACAGGGATGTTTCTATTGTTGCTGAGCAGGGGTTACACAGAGCCAAAACCTTTTCTGCTCCTCAAACCACCCCACCAGAGAGCAGGCTGGGAGGGGACACAGCCAGGACAGCTGACTTCAGGGGATATTCCACACCATGTGGTGCCATGCTCAGCATGTACAGCTGGGGGAAGAAGGAGGAAAGGAGGACTTTAAAGTGATGGCATTTGTCTTCCCAAATAATCGTTACATGTGATGGAGCCCTGCTGTCCTGGAAATGGCTGAACACCTGCCTGAACATAGAAGTGGTGAATGAATTCCTTGTTTTGCTTTGCTTGCACACAGCTTTTGTGTTACCTATTAAACTCTATCTCAACACATGAGTTTTCTCACATTTACCTTTCCAATTCTCTCCCTCATCCCACTTTGGGGGGAAGTGAGTGAGCAGCTGTGTGAGGCTTAGTTGCCGGATGAGGTTAAACCAACAACAATTATTTTTTCTGTTCTTATGTATTTCTTTTACATCATTTACACTGTTTGCTGCATGAATATTGAATAGATGTACATGTAAACAGCATATTACTTTCCTTTTCAAATTGTTTTCCCTTTTGACCAAACGACTGCATTGAAATGTTTTTTTATTCCCACAGATATGTACAATAGTGTATGAAAATTAGATAAGGAGTGACTCAGAAAATTCCTGAGTACAACAACCTCCACAGAACTATTTTTGGTTAAAACACCCAGTTCTAACATAAAAACAGAGAGCTGCATAACTTGCCCTGCTCAACGGGGAGGTTCTAAGGTGTTTGGCACAACACATGAAATAAATGTAACAAAGAAATTAGAATATGGGCATGGGAGGCATGGAGGGGTGAAATAGGGTTGAGATTTTATTCAAAAATCCATACCTGTTTCTTCACAGATTAAAAAAATGCCCCAACCCCTCCCACCAAAAAAAAAAAAAAAACCCACAACTCCTCCTCCCCCCCAAAAAACCAAACCTATAAAACAAAACAAAACCACAAAAAAAACCCAAACCAAATCTAACCAAACAAAACCCTGCAACCAAACTTCAACATGTTAACAGCTGTAAAAGGGCTAGTTTGGCTGGGATACACTCAGTTTCTGAGTCATCGTGGAGCATGAAATATGCCCTAGTCCTACTACTCTGCATGCCAGAAAGCAGCAGCTGCACTAAACTGAGATAGTATTTTCCATCTCTCTCTATGTCCCATTACCTGGATTGCCTTGGTGCCAGCAGGAATTGGCTTCAGATTTTCCCTGCTGTGACTTTTACTCAGCTGTTCAGGGTTGAGTTTGGAATTGGCTGCTGTAGAAAGTGGGAAAGACATTCATCAGGGAGCAGGGGAAGCAGCAGCTGAGTGGCTGCTGGAAAGGAGCCTTCATGAGGCTGATGTGCTATTCCCTGAAGGCCAGAAATAGCTGCGGGGAGAAAAAAAGGGGAGGTCATTCCTTATATTTTTTCTTACTCAGAGAAGTATAGGCATTCTGAATATTAGTGACTATGTGAAAATTTAGGATACATCTCCTGTGTTAGTTCCTACCATTCATTTATGCAATAGGCTTTGTATTGAACTGTATCCCAAGAGACAGCGAAGTGAGCTGGCAATTTGTACAGCTTGAAGACTGCAGCATCCAAAGATGACATTGAAGGAGAAGGAAGCCTTGTCATCAACTTGTGGCATTGTCTCTGATGTGAACTGAAGTTTCCCAGGGAGGTCTCTCTTTCCCAGAAAGAACAAATCTACCTGGACTTGTGCAAAGCGTTTGACACTGTCCCACACAACATCCTTCTCTCTAAATTGAAGAGATATCAATTTGATGGATGGACCACTCGGTGGATAAAGAACTGGCTGGATGGACACATGCAAAGAGTTGTGGTCAATGGCTCAATGTCCGGCTGGAGACTGGTAACGAGTGGTGTCCCTCAGGGATCGGTGTTGGGATCGGTCTTGTTCAACATCTTTGTCGGTGACATGGACAGTGGGATTGAGTGCGCCCTGAGCAAGTTTGCTGATGACACCAAGCTGTGTGGTTCGGTTGATACGCTGGAGGGAAGGGATGCCATCCAGAGGGACCTTGACACGCTTGTGAGGTGGGCTGAGGCCAACCTTATGAAGTTCAACCATGACAAGTGCAAGGTTCTACACATGGGTTGGAGCAATCCCAGGCACAACTACAGACTGGGCAAAGAAGAGATTCAGAGCAACCCTGCAGAGAAGGACTTGGGGGTGCTGGTCAATGAGAAAATGAACATGGGCCGGCTTTAGTGTGTGCTCACAGCCCAGAAAGCCAACTGTATCCTGGGCTGCATCAAAAGGAGCGTGACCAGAAGGTCAAAGGAGGCGATCCTGCCCCTCTACTCTGCTCTTGTGAGACCTCACCTGGAGTATTGTGTGCAGTTCTGGTGTCCTCAGCATAAAAAGGACATGGAACTTTTGGAGCAAGTCCAGAGGAGGGCCAGGAGGATGATCAGGGGACTGGAGCACCTCCCGTATGAAGATAGGCTGAGGAAGTTGGGTCTGTTCAGCCTGGAGAAGAGAAGGCTGCGTGGAGACCTAATAGCAGCCTTCCAGTACCTGAAGGGGGCGTATAGGGATGCTGGGGAGGGTCTCTTCGCCAGGGACTGTAGTGACAGGACAAGGGGTAATGGGTTAAAACTTAAACAGGGGAAGTTTAGATTGGATATAAGGAGGAAATTCTTTCCTGTTAGGGTGGTGAGGCACTGGAATGGGTTGCCCAGGGGGGTTGCAAGTGCTCCATCCCTGGCATTGCTCAAGGCCAGGCTGGACGAAGCCTTGGGTGGGATGGTTTAGTGTGAGGTGACCCTGCCCATGGCAGGGGGGTTGGAACTAGATGATCTTGAGGTCCTTTCCAACCCTAACTATTCTATGATTCTATGATTCTAACACTGCTAAAAAATATGAAGGGTTTATGGGACTTGCTACCCAGACCTCCAAAGCTATCCTGACCAAAAGCTTAATAGTACTGTAATGGATGTGGCTATGATCCTCCCTTTTGTTATCATGAAAAATTAAAATAACTGTCATCATTAATGTCTCTTTGGGAGAAGGAAATACAGATAGTGACCAAGGGTGGCTGTTAAGCATACAGGGGATGGGGAAGAAGAGTCAAAGTAGAACAGAGAGTTTATATATGTAGGTAACTGTTTAATCTTACCATTTTAAAAATACAATATCACATACCTTGAGCATGTTGCTGCTGAAGTTTAACACGACTGAGGGAGTAGGTAACGGCTGCAGTTACTAGGATGAAACTGTGGACACAAAGAAGCGAAGTTGGAACTTTATTATCTTTCAGCTGCAGTCTTTCTTCTTCCCATTCCCAAAGAACATCTGCATTTCTGGAACTGCCTTTTTTGAACTGCACATTTCCAATTCTTTTGATGGCATGAAAAGGTTATTTTAACAGTCACTGACTGAACTTAGAATGATAGGGGCAGAAATGAAAGACAAATATTTTGTTTTCCTTCATCCTGTGTAACACAAGACAAGCAGCCAACTTAAATATCAGAATATCTTCAGTATGGAACTAATGGGCAGGGGTAGAGCAGTTGATGTCATCTACCTGGACTTGTGCAAAGCCTTCAACACTGTCCCACACGACATCCTTCTCTCTAAATTGGAGAGACAACGATTTGATAATTGGACCACTCAGTGGATAAAGAACTGGCTGGATGGACACATGCAAAGAGTTGTGGTCGATGGCTCGATATCCGGCTGGAGACCGGTAACGAGTGGTGTCCCTCAGGGATCGGTGTTGGGATCGGTCTTGTTCAACATCTTTGTCGGTGACATGGACAGTGGGATTGAGTGCACCCTGAGCAAGTTTGCTGATGACACCAAGCTGTGTGGTTCGGTTGTATGCTGGAGGGAAGGGATGCCATCCAGAGGGACCTTGAAATGCTTGTGAGGTGGGCTGATGCCACCCTTACGAAGTTTAACTGTGCCAGGTGCAAGGTCCTACACCTGGGTCGGAGCAATCCCAGGCACAGCTAGAGGCTGGGCAGAGAAAAGATTCAGAGCAGCCCTGCAGAGAAGGACCTGGGTGTATTGGTCTATGAGAAAATTTACATGAGCCAGCAGTGTGCGCTCGCAGCCCAGAAAGCCAACCGTATCCTGGGCTGCATCAAAAGGAGCATGACCAGCATGTCAAAGGAGTGATCCTGCCCCTCTACTCTGCTCTCATGAGACCTTACCTGGAGTATTGTGTGCAGTTCTGGTGTCCTCAACATAAAAGAACATGGAACTGTTGGAACAAGTCCAGAGGAGGGCCACGAGGATGATCAGGGGACTGGAGCACCTCCCGTATGAAGATAGGCTGAGAAAGTTGGGGCTGTTCAGCCTGGAGAAGAGAAGGCTGCTCATAGCAGCCTTCCAGTACCTGAAGGGGGCCTATAGGGATACTGGGGATGGACTCTTCACTAGGAATTGTTGTGACAGGACAAGGGGTAATGGGTTAAAACTTAAACAGGGGATGTTTAGATTGGATATAAGGAAGAAGTTTCTTACTGTAAGGGTGGTGAAATGGTTCAGTGTGAGGTGTCCCTGCAGGGGGTTTGGAACTAGATGATCTTGAGGTCCTTTCCAACCCTAACTATTCTATGATTCTATGATTCTATGTGTCTTAATTCAGCCTAGAAGGAAGAAGGAGGAAAACATAGTCCACGTAACATTTTAACCTCTTATTTGCATTCTTTGTTGCCACTTCTGTCTGACTGCTTGTTTCATCTTCTATGAACCCCTTGTCTAGTAATCCCAGTGAATTCAAGCTCTATGATATGCTAGGAAATCCTCCAGCAAATTTAGCTTTTTTTTCTCTTTCAGTCCCTCAGGAGGGTAGCATAAAACCTTTCACTTCTACTTTTAGCATAACTAATGAGCTAAAGGAACTAGTGATCACCTGAGTTCTTCATAAATGAATTCCTGAAGCAGGCACTCAGGTTATTCGCAATGTTGACTGGAATTTTATTTCAACTTTTTCTGGCTAAAGATCTGAATCCCTATATATTCTCACTTTCTATAAAATGAAATCCCAGAATTATTAGTGGAGTGTTATAGAATCCAATAATTTTTTTTAAGTTATATAAAATAATTAAATATTTTCTAATCTAAAAGAAAATTTCAGTTGTTTTCCACTGTTTTAATGAGTAACTGAAATATTTAACGATTATTTTTTTGCAACATTTTTAAAAAATCACGATAGTGCTATAGTAAGCAATTTTTAAAAAGGAAGTTTAAAAACAGCGATATGAAACATGTCAAAAGTGAGAAAAACATACAATCAGTTAGGAGCAAGAAAAAGTATTTTGAAAGTATAAATATCATAGCAATCTAACGGATTTTATTGATCTTTGTATGTGACAACAATTTACTTTAGTCTCTATTAAGAGGCATTTCTCTTTTTTATCAGGTAGGCATAGTAAACCTAAACTAATGCACATGTGAGCCAGAAACACCTGATAACCACCCCTTTTACCCACTCCCCATCCTCCCCCCCCCAAAAAAAATAAAATCCAAGAACATGCTTTTAGACTAAGGCTGTAATTCATTTCTATCTTGACTTCCCTTGTGACTGGCTTTATTGCAGGATAATATTCACATCAGTAGACATTATTCAACTGTTGTCCATGCATGGAGAAACTAAATGATCTAAAACGGTAAAGGTGTTTAAATTTTTTTTTCATAATTTTCTTTTTATGAGGGAATTTATCGTGCTTTCCTAAGCACAAGAACTGAACAGAAAAGTAATTTAAAGTAGCATAACATTTTGAAATGGATCACATAGTTTCTTCAGGTTTGATTTTATTTAATGATTGTAGGAACAGAAAACTTTACATCTTCTCAAGTGCATTTGCCTTACAGTAGTACTTTTTAAGTACCTCTCAGTGCCTTTTCATCTTCTCACTGATTCAACACTTATCAGTGTTCACTAATTTCTGCCACCTTGCTGGAATTCACTCTCGGCAAACCTTATCTGAATTGATTTCTTAGGGGACATCAAAGACAGAAAATACTGCTTCTGAAATTTGCCAGTAAAACAGCAATAATGGGAAATCTTACCTCTTTATCATCCTATTCAATGTGTTTTTTCCCAGTATCATGTGAAAGAATAGCTCTTGGGCTTTTAAGACTAACATAAGTTATCCTTAGCTCCCCCACAGAGGGGTAGAAGAGTGATCTTTCCAACTGCTATCCTAGATTTGTCAGTAGTACCAGAAGGAAATACTCATCCATACCTTCTAGAAATACTCATCCATACCTTCTAAAAGACTGGATTTATTGTGTTTATTATTCTTCAAAAGTCTTGGTGAAGACTAAGCCATTGTGGTTGAAACAAAATCTATGGTAACTGAAAAAAACCCTCCTTCTGGCCTGTACACATTGTAAAGTGTATTTGAAAGCACACTGGTCACAGGCAAAAATGCACTAAAATAAAGACATAGAATCACAGGAGAGTTGAGGTTGGCAGGGATCTCCAGAAATTCCCTGCTTCAGCCCTCTGGTAAAAGCAAGGCCAGCTAGAGCATGTTGCCTAAGACCATGTCCTGCTGCGTTTTGAATGGCTCCAAAGATGCAGACTCCTGAGCTTCTCTAGACAAGCTCTTCCAGTGTTCAGCTATCCTCAGATTTATTTTTTCATAATGTTTGAAAGGAATTTCCTATGCTTCAATTTCTGCCTATTGCCTACTCTTCTGTCACTGGGTGCCACTGAGAAGAGTCTGGCACTGCCTTCTATAATACCTGCCATCAGGCTTTTACACACATGGCTAACCTCACTCTAAGTCTTCTATTCAACAAACTAAACAACTGCAGCTCTCAGCCCTTCCATGTTGCTCAGATGGTCCAGTTTCTTATTCATGACTCTCTCCACTATGAGTGCTTTTCTGTCTTGTGCTGGGAAGCCCATCGCTGGGCACAGTACTCCAGGTATGGCCCCATCAGTGATGAACAGATGGGAAGGATCACCTTCTTTGACCTGCTGGCAACACTTTTCCTAGTGCACCCAAGAATATTGTTGGCTACCTTTAGATCAACAGCATAATTCTGGGTCATGCTCAACCTGCTATGTACTGGGACTTATAAATCTTTTGCTGCAGAGCGGCTTTCCAGTCCCAGCTTGTACTAGTGCATGAGATTATCCCTTCCCAGGTGAAGGGCTTGGCTTTTCCATTTGCTGAACTTTATAGAGTTCCTGTCTGTTGTGGTTTAAACTCAGTCAGCCACACAGTTTCTCTCTCACTCCCCACCTTTCCTCCCCCAACTCCCGGGGGGGACTGGGAGGAGAATTGAAAGAATGTAACTCCCATGGGTTGAGATAAGAACAGTCCAGTAACTAAGGTATAACACAAATCACTACTGCTACCACCAATGATAATAATGATAAGGAAATAACAAGGGAAGAGAATACAACTGCTCACCACACGCCGACCGATACCCAGCCCAACTGAAAAGTGATCTCACCCTTCTGGGTAACTGCCTCCAGTTTATATAGTGGGCATGACGTGCTGTGGTATGGAATACCTCTTTGGTCAGTTTGGGTCAGGTGCCCTGTCTCTGCTTCCTCCCGGCTTCCTCTCCTCCCTGGCAGAACATGAGACTCAAAAAGTCCATGGTCAGACTAAGCATTACTTAACAACAACTAAAAACATCGGTGTTATCAGCACTGTTCCCAGGATGGAAGTCAAAACCACAGCGCTGCACCAGCTACTAAGAAGGATTAAAAATGACTGCTACTGCTAAACCCAGGACACTGTCATACTACTTCTCCAGTGAATTGAGGTCCCTCTGAACCCCCTGATGTGTTAATAACTGAAGATGGTGCACCCTGTCCCATTGTCCAAGTTATTAATGAAGATATTAAACAGTATTGGTTCCAGTATGGACCCCTGGTTCTGCAACTAGTGACTGACTTCTAACTGGACGTCATGGTCACAGCCCTCTAAGCTGGTCCATTCAATCAGTTTCCAGTTGACCCAGTTTTTCACTTATCTAGAATTCACATCAATTTGTCCATGAGGAATTTACAGAAGACAGTTTCAAAAGCCTCACTAAGGTCAAAGCAAACAGCATTCACTGTTCACACAGTGAACTGCTTGCCTACCTAAACTGCCGATGTTTTTTCTGCATCTCTGCTTTGATATCACTTCTGTGATTTCTTTAGGCAGGGCCTTGCATTGTAGTTCACTGCTAACTCTCCAGAAACATCCCTCTAGGTATTTAGCTTAAGTTAAATCTCATTTGTGTCTACTCCAAGTAAACTAAATCTTTTCCTAGATGTCAGCTGGGAGAGTATAATCCTGGTTGAAATACACAGAAGGCTGTACAGGTACTCTAGGAATTTATTTGTCTCACAAACTTATTTTTATTGCCTTATCACATTTAAAAATGCTGTCAGGTGTGTAATATTGCAAGAAATCTTTGTTTGTTTGTTTGCTTGGGTTGGATTTTTATTGTGGTTCTATGTGGAGCAGTATATGGAGCTATCAACTATGGAAGAATAAAGATTAAACAATTACTTTTGTCAACTACTTTCCAAAAACTACTAATCCCTAATGCCTTTAGTTAGTCAGGACATTTTCACAGTCAAGGTTTGGAAAAATATTCACTTCTAAAGCTCTCTTGGGTCTATTAGGATCCTTCGCTTTGGCTCTGGTCACAGTTCCCAACCAGATGAATAATGTGTAAAATAAAATCCACATTCTGTTCAAAATTTATATTTCCTTTCTAGTTATACTGTAAGAACATACAGTTTACAGAACACAGAAGCTACTTTGTTTTCTTAAACAAAAAGAAAATGATAACATTAAATACAGTAAGAGAATATATGCCAGTTGCTGTGTATGTAAAAATAGTGCAGATTTAGTACTCATGCAATACAATATAATTAAATATTATATTTAATATTTAGCATTGGAATACACAGGAACTCACTGATTTCATTTTGGGTTTTTATTTTTGCTGCTTATACCTGTAAAAAAATCATAGTTCTTACTAATTTCCAACAATGACCCTGCTGTCAAAATCCAACTACATTTCAACAGGACAGACAGTTTGCTTATATTTTTAATAACCCAATGAGCTTTACTTGCCATCTCATAAATGACAAGAGCAGACTTTAAAAAAAATAATAAAAAAAGTAAAGGCTTTTCTTCTCAACACGATTTTTTAAATATCCCTCCCCATGACAGCGAAGTGATGATGTAAGAGGGATGCTTGTAGCACTCATTACATTAAAACCATTCCAGCTTCAAGCTGTGTTCTTTTATATGCTAACTAAATATATTCTAAACTGCTTGCATTCTTCTACCATCCTCGCACATTTTTAGTGCCTCCTTAGCTGCTTGATTTATCTCCAAACCTGCAGATTGCCTTTATAAGAATTCACATTGACTGAAGTGATTCTTATTCATGTGAGCAGAGCTGATAAACTGCAGGCCTCACCATTGCTGAACATAGAGCTGTGCTGATTATGATGCTACAGATTTTGTTTTCGTTCAGTAGGCAAAAAAGGTTTAGAAACACATTTTCCTTTCATCCCTCCAAGGAAGTCATAGCAGAGTGTCTAAGATGAAAAAAAAATGTCTTTTCAGATGACAGTAAATCATTCTGAATGGTTCCTACTTCACCTGACATATTTTGATATAAAAGCCTTTGCCACAGTAATAGATATTTTCAACCCAGAGAGACTTAGGCATCAAGCTCTTGTCTTTTTGTGTAATGTTGAGTGCAACATTTCCTGTCTACCTGGATAGTTTCCCTGAACTACCCTGGGGAAGCATTTATGGAAAAATAGAAGTGTTGTATAACTTACATTTTTAGTAATAAAAACATAACATACCATTCAATGAAGATTCAAGTATATGTAAGCAAATAAAAGTCTTAATTCAAATATTAATTTCCTCCCTTACATAACATAATTCATTTGCAACAGGATTCAGGGGCAGAGGGAAAAAGAGGAAGTACACTTTAGTCAGCTGCTACTCCGTCAGTGTCATGATATTACAACTCCTCAATTAATAGAGCTCAAAAAGAAACTGTGGTCCCCCATGCCAAAAAATACAATGGCTGCCTTGTGTTTTTGCTTCCTCCTCTACACACATATATGCAAGATTTCTGATTTCCATGCTGTCAATTTTTCACACAAAATCTAAATCTGTATGAGAGGGTTTGGATAATTAGCATAAGAAGTAGAAAACAAGTTCTTGAACAGCAAGTCACAATATTGCTTCTATGAATTTTCAGAGAGCTGTTAGCAAAGTTGAAATAAACCTAGTTGCTGATATTAATCTAGTTCTTTCACTATACCTAGGAAATTGAGAATAAGAACAAATGAGGTTCTGCTGACCCAGAGAAATCAGAATTAGGAATGTGTTCAACATTTATATAACTTAAATGCATCAATATATGAAATAAGCACACAAAAAAACCCCAAACAACCCCCCCTCTCCCCCCCCAAAAAAAAAAAAAAAAACCCAACAAAAAAAACACCACCATTTGTTTGTCTTTTTTTTACCTAGGAAGAAACATTCATATTTGGAATCTGAGTTCAAATCTGAAATGAAGATTTGATGAACTGTAAGATAGCTGACCAGAAATTGGAGCCAGCTGCTCAATTCCAGCTGTGTTTATTAATCCCATGGCTCAAATAATGCAGCAAAGAGTCTCACATTGCCCAGTAGCTCCACCTTTTATGGGGAAATTCTTTCTGATATACAGTGAATATATACAGAGGTAAAAGAAAGCACCTGGAGGATAAGTTCATGTTATAATATCTTTGTGAGTCCAAGGGAAGCTAACCAAAATTATTTTGAAAACCACAATAGTGCTTGTTCTTTTCCTCTTTGCTTATTTGTATTTACTTTTGTCCACATCACTGCTTGGGTGTAGCTCAAGTTTTGGGCATTTTTGGTGCATGGCAAATTTAGTTGAATGAATACTTCCCTAAATAACCTGTTTAATTCAGTCATTGGTGTATTTTGTAGTGTAACACTTATATTTTGCTGACCTCATTGACCAAACAGTAAAGCAGTCCACTAGAAAAGGAGCCTATAAAATGGATTTCACTGTTGTTTACAGTATGGCCATATATCTTTATGTGCAACCAGGGAAACCGGATTGTAAAGGAGAAAAGTTTTTCTATCAAAAAATAAATTTCTACGCAGTCTGTTTTTCAGGTTATATGTTTATATTTACAGGTATTATATAATCTTTTGAGAATGGTGTGATTAGTATGAGTTAGCATAGAACTAACTTCAGGTAGATTTAGCTTCCTTTGGAAAATATCTTCACTGGCTGTATTTTAATGCTGATAATACAATATAACAGGAAGATAATAGGTTTTTACAAAAACTACCACTATGAAGACCCTGTCAGTCTTTACTTGATGACCAAGGCATGCTGACTGACTAACACTTTGCACAAAATTAAGAAGTCTGGACTCAGAATAAGTTCAGAAGTAAAAAAAAAACCACAAATCTTTTCAAAACTTATACACCGAACGATGATTACTCTTAGGAAGACAGCTTTCCTTCAAGGTAACTATAAAAATTAAACTGCCTCTAGATTCCTAACAAGTACTATAAGATGCATCAAACTAGGATTTGTGAGTACAGACAACTGTAATTTGTGATATCATTTACAGGCACAGCTGCCATTGTAGTTAAATAATGTTTCACTCTGTGTGGCCATTAGAACATGCAAATAGAGCATGATGAGCACAGTAATATCTTTCAAGTTAAGTGATTACATTCAGGCCCAATTAATGCTTATATTCAAATTTTACATTACTGTTAAATAATTTTTCAGCTAGTTGAATTCTTACTACTTGGTTCAGGCTTTATTCAATAGTGGGCAATAAACAATTACATAATCTAGCAAGAATGGATGTTACATTGATGCTTCCAACTGTTCTAGTAATTCTTATAATATCACTTCCTCATTTACCTTCTTTCATCCAAGTTAACAATGACCAATCCTTCTCATTTCAACAAACAAACAAATGGAAAAAAAGATTGTGAAAATTTGGTTGGTTTTTGTTTTTTTTTTTTAATTTTTGGAAATTACTTAAAACCAAAAACCAGTTCTGCAAGATGAAAGGGTATTCTGTTTACCTCCCACCTAACTCTAAATCATTGAGCTGAGGAGAGCAGCTCCTAAGTGTTAAGTGAACACTTTGATACCCAGGTAACTTAAAATCATAGAATCATAGAATAGTTAGGGTTGGAAAGGACCTTAAGATCATCTAGTTCCAACCCCCCTGCCAGGGGCAGGGACACCTCACAATAAGCCATGTCACCCAAGGCCTCATCCAACCTGACCTTAAACACTGCCAGGGATGGAGCAATCACAACCTCCCTGGGCAAACCACTCCAGTGCCTCACCACCCTAACAGGAAAGAATTTCCTCCTTATATCCAATTTAAACTTCCCCTGTTTAGGTTTTAACCCATTACCCCTTGTCCTGCCACTACAGTCCCTGGCGAAGAGTCCATCCCCAGCATCCCTATACGCCCCCTTCAGGTACTGGAAGGCTGCTATGAGGTCTCCAAGCGGCCTTCTCTTCTCCAGGCTGAACAGCACCAACTTCCTCAGCCTATCTTCATACGGGAGGTGCTCCAGTCCCCTGATCAACCTTGTGGCCCTTCTCTAGACTTGTTCAACACTTCCATATCCTTTTTATGCTGAGGACACCAGAACTGCACACAATACTCCACGGGAGGTCTCACAAGAGCAGAGTAGAGGGGCAGGATCACCTCGTTCGACATGCTGGTTATGCTCCTTTTGATGCAGCCCAGGATATGGTTGGCTTTCTGGGCTTTGAGCGCACACTGAAGGCGGATCATGTTCATTTTCTCATTGACCAGCACCCCCAAGTCCTTCTGCGCAGGACTGCTCTGAATCTATTCTTTGCCCAACCTGTAGCTGTGCCTGGGATTGCTCCGACCCAGGTGTAGGACCCTGTGCTTGTCATGGTTGAACTTCATGAGGTTGGCATCAGCCCTCCTCACAAGCATGTTGAGGTCCCACTGGATGCCATTCCTTCCCTCCAGCGTATCAACCGAACCACACAGCTTGGTGTCATCAGCAAACTTGCTGAGGGCACACTCAATCCCAATGTCCATGTCACCAACAACAGTGTTGCACAAGACCTGTGCCAACACCCATCCCTGAAGGACACCACTTGTTACTAGTCTCCAGCTGGACCTTGAGCCACTGACTACAACTCTTTGCATGAGGCCATCCAACCAGTTATTTATCCACTGAGTGGTCCACCTATCAAATTGATGTCTCTCCAATTTAGAGACAAGGATGTCGTGTGGGACAGTGTTGAACGCTTTGCACAAGTCCAGGTAGAGGACATCAACTGCTTTACTCTTGTCCATCAGTTCTGTAGCTCCATCATAGAAGACCATCAAATTGGTCAGGCAGGCTTTCCCCTTAGTGAAGCCATGCTGGCTGTCACCAAGCACCTTGTTGTTTTTCATGTGCCTTAGCATGCTGTCCAGGAGAATCTGCTCCAAGATTTTACCAGGCACAGAGGTGAGACTGACTGGTCTGTAATTCCCCGGGTCTTCCATTTTCCCCTTCTTGAAAATGTGGGTTATATTTCCTTTTTTCCAGTCATTGGGAACTTCACCTGACTGACATGATGTTTTAAATATGATGGCCAGTGGCTTAGCAACTTCATTTGCCAGCTCCTTCAGGACCCTCAGATTTATTTCATCAGGTCCCATGGACTTGTGTACGTTTAGGTTTTTAAGACGGTCTCAAACCAGATCCTTTCCTACACTGAGCCCAAGGTCTTCATTCTCACAGTCCCTGCGTCTTTCTTCCTAGTCTTTAGTGGTGCAGTCAGAGCATTTGCTAGTGAAGTCCGAGGCAAAGAAGTCATGAAGAACCTCAGCCTTCTCCAAATCCTGTGTAGCCATTTCTCCTGATAGATTCCCGAGGGTGCCTACGTTGTCCCTTGTCTGTTTTTTATTCGCTACATACCTATAGAATCCCTTCCTGTTATCCTTAACATCCCTAGCCAAGGTTAATTCTAACTGGGCCTTAGCTTTCCTAACCTGGTCCCTAGCTTCCTGGACAGCATCCCTGTATTCTTCCCAGGCCGCCTGTCCTTGCTTCCACCTTTTATAAGCCTCTTGTAGAGAAAATCTACCCTCTCCTGAGAGGGGTTCAAATTAACGGTCAATTTAGTGAAGTACAGATAGGCGACTCTATAACAAGCAGATAAGAACAAAGATGAGAGGAATGCAATTGACTGGGCACAGGAGTATTCAGAGGCAACAGTGGAAGTTTGCTTCACTTTTTTGTGTATGTGTCTGAGCTGGAGAGAAAGCTTAAGGGTGGCTGCACATCTTATGGGTTAGGCCACTCACTTAAGACTTAGAACATCCAGATTCGACTTTGTTTCACTCTTCTCTGTTTCATTACAGTTCTTGCGCTGCTCTCAAGTGATTTATGCAAAGCACCTAGAGTCAGCAAAGGAGAATGAACAAGGCTATCTCTTTTAAACTAAACTGTTTTCCCATTAGCAAGCTGCCAGGTGATTCACTTGATTAGAGACTGGTAGCACAACTGATTCTTTCCTGGCTAACTAGAAATAAAAGAGGGAGATAATGGAGGAGTTCTAATTTGTGATTTGAATAAAGAAGAGAGTGAACTGTAAAAGTCTTTTCTTTAAATTTATAAATTGAGGAGGTTGGCCAGTGTCCAAAATAACTCTCCTGTAATGCTATTCTGTATTTTTACCACTCAAAAGAAAAAGGAGAGAAAATAAGAAAATGGAAAGCCTCTTCAACTTAAATGGGCTTCACTTTTACATCAGCTACTGGTCACAGAGTGGCTATCATGTTGTTGTCATGCTCCAGACTTAATCTCATTGCTTTTTTGTAAGGCTCACCAGAATCTTCCCACTTCAGCTGCCTTTATCTCCCTTCCTATGGTTTTAGACAGTGAGTCATATTTGCAAAATAATGTGGATTTCACTAATCACCCATTAGTCAGTTTCTAAACCTGTCTCACACCATTCACCAGGCACAGTTGAAGTCATACATCACATCAGACTTATATATGCAGGTAAATTTTAAGTATATACATATATATATATGTGCGTATCTATATGACCAGCTGTATCAATATATATATGTACACATAGATTTGTAAATATAAATGTATACCCATGCCCCCTACAAGGTAAAGAAATCAAAGAATGAGTCATTCCAGCAACTTGTAGTTCATTTCAAGGGCCAGGAGGGACACATGTTCTTACTCCTGTAAACAAGCATGACAAAGGATTGTGGATGCACAAATAGATCCCTGAAAGAAAATCGTGAAATCCTTCAAGCACAGTGCCTCCACATGTTTTGTCTCGACTCTCCCCCTGCAAGTAGAATCTCTGAAGTTTGCGTGTCAGGATTCATGTTTTAGTGCCCATCTTAATGAATCCAAAGGAGCCCAGAAGAACAGTTACAGGTCCGGGAACTCCAACAACCTCATTCAGAGCAAGAGGAACCCCTGAGCTGGCTTCTCTCCAGATGATTGCTGGGAAGCCTCAGACCACTGCCCTGGAGCGATACTTGCCAACCTAAGCCAACACAAAACACTCCCTCCATCACCTCTCATTATGAGAAAGGATAGCGGGGACTTTTATAGGAAGAAAATTTTGGGATTGCACAAGACTCGTAGTGTGGAGAAGGACCAAAAGTATGAGAAACAAGCATGGGAAATAGAAAAAAGGGGATAAACCACTGTATTTAAACAGGTTGTTAGACAGTGTACCTGCTCCTAATTAATGCAGTCTGTACTATTTAAAGTCTATTTTTGTTTTACTGGGTGAAGGACTTGCTATTCTGTGTCCGTGTGTGTGTATAGAGGACTGAATCCTGACAGCTTGAGTAGGACACAGGCAGATGGGTCTGGGATGTCAGTACCTGGAGAAACTGGAGTGTGTGCATACTACGGGGGTTGTGCATATCAGCATTTAACAGCTAGCAAACATCAAGCCAGACTAGCTTTAAAGCAGAACAAAAGGCCTGGGGGCCAAGTTTTGAAGTAGACACAAATCTGAATAGGATCCTGGAAACCCTGGGGGAATCAGAGTTGGCTACTAGAAGGACCAGGATGTTCAAGCCAGCTGCTGGAGAGAGCGCAAGGTCTGGGGGTTTGCTACTGGTAAGGCCAGAATTTGCGACCAGTTACAGAGAGGGGCATTTGTATGTGTGTGTCTGTCCTTGTGACAGCTGGGACATCCAGTGGCCAGTGAACAGACTATATACTCAGGCCAGTTACTGAAGTGATGTAGCTCACGATTGTATTTGGTGTTTCTGAGTGCTCCGTTTTTTGCGTTGATCTGTGTAGCTGGCATGGTATATGTTAAATATTTTGTGGATGTGTGTGCCTGCTGGGAATGCACGCTCAGCCTCTGTCCTGGCTGGACCTGGGAGCATGGGCCAGCCACAATCCCACATCAGTTGGGCTGCTGGATTCAGCAACTTCTAGCAGTGTTAGAAATAGTTGAAGTCTCAGGAAATATAGTTGTAGGCCTACCTCAGGTTTTTAGGTAGGTGATGTACTCCTTGTAACCCTTTACTGAACCAAGAAAAACTTTTGAAACACTCAACAAATTGCAGAGTGCTAAGTGCCTGCACATACGTCCATGATTAAAATCCTTCCAGTGTTTCTTCTTTCCCTGCGGTCAGTGATGCACCTCGTCAAAAGCAACCATGAGTCTTCATTTTGTTTCTTTTTACAAAGGCTTTTTTTCTCAAACAATTACAGAAAAGAGGAAAAACTTGCCTGAATTTGTTAACTTTTCATAACGATGACGATTAAACAAACGTGGCAACATTGGGATGAGAAGGCAGAATCTTTACTTGATTTGAAGTAAGTTCTGTTAACACTTTTTTTTTTCCCCCAAAAAGCAGTGCTTTACAGTTAACTAAGTTAAATAAAAAATTAGATCCTGAGCCATTCATTACCAGTGGTTATTCATGCGAAATGTTGTCAATGAGTAGTTATTCGTATACACATGTATGTTTATGTATGTAATATTACATATAACAAAGATATATAATACATATAATGATGTTTCTAAACACTTTCTAACATTCACTCTTATAATGTGCACAGATATATTACAAAAATACTATATTATTAGAAAATGCATAGTAAAAATTTCTAATAATTATTTCTTTCATTTTAAATAATGGAAAATTAAAATAAAGAAAAAAATAGAAGTTACAATCACAGCAATAATATTTTAAGTTGAGATGGAGGCACTATCAGTTTGCCAAAAAAAATATATTTCTTGGAATGGCATTTCCAGGTGACCAAAAGGCAAAGCAGAATCTGACATTGAATACCTAGCTGATAATGTGAGACTTTCTGTAGTGTAGTTTTCTTCTCTAAATTATTGAAGATTTATTTTTCGTTTGTTGCTGTTAATGTTGCTATTTCTTTTATGGTTCATAGAGTTTGGAAGAAAATATTTCATCTGTCCTGAATTTGATTATAAAATGTCTCAGGTGAAATAAATTAAATTTTCAATCTTTCTAACCATTTGAGTACAAGATCTCTGTTACCCGCCTTGTGACTTTTTATTAGGACTTGCTCTTGATTATGCAGCTATTGTTGCCTCATGCATTCTTAAGATTTTGCACAAAAAGATTATTTTTCTTTCTTTAAATGTAGATATAATTTCTCAACCTCTGTAGATTATGTTCAAAGAGGCCTTTCATGCTGGTCTCAAGCATGCATTATTGATTTATTTTCTTGATAGTACATGCTACCCTCTATGACCAAATAAAAGCTGTTTTCTACATGGCATGACATTCCTTCTTATTTGTTAAATATGCAGAAAAAACAGCAAGACATTGCAATAGCTGCTGTTTTAACAACTTTCTGCATAAAAAAAGCCAAAACTAATCCTGGTTACATTTATATGCTAAAATACCCTAAAATATTTATAAATTAACTGCTGATGGTGGCCAGACAACAGATATGATAACAAATGAACATGGCTAAAATAAACCATTATCTGCTCTGCAAAAATAAATGTCATAGCTTTCTGAATATGCATTGCATTTTTTGGATGTTTATGACACAAACATTCCATGAAAAGCTTGATTTTTATTTATAAATTCAGCTTCAGTCTCTTAAGTGGCTTAAATGAATCTTCAGGGCATAATTGACTGAACCTTTTTCATCTGGATGAGAACAATAATTTTGTGGAAGAATCTATTTTTCTTTATTTTGCCACTTATAGGACTACATCATATATGAACGTGTGCATTTTCTCAAATTAATAGCACTACTTGTATCTCCAGCTGCCTACTTCAAATATTGTGTGACTGAAGGTGGCTACTGTTGCCCAATTTTTTAATGACTTAGTAATCCTAAAACATTGGTAAGCAAATGACATGTACATATCATGCAAAGCTTCTGCAGAATTGCTACTGCTGGCAGGCAATCAGTGGGGGCCATGTAGTATTTCAATGAGGATTCAGCTGGGGACTCAGATTATTCAGATCATAGATAAACCTGTTGAAAGCACACTTTGTGAGTCACTCACAAAGCTGTTGATGAGTTTTAGAGAATCACCATTTGCACTATCCATGTCGTTGCTCTCTGTAGTGGAAAAGGAGAGTATCAGTCTATAATTGTAATTACAGCACTATTCATGAATACTACAAAACCTGGTTGAGTGCTCATCTTTTCTCAGAATATTTTTATTAGCAATCCTTTGTTAGCTTCAGTTAAATGACACTGATTGAAAACAAATTACAGTCCTGTCTATATAGTATATGTTATATTTCAACCAAACAAGCTGATTACTCCTGATTACAAGCATAATAGCAAATAATGAAAAAGAAAGAATGGATCATAGGATTGTGATAATATCAATTTTTTTCTAATCAGCTGTGATGACTATTAAATCTATTTTTTGTCTTCCATGTTTTTATTATGGATTCCACAGTAAGACTCCATGTTTGAGGCTGAAAACGATTTCTATCCTTTTACTCCAGCAGTCAGCATTTACTTTCTAATAAAAAATGCCTTTTGGGAACATTTCCAATATACAAGAATACTTTGGTTATACTTTAAAAAATAGAAAAAGATGTAGCATGAAACTTTGTAATTTTTTTTTTCCTTGACTGATCAACTCTCAATAAAAGACCCTGGTAGATCTGTACTGGCAGATTCTTTAGGTTGACAATTAACTAATTCTTTAAACCCTGCACAAATGTAGGTTCAAATGCATCATTCAGCTGTGTGCACCAGTTAATATTTAGGTAATATTTATCACATGAGAACTAAAATAGGGAGTAGCTACAGTAATATCCCCAAATAGCCAGCACTCTAGTGATTACAGCATAAGACTATTTCCAAATAAAAAGTTTTAGGGTTTAAGCGATTTGTTCTGTGATTGAAAACATTCTGTTTTCATGAAAGACTGAAATTTTCCACCAGACAGAAACATTTCTTACATGAAAAGTTAATTTATTTGGCAAATCATATGCATTATTGAAAAAAATTCACAGAAATATACACTTACTATCACCATGACATGGTGGCATTTTGGAAATGCTCTCTGATTCTGCAGAAAAATCAACAGATAATCTTGTCTACTGATTCTTGTGCTGGATTAGAGAGAGAATGGCAATGGAGAAGAGCTATGCATTTGCCTTAGTATTATAAGAAACAGGTGCATATAATTTCTGGAGTATTTACTGACCTGTCGTCCTAGCTATCAAAAGTTTTTTGGCTTTGATTTTTCCTAATTGTTTCAAGAGGAATATTTCAACCTTTTCTTCTCAGTAGTTACTGTTTTATTTTAAATTGACTTCTTCACATCTGTTGAGTTTCTGCTGACATGAAAAAGACAGGTGGAATCTTTTTTCTCTATGTACAAACTGGTACAACAATGAAAGCCGTAGACATCGTACATACATAATTCATGCAGACAGTTTCTATTAAGCAAAATCTTTTCACAGTGACAGTTTCTGGTTTCATTAAATGTATAAGACAGGATAAGGAACTGTCTTGATAATTGCTCTCTCAAAAAATATTTTTTTAAAAAACACTGCAGAGTTCATGGACTGAAAGTACCCTTCATTTCTTATAAAGAGAGTGAAATGAACCATTGTGACCATTATGTGTCTGAGCGTGACAAAATGTTTTTAATCTGCAGTTCCCAATGTTTTCCCATTCACTTAGTTTCATTCTTTGCATATGTTTTAAATTTCTTAAACATTTAAAAGGCAGAATAAATTTTGGATTCCTTTGCAGAGATTGAGTAGTTCCTATCATGTTAAAGCCAGAGAAGTCCATTGTCCTTTTTTTCCTACTTTTGTTGTCAGTACCAACAATTTATCCAGATGCTAGCAATCTCAAGTCCTGTAAACATGCATATGGGCTGTACAGATCTACACCCAGAAAGGTGTTCAAAAGTAATTGTTAGAGTATAGTGAACAGCCACATGAAGAGAAATTGCATGTGTACATCTCATTTATTATTTACAAGACTCATGCATTTATTTGATGTAATGAACTTTGACCTTTGCTTATTTCTTCTTTTTAAAAAGTTGGTATATCAATACATAAGTGAATCAGCTAACTGAATTACAAACGGTATAAATTCTCCACTCTATAGGTCTAATCCAAAATTAAGACAGCAATCACATGAAGTGGCAGTTCTGAGAATCTCAATCTCGTTCATCACAGACTTAATGAAAACTGAGACAACTGAGTGTCCTTTCATGAATATTTTTCCATTATTATTCAAGTCATGATTTAATTCCACTTTTTCTGGAACAACTTCCCTTACCACCTCACTCAAGTCAAGACATTTGTTATTAATTTCAAAGCAACTTAATTGGTTTTAATTTTTTTCATCTTCTCTGAAAATAATGTATATTTTGAAATACTCATATGATCAAGAGCAAAATCTTTTCTATATCACACTTTATCAAACAGATAAGATGTGATGTTTCAGCATGTCAAAAGCAACCTAAGAAGAAAATCGGAATAGAGAATTCACAAAATCAAATTTTCCCTCACAAATGATATGGGTTTTGACAAACTGACATTTTCTGAGGAAAAAAAAGTCTACTGAAAACTTCCTGACCTTTTTCAATCCACTTTACTGCACTTTCTGGTGTGTGCAGTGTGACTGTATGTCTATTCAGAGGAAGATTATTTCCCTGCTCATGCTGACACATTGACACTAAATTGGTGGGCAGCCAATTCTTCTGATTGCTTATCTTACCCTTGTATAGGCACTCATAGTGCTCAGAGTACTTTTATGAGTGGATTCCAAGATTACCTTTTTTAGTCCCATAAAATTTATTAGGTTTTTAACTATCCTCAGGTTATTTTCATCATCTTTTTTACAAGATGCATTTAATTGTTTTTCAGCTCGGGCTCAAAGCCCCATCCAGCCTGACTTTGAACACTTCCAGGGATAGGACATTTGTAATTAAACATAAAATAAATAACAAAATAAAATTTGTTAAACAGAATAGAATCCAAACCTGCACTTCCATTCCTGCATCTGAACAATAAGGAGTGTACATTTGTAGCTATTTTATGGTTTGGGTTATGTTTTTTTTCTGTTTTTTTTTTTTTTCAGAGAAAATCTTTATTACTGCATAGTAGTGAAGAATGTATTATTAACATCTCAGAAGTCCTGACAAACTAGTAAGCAGAAAAACCACAACAAACCCCAAGCCTCCTAAATTAGTACACTACAAATAAAACTGTGTTTTGCTTTTAAATATTAGGTTTAAATGGTTTTGGTGTTCAATATTAAAGTATGTTAATATAGGAAGTATAATGTAAGTAGGAAGCTTAATATATGCGATGTCAGTGCTATTAAATGCAAAGTTTGAAGCTGGACACTAGTCTTAGAAATACTTTTTCTTCAAGGTTTGAAATAATTTTGTAAAGAAAAATTAGATGCATTGCCTTGCTTGCCTTCTGACTAAATATTTAGTCTTACTCATATTTTTTAGTTAACTCAGTTACAAAATTTTCACTCTGTAGATTTGAGGGGGATGTGTTCAAGTTAAATTTTGTCTATTTTCAGAAAATTATTTGTTTTTATGGGTCATATAGATGTCAAGTAATTATGGTTTTTCTATGTTAAATATTGCCATTTTCATAATATAAGAGCATGTTTTTATTTAGAAATCTATTTTTCCACATAGGAATTATTCTAGAGAAGCTTTAAACAGGCTTGTATGCAAAGCAGCAAGTTTTATTTGATGGGCTTTTTTGATTTTCAAAATCAGACAAAAAGATTCTTATAAAAGGTTTTAACTGTATAGCTGTTACCACCACCCTCAGTCTCAGATGATTTTTAGTGGCAGTGTGAAATAATACTCATGAAATAGTGCTCCTTTAGAAAAATCTAGACAAGCATTCTCCTAATTTGTCACCATTCTAACTATTTTTGACTGCTTATCTGCTAGAGAGAAAGAAAACAGCACAGCAAAAAGGAAATTCTTCGTAATGTACTGCTCATATGCTACCATAATTGTAGTTCTAGAATTAAAGGCTGTGTAGTTTTTTTGTACTAACTACGTCAGTGTCAGGCTCACTGTGAATTTCAGTTTGAGCATCCTGCTGAGAAGAAGAAATCACAAAATCTCAAAAAGAAGACTCACACAGTCATGTTCTTTAATGTCTTCAGAAACAGCATGTGACTGAAGGGGTTTTGTTTAAAGGTAATTCATGCCTGAATAGGGTCATTAGAAATTATAACAACTTTATAGCTCTCTTCCTCCTACTAGCTATGGTATGTAGTGTCTGTTAACTGCAAATGTCATATTTTGTAACTGTATTTTCTCTTTTTACTCTCCTTAATAAAAAGATGTTCCAAATATAATGTTTAAATTGTCTGATAACTTTCCAGTCTTTTGTAGCAGTCAGTAATTGGCTTGGAAGAAAATAAAACAAATTAAAAAAAAAAGCATGCTAAGGGGTGTTTTGAAAGAAATCATTACTACTTATGTGTTCAGTACATTAAGAAAATATGAATGTATAATTAGGTTACTAATAACATTGAAAATACAGCTGCCTGCTCAAATGGAATAACCTGCCCCTGGCCACATCCAGCCATTCCCCTGCTCTGTACTAGATACACAGTAATTTATTTAGCAGTAGTTACTGGTGAATGAGACTCTCTTAATCTCTTTTATAAAAATAATTGCTGTAGTTGGCAAATGGAAAAGATGTTCTTTCTTACCTGCCAATGGCAGATAACACCCAACGGGATGAGTCCGAACTGGGCATATGTGATTACAGAAATCAGTTCTGAGGTCCAACTGGCTTGAAATCACTTTTGCATCTTTCTAACCCTGTTGCTGCACATACATAATTCAGACAGGCCTGAGAATCAGTTTCAGTGCCTCTGACTTCCTGGAGTGCAGAACAGCTTAAGGTAGACTTAGGTATCTACAATCAATGCTATGCAAAGAGGTCTAAACAATCTCTAAATGATTCAAGCGGGATACCAGAAATAGTTTCCCTATAATGGCTGTCTTCCTGAGTCAATTAATGCTGTTGAACATCTCACTACCTGCAGTGACTTCAAAGATATGGTAGTGTGATTTTATGTTCAAGTCTTCAGTTATTGTTTTTTTCTGCCATATGAAACTGGTAAACTGCTTCTGACATTATCTACCTGCCTTTCTAAAACATTAGCTGTTGAAAAGGAGTGCGGTTGTAGCCCACAGTGTCTGAATTCCCTCTTGATAACAGGAGCTTACTTTTACTCATATTGGGAAAGAGATTTTTTTTTCCTGGGACATCAGACTAATAGAATATGTCCAGAAGAGGGTGACCAAAATGGTGAAAGGTTTTGAGGGCAAGACATGAGGAGTGGCTGATATCACTTGATTTGTTCAGCTTGGAAAAGAGAAGGCTGAAGGGGGACTTCATCGTGGTCTACAACTTCCCAAAGGGGGGTGGTGGAGTGGAAGGCACTGATGTCCTATCTCTGGGACCAGAGATATGCTGAAGCTGAGAAGCCGAGTCAGAGGAAGTTCAGATTGGACCTTAGGGAAAGATTCTTCACTGAGACAGTGGTCAGTCACTGGAACAGGCTCTCTAGGTTATTTCACCAAACCTGTCAGAGTTCAAGGAGCACCTGTACCATGTTCTTAGTCATATGATTATGTAATCCTGCTAGGAATAGGGAGTTGGACTTGATAATCCTTATGGGTCCCTTCCAGCTTGAGATATTCCATGATTCTATGATTATCCTCAATGTACTCTAAGGATAGGGATGCTGCACAGATGTATAGGGATGGGATGAGAAGAGTTAGGGCACAGCTGGAGTTGAATTTATCAAGAGATATGGAGAATAAGAAAGGCTTCTGCAGGTATGATCATCAGAAAAGTAAGGAAAACACACCCTCCCAATAAATAAGACAGGAGTTAGTGACAATGGGCATGAAGAAAGCTGATGTACTCAACAATTTTTCTTTTCCTCAGTCTTCAACATTAATCTCTCTTCCCACACTTCTCCATCCCCAGAATCTCAAGGTAGGGGCTTGAAAGCCCTCTTACTGTAAGTGAAGATCTGGTTTGAGGCCACCTGAGGAATTTGAACATATGCAAGTGCATGGGATCCAGTGAGGTGCATCCAAGGGTCCCAACGGAATTGACTGCTGCAATTTCCAAGTCTATTTATCTCCACCATATTTGAAAAGCCATGGCAGTTTGGCAAGTCCCCAGTGACTGGATAAAAGGGAATATCACCCATTTTCAAAAACAATACTATGGAGGACCCCAGGAAATACCGACCAGTCAGCCTCATCTCCATAACTAGTGAGATCATAGAACAGATCCTCCTGGAAGATACATCAAAACGCATGGAAGAAAGTGAGATGATTAAATACTTGCCTTCACCAAGGGCAAATGCTGCCTGACTTATCTATTGGCCTTCAACAGTAGAGTGATTGCAGAGTGGTCAAGGGAATAACTGTGTATGTCATCTACCTGGAATTCTTGTAATGACTTTGATATGAGCCCCGACAACATTCTTGCTACTAAATTGAAGAGGTATGATGAATGAGCTGTTAGACAGACAAGAAATTGGCTAGATGGTCATGTCTAAAGTGTTGCAGTCAGTGGCTCAATGTCGAAGAGGAAACCTGTAGCAAGTAATGTCCCTCGAGGGTCTGTAGTGGGACCAATACTATTTAATGTCTTCATTACTGACATATAGAGTGAGACTGAGTGCAATCTCATCAAGTTTACAGATGATACCAAGGCAAGTAGTGCAGGTGATTTTCTGGAGGGAAAGAATGCCATCTAGAGGGACCTTGACAGGCTTGAGAAGTGGGCCATTTTGAACCTTGTGGAGTTCAATAAGGCCAAGTGCAAGGTTCTGTGCCTGGGCTAGGGCAATTTCCAATATCAATACAGCCTGGGGAATGAATGAGTGGAAATCAGCCCTGTGGAAAAGGACTTGGCGATACTGATGGATGAAAAATTGAACATAGCTACTAATGTGCACTTGCAGCCCAGAAAGGCAATTGCATCCTCGGCTGCATAAAAATAATATAGGGTAAGCAGGTTGAGAGAGGTGATTCTCCCCTCTGTTCTGCTCTCAAGAGACCCCACCTGAAGTATTACATCCAGCTCTAGCATGCCCAGTACAAGACATGGACCTGTTAAATTGAGTCCAAAGGAGGGCTATGAAAATTAGAGTGTGTGATCATTTTCTGGGTCATCATGATCATTCATGCAAGCAGGCACATGTTCTTTTTGAGTGACAGAGGCAATGAAGAGCTTTTTGTGGCATAGAGGGTACAGGCCTTTCCAATCTAGAAAAGGCAGTGTTAGAAAGAGATATGAATGCTGAAAAAAATATGCATTATTTCATCATATGCCTTGAGAATTAAGCTGAGAATTACATTTATATTTAAAAAAAAATTGTGTTTATTTTTAAATTAAATATATACCAGCAAAAGCATAGAAGCATATAAAAAGATGACACATAAATTTAATTAAGGACAGTGAAAAAGCCTTTGACTTACTTAAGCAGAGAGTATCTGTACCAGTGTTTTGGGGGAAAAAAATTGTATTTTTGCTTTTAAGATGAGGTACCAGCCATGTATAAAAGAAATTATGTAATAAAGTGTTAGAAGTAAGAAAAATAACAGAACTCAGTAAAGCACAAGGTCTTTCATTTTTACAGTCCTTGACGCTAAATGCTGTTTCAGGAAACTGTAGTCTGGTGATAATTGCAAGCTATGATGATTTTTTCTAATACTTGTACATTTACAGCTCAATGGAGCAGAGCAGATGAACTTTAAGATGAGAGGAGAGACTGGCACAAGTTATGCAATACCAGACGCAAGTACCAAAAGTGAAATCAGGTGATCCCAGAACAGACTATTTAATAAAAATTCTGAATTTCTCCCCATTCTATACTGTGCATATTTCAATTTATAAAGTCTCAGAACTTAAAAAAAATAAAAAAAAGAAAAAAGATATAAACTAATGATTTCTAGTGTTTGCTGTTCAGTAATATCTTGGCCATCATAAGCAAATTGTTTATTATATTCAAGTTTTTATTGTTTAAATGGCTTCCTGCTTTGTTTTGACTTCTCCCTAACTACTAGCCTTCAGGATTCTATTTTAAGGCTTATCAGCTGCAAATCTCATTATCTGATCTACACTTCGATAGTCATAACAGCAATGTTATAATGCTGTAGTATTTCAATGGTAAGTAAAGTATTATAGCTTGCCAGTGACTATCTAGTTCCCAAAAAACGTAGATCGCGTGGATCATGTGTATTTGCACTGTCCCAGTTTTGTAGGCATAAAGTTAAGTGATGCCAGTAGCATTGTGGTAAACAACAATCTTTGCAAACTCAACCTTTAGCCCTTCCATATACAGTACCATAAGTGCTGCTCATCATGTTACTACACTTGAAATCAGTTCATTTCCTGAAAAATACTGTATCCAAAAATTATCTCCACTCAGCTCAAAATTGGATGTGTTTGCTGTGTTCAATTCACACTTGAACACTCAGCTCAATTTTGAGCTGAGTGTTCAAGTGTGAATTGAACACAGCAAACACATCCAATCGATAAAGCTAATGTTCCATCTAAATAAAGTAACACACAAGAATAAGGTAACTTGATAAATCTTTAATTTCTGAGGTTGTTAACATACACAGTATTCCTGTTGCTAGACAAGGAAAAATAATTCTTCCCCATCCTCACCGTCCTGAAGCTCAAAGGCTTCCTTCCTTCCTTTCCTTCCTCCCTCCCTCCTTCCCTCCCTCCCTCCCTCATTCCTTCCTTCCTCCCTCCCTCCCTCCCTCCCTCCCTCCCTTCCTTCCTTCCTTTCTCCCTCCCTCCCTCCCTTCCTTCCTTCCTTTCTTCCTTCCTTCCCTCCTTCCTGCCCTCCCTCCCTCCCTTCCTTCCTTCCTTCCTTCCTCCCTCCCTCCCTCCTTCCTGCCCTACCTCCCTCCCTTCCTTCCTTCCTCCCTCCCTCCCTTCCTTCCCTCCCTGCCTCCCCTCCTTCCCTCCTTCCCTTCTGCCTTCCTTCCCTCCTCCCCTCCTCCCTTACTCCCTTCCTCCCTTCCTCTCTCCCTCCATCCCTCCATCCCTCTATCCCTTCCTTCTTTCCTTCCTTCCTTCCTTACAGCCCGCATTTAGTGTCTATTTTACTTTTCTCTGCATTTTAATTATTTTTTCTACCTATTGCAATTTTAAGATCTGTCTACTCTCTATCTCAGTATAGGTGTTGCAAACCATACCTTTAAATTTCCTAATGAATACTTATGGAGAAATGAAGAGGGTCAGTGCATACTAACTTTAACATCATTTATTACAGCAAAAGGTCTTGAAAACCTCTTTGTGACTGACAACATGAATCTTCAATCCTGTATGAATGAAGCTGTCATGGTTATTATAGCCCAGCTTAGAAAGCAGTACCCTTGAAACACTTTGGCTTACTGAAGCTCTAATGAGATCAAAACCCACTGTATATAGGTCTTGATTATACTCAATACATTTTTCTTGGATACATAGGCATGCAGAAAAATCACACCAATTTAACTATTCTCAGAAGGAAATCATTACTTTCTGTGTAAAGTGTTTCCTGCAAATTCATTGGTTCAGCAATTTAGCATATGTCTAATATCTTCCTAGATGTAGTTGAGAGTAAACCGCAACGATTGTTCCAAGAGATATGATTTCAATTTCCTTTAGATGGATGTATGCTTTTTTGCAGATGCTGAATATTTGTAAATGTCAGAAGTAGGCTTTTCTCATCATTTAAGCAATCATTTTTGATTTTTTTTTCCGTTTCACAGAAATAAAAACTACTGTATGTTTAAAGCATCTCTGTTGAGTGGCAGGCTGAATCAATATCCTTACATCAGGAAGTTGTGGCAAACTAGGATGTTTGTGAGATTAGGTATTTAATGTGAAATACAAAATCAGATACAAATGTGAAGTCATATTTTATACTTGAAGTTTTTAAAGGTTAATAATGTAGACACCATTATGGTCAAGAAGGTAGTCTCATAGGAGGAAAGTTATGCCTTGTATATCCTGATATAGAAAGAACATGTCAGTGACTTAACTATTTTTTTTAATCCATATTATTTCCTATTTTGTTGCTAGTTCACATTAAGGATTAATAATCAGAAGATTCACAAAGAAATTATATAAAATTTCTGTTTACACTCCTGTTCCTCATAAAATGGTATTTCAGAGCAATTTTCTGCTATCTTTTCCAAAGCTCACATCTGTTTGCATTAAAATCCACAATTTCGCAAGCTTGTTTACAGCAACCATCTTTACTTTTTTATGAATGGTTTCCTAATTTTATGTTTTTTGCATATACCACTGTGGATGACTACATAACGGAGTGACAATGGTTTTATAACAAGCTAGTACTAAACTTAAGTAAAGGCTGTGAATTACTTGTTTATTACCCCCAGCAAGCAGTTGACATTTGAACTGAAAATCCCAAGCCAAATAGATGTTATTGATGCTAACACCAGTTTTCTTCACACTCAACCTTCTTGAAGGGAATATTCCACATAATGTAGCTACATAGATACAACATTTTGCAAATTCTTTTCACTAAGTACGTTGTTTGTATATGTACAATCCCAGTCAGAAAAAAGCATGGTTGTTCCACAAAGATTTATCTAATGCAGTGTATGTTTAATGACTGTTGTTTTTTTTTTTTTACTGAACGTGTTTCTTTTAGGGTGAACACACTAGCAAATCAATTATGTAGTGAGTTATGTTAAATGTTGTTTTGCCCCCTTCCTCAAGTGGAGTACTGTCCCTTAAACTGATTGCTTTGGTATAAATGAAGAATATGTGGTGAGATTTCACTGCAGTTCTGCACACAGACTGAGCACAATCAAATACTAGTGACAGGTCCCACCAGGTATCCAGAGGAAGACTGGCCTTGCAGGGTGCAGCATGCCTCATTGGCCTTCCCAGAGAAGCTGCTGGCTACAGAATGTCATCCTTGAACAAACAAGGATGCCAGGAAAAGCAACTTTCACTTGTGTTTATTTTAAAAAAAACTAAACCCAACTTTAATAATTAAGGATATTAAATAAATAAGAGAATTATTTAAATTCCTGAAGAGGGTATTTCTGTAAAGTGAGAAAAGATTCCAGAGAAGTGAGACAGATTTTCTAACTAGTGTGTGCTTATGAAACGGAATTCAATAAACACGCTAAAAGAAAGTTACAATGTAAATTTAGCAAGATCTTTAAATAGAAGTGGTTTAGACATTTGCAGGCAACAGGTCTTAAACCCTTAAGGAAAACACTGTTAACACCTTTTTCTGTTCAACTCAGCCTGCACTAAACAGGATTTGTCACAGTAAGGACTTCAGCCATAAAGAGATTGCTTTTAAAAATACAAACCCTGCAATGTTCTTTCTTTTATTTAAGAGCAGAGGGGGACCTGAAGGGGAGAAAGATTTTATATATTTGTTTTTATATTAAGGCTATTTGATTTTATTTTTTAATTTGACCTTGAAATCTGATTTACTCACCCACCCTTTGCTGTGTTTGAACTCCAGAAATGGTCAAACTGTTTATTCTAGATTGTGACAAACTACATCTCAGGGAGGTAGAAGTGACTTGAGACCAATTTTTCCCTCAAAACTTTCTTGAAATAAAAATTAATGCATTATTTACACATTGCTTAATAAAAAAGTCCTCTAATGGCTTTTGGAGGGCATTAAAATTTGAATCTTATTTATAAGAAAGGCACAGAATGTGCATGGCGTTACTACATATTATACACTTACAGAGTAAAAGAAATAAAGACAAAAAAAATTTATTTTAAAACTCACGGCCAGACAGTAGAGTTAATTTAATTTCTACTGAAAGGCTTCTTGTAGCTCCTTAGTGGGTACAGTGTGTATCAATTACACCAAACAATTGAAACATTAATTAATAATTTAAAAGGATGGTATTCCTTGGGTGGGAAATGAAACCACCACTTTCAACACCCTTCTAAAAGCTGAGTTGCACCAAGGCTTTTAAAACACAGTGGGTTTTCTGCTCTCAACTTTTTTAGATCCCTCTTCCTCTGTGCAAGTGAGTCACTGACAATTAAATAATCCAGAAATTAGAAATAATCTCATAAATACAAAATTAAAAATCATATACTACTCATAAGATTTTGTTGAATGTTCTTCCTATCATTAAATCAGTAACGGATGTATAGAAAAATCTTCTTACCTCTATGTCCCCTGCCATTTTTTTTTTTATGAGTAGAAATTATATTTACAACAAAATCTTTCATGGAAATGTTAAGGCAGAATACTCACAGCAAGATTTTTTCTCTCACCATAAGCCCCGCAATCTTATTATTCAAAGCAATCCCTCCACGATATTTCACAATCACATTATAAGCTCAGTGACACGAAGCTATTCTGCTCCCCGCCTTTTTTATTTTTCAGGTGTGCAAAATAAAACAACAGTGGTGTTGGTCAGTTTTGGGGGGTAAGTAATAATTTTTAAGTAATATGGGGGAAATTCACATCTCTAAAATGCCAGAAGATTCTAAAAGTAAGCTAATGAATAATAAAAATTGTTCACTGTATTTAAATAGTGGTAACCAATGGGTAATTTTTGGAACTTAGCAGTGTGCTCTCCAAGATGTCAACCATTCCTCCTTATTAAATCCATATATCATCACAATAATCTATGGCAATATTTGGAAGCACATTAGTTAACATTGTCATTAGTTAACATTAGTTATCATTGGCAGCTGAAAAATCTAATGCTGATTTCTTTTGGCACACAATGAGTTACTTGTATGCAGCTGCACCAAATTTGTGTGATATTATTCAGGAAAGGAGTATAGCCATGACGCATGGTTCTCCCTCTCCACATGCCTCATACCCAGACTCTAGTGCAAGGATTTCAGACAACATTAAAAATGTATTGCTTCTTACCTCTTACAAAGAAGTGCTATATCCATAAACTAGCATATCTATGTGAAAGTGAGATTCTACTTGGAAAGAATGAAAAAGGGGATGTATTCAAGTACAATAATTTAGGCAGCTTGATTTTACTTGGGTTTTAAGTGTTCAAAACCATTTCTCAAACCATTATTTAATTCTATATTTATATTCAAATACTACTACTACTTCAGTAATGTATCCCCAACAGGGAGAAAAATAGCAGGAATAGAAGAAATGTGTTCTAAAGATACACAAGTCCAGGAGCAGGTAAATCACAATTTCATATATTCAAGTAAGACTCTATTTCTCTAGGATTTCTACCAAGAAGAATTAACATTGATTCAAGACTAATGAGTCCAGAGAATATTTACTTGGAAAGGTTTAATATATCCAACGCAATTTCTGCAATGCATAGTAAAGGTAATCCAGTTATATTTTGTAGGCATTGTCTTGAGTCTATGATGGATGTCCTCACGTTTTCCACTCTCTAGGAACTAGTGTGATTATAGAGTATCCTGATTGTTTAACTGTGGTATCTTTTTTTACTTAATAATTCCCAAACATATTCCTCTGACAAATATTTTTCCAGTATTTTCATAGACTCTTGTAAAAATTCTGGCAACCATAATGTCTTCGTAAGTCATTAAAAAAAACCCACCTTTTTTGATTTGTTTGAATCTGCCCAAATTATGTTTTTGGTGGCCTCTATTTTTATATCAAAAATACATTTCTAAGCTGATTCTTATTCTTTATATCCAAGCACTCATGCCCTGCCCTAATGTTTATTGAATTTACTTACTCTAGAAAATTTATTTGAACATGTAACTAGGAAAGAACTACACATTTCAACCAATAATCAACTGATAGAAACAAAGAAAAACAAGAAATGTTACTTCTGTCTACTAAATTAAAGTTGACATTCATAGCAATATTGTAAGATAAATATTTCAGCATTTTGCTGTGTCTACTTACTGCAGTCTGCTAGACAGCAACAGGGCAGACATCTTGTGTCCTAAAAATGACACTTACTGTGTATAATGCACAGATTTGAGAGCAGTCGACCTGCAAATAAACTAAAGTACATTATATAATATTTTTTATTTTTGTTGGTATAAGACACTGTGCTAGAGAATATGGCTTCATTGGTGTTACTGCCAATTCAAACTTCAGTCATATTAAGCAGAGGACAACAGTAAATCCAGGTGTTACAACCACTGACTGTTTTGGCTAAAGAGGGACTAATATGACTAAGGTCACAGCTAAATATATAACTTGTTATAGCTTGATCCAGATACTATAATTCAGGATTGAAAAGACCTATATTCTCTGTGGAATGTATCTAGGATAAAAATATAACATGAAAAGGGGACACAGAACTATGTATACTAAATTTAAGGGTCAGAATTTCTATTACTTTAGTCTTGGGGAAAACTGAATGAAAAATCATCATTAGTGATACTCTATTTCGGCAATGATTTGTGTTTTTTTTGTTATAAATTTTACACCACTGGATACAGTAGCCTAGGTATTTCACTGTCATTTTCAAGTTGTGTTGACATATATTCCACTCTCTAAGACTACTGGCTAACACTTACTTGGTAGTGTATCAGCTCCAACATTCCATAGAAGACAGTCACAACTCATTTCACACATAAGAAATCTCTTATGAAAATATAATTCTGAAAAAAGATCTATAGCAAGTAAGAGTTAAGGCTTCTAACAGAAATGCTTCATCAGCCCAGCACTGGTTTGCATTGTTAGAGCTGTCACTATATGAGCTTATTATCCAGGGAGAATATTTTCAAATCGAATTGTTTACAATCGTTGTAACATTTATCTGGGATTATAATCGGGGAAAATCAACCAAACAAACAAAAAAACCCCAATAAAAGCTATGCTTCCCAAAATAACATGGAGATGGGATGCATTTGATTTCTTTTGTAGCTATAGAAAGAAAAAGGAAAAGCAAATTTTAATTGAATTCAAATGTATGAATTTGTGTACTGCCCCCATGTAAGGGAGAAAACTCCCAGTGATACTACCATCAGCATATTTTGACATGTTATGCCATGTGGTAAGAATGCTCTGTGAATGTTCCTACATCTCTTCCACATATGAAGAGTAATGGTATTTTTGTATACAGACCTCTCAATATGCAATATTAGCTTTGAATGCTATTATCAGTTATATAAACAAACATGCAGCAACCTTGTTCCTCAGCTTTTCATTTTTATTTAATTTTAAAAATAAGCAAAATCCTCAGTACTGAAACAGCTTAAGAGTTAGAATACTTCAGGCAAATATCAAGTTAGATTAATTCAGAGCAGCCCTGCAGAGAAGGATTTGGGGTTGTTGGTCAATGAGAAATGGAACACGAGCCAGCTTCAGTGTGCCCTCGCAGCCCAGAAAGCCAACCGTATCCTGGGCTGCATCAAAAGGAGTGTGACCAGCAGGTCGAAGGAGGTGATCCTGCCCCTCTACTCTGCTCTCATGAGACCTCACTTGGAGTATTGTGTGCAGTTCTGGTGTCCTCAACACAAAAAGGACATGGAACTGTTGGAACAAGTGCAGAGGATGATCAGGGGACTGGACCACCTCCCGTATGAAGACAGGCTGAGGAAGTTGGGTCTGTTCAGCCTGGAGAAGAGAAGGCTGCGTGGAGACCTAATAGCCTTCCAGTATCTGAAGCGGGACTCTTCATTAGGGACTGTAGTGGTAGTTCAAGGGGTAACGGGTGCAGACTTAAACAGGGGAAGTTTAGATTGGATATAAGGAGGAAGTTCTTTACTGTAAGGGTGGTGAGGCACTGGAATGGGTTGCCCAGGGAAGTTGTGAATGCTCCATCCCTGGCAGTTTTCAAGGCCAGGTGACATGGTTTAGTGTGGGGTTTCCCTGCCCATGGCAGGGGGTTTGAACTAGATGATTTTCAAGATCCTTTCCAACCCTTTTTTTTCCTTTTCTATGATTCTATGATTCTATGATTCTATGATTCTGTATAGAAGCGTGTTGATAGCATCAAAAGAAGCGTGACCAACAGGTTGAGGGAGGTGATTCTCACCCACTACTTCACTCTGCTGAGACCCCACCTGCAGTACTGCATTCAGTTCTGGGGCCCCCAACACAAGAGGGATGTGGGCCTGCTTGAGCAAATCCAGAGGGCCACAAAGATAGTCAAAGAGCTGGAGAACCTTTTGTAGGAAGAGAGATCTGGGATTGTTCAGCCTGGAGAAGAAAAGGCTCTTGGGAGACCTTAGATCAGCCTTCCAGTACCTAAGGAGTATAGGCTGGATGTCGTTGTGTATGGCTTTGAGCAGCCAGCTCTATTAGAACTTGGGGTTGGAATTGAATGATCTTTAAGGTCCCTTCCAACCCAAACTATTCTATGCTTCTGTCAATAGCCTAGTTGGAAGTCTCCTCAGATGATCATCTGATCCAACATTTTTGTGGGAAAGGGAGTATAGGGGAGATTATCTGCCCCTTGTCCAATAGCATTTGGAAATGGGACTGTCTAGTCATGGGGACTCTCTGCTCATGGGGACTCTACCATGTCCCTGGGGAGATTGTTCCAGTGAATGATTTTTCTTGCTATATTTTTTTTTAATTATTATGTTGTGATGAAACATCTGTGAGTTCAACTTGTACTCATTACCCTTGTCTACATGGCGCTCTGTGAAGAAAGAGACTCCTGTTTGTAGCCAGCCTTTAAGTACTGGAATACGCTGATGGAGTCCCTTCCAGGCTCTCCGGTGAGAAAAGTCTTCAGTCTCTCCTCATATGGCAGGTCTCCAGTGCTTTAATCATCTTTGCTACATTCCTTTGGACCCTCGCCATTCTGTCCATGCATAACTTTAATTCTGAGGACCAGAACTGAAACAGTACTCCAGGTACAGCTTGACAAGCACTGAGTGGGAAGATCATATCTTTCTGTCTGTTAGTAATACCCCTGCAGATGCAACCCAGGATTTGATTTTTTGATCTAACTGAACCATGTTAGCCTGAAAAAATTCACAAGAAAGCAATCAACTACTTGTTTTCTTTATCTAACATTGGAAATCAGATACAGAGTTATCTATTTTAGTCCACATACTTTACTATCCTAATTTCTATCCCTTTCATTAGTGTAAGAAATTCAGGTTTTTTTACAAATAACAGTTACATCGTTATTCTAGAAGGTCTGTGCAGCTCTTCTGTATTATTATTATTCTCACATTATGAAACTTGGCTGGAAAAGCTGTGACTAAATGTAATTTTCTAGAAGCCAAAATATTTCCTGAGACACATACTGTTTTCAATGAATTTTTCAAAAGAAAGTTTTCTCCAGTCCAGAGCTCACTGGTCACCTCTAGTGAGAAAGAGATTGATTAAAACCTTCAGATCTTACACTGAAAAAAATTTTTTTTGGTCAAAATTCCATTCTCACAAAAACATTTACAACCATTCAAATATGTAACGTAAGCAAAGTTTAAGGGTTTGAAAATTCTTTTTCAGCCAAGCTCTCTACTGCATATGATGATTCTCATTAAGAACCATAATTTCCAGAATGGCGTAAGAGTTTATGGTTCAGTGAAAACAGTCTCTTATGCTGTATGTTGTGTCTTGACGCACAGAATTATCTGTATTTTGATGCCTGTACCAAAACCTAGAAAATAACAGGAGTACAGAACATATACTATGAATTTCATATCACAGGTTCTTAATATACTGTCTGTTAGCAAGGAAAACAGTGTAATAATCCTTATTTGATGCTCCATTCTCTGGTTCACTTCCAACCCTAATGCAAAAACAGTGGCAAACTGACATAGGTTAAGGTTTATGTTCAGAGTTACCTAGAAAAGTGATACAATTTAACATTTCTGAGAAAATATTCAGAAGGATATTTCCACTTCAACATTACAGTAAATGCTTTTGATGGCAAGATTTATATGGATCCTTAGAGGTACATGGGATTTGATGGGCTGTGTCTAAATAAACTGAGAGAATTGAACAAGGTCCTTGTAAGAGCAAACTCTACAGTTTTTGCATGAGATGGGTGTGGAGAATGGGTATGTTTCTGCTGACTGAAGAAAGACAAATGTTTCACCTGTGTTCAAAAAAGACTAGCTGGCCAACATACTGTCCTGGGTTCAGCAGTAGCAGTCAGTTTTTCCTCCTTCTTAGTAGCTGGTGCAGCGCTGTGTTTTGGCTTCCAGCCTGGGAACAGAGCTGATAACACCGATTGTTTTTAATTGTTGCTAAATAATGTTTACCCTGACTAAGGACTTTGTGAGTCTCATGCTCTGCCAGGGACCAGGGGAGGCCTGGAGGAAGCAGAGACAGGACTCCCAACCCAAACTAGCCAAAGGGGTATTCCCTAGCACAGCACGTCATGGCCAGGGAGGTAACTGGGAGTTACCCGGAAGGGCACAGGCTCTCTTCGGAGGGGTCGAACTCATTCCGCAGTGGTATTGTATTCTCTTCTCTTGTTATTTTCTCTTATCATTATTACCACTGGTGGTAGCAGCAGGGATCTGTGTTATACCTTAGTTACTGGGCTGTTCTTATCTCAACCCATGGGAGTTACATTCTCCTCCCCATCCCTCCGGGGGTGGGGGGGTTGGGGGGTAGGCGGGGTGGAGAATGAAAGAAAGAGGGAGAAAAAAGGTGTGTGTGTGTGGGGTGGAGTGAGTGAACGAGCTGTGCGGATCGGTTTAAACCATGACACATGGGAAACCAGACATGGATCAGTTTTATTTCAGTCCTTGGGAATATAATGGACTTTCCAGCAGTAAAATGCACCTGATGAGCATGATTCCTTTCTATGATAAACAGACTGGAACTGTAATTGAAGGGAGACCAGGGGATGTCATTTATCTCAACTTTATAAGTCTTTCAGCAATGGCTCCTACAATATTCTTTTATCCAAGTTAGGATGGCCTGATCAAGGTCTAGATTGATAAACCAGATGGTTGTATTATCCAGCTGTCTAATTGATTGGACTAAAAGGGTAGTGGTTCAAGAGTTCTACTCTATCCAGAGACCAGTAGCAAGGGGAGTAATGCAGGTGTCTAGGCTGGGAGACCAGTCTTGTTTAACAGCTTCATAGTTGGTGATTTGATGGAGCACTCTCATCAAGTTTGCAGATGACATCAAACTGGCTTGACCAGTCAGTACACTAGAAGGGAGAGCAGAGGGACCTAGACAGGCTAGAAGAATGGGCCATGAGGAACCTCAGGAAATACAAGGACAAATTAAAAATGCTGCACCTGGGTGGGAAGAGCTCCTTGCAATGACACAAGCAGAGGACTGCGGGCTGGGGAGCAGCTCTGCAGAAAAGCCTCTCGGGCTCTGGCACACAGCAAGCAAAGCATAAGCCAGAAGTGCTCTAGCAGCAAGGAGAGCCAGCAGCCTCCTGGGCTGTACTAACAGGAGCAGGGCCAGCACACAGAGGGATGTCATCCACTTTTAGTCAGTCCAGTGCAGGCAAGATATTGTTAAATTGGAAGAAGTTCAAAGGTAGAGCAAAACCCTAATGGCCTTCTTGAGTTTCAGAAAGAGCCAAAGGGTAACCTGCAGTGCATGGCTGTCCATCAGCACCAGGGATAATACCACATGCTGTGCCTGATTTACTGTATTGTTCCATAGTCATTGCTTTATAATGAAAGTGTAAGGCCCCTAAATTAATAAGGGTAAAATTGTTCCATAAAATTTATATTGCTGAAAAAGATAACTTTGCCTGGGAAATGGCACTAATGGGACTAATAAAGGAAATTTTTGTGAGAAATTCTTTATTTTATTTCTGTCAAGAAACTGGGACTTGAGTGAGGCTTGTGGCATTGTACAGACTCACCACCACTCCCGCTTGGAAGTGTGTCACAGCTCTCCTCCAGTATGAGGGCTGCAGCAGGATTTGCAAGAAGTGAGGTGCTGGCGCAGTTGGCAAACACAGTTCTTCAGCCACGGAAGAGAAGGAAATGGAAGGGGAGGGGAAGTTGAAGGGAAGGGCAAGGAAAGGGGAGGGGAAGGGAAAGGAAAGGAAAGGAAAGGAAAGGAAAGGAAAGGAAAGGAAAGGAAAGGAAAGGAAAGGAAAGGAAAGGAAAGGAAAGGAAAGGAAAGGAAAGGAAAGGAAAGGAAAGGAAAGGAAAGGAAAGGAAAGGAAAGGAAAGGAAAGGAAAGGAAAGGAAAGGAAAGGAAAGGAAAGGAAAGGAAAGGAAAGGAAAGGAAAGGAAAGGAAAGGAAAGGAAAGGAAGGGAAAGAAGGGAAAGGAAAGGAAGGGAAAGGAAGGAAGAATGCTTAAGCACATACTCTGAAATAAAGTTGTTTTGATGTGAATGTATACTGCCAGGGAATCTCAACTTTGTGTAAGACAGTAAGGAATTAATGAAAAACAAAACTGACATGAAAACTTATTATAGTGTAATTACGTTAATGCATAACTTCAAAGGCCTGTTTGGAAGTTTATGTAGAACGGTTATGAAGTATGCAAAAATAAATGGGAAGTTAGCTGCTTCTTTCTCTTCTCTGTGAAAATGCTTGTTTCATTATCAACTTTTTTCCCTCCACAGCACATTTTATAGCCAAAGTGTCATTGCATTAAGAATTTTAACCTCATTTGCATAATGCTAATAGCACAAAGGCAGGTTTGCTTAACTACCCATACAGGAACAGGATTGCTACAGCTCTGGAAGAAATGGATCCACTTGCTAAAAAAAAAAATAATAAAATTGTAGCTAATACTAAGCTATCAGCCAGAAACTGATTTTGCTGCTAATGCAAAGAGTTTTATTATCTCAACTAAGCAGACATGTGTCATTAACTCAAAAGGAGACATCCTAACAAACCTCTACTTTACAATGCTCATATTGTGCAGTGGCATGTGGGTACTTGTTGAAATAGTATAACAGGACTTAAGACAAAGGGAAACCAAAAAAATCCAAAGTTAGGGCACACTCTATGGCATTATTATTTTTTCCCTTTTTGAAGGCAAAATAAAAAAAGTCTTCACTGGCATTCAAATAGTATTTCAAACTCTTTTCAATTAAGGTTACACCAGAAGAAGTACAGCACGCTTTTAATATCCTTATTGCTGATAGTAGGAATTCAAGACACGGAGTAAGGCAATGAAGATTTTCTTAATGTTATTGTAATGGTTTCTTTTCACCAGGTCCAAACGGTTAAAACACTCCTAACTGCACTAACTGCCTTTAGCTCTGGATCTTGTCGGTGAGGAGAATTTTAATCTTTTTAAGTTGCATAGATTGCTTTTCGTCTAAACAAATAAACAAACCAACAAACAGTCATTCAACAAAATCATGAAACAGTTCTATTTACTAGAAAGAAATATCCAAAATTTTCTGGATATTTTCTGACTTTATGTTAGTGATATAAACTGTACTCCAAGGGATAAAAGAGAAAGGTCCCTTCTTACCTATAAAAAAAGAAAATATATTTTTGAAACCTGGTACATAGTTTTAACAAGCACTTGAAGCTTTCAAACAAAAATGAGATCAAAGTGAACAAGTCAATATGTAGATCTATAAAACAGAAAAACTTGTATTTACCATTAAGAAAATTCTGGTCATCCAGTGAAGGATATCTTTTGGGCTTGTTGGTGTTTACAGTTCCTAATAACATTTTAGAAAAAAAAAATAATACAAAACATACCCCACACTTGGTTCTCAGAAGAAGTAATCCACAGGAAAGAAAGTATTTTTATCAGTATGTGAATATGGTGAAATCATATAGAATACTCTTTCAGGTGCACAAAGAGAAAATGATCCTATTAGTGGTCATAAAAGGACTTTTATTCTTTTTTAAAAGCATCTGCTAATTTTAGACAGATCTTAAAGGTGGATGAAACATGTAAATTACAATTGTGTTTATTGGTTTAGAACTATGGGATCAGGTACAGGCCATGAAAGAAGGATTGATATCCCTTAGTAAACAAGCCTAACTGTGAACTGATCATCATGATGGGAGCTCAGGAACATGGTATAACAGGAGATTGGGAAAGAAAGGCTACAATAGCCAGTAGTCTCAGAAGAATTTTATAGAAGGACTAGGAATAAACTCCCTGAATTAATGATATTTTCTGTAGGGGAGGGTCAATTCTTGTTCAAAACAATATAAGTTACTTTCAATCAGAAATTACAAGAGAGAATTGAAAGAACATATGTGAATTCTAATAACACCATGTGGTCCAAACCTGCCAGAATTAAAGATATTTGCAGTGGTTAATTATTGAATTGTGTTCAGCTGTGTTTTATGCACTGCCCCCAAGCAAAAGAAAGAAAAGAGATGAGCAAACAGATTTCAAACAGATATTTTTGAGGAATCAGGAGGCTGATATGTTTGTAAAGTTTAAGAACAATCAGAATACAAAAACAAAAATTCCAACAACCAAGCCCATGACTATCAGAAGCTTCAGTAAGAATCATTAGTGTAGGGGTTAGAAAAGGAAAAACAAAGTGAGAGGTAGAGATGGATAAATGAGAAGAGCTGACAATGGTGATGAATGGAATAGTAATGGACAGGCAAAAAAGATAGAGATATCCTTTATTAGAAAACATAAACCACATGATCTTTCCCACTACTCCCTGTAGTTGTTCACTGTCAGTTACTGCTGGAGGCAAAGATTAATTCTGGTTTTGTAATTGATGTTACAGTAGAGTCAAGATAGCAGACTTTGTTCTAGAATAATAACTTGACAATCGGTGGGACTTAAAGATAGGTTTATCTTTCTAATCCATACTTCGCTTGAAACTTGTTTTTATATTATACATCCCAAAAACTGTACATAAGAAGTGTTTGTTGAGAAAAGGGATTACAGCGGATTATTACAGGTGTTGAATTTGTCTCTATAGGATTTAAATCTATTGCTTTCAGTGTTAGAATCTCTTGTAAGATTTTTTTTTTTTAAATGAATGTTTCCTATAATTTGGTATATAATTTGTTAACTGTTTTGATTATGGAAATATCGTTTGATTTAGCAAAATTATTGAGAAGGAAACAACTGAGTTATTATTGGAGGATTACACTTGACAAACCATACATGATCATAGAATCACAGAATTATTTGAGTCGGAGGGTACCTTAAAGTTCATCTAGTTCCAACCAGAGACAGATGTTACTAGGCCAGATTGCTCAAAGACCCATCCAGCCTAGCCTTGAGCACTGCCAGGGATGGGGCATCCAAAACTTCTCTGGGCAACCTGTTCCAGTGCCTCACCACCCTCACAGTAAAGAATTTCTTCCTAATCTAATTCTAATTCTTCCTATTCTAATTTCTATCTAATCTAAATCTCACCTCTTTCAGCTTAAAGCCATTCCCCTTTGCCCTATTCCTACATGCTCTTGTAAAAAGTCCTTCTCCAGATTTCTTGTAGGCTCTGGAAGCTGCTCTAAGGTCTCCCTGGAGCCTTCTCTTCTCCTGGCTGAACAAGACCAATTCTCAGCCTGTCTTCACAGGGGAGGTTCTCCAGCCCTCTGATCATCTTCGCAACCCTCCTTTGACTCACTCTAACAGGTCTAACAGGCTATGTTGGAGGACCCCAAGCTGAACTCAGTTCTCCAGGTGAGGTCTCAGCAGAGTGGAGTAGAGGGGGAGAATCATCTCCCTCGGCCATGCTCCTTTTGATTCATCTTGGGATATGGCTGGCTTTCTGGGATGCAAGTGCACACTGCTAGCTCATGTTGAGCTTCTAAACGACCAACACCCCCGAAACCTTCTCCTCAGGGCTGCTGTCAATCCAGTCTCTGCCCAGCCTGTAGTTATCCTTAGGGTTGCCCCGACCCAGATGCAGGACCTTGCACTTGTCCTTGTTGAATTTCTTAAGGTCTGCAGACGCCCACCTCTCGAGCCTTGTCAAAGCTCCTCTGAATAGCATTCCTTCCCTCCAGCACGTCAACTGCATCACACAACTTGGTGTCATCAGCATGTTTCAAGGTAACGTGATGTTGCAAGTTAACAGGATGCTCTTAAACATTTCCATTGAAGTGGAATGAAATTTGGTAATCAAATTGGCTGGGTTAAAGTTTATACATTTGCAGTTAGAGCATGAAGACTTCTGTTCACTGCTTGATTTAGCTGAATTTCTTGAGTACAGGCCATGGATTGCTGGTCTATCGGAAATGAAACATCTGTGTATTCAATAAAACAGTAGCAAGTTGGAAAAAATATGAAAGCATCTCTGTAGTAAGATAGGTCAGGTATGACATAGTACACAAATGGAATAACCAAAATCAACCATCTGGTGTTTTTCTGAATATCTATAAACAACAGAATACAAGTGTTATTTGGCATTGTAGAATTATTTAAAAGATCTTCACAGTTAGCTGTAATGAGTGAAATGAGGTCAAGAATAAAATAAGCTGGTGTTAGAGTAGAAAGATAATATCAGTGAGGTAAAAAAAAAAGACTATCTAGGAGTTCTGTTCTTGGTGTATGAACCACATATTGAGGAAGTAATGTGACATTGGTAGTTTCACAGTTCTCTTTCCCTGCTCTGGTTTTAGCTTCATTTCTTGTGCTAACAGCAATGCCAGAAAGTCATAAATGCTACATTTTATAGTTAAGTATAGCAAGAAAGATATCACTTAGAAGCAGTCTGTTCTGTTTCTTTTGGCAGCACCAATTTTAATTGTACTGACAAATTTTAAGTATTATTAAGGGAATGGGCACATAAACAAATTACATCATGATCAAGAAGATTAGCAGTTTGAAACACATCAGCCAGTCTATAGGAACTATATGCAATTGCCTCACAGTAAAATAGTTCATCAGAAAAAGAACTTTCTACTTTTACTGCAAGACACCATTGCAACCTGTTATTGCAGGCTAGCTACCAAACTGCAATTTTGCAATTTGCCTAAGGTGGCACACTTGTTTGTGTGTTTCTAACAATTACGCTATTATGAGTAAATGGTTTAATCTCACCTGGCTTGCATATGTGACCACAGCAAATTCATGCAAAGGTAAGTTTACAATTTGAAAATGAAATTTCATTGAGTGTGCACAATATATGTACATACGGCTGGAGCTAGAGAAACCACATCAGGAAAGGAGACAGACATGCTTGGCAAAAGGCAAACTTACAACAGCTATAAAAGAGGTGAGTCTTCCTTAATGCTGACTGTACATATCCAGCTCCTGGGGAAGATCTCTGGAATCTTTTTGAATATATTGATTGTACCTCAGCTTTTCTTACTTGGTGTCTCATTTCCTAACCAAACAGAAATTACTTAGTAAAAAATCCAATCTTTGATCTAAACAGAGATACAATTATACTTTATAACTCTTTGGACTGCATATGACTGTAAGACAAGAAAGATTTTTTTCTGGCATGTTCGAAGGGTCACTTTCTGTAGTCAACACATTATTCCATGCTACTTCTTGAACAGCTGAAGACAGATTTTTCAGGGAAGAAGTAGCCATGACTACTCATGGAGTGGGGGGAGGGGCGTGGGGAAGGTGGTACTTACCCCACGGGTACCTATTCCATAACTACTTAGGGAGCTCTGGCTCAAATTCATCAAATTCACCTTGTCTAAATGTAGCCTTTTAACTGCAAGAAATTATCAAAGACCCTAGTCATCAAGGGGAAGAGCTAACATGTTTCAGACTTCAGGTGACCTAAATCTCCTCCAGATTGCCTCTTTTGTAGGCTGCATAGCCTCTTAACTTTATACTATGCTTAAGCTTCTCAAGCCAGATAGAGTGATCTAAACTCTGTATTACCAGTCGGTCTACAGCAAGGACGTTAAATAATGCAAAAGACCATCAGGTAAACTGGATTTCTTTTGTTTTTAGTGGACTTTTTAATTCGTGAGGCAGCAGTCTTGCACTACAGTATAATTTATTATTGCAAACAGTTTTTTGTGTGTTTCAGATTGTTTTATTCTTTCTACTGTTATTTCATAATTTCAGTAGTCTCATTGAGCTTTTAATTCATGAAGAATAAACAGCGGTAGATATTGAAAGCTGGCAACTTCACCCACACTGACCTTAGAAAAAATACATTCAGACAAATGTAGGATAATCTGCTCTAGCATATTCTGAAAATTTTGCATGACAGAAATTTTGAAAAAAAAAAAGTATTATTTATCTGTCAAATATAACTAAATATCCATTTAGAATATTACAGCCAATCTCACTTATAATGCCTATCAAGTACAATGTACTGAAATTACAGTTTCAGCAGGTGGTCTTTAGTTAATTAATAGGAAAAGTATAGTAGTGCTTTATTTTTTATTAATTTCTTTACGTTTTAACTTGAAATAATAATGTCATCTTCCAAAACTATAGGTGGAATTGCTACTATATTTACAGAACTCAAAAATATTTAGATTTTGTAAACACATGGTACTTTCAAGGTGTTATCCTAAAGGACACAAAGGCTGATGATGACATTTGCAGCTAAGTTCCACAGACTGTAGCTTTTGACATTTGATTTGCTAAGGCACAAAAGTCCTGTTCCTGCAGATGCTTAAAGGAGTAATCTTTCTCTACACATGCCTGAGAGGTTGTTCTCTGCACAGAATTCAAGAAGAGAGTGTATTTTTTTCTTTTTTTTTCTTTTTTTTTTTTTTTTCCACAGGTTAAATGAAACAATTTCTGCTTTTCTTTCTCAGTAGCTGAAAACCTTGACCAATTAGCAAGGATGTTAGAAATCAAGATTCAAATACTTTTTCCATGTTTGGGTCTTTGAAACCATGTGCTTTTATTTTACAGAGGTGTCTAAGCTAAACTCTATCCCAAACGAATCATTATAAGCGCATGATTCTCAATAAATTTTGTTGGAAATATTATCTTTATTCTGTTAGTTATTAATATAAAATATATAAACATACAGCTTATTTTATAGAAAACAGTGATTTTTATTTCACTTTCAAAATAAAAGTAGGCACACAGTAGTAGAATAATACTGTAGACTTTGAGTCTGGAATAATTTTGAGTGTACAATCCTGTCTGAACAGAAGAGATTTCACTTTTTGACAATATCCAGCTCTAGCTTCCCACACATGGCTTTTTGTGCTTCATTTTTGAAGCATTCTCTTCTTGCCACAAAAATCTTGACACTTAGTGCATTGATCTGCCTTTCACTATGGAGAGAAACATTTCAATAGTTAGATCACATCTTGCTCTTTTTCCTACTCGTCTCATGTACAGCCAAAAGTTAGTAGAGTAACAGAAAATGATTATGTTTCTCAAAATCTATACCTGCTTTATAATTGGGACATTTTCCCTCATTTCTTCATTGTAGTAACTTGGTCGTTCTCATTTTTGTTCTGTGTACATTTTACTTGTATTCCATGTGCTATGGGATTTGTGTAAGTTTTTATTGAGTATTCACGATAAGTGACAAGAATTGTGTAAAAGCTGTTTCAAGAAATTAAAATTTAGCTTTTGATAGAGGCAATGTATCTAAGCCATTTAAAATATATACGTGAAATAACTGGCAAGTTGAAAAACAATACTGCTAAATAATAGATTTACTCATTTGCAAACGCTTAGAAAAAAAGACTTGCTGGAGCAACCTTTAGTCAATTGAAATGGCCTTAAGTCAGCTAAACACTGTCTCCACAGAGAAAAAGACAAATCTTTAAATTATGACCAATTGAAAACAGAGGTGTCTCATTATATTTTCATTTTGTAACATAACTGCTACTTTAATGGTGTTCCAAGTCTTTCCCAGGCACTTAAAAGTATGTGCTTGAACTACACTTTATTTTTCACGTATTTTGAGAAATAAATTATTCCCCCTTCAGGTTAACAAGTTTCTGACAAACTGTTAGCCGCAAAGGTTCATGATTTTTATTTTCACAAGGATTCTAGCAAAGCACCAAAATCATATACACAAACTTGGGTAACAGTCTGTTGGTAATTTTTAAGTTTGAATATCTAAGTATACAGAAATCAATAGCAAGGGAGACATCTATTTCTTGATCTCTATTATTAAAACTCCAGTTTCTAAGCATTAGACAGTTTACAGCCTAAATGCAAAGTCTGCTTGAAGAAGAGAATTTAGCATAATGCAGATAATTTAAAATTTGTGTCCCTAGATGTGCAAGATTACAAAATTTATCATCTTTCTAAAATCTGCTTCACAAAGATTTTTCTTGTTGATGATAGAAGTGAGAGTCTACACAAAGAACATATTGATATTTAATTAAGAGTAATTCACTGAATAGACCTTCAGGTTGTCACAACTTATCGTTCTTAATGCAGCTAAGCATGCTATGTTTAACTGGTTCGTGAGCTGTATTGTATGAAATGTTTCAGCAGTATTTGGGTCCACTATTTAGATACACATCGTAAGAAGATTATCTCTAGATGACCCTCGAGTAAAATTTTAGTATTGACTGATGAACAGAAATTCAAGCCCAGATTTCACCTACAGTTTGGAGAGTGCCATTTTATATTAATGGCAGACTGATTTAATACATGCACTCTGATTTTAATTTTGAACAGTTTAACACTTTTTCAAGTATTTTTCAAGACAAGAGAAATATACAAATGATTTAATGATTGCCATGAAACCTCTGGGTAATATTTTGGTGATACATATAGCAGCAGTGACTAGATTTAGAACTGTCTGGGAAAGCTAGTTTGTTTGTTTGTTTCTTATGTAAAATGTTTCTTATGTTTATTATGTAAATAATCTACAACTTCAAAATCAAAAAATATGAAAAATGTATAGAGTTGGTGAAGACTGGCAGGAGCATCATTTGAAGCCCATAAAAATGTTTTGGTTATATGGCATACAATAAAAAAAAAAAAAATTTCTATATTGTTCTGTTGTAATCAATGGGGGAAAAAAAAAAGATGCAGAAAGGGAGAATCTAGAGATAATTTTCCTCCAAAAGGCTGAAACAAATTTTGCTTTTTTCTCTTTATCATACTTTAAATCAGTTTTACTTTCTGAAAGCTGCAATCTCGAAATCTGTACACCTATGTGAAAGTCAGCGTCTTTGGAGAATCATCACTTTGCGTCAGGAAAAGAATTCTCTCTGACCTGCACTTTGGGTCTTTTTTATCCCAGTCATGTCTATCATGCTCACAGTAGTTTTCATTCTCTCATACCATGTCTTACCTATCTTGTCTTACTTCAGCCTGAGTATTCCCTGTTGGCAATGCTAATTTTTCACATCTCTTGGATGATGGATGCTTGCCAGAACATCATTGGTGAAAAACCTTCATACACATCTCTGTACACATCTTTGTGTTGTCACAGTCTGAATGTCCCTTCTTTTCTCAGCACCCAACCACAGTGCAACTTTTTACCTCATATTACAATGACAGTGCATAGTGGCACCTGTTTCTTTTCATCACTCTTCATGCTTTGTGATAGCTTGTCTATGTCTAGGTTTTTTTTTTTTTTTTCCACAAAATACATGAAAGCAGTATACAAAGCAACTATCTGGGCAGAAATTCTTCGCAGAAAAATGTCTGTTTACACATAGTTCTGCTGTTATTTAAATACATCAGCCTGTAGAACTTTAAATTTTCTGAAGAACAGAAAAAGAAATAAGATTTTACCCACACATACAAACTTTGGGGTACATTTCAAGGGAAATATTCTGAAGTCATTGGTTAGGGTAGGTAATTTCGATGTTTACGTAGTTAGCATGTTATCAAGACCATGACACAGTTTTCTGCTATTCTCACAGTGTTTGCTAAAAATATTTTACCTTTCCATCCAGCAAAATAATGTTCTTTCTGATAGCATTCAGATGCATTATCATGCTGATTTATTGGAGTATCTCCTGAATTAAAATGCTTACTTAGGTCATTAAGGAAATGAGATTATGATAAAATGAGGTGCTAATGATCAATATCTCAGTCTTGTAGAATCTTCCACTCCTGCAGAAGGCATTTATACGTGCCAATTACAACCTCTTAAGATGTCATTTCAAGCTAGTTTATTGCAAATTCATTGTTAGCCATTTCAGAGGTTTTAGTGCAAAAGGAGAAATACGTCAATTTCAAAAAGTGAGATACTGAATTATTAGTGAAATAACATGCATGACACATAGTGTTAAAAAAACCCAAACAAAACACCTACATATTGTTACTGTTGGTTGAACAATAGATTTTATGAAAGTTATGACGTGTATGCTAACAAGAATACACACAGGCTACATTAAGTTTGCAGACAGAGAGAAAAAATATGAGCTTTTAAAGAGAGGATTTTTATCCTTCATAGACCTAATTAGCATGTTTTTTTCATTGGAGAAAGAAGGTCATGTTGTGACACAACCCAGTTATCAGACTAGCTAGTGGAAGCATCTGTGACAGCTGAGTTTAGCACCTGAGACTATTACAGAGAGTCTAATAAATAGTTTTACAGAGTGATTTCAAAGAGAACATGGTTGATTGATGAATTTTATAAACTTGAGAAATACTTTCATAAGGTCATGCTGTGATGCTGTTTTCCTTCTGTTACAAAGGGTATAAAATGACACAGTTCAAGTTCAGTTGCATAGAATTGACTACATTAATAACAAAGGAAAAATTTCTCTATTCAATCTTAACAGGGAATAGAAAAAATGAAATGGTGAAAAATGTTTTGTAAGAAGTAATTCTTTTAAATTACATCCTTTTTATCATGATTAATTTTTAAGATTTAAACTCCATCCGTCTATCCATACAGCAATTTTAATTATTATTCTTATTTTAACTTTTGTCCATTACTATTTAAATGCAGTTATTGTCCTAGCAAGTCACTCATCCACCTGTTAGCTGAGACAATAGTACTCTTAGCAAAGTGGTTATACATTGGCTGGTTGTGTCTTTGTAATGCTAAGATTAAAGGCCCCAGAAATACTGTAACTGTTAATATCTATAGGAGGCAGATCTGAGATGAAAGACAAAAAATATGCACAGTGCAGGTTGAGACATAACATTTTGATTTTGGAGAACAGAGACTGTCAGTAAACAATGGCTGACTAATGAGGGCTTTATAATATTGCATTCTCGTCTTTAAGCTATTTTGCAGGGTTTTACAATTTTATAGAGTGCTTTGATGGCTTAGTATGTATTATTCCAGTTAGGCCAACATTTTCAGCTACATATGGTACACACAGGTTTGTCTTGACAGCAGTGCTTCTCAAATATCATTTATAAAGTCTTTTATTTCTAGAAACTGAGCTTCTATTTGTTTCAGAAATCTTCAAACTTACATTCTTGTAGGGAAAGTTTTCTCTTTAATTTACCCTTAGGCCAAACTGTGTTTCTGTGGTTAGTTTTATTGATTTTAGGATACTGGCATATCTGAAGTCCTACAGAAACAATTGCTGTATAATACTGAAAAATTAACACAAGATACCAGTGCAGCCCTTTTTTGCTGTGTCCTACATTGCCTGCTTTTTCGTGACACTAATTCCTCAAATTCATACTGCTAGCTAAAGAGCAAAAATCTGTTTTGAGTTTTCTGTGTCAGATAGCTACAGAAAAATGCACAGGACTGCAGATTACAGAGCAAGTATAAATTCTAATTGCCCTAGGGTAGGCTGAGAAAAGGAATCCGTCAGAGATTGAGACAGAATCTGCAGCACAGATTTCAGATATGTTTTCATGCTCATTGCTCTGTCTTTTATCTTCTCTCCTCCTATTTCTATGGGTTTTCCTCATTTATTTGTTGGCAGTTTTACTGTGCAGGACACTAATAAAGCTATTTAATGAAATATCGGAAGTCTTTGGAAGTGATGCATTGGCAACCTGGGTTACTCTTACAAATGCTGATCCCAAAATGTAGAGATTGAGAGCTAAAATGAAAACCAACAGCTTTTCAATTTCTGTCCTGTTAAATATATCATTGTTTTTGTTATCTTGTATATATACGGTATCAGTTAAGCAAGTAACTCATGTTTAAGAGTGTGTTAAGGATAAATTTAAAGAACCATTCATAAAGATACGCTTCCCAACCTTAATGCTTTCTTTTCTTCACTTTTGGGTTTTTTTTTTTTCCAAAACACCAAAAAGTTTAAGAATTCCTTTATCTGAGAATACTGACTTTCCATCCATAAACATTTAATTCTCAAATATTATGGTGTGATCCTTGTAGTCTGAACTGACTCTTTCAATGTGTTGGCTACTTGAATTGTAAAATATAATTCTGAGGCTCAGTTCTTCTTCTTGGCTGTTAAAGGATTATGAGAATATCTCCATGTCATTTGCTAAATGTAGTGTACATTTTTTTAAGGAATTATAAGTAGTAAATATAGAATAAAAGTCATGAAACAAACTCCAGTGGTAGTTTGCAATGTCAATGTGTAAGAATATTAAGTAGGAAAAGCTAAAATTAGAGAGAGTTAGCCAGAAAATCCTGTTTTAAGTGAAAAGAGCACATAAAGATTTGAAGACATATACATGTATACTGTATACACACAAGTCTGCTTTGAGTAAGAGAGATATTCAGTTGCTGGAGAAGGTCCAGAGAAAGGCAGCAAAGCTGGTGAAGGGCCTGAAGCACAGCATATTCTTAACAAAGGCAAGAAAGGACTGACGTAGAATTACTTGTCTTCTGGACTAAAGATGTCAAAAACAAATGAAAAGAAGTGGATGGATATGCATGGTTGGCAATTATGTTAATTCTTCTGTTTGATAAGAAGGGAAGAAGGAAGCAAAGAAGTAAACTGACAAAAAAGAGTATTCCAGGAAGACTGATAAGGGGGCATTACAACTACAGCTTCAAATCACTGAAGAGAAGCTAATAATAAAGAATCATAATAATGCAGGAAGAAATGTGGTGAACCAAACCAGCGGAGAAACAAACAAATAAGCTTACAAACTAAACCAAAAAAACACAACAAACAGAAACACAACAAACAAACACACAAGAAAACCAACAAAATAGCACCTGGATTGAAGAAGAAAAAGGATTCTGAAGAAAGAGGAGTGGAGAAAAAAGGACTGAACATGAACAGGAGAAACAAGAGAGAGGTGAAATACCAGCATGTCTCACAGAGAAGCGGGCAGCAAAAAGACAAAAGTTTTGCATAGCATATTTTCACTGAAAATAATGGAATGAAAAAGAACAGAACAATACAAATCAGTGTCTTAGAAACTGTGTAAAGTAAGAATGAAAAATAAAGGCAGGTGGTTGCCATAGATCCGTATCTTGCTCAGGCACACAAAACGGAAGAGATTGTAGTTGACATCACCTTTGAGGCTCCATGTTTAGAACAGAGACTGGGTTAACACTTTGATGACAAATTATGCTTAAGCACTGTAACTGATAGGAACATTTATGATCTTTTAGTAGACAGGTATTTCAAAGCACACATTGACATTTACTATCCTGGCTTACAGATTTTTAATCTCTTTTTCATATTAGCTTTGCTAGACTGCTTGATATCTACACAAGAGATAAAGTTAAATGCCTGTCTGCACAGGACAGACCATCTTATGCTTTTACCAAATACTTAACCGTGCACACAGATACCATGTGTAGTTAACAAACTTCATATACTTGAACAGGAAGGTATTAATGAAGTACGGAAATCTTGAGAAATAGTATTTTTGTGCTAGTGATACCTTCTCTTCAATATTAGGTGTTTAATTAAGTATTTTTTTTGGACTGAATTGCATCGGATGTTTCCTTCTTTTTATGTGAATCCTAATCCATCTATTAATGACAATTAAAAATTCTGTTTGGCCAGCAAGATGCAGACATTAATACAGTGTATTTCTGTTGCTGAAGTGCTATCAAGTTAGCCAACAGTAACTGATCTTTCCACTCTTGCTATTGCAGATGTCATTACGCTTTGTTTCAGCTTGTAGACCAGTTTGAATTGACTGTATATTTCCGTCTCAGTGCCAATTAAGAACTCTGTATAACATCAATATTGAAGAGAAAAAAATATTTAAATAAGAAAGATGTGGGCATCTGCAGACCTTATGAAGTTCAACAAGGCCAAGTGCAAGGTCCTGCATCTGGGAGTAGACAACCCCAAGCAAAAATACAGTCTGGGCACAGACTGGATTGGGGGAAGCCTGGAGGAGGACTTGGGGGTGTTGGTTGATGAGCAGCTCAAGATGAGCTGGCAGTGTGTGCTTGCAGCCCAGAAAGTCAAAGGTATTCTGGGCTACATCAAACGTGAACAGCAAGTCAACTATATTAACATTTCTACTGAGAAATAATCCAAAGATCTCAGCTGTTATTAGCTGTGGGTAGATGGTTGGTGGTCTCTGCCAGAATACTGGCTGACCAGTTAGCTCACGCATGTCTCCACAGGAGCTGTACCACATTTCTTTACCTCTTCTTCACTAAAACAAAGGACAGACACAGAGGACTAAGGAATATGGGACAAAGAGAAATTAAGTCTGGGTTGAAGGAGGGTGTGGAAATACCTTATAAGTCAGAGATTTAGAAAAAATCTTAGAAGATAGAGCATGTGGATGTTGTGATTCAATGGGATGGAAAAAGACCTAGATAAATAAATAATTTGTGCTTTTCTACTTAGAGTACTTATTGAAAACTTTTTATAATCACCAAAATGGTATTCCAGAATCAGTGATCAGACAATGGTCATTTGGAAAATTCACATCTACACACAGTAAATTCAGATTTATATAGCACAAAACAATTTTGGTTGTGATGACATTAACATTTTATGTAAAAATGTTAACGACTTATTTAATGAAAGTCTAAAAGTGAAAAGTAATTTTAAGTAGATTCTGGTATTAGTGTTAGCATTGTATTAACATTAACTTATGTTCCTCTATATAAGGATTGGAAAACCATAGAAAACAAGGGTACAATAGGGGTATGAAATCTCTCTTCATCAAGTTCATTACAGTCGCTACTTACTTAATAATTGCCTGTGAAGAGGAAAGGAGATAAATCTTTCCTGTTGTAATCTTCACTTTTTTGAATAGCCTATATATCTATAGATAGGACTCTAATCTTGGAATTGAAATAGATTTCTCTCCATTGGGGGATTAACTTTGCTTGTTCCAAATAAAATTAGTTTCCATATAACCTGGCTAAAAGCCTAGTTAAAATCAGGAACCAAGGATGTTCATTTTATTTTAACTAGGCTTCTAATGTGCACATTGATGAAAGGGTTCACTTTGCTTTCTTTTGGCACCATTACTTTTTATATAATGATCTTTACTCTGTAATTTAGCTCCTACAGGACTCGTGATGAAGGACACACCATTCCTTTACCACTGTGTAGAGATAAAATAGGACACAGTCCTGCGTGTAAGGAGCTAGACTGCATCAGATATTGAAACAGCTCTTGGTAAAACCAGAAACTTCCTTGTTTAGGGTAAATCACTCAATGCAATGCATCCCAATTAATGATTACTATTTAAAAATAAGATATGTAATCGAAGTTGTCTAGAGTCAATGGAGAAAGAAAAGCATCTGAAAAAGGGGATTCATTATTTCTATCTCAAATGCCAGAATTTTTTTTTCTCAGCTTTAGCTCAAATAATTTAAACATGAATAATAATTCTCTCTTTTTTCTATCTCTTGTCTTCTTTTACCAGTTACATTTTTAAATTTTGGTGAGGAAGATAACTCTACTGGCATTATTTAATGCTTTATACTCAATGTCAACAAATCTTAACTGGTAAATAGTAAATATGAGGAGCTCATAAAGTAGCTGTATCTCCCAGTCTCCTACAGGATCGGTTCAGGAGATTAGGGAAGTATAAAAATTCAATTCTGGAAAATACAGTGCATGGTATTTGAGAAATAGCATCTAGTGATTTAACTGTAGTGTGTGTTTATCATAATGCATTCTATGGTCTGCTGCATTTCATGAGAAATCATAATATAATGTAGTCTGAATTATTAATTTTCCAAATAGTAGCAAACCAACAAAACAGTTTGTACAATATTATATTTTACAGTCTTACACATAAAATATTAAGAATAGGATTCCTAGACTTGTTTATTGAGCAAGTCTTTAGATTCCTTTGCAAAAACATGGATATAATTTCCTCCTACTTACCGTAGTCTAGTTATTATCAATGTACGTGACCAACCAGCATACTCTACTTGACCTTTCCTTCTTCCTTGATAACTGTAGTTTATAATTGCATCTTGTTCTTCTACACGGTGCTTAAACAGTTAAAGCAAAAGTGTTTTTTCTTGTTGCTCACAACAGAGCCCAAAAGTTCAAAAGATAACAAAAACTTCTTGCTATTAAGGAATTATAAACTGTATTTGCAAATATGTGTCTAATGGCAGTTGTCAGAAGCAATTAGTTTCAAATACATTTCACAGTTTAATCATGCTGAGAGATGCTTCTGAACTTAAAGGATCCAAACTGAGTAATATGGATACAGTTTCTTGCTAAAAAGCATGAAAAATATTGGAGGAAGATAATTGCCATAGATTAAACAGTGTATAATATTTATGTCTCATTCATTAGTTTATAAACTCTGACTCTTTAAAAGAGTATCAAGTGTGTTCAAATAATGAGCACAACTCCTAGCATTTTCAACGAGAGAGGCTTTAATTTAACAGAAGACATGTGGAATGTTTTTATGTTTCACAGCTTCAGATGGATCAGGGGTCAAGTAGTTTTTGGTCAGGCAAAAATTACCATCTACATTAGTGTTCACTTATGAACAGAGCTCATAAGGATTCTACAACATAATGCAGCCTTTGATTTTTGTCCTTACATATCATCATGGCTGTTAAGAGTCATAAAGAATAGATCCTGGGAAAACATGTAGATTCCATGAGTTTCCTGGAAAAAAAAAAAAAAAAAGGTAGCAAAAAGAAAAATACTGGTTTACTGGTTTGCTCATTTGCAAAATGCAATTAAGGGAAGCTACTAATAGCAAATGGAAAAGTGATGCTGGAGACTAGAGACATTGAAATGAATGCATAAAATGTGAGAGGAAGTGTTTTATAATCAACAGTCAGATAATGGAATGGACCTAGTATTAATAGGGACAGATATAAAAATAAGAGAAGAAAAGAAAAATAAAAAGAGAAATGGGCTCACATCTTATGTACTTAAAACCAGCCAATACTTTAAAGACAAACTACACAGAAAATAGTTAGAGATTTATCTGACGTGTATTACTTAACTGTAATATATAGGAGAACATTGTGTGGGTGCACAAGAAGATGTTCCCTAAAAGATTGAAGAAGTTTTCTTCTTGCCTTTTACTGATTCAAACTATCAGGTCATGTTGCTAGTGATTTCTCTTCAGGACATTCTTCCCATTTTCAGAGCCTGAGGACTGCTCACAAGCAAAAGATGGAAACTGTTCCAAGAGTTTTTAATGTCTGCTTAAAAAGCTATGGTACAAGTAAGATACTGAGCTACGGGAGAGACTCCAATGAAGGGCCACTACTGTGATGAAGGGACAGGAACATTGTGTACATAAGGAAAGACTGAGAGTGCTTGGGCTGTTTCATCTGGAGGAGGCTTAGGGAGGGTCTCAGCAGCCTATAGAAATACCTGAAGGGAATGTGTAAAAAAGATGAAGCCAGCCTCTCTTCAGTGCTGCCCAGTGACAGGCAAGAAGCAATGGGCACAAACTGAAACACAGCAGCTTCCCTATCATCAGGAAAAATGTTACTACTGTGAGGATGACTGAGCACTGGCATAAGTTGCCAGTAGTGGAAGGTAGTGGAGATATGTGAAAGTTGTTTGCGCATAATCTTGAGAAATTGACCACAGGTGGCCCTGCTTGAGCAGAAGATTTGGACCAGATGACCTCCAGGGGTTCCTTTCAACCTCAACCTTTGTCTGGTTCTCTGTGTGGTAGATGCCAATTTACATACAGACATTTCCTTTTCCATTCGGTAATTTCTGATGTCATAAAGCATTTTATAAATCTTAATATATTGTGGCACTTGACCTTGGCTGGATGCCAGCTGCCCACCAAGCTGCACTATCACTCACCTTCCTCAACAAGGACAGGGGGAGAAAATATAACGAAAAGATTATGGGTCAAGATAAGGACAGGGATTGATCGCTTACCGATCACTATCACGGGAAAAATAGACCTTGGTTTGGGGAAATTAATTTAATTTAATTTACTGCCAATGAGCAAAGCAGGGTAATGAGAAATAAGAACAAATTTTAAAGCACCTTCCCTCCACCCCTCCCTTCTTCCGAGGCTCAACTTCACTCTCCACTTCTCTACTTCCTTCCCTCAAGCAGCCCAAGTGGGATGGGAAACGGGGGTTGTTCATCAGGTCAGTTCATCACAAGTGGTCTCTGCTGCTCCTTCCTCCTCACACTCTTTCCTTACATGGGGTCCTTCACAAACTAATTCAATGTAGGTCCTTCAAGAGCTGCTCCAGTGTGGGTCCCTTCCATGGGGTGCAGTCCTTCATGCACAGGCTCCTTCAGTCTGGGTCCCCTGCAGGGTCACAAGTCCTGCCAGCAAAACTGATCCTTTGTGGGCTTTCCACAGGCCACAGTTCCTGTAGACACATACACATGCTCTAGTGTGGAGTCCTCGAAAGCCTGTGGGTGTATATCTGGTCCACTGTGGACCCTCATGGGCTGCAGGGTGACAGCCTGCCTCAGCCTGATGTGCACCATGGGCTGCAGGGGAATCTCTGCTCTGGCACCAGAAGCACTTCTGTCCCCTCCTTCTCCACTGACCTTGTTGACTGCAGGGCTGTTTCTCACATGTATTCACACTTCTCTCTCCCAGCATCTGTTGTGCAATGTCTTTTACTCTTTTATAAATATGTTGTCATGGAGGTGCTACTAATGTTGCTGATATGCTCTGCTTTGGCCAGTAACAGGTCCAGCCAGCTCCTGCTGGCTGGAAGTGGCTCTGTCAGACATGGTGGAAGCTTCTAGCAGCTTTTCACAGAATTATTTTTTTCCTGGATGTAAACCCAAAACAGTTTGCTGGGCTATACACCTGAACTTTGGATACCTAAAGCTGGATGAGATAAGTCTTCAGAAGGTTTCTTCCTTAGTCCCCACATTGTCTTGTCATCCTTCCCTGGTTGTTGTTTGCCATCACAAGGGTATAAATGAGTTTGTGTTTTTATTTCATTTATATATACACTGTCTTTTAATGTTTGCCTTTGTCTTCTTTAATAAAGTTTACTTTGAAATAATAGTTGTTGTCATAGAGGAATAGTCCTCCAGGACGTATATATATCCTCTGTCTGCATGGCATATTCTTCTGGTAGATAATTTAATGTCCTTAAAGAAAGAACTCAGCATCATAAGACTAAGATATTCTTGCTGATACTAAATTAAATTACTCTTATATTTTTCAAAAGAAAAAAGATATTTGTTTTTATAACACATCTAGTTTACATTTGTTGGATTATTTATACAATTTTAGAGATTTTAAATAGTAGGCTATATAATTAGGTGCAATTTGTGGTGACAGATTATTCAGCTGAAATTAGTAATACTTTACAAGTGAAAAAAGAAAGTAGAAGTTTCAGGTTTAGCTACATGCTATTTAACTTGAAACATGCTTTACATTTGGGGTAGTGGTTCATCCTCATCCCAAAATCCTTATCCTAAATTCCTTTCTTCAATCTTGTCCTCAAGAAAAAGAGGAAGGCCAGGGGAAGTACAGGCCAGTAAACTTCATCTCAGTCCCTGGGAGAGCAATAGAGCAAATTCACCTGAAAGCAATTTCCAAATATAGTAGGTAGGAGAAGGTGATTTTGAATAGTTAGCATAGATTTGCAAAGATGAAATCATACTTGTCCAACCTGGTAGCTTTCTACAACAAAATTACTAGTTTGGTGGGAAAGGGAAGGGCAGGAGGTGTTGTTTATCTTGACTTTAGACATGGTTTTGTTACTGTCTTCCGTGACATTCTCATGGAAAAACTGATGAAGTGCGGACTAGAGTATTGGACAACGAGCGGACTGAGAACTGGCTGAATTGCCTGTCTGAAAGCATTTTGATCATGAGCAAAAAGCCCAGCTGGAGGACAGTAGCCCCAAGAGTCAGTATTTGATTGAGTCATGTTTGACGTCTTCATTAATTACTTTTCCCTCAAGGGCGAAATCAGAGTACACCCACAGAAGCTCTGCAGACAATACGAAACTGTGAGGAATGGGTGAAAGACGGGATGGTCATGTTACTATTCAGAGGGACCCTGACAGGCTGGAGAATTGGTCTGACAGGAACCTCATGAAGCAGAAGAGAGTCCTGCACCTGCAGAGGGCTTGGACTAGATGATCTCCAGAGGTTCTTTCTAGCCTCGAAAATTTTATGCTTCTGTGATCCATTGAGGTTATTTTCTGAGCGAGGAACTTGCCAAAGCATATGAACATGGTCATGATTTTTTAAATAAATATTTATTTTCAGTTTTCATTGCAGTTAAAAGAAATTTGGGGAGTTTATAAAGATCAATATAGAGTTAAGGGTTCACATATGAGGCGTGACTAAACTGAGCATTGCAGTGCAATGCATAGAACATTGTTTTTTTTTAGTGTTGCACTGGGAGAGAAGTCTGTATGATTTGGCATAACCCTCCTAGCATGGCTCAGATACAAAAATGTGCTGATACAGTCAGGCTTCTTTTAGTCCCAGGATACTTTATATGAACACATTAATCTGCAATGAATTTCCATTACAGGGAAAAGCTCACATATTACCAAGGAAGGAGTTGTCTGTGCCAACAGCACAGACATTAGGACATCACAATTAGGCTTAAATCTATTCTCCATTTAAACTGGTAAAACCTTTGCTATTAATTTTAGTAGGGTCAAGATATTAATCATAACTTCATCAGGGCATACTGCCACACATTAAAAGTGAAGATTTTTAAAGCCATTCTTTCCCATTGCTTTCTGGACACTTTCATTAATATCTCCTCTACCTAATCCTCGCTTTCTTATCACACTCAAAAGTTCATGCCTTTTTACTCACATTATTATATTTCTTCAAGGAAAGCCCTTTCCACTGAAATAAGTATCACCACTAGTTTGTTATTTCTTTCCTCAAAACTACCAGTGATAAAAGATTATTTAAAACAGTTGATTATAAAAATGTTTATAGTCCTAAAAAAGACCAAAACAGAAAAATGAGATCAGTCCTAAAACTTGGAATGTTCTGTTTTCTTTTGGAAAATGAGTTCCTTAGATTTTATTTATAATTAAATAATTGGCATTACATTATTTAAAAGAAGAGCAAAGTATCCATTAAAGTATGGACTGAAATAAAATATTTCACTTTAATATTTTCCACAGTTTAGGCTAAGGTTCCAGCCAGCCACATTTTAGTTACAGAAAGTCAAACAAATGAGGAGGAAAAGCAGACATTTCTACAACTGAAATAAATAAATAAATAAATAAATAAATAAATAAATAAAATAAAATAATAAATAAAATAAAATAAAATAAATAAAATAAAATAAAATAAAATAAAATAAAATAAAATAAAATAAAAGTAAATAAAATTAAATAAAAATAAATAAAAATACATTATTGCAAAGCAAACTCTTGTTATGAACTTCTTAGCAGTGTCAGAGCTTCAATTTTTTTGGCATGGCCAAGTGTCGTGGTTTAAACCGATCCACACAGCTCGTGCACTCACTCCCCCCCTTTCTTGCCCTCCCCCTGCTCCCAGAGGGACGGAGAGGAGAATCTAAAAGAATGCAACTCCCACGGGTTGAGATAAGAACAGTTTAGTAACTAAGGTATAACACAAAACACTAGTGGTACCACCAGTAATAATAATGATAAAGGAAATAACAAGAGGAAAGAATACAACACCTCAGCACCAGCTGACTGATAACTTGCCCCATTCCCCCCAGCCGAGCACCGACCGATACCTCGTCCAACCCTGCAGTCCCAGCCCTTCCGGGTAACTCTCGGTTACATCCTGGGCATGATGTGCTGTGGTATGGAATACCTCTTTGGTCAGTTTGGGTCAGGTGTCCTGTTTCTGCTTCCTCCCAGCTTTCCCTCCTCCCTGGCAGAACATGAGGCTCTGAAAGTCCTTGGGCAGACCAAATATTTGAGCAGCAACTAAAAACATCAGCGTTATCAACACTGTTCCCAGGCCAAAAAACCAAAACACAGCACTGCACTAGCTACTAAGAAGGAGAAAAAATAACTGCTACTGCTGAAATCAGGACACCAAGGAAAATGTTTAACCACTTTAAAAGGCAAATTTTCAGGAAGGCTCTAAAGAGAAATTGTTTGTATATACCCTTTTGTAACCTTCATCACCCAATCCACATCATCATTTAGGTTTAAAGTAGTTATATTATCTCAGAATGGGGTACCTTTGTATCTATCTTATGCATTCAATTGGACATATTAGGTCAGACCAAAGTTCCAGTTAACGTAATCTCTCCTCTTCATCTGTAATTATTCTATAGTGCTTATAAAAAGTGTTTTAAAAAAGCACAGATAGTAATACTTCTTTGGTATAACCTCCCAGCTCTAAGCTGTCTGACTTCTTGAGTCAGAATTGATATCTTTGTGTTTAATAGCCCTTGATATATTTGTCTTTCATGAATTCATCTAATTTACATCACTTCCATATCTACATCCATCTTTAGGATCACTGTTCCTTCATAAATATCTTGCTAAAATTCTTCAGTGTCCTGGTGACCTTAAAAATATTCAATCACAATCACTGGTGTCAAAAATACCCAACCTCATAAATATTTCATCAAAATCTTGTTATCACTCACTGTCAAAACATCATTATTACTTACCACTTTCATATTCTAATCCAATAAATTAACATATGACAAAGCCTTCATTTTGTGTAGTCGAATGACTAGAATTTGCTGTCATTAGCTTTACAACTTTCTTGTCTGTTTTTAACTATGTGTTCTAAAGATATTTAGATTACAAAATCTTTGTAATGATTAAATGAAAGGAAACTCAAGTAAAATTAAATAGTCAACATGGATATTAAAGAAATATACCTCCCAGTACATGATAGGACACCACTGCTTGGTCCCCCTGAAGCTGTCTTTTCAGGTTGAACAAGCCCAGCTCCCTTAGCCTTTCTTCATGGGAAGAATGCTCCAACATAAAGCTACTGTCATGGCCCTAAACTGAACTGTGTCCGGTTAAGTGTAGTTTGGTACTGGGAGCTCAAAACTGGATGCAATATTTGAGACACTGTCCAAAATGTGCTGACTAGAAGAGGATAATCTGTGACCTTGATGGACAGGTTCTGCTCCTGTTAACACCTCTTTGCTGCTAGGTGACTACCAGTTTATGTTCAGCGTACTGTCTGCCAGAGCCCCAGGAGCTTTTCTACAGGGATGCTCCCCAGCCAGTCAAGCCACAACCTGTATCTGTTGCAAGGGGTTCTTCGTCTGCTAGTAAAGTGATCTGCATCTTACCTTCCTGAATTTAATGAGTGTTGGCCCATTACACCCATCTGTTTATATCCCTTTGGATGGCAGCACAACTCTCTTCACATACCAGCTGCTTCCTCATTTCGCATCATCTGCAGGTCTGACTAGTATGCTCCATCATCTTCCCCATTGATAAAGATGATAAGAAAGACAGTTCCTAAGACAGACTCTTGCATTATTCCACGTTAGTGGCCAGATTGTGACCTATTAACCATGCCTGCCTGAGCCCAAAAATCGATCAGTTTTTTACCCATGTAGGTGTTCACATATCCAGACAGTAGTGTTCTACCTAAGAGATAAGAATATTGTAGAAGTCAGCATTTAAAGCCCTGGTGAAATCAAGGTGAATGGCATTCCCTGCTCTTCCCTCAATCACAGATCCTGGAGTGCTGGCCTTTTTGGAAGATGGGTGGGACATTTGCTTTCCCCAGTCATCCAGGAGCTCTCCTGATCTCCATGACCTTTCTAAGATGATAGAAAGCAGCCTTACAATAATAATTTCTCTTAGCTTCCTTAAATACAGCATGTGGATTGGTATGAGTCAAGTAACTTATCTTAATCCACTTCTGTGTATTCTTCTCCTGGAACCCTGCTTCTAAACAGAGAGTTCTGGGAGACCTTATTGGTGAAGTCAGAGACAAAGAAGGCAAGGAGTACCTCAGGCTTATCTGCATCTGCTGTTGTATCTATCTATTCTGAAGTTGCCCTGCTTTCATCTCAAAATTAAAAAAAGAGTCTTGATATCTGTTATATCTGAGATGAATTTCTCTGAACTACCTAATGCTGAATCACCGTAGGTCATTCAGCCCATATGTAAATTTTTTTAAAGCTATTTTAAATACATAGGGCCATAAGAAAGCTCTAGATTCTTCTAATGCTGATATTCCTTAAAGTTTATTCAAACTTTACAAAACTTATAAATCAATACTAAAATACAGCTTTAACTAGCAGAGAATTAATCTTCTTTCATAACATTTTTTTTCTGAAAGCTGTTAGTGTAATTTATTGTCTAGTGAAGAAAGTTTTTGAGAAGCAATTAAGAATATACCCCTGAGTCGGAGCAATCCCAGGCACAGCTACAGATTGGCCAAAGAAGAGATTCAGAGCAGCTCTGCGGAGAAGGACTTGGGGGTGCTGGTCGATGAGAAAATGAACATGAGCCAGCTTCAGTGTGTGCTCGCAGCCCAGAAAGCCAGCCGTATCCTGGGCTGCATCAAAAGGAGCATGACCAGCAGGTCGAAGGAGGTGATCCTGCCCCTCTACTCTGCTCTTGTGAGACCTCCCCTGGAGTATTGTGTGCAGTTCTGGTGTCCTCAACATAAAAAGGACATGGAACTGTTGGAACAAGTGCAGAGGAGGGCCATGAGGATGATCAGGGGACTGGAGCACCTCCCTTATGAAGACAGGCTGAGGAAGTTGGGACTGTTCAGCCTGAAGAAGAGAAGGCTGCATGGAGACCTCATAGCATCCTTCCAGTACCTGAAGGGGGCCTACAGGGATGCTGGGGAGGGTCTCTTCGTCAGGGACTGTAATGACAGGACAAGGGGTAACGGGATGGTTTAGTGTGAGGTGTCCCTGCCCATGGCAGGGGGGTTGGAACTAGATGATCTTGAGGTCCTTTCCAACCCTAACTATTCTATGATTCTATGATTCTGTGTTCACTTGGCATTTGGTGCTTTTTAGCAACAAAATTTGTTTTCTCCTATGATTTCTTCTGAGTTAAATATTCCAATAATTGTTTTCAGTCATGTCAGCAGCCCTAACATAAAGCAGATTTTTTTGATTGCTACCTTCCCTATCAATATCAGTTACAGAGGAGGTACAGTTTGTCCTGAAAAATAAGAGTTAAAAATTTCTTTCAATATTGATCCATTTATGATACTCAAATGATCTGAAAGATTAAAAAGTTTGCTTGATGAGTTCTCACTAGCCAAAAGAAAATACATAAATATGCTGACATACCCAATAATAACTTTCCCTTACTATTTCTTTCATGTATTAGCAGATGCTGGGTGCTGAGTAATTTAAGAACTATTAAGAACGATTAAGAATTTAAGAACTTATTCCAGAACTGGGACATCACTAAATACCTTAAATAAATAAATTTTCAGACAGCCAAGGTCTTGTGCTGTAGTGCAATAGAGCCTAGTAAACCACCCTCTGCAGCCCACAGGATTATGATTTTACAGTGAAAGTTCTGTAATCAGAAAAGTGTGGAAGAATCTCAAGTAAGTGTGAAATCAGAACTTCATGGTGCATTTTGAAATTTATCCCCTCAGCCTTCAACTTCATAGGTATGACTGTATTCTGCTGTATAGAGTCTCTCTATGTTGGGGGCAAGGGTACAAATTACAATTCTAACCAAGGCCTATACCTAAAGGAACCTTCATACTCATCATAAATGATAAGCATGTAGGAATACCTCAGGCACTACAAGATTTCACTAGAATGACTGACTGACTTACAGTGAATTCTCTATACAAGTTTGGTTTCTTTTTTATACCTGTCCTGGTTTCAGCTGAGACAGGGTTTATTTTCTTCCTAGTACTTGGTGCAGTGCTGCGTTTTGGCTTTAGTTCGAGAATGTGCTGTTAACACGCAGATGTTTTAGTTGTCACCAAGTAAAACTTAGCTTACCCTGATCAAGGACTTTTCAGTTTCGTGCTCTGTCAGTGAGGAGGGGCACAAGAAGCTGTGAGGCAGCAGAGACACGACACCTGACCCAACCTGAGGGTGAGGACAGGAGACAGGATGCCTGAGCCAAAGGCATATTCCATACCACAGCATATCATGTGGAGACCTCATAGCAGCCTTCCAGTATCTGAAGGGGGCCTATAGGGATGCTGGGGAGGGACTCTTCATTAGGGACTGTAGTGACAGGACAAGGCGTAACGGGTTCAAACTTAAACAGGGGAAGTTTGGATTGGATATAAGGAGGAAGTTCTTTCCTGTTAGGGTGGTGAGGCACTGGAATGGGTTGCCTAGGGAGGCTGTGAATGCTCCATCCCTGTCAGTGTTCAAGGCCAGGTTGGATGAAGCTTTGGGTGAGATGGTTTAGTGTGAGGTGTCCCTGCCCATGTCAGGGGGGTTGGAACTAGATGATCTTGAGGTCCTTTCCAACCCTAACTATTCTATGATTCTATGATTCTATGTCCAGTCTATAAGCTGGGGGGAGTTACCTGGAAGGCCCAGATCGCTGTTCGGGTCAGTCTGAGTGTCGGTCAACAGGTGGTGAAAGATTATATTATACATCACTGTTGTTTGTTTGTTTGTTTGTTTTCTTTTCCCCTTTTTAGTTTTATATTCTGGTGGTTTGGGTAAGCAGACAGCTTTGGAATCTCAAAGCAAACAATCAAGCAAAAAGCAGAGCCCACAGTTAATAAAATGCATAAGTAGCAAAGAAGAAAAGCAAATATAGATTAAAAAAAAAAAAGAAAGAAAACCAATAAAATATTACAACTGGTAAGAGGAAAAAATATAGAAGCTTGTGAAGTAGTGTTAAATAAGCTGGAAAATTTTTCCTTTAACTGAGTTTGTACTTTGGCAAATCTGTCTTATATCAAATCTAAGATTGTCTTTCAATAGTTCAAGCCCATTACTACTTTTCTGTTCTCTGATGTCCTTGTACATATTTCCAAGGAGAGTTATCACATCCGCTGTTGATTATCATTTTGGAAAAATGCTCTTGGCTTTCTTACACTTTCTACTTCAAAGGTTTCTCAATTTAAAGCGCTAACTCCCCCCCCCCCCCCCCCCGCCAGCCCCCATACTGTAGTGCTGGTTCCTGATTTAATGTTTCACTTCAGGGCTGAAGTAGAGCAGGATAACTGTTTTCTGTACTTTATATTAACTTCTATTAAGACTAGCCATTGTGGCAGTTTCTTTTTCTGCAGTAGTTGCACAACTAACTCATACTGGATCTTTAATTTGCTTTAATTTCCACCAGCTGAAACAATTGCATCTTCCTTATGAGCCAGCTGAATTTTGAAAAAGAAGTCACTGATCTTGCCTGTGTATAATTACCTTACTGAAAAAAAAAACAAGCACCAAGATTCTTGTAAAACTTCTTTTTCAGGAAATGAGCAGCAGCAGGAATTTCCTAAGGAGTAGGACCAGTGATCTTTGCTCTGATTCAGTATTGCTGATCCATTACTTCATGGCTCTTGAAATAGAAAGAACCTTATTTCTGTGTTATTCATTTTGTAATTGAGCTCATTCAGAGGATGATTTTACCTTCTCTACCTTTTCTTCTTATGTTGTATGGTTTTTCTAATAGCAATTGAGGCAATAAAGAAGCACACAGTAGGAAAGAATACTACTACAAATCTTTATCCATAATGAGCACTTTTGCCACCTCAGAGAAGCAGTCTTCCTTCCTGTAGCTCTTACCTGGAATGGCTTCCCTGTCTCTCTTCCTTGCTGAACATTTGTGACATATCATCTTGTGGCAGAGCTGCAGTCTATACCTATGCTATGCCAGGATCCTGATTCAATTTTCTTTCCAACTTTTGTTCCATTTAATGGCACTGGCTAGAACTTGTATTCCTTGCCAATATAATGTACTTTGCAGACTTCCATACCAATGTCTGGGGAAAGTATCACCTTACAATTGATTTGTGATCATAAGCGTATCACCAAATAGAGTGTGACACAGCAACAAAGTAACACAAAGTAACACAAAGTAACACAAAGAAGGAATGAGGAAGCTTCTGAAAATTCTTGGAGCACATCAATTCCTGAAGTTTTCATAATATGCTGCAATAGTTATTAATGCTTTCAGTCTACTACTGGCCTTGGGTCCATAAGCCACAATTACTGATTGTCAGTAGGACACAGGAATTTTGCATCACTCTTCCTTACATTCTTGCTCAAGGCATGGACCATCTGTCACTGAGCAAACTTCACACACCCCTGAGTGTTATGATTATGAGGAACTGCTGTGTTTAATTCTAAACCACTCACAAAGAAGGTAGAGTCCTAACCTATTTCCCCACATAACTATCCCAAGGCTAGGCACAGCCTAACTGTTAATTGTGGGGAACTATTGAGTCATGCTTGAATTCAGCCTCCTGATACAGCTGAGGTGAGTGTGTAACTCTTCAATAAAATGTGAATAAATTTTTTGCAACTGTGTGAAACAAAAGGGTGACAACGAAGCATGAGCAGATGCAGAGAGTGTAGTCAGTGCAGCTTTTTATTCATTATAAACTCAGCATCCTTTTTAGAAAAATAAGAGAAAATACTATAAATCTCTTGAATTTAAGTTAACAATCACATGAAGAAAAAAAAGAAGTAAGTTTGATTCAGGAATCCGTCTAATCACTGATTAGTTTTCATGCACAAGAACAGGACTTTAAATTTACAAAGTTAATTAGCTGTTTCATGATTCCCTAATGTTTTATGTGTTTATTAGGCACATAAACAAGTCTTTTTATTAGAAATTGATGAGTGTTGAAGTAGTTGCATAACAAAAGTAGAGCACACTAGAAAATCTAGGACCTGAATCACAGGTAAAGCTAACCCAGGTATGAAGGCAAGTCTTCATTGATACATCGAGTTCTTCATGGCTGTTATAAAAACAAATAGTCTGACAAAGAAGCCAATGAATAGGATTGACGTTGATAAGTGTAACACACAGTAGTTCATATAAATTAAAAAGACACAAACAAAATAATTAGTACTTATGCACTTAATGATTGACAGATTGAATGTGAATTCTTATCCTGTCTTAAATGAAACACAAATTATTTTCCATTTACAAGTTTATTTCCATTTAAATGTCTTTGAATATTTGTTGATCTGCATCTAAACATTCATCAGATGGCTATGTCCTACAGTATCTGGCTACTTCTTCCTCCCTGTTTCTAAATAATTCCTGTTTAGTAGTCATCCCAAATGCACATTGGTAGGATTTGACCACTGATAGATGAAATGCACTGCAGCATTGAGGCTCTTTTCTTTCTCCCCATGATTCACACATTCTTTTCTAAACAGTACACAAATTTTATCAAGAAGGCTACACAGCATGTTCTACTATTGTATAGTGTATTGTATGCTCTCTTACCACCAAGACATAGGTTGACTGTGAAGACAAGAAGGAGTTGGGATGTGGTTCTGAGTCCTTGAGAAAAGCTGCAGCTCTCTGGTACTTATGAAGAATAGGAAGAAGGCACATAAATAATTTCTTCTGGCTGTGTTTTAGAAGGAAACTGCTAGACTTCATTAGTTCTTTGGAAATATAGTTACTAAAATAATTATCAGTTTCTGTACATAATTGTTAGTGTCACTTAGATGTAAAATATAATTTCAGCTCTAAAAACCATTAGAGAGGGTTGCTACTCAACCATTCAAGTGTTAATATACTTAGAAATCTTTTCTCCTACTAGCAATGGACAGTAAAGAAAACATAAGGCAACTTTAAGAGTAAAGTTATGGTGTCTGTATCCTTCTTGCACAGCTGCACAACGGTGTAAAAGATTCTTAACAGAAGCCTAAGTGAGCAGAGCAGCCCAGCTTGGTTCAGTCTCTTAAACAGAACTGTAATACTCAAAACTTGCATATAATGTGGCCCTGCATGAATCAGGATAGGTGTTCTTTGTGCTACTGAACATCTCAAAAAGCACTCAAAATTGCTTCCTGCAGGTAGCTGAATGTACTTTTATATTTTTCCTTTAATGAACCAGGTATGTCCCTCCTACACTGTGACAGAATCTAATGGCACAGAGCTATCTTAGCATCACTTTTTCTTTTCTGTCAAAGGAAGTGTATCCCAAAGTCAGGAGACATAATGAGGGGTTAAGCCAACACCAGTTGATCTTGTCAGGCAGCAAATTTCCATTCATGTTGTAGTTCAAACATGTCTGATTCAAACCTAGGCATATGGGGAGAGTTTGCTACCATGTTGCAGCTTGTTGTTTTGAAATTTAAACTGAGCATGGATACTTTTTTCTGCAGTGGTTTCTATGAGGGTTCTGGTTAAAATGTCTAAAGAAATCTAGAAATTGTACTCACACATTTTCACTGATAACAAACAGGAAAAATAAAGAAAATAAGAAAGAAATAGACACTACAATTGCAGCTGTGAAATTACTGAGTTGTTTAATATGACACAAGACACTAGATATGCAAGATGTCACTGATTAACTATTACTTAACTATTACTAGACTCAAAGGTCTCTACTGGAATGGTTATATGCTTCAGGTTGAAATACAATAATTTTTTATATCCAATTGATGTTACACTATAATGTTTTGTTGGCTTTTGCTTGTTTGTAATTTTTTTTTTTTTTTAATTTTAAAGCAAACAGGAATAGCTTTTGAGACAACCTACTATAATTATACCGTTTTTTAAAAAAACTCGTACTCTACATATGCTAATCCTTAGTGTAAAATATTACTGCCTTTGTGCCCAGGAATATTGTCTCATGTGTTAGTGGTGAATGTGTGTGTTAATTACTTCTTTATTTGGTAGGAATGCCTGGACCTGAAAGTACATTAATCACAGAGTAGCTGAGATACTACAAAACATGTTATCCTTCTTGTTTACAGTTTTGCACAACAGTAGATATGGATAGATAATACAGTGAAAAGATATAGCCCTAGAGGACAGGGGGACCCAAGACTGTTGGTTGATATTCAAGGATCACCTACTACAAGCTCAGGAGTGTTGCATCCCAACTAGAAGGAAGTGCAGCAGGAGTGACAGGAGACATCCTTGGATGGATAAGGAGCTGCTGAGGAAACTTCGAAGGAAAAAAGAGGCTTATGAAAAGTGGAAGCAATAACAGGAGGCCTGGGAAGAATACAGGGATGTTGTCTGGGAAACTAGGGACCAGGTTAGGAAAGCTAAGGCCCAGTTAGAATTAAAATTGGCTAGGGATGTGAAAGATAACAGGAAGGGATTCTATAGGTACATTGCAAATAACAGACTAAGGACAATGTGAGACCTCTCCGGAAGCTATCAGGAGAACTGGCTACCCTGGATTTGGAGAAGGTTGACGCTCTTTGACTTCTTTGCCATGGTCTTCACTGGCAAAGGCTCTGACTGCACCACCCAAATCTTGGAAGGCAGACAAAGAGACTGTGAGAATGAAGACTTTGAGCCCACTGTAGGAGAGGATCTGGTTTGAGACCATTTTAAGAACCTGAACTTGCACAAGTCCATGGGACCTGATGAAATCCGTCTGCGGGTCCTGAAGGAGCTGGCGAATGAAGTTGCTAAGCCACTGGCCGTCATATTTGAAAAATCATCGCAGTCAGGTGAAGTTCCCGATGACTGGAAAAAGGGAAATATAACCCCCATTTTCAAGAAGGGGAAAATGGAAGACCCGGGGAATTACAGACCAGTCAGTTTCACCTCTGTGCCTGGCAAAATCTTGGAGCAGATTCTCCTGGAAGGCATGCTAAGGCACATGAAAAACAACAAGGTGCTTGGTGACAGCCAGCATGGCTTCACTAAGGGGAAATCCTGCCTGACCAATTTGGTGGCCTTCTATGAAGGGGCTATGGAACTGATGGACAAGAGTAAAGCAGCTGATGTCATCTACCTGGACTTGTGCAAAGCATTTGACACTGTCCCACACGACATCCCTGTCTCTAAATTCAAGAAACATCAATTTGATAGGTGGACCACTTTGTGGATAAAGAACTGGCTGTACGGCCGCATGGAAAGTGTTGTAGTCAGTGGCTCTAGGTCTGGCTGGAGACTGGTAACGAGTGGTGTCCCTCAGGGATTAGTGTTTGGACCGGTCTTATTCAACATCTTCGTCGCTGACATGGACAGTGGGATTTAGTGCGCCCTCAGCAGGTTTACCGATGACACCAAGCTGTGTGGTTCAGTTGATACGCTGGAGGGAAGGGATGCCATCCAGAGGGACCCTGACACGCTTGTGAGGTGGGCTGATGCCAGCCTCATGAAGTTTAACCATGCCAAGTGCAAGGTCCTTCACCTGGGTCAGAGCAATCCCAGGCACAGCTACAGACTGGGTAAAGAAGAGATTCAGAGCGGCCCTGTGGAAAAGGACTTGGGGGTGTTGGTCGATGAGAAAATGAACATGATCCGCTTTCAGTGTGTGCTCGCAGCCCAGAAAGCCAACCGTATCCTGGGCTGCCTCAAAAGGAGCATGAGCAGCATGTCGAAGGAGGTGATCCTGCCCCTCTACTCAGCTCTCGTGAGACCTCACTTGGAATATTGCATACAGTTCTGGTGTCCTCAACATGAAAAGGACATGGAACTGTTGGAACAAGTGCAGAGGAGGGCCAGGAGGATGATCAGGGGACTGGAGCACCTCCCTGTGGGGAATGTTACACCAGAAGCTGCTCCATCAGAGCCGAGCGAGAGCACGAAGTTCCTGACCCTCATCAGCTGCAAACCGTGGGAGTCAAGAGGAATCGCAGTTAAAACACCGAGATAATCTCTAAGAACTGTAGATATTGAAACAAAGAAGTTACTGAAGACAAAGATATAATGTTGTACCTGGGACTTTCCCAGGTGCTACTGAAAGTCTCCAATGTGGACTAAGGGGACAAAAAAAGAATGCCTGTTCAAGGAAAATGGAAAGTAACAATGTAGCAGAAAGTGGTAACAGAAAAATGTGCTTATCCACCTGGGAGCAAATAAGTTGTTCAAGCAAAGGTGCGTGAACAATAATGTGATTGGTTGGGAAAAACTTATGCTTTTGCAGGAAGTACCGAAAAGAAACTGATACTAACAATTACTAACCGCTAAGCAGGGGTCTATAAAAAGCCTGTAAGATCACTCAATAAACGATTTTGGTTGCACCACAACTGGAGTCAGTGCCTCCATTCCCACACCTCCTGTGTGAAGATAGGCTGAGGAAGTTGGGGCTGTTCAGCCTGGAGAAGAGAAGGCTGTGTGGAGACCTCATAGCAGCCTTCCAGTATCTGAAGGCGGCCTACAGGGATGCTGGGGAGGGACTATTCATTAAGTACTGTAGTGACAGGACAAGGGATAATGGGTTAAAACTTAGGGGAAGTTTAGATTGGATATAAGGAAGACGTTCTTTCCTGTTAGGGTGGTGATGTACTGGAATGGGTTGCCCAAGGAAGTTGTGAATGCTCTATCTGTGGTGGTGTTCAAGGCCAGGTTGGACAGAGCCTTGGGTGACATGGTTTAGTGTGAGGCATCCCTGCCCATGGCAGGGGGTTGGAACTAGGTGATCTTAAGCTCCTTTCCAACCCTAACTATTCTATGATTCTATGCTAAGATATCAGGATGAATTTAGAAAGCAATATCTGTCACTGTCACATGTGAAAAATTCCTTATAGAGGTTCCTTTAATGTTTCTTGTTAAAGAAAATTCAGACAAGAATCAGTGTTTTTTCTCATTCTTAAATATTTGTATATATATATATACACACACACAACTATAGATGTGTTTCCTATGTATATACATATTGATAGGTAAGCATCAGACATGCATGCAAAAAAATACACACACATACGGTCTTTTTGTATGCTATTATTATATCTGAACTACTGCTTCTGCCTTTTGTATCTTTCTTATCAAAACACAACATGGAGTGCAAGTATCCTTCGGCTTTAGTAAAGCACTCAAAATGTGATCCTACTAGCGGTGATGTAGTTGCTTATTTGCAAATAAGAAAAAAGCTGTCCCTTTTGACATTAGCTGCTGTTTCCCTAACACATTTGGAAAAGCAGATCTCCCTGTGACAATTGTACTTCAGCTTAATTAGGCAAAATTGTCACTGAGCCCGGAAGAGGCATCCGGCATCATTTATGTAGAGTCAGGAGATTTAAAAGGATGCTCAACATGATTATTTCTTCACTCCTTACACATTCATATACTGCCTTCCTACTCAGGTCTAGTTTAAATAAAAGTGTGATCCAAACAAGATAACAGGGTCACAAAAGTGCACAGAATTCCAAATTTTGGAGCACTATGATATATTTGAAAGGGCCTCAATAACTAAATTTGACAAATGCCTGCAGCCTCTTTATCTGCCCTTTCTTCAATAGTTGCCACTTTTTTTTTTTTTTTCTCCTCTTTTACTATTTCAAGATGTGACATTTCCTTTGGTCATTTCTCATACATTTTTATGTTTTATTTTGGTGCAAAATTAGAAACCTTATAGCTGTAAGATAAAATAATGAACCTTTACATTAGAAAAAATCTTTATAGATTTTCTAAAATAAACAATTATACTGTATGTGTTACATACATATTATATAGTACATCATTGCATCAGATAATGCTTTCACTGTCACTTGTTTGATATCTAGATGACATATCTGCCCAAATTTTTATTGTATTGCTTTACATTAACTACTAACTATTTATAAATATACTATGCTTAGAGTATTTCCTGTCTGTTTTTTATATTTATGTACTATGTATATGAAAAATTCCACTGATGCAGACAAGCAACACACCTTTTTAAGAGGACAAGAAATTCATGAGTAATAAGCATTTGATGAAATGGAAAAGGAAAGTTTGTGCCTACCTACATGAGGAAAACAGAGCCTGGCAATCACTGTGCCCATGTTCTAGGTCAGAAATTACTTTACTCCAGTACAGAAGCAGTATAATTCCTACTTAGGCAGCATTTGCCTGGGCTTCCTCTGAAGTTTATAGATTTTTATGACTTGTAGATTGGTGTCAATTCCTGGGAGTTTGATTTAGAACCAAGACAGAAGAAAAATTACTTTCTGAATCCATTCACAGAAACACATCCTCGGTCAGCCAAAAGCTTTGCATGTTTCCTAGTGGAATTCCAAACATTAAACTTGTTGTCTTGGTAATGCCTGAAAAGGATAAGGCGTTTAAAAAAAAAAAAAAAAAACATATAAAGAAAGTTTGCCTTGCATGAAGGGTCCTAGAACTAACCAACAGAGATGTATTAAAACCTAAGTGTTAAGAGCAGAAACATTGCAATAAGGTTGCAAGCAATTGTCTCTATGCATGTTACAGCAGCATCCACAATCTTTCCTCAAAATAAATCCCTTTACAGTTTCACTAAGTGGCTACCTGCAGATCATGCTTTTCATCTGCGTCCATAGCCAAATCAGAGAAACAATGCCACTGGCCAGTTTTTACATAATGTTTTGGCTATTAGAGCATTCATTTAAAATATAGATTTTCTAGTGTAATGGAATTAAAATATACATATTTTACTTCTCTAGGAAGAGCAAATCACCAGTCACAGACTATTTTACATGATAGAGCCCTTTATATGATAGAGTCCTTCCTATCTCCTGTTAACTGTAGGCTGTGCACCAGAAATAACTCAAGATGTAATGAGTCCCAAAAAACATTCCAGAAGAAATGTGTTCTAAGGTTTAATGATTAAAACATTCAAAGGAGGGTAGAATTCGTCATTCTTCCAAATGGCTTGCATTTCTCTGCATGTCACTTTTGTATTCTACATCGTGATTTTATTTAACACAGAAGTAATTAAACTGCTCAAAACAAAGCCAAAAAACCCTCAACAATAAAGGTGGGTCTTACATTCGGGATGGTGGTGCCCATTATAGGTCTCAATAAAATGTTTAAACAACTGTGAGAATGGAAACTCCCAAACCCAAAATCCGAACACCTTTGACCAACATTTTAAAATGTTTGGTCACCCTCAAAGTAAAGCTTTTCTATAGGTTCCCTCTTGTTCTTTCATTGGACACCACTGAGAAGTCTGACTCCACCTTCTTTGCTGACCCCTAATCAGACATTCACACAGATGGCTAAATTGTCACTGCCACTGTCACTGTTGCTGTCCTTCCTCAGCCCCCATCTTCTTGAGGCTAGTTCAGATGCACATCTTAGACAATTCTTTTTTGCATCACACACAGTATTTATTTATGAAACTGTTTTTGTTGCCTCAAAACTTAACATTGCATGTCTCTACTGAAGACTAAATAGAAGAATGGCAAGTTAAAAGAAAAATCCTCTTCCAGTATTCACTGATAAAATTATGTTCTATAAATGCATTCATATCACATACTTAGGAGTCATTTGGCAGTTTTATTTCCCTCATGAAAAGGAAGAGCAACAGACTGTGATTGAACAAAATTGCCTTTGTTTGCAAAGTAAAGTCTTCTTCCTATTCTTGTGTGTCCACATGAACTACTGCTCTGCTTTCAAAACCTTTTGATATTTGAGTAAACGTTTCTATATTTTTAACTTTCGGTGGTGAAATCAATGCAGTCTATTTGTCCACCTCAATTTGAGAAGCTCAGTAATCCTTCAAACTAAGCCCAGTGAAATTGCTCCTGTGTTTTAGTAATGCATTAAAAAAGAGAGAGAGAAAAAAAAAATAATTCAGTTTGCTCAAATCCTATTGGGGTTGTACAGTGAAGCTGGGCAAACGCTGCAAAAAGCATTGGCAGAAATATCAAGTACATAAAAACTCAGTCACAAACTAGACATCAGTCATTCCAATTTCATCACTAGATATGAAATTATTTCACATTATTGCCATTGATTGGAGGAATAAAATGTTTTCTACATTTAATTTTGCATTTATACAAAACATGAAATTTATAGTATATTGTCCTGGGTTGAGCAGCAGCAGTCATTTTTCTCCTTCTTAGGAGCTAGTACAGTGCAGAGGAGGAAGAGCTGCACCCAGGGAAAGAGAAGCAGGTGGTGGGAGAGCCGGCAAGCACGGCAGCTGCACCAGCCCCAGGGACAAGCACAGCAGCGTCATTGGAGAGTTCTGAAGGGTTCGAATGGCCTTTGGGTACCCTTGGGACCTGCCTGCTGGTTGTGATGGGGATCAGCATGTTGGCACACACACAGAGGGTATTCTACCCACGGCCATTTTGTCTGATCTCAGAAGTTAAGCAGAGTCAGGTTTGCTTCTTGTCTGGGGTTAGACAACAATATGGGAGGACCAAGAGATCTTCCCCAAGGCTGGACAGCCATGAGTGGCAGGGTGTGGGGGGCAGTATGAGTGAGTATCTGGTCCACTGGGCCCCTCCAGTGCTTTGGAAGCATCGGAGATGGAAGGCAGCTGTATGGAGTCCCCAGCAACAAGCTGCAGAAACTGCTGAGGAGGACAGTGAATTATTTTGAGCCTGGTGGGCCCATGACACTTCAGGCCATCAGGGCAGAGATGCAACATAGAGATGGACTCATGATCGAGGGGTGGACTTAGCAATGGACACTATTGCCCAGGTTATTCATGAGTGTGAACACTGCACACAGCCTCTCCTGCTCTGAGAGACTGTAACAGGAGATGGAGCCTGACATCATGGACCAGATGGACTCAGCAGCTTTATAGGTCCATCCACTAAGAAATGATCTTTTTCTCTGTGTATATGTAGATGTATATATATATATATATGTAAGAGTGATGGCATATTGAAGATGTGGGATCTGAGCATGACGTGAATGGTATGGAATAAGGGGTGGATAATGTCCTGGGTTGAGCAGCAGCAGTCATTTTTCTCCTTCTTAGGAGCTAGTACAGTGCTGTGTTTTGATCTTTTGGCCTTGGAACAGTGGTGATAACGCCGATGTTTTCAGTTGCTGCTCGAATGTTTGGTCTGGCCAAGGACTTTCTGAGCCTCATGCTCTGCCAGGGAGGAGGGGAGGCCGGGAGGAAGCAGAGACAGGACACCTGACCCAAACTAGCCAAAGAGGTATTCCATACCACAGCACGTCATGCCCAGGATGTAACTTGGAGTGACCCGGAAGGGGTAGAGGGACTGCAGGGTTGGAGGAGGTATCGGTCGGTGCTTGGCTGGGGGGAGTGGGGTGAGTTACTGGTCGGCTGGTGTTGAGGTATTGTAGTCTTTCCTCTTGTTATTTCCTTTAGCACCATTATTATTGGTGTTAGCAGTAGTGGTTTGTGTTATACCTTAGTTACTGGGCTGTTCTTATCTCAAGCCGTGGGAGTTGTATTCTTTTTGATTCTCCTCTCCGTCCCTCCAGGAGCAGGGGGAGGGCAAGAAGGGGGGGAGTGAGCAAAAGAGGTTTGTAGTTGGGTTTAAACCACGACATATATATTGACTCTCTTTACATAAGACTATGTATGAATTTTTAAAAGAAAAAGCAGTATGATGAAATAGTATGGGGTAAGGAAGCAGACAGCCAGTCTCAAAATTTGATATATGAGAAATTCAGGACTGAAAATTCCCCAAACAGGACAATTATCTTCAGCTAAGCAGTTGATACAGACAGTAACAGTTATTAATCTATGTCATGAAAAGAATGAAAATATTGAGAACAAGTCAAGAAGTGTTAGAATTCCTATGGAGTCTAACTTCACTGTAAAGTACGCTAAAATTTTGTATTCAGGCTATTATTCCCTCTTAACATAAACTGTTAGTCTGCAGTATTGTAACATGCAGTATTGTAACATATAGTATCCATGAAGCAATATTGCCAAAAACCTCAGAGGGGTTATGCCCACCTCTAAATGGGCTGAGGAGGATTGCCCCAGTTTTTCATTTCCTTCCCGTGTGAGTTTGCCATATACTTCCTCTTGTTTCAAACGGATTCTTTAGCATCAGAGTCAAATCCCCTCATGTTGCCCGTAATTCTGGGACTAGAAGTTCTAGTTCAGGTCAAGGTGGGGTGTCAAACATTCAAAGAGTGCCTGTTGCTGCTAAGTCATATTTTGAAGGCAATATTCTACTGCAGTGTGATATACTAGGCAAAAAACTCTTCAAATATTGTTCCGTAATAAGGAAATGTAACTATAGTTTGTTTTTCCCAAATGAATGTTACTTTTAGTGGAACTGCCTGGAAACTCTACAAGGCAGATATTCTTTGAAACTAACTTTTCATGAAAATGAATCTGCTTCAACTGAATTTTCCTGTCTCCACAAATAATTTGAGCATTAAAAAGCAAAAGTCCCTCCTTTGTCAATTGAGAAACATGGCTAACTTTTCTTGCTCCCAGCACCTTCCCCAGGTGTCGTGGTTTAAACCCAACCACAAACCTCTTTTACTCACTCCCCCCCTTCTTGCCCTCCCCCTGCTTCTGGAGGGACGGAGAGGAGAATCAAAAAGAATGCAACTCCCACAGGTTGAGATAAGAACAGTTTAGTAACTAAGGTATAACACAAACCACCACTGCTACCACCAATAATAATAGTGCTAAAGGAAATAACAAGAGGAAAGAATACAACACCTCAACACCAGCCGACCAATAACTCACCCCACTCCCCCCAGCCAAGCACCGACCGATACCTCCTCCAACCCTGCAGTCCCTCTACCCCTTCCGGGTCACTCCAAGTTACATCCTGGGCATGACGTGCTGTGGTATGGAATACCTCTTTGGCTAGTTTGGGTCAGGTGTCCTGTCTCTGCTTTCTCCCGGCCTCCCCTCCTCCCTGGCAGAGCATGAGGCTCAGAAAGTCCTTGGCCAGACCAAACATTCGAGCAGCAACTGAAAACATCGGCGTTATCACCACTGTTCCAAGGCCAAAAGATCAAAACACAGCACTGTATTAGCTACTAAGAAGGAGAAAAATGACTGCTGCTGCTCAACCCAGGACACCAGGCTGCCAGACTACAGTTACCGCAGTTTGTATTGCTCCTTCAGATGCCAAAAATATCTTTGCTCCAAAGTGCTAGTCAAGCTATGGTTAGGTCAGCATTCTGGCAACTTAATTTTTTCTTGCAATTTTGACTTAATGCGTTATTCACCAGCTCCCATTTATATAACTCGTGTAATGCTGTTACTCAAAAAGTGGCTGAGTACATTTCAGCAGGACGAACAGGGCCTCAAAGTGAATTATGGTCTCACTAACGACAGCAACATATAAATCCAGGATAGACAGCTCTGACTGAAGAGGTAATTCAAACCTCTCCCCAATATATTTCTATGATTCTATGATTCTATTTTTCAAAAGAACTGTGAATTTACTGTCAATAAACCACTTATGTTCTTGTGCTTTATTATTTTAAAGTTGAGTAACAAATTGGTTCTCAGCAAGGTCTTTCCTCTGAGAAAAATATTTTATTCTAGGAAAATTGCTGTTGCTAGGGGTTCCCTGTGGGAATCGCCAGGAGACGAGCTCATCAGATGATGACCGACTAGTCTTGTTTATTGCTAAGCAGATGGACACTTATATACTTTGCATACAGAGATCATTGGCTCATAGCTTTTACATGTTACAAGATCATTGGTTTATAGCTTCTACATTTTTGCAGCTACACCATGCACCACCACCCCCCCCCCCCCCCCCCCCATCCCCCATCCTCCTTCTCATGCACTTATCACTTAGTGGCCTTGGCTGTGATTGGTCATAGTTTGTTGCTGTTTGCCGGTGTCCTTCATTTCCTCATTATCTGGCGTGAGAGGTTTGCACCATGTTCTACACAGATGTCTTGTTTCAGCTCGTTGATGGGAGCGTGACCTTTTGACCTTTTTCGACAAGCCAATCCTCCACAGTTCCCTGTCAAAAGCCATGGTCATCTGCCCTGAATTATGAAGAAATGTCCCTGAAGGTGCAAAAATACAACTGAAGAAATTGGCAATCTGATTTTTCCCTCTTTAGGCGTGGATACATGTGAGTATCTTTACCATCAGATCAGTGAAGACAAAAGAAAAAAAACAGTAGTCTTTTATTTTCTTGGATGGTTCTGCTTTGCCAGCTGTCCCTATTCCAGGCCAGTCCAGTTTCTGGCTTGAATGTCATTTCAAACCTCAGCAGCTACTGATGAATATTTAATTTATTCTGCCAGTAAACTGCATTCTTCCTTTGTGCTCTTCTGATAGCCTCTTTTTTTAAGTTCCTTTCAATCTGTGTTGTGACCTCTGTATGGTTTGGTTAGGTTTTTTGCACACCTGAGCGAAAACTTCTGTGCATCTCCATGATATACAAGATCAGGGCCTGAAGGAATCAAGCATTTTCTTGCACTTCCATTGCTAACCGTATAGAAGATACAATCAAGTGTTGTTGAGATATTTTAGATGGAGTTTTTTATCACTGAACAATGAACAAATCTGTAGAAGTATCTAACTGGAACATAGTTCAGTAATTATTTTCAATGAGGAAATCTGAATTTATTATTTAAATATTTTTTGACTAATTTTATTCAGATATTTGTATTAAATAAACATAAAAATCAAAGTAAAATTAGTATTATGCATGTGCTATGCTGACAGTTATTCTGTCTTTTTATCATACTGTCCATATTTAATTTTCTCAGGAAATTTGTAATTCTTATTCCATGTCAAGGACTTTTTGTTTTCGTCTTTGGGGTTTGGGAGTTTTTTTGGGTTTTTTTTTTTTTTTGTTTGTGCCTGTGTGATTTTGTTGTTGTTGTTTTTAGTTTCATTTTTGTTTTTGGTTTTGTTTTTGAAATGTCAGTATTTCCTAAAGGGAAATTATAACCCCTCACATCCTTCTAAATTTACTAGCAAGTTATGGAAGCAGAAGAAGAGGGATGGATGAGTATTTTCATTTGTGAATGAGTTGTAAATATTCCAAAAGACAATAAAACTTATTTTTAGAATGTAGATAAAGGCCACTATAACATTGTTGGAATCTTAGTATTACTCTCTTCATAGTTGAAAGTAATTAAGACTGTATTTGAAAAGTATTTTCTTTCCAGTAGAGGGACAATCAGAGTTAAATACGAGTGAGTTAACCTAATTATCTACACGAAAATAAGCATCTATCAGATTTAAAAATAACCGTAAATGTCAGTGAATTAAAACATCTAAAGAATAGAATAGGTGCTTGGAAAGTTTATGACCTTAACAAATGAAGCAAATAAGGTAACAACAAGAGACACTCAGAGATTGCCTTGGGTTATAATGGAAGCAAAAGGTAAGATCTGTGAACTTTGCTGAAAACATTTCCATGAGAATGCCAAGTTATCAGCACTTTGTATTGTAAACAGATGGCCACATACACTGTAAAATGACCGTAGTTATATAAGTGATATTGCAATGGTACACCTTTTTTTAAGTGAGAACTTTTTTTTTACACCAACATGATCATTAAACAGCAACAGGATGATTGCTTTAGGAAGATTCAAACGTTTACTTGAGCATTTAAGTCAGTAGAACAGTGCAGCCTGCTCCATTTATATGAGTAGGTGCTCCTTTAGATACAGTGCTATGTCTTCATTCCTTTCTTCCTTCTTGGAATACCTTCCTTCTTGGAGCAGCCTTTGTGTTCAAAAATTATGGCACTAGGAAAGAGTTTTCCTTCCGTTCATTGTACTAGGCAATTGCATTATCTTTTATGTCATCATGAACACAGCCCTTTCAGTGCTCATTAGAGTGAAATTCGATAGGTAAAGTCCAAACATCTTCATTCAGATCATGTAAGCTAGGATTTTGATTTTGTATAGCAAATCATTGTTTTTATATGAGAAGGCCTTTTCTCCCACTAATTGCTATGCAAAATCATTGCATGCAAAGTATTTTTCCATACCCAAGTGTGCTGAGATAAATACTTATGTGCCCTGGTATCTCAAGACAGTAGGGAACAAAGACCTTTGGATTTGTTCAGACCACTCAGGAGCCTGCTGTGAAGAAAGAAAGGAAAGAAAGGGAGAGAAAAGATCACTCCTTTGTATTGTGCCTTAATCAAGAATACTGTTTCCAGCTGTGCCTGATCAAATTGAGAGAAATACATGGCACTGTTTGTGAGCAGAATACACACATGCTACGAGACACAGTATAAGACATAATAGCTGCTGTCAGACATTCTCCCCTCTGCAGTGTATTATATTTTAAAATCAATTTTATCATACACAGATTTTGTTAGTGATGTCTTTTTTCTTTTTTTTTTTTTTTTTTTTGTTTAAACTGAATTCAACTGGTCATGTTTTAAACATCCATTAAACAGACAAGGCTTGCTTTCTGTCTCAGGGATGAAGCACAAAGATGACAGTCAGGAGACAATTATTTCTTTCCCTATCTCTGATGTCAAATGAGTATGTTACCTTGGAGTGATATAGGGTTAATGAAATGTACAATGTATATCAAAATCACTTTGTAAATCGATAGAAAGAACATGGATAACTCTGTCATAAATAATATAGTAAAAGAATTTACTTACTTTATAGAAAAGGGGGGATTGATACAGGGTTAATGAAATGTACAAAGGAAAAATACAGGGGATTGTATAAGAGAGTTAGAAGAATCCCTTGCTTAAACAAAAGTATTGTCTACTGTAAACACCTATCATGCTTACTACTGATAAAGGGAGGAGACAGAGGCCTGATTCTACTGATAAGCAACTATTGACAAGGAAATGCTAATGTCTGGGCCTATTGATAAGGGGGAGAAGCTGATGATTTATGGATGAGGTACCGACTAAACCCTAAAGTCATGCGCAAAGATTAAAAGGTGAAAAGTTTAAGAAGAGGAAGACTCATTTACTTCATCTTGAGGACCCCTGCCCACAGGAGGAAGACTCATTTACTTCATCTTGAGACCCCTGCCCATGACCAGAGGGGGCACTGCGCAGACGCAAAGGACCTTCTAGCTCATTATAATACGAAGCGGGGACAGATACTAAATATGTATAGGCGTAAGGGAATAAATGTAAAGGAAAAACGACCCTGGGTGTGCATACTTTGGAGGAACGATCCCCATGCACCTCAGCGCTGAATAAAGCATACCTACTTTACAACTTTAACGAGTTGTGGAGTCAATCCGCATATCAGGAGAATTCATCTTTTCTCTATGGCCTCAGTTTCTAACATAAAAAACAAAAAATACCAAAACCGAAACACGGCTGTAGGCAGGCATTTATGTGAGATATTGAAAAGAACATGAAAACACAACTAGGTTATATCACTGCCTCCTACAGTTTCCAGTGATGTACCATATTCAGCAAGACAAGATGGCTAAGCCTATTCTGAACAAGACGGAAATCTGTTTTTAATAATCCTCAGTTGTTTTTTGTGTTGTTTTTTTTTTGTTTGTTTGTTTGTTTTCTTATTCTGTGAATTCACACAGTTCATGCTTGAACTTACTCCTGTAAGTTTTCAACATCAACAGCATTCTGTGCCAAATGCATACACTAAATGAAGGCATTGTTTATGTACTACCTTTTTTTTTTTAATATATATTTTTTAATTCTTATAATATTAATCTCCTATGCATTTTCTTCATGACATACATGACTTTATATATCTTTACATAACCCACCCCCACTTGCCTGTTATCTGTAACCTATTCAATAGTCCTTTCTACATTTTGATATGTTTAAGAACTTTTGTCATACATCTCCAGAACTTTTCCAGTTCTAATATTTTCACCAGTAAGAATTGTACTCAATATTCAAATGTACATGTACCATGGATTTCTACAAAAAGGGCATAATGAAGTTTTCTATTTTGTTTCCTATTTCTTTCATAATACTCCATAAAATTACATTTTGTTTTCTTGACCGCTGCTGCACTGACCTGACATTTTCATAGAGTTATCTGTTATGACCAAGAGATCTTGTTTCTCAGTAACGATTGTTAGTTGTCAGCTCATCACTGTACACTCAAAGATTTTTCATTGCTTTTCACTAATCATGTTCAGTTCCAGTTGCGGCTGATCCATAATCTCTGAGAAGATACCAAGATTCTTCTACCCCAGCAACTTTCTTATTCTTGATGGGGGGTTTATTGTATTTATTATCCCCCCAATGACTTCTCTTGCACCCATTCCACGCTATATAAAATAGTCATTAGGAAAAGATTTGAATATTTAAGCCCCTCCATGTTACCCTGGGAAATACTAATTATTTGTACAAAATGAAATAGTTTCACGGGAAACAAGATGGACTGAAAAGAGGTTAATTTTCATAAAATTCCTCTATATTCAAGGGAAAGAAATTTGTGTAAAGGACTACCTGCAGTGCCCTAAATTTGTCTCCGCTGCCTATTAAGGACTCTTTTCTTCTTGTATAAACTCAACTCAGTGAACAGTGAACAGGGCATTCATCTGCACATTTACAGAGAAAATGCAAGGATTCCAGCAAGATTATTCATCATTAAAGGTAAATTCCCCTGTTACTGGGAAAGTCACCCTTTTAAGAAGAGTCTTGTTCTTTTTCTTGTTTGAACAATGAACTCTTTACTGAATACAAGAAAATATTTTTGATGAAAGTTATGGGATATTAAGTTAAAATGTACTATCACAAAGGAGTACTGAATAATAAGAAAGTAAATGAGCAGATAAGATTTCCCTTTCAACTCTTCTGGAGTTGAAAGGGAACTAAATAAGACACCATAACTGAAAAGGTAAAGGTTTGAGACAAAACAAGCTCAGGTTTTTTTGTAATTTTTAAGCTTACTTACAGCCACCAATGATGTGGAGAGCTTTGCAAAGGACTGGCTGTGTGGCAGAGGCCATGCAGATGGTGATACGCTGCACCTGGTGCAAATCTCAGATGGAAAAGTACAAGGGAGCAAGATGAGCGTGCCCTGGAGATAAACCGCGGCAGAAGCAGAACGATAATTAAGTTTGTGACCTTCAAGTTGCTTAATGTTTATCTTACTGACCAGACTCTATCCCTGATCCTATTTTGTATCCTGTTTTGCTGAATTCCTTTACTGTATCTTTAACCAATAATCTTGTAACATGTAAAAGCTATAAACCAATGATCTTGTAACATGCAAAAGCTATAAGCCAATAATCTCTCTGTAACCAAACTATAAACATGCAAGCAAGGTATATAAGTATCCATATGCTTAGCAATAAATGAGACTTCTAAAGCAAGTTATGCTCATGTCTCCCAGCTCTTTGCGACACAATGAGGAAAATGCAACATTAAATTTGAATTTTAGGTTTTCATTTCTGTGTTTTAGATTGGATTCACAATCAAGTCTTCGTAGTAAATACAACCCTGGCCCAAGGCGTTGGACACCTACCCCAGCCCTCAGCCTGGGATGATGGCCTGCAGGTAGTTGTAGCTCAGTGGACCCATGACCAGGCACATGGCTGCAGAATGGCAGGAGTTGTAGCTCTACCAAGACCAAGGTGAAAGCCTCAATGGGAATAATTTTCCCTGGTCAGGGTTTAGCACCATGGCACCTGAGCATCTCTCCCTGGGGTCACCACTGGGAAGGGGCCACTTTTTTGACTGCACTGGCTCTGAATTTGCCCAGAGCCCTGTCAGACAAATCTCCAGAAACCTCAAGGGGTTCTCTAGTGGCTCCCATGAAATCTTCTACTCGGAGGTCACTGTCATTGTGCTGGATATGGACTGTAATGTATACAAAATATTCTGAGATTATCCACATGATGAAGCTCATTAAAAGTCATGGGCAAGGACCAGCTAATTTCTAAGTAGTCATTGGGTGTTGACATGGTTTAGGCAGGGATTTATTTAAAACTGTTCAAGCTGAAGCATATCTTGGGTGCCTCATAAGCAGAACTTCAGGTGTGAGGGAACTCCTAATGTTGAAAATGTAAAAGATGAGAGATTTTGTCCGGCTTGGAACGAACCTTAGATGAGACAGAAGAGCTGTACTGTCATAACTGAGAAATGAAGTAATCAAAATCCACTTCAGTCATCTGAGGTGCCTCGTTCATCTTCTGGACCACAGTTCTTTGGATCCTGAATAAAAAAATGAGCTACGGTTAGTATTGCAGGCAACAACTTGTCTATGTGAACAGTCTCTTCCTACAATAATATTTTTATGTTTTGTGTCAAATCTGGATAAAACTCCAGAATGTTGGGAATAGGGGTCTTTCCCCTGAACACTTGCTCTTGAAATTTTGCATCTTTGCTTGATTTCCCCCATCAGCAAGGTTATGTTCTTTGTTATGTGATGACAGCTTTCATGGGCTTGAGAAAGAGATCTAGGTGTTATCACACTCAACAGCACAGCAGCTGGTGTTTGCTGTCAGGCAGGAGTGCTGTCAGGCTGAGAAGAGTACTGAGACGTGGTTGTTCAGCATCCTGGAGAAGTCAGTGCCTCTTTTGTTATGGGCAGTGTCCTCTTCTCATGACTGTATAAACAAAAAGAAGCTGGTTGCAATTGCTTTTCATGATAGTTCCAGTCTCAACAATTTAGACAGAAGTATCTTGCACAAATTCAGGCACATTAGATTTTATTACAAGTTAGAATAATCAACAACCTGCAGAAGAGCTGGATACTGGGATTTCTTTAAGAATCTTCACTACTAGCACTTTTATCCTGTTTGATTACACACTCACTCACTTGCTCCGCAAAAGTTCTATGCGCACTAGGTCTCAATTTCCCTTGTACACAGGGAGGTCCCTGCTGCCCAGGAAGGTTGGGCAGAAAGTCATGTCAGTTTGTGCTGCACAGCTTCTTGAATCTACCAGTTTCAGCCCCCAGGTCCTTGGGTATCCCTAGCATTCAACTCCACTCAGATCTTTGATCTCCAGGATCATGGCCCACTTTCAATTTATTTTCTCCAATCAGGACATTCTTTTCAACTTTGCAGATCATCTTTTTCTTTGCAAGATCATTTTTCTGTCTTTTGGCCACTATTTTTCTTTGCAGAAACCCAAACCCTGAGCTTTCCCACCTAAATAGTGTGCACTCACACACTTAGCTTCCTAATTGGTGATTCCTCTTATTGTCTCTCTATTAATTATAGGATTCAGATGTTTCACTTTTGTTCAACCCAAGTGTTATAAAAATTTACATCTAGTCCACACTGATTTCAGCTAGCAAAAAACAAGTTTCTCCTTGAAAATACAAAAGCTCAATTGCAGATATTTGCCTATAGACACACACACATACTGAATTATCTGCTGCCTGTTAGCATTTACAATTAAAACTGTTTTTATCAACTGCTACAGGTATAGACATCTTCATCTATACTGGTCATGGCAGCGTGCCTTTAAAGGCAGTAGAGGGGAAAAGACATTTTCAGGGTATCTCATCTGCTTTAAAAGTGCCATTTAAAGATAACACGGACTAAGATATTGAAATGCCAGTTGTCTTCATCTATAAAAATAAAGGAATCATTGGGGTCTGACCTCCAGCTTACCTGATCAGGTGGCTCTTACTTTTCACAGCTGATTACAATATAAAGATGCAAATATTACTCTGCCAATTTTTTGAAGCCAAAGGGCTGGAGTCTGAGCAGGTCTGATCAGGTGAACACAGTGCAGCATTGCAGATGCTGAGGATGCTGGTAAAGAGGGGAGCATTCTAGGTGGCTTAGGCTTCTTTACAGTCAGGCAATGGCTAAGAGAGATTGTTCTGGATACCAGTTTTACATTTGAGCATGTAAGATCCTTACTTAATTCCTCTTGGTCCTTAAGTCACCTTTCAGAACTGGCTTACCTGTCGTTTTAATACTGTGTTTTGTTGTGGTGTTGTTTTTCTCTGTTGTTCTTAGTTCTTTAATAAAAAAATGACAACAGAATTAAAACAAGAAAAAAGTGCTACCTTTCCTATTCTTTATAATCAAGCCCTGAACACATAACTGTTGTATTCATGCATATCTATTTTAAGTTGGAGATTGTTTTTTCTTCTATATTTTCACACTAGTACTGAAAGTGAATAATTTGTGTTACATTTTAAGTACGTAATGCAGCATAATGAAGTGGGGAGCTAAAATCCTTTTAGTGCAATAGGCTTATTCAAATAATTATGTCTATGCTTTTGGCAGGTAGTTTCATGTATAGAGATATAAGGAGACACACACTCCAGTACAGGTAATTTGTTATTCCGGTTGAAATTCATACTAGACATCAAAGTAGCTTAAAATCAGAGTGAACTTTCCTACTGGCTTTAGGGAACGGCATATGCATTTTTTTTTCCCCCTTTTCTTCTTTGGTTACTACTCAAATGTCTGTTTATTTAAAATTCAAGGTGCATTTACTATTCATTGCCAGAGGCATTGTAATCTTAATAGGTCATAATAGGCAATATATGTCATTCCATTTTATATGCACACAGGAATCTCATTACAGTACATAAAAATGAGATTAATGAGATTCTTTTTTTATGTCAAAGTTGATAACAGGTAGAACTGCTTATACCTATGACTTAAACATTAGAACATGTGTCACATAGAAGCCTTATGTGAGCCCATTAGTATAAGCAGTTGATGCTTATACTAAATAGGGGTCTCTAATAGGGACTAAATAGCAGTCCCAAGGGAACAGCTTAGTATTCTGTTTTCCTATGCCTGTCATAGCAAATTCACTTCAGCATATTTAATCAGGGATTTTGTACCGGAGATTTTATTTCCTGAATGTCTTTTGGATGGTATGGCTTTAGAATATAGAAAACAATAGAATATAGAAAACAGACTTAAAATGACAAAATGGTACTTATTCTAATGCTGTAAAATTATTTGGAAAAGAGGAATGAGAAAGTACAGTGGCATGCAATTTTTGTACTACAGAAATGTATTAATTTGCATGTGTTACTAACATAAGACACAGCCTCACTATCTTTGTAAATATAAAAACTCATTTATTGGAAGCAATGGATCAGTCCAGCTACCACTTTAGCACTGCTGGGGGAAAATGTGTACTGTAAGTCGGCAGAAGGGGGTCATGTGGAATGATAGTACTTCCTCCCCTGAGACTCTATTTATTTCAGATGCTTAATGCATGTGCACTTGTGAGTTTGAGAGATGATAGAATATTTGTTAATTTGAGAGCAGATGCTCCTGACATAGAGTGACATGTGCCAAGACAATGGCTTTAGCCTTTTTCTTACTTTTGTCTATGGTTTATTTTTTTTTTTTTGTGAATAGCCCATTTTGCAAGGAAGGGAACCCATGGTATTTGCTGTGTGTAGTAGAGGGTTCCTGAGAAGTGAGCACATGAGTACTGCGGCTTTTCAAAGTTTATAATGTAGCTGTATAAAGACAGATTTTATGTGCCTGGCAAAATACATGTTACTTTATAAATATGACCTCTCTGTCAAATTGTCCGGGCACCACCTCAAAAGAAGGTTCAAAGAAATGACCTCTGCACATATTTTAACATTGATAACACCACATTCCTCTGGAATTTATTGTTAAAGTGCTAAACATGTTGGCTAAAATGTTTCAGAAATGTACCCTGACTCAAGGTCTGAAAACCATTACTGTAAGCATTAAAAAAAATCTACACACCAGAGGCAACTTTATTTTGCCATTTTGCAGAATCTTCAGAGGGATGAGCCATGTTAGGTGTTCCAGAAAATATTTCTTCTAAAGCAGAAATTCTTCTTCCACTAAGCTATCCAACTCTAACTGTACACTACATCCACTCCTGTTTAAATATCTCAAGAGACAGTGTCTACTTATAGTCTAATCTATGTCACATTCTCACCTCTGCTTGTTATAGTAGTGTGCAGTGAAGAGAAATCCCATAAAGACCTCAAAATAATTATTAGTTCTTTCATGGGAGATAATAAATGAAATTTTCCCTAATTTACTATTGGGTATATTGGCGTAGTGAAAAGTGCATATTTCAAATGCAATTTTTAAAGGAAAAGAAGCTGGGAGAAGATTTTATGTTTATTTTTAAGAAGCTTGCATGATTCTGGAGGTAATGCATTTTTGACTGTTCATTATATTAGTTCTTTATAAAAAGCGGTTAAAACCCCCACAATTACTTCTGGTACTAGATAAATAATTATGTTCTCAAAGATTAAAAGCCTAGATATCTTCTTTTAACCAACGGAAAAGGCATTAATGGGAAAATAATTAGAAATTCATAACAAAAGGTAAAAATTATAGGGAGGAAAGAAAAATGCTTCTGGGGAAGCTTTTCAGAATTTTTTGGCTTACAGTTTTAAGAAATAAAAACTCTTCTGAAGTTCATTTCCCTGCAGGTACTGATAATTGTTTCACTGCTATATACTTCTGTGCAGAAATAGAAATACAGAATCAGTGTATTACAGTAAAGCAGATGCCAAACTCAATTACGTCCCCAGCTATGCCACTGTAACTGGCTTCAGCGCAGCACAAGTAGTCAAAATTGTGCTTGTGCAAATAAGACAATTTTGGCTCAATCGCTTCAAAGAAATAAATCCCAGAATCATAGAATAGTTAGGGCTGGAAAGGACCTTAAGATCATCTAGTTCCAACCACCCTGACATGGGCAGCGATACCTCACACTAAACCATGTCACACAAGGCTCTGTCCAACCCGGCGTTAAAAAACACCAGGGATGGGGCATTCACAACTTTGTTGGGCAACCTATTCCAGTGCTTCACCACCCTTACTGTAAAGAACTTCTCCCTCATACCGAATCTAAACTTTCCTTTTTAAGTTTTAACCCATTACCCCTTGTCCCGTCACTACAGTCCCAAACGCAGAGTCCATCTCCAGCATCCCTGTAGGCCCTCCTTCAGATACTGGAAGGCTGCCATAAGGTCTCCACACAGCCTTCTCCAGGCTGAACAGCCCCAACTTCCTCAGACTATCTTCATACGGGAGGTGCTCCAGTCCCCTGATCATCCTCGTGGCCCTCCTCTGCACTTGTTCCAACAGTTCCATGTCCTTTTTATATTGAGGACACCAGAACTGCACACAATACTCCAGGGGAGGTCTCACAAGAGCAGAGTAGAGGGGCAGGATCACCTCTTTTGACCTGCTGCTCATGCTCCTTTTGATGCAGCCCAGGATATGGTTGGCTTTCTGGGCTGCAAGAACACACTGCCGGCCCATGTTCATTTTCTCATTGACCAGCACCCCCAAGTCCTTCTGCGCAGGGTTGCTCTGAATCTCTTCTTTGCCCAGTCTGTAGCTGAGCCTGGCATTGCTCTGACCCAGGTGTAGGACATACGCTTGGCATGGTTAAACTTCATGAGGTTGGCATCAGCCCACCTCACAAGCGTGTCAAGGTCCCTTGGATGGCATCCCTTTCCTCCAGCGTATCAACCGAACAACACAGCTTGGTGTCATCGGCAAACCTGCTGAGGGCGCACTCAATCCCTCCGTCCATGTCAGCGACGAAGATGTTGAGTAAGACCGGTCCCAACACCAATCCCTGAGGGACACCACTCGTTACCGGTCTCCAGCCGGACATCGAGCCATTGACCACAACTCTTTGTGTGCGGCCATCCAGACAGTTCTTTATCCACAGAGTGGTCCGTCCATCAAATTGATGTCTCTCCAATTTAGAGAGAAGGATGTCGTGTGGACAGTGTCAAACGCTTTGCACAACTCCAGGTAGATGACATCAACTGCTTTACTTTTGTCCATCAGTTCCATAGCCCCTTCATAGAAGGCCACCAAATTGGTCAGGCAGGATTTCCCCTTAGTGAAGCCATGCTGGCTGTCACCAAGCACCTTGTTTTTCATGTGCCTTAGCATGCCATCCAGGAGAATGTGCTCCAAGATTTTACCAGGCACAGAGGTGAGTCTGACTGGTCTGTAATTCCCCGGGTCTTCCATTTTCCCCTTCTTGAAAAAGGGGCTATATTTCCCTTTTTCCAGTCGTCGGGAACTTCACCTGACTGCCATGATTTTTCAAATATGATGGCCAGTGGCTTAGCAACTTCATTCACCAGCTCCTTCAGGACCCGCGGATAGATTCCATCAGGTCCCATGGACTTGTGTGTGTTCAGATTTTGAAGATGGTCTCGAACCAGATCCTCTCCTACAGTGGGCCCAAGGTCTTCATTCTCACAGTCCCTGCATCTACCTTCTAAGACCTGGGTGGTGCAGTCAGAGCCTTTGCCAGTGAAGACCGAGGCAAAGAAGTTATTCAGAACCTCAGCCTTCTCCAAATCCTGTGTAGCCATCTCAACTTAGGGGGCCTACATTGTCCTTGGTCTGTTTGTTATTTGCTATGTACCTATAGAATTCCTTCCTGTTATCTTTCACATCCCTAGCCAAGTTTAATTCTAAATGAGCCTTAGCTTTCCTAACCTGGTCCCTAGCTTCCCAGACAACATACTTGTACTCTACCCAGGCCGCCTGTCCTTGCTTCCACTTTTTATAAGCCTCTTTTTTCCTTTGAATTTTCCTCAGCATCTCCTTATCCGTCCAAGGAGGTCTCCTGGCCCTCCTGCTGCACTTCCTTCTATTTGGGATGCAACACTCCTGAGTTGTAGCAGGTGATCGTTGAATATCAACCAACAGTCCTGGGCCCCCCTGCCCTCCAGGGCTATATCCCATGGAACCTTACTAAGCAGATTCCTGAAGAGGCCAAAGTCTGCTCTTTTGAAGTCCAGAGCAGTGAACTTGCTGCACGCTCTTCTCACTCTCCTGAGGATCTCAAATTCAACCATGTTGTGATTGCTGCATCCAAGGCTGCCCTGGAGAGTCACATTTCCAACAAGCCCTTCCCTGTTGGTGAGCATGAAGTCAAGCATGGCACCTCTCCTTGTCGGCTCCTCTATTACTTGCAGAAGGAAGTTGTCTTCCACACAATCGAGGAACCTCCTCGAATGATTCTGCCGGGCTGTACCGTCGTTCCAATAGATATCAGGGTGGTTTAAGTCCCCCATGAGAACAAGTGCCTGTGAGCATGAGGCTTTTCCTATCTGTCTGTAGAGTGCTTCATCCACAGGTTCTCCTTGATCAGGCAGTCTGTAACAGATCCCCACAGTAATGTCTCCCATAGCTGTTTTCCTTTTAACCCTGACCCACAAACTCTCTGTTAACTGCTCACCTCTCCCCAGACAGAGTTCCATACTCTCCAGCCCATCTTTAACGTAAAGGGCAACTACCCGTCCCCGCCTGCCAGGCCTATCTTTTCTAAAGAGCCTGTAACCTTCCATTCCAACACTCCAGCCATAGGAGCCATCCCACCTTGTTTCTGTGATGCCTATTATATCACACCCCCATAGATGTACACACATCTCTAATTCCTCTTGTTTGTTCCCCATGCTACTGGCGTTTGTATAGAGGCATCTGAGACGAGCTCCAATTGAAGCCGACTCGTTGGCTGGAGCAGCTGGAATATATCTACATTTCTCCGAGCATTTTTTATAGGTTCTGGCAACTGACTGGGTGTGTTGGGATGGAATGATGCCCCCCTCCCCCAACGCATCTAGTTTAAAGCCTCCTTGACCCGTCTGCCAAGCCTCCTACCAAAACCGCTCTTCCCCTTTATCATCAGACCAGCTCCACCAGCCCCCAGTAGACCTGGCCTACAAACTTCAGTCCCATGTTCAAGACACCCAAACCCCTGACTATGACACCATCCTTTTAACCATTTATTAACCTGGCTAATCCTCTTATCTTTTTTTAGGTCCTCCCCTGTATGCTGGAGAATTGGTGAAGACTGTCTGAGCTCCAGAGCCCCTAACCACCTCTCCCAGGGCTCTATAGTCTTTCTTTATGTTCTCCAGGCTCCTGCTATCTATGTCATTAGCACCCATGGCTCACTAGAAGTCGGTAATAGTCCATGGGACTTACTAGAACAGGCAGCCTCTCTGTAACATCCCTGATCTGTGCCCCAGGTAGGCAGCACACCTCTCTCAAGACCATGTCAGGCCAACAGACAGGTGTTTCTGTCCCTTTCAAAGTAGAGTCCCCTACTACTACTATCCGCCGCTTTTTCCTGGCAGCACCAGTAGAGATCTTTATCCACACATCAGCCAGCTGTTTCTGGTGCAGGCGTGTTTCCTCATTAGCCTCCTGCAGGGCAGCAAAGTGTTTCTGCGTAGGGACAACAGATTTAGGAGGAAGCCCCTTTCTTTTAGTTGTCCTTTTCCTCCTTTTTTTTTTTGTTACTAATTCCCAGCTTTACGGGTTAATGGCCTCCTTTACTTCATGAGCTAGAGCAGAAGCTTGAGGCCCCTGCATGGTTTGGGCCTGGAGCAAGCAGCCCTACTTCCTCTCAGCTACCCTGACATTTTGCAGCCTATTAATAGCATCCCGCAGCTCAGCCACCTGCTGCAGGAGGGCCTCCACCAGGGAGCACCGAGTGCAGCCCTGCCCATTGTGCTCCTTTCCCTCACAAGCCCAGTGCAGGCACCCTCTACACTCCGAGCTCTGCACTGCAGCCTCCCCTCTCATCTGCTCTGTCTGGGTGCCTACGCTGGCCACCGCCGGGGCAGCCAGAACAGAGCTCCCAGACCTGGCCCTGGTCATACCACAGGTGCTCACCATCGCGCTCTCCTGTCCACGCAAACTGCCTCACTGTGCTCCTGGTCGCTCACGCTCCCTGGGGCAGGTTTTTAACCACTCAGGGATGGTACCGCTCCTCCTGGCTTGCCCCCTGTGAGTCAGATGCTCGCGTCAGCTGCTCGCGTCAGCTGAGCTGCCGGCTCCTGGGCAGGTCCTGTCGAGGACTTGAAGCTCTGTAGCTTCAAGTAGCTCTGGCCACTCTGAGTTGAGGCTCCTGGACGTTGATCTCTCCCCAGCTCCGGTGTTGGAGGCGTCATCTCTCAAGCTATTCACTCCAGCAATTCGCTACTCACCTCATCAAAAATGAGACTAATAAAAGTAACATAATCTTTATAACTATCTAAAAAGACTTTTGTCTTCTGTTAATATACTTTCTCTACCACGATAGATACAATCCACCATCGTTTCATTGTCTGTCTTCCCCTGGTTTTTGAAGTTACAACATTGATCTGGAGGTCTATACTTCCACTCCTTCCTGAAAACTTTATATTGCCATCTTAAAGGAAATTTTCCCATTTTTATATCCATCCCTGGACATGACAATGAATGGTTTATCTTTTTTTAGTCTTTATATTAATGTTATTCATTTGAAATCAGTTCCAATTACATCAATTAGAATACTTTGCCTTAATTTAACTTTATGATGAATCACCAGAGCAAAAGGTTATTTTTTTCTTAAAAACTCAGTTTGAAATATTCTTCCTATTTTGATACCTGGTGTAGAGGGTTTCTAAACTTCACCAGGCTCTTTCTGGATGTACATTGATGTACAGCTCTTTGTGTCATCATGTTCACTGATGCTTTTAGACCTACATTTAATTTAGGAATAGCCAATACAGGTATCTCAGCATATGTCATGCAAAACAGATTAGTGATAGGAGGAACTGTACACACTTGGTGCCTTTTATTGTATCATACAAGATCAGACTCAAAGCATACACATTAGTGGTTAAAGGACTTGCCTTGATTGCTTTAAAGGCTCTACAAGGCTGAAGGTCAGTCTGAGCTCAGCCTGCGAAAGCTGTCTATTTTGATAGTGCCTACTACCAGGCCTTGCTTAGAAAGGTGTGTCAGACAGCTGTGTCTGACTGGCCACATTTCATTTGACACTTATTGCATGATAGTAGATGAGAGACATGAGCCTTTTGTAAGCATGTGCCTGCCTAAGGAAGATCTCATTATTTTTCTGTCAACCACCACCCGAGAGTGGCTTCTGTTTGCACATCATGGATTGGCTGAAATTCAGACTTTTTTGTGGTCCTGGTCCTTTGCTGAAAGTACAGCACTGAATCACATTGGTGTTCTGTCAAGTCCAGTCGTGGGAGCACAGAGCAGGGAAGTCACTGCAAGAAACAATGATGGAGCTTTTGCAACAGGAAATTAATATGTCAAGTTCTTCATAAATCCCAAGCTTTAAAGCTTTGGGGAGTCCTGATTATATGGGATTTGCAGCTATCATTATTGTTCTGGAGTGAATTCTTAAGAGAATATATTAATCTACACAAAAACTATTACATTCATATGTGGTGTTTCCCTCTGTTTCACCATTACTGTCAAGTGTACTTTAGATTTATATGTGTATAGTCTTTAATTGTATGTATTTCCTTCCATAAAGACATTGTGTCTTACCTCTTTTTCTGTGTCTTTCTCAGGCAATTTATTGCATCCTTGGTTGGTTCTTCCTTTTGCCCATAAGGAAAGAAATTTTAGATAAGAATACAGTAACAGAGACTAAGAAGACAGAGATATAATGTATAAAAATCACATTATAAGTTCATAGATTCTTTAAACCACCACATATGGAATAATCAGTTTTCCTTAAAAGGACTTTATTTTAAAGGACTGAGTATGCTTGACATTAAAAGATTTGACTCCCCATTATGAAATCAAAGCTATCTTTCATTAGTAATTATATCAATTTATATTAATTTTATTCGTTTTTATTATATATTGTATTGTTTAGCTTTTGAAAACTATTTTATTCTATGGCAGTAAGTGACGCATGTTCCTTTATATTGTGATGAAAAGCACTGGTTAAATAATTTCTATGTCTATTTGCCTTTCATTTTATCTTCTCATTTTTCTCAAGAAAGTTTAAAAATAAACCCTCTGTATAACCCTCTCTCCTTCAGCAATTTTACTTCTTAATCATGTGTGGGTTTTTTAAGCTAAACATTAAAAATCTCTTTAGTTTCTTGTCGTATAAAAATACATACATGTTTCCAGACCCAAGTGCTTTAGGTCCATGTTGCACTTTGGAAGGAGGTGAATCAAGTGAGGAATATGTCCTTTGCACTTGAGATCTCTGAATTTTACAGAGTGTGATTAACATGAGCCTTAAAACAGATGGCCATTAAACATCATGGATAAAGGCATGGAGGTCATCATGTGCTAATTTAATATATTTGCTGAATTAATAGCTTTTGCGGAGATGCAGTTTGTGGTGTAAGTAAAATCACCTAATTCATTAAGAGACCTGGTTTAAGATCATCTTATTTGGCTTAAATGTAACAATAATTTTATTCTCACTAGGATTTGTACCACAGAGGTGCCTAAGAACTAAGATAAAAATCTTAGAATCATAGAATCATAGAGTAGTTAGGGTTGGAAAGGACCTCAAGATCATCTAGTTCCAACCCCCCTGCCATGGGCAGGGACACCTCACACTCGACCATCCCACACAAGGTTCTGTCCAACCCCGCCATGAACACCACCAGGGATGGAACATTCACAACTTCCCTGGGCAGCCCTTTCCAGTGCGTCACCGCCCTCACAGTAAAGGACTTCTCCCTCATACCCAATCTAAACTTCCCCTGTTGCAGTTTTAACCTATTACGCCTTGTCCTGCCACTACAGTCCCTAATGAAGAGTCCATCCCCAGCATCCCTATAGGCCCCCTTCAGATACTGGAAGGCTGCTATGAGGTCGCCACGCAGCCTTCTCTTCTCCAGGCTGAACAGCATGAACTTTCTCAGCCTGTCTTCACGCGGGAGGTGCTCCAGTTCCCTGATCATCCTCGTGACCCTCCTCTGGACTTGTTCCAACAGTTCCATGTTTTTTTTATGTTGAGGACACCAGAACTGCACACAATACTCCAGGGGAGGTCTCACGAGAGCAGAGTAGAGGGGCAGGATCACCTCCTTCGACCTGCTGGTCACGCTCCTTTTGATGCAGCCCAGGATACGGTTGACTTTCTGGGCTGCGAGCGCACACTGCCGGCTCATGTTCATTTTCTCATTGACCAGCACCCCCAAGCCCTTCTGCGCAGGGCTGCTCTGAATCTCTTCTCTGGTGCTTACAGCTATTCAAACACAAAGTAATGGATTATCTGTATACTGAAGATCCTGTGTTTTAAGTAGATGATAAAGTGAAAAGAATATGCCATAAAACCCAGATAAGAAAATAATCTTGGTTTCAAAATGCCTTATTAATAAGGACTGATTTTCACACTTTATTGAGTTAACTACACTGGTATAGAAGATGTTACTGAAAACTCTTTGAAGCCCCGTAAAAGGTTTTGCCATTACATCTACATTTAATGGAGGTTTCACAAAATGTGGAGCAGCCCTCCAAAGGTTAGAGTGTGAGGATTCCTTCCCTAAGGAGGAAGGAGCAACAGAGACAGCATGCGATGAACTAATAGCACCCCCCATTATGGGATCCCTTGCACCACTGGAGGGGAGGAGGTAGTGTATTCAAGAGTGAAGTTAACCCACGAAGAAGAGAGATGGGAAGGAGTTCTTAAAATTTGGTTTTATTTCTCATTATCCTACTCAGATTTGATTGGTAATAAATTGAACTAATTTCCCAAGTCAAGTCTGTTTTCCCCATGTACTGTAATAGCTTTATTTCAAGTGCATCATGAAGTGGCGTATGTAAGATTGCTTTGTGTCTTTACTTTGATGTGTTTTTCCCCATATACACTATTTACATTTCAACTGGAACTCCCACTCATGCAATATTGTGACGTCAATTACAATTAAATCCTTCTACCAAGTCTTTATAGTCAGCCTTTGTTTTTAGAGATCTGAGCATTTTTGTATCATTGTCATATCTAAATACAGATTCACTAATTAAACTATTTCTACACTATTTATAAATATGTTGAATATCACAAATCTCACAGAAGGGTATGGTGGTATTTATGTCCTGCATTTGTCAACTGACAAATGCTATTCTAGATCTTTTATGTTATCTCTTTAAACACAATGATGGCAATTACTCCAAAAGTCTTATTTCCCAGCAGTTTATGTTATTATTAACATTAAATGAAATTGAAGGGGACAATCTGTAGATTAAGACACAGAAATTCGCAGAACTATATGACACGAGTGTGAAATCTTCCATTATAGTCAGTGAAGTGCAAATCCTACAGTTTGAAGGGCTTTTTGTTTTACCCTAAACTAGACATTTATGTATGGTTCCAAAATAATGGGATCTTTTTTTGTTTACAGTATCATTGTGTTCTTAAAAGAAATACAGGATTTTTTAAAAATAGCTCTTTCTATAAGACCGTTCTTGACTCTTATTATAAAGCTTCTTTTATTATTTTACATACTTTGTACTAATTTCCCTAATACAGAAAGCTAACTTCTTGGTCTGTAGTTTTCCAGATTCCACTAAGCCCACATTTCATTCTACCGATAATGAGTTTGATTAAATGATAGGTTATGGGATTAGTAATTCTACAGTTTCATTTCTTAGTCCTTTCTGAGCAAGTGCATGAATACTTGACAATTTCTTTCTATTCATCTTCCATATTGTTCTAAAATATGTTCTGGTGATATTGTTCTAAAATATGTTCTGGTGATGTTAGTCTGCAAGAGTTTCTTTAATTTACCTCATGTAAAGAGCAATTCCAGGAAGAACACCCTGTAGCTCCTTTGTGGTGAACACCAATGCAAAAAATGCTTTTAATTCTTATCTTTCTTGATCATTCCTATCACAACTTTCTCATCTATTGACCTTACAGACTTACTGGCAATCTTCCTGCTTCTGTTGTATTTAAAAAAGAGAGAAGGTTTTATTAGTGCTTTCCATGTCTTTTTAGCAAGCTGTTTTCCAAAACATTTATGGGCCCACCTTTTTATAATTTCATATTTATATTTCTATGAGCCAGTACTGTGCCCAGGTAGCCAAGAAGGCCAACAACATCCTGGCTTGTATCAGAGAGTGTGGCCAGCAGTTCTAGAGCAGTGATCATCCCCTTGTAGTAGGCGCTGGTGCAGCCACACCTCGAGCACAGTGTTCAGTTTAGGGCCCCTCACTACAAGACAAGACATTCAGGGAATGAAGCATCCAAAGAAGAGCAATAAAGATGGCAATAAAGATGAAGGGTCAGTAGAGCAAACCCTGTGAGGAACAGCTGAGGGAACTGAGATTGTTTACTGTTGAGAAAAGAAGGTTCAGGGGAGACCTTACTGCTCTCTACAACCACTGAAAGCACGTTGTAGTGAGGTGGGTGTCGGCCTCTTCTCTCAAGTGAGAAGTGATAGGACAAGAGGAAATGGACTCAAGCTGCATTAGGGGAGGTTTAGATTGGATATTAGCAAAAAGTTCATCACAGAAAGGGTTGTCAAGCACTGGAATAGGCTGCCCAGTGAAGTGATTGAGTCACCATACCTGGAGGCATAGCAGTTGGACTTGATGATCTTTTCCAGCCAAAATGATTCCATGATTCTACATTTAACATGCCAGAATTGCTATTATTGTTTTTTTTTCATTTTATATTATTTCTATTTTTTTTTTTAAAGGAAGTAGTTTTAATTATAACAATGTCTTTTAACTTGTCTTACAGTCAAAATGCCTTTTGGGGAGTTAGGGTAGTTGTCATTTTGAAGTCCATTTTAGTTAGTCATATTTATATATGCTGGGTAATGTAGTAATTTTGAAGAGTGTCCAGACTGATGGCAAGCTTTTTAATCTTTAACATCCTTTTTTTAAAGTATTATTCAGTTATTTTTCTCATTCATTGTAGATACTCTTTTTGAATTTAAGAATTACAGTGCTGGATTTTCTGAATTTGTTTTTTGCTTCTAAATACATTGAGGTGAGCAGACCTTCTCCCCTCTCATTAGTTGTTCCGTAATGAAATCTTTTATTATTTATGATTAATCTGTTCAGTAAGTCTCATTGTGAGATTACCACATCTCTATGGAAACACTGAAATTTCCTATTACCACTGTGCTTGCTGCTGTTGCAGTGTCTGCAATTTGCTTAGCACGTCAAAGACACGTGTAGGTACCTGTCAGTGAAGTTGTCCACTTGTTCTCTTCCTATCTATGTGTACAGTGTTTGTGTTACTTACTGATTCATTAAGGAATTTTCTTGTTAACCCTGTTTTACTGATATGTGACACTATGCAACTCAATGATCTAGTGAAATGTGTCAGTCTTCTACTGAAATGAAACACTGTGTCCTTGAAAAAGAATTCTGTATGATCCACATCCATTCTATGAGTCTCCTCCTTCTGTGTTTCTGATAATATCCTTTTTTTTTTTCTTTTTTTTTTTTTTTTTGTACTTCTGGCATCTTATGGATGAAAGAAATCATGTCATTTCCTGCTGTATTAGTTGAGTATCCAGAGGTTACATTTTCTGTGCTAAAGGATGAGTCATCACAGCTGGATCAGGAGGCATATTAACCATAGTTTCTGTTATGAAGATGACTGAAAAGACAAAACACTTGGAATCCAAAATAAATAGCTACACTCCAGTCTTTTTTTCTTATTCAGTCTGGAACATAGAGGAAGAGTCCACTGTTAGAACCAAGTTAAAGTAATCCAGAAATTTGGACTGAAACGTCAAAATGGCAATATAAAAATCTATATGGAGGAACCACTGTTTTTTGGTGGTGGCTGAAGACTAGGTATTAACGATTTTCATCTAGTCCCAGTCTTTCATTTCCATGCCTGAATGGTTAAACATTAAACCCCCCGCACCCAACCAACCAAAAGCCGTTCCTTCCCCTTCCAAACAAAATACCACAATTAAGCAAACAAACAAAAAGAAGAAGGAAAGGAAGAGAAAGAGAAAAATTACTGTTTAATTTCTTTTATCTATTCTGTCCTCATATGGGAAAGTTTCTCACATCCAACCAGCAAGCAGTATTTATCAGCTTAGCTTTAGAAACACAAGCTCAGCATTTCCCTGGACTTAGGAGCAAGATATTTCAAAGTAGTTGGCCTTCCATTTCCTAAATATAACTTTAATCTCCCCATTGTAACAACAGCTACAAGCCAGTTAGTAAATTTTATCATAATTTTCAGAAAAGTATCATAAATGCAGCTCTAAGATTAAAGTATCTTCTTGTGAATTTAAGGGATTTTTTGAACAGATCATAATTCAGTCGCATTGTTTAGTGTGGGGTGTCCCTGTCCATGGCGGGGGGTTTGGAACTAGATGATCTTAAGGTCCTTTCCAACCCTAACTATTCTATGATTCTATGATTCTATAATTCTTTATTTCTACTTTTGCATTTCACATATGTATGGTTACTAAATCCATAGCAAGCAGCATCTGTGGCCATAAAAATAAGGCAATTAAGAGAGGAAAGAAGAATGAATGTTGATATTCATGCACGTTTTGATTTTTAACCCATGAAATTCAAGACATTTTGTAGTCCTTTTATGTATAAAGTTGGAACAGTCTCAGGCACAGCTACAGGTTGAGCAGAGAAGAGATTCAGAGCAGCCCTGTGGAGAAGGACTTGGGGGTGTTGGTCGACGAGAAAATGAACATGAGCTGGCAGTGTGCGCTCGCAGCCCAGAAACCCAACCGTATCCTGGGCTGCATCAAAAGGAGCATGACCAGCAGGTCAAAGGAGGTGATCCTGCCCCTCTACTCTGCTCTCGTGAGACCTCCCCTGGAGTATTGTGTGCAGTTCTGGTGTCCTCAACATAAAAAAAACATGGAACTGTTGGAGCAAGTCCAGAAGAGGACCACGAGGATGATCAGGGGACTGGAGCACCTCCCGTATGAAGACAGGCTGAGAAAGTTCATGCTGTTCAGCCTGGAGAAGAGAAGGCTGCGTGGCGACCTCATAGCAGCCTTCCAGTATCTGAAGGGGGCCTATAGGGATGCTGGGGATGGACTCCTCATTAGGAGCTGTAGTGACAGGACAAGGGGTAACGGGTTCAAACTTAAACAGGGGAAGTTTAGGTTGGATATAAGGAGGAAGTTCTTTACTGTGAGGGTGGTGAGGCACTGGACAGAGCCTTGTGTGGGATGGTTTAGTGTGAGGTGTCGGGGTTGGAACTAGGTGATCTTAAGGTCCTTTCCAACCCTAACTATTCTATGATTCTATGATTCTATAAAGTACCATGCCCAAAAGAGAAAAATACCTTAGGGGTTCAGATACTTTGTCGACAATAGTCCTGAGTGGAATGGATTAAGATAGATAGCTTTATTTATAAGAAAGTATGGGTTTTTCTTTTAATGTATGGATGTACCATAGAATTAAACCTGGAAGTGTGTGTTAAATCTAGCTCATAAAATGAGATAATGGAATCACAATTTTATTTAAAGTGGAGGCATAGGTTATTACCTTGGCTGCCATTTGAGGACACCATAATAGAATCAGATTTGGTTTTAGTTACGGTATTCCTTGAGGCCAATGACTTTCAGCAACTGATGAAAAATAACCACAAAATGCAGCATTGTATTGTGCGGATATTCTGTGCCAGTACTGTAAATGCAACATGAAGTGGAAAATAAGTACCAGAAACTTTGATGTGTCCACGATAAGCATGTAGACCTTTCTGTATGAAAACTGGGATTGATTTGAGAGGGGAATTTTTACGACCATAAACAGCAATGTAAAGCAGAACAAACAGCAGGGATTTGATGGGCTATGAAAACTTATTCTGACTTAGGATCTGCCTGAAATTTCTGTCTTCTCATTTCAGTAAAATACAGCAAAACCAAATAAAAATAGAAATTTGCCTCCAATACCAGAGTGAGATATAGGCCTGCATTTTTAGATCTACAAGTGGTCATATATTAAGTAAGGTTGGTCCATGTGAGGCCTAAGAACTGCCTCAGGGTATTGCAAGGGTCAAACTGAAAAAGAACTCCATACATAATCGAGGAGTTTTGGTTAGGTTAATAGCAGCCTTTGCAGATGAAAAACTAGATTGTGGTTACTCATTGCCATCATAGCCTGACTTGAGAAATTGGGCAATATGCAGAAGGGATTAAAATAAGGAGAAGTAAACACTCTAGCAAATGCAACTACTTTTTTTACCATGATTCATAGTCAGATGAATTCTTCAGTTAGGTCAAATTAAGAGTTTAACAGTTTTACAAATATAAATGGTACCTCAAAAATCCATTAATCTTGCTAACATCCATCCTAGCACATTCATATGATGAGCTTAAAAGCAAATAGGTTTAGGTGCATCAACTTTCTAATGACTGTAAAATAATTTTAAGATTCTTATATTCAAGTGCTATCAATGAGTTCATAATTTTCTTAAGAAGTGTTTCAGGCTGTAGACATGTTGCAGGTCTTTCTGAGCCCCTACAGTTGTTATTAACTTCAGCTGCTGGTGTGTATGAACATGCTTCTGGAAAGAAGGCAAAGGCATAAACATCAGTGAATGGGAGGTGTTATTGTAGGTTATTCTGAAGTTTTGGGTATTATATCTTACAAGTGTCATGTGCATTTCCTTGACAAGAACACAGGTGAATGTATCCTTGTCTTCTCCATCATAAACACTGATTTAGGAGTGTTGTTTGGGCTTTTCCACAAGGCAACAGACAGGAATGCAGCATGCATGATAGAAACCAGGAATGGATATTTGCACAAAAAGAAGATAAATGCTAAACATCTTTTTGGCTAATTCTCAATTTACGGTATGATACAAAGCATAAAATAAATCTGTATCATATCTAAGCCCTAAATAAGCAGAAGGGAAGCTGAAGCTCTGTTATTTAATTAATTCAAGGATCACCTGCTACAAGCTCAGGAGTGCTACATCCCAACTAGAAGGAAGTGCGGCAGAAGGGCCAGGAGACCTCCTTGGATGGATAAGGAGCTGCTGAGGAAAATTCAAAGGAAAAAAGAGGCTTATAAAAAATGGAAGCAAGGGCAGGCAGCCTAGGTAGAGTACAGGGATGTTGCCCGGGAAGCTAGGGACCAGGTTAGGAAGGCTAAGGCCCAGTTAGAATTAAACCTAGCCAGGGATGTTAAGATAACAGGAAGGGATTCTACAGGTATGTAGCAAACAAAAAACAGACTAGAGACAAAATAAGCCCCCTGAGGAAGCTCTCAGGAGAAGTGGCTACACAGGATTTGGAGAAGGCTGAGGTTCTGAATGACTTCTTTGCCTCGGTCTTCACTGGCAAAGGCTCTGACTGCACCACCCAGGTCTTAGAAGGTAGACGCAAGGACTGTGAGAATGAAGACCTTGGGCCCACTGTACGAGAGGATCTGGTTTGAGACCATCTTCAAAATCTGAACGCGCACAAGTCCATGGGACCTGATGGAATCCATCCGGAGGTCCTGAAGGAGCTGGCAAATGAAGTTGCTAAGCCACTGGCCATCATAACTGAAAAATCATGGCAGTCAGGTGAAGTTCCTGACGACTGGAAAAAGGGAAATATAACCCCTTTTTCAAGAAGGGGAAAATGGAAGACCCGGGGAATTACAGACCAGTCAGTCTCACCTCTGTGCCTGGTAAAATCTTGGAGCACATTCTCCCGGAAGGCATGCTAAGGCACATGAAAAACAACAAGGTGCTTGGTGACAGCCAGCATGGCTTCATAAGGGGAAATCCTGCCTGACCAATTTGGTGGCCTTCTATGAAGGGGCTATGGAACTGATGGACAAGAGTAAAGCAGTTGATGTCATCTACCTGGACTTGTGCAAAACGTTTGACACTGTCCACACGACATCCTACTCTCTAAATTGGAGAGATATCAATTTGACGGATGGCCCACTCTGTGGATAAAGAACTGGCTGGATGGCCGCACACAAAGAGTTGTGGTCAATGGCTCGATGTCTGGCTGGAGACCAGTAACGAGTGGTGTCCCTCAGGGATCGGTGTTGGGACCGGTCTTGTTTAACATCTTCATTGATGACATGGACGGAGGGATTGAGTGCACCCTCAGCAAGTTAGCTGATGCCACCAAGCTGTGTGGTCCGGTTGATACGCTGGAGGGAAGAGATGCCATCCAGAGAGACCTTAACACGCTTGTGAGGTGGACTGATGCCAACCTTATGAAGTTCAACCACGACAAGTGCAAGGTCCTACACCTGGGTCAGAGCAATCCCAGGGACAGCTACAGACTGGGCAAAGAAGAGATTCAGAGCAGCCCTGCAGAGAAGGACTCGGGGGTGCTGGTCGATGAGAAAATGAACATGGGCCGGCAGTGTGTGCTCGCAGCCCAGAAAGCCAACTGTATCCTGGGCTGCATCAAAAGGAGTGTGACCAGCAGGTTGAAGGAGGTGATCCTGCCCCTCTACTCTGCTCTCGTGAGACCTCCCCTGGAGTATTGTGTGCAGTTCTGGTGTCCTCAATATAAAAAGGGCATGGAACTGCTGGAACAAGTACAGAGGAGGGCCACGAGGATGATCAGGGGACTGGAGCACCTCCCATACAAAGACAGGTTGAGAAAGTTCATGCTGTTCAGCCTGGAGAAGAGAAGGCTGCGTAGGGACCCAATAGCAGCCTTCCAGTATCTGAATGGGGCCTATAGGAATGCTGGGGAGGGACTCTTTGTCAGGGACTGTAGTGACAGGACAAGGGGTAACAGGTTAAAACTTAAACAAGGGAAGTTTAGATTGGATATATGGAGGAAATTCTTTCCTGTTAGGGTGCTGAGGCACTGGAATCGGTTGCCGAGGAAGGTTGTGAGTGCTCCATCCCTGGCGGTGTTCAAGGCCAGGTTGGATGATGCCTTGTGTGGGATGGTTTAGTGTGAGGTGTCCCTGCCCATGGCAGGGGGGTTGGAACTAGATGATCTTGAGGTCCTTTCCAACCCTAACTGTTCTACGATTCTATGATTCTATGAAATGTAACTTCTTAATTGAATGCAACTTTAATAATGTGGGACATTCAATCCTCCATACAATAACAATTCTAACTGTTATACTAAAAAGTAAATAGGAAAAAGGATGTACTTAGTACAGGCTATTGGTAATAAACTATCCTTACAAGCAATTTAGAATCCTTTAAAAATAAGTATTCAAAATTAAATACAGCCAAAAGATACTCATTTGGACTTTTTATAATCGTAATAATACTTCTTCCCCACACCTTTGGAAGATGGTCTGAGAAGCAAAATAGTATATTATGTATAGAGACCCCATATTTTCTTGGTGGTGTTGGGAGACATCAATCCCACCTCTATAGCCCCTATAGCATCTGCCATCAGGATATCTGTCAGGGAACACGGCTTTCTCCCAGGAAAGTAATTATAACAAAGCCAGAAATGTTTCCAGTCTGTGAAATAAATGCAGAATTCAACTCATTGCAATTAAAAAATACTACATGCAGGTCTACATGCCCCTCCATCTGAATAGTCTAATTAAATCTCAAGAGAAAATTAAAACATACCTACAGGTTCATGATCTTCTAATTTCAGATTAACTCTACATTAAATTAAATGCAGCTCTAACAATCTACACATAGTTGTTTTCTAGATTTTTCCTGAATGTTATAGAATCACAGAATGGGTTGGGTTGGAAGGACTTTAAAGATCATCCAGTTCCAACCCCCCTGCCGTGGGCAGAGACACATTCCACTAGACCAGGTTGCTCAAAGCTTCATTTAACCTGCCCTTGAACAATTCCAGGGATGGGGCAGACACAGCTTCTCTGGGCACTCTGTGCCAGTGTCTCACCCCCCTCATACTAAAGTACTAAAGACTTTCTTTCTAATATCTAATCTAAATCTACCCTCTTCTAGCTTAAAGCAATTTTCCCTTGTCCTGCCCCTGCATGCTCTTGTAAAAAGTCCCATGTAAGATTTCTTGTGGGCCTCCTTTAGGTGTTGGAAGACTGCTGCAAGGTCTCCCCAGAGCCTTCTCTTCTCCAGGCTGTATAACTCCAAATCTCTCAGCTTGTCTTCACAGTAGAGGTGCTCCAGCCCCTGATCATCTTTGTAGGCCTCCTCTAGACTAGGTCAACCAAGGCCAATTGCCTCGTGTTGGGGGCCCCAGAGCTGAATACAGAATTGCAGGTGGGGTCTCAGGAGAGCAGAGGAGGAGAATCACTTCCCTCAACCTGTTGGCCACGCTTGTTTTGATGCAGCCCAGGTCATGGTTAGCTTTTTGGGTTGCAAGCGCACACTGACGGCTCATATTGAGCTTCTTGTCAACCAACATCCCCAAGTTCTTCACCTCAGGGCTACTCTCAATCCATTTTCTGCACAACCTGTACTTGGGATTGCCCTGGTGCAGGTGCAGGACCTTGAACTTGGCCTTGTTGAACTTCATAAGGTTTGCAGACACCCACTTCTTGAGCCTTGCCAAGATTCCTCTGGATGGCATCGCTGTCTAGTGGGTTGACCATTCCACACAGGTTGGTGTCATCAGCAAACTTGCTGGGGATGCACTCAATCCCAATGTCCATGTCGCCTACAAAAATGTTAAACAATGCCAGTCCCAGTACTGGTCCCTGAGGAACACCGCTCTTCACTGATCTCCACTTGGACATCTATCTGTTGACAGCTCTTTGAGTGCAAATGTCTTAAAAACTTCTAAATAAAAATCAAGGTTTAATTATGGCCTGGGTTTTTGGGGGGGTTTCTTTGTTTGGTTGGTTGTTTTTTTTTGTTTTTGTTTTCATCTGTAATTTGTAATAGGAAACAAATCGAGATAGCAAGCAGATAATAATTATAGATACATAATAGCAAATAATAATAATAATAGAAAGCAGAAAATCTCATCTGAAATAGATTAAGTTAATATCAGACCTCTACTCAGCTGACATAGATGCTCCATTCTAGGTCTTCAAAACCATCTGGCCCAAAAAAACATCTGGGTTCATTCTCACAAACTGCCTCAGAAAATCAGAATTTTTGCTTAAAATCAATTTGGCACTCTCTAAAAAGAATATACTGTGATGACAGGAGCCAAGATCAAGTCATTGTTCTTCAGTTGTTCACAGGATTTATATATATTATTATAAACTATTCTGCAAATTATTCAGACACCATGCCTTCTTTTCCCTCTTTCACCCTCATGAAGACTGTTGCTTTTCGTTCCCTCTGTATTGCCTTTTGTGTCTTTCATTTGCAGGGATTTTACATAACACATTTTCATCAACTCTGATAGCTGAGCTGACAAGTACAAATCTTAGTTTTGATTTTATATGTCCAGCACCTTAGTGAATCTCTGCTATTGGGAGGTGGATTCTACTTCTGAGTGACAAGAAACTGTATATTTGATATTACAATACATACTAATTCACTCATATTCACTCCTAGCTAGTTTCTTGGCAAAATTTCCCATCGTAAACTTTTTGTCAGAAGCAACAGACTGGCCTAAGGCTTTTGGTAAATGACAGCAAATTGTATTCCCTATTGTATAGGCTTGTATAGGTAACTGTAGACAATTGGATTTGCTTGCGTGGTGTATGACTGGAAACGACAATAGCATTTTTCTAGCTGAAGCACAGTTCTGGATCAATCTTTAACTAAAACAAAAAGTCAGCACTTTCCCATGCAGATTACAACAAATGTAAAAGCCGGTTTAGTAGAGCTTTCATGTTACCATATTAAGGAGGCTTTACTCCCATGACTTTATAAGCCCAATTTTATATCAAATTTATTAAACAGGAAAGTTTCTGTAACATCAGTACACTATGGTCATAATTTTCTAGCTGCTATATTTATTGTGAAGACAAATTCAATGTACTGAAACAGCTTTCAGTTATAATTAGCTTGCTATTGTAGATCTATGAAATACTCATTCATTTTAATAGATTTTTACATTTTAATAAGTTTTTTCTACCTCTCTAAACCACTTAAAATTTTATCTTGCAGTAAATCAAACCATTATTTATCTGCTGCATATACAGATATTTTACTACCGTTTTTAATCTATAAATCAACAGAAATCAGCTACTCCATTCTGTACTCCATTTATTCCAGACCCTTGATACTGAAGTTTTACAGAATATTGGTATGTGAATTCTTTCACTAACCCTTTCTCTTTCTTCTCCCCTCCATCTGTTTATATATGGTATGCCAGTTTAAAGAAAAGATAATGCAATACTTTTGCAAATAGTTGCAATTTCCAAAAACTGCTGTCAAAAGAGGGAATTATTAACTATAATTTTTTAATGACCTAGAAGCTTAAATAGTTCTATACTTGCATGTGGAATGTGATGTTCTTCTGTGACTTACATCAGAACTAACCAGTAAATATTAAACAGAGAGTAGATTTCTGAAATCAAGGAAATTGATCTGTAATGCAAAGGAAAAAAATTGTAATTCAATGGGAAAAATGGAATCTGTAATGTAGATGAAACAACCTTTGCAGATCATAGATAGCAATCTGATTTGATTTGTCATGTTGCAATTTTTTGTTGGGTTTTTTTCTCACCCTTTCATTCAATTGCCATTCTATAACCTGTTTTGATTCTGAAGGGATTTTCCACATTCTTATAAAAAATGTGGCACTTCATCCATGCAATGAAGGTGCAAAGGTGTGAATTTCAATAAATGAAGATGGCTAAATGCTAATGAGGGTCTGTTTGCATGATTTGTAGCATATCAAGTTTAATAGAAGTTTCATTAGATTTAAACAAAGTGATCACATGTAGTGAAAAGGTCCTGTAACAAAATTAGTTATATGCCCTGAAAGCACCAAAGCAGGTTCTGAATTAACTTGAAAGGAATAAACTCAAGTAAATACTTTAAAAAAGAAAAAAAATTACAAAAAAATAATTTTCTGGACTTTATAAAAACACTTGCCTTTTGGTCTATGTATGTTCATGAGGCAGCAAACCTGGACTCTTATGACAGATTTTTATTAAAAGGTTATTTGGGGTGTTGGATTAAGTTTCAGGTATTTTTTGCTTGTATTTGGATTGATGTGTGAGTTTTGGGTTTTTGAGGGATTTTTTTAGGGTTTTTTGGTGGTTTTTTTTTTTAATTGGTTTGTTGGTTGGTTTAGTTTGGTTTCTTTTTTTGTTTGGTTTGGTTTGCTTTGCTTTTTCCCCTCAACTTCTTTTCTGTGCAGATTTTGGAGAAACTGGAGAGAAGAACAAAACTTATATAGTTCAGTGTCTGCCTGTGTGTCACATTTGATTTTGTGGATGTCAGCAAGGTCTCTACAAATTCATCAGTTTGATGAATTTTTTCTGATATTTTTTTTCGTCAAGTAGTGTGTTAGCTGCCTTCGAACCAGGCATGGCTGCATCAATGGTAGCCATTGGAAGGCATGCTTTTTCCCACAGAAGCTCAGTGATAGTTTGACAGGTATTTTATATTTGTTATGCTATTTATATATTTCATATTTACCACAAATTTTGCAGTGCATTTTGTAAAGGTCAGAGCAACAGATGTCCAACAGCTTTACTTAAAAGATTTCCAATACCTTTTTCTCATAGACAAGGTGAATAATATCATCATTCTGTGACTTTATGTATTGCAATAGACAAAGCTAAAATAACTGCCCTTCTGACTGCATCAGCATTAAATGCACCGTGAACTGTGGATTATGAATTTTCAGTTCTCCACTCAACTAAATTGTTGACTAATTCCTTTACAACAGTAAAATATACCTCTGGGAACTCAGAGCACCAAAGAGTAAATGCTGGCACAGTTCAGCACTATTTTGAAAAGCACTAGATTTTCCCTTTTTTGGAAAGTCTGATTAATTGATCCAGATTTGATATTTTTGCAGTGATTTAACTTTACTATAGATAATAAAAAGTTTATTATATGTGCTTTTTTCTGAATGCCTATATATATATACACACATATATATAATATAATGAAGATTAAAGTTGTATAGCTTCCCATGTCTTTCTTTGAAACATTATTAACTAATGCCAGTGGTTAGGGAACAGGCTCCAGACATGACAGCAGTTAACGTGATTATCAACATATCTGTGATTGAACATCAGCCTTTTCTAATTAGAATGGTCTTCATCAGCTGAGATGAACACATTAATAGTCTGTAACAAAGGTTTTCAGGGTTTGCTGTTTGGTTGGGTTTTTTCATGTGCCCGTGTGTTGTAGACATCCTCTCTGAAGTGACAGTTAAACCTTTTTGTTTATCACAACCTAGACTTACAAAAGTATGCTCAGCACAACTGAGGTTGAATTTATAATGGTACTGTTTTTTAATGAAGTAATTATGCTGACAATCCTTTCTCTTTGGAAATGTAGTTTCTAGACCATGACTTCTCAGATAATCACATAATACCACTTTTCTATTATTCTAATACTCCGAGATGTAACTTAACAAGGTAGCTTAAGGAAATCACCAAAACTATTTTGAAGAATTTTTTCAGAACAACAACTTTCTTAAAAAAAAACCCTAAACAAATAAGGAAAAAAAAAAACTATTTCAATACATTTCTTTTACAGAATGCACATGTTATTTAAAATTTCATTTTTCATTTCACAATCACCTTTCACTTTTAAACATAAATTGTGGTAGCAATCACACAAGACTCTAAGTGAAACCCAGCTGAGTGGATCACAGAATCACAGAATCACAGAATCCCAAGGGTTGGAAGGGACCTCAAAAAGATCATCTAGTCCAACCCCCCTGCAAGAGCAGGGTAACCTACAGTACATCACACAGGAACTTGTCCAGGCGGGCCTTGAATATCTCCAGTGTAGGAGACTCCACAACCCCCCTGGGCAACCTGTTCCAGTGCTCTGTCACTCTTACAGTAAAGAAGTTCTTCCTGATGTTAACGTGGAACTTCCTATGTTCCATCTGAAAAAAGCCTAGCTCCATCATCCTGACACCTACCCTTTACATATTTGTAAACATTGATGAGGTCACCCCTCAGTCTCCTCTTCTCCAAGCTAAAGAGACCCAGCTCCCTCAGCCTCTCCTCATAAGGGAGATGTTCCACTCCCTTAATCATCTTTGTGGCTCTGTGCTGGACTCCTTCAAGCAATTCCCTGTCCTTCTTGAACAGAGGGGCCCAGAACTGGACGCAATATTCCAGATGCAGCCTCACCAAGGCTGAGTAGAGGGGGAGGAGAACCTCTCTTGACCTACTAACCACTCCCTTTCTAATGCACCCTAAGATGCCATTTGCCTTCTTGGCCACAAGAGCACATTGCTGGCTCATGGTCATCCTCCTATCCACCAGGACCCCCAGGTCCCTTTCCCCTTCACTACTTTCCAGCAGGTCAACCCCCAACCTGTACTGGTACATGGGGTTGTTCTTCCCCAGATGCAAGACTCTACACTTGCCCTTGTTAAATTTCATCAAGTTTCTCCCCGCCCAACTCTCCAGCCTGTCCAGGTCTCGCTGAATGGCAGCACAGTCCTCTGGTATGTCAGCCACTCCTCCCAGTTTTGTGTCATCAGCAAACTTGCTGAGGGTGCACTCAGTTCCCTCATCCAGGTCATTGATGAAAATATTAAACAGCACCGGTCCCAGCACCGACCCCTGAGGAACTCCACTAGTCACAGACCTCCAGCTAGATTCTGCGCCATTGACCACAACTCTCCATTGGACTCACTAATTAAAATGAAATTTTACACTGTCTGCTGTCTTGGGATGTTTTTCACATTTTTTTTTTCAATATGTTTTTATATTTTAACATTAACCTTATTCTTAATTGGGAATAAAATTTTTACTTTTTTTTTTTTTTTAGAAATCTCAGCTAATTCGAGGAGTAATCTTATTTTAAAAAAATGGCATTTTAAATCAATTTACAGTTTAGTGTGCAAATTCCTTCTCCACTGTATCAATAATAGGAACATTTGAGGGTTCTTTGTAAACAAAGCAGTACACTGTCACTCACCAAAGGCAGTACCTTAGATAAATACTGATTGAGTAAGGAGAGAAAAATATACAGCCTCCCCATACAAATTCTTCATACATGAACCAATTAAACAGCTCTTCTATAAATATGTGGCAATTCCAGGCTAGAACATTTAACAGTCTTTCTTTGTAAAAGCTTTGCAAAAGAAAAATTGAAGTCGCTATGTCTAAACCAGAAATATTTGAGATACCGCAGTCATAGAATCATAGAATAGTTAGGGTTGGAAAGGACCTCAAGATAATCTAGTTCCAAACCCCTGCCATGGGCAGGGACACCTCACACTAAACCATCCCACACAAGGCTTCATCCAACTTGGCCTTGAACACCGCCAGGGATGGAGCACTCACAACCTCCCTCGGCAACACATTCCAGTGTCTCACCAGCCTAACAGGAAAGAATTTACTCCTTATATCCAATTTAAACTTCCCTTGTTAAAGTTTTAACCCATTACCCCTTGTCCTGTCATTACAGTCCCTGACGAAAAGTCCCTCCCAGCATCCCTATAGGCCCCCTTCAGATACTGGAAGGCTGCTATTAGGTCCCCACGCAGCCTTCTCTACTCCAGGCTGAACAGCCCCAACTTTCTCAGCCTGTCTTCATACAGGAGGTGCTCCAGTCCCCTGATCATCCTCGTGGCCCTCCTCTGGACTTGTTCCAGCAGTTCCATGTCCTTTTTATGTTGAGGACACCAGAACTGCACACAATACTCCAGGTGAGGTCTCACAAGAGCAGAGTAGAGGGGCAGGATCACCTCCTTCGACATGCTGGTCATGCTCCTTTTGATGCAGCCCACGATACGGTTGGCTTTCTGGGCTGCGAGCGCACACTGAAGCCGGCTCATGTTCATTTTCTCATCGACCAGCACCCCCAAGTCCTTCTCTGCAGGGCTGCTCTGAATCTCTTCTTTGCCCAGTCTGTAGCTGTGCCTGGGATTGCTCCAACCCAGGTGTAGGACCTTGCACTTGTCATGCTTAAACTTCATAAGGTTGGCATCAGCCCACCTCATAAGCGTGTCAAGGTCCCTCTGGATGGCATTCCTTCCCTCCAGCGTATCAACCGAACCACACAGCTTGGTGTCATCGGCAAACTTGCTGAGGGCGCACTCAATCCCACTGTCCATTTTTCATACTGAAGACATCATGTGTTTGATATCTCTCTTTAAAGAAAGAACCTCTACAGAAGAAAAATACAGAAGAACATATAATGTGCAGCCTAAAGATTTTTGTTCTGATCGACTCTTATTTCTGGTCATACAACTGAGCTGAATCTTGTTTTTTTTCTTGTTTTTATTATGTACCTCAGTGTCACTGACTAGCAAAGCACAAAAGGGCAGACTAGGGTTTGATTTGTTGCAAAACTATAGCCACAGAGAATTTGCCTACTCATAATGTGTTTGCTACATGTGCTTGCCTTGAAAACAAAGTATGCAACACCTGCAGCTTCTAGACACATGCTTTCATGGTAAGTATGCATTGCCTAAAAAAAAAAGTTAAAATTTTTCCTGACAAAATTACTCACATTTTTTAATTACTGGTCTTCCCAAAATGCTAGAGAAATCATGTATCTTTTTATATAATGACACTTTACCTTTTACTTGGGACAAGAAAGAATGAAGATGTAAGCAAAGGATGTGAGTGCTCCATCCCTGGCGGTGCTCAAGGCCAGGTTGGATGAAGCCTTGTGTGGGATGGTTTAGTGTGAGGTGTCCCTGCCCATGGCAGGGGGGTTGGAACTAGATGATCTTGAGGTCCTTTCCAACCCTAACTGTTCTACGATTCTATGATTCTATGAATAAATGTTACTCCTGAGCTCATATTCTTTATAATTATTTAGTGTTATGACTGGAGTAAAATATCTCCCATAATTTTCTGAACTTTAGGGGAGATTCAAGATAAATTTTTGGTTACAATGACTTTTTTCCTCATTTTAATCATTCTTGAAGGACTACATAACAGAAACTTGCTCTCATTTCTTTCTCCTTGATTGTCTGCAAAATGAAGATTGATTAGTGTAGATCAAACAACTTTTTTTTTTTTTCTAAGAGTGATTCAGGAATGTTCAGCATGAGCAAAAATGTGTGCTTAAAAAAAAATTCTGTAGTACATGCTGATACCATCTGAAGAAGAATAGATAATGTTTCTGATGTGATTATTACTAGATCTTCCCATATGATCTTGATAAAAATACAGTATATTGACTTCAGTAGATGAAATGTGAAACCAAACACTGACAAATATAGATGCTTATATAGATGGGTCTTTCTCTGATGCTTGCTTTAGTACAGTTTGTTCATATGTTAAAAATATCTTTGCTCATTCTCCACAGATCCTTTTCCCTAACTACATCTTCAGTCTCCATTAATTTTCTGTAGTCACTAGTAGTAATGCCTATTACTTCAACACTCATTGAAAATTAAAATTATGTCCAAAATCTAAATTTTCAGTACTGCAGACTAAGAAGAAATTAGATTTCTTAAAAACATGGGGAAAGGAAAACTCTTTATATACAATGAAAATTTTGAAATCAAATAATGTAGCTAATCTCCTCACTTACCTCTCCTCTCTTCATTCATGAGTTTACACCAAATAAACAAAATATTCTCATTTTATTTGAGCCATTAAGAAAACACTAGAAACACCATAAAATTAATGTCAGTCTAGACTTTCCCTTTACATTTTTATGAGGATCAAATAAAAGAAAACAAGCTCATTTTCAGGGAAAAAAGAAAACAGTGCACACAGCTACATCACAGAGAGATGGTAGGACAGCTCTGCAGGCAACTCCAAAGATGCTGCTACACTGCTTCCTTGGGTATATGCCAAGGAACCAAATGCTAAAAACTGGAAAGGATTTGTATAGCTTAACATATGGCCCTCATCATGGCCAGTAAAAGCTTCTGGGTGTCCTCAGGTGCTGCCCCGTCTGCAAAAAAGGGAGGAATGGAAAGGAATCATGGCAAAAAGAGGATGACTTATTTCATTATGACATAAAAGCTATTAAAAATAACTCTGAAGGTGATCTCTCAAGGAACGGTAGAAATGATCTGCAAGATCTTCACTTAGGTATTCTTCACTTACTTTAGATAAAGCAAAACTATTTCTGCTTGTCTGAAATTCACTGATTGTAGCTGATAATATCAAAGAGATATTATAATATCAAAGAAATATTATATAGTTCTTTTCTACAAGACCAAAATTGTGAGCAATATTTTATCCCAGATAGTTTACTAACCATTTTATTCTAAAGTACTTGCAGCATATTTTGTATTTAATGGAATTTATCATATAGTTCTACATTAAAGAATCCTTAGAATTGTCTTCCTTAATTCTATAGTTCAAAGTTTCAATTCCATTTTAGGTATCAACCATCCCCTTTCAGATACACACAATGAATGTCCCAAAGCACTTTTCTCAAATATGTTCCACTTTTCAGCTTTTATTCATCATTTTCATAGTAAAATGAGATTATCTGTAATTAGAGAACTTGGAAAAAAAGATATCATAGGAATGTTTAGAAGTTAAAAGAAATGTAGGAAGAAATGTTTCTGCTGTTGAAATGTCTTTACAAGGCCGGGAGTAGAAGTAGTATTTGGCCAATTTTAAAAATTTTTTTTTTTTTTTAACATCATCCATAAATTCATACTTTGCTGGCTCATGGGTTTCAGTGGACATTCACATTCAATGAACCGAATAACTTCGCCTACCTATGTCAACAGGTTTTAGACTAACCCATCCTGCTATCCCTAGAGATATAGCCTTTGAAAGCTGATTATTGTATACTATCAGTTGCCATCTAAAAGCAGTGGCTTTTAGTTCATTTAAACTTTCTTTGAACACAAATTTTCTTCTCAGATGACTTCAAAGATTGCTGTGTTAAACATGAAGTAGCATTGTGTGAGGAAGAGTTTAGCTGCAATATATCAACCTTATGTGCAAGAATACCCAGCAGTTCTCAAACTTAATTTTGCCAAAAAAATCAAATGAGAATGAACCATACAATGAAATGTGATTTATCTTCAAACAAACAAACAATACCTATGTATTACAACAAAAATATTTTTCTATATAATGTTAAAAATGTCCTGAAAAAATACAGCCAAATTGCTGGCAGCTGCAGTGCATGAGCATAAGACACAAATCAAGTTCTCCACTGTATATCAATTTATATTTGGTAGTAACTGCTAATTCACTATGGATTTTATAGCCACTTTTATGACATACTCACATTGCAACAAAGAAACAGTGTTGTTCCTCTACACAATATCTAAGGAAGAAATGAAAATGAGTAATCAGTCTCATGGCAGTAGACATCAGTAATTTATAATTTAGATACTCCATGTGAACCTATTTTATTTTAATTTTCTTGTGGTTATAAACACCAGTGTAGCAGGGCAAGGTACAGGATAAGGTGATAAAATGAGAGCTCGGTTCAATGTTTAAATATTTTGCCTTAAATCTATTATAATGAATGTCCATTAACTGCTACCTATTTTATACAATCTCTTCACAATTCAAAAAAATAACTTGAATTTTTTATAAGTCCATATTTTATGCTTTATTCCTCCATAAGATCATAAGGAATCTGTTCCTATGCTGTTCCACAATGTGCTGCATGCTATCCAAACCATTTTTTCTGATTTAGATAATGAGAAGCTCAGTTTGCAGTTATGAAAATTGAATCCTTTACCTGTATGTTTTCTCCCCCAAAGTAAGATGTTCTGAAAGATTTTTACATCTAGTCTTTTCTTCCCCGATTTGTACTTCCCTTCACCTGAGAGAATATTTCTTATACTTCAGTGTGGAGTTAATTAGATCTGGTCTTACCTTGAAGCAACAAAACTACTTGTGTGTCGGCATGCGGATTTAGGTGTCAGTCATTAAGGAGATTCAAAGCAGAACCCTGTTGAATTGTCACCATTCTAACTCTCGGGAATGATGACACTACTCATAATTGTCAAAACCTGAAACAGATTATGCATTCCATGATTATGTTTGATATGTAGTAAAGATCATAAGGAAGACCTATAATTTTTGAACACAAAAGTAAGAAGAAAGGAATAGCAGAGAGATAAGAAAAAAATCTCCTTTTTTTTCTTTTTTTGTTTGTTTTTCTGCATGAAAATGCAAGTTTCTAAGTTCACTAATTATAAATTTACCATAAAGTCAAGAATTATTCTGTTATATAAAGGGCATGTGAGAAACATCACAGAGTAAAATATCCGGGGTGAAATGTTACTAACTTCAGAAAAAAACCACAAAGTTATTTAAGTACCTAACCCCCACTGATTTCAATGGTGCCTAGTACTTCTTGGATCTGGTCCCAGATCTTTAGCTGCAACTGAAAGATGCTCATTTTGTGGAGTTCTGTTATATCTGTTCGCATTTTACCATTCTTAAGCACTTAGGGAAGGATGATATCAAGCATAATTTTAAGAAATTGAAAGCCTGGTTTGTACTATGTGTGTATGTCCTAACACTTAAGGTACTTATTTGATAGCTCCTGAGGATGTAGTAAGAAGACATTACCCTCTTCCTCCTGGGACCTACTTATCCACTAATGGTCTTGGAAATTAAGTACTGTAAAGCTACACTGCCAGCTTTATGTTGCTGGAGGAACTTCCTGTACAAAAGTATTTCTCAGGAAAGCAGTTAATCTAGCGTCCTAACTTCATTTTAATGTAACACTTGTGTGAACAACTACAATGATCCAATGATAAAACTGGTTTAAAACTCTTATAATGTTTAGGAAGTAAGAATGTGAAAGGATAACTTTAGCTTTTCTAAATCATTACTTTTTTCTGAAGTGAAATGGTCTATAGATTTTGTAAAAAGAACATTAAAGATAGAAACATCTTTATAATGCTTTTTGTAATTATATCAATTTGATATCTCAAATTTCATATTAAAATGCCTTTCACATTCACTGCTTATTTTATACCATATGGCGTAAAATACCATTAACTGCTGTCCTGGTTTTGGCTGGGATAGAATTAATTTTCTCCCTAGTAGCTGCAGTGTTATGTTTTGGCTTCTGTCTGTGCTGATAGCACACTGATGTTTTAGTTGTTGCTTGGTAGCACTTACCTTGATCAAGGAGTTTTCAGTCTCTTGTGCTCTTCATGAGAGGGGCAAAAGGAACTGGGAGGGAGCAGAGACAGGGACATCTGACCAAAACCAGCCAAAGGCATATTCCATACCACAATATGTCATGCCTAGTATATAAACAAGAACCCTAGCCCAAGCTCCCCAGCCGATAAACATTAACACAGCAATACCAGCTGTAAGTACGATATGCTGAAACTGTGAGATCAAGAGCAACAACTTTGAAAGCCAATAAATCAGCATTGTGATGAATGACTATTAATCCAAAACAATAAGTGTTTATCACAAATACGATTAGACACACTCTGGTCAGATCTGTCATTATCTCAAATCTTCATGCTCCACATTGGGTGCCAAAAAAGAACTGTTGTTGTTTAAGGCCAGCCTGTCACTCAGAAACCACGCAGCCGTTCGCTCACTCCACCCCACTTCCTCCCACGGCTGGGAGGGATGGAGAGGAGAATCGAAAGAATGTAACTGCCACAGGTTGAGATAAGAACAGTCCAGTAGCTAAGGTATAACACAAATCACTACTGCTGCCACCAATAATAATAATGATAAGGGAAATAACAAGGGAAGAGAATACAGCTGCTCACTACCTGCTGACCGATAGCCAGCCTGACCCATGCAGTAATCTAGCCCTGATGACACAAAACTGGGAGGAGTGGCTGACACACCAGAAGGCTGTGCTGCCATTCAGCGAGACCTGGACAGGCTGGAGAGTTGGGCGGGGAGAAACTTGATGAAATTTAACAAGGGCAAGTGTAGAGTCTTGCATCTGGGGAAGAACAACCCCATGTACCAGTACAGGTTGGGGGGTGACCTGCTGGAAAGTAGTGAAGGGGAAAGGGACCTGGGGGTCCTGGTGGATAGGAGGATGACCATGAGCCAGCAATGTGCTCTTGTGGCCAAGAAGGCAAATGGCATCTTAGGGTGCATTAGAAAGGGAGTGGTTAGTAGGTCAAGAGAGGTTCTCCTCCCCCTCTACTCAGCCTTGGTGAGGCCGCATCTGGAATATTGTGTCCAGTTCTGGGCCCCTCAATTCAAGAAGGACAGGGAATTGCTTGAAGGAGTCCAGCGCAGAGCCACAAAGATGATTAAGGGAGTGGAACATCTCCCTTATGAGGAGAGGCTGAGGGAGCTGGGTCTCTTTAGCTTGGAGAAGAGGAGACTGAGGGGTGACCTCATCAATGTTTACAAATATGTAAAGGGTAGGTGTCAGGATGATGGAGCTAGGCTTTTTTCAGTGATATCCAGTGATAGGACAAGGGGCAATGGGTGTAAACTGGAGCATAGGAAGTTCCACGTTAACATCAGGAAGAACTTCTTTACTGTAAGAGTGACAGAGCACTGGAACAGGTTGCCCAGGGGGGTTGTGGAGTCTCCTACACTGGAGATATTCAAGGCCCGCCTGGACAAGTTCCTGTGTGATGTACTGTAGGTTACCCTGCTCTTGCAGGGGGGTTGGACTAGATGATCTTTTTAGGTCCCTTCCAACCCTTGGGATTCTGTGATTCTGTGATTCTGTGATTCTGTGATTCTACATCCTGGGCATGACGTGCTGTGGTATGTAATACCTCTTTGGTTAGTTTGGGTCAGGTGTCCTGTCTCTGCTTCCTTCCTCCCGGCTTCCCCTCCTCCCTGGCAGAGCATGAGACTCAGAAAGTCCTTGGTCAGACTGAACATTACTTAGCAACAGCTAGAAGCATCAGTGTTATCAGCTCTGTTCCCAGGCTGCAAGTCAAAAACACAGCACTGCACCAGCTACTAAGATGGAGAAAAATGACTGCTATTGCTGAACCCAGGACAGTATTGAAATAAATGTTACAGCTTTCACTTACTGTAAAAATATTTCACATTTCAAAACACATACAAATCTTTCAGGTATGATCTGCGTGTTTTCAGATCTCCTATGGTTTATTTTGACTTTTCAGTTTGATCAAATGTGCATTAAATATGTAACTTACAAACACTGAGTTGCTTTTTTTCAACATCAAATGTCTGGACCTCCGTTAAATTTAAATATCTTCAAAGCCAAATTCTGTGCACTTACCAGTTAACTTTGTATTTAGTGAAAATATTGCAAAAATAGTTAAATTAAATTGCTAATAGCTCAGGGTTTTGCATAGTATTTTTCTACACATTTCTTCCTCAAGTCATTATTTTGTATTATGCTAAGAGGAGCAAACATATCCCCAAAAGTGTTAAATTTACAAGAAAAAATATTTTCTACGATGTGAAGACACATCATAAGAGACATGCAGCAATGCTAAAGAAGAGAATAAATTTATTGGATATTTATAATTGTCTACTGTTGCCTCCCCTCAAATAATCTTCACAGTATCATTTTTCTTTAAATCTGCTTTGAGAAACTGGTTAAAAAATTAAATAATATTTTCTAATTACTGAAAGCATATCTCTGGCAATAATTACTCATTTATCTTGTATCTACAAAATAAGTATTTAGTGATCAGTTTAGCAGAGTAAAAGGAAATGTGCTTTGAGTGGTTCCTTTAAAGGGTGAAAAAACTGAGAGCTTTAAGTGTCCAGAGATGATTAAATGGGCTGAAACATATACATTGGCTGCATAGTAGATAACTTATCTCCTAGAAGTCAAGGTTCATGCATTATCAGGAAAGAATTTACTCTCATATATATCTTATTTTATAGTCAAAACGATACAAACATCTTCGAATGCTACAAAACAGCCTTGTGTGTCATTCTGTGATATAGTGTGGCTATGCACTAAGTTCATCTCAGACAATGGAAATAAATATACAGAGTGCAGGTATCTCAGAAATCTTTCTCTTAGTGTGATGTATGGAAATCTAACCTTGTCTTTTGTTAGGAACATGAAAAATTGTTTGAGCATAGTATAACACAATTCGGGGTTCATAAAAATGAAGTCACTTTAGACTTCTGAATGCAGGAATAAATGAAGACTGGACGAAAATGGGAAGGAAATCAAGGAGTCAATGAAGCAAACAAGAAAAGTAGTATGTAAGACCAATAAACACCAAAAATCTTGCCACTATTTTTTTTTTCCCCACAATCTTCATTTCCACCTCTAGATTAATGTGTTAAAAAATAACATTTCAAAATATATTTTAGATAAACACCACACCTTGTGGTGACACCTAGAAGATAGATAAATGACAAACATTCCCACAAAATCAGTAATAAAAAGTTTACACACATTTCTTCTGAACAGTATTTATATTTAGAGTTTGATTACTCTCTTCTAACTTTAGTTCCCTAAAAGGCACCTTAGTTTAGTCACTTGCAAGCCTCCTTTGTTAACAGAGGGAAATAAGTGTCTCCAGAGTATGATCCATTCCATCTCTCTTTGATGTTCCTCTGGATTTTAACTGTGAAGGAGATTTCAACTGAAAACTAGTGCCTAGATTGGACTAATTGCTTATCTTTTAGCTTAACTATCTGTTTCCTAAAGGACAGATCATTTGAATTAATTGCAGGGAGCAAACACTCTAAACCACAAGTTTTCTGATTTACACTGTTTTTCAACGGATTTTGAAGTATGATTTAAGACATTGGCTTGACCGAACCAAAATTATTGTTTGTCTGTACAGCTCAAAGCACTTGTAAGTGCAAGAGTAAATAATATGGAGAAGAAGTTGACCTGAACAATGCCATGAGTATGGAGAAGGGTATTGAGTTGGTGTTAATTTATATCAAGACTATAAAGATAGGCTGTAGAAGACAACGATTTCTATTCTTCCAAGGACTTTATGCGATAGTTTGCTTTGCATCCAAAGTCTTTGACTCACATCCCTTTCCCCTCCTAGGCCTAAGCTAGCTCTGATTTTTTTTATGAAATATAAATTTTAATGTGTTTTTCTGTGTAATGAGATATCAAGGGGATACAACATTCATAGATCTCTGAGAGAGCTCTTTACTGATGGCAGTTTATTTAGTTAAGAAATATATATATGTTTAATATTTATACTTATTTGAATTCAATTTTAACATTAAACAGCTGTTCCTTCTGGCTGACAGACTTAAAGTAATGAAAAAATCTGATCCCAAGAATGGAAATGGAAAAACTTTTCTATTTCATAGATGTTTTTAGAACTAAATGTAGATTCAATTATACACACCTTGGATTAATTTTTTGTCTGATTTTATATCGAAAATTTGTCATGGTTAGCATACAGATGCAGGTGCGTGAACTGTTACATATGATTCAAAGGATAACAGTAATTTATTTGTAAGCATAGGTAGAAACAATAAATCACTGTCAGGACCAATCAGCTTCCACAGAGAAATGACAAAATTTTGGACCAGTAGCAGTTTTATAATGACATTATTTAATCACATGCACAATTTCCCCACAATTCCCACATAAAAGTATCTTTCTTTATCAAATATTAGAGGGAAAAAAATGTAAGAGAAAACTAAATGAATGTTAGTTATTTCTAAAAGCTGTGTACATGTATTTTAATATCATTATAGCATGATGAGCTTCAGGTAAGGGTATCATACTCTTCAAATATTGTTTGATTCTCTTCTACTTTTTGATACTCTGGGTGGCTGATTTTTCCTTATAAATCTGTATCCATTTTGTATTCAGAGATAAAAGGAGACAGCAGTAGTCAGTACACATAAATTACCGGCAAGTTTCCAGTTAGGCTGATTTATGTCCTAAGAAGTAGGAAAGTGTCATCATTTTCTTATTTATGTGTAAATCTCTATTAGTTTTGTAACTTAGGACTTTGAAATGACTAGAGAATAGGATTTTTAAGTAGAACTACTATGAAATGTCAAGTATCTTTTTCAGCAAGATTTCTTGGAGAGATGTTCTAATGTGAAGTGAATCACCATAACTTACAGTAAGCCTGTAACACGTTGGATAAAAACAAATATTGAAGGGTGCATTTCTATTTACACAGTCCCCCAGTATAAACTCCAAGAATATTCATCTGAATAATGAAGTAGTCAGTAATTCTTTTGCTTGTATAAGAGCATGTGCCTTTAATGTGATTTCAGGAATTTGTTAGGCAGGACCTTTACACTCTGAGAACTAGCTGGTAGCTGATGTAACCATCTGCAATCATATTAGCTAACAAAGGTGAAAAAGGGGGAAAATTTCAGAAATCCTAGAAGAATAAAATCTTCAGATGTTCTAATTGTGTTACAAATATAATTTACAGTTTTAGACGTACTTGAAGAAACTGTGGGCTCAGATTTGTAATTATTCAACTTTAAATTGGCATATAATCATGTGTCATATAATCCTGGATAATCTCTTCCTTTGTGTCTTTCATTAGCATACTCACTTGGGGTTTCCAGCAGGTTGAGATTTTCGCCGATGGAAGAAGAGTTAATACCATGGGATTTCTGAGCCCAAGTCTCATTGCAAGCTTCTCATTACCATTTAAGTCATTACATATGTAACTCTTGAAACTGCTTCCCATTCTTGGGGTTTCGGGTATTTTGTTGTGGTTTTTTCTTTTTTCTTTTTTCTTTCTTCTTTTTTTTTTTTGTGTTCATTTAAACCAACTGTTTAGTTTGGCTTTGGTTGGTTTTGGTTTTGTAGTACTATGTGTTATACCTTTCCTTTGTATACTTTCTGAATTGACTTGTTTTCATTTAGATAAGATCCAAAAGTTGCTGTTACTCATCTTACATTTGCTCTTTCTTATTCTAAAAGAATTTTATTCTTTTCCTTTCTTCTCAAATATACCACTTGCTTAAAAATATTTTCTTTCATGTGCGTATATATGAGCACGCATAAACTGTAGTACAAGCTTACAAATGGACTAAAATATCTGTCAGCTGGACAAAATTGTGAAATAAAGCCATATCAGATACTTTTTCTTCTTGTTTTCGACGGTGTTATCTTGACACATTAAATCAGCAATGATTTAAAGCTAATAATTAACACAGTGTTAATCAATGGCAATTGCTCTATTTCTTCTTTCTTCTAAAACCTTTATTCATTATAATTCTGCAACTCATCTTTCTGGCCTTCTGTTCCCAAAAATTGCTTCTGGCTGCTGTGACTATCCAGAGAGTCATGCTACTGAATGACTGTGGAGTGCATCGGCAAAAAATATAAATTCAAGTTCAGGTCAAAAAGCCTTAATTTCCTATTCACTCCAGTTTTCTTCCCTTTCAGAATGCACACTTAGCAAAGTCCTGTTCATAGCTCAGGGTTTTGTTCAGTTTTGCCATTATTACTCAGAGTATGATGGTCTTTTCTCTCTACCAAATGATAGCGAGGACAAGGTAGATGCAAATTTGTGTTTCAGACTGAACAGAAGTAAATCAATTAAGAAAGAAAATAGGAACAAATCAGTATGGGAATCTAAATGTTATACTCATTTCCCCTAACTGAGAATGTTGCTCTTTCAGAATCTTTGTGGCCACGTTTATATAGACTTCTAAACGTCTTATTCTCACTCTCTGTACTTCAGAATTACTTAGCAGAATTATTTTTCCTTCTTCTCATTTCCCAAGGAAAAGACCCTCTGTGCCAGAGATTAGTTTATTGCTTCTGCAAGAAATCTGCTGTTGTGCTAGTTTCAAGATGATCCTCTCTTTCAGGGGAGAAAAATCACAACCCAACAAAACCCCTAAGTGAATTCAAAGTAAATGATACAGCTGAAGAGATTGTCTTATAAGGCCTAGCAGGCACATGAATCATTTAGATTATATATGGGTGGAATTACATAACCACCTTCAGTAAATGTTAACTTTTATCTTCTAAGACACTAAGCTTTTTCTTCCAAGTACTGTGATTGGTTAAGAAGTCTTCCACTCTCCTACTCACCTAAATATTTCTTGTTCTGCCAATGGATGGAGTGAGCTCTTAAGGGGCATGTAATGATGTCTGTAGAAAAGAGGACATGAATACCAGGCTTCATTTACTGTGGTTGCTCATTTAATTTAGGATTAAACTAAATTAAAATGACATCTGCCTTGAAGATTTTTCTTTCATGTGTTTTTCAGTAGCCTAATCTATGTGGCAAATGTAAAACCTGAATGTTTGTTAAAAGCTCAGAAAAAAAAAAATTGAAAATTGTTTAGTGTCTCTCTAGTTTTACAGCAAACATCTGAAGGCTTTATTTCTGCTTATGAAAGTCATTTACAACAATAATCTTACTTGGATTTTAAAATTTCTTTTTTGAATACTTATTCACTATTTTGTTAATATTTGACCTGATTATAGGAGGGTCATGAAGTGCACTGGAATAATCCAGAAGAGTGAATACTAATGCCCTGCCCTGTGGCTTTCTGCAGAGATGCACATTAATGAGGTTGGAGCACACTGTACTGGCTCCCTGAAAAAACTGACACAGCAATCACAGCTTGGGTTGTTCTCAAACTAACAAGAATTTAGTGTTCCAAGACACTACAAGCTAAGAAAGTTCTGGCTGTTCAGCCTAGAGAATAGATGGCTGCATGGTGACCTCACAGCCTTCCAGAATCTGAAGGAAGCCTACAAGGATGCTGGGGAGGGACCGTTCAGCAGCAGCTGTACTGACAGGACAAGGGGGAATAGGCTCAAACTTCAACAGGGGAAGTTCAGGTTAGATATAAGGAAGAAGTTCTTTACTGTGAGGGTGGTGAGGCACTGGAATTGGTTGCCCAAAGAAGTGGTAAATTCTCCATCACTGGCAGTGTTCAAGGCTTGGTTGAAAGAGCCTTGGTGTGAGGTGTCCCTGGCTATGGAAGTGAGGTTGGAATGAGACAATCTTAAGGTCCTTTCCGACCCTAACCATTCTATGATTCTACAATTCTATTGAAGCATACTATTTTCAAGGAGAAACTTTTCAGAGCTACAAATGGAGAACCTATTTTTACTATGTTTGTAGTAGCATCTCTTAAGTCTCTTCAAAATCACTTTGTATTTTTTGTTTCAGCGAGTGATTGTGTAAAAGCAGTCAGAGTCAGCCTTCTGGGATAGGTCAGGTTGGCCAGTGAGCTTCTAACACACTCCTGCTACCAGGACATTCTGGAGACTACAGAAGGGAGGCAAACTGTCTAGGAGTCATTCCATGTTCCCATCTCCAACGAAGACTACTCTTTAAGAGCAGTGTAGACCACACACAGCAACCCTTATTCCTCATCTATTTGTTATCATTCTGTGACTTCCATATACAACATGGTGCTCCTCCAGTCTCCTGTTTTTTCCTGGACAAAATTAATCACTTTCATCCTCAATGTATTTGTTGTTAGCATTGGTCACTGTCATGGTCAACACCTGGCATGGGTAAAGCCATTTGATCAATGAAGTTTTCAGTGTTAACATTTCCTGACAACATTTTGTTTGTTCCTGTTTTCAACTGACTCAATCTTGTATATATCCATTAATCCAAGAACAAGGCATCTTGGTACTGAAGAGGGGATTGCTTTTAAACCACAAATGCACAAAATGCACAAAAATGTCAGTTTGCCCATTTCAAACTGTAAAGCTGCTAAATATACTTTCAGTAAAGTTGCTCAGCTGGATCTGGATAGTGGAGGCTGTATTTAAATGAATGGCAGCAAGTCTGAGTATGGCAGGCACCATTCCTCACAGTCTATTTACCTGCCTTTCCAATGATGTATCTGAAATTATTTTCCTCTGCATTTTCACTCTTTTCAAGAAATTAGTAAGAAAAGCTTAATGTGTATGTACTGGGGGTAGAGGTGAGTGCAGCATATACACGTGTTCCCATAAACCAAAATACAGTTGTTAAATCTAAATATAGGCATACCACCCTTGACCCTGCCTTTTTCAAGTTAAGTTTCACTTTGTCTCTATTATATTAATCCCTTTCTTCCATTAAGTGTTATATTTAGTATCTGTCCCTGAGAGTAACTTGGGCACATTTCTCAGCCACTGAGAAATTCAAAAATATTATTGATCTCATATAAAAACTCTCCTGAGGCACTTGCATGAAACAGTCTTCTGAAGGAGGAGATAAATAATGTACTACATAGTAGACGGCAGGTGTTTTTTTGTCTTGAATCCGCACATACTAAGTGGAAGGGGTGTGAATACTTTTCAAACCAGATTATCTTCTGGAGGAATTATTGGACAACAAATTCTCAAACAGAGCTATTACAAATTCATTGGCTTTGGCTTGCAGCATCCATGCAGAGGATATACTAATTTTCTGTTCTTGTAATATTTGTACCTTATTTTCTTCATTAGAAGCTCACAATTGATCAAAGCCAGCCAAACTGCAGGTTAACTTAGTTTTTCTTTGAATTTAGCCACCCTCTGCATTTGCTGTATTACAAAATGAATCTATAAAATATTGCTTGATTTAAAAATTAATATAAGCTAATTTCAAAAGTTTTGCTGGTAAATGGCATTTATATTACTCCTTAGAGATCCCTTCCAGTGAATTTATGCTGAATTTCCTTTTATTTTTTGTTTTGTTACAAAAACCAGTGTGATGCTAAAAACATTTTAGGGGTTTCACTGTAAGTAACTCTGCCTTGCTACAGAGGCACAGACTTCACTTTGAGTATATCTCAGGTACTGTCAGTATTCTGCCTTTTCCACACCATGGTTTCTAGCAAAGAAATAGAAGTTTCAAATTATGGGCTACCTGACAGGCCTGTACATGACAGCCTAATATCTAGCTTTTGTAAACTTGTAACAAATAGGACATTACAACAAATTAAGCTTTCTAAGGCTTCATGTAAATTATTGTACTCCAGCAGTAGGTACTCCATTTTCTGTGCTGTGTCCATTAAAAAAGGATGATATTTTAAATATCTTTTTTATCTGGCAGGCAAACCTATGACACAGTGATATTGTTTTTTCTTTTATGCATTTCACAGGGAATTTTAAAGGGTTTTTAAACATAATTAACAAAGAATAATTAAAAATTCTATGCATTGCAGATATATAAATCAAGGAGTATCAATAAGAATAACAATAATGTGTTACAATATCACGTTATTCTCCCTGCAGAGGACTCTAATCCAAGCAGACCATGTTGTTAAAGGTTCAATGACTTATGTGAATAGATTTGTTGTATTTTAAACTCCTCTGAAGAATGATGAATGCTCTTTATTTCAGATCTTGATGGAGATGCCTGATGAGATATTTATACTGTACTCATGCCATTGCAAGTTACATATGGGTTTCATCTCACCCAGATTTGGACTTTCAAAATTTAGATCTCAAAGTCTGAGTTAATTACCCTACACTCCCTTTCTGAATGAGAATGGACTGTAATAATTTTAAGTCCTCTTAACTGTTTTAGGGTCCTCTTTTACAAGTGACAGATTATCCATGAGAAATGTATGCTTCTTTTAAGTGCATGTAAAAATAGTTTAGTTTAGAAATAAATCATGGAATCATAGAATCATAGAACAGAATAGTTAGAGTTGGAAAGGACCTTAAGATCATCTAGTTCCAACCCCCCTGCCATGGACAGGGACACCTCACACTAAACTATTTCACCCAAGGCTTTGTCCAACCTGTCCTTGAACACTGCCAGGAACGGAGCATTCACAACCTCCCTGGGCAACCTATTCCTGTGCCTCACCACCCTAACAGGAAAGAACTTCCTCCTTATCTAGTTTCAAAACCCTCAGGTTAAAACAGATGGCTGTTATGCTAAGAATGCTTTTTAAAATGAAAAATGCTAAATTCTTTGCTAAGTATTACAAAGCACACATTATCTGTCCACTAAATGGGGATTTATACAATGGATTAAAGTGTAGTTTAAAACAAAGATATCCTTCTAATATTTTAATGACTGTTAAAAGATTTTTTCTGCATCACAGCACGTGAGCTGATCTAGTTAGATAAGTTATTACTTGCAAGCTCAAGTCACTTTTATAAATTGAGAATGCTTGCATATTTTGAGTGCAGTTAAATTAGTAAAGTAAAATTAGAGCTGAAAAATTAATTCATAACTGTAAATTTATTTCACACATTTTGCCTATTCTTTTGTTTGAAGATTATCCCCCCACAGATGATACTATAAAGCACATACCTTCCATGAATAATTATTGAAGTACAGATAAGCCTAGCAGCAGTTTTTCAAAACCTTTCCTATTTAAAATTCATGATATGTTGGTTAATTTTCATTGCACCTTTGGGTTACCTGCTACTGTTTCTGCAATATTCTTTAGGCCATGCATTGCAAAAGCACTACTTCTATTACTACTGAATTATAACTGAAATGTTACAGGATCAAAACCAGTACTTCTTCTGCTTTTGCTGCTCCAGTTTAAACTCAGTGGTGACAACCATGTTAATGTGACTATATAGGGCAACGTGCAAAAACTTTTAAGAATCTATTTCAGATTATTATAAAGCACTTGTGATTAGCTGTTTTGTTTGATATTGTTTTAATTCACTTTAATTCACTCTTTTCACCCCATGCCAATAATGTTTCGTAAAAAAATACTCCTATTGAAGGGACCATGAAAGTATTTGACTGTTTAACAGAATCACGGTATTGAGAATTGTCAAAACTGATGATTTCTTCTTCATGAGTTATTGATTATTCTGTGAGCTGCAATCACACCTTTTAAAGCAGAATATTTTCTGTAACATCATGACAAAACTCTTCTACTGTTCTTTTTATTGTAATTTAATAAATATTTTAAATATTTTAAAATTTACTGCTTCTAGCTTCAGCTTAATGCCAACAACAAGATATGGTTTACTTTGTGGCAAACCATATAAGTATGTAAGTATGATCAATACAAAAGAATAACAGCTTACAGAGATAGTTTTCAGCTGGATCTGCTCCCTAATGAATTCACTAGGTAGACACTGAAATTCTTGTAACAGTACAGAGAAACAGAAAAAGCAAAAGTATGAACAATTGACTGTCAAAGGTGAGGCAGACTCTTTCTCGTAGTAACAGCATTGTTTCATACCAGTGCCATTTTATACTTAAATTGTTCACTGGATCTCAGTGTGAAATGCCAGTACTGTTACTGAGGAACTGTTGTCTATTGACAGGTTCATATGACCTTAAAGAATTAAGCAATATATTTGGTTTAGTATACTTGGTCATGATATAGGATTCATGTCAATCAGCTTTTGATATCTACCAGGTACAGAATAAGATTCTGCTGAGCTGAAGATACTAGAATTTAGATGTCTACATGTAAATACCCACAGATGTGGTTGGTGACTAAGCTCTCAGCGTCAGCAATGCAAATGAATGGCTTGGGTTTTTTGCCTAACTGTAGACTTCTGAAATGCTACTTGAGATGCCCGAAAGTATTCTGCTGCCACACCAGAAAAGCACAGGATGTCTATAGCTTCCAGGCACGGCAGGGTGTCTCAGATACTGTAGGGAGTTTAAAATTTTCATGTGTGATAGATGTTAATTTTAATGTTGATGTCAGCCTCATCCATGATTACTATATCTATACAAGAATGTTTCTGTTTCTAGTAAATGGGTTTTACTTATAGTGTGATTTATCTCTTGTAAGACAAAATCTACTATGGGTCAAATGAACTGTGCTCTCCACTGATTGCAAAAGAATTCTAGGCAAGTAGCTTGGAGGCTGAGTTGGGTGAGACAAATGTGACATGATATGCCTTCTCAGTTAGAGCGTCCTTGACCTAAATTATAAGACTCAGAGCATAGAAAGCAGTAAAATCACACATTCTTTCTAGGATGTTGGAACATTATTCTTTAGGTTTCAGAAAGCTGTCTCCAAACTCTTTGAAACCAGGTCATTCATACAGGAACAGGTGACTAGCTTCAGGCATGCAAATTTAAACATGTTGGACTTGATATAAGAGAAAAAAGCCTCAAAACCAATCTTTAAATGATCTGAGTACCCAGACACTGACAATTACAGCAGAATAAGTCATCCTGCAATTATTAACCACTTTAGCCTCCACTACATGAGAATGAAAACCTTAGTGACTTCTGGATGTGATGACAATTGTTTCTTTGGAAGCTTACTGTTTGGGAAATAATACTACCCTCACTTCCCACACCTCTTGGCCTAGGAGCAAGACATCAACTTTCAGATCACCTAACAAGTGTAGACATGAAGACTGTCACACACATCTGCAGCTGTAGTAAATCACATAACCAGAGGATTTTACTATAAAACTATGTGATATATGTGACAGTTGTCTTTAAAATGCTTGAAATGTTACAGGGACTCTAAACATTAAATGGTGCCATAAAAACAAAGTAAAAATAGTCAATAAAACTCCTAAAATATACTCTTAACGTAGTCATGCGAATAGCAGACTACTTCACTGGTAGACACAAGACATTTTGCAATAAATATGACTTCGTCCTTTCCACCTCCAACTACCTGTGTCATCACTTACTACCGAACCACATTTTTAACATTCTAGTAATTGCTATTTCAAGGAATGTTACCATCGTTCTCTTACTCTTTCATTTCTTTGTTCAAAAACATATTGGAAAATCCAAAATAATATTTATTGTAGAGGAAAGCTTATAGATCAGAGCAAATATTTCATATATACTTCTCTGAAGTTTGTTTTGTAGAATTTGTTTACTTTTTCATCTGAGAAATAATTCTTTAAATGTTTTATCTTTTTGTGTCAACAAATGTTATCATTTTATAACTGCTCATATATGCTGTGGTTTAATATAAAATAATAGCAGAAACATTACAATGCATTTAATCCTGTAGGGAATACCTGTATTTTGACATTTTTGCTCAACCCCTGGCTTGACAAGGAAATAATAGAAAATAATGAAATCTGAAAAAGGTTCCTGGAACTGAAGAGCTCAAGGAAGAACAGAAGAAAACATGGATTAAGAAATAGTAAAGCACTAAATTTTAAATCAGTTAAACAGTAAAAGACATATCTTTATAGGACCACAGTCTCTTCTGCAAGATACAGGTGAAATACAACTTGCTGTCACTGTTTCTTGAGAATATTGTGGCTGCACAATGATCTGCTGTAGGTAACATTTCAGCCTGAAAAAGGTAGGTTTGCACAATCAGAAGCATAGGTTTCTCTTGGGCTGTAGTGTCTGTACAGTGTGATAACAGTTATGAAGGAGTTAAGATCAAACTCAGGAAAAGATTAGTACAAGTAATATGAATGTCTCTGTTTGGATCAAAATGCAATATTTTGCCTATGGTTCCCCAATAATGAAATTTTGAGAAACCTTATCTTTAGTTGAAATTACTGTTTTGATTTTAATTGGAAATCACTGATCACTTCCAACTGCAAAGTTAGCTAACAGGATGATTATTGTGCTGTTGGCATTAATCATTTTCAAGACCCAGCTTTTATACACCTAAATCACATTGCACAGCTTTATTTTTTCCACAAGTACTCTCATGAGTGTTTACACAAGACCTACTCACTGTGAGAAAGGTGTAAAAGTCAGGAAATCAGAAACTAAATTACTATGACATATTCTATGATTTAATAGTGAACTACTATATCTATTTCCATGTGCTACTTTAACCCTATTATGTCTTCAGTGTATGCCCTTTACTGACTGGGACAACATTCATTACAAGAGACAATCTAGTTCATCATCTTTGTTTCTTAGTGGCTGAATTTACTTAATCAGATACAGCTGTCTTCATCTAAACTCATACTTAAGACATCATTTACAGTCCGAGTAGATCAAGGGTGTCCTGAGTTCAGCTGTAGCAGCCATTTTTCTCCCTCTTAGTAGCTTGTACAGTATTGTGCTTACTTAGTATTATCCTAGCAATTGCTATTTCTCTCCATTCACTATATAGTCTGGTATGATAGTTCTACTGATAAAAAGTCACTACTCAGGAGCAAAATTTCTCATACAAATGCCATTCTGCGCATTCATGTGTGTGTTGGTGTGTTCTCTTTATGAAAGGAGGAAAAAAAAAAAGACTCCTAGATCTCTAAAGATTATTTGCAAAAATGCTGCAGTTTAGTCTTCACAGATCAACCACTGCCTTGTCCTCTAAAGATTTGATTCTCTCACTGGCTGCCAATATGAACTATTTAGAATCATGTCAAAATGTTATGGCTACAACAAAGGAAAATGGAAAACAAAACTAAATCACTTCAGCCTCCATTAGACTTGGGATTTGGGGATATGTATTTTCTGCAACACACCAGATTCTGTGTGACTTCTTCCATAAATAACTGCTTAATCTGTCACAGTCTATCTACTCCTACATGTAATGTGCTGAGAAAGAGCACAAAGGACCACAACTGAAGTGCTGCTTGACAATTTACGAGGTTTGCATGTCTTATTATTTAATGTGCACAAGATAATGTAGACTTCCACAGATTATTTTGATATTTTGAATTTGTGGTTTATCTCTATGGTTGTTTAAAAATTCTAGCACTCAGAACTCTGGTTAGCTGTGACTTATCAACTGGAATCACAGTGCATCATTTGTTTCTGGTGTTCATGCCATGTACTGTGATTCTGTGTGTGTTTTTACTGCATAATGTTTCATGTACATGACATTTTAAGTTGCCTTCCTACTAAACATGTTTACCAGAGAACTTCAACTCTTCAAGAATTCATTTAAATCGAAGCTGTTATATACTCTACTTTCTTTATAATATTGATGAAATGCACTTGTTCTGATAGAGCTAGCCATCAGACATGACCCTATGACAAAATACAAGATATAAAATCCCCTCAATGGCCAAATTAATCTCATAAGCAAAATAGGAATTTCTTTCAACACTGTCTACAGCATTCTTTGTAGCCAAGCATTGATCATGTTTTACAGTAGATGCGAGAAGTTTTTCTACCTGTTCTAAAGATAATGTGATACTGTGTGCTCAATGCTTGTCACCTCTCAGCTATCAAATAGGCTCGTTTCATCCTGTGATGACATGAAATGCCTGACTGATTGTATTTAACTCAGTACAAACTTGATTTTAAAGAAAATTTTGCTATGAAAGTGGCCATAGGATTCTCTGCAGAAAACAGGGTTTTTTTTGTTTTCATGAAGGAAAGAAAATCCTGCCAATTGTGATACAGCCTACCTCAAGAGCAGTAAATAATTTTTCTATTTTCATTTCCTTCCATCTTTACATACGTGTTTATTTTAAAAGAAAACCTGCAAAAGCTATTGATGTTTTAAGTCTTCTAGCACTGCAGTTTAGCAATTTTTACTCTGTTAATATTGAAGATATTGCAGAATGTAGATAATTGGTAGCTGTTATATGTAGTTATTACTGTTAATTCTAAGCAATTATTTCAATTGCTGAACTACTTTACTGTGTTGTGTGCTCTACATAAACATTAACACTTTTCAAACACAATGGTTGCTTTGTTAATTTTATTTACAGCTCTTTGCCAATTTTCTCAGGTTGCTTTAGTAAGTGCCTTTGAAATGTTTTGATGGTTTTTACTTCAGTGAATTTGGAAAACTGCCTGGTTTTTTAATGCTGAGAGTGAAGCTTTAAATATTATACATGTCAGGCTTCACCCACTAAAAAGAAAAAAAAATAAAATTGAACTATGAAAACAGTACTGAAGACCTGAAAAATCTCTGTTTATAATATTCTTAAAAGTTTAACCCATACAAGACTTTAAGAGCACTTAGTTCTGTGTTGGATGTACTATTGGCAAGTATCTTGACATTTTCTCATAAGACTGACTATATTTTTAATAATTTCCAGAAAGATTGTAACATGATTTAAGAGTTTGATCTATGTAGTAAGAAAGGGAGAATGAAAAGAACCTTACTCCCAGCCTGTACACAGCTACAGAAGGGTTTACACTACAGCAATCTGTGTTTAAGCATCTCTCTGTAAGGTCTAAACACAAATATAAAAGTAAATTTTTTCCTCTATGTCGTATATATTTTTTCACTCCTTTAGTTTTTTAGGCTAATGTCAGACTTATCGGGTCTGTAAACAATTCAAATTTGCTATAAACAGAACAATTTTTTTTTTTTTTTTTTTTGTTTCACTTCATCACTGTGGCCCCTTAGCAATAATTACTTACAGTGTACTGCCTTAGACCCTAATCTCTCTTTTCCTTCAAAAACACAATATTTTTTTTTCCATAGAAAAACTTGCCTACCCACAGATAGCCAAAGCAATCTACACCCCCATTCACATTTTAAGGACTAAACTCACAGGTTTGTAGACACCTCAAGCTCTAGTCACTTTATGGTTGTATATCCATGCTAGTTACTCCATACTCCTTTTTTGGTCAGCGAAAAATGAACTTTCAGCAGAAATAAACTAGATTAATCTAATCTATTAACAAGAAATTAGGATTAATCTAATCTATTAACAAGAAATTAGGATTAATCTGATCTATTAACACACTATATGATGCTAAGAATTATGATACAGATTTATTTATTTATTTCCATTTACTAGAAGGTTCTACCTGAGTTTCATAAATCTTAATTGGATGAGATTACTATTGCCATTCCTTCTCAGTTTATAATTTTCCGTCTAGTTCTCTTATCCTTCCTCTGCAATTCATATAAAACTAATGAAAAATTTTTAAAGAGAAAACACATTTACTGTTGAATATATTGGATTAAAAATGTTACAAAGGGAAGATTCTGGGTCTAAGGCATTATGTCTGCTCAAATTGATAGAAAAACAGCAGAATTAACCTCTGGATTGTTTATTCATTCTGAGTAAATACATGAATGCAGATATGTATCTCAAAAAAGGGACTTTACTGTCAGTTTTCCTGTCTCTTTCTCAAACTTAATAAGCATGTAACTATTTCCACAAAAGAGAACTTGCAAAAAATGAATGCAAATTCAATTATATAGGAAAAATTCACTTAGCTGAGGGAGATGAAAGACTGGGATATACTCCAGATTCCTCAGTTCAAATCAAGTACTTAACAGAATAGTAGCTTCATTAGAGGAAAAGAACTTAAAAAAAAAAAAACAACAACAGACTTTAATTATTTTATATTGGTTTGTTTTTCAGAAAATTCTAAGCCTCACTGCAAAAAACATAAAAGGACCTTCCTTTTTTCACTTTATAAAACTCTTGGGGTTTTGTCTTAGCCAGACACATTTTAGGAGTCCTAATTGCTGTTAGCAAGTGAGTCAGTGTCCAAGAGACAGCTACAGAACTTATTGAAGCTAATAAGTTTGTCAAACACAGTTTCAGGCTGAATGAAAGGAACAATAAAATCTTTCTATGTAACAGAGGTAGCTGACAGCAATGAAATAATCATCCAAGGCAAATAGCAGATCAGAGTTACTTTGAACACATGCTTTTGACATATGAATAGATTCATTTATATCAGTTCTAGCTGTCCTGATTTTTAAAATAATTGAGAACATGTGACAAATATAAAAAGTTGTCACCACTCCTAGGAAAATGAGAGCTAAACATCCTGGTTTTAAAAGTTTATTTCCTAGGGAATAGTCAGAACACATCTCAAACTTCTCAATGCACTATCTGTTTAGTTTTACATACCTGACATAGTGTAATCTATGTCACTTTAAATGCTGTGATTAATGACTGTCTCTACACCATAAGCATGATTAAGTGTGATACTTGCCTGTTTAGAGGCACTAGGCATTTGGATGGCAAAAAGGGATGAGATGCAGGAAGCTGGGAAAGACCTGAAGAAGTAACTGCCGATGTCAGTGTTCAGAGGTGCCAAAATCTTTGGGTAAACAGTTCTCTATTTCAGATTATAGAACAAAGAAATTGTGCCATCTTTCATTCCAGTTGCAATTAGAAAAAGTGTAACTGGATTCATATTCCTGTTTCAAATAAATAAGCCTATGTATGCAAAGAATGCATCTTTGGTAACCAATTCATCCTCCTAGCAGAAGCAATACTTTCTGACAGAATTTAACCAGATATTCAGACCAGCTAAGTGATCTATCTATAAAGCTGCAGTCAACATTATCTTCCTTGCCTGCTGAATTTTGCTACTCAGTCTTCTCTCAAATCCCCTTACTGGCAAACTTTTACTACTCTACTAAGTTTAATTTTCTCAGATTGTTGCTTTCCAGGTCCCGCACTACTGCCTGAATACTCTATCCTGATATCTTTTCCTTAGTAGATCTGCTTTTCTGGACAGACAGTGTTGAGTCTTGCCACAGCCTGAGATGAGAGCAGGCACAAGTATGCATTTCACTTACATATCAAAATCCTGACAGAAAGGATCATGTTATCTGAAAGCACGAAACAGACAGTGACTGACACATCCAATGTTATGCTATATATGTATGTTTGTGTATTTATTTATCAGTAATATCAACATATTTTCTCTTTCACAGTTTTTCTCCCTGGAACACAGCAGGAACTTGCACATGTATATTTTCAAGCAGGAAATTCAATACTCTAAAGAAAACATTGTTCAACATACTTTTTATATTTTCTGTCATTGCTTCAACTACTGCAGAAATACAAGTAAGTAATCTGAAGAATATTACTCCATGATTGCTGATTTGTGAAATCAATAATTTTACTTGGGCATAAGCCTGTGACCTTTGCACACTAGGATTCAGCATTGCAGGTATTCACCATCCATTAGAAAGCCTCTCAAGAGCTCCAAAATCTGATCATATGTGTGATAATGGACCTTTGATTATATAAAATAACACTTTTGGTTCATTGGTTGGCTGCTTTTTAAAATCTATTATATGATTGAAAGTCTAGATAATGGAAATATGTACAGTATTTTCTTCCTTAACAAAACTGTTCTGACTCCACAATAGCAGTTGGGATGAGTAAGGTAAAAGAGCACATCAATTTCTTAAGGAGAAAGTGAACAGAGAAAGGCTATTCATTTTACACTGAAGAAGCAGAGATGACAAAATTATATTCCCTTTAACATGCTACCTGCTTGCTTTAATCATAAAAATACCTCTAATACAAGAAAAACAGTGTTCATATCCCCTATATGTAGGCTTCTAGCAGTAACATCAGTGCTTTGACCATCTCGATGATGATTGAAAAAGTTTACTTCAGACTGGGGATGCTGTTTGACTTCTTCGAGGAGCCTCCTTCTCTACTGATAACAGAGTAATGTAAAAGACCCTTTGAGCTTGTCACACCTTGAGAAAATGCCTGAAATCAGGTGGTGTGACTGCTCAGATAAGTTTCCTTCACAAATATTGATCTTGCTTGCAACCTTTCTTCAGCTTAGTACTGTATTTAGTTCACTAAGATTAGAATTACTGAAAGGAGGAGATGAAAATCCCAGGTAAGAAATTATGTTGTTATTCCTTGTCTTATTTTATGAAGCTATTTCATGTTTTCTCTGCTTTTTTATTTCCTATATTTGCTTCCCCACACCATGACCAAAGCGCTTATAACTGGTAGGACAGCATTTTAGTTAAATCAAAATAAATCCTTTTTTTCACAGAATTTTTGCACTCGTTACGCAAATAAGAGTTACCACCTTTGCTGCCTCTTAGTCTATCATTGATTTAGTGATGCTAATGGTTAGCTGGTTACATTTGAAAGGTTTTTTGGTTTGGGTTTTGACTTAGTTTCCCTCTAATGGCAATTTCTCACTTATTTTCAATACTGGGATCACAGAGCTTTGTTTCAATTTTATGCCAGCCGACCATTAGTTGGATGACCAATGACAAAAAAAGTATGTATTTAAAAAAAGAAAAAAAAAGGTAGATTTTTTCATTTTCATACAGGTCCCCTTATCAATCTAATAATAATACTTTTTTTCTAATATTCAGTTTAGACTATGACAAACATCATACACACATCATACACATCCTTGACTGTTAAAACACTTCACATACTGGAGTATCTGTGTATCTTGTTTGGAATATAAAAATGGAAGAATACCCTCTCTGCTTTTTTATGTTCTCTCTCCATTAGATGGCCACTGTAATTGGTTTTCTGGCTTTCTTAGGCTAAGTAGACTGTAAATAATTTAAATCTTATCTGAGATTATTACTACCCTAGGTGAATATTTGAAGCCACAACTTTGCTATCAGTACCCATTTTCTCATTACCTAAACCCTCTATTTAATCCAAATAGCTAGCTTTATTCATGGCAGGAAGCAAAACAAAAATACATTTAAGTGATGCTGTTAAGTCTCTGTGACTAGCGAAAAGGAAGTACTGAACTCATTTTAAAAAAGCTTAAGAAGGAGCACCCTGGGAAATACCAACCAGTCAGCCTCACCTCCATTACTGTCAAGATCATCAACAGATCCTCCAGAAGATGTATCAAAACATGTAGAATACAGGGAAGTGATTAGAGGCAACCAACATGGCTTCACCAAGGGCAATTGTGTCTGACTATCTAGTGGCTGATGAAGTAGAAGTGACTATGAAGTGACTAAAGAAGTGATTGAAGAAGTAGACCTGAATTTCTGTAAGGCCTTTGATATAGTCCCAAATAACATTCCTGCTGCTAAATTGGAAAGATATGGGTTTGAGTAAGGAATTGGCTGGATGGTCACTTACTGTCAAAGTCAAAACCAATAATGAGCTTTGTCCCTCAAAAGTTTGTATTAGAACCAACACTATTTACTATCTTCGGCAATGACATAGACAGTGGGATCAAGTGAACCCTCAGCAAGCTTGCAGATGACACCAAGCTGAGTGGTGCAGGTGTTTCACTGGAGGGAAAGGATGCCATCCACAGGGACCTTGGCAGATTCGAGGAGTAGGACCATATGAACCTCATGGAGTTCTACAAGGCCAAGAGAAAAGTCCTGCACTTTGCCTTCCAGAAGAAGGCCATGAAAATGAACAGAGGGCTGGAACACTTTTCCAATGAGGAAAGGCAGAGAGGAGGAATCCTAGAGAAGTCTCCAAGACCCTATTGTAGCCTTTCAGCACTTAGAGAGGATTCATAAGAAAATTGGGAGAGACTTTTAAGGAAGGCCCATAGTGGCAGGACAAGGGACAGTGGCTTTAAACTGAAAAAGGGTAGATTTAAGTGGACATAAGGAAAATTTTGTAATTTCTTTTTTTTTTTTTTTATTTTATTATGAAGAGACAGTAGAACAAAATATAAAAGAAATGTTCTCTTTTCATGCACTACTTAATGATACAGAGAAGGTATAGCCATATTCACCTGAAGTAACTACGGACATAGCTGCCTTTTCTAGAGCTAGTAGCGCCAGTAATGGCTGTGGCTTTGATTCTTTTCTCAGATGCTTTTTCTCAACACTTGCACATTCCTCTATCTTCTCTCTCCATTCCTCACACAATTTTAGTAGTTAGACATGCAAAGAAAACACTGTAGACAATATCCGGTCATTGTGTTTGAGCTCTGAATGAAAGACCTGATACAGTTCTGTGCAAAACAGTAATTATATTTTTTTTTTAGTAATTTAGACATGTAATATGTTATTTGGAAACATTTGATGAGGTAAACCCAAGAAGTCTCCTCCCTCATCTCCACAGCTCCAGAACTGTTCTACTGAACAACACACATGTCAGATGATATCAGATGACAAGGTATGGTGGAGACAGGGGGGTCTTCTGAAATGTGGGAGCCAGCAACTGGCAATCCAATGCAACCTGCAATGCATTCCATGCGTACAAGCAGGAAGCTTGGAATGAGAAGACTCACTCAAAGGGTGGGAATGAAAATGATTATCATACACGTAGCAATCCATATAAAAAGTACATGTGCATATTCTGAAGTACTTAAATCTTGGCAGATATACCTGTGTGCAATGTTCTCTGTAAAACAGAAAACTGTGTGTGATTCAGAAGAATAGAGTAATTTTTATATTCCTCTTTATTATGAGTTTAAAACTGAGCCAAAATCAATTGTGTACCAGTAAATGTAGTAGCTGGATCAGATAGTTAATAGATACTTAATTAGAAAGTGTCAGAGTTCTAATCGAACATAGCATTATTATTGAGCTACTGTGATCGGTCTGCTGCCTGTATGTTACTTCACTTTTAAAGTAATCCAGACTCTGAATCAACACCTAACTGTTTTGGAAATTTCCATATTTTACATGCATATACACATGTGTGTATATATATAATCTGAACTAAATGTTATTGGGATGAATTTGTACTGTCATAATCTTGGAATTGACAGATGTTCTAGATGTGATAGAAATCTACTAGAGAATTTCGCTTGCTAAATTTAGCTTGCTAAATTCTAAGTGAAAAAAAAAAGCAGGAAAAGCTCACACTAAATGAACCTGGCATTACAAAGCATGAACTAGTTAATCTCCATGAGAGAAAATACAAGTACTTTCACATCAGAATCACATAAATAATTAAATCACCTCTCATTCAAGAACATGCTCTGAATGGAAAATATAGGTTAAGTGGTATGTTACCTTTACTTAAAACCACATTTTTTTGCCAGCATGATTTAACCACTGAGCTGTGATCTAAGAAGAGAAACGGCCTCTGTTATTAATATTTAATAAGCTATATCAAACAACAGAGCTGTTATTAACAGTCTACAGAGAATGATTTCACATCAAGCTTGTGAGATAGGCTGATGCCAACCACATGAAGTTTAAGCATGCCAAGTGCAAGGTCCTACACCCGGGTCAGAGCAATCCCAGGGACAGCTACAGGTTGGGCAGAGAAGAGATTCAGAGCAGCCCCGCGGAGAAGGACTTGGGGGTGTTGGTTGATGGGAAAATGAACATGAGCCGGCTTCAGTGTGCACTCACAGGCCAGAAAGCCAACCGTATCGTGGGCTGCGTCAAAAGGAGCGTGACCAGCAGGTCGAAGGAGGTGATCCTGCCCCTCTACTCTGCTCTCATGAGACCTCAACAACATGGAATAATTTCTAGTATCTCCAATATATTTAAAATAAGTGTAAGGCTTTTTATTTAAACAAATTTTGAAGTAAATATAGGGCTTTTATTTAAATCAATTTTATTTCAAATAGATCTCTTAATTGACTTCATATATCTGGACTTGTGCAAAGCGTTCGACACTGTCCCACATGACATACTTGTCTCTAAATTGGAGAGACATCAATTTGATGGATGGACCACCCGGTGGACAAAGAACTGGCTGATGGCTGCATGCAAAGAGTCGTGGTCAACTGCTCAATGTCCGTTTGGAGACCAGTAATAAGAGGTGTCCCTCAGGGGTCAGTGTTGGGGCTGGTCTTGTTCAACATCTTTGTCGGTGACATGAACAGTGGGATTGAGTGCACCCTCAGCAAGTTTGCCAATGACACCAAGCTGTGTGGTTCAGTTGATACACTGGAGGGAAGGAATGCCATCCAGAGGGACCTTGACATGCTTGCGAGATGGGCTGATACCAACCTTACGAAGTTTACCAGGCACAACTACAGGTTGGGCAGAGAAGAGATTCAGAGCAGCCCTGGGGAGAAGGACTTGGGGGTGTTGGTCAATGAGAAAATGAACATGAGCAGGCAGTGTGCGCTCACAGCCCAGAAAGCCAACCGTATCCTGGGCTGCATCAAAAGGAGCGTGACCAGCAGGTCAAAGGAGGCAATCCTGCCCCTCTGCTCTCATGAGACCTCACTTGGAGTATTGTGTGCAGTTCTGGTGTTCATGCTGAACAGTTGGGGCTGTTCAGCCTGGAGAAGAGAAGGCTGCTTGGAGACCCCATAGCAGCCTTCCAGTATCTGAAGAGGACCTATAGGGATGCTGGGGAGGGACTTTTCATTAGGGAATGTAGTGATAGGACAAGGGGCGATGGGTTAAAGCTTAAACAGGGGAAATTTAGATTGGACATAGGAAGGAAGCTCTTTACTGTGAGAGTGGTGAGGCACTGGAATGGGTTGCCCAGGGAAGTTGTGAATGCTCTACCCCTGGCAGTGTTCAAGGCCAGGTTGGACAGAGCCTTGGTTTAGTGTGAGGTGTCCCTGTTCATGGTGGGGGGGGGGGGTGTAACTTGGCGATCTTGAGGTCCTTTCCAACCCTAACTATTCTATGAATCTATGATTCTGTGATAGTGTTATGCCTCTCACAATAGGAGAGTGTATTAGTCACAATATATCAACATTAGAAAAAGGTGATCTCTGCCTCATGAAACAGTTTATTATCCTGATTACTCATACCTTTTTCCCTGTCTTCATTGTTCCTTCATGACCACTGTATAGCCTTTAGTTTGTTGTTTTCACCAGAAAACATGGTACTGTTTTTTACTCAGCTTAAAACATTCTGTGGTCAAATCTGAGCTTGCTGTTTTCTTCACCAAGATCCTACTCCCTTTTTGGATATTGATCTATCCTGGCAATGGAAATATCAACACTGCCACTTGGACCCACAGATCAGGCTCACCTAAGGTGCTTCTTTTGTTTTCCTGTGCATGTCTACTCCAAGATCCTACTTTATCTTCTGCCTTCCTACTTCCTGGTTCTTCTTTATGAAAAGAAGTCCAACCAACCTGTTGTCTTCAGGATCCAGTACAGCTCTACCCCCTGCTGTTCAGTGTCCTGTGTCTTTCAGCACCATAAATATGCTTATCAACTTTTTGTTTATCTTCTCTGATATTCTATCCTGGTTCAAAATCCCTTTCCTAATACCCCACATCTTCTTGATCATTAAAAATAGCTATGACCTTTGGCCACTTGTTCTTGAAATTCTTAGTTCTGAGTTAAGAAGAGCCCTATTGAGCTCACCAGGATTACTTTTAGAACATTTTGAAATAATTCTTGAGAATCATCAGTCTCTTAGTTTGCTTTTCACTGCAAAGACATATAGTGGATCATATTCCAAATATGTGCTATCTTGTTATTCAAATTTTTATGTAGGTCATCATGGGTTTGATAAAAAAAAAAAAAAAAAAAATCCAAGAATTATCTTGTGCATCTTAGTAGTTTTCATTTACTAGAAAATAAAACTTATCATAAACTTGGAGTAATTGTCTATTATAATTGTTTTTCCCCATTTTATGTTATTTTTCTTCATTTTTGTTTAAATGTTTGGTGTTTTGTTCTTTTTCTTTGTGTGTTATCTTTTTACAGATCATCTTATGATGTGTAATAAAACCACTATGGAGATCACTTAGAAACATAACATAAAGTTAATACAACTAGTCAGATGAACTGGAAGGTAGAATGGCTTTTCATTCATTCTTTGTGTTCAAAGGAATAGCAAGCATCATTATGAAGATCTTGATAGATGATAAATGAAAAATAAAGTGTATTTTCTAGCTAACTTATTTGGATTGAAAGATAAATACAAACTCCCATGCTTCATAGCTGGATTTATGCATACATATGGATACCAGTGTAAGGTAAAATGGAAACTGGAGATATGATAATGTACTCAGGAAAAGGAAAAGTGAGGAAATTAAAACTCAAGCAATCAATCTGCTCTGCAAATTCTGCCCTAGGCAATGGTTGTATTCACAGTGATAATCTCAAGCTTTCTTTCAAAACAACCCTAGAAGATGAAGAGATCAGTATTTTCAAATAAAAAAGGAGTGTTTTTCCTAAAATCTTTGAAGAGAAGAAAGTGATCCAAGAAGAATGAGGGGAAATGTAAGAAATGACATGAAGATTTCTTCATTAAAAGTAAGAAATTTTGCTACGTTAAGACACAAAGAACAACTCAGGTATTACTGGCTAGACTACAGCTATGTGGTATAACTATATAAATAGTTGTACTGCTTGGGTACAGTTATTAGACCTAATCAAAATCATGGTGCATTATCATCTACCAAATGGTAAGGAAAAAATCCCACAACATATAACATAACAAAGCAACATTAGAAAACCAGTAACATGGATAGAAAGCTAATTTAAATTGGTTTTGAGGGAATGAACTTGGAAGAAATATACTAAATATGTCCAAGTTAATCACCTGTTTGTTGTGGGTAACCCCAGCAGGCAGCTAAGCACCACCCAGCCTCTTGCTCACCACCACCCCTCTGTGGGGAGAAGGAAATCAATTGAAAGGGTAAAAGTGTGAAAACTCATAGGTTGAAATAATGAGGTAAGCAAAAGCTGTGCATGCAAGCAAAAGCAATTTGAGGAATTCATTCACCACTTCAATGGTCAGGCAGGCTTTCAGCCATCTTCAGGACAGCCAGGCTCCATCATACGTAATGGTTACTTGAGAAGACAAATGCCATCACTCCCAACATCCCCTTTTCCTTCTTCTTCCCCCAGCTTCATGCTGAACATGATGCTATATGGTGTGGAATATCTCTTGCATCAGTTGGGGTCAGCTGTCCCAGCTGTGTCGCTTCCAATTCTTTGTGACCCAGCCTACTTTCTGATGGGGTGGTGTGAGGAGCAGAAAAGACCTTGGCTCTGTGTAAGCACTGCTAAGCAGCAACAAAAATATCTCTATGTTATCAACACCGTTTTGAGCATAAATTCAAAACATGGCCGCATACAAACTTACATGAAGAAAATTAACTGTATCCCAGCCAAACCCAATACATCATCTTAAGGCAGTCATGTAAAACTAAGAAGGAATGTTTTATGTTTTTAGAAAACAGAAGAGGATATTAAATTAAAATATAGAGAAAAAAAGTAATATTTACCAAAGCTGTCACTAAAAGGTAGGTAAAGATAGAGTGACACTTTCTACAAGAAGTTACCGAGGTCCAGAAATAAAAGAGATTACACAGAAGGGTAGTAGACTAATGACACTTACTATGTTTTGTACATCAGCATTTGAACAGAAAGACTGAAGTAGCAAATGCTGGGCCAGATGGTATCCTTACCAAAACCAGAACAGCTCCTGGTAGTTTTATCAGGACTCCATGAATGAATGCTGCATGCCAGGGCAATGCTAATTATCACACTTTTTGAACTGCAAGCCTATCCCATGTTTAACAACCACAAGGAATCTGTGAACACTGTTCGTATCAGAGCATATCTACAACAATATGTTTAGGTGAAGATTTTTCCTGCGAGATGCAAATATAAAACAAGAGATACCAAGGTTCAGATTCTGATTGACAAGCTAGTTATTATAACTGCTTAATCTATGAAGAGGAACCTCTGAGGTAATATGATTAGTTTGTTCTAATTTACAAATTAGAACAAATTTACAAAAGAGATTACAACACTGCATTTCAGGCCTGCGTTTAGAAATATTGAAAATAATGAGACTGTATAATAATGCCGCAAGGGAGTTGCCCTTTATGTTAGGGATAGGCTGGAGAGTATGGAACTCTGTCTGGGGAGAGGTGAGCAGTTTACAGAGAGTTTGTGGGTCAGGGTTAAAGGGAAAACAGTGATGGGAGACATCACTGTGGGGATCTGTTACAGACTGCCTGATCAAGAGGAATCTGTGCATGAAGCACTCCATAGACAGATAGGAACAGCCTCACACTCACAGGCCCTTGTTCTCATGGGGGATTTAAACCACCCTGACACCTGCTGGAGCGACAGTACTGCACAGCACAAGCAATCCAGGAGGTTTCTCAATTGTGTGGAAGGCAGCTTCCTTCTGCAAGTAATAGAGGAGCCGACAAGGAGAGGTGCCATGCTTGACTTCATGCTCACCAACAGGGAAGGGCTTGTTGGAAATGTGACTCTCCAGGGCAACCTTGGATGCAGCAATCACAACATGGTCGAATTCGAGATCCTCAGGAGAGTGAGAAGAGCGTGTAGCAAGCTCACCGCCCTGGACTTCAAGAGAGCAGACTTTGGCCTCTTCAGGAATCTGCTTAGTAAGGTTCCATGGGATATAGCCCTGGAGGGCAGGGGGGCCCAAGGAATGTTGCATCTCACTTAGAAAGAAGTGCAGCAGGAGGACCAGGAGACCTCCTTTGATGGATAAGGAGCTGCTGAGAAAAATTCAAAGGAAAAAAGAGACTTATAAAAGGTGGAAGCAAGGAAAGGAGGCCTGGGAAGAATACAGGGATGTTGTCCGGGAAGCTAGGGACCAGGTTAGGAAAGCTAAGGCCCAGTTAGAATAAAACTTGGCTAGGGATGTTAAGGTTAACAAGATCGGATTCTACAGGTACGCAGAGAACAAAAAACAGACTAGGGACAACATAAGCCCCCTACGGAAACTATTGGGAGAACTGGTTACACAGGATTTGGAGAAAGTTGAGGTTCTGAATGATGTCTTTGCCGTGGTCTTCACTGGCAAATGCTCTGATCACACTACCCAAGTCTTGGAGGGTAGACACAGAGACTGTATGAATGTAGACCTTGGGCCCACTGTAGGAGGGGATCTGGTTCAAGACCATCTTAAAAACCTGAAAGTACACAAGTCCGTGGGACCTGATGAAATCCATCCGCATGTCCTGAAGGAGCTGGCGAATGAAGTTGCTAAGCCACTGGCCGTCCTATTTGAAAAATCATGGCAGTCAGGTGAAGCTCCCAATGACTGGAAAAAGGGAAATATAACCCCCATTTTCAAGAAGGGGAAAATGGATGATCCAGGGAACTACAGACCAGTCAGTCTCACCTCTGTGCCTGGCAGAACCTTGGAGCACATTCTCCTGGAAGGCATGCTAAGGCACATGAAAAACAACAAGGTGCTTGGTGACAGCCAGCATGGCTTCACTAAGGGGAAATCCTGCCTGACCAATTTGGTGGTCTTCTATGATGGGGCTACAGAACTGATGGACAGGGGTAGAGCAGTTGATATGATCAACCTGGACTTGTACAAAGCGTTCAAAACTGTCACGCACAACATCCTTGCCTCTAAATTGGAAAGACATCAATTTGATAGGTGGACCACTCGGTGGATAAAGAACTGGCTGGATGGCCGCACATAAAGTGTTGTGGTCGATGGATCAATGTCCGGCTGGAGACCAGTAACGAGTGGTGTCCCTCAAGGATCGGTGTTGGGACCGGTCTTGTTTAACATCTTCGTTGCTGACATGGACAGTGGGATTGAGTGCGCCCTCAGCAAGTTTGCCGATGACACCAAGCTGTGTGTTTCGGTTGAGATGCTGGAGGGAAGGGATGCCATCCAAGGGACCTTGACACGCTTGTGAGGTGGGCTGATGCCAAGCATATGAAGTTCAACCATGACAAGTGCAAGGTCCTACACCTGGCTCGGAGCAATCCCAGGCACAGCTACAGATTGGGCAAAGAAGAGATTCGGAGCGGCCCTGCGGAGAAGGACTTGGGGGTGTCGGCCAATGAGAAAATGAACATGAGCCGGCAGCGCGTGTCACAGCCCAGAAAGCCTACCATATCCTGGGCTGCATCAAAAGGAGCGTGACCAGCAGGTCGAAGGAGGTATTCCTGCCCCTCTACTCTGCTCTCGTGAGACCTCACTTGGAGTATTTTGTGCAATTCTGGGGTCTTCAACATAAAAAGGACATGGAACTGCTGGAACAAGTGCAGAGGAGGGCCATGAGGATGATCAGGGGACTGGAGCACCTCCCATATGAAGATAGGCTGAGGAAGTTGGGACTGTTCAGCCTGAGAAGAGAAGGCTGCGTGGGGACCTCATTGCAGCCTTCCAGTATCTGAAGGGGGCCTATAGGGATGCTGGGAGGGACTCTTCGTCAGGGACTGTAATGACAGGACGAGGGGTAACGGGTTCAAACTTAAATAGGGGAAGTTTAGATTGGATTTTACCCCTTTACTTTTATTGTGGTGAGGCACTGGAATAGGTTGCCCAGGGAGGATGTGAATGCTTCATCCCTGGTGGTGTTCAAGGCCAGGTTGGACGAAGCCTTGGGTGGTATGGTTTATAGAATCATAGAATCATAGAATAGTTAGGGTTGGAAAGGACCTCAAGATCATCTAGTTCCAACCCCCCTGCCATGGGCAGGGACACCTCACACTAAACCATGTCACCCAAGGCTTCATCCAACCTGGCCTTGAGCACTGCTAGGGATGGAGCACTCACAACCTCCCTGGGCAACAGATTCCAGTGCCTCACCACCCTAACAGGAAAGAATTTCCTCCTTATATCCAATCTAAACTTACCCTGTTTAAGTTTTAACCCGTTACCCCTTGTCCTGTCACTACAGTCCCTGACGAAGAGTCCCTCCCCAGCATCCCTATAGGCCCCCTTCAGATACTGGAAGGCTGCTATTAGGTCCCCACGCAGCCTTCTCTTCTCCAGGCTGAACAGCCCCAAGTTCCTCAGCCTGTCTTCATACAGGAGGTGCTCCAGTCCCCTGATCATCCTCGTGGCCCTCCTCTGCACTTGTTCCAGCAGTTCCATGTCCTTTTTATGTTGAGGACACCAGAACTGCACACAATACTCCAAGTGAGGTCTCACGAGAGCAGAGTAGAGGGGCAGGATCACCTCCTTCGACCTGCTGGCCATGCTCCTTTTGATGCAGCCCAGGATACGGTTGGCTTTCTGGGCTGCGAGCGCACACTGCCAGCTCATGTTCATTTTCTCATCGACCAACACCCCCAAGTCCTTCTCCACAGGGCTGCTCTGAATCTCTTTGCCCAATCTGTAGCTGTGCCTGGGATTGCTCCGACCCAGGTGTAGGACCAGTGTGTGAGGTCCCTGCCCATGGCAGGGGGTTTGAAACTAGATGGTCTTGAGGTCCTTTCCAACCCTAACTATTATGTGATTCTATGAAGTAATAAGTTGTCCATTTTCAGAAAAAAAAAAATAAAAATAAAGACTTTTTTTGGTTTACATTCAGTATTCGACTTACGTTAACACCTTAATTGAACCAGAAGAGCAAACTAATAATTCTTGACAAGGATGAGTGCAGGAACAATTATTTAAAAACTTCCTTATCAGTGCAAAATGAGGGAAAAAAGGCGAGAAAGTTAATGGACCTAATTATCCCCTCTTCTGAAAGTCTGGTACTAGAAAAAATGTAACATATAAAAACACCACAACACAAAGAAGTTTTTGATTATCACAGAGAATTTTAAGTGGAAAGGTATAGGGACTTATTAAAATTCCATTAAGGATATGAAGGATAAAATGAGGCTTCAGGAATTAAAAATATCTTTAGATAAACAGAGCCAATGTACTACAAAACATAATAACTGAAGAAGAAGAGAAAATATGTTAAGAATTTTTAAATTCAGATAAATGTGCAGCAGTTAGACCCTATTTTGATTACAAAAAAAAAAAAGTTCCTTATCTTGAATGAATTGGAAAAATAATGCCTAAGCACATTCCTGTAAAGGATTTTTTACAGAACGTATTTGCTGTTAAAGGTACCATGATTCATAGTTATTAATTTTCCTAAAAAAATCCAAGACTGAAGTGAAAACAAATATCCCATTGATCATTTCAGGTCTGATTACAGCCTCATATACCTATGATAGGGCAAATATCTCCAAAGGTAGTAAAGAGTAGTATTGATAGGAGTTATCAGGAATTTGTTCGTGCCTTTTTACAATCAAAATGAAGGTCATACTTGAAATAATTTGGGGATCTTGGTCTTGGGGACTGGCAATCTTTTAATCTTTAATATAGAAGCTGTGGAAAAAGACTAATGAAGATTAAAGAAAACAAAACAAACCAAAACAAAAAACAACTTAGGAAGATACACAAAAGGGCACTACAGAGAGGAAGATGACTGGGCTTTGGATTGTCTGTGCCTTTTTATCACTGACAGGGAACAGTTGTCGTCAGTTCATCACATATTGTTTCTGCTCTCCTTCCTCTTCAGGGGGAAAACTCTTCAGACTTTTCCTGTGCTTGGGGTTCCTCCCACAGGACCCATTCCTCCATGAACTCCAGTGTGAGTCTTTCCCACAGGCTGCAGTTCTTCATGAACTGCTCCAGTGTTGGTCTATTCCATGAGGTGCAGTCCTTCAGGTACACACTGCTCCAGTGGGGGTCCCTTCCATGAGTGCAGTCCTTCAGGAACAGGTTGCTCCAGTGTGGGTCCCCGCAGGGTCCCAGCTTCTGCAGCAAACCTGCTCCAGCATGGGCTCCTCGCTCCATGGGCCCCAGGTCCTGCCAGGAGCCTACTCCAGTGTAAGCTATCCACAGGGTCACAGCCTCCTTCAGGGAATTTTTACCTGCTCTACATCATGTCCTCCATGAGCTTCAGGTGGAGATCTGCTCCACTGTGGACCTCCATGGGCTGCAGGGGCACAGTTGTCTCACCATGATCTGCACCATGGGCTGCAGTGGAATCTCTGCTCCAGTGCCTGGAGCACCTCCTCACCTCCTTCTTCATTGACCTGGGTGTTTCTTTGCATGTTTTCACTCCTTTCTTTTCTGACTGCTGCTAGTTTTGCGCAGTTCCACTACCACTATCCCCTTCTTAAATAAGTTATCCCAGAGCTGCTGCCACTGTCAGTGATGGGCCTGGCCTTGACCAGCGGTGGGTCCGTCTTGCAGCCAGCTGCCATTGTCTCTACTGGACAGAAGGGAACCTCCCAGCAGCTTCATACAGAAGCCAACCCTATAACCTCTCTGCTACCAAAACCTTTCTACCAAGCTCAATATAGAAGCATTTTGCTTTTGTGACAGATTTTCTGAATCTGTAAATGTACAGTGTGTTCTTATTTTAAAAAGTTGCCCCATTTGTATTTCAAAATTATACTCATTGCAACAGCATTGGTGTAGGAACTGTCAGTTTTGCTAAAGAATGCCTAATATTGATTTTGTTTAAGAAAAATAATTACCTACACTACTAAAATTAATAAAATCAGAATAATAGCATCTGCAGACAGCCAGATCATCAAGAGAATTTTTCTCATGGGCACAAGCCTCACATAAAGCAGAATATTCATGGGCTATTGATGATTGAGTATAAGATTAATAATCCTGCAAATGCTTCAATACATAGTTCATAGAGTATTCATAGACCATTCACATGGATCTTACAATTCAAGTAGATCTTAGATACATGAATTTGAGCTGATAATCTGTTACTTTCTGTTAGCGGGACTCTAAAGCATCAGTACCACAGGACTAATCTAGATCATTATTTAACCTAAATCTAGATGAGATTAATTCATCATAGCTTCAGTCTCTGTGTTGATACATCCTTATTCATGACTAGAGTTTTTAGACACAGAAGCAACAAAAATGTCATCAGTCTTGTCTCACTGTCCTCTTACTGCCATGTTGCTGCTTACTAAAATGAATCAGTAAATTCCAAATCTGGAGAGTAGAAAGTATTAACAGTAGTATATTTAGAATAGGAATTGTACAGAATAGAATATAGGATAGAAAAAAAAACTTCTTTTCCTCATAGCATAGTTGTTCCATTTTTATTCCCTTCCTTCCTAAATCTGTAAATAGGGTAAGTTACTTACTAAAATCAAGTGGTAAGGTCTTCAGATGGCTTCTCTCACTAGACTTTTGTGTCCAAAGTAATGCCTCTGCAGATATTGACAAATTAGATACATCCTTGCCAATGTTATTCACAGCTGCTTCAAATAGGATCTTCTAGGATAAACATTTCCAGGGGAAAAAAAATAAAAATAAATCCAATGCCATTAAAGTAACACACTCCTAAACTAAAGCATGGCTTAGAAAGGTCAATTACCCCAGTTGCAAATTGCACTTATTCCTTTAGATTCATATTAGTCTAAAATAGATAGTGACAATAATATGACTTATAATACCATCTAATGACAATTAACAAATATAATGTAAGAAAATTTATGATTATGTTATCAGCATCATTAAAATATAGTTACTACTATTTTGATAAACATACTTGTATTTATGTGTTTCAAGCAAAATAATTAGGGAACTAGAATCATCAGTAGCAAGTTACATGCTCTTACATTATCTTTTGCTTTTCAAAAAATAAAATTAATACCATTTGAAAATGAATATAAGATGGTAACATTTGTATCATAATTAGATCTCACTAAAATATGAGAATCTCATATTTTATAGGAAAAGCCAAATCTTTTAAACATTTTCAGTCTAAATAAAGGTGAAAATTAAAATCTGGAAGACTTTTTTTCCATCAGAGAGAGAATGCAATAATGAAAAGATATTAAAAAGTAATTAAGAAATAATGCAAAAATAGGAAAAAAACCACACAAACTCAACTCCCAAATGCCAAAAACTCCAAAGCAAAGCAAGCTTTCAACACTTTGTTACAATTTGTGGTTAAAAATCTCAGTGTAATCCAGATGTTCCCAATTTTTTATAATAGAAACTTTTCTAAACACGAGCTGGCTTTTCTGTTTCTGCTGATCTAGGGCAACTCCAAACTATGGAGTTATGATGTTGTCAGAAAGCATTAAGTTGTGTTTTAATACAAACAATATAGTGACAGAACCAGCCAATCTGAATGGAAGGTTATAATGTAATCATTCATGAAATATGAATGAGTATATAGTATGTAGAAAATAGCTGAATGTAGCCTTACTAAAAAGTAAATACTATTTCTTTTTAAAAAGCATTGATGTAAATTTCTTTTCTAGTTTCACAGAAAAAGTAAGCTAAATAGTTCTATCATATTAAAAAATGTTGTTTTCCTATCCAGCTGAAATTATATCAAGTTGTTAAGGGGTAACTTAATGGGTTTTTTTTGTAATTATTAAGCACAACCTTTCTCAGCTTATTTTCCATCATTTACAGTTTTACATAAATTCTTTTATCTGTTGTCATATCATTGCCTTCTTTTAATAATTCCTTTTGACAGCCTCTATCTTTCAAATTCAAGCATACTTTTATGCTTAACTATGTTTTGGGAATTGTCAGAATAAACATTATATAAACATTATATAAACATATATATATACAAGTGGTGTCCCTCAGGGATCGGTGTTGGGACCGGTCTTGTTTAACATCTTCATTGCTGACATGGACAGTGGGATTGAGTGCGCCCTCAGCAAGTTTGCCAGTGACACCAAGCTGTGTGGTCTGGTTGATACGCTGGAGGGAACGGATGCCATCCAGAGGGACCTTGACATGCTTGTGAGGTGGGCTGATGCCAACCTTATCAAGTTCAACCATGACAAGTGCAAGGTCCTACACCTGGGTCAGAGCAATCCCAGGCTCAGCTACAGACTGGGCAGAGAAGAGATTCGGAGCAGCCCTGTGGAGAAGGACTTGGGGGTGCTGGTCGATGAGAAAATGAACATGAGCCGGCAGCGCGTGCTCACAACCCAGATGCCAACCGTATCCTGGGCTGCATCAAAAGCAGCGTGACCAGCAGGTCGAAGGAGGTATTCCTGCCCCTCTACTCTGCTCTTGTGAGACCTCACTTGGAGTATTGTGTGCAGTTCTGGTGTCCTCAACATAAAAAGGCCATGGAACTGCTGGAACAAGTCCAGAGGAGGGCCACGAGGATGATCAGGGGACTGGAGCACCTCCCGCATGAAGACAGGCTGAGAAAGTTCATGCTGTTCAGGCTGGAGAAGAGAAGGCTGCATGGAGACCTCATAGCAGCCTTCTAGTGTCTGAAGGGGGCCTATAGGGATGCTGGGGAGGGTCTCTTCATTAGGGACTGTAGTGACAGGACAAGGGGTAATGGGTTAAAACTTAAACAGGGGAAGTTTAGATTGGCTATAAGGAAGAAGTTCTTTGCTGTGAGCGTGGTGTGGCACTGGAATGTGTTGCCCAGGGAAGTTGTGAATGCTCCATCCCTGGTGTTGTTCAAGGCCCGGTTGGACAGAGCCTTGGGTGACATAGTCTAGTGTGAGGTGTCCCTGTCTGTGGCAGGGTGGTTGGAACTAGATGATCTTGAGGTCCTTTCCAATCCTAACTATTCTATGATTCTATAACATTAAACACTGATATAAACTCCAGTTCTTTGGCTAAGTTTCTTCTTAACAAACTTTAGTTAGGCAAGTAGTAGGCATCTGACCTAAAACTAGTCCATGAAGACAGAAATGTCTTTCCACAGAATTATTTACCCTACCAATTTCAGAAACCTATTTTAAAATTGGTTGAATCTCTCTTTAGATTTGCCTATGTCTTCTTCTTAAGAGTAGAAGAATCCTATCTTACTATACTGCATTAAATACCTAAGTGTAGAAGGACTCAAAGTGTGCAATACATAACTGGTGAGCTCCAGTTGCTCTAGAAACAAAATTGCTTTGAAGATTTATTCTTATTGAGACAAAGGAAAAGATCCTGGCAGTCTTATCTGTACAGCCATGGCTTTCTCAAACCTCTCCTGGACAGTGCACAGAGGGGATCATGAGTCCATTTTAAAGGCAGTCTCCATTTTCATCTCATCAGACAAGATGGTAATCTGCCTCATGGTAGAAAAATATTTTCAGTGAGCAGGTGTAATGTGCAGCTTCCTACCTGTCCTCTGTAGACCTTTCTCTGGTCCACTCAGCTCAGCAGCATGCACTCAATACCCAACAAGGGGTTTTCTAGCCAGCTGCCTTTTCTATCTCATTGCCACCCACTCCCACAGACCGCATCATCTGCCATAGGTTTAGGGTGCAGCTGCACTCAGTTCTTTAAAAGGTAACTTGCAATAGCAGTGGGGTGGCTAAAGACCGCATGCTTATTACTTCTTGTCCTGAACACATTCAGGGCTTGTGCAAGCAGCAAATCTATTCAAAAAAATATGTGTACTTCTTTTTATCAGCATAAAGCTTACCTGGGCAACTATATGATAAATAGCAAATCAAGGTATAAAGTCAACAAACTCGTAGCAGGCTGAGGAAGGATAAATAGAGGTTAAGCATAATTTGGGAGGGAATGAAGGTGGTAAGCAAGGCAAATCTGGGAGGAGAAATAAAGTAAATTGTGTTGTTGGGATTGTAGGGTGTTCCTATTGAGCACCCTGCATGAGGTCAGTGGAGTTTGCATCAGAACAAGAAATCAGTAATTTCTTTGTTATTTCACCCTTTGGCTTGGGCATCTGGGTTGCTTTCCTTAATCCTGGCAAGAGAATGCCAAGAAGGGATGGACCAGACATTCCAATTTCCTAACAACTGGCACACGCAAACAGGAGACATAAAACTAATTTCTTCAAGAAATCACACTAATTCCTCTCTGAGACTTGTTTTACATTATCACGTAATTTTTTCTACTAGTTTTTTTACATCAAATCTGAGGTAAAAATCAGATGCCAACACAGTTCCTGTAGCAAAGTATTCCCCTCAGGTTTTGCTCTTTGTTATCTGTCTTTCTCGCAGCCAGGTGCCCTGCAAAGAGCAAATATTAAGGTTAGTATTTTTATATGATGAACTTTTACATTGAAATTAGAAGAATGTGGAGTGATCAAAATGTAAATTGAGTTTTCACACTCGGTGGCAACGTTTTTCATGATTACCATTCAGTCTTTACCATGCCCTTGCTATTTGCAAATCCAGTTAAGGACAACTTTTATCTTGAATATTCTACTTTGATAAAGAACCCATCAGGGCTGATAATTGGCATAATGAGTTAGTTGCATCTTTCAAAGTTTGTGGTACAGGGATGCTTCCAAAATAAATAAACATGCCCTTTCCTCCTTCTCATATTCCAATGATTTCTGCCTGTCAAAGTGGTGGGTTTGGAGAAGAATTAAAGTAGCCACATAAGAATATAATTAGGTATATGTGACACACAGAAGTTGAATACTGATGAAGTTCATAGGAAAATTAGTGAAAATTATCTTGGGTTCCTGAAATGTTATATCGATTCAAAACCCAACACAGTTGGCCAGTTCAGTCAGGTGAGCAAATACATCCAGTTTCACTTTTCCCCATCTGCGCCTGGTGTTTTATTGTCTATGACTTCCTCAAGTAATTTTCATGCACTATATCAGTGGATGCTGTCTATCTCTTTTCTTTGCTAAGAAGAAACATGAAGTAAGTTTCAAAGCACAAAGAGGTATCAGTGCACATGAGCTACACACTTTGGACAACAGGTGATTTATAAGGCTTGACAAGGTACTTTACAGATTTACTATTTCCGCATTCAGAATATGCCCTGTGTCTTACAGAAACTGCTATCGATTACCACATAAAACAAAATCATAACTTGTGTGACATAAAATGTGGAAGATTATTTTTAAAAGTATATTTTTGATCATGTATAATAGTTGAATGAATTCAGAATCAGTGTAAAGGAAATCTGATAATGATTTTTCCAAGCGTGTGGTATATAAAACAAAGTCCCATTTCTCAGACAAGTAAAGAAAAACATCTTACAATAAGAAATAAAATTAAAACAGCCACAGCAAGTTAGTTCACTAAGTATATCTTGGCAGTTTTTGGCATATTTAAAGCCAATTTTGGCAGATTACAAGCCTGGATTTGCTGCATTTCTATCCTAATAATGCAACATAATGTAAGAGGATTGCTTCACTGGAGTATTTACTACTGAAGAGAAAATTGTTTTTATAATTAAGCATCCCCATTAAAATTTACAGAAATGTTGAAGACCATTAAAAAAAATAATCAACAAATTATAAGGTTTGAATTCTCCCAGTTACAAGTGTACAACCCTTTCACTACTGTTAAAAGGATTTAGGTACCTGCGCTGAAGCATAAGCATAGCTGATTGGATTTTTCATTATAATTTGCATTGTAGTTTTTCCTGCTAAGTATTGTCTACTAGAAAATTGCATTTACTATAATTTGTCTTTTTATTAGTTTTAAAAATAAATTACATATCAAATTTCCATGGTAGTATATATGTGAATGGCTCCCAGAGACTTAATTTTTCTCTTCTTTTATTCATTGCATACACAAAATTCAGTATTCAAGCAGTGTGATAGACTACCTAACTCACATGAGGCTGTTTCTGCACCCTGCATATATACTCTTAAGCCGTCTTGATACTTGCACTTTTTCCCCACCTGGAATTCATCTGGGCATTAAAACCACACTATCTTCTCAGTAGAGGAACCTATATTTCAATTACAACAAAAATTATAAACCTAACTGCTATAAACCCCTCTAACAACGTTTTTCTCTGAACGCTTACATGTCTATCCTTTACATAAGTCATGTTGCCCATAATACTTAATAACTTCTTAAAAAAATATTTTAAGCTTACTACTCAATGTCGGAAGTCGGGATATTTTCTCAGGAGCTCAATTTAGAAAGCTCTACAATTATAAAAGTAAAAATGTTGGTCTTGATATCATTTGCACAAGCTAGATTTATTTTATGTCAGCAATGGCTACATTATGTTTTCCACTAGGAAGGGAAAAATTTAAGCAATTAGTTGTTTTACACAGCTAATTTACAGAAAACGAGAAACTAAATCTTCCTCTTTTTGAAGCTGGAGTAGCAATCGTATGTAATTTTGAAGAGAATTATTGACTTGTGATAGAAAAAATATTTACTTGTAACATTTGTTGTGTCTATGAAATGAAACAAGATTAGGCATCATATTTCTCTGTGATCCAGAGGGATTACTGTGCTCTAAACTATAGGTCTGCTAAGTATAGAAAAAAAAAACAGTTCTTGAGAGACATCTGTTAGTTTGGATGCTACTCAATTTCTGTTTCCAAAAAAGATCATCATTGCAAATGAGAGAATGGGTAGGTCATTGGCAGGAAACTTCTGCCTGAGTTATTCTTATTATATTGAGCATGGAGCTCCATTGTCTCTCACCGCTTAGACCTGTTTCACTGTATTTTGTTGCTGAAATGCTTCTTGATTTTTAAATGCCCATGAGATGTAAATGACTCTCATGGATAAATCTGATCACCAGGGCTTTGTTTCGTGGGCTTCAGAAGAATATTTTTAATCTGAGGGCCATGAATTTTGTTTAAATCAAGTATAAAAGATTTTAAAAGAGTGCATTATGCTTAATGCTACCTATTAATTTTCTTATGAAAATATCTAATTAATCTAGGGCTACCCTTTAACACAAAAGATTCTAAAAAGTCTATTCAGCCACTTTATCCCTGCTCTGCTAATTTGTGCCTATTTTTTCACATGTCCAAGGATTTGTATGTTATGACACGAACTAACCTTTTTTATTTTTTTCCCAAAGTTTCAATGTAATTCATTCCAGAACTACTTCTGCAAGAGCAGTCTGAAAAATAACTGAGCACAGAAGTGCCAAATTTGAAAGCATACTAGATGGCATTCAGTGCTTTGAATACCTGAGTAGTATTCAAGAGTTAAGAGCAAGAGAGACGATGAAGTCAATGAGTAAAGTAACAGAAAACTAGAAAATAATTGCAACATATCACCCTGACATGACCCAATGTACTCATGTATTGATGCAACATCACAGTGCAAAGCGATACCAAAACACCATGCTGTGATTACTTTGTGGTTTTCTGTGACTGACACTGTTTTCCTTATCTTCCTTCTCTTTCCTCTTACTCCCAAATTCTTAAGGGAGACAGGTTATTTCACATTGCATTTCTTTCTCTCTTTTTTTTTAATCCTTTTTTTCTTTTTCTTCGTTCTGTCATGGATGATTTTCAGTGACCTGGCTTTATTTGTTCATAACTTCATGAATGTCCACTAACATTAAGGCAACTGCAGAGATCTTACTCTCTGGGTATTTTTCTGGTTGTACACAATAGACAGAGCTTTACAAAGTCATACTGACATACGGGAAATACAGGAACCATAAGCAAGGATCAAAAAATATATATGTCCTTGTACTCTAGAAAGATCCCACTAACTCAGACCTTTGCGAGCCTTATGTTAATTATAATAGAAATTATAATCTAAGTAAATATGCTTTTTTTTTTTTTTTTTTTTCTTTTAAGGAGAATCTTTGTTCTTTAAGTATCTCAAATTTCAGCCCTAATGAAGAGGTGAGAGGTACAGATCCAGCACAGCATATGGCTGTAAAGTTGTTATTACAGATTTAGAGCATGCAGTCATTTTCTCTCCTCCAAAATTGCTTCCCCTCAGTTTGCATTTTACTCTGCTATCCTTCATTATTTAATCTTCCATTTATATTTTAACTCCCAGAGCACTCACTACCGGATAATGCCAGCTTTTGATTCAGCAACATGGATACAGCTCAGATATTATGATTACTAAGTTCAATCTTGTTGTCTCTGAAGATGCATCCACCTGCTTTGTTGCAAAGAACAATGACTCATAGTGCACGTAGGCAGATACCTGGATACTCAGAGAGAGTTATATATGATTTTCAGTATGAAACTAAAAAGAAAATGTAATGATGTATCTCATAGGATGTGTAACAATAGCTAAAGGTAAATTTGGGAGATATATGCTTGATGAATGTACAAAATAAAATAAGGATGGGGAAACTTTACTCTTCCTGCTCATCCTTACTGTGTCACATGGTAGCCCAAAACATTCTGAACACAAGGACAGCAGAAAATTTCTGGAATAAGTGGGCTATGAGTATTATAGATGTGTTTCTACCATGTAGGCATGAGTGCTGCCCAAAGGTCAGGAGTAAATATTGTTTGTTTTAAGCTGGGAAGAATGTGGTTTGAATTATGGTAGCTTAGATGCTGAAAAGGAAACCTTAAAAGTAGTAAACCAGGTACATAGCTGATGTAAAATGATAAGTATAGGAGAATAATAGCAAGCCAGCAAAATGACATTTTTCAAAGACATTCAGTTCAATAAATGTTCAGTTCTTGTCAGAAACTAGAGAAACTAGAAATTGAGGCTGAAATTCATCTGGTGTAAAATTTAAAGAGCTGCCTTGTAGAACCAAGCTGGGCACCTATTGTTCCTTTATTATAAATATAAATGAATCAGAAGATTTAATTTACTTCATTATAAATACCAAAAATAGATTAATCATACTCTAAAAAGAACTAAATCTTTTTTTTGTTGTTTTGTTTTGTTTATAAACAGCTTGTCTGATTATGTATGCTCTGAATGAATGTGTCGTATATATTTAAAGTTAAGCTAGATAAGCCTTCTCTTTGGTGCATAATTCTTCCATGAACCTTTGAAAACTTTTAGATATTTTCATACCTGTAACTCTTTATAAATTTGGACCTCAGAAGATCAAAAACTCTACATCTGTACATTTTTTTTCTAAACTATGCCTTAGAAAACAAAGCATTCACAGATACAAATCACAGATACAAATGTCAAGTGGGTCAAATATTTCAGTTATATTATATCCCACCAACCGCAAATCCACAAAACATTTCTGAATCTTACAGACAAGCAAGTAAATGAACAAAGTATTATTTTTAATGTTAATGGTAATAGCAGAAAAAATGCTATGTTAATAATACCTAGTAAACCTTCCATAAAAGTAGGTAAATAGGATTAAATTTTGCATTATTTAAACAATTTACTGAGAAGTAGAAAGTGGTAAGGAACTACCACCTGATTCCATCCTTCTCCTTCTCTCCTGTCACTTGTCTCCTCTGTTTGACCTTATTTGTTTGTTTGGTATTTCTGTAATAGGAGAACAAGGGAAGCAGCAGGCCATAGGAAACCCACACGGAGGTAGTAAAAATGGTACAGCACTTTTTTCTTTTTTCCCCATAGAATGAAAAATATTCCTTTTTGTCTCTGACAGTAATATGCCTAAAGAACAGTACATTTTTTTCTTTACTCATGATTGAATATTGTCTTATTTCAGAGATATATGGTTGCTGCTGATGCTAACCTTTAAAATAATCTCATAGAAAAAAAGCATGTGTCTATGAACTTACAACAGAGAGCATCTCAGTTATGTGGTTTGGAGTAGAGCTGGGGACAAGCTTCCAGAACACCCAGTAGGATAGATTCAGGAATTTGTTCTAGCTATTGAAAAGAGGTATCACATTTTCCTTGTTGTAAGTTTTTAAAACCACAATTTTTCTTGTCTTTTTTTGACTGCCTTGTGTGATTGAGCTCTTTTATGTTTCTTATTATGTGGCCCTGCAATACCTCTCAGCAATATTTTTAACTTGCTAACAGTGACTTACCAGTACTACCTCTTCTGCTTCTGAAGCAGAAGTCACCTTGGCTGTGATGCCTATAAAGAGCAATTGACATGAAAATATCCCTATTTAAATATCCTTATTCAGCACCATTCATGGACTCTGTGTCACCTGAGTTTTTCTGAAATGGAGAAATTGTTTCTCTCATCAAGCACCATGAAGTACTGGCCTGTGAATACTTGCCAGTACCTCTTGACCTCATATTTCAGATGTCCAATACTTAGATCAATATTCTTCCCTAAAAAAAAAATGCCTCAAGGGTGTCACATAATGTGGTTAGAGGAAAATCAATTGGGTAGATTTCTAAAAAGAAGTGCCTCCAGGACCCATCACACTGTTAGTTCATTAGACACCCAACAGAACAAAAAGATATGAGCTTTCTTTGGAAATTTTCAGAAGTCCCATCTTTTCACGTATTTTATAAGAACTTAGGAGGACCATGTGTCCATTTCTGTTTGTAGAATTTAGATTACTACAGTGTAGAGGTCTACATCTGAGTAAAATCAATCTTTCTATCAATAGAAAGTAATAGGGATTCCTGGAACTCAACTAGATTCCTACAAACTACATTTAAAATAAGTAAGATAAATACTGTTGTATGCATGACTATTTAAAACGCTCACAACTCTCCAAATTCTGTACAAGTAGGCTAGATGACTACCTCAGGAATAAACATCCACATTGCACTCATCTGGAAGATAAGTGGGATCAACCCCTTTTGAAGTGAAGAAGGTTGAGGTTAATCAGTTTATTTTTTCATATGCCTAGTTTAAGTGAGACAGTTAAAGTATCTTTCCAAATGAAGGTGGTAGACGAAAGTGATATAAATGGAGCCCAGTTACCATGTTTTTCTAGTCTTTTTTTTTTTTAAGTTTGTTTCCTACACTAGATTTCTATGGATGTCACAGTAATGCAGTATTTCAGTTTGATAGGAATTTATTTGACTAAGATTATCTTTCATTTAATTGCTAATGTTTTTTAAAGCTGTTTCCAAAAAAAGTGAAAATTACCCTTTTAGTGCAAATTGCATCATTTCACTGAAGTGATGTTTTCACTTCATGATTTGCTTTCCCTCTACTGAGCAACTAGAAACTGCATAGTAAAAGCCCTTTTTTACTGACAAACTAAAAATTTGTCTGCAAGGAAAATGATGGCTTTAAATCCATCATTTCAATCAAACAAAGAATTAGAGAATCATAGAATCCTCTAGGTTGGAAAAAAACCTTTAAGATCATTGTGTCCAACTGTTGACCTAACACTAAACCATGCCCTTAAGCATATTAAGAGTTTTGCTTAGAACGCAGGAAAATATTGAGTTTATAGAGAGTTAGATGAATCATAGTATACAGCGTTAAAATCTTTTCAGGAGACAAAACATGAATTGCATATGTATAGCACCTTCTGACAAATTTTGGGAAGTGGGAGATTTATGAATTATTGACTATTGTAAACATCGTCCAACACAACAGAGGAAAGCATCATTATCCCTGTGCTGTACAAACTAAGACAGACAAAACTAGTCTTAGCAAAGGCATACAACTGTGTACCCAAATAAACCACAAATTTGAGATTAAGGAACCGCATTTAGGTGTCTTCAAGAAAAAGTCTTCATATGAGTTAGATATCTGAGTTTCTATCATAGTCAGTGGAAAGAGAGTAAATTAGTCAATGACACCTTAGTTACTTTGGTTAAATATAAGCCTCTAGCAACATTTGAGACACTCTAGGATATCCAAGATATCTGCAGGAGTCCAGTAGTGTGAGACTGGTTACTTTCTAGAATGGTAGATGAATGTCAGAGAAAATACCCCAGGCCAACTAAATTGCATTAAACATCTCTGTGTGAGCAATTGAATCAAGTTCTAGGTTTCCATATCAGACTGATCCAACTGATTTTGTCCCCACTAGCTATAGTCTCTCATACAGATATCTACAGATGGACGCCCAAACTTAGATGTCTCATTCTTGCTCTTGATTATGCCCCTTAAGCTAAGTCCAGCTGTCTAAATGTCACCATCTCATGCTGTCTGAGACGGCATACATTATCCAAGATACTTATACAGTACTTGCAAATATAGTGCAGCACATAAATATTATTGGATGTATGACCATCTCCTTTCAGAGAAGCAGCTAGAAGCCAGCCAGGATATCCTCACATGCCTCAAATGGGCCTGAATGCCTGTGTTTAGATTTCCAGTCTAATTATAATAGCTCGATGGTTCCATCACAAATGGTCACTAATGAATTGTACTGATACTAGCCAAGCAACCTGAACTATATTTTGTTTTCAGGGATTAATCTTTCTAAATCTGAATATTCCCAGATGGCTTATTTGTTCACACGATTTCTAAAAACCAAGCCAGCACATTTTTATTTAAGCACTGAGAAATCCCATTCACAAATTTTACATGTTTTAGCCAGAGTATGAAGGTCTCACAAGTGCCACGGTTTAAGTCCAGCTGGTAACTCAGCACCACGCAGCTGTTTGCTCACTCCTTCCCCTTTTCCCCCCTGCTCCAGGCAGGATGGGGAATAAAAAAGAAAGATGTAAACCCCATGGGTTGAGATAACAGTTCCAATAGCTAAACTATAACATAAAACTACTACTGTCACTAATAAAAATAATAACGATAACGGAAACAAAAAGGGGAGAACACATAAAACTACAAGGGGAAAGGAAAAAAACACCAAAACCCAAAACTAAGTACAAGTGATGCACAATATAATTGCTCACCACCTGCCGATCAATACCCAGCCTGATCCCAGCAGCGATCTGGGCCTTCCAGGTAATTCCCCACAGTTTATATACTGATGTGCTGTGATATGGAACACCACTTTGCTTAGTTTGGGTCAGGTGTCCTGTCTCTGTTTCCTCCTGGCTTCTTGTGCCCGTCTTCCCTGGCAGAGCACAAGAATGAAAAGTCCTTGATAACTGTTAGCGCTACTGAGTAACAACTGAAACATCAGTGCGTTATCAGCATTGTTCCCAGACTAAAGTTGAAACACAGCACTGTGCCAGCTTCTAAGAAGGAGAAAAAAAACACCCAAACTATTATAGCTGAAACCAGGACAAGAAGCCACCTCTGAAAAGACACAAAGACCTAAGTTAGTATATGTTCTAAAGTGAGAAATTGCAAATATCATGACAGCCTTTTTTTTTTTTTGATCTATTTTCTGAAGAAGCAATGCAAAAAAGAACAGCAGTGAATTTGTTAACATTTTTTTTTATTTAAAAGTGATTCATTGTTTTCCAAATCATGATATTTTCTTTCTGTATTAAATCTTCGATTACTAAGAAAAAGAATGACACTAAGGTGCTCTGAAAAGACTTGATACATTTGTCAAGATGCTTAACAATATAATCATGAAGACGGATTTTGTTTTATTTTTAACAGAAGTCTGGCTTCTGATTCAGCAAGGAGTTAAACCGAGAAGCAAGAAAAAACCCCACACAGAGCAGAAGTAGAATCATGTGTGCTAAAGAAGTGCTCTTGATATATGGAATAGCAAAATAATGGATGTCAAATAAAAAAATTCATTTACATAATACTAGAGCACAAGTTACACCTTGTAATCAATTCACGGTTTACTCTCTTTTCTCAAGAAGGATGCAATCACTGATAAGTGTTAGTCTCTTGAAACACCTATTCTCCTGGCTGTTGATAACTGAAGTCAGTTGAAATTTACCTCATATCCAAGACTGAGCAAGTGAGCACTCTGGACTGGCAGAGGTTTATGGTTTTGTCCTGGTTTCAGTATTTAGCTGCTGGCTGGGTTTAAACGGCACCAGGCTTCGGGTTTTTACTTTTTTTTTTGCGTGGCTTATCTGCCTCTTCCCCTCCTTTCAAGGCAGCTGTGACTATTCTGTATTTTTTGCTGCAGAGAAGCTGCATAGGATCATCTGAAGTGAATTTTGTGTAACTTCTAATTTGTTTTGTCCTCCAAATCCTTTCTTTCCCCCAGCATGCTTCTTTCCTTCTTGAAGATAAAAAGAAGCTTATCACCATGGCACCCATATTTTTGTAACACTTTTGTAGGCTTCAGCCCCTGTCTCATTATAACCAGAGTAGAAATGAACGAGCACCGAGTCCCAACTCTATTCCTTTTTGCAAGTGCATTGGGAGTGAGAAAAGAGCAAAGGGGTAAAAGAACTCTGTACAATACATGAGAAAAATGTAAAAGTATTGCTTTTCCTAATCAGCTATTTCAATTCTTTCATTCTGTTGCAGGCTAGCTTCCTCAAAAAGCAAGAAAAGACAATGCAAGACTAACATATGCTTTGTCAGATAACATGGTGGATTTTAAAACTCTAAAATATTAACCACTGATAATTTCTATGGGGCACTGGCTCTTTAAGATTCAATAATCTTCTTCAATAAAATAGTAGGCTTAGAGTCATTTGGTTTTAACAGTTTATCAGAAAAGAAAGCCAAAGGTCTCTCTCCCTCACAGCATTTTTTCTTAGGTATACATTCATTAACATCTTATTCTACTGAAGAGTCTTCAAATAAAGCATTCTTTTTAAACACCATTCATTGATAGCAATGATGGGTGGAAATAGATAAAAAAGTAGAGAAAAAGTGAAACAGAACATGACCCATGAAGATTTCAGCATCACTTATTTTCAGGGAAAGCAGCAGGCTGTAGAGGTAGTCCAAGAAAGAGGTCTGTCTCACTGTTTTGCAAATGATACTATTGCAATGCAAGATAAGCAGAAAACAGCTGGATTTTTTTAGGTTTATTGTTACTCTGCTTGCATTTTAATATTGCTTATTCAGTGGAATGAATGTTTAATGGACTAGTGTTAAGTGAAGAGTGGCAATACAACTAGGAGATATTCCTAAAATGTCTAACTATAATGCATTAAAAAATTAAAAAGATATTGAGATAAAATCATACAAACCCAAGAAAAAAAAATGACAATTTTGAAAGCTTTATAACAGATCTGAATCTGCTGGGTCAAATGAGCCAATAAATTATTATGGAAGGTATAGCTGAGATTACATTGTAATTCCTTATTTGAGATCTCAGTGTAAAGGGGGCCAAAGGCAGTAAGCTGAGAAAAAGATTATTGGAAAATCCTGATCAAGATTTTTTTAAAGGCAAAAGAACACTGTAGGCTGAAGAGCAGAATAAGAGCAGATTAGACGTACTGCCTGAAAAACTAAATGATACTATAGAATCATAGAATCATAGAATAGTTAGGGTTGGAAAGGACCTCAAGATAATCTAGTTCCAACCCCCCTGCCATGGACAGGGAAACCTCACACTAAACCATCCCACACAAGGCTTCGTCCAACCTGACCTTGAACATTACTAGGGATGGAGCACTCACAACCTCCCTGGGCAACCCATTCCAGGGTCTCACCACCCTAACAGGAAAGAATTTCCTCCTTATATCCAATCTAAACTTCCCCTGTTTAAGTTTTAACCTGTTACCCCTTGTCCTGTCACTACAGTCCCTGACAAAGAGTCCCTCCCCAGCATCCCTATAGGACCCCTTCAGGTACTGGAAGGCTGCTATGAGGTCCCCATGCAGCCTTCTCTTCTCCAGGCTGAACATCCCCAACTTCCTCAGCCTATCTTTGTACAGGAGGTGCTCCAGTCCCCTGATCATCCTCGTGGCCCTCCTCTGGACTTGTTCCAACAGTTCCATGTCCTTTTTATGTTGAGGACACCAGAACTGCACACAATACTCCAGGTGAGGTCTCACAAGAGCAGAGCAGAGGGGCAGCACCCCCAAGTCCTTCTCTGCAAGGCTGCTCTGGATCTCTTCTCTGCCCAGTCTGTAGCTGTGCCTGGGATTGCTCCGACCCAGCTGTAGGACCTTGCACTTGTCATGGTTGAATTTCATAAAGTTGGCATCAGCCCACCTGACAAGCGTGTCAAGGTCCCTCTGGATGGCATCCCTTCCCTCCAGCATATCGACTGGACCACACAGCTTGGTGTCATCGGCAAACTTGCTGAGGGCGCACTCAATCCCACTGTCCATGTCAGCGATGAAGATGTTAAAGAAGACCGGTCCCAACACCGATCCCTGAGGGACACCACTCGTTACCGGTCTCCAGCCGGACATCGAGCCATTGACCACAACTCTTTGTGTGTGGCCGTCCAGCCAGTTCTTTATCCACCGAGTGGTCCATCCATCAAATTGATATCTCTCCAATTTAGGGAGAAGGATGTTGTGTGGGACAGTGTCAAATGCTTTGCACAAGTCCAGGTAGATGACATCAACTGCTTTACCCCTGTCCATCATTTCTGTAGCCCCATCATAGAAGGCCACCAAATTGGTCAGGCAGGATTTCCCCTTAGTGAAGCCATGCTGGCTGTCACCAAGCACCTTGTTGTTCTTCATGTGCCTTAGCATGCCTTCCAGGAGAATGTGCTCCAAGATTTTACCAGGCACAGAGGTGAGACTGACTGGTCTGTAATTCCCTGGGTCTTCCATTTTCCCCTTCTTGAAAATGGGGGTTATATTTCCCTTTTCCCAGTCATCAGGAACTTCACCTGACTGCCATGATTTTTCAAATATGATGGCCAGTGGCTTAGCAATTTCATCCACCAGCTCCTTCAGGACCCGTGGATGGATTCCATCAGGTCCCACGGACTTGTGCGTGTTCAGATTTTGAAGATGGTCTCGAACCAGATCCTCTCCCACAGTGGGCCCAAGGTCTTCATTCTCACAGTCCCTGCGTCTACCTTCTAAGAACTGGGTGGTGCAGTCAGAGCCTTTGCCAGTGAAGACCGAGGCAAAGAAGTCATTCAGAACCTCAGCCTTCTCCAAATCCTGTGTAGCCAGTTCTCCCGAAAGCTTCCTTAGGGGGCCTATTTTGTCCCTAGTCTGTTTTTTGTTTGCTACGTACCTGTAGAATCCCTTCCTGTTATCCTTAACATCCCTGGCTAGGTTTAATTCTAACTGGGCCTTAGCCTTCCTAACCTGGTCCCTAGCATCCCAGACGGTAGTAGAATGAGGTACAAGGAGAAAATGGGCCTGTTCTTTCCTTTTGACTTTCTTTCAGTGATTGTGTTAAGAAATTATCAGAGGTGTTTCAGGCTTTTTTTCATCTTTTGTTGTACAGCTTTGAGGCACAAATTATTTTTACTTAAACACACAGATGTAGCTTTCACTGAGTGTGGGTTCTTTAACTGAAAAAAGGCTTGAAACAAATTTTAAGTGACAAATTTTTTGTGTCATCACCACTTAATTGATACTCCTCTTAAGAAACCAAAGAATTAGGGTTTTAAGTTAAAAAATAATTAATTTAAATTAAGCTGAAAAGTTTAAAAGGTTTGTTGAAGTTTAACCCCCCCAGAGAAGCTGGTTTCTTTAAAACCTTAAATAGAATCTTGATATTTCCAAGTCACTAAGAGTTTTGATAAAGTTGTAAGTCAAAAGTTCTTATTTAGATAATGGAAAAGATACAGAGATTTCTGGGAATACTTGTACTGAGTTATATAGCTAAGAAAACAAGCAGTTTCAAGCCTTTGAAGTTCTGTGATGTCCACTGACGCATTTTTAACAACGGCACAGCTCTGAGAAAATGTTGGTTTGATGGATCCCAAATAAGTGACCCCAGCACCTATCCATAGCGAAGTGGAGCTCTAAACTGGGGAAAGTGTTTCCCCAGGAAGTTCTTCAAAGTGTCTCCTGTGAGACCCTCTTAAAGAAGCTGGTGAAATATGTGCTGGATAAACAGGATTAAAGGTGGACTGAAAACTGGCTGAATGGCTGGGAATAGGTGGTGACCAGTGGCATTACGTCGAGTTGGAGGCCAGTAACTAGTGGTGTACCCCATTGTTCAGTATGAGGTCCAATGGTGTTCGACATGTTCATTAATGATTCAGATAGTGAGGCAGAGTGTATGCTCAGCAAATTTGCTGCTGCTGCAAGGCTGTGAGGAGTGGTTTATACACCAGAGGGTTATGCTGTCATCTAGAAAGATCTCAGAAGGCTGGAGAAATGGAGTGATGGAAATGAAGTTTAACCAAGGGAAATGTAAAGTGCAGAACTTGGGGAGGAATAATATTCCTTTAACCCTTGAGAGACTGGGAAAACTGGTAAAATCCCAACAGGAGGTCCTGAGAGAAGGTTTGTGGTATTGTAACTTTTCATTTGCAGAAGTTTCTGGAAAGTGACTGTGTTTTGGAAGTCATAAGCTTAAAAAGAATATCTGAAAAGAGCTGAAGATAGACAAATAATTTTCTGTTAATAATGAGTGATTTTTTCTGTTTGAACTGGAAGCCAAAGCTGTAAGAAAACCAGGGGTGTGATGCTAACTATCCTAGAAGTTACAAAGTATCTGGGTCCACACCTGGAAACATAGACCCAGATGGTAGTCCGTGAAAGCTTAGACTACTGAGCAGCTGGGTGCTTGTAGCTGGAAATGCAAATTCAGGGGGCTTCTCAACTCTCCACCACGCAAGTGGAAAGCAAGCCAAAAGCCTGGAAGCTCTGGCTAAGCAGAGTGACCTGGGAGCCAGGACTTGGAGCTCCTCAACAGCCTGATAGGTGGACTGCTGAAAAGTTGGGAGCCTGCAAGTCCACCAGTAGCTTTCACAAAAGGTAGGTGGGTGAGCTAGCACTGCCGATCACTATTTGGAATGTGCCCCCTTTCTGTCACAACTTTGTCAAAATTGAACTGTCTCCTGCAAACACATTGTTTTTGATGAATTTTTAGTCTCTGCTCTGACTGACAATTTCCAAATCATTCTGATTCTAGAGCCTAACATTTGGGAAGTAAGGCTTTTCACTAGGAAAACAAATGTTCTTGGAAACGTATACAATTTTATACAATTGGCAAACAAAAATCCACACTAAACTAATTGAAATGTTCCTTCATGCATGACGAATGAAATCTGGTTTGCTTGGCTTCTTTTTAACATTTTTAGTTTGTTGGATTGCTCAGCTGCACTTCTGACATGGAGAACACTGTTGATTGCTTGTGCAGTAATTTTTCAGGTATTTGTCTATTCTCCATAATATTTTGGAAATTGGATGACAGTAATGGAACACATTAGTGAAGTAACTCAGCTAATGACTACATCATTAAAATGTTGCTATTTCTACAGATACATCTAATATTGGAAAAGGAAAGTTGAAGTACTTCAATTTATTTTTTATAATAGTTGTCCTGGGTACATAAATTTGGGGTTGTATAATCTAGATTCATATTTAATCAAATGGTTCTATAAATTGAAGAAATAGGCATAAAGAATTGACTCTTGTTACCAAATCATTGCTCTAATTTTTTATTTTCATATTATTAGGCTAACTTTTTCAAGAAAAGAAACTTCTTTGTTTTTTCTTGCCTTTAATAATTTTTTCTTTATAAATATATAATAATGAACATAATAATAAATCAATTTACTTCTGTTATTTACCCTTTGAAAACAGAATGTTGACGTTTTGTAAAGTTTTCATCTCTTGTCTCTGCAAGCATTATTTCAAAGAAATATTCTATATCTATATGATAGATTTCAGATAGTTTACAAGAACATTAATGAAAATAAATAGCGCAATGGTAGTACTGCAGAAGTTCAGTAGTTCTCAAGAATACGTTTCATACAAATGTAATCTGACTGCACTAGCAATTGCTCAATCTTTCAGATTTCAAAAAGACTGTTTGTTATTCATTTATTATGGCTGGGAATTTCGAAGGTAGAAAACAATGAAATCAAAGCCAGTAAGAACTGCGTATTTGTCCTCTTTTTATGTACCCTTGAAAAAGTTTTGCTAATTACATGCCTTTTAATTTTTTTTTTTTTTTTTAAGAAGTTATCTTTTCTGTGGGATTTGTTTTGCTGGGGGGTTGTTTTGTTTAAAAAATATAAGTAAAATAGTCATTTGGTCTAATTTGTATTTCACTATACCTTCATTTGTCATACAGCTAATTGCATATTATTTGTAAATTTGTATCAGAATTATAAATTATTTATTATTTTATAAATTGCCATACAGATAATTTTTTGCCATACAGTGATACTTTATTATATCAGGTGCTCTATCTTGTTTGTTTGCTTGTTTGTTTTTTAATGAATAACATTGGAGAATTTGTAGCAAAGTAGTAAAAATGCATCTCAGCAAAACTTTAATGATATATAAATGTCTGAGCCATGTTAATTTTTTTATTTCTACAGGTTTCATGAATAACATCAGGCCTTTCAAAATTGTTCCAGTTAATTCATAGTAATTTGTCTGAGTAACTTATATCTAGGGATTTTGAAGTCAAATAATCCATATTGTCTAGTCACCAAATTCTGTGTTAACAATTTTTTTGTTTCTTTCAAAATGTATTAATCATGTGTCAGAGAACAGAGGTGATTATAGTTCTCTGGAAAGACACCAACAAAGGCACAGATTCACCTGTGTTATTTCAGTAAGAATGTATTGATTATAAGAAACAACCTAAAATCACATTGAATGTTATAATTTATAACAAAATGAGGGCTTTACTGATCTTTCCTACTGCTGAAAATCACCATATACTTGCATAACTTTAAGTGCGTAAACTTACTGAAATGAATGTTTTGCTTTCTTTTTTATCAGAGCAGTGATTATGGATCACATTTACTTTTCAGCTGGTGTAGACTGTCCATTTCAAGAGGGCAGTTGAAGCAGCCTGGTTAGTCCAAGTATTTAGACCTTTCTTTCACGGTTCAAAGCACCCTTCCTTGAGAGTTTAACACTTTGGATTAAACTCTGAAAAGATCATAAATACTGTGCACACATGCTGCAGAAACTGAGGCATCAGTTTGATATATGACTACCTGAGTACTAGGTTCTTGCATCTCCTGCAATAAGAAGAAGAAAAATGAACAAGGAAAAAAAGGGGAAAGAGGAAAATGTGTGTTTTCAGTACTACAGATATATTGACCTTGTTTCATGGGAAACATGGAATTGGGCTGTTATGCTCTTGTATCATGATGTTATGAGGAAAGACACTGCAAGTGAAAAATGTTTAAATTGCTGTAAGAAATAAAAAGTTTCAACAGGATTTCAGTAGCAAATTATACCTTCTGATCAGAAAATATCTCTTTTTCCATGTTTGATCTTTGAGCAGTGAGAAATTGTGTACGCAAAAAATATTCTTTCTGGTTTGCATTTTAATTTAAACCAGAGAATATTTTGTGAAGTATGACTAATAGGTCTTGAATGTGGAATAAGGGTAGCCCTTTCTAATCTCAAAGTAGAGACAAAACTGAGTTTGGTACAGGTGGTAATACTGGGAATTCTGATTGCAGGGCTAGAGCAGCAAACCAGGTTTTTCCATTGTTTTTTTTCCTTTTTCTAATTTCTAGAAAAATCCAAGATATTGCACAGTCACTTAAAGGAAAGATCCTTCCTATCTCTGTCAATCAGTTTTTAAATTATCAAGAAAGGAAGTTTGCCTTGCCACCCTTGAAAGAATTCTTACTAAAAGAATTCTCTTTAGTTATCAAGTTCAATTTAATATATATATTTTTAATACCTTTCTGACTCTGTTGTATTCTCCACTGCACTGACTTTTGTCAGTAAGTTTCACAGATCGTAAGAATTTCCTAAAAGCTTTCACTTGAATCTGTCATTAAATACATCTTCTCCAATAAAAATGCTGTGTTTATGAACAGCAGTTTCTTAGTAAAAATTTTTATTATTTTTTTTTTTCTGTCCTCACCTTCCTTCATCCTGCTGAATTCTCTCCTTTCTAACTAAACATCCCCATGTATTTTTTCCTTTTTTTTAGTCTACAAATTTCAGGTCTGTTATTAGGACTGTAATGATATGAACAGGAGGCAAGGTAGATCTTGTGGCTAGTCTTCTGATCCAGGCATAACAGACTACATGAATTTACTCAAACATCCTTGAATCATATAAAGTGTTTTGTTAACACTGGCATAAAATTTATTCTTTGCCTACAGTTCCCACTGCTCTCATAGTCAAACTATAAAGAAGGTTTTATTTCAAGATTCTTCCACACACACCATCTGTTGTTGCTGCCCCTTTCCATTCTATTTGTCATTCTCCACTTTATCTGACAGAACTGTGTCACATTGAGCAAATCCTTCCTTCCTTGTGAAGAAGGCTCTGATACAAGACTCCACATGAGGCCTGACTTTCATGAAGAGCATTCTAAAGATTCAAACTGATGCAAGAACACTAAGGAATTCTGTATCTGCTATTTAGAATTATGTCATTGATAGTAAATAAATTTGTCCATCACATGCTAAAATCTACACAGAATCATAGAAGCATAGAATAGTTAGGGTTAGAAAGGACCTTAAGATCATACAGTTCCAACACCCCTGCCATGGGCAGGGACACCTCACACTAAACTATGTCACCCAAGGCCCCGTCCAACTTGACCTTGAACACTGCCAGGATTCACAGCTTCCCTGGGCAACCCATTCCAGTGTCTCACCACCCTCACAGTAAAGAGCTTCCTTCTTATGTCCAATCTAAACTTCCCCTGTTTAGGTTTTAACCCATTACCCCTTGTCCTGTCACTACAGTCACTAATGAAGAGTCCCTCTCCAGCATCCCTATAGTCCCCCTTCAGATACTGGAAGGCTGCTATGAGGTCTCCGCGCAGCCTTCTCTTCTCCAGCCTGAACAGCACCAACTTCCTCAGCCTATCTTCATATGGGAGGTGCTTCAGTGTCCTGATCATCCTCGTGGCCCTCCTCTGGACTTGTTCCAACAGTTCTATGCCATTCTTAAGTTGAGGACACCAGAACTGTGCACAATACTCCAAGTGAGGTCTCACGAGAGCAGAGGAGAGGGGCAGGATCATCCCTCTCAACCTGCTGGGACCTTGACACGCTTGTAAGGTGGGCTGATGCCAACCTTATGAAGTTCAACCATGACAAGTGCAAGGTCCTACACATGGGTCGGAGCAATCCCAGGCACAGCTACAGGTTGGGCAGAGAAGAGATTCAGAGCGGCCCTGCAGAGAAGGACTTGGGGGTGCTGGTCAATGAGAAAATGAACATGAGCCAGCTTCAGTGTGCACTCGCAGTTCAGAAAGCCAACCGTATCCTGGGCTGCATCAAAAGGAGCGTGACCAGCAGGTCGAAGGAGGTGATCCTGCCCCTCTACTCTGCTCTTGTGAGACCTCACTTGGAGTATTGTGTGCAGTTCTGGTGTCCTCAACATAAAAATGACGTGGAACTGTTGGAGCAAGTGCAGAGGAGGGCCACGAGGATGATCAGGGGACTGGAGCGCCTCCCGTATGAAGACAGGCTGAGGAAGTTGGGGCTGTTCAGCCTGGGGAAGAGAAGGCTGCATGGAGACCTCATAGCAGCCTTCCGGTACCTGAAGGGGGCCTATAGGGATGCTGGGGAGGGACTCTTCATCAGGGATTGTAGTGACAGGACAAGGGCTAATGGGTTAAAGCTTGAACAGGGGAAGTTTAGATTGGATATAGGGAGGAAATTCTTTCCTGTTAGGGTGCTGAGGCACTGGGATGGGTTGCCCAGGGAGGTTGTGAGTGCTCCATCCCTGGCAGTGTTCAAGTCCAGGTTGGATGAAGCCTTGTGTTGGATGGTTTAGTGTGAGGTTTCCCTGCCCACGGCATGGGGGTTGGAACTAGATGATCTTGAGGTCCTTTCCAACCCTAACTATTCTATGATTCTATGATTCTATGATGCAGCCCAGGATATGACTGTCTTTCTGGGCTGAGAGCACACACTGAAGCCAGCTCATGTTCATTTTCTCATTGACCAACACCCTCCAGTCCTTCTCTGCAGGGCCACTCTGAATCTCTTCTTTGCCCAGTCTGTAGCTGTGCCCAGGATTGCTCCGACCCAGGCATAGGACCTTGCACTTCGAATGGTTAACTTCATAAGGTTGGCATCAGCCTACCTCACAAGTGTGTCAAGATCCCTCTGGATGGCATCCCTTCCCTCCAGTGTATCAACAGAACCACACAGCTTGGTGTCATCAGCAAGCTTGCTGAGGGCGCACTCTTTATCTGCCAAGTGGTCCATCTATCAAATTGATCTCTCTCCAATTTAGAGACAAGGATGTCATGTGGGACAGTGTCAAATGCTTTGCACAAGTCCAGGTAGATGCAATCAACTGCTCTACCCCTGTCCATCGGTTCTGTAGCCCCATCATAGAAAGCCACCAAATTTGTCAGGGAGGATTTTTTACATTATCTATAACTGAAGTGTGTCATCCTTTGTAACCTTAGATTATGTATTAGAAATGTGTCTTAGATTCACACGTTTCAAGCTTACAAAATTATAGGGCTACATATTTAACTAGTTACCATTTTGAAGGCTGAAAGACACATGTGGCACTAAAGACTAAATTTTCAACATACACAAATCAGGTCAACATTTCAGAAGACATTCACTCATGCTGAAATACTCATTAAGTGACTCTAAACACCTTAGTAGCCAGTAGGTCAAGCTTCTTTGGAAAAAGATACTTCATATTTATCATGGTAGTAGCTGTATCTGTCTTTGGTAACTTCTTTTTTCGTTTGTTTTAGTTAAATTTTATTAACCCTCCCTCTACCCTCACAGTTTATGTAACAAGTTCAGAATAATTTTCCAGTTTTATAAACAATTTTGAAAATTGTGTTTTATTGTATCAGGCAGTACATCCACTGTATATTTATATTTATCTGGCTGAAAGATCATTTCAATTTTGAGGCAGAGATTCTCCTTAATATTTCATTAAAAATCTTATACTGTAAACTGTGGCAAGATCACTTAGGTAAGCAGAGGCTGGTTTTCTAAGGTGAGTTCTACACATATCTATACCACATATTGTCATAAGAAGTTCAATAATACCATGCTGCAAAACAGAATCCTGAATATACATGCATACAATTTTAGATACCTTGTATTAAACACTGCAATGTAATAACTAGCTTTCTTTTTCTTCCTATGAAGAACCAATTCAAAATATGTTCATGTTATTTACAGACAGGGAGTCAAATTAAATTTCATGATCTTTGAATTGTCACTCTGTCATGGTGAAAAAACATGTTTATAGAAAAGTTTTCTTTTAGTAAGTTGTGCTGTTGTAAAAAAAATGTTTATTTCAAATAGCTAATAAAAAAGACAACAGAGAGCATAAAACAGGAGTTAGGTATTTCCAACTTCAAACTATCCTGAATTTGCTTCAGTCTTAACATGTTTTTGCATTTGTTCTAAGTTGGATTGAAAGAGAACAGAAAGAGGGAAACAAATCTAGAAAACACTGAAAACAAACTTCAAATTAGACTACATAAAGGATTAGATAAAGAAAAAAAAAAAAGACAAACCAAACCAAACCAAAACAACAAAAAAACAAACAACAACAACAAAAAAAACCCAAACAAACCCAACATATAAAAAAAAAAAACCCACGCAGTTACCTCAACCTGGCTTATTTTTATTTGCTTCATCCATAAGCAACATATAGCTCTTTCCACTAGCTATCTGTAATATTAGCATTAGCTGTACTGATTGACCTAGTGGGAAATTAAATTGGCTATTAAATTTACTCTTCCTTTTTTTTTTTTTTTTTGCTGGAAAAGAAATAAAAAACCCCAAATAAATGAATATGAGCTTGAATTGTCTTTGAGGCAATGGATGGCTATGAACTCTACCTTTGGCCATCCTGCACTCAACCATGAACCACACACTTGGTTATGTCATCATGTTTATGCAGCAGTATTATTTTGAAACAACATCAGTTCCTCTGATAAGTTCACCTTGTCCATCTCACCCACAGTTTCATTTTTACCAGGAAAATGAGAACACAGGGTATGGGAGCTATAAACTAAACTAAGATGACAAGAATTATTGTCAAACTGTAGCCTTGCCAGCAATCTTTGAAAATTTAAACATTCTGCAAGCTTTTTGTTGGCTTTCAACTTGTTGTCATTCACTTCTAAACATACGGCTAATGATTTAATGCAAATGTAATTACACTTAAATCGTCTTGACTATATAAAAATTAATCAGAATTTGAATTGATGTTAGATATTGTGGTTGGCATCAGATAATTCTCTTGATTCAATGAAAATTTCCAGACTGAGCTAAAGTCAACACATTAGCAATACATTTTTCAGACTGGTGAGAGCCTTACCATAGAGGAGGCAAATGTCCTATGTATTTAAATGTTCAAGACTGGGAATTCAGACAGCAAATGTGGGTGGAGTTTTACTAATTGAAGGGGCTACAGTATGCATCAGGGTTCCTAGAAGTGTGATATGCAGAGAATCCTTTCTGACTAATGCCTGAAATTTTACACTGAAACTGAGGTTTGCTGTTAAATATCATTTAATGAAAGTAGAAAGATTGTTATGAAAATGTAACTTCTCTAATGAATAAATGGTAGAAACAATCAGCAATGCTTTCTTCTATACTACTGATGGTGAAAGCAGACTATCCATGTCTTCAGGCAGTCTCTCCATGAAAGATTTATGCTTCCACCTTTGATATTAATTTTCACTCCTTTTTCTCTATTTATCCTTACTTAGAGATTTCTGTTGCTGACCACTTTTACTCTGCATCATTATTATCAATGCTTCATATTACAAAGGAACCCTATGACTCACACTCTTTGCTGGTCTTCAGTATCACAGTGGTTCTGTACAAGGTTTTATGCTCTGTTTTTCTGAGTACTGCAATGAAACAACAAATTGACCCAATCTCTGAAGCAAAATTATTGCTTTGTAAAGAGTACCTCAAAATATCAGAAGGGGTTTGCAACTCTAATGTTTGCTTTCATTAAAGCAAAAATTTGAAAAACTCTTTGAATAAAGAAGATTCAGACTTTCCAGGTGATCAAAATAAAACTATGCAAACCCAAGCTTTTCACCTTCCTGCATCTCTTTTGTTGTGCAAGTCCTTCCCTAAGGTTTTGTTCTCTAGTCATTAGTTTTTGCTCATGTAATGGATTGCATCAAAGATCGTGCAGTATCTTCTGGGTATCTAGAGAAAACATCTTCCTTTCAAAAAAAAATGAGGCTGATCTTTTCCTTCCCTTCCCTTTTGGTGAGTCTTTAATTTTGTTTTTATTATTGCTATATATCCTGTTCCTTGTTGGCTATTACTTGAACTCAGGATATATCTTCTAATGGAGGACTTATTATCCATTTCAGGATGTACTGTCAGGAGAGAACCCCTCGCTGCAGAGAATTTTCTATTACCTTTGATGCAACTATGAAAACCATTTATGTTTAGCAGAACATGATGTTTTCACAGTAGAAATATTAGTAGAAAGTGAACAAAAAAATCAAGCAGATGTGTGTTACAGGCAATGACTCTCTCTCAACACATCCTATCCAACACATCACAACATGTATCTCCTTCATCTGTAGCAATTTAGCTGTTTGTGGGGTTATGAGCTGGATCAGTAAAAAACTTTGGATAAATATGATCCTTTTCACAGGCTTTATTTTAGTGGCTGACCTCATAGCAAAACTCTATGCCCTGCTGTACTAAAGTAATTGTGGGGCAGTGGCCTCCTAATCTAATTTTGCCTCTAAAAAGATGGAACATCATTTCACAGCCTTTCGGAGTCTCCTTTGCGAAGGACTCTGCCTATATCCTAGCCTGGTAAATCAGGCGCAATACAAGATAGCTATGGAATCTCCTCTGTGTTCAGTGTACTCCTTCTGTTCAGGGTCAGCTCCAAGGAACCAAGCTATATGACACAGGAATGAACTGTCTTGTAACCTGGTAGCAGACTGCCATCCTTTTTTGTTAATTTATGGAATTAAAGAGCCATCATGGAAACTTTCCCCACATCTTCTTTCTCTTATTCATTCTGAGGGCATTCCAGCCACACTGAGAGTAGTTTCTTACCTGTGCTATGCATAACTATTTTGTTCTTTTTAAGGTCTCCAAAGTAACGATACTTCTTTACAACAGATCTCTTCATAAACTCAGGTGTCATGCTTCAGACATATGTAGGACACCCGTAGGATTTGGGATACCTAATGGGATTCTCTCAATTTAACTGAATGTAAAGTTAAAACAAGCCATCACAGGAACAGAAATTCTTTACTTCATTATTATTTCAAAAATTATTTCAAGAGTAAGTACTCCTGCCTGCTATTTGGTTAATTTACATGTAGTGCTTTTGTCTTTCAAGAAAAAATAATGCATTTCACACAGGCTGGTAGGTATATATTTTCAGATCTATCAGTAGTGTCACAGAATGCCCAGAGCTCTTAACTTTCAATTTTCTTCCCTAAGTAGGAAAGTGAAAAACTACTTTATTCAGTACTGAGAACAGGTTAACTGTTTTCATTGCCTTTCTTGGAAGACAAACAGAATGGGTAACTAAATCAAAATACTGTAAAAGTTCTCTCTAAACAGCATTATTTTCTTATGTTGGGAAATTCTTCAAAGTCCTCTGATGAAAAGGATTCAATGATCTTTTTTTGTGTTTCCTGCTGTTCACTACATGAAAAGCTCCACCTAAACATTCAGAGCTCAGTCTGGGATCAGCTGAGGGTGGAACTGTGGGAACTGGCATGAGAGAAGTTGCAGAGCCTCAATGGAAGCTGAGAGACAAGGACAGAACTGACTAATTCCAGATGCATCTCATGGAAAAAAATCACCAACAGTGAGTTGGTGCAAGTTCTGAGGTGACAGGAACTATGATGTCCAGCTAAGTGAAGTCTAACAATATATACAAATAAGGTTTAGATATATGTTCCACATGATCTTCTTCCAGCTAGCTAGTCTATCAGTCTACAATTTGTTGCTCTTCCTAGTTAATAGCACATTAAATGTAAAGATTAAGTGGAGGCAAAAAGATCCTAAGAGAACCACAAGACATCTACCAGCATAATTGGATACTGAAATACCGTACCTTTATTCTCTTCAGGCATGGCTAATGATTTCTGTAATTCTTCACCAGCTGGCATTTGATATTTTCTTAGATTTCCACCCACAGTTCTTATCAAGGCTTGGAAGTTCTCTGGGATCCATGCTTGCTGAATGCAAACAGATCAAATAGATTGATCCGTTACAGATGAAGATAACCTGGGATTTAGTAGACCTACTGCTCTCACCTCAATAGTCTCTATGGGATGAGCATATATCAGAGTAATTAGAGAAAGTTAAGAAGAAACATTCCAGCAGCAACAGGAAGGGAGCTGATGCTGAACCTGCGTGCCCATCCAGTTGTAGGGAATATGCTATTTAATTATTTGACTAACTTTTTGTAATTATGTTTAGCACAAGGATTTATTTTACTAAAAATTAAGCTAATAAAATGATATTATACAGCTATAAATAATGTTCAAGGGTTTGAATTTCTTTCCTAAGCTGGAAGTGTGTTAAAGCTAGAAATAATGATTTGCAGTAACAGAGTTGCTTATTTTAAACAGAGTTGCTAACAATTGCATCTGGCTTGTACTGCTATTACTGCTGTTCAGAACAAGGGTTGGATGAGTCCTCTGAACTTATTTCCAATGATTAAATGGACTTCACCAGATGTGTGCAAATCTGGTTCATAAAGCTTTACATTTCTGCTTGAACTGTTAATTTGCTTTAAATAGGAAATGCAGATGAGGACTTCACAGAGGACAGAGAACTGGAGGGCCTATTGATATATAAAGGATGAAGCAATAATGTAGTAAAATTAGCTAGTCTAATTGGAGATGACAAGGAGTAAGGTAACAGCACATGAAATGGATGTGGAAGAACAGACTGCATGAAAAATTGCATTTACCAGTGAATGCAAGTAAGTAATTCATCCTTTCATTTCTTAAAAAAAAAGAGAAAGACTGGCAAAAAAAATCCATGGGTCAATTTGTGCTCTGCAATTGTAGCCACTTCATCTCACAATCCCTTACTGAGCTCTGTCTCATAAGTGGTGAGTCTTTTGCCTCTTCTCACCATAACAAGCTGTTCCTGAACATCTCTGATTAGATCATTAAGAACTTTCATCACATCCCCAGATAAAGTCAGTTTGCTTTTCTGGGTGATGTGACAGTTCACCAGCTTAAGTGCTTCCAGACTTTTCTGCAGGGTCTTCTGGTTTCTGTAGTTAGTAGTTAAGGACCTTGAATTCCAGAACCACAGACTAGACCATATACCAGAAACATCACTCCGGTTTCTTTCTTCAGGGCAATGGGCTAGAATGACAAAGTAAAACATTGGCAAAATGCCTGACAAATGATTAAAAAAAGTCACATGACTATTTAGCAGGAAGAATCTAAATATGACAAGCCAAATTTTTGTTTCTTTACAACATGTGTTCCAACTTATTTTGTATAAAAAGATGCCTGCAGATTTGGGATTTCAAACTGCATTTTCATACTGCCCAGTAGGTATCCAGATGAGGAGTTTTAACTTTGACTTCTTGGCCACAGTTTGAGTATGGTATTTTGAGCTAGATATAAGTACATGGATTACCCCAAGTCCAGTTTAGAGCAGCTGAACTGCACATTTGTGAGTTTTTTGTTCAGTTTGGTTTTCTGGCCTTTTTTTCTCTTTGGTTGGTTGTGGGCTTGGGTTTTTTTGGTTTGGTTTTGTGTGTGTGTGTGTGTGTTTTGTTGTTAGTGGTGGTTTCTGGTTTTTTGCTTGTTTGTTTCCTTTTTGTGGTTTTGCTTGTTTGTTTTTTCACTACTCTGTCAAGATGCACATTATCTATCATTTCTCAGACTGTATAAGTTGGAATAGATGATCGATCTTTGGTGGTGGCAGAAAGTAATTGAGTAATTTTTTTGCCTTCCTTAGCTGAAGTAAACAAGTCACATTCTTTAGTGTCCTATTAAGTAGTAGCTGCTTCATTCTCTGAACATCCTCCTAGGCTTTCCTGCATTTGTTCCATTCTGAGTCCTTTTTTCATGAGCATGAATAACCACAGTCACATACGCATTCTGCAAGAAGGCTAACTTGGCCTAAATTGTACAGCGAGATCTTTTCTTCTCTCCTCTGCTGGAAGTCTCTGTTCTGCTGTTCTGTTGCATTTCTCTTTTTCGCAGCTACATCAAGTTAGCAGCTGGAAATTATATTGTGATCAACAAGCAGATCAAAGTCCTTTCATCTGGTTTTCTGTATACCAGCTCCTAGACCAGTGTCATGGAAGTTTAGCTTACTAGACCTGAAGCATATCCTCCATGTTTATCAATTGCATTACATGTTAAAATTCCTGCCACCCCAACAGTTAGTTCTTCCTGTATATATACAAATTATTTGCTTATGGACAAACTTCCTAACTTCATTTTATCACAAATTCTCCATGCCAAATCTTACTGTGTTTTAGGTAAAAATACTAAAAATGCTTGTCCTGAAAACTGTTCTTGTGAAATACCACTTAAATGGTAGCGGATCTTTCAAAATCCAGTGTCATCTTCTCTTCAGGTTGATGTTTCACCCTTACTTTTGGTTCACCTATAATCTCATCTTCACTTTTTTTTTTTTCTTCCATAAAGAACTGAAAAAGATACACTGCTGTAGTCCAAACGTAGGAAGTACTGTAAGGCTCTAAAAAAAACCACCCCAAAGCACTTTCATTTTATGTTGGTGGTTGATAAACCAAGACTACAGGTTACATTTTCTGTTTATTAAAATCTTTAAATATTCTTAGAACTTTGTTCTAAGACTGTTCAAGCTACAGAAGTCAGAGAGCTTCTGACAAAATTTCTTATTCTCAGATGGCAATATCCAAATTTCTTGACTAAACTGAAGTAAGTAGTATTCTTTTTGTTTCACTTTTTGTTGGTTATGGCTATTTCCATTCTATATATTTATTTCTATTAGTCAACTTACTTATCTTCTATTCAATATCATCCCTTTTTTTTGAGGCAAAGACTAAATATCTGCTTTGTTTGAGCCTACACCCTAAACTTGAAGAAACTTCATGGTTCTTTCACATTTAACTGCCCAAGCTACTACTTACACTGATTTTAATTGCTGGTCCTATTGTTAATAAAGGTCACTTTTTAAAACTACATTTCATCAGGTCTTTGTTCATTTCATTCAATTTGCTTCTTTCATTTTTCTAGCTAAATACAAGTAGTTCATGAAGCTTACAGTTATGCTGTTTTTATTGCTCAGCCATGTGTCTTATAAACCTGTGGAAGACCTTTAAAATAAAAATTACACAGCATTTTGAGACTCAACTGCAACATGAAATTTCCCTGAGATATACACCTGAAGATAATCAAGCCAGGATCCTTCAGTAGAAACTGGGCTTCATTTTGCTGAGAATGTATTGTGTGGATTTTAGATTACTAGAATAAAATGGCTATGCACACACTGAATTTTGTCTCTGGGTGTCTCCATCTCAACTTCAACACAAGAGAAACACAAATGGCTTGATAACTACACCTAAATTTCCAGGTTTTAACTGCTTCCTGATTGGCTTATATTTGGAATATATCCAGATTTTAACAGGAAATTTAGGTGTAGTTATCAGGCTGCTTGTAAAATTTTCTGTACAATTGAACCTGAGATCCCCATTATGTCTATTACATACTCCTGTTTTTTATCCATGCATTCTCTAAACTTTTATTTATGAAACAACTAAAATATTGCTCCTTCTAGAGCCAGCAAGAACCAGAAACTTGACTGTTGTGTATAAACTTCTTAATTTCAACTGTTTTGCTTAATCTCTTAAAGCAATATCTTAATTCTTAAATCACAATTAGCCAGATGTATGTGTTTTCTGATGTATCTGCCCCACATGGACATTCAAGATAAGAAGCTTTCTTACATTTTAGACGGAGATTTATGGTTAGGCAAGATTTTCAGGAAGGAAATATTCTTGTTCATACTGTGTACAATAAAAGAAAACAAACACATGATGATGCATAATGCATATTCAACATCTTCGTTAACAAGCTCCTTTTACAATCTAGTTTTACCTTATCATGACTGAACAATGAACTGAAATTTGAGGAGATTCTGGGTGTGCCTATAAGATTAAATAGATGCACAGTATGTTACAGTATAGGTATTTTTGAAAAAGCATTTTCATACATCGAGTCTATAACATGCTGCAAGATACAGAATCATAGAATCGTAGAATAGTTAGGGTTGGAAATGACCTCATCTAGATCCAACCCCCCTGCTATGGGCAGGGACACCTCACACTAAATCATCCCACACAAGGCTTCATCCATCCTGGCCTTGAACACTGCCAGGGATGGAGCACTCACAACCTCCCTGGGCAACCCATTCCAGTGCCTCAGCACCCTTACAGGAAAGAATTTCCTCCTTATATCCAATCTAAACTTCCCCTGTTTAAGTTTTAACCCGTTACCCCTTGTCCTGTCACTACAGTCCCTGACAAAGAGTCCCTCCCCAGCATCCCTATAGGCCCCAATATATCAGTATATATTTTTTGTTTTCCAGGAATGTGAAACTTTTCCATTTATTTAATGACAACAGAGACTGTTCTCTGCTTCTGTAAGATGTACCCTAAGCATCAAGTTATGAAGATAAACTTAGTTTTTTTAAAAATTTATTTTCAAATCAGTTCCCTTAAACAAACTGTTCCTCAAAGAAAGAAATGGCAGCTAGTTGGAGGAAGGAAGACAACATACAATGTATCCTCAAGCAAATTTTTATAATAGCTTAATTAAGTCTGTTTTAATTGCTACTAAGTGATCTGTTTACTAATTTACTAATGATATTGTGAAAAAATAGTATTTATTTACTGGAGCATATAGTTTGTAATATGTTTTTTGATGGGAAAAAGAATCACTGCCTGAACTACTATAATAGGTTTTTAGAGAAGAGTATTACGCTGTGTATGAAAAATAGCCTCTTGCTCTTACTGTCTGGTACATCACAAAACTGTTTTACACATATCCTAAGTGGTGTAATCAGTTCTGCTGAAATGCAACTATTAATGATACCCTTCGATTTTGTTCTTCTCAATGATGATGATTTTTTTCTGTATTCAGTATGGGAAGAGAATTTTAGGTCATAAAACTCGTGTCAGAATAAGGAGTTACTAACAGAGCAATTTTTAAATAATTATTGTTATTTTGAGTTGATTCATCCATTATTCTCTTCAGACAGATTTATTTATTTCTTTCAAAATAGGAAATCTATTCATTTAATCAGGATGAAACTTAATTATCTGTATTGCACATTAATTTGGACTACATAGGCTGACAGCATCCACTGTAGCTGGCATACTTAAAAACCAATGGATTACAAAGAATAAAGAAAATCCAGACCAATTTAAATATTAATGGAAAATGGTTAATTGTGATAGTCTGATATTTTCTGAAGGGTATTATAGCTAGAGATGAAAAGTAGACCTAACTCACATCAAATAGCACCAAGACACTTGTTCATTATAATCCAAATTTAATATTCAAGTTATGATGTCGTATGTTAGATCCTTCACCAAGCAATATTAAATTATTCTACATTATTGTTTCTTTCAGTTCTACTTCCTTCTATTTCCATTCTTTCTGCATGTTAAGTCTCAGGAATTCAGAAACCTTTAGGACTTCCCAGGAAGTCATATTCGGTTTCAAAATGAAATAGATTTTACAGCACAAGTAATCACAAATCCTGATTGGCATCACATTTTCAACAGTATTTACTTCTGAAATACCATCATATAGGCATTCATTCACATCTTTGTGTAACAATTTCTGCTGCTTAGTTTTATATGAGAAACCATTTAGACTGTTAGGAATAGGTGTGTTCCTTTCTGGATCCCAGTTTTCACTATGAAGGCTACATTGTGATCTCAAACCTGTTCTTATTTAAAGAGCTTGAGGTTTAACTGGTTTATTTTAAGTCAAATAACCTTTTGCTTATCTAGTTAGATAATTTTATACCTGCAGTTTGAGAGGCCTGTAAGAATTGTCTTATAGCCCTGGAAATTTAAATCAGATTGTGATAGTGAATGTTGTACAGAACAAAGCACTTACTTATAAATAAACTTTATTCCCTAATTATCCTTACTCTTATTCCAAAACCCTCTGAGTTAATTTTAAACTCTAAAACATATTTTTAGAGTAGTTTTAATTCCGAGGTTCTAAAATGCTGGACAGTTTTACAGAAACTCTAGAAACACACACGTGCTTTTTGTTTTCCAAGCTTTTCTACCAGTACAATTTTTTGTGAACTTGCAAATCCAGACCAGCATATTACAAAATTACTTTTAAAATGTTTTGCTTATGTTTAAGGCAATTGCAGCTGCTCAGATAAGAATAAATTCTCTGGGACACAAGAATCAGCAATATTTTATTTAATATTTGCTTTACTCATTGAGTTCTGTTACATAATCTATGTATGTATATAAAAAAATATCTTATTTTGGGGGCCTTTCTAGTTTAAGTCTAGGAAAGTTTTTGGCTTGGAAGTCTTTGGTTTGGAGTTAATTTTGTTCCTCTTGGTCTGGCCTTGTCACAAGACTTAGAAACGGATTCTAATGCTTGAACGACCCAGCAAAAAAATGTGGGTAAAAATTAGCAGTACTGCTAAATATTAATGTACCTTCATACATTGATATGCATTGTTTGGTATGCCTTGAAAGTTTTTGCGTTGTACTTTATTGTTTTATTATTTCCTGGTTTTTATTTTGTTCTTTGTTTGTTGGGTTCTTGTTTTCAATTTTACAGTTCATGTGGTAAAATAAAAAAAAAAAAAAAAAAAGCATGACCAAAGTAAATACATAGAGTTTTGCAGTTGGATTTAGGTCCACATTAAGGATGACAGGCTTTCTGTATCTGTTTTTTTATTCAGTCATAAGTTCAGTGAGCAGTTGCCAGGTCAGTAACCCACAGAAACTATAGCATGAAAAACAGAGTATGTGAGATTAGAGACTGCACATATGAGCTTCATGGCTAGCACAAAAACCTCCAGTGTTCCTTGTGGCAGTCCTGCATTTAATGCCTGCATTGGTCTGCACAACAGCATGACTGCATTGGTCTCAAGAGGGTAGAAAATTCTCTTCCTTTAATTGTTTTTTTTTGTCAAAGACAAGTGTCTCCTGAAATGCTTTGCTTTTTCATACCACTTTTGCTCCTAAAACCAAATAAACACCCCCTGAACAATGGCAATACATAAAAAAAAAATCAAACCAAACAACAAAAATAATAAAAAATCCAAACACCTCACTATGTTATGGGGAAATGAAAATGGGGATACATATTCAAGTTCCTGCTCTGAGGCACACACAAATGCATGGAATCAGCCTCTATCTCCTTCTCCCTTTCACATACTGCAATTTGTTTGGATAATTGGGCCAGAGATTCATAGAGATTACTCTAAGGACTGTTAGTGAAGATTATCAGTATCCAAGCATAAGCAAATGTGTGAACATAAGCAATGTCTTCCCTTTTCTAGGGATCCAATTGCACTTCTAGGTCCAATCGATATGTTTAGGAGACCTCTGGCAGCTGAAAATGACCCCAAAGCATCTTAAGTACAACTTGGTTATGTAATGGTATCTAGGAGTAGTCCACAGAGGACCTTAACCACTTCTCTGTATACTTTTCTCTAACACATCACTGTGTGTTTACATTTACACAGGCCCTTTGCTTACTAATTAAGTTAATTTAGCTTATGCTGGAGGTATGATGCAGAACAACTGTACAGCATCAAAGAATCTGGCAACTGATGCATGCTATATTAATCTTATGGGATTCTGCTGCCTCCTGATTCAAGAAAATCCCCAATGTTAGGGATCCAGGTGGAAGATGATTATACAACATCCCATTTATGGTATGAATATTCCCCAGTTTCCTTCATGGGTTTTTTTGGAAGGGAAGAGTAGGCACAGACAGATAGACAGTGATTCTTTACCTGTTTTTTCAGCTTCAGTAAACACAGATTTAGCAACTCATTCCATTTTACCATATGTTATGACCTATATCTAGGTCATACCTCTGGAGAGTCCAGCTCCAAATGATTTTCTAAAGAAGTCTGATTATAAATTTAAAACTTCTTGCTATTGTCTATGAAATAAAATCAAAATTAGTTGAGGACTGCATGGGAAATGAGATTAAGATGGGTAAGTTAAATAGGCAGGGCTCTCAAGGCCTGCAGCAGTGTGAATATCTTTATTTGGACCTTTGGTAGAGGGTCATCCCGTAATAAAAGCAGATTTATTATAGTGGGTCTCAAGATATTGTTAAAGGCTTTTAGAAAAAAAGAGATTGTATGTCTGTCTAACCTTAGAAATTTTACTGGTGACTAAAAATTCACTGCAGTTTCTAGAAATGAGATCTCTTAATTTATGCATCTTGATTTTATGCTATCAGCACACTAGACTTTTCAGAAAAGAAGTGGTGCTCTTAGAACATCAGTAATAATAGTATTCTTCTTCTGTTTTGTGAAAGGTTGGGTGCCCATCCATACTCTCAGCACCTGGGTGAATAAAATACTGTACAAAATATTAGTATACTCATAAAAACCCGATCCAAACACCCCCTGCAGAAAGAACAACAACCTCCCCAGAAAACACCAACAAACCACCCACAAAAAAAAAAAAAAATCCTTTTGAACCTCTGAACAGTTTGAAACAATTTTGTAAGAACATGTAGAAGTCACAGAAAAAAGAAAACTAGATTCTGGTAAGTTTGTTAATACTAGCAACTGAATACTGAGAAGAGATCCACTAAGGCCCATATGAAGTTAAGAAATGTTCACACTCGTATTTTGAGCATGTCCCTACATTAGGCAAAAAACAGTTTCCCTGTATACATAAACACACATACACACATCTACATGTACATATTTGTTGCATACGTATATCTATATTATTCTTCAAGAAAAAGAGAATTAGATGTTAAAAAAATTTGTTATGTTGCTTAGGATTAATATTCTCTGTTGAAAAATGGAGGAGTATAATAGGTGTGATTCATAAGTAAAACAAATATACTTGTACGTTTGCCTAGAAGCAATAGAAAAACAACACCTAGAAAATGAGATTTCATCTTTGAGCTGTCTATCACAAAATCATCCTGACACTAACGAATTTCTCTGTACAATGTTCACTGTGGAAGCAAACATGAAATATTTAAGCAGTCACTGCGGTAAACAGCACAAGGATACCTAAGAGTGGACCTCTTTTTTTAGTATTTTTCCAGGTATATATTTAAAGAAACTAATAAGCTCAAGTTGCTGAAGAGATAAGAACATGCTGGAAGTTTCTGAGCTGTCATTCAACAAACACTTCTTATTACATTCCAAGAAACAGCTCAGTTTGAAGGACAAAATGACACATATCGTCTATAACCAAATATATTTACAGTTGAGAGATTGGGGGTGATGTGCCAAGGTTGAAATGCTCGTCCATGATAACTATGTGCAGATTATCCTATTGGAGACTCAGAACACAGGAAAGGCAATCACATACTCTGTATGGAGAAACTGTCCTGTCTATTGAAATAGGCTTTTATTGTGTATTATGCATGGCAGGCTAAATGATTCCTTGTTTGCTGTTCTTAACAGAAAAGGTGACTTCACTGAGGTAGCATTGGGTTTTTTACATTTTCTGATGTAGTGAAAATCATGTGACACCATCCAAATATTAAAATCAATCTTTTTTACCTAGCTTTCACAGAGCCTCTTTTTATATTCCAACAAAAGTGAGAGAATATGTGCTTATTCTTAGTATATTCAAAGCAGAAATAAAATTTATTTACTTTGCCCTCAGAATAAATAAATTTTATATTTTATCCATATTACTTTACACTGCAATAGATGAGGTATGCTAGACAGAGCAATGATACTTACACTGAGAAGTAACTTCTTAAACTGTTCTTTAATGGTCACCTATAATTACCAAAATATCTCTTACTGTTTATATGCATAGCATATTAAAAATCTGGTATTTTATAATGTACGCTCACTTTGACCCTGCAGAAAAATCTGACAATGTATTAGATGTTCTCATGTGTATTTTTCCACACACTCACACATCAAATAGGTAAATAATTCAAAAGAACATGTCAGCATATGTTAATTCTGTGTTTAAGATTGTGCAGTATTAACTTGGAAATAAAGTATGTAATGTTAAGTGTTTTACTTCATAAGAATACTCAATGGCTGGAAATGCGTTAATCAAAATGTCTGGAAAATGTAAATTTAAAGATACTCTGAAGCTCAGAAAGGACTCCACAATTCATTGTTTATTTGACTATTTTCTTCATTTTTCTCAACATTTATTTTTTTCCAACAGATCATTATTTCTTAATATTTCTTTGGAAAGATTATATTACAGAATTAATGACTATTGACCATTATTTGATTTTTTAATTTTTTTAAACAGGTCCCATCTACTGGGAGAGCTGAGAATGCCAGGTAGGTACCATGAGTTCCATTCTTAGCAAATGCCTTTGTCTCCTTCTTCAAGTACCATATCTTTGTGACTGACCATGTAGATAGAAAAAGGACATTTTTAATAAGATTAATCTTACCAAATCTAGAGCCTAAAATATATGCTGCTGTGTCTGAACTAACTATCTAAACTTCCTTTACAGTCAGTTGGAACAGGAAGACACTTTAGGATGAATTTTATGTGATGTCATCTGAATGTACTCATCTATCAGATGAGTCACACCTTAAAAGAGCCTGTTCTTTCCAGTGACTCTACGGGTTGCTAGAAGAAGACACCTCGGGTGCAGGCATTGTCTAAATTTAGGTAAGGACTATATCTGAAGGTTGAGAACATGGGGGAGAAAAATTTTTCCATAATGACTGAAAATTGTATAATTGTAGTAAAACCATTAAAAGTATAGAATTTTGAAAGAGCAAACACCTTAACTCATCAGTGACATAGGAAAGGTTATCCTTCTAAACTTTGATCATATAAAATGCCTCACATTATAAGAAGATTGCTGAAAAGAAAAAAAAGAATGAACATTTGTCCTGGGTTCAGCAGCAGCAGTCAGTTTTTCTCCTTTTTAGTAGCTGGTGCAGTGCTGTGGTTTTGACTTTCAGCCTGGGAACAGCACTGATAACACCGATGCTTCTAGCTGTTGCTAAGTACTGTTTAGTCTGACCAAGGAGTTTCTGAGTCCTTGGTCTGCCAGGGAGGAGGGGAAGCTGGGAGGAAGCAGAGACAGGACACCTGACCCAAACTAGCCAAAGAGGTATTCCATACCACAACAAGTCGTGCCCACCATATAAACTGTCAGCAGTTACCCAGAAGGGCTAGATCACTGCTCGGGTGGGGCTGGGTATCAGTCGGCAGGGGGTGAGCAGTTGTATTCCCTTCCTTGTTATTTCCCTTATAATTATTATTACTGGTGGTAGCAGCAGTGGTTTGTGTTATACCTTAGTTACCAGACTGTTCTTACCTCAAAACATGGGAGTTACATTCTTTCAATTCTCCTCCCCACACCTCCCGGAGTGGAGGGAAGTGGGGGGGAAGTGAGTGAGCGGCTGTGTGGCTCTAGCTTGCTGACTGGGCTTGAACCACAAAAGCATTCAATCCTTCTTTTACCCTAGTAGCCAAATACATATATACTTATATATAATTTTATACATAGAATCATAGAATCATAGAATAGTTAGGGTTGGAAAGGACCTTAAGATCATCTAGCTCCAACCACCCCACCACGGGCAGGGACATCTCACACTAAACCATGTCACCCAAGGCCCTGTCCAACCTGGCCTTGAACACCGCTGGGGATGGAGCATTCACAACTTCCCTGGGCAACCCATTCCAGTGCCTCACCACCCTCACAGTAAAGAACTTCTTCCTTATATCCAATCACTATCACTACAGTCCCTAACGAAGAGTCCCTCCCCAGCATCCTGTACACAATACTCCAGGTGAGGTCTCACAGGAGCAGAGTAGAGGGGCAGGATCACCTCCTTCGACCTGTTGGTCACGCTCCTTTTGATGCAGCCCAGGATAAGGTTGGCTTTCTGGGCTGCGAGCACACACTGAAGCTGGCTCATGTTCGTTTTCTCATTGACCAACACCCCCAAGTCCTTCTCCACAGGACTGCTCTGAATCTCTTCTTTGCCCAACCTGTAGCTGTGCCTGGGATTGCTTTGACCCAGGCATAGGACACAAGGGTGTCAAGATCCCTCTGGATGGCATTCCTTCCCTCCAGCGTATCAACCAAACTACACAGCTTGGTGTCATCTGCAATCCTGCTGAGGGCACACTCAATCCCACTGTCGCTGTCATCGACAAAGATGTTGAACAAGACCGGTCCCAACACTGATTCCTGAGGGACGCTGCTCATTACTGGTCTCCAGCCGGACATTGAGCCATTGACCACAACTTTTTTGCGTGCAGCCATCCAGCCGTATATACGCCATTACTATGAGTATTGACCGAATTACATTTAGTTTTACAGCAATATGCTGTGTCAAATTCTTGTACTTATTCTTTCAGATCAGTAAAATGTGAATAGTCCTAAATAGCATGGTACCATATAGTTCAGTGGGAGAGAGAATACAAGATTGCTTTTTATATCAAAAGAAGTCATATTTTACAATTAATTCTAATTTGGTCAGCTTCTCAGCTTATCAAAGGACACAGGCAAGACTTATCAGGACATATCACTGTTTCTACTGCAGTGATTAGTGAACTAGTATAGTGCTACCTATCCTCGTGTCATTTCAGCTGTTGAAGTTCTGGAATAAAATGATTTTCTGTCATGAACTGCTAGATACTATTTAAAGTCAATAAAATATGCCCAAGGACATTGAGTGCGATGTGCTCCCCTGTCATCTGTTTTACTCATGCAGCAGAGACTATTTGACTAGCTTGTTGGATGGGAAACTCAGAAATGAAACAGAAGAAAATAGAAACTGAACTTTTGTTGGGTTTTTTTGAGGACAAGGTACTTTCAAAGTTATGTAGAACTTCAGGAGTCTCATGCACACAACGAAAAGCTAAGAGCAAGCGAAGACAGCCATCTTCATAGACTACTTTGACTAAGCTCTGATCACCAGCCTTTTCCATGTTAACAGCTTAGAAAAGAATTCAATCCTATAGCTGAGAGCAAAAATTCCTCCCTCCATCACTAAAAAACAGGTTCTTAGAAACAAACAGATATTTACTTACCTAAGAAAGGTGCAACACAATCTAAACTACGCTTCAACCATTGCCTGGATTTTAACTTCATTTACATTAGTTAAAATAAGCTGAAGTCTCTGAGGTCACGGTGTGAATCTGGTGAGAAGCAATATGTATAGAACTATTGGAAAAGAAAACTAGTACAGCTGTATATATATTCCTATATACAGCTTTATATTGGTATACATGCATCTGATATATACACACATACACTAGTGGGCTTTTTTTTCCAACAGAAAAATTCTAAGCTCATAATCAAGTCCAGTATATTTGTATGCTATATATGTGTGTGTGTTTGTGTAATTTGCCTTTAAAACTTTCTTTTCACTTTTTTTCTGATGCTCAGTTCCTCAGAAATTCAACATTGCTTTGCCCTCTAAAGGTCTTGGATGAATAATAATCTTTGAAAAAGTCATCTAATCTGTTTTACATGCTTTTTTTTAGGATCAGATGAATCACACTCTGGGGGCATCTTTTTCTCTCTCTTGAGTACAAATACTTGGTAGGGTAACTTGAATATTGTTATATTCCCACACTAATGCAAAAAGGTATCTCCTGAAACAATGCAGACAATAATTCCTAGTGATGGATAATTTAGTAAGCTTGTTCTGTTCTTTCTTACCAGAAAGCAACAGCCATGCATTCAACACAAAGCACAAGGGATGTGCCTGATTTCATTAAGCTGGATGAAAGATCTGGATGTGTTGGACAACAGTTAACTAGCCCTTCCCAAATCTTTGTTCACGAAGCCAAGCCATCAATCAATCAATCCATCAAGGTAGGCTAATCCCTTAGTCATAATGCTATAGCTTTGAGATGAAGACATTAATCTGTGAGTCCTTGTTCTTGAATATATCTATTTCCATATACTGTTAAAGACATTACATGCTGTGAGACCTGAGGATTGAAGTCTACTTGCCAACTGCTGCTTGATTAGCTAGTTCCCAAAATCAAGCTCTTGCTTCTCTGTTTTTCCTCTTGTAGTCCTTTTTATATAGTGTCATCTATGGGACTGGTAAAGGTAGCCTGTTCTTCGGGTTTAAACTTAAACAGGGGAAGTTTAGATTAGACATAAGGAAGAAGTTCTTTACTGTTAGGGTGGTGAGCCACTGGGTTGCTCAGAGAAGTTGTGAAACCTCCATCCCTGGTGGTGTTCAAATCCGGGCTGGACAGAGCCTTGGGTGACATGGTTTAGTGTGAGATGTCCCTGCCCATGGCAGGGGAGTTGGAACTTGGTGACCTTCAGGTCCTTTCCAAACCTAACTATTCTGTGATTCTATGATTCTATGAATCTACGATTCTTCTATATTTTATACCTGGAAATAACATGCTATAACTACTATCCTGGAAAGCAGTTGATGATTCATTTGAAGAACTGGATTTACTGTTTCTTGGATAACTGTTACATAAAACTTTGGTATTGTCATTATCATGCTTCGCTCAAAAAGGCATTTAATCTCCAAAGACATTTCAGTGCTCTGCATAGTGAGTGGACAGAGAGTCATTAATCTAAGCTTAAATGAGAGTTGAATTTGAGACATTGCTGTGCCTGGCATCTCCTATTTGTTGCCAGTATGCTGGCTGTCCATATGTCCTTGCAAACACTTTCTACTCCCCCACAGCTTTGACAATGTGAAAAACACTTTATATGTGAAATCTCTGGTTTTCAACTGATATTCAAGCTAGCTCTAAACCAGACATTTTTGAAGTGCTTTGCTCTACTTCATAAGGAACTCTGCACATAACAGCTGGTATGAATCTGTGAACACGCCAACAATACTGAAAATACCAAATGAGAAATTGCTGGAGGGGAAGTGTGAATTTGTATAGGAAAGTATTAAGAACAGCTAAACTTTCCTTTAATTTATGGTGAGCATGCCTATTGCTAGGTTTTCAGAAAAAAATACAAATATCTATCATAGATGTGAAAACCGTATACCGAATGGTATCATAGAATCATAGGATCATAGACTACTATGGTTTAGAAAGACCTTTAAAGGCCATCTAGTCCAAGCCTCAATTGTTTTCAAAAGTTATGAAATAACTTATATATGAAGTAAAAACACCTTAATTCTTATGTGCTTACCTTTTGATTGAGTCTTCTCTTATATGCTCACATCTTTTCCTATATTTTTTCTCACATATCATATCTCTCATTTGGTTAACATGATAGAAATTTTTTGAGACATAGACCAGTGATTACAATTCAATTGCATTTTATTAATAAACAGTTTTTAAGCCTAGCTTTTTTCTGTTGCAAATTATCCAAACTCTGCTTTGAGGAAAGAAATAAGAATTTCCCTAAGTATGGCATTTATCACCTGCTTGAGTGCTGAAGTTTTCAAAGATGTCAATACATCAGTTTTCATAACACTACTTTTCCATTATCTCTCTAGTAGGTAACCTGAGCTACATGCTAGAATGAACACAGCAAGGTTCTTTCGCTATTTAAACAATTTATGCATGAAGGTTTGCACCTCATTTTTAAGTATAATACGTAAGTTAAAAGCACTGTGAGAATCTTTCTCAGGATTTCTGCCAGAAAAAAATCCAGGTTCTTAAGGTAGCTATATGCGGTGTATTATCAGTACTGACTTAGAAAAATCCAGCTGTTTTGCCTAACATTACAGAGAGTTTCATGGCACAACAAGTAACAGAATCCAGTTCATCAGGTCGTTGTTCTAGTTCATCAGGTCGTTGTTCTATTACCCTAACGCACAAAATTTTTCTGTTCCTTTCTTCAATTCTTTGCCTTGTTTGCTAGTTTAAAAAAAAAAAAAAAAAAAAAAACCAAAAACAGTAGGCATCTTTTATGGTAACCTTATTCTGACATAATTGATTGAGATCAAATATATTTAGAGAAACATGATGACTTCAGCAGATCTTCTAACAAAACCAGTTTGCAAACTCACTTTCCCATCTGTTTTTGGCTAGCTCCTTTGTCCATCTTCTTTGTTTCTTAGTATCAGTCCAGCTTGTCCAAACACTCTTCTTAAGAGGAGGGTTGCAAAATCTTCCATCTTCTAGTTCCCAAGGGTCGTTTTTCAGCCTCCCAGTCTCAGACACCCTGAGCAAGGAGACTGGGGAGATTCCACAATCTGTCATCTCCATTATGAAAATAATTTAAATACAAATTTTCTCCACACAATCACCCATAGACAGAACCTTGTCTCAACACAAATTTAATAAACACAGATGAAATCTTTCAAGTGTTAGCCTCAGACCAGCAAGTTTGATGCCTTAGGCATGAGATTCAGCCAGTGTCATCTCCTTCAGTGGCTGTGTGGCAGCCTCCCTCTGCTTTGCTCTGTGACACAGGAAGTCCCTGCACACTATCAGGTATGCCAGCTCCTGGAAGAGGTGTCCACAGGCAGCACGGTCAGGAGTGATCACCAAGTCAGCAGAGCTCAGCCAAAAGGGCTGGTCTGCTAGGGTGGCCCCAGCACACCATGCAATCCAGTGTGCAGTCTGCATTCAATCCTTGGCCAGCAACAGTAAGGACAGCCAAGAGGTCTGTGTGAGTAGAGGAAAGTGCAGAAAACATGGGGGGGGGGGGGGGAATCATCTGTTAATCTCCATAAAAAGATCATCGAAAATGTGTGCAGAAACTAGCAAAAAGACAAGTACTGCATGACGTAAAGACTTGATTGCATTTCCAGACAGGCAAAGAACCTGCTTTCTTGGTGCCGTTAGAAGTAAGCATCTCATGTGACTGTTTATTTAACACTAGCTTGAAATTCCTTTCCTTGATACTCCAGTAGAACAACTTTAGGCATTCTATAAAACATACTGTTAGAGAATTATTACTATCACTTTTCAAGTTTTCCAAAAGATCTATTTCCTGCAGATTTTTGTAGAGAAATTATACCTAATTAAGGGTTTTAATAACAAATTTTAATAACAAGTTTGTGAAAGACTGCTCTATTTTTACAATTGGCATTATGAAAAGCTTTTGTTAATTATATCTTAAATGTTCCTATTATTGAGAGATTTTACTCCAAGATTGCTTCTTACTTACAGATGTTCTGTCTTTCAATTATTATTGATTTAAAAGACACTTAAACCTGTATAAAGGAAATATGAAACTAAGAAGGAATGTGCATTTACAGTAAATAAGTCCTCATGTTTTTCTTTGTGGGTTTGGTTTTGGCATTTGTTGTTTCATTTTGGCTTTATTTATTTCCTCCTGTTTCTTTTCCATTTTACTTATTTATTTATTGGCTCAATTACTTTTAGTTTAGCTGAAGTCTGAGTTACCTGGTGTCACAACAGCTTAGCCAAAAAAGCAGGAGACTGGGAGAAAACCAGCCAGTGATACCTTGGGAAGAGTTATTTAAAATGCTGGCAAGCTCTTAAGAGACAGGCAGGGAAGTTAATTTTACCTGAACACTAGCACCTGAAGAGCAGTTGCAAAAGTGACTAATTGCTACTTTAAATGTACCATTATATCTTGCATGGGTTAGTGTATTTATCATATTATTGACAGTCTTCTTGAATTTTCCATGTATAAAGCATCCTTTCATGGATCTTGGAATTAAGCTACAGAGAATATAGATAGTGGCATTTGTGTTTGTATCTGGGACAGAAAATCGGTAATCCCAGGAGCCACATTACCACCCTGTGGATATTCACAATGTAAGGCTACAAACATAATTCTTCTTTGTATTATCAAAATTCAGTAATTTTAATAATGGATTTTCTTGGGAGAAAATATATTTCTGGAAAAAAAAAAAGAAATTTTTGTCTTTTATCCATAGAAGGACAAAAAAAAACCCCACTTCAATCACAGTTTACCTATAGAAAAACAACAGAATTAACAAAAGCCAGGTGTAGTTCAAAAGAAGACTTATCCACATTTTTTATATTTCCAGTAACACAGGTAGAACTCTGTTACACTATTTTGGCTGTCCTACTCCTATTGTTTTGTTGCTAAATTAGCTACATTACATTTGGGAATTCTAGTCCTTCAAGAAGCAAAATATAGTGGACTGAATAGAGCTCTTATTAACACAAGAGCTTAAACATATAGTTTAATTTTTTTTTTCCTTTGTTGAACTGGGGGGGGGGGGGGTATTTGCTTAAACTGTATATTTAGGATTATGTCCATGCAGCAGTATTCTGATTCACGTCAAAACTACCTAAATCAAAACAATAAGTAATTATTTTTACTTTCTCACTCTCTCTTGTAATACATATATATGAAGATGAAGTTGTTTAAATTTACCTTTTTCTTATAATACCTTTTTTAAAAACTGTATTCTCAAGGATGTATTATAATGTAAAATAAAATTATTTTGTTTTTTATTATATTAATAAATATAAATATATTATCCAGGTAGTATAAATGCATAGTTTAGAATTACTTGGGTAAACGCTTTACAGTGTAGAAAAATGCCACTAATAAGAATTTATAGTTGTGGCATTGGAAAAATCACAAAACTCTTCAAGTCTTGTCAGAATACACACGTTAGGAAATATGACTGTAATCATCCATCCCAGTAAGCATTGGGACTCAATGTTTTCCAGTAACCAATGGGAAAATCCAGTATTCAGTAATCCTCTGAATCTCTATAATTCCTGGTCACAGTACCTGCCTAGTAGCAGAAAAAATGATGCAGAGGTGAAAACACAGCACTAAGCTGCTATTAGAGAAAAATGACTGCTACAGCTGAACCCAGGACAAGAGAGAAGACTATATGTTAATGTTTCATTGTTTTTGTTATGCATTCATTTAACCTTAGATGTATAACATGTAAATTTGCAATCAGTAGAATTGTATCTTTTATCAGGAATTAGTTGCATTAAGCCATTGTTTTTTTCCTTGTTTTGTGATGAAGCAATCTGTTCCCAAAGGGATCCAACTATTCTTTGATTTAACTAGACTGAAGTAATGGCCTTTGTACAGAAAAAAAAAAAAAAAGAATTTAAAAAGCGAATTAACTGATGCCTAACATGAACGACATTTCTTTATCTTTCAGGGCTTCTTACACATCCAACTAGAAAGAAGTCAAACAAAATCTTAGGAGCACTGGGTAAAAACACTAGTTGATGACCTGTCAGAAAAACATTTCCTTTCCTCAGTAAGATGTTCTTTGGAAGCTGATGTAAGGAGATTAAGATGATGGATGCTGACGGAGTCTAAACAGTATGCAGTATGTCACTGGTCATATGTATGAAACTGAAAGTCACCTGGAAATTTTTCCATCTTCATCTCTGCAGTTTTGATACATTTTGTTAAGGTCCGGCACAAAAAAAATAACCTAAATTAAAGCAGCCATTTCACAGTAAATTACTGACTGTTTTTCAATGTTTCATATTGCATCAGAACAGAGCTGCCTGAACACCTTTTCATTAGAGCTTGATGATCTTAAGGTCCTTTCCAACCCTATCTATTCTATGATTCTATAAACAAATTGACAAGCTAAAACCACAACTGCTTGAGATTTTTTTACTACACTAAGAAACTGCTGGTTCTTATTAAAGTCCTTCTTTTTTCCATTTTTCTTCATCTCTTTGCTATTTGTGCAAATGGATTACAAGTTCTTAGTTATCTGGGCTTGTCTACTCGATCTATATATTTTTATAATTGGAATACTCACCTGGGTATAATAAATCTATTGGCTAAATAGCAATGGATATGTTGGTTTTCATAGTTCATTTTTAAAAAATCAGTTTATCTGTGGCAAACCGGTGTTACATTTTATCCTGTGTAATAAAGTGTCTTCATTAATTATTTGGATGATGGCATGGAGTGTACTCTTAGTGATACTGCAAACCTGACTGGGTGGAATGATCACTATTCTGGCAGTCCAGGAAGGGCTTTGGTAGGCTGCAGAAATGGGTTAACAGAAAACTCACGTAGTTCCACGGAGTGCAAAGTCTTGCACTTGGGATTGAATAACCACATGAACAGTACAGAATAGACAGAAAGCAGTGCCAGGGAAAAGGAGCTGATATACAACAAGTTGAATGAGTTGAACTCTTATAGCAAAGAAGATCAAAACTGTTGCCAGCAGCTCCAAGGAGGTGAACCTTTCCTTCTGTTCAACACTTGTGAGACCACATCTGGAGTATTATATCAAGTTTTGGTCTGTCTCACACAAGAAAGACATTGACAAATTGGAACAAATCCAGTGGAAGACCTGGAAGACCAACAAGACCGATGGCTAATGGCATGGAAGACATGAAAGAACAGAGTTTATTCAACCTCAAGAAAACGAGGCAACCTATGAGAGGGTAAAGAGATGACAGAGCCAGACTCTCTGTTCTGAAGTGTACAGGGATAGGAAGAGAGGCAATGGATGCAATCTGGAGCAAAGAAATTCTGAGTAGGTATAGAAGGAAATTTTCTTTTTTTTCCCATAAGGATGGTCAAACATTAGAACAGGTTGCCCAAGGACATGGCATCTCACTCTTTGCCGATACTAAAACCTCAGCTGTACAGATCAAAGTCCTAATCTAATTGGACTTACTGTGAGCAGAGGGTCAGACTAGAAGACCATCAGCCATCTCTGTAGCCTAGAATACTCTATGAATCTATTAAAAAATCCACGTGTCTTCCTTAAAAAGAAAACAACTTACTGCTTAGGAATAGTAATAGTCAATACCTTCTAGCTCTATGCATAATGAACAGCCTTTTGGTGGCTTCTTATAACTTTTTTTTCTGCAACTTGTTCTTTTCCCTCTATCATTCCAGTAAGATTGCTATATAGTCATACAATCTAGTTCCTAGTTTTTATATAGCCAATAAGTCTTTCTTTGTACTCTAAAAAGACGTGCATTCTCATTTCTGAGTTTTCTCATACTGTGTCAGTTTTCAAGCCCCCCATGCTGCTAAATAATGTAAATAGATGGAGAAAAAATATTACATGATAATAATATGAGATCTCTGACTCCTGTTGACTGTGAGTTGGTATCTCTACCAAAATTGGGATCCTTGTCTACAGCTTTCACTTGCACCTTAATCTTCTGAGGCATGAAATTTGCTCTTTTTAGTTTTTAATAGACAAAATAGATCTTAGAAATCACAATGCATTGATTCTTTACAGTGCAGCATTACACTGTCCACTCTATTAATGTATTTATAGACAATCAAGTCTTTGAAAGCCTGTAAATCATGAATTCACACTGAAGAAACCTGTTTAGAATAAGAAGATTTTGATCTTGCCAGTATTGTAATACCACAAAGTAGTTATCTCTAAACCTTCCAACCCTTGGGATTCTGTGATTCTGTGATTCTGTGAACTGTTACTGTTGACTTTTGTTGTACCCGTATATAGAGACACCTCTGCTGGTATATGATGCACTTTTTGTTCTTTGTATGGTCTGACTTCATGGATTCAGCTCATTGGGTGACTGCTTTGAAACTGTGTGGTGTGAGCATGAACTGTTGGCACTACACAGAGTCAGCATCAAGGACTCTGATCCCAAGTCCCACCAGAATCAATGGGAATTTATCATCGGAAAGCAAGCAAGTTCCTGACACAACTAGGTCCTTACAGTCTTGGGACTTAGCCAAAACACTTTTCATCTCATGAAAAACTGGCAGAATTTCTCCCCAAACAGGCAAAACTTGCAAAGTATAATTAACACTACCTGGACAGAGATCTGACAATACAGACATTCCATGTGATGTTACAAGCAGCAGAAAATAATTGGGTGGGATAATGTTATCACTATGTAGCTCGTGCCCCATGGGACAGTAATAGTGAATAAAAGCAGGGTACCAACAGGTCTAATTAACCAGAGGTATCATGCTGTTGAATGATGTAGGAAAAACGAATAATGAGGAAAAATAGAAGCAAAGCAAGAAAGGACAGAAAGAGAGCTGGGGAAATAGGCAGAACTGAAATGGAAAATTATTTTTCAGGGACAAGGGTGCATGACAAAATTGGTAATCTTGAGGGAAAAATTCCATTGATTGAACCATTGATTCAAAGCCAAAGAACATGGGAGAAAAACTAGATTGAATATATGTATCCACATAGAGATAAATTGAAGGAAGATGGAAAATGTGAGAAGAAAAAGAAAATCGTCATGTTTAAACTGCCAGCCCTAGAGTGATATAGGGAAACATAGAAATGGTATATTCATAACCTTTTCTAAGTTTAAACCATATGAATTATAGCTCCTGACAGACATCTGCATTTGGGTGTCTAAGCCAAAAGTTGGATTCTTGAGATTTTTTGAGCTAATATACTTGTGAATGCAAGATTATAACATCCACCCTGTTTTTTACTGGCGTTATCATAAAAATGGCATATAGTTTGCTATTGGATTTTAAAGAAAATCTCTGTGTGCTTGGGAATAGGCTAACAGTGAATCCAAGTGTATTGGGCCACAAACTTGCAGGTAGCTTGTAGCCAGTTTAGAAGATTGCACTCGTCAGCTCATCTTTTCTCACACAGGAAATGTCTCCTGTTCACAAACCTTGATCCTGGCTCATTTAAACTGTATTTGCACTATTGAATTTACTGAATTAATTTCTGATACACACAAAATTAGTAAGAGCTATCACATGTGACTCTAGCTTTCATAGTGGCTTTCAGAAGAGTATTAGGAAATTAAACTTTATTGTTTCTTTCTGGAGAAGAGTGTTGGAGAGAAAAGCAGGAGAGAACAACAAAAGGAGGGAACTGAAGAATGGTACAGGTGGCTGCAAGTAAATGGCAGAGCAGGAGCACACCTTAGCCATTATTCAGTAGCTTGGCTCCATGAGGCTGCAACATCTGGGTGAAACTGGTGATGAGCATAGAGCATGGGTACCGCAGAGAGCATTTACCTTCCCTGGATCAGTGAAGTGCTGGAAATGTCAGCTGCCATTCTTCTGTGGCTTTCATAAACTTTGGGTGGATTCCTAAGGAAATTACTAGTAGACTAAACAATGGCATGACAAAACCAAGAGATTTATTTGTTGCCATCAAAAGGGATTTCTAAACTGGTCTAGATTTGTATGAATTGACTCTGTTTTGTACCTGGACCTCTGCTTTCTGCTTTGCCATCTGACCTTTTTCCAGGATGAATGGTGGAGCCAAACCGAGACCAGCGTGACAGCAGGCAGAAAGTCAGTAATGCCCTTCCACATGATTTTGACTCTAAAGTGAGACACACGGTCCAGACAGGAAATGCAGTTTAGAGTGTAAGTTTGTCTTCAGAAAAAATGAATCATGCTTCCCAATTCCAATAAAAAAAATGAAACCAGAAAGATTTGGTTTATTTTACCTATCAATCTATTTCAAAATTATTTTGATCTTATTAAGAGTAAGAAAGAGTCACACTTTATTAAACTATAAGGGATCTTGCTTTGTAGCTAAGACATGGGGCTTTTTTTTTCTCTCCCTTTCTAATAATGAAATAGTTTTACTATTATTTAACTTAAATATGTAATTGCCAGCAGCTGTTTTGATGGTTCAGCCCAAAACTGGCTCTGTCAGTTTGTAATATTCTTTCCAATTAGTACTCACTTTTTAATATATTTTTATTTATTTTATAAGTTTAATGAGACTAGCAGTAGCCATCTCCACTTGATTTGTATTTCTCTGTTACCATTATTATGACGATCAAGTCAAGGCAACTTTAAATGAAGACTGAGCCATAGAGAGCTTACAGAGCTTTTCTTCCTGACAGTGTAATTCAATCATTGGAATAGACAGGCTTAAACAACACAATATTTGTGTTGCAAAACAATTTGTACTCCTGGGGTTTTATCAGTTTTATTGTACCTCTTTCTAAAGGTCAAGGTGTGTTTCTCAGAATAGAAAACAACTCAGGATCCTCAGACTGACACAGCATATTTTTTATAGATTATATTATGGGATCATACTTACTCGTTGTCGTGGTTTAAACCAATCCACACAGGTCGTCCACTCACCCACCCCCCCCGACCCTCCCCACTCCCGGAGGGATGGGGAGGAGAATCAGGAGAATGTAACTCCCACGGGTTGAGATAAGAACAGCCCAGTAACTAAGGTATAACACAAATCACTGCTGCTACCACCAATGATAATATTGATAAGAGAAAATAACAAACGAATACGATACCACCGCTGAACGAGTTCGACCCCCCCCGAAGAGAGAGAACCTGCCCTTCTGGGTAACTCCCAGTTACCTCTCCGGCCATGACATGCTGTGGTATGGAATACCTCTTTGGCTAGTTTGGGTCAGGTGTCCTGTCTCTGCTTCCTCCCGACCTCCCTCGTCCCCAGCAGAGCATGAGACTCACAGAGTCCTTGGCCAGAATAAACATTACTTAGCAACAATTAAAAACAATCGGTGTTATCAGCTCTCTGCCCAGGCTAGAAGTCAAAACACAGAGCTTGCACCAGTTACTAAGAAGGAGCAAAACGGCTCCTGGTAAACCCAGGACACTTGTCTTGCTACCTTAGCTCTGCCAGAGCCTCAAATAAATCTGAACATATCAATTTTTATAAATAACATTTTAAAAATAGGAAACATGAAAGATAACAATAATGTTCCAGTAGCTCTTATCTATATAGCTTATATGAGCCCTCAAGAACTACTTTGATTCTAAAAATGTGATAGTGATTTGAAAATGTAAATAGTGATTTGTAGACGATAGTCTTGTGAAACACATCAGTTCAAACAGGTATATTACTATTTCAGTGCTTTGTATACGTCACCTAGGAATTACAAGTGAGAGAAATAAAACTGTCTAAATGTAAATAATTTTAAATACATGCTAGTTTATCTACATGGATGTGAGAACATGATGTATGGGAAACACTATGTACCAGGCATCATACAGAAACTATAAAACTCAGAGGGGTGATGGACACATCTCTGTTGGACGGGGTCACACCTCACAGCCCACAGCCCAGACAGCAGGTTTGGGATGGAAGCAGTGAATTTCTAATGAGCGATCTTCCTCAACTGAGAAAATCACCTCCTACTTAGGCTGGAAGCTAATTTGGCAATCAAAGTAGTGTTTGACAACCAAAATAGCCTTTGAAGTAGTTTGTGGGTTTCGACTAGCAAATTCTTCAGAAACACTGGTTGTGTTTGCTGGAGTTAAAATCCTTTCAAATTGTTTCAAAGCTTGGAGACTTTATTTGGATGTTTCACAGTCCAGAAAGTGGTAGTCTGTTACCAGTTTCTCATACCCAAGATTTCTCTCTCTCATAATTTGGGAATGCTGTTTCTCCATGATTGATGCCCAGTGAATACTGCAAGGAGTACCCTGTGCTTGTATCAATGACTTTTCCACCCTACATCCCGGGTAGGATGTACCCAGCCAGTCTGTTACTTGAAACCTTAACATACTTGTTTGCATTGTTGTCTTCTGCAGAATATTGGAATACCTTTCAACACTTTTACTTATGTTTCATTCCCTTGCAAGAATATATGTTCATTGTTAGTAGGGAACACCAGCATTTTCCACCTAATTGGTGATTTTCTTAGAAACACAGTATTGTAGAAAAGAAAGGAGGTAAAGAACCAAACTCTCTCATAACTGTTGATCAGTACCTTGCATATGTTCAGTATTTTACGTAATCATATAAGTATGCATGCATCTGTGTATGTCTGTTTCAGTGTGCTCTTGAGAAGTCAGCTGAGGTAAGTACTACATGTCAAACTACTCACTGAGAGTATGTATACATGAATGCACTTCACCATAGCAAAATCTTGCACAGGTATTTCATAAGCAGCAAGGGCTGTATTTCAGAAAGAATGAGCTTCATCAAGTTAATGCTTTCAGATTTCATGCTTTATTATCATCCTCTATTGATTTTTTTTTCACATGATAATGATATATATCAAATTAATATCCATGCAGCAGAAGCAATTTCTTATTCCTAGGAACTATTAATCCTTGAAATTGTCTTTAGTATCACAAACTTTCAGTATGTTAATGATTTTATTTTATGACAATTTTGACACAATTTTGTTAGTTTACAGCACTAAAACAAGTTATGTACTCTGAAGGTTCTTCAATATTGAATAATATTTATAATATTTTTATTGATATATGCAGATTATATCTTTACAATATCTGAGTTTTATATTTTCTCTCTCTGTAGCATTTAATAAACGCCTCTATTAAATAAATTAATATCTGATCATTAATTACAGAGAGTAGGATTCCACTTCATTAAATAAAAATATACAAAATATATAAAAATATGGGGGAATAGCAATCTATCTATTGATCCATTTATTGATTTATCTAGCTGTCTATAAGAAAGCATCCAAGTTTATTCTGGTTCAGTCCTATGATATCAATCACCTCATCATGTGGGAAAGCTGGAGCAGAAAACACACATCTTTTAAAAATCCCAGTTTACTTCACCTGGTTGTATTGTAAAAGATCACACTACATATAACTACTGTAGCAAAATATAGTTAATGCAGATGAAAAAGCAATTTTTTTGTCTACCACAGGGAACAGAAGAATTGCTACAGATAAGCAGTGGTGCTGATCAGGCATACCATCCTTAAACTAGGGTCAACACTATAGCATTTCCTCTGCTTTTCATACTTCCCTCTCTCTTCCTGTTTAATTTCCTTGTTGTATCTTTGTTTTGGCAGCATATGTGGGATGATTTATATACGCTGAATGTATGGTTTTTGTTCTCTCTGCTACACCATAAACCAGCTCTGTTCAGCTTTCAAGGTTGAATTCCTCTACTGATCAACAATTCACTGTTTCTGATTTGCAGCTGTATTCCAGAATCCCCAGTATCATCTGTGCCTGTATTCTCAAAGTTTCTGTTCTTATCTTGTGCTCACACACTTAGGCCACCATGCTACAATCTATATTGTATCTATGTAGATAAGTAGGTTGTATTTGTGTGTGTGAAATTGCAATTGTGATTCTCTTTTGCCAGTGTTAGTCTTGTATTCCACCACACCTGCTGTGCTGTCAATGTTTTTCACCAGTACTTCTGGGCATACGAATGAGGCTTGAGAAAATGAAATCATGAAGAGGTAACAGATTTCTGGGGGTTTGAGTGCGTAAAAGAGTGTAGAAGGAGCTGATCTGTAGCATATGTTGAAGTGATGACAGAAATGAAAAACTGGACTGTTTGATGAGGGTGTGTTCAGACCGTGGAGAAGGTATGCAGAGCAGCACACCCCATGGAATACGTTGAGATCCCATCAGCCTCTTCTTGCTTATGGTTTTTCCTTGCAGGATTGGATATTATCATGGAGTCAGGACGTGGTAATGATACAGTTTTGCATCTGTGCTCACAATCCAAGAAACGCCGCTCTGTCCCACTGCATAGACAGACTGACCAAGCCGACATCCCAGATGAAATTCTGTACTACTTAGTACTCCATCAGAGTACTAAAATGAATTAATGGTAAATAAAACAGAAAAAAAAAATATCAGTTTACATAGCCCACGTTAACGGAGGTTCTGGAGCTATTATCCACTGAACCATGTTACACAATTCAGGAAAACTGTGCAACAGAAGCAGCCCCTACTAGTGACTGGACACCGGTATTGCATTCCTCCTCCCAATGTGCACCTGTAAAATTACTGGTTTTGCCACAGAACGGAAACTGGGCTATTAGAAAAGTAAGAATGTAAAACATGATTAATTTCCTGGACCTGATATATATCTCCAGGAAGACACTCATCTCACTTTTCTCACTTTCTCACACTTTTGTAGATCATGTTAAACAACAAATTACCAGGTTGAGAATGATGCTGTCACTAAAATACAATTCAGTGTTAATATAAAGAGGTTAAAAAAAAAGCTACAATCCATGTAGAGTTCCAAAAAGGACTTTGGCATTGACATCCCGAACATTACAATACATAATTTACGGGCAGGTGGTCCATAAAGCAGGGTTCACAGCTCACAGATGTCCTCAGGAAGTGTTGACTACATAAATAGAGGCTAGGAAATAACTGGCTTGGTAGCAGTTCTTCAGAAAATAATTTAGGTTATGAGTCAACAGTGTCATGCTGTTGAGAAATAAAACAAGCACCACACAGATGTATAAGAACATATGAACAGGAAACCATCTTAAAAAAGAAAAAGAAAAGAAGAAAGAAAGAGAGGGAAAAGAGAAAAGACAGAAAAGAGAGAAAAAGGGAGGGGGGAAGAGAGGGAGAGAGGAAGGAAGCAGAGAAGGAAGAAGAGAAGGAAGGAGGGAAGGAAGGAGAGAAGGAAGAAGGGAGGAATAATCTCTCATAGCAGATGAGAAATAAAAAACTGCTTAAACTGCATCAGAACAGTTAAAGTCTTGCTAATAAGAAAGGTGGTGACCATTAAACAGATTGTCTAGCTAAGTTATAGTCTCTGTCACTGAAACTCCTCAGGAACAGGTTAAGGTAATATCTGGGGGAAAAGCAAACAAATTAGCAAACAAGCAAAACCCCACAGAAAGCAATATGGAAACAGAAAGGGAAAGTAGAGACAGGAAAAATGTTTCTATATTAATTTGTGAAAGAGAGGATCTGAGTTATGTCGCTATTTCAAATATGTGTATTTGAATACTCTATTTGGTAATACTATATCCAGTGACCGTTTCCTAAAGAATACATCACTCCCTGTATCTAGGATGAAATTAAAAATATTTCATAAATTCTAAAAGAATGTGCTAAACATGATTATAAAAAATAATTCTTTGCTTTTTTATTCCCTGTGTTCATATGAATCCTTAACTGTGTTTGTACAAATTATGTGCTATGTCTATGCCCTTTCTTTAGACCCAAATCTAGTTCTTAGGGCATTCCGATGAAGACAGAGCTTCAGTCTTCCTAATCCTGGCAGAAGGAAAATGTTGAATTGTTCTCCTGGTGTCTGAAGTTTAGATTCATGTTCTAGATTATTTTGTGATATTGAGTTATGTAAATCTCAACTCTGTTATCTCTACTTTCTCACTAATTTATTCAATGTTACTTCTATTTCAAATAAATAACACAAAAACATTTTTAACAACAGAACTGCTATTCAAACTACTGATAATTTTACTGACATTTTTAGACTTTGCACTGAAATAGCCAGGTTTGCAACTTTTACTAACACTAGCTGAATTTATAGATTTATAATCCAAAATTATTTGATATCATTGTCAATAGCTTTTTTATCTTACAGGCGCTTTAAATGTAATTTTTTTAAAGCAAAAATTTAAACACTAATTTCCATGAAATGTTGATGTTCAGATAGAACACCATTTCCAAGAATATTCTTGATCTCAGGTTTGAAAAGAGGAAATCTTGCCTCTTTTCTGTGACCAATATGAAGAGCCAACTCTTGGGAAGTGCTGTGTTAAATGCTTATTGATGGCTCTGTTAACATCTTGGAGTGAACAGAGTATAAAACTGACAAAAAGTCTCTTCTCTTTTTTATAAGTCAAGGAGTGAGCACATGTGAGGAAAGCATACCAAAGACAAACTCTTAGACTGTGGTGCTGCTGACTCATTTTCAAACCCCTTTTCAAATTTTTACTTTGTTTTCTAGTTTGTACTACTCACCTGTGCCAGCTTGTGTGACAGTTATAAATAAGTGTGGGACTTATCTGCATAAAACACTCCTAATGTTTCATGTGCATCTTGTATATATAAATGTATTTACATTGCTTCTTTGGATATGCAAGATAAACTATTCCCAGCTAAGGTGAAGACTGTACTATGGCAGTGAATCCCTAAGTCACAGGCCAGACAGCCACTAGCAGGCATCCCTGCTGAGTCTGGTAGTCTGATACCTGCCCTGACTTCAGTGTGCTGAGTCCTCCCACTGCTGTTGGAATGTGGCTTATGGAACTTCTTTCACTTGGATTCAGACTGACATTTACAGTAGTTGCTAGACCTATGAGGGCAGAGGATGGCCAGCTCCCCAGCAGTCTAACAGCAGCCAGCATTGCAGAGGAATTTCAATTATCAGATGACAATCAGTTGCAGTGCCTGACAAGCAGACTACCACCTCTTCTGCACAGTGCTCTTTCACTGCTCTGAAAAGCTTAAATGACACACCGCTTACATTGCCAGGTCTAAAAGTAACTACTTAGGGACACTTTTCCTGCTTGCATGCATGAATTTAAAACCAGACCTTTTATACTGTGTTTTCCTAAACACAAATCAGTTAGTTTGTAAACAAACAACTGAAAAAGAGGAGTTTGCATGAGGAGGCAGCTGAGCCATTCTGTAATCACTGTCCTTTGAACATTTTACTTACTTTACATAATAACAGCTACTTTAGCTTAATGAGCTCTGAGAGTTTGGTAGTAAAATGGTTCCTCTAAACTACTGGTCCAGAAAGTGCCTCCAACTTCAGACATTTCTATCCAGGACAGAATAATAGAACAGTTCGGGTTGGAAAGGACCTCAAGATCATCTAGTTCCAATCCCCCTGCCATGGGCAGGGACACCTCACACTAAACCATCCCACACAAGGCTTCATCCAACCTGGTCTTGAACACTGCTAGGGATGGATCATCCACAACCTCCCTGGGCAACCGATTCCAGTGTCTCACCACCCTAACAGGAAAGAATTTCCTCATTATATCCAATCTAAACTTCCCCTGTTTAGGTTTGAACCCGTTACCCCTTGTCCTGTCACTACAGTCCCTGATGAAGAGTCCCTCCCCAGCATCCCTATAGGCCCCCTTCAGGTACTGGAAGGCTGCTATGAGGTCTCCATGCAGCCTTCTCTTGTCCTGGCTGAACAGCCCCAACTTCCTCAGCCTGTCTTCATACAGGAGGTGCTCCAGTCCCCGATAATCCTCGTGGCCCTCCTCTGGACTTGTTCCAACAGTTCCATGTCCTTTTTATGTTGAGGACACCAGAACTGCACACAATACTCCAGGTGAGGTCTCACAAGAGCAGAGTAGAGGGGCAGGATCACCTCCTTCGACCTGTTGGTCACGCTCCTTTTGATGCAGCCCAGGATATGGTTGGCTTTCTGGGCTAAGGATTTCACTTCTTGCTCACTATGAAGAGAAACATATATGTCTCCAGGAACTTTCTCTTTTTTTTTTTTTTTTTTTTTTTAGTTTCTTCTCATTTTAGCTATTTATTTTAATAAGCAGTGTTTGAATTAATTTGAGTAATCTCTATCTCTGACAGTGTTTCTTCATTATGCTAAGTCTTTTATACATTTTACAAAGGGGACATTCAAATGTTGGTACTAAATCTTTGGAGTTTTGATTCAGAAGTTGAGTTTAAAACAAAAGAGGATTATTTCTGCTTTGGATTAAATAGCTAAAATTAATACTAGAAAACATTAGGGGTTTCAGCAAATATACCCACTCACAGAACACAAAATAAAATTCCTTTTCCTTCAGCACTACAACTCTGAAAAGACATAATATGAATAAAGCAATAATGTTACATAGAAACTGATATATCTTCTGAGTGATGGTATACTTACTTGCTACATTGTGCGTACCGTAGAATCATGAATCATAGAATGGTCAGGGCTGGAAAATATCCTTTGAAATTAAAGAAAAATCCTGTCTCGCTAGAATACTTTACCTAAACAAACTTACTGCTTTAAAATGCTAAAGAAAGTTTAACATCCTCAAATAAATTATTTGAAAATAAGCGAATACTGGTTTGGATTTACATTTCCACTAAAAAATTTACTGCAAGCAATAAATTTTTTCATCATTAATAGTATGATAGTAGCCAAATAAGACAAGGTACTTCAAAACATCTGACTGTATTCAGAGAACAGGAGTCTCCAGAGTAACAGGTTATGGCATTCATCTTCCTTGGGTCTATAAACAAGAAAGGTATAAAACAGTGATAGTCTGTGTTCAGAGATGATAAGCCCTCAGCATTTCAGATTTGGAGCAATGCTAGTTAGAAGAATGAATCAACTAAAGAGAGTCCCAGGGAGAGCAGGAGGCTTTTCAAAAGTCTGGAAAATCAGACATCAAGCAGAAAATTAAAGGTTTAAATAAGTTTGGACTAAGGAAAGGAAAAGACAGTAGCGGTGTTCATATATGTAAAACATAGCTTCTAAGGAGTCTATTCCCTTCTTAAAACTCACTGCAGATCAGTGTTTTTGAATAATGGAAGGGAAGACGTGTTAGATTGTGTAAGAGTAAGGACTATGATGTACCACAGTGGTTTGCTGGGAGGCTGTGGCAACTCTCTCAGCTCTGGTTCCTACAAGCAGGTTGTAAATATGTTTGCTCAGAAATGCCCCAGATCTAGCTAACCCAACCTTTACAAAGGAAGAGGGAGTAGAAACTCTCTTAAAATTTCATTTAACCTCAATTTTGGCTACTTTAGTCATTTGATTAACCAGATTTACTGTTTGAATTCTTATCCAGATAATAAAATCATGAAGGAATTAATTTGGAGTGTTGAAGCCAATGAAAAATTTTTGCAAATACTGAAACATGGTGCTATGCCCTGGACGTTAGATGGATAGATTTTAAAATTGTGCTTAGAAATTAACAATACTTTCATTTAAATTTTGCAGCAAATATTTGCAGATTGAACAATATTTTCTCTTCAAATGTTCTAACTTTCCCGCAGTTACTGTTTTATTACTCTGTCCAATTATTGAGGCTATTGCAACATTAGGAAAATCTTTACTTGCACACTGATTTATTTGGACACCATATAATATCAGTATCAGGCACTAACAACAAGGTTGATAAATACAATTTCATGGTGCCAACTTGTGACAGTAAACGGTTTTGAGATTTCCTGTCAATCCAACTAAACACTACAAAACATAGCTGTGAATTGTTATTTTGCTTTTTTAAATCTCCCTAAATATTTTATGCCTCTTAATGTGGATGAGACAAATTATAAGTTCGTTACAAGAATTATAATGGACGGCAAGTTACATTTGGATTATTTCACTTTTTCATTATTCTAATTATCCTGACAGTAGGCTGATGTTGTTCTGCCTCATGTTCTCATGACAGTTTGCCAGAGAAGTGCTGTATCAGAATACTAATAACACTTCACATGTGCTTTTTGACAGTCAATAATAAACTTCAATGATCTGATTTTTCTAGGGCTCAACAGTTTTGTTCAGTGGGTCTGTCCTGCTTCACAGTGGCAGTAACCCACATGGAAGAGTTAAGTATATACTAGCTATCATAATATGGCACAGGTTGAACTCTGCATTTTCAAGTCTATTAAATCATTAAAGATTTTTAAAATAACATTATCAGGCATTGCAATTTAGATATATATTTCTTTTTAACTGTCAAGCTAAAGATGTACTACTCTATTTTCTAAGTAAACCATTCCCAGCTACAAGTTAAGAGTTTACCTGGGAAATTTATGTGTAATCACTGATATGTCATATATTTTATCTGAAAATTATTATTTTTCAATATTCGATCTGCCAAACAGTACATGAGCTTTTGATCAAAACTGATTTAACATTTGTCTTGAAATATATTTCCTCAATAATCATTCAGCTTTTCTTTGAGTAAATCTAGTTTAGAAAGCTGGTATCATAGAAAAGTATTTGCTTATTTAGTACCAATACGCTTATCTACAGAGTCTGTATTAATTGCCCAATACTATTTTACTTATCTTTTTTAGCATGCACATAACTGAAGCTGGTGAACAACCATCCCACTCAGTAAAACATAAATGTTCATTTTATTTTAAGCTTACTCAATTAGACATCCTAACTTCCTTAAATGTGAAAAGGCGTTTAATGAGAGTAATTTACTCAATGTGAGAGATAAAAATAAGAAGCTTGTTGCTAATCATCTAACCTTAATTACTATAAACCTACAAACTCCCAAGTTCATAAGGAACAAGCTTAAGTTTGGATCCAGAATTAAGTTACCTGTAGTGGATCAAAAGTTGATTCTCTGGGTAAGAACAGATAAACTGATGTGTATGGAGTGGACTATCATGGTAAAAAAAAACCAAACCACCACTGCCAACAACAACATAACCAGCAAAATCTAAGGGTACTACTCTTCTTGGATTTGACAAAAATTTTTGAAACTGTAGAATTCACACAAAGAAATAAAATTTCCTTTGGTATTTCATCAGTATCATGCTTTAGGAAGAATTTTAGCATTCCTTATGTGTATATGTTATGTGTATATTCTTATGTGTTATCATATAACAGAGGGATTGTGCAGCAGTGCTGTACTAAAGAATTGAATCTGAGACAAGATCAAGCATTCATCCACATAATTCAGCTCAAGATATTGGTTTTGATGGAGACAAGTCATCTGTCTAAACATCTGACACAAACTTTTTATTTTACTAATCTGTATTATATGAAGACAGGAAACAGTTCATAGGTAAAGGGGAGATATTCACACTTACAGAGACAGGTCATAAACCTATTATCCTTCAGTTTCTTGTTCTAACATAATTTGCACTGGAATACAACTTGATAGGACTTAATTTAACCCATTGAAGTATTTCTGTTTGTTGAATCCTGGATATCAGATGCAGCAAAATTTCACAGGGGTATGTATCAGGCATGTTTCTGTAGTCATGATCGTCATGGACTTAGAGCCCTTTGAAACAGGACTGGTGAAATAATTGATTTCCTTGGTTTCTTTACCAGTTAATTCAAATATTGATGGTCAGTCAGAGTTACTGTGCCCATAGGATCTTCAGTATACCAAGCTTCATCGCTGTGGAGCAACCTAACCTGACTGAAACTCCAGAAACTTATAGACAGTTTAGGAATTTTTAATAAATGATTGCCCAAGTATCAAAATAATTCACAAAATAAAATTGCCTGTCAGCCCAGCTCACATGACTAAATTTTATAGTCAGCAGATCCATCCATTTGCTTGAACGGGCAGGTTAAATCACTTGCCTTCATAAGTCTATATAAAAAATCATGGCACTGTCACTTACCTATTTTAAGTGTGTATGTAAAAAAACTGGACCTAACATTGTTTTTCACTTTCCCTTATCCTTTCCTCTTCCCTGCTTATGACAATGCACTTAATAATTTGGAGAAAGAAACAGGCCAAATCAAAATGTGCAACATTTTCTACATTTTATTTCCTCTATGTATCTGCTTATATAGTTAAGCCCTCTTTGTATATTCTGAAAATGCAGAAAAACTGAGACAGTCACACTAGCTAGCATGTATGTCATGCAGCTTATAGAAAGTTACAAAGAAACAGTGAAACCTCAGAGTGAGGTAGCATTCATCATCTCTTGCTAAGATTCATTTTTGTATGCATCAGTCACTTTGTTCTAAGATACTATTTTTAAAATTCATTCAAGAGCTTAGCCTAGACTTTTGTGTACTTTGGAATTTTGTATAGAGCTGTCTTAGGCAGTCTTCACAAATATTTTTTTTTCTGCAGGTGCAGGCATTGGTGGAAAATGTCATGCAAATAGCAGCAACTGAATAATAATTTAAATCCAATATCTAACTCTGAGCTAAAAGGAATGCTACAGTTCTCCTCAAAGGTTAGGAAAAATTAATATTTACTGTAAGCAGCAGAAAAGATTATAGATTGGAGAAGGGGTTAAACATGCTTTAAAGCTGAACTGTGAGTAACGTTTGGAAGGCCTTGTGTGTCACAAACATTTTACTGTCTGTTGTCTTTAAAGCCACATCACAGGGATTTCTGATTCATGTTTTGAGAAAATACCTTGCCCAGATCACTCAGAAGCATCTATTTGGAAATAATTCTGGGTATACTTCATAAATACAGCTACAAAAGCATATGGGAACAGATGCTGTTTTCAGGTGATGATCAACTAATGACTTTGCTAAACATTCTCATGTAGTCTTGCTAATAAAATGATGTTCTGATTTAGTAATTGAATTGGATCTGGAGCTAAGAGAACTGATGACTTATTGTTATGTGTGACAACAGCATTAGAAGTAAAAAAAATATGCAAGCACTGCTTATTCATTACTTTTTTCACTAAAACCTGAAGAGAAAAATACAATATGAGGCAGTTCAAACAGAAATGGAAAGTTACAGACTAGATGCAGCATCCTCTGTCGAAATCACTTAAATAGTTTTTAAAAAGTGATATTTTATTATTTCAAAATTTCAGATTCAACTGCAATGCTGAGTTGTCATTTAGACAACCTAGTATAAATAGCAAGATATTTTTGTTACAGTTTCTGAAGCAAAGAGAAGATAGATACATTACACAGTCCTACTTTAAGTGTCATTTTTCATCCTTTTATAATGGTTCATTTCACATTATTCTGCATAATATGCTGAAGAAAAAAAATAGGTATAGGCTCTTTTTAACAGTCATCCTATTTTCCTTTGTTCTGTTAAAGGCAGAGAAACTGAAATCCAGATTGCCATAGGCAAGTTTGAAAAAACCTGCTATTGAATGTTTGGTTAAACAAAAAATTGCTCTGATTCCGCAAGTCCTGTGTTCCCCTTCACAAACACTGAAGCTATATTCCCAGAGTGAACCTCTTCTGCAAAACTACTGTTTCTGTAATTATCACAATTTTAAAAACATTTCAGAGTATTTTAATAAAATGGTCAGAGTGTTCTTACAACCTTACTCCACTTTCTATGATATTTAATCTGCTAATTGCTTTGGGCCTATTGTATAGAAAAAAATTGAGAAAAAGAATTCTGCTGTGCAGTGAGAGATGAGTGGGGTGTGGTGGTGTTCTCCTTCCCTTCCAAAATAAGGGGGCAACTGATTCAAATGAATACAGCTTAGTTTGATGTCATTTTTATTGTTGTCATTGCTAATTTATTTACCAAATATCAAACAAACTTTATACTGCTGTCAGGTGAGCATAAGGAGAACACAAAAAAAAGACTGAAGCAAAAACACTGACTAAGAAAACATATTACGAGGTGCTCTGTTTCCTATTTCAACTGTTCTTTTCTCTGCAATAAAGACAGAAACACTTTGGTTTAGTTTTTAAAACTACTGCAGGCAGCCCTCGCATGAAAATTCTCTTTGGAATTCTTGAAGGACCAAGCACATGTATTCCACTCTTACCTTCAATATGAGATAAGGGTGAACAGTAAGAGAGTTGTGACTCCAGCCAATATAGGAAAGTTTTGATATCTTAAGTTAAACATTTTTTTCAGAGTTGAAAAGCCTTAAATTCCTCCTATCAGGCATCCTGTTTCATTCCTTGTTATGGCTTCAAATAATTATCCTTCTCTGTACAGATCAACACAAATTTGGCAACGCTTGCTGTATTAGCTCCATGTCTGAAGCCATACGTTAAGGAAAAAAAAATACCTGCCCCAAAATATAGTAGAATATACTAGAACACCTTCCTCTAAATTTGATTGCTGTAATGATCAAGCAGAAAATATACATTATTTACTGAATATTAAGTTAACACTTTGGAGGGAAGATCTAATGATAACTTAGGAAGCAAGCAACTAGTAACAGAATGATGCAATTAAAGATAATGCAAACCAGTACTGTCTACTGTGCTTCTGTGGGGTCATTCACCTCTTCCATTAAGGAAGGTGTGTGTTTTCCATAAGCAAAACATTCTGCGGTATCTATTAATAGTTTAATTAGGGGCAGTGAAAGGATGCTATGAGCACTTATCAGTACATGATAATTGCGGAAAAATTAGGTTTTATCCTGATAGCCTGTCTAAAAGCTACCACTTTAGCTGAGAGCCAGTACTTCATTGTTTAGACTATCACCACAATCACACTGGATAAAGTTCATGTAATGAAGTGTCAATTTGCATCACAGCCTCTCTTTTAATCTGGGAACATTTCCTCTGAAGAAATAATTTAACAAGGTTTTTAAACCTACTGAAGAAGAATCAAAACTTGCTCTAATCCTGCTTTCCAATCATATTTGCAAAGAGGAAGAAGTCTATCAGGTTTTATACAGATCTTATAATGCTTAGACTGACTGCTGAGAACAGATAAGTCATGACTATTAATGCCACTTTGGGAACTCAAAGAAATTTTTAAGACACAATTAACTGGCTTTTTTTCAAACATTTGTATATTCCTAGGACACCTTTTGTCATAGTATCAGCTTTCTGTTTTGGCCCTGTAATTCATAGTAATCTCAAGCATTTAGAGTAACACCTGTGATAGATTATTAAGAGATTTTAATTCTAATACTTTCCTGAATTTAAAAATTTGGTTTTCTTCTACTCATCAACTATAAATAGCCATAGAAAATTAGGAAGCTGAGTAAAATAAGGTCAGTTAGAAAATATGGGTAATATGTATTTCTTGAATTAGAATGTATGCAGTCAAATTACCCCAGTACATATTATTCTTGCTGATACAGACCCATATCTTTTTCTATACTCTCCCCTAAGTTCTGTCCTGGAGAAAAAACACATGAATAGCAGAATATTCTTCTTCAGTCAGTTTTTCATGCTACTACTTTCTACCTGTCTCCAAGACAAAGAAGAAAATGAAGAAGCAATCCATTTAGATCCCTCAATGAAAGGCCTACAGCTGTGTCTGTTCTTTTTACAGTGCACAAAATCCTTTTACCTAACAAAAAACCTCAAAACCTAAAAATACAACAAAACAAAACAAGGCAAAACCAAACCAAAAAAACCCAACAACATCAAAAAACAACTGAAAGGTCTAGTTTTGTGAAAATACAATATACTATTAACACTGGATTGGCTTTATAGCTCTCTAATGTTAGCAGGTAATATCTCAGGACCTTCAATCTCCAGGCAAAAGTAGACAGGAACAGTTATAACAGCCTGGAATAGGCATGAGATTTCTTCTTTTTAGCCTGTGATTTTTTCTCTCTGCTTGAATCACACTATTTTAGTTATAGTTGTTCTGATAATACACTACAGCTTAATTTCTCAAAACGGAACAATATTGGCATGAACACAATTAGTTTTCCTTAATTATTTTTATAGGTAATAGAAAATTTATTTAATAGATGGTTCATGTCTCCATTGCCCTATTGCAGAAAAATCCTAATTAATTACAGAGCTATCACTAAACATATCCAATAAAATGTGCAGAATTTTTACAAATTAATTATATTTGCATGAAAGTTAGATAACTAATTTTATATCTGTGTTGTTACTGACCTGTTTTGATTTCCAGATAGAGAGTTGAACATTTAATTTAATGTTTTGGAAGATGTCTTGGAATGCTACCAGTGAGTTATTTGGACACTGTAATAAAGGAGTTATCAATGGTATATTATATGTAAGTCTTTCATCACCGACTGATGTCTTAAATATTTTCTCAGCTCACACATGATGTGGATGATTATGTTTAATCTCTAGACAGAAGAGCTACAGTATGAATACGATGTCTTGTTCTGTGTTAACCACTCCTTCGGTAGCAGAAGCAGAAACTGAGTACCTAGAATCAAAGAATGAAACCATTTAATCATTTAAGGTTGAAAAAGACATTTAAGATAATCAAGTCCAACAGTTAACCTAGCACTGCCACATTCCCCACTAAACCATGTCCCTAATTGCCACATTTTTTAGATACCTCCAGGGATGGTGACACAGCAACTTCCCTGGGTAGCATGCTCCTGTCCTTGACAACCCCTTTGTTGAGGAAATTTTTCCAAATATCCAGTTTAAACTTTTCATGCCACAACCTGAAGCTATTTCCCCTTGTCCTATAACATGTTATGTGGGGGAAGAGATCAGCACCCAGCTTGTATAATGTCCTTTCAAGTAGTTGTAGAGAGCAATAAGGTTCCCCCTGTGCCTTTTCTCTAGGCTAAACAACCCCAGTTCCTTCAGCAGGTCCCCATGAGACTTGTTCTTCAGACCTTTCACCAGCTTTGTTGCCCTTTTCTGGACACACTCCAGCCCCTGAATGTCTTTCTTGTAGTGAGGAGCTCAAAACTGCACTCAGTATTTGAGGTGCAGCCTCACCAGTGCTGAGTACAGGGGGACAGTCACTTCCCTAGTCCTGCTGCCACACTATCTCTTGATATAAGTCAGGATGCAGCTTGCCTTCTTGGCCACCTGGGCACAGGCTGGCTTATGTTCAGCCACTGTTGACCAACATCCACAGGTCCTTTTCCACCAAGCAGCTTTCCAGCGTCTTTCCAGACCTGTAACATTTCATGGGATTGCTGTGGCCCAAGTGCAGGACCTGGCACTGAGCCTTGTTAAACCTCATACAATTGGCCTCAGCCCATCAATTCAACCTGTCCAGATCCTTCTGTAGAGCCTTCCTCTCCTCCAGCAGATCAACACTCCTGCTCAGCTAAGAATTCAGTAATCTAGTGACACAAATTCTCTTTTTCCTATTTTACGCACAGTGGTTTGGAAACCTTTTTTCTGTTAACAGCACTGCTTATGTTAAATGATTTCATTTGGTTTAAAAATTCAGTGTAAGATACAATGTTACTACACCACAGTTACTCTTTTACATTTAAATTTTTATTGTTTTGTGTCCAGGACGTAGTTAGACTCACGTCCTGTGTATTTGCATAAAGTGATCCATTGATCACTTTGAATATATAACAAAAAACTTCCATTTTCCAATTTGAGGAAAGGAAGTGTTGTTACTCACATTTGAAGACACATGACAAATAAATAATTATTGTGCAAATTTTTTGGTTTTAAACTCTGGCCAAGTAAATGTCTTTATTTTATTGAATAAACAGCCTCACTTATTTTTATTCAATAGAAGTTTCAGTTTAAATCAATTCCATCAACAAATAACTGAAGCACATCCCTTCTACTAATTAAGTACCCATGAGCCCTGATTTTCAGGAAGTAAAATTTATTAGCCTGAGTCCAGTTTGCTCTAATTAGTTGTACATTATTTCTCTTGAAAACAGGTGAAACTCTTGATCTCTACTTCCTGGATTACCCTCACCCTACAGCAGTAAACTGCTCTGCCTGAGCAAACTGTGCCATAGCTTCACTTTTCAAAGGTGCAAGTAATAAGAGTGCTAAACTGGAAAAGAAGAAAAAGAAATGTTGACATCTGTGAGTCACAGTTCATGTAAGAGCAAACATGACAAAAGAGTTGACAGGAAATAAAGTGGCACTGAGATGCTGTGTGAGATGGCACAGATGAATCATCACCAAAAAACAGAGAGCTTCTGTGAATGTCCGTTCATCAGAATGGATGGCTGAATTGACAGAGCACATGTTGAATACAAGGCAATGATATATACACCTATAAACAGAAAAATGAGCCTTGCAATCAAGGCCTGAAGCTCCCCTTGGCACCATAAAAGAGCTGTTATTTAGCTTTCCTGTGCTATCTCCAAGCGTTCTGCCACAAAAACATTTTTTGGAAGATCACCTGCATTTTCAGATCTTGATTATGAAAGATAACCTTTATTCAGTTGGTCTGTTCTGATTCTCTAGTGTGTTTTGTATATTTTAATTTTTTGAGACATGCAGGTTACCAAAGCACATTTTCCTCAGTAGTTTCACTTTTATAGTAGCAGCTGGGAAGCACAGAAATGTTTTCTTATTTGCTTGGTGTATAACACAGGTGTTATAATGTCAACCTTTTCTACTCACTTGAGAGACCTATGTGAAAAGAAGATGAAAGGCACATTGACCAAGTAGGAAATGTAATTCAATAGAACAAGCTCCAAGCAGAAATGTGGACATTCATCTTCAGTGATTTATGCTTCAAAAGAGATGGCAGAACAAAAATGAGTTTATATGAGGACAAATTAAATCCAACATACACGTATGACTGTTCTTTCAGCAGTTTGTACTCTGCTGTAACTTGTCTGCAGGTTAACTGGAAATATTTGGGATTCAAGAAGAGATTTTATGTTGTTGGTAATCTCCCTTAAACATAAATTGTATTTTGACAAAAATGGGAAAAATGTATTTATTTAGAAATAAATAATTGAAAAGTCTCACTTTAAAACTTCTTAGGTTAAAGAATGAAGATATTTGTGCTTCTTCCCCATTTTTGAACCAAATATTGACCAACTTAATGTGGGTATGCAGATAGCTTAGGCAAAACCAGATCTCTGCTTTCTTAAGGACCAAATGGGTAAATAAGACTTTTTTTCAGCAGCAGATTATAATAGGTGATATTTTTAACATTTTGATATTTAATATTATTTGAATTGTGATTCTCCATTTCGCCACCCAGATTGTTTGAGTTCTTGTTCTAGGTAACCAGAAACTACAGTTCATAAGCTTGGAAAGGTGTGCTGCTGTCTGATCAAATGTTTTTCCTGAATGTTATAGCATAGATTTAAGTTTATAAACATAACATTTTAACCTAAATCAAGTGCGAACTTTAATATAAACACGCTACATATTAAAAAAAAATCAATTAAAAAGTCTGTAAGTATAAGGTTTTCTGTACAAGCAAACTTAGGTTTCTTTTCTAGCTTATTTTTTAATTGGTCCGTGATATGCTGCCTTTGGCTTAACATTTTTTTTTCCTGTTTGTTTTCTAAAGATGTTTTAAAACTTCTGTGTCAGAGATGTCAAACCTTTATCAGAATTGAGCACCACATATATCCTTTCATTTTGACATCTCTCATTAAAGGAGTTAAAAAAGCTTTTGCACAAACAGTTCTACCTTTGGAAGCTGAAAATAGATTTCCATCCTCCTGAAGCCTGAAAATCCAAAGGGTACCCTTTGGACGTCTCCTGAGAATAAGGACTGATGCTAACAGCAAAGGCTATCAGTATGTTACAATATAAATCAGTTCAAAGTAATAAGACTAATCAGACTGCTGTGCCTTCTCTTTTACAATGGTTTGACATCATCTATTAAAAAAAAAAAAAAAAGACTCCTGCTTTTCTATCCTAATTATCATGTGAAAAGATGAATTCAAACAGTTTTTCACGATTATACATTGTCAGGTAAACGGATCTAAGGAGTCAGCACTTCAAAGTGATCATTATTCCATTGCTGGAAAAACATCTGGAAACAGGAAATTACAAAGTGGGAGAGAAAGAGAAGTTAAAAAAATAAAATACAAAAAGTGAAAAAGCTCAAAGGTGAAAGTTAGCTCTTCAGGTTTCATCTGAAACATTCATGACAGAGTGAAGGTAAATGGAGAATGGATATCAGTATTATCAACCTTTTAATCGCAAGGGCTTTCCAGGTAGTGATTCAGGAAAAAGAATGATATCACTGTAAATGAACAGCCATTAGTGTAGGTAGCTACCCAAATGGAGAAGAATTCAGGTTGATGGTGGAGAAGCAAGTAATGTTGGGAATGGCTAATGAAAGACATTTTAAGAGATATAGGCTTTCAGAGCAGATAGTTCTGTTCCTAAGCTAGCCTCAAAATAATAGAAAATTGTTCTCTGACATCAGGCCCTATGTGGATTGCTCTACCAGCTGCAAGTTACAAATAAGCACAGGTATCCTTATACTGCATCAGTATTACATTATATGATAACCAACAGGATGCTGAGTTACATCAACAAGGGCATCTCCAGCAGAGATAAGTAAGTCATTATCTCCCTCTACCCCACCCTTGCCAGGCCACACCTGGAATACTGTGTGCAGGTCTGGTCCCTGCTATATAAAAAAGATGTGGACAGGCTGGAGAGGCTCCAATGAAAGGCCACAGAGATGATCCAAGGACTCAGAAGCCCCCAGTATCTGAAGGGGGCTTACAAGGATGCCAGAAAGGGGCTCTTCTTCAGGGACTGTAACAGTAGGACAAGGGGTAATGGGTTTAAACTTAAACAGGGGAAGGTCAGGTTAGATAGAGGGAAGAAGTTCTTTACTGTGAGGGTGGTGAGGCACTGGAACAGGTTGTCCAAAGAAGTGGTAAATTCTCCACCCCTGGCAGCATTCAAGGCCAGGTTGGACAGGGCCTTGGGCAACATGGTCTAGTGTGAGGTGTCCTTGCCCATGGCAGAGGTTGGAACTAGATGATCTTAAGGTCCTTTCCAACCCTAACCATTCTATGATTCTATTAAAGGTTGAAAGAACTGGGTCTGTTCAGCTTAGAGGAAAGAAGGGTCAGAAAAGACCTTATCAACATGATCCAGTATTTAAGGGATGGCTACAGAGAAGACTGAGACTCACTTTTCACATGGAGTCACATGGAAAATACAAGGAGTAGCGAGCAAAAGTTAGTCTAGAGAGATTCCAACTGGACAGAAGAGAAAAAAATTCACAATGAGAATAATCAGACATTGGAATAATCTCAATAATTCCCCACCATTTGGAAATTTCAAGAATTGTCTGGACAGGGTGCTGGCCCATATAGTCTACGTCATGATTGGCAAATAAAAGTTGGTGTGGTCCCTTCCAACCTGGTGTTCTATGATTCTATGGTAACTGCAAAAAGAAGTTACAGGATTCTGAATTTATCGAAGCATTGAATGTTATTTGATTTAGGGGTGACATTTAAGTTATCAAATTGATTTTATCACATTTTTACAAAAATAGAAATAGAAGAAATATGAGATGTTACCCACTAGTTTATTTTGCCAATCCATGAAAAAATAATCTAGAGAAAGACAACTAAAAAAATTACTAGGAAGAGATACGTCAAGGAAGTCATACCTTAAATAAATTACAGGAATAGTTCCATAATGAAACTAATTTTAACCCTAACAAGTATAAAATATCATGATGTCTACTTCCTTCTGGTATGACAACAGGATTGTCCTCCAGCATTTGCAAGTGACAATTTCTCTCTCCATCTCCCTATATTTACATGCTTTTATGATACCTTATATTTACTTTGGAAATATAGCAATGCAAAAATTCCTAAATGGAGTATGTGTTCATCATGATTGTTTTCAGTAAGTTCTTTTCTCTTACTTTAACATTGTGGTTATTAAAACCTTAATTGGACCACTTCAGGATTAAGATATTCTCAACGTATGCTGTATCTGTATTTTCTCCTTAACAGGGCATCCTCAGTTCAGCTGTAGCAGTCATTTTTCTCCTTCTTAGTAGCTGGCTGCATGGTTCTGAGTTACCGTCTGGACTTAAATCATGACACAATGATATGGAATGTCCCCTTGTGGAAATACTTGCTATTATTCTCTTTTAGAAGTTTCTTTTTCTGTTCAAAACCCTTAAGAAATTTAAGGCTGGGTGTACTAAAGGGCTTAGGTTTTACAATAATAAGCTCTGAATTAGGTGGCTAGGATCTCAATACAATGTATATGAAGAATTAGATACTTCCAATAAGTGGTCACTGACATGAGCAAAGAAGTTTTATACTAAATAAAAAACACCAAAAAGATGAGCAAGATAATTCTTATACCTTTAAGAAATGTGCTCATTGCATTTCATTCCTTAAGAATTAGCTAAACTTCCATGCAGATTTACATATTTGCATCTATCCAACGAAACAGACTTTCTGCTAACTATGATGTGTTCATTTAAATGCTTCACAAGGCAAAGAAGTCTTTTTACCCAGCAGGAAAAAAAGTTCTTGGGATATATATGAACTGTCCAACTCCATAATCTTCTAATAATTTTTACTAACAAAGTAACTTTCGATACAGCATTTTGAAAGCATCCCAATTATTACGAGTACTTCTCAGGGCCAGAAATATTTAACTAAGGGTTTCTGTAAATTAGCCTATTTATCATAACTTTAAATATTTGAATATACTTCTCATACTTTGGTGTATAAAAAACCTAATTAGATCAGCCTGTTATAAAGCTACTGCATTATAACTGCAATGGGAACTGCTCAGTTTGGCTTCAAGCAGTTCTCGTTAATTTTTCTTCACCCATAAAAATTGGGCTTAAATAAAATTTTATCATCTTTATACTACACCTGGTTCAGGAAGCATTGCACAGAACAGAATAATATATTTGTAAATGGTGAGGAGTAACAAATTTATAAAGTTTGATGATGTCTGCAAGGAGCATGACATTCAGTGCCAATAAATTGCAAGTAAAGTATGTATGGAAAGAGTCCTCTGAACTAAGTATTGCCTCCTGAGGGAAAAAGAAAAAAAAAATATTTGAAGACTGTTCAATACCCAATAAAGAGAAAGAAACTAAACCCCCTGCAAATACTGTGCAGTTATTACAATAGGACAGAGAGCAAAACATAAAACATTGTTATGCCAGTACATAAATTAATCATAGATTAATTATTTGCTCCAGTTCTGACAATCTCTGAAAGTAATTAATATTATTATAAAGTATAACTGCGGAGGGCTGTAGCTGGGAGGAGCTGGGAATGCTACAGTTATTGAGTGAGTTCCATGCAAACAGATGTTATACAGACTCTGATTCTCTGTCCTTATTGTTTATCACAAAAGAGAAATATAAAAGTCTGCACAGAGCTGCACAGCTGCAGAGAAGGTGAAGAAAAAATAATTATTCCCTGTTTCTCAAAGAGTAGGCAGGATTCAAATCATATTTTCCAGTATCAGGCTGAAAACAAAGGGTGCACATTCTTCATCTCTGATATTCATTAAAACAAGACACTGTAGGCATAAAAAGTTTACATGAGTTCAAAAACTGATTGGACAGATTCATGGAGGAAGTTCAGAGAAACCTTTGTCTCAAACACTTCAGACATAAATTTTACAAGAATGTATCAGGAAAAGCGGTACAGTCTGCTTGCCTTGTCTTGGACTTTTTCCTAGACATCCACTTATGACTGTGTCAAAAATATCAGGAACACTCTCTGACAGACAAGAAAAAAGAAGGAACTGTGATATCAGAAATATGTTCTATTTTTGTTTATCTGTGAATCAGCTGCACTGTGCTAACTGCTGAAAACTGACCTCATGGGCTTTTTAAGTCACCACCAAGGATATAACCTTAAATGTTACTTAATTAAAAATTTCGGTTTTGGGAAGCAACAAAGACCAGCAGCTCCATGATGGCTGTGCTAACCCTGCTCAGGCTGTGCCCTCACAGAGCACAGTCCTGTGGGGTCTGGACACAGCAGGTAGTACCAGATGCTGGGAAAAGGGTCCATCAACAGCCCCAGACATGTGAAGTGATGAGCCAGGTCCAGAGGCTGACCAGGGAGCTGAGCTGGGAGCAAAGGAGATGAGGTCAGGGACCTAAAGGTGAGACAATGTGACTCAATGAACCAGAGTGAAGGAACCTCAAGCAATGTCAGTTTATTTCCTGGTTCAGATGAGACAGATGAGAACTCATAGCATGGGCTCAAGTGTTGGATCTAGATATCAGATCAGCCCTTTTGGTTTATATATGTGTGACTTTCACTCTGCTTTCTGTAGAGTCCATAGAAGAACAAAAGGCTGTTTTCCAGTCTTGCAATATACATGTTAAGTATTTACCTTACCATCATAAGGTCATAGATAGGTATGAAATCACAGTAGCATCTGGCGTTGATATAGGTTTACTCAGGATTCAATTAACCAAAAAACTTATTATGCAAGTATATGGAGGTATTTGTAAAACTGACACTTCAAAGATTACTGACAACATAAATTTAATTTAGTTTCTACAATGTCAAGAATGAGTCACCTTACATCTAAATAGACCATAAGGAACCATTTTAAACTTGAAGGAAGTCATATATAATCTTTGTGAAAAAGGAAATGAAAATCAAATTCTCAATTCTAGTTGAATTGAATCATCTCAGGCAAAGGTGACAGAATAGATAAAACATTTGTATTAAAAAAATTCCATGTTGCCTGGGGCTTATTGATAGATGCTACTTTATTAGGCTCAGCTCTTCCTGAAGATATACGCATACATCTTTCATTGATTTCCTTCAGCTTGTATTTTGATAATCATTCAGAGTACCAGTGCTTCCTGACATTTCATGCTACTGAGTCAAATTGGTCTTATTGAACGGCCATAAAAACTGTAGAATCACCAAATCATTCACACTGAAAGGGACTTTGAGAAGTCACCCATTCCACCTTATTGCTAAAAACAGAGTTAACATTAAATGCAGACAAGTGATTTGGGGCTTTTTCAGTAGAGCTTCAAAATATTCCAAAAACTCAGCTTCTCTGGACAAACTATGCTTAATCAATCTGAGGCTGAAGTAGGTTTGATACATTGGTTGGTTGGGTTGTTTGGGTTATTTGTTTTGGGTTAATTTGTTTGGGGTTTTTTTGTTCCCTAGCTAGGCAGCTGGAATCTCTTCTGTTTCTCATTCTGTCACTGGGTACCTCAGTAGAAAGCCTGGCTCTGTCTCTTTGGTCACCTACTTGTAGCTGTAAGAAGGTTGCTATTTACTCTCCAAGTTTCTTAGCTATTTAAACAAACACACATACACACAAAAATAAAACCAGTAAAGCAGTCTAATATTCCTTAATTTGACCTACTGACTGTACCCGTGTAGCTCAGCTGTTTGCCTCCTTGCTGTCAAGGTTCATACTCATCTCGCTGCCTATCAGCACACTTAGGTCCTTTTCAGCAGAATGGCTCCCAAGTCAGCCTGCATGGATAAGCAGAAAGCCTCTGGTAAAACTCAAACAGAAGGAAGAGGTTTATGGGATGTAGAAAAAATGTCAGGCCACTTGGGAGGAGACACTGTCAGAGTATGCAGAGCTGCCACAAGGAAGGCTAAGGTCCATTTCAAATTAAATCTGTCAAGGGATGTACTTTTAGAAAGGCTTCTTCAAGTACAGCAGTAGCAAAAGGAAAACTAGGGAAATGTGTGTCCACTGCTGGATGAGGTGGGTGCCCTGATGACAAAGAAGGCAGAGTTTCTGAATGCCTTCTCTGCTTCAGTCTTTACTGCTAAGGCCAGCCCACAGGAATCCCAGACCCTGGAGGCAAAAGAGAAAATCTGGAGAAAGGATTATCACAGCTTATCCTGGATGTCATCTCTAAGCATGTGGAAGAAAAGGTTTCAGTACTAATCAACATGGGCTAACTAACGGGAAATATGGAGCATCTCTTTTGTGAAGAAAGGGTGAGAGCTGGGCCTGTTTAGCCTGGAGAAGAGACAACTGAGAGGAATCTTATCAACGCATACAAATATCTTGAGGGATGGTATCAAGAGTATGGGACCAGACTCTTTCAGTGTACCAAGCAACAGGATAAGGAGCAACAGGCAAAAACTGAAACACAGGAAGTTCCATCTGAATATAAGAAAAAACTTCTTCACTTTGAGGGTGACAGAGTCCTGAATAGGCTGACCAGAGAGGTTGTGGAGTCTGCTTGTCTCACGATATTCAAAACCCACTGGGATGTGATCCTAAGCAGCCTGCTCTTGGTGAACCTCCTTTAGCAGGGGGGTTGGGCAGGATGGTATCCAGAAGTCCCTTACAACCCCAACCATTTTATGATTCTGTGATTTTCAGTTTAAAAGAAGCCCAGTTAAAAAAAAAAAAAATAGAAAAAAAAAAAAAAGAAACTGGACAGTAAGGAAATTATCCCACCTCAAGGTCAAAGTTTCCACTCATTTTTGTGCTGTATTTTAAAGTATTTTCAACAAATACACTTTATTGTTACAGGTTTTGAACACACTGCGCTCTACTTTAGAGAAAGATGGCTGCAGTGATTATGTTAATGGCGCCACTAATTTCTTGTATAAACATAGGTATTTCCAGTACCATCTACAAGCCATGATAGCCTGAAACATTGGTATTTAAGGCAAAAAATACCCTGTTTCCCTGTAAAAGCCTGTATAATCAGATAACAGTACCTCACTCCCCACTCTACACTGCTCTTCCCCCTGCTCTCTCCAACTAGAATACTGCACCTAGCTCTGGTGTCCCCAGTACAAGAGTGACATGGACCTGTTAGAGCAGGTCCAGAGGAGAATCACGAAAATTATAAGAGTCTGAAACACCTCTCCTATGATGAACAGTTGAGAAGAGAAGGCTCCAGGGAGACTAGAAAATAATCTCATCTGTAGACAACACCTCCAGATCTTTTCAACTTCTGCAGTCATATCCCTTCCAGTTAAACTTCTCACAGAACTAAGTAGGAAGCCAGGAGAGATCATCCATAGTCTGCTCTCAGCAAGATATGTCACTCAAATAGACAGCACTCATGGGATTTTTTTGCATATTTTGAAACGTACAGCATGATGTACTTGCAGAGCACATTACAGCAATTTAGACAGCAAGTGTGGCAAGCATAGATAGCCTAAGGCAATGTCCATACTGCGAGTCCAATGTCCTTGCCAAACACAGATGGAAAGCTTTATTCTGGCAACTGCTGAACCTTGGATTTTTAAAGATTTTAAGCTTACATTATTTGTTGTGCAAACACAAGTATGTATATAGGCATAAATCAGAGGGTACCATGCAAGTTCCATTGGTACAGCCTATTTTCTAATAGTGGCTCTTTTCTACATTCTACCTGCACTGAAGAGTTTAGCTGTCAAAGGCTTCAGTTTGGCTCTTCAAAGATAAGATGATGTACTTTCATTGTATAGCACCCTGCCAAGAAATCTGTGTAGCAGCTTGTAGTACCAGCTAAGTGAGGAAGACAAGTACATGCTGGCCAGTCTCAAAGTAAATATGTAAAAATAATGAAGGAAAATTATCAATGTAGTATGATCTCAAGCAGCTGAAAAAGAAATGTTTTCATAAAGAAAAAACAAACAAAAAAATAACCAACAAAAAACCCCAAACCAAACCAACAAACACAAAAAACTCAAACAAACAGAATAAACCAATCAGAAGAGAGTGTAAATGTCTGCACTTTGGTTTATTTTTTCATTATTTTTTTAAGACTGAAGCTGTTCAGAGTATTTCTGAATGAAGTAGCTTGAATGCTAAAGAGCATCTATGCTTCATGGTGGTTTTCCGAAGTTATTTTGCCTCAATTCTCTTTGATCCAAATGGGAAGACTACCACATTGCAATATTAGTCAACACCACCCAAACTATGTTTTTTAGAGCTAGGTCAGACTGCTCATTCCAGCTCTGCACTGTTCTGTGCCGACATCCTGCCTTACATATTACATTTAGGTCTTGGCTCACTTCAGCACATGCAACTATCAAAACCTGTATGCTAGTATTTCAATCTCTCATCTTTCAAATTCACCTGAAAATATGTCTCAAAAGCAATTTATGCTGAGTTGTTTCCAAGCCCCTTTCAGGACTAAAACTGCTCTCATACAATATTAAGAAAGCCTCTTCAGTCTGGAGTATTATTTATATCTCACACTGGCTGAGAGTATTTATAGAACATGCTTTCATATGTAATTCCATTAGATTTTGAGAATGAAGTCATATTTTTGTTGTAAAGACAGGTGTCCTTTACAAATATGAGTTTAATGACACAATTATTCATTGGTAACTCTACAGTACTGCAATACTTTACTGAACACTCAGCCTTCACAAGATACTACAAGAAACACTGTAACTGAACTCTCATTTAGTTGTAGATTATACAACCCTTGGAGTGAATTCACATATGCAATCCCAATATACTCCTATAATGGGAACTGAGGACTGCACAGTCCAGACATAAATATATCATGATGAAATTACATCACTCAAGCTTCTAGATGCATCTAAAATATAGAAATATATATTTAAAAAATAATAGTGACATGCTATTCACTGATTTCAGTAGGTCTGGTTATGTGAGGTCAGGAAGAAAGTCAGACAGGCTGAAACACAGGTTCTTTAAGTAAAAGAGCAATATGTTGCTTTTACATAGGCTTTGCAGCTTGCTGGAAATTACATGCTTTTTGGTTACCCCAGTGGTGATGCAGGCTTCTGTCACGTTAAAAGGCAAGACAGTTTGGCAGAAAATAAACCCTCTTGTGTTCCAGCTGGTCCTCAGATATCAGAGGGGCTGGGTGCGGCTAGGTTTAGATTCTGAGTGATGCCCAATTTACCTCTGTCAGTCTGGTCACGTTCGATATATTGAACAATCATGATTCCAGATGCACTAATAGTGCACTGCACCTTCAGTCTAATCGTGCTCATGAACTAACACAGCCACACTGAAGGATTTTGTCATGTTCAATGAGAAAACTATTACGATTAGCTACTTAAACAGTGCAGTTTATTAAAACAAAGATACAGGTTCTTATGGATTGCCAGTGATAAATACACTGTCTGCAAAAGCACGTGCAAATAATGAGTTATAAAAACACACAATAAAGTTATGAATAACACAGCCCGGCTTTAAAATATAAAAAGCGGAAAGTAACTCTATATACAGACTCCGGATTTTCCTGGGGAAGCTCTTGATACAGTGCAAGTCTTACCCAAGGGCACCACTACGAGCGGGGGAGAAAGGTCCAGCCCGTTGACTGGTCTAGACTCGTCCACAATGACGTCTTCCCCAATATTCCACCTTTGTTGGGCCATTTTATACAGTTTTTCACCTTAAAGGTGGAGCTTGAATGACTAATCATACATACCTTCATTATTATTGGTGTAAAACCCTCTTGCTTTGCTTTTAAAGGTATATGCCACAAAGAATTCAAAGAGCATGCTCAAAGAGGAGTGATCGCACTTTGGAGGCAGGCAGCATTACAGATGGAGGTGTGGTTTTGCATTATAATGTATTAAAATGCATTATAATGAAGCAAAGTTCACAGAAAGGACAGCACTTTGTCAAAAGATGGCAGACTGTTGGCTCAGGATAGCAATTATGCAGTTTATCAGTTTCTAGTACCAGCTAGTTACCATCTCTGTGGATGTTAAGACAGAGTGTGGCCACAGAATCTCCACTCTGCTCCATCCTCCGTCAATATATGATTTTCAATTATTTGAAAAATCATGGCAGTCAGGTGAAGTTCCCGACGACTGGAAAAAGGGAAATATAACCCCTTTTTCAAGAAGGGGAAAATGGAAGACCCGGGGAATTACAGACCAGTCAGTCTCACCTCTGTGCCTGGCAAAATCTTGGAGCACATTCTCCTGGAAGGCATGCTAAGGCACATGAAGAACAACAAGGTGCTTGGTGACAGTCAGCATGGCTTCACTAAGGGGAAACCCTGCCTGACCAATTTGGTGGCCTTCTATGATGGGGCTACAGAACTGATGGATAAGGGTAAAGCAGTTGATGTCATCTACCTGGAGTTGTGCAAAGCGTTTGACACTGTCCCACGCAACATTCCTTCTCTCTAAATTGGAGAGATATCAACTTGACGGATGGACCACTCGGTGGATAAAGAACTGGCTGGATGGCCGCACACAAAGAGTTGTGGTCAATGGCTCGATGTCCGGCTGGAGACCAGTAACGAGTGGTGTCCCTCAGTGATCAGTGTTGGGACCGGTCTTGTTTAACATCTTCATTGCTGACATGGACAGTGGGATTGAGTGCGCCCCCAGCAAGTTTGTTGATGACACCAAGCTGTGTGGTCCGGTTGATATGCTGGAGGGAAGGGATGCCATCCAGAGGGACCTTGACACGCTTGTGAGGTGGGCTGATGCCAACCTCATGAAGTTCACCCATGACAAGTGAAAGGTCCTACACCTGGGTCGGAGCAATCCCAGGCACAGCTACAGGTTGGGCAAAGAAGAGATTCAGAGCGGCCCTGCAGAGAAGGACTTGGGGGTGCTGGTCGATGAGAAAATGAACATGAGCCAGCTTCAGTGTGCTCTCGCAGCCCAGAAAGCCAACCATATCCTGGGTTGCATCAAAAAGAGCATGGCCAGCATGTCAAATGAGGTGATCCTGCCCCTCTACTCTGCTCTTGTGAGACCTCACCTGGAGTATTGTGTGCAGTTCTGGTGTCCTCAACATAAAAAGGACATGGAACTGTTGGAACAAGTCCAGAGGAGGGCCAGGAGGATGATCAGGGGACTGGAGCACCTCCCGTATGAAGACAGGCTGAGGAAGTTGGGGCTGTTCAGCCTGGGGAAGAGAAGGCTGCGTGGAGACCTCATAGCAGCCTTCCAGTACCTGAAGGGGGCCTATAGGGATGCTGGGGAGGGACTCTTCATCAGGGACTGTAGTGACAAGACAAGGGGTAATGGGTTCAAACTTAAACAGGGGAAGTTTAGATTGGATATAAGGAGGAAATTCTTTCCTGTTAGGGTGGTGAGGCACTAGGATCGGTTGCCCAGGGAGGTTGTGAGTGCTCCATCCCTGGCAGTGTTCAAGGCCAGGTTGGATGAAGCCTTGCGTGGGATGGTTTAGTGTGAGGTGTCCCTGCCCATGGCAGGGGGATTGGAACTAGATGATCTTGAGGTCCTTTCCAACCCTAACTATTCTATTTTATGATTCTATGATTCTATGATAATATTGCCACAGAAACTGCTATGGAGTGCTCATTCCTGGGATACCAGGTGTAGCTGCATCTTCCCCTGAAGGTCCATTTTTCATTTATGTGCAAACAATGATACATTTTAAAAATAAGTTTAATTTAAATTATTCCAGAGATTCACAGTGGCAAGGCAATGGTTTATCCATTTGATAAATGCTGCTGTCGGCCAGTTCCTGTTTTCTGAAAGCTGCCTTGATAGGCCAGATGGGTCATTAAAAGTCTAATATTGCAAGAAAAAGAGCTAGAGAAATTTCCTCTCAATATAACAATAAACTGATGCTTTCTACAGGTTAAACCAGTAAACATTTGCCTTCCCCCTGAAAGAAAACATAATTTGGTGTTTTGGGCTTTTATCTTTGAAAATTCCAGTTAAAAAAAATATAAAAATATGGAAAGGCATATGATTTCTTTACTGAATTCTACTGTGCTCTTGATCATATATCCTTTGCTCTTACCAGATGTAGTGGGTTGATCTTGGCTGAATGACAGGTGCCCACCAAGCTGCTCTATCACTCCCCTCCTCAGCAGCACAGGGAAGAGAAAATATAATGAAAGCCCCATGGATAGAGGTAAGGTCAGGGGATTCACGCAGCAACTATACTGTCATGGGCAAAACAGACTTGACATAGGGAAATTCATTTATTGCCAATCAAATCTAAGTCAGTTAATAAGAAATAAAACCAAATCTTAAAACACCCTCCCCCTCACTAGATTCTTGAGCTCTACTTCACTCCCAGTTCCTTGCCTCTTCACCTAATGCAGCACAAGGGGATGAGGAATGGGGTTCTGGTGAGTTTATCACATGTTGTTTAAGCTGCTCCTTTCTCCTCACACTAACATGCTGCAGCATTGGGTCCCGCCCACAGAAGACAGTTCTCCACAAACTTCTCCAGTGTGCGTCCTTTCTACATCTGCATTTCTTCATTAAATCCTCTAACACAGACACCTTCCATGCGGTTCCTCCTTGAGTAGCAGACTGCTCCAGTGTCGGGCCCTTCCACAGGTGCCACCCTTCAGGCACAGACTGCTCCAGCATCGGTCCCCTGTAGTGTCACGAGTCCTGCAGCAAACCTGCTCCAGCATGGGCTTCCCAAAGGGTCACAGCCTCCTTCAGGCATCCCTCTGCTCCAGTGTAGGATGCTCCATCAGCTGCAGGTGGAGATCTGCTCCACCATGGACCTCCATGTGCTGCAGTGGCACAGATGCCTCACCATGGGCTACACCACCGGCTGCGGAGGAATCCCTGCTACAGTGCCTGGAGCACCTCCTCCTCTCCTTCTTCACTGACCTGGGTGTCTGCAGGGCTGGTACTCTCACATATTCTCACTCCTGTCTCTGGCTGCAGTTGTTATGGCACAGTAACTTTTCCTGCTTCTTAATTGTGTTACCACAGAGGCACTACCACCATCTCAGCCTTGGCCTACAGCAGGTCCATCTTGGAACCGGCTGGCATTGGCTCTGTCAGACAAGTGGGAAACTTCCAGCAGCTTCACACAGAAGCCACAGCTGCAGCCCCCCTGCTACCAAAACCTTGCCATGTACATCCCAGTACACCGGATAAACCAACAACTGTTATTTTTTAATTTCTAATTTTAGTCTGGTTTAATCAGTTGATTCATTATGATTTTTCCACCAAATCAAGGCATCTTGTTAGTAGGAAGTTGAATTTAATTTCTATCTGTGTCCAGAAGCTGATACCACACAAGCTGTAATATACCAAATCTTTGGGATCTGTATTTTTATTATGATAGAAGACAGCCTTGTCTCTGAGTATTCCTTATTTTTCCACTGATGATTTGCCCTATGAGGCTTTCTGACCAAGATGCTGTACAACAAAACATTCAGAGAGGTCATAGGGAATCTGTTCAGAGCCTGTTGCTGGTGTGCCTGAAATATCCAAAAGAGTTCTGATGTAGTGTGAAGTGACCTAAGCAAACTGATGGATCAGCATTCCCTGCTCATGACAGGTCAGTGACTGAGCATGTGAGTCTATGGTTATATGTTATATAACTGTAGTTCAGGGGACACTATCTGGAGTTTGACCATACATGTTATCTTTTAATTATTACTTGTAGTTTTTAATTAATTTCCAAATGTCCATTTAAGTTTCAGAATTACTGGAAGTGTTTGAAGTAAGTCCACATGTCTAATTCTCTCTGGAAAGCCAGTCTGCTTCTTTCAGGTAAAATCAACATTCTTGGCTGGCTAGCCTGATAAAGGAGAGCCTGTGGATGAAGCACTCTACAGAGAGATAGGAAAAGCCTCACGCTCGCAGGCCCTTGTTCTCATGGGGGATTTCAACCACCCTGATATCTGTTGGAACGATGGCACTGCACGGCACAAGCAATCCAGGAGGTTCCTCGATTGTGTGGAAGACAACTTCCTTCTGCAAGTAATAGAGGAGCCGAAAAGGAGAGGTGCCATGCTTGACCTTGTGCTCACCAACAGGGAAGGGCTTGTTGAGAATGTGGTACTCCAGGGCAGCCTTGGATGCAGTGATCATGAGATGGTCGAATTTGAGATCCCCAGGACAGTGAGAAGAGCATGTAGCAAGCTCACTGCCCTGGACTTCAAAAGAGCAGACTTTGGCCTCTTCAGGAGCCTGCTTAGGAAGGTTCCATGGGATATAGTCCTGGAGGGCAGGGGGGCACAAGACTGTTGGTTGATATTCAAGGATCACCTGCTACAAGCTCAGGAGTGCTACATCCCAGCTAGAAGGAAGTGCGGCAGAAGGGCCAGGAGACCTCCTTGGATGGATAAGGAGCTGCTGAGAAAAATTCAAAGGAAAAAAGAGGCTTATAAAAAATGGAAGCAAGGACAGGTGTCCTGGGTAGAGTACATGGATGTTGTCCGGGAAGCTAGGGACCAGGTTAGGAAGGGTAAGGCCCAGTTAGAATTAAACCTAGCCAGGGATGTTAAGGATAACAGGAAGGGATTCTACAGGTACGTAGCAAACAGACTAAAGACAACATAGGCCCCCTGAAGAAGCTCTCGGGAGAACTGGCTACACACGATTTGGAGAAGGCTGAGGTTCTGAATGACTTCTTTGCTTCGGTCTTCACTGGCAAAGGCTCTGACTGCACCACCCAGTTCTTAGAAGGTAGACGCAGGGACTGTGAGAATGAAGACCTTGGGCCCAGTGTAGGAGAGGATCAGGTGCGAGACCATCTTCAAAATCTGAACGCGCACAAGTCCGTGGGACCTGATGAAATCCATCTGCGGTTCCTGAAGGAGCTGGCGAATGAAGTTGCTAAGCCACTGGCCATCATAACTGAAAAATCATGGCATTCAGGTGAAGTTCCTGACGACTGAAGAAAGGGAAATATAACCCCCATTTTCAAGAAGGGGAAAATGGAAGACCCGGGGAATTACAGACCAGTCAGTCTCACCTCTGTGCCTGGCAAAATCTTGGAGCACATTCTCCTGGAAGGCATGCTAAGGCACATGAAGAACAACAAGGTGCTTGGTGACAGCCAGCATGGCTTCACTAAGGGGAAATCCTGCCTGACCAATTTGGTGGCCTTCTATGATGGGGCTACAGAACTGATGGATAAGGGTAAAGCAGTTGATGTCATCTACCTGGAGTTGTGCAAAGCGTTTGACACTGTCCCACACAACATTCCTTCTCTCTAAATTGGAGAGATATCAACTTGACGGATGGACCACTCGGTGGATAAAGAACTGGCTGGATGGCCGCACACAAAGAGTTGTGGTCAATGGCTCGATGTCCGGCTGGAGACCAGTAACGAGTGGTGTCCCTCAGTGATCAGTGTTGGGACCGGTCTTGTTTAACATCTTCATTGCTGACATGGACAGTGGGATTGAGTGCGCCCTCAGCAAGTTTGCCGATGACACCAAGCTGTGTGGTCCGGTTGATATGCTGGAGGGAAGGGATGCCATCCAGAGGGACCTTGACACGCTTGTGAGGTGGGCTGATGCCAACCTCATGAAGTTCACCCATGACAAGTGAAAGGTCCTACACCTGGGTCGGAGCAATCCCAGGCACAGCTACAGGTTGGGCAAAGAAGAGATTCAGAGCGGCCCTGCAGAGAAGGACTTGGGGGTGCTGGTCGATGAGAAAATGAACATGAGCCAGCTTCAGTGTGCTCTCGCAGCCCAGAAAGCCAACCATATCCTGGGTTGCATCAAAAAGAGCATGGCCAGCATGTCAAATGAGGTGATCCTGCCCCTCTACTCTGCTCTTGTGAGACCTCACCTGGAGTATTGTGTGCAGTTCTGGTGTCCTCAACATAAAAAGGACATGGAACTGCTGGAACAAGTCCAGAGGAGGGCCAGGAGGATGATCAGGGGACTGGAGCACCTCCCGTATGAAGACAGGCTGAGGAAGTTGAGGCTGTTCAGCCTGGGGAAGAGAAGGCTGCGTGGAGACCTCATAGCAGCCTTCCAGTACCTGAAGGGGGCCTATAGGGATGCTGGGGAGGGACTCTTCATCAGGGATTGTAGTGACAGGACAAGGGGTAACGGGTTAAAACTTAAATAGGGGAAGTTTAGATTGGATATAAGGAGGAAATTCTTTCCTGTTAGGGTGGTGAGACACTGGAATAGGTTGCCCAGGGAGGTTGTGAGTGCTCCATCCCTGGCGGTGTTCAAGGCCAGGTTGGATGAAGCCTTGCGTGGGATGGTTTAGTGTGAGGTGTCCTTGCCTATGGCAGGGGGATTGGAACTAGATGATCTTGAGTTCCTTTCCAAACCTAAATATTCTATGATTGTATGATTCTATAACACTGGAGATGAAACTTTTTATTCTTCATGTACTTTCACTGTAGGTATGTAACGTTATCCATGTTATCTGTTCTTCTAGGAGAAGAGGGTTTTCACTTCTGTTTAACCCTAATTCAAATTAATAGCAAATTCCCTTTTATTCAGGGAATTATAGTACTGGCATTTTATTGACCAAAGCCCAAAATGTTAGGAACAGTAATTGAGCTTGCTACAACTATGATTTCTATTTTTATCTATATGCAAAATTTGATCCATCATACTTTAAATTTCACAATCAGGGGCTTGGTGTTTGCACTTCAGACAATTACAGGTAAGTTTGACGCATATAGCTACTAAAGCTGTCAGCCAGCTTAGCTTTCTTTGGAAAATCATGTATCAGTCTCAGTTACTTAAAAGTATAGTTTTGAATGCTTCCTTCTACTTACTCTGGCTTGCTAATGCCTTCTGTTTTTCATCTAATTTCATGTACAGAGTTTGTATGTTTTACTATACAAACATCTTTTTTTGTATTTAAGACATTCTCACCAAGAGACTCACATACTCATCCTCAATTAATAAACATAAATCAATGAAGAATATGAGGTTATGAAAGTATACATTTGATACATATATTTACAGATATTGCATACAGCACTGTATCTTAAAAAAAAAAAATTAACATCAGTTTTTTTCTCCATTTCCTTACTCTGTTTATTAAATTTGCTTTATGCCCCCACTGAAGGTTCTATTCCTCAGTTTCAGAATCACTGTGGTTTTAGACATTCCTGTGGGAGAATTACAGGTCTTTTCTACCAGTTTGACTCCTTCCACCCTGCAGGCTCAGTGCTGAGCTGTATGAGATTTGTATTCAGTGGAAACTGTTATCTGACCCAAATTGTTTTATTTAGTATTATTAAATTCCTATTTTGTATACAGACAACTGAATTAAAAAAGTTGAAGATCCCAAGCAATTTATTTACATCCAGACTATTGTCTATTTTAGTATGATTAGTAACTGTGTCCAGCTGAGACTGATTCAATCCCTATTAAATAATTGAACATTCAATGAATTGAGAAAGAGAAGGAGAAACCGCAAACCTGATTGCACAGTTTGCTGGCTGGTGTTCTATTCTGGGATATGGGAGAGTCAGGTTACAAGTTTCTGCTCCAAAATTCAGTTTAATTATTTACACAAAGAGACATAGCTTCAACTGTATACTGAGAGAAGCTTATTCTGGGATATCCACTATCTTGATGATGAGGGTACTCCCCTGGGATTTTGGAAGACCTCTCTTTAAATTCCTATGCCAGTGAATATTTAATAATTTATACACAATAAAACTGCTTCAAGACAAACTCATACCATGCTATACAGCACCTCAATTATTACAACACTTATTTTCAATTCAAACAGACCTGATTTCAACCTTCTGATCAAATCAGAGCCCTAAATCAGGAAGCTCAAATGTTTGAAAAGAGATTCCTCTCCCAGAAAGGTGCTTTGAACTCTGACTACTGAGTAAAATAAGGTTAAATTCTTTACCTGCAGGTTTTGTGGAGCAAAAATATACTGTCAAAGTGGTTTTGATACCTATCTCAGACAGCTTCCATATCTTATCATTCCCATCTTGGGTAAATTGTAGCTGATAGCTTTTATGAATTCTACTTGTAGGCACCAAATTCTCTGTACTATGCATAAGAATTCTGGCCATCAAACCTGGGACCTGAGGTTAGAGCAGACTGCAGTGGGCCTAAAGTTTATAAATGTTAAAATTCAAGGCTAGCCAGCATTATTTGTACACATGAGAGAAAAGATAAAATATTCATTTGTATATAAACTGCTTGTACATTTACAACACAGAAGAAATAAGGCTACTTCAAAATGAGTACAGTACAGATTAGTTCCACCTCGCACCAAAAATAATATTTTACTTATATCTATTGTCTGTAATCAAACAGAAATGCTTAATAATTGAAAGTATTTTGAGGAGTTTATAAAAACAGAAATGTGATGGAAAAGCTATGCTTTTTCTGTCATCACATGGCTCATCTAATCCTTAAGATTTAGCCTTTATAAGGTGGACTCATTTATGCAGTAACATTTGCAGTACATTTGCTGTATCTACAAGTATTCATTAGTGTATGAAGTAAATAAAAGCACCAATGACCTCAATACACATTGGAAAACAAAACTAAGAAGAAAACTTCTTGATTAAAGGGGAAATACATTTTTTCTCTATAGAATATTTGCTTTTCAAATGTCAAATCTGTAGTATAAGTCAATAATGCTAAGGTGAGAATATTATTCATAAATACGTTTATTCCTCTTGGTTACCTATGTTATTTAGGTCTCTAAATTTCTCTATCTGAATGAAGCTATTCAATTACTGCTCATAACAAAACAGGAAAAAGGCAACTTCAGGCACTACCAGTTTAAAAAAATGACTGAAATTTCATACAAGACTTCGGATTGCACTTTACATTACTGATACTGAAAAAAACGTTTCACAGCAAACTACTATTCTAAATTGTCACTATCACTATTACTGTTATTTTAAATAATAAAAAGGCAAAATATGCATCATGATATTACTGAATTCTAGTAGTTTTATCTGAAACTTCTGAGTAAAAGATTAACTGTATAAAAGAAACTGCCAATTTTCATATCTCCCCTGAGAAATGAAATTATTCTCTCAACAACAATAAAATCTGTAATTTATCACCATCAAACAAAATGTATGATTTACATTGTGCAGGGAAATAATTGTAGTAGCAGTAATAGTAATAATAATGTTATCATTTCACCCATAAAATTTATTTTCTCTTTAAACCATAAAAAAACTGTGACATTTGTTCATAGGGGAAACAGCACTTTAACATAATCTTTTTGCTTTTACAAGTTTATTATGTTATGTTACAGAAAGTATATAGCTCATTTTCTTGCTAATTACAGTGTCACACCTTTTTCATACTGTATATGTATCACAGTCTTTGATCATCACAGAGGTAAAAAAAAAAATGAAACCAAAGTATACAAACAATTAAAGGTGTATATGATTTCTATATACAGTATGTTCCCATCAGTTTTCAAAGGCTATGTCACTGCATGCTTAGAACAATCTTTTATAGGCTTCATTGTGTGAACTACTCTCCATCTAGTAGTTACACATTTGTGTCCACTTGGTATATAACCACCAACTGAAATACCTAAACTTGTATTTACACATCTGACCAATATGCATTCAGAATAGCCAGCAAAGTGTTGTCTGAACACATTCACTGTGAAGCTGGCTAGAACTAATTGAGGAAGATAAGTCTAAATACTGGTCTTACAGCATTTTACTGGCAGATACAGGCAGCCAGGTCCATCGCATTTGCATCTAGAGATGTAGAAACATCTCCTGAAACTGAGCATCTATGTTTCTTTTACACATTTGAATAGAACTCGATGTGAAAATATGGTCAGTAGTTGATACTGTCAAAATAGAAGCCTTTAGTCTTACACAAAACAGGAGGGAAGTTTGTATCAGGTAATTTAACCATCTATAACTTAGGCGTCTGACCAATGCCAATTAAGTAGGTCATCTCCCTACCACCCTCCAGAGCTTTAAAAGCAAACCCACAACAGCAAGGCCTTCATGGTGCCTTTTGTGCAGGCCATGACTGATACCAGTTACTAGCCTAGGTGAAGGAGGTGCCCACCAGCCCATTTCTGCTTTAAAAACACAGAGGCAGACTGTAGCAGATCCAAAGGTTCTACTACCCGATTAAGCATTGCCACAAGCATTCATTTCCCTTTCTTCTTCCTCCCATGATCCAAGCCCACATCATTGTTCCATGACAAAATTCTACTATGTTTCCACCTATTTAGATGGCTCTCTTGACAAAACTTTTGAAACTCTCTGAGATCTGATAACTCAGTGTGCCCGACATTTTCTCCTGGGTATTTGGCTCAGCTCCTTTAGGTCCTTCAAGGGAGAACCCACTAGCAGCACAGTGTCACAGCCACCGGAGCTGCATTTGGAATCCTTTCCTAAAGCTATGACTTGCATAGTTTGGGGAGTAAAATCAAACAGCTCTCAAAAGATATACATAGCCACATTGTTTTCCTGACAATAGTAGGTTAGAAAATTCTTATGGTAAGCCAAGAGGATAGTTAGATGTGCTGAGCATTGTCTATGCTATCCTGTCAGGCAGAGGTTTTAAAGCTCTTGACGCAGTAGCCAAACTGTAGTACAAGTTTGGCTATTTGTGTATGTATATTTGCTGACTGAATATTGAATAGAAAATAGCTTAGTGTTTAGGATAAAAAGAGATTGAAACTATGCATTCATATTTTATTTGATAATTCATCTTGTGCATCAGTAATACATGCTTTTGCTTTAATATTATGTAGCTATATTATGGGGTAAATTTCTGTGACCCGTTTTCTCATTCTGATTGTTTAAGAACCACTGTGAAGGACAGTGAGCTATAAAAAGAGATTTTTTGAAGTGTGTTTTCTCTGTTGAATAAAGGTGTTTGGCATGTCTCGTGTCCAGTCTAAACATTATTTGTCAGTGTGAGAACTGAATCAAAATCAGCAGGAAAGAGAAAACTTGCAATAAGAAAGGATGTCAAGAATAAAGCAAACCAATAACAATTGATCAGTAGTTAATGAAAATGGATGGAAAAAAGAGAAGAATGAATTGTCAGAAGAAGATTGCTCATGCTAAGGGTAAAAAATGAAGCAGCATTATTTATCTTCATTTGGCTACCTATCTTAAAGGATAAGCTCCAGTGTTGACGCTGTATACCAAGTGAAAATATAAACCTTTTTTAAAACTTCCTTTAGTACATAACATTGACTCTTGTTGTGGAATCTTCTACTATCTTCTTTTTTTCTATTTAACCATTCTATAACTATTCAGTATTAAATAGCTATTTTTTCCATGCTTGTCACAGGCACATCCACAAAATAAAAACCCAAAGTTTGTTGGGGTTTGTTTTCTATTTTGTAGAGAAAGAGATATCTAGCTGAAGAAAAAAAACAAACAACAAAACCAAACAAACTAAAAAAAAACCAACCAAAAACTAAACAACCAAAAAAAAATTTACTCAAGAGTAATTTTACAGAATTCCTTTTATCCATTCCATTTTTCTCACCCCTCATATCTTTCCAAACGTTATTGTGGCTCTAGTTACAGTGAATTATTTTAAAAGATCAAACACTTAGAAGTAAGCTGTCATTACCTACAGCCACTTTGCTACAACTATCTTAAGGTAAAATTCCTAGCAGTGACAATCATTAAAGCTAAAAACATCTGGTTCTAATGTTTCATGTGACCTTATTGTTTCCTCAAACTAGTAAAGGAAAAATGTGCTTTCTTTTTCTTCCACACTGAACATACAATGTTATCTCATTTATCAATTTTTCAGTTACTTTGGGTGCCAAGATCTGAAGAAATATCTCATTTTCTTTTCCTTGGTTTATTATTTTGTAGCTGCCAAATACCAGTTGAAAAAGTGAACAAGGAAATCACTTAGTTTCATAATCTACCAGCTTCTACAGAATTACTCTAGTAGCTTTTTGTTATTGCTGTGCTCTTATCCACTATTTTTCCTGATTTTAAATGATAGTTTATGATAACGCAAATTAAGATATTACCATGTCAGAAATACATCTATTCCTCAAACACACATAAGGAAAAATGATGTATTGTGAACTTATGTTCTTGGAGAAAGAAAGCATATTCCTTTAATTACTCTTAAAATGTAGTCATTTTTGCATTGACAGGAAAATTTCACTACCTAAGATTTATGATACAGATCTACGGATCTGACAGACAGACATGCTTCCCTAGATCTCAGTGATTTGCCACAGATGAAGGTATAAAGACTGAAAACTAAGTCCAAAACATAGACTAATTTCAACTTGTTTTCTAGAAACTTTTAGGGTCTTATCCCTAAAGGACTATAAACTCAAAAATTAATAAGCTATGTCCTCTAATTCTTCTTTTTAAGGAGACCATAATAAACACAACAAAATTATTCTGCTGAAATACAGTATACATCTCTATTCCCAGTGAAATCTGAAATTAGAAAGTGTTTATACATATGGAGAATGTATTGTCAGATGCTATCTAATCTTTAGAATCACTATTAAAAAACCAACACTTTTTAAAAAATGACCACACTTGAGGTATGACCTGAGGTATGATTCATCTCACCTAGCTTTTGATGTTAAAAACTTTGGCATTTTTTATGTCTAATGACACAGTTTATGTTATTTTATGGTCCCTCATGAAACTACCGCCTTAAAAGTGTCTTGCCAAAGGCACACAGCTTAGGACAATATGAATCATCCTTTTGGAGGTGCCTTTCTTACTCTGCTATTTGGAAGAAGCAGCTGAAAAAAATAAGTAGTAAAGATATGTCAGAGGAGTGTTCTTTTCAGTGTCTTTTCTACCTTTCCATTAGAATCAGCATCTGAAATGTCTGTAGTATTTTAGAACATAGACACATATATGGGTCATCTTTGCTAATTGATCTGTCTTCATTTTATACTCAATTTATATTTAATATTTAATGCTTACATTAATGTCAATTAATGCTTACAACTCTGGCTTTTCAATACTCAGATTACTTCTTTCTCTAGCTCCAAAATGTACATCCTGATCATTCGTGTGCAGCTGTCAATGATACAGCTTTGTTCTGAATTTATGCCTGAAATTTTAAAGTTTCATTTTCTCATGACTTGCATTACTCATGTTTGGTAACTGCCATTGAAAATGTTTGGTTTTTTAAAAATAGTAATCATTTAAATCACTTTAATTGGCTTTATTTGAAGAACATAATACAGCTAATATGGTAAGTGATATCTCTAATCATAACTGAGTGAAAACTGACTTCTTTTGTTTCTGAAAGATAGCTCCAGGTTTTTCTTTATGATGATAAACCAAAACTTTGAGAAGTCCAATGGAAGTTTGTACTGTAAAAAATCTATTGTATAAAAACAGCACAAATATTTCACAGCTTTCCTAAGTCATAAAGTAGTCTTGTGGATCTATTCTGACCAATCATATAAAGGCAATAAAATGTCACCCAGAAATTTCTTCATTCAGCCACCATTTTCTGTTTAGCTTTAGGCAGCATAAAATGGTTTGATTAAAAACCCAAACCAACCAAAAAAAAAAAAAAGCCAAACCAAACCAAAACAAGAACAGCAACAAAAAAACACAAAAACCCAAAGGTATTTAACTTTAGATTGAATTTTACGTATAAAATCACAAATTCACCAGAATTAAAGTTTTCATTCCACATTCATTTACTATACATAGAAACTTTCAATGTACAAAAAGCCCTGCCAAGCAATTCTTTTTATACCAGAAGATGGGAAGGACCTCACGAAAGTGTTCACAGTCTTGAAATAGGCCATGTCCCAAGTCTTGGAATTAAACTACCAAACTTTTAGGGTGAAATGATATTGGTTCAAAGACCTGCTTTCTACTTCTATCCCCTTTGTATACCAAAGACTCATACCGATAATACTGGTGCAGTATCCTGGTAATCACCAACAGTTTATTACATCATGAAAATTGATTGTGGCTTTTAAAACTCTGTAGAAAAATATCACTTTCTGCTAAGCTTCATATGGCTTTACTATACTAGTTGATTTAATACAATACCGTGTTTTCAATTGCCAATTGACCCGAGCATCTCACTAAAAAAAAGCTATGTATGACATTTTTCCTTTACTTATTCTGTCCTCCACTTAGCTAATATTGATTTTCCACCACAGATTCTAATGAACTGGAAATCAACCTTTCTTCCTTTATTTACCTTTTTCCTCTATATAATATATTAGCACTCTCAAATTACATGTAGACATGTGTAGGGCAGAATTACATAAATTGCATTCAGCAAAGAAGAGCTTGGAAACCGTTTTAGAGACAGACATATAGTCACGTTTTAAAAAATGTTTTTTCTTAGTACAAAATTATTCTACTCATGTATTAATTGTTAAAGTTAGAATATTGTTGCCATCCACTCATTTGTCTTTACAATGACTATTATTAAGGATTTACTATGTTTATTCCCTGCACCAGGCAGAAATGAGGATATGTTTATACTCTACCCCAAATTGTGTACTGCAGATACATGTAAGCTGTGATTATATTGTTATCTCAGATACTTGTTGCAAAACATCCTGAGCAGTCCTGATCCCAGCAAAGAGCAACTGGTCAGCCAACCTAAAAAAGAAATGGTGAAAATGCTGAAAGCTGAGCTGTCACAAAATATAGAGGTATCTCAACTAGTTATTTTAAATCTTACCTTATATCTTCGTCAAACTAGCAACATGGCAAGGACAAGTAGGTAGAAAGCAAAGCTGCTTACCGGTATCAAAGATGTCTGTAAAAAATTCTTTGGTATTACAGAATCAAAACAGTATTTTCAGAAGTCAATACTGTCAAGAAAAATAAATTTTGCCTATTAGCTGATGTGGAAAAAAAGACACTGAAATAGCAACAAAGATGGGAATTACAGAATACATGAAGATTAGGCTTTAATGCATACGAAGGTTTTACGTATTAAGTGGCAGAGTTTAAAACAAGTCCGAGAATACGGAAAGCAACCATTACCTAGATTACTGTAATGGTAAATAAAAAAAAAACAACTAGCAAGTCTTAAAGGCAGCAAAGAAGCTTTGAACAGGAATTCAACACTCTTGTGTGCTTAAAACTATTAATTTCACAAATTTAATTTTAATAAACTTTGTAATACTGTTTATCTCAAATAAAAATTGACTTTGTTTAGTGGCCACAGAAAAAGTTCTTGTCATTTGCAGGTGCTCTTCTGCATTTAAGAAAAGCTAAAAGAATCATGAAAATAAAAGCTAATCGCTTTCTTTCAAATGTTTATTGAAAAAAAAAAGTGTAAATATTGTAAGATCATATACAGTTTCCAATGTAATAATCTCATTTTTAACTTTCAAAATGGCAAAAATAATTACTAAAGTTTTAGACTCCTACTGTATATTGCCTTTATTCTCCACTTGCAGTTTCCCTGATTATCAATAATTGTATAATCAGGAAACACAAATGTTGATGAGAAATATACGTTACATGATCTAAATTATTTAATGTGTACATGGTCTAAATTAAATAATAAAAACAATAACTAGTGGATGATGTTATATGGCAAGCTCTCGCTTACTGTACATAGCAGCTAAACTACTGAAGTGAATATAGGATACTTGTCCTGACATGTGCAGACTTCCCAGACTGTGATACCATTCCAAAAAAGATTATGATTATTTAGTAGTAAAATCGGATTACATTCCAGTCCTTGGTAAAAGGTAAAAAGACTTCAATTACTCTATGGAGAGAGAGATATTTTGTCTGACATCGGAACAAACCAGTTAAGATTCAGTCTTCCTTTTTAAAGTTCTATCATAAAGAACTAGCTGAAGGAGAGTGATTCAGATTTTCTAAATGAGGTGCTCACTTCATATACTTTTCTGTACCGACCGAAGGGATTTTTTAATGTGATCCACTAAAATGTTATTCGGTGATCCTGTATGGAAAGGAAGGAACTGCCCTGATCTTGACAAGAAAGGTGTCTGTTCCACCCAGCCCGACAGGTGCGGGGGGAGCTGATCTGTTACCAAACCCTGCGTTGTTTGCGGGAGGAACCACCGGCCTCCTCAGGTTGAAAAATGAAACAACAATTTTATTGTTAACTTCCCTAAACTGTGTGAGGAGGAACAAAAAGTCTTAGTAAGTTCTTATTCTTATCAAACATGTGAAGGAGAAGGAGAAAAGGAGAAAGAAAAAAACAACAACAAAACAAACCAAACAAATAACATCACCACGCAGTAGATCCAGGGACTTCTTCTCGATCAGTGAATTAAAATCCTTGCAGTTATAAATCCCTCCAGTCAGTGTCCCCGCTGTGGCCATGGTGGAGGGGTGCTCGCCACATGCTGAAGGGTGGTTTTGCCTTTTCCTTGGGCCAGGCTCTCTTGGAACACTGCCGCAGGTCAGACCCATCCTCGGGGTGAGCCCCAGACCCAGTTCACGTTGTGCCCCGGCAGGCGCCGCAGTGTCTGTGGCGATGTCTCCGCAGTTCGTTGCGGGCGCAGTTGACCTTCGCGGGCTCAGCGCAACCACCACAGGGAAGCATCTCCCACACCGGGGGAGCAGGATGCCTGCTCTGCCCCCTGCCGTTGCCCGAGCGACAGCACGCTGCTCACCGCCGACAGCCGCTCCGCCTCCCTCTGTTCTTTCTGTCTTTGGAGTTGTTTAGAGATAAAAGGGTATCTTGACCATCACAGTACCTAACACAAGATTGATTCAGGGCTGCAGGAGTCTCTTTGCACAAGTTGCTGGTTGAAGACAGAAAGAGAAGACGCCCTTTTCCTAAAATTGATTGATTGTCAGTATAGGCCCTTGTCAGTGATTAAAGTTTTTACATGAACAATCCTACTTTGTAAGAAAGGCTCAAACCACCAGGTTATTGACTAGGGGGAAAAAGAGCTGCTCTCCATCTATTTTACTGGAAGTGCATTTGTGTGCACAGAGTAATGTAGCATTCATGAAAACAGAACAGAAAAGTAAGCAAGGAGAGTCTATAATCATGAAGTTGGAGGCTTGTATTTTTAATCTCATCTCCAGTTTTCTGATGCAAAAATAGTAAACCACATATTCTCACGTTAACCCTGTCGTTTCCCTATAGCATGGGAAGCCTGTTTTCCACCATTTACCAAGAATCCATATAGATGATACCACCCTGTGCAGCATCAAGGGCCACACAGAGCTATCATTTACATCCCTGCCCTAGCACATCATCTAGTATGATGAGATCAGAGTCACAGCTGCCCCAGAATACCAGGACTATTGTGCAAGTGTGTGCATGTGAGTACCCAGTTTATTACAATGCCAGTTTTTATAATATATAACTGGTTTATTTTAGCCAAATTTGAAAAAGGAGTGGAGATTGCAGAGCAAATTATCTTTCTGCACTTTTTGGTTCAATAGAAAAATAGAAAAAAGCGAGAGAAATGAAGCTAAAATATCCTTCAGTTTGCTTCTAATACTTTCTTATTTCATTGGCTAATCTCCAGTAAGGCATGGAGCAGACCTTACTGTGTTGTCAAAATACAAGATAAGTTTGCAATGCAAAAAAATTAAGGGATTAACTGCTCTCAGCAACAGAACCTCAAGAAATTTTCCACATTGAAACACAATTGTGGTTCAGCAGTGACTGACAGATCACTTGGATTCAAATACCTTTATTTCTCCAGAACTGTACTTTAAGTACCTAAAAGTATATGATGGTTTGTGATTTATGCATACAACTGATAGAGTACATTCCTGTGCCACAGTATTTAAAAGAAATGCATCAGTCCCCATCTTACTGGTGTGGAGGTGAGGCACAAATATATTGAAGCTCCCCAGGACAACCAAGTAGAACTGTGGACGAAGAAGGAGAAAGCCACCTAACATGTTCAAGTTATCTGCTTCAACTGCATCCATTTCCACATCATTATGATCAACCAACCTTTAGTGTGGAGTAAAAGTCCCTTTAAAAGCCACATTAACCTAAACTTTTTATGCTTCTGTTCCTGATTAGAGCGTGTTCTTCTGAAGAAACTTATAGCTTAGAAAGGTCATAATCATAGAATCATAGAATCATAGAAGAGTTAGGGTTGGAAAGGACCTCAAGATCATCTAGTTCCAATCCCCCTGCCATGGGCAGGGACACATCACACTAAACCATCCCACACAAGGCTTCATCCAACCTGGCCTTGAACACCGCCAGGGATGGAGCACTCACAATCTCCCTGGGCAACCGATTCCAGTGTCTCACCACCCTAACGGAAAAGAATTTCCTCCTTATATCCAATTAAACTTCCCCTGTTTAAGCTTGAACCCTTTACCCCTTGTCCTGCCACTGCAGTGATCATCCTCGTGGCCCTCCTCTGCACTTGTTCCAACAGTTCCATGTCATTTTTATGTTGAGGACACCAGAACTGCACACAGTACTCCAGGGGAAGTCTCACAAGAGCAGAGTAGAGGGGCAGGATCACCTCCTTCAACCTGCTGGTCACGTTCCTTTTGATGCAGCCCAGGATGCGGTTACCTTTCTGGGCTGCAAGTGCACACTATCGGCTCATGTTCATTTTCTCATCGACCAGCACACCCAAGCCCTCTGCAGGGCCGCTCTGAATCTCTTCTTTGCCCAGTCTGTAGCTGTGCCTGGGATTGCTCTGACCCAGGTGTAGGACCTTGCACTTGTCATGGTTGAACTTCATAAGGTTGGCATCAGCCCCCCACACAAGTGTGTCAAGGTCCCTCTGGATGGCATCCCTTCCCTCCAGTGTATCAACTGGACCACATAGCTTGGTGTCATCGGCAAACTTGCTGAGGGCGCACTCAATCCCACTGTCCATGTCAGCAATGAAGATGTTAAACAAGACCGGGCTTATTTCTCTAATATGAATGTACACAAGTTTCTTTAGATTTGTTTTCAAAATTGCCACCTAAAACTGGTCTGAGAAATATTCTTTGTAGTTCTCTTTGTTTCTTTTATTTTAAAGCAGACACATGCAGGCAAACACATACACTGATTTTCCTTACACATCTGTCCATCAGTATTGGAAAGCCTTAGTTCCCTGCCTTACATACACATAAGGTTTTCCCTTGATAATTTCTTTTCTTCTAGCACATGAGAATAGACTGAACTCCTTCCCAAGGCCACCAACAAAGTTTTTTGATCAATATATAAAAGTCTCCCAGCTTCTGCTAGTCAGACAACCAAAAAAAGATTAAATACAGGTCTTGCATCTCTAATCTGTTGAATTTTCAGCATTCCAAAATGCAGTTTCATAAGGGGTTCCACTTCTTATGCAGCATATTTATTTTCTAATTAAAAAATCTGCAAACTTTATAAATAGTCTTTAATTACTATTAAAAACTGTTTTCCACTGTAGAAAGGGCCTCACACATTTCATTTTTTAGGTGGATAGATTTGTTTTAAAAAATATATCCTGAAAAAGAAGTAACCAAAACAGCTAAAACACAAAAATTACACCTACTGAATACAAAATGAAATATAATAAAAGAAGTAATCCAACCATGCATGGATATCAGTGGCTTTTACTTTTAATTAGAAATAACTGGAGGCTATATAGTACAAAAGAGAAAGAAAAAAGGAAGCTAAGCATAGTGTAAAAATCCTTCATCTTCTACAAAATTGAGTGGTATACAAATATTAAAAGTTGAAAGGATTTTGTTGTGGACAGAAAAAAAAGATACTAAATTCAAAGTACATTGTTACTAGATCTGATGACAGTCAAACTAATGGTGATTCATTCAGTAGTGTCACAAACTGGTGAATTACACCCGTACTAGGGTTCCTATGCTGATCAAAATTTGCAGACAGACGGTAGTTTGTATAAGTATGTTCCGGTTTAACACTATGAAAAGATAAAACCTCTGTGAAATTTGCTTCTTAAAAGTCACAAAAAATGCCTCATCTGTATTGAGTAATAAATTCTTCAGAAAACTAATATAGTTAACATTTGTCTTCACATTAGTAATTCAGAGCTTGAAACAGCGTGAATTTGCTTGTATCGTGAGATGAGTAACTGGGGCACTTATGTGAGTAACTGCTCTTTACATTATTTTCCATTAACACACTTCCCAGTGGGCTATTCAGAGAAAACATTGATTGGAATTAACATTAAACAAGAAAAATAACAACAAAAAAAAAAAAGGTGACAGCTTTCCAATTAGGGAAATAAGTACCCATATTTCCTTTATTTTTCTTGAAACTTATTTTTTTTTCTCAAAAATAGACTGAAATATCTTGCCATAATTTTCTGTCATCTTAGTGATGGACAGAAAGTTATCAAAAATCAAAAAGCAAGCAGAAAGAAGCAGATTGGAAGTCTTACAATGGTGTTTTCATGCCAGCTTTCATGATATTTTTCCCCATGTGAAAAATGAGAGCTTCTTGAATAGTTTCTACAAGCTTTGTAAGAAGAGAGTATAAATGTAACTTATGTTACAGGTGAGGTAGAAAGACAAACCATATGTTTTCTAGGACAACATGATTTATTGACTTCTAGAAGAAACATTAAAAGTAAGGAAGAAGGAAAAAGGAATGAAAACTCAGAAACTTGTTCTCTAGGTCAGTATAAGAAATTGCTAGCTGTCATGCTCTGAAGAGCTTTCCTGTGCATTTGGGCGAATATTCCAAATTAAATAGCTGTTAAACTCAACTGTGAATAGCTGATTTTTATTTTTTAATGACAGACAAACTTACAAGTTGTGATTGATTATTAGAAAATTTACCAAGTCATCTCCATCTGTGAAATGTCTGTGAAACCAGGATAAAGTAGTTGACTCTGTTCTGTTCTTCTTTAACCTTTTGGTTTGTGACATAACAAGCATTACTTTTATATTGTGTTATTCCAGCACCTAAATTATATACTTTGCTCGTTTTCCATGTTTATATAGCATAGAAATTATTGAACATGCTCTACTTTGATGTTCAAAATTCAGTTTCCACAAGCAATTGCAACAGTTCTAAGTTCATTCTTTGAACATTTTCCAGCAAAAGAAATAATTGGAAGATTTCTGAACAGAAACACAAAGCAGTTTATAAATGACACAACAGAATTAACTGAAAAAATAATATTTAAATTTCTGTAAGTATGTATTTGCTTGATTAGATTTTGTGCACAATGCATTTTGAGTTACACAGCAGTTATTGGTCAACTTTGAATCACATATTTTTTATTCTTTACTTTGTAAATTATAAAGTCTTTATAAAAGCATTTCTTGGTTGTATATTTTGTTATTTTGTTAATTATAAGAAAAATCAGGCATTACTGCGAACATGCAAAAAATATTGTCTTAAGCAGTGATGACACCACTTCATTAAAAAAAAAAAGGCATTTTGTTTGGGTTTTTTTTTTTTTTCTTTTTACATGGGGACAACTTTTGCATTTCTTGTTAGCTTTCTAGTGAATATTTTATTAAATAGGATGCAATGTAAAAAATCTTTCAACAGTGAGCGATTATTTATGTTTGTCAGTACTGAAACTGGTGCAAGAAAAAAAAAAATACCCCCAAAATAGGGTACACTGCACAGGCTGGTAAGACCATAAGAGAATATTAAAACTTTTTTTTTTTTTCAGAATCCTAGTTGGTCTGTTATTTCCAAAGAAACTTTGTTAGGTCAGATGCCTTCAGCAACAACCATGTCCTGTTTTAGTGTCAGCAAAGGCTATACAATTCCTGTGGCCGTATAGGCTTTACAGTATTGTTTTTAACAGCAAAGGGTAACCACAAGGTTTTAACAAGTCTGTTATCTAACACTGTGTTTCCTATTGCATGCCATCAAATATTGAAGAGCTTTCTACTCAAAGCAATTCTGACTTCCAATTTGGGCTTAGAAAGAAAGTAATAATGATTAACACGAGTGACCTATACGCCAAGATTTAAGATCTGTAAGACAAATGTCTTTTGTTACAATAAGCATTTGGATTCACTGAAGGACACAATGTAGAGTCTAACATGTGAAACAGAAATAGATATGTGTTCTAAATAGCAACATTCAACACTAATACATGTTGCATATTATATAACTACACTGTCACTGTTACTATATGTTCAGCTGTTTCCTTTGTTGAACATATCTGTGAAATTTAATGTATAACTATTCAGTGCTATTTGGGCTATGATATATATATTTTAAAGATTATTGTGCACTTCTCTATTAATCCATTCATAAAATCAGTCTCTGGTTTAATCCTCATAGGTAATTTAATGATGTGCTACTTTATGAAGTGTAAGACTGAAGGCTGCATGCTACTGACATACTCGGTTCATAGGATCATGCTCATTGTCTTATACAGCAACAAATTCCACTACAGAGAATTAATGGTTAACAGCATGTTAATATGATTAACTGAAACTATAACACTGTGAGTATTAGCTTATACATTGAAGATGTCACATTGCAATCATCCATTTATTAAAGCATCAGCATTAGGCATTCACAATAGTGATTGAACAACAGGATTTTGGGGAAGTAGTCACAATTTCTTCTATGCACAAACTTGCTGACAAATTATTACATTACAGTTTTGACCCTTGGCACACCTCATTTGAAATTGAAGTTTACAAGGAGAATGCTACACATACATTTTTATTATCACTTTCCATTTTTGTTTCCAGTTGAAGAAGTCTTTTAGTTTAACCTTTGAAGCCTAGTATCATAGTGCCAACTCATATACACAAGCACATACTTTATAGCATATGCTCAGAGAAAGGATTTTTTTAAAATATATATATATTAAATCTTTCTGTTCTTTCAGACCTAAAATTTATATTCAAATTGATGAAAGGAGGAAGCCAACAAAAGGGAGAATAAAAGAAAGGAAAACTGAAATTTTGGAAACTAAGCACAATTAATATTTTAATTTATTTTTTTCCTTTTTCCCTTTACTCTTAAGTGAAAGAATGCATAGTAAAAGGCTCTAATGTTTTCTTGGTTGTGTGGCAAAGATAATGTAAATAGATTGTGTTTATATTTTGTTCCCAAAGTTGTGATTTCATTGGTGATTCCAACATCTCGCAGGAGGGCAATGTCTGATAGTGACTCATTTATAAAGCTGTAATGAAGGATACAATGTCACTGATGTGCCTTGTGATGCCCACAAGTGCAAAGCTCAAATCTGCAAAGCACTGTGGAAGAAAAGATCCATTTGTACTGTGCACAAATGGGGTGCTGAATGAGGGAGTACTCAGCACCCTCCAAAGACTACTCAGGACCTTACTGTATTATCCCTACAGAACAGAAAATTAAATAGGTGAAAAAAGACATTAATGCACAGCTCATCTAGCACATAGTCTCTCTGCAGCAGTAAGCACTAGCCAGTAACTATTAAGTAGAGCATTTTCTATTTCTCAAAGAAGAAAATACAGATTATTTGTCATGGGAACTGTCAGATGCATTTCTTTGGTAGAATTAAGGCATTTTCAGCATAATTCTACTATTAGTATTACAAAAATACAACAAAGCTACATCTTTATTCAATATTAATGAGGAAAGATTTTGTGTCTATTGAAATTTTTTCCCCTTTATATCCTCTGTCATTTGAAAGATCTGGGTGGTATGAAATAAGCCAGGTAACTAGATTTGTCTAACAGATGAAAAGAATTTGGTGATCTGTTTTGGAAATTCTGGATAACGAGTGGTCTGTTAAGTAAAGTTACACAGTACTCTACTCTGTTTCATGGGGAACAGCTTTCAAGTTCTGATTCAGATGGTAGTTAGTGAATGTGTTTCATTTTAGTACCTTTGCAGTCCCATGCAGTTTACAAAGATTATTCAGGTAATTAAAATGCTATGTGATCTTCAGTAACCTATTGAGTCTGTTTAATATTGACTTGCAATATAAAAGTGGCTGCTGAAAGAAGATTTTGGATTTACGTTATTCTAATAAATGATGTTAACTTTAATCCTTGATTAATCCTGAAAATTAAAAAGTGCGAGATGTAGAACCACAATGCTGTTTAGTATCACCATCCTGAAAAACAACCCTGTGCAAGACACCAGATTCACTTAACAATTCATTCCGCTGTTTTATCCTTTTAACCTGAGGTTGAATATTCATAATAATTTCATCTACTCTTGCAGTACCTTCTATAGTGTTCTTTTTTAATTCCTTGGATAAGACTGAAGTAGATTTACAGGGAGGTGGTCTTGGTCTCAAACTGTTGAAATATAAACTTAGTTTTTTCCATCTTCTATGGCCCAGCGATCAGAACGATTGAGCTTCATAAGCAGAAGGTATGTGTATTCCTCAGGGGTGTCCTACCTAGTAGAACATTATTCTGTAGGTTATTTCAGACCTTAATAGTGCCCTGGTTCCAGCTGGGATAGAGTTTTTGCTTTAGTCTGAGAATAATGTTCATAACACAATGATGTTTTAGTTGTCACTAAGTAGCGCTTACTCCGATCAAAGACTTTTCAGTTGACTCATGCTCTGCCAGTGAGGAGGGGCCCAAGAAGCCAGGAAGAAGCAGAGGCAGGACACCTGACCCAAACTAGCCAAAGGGGTATTCCATACTATAGCGCGTCATGCCCACTATAGAAACGGGGGAGTTAGCCGGAAAGCCCAGATCGCTGCTCGCATCAGGCTAGGTATTGATCAGTGGGTGGTGAGAAATTGTGCTGTGCATCACTTGTGTTTATTATTGTTGCTATTTTTCTTTCCCTTTTGAGTTTTATATCTCCTTGTTGTTGTTGTTGCTGCTATTATTATTACTATTATTACTTGTCTTTAGTATGATATTGTACTTTATTTAAATTATTAAACTGTTCTTAACTCAGTCCCTGGATTTTACTTTTTTTTCCACAATTCTTCCCATCCCGTGGGGTGCAGGGGTGAGTGTGTGAGTGGCTGCATGGTACTTAATTGCTAGCTGGGGTTAAACCACATGTAGTAATCAAAGAATACTAGTTGTTTTTCAAATTTATTCCTGGGAGAGTGTCTATCCCCAAAAGTTCATAGTTTAATCAGTAAAGCTGTACATGGTTGGAAGGAAAAATGAGTGAAGCATTGGTTTAACACAGATATGGAGTAGCTCCCTACTAAGCAAAGAGGGTTTCAAGCATTATGTCAGAGATGTGTTCTGAAAAAAACAAATAATTTGAAAAACAAGAAGCAATACTTTTACATTTCCCTGCTATGGAAAAGTGCTTCTTTTTAAAGAATAGGTTGGAGCTTTGGAGTGATAAGAGAAGTGAAAATGCCTGAGATTAAAGAAATTAATAAAAAGACAGTGTAATGATTGTGTGTAATGATATCTGAGGTAATTGGAAATGACCATTAAAATGCTTGGAATAACAGATGCTTAGGCCTGAAAATGATCAATATCATGACTGTGAGACAGCTGGATTCATTAATTGAAGAAATTTGCTAACTGGTGAGGAACTTACATCTGGTTAGATCAATTAAAAACAATGGTTTGAATAGAAGGAGAGTTGTGCTTCGTCGGTTCAAATAAAATAAGTTTAGTAAGAGATTTAGGAAATCACAGATGGGTGTCTAATTAATAAAAAAGACAAAAAAAACCCTACAAAACCACAAGAAAAAACCCAACTAGTCTTAAGTGTTGGGGAAAAAAAGAGTCCAAGCAAACATAAAGGATTAAGTGTATTGTGGGCAGATACCTGAGGATGGCAGGGTAAGGGTTTGGTTAATTGAAATCTATTGTATCAGACAATAGCATAAGTAAATGTCTGTTTCATGCACTGCTTTTGATGGAGCTGGTTCTTCTTCTACTCATTTAAGAAAGTAGGATTTGAGAATGTGTCACAGTCAAATGTAATGAGAGGCATGTTCAAAACCTCTGCTAGGACACAAACAGTAGAGGTAAGATAGAGGTAGACACTAACAGCTTCTAAAAAAAAAATGCAATCAACAAACCTTCATATAATAAATTTCCACATCCTAAGAGTTAAATACTAGAGTTAAATAACTGGTTTAACTTTAATGTGAAAAGTGTTCTTGACAACAAAACACAGGGTCTGATCTCTGCTCAGAATTGTCTTAGTTCAAGCCTGTGTATACTTAAAACTCCAGTAAAACTCAAAGATGAGGTTCTTTGAGTGAGAAAAGTTACAGGCTGTGTTCTGGAAGAACATCTCTGAACATCTCTGGCATTGCCAAATCAAAGTAAGTGTTTAGCTGAAAACAAGCAGTGCAATAGTCACAGAAAGTCTTCTGTGAACTGCATAAAGAGCCTTCAAAAGTTAATAGTTGTTTTCCTTGACTGTGGAGGAGCCTGAGAAGATGACTAAAGAAATCTGAATTTCCCTTTGGGCCTGCCATGTGCTGTGCAAGTATTATAGAATCATAGAATCATAGAATAGTTAGGGTTGGAAAGGAACTCGTGATCATCTAGTTCCAAAAACCCTGCCATAGGCAGGGACACCTCACATTAAAACATCCCATCCAAGGCTTCATCCACCCTCGCCTTGAACACTGCCAGGGATGGAGCACTCACAGCCCCCTTGGGAAACCAATTCCAGTGCCTCACCACCTGAACAGGAAAGAATTTCCTCCTTATATCCAATCTAAACTTCCCCTGTTTAAGTTTTAACCCCTTACCCCTTGTCTTGTCACTACAGTCCCTGATGAAGAGTCCATCCCCAGCATCCCTATAGGCCCCCTTCAGGTACTGGAAGGCTGCTATGGGGTCCCCACGCAGCCTTCTCTTCTCCAGGCTGAACAGCCCCAACTTCCTCAGCCTATCTTCATACGGGAGGTGCTCCAGTCCCCTGATCATCCTCGTGGCCCTCCTCTGGACTTGTTCCAGCAGTTCCATGTCCTTTTTATGTTGAGGACACCAGAACTGCGCACAATACTCCAGGTGAGGCCTCACAAGAGCAGAGTAGAGGGGCAGGATCACCTCCGTCGTCCTGCTGGTCACACTCCTTTTGATGCAGCCCAGGATACGGTTGGCTTTCTGGGCTGCGAGCGCACACTGCTGGCCCACATTCATTTTCTCATCAACCAGCACCCCCAAGTCCTTCCCTGCAGGGTTGCTCTGAATCTCTTCTTTGCCCAGCCTGTAGCTGTCCCTGGGATTGCTCCGACCAAGGTGTAGGACCTTACACTTGTCGTGGTTGAACTTCATGACGTTGGCATCAGCCCACTTTACAAGCGTGTCAAGGTCCCTCTGGGTGGCATCCCTTCCCTCCAGTGTATCAACCGGACCACACAGCTTGGTGTCATTGGCAAACTTGCTGAGGGTACACTCAATCCCACTGTCCATGTCAGCAATGAAGATGTTAAACAAGACCGGTCCCAACACTGATCCCTGAGGGGCACCACCTGTTACCCATCTCCAGCCAGACATTGAGCCATTGACCACAACTCTTTGTGTGCGGCCATCCAGCCAGTTCTTTATCCACAGAGTGGTCCATCCGTCAAATTGATATCTCTCCAATGTAGAGAGAAGGATGTCGTGTGGGACAGTGTCAAACGCTTTGCACAACTCCAGGTAGATGATGTCAACTGCTTTACCTCTGTCCATCAGTTCTGTAGCCCCATCATAGAAGGCCACCAAAGTGCTCAGGCAGGATTTCCCCTTACTGAAGCCATGCTGGCTGTCACCAAACACCTTGTTGTTTTTCATGTGCCTTAGCATGCCTTCCAGGAGAATGTGCTCCAGGATTTTGCCAGGTACAGAGGTGAGACTGACTGGTCTGTAATTCCCAGGGTCTTCCATTTTCCCCTTCTGGAAAATGGGGCTTATATTTCCCTTTTTCCAGTCATCGGGAACTTCACCTGACTGCCATGATTTTTCAAATACGATGGCCAGTGCCTTAGCAACTTCATTCGCCAGCTCCTTCAGGACCCACGGATGGATTTCATCAGGTCCCACGGACTTGTGCGCGATCAGATTTTGAAGATGGTCTCGCACCTGATCCTCTCCTACACTGGGCCCAAGGTCTTTATTCTCTCAGTCCCTGCATCTACCTTCTAAGAACTGGGTGGTGCAGTCAGAGCCTTTGCCCTTGAAGACCGAGGCAAAGAAGTCATTCGGAACCTCGGCCTTCTCCAAATCCTGTGTATCCAGTTCTCCCGAAAGCTTCCTCAGGGGGCCTATGTTGTCCTTAGTCTGGTTTTTGTTTGCTATGTACCTGTAGAATCTCTTCCTGTTATCCTTAACATCCCTGGCTAGGTTTAATTCTAACTTGGCCTTAGCCTTCCTAACCTGGTCCCTAGCTTCCCAGACAACATCCATGTACTCTACCCAGGCCGCCTGTCCTTGCTTCCACTTTTTATAAGCCTCTTTTTTCCTTTGAATTTTCCTCAGCAGCTCCTTATCCATCCAAGGAGGTCTCCTGGCCCTTCTGCTGCACTTCCTTCTAGTTGGGATGCAGCACTCCTGAGCTTGTAGCAGGTGTTCCTTTAATATCAACCAACAGTCTTGGGCCCCCCTGCCCTCCAGGGCTATATCCCGTGGAACCTTACTAAGCAGGTTCCTGAAGAGGCCAAAGTCTGCTCTTTTGAAGTCCAGGGCAATGAGCTTGCTACACGCTCTTCTCACTGTCCTGGGGATCTCAAATTCGACCACCTCGTTATCGCTGCATCCAAGGCTGCCCTGGAGTACCACATTCTCAACAAGCCCTTCCCTGTTGGTGAGCACAAGGTCAAGCACGGCACCTCTCCTTGTCGGCTCCTCTATTACTTGCAGAAGGAAGTTGTCTTCCACACAATCGAGGGACCTCCTGGATTGCTTGTGCCGTGCAGTGCCATCGTTCCAACAGATGTCAGGGTGGTTGAAATCCCCCATGAGAAGAAGGGGCTGCGAGCGTGAGGCTTCTCCTATCTTTCTACAGAGTGCTTCACCAGCAGGTTCTCCTTGATCAGGCGGTCTGTAACAGATCCCCACAGTAATGTCTCCCATGGCTGTTTTCCCTTTAACCATGACCCACAAACTCTCTGGTAACTTCTCACCTGTCCCCAGACAGAGTTCCATACTCTCCAGCCTATCCCTAACATAAAGGGCAACTCCCCCTCCCCGCCTGCCAGGCCTGTCTTTTCTAAAGAGCCTGTAACCTTCCATTCCAACACTCCAGTCATAGGAGCCATCCCACCATGTTTCTGTGATGCCTATTATATCATACCGCCGTAGATTTGCACACATCTCTAATACCTCTTATTTGTGCCCCATGCTACCGGCGTTTGTATAGAGGCATCTGAGACGAGCTCCAATTGAAGCCAGCTTGTTGGCTGGGGTGGCTGGAATACATCTACATTGCTCTGAGCATTTATTATAGGTGTTGGTAACTGACTGGCTGTGTTGGGATGGAATGATGCCCCCCTCCCCCAGCACATCTAATTTAAAGCCTCCTTGACCAGTCTGGCTAGCCTCCTACCAAAACTGTTCTTCCGCTTCTTTACCAGACCAGCTCCACCAGCCTCCAGTAGACCTGGCCTACTAACTTCAGTCCCGTGTTCAAGACACCCAAACCCCTGACTATGACACCACCCTTTTAACCATCTATTGACCTGGCCAATCCTCCTAGCTTTTTCTTGGTCCTCCCCTATGTCCTGGAGAATTGACAAAAAGACTATCTGAGCACCGGAGCCCCTAACCACCTCTCCCAGGGCTTTGCAGTCTTTCTTTATGGTCCCCAGTCTACTACTACCTGTATCCCTAGCACCCACATGGATCACCAGGAGCGGGTAATAGTCCGTGGGATTTACTAGAGCAGGCAGAATCCCTTACTAGAGAATCCCTTGAGTGCTTCTGTCCATCAGATCAGCACTACACAGGAAAACACTAAGAGCCTGTCTCCGTCTTCTTTGCATCTTCCCCATAGGTATTTATATACATTGATAAGATCCCCCTTGAACCTTCTCTTCTCTAGGCTGAGCAGTCCAGCCTCTTTCCTCCTTTCCTCATATGAAGTGCCCTAGTCCCTTAGTCATCTTGGTTCCCCTTTGTTGGACATGCTCCTGTAGCTCCACATCATTCCTGTGCTGGATATTTCCATAACACTGGTTACTGGTCTCCAGCTACACTTTGTGCCACTGATCACCACCTTCTGGGCATAGCTTTTCAGCTGCTTTTCAGTACATCTCCCTTTCTACTCATCCAGCCTATACCTCATCAGCATCTCTTCAAGGGTATTATGGAAGACAATGTCAAAACCCTTACTAAGCCTGACACAGACAATACACACTGCTCTCTGTCCATTTGCCTAGCCAACACCAATTAGCAGCAGCAGTAAAGAGCAGCAGTAGGGTCTGCGCTTCTCTGTCATAGAACTATGTATTCATGAGACCTAATATTTTATTTCTTCAAATAGGAATTGATTTTAAATGTGATCAGATGGGGATTTGCCACTACACTTGAGAATCATAAAAGAAATGAAATGGAAAAAAAAAAAAAGACAAGGATTATTAAACAAACATTAGTCAATATAATTCAGTTATTCATGTGAAAATTTTGCTATTTACAACCCATTAATAAGTTAATAAATTTATTCCCAACTTTTACTGTTATTTGCATTGCAATAGGACCAAGGATACTGTTACTGATCATAACAGCACTGAACTAGTCATTGTATATAAAGATTGTATTTCTCATACCTTTCGCTGTTGGTGAGATCCATAATCTATTGGTTAGCAACTCTATCTGTACTTTGGCAAGATGGTTACAAAAGTTGTCCAAGCAGGCTTGAATGAGAACACAAACAAAGCGGAAAACAAGAAGTGCAGAAGCTATGGTTTTGAGCAGAATAGCTATAAAAAGCCTCAGGTGAGACAGAAGAGAAAAGGCATCTATGTATAAACACAGAAATCAGAAAAAGGGTTTATGCTGTTGTCATTGTAAATTCATTATCCCACGAAGAAAATTTCAGAGGGGGCATAATAAGCATACTGTAATACAAAGACAAGAAATATCCATTGGCTAAATCTACTCTGGTATACTTTTAAGGAAAAAGGTGAATGCCTGAATAATTCTCTAGAGTTGCTAAATAAAGTCTGGCTATAAAGAAAGAGCAAAGTTAGAGCAAATGCAAGATTGTAGTTACTACTAATATCAGTGGCTTGCACATTTGCCACTCTAGTACTTAATTCCCTTCCATTACACCTTTGATAGCTAGGAAACTCATAGCATAATAATCACTTAGCAGCTAGGTAACATAAAGAAGATTAATTATTAACAATAAATTCCTTCAGCTTTGCAAATTATAAACATTAATGAAGGAATGGTTTAGAAATATTTGTGTAACTATTTTCCTTATGAGTAGGTAGTGCCTGAGGTATGAAAGTGTTTTCCAGCTGTTAATTAAACACGTTTATAGAATATGTGTAGAACATAAAATATATAAAGAATACATGATACTATATATAGAATATGCTATACTATATATAGAATTCATTATTAGTATATAGAACGAATAAAATTTTAAAAGTGCCAGAAATTAATTTGTTGTATTTTCTGTGTCAGCACATGACTAAATCCAAGGAAGAAGCCTTTAAGAATGGTAATGAGTATAATTCTCAAATAGTTATTGCTATTTGGGACTGCAAAAGGAAAACAAAAGTGTGTAATTAATACTCCTACTCTAAAAATAATTATACTAATTCATCAAAGAGTTGTAATATGTTCTTTTGATGGCTCTAGAATTAGCTTCTGTTCATATTAATTATCCTGGTAATTTTTATAACAACAGATATTTATAACAGCATTCTAAACACTTATCTTCTAAGGCCACACCAGTAAAATGAAGGTGAAGTGTTACTAGTTCTCCCACAATGCAAACACTTGACTTCAGACTTTACAAAAAGCCTTTGTATTCAATTAACCCTAGTGATGAGATGTCAGACCTGTATCAAGTTGCTAAATATAACATTATCTAACAGAACTCACAAGTCCAAATGGGGTCTGATTCAGAACTTTCCCTCTATGTTGAAGCTTAATTCTGATAATTGATTTGACACAGAATAGTGCTATAATAGTATTCTATTCAAGCTTAACGATATATAAGAAATGCATTTTAAAATTCTAGTCCTGCAGCAGGACCTCTGAGACACTGTGTCTCTGGGAAGTATTTCTAGACCAAGATACTGTTCACATCAGCCATTTCTTGTTCCTATAATAACTAAAATATTTTATTGATGCCTTTTAAAAAAATACCAATAGAAAGAGGGGGAATTAAATGGAAGGGCTACACTCAGGAAGCTGAAGCCTGCACCAATTAAACTCACCAGGAGAGTGTTCTTCCATTCTCTTCAGAGGAGCTAGAATTTCACTCCACGGACTGTACAATTACAGAGCATAAAAGTACTACCTGTGTAAAAGGGAATTTCATCACACAAAGTGAATTCTATTAAACAGTCCAGAGATCCTACAAATAGAAAAAGAGAATTTACAAGTCTTGAGTGCTGCAGCTGTACAAGAAGACATATTTTATAAATAAACACACATTATTGTCAAGGAGATTTGTTTTGGGGTTTTTTATACATTAGATATTTCTATTTTTCTGGGTTTCATCTATGCTTTTATTTACCATCTAAAAATAATTTAGCTTTTCCTACTGAATTTTCAGATTATCCACCTATTGTTTGAACTGGCACAGGCAAAAGAATGTTACTATTTAATTTAATTCCTTCTGGTCTTCCATAATGGCTTTTCTGTTCTCCTCCTTTCTCCTTTTGAACTCAGACCCTTTGAAAGAGTAGAACAACTTTTTTCCCAAGTGTGTAACCTTTTTACTCATCACAGCCAGGAATTGCTTTAGCTCCTCTAATACTTAAATGGGATGAATGCATTAAAATATTAAGAACATTTTCACTTTTAATCTCATCTTTTTTACTATTAACATGTCATTTTTTCCTTTTAACTTCAATAATAAAGCATTAATTACTCATCTAAAGGTAATTTATTCTCTGTGTTCTGTCTGTTGTAATACCTTTATTTTAGCTATTTCTCTTCAGAATGTGGTGGATAAGACTAAAAACAGATCATTAATTAATAAAAGATATTAACAACAAGTGTTCCAGGTGAGTTATGCATGTGCAAGACTAAGACTGTTCTGTGTCTTAGTTTATGAGATAAGTCCAGTGAGGTCTGGAGAACTTCTGGTGCAAAGCATATTATGACAATCATGTTTCTTTATGAGACTAAGTGTCCAGAACCTGGAGTACTTCAGAACTTGAATGACTTTAAAGAAAAAGCCACATATTTATGCTATATGACTCGATTTTGTTGCACATAGATATAGTTCTAATATGCTGAACTGTATTTTATTACAATATGAATAAAAATTGTATGATGCAGTTTCTAAATACTAATAAACATCTAATTGTTCCACAGCATAAGGAGAAATAAATATTCCCTTTCTGAGACTCAAATATGTCATTGGTGCAGCAGGAGAAGATCTGATGGAGGTTCCACAGGACTCATGCCAAAATCTTTGAAATCTTATTGGGAACAATCACAGACAGCATGGGTCCTGCTTGCTTTTTCTGACTTGATATTAGAATTTGAGTATCAATGCAGATTTTGTGAGTAAGGAAAGGAGAACTGATCTCACAAATCCTGTAGTCACTTTTGTTCTTTAATCTGATGTCACTAAAAAGACATATTTTGAATGTGCTATATTGTATTTACAGAATCACAGAATCACAGAATCCCAAGGGTTGGAAGGGACCTCAAAAGATCATCTAGTCCAACCCCCCTGCAAGAGCAGGGTAACCTACAGTACATCACACAGGAACTTGTCCAGGCGGGCCTTGAATATCTCCAGTGTAGGAGACTCCACAACCCCCCTGGGCAACCTGTTCCAGTGCTCTGTCACTCTTACAGTAAAGAAGTTCTTCCTGATGTTAACGTGGAGCTTCCTATGCTCCAGTTTACACCCATTGCCCCTTATTTTTAATAAAACAGTTTACAATTTAAGCTATCAGGAACATAGAATAGTATGAAGTTTCTCATTTTTAAGTGTGATTCAGGTATTGGAATATTAATCTATTCTGAAATTAAAAGGGTAACTAGCTATAAAGATACTTAATAAAATTTATTCATGGGTTATACACAGCTACTTTGAAGTAGATCTTTTTTCATCATGGTTAACTCTGATTTTGAGTAATTGAAAAAGTAATGTCACCAGCTTGTCACATAAACTGGAGCTCTATGGCACTGCAGAAATATTTATATTTGAGTAATTAAACATATTTTAAACTTTTTCTTTTTTTTTAATTTTCTTCTTTCCCATCAGTTGATGTACTTCTTCATCTTCCATCATGAGTCTTAAAGTCCATGCATGTTTTCTTTCAGGCGTCCCTCAACAGAATAGTCACTGCTAGTGGCCTTTCTGTCTCTTTTTACAGCATGTTCTTGGAATGCACAAAGATTTGAGTCTACTACTAGATAGCCCACTCCCCTATTTTCTTATGCAGAAAGCTGCCGAAAAGCATACAGGCAGGTCTACAACTTATTGCAAAACTAATGGATACTGCAAGATCCTTATCACTGCGCAGAGACCAGGCCTGGGATGATAATGTGACAGATTTGATCTTCTTTTTACACCATCCTAAAATACACTCAGTAGTCTGTCTGTAACTTTTGCTTTCGAAATTGTGGAGGTGAAGGCAACTAGTGATTTTTATGCTTGCTAATTAATAATTACAGTATGCATTTTCATGAGCCAGATAGGTTTAATTAAGAATAATGGATTCATTATCTGCCTATATCTAATACGATTAGGTAATCAACTTCGTATGCACTAGTTTACATGCAAAAGACTTCTCTACCTATTCTTCATTTAATCCTTTTGCTGGTACAGCAAAATAATGTTGTTACGGCTAATGGTCTTAAAACTTTGTACCAAGTTTTACATTTATATTATAATGTTTTGCAGAAGTCATTTAAATAAGTTTACAAACTAACATGATACTGGAAAGCAGAAGGCATGGTATGATTTGTACTGATAGAAAAGTTAACATGTTCTGCAGAGGGCAATGTACTATTCTTTGAGTTAAATGAAATCACGATTTGCTGTCACCTACATAATTCGATACACACAATTATAACTTATTTGAGCAAAATGTTAAATGAAGAACATTTTATTTACTCTCAGTTAAATCTGACTATTACACTAAGACCTTTTTTTGGTTCTATATTCCTACTACAGAACCACATTAAGCCTTAGGTGCTAGAAACAGAATCTGAGGCTCTCAGATTTATCATTTACTATCCAAATGCCCATTTGCAACTGAAGTCTAGACTCCCAGTTTTACTTCTATGGCTTGATACATTCTCCTTCAACAAAGTGCAAAAAGTAGGCAACAAAAAAGATCCTCTGTTAATCAACCAAGATCTGACACTGTTTCTTAGAAATATAGAATCATAGAATAGTTATGGTTATTCACATAGTTAGATCATGTAGTTCCAACCCCCCTTGCCATGGGCAAGGACACCATATAGTAAACCATGTCACCCTGTTTATATGAATCCTACTTCTTTCCCTAATGTTTTAAAGTATATTGAGTCACATTGAGTTCTACAGGTACGTAGCAAACAAAAACCAGACTAAGGACAACATAGCCCCCCTGAGGAAGCTCTCGGGAGAACTGGATACACAGGATTTGGAGAAGGCCGAGGTTCTGAATGACTTCTTCACCTCAGTCTTCACTGGCAAAGGCTCTGACTGCACCACCCAGGTCTTAGAAGGTAGATGCAGGGACTGTGAGAATGAAGACCTTGGGCCCACTGTACGAGAGGATCTGGTTCGAGACCATCTTCAAAATCTGAACGCGCACAAGTCCGTGGGACCTGATGGAATCCATCCACGGTTCCTGAAGGAGCTGGCGAATGAAGTTGCTAAACCACTGGCCATCATATTTAAAAAATCATGGCAGTCAGGTGAAGTTCCTGACGACTGAAAAGAGGGAAATATAACCCCTTTTTCAAGAAGGGGAAAATGGAAGACCCAGGGAATTACAGACCAGTCAGTCTCACCTCTGTGCCTGGCAAAATTTTGGAGCACATTCTCCTGGAAGGCATGCTAAGGCACATGAAAAACAACAAGGTGCTTGGTGACAGCCAGCATGGCTTCAGTAAGGGGAAATCCTGCCTGAGCACTTTGGTGGCCTTCTTTGATGGGGCTAAAGAACTGATGGACAAGGGTAAAGCAGCTGATGTCATCTACCTGGAGTTGTGCAAAGTGTTTGACACTGTCCCACACCACATCCTTCTCTCTACATTGGAGAGATATCAATTTAATGGATGGATCACTCGGTGGATAAAGAACTGGCTGGATGGCCGCACACAAAGAGTTGTGGTCAATGGCTCAATGTCTGGCTGGAGATGGGTAACAGGTGGTGCCCCTCAGGGATCAGTGTTGGGACCGGTCTTGTTTAACATCTTCATTGCTGACATGGACAGTGGGATTGAGTGCACCCTCAGCAAGTTTGCCAATGACACCAAGCTGTGTGGTCCGGTTGATACGCTGGAGGGAAGGGATGCCACCCAGAGGGACCTTGACACGCTTGTAAAGTGGGCTGATGCCAACCTCATAAAGTTCAACCATGACAAGTGCAAGGTCCTACACCTTGGTAGGAGCAATCCCAGGCACAGATACAAATTGGGCAAAAAAGGGATTCAGAGCAGCCCTGCAGAGAAGGACTTGGGTATGCTGGTCGATGAGAAAATGAACATGAGCCGATAGTGTGCACTTGCAGCCCAGAAAGGTAACCGCATCCTGGGCTGCATCAAAAGGAACGTGACCAGCAGGTTGAAGGAGGTGATCCTACCCTTCTACTCTGCTCTTGTGAGACTTTCCCTGGAGTATTGTGTGCAGTTCTGGTGTCCTCAACATAAAAAGGACATGGAACTGTTGGAACAAGTGCAGAGGAGGGCCACGAGGATGATCAGGGGACTGGAGCACCTCCCGTATGAAGATAGGCTGAGGAAGTTGGGGCTGTTCAGCCTGGAGAAGAGAAGGCTGCGTGGAGACGTCATAGCAGCCTTCCAGTACCTGAAGGGGGCCTATAGGGATGCTGGGGAGGGACTTGTCCCACAAGTTGTATGATGATATCTGGATTTAGACAAAATGAGCAGAATGTATTGATACAATATACTGATTTAAATATGGCAGAAGTCATACAATATCTGTTAAGATCACATCTCGTTATGTCAAAAATCCCTGATAATTTAGTCAAGATTCATATTACCAAGGAATTATCTTGGGAGCTCATTGCACAATTCAGTTTTAACAAGTCTTAGGAAACTGGAGCAATGGTAAGGAGTTAAAACCAAGTAATATGCACTTATCTTATAAAAAGATAGGATGGACCAGAGCACAAAAGTTTGGTGCTACTCCTGTGTAAAATAATCAAATGGCTATTTTGGCATTCCACCAATAAAGATTTAAGAGTTGAAAATGTAAGCAACTGACAGCCAACATGGTTTCACAGAAGGTCAGTCTCTAAGCAAAGCCACTGTTTTTCTGGTAAGGTGTTTCTGACAGAATTACACATCGATAAAAGTAATTGTATTGCTTTGGCACACCTTTTTTCTCCAAGGTTGTTTAATTCTACATTAACATTTTGATTAATAAGATTGCATTAGGGAATTATCCAGTCATATATCAGAGGGATTGAAAATGGTCTCATTGACATATCTCAAAATATAATTGTTACAGAGGAGGTAATAATGAGCAGCAACATTTCTGCTGGTAAGGGACTGATTTTTGGTTCTGCACTTTTTCATACTTCTGCTTATGATCTCAGTGTAGAAAATCTTCATCGAAAGAGTTTGAAAATTACATACTGACAAAAGGATAACAAATATTGAGAAGGACAAGTTACTAATGTGTAGTGCATCATCACTGGCTTCACTGACATTTGTGGGAATAATTGGAAATGTAGTAACAGCATTTTACTACTCTTGTCCTTCCTAAAATCATAACTCTGTGGTGTAGATTTGTATTGACTCTCACTGAAGTTGATTGAAAGACATTCAGCTGTGAACTACTTAAAACTGTCATTATAGAATTATAGAATGGCTTTGGTTGGAAGGGGCCGCATTTATTTCCAAACCCCCTGCCATGGACAGTTATGCTTCCCCTACACCGCGCCCCGCCCCGCAAACCCCACCCCCACCCCCAAAAAAAAAAAAAAAAAAAAAAGAAATAGAGCAGACTTTCATTTTCAATTAAAATATTTGTCCTATGTGGGGTTGGAAATGTTTTTTGCATTTCTGAAGGACCTTTCCATCATTTGCCTCTGTGAATGTGTGAGTATCCTTAGGGCTTCTCTTTAGGGGCCCCAGGGAGCATACGTTCACCCATGTTGTCAGTGAACATTCACAGCTTTGGATGATGAGCATAATCACATCTTATGTTTCATGGTTTCAACATGTTTCTTGTAGAAGTTTTGTCATTGGGTTTTTTTTTCTAACTTCTTTTCCTACAGAATGACTTGAAGTTGTCACTTTTTTGTTTCCTTCTTTCTTTCTTTTCTTCTTTCTTTCTTTTCTTCTTTCTTTGAAAAAATGATAGATTTGAGACCAAATAGGCTATCCTAAAGCTTGCAGAGAGAACAGGCAACATTATCTCAAGCATTTCATTCTCTTGAGTGACTCAGAATGTTATGATCACAGGGAGATCCCAATCTGGGATTGAAAACACTTTTCCTTAAATTCATATTGGCAGGTTAATTACCTTTTCAGTGCCAAAGACTTTGATCATTTGCTTGGATTGCTTGGCTGTATCTTATTCCAAATGGTGATTTCATGGTTTCTGATTTCCTCTGTCTGTGGTGCAAGCTAAAATCTGAAACTTGGCTGGTTTTAATCAAGGTAAAACCTGCATCACTTTATAGGTAGTATTATACAAGACATTATGATTAAATACCCAGGTGTTCTATGTTTTAACTCTATAAAATAACATTCTTAGAGCCTAGATCTTGTAAATCACCAGCCTTAGGTTTACTTGAGGAAATTATATTGTTCCAAAGCATCACGTTTAAAAAAATGACTTAGGAAATGGTCAATTCTGAATCAATTTTAAACATTATATGACTAGATGCGGTTCTGTAAAATATCTAAGTTCTCCATGCAGCCACTGGAGCAGAAATGATCCTTTTTGCTTGGGATACATAACTAGAAGCCACTGTCTGAATAGACTATGAAATTTGATTTGTGCCCCCACCCATGCAATGAGGTTGGCCTGTTTAGCAAATCATGAAACTGCTGTCAACTTTACCTTTCTAAGTGGAGTATGCAGGCAATGGTATTTATTTATGAAAGCTCCACAAATACAGAAGATACCACGTCCTCACCATCTACATATCAGGAAGTAATCAGAAAAAGAGAACTTAATCAGAAAGTCCAAGTTAAAAATTCTTTGAACATACATGGAGTATGTTTTTAAGAGGAGTTACCTCTTAAAATTTAATTAAGTGTGCTGCATAAAATGCATGTCAAAGCTAATGGCATGTGTAGTAGAGAATCATAAACCCACATTACAGAAGGTACAGATGTCTATAACCTTATGGGAACTTCGGAAGAAATTGGGTCACATCAGCTTCAGGGAATCTGACAGTTACACTAACCAAGGACACATTATTTGTCTATATGTGTGCTTGTCTGGAAAAACTTTGGGTTAAAGGTGGAATCAGAGTTCTCTGCAAGGTTTCCTATGTATTTGGTTTCCATGTAAAAAGTGGAAACTCACTCTTTTCTGGTCTCAAAATGGCAGAATGGGAAGCAAAAAAAGCACATCTATGGTCAAGCCCTATAAACCTTCCATTAGATAACATAAGAATACAGAACTCTGGAAACCCACAAAAAAGCAAGCAACCTATAGCATACTTTAAAAGAATTTAAAGCAAGTACATCTGTTGCTTTCTGCAATGTAGAAAAATGTTTTCTTCAATAGTGCTTTTATGTCATTTCATCATTTGCATTATTCTCAACTGAGTTTCCTGTGGCAGAGAATTCTGCTGTTGTTTCTAATCTAGAAACAACAGCAGAATTGTTGTGCCTTGTCTAGCATTTGACAGTGCTAGATGACAGTAATTAGTTTACTGTAATACTTTGAAGGAGTTAAAAAAGAAAGTAGGTATTTTTGAAAAAAAAAAATCCTCTATATTGAGTGTTCATAAACAAACAGTAAGAAAAAAAAACAAGAAAAAAACAACCAACCAAACCCCATAAAATAAACACCACATACACACACAAACCCCCCCTCAAAAACACAGAAGTTACATATCCTAGGCTGAATCCATACTGGACCTGTGGATGAGTGCTGCTTGACTGTGCATCCTTGTCAGCACATCTGAATTGTAGTATCCAGCCGTTGTCCGTACTAGGAGACATGCCAGAGAGCACCATTCCCCCCTCTTACTGACATTCTCAGTTTCCTTTAGAAGAAAACTCAGAGGTATGTTGAAAAGATGCTCAGAGCAGTCTGCCCCCATTGTGGATTTGGGATATGCTCAGAGTATGCCAAGATTTCAAGTCCATTCCTGCTGAATAATGTAGCCACGGTCACAGTTCTTAACAGTAAGACTACAAATATCTCTGCTTTAGGAATCACACATGCCTATAGCCTTTTAATACTATAATAATTCATACTAGTTTTTCAAATACTTTTTTTTTCGTAACTTTTTTCTTCTTAGACAGGACAGATGTTAATTCACTGCATTTAATGTGACCTAATTTGGCTGCAATTTTTCTTCATCTCTGCCTCATTTCACCTGGTTTATCATTTTCCTTTTAATTTCATACAAGTCAATATGTTATATATGTGCCTGAAATACATTCAGAAACATGAACTCCTGACCTGTCTGTCTTGTGTTTGAATTCAATAACACAGCTCACATAAAATGCATTGGTTACAAAAAAAAGGTAGCTCAGATGTCACTTACACAGAGTGACCACAACCAGGAATTCTTCTGAAGAGCCCTTAAACTTTTAAAGTCACCCTTAAACTTCTGGAAAGTACTACAGATATCTGGGATATAGTTTTTGTTTTCCTGTAACTGCAAAAAAACTTAAAGCTTATAGCATATAATAATTTACTACTTATCATAAATTAGAGCAAATATGTTTTTTTTTTTTCTTTGATTGGGTTTTCTTTGTGTTCGCCTTCTTGGTTTTTCTCCAAAATGATCATCAAATAACAAAGAACTGTTAACCTCTCACAAGTGACCTTGAACTGTGATACGGTGAACTTCCTTTTGTTTTCTACTTCATATCTACTCTTCTAATTGTCAGAAAAAATAGACCGTGTGGTGACAAGTGTTCATGTTCCAGCTATACCTGAGACAAAAGGACAACTTTAAAATAAAAAAGTGTCACCAAGTGATTAGAAGCTAAAATGCTGCAGTAAAACTTTTTTTTTCCCTGAGTTTGACCCTAGAGGGTCACCTAGCTGCCATTGCAGCAAATCATTTATTGATCTGTTGTATCCAAGATTTTTCTTTTCTCCTCTTTCACCTATATCAGAGAGATCTATGACACAGCAAGTGCTATTCTGAATAACACTATGAAGGCACATGAAAATGTTATTACACATCAGGTATGTTCATTATAGTATGAATAAATTAAAGTGAAGTCTCAGCATTTGGAGGAAATTGTACTTATGTGAAGAAAATAATCTCATAAACAAAACCCCCAGTAATATCAGAACAAATAAAGCTCTTTATCCTATATCAGATTCCCAGTCTTTGATACTCTATGTTTCATTTTTTATTTTCTGATGCAGCTACAGATGCAACACATGCATAAGAAGCACTAGATATTGTGCAGGTTCTATATGCACCACATTATTTAGGTAGTTTTAGGTAGTTTTCTGTAAGTATTCCCACCTCCAAAGAGTATTAAAACTGTTTATGTTATTTCTTCTTTATAGATCTAGGCTTTCACACATTTTAATTTTTACAAAGGTGTGGAGATTTTGCCCAAACCAACTCTTTTATTTGGGGGAAAAAAAAAAATAAAAAAAAATGCAGTGAAGATCTGTAGTGCAACAATTTAATTCCTTGGTATAATGTTCCTTCCATTGGGTACCATGTTTTGCAGTCATGTTGCCTTTTCTAGGGAACAATAAAAATAAAGCAGTTTTTTACAAATGTTTTTTAAAAGTCTATCAGTCTTCCAATTCCACACACAGAAAAAAAATCTGCATTCCATTGTGTGGTAACTGCAGGCTATTGTTAGCATTTTAATAAAGTTCACAACCGGGTGTCATAATGCAGAGAGCTATTCTTTTAATATCTCAAATTAATTCTTCACTCTTATTTCTGTGATAGACTGAATCTCATATTGAATGGTTCAAGCCGACACTTCCCCCCCAACATGTTCAGACTATTTAAGTCGTTTATTGGCATATCAGTACTTTTTTATTGATCTTCATACAGTAGGCCTGAGACCTACAAATTGGCTTTATTCTTTTTTGTTTAATCAAATTTCCAATAGTACAATATTCAACAAATTTAAAATAATACTTCAAGTACACAAGCTTTTTGCTTTCCCTAAAGCAAGCTGTAGTAAGGTGTTTTGTGTAATGAGACTGAACATATCCATCACTGCTCTTCATGTACATGTACTTAAAAAATAGAAGAATAAAGTATTTCCTATTCAGTGGTGCAAGTTATTTTCCCATCCACTGTTGTCATCTGTGTATATACACTAAAAGACTATCTTCTATATTTAAAAAAAAAATTACTTCAGCTTGTCTGGCCTACACTTTCTGCCTTTAAAAAATTGTTACTAGTTTCAAGTGTCAACATAACCAAACTCCTCATGACAAAGAAAGCAAATGTAGCTATTTAATTTTGTAACATAACTGGCTTCCTTTGTAAATCAAAAAGACTGTTTTAAATAATGTCAGAAAAAGCTTCAGTTTTGCAAGTATGCAACAAGGGCCAAAACAATGTAGTCACTTTGACGTCAATCTGGACAGACACATACTGAAACATTCTTGGCTGTTGCTATGGATTTGCATAATAAAACACTAGACATTTTCACTACCTGTTGTAACCAGTTTGACACCTTCAAGTCTGTAAAAATCCATATCATGAACCTATGTCACTCTTTTGTCTACTGAGTGTTTTTGCAAATGCTTAGCTTCTGCTCCTTATAATTGTAGAATCTTGCAAAATTGACAGAGGAGCTGCTTTGATGAGAAAGTGGCTACTACACTTATTAACAGACCACCTGCCTTTCCGTAGACATTAAATCTAAGGGACACTGTAATGGCCACTAATCTAAGGGACACTGTAATGGCCACTACCTCTGGTGGGCTCAAGGACCCAGGGGATTCTCCTGCCTGGCTGCTGGCACCCAGCCTGGCATGCCTGAAGGCCCTAGATTATCCATCCTGGGACAATGGGCATAGCTTCTGTTTTCCTGTTTAGAAGTCCAACCTGCAGCAAGGCACACCAAACATAAAGGCTCCTGTGTCCTGGGTGTCTCCCAGTAACTCAGAGATGACTCTCAGCCCTTCACTCCTTCCAGTAACTGGTACCATGAATGCATGGGCTGCTGTCTCCAGGTCTTACTGCTGTCACTGGTACTTGTCAACCACTATAGCCTCTCCAGTTGCTAGCTCATAGACCTTGCAGTACTCACAAAAGAGTTGAAGAGTGAGTTTACATAGAAAGACAATTAAGAAAGGATTCAGTAAGAAGATAGGATGGCTGCAGCGATCAGAGAGATGGCAACTCTTTACATGTGACCAGTTCCTTTAGTACTTTTTACTCTTTATTGCTCCTCACCAGTTCCTGCCCCCTAAACATTCCTCAGTATGTTTTGCCTAGTCCCACAGCCCTTTTCCCCCCACCCCCTCAAATATCCCTAATCCTTGTGCTTGTCTTATTTCTGTCTTACTAGTCGTAAAGCCCAGGTTCTTATCAGTTACATACTCCAAGACTATGTTCTATCAGTTGGTAGCTTAAACTTGTCACTCTTTGTCATGGTCGCCATTATGGTTTATCTGATTTGTGTCTCTGTGATTTTTCTTTATCACTTCCCCTTTTTCTCATTATCCCCTTTGAAATCGCACAGTCCACACATACTTACACAAATATTTTCTCAGTTTTCTCAGATGGGGACTATTCCCACATTAACATGGCCACCCAAAGTTGTGCTTGAAGTACAATGATATCAATCTTTTTTTCTTTTTTTTTTTACAGTTTGAAACCCAAATCTAATTGATTTGATGTGCTGTATCCCACCTGCAGTGTATGGTGGCACCTTTTCCATATTAGTACAAGATCGGTTTATTTTATAAACCTATAACAACAATAAGATGTTTCTGAATATTTAGTAGTTTTATATGATGCATTTAATGTTTATTTTCAAGACTTGATTTATGACAGAACAAGTTTGAAGCATGAAAAGCTTTGATAATATTTGAGAAACTAATTTTTCACAGGAAACCATTTTACAAAATGTACTTTTTCACATGTAAATGGAATTCACATGGAAATTGAAATGCTTAACAGAAAGATTAATGTGTTATCCAGTATAAAGACATTTTATTGACTATTTCACCTGTTACAACATCCTTAGTAGTTACAGTAAATATATATAATGTAGCCAGGACTGTAGAATTTATGGTTATGAATTTATACATTTATGTAAATTATTTGTCAGAGAACTTTCAATAACAATTTATGTAGATGACACAAAGTATTTTTGTCACTGAAAGAAGAGTAACATGGAGAAATACAGGTTAAAGACAGGGTTTTTTTTCTGTATGTATGTTTTCTGTCACTATGCTTTCCCTAAGAAATCAATTAGAAATCCACAGGACACAAATATAATGAAGGGACACTTTAGACCACTGTCCTGTACTGTCTTCATGTCTTTCTTACACATTTAAAATTAGTATTTTCAAGAGTTAAATTCATTTATAAAAGAAGAAAGGATAGAAATGAGACAGTTTGTCAAGACCTCCAGCCCATACAGCTTTGTTAACACACAGAAAGAAGCTACCATCTCATGTACAACAGTGATATGCTGCACAAAATATGACTGTGGATCAGTAGATTTTCAGCTTCGTTTGAATCTATTTCTCCTTCCACAATTCTCAAAGACAATAGCTTCATTTTTACCAAAGTCATATTTTTAGTTATAAAAGGACTGCAATAGCAGCATTGGTCAATTGCTGAGGTGAGTAGCTCGAGAGAGGACGCCTTCAACACCGGAGCTGGGGAGAGATCAGCGTCCAGGAGCCTCAACTCAGAGCAGCCAGAGCTACCGAGGGAGCCTCAAGTCCTCGACAGGACCTGCCCAGGAGCCGGCAGCTCCGCTGACGTGAGCAGCTTACTCACAGAGGGCGGAGCCAGGAGCAGCGGCACCAGACCTGAGTGGGTAAAAACCTGCCCCAGGGAGCGCGAGCACCAGGAGTGCGGCGAGGCAGTTTGCGAGGGCAACCAGAGCGGGGCGAGGCAGTTTTCGTGGGCGATGAGAGCGGGTCGAGGCAGTTTGCACTGGCAGGCGAGCGGGATGGTGAGCACCCGTCGTACGACCAGGGCCCGGTCTGGGAGCTCTGCTCTGGCTGCCCCGGCGGTGGCCAGCGTAGGCACCCAGACAGAGCAGATGAGAGGGGAGGCTGCAGTGCAGAGCTCGGGGTGTAGAGGGTGCCTGCACTGGTCTGGTGAGGAAAAGGTGCACGATGGGCAGGGCTGCACTTGGTGCTCCATGGTGGAGGTCCTCCTGCAGCAGGTGGCTGAGCTGTGGAATGCTATTAATAGGATGCAAGATGTCAGGGTAGCTGAGAGGAAGCAGGGCTGCTTGCTCCAGACCCATACTGTGCAGGGGCCTCAAACTTCTGCTCTAGCTCATGAAGGAAAGAAGGAGGCCACCAACCCGGGAAGCTGGGAATTAGTAAAAAAAAAAAAAAAAAAACGAAAAGAAAAATAACAAAAGGAGGAAAAGGACAATTAAAAGCAAGGGGCTTCCTCCTAAATCTGTTGTCCCCACACAGAACCGCTTTGCTGTCCTGCAGGAGGCTAATGAGGAAACACACTTGCACCAGAAAGAGCCAGATTATGCACAGGTAAAGATCTCTACTGCTGCTGCCAAGAAAAAGTGGCAGGTTGTAGTAGTAGGGGACTCTACTTTGAAAGGGACAGAAGCACTCGTCTGTCGGCCTGACCCCGTCTCGAGGGAGGTGTGTTGCCTACCAGGGACACAGATCAGGGATGTTACAGAGAGGCTGCCTTCTCTAGTAAGCCCCACGGACTATTACCCACTCCTAGTGATCCATGTGGGTGCTAGGGATACAGATAGTAGTAGACTGGGACCATAAAGAAAGACTGCAAAGCCCTGGGAGAGGTGGTTAGGGGCTCTGGAGCTCAGATAGTCTTTTTGTCAATTCTCCAGGACATAGGGGAGGACCAAGAAAAAGCTAGGAGGATTAACCAGGTTAATAAATGGTTAAAAGGGTGGTGTCATAGTCAGGGGTTTGGGTGTCTTGAACACGGGACTGAAGTTAGTAGGCCAGGTCTACTGGGGGCTGGTGGAGCTGGTCTGGTAAAGAAGCGGAAGAGCAGTTTTGGTAGGAGGCTTTCCAGACTGGTCAAGGAGGCTTTAAACTAGATGTGTTGGGGGAGGGGGGCATCATTCCATCCCAACACAGCCAGTCAGTTGCCAACACCTATAATAAATGCTCAGAGCAATGTAGATGTATTCCAGCCACCCCAGCCAACAAGCTGTCTTCATTTGGAGCTCAGCTCAGATGCCTCTATGCAAACTCCCGTATCATGGGGAACAAACAAGAGGAATTAGAGATGTGCGCACGTCTACGGGGGTATGATATAATAGGCATCACAGAAACATGGTGGGATGGCTCCTATGACTGGAGTGTTGGAATGGAAGGTTACAGGCTCATTAGAAAGGACAGGCCTGGCAGGCGGGGTGGGGGAGTTGCTTTATGCTAGGGATAGGCTGGAGAGTATGGAACCCTGCGTAGGGACAGGTGAGCAGTTACGAGAGAGTTTGTGGGTCATGGTTAAAGGGAAAACAGCCATGGGAGACATCACTGTGGGGATCTGTTACAGACTGCCTGATCAAGGAGAACCTGCTGGTGAAGCACTCTGTAGAAAGATAGAAAAAGCCACACGCTCACAGGCACTTGCTCTCATGGGGAACTTCAACCACCCTGACATCTGTTGGAATGATGGCACTGCCCGGCACAATCATTCCAGGAGGTTCCTCGATTGTGTGGAAGACAACTTCCTTCTGCAAGTAATAGAGGAGCTGAAAAGGAGAGGTGCCGTGCTTGACCTTGTGCTCACCAACAGGGAAGGGCTTGTTGGAAATGTGACCCTCCAGGGCAGCCTTGGATGCAGCAATCACAACATGATCGAATTTGAGATCCCCAGGACAGTGAGAAGAGCGTGCAGCAAGCTCACTGCCCTGGACTTCAAAAGAACAGACTTTGGCCTCTTCAGGAACCTGCTTAGTAAGGTTCCATGGGATATAGCCCTGGAGGGCAGGGGGGCCCAAGACTGTTGGTTGATATTCAAGGATCACCTGCTACAAGCTCAGGAATGTTGCATCCCAACTAGAAGGAAGTGCGGCAGAAAGGCCAGGAGACCTCCTTGGATGGATAAGGAGCTGCTGAGGAAAATACAAATGAAAAAAGAGGCTTATAAAAAGTGGAAGCAAGGACAGGCGGCCTGGGAAGAGTACAGGAAGGCTAAGGCCCAGTTAGAATTAAACTTGGCTAGGGATGTGAAAGATAACAGGAAGAGATTCTACAGGTACGTAGCAAATAAAATACAGACTAGGGACATCACAGGCCCCCTGAGGAAGCTCTCGGGAGAACCGGCTACACACGATTTGGAGAAGGCTGAGGTTCTGACATCTTTGCCTCGGTCTTCACTGGCAAAGGCTCTGACCGCACCACCCAAGTCTTGGAAGGTAGATGCAGGGGCTGTGAGAATGAAGACCTTGGGCCCACTGTACGAAAGGATCTGGATCAAGACCATCTTAAGAACCTGAGTGTGCACAAGTCTGCGGGACCTGATAAAATCCATCCGCGGGTCCTGAAGGAGCTGGCAAATGAGGTTGCTAAGACACTGGCCATCATATTTAAAAAATCATGGCAGTCAGGTGAAGTTCCCGACGACTGGAAAGAGGGAAATATAACCCCCATTTTCAAGAAGGGGAAAATGGAAGACCCGGGGAATTACAGCCCAGTCAGTCTCACCTCTGTGCTTGCAAAATCTTGGAGCAGATTCTCCCGGAAGGCATGCTAAGGCACATGAAAAACAACAAGGTGCTTGGTGACAGCCAGCATGGCTTCACTAAGGGGAAATCCTGCCTGACCAATTTGGTGGCCTTCTATGATGGGGCTAAAGAACTGATGGACAAGGGTAAAGCAGCTGATGTCATCTACCTGGACTTGTGCAAAGCATTCGACACTGTCCCACATGACATCCTTCTCTCTAAATTGGAGAGACATCAATTTGATGGATGGACCACTTGGTAGATGCTCTATGTCCGGCTGGAGACCAGTAACAAGCCGTGTCCCTCAGGGATCAGTGTTGGGACCGGTCTTGTTTAACATCTTCTTCGCTGACATGGGCAGTGGGATTGAGTGCGACCTCAGCAAGTTTGCTGATGACATCAGGCTGTGTGGTTCGGTTGATATGCTGGAGGGAAGGGATGCCATAAAGGAGGATGTCGACACGCTTGTGAGCTGGGCTGATACCAACCTCATGAAGTTCAACCATGACAAGTGCAAGGTCCTACACCTTGGTCGGAGCAATCCCAGGAACAGATACAAATTGGGCAAAGAATTGATTCAGAGCAGCCCTGCAGAAAAGGACTTGAGGGTGCTGGTCGATGAAAAAATGAACATGAGCCAGCTTCAGTGTGCGCTCACAGCCCAGAAAGCCAACCATATCCTGGGCTGCATCAAAAGGAGCGCGACCAGCTGGTTGAAGGAGTCATCCTCCCCTTCTACTCTGCTCTTGTGAGACCTCACTTGGAGTATTGTGTGCAGTTCTGGTGTCCTCAACATGAAAAGGACATGGAACTGTTGGAACAAGTGCAGAGGAGGGCCACGAGGATGATCAGGGGACTGGAGCACTTCCCATATGAAGATAGGCTGAGAAAGTTGGGGCTGTTCAGCCTGGAGAAGAGAAGGCTGCATGGAGACCTCATAGCAGCCTTCCAGTACCTGAAGGGGACCTATAGGGATGCTTGGGAGGGACTCTTCATCAGGGACTGTAGTGACAGGACAAGAGATAATGGGAAGTGTAGATTGAATATAAGGAGGAAGTTCTTTCCTGTTATCATGGTGAAGCACTGGAATAGGTTGCCCAGGAAGGTTGTGACTGCTCCATCCCTGGCAGTGTTTAAGGCCAGGTTGGATGAAGGCTTGGGTGAGATTTTTTAGTGTGAGGTGTCCCTGCCCATGGCAGGGGTGTTGGAACTAGATGATCTTGAGGTCCTTTCCAACCCTAACTATTCTATGATTTTATGATTTTCTTTGGTATAGCTCAATAAACATATATTGCATAATATTTAAAATATGTATTTAGAAATAAAAAGCTTATTTCTTTTGAGCAATACTAGATTGAACCTATTATCATTTATAATCAAAGCTGTAACAGTTTTTTTCTTTTCTGTGAGCAGTTAGGAGTTCTAATCACAGCATCTTTCAAAGATTTATTGCTCTGGTGCTTCAAAGCTTGTGATTATCTTCTGGCAAAGATAGTGTGTTTATCCATACTATATTTATACATACAAAATAATATTTGAAAGTGTCGAACAGAACATTTTCTTTTACATTTGAAATAAACACACTTTAGTTCTTTATTATACTATATGGAATACAATTGATTTCTGGCAGAGAAAATAACATGTTACTGTAAATGTTTCAGGCAAGACCAATATGGAAATAGCACTGATTTTACATTTTAAAATTCAGTAGGAACTGTAGACTTCCCATATTCAAGGCTTCCACTGATTTAGGAATGGCTAAAGACACATGGGATGAATGCAGAGATTTAGGAACAGACTCTTTGGTCTTTATTTGTGAAACAGCAGATTTTATAGGTAAGAAAATAAGTAACAAACAAGTAAATTTTAAAATTAAAACTTCTCTGTGTTGTAGAAGATAACAACATGAAGTATTTCTATGCATGCTAGTATGCTATACTAGTCATTTTTTTAGCATATCCATTATGATATTAAAAGAATTGTGCAGACAGTGGTGTGTTCAATTTTATAAGTCATGAAGTGAGAAAACATGATTTCTTGCACTTCAAAAGCAGCTTAGAGTTTAAACAGGGGTAAGAGAAATTGTATGTTTGAAATTATGACAAGAAATTTCCAAGAAAATGAGATAATATCTGTTTTCATTAAACAAAAAAAGTCTCATCTGAAGTTGTGTAAGGAATCAAGCTTTATACAATGCAGAGGAAGAATCAGGTATTTCAGAAAAAAAAGAAGTCAATATCATGAAGAAGGACAACAGCACATGAAAATGTGCTTTACTAATGTGGTCCAGCTGGTGGCTTGAGCTGGATACTGATAACCAAGATGACTCCTCTCTGCCTTCTTGCAGAGGAGCAAAGGAAGACTGCACTCTCCTGCAGCAGCTCTTCTCCATCTGCTTTGGTGGGTGGTCAGAATCCTACCAACTCCTGTTGCATGCATTTGAAAGGAGAAGCTGGGGCCTTCTTACAAGGGGGTTGAAAGGTAGCCTTCCTTAGCTAATGAGACTGTGTGAATCCTCCTCTCTCAAGGCATCTTTGAGCTGAAAGGAGTCACTTTGCTTTACTCAGCAGTCGTGGGACTCAGGCCTCCCATGAAGGGTGGAGCTTAAGTCCTTTCTGACAGAAGCAGAGGTCAAATGTTTCCCTCAAATCAAGGCCAAATAATTATAGTCAACAGTTCAGCAATTATGAGATTTAGATAGGCAGTGGTATACCTGCGTCAAAATCCTTTCTATTCCCAACAGGAATTAAATTCACATCTTTGACTCACTAAGGTCAGCCTGAAACTGTTAAGATATATTGTATTTTTTAAACGAGATGAAGAATTTGTTCATCTTTGCTTGGAATATTAGAGGATTAACTGGAAGCAGAGGAAGAAAGAACATGCATAAGGACAATCGATTCTCTGACCCAGTGATAAAAGCGTTTAACTGATAGAAGGATGAACTATATTCAGTTCACCACTCCTAAGACTGACTTATGCTTTTTTGTAACCTCTGCTTCTATTTTCATTTAATAAAAAATGCATTAATTTTTAATACAAACAAGCATAACATATACACACTGAAACAAATCCACAATCCTTTTCTTCCCTTACCAGTCATATTGTGTGAGCTCAAGCTGATTTAAAGTCATGACAAGAATATAGTTTTAACAAAGAAAGTGCTGGTTCATACTATGATTGTAGAGCAGTATGCAAAATTCTTGTATTAATCAGAATCTACGTTCAGTGGGATAATAATCTTTTAAAGGTTTTTGCACATCTTTTATTTTGAATGACAAACCATTTAATGTGTCCTTTGCAATATTTCTGTGCCACATATGCTTGATCTCATTGTTGGACTAAGTAGGTATTGCAGGACTCTACATCTGGTGAGCCAGCCCTGTTAGTAAACTTGGGGTTTTAAGTGCCCATATTTGCTGTACTTAGTCCTCTCTCTTCTCAGCCAAAATGAAAAGAGATGCAATGCTCTTAAAATGCAACTGAGCATTCTTACATTCTTAAGCCTAATGTTTGCTGGAAATCTATCAAAATAGCTATTCCAAAACAAGGGCCCACACTAGCTTTCATTGAAATAATGACATCTGAATAGATATTTCCTTACCTTGCCTGCTGCAAAAATTCTGAGACTTGTATTAATCTTACATTTTCCTACTTCCTCGTTATTATTTTTGATCCTTACTCACACCCCTGTCTGTTTCCTCCAAATGATTTACCAGTACAGGTCAATACAATCAGCATAGCAGACTCCTACAGAAATCTGCAAACGTAAACATGACTAACTTCAGGTTGTTTTGAGCTCAGGAGGATCACAGGAATGCAAAGAATTTAATTAGCAATTCTTTTAATACTGCTAGTACAATAGATTCCCTTTAATAAGAATTCACCACTGATAATTGTTTTCCAGCCTGAGTACAAGCTTTGCACGTCAGACATGGTGAAACAAGCTTGTTTATTGATTATAATTACATTGTGAAGTAAAGATGTTATTTTCAGTGATTAGACCAGCACTCCTGCACAGCTCATGACAGAATTTAAAAAAAAAAAAAAAACAAAAAAAAAAAAACAAACAGAAAATAGGTGGGTTTTCACACTGAAGTTATTGCAAGGAAGAGTTGAATTTTACTAATTAGCTACAAAACAAGACATAACCTGAAAGGGAAGAGATAAAAAAGAAAGAAAGAAAAACCAAAACCCAGAACTGAGAGTGCTGTTAGTTAGTTGATAACAGAACTCATCCATGGGAACAAAATTCTCTTCTTACCTATTTTCTCCAAACTACGTGTTAGTTGTATAGTACTAGAAGACACACAATAAGCAGAGGACGTCTAGGACTTAGCACATGTCGTTGAGCCTCCTAGTCTGCAAGGACATGTATTCACCAGTCCACCCTTAAAAAAATAAACATGCTTTTTCTGTTCTCTTAATTGGAGGTACGAGCACTTTAAATATTTGTAAGGTGATGACAGCAACAGAAGTCCTTTGGAATAATTCTCCCAGTGGTTGGTTTCTCTGTGCTTTGTCTGAACGAGTTACAGAAAACAATGAAGCACCCTCCTGAAGCCTATATTCTCGGTGCGGTAGTTTCTCCAGCAACTACTGGACAAGAATTACTGGGAATCCTAAATTCATCTACTAATTTGAATTCCAAGAAAAAAATAATATTCTCTTATTTTATTTTTTTTTTTTAATTTAGTAACTCTTGCAGTATATATCTAATCAGTATTTGTTTTCACTCTGTTTTTAAAATTATTTGTGAAGTAAAGAAACAGTTTGCTGGTTCTAAAGCTGGTGGTGAGCTAGGCAGAAAAATCTCTCTCTTTTTATCTGCATCACTACCTCTAGGATCTAGTTGCAATAGCTTATCTACTTAGAATTAGCTCTTTATACTGTCCTCAGGACACTCCTACCAAACATTCTTCTGAGTTCAAGAGACATAGGATTTTGATGCATTTCCAGACTCTTCAGAAAGGAGTGTGGAGTTAGGGGGTAAATGAAAAGAGGGCTAATCTCCCTTCAACATACTACAGAAAAGCAGACAACTGTGAGTTTTTGTGGTGATGGATTTTACAATGAAAGTAGTCAGACCTAAGTAGCAGCATACACATCACCTTTAACTTTATGCAAGTCAAACTATTGCTTACTATTTTTAAATCATATTTCCAGTCCTTCTAAAATGCGTTACTTCCTTTCTGCCTTCTATTGATTCTACACAGCAGAAATTTGTCTTAAATTTAACTTGGACAAAGCAAATCTAATATGTGCCTGCCCTGAGCGTTTTCCTGAAATTTTAGCACCTATTCTGTCTCTGCTAGGACTGTCCCTCTGAAATGATTGCTCTCCTTCACATTTGAGTGCCAGTTAAGCTCTGAAAGTTAACCACAAGACAATGTACTTCGGGAACTAGGCAAGTCAATAGCTTTATGTTACAATTATTATGCTTTAGTCATTATTAAAAAGCACTTCAATTTCTTTCGTGGGCAAAAATTCTCAGTGATGAGCAACCAGAAGATATATGTCATAGAATCATAGAATAGTTGGGGTTGGAAAGAGCCTTAAGATCATCAAGTTCAAACCCCCTGCCATGACATGGGCAGGAAGACCTCACACTAAATCATGTCACCCAAGGCTCAGCCCAACCTGGCCCTGAACACCGCCAGGGATGGAGCAGTCACAACTTCCTTGGGAGACCAATTCCAGTGCCTCACCACCCTCACAGTAAAGAACTTCTTCCTTATATCCAATCTAAACTTCCCCTGTTTAAGTTTTAACCCGTTACCCCTTGTCCTGTCACTACAATCTCTAATGAAGAGTCCCTCCCCAGCATCCTTGTAGGCCCCCTTCAGGTACTGGAAGGCTGCTATGAGGTCTCCACACAGCCTTCTCTCCTCAAGGCTGAACAGCCTCAACTTTCTCAGCCTATCTTCATACGGGAGGTGCTCCAGTCCCCTGATCATCCTCGTGGCCCTCCTCTGCACTTGTTCCAACAGTTCCATGTCCTTTTTATGTTGAGGACACCAGAACTGCACACAATGCTCCAGGTGAGGTCTCACGAGAGCAGAGTAGAGGGGCAGGATCACCTCCTTCAACCAGCTGGTCTCGCTCCTTTTGATGCAGCCCAGGATACGGTTGGCTTTCTGGGCTGCAAGTGCATACTATCGGCTCATGTTCATTTTCTCATCGACCAGCACACCCAAGTCCTTCTCAGCAGGGCCGCTCTGAATATCTTCTCTGCCCAGTCTGTAGCTGTGCCTGGGATTGCTCTGACCAAGGTGTAGGACCTTGCACTTGTCGTGGTTGAACTTCATGAGGTTGGCATCAGCCCACCTCACAAGCGTGTCAAGGTCCCTTTGGATGGCATTCCTTCCCTCCAGCATATCAACCGGACCACACAGCTTGGTGTCATTGGCAAACTTGCTGAGGGCGCACTCAATCCCACTGTCTATGTCAGCGACGAAGATGTTGAGCAAGACCGGTCCCAACACCGATCCCTGAGGGACACCACTCGTTACTGGTCTCCAGCTGGGCATTGAACTGCTGACCACAACTCTTTGTGTGCGGCCATCCAGCCAGTTCTTTATCCACTGCGTGGTCCATCCATAAAATTGATGTCTTTCCAATTTAGAGACAAGGATGTCATGTGGGACAGTGTCGAATGCTTTGCACAAGTCCAGGTAGATGACATCAACTGCTCTGCCCTTGTCCATCAGTTCTGTAGCCCCATCATAGAAAGCCACCAAATTGGTCAGGCAGGATTTCCCCTTAGTGAAGCCATGCTGGCTGTCACCAAGCACCTTGTAGTTTTTCATGTGCCTTAGCATGCCTTCCGGGAGAATCTGCTCCAAGATTTTGCAAGCACAGAGGTGAGACTGACTGGTCTGCAGTGTCACTAGTAAAGCACCCAGAAGTCGCTCTTCTGCTAAGAATGTAAATGAAGTATGTTGGCCTGCCAGCAATGTTTTGGGCCATAGATAGGCAACAGTAAGCAGTTTATCAATAAAACAAAGGTGGTGCAACCTGAAGTCCTTAGACATAATGAAGGCTTAAATCTCCTAAGAAAGAAAATTTTTATCTGTGGGATTTACCATAGTCATTAGTTTTCCTACATGGAAACTAAGCCCAAGCTCTCAAGCCTACTCCACAGGAGAGATGACAGATTATCCTTTTCAAAGCTAATTGAAAAAAAATGCCACCTAGCTATCACAACAGGATTAGCAATGTCAGAAACAAAGTCATGTGAGTGGGTGAGTGCCTCTATTTACAAAAGATACCCTTCTCAAGTTCTTTAAAGAGACAGGAAAGACTCCAGAAAAAGTGTTGTGGTCTTTCCTATTATTCCAGACTCAAACCCAACTAGCGACAGTTTCAAACCAGCATAACTGACAGCCTTTACTGTAGAGATGGATTTCTGCTGCCTAGCAGCTTATATTTTGTCATATTGCTCATTATCACATTCCTGAATAACCAGGAATAATCCCCCAAGGAGTCTTTTATGGTAGAAAATACAAGCAGAAATGCCAAATGAAGGATTGTGGCAGACAAAAGGAAGTACTTGATCTGCTGCACTGATTTGGCTTGAAAAAAAACCCCAACAACCAAACCCCCCAAAACAGACTGGGTTTTGTTCTAATGCAATGCCCTGGAAAAATCAAAATGTAAGCTCCAGCTTTGCATTTTATGCATGGGGTTTTGATTTACTTCTGTTATCTGATGTGTACACAGCTCTACTTCATTATCATACTGAGGAGGAATAAGCCCCCTTGGCCCCTTTTGATGACCCCTTTTTCTGTCTCACTCTAATCTTGCTGCTCAAATACATAACAAAACGCAGCGTGCTGCAACAGCAATGACAGAAAACACATCTCTGAACTTAAAAATCATATTGGGGAGTTTACACACCTCTGGAGTTTTCTGGCTAAATCTGTGGAAAACATCAGTATGGCAGTGTGAAGGAGAATCCTTGCAGAGGGCTCTAGGGCAGACTTGTAGAGATGTTTAGGTATTAAAGAGCAGATGGATGATACATGGGGTTTACAAAAGTTCTGATTTTCCCTGGTCTAAAGGAAAATTCTCTTCACAGATTCCTTTGAAGATCTTCTATTTTGTACCTAACTCCAACAGCACTTAAGCACTTTGAAAATCCCATTAGATGCCAGTTTGCCACTTAGGCACCTAAATAACTTTTAAAATCTTGTTCTACACCTCTACCAAAGTATGAGAGAAAAGAAGTGAAAACAAGGAAAAAGCAGACACTAGGAACTCAGGGCTATTTCAGTAGGTTACTTAACATTCATTGCTGTTCAAAGCCAGTGTGCTCATGCTGGGTGTTTGGCATGGTTTAAGTGCAGTCATCAACTCAGACCCAGGCAGCCTTATCGCTCACTCCCCACCTTCCTCCTCCACCCAGCTCCTGGGGGGACTGGGAGGAGAAGCGAAAGAATGTAACTCCCAGGGATTGAGATAAGAACAGTCCAGTAACTACTGTATAACACAAACCACTGCTGCTACCACCAATAATAAGAATGATAAGAGAAATAACAAGGGAAGAGAATACAACCGCTCACCACCTGCTGATACCCACCCCTACCAAGCAGTGATCTAGCCGTTCCAGGTAACATTCAGTTACATCCTGGGCATGACGTGCTGTGGTATGGAATACCTCTTTGGCTAGTTTGGGTCAGGTGTTCTGTCTATGCTTCTTCCTGGCTTCCCCTCCTCTCTGGCAGAGCATGAGACTCAGAAAGTCCTTGGTCAGGCTACACATTTGAGCAGTAACTAAAACCATCGGTGTTACCAGCATTGTTCCCAAGCCAAAAATCAAAAACACAGTGCTGCACCAGCAACTAAGAAGGAGAAAAAATGACTGCTACTGCTGAACCCAGGACATTGATACCACTCAGTTTTGGCCATTCAAATTATCCAGTTGCCTAAGCAGCCTCTGCAGGTTGCCTTTATCATCAACAGGCTGGGGTAAGTTCCTCCAGAGGGTGGTTCAGAGGATCCTAACTGAGGTGCTCTGAACGGCTCTTTGGGGGAGTGTTTATCTTTGCAGTTTAGGGATCCTGGCTCGTTACTTAGCTAAAGCAGGAACTGAAAGTTGGACAAAATCAATAGACCCTGTGACATTTATTTTTAACTATTATTTAAGAATGTGAGATTACTATCGTAACAATAGAAACCATTTGAGAATTTAAAATTGTGGACAAAGCAAGGCAGCATAACATGGTGGTTTATTTATATGTGATTTAGTTAAGGAACACTAGCATTATATTATCCATGAATATTACTTAAAGAGTATTTTGATTTCCTCTCAAAGTGGGAAAGCTCATTTTAAATTCTACCAATGTCCACTTTGTAGTCTTTGTCCACATTTCATTTATTTTATATTTTATGTAGGTTCTCCTGTGTGATAATTCAGTTGACCATAGGAAAACTGTTATATATGGAATAGACAGAACTCTGTTGTGTTTTCATGGAAGTAAGTATTTTATTTCTTCTTAATCCCAACTCTTTCATGACAAATGAATGGAAAATGTGGATGACATTTTAATTAAAAAGAAAAATACAGAATGAACTGAAAACCTAATCTTGCTTCTACAGCTTTTGGCATGGACTGCTTTAAATGTCTAGAACCTCATTACAGATAGAAGTAAACAGCCTACAGTTGATCCTGTGTTTGCCCTTACTGAATTCCAGTGTGGTTTGTTGTAGTTAGTGTCTTGAAAGCATAACAATTACAACATAACTATAGAACTGATTGAAAATTGAAGGAACGTAAGTTAATAATGCACTATAATGTAGTTAGGACTTTTTTTGTGCAATGTTTATTTTTGCCCTGGGTAAATAAAATATATTGTTGAGTGATAAGAAATGCAAATTTTACTGAAGTATTGCCCAGCTTTCCACAGAAATCAGAATGACTATTTAAGTATTTCCCATAGACTGGCAAAACTCCAAAAGGAGGTAATTTAAGGGTATTGTGTCTCAATATTCCACTCAGTTTACTAGAATGTAGAGAATGTAAGAAAAGATAGATTCTGCTCCCTCCCCTGCATTAGAAGAAGAAGAGATTTGAACTTTGATCCTTCACTTCAGATAAATGGCTTAACTGTCTTTCCTTTTAGAAGGGTAGAAAAAAAAATTACAAACCTTTTCAAAAATTTCAAATTAGATACATATGGGAAGTCTCACATGAGCACTGGATTGTCCCAGAGATTAGAACACAAAAGCAGAAAATCTGAGTTCGAGTATATACATTTAAATTACTTATATAGAGCATAAAAGCAATGCGCTCATAGATCCAACAGAGATGATCAGAGCCACTTACCCAACCCTTCCTTAGAAAAAGAGGAAGACATAGTGAGATGCATTTGGATGAGGTGGGTAAGGAGGGTTCAAGTACTGTTTAAAAAATTAACCCATGTTTATTCAGAGTGAGTGATCTACCTTCTAAAATGCTGGATGAGAATCGCAGACATAGAGACAAAACTTTGTGTTTAATGGAGGATTCGGGAGCAAATTAACCATTCGCTAAGGAAAAGAAATAAAAAAATCCAACTCCACTTTGGTTACCCAGTATCCTGAGAATACTGATTTGATATTTCCTAATACTGGTTGGCTGCCACTTGTCTTGGGAAAACTTTCAGTGAGTAGTACAACTGTGAATTATGTAAATATGAATCCAGTAACATAGCTCTCTTCCTAATGATGATTGCTTCTTAGTAATTGCATGTATCATTCCTGTAATTATAATGTTATTTGTTATGTTAATTTATTACAGTTTCCCCATTAATTATTTCTAGATGTGATTGGACTAGCTATTTCTGACACTTGATGCAGTTAGGAATGATATGGCCAACATTTTGTTGTTTATTAACAACAAAAATTAATTAATTTAGGAACATAAACAATTAATTTGTTAATGTTGCTCTTGTTTGGTATGTGCTATACCATGGTAGGTACTGCTTATTTTGCAAACAGTTTTTTATTCCCTGCCTTTCCTGTGAGCTTGTTTTAAAGATGCAGCATAGAGCAAAGGCATTATCGAGTTCAAGCAAACAAAACCATACATATATATCCCCCAATGATCAGTTCTGTATTTCTACTATTAGATAGAACCTTAAAAAAATTAAAATTATACATATGCATATAGCTTTATCTGTCAGAAACCAGATATACAGTGACACCAGCAGAAAATTGCATACCAGTTCTTAAATGTAAGATCTTATTCTTGAGTTTAGAAAGGGTAAATTATCCTTTCAGGAAAGATACTGGAGACATTACTGAGCACACTATTGGCAGGGCAGGGAGGGTATTCACATCTTTACTAATTCTCCAAGAAATGAGGAAAGAAGTAAAAAGGAGATACTGCCTAAAGGCATTGCACTTTTCCATGTCTCATCCTGATTTTAATTCAGGAAAAAGAAGAAAAATCTGAAATATTTTCTTCTGGAAGTTATGTGGGCATGAAATGTATTACAAAATCAAGAAAGAAATCAGCAAGGTTGGACAACCAAGGATAAGTGCAAGATGTGAATGACAGATAAAAGTAATCTGAATGAGTACGAAACGAAGTTTTAAAGTGTCTTACTAAGCACAAAATATCTCTGGCTTCAAAAGCCCCAGAAGACTATCTCTCTGGCAAACCAGCCTATTTAAACAGAAAGGTCAGACTGTCAAAGAAGCTAAACTGCCTTATGGAGCTGTAGAGCAGATGATGAACTGGGAGGTAATTTAATGAACTCCGCCAAGCTCCATTCTTCATATTTCACATCTGAGATATTTTGGCTCCACACTTAGCAGTGCAACAGGTATTAGCTCAGCAAGGTCCAGGAAACAGTAATTGTCCTGAAGAGAAGTTAAGGGAGGAAAGCAAACTTTATCCCCTTTGTGCCATTAAGACAGCTCTAGTTTCACAGTTGTCTTCCATAATCTGTTCACCTTTTCAGAGCTATCTGGTTTTCCCTTTTATAACAATGACCTTTGACGCTGGAGAATGGCTTTGCTGCTGACACACAGGGAAGAGGAGAGCCCTTGGAGCTGGAGCCTTCGGGTTATTCCCCCATTCATTTTGTTCCCCTAGCCAAGGACTACATCTGATCACCCAGGACAATGAGCATTATCACTGGTGTTTCCAGATACAGCTCAGATGCAATCATGCTTCTAGCTGACTGTATATACTATTTCCTCATAAGAAACATGAAACAAAAAAGCATGCAAGCAATTTTTTTTTATACAAAATTGAGGTCATTAACAAAAAAATACTTGTTTTTCACTCTCTCCTGTGAACAATGAAACATCTCATTTGCAGGTTAAAAAGTCTCCTTTTCATTAAAATGGAAACTTCAACTAAGAAGCAATTTTTTATATGCTACCTTGCTTCCTGATTCAATGAGCACAAATATAATTAAAAATTATTAAAATAAATTGTTAATCAATTACTATAATGAAATTAACAGCGACTTACAGTATATTATCTCATATGAGCTAAGCGTCTGCTCATATGAATCATAGAATCACAGAATCATAGAATAGTTAGGGTTGGAAAGGACCTCAAGATCATCTACTTCCAACCCCCTGTCATGGACAGGGACACCTCACACTAAGCCATCCCATACAAGGCTTCATCCAACCTGGCCTTGAACACCGCCAGGGATGGAGCACTCACAACCTCCCTGGGCAACCGATTCCAGTGTCTCACCACCCTAACAGGAAAGAATTTCCTACTTATATCTAATTTAAACTTCCCCTGTTTAAGTTTTAACCCGTTACCCCTCGTCCTGTCACTACAGTCCCTGATGAAGAGTCCCTCCCCAGCATGCCTATAGGTCCCCTTCAGGTACTGGAAGGCTGCTATGAGGTCTCCACACAGCCTTCTCTTCTCCAGGCTGAACAGCCCCAACTTCCTCAGCCTGTCTTCATACGAGAGGCGCTCCAGTCCCCTGATCATCCTCGTGGCCCTCCTCTGGACTTGTTCCAGCAGTTCCATGTACTTTTAATGTTGAGGACACCAGAACTGCACACAATACTCCAGGTGAGGTCTCACAAGAGCAGAGTAGAGGGGCAGGATCACCTCCTTCGACCTGCTGGTCATGCTCCTTTTGATGCAGCCCAGGATACGGTTGGCTTTCTGGGCTGCGAGCGCACACTGCCGGCCCATGTTCACTTTCTCATCGACCAGCACCCCCAAGTCCTTCTCCACAGGGCCGCTCTGAATCTCTTCTCTGCCCAGTCTGTAGCTGTGCCTGGGATTGCTCCTACCAAGGTGTAGGCCCTTGCACTTGGCATGGTTAAACTTCATAAGGTTGGCATCAGCCCACCTCACAAGCGTGTCAAGGTCCCTCTGGATGGCATCCCTTCCCTCCAGCATATCAACCGGACCACACAGCTTGGTGTCATCGGCAAACTTGCTGAGGGCGCACTCAATCCCACTGTCCATGTCAGCAACGAAGATGTTAAACAAGATCGGTCCCAACACCGATCCCTGAGGGACACCACTCGTTACTGGTCTCCAGCCGGACATCGAGCCATTGACCACAACTCTTTGTGTGCGGCCATCCAGCCAGTTCTTTATCCACCGAGTGGTCCATCCATCAAATTGATATCTCTCCAATTTAGAGAGAAGGATGTGGTGTGGGACAGTGTCAAACGCTTTGCACAAGTCCAGGTAGATGACATCAACTGCTTTACCCTTATCCATCATTTCTGTAGCCCCATCATAGAAGGCCACCAAATTGGTCAGGCAGAATTTCCCCTTAGTGAAGCCATGCTGGCTGTCACCAAGCACCTTGTAGTTTTTCATGTGCCTTAGCATGCCTTCCAGGAGAATGTGCTCCAAAATTTTGCCAGGCACAGAGGTGAGACTGACTGGTCTGTAATACCCCGGGTCTTCCATTTTCCTCTTCTTGAAAAAGGGGTTATATTTCCCTTTTTCCAGTCGTTGGGAACTTCACCTGACTGCCATGATTTTTTAAATACAATGGCCAGTGGCTTAGCAACTTCATTTGCCAGCTCCTTCAGGACCCGTGGATGGATTCCATCAGGTCCCACGGACTTGTGCGCGTTCAGATTTTGAAGATGGTCTCGAACCAGATCCTCTCCCACAGTGGGCCCAAGGTCTTCATTCGCACAGTCCCTGCATCTACCTTCTAAGAATTGGGTAGTGCAATCAGAGCCTTTGCCAGTGAAGACTGAGGCAAAGAAGTCATTCAGAACCTCAGCCTTCTCCAAATCCTGTGTAGCCAGTTCTCCCGAAAGCTTCCTCAGGGGGCCTATTTTGTCCCTAGTCTGTTTTTTGTTTGCTACGTACCTGTAGAATCCCTTCCTGTTATCCTTAACATCCCTGGCTAGGTTTAATTCTAACTTGGCCTTAGCCTTCCTAACCTGGTCCCTAGCTTCCCAGACAACATCCATTTACTCTACCCAGGCCGCCTGTCCTTGCTTCCATTTTTTATAAACCTCTTTTTCCCTTTGAATTTTCCTCAGCAGCTCCTTATCCATCCAAGGAGGTCTCCTGGCCCTCCTGCTGCACTTCCTTCTAGTTGGGATGCAGCACTCCTGAGCTTGTAGCAGGTGATCCTTGAATATCAACCACCAGTCTTGGGCCCCCCTGCCCTCCAGGGCTATATCCCATGGAACCTTCCTAAGCAGGCTCCTGAAGAGGCCAAAGTCTGCTCTTTTGAAGTCCAGGGCAGTGAGCTTGCTGCACGCTCTTCTCACTGTCCTGGGGATCTCAAATTCGACCATCTCGTGATCGCTGCACCCAAGGCTGCCCTGGAGTACCACATTCTCAACAAGCCCTTCCCTGTTGGTGAGCACAAGGTCAAGCATGGCGCCTCTCCTTGTCGGCTCCTCTATTACTTGCAGAAGGAAGTTGTCTTCCACACAATTGAGGAACCTCCTGGATTGCTTGTGCCGTGCAGTGCCATCGTTCCAACAGATGTCAGGGTGGTTGAAATCCCCCATGAGAACAAGGGCCTGCGAGCGTGAGGCTTTTCCTATCTGTCTGTAGAGTGCTTCATCCACAGGTTCTCCTTGACCAGGCGGTCTGTAACAGATTCCCACAGTGATGTCTCCCACATGAACTAAGTATCTGCTAGAATGCAGTGGTTAGCTACTGTGGTGAAATGAAAGGCATAGTTAGGAACACACATTCCAAATATATTCCAAACTTATTCCAATTATCAGCTGTATCTCAGACAATGTTGCAATCTCAGTTCCCTGTATAATATAAAATACTCAAAAATTTTACTGAAGTTGCTGCAAACACCTCTGTGTACTTTCAAACTGACTCTGCACATATTTACTCTGCTAATTTACCAGTTCATCCCTGTGTATTTATTATATTTCTTGCTTGTCTGTATTTTTTAGCACCTTTTACATTTGTTCTGGAGCTATTAATTTTCGAAGTAAATGTATCATTAGTGCTATCCTTCAAAATGTGAACTGTCAAAAAAGATTTGAAGAACCATGGGATCTATTGCATTCTAACCTTCTGACAAGAACAAATTCTTTATGTTACAAATATTTTAGCACCTTATGAAACGGTAAAAACTAGCTTCCAAAGAATTAAGAAGCATAAGAAGTGGAAACTTTATATATTCTCCTTCTAAAATACATGCAATTCACAAAATTCATTAAGAAGAAAATAAAATGGTTTTGTTTTCTTTCTTAAAATATAGTCAAAGTGCAATAAGACATAAGCAATATTAACAAAGGGTGGTAATTTTATTGTTTTATGTGTACTAATATACACTGGGACATTGATCATAACTGTGTAACAAAGTTCCATGCAGTCACCTGTACCAAAGCAACTCATCTCTGTCTATTCCTTTCTCTTCTTCTGATGACAGAGTTGCCCATGAAACAGATTAAGATCTGCCAGTAAGTTTATGGCTGATTGTTTTAAAATCAGCCAAAGGGCAAAACTGGCATTGCTTCACCAGTCTGGCATTAGAAACTCCGCTTTTCTAATCCCTGAACTCATGAACTAAATTCCCTGTTTACCTTAACTGTAGAAGTTCTAGAGCTATTTCAGAAGGCAAATAGATAGGGATAGCAACTCTACTATCCACCTCAGGGCAAGCCGTTCCCACTTGCAGAAAAAGGTCTATAGTTATCCGTTTACCTTCTTGTTTTCTAAGCTATTATAAACCTCTGCAGGGAAATAGGATATTCAGTTAACAGATTCAATTTTCTCACTTGCAGGGACTGGGGGAGGGAATTAGGCTATATTTGCCTAACACAGTGGACTGGCTATGAACTCAAAAGGTGTTTATAGGCCCTATTGATCAGTCCTGCTGAGTGTTTTGTATGAAACAGCGATTATGCAGTCAGGATAGGTTCCTGTACACACATTAACTTCCGCTCAGTCCAAAATCTTTGTGCTGCTTATCGTTTCTTTCCTGAGATTCTGCTTGTAGACACATACTCCCAAAGGATCTTTGCAGCATGTCACAAGTTGTTATGAACTTTACCTAACCAGTGGGAAATATTATTACTTAGACTATGTTGTAAGATTGAAACAACCAGGCAGCCAGTCACAGAAGAGAATTGACTTTGTTACAGAGACTCTCATTTAACCCAGGAAGTGATACAAACAACACAATGGAGTGGGAAGAGTGCAAGAAGTAGAGCAAAATGGAAGTGAATGTTTGCTGTCTCAGGTGGACATGAAAAAGCATCTGAACACTGGAAGAATTAAATAGTGCTTTGAGTGACTGATGGGAGTACAGGAATAGAGAGGAAAACAAAAGAAAGATGATTCTGACACAAACAATAAGGAATTCCAAAAGAACTGAATTCTCATATGTCAGCCTGTAAGATCAGGTCACATCCAATTTTAAATTCACCAGGGCACATATAGAGTTAATTTAATGTGTCCTGTAGCTGCTGATGTGTCTCACAGTCACAAGTCAATCATGCCATAGCTAACTGATAGTAGTCTGTTCTATTCACTTTATACATTGAAGTGTCATGGGAAGAGGGAGAAGCATTTGCTGCCACTGTAGGGCTCCCTCGCCACCTGTATATGTTACAAAGAGACAAAGCAACATCAAACTTACCTCCACAGGACTAGAAAAAATAGAACATGGTTTATGAGATTTTCTTCCATCTTTGTGTTGTTAGTATCTTCATAGGGTTAGTTACCATGTTCCACTGTATTGTAGGTAAGATTAGGTCAATTTAAGTGAGTAATTTGCTGCAGAAATCTTACAAAATTATAGGTTCTAAGAAAGAAAATGCCTCTCAAAAATCAGATTTACTGTGATATACAAACCAGAAGAAAATTAGAGACAGCACCCTATTTATGCTAGTGTAGCAAGAACTTTGGTAGACAATGAACATATTTTTTCTCTCAGATGAATATGTTTGGTAATTTCCCTATAAGGAACATGAGAATTGCATTATACATATAGCTCCCATAGACATACAAATCCTGACCTCAAAAAGGTTTTCAGGTTTTTATGACTGGACTGTTGGAATGGAAGGTTACAGGCTCTTTAGAAAACACAGGCCTGGCAGACAGGGTGGGGGAGTTGCTATTTACATTAAGGATAGGCTGGAGAGTATGGAACTCTGTCTGGGGACAGCTGAGCAGTCAACAGGGAGTTTGTGGGTCAGTGTTAAAGGGAGAACAGCGTTGGGAGACATTACTGTGGGGATATGTTACAGACCACCTGATCAAGAGGACTCTGTGGATGAAGCACTCTACAGACAGATAGGAACAGCCTCACACTCGCAGGCCCTTGTTCTCATGGGAGACTTCAACCACGCCAATATGTGTTGTAGTGATGGTATGGCCCGGCACAAGCAATGCAGGAGGTTCCTTGACTGTGTGGAAGTCACAGAATCACAGAATCACAGAATCCCAAGGGTTGGAAGGGACCTAAAAAGATCATCTAGTCCAACCCCCCTGCAAGAGCAGGGTAACCTACAGTACATCACACAGGAACTTGTCCAGGCGGGCCTTGAATATCTCCAGTGTAGGAGACTCCACAACCCCCCTGGGCAACCTGTTCCAGTGCTCTGTCACTCTTACAGTAAAGAAGTTCTTCCTGATGTTAACGTGGAACTTCCTATGCTCCAGTTTACACCCATTGCCCCTTGTCCTATCACTGGATATCACTGAAAAAAGCCTAGCTCCATCATCCTGACACCTACCCTTCACATATTTGTAAACATTGATGAGGTCACCCCTCAGTCTCCTCTTCTCCAAGCTAAAGAGACCCAGCTCCCTCAGCCTCTCCTCATAAGGGAGATGTTCCACTCCCTTAATCATCTTTGTGGCTCTGCGCTGGACTCCTTCAAGCAATTCCCTGTCCTTCTTGAATTGAGGGGCCCAGAACTGGACACAATATTCCAGATGCGGCCTCACCAAGGCTGAGTAGAGGGGGAGGAGAACCTCTCTTGACCTACTAACCACTCCCTTTCTAATGCACCCTAAGATGCCATTTGCCTTCTTGGCCACAAGAGCACATTGCTGGCTCATGGTCATCCTCCTATCCACCAGGACCCCCAGGTCCCTTTCTCGTTCACTACTTTCCAGCAGGTCAACCCCCAACCTGTACTGGTACATGGGGTTGTTCTTCCCCAGATGCAAGACTCTACACTTGCCCTTGTTAAATTTCATCAAGTTTCTCCCCGCCCAACTCTCCAGCCTGTCCAGGTCTCGCTGAATGGCAGCACAGTCCTCTGGTGTGTCAGCCACTCCTCCCAGTTTTGTGTCATCAGCAAACTTGCTGAGGGTGCACTCAGTTCCCTCATCCAGGTCATTGATGAAAATATTAAACAGCACCGGTCCCAGCACCGACCCCTGAGGAACTCCACTAGTCACAGACCTCCAGCTAGATTCTGCGCCATTGACCACAACTCTCTGCCTTCTTCCTTTCAACCAGTTCTCGATCCACCTCACTAAGGAGCTGCTGGGCAAACTCAAGTGGAAAAGGAGAATCTATGGATTATGGAAGGAGGGGCTGGCCGCTTGGGAGGAATATAGGACAGTTGTTAGAGGATGTAGGGAGGCAATTAGGACAGCTAAGGCCTCCTTGGAACTCAATCTTGCTAGTCGGGTTAAAGACAATAGAAAGGGCTTCTTCAAATACATAGCAAATAAAACTAACACAAGAGGCAATATAGGCCCACTGCTGAACGAAGTGGGTACCCTGGAGACAGAGGATATAAAGAAGGCAGAGGTGCTGAACGCCTTCTTTGCCTCTGTCTTTACTCCTGCAGACTCTCCCCGAGGGCCCCGGATTTCTGTAGCCCCAGAAGGAGTCAGGACAAAGGAGGAGTTTGCTTTGGTAGATGAGGATTGGGTTAGGGATCAGCTATGCAATCTGGACATCTGTAAATCGATGGGTCCGGATGGAATGCACCCACGGGTGCTGAGGGAGCTGGCGGAGGTCATTGCTAGGCCACTTTCCATCATCTTTGGTAAGTCGTGGGAAACGGGCGAGGTGCCTGAGGATTGGCGGATGGCAAAGGTCACACCAATCTATAAGAAGGGCAAGAAGGAGGACCCGGGTAATTATAGACCGGTCAGCCTTACCTCCATCCCTGGAAAGGTGATGGAACAACTTATTCTTGACTCCATCACTAGGCATATCAAGGATGAGGGGGTCATTAAGAACAGCCAACATGGTTTTATGAGGGGGAAGTCATGTATGACCAACCTTATAGCCTTCTATGAGGAAGTGACTAGGTGGAGGGATGATGGTAGAGTGGTAGATGTAGTTTTTCTTGATTTCAGTAAGGCATTTGATACTGTCTCCCACAGCATCCTCATAGATAAGCTAAGGAAGTGTCAGCTTCCTTCTGCAAGTAATATTGGAGCTGAAAAGGAGAGGTGCCATGCTTGACCTTGTGCTCACCAACAGGGAAGGGCTTGTTGAGAATGTGGTACTCCAGGGCAGCCTTGGGTGCAGCGATCACGAGATGGTCGAATTTGAGATCCCCAGGACAGTGAGAAGAGCATGTAGCAAGCTCATTGCCCTGGACTTCAAAAGAGCAGACTTTGGCCTCTTCAGGAACCTGCTTAGTAAGGTTCCACGGGATATAGCTCTGGAGGGCAGGGGGGCCCAAGACTGTTGGTTGATATTCAAGGATCACCTGCTACAAGCTCAGGAGTGCTGCATCCCAACTAGAAGGAAGTGCAGCAGGAGAGCCAGGAGACCTCCTTGGATGGATAAGGAGCTGCTGAGGAAAATTCAAGGGAAAACAGAGGCTTATAAAAGGTGGAAGCAAGGACAGGTGTCCTGGGTAGAGTACAGGGATGTTGCCCGGGAAGCTAGGGACCAGGTTAGGAAAGCTAAGGCCCAGTTAGAATTAAAATTGGCTAGGGATGTGAAAGATAACACGAAGGGATTCCATACGTACATTGCAAATAAAAGACAGACTAGGAACAATGTGGGCCCCCTCTAGAAGCTCTCGGGAGAACCGACTACACACGATTTGGAGAAGGCTGAGGTTCTGACATCTTTGCCTCGGTCTTCACTGGCAAAGGCTCTGACTGCACCACCCAGGTCTTAGAAGGCAGACGCAGGGGCTGTGAGAATGAAGACCTTGGGCCCAGTGTAGGAGAGGATCTGGTGTGAGACAATCTTAAGAACCTGAACTTGCACAAGTCCATGGGACCTGATGAAATCCATCCGTGGGTCCTAAAGGAGCTGGCGAACGAAGTTGCTAAGCCACTGGCCATCGTATTTAAAAAATCATGGCAGTCAGGTGAAGTTCCCGATGACTGGAAAAAGGGAAATATAAGCCCCATTTTCAAGAAGGGGAAAATGGAAGACCCGGGGAATTACAGCCCAGTCAGTCTCACCTCTGTGCCTGGCAAAATTTTGGAGCACATTCTCCTGGAAGGCATGCGAAGGCACATGAAAAACAACAAGGTGTTTGGTGACAGCCAGCATGGCTTCACTAAGGGGAAATCCTGCTTGACCAATTTGGTGGCCTTCTATGATGGGGCTACAGAACTAATGGACAGGGGTAGAGCAGTTGATGTCATCTACCTGGACTTGTGTGGGGAGTGAAGGCAATAGGATTTGCATGAAAAAGAGTTCAGGAATGAGCTCTGAGGCCTTGGTGCTTGACAAGCCCTGGGACAATGAGTTGGAACATTGAAGGTCAGGGAAGGTAAACAAAGCAAGCCATGGGAGGATGGGACAGGATGTAGATGTGGCGGGAATCTCAGCTGGAGGCCAGAGGATGTGGGGGCTGTGAGAGGGTCTGCAGCATTGTGATTGGCCTATTTACCTGGAGAGTTTCACAGTGGCCAATGAGATTGAACGTTGTATGCATGTGCATGTTGGAAAGTACCTAACAAGGGGATAAAAAGGGCTTGGTGGTAATAAACGAGTATTTGAGTCTCTACATTAACTTGAGTCCATGTTTTGATAAGCCACGGACTTGTGCAAAGCATTCAACAGCCTCCCACATTAAATCCTTGTCTCTAAATTGGACAGACATCAATTTGACAGGTGGACCACTCTGTGGATAAAGAACTGGCTGGACGGCCGCATGCAAATGGCTCAATATCCAGCTAGAGACCAGTAACGAGTGGTGGTCCTCAGGAATCAGTGTTGGGATTGGTCTTGTTCAACATCTTTGTTGCTGACATAGACAGTGGGATTGAGTGCGCCCTCAGCAAGTTTGCCGATGACACCAAGCTGTGTGGTCCGGTTGATACACTGGAGGGAAGGAATGCCATCCAGAGTGACCTTGACACACTTCTGAGGTGGGCTGATGCCAACCTTATGAAGTTTAACCATGCCAAGTGCAAGGTCCTACACCTGGGTCGGAGCAATCCCAGGCACAGCTACAGGTTGGGCAGAGAAGAGATTCAGAGCAGCCCTGCAGAGAAGGACTTGGGTGTGTTGGTCGATGAGAAAATGAACATGAGCCAGCTTCAGTGTGCGCTCGCAGCCCAGAAAGCCAACCGTATCCTGGGCTGTATCAAAAGGAGCGTGACCAGCAGGTTGAAGGAGGTGATCCTCCCCTTCTACTCTGCTCTTGTGAGACCTCACCTGGAGTATTGTGTGCAGTTCTGGTGTCCTCAACATGAAAAGGACATGGAACTGTTGGAACAAGTGCAGAGGAGGGCCACGAGGGTGATCGGGGGACTGGAGCACCTCCCATATGAAGACATGCTGAGAAAGTTGGGGCTGTTCAGCCTGGAGGAGAGAAGGCTGCGTGGAGACCTCATAGCAGCCTTCCAGTACCTGAAGGGGGGCTACAGGGATGCTGGGGATGGACTCTTCATTAGGGACTGTAGTGACAGGACAAGGGGTAATGGGTTGAAACTTAAACAGGGGAAGTTTAGATTGGATATAAGGAGGAAGTTCTTTACTGTGAGGGTGGTGAGGCACTGGAATGGGCTGCTCAGGGAAGTTGTGAATGCTCCATCCCTGGCAGTGTTCAGGGCCAGGTTGGACAGAGCCTTGGGTGACATGATTTAGTGTGAGGTGTCCCTGCCCTTGCCATGGCAGGGAGTTGGAACTAGATGACCTTAAGGCCCTTTCCAACCCTAACTATTCTATGATTCTAGGATTCTACGAAAAGCAGTTACAGAATTTTCAGTCCACTTTTCAAAATAATTTTCCCATTATTAAAATGCTTTACCTGGAGTATGGAAATTGGATATGCAGTAGGCAACTGTATATAGCCTATAACTGATCCTTTTATAACAATACCAGTGTCCTTGTTAGCTAGCAAGCATTAGGTTCCTCTGGCTGGCTCTCCCCCTGTGCTGTGAAGCATCAGTATCCTCATTTCCACAGGTGGAATGGAGACTTGCTCCCTCTTGTGTTACTTTATTGCTTTGTACTTAAAACACTTGAAAACTGGAATATGTACTAACCTTTAAGGTACTGTATAAAACCCCACCACTTTCATTCACTAAGCACTATGCTTATCAGAAGAAAAAATTTTGCACAGTGACTAGGATGGAGTGTGTCCTGACTATGCTGCTGAAGCAAAAGAGGCATTTGCAGATCACACCCAGTGCTAGTTGTTTCCCTCTGGCTGGGTCTAAGCAGCTCCTGGATCTGCATGCAAGAGCCATGTACATCTGGAACCATCAGGGAGGACGAGACATCTCTTTCAGCCCCATGGCATTGTGTTGTGACAGCAAGTGCCTGAAGCTAGTTGGGCTCAAGGAGCAGAGGTTAGCCAAGGAGTTACAAAAGGTTGGTCTAAATATGGACATAGTGCCTTGTACATCACTCTGCATTCCTTGATAGGATGGATGGTGTTGTATTTTGTGCATCTTATCAAAGAAATATATTACCAAGTACAGGGGGCATTGATTAATATTTGCATCAACCAGTAGAAATCTCTGGAGGGCAGGAAAAACTTCATCATCCTTCAAAGCAAATGGATGTGCTTAGTAAAAGGAAGACAGTGTGCAGGAGATGTCAGGCACAGCAGGAGGAAAAGTACAAGCAAAGAAAACTGACCCTAGGATGTAAAAAAAGAGCTTTTGTTAGGCAGCAAAGTTTTGGACAGTCTTGTGAAAGACATTTATTCTACAGACCTATATATGGCTGGCTAAATTTACTTCTAAGCTTAGGAAGTTTGCAGGGAAGACCTCACTCTGCCAAAACAGTAAGTGTATTTGTCTTAAACCATTTTATGGTATTACCAAGCAGAGATTAGTTTTCTGTTTAAAGAAAAAAAAAATAAAAATGAATTAAGGAATAGATGCTTCTAGGGAGGAGATATGTTTTAACAGAGGGATAAGGCTGAGAAAGAAACAGATCATTTGAGATAAGATTTTTATATATGTTTACTTCAGAGTCCATGTGGAACATTTGGGTATAGCATTTATGTTTTTCTGTTGTGAGGCTCCTGATCAGCCCCTCGTAAGGTCAAGTAAGAAACAAAGCATTCATAATAGATAATACTGTGAAATTATGAATTTGTGTGTGACTCTCCTCTATAGGTAAGTGTATGTTGCACACAGCACTTAAACATTATGTTTATGTGATGGAGAGAGCTTTTACTAAATCACATCAAATGACATAATGTATCCAGCGTAAGAAATGCAGAAAAGAAAAATAAGAATAAAAATTGGATGGAAATATCCCTTTCTTACCATATGAGTATAGGAGCTGCCTTTTGACATATTTTCATCAGAGTAGGAGGGCAGACAGATAATGCTCTGAAACATCAATACTTCCTAGCCAAGTGTTTGAAACAAGAAAGGACCTTGAAATATTGGAAAAAAAAAAGTGCTAAAGATATATAAAATTACAAAAAATTGTGAATTAGATATGAGAAAGAGGAAAATACTTCAAAACATTCTGAATACTTCTCTCCTGTGTTTATGAGGTAGCGGGTGAGTTGAAGATTCATCAAGTAATTACCCTTGTCTTCTATGAAGCTGAGGGAAAGGCAACTTTGTGACCCCTTGCTAGTAGAGTTGGGTTATGGCATCCTTGGCATATACTTCAGCTGTTGTCACATATGTTGACAAAAAACTCCATATGCTTTAATCCTCAAGTGGCTAGAATATTTTACTGCCATAAAACTAGTAAACAAGTACCTAATTTTCTGTGCTTGGTTTCTTTATCATTACAGGGGACAGGATAACATGCTGTACTAATTTTTTCATTTCTGTTGCAAAGGAATATACTTTCACCAAAGTGACAGAGCTCTTGTCATTTTATATTTCCTGAGCAATGAGTTGCCCTGTGAAGTGTCACATCAGGTTGTATCAGTCACATTGTTTTGCTTAATGATGAAATGAATAGATCTCAACTGGAGCAGAAAGTCAGGAAGGGTTCTAAAAACAGCCTTGAAATAACAATTAACTTGTCCTTTACAAATATCCAATGAAAACGAAATTAGAGAGGCTGATGTTTTTGCAAACATAAAATGCACCTGTTCCCCACCCTCCAATAGAGTTTTCATATCAGTCATTATTACAAGCATGATTGTATATAAGGTATAGAAAATTCACTATAGTCAAATAAGATACATTTTCTGGGATATTGAAGGTGTACTTCTACTTCAGGAAATTCCAAAGTTTCTCCTGTCTTGAATTTTGTGGATCAGAATAATGAAAGTTACCTTGGGCATGGATTCCAGGACAGTGATTGCATAATGCAGTAGGCAAGGCCCTGAGTATGTAAAGTGCTGTGAATTTTACTATAGGGGTCTGATACCTACATTGCTCTTTGTATATGCTGAAAATTTCCAATTTCCTCTGAAAAACATCTGTATTCAAAGGTCAGTCATCTAAGACTTACTATTGGCTTAGATACCCCAGTGAACTACAATAGACTTTTCTAGCCTTGCACACCTGTTGACTTATCAGAAAACCTAATAACATGGCTTAACTTCTTAGAAGGCTGAATATATTTTGCTGAATGACAATCAAATGCATCTAGACCTTCTGTGATAAAAGTTAAATAATTGTTATTGCATATTGCACTTTTAACATGTTCTACCTTTGAACAGGAAGTCTTCAGACTATGAAATCTGAATGAGATAGGTAGTTTGCAGCTCATAACAATTGTGCCCATTATTGAGAAAAATGAACAAAACTGTAACACAGCTGCTCTTCTATTTTAGCTTACTCTAAAACAAATGAGGCCACCACTGTAGGCCCATCTAATTAACAACAGCTGGAAAATGTTCTAGGCCAATTTTCCTATCAGACAAATGGCTATAGGATTTAACAGAGAACAACAGTTTTCCCAATACAAGACTGTAAACTGCTCTCTAGGGTATACTGACAATATAAGAGATACTAGTTTGGGAAGCGATAGATATTTTAAGCTTCTAGTGGAGAGTCTCTCCAGGCAAATAGACCAACAGTTTTTTCATGTGCAAGATCTGGCATGGGTGTTAGTAGATTGAACATATGTTTTCATTCTCAAATAACTTTGTTCCCTAGGGTCTGATTCCCTGATTCACTCTATAGGTAATTCAACTAATTCCTGGACTTTTTTTTTTTTTTTTTTTTTAAGAAAAACAACTGATTGCTTTTGGAAAAAATCTAGATGTAAACCTCTCACTTCTTTTCTCTATATAGGGAAAAGGAATGAAACTGCACAAGAGTTTGCTTCCTTCACCCCACTTTAATCTATGAGGCAAACCCTGATTCTTCACTCCATTTTGTTCATAAAGAGGGAAATTTACTGCTATGCTATATAGCTACAAAACAAATACTTAATATTATGATACAAAAATACCATTTTTTAAAGCCTGTGAAGCAACTGTCATTTTCAAGTGCTGCAGCTTTGCCCTGGGTCCCAGGGTATATGACACGAAATCCAGAAGATAGTTTTGTCAAATACAGTCCAGTGTAACAGCAGTGCATGAAGAAGGGTTCATCACTAATGCAGACACAAGAGCTTCTGCAACTCTTGGCTTGGAGGCCTGGAATCACTCCCAGGAAGCCTGGCTTTAGCAGTATAAGCATAGTCTGCGCATTTGTCACTGAGCCAATGACTTCCACAATTTCTGTTTGTATCTGATGCCTCCATTCAAGAAAATCAATGATATTTTTTTCATGGCAGAGTTGCAGGAATCATTAAAAGATTAACTGAAAAGTCACATTGTGAAAGACTCCAGAAACTCTGCCTCTTTAGCGTAACAAGAAGGAGGTTAAAAGGCAACCTCATTACAGTCTATAAGTAGTTACAAGGAGGCAAGAGATGTCAGTGTGCCAGCATGTCTAAGCAGAAAGTAGAATATAGATATAATCAGGAGAGGAAAAAAATAACATAGTTTGTGGGGTTTTTTTTAGATAGTGAAGATATTAACCTTTGGAACATATTACCAGTAGGAGTGGCAGATTCATCATCACTCAGATTTTTTTGAAATTGAGACAAAATTTTATTTTTCCAGAAGACTTGTTCTAGTTCAAGCATGAATTAATTTAGAAAAGTTCTCTCCTTTACAGAAGGTTAGACTACATGACCCTTTCTTGATGGGAAACCTGTGAATCTATTACTGTAACAGAGAATTATGCTGACAATAGATCTCAACCAGCTATTTGTCCTGTTCATAGGATACATCATCTATATCATTCAGACTTACATTTATAGGATGTCACTTAATTTTAATCACAAAAGTTGGGCTGACTAGACATCTCTTTTCATTGTATAAAGCACCAAAATAGCAGCATCCTATTTTTGACGTTCGTATATGTAGCCCATATTTATTTCCATACCGTTCCTAAGATTTGTGATATAATTGCAAAACTAAATATTTTTAAAAACTTTTCTATTTTGCTTTACTGTGATTTTGATCTCAATTGTCTGTACAGATCAAATTCACCATGCTTCCCTATTTAAATCATGTTTCGTTTATTAGATCTAGCATATGCTGAACTGATACTGAGACATTGTTATCCTCAAACATTCTATCATACCCAAACTTGCTGTGACTCCAAAAACTCAGTGTTTCAGAAATCTCTTTGCACAGCTCTGTTTTCCTCTCCAGTGCCTTGTAACATTCTATATGAAGGGCATTCTATATGAATTACCATTCTGCACATAGATTTGCCATTTTCTCAACAAAATAGATCATCTTTGCTATTTTACAGGTATCAGGGAAAATAGAAGGTTTGTCTGGATTATATGAAAACCTTTTTCAGTCTCTTGTAAATATAGCAATCAGACTTGTCTCTTCAGAAATCAGGACGGAGTGACTGGATTTTGATATTTGCTTCTGCTACTTCACACTGTTCTAGTCAGATAATCATGACAAGGGGATCTAAATTTTTGCAGGAACACTCCATTTACTTAACAGAGATTCAATGCAAATACATTTGTAGAGTTTCTATTTGGTTTTCAGTGACAGTATTTTTTGTCAGTTGTTTTGTTAGGAAAAACTAAAAAATAATTTTATTTTTCCTGATGATAGAACTTCTATTTTTTTTCCCCTGAGTATATGCATAATGTCATGTGCTATTACCACACCACTTTCAGATTTTTCACAGTTATCAGTCTGACCCATTGAGATACGCATTATCTAAGATGCTGATTAAAAAGATGTCTTTTTTGATTAATATAGCTCTCTGTAATCCTGAATAAGCATAATCTACAAGGCATGGATATTACATATTTCATAGCCTGACTATGATTTTCACATTAGAGGAAACCTTTTTTTTTTCTCAGGTACACATCTTGAATAGATTTCTCTTGTGAGGATGATGCTCAGATGATTCATATTGCATTTCACTGAAGAATGATGCTATCCATATTACAGACTACACTGTTTCTTTTCCCTCACAAAATACACTCAGATGTATTTTGGATCAGTTCTATGTCTTGCATTCCTTCCTATATTTGTTTTGGATTGATATCAATCCAAAGGCTTTGCCTTCATCTATATGCAATACTAGTTCTGCAAGAAGACAAAGAATTTGTAGATGACCTAATATTATCCATTATTGGCACTGTAGGACTGAACTTGTAAGCTTAAATGTTGAATATGGCAGGTACTGGTCAAGTGCGTAACACTGATTCTCTATCCCGAACCACTTAACAAGATGAATATGAAACAGAAGATAATATGAGGTATATTGAGAAAAGATATTTTGAGATGACAAAAATTTACACTTTCAAGGTTCCACTGTGTGAAATTAGTGGTGTTCATTGCCCATTACTCTCTCTCTGAATATAGCTGGTAACAGATGGTCAAGAAGTGTTAGAACAAAGTGCATATAATGATACTTCATCAGAAGAATCCTGGCCAAGTTTTAGCTGCACATCATTTTGATTAAGAAGTGGTGTTTTTGCAGTTAATATCCATTCATGAGTACTTTTTCCATGAGACTGTCCAGCTATTTTTCAAAACTATATTCAGTTTTATGCGAAGAATTTCATAGCTGGTTTATGGGATGTCTTAAGAAACATTTCCTTCTATCTGTCACCACGTAAGACTTATACCATTATTGAGTTAGACTTGACTTTGAAATTATTTCCACCAACATTTTCAGGTCTTGGTGATTTCATATTTTTTTTTCTATTAAACTGTCATATATTAAAATATATACATATATATATATGCTTATAAAAAAATAAATATATCTATTTAAGATAGCAATTCCACTTATTAGGGATAGCTGCCACATTAAGTTGTCATCTTTGGCCAATGTTAGTTCCAACCTATAGGCTAGATTTTTGTACACTTTCTGATACTGAGTAGTCATTAGGACTTGGTGAACCTAGGAGATAGATAGATAGATAGATAGATAGATAGATAGATAGATAGATAGATAGATAGATAAAAAGTTAAATTCAGGCACAACTTCAGCATCCAAATCCAAATTTTTTGTTGTCTTTAAACCATAATTTAAACAAATCTGTAAAATATATTGGTATCCATATATTGATATAAAACCATCGTAGTTTCTATTGTTTCTAGCTCAAAAGTGACTTCAAATCTGAGAAAGTCAGTTAGATGAGTGTTTAGCTTATGTCTATTTTGGATTCATATATATTTGGTTTTCAGTAGCCCATTTTCATCAAAAAGCTCAAGCTATTAGCCCTCGGATGTGTGAGGTACTGTATCATGACAGATTTTGCATAAGCTGCACTGATATATATTCTTGTATTTCAGATGATGACAGAAAGAAAGGATGAGTTGCTAATTTATTTTTTTTTTTTTAGAGAGAGTTTTAAAGCAGATTACACCTATGTTTAAAACTAAACCATCCCAGTATCAAACACAAAATTCCTTTTTTCTAAAGGAGTTCTACTTAGCAAAAAATGTTTAAGATAAGTTGACTGTAAAGTGGCAAAGGTCACATGTTATGCATGTCATTTTTATGCATTAGTGGGATAGAGGTTGACTGCATAAGAATGTAAATATGTTCATGTATTGTAATCAGACACATTTTGGGGATTGGAAGTGGTGTAGTCCTTCTCTGTGTCACTTTGTTCAGAGAACAATTACTTTAGGCAAAGAGATTCTGCAAGTAGGATACACAACTTAATAGAAACCACTTATTGCGCAGTGCTTAGCTGCTGGGTTAATCATTAACATGCTCACCACCCCCAACAGTTAGCTAATGACTTTTGGCTGGCCAGGCAGATGCTACTCAGAAAAGGTTGCCTCTGATGTTCTTTGGAGTGGCTTGGCCATTGATATTGCTGATTTCTCATCTCATGGATTTTTCCCTTAAGATTTTTTTATCTTTCCGTATGAATACTCTTTTATTCTTGAACTGATAATACTCATAATATCTAAAGTCCTGCATCTGTCTGCAGTTTTACCATCGTTATCCTGCATGGTTCTACTATGTTGATGTTCTCACGTATACTTCCTGTAACTGAGCTGTTTCCTCAGGAGTCTGAGTCAAGGTTATGCACATTGGAAGCAGGTCTTGTACAACAAATATCTAAGCCATTGAGATCAATGTTAGAGTGGAATTAATCTGCATAGACCAAGAATTTCTTATGTGCTTTATCCTACAGCTCTTCAATGTAAATATGCCCAAGCCTCTTCCATCACAGTCAGGAAGAGACCCAGAAATATACTCAGCCTTCTTCTCTCAGAAACCCCAAAAATCTACCACTATTTTCTTCAAAGTGAATCCATTTCCAGAGGCTGATTATGTTCTATTCTCTCTTCTCCCTATATTTGTCGTGCTCATGTTCATAATTCTTTATAAACTGGCAGATGCTACACTGTGAGAGACAGGCATCATGGAATAGAGTGCTTCCAAGCAAAGACAGGATTCTTACTTCAGTAGTAAGTGTGAGCACCTCAGTGCTGACATCTTCATGTCTTCCAGAAAGATCAACGTTACCTAGATTGCCATACCTTGGAAAAAACCTAGCAGCTAAAGGGTCCCATGCTGTCATGATAAGGAGTTTGGTACCCTCTTGCCTTCTGTATTTCCTACTAGAAAACTTAGTCATATTCCCCCACACAACCTTGGTTTTTGCGGACACATTTAGAGACACTCACAGTTCTGTTCCTGGGGAATCTGTGTGGCTGATCTTAGAATCTGTGTATTCTTTTGAAGAGCTAAAAGCCTAAAGCTTTGGTACTGCCACAGGTAATCCCCTTGTGAATTTGAGCCTTTTTCTCTCTGGCTGGTTTCTAATTGAGTATATTGTGACTCCTATTATATACCATTTCACTGCATGGTTGGTCAATGCTTAATCAAAGCAGCCCATTGCAAATGATAATGTACTTTTTCTGCCTTTCTTTCCAAGCTGTGATCACCTTCAAAATTATGTAATGTTTTTCCCATGGAATAAGATTCTACATGGATTATTTTGTTGGTGTTTGCTTTGGATATATTATCTCCTATACCCTTTTAGTATCAGTATACTTTCACTGACAGCTTGTTAAATTTTCAAGAAAATGAAATCTATTCCCAGATGTTCAACTCATCTGCCAGAATGAGAACTGAATTAGGACCTGAATAATTAGAAGGTGACATATTACAGAACACAGAGCATGCCAGTTATACTAACTCAATAGTCTTGAAAACTATGGAAACAGATGGTTTGTTTTGTATTTTAGAACAGCTTTAACCTAGGTATTTTAAACCAGATGACACATTTATTATAATTTCTCATTTAAATTTATGTTATCTTTAATACTCTTCTCCAGGCTAAACAGTCCACATGTCTCAGCCTTTTCTTATATAAGAGGCGCTACAAACCCCTTAACTGCTGTAGGGGCCCTCCACTGAATTCTCTCCAGTATATCTATGTCTCTCTTCTACAGGAGAGCCCAGAACTGGGCACAGTGCTCCATGCGTGGCTCACCAATGCTGAACAGAGGGGAAGGATCACTTCCTTCAGCCTGCTGGCTATACTTAGTCTAATGCTGATGAGGATATAATTTGCCTTCTTTGCAGCAAGGGCACATTGCTACCTCAAGTTCAAATTTATATCACCAGGACTCTTAGGTCCCTACACTTGAGAGAATAATCAGAAAAGTTATTCACATGCTGTTGGAAAATAAATAGAGTATTCCATTTTATTATTCTTTTTAATATAACTGAAGAGAAATATATGTTAAAACTAACTTTTAAAGAAAATATTTAACAGAAAATATCCCTAAGGAAATCTTGATTACTAATAAGTTTGTTGTTTCGCTATTATAATTATCGTTGTTTTATCTGAGGTTTTTTATCTGTGTTGTTAAAGGAATATTTAGACAGATTTTTTAATCAACATTTTACACAAAATTATATCACCATAAGGAGGTTGCTTTTTGAGAAGGTAGGTAATCCGCTGTATAATAGCTGAGAGATTTCAGATCCAGTTGCTTATAATCTCCTTAATGAAGAAAATCTCTATACACAGTGGGTTCTAATTTGTTTCTTATTTTAATTAATAATTCACTTTTGTCATTTATGCATTTTGCATTATATTTACCTGTAACTGTAATTTTAATTACTCACTATAAAATCAGTGGTGATACTTTAACATATATTGTAGGACTTCTAACTGAATCAATCTTCATATTTTTGTTCTATAATGATCAAAATGCTTGTCAAGTTTAAGACTTTCTTATCTATGTTTCTTAAGCTACATATTCTTAGTCATCATTTTGTCATTTGGCTTAACTTTAATATAATTTTGTTATCCTTTAGCTAATTCATTACTGAAAGAATATTTTATTCTTTTCCAAAGACAGGGCTTTTTTTCCCGACAAGTGATATATAAATGAAAGATAACTGTGTTCACAATGGAAATTTCTTCTCCAAAAGATTTGCTCTCTGGCTGTATCTCGGGCTTCAAGTATCTATTTCTACTGAACCAAAGATACTTCAGTTTTGTCATTTGTCATGGTTTAAGCCCAGCTAGTAACTCAGAGCCTCTCACTGCTCCCTCTTTTCCCCCCTTCTCCAGACGGAATGTGGAGGAGAATGTAAACCCCACGGGCTGAGATAAGAACAGTTTAATAACTAAAGTACAATATACTACTACTGTTACGACTACTAATAATAAGGGAAATAACAAGTATATAAAACTGAAAAAGAAAAGTGAGAACCTTAGCCCAGGCACCAAAACCAATAAACACTAAAGCAGCAAACACTGGCTGCAAGTAAGGTATGACATAACAAAACTCTGAGAACAAGCACAACAGTTCCAAAAGAAAATAAATCAACATTGTGATGAATGACTATTAATCTAAAACATCATTGTAACTGAAAAAAAAAATTATTGGAGAGTTAACTGAAACACACTGTTGTATAGCTTCTCAGTAGGATGTGCATTGCAGAATAAGTTCATTTGTTGAATATTAAAAACTCAGAGTTGGTAAAGGAATCTCTATGCAAATCTTTGCACAGCAGAAGGATTTTCTTAAGGAACATGCCAACAGCTTTGGAGATGGATGCTTCCATGGTCTTTCTGTACTTGCTGGTCCTAAACAACAAAAATTTGCTACACAGCTGCAGGTACATCACAGAAAAGATGCTTGCCTAAAGAAACAAGACCTGGTTTGCATTATTAGGTCCTGCAGTTGAAAAGGGTTTCTGATATATTCCTTATCATCTCAGGATTGTGCCAATACAGGACAATGTTTGGAAACCTGGCTGTCTAGCCCTGGGACTGTACTTTACACAAAACAGGAGTGTATTCAAGCTAATCAAAGATACAAACCTGGATGTGATTTTCAGCCTTGTTGTGCAGATTCACATGTACCTGAACTTGCTACCATTTATTATAATTTCAGGCAATCGGTGTCACATTAACTGATTTATTAAATTGCTTCAAACCAGTTCTACTGGAAAGTCCTACAATGAAGAGTGCAAGGAGCTCTATGATAAAGCAAATTCTAGCTTTCAACTCCTTGTCAATAAAGACAAGACATTTGGAGCAGTACACTTTCTTCTACCCTCTCCTGTGTCTATAATTCAGGACCGATGAACTGGAGAGAAACTGCAGCCTAGCCTGAGGCTGGGGGAGAGGACTATGAAGCAGAGAATGAGGGATGAAGGCCAGGAGGGAAGTGCAGGATGACTCACCTTGAAGCCCCTGCTGAATCCATATGTGCATAGAAATACATACACATGGAGAGAAAGCATCTGCCCTTGGAATCACCATGGTTTTAGCTGAACTATAATTTTAGAGAAATGCTGCTAGCTTAGCTGCAGTTCATGTTCAGTGAAGAGTTTCACTCCAATTCTGGATGATTTAAAAGCAAGTTATATCTGGTTTGAATCAGTTTCCAGTGGATTTTGAAATTTTTGTTTTTCAGTCTGATCCTCTGAGTGCAGCACTGTAACACTTAAATTGCTTTGTGCATTTACCTCAAAGTAGCAACAACTCTGTAGCACTGCTACAGCACCAGGCGCTGTGCCCAAGTCATAACCCTTGTCACAGCTATTCTTTCTCTACCCATTTCCAAATTCCTCAGAAAATATCAGTGCAGGAACTGGATGTGGCAGGAAAGCTATTGTAACAGCCTGGTTTATTATTCAAACATTGATAATTGAGTGATCTGGAAATTAAATTCTTTCTATTAAATCTGTAGCCTCATGGATGTTTCAGGGAGAACTGGATGCTGTCAGCTCTTGAGGCAAACTGGTATCTTACAGGAAAACCTTGAATTAACTTCACAGTGAGAAGAAATCTGGTGCCTATGGTTGTTGATAAATTTTCAAAACCCAAGAAAATGATAAAGTTGTACTGTGGGAAATACATTGCTATCAGTTGGAGATTTCTCAGTAAATCGTAATCAACAATTGCCATCAGCTACACATTGTGTACAGATAGATAGCATTAGCAAATAATGTCATATTGGCTTCTACATTTAGTGTGTGGGCATTAGCTCATCAGCTTTAAATATGTTGCAATATGTCATATTTTTGTTATTTTATTTGCAAATTGTATACTTCATGGTACACATGAAGTGACATATACATAGAATCAAAACTTTAAACTTTTTCACCTTCTAGAAATAACAGGAAACTAAAAGTTTGTGAGCAGCCTAGTGGGCATTATCATTAAAGCAAAATCACTGAAGCCATTCAAAAAACATTTACATTAGATGATTCCTTGGGGGAACTGGAGAAATAAGTTCCAGTAGGATGAAAACCCTTCTGTTGCTAAGATTCACACCTATTAGACTTTGGCTGTCTTGAGTACACCTAAGATCTGAGATGCATACTACAGGTAAATTATATCGGTTTGTGTCATCAAAACACAGGCTACTATGACAAGGTCAATTAATAAATGCCTGCTGCAGATAGATCATCCTAGCCTGTCGGGTTTGGGTTATTCTAAAGAAACAGGCAGGCAGGCAGGCAGACACACATACACACACAGAGTGTAGGTCTCCAAATTGATTGTGTCTTCAACAATAAAAAATTAATACCATAATAGATGATTTCCAGACTTCTGCTTTATACTGGATTCTTTTTGGGAGACATCATTTTCAAATTCTATTTTTCAAAGTGATGCACCACTTAGTATATATTGTATATATGGGGAGAAAACATAGTAGATTATATGCATATACATCTGCTAATGTCAGTATTCCCTGTTTACTGAAAATCTGCTGTTGTCAGTTTTCCCTCTTCTCACCCTTTATTTGTCTGTTTGTTATTATTTAACTTTGGACATATTGCTTTTCTCTTCTCTTCTTTTGATGTAATTTTATTCAGCTAGCTGTGCACTTCTAACACTAAACGTGGCAGTTCTACAATAGTGATGAAAGTTTAATATAGGCAGAACCTACAGCATTATACTAGAGTATCCTATCTTTTATATCTATTGAAAGAAAGTTTTCATGCAAAGGACACAAATTCATCAAGGAATATGTCACTATGGAAACTATTCAAAATAGATTTAATTTTATTAAATTCTGCTAATGCAATATAAACTAAATATTAATATCTTGAAAAGGCCAGTGTAGTGCTTTTTGGTCCTGCTGGTTAAGCTGATATGAAAAATGTTCATATGTTTAGAAACAGAAATGCTGTTACAAACAGAAACATTATTCCTAATCAGAGGGACCCAGTCCACATACTGGAGTTTCCAGTGTCTCTAATTTGCACTTCAATGCCATATTTCTAGTTAAGAAAATGCCTAACATAAGTGTCTGAATTTTCTGTCTAGTCAGTAGGAAATGATGAAGATTTCATAGTAAGCTGATATTATCCCTATGATCATCATCCACTGAGATGCTGCTAATGCAAAACTGTCTTGTGAGAAGAAATGGAACCCAGCTCATCTTGCCCATAAGATGACTCAGAGCCATATCATTAATATTGACAAGAGGTTACTGACATTTGGAGATTGCTAGTCAAATTACAGAATGGTTGGGGTTGGAAGGGACTTTTGTATATCTTCTTGTCCCACCCTGCTGTTAAAGCATGTTTACCTAGAGCAGGTTACACAGCATCACATCCAGGCAGGTTCTGAATGGCTGCAGAGAGGGAGATTCCACAGCCTCTTTGGTCAGCTTGTTCCAGTACTTTGTCACCCTCACAGTGAATAAGTTTTCCTCATATTCAGGTGGAACTTCCTATTTTTCAGTTTGTGCCTCTTGCCCCTTGTCCTGTCTTTCAACACTACTGAAAAGAGTCTCATCCCATTCTTTTGATGCCTGCCCTTAAGATATTTGTATGCATAAATCACTTCCACAATTTCACCTACATATTTCTGTAAAAAAATTACCAGGCTGAAAGACTGATCGTTTTAACTGTTCAAGTAGCCTGCTAATTTTGTCTGAAAGAGATTAAAGAGAAACCACATAACAAAATTATTTTATCTGTATAAGGTGCCAATGACAAGGTGTTCTTTGCATATGTGGTGTATGAGGAAATATCAATTCTGTCCTACAAGCAACTTTGACATTTTTAGGTTTTCATGCCACTTGGGACTTCCAGTCAGCATCTTTCAAGTGTTTTCAAAGAAAGAAAATTATGTTCAGCTCTAGACCAACAGTATAATATTTCATTTGAGAAATTCTTTAGTTCTGCGATGTTTTATGATTTCTGATAACAGCCAAACTAAGTGAATAGCACTGATAGAGGAGCTGATGTATGCCAACCACTTCTTTCCCATTTTCTGTGAATTACACACAGGTAGTTTTACAAATTAGGTGTGCCTAAGTTTCAGGTTAGTGGTTTAATTAGTTTGGAGAATGGAATAATGTTTCAAAACCAAGTAAAATCCCAGATTATACTCAAAAATTGAATCAAAATTGAGACATTACAGAAGTGCTGAATAATAAAAAATGATCTGTGAATCTCAATACTACTACTATTATCTTTATGAATGACTCACCAACTGCGCTCCTCTAGATAGACTTCCTGTAAGCCCAAGGACCTTCTTCAGATAGTGATGATAAAATACAGATTAATGTTCTTACACAGCTTGCAAATTCTTACACAGTAAAAATCAGAATATATCATCCTGGTACAGTATATCACCCATGAACATCTTGTCAAAACCATAAATGACATGGTGTTTAAATGTTAGGACAGTGCCTATTGCATTTGATGCACATCTTAAACTTCTCCTCATAGACTATATTTTGTAGAACATATGCATTTAGATCATGTAGATCATATGGATTTATGTTCTTTGGCCAGCTTCTAGGCATGCAGTATGGATGGAGACTCTTGTATAGAAAGCAAGCACCAGCTTCTAATATTCCTCACACATGCTGATTTAACTTGACCCTTACATACCGATAAGTATCTGCCTGAATTTTGTCAGCTGCACATAGATCCACTTCTGCCTATGTCCTGGGCTTCTGTTAGAGTTAGTTCATTCTGCCAGAAGCTGTCAGAAGCTAAAAATTTATAAGGAAGGAGTAGAACTATACCAGGAAAAAAAAAAAAAAAAAAAGTGTTTAATTTATTGTGCTTAAAATATTAATCATTCAGCAGCTTTTTAACTAAAATATGGAAATTGTCATGTACAAAATGCCAACAGTCAGCAATTCTTTGTAAAAAAATCTATTATTTATTTTCACAAAGTGTTGAGTAATCTAGTTTACTCATTTAATCGCTCTGCAAATATCTGGCTAACTGAAGACTTTGATCTCTTTACATGTCAGCATACTGCTATTAGCATTTTAATTCTGTATAGAAAACAGGGATACTTGATATGTTAGTCAACCTCCTTCTTTGTCTTCCTGTCTTTCTTTCTGAGGATCTGACTCAGTTTACTCAAAAGCAATGTAAAATTTGTAATCCTCTCTGTGTATTACATATCTGACTGGTATCAAATTCAGCTTTCAGTGGAAGGCAAATATGAGTGACGACATCGTGGGTCTTTGAAAATTATCTAATACCAGTTTCTTCAGTTCTACATTTTAGCTACTGAGTTAATTTACTGTAAAATTAATTAACTTCATAAATTCCCCCCATGCAAGTGGAGGGACTTTATTTATTGGAAATTTCAGTCTAATTGGAAGAAACAAAAGTCGCCATCTACATCTACCTGTTACTGTCACTTTACGGGTTAAACAGTAATATCTACATCCTGGTTCAGGATGCATTGCAAGTCCCATGTTATGCAAATGTTTTTCAGATGAGTGGTGTTGCTTCCCCATACCAGAGAGATGTGAGTCTCATTTGCATCAGTAGCATACTAGGCCTTTGGCCCTGGCAGCTGGCAGCTAAACCCCGCTGTACCAGGCAGGAAAGCTGACATTACACTTCTGCTCTCCAGAAAAGGTCTTACTTTTATCCGTGACTTTGTATCTATAGGAAATTCACCCAGATGGGAAATAGTTCCAGTGATGTTTTCCTACCACATAAAACATTCTGCTGTCATTAGTGCTGCTTAGGGAAAGTCTGGCTTTCAAGCACAACCTCATCAAACATCGGTCAGGAGATGTGTCAGGTGCCTTGGCGCTAAAACGTGTACTGTAGGATCCAATGCTGGAAAATGTGCAAGCGTCTGCCTGAATCCTGCATACGGGATTCATTAAAAAGAAGCCTTCTCCCTCTGAGCACCTGATCGTCTTTGTTCTTGAAAGCTGTGACGTCTTTTAAGGAGTTTTATTATAAGGGGATCATGGACATATTTCTTTCAAGAAAAATAAAACCAGGAGGAAGTTATAATACCATACTAGCGACTTTAAATATGCATAGCACTGCTTTGTATGTAAGACAACCAGAAAGTATGGCATGATTACTTTTTGTGAGCATACTACCTGTTCTATCTCATTTCTGTTTTCTTGGTAAAACAATATACATAACTATAATGTACTGAATTAATCAGACTTTCTGAGAAAACAAATGGTTATTTTCTTTCACTTGCAATATTTATGTTGTTGTTGCCAGCGCTGTTGCTTGTCTCTTTTCTGGCTTTATGTGGTCTGTGTCTTGAAATAACAGTTCATTTTTCTTAAGTGAAGAAACAGGTTCTGAAACATCATCATTTGAGACTATCTCTAGAACACACTTTCAAGGCATCTGTCTTAAATTTTCAATGCTTTAGGCAATAATTTATAAAGTACCATCAGTCTGGCATTTGAAATAATCACATTTTTGTTATTTTATCTTGCAAATTGTACACTTCATAGCTGTCATTCAGTGAAAAATACCCTGAATTTCATATAAAACTAATCTTTCTGTCATCCCTTGTTCATTGTCACAGTGGAGATGGTGGCAGAAGATGAAAACTCTCACAAGAAATGATAACCTCTGTATATCAAAGTGATTGCGACTTGTTCTGCATTTTCAGATAAGTGTATGAACTATTGAAATGAAGAAATAAACAGCATATTGTTTTTAGAAATGTCTATCACTTGTGATGACAAACTATGGGAAGCCAGGACAGAATATAGGGATGCAGTTATAATTATAACTCTGCATCCTCTCTAAATTATGCATACAGTAAGAAATGTACATCTGAGTTAAGCACAGCAGGCAGGCAATATTAAGGTTTACTCTTTAAAGTCTGTGATACGTGAGATATGTAAAGAAATAAATTGATAAATATAAGTATGGATAGGCTTATCTCTAATAAAGATTTCATATTCTTGTAACAGACAACTCCCCAGAAGTTTGGCAGTTCAATATATCACATGAGCCTCCAACATACATTTTCACCTGTGCTCTCTCTTTATCGTTTGGGGATTTTATTAAAAGCCTAAAAAAAATTAAAAACAAAATTAAAAAAATCAAAAGAAAAATATAGGTAGTATTCAAAGGCTAATCCAGTTGCTGAGATTTTTCAGAAGAAAGCAGTAAGCCACTGAGGCATATTTGCAGCAGCAGCCTGTGGAATCTGTCTAGATATAGAATCATAGAATAGTTAGGGTTGCAAAGGACCTTAAGAGCACCTAGTTCCAACCCCACTGCCATAGGCAGGGACATCTCACAGTAAACCATACCAGGGCTTCATCCGATCTGGCCTTGAACACTACCAGGGATGGATCATCCATAACCTCCCTGGGCAACCTATTCCAGTGCCTCACCACCATCACAGGAAAGAATGTCTTCCTTATATCCAGTCTGAACTTCCCCTGTTTAAGTTTTAACCCGTTACCCCTTGTCCTGTCACTAATGAATGTCCTTCTCCCTAATGAAGAGTCCATCCCCAGCATCCCTATAGGCCCCCTTCAGATACTGGAAGGCTATGAGGTCTCCATGCAGCCTTCCCTTCTCCAGGCTGAACAGCCTCAACTTTCTCAGCCTATCTTCATACGGGAAGTGCTCCAGTCCCCTGATCACCCTCGTGGCCCTTCTCTGGACTTGTTCCAACAGTTCTGTGTCCTTTTTATGTTGAGGACACCAGAACTGCACACAATACTCCAGGTGAGGTCTCACGAGGAGAGTAGAGGGGCAGGATCACCTCCTTCGACCTGCTGGTCACGCTCCTTTTGATGCAGCCCAGGATACGGTTGGCTTTCTGGGCTGCGAGCGCACACTGTCAGCTCATGTTCATTTTCTCATCGACCAACACCCCCAGGTCCTTCTCTGCCTCAGAAGAAAGCAATCAGTCACCTCTCTGACCAGGAATGTTTGGTGGAGTTGTTTTACCTGCTTTAAACACTTTTCCTCTGTTATAACACAATTTTAGGCGAGAAAGTTACAATTTTACAGGTAAACTTTCTTTTTATTTTGGAAAATAATTTCTAATTGTCTTTCAGAGTAGGATATAATGAGCCAGAAAAGCTGCAGAGATTTTCTGAAATCCTAGCACCAAATTGGTCATGGACAAAAAAGTATGAGCTAATTCATTTCTGGAAAGTCAGGTGCTGTATTACAGGGTATGTTGCATCCTTTCATCCCAGCCTACAGATTGTGAATATATTTGTATCTGCATCTCTCTGCAGAAATTGGGTGAATTCCTTCACACTATCATAATATTTTCTCAAAGTTCAAAGAAATATCAATCTATATTTTTATTTGGCATCTCAACCAACATTAGCTCTCACGGCTCCTGTCGATTATTTTGTCATGTTTGCTCACTGCAGTTCTGTGGAGAATGTAAGATTAACACCCACCCTGGGGATGGCATGTACCCTCAACAGAGGTCTACACAGCCTCTTTGGAGCTGACACAGTTCGACAATGTGTTTCCAGCATTTGTGCTGCTTCCACTCGGGTTTTAGGTACTTTGGTTCTGTTACTATTCTTTTTTTTTTTTTTTGTCTTTCATGTCCATACACTTACGCATGCTGTGTTGTTCCACTTCTACTGAGATACAAGTCATTTGTGTAATTCAGACACAACCTTTGTTTGCCATTCAGGATATTGTGCTTCTTACTGTATTTCAAACATTGTTTTAGCTCTGGCGGACATGTCTGTTTTCTCTTCTTTTCCCTGCTTCTGTACCACTGAAAATTTTAAGTTCCTGAGAGCTAAGCACCTGCTGTCATAAAACCACGACAACAAGAAAAATGATTGCTCTCCATTAGTTCAGTGTTTTGACATGATGGAACATTTTACGGAGCTATCAACATTCATGAAATATACAAAGAATTCTACAGCGACCTTTTAGAGGCATATTTTAAAAATCTTAAGACTTTCACTGAAACAATTTCAATACAGTCCTGATTTTTAGTTAATTCCCTAATAAGAAAAATTAATGGACTCATTATTAAGGTTTCTAATTTCCTTTAAGTTATCATACCCAAAATATTTCTAGATTAAATATGTCTTTTACATCAGCTGGCTTGTTTTCACTGCACAGATGCAGCAGATTATTCCCACCAATTCTATATTGCAGTTGCCAAGATTTTACTGGTAAATTTAAGCCAAGTAAGAAGACAAAAGGAGATAGTACGACTCACATATATTCAGAAGTATAGAATGTTGATGACAGATAAGATCTGTTCCTTCTTGTATTTGCTGTATCCCATTGATCACAGTAATTTACTTTCCCATGAAACATAATGACTAGTGACAGATATACATTGCTCTCCTGTTACCTACTGCAATTTTAGGAGAAAGTCAGAAAGAAATTACTTCGTGCTGAGAAAAAGACCATTTCACAATTAGATTGTGCTATCTAACCTATGTGAATCCACGGCAAATGAAACATGCATGTAAAACATGAAATTATGTTTTCTGGATGGAAACAAATGTAGTACCACAAGTGCTAAAGATGCTATTAGATTAGATACCCCTGAAATTTAGAAAAGTAATACTTACATCTTTGGTCACTGAATTTTGCACTTAAAAATTTAACAAGAATATGTAGATCCATATATAATTTCTCAATCATATGACATGGCACATATTTGAAAGCATAGTGATGAGCTATTATATTTTTTAATTGATGATGTGATGGGAAAATATGCTGGATTGTTCATGCATCTTTTCATACCAAAATATTACAAAAGAATGTTGCAAGAAAGACATCTTTGTTTTAATGCATTGACCATACTATGGCTTCTCCTTTCACATTCTGCCTTTGAGTAGAAGCATAAATAACTAAGTTGTATTACAATACAATACATTTACAAGCTGGACGTGTTAGGAATTATTTCCTTTATTTATTTCCATGGTTAGTAATAAAACTTATCTATTCATTGGAAGAGAGCTAGTACTATTAGTCAATAACCCTGCTGTGGAAATTGCTATTTAGGCGTTTCTTGAAAAGCGAATTTTTGACAAAGTGGCTCATTACTCTTTCTATGGAACAGTTAAAATATTGTCTATAAATTCTGTTTAATTTCTGGTTCATTGACCGGATATATAGAGTCATTCATATCTCATTGTATCTATCCTGAAGTCACAAAACAACATTACGGACTTGTTTCTGACCTCAGTAAAACGAAGTTTTATTCCCTGATAGAGTTGCTTCAGCATACTTATGCATAAATGTCCAGTAATAGCAATTTTACAACTGTAATCTGCTCCTCCGTGATTGGAACTAAACCCTGAAGTTATACAGGAAAGACTTCTTATAATTTTAGATAGAAAAAAAAAATTACTGCACCTACAATAAAGTTTAGTTATTAAACTTCCAAGATCTCATCAACTGAATTACTGTGAAATCTGAGTGGAAATCTCATCAACTGAATTACTGTGAAATCTGAGTGGAAGGAAAATATTTGAGATAAATTTCTTGTTTAAGAAATATTGAATAATCACATTTTTAGATACTGTCTCACGTGCATAAGCCGTATCCTGCAGGCATTCATGAACATAATATTTCAGTTACTGTGCTTTTAGCATGCATCTTTTGGTCTTGCCATTGGCAATGTATTTTGACACTGTGTATTGCCCATCTGATTTATAAGTCACTGCATGGTTTCAGGTTATAGTGTGGACTACAAATAAGCAGAATCATCCAGTCCCTCTGGGTGGTTCTAAGTCTACTAAAGGACTCCTGTGAAATTCACTTGGCTTTGGATCAAATCTTTAGCATACAGTATATCTTTAGGGTTTCTGGAAGTGCTGTTTGATAGGACAGAATAAATTTTGCCCAAATATACTAAAGGTAATATGCACTAGATTTATATGTTGTGATATTGTGACAACTTCTCTATGAGAAGATACTGCCATTGACAAGGAATCTTACCCTGTCACCTGCCTGTAAGCTTTAGGCACCAACCCAAGCTTTGATTTGTATGCCTTTTAATATTTTTACAATGAACTGCTCACATTTGTGAAGTGAGGCAATGAAAGTTTGGAGAAATACAGTTGCAGGTCAATTCAAGACCTTCACCCATTCCTTCTTTATAAATTGAAAGGTCTGAGATATAAATCCTTTTAGGTACCAAGGTGTTTAACTTCAGTCAGTCCTAATGAGAATTAGCTATCCTGGCCTATATTCCTCTAGTGATTTCACTACCTGGTTATTTTTCCCTCAACAACATTGATTTAGTTAATCATCAGGTAAAAATGATCCTCTGTAGCCCTAGTTGCTGTATGCTTTCAAATAGCAGAGAAGACTAGGTGATTTAAGAGTACCCCATGTCTCAAAATGAGGCCAACATATCTAGCTTAGCAGTTCCGTAACACCATCTAATTCATAAAGCTTAATTTGCAAAGATTTCTTTATAAATGTGAGAGTTTTATACACCAGAGTTATTTGTGTGCATAAAGCATGTTAAGGATTACAATTAGCAATTAAAATATAATTTAAAAATTATAAACAGCACAGCTTTCAGTGACAGCCATTTATTCAAAAGCTAATAGTTTAAAAAAACTATAGTGTAAGTTAATGATAAATCATCTGATGCCTGATCTCAAATTTGTTACATTAAAGGTAAGACCTTATTTAACTTAAATGGTTTTCACATTATTGCCATGGGCCCTCAAAATATTCTTTCAAGGGAAGAGACTGAAAACGCATGTGAAAATGGATACTGAACATTTGCATTTTTGTATAGCCCTTTCTTACACTTTTTTCTTTTTTTTCTAATTGCATTGTTTGTAGACAGAACATACTGTATTATTATCATTGGCAAAATGTCAGGTTTTAAGTTGCTACCAGCTTCCGATTACATCTGCCCCAGGACTTTGTTTTTAAGTTTTTCATTTTAGCTTACCTAAATAAGTCTTGCTATTCAATTTACATTCTTTTGCATGTGCACTAAGAAAATATATGTCAAGTTTCAACCTGGAGAATCTTTGTGTGTGTTAGATAATATAATCCATAATGGAAATGTTGACAGTGGTTTAACTGTAGATTCATGAATGTGAATGCTATAAGATAAAGAGCAGAATAAGATAGAAACAGAGGTTGTTAAAACAAAAACAAAACAAAAAAAAAAAAACCCAGCGAGTTTTCTGTATAGAGCAATTAAATGATGACTATTTCATAGAAAGAGAAGTAAAATGCAGCAGCTGTATGAGTATTCAAAGGCACATAACAACAGACTTTGTAGGGATTTCTCTTCTTATTGCTGGCGGAATTTCCCCAATCTTCTCATAAAAATGGACCTTGTATTAAAATAAAGAACAGTGGAAGGAATTTTTCTGATGTTCATTCTTTTTTATGCTTCTGTTGCAAAATGATAGCAATTTTTTCCTTGCTTCATATTATATGATTCTCTGGTTCTTTATAGTAGTTTTATTTCTAAGAGGTTGCTTTTTATTATAATAGCTAAACCAAAGACAAAGACACAGTAAACTAAAAAATAAATAAAAGACTACTTGATCTAGTTAGGATCAATCATTGAAGAATATTTAATTTCATCATCTGAACTGTTTGTGTTCAATGACAATGCTGAAAAAGATGCATCAGTCTTGGTTAGAGACTGTAGAGTGCAGTCTCTAAATCAATAATCCCCCAAGCAGAGTTCAGGTAGGGTCACAATATTTACATCACCTAACCTAGAAGTGAGGACTTGCAGAGCTGATGCACAATCTATTGCACAAATGGGACTCAAAGTCACCTGAAGACACAGTCCTGGAAGCAGAACTCACAAATCAGGTTTCTAGAAAAAAATCTTTGGAACTGCTGCTTGTGCAAGAAAAAGTTTCCTGAGCCAAACACAGCAAAGTCAACATCTCATTCAGAAATAAAATGCATCGCTCTTCCATAGCTCTAGAGGGATACAAAAGAAGAATGCTCTTTTGATCACAGTTACGGGAGATAGATGTATATGCACCAGTCTATGCAAATACATAAACTGCATGTAACTACTCTATAGAAGTGATACCTGTAGACCAGTACTGTTCTGTTGTATTTTGCAGATTCTTAGTTCATTCTGTAATTGTTACTGTGTTCTTATGTATGTGATGAGTTATATTAATACCAGGAGACTCTTAGGCTTAATATATGTCATGTTCCAAGCAGAATGACATAGAAAATGCATAGAAGAATTTGCATTCCATTTTTACCTTGCTGTTAAACCCAAAAATGTGTAAATTCATCTCAGTAAATCTGTTCAGAATAACATTTTCTTTGGACTACTGTGAAACTGGAAGATATTAATATATGATATACTAATCGTTATGCACATATAAAATATGTTTATGTGTATGTGAAATGTGTTTTATAAAAAATTCCTATGCACTGCTTTTTCAAATGCATACATTTATGCTTATATTACTATATACAGATATTGCAGACAAAACATTTGAAACTTCTTTTTGTTTGTCTTGGATTGAAAGTGGAACTTTTCAAAGGTGTCTTAAAAGAAACTGTGCCAAAACATTGGTTTTTTAGATAAAACAGATTCTTTCTCTTTCTCTTTTAGAAAATCCATTCTAGACATGGAAGTTTGTGTTATTAAAACATTGATCTAATCAATCTATTTTCACAAAGAACCTTCAATTTGATGAGGTATTCGCTAACAAGATCGAATTAAGACTATGGTTGATTGTTCGGCTTTTGTTTGGTTTTTTATTCAGGTTTCCTTGACCTAGCTGCTCTGCTCTGCTTAAAATTTAGTATATATTAGTTTATAAGTATGGGTTTGCTGTGCTTGTGGCATAGTAAAAAAAAAAAAAGAATTTTCACACATTATATCACATGCACAGGCACACAATACTATGTTATACCAAAGCAATCATCATTTAATAACTCAGGCATTTAAATGCTGGGGGAAAAAAACTATGGTTTGAAATATTTTGAAAATATGTCAGTATGCAGTTTGCTGACTATGCTGGAGTTTAAATATTGACATTGTAACAGAAAGAGATTCAGTTTCAGATACTTCAATCTTCATTCATGTAATACACCTCAGCTTCTTTAAGGTATGTTGTAAAAATACAGCTCCTTTGAGGAAGGAGCTGTAAGGCTAATTCAGAAGAAATAACATCAAATAACCAACCGATTGTGAAGCCTCATTGACTTGATGAATGGCAAGTAGTTTATGGGACCAAAAAGTCTTAAAGAACACAGTTATAGCAACAAAGTGGAAAGTCCCTAACTTTTTTTTAAATTACTTTTGAGCTTAAAACTTTTGGAGGGGTTTATTAACATGACAGATATCTACATGATTTTCTCTCTCTCTTTGCATAATCATTTCTAAGACACACACACAATCATTTGACATGGGAATTAGAAGATGTGAAGATTGTAGATGGACATTTATTTTTTTGATTTTTGTGTTTAGAAGGCGATAGTACATATATCTACTAGGTTACTGCTTTCTAAATTTCCATTGATTTCTCTCCTGTTATTTCAAAGTCACCTTTATTGAGATAAGCATCTGCTACATTCCCCTGTCAGAGACAGGATACTAGGCTGAATAGACTTTCAGCTTAATCCAGTCTAGCTGTCATAAAGTCTTACAATCTGTAAGTTCCAGAAATGAAAAGGATCAAAATTATTAGTGGAGGTTCAAAAATATAGTACAATCATACAAAATAATTACCATCAGGACTCCTTCACTTTACAAACATATAAAATGTGCTTACTTTGAGGGTGAAAAGAGAGAAAAAAATCCTTTTGTTAGAAAAAATATTCACAAAGCTTTGAACAAATAAATTCACACACTGCAGAGTACACACACACACATGCATGCAGGCATGCACGTACATACACGCACATGTGCACACATACACACACACACATGCTTAGAGTTTACACTGCATTCTTCTGATGCCATGATTATTATTTTATTTGAACACCCACCTTTACTGCACATTCTAAACAAACAATAGACAACAGTGTAAGGACTTTTTTCCTTTAAAACTGCAACAAAACAAGTCTCAACATTTGCAAAACATTCCTTTATTATTATAAATAAATTATTTTGTATAAAAATTAGCATGCGTTGACCATTGCATTTATTTTAGCATAACCCAGAACTTAATTCAGTCAGCCGTCACAAGAAACAAACTCATCTTCTTTTACGAGTTGAACAATGTAGGACAGGAAAGGAAATTGTCACAATCACAAAAAAGTACTTACAAATATAACATCAGACATGATTTATTTCAACAGCAGTTTTTTTCATGAGCTAACATTTGTTTTCCTTTTGTGATTTGCTTCCTTTTGTGAGTGAACAGTTTAGAAGCTTGACACTTTGTTATAAAACTGGACTTTCCTTCCCCTGTCTCTGTTTGCCTTTTGCCTCTTGTTTAATCCTTGGCCTTTAGGAGACTGACTATTGATTTCAATGTAGTCTACTGATATTTCCAAGACTGAATTCTGGTGGTGGTGAAGTCTATGTTTGCAAGATCCGATCCTGCATGTCTTCCAGTGAATTTCATCCCTGCTCAGTTTGCCTGATTGCTGTAACTGACATAAGTGGTCTTGGTAGAAGAGGCTGTAAATAAAAAAAACCATAAAACAAAACAAAAACAAAAAACAAAACAAAACAAAACAAAACAAAAAACACAAAAAAACAAAACAACAACAAAGTTCAGGATTTGTAGAATCAAAAGAGGAGGAAAAAAATCCACCCATATTTAGCATTTGAACTCAGGCAGCATCCCACTACATTTCCGAATAATACAGCCCATGTTCACGGAATAAAGTAAGAAAATTCAAGCATGTATGTAAGTCGTGAGTAAATTGGATCTCAGGTTCTGTGTTCTTGATAACTTATCTTGTTTATGGCTGGGGGAAGCAGAGGTCAATAGAGAGGAACAATGACGAGTGGTTTTAGCATACCCATAACAGAATTTCAGCGTACTATTTGTCTGGCATTATTTTGGCTGATTTCTCTATAGATATTTTTCAATTTAAAGCTTGGGTTTTTCTGTTTCTCCTGCTGGTCAAAGAAAGTTTTGCAGCTAGTGGAGCATTGTCCATCCGGAAGGAGGCTTATGCTCTTTGAAAGGAGCAAAGCCTAACAAGGAAACACTTCTCTAACTTAGCAAAAAATTGATAGCTAGTGCTACAGCACATATTCTTTGCAGATCATTCAGACACAAAGCATAAGTGGACCAGAAGAAATGCTTATGAAAGCCTGGGCTGTATTTTAGAGCTGCCATGCCCTTATGGTCTCATTCTGATGATCAGCTGATCACATTTTCCTTTGAACAAAGCCGATACCCCTGTTTAGAACAAGGCAATATGTTGAGAAAGTTAAACACCTTTACTATTGTAAGTGACTAACCATGAATCTTACATGAAATTTTGTGTCAGCTTCTAGCCCTTATATCTTATCCCTTTGCTGTACAAAATATGGTCCAGGTCTCCACTGTTGTATTAATGCAGTGGCAAGAAGAGGGAAGTGGTGACATTAGGTTTCACAGGCAACTCTAATTTTAAACCAGTTGGGTACATGGAAAATCAGACTGCTGGGGACTGAGTCACATTTTTGTCTCTATAATAAGGTCTATGTCACACTGCATAACGAGGAATTTGGCTTCCCAACTATACTTTATAGCCTGTCTGCTACAGACATGTTCTGCTTATGGCAGTTTAGACTGCAGCTGGCAGGACGAAAAAAAATGTGATGGCACAAAAGTTATCTGGTCTATAGATTCAAAGATCTTAATTCTACTCCCTACCTTCTTTCCTTCCTTTAATTTCCTTTTTCTATATAGAATCTGGTGGGAACAGCTGAGACAGATAGGCAGGAAAAGGATTCTTCATGCTAACTCCTAAATTCAGCCCAACAATCCAATGATTTGAGAGGAACAGACTACAGAAATCAAGAAATGACAGTTTCTCTCTCCTACACCAAAGACTAAACTAAACAAAAGATTGCTAAAATTGCTGAAAATAATACTAGGTAGTATAGAGAAGTTTGTTGCTTGGTTTCTCTAAATGTTTTCTTTGTGTTACTGAGCAATTTGATTCTAATATTGCATTTGACATTTTGTAAGATACAACGTGGCCAGACCATTACAATTTACATATCACTATAATATTTATTACTGAGGAATGTATATATTAAAATGAATAATCAAAAGGAAGCTGCAAAATGTAATATTTTTTACGTCCACTTGCACAGGTATTGCCAGTACTCTGTGTCTGGAAGAGCTGATTCATGAAAAGATTGCTTTTGGCACATTAAGTCTTTCACATTATCTATTATAGTATTGAAGTACCAACATGAAACAGCCTTATTTGCATGTACTGGGACACTTGAGGCAAATATAGCCTCATTTACATCTTTCAGATCTTTCTGATGGGATGTACTGCTCCCATCTGAACTCTCCCATGCTCCCACAGCTGGATTTCTGAGAGGATTCTATTTTTCCTTTGGCCAGCTACGTTCCTTCTGAAAATAATGCAGGACTGCTGAAATGGCACCATGCTCCTTAGAGCATAAAAGGATTTAGTTCCCAGCTAAGAAATAACAAATAAATGCACATCTGCAAACAGAAGGAGCAAAGCTTATTTTTCCCCCTTGCTCAGAAAATCAGCTCAGATACATGATCAGGTTAAGCTTGCTTAACACATTACCCTGTATCAGCTGAGTTCTGTGATAACTTTGCATGTGTATGTTTTTAGCCCATAGAGTTGTAACATGTCAGATTTGTCACAATTCAGTAAGATGCATTATGTGAGGACATTTGAAAGAAGCTCAGAATACAAAAATAAGTAGTTATTACATCTCAGCTGGTTCAGAGTAACTTGTTAATGTGCTGTAACGTCATAGTATATCTGAGACTTAATAGTTTTGACAGAATTAATTTAGGATTGGTCAAGAAACAAAAATTATCCTATTGAGGTCTGAGTGTTGTTACTCTAAAAAATGACAGCACAGGAAGTTAGAGTAGATAGTTTGAAATGTATTAAACCTAATCTTATCTCCAAACAATGTTTTTTGACTTCTTAAATATGCAAGTGTATTTATAGTTCACTGTAATAAGCCTACAATTCCTGTTTGGGAATCTGAAAGCTTCAGCAGCTGATGTCCTGCTCTTTAAGACTGTTAGCATTTCATACTAATAACATGAACCACATTTGGCAAGCATAGATGACCAGAAAAAGTAACAGACTTGGCTCATAATATTTCTGGGAATGAACACTCTCTTCTAGACCCAGTTACTACATGGCTTTTGGAATGAGACAAAAAGGAAAAGAGTAAAATAAAAGAGTATCTAAAGCAATTTAGAATGATTATTGTGGTCTGACCTATACGCATTTGAAGCATTTGTCATTGTTATGTCTTCTGTAATTGCATCTGGATTTTTTTTTTCATCCTGTTTCTCACATATGATTTGTTTTCCACTGAATATGAATGTATTTCCATGAAAAAAAAAATAAAAACAAAACCAAAAACATGACTATATTCATGTGGGGGACAACATGGAATAAAGTCTGTTACATGGTACAGGACTAATTAAGACATAGCTGAGTTGTCTCTGGATGGGAAACAAAAGGAATTACCTTGATGAGCTGTCTCATCTGTTACCTAGTTATAAGCATTATTATCACTACCAGCATTTATGCTTGGAAAATGGTGGGAAACACTTAATACTCACTTCTGGTATACTAGGAATAATCTGATTTTTGCAATCATTATTCATTCATATACTTCATATACTATCACTGAAAAGAAAGATCAGCCCCACATAGATTCAGCACAATAAGAAATTTTGTAATGTTGAGAGGCTGTTGCTACTAACCTAGTAAAAAGGACTTATGTGGCATTGTGCACTGATAATTCACATGAACCTCCAAAAGTTTTGACAATAACTATTTTGGCAGAAAAGAGGTAATCTGATTGAATCCAAATGATACAGAACAATTGTGGGGAAGAGAGAAACCCATCTTGAGGCCAAAAGCTCAATCATATAGGGATAGCTCTCTGGAGTGCAAATGACTTGACTCTGATTTTTACCTATGACTCATTATGATGTCTGTATCAAAGCCTAGTCAGGATATACTCCTAGTGAGCTCAGAATTATATAGATGTGCTACTGTTAAAATAAGGTTTAGAGAACAGTAAATAAGCATTACCGTGCATACATCACACTACTAGAGAAGCAGACTTGCTCCCAATAGCAGCTGTTTCCATGAATTATTTATAATCATACTTTAAGGAATACCAGACACAGCATTTTTTAATTAGGTATAGCAGATAAACATCAGATCCCCAAGACTTTCTTATTAACACTCTTTCTCACACTACTGTGGAATCCCTCCTTTGAACTTTCCTCATAAATTATAATTTAGCAAACTCAGCAAAATCCACCTCTCCTTCCTTCTGAATTTTCTTTTGAAATAAATCTTCTTTCTGAAGATTTGACAAATTATTTGGTTATTAATACTTGCACACTATTGTTTGATCCGCAATAATTTATTGTTTGATCCACAATAATTTCATTGCCTTTATTTTTTAGTTTTCCTTTGCCATGTGTCATAATCTGAAGCTGTATAAGCCCATAGCTCAGTGTATCAGATTTACATATTTTGAAAGATTTTTCAAGTGAATTGGTTTGTACTCAGTATCCTCCATTCATAAGCAACTATAATATGGCAAACTTACGGACTATTTTTATAAAGTCTTCAATCAGGCAAACTCTGATTGAATTCAGCAGGGTGCTACATTTTCTTGAAATAAGTACAATATTTTTCTGCAAACTTGGTACTGATTTGTCTCAATGTGCTTAAGCAAAATGGTACTATTCAATCTCCTGTCAACAGCAACAAAAAGAGATAAAAATTTACCACCACCACCACACCCCCATATGTAGTAAAATGACTGAGAAAATAGTCTTTAACTGTAACAGCTGCTGTCCATTCCCATGTGACCTCTAACTCTTAAATAGAAACTTTTACTACTCCAATATTGGAGTAGCAATGATTTCTCTGTTATTACTAAGCTCTGGGGGCAAAGTTACTGGCTGTACTCATATTGATTACTAATGTGAAGTCCAGTTTATAAGACTATATGTCATGTAGTGAAATGGAAGCTATAACCTCTTCTATACCAGAGCAATTTAGAGATGTGGCAATATACAAGAAGTTTTCCGAGATAGGAAAGAACTTTTTTCCATTGTTAACCCATGACATATCAGAACATGTAATGATTAAGCTGTATATGAATTATCACAATTTTCTACCAAGATGAGTAAGGCTACAACAAAAACCTGGATGGGGAGCATTATTCTGGGAAGTGTTAGTACTCACGAGTTGTGATAAATTAACAAGTCAACAAATATAAGGTGGAACTGTAAAAAGCATCATTTTCACCTCCATATCTGACTGCAAAATAAAACCAATGTTAGCTGTTTTCATTATACTTTTTTTCAAAAGCCTTCGAGTTTTGAATATACAGTGATGACCATAAATACAACTTGTGAACTGTGAGGATATACTAAAACTGGCACAGCAATGCACAACACATCAAATTAGCACTAGCTAAACCAGACAATTTTAAAAATATGTGGCTTTCCAAAATCAGCTTGTGCTTTTTTGATTTCCCTTTTTACTAGCCTCCTGTGAAAAATAATTTGTTTGAAACAACTCCAGGCATTCCTGCATTCATCAGTACATGAATTCTGACACATTTCTGGACTCATGCAGAACAAGCAACAAAAAGAATAAAGTGTATTATTTAAAGGAAGTGCATTCTTGTTAACGTACATCTATTATGATGTGCTGCCACTCTTGACCATGGGAAAGCCTACAGATGACTTACTGTTGGTTTCAAGACTTTCGCACAGTTCAGTTTTGACCTCGCCATTTGGTCTGTCATTTCCTTTTTGGGTCAGTTTGCTTTGCATTGTGGCAGCTGTCACTACAGCCTTGAAGCTCCGTTTCCGTTTTTGCACATTCTGCTCTGGATGAAAAATGATAATATAAACCTTGGGCATATAGAGCATGCCCAGAGACACAGAAGCACTTAAACTCATGGAGACAGTAAGTGTTGTTGTCTGGATGTACATCTGGGGAAGGAAAGAAACAACAACATAAAAATCATTGTTACATTGATTTAACATAAGAAGAAAACCAAAGCAATTAACAAAAAAAATACTAGGTAGAAAGGGAATCAATAGCACTCTTCCTTTTCTGTACATACATCAGAAAGACCCTTGATTCAGGTTGCCTTTAATTATAGACAAGTAAGGCTGCTTCATGTTAGTTAACAGCAGATGGTAGAAACATAATATTTATTAAATTTCATTGTCATAAAAGTAATTGAAACGCAGTAGCAACCACATTTTCAGAAAAGGAACCAATATGTCTGTACAGGAAAAGAGAAGCGACAGTAGAATTAGTCTTGTGTTATCTACTTTAATACACAGAAGCCCCTACAACTATATGCCACATGGTGATGCAGTAGTGTGTGCAACATGGCTGAACTGGCAGCAGGCATAATGCAGAATCTAATGAAATCTTTGATATACTCCTTGAGTTTCAAGGTTAGGGAAAAAAAAAAATTAGTTTCTTCACAATGAAGCTTAAATATTCTTGAGTTTTGGGTGTGTACATCGTTGTTTTAACATTTCCACCTTGCTGTTGAATTCTAGTCACAATGCTCTTTTGCCACATAGTAAACATATTAACATGTCACAGTCCTAAGAAATCAGAAAATCAGGGAACCAAGAAATCAGGTCACAACCTCAGTCTCCTATAAATACAAAGGAAAAAATCTGATGTTTCTGAGTGAGCCTGTCTATTCTTTGTGATCACCTAAAAAAGAAAGTTGCTCTGGTCTTCCATAGGGCCATAAAAGAAAATTACAATGACCACTCCATAAGAACAGCAGAGAAATTTCTGTTTGAAGAAGTATTCAGATACTGTATGAGAAATACTAACTGTAGTTCTGCTCAACATTTATTTTTCTTAGGAAATTACATTTTATTAAATATTTTATAATGCATCAATTTTACATTACAGTTCTGTGTGTTTTCTTTAAATAGGAAATCTCAGTAATCATCGTTATACTGAAAAAAGATACTAAAGTGAAACCTGCTCATTGCCTTTGCAGAGTATTCACTGACACTGTCATCAGCCATGATTTCAAACACAGGCCAGTAGTGTCACATTAACCTGGAGATAAAGCATAAGTCTGCCTGCAATGTCAGCTTCAGATCATCTGTTTCATTAAGTGCCTTTGGGTAACTTGGCCCTTGGCAGAAAAGTGGAGATATAATAAAGTGATGTGCAGTCACTGTTAAGGTTGGACATTTTTTAGTGTCTTTCAATTTACATAATTTTTCCATTAGATGCTTTCTCCTTAGAGATTACAAATAAACTGTGCTCTCACTTAAAGCAATGTTAGGTGAGAAATGTGACACATGCATTTTGGAAACATGGACTCTCAATCTGAAACACCTTGCAAAGTATCTGTATAATTGTACAGAAAACTGCAGATATTACCATAAAATGAGGGATACCACAAAATGCTCTTTAAGAAAAGATTGACAGTGCTTCAATTTTTTTAATAAGCTAAACCTGCTTTCAGGGACAACACCAGACTGAAAAGACAATCAGGACTGTCTTCCTATTGTGCTGAGGAAAGTACTAGGAGCAACACCTTCTTTCATTTCAATAATACATCAAGATAGTACATCAGGAAATATACACAATACAGCCTTTTCTCACACCAGTGAAATAATTCAGCTCCTTTCAATCTCCAAAATGACAGCAGTGTGCATGAAAGCAGAGCATGACCTACATTGTGCGTGAACACTTGTAATGCGAACCTCACACAGGTACCTTAATAGGAAGGTGTTTTCAGACTTCTGTGAAAGGACCTCTGTGTAGATTCAAATTCATATGCAAACATCATCAACAACATATCCATTTCTCTCTGAACCACATAGGCTGATCTCCAATTAAACTGGCACAGCAATATCTTGTGGGTTAAGTGTCAGATTAAGTGGTATCCAAACGCAAAAGAATTTGGTTCCTAAAGAGGCATATTTTTCCTAATGGGATTTTCAAAACAGAAATCAATGCAAGTAATACCTTTAACAAACCGGGTTGCATATGAAAAATTCCATTAAAAATAAAATATCCTTTCTTTTGAAGACTTATCATTTTTTAAAATCAAACTCATGCTAGTTAAGTGGCTAGCTAAGCCCTATACATAGGATCTGCAACAATGCCTGGCATTTAAATGTGTATTTTTAAATTCCTTATCAAATACACAATCTGTAAGGTTCCTTTTTCACTCACCGTTCAGTGTAAGGGTTAGACAATAAAAAAATAAGGTAAAGAACCCCAGGATGTTATAGTGTAAAATGCATACATTCATGAAATAGTACTAGTCATATTACCAACAAATGCACACATTATAGTAGATGTCAGTGACCTTTCTTGAGATAAAAAGTCCCACAGTGCCATGCTCTTAACAAATGCTAAAGAGAAATGTCTGCCTGAAGGTTTACATTCAAGTAAGCTTCATAAGTGAGTTGACTCTAAATTTGATCATATGTTCACTGAAATAGTAAGAGTCCATAGATTTCAATGAACTTAGTGCAGGTATTTTGCCTGGGCTATATCATTGTATCTAATGCATTTTTTGTGGATTTAACTGAAATGATCAGCACACAAATAGTTTCACATTGCAGATTATGGTTCATATGTAGTGGGATTTATTTCTAACTGTTGTTGTGGTTTTGAACCAGCCCCTATAATTACTGAAACACGAAAACTGGAGTGGGTTGGAAAATTTCTGATAGAACAGTTTTCAGATAGTGAAATATAGTATTTAAAGAGCTTTGGCCTCATGGATCCTCTTTTGTACGGATCACCCTTACTACTTGCTCTTTAATTAGGATAATGAGAAAGAAGGACTTCAAGAAACTTGCTAGACTTTAAAGGAAGGCTTTGAACATATATATACACACATTGTGTGTGTTGTGTACATCAGTCTGTCTCTATACACTAATGCAATGGCATACTCAGCTGTAGAATAGCTGTCAATGACAGTCTGGGTCTGATTCCTTTTTCTGTTAGAATTATAGAATATTTGGGGTTGGAAGAGACTTTTAAAGCTCATTTAGTCCAACCCCCCCTGCAGTGAGCAGGGACATCTTCAACTAGACCAGGTTGCCCAGAGCCCCATCCAGCCTGATCTTGAATGTTTCTAGAAATGGGGCATCTATCAACTCTCTGGGCAACCTGCTCCAGTGTTTCACCACCCTCATCATAAAAGACTTCTTCCTTATATCTAGTCTGAACTAATTTTTCCCATCTTTGGAATTCCCCTTCTTGCAGCCTGATGGAGCACAAGTCTAGCAAATAGGATGCTGCACACTTGGTTTGACGTTTGTCTGACTGTTACCTTGTTTTATACTAGAGGAGAGGACAAAGATGTTTTATGGCTGTGCATTCTGGGTACTTTTATTACACTGGGAACACAACTTCCTGTAACTTTTACAGAATTAGCTGCTCTAAAAATCAAGGAGCAACAAAAGTAGTTCAGTTTAATAAGATATGAGGTCTGAATAATTTTTCATGTGTCTCACAGCAGTAGCTCACTCTAAGTTGCAGGAGAATAAAGGTCCCTTTCTCACAATGATTCATAGTTACACAGAAATGAATTTCAGCACTCTTCATACTAAAATCCCTTCTGAACTACAAACTTTTTGTCCAGTAATGCCTTCCACAGATGCAACAAAGACTACTATATCTGTTCTCCTTGTTCTTGACAGTCAGAAGATATGACAGGAAACTAAAATCATGGTTAACACAAGAAAGAAAGATATCTTCATAATATGGGAAAAACTTGAGGCCTAAATATCTTCGTCTCTCCATCTCCCACTCAAACCCCACATTAGAACTGATACAGAACTTCTTTCTCTACTTTCTACCATTGGTTCTAGGATTACGTATCTTTTTTTTTTTTTACTTTGAAAGTTGAAATATAAAATAGGAAATATTGGGGCACCAAAAAAAAAAAAAAAGGATATTTTAGAAAAACAGAGATACTCTGATCACTTCTTCAGTTTGGAAATACCTGAAACTGAATTGCCTCCTTGGCAGCCTGAAAAGCATCAAAGCAGGTGTGCACACCAAATTGTCCCAGTGCAGGTAGCTGAATGACTACCTCTCAGCTAGGCTTCACTGCTCAGAATTAAAATAGCCCTCAGGTCCCCAGTACAGTTCCATCAGTTTTGTGCTTGCAGAGGCAATGTCATGCACACAGCATGCATTGAGTTCATCACAAAGCAACCACTTTCAGTAGAGAGAAAAAAAAACCAAACAGTGTTAATGTCATAACTTTTGTCCAGATTACTTCCTTGGTTTAAGTCCTCCCCTGCTTTCATACCGAAGATTATATTCAGGCTCTCCACAGAACTGCTGGTTTCCTCATTCTATTCATTTTTCTTTTCTACTCAGATTTAATAGGTCAAAAGGAGGGTATCTCCCACCCATCCTGTTCCCTAATCTGGTTTTAGGAGCATGTCCTGGATAGGTATTTCTTGAGTTAATTGAATCTAAGTTTTCCATTTTGGTGCAGGTTCTCTAACCAATAGTAGTTGTAACATGGAAGATTAACAAGTCCAGCAGATAGTGAAGTGCTAAACCACAGAGGGAAGTCTTGATACATCTCAGGCTTTTGGGGTGCCTAGTGTAGATCCGACTCAGCTACTTTAATTCCAAAGAGAAGTGGATATTTAAAGGCATGTAGTTGGTCTAATGTCTCTCATTGGCTAATTCTATACATTTTGCCCTTTAGAAGTGTCTTTCTCTGCAGGCTAAAGAAACAGCCTTGATATAAAAAACTGGAGTCTGAACCATCTTGCTGAGAGAGATATACACAGATAGCCACTCTTGAACATGTCACACACTGCCAGTAAAAGAGCAGAAGATTAAATTATGAATTAATTTTAACCTTATCCTTGTTCCAAATACTTTATGTATCTTACATGAATCTTCCCAGCTCCTTCAGTCAATTTCATTTTTTAAGGCCAGAACTGCATCAAGTTTTGTTTCCCACAAGATTTTTTTTTGCTCTTATTCTCTCCATCCACTCTTGCCTTCATTCCCATCTGTTGGAAGCCTTTACTGGATCATTTATAGCCAGAAGATAAATGATATATCATAAAATAAAGACATTCATGTACAGGCATCCCACAGATTGGGAAAGGCAGCAAAATCATAGAATCATAGGATGGTTAGGGTTGGAAAGGACCTTAAGATCACCTAGTTCCAGCCCCCCTGCCATAGGCAGGGACGCTTCACACCAGACCATATCGCCCAAGGCTTTGTCCAGCCTGGCCTTGAACACTGCCAGGGATGGAGCATTTACCACTTCTTTGGTCAACCCATTCCAGGGCCTCACCACCCTCACAGCAAAGAACTTATATCTAATCTAAACTTCCCCTGTTTAAGTTTTAACCCATTACCCTTTGTCCTATCACTCCAGTCTCTGATGAAGAGTCCCTCCCCAGCATCTCTACAGGCCCCCCTTCAGATGCTGGAAGGCTGCTATGAGGTCCCCACGCAGCCTTCTCTTCTCCAGGCTGAACAGCCCCAACTTCCTCAGCCTGTCTTCATACGGGAGGTGCTCCAGTCCCCTGATCACCCTCGTGGCCCTCCTCTGGACTTGTTCCAACAGTTCTGTGTCCTTTTTATGTTGAGGACACCAGAACTGCACACAATACTCCAAGTGAGGTCTCACGAGAGCAGAGGAGAGGGGCAGGATCACCTCCTTCGACTTGCTGGTCACACTCCTTTTGCTGCAGCCCTCTCCGTTTCTGGTGGAGAGAGCGCAAGTCTTCTTACTCTCAAACACCCACTGAAAACATCCATAGCCATCCTCCCAGTGCTGCAGAATCTAGAAGGCTTAAAAAAAGGCAGTCCTTTTCTTCTTTGAATGTCACACACACTCCATGTCCTACAATTGCCTTTTCATGGATTTCTGCCTGATAAAGAGTTGACTGGATGACAACACATTTCACAGTTGTGTTCACTGTGGCTGTGAAAAAAGCACCATGCAACGGATTCCACACTAAAAATCATCATGGAAAAGACTGGTTGCAGGCAAATGTATTTGAAACCAGGAGAGTATGAACAGGGAGGTAACAATGCTGGCAAGGTACCAATAACTAACATAAAGATCCATGTTTCTCTTCAGAACTGTCTCCCCCATAAGTTAGTGCCTAGAGATTTTTATTGCTTTCAGTGCACAATATACTCTTCTATCTAGACCTGTAGGAAGAAAATTCATCTTTCACTGGTAGAAAAAGACTACGGGCGCAAGTCAGTCCTTATTTTGCTCATATAGCAAGATAACATGTTAGGTATAAGATAAACTTTGTTTCTTCTAACATTTGCTCAGGTAGAAAACATGGGAAACTACTTAACAAATATATTTTTTAACCTTTTAAAAGCATTCTTTACCAAACTATCAACTAAAATGAAGCTTTGAGAGAAAGTCAAAGCCTTCTCACAAACATGAAAGTACAATATGTGTTATGTTATTATTTAAAGCAGTAAATATAGTCTGTAATTCTGTGCATTGCAGAGAAAATTGAGAAAACAAATCCTCTTTATTTTTATCTGCACTTTTTCAGTTGCTTTCAAAAACTTTAAGAGAAAGGAAAGATATAATAACTGATTTCAAGTTAAATGTGTGCCAGTTTTAGAAAGTATGAACTATCATTAATGCCTGGATGCAAAAAGAGCATTAAAAGCTTGTAGCCTTGGTGGAATGTGTATGTACGTGCGCTTCAGAAAATGAATTAGGGTAACTATATCGCTGTTCAGCTATTCCACTTAAGTGTAATTTTGAACTTTCCTACAATGTTTATAAGAATTCCCCTTCTACGCATAAATTATTCTATGTGAAGAAAGGAATGGCTTTACTAGGTCTTCTTTTTAGCATTGTATTTATTCTTCTAAGGTAAGTAGATACAGAAAACTTTTCAGTTGTCAACTGCTAATTGGAAATAACACTGCTTAGTTTTCCCTGCAGTGTTGTTTCACCACATGCCTAAAACTCACCTTAGTTCCAGTGAATTCTCAGTATCTGATTTTACCACAGAGGTACAGGAGGACAGCTGTATCCCAAACAAAGAAAACTGAAACTCAGATAATGTGAATTTGAAGATATTCACTTCACAAAGCTTTTCTAATCTGTCCTATCATTTGGGAACCTCTTCTTGGACCTGTAATGGTTGTCCAATTGTGTGTATTTCTTCATCTCACTTCCTAACAAGACATGATTCCTTTATCACATACAGGGTATGAGTATACCATTGAATGTATCAGATAAAAAAAGGAATAGTCGATCTCTAGGTCTGGGGAAAAACTAATATAAATATAATACGCTATCTCTTTGTCTATATAGTAAACAATGAAACAATGCTATGGTATCGGCCTGAGCACTCTGCCTTTACTGCCTGCACTGTTAAGCTGTTAGAGCAGTCCTGGTGTCAGTATGCCTGGGTCTGGACTAACTCACACTCTCCCAAACCATTCGCAGGAGTCTGCTCACATTTTGGGATGATTCCTACTATGTAATGTTAATATACCCACACTGCTCTTGCTGAAAGATTAAGATATTTTAATATTATAAACCAAGCAAGACTGTGAATATTCTTGACATTGTACAGTTAATATTTTAGATAAAGCATGACCACGGCACGAACTGAGAAGACCTGCAGAGGACTTTTGGATTCCATTGGATGAAAAATTGGATATGAGCCAGCAATGTGCATTCATATTCCAGAAAGCCTATAATACCATGAAATGCACAAAAAGAAGCATTTCCAGCAGGTCAAGGGAGGTGATTCTCCTTATATTCTGCTCTGGTGGGACCCCACCTGGAGTACTGCTTCCAGCTCTGGAGCCACCAACACAAAAAGAACATGGACCAGTTGGAGTGAGTCCAGAGGAAGGCCACAAAAATTATCTCAGGGCGGGATCACCTCTCCTACAAAGAAAGGCTGAGAAAGGTGGGTATGTTCAGCCTGGAGAAGAGAAACCTCTGGCGAGGCCTTATAGTAGCCTTTCAATGTATAAAGGGGGCTTATAAGAGAGACAGAGGGAGACTTTTTACAAGGGCCTGTTGTGACAGGTCAAGGGGCAAGAGTTTTAAACCGAAAGAGGGTAAATTTAGATTGGATATAAGAAAGAGTTTTACAATGAGGGTGGTGAAACACTGGAACACGTTGCCCAGAGAACCTGTGAAGGCTGTCTTCCTGGGCAAGCCCAGGTGCGATGTGGACTTGCGCAATTTCGTCTAGTGAAAGATGTCCCTGCCCATGACATCTCCCTTTCAACCCAAACCATTCTATGATTCCATGATTCATAGCAACATAGTACTTTCTTAACATTATAGGCATCAATGAAAACTCCAATTTCCGTGGGCAAATGTCATCTCTAACCATAAAATTGGCTTTTTTGCCTGTTTTAATTCCTTGGGTTTGTTCTTTCCTCTTCCTTCTCTTCCTTTTTTTTTTTTTGTTTGGGTTTTTTTTTGTTGTTGTTGTTGTTGTTTCACTATACAGATTTCAGATGCTTTAGCTCTTCTGTAATTGCTTCATTTGAAAAATTTTCTGTTAATGTATAACCTCTGTATACTTACTCAGTGGTTTTACAGATAAAATCATAGGACAAGTAGATTGGCATCAGAAATTATGCTGGTTTATACCAAAAGATGGAGAAGTTTATGCTGAAAGAAGTGATACAATATTAAATATTCTGTTAATTGGAAATTAGCAACTTTCTTAAAGAGTAATAAATGTTCAGCTTTAAGTCATCTGCAACACATTACAATATTTTATTAAGAATAGTAAAAAACTAAAGTCTGCTTCTTTACTGTGGTACGTCCTCAGGACATATGTCTCACGGAAAATGCTAAGCCCTGCCTTGCAGACATTCAAAATAATTTAAAATATCAGTAGGCAATCTGATTCTTTTTTCTTCTCATAAGTCAGGTTAGATATCTCACTATCATGCAGCTTTCATATACCACAGTACACAATTTATTGCAGTATTATGGTTTTTAAAGGGCCATGTGATCCATTCATCACATCGATGTTTCTATAGATAGAGCCACAGTAGGCAATCATTGACCAAAGGCCAATCTCTGTGTTTGCTATAATTTGTATGTCAGTCCTGATGCTCAGAAGTAATGAACTCCAAAAGCTTAAGTAGAAAGTAGGTACAATTTGTAAAATTAAGCAGAGAAATCTCCAAATACCAGTAAAAAAAAATGTCAGTGTTAAAAAACTGTATAGGAAAAAGTCTGTGCTGCATGGAAAACCAGAAGAAGGAGATTATTTAAAAGTCCTTATGCTACAAATTAATTGAAACTTCAATATAATGCAGAAGGAGGATTTTTATGGTATATTGTGTTACACTTCAGATGTTCTTATGGGCAAAATGCCAAACACAGGATATTGTTAGTCTAATTAAAATCTTAACAGCCTAATCAAAACTATAGCAAATATTATGATTAATCCAGTTACAATGACACTAGCTTTTATTGTTCACATTATTTAATTATTAAAGGAAAATATCATTAATGTAGCTAAAGCTCTTATACATGAACTTCTGAGTATTAACCACTCTTCTCCATTGAAACACACACTGTCCATGTTCCTAAGGACAACAGATTCAGCACTCTGCAAGAACAACAGAGGGAAGCGGTGGTTATGTTGAACAGGAAGCATCTCAAGTCCTTCACCAGCAGAAGCTGCATGATGTTGATGGCAAATGTTCCCTCCTCTTTAGCTTTGTATCCAGGTGAGCTTACTTTTACACATTTTCTAACACTGTGTGCTTATTTGCTCTTTTTAAAAATTGAGCTCCCATCTACAATCAGTCTATCTCCATCCATTAACTGTCCTGACTTCTGGACAATTGTTGTCACAGCTAACACAAACTCAGGACACAAGACAAAATATACCCCCAAAGCCCACACTGACAGGTCAACACAAAAAAAAAAATTAAAAAATTATTGGCCAACAGCTGGGTATTCTGTAACAATGGGGAATTTCAACCTTATATCCAATTTTATTTAATAAAAAAAATATTTTTATTATAAAATTTCCAAAGGTTTTTTACCAGAGTTGTAGTTCAGTCTTCGAATCACTTTCACACTTCTTTCAAATACTTAGAAAATTAGAATTCTCTTTGGTCAAATGCACTGTGATTTGCACAACTTAGATTGATTCATCTAGGTAAGATGCAGCATAATTTAGAGAATATTTTAATTTTTGAACTTTTATATTTTTTAGCAACATTTATTTTATATAAGTTGTTTATTATTAATTCAGTCTTCAGGTTTCTACCTTGAATGCAGATTATATTCACCCTAAGGTTAAACGAACTAGCAAATGTGGCAGGTGGACAGCTATACAAAATAAATTCCTGTAGATTGGCATATGGGAGCTGACATTTTGGAACACTTAAAACTCAAGGAGCCAGTTGGCAACCCCAAAATTGTCACTTCCATATGCATAAGTGTCTAGTGATACAGAAAGGAATGAAAGCAAGCTGCCTTATAGAGAACTAAGGAAAGAAAGTTGTTACCAGGAAAAAGAAAAAAAGTATGGCTTAGATTCAATTCATACTCCAGGTTTAAAATAAAATGTTTTGCTACAACACAGAGAGACAATTGTTGCTGAGTGTCAAGTTCTTATAGCTAGAATATTTTGATGAATAGAAAGAAATCTTTTTTCTTGTTCAGATTTGACATGTATAGAATATTACAATCCTGGCTTTTTAAAATTACCAATACTGATTAAATATCTATTGCTTATGTTCACAAAACATAGAAAAAGATTAACCTCAATTACCGGTTTATCAAGATATTAACTGCATTTTAGTTTCTGTCTTCTGAAATCTTTTAAATATGCATTATACCTGAGCTAGAGAGGTAACTGTGCTCTATAAATACTGTAAAACAACATTGGACTCTGTAATAATTAACTTGTAACTAGGTCTAGTTTTAAAATGTCTTTATTAGTGCATATGGTTTAAGTGTCAGAGTTCAAGCACCTAATAAAGACAAATATCCAGTGAAGTACACTTGTTCAGAAGATAATTTTATTTAGCATCTTCAAGCAGGGCATAATTAAGTTACTCTGTCATGCAAAATGATGGAGGCTTAAATAAATAACATCTGGTTACCCCAATGGCCATACAACTGCAGGGCAGCCTTTGCCAGGTAAAGCTGTGCAAACACAACCAATACGTTATACTAATGGGAACAATGTAATAAGCAAGGAAGCAGCTAAAATGGAATTACAGAAAGAAATACAAACAATCAAACAAGTCCCTTCATCCCTTCGCATGTATTTCAATTGCAACTTGTGAACAGAATTATTACATGGTTTTACTCAAGTATTAGCCTTATCTAGAAATGTTTGCTGAGTCCGCTCCTTAAGTCACAGTAAATTCAATGACAGCAGGATAAATCACTGACAGTTGCTCACTTGACTTCTATGAATTTATATTGAATTGCTCCAAGTGGTGAATTGACCAAAACATACACACTAATAAAAAATTTTTTTTTCATTAATTTTCTCTCTGATCTCTTAGAAAAAGAAATTAATTAAACTGTAGTATGTGGTCAAAACTCAACTTAAAATTATGTACATTATAAAAGTATTTCTTCTCTGTGACTAATATCTAAATGTTTCACTTGAGTGTTTACTTGCCTTGGTGTCAGTGATTATTTTTTTTTTTGTCCATAATTCATTTAGAAGGTCACTGTGAATTCCTTACATAGCTCTGGAGCAGGATAAAACCCCTGCTAACCTGAACTGGATTTTAGAACCAGGCTCCAGGTTCCTAGCTGCAGTGTAGGGAGTATATTGCATGCTACATGCTACATTCTGTGCTGCATTTAACACACAGCCCTTTCAAAGTCAACTCCAAAAGGACTTTCAAATAAGGACTTTTCAGAACAAGTCTTCTCAAATAAGGCTTTTGAAGCCTCTATTGCTTTATAGTCTAGGCCAAAACTCCTAATCTGGATTACCCAAAACAGAAGCAGAGAACAGAGATTTCTGTTCTTTGATTTCAGAGACGAGAACCTTGAAAAGTTTAAGGACAGAGCAGAAACAGGGAGAGAAGAAACACCCTAAAAGCAGTTCGCTTATAAACAGTTGGAGGCAATAGGAATACAGAGAGGAGAGTCTAACATACGTTTTCCTTTGTATTTTTCACATGTAAATATAACCCACACTACTGCCAAAATGCTGGTGACCCACAAACCACGCACAAAATAATCTGGTGCATATGGAAAATTGTCATCTTAGGCAAAAGTCTAATATGAACAGTAACAAAATAAAAAATCTATAATAGGAAGTGCACATAGAACACAGAACAGCTGTCCCTGCTCCACATACTTTATTACCTAGTTTTACAAAAGGATTGTGAAAAATAGTCCAAATAGCAGAAGACATTGTTCTGGTAGAAACTATGAGACCACAAGAAATTTAGCAAGCAGAACTTTGCTTAGAGATATTTCAAGCCTCTCTGTGATGGCACATGGTTGCTGTATAAACCCAGACAGAGTAATTTTGCTGGTTATCGACAATGTTTTTATTGGTTTCTAGTTAACTGCCTTTGCATGCTCTGAATTTCACTTTGGCAGTCTTTCTCTGAGTTCAGTTTAGTGCATATATGCAGAATCTCAGCTCTTTTCCCTCAGTGTCTGTGCACCTGTCATCTCAAGTGACCTAGGTATGCCAAGTCAGAAGAGAAAGAGAACTACTGCCTCTTTTTGGCTATGCAAAAGCTCTTCTGGTTTCTATAAGCATTGCTATTATGGACTCACTATGTTCTTCCTAGAGAGCAGAACTGGTAAAAACTCATTGCTATTTCACAAGTCTGTCCAGGTGCAGATTTACCAGGGGAAGAAAAGGTGTATTAGGGCAAACATCTTTATTTCTCACACTGAATTACCTCAATAGCATAGCCTTGTGTAGTGGCATGACTTTAGCTTGCTCTTTTGCCTCCCTATGACCCATGTTTTAACAGTTTCATTACAATTCTGGTAACTTCTTGCTCAATAGCTCCACTTACCAGATATAGCAGATCTTTACTCCCTGCAAGCAGTTTCATCTCTCAAATAAGGGTCAAAGAGAGGCAGAGGCATATTCTTAACCTGAATAAAGTTCTGCACCAAGGTACCTGATTAGTGCCACAGGACTAGCACCAACCGATACTTGTGGTTGTTCCTTCAGACATAGGTAGGGCTGTTTTATGATCCCATACGCATGTACATCAGCCTGTCACGTGACAAAGCACAGCATCAGTTATATAATTTTAGGCTAACCCAAGCCCAATCCTGCCATTCTTCTACATGGTTCAATTCAGCCATATCTACTGTGACCCAAATTGCCTCATTTCTTTTGGAGGCATGTATACTTATTTTACATATGAAGGCATGGAGTCCTGATGCTTCATCACCAGAACTGATACATGTAAAGACTCCTGCAGCTCCCATCTGAATTGCGTGGCTGTATTTACTTTGTATGTAAGCTTTCCTGGGTGAGAGATTTAATGGGAAAGTTGCAATCTCAAAACATGGGCAGAAAATATCTTGCCAGGCATCCATGTATCTGGACAGGTATCATATCACAATCCTTCTCTGTCCTCCAGGATAACAACATCAATTTGATTAGGAAGGTGTTTATTTACACCAGGATTCAGCAAGAAAAACACAAAGTAGTTTTAATGTGGCTTAACTAACTATTCCCCAAATTCCTAATTTGTCTTTGAAGTTTCTCTCTAACCTACAGGCCTACAGACTGTAAACACGTATTTATGGCAAAAGGCCTGACACGAACACTGTTTTTATGTGAGAATTTGGGTAAGCTTGAAATTTCTTCTTTGTCTATCTGCTCTACTGGCTTCTAGGTAGAGTATGACCTATATCTACGACCATCTGAGTACCATTATCCAAACTGACTCTTACCTATTTGGTTGTACGCCTACCCAGACTACATCATAACTTTGGTACCAAGATACCTAAATTGTGGGACACAGTGCCAAAGGCCTTGCTAAAATCCAGCTAAATGATGATCCTAGTTCTCCCCTCATCCACAAACCCTGATGTCTCACCAAAGAAGGTTATCAGGTCAGCCAAGCATGTTGATTTTTCCCAGTAACCTTATTCTCCTTTATGTGCCCAGAAATGCTAAATATTTTTCAGCTTTTGAAGTTGTTTTTAGAATTGAGTACTATCAAGTTACTTACAGGAAAATGGGGGAAGAAAAGGATAAACCACTACATATTAGTAGTGACAATTAGGAGGTGTTACATCACAAGTCCTATAATAGTAGTAGAAATAATGAAGTGTTGCTGAATTATATATAATAAAAATTGAGAAGTATTACTGAACTATCTAATGATTTTAATAATATTTTTATTCCTTTGTCTCTGTGGTATACTCTTGACATCTTGACCTTCGTTGGTCTGTCTTGAACTAAATAAAGAAGACTGAGACAGGGACCGTATTTTAATTTGCTTTAATTTGTTTCAGTGTTCTCCAATTTGCACATTATGGGTATTAAATTACCTAAATAATAATTATATCAGTAACACATTATTATTCAAAGTGAAATGATAAAACATGATGAAACTGGTGTGAAGTACAAGGCATTCAGGTTAGCTCAATTAATGGTCTGCATTTTATACAGTATATTTTACCTGACTACTTTATACAAATTAAAGGGTTCTATTCCTTAAGGAATTTCATAAATGTTATTAATATAAAGTAAAGCCTTTTATTCAGTACTGTGTTTCCAGTGCTCAAAGCCAACCCAGAATTCAACAGATTGTGTATTTTTAAGATGTTGCCAATGTTTTCAACAGAAAATCCCTTTGGTTTGCATTTGCCTGTATTCAGATTGTTGTTGCACATCTGCTGTAATGATTAAATAGGACATTCCATCTCTGGAGGAAAACCAATTCAATTAAGTGAAAGAACTAAAAGGTAGTTTTCCTTCCCTTTCCTAAAATTAAATTTAAAAAGACCTTTTTTTTTCTTTCTACTTTTAAGCTGCAACTAATATCTGTAATTTTGTAAAAAAAAAAAAAAAAGAGCAGTTGCATGCCAAAAGGAACATGATCACACAATTACTAGTTATAAAAAACCAACTTCTGTCATTAAACAAAACAAAACAACAAAAAAAACAAAAATACATCATTAGATTTGTTAGTGGTGGTTCCAATGTATCTTAATAAAGGGACTAACATTCCTTGGTTTTTTAAACTAATGAGATTATATATTCACTTCCCTTTCAGTGAACATGATTCAATGTGCTGGACTACAGTCTGTAGCATGCAAAATGGTGGCCAGACAAAACAGCTAACTCTGTTCATTCCCTTAACTGTTCTATTGGGCTATTCCAAATTAAATGTTTTATCTTGCCAGATTACCAAGTTTTCAATGCAAAATTTAATGCTTGTCTAAACTAAAAAGCCTCTGCCACTAGCCAGTCTGCTAGGGCCATGCTGTCAAAGCCCCTTAGTGTATGCCAAGAAGAGATCGTTTTGTGCCAACACAGTTACATCATCTCCTTGAATGACAGATGCGAAACTAACATTAGCTTTCCTCCATTGGCATAACCACACATTGGGGTTTTGCCAATGCAACTATATTAGTCAGCTTCAGCATGTGATGTGGGGTTTTTTTTAGCTTCCATTCTCTTAGCTTTGTTGGTAAGTCTTTGTAGTCATGGCCTAAGAATGTTACTATTAACAATCAAAATGACAGATGACAATGACTTCCATCTGTAATGTATTTAACTTACTGAAATGCACCTAAATATTAAATAAAGTACTCTTGAGGACCAGAGACTTCTGTTTGATATGATTAAAATCAAACAGCTCATTAAAAATGCTTCCTCTAGCTGTCTGACCAGAGACTCCAAGAAGTAACAATCTCTAACTGAAGATTTTCCTATGTTAGAATATTCAGACATGCATTCTGCAATGGAGGGATTATATGTTACAACATTCTATAAGGTATAGTTTACATTACATCTTGTTCCTCCCTTCTCTAGCTATTCATGCAGGATCTCCACTTCTACATAAAAGTTGGCTGATACTGGATACCAAACTATTCTTTGTTTTAATTTGTGGTAGAATTAAGATGGCTAGGACTGGTTGTAAGTAAACTCTATGCTCTTTTGAAATACAACTGAATATACTGTCCATAGTTTATTCTGTGTGGCAGAACCCTACCAATCCCTATGTTAGCCTGACAGATTTTACCATTCCTACAAAACTGGAGAACTAAATTGTCATTGCTGTTGTTTTAGCACTGGTTTGTAAATCTAGCCTATATTGCATACATCTACAATAATAATATTCTGAATGGAAGGGGATGTTTGTTTCATGCTTCGCAAATCTGCATGAATAGCAAACAGAATAAACATGGTGCAATAAGAAGTATGCTTTTATTTTATTCATTATTTGGCTTTCTGACTGTAAAAATAATCTGTCCTGGAGTAGTAACAGTCCAGTCAAATTTAGCGCACCATTGTTTTTATGCAGTAGTGGATTGTGTAAATTGTGTTTGTGACTGGTTATAATACTATGACGAAGCATTTTGGATGGACATAACATGGATGGAAGTTATGACAACTTTAAATATATTATTGCTGTAACACAGCCAATAAACCCGTCATATTCCATCTATTGAACTTCAGTAAGAGACAAAACAATATATAGTGCATGATAAAACAAGCATGAAAAGGCAAGCCCTGCTACACCAGCAACACAAATGCTCTAACAGCCAAAGTGATCTTAACCACTGTCTCCCTGCTGAGCCTTTTAGAATAAACCCTTAGCTCAGGTCACTTTATTTCTCTGTGTCCTTCCTTGTAACCTCTTTTGCCTTTATCTCTGAAAGCATTTTGAAACTTTTATTACCTGACAGGATGCCTACATCACTGACACAGTATCCTGCCTTCACTGCCTGTCCTGATTGGATGACCTAATTTTTGCCAACAGGAGTACTGAATGAAATAATTATTAATGCCCTGAGACTATTCAGGTGAAGGCTAAGAGTACTTCAGAATGAAGGATATAATAGGAGACAGTAAGTATGGGAACATTTAGGGCATTAAAAATAATTTCCTTCCCTTCCCCACAGCCTCTCCTCCCACCCCACCCCCCCCAACAACATCCTTTTTTTTTTTTTATTTTTGTATGAGGTTTATTCGGCTGTAAATATAAACTCCAGACTTTATATTAGCTATGTTTCTTCCTTCTGAAGGCAAAAAGGAGAGTGAAATTGAAATGGGATACAGTGTTAGTAAAATTAGTAAGTTTCACAGATCCTTTTCCTTACCATTTTCTTACCAATTATTTGCTATTTCTGCCACCATTCTCAACCTTCCTTTACAAGTGCTGCTCACCCAGATGACTGGCAGCTCCTGGCTTTCACTCCTTGGATATGTCCAAGGCATGTTTCAGGCTTCTATGAAGTTTCCATGGGCATTTGCCCACAAATGATGAGCGTATCATATTTTACAATATTGCTGAGCAGAGGTGGTATACAATCTTTCTCTTCGCAAGTAGTTTTTCTGTTGCTCATATATTACATGCAAACCACTTGATTCTCCTCATTTGGTGTTGTTTTGCATATATTTTACTTGAAAAGTGCAGATATTTTGCAGTAATCTCCTTTTGTTATCCATACCACTGATAGCCTTCCTGCACTTCCATGAAAACTCAAAATTTACAAAAAAGTAGGTATACCAAAGAGGGGTTGAAAGCTCATTTAGTCTCCATGCATACGCTCCAAGCCAAACCTCAGCTTTTGTAGATATAACAGACATGTAAGAAAACAGGGAGAAGTGCTTCCTGAGTCTCAAGTCAAATTGCATAACAGTCATAAATATATCATTTCACTGTTTACTCAGCTCTAAACCTGACACTTAACAAGAAGTGTTTAGCCACATGAGACGGCAAATTGCAACTTCTCACTCATCCACATTCACGCTCTGTCTCTTGCATTTGATTTGTGCCAGATTAGCAGAAGAGAGTGAGGGATGAGGCTAAATTGTTCCTCTCTGTGCAGAGGGAATGCAGAGGTCTCCCAACAGCAAGAGGCTTTCCTTACCATATGTGCTACTTCATCTTGGCCCAGCAGGGCAGGAAAATGAATTTGAGGGTTTTCAACACAACACAAGTTATGTAAGCATTAGCTGCAGTGCTTTGCTCCATTTTTGCTTTGAGCTGCTTATTCGCATACCTTTCACAGAGAGTGGCTAAACCCAAAACTTAGAAAAGATTTAGTGTGTGTTCCAAGATCTATGAAATTCAAGTCAAATTGTTACATGAAGGTGAAATTCAGGTTAGTACTTTACATATAATCTTGATGTAGCTCAGTAAGCAGGGCTGTGGTTTTGTGCACATGCAGCATACTTAGTCATCAGTTCCTATACAGTCCAAAATCAGCTTTGCTATTCTCAGTGCTGATAAAACAATGGGCTAATTTAAGACAACAGACTTACTTGAGACAAAGTAGCAAGCTGAATAACAATACATTTTAGCTAATTGTTACGGAAGGTCTCTAGGTAGGGATTTTGGACAGCACAAGAGATTCTCCTGGCAGGTCCTGCTGCCATAGTGAAATTTATATGGACCATTAGTATGTCCTGCAGAAAGAATAATGCATGACAGCCTTTTGTAAATAGATAGAGATAGGGGATGCTTTGTACATAGTTCAAGATAATAATGGGAAAAGTTCATGCATTTGATGGAGAGCTGAACTCAGCAAAGAAACAGTTCAGGGGCTGTCATCCAAACCGGTTGAAAATGCCATTGCAAGGACCAAGACAGACCGTTTTGCTTGAGAGGTATCAGTTGTCCAGTGAGTAAACAATATTCTCCTTTAATGCTATTTTTATAAGTGTGTAAACAGAGTTTCTTAGAACATCAGAGATCTAAGGGAATCCATAGTTTAAAACGTTATAGGTATGGCATAGCTATGCCAATGCTAATATATCTCTGTATCACTCAATTCTTAAAAAGCAAAATCTAGTTCGCAAGTCGATGAAAATACCTTTCTTTCATATTTTATGATCACAAAGTATATAGCAATCAAGTGCTTGGAAAAGTCTTTGTTCCTAACATATTGACAGATTTGATTCAGATATTTTGCATCTATAGAACAGCTTTAAGGCCTTCTTCCAAAGTTTAAGACCCTAATTGATAACATATTGTATCAGATAATCTTTATCACTTATAAAGAGACTCAAATACTGAAACAGGAATATTCAACTTGTCCATAGTAAAGGAATGTACCCGTTTTATTTGTGGGTTTATGTTTTAGGTTGTTAATAGTTCATAACTGATCCCAGAAAAAATGCAACATCACACCCCACAAACCCCTACACTCCCAGACCCCTCCACCCCTGGAAAAGGAAATTACTCTATGTCCACTTTTATTTTCACTGCTATTTAATAAAAGGAAAATGAAGTTCAGAGAAACCAAGGTTAAACTAACTACGTATGCCTGCAAAACTACTAAACTAAACATATGTGCTCCTTTGTTTAAGGATTATAAAGTTCAATATGGACATTCTGAAAACTATTATTTATAATCTTGGAAAATGATAAAGATCTTGGTGACACTGGTTAACTGACTGAAGGAAGTGTGAATGTAAAAGTTTTGATTTTCTCCAATTAACCAAACATTGAAATCAATTTAAACAAAGCAATAAAGGCAAACTATATCCCAGGAACGTTTTGAATCTCAATATTACAGCAGAAGAGTGATGTTATACTATCACAAAACTCTTTAAAGTCTCAATTGTGTATCTCAGTGTACTTTAAAATCACAACTGTTTCCTTTCTTCCCAGTGAAAACCTTTCAAGTTAATAGTCATTTGAAGTTTTTCTTTTCCTATGAGTATCACTCTGTAAGAATTTTCTGCCATTGCCTTTTTGGGGGTGAAAAGTATCCTGACTTTCATTTTTTAAAAAATTCTGTGACTGCAGAAGTCATGCTTTTCTGAATGCATGGGTAATAAAACTGGGAATTTACCTCCATACTCCTCCTCTGCCAACAAACTATTCTTCCAGTGTTCATCCAGGGCTTACTCATATTTTTGCTACCACAGTTCTTCCACTATTTTCACACATTTATCATTTTCCTTTCTTGTCAATACTAAAAAGTCAAAGATAACTCACAGCTACAGACTATCAGAAGTTATAGGTTCTTAAAGGATCTGCTAATAAAAGCCGGATTGTAAATGGGCAGATTATATGTGTAAAAATATGATTGACTGGAGTTGCGTGTGGGATAAACTACCAAAAAACTTAACGTAGCAAAGTACTACAGAATCTCAGAGACATGCAAAGACATTATCGTGTCTTCTGGAAGTCGTATCAAATCACATGCCTTCTGATAATCAAAAAGAGGAAAAACCTGAAATCCTCTTTAGTGCTAATTCTTTCATGTAAAAGGCATTCCATTTCCTCTGAGAAAGAATTCATCAAACACAGTAATGTTCTCTATAACAAGCAAAATCTACAGGGCTGATTCTTGTGGCTAGCAAAAGTTGAAAAACTGGCATAGCTAAGACATTTATTAAAATTATTCTGTGTTATGAATGTAAGGATTTATTTATTCTTATTTTTAATTCATAGGTAATTACTATTAGCACATATTTTAGCACATATAAAATACTAGCTTCTGTGCTACAGAAACATTAATTTTTGTATTTGAAAGCTTCTATACACTGCCTGTTCAGAGACTCAATGTTTGCTAAATACTGTGCTTGAAAATTTGAAAATATAACAGACAAGTCATTGACAGGTGTTTGGTTTTACTATCTTATTTTTTGCAAGGAATGACTGACCAGGTCTCTCACATAAAGCAGAGCTGCAAGAAAATAGCTAAGGAACAAAATTCGGAAGTCTAAACATCATGAAAGTTTTTCAAGAGTTCAACAAAAATGCCATGTAAAAGTAAACTAATAAGAAAGAAAAACTGATGACAAAACCCCCTCACCCATTTCTATATAATTCTACTACAAATAGCTACATTGTTTTGTTTGGGGTTTTTTAATGTGGTATAAAATGAAATCTACTTTGTTTTTTAAATGTTTAAGAATTTAGAAGTTTCCAGATTAGGTTAGAAGCGTGAGCTGTGTGGTCAAATATCCTGCTTTAGAGTATGGCCAAAGCAGGGTGCTTTAGAGACCAAGCTGCAAGGAAATGTACTCTCATTACGTTCTTATCTTCATAATTAACCATTAGAGACTGCATTAAACCCTTAACTGTGCTATTTTATCCCCTTACAAAGTTGTTTCGAGAATTAGAAAATGCTACTATGGATTATTGCTATCCTAATCATCTGATTGCTTTTGTATAGTGTTAGATTCTTGGTTTCTGACAGATCTGTGTGTAGACTTATGTTACTGGGTGCTTTAGGACCTACCTCTACGCTTCTGTGGATTCATAAAAGACCATAGTGGTGGGTATTGGCACTCAGATTAGCTTCTCATTCCTCTGCTTTCTGGTGCTTTGCATATGATAAAAGTGAAACACATAACTCTTAGATATACAAAGATTCCTACCACAGTAGAAACTCTACTACGCTCACTACAGCTGAGGACTTATTCTGTATTTTTATGTTCAGGTACTTACGGACTTCTGATCATGCAGCTGTATCTAACTGTTTGGGAATGTAGGCAATGATAAGGCAGAGTTGTGGGCCTTGGCTGTCAGTGTATTTGGGGAGGACTGCACTGAATTCTGCATGGACTCGCCAATAAAAAAGGCTATTTTCATAGTTTATAAGGTCACTTACAGATTCAAGGATAAGGATAATTTCAGTGAAGATATCCTGAGATATCATTTATCTTCTGGGAAAGGAGCTATGCATTTTTTCTATGTCAGTCATCAGTTTCCATTTGCACGTAATTGTAGCTGAAGGCTGTGTTACCCCGAAGGCTAATGTAGAATACTGTGTACAGCACTGCCATGAAGGAAGAGTGTAGGACAGTGAATTTAAATCAATGATATATTGTTTTAATCTGGTTTGGCAAATAAGCCATAGTTTATAAAAAATGGTTTGGATTGAACTAAATGCATTTATTTTTGGTTCACTCATATTAAAAACAAAGTCAATAATGTACACCATTTTTAATTAATGAATATTTTATTTGTCACTGAATCGTATATTTTCTTCTCAGACACTTGAAAGAAAGGAAAATTAAATCAAATAGAGATATCAGAAAGAGAACAGATGGTGGCATCCTTTTACCTCATAAATATCGGTTGCCCAAGGAGGTTGTGAGTGCTCCATCCCTGGTGGTGTTCAAGGCCAGGTTGGATGAAGCCTTGTGTGGGATGGTTTAGTGTGAGGTGTCCCTGTCCATGGCAGGGGGTTGGAACTAGATGATCTTGAGGTCCTTTCCAACCCTAACGATTCTATGATTCTATGTTGTTAAATATTGTTTTATCTCATAACAGTTCCTGAGAATGGAAGGACTTTGGCTCGTATTACCAGAATAGTAGCTTCATAACCTTGCTACAAAGCATCCTGGAACTATATTTTGCCATACCTTCTAATGGAATTTTTTTATATGAATGAAAAGTTAAAGATTCACTGAAACTAGAATCACAGCTTTTCCTTCCTAATTGGCCTCTTGGTAGTAGGCTCCTTGGCACAATTAGCTCCTTTACAAAGTGTCATTCTCAAAGACAATGCTCAGGAGTACTTCAGGGATAAAAAGAACAATCATTTCCAAAGGCAGTATGGACAAAGCTTCGAAAAATATGCCTCTCTCCATTTTCTACAGCTCTATCCCAGCAGGAAATAAATTCACATATTCTACATGCTCTCATGGTAAAGAACCCATACTGCATTATCCAATACTTCTACACATAATTTCCCATCTATTGAAAGCTAGTTTCTCTCCGTCTGAATACTCAAAGCAGAACACATATAAAAAAGTAATTCATTAGTAAAACTTTCTCTCTTTGTACAGTACTAGAAGACCTCTCATGACAGTCATTAGCTAATCATTCATTCTCATTACATAGGAAAAAAGTCCAGGAAGTTGTTTAAAGCACAATACCTTGGGCTTATTCAAATGTTAGACTTTTAGCCTGTCCAAACTGCCATCTCCTTTTCTGAAGCTTCTTTGCAGCTTGCTTTACAGAACTGCTTCCTGGACAGAATCAACCCACTATTCATTAAAACATTTCCTTGTCATTTGTCCTGTGTCTGTGAAATGCCTACATCTCCTAGCAGATAGCTCTTTATTCACCTGAAATAAGCAGACATGACATCTGAAACTGTAGACAAGGAGACTTTTAATAGTCTGTCACAAGGTTTGCCCTGTGTAGGAAGAAACAGAACAACAAGACCCATCTTTGAAAATACATGTACTCTAGTTTCCTTAATGTTCTTTGACAAATCTAGGCACTTCAAGTTTCTAGGAAGCAACAGAAGGTTTTCCTTTTTTTATCTCTTTATATTATTCACACCCTTTAATTCCATTGTGAGCAAAATGCAGTTATCATATGAATATGAAAACATGTACACTTAAACGGCTTCAGGAAAGAGCATGTGGTTCTTCAAAATAAGTGAAAGAGGCCTTGGTTAAGGAAAATTAGGAAGAGAGATGAATTGTGAATGTATTAAGAAAGTGATTTCAACAGGCAGTAAATAAGGTATAGAACGTGAGGCCTCTGTGAAATATCCTTAACCCAAGTGAGTGGCTTTGTAGGAGGAAGAGAGTATTGTTTATAAGAGATGAAAAGCTAGAATAAAAAAGAAAACACTCACCAAGAAAATTAGCACACTGTTGCTCTGAAACACATCACTGCTGGCTAACCTGACAGGTTAGATCTAAGTTACTTGGTTATACCGTGTCATTTTAAACAGCATGGTAGTGCTAACTGCAGTAAAAATAGGTCTTTGAACTGACTCTAAGGCATTACATGCATTGGAGAGGTGCCCATGGTTTCAATTGGCAACCACAGGGGTCTAGTCTTCTGCCAATGTGTGTACACAACTTTAACATGAAGAGGAATATGTGTGTTCATCCATGACCAAAAAGGCATACAGAGCTTGTGTTAGTAATTGGACTACACAGCTAAAATCAGACTTAACCCTTATTTTGTAGATTAAAAGTCTAGCATAATTTTGCAAAAGCTTTTACCTTTTTTGCAAAAGCTTTTTTTAGTCATGTATAGGATAGAAAAATTATTAATTAGGCTTATAATCAAACCGTGTTCTGCAAGGTACTGGTGCATTCTGTAAGAGGAAACTGACAGCACTTAAAAATCACTTTGTTGCAATTAAAAAAAAAAAAATAAATCTATCCAGAGCAGATCTTGACTGTCAGTGTTTTGAAATACAAAGAACTTTTTTTCCTGCAGACAAGTATAGAAATCACATTAACTTTTATCATACAGAAGAAGCCTGTTCAACTGCAGTTTTGCTATTTCCTTGTATATTCTGGTGATCTTGAGAGAAAATGGGTATAGTCAAATACTAAAATACTTGACTGTGACACTAAAATGCTTGGCTGTGAACCATATTCTCAAGAAACTGCAGCTGAAGCAATGGCAGCTGATAGTGCTTCACTCTAGCCCACAGTCTAGCATGAAACCCACCCAAGTACCATGCAGAACTACACGGGTACAAAGACAAGGGTCAAAAAAGGAAGCAGTCAGAAATGAGATCTGCTTGTCACACCCACCCCTGCCTAGGAGATAGGAGGTAGCACACCACATATTTATCTTTCCTATAGCTATGCGTCCTTCATGCCTATAAAATGCTAGAGCAGCAGTAAAGCAATTCACGTTTATGGACATAATGTATTTAGCATTTTCTCGCTTTGGATGTTTAGAAAATCAGACCTGCCTGCAATGTATTTTTATAGCAATTTCCTGGTGTGCAGGAGAATTTAAACACACATCAGGGTGTTTATTAAAACTACACAAAAAGACAGGATAGTCAGCTCAAGATAAATCCCAAGTCTTTTATTTTAGGTAAACAATGAAAAATACAGTGTCAAATTCCCCAGTTATATTTTTAACACAGATGTGCAAAATTCTAACACAGGTTCCTTCAGAAAATCTTCTAGCATCTTGGAAAATAGATGGTATGCATACAGAGGAAAGATTAAAGGAAGAATTAACAGCAGTTGTGGCACTGACATCAAGGTTTCTTTACACCATTGCAAAAATCTCACTCGATTGTGGCTTTGTGTGAACCTTTCAGAAATAGAACACTAAACAAAGAAACTAGAACTTTGATAGACTGAGAATACTGGATGTAGTCAGATGGAAAGAAAGTGTTTGTATACAGGAGTCAGAGCAAAATTTTACTATATTTAAGAATGAAAGTAACGAAAATTGGTAACAAAAAGCCAACATCAAAGTGAGGGAGAGGAGGAAGAGACACAGGGATAAGCGCAGAGTCTAAGTCACACAGGAAAGAACTAGGATTTTGTATATCATGGAAGAAAAATGGCACTGGTTGGAATGACTGTTCTATCTTGGACAAATTACAAAGTAGGCAAGCAGGGAAACAAGAGAGGAGGATATAAACATTAAAAGAAAAAAAAAAGGAGGTTGAAAAGGATAAAGGTTATGGCTTTAGTGGTGGCTAGAAACAAAGAAATCGCATGCCTCATTGACAAGGTAAATAATGCAGAGGGAATAGCAGAGACATTTCATATTTGGGAATCTGGAAGCCTTATAGGTGATCTTTGTGGATCAATAAAATTTTATGCAGTGTGATGGCTCAAAGGGATAGAAGGTGATCTGTTCTGGAGGAAGCTGTTTCAGACTGTACCATAATTTGCATTGTATGTGTAGGACTTCTTCTCAAGCACCATTTCAGTAGATCAGCTCCTAAGGAAAACATACGGTGCAAACAATTCCCTTACAGAGACTGTCTGAAAAGCAGTTTGGGGATTTGGGACCAATTTCTGCATCATGCCACATTGGTTTTCCTGTGTCTGTTTGATTACTAGATTAGGACATAGATGCTTTGCCTGCTGTGAACTCTTTTGCTATACCTCACACAATTACAAGTGCTAGCTGACTAGAAAAGACACTTGAAAGATGTCCTGTATTCCTCAGTTTGAGATCATTGCAATTGAACTCTGTCTTATAAGTAGTTTCTTGCTTCTTTTCTAATCTCCTTCTGACCTTGCTGTTTTGTATGTGGGAAATGTTGTGCAGTACTTGTGCCATTTGAATGGCATTCATAATACCTGTGAATACCTGCTGTTATTCCATCTGAGTTCAGTGGAGTTTAAAAAAGGGCATTCTTCTACTGTTCTTATTGTATTGTAGTAGACTGATGGATGTTTTCTGTAAAACACAGATTTATGCAGGTGCTGTATCATCAGTTCTTATCAGTAAGCCTGACATCATAGAATCATAGAATAGTTTGCGTTGGAAGGGACCTTCAAAGGTCATCTAGTCCAACTCCCCTGCAATAAGCAGAGACAGCTTCAACTCTATCAAGTTGCCCAGAACCACATTCAGCCTGGCCTTGAATATCTCCAGGGATGGTGCATCCACAACCTTTCTATGTCCTTACTGGGTTTTGGGTTCAGATCTTGATCTCCTTCTGAAGAATGCATATATTTATGGCACCGTAAAGCAACTAATGAATTGTATTAGCTGTGTTTCTAACACCCCAGTAACACTCTTCAGGTATCGCTTGCAAGACGAAGAAAACCAACAGAAAAAAAGGCCAGCTTTTGAACAGAAGAAACTGACACATGAGCAGTCCATGTGCCATTCGTTTCCTCAAATCAGTGGCACTAAACATTAAGCACTTTGGAAAAAAAAAACAGTTATTTGAAAGATTCTTAAATTACAACAGCAAATACTAGAAGTCCCTTTTCTTCTAATAATACAGTGTACATAAGCTGAATGAATCAACACAAAACAGTTCCCTATATACTCAAGAAGCAAGCTATGATACTGAGATTATCCTCCACTGAATAGGTGCTTTTGGAAATCTACAAAAATAGAACAGATTTCTGCCACTATTACCCAAGCTGAGGTAGAACATGTTTATGTATATAATAACATAAGCATGGATGGCACTCTTCAGACATGAGACGACAAGACAATCTGGCTGGAGACAAAAGACACAGAGAACAATATTGGCTTGTTAAAGGGTTTTGTCACCCATACATTTCAAAACATCAGGTAAACATGACCTTGATAACCAGCATGAAAGCAATCATTTGACTGTTCTACTAAGGTCAAGTTTCTGGTAAACTGATTACGAAATCACTCTCCAGTCTAGAAAGTACCTCTTTAGGAAAATTCAAACTGCATATATATACCAAAAATGAGTGTCTAAAGTTATAGAGTTAGTTCATTATTAATCTATTTTTAGCTAAATTACTATGAAAAAAACTGCTGCTTTTAAATTCTGACCCTCTTGGTGTAGCTTGTATGGATCTCTGTTGTCTTTTTATCCCTTGTTAAGCAGCTTCATTGTAAACTGAAAGCAAAATAAGCTTTCAAAAATAGATGTATATGACTAATTAAAGTATAGAAGGTGGTCATACAAGTATTTAAATTATTGCTTCTGCTGGGCCTTCTAAACTAATTATTATGGTTTCAGGTAAGAGCTTACAGTTACATAAAATGAAGCATTTGCACACACACACATGCATATTCAGTGTTAACAATCTAATTAAAGATTGATTCCCATAGCAGTTTTGTTTTTAAGAGTAAGTATAAACCTCCTGAGTCTGTATGAAATCAGACTTTCATCATTTTCTGGTTCCTGGATATTTCTATCTTTATAACATATGAATTTAACATTCACTGTTCCTTATATGAAATTTTAAACTTTTATTATATTTATCAAGTTTATTAAAAATTTAATGGGCTTTTATCTAATTAATTTTTTGAACTGGATCTTGGTTTTAGTGGATGTCCAAATTATTGGCATATTATCAGCTACAAAAACTATGGCAATACTTAAAACATCAGAATGGTCACAAGTGATTGAGATCCACATCAACATACTGTGTTTTACATAACTCTTAAGTCACCATAAGTGTCCTTGAAAATGTCTAAAGGAAATATAAGGTATTGTAGCTTTCATTAGGTACTGATTATGAGTCAAGTTCAAGATGTGGCAAGTGATGAGCTTGTACACACATTGTTATTCAGGCTCAGCCTATGCACAGCAATTTACCAGGCCACAACATTCTATCATCTTTGTAAGATCAAAATCTTGACGGTGTTATGAAACCTATGAAAAAATGGAATAATTTTAGTAGGAGAGAAGAAAGATAAGAAGCTGAATAACCACTCAAAACTAAGTTAAAGCCTTTTTAATTTTCTTTTATCTTTCATACATGTGTTTACTCATTTTCAGTGAGGTAAAAGTACTGTTAAAGCTATGAAAAAGGTTATTTTTGTACTGCTTCCAACTCGGCAGGAGCTAGTAAGTACAAGAGGTTTCACAAGATAATTCCAGGAGGATTTCCAACCCAATTTCTAAACAGTATTTTATTTAAAGATTTTCTATTTTTCTTAGCAAGGGTAAAAGTGTAAAAGATAGTTGCAATTAACTTTCTACGGATATATTTTCCCCCCATTATGTGGGTTTATCATATCATTCTTAACTGGAAAAAAAAATAAAACATCCCTTTCCCTGTATATTTACAAATATATTCAATTCCATTTTTCAGTGATAAATTTTCTTGAAGATATTTTCTATACCGCTTATGTTACCACTAGTTTTGTTTTATCCAAATTAAAGCTGCCCTTCAAATGCCCCAGAAACCTAAGAATTTATAAAGAGCAAGTCACTTCATTGTTTTGAAGCAATGGCTCAATGGAATGTGGTGCTCTTAGGCCACAGGGCAGCACTGGAGCTGCTTACTATAAGATTCATTAGTCAGTAACACAGCTGACCAGATTTCAGTCCGAAAGGGAAACCGGAATGAGCTTGTAGGCACATAAACTTCTGTGACTATGAGATTTTTATTAGGCATCTGAGTCCAAAAATTGCTACACAAACCTTCATTTTGAAAGCTGATTTATGGATTGTATTGACAAAATAAGATGCAGGAGCTGCATTTGTCTCAATCCATTTTTTAATAAGGTCCCATGACACAGCATTTTATGTGCATCCTCTTGAATTTCCAAGTCCATTCTTGTCACATACAGAGAGTTTTGCAATTGTTCAAAAGAAACATGCTTGGTTTTAATGAACTGTTAAACTGTCTGTGGTCCTTTTCAGATTCAGTGTAGCTGAGCACCAGTTGTCAGTGCTTGATCATCAGGCATTAAGCAGTTGAGGGCATGACTAAACTGTAAAATGTATTATCTATTTTTACTTTTTATGCAAGATCATCAGCAACTTGGATGCTGTCCTGTGCATGATAGTGACATAAAGAAGCACATCTCACAGTTACATTTGTAGACTAAACACACTGTGAAAGTTTATAGCATCTTAATACTAAAGACCAATCTCTTGTAAAGATCATCCAATACAACTGGAAGGATTTCTCTTTAACTGCACTTGTTGAAGACAACAAAATTTTTGATACTGAACAAATCAGAGGGAAAAGATCAACAATTTTGTGAGGGGAATCTGATGTCTAGAAATACAGTAGATAAGGTTTCTTTTGTTTGGGGGGGGGTTGGGGTTGTGGTTTTTTTTACAGAATATCTCTGTGAAATATCTGTGGTCTTTCACAAACTGCCTTCTGCGATTACTGATTATTCTTTTCTAAAGTAGATGAAGATGACAGTTATTTAGCTATCTGTGCTTCACAAAATTGTTTTTGCTTCTCAGTTAGAATTACTTATTACAGAAACCAGCGACAAGAAAGCTCTATCTAAAGTTCTCTAGCACACATTCCGTCTTCATATACTTGTTACCAATTCTCTGATATTCCCCAGGATGGAGTAGGAAGCACATAACAGACAAATTTATTTTTTCTGGCAGCTCCTTCCTGTCTTTGGGTAAGAAGCCATCATTCATCACACATCCAGAAGCAAGCATGTCAGAAAAGCAAAACAATGGTGTTTCCCATTATGTGACAGATGCACATCTCTTCAATGTACACAATTAGGTACACCAGCTCAATGCTCATACTGGAACAGACATGCAACCACAAAGAAAACAACAGGGTATACAACCTTCAGGTGCACACAGGAGCATCTCACTGAACCGAAAAAAAAAAAAAAAACCTTTATATTTTATTAAATAAGCCACTTCTTTCTTAAAGAAGCTTGCATTCTCTCTCTTCCTGATACCTCCTAATAAACTTCTAATTAAAATCAGTGCTCAGTGTACATACTTAAAATGCTAGTGGCTTAATTAATGCAAAAGTAAACAGAAATGAAATTACAACCTAAAGACTGTAGGCGTATCTTAAAGCAATAAAGATGAGTCTTTAAAATTATGTATGCATTACCTTTGCACAAAGTCCTTCACTCAGTAAGAACACATGCTGAAGCTTGGGTACACACTATGTCAAATAACAAAAAGTCTAAGCAGGGGCTAGAATTTCAAAAAGCAGCTGTATTCAGCACTCCACAAGATTTCGTTGAGTGGGTAGCACAGTCTGAAAGAAATTTTCCCCTTAACTTTCACACACTAAGCACACAAGTCACACTTACATGCCATGAGCAGGCCGCATGAGAGGGTCTACTTCTCTTCAGTTCAAAGGGGTTTCAGCAAATCTTTGCAGATGCATTTCACCTCAAAACAATTTGAAAGAGCTTGGGAGCCTTGCCTCCTTTTCCCATAATCATTCACTTATGGAGCAAAACAGCTAAATAAGGGAGCAGATGACTACCCCACAAAGAATGCTATCATCTTAAATTATCAAAATGGGCCTGAAAAGCATCTAAGTGAACAGAGCTCAGATGTTTTTTTGCACAGGAAACTGACTTGATTGGCAACAGCAATCCCTTTTGATTTCTTAGTTAATCTAATGCATGAATAATTATACCATGTTATATTTTTATTTCTAAGAAAGTCAGTACTTAGCCAGAAAATTGATATGTTTTGATAAATGTTTTTTAAAATGCAAGTCTGGCATTAAAAGTCAGTTCAGATATTTTTTCAGTTTAAGAAAGAGGGAACACTTTAAAAGTCATGAAATTATCCTTCTTCAACGTCAAAACTGTTCTGCTTTTGAAATTCAATTTAAATTTAGGTAGAAAAGGTTGAAACTGAAAAACAGTTTTCTAAATGTCCACAATATTTTAAATTAACACAATCCATTATTTGTGGCTTATTTATTAGTTAATGAAATTATTCCATAGTTTTCACTTGTTATTCTAGTGGGAACAGGAAAGCTTTTCCTAAGAAACAACTTTTGGAATAGGTTCCCACAATGTGATTTTGAAAGAAAAGAGGATCTCTATTTTTAACTGGTTTCTCATTAGTGGTACCTTTTGCAGTTTAAGCAGCCACACTGGAGAAGTATGACCACTCCTTTGTCCTCTTGCACCAGCTCATGGAAGGCTGGGGAGGGAAAAAGAGATTTGTGGGGCTGCTGCAACTATTACTTGTTCAGCTGATGGGTGGACCCAGCAATGTCCATGACCTGCTCTGAGCTGTGTCTTCACCAGTTGGAGGGAAATGTGCTATTTTAGGAATAAGCAAAGACTGAGGAGCTTCCCTCAGAGAAGGAAAAGGAGCAGAGGAAGATTAAGCAAAAAACTGCATTTCAGTTGTACTCCCTTTCATGTCTTTTTTTCCACTCTGTTTCTACAGCAGAATAACAAAGTGCTACTTTCTGCTAAGGATTAGGTCACAAATCCTAGGCAATTATTCAAGTTAGAAAGAGTTTAGCTCCTGAAATACTTACTTTTGGAAAAATGTAAAATGAGAAAACATAATGCAAAGCTTCTCCTTTCTTAAAATACAATTTCCAGTGAGAGGCAGGGATATTTCTTCAAAACAGAAAGTTTTAACTACTCTTTATTCAAACAGAAGTGTGTCTAAAGCTAGTAGCTAAATGAACTGCTAGCTGGAAAAACACCTGGCTTATAATGAATGTTATGTTAGATTTTATCACTGTCAACATTTCAAAAAAGGAAACACTGATTTTTAGCAATACTTTAAGTTACCCAGCTTAGTTCCCCATTCTCTTGAACAAACTTAAGCCGTTAAAAAAAAACCCCGAAAACCTCAGGACTCTAAAATCAACTTCAAAGTGAGTAAGTACCTAACAAAAGTCTGTTTATCTTCTATTTCTTTAATCTTTATAAAAATTCATAATACTGAATTTCAAATAAAAATCTATAACTTATTAGTTTGGTTTTAAAATGCTTCTTTTAGTGCTATGCATTAACTGAAAAACCTACAAGCAACTGAGTTTATTCAGAGAACATATGTATGTGTGCAATAAGATATTACATTTTTGTCCTATTCAGACAAGCAATTTAATTGTATGAATATGTGAACTATTATGACGATATCTGTAAGACTCTGTGTGGAAACATGTTTCCATCTGCAGCAAAAAGTAGAAGCACTGAGAAAAGAATTATATAAATTATGGAGCTACTTATTAGCATAGTAATTTGTTTTTTACTGTCCAAAATTCATCAGATGAAGAATAACAAGCAATTTAGTAAAAAAAAGGCAACAAGTTAAATTTAGTGTTATAAGCTGTGTGATTTAGTATAATTTGTCTGTTCAGTCTTGGGTTTCATAAAAGAAATGCAAAAGAAGAGTTTATTAATCTTGTCTTTAGAGGTCAAAACCAGTTTATCCTTTACTACAAGCTAAAGTGAATCAATGCTGTAAATTAAAACTCACTGTATAGTTTCTAGCCAATTAATATTCTCTGTGTTTCAGTACTCAGATATACATTTCTTTTGTTATAGGTACTTGCCATAAAACTAATTGGCTAAAGCTGTTAAAACAAAAAGTACTACATATTTATATATAAAGGTATTTTGCTGATTTAAGCCTACACATACAAGAAATTCAGAATTCAAATAAAATTAACCTAAATATCTTTTCCTGCATCAAACAGGATAATTTTTTTAATCTTTATTTACTGTATCTAGGGTATGCCATTACCTTTGTTCTCATTTCCTCTGACTTAATTCAACAGGTTATGGAAATCAAGCCTGATCCAGTTCACCAAGCCTGCTTACTTCAATTTTTAGTCAGGAATATGTTTTTCTGCCACACTCTCTCCCCCATACAATTCCTCTCTTGAATTAGCAGGTATTTCATCAAGCTATCCATACATGTTCTTTAATTCTGCAGGCAAGAGTGCTCTCTAAACCAAAGATAGGTCAAAACTTTGCACATTATAAGTGGACACATGTTGACTTTTCCAATTAAATAGTGTATTTTAAAATATTTTTTAGAACACATGCTAGAAGAAAAGACAGTTTATGTAAAAACTGATTATACTAATTTCTTATTTTTAACATTTTCCAAATGTCCAGATTAGCAGTTCTGAAGATTGATGCTGGTATTACTTCTCTTTCCTTCCTAACTTCTAATTTTCACCAACAACTGGATAAAATCTCACACAATCAACATTTACCTCTGCCTTCCCATTAGAACTGGGAGAAGGAGAGTTAAATGTTGATGTGTTTTGTAATGCTAGTCATGACTGATATAGGAAAGATCCTTGCCAATTGAACAAAGAATAACAGATACCCAAATATGTGACATTTCATTTCTCATTAAAATATCAGGAAAATGTTTTCTTTTGCTCTTAAGACAACAATTAGTGAATTATGCTTTATATGGTTTCACCATACACTTCATTAATTCCTCCTATTTGTATTCTTTTTTTAAGTTTTTTGGTTGTTTTTTTTTTTTTAGGGTTTTTTGTGTGTGTGTGTGTTGTTGTTTGTTTGTTTTTGAAGTTGTATGTGTCAGCCAGTGAGAAAAGTAATTCTTTCCATTCTGCACAGGTATTCTTCTTCATTATTTTTGACAAATGTAGGTTGATCCTCTCAGACTTTTAAAATGCAACCATCTTTATCAGATCTGTGGATGATAAAGATTTATAGTGCTTCATGTAACAGGCTAGAGCATCACTGAAGGGTAATAGTAAACATTAGCAGAAACAGTCATTTAAGGATATATTGAGAAAATGTCAACATTATTATGCCAGCCACACCAAAAATCACATTCAGTTTCTTGTGTTAATATATAAGAAACCTACCTTTTGAGAGATGTATTTTACTTTCTGTAAATTCTGAGTTTGTTTGCAATTATCAGTCAGAATTATTAACGTACAAGAGTGAAAATGTTGTAGTGCTTTAAGTATTGCAAGATGAGCTTAGAAAAAGGCTAGCATTTGATGTGTAAACTTATCATAACTTACCTTCTCTGCTGATTGGGCCGTACCAAAAAAGATTGGAATAAAAGCTAACCAAATTATGCAGGTTGTGTACATGGTAAATCCAATGGGTTTTGCTTCGTTGAAGGTCTCTGGAACCCCTCTTGTTTTAATTGCATAAACAGTGCATGTGACCATCAAGAGAATACTGTATCCAAGGGAACAAATGAGAGAGAGATCTGAAATGTCACATTTGAGAACTCCCCTGGCATTTTCCGGTTCAAGTGTCCTCTGCTCTCCGTAGTCTACAATGGTATGTGGTGGATCAATAGCAAACCAGATGAAGACTCCAATAAGCTGCACGGATATGAGGCTGAAAGTGATCACCAGCTGGGAAGCTGGACTAATAAATTTGGGAGCTGTGACAGATTTTTTACCTTGTTCAAATATTCTGTGTATCCTGTTTGTTTTGGTAAGCAAGGCAGCATAGCTGAAACACATGCCAAGTCCTAAAAAGATCCTTCGAAATGAGCAGACCACTGTATCAGGAGATGCAATCATTAAAAAAGTAATGGAGTAACACAGAAAAATCCCAGTCAAGAGCACATAACTGAGCTCCCGCCCAGAGGCCCTGACGATCGGTGTGTCGTTGTACCGGACAAATGTCACAATCACGAAGGTGGTGGCAATTATACCAAGAATAGCTATGAAGACGGGCACAATGGCCCAAGGAGAATGCCACTCCAGTTTGATTATAGGGATAAGCTGGCAATCCGTACGGTTGGCATTTGGTCTCTTATTAATGGGGCATAGTTCACAGTTGAATTCATCCACTTGGTAATGGTACCCCTCACAGCGTTCACAGTGCCAGCAGCAGGGTACTCCCTTCACGGTTTTCTTTCTTTCCCCAGCTTTACAGGGCAGGCTGCAGACAGATGCTGGATGAGTGTGTTCTTTATTAGCCCACTGCATGTCTTCTACCTGTGGGTATAAAAAAATAAATGAACCTTCTATTTTTCCCCCATTTATAATATCCTAATCCTGGCCACAGGTTTGTCATAAATCACTACATGGTGACAGTACAAATACAGTTTACCATAATAAGAAACCTGTTTCTTTCCCTAGTATTGACTTTATAAAAGTGTTAAATGATTGTGTCCAATAAATCATTCATGCCAGAGGCTTGATGAGTGTCATTAGTTTCTATTTACCTCTTTACTGCTGACCAAATTGGCATCTGTAAAAATATTTATTGACTCCAGGCTAGTTTAAAAACAAAATGCCTGTACGCAGTGCTTTAGAAGTTAATTGCATGAAAATATAAATACCAGTAGTTCTCAAACATTTAGTTACAAGATAAAGCTATGCGAGTTTCAGTGATTTTTTTTGGTACAGTAAAAACATATATTAAAACCTCTTTGCATCAGCTCTGGCAGAACAAAGAGTGCCTGAAAAGAGATCCATGATGCCACCTCTTCCACAAACGTGGATAGTTAATACTTTACCACTTTCCAAGTCCTGAAATGCAAAAGTGTTTTGTTTACATTTCTAGAAGGTAAAAATTAGTATGTACTGCTTTCTGAATGATACTGGAAAAATGCATCATAGCTTTCACTCCTCCAGATTTAAAAAGGATCCTCTTGTAGTATAGAACAGATACACACAATGCAATCTTGGTTTTGAGATACCAATTTCTCCACAGCAGTGCATTAACAAAATATATTTTTCATCCACTTATCTATTCTCCAAATAAAATTTGAAAAGGAAACTCATGGATATAAAGCACCTTCTGCTTAAAATTATCACTCATTTTGGTTACAGCTCCCCTTAGCCCACCCTTAGTAAAACCATGTTCTGCCAGAGGTCACACTGAGGGAACCAACCAGAGCAGTGTGTGTTTGGAGCAAAGAGCTACTTGCAGGCACCAGAATCACTTTACATTGCTTCCGTGCTTCAGCTTTCATTTCTTTGTTAGGTGGTAAGCACTCAAGGACAAAGGACTCGCCTTGTTCTTGCCTATTAAGTACTTAGTACTTTTGATTCATTTGGAAGCTTTATTCAAAACTGAAACAATAGCGACAAAACTTCAAGCATCAGGAATGTTTTCATTTCTTACTGGAGGAGGACAGAACGAGGACAGCTTATCAAGGGGGATAATTTTGGCTTTAACTGTTTATTTTTCCAGCCATTTTTCAACAGATTTGAGAGAAAATCACAATGTAACATTGCCAGGTTCATTTGCTTTCCTCAGAGAGCCAGAGAACCGGTTACAGCTCCATGCCAGGGGGAATAAAGCAGCAACAAACAGCCAAGCAGCTCTGTCTACCCTTCTGCACAAAAGTGTAGGACTTCGCTGTTGTTAGCCACTCAGAGGGGCAAACAAGAGACCACACAATAACAAGGAGACAAGAAACTTGATAATAACTCTGTAAATTGCTCTGTAAATTCCCACTCAAGGACCTCAGTGGGGCTTGGATTGGTCCTGAACCTAAAGGAATTAACCATATTTTATATCAAGGACTGCAATAATTGTGCAAAATGCAGCATCTGGTAACCATCTAAAATGAAATAATTAGCTTCCTATAAATAATAGGATAACTAGATAAATAAAATAACCCAGTTGCATTAAACAGCTTTGATAGAGCCCTAGCAGAGCACTTGACACTCTTAAGAAAATATTCACCTCTGTTACAATCTCCTGGTTTTACTGACTAATTCTTAAAGCCTGCATAACCTGTACTGTTTCACCTACTACAGACAAGGGAGAAAACATGTTATGATGAAATCAGTGTTACAGCAAACACATATTCTCCTTCATAGTGTTGTTAGGAGAATAAATGCATCAAAACTTGTGTTTTAGGCGGATACTATGAGAATGGGGGCAACAGAAGGCCATGGTTATTAATCCAGATCTGTGTATAAATTTAGGATGAGTAAAAAAGGAACAGTACTGCATATTTGCCACATTACAGTACACAATACAGAATCACCAGGAGAGTACACAACACCTGATCCAGCATAAATTTAGAATGGCATGGACAGGCGATATCTAATCTGGCAGAAAGCCTGACAAGATAAACCTAAGGTGTCCAATTTTTTAACATATTTGAACAAAGCGAGTTTATACCGGATCAGCATTTAATGGCATGAGGCTACAGTGTTTCTTATGTGGCATTAAGAATCCTAAAGCCACATTCACTGTACCCTGAATCCACAGCTTACATAGTTGCACAGGATTCCTTTGCATCTTTAAGAGTTTTTATGTTAATAAAAGGGAAAAAAAAATGTCCTTTCATAGTACAGCTACTTATGATTTCACATACTTTTGTCTTGATGTTGCTTTAATTGATTAAAAACATGCTTAAAAACTCTTCCTGGTTGGCAGTACATTAGAGTCCCTCAGGTTATGCATTCCAGTGTCAACAACTGATAATAAATTCCTATTTCTGAAGGTCACTGGTAAAGATTCATATTATGTTTTTCACTCTAGTATATCTGACACATAAATTACACAAGGTATAATTTCCTGCATAACAATACGGTGTTCTGAATGTTGTAAAACTTGTAGGAAAAACAAGCTTGAGTCTTTTGTTTGGGTTTTTTTTTTTGTGTGTGTTTTTTTTTTATTATTTGTTTGTTTGTTTTTTTAATTATGAGTATAAGCACTGTTAGCAATGGAACAATTCAAGCAGGAATGGGCTCAAAGCATTAAAAAATATATATATAAATCAATGTAGGGAATAACCAGAATGAATGGCTAGTACGGGTGCATTTTACAAGGTATGAAGTTATGTTTTACAAGCTGTCTTATCTGGATTTTTTATTTTTTTTTTAGGCAAAACAGTTACATTTAGGTTGACCTACTTTTCTGAAAAAGCTCTGAACAAAAATGTTATGAATTCTTGTTCATTGAGTTTTTTATTTCATTATCTAACCAGAAAGAGAAGATACATTCCCAAGACACATTGGCCAGTGTTTAAAATTGGAGATCCTTTTAAGATACTTGCAGATCTGAGAAAATTCTGGTATTGTAGAATTTTAACTCTGGAAATGAGTGCAAATATATGATTCTCTCATGAAACCAAGCATCTCGATAACTCGGATTATAGCTACATTATCAAGCAATATGGCACAGTAAGAGCTGACCTACGGAGCAAAGGTGTGGACTCTTAGGACTTGATTTCACATTGACCAGTATTTGAAATTAATGTCCAGGAAGGAACTTTATATTCAACTAATTTTGATGTGGTTCAGTGTCCCGAACACTCAGGAATGATTAAAGAAGATAAGATGTCCTTCTGGGAAGCATTTTGTGTTTTCATTTCAGCCAAAAGCAATCCAGTTCACATGGCCCGAGACCCACTCCACAATGAGCAAGTGTGATAAAGTGGGAATAATTATCAGATTAATTTCAAAAGCAGACTCTTGCTTGAAATCAAAACGCTTATGTGCGTACACCCTCAGACCGCTACTTAGACACTGCTATAATAGCGGCAGGGGAAACTAGACCTCAGAGTGAGCCCTGCTTGCTTTTCTTATATCTGAACAGGTCCACTAAAGGTTTCTATATATGCAGCAATTAAAGACTGAAAAGTCATGCTACTTCTGGTCATCCTGTTAATTCCCACCTACATCTGACCTGCAGCAGACTTTGCCTGTAATGTATTTTTGAGCTATCATTTTGAATAATATAAATGCAATAAGGAAATCCAGTACAAGACATAATTACAACAATGGTCTTAAAGCTCTATCAGTTTTTTTCAGTCACTGAATGTACATACCAAAGGAACCAGCTTCTCAAGCCATGCAGAATATTCACCTGTATCATTACTTTTCTACCCTGAGGTTATAGCACTATGGACACAACTTCTTCCTTGAGACTAATTTTAGCAATAAATGGTTGTAGAAACTGTTAAGAAATAAGAAAACAAAGGAGAATCACTTGGGAATGTACGACTCAGGGGTATTATATAATTTTCGGAACTGCTGAAAACTTGCACTAGTCATAAACATTACATGGACTTGCTGGATGCTCAGCTTTTTCTGAAAATCATATTTTTTAATGCAGCAGTGGAATTTTCAAAAGTGCCAAGGGGAACTTGTTCAATTCAGCTAATTAATTTACATGGAAGCTAAGTGCCTTATCTGTTTAAGTGCTTTTGAAAGTCCCACTATGCTTTCATCTGCAGTTTTGACAATCTAAATACTCAGGAAAACCTGCCCCAAGGTGATCTAGAAGTTCAAATGTTACAAAACTAACTTCAGGGAAGCTTAGCTTTAGGCACACATTTTTCAACAATATTCTCATAGGGGAAAGAAACTGACAAAGACGCCAAAGCCATACCAAAAAAAAAAAAAAAAAAAATACAGGAAAGAAGGGTTTTTTTGACACTGGAAAAGAACGAAAACGTTCTGCATCTCCTCAGCCCTTACTGATCAAAATACCTGGGTCTGTAGCGCCCTTTATACTGCTCAGACTGTGCAAAGGCTGGGTAAGTCTCAGACTATTAAGTAGCCTTAGGTAAAAACAGTTTCTAAAAGACTTATTTTGTCTCTTTAATTTTAATGAGACATCTTCTAGCTGCTGTTCACTACAGTATGACACATGATAAGGCAAAGCTCATTGTTAAATGGATCTGAATTCATCATAGAGGTCGGATGGACTGGAATAGCCTAGGTCTGTATATATTATTAATGAAAGTTTAAACATTGTATTAATTTTATTTGAGTAGCTTTTTTGCATTTGGAAAGTGTCTGGTAGATTGATGTGCTATATCATGAAGTACCTCACATTCCCCTAAGATGAGATTCTATTTTCTACTATTCCAATACTTAAAAAGAGTGAAAACATCAGAAAGAGTATGACAGCATGTCTGTAAGACACATATTAATTTTCTATGAAATACATCATGATACAAAAAGAGAATGGCTTCATTGCTACTTAAATAGATATAAAAATGATCTCTACATGAGATATCTGCCTGACAGAGCTTCAATTTGCTTTAATTTGCAGCACTAAGATTCACAGTTCACTAAACCATTAAAATATAGACAAAATGTCATTTCATCTCAAAAGCAAGTAAACACCTCTATCCTTCATGAAAATTACAAATACAATTTCCTCTAATATCTAATAATAGGGCTAAAAATTAATGATGTGAGAACTGGACTAAAACAAGATGAGATTTACATGATACAGTACAAGTAGCACATTCACATTTCTGGCACCTATGTTCTTTCAATAATCAAGCAACTCATTCATTTACCAATACCCTCAGCAACCACAGGAGACTGATCAAAAATGCTGTTAATAGGTCACATATTATTTCTGAACCATTATGTGTACAGAACCACACTGTTTTCCATTCGCAATGGTCATGGAAAAATTTCTTACTTAATTTAGCAACCAAGCTGACAATACAAAGGCACTTGTACAGCCTTCAGAGAATTTATGTCAAGGACATCAGTGGATAATATTTTAATGTTTCTGATTGTGTTACATTATCTCTTGGAGGAATTCTCATTTTTTAAAATCTTAGATATTTATTAAAAATAGTGAAAAATATGTACTTAAGGATATTATTGTAATCAATTAAATTATACAATACCTGGACAGAGGAATGCAAGTAGTGCATTTTACCAGAGTTGTGGGAGCAAGCAAATATCTGTTTTGTAGCTAGTTACTTTTGGAAGTATCAAGGCTCTCACATGTAAATTCATATGGCTTTTAATAGATATTCAGATTCTTAGTTATAAAAATGACAAAGAACTAAAATACCACCTCCAAGTGTCACTAAGACTTTTTCTTACTTTTTTCTGAAATTCCTGGAAGTATTTCTCTTCTGACAAACAGATTCTTCAGAGGAGCTTAACAAGTGAGTGAATTAAGGAAATTTAGTCTAATATTTAGCTTTTAAAACTCTCTAATGCTTCTAATTCACAGTAAAAGTTAAAAGTCTCAAAGTAAAAGACTAAACTTAGAATTTCTAACCTGCACAACCTTTCCTACAAAATAATATCAACACATAAATAATATATTCTTTTTCACTCCCACAGCTTACTCACAAACCAAAACCTCAATTGCATGAAGGGCTATACAAATCCACAAATAAAAGTAAGGTCTCAATCCTGAAGAACTCACATTCAAACTAAAAGGTAAATGAGAGCAGAATATCAGCAGAACAGAGAAAAGGACATCTTATAAACTGTAAGGCAACACTGTTCAACATGATAGACAGCAGCCATAGCATAGCTCCAAGCATATGCTTTTTGGGGAAATTGTAGCAAAAGGATTTTTAATGAGTGAGGGAACTGAAAGAAGACGGCAGGGCAATTTTGCATCTATTTCCTGAGCTTTCCATCCAAGCAGCAGCAAGACAGAACACACAAAAGCAGTAACTTCATCACTGACCTCCCAAGGAGTAACAGAAAACAGTCGGAATATCCTGTGATCCTGAGTTTCTCAGCTTCTAAGCAGTGTTTCAGCAAAGTGAAGCACTTGAAATTTTAAGAAAAGTTGCCCTCATCTCAGCAACCTTGTGCCTTAATTGACTCTGACAGAAGAACAGACAAGCCCAGCTGAAATGTGAGAATCAAATTTATTTCCCTGTCTCAAGAAAAGAGGCACTATACATAAACAACTCCTGACATATTTGTCCAACCTGTTTGAGGAAAAAAGCTGTTTAAATGTGAAGTACATTCTACCCTGAAGCACTACAAAATCCTAACTGAGATGTATGTTTTGATGTTACTTTAAGATGGTTTTCCACTATAATAGTTCGTGTCATTTTTGCCAGCTCCTGTTAGTGAACAGTTAGATCTTCCCACAATACTAATTTTGAATTTCCAGCACTGGCCCTTTAAATACAGTTCCAGTAAGGTAACAAAATCATACATAAAAGGTATGAAGGTCTGAGCTCATTCAGAACTGGCAGAAAACAGACTTGTTTTATACTGAGATTTTCAGCAGCAGGGGAAGAGATCTCTCTGCCAGGTCTATGCTGCTGCTATGAATGAAGAGTGAATAATTCAATTGAAAATTCTGTGGAGAAGCTTAGTGATCTGGCAGGCACAAAACAAGCATGAGGAAGTTTAAACTTGAGAAAATACCACACAGCACAAATAAAAACAAAAAATAAAAGAAAAAAAAAGAAAAAAACCAAACCAAAAATCCTTGTTAGCGAGGAAAGATGAACACATTCAAAACAGGAGTATTTTCAAAAGCCAGGGGTTTTCATATGGGCTGAACATACTGAGATTTATTTCACAATACTTAAAGGACTGACTGAAAAGAGAAAACTCTTGAGACTTTATGGGGAAGTATGGAGGACTTGCAAATGGGAAACCTAGTGCTTATGCTCAGAAAACAGGGGGAAAGGTGGAAAGAAGACAACAGGGAATTATCAATCATTCAGTTTAACTTGAATTCCCAGAAAAAATCCTGAAAGAAATAAACAAACATATTTCAAAAACACAGTGAAAACAAACAAGACAAATAACAGCCAAAAGAAATCTGTCAGCAATGACCTGTCACATTTCCTTCAGTGAGAGGGTAACAGTCATTGTGGATGAGAGGCAAGCAGCTAGGTGTTATTTATCTTAACATTAGAAAGAATTTTGACACCATCTCAATTACACTTCCAGTCATAAGCAACCTATTGAAACATATCTACACCCTAAAGGCCAGGTGCAAATTATATCAGCAAGCTATAGGATGATAAAATTTGTCATTGATTCACTGCCAGAATTGAAGGGATGGTACAGGGTGGGGCCTGGAAAGATCTATTCTGAGTTTGCTATTATTCAGTGCTTGTAATAACAATTCAGTGCAGTTTGGATGATAAAATAGCATATATGGTGATCAAATTTGGGCAATAACACTAGAAAAGGCTGAAGCTATGCTGAAGGTCAGGATACTTATTTCAAAGGATACTGCAGTTTCTGAAAAAAAAAGAAAACATGCAGTTTAATAGGGACAACAAACAGGTAGCACATTATGGGTCAGGAAAGAGAGAGAGATAGCAGCTCTTCAAAAAACAGAGATCTCAGGGCTCTGGTGGATTATAATATGTTGAACCAATGTCATACTGTTACAAAAGGGGCAAATGCCATCCTGAGAAATGCAGATAGATGGAATAACCTTTCACCTCTGCCCTGCACTCTTAAATATATGAAATGGTGTTTCTTCTGTACTCTCTGCACTAGTGAGACTTCAGCCAGAGCACTTTGTGAAGGCTGGATCACTGTGTTTCAGTTTGAATAAGAATCAAACGGGGAGTCCAGAGGAAATAAGCAAAGATCAGAAGAGTCTCTAGAAAACATGATCTATGCGACTAAATTGAAAAAAATCACGTTGCATAGCCTGAAGAAAGAACAAAGCCTAGGGGATAAAAAAACAGTTTTCAAATACATGAAAAGGATGGAATGTGCTCAATGTATACTGGATAAAGTAAGAATTAACAGGCTTAAATTACAGCACATGAATATAGAAAATGCTAAGTTTATGCACAGGCTAGATAGTTTCTTGAGAGCCCTTTACCTGTCTTCTGTAGTGCTAGGGCACATTTCAGGTGCTAAATATTTTAAGCCCAAATAAAAAAGCTAATAATATAACCAGACCAGATAAATCGGAAAAAAAAAAAAATTCAGTGTATTCTCATGACAGCTAAATTCTTTAGACTGCCTTTTGTGGTTTTACAGAACATCTATTAAAAAACACATTTTTTTTTATATTTAAAAGAATAAAGCAAATAAGAGATGATAATCATACTTTTCCTACTTCTTGTCTAATTAATGATACATTTTTAAATAGTATTATGGGTAGAGCTACTGCACTGATTTTCATTACAGGGTAAATGCTTCTCTGGAAATGATAGGGAAAGAATGTTTACGTAAAAGGAATCACCACTATCATAATAGTAAACTGTTTTCCACATAGACATAAATGAACATAAATCAGTTTGGGAAGTATTAAGCAGCTTTTGTATAAAATAATCCAATCTGGAGCCCTACATATGAATGGAAAGCTCTCAAAAGATGAATAGAAAAACTGTCTTTGCCCAGTAATGTGATGTACAACGTGAAGCAGAAGACCCTAAATAAGTAACCGAGTAACAGGAAATCTATCTTTGAGAGGCATTACTAGCAAATCAAATAAAACAAATTAATAATAGCCAGAAAACTTAAGAAGTGACGGCTGATGGAAATCTCAGGAGCACTGTTCAGGCCCCACCTCTGAATCAACTATGCAAAATAAGTCTATACAGCTCACCTGCTCCAATTAGCCCATAGCGCTAGTGATTGCCAGCCTCACAGGCAATACTGCTAAGTGTTTCATTATTCTCATCACCAGAATCTGCCAGCATGTCTGCATTAATTTTCTCTTACTGTAATTCAAATCCACTAGCTCTCCTGATAGCCAAATTAACTATACCTAACAGTTTGTTCTTTTCCTGAATAATCATTTCTGTATTGAAAGAGATTAGCATAACTCCCTTCAGTTCAGTCTTCTCCAGACTAAACAATCCTAGTTTGCTTAGTCTTCCCTTACAGACATTTTTTTAGATGGCTGATCACTGTCATTGCTTGCAGCTGGACTCTCTCCAGTTACTCTGCTTTTCCAAGTGAAGTCACAGTTCTGCTAATGACATCATAGCACTGGAGAAGAGAACAGATGGATTACATCACAAGCCTAGGAGTTCTTTGCTGCAATGGCCTCTGGTGATGTAAATCTCAGTTAACCATTACAAAGCCATTGCTTAGCTTTATGCCTATGCCTATTATAGAAATAAAGGGGATTTCACTTCAGTTCATGGAGTTACTGCAAACATTATTGCAATACTACCTGTTTGGTCCAGGTACTATTGCATTAGCACTATTCCCTCACATACTATTGTCCCATTCAACACTAACTCTGCTACTGCAAACTGAAGTTACAACTAGATTAGCTATGCATTCTTCATTCTCTGCCTTAGGCTGTACTATCAGAATATCAACACTACCGGTGATACCAGTTTGGAAATGTGGAAAATAATTCCCTCCCTGTCTTTAAATATTTTTTTTTAAAGTGTCTGGGAATTTATCATGGTGAAAAGTCCTGGAAAAAGATTAAGTTATTATCCTAAAGAATTAATAATACTGCAACATGAAGAGAAATTGCAACAAAGCAAACAGAAAAAAAACCCAAATATATAGTAATGTTCCATTGATGGTTATTCTCTTTTATCATATCATAGCCACTGAAGGCCTCTTTCCTTTTCCATGTAATGATTTTTAATTTAGTAGTAGACTTCCATTATGTAACACAAATGAACAATAATTAAAGTCATCTAATTTAACATTTTTGCTTTTAAGCATGGACATTTGGCTTCTAAGTTTAAAGGGCAGCTCAACCTTCAAATTATAATACATGTACAAATTTTTGTGGGGGAGACAAGAAAGATGGAAGAGACTGGGGAAGAAATGTGCTGGTACTTTATGTTTCACACTGGTACCTCACAAAGGAATTCATTGTAGGCTTGCTACCAGCCATGTATAATCCAAACTACCTGCTATGCCCTGTAGCTGTTTGTGTATGCTAAAAGTCACAATATTATCTGATGCCAGGGGAGCTAACCCTGCTACAAAATCCCATATATGAATGCAGAACTCCTCAGGAATACATATAAAAAGTCCTAATTTTTCATAGTTTTATCACTGCACATTTGATTTTATAGAGAAGGAGAAAAGAATATTTTAAACCACATATGATTTATTTTGTCATGCATGGCAAAGCCTCCTTTCTGGGTTTTTGGAAAAAAAAAAAAAAAGCCAAAACCAAAAGCCCAGCCCCAAGAATACTCCATAGTAATGTTGGCTATGGCTATTTAAAGCACAGTTCATTCTAATCATAACACTTCTTACAAAGGGTGATCACAAAAAAATCCTATAAAATATCTAATACTCACTAAGAATCCTGTGGAAAAAAAAATCACAGCCAGCTTGGAACCACTTTGCTGTATTTGAGAATTGTGACTTTCACTCACCCTGACAAGGTGAGAAAATAATTCCTTATTCATCCTAACACTCAAGCAGAGGCTGTTTCAGTGGCAATCTGGTATCACTCTAATTAAGAACAAATGGTTATCGAAGTTCAAGATATTTTCTTAGAATCTCTCTTTTTTTTCATTTTTTTTTTCTCTAGAGATTGAAGATGTCTGGTTCATTGAGAAAAAATTACTATTATGACCAACAAAGTAAAAAGCTTCAGAAGGCAGACAAGCTGTCATTCTTCCTGGGCTCTTCTAAGGTCATTGGCTCTTGAATCCAAATTCTGTTTTGACTTTTCAGTCATGTCTGAAATAGCATCTGTTCTACGACAGGCACATCTCAAAATCATTTAATGTTTTTTCAACATCTATATTCAGCTTATTTCCCTCATCCCAAAGTATTTTTTTAAATGAGTAACACAATCTATAACCTTTCAAAATCATAAAATCACAACTTTATTCCACGTTTCATATATTATTTAGCTTGTATACAGTTGCCATCCACTGTTAACTTACTGTTGACTTATCTCTTCTATCTGGCATTGTTCCTTAGTGACTACAACTCTCATATTGACCTCAAGACTCTGGCAATAAAAAAGAATAAATCCTGAGTCATACTTATTGACCAGTGCTGAAATCAGGACTAGCTTTGTAAAATCTGAGTAGTCTTCTAAAAGATGTAAGTCTCTTTCTATGTTCAGCCCTATGTAGAATAAAAGAACACAGCAGTATAACTTTAGTAGAAGAACAGAACAGCCTAAAACACTTTTGCTTGTCTCATTGAGTTTTATTTTTAACCCAGCATCGTCAATTTTCAGTCATATAACAGGGATGGAATGTAAGTTTGAATTCTACTGCCCTATTACATATGGGCAGAAGCACACCCTGCAGGTAGTATGATTGCCATATTTTGTTTATAGATATAATCATATACAGCCCTAAGTGCTCCTGTTGTGTATTTCACTGTAGTGTGTTCTTTTGTTAAACACAGATCTCGGATTCAGCAATTTGAAAACATCTATCAATTATATAATAGTTACCACAGGAAAAAAAGAGGCTCTCTGGCTTCTTTAATGAAATATAGTGGCCTACAGCGAAGCTTGAAACTTATTTGCTGCAGTCAGAGAAAACATCAGAAGCTTCTTGAATTATTTTATTTTACCAGGTCACAAGAAAGGGAACTAATTCATTTTGAATTTGTTACTTCCAAAAAGAATTATCTACTGTTAGTTTCCTTCAGGATTTTCCTTGACAATTTACAAGAGTCCTAGAGAAGAAGAAAAATCAAATACTGATTCAAACCTTTTTGTGAAATGGCTGCCTGAAGGGAAGATCACTGTCAGTGTGGGGTTCCCAATTTTTACCAGTTCACCAAACACTGTGCTTAAGGCTGATGATGATTATGGCTGTCTCTCTGATGGTTCTCACATAAGTGTAATTTTAATTCATGGTTTTTTTACTCATAAATCAAGACCATTACAGAAAAATGGATGCCCCTGAGTCATTTATATTCTTAGTGCATACACTCCATAAATCTGAAAGCTTATATGTCCTATTATTTCTAAGATGTTAAAAATCTGTCATTGTAAATCTTCCCTTGCCTTTCAACAGAACTCTTATGTTCTGATGATCCCCCCCGAAAAATAATTAAAAACAAACCAAAAACCCAACAAAAAACCCCACAAGTGAATTCTGTCTTAAAAATGTCACTGTTTTCACTTGAAATTTGCAGTGTTTTGATATGTTGTTTTTTTTTTTCCTTAAGGAATAATATCAGAAAAATGGATATTCACTCAAGCTTTTAACTGCATCAGCTAAATACATGATTCTGAAAGCACCAATAACTGTGCCTGCCTGAAGTCCTATGAATCAAAATTACTAACTTGGAAGAATATGTATTTGGATCTACATATTTTTTCAGATCCGGTTTTTCAAACACAGATTTTGGTAGACCAAAACAATGTATATGCTTGAAATCAGAGAATGTTTTAAATCATATTAAAAAGGATTTTTTAAAAAAATCAAAATATTAGATTTTAATATTTTAAAACATTTCAACTTTTCTTTTACCAACTGGCATTTAGGTTTCAAAACAGAATATTTTTAAGGAGGAGAAAAAAGTCCCTCAGAAATGAACCAGAACAAACTGTATGTGTTCCTAAGAAAACGAAACTGAGAACCTTATTATTAAAACTTTAGGACTGGGATTATTTCCATTTACTGACACTGACAAAAAACATCAGTCAACATCTCAACCTAATCCTTATTCCAACGTGCAATACAGAACACAGTTTTTAAGAGGGAATTCATTATTAATCATAAAAAGAAGTTGATTTCAAATCATAAGTGCCAGGAAAAGCAAGCTTGTTTTCAACAACTTTCCTCCTACAGAGATTATACGGTTGAGAGCTCAAATTTGCTAAACCCACACATTTGTAGGGAACTTTTACATGTGGCCTGGTATGCAATATGAATAAAACATAACTTTTGCAGGAACAGCTAGCTTTTACTTGATTTTTATAAATTTTCATAATGGATAAAACCAGATTTTTTTTTTTTTTTTTAAAGAAAGGATTTTAACTATCAGATTTTCCTAAAAATAAGTTCTCTTCTTCTACTGATGGAGAAAAGAAAATGGGGAAAGCAAACAGAAGACCCTGACAGTTAATTTGCGGTCAATGGTCGAAAGTTCGAAGACAATTATTTTTTCCTTCGAAGTGATACTAATAATTTTTAGTATCTTGTTATTTCTAGTATATGAAGGCCATTTAAAGTCAGCAACCTTAGAGAGCAAAAGGACTTGGAGGATTGTAAATTCACATTGCCAATATCAGTGATAATTGCATAAAAGGCAAACAGGTTCTTTGATATTAGAGTTACATGTTTCTAAGTTTCTGCTTTGGGAGCTTCTTTCAGAAGAATCTCTCAGAGACAGATACCTTACTCAACCCAAGAATTACACAAACAAAAATAGATTTTGGAGATCATGGCTCTTTTTTAATTTAACTTCTATACTGTGTGTCTCAGCATTGTCGCACGTTTGTTTATAAGCATTGCAAGTGTAGTACTGATTAGTAATTATTAAGTTCCCATATTTGGTAGCTATTGCTGCTTCAGATGAAATCTGAAAGGTCAGTCTGGCTAAAGAAGAGTATCAATGTTACTGAGGACTACAGGGAGGAACCAGCATCACAGCTAGAAGGGTTTCTGTAGCTGGCAAGGACTGTTGAGAAAGAGCCCCTTAGGGAGCATGATACAGCATCTTTATCTAGCCAGAGTCAGCATTTTTTTCCTAAAGGAAAAGCCAAAACTGCACCAGGAAAGGAACAAGGTTGAAGCTTGACCCTTCAGAGACAGTATAAGCTGAAGAATCCTGAATCCTGAGGGCCAGGCTCAGAGACACGACCAGGGCTGGCCACCAGGCCAGGAGCCATAGCCCCCACAACAGACTTACAGCCAAAACCCTAAAGAGAAAAATATTAAAGAGCCTCCTAAGTAAAAGGATAACACAAATGAAGGGGAAAAAATCAGAAAGAAAATAGGAAGCTTTTTGATGCAGTTATTTAGACCAAAGACATGTTCTAATCTTAGTTATATTAATTGTTCCAAAAGTTGAACTGTACTAAAAATGTGGTGCTTTCATTGTTTTTCTGTCATAGAAAACAGATGAATAGAAGGTATAAATTTTCTGAAGCACAATACCAGCTATATAGATGAACACAATCATAAACACATCATAGATACAACATGTTACTGTATAATTTAAGGAAGAAATATCTGTAAAAACAGGATTAGAAGTATCTATGAAGGATATCTATTTGACAGAGATTCATTGAAAATCAGTTATGTGTGTTTTCACTAAGAGGAAACTGCAAGAGAAAGAAGGATATGGTGGGAAAGTATTATACTGTAAATAGCATCTCCTTTATACAGCAGCAGGGTAAAAATTGCTCTGCCATCTTAATACTGCTTTGCCTTCAATAAATATAGACATTTTCACTGAAACAAATGACAACATTCACTGTGTCCCCTCTGATTCATTGGTAATCAATGGCACCACTTAATTTGCAATATGATGATTTCGAATATTGACAATCATTCACAAAGATTACTTGGGTTTAGTACATTTTGTCTAGTGAGAGGAGGCAACAGTTTTGCCACAGCAGATGATCATGTGGCATAACTACCATTGACATGTTCTAAGTAAGTCTAGGGGATATAGAAACAGATGGAAAACAATTGAACCAGCCATATTGTTATTTCTTTTTTTGTTAACATACCAGCTCTTGCAGACACCGATGGAGACTAGCATCCAGCATCTCAAACACTAACAAACGTCAAGAAATGAAGCCCAGTCACTCCTTAGAAATCTTTCAGGCTTTAGATAAATATGAATCAGTCAAGAAACAGGAGTGACCCGTAGGGAGGGAAACATCTTGCTGAATTAATCTGTTTGCACCGTGCATGGGGGGACCAAGTCCTGAGTGCCTGATTGCACGCTGGTCTGAACAGGGGATGGTGGGATGAGAATGGGGCCATGGCACAAGGCTGGGAGCAGAAACATTAAATGTAGAGCAGTGTGCCAGCCCACCGACCCCTCCATGAGTCCACACACTACTCAGAGCTCGCCTGCAAACTGGACAAGCAGTTGTATCCAGCACATGATCTCATGGAAGTGAAAAAAAAGAGAGGCAAAGAACATCCTAGCAGGTCCATTAACAAGAGGTGTCCTTTGATAAATCCTTCCCTGTTAGCTCTGTGGTCAATGCGGTTAGCATGGTGTGGTTTCAGAAGTCTGAGTAGCAGCCAATCTAATCATATTTCAGAGAACTCCCTGGAGTACATGTACACCAGGCAGAAATAACGGGACTGGGAAGCTTCAGGCTTAATGAAAATTCTAGCAGAACCCAGAGGGAGTGGGGGAAAGGAATAAAAAAAGGCACATTGGAGTGGAATTAAAGTTGAAGCAAATTGTAAGGTAGCTTTTAGCTACTACTATGTAACTGCTATGTTAGTATTAATATTTGTAAAAAATGTGTTTATCAATTTTTCAGCTCACTTAATAAACACTACATTTCAGGAAATGGTAGCAATTATGAAGGTCTGGAATGTATGTAATGATAGTAATATGGGTTTAACTCTAATGTTTTCCAGAAATTAGTATTTACTATTAGTTTTTAAATCTGTTTAACCTTTTTTTTTTTAACTTTCAGCAGACATCAGGTTAGTGGAGGGAGACAACACTGCCATACATTCTACTACACACGGTTTCTGTTCGGTGGTAGGGGTTTTTTCTATTTGGGCAGAAGACTTAAATAAATGAGTCCTTGCCAAGTAGCTATAGATATTAAATGGTAGATATGGTAAAGTGGTTTAACAGCCGTGGCTGAGAAAGGAAAGCTATCATATCTGTTACTGTGGGTAGCACTCAGATAATTATTGCAAAGTAGTGTCAATAGGAGAATAATTTGTAAATATTTACTACACTGTCTTTGCTACTCTTCTCCAAGGAACCTCTCACATGGAAAATCAGAGATGTTCGAAGCCTGCTTTTTGTGATTTCATTAAAGTCACTACATAAACTCCCTTTGGTGAATCTAGTCATCCTTTCACATCGTTGCCCTTACTGCTGCCGTTCTCATCAGCCCTTATCAAAACAGCACTTGATATTCCACATTTGCAGGGCTACCCATATAGCTAACATGTGCCAAGTAAATGCTGTAAATATTGCACAGCTAACAAGGAAGCAGATTAACTTCATTTTGCTTTTCTCATGACTGCAACTGTCCTCATATGAAGCCATCTTCTGACAGAAAGAAGTGCCTTGGACCACAGCTTCTCAAGTACAGGTGCAGTTTGATGTTTAGCTGTCATACAAATATTGCATATTATATTCTCTGAATCTTACTGGGATGGAGATTTTCAAACGAAATATAATTCCATGCACAGGTGGGGGTAAACTACCACAACACTTGCAGAACATATTAAGGCAGCAATTAGAAACACCTCCTAAGGATGGGTAAGTAAGTTGTTGTACGCTTTGTTGCTTTTGCTATTAAGTAATAAGTGACTCTACTAACCCTACTTCACTATATATAAAAACTCTAAATTCTGCCTCCATGTTTATAATCTTTATTGCAGTAGTCCATCATCCCAGTGTTTCAACTAAATCAGAGTGGTTAGAGAGTCCAAACTTCTCTTTTACTAAATACATTTCTATGCCTTTCTATTATTTGAAATACCTGGGTAATATATATGTACCTATCATTTTGTCTGACACCTTCTTTTAAGAGATGAGTTGCTATTTCACTGCCTAACTTAATAATCAGTCTGAGAAATATCAGATACATAATGATTCTAAAATATCATTTAAAGTAGCAGCCAAATACAGAACCCAACCTACTCTGAAATAGAATTTGGTTCAGATTATTGTGCTCTTTTACCATCTTCACAAGAAGAGAATGAAAGGGTTTTGTTTTGCCAGCTGACAAAGAATAAATCATCAACAATTTTAAGGTTTTTGAAATACTGTAATACTCCAGTGAGTATTCTCCAATGTCAGCATCCTAATCAAACCTGTAGAATCATAGAATCATTTAGGTTGGGAAAGACTAAGATCATCAAGTCCAGCTGTTAACCCAGCACTGCCAAATTCACCACTAAACCATGTCCCTAGGTGCCACATCTACACATCTTTTAAATACCTTCGAGGACTGTGACACAACCACTTCCTCGGGCAGCCTGTTTCAAAGCTTGACAACCCTCTTAGTGAAGAACTGTTATCTAATATCCAACCTAATGTCCCCTGAAGCAACCTGAGGCCATTTCCTTGTGTTATGTGGGAGAAGAGACTGACCCACACCTGGCTACAACCTCCTTTCAGGTAGTTGTAAAGAGTGATAAGGTCTCCCCTGAGCCTTCTTTTCTCTAGGGTAAACAATTCCAGTTCCCTCAGCCACTCCTCACAGGACTTGTGCTCTAGGCCCTTTACCAGGTTCACTGCCCTTCTTTGGACATGCTCCAGCACCTCAATGACTTTCTTATAGAGAAGGGTCCAAAGCTGAACACACTATTTGAGGTGCAGCCTCACCAGAGCTGAATACAGAGGAACAATCACTTCCCTAGTCCTGGTGGCCACACTATCTCTGATATAGGCCAGGATGCCATTGGCCTTCTTGGCCACTTGGTCACAAGCTGGCTCATATTGAGCTGGCCATCAGTCAGCAGCCCCAGGTCGTTTTCTGCCAAGCAGCTTTCCAGACATTCTTCCCCAAGCCACTAACGTTCCATGGGGTTGTTGTGACCCAAGTGCAGGACCCAGCATTGAGCCTTGTTGAACCTCATACTGTTGGCCACAGCCCATCAATCCCACCTGTCCAGATCCCTCTGCAGAGCCTTCCTCCCCTCCAGCAGATCAATACTGCTCCCCAGCTTGGTGTCATCTGCAAACATAGTGAGGGTGCACACGATCCCTCATCCAGGTAATTGATAAAGATATTAAACAGAACTGGCCCCAGTACTTATCCCTGGGGAACACAACTTGTGACCAGCAGCCAACTGGATTTAACTCCATTCACCACTGTTCTTTGGGTCTGGCTATACAGAGTTTTTTATCCAGTGAAGACTGCAGCCATCCAAGCCAGGTTACCCAGGAGAGTGATTTGGGGAATGATGTACTTACATTTAGATGAAGTTGGTTGGTCCACTGACCAATTACTTTGTATTCTGTACTTTTGTTGGTGATTTGATACTGAAAAATATCATAGCGTCCAGGAGCATCTCCATTTTCATTGAAAACAACAGGTGTTCCAGCACTCCCTGAAAAAATTAAAAAGCAATTAGGATAAATACCTTTAAAGCCATCTTCCAGAAAATACATTTTGCAGGAAAAAAAAAAAACACAACTATTAGGGATTGATTGGGGATTTTTTTCATAATGTAAGGCTAACATGGTAATAAAGAAAAAAAAACAAAGAGAAAATGTGTATTATTATCATTACAAAATCTATCTTGTCTATGAGTTAACTAAAAGAATTTTACAAAACAATTTTACAAAAAAAAAAAAAAGATTCTTTTGCAGTCTTTTTGCTTGGATGTTGGGTTTGTGTGTGTGTGTGTGTGTATTACAGAACATTAGGAAACTCTGTGATAAAACATAAGTGGAAAAACTCCTTTTGACTTGCAGAAGGGCACAGTTTCACTTTAGGAAATGAATACAGTGCAATAGGAACAAAATAATAATCTTGTAATGACCTTAATAAAGGATTTCACTCTTAAGTATGAAAATAAAATTAATACTATCAGCTTAGGAGCCAGCACTCGTAGAAGACCTTAGGATGCAAATGTCTAAGTCTCGTCACAGTTAATGTGATCAGTTTCTAGCACTGACCACCTGTGTAACAGTGTTTATAAAAATAAATTAAGGATAGCAGCTGTGCTTGTTGCTCTGCACATGACACTGTCTGACAGAGGGGGCCATTGCTGAAACTGTCAAAAGTTGTAAATCGACACACTGTTCTTACTTCGATCAACAAAATGTTCAGAGACTGAAAACTACAGTCCACCTTGGCAACCAGGCCAGCCAAATTAGAACACATTCTGATGAATTCTCTCAAGGTGACATCAAGGATGTGCACTCCCACAGAAACTTTTCAAAAACTACACAAAAAATGTCTTTTTCATCCATTCAGCAAATTTATATGCATAAGTGAATAATTTTTATAGTTGAGGCTCATTGAAGACAAATTCAAGTATGTTAAAGTTCTATTTCAGTGACTGGAGAATGAAATCTATCTTTACCGGGAAAAAAATAAACCGTTACAAAACCCACCCCCTAATGTTTTTATGGTATTCCATATGAATAACTAAGAAAAGAAGAATATCCAGTTTATAGCAAATTCCTACAGTGTGACTTGATAATGTTCACTCAGAAGCACTAAGTCCACTGTGAGTGGTTTCCAGAGAATGCAAAAAGAAAGCTTAAAATTCTGGGTACGTATCAAGAGGAAGTGAGCCAGTAGAAGTGGCAACACCAAACTACATGCCCCTGAATTTCAGCATAAATACTTCTTGTATGTCTGTTCATCTCCTCTAAAGTGTTTTGTTCTCTTGTTTTGTATATCAGCTTTCATACGAAATTGATATTGAGTGAAATAAACAGTGCTTTGAGAGTGACAAGTGGCACATTAATTACTGTGCCAATTTCACAGTTCTGCCAGCAAAAGTCTGGCTGCAAAAATTAAATGTGAGCAACCATGTAAAAATATAAAAAAAATGATGTGTGATAAAGGCTTAAGACCCCATGAAGATACCAGACTCAACAAAAATTTTTTGAAAGCTGTTTATGCTTTGCTCCCTATTCATTTGACAGCATGAAGGGCAAGAAAAATGTCAGTCGACAATCTACCAAGCAATGAAATTATTCTTCTCTGCTCAAATCGGAGTTCGACCCAATGAAGTTCTTTTGCCCAATAAACAAATACCAAACTGATGTTGGTGTGCGGGCAGGCAGGTAACCTTCAAAATATTACTCTCAAGGTAATAATGGAATTCATCTTTCCACTCAGCAGCATTTGAAGAGCTCATGGGAAGAACAGATATCTTTTACCAACAAAGTGTCCTTTTTATCCCTTAAGACTAATGGAACTTCAGGTGTTCTTATGCTCAGCAATAACAGTGTGAGCTTATAATCTATTGCTGGTTTTAGAAATCTTCTTGTGCTTTTTCATGGATGAGACAGAGTTAACTTTCTTCATAGTAGCTGGCATGGGCCATGTTTTGGATTTGTTCTGGAAACAGTGTTGATATCACAGGGATGTTTTCATTGCTGCTGAGCAGTGCTTACACAAAGCCAAGGCCTTTTCTGCTCCTCGCACCACCCCACCAGTGAGCAGGCTGGGGGTACACAAGGAACCGGGACGGCACACAGGCAGGACATCTTACACCAAGTGATCCAAGAGGTGTTCCACACCATTTGGTGTCATGCTCAGCATGTAAAGCTGGGGGAAGAAAAAGGAAGGGGAGACACTGGGAGTGATGGCATTTGTCTTCCCAAGTAACCAGTAGTTGTGATGGAGCCCTGCTGTCCATGAGGTGGCTCAACAGCTGCATGACAATGGGAAATGGTGAATGAATTCCTTGTCTTGCTTTGCTTGTACACACAGCTTTTGCTCTGCTTATAAAAGTGTCTTTGTCTCAACCCAGGAGTTTCTCACTTTTACTCTACAGTTCTCTCCCCTGTCCCACCGGCAGACAGTGAGCAAGTGGCTTTGTGGGTCTCATTTGCCAGCTGGGGTTAAACCAAGACACATGTACAAACAGACTATAGTGCCAACCAGAACCATCTTTCTCTTTGATGTAGCATTGTGCTCAGCGATCACACAACATGCTGCGCACCTTGGTCAACAGGAACACAGCATTCTCCTGAATTCAGCTGACACTCCAACTGAGTCCAACAAGATCTTTCGCATATATAAAATTAAGCTTGTTAAAAGCAGGAATAAGTCACAGAAAATTCAGGCCCCCAAATACTGAGAACTCATTATCCCTCTGTTGAATAGCAGATTTTAGAAAGTATAGTAACAGTCACAGTGCCTTCTGTAAATTTGTTCTAGCAATTGTTCCAGCAATGCTAGAACATAGTCAATGCTAGCAATGTTCTAAAATTGTTCTAGCAATGCTGCCGTAACTAGTAAGTGCTGTTAGCAAGTGGTACTAGACAATTATTTTCATCTGTCTATGTCTTATGTCTAATGACTTAGATATCTGCCTTTTAGTTCCTTGTTGCTTTGTGGAAAGAAACATTAAATGGACCTAAAACAAGGAGGTATGGATGGTTGGATTGTGTTAATAAACCATTAGCTACATAACCAGGAAAGCAAAGCATAAAAACATTTGAAAGAAAAAAAATATCCGGGGATTTTACCAAAGGTTTCCGAAATTATGAATGCAAGATGGTAGCAGAAGCCTTGAAAGAATGAAACTAGAGGCCTCAGGGCTATAAACAAATGACTAATGGTTAATTAGTGGTCTTAAAGAAAAAAATCTTAATGTCATCTGAAGAAAAGTATACCCTCGTGGATGATCCAGATGAACAGTTCATCTGAGAATGGATAGTCCACAAAATGAAAAGGTTTTCTGAGAAATTATACTTTGTTGGATAGTCCATCAGATTAAAATGAATATACTTCTGTGGAAAAATTGATTAACACTGTGTGGATATCAGATAATCAAACCATGTGGAGAAACCTTGTAGCTGACCATAACTAATAACATAGGTGGGGAAATGTCTAGATTTAGTATATAAAGCTGCAACGAATGCCATTGAGTTTTTCAACTGCCTTTTTTTGACAACTACTTATGCAGAACTGAGCATTCTTTATACCTGGTGCTGTAATGCCACATATGCTTATACTGTATCATTACCATTACAAGGAATTGCATCTTAGTTCTAGTTTAAGACATTGAGTGCTTAATTGCTCCACTTAACGGTCATTGAGGTCTGGCTGATAGATTGAAATGCAACACACTGCAGAAAGAAATACAGAATACAACACTGACACGACATAGCATACCCAGGTTATATGAATTCCAGCTTAGACGAGTAGGTTTTGGATAGTGTATTTAGCTTAGAGAATTATCTTTGATATCCCCATCAGGAACCACATTTATTGGATACAATCATACAAAAATGTTACTTGTGCTTAGGAAAAATGTGCATGTAATGCTAGTGTAGACCACCTCAGACAATACAAAGCAGCCCATGTTTTGTTTTAAATATTTTCACTACTTTAAGAAAACTTTTTTGTTTTCATAATTTGTCAGCAATCATTTAATAAGATAGTTAAAAAGCAGTGGGGGAACTGTACCTTTGGGCCTTTTTACATTGCATTTTCTGTATGCTTATGTTGCCATGAGTAATTTTAAACCAGGATCAAATCAGGTAATTGCATTCAATCTGTCACCATCTTAACTAAAATTTTTACATAGTTTGGATGTCTAACAGAATTAGATGGTAGAATTTCAAGAATATATAATAAGCTTGTCTAACTATTGAAAAGTCATGTGTGAGCCTCCATCTTCATGCTTCCTTTGTGCAAAACCCATTCATTTCTTTTTTTTCCCTAACTTATTTTGAGATCTGTTTCTGAAGTCTGTCACTGCTGAGTAACTCCAGAATACTTTTAGAATGCCTTCTTTCTTTTTTTTCTTCTTACATATAACCATAGACTGATAAGTTTAAAGAAAATTTCAAATTTTACAATGAAGCATTGTTCAGAAGGTTTATAAACTTATTTTGAAATTACACTCTTACAGTTAAAAGGTCAAAACAAAAAAGGAAAATGCAGCTCATTTAAAGTTTTCAGTCTGTAAAGGAAAGATCAGCAAAGGAAAGATCAGCAGTTTAAGGTAAAAGTATTCATTTTTCTATACAGAAACTACTTAACCAAAAGGGACAAATGGGATAAGGTACAGGAAAGAGACATGTAAGCAGACCTCCATCCATCCTTCGTAGATATCACAGCATGAATCAATTACACTGTCCAAACAGCAGAACTGTGGCTACTTCCAATAATGGGATTCAACATACAAAGAAATACTGTGTTGTGCGCCTGAACTGGTGCCCTGGATTTTTCAAGCCATAAATATAAGCATTTGCCTGCTACTGGACATTCTTTTAACAGCCACATGTATTGTAAAGACGATGTGGCCATGTAAAAGCTTCAGAGACTTTGCTGTATTGCACACCAAATCCTTTAGATTTTTTTAAACACTGAATGGCTGATAAATAGATCCTGCTTCAAAATCACTCCAAAACCAGACTGAATAAATAATCTCCTATAAATCCTATAGAAAGATGCATTGTAGGGTAGTTTTGTTACCATTCATTTGAAGACAATCCATGTCCATTTACAGCATAAAAGAAGGTTACATTTTATTAAGCCTAAGGCCACATTTACTTATTGTAGATATAAAGTAATAATATGGTACTGGATGAAATTATCCCTCCTCCTTCACAGTTTACAGCCAGCAGCATTAAACAACACTGGGTGTTAAACTAGCACATTAGCTGAACATTACTGTAGCGATGTGTCTGTGACCTCAGCTGTTTATGAGCCTTGCAAAATGCAGCCTGAACTAGCCAGATGTTATTTAGAGAAGAAAAAAATAGTAAAATGAATAAGGTTTTTAATTTAGAATCAAGGATACAATGGATTCTTTTGAATTTTTAATACGTTACACCCATGTCAAGGAGGACTCTCTGATAAACAACTGTTTTGTGACAGGTCCTTTGTGCACTGAACTTGAAAATTCATTCTTCCGAAGAAATCTTTAAACATATACCTTGATATTCTTAAGATGCTGCTCAGCAACTGTCTTATCCTGCATGTTTCTTCTTTATGAAGTTACATTTCACATGAATCTAAACCATTCCTAATGAAAACCATAATCTTAGTTCACTGTGATGTTATGGAGTATACTTGCTCGGATACCTTCCAGTTAAGTTTACATCTCTGGTAGTGAGAAAGAAGTTGGAATAACTGGAAACTCACAAGTTCACATATCGTAGTAGCCAACTGCTTATTAACATGGTTAATCTGTAATGATTCCTAAAGTAAGAATAGTGGTGAGACTTATTAAAAAAAAATAAAAAAAAAAAAATCTGTTAAATTAAATCAACAGCCTTGCATTTTTCTTATATGTAAATCTTTAATAAAAAATCACTTATTGTAAGGCACTGCTACTTCAGTGCCTTGACAGAAGTGTAAAAAAGTGGTTGTGCTGATACGTATTACAAGTGGTATTTTCAGAATATTACAACTCTAGAGGAGCTGATTTCATTACAAAGCTTGAAACCAGATACAAATCTGTTCTTTCACCAGATTTCAGCAGCTTGATATTATTTTTTTTTTTAATGGAAATGAAGATTACTTAAGCTAAATCTTCATCCTTTGAGCTGCTCCACATAGGCTGTTTTATCAATTATGAATCCTAATGCAATCAGCACGGATTCAGGAGTATCTTTAAGGGAATGGAAGTCAAGCAATTTATTGTACACTATGATACAGTTAAATGTTGAGAATCAAAAAAATCTGCACCATCTGTTAGAATTCAGCTTCACTGGAAGAATCCTCAGATTTAGAGGATCGACCCTTATTTCATTAATTTATACAACTAATTTCAAGTGTTAGAGGTGGGGGTTCAGACTCTTTAATTAACATTTCATTTAAATTAGCTGTTGAAAGGACAAAGTGCTACAGAGTTGTACAGGAATTAAATTGTTCTCAGTAAGGTAGAAAGAAAGAAAGAAAGTAACAATTTGATCTTTCAGTATGGGAAGTTCCCAAAGAAGTTTCCATTTTTACAATTAAACAAAAAATTTGTCACTGATAAGTATTTTAACAAGACAAGTGAAATAGGTTGAAATGAAATCAATGGAAAAAGAGACACAAGCTGTTAAAACATTTAATACTTGTAAAAACAAAACAAACCCCAAAACAAAATAGAGCATTATAAAGAACTAATCAGAACTAAAGTTTGTGAATGTTAAGCTGGTAGACAGAGGAAGAATACACACTCTATCAAACTATGTAAGGTCTGTGATAAATGAAGCCATTACCTGCTCAATCTCCATACAACAGACATTTTCAAACAATGAACAATGTGGTTATTGAAATAACAAATAATTATTGTCTTACACCTATACAAATTCTGAAAAGACTTTTCTTTATGCTTCCCCTAAATGTCTCAGTTCAAGATTAGAACAAACAGTATTGTGTCCAGCTGCTGTAAAATAGGCACGTACTGACATTTTAGATATCCTAAGAAACTGGAGACATCCACACAGATATGCAGGATATGCATAAGATAGAGAACCTGTGCCTTTCTGAGCCAGCATCTGGAGGCCAGATGGATACCCTCGGGTATCTGAAATGGCATTCAGTACCCATGTTTAGGCAATTTATTTTACTTACTAGGGGCAGATTCTGGCTGCTCATATATGAATGCACAAAGCAGAACTGAATTGAAACTGAGAGTGCTACAGGAAATTAATTATATACAGATTTGAGGCATATGTGATATAAATTATGGAGTAAATCACTATAAGGCTCTTAAAGAAAGTAAAGAATTTGGTCTAAAATAAACTGATATAAATCAATTCCAAGTCTCACAGTACAACTTTATATTATTGAAGCTGATGGACAAAAAATTTAGTTGTGATTCTGCAGAGATGGGCATAATTTACTTGATGTCTTGGTCCTCCACACAGTTCATTTCACCCCTGCATAAGAACATCAGTCACGTATCATGAACACCTGGCATTTAAAATAACAAATAACAAGTAGTACATTTTTCTTTCCAGAATGTATTAGAACTTCTTGTCACAGCAAGCACAGAGACATGATGTCTTCTAAAACTTACCCTAAAATTGCTAAAATTTTATTTTATTGCTATAAATATACAGCCAACAGTATAGGTATATTGAAAAGCAATTTGCCCCATAATTCATTAGTATATCGATCAATAGTTATTAAAAGTGATGGTCTAGCCACAACTTTGGATCATGAGGGCCTTCAGCTACTAATTGCAAAAAATAATATAGGGGAGAAAAATACTTCTATGTTTCCTTTGTTCCCTACATTCTGTCCCCAAACATCTGCTATTGGCCACTCTCAGCAAATGTCCTACGCTAGTGAAATTTTTGTTCATATCCTGTAACAAGTAATACTTGCTCCAGAATGTAAAAGGACAGAAGTCTAGCTCCTCTCCTTACAGCACCTTGAGTGCACTAACAGACAAGTATGCCTGTAATACTACCACATCACGGAATAAACTTCATGTTTTGCAAGATAAAGAATTAAAATTGCTAGACAGCAGTCCTGCTGTGGTGACATAGTATTTTGAAGGCAGTTTTATGTTTCTCAGCCTGGGAGGATCTCGTTCTCTGCACAGTGAAGCTATGCTCCACCTTCACCTCTCCTCCCAGAGGTGGGGCAATACTCTGTGAACAACTTTCTCACCTCCAAGACTTAACTGGGAAGGGCAGGAGATGTAGATGAGCTTCTTTACACATAGGTACTAAAGCAAGGCAGGCATTAGCACTGCGTCATTGGCAGAAACAGTAACATCCACCAGGCCTAGAAAAGGAGTGTGAAGAAAGGAGGTTCTGATGGGGTAGTGCTCTGCTAACAGGCAGAGTACACCACAAAATGACCACACGCTAGCTGTATAATATGCACAGTTTGCTAAACAAGCACACTAAAGTGAATAAGCACACTAAATCAAACAATAAACAAATCAGATACATGTAAATACAGAGGAAAATTAGCAATGTATCAAATCATTACTGCATAGGGAGAACAGATATTAAGAAGAAATACATCAACAAATACCCCTGAATCAGCAACCGGTCCCACACTTTAAGCTGAGAAGCCCCACTGCAGCCAATGCAGGAGTCTCAGGTAACTGGGAAACCTCCTGCGTGGTGCATCCACCCATAGGTGAGCCTTTGGATTCAGCCACAATAGGGTCCTTCTTTTATACCCTTAGAAAAAAAAATGGCTTTATGCCAGATTTGTAATTGTTTTTCATGGGGTCGTGCAGTTTCTCATGATCTCACTGTTGTCCATGCCAAGAGTGTTGGCCAGGAACCCTGGTGCTGTCAGGTATGAAGGTCATAGAATAGCTAAACATCTATATTTTCCTACCTCTTTCCAACAGTCATGATGAACATAAACATGTATACTTTACCAAATACACTTTGACAAAAAATATACTTTGCTATGTCTCTCAGTCATGAGAGGGAACCAACTCTCAGCTAGGTTTCCATCCATTACAAGTAGGAACTACTGAGGAAAAGAAAATGAGCAACCCTGGACTTCCCCTGCCAAGTTAGCTTTGTTTCTTTCATCTCTGGAAAAGGGTCAGCCCTGTTCTCACAATGACATCAAGAATACGTAAGGAGGCAGATTTGCAGAGAATAGAGGAGGCAGAGAGTGAGATAAAAAGCTTTCCATTCCCTACATGTAGTCAGAAAGCCCAGTGTTAACTAGAATACGTGGAAGAATCCAGCCTGCTTAATATTCTGCACTCAGAAGATCCATAGAAACAGGGTGGGGTTTTTTTATAAGACCTATGGCATACATTGTGTGTAGGAGAAGACTGGTTCAGATCTGAAGCTGAAAAACCCAGTAAGTCAAAAACACACGACAGCCTCTGGGAACGGATATTGTATGCAATGGGGCCACATAACTTAATTCCTTAAAAATCATCACATGACACAAAATTCAACTGCAGGATAAATGCTACTCCAGTAATAAATAGTAGCAAGGTGGTATGATATTATGTAGTACAAGCTAATACCATGTAGTGGAAGAGGAAGTTTTAAGAGGGTAGTTAGGTTTTAGTGGTAACAACTATACAAATATGTAACTAAATGCATGAAATTTTGTTTGCAAGATATTATAGACTGGCTAGTACCAAATGTTCTTGGGTGGAAAATGTTCATTGTAATATTATCAAGTATATGTTCATATTTTTAAAAAATGTTATTGTTGGGTATTTTTTGGTTTTAAATATTTTGCAGCACCAGTAATAGCAAGCACAGGAATAGCAAGCACAGTTCTTGTAATCCTCCTGAGAGGAGTTTATGATTTTCCACATGAAAAAAAATACAAGAAAATTAGGTAGTTTATACATGTGCTGTGAAGTAAGTGGGAGTTAAGCATGAAGAAATTTACCACAAATACAATTGCAAGTCATTTGTTTCAGTATTGTCAAAATGAATATACTTTAAGTAGACATGCATTTCTCTACAGAATCATGATCACCTCCAGCGCCCCGTAACACAACCATACAATGGATCCTCAGTTTAAAAGGACCTTCACATAATTAATTTCCATTCTCATGATTTTAGAGGGAAAAAAGCTCTTCCAAGAAGCTGTAGCTATATAATTTCATTAGAAGAGGCACACTGGATTGAGGACATCCAGAAGTGTTGAAGAACTTCTGCATTTTTTCTTATCAAAACCTGTAATTAATATGTACTAAGGAAGCACAGAAAAATTGCCATCTGACCATAAATCGGCAATCAGTTTATCATGGGGTATACAAAAAGGACACACGCAAACATATGCAAAAGCTACATGTCGTGAAGAGCTTGCGTACACCCTGCCTTCATCTGTCTTCAGCAGTATCCAGTCTTCAATGCCTTAGGAGATACTGAGGGTCCTCCTTTTACTGCTTCTTCCATTTCCCCTGTTTTGTGGCATTATTTGAAGAGGGTGGTGTTATGCTTCGTTTTCTTCCCCACCTCCCCTTTTTTAGTTGTTGTTGGTTTTATTTTACTAGACCCATAAAGATGTACTTATTTTAGCACTTCTGACAATAGAGACTGTCCCTGAATACACAGTACTTGCACTGGGGTCACCTGCCATGTTCATCAGGTCCTGTCTACGTAGATCATACTCCTAGGACACTGTACATTATACAAGAAAAATACCTGTTCCCTTCCTGGATTCATGTACATTTGTTATGCTACAGCAATGCTCCTATTACAATAAATAAAAGTATAAATGTTCGTATTTTAATCTCTTTATTAATATTTCAAAGAGTTCTAGCCAATAACTTGAGTAAAACTGTGGTTTTATTAGGCTCCTCCTTTTTTGCTTCAGCAATTTCCTCTGGAATAAGCACTTCTGCTCAGTCCTACTAAAAGTACGCTTACAGCATATTTTCTACTCTGCATCTCACTTTTGACACTGTGAAACTTCTCTGGTAAGAACCTATCAAATTGACAGTTGGCAGAGTATCTTTGATGATATCAGACTTTTCTCATCAGCTTGCATTTACTGAATATGGAAAGGCAGAGTTGAGCTACAGCTCTCCTACTTCGGAGCATTTATTTCAAGCCAGGATAAGAACATGCCAACCAGACACATGCACACCTCTGTAGACTTCAGAAGTCAAAAGACAGTAATAAGACAAAGTGTTTCAGTTAAAGAAACAACTTCAGTGAATACCAGTGACTCACAAGTGCCTGAACAGTCTCAGAAAGAAATAGAACAATACCTTTCCACTCCAGAACAATACCTCTAGTACTGAACCATGCAGAATAAAAGATGTGGAGCTAAGCGAAAGCCCATCCCAAATAGAGGTGGGGCTCATACAAGGAAGTGGATCAAAGAGGCACACTACAAGAATCAATACAGAGACTGTGATGTTAAAGAACTAGCTAAATTGCAAGGCATGTCTTCATCAAAAAAGAGCATCTGAAGAATTATCTAGTTTCAGCTTCTGTTGGACAGAAGTTACTGGAGCCTGTTCTTCTCAAGCAGCTCTTCTGTACTAACGGATTCCTGAGGCCAGTGGGAGGCAAATGAAAGTGCATTGCCAGAGGTGATAGCTGACTGTAGAGCAAGGCAGTACCCTGGTGAGGAAAGGTAACAACCATCTTCAGAGTAATAATTAAAATGGCATCAAAATGGGAAATGGCTTAAATGGTTCTGTTAACAGGCATCATCCCCCGTACAGGGACTTCTGTCCCAGCTCCAGCAGAGCTTTTATTTGTGATTCTGCTCCTCTGTCTCCAGGCTCTCCTCTTGTAGTCTTCACCTGATGAGCTCTGTTCAACAAAATAGGGCTTTACATGGAGTTAATCTGCACAATGGTCACTACCTGCACGGAAACTAGTGGCTGCACTTTGACACAGTTTCTGTCATAAGCTTCTTTTTCTCTGTGATGTTTTTAAATGTAATGAGAAATTTTGGAATCAGAGGGGAAGGAAATAGTCACTACCTTAACTAATCTAGACAATGGTCAAAATTCTCAGAGATCAAAATGTATTTCATTATGTTAATACTGACATGTAATCATAGAATCATAGAATCAATGAGGTTGGAAAAGACCTTCAAGATCATCAAGTTCAATTGTTATGCAGGACTGCCAAGATCACCACTAAACCATGTAACTAATGGCCTCATCTACGTGTGTTTTGAACACTTCCAGGGATGATGATTCCACCATTTCCCTGGGAAGCTTGTTTGAAGCCTGTTCCAAGCCTGTTCCAACCCTCATCTGGCTACAACCTCCTTTGAGGTAGTTGTAAAGAGTTATAAGGTCCCCTGAGCCTTCTTTTCTCTAGGCTAAACAACCCCAGTTCCCTCAGCTGCTCCTCATAAGACTTGTGCTCCAGACTCTTCACCACCTTCGTTGACCTTTTCTGGACCCACTCCAGAACCTCAATGTCTGCCTTGTAGTGAGACACCCAGAACTGAACACAAGAGTCAAGGTGTGGCCTCACCAGTGCCCAGTACAGGGGAACAATCACTTCCCTGGCCCTGCTGGCCACACTGTGTCTGATACAGGCCAAGATGCCATTGGCCGCCTTGGCCACTTGAGCAGAAGTTGGCTCATGTTCAGCTGCTGCTGACCAGCATCCCCAGGTCCTTTTCCACTGAGCAGCTTTCCAGCCCCTCTTCCCCAAGCCTGTAACATTGCATGGGGTTGTTGTGACCCCATTGAAGGACCCAGCACTAAGCATTGTTGAACCTCTTATCATTGGTCACAGCCCATCAATCCTACCTGTCCAGATCCCTCTGCAAAGCCTTCCTCCCCTCCAGCAGATCAACACTCCCAGCCAGCTTGGTGTCATCCACTAATTTACTGAAGGCATACTTGAACTGCTCATTCAGATCATCAATGAAGATACTAAAAAACACTGGCCCAAAATGGGCCCTAGTAATAATTGTGGTATTTCATGTCTAAGCCTTCATTCTTTTTCCAGAAACTACATAAAAAAAAAAAAACACAAACAAACAAAAAAATAACCAGCCCCCAAAACCCCGAATAACCCCCTCCCAAAAAAAACCCTAAAACCAAAAATCCTGAACGAACCAACCAAAAAACCAACAAAATATAAAACTACCAACCAAATCCCCAGACATACAAAGCCAGAGCCAAAAGCAATGAACTATGAGGATGTTCTGAAAGCACACAGGTATCTTAAGATTTCTCAAACAAGACACATCTGTGTCCTTAACTCTGTCTCATTGGGATTGTCATTATGACACAGACATTAGTCCATTAACATTTAGTTAACAGACGCCTGAAACATAAATGTAATTTTCTTCTCTTTCTAACCCAACTCCACTTAACATTTTCCTTTAGTTAGTGCACTACTGCAGCATAGCATCACAAATGTACTATCAGTCATCCATAAGGTCAGTTTGTCTTGCTGAACAAGATCCTATTTGGCATTAAGCTATTTCTTGCTGTTTCCTGGGTGCAATAAGCTTTGCAATAATTAAAATAATTAAGCAGGTTAAAAGTTTAACAGGAAATTTCCAAATTTCTAGCAGTTGACAGGGACCATGAAAGGCCTTCCTTTGAGTGCTTCAGGTGGAGATTAAACTCTGATGTTTAGAGAGGACACAGCTGCAATGAGGAACTGTTAAATATCCATAAACCATTTGTAGCTAGATTTCTTTTGTAGAGCCTACATCAAAAATTAACTAACTCACACAACCATGTGCACGTACACACACACAGAGCTTCATGTCATGCTTCAATTATCACAAAAAATTTGGAGAGAGGCGTCGAGCAGAGATGCCCCTGTCTGAATCACAGCTTTAGATTTTCCATAGTATTCAAGGTAATGTTATTTCAGCCTCATGACCTTGTCATGTCTTACTGTTTGATGTTTATAAAATGCAAAACAGTCTAATGCAATTCACAACAAATACGTTATTCATTGAAGTACTATGTGCTGAAAAGAGGGGGCAGACTACAGAGCAGTTACTGACAAGTCTGATGTGCTGCATCAAGGAAAAAATGCTTGAAATTCCTGAGTCCTTCAACTCTGCATGGCAATAATTAATGTATTGAAGTCAAACAATAACAAATAATATCTGAGGGTTTATTTTGTTTCCTTGTAATTACAGCACCCATTAGAGAGTAACTGGTGACCAGTGAAAATTTACTTTGTTGCCATGGTTATTTCAGGTAATTGTAGAGCTATTAGTCTCAAAAGACATATAGAAATATTAATACTATATCTAAAAAAAATTTAAGAAGTAATTTTAACTTAGCATGTTTTACAAGCAGTTTGTGGGTCACAGAATTACTGAAGAACTGTCTTGAATTTGGAAATACAGTCATTTAATACACCTATAATCTATATACTCATTCTCATGCTTTGACTCTTTGAAGACCGTACTTTAGAGCTAATACTGACCCTCCAAGAGGTCAGTCAATGGAATTTTTCAGTAATAACTTTTCAGAAACTTATATAGCAATGTCTACACTAATTTTAGACTTTTATGGTTATGAAATAGTGTAGCTGAATGTTTTTTCATAGACTTTTTTTGCCTAGGATAAAAGATTTTTCATCTGTTCACATGGAGCATGTAAGAAGCTGTTGATATCCAGGGAAATAATTTATTTTTATGGAAGAAAAATGAGCACAATTTTTTTAAGAGCAAAACAAATCTGTATGAAAGGAACAATATATTGTCTGAGTGGCTCATCTCTCCATTCAAGGAGACTGATGATGAGTGTATTTCATTAACACATTTTTACAGGTACGGCTCTATATTATTGTTAGTGAATAAAAAAGGCCATATTGCTAATGCAGTAAAGTTTGAGACTGTACATCTCAATATTGTCTACTGCTATGAGATATTCACATTCCAAAAATTACAAATAGAAATACTGACCAATAACATTTTAATATTTCTGAAATGTTATGACCAATCTTACAAAACTTCTTTTTTAGATCTCAGATACTAGGTTCCTATAAATATCATAATGCCCAAATTTTTAATTTTAAAGATGTTGGTAAGTTTAGTGTTTTCACTGATAACTATGATGTAATATGAAGATTTGACTGCAGCAAGGAAGTATTTCATAAAAGAACTAATTTGTCAGTTGTAGATCTACCTGCATAAAACTGTAGAATCGTAGAAGGGTTTTGGCTGGAAAGACCTTAAAAATCATCTAGTTCCAGGACTCCTGCCATAATATCTAATCTAAATGTACTCTCTTTCTAATTAAAGTGAGCAGTTTACAGAGAGTTTGTGGGTCAGGGTTAAAGGGAAAACAGCCATGGGAGACATTACTGTGGGAATCTGTTACAGGCCACCTGATCAAGGAGAACCTGCTGGTGAAGCACTCTGTAGAAAGATAGAAAAAGCCTCACGCTCGCAGGCCCTTGTTCTCATGGGGAATTTCAATCACCCTGACATCTGTAGGAACGATGGCACTGCACGGCACAAGCAATCCAGGAGGTTCCCCAATTGTGTGGAAGACAACTTCCTTCTGCAAGTAATAGAGGAGCTGACAAGGAGAGGTGCCATGCTTGACCTCGTGCTCACCAACAGGGAAGATCTTGCTGAGAATGTGGTACTCCAGGGCAGCCTTGGATGCAGCGATCACGAGATGGTTGAATTTGAGATCCCCAGGAGAGTGAGAAGAGCGTGCAGCAAGCTCACTGCCCTGGACTTCAAAAGAGCGGACTTTGGCCTCTTCAGGAGCCTGCTTAGTAAGGTCCCATGGGATATAGCCCTGGAGGGCAGGGGGGCCCAAGACTGTTGGTTGATATTCAAGGATCACCTGCTACAAGCTCAGGAGTGCTGCATCCCAACTAGAAGGAAGTGTGGCAGGAGGGCCAGGAGACCTCCTGGGATGGATAAGGAGCTGCTGAGGAAAATTCAAAGGGAAAAAGAGGCTTATAAAAATGGAAGCAAGGACAGGCGGCCTGGGTAGAGTAAATGGATGTTGTCCGGGAAGCTAGGGACCAGGTTAGGAAGGGTAAGGCCCAGTTAGAATTAAACTTGGCCAGGGATGATAAGGATAACAGGAAGAGATTCTACAGGTACGTAGCAAATAAAAAACAGACTAGGGACAACGTAGGCGCCCTGAGGAAGCTCTCGGGAGAGATGGCTACACAGGATTTGGAGAAGGCTGAGGTTCTGAATAACTTCTTTGCCTCGGTCTTCACTGGCAAAGGCTCTGACTGCACCACCCAATTCTTAGAAGGTAGACGCAGGGACTGTGAGAATGAAGACCTTGGGACCACTGTAGGAGAGGATCTGGTTCGAGACCATCTTAAAAATCTGAACGCGCACAAGTCCGTGGGACCTGATGGAATCCATCCGCTGGTCCTGAAGGAGCTGGCAAACAAAGTTGCTAAGCCACTGGCCATCGTATTTGAAAAATCATGGCATTCAGGTGAAGTTCCCGACGACTGGAAAAAGGGAAATATAACCCCCATTTTCAAGAAGGGGAAAATGGAAGACCCGGGGAATTACAGACCAGTCAGTCTCACCTCTGTGCCTGGCAAAATCTTGGAGCACATTCTCCTGGAAGGCATGCTAAGGCACATGAAAAACAACAAGGTGCTTGTTGACAGCCAGCATGGCTTCACTAAAGGGAAATCCTACCTGACCAATTTGGTGGCCTTCTGTGATGGGGCTACAGAACTGATGGACAAGGGTAAAGCAGCTGATGTCATCTACCTGGACTTGTGCAAAGCGTTTGACACTGTCCCACACCACATCCTTCTCTCTAAATTGGAGAGATACCAATTTGATGGATGGACCACTTGGTGGATAAAGGACTGGCTGGATGGCTGCACACAGAGTTGTGGTCAATGGCTCGATGTCCAGCTGGAGACCGGTAACGAGTGGTGTCCCTCAGGGATTGGTGTTGGGACCGATCTTGTTTAACATTGTTGTCGGTGACATGGACAGTGGGATTGAGTGCGCCCTCAGCAAGTTTGCCAATGACACCAAGCTGTGTGGTCCAGTCGATATGCTGGAGGGAAGGGATGCCATCCAGAGGGACCTTGACACACTTGTGAGGTGGGCTGATGTCAACCTTATGAAGTTCACCCATGACAAGTGCAAGGTCCTACACCTGGGTCAGAGCAATCCCAGGCACTGCTACAGACTGGGCAAAGAAGAGATTCAGAGCGGCCCTGCTGAGAAGGACTTGGGGGTGTTGCGCTCGCAGCCCAGAAAGCCAACCGTATCCTGGGCTGCATCAAAAGGAGCATGACCAGCAGGTCGAAAGAGGTGATCCTGCCCCTGTACTCTGCTCTCGTGAGACCTCACCTGGAGTATTGTGTGCAGTTCTGGTGTTCACAACATAAAAAGGACATGGAACTGTTGGAACAAGTCCAGAGGATGGCCACGAGGATGATCAGGGGACTGGAGCACCTCCTGTATGAAGATAGGCTGAGAAAGTTGGGGCTGTTCAGCCTGGAGAAGAGAAGGCTGCGTGGAGACCTCATAGCAGCCTTCCAGTACCTGAAGGGGGCCTATAGGGATGCTGGGGAGGGACTCTTCTTCAGGGACTGTAGTGACAGGACAAGGGGTAACGGGTTCAAACTTAAACAGGGGAAGTTTAGATTGGATATAAGGAGGAAATTCTTTCCTGTTAGGGTGGTGAGGCACTGGAATAGGTTTCCCAAGGGGGTTGTGAGTGCTCCATCCCTGGCAGTGTTCAAGGCCAGGTTGGATGAAGCCTTGTGTGGGATGGTTTAGTGTGAGGTGTCCCTGCCCATGGCAGGGGCGTTGGAACTAGATGATCTTGAGGTCCTTTCCAACCCTAACTGTTCTATGATTCTATGAAAGCCATCATCCCTTGTCTCAGCTTTATAGAAAGTCCCTCTCCATCTTTTTTCTAGGCTCCCTTAAGGTATTGGAAGGCTGCTTTAAGGTTTCTCCAGGGCCTTCTCTTCTCCAGGCTAAACAAACCCAACTCTCTCAGCCTGTCTTCACAGGAGAGATGCTCCACCCCTCTGATCATCTTTGTGGCCCTCCTCTGGACTCACTTTAACAGGTGCATTTCCCTCTTGTGCTGGGGGCCCCAGAGCCGACTGATAATAATTTTAGCATTCTTGGAGGAGGTTAGAGGAAATGCTGTACTCTTTTGTTATTGCAGTAGGTATGTGCAACAGATACCTGGGAGACATAAACTGAAAAAGGTCTTTGTTATTGTTATGTCCTGTATAGATTCTCATTTCCTTTTACTATTCCTGTAAGAAAGTTTGACCTGTAAGGTCAGCTCTTCACTATTTCCCCAACTCCTCATATCAAGTACCTTACCCTACCAGTGGGAAAGGAAGGTAGATTTGACTTCTAAAAACAATGCCTTTGAAAAGTTGTCTATAGAAGACTTTTTTTAGAAAAGAATATCCAAGAGTCCTGACCGGTCTCTCCAGCACAGGAATTAACCTCAGCAGAGCAGCACATGACACCTTGCTAGTTCATGACTGCCATTTCACTTGAATTTTAAAGATGTTACTTAGAGTTGCCACTTCTATATATATGCTTTGCAAGATTAAACTTTCCAAGTTAAATATTGTTTGGTTGGTCACAGCTATGCACTGTTCTCCCTTTTGATATTCAACTGGTAGTGTGCAGCATGCACAACATAGAATAGCAGAAGCTGGTTACCTTCCTTCTCATGGCTTGCCCTGTGGCTGTGTGAGGTTTGTTCCCAGCGCTATTACCATCACATCATCCTTACCACCACTGTCCTCTGCAAGCTGTGTCAAATTCTTACACTGCAGATCTAAGGCAGAGATTTATCAGCCAGTGAGACCTCTGGCTATGGTACTATGATCATAGTAAACTGCTGCCTGTTGCCATTAGGGAAAGGTATTCTGTGCATGCCACACAAATTAATCAGTCAGTCTTTCAGCACTTGTAGCTCACTATACCACAGATCTTGCTACTTATCTCCAACTATCTGCCAATTTGTATTCAACAAAATTGTAAAGCTCATTGTGCATTCTCATCTGTACTCTAACACCTGAAAGCATTACATGCAGTTCTGCAGGGATTACAGCTTTTCTTTCAGTAAGTGTGAGCTCTCGAGGTGTACAGGTTCCAGACTGAGAATTTTTACCTCTTTTCTTGCAATCAGAGTATATGCATCCACATGCCAAGATTCAGGTGGAGAGGGTCCCAATCAATGACTATGCTAGATTGTCTCTCACACCTGTCTGATGATATTTCACAATTTCAATGATTATGCCTTCTGTTGAACTTTTTCTTATCCTGCCTTTTTGTATTTTGAGATTATAGGATGCTGTTCTGATCATTGCATTCCTTTCATGCTCTGTTTTAATTTCTTGTTTGTTTTTTTCTTTAGATGGCTCTCTATCAGAAGAACAAAAACACATCATGGGCTAAAGTTCAGCTTCATAAACAGTTCTTCAATATATACAGGTACAAATACAGGTAATCACCTAAATAATGAATTGGTTTCTTGAGAAATGTTCTGAAATTAGTTACTAAATTCTTTCTTCAACTGATTTCACTAGCTGATAATCTGCTGGATCAATTTAAAGGAATGAGTAATGGGTTTCATTGAGGAAAGCAAAGATAATTTCTGATCAATCATTCAGAACCCTTTCAAGAATCTGCCCAAGAATTATTCACAGTATCATATTTACAGTTTGTGTCTAGATGTTAAACTATTAAAGCAAAGTTAAAAACATAAACAAAATTCCCACCCCCCTTTTTTTTTGCAAAAAGATACTCATATTTATTTGCAAGATCACTGAGAAGATTTTCTTTACAGATATAATCCAACGTATTTAAAAGGCTTCAGACTTTTTTATACCGGTTCCCTACAGCTACAACAAACTCTATAAAGGAAGATGCTAATTTGTTCCAGTCAAACTATGCATGGTACCTAAAATCCACCTGTACACCATCTGATCCAGGACTGAGAATGTGAAGTAACAAACAGCATTTAGAAGAGCAGGATAATGATTCAAAACACCACAAAGAGAGCATCATGCTAGCTGTCTAAGTTTATAAGGATCATTTCCTAATTCAGTGACCTAAATCTAATCAGTGATGCATAGTAATGAATGAAGATGCAGTCTTTACCACCTGCAGCAATACATCTCTTCTGTGATATGTTGCATTAGGTTCCAAGTACTATGTAATTAATCACATTATGCTTACCTAAATATTCCCTCAGTGTTTCTATAGACCGTTTCTTTCTTCTAGGTCAAAAACTTCACTGACAACTAAAGAATTTTTGCCATTTACTTCTGCTGGCCAAATTTCACCCTTTAAATTGTCATGTCATGTACATATTAATATGCAAAATTATATGCTTGCCTTCAGACTTACTTGATATCATGGTGAGAAAATAATACCCTTTAGAAATGTATTTTAACTGTAAAGATCTCTGAGTCTCATAGTACTATATAAATAATGTAACTAGATTGAGCTTATGATGTTATTGTTAAATTAATCTTCTCTAATATTTCTTATATTTAAAAAAAACAAACTCCTGTACTAAAGATTTTTAAAGATAATGAAATACCTATCAAATGACTTGTCAAGCCAGAACATAAAAACAGTTTTAAATAAAAATGTTTTTATGAGGAATGTTATCAACCAAAAATCTTTTAAAATGAAAATATTTTTGTGGCTTTTCATTGAAATTTTTCCTAGATTTTTTCTACCAAAATCTAAAAGGCTTCTGAATTTTTTAAAAAATGTGTTATATTAAGATAAAATAAATTACAATAAAGCTGTATACATAAAAAAAAAAATCAAGTTGGGTTAAGGCTAGATACACTTCATTGTAAGGCTTTGTTCACAATAAGACAGAATTGTTGAAAACCTCATAAAACAAACAAACAAACAAACTATACTTTCACTCTCTAGATTTCTAAACCAAACTACAATGTAAAAGGTTGAGCCAACCTTGCAGTAAGCAGAATAAGCTTTGAAAGCATTCTTGAACTACACACATCATTTAAACTTTCAGCTATTTACTCATTACCAATTTTAGTACCATTAGGCACTTTGTGTGAAATGTTATCAGAACATTATTATACACCTTTGGTGCTCAAAGGCATGAAATTCCATTTATCTGGCCTCTTAACTTCCCCCAAGTAATGTATTAATGAATCATTAAAGCTGCCTTGTTATGACCTATAACATTAACCCACTTTACATTAATAAGTATGTTACATGTGCTATATTTCTGCAAGAATTAAAAAGCAATGAAGCAAATTTTACTCTCCTGGTGTTGTGCAAGCTATTATAAGTGCCTCAAACAAATCCTGTTTCAGCTCAAGAAAACACAAGGACATGGACCCTTTGGAGCAAGTGCAGAGGAGGGCCGCAAATACGATCACAGGACTGAAGCACCTCTCCTATGAAGACAGGCTGAGAGCTGAGGTTGTTCTGCTGGAAGAGAGAGCTCTGGGGAGACCTTAGAGCAGTCTTCCAATAATTAAAGGGGTCTGATAAGAAAGATGGAGAGAGACCTTTTACCCAGGCCTGCAGGGACAGGACAAGGGACGATGGCTTTAAACTGAAAGAAGGTAGATTTAGATTAGACATTAGGAAAAAAATCTCTATGATGAAGGTCTTGAGGCACTGGAACAGCTTACCTAGAGTAGTTGTGGATGCCTCATCCCTGGAAGTGTTCAAAACTAGGTTGGATTCCAGGTTGGAACATCCTGGTCTAGTGAAAGATGGGGGGTCGGAACTAGGTGACCTTTAAGGTCCCTTCCAGAATATACTGTGATTCTAAGATAAATGCATAATTTTATTCTTAATTGAGAAATCCAAGGGTCTGGTTTTCCAAGTCCGAGTGTCTGGTATTTTAGTGTCTGGTTTATATGCAGAAAATTATATTAATTGCTGAAGATATTTAAATAGCAAAATACACAAATGCAAGACATCTTTATCAATTACAGATACATTATTTTTAATTAAAAAAAGAAAAAATCTTCTGTGATATTATTTTTGAATGCCAGCATATTTAATACTATATTGCAGAAATAGGCACATAAAAATCTGTGTAAGACTCACACAAAGGCCAGGAAAATAAATCATAGTTAGATAGGCTTCAAAATACAGAATGACAGTTTGTTAAAGTTTGTTGCATATTTCCTCTTTGCAAAGGGATTCTGCAGGCAGACATCCTTTTGGTTACTGAGCACAGTTTCAAAGGTGTCCTGTGGACTTTATCTGTGGATGTAATAAGGGACACACCGGCTGTGTTTCCCAGGGCTTACCAAATAAACTAATGATTTTTTTTCTTGTCATGTCAATAACTGGGGAAAGAACAAACATCCTTGCCTGGAGCTTTAAAAAACAGATTTATAATGAGACTAGGATGCACTTCAGGTTCATTCAGAAAAGAAGAAAGTTAATCCATATAGATGTATATATGACAATGACTGAGAATTATATGCAGTCTATAACATCATGACTAACATCCCTGTTCATTGATCTGCACAAATTTTGACAAATAAAATATTGCCCTAGACCATAGCTGAACAGAATGTGTAGAAAACAGTAACACAAGGACTAGACAAACTGTCAGAACTTTTACTGGGATACCTCCCATATTTTGGAATAGTTGTAATTTCCCAAATATTTTTTATAATGGATAAATGAAGCCATTATCTTCAATCAGAAGTTTGTCTGAAAACAGAAACTGTGAGAAATCAGTTTCTAATAGGAACTTTTGCTCATTTGGCAATGTAGACTCTATCACAGAACAGCAAAACATGACTGTACATCAACTCCAATCTGCAGATAGTCTCAAAGTCACTGAAACAGGAAAGTCACTGTCCTGGTTTGAGCAGCAGCAGTCAGTTTTCTTCTTCTTAGGAGCTAGTACAGTACTGTGTTTTGATCTTTTGGCCTGGGAACAGTGCTGATAACGCCGATGTTTTCAGTTGCTGCTCAAATGTTTGGTCCGGCCAAGGACTTTCTGAGCCTCATGCTCTGCCAGGGAGGAGGGGAGGCTGGGAGGAAGCAGAGACAGGACATTGACCCAAACTGACCAAAGAGGTATTCCATACCACAGCACGTCATGCCCAGGATGTAACGGGGAGGGACCCTGAAGGGTTGGGACTGCAGGGTTGGACGAGGTATCGGTCGGTGCTCGGCTGGGGGGAATGGGGCGAGTTATCGGTCGGCTGGTGTTGAGGTGTTGTATTCTTTCCTCTTGTTATTTTCTTTATCATTATTATTATTGGTGGTAGCAGTAGTGATTTGTGTTATACCTTAGTTACTAAACTGTTCTTATCTCAACCCGTGGGAGTTGCATTCTTTTTGATTCTCCTCTCCGTCCCTCCAGGAGCAGAGGGAGGGCAAGAAGGGGGGGAGTGAGTGGACGAGGCTTGTGGTTGGGTTTAAACCACGACAGCCACATACAGCTATTTTTTTCTTTTTTTTTTTTTTTTTGTGTCTAGCAGTACATATCAGATCTGACATTGGAAGAAGCTTATCTAGGCAAAAAGATTGTTTCTTTTGATACCAGCATTTGTTCTCTAGGAACAATCAAACGACTGCAATTTAAAAATGAAAGCAATGATTTTTTGGTGAGCATTTTTGTATGCTTTCAGGTGAAGGCAAAGAAAAATATAGTTGCTACAGATCAAATAACAACAAATTAATAAATACTGGCTATTGTACCATAAAATTTGAGGTAACCATAAAAAGAAAGTGGAGAAGTAGAAAATTTCACTGTGCACTTAGGGTAATATTAATTGCTGGCAATAAAAAAGGCTTAAAACCCAAATAATTCAAATTATAATGGACATCGCCATTGTTTTTGTAGCCATTATTTGACTACAAATAATTATTTAGTTGACTTTTGTCCTACACAGACCAATTATTTCAATTCTTAAATGGGAAATTGCAAAGAAAAGGACAGAGTGATCTAATGTATTTTTCCATCTTAATGTCTTCTGTACAAGTATTTATGCTGTAAATGACAAATCATGGGGCTAAAACCCAAAAGTTTTTGAGTGAGAGGAAAGTGCAAAGAGAAAGCTGCAGTAAAGAATTTGTCAAGAAAATTATTCTGGAAGTCTTTTGAAGTCTTTTAAAGTCTTTAATTATTTTATTTTCTCTCATTTTAACCTTTTAGCCTGACATCTGGGTGTTTACACATATAAATATCGAAATTTTTACTTCAGTGTAGTTAGTTCATGCCTTTCATTTTTTCCCAATTAACATTTTTTCTTTCTTACAGAAACCAGCATGTTGCTGTTGAAGCAACTCCAGAAAAGGGCCATGAAGTTGATCATAGGGCTGGAGCACCTATTCTATGAAGACAAGCTAAGAGAGTTGGAGTGGTTCAGGCTGGAGAAGACTGTAAGAAGACCTTATTGCAGTCTTCCTGTATATAAAGAGGACTTATAAGAAAGAAAGAGAAATACTCTTCAAGAAAGTTTGTAATGACAGGACAAGGCACAACAGTTTTAAACTGAAATGAGATAGATTTGGATCTTGCTTAAGGGAAAAAACTTTTACAATAAGGATGGTGAGACACTGGAACAGGTTGCCATCCCTGGAAGTGTTCAGGATCAGGCTGAATGGAGCTTTGAACCAGTTGAGTGAAAGATGTCCCTGACAGGGGGGTGGAACTGAACGATCTTTAGAGGTCCCTCACAGTGCATTATAAGATTCTATGATTTCCTGCAGGTGATCACATTTTCACCTTCTATCTGATTGCTTCCTAAGTACTTTCTTGCCGTTAGGAACATATAAGCAACTTCACACTAAAAACATTACAGTATTTCTAGTTTCAGTTTGCCTTCAGCTTTCAAACCATGCTGCGTTTGCAAAAGTAAAATAAAATTCTCTATTATTTAAATAAATTCTTTATTATTCCTTCATGAGATGAGAAAGAATTCAGGAGTGGAACATCTCCCTTATGAGGAGAGGCTGAGGGAGCTGGGTCTCTTTAGCTTGCAAAAGAGGAGACTGAGGGGTGACCTCATCAATGTTTACAAATATGTAAAGGGTAGGTGTCAGGATGATGGAGCTAGGCTTTTTTCAGTGATATCCAGTGATAGGACAAGGGGCAATGGGTGTAAACTGGAGCATAGGAAGTTCCACGTTAACATCAGGAAGAACTTCTTTACTGTAAGAGTGACAGAGCACTGGAACAGGTTGCCCAGGGGGGTTGTGGAGTCTCCTACACTGGAGATATTCAAGGCCCACCTGGACAAGTTCCTGTGTGATGTACTGTAGGTTACCCTGCTCTTGCAGGGGGGTTGGACTAGATGATCTTTTTAGGTCCCTTCCAACCCTTGGGATTCTGTGATTCTGTGATTCTGTGACCTCTTAGCCTTTCATTAGATAATGTTTTATGAGTTTCTAATTGTAAAAAACAAAAAGCTTGCTAAAGTCTTGTAACACTGTTTTTAGTCTGTTTGCAACATGCAAATACCATTTTTAGAGAATTAATACCAGAAATGGATAATGACTTCCAGTGATAATACTACAAATGACAAAGAGATTAGACTTTGAATTTTTAACTTTTTTATTATACTTTCCATTCTCCTATTTATACACCTAGAATCACATTTCTTTCCTTACCAAAATTCTCCCCATGAACTGATGTTCAGCTGAATATTTTCCTTGAGTCTTAAATTATTTTCTCAGTCACCACTCATTAGGACACAATTCAATGTCCATTAAGTGTACAATTTTTTTTGGTTCAAAAAATGATACAAGCTCACTGACTAAAACATCAATAGATGTTATAAGGGATGCTTATTTTTTGTAAATTTTGTCTTAAGCCTACAAAAGATAATAAATCATTAAGCAATGTTAGCAATTAAGGAAAATTACTAATTAATTAATGCCCTGGTAAAGTGAGAAAAATAGGGCTTTTTATACCAAAAGTTGTAGAAGAAGCACACTGCAAATATGCTGATAGAGTAATTTTTTTGCTTGCTTGAGAAGTGCTATTAACAATAACAACTTGCAGTGTAATGATTCCACTAATACATAATATGATAGCAACAGCTGAAAGGAAGCAAATATAGATGAGCCCATTAAGTTCAAAAAGTGACTACTTGGATACTTTTGATTCTGTTAAAGCATAACCAACCCCCCCCCCAAGCATCATTAGATTTGCCCTCATTTTTGGATTTTCATATGAAATATAAACTAACTTTGCTTTATGTGCTTTATCTGTACTTGCAATAGGGAAATGTTGATATAATAAAACATTTTCTTTAACCAGATAACATAACCTATAAAGACAATTAAAGTAATAAGAAACATAAAATATAATCTACTGGTTCATTTGAAAGTTGTCCAGAAAAAGTGAACAGAATCAGCTGTTAACAATCATCTGTTAAAAAAGTCTAATACGTTACAGCCTAGGTTAGAAAGAGCAAAGGAAAGCCCACTTTAAAGGAACCTGCCTCACAGATAGAATCAGAAAATCATTGTATGGTTTGGGTTGGAAGGGACCTTAAAGATCATCTAGTTCCATCCCCCCTGTCTCAATCAGGGACGTTTTTCACTAGACCAGGTTGTTTAAAGCCCCATCTAGCCTGGCCTTGGACGCTTCCAGCGATGGGGCATCCTCGCTGAGGATTATTAGGGCTACCCCATTTCTCCTTGTGCAAACATATGTGTCTGTTGGAATCTAAAAGAGGCATTTTTAATTGTATGGTATGTATGATGAATTATTCAGAAAGCATGGACTCGGTCAGCACGGGTAGGATTCATCATACTTAACTTAGCAATTTCAAACTATTACATAATAAGATGAAAGAGATAGTGTGATTCATCTTAGTCTAAAGTTGTTTTTTAATACAAGTGGGTGAATCACCCCTCTGAAGATCCTTAGATTTTTGATAAAATGCTGAAAGAATCTAAATATCTAAATTAAACTAAAAGCCTGGTCTTGTACAGTTAGGTGAAACAAAACTGATGCCTTAAATGTTTAGGGTATGTACTGAAAAGGAAAAAAAGTAAAAATAAAAATGCTATAGACAAAATAAAACTAACTGAAAATTATTAAAAAGTAATTATAATTACTTTTGAAATAAACAGCTAATCTGAATTATTCTGATTAATTTTATTTTCCATTCAGGAAGATAAGCTTCAAACATATTATGACATCTTCTGATATCTTTTTAGAGGATATAATTTCAAGGGTGCATTTTGAATTGAACAAATGTACTGATCTTCCTTATCACTTAAAGACTTTCCTTCATCATCTATAGCAAAGCTATCAGAGTGTGAAAAATTCAGGTCTTGGTAATCATCAATGGAAAATCCCAACGTCATGGTTCTTACCCATTTTTCTTTTTCAGCTTAGTGGATTCCCCCCAGCTATTTACTTTGCTTCTGAAAACCAAGGCTATTTTTCAAGCTAGGAAGGGACATTTTGGGACCAAGAACATATTTTTGTATCAAAAGGCAAACTTTCTTGATAAGAAAGCTATTACTATTGTAAAGAAAAATACTTGCTGCTGCATTTTTTAGTATACTTGTGCAAAAGTTGCAGATGTTAAAAGGAAATTTATTATTTGGGCAATGTGGCCCTGCCAGCAAATCACCAGCCAATTGTTATTGCCTATATAATCGACAGCTGAACTTTCCTAGCTTAGTTTCATCTAATTGGACCAGAGGTCATAGACCTATTTTTCAACAGCCATGTATTTCTACTGTACACATCTGTAAATTAAAATCAGGTTTCACTTTGACATTATAGAGATACATGCATGTTCTTTTTTAGCCCATCAAAAAATTAAATTTTCCTTATAGTGTTTTTTACTGTCTGAAGACTTATGGCTTTCCTGGATAAAAAGCAGTTATAAATATTAAAGTCAGACAGACTGCACATAAAAGTCAGGACTGGGGTACTGCTCTAATGGGTCTCACTTTATCTGCTTTCTCCAGATGGACTGAAAATGTTTTCCCTAAGAAGGCAATAACTTAAACATCTGTCATAACTTACTAAGAAGGCACAGCATCCTAATTCCTTTAGGATGCAAGCAAAGGTTAGTTTCCAGGCTGTTTTTAGCAAGGTTACATCACAGTATTTCAGGAGTGCATATTTTCTGATCTGTTTTAACAGCAAATAATTATGCTAACCTCAGAACTGCCTGTCAGCAGACTCGCAGGATACTTTTTCTTGTTGTGTGTTTAAGAAAAAACATCTGGGTAATATGCTCACAGAATTTTCAAACTTGAAAAAATAATCTAAAGGTAAGAGTTTCAAGGCCAGTTAATGGGATTCAGAGTCCCAATAAGCACAAGGAATTAAATAAAAATATTTGCCATGGCTCTGAAACCACACACTGGTGAACTGTCATACTATGCGTATATATGTATAACAAATTATTACATCTGTTTATAAAATATGGTGGGTGGGTATGTTAAACCACAAAGGAATTAGTCTGAAACGTGGGTGAAACACAAGAGTGTAAGAAAGACAACTATGTGTCACTCATTGCTGTAAGAACTATTACACCAACCAGGCACTATTGACATTGATATAGCTGAAAAGTGTGATTGCCAAAGCATTTTATAATTTTTCCACATTGCAAGTCATCTTTATAAAAAATGTATATGAAGCTGATCACTTTATTAAACTCTGATTGTAGGAGTATAACTACATAATTAGGTCTTAAGTCATTACAGCATCCTAGAGGAACATGTATTTTATACTAACTATTTAGCAGAACTGGAAAAAGCAAACATAACATACTAATATATATTTCTTAGGATAAGACACCAAAATTTAATTCTATAATAAACCCAAGTGTTTTGGCAAGCAATGAAATAATGTCAACAGGACTATATACTGCTGCTCCCTCTATTTCCCTAGAGGCCTCTCTCACTGTTTTTCTGTGTCATCCAGTTCTGTAAAGGCATGTGAGGGCCCTGACTAAAACAAGAGACAGGATTGGCACAGCAGTCTCTTAGGATGGAATTCCATTAGATTTGACATGAGCTGCCCAGAAGGGAGCCAGTGCAGCTTTAAGAAAGAGCAATGCTGTGGTATTAGTACCTCCTCAATCCAAGCTATCAGAACGTATATTTACTTCTCTTTGATCTTTTTTCCCCTGGGATTTTGTATTTTATTTTATTTGATTTAGTAAGGCTAGTGGCACATAACAAAATTGTTTTCATATTTATACTTAAAGTCTCAACTGAATTGTTAGTGTTAAATATAATACATTGTAACCTGAACCCAGAAAAGAAGGAATGCTGCAGTTTCATCTTTTGACCTTGCTTAACTAGACATATCTATAATCATAAGGTTAAATTTCTGTCTAAAATAAAAATCTCAGTACATTTCAATGACATGTTGCACTGAGTTGTATAAGTAGAGAAATCTAGACCTCCCAAAGTTAAGTTAAAAATTTACTTCTCTTGTCAGTTCTTGATTCTTTCTTAGACTTCTTTCTTCCCCTTTTTGTTTATTCTCATTAGTTCTTTTATATTTAAACATCTCTCATAATTTCTCTGCTTAGGGTAATAAAAACTTAATTCTGGCTTCAGCAAAATATTCCATGCAAAAGCAAGTTTTCAAGGCTCTGCCTTAAGCATGCCTCTAACAAGCTTCTTCTGGCTGGTAGTGATAAAAGCTTTGACATCCAAATGACAGTAATGCTACAGTGGGTTGTGAAAGAAGGTCAAAGAGCTAAATATTCAATAATAGAAGATTGCCAATTTTTAGGGAAAACAACTTAAACATGTTTATAAAAAAAAACATGAAATAGTTCTGGCCAGGATAATACATGGGTTACAGGTGTTAGTTCTTCTGGACTGAGTAGTAGACGATTGTAAATGTAGGCTGAGAGAAAAGAGGGGAATAGTCTATAAACATGTTGTGACATTAGTTAATTAAAAAACTTAACTGTTTGAGAAAGGTTGTGGTATTGCCAGGTTTTTAAACACATTTTCCTTGCCCAACAGTAGAAGGATGGGCTAAACTATCTCTTGAGGATTTGCTTCATTATTTTCTGACACTTGTATTTGAACACTACAAAGGGAAAAGGCATTGATAGTAGCATAGAAAGTATCTGTAAGTTTACCATTCTGATTTTATTTCACATTTAGATCATATGGGAAAATAACTACTTATTAGATATACTATCCACATATTGATCTGTTTTTATAATACTTAAAATTTCACACTGTATTTGATACTGCCTTGGATAGCAGCACATGAATGAGCCAAAGCACAATAAAAACCCATGACAAAACTGCATCACAACTGCCAGTGTAAATACTATCTGTATTAACCTTACATTCCTGAAAATTTCCAGGATGTTTATTTTCAGCATTTAGGAAAGCAGAGTAGACCAAAATGCACATTAGTCTGTTACTGGGAGATAAAATTCATATACCTTAGAAAACAAGAGATACCTTAGAAGACAGGAAGAAAACACAACTGCAAGAATTGATCCTTATTTTAAAGTCATTTAAGGTATTATTTGGGCAAGGAAGCAGCTATCAGGAAACAGGAAGATACTGTTAGTAGTCAGGAGAAAACAAAACAATCAAAGTAAAAAGACTGTCTTCTTATTGCTGTAGCTTGAAACTCACTGTGATGCCTGGAGAAGCATATAAAATCGAACATTTTCCCAGGAAATATTGTCATTTAAAAAGGAATATTATTGATAAATAATATTCTACATCATCACCAGCATCTAGTACATCACATGGCAACTACTTTTTAGAAAGGACTTGCAGAACTCAAACCACTATAAATTCTTTGATTTAGAGGAATCAAGGTGCGCAAAATATGATCTTAGTTCATTAAATTCATTATCACTATGAGTAAAAAAATGTGTCTATCAAAACCGTCATTAATTTGTATATCAGAGACAACACCAATTTACAGTGATTGCATATCAGTTTGGGCATTTCTATATCAAAACTGCTCATTAGTAAGAAAAAATACTTATTCACCTCTTTTGTGAGCTTTGCTAACATCACACAGATGAGGAAAGTAAATTATCATAACACCTCTCTCCATAAAAATGCGTATCTTGGAGACCCTGGCATTCTTTATTAAAATGTAATGACATAAACAGCATATAAATAGATCAGGAAGAAAACTAGTAAATTAGGTTTGTGCAGGCATCATTCCCACTGAAATCACAGGCAGAAATAGGACAAGGTCAGGCCCTACAGTTCTGTAACAAGCAACAATGCTGACAATATGTTGCTATAGCCATATTGATTTCAGTAAATATATTTTTGATTTATGCTAGTGTCAGCTCAGAAGCAAGTCTACACACATTTTCATGTCCACCTCAGTTCAAACAAAGCCCACTGACAGAGTCATCAGCACCAGCAGCTATTTCACACCTCTGCTGTGGACTGCTCACTGCCAGACTGACCTAAGCCACCAGCAAGATTTTATACTAACATACTATCATACTGACATATGTTAGTAAAAAGTGGGTGTAACTTATCAGCAAGCAGCTGCCAAGATAAAAGACAGTCTCATGTCTGAAAAAAAAAAAAAAAAAATCAAGTAAAATGTGCCGTGGCTGCATTTTCTTCAGAGTTTGCTAATTTCTGAATTTAAACCTCAGTCCCAGATAGTGAGTAGTCATTCATGCAATTATCATCTTTGCCAACCTCAACATAAATTTATCATAATATCCCTTTCTTCATTACTTACAATATCTATGCAATCTAAGGCTGCTACAGTTTTCAGTCTGTTTTTTAAAATACTGTGTAATTATTCTAGTGAGATCTTTTTTCCTGTCTTTGACACTGGGCTTTTACTTTCGTGTGGTGAATTAATGGCATTAATTAGGTCTGTGCCTTGACAATACACAATCTCTACCCAAGGGCTTTTTTAAACAAAAAGGAGACTAAGATCAATTAAAACAGATGCAATTAATTTAATCTCTCTTGAAGACAAATGGCAAGATGTAGTACATATGGCATCCTGAAGATCTAGATCTGACTTGAATAATATCACTTCAAGTTTAGATTTATATGATCAGAATTAGGCCAGTTATACATTTTTCAGCCCCGGGGAAAAATTTTGGAATGCATAGATTTAGATGGATAACAGAACAGTTAAATAAATAGCAAAAACTTCATTTTTTCACTACTGAATCTAATAATCCACATAATCCGTTCAGATTTGGGGGAAAATATCTTAATTTCCCACTTTGCAAGTGCAGTTACTTATCTGTTGCTGAACACCTCTAAAGACAAAGGTTGCTCAGTTAACAGTCTCAATATTTAAGAACACAGATCTTGTGGGATGCATCTCTACAAACATAAAGCATTTACAAGCACCTGCAAAACTGAGTGTGTATCACTCTCCTGAGCAACATGCAGCAGTTCTCAAGTGTGAATTCCTGCAAGGCCAAAAAAAACAGATATACTTTTCTAAGTGAAAAGAAGCAGTTTCACAGAAACAAAGTGAAAACAGCCCATTAAAATCAAACCCAAAAGACCACACAAGACAAGACGTAATTTTAGAATTAATACCAAAGTTGGATTTTCTATTTGATCTGAAAATGCCACTTGCAGCCTGAGAAGCAAATTTTTGCTTCCAAGTATTAATATCATTGCACAAATGGAGATTGCTAGTATTCAAATAGTGCACAAATGCACAGTGCTGTGTGGATGGATGAGAATGTGCATCTAAATGTTCAAAGAGCAGAAGAAAGTATAAATATGTTATGAGAAGTACAGAATTACAATAGCATGACATCAGTCACATACAAACATCAAAATGTTAATGGAGTGCTTGGCAAGCCACATACCTCATTCAAAAGCAGTGAAGCTGCTTTCTTAGTAGGAGGAAAATACTTGATTCCCCCCACCCCAAGATTGCTTCAGATATTTCTTGTCATGTTGAATTTCTGAACTGAAGATGATGATACCCATTTATCTCATTGTCATTCTTTTATGCAGTGTGACACAAATGATATGAGGCATCTCAACATGCTACAGCAGCCCAGAAAACTGTACCAGGGGCTTCACATGAACTCAGCCTCAGCTCCCCATCACAAAATATGCTTTGTGCTTTCCATCAATATTTTCCCTTAGTGAAGAATTACTTCTTTCAGTTTCATAAAATAAAGCAAGTGTTGCACATCTTTAGTAATTATTATTTAATTAGAGCCTGATTTTCTGTAAAACTCAATAGTTAAACAAATGCATTCTCCATTTACTAATTTAGATTGGGTGAGGGGTGTGTATGTGGAGGAGATTTAGCCCACCTATGTGACCATTAGTGCTGTTCAAACTGCACATGAAGAACTTTGGTCACGTTCAAAATTATACTAGAAATTCTAATATAACATTAATGCAGTGTCACGGTAGTTTGAGGAGTAAAAAGGGCTCTTGTAACAGAGCATGCGCTTCTATCAAATACTGTGTAAATTGCTAGTTAAGTTTGCTTTCATGCTGCACCGACCTAAGCATAGTCTTTACTGTAGCATTGAGGATTAATGACACTGACAGTAGGCCTGGCTAAAGCGAGATAAATTTTATGAAAGTATTTTTGATTCTATCATTATATGTATCACAGAACTGAAACAACTTTAAGCGGTTGTGGATTTTTAGAAGACCAACAGCCCAAATGTTAGGACATCAGAGGACATCATCAGTTTCCCTGAACCATAAATATTGCAGTCAAAGAGTTACTGTTTACCTGTCCATCCTGTTTTTTTCCCACCCCAACCCCCTTCTCTTATTTTTATCCATCTCCAATCCCTGGGAAGTTTCAACACGAAGTTTTGATGATGAAAACATGGCCAAAACAGCTGCAATTATGCAAAAGCTAAAATTAAAAAATAAAATAGCATTATGAAGTTGAAAAGGGTTTTGTCATTGTTCTTTCAGCCTCCTTTACACATCCTTCTTGAGAATTCTGACTATCCCAAAACATCCTGGCGTAATGGAACTTACATTTTCTCAGTAAGGTTAGGCAAGGGCTGCTATTGCAGTGCTGAAAACTGAGATGCCCTGTAAAGCAAAATAAAAACTTGTTCCAAGACAGGAGCCTTAGGGCTCTTATTCACGTCTGTCTATTTGAGACTCTATATTGAACCAGTGAAATCTAATTAATGAGTTATTTTCAAAAGATGTAAGCTACAATGATAGCTTAATACCCTAACAGCTTTGGTTTCTATAAGACCACCATATCTCATTATTCTCAGCACAATAGTAAAGCTAGCATAGACTGGAAGTTTTTAGGTTGTTTACTATTCAGATAAAACACTACCCAGGAGCTAAAGAACAGAGACCAGGAGAAATGTTGTGGTATCAATATAGCCCTATTTATATGGTGCATAATTAGTGTACTAGGGTTTATAAACTTTTTTTTTGTTTTCTCTCAAAAGATGCAGCTGAAACAAATAGCTCTTAAATCATTCAAAAGCCAAGCTTATTTTGACTAGCCAGAAAGAAGGAAACAAGAGACAATACTGTTTTGGTGAAGAAGGATAAGGCAGACAGGAAAATTTATTAAGAAGTAGTTTTCATGGGGATGAAAGAACGTGTATCGGTATGGGCAGACTGAAATCACCTTTTAAAAAAAGGACTGATGCTGACTCAGTGTTGAGGGTGCTTTTTTTTCTATGCTTGTATTTACAAGACCCTGCCATTTACTATGAATTAGGTAGGAGTAAAAAAAATTCAGTCCATGTCTGGCAAGGGTGAGTCTGACAGTGGCTGCATTAGAATTAAGAATCTCCTGCACTGGAGTCTCAGCAGTGCTCAAACACATATTGATGCTAATCCCTCCTCACCTCCAGCAGGCTGGCAGTAGTCTGCCTATTATTATGCAAAGCCATTTGTTATTGGGAAAATAGGGTTATTCCTTCTCTTGAAAGTATGGATGTATTCACTCTTGTTTATCTGTTAGCTTCAGCAGAAAAGGGATTTGGCTTTTGTTGCTGTTCTTTAAACATTTAGGGAGATTAAACCCTGGCATACACACTGAACACATGCTCCTAATCCCTCCAAAACATGTTTTGGTTTGGGGTTTTTTAGACCACTTTTGTACATGGTATGTAGAAAGGAATCTAATAAAATTTCAACTATTAACATTAAAGGACAGATTTTCAATACTGTAACAAACATAAGAATCCAGTAGGCCTACCTCTCACATCTATGATTCTGGTGATGAGTAAAGGTATATGCAAATACTTGCACTTTAACTTTTTGCTTGAGACACAAGCCTTAAAATCTCATCTATGTACATTTCCAGCAAACCAGCATTTTTAGAAGTACAAATGCATGTCATGTGAAAATGCACAGCATAAGGAAAATTATTTGTGGTGATAGCAGCCCAACAATAACACTGAACCTGTTGTAAAGTGCTTCCTACAGAAATCCAATGTTACTTTAGTTTAATAAGTTCTGCCAAAAAGTCTGAATATATACAAGCAAACTCTCTTAAAACCTCCGCCTAAGAATAATTTGCTGCTCTGAAAACCATCCGAAGCAATTTTCAGCCCTGCAATTAAACCAGGCTTCATTTCTTTTTTGTTTTCTGTTTAATCCTCCCTTTGCAGAGATAGGAGGTTTATAACTTTTAGAGAAAAAATGTCAGGATGAAAATGAGCTACAGAAATACAGAGTATTTAAAGACAGCCTATTGCAGATTGCAGCAGTCCTGAATTGTAGTTGCTAGTGCATCAGTAATATCAGGGTGACAGCTTAGCAAACATTCCACATGGATGGTTTCACAAAGAACTCAGTCATAATAATTCACATTCCAAACTCTCCATGTTATATGCTTACAGGAAATGCTCGTCAAACACAATCTAGATAGATAAACACGCCACTATGAACAAGAACATTTACCTCTCTTCAGTTATGACAAATTTTGTTTAAATTATATATTTATGTCACTTCACTTCCTCTCCCTCCCCTCTTTCTCACACACGTACATGCACATTTAAAGTTTTGTCTTCTGCATTAAAATTCCCATGCCAGAAAAGTTCTGAATATGTAACTTAAAGTGGTTCTGACAAGGGCATTGGTTTTAATGAGTTTAATCTCACCAACTGATTATAAAATTGAATATAAAAACATTTTTTCTTTTCTTTTTCTTTTTTGTTTCCTTTTCTAATTTCATTTTCTCTTTTACAACAATATGAAACACCAAAAATACAAGAAGTTACCAACACAGGACTTACAATAGTGAAAAGCAAATAATAAGGAAATACAGAATAAAATGAAAATTAGAATAAAAAGATGTTAATTCTACAGGTTGTTTTGGGGGTGGTTGTTTGGTAGTGGTTTTTTTTTTCATTGTTTTGGTTCAGTTTTTTTTTTTTAATATAAATTAGACAGGTTTTTGATGCAATGCATTCATATAATCATTTCACTTTATCAATTTACCTCTAACTAGAGATGCAGGAAGACAGTGCTGTACAGGTGTCACTCATTTCACCCATTTCTAACTCACTGCACTTTCAGAATGAGTGTTATCAATTGTGCCTTTTTTCCATTTTACTTACTGATGAATACACTTAATATTTGCAGTTTGTTCTCTTAATGCTATCAAAAGATCAAATTTTGGAGACCACTTTATCCATAAAATACTTCAGTCTATTCAAGAAATATGAATTTTTTTATTGATGCCATAAAGAAATATAAGTTTGTAGGTACTAGCTGGTCATTGCTGAGCCTATGATTCTTCTGTGTTATTCACTTAACAGTGCTAAATATGAATACTCTGAAAGTTCTCTGTAGGGAATCTAAAAGGCAAATCAGCACTGAAATTTTCTGGAAAGGACTGAGATTAAAAGTTTTCCTCACAGAACCTTTTTTCAGAACTGTTGGTCACAAGAAGGAATTTAATGCCAGTTTTATAAGAACAGGGGATATTGCTGGTCTTTTAAAAATCATTCCCTAAATGTCACTCAATATTGCTAGTTTTGAGCACTTATCTTTTGGCCCTCTTATGGTATCTTTCATAATTCTTAACCTTCTAAATATTATATTGTTCTAAACTGATTCTAAGATTTCCCAAATCATTTATCATATGATATGATAGCAATGTGCTATATAAAATAATGCATTAATTCAAGGCTGCAATATATATCCACATTTCTAGAAGTCAGAATGTAGAGAACTGGAAATAAAACAGAGGTTTTGCTGCAATTAATGTATTTCAAACAATGTCTGGTCTCGCAAATTTTAATCGTTTTAACATTTTTTAATGAATGACACTTATTAAGAGACAATATTCTTAATAAGGACCAAAGAAAGATAAAATTCAATGAAAGTGGAGTTAAATAAACATGGTTCTTGCCTTAGGGTATGAGAAGGAGGGAAAAGACACAAAATTCAAGGCCAATTAGCTCTATTTCTATTCCTAAAAAGTGGTTGAACAAGTAGTTTATGTCTGAGCATTTACAAGATAAAAAAGATACAAAGATGAGTAACAATGACAGTGGATTCATCAAGAACAAGTAATGTCAAAATAATCTAACAATCTGTTTTTTCTTTTTTTTTTTTTTCTTTCATGAGACCATAGTAGGCCTTTTGGATAGAGAAACAGCAGTCACACCGTCATCTATCTGCACTCTCTCACGACATTTTGATAAGCAAACTAGGAAAACACTGCCTGGATGGAATTACTACCAAGTGCTGTTATTAACAGTTCACTGTCAGGCTGGACAAGAGTTTGCAGAACTGTTCCACAGTGGTCTGAGCATATTCTTTATTTTCTTTAACAGTTTAAATAAGGAAATCAAAAGTATGGTTATTACACCCGGAAGACACCACCAGGCTGAGAGTTGCAAATACATTAGATCAAAAATATCTCAAAATTTAAGAAATCTGAAGAAAATTCTGTACAAATAAGGGGACAATCTGCATTTTATGGCAGAAAAATTAACCATATCATTGCAGAATGGAAACAACTGGTAGAGAGCAATAGTATCCCATTAGTAACAGTAACTGTCACAAACTGAACATGACAATATTTTATGTAAAAATAGCATTTTGGGATGTATGGACAGATTATTTTTAAAATGCTTTTCCATCCCATTCAACACTTTCAATGTCTTAGCTGGAATATTAGCATTTTAGGAAGGATGTGAAACAGCAGGAGAAGCTTCAGAAGCGAGAATAAGGAAAGAAAACATAAGTGTGAAAGGAATTAGGTCTGTTTAGTCCAGAGAAGAAAAGACAGGGGCAATATGATAATATTAAAAAATGTAAAAAGCTAGGAAAGAAAAAACCTCTAATTCTTGTCCATTGTGGATGTGAGCTGAAAATTTATAGATCATTATCCTAAGACATGGAATAACAATTTTAATTTGCAAGAATGAAGACTTAAGTTAAACCTATGGAAAAACTCTCTAGCAGAAGGCAGTGAAGCAATGGATTGCCTGCAAGGCGTGTGAAATTTCTCTAGCATATTTTTTTCAAGAGCAGGCTGAACAAGCATCTGTCAGGAGTGACAACAGTACAGTTAATCCTGCCTTTGGCAGGAGGATAGAACCAATAACTTTTCAAAATCACTTCCAAATTAATTTATTCCATCTTTATGATCCTACACTAATTGCTAGTTTTCTGTCACTACACAAGTAGAAGCTTATTGTTCCATTAAAAACAGACAAATGAAAAAAATCCAAAAGAAACAAAAAGAGAACCCCAAACCAACCTACTAATCAAGCAAACAAACAAAACCAAAAACCACCATCACCAAACTAAAACCAAAACTTGTTTGTTTGGTTGGGTCTTTTTTCTTGTTTGTTTTTTTTTGGGGGTTTTGTTGTTGGTTTTTTTTTTCCCCAAATACGTAAAACTCACTGTATAATGTATCTGGAATGGAAACAGAAATGTTTCTCTTTTCACATCACAACCTGCAGAAACCTGCCTGACAAGTTTAAAAAGTGATTCTGAATAAAATTTCAATCATAACCACACTGCTAACTCAAGCACCTCTCTGTCTGACATGAGCCCTGGAGAAATATGTCAGTCTGCACAGGTAGTGATTTAGTTCTGCATTAGAGCTGAAAGCTGAAAAGCATGCATCTAAGATCAATGGGGATTTTTAATTAAATTATGTCTTTTTCTTTTTTCATCTTTTTTTAAAATGGATTTTAGGTGACTTTCTGCATTAAAATTGTTATTAAGTAGTTATAAAACCAGAGCAAATACTGAGCATTTTGGAGGAGATGTCAGTTTGTTGTTCTCCCAGCAACAGGGCCCATGTCCTTCCCTCTCAGAAGATTTATCCTTCATTCCTGCAAATAATCGTGACGACCAAAAACTTCTGAAACTGTCACATCTTCACTGCACTGCTAGTGCCACAATAAAGAACAACAAGGCAGTCTGGTCAAAGTACAAACAGTGATTTACAGATGCTGTTAGTTTTTGTCCCTTCTTTCATTGAGCTCTGTATACATGTCTTATTCTTTCAAAGGTCTGAGTACAGAAAACTCATTGTCCTTCAAGAGCAAATGAGTACACTTCTGTCTAGTGATCACCACCTGTCATTCCTGACCACCATTTCTTCAATTTAATAAAAGGGTATATCTTTGAACAAAGTCATAGAATCATAGAAAAGCTAGGGCTGGAAAGGACATCAGGATCATCTAGTTCCAACCCCCCTCCCATAGGCAGGGACACCTCACACTAAACCATCCCACCCAAGGCTTCATCCAACCAGGCCTTGAAAACTGCCAGGGATGGAGCACTCACAACACCCCTGTGCAACCTATCCCAGTGCCTCACCACCCGAACAGGAAAGAATTTCTTCCTTATATCCAATCTAAACTTCCCCTGTTTAAGTTTGAACCCGTTACCCCTTGTCCTGTCACTACAGTCCCTGACGAAGAGTCCCTCCCCAGCATCCCTATAGGGCCCCTTCAGGTACTGGAAGGCTGCTATGAGGTCTCCAAGCAGCCTTCTCTTCTCCAGGCTGAACAGCCCCAACTTCCTCAGCCTATCTTCATACGGGAGGTGCTCCAGTCCCCTGATTATCCTCGTGGCCCTCCTCTGGACTTGTTCCAACAGTTCCATGCCCTTTTTATGTTGAGGACACCAGAACTGCACACAATACTCCAGGTGAGGTCTCACGAGAGCAGAGTAGAGGGGCAGGATCACCTCCTTCGACCTGTTGGTCATGCTCCTTTTGATGCAGCCCAGGATACGGTTGGCTTTCTGGGCTGCAAGCACACTGCCGGCCCATGTTCATTTTCTCATCGACCAGCACCCCCAAGTCCTTCTCTGCAGGGCTGCTCTGAATCTCTTCTCTGCCCAACCTTTAGCTGTGCCTGGGATTGCTCTGACCCAGGTGTAGGACCTTGCACTTGTCGTGGTTGAACTTCATAAGGCTGGCATCAGCCCACCTCACAAGCGTGTCAAGGTCCCTCTGGATGGCATCCCTTCCCTCCAGCGTATCAACCGGACCACACAGCTTGGTGTCATCGGCAAACATGCTGAGGGCGCACTCAATCCCACTGTCCATGTCAGCGACAAAGATGTTTAACAAGACCGGTCCCAACACCGATCCCTGAGGGAACTTTATAACTGAATTTTATAACCCAATCGCATATAACATGCTTTCTTTAGAAACTAAGTGAAGGTATAAAGACTATCTGGAATTAGATTGAAGATTAGTGATTAAACTTAGATGAAAGATGCAGTGGAGATTGTTTGCTCTGTGTCACGCAAATAACATGCCATCTGATCACACAGTCATCTTCTATATTAATGCAGTGATCGGTTAATTGAAAATATGAAAAAAAAGGTACATTCATATAATCATAGAATAGTTAGGGTTGGAAAGGACCTTAAGATCATCTAGTTCCAACCCCTCTGCCATGTGCAGGGACGCCTCACACTAAATAATTTTGCCCAAGGCTCTGTCCAACCTGGCCTTGAACACCGCCAGGGACAGAGCATTTACCACTTCCTTGGGCAACCTGTTCTAGTGCCTCACCACCCTTCTTTCTTATATCTGATGGCATCCCTTCCCTCCAGCGTATCAACCGGACCACACAGCTTGGTGTCATCGGCAAACTTGCTGAGGGCGCACTCAATCCCACTGTCCATGTCAGCGACAAAGATGTTAAACAAGACCGGTCCCAACACCGATCCCTGAGGGACACCACTCGTTGCTGGTCTCCAGCCAGACATTGAGCCATTGACCACAACTCTTTGTGTGCAGCCATGCAGCCAGTTCTTTATCCACGAAGTGGTCCATCCATCAAATTGATATCTCTCCAATTTAGAGAGAAGGATGTCTTGTGGGACAGTGTCAAACGCTTTGCACAAGTCCAGGTAGATGACATCAGCTGCTTTACCCTTGTCCATCATTTCTGTAGCCCCATCATAGAAGGCCACCTTAGTGAAGCCATGCTGGCTGTCACCAAGCACCTTGTTGTTTTTCATGTGCCTTAGCATGCCTTCCAGGAGAATGTGCTCCAAGATTTTGCCAGGCACAGAGGTGAGACTGACTGGTCTGTAATTCCCCGGGTCTTCCATTTTCCCCTTCTTGAAAATGGGGGTTATATTTCCCTTTTTCCAGTCGTCAGGAACTTCACCTGAATGCCATGATTTTTCAAATATGATGGCCAGTGGCTTAGCAACTTTGTTCGCCAGCTCCTTCAGGACCCGCGGATGGATTTCATCAGGTCCCATGGACTTCTGCGTGTTCAGATTTTTAAGATGGTCTTGAACCAGATCCTCTCCTACAGTGGTCCCAAGGTCTTCATTCTCACAGTCCCTGCATCTGCCTTCTGTGAGACTTGGGTGGTGCAGTCAGAGCCTTTGCCAGTGAAGACCGAGGCAAAGAAGTCATTCAGAACCTCAGCCTTCTCCAAATCCTGTGTAGCCAGTTCTCCTGAAAGCTTCCTCAGGGGGCCTACGTTGTCCCTAGTCTGATTTTTGTTTGCTACGTACCTGTAGAATCCCTTCCTGTTATCCTTAACATCCCTGGCTAGGTTTAATTCTAACTGGGCCTTACCCTTCCTAACCTGGTCCTTAGCTTCCCAGACAACATCCCTGTACTCTACCCAGGCCGCCTGTCCTTGCTTCCATTTTTTATAAGCCTCTTTTTTCCTTTGAATTTTCCTCAGCAGCTCCTTATCCATCCAAGGAGGTCTCCTGGCCCTCCTGCTGCACTTCCTTCTAGTTGGGATGCAGCACTTCTGAGCTTGTAGCAGGTGATCCTTGAATATAAACCAACAGTCTTGGGCCCCCCTGCCCTCCAGGGCTATATCCCATGGGACCTTACTAAGCAGGCTCCTGAAGAGGCCAAAGTCTGCTCTTTTGAAGTCCAGGGCAGTGAGCTTGCTGCACGCTCTTCTCACTCTCCTGGGGATCTCAAATTCAACCATCTCGTGATCGCTGCATCCAAGGCTGCCCTGTAGTACCACATCCTCAACAAGCCCTTCCCTGTTGGTGAGCACAAGGTCAAGCATGGCACCTCTCCTTGTCGGCTCCTCTATCACTTGCAGAAGGAAGTTGTCTTCCACACAATCGAGGAACCTCCTGGATTGCTTGTGCCGTGCAGTGCCATCGTTCCAACAGATGTCAGGGTGGCTGAAATCCCCCATGAGAACAAGGGCCTGTGAGCGTGAGGCTTTTCCTATCTGTCTGTAGAGTGCTTCATCCACAGGTTCTCCTTGATCAGGCGGCCTGTAACAGATCCCCACGGTAATGTCTCCCATGGCTGTTTTCCTTTTAACCCTGACCCACAAACTCTCTGTAAACTGCTCACCTGCCCCCAGACAGAGTTCCATACTCTCCAGCCTATCCCTAACATAAAGGGCAACTCCCCCTCCCCACCTGCCAGGCCTGTCTTTTCTAAAGAACCTGTAACCCTCCATTCCAACAGTCCAGTCATAGGAGCCACCCCACCTTGTTTCTTCATGTTGTAAATTGTTGTAAAGTCCTTCAGTTGTAAATTTGTAGCAGATAACCTTTTAGAAGCTTATGTCATTGTCAACTGAAATCATATAATGATCTTCTGCATTTATATCTCATCTCTATTGTTTATACATACATCTTTTAAATCTTCTTGAAAGAAAAGATATTCAGATCATTACTTCCAAGAAGTTTCTCATATTGTCAGTTATTTCTATTTGTTTTCAAGAGTAGTTATTATTGTTCTTAAAATGCATCTTTATTACATTTCTGCCAGCTGAGTGCTACTTACAGTTGCATTAAGGTGACTGCTAACAAAACAGTTAGGCACATGCATTATTTTACATGGATAGTATGACTAAATTCAGCAAGTCAAGAGATGACTTGCTTGCTAACTGCAATTTTATGCCTTAAGGAGATTCTTAAGTGCTTGCCTAATGAAAGATTATAACCTTGAGGTTTAAATGTGACTTGATGTTATTTGATATTCCATAAGAAACATTTGAAATTAATTTTCCTCCAAGACCATTGAAAGATTTACCAGGTGAAATAAATTACCATGATAACATTGCAACACTCCTATACCATATACCATTTCATCAAGAGAATATCATAGGTAAAAATAAGGATATATTTACATATATTATCTGATTGTTTCTGTAGACTAAGACCTCTAGCCTTGTCAGGAAAGACGTAAAGAATGAATTAGTTTGATTCTATGTAAATAAAAGCCCATTTAAGAATGTCCTGCAAATTCTAAAGGTAATACTTACTAGGTCCTCTTCTTATGCATTCAAAACTCCAATAAATATTGCAGCAATAGAAGAACCCTAAATCAGATACAAAGAGAAATGTAGATTTTTTTTCTCTTTCACCTATTCTTGGAGTAAAAAAAGCCAAGGGAACAAGAATGTCAAAGCAGAACACAACTAACAGAGGGAGGCAACAGACACAACAGCTTGCTCAGCATTTTGAGGGATCTGCTTGTAGACCTGTGAACTCCTTCTGGCATGGCCAGCAACTCCTAGCAACTCCTGGAGGCCTGGCAGGTTGCCTGCTGCACTGGAGAAAGGCAGCTGCAGGGGGGTTGAGACTTCCAGCAGTTTCTAATGAAGCCGATCCTGATCAAAGGGTTCTTTGAGCTTCAAGCTAACTCTGAGCAGGGAGAGCCAAGCACCCATTCAGCAGGTTCTGGGAGAGGCGTGTGTAGCCCAGAGTGCAGTTCTAAAAGAAGCAGTTTTTAATGAGGGTGCACAAAAGCTGGCTAGAATCCCTGCTGCTGAGGGAAGTGTTCATGTGCTCAGCAGTTGTGGTGGTGTGCTATAGAGTGTGTCCTCAGCACACACCTGAGCAACTACCCCAGCATGGCAGAGGCTCAGAGCAAGCTCCCAAGGGAGGATGCATCTCTGCAGGCCTTTTACTGAGGCTGGGTCAGGGGACAATGGGCTCCCTGCCTGCAGGAGGTGTGTGCTGGGAAGCATCTGCATCACCAAGTAGAGGAGCTGTGCCAAAGGCGGGGCAGAAAGGGTGTGTGCTTACTGGATTCAGAAATGGAGACTACCCCGATGATGAAGCCTGTGACTTACAATGGCAGGAGGAAAGCTCCTTCTCTGATTGGCAGCTACAGAACAGGGTCAGTGTGCTGGTAGGAGATGAAATGCTGAGTCTGAGCAGGAGGCTGGGGGGGTGATACTTCCTGAGCATTGATGAGACAACAGCTGGAGTGCCATGTTCAGATCTGGGCTCCCCAGCAAAAGAGAGACATGTACCTACTGGACTGAGCTCAGCTAAGGTCTGATTAAGGGCTTGGAGTATCTGCCATATGAGATGAAGCTGAGAGAGCTAGAACTTTTCATCTTGGAGAATTGAAGGCTTGAGAGCGGGATGTTATCAGTATGTATAAATATCTTATAGGGGATGCTTTAGATAGAGCTAGACTCTTCTCAGTCATGTCCAGTGACAGGATGTCCTGGGGTCAGCTGTAGTAGTAATTTTTCTCCTTCTTAGTAGCTGGTGCAGTGCTGTGTTTTCAACTTTAGTTTGAGAACTAAAGTTGTGTGCTGATAACACACTGATGTTTTTAGTTGTTGCTGAGTAATGTTTACTCCAGTCAAGGACTTCTCAGTCTCATGGTCTGCCAGTGAGGAGGGGCACAGGAAACCTGGAGGAAGCTGGGACACCTGACACAAACTAGCCAAAGGGGTATTCCATACCACAGCAAGGCAATGGGCACATAGCAAACTATAGAAAATTTTGTTTAAGAAAAAAAAAGCTTTTTCAGTGTGCAAGCAGCCAAAGAGTAGAATAGCTTTCTCTGAGAGGTTGTGGAGTCTCCATCCCTGGACATATTCGACATTCAACTGGATGCAGAGCTGAACAGCTCAGTCTACTTTAAGGAGAGTGGGTTGGACTAGACATCTCCAGAGGTCCAGCCTCAACTGTTGTATGCTTTTGTGAGCAGTAACTGTTTCTGAAGTCTATGACTGCAGACTTTCTGAAAGTTGCAAATGATCAGTGATGGTGACATGAATATTTGCAGCCATTTGGCTGTACGACCAAGCCAGGACAGGTGTACATCAGCCACAGAGACCCATCCTTGCTGTCTCATTTCTCATTGTTAAATACCAAATGAGGAATACCTGAAGAATCTACCTAATATGTTTAATGAACTTTAAATGCAAAAGGATATTATAATTCTGTGCATATACTGTCTGTGTGAATCTATACAATGCAGACTACACAATCCTGAATGAGAAAGGAATATGACCCTTGAAACACCACACTATTAATTGCTGTTAGCCCAGTGGAAAGGCTTCAGGAGCTCAGCCCTCAATAGCTTTGCATTGGAGGAGCTAACAGGAGCTCAAGCATTTAAGAAATTATACGTGTAGTCAAGGCACTCTTTTGATATGTGTAATTCTCACGCTTCTTCTGGCACGGAAATGTATAATGCTTTCTCTTTAGAAGTAAGTAAGCTTCAATAATAAAATAAATAGATGAAGATATGAATAAATAAGAAGAAATCTTTCCATCTCTCTGTAAAAATGTAGCACTAGATCATAATTAGAAACTAATAGACAATTTTCTTCTAATTTTTAAAGCATACTAAAGGTAGATATTGCCACATCCAAATGAAGTTTACAATGTCACTTGCAATATCAGCAGAGGAAGCAGAAAAAGAAGCAGACAATACAACATGTAATAGATCCAATGAAATTATGGGAAAAACGCATGTCACAATGGGAGAACAAACACCCTTACTGCAATACCACAGATTTTGATTGTTATAGATAATTCTTGATAATGCACTGAATGCTCCCAGAAATTAGTATCAGTCATTTTAATTAAAAATGTACCATATTTTTGAAAGTGCTACCTTTTAGAAGACCTGCTCCCAGGAATGACAGTGGACAGGCCAGTGCAGAAAATTGCACAAAAAATGATACAGCCTTAGGATATACATAATGGAATGGGCTGTAAAACTGTTCTGTTAGAGTGATTTTTCTCATTCCCATGAACTTCTTTTTTAGGATCCACTACTAATTAATTGCAGTCCTCACTAGATGAGAATGTTAAAACTGAAATCTACAGAATAAATTGTGCCAGTGCAAAAGAGGCCGTGGTTGGCAGGCCTTTCTTATTTGCAGCATTAGGTTTAGCATTCGCGTTAATCTGAAATTCATGTCTCCATATACCACTAGTTTGCCAACAGGCAGTGTCAGTTCTGAAATCAGTGCTTCAGAAAACCCTTTTTACTGCATGCTGTCATCTAAAAAAAAAAAAAAAAGTTCCACTGTGATCAGGTTTCCTGACATATTGTTTGACTGGACTCCCAAAACAATTCCAAGCTATTCTCAAAGGGCAACTCTGGACACACAAAAGCCAGAATGAGGTTCGTGTCACAGCCACTTGTCTACGAGTAAATCTTGTATGTCTTCAAACAGTTTCTTAATTCCTCCTTTTATATTTTATTGATGTAGTTTTTCATGATGCATTTTCGTGTTTGATAGTTATCCTACCCATATAGAAATCTCTGCAGATGACACAGACAGAAATGCAAATGATAGTAAAAGTTACATTTTTTTTTCAGAAATGGATCATACTAATGATCCTGGTGTCTTTCTTTGACAGGTAAGTTATTTACTTTACAAGGAAAGCATGACAGATATAATCTCTCTGGGTTTCAGAATTTTATCCCAATGGGAGATGACTGATTAAAATTGAAAAGTTGAGGGTCAGAAGCTGGACTGTAAAGGGGATAAGGAACTAATCAAAAAGGAGATCAAATGGGTTGTGCTGATAATGTTGAGTACTGGTGGGCTCCCGTGCAGCTCTTCACAATGTATTTTGGAAAATTTTAGTGTTTCTACCAGTGACTATGCCTCCAAAGGGGAAAAAAATGCCCTTTGGGGGCGTAGAATGTGCTAATGAACTGTATTGATGGGATGCATCAGTAGTATGGAATGAAATCAACCATCACGTGACAGAACCTGGGTAATCTTAGGGACTGAGGCAATTAAAAAAAATAGGTTATCTGTATATTCTGATACATTTATAGGCTAATAACAGGAATTTTTCTAAGAGCACAGAGCACCTGTGTTTCTAGATACCACAGAAGAGAAGGTGTGTAACAGTTCAGATCACTCTCAAACTAGAATCCTGTCTTTCTCTTCAGTCTTTTCTTCAGGCACATTAAGGACGTATTATCTACCTTCATAATGTTGTATTTTTTATTTTTTTTTACTTCATATTTTGATCTATAATATAATTACACTGGGATCCTCTGTATTATCCAAACTTTTTCCCAATCTTATTTTGTAGACCTTCCTTATTATAATCTCAGAGCAGTAAAACTTTGAAGGATTTTATATAGAACTTCTCAGATCCCTAAATGAGCCATCATATGAAGTCATGAAAGACAACCTTTTATTAAACTTTCAAATTCAACTCTTTCAGCTCATCTAGCTTCAAGCTTTCTGTCTACATTTTCATTCCTATTTCTTTTTCACTCACATATCTCCTAGGTTCAGCAGTAGCAGTCATTTTTCTCCTTCTTAGTAGCTGGTGCAGTGCTGTGGTTTTGACATTCCGCCTGGGAACAACGCTGATAACACCGATGTTTTTAGTTGTTGCTAAGTAATGTTTACTCTGACCAAGGACTTTTTGAGTCTCATGCTCTGCCAGTGAGGAGGGGAAGCTGGGAGAAAGTAGAGACAGGACACCTGACCCAAACTAGCCAAAGAGGTATTCCATACCACAGTACGTCATGCCCACTATATAAACTGGGGGCAGTTACCCAGCAGGGCTAGATTGCTGCTCTGGTCAGGCTGGGTATCGGTCAGCAGGTAGTGAGGTGTTGTATTCTCTTCCCTTGTTATTTCCCTTCTCATCATTATTACTGGTGCAGCAGTAGTGGTTTGTGTTGTACTTTAGTTACTGGACTGTTCTTATCTGAACCTGTAGGAGTTACATTCTTTCGATTCTCCTCCCCATCCCTCTGGGAGTGGGGGAGGAATAAGGAGGGAAGTGAGTGAGCAGCTGCGTGGTTCTGAGTTACCAGCTGGGCTTAAACTATGACAACATATCAAATAATTGTATATACATTTTTTACAATACACTGCATTCTTTCTTGGAAATGCTTCATCATTTTGAACTTGATGGACAGATGCCATAATTGAGTGAATGCTACAGAACAATGAATTATATAGAACCATAGAATCATAGAATAGTTAGGGTTGGAAAGGACCTCAAGATCATCTAGTTCCAACCCCCCTGCCATGGGCAGGGACACCTCACACTAAACCATCCCACCCAAGGTTTCATCCAACCTGGCCTTGAACACCGCCAGGAATGGAGCACTCACAACCTCCCTGGGCAACCGATTCCAGTGTCTCACCCCCCTAACAGGAAAGAATTTCCTCCTTTTATCTAATTTAAACTTCCCCTGTTTAAGTTTTAACCCGTTACCCCTTGTCCTGTCACTAACTATTTACTTTCCTCATCTCATTACTATAGCCACAATTATCAAAATTCCTCCCTTTCTTAGCAGTGTTGAAAAATGATAACTGAAAAATAGCACTATCTCATCGGGCTTCCCATCATCTTCAGAATTAACCAGAAGACTCTTCTACCACATTTAATTCTTTTTCCCAGGTAGCTCCTCCAGTTTGTTTGAGTTTCAGATAATAAATAACTTTGTAAGTACTGTTGCTTGTTCTCATGTACATTTTTTTTAATGCTCAGTTCCACAGCCTTGTCAGCCCCTGTCATTTAGTGTCAGAATTACTTGTCTAACTGTTGCAGAGACATACAATACCTTATATTCTGCATTTAAATGTTTCTACCCACCAATTTTGTCCTACTGGTTCTGGTAGGCTTTTTGAGACCATTTTTATTTTTATTTTTTCCTGAACTTTTTCCTTTTTGGTATTTCCTCTGCTTTTCCTATCCTATTGTCAGGTCTGCAACCTGTACATTATTTTCAGTTTTAAAGGTGCTTTCATACTGGTGTATTTTAAAATCTTGTCTAACAAACTACATTTAAATCATCTTCTTCCATGTTAATACTTTTGTTTGTAAGGAGTTTTTTATTATTTAAATATGTCCTAATTAGTTTATATGATCTCTGTGTATGTGAGGGAGAACTCCATACAGGTTACTTCTCCTTTCATTGCTTTTAAAGCAGTCAAAAAATAGCAGTCTTATTTTATTATTAATTTATGGTTATTGTTACTGCTATTGTTACTGGTAGTTAGATTAATAACTTTCTGCAAAGTAGTGTTATCATACAGCTTTTGCACCTGCTCTATGTTTTTGCCATTTCTTTTTTCATTTGGTAAACAACCTTCAGGTGATTTACAGTAGTAACTCATCATTTTGTTCCTACCTCCTTCCTCAAGCTAATTTTTTCCAAAAAAAAAAACCCAGAGTAATATTGGAGTCATCTCACCTGTCTTTGGACATAGACATATAAAGCTGATATAGCTTTATAGATTTGCTCTGCTGTCAATTGATGCATCTTTAAAATACAATTAATCTGGCTTATTTAGACAAGTATATGATGAGGTGAATCATGTCCCACTAAGTGACTTTCTCTTTGTTCGCTGTAAAAGCAGTGCAATCAACTAGTTCATGTGTAGAAATCTGCACTATATATATCTAATGTGAAATAGATTGGACTCCATTCCTATACTGTTCGGCTTTATGAATAGCTAAAGACTCTGTGTCCCTGTACTAATCCATTTTTATATTTGTCCCCTCTTCCACTTTATCTAGTTGCATGACACACACAAAAGATGGCAAACCAAACAGATCATAGTAGTTTTACTATCTTTTACAAAACTAAGAAAAACTGCATCTTTTATCACCTACATAATCATGTGTCTCTATTGTTTGCTGTTATTTCTCATGGGAAAAAAAAAATAGAGAAAAAGTGATACCATTATAAATAGCCCTTGTCTCTAATCTAGCTATTGTTCAATATCTGTAGCACGTCAATCTGCTGAAGTTATAAGCCCTTCTGATTTTTTGTTTCTAACCTTATTACTTTCCATTTCCTGGCAACAAATCATATGGTTCAGGCACCAGCTTCTGACCCTTTTCTATGGGAGTCATGATCATTTGTTCTTACCCTCAGTTCTTTGTCCACAGTTTTATGTTATTGTCAGGTTTCATTGTCCTTCTAAAATTCCTTACTCAGAACCCCTCTTGTTACATATCTGTCTGGCAATTCATATCAAGATCTGTGCTGGTTCCTGTTAAATACTCCATTAGAAATTGTTAGTAAGTCAGGACCATGAAGATGGAAGATTCGCATTTTCAGAAATATTTTCCCATTGATCTAAACGTTATTGATTCTGACAGAGGGACTTCTGTGGGAGGACAAAGAAGCCATAGTAGCAGTAGCAAGGGAGAAAAGCTAAGAATATTTACAGTAATCTCTACAACATGCTAGAGTAAAAGATGCATACACCAAATCAAGAAAACAAAAGGTCAATTTTATAACAATAGATCTGTATTATTTTTTTACATATGAACCCAAATGAAAGATCTAGATGCAATCTCTGAAGACAGTAAACCCCATCAGAATTATTCCCTTTCTTGACCACTTCCCATTTTACCACAGTACATCTCTGTGTTATCACAGAGTCAAAGGACTTTACAATATGAAAATCACACACATAAAGCAGGAAGACATTTTTAATAGGAAAAGGACCAACAGGAAGACAAGGGTTCAACTACCTATCTTGATGACCAAGACTTGAGTTTAATTTAATTATCCAAGAGCTGCCCCAAGTGGCACTAATTCGCACCTCTAAGTTTCTGAAGGACCAACATTTACAATCCCATTTTCAGAAGCTTTTTAGTCCAACTAATGAGGTGCAAAGCTGCTTCTTCTCCCCCACCTCAGCTCAGACCCAAGAGGGAGAGAGACCTCTTTTTTGCCGTGTCTCTGTTCTGAGTTGTCCTATCTGGACAGAATTCAAGAGATGTGCAGTTATAAACTCACAGGGATCCTGGCTGCTGAGCTCTCAGCACTGCTGAAATGGCACTGCTTTGGCACAAGGGAGCCCTGCACAAATTTTTATGGGCTTTCCCATAGAAACCTGAAGGTCATCAGTATTAGAAGCTAAGAGATTCCATTCCTGGGACCAATTTCCCAAAGGTTTTCACTCAAGGACCAGAGCCACAAAAAAGAGTTTCATGCAATTGCTCAATGAAATCAGCATCCTTGTCAGAAATGTCAGTTAATTGCTGTATTTCATTAGTGATTGAACTGATAAGAACATCACTCACCATTACAGCTATAGGGCCTTGAGAGATTCTAATTCTCCATTAAATTAGTTTTAGTTTACTTCAGACAAAAATCAAATAATTAGACAATAAAACAGAAAAAAAAGTCCATCAAAGTCTGCTTTGTTGTTGGGTTTTTTTCCAGGTGACACAGTATAAATGGGAAAAACATAAATTTCTCTGTAAAGGCCATTTATGCTTTTTTAATGCTATCTAAATCTAGTGTTAGAATGCAACCATTTCATAAGTTCTTTGGGTTTGTCAATCTATTCTAGCATTTAATGACTTCAGAATTAGAATATACTACACTATTCCACAAACTACTAAAAAAACCCAACCAAAATACATCAGGAAAATATTTTATAAGTGTTCAATTCTGGAAAACCTGACTTCAATACAGTTTATTAGGAGCACATAATAACCTCTGGGCTTCACGAACTCATAGACATCTATTGACATGACATGGCATGCACTCAGGTAGATATCAGACTCTTGACATGAAGTTCACATGGTGCACATTTATCGGCGTTAGTGGGACACTTCTGTAAAAAAAATTGCTACCTCTTCTCTACACATGGAAAAACCAGTCTGTACTTCTCAAGTGACATTGATGTTATTCACTGTTTGGCAAGTATAGTCAATGTCTATTATCATTTTATTTGTATAGGAAATCTTTAATCTGGTTATACATGAACGCAGAACACACACAAAAACCTCCTTGTGTGTATTTGGAGGACTCAAACAGATGGTGAATTTCTCAGCTGCCATTTGCTACCTTCTTTTTCTCCCCCTCTTGACTTTACTCCTTTTCAGCACCTACAATCTCTCACTTCCAAAGGAGGGGCAAACTTCTGCTATTCAAACCAAAGTAAGTTACCTTAAATCACTTCTGAACACAGGTCCAGAGTCCTTATTTAAAGAGAGTGGTTCATGCCTTTATTTCAAAAATTTGGTGGCCTGTGATAACAGCCAGTTATGTCTGACATAACATGCAATAATTCATTAAAACATGTTCACACATATGCCTTCACTTCTGCTGTGCAAATTAATATAAGAATTAAGAATTTGAATCCTTAAATAATATCAGAGATTGTAGTTGTACATTGCAGATGGGTATGTCTGCTACAGGATAAGTGTCAGAAGTCATATACCTGACCCTTCAAAAGGCTCTGACCCTTCAAAACTTGTGATGATAAACTTTAGGACACCTGACAATTCAGTTCCCAGCAGTTGTGGATTTATGAAATTTAATTGCTAAAAAATATATCTACATGGTCTAAAAGTAGATTGCCTTAAAAAGTTAAAGTGTTGTCCCTGCGGTTTCTGATTCACCGTACAAGGCTTAGGACAACTCACTACAATAAGAATGTGCGGTTTATGCTCAGGTAAGCAGGAAATCCTGAATAAGCACTTTGTGCATGAATATATCCCTTGCTTGTAAGAAATGGTGAAAATGCAAAAAATCAAAAATTGTCAGTATCTGAGCCTCAGTTAGGCCATGCATAAGGAGGATCAATACAACAGTTTGCAACGATCAAGGACTGGAGCCTTTAAACACCAGCTGGCTTAGCAGAAACTTTCCCACTGTGGCTGTATGTTAATTTAAAGATTATTTCCAAGCACCTTTGGTAGTTTTTCTCCAAAATGACAAGCAGTGGACTCTAATATCCTGAGGCTTTCTCTTCAGATCTTTGGGTAGAGACTTGGAAGAACCATGGCAGAGTCTGCACTAAATAAGCCTTTCAAGTTTGCACAGTCTGGCATGTGCTGAGGAGTCTGACTGCCCTGTAGCTGCATATTCTGCACACGGATGATGACTTGAGGTTCATATATAATTTTCACTTTCCTTTAAAATTCATAGCAATTATCTCAAAAATGTGGGACACAGCTACCATAACAGGCCATATCATGAGCTGTAACTTAATGCTACCTATGGATATCTTTGTAAAATGGGATTATGTGTGGAACAGGAACACTGGCAATATATTTTTTGTCTCTCAACTCAGGATCAAGCTATACTGGAGCAAAGCCAGGGCAGGCCTAGAGTGGCTGCAAAGCCAAACAGGAAAATCAAATGTTGATCCAGTTGGAGCCCAGAGTGAGCAATAATGTGTCATCTGTGGTTGTAGCTATTTCACAGAATTACAGAATTGTTAGGGTTGGAAGGGACCTTTGGAGATCACCTAGTCCAAGCCCCTTGCCAAAGCAGGGCCAGCCAGAGCAGGTTACACAGGAATGTGTTCAGGTGGGTTTTGAATGTCTTCAGAAAGGGAGAGACCACAACCTCCCTGGGCAGTCTGTTCCAGTGCTCTGTCATTATCAGTGTAAACAAGTTTTTCCCCATGTTGAGGTTTGTTGTGTTTTACTTTATGGCCACTGCTCCTTGTTCTGTTGGTGGGCACCACTGCAAAGTTTGGCACCATCCTCCTGACACTCACCTTTGAGATGTTTACATTCATAAATGAGATCTCCCTTCAGTTTCTTCTCTAGACCAATCAGATCCAGCTCCTGCAATCTCTCCTTATAGGAGTGATGCTGCACACCCCTGATCATTTTTGTCACCCTTCACTGGACCCTTTTCAGTAGCTTCTTGTCTTGTACTGAGAAGCCCAGAACTGGACACAGCACTCCAGATGTGGCCTCACCAGGGTCAAGTAGAGGGGGAGGATCACCTCCCTTGACCTGCTGGCCACATTCCTCCCAGTGCACCTCAGGATACTATTGGCCCTCCTGGCTACAAGGACACACTGCTGTCTCATAGTCAACTTGTCATCTACCAATATTCCCAGGTCCTTCTCAGCTGAACTGCTTTCTATTAGGTCGGCCCCCAAACTGTACTGGTACTTTGGGTTATTCCTTCCCAGGTGCAGTACCCTACATTTGCCCTTGTTAAACCTCATTAGGTTTCTCTCCACCCAATTCTCCAGCCTGCCAAGGTCCTGCTATTTGCTTAGCCTTACAGTCAAAGCAAAGCAATCTACTATTGACATCTCCTTAAGATGCAACATACAGAATTGTGGATTTATGGTTATTTTAAAGATTTTCATGAGTATATGCATGGATGACATACATAGCTACTTCCCTTCCACTGAGTCTATACAAATTGCTACCTTTGCCTGCCACAAGCAAACACAAACTCACTTGTCTTTCTATTGAAAAGCATACAGTTCCTAGGGGAATATTCATTTAGTGAATGACAAGGACTGTCTCTTACTTTGCTGTTCTTTACTTGTGCAGATGAACGTATATGACAGAGGGCACATCTGTAAACTCAGGATGTTCTGAATTCCCCAGATAGGTCAGGTAACTGTTATGTTACTACAATGCTTCTCAAGCTCTTAGGAACTGTCTTCCTGTACAAAGCAAGCACAACACATAAACCTGAAGCCGCATCTAAGTGACTAGATGGTGCTCATAACATGCATGAGTAACTGTAATTGCAAATGGGATTTTTCTGTTTGCTTGCCAATTGATCTGGAATTTTCTTTATCTTTTTTAGTAATTTGTTAAAATTGTTAGAGTCAATACTTTTTTTACAGTTGTTTTCAAGTACAATTGATTAATACCAGCATTCCAGACCCACTAAAATAAACAGTAAATTTTCTATTGACCATAGTACAGTTGGAATTTTATAAACATAGTGTTGATGAACATGATATTTCCGCATTTTCCCTGTCAGCTAATGGACTGTCTTTTTTCAACTAAATAATCAACATGTAACATTCATTACCTAGTTCTGAAGAAATATTTCAGTAACCTGAATAACACTGTTCCATTTCAGAATGTGAAATAAAAAGGGTGAGCTAATTTAACAAAGCTAAATGCTCATAATCTGAGAGCATTCAGATTGGCCCAATGGTTTTTTAATGCCTCCAGGCACTGGAAACATCTGGGCAGTAATAACCAGCATGAATTTTTATCTGCTGTGACATTTGCATGGCATTGTACTTTTAGGGCAAGATCACAAAGTAAAAATGAAAAATGTATTGCAATCTTCTTTTAAGAACATTTTTTTCTCTTAGTTAATTAAACACTTAAATAGATCAGGGTTTATACTTCTTTATTGCTGGTAAATTCTTAATTACAAATGTCTTTAGCAACTCTGAATCCTTATTTGTTTTAAGTTAAAACACGTGGCAAAAAAGTTACAAGGAGATATGCAGATAGCATAGACCTAGAGTTGGAAATGCAAAAAAAGTAGGGTAGGAACAGACATAGTGAAACTATTTCTTGAAAGACTGCAAAATTTTGGGCTTTTGCAAGAATGAATTTAACTTGTCACACACATTTCTGTAAAAATTCTTTTAATCAGGCTGTGACTTAATCAATCTGTATTTCACACATTGCAAGGTTGTAAGAAACCCGAAAGATATTCAATTTACGACAGTGTAAAATCTAACTTTTCATTGCTCATTGAAAGAAAACAGAAGTGTTTGATGGAATAATCAACCATCATTATTACATGAAAACTCTTTTTTCTCCTTGATATTAAAACTATGGTAATACATTGATAGCTTCTTTCTCTAACCAAAGTTTGGTTTTTTGTTTAGCTTGTTTTATTTTCGTATTGGACAACCATAAAAAATATGTATTAGTAAAAAACAATGTTTAAAATCATGCTAGCTTCTATAACCCTTCAGAGATTATACAGATGTACTGCTTTAATCCCAAAGGGTAATTGGTAATTTGTCTTCTAGAAAACAGAAAAATTAAATCTAAATGAAAATGAAACATAATCCAGATATTGATGGCAGGTCTTTCTTTGAGTATGGTGTACAAAAAAAAAAAAAAAAAAAAAAAACCCAGCCCTCCACAAATGCATAAAATTTATCCTGCACTACACTATGATTTCTCATTTCAATGCTGGCTGGGTAGGAATATGGACTCGTACATTTATACCTGCTTCAATTCTGCTTTCACTAGAACAAAAATACAAGAAAAACTATGACTTTATAAAACTAATAGCCACTTAGTGCTACTAAGAGAGGATACTGGAAGTCCTTTTGGACAGGACTTTTAGGAAGCTCAGCATTCTTAGTTGCACAGTGACCCAAATGCAAAAGGCCTAAAGAATATCCTCCCAGTCATGCCCTATACTTCTTTAAGGCTTGCTTATGGGACATGGCTTCATTCTCCTTTGGATTAAAAGTTTAGAAACCAATATTTTCTTTAGTGAACATTTACATTCCAGACCAATATGAAAAATTTGGGGGCAGAACCAAGCTCCAGCGTTTCTACCATCTTCACCTCAAAGCAGAGTTAGCACTACTGTATTAGATATTTCCAGTTTCCTTACGGAATTGTTCAGACACATAAACATCTTCCCCTTAACTTACAGAGATTGACTGTACCATGTTCTTTTACCCTTCAGTTTAACTCCTAAACTTTCGGCAAGTCAGCATCAAAGTTAATCATACCAGAATATAAACTTCACCCATTGTAACTGGTGCATCTAAGGAGGAAGCTATGACTGGTGTCTAAATTTTAATACAGTAATTAAAAACACATTCAAACTTTCATACTCTGAAATGTAGCTGTGTCCTCTGATAATCTAACCTTTACATAAATAATTCAACTACCAGCAAACAAAACCGCTAAAATAAAGCTCTCAAGTAGAGCACCAGTCAAGCTGATAATTTGTTAATAGAGCTGTAAGTAACAGAGAGAAGGACCATTTTTAAATCCACCTGGCTGTGTAGGCTCCTATGACTTGGATTTAAAGAGTTCGGGCTTTTGAGTGTAACTAATAAAGAGTCTTCTGTATATCCTATATTCTAAACTCTTTTTTTTTTTTTATTAAATGCTAATGTAATTATAAAAGTTAATAACCTAAAGAAATTGCACAAATTGAAAATGTTAATATGGAAGCCTCACTAATACATCACTGCTTTGAAAGTGTGCTATGCATGGAATCCACTAAAACCTTTACTGCAAATTATTGTACCTTTAAATATCAAATATTCAGTTTCGATGATAGAGATAACCGGAGAATTGAGAGAAACATTTTCTCTATTTAAAACAGAATGCCTCAGGAATTTGTGCACCAAATCCATTTTATTTCAAGCTTACAAGGGAGAGATATGGCTAAGACTGTGGGGAGCAACACTTTGGGTTCAATCTGTTCAGCATAAAACATAACGTGCTGTGTGGCCAAAACGATTGGATACCTTAATCCCCAGGAATAACAGCAAATGCTTCCTCTGCTGGAGTAAATTAGAGAAGCTTGTAAAATAAACTGTCTTCTACATATTTAGTATTTCATACTATTAGAAACTCTTCAACCAGCCTTTGAGAAAATCTCTGTGACTCATAGCTGCCTGCAGAAAAACACACAGAAGTAGATGAGTTGCTATGGTCCCTAAATGCTAATAGACAGGCTAGCTCTCTGGTAGAGTTCAGAGGCATTAGCCTTTCCCATCAGCTATATGGATAACTAGACACTTACTGTAGAGTTCACCAGCTACTGAAACTGAGGGAAACTTATTTGCTTTTAAGGGATTAACTGAATCCCATCACTTTCCACTTGGATGTCTTGTTTCCTTTGCCTGGATTCTCCCAGGTTTTGCTTAAGATTGCATCAGGTAACAAGGTCTAACATGTTTAGCTTGCTCTCGAATCCAGTACTGCTTTGACTGTAGATCTGAACTTGGTTGATTACAACTGAATCCCACAGCTCTACAGCAAATGAGTAGAAAAACTAAACAGTACTGTCTGATGATGTTGACAACGTCTCCTAATTGTAAATTTATTTGCTCCTCCCTGGAATTCCTGCCCTAGAATATCAAGTCTAACTGATTTCACTGTCCTTCCATGTAACATTAAAAAAATGGTTATTTTCCTCCTTAAATGAGAATGTAAGATTTGACAACATAATTTCACTGACAGTGACTTCCCAGAAGTGTTCTATTTTCTGTTTGTTCCTTATCAGCCATTACCAGCTAGATATCTTTTTACATGAATATACTATAAATGCAGCTTATTTCTACTACTAAATACTCTTAATAAAATCCTTATTGCCTTTTTTCCCCTTAATATTCTCTCTAATGTATCTGTTTCATTTTGTAAGTAGAATTTGTTGTAGGAAAATGAAAAAGGCTCATATTTTTCTGTTACAGAGGTACTAAAAAGCAATTAATTTCCCCCTATGACTGTCCTGCTGGCTTGCAGAACTGTTGTCTTACCAAATGGGTTATTGACATAGGGAAAAATTAGTAACAATGGTTCTTACTTGATTTGATAGATTTAAGGGGATTTTTAAATTTAAAGATTTCAATTAAGAAGCTTGTCAAGATACTCTTTTCCTCAAAACATTTGGAACACATTCTTCCTATTAATAAAAATAAATATGTCTGAAGGGTTTAAAAATGCTGCAGAACTGCAGCTGTGGTGTTTCTTACACTCAATAAAATGCAAAAGAACCCATGCAGTATGGCTGCAGCTTCTTTGCACTCAGATACTTCTTCACTCAGAATGGCAAGGGTTAGTTTGTACTGCTCTAATATGATCAAGAAAACTGTAGTCTAATATAGCTGAATATACTTACCTATCAGGAGATTCAAATTCAAATGTATTGGATAATGAGGGTAAATCTTTTATCACCTTCCTTTACATATTAATTTTTAAAATACTTTATGAATTAGCCTTTGTTCCTCAAAACAGAAAATTGACCTCAGTCATGTTCTACACCATGAATTTTGTATGTGGAGCACTTATATTGATCAACTAATCAGTACTTAAGATCTGTACATAAGCAAAAGCATGCTTATCAATTGCACATACTTTTAGATTCTACCTTCAAATTTCACAGCCAGCATTTTCATAATCTCTGATTTTAATCACAGGGATTCATGAGGTAACTAAGAATCACAGCAGCTCCAAGCTTTGCCTGCTGTGCATGTTTATATTATAACCATACATTACTTAAACCTATTAAGAATGATTCAGACCACTGTGCAAGTTTGCTTTCTGGTATAGCCACCTGGATTAATTCAATTAAAATCATTAGCATGCCAAAGAAGTTATTTTAAATCATCCCCTTCTTATACCCAATAATAATAAATTAATAGAGTTAACAACTCCTTTCTTAACATAAAGGTATGGGAAACTAGACATCAGAACTTGTTATAACAAATAGTCTGCTATAAACCCAGTGCATTCACAAACCAAATTAGACACCTCTGAAACCATGTCAAAAGTACACAAAAAGAATGAACTTTTCTGGGATTTTATGAGTTCACTTCTATGTTAGCTTAAGCTTTAGCCATGTTTTCAAACATACCTTTGCACCACCAAGATTTAAAATATCACATGGGATTATATCATGTGATTAATTTATGATAAAACAAACATCACAGATCTTAATAAAACTGCAGCAGACATTGCCCTGTCCATTCCCACTTCTGCAGCTGCAAGTAGTATCTTTGTTTCTTTAGCAGAGTACCAATTAGTGAAACTAGAGTTGCTACTGCAGTGAATTCTAGCAAGGTCAGCAGAGCTCAGCCCTTCCCAGCTCATTGTTAATCTTGTTTGTCCCCATCTGACCTACTCATCTGCTATTATCTGTCATTATGCTTAGGTAGTTTTTAACCCCATCAGAATAGGTTACCAGTGGCCTTGTAGGATGCTATGTGTTTCTGATAGTACAAACCCTTAAATTATGAACTGACAATAGGAACTCATAACTTTAAAATCACTGACATGCCCAACTCCCATTATTTCAAAAGGTTATTTTTTTTCTTTGTTGGTAGTCATAGACTTGAGTTGGATTTTTAAAAATCTGACTTAGAAGCACAGCTCCAGTACATTTAGTTTTGTTTTAGTGGGACATTTAGTTCTATTGTGCTGAATGCCTTAAGAAATGTCAAAACTTACAAGCCTCAAAGGAAAATTTTAAAGCTTCTGTTTTAATGATAAATAATGATTTGAGAATGCAAATTTTGTACTCAGTGAGAGAATAGAGAAGTGTCAGCTTTCTTCAAGAAAACATTTAAAACAGTCTGAATTGATTATTGTCAGGAGAGTTTTGCATAGACTGATGTCTTAGCAACTTCAAAAGATAACAAGAGAAGACTAATTTTGTAAACAACTGATTCCAAAATAGTGATTCTCTGGAGGATTCAAAATTCCCCATAAGAAACCTCAGTCTTCATGTTTTTAAAAACTGTCCTCTATAGGTATAGTTTTCTCAGAAAAAAATCATTCTTCCCTTTCAGGATGAAATTTTGCATGTTTGCGTTTTAAATGGGGCTGACGCTGAGTGTGCGTGTGTCTGTGTGTGTGTAGCCAAGATTAATCTTTTCTTAAAAGCATTTAATTAACACATCTAAATACCAAATAGCAGCAAGGTTTACTAGTCCTTTCAGACTATTAAATTAGTTCCAGAAGAACAGACTAAAAGTAACAAATGTTCATTTAATATTGTAATGCAAAGGTGAGTGATATACTTTTCTTTCTTCCAGCTAGGAAGTCCAGCTAGGAAGTCCAGCTAGGGCTATAGAATCACAGCATGGTGAGGTGGGAAGGGACCTTTGAAGATCACCTATTCCAACCTCTCCGCTTAAAGCAGGCACAGCTAGAGCAGGTTGCCCATGTCCAGCTGGGTTTTGAATATTTCCAAGGATGTTCACTCCTTTCTAGGCAACATGTTTCAGTGCTATTGTAGATCTGTCACAAAATCCCAGCGAGCAACATAATTGTTTTACTTTGACCGAGAGAAGATCAGAGAAAAGGTTGTGAAGTCAGACTCAGAGTTTATTTCGAGTCTCTTCACCAGGAGGGGGAGGTGGTGTTGCAGTGACCTTCTGCAGAAGCCGACATTTATCTAAGCATTGATGACAGACAGGAGTCAGTGCTTCCACCTACTGCTCCCTTCTCACTTAACGCTGCTCACTTAAAAATGTTAAAGTAGCGAGTATACCTGTTCACACACAGGATAAGTAGCCCATCAAAGCAAATACAATGTCTCTGCATGCGTGAAAGTACAGGTCAAGAACTGCCCTTAGGTCTATGATTAAGTGAAAGATTCATCGTAATATCTGTAAATATATTGTGTTATAGTGTCTGATGTTTTCTTGATATTTAACCCTGGAACTACTACAGTGTTATTAATATGAATGCAAATACAAATATGTAGGCAAAACTCAGCTACTTTATACTAGCTTCAAATCTACATACATAGGAAGAGTGAACTTTCTTCTATATGAAACGGTTTATACATAGTATAAGCAATATTCTTCATCTTTGGAATCTAACTATGCATTTTGATCTTCTGTTTAATAGTGGGACAACTGGTGAGGGAGGCACTGATCAGTCTTATCACTTTATGTTTTATTCCCACCCAAGAAATAGCACTGTATCCACGTGTCATCCTTATTCAAAAGGAAATACAAAGATCAATCTTTTTCCTAAAAATGAAACCAAAAGAAACTTTGAAAACACCTCCATCCATGAAAAAAATGCATGTTCAACTCCTGTTTCTGTTAAAATATGAGCATTTATGGCTAATTCAGCAAAGCACTTCCCATAAAACACTCAGCAGATAAATGCCAGGGTAAAAACTCTCAGAAAACATCTGCCTATTTTGTAGACAGAATAATGAAGTTAAATAGAGTGAGAATACTAGAGCAATTTGACTGGAGAATATACTGAATTGTGCCACAATCACACTAGTGCACATATTTGGATACAAAATCTGGGAGTGAAAATCTTTCAAATGTGGTGCCTTTGTTAAAATAAGAAAACCATAAAATGACAAGATTCACTTTTTGCCTGGGAAAAACATAGAAGGAGCATGAAAATTATAAATTTTATAAGTATTTTTTGATCAAATAGCCATAAAGGAATGGCTATGTTCTACTAGTAGTGACCGTAAAGAACACAGGGAACTAAATATGCTACACCATACTTTGCTAGCAGTCTTAAGAAAAACACAGGCAATAGTAAACAGGAGACTACAATCAGCAGTAGTACAAATCACATGTACAAATTAATTTCTTTATTCCTATTACAAATGAAGAAATTCTATCCCCTTTAAAATCACACTGAACTGTGAGATTTTCTGCATTTAGCATAGAACTGGTAGAAAAATATCTAAGCAGAAACAAACGTCGTATCAATTACATCAGTGCACTGTGAGCTAGTGGGTATGATCGCCCTTCAGTCATGAAGGTGTCATGGAATATTACACAGATGAATACTTCGGGGGGAAAAAAAATCTTCATTATTCATAAATAAAATTAAACAGACTAAACAAAACCAAAAACATTCCAAAGTCATAACTTGCAATCAAAAGCAAAACAGTTACTCCAGTAAACAGAAATATACATGCTTTCTTACTCTTGCAAATACCCTCCATAAGGCAGACAGATGTTCCTCATAATACAGGTCATACTTTGTGATGTGAAACCCCTAAGCTAAATGTGACAGAATATTAATTGGACTTGCACCCACATATTATGACTTTGGTTAAGAAGGGTATACTGAATTCAAAGAGGTGAGAGGATGGTTTAACATGCATATGGATAGAATCATGAAGGGAAACTGATATTGAATAAAAAGAAAATCTGCTTGTCTTAAAATTGCCGGTTACTTCTTGATATTAGAAATTATCCTAGTCATCTTGAAGGGCAATGGCTTAATTCTAAAACACTGGAAAAGTTGTTTAAGCATAAGGAAAAACTTTTTTACCAAGAAGATGATCAAATATTGAACCTGATTGCTTGGAGAGAATTTTGGAGGATTCCCCATCCTCGTATATATTTAAAACCTGGCTGGACATGATAATACGTAACCTGATTTGGCTGATCCTGGTCTGAGTAGGGTTTAGAGGAGGTGATCTCCACAGGTCCCTACATACTTTAGTAATGCTTTGATCCTGTGATTGATTGCTAGTATAGAAAAAAGCTACTTTGAATGGCTATGAAAGCCAAGGTTTTCCTGTCATGTATCAGTTTACTTTAGTAATAGACTACATTATTAATGACTGAACCTTGGGATGCACTTCAAAATTGACACACAGCACTACTATCAACACCCATCATAGGAGGTCTAGCAATCTATGCAAATATGCATCTCTATAAACCAAGTCAGATGCAGTGGCACTGCTGTCCTGAGGGACATGAATTTTGAATTAATAGGAAATGGCAAAGGGTTAAAAACCATCCCTTGCTTATGCCTCCAAAAAAAAAAAAAAAAAAGGAAATATTTGGGCATATAATACACCAAAAAAATTGGTGTATCAGTGCATAATGTGGACTACATTAGTATAGGGAACAGTTAATGTATCCCGTGGGACAGAAAGTGAAGCTCACAGAATTGTTTCTTCAATTTTTTTTTTGGTCTCAACTTCAGTAAATCACCAGTTCAAAACCAGATACTTTTTCATTAGTGTCCAGAATTCTTCATCTGACTCTTAAATCTCCCCTTGTTGCAATACCTAGAGTCAGCCAGAGAAATTATGACAGATATTGATGAAAAACAACAATCTAGGGAGAGAAAGGTTTCATATGAAATGTACAGCATAACATTTTTTGCTAAACTTTCATGCTCGACAAATGAAAATAGATCACTTTGTGCTTTAACAACACAGACCCAGAAGAATATTTACTATAAATGTAGGTAATTGTCACTGCGAACCTTACCTTTGTCATCATAAAAAGTTTCAATTTGCCAGCAACATAATTTGCTCCAGGTTTTCTTTAAAGTTACTAAAGAATCATTTAAACTCCTTCCATCTTTATATTCCTGCAGACAAGGATTCCCTTTTCATGCAAATTGCATAGGAAAAAAAACCCTGTGAACCACAGCCAACCAAACAGTCTGGTATGTTACCTAAAGCAAAAAAAGCTTCCACTTGGAAGCTAAATTCAAAATGACCTTGTGCTTTTTTTTTCAAAAAGGTTGGCAGCTGAGGTCATGGAATAAATTGTGATAGACAGTGCTTATCTCTGCATAGTTAGAAGGCATGTCTAGTATGCGAATCACCACCAAGTAGGGAAAAAACCCAACCAAAACACAGCAAAGAACATTACTCCATTTCTTTGTAAAATAATGGTAAATACAGTCTACAATAATTAGGATTTTAATTAAATAATGTATATTTTCAAACAACCTTATTTCACCATCAAGTATGTTCTTCATTTTTCAATTCTACATTCATAAATTAATCCTGTTCTTCACTGGTCTCTACTGTTGACAGCATAAACATCTGTGACTACATTTGCCCAGCAGGCAGATCCCAGCTGCAGAGAATATTCTATAGTGTTGCTTAAAAATATATATTATTGTTTTGTTAAAGCTCACTAAATCACTGAGTCAAAAACAGTGAGATGGAACAGAAGCCAGAACTGTTAGTGAGTGTTTTAATTGAGATTTGAATATGCAAATTGAAAGAAAACTCACTAGTCACTTCTGTAAGAAAATTGTTAACAGTAATTTCAGAAGAAAGTAATTTTAAATAGTATTTTTTTCAATTCATTCTCTTGCAAACACGTAAGCAATTTCTGTCAAAGGATTTTAATTTGTCAATAGGACTGCATGAGTCCTCAACTTGTTTTTTATAATAGCAGCTTTTCACTGGAATATTTTGATCAACAGACTCTTATTTTTAACATCTTTCTCATTTGGGAGCAGCTTAATGTTAAGATGAAAAATACACTTGAGGTTTCAAAGCAGGTGAAAAAACTCACAGTCCTGATTAAAAAAGTACTGCTTCTAATCCTGTTTTCTACTGTGCCTTAAGGTATCCTAGAAAGAAGAAAACACGCCACTTCTGAAACATTTAAAGAAGAAAAGGAAGGGGAAAAAGAATACATGTAACTTACCATTAAAGTTTACTGCCCGAATATAGCTAAGTAGTTCTTTACCATCAGTTGTGCTCATCCTTGGGCACAGACCAATATATCCAGGACAGAGATCTTTATGCATGTTGTGTAGTGCATAGGCCATTGAATATACTGCGTCAATTACAAACTGAACTTTTCCTTCTTGCTCGTAGGCTGAATCTCTTGCAATTCTTTCTAAGCCTAAGGAAGAAAAAGAAAGACTCAGTTTATTTCTCTGTGTGTGTGTGTATGTGCATGAATATTTACATGCAAAAATTCACAGGAGAACATAAATAATTACAGTCAGATTGATAGGTAAAGTTAGGACTCATCTATCCATCACCTAAATAAACAAGACAAGGGAAAAATACGGCCATCTGCTTTCGCCTCTAATCATTGTACACTGTGCCAGGTATCTAAACAATATGTTGAATTCTGGGCTAGGAAAAAGGACAACACATTGCATTACAAGAAAAAGAAAAATAGATACATGTATTTCTACAATCCAGTAGAAAAACTCTCTACCTTATTGACTTTCATTCAACAGCTGTTTATTGTTATTTATAGGACACTTCTACAGCAGCCTGCCATTCTGTTTTAGATAAATGTAAGGTTACGCTGATTTTTATCCCTTTCTATTGTTTGATAAACATAATTTAAACATCTCAGGGATAAAAGCTGAATACTTGCCAAGTGATGTGGCCATCTGTCTCCATATTGGAAAGTGCTTATTCTGAGACTTTTTTCCTGTGTCTACTAGTGAATTATGCTTCACATTGAGAGCCATGTACTCTCTGCTATTTCCTACAGGGACATTTTTCCTTCGGAGGGAATACAGAGCAAATCAATGAATTATGAAATTGTTATTCTGAGGGAGTTGCCCACATTTATCAACTATGTCCAAATCCAAAAATCCTTTTACATTCATAGGCAACTGTACTAAGTAGAAAAGTTAATAAATGAAGTTTGTGAAAATTATACTTAAGCAGATAATCAATATGAAATCCCATGTCCTATATAGGAATTGAGCCAGTGATTTCAAATGCTCAAAATCTTAATTTAGCAGGGAAAGATGGCTCCGCAGACCTTTATCTGAAATCTGCCCCGCTGAAATATACAGTCAAGTTCCTATTGACTCGGTGAACACAAGAATAAATACTTACGTTATCTATCAGATTGACAGCTCATTCAGTATGAAAATAATCCATTCATATTATTTAAGAATATTTAGAAATTAACCAGAATTTTATGGATATTTTTAATCTATTCATTTTAACATTCTGTATCTTATTTTGTATGTTTCTTTTTTCTCTCTAAACGCAGACTTTTATGAGTTCAGGATATCAAATTTTTTTGTATCCAAGTTTTTAAAAGTGTATTTTTTAGGCCTGAAAACATTCTGTACACAAGAACATTCTTTAGACAAAGTATGCAAGCCCATATGACATGAGAAAAAAGCCAGGGAGTATATTCAGAGGTCTTCCTTCTGTTTGCCTGCTGCACTTCAGTGCCACTGTCTCACATTACAGTGATAATGGATGAAAAAATTTGGAATCTGACAGTCAGGTGTGTTTTGTGTTTTAAACATCCCTGAGCACTGGGAGCAATGGATAGCCTTGAAAAAGTCATTATGTTCTTTTATTTCTCCTCAGTGATTAGTTAAAAAATGATAAAATCACTACCTCATGAAAAGGTACTAACCATTTGGAGGGGAAAGCATATAACTAATTTTTGTGATCTGCCACAAGTAGCTTCACAGACACTTTTCAAGACATGCTATCTAATGACTGACAAATAATTAGTAAAAGTGAGACTCTACTGCAAATAAACAACAGAAACGGTTTTCCTTGCACGCAATGAAAATTAGTTGCCATGCATTGCCTAGACATAAAAAAATATGAAGGATGGAAGAGACCAAGTTTAATTAGGTTGCAGCCTTATTAACTATTTCATAGCTTCCAACAGTAAGTGATGGGTAGAGGTCATGAATCTCACTTTAATTGTTCCTGCATTGTTAAGGACTGCTGGACATCAAGTGAAGGAGGGTGTTTACAGAACTGCTGCAGGCACACAGCAGTCAATAACCTGCATGTGCTCCCCAGAGCTTCCACATCCTCTAAACAGGATTGTCAGGACAGGAGGAGTTTGAAGGAGATATATCCACTTTAATTGCTAAGCTAAATACAATTTCTCTCTCCTATCAGATGGATGGATGTGTATTTTGAGGGGTGAGGGCTTGTTGAAAGTCAGAGAGCAATCATTTTCTGTAATAAAGGCTAACTCATAAAACACTAAAAGTTGCAAACACTTAAGCAAGAATATTGTACTAAGTGGTACAGATTTTAAAAGGCGGGGGGGGGGGGAGGGAATCATTATATTCTGCTATGTTATGTTGTACTTTAAACACCCGTAGGATTTTCATAAATTTCTTCCACAGCATAATATTTTACTTTTACTCTTCACAGACATGTGAATGTAAAATAATTTATCATATAAATCACAGAGGGAAAAAATCAGTTGGGTCTGAATGTGTTTCCATACATATAAAGGTGGGGGGAACATTACAGATTTATCAGGTTTACGCCTGTCAAACCTAGAAGGCGATAGATAAGTCTCTGTGCTTTGCATAACTAACAAACCCAACAAATTGGATTATGTGCTTTTTCTTTTGAAGTTTCCCTTCATCTTCTCTTTCTAGAATTCTCAAACATCTAAACCACGTTTATAAAGGTGACAAGAACTCATAAACTTTAATTATATTACACTGCCCTAAATAAATGTTAGTGTATAGCAGAAAAAACATATGCATATTGTCTAAGCCATACATATGGTCAGCTCCTACTGAGATAATATTACATGTTTGGAAGACATGGTTACAAATTTTCTTCTGACTTGCATATCAAGTAATAAAGTTACATTTATAGTTTGACTCAGCTCTATGAGGCATGTTTCTACACATGCTGGTGACTTGAAAGAATATAACAATTTGCATCTCACAATAGAAATGTTCTAATGCTTTCTTAATGATCACTTCAATTTCTCATCCTACAGTTTTTCCTCTGGAAAAATTGCTTAGGCTGTGTCTTTATCAAAAAGCATAAGATATTCCCAACTCTGGAACACATCCAGGAACAGTTCTCCAGGAAGAGGTGCCATGGTGCTTTCCAGCAGGTTTTCCAATCCAGCTGTGGAGAAATGCAAGCTTGTGGAGAATTTCAGCAAGATGTCAAGAGTTTCCCTGACAAACGGAGAAAATATGTAGACACATGTATTGATGTTATAATCTTGGACTAGAGAAGAGCTAGAAGAGGTGTAACAGTAGCCCAGGATAAGTGTCAGCTGTTCCTGGCTCCTTCTATTTGAAACCTCTCTGGGGAGAGACTTCTCTTAAGTGAACCACAGGAATGATCCTTTAAGATCCTGTGCAGGTGAAAGAGTTGTTATAGCTACTCTTGCACTTCCTGAGCAAAAGTGACAAACTGAAATGTTGCATGAGGTATTGACTTCATAATTTATGATCATTTTCCCCTTCGTTCCTATGCTTCAGGAATAATTGTGTATCCTGCTCAGAATGGTGGAACTCAGATATGACATCAAAAGAAAATAAGCATAGTAGTATTAAGGTGAGATATGGATTAGGTGGACAAGGATGTGGCTGGAGATATTAGGCACGGTTTAGGGGGAGGAGAAGATGAAGCAGGGATATTGTCAGTTCTCTAGATATGAGCTGAGAATCAAGAAATTTCAGGGAACATAAGAGAAATTAGGCTTTTACAACAATAAATTAAACTGTATCTTCATTAAAAACTTAACAACAGGATACAGTAAGAAAATAAAAATTAATATAGCTGAGATAATTAATTCATACATGGGCAATGATATCACCTGTGGCATCCGAACAACTGTCTTAAACAGACAAAACTTTTATCACTCATCTCACCACCAGGTGAGATCTAGGTGCTAAATGTTGCTAGGTGATAAATGTTGCATAATTCATCTAAGTTTTAGAACCCATATTCTTAATGAAAGCACATGTAGAAGTAACTTCTGCACACGTATAAATCCATGGCAAAAGGAAAACTTCAGAGCAGAGTTCCTATTTATTATTTTCTTAAGAATATAACAAATTCTAAATAATGGAAATGGATATACCTGTTTGTAACATATGAATTAGAGGGGGTGAAGGGGGGTGGGGGTGGGTCGGAGGAATTATCTATGTATTTGACTGCTCTGTTACTGGAAATTACCAGTTTACCTAACATTTTTAAGCAATCCCATTCCTGCTGTCTTATAAATCTTCATTTCCATTTAGCATTACTGAAACCAATTTTTGTTGAAGTGCAGCCCACATTACATCTCATGATTAGTTCTATAGCTTCAAGAACCCATCCCATATATCTAGTTAAAATCTTGATTTATACTACTTGAAGACAAAGGTTGAAATCAAGAACCTTGTATACAACCGCTAGTTAGAGCTTCAAATGTGAACGGCGATGTGGGGGTGAAGGGTTTAAGAGAGATTTTTGGCTCTGACAGTTTTGGAAGACAGGATTGGAGCTCCATACTTTAAAGGAATAGAGATATCTTGTATGGTGGTGCAGTGTGCATGGGAATAGGATTCTAGTTTTGGCAGAATCATCATCGTAAAGTCAGGTTCCAAGCTTAGAAAAATAGTACAGTTAGAGACAAAAAAATTAGGAACACGTAACTAGAGAAATTAGCTAGAGAAATTAGCTCCTTCAAGATGTCTCCTAATCTCTAATTGATATTTTTTGGTGGTTTTGTTGTTTTATTGTGGGTTGTTTTTGTTTTTGTTTTTGTTTTTTTTTGGGGGGTGGGGTTGTTGTTTGGTTGTTTGTTTTGTTGCTTTTTCTTCTCAATTTCCTTTATTCTAAATTTTAATTCATTTTGCCTAAGACTGATTGGAACATGACTGGCCAGCTCACTTTTCATTTTCAGTTCAAATACTGGCTGAGTGTAAGGCTTCTTCCATTTTGGGGGGGGGGTACTAATTCTCAAAAGCTTATGAAAATCAAACTCTCAGGAAAATTCCAACTTCTCTCTCTGAAAACTCGCAGGTGGAAATTATGGAAATGTTCTCGCATTGCTTTGGGGAACGGCAGTATGAACAGTTGCCTTAGCAGTGACAAAGTCCTGCTGTCGGAGGTCCAGAAGTCTTCTAACTATGGGTTTGTTATCAGCAAGGAAAGATCCTTTCCAAGAACATGTATTCCTCCCTCCTTTCCACATTCCCATCCACTCTTCTATCACCCTGTCCTTTCTCACTCGTGCTGGGTGATAAATCAGCTATTTATGGACTGTGCTCCAAATAAGAGGAGAAATCTTTCTGGTGTAACAGTGGGAGGACAAGTAAAATGGAGAGGGGAAGAAAAAATTACGAGAACATATACTGTGAAAATGGTAACAGGCAAAATAGTTACTCATAAACAGCTTTTATTCTATTTGCTTCCCTTTAGCTGCTATTGTTATATATACTCATGCATCATTACTGCTTAAAGACAGTTGGTGTATCTGTGCAACTCGGAGTTTTATTCCAAATTTCTGTTTTGGGAAGTCTGGATCTTAGTCATATAGTAACATTTTTTTCAATTCACAGTTACAATTCACGATTTTTACTCACTGCTAAATTATTTATCCCCATTACTTGGCTCACAGAATCGTTTTACTTAGGCTGTGCTTGGAAGCAAATGAAATCAAAGATAAATATTGTATTGAGATTGATCCTTTTGTGTGTGCCAATCACAATTACGACTAAATCACAATAATCTGTAAGAAGGGTCCCACTGCCCTTCAGCTGAGGCATGATAGTCCTCTATTGTCAGAATTGGTTAGAACTTCCTATCTTTGCAGCAACAGTTTTGTTGTTTTTTTCCTCAGAAAGCTGGCATCTATATAACTGCAAGCCATTTCAGCAGGCTCAGCAGGAAGCACCAGGAGCATATGTTGCTCCTGTTGAAGTCTTCACTATTATTCAGCTGTTTGCTTCACACATTATACAGTTTTCTCTCTCTGAACAAATAACGCAGTGGAGATCATCATCTTCTGTTACTCAAACTTAAGGGTATGATATACTTTTATGGCGGGGGAGTTGAGTTTTCTAATAGCCGCATGGTAACTATAATGCTTGTTTTGTGCATGAGTTAGTTTGGAGAGACCATTACAAAACCTGTGGCTTCTCTGTAATAGTATGGTGTCAGTTTAGAAAGCAATTCAGAGAGAAAGTTGAGGATTATATCAATTTTCTCAGCCATTCCAAAAAGAAAATTGAGAATGTTGAAGCAATGATACTGAAATGAAGCACTTTGACTGTCTACTGTTCTCCAGCAACTGACAGATGTGTTTTTGTGATTTAATGAACTGGCACTTGATGCAATTTTTCTGGGGTTATGCCTCTTTATGCCACCTCACAAAAAAAAAAAAAAAAAAAAAAAAAAGACAGCAAAACTAATTAGTGAAAGTCTGAGGAAGAAGCAGTTTTTCAATCCCTGCAATAATGTGGAAGTTTTAAAATACTAGAATTGGGCTGGAACCACACATTTTCAGAACACTTTTCATACAGAAAGTAGAAAAAAGAACATTTCACATAAGCAAAATAATTTTCACTTTAATATCAATGTCAATGAGAAACTATATTTTATGTTTGCCTAAATGGTTCTTAAATGAACTACCTTAAAAAATTCTATCCCTGCCCACAAACATTTTTCTTTGGAAATCCCATAGCATTTTTTCTGACCTTCACAGTAAATCAGAAATTTATTTCAGCAAAACACTTTTAACAAATGCACAATAGTACATATCAAAGTGGAATTAAACCATTATTCTAGTCATACTGGGGGGGGTTGTTCCTGCTATCATATGTGCCATTTACTAGAGTGTTTTAGAAAAACAAACTGAAGTTGCATTGTTCATGGAAGATTCTTTTTTCCGTCATTTCTGTGCTTTGAGAGAACCTAACAGTTTGAATGCAGCTATTAGAGTGGAAAACTTTCCCTTTTCTAGTTAATGCCTTCACATCCTTTAATTATAGCTGCTTGAAACAGTGTATAGAGCTGGAGAACACATACGTTCAGAGCTCTCAAACATTTAAAACCTGAGCCTAATACATCTAACAGCAGCAGTATTGTGCAAAATACCATCTTGCTGAGCCAAGATTTGCTGTGATGAATATGTTAGGCTGAAAGTAATGACTGCACGGTCTAGTGAAAGGTGTCCCTGCTCATGGCAGGAGGATGGAACTAGACGATCTTAAGGTCTCTTCCAGCCTAAACCATTCTGTGATTCTGTGATTCAAATAATGAGGAGACACAGTTCGATATAGTTTCTGGCAAACACACTAAGAACTGCACCATGCATTTAAAAGAAAAGGTGTACCAAAAATACAGTGGGATAAGCAATATTTCTTTCAGGCATGTCACTAATCAGTCTCAGTATAACATCCTTAAAAGTTATATGTCCTTCTTATCAACAGATTGCAGCTTTGAAACTACAGGCAGAGCTCTACCCAATGTTACTGACAGAAGATTCTTGTCCTCTAAAAATGGTGCTCTGGCAGACATGCGTTCATCTATACTGGTTCTCTTTCTGGCTGCAATACATCTGACAACCTGAAAGCACATACCCACTCCAGAAATATCTGCAGAAAAAAGGAAGACACTGCAGAAGTTTAAGTAAAAGAGAGGCTATTGCATTACTAATCAAGGATCCACAGCAATTAAAACCTATTGTGAAGTCAGATTTATCATTAGCTTTTCTCCAGGTTTTATGCCAGAGGCAAATCACTGCGAGATTTTGCAAAGCTTTCTTTACAATTAAGTCCATGCATTTTTCAGGCTTCTTAAATATTTACATAGTCATTTAAATATCACTCAAGTCTTACCTCTTGCTTCTTCTGTTTTTGTTTTAGAAATACTGAAGTCAGAGATTCACATCTCAGTTTTTCTTGCATCTTAATTTTGAACCATATATCGTTTACAAATGTTAGTGATACACTATATCATTCCTCTGTATTTATAGTTTTAGTATGTATTAAAGGAATGTAGTTGATTTGACTCCATCTTACTATTTTCAAGGCCAGGTTGGATAGAGCCTTGGGTGACATGGTTTAGTGTGAGGTGTCCCTGCCCATGGCAGGGGGGTTGGAACTTAATGATCTTAAGGTGCTTTCCAACCCTAACTATTCTATGATTCTATGATTACTATGGTATTGCATTTTTCAAACCCTCTATTTAAACCAAATTATACCTATCCTACTTTACTTATAAAAATCTAATGCAAAAGTAAGTTCAATTTATACATTTGTCAGATGTAAGATTTTATTTCACATATATCAGCATATAGTAACAAAATTCAGTTTTAAATGTAAATCCATGAGTTTTACCATTAGTTGCCATGCTCTAAATTCTACAAAAATAAAGAATTAGAGCCTCAAAAGTCGTCAGTTTGATTTGTGAATGAGAAGTATTATTTTACTGATTTTTGACCAAATCAAAATGGTGAAGTTCAAAAATGGTTTAGTTATTTTATAAAAATAAGTGGTTTTGTCATAATTCAACCATGTCAGTTTTATTTGAGATTTCTGAACACAATAACATGATGGTAAACGAGAAAATTTTAACTCTCTAAGTTTGATCAACCTTTTTTGCCTCTACCTTGAATTTCTGTAACCAAAAATATAATTGTTTTTATTAGTGACAGCAGAGAAAAGAATGCAATAACACAGAAGCATTTGTCAGTCTCCATCCTATTTCGGTTTCTACGGCCTATGAAAATTTGCCACAACTATGATCCTGTTAATTTCATAACTGGGATCCAAGACATGCTAAGCAATTCAGTCCTGCAGCCCAGTATCTTAGCACACTCCTTTAGGAATGTATGACTAGCACGAACACAAAATTTTGGGGAACTCCCACATTTCTTTATCTCTCAGAATAGTGTCAGTATACAGGTGTTTTGCTTAATTTCTCAAGTTTAAAATAAATTTTTTAAAAAGGCATCTTTTCAGATCTTGAAACCTACATTTTCTAACACAGATTACCCATGGGAATTTCGAACTGTGAGAAGAAATTGCTACTGTAGTAGTCCAGGCACACAGGTGGAAATAACTGATATCACTATAAAACCCCACAGGCTGCAAGCACTTCTAATGCAGTCTTCAGTGTATAACTCTGAAGCCTATAGCAATGGCTATCAGCAAGAGAAAATATTCAGTGCAAGTATCTGAATTTATTCATCGTCTGTTAACATTTAATCTCAGAGGACCTTCAGCGCGTAGCAACGGTATGTATAAAAATTGTTTCCTCTGTTTATTGACCGTGAGATATTTTAAGTTTAAGCTTCAGACTAGAGACTTCTGTCCTCCAGAGTATTGTTTTTAGTTACCATCTTGATGGAGATCCTGCTTAAGAAATGCCTTTCTTGCAACTGGAAAGCATTTGCTGGAAGTATAAACAGACATAGAAGTATTTAAGCATACCAATTTCTTAAGCTTTTGTGGCCACTATTTGGTATGAGTCTATTTGGAGACAAAAGAGTTAAGTTACAGCAAGACTTCACAAAAAATATTGCAGCATCTGAACTAGTCATAATAATGACTACTGAGCAGATGTTTAAGCATTTTCCTTTAGTTTGATGAGAGGCTTTGCAAAAGCAGATTAATTTAGGCTTTGGAGAGTTAATATTCAGTTATTTATGAAAGAAAAGACAGGTTGAGATGTTACTATGCCCTTTTCATCACCTACAGATGCTTGTTACTAATCTTTTTGTAGGCATTTAAGACCTCTTCATCTGGAAGGAGCTTTATGTAGGAGCCCCTTGTCTGAGAGCTGAGCTGAATTATCTTTTCCTGCATCAAATGAGGACCATGTGTGATGGATGCCTATTGTGCCTTGGCTTGAAGTCTAAGGGGCAGTGACACCCCATCAGGGATATTTCTGCAATAAATGTTTGAAAACTCATTTATGCAGAGAATATAAATACAGATTTGGAATGTACTGTGAAGTCCCACTCAGACTAAGTGTTTTGATGTCATGATTTTACATCAAGTATTGAATAATTTTGAATATTGAATATCAAATTGAATATTGAATATCAAATATTGAATAATTTTGGTTCCCTCCTGAGAGGGAGCTTTCATCAATTTGTGGTATTTCTTTGCAATTAGATGCTTAGTCAGGATGAATCTCATGCAGCTTTAATTGTCTTATAGTTAATTGTGTAACCAAAGAGAACGCTCACCCACTCTGGAAATAAGCATTTAAGAAAATGGGTTAAAGTGCCCTCCTGAACTGCCTTTCTTGTTTGACTAACTTAGACTACATAAGGTAACTCATAAAGAACTAGCATTTTGTAAGACAAATCCCAACTAAGAAAAAGGACGAGTCTTCTGCTAATCTTGAATTTAAACAGAATTCAGTGAACAAATATCCCTTTTGTTAAGCCTTGGATAAACACTGTGGTGCATTTCCACTGGAGGATGGTCCTTCCTTCACTATTTAGCTCCTGTCCCCATGTACTTCACTCACTCCTTGTGCTGCTCACTTACAAGACCTGACATTCCTTCAGCCACCAGCTCACTTACCCCACCCCTCCTGATTATTGTCAGCAGCCTGTATTATTGTCGTTTGCTTACTCTGTCATCATTCCAGTGCTCTTTAATCACATTTCCTGCAGGTCTGCGTAACAACTTTGCAGTCCTCAGATGTAGCCTATTGCTACTATAAAACAGCATCTCACATACTGTCTACTGTTTAGGCAGCTGCTATGGGGATAAAGACACATCCAGCAGAACAAAAATTCAGTTGTTATGTTTTCTTACAGTTATTGCAAGGACTGACCATACCTATGAGAATATATGTCACGTTTGGATTAATTCACATGCATTGCATGTTACTGCTAAGGAGAAGATTATGAAAAAAGATTTCAAGACAAATGCAATGATAAACAACGTAAATAAAAATAAATGTAATAATAAATCTTTAAATAATTTCACTATGAGTTACTACTGGGTCTGCACTCACAGCACCAAACTTTCAAGAGGAAATTTTTTGAGCTGGACAAGATAGAAGAACTCATGAGAGAGTACATTTGTGGAAACAGCGGGTTTTTTTCAGGAAGGAGCAGTGGGAGGACTATTTCAACTGTAACCAAAAAAGAAGGGAAAGGAAGAATGCTTTTCAAGGCAAAGGAACAACTACCTATTTAAGCACATAAAAGTTCCAATAGCAACTTTTTACAATATTAAAAGCTGAAAAAAACGTTATGTTAACTTTTCCATTTGCCTTATCCACTGACTCTTCCTGCTGTGTCCCATTTTAATGATCCCATCACACTGCAAGAAGTAGGGCATGATGAGGAAAAGAAATAGCTGATTTCACTTAGTGTAACCAGTAGGAAAAAATGCTACTGTGACATAGAAAATTAAAATTGTTTCAATTTTTCTCTTTCCTGTAAGACAAAAAAGCCACTTTTGATGGTCAGAATAGAAAACATGGGTTCAAGAGCTTTGAATTGGTAAAGGCTATAATTTTATGATGCATTACTGTCAAAGTAAACCAATTTGATTTCCTGGAGAAATACTATTTTGTTCTACAAGCTGTGTAGACAACAGCTGAAACAAAATTTTTAAGGTGAAAATCTGTAATTTGCCCACTACTCTAATTAAAGGTGTTTCTTCAGGACCTGATAAGAATTGCAGCACCACAAATTAGAACTAAGCAGCTAGCTAATGGACTTCTTGATGCCATGAACAAGATATGGACAATTGGCTTCTGGAAGGGGTTTTTAATCTGAAGAAGGAAGATGGTTTACCCAAAAACAGCACTCTCCCCTCAGCCCTGAATATAGCTAGTTCCTTAATCACAAACTAATTAGAACTAATTAGCTTCATTGGTAAATGAGGGACATTAAGGGGGTTTGCTCCTTTAGCAGGCTTGCTGCACATGCTCCATTGGCAGCACTCTTAGAGCTGTACATATCCCACTCTCACCAGGGCATCAGGGAAAAACTATGACAATCACAGTCTTGAAGAAAAGTTTCCTCATTGACAGTCCCTTTCAAATATAGAGAATCAATTTGTTCTGCCTGTTCCCTCTCTGTGAATCAGGACAATTACCTGAAAAGAGGGGAGGGGAGAGGTGGAAGAGACTTGTTTGGAGATGGTATTTTGGAGTTGGCAGGTAGAAGACATGCTGTCAGAGATTTTTCTGTAAATTTGAGAATTATCTTGGCTGAGATGTGCTAAATTAGATAGTGCTGAACAAGATGCTCATGACTAGGCAACAAACACCCAGAAAAGGGTAAAGGTCCCTACAGTACCACATATGCATCTAATATTAAAAAACAGTCAAAACATCCTTAACTGCATAAACACCTTTAAATCTCAAAACTTTACTAAAATATGTGAAGTTCTATTATTTCACACACACCTAAGAACAGAGCCATCTTGAGGATTTGAGGGTCTTTCCCCTCTGCCAAGGGCCATCTAGAATTCAGAGTACAAATTTAATTCCTTGTAGGGGATGAATCCAGCAAATACATCTGAGTACATCAAATTTACACTGAAGTTAGCCCAAAATATAGATGTTTGATACTCATCTTTTCCTTAAAAGTCTTAGTGATTAAGCATTTTCTCAGGAATCAAATCCCTCCTTTAGATGCTAGTTCACTAGTAATAATAATACTATAACTATGCAAAGTACTGTTAAAGTACAGAGTTCTCCTGATAGGAGGTACCCACATTGTTATATTTTACATATCTATATCAGCAAAGCCCCTGGCATAAATTGTTATGAGCACGGTGAGGCTTCAGACTTGCAATTCCCTGTACAATCTTATAACAGTATTCTGAGCCTGAAGTTTTCACCAGTGATTTCTACTGGCAATATGTACCCCCTCAAAATGCAAATCTTTAATAGTTTGTACATATCACTGTAGCACTGAAACAGTGGGCACCTGCTTGGTTGTTCTCATGCACGCTGAAATCAAATGAAAAGGACAGTAATTTTTAAGCTTTCTGATTCTTGCATTGAAACAAAAGACCATCTGGGATATTCATTATATTATTATAAGCCTATTATAGTAATCTAAGGTTGGTCAAAAGTAATTTTTCTCCTGTTCTTGAACAAAACTGAAATGCTCCCATTGTAGATACAGTTTTGGAGAAATCAAAACTCCTCTGCTGAATGCCACAATCTTGTGCAGTTCATATTCTATTTTACCAAGTGCAGTTTGATCTTGTTTTACCAAGGCTGTTTCATTTTTCTTTACTCTTACGTCTTGTTATAGATATCCATTAGCATACAGACTAATGGGAAAAGCCTTAAAATTGTTTGTTTTACCAGTACATTAGATGTGTAAATGTTTTGAGCCCCTCTGTATAAGAAATATATCAATAAAATGCAGTAGTTCAGTTAAAGGCCACCAAGACATTCAGAGGGCTGGAACATATTAAAGATTCATAGATCCGTAGAATCATAGAACGGTTAGGGTTAGAAAGGACCTTAAGATCATATGATTCCAACTCCCCTGCTATGGGCAGGGATGCCTCACACTAGACCATGTCACCCAAGGCTCTGTCCAACCTGGCCTTGAACACTGCCAGGGATGGAGCATGCCCTGTGAGGAAAAGCTGAGGGAAATGTGTTTATTCAGTCTTTGTGTTTATTCAGTCTTGAGAAGAAATGGCTTTGGGGTCAAGTCCCCCAAATGGCAAACTTCACTGCCTACAGGAAGATGAGCCAGGCTCTTTATAATGGTGTATGATGTAAGGACAGGACATAATCAACATAATTTGAAACAAGAGGTTTTGAAGTGATGAAAGCTTTTTTTCCAATGAGGATGCTCAGGCAGCAGAACAAGCCGCTCAGAGAAGATATCCTGTCTCTCTCCATCCCTGGAGTTTTTCAGAACCTGGCTGGATACACCCAGATGCAACCTCAAATTGACCCTGTTTTGAGCAGCAGGTTGCACTAGAGACCAGAGTTCCCTTCCAAACTGTAATATCCCATGATATTATTTTGGTGCAGTGGCATCTCATCCAAAGCTACTGAACAATCTCAAGTGCTTATGTACATATTCATGTGTACAGGTGCATGTGATCATGCAGGTGAGCTTGTGGGAATCCACAGCAGTCTAGATTGAGCTTGTTCAGGAGGCAGCTCTGCGGACATCCCAGGTGAAGAATTACCCCGCTCTTGCCTGGTCTTCAGACCCAAAAGGCAGGTTTGGATAACAAGGGTTATGTCAAAGGGGACTTCTGTTGATTTCTTTCTCAGTCTTTCGATGAATAAGAACAGCCAAGGCAAACATTAAAACCAGGTGGATTTGCATGAAAAATATTACTATTATGCAAGGTACTCACATCTTTAAGGACATGTTAAAAGATAGCAGTCCAATATCTTTAGTGTTGTCATTGGACTGGATGCTTTTTATTGCAACTATTATATTACTTATAATGAAAAATAAATACGACTTTTTCACTCATTTTCAAGAGGCTGAAGTTCAGTGACAATGGGAGGAAAAAAATAACTTTACTGATAAAAAGTGGTAGTGAGAACATCTGTCCCTTTTAAAATATGTTTCAATCAGTGGAGGGCTGTGAACTCAGTGGATATCAAAGTTTTAAGAAACAGAATGAGAAACCAAGATTTACTTTGGTAAGATCATTTTTAAGCCAGCCTAATGATCTGCAAGTGATCTGTTTCATGACTGAGAACACTGGGAGCTCTTGGCACCGACTTCTTTTGCTTGTCTAGATCAGTCTAGTTCCAATGGAAGTCGAGTAAGGGTGATTTACAACCCCTCCAGTTTTATCTCAAAATCTGGTGTAATGTGAGAAAGCCAGAGGGGTACGTACAAGAATTTTATGCTTTTTAAGACAAATTGCACTATTTTCTGTTACAGTAGACTGATTGCTTCCTTACGGTAGACCGATTCTGACATCCTCGATTTTAGTATAATCAAAAAAAGAGCACTGAAGGGGTAGAAATTCAAACTCAACTTAGATCATACAGCTCAGGGAAGCCATGGTCAGCCTTTTATTTTAACATTCTCCAGTCCCATGAGTACATGCACTTGGTTACACTAACTTAATTAGTACTATATAATATCTGATACATAATTCACAAGATTACCATCATTATAAACAATGTAAACAATATTTTGTAAATTATGTTTCCCAAAAGTAATGTTAAAACATAAAATAGATCTGATAACATTCAGAAAGAGCAAAAGAAAGGGATGGGAGTGAAACACAGTAACACAGTAATTACTATTCAGGATGGAGAATAACATGAGACTTTTTTTCTAGTTGTAATCAGTGTGTAATTATGGCCCCACAAACAAGGCAACACAGAAAGAAACAGCTAGAAACTAGTGCCTTGATCTATGCTATATATCTGTGGTCTCTTCAGACTTTTTATCTTCATTGACCTTATGGACAATTGGAAATCTGCATTTTTTTGGCTGCTGCTCTCTTCCTCAGTAGCAGCACTCAGAAGTACATGTTAATGCTGTGGAGAGGCCAATTTACAAAAAAAAAAAAAAAAAACACCACCATGGAAAATGACAAATACAAATGTACATTTATTTATTTATGTATTTTTAAAAAGGCAAGATATGGGGACAAAGTGATTCCATTTTTTTGCATATGAAATAATTCTATAGCAAACAAAAAGTAAAATATTTTTTCTCAAAATTAAATAACAAACATGCATCACAGCTTCTTAACATGAAAAAGGCATCCATTTATCTTCTTTTGTGATTTTAATCTCTTAATGTCTTGACTTCAAAAAAGCCTTGTCAAACAAAGAGGGGCAGGAACTTTATCAACAGTTCCCTCAGATTTTAAAAAAATGATAAATCAGAATACTATTTTTTCCATTGATTTCTACATATTACTTGGTTAGGACACTGAAGGAAAACAAGGGAAATTTTGGTGAAATCCAAGTGATGCCATTCCTTATTGACTGGTGGAGGATGTGGCGCATAACAGTTGTGGAGAGATGTGATAGAAGAAAGATTATTTGCTTCTTTTTGTGAATAAACCTATTGCCCTTATTATTTATCATAATTATTCAATGTAAAAATAGAAGCAAACAAAATTTATTCTACATAAAGAGCATTAAAACTGGATATTTTTATTATTGGTTAAATAGATGGCTTTATTACACATTTTTCCACCACTGCAAAGAATCCTGTTCTTAGAAATGCAAAGATACAAAGATACAAATGGAACTATCATCCGCAGAGGACTGATTCTTTCTCAAAAGTGATCTCAAAAGGTGAAAATTAACTATACATGATACACATGCACACTCTGAGTGAATCATATATACTGAATTGTTTACTTTTTACTCTTTTTCTTGCCTGGAGGAATTTACATTTTATTAAAGCTTCAGAATCTGCGACCCATACCTTTACCGTGTATATTTGGGTAGGAATTATTTTATAAAACAGGTTATTCCTTAATAAATCTCTCACAAATCAATGAAGCAGCTTTGCATCGGGAGTAAAAGCAGAATCTCGCCTGTATTCATTTTACATTATTTGTGCTAGAGCTTTCTGGAAATAATTATTGATATGTTATTCACTTCTAAGAAATGAAAATATAGCTAGTTGTGAGAAGAACCATGATAAGAAATGTCAGTGTGGAAGGGTCAGTTCATACTTAAAATACATGTCTGCAATGACTTGGAAAACGTATGTGAGGGTCAGGGTGTGCATAAAATATATAATTACTGTTACAAAATAACTAAATAGGTCTGGCAGTGTAGGGAAGAAGTGGTTTGCAGTTAATCAGTGTAATCTTGGAGACCAGACAGTCATGATTCAATGCTTGCAACATTTGAAGAAAAATCTTTGAAAAACTGTGTTAGGACCTGTGACATGAGGGTGTGAATAGCTAATTCAAGACAGCATAACCACGAGAAAACAAATACTCTCACCAATTGTGTAATCTAAAATGATTTTTTTCTGCCCCAGGACAGAGGAGTTATGCCACGGAAAGAGAAGTCAGAAAGAGAGAGAGAAATCTTGCAAAGCTCTGAAATGCAAGGCTTGTTCTTAACACTGCCACCAAAAGACAAGAAGGATGGAAACATCTCCTGCTATACAAGTGACTTTGCTCATTTGGCAGTGGAAGACACTCTTTCTTGTAACAGTAAGGGAAGCTGGGAGCAACCAGCTCATCTCTCCAGGCACCTGCAGGGAGGAGATAAGACAAAGTCTCCAAACAACAGCTGATTGTGCCTAGGTCATATCTGGTCCTATCTTGCCCTTGATTCATTCAGACAGTTTTCAAGTGGAAATTCACAAAATCATTTAAGGCAACTAAATAGGAACAATGGGAGCACTGTGGCTTAACTGGCTAAAGAGACCTTCTTCGAAACACAGACTTTAGACATAAATGAGAGCTATGACAGAAAGCTCTATGACACTTAATAGTCCTATCAGTCCTACCCACTCATGCTCCTATCAGTACATAACTGGTATAGTGTACCCATTGGCATCACTTCTGCCTTCATAGGACTGAAATAAGACTTAATTTTTTTTTTTTTTATCCAAGACAAGGTGGTCAATTACTAATTCAAAAGTCATTACATTTATCAGTAAATGGACACAATGGTCCTTATGTCACCAGAATATAGATAGCTTTTAATTTCTAGACCACTCAGAATCTCCTTTGGTAGCATCATAGAATCATAGAATAGTTAGGGTTGAAAAGGACCTTAAGATCATCTAGTTCCAACCCCCCTGCCATGGGCAGGGACACCTCACACTGAACCATTCCACCCAAGGCTACGTTCAATCTGGCCTTGAACACTGCCAGGGATGGAGCATTCACAACCTCCCTGGGCAACCCATTCCAGTGCCTCACCACCCGAACAGGAAAGAATTTCCTCCTTATAGCCAATCTAAACTTCCCCTGTTCTAAGTTTTAACCCGTTACCCCTTGTCTTGTCACTACAGTCCCTAATGAAGAGTCCCTCCCCAGCACCCCTATAGGCCCCCTTCAGGTACTGGAAGGCTGCTATGAGGTCTCCACGCAGCCTTCTCTTCTCCAGGCTGAACAGCCCCAACTTTCTCACCTTTCTTCATATAGGAGGTGCTCCAGTCCCCTGATCATCCTTGTGGCCCTCCTCTGGACTTGTTCCAACAGTTCCATGGCCTTTTTATGTTGAGGACACCAGAACTGCACACAGTACTCCAGGTGAGGTCTCACAAGAGCAGCGTAGAGGGGCAGGATCACCTCCTTCGACCTGCTGGTCACGCTCCTTTTGATGCAGCCCAGGATACGGTTGGCTTTCTGGGCTGCAAGCGCAAACTGCGAGCTCATGTTCATTTTCTCATTGACCAACACCCCCAAGTCCTTCTCTGCAGGGCCGCTCTGAATCTCTTTTTGCCCAATCTGTAGCTGTGCCTGGGATTGCTCCAACCCAGGTGTAGGACCTTGCACTTGTCATGGTTGAAATTTATGAGGTTGGCATCAGCCCACCTCACAAGCATGTCAAGGTCCCTCTGGATGGCATCCCTTCCCTCCAGTGTATCAACTGAACCACACAGCTTGGTGCCATCGGCAAACTTGCTGAGGGTGCACTCAATCCCACTGTCCATGTCACTGACAAAGATGTTAAACAAGACCGGTCCGAACACCGATCCCTGAGGGACACCACTCGTTGCTGGTCTCCAGCCGGACATTGAGCCATTGATCACAACTCTTTGTGTGCAGCCATCCAGCCAGTTCTTTATCCACCGAGTGGTCCATCCATCAAACTGATGTCTCTCCAATTTAGAGAGAAGGATGTGGTGTGGGACAGTGTCAAACGCTTTGCACAAGTCCCGGTAGATGACATCAACTGCTCTACCCCTGTCCATCAGTTCTGTAGCCCCATCATAGAAGGCCACCAAATTGGTCAGGCAGGATTTCCCCTTAGTGAAGCCATGCTGGCTGTCACCAAGCACCTTGTTGTTTTTTGTGTGCCTTAGCATGCCTTCCAGGAGAATGTGCTCCAAGATTTTACCAGGCACAGAGTTGAGACTGACTGGTCTGTAATTCCTTGGGTCTTCCATTTTCCCCTTCTTGAAAATGGGGGTTATATTTTCCTTTTTCCAGTCGTCGGGAACTTCACCTGACTGCCATGATTTTTCAAATACGATGGCCAGTGGCTTAGCATCTTCATTCGCCAGCTCCTTCAGGACCCGCGGATGGATTTCATCAGGTCCCATGGACTTGTGCACGTTCAGATTTTGAAGATGGTCTTGAACCAGATCCTCTCCTACAGTGGGCCCAAGGTCTTCATTCTCACAGTCCCTGCGTCTACCTTCTAAGAACTGGGTGGTGCAGTCAGAGCCTTTGCCAGTGAAGACTGAGGCAAAGAAGTTATTCAGAACCTCAGCCTTCTCCAAATCCTGTGTAGCCATCTCTCACGAGAGCTTCCTCAGGGAAGCCTACGTTGTCCCTAGTCTGTTTTTTGTTTGCTACGTACCTGTAGAATCCCTTCCTGTTATCCTTAACATCCCTAGCCACGTTTAATTCTAACTGGGCCTTAGCTTTCCTAACCTGGTCCCTAGCTTCCCGGACAACATCCCTGTACTCTTCCCAGGCCGCCTGTCCTTGCTTCCACTTTTTATAAGCCTCTTTTTTCCTTTGAATTTTCCTCACCAGCTCCTTATCCATCCAAGGAGATCTCCTGGCCCTCCTGCTGCACTTCCTTCTAGTTGGGATGCAGCACTCCTGAGCTTGTAGCAGGTGATCCTTGAATATCAACCAACAGCCTTGGGCCCCCCTGCCCTCCAGGGCTATATCCCATGCAACCTTACTAAGCAGGTTCCTGAAGAGGCCAAAGTCTGCTCTTTTGAAGTCCAGGGCAGTGAGCTTGCTGCACGCTCTTCTCACTGTCCTGAGGATCTGAAAATCAACCATCTCGTGATCGCTGCATCCAAGGCTGCCCTGGAGGATCACACTCTCAATGAGCCCTTCCCTGTTGGTGAGCATGAGGTCAAGCATGCACCTCTCCTTGTTGGCTCCTCTATTGCTTGCAGAAGGAAGTTGCCTTCCACACAATCGAGGAACCTCCTGGATTGCTTGTGCCGTGCCGTACCGCTGTTCCAACAGATGTCAGGGTGGCTGAAATCCCCCATGAGAACAAGGGCCTGTGAGCGTGAGGCTTTTCCTATCTGTCTGTAGAGTGCTTCATCCACAGGTTCTCCTTGATCAGGCGGCCTGTAACAAATCCCCACAGTAATGTCTCCCATGGCTGTTTTCCCTTTAACCCTGACCCACAAACTCTCTATAAACTGCTTACCTGCCCGCAGACAGAGTTCCATACTCTCCAGCCTATCCCTAACATAAAGGGCAACTCCCCCTCCCCGCCTGCCAGCCCTGTCTTTTCTAAAGAGCCTGTAACCTTCCATTCCAACACTCCAGTCATAGGAGCCATCCCACCATGTTTCTGTGATGCCTATTATATCATACCCCCGTAGATGTGCACACATCTCTAATTCCTTTTGTTTGTTCCCCATGCTACGGGCGTTTGTATAGAGGCATCTGAGCCGAGCTCCAATTGACGCTGGCTCGTTGGCTGGGGTGGCTGGAATATATCTACATTGCTCCAAGCATTTATTACAGGTGCTGGCAACTGACTGGGTGTGTTGGGATGGAATGATGCCCCCCTCCCTCAACACATCTAGTTTATAGCCTCCTTGACCAGTCTGGCAAGCCTCCTACCAAAACTGCTCTTCCCCTTCATCAGACCAGCTCCACCAGAGCCCAGTAGACCTGGCCTGCAAACTTCAGTCCCATGTTCAAGACACCCAAACCCCTGACTATGACACCACCCTTTTAACCATTTATTAACCTGGCCAATCCTCCTAGCTTTTTTTAGGTCCTCCCCTGTGTCCTGGAGAATTGACAAAAAGACTATCTGAGCTCCAGAGCCCCTAACCACCTCTCCCAGGTCTCTGTAGTCTTTCTTTATGTTCCCCAGTCTACTACTTTCTATATCCCTAGCACCCACATGGATCACTAGGAGTGGGTATTACTCCTTACTAGGAGTGGGTCTGTGGGACTTACTAGAGCAGGCAGCCTCTCTGTAACATCCCTGATCCGTGCCCTTCATCACACACCCAATGAATAAAATGATTGTCAAGATTTTTTTTTTTGTTTTTGTTTTTGGTTGGTTGGTTGGTTGGTTTTTGGTTGGTTTTTTTGTTTGTTTGTTTTTTTAACAACTTTACAGCTAATAGAGTAGTAGAAACAACTCAATATTAAAGAATGGGAATAAAATGAGAGCTGATGGCTTGTTTGGTTTTTGTTTTGTTTTGCTTTATAATTCTAGTGTCCCTGTTAGTAGAATTAAAGCATCTTACTATGTTATTTGTCTTTGTTCTAGACTTTGCTTAAAGAAAAACTGTAGTCCAAGGAGCTTAACCTTTTATTCTTTTAAGTAAGATTTTGTTCCAATTTAAAACAACAGATTCATCCCAGCATACAGCCATGATAACTAAAGTTACTGTGTATATCATTAGCGCTGATAATAATAGAAATCATAAATTTGTTGTTCATTTTCCCACAGATGCCATGAAAACAGCACATTAAGCAAAGTTACCATTTCTGCTATGAGAAGACACAAACTCTTCAGGGAAGAGTGCCTCTTCTCTATTGCTGTTTAAGTGCATTAAGTGCACAGGCAAGCACTGTTTTGATCTGAGCCCTTATAATTCATCAGCACACAGATTCTCAAGAGAAAGTCTGTTTAGTCTATCTCTATCATCATCATGACAGTAGAAAGAAAAAGTAGCCTGTGGCTCTATGTGAGTTAATCATCTATTTTTTTATTTTTCCTGGGACACTGTCTTGAAGTACTAACACATTAACCTTGCAGACTGTTCTCTTAGACCTTCTACAAAGCATGAGATTACTACTAGTCTCAACTGGTTAGTGTCAGGTTGCTGGCTCTCCAGGGTTACTCAGGGTCACTTCTCATTGCCTGGAAGATTAATTTCCCTCTTAGGGACAGGGTACGTTTAAGTGTACAAACACTTGAATTAAGTGGTGGAACAAATCTACTTGAATCTAAGTGAAACAAATCTAGTTTTCCCTGATGAAACTGAAATAGTACCAGTGGACAAGATGTTTTTTTCACTAAAGTATTCATTCGTTCCTCTTCTTAGGCTATATCCAAAGTACCTATTTTAATGAAAAGGACTAGGACTTTCCAACTATACGCTTTGGTTTATCAATACCATAAATGTCATAAAGGTTCATTTATATATAAATACAATATATTTATATTTACAAGGGGTGAATCTTCATGCACTGCAAGTTGCCTGTATTTATGACTTCCTTGCAACCCAGTATAAAACTATCCTTCTTGTAGGATAATGATTCAATAAGCTGTATCAAATGCAAATGCAGTAAATATTTAGCAGAATAGTTCAAGTACAATACAAAGATTAAAAACCAGCTTCGGCTACATCTTTTCATGTAAGCATTTACTTTTTACTTTTCACTGACTCTGGACAATGGAAATGATTCAAAAAAATTACATTTCTTGGCATTTACAGTTCTTGGCATGAGCACTACACTATTGAAAGAAATATTGATTCATTTAATTATTTGGAAGCGTTGCCATATAGCTTCACTGCAAACAGCACATTGATTTTTTATTCTTTCAGTTCTGAGGGATTGCTTAGGTTTGCCTTTTAGTAGATATTTTCTGATAATTAAACTGTTAATTAAACAACTGTGATAAAACTCTGGCTAATTAAATTATAATTTTTGTAAGAAAGCTATAATGTATTACTGTTACAAAATTAGTATCTTTCCTGAGCAGGGCACAGAGAATTTGCATTCAGCTTCATTTCAGATTCCTCATCTTTTTCAGTCTAAGTGCCTGTTTCTTGATACCAATGTGGAAATCGCTGATAACTGGTGAGCATATGAGCCAAAAGCTTTTAGATCGCTATACAGTCTACAGAACACTGTCTTTCATCAAAGGCCATCATCTTTGTCAACCTGTCAGAGAAAAATTTCTTAAGACATCTGACCTTAAGACTCAAAAGAAGAAAGTGATAAACTACCAAAAGATATGGACAGTGATTTATAATATACCCTGATAAAGACATCTTTGCAAATTTTAGAGATACTGCTTCCAAGCTCTCACAGCACATATCTGTCATAGAGTTTCTGGAAAATACAATAAAACTAGTATGACTTTTCAGTAAAATTTAAGTTTTTCAAGCTACCCAGTGAAATGCCTGGTTGTAAATAGCCACACAGGACCAAGGTAGAAAGTATAAGGCTGGCTGAAAATTTGATCCTATAGTATTCTAGTTTTGGGTTAAAAAAAACCCTAGTCTTCATTAGGAAAAACTTGTGAAAAACGAATTATGCAAGTCTCAGTCATACCTAAGTACTTCACAAAATCTATCATGATTTAAAATAAACTGTATCAAGATCACAAACAACCTAGTCTAGTTGTTCTGTAATGATGTATGTAACATGGTTGGGAATCTCACAGAAACACAGAAGATACACAAAACATTACTCGCTGACCATTTGCTTCAGGTAATCACCGTGCAATAGAATTATCACCTTTTAAAAAGCATTCTAATAAGATTATTTACTTACCAAGGGGCTTGTATTATTGCTTTAGGTGAGTTGCTTCTTGTTAAGGCATTTTACAACTCTTAGTATCCAACTTAATGCTGCTTTTAGGAGAAGACCAACTCAGCTAAGTCCTTTTAGTCTTAGGAAGGCTCAGCAGGTGAAACAGAGAAGTCTATTTCATTGTACATAGCTCCACAGTGCTAATAACTTGCTAATACATTAATCAAATTTGAATACATGCATTTGATTGCCATTACAGTGTACAGAAGACTAAGATGTCTGAGTTGCTAGAGTAAATTTACACAGATCTGCGTCTATACAATTGGACAGACAGGTAGATATGCGCTCACACATAAAACCAGAATTTCAAAGCAGGAGATGGATTTAATTTATTTGAAATCACTTTAAAATACCTTATTTTTTTAATAGATAGCTGAAGTTTCTCAAAAGGCTTTCTTAAAGGAAGACCATACTTAATCTGATATTTTCCTTAAATAACCCAATGATCAATGCTGATCATAATTTTCATCTGAAGGAATGAATCCAACACATAAGAACCATGCTGAATTCTTCTTATCTACAAAAGCATGTCATTAGGATATTTAATTTCTCTCTGCAGGATTCCCTGCTCAGATGCTGATTTCAATTGCACACATTTTGAATCTAAAATAATGTTATTGAAGCAGATTTCTTGTGGACATATTTATATTAGTAAATGAAACAGGGATGGTTTTCTAGCCTAAACATTAGTGTGTAATTATCCATACTATTAAATATTTAGCCTGGGCTAATAACGCCTGTGGGGTACTATATCCTGTTGGGATGCAGACACCCTCTTCTGGGAGGGTACAAAAGTTAAGCTGTATTGATGTAAGTCACCTCACAGCAGCATCTTGACCTGTTGCCTTTATCTATTCATAACTGCTGCTGTCCGGACCTGACCAGCCTTTCCTGGGTCCCCCTCATCCCACCCCAGAGGCCCAGAAGCCCCATTTTGGCCCAGCTTCCATCCCCATTGTTTCTGTAGTGGTGTCTGGCACATATCTAGTGACTGCACTTCCAGGACTGACCTTCAACAGTACCCCAGTGCCTGGTTAGATGTGACTTGCTGCGGCAACCCCTTGGCTCTGCTCACCCTGCCTGGGGACTGTGGGACACCGGCAGCGTCAGGGCTACTCCTGCTGCTCCCCAGAAATTGATCGTAGGCATGTTCCTAGCAGTTTTCTGGGAGAAAGAAAACAAACCCACTATCTATCTATCTATCTATCTATCTATCTATCTATCTATCTATCTATCTATCTATCTATCTAATCTATCTATCTATCCATCTATCTACACACACACACACACACACTATTCTTATCTACAGGTGATGCAGAATGAAAAAGTTACTGTCATGAAACTTATTTTACACCCTCTAAACAACTCTTCAGTAGAAATCCAGTAGCAATTGCCTTTCAGAAACTGAGCAATGATGCGATTTCACCTCTTAAGTCTTCCCGTTCTGAAAAGTTTAATTTTAACTAAAGTACACTTCAGAAAAGATGACTGCATCAGTACTAGACTTCCTGAGTTTAGCTGATTTACTAGCTGTACTTTAGCCAGCCTTTGTATGACACGCATCTCATCTAACAGCTTCAGTAAAATAAACAGCGATCCCAGCCATTTACACACTTTAATGTCAATAAATCGTTTAGCAGACAGTTCAGCTATTATTGAATTGTTGCTGAAATGTCTTCAGCTTTAATTCTTACAAATCTTTTGATTATATTTTTGGGTTATTTCTCTAGTCCAAACAGAAAAATATACGAACAAAGTTGATATTTTTCTTTTTAAGAAATTTCTAATTATTAAGTGCTAAGAATAGCATTATTAAGATGTATTCTCAGAACTCTGTCATCTTTCACTCAGCTCTAAAGTAAAATTTTTCAGTGATTAAAACCCAAGAAGCTCCCTATTACATCCTGTAAGTCAACCTCTTGGTCATAAAATAAGCTGAATTTAAAAATAATGAGCTACTGATGTAGGATTAATGTTTGATTATCTTTGTGAACTTGATAATAACGACTCTGACACAGACTTGCCAGAATTAATGGGCCATATGGAAGTGACACAGAGAGGGCAGTCATTGCTCAATTATTTTCATTAGAACTTTTTATTTAATGATGGAGTGTCATGTGAAGCATGCCATGCTTCACTTTCACTTGAGATTTGAAAAATACGGTTGTCAAAACCAAAGTATCGCAGCTCTTTCTCCTTTATACTACAGTGTTAGTTTGTATTGTCTTTTTTAATGCAGCACATATTTGAGAGATTGTGATGGGTAAAGGGAAGCAAAAGAATTTGTTATCAAAGATAAAAACTGAAACAAAACTACAAATTGTACATAGAAGTATAAATTTCTCTGTATTGCCTTGTGAAATGATAGTGAATCAAAGTTACAACATAAATAAACCAATGTTTATTTTCATAAGACCGGAATGAGCCAAAATGTATTATAGATGTCAATGATATGGGGCTAAGGGCATCCACTCTATCAAATCAGGAAACATATGCAGGCTGTTCTTCAGGTGTGAGTACTTTAAGTTCAGCTGTCATTACTCAACATGGATATTATACTTTTTGGTTTTGATTCATCTCAAGTACAAAGTCAAGAGAAGACACTGAATGAAAATAATCTTATCCTCCCTATTTCATTACTTCCATGACTTAGACTTAATGGTAATATGAAAAAGCAGTGGAGACCAGAAAAAACAGAGAATATTCTGAATTACAATTGCAGCAGTCATCATAAACCCTCCATGGTATCTCACATATCCCCAGAATAGCCTACCTCCCTCCCTCAGTGACAAATTTCTTTTGGTCAGTGGTCTACATTAATTGAGACATGGTACTCTGAAGGCTGAAATAAATTTAGAAAAAGATATGTATATATATATTTAAACACATTTGAATTCTGTTTCCCTCTGAACTCTCTCAGAGCAATAAGGACTTTTAAAAGGACAGCCTCATAACCTGCCTTTTTATAACAGGGTTATGTATAAAAATTCCAGTCCTGTAAAATCAATGTAATGGACAGAAACAAGGTGAGTGCTAAGTGTATGGGCCTTTTGTGCATTGAAGTGCTGATTTTTTGTTTTCTTTTTTCCTTCCCTATATTGTATTCCCATCTTGTATAACTTATTCAGACTGACACAAACTATGATATACAAAGGCAAATAAAAAAACAAGATTTAGATAGCTGAGCTGCTCTCATAAACCCCTATGGCTGCCCTGCTCTTCCAGAACCCCTGATCTGGTGCAATTTTGTTGTTGTTTTCCCCGTTTTGGTGCTCAGAGAATCATGAATAACCTGGTTCACTTCCTCTTCCTCAAGTGTTCACCCTGAGTAAGGCACTGTCAGCAAAGTAGCATCCTAACCATTCTATAGGATGGACCCGTAAGCTGCCAGTTGAGCTGAATTTATGGCTGGTTTCTACTGCAGAGCAGTGACAGAGCCTGAGGCAGACAAAAGTTCTTGCAACTATCTCTAGTGCCATCTATTCAGCTGTGATTGTGGAAGAAAAAAGCTCAGCCACACTTAACTAAATTACACTGAACACTAATAGGTGAATATGCTGTCAATGTTAAATGGAGTGCTATGCAGAGATAATATTCTCTCCCATTGCAAAGATCCAGAGCTAATCAAAACAATTAACTAAGCTATTAACCATACTGAACATTGTTTATCACTCTTCCCAACAGAATTTTTCATTTTTCTATGATGACAGAAGAAGGAAATACATTATCTTATGTGCAGCAAGTGAAAATTATGATGATCCTAGAACCATCTCTGAAGAGCTGTGTAGGAGAGCTAATAGTAAAGGAATTACAAAGTGTAGACATGTTGGCACCAAATGTGTCAGCCTTACACTATTCACAGGGGCTGCTGTAGAGAAGCTCTAGAATAGAATTAGTCCTTTCCAACATAAAACAATGCAATTTTCCACCCTCCTTCTTTAGTAAAATGCTAAGCAAACATGCTTTTGTCACATTCTGTCTGTATTAGCAAATATAGTGTGGTAGCTCTGGTCCTCTCACTCTAAGCTCAGTTAGAGGACTCTATTTCTACCAAATGACAGCTTATCATCAATTAATTATTTATTAAAGCCTGTATGAACTTTCAAATTCTTTAATATACATGTAACAATCAAGTTTTGCAAATTACAGACTCATATGTATGTCCAGAGCATATGCACGATTTGGTGAGGTTATAAGAAGCTCAGCTACCATGGCATTTGAACCGAAAAAGACAGAAACGGTCAGCTTGTTCACATCTCTGACAAATCAGTGCTGTGCCTGACACTAGTATCTGAAGAGGAGGCTCCTTGCATGCTTACTATTTATCTTTTTCTGATCTAATGAAAAACTGGCTTTTTAAGTGAGTACCTCTCCTTAAGCAAGGAATAAATTTCAGTATTATTATTACTAGTGTTGTGGTTCAGTGCTGTAATGTGACCTTGTACTGATTCAAAAGCTGAAGTTATTTTGGGCACAAAATACTGTACAGTGAAAAACACCTTGGCACCACAGCAGTGCAACTCTAGGCACCTTGTGAGCAGTCCCTAGTTAGCAACCCAGTCGTCTATCTTCTCTTTTTATCAGAGAAAGTAAACATCCAAGAAAGATGCTTCAGAAACCAAGCTGACAGACAGTCCTTCTCCATCAATCACCTCAATAAACTGTCCAAAGCTATGGATTAAAGGAAAAACATGAAATCAACCCCACAGAAGTGTCTTTCTGTTCAAGAACCACCAACCTGCTCTGAAACTTCAGCATGATAGCTGAGTTTTCTCATTCATATAGACTGGTATCTGCAAAACTACAAGTAGATCTGAAAAAGCCTCATGACCAGTTGCTATGTTGAAAGCTAGATATTCATATCTCAAAGACAGCTTCAAAAATTTCAGACATCAACTACAGAGTTATCAAGTACAATTTTAAATAAAAATTGTAGGTTCTGCAACAATGGATGGAAATAAATGTTGAAAAGACTGAGACACAACAAAGGAGCTGAATTACTGGATTTTTTTTTTTTTTTTGTATGACAAAAGGAAAGGTATCTTGATAATTTATATCATGAATCTAGCCTGCTCCTCTAAGCAACTGTCTCTATTTCAGTGATAGAGGCACTATAAACAATTCATTGCATCACTTTTGTATTAGTCTGTAAGATCATAAGTTCAATCATCAAAGTAAAAAGGAACAAAGATAAAAATGAAAAAATCCAAGGTCCACAAAATGATGGTAATTTGCAGAAAAAAAAAAAATGGCTTTGGTTACATCCTGAAAGTTGCAGTATCTGAAGGTCAAACTAATAGTGCTGTTACAGATACTGCTGGCAATGGGTAACGGCAGCGCTAATACTGAAGTACTTTACATTTAGGAAAGCAAAATGAGAAGACTCAAACTCTAAAAAACCCTAAAAATAGTGTGCTCTTTCTGCATCACTGAATGTGCTGTAACTTTCTGTGTAAAATGAAGCTCTATACCCAAAAAAGCGTGGCAGTTTCTAAAACTTCTGGATGAAAAAAAGGGTAAATGTCATCAAATCAAGTCCAGGAAGCATTCTGCTAACATTTAAGACTGTCTCAGTGAAACTGGCAGATCTCTGATGGTCCTTTGCCTTTTCCACTCTTTATTTAAAACATAAAGCAAAATGGTATTTTTTGCACAGATTAGACTTTGGCACCCAGCATGCAGTACTTGAGAACATATTGATGATAGCTGGCTCTGTGAAATAGATCAGTCTGGAGCATTCAGGGAATAAATCTGACAGTCAGTTCATCAGTAGAGACTACTGAAATGAACAGAGGCATTAGCAGGATGCTGAAAAGAGGAAGAGAAAGGGAGAAAAACAGGTGGTGAGAGACAAACTGCAGCAAAAGTAGTGAAAGAAGGAAGAAGAAGAATTTTACTGTGAGGTTAAAGAGCAAACAGAATAATAGCAAGGGTAATGCTGATAGTGGGAGAAAGTACCATGGTTCCAGATGTTTCGGATTTCTGTGCTACTACAATTTTCTTTTTTAAGAGTGACTCCTCCCATCTTAAAACCTAATTTGTACTGTTACTTTATCTTTCAGATGACAATATTGCTTTGAAGTTCCAGACATCAGGACTTAAAACCAGCCCAAAATACTTGGTCACATAAAATGTATGTGTGTGCGTGAGATAACTCTTTGCAAAACCTTAGGTGCCCAGGAGAACACTAAGCCTCCATAATATGCCCACATTCATGCCTAGGAGGAGGAATCCACATGATCTTAAGCCTTTCAAAACAAAGTTACTTACGAATCCACACTAGCTACAGAGTTAGCTGCCAGAAGCACCAGTAGCCAATTAAGAAAGGCTGAGTGCAGGAGAAAGCCAGAACTACCCGCTGGCATTTCCTTCCATTTTGGCTCATCCTAGCTTCATCTTCAAGGTTGAACCTTCTAAAACTGTTCTTTTCTCTCAGCACCTGGTGGTGGTGCTGTTGCTCCTTTCTAAACAAGCAGCTTAATCTTTCCAGGTCTTACCTGGGATGTGAACTCCAAGTTTATTACCTAGCGCTGTGCTAGAATACTGTTGCTATCCTCTCCCAACTCTTCTGTGGGCTGTTAGCTCAGGTGTCCCTCCTGCGCTTATGTGTGTTCTAAACACTTAAAAAATCTCCTGGAAAAGGACAGTCATGTTTTAGGGAAAAAAAAAAAAGTAAGTAAATAAATAAATAGAGAAAAAAAAAACCCCAGAAATATTATGAAAAATACAGCTTAAATAAGCAAACAAAAACAATAAGATGAGAGCAGAAAGGAAATTAATTGACCAAAGGTGTTGGAGTTGGAAAAAGAAGCCAAACCTCCTGGATTTGTGGAAGTGTCACATCTACGTGTTCAGGCAGGGTTACGGAGAAGAATTTCACTCATATTACTAGACCTATTTAGTTCAGGGAACTAAACTTGCCCATTTGGGTGCCTGTAGAGATACAAAAATATGGTTGTGAATATCCCCCAACCTGCTGTGTTTGTTTTTAGAAACAGTGTATATCATTAAGACAAAAGTGGCTGCTAAATATGAAAAGATTCTTGCCAGTGAGAAGCGCAGCATAATTTCTGTATAACTTTACTGATCAGAATTTTCAGCATTTGATAAGACAACCAACTGTAAGGGAAGAAGTTTATTCCTTTGCCTTATTGTTTGTGATCAGTAGCAGGTACACATCACAGTAGATGAAAAGCTTTCTCCAAATGTAAACACAAATGGTGCAGTCTGAAAAAAACACTTAATCCATAGCAAGAAAAAAAAAAAAAAAAGAAAGAAAAATTGTGGAGCTGGGTAAATTTGTCAAAATCCTGCTAATTAATTTATCTTACTTAAAAAAAAAAACAAAACAAAAAATATCCCAAAGAAACAAGGAAAAAAAACAAAAAATCCAACAAAAGCAACAAAGTTCTGAGAAAAGAACTCAAAAGTTCTTACATTTATGAGCTGAAGGGTAGATAATTAAAATGTATGAACAAAAACAAATTAAGCAGTAGCGAGGGCTTTTTCACGGTTTGCAAATCATCTACATGTCAAAACAGAGCTTTCCTATTAAAGAAATAAAACAAACACAAAAGTCAAGAGCATGAGTAAATCAAGCAAGACCAGACTAACACACTATAGGTCTAAGATTAGGGCACCAGGTTTTGGACTAACATAATGAGATCAGAATCTCATCTTTCATTAAAAATGCATGTTTCTCACTCCTGAAGTGGGCAGAAAGGAAAGGGAAACGGGAGATCTTAAAAACAGAAATGAGGTATAATTTATGTCCATGTTTGAAGGTAACTCCAATGGATTTAAACTGTAGCTCTGAAATATCATCAAAGAAAGAGCAAGAGAAGCAAGCAAAGATGAAAATGAATTCTGGTGTTGTCCTATACTATTTAACACCCTGGGTTCTGTTCTTTGATTGTCACTGACTTGGGTACCATACAGCACAGTGCATCTCCCTTCTTCCTGTTTCTGAATAACAAATGCACCTAGAAATGCTATACTAAATGATCTTGCTTTTTAAGCACATTCTCACCACCCCTGCTCTTTTTCTTTACAGGTGCACATTTACAGTCGTCACAACCTAGACTGTACTAAAGTTTTCATAAAATCAGGAAAAAAGAAAGTCCAGGAAGGGTGACAGAAAAATAAAACCTGAGAATTAGGGGCAGAAAAAAAGCCCATGTGGATAAAGGAAATAAAACCAGAAGAATAATGACTTGTAAGAATAGAAAATTGAAATTATTATAGTTTTCAAAACATTCAGTGTTGAGAGAAAAGAGCAAGCAACAAGTGTTAGAGTAGCATCCTGAACAAAGACAGACACAATTGTGATGTGAATGGAATGCCTAGGCTCCTGCACAATTGCATCTACATCACCTTAGCATGGGTTTAAGCTCTGGATATGTCAGCATTAATTTGAAGAAAAGAACTGCATCCCTCTGTATTAGTCACACTCATAAATCCATGTTTGTGCAGTGACATCCTTCCTTGTCCTGAACATCAGAGGAAAAAACATTTCATTTGACATCTCAGCAACTATATGTCTGTGCCATGGCAATTCTTTCCTAAACTGAAGTTGCCTGAGAGATTCCTTTTCTCCTACTGTTATTTCACAATTTGCACTATCATTTCATGATTATTTTTTTCTTTCTCACCTAAAGTGTCTAAAAAAGAATAAGAAAATATAAATTGAAATTGAACAGTCACTGATGCCCTTTCTAAGCATTTTCTCATTTGTCATGAACATAAACATTTAATCTATAATGCCAAAAAACTCACAATCTGCTCCTGAATTTCAGACAAATGAAAAAAGAAATAAGCATTGTTCACTCCTAAAGCCTGTGATTTATTTTTTTTTTTATGTGATTTTTACAGTACAGTTCACCTCTAGATACAGATATCTAAATATCTTGAATGTAGAAGTATCCGTGTGCATGAGATTTCTTACTCCCCTTCAAGTCAGGAAACATCCAGTCAATCAAGTCAATAGAGTCTAATACACTTCCTCTCTAAAAAAAGACGTATGGAATCAGTGAGCTAAACAGACCTCCAAACTTTCGATTACCTCTGTTGACTATGAATATCGACAATTAGATGGACAAACCTGGAACTGAAATTCTGCTTCTGGGGCTGTAGCACCTCCCGTATGAAGATAGGCTGAGAAAGTCGTGGCTGTTCAGCCTGGACAAGAGAAGGCTGCGTGGAGACCTGATAGCAGCCTTCCAGTATCTGAAGGCGGCCTATAGGGATGCTGGGAAGGGACACTTCATTGGGGACTGTAGTGACAGGACAAGGGGTAATGGGTTCAAACTTAAACAGGGGAAGTTCAGATTGGATATAAGGAAGAAGTTCTTTACTGTGAGGGTGGTCAGGCACTGTAATGGGTTGCCCAAGGAAGTTGTGAATGCTCCATCCCTGGCAGTGCTCAAGGCCAGGTTGGACAGAGCCTTGGGTGACATGACCTAGTCTGATGCATTCCTGCTCATGGCAGGGGGGTTGGAACTTGATGATCTTAAGGTCCTTTTCACCCCTAACTATTCTATGATTAGTTTAATCTTCATTATTTTCCTAATTTCCCAAAACTGAGTATTTTCCTAGTTTCTACAAGGATAAATTACATTTACCACTCCTTTTGTCAAGGCAAAAATATTAACATATTCAGAAATACTTACAAGCTATCTGGTTTACTACACAGTGGCAGAGGAGGATGGAGTATCCTTAAAAATGGACAGGAATCTTCCTTTTTTCATTCCTGCAGTTTATATTATTTGGGTTTGGGTTTTTTGTTTTAACTGGTTGCCATGTGAACTGGCAACGCAGCATACAGCCTCTTGTACCTGTTTCCCAAGGAAGCTGTGAATGCTCCATCCCTGACAGTGTTCAAGGCCAGGTTGGACAGAGTGACATGGTTTAGTGTGAGGTGTCCCTGCCCATGGCAGGGGGGTTGGAACTAGATGATCTTAAGTTCCCTTACAACCCTAACTATTCTATGATTCTATGATTCAGTTGTCCCCACATACGAATAGTGGCTCCAGCTGCCACTCCAGAAGGGCACACATCGCTCCAGACAGCCATGTACAGATTTCATGGATCTCAAATGATTTATATGTGACTATATTAATCAATTTACACAAGTTCCAAAACCAGATGCTTGTTCTATCTGGTTTTGCAAGAACTTATGAAACATATGGATTTGGTTCCATCTGGCCATACTGGGCTTTATTCAGGTTGTTGATATAAATCTTGATCTCACTGACCGCACCCTGATATCAGTTGAAAAGTTATTCAGGGTTGACAGAAAAACTTTCTCTGTGATATATATGGGATGCACAGAAACCATTGTATGAATGTATTTCTCAAAGCCTTCCTGAAAGGCCTTTTGCTGTCTGGAGAGTTGTGAATTGTAGGGATTATTCAACTTTCTACCAGAAATACTTCAGCTGAAACTTCCTAGGTTTGTATTTGTCTTTTTCAAAGCCTGATCAGTTTAGTAATTCACAACCATTCTCTGATGGAATACTAAATCCAGCCTTCCGTCTCTGTTTCTTCCATATGAAGAATTCTCACTATACAGTATAAATTCTTGTTCGCTTTTTATTAACAGTCTCTAATAATTCACATTCCAGTTCTATTCCTCCATTCCTCTGGCACTTTTTTCATTATTGGTGCCAGTCTTCCTAAAGATTGGTAATGTCTCACACGGGTGTTTCACCAGATGTTTTCCTTGACAAAAGTCTTCCTTTCTGTACCCTAACCACTGATAAAACCAGATGGCTCATAGATCAAATGTTTAAGAAATCCTGTTGGTTATCTACCTATGATTTCTTTTGAATAAAATGCTTCCTCCCCCTCTATTAGCCAGTTATATAATATAGTAGCTTGATAGCTTTTACAGCTCTTATTAATACCACCATTCTCCATTTCAGACTCATGATTTCTCCTTTACCATTGTGTTCAAACCTATCCTGACAACCTCAGAGATGAGATCAAGTACATTTTCTTGATTTAGGGAGAAAACCAACCAACCAAGCAAACAAAAAAATTCCAACCCATTAAATTATAACTTTCTTTTCAGATGTTTAGGTAAAACAAATACTTATATGAAAATACCCCTCCTTCCCCTAAAGCTTCAGCTTTTGTGTAGTCTAACTGTATTCTAAACAACTTCAAGATATATTTAAGTATAATATTCTAAAACATCTACTAGTGGTTGTACCTATCATCCCAGAGTTCAACTGGCATTAATCCACAATCAACTGGCACAATCCACACAGTTGAACTGGCACAATCCACACAAGGTGTATTCTAGTTACCTCACAATCAGGAGCTGATCTCAGAATCACAGGCTAAACTTCATCAATGGGCTTAATACATCACCTAACTAGGAATATGGTGACACTCCTCTTAATGCAGCAGCCAGTAATTTAAAGCACTGTTCTGGTTTAATCCCAGCTGGCAACTAAGTACCATGCAGCTGCTCACTTGTTCCTTCCCCCCCCATCATTTCTCTCAGGATACTTATGGGTGTGAATGTCGATTCTGTTTCTTCCTCTGAGAAATACTGCGGTAGGCAGGGAGGAGGAAGGGGTTATGGCAAACACCTGTCGTTAAGAAACTGACAGCACTTGTTTTGACCTCTCTGTCTTGGTGAAGCTTGTCACCATCTTTAACAAATTAATCAAATATAATTTAAGCAAAAGATAGGCAATGAATTGACCATAATTGTTCATTGGGCACTTCATTTGCTTCTGCGAACCCTGGATTTATGCCCTGTTCTCTTCCTTTCCAGTGTTCACCTAGACCGTCTACATCTGTCCAAAGAATGTATTTTAATACAAGTGTTAAAACATCTTAGAATAATCTATAAAATGCTGCATACTGACCTAGGCCACTGGTGCTATGTTAACAAGTCACGTAACAGTGGAGAATAAAAATTTACGCTCCTCTGATTTCAGAATTTTGGCAAATCAACTGGCAAACATTTCACAGACTGTGAGATACCTTTCATTCTTGTTCAATCATCATTTTTTTTAAGTTAATGATGTGACAATGATATTTGGTTAATGATGTGACAATGATATTTGTCCTTGAAAGTATTAATCTTAAGATAAGAAGTAACATATCAATCAAATAAGTACGGTTAGAAATTTTCTTGAAATTCATACTCAAAATTTTGCACCAGTCTTTTTCCCTCTCCTAGGTCACAATACAAAAAGTAGAACTTATAGTTGAAAATAAGCCACCAAATTTACAAATTAGATTCTGTGATCTAATAGCCTGCATTTACAGGGAACTTAAAACAGGAACCCAGGAGACTCCTAGAGTTTTTCTCTTACATTGACATTTTTTTTTTGATTGCTATGAGTAATTGAGGATTGCTGCCACACCACAGAACAGAAACTACTCTAATGTAATCTCATTGCCTTTGATGTATATTCTTGTATTTCTACATAGTAAAAACACCATGGGTTTTGTGAAGAATGAAATGGTGACGAAAAATACCTTTGTGATAATTACGCATAAAGCTTCCATCTTATAAAGCCAGAAAAAGTTCACTATCAGGCCTCAAAGTACAAGAAAGTGCACAGAACAGCCTATTTAAAAGTATAATTTTCTATCAGTATGCTTTTCCAATTCTTTTGTTTTAGCTAGGCTTGCCGAGCCTTTTTAATGAAAAGATTTTTTTCCATGGATTATTCACTGTGTGAAATCCGTGTCTGCTTTCCAAAGAAAATGATGAACAATGTCAGGCAAAAGTAGTAAGACAATCATATTTTTATATTTTGATTAAGGTACCTCAACAGAATTTCAGTTCAACTACCTCATTTTCTTGTAATTGTGTATGAGCTGAATTCTATAGCCTTTCCCAAGACGTGCTGTGGCCATAAAGCTGACAAGATATGCAGACTCTGCTTATTCACTTAAGAAGATTATGATATTGTCCCATTAGGAACCATATCAGTCTTGGTACTGAGTAAGATATACTGTTCTGCCAGTAGAAAAGGATGGGTGCTCAGCATTGCACCAAAATCCTATTTTCCTGCTGATCTGATGGAACTACAGGTTTCCAGCACAAGCATTGGAAAGCTCTGAAGGATTCGTCATAGTCTTACGATGAAAGGCACATTTTTAAATCCTTACCAAAAAAGAAATTCAGTCATCAGCAGTAACTCACAACAGACCTCTGACTCCTCAATGGGGTCAAAGCTGCAATGATCAGCAGCATTCGTCACAAATTCACCCACAATGGATCTGGGTTTTTTTCACAAAACACTTCATGAAAGACAAATTAAACCAGTATGAGTTGCCATTCTGACTAGTGTCATCTTTTCTATCAGAAAAGGCAACTGATCTCATTCTACAAAAACAATTATCTCAAATTTGTTGCTAAATGATTTCGGGTAAAACCAAGGTGATGAACTATTGAACACTTGGTTCATTAGCTGTCCTCCAGCTTGACATTTCCATCTTTCAAGCAGTATTGCAGAAAATCAGAGATACACAGGGCTGCACTTCCAAAGCTGCAGAGGTAGCCATATTATCTTCAAGAAAAGGAACCATGAAGGCTATTGCTAATGAAATGTGGAAGACTTCAGCAGCCCTTAAGTAGATGAAAATTATTTGAAAGTGATTACTTCATGTGCCCTTTGGACACAGAGTTCCGAAAAGAACTAACATTAATAAGAACATAATAACAGAACTTAATTACAGAATAAGAATATAATATTCTGGAGACAGAATAACAAAAAAGTTCTTGGCCCAAATGACTGTATCATGCTGTGACACTTTTAAAAGTCATCCTTTTAAGTCATCCATATTACACTCTATATCCATCTAAAGGCAGTTACAATGTATAGAAAATGCATGAAAGTAAAAGAGTGCTTATGAACAGAACATCTTTATGGCAAAATTATCATACCAATATCAATACATATACAAAAGAAATAATCACTATTCCTTAAAACATTCTATATGTTATGTAATAGTTATACATAAATAAATTGTTTGCTTTACTTACTTTAGTCTTTAAGCCACCTGATATTAGAATCACCATCTGCAAGGGCTTATTAACTGGAGTCCTAGCTTAGGTACACTCTGTGAAAATTTAAGACAGTTTTCTGTTTTTTTCTTGTCCTTTCAGTTGAATAAGCTAAATATAAAGAAATGTTAATTTTTTTTGTTTTCTATTATTTGTTTCTTTTGAGATTTCTCTCTCTTCTACAGTCACACGTTTTATTAATGGATTTTGAAATTACTGTTTACTTGGCCTATTTAGAAAGCACAAAACCTACTCTAAAATGCCCTAGAATTTACATGTTCTTTAAAACTTTTCCAGTTTTCTTCCAGAAGACAGATACCTAGAGTCTGTCAGTACTTGCTGAAGTGTTAAATGCATCTATTGCTTCTAGTCATCCTGTCTGCCTCAGTTCTTTTGAAGTCCAACTGCCATATGTGACATGACAGGGATGACACAGGTATCATTTTATTGAAAGAAATGTATGATGTCTGTGATTTAATTCCTGGATGAGAAACAGTATTCTTGTGTGTGCTGTTTATACTAATTCATCAAGGGCAACTGTTCTCCACTGGCATTATTAGACCTCAAACTGACTCCCACAGCTTTGTGAGAAAATAAACCACAGCTCCTGAGACTGCTCAGAAAACACATCTAGAGCAAGCCTGCACACTGCTGCACTCTGAAATTTGTGCTGATCCTTGAGCAGGAAAGTGCTCAGTGTTAAAGATCATTTCTGTAACTTGAAGTTTTCATTTAGCTAAGGAAAATGTTAGATAGTTCATTAAGAATAGGAATTTATATGCTTAAATAGTAAATATAAAATATTTTAAATATTCTCAGGATTTAGCAGTCAGCTAACTCAATTTTGCTCTTACCTATTAGCTGGCACATCTCTCTCAGTGGTGAGAGCCTGGGAACAATTCTACCACCTACTCCTGAAATTCTGCTTCCCCAACCAACTCTCCTTTCTTGACCAGTGTAAAACTTTGGTGTACTATTGAGCAAGATAAACCTGCTGCCTTCGGCCCAGGTCTGCTCAGAAAAGACTCTTCTCCAAGCAAACCATCCGTTCTCAGAGATACTCTTCTTCCTTTGTTTTTCATCCCTCCTGGTTTGTTGATCAGTAGAACGAGCAGTCCATATTTATATAAAAAAGGCTTGGTGAAATCTCCTCAGTCTGCAATGAGTACCCAACTTCTACCTTCAGCTTATATGAACCAACCCTCCTACAATTAGCATATTAACATAATATAAGCATACTTATATTCTTTGCAATGGAAAGAGGCTGGTTGATTTCAGGATCTCAGGTATAACAACTGTTTGTTAAGTTTAGGTATTCAAGTTACATTCACAGAATCTCCAAATGTAAATACCCTTGCCATTAAAAGAATAAAGAACTCAGGCATTATGTTTGGCCTAAAACTTTGCTAGGCACTTAATATTTCACTACACTTAACTGCATATATTAACCAGAGATAGTTCCAACCTCAATTTCTCTCTTCCTTCCCTTTGGAGATGGATTGCAAAAATGCTGATTCAATAACCATGACATTCCTCTTACTTGCACTGTGGATGAGGTTTCTCTTTTTTGTAAACAAGTTTGAATTTATCCATCTACTACATATCTTTCAATATACTGCTGTTTCAGACTTCTTTGCCAGAAAGATCATTTTCAGCATAATGAGACCAAGTGACATGCCTGTTATTAGGTTCATATAGTTGAATTCACTGCAACATCTTCAAAGAGTGAACACATGAAACGCTAGCAGCACAAATGACAGATTTGGGACCCGGCATTCTCTTCTCTTCCTCAACTTTTGTGAACATTACAGGTCTTGGACTGAGATTTCAGGAGCTGATTAGATGATTGTTCTTCATATTCTAAATTATTTTTAATATCATCATTGTTGATGAATCTATGATCTAAGCTTCATTTGCAGAATTTTCACAGGATGACAGGTCAGTGATTTCCTCTGGCACTAAAAGGTGGCCATTATCTTTTACAGTTTAGTCATTTTTAAGATTCAGAGTCTACATTCATCTAATTCAAAGAACAGCCATATATCAGTAAGAATCTCTAAACATTTCTGCATCCCTGCTAAGATTCTCTTTATGTATGTGACTTTTCATGCAGTTAAGTTTATTCCTATCCATATAAAAGCCTGATGGTTATATTTCTGCGCAGTAAAACCCAAATAAATACTGAGAGTCATAAAGAGTTCCTTTATTTCTTTAGGCAGTGCACTAAAGCAGTGCAGAAGAAGCTAATAGGCTCTGTAAAGCTATTGCTACTTGCCCTTGTGCAAGCGAGCAGGACAGGATAGAGGGTTACCAAAAAATTACTCTGACAGGCTTTCAGCTGGACGTAACTCTGAAGTAGGAACTGTTGGTGACTAAAGACACTAAAATGGCTTGCAGCATCAATGATTTGTTAAAATACACACTAAAACAAGGGACTTTTGCATGTCCAGTTAAGTGTAATATGGTGAGACAAAGTAAAATAAAAAGGTTTGCAAACAAATCTTCCCTTTGTTCACTGTGTCTTACAAGCAGGTCCTTCCATTGTTGTTTTCTGGGTTAGCAATTTTTAGCAGCTTCCTGGCCTCCAACAAATTCACTATGGTCTGCTCAGGATCCCCATCAAGATTGCCTTTCCTGTGGGGAAGCTCCTGCAAGCCCCCTGCAGATTTTCTACCAGTTACATGATCCCCTCAGGAGCCTTTCACCCTGTACGTGTGTAACAGCATCTCCACTCATGGCATTTATCACTTCCTATTTGTCCTACCTCACATTGCCAAAATCCCTTCTCCCATAACCATGCTGAGCTGTCCCTAGGAAAAAGCAGTTTCCCCCCTTTCTTGCTCGTACCATGATACCAGTACTGTAGCAGCTTCAGCATTGCCAATCGGTAGCCTTCCTGCCTGTTGCTCACTTGTATTATTTTTTCTTTATTTTTTAACAATAGGTGCATGTACACATATAATGAAGTAAGTGACAAATGGTACAACAGGTACCACTTATCCCAGTTATTTCAAGTGACTGGTCTGGCCTGTGTGCAATTAGTATACAGCTGTATGAAAAGCTATCATACTTACTATTTTGAAAACCAACATTTCATTGACTTGCTCATGGGTGGAAGGATGGAACAACCACATGACTACACAAACCCAGCTACAGCAGCAGCCTTGTCTAAAGACTGTCTAAAGAGCAGTCACCTGTTCTTAAGGTTCCAGAGATGCTGCAGGGACACACAGGTTGGAAATCCCCATTTCTGTGAGGCAAAGAGGACAATGCTGTTCAGATGATTTGATCAACACTTCATTGTTGCAAAAGAATTACTTTGGGCAACTTCAGAGTTGGATTCTAGTAGGAACAGAAGCTCCTCTTTGCAAGGATGTAAGATTTTCATTTGACTTGTGCAAACAGAAGTGCTTTGTTTTGCAAGCACCAGGAAATGCTCTGTCATAAAGAGGCAAGGTGCTGCAAGTCACTAGTATCGTCACTTTCAAAGAAGCAGGGTTTCTATTAACTCAGAAACATATGAAGGTACTGGAGGAGATGGGGGGGGCTGTCACTCGAAGATTGCTTGTATCAATATACTGGCAATGCCATGAGAAATTTAAACCAGCTGCAGTTTATGCTTTTCCAAAAAAAGAGAGCAAGAAGATTATGACCAGCGACACCTCTCTTCCCCTAACTGCTTCAGAGCAGTCCAAAACCAAGTAGTCCATTACTGCTGGCTATGCTGAAAGGCAGGTATGGAAGACCACAACATTATAAGAATGTGCCAGGCTGATGTAAAAAGTTAGTTGTATTTATTTTATTACTAAACCAACTGATATCTTGAGCTGAAGGTTATTTTGGTGTATAGTATTTTAAGGAGCCCATTGCTTTTTACAATTGCTTTGAATTTAAATATTTGTTTTATATGAGAACTTTTATCATTTAAAAAAATACCTCTACATGCTTTTTTAAGCACTGTTATATTTTTTCCCCTTAAGCTGCTTGGCGATTCTCTGCTTCTATATGGCTGTGAAGAGTAGTATGTTATTATTTTTGGAAAGGTTGCTTTTTATATTCTTTCTTTATTACCTACCCTAGTCTCTTAATCTTTTTTGATATGTTTGGGTGTTGTTCTCATCTGGAAGTGTATTTTTTTCCCCTGTACAATATGTTCTGTACTTCCAGACCTCCTAGATACTAATTTTATTTAATTATCTCTCCTTAAAATTTCACCCTCTTAAAATTATCCCTCTTTAAAATTTGCTACTATATGTTGCAGACTCTGGGCTTTTCACAAAATACATTAAAGATATTCATCACAGTCTCCTTTTCACACTACAGGTTGGGCAGAGAAAAGATTCAGAGCAGCCCTGCGGAGAAGGTCTTGGGGGTGTTGGTTGATGGGAAAATGAACACGAGCTGGCTTCAGTGTGTGCTCACAGCCCAGAAAGCCAACCGTATCCTGGGCTGCATCAAAAGAAGCATGACCATCAGGTCGAAGGAAGTGATCCTGCCCTTCTACTCTGCTCTTGTGAGACCTCACTTGGAGTATTGTGTGCAGTTCTGGTGTCCTCAACATAAAAAGGACATGGAACTGCTGGAACAAGTCCAGAGGAGGGCCATGAGGATGATCAGGGAACTGGAGCACCTCCCGTATGAAGATAGGCTGAGGAAGTTGGGTCTGTTCAGCCTGGAGAAGAGAAGGCTGCGTGGAGACCTCATAGCAGCCTTCCAGTATCTGAAGGCTGCCTATAAGGATGCCAGAGAGAGACTCTTCATCAGAGACTGTAGCGATGGGCGATGGGTTTAAACTTAAACAGGGGAAGTCCAGGTAAGACATTAGGAAGAAGCTCTTTACTGTGAGGACGGTGAGGCACTGGCACAGGTTGCCCAAAGAAGTGATAAATGCTCCATCCCTGGTTAGTGTCCAAGGCCGGGTTGGACAGAGCCTTGGGTGACATGACCTAGTGTGATGCGCTCCTGCCCATGGCAGGGGGCTTGGAATTAGATGATCTTAAGGTCCTTTTCACCCCTAACCATTCTGTGATTCTACAATCCTACAATTCCCTTTCTCTATCAAAGTCAAATAGCCCATAAAAAAAAAGGCAAAAGAAGACTTAATAATTCATTTATAAATGGAAGGGAATAAAAGATATCTAATAATGTGTTAATAGCATTTATTTTTAATTAAATTTTAATAATGGAAAAAAGCACAGTTTTTATATTACAGATGGAATTGCAAATCTAATTTATATATCAGTTGCCAGATTAACTGAGCAATTTCCAAAAAGAAAAAAAAAGTAAATTTAATATAGAAGGTATATTTCATTTGAGTGAATATTTGTTTATGAGAATCTTAAGAAGACTGATACAGCATGGAAATGAAGCTCTTTGTTTGCAGTCCAGAGATTGTCAATATAGTCATCATCGGTGAAATTCACATAGATGTCCAGGATAAAGACTCCAATACTTTTTAGCTATTTACCTTCTAAATTGCCATGGATCTACAAAGGTGCAGCATGGCATTCTGCTTGAACTGTGGGAATCTCACCCTGTGGGGTCCCACCCTGGGCTCCCAGATATCTATGACAGGAGCCGGTATAAGAGGTTGCAGTATGCTGGCCTATTTCGTTCCTTATACAAATAGTCACCTGGCAAGAGAGAAGCAGTGTTTTTGAGCTACAAGTGCATATACAGTACTATCCCTGGCCCCTGGCCTTCCAATAGTTCATTGCATAAAGATGGATAACACTTTATGTTTTACTGGAACCCATAATTGCGTACGTCCTGAACATGTGTTCCTTGTTTGACAGCTGTGTAAAGTACCTCCAGATGACGATTTTTGTTAGATTTCTGGACTTTTGTTAGATTTCTTTCATTATAACTAAAAGCACCCAGACAGTGATTTTACCATCTTGGGCAGATCAGTAACAGTTTCTTTTCACTTCAGACCCCTTCATGCCACCATTACGAACGTTTTGAGTCACTCAGATGTTTAGGTCCTTTAAGTCCACCTAAAGACACTGATTAAGAGGTCTTGTTCACAGTCCCTATTTCATGAAAATCAAGGTTATTAAAGTTCTCCACCTTCTTGTTATTCACAATTAGAATTATTCCTAATAACTTTTAAAATAGAACATGAACTCAGAATGAACCACAGACTTACCAAATGCCAACAATTCTAGTGCCTATTCCAAAGGTAAAACATCTTATTTTTTTAAGAATTTAAGCTGTAAATATTTCTTATCAACAGCATTTGATTCAGCCAGGAGCTGGAATTATCAGCTCCATTCTGTGTCACAGCTTATAATTCTCTTCTCTTTCTCAGAGCTTATTCTTCAGACATACCAGCTATAACAGACTTTACAAAAGGCTTTATTTTGCCTGGTTTTGCACATAAATACTATGTTTGTATTTACTTCAGAAACAAATGGTGCCACCTGCTCCTCTTAGTACTCTGACATTTGGTGCTAATTAGATGGACTTGCATTATCAACAGCAAAGTAACACAGTGCTGCAGCAGGCACGGTTACCATGGATCCTAATGCACTCAGCATTCCACAGGAAATTTAGCAGAGCACAAGAAACAAATCTGTTCATGTGTGAACTTGCACCAGTTCTGTGACACCATTAAGGTACATCCTCAAAGTCTGCTAAATCCAAGGGTAAATACTATTATTATTTCTAAACTTTTATTCATGCGTTTTACCACTGAGTCACCATGTAGGTGAAACAAAATTGCAAGTCGATTTTAAACACCCTGACATTGCTAATGGAAACAAGTCATGCATTCAAGCTATAAAGGAGAATGAGCCTCAACTGGGGATCAGTTGACACAAAAAAGACTATTGGCATCTGTAAGTGAGAACAGTCAAAACAATTCATACTCTTAGGACTGTCACACTGAACAGCTGCTGTGAAAACTCACACTACTTGTTCTTTTCCAAGCCTACCTGAATGTACCTAATTATTACACTCTAAGACCTAACAAAACACAGGCTAATCCAATAGTTCTTTCTGCAGAGTGATCTGACATAGTTCAATAAACTTCACAGATAAATAAAATGAGGATGATGAGGAGGAATGGATTATGGTGAGAGCAGAAGGTGAAGAAAAGAAGTTAATACCAGGGAAATAAAACCATTCAGTAAGAAGGCAATATAAAAATAAAACTATTTCCTTTCTTCCCTCCTTACATTGAAGAGCATAGAACACTATAATTCTTCCCATATGTTCTAGGATCCAATCACTCCATATTTGAGATAAATTAGCATTTTCTGCTTCAGGCATCAGCCTCAGACATTGTTCGGGGTTTCTCCTTCATTGTCAGAATTATCTGTATTTCTGTCCTGTATACATTTTTGAGCGCCATGGAGCCAGACTTCTATGAGTTTTAAGATTCTTTCAGAGTTGCACCTAACTTCTCACATCTGACATGAAAAATCTAACACCTGAGTTATGACTTGCACATCCTTTGTTCTCTGAGTGGGCTTTTTTAACAAGCCACCAAGGCAAGTTTGAAACATTTATATCATCTTCCCCTTGTAATTAGAATGATTTGCTGTAGTAATGGAGCAACACACTGCAATTAAGGGAAAGTCATCCACTTCCCAAAGCTGAAATCATCATAATACAATGCAAGTAAGCATGTGGTATGATACACAACCTCACCAGGCTCAGGCTCATACCTCCATGTGAGTCCTTTATGTTTCCTCACAATTAAATTCTAATCAAACTATTTAATCTTTAAAAGACGGTATTCATTTGAGAATCTACTCATTAAGCTCTATTTATGTAAGTGACATAGCCCAAGAGAAGTGGAAAAAGAGAGGTCATACAGAATCTGCAGGTGTAAAAGCTTTTTTGGGAGTAGCACAGACCTACTGACAGGAAGTTACAATTAATAAAACACTACATGCAACAGATAGATAAGTAATCGAGCAGGTAGGCAATATGTGATTTGGGGCAAGATAGAAGTTAATATTTCCTCTCCTTTTACTTCTCACATTTTTGGCATGTACAACTGGACAACAGACTTACATTTGCATACCATAGTTCTACTCACAATCAATCACATTAAAAATCTAAATCACACCCTAAAATATTGTAAATCTGACTATATTTGAATTAGCAAACAGCTTCTAATTGTGGGGAAATTTCTGTATTTAAATGATCAATCACTGAAGTGGCAGCGAAACCACAGTGTATAAATATAATGCACGTTTTTGACACAGGAAATCTCAAAGTTTTCACATGGCCTAACAAAAAGTAAAATACCCACTGATCTGACTGGAGAATTTGCTTTGATTAGAGCCCTGAAGACTGTTCAGCTTTCACAGTCACTAGATGCTTCCCCTCTACTAAAGCCTGGGATGAAATCTGTGTCCATGTAGCTGAGTGCATTCTTACCCTGGGTGGCTCGTAAAATGAATGACCAAGTATTTGTCTGTTGTATGGCATGAATGCTGAAAAGGAAAGAAAGAGCTGTTCTAACACCTGGCTAAGAAAAGTATCTATCAATAAAGAGGGGCTTGGTTTTTCTAAATGTCACACAATACAGTAGTCCTCAGAAATAAAGAACATTAAGGAGTGTTCTAAAGAAGAAAAGCTTGTCTTAAAGAGAAGATTTCCACGATTATGAATGTACTTTGGATTGAAAACAAATCACAGATTTCTTGAACAATAACTTGTCATGAAACAGGTCCTCTACATTTTAAATTTAATGATACTGCCAAAGCTTAGTCTTTCAAAAAAGGTGACATGTCCCTGTGATACGTGTGCAGTAACTTGTTAAAGTTTTCATCATATTTTTTCAGTGGGTTATAGGCTACGATAAGAAAAGAGACATAAATGCTCAAAGCTTTTGGAAATAAGTTTAAAATTTAAGAATTTCTATAAGAGCATCAAATTTGCATTCTCCAGAGATCTTCAACCTCTTGTAGTTGTAGACATAGCTGTGTTTCAGGAAATACATGAATGTTAATTGGTGAGTATACCATTCTACTACAATCACATCTTTCATTTCAAGGAAGAGGTGAAGTGCATAACTTAACAGATACTCTCTTCTGAAAAATAACCCCACAGAAAGATAAATCTGTTGTTGAGAGACAACTAGACACCAATGTCAATGTGTTTATTTGTGTGATTCATGATGATCAGCATGTCGCTTATACAATTTATACAATTGTATACAATTTCTACATTGTATATAACCCAATAAAAAATACTGTCATTATTGTTTCTATCAACTATGTGCTAGATAAACATATGTACAGGGACATATGTTCACAGACGTACTGCATACAATAAATTAAACTGCTCTGATAAAAATTATTTTTTCTGGGTCCTAAATACACATTTCTTATAATCTTAAAACTATAGACTTATGGGAAGTCTTTGTTATAGAGTTAGATTTCTCTAGTTAGATACTAGAGAATGTATTTCCATCACAACAAAAATACTTTTTAAAAAACTTACCAACATTTTGCCTTCTAGGGAAAACAACACAGAAAATCAGCACTACGTCAAAAACATAATTGTTACATTTTCGACCTGAACCAGTTTGAAACTTTTGGTTACATGCCTTTGATTTTTATGTCAGATAACACCCTGCAGTATATTAATTGAAGTAGAATAAGGTCTAATTCTCCTTTGCTCTGGATTTTAAAAATGGTCTGTTTTAATTTAAATTCCAAATGTCAAAATTCTTTTTAAAATAGAAGATTGACGTTATTGCAGCTTCACTTCTCCCGAATATTAAATTAAGAATAAAAGGTTTGATCCTTATTGTATTTTTTCCCACTTTCTAAAACCGGTGCCGACTGTATGCCAGCAGTCATTGGAAATGCTACACTTTCTTGAGCAGTTCAAATATATCATTTGAGATTACAAATAAGGGAGACTGGAACTTTATGGATGTCAGAAAACAAGGAACAGGGTTATATCACATCCTTTGATCAGCAAATTAATCACATGCAAAGTTAAAGAACAGACAATATGATCAACGAAAAGTACTAATAATGCAGTTTTTCAAATAACCACCTACTCTTTTGGGAGGTATCATAAAAAGGCAAAGCACAGGCATTTAAAATTACTATTTGCTTGTGGAGCTGGCTATGAAATATTTTTACATGGGTAGAAAATATACTTAAGACATGCTGTGTGTTGCTGTAATCATGCTTAAGTCCTTTCAGCAGTGAAATGCTACTAAGTTCAGTGCAGTCCTGCACAGATGCGTAAGTAGGTCCCATATAGCCTACCTTGCAGGACTCAGCTATTTCTCTAAATACTTCACATCAAATTGTTTGAAGGCATAATTATACCTGAAATGCTTCACCATAATCTCATTATACTCCTGACCCTCAAACAAGAACAAATTTAAACTAGTATTCAAAACTCCATTTAAAAAATTAGGACTTTGTAAAATGAAAAAATAAAAAGTCAAAAAACATATTAATAAAGGAATTAGTGTACTGAGCTATGGCAAAATGTACACAGTTTCACAAAAGAGTTATTAAGTACTTGAGCACCATAAAGCACATGTCAAGGAATGACAAAAAACATCAGAACAGGTGCAGAATTAACACTGTATATTAGAGAACAAAAAAGGCAGTAAGTTAAATTTTAACCATATCAACAAGTGTCATAGAATTAACTCCTTGAATGATGAGAACGAGAAGAGAATGTTTTTGCCCACTCAGCCACAATAGCAGCAAGAGAAATTAAATGTTACAGAAATTTATAGGGATTGAACAAGCAGAAAAATTACCATTTGAGATTTCAGATAGACACATTTCAGGCAGGTAGTATCGGCCAGAAATACTGTAAATAACCAATACAAATAACAAGCAGAGAACGCTGCGTGGAGACCTCATAGCAGCCTTCCAGTACCTGAAGGGGGCCTATAGGGATGCTGGGGAGGGACTCTGTCAGGGACTGTAGTGACAGGACAAGGGGTAATGGGTTAAAACTTAAACAGGGGAAGTTTAGATTGGATATAAGGAGGAAATTCTTTCCTGTTAGGGTGGTGAGACACTGGAATCGGTTGCCCAGGGAGGTTGTGAGTGCTCCATCCCTGGCAGTGTTCAAGGCCAGGTTGGATGAAGCCTTGTGTGGGATGGTTTAGTGAGAGGTGTCCCTGTCCATGGCAGGGGGGTTGGAACTAGATGATCTTGAGGTCCTTTCCAACCCTAACCATTCTATGATTCTATGATTCTATGAACCCAAGAAAAGAAATTATGTTGGGGTTTATCCAGAAGCGTGCACCAGACCCAATTCCAGGTAGGAATACAAACAAGTGCCTTTGTAATCACAACCAAAATATGCTTGGATACACCTTTCTAAAAAAAAAGAAGAAATACGAATAAACCAAGAGAAAAATTAAAACATAAATGTTCTTTTTTTTATTTATTTATTTTTAAGGATGACTATAAAAAGGCTCTAAAAGCAAAAGTCAGCATGATCACAGTGAAGGAGGCTGCAAGAAATTTTATTTCTTTTTTCTTTTCAGAAAAGTGTTTCATGCTAAATGAGAAAAACAAAAAGGATAAACTTTGGAAAATAAAAACACATAAGAGCAGACCAAAAGAGATTTCAAAGAGTAACACACACTGCAGTTCCTTCCCATGTACAATCTTCCCCTCATCAATACTGGAGAATTTTAAAACTTAGTATCACTGAGGATGAATTCTTGGTTGGTTACCCTTTTTACAGGATGTTCAAACTTCTTGTCTCTTTCAAGGTTCTGTGCAACCTGTCTATAAAGCTCCACTTGTTTTCATCCTACTTTTAAGATCTAAACCTCTTGTCTTCTGAAGTGAAAGCAAGGCAGCTTCCCTTCTGATCATTCCTTTAAAGCTTTTCTTATCCTACTCAGCCTTTGATTACTGACCTCTCTGTGATTTCCACACAAGAGCCAACTTATTACTCTCATTTAGGGGGCCGTATCCTGTCAAATCTCATACCTCTCCATGTCAATAATGCAACACTCCGTGCAGCATTGAAGATTTGGTCATTAGACAGCCTTTGTATTTTATCTCTGTGAAACTAAGTTGCAAAATCCTTGGTTGTGTGTTCCAAACCCTTTTTTCTTTATCATCATCATAAATTACAAGAAAGACAATTTCATAGAGGAATTAGTGCAAACAGTTCAGATAAAATGGCAAATTACCTCCATATTAATCTAAAATTCAACCCCAATCTTGCACAGATGTGAAAGTCTAATATTGCAGCTTGCAAAGGCATGGGTCATTCAGAGCCTGTGTAAATGAGCAATGCCTAACAGAGAGGGCTGGGAAAGTCTGACCATGAAGGCTGATACGCAGGCCATAGGTAGTTCTGCTGAAAAACTGCAGAAGCTACAGTACAATATGTAGATTTATTTGCCCTTTTTTCCTGCAGGCTGACAGGTACCAATCTTTACATTCCACACCACCCCACTGCCCACAGTAATTGCAAATATCAAAGACCTTTGACTGCTCACTTTCAGTTCTGTTAGCTGACATGAAGACTTGTACAATCTAATTCAGCAAATTAATTCTCCTTCCTTTCATTATTTTCCCTCTATTTTAAAATACTGCTGCAACTTCAGATTCCACATAAAATACATTGGAAAGGTATCAAAAGTTCATCAGTAGGTTTTTTTCCTATTAAATGTCCACCTTAATTCTGTAGAAACGTTAGAATGGTATATACCCAGTCCAAGTAAAAAATAAAAGCAATATGTTCCAGGAACTAAATCCTTGAATGTATGTGCTTTATCTATCAGTAAAGAATTAGCAATTTATACAGTAAATTTATCCTCCTTTGTTCTGCTTATATTCTGTGTAACTATTTGTAATCTTACATTTATTATTTATTTGGATTTACTAACTGTAAAGTCAATCACTAATTTGTGCTCTGTACATTTAGAATTCTGGAGAGTTTTTATCTAAAATTTGAGGAATGTTATGCAATTTTAAGTAGGATGCAGAAAACACTACTGCCTTTTTGTTTCATAGTCATACTATTCAATTCTGCAAATTGCTTTTCTCCACTCTAGCCTTTTAGAAGATGTGAATGTTTTTATCCAAAAAGTCAAAAAGAAATATCAATTACTCCAGCAATCTGTACACATGGTGTTTGCTATATTTTCAGATTTCATATGCAAATCTATCTTGCAAGAAGGTTCAGTGAATTGCAGAGCTTGTTCTATCACTCTCCAGGCCAACACTTACAATGTTCCTAAAACTGCCATTTTTAAACTGTCAGGCTCTTTTTCAAAATTTAAAAGGAACAAAATGAATTTGTTCCTTGTTTGCTGTAGTTTCAGAACTCACAGACAACTTAAAATGTTACCCTGAAGTCCTGGTGATGGACAAGATTTGTTCATTTCAAGATGAGAGAACAATTGTTGCTTTGTCTGATAGTCTCTGAAGAATTGTTCTTTCCAAGGTATGGCTCAGGAAAACATCTACCAATAGTCAGAACTCAGTACTGACAGCGAAAAAGCACCCTTATTTTCTAAGCCAAGCAATGCTTATCTAACCCTTAAATTCTACTGAACTCCTCCATACAGGTTTATGACATGTGCAAATGCCAGCTCATTTTTCTTGTTTGCTTGAAACAATAGGAAAACTCTGTTAAAGAAAAGTAAACAAATAAACAAAACAAGCAAAACAAAAAAACAAAAAAAAAAAAAAACCAAAACAAATCCCACAACCTGAAAAATACAGTAATTTGCCCAAACAGTATATACTTGCATACCAAGTAGTTTATACATGGAAAACTAGGGAAGAGTTGGGAAGCATGGAAAATCTGAACAACATGGTACAACATGGCCTCAGCACAGCATCAGCCCCATGACTGCAGAGCCTTTGAATGCATTTTGGTCTTATTATTTTGTGGGTTCAGATGGAATGTATGTAGTGCATAGAGCTTCCCTTTCACTTCTTGAATTTTAACTAAGATAGTAACAAATCAATCAAGACCATCCTTGGCTGCCAAAACTTCAGTAAATGCTGAAGATACAATAGAAAAACCCCACAGCATTAATCACCCATTGCTTACTGATGAAGATACCACTAATGGAAGCACACTTTATCCCACAGTATCACTTTAATAAATTGAAAGTAACTTATTTTCCACAGAGTTTGTAGCATGACAGATCACAACACCAGCTGCTTTTGTCTCAGTGACAGATCATGTACATTATGCAGATTCATCAAATATTTTCAAACCTTAATTTGTCTGTCTCTTGGGAATACCTTATCACAAAAGTAAAGGATCTTGGCCAGAATAAAGAAATATTTCATTTTTAAACAAAGTCTAAATAAAAACCTGAAATATAAACCTTTTTCAAAGTGTTCTTTAAAATACTTTGCATAATTCAACAGGGTATTGCATCCTGAAAAATCTAAGGTGTGATCAGTAGACAAATAGTCACATATTCAGATCAAAGGAGTATTTGCTGATAATTTATGTAGAGAAAACTGGCATGTATTACCTTTATGTTTGTATCTGTGAAAGTACCTGTAAGTATGCTAAATTACCTCTAAGCATTTAAGTAACCTAGTCATAATTAATATAAAAAGTACTAGAGTTATAGATAAACTAGAAAAGCAGATTATTTTGTTGAGAAAGTGGTGATCAATGCAACCACGGAATGGGATTCATTTCACTTAACTTGAGCAATCTAAAAGCAGGGGACCTCATCCAAATTAGTCATCTAGGCCTATTTGTAGTCCATAAAGAGAGTTGGGCATCATAGAGTAAATCATATGAGCCTAAGTAGCTTACTATGATATGTGGAGTTGGCCTGCCAGAAGTTAAAGAATTAAGTAAATCCAGACTCATGAGCTCCATCCAAGGGCAATCCTACAAAACTCGAACACTAGTCCGGAACTAGAATTTGGGTCAAAATCATTACGGCCAGATATGCAGATAAACCATTGTCAATTAAAAGTGACAAATGCACTTCTCCTCTGTACACCGATTTTAGCATAAACTACTGGACACTTGTGTTTCTACCTGACCTTTCATAAGAACCCTCCATACAAAAACACCTATCTCAAATACTGGATAAAAATAATATTCTGAAAACATTGAACTATAATTGGTACATTTAATGGATACACTTATCCATTAAAAGCCAAATTCTGAGCTCTTTTTCTACCCTGGTTTATACTACAGCCCATTATGTATGCCTCATTCATTTTGCTGGATCTATTTCTGCAATAAATTTATACTCAGTAGGTCTGTTTACAGGTGACCAATTTGAACTCCCTTCCACAAAGGGTGAGCAATTACTTATAAACCAGGGGCATTTCACAGGTGAATAATTATTCAATGTACTGAAAATGTTCACCATATAAAAGCAGTCAATCCTAAGTATTTTCACTGTTGCTTCATGAAATTGTGAAACCCCTTAGTTTATCTATATTAATTATAATCTAAAATTAATATAATTATTAAAATATAGATTTATTTGGGGTATTGGTAGTATCTAATATCAGAATAAGCTGAGGCTTTTTTTATCTCAAACATAATTAACTGGTAAAAAGATCATAGTAGAAAGATTAAATCATTTCTTTTGGTTTACTATTTTCTTTTACTTTGACAGGCTGGTTTGTAGGAACTTCTGCATCACCAGGTTATGATGTAAGTCACCCTGTGTTCCAGTATATATGTGAGATGATGTTTTTTTGCAGTTACAAAACAGAACAAACAAGCTACTTCTTTTCTCATCTACTGAAAAACTGCATATTAGTATATTTGAAGATATATCTTGGATCACTGCATACTACAGAATTATTAAAAATAGCTTATATATATTAAACTGTGTATTAAAAATATGCTTTCCCCCTCAGAACAGCTAATCAATGGAATAAAGCACTGTTTATTTGTGGTTAGCAGTCTTCTGTAAATAAAGGCCAAGAGCAGTTAAATCCTGCTTGTGATCAGCAACTGAGCACAGAGAGGGCACTACATCCTTGCTCTACTTGCTATACCAGCTAAGTCCCTTGAGTGCAGCTACACTCATGCTTTATTTGGATAAGGAATGTACTTTTGAACAAAACTTACCACCCCACTTTCCTGTGGTACAGCAGCCTTGCTGTGCAAAATCCCAGTGCCTTTCAGAGGAAACCATACGTGAGGAAAAAATTTTTCACAATGAGGGTGTTAAAAACACTGGCACAGGTTGCCCAGAGAGGTGGTGGATGCACCATCCCTGGAGACATTCAAGGCCTGGCTGGATGTGGTTCTGGGCAACCTGACCTAGTTGAAGGTGTCCCTGCTCCCTGCGCAGGGTTGTACTAAATGACCTTTGAAGGTCCCTTCCAACCCAAACTATTCTATGATTCTATGAAAACATAGTATGAATGCCAGGTATACAGCTATGGTTTTCCAGCTCAAAGTACCAAACTATCCTGAAGTAAAATCTCTTGAAACAAGTATAGTGAGGACCTCAGATGCTCATCATCCACTGCCTTGCTCTGCAGAGGTGCACTGTTTGATAGCATAAACATGGTCTCAGGGCACCTGGGCTGACTGGGGAAAAAGGTACCTCACAAAAGTACCTCTTTCTCCACCCAACTGGTGTCCCCCATCACACAACAGAATAGTTATAAAATTTATTATGAACCACTGCTCGCCAATATTGAAAAATATTTTTAACCAAAATAACATGCCTGCTACTGATCTGAGTAATGAAATTTCATCTTCAAAGGTCTCGATCAGGGTAGTTCACAGACAGTGCTAGAGTGGTTGGAGAATGGTCAACAGGTCTGAAGGATGAGTAACCTTCTACGAGATTAGAAAGAGCAGATTAGCTTGTCTGACCACAACCGAGGACATTGAAAACCATGCAGCTGACGGTCCTTTTTGAAGAGTTAGACTATTTTTCATTGTACTACTTGTACTCTAATGAAGCATCTGGTCAGGTAGCATGTATGCAAGCCAAATATGCATATGTATAAAATGCTGAAGATTCAATAACGGTATAGATAATGTACATACAAAATTAAAAAAGCTCTTCCAGTCCTCTCACAGGCATAATTACAAGAACTTTGCTTAGAATTAAAAACAACAAATATTTTTTTGTACCTGAAAAAGAATACCTGGGACTCAGGTTTATACATAACATGTCTTTCACAGAAAGGGTCTGTTTGTGGCAAACTAGGAAAGCAAACTGATGAAACAATGTGTCCAGAGTTCAGCAGTAGCAGTCATTTTTCTCCTTCTTAGTAGCTGGTGCAGTGCTGTGTTTTTGACTTTCAGCCTGGGAACAGCACTGATAACACCGATGTTTTTATTTGCTGCTCAGTAATGTTTACTCTGACCAAGGATTTTCTGAGTCTCATGCTCTGCCAGGGAGGAAGGGAAGCCGGGAGGAAGCAGAGACAGGACACCTGACCCAAACTAGCCAAAGAGGTATTCCATACCACAGCACATCATGCCCACTATATAAACTGGGGGCAGCTACCCAGAAGGGCTAGATCACTGCTCGGGTCGGGCTGGGTTTCGGTTGGTGGGTGGTGAGCAGTTGTATTCTCTTCCTTTGTTATTTCCTTATCATTATTATTATTGGTGGTAGCAGCAGTGATTTGTGTTATACCTTAGGAACTGGAGTGTTCTTATCTCAATTCATGGGAGTTACATTCTTTTGATTCTCCTCACCATCCCTCCGGGAGAGAGGGGAGGAAGGGGCGGGGGGGGGGGGGGTGGGGGTGGGGATGGGGAGTGAGGGAGCAGCTTTGCAGTTCTGGATTGACAGCTGGGCTTAAACCACGACACAACGGCACTATCAACTTTCCCATTCTAATAGCATGTGTCCAGAGTGGTTGGGCCTGTACTGGAAATGACAGAGTAACTTACTACTGTCTCCCAGGAGCAAGGACTGTGTACAGATGAAGTTCTTACATGTGTGACATCTAAGTTACATCTTAAGTAATATTGGTTACAAGTTTTCTGAAGCTACAACTGAGAAGGTTCAGTTCCAGAGTTCACAAAAAGCAACTATTCATTCATTAGGATATGCTATTCTTGCAGAGGTCCTGAGCTGGAATAAGAATTTCTGGATTCCTAAATTGCAAGCAAACACATCCATACGTGTGCACATGCATATGTGTATTAAAAGTATTCCAACTTGGCAGCAAGTGTATAAAATCTGAAATGGCAAGATACTCTAGTTAAATGACTGTGAAGTGGAATACAACTCATAACTCTGTAAAACAGTATAAATCTAAAACTGATACACTTCCTAACAGAATACAAGACTCAAATTCGTATTTCTGAATGAAATTGTAGAGAAAACAAGACCTCCATGGAGTATATCAGCAATTTCTTCTTCAAATTAGAATAAGAATTTTTTTAAAGTAAGGTGTTCTGTAGGTGAATCTAAGCTTTGACACCAGGGTTGAGAAATTATATTCCACTGGATATATTATAAAGAGATCTAGAAATACTAACAATTGGTGAAGCAACAAAGCAGATGACAGCAAGTGAAATGAAGAGATCAAATCAGTGAATGGGGAGCAAATGCTAGGTCCCCTGATTTGACAGCTCTCAGACATACTGAGTAATATCTATGCACCATAACAGCTACTAGAATGAAAAGCTATGAAAATTCAAACTTCTGAATTTCTGTAGTTTCTGGAATACAAGCCAGAAGTGGGTCTCTGTAAGACAACTAAGTGTGAATATTTTGATCAAATATACCTTAAGGTATGGTATGGTACCACTTACCAGTCTATTAGTCACTGGCAGCAGAAAGACAGCAGGGTTCATGCCTGCCAGTTCTCCTCTATGAGGAGAGAACTTGATCTAAACATTCTGACCTGATGTATAGCACAAGAAAGTCCGTATTTCAGTCTTGCTGAACCCTTTGGAAGAACATCACTAAATATTCTCAGACATCAACTTTTTCTTTAGAATTGACTACCCATTTTTTAAAAAACTGGGAATCAGACAAAACCTGCAAAAATGGTGAATTTATGGCCTATGGTATACCACAATACAGGGATAAAAATTCATTTAGCTTATTGGAAGATATTTTAGTGCCACCTGGGACATGATCTATTGTACTAAAACCAAAAGTGAATGCTCTCTGGCTCCATATATTATTTAATGGCACATGATGCCGTTTGATTTAATTCTACATTAGAGTCAGCATGGGACTAGTGCAGTGCAGCTACCTGTAACACACAGTTTTCATAGTTCTGAGGTAATGTCCAAAGCACAGTAAGAAACAGCTCAGACTACGAAAAATACTACTCAGTCTTTTGTATCCAGTTGATGTGATGAGTAGCAAAGATTCAATAGTCAGCTTCACTCCTGTTTATCATGCTGTAGACTACTGTGATTTTTACACAGAATTACTGTACTTACATAAAACAGCAATAAACATTTTATAAATATGAAAAATAAGTCAAAAATCCTTCTGCAATGTATCTATATTTCAAATGGGAATCAACAAAATAGCAAAGAACAACAAAAGAAGAGAAAAAATAAGAATTGACCTTTTAACTCTTATGCCTAAATATATTGATCACAACACACAAATTGCACAAAAAGCAATGCGTGCTTGCAAACATTTCCTCCTGAGCCTTAGTGCCTTTTGGGAACTGTGGTACTACTCACCATGTGTCTCCACTGCACCTATGCTGATTTCTTTTTTTAAATTTTTTTAGGTCTCATCAAGAGTAGAAGACTACGTAGGAGTGATTTTATACTAACAACCATTTCTCAAGCTAAATAGCAATGCACTGTACCTCTGCAATATTCCCTTTCTGCTGGTGAACTTCTCCATTTGTTCTGTAAATTTTTCAAAATGTGGCTGTATATACATATGAGTAAATCTGCTTCTTTCTATTAATATTTTTAGGTTAATTGTATTTTCAAAGAGGTTAAGAAAAACAAACCAAATAATAATGTATCTGTAAAGTTCCTAGGTATGCATGATGTCTGTTTCACAGTACTGTGATTTTTTTCAGTGAAACAAATAGTTCAGTTTGATGGAGAAAATGGAAATTAGACTAATTTACACAGGTCTCTATATGCTTTTGGAAACTCTTCCATCTTTATTTTTAGCAGTGCAGTCAGTCATTATAGCCAGTTAAAAAGCTGATTAGGTTTGCAGAGTAGTTAAAATGCTAACCATAAAAAAACAAGGGAAACTACTCTCATAGGGGTGTGCATGAAGGACCTTTTACTAAGGTTTTTGTTAGGGTTTTATTAAAAAGCCACATTTTGCTTTTCGAAGACTGTAAATATGATGATAAATACATGCTCTGAAGGCATTCTATTGGAAAATCCAGAACAAATCTCAATTAAACTATATTTTCTTCATTCAGATTTGAATATGAGGCTACAGTTTTACACATTAAAACATGAGAGTATAAGCAACTTTACTTCATGTTATATTTTGCTCTGCTTATACAAGAAAACAAATATCTACAAGTGTATGCACAAATATATACATAAAGAGGACTTCAGCATTTTTTGTTAGAATGAAATCTAATATTAATATTCTGTGAGGTTAATGGAAACAAGGCTGAGTACATTTCAATTAATTCTTACCCTTCTCCACTTTTCATCATTAATGCTGCTTTCTATAACTGTTTTGGTCTTCTGAAAGAGTGATGGTGCAGATGGTCAGCCCCACAATTCCATGTAATTTTAAAAGCATACTCTGGGATATCTTTGTTTCATTTTCAAATCTTTGTATTCATACTTTTGTACATTTCTTAAGAAACACAAGGTCTAGAAACCTACTCTAACGTGGTACTGAGAATCAATAACTCAACAACCAAGAACTGGAGTTAAAAACACCACACTAGGAATAAATCTGGTCAGTCCACAACATGAGGGTATGGAAAAATTCTCCAAGATCTAAATTTGAAGTAGAGCAAGAGGCATACCATCTCTGTCATCTCCCACAACCATGGTGCAACCCCTTCCTCTTGAGTAATTTAGATAATCAAAAGCATGATTGCTGTCCTTGTCTTTATGATTATCTTCAGGACACAGGGCTGAGCAGAAAGCTTCTCATCTCTTCACTTCTCATTCCCACAAAGAAATTCCAGTGCTAAAGAAGGGCTGTTGAAGATCCCTGAAACATTCATGTCTCTCTAAAGATATTTTTACTCAATACAGAAAACCTGCACCTTGAATGATCGTGTAAAGTGAGACTTCTTGTAACCTCTACAGACAGTTCAATCCTTCTGGTGTTCCATTCTTTTCCATTTTGTTGTAGTAAAGACAAATGAGTTTTCTCTTAAAATGCCTGTCCCCTTCCTGACTAAAAATATTTGTAGGCAGTCATTGAATTATTGTTTAATGTTTACTGAGTTAATGGCCCGATCTCATATTTTGTTTTTAATTCCAGAAAGGTTGAAACAAAAAAAAATCTCAAATATTTTGCAATGATCTATTCTAATCTTGATGATTTGATCAATGTACACTCAGAAACACATAGAGCCGGTTGCAAATCAATAGGGGCAAACCGATTACTTTTTCAAAGTTTAGGTGAATCATTGCTCTCTGTAAGCTGGCAAAAATCAGAAAGCAAATGATCAAGCAACTCAAAAACCCCCATTATTTTATGTATTTTCAAATCACAAATTCTTCTAGGCAAAAGAAGCAACACCTACCACATATAAACAGTATTTTTAAACAGTTTTTTAAAAAGCAGTTTTCTTTGCATGAACTGTTTCAGCCATTACAACACTAAACTATAATAATCAGTAATGTACGAGAACAGAAGGGGTAGGAAGGCTTATGTCCTTTCATAATTCTTAACTTTGAAGGAGAGGAAATCCCTTTCAGGACTTTCAGTGCTAAAAAGACTGTTGATTTTCACATGGAAAGGAAAATAGAGAAGTATTTTTTTGCATTTTCCAGTATGCTCATAGGGAAAAATAAGTGCTTGAGACTGCATCTTGACTGTAGATAGTAAAGTTTAAAGCTATGAACAGATAACTCGAAATAGAGAGCAGGGCTATTGGTTTTGTTGTTGTTGGGAATTACAAATATCATATGAGAAAAAGATTCAAGTACCTTCTAGCTAAGAAAAACAGGAATGCCTAATAAAATATATCTCAAGCCTGAGAAAACTTTGTCTTTTAGTATCTTTGGAGAGGGAGGTTTTCAGATTATGGCTGTACCTCAAACTGTTGAATTTCTTTCAGTGTATCACGGCTATTGACAAGATATACAAACTGGGCTCATGATCAAAAGATAAAAAGGATCTTATCTGCAGTGCCCAGAAAAAATATGGGAAAATCAGGATAAATAGTATTTTCAAGTTCAGTCTTGAACTAAGTCCTGAACTAGAGATGAGAATAGATTCCCTTTAACAACTGAGCTGAAATTTAGGACTGAGAAAGTACAGAGAAAACCTACTGGAAGGAAAACTGGCAACTGGGGTAGGCCAAGGATCAAAGTCTTCAATATTAAGTTATTAACAATTAAATGTAACAGCTCCTATATCCTTATTATACAGGGGTTCTTTTTTTTTTTTTTTAATTTTATTTATTTACCACTATTATTTTGAGCAGACTTGACCATGAAGGGAGAAATTCATGGGTGGGATATTCTCCTCTTTAATCTTTAGCAGACATATTTGTCTGCTTTGAGAGTGGTAATAAGAATTACTGGCCAGGATTTCATTGCTGCCTCTGTTTTGTGCAGAGGAAGCTATGTCAAATGAACTGGGGTGAGTCAAGATGCCATTTGCAATTCTACAGGTCTAGACTGTGGGGCTGGGGGTAGAGAGTGTGTGTGTCATCTCCCATTCTCCACCCAGCATTTCTCCTTAAACCACTAGAGATTTATTTCAAATTTCTGCCCTCATCTCTTGAATAAACTTACTTAAAAGGAAAACATTTTGGTGACTTTTGTTATCCAACCCTTTATATTTGAGTTAGGTAAGCAAAGGGATCATGATGAATCATCACCTTGTTTCAGGTCTGCTGCTGTCCAAATGCCTTTTCTATTGTACTAACCCACCTTCAAGTGGTTTTAGTCGAGGGTCCTAGCACTTGTAGGTACCCTTGTTTGCAGAAGAATTCATAGGGTTTTTTTTCCTGCAAGTGAAAATGCATGTGCAACCTTCATAAGAGACTGCCCACATCTTAATTCCATCCCTTGTTACAATGTTAGCATTCTGGGTGCAGAAAACATTTATTTTTATTTTCAGGAATAGAGAGCATACCATAGTTTTGTTTTTTAAAATACACAGATATCCATTTTAAATTGCAAATTACTTTGACTCTATCAAGATATGGCGTATACATTTTATACACTACTTTTCACTTGGTAATTCAGTTTGACAGATGTGATGAGACAAGCCATATAACCATCTGTGGTAACATCTAGAGCTTCCCAAACTACAGCACACACACCACTCATTCCACCTGAAAAACTTTTAAAAAGCATCTATTTTCCACTTATAATCCCTTCCGAGACATGGGTAACTACCCAGCCATGACTTGCTGCTATACGAATCAAGGCCAAAGAGTAAAGGATTAGAGAAATAAGCTATCATTTAGCCCAGTGAGTATCGCCTCCTTTTTTTTTTTTTTTTTTTTTTTTGGAGTATGTTGTAAAAGGCAGAAGACAACACATCATTGCTGAAATAAGAGAGTGCATGCATGGCTTTCATACTTCTGTATGAGACGTAACTGTGTGTTGCGAGGCCCAATGCGGTAAGTCTTTGACTGAATGGCACAGTATACATACAATAAATCTGATGATTCAGGAAGTGCAGAACTAATGATGAACTTGGAGACCACACAGTATGTCTGACAAACCCAGAAGTGGGGTGCTGGTGTGAAGCTTTTGTTTGCAGAGATCTTGGAAAGGCACACCCATAACAAAGGCTGCATGTCAGAGTCATCAACTAGCCGGAAATCTTGGAGCAATAAGTGAATAAAACACTCATGTGCCACATGGAAGGTATTATTTAGTGTAAGAAAACACTGTTGGGAAAATTAAGGAACATCAACGACTTATGTGTGTAGTGTAGAAAATTGGGTATTGCTGGTGCCTCTAGTCACAGAAATGGTCTTTGCCAGCAATGCTGGGGGTACTGGCAGTAGCTAAGAAAATGACACTGGGAGCTCTGACCTTAGGAAAAAACTGTCTACACAAAAAGTAACATAAACAGTCTGCTATAGCCACAGAAGACCAAAGATAACACTCTTGTAATAAACTTTGCAAGGGACAGAAAAAAGTCAACATCTCATAGGGGAGATGAAACTCAGAGCTACTGATGCAGCTGCTATATTAGCTTTGCGTCTGGGTATGATGCCTGAGCAAGCAGGCTTGCTTTGAGAACATCAGTGGCAGTTACATAGCTTTTGCTTTAACTTCATAGACACTTTAAGCTTCATAATACAGTATAGAATCCTGTTCTTTTCGTGTGAGGTCAAGTAATAAGAATGTATTGATTTGAATTTTACTCCACTCTCAATCACAGTTTGTAAAATAAATGAGTCCATGACTTGACCTATCATCAAGACCTCGGTAGTTCAAACAGGAATTTAATTTTCTCTGCATAAAATTCAGGGATAACAGTATGAGAATTACTATGATACGCCATTCACTAAAAAAACAATTATATCGACAACTATAGAAGGGGTGAGAGAGGAGGCCATTGTAAACATGAGTGGAATTGAACCATAGTCACAGGTCTTTAACAAAATCTGTACCATCATTTGTGCAATCTGTGTGTATTAACTAACTACTAACTTTATCAAACATTTTCCATGATTTTTTTCTTCAGGTTTGAAAAAAGTTGTCACACTTTTCTTCAACACAGTAATATACATTTGGGAATTGAAGGGATCCACAAGAGTGCAAAGAAAGCAATTCCTTTCCTGCACTTTTGTAAATTCATGGATAATGTATTTTCACAGTTACCTGTGCATTTCTTGATATTGCTATTTCTTTTTCCATGTGATCCTAACTTGCATCCAAAGTTCTCCTCCCAAAATTCTGCAAACCAGACATTTCTTCGATTGTTAGCAAGTGTTCGGCTCCGAAAATATCTATCGAATCCTACATTTAAGAGAAGTGAAGGAAGCATTAAAATATGATACAGCATTAAAATAGTCATATAAAGACAATAACAAATGTTGCATAAATATCAGCACAAGAAAAAGCTTTAGGCACAAACTACTATAATAATATTTTTATAAGCATAGTAGTATCTAAGGATTAGAAAAATTGTGTATTTTTCATTATCCCATATTTGCTGTAGAACAAGATTTTTTTCAAGTACCTACAGCACTTAAAGAGTCTCTAAAGCTCCAGGAGAATTTTATCACTAAAAAAAAAAAAAAAAAACAATGCAGATAGTTGGGGAAATGGCTTAATTTTTAATACACAGATGACAGAAATAAAGAATTGGATACCTACAAGAAATTAGACAGACTATAATCACTACTTAGTCAAAGACTGTGATCCAAATAAATTTAATTTCAAAGTCACCTAAAATCACTGTGTAACTCTCCATTGAACCAGAAAGCTTCCAGAAAACCTAAAATTCTGTTTCTATTTATGTATTTAATGACCCCAGTTGAGAAAATAAAGATTCCTGCTTAAACCTGATCAGATTTTGCACCAGCCTTACCCCTACAACCCAGCACCCATAATGAACTAATGACTAACACATATCAACTGGATTAAGCTCTTTATAAACATGTCCATGTGGCTAAATTCTCCAACTAGCATCAATAGTGCCTAGTTTTTCTAATCATTTACCAGTTTAGAGCACTTACCCAGACAGTAAGAGATGGTACTGCATGCAGTACCCTCCTGGGAATAAGGTGTTTCAAACCAACAACCTCCACTTTATCCACTAAATCAGAAACTTTGTTGATATAGTGGCTTCTTAAAGTAAATTTAGGAGAAGAAAGCAGAGTCTAGACTGATCTCCTCCTGGAAGAATGAGCTGACTTATATCATCCACCAAATATTCTCCGTTTTTCTCCTGAAGAACCACTAGACTATGGATAAGAAGCTCTTCACCACACATGCTCTCATTATTGGACAATTGTAAGATTAGATAATTGCAGATTCATCATCTCCTCATCTCAACAGTGATATTAAATGAATATTGGATCAGGCCAACTCAAGTTACTTACTTAGAAAGTTTTCCCTGATTTCCCTGTAATCAAGGACTACATGATTTTAATTTTTTTATTTATTTTTTAAGAGAGCAAGTGTGCTTGAACACTCTCAGAAAATGAGGGGTTTGTGCCATGTGCATTCCTACCATCTATTGAGGTTCTTTTGGGCAGAATGGTTACTGCTCCTTCCGCAATCTCCTCCTGCTGCTGAACCGGTGAAATTTTTGACCCCCAACTATCTGAGCCAATCCAGAGGAAATGTCCAGACTGATTAGCTTTTTTGGCTGCTTCCAGTATACGCCTGCAAAGACACAACAAATGTTTAATTAGACAAACTGCATTTACAAAAAATTTGAGAATCTGCAGCATTAACTCTGGCAATGTATAAGTAAGCTTATACTAACCAATTAGTCAACAGTTTTCACAGTCTAAAGCATATTCAAAAACAGCTGTAGTGAACTTAAGATACAGTACTGTACAAATTAATTTGTTTAACCTTTAGCCATATTTTTCTAGCATTCTTACTGTGTTCTTCCTTTTCAGTCACCAAATAGTAATCTATTGGAGCTGCACTCTTAGGAACTAGGAACAGGTTAAATCTCCACAGAATGAAGGATCAGAATATAGTTTCTACTCAGTTTCTTAGCACCAGATTTACAAGAATTTTAACATCTAATTGAATCTGAAACTCCTGCATTACTCTATTCTGCACCATCCAATTGAGCATCTCTGCGAAGACAAACATCTTCAACACATAAAATAAGGAAACAGGCACCTAATATCATCTTCATTGGCAAACATGATGACCGCTCGAGCATTTGGAGTTTCCAACAAGCGCTTGATGATCTTTTCAAATTCTCCTGGTCTTGGTTCCCGAGGGATTTTGAGTGACTGAGCAATACAAACACCTCCTAAAAAAAATTAAAAGGAGGAAAAAGAATTTTAACTTGCTAAATAGCCACACTTTAGATAATCCATAACCAGACAGGTAAAGAAGTTGTTAATCTGAGATATAGCGGCATAGCCAAAAGTTATATTATCTGTGGTTTTTTTTAAATGACACTGTATGAACTTACACAGTCAATGCTTCATTAAAGAGTACAACTCAGTTAGCTGTTACTTATATAAAATCCTAAACATTCTGAGACAGATCAGCTGCGCTGAGCTTCACTGACCTACCTCAACTTATAAGAGCTAAGAACCCAGCCTTGCCACATGATTGCAGTTAGCCATGGAGACACAATTTGAAGGTTATCTTACATTCAGAATGTGGCTCTTCAGTACTGGGAACTATCATACACCTCTGTTTTTTCAACAGAGAGTAAAAGGTTAGCAATAAATGCTGTGGTTACAGAATCAAACAGAGTATGTAAAATGTTCTCTTATACATACAGATAATTTCTAATTGTTATTATGACATCCCTAATTAAGCTGTCTTAATTTAGAAAGGGAGTGGTTAGTAGGTCAAGAGAGGTTCTCCTCCCCCTCTACTCAGCCTTGGTGAGGCCGCATCTGGAATATTGCGTCCAGTTCTGGGCCCCTCTGTTCAAGAAGGACAGGGAATTGCTGGAAGGAGTCCAGCGCAGAGCCACAAAGATGATTAAGGGAGTGGAACATCTCCCTTATGAGGAGAGGCTGAGGGAGCTGGGTCTCTTTAGCTTGGAGAAGAGGAGACCCAGGGGTGACCTCATCAATGTTTACAAATATGTAAAGGGTAGGTGTCAGGATGATGGAGCTAGGCTTTTTTCAGTGATATCCAGTGATAGGACAAGGGGCAATGGGTGTAAACTGGAACATAGGAAGTTCCACGTTAACATCAGGAAGAACTTCTTTACTGTAAGAGTGACAGAGCACTGGAACAGGTTGCCCAGGGGGGTTGTGGAGTCTCCTACACTGGAGATATTCAAGGCCCGCCTGGACAAGTTCCTGTGTGATGTACTGTAGGTTACCCTGCTCTTGCAGGGGGGTTGGACTAGATGATCTTTTTAGGTCCCTTCCAACCCTTGGGATTCTGTGATTCTGTGATTCTGTGATTTTTAAGAGGTTTGTAGTTGTCATTGCATATTCTAAATTACTGAACAGCAAATGAACACAAACTCAGAAATTATATCTCTTCCTGACAGAAGGAAGAAAGTGCTAATTGAAATCTCTACATTTTACTTGTCCTTGAAAAAGGGACAGATTTCTACTTGGTGATTTTTAATGGCTTTTATATACTGGTGCAGGTGAATCTCTCTCTGCTTCCTGGTTACAACAGTTATCTATGTTCAAGCATACGAAGAAAGAAATTCCTTCAGCCTGTTTCATGAAGCACTGAGTTCAGATTGGAACCAACTTCCTATACCATACATTATCTTTTTATGATTGTTTCTAATTTGTTTATTTTAATTCTTTTTTCTTTAAGAACTGTTGTCTGATTTGCATTGGTACATCTAACTTCCACCAATATTTGCTCTTGCTTGTTGTTATTCCCAAAAATAAGACCCTCTTGCAGAGAATCTAATCATTAATAAAATGAGAAAAACAAAGAAAATGAGAAAATGTTTGCTTTCAACAAAAAGCAACATGTTACTAGGCAGAAGGAAAGCAAATGATACTTTTGCATCTCTGCATCTAATACTTCTATATTGAAGATTACCTTCACTGCGAGTAAGATTAAGAATGCATTTTAAAAGAGCTGCTGTATTTTTAATGAATGCTGGTATTTATTTTCTGATATACAAGATCTGGGGCATATACATGTCTATACATTAAAGATAATTAGACAACTAAACACAGTTAGATGGCTATGTTGTATATGGGGAGGCTTTCCAACTTTCTCAACAGTTTTGTTCTCCCTATTAAAATGTCAACCTTCTGTTTTTCCAAAGTACTTCACAAATTAGGTTGATACATTTAATGCCTTCTTTGCTTCAGTCTTTAATAGTAAGATCAGATTTCTCCAGGTTCCCAGCCCCCTGAGGTGGAAGACAAGGATGGGGAGTAGAATGAAGTCTCATAATCCAAGAGGCTCAGAGACCTGCTACAACGCTTGGACACACATAGATCTATAGGGCTGGATGGGATCCACACGAAGGGACTGAGGGAGCTGATGGAAGTGCTCACCAAGCCACTTTACATCATTTATCAGCTGTCCTGGTTAACTGGGCAGGTCCCAGTTGACTAGAGGTTAGTGAATGTGACGCCCATATACGAGAAGGTCTGGAAGGAGTATCTAGAGAACCTGGAAGGAGTATCTAGAGAACCACAGGCCTCTCAGCCTGACTTCAGTGTCTGGGAAGGTTGTGGAGCAGATTGTCTTGAGTGCTATCATGTGGCACATACAGAACAAGCTAGCGATGGGGCCCAGTCAGCATGAGTTTATGAAAGGAAGGTCCTGCTTGACTAACCTGATATCCTTCTATGACAAGGGGACCCACTTATTGAATGAGAAAAAGGCTGTGAATGTTGTCTACCCAGACTTTAGGAAAGCCATTTCCCATGGCATTCTCCTGGAGAAACTGCCTGCTCTTAGCTTGGAGAGGTGTATCCTTCGCTGGATAAAATACTGGCTGGATGCCCAGGCCCAAAGAGTGGCAGTGAATGGCATTCATATCTTTATCAATGATCTGGGTGAGGAGTTAAGTGCATTCTTAGGAAGTCTATAGATGATGCCAAGTTGGGCAGGAGAGCTGACCTGCTGGAGGGGAAGAAGGCTCTGCAGAGGGATCTGGACAGGCTGGATCAACAGGCCAAGGCCAAACAAAATAAAGGTGTTCATGAAGCCTTTTTTGTTTATTTTACTCAAAGAATAAGTAGGAATTGTTCAAAGCTGCCCTACACTTCTCAGTGTCTAAGAGGCATTTGGACAATGCCTTTAATGACATGCTTTAACTTTTGGTCAGCCCTGAACTGGTCAGGCAGTTGGACTAGATGATCACTGTAGGTTCCTTCCAACTGAAATAGTTCTATTCTATTCTATTTTCTTCTATTCTATGTAATATTTAGAAAATGCTGGGGATTAATTATCAAATTTTGTTCTGCTTTCACAGAATTTCATTGACCTCAATAGCTGTTTGCACAGGCAGACACTAAGTTGGATTCAAGTTTATACATGGCATAAGTGAAGCATGGAATTAGCAACTGCCAGTATAAAAATAACTACTTTCAAATTCAATCAGCCAGCTTTAGTCACAGGTAAACATATCCCTTTTTTCAGCTATACACCAATTTCTTGGGATGTTACATTATTATTTTATTAGATTGAGAGATGCATACGACAGTATAGATTTATCCTGAGTTCTTGTCTGCTTTACATGAAAGAAATTATATTTGCAAATCAGAATATCTTCTATTTCTAGCAAAAATTGTTTTTACATTTTTCTTTATGATCTATAAATAGTATAAAGCTATAACATAAATAAATTACTCTTATCTGCTTTAAGGTTGAATATATTGCCTTTTTCTGTCAACACATTTGATCACATTTTTATGCACAAGCTGGCTCCCCATGATGGACAGCTAATTTGACAACAACAACAGATGAGACTCTATAGAACGTGACCCTCATATTCACCAGGTATCTTTGACAATCCAGTAATGAAAAGATGGACACTGTATTATGAAAAGCTTTAGCCAATTTTCTGAATTGCTATTAAGCTATTGTGATAGATACTCAGAAAGTCCTTTACTGCAACCTCTTTCTCAAGTAACAGTGATGAAATGAAAGATAAATATTTAGCAGATAGCCTGTACATTTAACAATCAGCAATTCACTGTTCAAAAAATAGAAATTGATACCAACACCAAGCTCTCAACTGTCCCCAGAGTAATTCAGACACAGAAAATAACACAGATCCTAAAAAAAATTACATAAAGGAATTTGTTACCTCATTAATTTTGAGAATGCATTTTTTAACCATTCCTACTCATGCAATGGCCCTTAGGAAAAAAAACATTATTTCCATATAATACTCAAATGCAAATATTACAAAATGCACATATAAAAATACACTATATAGAGCCATCTACAATGTGTGTGGAATGGATATTAAGCAATGAAAAACTGCACTATCCAAAAAGCTGTTTTCATTCAAAATGGTGCAGAAGAAACACCATTTCATCATTGCACTAGCAAGTTCAATCGTGACTGTACTGTGCATCTTAGCATCTCTGCATTGAAGAAAGTGTTAAGTACTATCAGGAACAAAATAAAATGCACTTCAGCCTTGTTGCTGTATTTATAATGAATCGTGTAAGCTATCTGCAACACACTAAACACTTTGTGTATACCCTTGTCTATATATTACATATGCAGCTGTTGCTCAAACAAATAACAGAGTATCAATTTTCAGCTAATGATGAAATGCTAGATCCACAGAGGTACTTTTACAACATTATGGTGTCTAACCTCTCAGCACCCTGCTGCCTTTGAAATCTACAGCCTGGGCTAAATGCCCAGATACAGGGAGAGATGAGTGTCTAGGAAAAGGATTCATAGGAGCCAGCAACTGAATAAGGAATAATTATTCTTCTAAAATAGCTATCAGAGGTACTAAAAAAGAACAGGTTTTAAGGCCAGTAGTTAGGATAATCTTATGAAGCGCTCAAAAAGAGACTTTCCCCAAATCAGAACAGATGCCTTATACACTATACCAGTGGATTTACCATTTACTGCAGAGGTGCCAAAGGGCAGATGATTCAGATACCTAATGCCCCTGCAGGATATATGGCTATGAATCATAAGAATAAACTGTGTCTACATATTTTGTTCTGTCAGCATTTCTGACTGACTTGGCATGATGACTGCTTGTCTCTGTTGCTGGTTTCTAAAATGTTTGTTATTCTTCATTGTTGGGGGATGTACATATGTCCTGGGTTTACCAGGAGCCGTTTTGCTCCTTCTTAGTAACTGGTGCAAGCTCTGTGTTTTGACTTCCAGCCTGGGCAGAGAGCTGATAACACCGATTGTTTTTAATTGTTGCTAAGTAATGTTTATTCTGGCCAAGGACTTTGTGAGTCTCATGCTCTGCTGGGGACGAGGGAGGCCGGGAGGAAGCAGAGACAGGACACCTGACCCAAACTAGCCAAAGAGGTATTCCATACCACAGCACGCCATGCCCAGGGAGGTAACTGGGAGTTACCTGGAAGGGCACACTCTCTCTTCGGGGGGAGTCGAACTCGTTCGGCGGTGGTATCATATTCTCTTGTTATTTTCTCTTATCAATATTATCATTGGCGGTAGCAGCAGTGATTTGTGTTATACCTTAGTTACTGGGCTGTTCTTATCTCAACCCGTGGGAGTTACATTCTCCTGATTCTCCTCCCCATCCCTCCGGGAGTGGGGAGGATTGGGGGGGGGGGGGGGTGAGTGGACGACCTGTGTGGATTGGTTTAAACCACGACAACATAAAAAAAAAAAAAATCATTGGTCTAAATTTCCCTTGGCTAAAATTACGACTAATTTAACATTTGTATGAGGAAATGAGAGCTAACTATCTTCTTACCGAAAAGGAAATGTTGTGTTCAAACCTGGTCAATTAAAAGGATTTATGAACAGCCCTCAGAAACGATGTTAGTGAGACCAAGAATGGAGTTAGACAGACAGACTCATTTCAGCCAGTTCAACTAGGAATAAATATCCGTAATTGTACCCACTCCTATTTTACCCATTCCCCAATTCATATATGACATAGAAGATGAAATAAAGGGCTTGTATCTGTCACAAATTTTTAATACATTAAGATGGAACTGATGGAAAGTAGGTCTTCAAGTACTCTGGGGAAAAGGAAAAAACATCTTAGCACCACACTGTGCTACATCTCTTTTGTCTGTTCTCAGACCTGTAAAACTGAGATTGTACTTAGTCATCCCAGAGCTATATCTGTGGAATAAAACAGTTAATATGAGCTTCACTGTGTACAGTACATCATTACAGGCATGAACAGTAATGATAAGTACCCATTTATCTTGTGTCTAACAGTTCTCAAGTTTGATATCCAGCACCTGGGGCCAGGAGACAATGAAATGAAGGAGAGCAGAGGTGGCACCTGGAAATCAGGCTCACAGAAGGAGCTGCCCCACTCACAATCAGCCACTCTGCATCATGGTTAGCAGCTGGGAACTCATGCGCTTTTAAAAGAGGGACATAACCAGACCTGATCTACAATACTATGGGTTTGAGTTGTTCTTTCCATTGTGATAAAAATCACATCTTAAACAAATTGTTCCATGCTAAGGCTTGGCTTGCTTACAGTTGCTCTGTATAACACAGCTTGTGGGGAAAAGGTGGTCACCAAAGAAAAAACTGGTAGATTTTGAAGATATTGTCAGTATGCTGGATCAGCAAGCTTTTTCCTTTCTTTTTTTGCTCTTACAACAATGATTCTGCAATGAAAAAAAAAAAAAATAAAACAAAAGGGAAATGTAGTACCTACATCATTTTGGTAGCTAAACATATGATAATTTTCTAATAAATATTCATTTTAGCTCTCATGGGTTCTGAATTCACAAGACGGCCTGCTAATTGTAAATCATTAAATACTCAAGTATATGGAGGTGCATCCCAGAAGTGATGCTGAATGCATCCCAGAAGTGATGCTGAATGTGTATTTGGAAAACAGTAAGCAGACTTGGTAGGAAACTTGCACTAAGAAATAAACTTCCTGAAGCAAAGATTTGAAGTTGAAGTCAAATGTAAATACCAGCTAGGATCCAGCGCTACATTATGGACCAACTAAGTAGGATACACAAGAAAGGACACTTTGTCAGTTCTAGTGTGTTCAGTGTTGGGACCACAACCATATTACTCAGAACCAGTTTATCCTGAACTATTTTATCTCTCCATGTATATAACTAGTCTTACCGTTGTGAAAAGGGAATGATCAAGTTATGCAGTTGCTTTAAACTATCAATTTCTCAGCATAGAGAGGCATACCCCACCTGACTCAGTATATATCAATTGCAAGTCAATTATTTCATGGCAGCTTCGTCACAAATCACATTGTTCCTGAAAAAGATCAAGACAAATAGCCAGAGCACACCTGGGACCCAGTCCTACCTGGCAGCACTTTCTCAGATGCCTTCAAGTATGCTTTTTTTTTTTTAAGATGAATTATATGACTGGTCACCAGGCCAAAAAAATTTTAATGCAGGCCTTGGGAATGTTTCCAAAATATATTACCAAAACATTTGAAGGCAGAGAAGTTCTTATTCCAAGTAGAGGAACAGATGTCAGAGACTCTAAGAAGCTCTTCTGTGAGGTGCACAGGAGAGTGTCTGCTGCTGTCGCAAGCAGACAAGGCCTCTGCCTGACAAGAGACTGCACACTTCTGACAGTATCACATGATGCAAGGTAACATGAGGAAAACCAGACAATTGCATTTCTCCTCCTTTTCCATTCCTTCTTTCCCCTGGTTATAATGAAAGTTCAGAAAATCTAGACCTGTTTATATTGAAAGTCTGTTCCAATTGCCAGAATCCTAGCTCAGCACAAAGACTGCTGGAGATACCAACAAGATGCTCCACACTGAATTTCTGTTTACGAAAACAGGAATAGCATTGTGACTTTCTGAATACATCAAGACACTCTTTTTAAGCAGATAATTCATTATTTGATAAATTTGGATGCTAAGAATTTTGAATATTGAAGAAAAATAAGGTAAGTGACTGTTCTGCATGGGATTTTCACTGGTGCTGAATACCAGGAATTCTTAGGAATTAGTTTAAAACGTGGTCAGGTTGCTGCCATTCTCTTGTGTATTCTTAGATGCCTTTAGCAATAATTCTCTAGAGTACGAGTCAACAGAGAGTCAAGAGAACTCAAATTTCTCAAGCAATAATTGCTCAAAATGTAAATATCTCCTTAATGCCAAAGGACAGTAGCTGGAACGCCTGAATGCAGCCACGCATTCTATACAGAGCTACCTTCATTTAACTACCCCAAGAAACCAATGGTCACCGATGTGGCTGTATGGAAAGCTTAGCTTTACAAATAAGCACTTGAGTCTTCTGCAGTCTCTGTGCTCCCACTGAACTCCTTGACATGGTATCTTCACTGCTATTCATGTCCAAATCTAGTTAAATAAAATCCCATTCCAATACACCTCCTTTGGTACAGTCACAAATTAACTGCAGTATGGAAATATCCAAAAGTCTTGTGGCTTCTCATTTGCTCAGAAACTCACAAAATACTTCAGCAAACAATTCATGTACTCACTCTCACAAAGACAGTTAATTCTTCGGCCAATAGTGGAAACATTTTTGATGCAAGATATTAAAAAAAATAATTTTAATAAATTAAATTACAATTCATTCTGAATGGACAAAAGTGGCACTTAGTACCCACTACACTAAAGCATAATGGAGAATGAGAGATTTTGTTGCAATCTTTCAACAGACAAAAACATTTCATATTTTGAGCCCATACTTTGCTGTTGTTTTTCCTTTATTTAAGTAAAATTACGTTTTACCAAAATTCTTTAATATTTTTTACTAAGTTGGCTTTTTGCACAAGCAGGTTGGGGATACTTTTTCACTAACATGTCAGCTACAGTCATGGGCATTTATACTCAAAACTAAGAGCTTTTAAGAGATCAAAGTCTCTATTTTAGTGTTTTAGAAAAGGCCTTTGAGCAATGTTTTTTGTGGGATATTCCTTTTATTCTTTCTTTTGAAAAAAAGTAAAAACAGAAGACCATGAAAGAACACGAAACATTCTGATAAATGCAATTCACACGTTCCTTTGAAACCTGTTTTTTTACATTCCTATATGGATTCATAGGCACACAGCCATGCATATTTCACAAACACATACACTCATACAGATACTTCGATCATAGACAAAGCAGATGTTAATTCTAAAATAGAATAGGAAGAAAGAAAAAAAAATAACCAACCCAGCTCTAGCTCCATATGAGACGACTGGCTATGGGCTTCAGTTATCAGAGTCTGTCTCTAAGGTAACATGCTTCAAGGGAGACCTGTTATTTTTTATTTCCATTCTGAACGATAAAAGAAACCTTTTCTTTTTCTTTTTTCCTTTCCCTTTTCCCTTTCCCTTCCCCTTTTCCTCTTCCTTTTCCTTTCCTTTCCTTTCCTTACCCTTTCTTTTCCTTTCCTTTGAGGGGGGATGTAGTGGTGTTTGGGAAGAAGAGCGGAGAAACAGTTTCAAATGTACTACTACAGGTTCCATTAACACCAGCATTTGATGGAAATAATTGCAAGGGATATTCTCACCACTACCAAACCTGCAGATTTTATTTTTTTCCCCAGGTTTGAACAAAAAAAACCCACAAACAACGCATTTTCATCCTTTGACTCTTTAGTGGTATTTGTATAAATGAAAGACAACTTTCAGAGTCTTGAACATGAGAGGCTAAATGAAAAAATCAGCTGTAGTAAAAGTTTATGAGTAGGTAAAAATCTCTTATATAAAAAAAGCCTGAAAAGATTGAATTCTGGAAGATTGTGAGAAAGGAATTTTCCTCTTCACAGTGAATCACAGTCTAACTAGTTCATAAAGGACATGGGATCCCCAGTCAAACTTCAAAACAATATATGACCAAAGGAATGTAATTGAAATTGGTCTCCACTTACATTTACTGGTCAGCTGTTGCAATGCTTTCACAGCTATGTCTTTTTTTATCACCACAGTGGGTATGAATATCTCCCTCCAGAGAAACATGGTTCTTTGTACTTTCAGATTTAGAACTTGCGGAGGCATAATATGAAAAAGAAATATGTTTTCTGGCTACATGCCAAGTACATCCTTAATGAGGATGTACTCTTTTTTGTTTGTTTATTTTCTAATGATCAGGAAAGCTTAGGCTATGAAAAGAAATTTCACAAATGCCTAAATTCTAGAATTTTTTTTTTGTAGTAACATCTGATTTATAATGAAGTAATAGTGTGAAATCAAACCCTGGCCTATGGTTACCTAAAGTATTTTTCTCTGAAAGTAAATTATTTTAATATGGCCTTTGTCCTTTCCTTTGTTTCTCTATAATTCTCCATACTAATGGGCCTGAGTAGCAGTAAACATCTGGATTTGATGTTTTATGGAGTTTAGGTGCAAATGGCTGCTTCAAAAATTCTAGACATGGGTCAGGCATAAAAATCACCAGTTCACCTCCAGTATAGCAGTCCCATTTCACAATCCCCAGGAGGTGTATTCAGCGTCATTAAGATGACACTGGAGTTTACAGCATTCCTTATAACTATGTTTAGGCAGGAAAAGAAACCCCACCAAAAGAAGGGCTGGATTTTGTAAAAACATTATTTTTCTTCTAAATAAACATAGCTGCTTTTCTTTTAGGCTAATTTGGTCCCTGTGGGGATCTTTGGTTTAACATTTTTTCACTCCACTCCCCACCCTGTTTATTTTAAATATTTTATCAGTGAGATAAAAGACTTTTTTTTTTCAGTCAAGCTGTTCTGGATTACCAGATTTTAATGGTAGGATGCTGTCTTATTTTTCCTTTGCATGCTTACTGCTATCACAGTGTTCAGAGATTGCCTTCAGTCACCTCCTTTGCACTTAAATGCTGTACACAGACTTTTAATGTGCCTTCTAAGAAAAACAGCAGCAGTAGTTCATGTTCTCATTTTGAAACTTTTTGGTCTGCTTTTATAAGGGAGTTCATTCTTCTTTGTGGTCATAAAATAGCCACAAATCTCTTGTATTCACTAAAATTAAAAAAAAAATAAAAAATCCTTCTTCTTCTTGCTATCTTCCAGAATACTGGCGGAAAAATCAATTATTTCCATCTTTCTCTATGTATTCATTTAGCCAAACAGTCTAATAGCAGGGAATTATTCTTAAAATTAGGCATGTTATTTAGCTTAGGTTCTCTCTAGTTGTCAAATATTAATTTTCTCAAAATTTGAAATATCAAAAATAGTTTGCATGTAAAGGCTTGCTTAACTTTATCGAAGATTAGTCTGCATTTGGTTACTGATGTTTGAGCTTGAATGTAAAATTTAAAATAAAGTTTCAAATTTGAAGTAAAACAGAATAATTGACATCTAATTTTTGTCTGAAACTGGAAAAATAGAACCTTGTTTTCTCTACATGAAATTATAATCACAAATGTATAATGAAAATCAAGAAGGGATCTCTTCTGACAGGGAATACTGTAGGCAAATCTAATCCCCAGAAAGCAGTGTAGTAAGTCAAAGAATGTTACCCTGTAATGTCTGAAATCAGCTCATTTCCATCTGAGCTAAAGTGTATATAACTAAAAAAATAAGACATTTCAAAGTTTGAAGGGTATGCCACAGCCCTGTAGAAGTTTCTCCAATATTTTATAATCTTCATTACTGAAAAAAAAGAAAAAAAAATGTTCCTTTAATCATCTTATTATTTCTAACTGCAGTTTACAACAACATGGTCTGTTTACACCTTTTTCATCCAAAACTGAGCTCTATCTATCTCCCTCAGTCTTCCAAACACAACTTCTATATTATTAAGTTATGTGATTAAATTATAAGTTAAATAGCCTTTTCTACTATAAAGGCTAAGTTTATTTGATTAGGTATCTAGACTGCAGTTACATTTGCTAAATTCATATACCTATTTTTATATTAGTACCTAACTATATTTGTCTAAAGTACTCTGAGAGCTGGACACTTACTTGTGTAAGAACACCATTAGGATCTAATAATACCCATGAACTTTATCTGTTTACTTCTTATCATTGAAGATTATAAAATATTAAGAGAATAAAGTTGTCTTGCATATTGCTTCAAGTCTCTCTGTGTCTTTTCACTAGTTTGAAGATACAGTGAGATTAAGAATCAGTAATACTTGTTTTATAATACAGCAGTGAAATACAGAAATGACTTAGTGAATGAACAAGAGTCATTCTGTAGCCTTCCTTATAAATAAACCTACAGAAGCATAACTTACTTTTAAAAGTGGTGGAGTTAGAGTTTGCTACACAGATAGCGTAGCTTTAAGAAAGTCTGCAGCATTGCATTGTGAGATCTGGATCAGAGAACAAACTTAGAGAATCCTTATGTCTTTATGTGTTTAATACCATGTGAAAATATCTCTTGAGAAGAAGTTTAGGAGTGAGCAGATATGCTAATTAATCTTTTCTTGAAGCATGTTGGGATGAAGGAATAGCTTAACTCATAAAGCCCTAAAAATACAGAAGTCATCAGGTCAAAAGTGACCATGAGATATGCTTAGAGTGCTGCAATGGGCCTGAGAACTGAAGAAAGCAGCAGGAAAGGGTTCAGGAGATCTATATATGCAATATAAGAGAGCTTGCAAATTGAACATGTGTCAGTCTGCATTAAGGCATCTAACAACAACGCAGAAATGATGGGACGAGCATAAAAACACGGAAATGGTTTTCATTCTTAAGTATAAAAAATGATGAAAAGGTACTTATGTGCTTGGATGAAAGGTAACCTCTACATACATATAAAATAAATTGCAGAAATACAGTAGTGTTTACTTTCACCAAATGTCTAATTACCCACATCTTTTGTTTGAGGACACAAATTTCAGATTAATCTTCTGAATAAATCTTATCTTGTAAATTATCCAGCAGGAATATACATCTACCATGTTTTCTCAGTCCACATTAGGGAAGGAAAAGTCTTTATATAGTAAAAATATAGCTAGCAACTCTGTAAGTTGAATCACTGAAAAATTCTTAGATTCAGACTAAGGATTCTGGATAGGAGATCTGGTAAGTGACCTGACTCCAGCCTTTTCCCACTATTTCTAAAATGACAGGAATGCACTGCCTTGCCTTGTTGGAAAATGACTAGCCAAGTAGGATCAAAGTCTGCTTTTACCTAGTCCATCAATAGTTGTCACTAAGACAAGATTTAACCTTGTCTATCCTTTTTTTTTCAGATGGTAGAAACATAGCTTCATTCTCAGTGACATTCTGAGAGGAACAAAGGCTCTACCTAAAATCAAAGAAGGAAAAACATGGGAAGAAAGCTGCTATCCACGCAGGAAGAATCAGAAGAAGCTGCTCTTTCCATCAAAGTGCACAGCTATTGCCCTATAAAGAACTGCACCTAATGGGAAGAGCCTTTGCTCTCCTAGGTTCATCCACAATATATGGATCTCAGTCAACCTGAACCAAGCTGCTCAGTGACATCAGATGCACAAATGCAACTGTGTTCAGAATTAAACATGCTAACAGTACATTACAGTAAAAGGGAAATCTGGATACTTTTGCTAATGTAGCTATCAAATGTATGAAGCAATGTATGCAAGCCAAGGAAGGCTTTGGACTTTGAAAACTGATGCAACATTGGGAAGGTGGTTACACCACAGTTCGGTCCTTTCCACAGAGCTGTACCCTTCTTTGTTCTACTAGAAAGGAAATCGTGCAAGTGCTCAGGTTTTGTTTCTGTCTAGATTTTAATGTTCTATTATCAGAAGAACCCAGACCCAGCTCCTTCCATTCAAATAGCTGTGCTTCAGGAAATCACCATTAGCTGTAAAAGAAATTGAAGGAAGTGTTTGCTTTGTGATAGATTGGTTGCTTTGTGATAGATTATGTATTGAAGGTGTGCAATAACTGACAAAAGAAGTCTGCAGCTCACCATTTTCTAAAAAAACATTTGATAGATCCACCATATTTTGTAGACAATGAAGCAAAAAAATGAACCAATTACACAAAAAAACCCTATGATCATTAAGTGCAAAATTACTTTTACTGAACATTGCCTGGTAGTAGACACCATTATGCTGTTAATACAAGCTGAAATAAAAGCCTGTTTTAATGTGCATCTAATCCCCACACACCTTTGATCAACGAACTATTTCATCGAGGGCCTGAAGGATTTTTCTGTGTCCATGTTACTCATCTGATCATATGGTTTCAATAATTTGATACAATTCTTCTATCACATATAACATTTTCAAGCATCCTTCATTATGTTTTTCTTTTTACCAAAAGCTATCAAAAATTACACCAGACAAAAATCTATTATCCATGGAGCACTTATATCTCACTCATTATGAAAGAAAAATGCAGAAATACATGTTTCAAAATTAATTAATTCTGAAATCTATTGTCTATCAAACCTGTCAAAAGATGCAACACAGGAAAATGAAGGTATGTCAATTTTCTCTGAGCTACACACTGAATAAAGACATACGATTAGCCTCATGGACTCATAAGAGAAACTCCACCTTGCAGTAACAAAAAGCCATCCTATAATACTTGATAAAAGTAGAAAGTGAGGATAAAAAATGAAGATGACATAGAAGACAAAGGGAAGATAAGAAAGCAAGTAAGGACTGGAGAGCTGTGCTACAATTGCTCATTGTTCAGGGTAATGCACAAATAACAGTGCTGATCTGAAAACAAATCTTCTGCAAAAGCCTAGTGCTAAAATAATAATAATAATAATATACCTCTGTTTGCAATGCTTTATGATTAATCACTGTCAAGTTTTGAAGTGGAAAAAAAAGGCAGTAGGAAAGAATCGTTTATTCTCCAGGCTTCCAAAGAACTTTCTTAGGCTATTTAAAAAGTTTCAGCAGTGAAATACATATACTTCTTCAAAGTGAAAGACTAAAGGAACAAGCTAACTCAGCAGTTTGTATTGACATATTCAAATCAAATGCATTTTTTCAAATTCCAGAAGACCTCAAAAATTACTAGAAATTTGAATATTAGTATTTCAACTTTTTAAAATTTTGAACTCTGATAGCAGCCAAAACGCTACAACTTAAAGACTATTTTTCTGCATATGAGAAAGATCACAATCAGCCAAAGATTTACAATTTAGTATTTGAAAAGGCAGCTTCATTAATAACGCCTTTACCACCAGCAGAAAGTTTCCAGTGGTGGCAAGATGGAAAAGCAGAAGGAGTTTCAATACTGTGCTGGTTTTGGCTGGGATAGGGTTAATTTTCTTCACAGTAGCCAGTATGGAGCTATTGGATTTGTGATCAAAACAGTGCTGATATCACAAGCATGTTTCCATTGCTGCTGAGCAGCGTTTACACAGAGCCAAGGCCTTTTCTGCTCCTCACACCACCCCACCAGTGAGTAGGCTGGGGGTGCACAAAGAATTGGGAGTGGACACATGCGGGACAGCTGATCCCAACTGACCCAAGGGATATTCCACACCATATGGTGTCATGCTCAGCATATAAAGCTGGGGGAAGAAGAACAAAGAGTAGGACAACGGGAATCATAGTATTTGTCTTCCCAAGTAACCATTATGTGTGATGGAGCCCTTATGTCCTGCAGATGAATCATAGAATAGAATCATAGAATCATAGAATCATAGACTAGTTATGGTTGGAAAGGACCTTAAGATCATCTAGTTCCAACCCCCCTGCCATGGGCAGGGACACCTCACACTAAACCATGTCACCCAAGGCTCTGTCCAACCTGGCCTTGAACACCACCAGATGGCCAAACACCTGCCTGTGATGGGAAGTGGTGAATGAATTCCTTGTTTTGCTCTACTTACACACACTGCTTTTGCTTTACCTATTAAAGTGTCTTTGTCCCAACCCACAAGTTTCTCACTTTTACTCTTCCGGTTCTCTCCCTCATCCTGACATAGGGAGAGTGAGCAAGTGGCTGTGTGGGGCTGAGTTGCTGGCTGGGGTTACACCATCCAAACACACAAACAGTAAAAAGCAAGCAACAGCCCTGAAAATCACAAAAAAACTTCTGCCCCCTGTTTCTTGTGTTTGTTTTCTGTGCAGATGGACTGACTTATTTTAGAATACAGAGTAGCCAAAAATGAAACTAAAAGGAATATGGGAGAAAAAAAACCCAAGACAAACCAAAAACAGAGAGGAATTGCAGAACAGCACTAGTGATAGCTTTTTTGAGGATAAACTTCATTCCAATTAAAAACAGCAACATTATATATATACATACTGAAGTTTAAGACACCCAAGCCCTTGTGTACTATATCTTTCTAGAAGAAGAGAAAATCAGTCAGGCACAGTGAGATTGCTATGTTCATGCATTTCCACACTGTGGCACGTGCTCCAAATTCAAGCATCATATCTGGGCTCCCTGGGTCAATACTTAAGGAAGTCAGTGTTCAAATAAAATTCATCCGAGTTTTTGTAAAATCATAAATTAATCTCTAGCCTGGGGTAGCCCTTTTCACCAAGATGAGTTTATTTAATGAACTAATTACTGACACGTTTTCCAGATGAAGTAAACTGCGTGCATAGCAATCCTAGTGACCAAAGTTCAGCTGCTCTCCACTCATACTTTCACAATATTTTCCTCTCCTGTGAAACTTCTCTTCACTTGCTTTAAGATTCATCTCTTGCATATTAAAAAAGCCATGAAGAATGAGATTACAGTTGGTAGGGAGCAGAGAGCAGAAAAGGAACACTAAGGGTCTTCAGCTTCTCTGTTAGCCTCCTATCGCCAAGCTAACGCATACATTCCCAAAATAGCATTATTCTCTGGACTTGCCCTCCAGATGAGAAAACCCACAAAAACCCTACAGTGTTGCACAAAACGTCCAACTTTGTCCTGTACCATATCTCCCCCATGTCCCATGAGAAGGAGATTGTCCTACACTGACTTATGTGACACAGAACAGGAATACTTAGTCTCCTTACCATCATCACTCATCAAGCCCAAAAGTATTTAATAAAGGAAAGATGTTGTCCATGCACTCAAAGAGACTCCAGCAACTGCAGTGCTACAGAGGTGTTTGAAGTAAAACCCTATAAGGGAAAAGGACATGAAGAGTGCAAAACTATGTGCAATAGAATTAGCCATTGATAGTTTTCTCTGAGGCTGTTTGATCATTTGTTGGATAATGGTATAGTAATGTCCTAGAAATCACCTTTAACCATCTGTGTGGCTGCTAGATTCAGGTTAGTTCTTTAGAAGCTGAAGGGCAATGCTGCCAATGATAAAAGTCCAGAGGCAATCCCACATGGGACTTCCTAAATTGAATTCCAGCTCTCACAGCATTACTACACTTTCTTCCAAGTTGCATATCTCAGATTGGTATGGCAAGCCAAGCTGGATTTGGGCACCGTGAGTGCATGATTTAAAATCAAAGCAAACATGTTCTGACAATTTTTAACAAGGTACATTGAAATGATGCTTATGGCACTGGAGAATATACAGTCAGCCTAGGTCATTGGAGGCAGTGAAATGAAACAGGTATCAAAAACAAGCACAGCACAATGGCATGTGCATAGAGTTACGTGCCAAAGTCATAAATTCTGAGAAATAATTGAGACCATGTCTTAATACATAACTTAGATTTCATTCTCACAGCTATCAAGAAAGAAGTGCAGCTTCTCTGAAATGCTAAATCGAGTGACCAAATGACTAGTAAGGGAGAAGACAATGAAGTTACTTACACCATAGTTTCCTGGTATTTTCCCATTAAGCACATTCTTACAATTTTTAGAACAAAAACTCTCAAACTCTCTTCAAGTCTTCTGTCTACAAAGTCAGGATCATCCCAGTATAATGAGACTTAAATGATCCACTCAGAATCCGTTTTCTCAGAGAGGAGGATATGACCGGAAAAAAGGTAATCTAATGTAAGGGTGGGTATGCAGATTTCAACCCCCTTAGAGATGGAAAACTCTACTCTGTCAGAAAACAAACCCGGTCCTTACAGGAAAAAAAGCATGTACCTGGACAGTTACAGTGGAGTTTGAACACAAACTCATCCCCTGGCGTATTTCACACAACTTCATATTTGAAAAATCATGGCAGTCAGGTGAAGTTCCCAACGACTGCAAAAAGGGAAATATAACCCCCATTTTCAAGAAGGGGAAAATGGATGATCCAGGGAGCCACAGACGAGTCAGTCTCACCTCTGTGCCTAGCAAAATCTTGGAGCACATTCTCCTGGAAGGCATGCTAAGGCACACAAAAAACAACAAGGTGCTTGGTGACAGCCAGCATGGCTTCACTAAGGGGAAATCCTGCCTGACCCATTTGGTGGCCTTCTATGATGGGGCTATGGAACTGATGGACAGGGGTAGAGCAGTTGATGTCATCTACCTGGACTTGTGCAAAGCGTTCGACACTGTCCCACACCACATCCTTCTCTCTAAACTGGAGAGACATCAATTTGATGGATGGACCACTCGGTGGATAAAGAACTGGCTGGATGGCCGCAAACAAAGAGTTGTGGTCAGTGGCTCAGTGTCCAGCTGGAGACCAGTAACAAGTGGTGTCCCTCAGGGATCGGTGTTGGGACCGGTCTTGTTCAACATCTTTGTTGGTGACATGGACAGTGGGATTGAGTGCGCCCTCAGCAAGTTTGCCGATGACACCAAGCTGTGTGGTTTGGTCGATAAGCTGGAGGGAAGGGATGCCATCCAGAGGGACCTTGACACGCTTGTGAGGTGGGCTGATGCCAACGTCATGAAGTTGAACCATGACAAGTGCAAGGTCCTACACCTGGGTCAGAGCAATCCCAGGCACAGACAGCTACAGGCTGGGCAGAGAAGAGATTCAGAGCAGCCCTGCAGAGAAGGACTTGGGGGTGCTGGTCGATAAGAAAAGGAACATGAGCCGGCAGTGTGTGCTCGCAGCCCAGAAAGCCAACTGTATCCTGGGCTGCATCAAAAGGAGCGTGACCAGCAGGTCGAAGGAGGTGATCCTGCCCCTCTACTCTGATCTTGTGAGACCTCACCTGGAGTATTGTGTGCGGAGTATTGTGTGCAGTTCTGCTGTCCTCAACATAAAAAGGCCATGGAACTGTTGGAACAAGTCCAGAGGAGGGCCACGAGGATGATCAGGGGACTGGAGCACCTCCCGTATGAAGACAGGCTGAGGAAGTTGGGGCTGCTCAGCCTGGAGAAGAGAAGGCTGCATGGAGACCTCATAGCAGCCTTCCAGTACCTGAAGGGGGCTATAGGGATGCTGGGGAGGGACTCTTCATTAGGGACTGTAGTGACAGAACAAGGGGTAACGGGTTAAAACTTAAACAGGGGAAGTTCAGATTGGATATAAGGAAGAAGTTCTTTACTGTGAGGTTGGTGAGGCACTGGACTGGGTTGCCCAGGGAAGTTGTGAATGCTCCATCCCTGGCAGTGTTCAAGGCCAGGTTGAACAGAGCCTTGCATGGCATGCTTTGGTATGAGGTATCCCTGCCCATGGCAGGGGGGTTGGAACTAGATGATCTTGAGGTCCTTTCCAACCCTAACTATTCCATGATTCACAAGGAGGTGAAAATTCTAACCAGCCATATATGAGCATATATGAGCAGCATATATATATATATATGAGCATATATGAGCAGCAAACACCTGCTTGTTGATTAGCAATGAAGAAAAATGAGATCATTTCGAAGAAAAAATTGTTTGTTACTGACGGGACTAGGAAAAACGCATATTATTATTCTTATTGAAGGCCAAAATGGACAAACTGCTTCCCTTCTGATAAAACTGTTTGTATGATAGGAAAGGATCCTTTCTGTACTTCCTCAGAAGGACTTAGTTCCATAACTTTGTCTGTAATAGGTGTTTTGTTTGGTTGTTTGGGGTTGTTTTTTTTTTTTTTTTTGATGGGGGGATATTTTTTGTTTTGGTGGGTTTTGCCCACATTAGTGGGTGAAAGTTCCCTGCCACCTGTCAGTCTAATTATATCTTGCTATCAAAGCTGTTATGGGTCTGACTAAAGATTTGTCTTAGCCTGATGACCCCATTTCTTGCTATGACTCATAAGAACACAAGAACAGAGTAAATATATGTGCTGGCATGTTGTCCTGGCCTTCAATGATCTCCAGCTCAAGTGCCTTTTGAGAGAAGGTGTCTTTATGTTCATTAAAAGCCCTTGATAGAACTTTTCTCTATTAATACATCTAGTCCACTTGAACACAGGTAAAAGCTACGTTTAATGTTCCAGGGGTTCCCTCAAAATCAAGAAGTCTAGACTTCACATTGCCTAACGATCAATTTTCCCACTTCTTTCTCTATGATTGCAGTCCTAAGCCCCAAAACTCTGAGTTTGATCTTAATATCATGACAAACTCTTTCAATGTTGCAGGTACTTTTCAGCTTTTTCTTCTTCTTAAGCTGGTGGGCCCATGCTCCATATATATATATACCACTTTTTTTCCTTTCTTTTATGAACAGATATGCAAAGTATATTTAGATACATTTTTATGGAGCTTCTTAGAATATTCAAGTATCTAAAACTGTAGGCATATTTTTACATCCCCATATGTGTATCTGGAGATTTTTTTCATGGACCCCAGAAAACCAGCCAAGAAAAACAGCATATGAAAGATTCTGAATGTACAGGCATATATGTACATTTCTAAAGGCTGCATGAAAGTCTTTTTGAAGTAACAAGTTCTTTAGTTTCTAGAACAACTTAAATCAAGGATCAGATACATTTGACAAGCAATTTGGTGTTCTGAAATCAAGAGAACAGTTTGGGGTTTTTTTAATGAATGATTCAAAATACTAATTGCAGAATACTCACAGGTTATCTTTCCTTTGTCACTTATTAACCATGCCCTGACTGTTGAATTTGTACTTGCATACTGAATTGTTTCATGGTATATATCCAGATTGGGTGATTTCCTACAGTTACTTCTCTTTGGAAGTATCTAGTAATTGCACTATTTAAGGTGGAGCTCTCATATCAAATACTGAAGAAAAAAAACCTTTTCAAATACATCTAAAATAATTGTATTTATAACAATAAATTGAACAAAATTGGCTACTGATTTGAGTTTATGAATTTCATTAAGTTTGCTTCTAGAAGGCCTATTTCATACTGCATAGCTTCCATTGAAGTCACTAAAAGTATTTAATTTTTCATAGCTCGGAATGTTCATTAGATATTTATAGGAAAAATGAGAATGAACTATGCTACAGTAGATAGACCAAAACAATTTCATAGGGTAGTAAACTCTCATACTCCAGGGCATAACCCAACCAGTAATTTATAGGGTTAGACAGAAGCTTTGCTCACAGACAAGTTATTTCAAAGACAACACAATTAAATGTTAAGCATCATCCTTCAAAGCATCCCTTCAGTTGGAAACTGGACAAAATATGGCACCATAATATTTTTGTCTGGATCTTTGTGAAACCCACTCCTTGTCTGCTCTCCTTGCCAGAGTGACTTCCACAGCTCTCTTTCCCAATTGAGACTGCTCTCAGCATCATTCTCATAATCAGACATCAATTGGATCTGCTGATAATATTCTTTTGGATTTAGAAAACATTTTGTTTTTAGAAAACAGTTTAGATTTAGAAAACATTTTCTTTTTTTTTAGAAAAGCCATTTTACTTCTTCACTGTACTTTATTTCCTACACCTGTTATTCTTTAAGATATGAAATTACTATTTTTAAAATAATCAAATTACCTTCTTCCTTCATTTGCACATGGACTCTTTAAATTGTAATCCTGTATACAAACCACAGATATGTACGATATCTAAAACTGTATTTGATCAACTTTATCCAAGTCTTGCATTAAATGTAAAGAAAATCCTTTTTAAATGTAGAAAGGTTAAACATATAAAACATGTACAATTATCTACCTTGTGTTTTACAGACTTCAGAAAAAAACACTGGAAGAAGCAAAACCCTTCATCCACTGCAGCCACTGATCAAAGGGTCTTTATAAAGCACCAGGATTAACTGTTTCAAGAGTGATCATTAGTCCTATGTCCTTTTAATCCAAAGGTGTTTCTCATTTGCTTCAGTGCAATTCACCATACATATACCTTATCATTTAACATCATTACATCTTTGTATCAATTTACCAATGAATGTATCTTAGAAAATTCCTTGTTCACAACTTCCTTACTCATTGGGCTGTATCTCATTTCTGGTAAATAAGCTCAACTTTAAAAAAGTGTTCAGATAAATCATCATAGGAAAGAAATCAAACAAAGAAAAGCAGAAAGTGGTTTAAAACTGTCATGAGAATACAAAGTGAGCACACACATTCAGAGAAGGGTCTTTCACTCAACACAAAGCAAAACAGCAACCCAGACCTGGACTGTAACACAGTGTACTGTGAAGACTTAGCCAGTAAGCAGGAATATCTATTCCTGTTGTTTCTTCTCATTTTTTAAAAAAGAAACCTTAAATGTGTAAGTTTTTCCAATTTTAAATGTAAAGATTAAAGCAGGGAATTTTTCTAATTGCTTTTTTCTATACAATAACCATGCGGTGACCACCACAGTTGCTTTTTACAGGTTAGTGGGCTGGAGGCAGGTACCACTGCACATCGTACCAGCACCAAAAGGAACCAGAGTCAGCTCCATCCAAAGAGACAAGCACAGTTAACTTCCAATTGGATAATGGCACGAGGGCATTCTGATGTTTCAGGAGAGACAGCCACGCACTAGCCTCTTCCCTGCCTCCAGTGAGGCAGGAGGCACGTACCATAGCAGCAGGGGACCTGCCTTTCAAATATCCCATACTTGCCCAGAGCTAGCCCAGGTAGGTCAAGGTCAGAGACTGTGCCTGCATCCTTTTGTTTCCCTCTTCTGCCCTTTTCCCCAAAGCTAAGAGCCCTCTGAGAGAAGGGGTAAGAAAAGTTTGTTTTAACAAGTCCTGCAGCATAAACTGCCGAATAACTTAAAATAGGAAGATCTTACATGGCAGTTCATTAAGCTTTGCTTGCCCACTAAGAAAAAATAATTAAACAAATGCTGCACAGACACAGACATATAGTTAATTATTTTGTATTCTTGCATGGCATTTAAGAGGAGATACAGCAGAATGAAGCTGTATGATCTGACTTCTGAAACACCCCTGTGTTTGATACCTACTTATTTTATAAGCAACTACTCACTACCTCATGGTAAACTATGTGCAGCTATAGCTCTCTGAAGTTTGGGCCAAATTCTACCATCTGGACTTCAAGCAAAAAGTCTATTAAATAATAACAGAAAACAGTCACTATTTTGATTTTTTTATTTATTTTTTTTAAGGGGTTCAAAGAAAGACTCTCTTCTTACCTTAAGTCAGGTTTTATTTTAGGTTCACTGGGCACAACACGGTTTTTCTGACTCTAAGCAGATATGGGATGCTTGAAAGGCAGGTCCCCTGCTGCTGTAGTATGTGCCTCCTGCCTCGCTGGAGGCAGGGAGGAGGGTAGTGCTTGTTTGTTAGGTTTAGAGCAACTAGTGGTAATAGGAAAAATGAGGTCCCAATATGATTGCAAATTATAAATGAAAAGTTATTTGGTTACTTTTTTTTTCCTAAAAATCCAGTATTGGCCTGTTGATGCTAGATAGAAAGGAAGCATAAGAACAGGTTTAATCATCTTGTATTTCTGAACCTTTTTTGGGGACAGCACACATTTTCTTCAGTGTTTCTTTCACATTTACTTTGAGCACAATAAATATATCTATCCAAGCAACAATATCAACACTAGATTATTTAATCTAAGATCATGCGCCTTGTGTTGTTATGTAGGTGGAAAGGCAGATAAGTTTCTCCTTCCTTGATATGAGTAGGTGTGTAGAAAAATGCCATACAAATCAAATTATCCTTGATTCATCATTATAACATTCATATCATACAAAATTATTTGCATTTAGGAACTCATTTTTTACCCCTGGATTCCTGAGAAGTATATAATATACAAAAGAAAAGATCAGAACCCAAGGAGTCCACTGATTCAAGATCCAATTTATCTTTGCATTTGTTCCACAATATTTTTTTTTAATATTGTAAGAATAATTTGTATAATAATATTTAGCAAATTCTTATTGCAGCCGAATCTTTTTTACTAAATGCCTACTCAAAGCATTTTGCATCCCTTTCTTTGAAATACCTGAGGCCAGAGTAAATCATGTAATTTACAGCAACCAGCTGAGCTCAGTTCAACGGTGAATGTTCTCTCTTAATCCACCTGTACCTCCTCTATTCCTCACCACACATATTGTGGGCAAAGAAAACCAAAGGTCTTGATTACAGAGAATGCCCCAGAGCATTCAAGCATAAAGTTAGGGACACATTGCACCATTCCATCAGAAGTCTACAGCAGTGATATTATAAATCTCAAACTGTCTTCCTTATTTGATCTTTTCCCAGCATGTGAACATGCAAGAGCTGGAAGCATCTGCGGGATTCTGAATACATTTGAAATAATGTGCACTTAAGTCCCCTGCTGAATGGGTCTTAAATCTGTAGCATTTATTGTTCAGGCCACTGCTTCAAGTTAACTTGCAGTGCAAGAGGATTCCTGCAGAGGCTTTACTGAAGTCCAAATATTTCTGCTAACAAGAGTCTATTTCATTCACTGGACGTACAAAGCCAATTGGGGGAGTGATCTGTGGGGGAATAAATGGTTTTGTACTCTTACTCCAGTCAAAAGACTGAGGATGTTTCTAGCCGACCCATAAGCAACTCTCTTTTCTTCTTTCGTCAGTAAAAAGTGGCATTTCTTACTTCAAATGTAGACCAACCAGGCTATGGTTGTGTTGATTTCTGATACTATAGGAATGAAAATTAAAAAAATAAAAAAATAAAAAAAAGCTCACAGTTAAAAAATTAGTAAAATGGTCTTGTTATTTGAATTTAAAAAAATAAAGCAAACAGAAAAAACCCAACCCAGAAGTTTTCCCAGGCTTATTCCATTCCACAACAGAAACAACCAGAACACTGCAAAGTATCGGGAAAATACTGGTGAATTGGGTTTCCATACTCCAAACGATTTTTGTTTACATATTCATAGAGAAAACAGCTAAAGGTATTATTGGTCGTCTTTTTCCTCAGTTCATCTAACATGGGCCTTCTTTTTTCTTCACTCTGTTATTATTTCTAGGTGTGAATGTTTTCTCTGTCATATGAAATTGACACCCTATCTCATTAACACTTTATTCCTTTTCCGATTTCATTTTCTCCCTTGTCTATAGCTAGTATTCTCTATTTCACTTTTTACTTTCTTTGTTGTTGCAGCTCTTACTCTATAATGTGGTTTGGAATGTAGTTTACATGAAAGATGTCATACAAAAAGCTAAGGTTAATCTAATTTCTTTCTACCAAAGAAAACAGAGTTCTGTACAGGCAAGAGTTATGTCTATTATTGCAGTCATTCAGAGAGGCTAGTTGATGAAAAAGTCAGAATAGCTAGTGAGGGTTTATTCTGCATCACTGCTGTTCTGTGAGGGCAGAGGGAATGCAAGAGGAAATATTGTTTTGTTTGCAGTCATTAATTTCTGTGTTGCAAAAAAAAAAAAAAAAGTAACATTCAGCAGATGCACCATTTTTTCTGAACAGAAGTGGTTTCCTAATTAATTGGGGACTTATTCAGAACTGGCTTAGCAATAGAAAATTGACCTTTGAAGATCAAAGTGATAAACCATATGGGGCTAAGTCCTGCCTTTCTTATGCATGCAAAACTCTCGCACATTTCAGATGATTTCACATCAGGATTTAGACAAGTGATCATCATATACCATGGAAAACAGCCCCTGGGACAGTTTAATCTGTACAACCGGAACTTTCATGTTTCACTTCATTTTCTTCCTCCTCCCCTCCAGTGCTCACCCTTCCTTTTTTTGGAAAGTTGTACCCCCACGCACATCTTCCTCAGTCATCCCCTTTTTCTTTAGCACAGTTCACAAGCTTCTTGTAACACACAAAATCTTGGGAGCGAGAATACTAGCACTGCATAATTTAAAAGAGCCTCCTCATTACCCTGACTTCATTTCAATTGTTTGAAGTTCTTCTGCACCTTAAGGCATATATGGAATCCAAACCAAGATCCAAGTGTGCTTACATTATATTACTACTTCTTGAATGAAGCATTTTAATACCAACATCTGGAGGGTTAAACTAATAATTCAGAATCAAGCAGTTTTCTTCTGAAATGCGTTATAAATTACACTGACTTTATAGAGGCTTATTGCATATTTACAGATTATATTAAAAACACTTATTACAATAATACTATCTCTGCTGCCATAAGGATTGAGTGTGATTTTTGCCCAGAAATACTTCTTAAATTTAAAATAAGCCCAGCTAGTATCAGAAGGTGAAAGTTGTAAGACCTCAATACGACCAATAGTCAAAAGTATATTAGAGATTTGTGTGTTCAGTGTACTATATTCCGTTCTCACCATCTCTAGTTGTATTTTATGGTGATTGGCTACCTAGGCACATAATACAGTCAATAGTCATTCTAGTAATTAAAAGAAGTCTAAAAAATTCTAGTGTTCTGGCATTGTCACAACAGCCAAATGACACAGGTGCAAGTTGTTCACAGTGTACTACAACTCTTCAAAGTCTGCAATTACTGCACATCAGCTGCACGCATTGAAGGCTGTACTGCACCAATCACACCCTAAGTAGGGAAGAAGGAAGTGGTTTAAGTTTCAGACAAAGAAGTCCTGCACTGGCATTGTTTAGACAGTATGGGAACACACCCTGGATGGTATCAGTCAACACAGCTCCTTGACCATCAATACAGCTATGCTTATTAACACAACTGTGAACATAACATTTTTAGCCTGGTTGATGATGGAAATAAGAATAGTGCAATCTTACTGTACGCCATCTTGTAAATGGCCAACAGACTGAAAAGAATTCAATAATATTTATCAAGGTGTTTTAAAATTAGAAGGTGGGAAGACAATATAGACCTGTGGTTCACCTGGAAAGAACTTGAGGCTCTTCTAACATGGTGATAAGGAGAAACAAAAATCTTTATAAAGGATATGCCAGAAAAGTTTTGATAAGATCATGTGCCTTCACTGACACCAAAGTAAATTAATACAAACAGGCAAATTCACAGGAAAACAGTCTTCACAAGTCCCACTATTTATGGAACCTTGCCCTGTACTTGTGATGGTTTGTACAGAGCAAAGCTTATTAAGTGTTCACTCAAGTTTTTCTTATATTAAGACATCTTTCTGGATGTTCAAAGTGTAGGCAGCTAAAAACTACTACTCAGACTCTTAATCAGTGACCTTGGAAGGTGAGATAAATTGCGGCAATAAACATAAATCCAGGTACCAAGCTATATTCAAATTTTGTACCCTGTTATGCTTTTAGATTACATACTTTTTAAAAAAGCTAACATATTAAAGCCAAATAAAGAGTTCTTCTAAAGGGTGAGACACACCAATGCTGCAATTGGCTGCACTCTATGCAACAGTAAAATGCCTACCTACAAAAGAGTGGAGCTGTGAGGATCTCTAAATTAATGTTTTTGAAGTTCCACAGGTACCTCTGTGTACATAAATTCTGCATAAAGCTCCATTAAAACACTCAGAATAAAGTTCTACAGCTAATTAAACCCCCCAAATTCAGTCCTATTACAACATTCTGGTTCTTTCAGTAGCAACAGAAAAAAAAATACTGTAAAACAAAAGGTTTATTCGAATAAACCAGAATGTTAACACAAGAAGAAATGGATAGACACAGACTATGAACATGTTTAGCCTGGAAATTAAAAGCTTCTTAATTAGCTGTGAAATAAAGAATATTATTTCACTTGGTGTAAAGAGAGCAGTAAAGCCCAGAGGTTCTAATACCTAAGTCAGTTTATGAATGGGATCATACATCTTGATTGCCCAGTGTCCAGTATTGTTTCAAGCATATATATTTATGGAGTTGAGAGACATTCCCAGAGTTCAAGTCAGAATTATAAGCAGTAAGAGAGAATCACGGTACTTCACTGCAGACCCAGAAGGATGTGTGATGTTGCAAGCAAACAAAGGCCATGCTCCTGGCTAGGAGGTTGGGCTGTGACCTAGATTCCGTTTGCAGCTCTGCTATTCATCTCTCATGTTTCCTCAGGCACATTACCATCCCAGAAGCTTTTCATCTGTGACAGAAGGAAATACTTAACACCATCAGAGCTAGGTACAAGGATCAGTATTGTGTGGATCTTAGATACCAAGGTAACAAAGATCATACAACTACCTTTACAGGGTATTTTTAGTCAGAAAGTCTCAATTTATATGGGCACTGGATCTTCAGGTCTGTTAGCATACCTAGCTGACGTATGCATTTCACGACAGGTGACAGAAGCACTGCTAAAAGGGCACAGATCAGCAAGTGAGGAAGCTCAGAGAGCAGGAGCAGCCAGTGATGATGCAGTGCCCATGGTCCTGCTGCCTACTGAGACCAGACTGGAGCCTTAGACTGCAGTGCAGCTGCTGCAGCGAAGCAAAAGGGAGCATTTGTGTGTGTCTGTGTGTGTCTCTGTGCATGTGTTACGGGATGGAGTCAAGCTGAGGGGGCAGATTTGGATCTCTCTGAGCATAAGGCATTGCTGTACTCTGTCTCCCACAGCCCCCAGCATGAGAAACACAGCTGCCTCTCTGGGTTTTTCCTCTGGTTCACCTCTACCCTCCTCCGTTCCTGCCCTTGCTAGGAGCAGCAGAGCCCTGGCCAGGCCCTGTCTGTCATCTCTGATGGAACAAAATTCAGTTTCATCTGCTCTGCTGGGAGGTGCTGAGCTGGTGCCGTCTGCTACAGCAGTGACTCTGCCACTGTCACCATCACAGCTGTTTTTTAGTTCAGGGACTGGCACTCTGGCAGTTTACTGAATATCTGCTTGTCTGGTACTACCTTTGGATGCTTTGTGATGACTGCATCCCCAGAAGAAAGCACTGTGATTAATATGCAGCTTATCTGTATTTAACAGTCAGTCCAAATATCAAAAAGCTGTGTATAAAATTGTGTCTCTGCTGCTACCTAAAGGAGTCCATACTACTCTGCGTTTTTTGTATGAACACTGTTTTTGTAGTATCTTTATTATTCCATTAGGATTTTTTTAATACATATTTTGTAGCTGAAGTCATCCATCCAGCTTGTTAGGCTCAAATTAATAGATTGCGTCCAGTGTTAAACTTCCCCTTTTAATAGTACACTCAGATTTCTGTTTCTAGAAAGTGAAGTAAAAATATAGCTCCCTGTGGGGCATTTCAGAGGATGGCTCTAAATAAGCCAAAGGTAGTATATTAAAGACCAGATCTTTATTATAAAATCTTATAAATTCACAGCAACTGGAAAGAAAAGGCGGCTACAGAAAAAAAAAAAAAAAGAACAAAACAACAACAACAAAAAAAAAACCAAACCCAAACAAACAAACAAAAAAATGCAAAAACAACCAAGAAAATTTACTAAATTCAATAAGTATATTTTATTGATGGATTAGTGGAGTGTAGACAGCACTGCTGAAACAGCTTTGAAGACAGATCACTATCTGGGCTAATAACAGTTCACACTCCGCATCTGGCTGGAATTCTAATACCCCATACGGAAACCAGGGCTAACTCAAATAATCAAAAAATCAATATAGGAGTTGGACTCTAAGCCCAAACCTTCCAAAAGATCAGGAGAACGGAAGGACTCAACTCTAACTGGGAGCGGAGTATCTCATTTAAATCCACAGCTTCTCCATGTGCCTGATGACAGAAAATGAAAGAAGCAAATATTTTGCACACTGACTCACTGGATTGTTTTCCTTGATACACACCCTGCTATAAAGATCATCAAAGTAATTCTCACCATAGGGCCCCTAAACCTTTAAAGAGCTGAAATTCACATTGGTTAAATGCTATGTGGACCTACGGCATGAGTATTTTAGAATCCTTTTGGGGGGAGTTGCTTAATCACTTGAGCCCCATCAAAGTTTTTCTTTTGCTTAAGTAAGCAATTTCTTTGTGATACAAAGTTCTGACTAAATTCTTTAATCAGCTCAGAAACTGTTTATTTCCATCTGCATTACAAATGCAGGAATTAAACAGTCTATCAACACAGCATAATGCAGCAAGTGATCTTGTCGGTTTGTCCTTTCCTCTAAGGGATGCAGATACTGTATTCTGTACCTCTGAAAAAAGGAAATAATAGGATTAGAAAAAACATTGAGGACAAGGGGATGTCAAACAAAAGAAAAGCATGCTGCAGTTCTAAAGCATTCTCATCTAATATTGGGAATCGTAATCCATTTGTACTGAAGACTTTGCTTCTGCTCAATATACAAAAAAAAACCCACAAAAGATGTATTCTTTGATGCTGTAGTTTGGCCTGTAGGGAACAGTAATTAAAACACATTTGAGCATGCTTGCTTTGGATGGTGTAGAGTTATTTTTTTCCATAGTAGCTGGTATGGGGCTGTGTTTTGTATCTGTGCTGGAAACAGTTTCCAGTGATATCAACATGGAAAAGCAGAAGGAAAGTTTCAATACTGTGCTGGTTTTGGCAGGGACAGGGTTAATTTTCTTCACAGTAGCCAGTATGGAGCTATTGGATTTGTGATCAAAACAGTGTTGATAACACAGGAATGTTTTCGTTGACACTGAGCAGTGCTTACACAGAGCCAAGGTCTTTTCTGCTCCTCACACCACCCCACCAGCGAGCAGGCTGGGGGTGCACAAGGAGCTAGGGGATATTCCACACCATATGGTGTCATGCTCAGCATGTAAAGCTGGGGGGACGGAGGGTTCCCCTCAGCTGGGCAATGTCTGGGCATTGGCTGGTTGATGGCAAGCTATTGTTTTCTTGTGCATTACTTGCTTTTCTTGGGTTTTCTCTATCTTTTTTTCTTATTTTTATTGCCATAAATTATTTTATTTCAAGTTTTAAACTGTTCTTATATCAATCCACAGGTTTTCCCACTTTACACTGCCAATTCTTTTCCCTCTGTCCTCCTGGGGATGGGGGGTGAGTGAGTGGCTGTGTGCTGTTTAGTTGCTGGCTGTGGTTAAACAGTAGAGTAAATGCAATTTTTGTCATTATCAAGCAACCTAAACTAGTCAGCCACACAAACACAGCAGTATCTAAAGATTACAAAGTGTGAGATAGCCAGCAATCAAATAATATTAAAAGTCCAGTGCTTACTTAACATATTAAAAATTAGTAATATGTAATGCCTATCTACTTTAGTAGAATGATTCTATAAATCTATGAAAGAAATTTAAAAAAATGGGCCAATGGGAATAACTAATTTCTGTAAGCAGTTACAACTATTGTACAGAAGTTAACTCAGTTCATTATTCAAATAAATAGCTTCTGTTATACAGCACAGAACTCCAAGCAAACCCGCCTAAATCAAAATACCTAAACCCTTCTTTGTATCAGTGTTAGACAGTTCTATTTAAAAAAAAAAAGAAGCACTATTTAAATAAGTCACAGTAACATCAGATATCCAGTATAACTTTTAAAGAAAAGCTTTGTGGTCTGTTTTCTTGGTCTTCAGAGACATGAATCAGGGGATTTTTCATGTACTTCTGTATTGTCTCAGCTTTAGGTACTAAGCTAAATAAGCGTTCACTTAAGACTTAGTTCTGTTGAATTAGGATGGTATTGAGAAGAGTGACCTTCTCTGCATATTAAAGTTTACACAAGAAAGGTGAAAAAATGTTTGTGACCTTGTAAAAGGCCATGCTTTCCATTTACACAGAGCAGAAAGAAAGCACGGACCACCCTTAAGGGCGTCAGGGCTGTGTGTTAATCACTCTCAAGTCTATAACTGTGAGTGAATATCATTTGACTATTGGTCAGGAAATCACACAAAATGAGAGATGAAACCTATCTTTACCAGTAATATGTCAACTCCAAAAGCAGTATCAAAGTCAATTTTGAAAATCAATGTTAAGGCTTAGGGTATTTCTCCTAACAGGAACAAACCAAAAACAGTGAAACCAAAACCCAAGTAAAACAGACCATACCTTTACACCCCCATGACCCACTCCCCAACCCCTCAAAAAAAAAAAAAAAAAAAACAAACCACCCTACACAAAAAAAAGCAACAAAACAACCACAACTAATAATAATAATAATAATTAAATAAAAAAAAAGCCAACCACTTTTTGCTCAAAATACATTTTCCCGTACTTGAAATAAGTGAGCTTCAAGTATCAGAAAAGAGGACTCCTGGGATTTCAAACACTGTAAAAGAGAGACCAGTGAGACTGTGAGACTCAAGACATCAGTCTCTCTGACATCTAGATCAAGGTAATCCAGATGAGAATTCATTGTTTCCGAGATGAGTAAAACTCAAGGCAGAATGGGAGCAAATTCACATTCCCCATTGCTGCAGATAGCAAAACCAACCAATGTTGACAGAAGCTGTACTTATTTTTCATACAATACCTCTTCTTTGCCAATTCTTGTGTGCAAACTGCATTACAATGCACCAGCCTGCTTTGGGCCCCTGTATTCCTCAGTGCACGTTCAAACAAGGCTTATTGCAGTTTTGCCCAGATGCGTATGTATTTCTACGTATCAAAGAAGGCAGAGAAAAAGCTGAGATCAAGGCCTCCTCTCTACCACATGAATTGCAGAGATACAGAGTTGCTCTCCCACCCCACTGAGCTTAGCTATTCATGAGGAGGTACAGGATGTTGATCATACCAGAAAATACCATTCAAGCAGGGTAAAACTACCAGCTAGTACTTTGGAAAATGCAGCTGGAAAGTACTGTAAATGTCCATCTGCCCTCTGCAGAAAGCACTATACTGAGTTGTGGAGTTAACACAAATGTTCGCAGAGAAATACAAGTTACTGAATCTTCACGACCCACTTCGCTGTTAGTATATCTATAAACTAAAACACTAAAAGTAGTCATCAAAAATATGGATGTCTACTAACTGCAGTAGGATTTGCAGTTGCAAAATGTTGCCATACTGCTACAATCATATGAAAGATTGATTTCAGTAGCATTGTTTTCAGCTGTCCAAAAAATCCTAAAATCATCTGATGCCATCTGGTCTTTCAGAAGATCCTTAGCGTGGCATTATTTTGAGTATCTCTTTCTCACTCACCTATAATAGCAAAAAAATAGCCCATAAAGCTCTACTTTTCAGAGACACTCAAACACGTAGTGGCTGTATTACACTGACCAGCTCCATCACAGGTCTGATCTATCTTTGCTTCACTGGATTTCCATCAGCCTGCTCCCTCCTGGAGTATTTGTAGCGCCCACTCAGCAGCACTTGCTGGAGAACTAGATTCCCTAATCTTCCTGCCTATGTCCTTGTGCCAGCCTTACAGATTGTCTCCTGACTCCACCAGCAGTCCTCTTCCCAGCCTGCATTCCAAAGAGGCAGGAGAGCAAGTCCTCAACCTAACCATGTCACACTGAAAGTACTAGAGATTAATGCAAAATTGCTCACTACAAAAGCAGGAAGAAATACACAGTTCTAGACACAGCTAAGGTTTGCAAACATGCAGAGTCTGACACCCTTTTAAACTATGTTAAATGTCCTCATGACATTTTGATGCACCTTGAGAGTTACTTCTGAACCCAAAGTCTTTTCTTACGTTAGCAAAACCAGCAGCTATGCCAGGTACACACAGGTTACCCAGTGGCAAAGTTCTGCCCACCAGTTCCTCTCTCTTTACCTCTTGTGTTTTGTGCCAGGCTTTTCTGGTGATACTGGGTGTCTGTATATAAAAACATTTGGCCTCTTTATTCTGTGTTTTCACCCTCTTCCTGCAGATGGACAAAGTATATTTATTTTGGGCCAAAGCACAGCCATTAAATTTTAAATGTTGTCCCAAGGCTAAAGGGACACAGGCATTGGAAACCTTGTCAGTAAATGTAGACAAACATTTAATAACAAGCATTCATAATACAGCAATTTTCATAACTACAGAATATTTCTGTAGTATTGACTGGAATCTATGTATCATATGCAGGTTTCCCTAATCACCACGTTTACCTACTGATGTCCCTTTGAGCTGCTGCAAGGACAGGCAGCATCTGCAGTTGTTGCAAAATGTGCATTTATATAACAATACAAATGCATCTACTCTAATTTTAGCTCCTGCCAGCAGGGGAAAATACAAAGTTTGAAATTTTTCTAAACAACTAATTTGTACCTACTGTACCACCAACCATACTCACATATGAATAATTTTTTCTGTTAATTTGATCAGCATATACTTAGAATTTAAAAAATGTTCAATTACAGCTTAACCAATTTTCTACATGTCTTCTGATTTTTCTGCCCCTGCCCTTTCAATGAAGAGACATCTCTCTGCTGTGTCTGCAACATAGTCTATTTCCTAATAATCCCATTAAGAAAAATGAAGCAGCCTAGCAAGATTTGGTGGCCTTCTATGATGGGGCTATGGAACTGATGGAAAGGGGCAGAGCAGTTGACATTATCTACCTGGACTTGTGCAAAGCATTCAACACTGTCCCACACAACATCCTTCTCTCTAAACTGGAGAGACATCAATTTGATGGATGGATCACTCGGTGGATAAAGAACTGGCTGGATGGCCACACACAAACAGTTGTGGTCAATGTCCAGCTGGAGACCAGTAACAAGTGGTGTCCCTCAGCGATCACTGTTTGGACCGATCTTGTTTAACATCTTTGTCTGTTACGTGGACAGTGGGATTGAGTGCGCCCTCAGCAAGTTTGCCGATGACACCAAGCTGTGTGGCTCGGTTGATACGCTGGAGGGAAGGGATGCCATCCAGAGGGACCTTGACAAACTTGTAAGGTGGGCTGATGCCAACGTCATGAAGTTGAACCATGACAAGTGCAAGGTCCTACACCTGGGTCGGAGCAATCCCAGGCACAGACAGCTACAGGTTGGGCAATGAAGAGATTCAGAGCAGCCCTGCAGAGAAGGACTTGGAGGTGCTGGTCGATAAGAAAAGGAACATGAGCCGGCAGTGTGTGCTCGCAGCCCAGAAAGCCAACCGTATCCTGGGCTGCATCAAAAGGAGCGTGACCAGCAGGTCAAAGGAGGTGATCCTGCCCCTCTACTCTGCTCTTGTGAGACCTCACTTGGAGCATTGTGTGCAGTTCTGGTGTCCTCAACATAAAAAGGCCATGGAACTGTTGGAACAAGTCCAGAGGAGGGCCACAAGGATGATCAGGGGACTGGAGCACCTCCCGTATGAAGATAGGTTGAGAAAGTTGGGGCTGTTCAGCCTAGAGAAGAGAGGAGTGTGTGGAGAAGAGACATACGTGGAGACCTCATTGCAGCCTTCCAATATCTGAAGGGGGCCTATAAGGATGCTGGGGTGGGACTCTTCATTAGGGACTGTAGTGATAAGACAATGGGTAATGGGTTCAAACTTAAACAGTGGAAGTTTAGATTGGGCATGAGGAGGAAGTTCTTTTCTGTGAGGGCGGTCAGGCACTGTAATGGGTTGCCCAAGGAAGTTGTGCATGCTCCATCCCTGGCGGTGTTCAAGGCCAGGTTGAACAGAACCTTGGGTGGGATGGTTTAGTGTGAGGTGTCCCTGCCCATGGCAGGGGGATTGGAACTAGATATCTTAAGGTCCTTTCCAACCCTAACTATTCTATGATTCTCTGATTAGTTTGATCTTCATTATTCTCCTAATTTCCCCAAACTGAGTATTTACCTAGTTCCTACAAGAAGTTATATTTACCACTCCATCTGTCAAGGCAAAAATATTATCATATTCAGAAACATTTCCAAGCTATCTGGTTTACCACACAGTGGCAGAGGAGGATGGAATATCCTTAAAAATGGACAGTAATCTTCCTTTTTTCATTCCTGCAGTTTGTATTACATTTGGGTTTGGGTTTTATGTTTTAACTGGTTGCCATGTGAACTGGCAACGCAGCATACAGCCTCTTATACCTGTTAATGTCTTTCCATTTTGAGAAAAAATAGGCAGTTTTGAAGGTATCTTTCTCTGAGAACAGATTGTATTGCAAACTAGACCTCATGCAAAAGAAGAATTCAAAGTACCATAAGCAATTCAACAAAACTGTAACTTCCACCAGGCAGATCTGCCAGCATGCTTTAATTTGGGAACAAAATACTGGGTTTATTACTCCAAATACAAAATCATCACCAACAGGAATAAGAGCAAGTGTTAACAATGGAATAGCTCTTGAATATTAGGATTTGGTTGCTCATTTTAATTTCCTAAGAAATGAGAATTTGTGAATGAACAACTTTCATAATTATTTTCCAACCTCTGCACAATCCACATTATCTTGTAACTCAAGAATAAAGTTAAATGCATGGGAGTATAAAAGGTTTTGTGATGGAGAGAGAGAAAGCTAAAAAAAAGATTTAATGCCAAACAAGTAACAAGATTGATAAATGTAATGGGAAGGAACTCTTACATTCCAGCCATATGCTGAAACTAATCTTTTCTAGAAAAACTGCATTCAACACAAGTGTATCTGGAGAAGAGCACTTAGCTGGGTGCAAGTCATAGATACTTGTACTCAATTTGTAAGGGGAGGAAATGGAAGAACAAGAGAGAGAGGAAAAGCTATAAAAAGAAGTCAAATTGCAGTAGCCCTTTGACTGCTGTTACAAACTGAAGAAGAGCTCCAATACTGAGAACCTACCATTAATCTCTTATTTGTATGGAAAGCACATGCTTCTTTTTATCTGAAATACTTACAGTAATGACAGGAGCTGGGAGTAGACAAACACAATATGTCTGGTTATCAAGAAATTTAGATTTCTTATCTAAATTTGGGTTTGAAACTGATATTTGCCTACTGTGAGTCGATAGTGCATCTGCTCAGTAAAACTTATGTTCCCATCACTTTTACTGCTAATAGCAGCGGTGAAATAACACTTTCATGAGACCTAATTTTTCAGGAAGCAGTTGCTCCTAGTGGGGAGACAGTCCGGTTACTGAATACTGCTCAAAATCACAGTATAAAGACTGAAAGCTTACAATGGTGAAGTCCAACAAGAGGCTAGACACAAACCCATAAAATTCACTAAAATGTTTTTAAGCCCAAATTGTTCTGAGCAAAACATTTGAGTTAAACAAACAAACATTTTGTGATGCAACTCTTCTTAGAAATTTTACAGGAAAGGCTGCCTCTTGCTGCATTTCTCATTAGACTTGGTAAATACAGCAGCTGTATACATCTGCTTCTTTCTATGCGTGTCTGATCTGAAAGTGGGTGATTGGCAGTGTCCATGTTTATTTATCAGCCTTATTTATTTTTATAAGAGTCCTGGAAACACCTGTGATTATTAACAGGAGACTGTATGGTCCTTTGAATAGCTGTGCTGTGTAATGAAAACCAGCAAAGTTTCTGTCTTGCTTAACTAGCTAAGTCAAAGTTGGGGAAAACAGGAGGCCATAACACTACTTATGCAAGGAAGATACAGCTCATCTCTGGTTTTGTTTTTCAGGATGCTCTGCCATGTACTTTATTGGCCTCATTATAGGGTAACATACCAAACACACACCTCTACTTTGATAACAGTATTAATTTTGGTGGTTGGCTTGAAGTGCTCATACGGATACTCATGCCATCCAACATAGCATTTTGAAAGCAAATGCAGAAGGAATACTAACAGAAATTCAAGCTTAATCCCTCCATTCATAAAAAAAAAAAGCCTACTTTTTTTTTTCTCACTTTGCTATGTGTCCATCTCACTCTCCCTCTTATTTACTCCCACTGATTAAACAGATGATGGTAATTAAACTAAATCATTCTATGGGAGTGCTGCCAAAGACACATAAACCCAGGTCTTGCTGTATATGTGTCATATAATGGGGATATCAAGTGCCTGATATTGAGCACAGAGATTATCTTATTTCAGCATACACACACTCTTATACTTCTGAATCATAAAGCCACAGTTTATCTACTCATTTACAAGACCAATCTTTACCATGGAAAAAACATTAATTAAGACTTAAACAAATGTCATTACATATCCAAGTTTTTGCTCATTTGTTCTTTTGATACCATTAAGTTATACATTAAAAAAAAAGACAAAGGCAATGTCAACACCATGTCTGCCACTCCCTAAGAGTCGCCATATCTTTATTCCTAATCCACAAGCATACCGAGTCTTAAAGTAATTAGTTTTTCTCCTTATTTTGAGGACACACTCTTCACAAACTCCTGAATTCCACAAGGGCTGTGAAGGTGCAAGTTAGGATTGACAGGAAGACTAAGTGACTACTTATCCCTCATATTTGGAATTCAAAACCATTCTACCTGCTGCTCATGTCATAAAGGTAACATTGCACCTCTTAAACTAGTTGGTTTATGATTTAATGCTACCCTACTGCTTGACTTCCTATCTCACATTTGCTGAATCAACACTATCACAAGCCAGCAATGCCTGCCTGACACAGCGATGTTTCAATACATGATGATTCATCATGACAGGACATGGAAAGCCCTGTGGCATGTGCAGAGAAGCTTTAAATAGTGCTTAGTTGTTAACTTACTTTAATTAAAATAGCAAATACACAAGAGAGAAGAAAATAACCTTTCTGTATCACATCAGGGATTTTTGCTCCACTTACCAGCAGAGGATTGAATTGGTTCTATTAACAAATTCTATTGAAAAAGAATATTTTCTTCCCTACTTTCATATTTTCTTTTCTGCATAGCATATCTAAATGCACACAGCTACTGTCTGCAAATACTACAGAGAATCACTAAATATAGGACAGCATGAAAATATGAATACATTTGTCAGCACTGTATTAAAACAGAGCTGCATAGCAGAAAGATTCCCACATTGCTAATAGATACTGGCGTTATCACCTTTCCCAAGGTGAGAGCACCCACACAGCTATCATAATCAGTGACGTTTTTGCAAACTGGTTCAGGATTCTTTTTTTTTGTTCTTAAAATGCACGCTGAAAATGTGCTAATGAAGGTTATGCAACCTTTTAGTATTATATTATTAGCAAAATTTCATTATTTCATTTGAAACTACAAAGGTCTGAATCGCCCTTGTTTGAAGTGTTGCCAGCACAGCTGCAGAGCGCATCTCAGATTAATGGGAGCCATGACAAACAGAATGAGATACCCCAGTGCAAACTTTCCATCAAATATGCACAACAGGTAAACAATTGCAAGCATCCGTATTTCCTCTGCACTGTCAAGTCATTGAAGATGACATTGTGTTGTTACGTAGCAAGGGACATCAAAGCAGTATGTCACATCAGCAGCAAATCCAGAAATAGCACAAGAAATATTTCCACAAACTATTTTCACCCTTTCCCAGGAAAACTACTGTGAAGCTGCATGGTAGATCTAAAAAAATACATCAGTTTGCAGGCTTACTAATCCATGATATAGAAGTGAACCGATGTGCTTTAATGAACCTTTCAGCTTCACACCAGCTCTGTAGAAAAAAAGAAGAGCTGTAGAATTCCCTGTCAAAAAAGTTCTGCTAATGATACAACTCCATCATTGATCTTTTTTAATTCAAACATATATGTGATATTCATGGTGCTATCTGAAAAAACTCGTATTCAGAATAAAAGTAGCAGAAACCATCCCTTTTCCAGACTTTAAAATAAACTAGTTACTTTTATTCCTTATAGGTTATAGGAGCTCCACTGTGCATGCCAAGTTGTGATGAGAAGCTTTACCGAGTACGTTTTCACACCACGACTGCAAGTGAAGGCAACTCTTGTAATCCACATTTAATCTTCTCTGTGTTGCCAACTGCTGCTTTTTTAAATCCTCTTCCAGACAGTGGTAGCCTCCAACGTGTTCTACAGCCTATGAACAACTGAGTAGCAGCGCAGGGAAATCCTGTTACTGGTACTTTTAAAATCACTGCAAAGTAGTTTGTATATTAACAGTGCCAAAAATTTCAACTATGCTCACTTCAGAAATGACAAAATTTTCATGTTGATTTTGGTAAAAATACTTTTTCCGCTGGGGATATATAATGAAGGAGAATTTGGTGGAGTTTGCAGTAAAACAGTATATTGTTTGAACATCTCAAAAATAAACAAGTACACATCTATTCATTTTTAAACAAATACAGAGGTCACAACAGTTTTGTTCTCTTAACATTGTCTACACATTGGATCCACATATTTAGCTCTTGTGATAATCATGAAAACAAAAGAAAATCCAAATTCTCTTTCCCTTGAAGACTACAAATTTGTACTTACTCTCCCCTGTTCCCAGCAAATTACTTGGGTCAAGTGCAAGATACTCTTAATATCATCCGTTATCACACAGGCTTCTGGCAGACAGCAGTAGCTTACATTTCCACCGGCATTTCTTATCATTAGATGTCCATGTAAGTCTCCTGGTTTTAGCATATATCTTGCCTACTGCTCTTTTCTTCTCGCATTTAAGTCAATAATCCTCCAGTCAAATTAGTCATACTTAAAAAGCTTACATCTATCTGCTAATTCACGGTAATAAGTAAAAGACAAAATGCAATGTTATACTAAGCATTTTACATGAAAGATATGGATACGTTCGCTACAACCATGTATAAAGGGCACAAAGTAATGAGATTAAATTGCAGCAAGAAAGATTCAGGTTAGAAGCAGGAAAAGCATCCATAGAACCAGGGCAGCTAAAATGCTCAAGAAGAGTGCTTGGGGGTGCAGTGTCACACCTGTCATTGGAGTAAGTACATCTAAGATTGTAAAAAAAAAACTACCTTGAAGTATTAAAGGTCTTGTCAATCTTGCTGTGGGTGAGATGGACTAAATAACTTCTTGTAGTCCTTTCTATCCTAAACATTCTAAAATGTGCAGGAGAAATGAAAAATACAAAGTTCAAAAATGGATTTTAAAAAAGTTTATGTCACACTGAATTCATCTTTGGAGCCGACTTCATTCTTTCAACACCTATTACCAGAAAGCACACCCCTGGGGAACTGATACTTCTAAAGCAGTGTGGGAGAAGCAAGGGGACAGAAAAAACATTAGATATAACCAATGCTACAACTGATAAGAAATTCACCTTTTAATCTTCTTTCCCGGTTGGTATTTAGAAGCTCATAAAAGTGACATAGCCCAGATGAAAAGAAGTAAGTATAAAAAAAGTCCCACCAGAAATGCTATATAACGCAACAATTCTTTAATATAGTTGTCATTCATAATAGCAAGATTTCATTAAAATATTAATGAAAATGACACCGGTTTATACCAAAGTGACTTGGACATCTCTCTTCTACCCACGGCCTCAGTTTCTCCAGTGACTATTTCCATACCATTATGTAGACATTTTGATGTCAGAAACATCTAAAATGTTGTAAGACAAAAAGAACCTTGAAAGCATGTACAGAACCAGGATGAGGCAAGTTAACACGAAGAAATCTGAATCTATGTTCACAGAATCATAGAATTCTAGAACGGTATGGGTTCAAAGAGACCTTAAAGATGATCTAGTTCCAGCCCCCCCCCCGACACAGGCAGGGACTACTTCCACTAGACCAGGTTGCTCAAAGCGCCATCCAACCCAGCCTTGAACACTGCCAGGGGTGGGTCAGACACAGCTTCTCTGGGCAACACGTTTCAGTGCCTCACCACCCTCATAGTAAAGAACTTCTTCCTCATTTCTAATCTAAATGTACCCTCTGTCAGTTTAAAGACACTCCCCCTTGTCCTATCACTACATGCCCTTGTAAAAAATACCTCTTCAGATTTCTTGTAGGCCCCCTTTAGGTACTGGAAGGCTGCTTTAACTTCTCCCCAGAGCCTTCTCTTCTCCAGGCTGAATTCCAGCTCTCTCTTCCTGTTATAAGAGAGGTTCTCTAGCCCTGTGATCATTTTCGTGGCCTCCTCTGGACTTCCTCTGATGGGTCTATGTCTTATGATGGCAGCCCCAGAGCTGCCATCTGTACTCCCATGGGGGTCTCACAAGAATGGAGCAGAGAAGAATCACCCCCCTTGACTTGCTGCTCACACTTCGTTTGATTGCAGCCTAGCACAATGTTGGCCTTCTGGGCTGTAAGCGCACACTGCCAGCAGACGCTGAGCTTCTCATGGGCCAACACGCCCAGGTCCTTCTTACAGCTGCTCTCAATCAGATTTCTGCCCAGACTGTATTTGTGCTTGGGGTTGCTTGGACCCACATGCAGAACCTTGCACTTAGCTTTGTTGAACTTCATGAGGTTCGCACCTCTCAAAAGTGTCAAGGTCCCTTTGGATGGTATCCCTTCTCCCCAGAATGTCAAGAGCACCACACAGCTTAGTGTCTTTGGTAAATTTGCTGAGTGCACTCAATCTTACCACTGAGTGCACCCTTAGCATGTCACTAACAAAGATGTTAAATAACATCCCAGTACCAATAATAATCCCAATACCAACCCCTGAAGGAATTCCACTCACCATTACCCATCTTCACTATGTGCCTTAGCATAGTTTCCAGGAGGAACTGTTACGTGATCTTGCTGGGCACAGAGGTGAGACTGACTGGCCTGTAACACCCCAGGTCTTCTTTTTTTTTTCCCTTTTTAAAAACGGGAATTTTGTTGACCCTTTTTGAGTGAGTAGGAACTTCACCAGACTGCAACGACTTCTCAAATATGATAGATAATGGCTTGGCAACTTCTTCTGCCAGTTCCCTCAGGACTTGATGCGTCTCATGAGGTCCCATGGACTTCTGCAGTTTCAGGTTGTTGACCTATCTCCTACAGTGAGTGGTTCTTTATTCTCCCAATCCCTGTCTTTGCCTTCTGCAACTTGGGTGGTGTGATGGGAGCTCTTCCTGGAGAAGACCAAGGCAAGAAAATAATTGAGGACCTCGGCCTACTCCACCTCTGAGGTACTAGGTTTCCAGTTTCCTTCTGGAGAAGACATTTTCCTTAGTCTTCCTTTTATCAGTGACGTATCTATGGAAGCTTTTCTTGTTGCACTTGACATTTCTGGCCAGACTGATTTCTGTCAGGGCTTTGTAACCTGGTTTTCTAACCTGAACCTTGGCTGCTTGCATAATTTCTCTGTATTACTTCATCTGCTACCCTCCACTGCTATCACCTCTTTTCCCCCTCTGTAGGCTTCCTTTATGTTCTGGAGATTGTCCAGGAGCTCCTTGTTCATCCACACAGGTCTCCTGGCATTCTTACAGGCTGGACAAAGAAGAGATTCAGAGCGGCCCTGCAGAGAAGGACTTGGGGATCTTGGTCGATGAGAAAATGAACATGAGCCGGCTTCAGTGTGCGCTCGCAGCCCAGAAAGCCAGCCGTATCCTGGGCTGCATCAAAAGGAGCGTGACCAGCAGGTCAAAGGAGGTGACCCTGCCTCTCTACTCTGCTCTTGTGAGACCTCACCTGGAGCATTGTGTGCAGTTCTGGTGTCCTCAACATAAAAAGGACATGGGACTGATGGAACAAGTGCAGAGGAGGGCCACGAGGATGATCAGGGGACTGGAGCACCTCCCGTATGAAGACAGGCTGAGAAAGTTGGGGCTATTCAGCCTGGAGAAGAGAAGGCTGAATGGAGACCTCATAGTATCTGAATGGGGCCTATAAGGATGCTGAGGAGGTACACTTCATTAGGGACTGCAGTGGTAAGACAAGGAGTAACGGGTTCAAACTTAAACCGGGAAAGTTTGGATTGGATATAAGGAAGAAGTTCTTTACTGTTAGGGTATTGAGGCATTAGAATGGGTTGCCCAGGGAATTTGTGAATGCTCCATCCCTGGCAGTGTTCAAAGCCGGGTTGGACAGAACCTTGGGTGGTATGGTTTAGTGTGAGGTGTCCCTGCCCATGGCAGGGGGGTTGGAACTAGGTGATCTTAAGGTCCTTTCCAACCCTAACTATTCTATGATTCCATGATTCTATGATTCCGATACTCCAGTAATAGGAAGCATCCTACCACATCTCTGTGGTGCCACTAAAATTATAGCCCTGCAGATGCACATGTCTCTAACTCCTCTTTTTTATTCCCTGTGCTACACGCATTTGCATAGAGGCATGTAAGTTGGTCCCCCCATGAAGCTGAATTACTGGCTGGAACTTCTTTGTGCTACTCTTCAGTTGCTCTTCTGCTTACTTGTGATCCCAGGCTCTGGGCATCCCTCTCTGGCACTGGCATCAAACTGGTATGAGAGGGATGAATTGAGATTCTCCTCCTCCAACAACATTAGTTTAAAGCCCTCTTTACCAGCTTGGCAAGCCTATGACTGAAGATGCTTTTCCCCTTCTCTGGTAGATAGACCCCATCAGCCCAGACTAGACCAGGTTTCTCTAGTCCCGGGGAGCCAGAAACACGATGGCATCATGGCAGCGACCACATAGACTGTTCTGCTCCAGTGGAAGGGATCACCATCCGCAGTCATCCTCACAGGCATCCCTTGCATATATGATGCTTTTTCTGATCTGCCAGTGCAGCTGTTTTTGCATGGAATAATAATAACCCAACCCAAATGCATGATCCAATCTACAAACTTGTAACAGGTACATTATTTGCACTAGCCCAGCTCAACCTGAGCTCACTACAATCAGGATACTACAATGAGCAGCTGAGTTTTTTACATGAGATGATGAAAGGGAAGAGTGACCCAGGTAGCTGGGCTTCTCACCTTCCTAGCTGACCGAGCAAAAGCTAAAAGAGGATGTGGGTTCAGGACTCTAAGGAGCACAGAATGGTGATTGTGCCCTTTTTCCCCCTGCTAGTGGAATGCAACTTGGTGTGACACTTCTGTGTTTTAACAGCATCCCTGTCTGCAACTTTTTTCTTTTTGCAGGTAATAAATATCCATCCACAAAGAAACTGTAATCCTCTCCCACACCCCTTTCCCTTTATTCTTTTATTACCAAGATTCTTCAGTAAAGAATAATTTCTTCAAGTCACTCCTAACCTCTACCATGTATAAAACTGTCTTTATTGAATTCTAGCTCTATTTTCAGGCTACATATTAGTCCATAGGATTAAAAAGTTAAGAAAGGCAGTTAATTTTTGTGCATAAAGAAGATTCATGGACAAATTGCCTGGTTTGCGAAGACAAAAAAGGGCAGTTATAAAAAGATGACAGTTACAAAAAGAGCAAGATTTCCATTCTTCAAAGTTGCATAGAAAAGATCAATAGAACACTCTGATTTTTATACTCTAATGTACGCCTCTGTAATTAAATGTTAGATTTCCTATTTGAGGAATTATCAGATTAAAGTTGGGTTGATCAAAGATTTAAATTTAATTTGCCTACTTTAGATATCCTAATAGAGATGTTCTGCTGATTCTCAAACCAGTAGTGCTTAAATTAGCATTTCAGGGAATGCCTGATCACATTGTGAACTACAATATGTTTTTCTGTACCGAGCACTAAATTCTGTCCTTTTAGGGAAAAAAAGAGAAGCACATGAGTAATGAAATTTATACCACACCGTATCCTTTGAATTTTCCCAGCCTAATTGCTCACTACACCCACAGACTCACGTTTCTAGAAAACAGATTTAATACTTCAACCTATACCTTTTCAACTATATTTTTTATTCATTTTCATGTAGAATGTAGCTCTCAGCAGGGGATCAAACCTGTAACAACAATGCAAACTTCATCTTGTTTCTCACCACATGTAGTATGCGATGCATAGGCCTACCAGGACAATGAAGAAATTCCCTTTTTATGTCAGCTAAAAAGGGAACTCCTTGGACATCATAATCAGCTTTCTTTATCTTACCTTTTAAAAGAGTAAAGTAAAACAAAACTAAAACAGAATAGCTTTCCTGCCTTTAGTAAAACAGTACAATAGGCCACATTCAAGACACCTATGAAAGAAGAAAGATATCAACAGCATGAAAATTTTAGTTCATAAAAGAGCTAAATATGTACAGCTCAACTAATTGACAGGAATGAATCTCAGCAGTAACTGAGCAGAATGAGCAATTAGTCTGTCTACCAGCATTTCAAATACCGCATAGACATTTTCAGCTCAACTGCGTAAGTGGCATAATTCTGGAGAATGATTTTCCATTACAGCTATGGCATATTTCACCAAATGTTGGGCAATTTCTTTACCTATGTTCTCAGGCCAATAAAACATGCAAATCTGCCTGTCAGATGTACTTTTATTTCAGAGTCTTGATTTCTTCACGTCTCTTTTACTCCTTTGAAATGATGCAGAATAAATGCGTATTTGTTTCCACAATCCCAAAGACCATCCAGTCTAATTATATAATGAAGCAGATGCTCACACCAAGGCCGCTATCATTCTTGTCTCTTCACTGTCCACATAAAAATGACAGACATTGCCCACAGGAATCTCAACCCACTCAAAATCTCCCTCCTTTCCTTCCCTGCACCTCCCCTCTCATATGTAGACAGGTAAGGATACCTAAAACGAAGCGGAAATAATCTGGGCCTTAGCTGCATCTCTAATCAATAGTAATTAAACACTTCTACTTATCAGCTACATGACACTGAATCTGAGCACTGGAACACACCAAAATATGAACCCAGTAGAAAACAAAATCTTGAATCTGAACTTTAGACTGTATTCTACATCTGGATCAGTCTTTAAACAACACCATATCTAACCTGCCAGCTGACTCTGTATTCCCTCTTTGGGTTCTGAGTGATTTTTCTTTAAAGAAAAAAATATACTTTTTGAATGTTAAGGTTAAGGTAAATTACCATAAGTTCTCCAGTGGCCCTACTGATGATCACAATGGTAGTGTCTATTTCAGCGTTCTGGAATTACAGAGGGAGGAACTATAGCCACTGTGTTAAATGGTCCAACATATATGTCTAGCAGTAACAGAATAAGTTGAATATTGGGAAAGATTGCATGAGAAGAACACAATAAATTGTGAAATAGTTTCATAAGAAGACCCACAGAAGCAGCAAGATGTTGTGAACTAAATTCACCCAAAGGCACCTTGTACGGTGCAAAAATATACATGAGAGCAAATAATTGTGTGTACATAACTGTCGATGAAGAAAACTGATCTTATAGATGTAATAGATAATACATAATACATGTACATAATACATCTATAAGACCAGTTTTCTTCATCTACAGTTATGTACACACACTTATTTGCTCTCATATATATGTGTGTGACAAGAAAGGTGAAAAATGCATCATGTTTACATTCAAAGCTGCACACGCAGGTATGAAAGCAAACTTTGACAATTCTCATGCTTATAATATTGATTCCTCTTAAATTCCCTTACCACCTGAATACAAGGAGGGAAATGACAGTACACAATGTCTGGTAACACGGAAGATTTTTGAAATTCTTCATTTCTAAATTTTCTTTCTGATCAGCAAGGTGAGAATTAAATAAGTTAATGATGCTTCTTCAGTCCATGAAAAGATGCCACTTGAATTCTCAAGGGCTAGAATATTTTATATCAGTATTGTAATGGACAGTTCTTGAAACAGACCCATAAATCCACATAAAAGAGATTCATTTGGATTGTGAGAAGGAAAGCACATGCAGGATGACAAATCAGTAAAAATTAGAAGTGTTACTACATAGCTGTTGGCATTTCATACTATGCACAAAATGTTCTTCCCATCTTTCTCATTACACCTTAGTCTTCCTTTCACAATTGGTTATTAAGTATCTTACAATTTGGAAACTTCTTTTGTATTATACATCCTAAGTAAAACTCTGAAACCTTGTTTCTGAACCCATTAGAAAGTCTTCTTTACAAAAAAACGATTTGAGGTATCTAGGAATGCTCCTTAAAGCCTGAAAAAAATAGTACTGAGGAAAAATATAGCCAAAGTAAAATAATTTCATCATTTTCTGAACAGGCAGAGGCTATCAAAATCACAAGTAGCATGAAGAAGAACAGAGACCTCTGGAATTCAAATAATATATTAAAAAAAATGTAGTCAGGTTAAGTGAGGAAACTGCTGTTTCTCCAAGTTCTAAGAGCAATGGCAAGCAGCTCTAGCAGAAGGTAGGTGGTTTGATTTCCAAACATGCACTTTAAAGTTAGAAGTCCTTCGGTTTTCATTTCTAATGATCACAAGTCCTTCATGTTGGGAGTCTCCTCCCCAGCCCCTCATCTACAGCTCATTATTCATTTTTTTCCACCTTGGTTTTTTTTTACTTCAAAACACTTCTACATTTCAACATATATATTTTTTTTTTTTATTATTATTATTATTTTTCCATTGCCACTCTGTCTTTGAAATGCCTTTACAGTTTCTTTCGTACCTCTCTCCTCCTGTTTCCACTTGCTTGCTTTCCAGGCAGCTGTCCTAAGTGTAAGCTCTGGGAATGCAAATAGACATCCCTCTTTCCTGTGTCATCAGGTAGAGCTTTGGGTGTATTTATCAAGAATTTTCCAGGTAACAGGGTTATAAAAAATAAAAAGACTGCAAGACTCTCAGACTCAAAAAGGCCAGGACCATTCAAATTTAATCTATAATAATTATTTTTTTTATAAGAGAATATTCAAAGCAATCATGTAAAGCAGTGTAGAAAGAAAGTGAGTTTTAGACTCTCACCCACAAATAGGTTTTTGCGTCAGGCTTGACTTCAGTCTACTCAGCAACATAGGAAGGGACAGGAAACTCTGCACAATCCCTACTGGCCCCTTGGAAACCTCTTCCCAGCTCACTGGGACTGGTGGTGCTCCAGGCTGCTCATTTGCGTCAATCTTTAGAAGCTGGCAGGAACAGTTGTGACATCCCATGAAAGTTGCAGAACCTGCAGATATCCTCATGTCTTGCTTTGCATGTACAATAGTTTTTCTTTCATTAAATTTTACTTTGCAATATTATAAATTGAAAATTTAGAGAAGTCGGGATTTAGACTTTATCTAATTCTTAGATTTAAAATTAATCTTATAAATTTTCAGCAAGATTTTACTACCTGAGATGTGGACTAGATGATCTTTTGAGGTCCCTTCCAACCCTTGGGATTCTGTGATTTCCCAACATACACTATCGGTAAAAGCAATGCTTTCTTCTCACCTATTGACAACCATGTCTATTATTGTTGATTGAACAATTTGTTAATTTGCTTGGCTAAAATTACTATTAATAATCTATGACATAATTAATCACAAAATTGGAAGCTATCTTATAATTTCTTAAAAAACTCCTGTGAATTCATTAAACCCAATAAAGTAATTGGAACACTTTCTGAGGAATTCAGAATTCATTATATGGGGTGATTTATTTTTTTTTCCTGTGCTCAGTGCTTCATAATAAATGAATAAACCAGATTTCAAGATTCCTTCTCAGCAGGAATATCCTGTCACCCAGTCAGTGACCTGTTGCAACATCTATTATTAAATGCACTATTTAATTAGGATACACACTCAGGAGATCTGCTTCATTAGGATGTCTCCCAGTGAACACATTCAAGTCCAGCAACACTCATTGGCGATGACTTTCATAATGGGGACTGTAAATTTCCTTAATTGCCTTAGGGTGAGTTACTGTGTTAACTTGAGTCTTGTACTTCTGTCTTGTCTGACAACAGCTTTCAGGTTTTCTCAAGCTGTGACAGAAAACACGTAAGTATGTATCTGATTTTGGCTGGGATAGAGTTAATTTTCATCCTAGTAGCCATGTTTTGGGTTTAGTATTACAACAATGCTGATAACCCACCAATGTTTTAGCTGCTGCTAAGTAGCATTTAGCCCAATCAAGAACTTTTCAGCCTCTCACTTTTCAGCCTCTCAGGCTCTGACAGTGAGGAGGCACACAAGAAGCAGGGAGGAAGCAGAGACAGGACACCTGACCCAAACCAGCCAGAGGGGTATTACATATCACAGCATGTCATGCCCAGTGTGCAAACTGGGGGAAGTTGGCTGGGAGGGGATTATTGCTGATCAGTGATGGAATGGGTATTGGTCAGTGGGTGGTCAGCAATTGTATTGTGCATCACTTATTTCTTCGGGCTTTTATTCCTCTTCTTTTTTTTTTTTTTTTTGTTCTTTACATTAATATTATTATTGTTGTTGCTATTATTATTATATTTACTTTATTTCCACAATCAAACTGCTGTTGTCTTAACCCACCGGTTTCACCTTTTTCCAATTCTCCTCCCCATCCACAGGGTGGAGGCAGATTGGGAGTGAGCAAGCGGATGTGTGGTACTTATTTGCTGTCTCGGGTTAAACCACAACATGTATCTACTGCCTCCTCCTAGCTCCAGCTGTGCAATAATGTCAGAAATAACAGTGCTAAGGAGAGTGGGCTTGAACAGCCTTTAAGTCAGGTTAAAAAATCTGTTTTCACTGAACATTAAAAATTCCAAAGAATAACCAGTGAAAAATCACATTTAAAATTAATAACTCAACCTCATGGAAAAGTTTCTATGTAGACCTCAAAAATCATTTTCTGCTAGGGAAAAAACCTCTCCCTTCTTGCACCATGAAGGTTTCTGTCAAAAACAGCATGTGTTGTTTCATTTGTTCTATAATTTGAGGTACCTACTACAGGCTTCTGGAAGGAACAACAAGGTTCTTTCAACAAGGGGGAAAACTATAAAACATAAATAGATAAAATCCATGAAACATACTTTTTGAATATGTTTCTACACAGGATGAGAAAAAGGTATAGGAAAAAAGATTATCCTAATTGCTCAGTTGTAGAAGGGAAAAAAAACACACCTAGTATAAATGATGCATACGTTTTCAGGGTACAAATTGCAAGCAGATGACTAGTTCTTCGACACTCTTCAAGTCCCAGAAGACATACAGTCAACGTCTGCAACTTTAACAGGTATATAACTGGTATTAGAATTGCAACCCCAACAGGGGTCCTATCCTACATGTTATTGATAATTCACCTGTTGAAGAATATAAAAGTACTGAGAAATTGCTAAATACCCTGGAAATTTGGCTGATCTTTGTGAAATGGATCCTTCTTTTATAGTACAAGTCATGCGTCGTAAATGTTAATGATACTCTTTACTTTGTATTTCTTAAATGTTTTGCAATTTGAGGAACATTATTGTAAAATTACAAGATCATTTGTGCGGGATTCCTTCCTTCCTTATAAAGGTTTGCTACAGATACTTCACTTGTTTTTCGCAAGATTAATTATTTCTTATATATTATTTATAAATCCTATAACAGCAGAGTTAATTGATAGCTATCGTAAAGACAAGGATAAAAGGCTGTCATTTGCCAATTTACTTTATTAGCTCTGTCTCAAATTCAGCGTAATTCAAACCAGAAAATATGAATTCAGGGATCTTTTATTTCCCTTACTAAAAGACAATTTTCTTGTGAAGTTTGAAATGCTAATTTGAAATTAGTCGTGACCTTTCTTTCAAGTTTTGTGTCTGCTGCTCACAGCTCTATCTTTATTTGAAACCTTTCAATACCTGGAAACACACATTCTTTGGATTTCTGGAAGGATCCCAGTTCTGATGGTATTTTGGTATATTCACCTACTTAAAACTATTTTTATCAGTCTAAGATGTGTGCTACCAACAACTTTATATCTGAGCAAAACCAATCTGGGTCTTACACTGGTATATGTCACAACAACAACAAAAAAAATTAGTATGTATTTAATGTCGGCAATGCAGCAGATTTCTGACTATCGGGGTACTCACACTAATCATGATCATATGCGAGGGGGGGCACTTCTGCGTCCCTCTGTAGTTTATTGATCCTTTTCTGCCTCTAGAATTAAAGCTTTACTTCAATTCACACTGACAAATTATGAAATTCCATTCTGTGCGTATTTGCATTTAACTACAGAGACACAGAAAGAGCAAAAAACCAGTATCATTAATTGTTCTGCCACCACCTTTGAATATGTATTCCATTTTGCAAGAAAGGAAAATACTGAGCGTGACCAATCATCTGATGTTATAATTATTTTCCTTATGCATAACCATCATAATTCAGAAGGCTTTGCCCTGCTACCCAGCTTTTCTTAACTATTCTAGAACTCATCTTGGTTTAACTGACTTTGCTGTAGTTCTTCACAGATCTATTCATTTTCCATTGAAATCCTATTAAAATTATTTGACTAAAGTTTCTCATTGAAATTAATTACTCTCATTAGATATTTCATTCAATTACAAACCTTTTCCAAAAGTATTTATGTTACATTTACTACAAAACAGTTTCTCTGAATGTCTGCCAGTTCTTATATTATAAGCTTAGACAAGAAGAATTTTCCAGTCTCAGCTGAACCCTTCATGTTTTTGAAAAATTATTTCTATCATCTCAGTTTACTGTTCTCTCTGTTCTTTACTTTTCTCTCTAAATCAAATGATCTAAATCCCTTTATTCTGTCTTCATTTATAAGCCTGGTCTAACCCTTCACCATCTTATTCATCCCTCTTTGGTCAATTCAAGTTCATGACCATTTATTTCAAAATAATTCTGCTTAGTTCTTGTTTACTGCAATGTGTAAGTGCAATTTTTATTCAGTTTAGTGTTGAGGGAACTTATTCTGGTTCTGAAAGAGCTAGAATTAAGAATTAGCTGCTTAGCTAGCCAGTAGCCTCATCATTTGCTCCTTGTCCTGTTGCCTGCAAGCTCTGTGTTTGTAAAATATTCCTGTTCTACCAGAAACCTGCACGGGCAGCAGGTAGCATGCTTTGCTGTGTATCAGGCACAGGCTGATGTCAACTACAGGCTGCATCTAGACAAATAAACAACGTATTCTGCACAAATACCATACTGAAAAGGAATCTTGAGAAAAGCATGTGTCAGATAATTTACATAAGAAATATAACATTCAAGAAAATATAAATACCTAATTTAGCAAACACTATTTGCTGGCTGCTATACTATCAAGCATTTCGAGCTTAGCAACCACCTTTATCTAACTTTGGATTAAACTCCTTAAGCTACTTACTGTGTCCCACAGATTCTTTCCTTGGTGAGTGCTAAGTAAATCCATAAGTTCCAGACTGTTCCCACCATACTTGAACATCATCTGCTGCAAGGCTTAAAGGGACTGCTCTGTCCAAGTGTTAGCTATCAGACTGCAGCTCATGTATTGAGCCTTAGTGCCACTGGTCACTTGAGCTGGAGAATATATTCTAGGTCAACATCTGGTGCAACTTGATTCACAGAATCACAGAATCACAGAATCCCAAGGGTTGGAAGGGACCTAAAAAGATCATCTAGTCCAACCCCCCTGCAAGAGCAGGGTAACCTACAGTACATCACACAGGAACTTGTCCAGGCGGGCCTTGAATATCTCCAGTGTAGGAGACCTTCTCAGCCTTGGTTCAGCCCCCAGACAAGTGTCACTACCCCACTGTAACACAGTACCGTACCATCCCACCGCTCTAACCCAGTGCCTTTTTCTGTCTGGGTCAGAAGCCTGAGCAATAATCACCCAGAAGTTTGTCTTCTACCTTGTTTCTACTGGTGTGACTCTGTTTACCTTCATGGACAAGTATGTAGATTTGTAAACCAGCTCACATACTGTAATCTTGTTTGCTGCTTGTTTTTCTTCTTTTATTCATTTTTATAAAAACTCTTTTCCCATGTTGAGAATCACTTTAGGGTTATCAACACAGCCCAGTCATGACAGCTCCTGCTGATTCGAAGAGACCCTATGCTGAAAGACATAATTTCTCACAGGGGATCAGAACTTAGAGCTGGTTGAGCAAAACTACTCTGTAACCACACATTAGACAAGAAGAAAGCAAGCAGCTGTGTTATGCGCCTTGATTAAACGGCCTCTTTATTCATCACCAATTCTATCAGCCTCAGTTAAGAAACCTTACCAACAGGCAATTTTTAAAGAGAAAAAAAGAAACAAAATCTGCAGTCTTTATGTGCACATATTCAAGTACCATCTCCAAGAACATCTATTGAAATAATCTGAGCTAGAAATATGCTGCTCATTGACAGTCCAAGATAACCAAGGGTTTATTGATCTCTCTCCTCTTCTTCTTCCTCCTCTAAAAGAAAGAAAGAAAAAGAGCTGCTGTTGAGATAAAAGGCACCATACTTAACATCAAGTATAATGCAAAAAAATTAAAATTTAGGATTATCTGAGTTACTGCCAGTACAATATCAGTGATTTTTTTTTTCCCAGCCATACATTTGCCCCCTGAATTGTACAATAATTGGAAAAAACCCAAAGATAATATCAAGTATGTACATCCTGGGAATGCAAAGCTGCACGAGCATATCCACAGAAGCAGATGCCATTACTTGCTCACTTGAGTTCTGAGCTGGCTGGAAATAAGCCAGCTCCAGTACAAAAACTACAGAACCATGTTACCTGTTCTATTATTTTAGGATGAGCACTATAACACGTGCTGCTGGCTTGCACCCAGCTGTCTGAGAGCGCAGATGGAACAGGAGCACAACTGTCCAAACCTGTACATGTAAACATGGCCTGCATGTCACTGCAGATCTCCATTTGAGGAGTTAGGACTCCATGGACTACACACAGTGAATCTGATTCTTCCTTCACTAGTACTTATATAGAAAATAATGTCACAAAAGACAACAAAATGCATGCATCACCACAGATATTAAGTGTAATGAGAACCTGGCTTAGCAACATCTTCAAAGTATATTAATTCTTCCCACTGATTTAGTGCTCAGTTGTTCCTTTTCCAGCCTCTGGGTTTATTTCCTTGCATTTTAGTACAGCCAGGACAGATTCTGATGACACAATATGTGGCTAGATGCTATGCTTTAGTGCCTGAAGAGTTAATATCTGGCAGCATATTAAAGCAGCACTTCGTGGTTCCAACATTCCTTTACAGAAATTAAACCACTAGAAGGCAATTATATTACTAATTTCTTATCAAGTCACACTGATATTTAGTGAAGAGGTCCCCTGTATTATGGCCCTATCTGGAAGGGTATGAGGATGTTTTGGAGGGAAAAAGCATTCTGAGCTCTTACTGGTAACTGGGGAGTGGGTGGCAGTTAATTTAGACAACCTCCATGATCAGAACATTTTTCTTTCATGTCTGACCACTGTCCTATTTCAGCAGGCAGTATTGGATGTTTTGCCAAAGGAAAAGTTTAATATTACTTTTTCATTCAGTGCCTATTCTGAAATTTAATTCATTAATTTTTAAAAGAATTTAGAACTTATTGCTAACACCTGGTTTTATCTCCTTCACACTATACCTTACGTCACCCAGAAGTTTCTAATTCAAACCCATACCTTTAGACTGAACTGGTGAAATCTATTTTCTTTTAGTTTCTGTCCCAGGCAGAGAGATCATCTGTTTATTCAACAGCTACCACATCTCTAGTTCTCTAAAGCAGTCATTCAGCTAGAAAAAAATCTCTGGATTTGGATGACAGTATTCAGCAGTGGAATTATCTTACACCATTTGCTGAACTTTCCATGTCTTAGATAATGTACTGGTATTATCTACGGTAAATAAAATTTTTCAACCCGAGTTTGTCCAGCACCAGTCTTAGGTATTGAATATTGTAATATCTTTTGTTCTAAAAGGGATATCTTCTCTTCCTGAGACACACAGACAAGATCAAATTACCTCTTGACCTCTTCTTCAGTGAGCTCTCCGTGCTTCCCAACATGAGATAGACTTTCCAACTCTTCAACATTTTCTTTCTCTAAACCATTTGTTTTAACTGGAGTCACAACTGAATACATTGTTTCAATATTACTGTCACTAACACATATAGAGACAATATGTTTTTGCTGTTCTAATACTTCATAAGCAACTTATTAGACACTCTTTTCTTCATGTATTGCCCTGCATCTAAATATCTTCAAATTCATGTGGCTTGAGTGCATCCATTTTTTCTGTTTGACCAGTACTTCACACGTATGACTTGTTTGGACATTCTAGCATTTACTTTATTTTACCGCTTCATTATCCATTCCATTACCTATAAACCTAAAAAACTTCCCACCCAACAACCCCTGCTCTCCCCCCATCTCAGATTTTTACTTTTGTACATGGGAAATAAATTTCTTCTCTGTTTCTGGAAAAATAATTCATGTGGACATTTGAGCAAGTGTTAACCAGCTCATTCACTGAATGCGTTAAGCAGGTAATAATCCTTCCTGCTGTACACTGTATATCTTCTTTAATGTCTCAGTTTACATGCAAGTGTAAGGCTTATATCAAAGAAGGCTAGACTCTCTATAATAAATCATCTTCTTGAAGACACCAAATCTTTCCCAGACTTTATAGGTCACTTAACTGTTTAGCCTTTCACCTTGACCAAGTAAGGTGATAAAGGCTAAACTGCAGGATACTCTTTTCCTCATCCTACCTCCATGTGCAAGTCTTTTTCAAATGACAAAACATCTGTAGAGTAATATCACAGTTCTGTGGCATAGTCTTCACTCTTGTTTCTGCTGAGCTAGCTGAGAAAGCAGGTGTGAGTCATCCACAAGGGATAAGACTGAGATGCAAAAGACAACAGGCATATAAACAGCTAGAACCCTAAACTGGTTCACAGCTTAATGTCTCACCAGCCCATAATACTCATTTTTGCACAATTCATAAACCAGACAGATTTTCTCAGTACTTTGTGTGACTTGGAAAAACCTTTATATTCATCATATTGGAATTAAAATTTCAAATCCTGGTCAGTATTTTTGAAGAATGGTCTTGCAATATCCACACACTCACAATATCTGCAAATGATGGTACCATGTGTGTGTGCTCATATGCACAAACACAGAGCAATGTAGTATTTCTGTGAATTTGACAATTAAGCTTAAGCAATTGCATTTGGGGGTCTGAGGTCATATGCTATGAATCATTTATGTCCCAGATTATTAACTTGATCAAACTAATGTCAGCAATGCAGAACACAGTTTTGGTAATTTCATAAAGTAAAAACTGTTAAATCAGATTTAGGAACAAAGTTCAAGTAATCAGGTTGCTTTACAAGTCCTCCCCGTGACAGATTCCTGTTTTAACTGCTTAATACCATTCTGCTCACTCTACAGAGACACAAGTTTCCTGAGCTGCTGTTCATGAGCAACAATACGCACATACAAGAGACAACTGTATAGGTCCTACGAACATGCTTGCCATATAACAGTATTTGTTCAACCACAGAAACTACAAAAGATAAAGAAACTGCAAATTTATTAAACAAATATACCTCTGATTTTTTTTTTTTTTTTTTTTTTTGTTTGTTTGGAATACAGCTGAAAGAGAGGTTGAAACTTCCGAAAACATCTAGTCAATAGCTTCCTAGTCTTTCTCATTGTGATGATTCTGACTGGGGCTATGTAGCATGATACAGTTCTTGAAGCTAAGGGGATGTCAGTGAGAGTGATGATGCTGAGTGCTCTACCAGGACCTTAAATAATTGCACACTGCATTGAAGATCTTTAAAGTCTGGTGTAGTTGAACAAAGTAACATGAACAGACTATGAATGTAAGTAAAATTCTTCCTAAATAAGAGCCATTCTTTGATATTGTGCTGGTTTTGGCTGGGATAACATTACTTTTCTGCATAGTGCTTCAAATGGGGCTATGTTTTGGATTTGTTCTGGAAACAGTGCTAATAACACAGGGATATTTTCATTGCTGCTGAGCAGTGCTTACACAGAGCCAAGGCCTTTTCTGCTCCTCACACCACCCCACCAGCGCGCAGGCCGGGAGTGCACAGGGAGCTGGGAGGGGACACATCTGGGACAGCTGACCCCAACTGACCCAAGGAATGTCCCACACCACATGGTGTCATGCTCAGCATAAAGCTGGGGGATGAAGGAGGAAGGATGGGAATGATGCCATTTGTCTCCTCAAGTAACCGTTATGTATGATGGAGCCCTGCTGTCCTGGAGATGGCTGATGCTCTGCCTGCCCATGGGAAGTGGTGAATGAATTCCTTGCTTCGCTTTGCTTGAACACACAGCTTTTGCTTTAATTATTAAAGTGTCTTTATCTCAATTCATGATTTTTCTCACTTTTACTCTTCTGATTTTCTCCACCATCCCACCCAGAGAGGAGTGAGTGAACAGGGCTTAGTTCCCAGCCACGATTAAACCTCAAAAATCGTACAGTCTGATATATACCAGATATTAAAAAAAATACGTTGCACATAATAAAACATAGAACCATAACAAGTGCTTTTCCAGTTGTCGTCGTATACATGAAAACTTTAATAAAATAACAGTAAATTTTGGTACAATGCCCTTAGCATATTTACATTTTAGTTGTGCACCTTGACACAATTTATCATATATCTTGATGCTTTTCTGTTGTTAAATCAATTTAAATATTTCTTCCTTATCATGTAGCAAAATCCACAAAAATGTTTCAATTTTCATCACCTTTTATCTCTCTTCACCGTCTTCATCCATTGAAAGATTTATTGGGCTGGAAGAATATTATTCTGTTAAAGATATTTAATAGATACCATTCCTTTGGTCTGAAATGCATAGTTCAGATTGCTATTAGGCCAAATAATTTCTATTATAATCCTTTTTCCTCAGGACTTTAAAGAAAACAAGTTAAATGCCACTAATGTTCATTAACTATCTTTAAGCACTAAAAACATAAAAAAAATCAGTATCAACCTCAATTCCCTCTAAAGAAAAGAGGACCAAACATTCAAGGGTACATTCACATACAGAATTCAAGTGTACATAAGATGCATACACAGAGAGGGCAAGAACAAATTGCTTTCCAGTGATTCACTCCTTTCTCAGAAAACGCCTTTCCTTCTTGATGCTATCCAGCTTTTGGGGGAGGGCTTTCCATAGAACTAATGCTCTTAAATTTACATTCTTACCTGATATGTGGGGTGAGAGGAAAGAGGGAAAGGAAATTATCTAAGTATGGTAAGCATGCTGTATAACAATAACTTTGAATGGCTGAGTCTCAAACAAGTGTCATCTGGTCTCCGTATGTGTAAAATCCTTTTCTTGATTCCTCTGTTTATTACTGAGGTTCTGGTAACACTGTTAAAATTTTCTCTCGTCCAACACATCAGGCTATATCACTAGGGTGGCCACTTTCAGTCATCCAGAAATGCTTGTTGAAGAATCACTGAACAATATTCCAGATTTATAACTGGTGAAAAGGCAAGGGCAACTGTAGATGTCACTTGGAGCACGATCCAGACTATTCGTCATAATTAGAAATACCGAGGTATTACACTTCATGGCCTCAGGAAAAACCAAGAAAAGCAGTTCTCCTGAACTTGCACACCAAGGCTTGTAAGTGCACAGAGAGCTCAAAACTCCTTCCGTATCTACAATTATGTGCTGCTCATGCCCAGCACTGGGAAATTCCTCCCTTCGGTCTACTGGTCACCTTAAAGCAGTAGTAAACCCACCTTTGAAGTCCTCTTTGGCTGGCCTGCTCTAGGCTTATCATAACAGTATCAACTGAAATGTAAAAGAGTCCTTTAATTCCAGTATTTCTTCCATGTGACAGCTAAGCAGTCAACATACAGATTGATACTCTAGGAAGGTACGCAGCCTCGAAAACTGTCCTAGCAGTCATTGGGATCCTCCTTGATTCTTAGACATCCTAGCTAGCATCCTTTAATTCTACAATTCTTTACCTTTCTTACTTTTGTTACCTTTATATGATTTTTCAGGATTTCTATTGGAAATAGAGACAATTTCTGCTCTTTGGGGGAGGGGGAGAGGTTGCTATCTTCTCTAAGAACAGAAATTAAGAAAGAAAACCGTATGAAGAAATGTAAATTATGTTATTTAAATGCCTCTTGTAGAATTCAGTCACACAAAACTGATATCCAGAACTGGTTTAAGTGCTGCAAAAGCCTATTTAACTGTGGGCCCATCAGCACCTGAGGTACTGACTCTGCCTTGGCAGGTGTGGCATGGGAGCAACAAGAGACCCATTTCTTTGAGAGCCACAGTTGCTGTTAAAATGACCTCACCTAGAGTACCCAAACATCACTAAGTACCTTTCCTTCAGCCACTGAATTCTGACCTTTTTCTGCACAAAATATAAAATGGTATCTTAACAAACAGTATGTATCAGTGTAATTCCTGTTGATGTAATAATAATATACCTGTTTCTAAACAAAATTAAAATATAAATAAATAATAGAGAAAAATAAAAAATCCACTTTGATAAACATTTTGTTATACTGCCAATTTTTTCAGTATCTATAAAGCTATGTTTTCCAGAGGAAAAAACAGCAACCACCAACTACTACAACAAATGAAACACATTCCCATTTTTCAAGTTGCTTTAATCAAAAATAATTTTCAGTCTTTACTGTTCCTTCCCAAGGTAATAGTTTCAGGTTCTTCACCACAGCAGTTGCTATCCATAGCACTTTCCTGAATTATATTTTATCATCTTTCTCATTCTGAAGTCCCCAGCACTGTAGCATTTTTTTCTCGCTGATGTGTTAGCATTGCTCAGAGAGGGGCATTATCACCTTCTGTTCTATCTGTGATGGCTCTAAATATGCTGCAGTGCTAAACTGCTTTGACTTTTACTGCCATATTTCACAACAAACTTATATCTAATTGTCTATTATTGCCCATAGGTCTGTTTTTCAACATTATTGATTTCCATCAATCTTCTTCCTGTTGAAGGTGTTTGGGATTATTTTTCCCAAGATATAATCAATCTTCTTTCCTGCCCATTCTTTAAATCTTCTCTAGGAACCTGCCAGTACAGTTCTGTGAAACACTATCTCAGTGGTTTTATATTAAAAAGTCCGTGTTACAAATTCGTAATTGCCCTGGAAAAATAAAGATTATTTGCTACAGTAAGGAACAGAAGATCATTATTCAAAGGGACAGAAAAGAATTACAAAGTCATTCATATCCAATGACACCTTTCTGAATTGCAACAAAAATGGTGGGATTGGTCCAGTAGTTTACTCACTAAGATGAATTCAAGCTCAGTGTGAATGAAGCAATTCAGCCCTTACTGAGCATGCAGCATGACTTTGTCCTTCTCACCAGGATATGTCAGGCACAGCACTAAATCAGCAAGAGGTTAAGAAAGCCACATCAGAGACCCACAGATTTCTAAAGTAACAGCAGGGGATTAGGGTCCCTTCACTTCTGGCACCCTTCTACTCAGAAATTCAGAAGTTATACAGAATCCTATTTAACATCAGTAAACACAGCACACTTTAGCTTTTGCATACTTATTTGCAAGAAGACCAAATGTAATTGCAATGTATAATCAGAGTCACCTTTTTACTGCTGCAAAACAATTTTTGAGCATTCATTTACTTTAGGGTTATGAAAACCTCCCATTTTGGAGGTGTGCATTATTACAAAATAAGAAAAAAGAATCCATAATCAACACAGCTAAGAAACAGATTTTACAGTGATTAGTTTTTAGAGGCATTTGAAGATGTGGTGATAGTATTAACTAATGTAATCCCTCGACAAAGCTCTATGGCACATCAATTTTAGTTTATTTCAAATCTTATGTTTGTAATTTCTCTGCTAGTGTAACTTTAACAAACATGCTAATTCTTTCTCCTTTATTTACTTGTCATTTCCTTACTGAATTTAGTGACAAGAAACCATTTTTTAGCTATAAAGTTTTAAAATTTTCTATAGAAAACCATATGTCATATGTCAAATTTTGCTTTATAATGCACCACAAAAATCTAACTGAATTAGAGGTTCTTTACAGATTTCTACTTCAAGAGCCATGTTGTGATTCATGTCATCCTGAGGCTTCAGTAATGAGTGCAGAACATGCCATCATTTTCATCAGTCAGGTTCTAGTCAAAATATTACAGTGAAAGTCTGTATCTTCTGAAAAGAGGGCACTGGATATTTTTTAGTAACAGCGTCTCAACTCAAGACATTCTAACTCTGCTGTTCATTTTGAAAAGCCTTCTCTATGAACAAATGTTTTGGTCAACTTTTTATTATAACTTTTCCTTCTTCACCAGATAAGACAGTACCTTTGAAAAATCCATCAGACTTTCTCTCTCTTCCCTTTGGAGAACCTTCTTGATAATACGCTTTCATTACTACCCCTGTGAAATAATCTGTTCTTATCAATGCCAATCTTCTTACTAGAAAGGACTATCTCACTATATATTAGCTAAAATAAAACAACTGAAATGCACAGAGAGTGATTTATATTCCCCTACATTCATTTTCATAATTTACTCTCCTCCAGTTTAGCCATCATTTATAATAATTCACATCTTTTTTCCATGTCCTATGAAGTCTTGGGGAAAGGCAATCCCCATTTATCACTACAGTGAGTAATACATAAGGATCATAAATTCAATTAAAACCTTCACGTATTATTAACAGAAAAAAATAGCAAAAAACTATTTCATGGAATTAAGATAGGAAAAGGCCAAGATTGCAGTCTTATGAAGCAACCCAAGCAAACAGGCAGTTTGATTGACTCATGCAGGTTGTAAGAACATAAGCACAAAGATCTTTCTTGGGTTTGGATGATTTGGAAGTGTCTCAGAACAGACTGGAAGAACAAAACTGGCAAGTTACAATGCACTTGCCTTCCCAGATGACATTAACCCTATCTTCTCTCTTTTCATTAGAAGTATACTTCATGCCCAGATGAACTTTGTTAACATGAAATTTGAGACCCCTGAGCACACTTGCAAAGCAAAGCCATAAACACTTCACCCAAGAATGTGTCCTAAATACCCTCCAACAGAACTCAGGAAATAGCAACAGCATTTGCTGCTCCTTGTTTCAATGTGTATTTTATGCATTTTTAAGTTCATTCTACCTCATAGTCTGTGTTCCCCTTTTTTTTTTGTTTTTTCTGTGTTATCTATGCTACATATTCTCGCACCTATGCCACCAGTGCTCTCTAGTATAGAAACAGAAGGAGCATGACTTTCTCACTTCAAGATGACAATCGAGCCAAGCAAACATTAGAATGCAAACCAAGCCACCATGACATTAAACCCAAAGGAGTTAGTGTGAAAAAAAAGTCTCATAGAAAAGTTTGGGCTTGGACTGTACACGTCATTTGGTGATCTACGGAACTGGGACACAGACAAATACAATCAGATACACTGGTATATTAAAGTAAAAAATATTTGCCACTACTTTGCAACAAATACTCACATATGTGCTCCAGGGACAAGTTACATTACATTTAGGGCAGAAGCATGTGTGCAGGCTGTTACTGTAGTATTATAAATGATGCACTAAATTTACGTCCCCTCATAATTTGTTAATGTGCCTTTACCTAAAGTGACATCTTCTAAATGATGAAATGTTGAAAATGGTGATACTTGCTGGAGAGCTTGCAACTCTCCCAGAGGAGTATCATCATTCAAGTCTTGAAAAGCATGATAAAGAAATCTGGACAGATCTGAAGGCAGAGCTGGGACATTTTCAGCAGTAAACTTAGGAAAGGTTAGTGGACGCTTTTTGTTTCTAACTACAACCCAGGAATACTGTCCATTGGTCTGGGAAAATGGCCACTGGTTCACATCAACATCGTGCACATTTCAGTAGCTGGTTATTGATGAAACAGTGCCACTGCTCTGCATCAGAATAGTTCTAACTATTCTTCAAAAAAGTAACTTCCAAGGAAAGAAAAAACGGTAACGACTGACATGTAAAGGACCTCTGGGAACTGACGTTCTACCTCTCCCACAGACTTAATTTAAAAATTCAGGTTCTCAGATGAACTGAAAATCAGTTCTGAAAACCACAGTCAGAGATCCCAAACTGCTCTAAAAATTTTATGACTAGATTGGAAAAACAGTACGAAGTCACTATCTCCCTTGTTACTAAAAGTGCCGTCTCTTCCTACACTAGAAAAGGAAATTTATGTAACATGGTCTTGACAGCCATTCCAGTAAGAAACTGGGACAGATGGCCTCTGCTGCTAGTGAAACAGGACAATTCTTCCTGCACAGCCAGACTCACAGATACTTCAATGTCAACTAACCACACTTTACACCACCACTGTGCCATTCCTGTTCTTTCTCCAAGATGATTCACTGACTTCTTGACATCTTCTGAAATTTGATCAGAAGTACACACCACACTTCTTATAGGCCTTTACTAGACATTTTGATTCCAGCATGACCAAATCTAGTCCCTAAACTTGAAACTAAAGATAAAGAATTTGTGACAGTTCATAAACTGATAAAAAAAAAGGGGGGGGGGTATCAGATTTTATACAGATGAAATCCACAAAGCATTATAGGTACGTGCGTTTGCTTTATTAAGAGGATAGAATCCATTGGCAAAACACACACTTGGATCCAAGTCCAACTGCCTGTCCAAAATGGTGGAGGCACAGGTAGTCTCCAAATCAATTTTTTCTGTCCCACAGCCAACCCTGCCAATAAGATGACTATGTTGTTACTTTTAAAACTCCATAACAAGGGCTCCTTATCAAGATCTGTTTCTTCATGATTCATTCTTTCTAAACATATTTTAAAACCCCTACTGTAACATGCCTTCCTTCCGCTCTCTCTAGACTCCATTAGAGGCCATACTGTGCTTTTCACTAAATGGTGACAGGTCTATTGCCCTGAGAATATACTGCTCAAGGTAGTGTAGTGTTTACCTCGAATAAACAGGAGCCAATTTCTACATTAGAAGAAATCAGCAGAGCAAAAGCCTTAGTTTCATGAAACCATCAAATGCACAATGAAAGGGTATAAAAAACGTCCTCTAGCAAATCGTGCTGTCAGTTTATATATTATCATATCTACTAGACCAGTGGACTCCAACCATTTTTGATCATATGCCCATATCGGTAAAAAATTTAGAGCAAACACCTCAATGTGTACTGATAAATTATATACATGCATTAGTGTATTATTGAAAAGAATATATTGTTGCTATCATTAATAATACCTTATTAACATTATTATTAGAAACACACCCAGAAACACACACAAATTTTAAAAGCATAAGATTCAATAAACACTAATTTATTTTTTTTTTAATTTTATTAATACTATGAAAACAATTCTTCCTGCACCCTAATGGATTCTCTTGCACACCCACTAGGGGTGCAAGCTCCACATTGGGGAGCACTTCACTAGACCACCCTACTTCTCTGCCAGAGAACATGTGTTTATGTTATGGTTACACCAATACAGAGGTGGAATGCAAGTACAATGCATATTTACCAGTTTATCGGTATGGCATGATTGTGCCCAAGAGGTGACTGAGACTCAGAAACACCATCTTTTCTGCTACCCTTATTATAGGTACTCTGTTATATAGCAGTGAGGCTGGGCAGACAGCTGTAGAAAGCAGGGGTGTGCATCCAAAGCAAATCAAAATCAGAGTCACTACTGAACATCTGTTAGCACCGAAAGCACTCAGTCGATTGTTCTTTGCAGACCTCATTGCCCTTATTTTCATTGTGCTCTGAAGCAGTTTGTGTGGAGTGAGACCATACAGGGAGAAAAAACAAACTGTCAAAATGTTCCACTAGCCCTAGGCCTGAATATTTTGTCTGCTCTCCAAAAAGTGCATATAAATCAGGTAATCACAGATGACAGCAGTAACACCAAAATTCCAGTGTCTAAAAGCTAGATAATAGAATACAAGGTAGCCACCCAGGCTCTCTTTACCATCAGTTGGGAGAAACCAGACTGGTGCTCATCTCATCCCATTGCAAATATTTAAGATAAGTCAAACTGAGTGGCTTCTGAAGCTGCCTTCATCTTTCCGTGCTATCTGTAAGGCAGCTTATCACAACTAACACCATCACATAGTGTTTCAACACTTAAAGGAGAGGAGGTGAACACCACCCTGTACGCCTACCTGTAAAAGCATCTGCACATACCACAGACAGGATCTTATAGTTGGAAATGCTTAAGATAAAGTTTCCCCCCACTACAAATATACATTAGCAGCTTCATTTCTTACCCTAGATTCTTCTCATATGAACACCAGTGAGACAACAAAGACTACCACAACAACTGTGTTACTGTCACCCTGTTTTCATATGGTTTCTTATTATTAGTTCTTACTTAATTTGCAGCTGTGGCATATAGAGTACATTGTAAACCAATAATATCAGTATTCAGACAAATGTCTTGTGCATTCACAATGAATCACAGCTTTCTGACCTTTGGACAAGAAATAGAGGAATAATTATTCAAGTGATTATTTACATTTTGGTAACATCTACAGTGCTGTACCATTTTACCGCATACTTTGGACACATTATTTGGCCTGTTGACCCTTGATTCAAAATAAGATCAAAACAAAGACCAGGGAGAATGTATACAGCATACAAAAGAGCTACTGTCATATCAACAGCCTTTGATATGCCAGTCAGGAGGAAGAGGAAAGTTAAGAGAAAGTTAGAGAGTAGGGAAGGAGGACAGTAAGAGAAGGGAGAGGTAGGAAGGAAGGGACATGCAGTGGGAATAATAGGATGAGACAGCCCATGAGAATAAACATGCAGTCTGCTAAATGAAAATGGCACTTTTCACCATTCAGTGCATCCAGAGCAGCCTGCTACCAGTAGTGAACCAAGGGCTCGGTGGACTGATTCAGTGGGTTTCTATGTACAACACAGCAATTTTTAGCTATAAGCAAGAAGAGCTCTGGCACTTCCAGGTATCAGATCTGCTTCAGAAACAAGTGCAGCATACCTCCGCTTTAATAATCCCTGTCTGTGAGGATACAGAAAAGGGATATGAACACAACTCTGTCTTGACCTACTGTTCCTGCTGCTCTTACATACTGCCTAAACATTAGGATGACCATGGGCATGGCATATGCCATTGTAACAAAGCAGGGATCTCATTTTGTCTCGTGACAAAATATGTTCTTTGGTAAACAGACCTGTTTACTATGCACATTATCTAAGGCATGTTTTTCTGTTACTGCAATGGAAAAAAAAAAAGAATGCCTTTAAATGACACAGGCATTCCCAATACCCACAGCAACACATTTCTCATTTCACTGCTGCAGTTTCTCTTTTCTTTTTTTCACTACAAAAAACCTTTATAGTACTATTAACACAGTGAAACCAAAATAAAATCTGTGCCACAAACAAAACACATGAATATTAAAGAACACAAAAGCATATCGTCCTTCTTTCCTTTCTCAGCTTTCAATACATCTTTAACTCTGCTGGCAGTTCAATGACATGAAAATTGTTTTAATTGCAGTAGTCATGTATCTAAAAGGTCAAGGTATTCTGTTACCTTAGACCTTTAACAACCAGTTTCCTCTTATGCTTTCATTTTTATTAAAAATCTTTCTAAACCTCAGAAATATCATTGCTTATCCTCTTTCAACAGGTACCTCATATTTTATACATTACTTTTGATATATGCTATAAAGCTATGCTATTAGGTGTTCTATTTAACAAGCAATTTGGCCAAATTTTTCTACAGCTCCTCTCCCATTGCTTCAGGATTTTTCTTTCCAACCCAAGAGAACGTGTTATCTTTTCTTCCTAAGTCCTTGCTTTAGCTGTTGTGAATTATAAAACCATGGCAGGTTCCACTCCTGAAATATCTGCATTCTAGCAATGCAGAAATTAGTTCTCTCACATGCAAACTTCCACTACTTTAAAAATTTTATAACTTTCTGGAAGGAAGGCAGTCCTACATATGAAACATTCATGAAACAGATAATAAATTGCAATACTTCAGAAAATTATTTAAAGGTCCCTTTTTGAAGAGACAATAATCTTAGATTATCAGTTGCTCTTGCTTCAGGGAATTTAAAAGTACTGCCTGTGTTACATTTTCCTGAGTCAGTTAACACTTTTAGGATGTACAGCCAGATGTAACAGAAGGCACCCCAACTAGTAAAACATCCACTTTGAACTAGACAGGTAACCTTATGCTTAGAGAGCCCACAGAATGACACTTGTTGAAACCATTTATAATTAAATTGTTTTCTTCATTAATTCACATCTTTGTATCTTCTTATACTACAATAAGCATTAAAAGCTGAAATAATAAATCCCTTAGGTTTAGGGTTGTATTTTTTTGTCAGACCTAGTCTTTGTAGCTTTTCTTGATAGTCCAGATGCCTGCTTTAATAGATTTCTTGTTTAAAATAGTCTTGGTGATAATAAAAAGAAATCATTAAAAACATATCATTAAAATATATCACAGGAATTGTAGGGTTCATATTCTCAAACTTATTTTAAGAAATTAAGCAGATAAAAAGAGACTACTGAATTTAAAAATGCCAAAAGTTATTTTAGGCTTTCACAAAGACCACCGTATGAGGTTACTATATTTGGAGAAGTCTTCAGTACGCACTTCAATTCTCAGAACTTTTCAGTCTGCATCTTCAAGCAATCTGTATTTGGAAAGGTGATCTTCAAAAGAACAGTTACTCTACCAACAGGTGGTACAGTGTAAGAACACACATATGGTCTGTTCTTCAGAGAATCTGATGTATTTTCTTTCAAATTTGAGGGCTTCCACCAGTATTTAAGTTCTACCATTTAGAAGTTCCCACTTTCAGCAACCGTAAGATTTAGAGTCTTTTTGGATATCAGAAAGAAAGAGCGTCTGTTCAGTATTCTCAAATCTTTACACTACTTAAAGTACAGGCTGAAGCCTTTGCTTTTGCTCTTTGTCCTGGGAAAACATCAAAAATATACAACAATACAATTTATCTGTGATTAGCCGCAGTTTCTAAAAAACTCCTAAAACCAAAACCATCAAAACCAAACTATTTCCTACACACAGGGGATTTGCATCTTTTTGCCTTGTAATTCCCCAGTGTAACTACTGAGAATATAAATATTCCCAGCAGACCCAAGGCCTGACAGCTTCATTTTGTTATAAGCCAAAAGCGATAGAGACCACTACTGAGTGGTGTCCCTCAGGGATTGGTGTTGGGACCGGTCTTGTTCAACATCTTTGTCACTGACATGGACAGTGGGATTGAGCGCACCCTCAGCAAGTTTGCCGATGACACCAAGCTGTGTGGTTCGGTTGATATGCTGGAGGGAAGGGATGCCATCCAGAGGGACCTTGACACGCTTGTGAGGTGGGCTGATACCAACCTTATGAAGTTTAACCATGGCAAGTGCAAGGTCCTACACCTGGGTCGGAGCAATCCCAGGCACAGCTACAGGTTGGGCAGAGAAGAGATTCAGAGCAGCCCTGCAGAGAAGGACTTGGGGGTGTTGATCAACTAGAAAATGACCATGAGCCAGCTTCAGTGTGCGCTCGCAGCCCAGAAAGCCAACCGTATCCTGGGCTGCATCAAAAGGAGCGTGACCAGCAGGTCGAAGGAGGTGATCCTGCCTCTCTACTCTGCTCTTGTAAGACCTCACCTGGAGTATTGTGTGCAGTTCTGGTGTCCTCAACATAAAAAGGCCATGGAACTGTTGGAACAAGTCCAGAGGAGGGCCACGAGGATGATCAGGGGACTGGAGCACCTCCCGTATGAAGACAGGCTGAGAAAGTTGGGGCTGTTCAGCCTAGAGAAGAGAAGGTTGCGTGGAGACCTCATAGCAGCCTTCCAGTATCTGAAGGGGGACTATAGGGATGCTGGGGAGGGACTCTTCATCGGGGACTGTAATGACAGGACAAGGGGTGACGGGTTAAAACTTGAACAGGGGAAGTTTAGATTGGATATAAGGAGGAAGTTCTTCAGGGAGGTTGGAACTAGATGATCTTAAGGTCCTTTCCAACCCTAACTATTCTATGATTCTATGATTCTATGACAGTGATGCAAAGTCAAGATGGTCAAGTATCTTCTACCAGTCCTACACAGGAGGCTCCAGATTGATTGCCTCCCTATTCTTAATACTATCAGACCATCCAGGGGCCCAGTAATCTGGAAGTAATAACAAAAAAAGAGGGGGAGGAGGAGGATTAAAAGGTGGTACATTTAATATAGATACAGACCAGATTTTCTGAACTGAGAAAGAAGGTACAAAGTTATGTATTGTCAGCCTTCTAATTCATCTGACTTCTGCAAGTAACCCAAGAGAGAACACAAGAATATGCTCTACATATTGATTCCCCTTTGTTAAAAGACAGTCTTCAAATGTAGTAGATAGAGTTTGGCTCAGTGGCCAACAAACCAAGAAGAGAGAACTGAAATATCACTCTATATATTACAGCGGTAAGTAATTATAGAGCATGACTTACTGTTCTGACATGACATTCCCTAAACACATCAGTTTCCAGTACTTCAGAGTTTCAGTTACATTTATAGGCAACAGTGATGGCTTAAATATCGTCAGTGTTTAAAAAGATCAGTATCTTAATATTAATTATCTCAAATTTCCATGTGCTCAGATTCCAGAGCAAGGCCTCCCTCCACACAGAAGATCAAAATATATGTGACTTAACTGAGGCTCAGGTAAGCCTTTGGGCTATTACTGTGCTGTATGGTGATCTCAGTGAGCCAGACAGATAGGTACATTGACTCATTTTTGCAGTAGGAGATATGACATCAGTTTTATACAGTACAACAGTCTTTCATACCTCTTAAAATTCACTCCTATAAAGACTTGTAGTTCTTTACCCATGCCATCTTCTTCCATGGTGGTTTTACAGTTCAGCTAGCTTCCTCACCAAAGACATTATACACTGCCTCCACTTGCCCTTTATATCTAAATTGTATAATTGAACTCAAAGATTAGGATTTGAAACATAGAAAAAAATAACTGGTTTTTACCATAATCCATAACACAAGTTCTACTTCTTTATTTCTAGGCACTACCTTAACAGATTATAAAGCTGTAAATCATCTGTATGCAGTACATCCAGGAAGCAATTTCAGTTTGAATCAAAATGCACACATTTTTGTCACCAGATATCAACAGATGCACTATTCCTTTGACTGCCAGAAAGGGTCCAAATTCATCACGGTCTGTTTTCGCCCATATCCTCAGCTCTGCATTTTATTTAGTTGCCATTCATGTTCTACAGTCAAAGGAAAATTTGTTCACAATGATATTGTGTGACAGCTGCTACGCACGGTATCAGTGCATGCACTGACTGCTTTAATCACCACCAACAAAATTAAATGCTACAGTGGTACAGATTTGTAGTGCATGTAGTTGTTCATTTTGCTCAAATGACAGTATCATGAAAGACATTGAGATATTGGAATTTTACATGGTTTTGCTCTGTAACCTTGCAGCCCTTATGGAAAGGCCTTGAACACACTTTACATGAATTATGGCACCTCAAGAGCAGAAGCTTTATTAATGGCATGAATCTTTTAATTAACACAAAATTGTAAATAAATCAAACTCTACAAAGCCACAAATAATAGTCCAATAAGGTTATTTTAAAAAAAAAAAAAACAGCAACAATACAAATGTTTTGTAATGTTGGATGCACAACCCTTGTATCCCATAATTCTGCAAAACCCATTTCCTTCTGCCACATCCACACAAAAAAAATAGCACATTCAGCCACATTGAAGGCTCTGAAGGCACTGAAGGTTCTGAAGGCATGAACTGCTCATAGAATTGTAGAAATGTCTCAAGAGGAAGTCTGGAGAAACAGAAGGGTACATTAGGATTAACTGACTTAATGTCGGGTGAGGCAAAAGAGATTGAGTTCAGAGAGTAACTGAGCAATTTGCTTGAAAAAAACAGTCTAATAACAAACTTCACATTTAAAAAAAGAAAAAATTCTATTATCTTGCTGATGATGACTGCACCTAATATTCATGCAGTCATCAGGAACACATTCTTTTTTATTAGATAATCTTTGGGCAAGGTTTGCACATGCCTATCATAATCTGAGTGCCTATGAAATGGCAGTAATTAATGATGATTCATTTATTCATTGAATTTTGTCTCTTCTTATGCTTGAATACTGACACAATTAGTCTGCAGTTCTTAGACTCATGTTTCAAAACTCGTGTATCCAATTATTTTTCATGAATATTTCTTGATAGGCAGCTTGCACATGAGCTGTTCTTACTGAAAATATCAGAGCATCAGGGTTTCAACAGCAGATGGAATAGATTTTTTTTCAACAAGCTTTGAAGGAAGATGTTTCCAGTATGGTCCATTCCATTATGTCAGATATACCCTTGAGTTGAGTTATGTCATTCTCGCTGTCATTAAGAGGTCAAATTCCCCCCAAAAAGTAATAGGGGACTCTGCACATTATATCATGTTCCTTAGCAGGAAGGAAAATTAATGTCATATGCCTGCTTTTCTGCAGTTATCAAGGTAGGGAATGTCATTATTAACATTTGCCACATTGCCTCTCAGAGGCAGTTACAGGATGTGTCTTTTACCTCAATGCCATGCTTGGAACGCATCATGACAAGCTGAGAAAGCCTTTTAAATATCTATATTCTCCTTTCCTTTCAGTGAGGCTCAGTAGGCCCTTTCCTCACAGATACCACTTTTCTACAGTGCAAGTATTAGAGGTGCTGGTATCTACTTTGGAGCAGCACACATCATGTCTCTTGTTCTTTACACAACCTGAATAATCAGTCTTAAAATTCACCCAGTCACAGCTGAACAGCAAAAGCCATTCTTAATTAAACTATAAAGAACTTTACCTACACTTACACTGAGGCTCTGATTTCTACTGGCTTCTGAAAAGCAGAATCATCAGTTGGTGGTTTGCAAAGAGTTGAGACAGACATATCCAAGCTAACTGGCTAATTTATTCAGTGCTGTCAGGCCCTGGGATCCTAATGCAGCCAACAGCAGGAAGTACTTGCAATGCCTGTTCACATATGTATAGTAGACAGTCTGTCTATGACCCAGAATCCAATTGTAACCCACAGAATACCTTATTACTTCTGAATTGTTCTCCCTCCATCTGTCACCTTAAAGTGATCATCAGCCTGTTGTCTTCATAACTTCTATGCATTTTATTAAAAAGAGCTTCTTCTTAAAGCATCATTTCCATAATTGAATACGAACACTTAACATAACAAAGCAATGTGCTGAAAATCACTGGGGCAGAATTATAATGGATATAAATAGAATCCAGCTTTCCCCCTTCTCCTGTGGTGTAAAGAATTAAAGCTGTTCTTTTCTTTCTAGAACAAAATACTATGTTTTGGGACTAACACAAGCATTTATTTCATCCATTTCCAGATTTCAGCATATTTTTTCCATGCAGTCAGATTATGTATAATGCAATTAGGTGCTCTGGAAAGGAGTAATAATACCATTTAAATGTTATGAAAAATCTCTCAAAATGCTAACTTGAGAATACGACTGACATAATCAATATTTCTCTAGTCACCTCTAACAGACTTCTTCCCTCTGGGAAATCTTAATAAAGCTGGAAAATCTCTGCTTGCCTTGTAAAGAACAGCTTTGCTATATCTTTCTATCATTCAGGGGACACTATGCTTGGGTACATAGGAACATGGGATTAGATGGAACCGAATTGGTCCTCAAGTCCATTCCTAATGACAGCAAACATTCTGGCAATAGATCCACTGAACATCATTTTAGGCCTCCATTCAGTAACAGCCAAAAGATTAAGGCCTGTCTTGAAACACTTTCCAAAAAAACCAGCAAGCTGAAGAAATAACAGCAAAGCATTACTGCAATTCACATAATGCAAGAGAAGAACATAAAGCATCTGCAGTGCAATCTTGCCCCAGACATGAACGCCTAGAAGCCACTGACAGGGGTGAGAGCTTATGGGGAAATCTTTTCAGCAGCTGAATTTCAAATTTTCTTCATAGGGCATCTTTGTGCTAAGGGTCAGGTCTGTTGGGGTTTGTTTCACATCACCAGACACCTGCAGCTCTCTTTTGACAGAACTGGAAGGTATAGGCAGGGAAAGAAACACCATTGAAGGACAAGATGCAGCTCTTTTGCCCAGTGCTGTGTCACAGCAATGAATACAAGCAAAAAACACTCATGGACCACAGCTCACTACTTCAATTTCTATTTTGCTTTAGAGGAGCTGAGACAAAGAACATGTGTATGAGTTGTTAATGCAGGAACACTTGACTACACATCTCGAGCTAATGCGAGCGAGGGTTAAACCCTCTTCAGTACCTTTTGTAAGTCTTCATGTAAACCAAGATCAGTCCAGAAGAAAACCATTATATTCCCTGGTTGAATTAAGGAATTCCCTGGGGAATTAAGGAAAGGGGTGCTGTAAAAAGGACTGAAGTATAAGAGTATTTTCTCCTCTAATCCATGGTGCCAGAGGAACTAGATAACATTGAACCTGCTGCAACTTCACTTCAAGAACACCTCCACAATGGGTGCATCTTGGTCATTATAACTACAGTGGCATATTACTGAGACCTTTTACCTGTCCTAGTACAAACAAACAGGCCTGTTCCTCAGGCAGACCTTGGGTTATCTGAATTGTTGTGAAAAATGCCCAGAAATGTCAGAACTGTGAGGGACCAAGTCAGACCTGCATAGTGAGAACTAAATTCTGTTCACAGTTGAAGAAAACACTTAAATCAGCTGAGAATAGTGCAGGGAGTTAAATTCTTTTACTATTTGTTTCCAGCTGCAGTCTTTGATAATGGCCTCTTTAGTTATATCTGGCAAAGGTTAGGAAGCAACTAGGAAAAAAACATATTATGAAACTGACAATTTATATAACTGTGGTGATATTAAATTGGTGTGTATGTAGGAGGGATACTATTGCAGAAAATACATTTCTCCTCTTTCTTTTCTTTTTCTCAGCTACTGTTTTCTACATTCTAAATCTACACACTAACAATTTCACTCACAGGGCAGCATCAGGTAAACTATGTTGATGAATCCCTTCATCATGTAATTTCCTGGGGAGATGCTCACTACATGCTTCTTCCAAACAAGCAATGAGCAGACTATGGCTTAGTAGGTGCAATTAAAATCTTGACATTTACCACACACAGTACTTACAGTTACTGTGATATTTATAGTATGCCACGCTGAGTTCTGAATGCCACAAATACTATAGGGAAGGTAAATATTGCCATGCATGAAAGATGTAGGCACTGATAATTTTCAGTGTCTTATAAACAGTGTATAAATAATTCATAATTAAAATCCTTCATTTGACTCCTTTATTTTTCTCTTTTCATAGAATCATAGAATCACAGAATCATAGAATCATAGAATAGCTAGGGTTGGAAAGGACCTCAAGATCATCTAGTTCCAACCACCCTGCCATGAGCAGGGACACCTCACACTAAACCATACCACCCAAGGCTTCGTCCAACCTGAACACTGCCAGGGATGGAGTATTCACAACCTCCCTGGGCAGCCCACTCCAGTGCCTCACCACCCTTACAGGAAAGAATTTCCTCCTTATATCCAATCTAAACTTCCCCTGTTCAAGTTTTAACCCGTCGCCCCTTGTCCTGTCACTACGGTCCCTAATGCAGAGTCCCTCCCCAGCATCCCTATAGGCCCCCTTCAGGTACTGGAAGGCTGCTATGAGGTCTCCATGCAGCCTTCTCTTCTCCATGCTGAACAGCCCCAACTTTCTCAGCCTGTCTTCATACGGGAGGTGCTCCAGTCCCCTGATCATCCTCGTGGCCCTCCTCTGGACTTGTTCCAGCAGTTCCATGTCCTTTTTCAGGGGACATAATTTTGAAAAGAGATTTTTTTTCTTCCTTTTATCTCGAATAATTACTTTCTAAGAGGAAAATAAAACCCACCACCACCACTAACATAACAACAACAACAACAAAAAACGTATTTACTACAACAGTTTTAATTTCAGGGGGTAAATAAGAGACCATTCATTTAACACTTCAAATCAATTTCTGACCATATTATTGATATACTTTCCACATTCCAGATATTTTTATTTTTCAAATCAATGTTTGACCATATTATTGGTATAATTTAATCATAGAATCATAGAATAGTTAGGGTTGGAAAGGACCTCAAGATCATCTAGTTCCAACCCCCCTGCCATGGACACCTCACACTAAACCATCCCACACAAGGCTTCATCCAACCTGGCCTTGAACACCGCCAGGGATGAAATTTCCGCATTCCAGATATTTTTTTTTTTTTTTTTATTTCTTAAAGAAACTAACCTTATGCAATAATACTATCATATTCTGTGTGGATGGATATAGCTTTTTCCTGGCATATTGCATGAAGTCTGACAGCTTTTTGCACAGTTTTGCCGAAGTTGACAGAGAGATAGAGGTCCAAAAGCTTATTAAGTACATTCATCTTATGTGAAAGCACAAGGCTGATTACAGACAAGATCCAGTTAGTGGTCTCACTGAGGGAAAGACTAATTTCAGCTTTGCAAGGCACCATAGCATCCAGACAGGACAGAGTCACTTTGAATGCCCCAACGACAGATAAAACTTTAATCAAAGTTCTCAACCAATTCAACCATGAAATACCAAGCCATAGTTAACAAGACTATATTATGACCTTTCTCACAGAATTTCTTGTTTCTTTAATGTTTCGAACCAGAGACATCTGCAGTTTAGTAAATCCCAAAGCCTTTTATCTGGTCTCGGACTCCTACAAAAATCTAATAGCAGGGAGCACAGATTGATCAAATGGCTATTAAACAAATGGTCTAGCTATACTCCGTGGTCTAGGAAATCCTGGTGAATCACTCTGCACATACACCCTGTTCCTTGGGTTTTTTCTGCAAAATGCCTTTGCCCGAGAGAGAGAGACTTGAACTATCTGGACCTTTGATTAGACCGCATTCTGCTGCATTAAGGCTTTTAAGTTTTGTGAAGTGTGGATAACTACTTTGATCATAATTAAATTTCACTGACCTCTTCCAAGAAAAACTCGACATTTACTATTCCTTCACTTAAATAAAATGGTGTCTGCATTTCATAATATTAAATAATTGATTGATAAAAATTCACTGATTTCTTTCTTACAACAGTTCTTCAATTGGCATAGAATACACAGGGGATGAAATACAATCCTGATAATGAGATGATTAACTTAGGCAATGCCTGATTGAAATCTTTAATGTCTGGGTCAAAATGGGGACTTCTCAGTCCACTTAAATTGACTGTCTAGAGAATGTAGGCAGTCAACAAAAAAATGCAGAAGAAGATCTTATTCTCCTATTACATCTCCCTCCTGCATCAGAGCACTGAGACCTCTTTTTTTACCATACATAAGTCTAAAAACACTCCATTAGAATCACAGTCCATTTTTCACAGAAATATGGAGTCTGTTCATAGCAAAAGAGAGAAAGGTGTGGAAGAAATGAGGAAAAGAAGAAAGAAAATAAGCAGATCCAAACCCCACAAGATGAACTTACCTTGATTCCCTTCACTGCGAAAATTAAGGACAGGTGTAATTCCTCCTACAAGAAAGCAAATCGATCACTCTCACACACACCTTCTCTTTTAATTTCTCTTTACCTGATCCTGTCAGAGACTTCTATCTTCTCTGAAACTTGTCTTTGCTGGGGGCCTACAAGGATGCTGGGGAAGGACTCTTCAGTATGGACTGTAGTGGTAGGACAAGGGGTAACGGGTTCAAATTTAAACAGGGAAAGTTTAGACTGGATATAAGGAAGAGGTTCTTTACTGTGAGGCTGGGGAGGCACTGAAGTGGATTACCCAAGGAAGCTGTGAATGCTCCATTCCTGGCAGTGTTCAGGGCAAGGTTGAATGGAGCCTTGGGTGACATGGTTTAGTGCAAGGTGTCCCTGCCCATGGCTGGGGGTTGGAACTAGATGATCTTAAGGTCCTTTCCAATCCTAACTATTCTATGATCCTATGATACTCCAGACTCCGGGGGGTCTCTTTTATCAAGAAATTTCTGTGAAGAAATTTCATCCCTTATGTGATGAAACTAAGAGCTGCTAAATTAAGAAAGGACTGACCACAGATACAATGCTTTCCTCACAGTAGATAACCTGTTTTAACAGCAACTGTTTTTAAGGAACTCTGTAAAAAAATAAGTAAGTTTGTACATTCCAGTTACTGTATTTTGTTTTCTGGCAAGTAAGACTCTGGACTTACAAATATCGTTTTTCTCTGTGTGTGTGTCTGAAAATGTGGATCTTAGCCTGCACATCTGCTATCCTCAGCCTTAAAGATCCCAAATTTATAGGCACTACTTCAACTAATTTCCCCAAATAACTTTCATTCTTGCACTTTCTCTGAGTGTCCATGTGCTCAGTCCCTTGCAAAAGCCCTGCAGGTAACAGCACCCTGCCAGTCAGGTAATCTTCAGCCGCAGCCAGCCTGGGAAGGGTATTCACACATCTCCAAAAAAATCACCATCCACTGGTGCAAGAAAATCTTGTATTGTCATGCAAGAGAGTTGGACATGATGTCCATGGAAATCAGGTGATGTAAATCAGCCTCCTGATCATAGCCACTGTTTCAGGCTTCTCTGAGGGCTTCAGTAGGGTTCAGGATGTGGCATGCTCACAGCCAGAAGCCTCCAGCGGGAGTAATGAGCTTGGGTGTCTAAGAATTAAGCTGCCTGGGAAAAAGGACAGCTGGAAGGCCATCTGGGCCTCTGACAGGATGGAAGAGATACAACTCAATGCAAGCAATGCAACTCATGGCATCTTATATTACAGAATTAATTCTCTGTTCTTCATCCTCAATTCCTCTTTACCATCAACAAACTGCATTTCTTGCTTTCTTTCTTTTGCCCTTTTCTAGCTGTGAAAGACTGTCATGAGCAAGTTCATGAGAAAGGGTTTTTTTCCAGCACAAATATGTCATGGTAGCATATAGAATCTGTAATGCTTTTTTTTCACTTAGTACATTGCCATCAGCTTTGCGACTATGATCTCTGCCTCTACTTTCACACAAGCACCGTTCCACTCTCCACCGTCACAACAAATATATATGCATGCACATCTTAAGTTCAGTAACACAAAACAATGAATCAAAGCCCTATAAAAGAAGGAATTACTCAGTTCTTGGAGAAATAGCACAGGATGTTGCATCTAAAACTAAATCAAAAGTAAATAACACTTCAGCAAAACTGGGAACTACCTTGAGGTATTAAAATAGTTCAAGTCCACAAGACACCTTTACTTGTTTTCTTTTCATAAATCTGCTATGGATGGACAAATACGAGCTTTGTTTCTGCCTTCCAGAAGTACTTTTCTTATAACTGTGTTCTGCTTGTTAGACACCAGCAATCAAGAGGTTAAACCTGATTCCCATTTTTATAATTAATTTACATTAAATGCAAAACACAGCTGAATATATGCCATTTTAGCAGTTTGTTGTGTCCATTTTTCTTACTCCTACAGGACATCAGAGAAAGAGTCAGTGGGTTTAGGATTACTTCATAGAATAACAGAATAGTTAGGGTTGGAAAGGACCTCAAGATCATCTACTTCCAACCCCCCTGCCATAGGCAGGGACACCTCACACTAAACCATCTAACACAAGGCTTCATCAAACCTGGCCTTAAACACTGTCAGGGATGGAGCATTCACAACCTCCCTGGGCAACCCATTCCAGTGCCTCACCACCCTAACAGGAAAGAATTTCCTCCTTATATCCAATCTAAACTTCCCCTGTTTAAGTTTGAACCCATTACCCCTTGTCCTGTCACTACAGTCCCTGACAAAGAGTCCCTCCCCAGCATCCCTATAGGCCCCCTTCAGGTACTGGAAGGCTGCTGTGAGGTCCCCACGCAGCCTTCTCTTCTCTAGGCTGAACAGCCCCAACTTTCTCAGCCTGTCTTCATACGGGAGGTGCTCCAGTCCCCTGATCATCCTCGTGGCCCTCCTCTGCACTTGTTCCAGCAGTTCCATGTCCTTTTTATGTTGAGGACACCAGAACTGCACACAATGCTCCAGGTGAGGTCTCACAAGAGCAGAGTAGAGGGGCAGGATCACCTCCTTCGACCTGCTGGTCACGCTCCTTTTGATGCAGCCCAGGATACGGTTGGCTTTCTGGGCTGCGAGTGCACACTGAAGCCGGCTCATGTTCATTTTCTAATCAACCAACACCCCCAAGTCCTTCTCCGCAGGGCTGCTCTGAATCTCTTCTCTGCCCAACCTGTAGCTGTGCCTGCGATTGCTCCGACCCAGGTGTAGGACCTTGCACTTGCCATGGTTGAACTTCATAAGGCTGGCATCAGCCCACCTCACAAGCGTGTCAAGGTCCCTCTGGATGGCATCCCTTCCCTCCAGCGTATCAACTGGACCACACAGCTTGGTGTCATCGGCAAACTTGCTGAGGGTGCGCTCAATCCCACTGTCCACGTCAGTGATGAAGATGTTAAACAAGCCCAGTCCCAACACCGATCCCTGAGGGACACCACTTCAATACATAAATTATAGGTTCAGGCCCTCCATCCCCTCACACTGCCTCTACAATGAAGTGAATGCTTTCTTTTCCATTTGGTAAGCAGTGAACAATAATTTCAATAAGAATAAAAAGTTGATCAAGCAAATTAATCAAGGAAAGGCTGAGGCTAATCTTGGTATCTCATCATGCTGGCTGTTAGTGGCATCAGCCTTATTTGTATTCCTTCACTGTCTAAAATCTATTCACATGACTGGAAAGGAATGAATCAGAACAGTGGGAAATTCAGAGCTTGGAGAAGACTAAGGAGAATTAATAATGTTGGGCAAGCAAAAGTAACAGCACTGTGTAAACTCATCATGCTCAACTGCACACGGCATAGATTGTTATAATGGTGAATTTGTGAAGATCTCATAATATTGGAATACGTTTGATAGGAAGTTTGGAGACAACAAAGGCTTTTTTGCACCAATAACTGAGATTTGAGCTCACTTGCAGAGATGAAAGTTTGGTATTACATAGACCTACTTCTTGCCGATGTTCTGGTTCTTTAGCTAATTAACCAAGTCCACAGAAGCAGTCACTGAGATGAAGTCTGATCTGCGCTCTAGTCCACAAAACTACAACTATTTCAGCAGGAAACTTTTCTAACTGAAAATGTGACTTAGTATAGAATACACTCTCTGTGCTAGAAAATCTGCACTCTTAGTTGTATTTGAAGATCATATTTTGTAACTGGAATGAAAAAACAGTATTTGTGGATGCGTTTCATTTCTGTTAGTTAAGACAGAGTCAGACAGAGCATAAGGATTTTGTGCCTCACCAAAACGAACGTTTACTAAAGACTTGCAATTTCATTTGAATAAATCCATTTAAGATAGAATGAAATTACAGAGTCATCAATCAGAATGCCATCTGAAAGAAGTGGAAAACTCAGGGCTTGCGGAACATAAAAAGTTAATTTGATTACGGGGCATATGGAAGCCAAGCTCAACTTTCAAGTCTGGAACCTGCACAACCATTCTGCCCCCAGATCCTGAAAAGCCTAAGAAGAGCACAGCATGTGAAAGGATCATCTTGGTTTCTGACTCAAATCCCACACGGACTCAAAAAAACATACTGAACAGTCCCTTTTATAAAACTGATCAAAGTCCTTTATTGAAACTTGTTTTGCTTTCCTTCCCATTAATAAATTACATCACATGAGGCAGAAATCAGGGGCTTAGTTCCCTGCTCAGCAAAACATTACACTTGGCTAAAGAATTACTTCCTAAGAAAACATAACCATATTTTGTAAAGTACTTTATTAAGCTGAACTTAATGTAAGCTAAAGGCTGATAAGAGATAACAGAAGAAAACCACTTAGCATTTTTCCCTTTTGTTTATGTTCTTTCTTCCCCTTCTTTCATTTCTCATTTTCCTAGTATTCTCAGTATAGACTCTATAACTTGACTAGGAAAACAAATTATTTGGACACAATGTATTTTACCTTTTAAGCCTATACATAATCTCTCCCTTGCACAAGCTTTTCTGTGCCTCTATAATAACTGAAATAACAAATGAGCAAAAAGAGTTATTTAGAAGGAAACAGAAGGCAGCTCTCTATCCACCACAGAAGTCCTTGAATGCCTTTCACCACTCATCCTGAGAGGCACCTGAGGTGCAAGTAACCCAGAGGGGCTTATCACAAGCTTGCAGTGCCTGTGGCAAGTGTACATATGGGAACTGATGCTCTTCCATCACTAACACATTTCCTGAACATATCCAAATGTCCTTCTTTCAGATAACTGCCTTTGTTTATCACAGAAAGACAAAGACAGCTGACACAACTCCAAATAAACTGCCCTTAGTTAACGAATTTTATCATTTCATGGGCATTACTGTGGAAAACCAGCCATTACTCATTATGCACCTGAACTAAACACTCGCCATCACTTGAAATCCCACCACCATCACCACCACCATGCTCAGACTCTACCAAGGTCCACATGGGAAAAAAAATATCTTCTGAGTCCCATGCCTTTAACAGTCTCCATACAGATATCACTGCTAACACATATACATCTGATTAACTAAAAAATAAAAACAGTGAAGGGATTTAACCATGAAAAGCCCACTAACTTCAACAAGAGGTCCATACATAAGTCTGTAAAGATTTGAGCCACTGATACCATTCTGTAGGTTACCATTTATTTTTAAACCAAATTCTCTGCACTTAACTGAAGGGGGAAAAAAAATCACACATTTTGCATCTGTTTTAGCAACAGGAAGAGTATCTTCAGGTTGACTTCAACATCTTAATTCTGTGAAAGAGACATCATATTTTGCAAATCAAATTATTCTGAAAAAAAAATTACATTAACCAATTCATTTAACTGAAATTGAACATATTTCTAGCTACTGAATAAGGGCGGAAAGGATTTAATCCATAAACTACAATATAATAGAAGTAATTATGAGGTTTGACAATTCTTATAAATTGAGCATTGTGATTATATGCACTTCATTAAGTGCATTAACATGTTGGGTAAAATAATCGTATCGCTCAATTTACTGGCCTTAGCAAATGTAATGCATCTCACAGTACATCCAATATGCTAGCAAAATCTACACCTGCTAGAGCATACATAAAGTACTGCCCTCATCTGGCTAGTATCAACACAGCTGTGAATAGGGTCTCTGGTGTATGGATTTGTGCTTTATCCCCGTCACCCATGGGAAATTCTAAAAAGTTATTATATGCAACAAGCACAGTGCTGAAGATCTGGGCATGCACTCTTGAGTTATACAGTCTCTCATTCCACCACAATAAAATAGAGGTTGCTTTATTTCCTAGGATGTATGATACCTTTCTCTCTCATCCTTCTGGGGCCTTTTCAGGAAAGCTGCCACTATGTGTTTCTGCATCCTGGGTAGCACTGGTGAAGTTCAATAAGATGTAATTATCTCCAAGATTAGAGACTCACAGATGTTCTCGGATGTTCATGCTGTTTTAAAGGGAGTAGGCTATGCAGAAAATAAACACAGAGACACCCACCCTCAAAATAAACAAGAAGAGGAAAATCAGAATGCCTACAAAAGTAAACAACTTTACTGCAAATTTAGTTCAGATTTTTTATTCCCATATTTGAAAGCAGCAGATCTTGACTCGGTACTACTGAAAACAGGTGTGGTTGTTCTTAATTTAGAGAGCATTTACATCCATAGGATTAATGACATCCTTCAACTGTCATGGATCCTTTAACGGCAATTAAACATCACCAGCAAAAAATGTTTGCAGGAATCATTGAGGTGTTGGGGTAGCTTTGTTTTTCTTATCCCTTCCTTCCCCAAACATTTACAAAATCCATAGGTACACGTCCTTCAATAGACTCATTTCTCTGTTTGGAAATCTACAATTGCCTTGTTCTTGTGCTTGCAGAGGTTCTGAAATCTTGTTCCCACCTCTGTGACCAATCATAGCATTTTGGTAAGCAGCTCAAGGAGAAGATGACTTATGGAGGCATATGACGGGTACTCAGTATTTCTGAAAACTGTTGTATAGTACGCTCAGGACGTACATGGCAGAAAGCTTTCTGGATGCATACAGTGACAGCAGCACATAGGGATTTATCTGCATGACACCTCTGCTGCTCAAGGGTATTGTTTTGTAACTCATCCTTTTGATTAATCGTCTAGTCAAAATATCCTGCTTTAATTAACAATGTTAAAGAAAGAGACTGGCATTTTTGTACAAATTTCAGCTTTTAAAACAATTAGTTCTATTTCAGTTTTTGCTAAAAAGTAATAAAAAAACAGTAATCATTGTATACTGAAGAAATGCTAAAAAGTAGAGGAACAAACAACACTATTCCTGTCATAGAAAATCCTTGAGAGGACAGAGCTTTGACATAAGAAAGAGTTTTCTAGTAAAATCAAAAAAACAATCTTTTTTATAATCTGTAAGGTTTCATAATATGCATATTTCTGCCATCTCATTTTAAAGTGTTGGCATCGCAGCTTGTAATTTGCATAAAAATCATGCATTCCTAACAGAAAAAAAAATCAATGTAGGAGTCTTTCCAACTATTAGTGAAGCATACACATATGCCAATTTTTTTCTGGAATGAGTAATAGTAATTCTTCTGAATACTCTGATCTTTGAACAGAATTCTTTGGAGTTCTGTGGGCAGTTCATTAGGTAACAGAACCGAAGGAATGACTTGTAGCTGACTAAAAGGGTTACCCCAGTCTGAAAATATGCAGACTCATGCAAGGATTCAAGAGAGAGCTGTTACTGCTAAGGTATCTCACTGCAAGTTTAAAAGCAAACGTGTTTACTGTGACTCAGAGCACAATATGGCCCCCTGCCCTTCAACACAAGAAAGAAAATAAATAAAATGAAGATGAGAATGTCACTTTGACATTTCCAATCAAACATTCTTAGCTTGCAATGTTGTAAGAACATTTTCAGCATTGTAACATTCAACTCGTTCAACTCTTCTACATCATGCAGCTGAGCAAAGTTCAAGTATTTTGTATTAGCATAGCATATTAAAAATAAGTCAGTGACAACTGCACACTTGTTTCTCATGCAGGTCTTGGATACTTCTTTTTTGGTGGTTGGGGAAAGGAAAGATTAGAAAAAGTAGAAGTCATAAAGAAATATAATAAAAAGTGAAGATCCTACTGGTAATACATTAGAATTTACCATCATATAAAGGAAGAATGATAGTGGTCGTTTCTTTAGTAGGACATGGTTTAATTTTGTTTTTATTTAAACTATCTTTTTTAAGTCTTTGACACTTAGAAAAACAATCATAATGCTAAGTTGGGTAACTCCTAACAAGTTTTCTTAGTCTTAAAACATCTGCCATGAAGCTATAACAGACTGAGGAGACTTGACTAAGTATATCATAGAATAGGGTTGGAAAGGACCTATATATATCCTACTACTGAGGATACAGTCATATATGTCATAGTACAGTACATAACAGAAAGTGCATAAAGTCACAGGTCATGTTATTTATGATTACTTATTTTCTTGCTTTGCTTTCTCTTCAAAGAAAAAAATAAACAAAACAAAAAACCCCAACACTATCTGCTCTAACAGGTCCCTTGATCTCAGCAGAACTGCCCAGAAAAGTAGACCGTATGTCATGTACATATGTATACACGCTATTTATTAACAGAATTTGGGATAAGGAAGGATAGAAAGCTGGTTCTTGACACTTAATTAATTTTTTTTAACAGACATTATTATTTAGCCAAAATTGATGAAAATATTGAAAACAGTTTTAGTTGTATTCAATATTTTTTTCTTTTTAATAAAAGCCATAAGATGAAACACTCATTTTTCTGTTTCATTTTACAGATTTTTAAAAATGACATTGTAATGAAATATAAACAAAATATGCTTTAGCTGAACTGTAATGCAAAAGTTTGTACGAAAAACGTAATGCAATTTCCCTCTGTCTCAATTCACAATAAAATTATTTGTCAAAAGTTCTAAAGAAAAAGAAATTCCAATTTTCACTTAGTGCTAAGCTAATATTTGAAAGACTTTAGTTCCCTATTACATGGGCTTTCTATGTGACTGAGTCAATGACTTCACTTACAGTTGGATGAACACAAGAATTCAACTTAGCACCTGTTGGAAGTTACTAACCTTCACTTCAAACTGCCAGAACTATTGGCTCAGTAACACGTAGTATGATCCTGTGTAATAGTGAAACACATGAGTTTTAAGCACCTTGCAGAATAACTGCATTCAGGAGAGATACAGTTATACAACATTGTCATGGTTTAAACTCAGTCAGCCACGCAGTCTCGCTCGCTCACTCTCCCCACTTCTTCCTCCCCCCACTTCCGGAGGGATGGGGAAGAGAATCGAAAGAATGTAACTCCCACGAGTTGAGATAAGAAGAGTCCAGTAACTAAGGTATAACACAAATCACTGCTGCTACCACCAACAATAATAATGATAAGAGAAATAACAAGGGAAGAGAATACAACTGCTCACCACCCGCTGACTAATACCTAGTCCGACCCAGCAGTGAAGTAGCCCTTCTGGGTAACACTCAGTTTACATCCTGGGCATGATGTGCTGTGGCATGGAATACCTCTTTGGCTACTTTGGGTCAGGTGTCCTGTCTCTGCTTCCTCCTGCCTTCCCCTCCTCCCTGGCAGAGCATGAGACTCAGAAAGTCCTTGGTCAGACTAAACATTACTGAGCAGCAACAAAAAACGTCAGTGTTATCAGCGCTGTTCCCAGGCCGACAGTCAAAATCACAGCACTGCACCAGCTACTAAGTAGGAGGAAAATGACTGCTACTGCTGAAACCAACACAAAGATACATTTATGAAGTATGTTCAAATCTCTACATTGTTATTATTAATACTTATACAGAAAGTAACAGTAGTTACTACCAAAACAGATATATTAGCCTTGTGTATAGAATATTAAAATTCATAATAGAGTTTTTAGAAGAAAGACTGAAAGACTTTAGGAACTTGGGGTCAATAGGCAAGAGTTAGGAGAAAGGGGAGTGAAGGGACTCCTAAGGATTAAAAACATCAAATCAAAAGAAACAGTCAAAATTCCACACTGGAAAAGGCTAATAAATGTGTGCTCTAGACATACCTATACTTGTATCTATATGAAGACAAACCTGGGACTTTGTATAACAGTGCTCCTCAAAAAAAGGAGCGAGAGAGTATTGAGCAGAACAATTTGAAACTTTGAAGATGGTATAAAATGATTTTAAATAAACGAGCAGAGAGAAGAGACAGAGTATTCACAAAGCTAGATAAACGGGTTTATCATAGAAAAATATTGACTATTGACAAATGCAAGGGAGCACACACTGTCAGGAATACCTAGAATTGTTAACACACATCATTGAGTTCTAAATCAGCTGTAGCCATTTGTTAAATAAACCTTGAATGTCAGTACAGATAGCTTTTGGAAATAATTTGCTTGCTACCCAGCAGCCAACAGAAAAAGCTTACTGTTTGTCAGGATGTATAAAAAATGGGACTAAGAATAAAAATGAGATTACAATGACACTATATAAATCAATAGTGAGGTTTACTTGGAGTGTTCAGTCATGGCTACACAGCTTAACAGAGATATAAATTAAATAAGGGATCCAGAAACTGACAACAAAAACTATTAAACTGCAGTTACTTCATATCCTCTACCCCAGAGTTAAGGTAGTAAGAAGGCATGCTACAAAGGAGGTTAACTGGACTCTCCTGCATACCATTTTTAGCATCAAAATAAGAGGACATTCAATAAGTAAGGTTAAACTGATAACAAGAAGAAATTATAATGGATATAAATTTACATGCTTCAGGAAATCTGAGCATCACCTACTAAATACCTGGGATTACAAAACACTCCTTGATAGGTGATTCTGCCAATCACTGCTCAATAAGATTTTGGTACCTTTCTCTTCCATATAATTGAGGCCACCACTGGAGACAAGATATGGACAGGCAGTATCTGATTCAGTCTGACATTTCCAGTGCTTCAGTGTTTAAACTGCAACCACAGATCATGAAAGAGCTGATACTAAGAATATTGTTAATATTCCCTAATGAGGCATTTCTCACATGTGATTTTTAAGAGGTACAGTTCTCCAGGTAGAAAAAAAAGCCACAAAGATGCTAAACATTTAAAACTACTAGAAACTGTTTGAAGAGAGAAAGACATATAGACAGAAAAATGCAATTTTCTCAGCAAACTCAAGAGCCAGGAACTTCTTTCCACCAGGTGTAACTTCTTAATGTGAATGAGAATACTGAGTCTAGACCAGTGAAGCACAGCCAAGACTACAATTCAAATGCTGTGAAACCTTTGAAATGTTAACAAAAAAGAACATGCAAATAGAGCTCAAGGCCATGTCACTGTGCTCCTTCCTGTCACCTTTGCTCGGACAGTGCCCTTAAATACAGGCTTTCCTTACAAAAGTCTATGCATTCTGGGGGGAAAAAAAACCAAACAAAACATTAAATGTTATGCTGGCAAAGTTCACTCAGCCTCTGATCGAGACAATGCTGTGGTCTGAATATTTGATCCCCGATTCCAGCTGGAATTGCAACAGTCATTCATGCCACTGAGATACAAAAGGGGCCATGCTGAATCTTGTGTAAAAACAAGCCTCCTGCTGTGAAAGAAGTGACAATAACAGACATTTATAAAATCAATAAATAAAGAGCAAAGGAGCTCTTAGCTCTTGATACAGGAGGGAAAAAAATCTCACTCACTCCAGAATCTGTGAAGCTTCTTGGGCTTATTGTTGAGAGGTTTTGGGGGTGGGGGTGTTGAGCAAGTTAAGCACAACTGCCATGGAAAATAAACTGTCAAAGTTTTTCGCATAGCTCTCCTCTGTCTTTTACCACAGCAAAATCATAATGCAAATACCAAGCATGGGCAGCCTGATTCAAACTGGAAACCATATCACATGTCCTTGATACTTTCCCTTCCAGTATACCCTTTACAAATACTTTCACTTTTGACAAGAATGCCCACTGGGATTAACTCTGTTAAAATCCAATTCCTGCTAATGCAATTGTGTGAAATTTGGTCATAAGCAACTAAAATGGCTAAATTTTGATTCAGATGTTTCCTAAGTTTGCTTTCACAGAAGTTTTTTTTTTTATTATGTGTGAATCATTTGCTCTGGGGCTCCTTCTAGCAAACGAGTCACAGAAACTAATTGAAGCTACAGGTTCAACAGTAATAGATACTAATATACAGAACAGCAGCACTTGAGAAATTTTGTTTCTGTCATCACAATGATCTGATGGCATGTTAGTACCTATGCATTTATCCTACCTTTTATTTCAGAAATCTAAATAACAATTTATATGTCCAGAAAGCACCCTTTTAATCATAGAGCTCTCAAGCATATACAGACTACAGTTTAAGCAGCAATATCTAAATCTGGCCCAATCATCTAACGAAAATGCATATTCATTATGAACACTACACACTATATTTCAACAAAAGTACGCTTTTAATCTAGTAAGATTGCTTTCTTAGAATTAGCATCAACGTGTTTACTTCTTTGGTTTTTGCACTTTTGCATTTAAAAATCTTGACCTAGATGTCATGATTAAGTTAAAAGGTTCTACCACCAAGCCATTGCACTAAAAGCACTGCCAAAATACAACTTTGTTTCCTGGACACTTTTAACACTGTTTGATTTTGTGCTGGTGCAATGCAAACATCTTGGGTTCACACGAAGTAGAGAAAAAAAAAAAACAAACCCAGTCATATAGTCCAATGACTTCCGTAGTACTTATAGAGGTAAGTTAAATATGTGAGTATACATGTGAAGGTCCTCCACATTATAATGAGCTTTTAACATTTATTTTTCAGAATTTTCTAAATGTTCTAAATTCACAGCAGTAGGCATCACTGAGAAAACATATTGGTCCTTGCTCTAAAGAGTTTATTTGTCTCAGCTCTCCAGGAGCTGACTGCTATAAGCAAAATGAAATCGGCTTCAGACTCCAAAGAGATTAAATATCACAGCTATTTGGTAACTGTACCACATAAAAATAGCTAATGAATTCAGTCTTGACCACAGTTCACACCCCAACTGGCATGAGACAATAAATATCAGCGGGCAAAACCAGGAAGTGTGAAGTCTTCCTATTCTGAGCCTCGTTGGCAGCCTCAGAGACAAGCTTCCTGAGCACTTCATCCTTTGCTAAAGCCCACAAGATTCAGGGAAGTATTCACTGACTTCTTTCAGTTTCAAGCACATACAGAAGTCCTCATTTCTTAGCCAGGACTTCTTTCAGAATCAAATTGCTAATTGTCTCCTGTGGAATGAAAATAATTTCTACAAGTAGGGGAACAAGATGAAGTGTTTCACAAGCATGTACCTTGTAGCATAGGGATGGTATTTAGCCCTACCTCCAGACCAAAGGCTCCTTGGGACCCTCTTTTGCCAACTCTCCTAACTACTCCGTTCACTCCATCAGTATTAAAGTATAATGGTGGTTTCACATATGTGATAACATTGCTTAGACAATCCATGAAAAAATTATATTGTCTGTAAATTACTTATGCTTTTTCATAAGTTTCTGATACTTTTTTTTTTTTGTCATAGAATCTAAAAGTATCCCTGTGAGGGACATTATTGCTTGAATTGGCCACAAAAATGAGAAATCCGAACAGAATACAACTCTTTCAAACTTATCAGTGAATCTGTACTGGTTAAGGATGCAAGGTTGCCCATGTAACTTCTGTCAGTACAGTCCACTGTATGCTACAGATTTTTTAGGGCAGATACAAAACCCAGTTCTACAGAAGCTTTCCGACCTTTTCTCTTTTTTTTTATTCTCCCCACTGTAGCTAGTGAGCTTTCTACAGGAGGTTTAAAAAGTGCCTCGACTAACCGACTGAAGAAGAAACCCCCTAAGAGCTATTAGAGATAAAGAAGTCCCTCTTCCAACCACTGGAGGGTCAGGGAGCATACCAGGGTAGTACGCTTACTGCTCCAAGAAACCTCCCTAAAATTCTAGAAGGAAAAAAGACATATAATTAATGTTGATGAATATCATATTGATTAGCATCACTGAGAGAAATTAAAATGGACCTTCCTTATAAATCCCTAAAAATTACACTATTCTTTATCAGGTACTAATTGATACAAATATTAAAACCTGATGAAATAATTTTCAAGCATGTGCAGTATTAACACACCTACCATCTGATTTTATAATTTTTCAAACATTAGTTTCAAGCTCCTGAGGCCAATTATAGAGTGTTATTATTAATTACAACTTTAAGCTTGAAATACAGTGTTATCAATAGAGTTCAGGTGCATAAATATAAAAGTAAAACTTCAAATTGAATTAAACTACTTCCCTTTTGTGAGGGTATGTTAGAATATTATTAGCTATGCAAATTAATTTGTTAAGCTTGAAAGCAGTCTTTAAAGTGGAAATATCTCTAGGAAAAAGGTAACACTTCAAGTACTGTATTTCTTCAGTCTTCACATTGCAAGACTGTCTTAAATAACACCATGGGGAGGGAAAGTCTATTCATCAGCTTATTTATGAAGATATTAAATGTTTTAGCTTTATTTCAAAGGTGTACAAAGATTACTGCAGTAAATGTGAATTAATCTCAACAGCAATCCATTTTATGTATTTCTAAGCTATCAATGAATATTCAAAGTGAAGAGGAAAGATTACACACCCCTAAACTGTATTTTCCATCTCAATCCTCCCCCCCCTCCTTTCCACTAATCTTTCATTTTATCCATTGAAAGTTTTAGAAGTCCAAAAGATATTAAAGGTAAGAAGTATTCCAGTAAGCCAAGAAAACCAGAGATAGAATGCATAACCACAGATTAAAAGAAAAAATTACAAAACACAAAGATGACCTAAGAACTGTGTCAAAGAAATGTCACAGAACATTCCCTATGTAAACAAAATACAGCTATCTAAGTTGAAGTCTAAAACAATTTAAATAAATCTTATTTAAAGCTTTTTAGTGTAGCACTAATTCAGTATATGTATTCATCATAAGTAGGTATATAGTTATCAATGTGACTGTAAAGGTAAGAATATTGTAAAGAATCATAAAGTAACTGTGGTTCCTTCTCAGAGAAATTCTGTTAACAGAAATGCAGCAGGATAAAGGAAGTAGGTAAAACTACAAAACCCTGTTTCTAAAAAACAAACATTCAAACATACATGCTGATATTAAGTACACCGTTCTCTTTCCAAGTAAAGCTGCTACAAAGTTATGTCATTTTGGCTTAGTCAAAGATCTGGTCCTAAATTTGCTTCACTATCTTTTTTACACCTCTGGCAAGACATACAAAATCAATTCAGAAGCAAAAAGGGGCAAGCAATGCTTATTATCCTCACCTATTCTTAATGATCAGCTACAGTTCTATGCCTATATCACATGTACCTCCTCTTCTTATAGTTTCCAAAGCTTTTCACTGGGAGTACCCATTAGCACTTGTGTAATTTTTTCATCGAATACTAGTGGGGATAAAATCTGTCACACAGCATTTCATATATTATTCGTGAATTTGTTACATTTCCCAGTACAAAAAATTGCACTACCTGACCAAGTATTCTGACCCTAAAGAGATTTTTCCAAACCAAATAGTTTTGTATTCTGAAAAGAAGTAAAAAGGATCCCATGACTTTCTCTCTGATATTAATTTCATTTGGTATCTAGTAGCAGGAGGAATGAGCCGTCAGAAGAAAGTAGGATTAGAAACTTTCCAACATTTATTTTGTCAAACACACTAACAGCAAAGTAAATAGAAGAGCAATATTCAGCATGACAGTTTAATGAGAACTTGGTAAAATGTGCTTCCTTCTTTTCCCCTTTTTAATTTCTCTCAGTAAATCAAGTTTCTCTCAGTTTAATGCTTAAACTCTTAATTTTGTATGAACTCATTCCTTTGGCCAATGTACCAAAATGATTTGATTGTGATGCAAAATTGTTATAGTGATATCATTGATTAACTTTGTAATGGGAGTAGAAAAATCTATAAATTTAATCATTGTCTTCAAACAATAATGCATGGAAGAACGCATTGGAATAAGTACCATTCCCTATTCTCTTTACAATCATTGTCATGTAAAATATTTAATTTCCAGCTATGCTGTTTCCCAGACAGGATCTTTGTCATTAAAATGAGAGCAGATTTTGATATGTAATATATTCTGTGACATGTCAGGGTGGCACCACTTTGACCTTTTCAGTATTCCACATTTCATTTGGAAGCCTGTTCTTTCCTTTCTGCTCCTGTTACTGATCAAGAAATAGAAGCTGAACACAGGGCCAATCAAACTGGAAATTAGAGTCAGAGTCAAGTTCATGACAAATAAGCAACTAAAATTATAAGCACATGAAATTAATCTCCATTTCAAATATATTTTAAAATACCTCTTTCTTAGCTGGCTAGAGAAAACTTAAAAACAAATAAGCTTTCCTATTTGTATTTTCAAAACTACTATCTCACATGTCCTCTCACGTGCTGAGCTTCCTTTGGAAATGGATATATCAATTACTCTCACATCCTTTCCTCAAATTTATTGCTGTGCATTATGCTTATCTTCCCATTAATTTCACTTCCAGTTGTTGGTTACTTATCACAGGATATGAAGAACTCAGGAGCTGAGCTGTCCTATGCATTTGTGTGCCAGCAGCACAAGGGGAGCAATGTCCTCATTAGATTCTCTTAACAGTTTATTAACATAAAGCTGATAAGTTTTGCTGGTTTGTGCAGACTTATACCATGTCGTGATTTTTATAAACCTACTTAGTCTCTGTAGTCTCAGGCCTCCTAACTAGATCCTGTTCAAACTTTCCATTTTAAAGGGGATTACAGTCCTATCGTTCAGGTTAAAGTCTGAGGACAGTGAATAATAGAATCAGGCTGGAAGGGACATTAGGAAATCATCTGATCAACCTCCTAGCCCCAAGGAAAAACTAAGTACACTTATATAATCCCTGGGAAGGTGTTTGTCTAATGCGTTCTCCCAGATCCTCAGCAGTGGAGGCTCCAAAATGTCCCCAAGCAAGTTGGTCTAATGCTTTAATGCCTTAACTGTTAAAAGGGGCTTTCTACAAATCTAAATGGAATCATGCTAGTGATTAATTCTGTTACTTCTGTTCACATACACTGTATTTGGATGAACAAACGGTCCTCTACCTGCCTGTAAAAGCCGTTTGTCTATTTGAAGACATCATTTTCCACCACCTTCACTTCTTAGTCACCTCTTCTTCAGGCTAACTAACCACCTTGCTCAGTCATTCCTCACAGACCACTTTTTCAAGACTTGTGATTGTCTTTGTTCTTGCTTGCAGAGTCTCTCACCTTTTGCAAAGTGAGGGTCAAAGCCTGTACTGAGTCAAAATGAGGTTTCACAACTGCTAAACAATTTGGAGGATTACTTACATTATTTTACAGATGGTATGCCTGTCTGCAGGTTCATGAGGAATATAGGGAGGTTATAATTTGCTATCATGCTCAGATCATTTTTTGAAAGAGTAATTTCCAACCAGTCTTTCTGTATTCTTCATTGTACAAGTTCCTCTTGTGGAAGCGCAATGTCTTGCATTTCTCTCAAATTGCATACTATTTTTTCAGAGCATATCTTCGGTTTTGGACTCTAACAAGCTCTTCCAATACACTCCTAGTCCTTCCTAGCTTGAAGTCACGCCCAGATTTTACAAACATAGCCTTCATTCCAAGTCCATTTGGACTAAACATGAAAATATTGTCTAGTACATGACCCAGCATAAACACCTGCCGAATACCACATAACACAATTGTCCTTTTGAACAGAAACCATTGCTAATTACTCTCTGAGAAAAGTGTTCTAAATAGAACTGCATCCAGCCTGTGCTGTTTTCACCTAGATCACAATTCTCAAATAAATTCAGAAGAATATTGTATGTGACAGATGAGAGAATACTACAAAATTCAGGAGACAAGACACCAAGAGCTTCTCATCCAGCTATAAAGCTGGGGCAGCCAATCTATTTGCTGCTGTATTTGACACAATAGATAAAATGTCTCTTTTAGATATGAAGTGTGGAAAATTATTCATACTTTTGCTAAGTCCAGATCAAACCATTGTATTGCAGTCGCCTTGGCTCTCCCATGAAGTCATGGATGGGATGGATGTCTAGGATCTGACAGAATTGATCAGAAGCTAGAAACAGAACATTTATTAGTTAACTAATCGAGCATGTTATATACACCAGTTCCTTAACAGCACAAATCACCGTGAGTTTGTCTAAATGCCAAACTGTTGTGAGCAATCAGAAATGTTTACAGTTCAAGCATAAGTACCTGAAACACACATGCACTCAAACTGACTTGAAAGAACCAGAGTTCATACGTACATACCCTGAAAGCCAAGTCCAGTAGATTAACTCAGGTTTTCTGAGGAAGGACAGGAAAGCTGTTTGCAATTATTATTTGTTTAAAGGACATTATTTTGTGTCATTTAACACTGTAGTTGGTGAAAGACCGATTCTGCCTTCTTTCAAACTGCCTGCTACTCATCATCTCTTTCCTTGGTGTCCAAAACCTATTGTTCCTGAGAAATAGCCATTTTTTTCAGGCTAGAAATAACTATGATAATGGAGGGGAAGAAGATCAAAGGGACTTAAATATACTTCTCATAATGATGCCTGTATTTATATAGCACATTTCATCCTGAAAGAAAACAGTCTTTGTACTCCACAGTTTTGTTTTTGTACTTCACAGTTTTGTTTTTGTTGGGTTTTTTTTCTGTATTTCAAATTCATCAAAATTAAAAAGCCTAGATTTATCAGTGCTCAAACGTGGAAAATGAGGTCTCACTGGATTGTGATTTTTTAAAACTAAATTAATCACATCTCCTGTAATTCAGCTGCTGTTTGCTTTTTGCCCCTAACTCATCAAGGAACAACCCTTTTCCAAAAAAGGCAAGAGACATAAATTTTTTGCCTCTCTTGGGAGCTTTTCTTAACTTGCTGTTTAACACTGTCGCCCTGGCAGACTCGTGAACAGCAAAGTCATCCAGAAATGCCTCCACTTGAGTCCAGTTAACACACCTGCAGGTGTTCTGATTGCACAGAGTAGACCTAGGCAGAGCTCAGAGATACTCTGTAACCTAGCAGCAAGAGTACAAAAAAGTACAAAAAAGTACAAAAGTACACAATCTGATAAACATGCACTCACCGATTTCTCTGGAGATCTGGGTGAATGCCTCCACGCCACTCTCTCCATAGTTGCCTTCAGAAGCCAGCGTTGAGACATAGTTCCACCCGAGGGCTGTCACAATGTCAACCATGGCCTGTGCTTGATAGGAGTCCGGTGGAACCACCCGAGAGAAGAAGTCATACCTGCTGTTATCGCTCAGTTCTGGAGCTGTAGATGCATAGCTGATTTGAGGTATCTGCAAATAGAATGACAAATCATTCAAGACAATCTAATATCATTTTACGCTATATACTTGTACGTTTGAAAGGCTTAAAACAGATTATACACAGAAATGAATATCTTGTTTTAATTAAATCAACTGATCAGAAAGCAGCTCAAATTTTGTAAAATGTCAGTCAAGTCTTATTGTATAACACTCTCACCAAGAAATAATGCATTCTGCTTTTCTTCAGATGTCATGATTCTTGACATGTAAGTGTAACAACTTCTTTTTTGATCCTGGCTCTGATAAGAAAAGATGAAGAAAAAAAAAAAAGGAAAAAAAAGGAGGAGTTCTTACTATTACTACAGAAGATTAAAAGGTCAGTTTTGATAACTGTGAGTCTTAAAAGTGCTACAGCTAAATTTTATGAGTAAAACGTAGATTATTTCCATTTCATTGCTTTGTTTATTTATGTACATGCATATGTGCTTTCCCATTTTATTCCTATTTTTTAAAGCTTTCCCTGTCATAGATTTTTCATTTTCCAGTTTTAATATGCTTTTACATGATTTAACAATATGGAGACTATGTAGTTAATATCAAAAGCTATCTGAAACATCTAAAAAAATATCTATACAGTATACACATAGAGAAGGAGAAAGGATGGCAATCTTTGAAGAAAATACTTCAATATTCTTAGTAGAAACAAATAAACAAAAACTGCAAGCACTAAATAACTTAAATACATTTTTTAAATAAATTATTATTTTTTGGGGAAAAAAAAACAACCTAAGGTGATTTTCTATTAACTCTTCTATTAAATAAATGACTTGGCAATGTCCAGAAGAAACTGTCTGTAAGCAATATTCAATTATTTCAATTATTCTAGAGTATTTTGGTGCAGGAAAGTTGAATTAACATTTATGTTAATTTAAAAGGCAAATGATTTTCTCATTTAAAATAGTAAAACTGATGAAACAGTCACTAGCTTGAAATGAAAGATACTCTAAATATTGCATTGCATTTGTAATCCAGATTAATAATATGTGCTTAATACACATTTTACAAAATATAACATAGCCTTCAAGAAAGCAGTCTGAACAGAATTCCTGAATTGATTCTGTTTAGAGGTGAATTTAGCAGTCCCAGATAACAGGCATCTGGTAAATGCTCACTCTTGTATTACGTGCTCTAGTAGAAGGTTTGCAAATTTTAAGTGCTGTACAGTGCTTCCTCGTCAGCTCAAACTAAAAAAAGGGATCTGAAGTAAATATAAGGGATTCAAAGAGTCTGGTCGTTAAACATACCTGCAAAGACAGCATAGACTTTTACAGCCTGAAAAACAGTTTATAGCCTAAGGGATGGCAAAATCATTTCTCAGCCAGAAGCAAATAAAATAAACTGTTATATATCTTGGCTATATTCTTCTTCAAGATACTTTCTACTCATGGAAATGCCTCAGAATAAATAATCTGAAATGTTATAATAATAACAACCAAAAAGAACAGAAAAAAGGAAAGGGAGGATCACAGAAAAAGCAGCGAAAGGTTATATCTCATGGAAATTGGTATTTCTAACATAGCAAAGATGCACCACATAAAAATAATGGATACATTGTACTTAGAAAACTTACCTTGCACAAATCCCTTTCTTTCAGAAAATTTTTGAAACATCTTTATCTCTTTACAGAAAAGAGATTTTGGCTTGTTATAACAAAATTATGCACACTTAGAGTACATACCATTCCCCTTCTAAATTTACCCTATTACTCCCTAAACCAATTGTATTTTTCCAGATGGAAAAGAATAAAGACAGCCTGTGTGATTTTACTCATTTTGCTTCTTGGTGTGTGCCATTTCACAAATATTATGGCACTGTTGCTTTGCTGAAAGTTATTTTATCAATAATCTTCATAAAATCAACACCAGGAAGAGATCTTGTAGCCAAATACTTTGTCATTGAAAATCTTGAATCCTAGAACACGGGGTTATACCCATTAACTTTCACAGCTCCTGTTTCTCTTCAGGCATGAGATGAATAACAAATCCTAGATATGTGTTTGTAGGAGAGTTGTTGGTTGAACCACAGCAATGAAATGCTTCAGATCAATAGAGATATTTTATGTACTGTGAATATTATTTATTTGGGACCTTGGAGAACACAAAGAGAAGAAGCTATTTTACTGCTTTTCATCTCTTTATAGTTCAGCTTCTTCCCTAGAGTTATTTCTAATAGCAGTGGAAGGAAAACACAGTCCAAACCCAGTATACCCTGAAATAATTGGGCACACCTAGTAGTGTTAATTCACCACTGGTTTATAACTTACACCAATTTTTTACTAGCATGAAAGAACAATATGCCATGTAAAAGTACAGAGAAAGACACTCTGTAAACAGCAAGCCATACCTAGGTTTTGAAAAAAAGGGTTCATGCAATGGCGTAAGTAAAATTCTCCTTATTTCTTTTAGTATACATTCCTTACAGTTATAGAGAGCACTTCACATTCAGGATTTTTCTCCCTGAAACTGCAGATCTCCGACCCCGAAATACTTCATGGATTTCTTTCCATGAAAGCATTTTCTGTGAAAGTAAACAGAAGCTTCCCTCCTTGCCTGCTTTTAATTGTACATTTGTATACGGAGGGGGGACGGGGGGGGGGGGGGGACGGGACACGGGACGACGGACTGAAAAATAGCTTTAAAATTTAAGGATCTGGGATATGTTCCAGTGGTTACTCAGTTGCTGAAAAGACTCAGAACAAGGCTCAAAGAAATTGTTTGGCATGAGGACAAATCGTTAGGATTTAGTGGTTCAATAACCCATGAATGAAAAATATATACATTAAAATGTAACAACTCTAGTTATGGACTGTAGGTTTAATAAACCATTTTACATGTCCCCAAGTACATTTTACAAGATAGACCATAATGCTGCCTAAGCAAGGGAGCAGTTATGCTCTATCAATTCAGTAATATGTGGTTTTAAAACTTCCTAAATACAGACTGTGTTTATACCTTAGGTTCCACTGGCCCCTTGAGACATAAATTTGCATTTTGAAAAAGACCTATAAGAGGGTTTCATATTTCTCATTCTAGATTTCTCAATCTAAATTTTTGAAATTAAATACAATATGTATAGCACTTACATTGTATTTAAGTGTTATATAGCACTCTTAATAGCGTATTTCCTTTTCTTTAGGGGAAAAAAGGGGAAAACCCCAGTGGATTATATAACCACATTTCAATCGGTTGTCACACAACAGCTGTCACATTCACTGATAATGGCTAAAAGCATTCATGTTTGAATGTTCATCAGTATGCTTTTTCTATTCTTTCCTACTCTGTGGTTTGGCAACTGCCTCCCATTAACCTATGTTCTGCTGATAAACTCTGAACTTCTAGTATGTGAGAGACTTGAACTCTGAAATTATTATAGAGATGAACACTTAGAAGCCTTATTTTAATCCTTTTTAAAAAAAAAACTATCTTTTGAATGTTTAAAACCAGTCATTTATAGAATAGAGCTTTGTAACAATATCCAATTTTATTGGATTAATTATTAACCAGTATTAACTTTGGTGCATACTGAACTACTGCTGAAACTACCAGCAAGCCCTTAGTTCTTTAAGTCAGTATTGGCTTCATCTCATTCTACTATTCAGTCGCTGTCATTGGAAAATGATTCTGCATGCTGAAAGAAATAAAACAATTTGAAAGAAAAAGAAAACAGTTGCTTGTAACTAAGTAGAGCAGCTAATCCTTCAAGATACATTCAAGTCAAATTCAGCACTTGAGAATAGTCTGTTTTTCCTGGGTCTTTTCGTATACATCTTCTAGCTGATTAAAATCCGTCTCCAAGGACCTCCACTTCCCAGATGGTTAGACAAGATGGAGCAGTTCCCTTCAGAACTAACTGTCCACAAAGCATGACTGTGTCAACACTTCCAAAGGAGAACACCACCAGTCCATGATATCCACTAAGCATTAGCAGAGAACAGACTTCTACTCCCTGATGCAGAAGGTGTGGATGACTTCAGAAGTGTCAAAGACACCTAATGTGAATTTTTGTTTATTTCAGCCAAGTGGTAAACAACCTTCACTCTCTTGTACACTGAAAATAGGGAAGCATTACCCTGGATCTGTTTGGTGGGTCCAGTGCTGGGATCCAAACCCAAAACCAGAAGTATTGCTGAGGACAGCAGAGGAAAAAATGTGACCTAGGTCTACCCTTCCAGTAAAGTGTCTTCACAACAGCAGGCAGCCCTTAGTATGCCTTTTCAATGACATGCTGTCCAAGTTCTGGACAGAAGTTCACTGGAACCTTTCTATTGAGCTTTCAAATCCATCTGCATGATGCATTTGTCAATGTAAAGTATCAGCTGGCCATTTCAAATGCCATCTTCATTTATATAGACTTTCAGCTGAAAGCATAATTGGAGAGCAGAGTATCAGACAGTGAAATGAACTAAGCTCATAAGAAAAGAGACCCGAGAAAGAAATCACCAGTAATTTTGGATATTACAGATTATGAGTGCTGTACAGTCACCCACATTAATGGGCTTAAATCACTCATATCTTCGGTTTCACTACCCACTCAGTCCTATCATTACTAACATATCAACTAACATTTTATTTCCCTTTTCCATTCTGTCATCACTAAGCAGTAGGGTTGTGGGGTGGTTTTGGTTTTTTGGGGTTTTTTCTTTTGGTTTTTTTTTTTTTTTTGAAGAATATTAGCAATAGCACATTGAAAATAGTAATAATTATAGCTAAAAAATTGAAGTCAATAAACTGTAAGTTAATGATTGCTCAATACCAACTGGCATTTTACCACCAACTAATAAAGCTTGCAAAGGAGTAAAAGGGCTTGAAATAAAATTTGACTGTGGAAATGCATTTTCAACTTGGTGATTTTTTTGAATTTTAAATGTCTATCATGAATCATTAATGGTCCTGTCTTTTCAAGATTTTTATTCCCTCTTCTGTACACCAAGAAAGAGTTCTTGCAAGTACAAAAACCTCACAGCAATGAAATGAATCCTCAGGGCCTAGATATTGAACAGTTGCTGAATGGGAGCTGAGGTCACTATATTTAAGCTATTAGTCACATTTGTAAACCGCGATCAGCCAGAACATCATCTTAGCCTGCCTTCACTTCTGAAAAGTGTGTCAGCCTACAATACAGTAATGTTAAAGTCATTCAGGGTAGACATTCAAGATCTAAAAGAGCTTGATGAGGCTTAATAACATCTTACACTACACCAAACAGGATTAAAAATGCTCTTTTTTGTTACTAACTGTAGGAGGAGATGAAATGCACCTGAAACTACCCATTCCTCTCCACTGACTATAAGGGGAGCCTGGAAGATTAATTCAACTGTCATACGCTCACTAGGTAGTACAATACAGTAAACAACTACATGTCTTCTGCTCTCACAGTCCAGCTCATTTTGGCTACACACGACTAAGACATCTGTGCACAGCCAAAGATCAGTTTTCTTCTTTAATGTCCTCATCTTTCCACATATGACAAAAACTGAACAGGTCAGCCATGCCATCATTAGGGACCTAATTTTCCTAATTTTCAGAATAAGCCAACATTATATCACCCTGGGGAGATATACCACAGGAAGACTTAGTGGAGTCTTACATCTCACACCTCACCCTTTGGAGATGTGAGATTTCCTGTTCAATGCCCAGAGCAGCTAAGCAGGGTGACACCTTGCCAGGTCCTCCAGCTACAAACCACCTCTGCTAGAGCTGGTATCGTGGACAAGGTTCAGCATATGAAGTTTTCTGACTCAGCTTCTTTCCATGGGTTTAACCATGAGGAAGACCAATCTGTGACAATATAATTTCTCAGTAGATGTATATACAGTTATAAATGTGTAATTCAAAGCTGAATTTATTTACTCATTTACACTTGATGCTCTCTCTGTACGTTAAGGACACTCAACCACAGTATTTATATCACGTGTCCAGCAAAAAATCATGCTCAGGAATTGCCACAGTTTTCCACCCTCCACAAAAAATTATGTTCACATCATCTAGAGCAAAAGGAAGAAAAAACAGGTATACTTTTCACCTAGATAAATGTAATTTAAAATGCATTTAGTTTAAAAAAAATAGTAGAAATTAAAGGTTTGGAAAGAACTAAAGTATAATCTGAAAGCTGCCATTAGCTGATTTCACTCAGAAGGCAGGATTTTTCTTAAATCCATTTGAATTATTCCAAGTCATTCTATTTGCAGTAAATATGACAGGAATTCCTATCAAGAGTACTTGCAATTCATACGCTTAATAATGAGGAGCTAATGAGGTCATTTAAAATCTTCTGAAATGTCGCTATAAGTTTGAATGGGTTTTGTGCAAAGATGTGGTCTTTGTGATGAAATGCAACTTAGCTATTACTATTTTTTCTGCCCAAACACAGGGACAGAAGTGATCCATCACACCTAAGCATTTCTGAGCTGGGACAGGTAAATTATTTTACTCTTTCACTTCCTATTACTCTTTCACTGGCTTTACTTTTGTTGCCATCAGTTACCTTCAGAAGACATATTCCTGAGTAGAATGTATCTTCAGCAATCTGCATTGATCTTCTCACGAAATAAGGACATAGCCGAGAATCAATGCAGCGCAGTTTGCTGCCAACAATATTATTTCTGCACTCTTCATAGGTTGATCTGGTATATGAAAAATTACAGGGGCAGATGCAATCGCTAGTCGAGTGGAAACATGAAGATAAAATCAAATATGCAAATCCTCTTTCACTATTGATTTTCTTTTCTTTTTTTTTCATCAAACACAGTAGTTATCTATCACACCTATTTCTGGGGTTATCTCTGGCAGTCGAATGGACTAGCAACTTAGGTATTCTGAATAATTTCTTAGAGAAAGTAATTTTTTATAGTTAACACACGTAATTGTGTAGTATCAGATTATAGGCTAAAAAATATTAAAGCTCCATTGCATTGCATTCTATCCCCACAGCCAGAAAATATCTTTCATAAAGTCTAATCAGACGTGCTACAGCAAGCGTATTTCAGTTTGTGGCCTGCTGTGCTGCCCGGGTAGCAGAACAGGATGCAACAAAGAAGGAATGTGTATAATATATAAAGTGTTTAAATTTGAGAAGTAGTTTCCTTCCAGTTTGTTGAACTAGGTCAGGGACTCATTACAAGTCATTGCTTTTAATTACAAGGGATACTATAGAAGAAACTAATAATAAATATTGTGATACCACAATCTCTAATTCCATAATAGATGCAGCAACTACAAAACAAATTCAGGATTCAGGAAAGTACCAGCATCTCTGCTGCGTTATGCACTTTAGGGCAAAACATTAAAAGGATATTTATGCATTACCAACATTTTTACAGCTAAAGCACATCTTGTCACACTGTGAATTGCTGTGTAACTCCAGGAGGATGAGAATCCATCTAAGGACAGCTTGAACTGTCATCAATGTTCTGTGCAAGAGAATCTATTGACAAATGTTTAACAAAGGCATTTTCTCAGTAAGGGAGCTCTGTTCTGGTCCTTCTACATACTTTTAAATCCTGAGGTCTGACTGTCTGAAAACCAGCTATGTTAAGCAGTTGCACATTAAATTATCCACCATCTGTAGGCAGCCTCTTTCTAAATATTTTAAACCCAGCTGAGGTCCAGGCACTGAATGATAAACTGAAAAAGCAGCAGATCAAATGAGTAATATTCATACCAAGATCAAATCACAAGGAGGGGGGTGGGGGGACCTGGAGCTAGGGAATGGCTGTTAGCTCTTACTTCATAGCTACTTCTGTTCTCCAACCGTCAGATCAAACGGGAAGCCAAGGTTGGTCAGATAGCTTTAGGGACTTCTTAAACTATTAAAATTCCTTTTCTACTTGTTGGGGAAACCCACACTTAATTATGTGTATCAATATGTTAGACTTGTGTCAATCTCTGCTGAGCACAGTGTGAACTCTGGTATTTCAAAGCTTTTTTATCCCTACTTTCCTCATTAAAGCTTGTCATGTCAGTGCCTGGAACTTTAATCTCTTTTGATGAGTTTAAGGAAAATATACCAAGATGTGCATTACTTTTGGTCTGCATTAACAAAGCTAACTTTTATTATTATTCAGCAGTAATACAGTTACCTAGCAGCTCAAAGGACTCCTCAGTCCAAGTCAAGTTTCCATCACATTCATTTACTAATTAGTACTATAGAGAGCACAGCAGGCAGCTTCAGACTCACCCATGGGGACACAACTGTTCAGGATTTTTTCCAACTACAGAGACCATCAGTATGGAAGAAGAGGGTGCATCTCAGGATGCAAGATGGGTGCTTTGCTTAATGGACAATTCTGATCTTTGCATTCACTTTTTAATGCTGCAAGGCCACTTCAGCTTACATCACTGGCTGAGAAGTACTATTATCCTTTCGCTATCCATGCTGCCAACTTAGCGTCACAGGGTATAAGTAACTGAAAAACATCATGAGGAGGAAAAGCAAATTTTGTATTGTTGACAGCTATCTCCATAGTTGTGGCCAACATGAAGATATGTAAATGGAGCTCAGCTGGCCCAACACATACACTCAGTGCTTTAAAGGATGCTTTCATGTGTTCTAGGGTATGCTGCCTACCCTTTGGCTATGGACCCAGAAAGCTCAGTTCTTCTGTAATCTGTCTGCCCCATGCTAATGGCTTGGTTACCACGTATCAGGGTGCATTAAGGGACTAGGGATTTCTTATGCAGCAAATGCACTCCATATGGGATTTTAAAGTATAATTTTAAACCTGTATATTATGGACTTGGAAAAAGAAAAATTAAAGGTAACCCTTTTTTGTGTGCTGAGATGATTTGTCTTAATTTCTTAAAACATTGAGATCTGGCAATTAAATAATTTTACCTTAAGTTTTTAAATTTAAAAGTTACAAGAAAACATTAGCCAGTCCCAAGTCATTCCCAAGGAGTTCAATGTTTCCTGTATTAGCACAGTGAGATGCTAAATCCAGTTCCTACTGGTAGAAAAGTTGAATAAAAAAGCAAAATATTTCCTATCGAAAGATTGGAAGATATCTATGAATTAAGGTCTGAGGTCTATGGAAATGATATCCAAGCCTTACTTTCTATTCACAATCTACATCATTTTAAAAATAGTAGAGTGGCTGTGGAAAAAAAGGTAACCTCCTCCACATGGTTCCTGAACACCATATGGCAATGACTCTTCCATCATTACCAGGTTTCCATTCTGATTTCTGACTTGAACTCTGCATTTTATCACTGCATTGATTCATGGTTTATCTTACCAGAAACATAATGGCAAGCAGAGAGAAACAACTTTCACAAGCACCTGTATTTCAAATAGGATAGGTACAACATTAAAAATTATACTCAACACACACAGACCACAACACAAGGAGGTGGCGGCTATGGTCAGGCATATCAGAGTCAAAGTCTGAAATCATCCATCACTTGTTTTGACCCTATCAGCAGTCATGAGTAAAGTTTCCAAAAATGAGTAAGATTGCCCTGAGAGTCATGAACTACAAAAGAAATTACTATATTTCTGCATAAAAATATTTATATGTGTGTATAAAATATGTACACATATGGACACACATATTCCCTTTTCGTTTCCCTTCTGACTAACCAGATAGTGGTTCATACTTCCCCACTGAGGTGGTTATCCAAATTTTGTTTATAAGCTGATATTGTTACTGACTGAAATTACACAAGAAAAGCACAACTTGAAGAGAATAAGATCACTTGAAGAAATTAAGAGATCTTGCAGAGGTTTCCTATGTGAATAATTGTATATTCTTAGCTTATCCACCTAAATGAGAGAATTACAATACTGGGTAAAGCTTTATAAAAATACTTCAACACTACTTCTTATTGAACTGTTTCCTATATACGGGTACATCTCCCTGACATTTTTCCTTTTCTTCCTATAACTCATACTTTCTTTTCTCAGACATTTCAAGAACTTTTAGTTCCCTCCTTCTATCTTCTTGATGTTTGCTCTCTTTTCTCTATGTGAACACCATCTTCTTCCCAGATGCCCCTTTTTCTTCACACCTGGTTTTCCTGTCTCCTCTAACTCCCTCATCTCTTCCTGACCACAGCTTCAGGAGTGAGAAGAGCAGTGACTGGTTTCTAAAGAGCTGAGTTAGAATTCCCAGTTCCAGCTCTGCTTCTCCTCTTTGGCAGCCTACAGTTCAGAGATACACAGTGTTTTCACTTGGCCCAGCAGAAAGGGCAAAGGGGAATTCCTGTGAAATAAGGCTTGACAGGGTCACTACTCACTCTCGTCTACTGTGTAAGGCTTCCTTCCCGGTAATAGGCATTTTGCCTCTGACTGCATTGGGAACACATCCACAAATTCAGCAAAGCCAGTATTTGATGTTGGGCTGGGGGGGGGGGGGAAGACTACTGGATGAGCATTTACCATCATTTCTGCAAATTCTCCTTTTCCCTATTCTCATTCATTGCAATTTAAGTACAAATCAGTTTACTGTTATCACCACTATACAGCCTTGTTTGAGTGCTAGCCTTAGCCTTTCTGGCTAGTGCGATGGAGATTTCCTCCTTAGCTGTGACTCTCCAATATCTCTAAGTCCAAATACAGACGATAAATAAGTCCTTTTGAAGGTTTTTAAAAGTCCTCCTCACTTAGCTTGATCCTGTAAGTCTGGTCCCACCATGAACATCCTACTTCATCAGCTCAGCAGAATGCTGAAAGAAGAGGGTCTGAGGAGCTTTCAATAAGCCAAAAAAAGCTCCACCACTCATTTTCTTCTCATTTCAGCAATCACAGTTACACCCCATACTTCTGACAGGATGTCAATAGTCAGAGTTTTGCCTTCAGGTCTGCAGTTATCAGCTCATTTGCAGCATGCAGCAAAGCCAAGCAGGGCTTTAGCAGGCAGCCAAGGGAACCTTGGCCCCACAGCTCCATATATACCTTTTGCCTAAAGAGTATGAAAACGCTCATGTCAGCCCATAGCATGTTTCACAGAATTCAGTGTCTTTATTTGGGTGAAACAAGAAACCATTTGGTTCCATTACCACTATATATTAGGAACCTTTATACACTTCACCTATTTCAGATTTTTCCTTTGGTTGATGCAAAAGACCTGTTTTTATGAACCCAGCTTTAATACAGATCCTTTTAAGAGAACCCCATGCTTACCAGACAGTGTTTCAGCCTGCAGCTACCGTATGCAGTGCATTGGTGCACTGATCAGTAGTCTTCACAAACCTCCTTTTGTATACTGTGCACAAGTGATGTGTATTAGCAACTAGAGTACCACTGTACCACTTCTGAATACTGTAGCAGCTCTTGATGAATGAACATCTTTTATTTTGAAATTGTCCTCGCTCAGTCTGTTGCTGCATATGTTAAAAGACCCCATCAAAAGCAAAATTAGACTAAACTGGATTTAAAAGTGTCAAGTGCACTGAATAAACATTGGAGACATCAAAAGCCTGAGTGGATGATCCTGATGACAAGTGGTGTGGGAATGCCAGCCTGTGCTGAGCCTGATACAATTCCATTTCTATCTACTTATTGAAATTGCTTCACAAATATATTTCTGCATATCAGTGTCAGCTATCTAGTTCCAGGCACTGGAAGAGTTGGTTTAAAATTGCCAACTGAAAGATATCAACATATTTTTCCATGGAATATCAATGTCATCTACATAAAATAAAAAAAATAAAAAAAAGAAACAATACAACTTTGAAGCATTTGTTTTTGATGTCTTTAGTCTGTTTTCTCTTTCACAGTTTGTAGATCTTACTTTTTAATCATAAAGGCAACAAAGCACTGAGGTTTACTGGAACAGAATTTTCGGGCTCTGTCTGGCATGTGAGCTGCTTATGCAACATATGGTGAAGTTAAACACTTTGGAATGGGATTCATATGGTACTTGCCGAGATAGCTGGTAGGAAATACCAAGTTCACATTTCTTTGGTGTAGGTGGAGCCAAGACTGCGTTTGATAGCCCAAAGTCATCCTCCACACATAGACTGGTTCACAATTCTCTTCTAAAAACAAGCTGGAGGACAATGTTGCCATCTTTATTTTTTAAAGAAAAGCTAGTTGCCACAGAGCCTACGTCTATACACTCGCATCTTCACTCTTAGTTAGGAGCCCTTCTTTTGTGTAGGGCTGATGACCTAACATAAGGTGTTTACCTCTTAGTTAGAAACCAATACAGAAAAGGTTATAGCAAAAAACAAAGCATGAAACATGTCTCGTACATCACCTTCAGCATGCATACAGCCTGAACCAGATCTCCCTAGGGATTGATTTAACTCTGAGACACTGGCCAGACTGAGATGGAGAGGACTCTCTCACCCTCCCATGGCAGCAGGACCCTGCATGGATGAGCTGCTTAAAGCTAGAGAACAAACAGACATAATTGCACAGACACAACTGCACAGCTCTGCACTACATCTGAGATTGGGCAGGTACCAAGGTCTGGTCTTGAGATGCTTTTGACACTGAATAAAATATTATTTGCCAAACATGCAGGCAATAAGCTAACTGCCAAGGTGGCAGCCCTCATGGGGAAACAGTCACAGAACTGTAAATGCTAAGAGAACTTTACAGGCCAAAATTAGACACCAGAAGTTTCACAGATCCAAGAACATCTCCACCGATCACAGACCAAAATGTCTGAATGCCACTTGAGGCACATAAGAGGGATTTCTGAGGTTTTACTTTTATTATCTGGGCTAGGTAGTCCAAATATAACTCTTCAGATTTATGAAAACAATTAAGTTGTATTATGCTGTTTCCAAATGAATCTGAAAATCTTCTATATCAGATTTCTAAAGAATTGCAATTTCACTCCCTATTAGGATAAGGGAAATTTCTGCCTGACAGAATTCCCCATACAATTAAGTTATTTTCTATACATTTGTACATCAATCAGAGTCTTATCTGTTATTTCTGAGCATTTCTCCTTGCATGCTTTCCCTGCATATATCCTCTCCACTAATTCAATTTGGCTGAGCCACAAATCAACAATATTTTACTCAAGAGAGAAAAACTTTGGCTTCATATATGTAGGTGTCACAACAGTCAGACTAACAAAAAGAGCAAATTGTTTCAAATACACTTCTCCATGTACAGAGAAAAGTGCTGTGCAAAATACATGAGAGTAAAAACAGAGCTATTGTCTGTGCTGGAGGCAAATAGTCCCAGATTCCCTTCATCACCAAGTGTGTCTAAGGAAAGGGCACCTTCAGAGGCCAGCTCACCCTTTGCACAGCCTGGTGGACACAGCCTCAGGGATGGAGTCTCTAGAGCCCAGTCTGTGGTGCAGCCAACTGTAGAGCAAAACCTGATTTTCAGGCCACAGAAACCCCGGCCCTTGCATCCAGTGCTTTGCCTCAGTAATCCAAGAGAAGGGGAACCACAGGTGAGAACGCAGCGTGGTGACAAGCTCACAAGAGGCAGAGCACTGCCGGTAGGCACAGAAGGGCTCACACCCTTATAGTGGAGGCAAAGGCTGTTTCATTTTTCTTACTCCCCCAAGAATGAAATCCCCCTCTGAGCATCTGCAACTCGGGGGGGGTCCTAGTGCTGCTGTCCCTCTCTTCAGTCCTATGGGGTCATAGCCAGGGGCTGCACACAGAGAGCGAATCACAACACTACACTGTGCTGTGCCAGAGCCCACGGAGCATCTCACAACTGCATCAACAGAAAGAACCTGGCATTTCCAAGACACTTCATTTGCTTTTCTTCTAGTCAGAGGTACATCAGTGAGAACAAGACACTAAGTGCACAGGTAGTACCATCGCTTTAAGCCCCATAGATTAAGTTACAGCAGCACAAAAAAGCTCAGCAAATACTGGTAACTGGTTAGACAGATGATTGTTTAAATCTTTGCACAAGAGCTAGGCCAGCCACATTATGCTATCATAATGTGGCTAGGCCAGACACATTATACTATTATACTACTTTTCCCACAAGGCGATTTTTATTTCCCCCCAAACACACCAGTTCAAAACACAAAATACTGGTATTATTATTAGTAGCATTTTCTCAACTTTTCCTAAAAGCAAAGAAACAAACACAAGAAACTCTCTTCAGACCTCTGCTTCACAGTTTGGATGCATACTTGTAACACAGAAAGCACTTTGAAGAAGCCTTTCTGCATGGAAATTGTTGGGTTGTCTCCATGCTACCATTTCACCATAGATTTTGGAAATTTTAGCTCTACAGAAGAAACTTCCAGAAAGATAATTAACAATCAGGCTCTCATGTTATGTGAGCATCAGCCTCTCCTTACCATAATTCTTGAAGCTATCAAACAAAACTAACACGTATTTCCTTCGTTCCCTAAATTGACTACTCAGAAAATATGAGGCTTAAGTCTGAAAATGTGCAAGTTCACTATTTAAGTGTTTATGAAGGTCAAGGAAGGTTTTCACAGACATGGAATTTTACTTCCAAGCAGCAGTTAAAGAGTGAGAATCAAACACACAATCAGAAATGTGGTCTTTTCACACGTATCTTTTTTAAAGCTTCTAAACACACACCTACATATTCTCAAGAAATAAGAAGCACTTGAGATTTCCACATCTTATCTCACTTCAGCTCATACCTGCTGCAGAAATTAAATATAAGGAAAAAAATTAACATGTTCAAACCTAGCAGTTAATAACAAATTCCTGGTGTATAGTCAGAATGGGATAATTGGTTTTATCTATTTAGAATACAAAAAGCAGCAAGTTAAATACTGAAAACCCTCTCAGGATGTGAAAAATGTGTTATCCCTTTTATTGACTGTAAACATTCAATTGAAAGAACAGTTGGAAGGTAGAGTCTGGAATACCTGCTTTGATTAGTCAACAGATGCTCTACAGAGTCAAAACTTAACTCACTCCCTGAGTTTTGACTTTTATTGTTAACTCAAACTATAACAAAATAGAAAACTAAACTTTTCCCCCAACTGAGTGCAGCAGCAGCAGCTCACTAAAAACTCTCTCTGCTCTAATACATGATTATATCTGCTTCAGGGAAAGTTTCCTGTATCTCAGATAATTTCCACCTGCTTGTATGAGTCACCTGTTAGTACAGCTGCTTCTTAATGGTAGTGCCTTGCAGCTGAGATAAGAGTGAATTCAACAACTGAAGATCAAGAAGTGATTTGATAGCCTAATGCATTAGTTTCTTGCACTGAGGGAAAACTTGTTTCCTTATATAAATAAAATCATGACATGATCCAGTAGCTAAAATGAGGAAAGCAAAAAAATAGGACTAGAAGTAAGATAAAGTTATTTGATGCTGAAAGCAACAAATAACTGGAAAACTTAGCTGGAATCTACTTCTGGATATCTAGTGTAAGCAGAGTACAAAGCCTGGACTTCAGACCAGCACACTTTAGCTTATTGAGCAAACTGCTGGGTGTGATCCTATGGCAGCTCTGAAAAGTAAAAGAGTTCAGGGAATTTGGCAGGCCTTTCAGACAGCATCCTACAAGTATAAGAGCAGTCCTTCCCAATATTCATGAAGACCAGCAAACTAAACAGAAAATCTGCATGACTGAGCAGAGAACTTATGGTGTAGAGACAGTGAAAGACAATATACAGGGGGAGGATGCAGGGACGAGATACAGGAATTTAAAACGATTGCTTGGGCAGGCAGGGAGACTGTCAGAAAAGCCAAAGCTCATCTGCATTAGAGGGGATATCAAAATTGGCAAAAAGGTTCCACCCATAAACTCATAACAAAATGCTGAACGAGGACAGTATGTGCTCATTGCTGAATGGGATGGGTGATTTAGTAACAGCAGACACAGATAAGGGAGAGATACCTGATGCCTTCTTTCCTCCAGTTTTCACCAACAAGGTTTCTCAGACCTCTCTGCTTAGTGAAAGGGTTCACAAATGGAACAACTCACAGTGGATGGAAATAAATCAGGGGTTACTTAAGATAAATCATCTTGTGTACTTCCAGGGACACTGCTGGGCTGCAGCTAAAGACTCTGAGAGAAATGGCCAATATCCTTGCAAGATCACTCCATATCACATGTGAAAGGTCATGGAGACTTGGAGAGGTTCACAATGACAGGAAAGAAGCAAATGTTGCACCACATCTTCAAAAAAATGTGAAAATGGAAACTAGATCCAGATCAGCCTCGCCTCAGTCCCTAGAAAAATCACGGAGTCAGTCTTCTTGGAGTACATCTCTGGACACACCAAGAAGAAGACTGGAAGCAGTCAGTGTGGATTTACCATGGGAAATCATGCCTGACCACCCTGATTGCTCTCTATAATACAGTGGCTGGGTCTGTGGTCAAGGAGGGAGCAGGGGTTGCCATTTGACTCCAGCTTTCAACTCTCTCCCACAGTATACAAGTTACAACTTTACAGTGTGGTCATGAACAACTGGACAGGTAAAATCCAGTTGGGTGATCAGGATAAGGTCATGATTAAGGGACTATACCCCATCTGGAGGCTAATAATAAGCTTACTACCAGGGACAGGGCTGTCAGGCTTGAGGAACAGGCCAACAGGATCCTCATGAAATTCAAAAAGGACAAATGCAGATCCCTGCCCCTAAAAAGGAAGAGTTTCTTGCAAAGATGTAGGCTGGGAACTGATGAATGGAGAGCAGCTCTGTGGAAAAGCCCTGGGGCTCTGGAAGACAGCAGTATGAGCCAGCAGTATCCTTGCAGCAAAGAGGACCCACAGCATCCTGGGCTGTACTAACAGGAGCAGTACATAAGGGGGAGCAATTACACCCTCCAGTCGTTACTTGTTAGACGACATTTGGAACACTGGTGCGAGGTTCCAGGTGCCTCACTACAAGACAGATGTGGATACACCAGACCAAGTGCAGCATAGGGCCACCATGATAGTTGGGAGCTGCAGCTCTTGCCCTGTGAGGAGAGACTGCAGGAGCTGGGATTGTTCAGCTTGGAGCACAGTTGGTTTGAGGGGAGCTGAAAAACAGCCCTCCAGCATCAGAAGATGCAGCCAGACTCCACAGCCGTGCACAGTTGCAGGGTGGAAACCAATGCGCTAAAGTTGACAAGAAAGTTTCAGACTGACATAAGGATAAACATTTTTACTGCAAGGACAGGCAGGCAGTGCAACAGACTGCCAGAGAGCCTCCCTCTGTCCCTGGGGGTTTTCAAGACCCAACTGGATAATGACCTGTGCAACTGGCCTGATCTCACAGCTGACCTTTCCAGCAGGTGACTGGTTCATCATGCCTTCCTGGTGACATGGCTGAGCTTTGAGTTAAGTTGCCCTCTATTCTCTGTAGTTCCTGAAGAGAGACAGGATCTTCCACTAGGTAATTCACATCTAAATGGACTGATAAACCTCTACTGATAACCTGTTTGTCTCCAGTGACTGCAGATAGAGCTTAAAGTCACAGCCTCAATAATATTCAGGTATCTTTCTGCGTACCCAAAAAAAACCCAGAAATATTTGTCTAAATTCTTGTTTAAATTTACAATTTAAATGGAAGCAGGCATTATCGCCTCTATGTCCTCACAGAGGGAAGTAAATATAACACTATAGAAATATATATATCATATTTATACACAAATACATATAGTCTTGCAAATATGCAAGAACCTAAACCTGTACAGATTTTTGTTGCTGCCTTAGGAATTGCAGCTGCACAGTCAGGTGTGGGGGTTACTTTCTCTAAGACATTCAGTAAATCATGAAAATTGTAAAGGAGATTTAACAAATACTGCTGAACCTTAAAAAGCAAACAGACATGAAAGATTTCACAGTAAAGAGACTTTCAATGATATGGGTAAGAATAGCATGCTGTGACAGCACAAAAAGGGGAATTTGCACTGAACCAAGAAATAAACTTCCATATGCATACATACGAATACACAGGAAGAGATTATGACAAGAACTGAAGTCCAGTTCCCATCAGTAATGGAATCTATTCCACTCTGCAGCAGCCCCAAAATGCAATGGAATTTATTGGCTCCTCATGCCTCCTGATTTTGATTCCACAAAATGGGCAGTAAATAAGGTAAAACATGTGTACACCTGTCTCTGCTAAGGTCTGGTTTCCCAAGGTACATGGTATTCTCGTATGAGAGGAACCTGTAGCTCTAAAAAAACATGAGGAAAGTGAAAGAAATCTTCCAAGTCTTCCTTCTCTTTTTCATATACAAAAGCAAAACCTGACTGAGAATGAGTCTTCATCATCTAGAAAACTCAAAATATTTTAGCAACATGTTGTTTGTATATTTAGGAAAAAAAAATCAAAGCACAAATTAGTTCCCTCAATGAGCTAAAAGGTCAATTTGTCTAGAGCAGAGATGAAAAACCTTATTTGTATTTCTGTCCTTTCCACATCATTTTGAAGATATTCTTTCTGAAAAATGTCCATCTCATCCAATCGATTTCTTCTTCCTCAATACCACTACATTAAACAGCTCTTGGAAAATTTTATTAATTTTTATGTTCACCTTGTCCTCCAAAATACATAGTTCCAGATTTTTTTTGCTTTCCAACATCAGCCTCTACAACTACTGTTCCAGCACAAATGCCACTTCAGTTCTAGTCTCCCCAACACAATGAGCCTTTGCTTGTGCAGTGTGTCCCAGACCACAATAAAAACTCTGTGGCTAAGTTATTGTGAAAATAAATAAGGGAACTGGTTGCTAAATCTTTCTGAAGGTAAGAAAGAACACTGACTTGTTATTATGCTTACCAAGCAAGAATAATTTGTCAATAATAGATAAAGCTCCCTTTGCCCATTATCCATCTTTCAAGAATGATGGAACTCCACATTACCAAAATGGTTTTAATTTTGTCCAAGATAAAAACATTTGGGAAAAAATACTTTGAGAAAAATTCAGCCTTTGTAATTAGAAATCTATTTTTTGTAATTTCTTTAATAAAGCAACATATTAAGTATGCTACAAATAAATCAAATAAATTACCATTTTTAATTAGGCATAACAAACAATTAAACAGATGACATTTAAAATTAATTTTCTTTACTGGAGGGAACATGATTTAAATCAGTGCTGAGCCCAGCACTCTCCTTGTGGATATTCCTTCAAATGCAGTGACATTCAAAACCATCGTAACATTTTCAGACAAGTCTATTTCCATTTTTCAGCTTTTAAGGTTTCACTTTTAAGACAGGTTTTTCTCAATTACCAAACAGCCCTAGAAGTGCTTCATGTCTTAAAGTTTCTGCTCAGCTCCATAGTGTGTAATTGCCGAACAGCTGCACAGTCATACCAACTACTGATAAAAAGGCATTACAAACTTCTAAGCAAATCATATTTATAATGCATAATATTCAAGGCCAAAGAAAATCAGTAGTACTTCAAGGCAAAACTTCTGAAAATAGGGCAAGAGCATCTTGGGAAAGATGGTAAATACTGCGCAGCAATGAAAAGATGCAGCTGTCTAAAACATAACTCCCATACAGTACACTCAAAAGAGAATTACCTTACTTTTGACTGCACTTTGTCTCCCAAATTTAAGCATTATCCGCAGATAACTTCTTTGAAGACTGGAGTAAAAACTCTTAGGAGACTAGTCCAGCCAAAGAGTAGGTACCTTTAGGAGGTACCCAATTCTGACCACATGGGTTGTCTTCCTGACTTTATGTATTTAAATACGTCAAAGATTTGTCACTGTGAGATATTTCAGGTGATTCTGAAGCCACAAAGGAAATGCTCTATTTCCTACCCTGAAAGCTTTTCCTTAATTCTTCATTTGTAATGGTGTAAGTGAAGAACGAGTCTGCAGAAATTGGTGGGGTAAGACACTGTAAACCCAGCCAGAAAGGAAATTTGGCAGGTGCACACTGCACTTGCAAACTTCACTTAGTAATTGTCATCACATGCATACACATTTTCTGCAAAGCATGAAATGCTAAAACCAAAGCAAAGACTTTCCGTATTCAGTAAAAGGTAACAGACGAGTGTTCAGAGATGGCAAAATACAACAGAATGCTTCACTCAGATGATTTAAAAAAAAAAATAGGAAGCCAAAAATGAGTACATTAATTTAATTTTTCTTCTGCTGCCTGCAAGAACTAAATGTGGAATGGTATCTTCCTGCTCGGACAGTATGTGTGACTCGCATCAGCATAAATGAGTGCTACGTATGTGAACTGAGGGTAGAACAATTCTGGGTCTGTATATGCAGTCTGGAGTGTGAGGGTAGCAGCAGATTTGCTCTAAATAAAAGAAGTGGGAACCTGAAGTGGCCATTTTTGTAGCTAACAAAGACATCACTAGAGATCTTAGATCAAAGAGGTAGTTGGAGAAACCCGTGAGTGACATACGTTACGTCAGTTTAAGACTACAGCTAGTCTGTTTTATATATATGCACATATATAAGTATACATCAAAAAAACATACAAAAATGAGTAAGATTTTTAAACATTAGAATTATGACATAAATAAGCCTTTGTGCTTGGAGAAAAGCCTTGAGGGAACAGTTTTACAGACAAGACCCTGCAAGGAAAATGCTTCCAGGGAATTCTTCCCTAGACAAATCTCCTGCTAAGCAGAATGCCTCTGGCAAAATGCTTTTGGTAAAATGCTTCTGAAAGATGATGACTCCCTTGAAAAACCTTTGCTTTCTCTCCCAGAATGCCCAAAGCCAGGTTTTCATCGCTGCTTAGAGCACCCCATCAGTGGGATGAACCCTGCTCCTCACTGTCTCTAACCAATAAGAATAAAAACTGGAACCAATTGCTGTCTGTATCAAGCCAGAGATTTTCATAATCACAGTTATTACAAATATTTGTGCTTTGATTAGGTAATAGTGACAAATAACTGTCAGAAATAATGGATTTATGTGTGATAGAGTTACTGAGAAATAATCACACTGCTGTGATGGAAATCAGTCTTCATCAACCAATCTGACTGTAAGGATTTGCATATGTGATTATAAATGTGCAGTAATACGTATGTAACTTTGGTCTCTGCCTGCTTGAGGGACTGCTTCTCCTGTGGAGTACTTAAGTTTTCTGAAAAAGTCTGAAGTTATATTGGTACTGAAATTTTGCCTTGTTTTCCATATTCCTTGCATTATCTGGTACAAGCATATCTCTTATGATATTCTTGTGCCAAAGAACTCCTATATCATGTACTCACAACAAACAAGATTACTGTAGTTTCCCTTTTCCCCACTAATCTCTTTATCCTTTCATTGTCCTCCTGCTGCAACTGCATTCCTTGAGGGAAGTTTTTTCAGTCCTTATGGTAGATACGTAAGAGTGAAAAAAACAAAAGTCGGAAGTCACCATATTTACTGTAACATAGAATAAGTAGATCAGAGCACACAGATAAACATGCTGCACAGATATTCAGAAAACATCATGGCTTAAGTAGATCAAATATGTTTCAGCCATACTCCTATAGCTAAAGAAAAAGGTAGCTATGCTGTTTGCATAAAATCCTTTAGGACTAGTAAAAAAATAGCATTCTTTAAGCTATAGTATTGATTTCCCCTATTTTGAACTGCTCTTCAGGTTGTTGTGGTATAAAAGGCTTACACCATTGACATTAGCTTTCTGGCACAGCAGAAAGAAGGAGGGTGGGGTAAAGAGTATAAATTTACAAAAGATTAGGCATTTCCAAGCTTTTTCTACCTAAAGTGATTCTATTTCAGTTTAGTGCTCAGTCTGAATATATTTGATATATCTAATTTTCTGCATGCAAGATTAGGCTGATAGCCTGGAGTACCTACAGTTTAGACTGTAGGCCAGATCCTGTTCCCGTAAATCATGCCTGAGCCAGAATGTAATCATACAAATTGCCTTTACATCTCCAACAGCAATACACCCTTCTGACCTGTGTACATAATCATTTAAATACATCCCTGCTTGGCCTAAAAGCTTCTTTGGTGTCTAAAGTATATCTCCCACTAGAACATATCAACGATGGAATGCATTTTTAGCATTTCTAATGACTTTGCTTAGGAAAGCTTCATTTATTCTCATAACACAAGGAACTTCAATTTGTATCATCAAGATATTACAAGTCATATTCCCTAATACAACTACAAAGCATGTTGTTATTACATAGGCCATTCCTTATTTGCTTTTCTGTATATATTGCGCTTTTCTCTTCTCTTGCCAGTGCATGAATACAAGGAAGAAATTACACTCACTTGGCAAATAGAAATTGAGGACACTCGAAGAAAATTACAAAAATCCTAATGAAAGCTCTTTACAATAATAAAGGCAATGAATAAAACATTTTCAGACACACGTTTATTCAAGTAGTTTACAGCTAGGTTCTGTCAGAGCTGGGTGGGAAAAGATTTCTTTAATAATAATTTCAGGATATTTTGTGTTCTGTATGAAGATGGAAACAAGACCTGCCCAACTGTTCCACGAAAGAAAAATAATAAAAATGAATGAATGGTTTATCATATGAAGTATTTCTAAGAGGGAGAAAACCAAATTTTAAATGCTTAAGTAGGAAGAGAATAGTGATATACTGATATTTCAGTTGTAATTGCCGGGGGGGGGGGTGGATTTGGAAGCTTTATGTATTTATAAGCACAGGAACTCATCCATGAATCCCATAAACTCTCCATGATTGGAGTTTTAGTAAAACTATATGCTGCCATTAAAAAGTTCGATTCTATAAGTCAACATTTTCAAACAAAAAAAGCCAATGTTCATCACAAAATTCCAGACAAACAGTAGTTGCTCCTATCCAAATGTTGATATAGTACTCATTTTATTTTTTGGGGTTTTTTTTTTATTATTATATAGCTAGTGACTCATTTGTCAATCAAAATAAAATTACAGTAAATTTCAGTATTTGGTGCTTACTTAAACCAGGTATCTAATTAGACATAGTCAACGTTATGACTCACAAATTAATAAGATCTCCCCTTCTGATTCTTTCAAAAAGGAACAGGGATTAACTCGAGAAACCATTTTCCCACTTTGAACATTAGACCATAGTAATCGCAAGATCAAAAGCAATCTATTAAAAGGGTATACTCCATATGTATTGTATAAACTTACTGCATAATATCCTATTGGGAAATTGTGTGTTCTTATCTAATATTGGAAAAACATTAAAAAAATCGCTTACAGAATTGCTTATTCATTCATTTATTTCATGTTAAAGAAATAAAAGCTGCAGCCGTAGCTATGACAAAGGCTGAGTTGCAGACACAGCAAAGTTCTCTCGCACACAAGACAGGACTGAAAAAGTTACAATCATTGTGCCTATATACCACAAAAACAGTGGGGATAATATCAGCATGCATTGTTTTCTTGATGTCACCAGGTACTGCAAACAGATTTTAACATCCTATCAATAAAAAGTGTCAGGAATGTCTGAGGATTTCTGTGATGTTTTGCCTTTTAGAGAAATGTTTATGCTTTTAAAAATTAGGTATCCAGAATATTACTGCATAGTTGATATTCTGAGCCTGCTTCTCTATGCTGATTTATTTTAATCTGCCTTTTTTTTTTGTTACAGAATGTAAGCCCACCCCCAGAATGACCAATTTAGGCCCTGCTGTATACATATTTCTGGTGCCAGCTGAACTTCGGTGTAATCAGTGTGACAAGCTTTAAACACATCTTGTCCATTGAGGGGAGTGCCCTCACCATTCAGCAGCAGGGCGCTGGCAGAGAGGAGATGTGGTGTCAGATTCCCTGCTTTTCTGGTAGGGTGCAACCCAAGAAAGTGGCTCATGCTCCTGAAACCTATATTCATTTTGCATTGCCATTGGGGAAAAACTACAGAAAACCTGTCATCTAACGCATCTTAATTGCAATCAGGTTGCCTTTCTGGTGGCTCCTTTCACCCCATGAAACTGTCACTCTTCACCACACAGCAAAGGACCACGGCCTGATATGCTGTAACAGTTTTGCCTCATGCCAGTGGTCCACCCCTGAAGATGGAACATATGTATGAATAGGTCCTAACACGCCAGGCTAAGGAAGACTTGTGGTGTCCCTTTCTCTTCCTTGCAATCCCAGGCCCCATTCCCAGGAAAAAAGGGTTTTTTTTAACCCTGCTGTTATTTAGAGGGTGCCACCCAAAACCACCCATTACTGATTTTGAAAGCTTTTCTGGGTCAGAAAGAAGCCTAAACCCAAACAGCCATGAAGCTGAAAAACCTTTCTCTCTCTAGAAAAAAAATGTTCCTGAGTGCTTACAGGTGACATAAGCACACAGAAGCATGTGCAGATGTGGTATTTAGGGACATGGTTTAGTCGTGGACTCAGTAGTGTTATGCTAATGTTTGGACCCAACGATCTCAATGCGTCTTTTCCAATCTAAATGATTCTGTGACTCTATGACATACTTTAGATGCCATAGAAACTTTTAGACAAGCAGGGATGCATTTAAAAGATTATGCATACAGGTCAGAGATGTAAGGGGAGTTCACATGATTGCATTCTTCTTTGACAAGGCTTAGAAGAGGATCTGACCTACAATCTAAACTGTGATGTGACAAGATACTCCAAGGCTATCAGTGTTTATTGACATTTTCAATCTTACATGCAGAAACTTAGATGTATCAAATACATTCTTTTTAGCAACTAACAAGAGCCTGAGTATCACAGCTATCCTGTACCTAAAGCTGCTGCAATAAAGTAATCCTAACCTCTACAACAGTCTGTGATTGAAATTTCAGAGAATGTTATTCCACGGCCTGCAAATCCTGTTTTACTTTTATTTTTTAAATAAGATATTGATCTTTGAGTTGCCACACAGACTGCAAACCAAGCCAGACTTTAAAGCACTTGAGTCAAGGCGATTTTTTATGGCAAATGCTTTGCAAATTAGAGAAAACTTTCAGAAGATACCATTTTTAAGCTATCTCCTGATTTGTAATGTTTTCAGAGACTGATATTTCCTACTCATTCACTGTAACTTTCTGTAGTTTTGGGTCACTCTTAATGAAGGTTGTATATTGTGGTGGAGAGTTGCAATGGCCTTAGCCTGTGATGCCATTTTGTGGACCCACTTAAACTAAGCAACTGTTACCTGGTACTTTGTGATGGAAGGAACAAGAACCAATACTGATTAGGTGATAGATCAAGTTATCTTTTCAACCTTCTAATTCTACATTGTCAAATACTAATAATTTAAAAATCAACTCAGCTGATTCCTCCGGTTTTCACTAGCTTTTCAGTGGAGTGAAACAAACTAGGATATTTCGCAAGCTGATGTGTTGTAACCTCTGCAGGATACATGAAGAATTTAATCAAGCAGCCACTTAGAGTCCTCTCTGCTCTCCACCTGCCTCCTTTGCAGCAGTCTTTTAGCGGGGTACTAGTAGTTAGTGCTCCTGCCTTTCCTGGCCTGCTGCATTATGGGATGAACATGAAAAGCAGAAAAACAACTACATTCCTGGAAGAGCTTCCCAGCATCTGGGGATTCCCCTTCAAAATACTTGCAGACACTGTTCATTACTCCTTCATTAGCTTTCTGCTGCAGGAGCAAAGCTAGTCCTAGTGTGGAAAATTTATGAATCACATTCCACAGAATTAAATGTATGCGCACGGAGGCTGCACACACAGCGTGGCTGGGGATGACCCAGTCAGTCTTGAGTCTCAGGTAACGTAGAAGGCTAAAGATTTCAAACCTGATACATCAACTACAAACTACTCTGTTTGTAAGTCTGAATATTGTTAATGGTCGAAATACTTTCTCTTTTCTAGCAATCTGTCAAGCTTCCCTCCAACAAATACTTTTCCAAACTTCCCTCAGAATCACTGGTGTGTTTTATGAACAGCATTTAGAAAGGATCTCACAAAGTATGTTGGCTGCAATCAGTACTTCCTAAGTGAAAACTTTTATGGATTTGAACACAGGAGCAGAAGGCTCATGTGACAGCTCAGCTTGATTCGTAATTAATAAATCCACGGGTCACTCAGCAAGAGTTCCTGCTGCAGAGGATTGTTCTTCCAAAACATTAGGACAGAAGCTGACTCCAGCAAGGTTGAGGCTGATGGCCAGCTAATTTGGGTAGCACATGATGCTGAGCATCTGCTCTAAAACAGATGCTAAAGCTCCTTTTTCTTGCAGAAAAGTTCCTCCCTTCTGTCTGTAGAGGTTCTAGTAGATGGTGCAAATAGAAACAGCAGGGGCATACTGGAGAAACCTTGATGGTCCTATTTATATCTGTTCCACATAGCTCAAGTTCATAATTCCACCAAAATACTAAGCAACTCTCTCAAAGTACATCCATATTTGTGCTGCACTTCAGACAAGTGGCCTGGTCACCACAATGGAAGAGCTGACCACCCAGAAACTCTGCAAAACAGGTCGAGGTGAATAAACATTGTTCAGGATTAATCTATTAGTTGTGCATGCTTTAAGAGTGCCTTCACCGAAAATACTTTAAAAATCTGAAAAGGCTGCAAACCTGCTGACCACAGTTATTCAGTGATCTCTCTAGGAGCTTTGTGGCAAGAAAGCCAGCAGCTTCCTGGCAGCTTCTCTGCTAAATCTTCATTTTGGCATGAAATTTGTTTACAAGAGATAACATCCTTCGATAGTTTTTCCCTGAATAGCTCCTAACCCTTTCTACTGAAATTTTAATTGAAAGCTATGATAATGAGTCAAAATCCAGTTAGGAAAAATAAAGAACTCAATGGGAAGCATGTAATGGGGATAAATCTCATTCAAATTAATGAATATTCAGACATCACATATGAAAATAATTTTAATATGCTCTTTAGTAAAAATTAAATCTATTTAACTGTAGAAAGCTTAGATGTTTGAGTGTAGATTGACACATAGATAAATGTAAATGCTAGTGATGAAGAAAACCAAAGAAATACATTTTTTTTAATCCTTGAGTGTTGAGAGGCTATTTTTTCAAGTTATATTTTGTCTACTTTTCTCATAAATGTTTCATTTGATCTTAACTGACCTGCCAGAACATGGGCCAACTATTAATTCTATGGTGTAGACATCTGTACCTAAAAAAATGAACTGAAAAGACCCAAGTTGCTTCTCATTAACACACCAATTAACTATCACAAGTGAAGAATTCTGAGTGACTACAAGCAGCAGCCAGTTTTGAACTTAGAGGTGAAAGTATCCATACTACAAAGCTCAAAAATGTCAGGAGATGATGTTAACATTTGACTCTCACTCAAAATAGATTACTTCTTGTTTTGAGGAACAGAAGAAATCATTGCCCTCTGGTGGCCAAAATGTCATTTTTTTAAGCATTTTGGACTCAGATTTTAAGCAGAGTATATAGGGACAGTAATCCACTATCACATATGTAGAATGAAAAATCTTAAAGGAGACTATTTGTTATTGATATTGATATAAACGGGAGAAAAATATGGTTCTATCTTTCATAGTTTCAGGATACAGGCTCTAATTAAATCTTTAATCTGCAGTTTTCTCCCCCTACAAGAGTATTCTAATCAAACTAAGTTTGATTTGTGTGAACATAACCCATGAAATAAAGGCATCTATTACCTACCTATATTCAATGTCAGGAGCAAAGCATGTTTTCAGCACCTAATCACCTCTATCAATAATAAACCCAGCAAGGCATAATTATATTTCTCTCTGAGAATGCTGTTTTTTTCTAGACAGCAACCTGTAGATGGATATGAAGTATGAATTCAAACACAAGTAATCTAACAATGCTTCTTGCATCAAGAATAACCAAGCAGTGGTTTCCATCTGTCCATCCACGGGCAAGGGCCAATTATACTACTGGTGCTGGGATGTCATGATAATAAAAGGGGCTTATTTTGCTATGGAAAGAGAAGGAAATATAGCCCCTGCACTCAGCCAAGTACATATGCACACCCTGTGCATGTACTATAAGAGCAGATTCAGAAAGGACACTGTCTTCTGATTCACAGACTGCGCCAACATGCATGATCTGCCTCTGTGTTAGCGAAGAGCAGTGCAAACAGTATGCCATAACTCACTGCTGACCACTGTCTTAAATACTAGAAGGCTTTAACAACTGCTAATTTGAGCTCCATGATCTTCACCAAGCATCTGTTGATGTCTTGGTTGCTCACCATTTTACAGACACTTTAGCAAGACAGACTCTTTTAAGCTCCTTGCTTAAAAGTCACAACTGCTCTGTAGATTATGCTGAAAGTACAGGGCAGGAAAGGGAACGGTCTGAACCTCTCACACTTCTTTTCTCACAGCCCAACTGAACAAGTCCCACTGCAGTAAAATACACCTCTGGAGCTTAGTGCAGGAAGTGCAGCTCTGTACCACCCTTTTATGTCCCTAACTGCTCCAGGCTGTAAGCAAACATCTCTGGACCTTGAAAACTCCTAGGCAATCTCTATTCAAGAGTTAGTTTATTGACATAAATCTAAATTTCTTTTATCATGTGGAATTTAAAGGACTCCTGCATAGAGGCTGGTTTAGCCCAGCAATTTTCCTGGGAATTAATACTATTATTTCATTACTTTTTCTCTTAACTTTATTTAATCACTATAATTGCAGATTCCTATCAGTATTTTAAGCAAAGAATAGAAATGACAGCTGAGCAAAAACACTTTTCCCTTCTCAAGAAGGGAGAAGGGGAGAAAAATAAAAATAAAAAAAAGGAATCCAAGTCAAGATAGAGCAAACCCTGAAAATTATTCATCTAGGAAGCTGCCTATGCTAGGAAGGAGTCAAAATAGGCAAGACAGAGATAAGGTTATGGTTTTTCCAGCCTATCAGGTGGTTTTATCGAGTTCTTAAAGAAGATAGAAACAGGATGGAAGGGTAAGATCTTTATCCTCCAGCTTTAATGCTTATTCACATAAGCAGTTCCTGATGTATGTCAGAATACACTTTTTGTGTTGCACAACTGACTTTGTGTTCACACTACCTGTAAGCTTAAGCTATTCTTACTACCTATTAAAATACATTTGCTTTTTTAACTGAAACATTCTTGTAGTACCAAAGCCTGGTAATTTTATCTAAGTGTCCCGGCATTAATCTTCATGCACTGCACCAGTTAAAGATGTGAAGGATTGGACAGTGGTTTGATCTTGTCCAAGTTTTTTAAAACCTGAAATGCTTTGATTGGATCTTCATTTCTCTGAATGCAGCTACCTTTTTAAAGAACAATGACAAAGGCTAATAATAAAAGCAGAATAACAGGATCAGATAAATTTTACGAACATTACGTAGCCCACAACAAATTAGTATTCTTTTATTCTGAGAATTGGCTGAAATATGACAACTGTCATCTCATAGTGCTATTCATTTCATTAGAGGATAAGCTTATTGCACTTTGCAATGCAGTTTTTAATCTTAGAGCTGTACAACTTAGGCTTTTTGCTTCTGCCTTTCTCAGCAATCAAATATGCTTTATTCTAGCTATGACAACAAAGTACTAAATGCAAGCAACATTCCTATTGATTAGTGCATAAAAATAGTAATCAAGGAGCTGATCCACTGTCCGGGGTTTCTGGAATATTGACATTGGAGTAGATGTTATGGACTGGTTGTGAAATCACCAGCATTTTTATCAAGATCAATGCAGCTTTAAAAACTGATATTATTTCATGAAATTCAGAAATGAATGAAAAATCATTCCAAATCTAAGGGAGCCATGTTTATATTTAATCTTTCAAAAATTGAACCAGTGCCTCTCTACTAAATACTACCCACAGCAGATACGTGCAGAGATGATTTTTGGAAGCTCCATCTTTTTATCTTTTTTGCCCAAATACAGTCAATTTTAAAATCTAAATACAACTAATTATGAAGTATTATAAGTATTTGTAAAAATCTTTCTTTTGTGATCTGATCCTGCATGGGCATGCTTCTTAGAGAAATATTACCAGGTCTTAAAACACCCATAAAATTATCACTGTGCTCCCATCTGCCCCATGAAACATTTTCTCTGGGAATTTCTTTGGAAGCTGGCACTAAATCTTTACCTTACTGTGAACAGTGCATTCTTCTTTAAAACTATGTGAGATGCTTGTGCTAGGAAAGACTCAGCAGAACAGAACTGCACACATCAGCAGGACCCTGAGCATTTCATCAGGAAAATCTCCCAGGGAAACAAGAATTTTATCTGGAACAGCAAAGGCAAGGTGGGGATTTAATAAGGCGATGTGTGCTGGCATGGCTGAGATGGGCCACGGCTGGAAGGTTTGGGGACGACACAGCCCTTGCAGCTGTAACAGTACTAGCTGGCTGAGTTTATCCCAGGTAACCCTCTCTTTCTGAACATATTACAACAAAAGGGGTTAGCAGGTTCATGAGGCCAGATGGTTTACCCCTCGGTATAAATGGATTTTCCTAAATACTGTACATCACAAATAGATGCTGTTACACCCAAAGATACTTTGTTTTAAGTATAACTCTTAGGACTCAAGGAGTTCCCATAAGATTGCGTATGAACTTCAACTGATGAGAAAATTTTCAGAGCAGTCTGGTGGCTTTTAACCAGAAATACTCCTCTAACAGCAATCCTGAGTCCATTTTGCAATGGTGTGTGTAGATAACCTGGTTCCTTCAGCTGCCACTGTGCACTCTCGCAGGTAGCTGTTGTGTTATTTAGTGCAGAAGTTAGACGAGGTTCCTAGCTTAGGTTATCTACTTGTCAATGGCATTTCTTTTCTCTAAATTTTCAGGTTCACTCACAGGCACCCTTCAAAATGAGCCACCTTACAGGCAGACCCATGGTGCCTCAGATGAAACCAATCCAGCTGCTTGAGTGTGATTTGCCTACAATGCCAACACCATAGAAAAAGGAAACACAATATTTGATTTGGAAAAGTTTAAAAGAGCACACTTTGAGGGAATGATACAGTGAGATTTTAGAACTCAAACCTCAAATGGCATCTCAGTAATTCTTTGAAAAAGTACTCTTGCTTATGAGCCAAAAGCTATGTAAATTGCTGGCTAAGATTCTTCAAACAATTGAGTTAGGATTTCTTCCTTCCCTTCCTGGAATTTGTTGCGATCAATAGAAAGGTTCCTATTCACATCCTTCCTTTTCTTTCAGCTTTTTTCATTATATTCAGTCTGATTCAGGCTGATTAAGAACCTTAAAAAGCTTAGCCATTAGCTGCTTAAGAATTAACTTCTTAAGATTTAACCTCTTAAGACCATATAAATTTAGATCCTCTCTACTGTGACATTAGCCAAATAATTCAAGCAAATGCATGCTGATTTTAAAAAAAGGAGGAAATTAATACAATTCATAAGGTAATTATGCATCTTCCAAATACTCAGAACTGTACTTTCTAGTCTTTTTCTTTAATCTTCATAGAGAATACTCATTTATTTCCTGTAAGAGCTTTACTAGCAAGGTGAACAGCCTCAGAGCAAAGCTGATCAGCTATGAAAGGCTTCCAGACTTCATGTTGCAACCACATCTCTGTTCTCTGGATCATTAAACCAACAGAAATGCAGAGTCAACAATCCCTTTCCTTCTATCATGACTCACAGTGGTTTCTCTGATCTACTACTGATGTGTATATACCTTCCCTGAGAAATGGATCTGACTTCTGGGAGACTGACAATGAGCACAATCCCTGTGCAGATTGAAAGGCAGCTTAAAAAAATGGAAAAAAAAAAAAATAGCCCATGTCATGTGGTTTTCAGATGCACTGAAACATTTAACAGAACTTTCGCTTTCACTGAAATGCTGCTATTTTAGCCCATTGTTATATCCTTTTGAATGCATTGTTGTTACCAAAAAAGGATTCGTAAAACTTTGGCTTTTATATTTAATGCTTTCAGACTTGAAATCCTTATGTCCAAGCTGAGAAGGACATGCTTGAGTATGACTGAATTTAAACACTCTAAACACTAAGAGGGGTGCCTGAATTGAAAAAGAGAAGCAGGATAGAATAATGGGGCCTAATTCTGTCCCTGGAATTGCCTATGCAATCCTTGTGACTTCAATAGATGTTTTATACTGAACTGTAGGACTTGGATAAATTAAAATCAAAAAAGAGCTACTGTTATAAGCAGATCATATATCAATAAAAAGAATTATCATTATTACTATCCACTCCATCCATCTGTCAAGACAGGATTAGCTTTTAAAAGGGCATTTTCTGGCACTTTGCTCAGTCCAGGTTTAGATGTCACATGAGATATGACATATTCTTTCCCCAGGAGGCCAGTTTGTCTCTGAAAATATTGCAGCCATAAAAAAAGATACTCAAGGTCAATAATTATTTACTTCATTTCATTTAATTACTTGTAATAAACTCTAAGACCACCCTAAATCATTCAGAATATTTACCTGCAAGCATACAGTACATGAAATCCTATCTACCCTGCTGATAAATCAAGGGGGACAAAATCTCACCGCATCGCGTGGTTTCTGTAAGAGGCTTTCTTGGAATTACTGCAGCATCCAACCAAGCAAAACATAGCCTGAAATGACTGACTTCTTTGAAACTCGCGATTCAGGCCTATTAACTCTTATGAAATTTCATTTTTAGTTGATCAGCCTTCTGTTTCTATGATTTCTCCTGTTACCTAACTGGAGCTTTCATGTGCATGAGTCTCTTGTGAGAACAATGTGCCTGCAAGGGCAGGCAGCCTTATTGCTGAAGCAGGACCAGAAAAGGAGCCATTATACTCCACTGAGTTATTAGATGCTGTTCAGTCCCATGTCTTACAGACTGCTTTTGCTCTGTTCCTATGCCACAATCCCTCATCAGATTTGCCTTATATTCCATTCCTGTGTCTTCCAAGATATTAAACCTTGTTGTCAGGTTTTCCTCATCAGAAAGAATAACAGTATATTTCCCTGATATATGACAAATTACATTTTAAAAACTAGGGGATGAAGCCTAATTTTCCTCATTTCTGCAGGCAAGTATTTTGCTTCTTGTTCTTGCTCCTTTGTTCTGTTTTTGAGTTTCTAATTCCATCCTTGGAATCCCCTTCAACCTTTTCATTTTCTTTAATTTTCACTTAGCTTTTACATACATCGTCCATTTCCTTTTCCCCTCTTCCTTACTATCATCTGTTAATGTCACCACATGTGGTCAATCATCTTTCCCATATCATTTTGTGTAGGAAAGGGTTTAATAATAATGTATCCAGCATCCTGCCAGACAAATCCCCCTAATTTATTACCCAGACATTTATTATTACCTTTCACCTGTGGACCAGTACTAAATTCTTGTGTCAAAAGACTAGTTGAATTAGCACAAAAATTCGGATTTCATGAGACACTGAAAAAAAGCCTTACTAATACCTAGCTTCATTGTCTCAGCCTGTAGTTATGCCAAGATCAACAATTCCCTCTGTGAAGCTGTCATTACAAGCCTTCTTAAACTTTACAGACCATTAAATAGTTTCTTAGGCATTTAAGGTGGAGATTTCAGATCTGGTGTTGTTGGGTCTTCACTGTGAGACTCAGCAGGGATGAGACAGAAAGATTCTCCCATTTGGGAGTGTATTGTGGATTTTCCAGCACTTTCCTGAAGGCTGGGAACATGAACACTATATGTGTGTCTGCCTGACCCAGCCATATATATAATTTATTTCTTTCATTCAGAGACACCCAGTGTCTTTCCTTTTGTCTCCCAAGAATTGTGCAGTTATGTGACACAAACGGTGCTCAAACACAGTCCAAAGCACAGACTGATACTGTGCTGGTTCTCCTTACTTTTGCAGCTTTTGGAACAAACATATAAAAGTAGGGACAAACTCTTCCTGGCATACCATCATCTGATACTAGAAATGTCAGCAAGTGCCCTGGCATAGTTTTGGATTCTGTCCACAGCTACCATTCCAGAACATGTCCAGATGTAACTTGAACAATAACCTGGGCCAGGTACTGGCCATAGTGGGCAGGAATGTAACTACTATACAGGTGTCAGCTCCTGGAACAAAGAGCAAACATAAAATTTAGAGGCTTAGAAACAAAGACAAAATAGTCCAAACCAATTTTGTCCGTATTTTACAAGGAACAAGATCATTCAGTCTCATTCACCATCAGGATTTCTGCTTAATATCTGATCTCCACAGGACTATGACATTATTTGCTAGTTAAACTGAACAAACAGTTGACATATTTGACCTACTGAAAGTAGGGATGGACAAGATAGACAAGAATTTCCTTACCTGTTGCTCTGTCAGGGTAAAGACTTATAATAATGCGCATGTATGTTCTGTGACCTAAAAAGCTCCTATAAGGAAACATGTCTCTGGTCTTTCACCTCAATGCTCAAATCTTCCAAGTAATCACTTCTTGTTGTATTTTCCTCTCTCAATCACATACGCAGTTGTTTAAATCTTTCCTGACAGTGATTTCTCCAGACAACAATAATTTCTGTTGCTCACCTTTGAAATGTTGCTCTGTTGTGATCTTTTCATGAAAGCATAAAGAAATCACACTGTCCTTTTCTATAGCTTTATCACACAGCACACATATTTAATTTGCTGTCCTTACTGGATAGTAATTGCTGTTACCACTCTTCCATTTTTTCCATCTTGGAGCTGGGTAATTTCTTGAGTCTCTGGTGCCATCCTAGTTGCCAGTGGTCTTTGTAAGAGGTCAGATGCTCAAAGAGTTTCACTGATTAAGCATCATCTGGAATGATTGATTTGCTTCTGCTGCATCTTCCAAGTATTCACTGATTCTGTATTCTATCAAAAGCCGTTACTACATATCTCAATTGCCTCCTAATTGCTTAGCCTTCCTTTTCTTTCCATTTCTTGTTAAAAGCAATATTAAAAAAGCACATCAATCCCCTGGCTATTTTCAAGTCACATTTGATTTTATCTGCTTATTTATTTTTTAGCTCCCTTATTCTCTAATCTAGTGTTCAAGTTACCTTACTTTCTTCTGGAAAGCATGTATGACTGAGTAATTTCTGAGGGTCAAAATGCATAGGTACCCCTTCCAATTTTCTGTTTTTTCCTATTGAAACCTTTTTTGAGGATCTCACAAATTTAGAAACTGGAAGCAGTGCTTCTATTTGGAAGGAATATGCTCCTTGCTCTACTGTTCATGTGCAAAGGTCCACCTGCTTATCTTTCAATGCCCTTCTCCACCTTGGCAACCACTACTCCATCCAATACCCTCCTTTTATTTCACCTTTTGCTTCCTGTTCCTCAGTACTCTCTGTCTCCAGCATGGGCTTTTGGGCTACTCTCATCACAGACATGTTGGCAAGGGTAAATGTGGTAAATGTTGGCGAGGGCAAATAAAGGTAATAATGACGCTATTGCATCTTAATGTAGCTCCAACATAGGTGTCAGGGATTTACAGGAATGTAAGTACCACATAATATTATCCCTGTCCTGTTTGTACAATATCTTGATCCAAACCAAAGAACACTCGCCTTCAGTGTACCTCCATTGACTTTGTCTTTAGATTGGTGTTTAACAGTATACATGACTGTTACAAAAAAAAACAAACCTTTAAGAACAACTTGATTTGTGAGAATGGCAAACTCAAGGCATATCAACAGCAGAAAACGCAGTAACTTTTTTAATCACATGCAGTAATACAGATGAAAACCAGCCATTTGAGTAACATGGAAGATTTAAGGTTTCCAAGTGATCTTTTATGGGAAATGCTCTTCTATGGAAGGCAGTCCTTTTTCATTTGGTTAGGGGAAAAAGCATAACTGGTTTACCTGAGACAGAGGCAAACCAGGGAAAGGACCTGTCATTGCATAAAGTAGAGCCTGTGAAGTCCTGTCATACTGCTAGTTCAGAGACAAATTCTTTTGACAAGAAGAGGCCCAGACAGTTCAGGGAATAACATTTCTTGATGAAATGATAAACACGTTACAGCAATAACCTCACAGTATCTCTGAATGCTGTGGGATATTAAATCTGCTTTTCTGCTTAGCAGAGATAAATCTGTTTTCAGAAAGGTACTCTTTAAAGAAAAATATTTACTCATGTCAAAGCAGTCAGTAACTTTAATTACTAAGCTATGCAGTTTGACTAGCTGAAGGATCACAGTGACATTCCTTCCACTGACGTTTGGGCCATAATATCATCATTTTTATTATTACTATTAGACAGAAGTAAACCAAAAACAATCCCTTGGTTTCTAAGATGTGTGGATTTTAATTTGCTCTCTCTCTCTTTACTGCCATAGCTACGTCATCATTTCCATCTTCTCTCTCTTCTGCTTATTTGAATCTACCTTGCCCAGGAAATACAGATCAAATCCTTCAGCACGATCTTGTGCCATTCACTCTTGCCTGCTAGCTGCTCCTCACCAAATGATTGATAACGGCTAGAATTTCCATGCTGAACTCATCTGATAGCAGAAATCCCTATGAATTCCTATTCCTCTAAAAGAGAGGCAGCATCTTTGGCTTGTGCCCTTTTCTAAGTGATCATATGAACAGTAAGGCTGAAAGGAGATGAAAGCAAGTACTTTCAAACTCCTTTCACATGTTCTGAATACCCAAGGGTCCCACACTGTTTCCAGAGCTGCCAGACACTTGTAGCCTAACCACTGGCAATGACAGAGCATTCCCAGCCATACCCAACAGCCTTACCTGATCAACCTGTAAGTGCAACTTTCTAGGGACATTACAGAGCAGTGAGATCAGAAGGGATGTTAGAAATACCTGAAGATATCAGTGAGGAGTAGCTGGCTACCCATGCATTTGCTTATTAAAAATGTGGACTTCAAAACTTTCCCAGTGATAGTCCCCATGAACTGCAGTATTCCCCAAATGCCATGTTACGAATTTGTCTCAAGGGCACAGAAACCATCTATTCAGAATTACTCACAAGTAAATGAGCATCATTCTTTTTAAGTCAATATAGAGGGTCTTCAAGTGGTCTGCCTCCCTCCCAGCCTGTGTCAAACCTGATTTTGTTACTTCATTTTGCAGTGATTTTGGCACACAAGTTGTAGGTCAAATGCCCTAAAACTGTTTTTTTCTGAATTTTTCTAATGTTTTCTGCTAAAGCCTATTGACGGTTCAGCCCAAACACCTGCCACCAGATAATAAAGCACTCTGGACAGAGAATACCTGAATGAATTTTTTTGCAGGTACTTAGCAGGTCAGGTAGTCTATCAAATTGGGTAATTCAAAAGCTATTTTTACCTTAATGGGTCTGTTTTAAATGTTCACAACCAAGGTCAGCACATTAAGATGAATTTCTAATGTTCATGAAAGGAGAAAATATTTTTGGAACGTAACTCTTCCCCTAAGATAACAGAAGCCACAGTTCCTCTTTATTAACTAACACAAGAATATTTGAAAGGATACAAGAATACCCATTTCCCATCTGACCACGATGCCCAAAGAAAAATTTCATAGGTTGTAAGAAAACAACACACGTATTAGCTGACTAAACACAAAGTTTTTTGCACTTGGAGTGTGATTCCAGTGATTTCTTGACCTGACACTTTGGATGCACACTTTTGTAAATTCCAGCTTCACACCAAACGTAAATCACCCACAGAACCCTCTGCAGTTCCTCTTACAGTAGCTCATAAGAAAGATAATACACTGGGACAAACCCAGTCTATCTATTGTCCATCTTTGACAATGATAACAAATGCCTCAGGAAAGAGCATGAAAAATAGCACATCTTCTGACTTTGCATCTTAAGAGATATTCTAAGCTATTAAGGGGAATAAAGGGTTTTTTTTTTTTTTTGCAAGATCAAGGGGACTTATACTGCATTTTGCTTCACCTTCATTGATGACTTTAAACACCAGTTTTGAGGACAGGACCTAGCCAAAAAAAGAAACCAACAATATCCCCTTAGTCTTCTTGAGACCAAATCCTTATGGAGAAAAATTCACACATATGCAGGAAAATCACTGCCTAAGCTCTACCTAATTGTGCAATTAAAGTTTGCTTTCATAAAGCTGTGATTTGTTCTTCTTACATATAGCTCAAGCAATTATTTATTTGGAATACTGTAACTGTACTACCTTCATCATAGAATGGACATTTACTCATTTCAATACAATTACTGTAACCAGTAAGTTAATGTAAGCTCATAACAGAGATGCCATCATTACACAGATTTATGAGAAGAGCACTAAACATAAAATTGATGTAATTGCCTGTGTGCTGCCAGGCTATTTTGCCAGTTAATATAAATAATATCATTCTCAGCATGAGCCACCAGAAGGACATCATCCTTAAAACTAATTCCTCACCTGCCACTGTCAGAAATTTTCACTATAAGCTTGATGAAGAATGTGTTGCTAAGTGTTACTGACAATCGTATATTACCAGGGAAAGGTGGTTACCTCGAGTACCCCTAACAATCTGTTGTTTTGGTATGTTACCACATAAAATTGATTTAATGCTGCAATTTTTCATTTCTCTCTAGAGCACAGGCTGCTAATTTATTAGTCTCATATACTGAAATTTCTCTTTTTTCCATTCATGTATAAATTTCCATAAGCAAGCTGAGCAGATAGTATTTTGTTTGGTTTATTTTTAAAACTCAGAGAAATAAATCACATGTGAAATTCTGCTACTCATGCTATTGAAATGTGCCCTATGAAGAGCCATACGGAAGATGTGAGATAGGAATACTGGTATGCAGGAAAAAAGACATGTTTTCTTGTTTTATGCATACAAATAAAAAGTTAAACAGCAATCCCAAGAAAGATGAAGTAGAGGTTCTTTGGGTTTTTCTTGCTCTTAGTAAACAAAGCAATAGTTGATTTGAATGGCTGCTACAGTACGTATTTGACTTTTTAATTCAAATTTAATTCCTTTTTTTTTTTTTTTTAATTTTTCAAGAAAATGAACTGATGTCTGAGACAGTGAGCCTGGAGATTCTGGCCGCAAATGCTTGCACGAGAGCAAAAGCAGGTCCCACAGCACTCAGGAATGTTTATCTGTGACCTATCTCCTCTTTACCCACCAGGCTCACTCTTTATCAGAGGTCATTATGAACCCTCATAAATTGTAAGCATTGTTGTAACTGAACAAAATGGTATTAAAAGCCTATCATACACCACTGCCTCTGAGTTTTCTGAAAAACACAATGATGGCCTGAACAGGATCACTAGGTCACTGTCATGCTCTCATCGTATTGAAGCCTCAACGTGAGCACGTACAGATGAATCCAGGACTTGTGTCATGTACTTTTAAAAAGTAGTATCGAGGCATACCACAGGTATAGCTGAGAAAGATCTCAAAGAGATGAAAAAGTAATGAGCATGATGGCAAATTACCCATGCTTGATTGCTCTGCAGCCAGTTCCAGAATGGTGCAAAGTACTTTAATAAAACCCAACAGCTTTTAGGAGAGTAACTAAAGAATAATGAATAGGCTCTGTTAAAGCTAGGGATTCCCAAAGCACATTGTGTTTGTTTGAATAAAGTTCATGGTGCTAGAAAAGGTCTGTATTATTATCTTACAGGGAATGGACTAAGACAGCAACATTAATAATACTCCTTCACTTGTAAAAGAAAGTTGCAGAGGGACCACAATTTTTGCAAACAGTCTCCCATCCTCCCATCACCCAGCATATACCAGAAACCTTCCTAGAGAAATGAATAATAACCAAAGAAGATGTTAATAACCTTTTCAAGAAGAGCATCTGTTCTTAAATACATCCAAATAAACGCTGAAAACTTCAGAGTAACTAACTTTCTGAACACTAGCGCATCTGCTCAAGACAGTGGAGGTGTGGTAAAGAAAGCATTAAGCATGGGGGGTTTTATCTCGTTATTCTATGCCATCCATTATAATAGGAAGTTTGGTCATAACCAAGCATACTTTCTGTGTATTTGGGGACATTGAGCATTTCCAGCCTGAAAAGACATTCCAAGAGTAAAGAAGCTGAGACTTTATCTATCTGAAAGTCAAGCAGCAGAGATAGATTTCAGGTGACTAATGCTTTCCAGCCAATTAATCTTTTCAACAGTCCTCTGGCTCAGGACCCTACAGGCCACATTATTGCATTATTAAGTTAGTACTGCTCACATGGTGGTTGCAGGCTGAAAAAGACATCTTCTGTCTTTGGCCTCTTGCAGTGATACCAACACTACCATGCCCTGACAATTTTGCCTTCCATTGATCAATCTTTCAAGAATATATTCTCTGACACAGGACTGATTTTCAAATATTCTTGTTGACTACTCTCTCCCAACCTTGTATTTGCTACTGATCACCATGATCAAAGCACAACCTAAGCAGTAGGTGTTTTCCTAAACTCATGATAAATCACGAAGGCTTTGGTCAGGCTCCCTACGGGTCAATTTTTGCAGCAACTTCAGATAATGTATTTCCTCAGTTATTTTTTATTCTAGTTATAGACCTAGGATTTTAATTGCACCATACAGAACACAAATAATCTTGACCTACAAATCATATTTCTTTTGGCACAGTGCGTATATCTTGAAATATCTTGGTGACTGAGCTAACAAGTAAACGAGAAATTCAAGTGATACAACTGCTATCAGCTTGCTAAGCTGATGGCAACACTGTAAGATAGCACAACCGAATGCGTAGTACAGAGCAAAGAGCATCTTTGCATGAACAGTGCATTGAATAGAGGACAAGGCGGCTCAGACAGTACAGCTGTAGCTTAACCACAAGGCTGTCCCCTAAAGCAACTGCAAAATGCCAGCACAAGGGCCTGAGGAGCCTGTCAATGAGGCAAGTGCGCCTGATTGCACGAGCATGTTGTTTCTGGGGCTTATGACCAAATACAGTGAAGAAATAAAATGAGAAATGAAATGCAATGTATGAGAAAAAAAAAATAACCCACTTTCATTATCCTGCTGTTAGGGGATGAAGCAAAACTGTAAGTCAGCCTGTAATAAAATACAGGGCTTAAAGGGTTTGCGAGCTTTTTTGGTGTTTTTTCTTCTTGTAATAATGACGGCATAATTTTTTTAAAAATTAACTTCTGGTGTCTAATTTCTTCATTAAGAATTGAGAAGAGAGAGACATTGATAAATGAGGCTGCAAAGTAGTGTGCATGGGGAACAGCCAGTTACATAGATGATACGAAGGTAACAGCTAGCACTTCCTATTGCTATTATCATCCTGAAAAGAAATGCTTGAGCTTGGATTTTCTGTAGAATAACAACAGAATTGACAAATTATATGACCAGAAATACCCCCCAAAAAGACACAAGAAATATACACCTGCTCCACTTTCCTGGGAGAGAACTGCAACATTACTGACCATTTTTAAAGATTTTCCAGAGCCTGTCTGTTCACTGCACTCTTGAGGAGAAGCTCTTTGTTGCACTCCCTGACTCTGTTCTCCCTGTCGCTTTGCTAAAGAGACCATGCAAACTTGCTATAATTTGTCTGTAGGTTTCCTCCCCTGACACAGTCCCATTTCCTTGTCTTTCACTGTCAGTTCTCTTGCCCTTCCTCCACACTGCCCACCTCTCTCAGAGGCCATCAGAAAGCACTTGGTAAATACAGAGATTTCAGCTCCCACCAGAGTACTCTGTTTACACCTCACAGATTTTCCAAGAAAACCTTAGAAACAAGTTGGATAGCTAAAAATGTTCAAGGAAAACTGGCTGCAACAATACCTCTAGCTCCAGGCTCATAACCAGGAAAGGAGTGCCCAGAGTGGCTGTAGAGGAGTCAGGTGAACCTGGGGAGGAATCATTTCTTCACTGTCAGGCACTGGCGTAAGAGCAGTATCGGTAGTTAGCAGAGAAGGACATTTCCCCATGAACCTTCCTTCCCATTATCCAGATAAACCCCAAGCTGTCACTGGTATTAATGTAAAGAACTGAAATAAAAAAGCGTATGTATTAATGATGGTCTTATTAAATAAGGTAAACTCAGTACCTCACAGAATGGATTGTGGCACACAGGTTTACAAAAGTCAATGCTATTAGCTTTACAACTCAAAATCTTGCTAAAAAGATTATCAGGTTTATTTGTCAAGACCTACTTACCATCCCTCCATGTTGGCTGGCATCCCTGATACTTTCGTTCTACATTAATACCGTTTTATATCAGCTGTTGCATTATGTTGCCCCTAGCAGAGACTGGTTGCCAGAATTGCCTTTTTTTTCCCCCTTTTCAAAATATTGGCTTATTCTAGTGCTCAGATTTCACGGAGTAAAGCCCTGCTTAGCAGGGATAAGGCACACACAGCATCTCAGAGGTAATGCTGACAACAGGAAATAAAAATCAGTTTTACAATCCACACAATATTAGCAACCCTGTTGCCTTCTCAGTACTGCAGCAGGACACAGGGTATCGAAGATCCCAGCTAGGAGACAGAGTAGCCAGCAAGCTCTCATGCTCATCTCTGCAGCCATGCCAGGCAAGTACAGCACCAATCTGCTAGTCTGTGCTGGGGATACTTCACTCTGCACGTCAAGCCTCACTCCTCTTTTCCTGCTCCTCTCCCTAGCATGATCTCAAGACAACAAACCACAAGTTCTCTAGGGCTTGAGCCTTTTTACTCAGTTTTCAAATTACGTTAAATTCTAACAGACAGTATAAATAGGTGAAAAGGGCTGTTACTATTTAGGCCCTACATATTAATCTCCAAGGGAGCATAATAAAAACCCACATAACTACATGTGCAAAATGTAACTGAAAATTAAGTATTAACTGTGTTCAGGTACCTGATCCTCTGCTTTGCAAACATGCAGTAATTGGCAAGTATTTGCAGATGTGCTGATAATGCTACTCAGGTATGTTCTGACTGTCTTACTGAAAGAAAGGTTTTAATGAAATAAATGTCAAGATGATTTCTTGGATGACTGCTTACACTAGGATTTGATATCTTGTTTATACTTGCTTAATATCCATAAATTACAGCATATGTTTCAGAAGCATGTAATTACACTTGTCATTCTGTGTTACATCGTAAGCACTGCAGACAAACTGTGCAGTGATCGATGGCCAGTTCAGACATCATTTACAGCAAGTTAAATCATTTTCCAAAAAACACATGCGGCATTGTAAAATGATCAAAGATATATGGAAGTAATACTGCTTTGGGGTTTGCAAGTTCTTACGAGCAGCAGATTTTTACTAACTTTGCCTTTCTATTGGTGCCTACTTGATAATCCTGTGCTTATAAATACATTAAATGCTGTTAAGCTTTTCTAGGACAAGTCTGTAGCTACATTTTGCAATTTGCAATATTACTATCAAGGTTTGTTTACTTGCTTGTTAGATAGAATTTTCAAGTCACTCATATGACCATCAGCCATACCAAAGCGCAACACTGGCCTGTGTGATGAAAAGACCAAAGTATTTCTTTCACTTTTTCTAAGGCAGCAATAAATATTTCCTCAGTTACACCGTTCTGGCATGCTTTCCAGAAATAACTGAAGTAAAGCAAACTTTCAAATACCATTTTGCACTAACATATCCATGAGTCAATGTCCCTAAACCAGCCTCAAGCATACTCATTGCTGCAGATGGAAATTGAGCCTAAACCCATGAAAAAAACACTTGGCCCAGGATACCGAGATCTTCCTCCCTCAAAGCCAGTGTTCAGCTGCCGCAGAATTCCCTGGCACACAGGATAACCTCTACTGTAAGCAGGGTGGATGGTTTTTAACTTGTTGGCTTAGGTTAGGCTGCTCCAGCTCATCAAAGAGCACACACGGCTGGGTTTTGTAAACCAAGGCAAACACCCTATTTGATACACTGCCTGTTAAAATCTGATGCTAATTGTAACATATGCACAAGCTGGTTTGAGGCACAAGAAACTCTACTTCTCCAGAAGTACAGCAACCTTGATCTAGTGCCACTGCATTTCTCATATCCTCAGGCAGCCTGGTGCACTGCACAGGGGTGGCAGCTGGAGCTGTAGAGCACTGACAGCTTACAGGTCCCGGGATCCTGCCATCATTTTCTGTTCTCCTCTCCAGGAAAAAATATGTATGTGATGCTTAATTTTTTCTCCATCTTTTCAAAAGAAGCTTTTAGTAAAAACAGTGATATCCATATATATTGGCATCAAACTCCATAATTCTTTTTCAGTCAGTGGATCTGAAAAGTATTCCAATTAAAGTCATAACTACTGTATTCTTTCATTATTACTTGAATAAATTGGTGGTTGTATGCTGCTCCAGCCCTCCCCATATCCTGAGCCTTCAGTTAAGAATTCGCACAAACTTAATTGTTTATAGACATGCATGCTAGGTTTGAAAACAAAAAAAGCTTCCATCACAGTCCAATTATTTTATGTGTCCATTTGACATTATTTTTATGGTTCATTTTCTGTACGTTTTAATATTTTAATTGCTTTTAGTGTACTATATCGAGGTGCTTGGAGCACTGCTGCAAATAGGAACTGTAAAGTAAAATACAACATTATTTATGACATCAGCCTGCCTAAGTAACTATAGTATCCACAATATTCACAAATAGCCTGAAGAAAGAAAGAATGACAAATACAACTGTCAATAGGTACCGTGGGAGGTCCTCCAGTTTTCCATATTTTCCATATTTTTATATTTTTATTTAAAACAAAAATCTCCAGAATCCTTCTACAGAGCCCTGTGCATAAAACAAATCAAAAGTAATTTCAAGCCTGTATGTCAAGGACAGAAACCATCTATATTTTACGACAGTACGTAAATATGATGGCTCATGGCATGGGTATTGCACGTACTGCAGCGATATCTGCTCTAGACCCTGAAAAACCTGTTTGGCATTTACAACATTCAGAAGTGAGATGGTCAATGCTGTATAGCAGTAGGTGGTTGGAAATTCTTAGTCTTTGGCAGCCACTAGGTCTCCATCTACAATTGATGAACATACATAGGCACTTCCAGAGGTCCACTTAGACTTCAGATGCACAGGAGATGATTCAGCCATCCACATTGACACAAGGGTCTGTCCTTGAGGTCTGCATTAAATTAGACAGCTGAAGATGGGGGTGGAGGGCGAAACAAATCTTGTGTTACTATTCTAGCCAAGATTTTCAAGCACCCTTTTAAAGATAAAAGCTTGGAAATCCATGGCTAAAACTAAATTAATGCTTCAGTATTCAAATGTGCTTTATTCTTAGGTCTCCCCATGGCATTGGTTTAGTTTGCCGATGACACCAAGCTGTGTGGTTTGGCTGATACGCTGGAGGGAAGGGATGCCATCCATAGGGACCTTGACACGCTTGTGAGGTGGGCTGATGCCAACCTTATGAAGTTCAACCATGACAAGTGCAAGGTCCTACACCTGTGTCAGAGCAATCCCAGGCACAGCTACAGGCTGGACAAAGAAGAGATTCAGAGCGGCCCTGCGGAGAAGGACTTGGGGGTGTTGGTCAATGAGAAAATGGACATGAGCCGGTTTCAGTGTGCGCTTGCAGCCCAGAAAGCCAACTGTATCCTGGGCTGCATCAAAAGGAGCGTGACCAGCAGGTCGAAGGAGGTGATCCTGCCCCTCTACTCTGCTCTTGTGAGACCTCCCCTGGAGTATTGTGTGCAGTTCTGGTGTCCTCAACATAAAAGGACATGGAACTGCTGGAACAAGTCCAGAGGAGGGCCACGAGGATGATCAGGGGACTGGAGCACCTCCCGTATGAAGACAGGCTGAGAAAGTTGGGGCTGTTCAGCCTGGAGAAGAGAAGGCTGCGTGGAGACCTCACAGCAGCCTTCCAGTACCTGAAGGGGGCCTATAGGGATGCTGCGGAGAGACTCTTCTTCAGGGACTGTAGTGACAGGACAAGGGGTAATGGCTTAAAACTTAAACAGGGGAAGTTTAGATTGGATATAAGGAGGAAATTCTTTCCTGTTAGGGTGGTGAGGCACTGGAATAGGTTGCCCAAGGAGGTTGTGAGTGCTCCATCCCTGGTAGTGTTCAAGGCCAGTTTGGACGAAGCCTTGGGTGACATGGTTTAGTGTGAGGTGTCCCTGTCCATGGCAGGGGGTTGGAATTAGATGATTTTGAGGTCCTTTCCAACCCACATCTGTCTTTTTTTTTTTTTTTTTTTTTTGTAATTTATCCTCTCAATGCGCATGTTTCAAAAGGAAAAATGAGGCTGTAGTGGCTGCCTGTATTATACTTAATAGCCTGGTAGTTACAGTACTCAGCTGGGAACAACTAACCACTGAGTTATAGGGCTTTTGGACATGAAAGTCTCTCCTGCTGAAGCTGTTCATGTTTTCATAAACAATTAAGCTTCCATTGGACCTGCCTGAGTGTAATTCACCTTATGGTCCAGTATGCAGCAAGCAACAGGGATAGGTAAGTTTAAATCATTGCTCTGATGAATATTTGATGAATTTTGGCAGAGACGAAATAAAACTTTCCCATTGTGAAAGCTTAGCAGCAGTGAATAAACAGCATCTGGCAACAGCAGCATTAACCTGCATACAGCTGTTCAGAGGGAGAAGGAGTTTTCAAAGCAGCAGATCTCAATTACAGGCCTCTCTTGACAGAGTCCTGAGATTAGCACTCTCTGGGGAAAGGTCTGCACACAGGAGATTGATGGAATAATACCTGTTCTGACAAAAAGAAAAGTCATGGGGTAGAAGTTCAGGGGAGCTAAATTATAGAGAGTGCCCCAGCATCCCCACTTCCACAGGGCTCTCACCCTCTGTGACCAGAGTTATGAATTTTTACTATAAAACAGCTTTGTCTGTTGCTGTGGGGACTGGAGTTGAGCTGTTTCATCTCTGACACTATATTTAATTCCCTGCTCTGAATCCAAAAGGAAGGATTTGCCCAAGAGCCTTGTATAAGTCGTGAGTAAACATAACACTGTGATAAAAAGAGGGGCACCATCACTTAATGAATGATACCCAGAGCTGGCATTTGAAACCTATCATCACTTTCTTTTTAATTGTAAGATTTCTGAAAAAGAAATAAGATATTTTGTTTCACATGGGATATAAATTAGCATTTAACACAAAACAAAGACATTTTGGAGAGCTGTCGTCTACAAAATAATGAAAAAAACAAAACCAACAACCAAATAAAGAAGTCCCCAAATCCCAATTCAACATGAACATTTTGGCTAGATTAAAATGAATGCTTATTTTAGGTTCAGCTGTCAAACTGACTAATTATTTGCACAGCCTTGCTCAAAATATTGCATTCATGCTTGGGGTATATTAAAAACAACAGAAAGGAGGAAAATTAAAAATAGAAATTGCCTTTCTAAAAGGCATAGAAGGCCTTCTTTGCTGCCGATCCACTCCTGGCAAATAGATGTGGCAGTTGTTTACCACACAGCTGCCAAAATTTGCACTATTCATAGGGATTTTTACTCAAGCTAGAGATAAGCAGACAAAGTTCTAACGAAGTCAGCATGAAAAATAAAACAAAACATGGTTCCTGAGTCACCAAGAATTAAACTGGAGTAATTGTCAGCTACAAATCTTCCACACAGCTGATCTGTCACTCTCCTCAAGCACTGAAGAACCAAAAAAAATCCACTCAGCTAAGTAAAACATACCTAAGTAGACACTTGCATGTCTTAATTTTCTTTTACCCTATGCTACTTAATTTCATGTCCTGTTGTAATAATGGCAGACATCCATTTTTCCCAGTCACTCTAATACAGATGGCAGACATGAGTTTTAACAATTTTAATTTTACTGGGCAATAATCCAAATATTTTTTTCCTGACTCTGAGTCTCTCATCCTTTGACTGTCATGGTTTCCTAAGGGGGATGTACAGCCTCTGACTGTGGGCTAGGCAGGCTTCACCACTTCCTCCCGAGACTGATGAGTTGCATATTTAAATCATACAGTGAGTTGGATAATCCCCTTTCATAGCAAAACCCAGGGGAGGGAACTGTGTAAGAGGATACAAGGAATCCCTCATTAAGAACTAGCTATCTGAGGTACTTATATGCCCCCACCTCTCACTCTTAGACGTGATTATCCAGGAGCCTTTATATTCACAAATCTCTTTGAGAACAGAAGCACTATAACCAAGGAAGCGGGGTGGGAGGGCCCTGGACTTCAGTCCTCCAGAGCCACTGGACACCCAGCTCCAGGGACACCAGCCATCAGGCTGAGGATTCACTTCTGCATGACCTGCCCAAGGTCACAGTGAAAGTCTCTGCTGAAGCAAGACAAACGATGCAAGACTTCAGTGGGCAATACCACACAGCAAGGGAAGCCTGTCAGACTCAGACTTTGCAGCATGCCATTGAGCCAAGTGACCCATCCCAAAAATACCTTGTGCTTTCATCAGTTTTTTTACATCTTTACTCTCATTCTCTCCTGCATGCCAGAATCAAAGATTATTTGATGCAAATGCAAAGACGCAATAAGATAACTTGAATGATGAATCTTTATTTCTGAAGCACAAGTCCTTTGCTATTCAACCTAAAAATAGAAATAAGGAGAGAAAAAAATGGAATGGCAGGAAATCATACCTTGAGTCACAGGGCACTCTCAGCATCAGTTCCAACTGCAAGCTTTTCCTGCTCCCATATACAGCACAGCTACCCTCCCTTCATATTCCAGTACCTAAGACTAGCCCTAGAGATACTGTTCTCTCTCTGCAGTGCATCTTGTTTCAAATACCTTACACATACGATTCCCAAAACGCTGTTCAGTTGGTAATAGAGATGTGAACTAGCTCACAGATGATGAGTTTCTGCTGTTGAGATGTTTGGCTAAAGAGTTCCTAGTGGCTGAAACAACAGCTCTGACTTCGTTTAGGATTTTCAACTTTGAATTGTTTCTAACATGCACCAAAAGTAATGCTGGTTATTAATATTTACACTTAAAATTTCAAAGGGCATCCTTAAATTCTGTCCAACAAAGATGACATCAACACAGTGTTTTTCTCTCATGTTTCATGCTTTCTAATAGCTTCTACTTTCATTAGGAACACTTCAGTTCTGCCTGAACTGAGCACAAAGAGAATCAGCCCTTTAATCGTCAGGACAATAGATGTTTTCTTCTCGCTTTGGAAAGTAAATACAGCAGCTGGTAACTTTTAAATCCTGTGCTTTGTTATGCAAAGGATTGAAAACAGAGCCATCAAAGTCAGGAGTGTAAAACTCAGGCTATTTAACCTAGATAATTTTCCTGATACAGAATTACATATTTTTATACTTCCATGTATTTTAATTTTCAGAAAAATAGGAAGTAGGAAATTTCTCCTGTCCTACACAACTGGATTAACCTTTAGACAATATATAACAAGGTAGTTCTTGGCAGTATTTTTTTTCTAATTTTTTTTCTAACCTGTATTTCTCCCTCCTGAAAAAATATCCTAGATATATAATCCATGCTCTAACTCCTTTCTCATTAGAATTTGGAGTGTTATGTTTGCAGTCAGTCCATATTATAAAAGCCACTTTGCAGATTGCCAGCACCCTCAAGATCAGTACTAATACATAGAAACAAACCATCTTTCTTCTAATTGAACAGATCCATATCTCTTTGCAGACTGAGAACAAAAGAGCAGCACAATGATCATATCTGAAAATGCCACAAAGCAATAATTGAGAACCCACATCCTCTTTTGTTACACACCTGTTGAATTCCTGTACTGAAATAGAAAGCCTACTGACAGTAATACCAACAGGATGCAATATTGCATGAATGTAACACATTATTTGGCTCTGGATAAATCCAGTTTTACAGTGGCATAATTCACTGGCTTGCCTGGAATTCATCCTGATTTAAACACGACTGGAAGTGACACAAAAATCAGTCTCTGTTTCCCTTTTGAGTAAACAATTCAACATGCAGATCCTATCCAGCTGGCTACAGAATAAATGTAGTCATTTACACTACTTTTCTGCTGCTCCTGAACTCAGCAGAAGTCAGATAGCTGAATGCTATAACAAGTCGTACTCCTGCAGCAAGGATTCTGCAGTCCTGGGATTCCCTGGCCTTCGCACTTTCCACTCAGTACAAGATACCAGACCTGACAGCCTGTTCATCTCTTTCTGCAGGACATGTTTTTGTTTAGTCCCAGACACCATAGCGATGAGCATAGTCTGAATCCATTGGATTTTTTATGTTGCTCCTAACGAGTTCCTTGTCTTGGATTACCAAGGTACATTCTCTTCTCCCACAGCACTCTCTTGAAAGGTTGTTTGGACTATGTAGTCCACAACAAATGACTTTATGGTAATATAATAACATAGTAAACATACATATACAAAAAGCACTCACGCATACTTTGCATATTCCCTCCTTTCTATTATTAGTCAGTATGTATTGTCTTCTATAGCAGTGCATTCCAAAGTTTCAGCCCATGCTCCGCTTCACCTAATAATCCTTTCACATATCATCCAAATAAGTAAGTCATAAGACCTCCTATAACTTCACCTGCATTCACATGGCACACCTTCTAGACTGGCGAGCCCGTTATCCAGATGACAGCCCTCAAGGAAGTCAGCTCTTCTAGAAGGGCACTGTCTGTGTTTCAGCACTCTTGACAAAATCGAAGCGCCAAAAGAAGAAATAACGGCAAGAAAGCTAGCCCTTTCTTCAGCGATTTTCTCAAGCTTTGTTTTGGAAGTGTCAAGTCTGGAGAACTATTGCAGGCATCTTTGAAGTGTTTCTCTAATAAATACCCTAACTATAGCTGTGGTGATAACTTTTCACTAAGACTTTAGTATTTTGAAGGACTTTACAAACAAAAACCAAGAAAATTTATCAGAGTAAAAGTAACAATCACTGTGGTGGATCAGTGCTACCATAATGCAATGGAGTTGCTTGACAAAATTGTACCCACTTGGCAGAAGACTGTAATGCCATTTAAAATGTGACAGAGCCACTACCAAAGTAAAAATATAATGGAATTTACTATGCGCTTCTTTCAGAATGATACCCAAAATGGGATGTCAATCATTTGCTACTTTTAAGTTTACAGAAGAACCATGTGCATAAATGTACCAGTGAAGAGAGAATAAAAGATCCTGATTCTGTCTCTACAAATACTACTGCTGCACAACCAAATGCTGGAGGCACCTTCAATGAAAGAACATACGCCAAAACTCAAAATATGAATTATTATGGCTCAGAGAAATCACTTTCTGCTCCTGCTCCGCAGTCTAAAGCTACAAAAGACATACAATAGGAGAAGCGATCTCACAATACCATGGCATATCTCAGCATTGCTATCAGAAACAATTTATTTTAGAGAGTTAGAGCCAGGTATCTATCTGAAGTGCCATACAATAAATACTACAGTGAAGTAAAAAGGAGACACCCTTGTTCTTTTAAGGCTTAATCTCTTAACAAGTATCTCCCTTATTTCCCGTTATCCCTGTAGATAGGTCCTACTCGTAAGTTGCCCAAACTCCAGCTCCTCCTCCTGCTGACCCACTAATCCTCTAAACCTACATAAACAGAGACACAGGCAGAGCCTTGCTTATTAAGCATGTCTGAAAAAAATTTGGTTTGAGATTGTGGAATGAAAAACTTACATGAAAAATATTGGGGAAAGTGGTCAAAAAGTAGATTTTCTTAAAAGAGTGAGAAAGAGAAATGGAGCAGGTGGGAAATGGAAGAGAAAATTACATGAATAAGATTCCTCTCACAGGAAAGTGAGGAAGCAATTAAGAAACTGGCACCACCCTTGCACGTGTTTAAAATCTTCTTATAAATGTGTATTACTTCCATGCAAGACTTCTGAAGCATTCCAGTGAGAACAGGTTCTGTCCGATGAAAGTGCAAGCAGGCATCAACCCATCATCTTTCTTCAAACATGAAAGATGCATCCACACACATAGACCTGATCTAGTCCTCCTCTGAAAGCATTTTACTCTCCCTATTGAGGACACAGGCAGCCAAGGGCAAACAGCCTCCTAATTTAAGGCCTCACTTAAATGCTTAATTGTCCTGTCAGAAGGATAGGGGACATAATATCTTGCTGGGAGCATATGTAGGTCCCAGCCCAGAGGAGCATTTTACTCTTGGCTATTTAATTCATTCATGTGGAATTAGTGTCCTTCAGTAAGACTTTTGTTTGGATGACTATTTTCCTCTGATAAATGCTAGCAAACACAAGGATATACATTTAAGCACTCTAAACCAGTTTAATCCTAAAAGCACAATGTGCTTTAGGGAAAATAATGAGGATGGAAATACACAAACCCACAAAATCTACCAGTTGGTTGTTACACACAATAGCGCCTGGTTTCTGATGACAGTCAGAATGCAGGACTATTCATATTGCACAGCTGTCGCTGTACTGAAACAATTACCCACCAGGGAAAGAAAAAAAAAGTCTCAATTTAGTTCTCATTATGACTAATAAAACTAACATTGCTGTACTAAAACACTGAAAATGTATCAATGATCCTTGCAGCGTCTTGGCTTCCCTTCAGTGTGATGTAGGAGCAGAGGAGCTCCGTTCTGAAAAATCAGCAGTGACGTCTCCACTGGTAAATCACATCATTTTAGAGCACATCCCTCGGCAACAACTCAGCTGCTTCCACTGCTAGACTGTCAGGATGGTCCGTAACTCAACTGCAACCTGCGCCAGCCGAGTCGCATGATTTCCAGACAGGCGTCAGAAGTCAGCAAGAATCATTCCCTCCCAGTAATTTGCATGCAGCCCCACGTGTTGGGGGAATAAAGGAGTTTGTGACACAGATGTGGATGTCTGTGACACCTGGCCTTGGTGTCAGGGAACTATGCCAGGTACATTTTGTTTACTAGAAGAGAGATAAAAAGTGTCTCCTATTAACACAACTTCTTTAAAAAAACCCACTGCTGAGTTTGTGTTTCTCTGCATAAGTGAGCTCTGGTTGAACTACTAGACTCAGCTTTTTGGTCTTCTCTTTTGTGAAATTATGACTAATATCTGTATTATAAGTACTATTTAGCACATAATTCAGGGACTTCTGTCACATACAAAAAAACCCTAATACCAAAAGTTTCTACAGTGGTAGAAACTCAGCAAAACTTCAGCCATGGAAGGGTGAAATAATTCTCTCTGCATATGCAGTATCCTGCATGTGGGGGAAAAGTGTATATATATAAAGATATATAGATAGATATATATAGTCCCACCTGCCCTCGGGGAATTAGAAAGAAAAATCAGACCATTGGTCTTTAATAGCTACATTCTCTTTGTACGATACTCACATACCGGTTATGGAATGACATAAAAACATCAACATTTTAGGCAGCTTCAGCTTCCCTACAAAAACAGGAAAGACATCTCAAACCATTTAATAAACAGTAACCAAGCTTCCTGTTGTTCCTTAGAAATGGTTACATACAAGCAAATCAAAATGACAAAAGAGAAGCACAAAAAGGTCAAGTGATGCTTCTCAAGGCTTGTAGCAAGCCAATGACAAACACAGAAGACAATTCAGAAAACCAGATTGCCCCTTTGCTCTAACTACTAGTTATAGTTCCATCCAAGAATGCGAGGACTAAAAATATTAAATCTTTAGAGGAATATTTAAAGGAACTAATATACTGTAAAATACTAAATGAATGCATCAAGTTGCTTTTGTGCTCCCTTATCTCAAGCATCTGAGCACAAATAAAATTTGATGCTAATCAGTGCTAGCAATTTTCACAGAATCTGAAAACCTATTATTTCCTCTAGCTGCAACTATAAAATTTCCCTACTGATTCATTATTGATACTTGCAAAGTATCTATTGTACCTACCTTGGTGTTGACCTGGCATTTGCCTCTCTTGACCATAACACACTTAACCTGGTACTAGCAATAGAGCCATGGCTGAATTAAAAGGGGGTTTTGCCTAATCAACTATCCACTACCATGGAAACATAAAGAGATATGAATGTTTCTATGTAAAAGCTGAATTATGGGGGAAAAATGTTATAATGGCACTTTCCAGGCAATACCAGGACAAGATGCTCAGGCACTAAACAGATACGTGCTTGCAATAAGCTACAAAAAACACTGTAAAATTAAATGGGATGCATTGGCAATGGGTTCCCTTTACAATTAAAAATGATTCAGAAAGTACAAATATTATCTAGAACAAAAGTAAAACAAATCTGCTCATCTTAAGAGCTGATTTCAAAATGCTTCAGTTGTCTTCTCCCTACTAACAACAATTTTTCTTCACACTTCACACAAGATTTTCCACATGTTTTAACCATACCCAAAGAAAAAAAATCCTATTTCATCTTATTTCAAATTTCAAAAGCTGTGCAGCAGAACATGTTATCAACAAATGTAGTGTGAAACAGTGAACAGAAAATTGATATATTTTAATTAGTGCTGCACATTTTTATTAATACCTTGGGCAAAATTCTTGAGCCTGTTCTTCACTTCTTATAAGGTATATGATAAAGCTCTTCCATTATGGAAAGGCCCTGCGGTCAGACATGGAACAGACTGACTCCTGCATCCACCTGGAGCCTCTGAATTCAGTAATGCTCATGAGGTGCAAAACTGTCCATAGATAGAGACAGGATGAAGATCTGTGTATGGTTCACGTTGCCTCACAGAAGTATGTATGTACTTCCCGGGGTTATGTGATAAAATGTTATTACATTTCATCTCCATCATATTCTCTTCAATCGTGACATGTACTCGATTGCCACAATTAAATAGAGAGCCCTGTATTTATGAAGTTCACTGAGGTTGTCCTCTGTGCAATGGCAATTCCCTTGTTTCTGAGAGACCCATCTGCTCTTTTGTGCAGGCCTGGAACACAAGGCAGCAAAAGCACTGGATGGCAGCTTAATGCAAAAAGACACATAACCAAGCCTGAAAATAGCATCATCCAGGTAACCCTGCTAGCTGCACATAGCTACCAAAGATATATGCTAAAACCCAAAATGAAGTAAGGAAACAATCAAAGCAAATAAACACAATGCTGATGGAATTAATATATTCACTTCTAGATTTACTGAAATAAAATATGCCTCGCATTTTGGATGGTTGCACGTAAAGTTGAAAGAGTCACTCCATAATGTCATTTGTACTTGTACTTCTGAGGAGGTAAAGCTGTATGTATAATATATATGTATGTATAGTATGTATGTATGTATAAGGCAACTGTGCATTAAGTGAATATTAGTCCCCCCAGACAGAAACTATTAAAGTGGATTACAGAGGTACAGCAAGAAAGGAATTTAACCAAAAATGGGAAGTAAGTCATTTAGTCTTGGAAAAAGAGGAGAAAACAGAAGGCAAGGCAAGGCAAAAAGCAATGCAAGGTGAATCAATCAAGATAAGGAAAGGAATAAAACTGATGATGAATACTTTGGCTTTATACTCAGGCATATAAATATATACATATAAGCTTAAGATCACAACTCACCAAGCATACTGTCCATTTATCTCAATTCACATGCAAACCATCATCCCTAGGCTGCTTCTAGTGTGACCCCGGCTAGAAGATGTATGCAGGTGACAGATGGAGTGTACCAAGGAGTTCAGAAATAGTGTGAGGCTTTCAGATGGGAGGACATCAGCATAAACAAATGTCTCTCTTTTTTCCACCAGATTTTAATCACTGGCTTGAGTTATTCAGATACTGAACAAGTAGAATCTTTGGATACAAGGAACATGATACATGGAGTGAGCCAAGTTAGTCCTTTTTTCCTCCAGGCCAAGTTTGGAGGGACCAGAACAGCCCAGATGCTTACGGGTATCACAAAAGGCAGCTAACAGATACCACCTGGCCACGCCTTGAGCACCCTATAGGAAACCAAACTTCCAGTGAGACAAAGCCAAGGAAGGGTGCAAGAGTGAGATTTTGACTGATCTAGTCCATAGAAAGCTTGTCCTGTGCTAGTGAGAGCTGGCCAGCTGAGACAGGCAGCCCTGCAATAGATCTACCAGCCAAACAAACCAACTTGGCAGAAGGATTTCCAGACTGAAAAAGAAACCCAACCCAAATACCAAACACTGTCACTTTCCATTACCCAGAGGAGCAGCTCCTGGTGCACCAAAAGAGAGGAAAGAGGCTGGCCCATGCCTGTCTGTCCTGTTTCTACAGTCACTGCGATGGGAAACATTAAAAAGCTGTCAAGGCCCTGAAATGCACCAATGGACTCTCCTTTCTCTAGCCCTGGATTTGGCTTCATATGTTCAAGGTCACTTCTAATGTGGTGCAGATACATGACCCTGGATCAGCTCAGGAAAATGGCTAAGTTGAGAGGAAGCTCAATGAGTAGCCTCATAGGACCTCTGCTCACTTCCTTCGCTTGCCAGCTGCTCTGGCCCTTGCCCTTAGCTCCTGCTTGAGATATCCTACTGGCCTAGTACGTTGCTGATACTGACCTGTCTTCCTGGCTGATCTTGGACCTGCCTCACTACTATGGACTTGTCTGCAAGTCACTAGACTATTGGCTAAACGTGGTTACATGTTTTGTTGCTCTCACACAGGTGAGGCTGCGAGACCACTGCCCTTCTAGCATTGCTGTCCTCTCAGCTCCTGTCTCAACTGCCCTTGTGAAGCAGCCTACTCCTGATGTTCTCTGGTAAAAATAACTTAGAATGAGCCATCGGCTTGAAGTGGGGACAATCTGTCCAGAGATCCATGAAGAACTGTTTAAGTGGGCAGCTACTGTGTTACTGCTGAGCACACTTGTGTGCTAGCCTTGGAAGGTTCTTTCCTTCGTCCACTGTATTTGCAGCAAGTTCTGAAAGCTTAATAAGCAACTGTTTCATGCAGTCTTTTTGCACCAATCACCAGAGTAATGTAAGGCAAAAAGCTGTCTCCTTACAATAGTCAAGGAGTCACAGGTCCATTTTTAAACAGTTAATTCCTTGAACAAGTGTTTTCTGCTTAGAAAGTGCCTCTGAAAAGTCTAAACCCGTCAGCAGGTAAAATTTAGGCTGTCCAAATCTGAACCTTAATGTTTTGGACCTTCATTTTTTTGTCATTTTTTGTAGTGTCCTCCCTCCCCTCTTCTCGTGAAAACACTTAGATAAAAGAATACCACAACTACCAATGAGTTTATGCTATCCACCAGATCATCAGATAGGACTATTGACCCATATGTTTAATGTTGTAAAATCAATAAAAGAAAAAAAAAAAGTCAAGAAAAACTAAAAACAGCAGCATAAAAATCCAAGCTGCTGAGCATAGTATTTCTCAGGCTGTCTTTGCTTGTGCACTCACATGGAACATATAACATGCTTCTTACAGTTTCATCACAAATTAAAATTCCATTGGATAACAATGTTCTCAAAAACTATGTAGTCCTGACATTTAGGAACTTCAGAACAGATATTAAAGCAACACTGAACTTCAAATTACAGGTTCGACTTCCTGAATAGTACTGTTAGACAGAAATATGGATGAATCACACTCATCCTGGGTCTAATGGAAACAGGCATTTGCATGACAGTGATCACTGACTTCAATGAAAGCACAGGCATTTACGCCAGCTGAGTACATACCAAGATGCAGTAAACACAGCTTCCTACCTGAAGCCTTCGTGAGCCTTTGTGACCAAGGTCTTGGTCCTCAGCTGCAGAGCTGTGGTGATGCATCAGCTGAGAGTTTCAGCCCATGCCCTCAGTCTGAGTACAAGCCAAACTGGAATACACTTCTGTATTTCTGGCAAATAACCCTTAATTTCCTAGTCCTCTTGACTATAACCACCACAAATAGTTTCTACAGTGCTGCTAACTGAGGGCCTTATCCAGAATCCATTACTCATGCAGAGATCATAGAATGGTTTGGGTTGGAAAGGCCCTTAAGATCATCTAGTTCCAACCACCTGCCATGGGCAGGAATCCAGAACACCAGACCATGTCACCCAGGGCTCTGTCCAACCTGGCCTTGAACACTGCACCTTGTTGTTTTTCAAGTGCCTTCGCATGCCTTCCAGGAGAATCTGCTCCAAGATTTTGCCAGGCACAGAGGTGAGACTGACTGGTCTGTAATTCCCCAGGTCTTCCATTTTCCCCTTCTTGAAAATGGGGGTTATATTTCCCTTTTTCCAGTCGTCGGGAACTTCACCTGACTGCCATGATTTTTCAAATACGATGGCCAGTGGCTTAGCAACTTCATTCGCCAGTTCCTTCAGGACCCACGGATGGATTTCATCAGGTCCCATGGACTTGTGCACATTCAGGTTCCTAAGATGATCTCAGACCTGTTCCTCTCTTACAGTGGGCCTAAGGTCTTCATTCTCACAGTGCCTACATCTTCCTTCCAAGACTTGAGATAACAGATCTGCTTCTGAGAGGAAGGTGCAAGACTTCAGATGCAGGCCCAACATCAGACATTAAAGGGTGTAATTTGTCATTTTTTTACATTATTAAGAATATTTGTGAAGGATCTATAATTAAAACTAAAAGAGACATCTCCTCCTTTTGCCAGCAGCTGTGTTACATCAATTAAATGGATAAATAAGATCCTTCCCCAGAGGGGATATCATGTGACCCTCTATTGATTAAGACTGCAGTAGAATGTTATTTGCAATCTTACGGCATAATGCAAATCAGGAGGTACCTGTCATGGTTTCAGAAGACAAATTGCCGCTATCTTAGACAATTCATAGACCTCTTCCCTTCTTGTTGCTATTAATTCACAGTTAATGCATGTCTTAAAAGTCTTAGTTTCTTAAATCAGTCGATGGCAGTGTATTCAACTCAAAACTGCGTGTAAGTCATAGTCCACATGCCCCTGCATTATAATGTGTATTAAACTGACCATTCCATCTATAATTAGTTCAGAACTACACACTATATAATTGGATAACACAACTTCCAAAAAGTTTGTGAAATTAAAAATAGACACCTCCAGCAACCTGCATAAGTGTTCCCAGGAAACACAGGCCTCCCCCACCAGGCACAGATGCAGAGGTGCCCACCATATAGAACGTTTTAAGCCTCAGCTCAGTTTTGTGTACTTGATTTTCACAAGCTAAACATATGGCTGGAACAAGTCCACTACTCAGAAACCTGTGCAAGTAACTGCAGCTACAGATCAGTTTTGAGATTGTAATGAACACCAGACCACAACCCAGAAGACACTTGGCTCCTCTGTTGAACTGTAAATCCATCATTATGCCCTTCATGGGAGAACCAGAGGGAAGGACAAAAATCTCCATTTAAAGGACTGAAACACTCTCCCAATTTGAGAAACCTTCAGAAAAAGAGAAAATCTTTCCTTAATTCTAAGCAATCTCTCAATTACAACAATTAGAAAACAAGTGCAACACTTCTCAAAACACATACCAGCAATATTTAACATTATCAGAATATTCTCCAGCAAGAATAGACGCTAAAGAAAGGGTCTTTAAGTGGTCTTTAGTGGTTGTGAAGTTGTAGGACATAAGGTAAGATGTCTGAATGGAAGCAACAAGTCTGAATAATAGCAGACAGTAGAACAGTAATAGATTCAGACAAAAGTTACAGTCATTCTGTGTGTAGAAAAAAGTGCTCAATCTACCATCATCTGTTTGCCATTGCACAGGATTAAAAACAAAGTGTCCGCTGCCTGATCTGTTCCAGCTGAGTCAGTTGATAAGAATGTGTTCATCTTCCCATTTAACTTCGCAAGTTTAAAAGTGGCAGGTTTGCTTTTCCATTATTTATAACATCAGAGCTTAATAAAACACATGGAAGGAAACACCAGTAGAACTGTTGTCCAAAAATGATCTTGCAAAGTGATAACAAAGTCTGTAAAAAATATTGCCTTGTAAAAAATATGGAGGAGGTTGATTTCAAAGAAATCAAAGATAATTCAGTACACTTTATTTGGCTAGACATGCACATCAATAGCACTACATTCTTACCGGCATATCTTGCTATGTAGGGAAATCATCTGGTTCTCCTACAAATGGATTTCTCTTCAAGTCTTATATTTCATTCTCCCGGAAATTTGGGAAATTAACCTCAACCTATTCTTGATTAGTATAAATGCGTAATACAGAGCAAATGTGAATAGTAAATAAATAAGGATATAAATTCCTAAAGAGTTAGATTGTGCTCTGGTTGTTTAGAACTTCAAAAGAGGCATTTGGCACCCTGAAATATGTCTGCAATCATTGCTCTTTTCTTTTTCCCCCTTTGCTTTGAAAAGTCAAACCAGTCATTTTAGAATTTCTGAATATGAAGAAGTCCTCTCTTTTTTGAAGATAACACAATCACCTCACTTACTTCATTATGCTTGAAATCTAAAAGACAGGTAGAAAATGTTACTTACCTTAAAAAGTCTTAAAATATTTGCAACCATAATAGACACTGAACTTGCTGCAGCACCTATCACACCTGATATCTTGTCCGGCTTAGTGAAAATAGGTGGGTCACCATTAGCACACTTCACATCTGAACCATCTTTTTCTATCAACGCTTGCACAAATGTTAAGGACTGCTCCAAAGCATAAGTGTCTCTGGAACACGTATCAAGGATCCGGACACCTAAGGTGATATTGGCAAGAAGATCAGGGTCTTTGTTAATCTGATCAACTGCATACAGCATTGCCTCTAGTCTGTGGATCCCTTTCTCCTTCTTGAGCTCCCCACAAGGCACCCCTCTATCCCCTTTTGCATGGACGGGGAACAGTCCTCCCAAGATGATGTCCCCATCCAGTCGGATGGAGTGGGCATATTCCTGGCCATGAGTTCTTTGCACCAGGGTGAGTATCCAGTAGAATTTGGCTGTTAACAGGAAAAAACAATGGCAGGAAACTAATCGTTTTCCTTCGTATACCATTTTCTCTGAAGACGTTGTTGCTCCCCAGTATCCAGATCTTCTTCTTGCTAAAGGATGAGGTTGACCATTTGAAGCTGCACTTTCTGGAGGTTACCATCAGTGCCCAGTAAGTAATATAGAACCATGTGGTAGGTAGAAAAAGGATCTCAGCAGAAGGACATAAAACGTGTTTTATAAAAGATGTCCACAGATGCCACAGGTCAATCAGCTTTTCTGAGAGGTGGCTTTCAATTGCTTTTAGTTGATGGCAGAGTGTAGAGTTGTATGTCTGGTCCTGGTGCTAAGAGGTTAGCTTATGTCTTTGTATTTTGCCCTACAGCTGAGGTACTTCTGGGGAAAGAAAAAAAAAAAAAAAAGGAAAAAAAAAAGAGAAATACCATTTAGTTCAGCAGTTTTACACGTCACACTGTATTTACTTTTGAATATGAGTTACATCGCCTAGGTTTTACTTTCTGTATTCTTTAAGAGTGTAATTCTTGGCCTTCTGTGAATTTGAACACCTGGCTGCACTGTACTACAAGCTGGGAAATTGATGACACAAACAGAGCAAAAGCTCTGTTTGGGAACAAAACTTATCCTGGTGTTCAGATTCCAAACAGTAATTCTTATTTACCTTCGCATTGCATGACATCCAGAAACAGATTTGATCTGTAGCACTTTTTTTTTTTTTTCTGGTTTGCTGTATCATTCTGTTCCTGCCTACAGAAGTGCAGTAACTACTTACACTCTCACTCACAGTGAGGTTCCATTTATGACAATGGAGTAATCAGAGTTCCTGAATTTAAGTAGGCTCTTCAGCCATTGCAGTACAAGCATATTCAATCCACTCATTTAGATATTAAACTGATTATTGCTCCAGTGGAATTCATTTTTTTCTGGGTTCACTATATATCTAAAATGACTTCCAGATAATTTCTAACACTGAATCACTTCTATGAAAAGGTAACTGATTTCTTAAGCAGAAAGAGCACAACGTATTCTGTTAGGAAACCAGCTGAATATCCAGTATTCTCTTTCCAACATTATGCTTGAGCTGACGTCCAACATTAACAAGGTCTCTAGTCTCTGCTTGGATATGGACCACATTAAATAAGAGCAATATTGTGCTCCTGCTGACATATGGGGAAGTCCCACTGATTTTAACGAGATTGGGATTTCAGCCTACATGCCTAAACACCTGACTGTTATAAATATCTCCAAATTGCCCCCACTAATTCTTAAGTGAGTGGTATTTATTTCAATATTTAACAAAACTACATATGCCTGAAGAAATTTTTAGACCTCTGAGGAGAGAGGTAATTCATTTTACCTAATAATAGATAGGTACACTGTGGGCAACTGCATCTGAGCCAGTCTCTCAGCATCTGCTATAGGCTATAGAGAGCAGTGGACGTCCGAGGGTACAACTTACCTAATGCTTTTCTTTTTCAAAGTTTTATTCATTATGAAATTATTCACATTGAACAAGTGCCTACCTCACTGCCTATACAGAAAATCCCTGCAAGAGGCTCATCTGTAGATATATATATATTTCATCCCTACTGATCTAGCTGGTTCCTACCAAATGTATTATCAAATCAAAAGACAATTACAGACAATGTTAGAAGACAGTTACAGACAACTATATTGTTTTTCAAAGATATTTTAATTCTTTTCTACAAAAATTTTATATATTATGTGGTAACAGGACTCAGTGTTGTTTGATAACACTTTAAATTGACCATCCTATTGCTACATGTTTTTCCCCCGCAGTGATAGTGATAGTACTAAGCTCGCAAAAGCTGAAGAAGAGTTTTTAAATAGCGTTTTAAATAGAGTTTTATATATTTGAAGACCTGAGAAAAATATTCACAATGGAAAGCTTGCTATTGAATGTAAAAGTATCTCACTGTGATTTGGTAACAGAGCAACAACTTGAAACATGTTTAGTGGGTTTGAATAAAATCGATTGGGAACAGCAGCACCCAAGACTTACAGTGCTTCCTTTTTTTTTTTGTTTTTTTGAATTTTGTTTTCCTTGAATTTGGTTTAGGCTTAAATCTAAATTAAACAAAGTGTGTGCCGTTGTTCTCCTTTGACTCCTTCTGGGCACATAGCTTACAAAGCTTTCTGGGCTTCAGCCGCACGAGCCAAACTCTGGCTCAATCACGAATGGACGAACTTGACTAATGTCATTGTGTGAGTTGATACAGCCCTGTGGGATGTTTCTTAAATGGCCCATGCTATAGAGAAAAGATTGCAGGAACTATTAACTAGACACAATCATCTATTGTCTTGATTGCCTCAGTAAAAAAACACGCTAAGTGTTTAAAATAGTAAAGAGTAAAAGTTGTGGCTACACCTAATATAGAGACAGAGGCAATTTCCTTTCTGATTCCACAGTGAATAACCAACTCGTTGGTCTATGCATGTATGTACAACTCAGACAGGGAGCAATTCTCTGAGGGAAGAAAAGACAGGACTATTCTTACTTAACATTGTAAGGAGAACAAGAAAGCAACACTGCAAAAGTGAAAATATTCATGAAGGAAAGAAATGCTGCTTTTTCTTTTTCCTCAGCCTCAGGTCTATTCCTTACAGCCAAAGAATGCCAAGAAATTAAAGTGACTGTCAGTCTTTGTACAAACAAATGATGATGAATTCAGCTATTGCAACCCAAATTCCAACAACAGAGAAGCTATAGTGAGCCTGATATCCTCAGTCCAATACCTTATCTGGAGCTGACTGAAAGCCCTATGAATTGATAATCGGCATTTTCAACAGTATAGTCTACATAAGCATAAACTGCTCTGCCTCAGCTTGCATGTTTTCCTGAAAAAGTATGTTCTGTGATGCAAGTGGCCACAGCTTGTCTATAAAACAGAAATAAAATTTTAAAGTGCTCTTTTTAAAAATTTAAGACCTTTTAGTCTTTTTTTATGTTACCTAAGAAATAAAAGCTACTATTACATGGCCTAATTTATTCCTGCCACAATGCTTTTCTTATATTGATTAATATTACCTTTTACAGAATGTTGTAAGCCTGTGTAGCTAAGCAGAAAGCATCTGATCTAAATGGATTCCATTTTTATCAATGAATTTTAGTGAAAAAGCATAGTTCTCCGGGCTATAAAGCCTGAATGAACTTTCCTCATATGCAGAGATTTCATTTGAAGTAAAATGCTGTCCTTTTCCAATTGACCATAAAAGTATGAATTAATGCAAATATACTCTCGATTTACCAGGTTCCCAACTGTAGTAGCTGGTGTTCACCAGACACATGACTTCAGAGGAGAAATTCATACATTTCCTCAGCACAGTCCAAGAGTAAGTGCACCACAAAGCCTCTCTTCCAGTTACTTTCGAATACGGGCGTCTCTTGGGTTTAATTCATTAAAAGTATCTGGCATTATCAGAACATGCTGCTATTTTGAAAGTCAGTATTTCAGCACAAACCTCCACTTGTTCTGCTAGAATATCTATTTATTTTTAAACCTAAGGAGGCGGGGTACTGCAAGACAGGGGACATGGAAACTTCTGCATGTAGTGTCTGGTTCTGAAATTACCTCCTTCATATCATTCAGTTTTATCACATGGTTGGGTACTTTGGTACCATGGTTGGGCACTTTGGTACCATGTTGTCAGAGTCAGTGCATGAGCATATGCCTGGACCAGTCACTATTCCAACAAAGACTCATCGCACCGAGAAATAGGCTCATTATGAGAGTTCCTTATGCTCATGGAAAGGTCTAAAATCCGAGCCGAGTGTGACAGATAAATACTTAAATATAGGCAATGTCTCTTACTTTGGTAACAAGCTTCCTGAAGGAGCTGCCTTCTGCTGGCACTGAAGTCATACAGAAAGATTCAATATGTTCACCTGGAAATACAGCTTAAACAAATAAATGTCAGAGTTACAGACCACCGCAGGAGCAAAGAGCGCTCTCCACAGCAGAGCGGGAAAACATGTTCCCTCATCTCCTTGGAACACTTTTCAACTGACATTGCCAGCCAGACACACGAGGCCTTTACGGAGGGACAAGAAAAGTATTTAGAAGTATTAAAAAGGTATTTAGTCAGGGGAAAAAACATCTGAGGAAAAGTATTAGTAATTTTGTTTGAGGCTAAAAATTCATTTGTCATTGCATTGGAAGCATGGTTGGAACTGCACTAAAATAAAACCAATATCCTGTGAACTAGAAAGGGAGGAGGTTTAGGGTGAAAACCCATTTCTAATTTCACAAAATGTCAGATTGTCCAGTCAATGCAAAACTGATCTGCTTTTACTGAATGAAAACCAAATAACAGCATCTTCCATTATGAAGTTCTCAGGAGGGAAAAAAAAAATCAATAAAAAAAGGCAGAAAATGTGATTATTTTTACTTTTTACTATTGATATGTTATTTCGGAACTATCAAATAAGAATGATCTTGCTAACATTCATTTTAGTGGCCACAAAAGTTGCCTCTTTCTTCTGCACAGCATTCGGCAATGACCAAAGAGCTGAACTCCACACAAAGCAGGTAAATAATTGCCACCTGCATACACTAAGCTGACACATAGGGAAGATTAATGGGTTTTGCTGACAACAAAAAGGAATTTGGAATTTTGGCCTTGACTTCACAACTCCTAACTTGCAGGAGAATTCTTCACTGATGTAAGTAGTCTTATCTATCTCAGCTCTTCTGTAATGGTTTGCTGTGCCCCTGCCACAGAGGTAACCTTTAGACAATAATCAGGACTTCAAGGCGAATCAACCTCAGTATCTTGCTCACACAAACTATTTCTTCCGAGTGCACCGTGAGAGAAATGTCTCCACTCAGCCTGATCAGACTCTTTTCAAATACCCAGGAACACCTGCCTCCACTTTCTACCCGGCATACATCCATTTTCCAAACAAGCTACCCTGCCAAACACCAGCACAGGTCCTTCTGCCAGGGTGAGACTAATAGGAGCTTAGAGTTTTTAAGAAGGAAACAGCATATTTTCCTCTGCCCTTGCCTGGCCTCACAGCTGAATAAACCCCACCAATATTAACACCTTTAGAGCTGTTTCCACCTCTGGTCTGGCAAGTGATGATCAACGAGATTTCCCCATGCAGCCCGTAAGAGCTCTTTCCCTTGGTTTTGTTTCCATTTTGCCCGCTTCCCACCAGGCTTCAGCTCCCCAGCCGGCACAGCTGGGTTCAGAGCCGGCGCTGGCAGCGCAGCCCGGCGCCGAGCAACGCGCCCGCGCAAGCATATCGTCCCGGGTCATCCTGCGGGAAAGCACACCAGTGTCTGCTCCCGGGTCCGACCCGCCGCGGGCCCGCGAGCGGATGCGGCCCCCGGGCGCCCAGATCACGGTGAGCCCCGCACCCCGCACCCCGAGATCCGCACCGCGCGCTCTCCGAGAGCCTCGCCCCGCGCCCAGCACCCAGCGCAGCACTCCGCACAGCACCCCGCGCATCCCGGCCAGCACTCCGCGCCGCATCCCGCGTAACCTGCCCAGCACTCTGTGTCGCGCTCCACGCTGTGCCCTCTCCCCCATCCCGGTTCCGGCGGCACTGCCGGGAGCAAACGGCCGGCCACGCACCGGCTTTCCGTGCGGCTCCTCCGTGCTTTCCCGGCTGCCTCTCGGCTTCTAACGCATCCCGGCACCTTTCTCGGGCCGCGGAAGGGCTGGCGCAGCCCGGCCGGCCCCACCCGGTGGAGGGGCCCGGGGAGCGCCCCGGGGCTGGGCGAGCCGATCCGCCCCGCGCAACTCCACTACCATCGCCCATCACCGCGGTGCTCCTTCCTTGAAGGGAGCCCCCTATTGTTCTCCGCTTTACTTAGCCGAGATTTCCCCCCCCCCCTTTCTCTTCCCAGGCTCATCCGTACCCCAGCTGGCGCCTGTTGTTAAGGGATTCCGGCATTGCCTTGGCGAGGCTTTTACCGGGGCCTCTCTCCTTCCAGTCACTGGCCGCAGGACGGGTTTCAGCTACCGCACCCGGAATTCCCCCGGCTGGAGCCGAAGCCTCGGAGGTCGCTCCCTCCGAGCCCGGGTCCCTGGCTAGGAGCTCTGCACCCGCGGCAGCACCGGGGCGAAGCCAAGCATCGCCGCCTTTTATTTACAGCCGTCCGTGAGTCAGTCCTCCCCTCGCATCAGCTGGTCAGCTTTAATGCGCCTCTGTTCCCCCTCAATGAAAACCTAAGTCCCTGGTCCCAGAGGTCAGAAGCTTGCGAACTCCAAAATGCCAACGCCGGATTTGGAAGCACTTTGGGTCACTGATAGATTTTTATCACTTGAGTTGTGTTGAGGTTTGTTTTGTTTTGGGGGTTTGGGGTTTTTTTTAAGCAGTGTTATACATTCACCTGCCATCACTTGGGATTCCCGCAACAAACACATGCCGGCGCTGGGGGATGTTGCTCCACGTCTGGACCTCTAACCCCCGCCGCGGCCCCTTGCTTCCCTTCCCGGGGGAGAGAGCCCGGCGAAGAGCCTTCTTCCCGTTCCCACCCGGGGGTCTCCCCGCAGAGCCGAGGGAGCGGAGGCCACCCAGGAAGCGGGGCGGGCGGGCAGCAGCTCGCCTGTCCCCGGAGCCGAGGAGCCGAGAGGGAAGCAGACAGCGGAGGTCAGGGCTGGCCCCGTCGCCCCCGAGTGGCAGGAGCCCCCTCGTCCCTCCCTGCCAGCGAAACGTGAGCAGGGCGGCGGGGACCGCGGGGAAACCCCGGTGCCCCCCCACCCCTGGGTGGCAGAGGACCCGGTGAAGGAGGGAACGAGAGATCTCACCGTTCGGGAGAACCGATGGTCTCCCTTGTGACGGCATCGTGCCCGGGATCTCCTTCGTTTGGAGCTGATCGGGGGAGGATATCGACGATAAAAATGATAAATAATTAAAACAAAAAGACGAAAGCCCCGGCGCCACGAAGCAGGCAGAGGGGATTGCCTAGCTCAGAAACGTTAACTGAGGCAAAACTTGCATTATTTGTGGGCTCCTCTCTCCTTAAAATAAGAAAGAAGTAAGGGCGACACACACTCATACACAAATACCTTGATCGGAGAGAGTTGCATATCCACATCACTGTAGAGGTCACTGGAACTGATGCTCGGCGCCCATCGGGAGTAGCATGAGGTAATTTCTGGACAGCCCTCGTCTCAAATAGCTTTCCCCGGCAGCGTCAGCGTCAGCAAGAGCCCGGAGCTCTGCCTGGGACAGGTATCCAGGAGAGCGGCTTCAGCAGCGCTGCATAACGGCTGCGATCAGCCGAGCCGAACCTGCTCCGCTGCCGCCTGCCCTACCCCTCCTGCCCCCTGGAAAAAAAAAAAAAAAAAGAAAAAAAAAGAAAAAAACCCAACAAAAAAAAAGAAAAAAAAACCCAACCCAGAGGAAAGCCGGACCGCAGGCAGAAAATCCCGCTCAACTTTTGGGGCCGGTGGCCCAGCTCCGTGGCGATGCGCACCCTCTGCCGCCCCGCCGCCCAACTGCAGCGCGGACGCACGCACCGCCCGGCCCGCGCTGTTCGCAGCCCCATACGAAACCGCCCCCCGGCGCGGCGCGGCGCGGCCCCCCCGGCAGGAGCCCCGCGGCTCGGCGCTGCTCGCGCTTCTCCGCGGCTCCGGCGGCGCGGGCGGGGGGCGGGGCCGCACTTGTAGCTGTTCGTGGTGCTGAAGGCGGCGGCGACCCCGTGACGGCGCGGCGCGGCGCGGCTCGGCACCGCACCATGTGAGCCCCCAGCCGGCCGCGGGCTGCGGCCCCCTCCTGCCCGCCTGGCCTGGCCGGGCCGGGCCGGGCCGCGCCGCGGTGCCGGCCGAACGTTTGCGGGATTTCTGAGCAGAGGAAGCCAGTAAGGGCTGAGGCGGTGGCGGTGCGGGAGCGGGAGCAAGGAGGGGCAAGGACGGGGGCACAGGAGGGAACCGGGGCTGTTTAGTGCGGCCTCCCCCAGGGTGCGGGGCCTCCATCTCCATCCCGCCTTCCGCGGGCGAGGGAGTGGTGTCCTCCCCTCGTTGGATCGGTAACACAGGGGAGCTCTCCCGACGCTTTTTGTCCCATCCCCGGTTTCCGCTCGCAGCGCGGATGCCGGGTGGAGGAGTTCCCGTTCTTCCCCAGGCAATAGGGAGGTTTCAGCCCCAGGAGCCGGGGCCTCCCCGACGGTTGAGGGACATGGTCGGGGGTACTTTGCTGGAACAGTCTGGAAGTTTGCTCCTCCCCTCAGAGGCGCTGCCCACCCCAGGACCCTGCCCTGTTTGCACAGGGGTGCTACGGAGCGCTCCGCTCCGGGCTTCCGGGGCCCCCCGCTGCCAGGTGGGAGCGCCCGCACCGACCCCGCCGAGCGCGGAGCCCGCTGCCCTCCCGCCCGGGACAGCCCCGCAGCCTCGGTGAGAAGGTTCCACCTCGAGGGCGCTGCCCGCAACTGCACCCGCGGCGCCGGGCTCCGCGGCTCGGCTCGGCCCCGGTTCCCGGAGCAGGAGAGGGCTCCAGGCTCCACGGTGTGAGCAAGACGACCCGTTCGTCAGGCTCCTGACATTAACTTTCCATCTGCCCGTTTCAGACTACTCTGGGCTACTTTCCTTAATAACAAATAATACCTTTCTTTGCTTTGCCCAGAGTTTTCTTACTTAGGATATCACTGCTGGAAGGTGGAAGAATTCCAAGCATGCTCCAATATACCCATCCAGTGCTTCCATGGTATTTTTGTTATATGGTACTGCTTGGATTGATGTGTTAAAAGGTCTGCCCCAGGCAAGCTGTGAGACTCAGACAATATCTGCTGAGTCTCTCAAGCCTAAAACTTCTCTTTTGGAGAAGATCTTTTACTATTGGAAAATGGCACTGGGAAAACTGCCAGGTCTTAGACAGACTATATTAAGTCATGCTTGCATTTTTAATCTTTTTTTCCTCAGAATCTTTCATGAAAGAGAAGACTGAGGAGCTGTGATTTCAGTGACCTTATAGAAATCTGCAATATAGTCACATAGGTAAAATTCTAACATTCAATCATGAGCAAAATTCAATTTTAAAGCAGAGATCCTCCTTAACCCCCATCAGGAAAGTAAGCCATGCATGAGTTATAAGTAGTGTTGGATAGACCAATGCCCAACTTCATTTACTCTCTGCAGCTCCAGCAGCTTAACAGAAAGTTCAGCAAAGCAAAGCCAACTGATGTTCTGAGGGCACAGTTGATGCTTGAACTTTTGTGTAAATCCTGCAGTTGGAGATTCAGACTGAGGTCAAAAGATAAGGAGATCTCCAATGTGTTTCCATCTCAACCACAGATCTGAATGTGATCTGCTGCCTTGCCCTATCTATCTCTCCCAGTCACATCTTCTCTACAGCACTGTTTTGGGGGCATTGGGACTGCATTTTATTACACGTTTACAGTGAATAGCACAATGACTTTTAGGTGGGAGTATGATAAATAAATGTGGAACCGAATAGATGTGTGCTGTGTTTTGATTAAATGCAGAGAAAATAAATGGAGGGGGAGAAAGAGGGAGAAAAGAGAAGAATGAGAAGCTTTACATTAAAATGGTCATTTGGTAAGGATAGATGACACAACAGAAAGGCAAAACACATCCATCATTCTTTGAGTAGGATTCATTCTGATTCAAGCCCAACTGCAGCTGATGTCAGGTTGCACAGAAGACTAATGTCAGTACTGGTGACAATTGCTACCTGTACAGCTAACTCAGAAGGGAAGAAATCCAGTTCTGGAGGCCAAGCTGTCATAAAGCAATTAAATGACCCTTTTTCAAGTGAGAAGTCCTGATTCTCACAGGAACCATCTTATGCATTAGGAGACTGAAATAGTCAAACTAAAAGCCATACCATGTCAGGACCATGTGGACATAGCCCGAGAGGCTTGAGTTTTAATTACTGCCTAAAATAAATGCTTGCTCTAAACATTGCTGTAAAGCCAAGCGAAACCAAATGAACCAGTCCATCTCTGTGCCTTTATTTCTCCCACACAGAAGATGTTGAACCTCCATGTATCCAGTGATTTTGGCAGAACAGCTCATGTTCCAACAGCACTATTCCATTACCACACTCACCAGTACAGTTTGTCGTGACATTCAAAAGGGGCTTATTTTTTTTTAACTTTCAAATAGTGAGAAGTAAGACACTCTTGAGTTCTGGGTAGGTGGTTTTATTGCTATTTAAGTGACAGAAACATGACTTTTGGAGTTATTCAAACACAGGAATTAAACCTATTAAGACAATAAAACCATTTGAATAATCATTTTCTGGCAAAGGTCTGCTGATTAATAGCTATCAAGGAATATGGAGCCATGAAGTCAGTGATTTCCATTAAAGGGATAGTGAATACTGAGTTCTGAGTCATGTTTCAGAACTTGTGTGAACTTCTCTAAGGCTAATATCTCTTTATAAAAATTTATTTTGATCTTTAAAAAAAATGTATTTTAATCTTTTTACAAAATGTATTGCATGGTGAAAAAATAAAAGGGGGAGAAAAGGCATTTCACAGAGTAACTATGACAAAAAGCATTATCTGGAGGCCAAAGAAAGTATGCAGCCATCTGTAAAATAGAACATACCTTTGGAAGGCTCCAACTGTGACTTATTTCAAATAAACTTTTCAGCAGTGAAGAGGAAATGTCAAAGCTTAAGCTATAAAAGGAAAGATAGCCATCATGTAGGAAAGGTAGCATGGTTTCCAGGGAAGATATTTTCAGAATCAGAATATTTTTAGTACCTAATTTCCAAATGTGTCTAACAAATTCCAATATGTTAGAAGATTTTAGCAGTTGGATCCCATCCCTCTGCCGGAAGGAGCAGCACAAGAGCACTGTTCTGTAAATGGGCTTTTGAATCTCTTATTCAGGCGGCAGCAGGAGCTGGCTGCTCTGCAGGGTAGGCCAACACAGCAGGCAGGGCAGTGTCCTCCAGAAGAGACACAGTCCCACAGCAGCCAAACTACTGCTGGAGAAGAGCAGGTCTGATGGCAGCAGCCAGGGTCAGCACATCCCAGTGATTGCTAGACAAGTCGCAGCAGTGAGGCAAGTCTGAGGTCAAGCCAGGAAATGAAGCTGGAGGATCAGGATCTTCATCAGAGGGGTATATGGCAAGGCACAGACATGGCTGCTCGGGAATGGCAAAGAAGAAGTGTCAGAGCTTAAAAAAGCTTGTGGGTGATGCTGGGAGGCCCAAATGAGATTCCTTACAGCTCTCTCATGAAGCTGTCTCCTCAGCAGCCTGACCCAAGGTCACAATCTGCTCCGTGTCAGAGCTGGCCTTGAGAGCAGGCTGCCAGACACACAGCAGCAGAACAGGGCTCTTGGCCCTTACTTATATACTGGTCAAAGTCTGTGTCATATTCTTTTACATTTCCTTTTTCTGCACAGAGCTAGAGGATGACAGTGACACATCTGTCCTGAATGCTGACATAAAACTTGATAAATTTTCTGAACTCACAGTGTAAGAGTATGCCTCTCAATCTGATCGAAGTCTGAAGGAGACCTATCTGGAAGTTAGAAATGGGGGACTCATACTAAATTTAAGTGAAGGATATAGTATATTTATGAATCAAAGACAGTGTTTCCAAAACACAAGTGGATGATGAGCCTGCAAAATCCTCTCCCACACAAGTTGAAACATTGAAGTCAGCAGAGACAGTTGTGAAGCAACATACTATTTGGTCAAGGAAAGAGAGAATCAATCCTAATTAACTAAAAATTACAACACCCACAAAGGGAGTTATGCATTTTTATACTTTGTCATGGTTTAGGCCCAGCCAGTAACTCAGAACCACGCAGCCGCTCACTCACTCTCCCTGTTCTTCCTCCCTCCACTCGTGGAGGGATGGGGAGGAGAATCGAAAGAGTGTAACTCCCATGAATTGAGATAAGAACAGCCCAGTAACTAAGGTATAACACAAATCACTGCTGCTACCACCAATAATAATAATGATAAGGGAAATAACAAGGGAAGAGAATACAACTGCTCACCACCCACTGGGCGATACCCAGCCCGACCCGAGCAGTGATCTCACCCTTCCGGGTAACTGCCCCCAGTTTATATAGTGGGCATGACATGCTGTGGTATGGAATACCTCTTTGGCTAGTTTGGGTCAGGTGTCCTGTCTCTGCTTCCTCCCAGCTTCCCCTCCTCCCTGGCAGAGCATAAGACTCCAAAAGTCCTTGGTCAGACTAAATATTACTGAGCAACAACTAAAAACATCGGTGTTATCACCGCTGTTTCCAGGCTGAAAGTCAAAACCACAGCACTGCACCAGCTACTAAGAAGGAGAAAAATGACTGCTACTGCTGAACCCAGGACAGTATCCACCCCTTATTCCATGCCATTCACGTCATGCTCAGATCCCACATTTTTCAATATACCATCACTCTTATCTCATATAGATATACATATATATATATGTACATCCACACACACACAGAGAGAGAGAGAGAGAGGGAGATCATTCCTTCATGCACGGACCAATCCCTATAAAGCTGCTGAGTCTACCCGGTCCATGATGTCGGGTCCCATCTCTTGTAACAATCTTTCAGAGCAGGAGAGGCTGTGTGCAGTGTTGGATTGTTGCCTGCTGATGACAGTGCGGAACTCGGCTGGTCACTGCTGGGCTCGTCTGGTTTCATCAAAGTTCATTCTTTTGGGATGATGGTTGGAGGGAAGTCAGGGCCAGTCGCTGGTGATCTGAAGACATCTAGTTGGTGGGCTATAACAGTGCTACATAGCAGGCAATAGCATACAATTGAGTCCATTGGCTGTTTTCCCCTAAAATCAAATCCCCTTGAGGTACCCATCAGACTTCCCCATCTTCCTGCATTACCCACCAAGTATATCTGGGTCCCGTGAGTGGGTTTGCCTTTACCTAAAGCAGGAATAACCCAGACTGTCTTCCCCAGCAAATTCCTTATGTGCACCACAGGAACTTTGTCCCCTTCTACATGTAAAAGTTCTGACTGGGCTAGGTCTGCCCTGTTGGCAGATCCTCTGGTGTTGACCAACCAGTTGGCCTTCGGTAAGTGTGTATCCCAGTGTTTGAAAGTCCCATTGCTCTCAGTGTAGTTTTTAACAGCCCATTGTACCGTTCGATTTTCCCAGAGGCTGGTGCATGGTAGGGGATGTGATATACCCACTCAGTGCTATGCTCTTTGGCCCAAGTGTCTATAAGGTTATTCCGGAAATGAGTCCCATTGTCTGACGCAATTCTCTCTGGGGTGTCATGTCGCCACAAGATTTGTTTCTCAAGGCCCAGGACAGTGTTCCAGGCAGTGGCATGGGGCACAGCGTATGTTTCCAGACATCTGGTGGTTGCTTCTACCATGGTAAGCACAGGACATACCTTTATAATGGGGACAGTCTCCCACTAACATGTCCTCTAGTATAATGACTGTGTGGTTTTATATCTATATTTCATAACCTACCTTTATAGGTACTAAGATTTGCAGCTTCTAAAAGTCTTTCATTTTATCCTTCACTAAAGGAAAAATGAAGCCATGTTTAAGAGTGCCCTTTCATTCTAAGTCACTTTACAAAAACTGATAAGAAGCTATATATAGTGATTACTTCAGCAGCCTTTGAAATGCTGACATCTCTGAGGTGAGGTACAAAAAAGGTTTATAAATCAGAAGGTAAAGCCACATTACCTTTTCAACATATGAGGCATAACCTTCCTCTTAAACGACAGCAGATAGACACAGCTATTTTCCATGGGAAAAAATTCTTGCATTTAGTTACACTTCCAAATAAGTTATTTGCATACAATGTCATTAGCCAAACAACAAGTGGAGCTGATCACGTACTTCCCTGTTCCAGCCGCTTTGTAGACTGTTGGCAAAGTCTTTTCAGGTTAGCAATGCATGGAAATAGCTAATCCTCAGGACTGGTATTTCCATAACTTTTGTGGACCCCAGAATTTGTCAGAAGACTTTCTAAACTAAGCGTGCAAAATGACCAGTGTAGTCCCTAGATAAAAAGTGTACTCAAGACTTGATATAAGGTAAATTCAATTCTGCTTTTAAGACTGCCTATTAGACAGCAGAAAACAAACCATTAATCCACCGTCTAAAGCTCAAGGCATTACACTGCAAAGCCAGATGTTTATTTTCATGGCTTGTTGCAGAAGCAGTAGAATAACAGCTCTAGGAATCATCAAAATCATGAATGAAGGCCCACTTGAAGTAAAATATGCTTTGCGTAAATGTGATTGCAAGTTTAAACATTGCAAGACCCACCCTCGAGCAGCTTTGAACAGCAAGAGCATTTTGAAAAGGCTCTGAGAATTACCCTGAAACCATGCCATTCCTACTGTGTCCATACCAGCAGCAGGAATATGTCCAGCCTCTCATTTGGCCTGAGGTTATTCTCTGAGTGGATAAATAAACTGACAAGAATGATGTTAAGTAGATTAAGGTGTATCTCATGTGCCCAGACCCATAACTTCAGAGTAAGCAGGTGAACGTGCCCTATTAGCTGCTCCTGAAACTGTTCTTTAAGAATCACGTAAATATATTGTTATGTTCTTAGTTGGAAAACATTAAAAATTAAGATTAATTTTCTTGGTCAAAATATGCAGGTCTTCAGGATAGATTCTCAAATATCTAAAATGTAAACTCCTGTATTTAAAATCATCCTCTAGGCTCCCTGTGTAAACGCAAAATATGGAAATGGAAAGAAACAGCTACTTTCCAGGCAGTGAGTCATCTGATATTACCATAGATGTCTAAATAGAACATGTAAATCATGCCTGAGCAGTGTCTTTTTCTCTCCTTGGACTATAAAAAGAGTCTAGACAACTGGCTTAGATGTAAATGTCTGTGTTGTAGCGGATCAAAGGGAGGTGAGATATATCCACCACTGGAGCATGGGAAGATGCCGACAGTAAACAGGCCAAGATCGGGTTCTGAGAGCACACACCACCAGTTCATGACTAGTTTTAATCCTCAGTATGTCTGTTCTGGTCTTTGGTAATACTCCAGCACTAATGATTCCTCCCTTTTCCCTTTCTCTCCTTACAGTAAGTTGCTGACAAATATTCCAAATGGTCTTAACAAGTTGATCAACTGCATGCCAAGCATTTAGAAGTGAAAATTTTAGAAAAAGTATTTTGTGATTTATCAAGAAGTTATATATTTAAAATGAAATAATTCTGCAAATTTTTCCTAAAAATCATGTAATCGTACAAAATTAAGCAATCATTTTAATTAACTGCCAGTGAGGAAAGGAATGGTTATGGTTGGGTTTTTTCCTGCTTGACTTTTACATGAACAAGATGCAGTTGAGCTGCTGCTCAAGATTCACATATGATGACTTTTTACAACCATATGGCACTTTGTGGGGGAGTTCACATTAACATTTCAGCTTGGATCATGAGCACACTTTTGAAGTAAACCTCCTAGTCGTCCCCACTTACTGTGTGCTTTGGGTAATGTAACAGAGCAGTCTTGGGGCTCATTGACTGGATTCCTCTCAGGGCAAACTAGAAGTTGAAGCTGCAATCCAGGAGTACGTCTACAGTGTTACAACCACCACAGACCAAACTACAGCTAGTCTGAGATGATCCACATGTAGGGGGGATATCAACTCCTCAGCACCAAATGTTTTGCTCCACAGACCTGTACTGCCCCGTGCAACTTTTAAGATAAACATAGCTCACTCAGATTGAGGTTACAGTCTTCAGAAGTGTCCTGGTATTTCTGTGAGAGCCAGAGCTGAAAGGCTGTAGTGATGTTCTAAGATAGCTAGATCTTGTAACTAATTGAAGGCTAGCATGATGCGTGGCATGTTTCACAAAGAAGTTTCACAGTTTAGTTAAAGGTTACCAGCTGTAAGTAATGTACATGATTCCTCCTCATATGTGCAAAGTGAAAACAGAACTTTTTTAATACACTGGAGGATCCAAAAACTTATGTGCAACCATATTTGCTCTAGGTTCTATGCTACTGAAACAACAGGGAACTCCCCATCAGTGCTGTTGGGAGGAACATTAAGTGTACAATGACGCAACATTCATCCAGTGTCCTACTCTTCATCTGCAGCTTGGGAATTACCTTCATTTGTCAATTGTAAGGTGATCTTAATAAATCCCTTCGTTATTTAAACTCTGCTTAAAGTACAAAACAATCAATGACATTAATCAAGAAAGACCAATTGCAATGTACTCTTATGACAGTGGTATTTTCTTGTCTTAAAAAAATAATAACCTAGAATGTGCAAAAGCCACTTTGTCATGTCATTGATATTAAGGTTAATGATTCTTGCATTTTGTGCTTCATTGCTTAGCTCTGTCCTGAAAACTGGTAATCACTAATTGTATAATTAAATGAGTGTTGTACCAGACACTTACTGAGTATGGACACTTTGGCAACAGAAACGTTTCCAGTTCTTGCACGCTACCTCATTGGTCTTATTGGGCAACTTTGTACTGCCAACAGGCATAGAGCTCTTGCAATGTGAAATACAACTGCTATAGCATGGTGTTAGATGCTATTTATCTGTACATTTTCACACTTCAACTTGCATTCAGCAAGGAGACTAATGCATGCATTGGTGGGATTTTCATTAGCATGGTTGCAAAACCATTCCAAGGAGGACATATACTCACATGCAGTAAATGAAGTGGGGGAAGGGTCAGCAATCTGTTCTCACCTTTGTACTGGGTCTGGGTGATGGAATTAATTTTCCCCACAGCAGCCTTATAGTGCTGTGCTTTGTATTGGTAGCTAGAAAGGTGTTGATAGCACACCAATGTTTTGGATACAGCTGAGCAGTGCTCCACAGGATCCAGACTGCCTCTCCAGAATTCCCCCTCACCAGCAGGCTGGGGGTGGACAAGATCTTGGGAGGGGACACAGGAGGACAGCTAACTAAACTGATCAATGGGGTATACCACAGAGCTGTCATGGACCAAACCAACAGGATCGCTGTCTCGTAGATGAAGCCAAGAGGTCAGCTGCACTCCAGCTCCACCGGGCATCCAGACTTCAGAACTAGATGAGTCCAAGTCTTAGGTGACACCCCTGCACCAGGGATAGCATGGACACGGAGCCTTTAGTGCCCACCCACGGAGTTTTTCCTATAGTGCTAAACAACTTGCTCTACACATCATCTCTGTTGTGCAGTGTTTTCTGCTTTAGATGAAAAAAATACCCATTGGGCTAAAGAGTTCTCAAGAATGAGCCCAGATAGATGTGCTGAGTGGAGGGACACTCAGCCTTTTGCTCCAGCAGCTCAGGAAGCTGCTGTAAATTTTCCCCAATTCCCTGCTGCTTGGGATATTAACCCTTCAGCAGGGTAGTTGCAGAAATGCTCTATAAGCATTGAGAAAATAATGAAGATTTTTTAATCAGTTTCAGGCCAGGAGATGTGTTTTATCTGGAAATTACTATGTATTGAGGTGTCCCAAACATCTCTTTCATTATTTTTGCTTCAAAGAAACGTTTAAAAGCTTGTAATCAAACAGAAGGGAAAAAAAAAAAAAAGAAAGAAAAGAAAAGGATGTTTTAAAATATCAACAATTTTTATAAAAATCAAGTTTCTGTACATTCTGTCAGGACCCAGTTTTGTGTAGATAGAACCACATAAGCACTATTAATAAGTGCTGGACGAGAGCCCACGGAAGCAATGGCTGCAAGTCAATAGTCACATTCCCTGCTGCCACTTCTGTTTCCTAATATAAAAATATAAAAAATAATATAAGCAACACATAATGGTTTATAAAAATACTGGTTTGTTGATAATTAGAAAGATTAATCATATAATTTCCATGACATATCAGTGGATTTACAAGCCAAAGACTTAAAAATTCCCTTTACTTCCTGCAGTTGCACTGTATGCTAGTATAAGTGGAAACTGTACTCACTAAGGTCTGGAAGCTATGCTTCCACAAAATCACTATCACAACATGCATTACTGCATACTCATTTTAAAATGCAAAAGGATTGGATTAAAATAGTGTGTTGAAGTATCATTATTACTTATTAAGTTTTAAACATTAACACAGACTTTTGTTTTAAACTTCAAACACATGAACCAATAACTGAAAATAAAATCCAATAGCTGTAGCACATGCTGAATGCACTTATCCATATTACGTAATAATACCGGTTTTAGAAGGTCTACCTAGTATGTGTTAGCTACACCAGCTCAGGTTAGCAGCACATAGGTGGGGAGCATGCTAAATGTATTTGCCACTAAGCTGACAGCTGCATAGTGCATCATGGTCAACAGACTGCGATCATTTCAGGACTGACCGTGGTCCTCCAGGAAGTCTAGGGACCAAGATTCACATGTTCCATTGGATTAGGCATATAACTGTTTCTGTAGGCATATGACAGTAACCCTAAACTTTTCTTATAGTCCAGAAATAGAAATAGACTTCTCCAGGGCAATCACTTCACCTCAAACAGGTGTCTTATGAAGGTCTGGTAAATTGACTCACCAAATAGTGATAGTCTCTCTCCATTGACCGCAGAGGGAGTCTCAGGGGACTAACAAGGGGACAGTAGCTCTAGTTCACTAGCTGTAGATATCTACAGCCATGACTATGGAGAAAAAAGGATCTGAACCATTGCTGACCAAAAAAAAAAAAAAAAAAAGACAACTAAATCAAAGGTCTTTGCTCCTGTTTCAGATACAGATGGGAGGATCTAGAGCGGTTTGCCCTTTCCCAGCTGCCCTCAACATCCGCCTCCAGAGCCACCATGCAGACAGCTGAGATGCTCCAGCTCTGAGCCATGCTTCCTTCACTAGTTCTTGTGAAAGGGCTACCTCTCATCCAGGGGCTTTGGAAAGGGAGCATGGTCCCAAAGTAGGGTCACAACAGGCATCGAGGCTGCCTCTGCACAGGTGGGCTGTGTATCTACTCTGATACAGAAGTGCTTATGCCAGCATGAGGACTTCACCTGATCATTGCCACCTAAATCCAGCCTCTGCTTAATGTAGACCAGTGTCAGCACGGATGTGTCAATACTCATACAGCTGAAATAGAGGAGCTCCGCAGCCTCACAAACCCTGAGGAAAGGAAACACAAGCACACAACTTAATTGGGAACAAGTTTTTACCTGAATCAACACAGGAGTTTTTCTTCCTGCAGTCCCATGGGAGCCATGAACATCTCTTTCTTTGCACAGTACCTTCCAGAGAGGAACCTGAAATTGAAGCGAGCTGGTACTGGTGTTCAACATATCCACATCTTCTAGAAATCTGCTTTTTTCTGCTGGTGCAGATTTCCAGAAGTGGGTGCATTCGAGTCCAGGTTTCCCAGTGCAATACAGATACATCCTGTGAATTAGCTATTGTATTAACAGGATTTTAATGCTTAACACTCACAACTCAGCCTTGCAGAGGAACGTTTGACTCACGCATACTCTGCTGGCATTCTGAAATACATCTGCTTCTGGGCCACAATATTTAAAGTTGTCGCGTCAATGATGAAAAGAGTTGAACTGAATGAAAGGAAGTTAAAACATATACACATATGCTAAAATAAAAAATAACTAAATCTGGTATTTTCCAGTTAAAAAATACACTGTTTCATTTAAATTTAAAATCTCTAGAGAGGCTGGTTGGGTTAATGTGGACAATTTTTTAAGCTTTTCCTCAGTGGAGTCAGTTTTAATTTGGGGATTAAATGAACAGCTAATGGAGACATTCAGGTTTTTTCCCCTTCATACAGTTGATGTTTACTTAAGGATTTTTTCTTAACAATCACCCCCTGCAAAAAAGCACTGCCTTCAATGAGTATTTAGAGCACATGTGACTTATTAAAACCTTAAAATAAGCCCTAGGTTATTCCATTTGCATTCATTAACACCCATGCTTTGATAAATGGCTTTGCTAAAAGAGCATGTTTTAATCTGCTGATACTACTTTCTTGCAAGACTAGAGGCTTTTACCAGGGTTTTTAGGATTTAAAACTGTGCAGTCCTTACCAGGTATTGATAACATACTTGGTACTAGGAACTCTTCTACAACCTGATGCATTGTGCTCAGTATTGCAGTGCCTGCATACGCGCCATATAACACAATTCTTTAATAGAAAGAAGCATGAAATTAAAATAACATAAAATAGTGAGGAAAAGAAGAAACTTCTTTGTGGACTTTGACACGTTGCAAAACGATATGGATCGAAACAGTTAACACACTTGTTAAACTTGCAATAAAACCTCATTTGAAAGTTTTCTAGACTATGTTTTATCTAGGATTAAGTGATCTGTAATGCCAGTTGGGTGAACAATTGAGCCGTTCTGGAATGACCTGAGAGATCTCTTGTTTTCTAGCATGATCCTTCTGATACCCACACCATACGTTTACCACTTTGGTAGTCTTCTCTATAACTCAGCCTGGTTCAGTTCTGCAGCTACAATTCAATCAAAAAGTCATGTCAGGGCTCAGAGTTCTATTAGCTGAAATTAGGAATGTTAGTTGTTACACTTGGAGACATATTTGTCTTCTGGACTTCAGCTTTCCACTGAAGACAAATGCTCAAGGTTTTTATGACAACTGAAGAAGAAATTTATTTATTTTTTTTTTTCCCCTAACAGAAACTTAATGCATCCTGGTATTTATCCACTTTCCAAGACTTTACAAATGGTCACATATTTCATAAGATTTATGGCTAAAATCACAAGAGCTGTCAGCACTGACATTAACCCGTCAACATTAAGGAGTGAACCATTGCAAAAACATGTATGAGATCCTTAGGACTGTAGAAGAACTGTACAGATTCTTTTTCTTACTCCTTTTGGGTTATGTCCAGTGAAGAATTTAAAGGAGGCAACTCCTAACTTTTAGGCTGACTTTCAAAGAGAAATGCAGAGCCAGATACCTGAGCTCCTTCCAAAACTTGAGGTAGACCACTCAACAGAAAGAACTAAGACTCCTGAAGAATAATGGGAACGCTGGTTTCCTCATTCCACTGCATTCTGACTCTCAGCAGCTAAATCCTCCTGAGGCTGCTGAGCCTTACTCCTTCCTGGGTTTTACCAGGAGGCCTCACATTGTCCCATGGCTACAATGCTTTGCTGCAAGAAAGGGAGCATGAGCCTGAAGTCACCCAGGTTGAGAAGGGCAACCTACCCATGTCTCTTGAGTGGGTGCTAAATCCACAATAATAGGTATGCAAGGTTCATTAGAAACATCTTACCCATAATTACTACTTGTAACTGACACACTTTTGGCAGTGTGCAAGGCAGGCTCAATTCAAAGGATTTTGCGTGCTTCTCTGCCTTGGTTTTGGTAACCTCTGAGGTTGGGGGAGGCAGGCAGCGTTGCAGGCTGAGTGGAAGACCTCTAAAGCGTGTAGAAACCTTCAGAATTAAGCAGCCACTGTGCAGGGCTGCTTGGATAACAGGCACCAAGAGCTCAGTCCAGTTCTCTAAGCATAAGAGGTATCTAGTAATGACTGTCACCTCCTAAGGAGGTGCTGCTGGCAGGCCACATGGGAGACCTCGGCTTTTCTGGAGTGGCAGCAGCAAGCCAGCAGATACCCTGTAGCTTCATAAATGGAACTAGATACCTAAGTTTTTGCAACTGAAGTAAGTCTATGTAGCGACCAAATCCCTTGTTAGGAATGGAAATCTGGTACCTTGCTTCTGGACTTTGGTACACTGAGAAGATACTGTCAGTAGCAGTAAATACTAACCAAGGATACGTGAAAACCAGTTGAAAACATGACTTCTATATATTTTATCACGCTAATAAAACGCTAATAACACTGTATGGAAAACAGTCCATGCCAAAGCACAGACCTAGTTTGGCAGCCTCCCACTGTGAAGTCTGTAAGAAGTGGGAATACAAGAAAGTGAGAGGCAGCTGCCTCCAATTTCCGCTCTCTTTTGAGGTCAATCAGACCATACAATAGTTTACAGCAATATGGACAGAGAAATCTATCCATGGTCTTTTTAAGAAAAATAAGTTGAACTAGAGTGAAAGCAACCTGATGAGATTTATGAGCAAAAAAAGAGCATCTAAACAACATCAGGACTGAGTGCTTACCCCAGTAAGTGTGTGTTGTGAACACACGATGGAGAAGGCCTTTGCCAATTTCTGTTTAGCTTGGCAAGTGCAGTCACAGTGAACATACTCCCAAACCAGATGATACACATGGTTCCAGAGCTAGTACAAAATGGGCAGCCGAGGGCTAGAGTATAATACTCTAGTAATACCAGTTTAAATATTGTGTGACAGGGACAGCTTTGCATACTGTTGTTTTCAACGTATCCAGCCAAAACCAGTATCATAAGGATCCCACTTTTTTTTCACAGATAAATAGCGGCTGTGGTGAAGTCAAACATGAAATTATATCTGAAAAAAAAAAATTCAATTTTTTTTCAAACACAAAGGTTGATCTTGGACATATTTGTTAGGCAAGACTCACAGATAAGTCAAATTCAGTTATAAAGCAGAAAGAAGACAGTATTTTTTAACAAATCCATTATGTGAGCAGGAGGAAGGAGACAATATCAACATGCAAGTTTGAAATCGATAGAAACTTGGCCATCCAGCCTAAGGCTTTTTTATGCTGTCTCCAAGGGGATCAGTTTACTAAAATAATCATTTAATCCCACGTGCTTCGGGAATACTGCACTTTTGAGATCATAACATTTAAATCTTGAGCATTGTAAAGCTAACAGTTTATGCGCACTCAGAAGTTCATAGCATAGCATTCACCCTTTATCTGGTCAATTATGCTTTTTGTCATGTGCAACAAATGATGCAATGAACCAATTCAGATATTTATGCCTGAAAATGGGTTTGCTTTACTTAACAAAATTTCTTGTTCAGGGTATTAACAGTGATGAGATCCAGCTCCTTAGTCCAGAGGAGGTTAAGAAGCCAGTATACATATGGCTCATAAGAACAGTAAGAAAACTTGAAAATAACTGTGCATTTCTGCCATGTGCTGCCCCAGTGCTGTAGATGTTTGCTTTTTACACATTAACCTGTCCATTCTGATACTACTCAGTTGAGTCCAAGATGGCCACCAGCCAGCTGATGTCTTTTTAGTGTCTTCTTACCTATCTTAAATTGCAGGTAACACTGACAATACGTTAGCTTACTACAGCAAAGGTCCTTGATGCAGTGGGTCAAACCGAAAAGTCAAATGCAGGGCTACAAAACATCAAAAAAGTTACCATATTTCAAAGTAAAGTAAATCCCTCCCCTACTGCCTGCACACCTTCAACATGAAGGACAACCCTCGGTCAGGATTGTCAGTCAGCATGCACAGACATTTTGTGACAGCTTGTTTTCCCTGTTTTCCTACCATAGCAGATGGGGAGCCCAGGCTGTCGCTCACAAGCCTGACCAGACTGAAGAGGAAGATGTACAATTTGTAAATGATATTTTCATCTGAGGCATTCGACATCTACCAGACAAGCATATATACTATTCTTTGTTTTTAGGAAACAGAAGCAGAAGGTTTGTTACCTGAAAGAAAGGTACACAAAGTCCCATTGAAAAGTGTGGCAGGAGTGGGCTAGGATACAGGACAGTCTTTGTCTCCCAGACTGGGACCAGGCTCAGGGATCTACAACATGCTGCCTTTCTCATGCTACTTTACCCTTTCGTCTGGCCGATCGCATGCCAATGTTGACATGAGAGGAATTGCATAAGATCCCACCAAGCTCATGTTATGACATTACAGAGGTTGCCGTCTAACCCATTTCTCCAAATTACAGTCAATCAAGTATAAAGTTTCTCCTGAAACACTTTTCCAACTGTGTATGTCTGGGTGTAATACAACAGCTGCTTAAATGGCTTCTCAGCATCTGGTAATGGGACAGTTGTGAATAGTTCATACAGCCTCAGCAACCCAAGGAACTAGGAGAGCCTTGCCCTTGAGCTTCTTCAAGAAACAAGAAAGTCTGGGAGAAGATTGACATTGATTTTTAAGAAATATTGGTATACTGTGGAAAGAAGAAAGAACTGCAAAAAAGCTAATTAGATATAAAGAAGGTTAAAAAAGATGACCTAAAGGGATAGACTGGTATTGATCGTACACAAAATGATGGAAGGCTGATAGGGGAGCCATTTGCCATGAGTAAGAGTATGGCAGCATAATTAATGCCATTCAGTAAGAATTATGGTGAACAGATTTTGTCATACGAGTACCATTACTGGAGCAGATTAGAAGTTTGGGTGATAAAGGTAATTATAGTGACATAACAGGCTTTGACAAGGGACTTTACATTATGCTGCAGGACTTTCTGTTTAAAAACAAGTTTTGTACACAAAAAAAAAAAATTAAAAAACCCAAACCACCACAAGTGTATGTCAGTGTAGACATGCACTAAGTTATAAGAAAAATAAGATGACAAAGATTTCATAATATTATCTAGTTCATCGTCCAGGTGTGGATGCTTGAATATAAAATGAATTTCAAATGGAAATTAGATTTATACATTTCTAAAGAGAAGAATTTTAAATGGGGCTGTACAGAGTTTCTATTCTTGGCTGAAGAATATTTCAAGACTATGAAATTCCTTTATTATTTGAACCAAATACAAAAGAATCACTGCAGCCAAAGTACAAAACCTGGCAGCATGCTAAAATATAAGAATGAGTCAGCTCAACACAGAGACTGTTGTGCTAGTTTCACTTGAACATGAATATAGGTCAAACATCCAGATATGGAAAGGCAGCATACTGTAATTCAGTGACTTTAAGAGTTCCAGTTTAAGGGAAATAGCAAATGCAAAATAAGCTCATAAGATGACTGTGTGATGATGAGGGTAACATGATCTTCAGACATGTAAAAAAGAATTAATCTGTCAGAAGTAGGACAACTGTATCTGCCCAAATAGGAAGAGCTAATTGGGATTTTTTTGTCTGATATTTTCCATCAGAAAATTCAACATGCTCAGAGGGAGGTCAAATTTCAATAAAACTCTTTAGAAAAAAAGTGGGAAAAGGTTTTAACTTTCATGATGCTTCTCTCATTTTTAAATATATGTGTTTTAAACCTACAATGCCTTTTTATATATTAGGTGACACTATATCATCTTAAAAAATGAAAAAAAAAAAACCACCCATACTAAAACTCTAATGAAATGTTTCATGTTTGCTGTAGGATTACTTTTGTAATAATTGTTGTTAATATCTTCTATTTTTGTCTGATTTGGGGAAGGGAATCTCTGAAATCTCATAGCTTCTGTCAGCTGAGGTTGTAATTCAGATCTGGAAACCTGAGTCCAATGTCAGTAAGAATATATGTAGTCAAGAAATGTCATAAATGAGCTGCAAGAAGGATCTGAGGTTGGACTTCTCCAAAACACAGTTTGAAAACAGGGTTTGGGGATTTTCCTTAGCTAACTAGTCCAGCAGAAGCATAAAGAGACCTAACATGCGGACCACAAGCCAACAGAATTCCAGTTTAAATTAAGTGAACATTTATTACTCATTGGAACAACTAAATTGGGATTACCATAAATCCATCAGTTTTTTGAGCCTTCGGGGTGACATACTTTCCTAAACAGCAGGTTTGTAGCTCAGTTACAACATAGGACTCCATGCTGAATGTGGGGACCTCCTGCAGCTTGTACTGTACAGAAGGTTATCACAGCTCCTGGGTTTAAGCTTATGAAAATGAGAAAGGAAGAAAGCAGCAATCGGGCACTGCTCAGGTCAGGCAGCTGCCTTGCACAGCCAGTACACATTTGCAAGACTTGAGCTTTACTTGCCAAAAGGTCCAATACGACAGAAAAGGTCTGCAACGTGAAGCAGACCTTCAGCGTCTCTTGCTGAAGACAAGAGATGAACTGCACAAAAGGAGATACACTGAAAAAAGTGCAGGCATACATCTACCGGTATAGCCCTGTCAGAAAAGCCCTTTTAATTTTCCCAACCCTTCCATGCAAGAGTTAAAAATGATATAATTATAGAGGGAGCTGTCTGAACAGGACCCAGTGGGCAAAATTATTTTAGTCCACAACTCAGCAGTATCTCTGGGGCAGCAAAAGAAAAAGCTTAAACCTGAAGTACAAAGAACTAAAAGAAAAAGAGAATCAACACATTCTGTCCTCCAACACACTTGACATGAGATATCGCCAGAAAGACCCCTTCCTGTGCAGATCACTCTACACTCCCGTCAGCTTGCTCTGACTCAGCTTTTTCCCTGCCAGTCAGTCCTTCTGCAAGTGCAACTGCAACCTTAGCCCTTTTTAAACATCTCATATAAGTGATAATTTCTTCCACTTAAATCCACAACAATAATGCTTTGCCTTACAGCTTCAGATTAAGATACACATTTTTCCACATTGCTAATCTTTGTATAACTCATGTTTCAGGAAAAAAAAAGACCTATTAATATAGAAAATACTACAAATACAGAGGAAATTTTGAAGCTGTATTAAAGTATAAGAAATCTTTCTTAATTTAAGCAAAAAAACCTCTTCTTACACAGCATATCAATTATAAGAAAATATTTCCGTTAGTTTCAGATAAGCAATCATCTTCCTGATGTATGAGAAATTCATCAAATACAGCTAATTTGCATCTGTTCACCTTTCTCTACCCTTAGATTGCAAGTTTTTAGACCAGAGACATTTCCTAAATGTTTGGAAAGTGTTCAGCAAACTGTGGGCACTGGCATAAATAAATAATACCATAGTCACTGGGGACATTTAGGTAAAATTACACTCTGCTTTAACTATCAAGCTCCTTTTCCAAAATCCCAGATGAGCAATGATTTTCAGAATCTTGGTTTTAATTAAACTTGTTTCATTAAGAATTTTCTTCTAGCAAAATAGAACTGCAGCCTTACATGTCCCATTCATTTATTCCTTCCCTATACACCCAGTGATGCTCAAATCAATCCCTCTTAAATGCTGTGGGACAGATTCTGTTCTATTTGCTGCTTCTCAGTTCTTGTTACTTTCTTTTGAAAATACAGTGTCAGCCAGCACTCAAAAGGGAAGAACCTCACTCTTCTTTGGGGAGTTTACTGCACTTAAAGGATGCTTAAGGCAACAGATGATGCAGTGGAGTCAATGCGCAGAAAGAGAAGATGCAAAGGAGGAGCAAGAAGTCTGCCAGCCCTCATGGAGGATAACAACAACTTCTCAAGGAAAAGGAGACTAGATGGAGTTTGCTATAGCTCGGGAAGTCACTGAGCTGATTAAAGCAAGGACTAGAGCAGGTTTTGTTGTTTGACTGGTTGGGGTTTTTTCATTTCCTTTTTGTCTTTCTTGAAAGCTCTAAGTTCTCTCAATTTGGGAACTTAATTTTCTAGGGTTTATTCAAATAAAGTTGGCTTTGTTTGAGGTTTAAAAAAACCCCTCTAACTTCAGCCTTTTGAGAAATTTTAATATAAGAATATAATATACAAATATTATTTAATGTAAGAATTTAATACAAAAAAATTTGTCTGAAGCAAAGTCCCATCACACGCTGCAGAAAGATGACAGCCCCCAGTGCTGTCCCCACCACGGGAGCAAGGATGGAGGCTTTCACACTGGGAGGCTTCACTGCTGCCAGAAGTGGAGCAGTAAGTGTGAAGGAAGGAAAGAAGTGGAAAAATAGGATGTATTTTGACTGATAACAGGCCTCCTCACCTCCCCACACACCAAATGTCCTCCTGCAGGGAGGACAGGTGCAAAAGAGAACAAGCAAATTGAATGAAGAGGGAAAGCAAAGGCAAGTACCCAAGGAGAGCAGTGAAAAGTGAAATGAAGGATAAAGGAATCATGACATCATTGGCAGCAAAAGCAGAAAATTGGAGCAGCAGAACTACATAAGAAGGTCTTTTCTTCCTATCATCCAAGTAACTCAGTTACCTCAACTGAGTCAATTCGTGTGATACTGGGTGAATGAGTTCAAGAGTGAGGAAGCAGCTCACTCTTTTTATTGCTTTTATATGATGACGTGAGATCACCTGAGACAGGTGACAAAGGCTGGAGACAAATCTTCCGGAACAACTGGCAGTGGTACAAAATACACATAATGCACCAAAACCAGCAGACTTTCTTACAAAATTGTACTTTCCAAAAAAAGGAAGATGGCATAAACACCCAACTCCCCCTTAAGCGCAGCGCCTGGAAATTAGATATGCCTTTTAGAAAGTAGTTTCTAACGCCCTCTGATCTTCCAGTGAATAACAGTTAGAGTGGGGCAGTACCAAAAGGTAAACATAGATTTTGTTGGTACAGCTCCAATTTTTAACTTAAAAAAACAGGACAGTTTAAACAATAAAACAACAACAACAACAAAAAGAAACCCTTACAAATGCCCTTTTCTTTAATCACAGATCTCGTCTTCATTTACGTTTTCAGGGCCTGCTGCCAACTGAGATAAACTGTACTTCAAGAAAGACATGGAGGGGGCAGGGGGAGTGTGCCACGACAGTCTGCCTTTCTTTTTCTTCCAGTGTTTCAGTCAATCTGTCATTTGCAGACAGACCTGAACAATACGCAATAGCAAGTTTTTCTTCTCTCAGAGAGGAGAAATAGAGGCTGAGATCTATATTTGAAAGCAGTGATCCTGTGACTAATAGCTTTTCAACTTCTGCTTCCTTCTAGATGTCTCAATTATCTGTATTTCCTCAAATTAAGTACATAAATCAATTAACATAGATACATAAAACCAGGAGAAAGTACAAATTATAATCTTGTGGCCAGAAAATTCTCAAATTGGGAATTTAGGTTTGCATCTATCCCAGAGCATTGCTGTATATGAGTAAGCATCAGAACAGAAGGACGTGTCACATGGGGTTCTCCAGGGGTCTGTCCTGGCTGTAATAAATCTCACTATTTACTCCATGATTCAGAGAATGCATAATGAATTTACAGATGGCAAGAACCTAAACCAAAATGAATGTACTGCAAAGGACAAAATAATCTTGACAAAAATGGAAATAAGGTCTGAGGAAAAAAAACAGCATACACCCTAACAGGGACAAACTGAAGATATTGTAAAAGCAAATGAACTACACAACTACAGAACAGGAAACAGCTCATTAGGAATCAGTTCTGTAGAAGAGGACCTTGAACGATATCAAAGAGGAGCCGAACAGAAGTCAACATCAAGCTATGGCAGGTTTCTTTAGGTACCAACAGGATTCTGCGTGCATCCAAGAGACAAAATACAGTACGCAAAATGTGTGGAAAACCCCTTCTGCTCTGCACTACAGGGCATGGCTGTGAAACTGCCTTGTTCTCACAATACAGGAGTAAGTAAGCAAATAAGTAAAAACTCATGTGCGCCGACTGGAAGAAATGCAGAGGATTGCTGCAAGAACAGGACTAGGAAATACGACCCTGGAGGAAAGATGGTGCAGTAAGTTTTTGAATCCAAAGAACATAAGACTAAGACATGACATGCCCATAGCCCTCAAGCAGATAAAATGCTGCTGCAGAGAGGGACTGAACACTCAGTTCCCCGTGTCCATCCAGGAGAGCGGAAAATGTAACAGGCTTAAATTTTAACAGCAAGGTGTCCTGGTTTCATCTAGAGTAGAGTTAATTTTCTTCCTAGTAGCTGGTGCAGTGCTGTGTTTCAGCTTTAGTCTGAGAACAGTGCTGATAACACACTGATGTTTTAGTTGTTGCTCAAGTAGCACTTACCCTGATGAAGGACTTTTCAGTCTCTCAAGTTCTGCCAGTGAGGAGGGGCACAAGAAGCCAGGAGGAAGCAGAGACAGGACACCTGACCCAAACCAGCCAAAGGGGTATTCCATACCACAGCACGTCATGCCCAGTATAGAAACTGGGGGGAGCTACCCGGAAGGCTCAGATTGCTGCTCAGGATGGGCTGGGTATCCGTCGCCAGGTGGTGAGCAGTTTCATTGTTCATCGCTTGTTTTTCCTGGGTTTTATACCTCTCTTTTTTTTTCTTTTTTTTTTTTCTTTTTAATTACTATTATGATTACTATTATATTTTTCTTATTTTCACCTATCTTATCTCAACCCACAGATTTTACCTTTTTCCAATTCTCCTCCCCATCCCACTGCGCAGTGGAGAGCAAACAGATGTGTGGTACACAGTTGCTGGCTGGGGTTAAACCATGACACAAGGTTTCCATGATAAGGGAATTTTCTCTGTTGGCAAGAATAATGAAATGTGGGAATGGACTGCCTGAAGAAGTCAGACAAACTCTCCTTGGGAAAGACAACTAACCCTGCCTTTAAGTAAAGATAAACTCTAAATATCCCTTGCAGCCCTATAAAGTATTAGTAAACAGACAAACAAACCTAACAACCTGCACCCTTTAAAAGCAATCTCTTCATCATGACTAGCCAGCCTCTTTCACTGATTAGATAACTGTGCCTTAGTGTATTTCTCTTTCTTGGCCCTCCCCAGAACAGCACATCGGCTTAACCTGGCCCGGAGTGCCTGCTGTACTCTCTGATTTCCTGCACATACACCTGGGCTATTTCTGCTTTCTCTAAGCGACACTTTACAGAGGATACAAAAGCCTTTATGGATGATTAATAGCTAGCTTTCAAGGCTTAATGATTTGGCTTAGAAACTACATCTTATAGATCAGTCAGCTAATCTAGATCTTGGCCAGCTTTTCTTTGGCTCTTTCCAACAGACAGCGTGAATATTCATCCCAACATCTCTCATGCTTTCAATCATTTTTCTCCATTATTAACCACCTATTCAGACAATTATTCCCATGTTGTACCACTTTGCTAAACAGACCATCACTATTGCATTCCCAAAGGATATGCAGAGAAGCCTTAAAACTTGCTCAAAACAAAATGTCACTAAAGGCAGAAATCATTCAGGAATCGTTACAGTTTTCTAGTTCTGTGTATTCTGGTTTCCATTTTTTGGCTCTGCAATGATGAGACTGCAACATATCTAAGGGAGAACACACCATTTTACTATACGTTGGGTAATGTATACAATTTCAAACAGCAGTTCTTTCCTTCTGTTACTGGAAGAAAGATGAATAATAATGTTAAAATTAGTTACAGCCAGTATGTGGTAGATGGACCGTTGCCATATGGTGGTTATGTAAATTGAATGACAAAATAAGGGTCTAGCATTTATAAGCAACTTTTGCACACTACGGGAACCCAGTCTGCTGTGCAATGCCTACTAGCTTCCATGCCATCTCTCTGTAAAAGATGACATCAAAAAATTGTTTTCCAAGATCCTGAACAATTATTTCAAGGAAAACACAACCCCCTTATTTGCCTAAATATGAAGAATATTAAATTCACTCAGCACTCTTGCTCATTATACAAAGTAGTCATGTACTCCAATTAACTTTAACGTATATTTTCACTTGGTAAAATGATCTCCCATCAATGCGTGGCTGTGTTGCCTGTCTGGAAAGGTGCCTAACCATACTTTGAGGATGACTAGATGCCCAAGCTTAGGGTAAAACCAGTTTCTATCTGGAAGCCATCAAAGCCACCTACTTTTTCCCTTGATTAGATAGGGAATTTAGGACCAGCTTTAGGAGTCCCAATACTCTGTGTATCTGTCATCAAAACACAAAATGGGGGCTTCAGACTGGTGAGCAAGATGCTTCCCCATGGCCATTACTCAGTAAACTCTAGATATATTCTAGAGACAGCATTTCAGACTCCATGTGTAGCTATCATGTAGCAAAGTGTAAACGCACTTACTACATATAAAATATTTCCATTTCTTATTATTTCCGCAGGCAGGGACAATAGGTACCAAGATAAACAGATAATTGCATCAGAAACCAGTTCCTTCTAAAGCTGAGTCACTATATTAAGAGAAGCTTTCACTTCCCAGGTCATCGTGAAAGCATAGCACCTGCTATGGAAAATAGAAGTTGAAATTAATTACAGTACATAACAGCTTCATGAATCCTCGACATACAGCGCAGATTAGATTCCAGACTCCTACTGTCCCACCACACAAATACACGAATATTTTTCTCCAACCATATGCACAGAGGCTAATTAACACAAAATCCTTTCTCCTTACTGAAAAAAAAAAAAGTCTTCAGGCTTTATTAGAAGAACAGGAAAGCAATTAACTAAAGATTAACGGGGCTCCATCTGCATGAAGCATGATAGAAATTGCCAAAAGGAGCAGGAGACAGGTAACAGGGGATAAAACAAAAGATGGGGTGGGGGAGAGAGAGAGAGAATGAGCAATAGAAGGTTAATATTAAAATCATAACTGGAGATCTTTCTCTGCAACCTGTTGGAAGTCAGCCAGAAGGGACAGGTATAATGTAGGCACAAGCTTAGGCAAAAGTCTGTTTTTTCTGCTACTCAGGTCAGATTACCTGACCATAACAGTCCTTTCCTTCATCATAACTATAAATTACACCTGCATGAAGAGAGAAGTGAATACTAAGCATAAAATCAAGCAAAGCTGTAAATCTAAATCAAAGTAAAAAATTCTTTATCATGATAGCAGAGGCAGTATGTAAGAGGCATTAACAGTTTATTATTGACAAGTATATACCCCTACATCAGTCTTTGCAGGAAGTGATATGTCTCACAGGGAGTAGCTGCTTGTCATATTTCTGAAGAAAGATTACATGACTACTCCGCCAAAATAATCATCTTCTTTGACTATAATAGGGTAGCACTGGGTTTATAACATACGATCTGCTCTACAGATTTCTAGTACTGGAACATTTTTTAAGAGCCATAAAAGTTTCACAGTCCTGTCTGAGTGGATCTAATGTAGGTATTTTCCAGTAGAACTCAATGGATGTGGAAGTCCCTATGTAGCTGTTGTCTGTATTAATGCAACCTGGCAAAACCCTATGGCAAATTGCAACACATATTAACTGGCTTACTTCTGTCAACATTAAAGTTGGCATATACCTGACCCTTTGTAGTAAATACTACAGGCTTGAGAAGGGGAAAAAGTGGTCCCAAGGCCTTTTGATGCATACTGCTGGAGTGGTCATAGGTTCTTTCAAGAGCACTCACATTAGAGTAGATATTAGATCTACTTAAAAGTCTGTTTTGATCACACTGATGAGCATGTCAAATGGCTCCTGCAACATCACGGGTGGATTTGTCTGGAGCTCCATGCAAAACCCCATCTCAAACCAGCTGCTGCCATACACTGCACCATCACTGATGCTCTCAGTGAGTGGAGGGAAAACCAGCATCACAGGGCCTCTCAGGGCTCATCAAAAGCCGAGTGTTCCTGAAGGATACTGACTAGCGCTGTGGATCAGCTGGCAATGAAACTGTGACAGTGAATTTGGATGGTGAAGCATCCTGTTAATTCATTTCCCCTGCAGGTAAAAATAGTCTGCATACTGGCTGAACAGCTTCTCCCTAATGACTCTGACTGCCCACTGATATCACCAGAAACACAACAATAGCCCTAAAAGAAGAGTTCATTTACTTGAAAAGATAAATTCTCTTTCCTCTTGAGACAAAATTGAACAATTTAATAGGGCACCTCCTTAGTTAAAAATTGCAGGGCACCATTTATCTATAAGAAACTACTGAACTTCTGCTGTTTTCTGCTAGAAAAGAAATAGCTACGCGCCCCAAGTGAACAGCAAGGACTGAAAATTCATGCTGGTACTGGCAGCATTTCACTCACCTTAAAGCAACACATAGACTACAGTAGGAAAATAATTATCTATTCTAATATTCATGCAACTCATAAACACCTTCTTATGCTGTCTGATGCCTGTTAAAACCATCTGGTTGCTAGGTATATGCTGTAACTGCACAGCACAGGGACAATGGTAGGATGCATAAGAGGATGGAACAATCCTCCACTTAAAACTCTTCAGAGACTGAAGAATACTCTTCACTCTATGGAGCTGAAGCTTAAGCTACCTGAATATCTCCAATATCTGAAGCAAGAAGAGATCTGACCTGATTGAAACGGCTGGCTGCAAGCAGAGATAAATAGGTCAAAAGAGGAACAGCATCCTTGGGAATCACAAACCACACATCCTTACAAAGGGCCATGGTGTCAAGGAAGCTGTCAGAAATGTTGCATTAGTAGCTGGCACTGCAGGCAGTGAAGGGTAAGGCAGGAACACCCCAGCGGCTGCTCTGCAGGTCGGGATGAGCTGGGATGATCAGGATACTGGTGGGCCAGGCAGTCTCCTCACTGGCTCTATGCACTCTCACAGTACCCACACAACGCTAAGTTTTGGTGTGCAATTTAAGCATTGAGTACCTTGATTCAAGATTCATGGATGTTCAGAATTGCAGATATAGCTGCTGCAGAGCACTCATTTGCAGTAAACCCATCCTTTCACACAAGCATTAAATTTAAGCTGTGCACTGTGTGGATCCAATAGATCTGACACAAAATGCTACAGGGTGCTTGCACATGCGGATGGGCCCACAGACAATGGATTGGCGCCCATGCATTAAATCCCACACGTCCTGGAGAGGCCTGATTTGACTGTGTACAAACAGAGTAACTGAGCTCACTGTGTATGATTCAAACAGTAAACTTAAACATTTCCTTCCAGGCAGAATTACAAGCTCTGAAAATGAGGGGCATGATGTGGCACTACTGGTTTTAGCCAGCATCCAAAACACAGAACAGTCTCTATACTGTACACTTGACCTGTATTGCCTCACTATAGCTACTGACATAGCACTGTATCCCCTGAAGTTACTGCTCAGAATGTGAGAGATACTGAGATATTTTCCATTTTGGGTAAAAAAAAAACCAAACTAAAAAAGCAAATTAAGAAAATGCATTTATTTGGAAAACACAGTAATTGTTTTATTGTATTTTTTTCTTGGTTTTTTGCAGAGGCTTTGCTAACCAGGAGTTAGGTAGTCATCTTTAGCAAAAGCATGAATGAGATGTGCATTTCTCCCTTCCAAATTATAATAGGATTCAAGGTCTGAAAACAACATGTTTATAGATGCTCAATAACGTAACAATGTTATGCAGAAATTTTTGTTTATAATATCTCTTCCACCATCCCCAAGATAAAGTTTCTGCATTTCAAAAGGTGGAGGCAATGTTTCAGGCAGTATGTTTCTTTTTAAATGTAGAAGTAACTTAAATGAAGCTTAGGGCAGGTAACAGACATTAATAAAGTACCATTCCTCTGTTCATATTCAGTAAGGGATTAAAAACAGCTATTGAGCTGCACAGGTTCTTGATGTGCTAATTTTGAGACAGCACAGAATCATAGAATCGTAGAACAGTTAAGGTTGGAAAGGACCTTAAGATCATCTAGTTCCAACCCCCCTGCCATGGGCAGGGACACCTCACACTAAACCATCCCACACAAGGCTTCATCCAACCTGGCCTTGAACACTGCCAGGGATGGAGCATTCACAACTTCCTTGGGCAACCCATTCCAGTGCCTCACCACCCTTACAGTAAAGAATTTCCTCCTTATATCCAATCTAAACTTCCCCTGTTTAAGTTTGAACCCGTTACCCCTTGTCCTGTCACTACAGTCCCTGACGAAGAGTCCCTACCCAGCATCCCTATAGGCCCCTTCAGGTACTGGAAGGCTGCTATGAGGTCTCCATGCAGCCTTCTCTTCTCCAGGCTGAACAGCCCCAACTTCCTCAGCCTGTCTTCATACGGGAGGTGCTCCAGTCCCCTGATCATCCTCGTGGCCCTCCTCTGCACTTGTTCCAGCAGTTCCATGTCCTTTTTATGTTGAGGACACCAGGACTGCACACAAGAGACCATCTAAGCAGATGCCTCCTAGCACTGTTAAGATGTGTAACTATCCCACAGCCCTGGGAACAAAAAGAAATGCAATCAAGCAAATTTTAAGTCCTCATCCTTACAGACATCATTCTGGAACTTCAAGTGCCACAACCTAGGAACTCTTTATGGAAATCCCACTAATGACTCATTCCTGTGTCACAGCCTTGGCCAACGCTGACGTTTCAACAGTCATTTGTCTTCACTTTCAGAATATCCTCCTCTTTTCCCAAGGATGTACTTACAGGAGCCGGCTGTACTAAAAATACTGGTGGATTTGCCGTATCCCAAGCACTTGCCGAGCTCTCTCTCACAATAGCAAACTGCGTGCTGCCATCTCGCGGCTGCTCAGGAAGTCTCACCGCGGCCACAACACCAGGTCACTAGGGTGACAGGTTACAGTAAAGGGGAACATTAGGTAAGTTACGGCACAAACTGAAATAACTGGTTGTCATTCGCTCCTCTGAAAGTCAACAGAAGGTCAGGCGATGCTGCCCGACTGCCCACCTTGTCCTTTCCATCTTAGAAAAGGACCAAGGAGTGCAGGTGGGCTCCAGCCATCACTGGTTTCCTTCACACCAGCTCCCCACCCACATTCAGGCTGTCTCCTCAAAAGCCACCGCAGACCTAAAAAGCCTCATACTGAGCTGCCTCTGAGCTGCCCGGTTTTCTTCATGCCCACCCCTTACATCAAGACTTCCTGGTGCTCTGCTTGCAACCACCGCTTTAAAAGCCAAACTCATAGAACCCATAGAATGGTTTGGGTTGGAAGGGACCTTAAAGATCACCTAGTTTCAACTCCCCTGCCATGGGCAGGGACACCTTCCACTAGACCAGGTTGCTCAAGGCCCTATCCAACCTGGCCTTGAACACTTCCAGGGTTGGGGCATCCACAACTTTTCTGGCTCAAGGTGTTCCCACTCCTCTTCCGATATCTCCCTGGTCCAGGGAAGAGAATGTGGCGATATGGCAGCAGATAGACACAACCTAATAGTAACCATAGCCCTACTGCCCTTCCTGTTCACACAAAAAAACACTTGCCCAAAGCCTTTCACTCTTTATACCACAGTAAAGTGCAGACAAAATGAGTTTTTAAGATTGTGAATGCCACAGGGCAGGAATTACCATGTTCCTCTCACATGTGCTTAGTATAAAGTTCAAACGAATACAGCAGCCTCAAGTGCTTTCACGAGTGTTACCGCAGCTACCCAATTACTCTGATGAATTTTATTTACTTACTCATTTATTTTTGCTCCAAAGATAAAAAGGTGCAGTTCCTCCGGCAGCAAGCCTATTCACAGCAGGAGAAACCAGGATTTCTTGATGTTTTTTAGTTATGTGCTACCTTTCACCAGCTCAGAATGACAAGTTAATGACGAGGGAGAAAACAATTCAAGGGCACCAAACCTCATCTGAAAAAAAATAATAAACCCAAGAGAAAAATAAGCACTTCACTTCTGGTTCATGTACACAGATATAGTGAGAAAAATAGGGCTGGACAGTGCCTAAAGATCTCAAGCCGTTTACTAGGTGCCTAGTGCAGGGAGAGAAATACCTCTTTTGTGAACTGTTTCTTTAATCTGTTTTTAAAGACATACACGTAAAGGATCCACATTGTTCATGCCTGGATCTCTCCCTGCTCCACACTGCCTTTTTCAAAATCACCTTCTAGGAGACTCCATAACCAAATTTATAACTCCCAAATCAGAGGTGTTTGTATCACCTCACTCTGCAGGAAAATCACCCAACACTATCAAATGGTGAATGCTTTCAAAACGACTTTCAAAACAAACCAAAAGAACCCATCCCAGGACAAACCCTACTTCCAACAAATCGAGTTGCTTAAAGAAGCTAAAATAATAAGCAGATAAAAAATAATTCAGGATAACTCAACCACAGCCAAAGATTTCAATGATAAAAATTGGACTGGGAACTATGCAGCTGAGTAAGAAGATAAGTACCTCACTACTTGATGGAAACAGAAAAACGACAGCAAGCACTTTCCATGGGGAAGAGGTCTTTCATGGAAGAATGAGAATTGTCCTGTAGATGTGCTTCTGTAGTTACCATAGCTACATAGTTTTTTAAGAGATCCTTACTCACATCTTAAGCCTTGTCCCTCGCCCCCAAACCTGTTCAAAAGTTATCTCAAAGATTCTGCTACATTTAGATGACATTGCCCTGCCCATCATTGCAGGTATTAGAAACCAACCTACTTAGATACGAAAATTAGCTCCAAGACACAAAAATAAATCATTCTGTATGTGGAAGTATCTTACTCTATTAGTTTGGTTTTGAAGCCAAAAATTCTAATACTTTGCTTGCTCACCATGGGTCTGTCCATGGCTGTGCATGCATTCACAAAGAGTTTCAAAGGCATCCTCCACACTTCTCAGGACATGTTTTTCCAAGATGATATTTCTTTTTGAAAAGAAGTCTCACGCAAAACATAACTGAGTACCTGACTCTGCAATGCTGCAATGAGTTAGTTGCCTTATATTTACAGAGGCAACATGACTGTAAACTAAGCTTACTGAAAACAGCCTTCAAAGAGGATTATCTCCAGTATCACCTCAAAAAGCAGAAAAGCAAATTTGGAAGTTAGAATCATGAAACAATAATAAAACTGTAATTCAGGATAGCAACAGCCAGATGAAGTACAATTCATGAGATCTTTGCATGTTGTTACACTGCAAAAACCATGGCTTGCACAAATGGAACTGATGCCAGCCTGAGCTTCTAGACATTACTGACATTTAAGAAAGTAGTCCCTTCAATCTTTTAAGAATGAAAGGCCATCTTCATAATGCCTAATTTGTTAGCAGTTCCAAGCATGTTTCCAATGCACTTTCTATACCAACTGCAAGCAGTTTCAGTTACAGGACTCTGCAATATTAAACAATTGGCTTCAGTTTCTAAAACAGCACTGCAGCCAAAACTCTTCTAAAGATGCTTGTGCATCTACCTGAGGCATTCAGTGCTCTGATGTCATTAACACAGTATACTTAAAATGGCTCAATCACCTTAATAGAACCCAGAAAATTACTTAAGTCAAGGGCAAAGAGAGTTAACATTTTCATTAAGAAAGACACATTTTCTTAAGAAAACAAACAAATGCGCACCCAAACATACAAATCCCCACACCACCCCCCCCGCCCCAAACCATATACAACGTTCCCAAGATGCCTCCAATCACACTTTGGAAGAGTATGTTAAATTCTTGATGACTCAGGTCAGAAGTTCACCTTGGCACTACTCTTAGGTAAATGATGGGACCAAACAGAGTATGTGCTTACTGTCTTGCCTTGATAATAACACATAGCAAGGGGTGAGGCAGTTCCCTCAGAAGGGCCTTTACAGGAGTCATAGGTTTACCAGAGGTAATTCTACCTTTGGATCCCAAGAGGAGAGAGAAGGGCAGTCAGTCAGTGCAGATCACTGAAGATGCCCCTCACAAGCAGGTTTATGCCTTGCCATCAGCCTCAAAACTGGTCTTCATAAAAGCTCCATCCCCAAGCAGTGAGGATACAGGTAATCTATAGGCTACATAGGAAGAAAACACGAACAAAAAAAAAAAACCCAAAACATTGAGTTACCATGGGACAACTGCTGCCGCTGCCACTGCCCTCAGCAAGTAGAAGCAAGGAACAGGATACTTCCACTGCTCTTTCCCTAAGGATAACAGAGCATGATCAACTGGCAGATGCCTCCCAGCTGCTGGACAAACATGGCAAGGAGGGAACCTGTGACAACACTAGTAGACTTTCTAAAAGAAGCAAGAAATTGCAGCAAAATGAAAATCTACAGTCATGGTGGAAAGATCTTTGACAAACCTCAGGAAAGACAGCAGGTGGTTGATGCAAACTAGAAAGACACCGAGTTAGATCTTATAGAGCATGACACCCACATACAGAGGGCAGAAGCAGCTTAATTTTTCAATGTCTTTTAAATTTAAACTGGCAGATTCTGTTCTGATACAAAGTATTACTCCTCTAATATCTTGTGTTCTAATAGCATCCATATTTCACAGGCTGGAAGGCTGCTGTTGTAGCCATTTAGAAGAAAATGTGGGACAGTTTCATCTCAAGGTTCTGGTCAACTCAACCCCATCATTTAAAGATGGATGCATATACCTTAGCCTTACTATCTAAATTTCCCCCAAATAGCCCATCAACATTCTCTCAACTTTCTCATTTTACTACTGATGTGCTATACACACACAATTCCATACCAAAAAGATCATGTCACGCACCCTTACACACCAACACTTATACCATACTCATTCCCAAGTCCCACATGCAAAATCATTAAATAGCACAGAGGAGTCTGCCACATGCAAGTGTTCTTTGAGGAGCAAAGGACCAAATTTACCTACTGAGATTTAATAAACACAATCTGTTCAGTTCTGATCAAGGTTAAGACGTGTTTTGTTTTCCTCGTTTTCCTCATTTATACTAATGGTGACAAGTACCCTGAACCAGCATAGACACCCTGTGAACCCAGACACCACTTAATGGACTCCCCATTTGACACCATAGAGATAAATGTCTTGATGGATTTGGAAAGCTGTTTCCACTTTTATATCTGAGAAAAATTATCTATCTCCAGTTACCTGCCAATATCTTGAATTTTTTTTTTTTTTTGATGGAAAATGCAGGTTTACTCATTTAAAAGACGGAATGTGTCTGGTTTAGGCTTTATCATTCTTAGGTAGTTGTCTGTTCAGAGAGTGAGTGACAGTCTGGATTTGGATACACTGTTGTGAAGGAAATAGATTACTATATTTTGCACATCCACATCTATTTTAAGTCTAAGCTGCAAGCAACCTTCCTTGCCACAAGGCAGTGACTTTAAACCATTCTACTCATCCTTTTGTTTGCACAGGAAACCAGAAGCTGAGAACTGTAAAATCACACCATCCAGGAGAATAAAACATCTGAGCAAGGGTGGAGAAAAATGCAAGAGCATATGCACACAAGATATGCTGTAAATCCCAGACTGTGCTTTTTGATCTGCTATACCCCAGAGCCCACAGAACCCTTTTAGGTGACATCAAGCTTCAGAGACGTGGGCCCCTGCAAACCTCATGAAGTTCACCAAGGTCAAGTGTGATGTTCTGCATGTGGTTTAGGGCAATCCCAAGCACAAAGGCTGGACAGAGACTAGACTGAGAGCAGCCCCAAGAAGGGCTTGTTGGTTGACAATAAACTCAACATGACCTGGCAGTGTGCACTTGCAGCCCAGAAAGCCAACCATGTGCTGGGCTACATGAAAAGGGTAGTAGCCACCAGGTTGAAGGAAGTGATTCTCTCTCTGTACTCCACTATGCTGAGATCCCCCTGCAGTACTGCATTCAGTTCTGGAGCCCCAACACAAGAGGGACATGGACCTGTTAGAATGAGTCCAGAGGAGGCCATAAACATGATTAGAGGGCTGAAGCACCTGGCCTGTGAAGACAGGCTGAAAGATTTGGGGTTATTCAGCCTGTGGAGACCTTAGAGCAACTTTCCAGTACCTAAGGGGGCCTACAAGAAACCTGGAGAGGGACTTTTTACAAAGGTATGTAGCAACAGGACAAGGGGGAATGGCTTTAAACTGAAAGAGGGTAGATTTAGGCTAGACATAAGGAACAGATTGCCCAGAGATGGCTGCCCCATCCCTGTTAAGTGTTCAGTGCCAGGTTGGATGGGGCTTTGAGCAACCTGGTCAAGTGGCAGGTGTCCCTGCCCATGGCAAGGGGTCAGAGCTAGATCATCTTTAAGATCTTTCCAACCCAAATCATTCTGATTCTGTGTTCAGAGGCTGTGGAAAGATCATCAGACTGTTTTGCTGCCAACAGCTCAGCTGACTCCCAGGCTTTAAGCACGTAAGTAATGTGAAAGAGCAAATTCAGTTCAGCCAAAAGAGCTGAACTAGCTATTACTCCAGAAAGGCTTGTGCTGAGAGAACAGACCAGGTAAGTCCACGGTGCCTTAGACTGAAATGTCAGGAAAACAACCACGATCACAACAAATAGTGCTGTTACCAGATGATAATAAATTTAGTGCAGTGGATCACCAAGAACCTCAATCTTGCCTATAACTGAGGTAAAAACACTGTAAAACCTGAAGTGTAATTTAATAAGCAAGGTACAAGAGCACATCCTCCTCAGCCATCCAGACTTCACAACAACCATGCCAGCATTGCTCCTGGCAACACAGTGGAACAGTTCACAGTTCAATCTGTTCTGAAGAAAAATGTTATTTGGTCTATGAGCTATCAAAAGCTCAGGCTATCTTAATTTCCCACTAAATTTTCTGAAGTCAGTGATAAAATTTCCCCACTTGAGACATGGTTTAAAGTATACAGTATTTTTATTACTATTACCAATATCTTGCCAATCCCCAAAGGGATCAATGAATCCAAGCAACCTAACTTTTCAAATTAAGTTCCAGTCTGTGTCTATGAAATTAGTACTTTGTAACTGAGGAATAGCGGGGAGCAAGCTACTTCCAAAAGGGAACGACAGTGTATTTCACACCATTCACTTCCCCTCTCCTCCCCTTTTCAAGGTAGATGGAAAACCTTATGCCTAGCCAGTAGCCTCTCTTCAAAGTCTCCTTATTAGTACAAACACTAGGAATTTTCCACCAATGTTATTATTGAGGTCCCTTTCCTCTCTACTGATCACCCTCCAACCAACCTACTGGTCTACCCTCGTAGTTTATCAATCATTGTATATTTCACTGTTCAGCAAATTGGAATGATGTGAAGCATCCACCCACCTTTCAGCCATCAGACAAAGAGAGATCTAAAATGATCTTATTTTAGATCTCATCAAGTACTTCAAGCACTTGATCAGTCACACAAATCCTTCCCACAGTAGCCTAAAGTTCATCCCAACAGAAACCAATCAAACACCAAATGGTGATAATGACCGACTATCTAAGTTACAGCTTTCTTTATTCTCCTATAAAACTGAGAAGACCAAACAGTACAAGGACTTCAAGCCCTGGCATCTAACATTCCAGACAGAATAGACAAGCAGAACACAGAAATAGAAAATATTTTAACACACACACACAAACACACAAAAACAAATAAATAAACAAAACCAGAAAGACCAGACACCCTCAGCTGAGAGATGATTAACTAAAGAAAAGGTGGGTTTGAGACAGAAGCCAGCACTTCATTAGACTTCAGCAAGTCTGATACCTCCAGTGACTTTCACTTGTTGTTTATGCAATGTTTCACAGCAACCAAAGCTACCCCCTCAAAGCCTCAGCAGTAGAAAATATGTTATCACTTTTTAAAAACTAGACAGGCTTCCATGCAGAATGGTTAGATCATCCTCAAAGTTTCCATAAGGTATCTCACATTCATTCTGAATAAAAATCTCTTTAACAAGACTGAACTTTAACCATGAAGGCCCACTACAGAATTTAGGTATCTTTGGCTAGTCCAAGCAAAACAAACCAAAGCAACGTACCTCAATGATGCAAGACTGCATCTTAATTAGAAACTCACATCCAGACACACTAATGCGTAACCCCACACCTAAGTGCCTATGCGGATCTCGACTATATTCAAAGCTTTGTTCTAACTTTTCAGAATTTGTTGAAAAATACATCTTGTGCAAATTACAAGCAGTAATTAGCAATCCTTCTCCCTTCCATTTTTTGTTTCCTCCCATTCAACATGGTTGCATAGAAAGACTTAAAAAAAAAAACAAAACTAAACAAGCCCATCATAGTCAATCATTAATTTTTGCTACTGGAAAAAGAGAAAACAAAGCTATTCCACAAGTCAGAATGGAGACTTATGCTTCAAAAGAGCTACCCAGTAGATTGAACCTTACAGGAAGATATAGGGGTGAGGGAAAAAAAAAAGGGTGGCAATTGCAAGTTATTAAGCGACATCTTTAAGAAATTTGCTACCCAAAGCTTCAAGTAGAACAAAACAGTTTTGTAGCTTTGCTTTTCTGGATACAGAATTGGAAATACTTCAGCAAAAGCTTACCTTTAAGAGAAGAGTAACTTCACCTTCATGTATTTCAAGATACAGACTGCACACATACCCAAAACAGACAGCAGAAACCACACAGATTTACTGAGGAAATGAACAACTGTTCTATCACTACACCTGCATTTTAATTTCCTAATCTTAATCCACAGGCATTGAGGAACTTTAGTTAACATGCACTTACATAAACAGCTTGATGTCTTCCTTTACAAAATAAACAACAAACACAGCAGTTCTTTTCTTCTATTTCAACTATAAAAACAAGTAACATTAGTTGGCCACCAATGCAAATTCAGTGCAAAACTAGGTAACCCTATTTTCTTATTAAAAACCCAGCATATCCTATCTCCTTCAATATTCACTTTCATTTTAAAAGGGTAACAAAAAAAGCTTGGTTAAGGAAGAGCTTTGTTTACAAGGACCAAGCCAGCATCAACAATGTTTTCTAAAAATACAGCAGTGTCAACCATCAGTGTGGAGAAAGCGTTCACTCCACATCTGCCAAAGTTTTAATAACAAAACCCCACACATTTATTACAAGAGAATATTACAATCAATGAGTTTCAGTGATCAAAAAGTAAAACTTTACAAAAATGCAAACACTGTGATTTCCAGTTGTGGAGTGCTAGATAGTTCAGGTTTACAAACACATCTTTTTGTTTATGCACACTTCAAAGTGATTTCCAGTCTGCTTTATTTTCCATCAAATACAGTACATTTATCCAAACAAAAGAATGTACATTCAATATAAAACATCTTGAGCAACAGTTACAGTCCAGTTCCCATTCACAGTATTTTTAGTGCAATGCACTAACAGGGCCAAATATTTCTCTATCTATAAAAGTATTTTTACTCCTGATCTTGTGATCAACATTTTTAGATATATTTTATACAAAAAGTATATATGAACACAAGGCACCTCCCTAACTAAGGGAGTGAACCCACATAAAAAACATGGTATTTCTTCTGATGCACAATACCTTTCAAATTGTAGCAATTTGACACAAATCACTAAACATTTTCTAAAAAGTAAAAAATAAAAAAAAAAAAAAAACCCCAAACCACTGACACATGAAACCTGCCAAGAATTTCATAATGACAGGCATGTGGCTGCTTTACTACAACCTTGATTAAAAAGTTAAAAAAAGGTATCTAAAACATTTTCCAAATTATACAAAGTCAAGTGCTACCCATTAGTGGTCATTCCTGATCTCCAGACAAAAAAAATATTCTGAGTTTCTCCCATACTATCCTCCCTTTTTAGTAATATTTAATGAAATAAGCTAACATTATGAGTGGTTGTGCACAGATTGTCTATAATACATCAGCAAATATTCACTACCTTCATATTAACATTAGTGTGTTGATCTTCAAAAAATAAACTGCAACTATCATTAAAGTGCTTGTGTATCTTTTTTTTTAAAAAAAAGTAAAGAATAGAGGAATGTGGATATGCTTGTAAACTTCCCAGATGTCTACAATGTTTTCCTATGAACCACATATGGAAACAAAATGGAGATCTTTGCAGCAACTTCAGTACGGCAAAATTCACCATGTCCCTGAACAGGGAAATCAGTCAAACCAAACAAATGGATGTTATGGCAAATACTAAAAATTAGTACAATTCAGCCAAGATACACTACGCTGTTTGCCCTTGTACATTCATTTGTAATAAATTTAAAACAGTATATAACACAACATTTGCCAAAGTAGGATATCACAAAAAAGCTAGAGCTGTTCAATCAGCACTACTAGGGAGGACCAGTATGCACGATGGAGGTTATTTCCTAAATGAGGAACAAAATTCTTCTTCCAAAGCTGCTGTTTATTAACTTGCCTCTGTACTTTCTTCATTTCAGAAATTTTGCTCTATACTGTCAAACCTCAACTGCATTGAGATAACTGCTAATTTAGAAGCACATGTGCATTTCAACTACTTCAGCGTTTGGGAAGAGGTACTGTCCAAGGAACAGTCAGAATGCTTATTAATTCAGTAAGAAAACAACAGCTTATGAAGATATTTCCTCCTTATAGTAACATTATCAGGGTATTAGCAGTTTCAACAACAAACTTAAGGGTTTTTTTATTCAAATGGACTTCAAACTTTCTGAACATCACCTGAACCTACCCGAGGAGAAATGCAAATAAACTAATGCTTTGAGTTTACGGATAGAATTTTGTCTTAAATTACATGACATAAATAATTTATAAGGCTAAGCTTTTAATTCATGATCAAAATGCAGAAGCCACTCCTCCTCTCAAATACAGCGTAATTCAGGGTCCAGCTGAGTGTATTTCTGAAGTTCTGTCCCATTTAGCCAGGATTTGTTACAAAGTCACAAAAGTACCAGATTACAATTTAACATAGCTGGCTGGCAAGTCACTATAAAAGCTGAACTCAAACCAAATTACCTCCTGGGAAGTAGCTATTTCAGAGTTGAAATACAGGACAAGGCACATATACTCGGCTTTCTTTTCACCAAATATGCTAGAAAGGTAGTTCTGAATAAGGATGTTAAAAAAAATCTTATAGGTATCTCTACTGTCTCTCCTCACTATAATTTTTTGTACAATCCCCCAACTTTCAGGCATCAGTCAACCACCATGAAATACAAACTGACCACATACATAACTTATTTCCTTTTTTTAAAAGAGGTCCTTTTAGGAATACGCTGTCTTTAACATGAAGGCTATGGAAAACTGAGAAGTTACAAATACAACCCCTCCAAGTGCCAAAAAGTTCCCAGAGTACCACATAAGAAGTTCAGAAAGTTCTTGGCCAGACTTCTACACGTATTTAGGCTTAAAACAAAAATTCTTGATAAGACTTGAACACTTCAAAAAATAAAATGACCAGAAGTTTCTAAACCTGTGCTTACATAAATAAGGATTAAAAGAATCAAATTCTAAATTTGATGATTTAAAATGCGCTCATAGGCACCTAACTCACATTGACTTTGCATCAAAGCAATTAAGCATCTGAATTACATTCCAAAAACCTGTTCCCTGTCTTTTTGTTGACAGCGCATAGCCAATATACATTAAAATTGGAAAAAAACCCAAAAGAATAAAGCACAAATGACAATTCCAACAAGTACAGAGATTTTTTTCTGTTAACAGCTTTTACTGTTGTACCTCCTTTAGTACTTCAACTGGGTCACAGAGAAGTTAACTAACAGGTGAAGTTATTCAAACAAAAGTAATGTTAATTTAAAAAAAATTACTATTTTCAACATATATTAGCTTGATTACAACAGATGCCTTAAGACAATTTAGAGTTGACTCAGTACGATTTAATCTATCTTCTATTCCAACTTCCTACAATGACAAATTTAGAAATTAACTCTTTTCCAAAACACTAAAAACATGTAAGAAATAAATTTGACATCTACCTTAGTATTTAAGCCACTAAACCATAAAAATTTTCAGCAATAAATCAACAACAGTAAAAGAAAGGCAGTGGTTTTGTTTTGTTTTCTTTTAAAGAAAAATAATAAACAAAACACTTTTTTTCCTCACCAGACAACCGCTTTAGATCTTGTACTTCTGCCTTTGGTTTTATTTTCTTCAGGTGAGTGAGATACATTTGCTTTGTGAGTTTTCTTATGATGTTCTAGAAAAGCTTTTCTGGCAAATGCTTTCCCACATTTATTGCATCGGTGCAAAGAAAAGTTTTTTGTTACTTTTACTTCAATGCCAACATCAGCTCCTTCATACTTTTTACTGGAAGAGTTAGAGGTGACATCCTGTTTTGAACCAATCTGTTTTGTTTCATCCCTCTGAGGGCCTCTTTTTGTCACCTTATTTAGAACAAGATCGATTGGCTTTTTTATTGCTCTAATTTCTAAACTTGCAGTTATTTTCCCAAGGTAGCGTGGTGACTTTTTATGAACTACAGTTATGTGCCTTATCACATCACGCTTGCGACGTGTTTCGTAAGAGCAGAGTGGACACCTGTAGTATTTAACGTAAATGTTATTTCCATCTGTGTGTAATTCAATGTGTTTTGTCAAGTTCTGTTTAGAAGTAAATTGGCGTTTACAGAGCTTACAGTAAAGCTGCTTGAAGTCAAAGCCAGCTGAAAGTTTTGGCTTCCTGGTTTTTTGCTGGCCACCTGCAGCAGATGCATTGGTTGATTTAGAGGTTGATTTAGCAGTTGATTTACAGGTTGATTTAGTGGTTGACTTAGAAATTGATTTAGGGTTTTCAGCGTCCTGTTTAACTTTATTTTTCTGTGCTGACGGTGTGCTTTTTTTCTCATTTGAATTATTTGCTCCCTTTAATTCATTCTGTGGAGAAAGGGCAATGGAAGGGAGTGAAGGTTCTACAGAATCTGCTGGTTCAACTTTTACTTTTATTTCTGTGCCATTGGCAGTATTGTTGGGTCCTTTCTCTCTTTTAGAGTTCTTTCCAGAAAGAATTATCTTGTGAACAATTTGCATGTGCCTTTTCAGCATTATTTGTGAACTATATTTTCGCTTGCACAGAAGGCATTTGCATGCAGTTAAGTTGTATTCAGCCTTTGAAGACGACTTTTGTTTTCGGGTCTTAAAAGATTTTTTAGCAGAAACTGTATCCAAGAACAAAGGTTGCCCAGGCTTCGTAGCAATATCAGGAGTAATGGAATCCCTTCTTAATCCTCTATGAACTTCATCAAAATGCCTCCTTACGTTGGCTTTTGTAGCAAAAGATTTATAACACACAGGACAGCTTCTACCTAATGCTACAAGGACATTCTTGTTTCGTCCTTTCACGGAGGACTGATTTGGTTTCTTTTTTGTTTCTATGTACTTCTTTAGCTCTTCCATCTTTTTTTTGTGCACTTTTCGAATGTGCCGGCGTACACTCCGTCTGGAATGAAATTCTTTCCTACAAAGGCAACATATCAACTGGTGGCCAAAATCAGAATTATCCAGAGAGTCCACCTCAGGATTTAGTGCTGGAGGCTGTTCTTCAAGAGTAGGTATCCCCCTGTTTGTAACAGGATCAGCTGGAGCTAATTCTACAGTCTCCCCAGCTGGGGTTGGGGCTGGGGTTGGAGCTGAAACAGTCTTGGGTTGCTCAGTGCTGGGTTCCTGTATCTGTACTGGAGCTTGATCAGGGGTACTACTGCTTTCTACATTCTCATCTGGGCTATCAGTCCTTGATACATATTGAAATACAGCATTTTGATTAGTTTCTATAGGTTCCAATTTAATTATATATTCTTGCTTATCTACCCTTGGATAGATTGCTTCCAGGAGGTCATTTATGGCTTGACTCTGTTTGTCATTTATATCTGGGAGGTCTGTGAAAAGAGGCAAAAGTAGTTTTTAATGATCTGGTAATTTCGGGTTATTTCAAAGTATCTTCTAACCACTGTATCAATTCAGTCATCAAATCTGTACAAAAATCCTGTACTTGTACTACTTTTCTGACCATTTACACTTAAAGACTTTGAGTAATCATTGCTATGGCATCAGTACAAGTTACTTTTTTATTAAAAGGCAATATTGGAAGTACACTCTTCTAGCATGCTGATGTGAAAGCCACCTAAACTAAAAATTAGCTTGCCTGGAATTAAACAGATCTTTAAAAATCTGTATCAACTGCAAAAATGTCAATGACTCAAAAATGACTGAGCTTATTCTACACGTGTATAACTAAGTCTGAAGTATTATTAGAAACCGATTTTCCACTGCTGGAAATAGGCATCCTCAATAAAGGAACCTAATTCGGGAAATAAGGTCTTCTCTGTAAATTCTGAACAGTCCTTAAGAAAAAATGAAATGTCCGTGTAACCTAAGCACTGCACAAAGATAACAGCAGAGAAGAGGGAACTTAACTTCTGGGGCAGGGAAAGCTTTTAGTAATACCAAAGCAGTTAATAGTCTCAGTGATACAGTAAGATACTAAATGTTAAGGACAGAAAAAAAACTGTATTATTTTGGGGGGGGGGGGGGGGGGAATTTTACTAATTTCTCAAAACAATAAAAACTGAGCCAAAGAAGCTATTTTAAGAAAGAGTAACTTCATTGAGATTCACCAAAGGTTCATCCTGTATTCTGTCCTGATAAAGAGTTGGAACAGACTTAAAAATCAAGGATTCTCCTTGTTTGTCTGACGCCAGTAAACTTCTCAAGCTGAAGTTTGCTTTAGAAGTACTAATTTAATAAACCTCGTTTCAAAAAAAAAAAAATTAATGTTTTTGAAGCATTTATATTCTTGGCTTCCACAATATTAAGTAATGGGGTTTATTTTGTTTTACCAGAAATACTGGTAATTATACTGTCTGACAGCTTTGCTGGATACAAGCTTTTGTAGTTATGAAAACTAAGAAAAAATATTACTCCCATTTTTACCTTCATGTCATCCATTACTTTAGAGGCCTCAATAATATCCTGGCTTTAAATGCCAAATTAGTTAGTGATCTAGTTCCCAGCATGATACACTAAGCATCTGCACTGACATCACTAAGAAGTCAAGGTGCTACAGCAAAATCGTGAGGCACCAAGATGATACAGTTTAGAGTTTTCCATGATGATTTGAAGACATGATTCCTGGTAACAACTAATTAAAACCCCACACTTAGTCAGGGTTGTTCCTTCCACACTGCCAGCAACACATAAAAAGTGTCTGTAAAAGAAATATGCTGGTTTTGTTACTCAGAACCCATCTTCTAACACTGAATTTTTAACACCTTTTGCAGTCAGTTTCAGATGCACCTATTTATATAATTTTTAACAAGGGTAAAAAGTCCTTGCTTTAAGTCCTTTCAAACCACTTAATGACTACACTAACAGAACACATCTCAAAAAAATCATCAGGACTTTCACCATGAGGATGGTGAACTTTTATTTCCAGCTCTCGTTCCCTACCTTTTATTTATTGAAAAAAAAAAAACAAAAAAACCTTCCACTTTAGTCAATCATCATCATACTCAATTTTATGCAAAACAAGTATTTATAGCCAGAATTTTCACCAGGATTTTCACCATTCCCAGCTTTTGTCTCCTAACTTTTATTTACTGAAAAAAAAAAAACAAAAAAACAAAAAAAACCCCAAACACAAACAACCCTTCCACTTTATTCAATAATCATTATACACAATTTCACATAAAAAAAGTATTTATATAGTTTTACTCAGAACATGTAGTATTAATTCTCTTCATTTGCATCCCTCCTAGTAAGCAGTGAAATATGAAAGCTAGCCAGCAAATTAAATGAAGGCTAGTATGTCAGGAGCTGGATGGGAAGTCTTTACTGAGGGTACTCTTACTTTGCTTAGGGACTTCTGCATCTAAATCAGATGCACTTCTAACCTTGCTCTGAAAATACAACTCACCCCTTTTCACAGGGAAGCTCTGTGACTCTCTGCAACTGGCCAAGCACACTCATTTAAGTAAGGTGACAGTACTAGCCTTCTCACCTTCTCCTTCACAACATTAGCTGACACAATATGGGAAAAGAATTGCCTATGTACACCTCAGTTCGATCCTAATTCTGTAAATATTGAGGCAGGTATGCATTAATTAGAAAAGAAAAATCTTCACTGCATCTACGTTGAGCTAGTCAAGAGATTAAGATAATTAGAAAACTTTACAAAACATTTTTGATGTTAGCACATTTCCAAATTATTCAGCTTCACTCAGATCAACAAAAAATCATCACTGGAATGAGACTTTAATGAACTTTTTCATTAAAATATATTACTTTATCCTTTCCTTATTATCTTTCCTTTAATAATAAAATTCAATTCTACAACAAAGGTGATGGGCTCCGCCTGATCACAGAATATCTTATTGCAGACCAAGGTGAACTGAAGCGGTGGGAAATAGACAGTATTATTGAAGCACAGGTCCTCAAAGAAAATGGTGAACTTTTAGTCTGTGTTTCATAATGAGTAAGACTGAAGGACTGTGTCCATAACACTGAGCACTTCCCAAGTACAGGAGAACATGATGGATATTGATCCTAGCTACTTTACAGCATCCAGCTAAAGTCCATCAGAGCTATGCTGTTCTAAAACTGAAAAGCCTTCTTAGATCTATACCTTTCTACGAGATTAATTTCCCAGTCCTTTGGCATGCTTTTTGGTATCTTTCACAGTAAAGAGGGAAAAACAGGAAAGAAAAAGGGGAAGAAGGAATACAAAGTGTTAACAGGGGCACTCTCCGTTAAGAGGTTGGACATATAACTAGCTATCAAATTATGACATTAACAAGGGTCTCGGTTGTTAATGCATAGTAAATGCGTGATATGGCTTCTTTTACCACCATAAAAGTTATCTATATATGTTACTACTGAAATTTAATTCCACTTTTTTTTTTTTCGCCTTATGTTTCTGGCATGTTTGTATAAATGGTACAGAAAGATAACTTTCTCAACTTTAGAGAGCTTTATTAAACATTTCAATTAGTAAGACTTACTGTCATCCATCTGGAGACTTGGAGGACAATAAAACTTTTTATGAGTAATTAAATTTGGTAATCCTCTGAAGAGACTCCGGCACAATTTACACTCAAAAATAGTGTCCACATCTTTTAACAAGATATGTTTAAGTTGTTTAGTTCCTGTAATAAAAGAAACATTACACTTAAGGAAGGTTTTCTGTTCATCTTATAATTCACATCACTGCATGAAAATGATAACACTTTAAAATATGACAATTGCAACAGCATTTAATCTTCTGTTAATACTACTTTACTACACTCTGAAGCTTATGACACATATTCAAAGTTTCACTATGAAAACAAGACTAGTTTGGAAAAAGAAAGTCAAAGATTATGCAATTACAGTTTACAGGGAAAACGTGATAATTTATGATAAAAACTAACAACTAATGTTAGGAAGGAGTCCATGCTACAGTATCTGGATACTGCAACATAATTGCACAACAGGAAAGAACAAGCACCTAGAGTACTTAAAGAAGCCTGCTGCATTCCTTCTTCAAACTTATTCAAAAGTGCTGAGAAAACAAGATACATACAGGTACTTCGTATAAAAACAGTACCTTGTAAGGCAAAAAAATAGAGCCTACAATAAACAAAAAAGAATAACAAACAGGTCAAGAAATGTTACTATATCTAAGAATCTGACCCAAGATCAAGACAATGATTCTTAGGCAAGAAAGTAGAACTGTAGACATCTTTACAGCCTACTGAAAAGAAAATAAGTATAATTAAGTAGGCAACTTTTCTATTACAACATAGGCAGTGTGACAAAATATGCTATGCAGGTTTTCCAGACTATTATACACTGTATATTCAGAAATTCCCCATGGATACAGCTTGATTTAGTATTCCCCATGGATACAGCTTGATTTAGTATAGCTGATGTAGTTCCTCCCATGCTTAAGAACTAAAAAGATTCAGAGTTTACGTTACACTTCAAATTCACTCTTTCATTTCTCATCTCACAAAAATTAGGCCTACAATTAGCAACAGATTAATAAATTGTTAATACTTACCCACTCCCAATTATAAACTCTAGCTAACCAAATACAGCTTATTATCTTGCTTTTTTCTTCTTAAAATGGAATTAGCCAAAATTAATCAAAATTTTTTAAATAAGCAAAAAAAACTAGACCAAATTAATAGTATCAGACAACTATGAAACAATATCAAGACAATCTTCAATCTGAAACTGAAGTTCATTGTCTTCAGACACTTCTGTTAAAAGACTTCCTTTTAAAGATCAAATTCAGTCTGCAGAACTATTTCCTCAATGAACCCCTTTAAAATAGTAATAATTTCATAACAATTAATAGTTATTCAATACAAATGGGCCTTACCAAGGCAACTTTTTCCTTCTTGATGTAGTAGTAGTACATTGCTCGCAACTGAGTTTTAGCAAAGCATGACGTCTTCTGAGTCTTAAACGATTGCTTAAAAATGGGACCCAAACTCGACTAAGTGAGGCTACTGTCTGGTTTCTGTCCCCTCCTATGCCTTTCTTGGACCTCAGCCCCAACCTCTTCTTTTCTTCTCACTGCTCTTTCATGAAGTGTTACCACCTCATTTTCATCTGACCTGTATTTTTAGACTACTGGACAAAGACTTAGTGAAAACCCCAAATTTAAAACTTGATATCCCCCAAAACAAGTTGTTTACTCAGATCTCACCAACCACGTATGAATTTCTGCAAATACAGAAAACCACTGAAAAAAAGCCATCTGAACAAAACTGAAGATGCTCCATGTAGACTGAATTCCAGTAAGGTGCCAAACTATAATTCAAACAAAAGACCTCAAATTTGGTGATAGCACAAAATAATCCAAAATTTGGCCAAAATTTGCTATTGATGATGCCCTTGCCACAAACCCCTCTCCCAGACAAACAAAACAAAAAGATCGTCTAAACCATCACTGTTTCCCAATCAAGGGACACACAAGTTCCTTGTTCTCTGTCTTGTTACACTGATATTTCAGCCTTTTTCTGTTCAGGACTAAAATGTTTTTGTCTAATCCAAATTATTGGTTTTAAGAATTTGAGTGAAATGATTTCTGACATACCATAGGTCAGGCTAGATGACATGGTAGTCACTCCAGCTTCAAACCATCCTTATGCAACTATGAAGCTTTTCACTGCTGGGAGTTAAAAAATAATTGATCCTTTTGAATTAAACTGTAGACCTTTAGGGACTTCTAAAAATAGCAAATAAATTTAAATTATCCACTGGTTTTGCGGACACAGCAGGCAGAGCTAAAAAAAAACTAACCAAAACCATCTCCTTATTCTTGACCCAACTGCAGATTGTGGCAACAAGCAGTCAGCCTCCTAACAGTATATGCTGCCTCCAGCTTACTGAAGCCTTCTCTATTTTGTAGTTATCACAAGAATCAAAATAGTTTCCTTCCAATGAAATGTTTGTTCAAAACTAAGCAGTAAAATCCTGGTCTAAGTCCTTTTGCCTTCTGTTCAACTTCCCCGATGCAGGCGAGTGAGGATGTCAAGGTAAACTATCGATTTAACACCTGCCAGGGAGGACAACCTGGAAGTAGCCCAGAGACAGTACTTTCAGCTACTTTGTGCTATTACCAGTAGAGATTCCATTAATCTGCTTTGAGCAAAAGGAGCCTGGCACACATATCTGAGGTCTGAGGCAATCAAGCCAAACTAAAAAAGGTTATTAGTGACAACTCTCACATCCAGTGAAAGTTTTCATATATATAAAAATAACTCTATGTGGAAAAATCATAGAAACATAGGTTTCAATCATCTCTGGCATGCTCACCCAAACATTCACTTGTTATTCTTAGGTTCACTGCTATGTACTCTAACTCCCAAAACCAATAAGGAACACCTTGAAAGTAAAATGACAAAGCAGTTCTGAAAAGTTCAAGGTAAATACTAAATTTTCTCTTCACCTCAGGGGTTTAGGATGAACTCATTAATAACAGCAGGAGTGATGACACAAAGTAGAACAACAAACTGATTTTTAATGTTTTTGAGAGATACTTATACAGCAGGAGCTGTATCTTCACTACGTTATATGAAAACCCTTATAAACAGGAACAGCACCTAACACCAAAAACCTACAAACAGTTTGCAAAAAATGTAGAAAGTCAGATGTTGGTTAATATACTAAATATACATAACTCTTATAACCAGGTAATGAACTTTTCACAAAATAGACATAGCTTCATACCTGATCGAAAGCACTCAATAATTTGCTGAATACCAGATTTTGATGTCTGCAGAGGCTGCTGTAATAACGGAGGATCACCAGGTTCCAATAGGTGCACTGAAATAAATGAAAGAATAATAAGCCATTAGGGAACACTCAAGTGATTTTTACTAAAGTGTGGATTTTCTATGCATAAAATAAACTAGCTAAAAAAAAAGATCAGGACTACAGTAAAAGTTGCCTTACTCAAAAATTTTCATCTACTTTGAATTAAAAAAAAAAAAATACTGAATTTTCCAGCCATAATGCCTTCTGACAGTTTGCTGTCATTTTGATTTAAAGAAAATGTGTATTCAAAGCCGTATGTATGAAACACAAAAACCATATATAAAACCAAATTAGCTCACTAGAAACTTGTGTCGATTAAAGCAGTTCCCCAGAACAATTTACTTGACTCCCATCATTCAAATAGAAACAGATGTCCAAAAAGCATTACCAAATACTGTACTTTGCAGGTATGTGATTTCAGTGTTACCAGTACCACCTCAGCACAAAATCCAAATTTAAAGTAGCAGTGATCAGGAAGAAAAAAAAAAAATCACAAGTGTAACTATGCTGTATATACCAAAAAGAACTATTATAATATTTTTACCAATAAAACCACATTAAAGAAATGCTTCTGGTTTAAACAAACTGTTGAAGGTACACCTTATTTATGAAGTTTCATTCCGCATCACAAGCTTCGTAAAATCTACTAAAACCAAAACATTTACTGATCGGGATGACTGTTAAGTTATTTGAATAAGCAGTATTTATGAGCATCAGTAGCATTCCACTACCGTATATGCATACAGCAACTAAGTTTTTCTCAGAGGGAAACTCAAATTTAAGTAAGAGCCTTACTCAAGCATTAAACACGTGTTCGCAAAATTGTCAGTTAGGTCTTCTTTTTCATTTCTTACTGACAAAATAACTAACTTTGTACTTTGTAAATTGGCTCCTATCTTACCCATTTGGTTCTATTTTTAACCCCATTGTAAGGTTTCCATTTTTAAATGAAGCACCAAGCATCTCTAAGAAAGCTACTTTTGACAAAAAGCACTAGAGGCATCATATAAAACTACTTAGAGATATTAAGTGCAAATAGATTAAACACATTTTGACAGAAAAGTCATTCTAAAACATGTAAGGTTAAAAAGAAATTCAAGCTGAAAAGAACATCAGAAAGAAAAGCAGTCTAAGAAAAGAACGATAGAACGAACACTCCTCCAACTATGCTGGCCCCATTACATACTATTATATATAGGAACACATAACAACCATTACAAATCAGCTAATCGTTTGGGGATCTCTAACACAATGACGTATTGTATTCTACTGGCCCAGTCCCTGCTCTTCAAAATAGTATATTTTGGGTTGTATACTGCCTCTAATATGCATGTGCAGCACCCACTGACATCAAGAGGAGTGACATACATGAAGTAGACATAACACATTGCTGTTATTTGTAAAGCAAGAAAAGTATTTTAGCTTTTTTTAAGCACTAGAACAACTCACAGCCATCTCATCTTAAACACAAAGAACTGTTTCTACTTGCGAACAATACCTACTCTCAAATTACATTTAATTAAAGGAGCATTATCAAAGTTGCCATGCTCATGCTTTCAACTATTAATTCCCCAAACTGATGCCTTTCTTTTCAAAACACAAGTGAAAGCATCGAAATAACATGCCCTACAACAAGGCCACAAGGAAAGAACCACACTTCCTTTTAGGCTACCAAAAAGTAGCAGTAGGCAGAACAATTACCAGAAACAGAAAATAAAATCTAGCAAGTTAGCTAAACCTTCAAAGTATTCATTACACTTTCCACTGATGGCACCTTCCAGATCACACAGTAGTGGAATGCAAACAGACATTTCAGGACCTTTTTTTTTAATCCTCCGAGAACAATATCTTCAAGTTCACCCAGATACGTAAAGTAAAAACATTAACAACGAATGCAAGAGATTGCCAGAATTGTCATTTTTACGAGGAAAAAAAAAAAAAAATCAGACTATTACACTTTTTGGCAACAAAAGGCCCTGTTGTTTTACACAACTTCTTGCCTTCCTCTCTCACTACATACAATGCCCCTGTGGTGGTTTGGGGATTACTGCACATCCTGCAGGCACTCAGAAGCCATCTTCCTAAAATAAATTTAACATGACAGTTCAGGAATACTAAAAAAACATTACCAAACAAAATTCAGAAACTTTTTATAGCCAGAATAGTCACTGATGATGCACATTTACAACACAACAACAGTTTCCACAAGCTTTTAACGCAGCAGAGAAGCAAAACAGCCAAAGCGTCACACACGCCTATACCTGGTTCACAGCATCCATGGTGATGGTGGTCAGTCTGACAACACTTGTCCCTCAGAGGCATTTTCCGCGCGCACGAGCTGCTTTCCTCCTACATCCAGCAGCTCGTTTCTGCTAAGATAAGCACATTAAGGGTCACCCCCGAGGGGCAGGCGGCTCAGGAAGGTCAGCGTTAACCCCGCACACCCACTTCCTACAACGGCACAGCCGCAGCAGGCCAGGAGGCAGCGGCACCCTTCGCGCAGCAGAAAGTTTCCATTGTTTACAGCAGTCTCACAACGCCCTCTGCAACGGCCGCGACGGCGAGCCCGGCCGCGCCGCTCCGCTCCCCCCATCCCTCCCGCCCGGGCCCCGCCGCCACCTGTGCCCCGGCCCGGCAGGAGCGGCCCCCGTCACCGCCCGCCCGGCCGCCGTCCTCCCGCCCAGCCCGGCGCAGCCGCCCGGCCCCGCGCCCCTCAGCGAGCGAGTCCCGCCGCGCCTCTCCCCCGCCGCGCCGCGCTCCATCCCCACCCCCGGCCCTCCCCCCGCAGTCCCGCCGCCGGGACAGCGTCCCCCAGCTCCCGCGGCAGCGAGGGCAAAGCGGACCCCCGGCAGGCAGCGCCCGCTGCTCGCCCCCCGCGGCCCCGCCGGAGCTGGAGACGCGCCGCGCCGAGCGCGCCCGCCGCCCCGCCACGCGAGAGCCCGCGCGGGGAGGGGCGAGCGGCCGGCAGGTGACAGCGGGCGGCGGGAGCGGGCAGGCGCGGGGGCAGCCCGTACCGGGGAGCGGACGAGCAGCTTCCCCGCCCCGAGCCGGACTTCTCCCTCCGCCGTCCCGCCACAGCGGCGGCCGCTGACCCCGGAGCCGGATGGGCACAGGGGCAGGAAGTGACTGCGGGCCTGCCGGCGGGGGGACGCGCAGTGCGCAGGCGCCGCTCCCACCGCCCGCGCGCCCGCCCGGGCCTCGCAGGTGCCGCGGGGCCCCACGCGGTGGCCGTTGGGGCGGGGCGGCGCTGGAGGAGCCGGAGGGCGGGCGGCAGGAGCCCCCGCTGTCCTCGTCCCTGTGCGCAGGGAGGCTCCCCGCTCGTCGCCGCGCAGGACCGTGATGTGCCCGGCCCCTTTGGGACACCGGATTTCGGACGCCACCGTCACCTGAGGTGGCATTTCTGCCCCGTCTCAGACCGGTCTGCTTTATTACACTGAAAAATCCCCAACCGAACACTAGTTGATGTAGGAAATTCACCATGCAAAAGCGTAGATCAATGTTTGCAACACCTGGAGGAAAAACTCGGGAGGGAGAGCTTTGTGAAGTGTATTTCAAACACCGGCAAGAGGAATCGCTGCACTGCAGTGAATGGCCGGGCAGCTGGTGTCTCCACATACTTTTCACAAGGTGTCTGTTTAGTCCTACGCTCCCTCAGCAGCGTGGGTTGGTGAAAAGTTACTGCTTAGTTTTTGCCAAAGGAAAGGATGTGATTAAGTCTTCTGCTTACGAAAAGCCTATATTGTTTACAAAAACACTGTAAGGAAATGTAAGGAATAAGCACATGATTACAGAAAAAAATGCTGAGTGATGATACTAATATGGAAACGATGTGTCAAGCTTTGGCTTGTAATTCTTAATGGAGATGGGATTCATGGTTTCAAAGTCAACTCTGCTGTCTGTGTGAGAGTGAGACATCTCATGCTGTTGCTCACATCGGACATGGAGAGAGCCTACCATCTGTGACCATCAACTTAAAGCAATAAAGCCTTCTTTTAAAAGGTGGACATTGATTTCACCAGCACGTCATCTTTTTCCAAAGCAACAAGAGGCCAGATTCAGACTCCATAAAGTCCATTTGAGTTTTGGTTAATAAACTGGAGGCACCTTAAATGTCAGAGAACAGTTCAAACAGCCTAATGCCAAGTAATGTCTGAAGTACAGCAGAAGTCAGTCGAAACCTTCATGTTAGGCAACCAAGCTCAAGTCTTTGCGTATGTCCAGAGGTGCTCTCACCTTGATGAGCTTACCTACATCCTGAGCTCTGCTGTGTCACAGACACAGACTGGATGAGGCTTAAACTCTGCCTGGCCACTATGAACATTAGTAGCCTTATTACCGGTATAATTTTGAGTGAGCAAAAAATAAGAAAGAAAAGCAACATGCAAATCATAAACTCAGCAATGGGAGTTCAGACACTTTTGGTTGTATTTCAAGTGACTGAAACAGTTATAACAACTTTAGCTAAGTGTCTTAGTGCTACCAGCTATCACAAAAAAAGAAGCAAGCATAATTGTCCATTTCCTGGTAAACTCTCAGCAGAAAGACCTGAAGTAACAGAACTCTGCTGATCTTTATTGATTTTATACAATTCCAGCCATCATTCTTCGTAGTCTCGATAGGGAGATCTGTTTCATACATTTCCAAAAATAATCATCCAAAAGTCCACTCCTGCCTCAGAAAAGAGTTAGCAAGACGTGGTGTCTTCAGAGGTGGGCTGTCCAGCAGTAGTTCCTCCAAATCTTCCTTGAACTTTGCTAATAAAATCTTAACATTTCTCAATATCCACCCCTTTAATGGGGACAGTGCTTAAAGACAGAAAGAGAAAAAGAATCCAGTGCAGGTGAACCACTTTATGGAATCAAGTGTTGGAGAGCAAGAGTGCCTGCCCAAATTAGTGGCAATGGTATTCCTCACTTTGGCATCCCAGCGAGGCGTTTTTTAGCGTGCCATAGTCCTTTGCTGAGGTCCAGCTCACTGTAGAGTGTTTTACCCTAACAGTCATCTCAGATACTGAGTTATCTTGTTACCAGCTTATAAATGTCATCTTCTAAGTGCAAGGATCAAAGACAATGGAAAAAGTGAAAGCTTATTGTGCTGCTTCTGCCAGTTCAATAACTAATTCCTCTTCAGCTTCAGAAAAATCATGATTTCTTATATATTGCTTGCACAATTTTAGATACAGGTCAAACCCCATATAAAATTTCAGAGCAATTTAGGTTGGAGGCCATCTTGGCAGCTGCTGGCTCAGGGCAGGACTATATTCATAGTCCAATCAGGTTGCTCATAGCCTTGCCGTACCGAATCTTGAAAATATGGAAATTCCATAGCTCCTTTGGGCTTCTCCTTCTGTGTTTAGCCACTTTCAATGTGATTTTTTTTTTTTTTTCTCTGCTTATACAGAGTTTTTCTTTTTGCAGTTTATGGCCATTCTCTCATGTCCTTTTCCTGTTCATCTTTGAAAAAAATAGTTTCACTTTCTTAATAACTCCCTGTTCAGTGCAGAGTAGGGATTATATCCTCTCTCATTGTTCTCTTCTTAAAGAAACTGTTCCGTCTGCTTCAGTCTCTGCAACCAGTCTTTGTCACCTTCTTCTGAGTGCTCTTCAGCTTCTAAGTATCTCTTAAATACTTGGGAGCCCAAACAGGACTCGGTATTCCAGATGTGGCCTCACAAATGCCAAGTAAAGCAGAAGAGTATTTAGCCTTCATCTGCTGGCAGTAGACTTGTTAATGTAGCATGGTGTGTGGTTAGTCTTCTTTACCTTAAAGGTGCAGTGCTGATTCTTGTTCAGCTTTTTTTACTGAGACCCACAGGTCCCTTTTTGCAGCTACCTCATCAGTCAGTCCTCAGGCTGTACCATTGCATGGCTTTTTTTTTTTTTTGCCATGGGTGTAAGACTTTGTCCTGTCAGCCGCTTCTCCAGATTGTTCAAGGTCTTCAGCCGTGTCCTCCAGCACATCAGACACTTTCCCAGTTTCACATCATGCATGTGCTGAGGGTGAGTTCCAGCTCATCATCCAGATCACTAAGTACGTTAAACAGCATAAGCCCTAATATTATTGCTCCTTGAGGAACACCACCCACAACTAGCTGCCAGTGAGATGTCAGACTACTGACTCTACCCCTTTTGACCCTGGCAGCCAGACAGCTGTATGCCATACATACATACCTTGTATTCTTCCCACCCAGTTACACTTGGATTTAGCTAAAGGGTTTCCTTGAGAGCCCATGTGGATACTCCAGCTGAAACGATGGTAAATGATACCTTCTGCTTTTCCCTCACCCACAGAGCCATTCATTTCATCATAAAAAAGAATGATGTGGATTAAGGAAAATTTGCCCTTCTGCCTTCCCCCTCTTCAGATTTAGAAATTCCAAATAAATTAAGATTAAATACTCTAGTTTGGTGTGAAGGGGAGTTTCTTATTTTTGGAGGATGGCCAAATAGCAGCCGAAATCTTACTCCCTCTTAAATGCATTGTCATAACTTTTGTGTCCCACTCTTAACAATGGGCAGTGCTGCATGAGCATATAAATCTCAGTAACTTACTGACCTTGTAACTTGTTTGTTAGTAGAGACCCTAATCTGTTTATTGTTGTGTTTAACTCATTTAGTTCATAATGTAACCAATTAGTGATGTGGGTGAACAGATACATCCAAACTTTGACCTGTCAGGTAGCCAGTCTCACAAAGTGTCTCTGTTACTGATAAAAGTTGCCAGCACAGATCAGGTAGTTCCACCTGACCTAGCAGAAGATGCCTTCAGGAGGGTGCTTTGCAGAGCAGAGTCCTTTCAGCCAGTGACTGGCTGTTGTGTGTGAGAAATTTGGATCAGAGGGTGTCAGAGATGCCAGTAAAGCTGACTTCACACTGCTGCAGTTGCTCATCAAGCACCATAAACTGGAACCAAGATCCAATTTGTTTCACTGTGTAAATGAAGAACAAGCAGAGGATATTGCCTGACTTTGAAAAATGGAATATCCCATCATGATAATTGGAATCTAATATTTACCTAAATATTTATTCAATAAAACTTATTGAATAAAAATGGTGGGGCAAAACCTGGGAAAAATTTCTTTTTGCCTTCTATAGATAAGATTCAATGACAGTAAAAGAGATTTGAAAACCAGAGTTCTTCACAAGAATTATCTTGTATTCAGTAAACATGGAAATTCACAGCTAATTCACATGCAGTGTTAGAAGGTGCAGGATGCTCTTCCATATAACAAAGATAAAGATGAAATACTTTTGATCTATTTCATGTAAATTGTAGGCATAAAATACAGTATTAGGGAAGAGGTTTTAAAGTTTAGCTGTTGTTCTCTGGCTGATGTCAACAGACATTGAAACGGCATCTTTATTCATTGCCTTTTAAATGATATGGAACTGGTGAGATATTTTGAACTGAGACTTCCATTACCACTTGGTGATCACATTCTTTTTTAATTGTTTCTCTGTTGTGGTTAATGGCTTTGAGAAATCCAAAAATCAGAACAGTTTCTCTTAGTTACTGGATTGTGCTTCCAAAATGTTTAATGAAGTATTCTAGCAGGGGTGGTATTTTTTGGTAGAGGATATCGAAGCATTATCTCAAATCATTGTGATAGTACTTTAGTGTCCACTGAGAGGCTTTGTTCTGCCAAAGGGCTGGTAGGAACACCTCCTGAGATGCCTTGCCATCTGTTTATACATCTAAGAGCTGTAAGATTTGATTAGTAAAACTCTTCCTCATGCTCTGTGGCCACTGATGTTTTTTCCTCTACTTGGGATGCATCTTGGATGAAGCACCTGGCTTCACAGTAGTTCTTCCTAGGAGAAAATAATTCTATGTTGGAGTGAATGCTGCACTGAGCACAGTTCAGTTTTGCAGAGATAAAGGTGAAGTGGCATAAACTCTGGAGGATCTCATGCATAACATGCTAACCAAGCAATGTCACAAATCAGTCATAAGGTGTTTTACTGCAAATGCAGATATTCCAGCATTCCTTTATACATCCCTCTTAGTTTATCTTACTGATTTGGTGTAGTTTCACCTAATGTTCTCACTGAAAGCATCCCATGATAAACTGTACATTCATAAACCCCAGATTAAACAAATTTTAGACATAGAAGTCTGAAAGCAATTAAGACTATTTCAGGCACATTAAGACTCCTTTGTTAGAGTCTCTGAGTCCTTGATGGCCAGATGGGTAGAACACTGCCAGGGAAGCAGAAGACCTTGGTTTCTAAATTCTAAACTACAAGTTTGAGACCTCTTTTGTTAAGCACAAAGCGCATAATTCAATAAGGAATGCACGAGCTGGGGGGCTAAAAAGAGATTAACAAAAACAGGCAGGTTCTTTTGATAATGAGATTAACTTGAGGAAAGAGAAAAACTATTCTGAGTTCTGGTCGCAATTCCCAATGCTGTTTATTTATTTATATCCAATGAAGCTTAAATGGGAAATGAATAAACAAGTCTTTAGAGCACAACATGTTGACTTTCAGATAAAGGTGGGATCTGTCAGACAACTCCAGCTTGCTTTTTCTTGGGTCAGTCACTGCAAAAAAAGTACATTAAAAGTTTTCTATGCACTACCAATGAAGTGAAGTAGTGAACTAGTTCTCCTGATGCTGTTTTATAACCCAATGCAACTTGCTTATAATATTCAGTTTTAAATGGTGTATATTATATGCCTCATGGTTTTGGGTGAATTTTAAATTCAGTTATATTTGCATCACATCTGCATTTGCATAATTGTAGTGTTTGAGCTATGCTTATACTTTAGCCTTGACAGTATCTAATGGAAAATCTCTGGGCTAGAATAATTCTGAATCCTAGTCAGTATGTATTCCAATCTAACAACCAGCTGCATCTTCATGCTCTGTTCCCCAGTTAACACAAAGCTTCATTACACTTTTGGGATAAATATAAACTGCTATGTGAATTATCTTTCCCATAACTCATTTATTTACAAAGTTAGTAAAGCTCATAATTAATGAGACTTCTCACGAGGTTTAATTCCCTTCTGTGCTTTCTAGTGCACTACTATAAAGTTTAGCAAAGGGAACAATTTGCAATGCATCTCTCCCTTAGGAGATCCTTGTTATCATTTGATTCAACCTATTCCATTTTTTTTCCCTATACACTCTTCAGCTATGACTCCTGGTTGCACAGTGACAGAGCTTCACATGGAGGCAGGAAGAATTTTCTTCCCTAGATGTATTTAGCTCATGATTACAGCACTTCTGTGGAAAGTCTGAGCTGGTGGTTCAGTCTCCCGCAAGGGTGCACATGGACTGGAATCCAGGTTGCCCATTTCAGCGCTGCACCTTCTTCTGACAGTGGTTTCTGGCTGATGTTAGATAGCATACAGAGTTAAGGCTTTCTTTTTTTTTTTTTTTTTTTTTTTTTTTTTAAGAATAATTTTGTGCACCTAGAAACAACTGAAAATAATGAAAAATAATCTGAGAAGAAAAGCTTTGGCAAGCTGCAGGTGACAAGAAATGACCACTGTATTGCACCAAGAAGACATTCTGAATCATCGTATCAATATGATCAATAACCCTGTCTTATGAGGAAAAGTCAGTCTAACTGTATTGAAGACATAGTTTGGATGGTTTTGAGTTGGACTTGGCAACTTGTGCCATTGGGAGGTTAACCTCAACTAGCCAAGAAGTTCCAATATTCTCGTTTCCTGCTCATGGATCATTAGCAAACGCAGCATGATTTACAATTGAAAATAATTTGTGTTGCGTATCTTTCTTTATGAAAAGCATCATTCAGTGTAAATATTTTCCCCTTCTTACTTTTTTTTTAACTTGTAACTTACTGTTACCTGCTTAGCTGGGTAAAAAAGATAAAAAGTATGCTTCTCACAGCCCAGAGAGTTAATTTAACAAAATAATGAATCTAGTAAAATATATTAGGAAAAATTAAGACTTGCTTATGCTATTATATCATTAATTTGCGTCTTCTTACCACATTCAGTTTTCATCCAGTCGAGTGATTTTTTCCCTGTACAGTATTCCTGTAGGATGAACATAAAGTCAAATTAATTCATGTTCTCGTTCCTCATTAATCTGACTAATAGAAAATACAAACAGATATGCAATACAATGAGTTGCATGCTTTTAGAAATCATTTAATCGAGGCATATGTATTTTAAGGGTTTAATTATACTTACGATGTACACTAGGAAATGGAGGAAAATATATCTGGATAAGCAATTTGAGGCCAAATGTAGACCTTGTCTAGCATGCTGATTCACAAGGTGATCACATTCTGTACCATGTAGTGTGAATAAAAGCTATTTTTATTTATGAATCTGCTGAAGTTTAAAATAAATATAAAGGATTGCCAGCTGTCTCTTCTGTAGGTCATGGCAAAGGATGTAAACTGTTGAAGACTGAAGAGAGAGGGGAGGGGAGAGAAGATAGAAGAATTCCTAATCCTTTCAGTGGAGAAGTTAAAGCAGTATGCTCCTTAACTTATCTCTAAATGTACTGGTGAGGGGAAGGTACTGGATAAAATTGGACAAGGGCATATGTTTCTCTCTCTGTGTGTATGCATGTGTCTGTATGTACTCATGCAGTTGTATGGATATAGCATGGGAAAAGGTGGGAAGCAATAGTGTGTGGGAGGTAGTTTAGAGAAATAGGAGATTGAGAGAAATGTATCTGGGAGGAGTCTAAGGAAAGGAAAGTGAGAATGAGAAAGATGCATGAGGAAGGGGAGAAAGAACTGTTAAAAGCATAGGAAAGATTTACAATAAGAGGATATAGTAAGATGCATAGCTTAAAAACAATGCAGGCGACACGGCCAACAAGAAGTGTGACAGAAAAGGGGAGGAAGAAGTATAAGCCAAGAAAGAGTAGGAAGTCAATTCTACATGCAGCAGATTTCATTAAGCCAAGTTTCCCATGGTTTTATGACTTATAATGAGATTATCCTGTTTTCTCTTCTTGGCCTTTGTAGTAAAAGCAAAAAAAAAGGAAGCATAAACATAAGCACCCAGACCAAGGATCTAATCAGAGCAACAGTGCTTGGCAAATCCAAAACTAGCAATATTATTTCTATTCACAAAGGAATCAACCGTTTTCACTAACTTATTTTTATATGTGTCTGTATACAAATCAAGTCCTATATTGCAGGACAATAGCAAACTTTTACATTTGTTTGAGAAATCCTGATTTCATTAGCAAACTTGCAAGGTATTGCTGAACATCAAGGAGCAAATACAAGTACCTCCTTCTCTGAGGAGAAACCATGAAAGCCAAAAAAAAAAAAAAAAATCTGAATTTCAGAAATAATAGTCAAAAGCCCTCAGAAAAAGAAATTGTAAAAATGCAGCATTTAAATTATCCAAACACAATTAACCCAATTAGCATAAAAGCCTGTTTCATCTAAACAAAGACTACAAATGATTAATCACATGATGAACTGAAAGAAAACAGAAATGATAGGCAGCTGATAAGCTGGTCTGCACATGTCTAAGAGGGGGGCATATCCATGTAAATGAACTGAGGTGCAGCTCTGCCCTCTGTGGTAGGCTGATTGGGTTTCTACATTATGCTTGGTGCCAGTCAGCTTGTGGGAATGTTGTAACACTGAGACCTTGATCACTCTGTCAAAATTGGTTGAAATTTTCCAGAAGGTTCCAAAGCTATTGCAAGACTCAGTCTGACAGAATGTGCAACAGAATAAACCTTGCTTCCTTGGGTAGATGAGGCTGAAACTGTAGAAAAGCAAAAAGAAATGAGAGATATATTCAGATAGGTAGGCAGTTGAATGGCACTACATTAAAACTAAATACAGTTTTCATTTGTATTGCAAATTAGATTTGCTTCTTGGATGGCAGTACATAGGATTTCTAATTTGGACTAGAAGTCCAAAATAAAGGACACTTTCATTAAAATAAAGCCAATGACAATAAACTAAAGGTGCAAATTGGGAGATACAAAACACAACATAAACCTGGACAAAAAAGACTGTACCACGAATGTGGCAGAAAAGATTGACACAAGTCTGTTCCTGTTTCAGTGTTCAAAATCCACGAATGCTCAAGAAAGATATACACTAAAAAGTCAGGAATCAGAAGATTAGGAACTCATGACAGAGATAGTATTCAGCAATAAAAGTGGGCAGTTACGTCAGTAGCAACATATTTCAGCAGCCTCCATTAAGTTGGAGGTAGAAAGCAATGACAAATAGTCTCAAGGAATCAAACCTCAAACAGAGAATGAATTACTATAATGAGTAGGACTGATCTGCTCTGATACTGACCTACTGTGTCTCTCTTTCACATTTTGACAGTACCTGTATGAATGAAATTTATGCTAATGAAACTGAAGCCAACTGAGGTTGGCAGAGGAGAGAATAATTTGGAGGAGGATACTTCGTCCATGAAGGAGTGCATCATTACTTGTGCTCAAACTGTTCTTATCCCACAACTTTTACTTTCTCTTTTTTTTTTTTTTTTTTTGTTCATTTTTGGTTGGTTTTTTTCATGTGTTAAGGAAAAGTTTGGTGTGCAAATCAGCATTTTTCATTCATGAGTTTGGCACACTTTTCTCATGCTTTCTCAAAAATAGCAACTTTTATTGGCCACTCAAAATATATTGTCCAAGCACCATGTCAACTGCTTCTCAGATTAATTATGTCATTTGCTTCACTTATAATACATCTCCTTGAACTACTGCACAGTTAATAATCACATTGCATTAAGCAGTATAGATATTAGAGAATAGTTCTGGACAAGTTAATTTGGTCTTTTCTCTAGTCTGGTGAACATGTTGCATCTTCCAGCTTTTGCTGTCACATGGAGTATGTGGCACAGACTGGCTCCCAGGCAGCTAGTGAATTCAGTTAGTTACATGCAAAGGAGTAAGCTATAGCCCATAGAGGGCTGCAGTAGCCCTGGGCTATTGCATAGCAAAGGAATAGTTATTTCCATTAATTCTGCATTGATGTTAACTCATCCTGTATTATAAGAAATAAACATTGGAATAGCATAAATGCACTATTTGTATTTAGAGAAGAGGAAAAAAGACAAGACAAGGATTTAACAAAACTGCCAGTTTATCTTCAGTCCCTCCCAGATAATGAAGCAAGTAATGGAAGACATTATTATTGAACATTTAGAAGCTAAAGGGGATATATAAAAGCCAACATATACCTGCTGAGTATTAATCATGTCAAGTCATCTAATTTCCTTCTTAAGGAGTAATAGACCTTGAGAAAAAGAGAAGTGGAATCTAGCAGGATTTCAGGGAGGTTTTTGATGTTTTCTTTTGTGGGATTCTCATTCGTAAACAAACTTATGTGTCTAGAAAACCACAAACAAAGGGAATTTATGGTTTACAGTCAAACTAGAAAATTATGTTAAAACTCTATCCTGATTCAATGCCATTAAATACATTCATTCATAACTTGGTATGTTTGTTAAAGTTGTAGATGATTTCAAGCTGAAGGATCTGCAAGCTCAAAGAAGGCCAGCATGAGAATTTAAAATTATGTTGATGAATTCAAAGAGTAGTCTACAAAAAGAAGACATATTTGAAGTTTTGAAAGGAGAAACTCTGATCTCAGGTAAGAATAGACATTGTGTGGGTGGCACACAGGCATTATTAATTCAAAAAATCATAAAGGGGAACAAGGTAAAGATTCTACCAGTGTGTGTGTGTGACTCTCCATGGATTGTATTCCTACATAGAAGTATAATATTAGAGCTACAGTTTATCAGATTATCACAATGGTGACAGTCATCACAAACTGCTGAAGAAGTTAGCGAGGTAGAAAATTATAACAATGAGAGACTTCAATTATTTGCTGTCATGCAATTAAGAACCCCAGTAATCAGGAAGCAGGTGTGCACAGCCCATCTCAAGATGGTAAAGGTTATAGACAAAATGAGGTGAGACTTCGTCAACAGTAACATTCGAATTTTTAGGAGAAAAGGAAAATTTGAACGAAGCAGATTAAAAAGTTTGCATTGGATTGGAGACTTTATTGCAACATCATGTTACAGGTCAGGAGTCAAAGAATACTGTCAATTAAGAAGATACCAAAAGCTTTTAAAACAAAACCGGCACTAGTGTGGCCAAGCCACAAAGAAAGATACTGAAATACAGAAATAACTTCCAATAATATGTAATTGTGTGCAAAAGAGGAAAAAAAAACCAGCCAAAAACCAAAAACCAGACCAAAACCAAAACAGAAGGAGAAGGTCTATGAAGTCAAATGGGAAATCACGAACAAAACACTGTTTTGAAGAAGCCCTAGCTAGATGTTCAAGGCCATCTTAACCACACTGAAAAGAAGCAGCTCGCCAGACCATCAGTGGAACTGATCAGTGATCACGAGTGGCACTCAACAAAGATAAACTGTATTAGAAAAAGCTAAATTAATTCTTTACAACAGTTTTCACTAAAAAGAAGGTCAGGGCAGTTCTTAACACCGTTCTTGATGAGTGATGAGTCTGAGGAACTCTGAATTCACACTATTAATAACAGACATTTCAGAACAAGCTAATAAAATTTTCAAACCAAATCACACAGACAAGATGGGAATCATCCCAGAGCTGTAAAGAAATTCAAACATGAATTGCTGAGCAGTAGTTCTACAGTATATAACCTGTGGTTTAAATCAGCCTCTTAGGGCCAGAGATCTGGATACTGACAGTTGTGACACCAAGCTTAAAACAAGCTCCAGGAGAAATTCTGGGTACTACTGGCCCATAAATCTGTATTTTCAATCAGTTTTCTTTCTACATAATGAAATATTATCCTAGTAGATACATGGATAAATATAACATACTGACAGGGAGACAGCAGAACTTCTGTTGGGATGTCATTCCTTACAAATCTATTAGAGATCTGTGAAGGAAATAACAAATGTCATCTGATTGATATGTTTTTCATGCTGTTATCAAAGGCACTTAAATAAGTTACTCTGACAAACAGAATATATGAAAACAAGGTTTAAAAAAAGATACGTTTTGCAATGAGAAGGAACTACCAGTGGATACCCCCTAGGAATACAAAGCAGAATCTCTGGTGTGTAAAGCAGACGTAACCATATGGAAAAGGAGTGAATTGTCAAAGAGCAGAATTTTCAGGTGATGAACTATTATGCATGCTAGACAAACATAAAACTGCCTAAAAAGGAATCCAGAGGGATTTCGATATACTGAAGGACTTTTCAGTAAAAACAACCAAAATTAAATCATGACAAGTATAATACCAGTACGTGAGGTAAAAATACCCTAATTATAAATACATAACAGCTGTCTGAAACTGTGATATCTATTATCTTTCAGAAAGAGGTCTGGAACCACTGGAGGTGGGAAAAAAACTCCAACCAATTAAAAGCATGTTAGAAATTCCTAGGAATGAGGAGAATGAAACAGAAAATCCCATTATGTCACTATGTCAACTCATCTCGATCCGCCTTTTGAACTCTTGATACATTCTGATTGTATGTTTTCAAAAAAGGTGTTATAGAATTTTTAAAATACTGCAAAAGAGAGTAAGTCACTGAGATGAACAACAGGAGGAGAAAAAGCACCGAGACTTTCCATGCTTGGAGAAGAGATGATAGAGAGGGATGTGATACAAGTCTATAAAATTGTAAATGTTTTGAATAAGGTGAATAGGGAGTGCGTATTAATTATTTCTAACCCCACAAAAACTATCAGAACCTCAGTGAAATTATTAGGCAACATGTTAAAAATTGATAAATCTTAACATAAGACATAACTAAATTGTTGGCTTCATTGCCACAGGATAGTTTGGAAGCTGAAAGTCCAAACAAGTTCTCAAAGTAATGAATAAATTGATGCAGAAAAAGTCCATTTGTAGATGTAAAACATGATGGCCTTCAGTCCAGGCAGCTCTTAGGCTGAAATGATAAAGCAGAAGTAGGATCACTGTTAGGCTTTTTGGGGAATTTTTGCATACTGGCTTCTGTTGTGAACATGGTTACGGGTTGCGCTGCCTTACAGTCAAGCATGAAAGGCCACAGGTTCTTATGAAGTGCTGATGATTTTATAGACAGAAGTTCCACAGAAAAAATTCTTGGGGGTATAATGTATGACAAGGAGATCAAGAGTCAGAAATGTCATACTTTTACAGAAAATTAAAGGCATCAAGTGGTGAAGTATAGTAATGTATGTAAAGGAATATTGTTGGCATTTCATTTCAAGAGACATGGTCCAGCAGAAACCTGTGAGTGTGGAAAATGCCCAAAGACCTGTAACAAACATAAAAGCATTACAGATCTTTTAGACTGAAAACTTCCAGTATGTAAAAGGTGGCATCAAAGAAGGAAGAAAAATTGTTCACTAGGTCATAAGAATAAATAATAAAATGTAGAAAGCTCAAACTGTTGCAAAGATTTAGGCTAGTCCTCAGGGAGGATTTTTAAACAGCAAGATCCCAAGCATTGGTGTAGATTGCCTAGGGAAGCGCAGAATTTTCATCATCCTAGGGCTGTGAGAAAGACATCTGCTAGACCTATACGGTTTAAGTCAGATCATTCAGACTTATGGGGGTTAGTGGGCTACATATATGTTCAACATCCATTAGAGCCCTGCTTTTTTCTGACATTTGAGGAATGTCTTATCTGAAATATGTGTGATAAATTCACACTATTTTGACTACATGCTGGCATGCAGCTATTCATGCTGTCTTTGTGTATATTTATTTTCTTTCTCACTCCATCTCTAATCATCTTTAATTTTATTTACATGCTCAGCAACTCTTCCTCCCAGTCAAATTGCTCTCCATTAACTTGCCACTCACTGCTTAGTGTTATTCCCTGTATTTGTCACTTTGCCCTAGCTCGTTTTTCAAACAGCCAGTAGTGATTTGTTCTTATTTGTATAAGGACAAGTTTAAATTTCTTTTTACTTACTTATTTTTAAAAGCACAATATATGACAATTGAGCATGTTATACTAAGATCAATACCATCCCCTTATTCAGTATATTCTCTCAGGAAATACTTATTCCCTTGGTAAAACACTCAGGTCAGGTAACCCAAGTATTTTGCTTAATGCTTGGTGGAGAAGAACTTCTTGCTTTAAATCTAGTGCAAGCTGATGGCAGCATTTAGACACTAAGGTTAGGCTTGCAGGATGAGCAAAAAAGCTCTGACACCTGGGCTGTGTCCACACTTTACTAAATGCTTACACACAAATACCAAATGAGTATTGATAGGTCACTGCAGGACAGTGTTTGTGGTGGTCTGTGTGCCCACACCCAATGAACAGGTAGGACTTTTTTCTAGATTCTGGGTCACTAGAGCAGAGCACACACATCAGTATGCTCCAGGCAAGTGTACTTCCTATTACTCATGCTCACAAAAGTAATAGTAGAGAAGTCCATTAGTAAAAGCAAGATACATAATGCATCAGAGGAAATGGGTCTCCTGCCTTCCTTCACAGCAGAAAACCTGAGCTAACTTTTTCAGAGTCTTCACCATCAAGTACTAATTCTGTGTGCAAGGCCCTTAAAGGTGATCAGTTTTTCAAAGGTCTTTATACCTGCTTTCTGAAAATCTAGCCCTAACAGACCAAAAAAACAAAGGAGGAGGCATCCAAAAATCCATATCTATGACAATCATGATTATTCAAAGGAATAAGTATTCATTCACTCAGAGCTATCTGCAGAATTAACATCTGAGTGAGCAATGTCATTTTTACAAACCATCATTTAAACCAGTAAGGCTGTGTTTTTGTGCAGAACTACTTGGTGGGTAGCAGTTCTGTACCTGTTATATTCCAAAGTGATTATTTCTAAAATCAAAAATATTTTTCTTTTTTAACTACACAAAAGCCTTCAAATGGCTTGGGATAAACTCATGTTCTAGACACAGAGGCAGGGAGTCACATAATCTTCAAGCACTTTGAATTAAAATAGGATTGGGCACAGAAGTGTGCCACTTCATCCTTCCCATTAGAGTAAGGCAAGATGTAGCAAATAATGGCAGAATAACTGTGAGGGAGTTTACTCATGCCTGATAGAGCAGATCAGGAGAAATCTGGACTAACTGCATCAGTATCATAAATGAGCCATCAAAGTTTGAAACTTTTTATCATTCCACCTAGAAATGTACTAGAGAATCAGAAGGACTTCTTTTATAGTCATCCCTCCCAATGAACATAATCCTTTGACATGCTTAATGTTCCTTGATTACATGTGCTGTTTCTCCCTTTTGCTGATTGGCAGTGATATTGTTGTGCCAGAAGAGGTTTAGAGTTTTCGTAATTCACTCCCTTGTTGCAGCCAGCTGAGACCAAGGTCTTTGACTGTATTCTCTTTGATTCTCGGAAGTTGGGTTTATTTAACCTCATTGTTTTCACCTTTTTTTTTTTATGGTTTTCACTTAGATTTCCTGTAGATGTCTCATGTGTTTATGGCACCCCTTCCTGTCTGGCTGCACTAGCTAAACCTGTGATCAGTGAAATACAGTATTCTTAAACAGCTGCCCTAAACAACTGTCTCATTCCTTTCATATGGGCCCAGGAAAATCATAAGTGTATACATCTACCCCAAACCAGTGTTCATGTTAACTCTGAAAGGTGATAAATATTTAGTTGTGTTTTTTTCCTGTTAGTCCTGAGAGGTTTTTAACTTCATTTGCTGTTGTTTAATTTTACATGATCTTAACAGACTAATAGTATGTCAGTCCTGGTGTTGCCTGATTCTGCAGAAGAATACTTACAAAGGATGTAAAAAGGTACCAAATCTTTCTGTGAAATGTCTGCTCATTGTTGGAGCTATGTAAATAGGCATCAGTAAATAACAAGACTATAAGAGAATGAGAAACAAAGGGAAATAAAAATGCTGCTTTGCTCTGTGGTTGCTTAACTTTTTCTCACTTATCATAATTCCATGTACTTGCTGCTCTCTGTAGTTAAAACTAAGAAAATTGTCAGATTCTTTTTTTAAGAAAAAGAAATACTGTTGGGTTTATAAGGTAAATTATAAAGTATGTATAGAGATAAGACAAATTTCAGAATCTGATTTTATAGTATAAAACAGCATTGTCTACACAGTAAAACATGTTATGAAGTTATTTCCCATAACTTCTATAACTTAAAATTATTCTACAGTTTAAAACTTAGGTTCTAAATGTCATCTTCTAAAGCCCTAAGCTTAATTCTGCTAGAAGTACTACAGACAACTGCTGAAGATATTAAACATAAAAACCACATTAAAAGACTTTTACAAAGTTTGTATTCACCCAGTGCCCATAATGCACTGAGCTCCTTTAATGACCAAGTCTTCAATAAACTGTCTTCTCCTCATTGTACAGTGTAGCCTATGCCCTATTTATTGTACACAGTTCAACTCCTGCCTATGGTGATTCCACAGGACTTCACCTGTCTTAGGTAAGCCAAGGCTACTCATCTGAATTCAGTCTGCATAAAAGATCCAAAATTGTAATACAAACCCCGAGATTTCTTTAACTGCTTAAGAGTCATAAAATCATGTTACTTATTTTCTCATCTTTCTTTGCATTTGTCTGTGCTGACTCACAGTGCCAAGGACCTGTCACCACTTTTTATTCTGTGTTAACAAACTCCCGAAGGAAAGAGACAGAGCTGACTTTAGGTCCCCATGTTCTTGGCAGAAATGCTGAACATTATGGTAGTAAATGCTATAAAAAGAACACAGCCTAGTATCTTTTACCTTTCCTTAAAAATATAAAAAAACCCAAGACTCCTGACTTCTTTTTTTTCTGTAATGGCTGTCTTAGGTACCACACTTCAGAAATGGCCAGGCAACATTTTCCTGGTTCCCTAACTTAGATGCACACTTCCTGGCAAAGCAAGGGTCTCAGGAACCTTCAGTTTAGCTCTTTCACTCAGCAATCCAGTGCAGTGTGGTAACTGCTGTGCAGTCCAGTCTGTGGTGCTCAGGCTCCTTTGCGCTGTTCAGCACACAGGGTATAAATTTTGGAGGAAAGGAAGGCATGTAAAAGTTAGCCATAGCTGGTTGTAAACAAGATTCACAAAACTACACAGGAGCACAAATTGCTCACAATTTAATCTAAATGTGTCTGCCATATAAGTACTCTTTTCAAAATTGCCCAAGTCCCAGGCAATGTAATAGGTATAGTTTTGTTGCAACAGTTGAAAATTAAATGTTGTGTACCATAAATTAAGGTTATAGTATTTCTTAACGCCTTATTCTGATCGTCATTGTGATTTCTGTAAATTCATAGAAATTTGTGGGACTTAATACCTTAATTTGTGTATCTAATCAACTGAGTTCAAGAGCTTCCTTTTTTAAAAAGCCCTTGCACACACATTCCATCAGAAACAGGGTACTCTCTCTTTTCTTTCTCTGCTGTTGCTAGTTTGTTTGTGAGGGGGGTTAAATCCTTTAGAAAGAAATTTTCCTCCTCAAGAGCATTTTGTCTTCTGGACTGAGTTCTAGTTTTAGCTCTGATTAAGTCTCCTCTGCTATCCTGCAGCAAATCTGCCACTCAGCCTTCATTCTTCAGGAAGCTGTAGACTATAGCATACACACAAGGACCTTCTCTCTCTCCATCCCATACAAAAAAAAAAATGGGCTTTTTACTTCCAGCAGTAGAAGGTGACTGAATGCAACCTCCACTGGTTTCACAGACTGTATGCTACTGTGGGGTGGGGAGAGGGGCACCAGAAAGGTTGGTGCTGTTACCAAGGTAAGGGGAAAAGGGGCACAGCAGCAGATGCTTTGGGCTACAAAAGCAGGAAAGTATATTCAAATGTTTGGAAAGTGTTAGGTATTCAGACAGCCTTTCCCATCCCCTCTGGGAAAGAAGAGCAGACATATGGAAATGTACTGTGTGGTAAATTCAGTTTGCGGGCAGTCTGTTGAATTACATTGATCGGAGACAATAAAACGCTTGCATGTGTTTGATTTGCTGCTTCTTGTAAAATATGTCAAAATCCTGACACACAAGTTGTCCTTGTCAATATCCACTAGATAACAACAGTAAATAATGAATGGATATAAATAGGAAGGTTCTACTGCAACAGAAGCCACAGTAGAAGCAGGAGCTGGTATCTCCGTTGTCGTGTCACAGTTGTCATATCAGGAGGTAAAGTTTGTATGTGCTATAGTACCTCATTTTAACAGTGTACTCATAAATCACAATTTTCCATTTAAAGGAATTTGCATTACATTTTCAAGTGAACTGATAAGCAATCACTACTTACTGGGTTTACTCTTTATTTTTTTTAATGCCACTGTTAAATTTCTTGGAAGTGTTTCAAATGACAGATGGTGAATGTTTTTCAGTTCTTTGTTGCACTCTTCACAGTCTAGCTCTTTGGCCTTCATTGTAGAACCAGAACAACTACTATGTAAGCTGGAAAATGACAGCAGAAGTTTTAGCTGCATGATTCAAAGAGAAGTAGAACTGTTCAAATATTTGATGTAATTAGGCACTATTATTATTTATTCATTCAGATTTTGGTATCAAGAGACTTTGGCTTGTACCAACCTAACAAAAATCAGTCCCTTCCCAAAAAGAGGTGAAAGACAATAGAACCACAGAGGGGCTGCTGACAGAGGCAGGACCAGCAAAGAATGAGCAGTGGTCCGGGCACACTAACCTGACTGTCCTGCCTGAGGAAGTTGTGAGTGCTCCATCCCTGGAACTGTTCAAGGCCAGGTTGGATGGGACTTTGAGCAACTTGGTCTAGTGTGAGGTGTCCCTGCCATTGGAACTAGTTGATCTTAAGGTCCCTTCCAACCCTAACTAGTCTATGATTCTGTGATCCTGTGATTCTATGACTATTCAAAATAAGAACTTTGAGAAGGGACTTGTAGCTGTCAAAGTGGTTCCAGATACGCACAAAGAATTCCCCACCAGCATGCAAAGCAGCTGGAGCATAACAAGTAAGGTGCTTCTCTGAAACCTCAATAAATGAGTGCTGTAGGCTGCAGATGTAGATATCTGCATTTTGATAGGGAATATGAGAAAGCTGGTTGGAGAATAGTGTTAGCAGCAATAAGTAGCTCTGAAGTAGGAGAAATGTGGAAAATAATCACGTAGTCAATGTCACAAAAAGTGTTCTTGTGGAAGAATGCGATCAAGAAAAGTCAGGATCAAGATCAGGAAAATAAAACTCAGTATAAGAGGAAAATGTATGATGTTATCTTACAGTACAGGTTTAGCTGTGATGCTCACTGGAATAGGATACACAGCAGATACAGGTTTAAAGAAATAATATTGCAACTCTTATACATAACAGTTGCGTATGGAGTAAAAAAACGAGGTTGCATGCTGTGAGATAAGAAGGTGTTGTTGATTACAGGAGTACAAACCGTAGAAAAGAAAGAGTTTGGGGGAAAGACTAAAAATCTTGTTAAGCTTGAACTATCAGTCCAGTAAATACTGGAGACATATCCGCTATGCCTTAAACTGTAGAACATTGAGATAATGATGAATGAACTCCATATTGAAGAAGCTTCCTGTGCTGAAAGTAATTATTTAAATCCAGTTAAAGAGAGGCATTACCAAAACACCTAAGATATTAAGGAGAACTATTACTGTCAAACTGTCATCTTCTAAGAGCTCTGGAATATCTCCTCTAAGTATTAAAAATAATTGCTAGTCATGAAACAAATGCTGAAGGCCTAATTTTCCATGCCTGTTTCAAGCCAAGCTCACAGACATCAGGAAGATTAAGTCAGTGGAAAAGTGCCCAGTAACATTTTAGCATAATAACTCTTGTTATAAAGAGCCAAAATGTGTATTTTTAATCGCCTGTTTTAATAATCTTTTAATAAGATGTTTTACTTGAAATAAATGTGATCCATAATGTTATATGAAGCTGAATTAACCAGCATCTTTTAGTTACAGTTGTGCTGGAAGAGGAGTTCTGAGTACATGTTTGGTATCAGAGCTGTAATTCTGACCAGTTCCAGAATATAACTGGAATTAATTACTTGGAATGAGCCCATTGCTGAATATGCCCTCCATAGGCCTGGGAGTATGCACTAGTAAGCTATCTGCAGAGACAATACTTACAACTGTCACATCTTAGTGGCCACCTTTGCTGAAGACTGAATAACACCACCTCCTCAATATGCTGCTTTTGTGATTTTAACCATCCACAGTAAAGTGCATTACTGCTCACAGGAATGCTTTAGTAATTCCTGATAGTTGGAAATGTTTTTAGAATTAGACAGTAACAGCTTGCTAGATAATTAGTGAATGTCAGGTTCACAATTAATGTATTGTATTTTTAGAACATCTGAAATCTAATGTTTGTCACTTATGTCTGCTCCAAAGGGAAAGGTAATTTATGTTAGCAAAAGAAAAAAGGAGGAAAAAAAAAGAAAAAAACATACACAGGAAGGAAACAGAAGCTAGGCTACAAGTTTAACTGTGTTTTCTTGTACATGACTGTGTACTGGGATACCAGCTACTGAGGCAAACAGAAGCACACCAGAAGTTTGTTGCTTCCAGGCCTAAATAGACATAGTATCTCTTGAAAAAATAATAAAAAAAAAATCATCCAAGAGTCACCTCTTTTTCTCATTCGTGGCATTGCTGAAACACTCTGGAGAGATTCTACATGAACATTACAGAGCCAGGACAAATAGCCACCCAATTCCAAATCATGTTAAATATAACGGTAGACTGTAAAATGGCCTATCTGTTTTGTCTGTGTTTTATTTAAGTTCACTGTCGGATAGCTTTTTACTACTCTGTGTCTGCATGCAGAGACTGGACACAACTGCAGGCCTTATGCTTCCCTGATCCACTGAACATACAATACGAAGCTGAGTGGAGCGGTTGACCCACCTTAGGAGCAGGATGCCATTCAGAGGGACTCGGACAGACTGAAGAAGTGGGCCCATTCGAACCTTATGAGATTCAACACCAAGTGCAAGGTCCTGCACCTGGATTGGGGCAGCTGTCTGTATCAACACAAGCTGGGAGATGGAGGGATTGAGAGCAGCCCTGTGAAGGACTTGGGGATGCTGGTCAATGAGAAGCTCAACATGACCCAGCAGTGTGCCTTCGCAGCCCAGAAAACCGACCATGTGCTGAGCTGCATCAAAAGGAACATGACCAGTAGATTGAGGGAGGTGATCCTGCCCCTCTACTCTGCTCTCGTAAGACCCCACCTGTAGTACTGCGTTCAATAATGGAGTCCTAAGTTCAGGAAATACATGGACCTGTTGGAGTGAGTCCAGAGGAAGATGATCAGAGGGCTGAAGCACCTCTCCTGTGAAGACAGGCTGAGAGATGTGGGCTTGTTCAGCCTGGAGAAGAGAAGGCTCTGGGGAGATCTTTTTGCATCCTTTTAATATATAAAGGGGGCCTACAAGAAATACCAGGACAAATTTTTTAGCGGGGCCTGTAGTGATAGGACAAGGGGTAATGGTTTTAAACTAAAAAAGGATAAATCCAGACATGTGCTAAATATAAAGAAGAGATTTCTTACAATGAGTGTGATGAAACACTGGAACAGTTTGCCCAGAGGGGCCCCGTCCCTGGAAACACTCAAGGTCAGGTTGGATGAGGCTTTGAGCAACCTAATCTGGTTGAATTTGTCCCTGCTCATTCCAGGGGGGTTAGACCAGATGACCTTTAAAGGTCCTTTCCAACCCAAACCAGTCTGATTCTATGACTCCATGATTCTATGAACAGAATACTTGTTGGAGGTCAGTAGTGGTGATGCTCAGAACTCCAAAAGGATTGAGAAGCAGGAAGACAGAAAGAAGGATAGACCTCCTATCCACACCAGCGAGTATAACCAGCTAGCATAAAGTATGGTATAGGAATATACACTGGAAATGGTAGAAGTAGTATAGTGCACACATATTTGAGTTAGGCTTAGCCCCTGTACCAGGGGTGGATTTCAGAAGGTGGTTTTTGAAGGGGAAAATCTTTCATTACCTCCACCCTCAGTCATGTGGCACAGAAGAGGCTATGTAGCCCCTGCCTATACTGCATCTTCTTCTGTGTTGTGCTAATAGTCACATAAGAGGAACAGCAAAAACCTTAAGGATCCCCGGGAGTCATTGTAACAGGGTAAATATGGTGGCAAAGATCCGCCCCATTCACATTGCAGGTCAACGTGTGTGTGCTGTAGCACATAATGTCTTCACAGATAAAAGACAGCTGATTGTGTATTTGCAAACTACAGAATTTTTATGCATAAATACGTTAACTGACATTTATGCCAAATATATTACATACTCATGTCAAGAGAATAGAGCCCATCTGTACTGCAGAGATGTAATTAGCATTAATTAATATGTTCACATTGTCTGGTGTTCATATATTTTGCCCTGAAGTCATAAATGTGGCATGGCATTTAGTAAGGCAGTATTCATGAGCCTTCATCTGAATTCCAAACATTTGGATTTTGTGATGCTTTTAGTGCCCCTTGTTATTAACTGTTTCTTGGCATTTGTGGAAAGGGAGTTTTGTTCATTGCCATGTTTGGAAAATTGCTGTTCTTCATAAGATATTGTTTGCTCAGCAATTGACACTAGCATAAAAGTAGACAGTTACAATTATCTTGTGGTACAGACATAGTAATGGAGAAACTTGTATTTTACAATCATGGAGCAATTAACAGCAAACGTTTGAGGAGTTTATTAACAAGCTAGAATAAAACCTGCTCATCCGAGCCATTTGGTAAACAACAACTATGTATTAATTGAAAGGATATTGCAAGTGATTTGGGAACAAATATACATCATCTACAATAGCACAGGTTTTACCACCTGCAGAGGTCCTCAAACCAGTGAACCCACTTGAGTGCCCTGTTCATGACCAACATGCATGTGTGGAAAAGGTGCTCCTGTTCTCAAACAAAAACCGTCATAGGCCCATGAGACTCTCTGTTACAACTTCTTTCTCTGTCCCTGCACACCTCACTTCTGGTTCTAGTCATTCTGACTATTAGTTCATAAAAGATGTCCAGAGTACTTAGGACTGAATTTCTTTGGTGGATATCCTTCAAGTGAGTGTTAATGCCCTTTAATGAGTCATATTGTGTGGAGCCACATGTACTTTTGCGTAATGTTCTATAACATTTCCTCCCATACCTCCATTTCTGGAGGCCTCTTGTCACCTGTTTACTTTTAGCTGTAATCATTTTTTCCCTTTGCTGCTGCTGCAAATATTAACAGTAGTTGAAATTGCAGGATAAGCATTGAAGTGGGTAGCTTGCACAGAATTACTGGCTGATTGCCCAGGTAACTGGAAGCACCTGGCCCAGGTACCTCAATGGTAGCAGCATCCATAGATCCAGCAGAAGCCATGGATACATGAATGGGTTAACTAGTATTTTAAGCTGTCCAAGTGCTTAAAAGCCACAAACACGATTCAACCTCTAGAAACAATATGGCCATGCTCTAGCAGTGACAAATTTACCCTTGGATGAATCAGAGGCAATTTTGTCACATTTTAATTGTATGCCTTTCAATACACAGCCTGTTTATTTCTCATGCTTTCAGATGCAGTCTAGTTTATGGTAAGCAGCTGTCACAAGTGTGATTTGCTCCAGTTTTATACATCAAGCCATTGTTCATGTGTCCATTAGTGCCATAACCTTGATGGGATTTGGCTGAAGCTTTTGAATGATCCTAATGGTTATTTAGGGTGTGACCCCCATGCAACTTTTTCTTGGCAGCAATGAGGCCTTCACTAGCATTACACATTTATTTACTGCAGTCTTAGTTGTGCTGACCCAGTGGTTTGTAAGGCTGCTTGGAAAACTGGACCAGCTCACTGACAGAAATGAAATACAATTTGGCAAGAAGAACTGGTCTGGTTTACCACAAGAATGCAAAAAAATGAAGATCAGAGCATGAGTGAAGAACCAGCAGAGTATGGGAAATCATTACACGGATACACTGTAAAGGATTAGGTGCCCTAGTAAGTCCATGCAGATATACATACTGAGGTGGTACTAGCAGGGACTAGTTTAATCTAACCACTAAGATTTTAGGCTTGCTAATCAAAACCACCCCTTGGAAGTGTATCATCACAAAGTGTGGTCACTCTTACTTTAGTAAGGCTGGTGTAGGTCACTAATCTCTAGGCAGAGTAGGTAAGCTGCCTGGAAGAAAGCTCAAATTTGTCTGAACTGGCTCTTTAAGAAAAGGTAAACGTTAAAACAAAGCTTCTGAAGCAGGTCATAGGAAATGCAGGACTTGATTTTTCACCTCTTTTTTAATTTGTGACACAATATCACGTTTAGAAAGTAACACAATTTTTTTGCAAATTGTAAAAAATAGAGGGGAAAGAGGCAGAGGCAGGTTGTACCTTCAGCACAGCCAACAATTTTTTTTATATTGGAAAAGGAATCTTTGCTTCCTCCTAGCAGTGTCTTCATCATCATCATCATCATCATGATCTTTATCATCATCTTCATCATCATCCTCAGGGTTTAAATAGGAAGAAAGTCCTTAAAAAGAAATAACACTTTTTTTCCTTCTGACTTGAACAAAGTCCCCATGGGTAGCATTTGAACTTAGGGACAGTTCAAGCTGTTGGACTGGGAAACACCTGTGGTGCAATTTTATTGTTGTAACATAGCTAAGATACCTCCTGCATGAGCTATGTTAGCTTAGCTGCTCAGTATTATTATTGGCCTCTCTGTGCACAGTTATGATTCTGTCTTGCATCAATATGTGGGTATCAGCATCTGCAGAATCGAGATTTGAAGATATTACTAGGAAACCACATACTGAGTATGTGGAGTGTGTCACACGCAGAGCTTGTATATGCAGAGCTTGAGGATTTTTTCCATTTCAATTTAATTTTAGTAAACCCCATATTTCAACTTAGTAATTTTGTTCTTGCCAGGTTTGAAGTATCGCATTCAACAGATTTCTGAGTTACCCAAGAAGAAATAACAAGTGAGCAATTTTCTGAAAGTATAAAACCCACAGGGGTCACACAGGATTCAGGTCATTAAAAATTAACTCGGTGGATTTCCTTTCAGTTTTGGAGAAATGTTCACATCTGAGTGAGCAAAAAAGAATTTTCGGCTTATATAGTTCTGGAAAAATTAAATCACTGAAAATGAAAGAGTAAAAATCCAGGATGCCTCTATTTAAAGGCCTGTAAGTGCAACATAAACATTGCAATAAATCACATGCAGAAAATTAAATGCTGCTTATCAGCTATTGTGAGTAGTCCTTTTTCAGGAAAAGATACGTAAACTTGTGCATTATTTGAAGCTTATGATAAGAAGCTACTGATACTTACATATGCAAGTGTACGTAAGCTACTGTTTTTACAAGAAGTCACAATTATCTCCAATTTTTTTCAAATGATCGCCTTTTAGTTGCATGTCCACTATTGCAAACAGTGATTTCTAGAGTAGAACATAGAAATCACCAATGTAATTGTAAATGTAAATGACAGAAAACACAATAAAAATAAATTTTAAGTACATCCATATGCAAGATGTTTACCAAAATATCTTCAAGTTTCTGTCCTGAAAACCAACAAATAGGCAAAGATGTTCACAAATGTGATTTTGTTTGTTTGTCTTACACTGCAGAAAGCTTATACTGGAAGTAACATTCAATCTTTATGGCTTGAGCAGTAAAAACTATCTGCTATACAGGAAATCACATGTTTAAAGAGTTTTCAGAGCTTTTGTTTGATGCTTTCAGTGCAGAAACAGCAAAAGCCAGCAGTTTCTCTGCCAGAGAAGATGAGTGATTTTGTGTGTGTTCTTTTAACATTGACTCCTAAAAATCAAAAGCTATATGGGTAATAACAGGCCTAGACTTCAGTGTTAAGCACCAGACCTCCTTGAAAAAGATGGTTGAAAAAGGTGCATGTTAAAAGAAAGAAGGTAAAGGGCTTTTGAGTTTTGCCAGTAAGAACGCATTTTTTCCCTACATTTTAAATTACATTTTCACGAAGGAAGCAGAGAGTGTGCTTCCCAAAGGAAAAGCCTCGCTTGACAATTTTCCAGGGCAGTTGGGGTCTTTTTGTTAAACAGAAAACAGAACTGGTGAGGAAAGCACACAAGCATTGTGTCATTTGAGAGTAAATGTCTGCTGCCCCTCTGTGGCTGTTTTTAGAGTCTCTTGGGGTTTTCAAACAAATGGGGTTAATATCTGATTAAATTTGCCTGATATAAAGAATTAGCAGAACACACAACATATATGTATCATTTGAATCCTATGTAGTTTCCCAAAGCTGAGTCTAGATCATAAATAGGTCATGTTAGGACTATTTCAAATGTAAAACATATCATAGCAGTAAGCAGAGCAGCACAAAGCAGAAGCTGTAGTTGTGACATCCTAAAGATAATGAGTCTCTAAAGCACAGGGTGAAGTAATATCATTCTTTGGTTTTGAAAAATGCCTGCACATTTCCAGCTAGTTTGTATTTCACATCTAAAAGGGAATTTAAAAACCTTAAAGGTCATTTGCTTTTTCAGCTTTATTCATTGATCTAATAAAAGTTATCTTTTTCTACAACCTGGTCCATTAATACATAGGCACAGTTTGAGAGATTTATTTGGTCCCTGGCATTTCCTGGGTTGGAGTAGGGATATTACCACTATATATATATATATATATATATATATACACACCACATATATATATATATATATCCCCTATGTATCCACAGAACAGATATACACCTCTTTGCTAGCCTAATTTGCACAAGAACAACGGAGGAACCAAACTGTCAGCAAGGTGTGCAAGGGCCTAGGTGGCTCCTGCAAATTGGTGCCATTGAGAGAAGAACCTGGAATCTGGACAACCCTTGAGAGAAGCAGAGTCCTGGGACATACCCAAGAAGTACTCTGCATGGTCACTTGCAATATGCTTCAGTGATAACCTCTGATTTATAAATCATCTGTGAAAAAATCTCTCACAATTACTCATAGTGCACCTTAATGAGATGAATTCCTTCAATGCTTTCTAAATGTAATGAGAATCAAAAATGTTTTCCATTCTGCGAGAAAAGGCTTGGAGGCTGAGACAATCCACTGATTTTTTCTGCCTACAAGCAGCCTCTTTTCCCCTCCTACAACGTGCAATGTGCAGGGCTCAGACAATACCAGACACAACATGACTCCAGGCCAGCTGGCCACATTTTTGTGCATATCCACCGCAGGAGTCAAACTCATTCTGTGGTGGGAGCCAAAAGGACATTTTCCATTACAGGCCATAAATCAGGACTGCGAAGTTAAGCATAATTTGAAGTTTATGGGGCATGAACTCTTACACTTGGCTTTGCCTGGAAGCAGATCTTGATGTATTCCATGGTGTTGTGGTTTAACCCCAGCCAGCAATTCAGCCTCACACAGCCACTCACTCACTTGTACCCCAGTGGGGTGGGGGTGAGAACTGAAGGAGTAAAAGTGAGGAAACTCGTGTTGAGGTAAAGGCAGTTCAACAGGTAAAGCAAAAGCCATGTGCACACAAGCAAATCAAAACAAGGAATTCATTCACCACTTCCCATGGACAGGCAGGTGTTCAGCCATCCCCAGGACAACAGGGATCCACCACGCATAATGGTTACTTGGGAAGACAAATGCCGTTACTTCCAATGCTCCCCCTTTCTCCTTCTTTCCCCAGCTTTATATGCTGAGCATGACTCCATATGGTGTGGGATATCCTTTGGGTCAGTTGAGGTCAGCTTTTTCGGCTGTGTCTCCTCCCAGCTCCTTGTGCACCCCCAGCCTGCTGGCTGGTGGGGTGGTGTGAGGAGCAGGAGAGGCCTTGGCTCTGTGTAAGCACTGCTCAGCAGCAATGGAAACATCCCTGTGATATCAGCACTGTTTCCAGCACAAATCCAAGACACAGCCCATAGCGGCTACTATGAAGAAAATTAACTCTACCCCAGCTACACATAGCTGCTGCTGTCATCTAGGAAAAAATCTTCCAAATTTTATTCTTTCAAGGCTTTTCTTAGTACTATTTTACCAAAAAGCTGTTTTACTTTGCTGATTTTACCTGTGAAAAATCTAGAAGGGCTATCCTCAGCAGTATAGTCTTGGAGTTACTAGCACCTCACATCTCAGGACTATCTGTAGATATTCCTGTCTAACTTTAAAGATATGTATAATATAGAAATACTATTCTCAAAAACCTGTGTGTGAAAAAAGAACCGTACAGAAAGATGAGAATGCTCTGTCCTCCTGTGCAAATGGAACAGTAATATTTTGAATGATGGGTGATATTATAGCTCTCTTCAGGTTCTTTAAACTTATACAATGTGTTCTTATGCTGAATCCTGGCAGAGTTTATGCTTATTTCTCATATTTAGCTGCCCAGCTGAATTTGAGCCAGCCACATGTGTATAAAATCACCATGTGCTTTTTTGAGAGTGTCATGGTTGAAGCCCAGCAGGTAACTCAGAACCACACAGCTGCTCACTCACTCCTCCCTTTCTTCCACCCTCCTCCAGGCAGGATGGGGAGGAGAATCGAAAGAATGCAACTCCCATGGGTTGAGATAAGAACAGTCCAGTAACTAAGGTATAACACAAACCACTGCTGCTACCACCAGTAATAATAATGATAAGGGAAATAACAAGGGAAAATAATATGAAACTAAACAAGGAAGGGGGAAAAAAACCCAAACAATAAACACAAGTGATGCACAATACAATTGCTCACCACCTGTCCACCAATACCCAGCTCAACCCTGCAATCTGGGCCTTCCAGGTAACTGCCCCCAGTTTATATACTGGGCATGACGTGCTGTGGTATGGAATACCTCTTTGGTTAGTTTGGGTCAGATGTTCTGTCTCTGCTTCCTCCCGGCTTTGTTTGCCCCTCCTCACTGGCAGAGCTTGAGGCTGAAAAGTCCTTGTTTGGGTTAAGCATGACTTAGCCATAACTAAAGCATTGATGTGTTGTCAGCATTGTTCTCAGACTAAAGCCAAAACACAGCACTGCACCAGCCACTAGGAAGGAGAAAAATGACTGTTAGTTACAGCTGAACCCAGGACAGAGTCACACACAATTCTTGTAAGACCATTTTCTGATTTGCTGCTGTACTTCTTTAAAACATGCAGCTCCTAAAGGTGTTTATCATGTACTGTATTGCAGACAACATAGATTTCACAGTCAGGTTCCAGTCTAGGACAGCTCCTGGTCAATATCCAGGTAAGAAAGGTTTCACAGAGCCTTATGTCTCCCTATCTCAGATTGTATTGTCTAGTTTCTCAAAAACGTCAGCATCCTTTTAAAAGCCACTACTGCAATAGATTTACAGAAATGAACCTGCACAGTATCCAAATTGCTATCCCATACCCTGAGCATGAAGATAAATTCCTTTAATCTGTTTAAAGCATGTGAGACATTCCCATCATTAAATTCCATTTGCTCTTGCATTATGGAACATCTTTTTAAAAGAAAAACAGGAGGAGCTGATAGCTTTAGAGAGCACATCTGTAGCTTAAGTCACCATAGCAAAGATATTGTGCATCCTCTGTGCTTTAGCAGCATAGGGCTGTGTGACACATTCCTGAATTAACACAGAATAAGGGGCCCATAGGGAAACAGCAGGGACTATTAAATGCCAATGAACATCTGCAGTCATTATGTTTCCTTTTCAAACACATGCACAGAGAACATCTGTAATGTATATACAGGAGTGAGAACATATCATGTCATCCTGGTTATTTATCTAACAAAAGGTATAGCTACAACATTATTTGGGTGTTTTGACACAAGCTGTCACTCCTTTACCTCACTGCTGTTGATGATAAGCATTACAAATCCAGGGGGTGTGATGCCTCCTGGAAGACCAACCTGTTTCCCAAACCTGAGTGACCAAAGAGATTCTGTCCCAGAAAGGTGGGGTGGGAGTTCCTTGATGATTCTCCAAATTCTTATTCCAGAACAGTATTTTTGTGGTGTGCAATAAAAGGTGTGCAATTTTTAGAATATGCTCTCTTCCAAAAGGATAAGCAATTTTTAATTTTATTGGGGTTTAGTAATATTCTGCTTAACTGTATATGAAGCTTTATAATCACTTAGATTAAATCCCCAAATAAATGTTTTGGCTTGGAAAGTTATAGACTAAGGGGTAGATATACCATGTGTGCAACTCAGGCCATTTAATTAGCTGCAATAGGCTGAAGCACTTACAGCAGTTCACCAGAGGTAAGAAGCAGTTCACCTTCCTTAAGGTATAAGTGGATTCAGTTTCACATGAACACAGCCAACACCAGCGATGCACTAAGGAGCTGTCAGGCTGAGTGAAAAAGCAGAATACGTGATTTGTAGGTTATTAATTAACACCCTGTATCCCACCTTCTCAACTGGTGAGCTTTTTGTCAAAACTGCATTTTTCAAAATCCAGAGAGAAAGATTCAGTAACACTTTGCATTTCGGGCAGTAAACTTTGCCTCGGCATACTATTAGACAATACAATCTATAGTAGAGTTTATACTTCTGGATACAAACAGTTCTTTTATTAAGCAAGTCTTTCAGCAAATACCCTCCAGCCCTTTAATTAACAAACCATGCTGAGAATCAAGCATCATGTTTAATTCTATCAGCATAAAACGGCCTTGGCACTAAAGTAAAGAAATCAGATGGGTAGGATTTTTTTTTTTTATTAATGAAAGATTCCATATCCAAAAGGACAATAAGGCTTGAAATAAAAATTTCAAAGCCAATACTTGCATTATTTATACGTGGAATTATACCAATGGAATAACAGGCTGTAAAGATCCTGTTAAAATGGGTCTTTCAGAGGAGTGTACGGAGTTACGTATTTCTAACTATGGTACCCCCTGTAGCACAATCTTTCTTTTAAAAGTCTATGATGTTTCAGAGCAGTGGGCTTGGCCAGTTCATCAAGCTTTTCACTGTATAAAGAGAATACCTTATTAGTTGCTACTTAGATGATATATTTCATATGAGTTTGCTGTGTGTATTTATGTCTCCAGAAGGCTCCAAACTTCTCTTCCCAAATGTGTCCTTCACAGGGCATTCCTACATCTCCTTGCACTCCCATTCCTTCCTTCTTTATTATAAAAGGTGTCTAAAATGAGAAACAGAAATAGAAATCAAGAATTACAAACATTTAAAAAGAAAATCCCATACAAATTCAAAAACAGAATTCACCTACCTCAGGAATCAGCCCTGCAGCAGCTGTTTTTAAAATAGCCTAGACTCAGTATTCAGGGTTAAAGGACCTGGTCCCTTTGTTCCTCCTTTCTTCTGTGCACCAGGAAACAGTTCTTACTTTTGTTGACATCATAAGGGGTTTTTCAACATGGAAATTTTCTTGTCAGTAGAATACACCAAAACCCACGTTGTAACATCCAGTGGTGAAAAGTCAGAGATTTTATAGCAGAAAGGCATTTCCCTGTTTGTCTTTATTTTTGTCTTTGAAGGCAGGTCTTCAAGTAGTCACTTGGCAGGACCAAGTGAGGAAAGACTCACACAGCAATAATGTTTCTGGTCACTTGCAATTCCCGCATAAGTACAATTATAAACTTGAAGAAGTCTGATAATGAAAAAGCAAAAAAATGGTTCAAATTATCCACCTGCTGGAAAACATGGGAGATCCATCCAAGCCATACTAGATCATAGAATCATAGAATGGTCAGGGCTGGAAGGGACCTTAAAGATCCTCGGTGTATGTAGATGTTCTATATTTCATACTCAGCAGTCATAAATTTACTTTCAGTGTTACTTAAAGGAAGATGTTTGTTAATTGAAAGTACTTGTGGCTTCATGAGGTTTCACGTGTGTTGGGTTGACTTAGGCTGGCCGCCAGACACCCACCCAGGTGCTCTCACACTCCCCCTCCTCAGCAGCACAAGGGGTGGAAAATAAAAGGAAATAATGGAAATAATAAGGTGGAAAGGAAAATAAGGTGGAAAAAAATGCTGTTGGGTCAAGATAAGGACAGGGAGGTCACTTACCAGCTACCACCACAGCACACTCCACTTGTGGGAAATTACTTTAGTTAATTGCCAGTTAAAACAGATTTGAATAGTGAGAAGCAAAGACAAATTAAAATGACACCTTCCCCCCACCACACCTTCCTCCCAGGTCCAACTTCAATCTTTCATTCCCAACTTTTCCATCCCCCCAACCTTCAAATGGTGCAGGGGGATGGGGAGTGGGGTCTGTGGTCAGTCCAGAACAGCTCCTCTCTGCTGCTCCTTCCTCTTCATACTTTTCCCCTGCTCCAGCGTGGGTCCTTCCCAGGGGCTCCAGTCCTTCCAGAAATATCCAGCTACTCCAGCATGGTCCTCCATGGGGCGCAGAGGAGTCCCTCTGCTCCTTCACTGCAGCACCTGCTCCCTTCTTCCTCTCACCTTAGTGTCTCAGGGCAGTTCCTCTCATGCTTTCCTTCACTCCCCACTGCCATGCAGTGCTTTGCCCTTTCTCAAATACCCTTTCCCAGAGACCAGCACCTTGTCCCAGGGTCTAACCTGTGTTCTGCAGGGGGTCAGTTGGAATCAGCTGGAACTTGTCGTGTCCTGCGTGGGGCAGCCCTGGCTGCTCTCACAGAGGCCCCTGCAGCCCCATGGGTACAAACACTCAATGCAACATGTTACACTGAAAACTTATAGTTTTGAGAATTAGTAATCTCTTCTGCTGCCAACAGGAGTAGCTTCTTTGTCTTCTCATGGGAATACAACTTTAATTCAGATGGTGGCATGATGAAAATAGCTAGAGAATTAAAGGGCACGAATAATGAAATATGGAAATACCAGGCTTCACATCATGATGCCTGACAAGATTAACAAAGGAAAGTAATGAGGAAAGAAGTTGATGTATGTTGTTTTGAAATCATAAGAAAATTACATGGTTACATGATCTAGACATTTATCAACAAGAATCAACACTGCTAGAGTGAAATATGAAAGTGTGAAGCACAGTTCTGGTGTGGTGGAAACCGGCAGAGAATTTACAGGGCCTATACCAAACTGTCATCTGGAGCTTGAGCAGGTTTGCTTCTGCCAGCAGACCTAGAACAGGAAGGAGCCATGGATGAACCATCCTACAAATGGGTCCATATGAGCGCATGTACACTGTGTGTGACAGCTGGGCCTGAGAGTACTAGAGACTGGACTTATCTCTCATACATCACCTGGGAAAAGCACAGGAACTTCCAATATGTCTGTGCTAAATATATAACGTATTTTTTTTTTTATTTCTGTCTAAAAGAAGCACTGCAAGGAGAAGAACCTTTGCAATCTTTGTAACAGTGAGGTGCAAGCTGTAGAAAGGCTTGATAGAGAACTGGTCACTGAACACAGAACCGTATTCGTGTTCATGGACACAAAAAGCTGTGCACCACTGGGCATTGCAAGTATGACTGCAGCTCTCCATCACAGTCGTGGCAATCTAACCCCCAGCCTTTGCTTCAACATTCTGCACGTATTAGGAGACATTCATAGGAGTTTTATATGAATAAACATAGCAGGCATGGGGCCATCATATTAGTAGCAATATAATTTCCCAGAGGGAACCTCTGCAGATACCACTGCTATTACAGCTGAACAAATACATAGTGAATAACCGGACAAGCGCCTTTCTGTTCAGGGGTTGTTGAAAAGTAGCTTAAGTTTGCTCAATTATATTTGTTACTCGAAGTCACCCAGTGGATTATTAGATGAACGAGTTTTGCTGTGAAGGTTGTTCACAAGCAAGCAGTTCATACCACCATCTGCAGTTGCAAAAGTTTCCATTAGTTTTCACTGTTCATGTGGGTTACATACTAATGGATCTGACTCCTGCCAGTGTATCGCTCCTAGAATCCAGAATATGACATGAAGATTTTCTTATGAATTCAAAACATAGATAGATCAAATATTCTCCAGCATTTTGCACTTCAAAGTTAACATTTTTGTGAACATTCCTGCCTTCCCAAAATACTGCGGAGAATGATTCCAAGCACCGGCAACACAAATTTCTCTTATTATTTTTGCTTTTTAGTGTCAACATATGTTTAAGGATTAAATGTGAGGTACTTTTTGAAACCAAATGCTAAATTTTAAGTAAAACAGAGCGTAAAAATTATTTGAAAATATCTGAGCAATGGTGTATTTTCACTGCACTCATTATCTGCATGCTGTAGACAATTAAACTCTGATACACTCAAATACAGTGCTTTGACAATTAAAATGATCTCTTTTTTTCCCTCCCACACAGTTTTTTTGAAGCTGTCAGATGCCTTTTTCTTCAAGACTGCGTGATGTCCTATGTTTAGGAATGAACAATTTGAAATTATTCTGAAAGCAGGGAAATGTGTAGTTTTTAAGGTCACATTATTTACAAAGTTTAATATTTGAAGTTAAAATCTGGAGACCCTTCCTCCTTGATGTGAGTCAGATCTTAGGTCTGCATCAGAGCAAATCAGAAATGTAGATGAGGCCCTAACCAGACCTAATGTTGTTATTACAATATGATGAGGAAAAATCCCTGATCTATGAGGTAATGTAAAGTACAGGTACTTTTCTTTTTCACATTTGTCCTTTTCCATGATACAGAATAATCCAGGTGTGGTAAGAGTAGAGGTGATATCTAGGAGAACACCATTAAGAAAGAAAAATAAGAAATTCGGCACCAAGTTACCAAGGAATGAATGGTCAGCCTCTCCAAGGAGACCAAGGATTAAAATACACCAAAAGTAGGTTCCACATTCTCCAGAAAAGCTCCGGAAACATGTTTTAATGAAGTCAGGCAACATTGGCAAGAGCCTTACTAAAATGAAACAACTGGCAACATCAAAGCGAAGACGAAAATGGTGTTAACACAAGCGTGGTATAATTTCTGCTGTTCCATACACTCACACCATCTGTCCATGGAAAGTAAACACACAAACAGCAAACCTAAGCCTGAAGAGGAAGTCACAAAAGTCAATGAATGTTCAAACTGCTGTAGCTTGTGTCTTCTCTTATTCAAAAAATACCCTCAGAGGGACTAGAGGCAGGAGATTTATCTCACAGAATTTTCTGTTTCTCACCTTCAGTACAGAAAAACTTGGGGGAAATATTCAGCACTTGAACTAACAGCCCCCAAGATCTGAAATTAACTTCTTTAAAAACAATAGCAACAGCAAAGTGAAACAAAAATATGGTGCTAAAAAGTTCTACACTATGGTTGAATATACTTCTCAATAAAACAGACTTGTGCATGTTGGTTGTACGGAATGAAAGGTAGGAGACAGAGACCATTTTCTTTCCTAGAAAGCAAATGCTCAGAGTCAAAGAAATAATACATTATAAATTAAACATATTTCTTTTTAACTCTGGTAGAGACCTTAGGAATGCATCATATTCTGGATTACTTTCTGCTTAGCTCTACTGGGTCAAAAATATAGTACAAAAATGTTCCCATTCTGCTTTCTGTTTAGGGATACAGCGATTTCCAGGGCCAGTCCTAAACCTGGACAGAAGGAGCCTCTCACTATGTCTTATCCTGGAAGAGGGCAGCAGTAGGCAGAACAGATCCACATGGAAGTGTTTTCAACAAATCATTTGGGACCTAACCAACCTAGTTCTTTTAGCAGAATTAACTGTATCTAAATCATTTCTCACAGTTGTTTTAACCTCTTCTTTCAAATCTTGTCTAACTTGCTTAAACCTCTCATCCAAGACATACTTTAAAATTCCTAATACCACAGCTGCCTTTGGCAAACTTTCTTGGGGTTTATGTATTCTGATTGCTAAAAGAGATCCTCAATGTTAAATCTAAATTTCCCTTGCTGGCATTTTTGCCTATTTCTTGTCCAGTCTCCAGAGGACATGGAGGATGCTTTATTCCCTTCCTCTCTACTTGGTTTATATTTTCTCTTTTGCATGCTGTAAGACTGATTTCCTTTCAGACTCTGTTCTTTAAGCTAAAATGTATCCCCCAAAAATTAATGGAAGAATTCCACCTTCCAATTCCATCAGAAAGAGAAATGTGAGTCTCAAGAAAAGCTGTGATGACATCTTAAAAGCTTTAGCACTTTTCAGCTGGCAAATTGTTATGTCTTGCATCCTGGCTGGTTGCTTCCTCCATTTGAAAAGCATTTGTTATTTGAGAAAATAATTTCTTTTATTTCTTCATAAGTAAAGAACATATTTTAGTTCTCTGGTGAATTTATTTTGTGTCTTATGCATCTTTAATTAGCAGCTCTCTGCTTCAAAACATATGTTTCTTCAGATTATTGACATTAATAGACCAGAGTATCAAGTTTGTCATGTCACAATCTGTAGCCATGAAAAAAATGTTATTGTATCACAAAGGATTATACACTCTAAAAATAGTCAAGATTAAAAGACTTGTCAAGAAAATTACATTAACCAAGATACATAGGAAAGAAAGCATCTCAATTATAAATAGGTTTAAAAAACAGTATTACTGTTACCTTCTTTCAGCAAGAAAATTAATCTTTAAAATAGATCTCATCTCATGGAAAGTCTTCTAAGGCTGTGACCTATTCAGGTGACAGTTTAATCTATAAAGACTATATTTAAGCTTAAATAAACCATTTTACTGCCACTGTAATAGACCAAGAGCTCATGACCATGAGTTATGAATTATGAAGGAGAATAACTTACTGGAGAATGAACCATAATTTCTTGAATTGCATTAGCTCTACTGCTTGTATTTGTGCAAGTACAATTCTCATTATAGACTGTTCAGGACAGAGTTAATTTCCTAGCACCTAAACTTCATATTTTCCATCACTCTTTTTTGTATAACCTACAGCCTGTGACCTGACCTTTTGCATTCTCTCAGTTAGTAGGTGGACTTAGCTCATTTTAAGAGCTGTGGGTGCAGTACCACCTTTGGAGGACTACTACTGACATAGCATTTTATAGCAGCCTCAGTATTAGTAACATTCTGATTCATAGAATCATGAGTTGGAAAGGACCTTAAGATCACCTAGTTTCAACCCCCCTGGCACAGGCAGGGACATCTCACACTAGACCAGATTGCTCAAGGCCCTGTCCAACCTGGCTTTGAACACTGACAAAGTGGCAGCTAAGAGCAGGAACAAATTGTTGCTGCTCCTGGAGACTTTGAGGGCTGGTAGTGAGGTAGACTACAGCTGAGCTGTGCTTTATGCACTCAGTGATGTAGATAGAGCTATAGCTTGTGCAACTGGCCTTCTGGCCCTCGCTAGCAATGATTCTGGGTTATTTAAACTGTTATCCTGGAAGATTTTAAACCCTTAATTTCAGGGTATTGCCCTTGGCATTCCAAATTAATTTCTTGCTTTTTCTCTTGTTTTTTTTTCGCAGCCAGTTCATACTGCCTTTGATCATCTACCTTTCTTTCTTTGATGCTTCATTTAATTTTTACCCAGTAAAGGTTGCTGATTACCGCCTAGTAACTGGACAAGGTTATGGTGAGTGCAGTGCCACCAGGGCAGCTCTGGGTGGGACAGCCAACTCTAACAAGGGAAATTCAGCCCCTCACCTTACGTTGGTCATCATATCATATCTCATTTCCTGGCAGAGTGATATAAAAAAATACTCCTATGTAAAATGCACAACTATGACACTAGACATGGAGCACATATTCTCCGATAGACTGTGTGAGTATTTAGATAGTATTTGGAACCCTAAAATAAAGAAAAAAACATATAACTTATGCTTTATCATATTTTATGTTAATACTAATCATCTATACTAACCATTTATACTATGCCAATCATCTTTTATACTAATATAATAAAATAACTTTGGTGTATTTTACCTTTGCTGAGCATTTGCTATTTTGTATAACTTCTACTGACATGAATAAGACTGAAGTTATATATGGCATTTGATTTTCTTTTATACATGAGATGAAGTGTGACATATTGCAAGTACTGTTGCCATCTTTTTTAATTAAAGTTGAACCTACACTCCTGCAGTTTATTTCAGCATGTCCTATGGAATTACCGTCCTTCAGAAGAAGAGATGTGACATCTGATATTGCAGAAAGGATGACTTCAGATGGCTGCAGACAGAATGTCTTGCTATGACAAACCAGTATACATCCTTCACTCATTTTCTGTCATAGAAGAGTGACAGATATTGATAAGGACCATGCCTTCACTTATCAAGAGCACTACTTTTTTAAGCAACAGACAGAAATGGGGGAGAAGGGAGACAGTTTCTAATGAATTCTTCATGCCCTGCACCCTCTGTCTTGATTAGCTGTACTGGGTCTGGCTTGGATAGAGTTATCTGTCTTAGCAGCCTGCATTCTGCATTTGATCACTGACTGAGCCAGTGCTAATAACACACCAGTGCTTTGCCTATGGTTGCGCAGTGCTTGCACAGTGGGTATCCACTAGTAGGCAAGAAACTGGGAAGGGACAAAGGCAGTACAGATGGCCTGACTTGGCCAAAGGGATATTCCATTCCGTGTGATGGTGTGCTCAGCAATAAAAGTTCAAGGAAAAGAGGAAGGGGGGACACTTGCATTCATGGTATTTGTCTTCCCAACTAATCACTATGTGTGGAGGATTGGCTTGTCGAAAAAAGGTCATGCTCCCATCAACGAGCTGAAACAAGACATCTGTGTAGAAGATGGTGCAAACCTCTCACGCCAGATAATGAGGAAATGAAGGACACCGGCAAACAGCAACATACTATGACCAATCACAGCCAAGGCCACTAAGTGATAAGTGCATGAGGAGGATGGTGGGGGGGTGCACGGTGTAGCTGCAAAAATGTAGAAGCTACAAACCAATGATCTTGTAACATGTAAAAGCTGTAAGCCAATGATCTCTCTGTAACCAAACTATAAACATGCAAGCAAGGTATATAAGTATCCATCTGCTTAGCAATAAATGAGACTTGTTGGTCATCATCTGATGAGCTCGTCTCCCGGCGATTCCCACAACTATGTGTGCTCAGGCACTGCTTTCTGGGAAGTGAAAAGTAGCAAATAAACACCTTATTTTGCTTTGGTTGCATACGCAGCTTTTGCTTCACCTATTATCTCTTTACCTCAGTCCACATGTCTTTTCACTTTCTTTCTCTTTTCTCCCTATGCAACGGGAAAGGGGAGTGACCAAGCAGCTGGGTGGGTTCTCAGTTGCTGGCCAGGGTCAGCTCACCCCATGAGCTCTTTTATCTAAGCCAGAGAAACTCTTGATACTGGGCTTCAGTTCAACACTGGGTTTATTTCTAGCAGTAACATAATAAAGCAATAGCTACCAGTATATGTGCTCAGCAAGACACTTGCAGGTGTGTCACGGAGCCAGCATTTAGATAACTAATTTCTTGCTAATCTTAGCAACAGTGAATATTATACTCTCATGAGTTAACTTCTGCTGAATTCTGTTTCTTTAATGCACACAATGCAAATATGCTCTGCATCAGCAATAGCAATATAAATCTGCTTATTTCACATACTTCTTCACAATCATACACACTATGTTTGTGTAAAAATTTTTTGCTACTAACTTCAGCTGTCAAGTTCAGCTTTTTCACAATGTCCTGTAGCACTGTATCCGAGAATATGTATTCATTTACTTTACACACATATGCCACATGCTGTCTACTTCTCCCTTTCAAGGTGCCGATGCAATAGAGCACTATGCAGTGCGTTTACATATTTTGCTACACTGAAGTATCAGGTGCTTTTTAATTTTTCACAGCCATTGTGTACAGCATCAAGTCAGCATGCTGCAGCAGGCAGCTGACATGCAGCAATGATTACTTGGTTCCCAGATACAACAGTTTTACTGAGGAATGCAATTTAAAGTAGATACCTTACTATTGTGCGGTTATCCACTTCGGAAGGGAAATAAGGCATCTTTTCTGCTTTGCACTGTGTTGTTTTAAGCACGCTTTTCAAAACAACAAAGAAAAGCTTCGACAAATTAGCAAGTGTAACCCATTATCTTTCAAATCATGGTTTTAAGACAAGGCTTTTGGAGCTCAGCCTCTAGTATTTGAACAACTGAGACTGTCAGTACAGTCCTGCATCACACAGCTGTATAAATAAGGAAGACTTAGTGACTAATGCATCATTTCACAGATTATAATCTACTTTATGTAGTGCCACCAAAATATTGGCTTTATGCAGAATGCCCAATTAAACTTCCCTGTTTTATCTCCACTATAGGCTTTTCCAAAGTCAGTCTTGACTACCTTAAAGGAACGTGTCATAATGTTTGGGGCTTTTTCCTGAATAGTACCCCCAGGGAGTGATAAAAAGCGAAAAATGAATCGTACCCTGATTCATCCAGACAGAAGGTTGTAAACTGCCTGCTGGGTCATAGCAGATGGAACTAAAAATGGGGAAAAGTGGCTCAATACAACGTGGAAGTAAAAGGGAAAAGCTCTTTTGTCCCTGAAAAGGAGAAAGATAAAACAGGAATGACTTTTCTGTTGCATATATAAAATATGTGAAATGCATATGTCTGTCTGTTTTGCTTTGTGCCTTTTGCTGAATTCAGTGATGCCACTGTGAGATACGTGTGCTCAGATCACCCCTGCCAGGTTGATTGAGGATTTAGACATACCAACACCTAATTTGTGAATTTTGAGAGCCTTTAGACACATACAGATGCTGAGCTGTTCTGCTCAGATAAAATGGGAGTTCACCTTCTCTTATCTACTGGAAATGTACATACCAAACCAGGTTTTTGCTATAAATCATAGTTTGTAGTTTGTATGAGGCATGTTTAGTCTCAATAAGGCAAATATGTGTAAACCATATCCTGGGCTGCATCAAAAGGAGCATGACCAGCAGGTTGAAGGAGGTGATCCTGCCCCTCTACTCTGTTCTTGTGAGACCTCACCTGGAGTATTGTGTGCAGTTCTGGTGTCCTCAACATAAAAAGGACATGGAACTGTTGGAACAAGTCCAGAGGGGGGCCACGAGGATGATCAGGGGACTGGAGCACCTCCCGTATGAAGACAGGCTGAGGAAGTTGGGGCTGTTCAGCCTGGAGAAGAGAAGGCTGCGTGGGGACCTAATAGCAGCCTTCCAGTATCTGAAGGGGGCCTATAGGGATGCTGGAGAGGGACTCTTCACTAGTGAGAGTGTAGTAGAGACTGTAGTGATAGGACAAGGGGTAATGGGTTAAAACTTAAACAGGGGAAGTTTAGGTTGGATGTGAGGAAGAAGTTCTTTACTGTAAGGGTGGTGAGGCACTGGAATGGGTTGCCTAAGGAAGCTGTGAATGCTCCATCCCTGGCAGTGTTCAAGTCCAAGTTGGATGAAGCCTTGGGTGGGATGGTTTAGTGTGAGGTGTCCCTGCCCATGGCAGGGGGCTTGGAACTAGGTGATCTTGAGGTCCTTTTCAACCCTAACTATTCTATGTTTCTATAATATTTCTGAGGCGGATACTAAGGTTCTTTGTAAATCTGTTATTTATGGGCTTAACTATGAATGTAGATCTCAAGTTTAGACACCACTGTCAAAATATTTTGGCTTTGACATTTGAAATTGATCCAGCAAATCTTAGTCCCATTACATGTATCATATTAATTTCATTTAAAAGTCACTATCAACAGTTACTTGTTGTCACTATCAACAAAATAAAAAGCTAGGTATTTACTTACTGCTGTACAGAAAATAGGGATCAAGAGGGGTTTTTTTCTATAAAAAGTAACATACTTAACGATTTTCCCCTGAAGGATCAAGTCAATAAATTCTAGACAAGTATACCACTTATTTGAGAAGAGCGTAACTACCAATACTGCAAGTTTCCTTGCCATCAGCTAGACTTAGAGTGCTTCATATTCTTCCTTTCACTTCCCAGGCACTGTCATTATCTAATGCTGTATTGCTAGCTGGGCTTTGTTTCATTTAGCAATCTGCAGTATGAAATATTCTCCTAGTAGCCTTCATTACCACAGCCAGGAAAAAACTACTTCTCTTTGTGGCAGTCCTTCAGGACAGGATGCGTTAAAGCTATGTGTACAACTGTGTGTGTGGTGTGCCACTACGTACGCATCTGAAGCAAAGATGTCCAGGAAATCAGAGCAGGAGCAGACCCTGAAGAAGAAGAATATGCTACAACACTGACACCTGTTGGTAACATGTGTGGCAAACTGTAACGGCATCTTTACAGTTCCACATTTTCAGAAGACCCAAGAGCTCAACTTAAATTAATACACCTCTATCTGCACATGTAAGTCACCCGGATATAAAGACTAGATGTGAGGCAAAAGCCTGAAGACTTGATCCTCAGCCTTTCTGGAAGTATCTGCTGAGATCCATATGCTGATGAGTTCTAACAACAGCTACAACAAATCAATGAGCACCAGTGAGGATGGCATGTATAGAGGCTGTTTCACCTCAGCATATCACCTGTAGTAAGCAACACATTGTACATTGAACAGCTCAACACACTGAACCCGACAACGCATGTCACCAACACATTCTGCAAAGCCCTGAAAATATACCATAATTTGTGTCACAAAAGTTTTCTAATTTAGATGGCTGTAAATGTAAGATGGAACCTCAAAATGAAATACCAGTCTTCAGGAAAACAGCAACTGAAATGAAAGCTGTTTAAGTAGCAATGTGGTATCTTTTTCACTGCTTCTTTCCTGTAAAAAAGTGAGATGAGTTTGACTAGAACAATAAAAAAGTGAAGCTGTATGTTGGCATTCCTCCTACCACAGCAGTGCTCTGCACTTCTATGTGAGCTTTTTTATGATGAACTGCTAAACGAGGAGATAAGCTCTACAGAAAAACAGAGGCAACTGGATCTGCTTGGGGTCTAGCATGGCTCCTCTGGCTGTCCTTACAGAAGATAAAGACTATAATCATCTCCTATAATTACTCTCCAGAGCAAATATGTGTGATTTGAGAACTAGGGCTTTCCAAGTTCAGCACCTAATGACAAAGCCAACCTTCATGTCCCTTTTCCCTGGTGTTTAGCAGTGTTACATTAGTAACAGCCATCTAAACTCTTGCTGACCTAAGAGGCAATGTTTCCATATGTGCCCTCTGTTTTCTACTGCATGACTCCAATATTTCTGAGAAGAAGCAACATCAGCAACAAACTGAATGCTCAATTGAACTGGCAGCAAATCCTGTAGACATTCAAGGTCACAGAGTAGTCTTGTTTTCACTTGTATGGTGATTGGTAGCCTCCTTTTCAACAGTTAAATAATTAATTCAGCCTTCAGCACATTAAAAAGCAATTCCTCTTCCAGGGTAAATAGGAGTTCAAAAACCCCTCCAGTTCCCAGTTTGTGTCATGTATAGGCTCCCGTGCTCTCTCAGCAACCTGTTTGCCCTTCTTTCCTTGGAGGAATGGTCTTTTGACCAAAGGAGACTACCTTGTCTCCTCAACACTGTCCTTACTCTTAGATGTGCATTTCTGTGATGCATTTACAGGAAAGAAAAGGAGGGATAGGATAAGCATAGATATTCAAACCTGCAGAAAGCAAGTTAGACTGGCAGACCATGATTAGTGAAACTGAACTGTCTTCAGAACAAGACATATGCCTGATGATCCTCGAGGGCTATTCATCACAGCTAGGTAATGATTTACACAAAGGAAATTGCCTTTGCCAGTCATTTGTACCTGAGATGCAAAGTACAAAATGGGTAAGATTCACCTGCATGCAAGGTAATCAAGACTTACACCAACATTTTCTCTGTTGCAGTTCAGCCTGTTTCACAGTTCTGAAGTGTTGTACCTGTGAATGATACCAGGCAGCGAAAATGCTGAACTTTATTTAGGTTGAATGGTGAAATTATGTAGCCAGTTTTATTTTTACTTTGTTTACAGTAGATATATTCAAGTTAATATGGATCCAGTGTGGTCTGAGTCACAAGGGAATGTAGGATTCTTACACCAAATCACAGGAGTCAGTAACTTTAAGCCTCCTACTCTCACCTTGCTCAGTAAAACAAAAAACTGCATGCAGTGGGTTTTAGCTGTGTCACATCACGGGAAAATGTATCATATAATGTTAGGAGTTAAAGAGGACTCTACAGTCCTGCAATGCCCTCCAGATCTGCTGCAAGAATTGCAATGATAAGTCAGAGCAGTTTCCAAGAGAATGCTTTGCTCCCCCAAACCCTTATGGCAATTCACAGACTGGCCCTACCATCTCTGTTTACCCTGAGATCCTATTTACCTCTGTGCAAGACTCTGACTATAGGGCTCTTTACATTAGCTCCAACATCTATAACCAGAGAGTTGTTTCCTGGGACTTCATATAGCTCTTGCACCAATAAGGGGTTGAGACATGAGCCAGGAACAGTCTCAGAGCATTTGTTCAAATCTGCCTGTTTTTGAGAGGTTAAGTTCCTTGCTGATTCAGGCCAACAGGTTAACAGCAGCCTACACTCTCTCCTAACTGGTCTGTGGCAATTCCACACAAAGATCTTAGGGTCTGTCCAAGATGCCTCTCCCTCAGGAACCATTCCCATGTCCCTTTTATTCACAGCAGAATAAGCATTTAAAATGAAACTGGGAAAAGATAAAAAAACCCTCCACCCAACACTTAACATCTCCCATTAAGAGTACCTGTGGATTCTTTGCTGAGAAAACACCCTCAAATACCCTGAGAATGTTAGCAGATTTTACGCTCAGCAGTATTAGTACATATTTGTGAAACAGCTACAATCATAATTCATCTACAAATCTAATTGGGGAATCTGGAGATTAACCCACTGAAAATATTAAATCCTAACACTTCTGTAGCTCCCGCACAGCCTGCCAACTTCCTCCAACATATTACAAACAATTTAATGTTAGTCTTTTGCATAACCACTTTTACCATATTTTATTGCCACAGGGCTTTGGGTTTGGTGTTGGGTTTTCTTAGTAAAGGAATTATGCAAGTGCTGTTCTAAGGGCTAAACACATAGTTCATGCTGAACTAAAATAATTGACTTGTGAGTGACAAAATAATTATATATATCCTAGGTATTTAGCTATTTTTATATATTATAATTGCTATCTTTGCTGCATCAGGAAGAATACAGTGTTCTCAAAGATTAATAATATTGGGTGAGTGGATACACAAGAATGCAACTTTCTTAGAAACATTTTCTCCAGCAAATTAAAGTTGGCTGCCCCCAGTCAGTAAACTTGCGCTGCTGAGTGTTGGGTGGCGTTATTAACCTTACCTATTTTAAACTTTTAATCAGTCTTCTTCACAATCCATAGCAGTTTTTTGCTAGTGATCTCCCCAGTCTTTAAGTCAGAATCATCGTTTCAGAATATAATATTAAATGTCAATATTGTTTTGTTGTTGCTATAAAGCCACAGCTGATAATAGCGATGAAGCAAATCGAGGGTGTGTAGGTGCTGCCCTGGAATAACAGAGATAAATTTTGCACATACATCTGCTGCATCATTCATATTAGAAATGAATTTGATGCAAACACCAAAGAATTTAATGTATTTTGTAGTCATGGGTAATTGTAGAAATTGGGGCAATTGATTTACAGAAAAAAATCAGGAAAAAAGAAAACACATTGAAAAGTGATATGCTGGGATTTATGAGATCAGGTTTACAATCTGAAAAGCAAGGTGAAAGGATATTAACTATTTAATACGGCTAAAGTCTTGGCTGCAGATACATTGTAAGAGCCGTCTGGAGATTTGTCTGATTCCTCATTTTATGAAATCAGGGCTGATATGGGCAGAATGGTATGCTACAAACATTTCACCTTTTTCAGAAAAATCAAATGAGGAACAAAAATATTTTGTGAATGCTCCTACATTGATTAAACTATCCAAAGCAAGGAATAGAGTTGGCAATGGTGATCAGGCAATTACCTGATTTAAAATAGATGGATAGTGTTTTGAAAATGGTATGATCATGTCAACCTAAAACATTGAGTCAAATTTCAATGAACAGATCCCAGCTGCACTATTATATTATTATATTAGTTTTAATGAAACGAAAAAGGACTAAATTAAAGTAAAAACAGGCACAGCATGGCCTCTTTTTACAATAAAACAACTACAGCAGTGTGGGGGACAGTTTCTGATCTTCTGCATGAGACCTGTTATTGATAAGAGGACTAGTCCTTTCCATTAGAATTGAAATAGTTCCATATCATGAGCCAGGGGAGAGAATACTGGGGACCTTGGGGAAGTTTCCATAATCCAAATTCACTGATGGACCACAGCTGGTGGATCCATTTGTTTCCAGATATAGATCCTGCTCCCTCAGTGGCAGCAGTAGCAATTTCAGCAGCTTCTGTAACATAGCAGCAGTTCTCTTCAGCCTTCCCTGCTGCACTGTAGCAAGAATGCTAGATGAAGGAAGGATTCCTGCTCCTTTATGATGCATGTTTCTTTTCCCTGTAAATGTCTTTCCCTTGGCATGATATACACTGATGCTGTTAAAAACCCTCTTCTAGTTTTAAAATAAATACACCTGAATTTAAATAACAGCTGTGGGTAAAGTGTTCACGGAATACCCTAAATACCCCATGACTTCATCCTTATGTACACCTTGAGAAGTTTGTCCTTTGAGTTTCCATATCTATATGTGCAGTTTGGCACAAATCAAAGTCAAGCAACATGGCACAAACTGCTCTAACAGCCCTTTTCCTATAAAACCACAGGCATACCTCCTGTTCTGGGGCAAAACAGACTCACCCAGAAGCTGGTCTTCAACAACCTGGTGCCAGGTGCTGCTTTCCCAGATCTCCTCCACACAGCAGCAGGTATGCTGGCCAGGAGCCACTGCTTGTCAGTGCAACAAAACATTCCTAAGCAGCTAATTCGTGGTACCTTGTTCCTGTAATGGACACTGCCTACTCCATCATGCTTTTCAAGGTGGAATGAGCTGAGCAGAGGCTGAGAAATTCTGTTTCTCATATAAAAGACATGCCTCCGTGATTGGCAGCATGTTCTGTTTTGGGTTTGGTTGGTATTTTTATTGCTCACATTCTATTATCTTGGTATGGCTAGGTTTACCAGAAGGAGGAAACTTCCCTTCTGGTAACGGCATTCCTTACCTCCTGCTATTCTTGTAGTGTATTCTGCAGCGCCACACCATGGCTACTCTGTATCTCTCACACAGAATCACTATACTGCTGTTATTAAATATTTACAGTATTTATAGCAACGGGATTTACCTGCCAAAACAAGAAGGATTGGGGTTTTCTGACCCTGCTCTTTTGAAGAGTTGTCTCACTAGTCAAGTTCATTGGCACCGTATCTTCTCTGGCAAAACTGCAGTCGTTTTGCCTGGTTGAGGACCTGGCCACAGCTAGCTGCATCTATGCTGTTGCCAAATGGGATTACTGCAATACACTATACATGTGGCTAGTTCTGAAGACCACCTGGAAGTTACAGCTAGAGCAGTATGTGGCTGCCCATGAGATTAACAGCGTCAGCTGTGAGGCACGTCAACTTTCCAAACACTGCGCTTTCCGCCTATTTGCATATGGCTGCAGAGGCAGTGAGATGGCGCTCTGTGAAGTCCTGCATGAGGTAGCCGTAGGCAGCCTGCCTCTGGCTCACGAGTAGCATTTTAGAGCAACAGAGCTGTGATAGCTAAGAGTCTGAAACGGGAAAGGTAGGGTACTCTCACTGCAATCCTTGACAGAACAGCGTCCTCACCTATCTGGCAGAGCCCACAGTAGAATACACAGATTTTTTCTCTGACCTCTGCTGTAACAATTGATTTTTAAGCTTTATGTACAGAGCGATTATGATCCATGTATACAGCTTGACACAGACTGGTGGAGTGGTGTATTAATAATGCCCCTAGCAGCAGCAGTAATATTGTTCATTGTACGTGTTTTAAAGTCACACAACATTTAGAGATCAGGGCACAATCTATTGTGCTCACAAACGATAAAAAACACTAAGCAGCAAAAAAAGGAAGCCCAGGTTTCTCTACATTTTCTTCTATCTGAGATCAAGTAGCTGGGCTTCTTTGGCCCTGCTCCTCATGTGTCCCTGCCACAGCTCACATAATACTCTCCAGACAAGCCTCATCCCTCATATCACTGATGGATTTATATTCTGCTGAGCTCAATTGAGCACTTAGTCAGAATCTGATCTCATTACAAGTGTCTCAGCAGAACTAACTCCAGGGAAGTCAACAGAACCAAGTTACATTTACAGACTTGGAGCCAAATTTTTAATTCACGACCCAACATCTGTCATAACCTCCAATTTAAACCCTCTATGGACATGACCTACATTCCTAAAGCTTACAGATGGTATTTTAATATTTCTATAAAAAGCAAATTCTTGCATGCCAGAGAAGTGTACTCAGTTCTTCTCATCTAAGATATCTGACACGCACCCAAATTCCACAGGGAGTGTTTATAAGGGCAGCCAGTTGGAGCTAAGACAAAATGAAAGGGAAAAGAAAAGAAGGCAGCTATGACAACTGAAATGTCAACATGCAGGCTAGCATAAAGCTTGGTTCCAAAACTAATTGGAAAGGGGAACTCAGATCTTTTTTTCCACATTTCCACCAATTCCTGTGTATTAAACCTTTCAGTGACCTCATCAAAACTGCGCTTGTCATGAAAAGTCTGGCATCATCAATCCTTGCTCAGAACAGCTTTGGAATGATTTTTCATGCAGCTTTTCGTGATGGAGTCTAAAATATGTGCTGCTTCACATTTAAACACAGACCGAGTTCTCCTGTTTGGACATACTTTTTCCAGTTTGGCTTTTTCTCTCTGCATTTTACACTGCGAGGAGCATTGATTAATGTGAATGTTTTAGCTGTAGTTGTTGTTTGTGTATAAACTTTTGTTAAAACAAGTACTGCAGAATAAATGACCTTTATACAGACACCTATTAAGGCACTAAAAGGCTTGGCTACATTCATCCCAGACGCTTATACATAATGTTTGGAACAATAAAGGGATCAGCAGCTGCAAGGGGTTTGAATTGAATTCTTTAACAATAGAAAAGTTTTTCAGGCCCAAATACCAGCAAAGAGAATTTTTTGCAGATAATCCAGGAGAAAGAAAATAATAAAAAAAATGCTAGCCAACTTTGCAGCAGTTAGCATAAGGGTGCCATCTGAAACATGTCAGCTTAAGAGTGCCCCATAGCACCATTCTTTTACACAACCATAGTATTCAGAACTGTTTCCCAAATAATCCCAGATGGCATGCCACAAAATTTCAATTCATTTTAAAAGCTTTCTTTGCTGTTATTATGTGATTGAAAGTGCAAAAGCAAGTTGCCATTCTCATGGCACTATTTGCATTGGCTATTATCCCCTAAAATCCCCTTTAAACAGCTACATTGTCAGCCCATAGGACTCATTTAGAACTACAAAAAAGCCCAGATTAATTCGATCAAAGGGAGAGCCAAGTACAAAATGCACTTTTCAAACTGTATCAGAGTAGGTTCCTTTTACAGATCGCTGCATGGCTAGAGCAATGCAAAAAAACCCTGCCTGAAATAAAGCACTAACAGAAATAACTGCATGTTTCACATGAAGCTTCTGGGGCTCTTCCAGGGTAAATCTCTCACTACAAATGATTAGAATAAAATATATTTAAATATAAGTCTGTAAATTAAGCAACAATCATGCCTGTTTGGCTTTCCACTGCCACTTTCAGAAAGCACCAAAGTATTGCATGGATAACTTAGCCAGCTAGAGACATTTCTGAAGTGTGTGTGCAATGGAATTTTAATTAACTAACAGTGAGCAATGAAACCTCCAAAGGTGCAGATAACGCACCCCAGAATTATTTTGTCGCTATTGCAAAGAATCATCATCATTGGTGAGGCAAAGGAAAAAGAAAAAGCTACTGGTATCATTTCCGCAAAATACTCTGTTTTGTAACCTAAGGTGGACCCTTTTGAGTCAAGCATAACACAGGTCCATAGATCTACAGCCAGAGAGTCTCTAGTGGCTTTTCAGTCTCACCTGGGGTTCTGATGACAGGCAACAATGCTGATACTTTTGTTTCTCACAGGAGCTCCTTTGGTGTCTCTGCACCCTCTTGCTCTCAGTCTCTACTGGAGCTTGCTTAGTGGCGCTGCCATCAGTTCTCTCACCCTCGGTCTGAAGCAGTTTCTTCAGCAGCTGCTTTCGTGTACAGAGATGAACATTTTACAGAGTAAAGAACTGCAGCACAAAGGCAGAGCAACTGCATCAATATATGCCATTGCCTCTTAAAGGACACATCAGGCCGAGAGAGAAATGCTGAAAAGCTGAGCAGCTGCAACTAACATTAAAGTCATTTGCTGTAGGGTGAAACTGGATGAATGCTTTTGTTAGCCTCTTCCACTGGGGTTTAGATTTTTGAACAGTACCATTTTAATATAGCAGTTCTGTTTATTTACTTCTTGTATTTTATGGAATAAGCATGTGTGTGGTGTTAGTAATAAATGCTGTGTAGCAAGAAAGTGTTCCTGTGGAGATAGAAATAGGTCCCACAGTGAAAAAAGACCTTGAAAATCTGTGTAAGAAATGTATATTTGTAAAAACTATTAAAAAACTGGCATACAAACCTTGTTTTACTGCTTTTAATTATGAAAAATATTATTCTTATTTGTGATCTTGGGAATAAGGAAAGAGAAAAAGTTAATGTAAAATCAATTATGTACTTTAAGGGTGCCCGTATTTTAAAAAGCATTGCAGTTACACTGTGAAATAGTACATATTCGATTAGAGACACAGTCTGAGGTCTTAAAAACCTGTCGGGTTTAAACATTTGTATGTTTTTTGACATATTCAACGGAAATAACTGCCAGATCTTGTTAAAGTCAGTCATAAAGATGTGCTCAGGTACAGAGAAGTGCTGCAAATAGGCTGCTTTATTCCCCCAAAATAAGATAACCTCAATCAGTATTTGTCCCAGACATCTCTTTAACATAAGGCATATAAATTACCACACTATTGCAACACTCTCAGTACTAAAAAGTTGTTTTAGCCTGCGAAAAATATAAGAATGTGATATTTTATGGAATTAGGTGCTAATCCTATAAACATGTATTAAAACTCATTCAAAAACATAAAGTCTTAGAAATTTTGTCGTATCAGGTTTGTAGAATCAGTTTGTAGAATCAGGTGTGCATGGCTGGATCCAAAGACACTTTTAGATGTCCAACTATCTATAAACGGGTGCAGAATTCCTTCCTGACGCGAGTCAGCAATGGGTGTTCACAGTGCTGAGACAATCTCCACAGGCCCAGATCAAGTACATACTCAGAAGGTCTGGTGTGTTTGTTCATACACATTCAGTACCATTTGTTGGTACTGAATGCCAGGGTAATTTGGGAAAAAACACCCAGCTATTGCAAACATGCGAGAAAAGTCTGCTTCTCTAGGCTCTTCAATAGCAAGCATTGAATTTTGTTGTATATGATGGGATGCCAGATCTTCTCCCAGTCACAGTTTTGGCTGACAAATCTCAGGCATGTGGAAAGGATACCCCATGCCTTAGCACAGTACCAGTATAATTTCAGGTGTTCCCATTATTTACTGCTTTTACTACAGAGACAGCACCCCTGCATGAGCATCACCTGAACAGTGCAGCTCAGGTGCAAACAGTAGGTACCAAAATATTTGCTATAGGCTTTTCAGAAGCACATGCAGTTGATCTGCCTCTGCTTTGTCTTGAAATCTGTGATAAAACTTCCTCATAGGAACATCAGGGTTTTCTGGTGGGTTGGTGGGGTTTTTTCCCTCCATTTGATGATAAAATGAAACCATCTCTAAACACTTTTGAAATATATGTTTTTATGTTTAAAAAGTAGACCTAAAACATCACCTCAAACAGCCTTTGGAAAGGCAGGTGCAGCCTTGGTCCCCTGCAGGGCATGGGCTCAGACCTGAGCTGCCCCTTCAGCACCTGGGTTATGGCGTATGTTTACACTTTGATTTTTCAGGCTGATTTAAAGCATAGTCTCACCTCAGGTACATTACAATAAACCAGTGTATTGAAACAGAAGTAAATCTGCTGTGAGAGGGTTCTCATTAAAGAAATTACTATTTCCTAACTAAAGGTCTACAGGGAAGGAGAACTTGTCTTACTACTGCTGCTATTTACTTCTTATTAAGCCAACTGCCCGGTAAAGCACTTATGGAGCAACAACCACCTACACTTCTCAAAGAGGCTGATACCACAAGGGGATGTGTTGTAGATCTTATGAGCTGGCTGCATTTCTCACCTGGCTGGAAAGCCTCCATCATGCACATACTCCTTTACACAAAATGCCAGCCACCTCCCTGTGCCTCTGGAGGGAGCTGAAGTAAGAGGAAATTTGCCCTTTCCTATCTGCTTCCTTCTCATTCTTCCAAAAGACTGCTGTGAGCAAAGCTGGCTACTCTGTGGTGCTGTGAGGTGTGTGGAGCTGTGGCATCACAGAGTGACAGCCACCTTGTTGAGGCGCATGGCTTCACCACAGAACAGCAGCCATCTTGTTCGGGGGGCACAGCTTCACTATCCCTACACAACCCACAGAACACAAGCTCTGCACACCCCCGGCAAAGCGCATAGGAGATGTGAGGAAATGAAGGAGATGGTTTCCACAATGGGGCTTAAAAGTTAGGGAGAGACTTTTTAAAGAGAGACCAGGGAAACTGCAGTTGACACTGCTAAGAAGCCTACAACCCAAAAGCAGGCAGCCAGCTGCTTATTGAAGAAAGGACTGCAAGCATGTCGTTTGGTCAATTCGCTCACCACAGCTGCCAGCACATTTAAAGTAGCTTTATTTAATCAGTAAAACATTGCAGGTGGTGTAAATAGCTGTTTCTTGGCAGAATTTAAACCCATCAGCAAAGGCAGATGAATAGCAAATGCGTAATGTGCTCCTCCTCAGTCCTGGTAGGTGTCCAACAGAAGCAATCTCCAGTCAGTAGCTGGAGAAAACAGCCACCAGCAAGTTATACATCTGAGGGATGTGAAATAGCAGCACTGACAATGGCTCAAGTTTCCTAGCAGTGTAATTTGCAGGGATTTCTGTTCCTGCAGATGAGAGCTGCAGCTCTAACCTGGGGCAAAACATCCTGTTTTTCTGAGGCTGCTTTTTTCACCTGATATGGGGGCAAGGGAGAAAAATCCAATATAGCGGAAAGCGAAGGAGAGCTGGAGAAATCCGCTGAGGAGCCCAAATAGAGGCTAAGCCAGGGCAGCGGCATGAAAAACAAAAAACGTGAAAGAAAGCTTTTACTTATTACATAAACTTGATGGCTGTGTTTGTGTGTTTTATTATTATGGTATTAAACGACATTTATTGTATTTACTAGATAATACTCAAACGTTTGCAAGTTTATTTTCATAAGAATAATTTCAGTCTGTTTATGGCATAAGGACAGAAGCACTCCTGCCTCTGTACTTAAATACTGAATTTAGGTAAATTATATAGCTAGGTAATGAATAGAAACTATACTAATAAATTAGGTATGCTTTACATTTTAGTTGGGGGGTGGGGGTGGGTATTTTTTCTAAATCCAAATTTCTTATTTTGAAGTATACAGTAAGTAAAGATTCTATAGATGGCTGTGTTAAAGAAAAATTGTTGCTTTGGCTTGGGGTTTTTTTCCAGAAATGGGCAGAATCTATGATGTGGTTTATGTTGGAAATATTCCTGTACAAACATAAATCTTTGTAGGATACATACCCATTTCCTTACCAGTAGCTGTAAAACCCAGCACTTACGTACCTGATCTGTGGGGTTTCATTAATGACTTATTTTATGTCTTCATGTCAAAGCCCTGGTAAGGGAGGGGTTTGAAGGAAAGGTAGAGAGGGGGTCAGGTGGGAACAAGTCAAGCCTGAAAAAAGAGTTTAGTGATGTGAAGAGAAAGAAAGTAAATGGGAGTAAATGAGCATTTTATGCTCATTAGCTTTAGAAGTAATTTCAATCAAAATCAAATAATGCAACAATAGAAAAGCTGAGAAACTTTATGACTTAAAAAACCCTTAAACATTAAAAAGAAACTTCTCTGGACAGCCCAGTGGATAACGGTATTCACTTAGCAGAAGGTTAATGGGCTCTAGCTGGTGTGTCCTACCAGTCTGTAGGCAGATAATAAAGGAAAGGGGAAGAGGGATTCGAAAGGGTATGTTCCGTTTCTGCCTGTCCTGGTTGTTCTGTGATTTTTAGTTTGATTGTGTGGTACCCTGACTGCCTTGTGGACAATAAAGCATTCTCTGAGGGAAAGTCTCTAAAAGAATTTGGGATGGAAGTTTACTTTCTTTCTCTGCAGTAATTCACACAGGCTGAGGGCTTCTTGGTGCATTGAAATATCTCCTAATGGCTGCGGCTAGAATTAGATATTGGACTCCAGTAAATTAAAGGGCCTACTATGGAAGTTTGTTTGTGTTTATAGCAGCAAAGGCCCTTGCAGCTATACAGGGTGTTGCTGCTCAGAATTTATTTCCATAGTGGTAGCTTCTTTTGACCATGTGTGAAAATTTAACTGACTATAGTTCAAGACTGAAAGTGTAAACCATACCATTCTCAAGAGCTGTGGTTTACAATACAGACCTACTATACAACACACGTGACTGGAGCAACTGTCGATGAAAACCGATGGGACGAATAAACTTTGTGTTTGTCTGGGGCAGAAAGAGGTTAAAAACCTGACCTGGAAACAAATCTGGTGCTAGCTCTATTTCACAACCACAGCTTTTAGTATGGGAAAATGTTTAAGGCAATTTAAATGCTCCCTCCAACAGAGGATCCATTTTAGTAAATCACGGACTTTCTGACCAGATAGCCTGAACTATTTCTCAGGTTTGCTTTGGTTATAACAGATTATGGAGCATAATTTATTTGGGGCTATTCAGCCTGGAGAAGAGAAGGCTGTGTGGTGACCTTGTATCAGACTTACAGTATCTGAAGGGGGCCTACAAGGATGCTGGAGAGCGACTCTACATCAAGGACTGTAGCAATAGGACAAGGGGTAATGGGTTCAAACTTAAACAGGGGAAGTTCAGGTTACATATAAGGAAGAAGTTCTTTACTGTAAGGGCAGTGAGGCACTGGAAAAGGTTGCCCAAAGAAGTGGTAAATGCTCCATCCCTGCCAGTGCTCAAGGCCAGGTTGGACAGAGTTTTGGGTGATATGGTCTAGTGTGAGGTGTCCCTGCCCATGGGAGGGGGGTTGGAGCTGCATGACCTGAAGGTCCTTTCCAACCCTAACCATTCTGTGATTATGTAATTTATTTCAGAAGTATCCATGAAGTTAGAAAGGGGCCTTCAAATGAACTTTTGCCACGGAGGAGATGGAGATCTGTTTAGTGGAAGATAGTGCATCCATAAACATACAGACACCTGTGTGGCACTCTGTGCATGTGCAGACTGGGCTGGCAACACACCATCCGATAGACATTGTCCAAAGTACTGGAGCTGGCTGGTTGAGAGTTCTGCTTTAAATCTCTCCTCACCTCTTTCACTAAAATCATGGGAGGGTGGGGGTGACATAGAAGGGTGATGGATCTTGTCAGCTGGCACAGTAGACACAGAGATGGAGCAATTTCCTGTGAGATTTTACTCACAGGAACTGAGACCAGCACACCTGAAACACCCAGGCCCCGAGCAGCTGTCCTAATTTGAAGCCATGTCCATCTGCCTGGGATTGCATGAGTGACATCTCCCATTCACAACAACAGTCTGTGCGCAGCTGTTCATGCGATGTTCAGGGCCACCATAAAACAATCCAGCCAGCATTACAGCTATCAACCCACTGTGAAAAACAGAAGTGACCTTGTCACAGGGGGCACAACCGGCTGAGGGTATGTCAGTGCCCCAGGGTAAAGGGCAAGCCAAGTTTATTTGAAGCTAGATAACTCACATTACCTTAGACACCTTAGTTGCGATAGCATGTTTAGGCTTGGCTGATTTATCCCACTTGGACTAAGAGTTTTAGCACTTTGATGCTAAGACTACAATGACTTCTTATTCTGGCAGGTTTTTCTCCTTATCCCAGCTACAACCTGTCCAACACTTAAATGAATATAAACCAGAGGAAGAGAGAAGTTAGGCTAAGGGAAGAATATAAACCTTTGGCAACTTGAAAAGAGATCAGTCACAGTATGAGTGAAGATATTGCAGAGGTACTTTACTCATGGTAGGTATGGATTCGTTTAAATTACTTCAAACTGAGCCTAAGTGATTTCTGCTTCCAAGGGGGTCTGTAGCATATGGGTTGATCAATGTATTAGTTAGTGGGCCACGCTAGCCGTGAGCTGAAGGAGTCGTGGAGCTTGTTGCATTCATGCTGTTTGTCCTGGCTGCAAGGAATGTGAGCTGGTGCCGCTCTTGCAGGGGCGCTGCACAACGCCACCATCAAGTGGTCTCTGCATCACAGTACAGTAGTGTGCCAAACCCTGTTTCCCTTTCAAAATGGGAATAGTGATGCCGACTTTTCCAAAGATAAAAAAAAAACAGATGTCTCTTCAACTCCAGATGAGACTTCATTGTAAAAGAGCATTCGTGTTTAACGTCTCTTCTTTTATGGCATACTCCCTAACCATTGCTCTTTCATCAAACATGCCAGTGAGCTTATTTCTCAGAATATTTGAAGAGTAAACTACTTGTGATTAAACCAGCTTCGCAGAAAACTTTCCACTGATTTGCACATATTCTAATCAGACAGGTGCTTTCTTAAATTACTGTTTTTTCTTATTTCCACATTATTTATATCAAATTTCCACACTGAAAATTAAAGTTAAGAACATGTAAATGAATGAAATGTAGATAATGTAGTCTTAAGACATGGCAACCTGCATTTTCACTACTGACCCTTCTGTGATTTCCTGCAGAGAAATATGGCTAGAAAATTTATCAAAGTTTTTCCTATAGAAGCCTATCCACTGGTGGCCCTTACAGAATTATCCTCTTGCTTTTTGTGTTTGAACAGGTTTTGGATACACTGCTGCTGCTGCTTAGTGCTGTGATTTTTTGATAGCTCCATTTTCCTTTTTACCTCCTTTCCTCTGATACTGCATTTTTCTCTTTGAAATGTATAGCACTGAGCAAGTAATTCAGAACATTTCAGATCAGTGCTAAATAAATTCCTGATAGCATGCATAGGAATACATATTAACGACTCCCCTTTCCAGAACTTCCTAGCTTCTGTCTTTCCAAAGGGTAGAATACTATAAAAGGGTCTGTGCAGCAGGTTTTTTAGGCCAATTAAGAATCCATATATGCCAGTAGGAATCTAGGACTTGACACGGTCCTACATAGCCTGGATGTTTTCTTGGAAGTTAGCTGAAATCTGTTACTTAACAGCTTTCAGCAGATGGGAAAGTTGCCAGCGTAGATTGCCCACTCCTCCTGGTATTTCACTAATTCGGCCTTAATGTCCTGGTTTGAATCTGTAACACACGCTGAAAACAGATATAGAGATTATTTAAATGTACATCTCTAAGCTTCTTGAATTGCATTCTCCACCATTCCCTCTGAGGTTCCTTACTGTGGTGGGTTCACCAGAGCTGTTCTGTCGCTTCCTTCCTCAGCTGGTCAGGGGAGAGAAAATAAAATGGAAGCCTCATGGATCAAGGTAAGGGCAGGGAGAGATCATTCACCCATTACTGTCATGGGTAAAACAGACTCAACTTGAGGAAAATCAATTAAATTATTACCAATCAAATCAGAGTAGGATAATAAGAAATAAAACCAAATCTTTAGACACTTTTCCCCACCCTTCTGTTCTTCTTGGGCTTAACTTTACTCCTAATTTCTCTACCTCCTCCACTCCTGTGGTGCAGGGGAATGGGGGCTGCAGCCAGTTCATCACATGTTGCCTCTGCTACTTCTTTCTTCTCAGGAGAGAACTCCTCACGCTCTTCCTCTGCTCCAGTGTGGAGTCCCTCCCGCAGGATTTGGCCCTCCATTGAACTCCAACACGAGTCCTTTCCACAAGCTACAGTTCTTCCCAAACTGCTCCAGTGTGAGATGCAGTCCCTCAGGTACAGATGCTACAGCATGAGTCCCCTGCAGGGTCACAAGTCCTGCCATCAAACCTGCTCCAGCATGGGCTCACCTCACTTCGTGGCTCCATAGCTACTGCCAGGAGCCTGCTCCAGCATGGGCTTTCCACAGGGTCTCAGCCTTCTTCAGGCATTGCTCTGCTCTGGCTCTGGGCTGCAGGTGTATGTATCTGCTCCACCACAGACCTCCGTGGGCTGCAGGGGCACACTCTGCCTCACCATAATCTGCACCACAGGCTGCAGGGGAATCTGCTCTAGCACCTGGAGCACCTCCTCCCCTCCTTCTTCACTGGTGTCTGCAGGGCTGATGCTCTCACGTATTCTCACTTCTCTCTCCAGGTGCAGTTGCTGTTGCACAGCAGTGTTTTCCACTTCTTAAATAGATTTTCCCAGAGGTGCTATCACTGTTGCTGATGGGCTTGGTCTTGGACAGTGGTGGGTCCGTCTTGGAGCCAGTTGGTATTGGCTCTGTCAGACAGAAAGGAAGCTTCCAGTATCTTTTCACAGAAGCCACCCCTGTAGCACCCCCCGCTACCAAAACCTGCCATGCAAGCCCAATGCACTTATATATGGACAACTTCCATTTTGTGCAAATTTAAATTGCTGAATAGTAGATTAAATGGTCTAAAATTTCCTGGGAGTTCAGTACGTCCTCACCTAGACATCACAGAATTATACAAGGGAAAGGATTAGAAGGGATTCTTTCAGCCATATGCTGAACTGAGGAGGGTCAAATATGTACCAGCTGTTTAGATAATCTGAGTCACTCCAGTGGAGAATTCACAGCATTCTTAAGCTCCGGTGCTTTATCATTCCAATTAAACAGTTGCACCAACTTCAGCACAAGAAAAATGAATTTCTTACTGTTCCTGTCATCTTCTCTACTTAAAGCTGTTTTGCACAGTGGAAGATTATTATCATATGTACTCTGTTAGATTTTTCTTTCTTAGAGTTAACTATACCAATTCCTTCAGGTTCAGTTTCTAAACATCTTTATATTGTTCTTCTTTGGACTCTCATGGCTTTGTTTTTCTCCAAGCAGGTACCTGTAACAAGGCATTATCAGTGTTTTCTAACATATCACTGCTAGAGTTCCAACATGGAGTCTGTGTGAGACTGTGAGAACCGTTCATTTAATATTCTTGATGTAAATATTTTAATATTCAAATGATCTTTTTCTCTGGTTTAGGTGAATTGAAAAATATTTTTTTTCTCAGTTGTGCAAGAGTGTTGATATACTTAGGCATATAGCAGAAGCACATGACCTGCTTTGTGTTAGGCACAATATAAAGACACACCAAAAAGATGATTTCTGTCCCCAAAACTTACAATCTAAATGTAAAAAAAGTAGATACAGATCCCAGATGTAACAGTAACTGCCAGTGGCACCCAAAGACTGAAGTAAACAAAAGACAGAAAAGAAGGGAATGAGGGTTATAATCTCTGCAAATATGAGAAGTTCTGAATGTTTAATAATTCTTTCAGAATTACAGAAACCTTAGAAAAGGTGACCAGATATTTATAGTTGTTCAGCATGCAGCAAGAACAGTGAAGCTATAGTTCTTGGAAACATTGATTTGATCTAGGCATCTAGATGGAATGTGAGCTCTCTTCATGTAGTCATTAAGATACGCTTTTTTAAAGTTTTAGAGTAATTTTCTTAGTTCATAAAATCATAGAATCATAGAATCGTTTAGGTTGGAAAAGACCTTTAAGATCATTGAGTCAAACCATTTACCCAGCACTGCCAAGTTCACCTCTAAACCATGGCCCTAAGCGCCACATCTACATGTCTTTTAAATACCTCCAGGGATGGTGACTCCACCACTTCCCTGGGCAGCCTGTTCCAATGCTTGAAAACCCTTTCAGTAAAGAAGCATTTTCTAATGCCCAATCCAAAGCTCTGCTTGTGCATCTTGAGGCCATTTCCTCTTGTCCTATCACTTGTTACTTGGGAGAAGATATCATCACTCACATCGCAACAACCTCCTATCAGGTAGTTGTGGACAGCAATAGGGTCCCCCCTGAGCCTTCTTTTCTCCAGGCTAAACAAACTCAGATCCCTTAGCCACTCCTTGCACGACTAGTTCTTCAGACCCTTCACCCATCGCCACTGCTCTTGTCTGGGCACACTCCAGCACTTCAGTGTCCTTCTTACAGAGAAGGGTCCAAAAGTGAACACAGTATTCAAGGTGCAGCCTCACCAGTGCTGAGTACAGAGGGACAAACACTGCCCATATAATATACCATAATGATACAACCCACCTGCTTCTCCTGCCCACTCAGCCAAGGGTATTGCCTCATAATATGTGTAAAGTCTAATCACAATTTTGTGCCTGTCTTAAGCACAAAGATGAGTAAAATAGGCAGGAATATAATGAGTTTCACATGCTCATCCCATGCAACACTTAATCAAAGCAGAAGAAAGACTAAGAAATTATATCTGCTCCTCTCTGATTCTATTACAAAGTCAGAAAGACCACAAAAAGTACAATCATTCTGTAAAAGCTGACATTATATTTGGTTGAAAAAATGGGGAGCTTGCCAGATGAAATATTTTAATCTTATTTATCTTAAAATATGGTTTTTCCTTGTACACAAATATTTCCTGCTCTTAATATAGCTAAATTGCTCTTATCCATAACTAAATAAATATTCAGTGTGATTCCTTTTGTATGAATATCAAAGATTTAGATTTCTTTTTCTGGTTTTGAAGGGTATGTTGGGGTTCAGGGTTTTTTCTGCAAGAAGCTATCTGTTCATGAAAATTGTTTCTGTAATGGCAGGAAGCTTTGATAAAACAGTGTAGCCACACAGAGTATTCTATCACATTTTCTAGCTGGCAGTTTTGGAAGATCTTAACTCATGTATATCAGGTGATATATTATCAGATCAGGCTTTGATAAATAATAACTGTAAGGCTTTATTAATTAACTGTCCATTATCATGCTATCCTGAAGGAGTCCTTGCAAGCACAAAATCAACCACTTCAACTGGCCCCATACGAGCAGCAAGGTTCAGCTGATCGCCAATGATTCATTAAGCCACAGCATCTTAGCCTTCTCCACCAGCAGCCTGTGACTGCCCTTAAGGTAACCTGATGGGAGAGCAAGTGGCTCAAAACTTTCTGAGAATCAGGTCATGTCAGTCTCTAAATCACTAGCCAGCTTTGAAAATGTAGGGCTTGTGAGGCTGATCCCTAATTCTGTCACAGGAAGACAGTGACAGAATAAGAACAGAACAGACTCTTATGTAAAATGTGAGAATATAAAAATAAGGGGACATAAATATTCAGAGCTTACAAAGTAGTACCCTCTCATCAGATTCCTGGAATTCAGGGACATACAAAACTGTCTTCATGTTGGAAAAGAAAAAAAAAATAGTTCTTAAGTCAGATATTTCCTGGGTTTTGCTGAAAATTGAAGTATTTCTTCTAAGCAGTGTATATGACAAGGCAAATAAACATCTTACTGTCTGGTACAAGTTTCTGTTCATTCAACAAGATGTTGTGGTAGTATTTGAACAGTCATCACAGACCACCTGGTTCACCTCTACTTATTTACATCGCTGTGAATAAAGTGCAACTGTTTTAATTTGGCAGTATCTGAAACTCACTTTCAAGCATGCAAAATGCAAGATAAATAGAAGAAAGCAAAGCCGTGATTCCAAGGTGGGTAATAAGTGTAATTTTAAGACTTATGCTCAAGATGGCAGTATGGAAACAGAAAACAAAAGCTTCGGAAGGGACTTCCCCGAGCTAAGTAGGATCTTCCGATTCTTGCTTTTATTGCTTTCTTAATCAGACTGAACAGTTTAAACCACATCAAAATTTAAATTATGAACGGTCAAAGAGAAACACCCAGAGAGCAAATATTCAAGAAGGGGCAAAAATCATTAAAACATAAATTATTAAAAATAGAGTAATTATTAAGCAATGAACCTTTTGACAGAATTTCATTAACAAAATGTACAGTTTCAAAATAACAAATCAGAAAAATATTAACATACAACTAGATCCTGGTGAACTACTAGCGAGATTTTAAGCTGCAATGAATTAAATGAGATGGGCTTCTCCCATCAAAATGACAGCTGTGGTATTTAAAAAGAACATCTTAGATTTTATTCTGAGTGGCAACACTTCCCTGCATTTAAATCTATTCCATACCACAGATGTCTTCCTTCTATCCTTTTACTTCTCTGTATCTCCTTCCTGCATACAAACATGTACGCCTTCCTGTCAATGCAGATGCATTATCTGATTGGTTTATGTCCCTCATAAATATCTAATGTGTTTAACTACAAACCAGCATAATGTATCCTTTGCTTACAGAGCTGAAAATTATTTAATTTATGACTCATGGAGTATATAGAGTTTGATGCCAAGAAGTTTTGGTATCATTAAACTCAGATATGTTGAAATATTCGTGTCAGGTATCATTATGAAGGTATTTTATTTTGTTTTGTCATACAGAAGTGATGACTACATAATAGGATCTAGGCTAAGGTAAAACAGAAACTTTACAGTAAATCACTGACCAACATTAGGAAATATTAATAGTGTGAGACAACACGATTCATCTGGAGCCAAATAAATTCTTATGAACTTCCCAAAAGCAATTCCTGCAAAAACACAATACTTCCACACAAGGGATATACACAAGTAACTGGGATATGTTAAATTTTCATGGCATTGTAGCAATAGTAGGCTAACGATGCTTACAGGCCCCTTCCGTATCTCTAAATCATCACCACAATAGCATTTTTTCTTTGACTGCAAACTAAAACTGTGTGTGAGAGAGGGAGAAAGATGTCTGGTATTACAGACTATGCTATGCTAAATCATCTTTTAGCCTTTCTGTATAATAACAGGCTTTTCTGTTATGCTTATGACTTACAGAAGAGTATGTGAGGCCAATGTTTTTGAGGAATGAAAAAATTGGCTGAAATTCTACAAGTTCCTGATACGTGACTGGAAGAAGCAGTTGAATCATTACCTTGTCTTTGAATGTAGCTGGAAAATACGCTGGTGAAGTGAATCATCACCATCCTGTAAGTTCTCTCTCTTACCGTAAACAATATAGTGTCTGGAAAAGTACCGTAGAAGAAATGTTACAACTCTTTTGTAATTCTGGTTTGGGAAGAGATGTTACTAACAAATGGCAAGAGCATTAGTTCTGTTTGCACCTTTGTAACTGGAATAAGCTTTTATACAGAAATTCTCTCAAGAGGCATGATTTTCAAAAGATGGGTTTGTCTGTATGTTATTTGCCTGCATGTCATCTGTTAGGTGGTTAGTGCACGAGTGTACCTTTCCTTTTAAGAAATAGCTGCTAAGTTGGTCAAAGGAAGAGCTCTTAGAAAGGGAGTAGGTGAAGTAAAGTTCACTATATTCCTGAAGACAGTGTAATATTTATGTATTTTATAGCAATGTCAAATTTAAAACTGTCCCAAATTTGACAATGTAAGATCTATCAAGTAAGTAAAGAAGTCATAATTGGAAAATGCTTATTCTCTGGGTCAAAGTGGTTTTGGTTTTCCTGAAATGGGAAAATTATCTGCAACCCCCCAAAAAACGTTTACCATTATTTAATAGTGAGGATATAGTACAGTAATCTCCACTCCCTATTAAAAAATTTACAGAAAAGAGAGGGAGGTGTTTGTAGACTTACTTTGGTTTTAGTCCCCGTCTGCAGCAGCGCTTCCAAAGAATCACATGTAGCCATCTGGTTACCATCTGGGTCTTATCAAACAGTGTGGGACAATTCCAAGTAGTTATGCAGCCAAAAACTGAGCATCCACAGCTTGTGTGTAAGAGTACCTGAAAGAAATATGCATACTCTATCATGGGGACCATGCATACTGAGCATACGATCCTCTCCGGCTCTTCATCTAATACTTTCTCTGAATATCTAAGGCCACATTCATTTTGATGACAGTAACTACGCTGACTGCAGACTGAGTCTGGCCTTTGCTTTCTGAGCTCCAACCGTGCTAGCTGAAATTCTGCCTTCTGGTATCAGTGAGAGAAAACTGTACTTCTGTGACACTTAATAATCACAGAGAACTTACACGTAAGTTGAAGGCAGCTGTAGAGACTGAGCATGGCTTCACGGATCTTCTGTTGAAGGAACTTTGCAACTCTGACATGTTTTTAGTCTGCTTCACTGGAGCTGTAGGTTACCTGGAGGAATTGGGTACTTCTAAAATCAATTTCCTAGCCATATGCCAAATTTCAACATATAAATATAAGAGGAGCGCAGTAAGCCCAGCATGAACATTTGAGCTTAGAGCCAAATGAATGATTGCATCCCTTTGCAGCTGCTTGGACAATGGGCCATCTCTTCAGATGAAAAAGAAAATAGAAATCTACAGCACCTTTTTGTAGCATGCCTTGATTGCAGTTGCTGGTCGTTCTGCCCTTCCATTCTTAATCTCTTGTTGCAAGCACAATTAAAGAGCCCTGAATATAGCAATATAACACTAATCCTCTAATCCCCTAACTGGTTCTGCTGAGACTCTACCATGTGAAAATAAAACCCAAATCAAACTGAAACAATAGAAAAAAAAAAAGATCAATTAATGAAATAGATCAGATGTCGTGGCTTTGGTAACTCCTGTCCTTTCTCCATGTATTTGGGAATTATTTGAAGGGCACTCCAGTGCTATTAAGCTGCTATTTGAGAGAATATAATGGACTGCTTGTTCCAGTTGAATAAGCTGGTGTAGTTTCATTTAAGTTAATAATCCCGCACGTTGCATCCAGTTGAGGCTCTAGCTCAAGGCCTATTATGACTTCCAGGAGTTTTCCTGACAAAACAGTATGGTAGCATCCCTTCCTGAGACCAAGCTGAAAGTGCCTGTAGAAATGGCCCTGTTCATCAATTTGGTTTGGCTGTTCATCTTCCTTCATGACATTTGTTGCAGTCATATTACTCCCCTGAGGGATTTCACAACCCTATGTTTGTATTTGTCTTGAGCTCCAGAAACCATAACTTTAGGGAGGAAGGTAAAAGAAATATGTCTATCCTTACAAGCAAAACATCAATGAGTTGTCTGGGCTAGGCTTAGACAGACTGATACATACGAATAAAAACAAGCTAGCAATATCTTTTTTGGTCATTTTATGTTTAGCTGAAGATAAAAAGTTGAATGTATGCAAGAACATTTCAGGAGGGTTCTGAAAGGAACAGAGAATTTCTCTGTCTTCCTAATTATCAGTTTGGATTAAACACAAAAAATTCCACTGTTTCAAGGAAGGATTTCCATCCACATATGATATTTAAGGTCAAAACTGAAGATAATTAATGCCTTATCATATAAGATGAAAATAGGAGACAAGCTAATGGAACAGCCCTCAAAAAAGCGGAGAGGAGTTCGGCTCTGGAAAAAAAATCAAATCTGAAGTAAGTGTGTGGAGATTTGTTTCCTCCTCCCTCGATAAAGGAAACGCAGGTTGTGGGGACATTATAAAGGAGGGGATTAGGGAATTGGGGCATAAAAGGAAATAGAATAATGGAACTGGTCCAAGTAATTGCTCTGCAAGAGAACACCTTCTGGTATCCATCATGACAGAAAAATGATAAGGTAATGAGATCTCCGGAATTTGGCAATAGGGTAGGCGACACTGGCATGCGAAGTAGTTTTGCCTTTACAAAGAAGTAATTGCATGTTTGCTTAAGACAAACAATAATCATTACAATCTAACCAAAGCTTCGGTTTCCAACTAAAAAGCCGTCAAACTACCATGAAAAAAAATGTGTGGAAACTGGGACTTTACATTTACTAGCTTAAAGGAAAGAAAAAATCTTTATACAAACAAACCTTGTGCCAAAAAAGCATAGTCAAACACACTCAAGTTGTCTCATTGATTTATGAAAGATTATTCAATTTCAGTAAATCCCTCTTCACAGTTTTAGAAATGCTATGTTTGAGTCAGTAGAACATTCTAGAGTATTTTGCTTTTTATTCACTCACTGGCTTTTGTCCCTTTCAGGTAACATGCTTAAAGCTCTCAGTTCTGTTTTTTTGGAATGTTCCCAGCTTCTCAAATCACAACGTTTTCTTTCATGAGTAGGATCGAGGCATTGCAGCTAATGGTGTTAAAAGAGCTTCCTGCTTTTGACTGATCACAGCTGAAAAAGAGCTAACTGCAAAGTCTCACTGAGCTGACAGCATCGACCCAGACAAAAGCTTATAAATGCATACAGTCAGAAGTATGGAGGCTAACCCAGGAGAATTTTCTGTATTTCTTTAAATCTGGGACCTTGTAAGGAAAGGCAGAAATTATGTCTAAGCCTTCAGTGAGTAAAGCCTTAAGATTTGCTGAGACAATCAGGATTACTGGATGCAGAAGTTTCAGTCTTCCTTGTCCTTGAGTGGAAACTTCACAGAATCTGTTAATGAATGAAGTACCAATTGAAAATACTCATGAGAGAAGACCTGAGTGGTAAAAACATAGGCAGTGATCAACACAGAATGTGTGAGTTTGGGTATTTGTGGGGAAAATGCCAGAAGCATGAACAACTTTAAATTTTCAAACACACATTGGGCAGAATCTGAAGAACAGACATAAATGAAAGGGGTAATGTAAAGACCATTGGGACAGAGGGACATGAGGCCAGGGCAAGACAGACCGGGACACTGACTTGCCACATTAGAAAATTAATAGAAAAAACAAGATGGCAGTAAAGAAATTAAGAACTGTTTTCACTAAAGGATCATACAAAGGGCCAGGACTGAGAGGCCAAGGGAAATATGAATGATTTTCAAGATGTTGAGAAGAAGAAGGAAACATGACTCTCAGACAGAAGGGAGTGGACTGAAGACTCTTAAAAGCATAGTGAAGAGGCAGATTTTCATTACCCAAAATCTGTCTTTGAGCAGATCCAGTAGAAAATATGTTGCTTGTCAGGATGCATTTAGTAAGAATATGAATTAGATGAGACTGTGAGGTTAAAGAGACTTCTAATAAGAGCCAGAATAATGAACTGATTATCTTTCATATTGGGACAAGTGACACAGGTGTCCCATTAGGTGGGTCTCCTGATTGAAGAATATATTCAATTAAAAGCTTATAGTAATCACTGAAGTTTTTCAAGTCCTTACGGAAAAAAAAAAAAAAAAAAGCAAAAAGCGTGTCAAGATCAGGAAGTAAAAGATAGCAAGTCCTACGGAAAAGCTTAGAAGGAAGAAGAGTCCACGGGGAATGCAAGAGTGTAGTGACAGAAGGAAGTGAATGAGGGTAAAATGTCTGCAAACACAGGAAATGTAGAGATAAAATGAAGATGAACTGAATAAGACCTGGCAGAGAATAAGAAGGTAGAGAAAGAAATCTTTTTTGAGCCATATATGTGAAAATTGGAGGGAGGGAAGGGATAAGGAGAAAAAGAGAGATGCCATTAAGCAATGACAATCTCAGTTTCTCTGAAAACTGCATGAAGTAACCTCTTTCCCATTTTCACTAATCACAGTAGCTCAGAAAGCAAAGTGAAAGGCATAATGGCTAACAGGAGTTCAAGAAAAGAAAAGCATAGGAGCCTTTTTCTGAGAACTTAAGTGATGCAAAATTGGTAAGTACTTGCAATACAGAGAAGCATCATGCTATGAGGCAGTGTCAGATGACCCTGAGGACAGTCATAACAGTAATAATATAGCAGTTAATGCTTCAAAATGCTGCAGATACAGAGCGATAACAAAAGATCTCTACTATAAATGCAAAGAAGTAGCTGGTCAGCTGGGGGCTCTGAATTGTTAACACAGAGAGGGCTGAGAACCTAAGACAGAACAGGAAGTATTTCCAAGGACATCATATAAACTTTGTGACTTTGGGTGCTGTGTACAGTACTGATCAACTGTGTTTCAGAACAATAAGCTCACAGTGCATGAGGAATTCTACCAAGGTGCTGCAGAGCTTAGAAATAGAGGTATGAGAAGGGACTTGTATTAGGCAGCATATATATGTGTACATGTGCGTTGGTCAGCCAACTTTAAAAAGACTAGCGAGGAACAAAATAAATCATACCTGGTTTTACTTAACATTTGAATTTAGCCATCCAAAAGTACTAGAGTGAAAGTAACCTCTCAAATTCCTTTCTGCTTTTTGCTTCTAACAAAATGTGAGTTAGTTTTAAGTGGATTATAATGGCATTTACAGAACTGGCACTGCATCTTTACAGTTCTTTTAAGTTAGTGAATTTTCAAAGTGCGGAAGTATTCTGATGCTTTTGATTTGTACTCCATAAAGGAGGCAAACCAACAGTGCAGGTAAAAACCAAATAAACGGAACTTTAAAGTAAGTTTATTATACAACCACTGTAAACTAAGCTCATTCAACACAAATACTTACTTGCTGTCATTCATCACTGCAATGTGGTTTCCTTTCTGCTGAGTCCATTTAGTTGTTGTACACTGGACCTTCAAGATTCATTTAAATTCACATATCTTATCTACCAATCTCACTCCAAGAATTTTGAGCTCCTTGATATCTTTAGACAGCTTTTTATCTGATATTAAGAGCATGACTATATGGAGAAGTGGGCTCTATTGATGATAGATCTAAGGCTGAAAGTCTTCATGCAAGGAATGTTAAGAAACAACTCAATATTCATGCCAGATAAACATGTAAAACAGATTCCTTTTGCTTAGCTTTATGACCACAAATAGGGGAAAAACCTGTGCAAGCTTAAAAATCAGAGCAGCTGTTGTGTTAATATTTTAAGTCATGTGGATACAGCTGTGAAAATGTGAAATCATTACAATTCTAAATTACATCTTAGTGCTGTAAGAACTTCAGCCTGTTTAGTACTATAAAAGTCTCAGTCTATTTTTGCATAGGTCCCAGCCTTCAAATCCCCATGTACTGTCATCAGTCAAAACATGTCACTTATTAAAAGTTTCAATAATTGTCTTATTTTTAATAATATATTAAATTCTGATGATGTTTATAGGCTTCAATACACGTTTAGAAGTTTCCATTCAGACAGAAAAAGATGTTCAGTTTCTCAAAGCTAAGATGCTCCTTGGCTGTACTGTTTTCCTCTACTTATTGCCCTCTTCTTCATTAAAACCACCACTCCAACACTGTTGTGTTTTTGTTGCTATGCGCTCTCTTGCTGTTTGTTACTACAAAGACGACATCTCTCCAAGCTATGGATCAGAATGGTACTTTGGAGGAGAGCTCAGAGCTATAACCTTGTGATTTTTTTGGAGTGCTTGCTATAGAACTTTTCTGTTTCTCACCTTTCCAGTCTGACCTTCATTTTGAATTTGGAGATGTGTAATGATGAACCCCTGAGCAGGATGAAAGAAAGGCTGCTTACTGTTGTTAGCATTTGCTTGACTGGTGACAGATGTTCATGACAGTGATAATTTTTTTTAAGTCTTTGCTGCTCTGATGTACAAGGGAAGGAGATTATTAATATTCTGATCAGATACCATTCTTTCCATGAATCCATTTTTCTCACTGTTCACGGCAATCAGTCTTCACACATTTTCACAATGTGTTATCAATTTAACAGTAGCTTCCATTCAAATAATTTCAAAATCAGGAATAATCCAAGGGAGCATTACTAGAGTCAACATCTGATGTCTTTTAATTCTCTCTCTATGGTCTGTGTCAGTTGAAGTGTTATATTCTATTCAGCAACAAAAACCAGAAAAGCAACTCGTGATTTTTCACTCTCAAGGACACAGCAGCTCCACAGAGAGTGATCTTTCCTATCTCACCCCTGCAGAAATCTCTGCACCTGTGCTTGAAGTCTTAGAGGTCTCAGCTAATGAAGTAGGAGCTATTTATAACTCTCCAAATCTCCAACAGTTTTTGATGAAAAACAGTCAGTCCTGAAAGCATCTGTGCCACACAAATAGTTCCTCACACTGTAACTTTAGACCGGCTCAGCTCAGAGAAGACAATCTGCTTTCTGCCTTCTCCTTCTTTATGTCAGATGTTGTCCACCAAGAGACAGTTTCATGTTTACATTTAAAAAAGGAAGGAATCTGAACCATCATGTCAACTGAAAACTCAGTAATAGTCTCATCAGGTTACTCCTGATCAAGTTTCTGTGGCCTAACATCTTCTGCTTAGCTGGCACACAGAGACTGTCAGCCTACACAGAGGAAGCTTTAGGTGAAGTCATACAGATTTAGTTGCATTCACGCAGTTACAACAGCTCAGTTCGCCACAGTAAGCTGTTGAAACACAGTAATTTGACTGGAAACCGAGTCCTAAACTTTCATACTTCAGTCAGTTTTCCTCCTGTTTGGGGGATTGTAACAAGCAGCAAGTTTTTAGGAGACACAGGCTGAATACTGCAAGTACAAATGTGTAATGCCTTGGCCCACATTCTCTGTCAAAGAGTATATCATCATGGTTGTGAATTTTCCTATGTGGGCATACTCATCTCTTTTTCCTTTTTCAGTCATCGATAATTTCTCTCACATAAATTGAAAAAAGACTACAATCAAAAGTAGTATCTTCCAGCTGCAGGCCCGGTCTTATTCAACTTGCTTATCAATGACCTGCATGAAGGGCTAGAGTGTACCCTCAGCAAGTTTGTTGATGATATGAAGCTGAAGGGCTGTGCTGCCATTCACTGGGACCATGATAGGCTGGAGAACTGGGTGGAGAGAAACCTAATGAGGTTCAACAAGGGCAAGTGTAGGGTACTGCACCTGGGAAGGAATAACCCAAAGTACCACTACAGGCTCGGGGCTGACCAACTAGAGAGCAGTTCAGCTGAGAAGGACCTTGCAATATTGGTAGATGACAAGTTGACTAATAGCCAGCAGTGTGTCCTTGTGGCTAGGAGGGCCAATAGTATCCTGGGGTGCACTGGGAGGAGTGTGGCCAGCAGGTCGAGGGAGGTGATCCTCCCCCTCTACTCGACCCTGGTGAGGCCACATCTGAAGTGCTGTGTCCAGTTCTGGGCTTCTCAGAACAGGAAAGACAAAAAGCTACTAGAGAGTGTACCAGGGAGGGCAACAAAGATGATAAGGGGTCTGGAGCACCACTCCTATATGGAGAGATTGCAGGAGCTGGACCTGTTTAGTCTGGAGAAGACTGACAGGGGATTTCATTAATGCATATAAATATCTCAAAAGTGAGTGCCAGGAGGATGATGCCAGACTCTTTACAGTGGTGCCCAGTGACAGGATGAGGAGCAGTGGCCATAAACTGAAACACAAGAAGTTTCACCTCAACATGAGGAAGAACTTCTTTATGCTGAGGGTGGCAGAGCACTGGAACAGGCTGCCCAGGGAGGTTGTGGAGTCTCCATCTCTGAAGACATTCAAAACCTGCCAGGACACGTTCCCATGTAACCTGGTTTAGGTGGTTCTGCCTTGGCAAGGGGCTTGGACTAGATGATCTCCGGAAGTTCCTTCCAATTCTAATGATTCTGCGATTCTGTGACTGATAGTGGGGAAGAAGTTAGATTGTTGCTATCAAAATTCCCTGAGGAGGTCAGATCCAGGCACACTAGACCTTACCAGTATTCCTGTGGACATACTTGCTCTGCATGAGGGAGGGGAGAGAGAAGCAAAACAATGAGAAAGAGCTAGCTTGCAGACCTGAGCTTCCCTTCTGGGTAGTTATCCAACAGCTAGCAGGACTCTAGTGTGTCTCTTAAAGCAATGTTACTGGGAACTCTTATCTTGTTTTGTAAAATGGAGAGTTGGAGCTCCCATTCTCTCCAAAATAACAAAAGAATATTGGATCATTTCCCCAGACTCCATTTGGAACATTACTAAGGAATTTTCCTCAAGTGAACTGAAAACCAAAAAAAAAAAAAGAAGGATCTTTTCAATTTCTCTGGCTGTATGCATAGTTCTATAGAAACATGCTGTTGTCTCATTTTTTCCTCCAAATAATATACTCCATGTATTCACCTCAGCAGCTCTGCTCATAGCACACTGTGGCACCAGCCTGTTACAGCACTGTGGAAGGACTGAAAGAGTCTATTCTAAAGGGCATAAACTTCAAGACTCAGCCCTACTGTCACTGATTCTTTGATTTCAATCGAGGGAGAAAGGACTACTGTGTGGGCATGAAAATGGACAGCCAGAAACAGCCACCTGCTAGCAAAAAGGAGAGAGAATATACTCATCACGCATGATGTAGTAGCAGCTATGTTACTATGTATATGCCTCACATACAGTGCCAATGGGTAGTCTATGACCCCTGAGATAAATCCATCCCATATTCCCTGATTGAAGAGAGGACAGAAGGCTGAGAAGTAAGAAGCTTATTTTAGCTGACTGGGTTACTGGAACACAGACATAATTGACAGTTTTGCTGATACAGCAAACTTATTTAGCTTATGCAACCAGAAAAACAACGGTGAGCAATGAAAAATGAGAGGTAGCTAGGCAGACTATCTCAAGAGAAGCCTAAATGACTCATGATAATTCATATGATGGTTCCAGTGTTTTGCATTAAATAAATACTTTGTTCTGTAACTCTATTACCACTTAAGCCTGTAAAACCTTTCTGTCACAGAAGCAGGGTCTGGGATCATCCCAGATCATGCAGCCTAGAAAGCGTTAATAGGAGGCATCCTGGTGGCTCTGCGCAGGACCAAACCTACTCAGGCTATTCACTTGGTACTTGTGTATTTCACTCTCCAGTGCTACTGACTTCGGGAATGCTTCTTAGCTCAGAGCACCACATCAGATATGCTCTAAGTACTGTCATGGTACTCAGTTCACTCTCAAAAGCTCTCTCAAAATCTGAGGCTATAAGGTTTTGCAAAACCAAGTTTGATCCGGTAGTGTCAGCTCTGAATGGGAGTTAAGAAGATAAATTTGGCCCAAGCCACTCAGATGAGAATTGGTACTCCACAGAATGTAGCAGGAATAACAGACACCCACACCATATCTGCATGTAGCTAGGTCAGGTTTACACGAGTTGTTGGTGTGGGGTCTGTACCACATGAAAGCTGATGGAATGCATCAACTGCACCTGAGTTAATCCAAGCCAAAACAAACCAGCTGTGCAGACAGCTAGCTCCATTGTCTTGCATCCACAACATAGTTAATCTTCAACCTGAATAAACAGCCCTTGGATAACTGAGAGTGAAGAGCACAATATACCAGCATTCTCTCAGCACATTCAAGCACTGACACATCATTTATTTTCCACAGACTGTACATACGAAGCTGACAACAGAATGTGTGACTTTCATAGAGAAACTGAGGAAGTTTTTCCATTTTTATGATAAAATCTTCATACCATTTTGCCTGTGCATACCAGAACAGTCTTTTTTTAGGGTGATCACCTGTGTACTGTAGAACTGATTTTGAGTCCATGTCACTACTAACCTTAGCTGAGAATATAGCGTGAGCAAGAGGGCAAATAAATTATGAGGGTTTGAGTAGTTAGCTAAAACTTGGAAAAAAAACTTAACACTAGTTTCTAGGCTCAAGCTGTAAGGATTCCCCATGTATACTGCAAGAACTTTGAAGACAGGCACCCCTATGTGATTTGCAGCAATCATAGAACTACTAGCTTCAGATTCTTTCTCAAGCCTTCACTGACTCACCTGACATTGAGTTACTTTTGTTTGAATTTCAGAGCTATCATAACTTCCCGCACCAAAACTATCTCTTACCACTGACATCTAAACCCTCTCTACAGATTTCCAATTCCCAGAGCCTTCTTACTGGGATTGTTGATTCAGCTCAGCTGTGCCCTAAAACCCATTTGCCCCTGACACTTGTGATCCAGTTCTCCTTCAGCTGATCGTGTTAATCCAGTGCTTTCTGAGAAGAGATAGGTAATTGAGTTCCCTTATAATCAATTTCTGCCTTGGGGATAAAAGGGGTTTTGGAGCTCATAAGTCTAAATTCTAAGTTCTTGTGCCCAACATTTCATATTGCTTGATTCCTTGTCTAGCTCTTGGTATCTTATGTAGGTGCTCTGAAATATTCCTGTACTGACAAAATATTAGGGTATAGGTAGAATTTATGCTGTTTAAATATATCCTAAAGTGCCAGATGCATGAGGATATTTCAGGACCTAACCTCCCACTGATTTCAGCAGATCCGGTATCCGCTTCCTACTTAGAAAATTAGTCACCTATGTATTATGCAGATAGATTTTAAAGGTCGTGTCTTTCCTCTGCCCTCGGCAGATTGCCACACCTGCAGACAAGATAAGTCAAAAACATGAGCCAGCCATGCCATCAGTCTTCTTTTATACTTGTTGGTGTGGCTTCCATTTTGCACTGTCTACCTTCTTTTAAAATAAGAAGAATTAATTTGCTAGTTCTAGTAGCACCAGATGCCCAATTTTTGGAATCCATCCCAAGTCTCTCAAAAGTTATGAATGCTTGACCAGGCTGTGGCCTGGTTTATTTGATCAGTCATCTATTACATCTTGGGGCGTAATCAGCTTTACTTGTTCCAGTTGTGGCTAGTTAACATACTTGCTAGTGCAAACAAGCCAAGTTAGTCACCTTTTCTCCCTTGTTGTGGAAGATGGAGAAGGTATCACTGACTTATTTTCAGACATCGCTGTTTACAGCCTCAGACAAACCTCACATGAATGTCTGCAGCCACTGACTTCTATCAGAGATGTGTATGCAATACTCATAATATAGTAATAGCTAATCTTACTGAAAGGAGAGAGTATATTCGTTCAGCTTTACCTGTCTGCTCATTTTTCTGCAAATCCCAAACACCTTTTGTATCATCATCGAGAGCTGCAAGAATTCTAAATCTTATTTTTAGAATAAATACAATACCTGCAGTAGGCAAGCTGTGGTTCATGGGTGATGCATCCATTTTGCATTAGCCCATCAGACTGAAAATAATAGGGATTCGAGATTACAGGTTGAAATGCAAATGTCGTACTTATTTACAGTCTTTAATATGTCCAATCTACTATGTCTGGAAAAATAGCATGACCATGCATCATTACTTATCCAGGTATCATATCTTCTAGTGTGAAGCTACATCTGTATACAACTAGAATAGTAGTCTAGAATGAGTATTTGCTATATAAAATGAGCAGAATGTTTTCTTGGACAATAAAAACAAACTTATTTTACTTCAGAGGTCATTTTTTTCTCTACTATCAAGACATTTGATTGACTTAGTTTGTATATTTGCTACACGAGACAGGCATATTTAAATTCCTCAGAAATTCTGTTACTGTCTCAGAAAGTGGGTGTTGGTTTCTTCTCCAGCCAATACCAAGCAATAGGAGAAGAGGAAACGGCCTCAAGTTGTGCCAGGGGAGGTTTAGACTGGATGTTAAGAAAATATTATTCACTGCAAGGGCTGTCAAGCATTGGAACAGGCTGCCCAGGGAAGTTGTTGTGTCACCATCCAGGGATGGTGACATGTAGATGTAGCTCTTAGGGACATGGTTTAGTTGTGGGTTTGGTAGTGCTAAGTTAATGGTTGGACTTGATGATCTTCAAGGTCTTTTCCAACCTAAACTGTTCTATGATTCTATAAATGTGTTTAAGTCCTCAGTACTCACAATCTTCTTCAGTTTCATTAATTTCTGTATGATCTGTTTGAAAACACATCTCTTGTGCTTCAATTTTATAGGGAGGATAACACTGTCTGTATTTCTATAAGGGGTCAGAGCTAACTGCCTGAGTTAATCAAGAGTCATTAAAGACATAAAGGGTATTAATGGCTGCTATTACCAGAGAAAAGACAACCTTACATTTGTATTTTCCCCACTATTCTGGAATTTATTGCATGGAGATGAAGATGGAAGCTAAGGTAAATCTCTTACATTTTTTCCAGAGATCTTCCACTAGTAATAAAGGTAGCCTGTCAAAAGGTCCATTTGTTTTCAATTTCAGTAAAAATAGTTCTATCTCCTTGAACCATGACAATAGTAAAGAAAATAAATTCTTTTTCCATTTCAAAAATTCTGTAATTGACCATATTTTCCATTGCAACAACTGGAGGCAGAACATTTCAATCTGGCTTGTGGCTAGCCCTTGTTGAAAAAGTATCCTTGAGCATTCCTGTAGATATTGGCATTATATCTCATGAAGTTACAAGCTTCTGATGATAATGCTTTATTAAGTCAAGTGACAGTTTAGTGCAGATTTGTTAGCTTGCTATGAAATGGTGTGCAGGCATATACAGTGAACCCAGCCATGTTATGACATATGGAGCTAAAATGTAAAGGAAATGGGTCACAAGAGCACTATCAATAAACTAGTATTTTTTTCTTTTACTTTTCTCTCCCAGAGTCCTGTTCTGCAAACACATTAAATTCCTAACTGCCTGACAGAGGATGGTATCAATCTGTGTGGTAGTGCTTATTGATTAGGTTCGCTAGGATATGTGCTGCCAGCTCCAATAAGCAAGAACATTTTGAGTGAAATTGATCACATCAGTCCTGAAAGTTGAAACATTTTTGTGGGAAGTCCTCATGCAACCATCTGATTTAAAACTTTTTAGGTTTGAAATCAATATGCTCAGAGCACAGCTGCAAGAGATTGTTTCTAATGGATTTTTTTTTCAAGTTGTTGGTTACTAAGTACCAATATTGACATGGTACGAGTGAATTTGAGGCCATGTTGGCCATACTTAGCTTGTTATTGTTTTACAAAACCTAAGATTTATCTACATTACCAAATAATTTAGCATAATAAAAGCAGATTAGTAGATCAAAGCACTTAATGCAGTGGCCACACCTACATGTTGCAAGGTTTCCGGTACCACAGGCTAAATTTGGGCTGGTCCCCACAACCAAATGTTCCAAACACACATGAAATTCAAGGCTGTCCAAAAAGCCATTCATCAGTTTCAATCTTTGTGTTCCTGTTAAAGTGTAGACTACATGGGATGCAGATCTCAACTACACTTTCTTGTTTAGTTTTCTCCAAAAGTGGTCTAGTTGACAGACCAGCATAGCTCTGCAAACTAAATCAATGCACGCAGTGAGTGAGGTTGATCAGGGGTTTCGCTTCAAAACTGTTTTACAACTGCAAACCAAAATGTTAATGCCTTTATTCCTTTTCTCAGTATTTTAATGCCATAAGCATAAAAAGAACAGAGGAAGTAAGTTACATATACTAGCCTACTAAAGGGAGGGATCTGAAAAGTACTGTCAATGAGACTTTTCTTTTACAAAGGAGAAGTGAAAAATCCCCATCTTCCCCAATCAGAATTACACAAATAATCTAAATGTTCACCCAGAGTTATCAAGCTGTCACCATACACCTACAAAACATGAAGCAGTTCTCACTCAATACCACATACCACTGCATCATGAATAGTAAGCATTGTTTTGGTATTGGTGCCTGTATTACAAATACTCAAAAAGGAAAAGAGAAGATGGAAGCTGCTGTATGATTAAATATAGGAAAAATACTTTGGGAAAAAATTTGATGAGAGAGCATGCTATCAGTGGAGGAGGAGCTAATGTCTGAATGCTCTATCAGTAAATGGTAAGACAAGGCAGCAGCACACAGCAAACCAGAAACCAAATAATAAAAATATGTAAATATGCCAGGTTACAAGACTTTGATAGCATTGCAGATTTCAAAATGAAACAAGAAACAAGAAAGGCTACTTAAAATTATATAATGGCACCATCACGTGGATATCGCAAACTGTAAGCAGAATCATAAACTCAGTCCAAGGTTCTGAATCCATTCAATGGACTCTGGGAAAATACAGTGAATTTCTTGTGTTCCTTTTTGCAAAGGGGTGTACCATTCAGTTGGTAGTAATTTGAGTTATGGCCTAAGGTTCGCCACAGTGTAAGTAAGGTGAGCCTGTTTTTTCATAGAGGTACAAATCTGTCCCATAGATTGTCTGAATATGGTTCTATGTCAGCCAGAAGAGTTCACGCAAGTGGAAACCGGCAGGTTTTGGTGGTACCACCAACAGGATTTCCTTGTTTGGAGCATCACAGACCATTGCTGCACTGACTGGAGCCCTTTGAAACAGCCTACCCCAAGGAGACAGTTCCAGGAAACAGGTAGTACAGAAAGCCCCACTGAAACAAATGAATTAATGAACATATTGACACTATGTAGGGAACAAGCAGTTCATACAATAGACTCATAAAGAAAACAAAAAATGTATCTTGGCTATTTATTGCAGCATTCTTGTAGCAAGTTCTATGCAAAGGTTGGGAAGTCTTCTGGATATATTTTACCTGGAAATAGGTAAAAACAATTCACCAAGCACATTGCTGTCTCATACCTTCAGTTCTATTATGAGAAAGAAGATACAGAGATAATAAAGTGAGTGGGAAAAGGAGGTATGGCTGCTAAACTTAGCTAAACCACACTTAGCTAAACTGCCTATTTACACATACTAAAGCATTGCTCTCACATGCCTTCAATTAAGTTAAAAATGACCCTTCCCTGTGGTGTTGTTGCCAAAGTCAGGAACTACAGGAGAAGTGAATGGGTAGTTTCCTTTATCTTGCACTGCACTGAGTAGTTCTAAACATTTGGGAGCATAACCTCGGATCAATTTACAATTGAAAAATATCAGTTTCACCAGTAACAGAGAGTGCTAGGATGCATGGAAATCCAAACAGATGCACAGCATTCCAGTGTATTAGCATGGAGACAGCTCTGAGGAATCTGCGACAGAGAGCTATGACACCCAATGTTATGATCAGCAACGCCAGGGAAATAAATAGCAGTTTCCCCAGCAGAATTGCAATAGACTGCAGTTCTTGGGACACTTGGGAAGAGATTCAGCTTATCTAACTTCAGGCATTTCTAGAATGCATACACTTGACCTATTTTGGATATCTATATTAGGATGAGATGAATCACACATTGGAAGGGTCTGTTTCTCACCACTGACTTTAAAAGAGCCTAGATGAGTGGCTCAGAGGATTAGGTTAGATGAAACCTATTCTGCTGCCCTCCCAGGTACTCTGACATGATGCAAAGAGTAAAAGCAACATAGCAGGTACTTGTGCTTGCAAACACACAGGAAGACCTAAACAGCCATACATATTCCAGCTTCAGCAACAAGCCAAATTATGCAAGAAAAATTAACGAGTGCCTGTAGCTACGATTTTTTTCAGCGGCCAGAGAATAAACGCTTTCATCCTTCCAGGAACATGGACATAATAGTTATCCAGTATGTCCTAAAAAGCAGTTTCAGATAACAGATCCCAGAGACATGTGTAAGATTTATCATGAAACAGAAATTCTACCACACTTTCACTGCATCACAGTCACTTAGGTGGCAAAAGCAACCCAGTTACTAAAATTGCTAAGGCTGAATGAAAGAGTGCTGCAAAGAAGGAAAAGAATGGGAAGCCGTGTCTGTGAGGAAAACATCTGAATTCTCATGCTGGTCTCCTGGTGATCCAGTCAGCACAGATGCATTTTTGATGTCTTTTTATGTCAAGACATACATACACCCACTTCACTGCCTGCTGTATCAGCTATTCAAATTAATGTTCAACTAGCTCACCTATTTTCTTTGAATAAATTGTGTGCTCAGGAGGAAGCCAAATGTTTCGAACAATGGTGGAACTCAGCAAGGTAGATGGGTATGCACAAAAGCTGCAGACACTTTCATTCACTAGGAACACAGGTCATAAACATCTATGTGGAGTTGGATGAAACTTTCATACCACTAAAATTTGATCAGCAGAAGGCAAAAGAACAGTGAATACTGAGTGGCTGACAATGAATGGAGCTTGGTATCAAACTGCCTGCAAAGTATACACAAGACTTACTATATAATAAAAACCCTGGAATAAAAACCTCTCCCCAGACCAGAGGAAAGTGCCTTACAGTTTTGATTCATTTTCCTTGTCACATTTAACTGCAATAGGCTAGAGAGGTGACCTCTCCCACAGCTGGAGCAGTAACTTCTTCAGCTGCCACAGCACAATCCACCAGGGATCGTGAATCAGATGTTTTAACTGCTGCAGTTCACAGCCAGTGAATTAACTTAAACTGCCATTGATTTTTAGGTTATGTAACTAAATCAGACGTGAATTGTAGTACCTAATGAGAAAGCTACCCATTTTCATCATTGCTACATAGCACCCATTCTGCCCTTTTGGCAAACCATAAAGGAAAGGGATGGACATCCAGGTAAATAGCCTCTTCAAACACTGCATCTAAAATTTAGGGAGGATTGTGAATTAGAGCTCCTTAGCTGCCAAACAGCTTAATAAAATAAGAAAGATACTGTAATGTCTGAGGTGGTATTGTTTTGATGAGGGGTAATAGAATATTAAGTAAGAAGTTTATGATATTCCTGCTTAATTTTGTTATCACCAGAAGCACAACAAAAGACACGTTACCTCTGGCAGCTTCTCAAGGCACGATTATGTAATTCCTCTGCAAGAAGCTTCTAAGCAGCAAAGAGGATTACTTACCAAGAGTAGGGGTTGTTCAAAACTTAGGCAAAACTGGCTCCAACTCTCACATGCAGATCTGGAAAACAGGGTATCGTGGTCTAGTGACTCTTGAACTATATCTAACCTCTGACAAGCACTTGATCCAAAGTGTTAAGCCCCAAAGCTTTATCCATAGGAAAAGGAACTAGCTTGGGAGGACAAGATAATAAATCAAGAGTCAATGAGTCTAGAGGGCCTAATGTGGAAAACGGGGAAACACAGTTGTGTGGCTGTAACTGAAACACAGTTGTGTGTCTGTAATTGAAACACAGTTGTGGGGCTGTAATTGTGTCACATTACTCAGATCTCCTGTGCTGTATAAAGCAGTGTTCATGGAGAGCTACAGTCCCCTTAAGATTCACCTGGCCTTCTTTCTGGCCTGTGGCTCGATACCTCCAAGGTGTACTGCCAGTAATATGATCTAGCCTCTCACCAGTGGTTGTACGCAGATGGGCAACTGTCACAATCCCTTTCCAACTCCTCCCCACAAGGCAGCCTAAGAAGATTCCAAATGGGAGTCGGACCCTAAAAAACATTCACACCGGAAGAGTTCATACGCCAGATGAAGTGACTGATAGGCCTGGTACCAGGCAGGGAGGTCCTCACTTACCTCTCTGGTTTAAGCTGTTGTTGAGGAGTCTCATTTTTTTGCTACTTCTCCTGCCCATTGACTCTTCTTGGCATCCTCCTGGTACTGCCCACTCTTGCCACTACATTTGCGGCCCACCACTTGAAGCTTGTGGCATGAAAGCGTAAAGAAGATTATGGTGTTTCTTTGCACAGCAATTTACTATTTCATGTTATGGACCTGCCGAATTATCTTCCCCTCTGTATTTTCCATAATACCATAGTTCAAAGCACACATTTTACGCTCCCTGACTTGGAGACCTTATGCAAAGAGCTGCTTTAGTTGCCAGTACCTTGAGTCCAATAGGAGTATGCTGAAGTTTGTTCATGGCATTGCTTTACTCAGTGCAACCATTTATGTGAAGGGCTTCTTGCCAGTTGGGTGCTCTGACACAGTTTGCTCATCCTGTTTCTTCACTTTACAACATCTTAGAGGGGGATCTCTCTCCTCTGTTCATCAGAACCTTTTGAAGATCTTCAGGCCATTCTTTTTCCCATCCACTGAAGGTGTTAACAGCATGCTCACTGCTTTTTAAGGGCATTTCCTGCAAAATGGGTGATTTAAGGTTCCTCGAAGAATCACTACCAAAAGTATTGTTAAGAGACCAAAGACACAAAAGTGTTAGGGAGACTCTCCCTTTGAGTCATGAGATTCAGAGTGAACACCTCTGCTTTCTACACTCTTGATGGAGCTTAAGTGCAGCTAGGTTCTATCTTAGTTTAAGAAAGACTTGGACAGCAATTTATGTCTGATAGAAGCGCAGGGAATAAGGAAATTCTCCTGTTGAGTCACACAAGGTTCAGAATAGACTCTCTTGCTTTCTGAACTCCTGGTGGAGCCAAGGTGTGGCTAGGTCTAGTATGAGTCCCAGACTTGGTCAACAGTTTATATCTATTTATATCTAAAGGGTTACAAGTGTACCAATTCACCACAGGCTTTTGCCTAACAGCAGTCTGCAGTTTTAAGATGGATCTTAACATTTACAAAGTGAGTCAGTAGGATTTACTACACCTGCTGTATCAATTTGACACACACAAGCACACACAGACATAAAGGTATAACTGTTAAAAATTCCCCAAGTTCAGTGAAATATTCACATCAAATGTCTGGGCATTCCTAATGGGCAAAGGTGGAGTCTTGAGGAGCGGGGAGTCTTCAGCCCAGGTCTTACCTTCAGCTTTCAGCAACACTGCTACTATTACTGCAAACTTGAGAGTTTGTGAGCTCTGAGAGGCATCCTACTGAGAGGGAGATGCTGCTCACAGTGCATTGCACATCAGGACTGCTCAAAGGGCCTCACTTAGGACCTCTAATTATGTCCCACAGGATGATTGGCTTTAGTCATTAGAAAATTTCCATCCTGGCCACAACCCAAGTCGTTAACCACTAGAAATTTTTCAAAACTCCAGTAACAATGGTACCGTTCCACTTGGGCTACGATCAAGGGAAGGAATGTTCTGAGGCTGTCACGGATGACTGATTATCTCCATTATTGCTTCCCACCTTAGCCAGGAAACAGGAGCTCTCGGTACAATCAGTCCCTCCCTCCTTAGCCATGCAAGAGTTCCTGGTACAGTTCAAGGAACACTTCCCCACCCAACTCATTACACAAATGCCAAGGCCTGACAGCAATTCCTGAGATTGTAGAGCAACCGAGATGAGAGGGGTGTGGAGAATGCACCACTACAGCATCAAATCACTGACCTTAGAGTTAATATACAGGAATTAATTCCATTCAAATGAACCAACTGGGTATTGTTGTAAATACTGTATATTAGAGAAAAGAATGAAGACCAAACACCCTAGGAGGGACTTATTTCTTTCCTCTTTTTACATGCACACTGAACATTGGAGTGAATGATTACCCTAAAGCTGATCATGTTCACCAATGACACTTTTAATGGTCAACATGTTAGAAGAAATCTTATTACTTATGTTATATTGTGATAGACCATGATATACTCAATACTTCTTTGAAGTCTTTACTTTCACTGTTTTGATCACAGCATTCTTCATGACTAAAGAAGTATATTGAAGATAAAAGTGTTCCCTTTATGAGCTCAGGCTTCACACCTGGTGAAGCCTGGGGGTTGTACCTATAGCCACCTTATTCACCGATGAATTATCTCAGATGGAAATTCAGATCATAAACGTACTCCATGGCCTTCTGAATGTCCCTATCTTTCTCCACTAAGTAGGTATGGTACAAAGAAATCTCATTTACTTACTAAGACCTAAGCCAGGAAGGGTGAATTGAAGCCAAAATCAAGATAAATTCCAAACTGCTGCCCTGGAGTCCCTTACAAAACATGTTTGCATTACTATATCTCCTTCACCCACCCAGCTACAGCTACAGACTTTCCTGACAGTGTAGGCTACACAACAAAAACCTTAAAAAAGCTTCATAAATAGTATTAGAAGTTTATTAAAGTACATACCAACAGCCATGTAATATATGTCACATACATGGAACAGTCACCCTTCTCTCTTTTCTACTCCAGGATTCACCTGGGTTGGTCACACAAGTGAGACCCAAGACAACACAGTATCTCAATTTCAACAGTTCTTTTAACTCGCTTCCCCTCCGAGACAGAGATGGGGATTACACAAGTATAGCCCTTAGTCATGAAATGTATCCCCAGTTTGGAAATCATACTGGAGCTCTTTGTGAGTCACATGTGGCCCAGGAGGCTTTGTGGCCATGTGCTATTCTGTAAATACAACAGCTGTGACGGACATAGAGAAGTTAAGTAAAAACACATTTACTATACTTTCTAGTTTTTTCCTTTCCCAACTGAGATAGAAGCATCATTGGCTGCAGCCCAACAGCAGTAAAACTGTTCAACTTCCAACCTCACTAAAAAGAACTGTCAAAATGGTATTAAGTAAATAGTGAATGCCCGACCCTGTGAGAGGAAACAAAAAGTAGTTCACAGATACATGAGTGACTTTATTGACAACTGTGGGATTCACAATACCCTGACTTCAGGGTCTCAAGAGTGATAAATAGGCAATCAGAGTGCACTGTTTGGGTATGAAAGAATAAAGAACATGCTGGGGGGGAGGGGAACAATTTCATTTCAATGAAAGAAGAATCAACTGACCTGCATAAGCATGCAAGTGTTATATCACTGGGAATCAGAAACTGGAATCCAAAATGGGAATAAGAAATGAGCCTGGACCTCTAAAGAGAGCCAATAGTTCAAGAGACATTTAAGGTTTGGCCCTATATAATTCTTTAAAAAGTGAATGAGCTGCACTGTATCCAAATGAACTGTCAAACCCTATGCTGAACAATGTCATCTACATGTATTCCTTTACCAAATGTCTTCCAGATTTAAGCCAGAACATTCACCCCAGTGTTATCACTTTGATCTCCACTACCTTTGTGCAATTTTTAAGAATCCCAGCCCCTTTTTTCCTTCTCTTCACACACTTTACCCCAGCTCCTCAACCCCGTGTGTCTTATCCTCCCAGTTCTGTCTTGCCCCACACATTTATCTGGAATACCAGACATGTGGTACCTAGACCATGTCAGCTTTCCACTGCTCAGGGTATCACAGATCAGCGGATGGATGGTGCTGGATGGGCAGGGCAGCAAGGACCTGCAGGAGATAGATGAAGAACTTGTTCCCCACTGGCCAGAGCAAGGGAGTGTATCAAAAATCTCCCTGGGGGAGTAGGGACAAGAACCAAAACACAAGAAAGCTGGAGGCCATAAAGAGGCACTCCGGTCCTCCTACAGCAAAACCTTTCTAAGGAAGCACCGAGATTTACAGGGAACTGCTGATGGATATCACATGGATGTAGGAAGATTGATGTTTGTATGTGTTACAGAAGAGGGTCCTTTGTGTTACAGAAGAGAGTCCTTAGGGGTAAAACCTTTTTTCCTTTCTTCCAGAATTTTACATCTTTAGCTAACACCACTAGAAACTGAATAATCAAGAACAAATCCATTTTATTAGCCAGATGTGCGACTTTCATTCTTGGCAGCTGGCAGCTGAGAACTTGTAAATGTGCATTCACCTACTTCATCTCTAAACAACATCACTGCCAACTAGCAAATTTGCCCTGACACTCAGTAATTTCTTTTGTCCATCTTCCCACATCTCTACCTCAACAATCATTGCAATTTGTTAATTGTTTTTGTTTTGTTTTTATTTTCTATTCTTTTAACCATCAGGAAGCTGCTTTCAGAAAGCCATCTGCACTTACTCACTGCCAACACTCAATGCGATTTTAATAAGCCTTGTGTGGTTTTGACTTTAACACTTGTTTCCCTGTGCATAAAAGCCTATTTCCTTAGCTGTCACATAGTTTGTCACTTCAATAAAGTTTCCCAGTTGCCTTCTAAGCAGGCCAGTTTTTACCCTTGCTTTCTTAAATAACAAGTTAAATCTGAGGATAACAACACCACTGATAATAATCCAAACCAGCCAATATCCATTTCTTTGAGCATGAGTTTCCCCAAACTAGAATCCTTCAGAATAGGTGCAGATACCTATAGAAATACTTACATTTTGAAAAACGACAGCTATCATACTTTAAGGTTCAATAGCTGCATGTCTGAATGACTTCAGGATGAAATAGGCTCCTTTCACAAAGTGGTTCAATGAACTTCCGTCTCTACAAAACTCACCTGGGACTGGAAATAAAGCCTGGTTCTTTTCTTGTTTCATACCATCACTAGCAGTGATAATCCTCAACAAGAGAGGGATTTCTGCAAGGCTAATGATAGATGTCAGGAGGGACAGCTGGGTGTTCTCTGCTCTCCTGAGCAATCGCAATCATCATTAATAATAGCAATACCAGAGAAGTAAAAATTAATTAATGCCATAATTTTGGTGCTGTTCAACAAGGAAGATGGAGCTGCTCTAACAGCTTTTCGTTGCTAGTTTTTCTAGGCTCTTCTGCTCTTCCACACATCTCTTGTACCAAGGTTGATGTTTCCCTACCTCCTCAGTGAGACAGCTCACTCACCCTCCTGGCTAGAAGGCACTCTGTGGAGAATAAAACTCTGCCATCTTGGCAGGTTGCACTGCCTTACAGGAAAGTGAGATGATCCCAAGGGAATGGGAGAGACTGTGCCACTGGAAAACAGAAGGTGAGAAGGAGATGGGAAAAGGAAAAGAGTAAGAAATTATAAGAAACAACACGAAGACACTTTAAGCAAATTGCTAGGTAATGCATCTCATTGCAGCCTTAGATCTTCCCCGTAGCCTCCAGGTTTTGCTTTCATATTGTGCTTATTGTAAACTGCTTTGGTCAAGGACTATATGTTGCTAGATATACTCAGAAGATAATATTTTCCAGTGAGCAAGTCCTAGAGCTGGAGGCAGGAGACCTGATTGGTATTCCTATTCTGAACCTTCTGCCCCCACTTTGCAAGACACAAGGCAAATCATTCCATTTCCTCATGCTTCTGTTTTCCCCATGTTTATATTGTTTATTTAAACCTGAGGTCTCCCAGGCAGATGCTGGAACAATGAAAACCTGACCCTCGATTATTAGCACGCAACCAAGGTGCTAATAAGTACACAGTTCTTGCAGGTAGTACAAACAAACAACAGCAATTCAGAGGACAGAACAAGCCCTGTGTTTAACAATGAATTCAGAACTGTAACAATACAGCAATGCAAAGAAAATCAAATTACTTTTCTGTACCTGAGAAAGCTTTGCAGCAGAAACAGGGAGAAGGCTATGGTTAAAATCCTTAATCTCTAGAGCAAACATCAAACAGGTGCTGTATTTCATATTTTCATATACACTTTTCAACCCAGAACCACACTTTAATCAGAAAGATTTTATAGTCCAGAGCTTCCTGTAAACCTCTGCTTAATGTAGATTTTAATACCTTTGGCATATTTTGGCTTCCAGCCTTTTATTCACTTGATGCACCTCAAGCAGGTTTTAAATCATGTTGTTAAAAAAAAAAAAACCCAAAACTATTTGAGATGTAGTAGACAGTAAAATGATTTCATACAACAACATTGCAGGAGCCTGCAGTTACAGTTGATATCATTTGGTTCTAAGATGTGTTCAGTTTATAGGTAAAATAATGGCTGGTTAAAATGATGGCTGGTTGTGTTTACTAGAGTGACTTTGGCCTTGCTCATCACAGACCTGAAAAATCAGGAAGTACTTACATATTATTTTTACAGCAGGTCTGCGGTAAGGAAGGAGTGCAAATGGTGCTTTTAAGCTGAATCTTTCCAGAAGACTGTTTTACAGGGAAGTCATGTAAAAAAAAAAGACAAACTGGCCCAACTGGTGGGGCACCAACTCTTACCATAAGGGAGACAAAACTGAGGGAAAACAGAAGAAAGAAACCTCTTAAAATTATTTGCCATCAAGACAAGATGCATCCCCAGTCAAAACTTGTCCTTCCTCTGCTTTAGGCTCAGACCTTGGCCTTTCTCTCATAAATAATTATATATTGGGCATTGAATCTCTGATACTGAAAGGCAGAAAAAAATATCCAGGGAGAAGTAACTTTTAATGTGTGAGAATGGAAACAAAGTACCGCATAATGAGGATTTTCTGGTGTTTCTCTCATTTTGCAATTAGATTATTACCATATGCACCTTGTCACAGGTTTAATTTAGAAACAAGATGAGTAAACCTGCCAATAAGTAGCTAAAGGGAATGAGCTCCTGTATCTGCCCCACAATACAGATTGTAAATGAAGCACAAGGCACATCCTGCCGTGTGTTGGCTTTGCACTGCACCACATATCACAGATCAGCCGATGGATGGTGCTGGATGGGCAGGGTAGGAGGGGCTGTCAGTGGGCAGGCAAACAATATTTTCCTTGCTTGCTTGAGCAAGTGTATCAAAAGAAAGCTGAAGCAAGAAAGCTGAAGGCCACTAACTGGGCGTTTTAATCCTCCTATGGCAAAACATTTGTAAGGAAGCACTGAGGTTTACATTGAGTTGCTCATAGTATCTCTCATGCTACACACATGTGGGAGGATTCATGTTGGTCTGCTTTAACAGAACAAAGTACTTAGGGATAAGAACTTTATGCCATTTTTTCAGATGTTTTACAACCATACCTATAACTGTTAGAAAAATGCAAATAATGTGTTTATTAGCCAGATACCCATTTTAAACCAGACCACCTAGTTGGCCCTAGGGATATGGTGGTCAGTTGGATAACCACTTAGGTAACTGGTGTAGATTGCAAAATCCATTCATGTTGAGCTAAACAAACCTCTGCCTTGTTTGATGGGCTAATCTACCCCATTTTCAATGTGTAAAAGTTATATCTAAATCCCCATGTAGGATTACGATCACAGTCATGGTTTCATGACTCAGAACAGTTCTGTAGCAACATGATTTAAGACAGTTGTGGCCTCACAGGCCTTGTCACATGCACCATGCTGTTTTATGGGACCATCCTGTAACTGAACAAAAAACAAGGTTAACATTAAAAGAAAAACCAAAACAAACCAAACCAGACAAATAAATAAAACCCTGCAAAAAAGGTGTTTTGTTGCACTTTTTTAGTTCTTGGTTTAGTGAACATTCAAATTTATGTTTATTAAGTTAGTCACCTCAAGGTCCTTTCACAGCCTATAGAAAGAAACTGGCATTTCTAGGATGCATGTCATCTCTTTGTAATGTAGATGTAATCTAAAATAAAGCAGACGAATCAGGCCCTGAAAGTGCATATTTCTCTCCATTGGCTATAACAGGAGCACCGGCTGGCTAGCTCAGATGGAGACGCCTACGCTCTGCATGTCTAAAGTTAGGTGAGATAAATCCTGCCATACATCTGTTGCTGTTCCTCATATGGCATTCCCCTCTTTGTTGGTCTTATGCGTGAGGTTTCAGTAGAATCCTGAAATGTCTGTGAATGTGTAGGTGAGGCATACACATATACATGCAGTCTCTCTCAATCTCCGTCTGCAAAAACAGGGGCTTGGGGCATAGGGACACTTTCTGTAGTGGCATTGTCAGTTTCTGAAGTCTGCATCTCTTGTGCTGAATGTAGACGTTTGTCAGTCAAACTATTTTAAAGTAGTGTTGTAGTGCTGAAAAACTCACTTCCGAGTAGGATGGTGAGTGAAGTGTTTTTGGGATGTCAGAAGAGCACTCCTGGTATTGTCAGACAAAGAGCTTGTTCTGCTGTGACTGTTGCCTGGCATTTCAAGCTGTGACTAGATGACATATTCCTGCCTTTTTGAATCATGTTCCTCCAGCTGTCCAGACCAGGGCCTGGGGAAGGATTTCCCTGCAGCTCCTCTGCCACACACAGATGGCTAACAACATCATCATTGCTCCAACATGGAGCAGGAATGTGGCTCAGGCCTGGGGAGCTGAGAGTTCCCAAATCTCTAATGATTCCCTTTTCCAGGGAACTTTACCAGACTTGTTTCTTGATTCACTGAAAAATGCTGAGACCTTCCTCTCCATCACTTCCCAGAAAATGAGTGTTAGTGGCTTCCTTCAATGCCTCAAATGTTGTTAGCATTGCTTAATACAAGCATAGCTTTCTCTTTCCTTCCTATCTTTGTGTAAGCATCAGTGTGGTAGGAACACGCTACTATCCAGGAAATCCGGAATATGATTAAAATTAATTAGAAATGGGGAAGGGAAAGAAGGGAATTTGAAACCACAGAAACCAATGGCTTTTATTAGAATCTGAAATGTGGCAACACATTGGAGCACATCTCAGCTTTGTACTTCAAAAAAGGCACCGTCACTACCAGGATTCCAGCTTTCTTGTAGTTTATGCTATCGATCTTCTAACATTAGCAGACTTCCAAAATCTCCTGCTGTTACTTGAAAATCTGAGGCTGTAGTGCACTGCACTCTATTCTCCCTCTCTTCTCAATTTCATATCCTGGCTCTGTCCCCAGGCTGATCAAGAGCTAAGCATCCAGCTCCCGGCCTCTTTTAGTTACATTGCTGTAGCTGTGGTTCATGGCTCGTTAGCTGGCCCTGGCAGCAAAACAAGGTAGCCCGAACAGGTTTTCATACATCTTTCTCTTCCCCACAAAGCTGGAATATGTCCCTGTATTTCTTCATTAGGTTCATGCCTGTGATCAGTGCCTAACTTTCTATTGATACCTCTCAGTTTCTCTTACAAAGCTTTGGTAGTGGCTCACACACGTTGAAAAGGGGCATTTTTGTCTTTGTGGAATACCCTACAGATCAATATTAATTCTTGTTGGTTTTTTTTTTTTCCAGACTAATGAATACTTTTTGCACAAGTAACATGGAAGCATTTCCATAGTACCAACACAGCATATTTTCATTCCAAGTCTGTAGTAGCTCACCCCATAGGAACAACGTTTCTTCAGGTTACTAGAAATCTTTCTACAGAATGCTAATGCTGATTTAATTGTTTCCTTTTTTAATTTGCTCTTACATTTTCTAACCGCTCACTTCCAATAGCCAATTAACTGCATGGCCTTCACTGGTCGATGTTAACCTTTTCTAGGTAATAACGTATATTCTTTTCCATATTTTCTGCTGATTTCTATTCTTCCTGCACTGCTGTTTACTGCAACCAGGACATGAGTTTGTTAACAGAAATGATAACTTAATAAGGTAATACAGTATTTCCCACTATTGTGACAGACACCATTTGGCTATTCTGGGTAAACAGCTTGAAGTTGTCATTCGGTGTTTACTAAAGCATATGTAAAAGCCAAGAAAGCCTGAACAAAACTGTGATTTTCCAGGCTACCAAAGAGGTGAATAACTGGGAGTGGCAGCTGCCCTCATGCCTAGTATGTTACTTGGTCTTCTTGCCCATTAAGTGGCCATTTCTGACCCATAAACGGGTCTGCAAGGTTCTGAATTCTCTCTGGGAAAAAAAAAATGAATTAAGAATTTATTACAAAAATAAAACAATTGCATGTTTTCTAGGGAACCTTCTCCTTTCTCCTTGCAAAAGCTAAATATATCTTGAAGCATAAAGTCACTTGCTAAGTGGATGTTTTTATCTCACATGCTCAGCTCTGTATACGCTTAAATCATATGTAACCTATCATTTACATGTTATATCAAGGTCTTTGCTCTCTGGGGCAAGCAAAGCAAAAGATGATGTTTTAAAAGATGTTACAATACATGTAGTTGCCACATACATGCCATCCAGAGTGACTCAGACAAACTCATGGGGTGGGCCCATGAGAACCCTATGAGGTTTCAACAAGGCCAAGTGCAAGGCTGTGCACCTTGGTTGGGGCAACCCCCAGCATCAGTGCAGGCTGGGGAATGAAGGGATTGAGAGTACCCCAGAGAAGAAGGACTTGGAGATGCTGGATGAGAGATTGTACATGAGCTGGCAACGTGCACTTGCAGCCCACAAGGATAGTCATATCTTGGGCTGTATCAGCGCATCCAGCTCTGGAGTCGTCAGTACAGGAACAATATCGACTTGTTGGAGAGGGTCCAGAGGAGGTCCACAAAACTGATCACACGGATGGAGCTCCTCTCCTGTGAGGAACAACTGAGAGAGATGGGGTCGTTCAGCCTGGGGAAGAGAAGACTCCGGGGAGACCTTATTGCAGCCTTTCAGTTCTTTAACAGAAAGATTTTTTGGCAAATCCTGTAGTGAAAGGATGAGGGGTGATGGTTTTAAACTAAAAGAGGGGAGATTCAGGCTGGATACACAGTAAGGGTGGTGAAGCACTGGAGTAGGTTGCCCAGAGAGGTGGTAGATGCACCATACCTGGAGACATTCAAGGCCAGTCTGTACGTGGTTCTAGGCAACCTGATCTAGTTGAAGATGTCTCTGCCTCATTGCAGGGGAGTTGAACTAGGTGGCCTTTGAAGGTCCCTTCCAACCCAAACCATTCTATGATTCTATGGTTCTATGTCTTTGTAATATTTGATCCTTGCTGTAGCCTCACTTCACTAACCCAGGACATCAACTGATACCTGTCTTTACTTCTATCATACCTATGGCTAATGTTATCCTGACTTCATGACTGCACTGTAGATGAATTCTGACTTTGTACATATAACCATGGTTGGAGAGGTGGCACTGCCAAAGTGTTAATTGCCTGGTTGCTTCATGGAAATTATTTGTTTTACATTGAGCCTCAGGAGGCTTTGGGAAGGTAGACTGTCTCTTCTAATCTAAAATGACCTTACCAGAAGTTACCTATTTTCAAAGCTTTTAGTCTTCATGCTTTTTTTCAGACTGTTACCTTACCACTTTTCTCTGGCAAATATCTTCTCTCATAGATGTCAGTGAAAGAAAGTAAGACTGTATTTCTTGTTCAAATATGTATTCTATATATAATATATATATATATGCACACACACAGAAGGAGTTATATAAATCAGAACAAATAAATTAAGGACATTCTTTTATGTTTATTGATGTTAAAATTAAATGCTTTGCAGATCAAATGCAGAGGCATTTCTGACTTCTTTTTATTTCTTTGCAGAGAGAAATAATGTGTAATTGTTAACCTTGAAATGTTCTAAGTTGTATTAGATATTGATTTATGGTTCTTATAGTGCAGATAATCAGTGTAACAGAACCACATGCAAAAATATTCTGCTTTGGTGCTATAAAGTATTACAACTGACTTCTTCCACTAGGTCATAAACCAGAATGAGTTATATGGCTGTTAGTAGCATCCTTCTACTTACAGAAAGAAAACAAAAATATAGCAGAGGCAACAGTCAAATAATGAGACCACAGACCTTATTTCACTAGTTTAGAAAAAACTTCATACTCTGGATCTGATCGCTTGTGCAGCACCTTAACAATTTGCTTTAGTTTTGTTCATTTTTATCAAGCTTGTTGTAGTGCATTGGTACACATTTTGAGGTGATGGATATGACAGATATCCCATGGAGCCTTCCAAATGAGACACAAGAGCCTGTGTTTGCAGAAGAGTTTATATGATGACCCAGGTGACATATGAGAGTCTATCAACCTTACTTATGTCTAGAGGAGCACATGGTCCTGCTTCATAAAGAAATTATATCCAGATATTAAGACTCACACAGCCAGTCATTCACAGTCTAGGAGGTTCCTCGAGTGCATTGATGATAATTTCTTAATGCAAATGGTGGACGTACCAACTAGGGGAGCAGCACTGCTAGATTTAGTACTTGCCAACAAGGAGGGTTTGGTCGAAGTGGTGACGGTCAATGGCAGCCTTGGCTGCAGTGACCATGAGATGGTGGAGTTTAGGATCCTGTGTGGGAGGAATAGAATACCTAGCAAAGCCACAGTTCTGGATTTCCGAAGGGCCAACTTTGGCCTCTTCAGTCAACTGCTAAGGGAAGTCTCATGGGAAAGTGTACTAGGCGGTAAAGGGGCTCAAGATAGTTGGTTAGCATTCAAGGACCGCTTCTTCCAAGCTCAGGATCGGAGCGTCCCAATGAGTAGGAAATCAAGTAAGGGATCTAGGAGACCGGCGTGGTTAAACAAGGAGCTGCTGGGCAAACTCAAGTGGAAAAGGAGAATCTATGGATTATGGAAGGAGGGGCTGGCCGCTTGGGAGGAATATAGGACAGTTGTTAGAGGATGTAGGGAGGCAATTAGGACAGCTAAGGCCTCCTTGGAACTCAATCTTGCTAGTCGGGTTAAAGACAATAGAAAGGGCTTCTTCAAATACATAGCAAATAAAACTAACACAAGAGGCAATATAGGCCCACTGCTGAACGAAGTGGGTACCCTGGAGACAGAGGATATAAAGAAGGCAGAGGTGCTGAATGCCTTCTTTGCCTCTGTCTTTACTCCTGCAGACTCTCCCCGAGGGCCCCGGATTTCTATAGCCCCAGACGGAGTCAGGACAAAGGAGGAGTTTGCTTTGGTAGATGAGGATTGGGTTAGGGATCAGCTATGCAAACTGGACATCTGTAAATCGATGGGTCCGGATGGAATGCACACACGGGTGCTGAGGGAGCTGGCGGAGGTCATTGCTAGGCCACTTTCCATCATCTTTGGAAAGTCGTGGGAAACGGGCGAGGTGCCTGAGGATTGGCGGATGGCAAAGGTCACACCAATCTATAAGAAGGGCAAGAAGGAGGACCCGGGTAATTATAGACCGGTCAGCCTTACCTCCATCCCTGGAAAGATGATGGAACAACTTATTCTTGACTCCATCACTAGGCATATCAAGGATGAGGGGGTCATTAAGAACAGCCAAAATGGTTTTATGAGGGGGAAGTCATGTATGACCAACCTTATAGCCTCCTATGAGGAAGTGACTAGGTGGAGGGATGATGGTAGAGCGGTAGATGTGGTTTTTCTTGATTTCAGTAAGGCATTTGATACTGTCTCCCACAGCATCCTCATAGATAAGCTAAGGAAGTGTGGGCTTGACGATCAAGTAGTGAGGTGGATCGAGAACTGGTTGAAAGGAAGAAGGCAGAGAGTTGTGGTCAATGGCGCAGAATCTAGCTGGAGGTCTGTGACTAGTGGAGTTCCTCAGGGGTCGGTGCTGGGACCGGTGCTGTTTAATATTTTCATCAATGACCTGGATGAGGGAACTGAGTGCACCCTCAGCAAGTTTGCTGATGACACAAAACTGGGAGGAGTGGCTGACACACCAGAGGACTGTGCTGCCATTCAGCGAGACCTGGACAGGCTGGAGAGTTGGGCGGGGAGAAACTGGATGAAATTTAACAAGGGCAAGTGTAGAGTCTTGCATCTGGGGAAGAACAACCCCATGTACCAGTACAGGTTGGGGGTTGACCTGCTGGAAAGTAGTGAAGGGGAAAGGGACCTGGGGGTCCTGGTGGATAGGAGGATGACCATGAGCCAGCAATGTGCTCTTGTGGCCAAGAAGGCAAATGGCATCTTAGGGTGCATTAGAAAGGGAGTGGTTAGTAGGTCAAGAGAGGTTCTCCTCCCCCTCTACTCAGCCTTGGTGAGGCCGCATCTGGAATATTGCGTCCAGTTCTGGGCCCCTCTGTTCAAGAAGGACAGGGAATTGCTTGAAGGAGTCCAGCGCAGAGCCACAAAGATGATTAAGGGAGTGGAACATCTCCCTTATGAGGAGAGGCTGAGGGAGCTGGGTCTCTTTAGCTTGGAGAAGAGGAGACTGAGGGGTGACCTCATCAATGTTTACAAATATGTAAAGGGTAGGTGTCAGGATGATGGAACTAGGCTTTTTTCAGTGATATCCAGTGATAGGACAAGGGGCAATGGGTGTAAACTGGAACATAGGAAGTTCCACGTTAACATCAGGAAGAACTTCTTTACTGTAAGAGTGACAGAGCACTGGAACAGGTTGCCCAGGGGGGTTGTGGAGTCTCCTACACTGGAGATATTCAAGGCCCGCCTGGACAAGTTCCTGTGTGATGTACTGTAGGTTACCCTGCTCTTGTGGGGGGGTTGGACTAGATGATCTTTTTAGGTCCCTTCCAACCCTTGGGATTCTGTGATTCTGTGATTCTGTGATATTAGGACACAGCCCTGACACCCAAGTTCAAGCTTCTGCGTTTAAATAGGCTTCCAAGTCAGAAGCGGGGGAGACAGTTAACTTCTGTCTTCATAAAGAAGGATGAGGACTTGAGACTGAAAAGCTGAGCTGTGTGAAAGAGGGTTTTATTTATTTATTGTTCTTTTGAAATTAAAAGTAGTGTAAGAGGTGCTTGTAGTGGGGTTGTTGCAATGCTTGATTCTGTCAGGAAGCAAGACCAGCCTATGAAAGGTTCTCTGAACAGAATGCTGGGTGAATTCACTGATTTGGATAGATGCTTCCCAGAAAGCATCACTGGAAAAACTGAACAGTACAACAGTACTGGCATGCTGAAGGGTACATAATCTACTTACAAATCACATTTCCAATGTTATCTTTTGTTCCTGTCATATCCAGTGTTAACTACTGCTGTAAGCCATACCTGAGGTTACTGTTACAGGACACGAATTTAAAAAGTGTTCTTTTATTTCATTATTTTGCCTGTTACGCTATGCATTTGGTAGATTTTTATTTTGCTTCCTGTCTCCAAGGTTAGCTGGAACACTTCTGTCATGCACTGCTCCAGGGGCAAATACAGTGATTTCTTCAGCCCACACAGCTGTGAAGATGTGCTAACCCTGAGTCCAGCAGGAGAAACATGACCTAGTATTTAAAGCACTAAGCCTAGCTTCAAATACCTACCCTGATAGAAACTCCCTGCAGGCCCACGGAGAAGTTACTCAGATTCTTTGTAGTTCCGTTCCCCTTCAGTAAAATAACAATAGCAGCGGGTCCCTGTCCCTCAGACATAATATTAGGGAAATTGTATCACAGGTTAAAGGATACTTAGGTTTGGAGGTTGGAACTACCAGCTTTCTTAGGTAGCTGTAAGGCAAGGGACTGCAGTTTCCACCACAGGATAGGAGCCCACATAAGCTTTAAAAGGAGAAGTCTAAAGATAGCTGTAGTTTTATTCACTGCCAAGTCTTTTACTACCTTTTGCTTATAACATCTTCCTTGTTTGCAGATGCCTCTACCAATCAAAGACCAGATCTTGCATTAATAGTTTTGCCACCAATAAGTGTTGAATCAGATTTTGTGTGTGTAAGTCAGTATCATATTCAGATGTTTATGCACACAAGAAGAAAAGCAACATTTCACCTGAAAGAATCTAATTCAACGTCTATAGACAGCTCTCTGTAGAATATTGCAAAGTAGGTCAGTAAATCAAATCACCAATAACACATTGTTTTTCTATGGATTGTTGAAAGCAGGCAAAAATAACCTCAATAATGTGTTTGCACTTTTATTTCCTGTTGATGAAGTCTGTTATTGACAGTCTAATTGCGTTTCTTGCTGAATCCTGCTTAGTCATCTATGTCTATCAAAGGAAAATCATACAATGGGAGAAGCTGTGTTTTGACAAAGCTGTGGACTTAGTTCTCTGCACACTTAAAAGCATGCGGAAGGAGGGCAGGTGATTTGGCTTTTATTACTGTTATTATTATTATTATTATTATTAATAATAATAATAATAATAATAATAAATGTATTTCTTGTAGAAATGACCAGCATGCTACAGAGCTGAAAAGTTTTTATATTAAAAATAAACAAAAAACAAAACCAAAACCTAAAACATCTTACAAAATCACCAAGTTCATGGTTCTGCCTTCATTACCCATTTTGCCATCTTTGCAGGTTCTGCCAGAGTGAAAACCAGACTAAAGCTCACAGCTCGGGTGGGAAGTGACAGCTATGGAAGTCAGAAGTCTTAGCAGTAAAATTCAAGCCTGGAAAGCAAAGGTTGCACCATATGTTACTGAGGTCTTCTTTTCATTCACCTCTTCTAGTAGCAACTTCAAATTTCAGGAGCAATTTGTAGGAACAGGTCAGCTTAAAAGAAGCTCTGGCTCTTGTGAAAAGCTTGCAGTATTAGAGTCTAAATTGAGCATTTCATAAGCTAGATATTTGTAGCAAATAATCTTCCTCTTTAGTTCAAGCTATTAAGTCTCCTTGGGGTGAAATAAGAAATAAATATTTTTTCTTTTCCTATACCTGCCTTCACCAGAATAACAAAGTATGGGGCATAATTCTGTGGAGAATTCCTTGAAACAATTTGTTCTTCTATTTTTAATCTTATTGGGAAAATAACATTTAGGGTTTCTTTGGTCAGAACCAAGCAAAAATCTTACCTCTGGAAACTCATTTTTAAGACTTTCAGAGACTATTACATTTAGATGAGCTTGTTCAAATAAAGTATACAGCTCATCTTGCTTGCACATCTCTGCTTTCTTTTTCTATCTTGCTTTATTTCCCTGAATTGGTGCTTCTTCTTACAGCCTCATCCACTGTAATCTTGTACCTTTGTATTTGCCCTTTGTTTGTGCCAAAGAAGTTTTTCACTTAGGAACATTGGAAATACAATTTGTTTGCTTGAGAAGTAAGCAGGTGTGATATAAGAAGGAAGGGACTGGGTTCTGTTTAAGGTATTTTATGAATGTCAGAAGATTATATGGAACAACAAATAGCTTTTGTGAGTGATTTAATGCCAAAACATAACATTTTATGTGTCTCCAATGTAGTTTGTCCTTTGGGCTAAGAAATAGGAGAGATAAATAAAGAATTCAGAAACAAACCCAGAAATAAATAAGAAGCTAAAATTGTTAATTTCTTTGCTCCTTTTTTTTTTTTTTCCCCCTCAGTGTGAGCAGAGGAGTGATAAAACTAAGAGTGCATAAACTAGCAAAAGCATGATGGCAGATTGGATAGCTGCAACATCTGAAATGATACACAGCCCAGGGGAAGGCAGAGCAGTCAGGAACAGAGAAAAGGGGTAGACAGGAAAAACGGGAATATGCACATCACCCCATCTGAAACTGACAAAGGAAGGACAGCACAGAATGAACAAGCTGTGAAGAAAGAAAAATGGGTTAGGGGAAGGTGAGAAACAAAGAGATGGAAGAAGTGAGTAGCTAACTATTCTAATCAGAGAAAGGCAGCAAGTTTCCAGCTGGTTCAAGGCACCTACATGCCTCTTCACATTATCAGCCTGTGATGGCTGTTGTCTTGGTCCCATAGCTTTTGCTTACAAATCCTCCCTCCCACTGTTGCTGGTGATCAATCTGTGAAGTTCTTTGCTGAAGGATGTGCCATCTGGGAAAACTCCTCACTCTGTGATTGAAGAGAAGACTGCCCATGACTTGGGTATGACTGTTCACAGTTTGTACTGAGGGATGCATGTACTCTGTGTACCATACAATCTAGCTAATGCAAACAATAAGCACCCAATTAAGCACGTCAAACACTGCATGCTCAACAGAGAGTTTCATAACAGTACAGTTAGTCTGTTGTCTGTTTTCTTTTCATAAGAAGCAGCAGGCTTTCTTTGAGGGGAAGATTGGCACTGTAGGGTCCACCGAGAAGGTAATGCCAATGAAGAAAAATAATTTTAATGACAATTCTCACTGTGGTGTTTCAGTTTAAGCATTACTCCAGTTTGAGATTAGTTTTCCAAGAAGTATGTAGGCAGAGTCTTGATAAGTGTCTGGAATTCTTTGAAGTCTTGAGTGGAAAGAAACTGTTAGGCTCTGTAGGTTGTTCAGATCTGATCCGTTTCATTCAACAGAATGTCTAGTAGATTTGCTTTTGATTCCTTTTTCTGTAATCACAAAAACATTTATTGTAAGAAAAGCCAAAGAGCAAAGATGACATTCATATATTATTCTCCATTACTCAGAAAGAAGTCACAGTATAAGAGGTAGTGTGGGTTCGTTAGAAAGTATACTTTCTCTTTTATTTGCGTGTGATTTGTCGTTACCTGAAAGTTAGTGTTAGTTCTTCATTTTTGACTCCAGTGGGGTCTGGCAGTACATGCTAGGGCATGCTAATCTCTTCCACATTATTCATGTGTTTTGTATTGCACTAATTTGAGGAGGTTCTTAGTAGCTTATGTGAAGTAAAGGAGTAGTCTCAAGCCATTTACTCAACAGGTATCCACATTTAAAAAAAGAACAAAACCAACACTTGGTTTTGTTACAAATACAAATTGTTACAAATTGTTACAAAACCAATGCTCCGTATACTTGGCAGCTGGAGGTCAGTCATAAAAGCTTCATGGGAGAATGAATTTGAGCTGCCTTTCAGGTCAGGGCCTGTGTACTTTGGTACCTCAAAACACAGAAAAGTAGTTTTCTGCTATTCTTGCTCAGAGATAATGAAAAGCTTAATTTTTAGAACCAGACCTGTATCTTTCATAAGCACTAACACCTGGAGATCAACATACTCTTGCAAGGCTTTTATTAACTGAGACATAGAATACATTGGAATGATTAAAATATCCTGCCAATTACTACTGAAAAAAAAATGAAAGAGAAAAGGTATCTAGTAAGAACAGATTTGTAAAGTGATTTAGAGAAATTAGGTGGCAGATGTCTGTGCATTCTTGATGCTATCATGTTTTAATATGATCGTGAACAATGTTGTGAACAATGTTATGAACAATAAGGGAGGTTAAATCAGCATCAGCCTGCATAGCACTGAACTGCAGTGGTTGTTGGCTCTCTTCAGCAGAGTTACACAATATTTCCTCCTCCATCTCTGATACTTTGCTAACCACTATTCAACAAAGAAGTAAAAACATCAGAAATGGTTTCTGAATTAATGATTACTTGAATAAATGATGACTTCTGAATTTTTACCAGCCTTTCTTTGTGAGTGAGCTTTGTGTGCTAATGCTTTCTTTGACAGTGTTTTCAAGACAGCACAAGGAACAGAAAGTCAGTGTTCTTGCATTCCCTATTAGACCCAAATTTTACCTGAAGAGTTGTCAAAACAAACTCTCAGCTTAATCTATTTTCCTTTTGAGTCACTGTTTGCACTCAGTTTCAGATAGTCCTGACTTTCATTTCCTCCAAATTCAGTTTCAACACATCACATGAGTAACGAGGAAGACAGCAAAATCACATGCCCAGAATTTTAAGGCTCTTTAGCTGTATTGTAGTTTATTTTATCTCCAGGACAAATATTATGAATAACTCAAGTTCTGCCTCATTTTTTATGAGGAAACCTGTGAAATAAAAAAAAAAAAAAAAAGTAATAAAATACCATTTAATGACAGAATGTAATTCGGAGTTCATATATGTTCTTTCTGAGAACCTTCCAGACCAGAGGTTAGAGTAGGAGAGATACTGTTGTACAGCTGGTTGATTGAGCTTTTATGAGTGTGGTTAACAAAGAGTGGGAATGCTGCACAACAAAGGGTTTGCCTGAGGGAAAAAAAAATATCACAGACAGAATAGAGATGATTTGCCCAAAAATACATGGTGATGGAAGGCATAGAACTGTTATAGTCACATTCAGTACATCTACTTAAGGACATAATGAATTTGCAAAACAATCTAGACATGGTTGGATTTTAAACCCTGCAGCACTGAAAGTGCCCTTGCCATCCAACCCCTATAAAAGAGCATGTGATCTACTAGGAATAATATAGTGCTGAGAACCATGTGGCCTGCTTCAGCTTTTACTATGCCCAATAACATCTTCAATTAGATATACTTTGGAAAGAAATTAATGGCCGAATGATCAGAAGAGCTTCCCATGTAGGTAACTGAAGTAGTAGAAAGTGGTGTTTCCTCTCCATGTGTCCCTCTTGCTGCATTGGATTGCAGTGCGAAAGTTAGCCTGAGAAGAAAGCAGATCACATACATATGGTCTAAAAGTGCCTTTTTCACAGACACCTCTCCTGTGTGAAATGAAGCTGCTTTTCGCAAAAGCACAGGACTGGGACCAGGTAGTACAAAGTCCACCCCATTTTTCTTCCCTTGAGACAAATACCTTAGAGGTAAGGATAAACCCCAAACCAATTTCCCTCTTACCAGTTCTGGCTCGGTGAGGACTATTCATGAGATTTACTTTAATTATCAGACTTTGGATAGTAAGTTAGAAGGCCATTTTCCATTTGTGGACAGAGATGGGCTACTCTAAGGGGTGATGTAGATACCTCCCCCATGACATCAGGCACTTAATTGAATCACCCTAATCAATGGAGAATTAGATATCTAATCTCCAGAAGGCAACTCAGATGGCAAGGGGCAAAAGCTTTATCTCACAAATGTTTTTCTCTCCCTCCACACACACACACACACACACCCCCGATCTCCTCGCTCTCTCTCACCCCTGCTTTGGTTACTTAAGGGAAATAGGACAGCTCTGATTTCTGATTTACCCAGCTTGCTTAAATGCCTAAGTCAGATGAGATAAAATTGTGTCTAGGCCCCTAACTTAGAGATCTAAAGGTACATGCTGAAAGGAAATGGTGTAAATACCTGCCATACTAGCGTGTGATAAACATGAGCTCCTCATGTAGTAAGGAAATATCATTCTCTTATTGTCTTTGGCCATCTGCACAAACAAATCTTCATAAATTCTCAATTAATGTATTTATCGCCTAGCTAAATTAGCAGCACTTTTATGACTGGAATATTTCAACCAGCAGCTGAGCTTTTTGTACTGTGTGTTCCTTTGTAACAGAGAGTCTATTGCTATCTTACTGAGTTGAGCAAATTGGAGACTCAGTTGTGCTGTAAATATAAACAGAATTCATACCAGCAACACAGATCTCGAAAAGCTTTAAAACCAGACAGGGTGGTTAGACATTGTCACGCAGCCCAAGAAGATGGTGGAATATATGGCAATGTAAATTAGTGCTCAACTGTGTGAAGCCCAGTCTAACCACAGCCAATACTTCAGTGAGCTACTGTGGCCACCACTTGGACAGCAAATGCAACCATGTAGTTTCTTTAAATAATAGAATTAGGCTTCTGAATCTTGGTGGTCAAATGTAGAATTTAGAAGCACAATGCTTCTAACTATCTGTGAAGCCAGGTTCCAGCCAGTGACAGGCCTTCAGAGGACTACCACAGTGCCAGAAACAGAAACCTTACCTAATAACTTATTGAAAATTTAAAAAGCAGAAGTACTTGGTTAGAGGCAATGCAAGAAAGAATGACAGCATGTTGAACTGAGTGATAAATTCATAACATGCTTTATCCTTAATGAAAACATAGATACTTTGTGAAATAGTAGGGAAAATGAAGGAATGCAAGGGGAAAGGGTTATATGTCTATTTTTTTGTGTGTGAAAGTATGTGTGGTATGTTCTCAGGGTGACTGCAAGAATTTAAGTGCTTTTTTAGCTGTGTGACTGCAGCATCACAAGTTTGTTCTGCTTCACGAAAGTTATAAAACTCTCCATCTACTCAGGAATGTTTCTGACTCATTTACATAGAGCCCATGGCTAAAATTTATGCTTCTCTCTAGGTCATTCAAAAAGAAAAAGAAATCCCATCACTGTGTGGCATCAGGAAGAGCTCCTGCGCTGTTCCTGACCGAAGCAAAGCGTGACAGAGAGCACTTGCCTGTCTCCTGAGAGCTCATGAGCCTGTCTCCTGAGAGATCTGTGACTGACAACAGCATCAGTGAAGGCCCGATCTTTGAAGAAGAGACAACCTTCTAGCTTGGTAAGGTTTGCAATGAATACTGAGATTTTGGATAAGCATTTGACTTTTGTCACAAAACCTGAATTATGCTGAGTATAGTGTCAACTGCTTCAGCTTTAGTTTCAGAGGGTTTTTGAAGCATAGCCAGAAGCTGAGACTGAGAGGTTACTGGGTTTGCCTCTCTACACATTCTTCAGTCTATCATATTTTCCCATTAGTTAACCCATCCTGTATTACCACTTCCACATGTCATGACACTGCAAAATTAGGCCTAGCACATCCCTTGCAGCAGACCAGTAATTGAGGTCAGCTCTGAGCAAATCAATCCTTTGTCACTTCTGACCTGCCTCACTACAAATATATATATACATGTATGTTGGCTCATCCTATGCATTGCTAACGTTGTCTCCCACTCTTCCATAAACCAGAACTAATGGACAAATTAACGGACAACATAATTTGGAAGTTTCAAAAATCACGTGAAGCATACTAGTGTGAAAATAATGAGGAAAACATCAATGTGAACACAAGACCTTGCTTTCACATCGCTGTTTCACAACTGAAATATTGCTTTGGATTGCTGAATCACAGTTAAACTAGTAATCACAGGGCTAAACTAGTTAACTAACACAGTTATGTAAACTACCCTTATGGCAGTTTATTCTTCCTAGTGGTTTCCACACAGACCTGATGGGCAATGCAAAAGTAAGCCAGGAGGTTGTCTACACAGAGCAGTTCACAGCCACCGTACAATAACTTGCCATGGGAAAATGCTTTGTTGAAATAAAAAACTTATGGCAATCCTATTTTGAAAATGATATAATTGCTAAAATTAGAAATAATTCCACAAGGCAGAGTCACTCCAGACAAATGCTCACACAATTGTCGTTGCCACAGTAATGAATTTGGCTCTGCACAGGCAGGGCCATGTTGGAGTCACAGATGAAAATCCAGCAAGCACCAAACAGAAGCTGAAAGAATCTGAGATACTCCAGCCAACCTGATCATCATTTCCGAGGTAATAGAGGGTAAAAATTAAGAGAGCAAGTGGTGGTAATGCCCCACTCAATTGTTCCTTTTTGATAAAAAAAACAAGGGGAAGGAGAGCTGAAATAACTCACAGTATAGCTACTAAACATATGCCACAACAACACAGATTTTCTGACTCCCATCTTGCACTTTCACCGTCAAATAAGCTTCTTTGTTTAAAAACTTCAAAAACATGTTAGTTCAAGTATGTTTATTGGTAGGCAAGCTTCTATTTCACTCTGGTCAAATTCCAAACTGAATAATTACAGCCTGTCTGCTGAAAACTCCCACCATAATTTCATTTGGCTCTACTGTTCCAAACTACCGTGCAGAATGACTGCATGCTAAACAGCCTCCCTTGCAGAAATGGGCAAAGCAATTACATATGCCAGCAAAAAGGCTCCCCTGATCTGTTTTAAAGTTTGAGAAGCACTTCAGATTTTACCTGAGTGGAAGAGGGAGTCATCAACAAAAGAGGTGATGTACACTGAAGCGTGTGTGCATACATACACAAACATATCCTGAACTTACCAAATACACTCACAATGCATGGTCTACATGAAAGCAATGTGTTAGAAAAAAACACCACAATAAATTATTTGTATTTGAATAGAGAGGAGAAAAATCAGGAAAACACATGCTTTTCATTATTTCCTTATTGTATTCCCTACAAAGACTCGTGGACTATAGTCTCTCTAGAAAGCCACTATTCCACCCATACCCCCTCTGTACATACCAGCTGTGAATTTCAAACTCATCACACGCTTTCCCAAGAAATTGCCTGCACTAACCTTTGTTGATAGGTGTCACAATATTTCACGGTGAAAAGCCACAGCATGTGTTGTAAATAGCAATAAGACTCAGTTTTGCAGATATTTTTCTTTTTATACTAGACTGGGAATTCTATCAAATGAAATGGTCTGAAGTTCACTGCTTCTGTATGGTTTATCAAGTGAACCGGATATAAATACCTCTGCTGCATTTATCAAAACACGAAATTGAGCAATAAAGTAAATTTTAGTGATGAGAAGGCACACCGTTGATGGCCTTTCAGTGCAGTGCCAGCTGCAGGAAAGGAGCTTCTCAATTATTCATCACTGTCCATCCTCAGGAACCCAAACAGGAAATTTCACCCTCGGATTTTACCTGCTCCCTTGACAATATCTGTGCAGTCTGTCCACACAATGCAGTCATTCTCTTCCAGTTGATGAACTCTGGGTATATCTGTGTCAAACAGCAAAGTATTTTGATTGCGACACAGGCCTTTGAACTAAAGCTGCAGAGGAATGTTGGCACAGGACTAACAATACCGAGCAATTAGCTTAAGTGCTCTCCCACTGAAACGTAATCACCCTCCCAAATAAACCAGCTCCTACTCAAGAGAGCAAAGAGAAGGCGATTTTGGCCAGAAGTCACTTGGCGGGGGTCCTCCTCACCAGGAGGACTAGAGAGGTGCCGTGTTTGCCCTCTGGTCACTAGGTGTGAATGACCCCTCCTCGGCTCACAGGCTGTGGCCAACTGCATCAGGGAGTCTGCCGGCTTCTTGGTAGGGGTGTGGAACCTCTCATGGCTTCCCCGCTGAGTAAAAATAGGAGGCCTAGAAAATTGGGCAAAACTTGTTTGCTCTTGCATTCCGCAAGTCTCCTGAGCCTGTGGGCATGTCGGTGTTAGAGGGGGAGCCGGGACTCCCGGAGGAGCTGCAGCTCTCAGGGTGGCTCCTAAGGGAGACTGAGACTGGAAGCTAGATCAGGGCCCACACCGAACAGAGGCCTCAAAGCACCTTGGGAGTCCGTATCTGCATTACAGGCTGGTGAGTAGTCAGCGGGGGCATCCTTCGCTGCGTGTTGTTGCACTGTTACCTTTCTCATACACTCAAAAAGCTGTGCTAACCTGAGGCTACCAGCAAGGGCAGAATATTATTACATGCTACTAGATGTTGGAAATGTACTGATATCTTCCTATACAGCCAGATGAAGTCTTTGGTGAGAAAAAGCTGTTGTAAGGGTTTTAGTGAGACAAGCTGACAAGTGAAGAGCAAGATTTCATGTTGCACTTTGTGGCAGTGGTGCTTATGTCAGAAGCTCCCACATACAAGGACCTTTTTCTATGCTGCCCAAAGATGGGGGTCGTTGGGCCCCACAAAAGAAAAGTGAATAGCAAAATTTCCCAAGTAACACTATTAATAAAAACATCTTACTTCTGATCTGGAATAGTTTCCCTGGTGATACATCTGAAAGCATGATATTAGATGCAGAGAAGGGCAGGGTGAAAGGATGAAAGTGAGCCCTCCTTCAACTGCCTTTGCTTTAGAGAAAATGGCAGTCAGCACCATGCCCTTGGCAGATGTGCACAAAGGCTGACAGAGCATGTGCCAGCTGGTCCTCACAAATAAGAAATGGGTAATGATAAACTGGACCTAAGAGAGCAGCAGCAATACAAAGAAACTGATGAAAGGCAAGAGCCAAATGCCTAAAAATGTTTTGCCAGTTCACTTTGGAGAAGCTAAATTGGAGGCTATGCACTGCATAATACTGCCTCTCTAGTTTCTGTGAAGAGGCACGTCCAGGTGATTCAGACATTCATCACACTCTGGGTGTGCCTGTCTCCAGTCCATTCTCTTACACTAAAACAGGATTAACAGTAATTTGAACATTCATGACAGATGCCTCTTTAATACCTTAACAACAGCAATTTTACACCCTTCCCATAACCCGCTCTGGTCTACACTACCCTTACAGCAAATAAGACAACGAACAGCAAAAACAGTCCCTGCTACATAACTGAGTCTTTCTGACACAAATGAGATGCACTAGTGCTTGCCCTATGCTCAGCAAAAATGGGAAAACATCTAATTGCTATTTTGTTTTGTAGAATGATCTCCTGGTATCAATATACCACAGTCTACTCTCTTCAGTACCAGAAAGCAGCTCTCTCAGAGTTACAGCCAAGACTGTTTTTCTAAACCCTTGTAATTCCTCTCTGAACTTTCTTCATTTATTCTCATTTTAAATGTAGGACCCAAGCTGCACATGTTCCCTCAGACGTCGCTTTCTGATGTCCAAGAATAAAACACAACAGCATTAATTAAGCTTGCAATTACCCCCTTGTCAATTCTGCTGCCTCTTGCTGTCATGTGTTTGTGAATTAACTTTTACTCTCTAAGCATACCGTTGTGTCCTTCTCTTCATTGAACTGCCTTTTACCATTTTAAAGCATTTGTTTGTTTACCAAAGTCATCTTGAATTTTGATCTTGTCTTCCACAGGGTACGTAATCCTTACCATCATGTTTACATCTATATAGATTTCCTCTCTCCCTCGTCATTCACTGCTGATTATAGCAGTGGAGGACTAGAACCATTTTTACCTCCCACTTTGAGAAGAAACCATTGGTAACTTCTCTGAATGCAGCTTCTTAATCTTCGGTGTAAATCCATCTTAATCCTGTTTCTCTGGGTTTTCAGTCACATGATTTTGTAAAAATCTTACTCTGGAATCGAGATATAATATACTACTTCTACAGCTTCCCTTTATCCTCTAAGCTGGTTAGACCGTCAAGAAAAGAAGTCTGATTGATTTAACATTATGTGAGTGTTGATAAATGGATGTTGGTTGTTTCTTACAAATCTAGAGGCCTGGAATTATTAATAATTTGCTTTGATATCTTTCTTTTAACTTTATAAATGCATTTTAATCCATTCTTTCCCTCTTCACTATCTCCAGCTTTTCCTTTTTTTGTAGTCAATAATTCATGGTCACAGCTATGGGTTTTTTTTAACAGTGGAGACAAAGAAAAGCACTGAATGTTTCTGTCTTCCTCCTATTTTGTCCATTAGTTGCTTACTTCCCCATAAATAATGGAACTACATCTTCTCTAATCCTTCCCTTACTTCTATCATAAGGCTATTGATTAATAAAGCTGTGGCTGCATAACAACCTTTTCATGACGATAAATGTTCTGTGTTTCTCGGCATTCTATAAAATTTTAAATTGCTCTCAGCAGAATTTTTCAGCCATTGTGTATTTGCCTTGTAGTTCAGATGAATTTACCACATTTCTCAAGTTTTCTTATGAGAATGTCATGTGAGGCTGTCTGAAAAGCTACAATAAAATCCAGACAGTGTACAGCTTCAACTTCACCTTCTTTAAAGAATTTCTTTCCATCCTCATCCACAATGAAAAACAACAGTGGTCTATTGCTGGTGTACACCTAAAATTAAGTGCTCCAAAAAGTGACTGTTTTTAAAATGATCCTAATGAGGCCAGCAAGGACCCCTGAATGACAGTGCTGCCCTGTAGCTTCCACCTCTTACCCAAAATGCAACACGGGTGCTCAGAGCCTTTGCATTCCTCAATACTTAACGCAAATACAACTCTGGTTTTTAAGCTGGGTGTCATTAGTGGTAAGCAACTCCCATCAAATTAAAGACAGATTATTAGAGAGAGGTGCAGAAAAGCTGGGCTGCAACTTTGATACTTGTGACTGTTACTAAACCTGCCTGCCAGCAACCATGCTGTGCAGAACCGGGATCGCAGAATATTGGACTGTACATCAGAATATGTCCCATCTGGTTCTTGTGTGGCGCCTGATTACATAAGTCTCAGGCATGAGTGTGTCTGTTTACATGGTTATTTGGCCCCCTTCAACGTAGCGTTTTCCACAATGACACTGGGCTAAGGAAGCAGCTGGAGAGCTGAGGCACAAGGGAAAAAAGTGTGCAGCCACACTGGCTGAGGCTGAGTGGGCAGGCACGGCAGTCTGGCCTCATAGTGCAGTCAGCCAGCATCTCCCCAAATGGCCCAGTTTCAGTACTTACTCCCTTCCGTTATTCATGTCCAGTGGTTAAGTTTGAAAGGCTGATCCAAAGACCAGCTCATTAATTCCATGAGGTCTGTGTTCACATCTGTCCTGCACAGCCTAAGTACCAAGTTCTGTTGTATGAAATGGTCTTTAAAATGAAATACATTTGAAACTACCTACATCTGTTTTTATTTTCCATTCCTCGTGATTCCTCTGCTCTCCTTACTCTTTTTGCTTTGTTGTTTTGCTTTAGTATTTTGTCTGTTTGGCTCTCTGCAAGTGGATAATTACTCTGTCTGCATCCTCCAGGTTGTCTTCAAAATCCCTCTAAATCTTCTCTCTCTAAAGAACAGATTCTCTTTTCTCCTCTCTCCTGTGCTGCTGTCCTCTGCTTTACCTTCTGTTTGTTTGCTTTGGCTTCTTTTCTTTTTACATGTCAAGCTCTTCATACAAGGACAATGCTCGCATGTGTAAAATACATCATAATTCTATGATGCTGCATGAGAAACTGGAATATAAGAGAAGATTGTTCTTACAATCAAACTAAGCACGTTTCTTAACTGTGCTGCTATAAAGGAGAAACGAACAAGCAGATGATATGGCAAGACCCTGTGCCAGCACCTGACCAGTTCATGTTTTCCTTTCCCCATCTGAGCAGGCAGCGAACAGCCACTGGAACTGCTTTTTTTCCAGAGGCAGAGTGAAGGCAATGCCTTTGGGAGAAGGAGATCCATGCTCACTGACACATGACTTGTCTGAAAACCAAGCCAAGAAATATGCTTGTTTGGATTATATTATTTCACTTTATTCTTATCAATGCTAAAATTTGGAGGAACAAGGAAACAGCTGCTGCTTGCTCCACTTTGCCCAGCCATTCACCATAAGCCCCTCTTAGCTTGTATTCCAAGCACAGACCTCGCAATACCTCCGTATCTGACACTTTACTGTGAGAAGTTACTTTTAATACAGTGTATTAACCACAGGTACGTGGTTGGAGATGACAGACTGATTTGGAAGCTGGTTGTCTTTTGAGAGTGACATTTATTAATATTAATCCATGGGACATTTCTTGAAATATGCAGCTTTAAGCATCAAAACCAAACACAGCTGTCTTCTTACCAATAAATCTATGTCAGTAGAATGAAGAAGATTTGAAATTCTGGTAAGTGAAAACTTTCTGGCTGACTGGCCACCTGCATATCTTCAATCCTAGCGAATCTCAAATTTGTGCATAAACAAATCACAATTATTTTCCCTGCAGATTAATCTTTTTTTTTTTTTTAAGTATTAGTATTATTCAGCTGTGCTTCAACACTTCTTACTTCGATCTAGATGATCCTTAATTTAGTTTCTAGGAGATAGTCCTTGAAATAGTGGTTGTCTGAAGTGGTAGAATTATCACATACTTTAAATGTCAGCTCTGCTGAGATAGTGCAATTAGGTCACGACTGATGTGGTTTTCTGAAATTCAAGCCTAAAATTTAACCCTAAAAGAGGCTCTGTCCAAAAAATTCATCTCATTCCTTCCACACTAATGAAGAACACTGCGGCAGGAGGAATCATTTGCTGCATAATGCATAGATCTCTGAACGCTACAAACTAACTTAAAAGGAACATAGGAAATACAGTTTGGAGTTGCAGTAAGTTTTGTTCAAAATTTCAGTGTATGTGTTGATCATTGGTTAAGTAAACAAAGACGTCTCCAGGAGGAAAATTCAAGTTCAAGTCCCTGATATTTCTTAACAATAATCAGATGAAAGAAAACATTAATGGCAGAGCTGCAAATCTTCCTGGGAAATGCGCAGGAATTCAGAAGTCTGCTTGCCTGAAGAAATAATAAGTGAAAAAGCAGTTGCAAGTCACACTACTATACAACTGGAGCCACAATCATGTGCTGTTTAAGTGCTTGTTTGGGATCCTTGTTCACTCACAAAAAAAGTTTCGGGCATCCTAAGTGCTAAGTCAAAAACACTGAAGCCACAGAATGCAAATGTCTGGATCAGAATACAGTTATTCAGCAGGCTCAAATCGACTTGGAAAAAAACAGTGGCTTTGTACCAGTAGATATTGCAAACCAGATATTATCTGTGCATACTGCAGCCTGGCTTTCCCACTGCTGCCTGTAGGCATTTTCCCCAGTTTTTCTGACCCTTCCTTCTTTCTTCAGCAAAAGGTCATTTTCCACATCTGATTATTGTTAGAATGCAAATTCAGGATCTGTTTTCTCTGTCTCTTTTGATCTTTATTAGAACTGGAACACTCATCTTAAATATCATGCATCATATCACTCTTCCAGATTTTGATTTTGCTAGAAACTCCAGCACCTGATGGGACCATTAGTCACAGCCACAGGCTTTTGCTCTGCTATCAGCTACGAGCTTGCTGTTTGCATACTGCTTCTACCCATCACAGTCCAATTTGGAGTCAGATGGAGGTATTGCTTCTTCCAGGTTTCTAGGGAAGAAGCCACTACAGCAATGCACAATGGCAGAAGTCCAGCAGGCCATGCAGGTGAGTGTGACTGAAGACAAGTGAGCCAAGAACATTTCCATCCTTCCTTGCTGTGACAGCCTTGACTGAATCCAAGCAGAACAAAGACTAACTGTATTTTCTATAATTTTCCACATTACTGAGGGTGTTATGCTGAGAGCATCTTTGCTTCCCCTTTGCTCAAAGGCAGCTTGCCACAGCCAGGAAAGAAGGGGCATCCAGGAGCAAATGCTGATGTACTGCAGGAGAGCAGGTGCCCATGGAGAAGTGGCATTTCGGTTCAACACCTTTACACTTCAGCGGCACATCTAAGTTGATTCCACAAGCAAGAGCCAAAGCAGTCTGGCAACAATCCTGCTAAGAAGTTCACACTATGTGTCCTTTACACGGTTTTTTTTCTCTTCATTGGGTCTTAAGTACTTTGCCTAAGGGCTGTCTCCTGTTAACAGCCATTCTCCTCCTGAGGATAGCTGAGCAGCCTGCACCACCTACCCTTTCCTACCATGGTGCCTATGGTGCCCTGCAGTACATCTCCCACCCTAGTGCCATCTGAGCTGCCTCTCCAGCTATGTGAGAGTGTGCAAGAGCAGAGAAGGGGGAAACTGCATACATGTGTGCTGAATTGCCATAGTCATGTCTGTACTATGAAGTAGGGCTGAATGTTTATGCACAACAAAGGGATATTACTCTGGGTATGTGAAATATTGTAGGTTATGATTGATTTCTGAACCTAGAGTGTTTGTTTTTGTTTCTAGTTTTTTTGTGAAATCACATCTATAAAATGAAAAGTACTGAAGCAGCAAAGTATTTTGGCCCATGCATGTTTTGCACTGCTAAAGTAGTGTGCTGGCATTAGCAAATTTGGGGATAGCTACAGTTGGAAGCATATGCAAAATGTTGCAGCTACCACAGTCATGTTAACTCAGCCACACTGTACACATACAGCTCCCATCACCACAAATGTGTGCAACAAAGGGAGACTTACTTTCATTTCCACAAACTGGGTGCCTAACTTGGCCCATCGCAGCCCAAGGGGTGAAGCACCAAGGCCCCTGGAGCAGTCCTGGACTGACTGTTGCTTTCTCAACAGGGCATACAAAGACTGAAACAATGCACTTCGGCAACAGTTTTAAAAATGCAGTTGCTAATGGTGATCTAAGGCAGCACAGGAATCTGTGGCACAGCTTGGACCTGCAATTTAGCCTGTTGAGCATTCTGTATGGCCAGATTACTGTTCAGTACAAATTGGACTAAAGTGTGTACCATCAAAGACCTTTTTTTAATTATTTCTTAGCATTTTGATTCACGATATTTATATGGTAATATTGCAGTAGTTGGAGCTTTGAGAGTTTAATAACAAATTAATCACTGCCTTTTTCTATTTGCCATGCTGTTATCACAAATAAAATCCTAGCTGAACAAATAATCTCACACATTAAAGTAAACATAACAGAAGGAAGCACATTGGTACTAGTGTGCAAGCTCCATTTTTACTGGGGCTAGTAATGTTTATAATGAGTAGATTTTCTTTAGAAAGCACTAAAAAACATTCCAAGGATTGCTCAGAGTCATTTGAAACAGTCTAAAATGACAAAGACTCCACAGAAACAAGCAGCACTAGAAGCCCACTATTAAAAAAAAAAAAAAAAAGAAAAAAGAAGAAAAGAAAATCTAAAGCTTCCCAACAAATCTAATAGCAATGAGACCTTCTTGTTGACCTGACTTGCACAGATTTTTCCTCTTGCTGCCATTGTGCAATGCTTTCTTTGGGGGGAAAATAATAACTAATGATGGTAGGAAGCAGAAAGGGGCGAGGCGGGGGGAAAGCTTTAATGAAAAGATTGCCACTATTTCTTGGACCTGGTACTTGTGCATCCACGTTGAAGTGATTTTGTCCTATGAATTACAAGATCACTCTGAAAAGGTCTGCTATTCACTAACTGACAATACTCAGACAACTAACTGCACAGCTATGCTGTTTTATGCTAGAGGAGCTCCCCATGATCTGAATTCTCTTTCTTGGATTGATTTTGTCTTTTAATCTATAGAATCATAGGACAGTTTAGGTTGGAAAAGACCTGGAAGGTCATCAAGTCCAACCATTAACCCAGCACTGCCAAATTGGTGACTAAACCATGTCCCTAAGAGCTACATCTACATGTCTTTTATATACCTCCAGGGATGGTGACAAAACAACTTCGCTGGGCAGCCTGTTCCAATGCTTGACAACCCTTTCAGTGAATAATTTTTTCCTAACATCCAGTCTAAACCTCCCCTGGCACAACCTGAGGCCATTTCCTCTTTTCCTATTGCTTGTTATTGGTTGGAGAAGAGACCAACATCCACTTAGCTACAACCTCCTTTCAGGTAGTTGTAGAGAGAGATAAGGTCTCCCCTGAGTCTCCTTCAAGCTAAACAACCCCAATTCTCTCAGCTGCTCCTCACAGGACTTGTGCTCTAGACCCTACATAGTGTTATGTGAGAGGGTGTAGGAATGATACTTTATGTATCATTTCTGTAGCTAATCAGAAATTAACTGGAATGTGGCTGCCTTGGACAACTGGTTATAGATTCCTTTGCTGCTGTCAGTGGCTTAAATTAAACCCGGAAGTTAGGAAGTCATCCAAGTGCCACTAAATATGCACCCTTTCCAAACCTAGAGAAGGCATCATGGTTTAGATTCAAACCAAGAACAGTTCCAGTCCAGCTTCTCCTATATCCAGAGGCCACCTGCACACTCAGTGAGGATGTTCACATAAAGTATTGATTAAGGATCACTTCTGCTAATGATTGAAAGTGATGACTACCCTCCAAGAGTAATCATATATGTCTATGAAGTGAACAGATTTCATCCTAGCTGCTAATGGGCAGATAGCAAAGTCGTAGAAGAAGACATTCAAATGTCCTCTCAGCCCCTTGGGCAATTCTTGCTTGATAAAATAGAGACTGAAAGGACAAAGGGAGTCAAAGTAGTTCAAAACAGTGTTATACAAGTTCAAACAGTAGGCTAAAAACCTTCCCTTCCAAGGCTTCAAGTTCATCTTCTTCTCATCACTTCAAATCTGTTTTGCAAGACAGTGACTGGGTGATAATGAATGCTATCCATTTACTGCTCTTGCTGAATATATTGATTCATTGTGCACAACACTTTGAAGATAAAGCACTATGCTGTTAATAAACACAGTCTAATGATTCTCTCATGTATTTTTTAGCACTCCTCTTACTTTGTCCAAGGTGTAAATACCTCATTGCAGCTTTGGGCAGCCAGGCTGGCCGGCTGCATGGGCCACATGCTGATTTCAGCTGAAGGCTTTCACATCAATTGTTCTGTGGCTGTTCCCCTCCACTGCCAACACATCATGCTATCTCCTGCTGTTGTTCCTTGCTTGCTTGTTCAGGGCCAGGATAAGGGAATTTCAATGATTTCTGGTGAAAAGGGCCCTTCCTTTACAGCAGGCTGTCATTTCCCTCTGCCTAATACACAAAGAAGGCAGCCAACAGGAGCACAACTGCTTTCATTGGCTGCTAACATCCTTTGAGTGGAACAGAATGAGAAAAAAAAAAGAAGAAACACTAATTTCCTCTTCACTCTCCTCACCCTGCCTCAGAGAAACTTTAGGGGGGCAATTTTCTTGGGGGAAAGAAAGAACCTTCCTTTTCCTGGCCACAGGAGTGTGACAGAAGAGGCTGCTGAAATCAGCTGTTAGCACAGATTGATATGTTTTTCACACGTAAAAAGACCTTTCATTTAGTTTTCTCTCTCAGACTTCTGCAGCACACGTTTTGGAAAGACAATGAATATTGTTGTTGCAGGCATGCACCAGTTTAAAAGTATTCAGAACCCAGTAAAGCACCATGTGAAAACAAAGAAACAATGTGAAAATTTAGATGCTAACATGAGCTGTCAGTGAGAATTAAACCTTCGGCAAGGCACCCACATCAACCTCACCTGACTTAAGAGAGCTGCTCTGCTAGCCGATAGAAATACCAAACCCCTGGGAACTGACCCTGCCAACACTTCAGTATGTGCTTCGTTTCAGACCTGTAAAAATACTCCCATTTGGGCTATCAATATGCAGAGTTAACAACATGCTGCAAATATTGGTGAGATCAAGACCTGAGTCCACTCCTCTACCAACCACCCCAGGAGACCAAACCTGCGGAAGTTTTCAGCACGTCACATATCTCAGACATTCAGAGGAAAACAAGATTGTGGTTGTGAGCTCTTGCTGTTGTGAATAATACCCAAGGCAACTGAAAATGAAGCAAAATGTCTCTTTCATTTTGGGTAATGCACGCAACAGTCACTTTCCTGCTCATAGGGATATATCACACAGAAAGAAGGATAATGAAATTATCAAAATCAATAAGCTCTGTAGATGATCCTATGGCTCTTTTTCAGTCTCTAAAACTTTGACAGCAACCGTGTAAACCCATGTCTGAAACATACCTAAATCTCTGTTCTGCTTTAATCCCTTGATGCTTAACAACCTTACAGAGATCACATTTTTCCTTTATGAGGACACTGATTTGGCTACTTCTACCTCTATTTTTTTACAAAATTTCCAGGATTTGAATATACATGAAACCTGAAATTAGGTCATGGTTCCAAATTTGTCGTGGGGCAACAGATAAAAACACAAACCATCACTGCATAAGCCTTATTTCCTTAGGAAAACATGATAAAAATAAAGAATGGATGTCAAACCACAAAAACTGCTAAAGGATTCAGGAGCACCTGCAGTACATGAAGTTATTTTTCTTCCTACCCTTCCTTACCAAACTAGGTTTAAATGGGCTGCATAGCAGTAGTTATCATAAGCCTGTAATACAGTGCTGTGATCCACAGTAGTAACCATTTTGAATATGATGCTATTAACACACAGAAGTCATCTGTCTGTTGAAATTCCATCAAACTATTCTATTCTGAGGTCAAAAATGTTTTTCCCTTCTCCATCTGCTACAGTTTTGGAGATTTATTGAATAAAGAAAAAAGTTCCAAACACCAGGCAAACCTATTTTAACAAGTATATCTATCACAAATCTAATGTGTTGGGTGACTAATAACGTTCATGTGTGCACTGCACTTGCCAGAAAATATCAACATTTCCAAATAGTTACCACATTTACAATTAAAATAATGTATTTGCCAAATGTTTGGTTGTTTTTCTTTATTCAAATTATGATTTCTCTTCTGGTCAAAGTGCAGAGCAAAATATCCTGAGTATCAGAAGTAAAACATTAGGGAGAGATTCTTAATGTCTGATAGAGCCTCATTCAGCTCTCAGCCATATAATATTGCTTAGATAATATCAGGTTTGTCACTGTTGTAGGAGGCCTAACAGCATCCTAACAAGGAAAACTGAAATGAAGCTTTAAAATTTGCCTCTTACAAGTGTCCTGCTTGTCAGTTGCAATTCTCCAGCTATTTCTCATGTTGCCCGATTCTTGGCTTCTGCTGACCCTCCTGCTGCCTTCGTCCTTCTACAAGTGATGGAGGAAGGAGAGGTGGCTGGCAGCAGGAGTTTGCACACACAGCTCACATGCCCCATGATAACTGGTGTGCAGAAAGCTTAATATGTAAATGTTCCTACTGCATTATTGTCTTCTTCTCTGGGACTGTCTGGGGCAGAGATGGTGGGGGATCTTAAAGATAAATAGAAAAATAGATGATCAACAAAGGAGCAAAACTGCATTGCCTTTCAGTAACATTCCCTTTTCAAGCCTCTCACTTACTTCCAGCACAGACAGCTACAACTTCAGAGTAATGTAGGAGCTGATTTCAGAAGAGAAAACACCTGCTGATTGCTTCCCATGACTTCTTTTCTGCTCTAACAGCAAGAAGGAACGCTGAGGGTGATTCAGTGGCTGATCTAGTGGTTTGCTGCCTCCATGTCATAGAATCATAGAGTCATAGAATCATAGAATAGTTAGGGTTGGAAAGGACCTCAAGATCATCTAGTTCCAACCCCCCCTGCCATGGGCAGGGACACCTCACACTAAACCATCTCACCCAAGGCTTCATCCAACCTGGCCTTGAACACTGCCAGGGATGGAGCACTCACAACCTCCCTGAGCAACCCATTCCAGTGCCTCACCATCCTAACAGGAAAGAATTTCCTCCTTATATCCAATCTAAACTTCCCCTGTTTAAGTTTTAACCCGTTACCCCTTGTCCTGTCACTACAGTCCCTGACGAAGAGTCCCTCCCCAGCATCCCTATAGGCCCCCTTCAGGTACTGGAAGGCTGCTATTAGGTCCCCACGCAGCCTTCTCTTCTCCAGGCTGAACAGCCCCAACTTCCTCAGCCTGTCTTCATACGGGAGGTGCTCCAGTCCCCTGATCATCCTCGTGGCCCTCCTCTGGACTTGTTTGCTACTCTCAGTGTTCATTTGCTTACTTCCATGTAGGAGCTGGGAGAGGCAACAAAGGTAGTGATAATGTGGTTACAGGGAAGATTTGGAAGATGTGAGTTACCAGATACAAGCTCCAGTTGCCGCTTTAGTATGTCTGTAGATGAATTCGACTTTAGACTCAATCTCCCTGCTCAGGTTTCAAGCTGTTAGACGATGCCTGCCCCAGGAGACACATCACTGGGATAGTTGTACTGACAGGGTATTTTAGTTTAGGCATTGGGCAACTAAGCAGCAGCTGGCTTAATTCCATCATGTAAAAGGAATATATCTTTGTCCGGTTAGACCTCTACATGTACGTTTGTCTACTTTCTCTAATGGCGATTTATCCTCCTGGACACTTATTTTGCTAGTTAATTTAAGTTCTATTTTATTAGTTTTATATACTTTTCCTCCTCACTCAGGGGGAAAAAAAGGTTAAATGCAAACCAAACAATTCCAGCAAGACTAAATAATATCTTCAGGGGACTATAATATTCTCATTGATCATTTAATCATGGTAGGTTTTACCTTCACTAGAAGCATTGCCATACTTCAAGAACCAAAACCACTTACTGCAAGGCTCTACTCTTCCCTTTCAGTGCATCATTTCCCCATCACCCTTTCAGCTCAGACTTCCAAGTTTCATAAAACAGCAGTGCAACTTGCAGAGCACCTGAGGTGATCTTTCCACTGTATTCATTGCTGGTAAGGGCTTAGCTGAAAGATCATGTTTGTTGTGATTTAAACTCTGTCGGCAAGTCAGCCATGCAGTCTAGCACCCCCACCCCCAACCCCCCCAAACAGCCCAGTAACTAAGGTATAACACAAACCACTGCTGCTGCCACCAATAATAATAATGATAAGGAAATAACAAGGGAAGAGAATACGATACCACCCGCCGAAAACAAGCCCGACCAAGCAGAGTATGTCCTTCCAGGTAACTTCCAGTTACATCCTGGGCATGACGTGCTGTAGTATGGAATACCTCTTTGGCTAGTTTGGGTCAGGTGTTCTGTCTCTGTTTCCTCTGGGCTTCCCCTCCTCTCTGGCAAAGCATGAGACTCAGAAAGTCCTTGGTCAGACTAAACATCAGTGTTATCAGCTCTGTTCTCAGGCTGAAAGTCAAAACACAGCGTTGCACCAGCTACTAAGAAGGAGAAAAAATTACTGCTACTGCTGAACCCAGAACAATGTTAAAACCTGCATCTCAAGGATGAAACTGTCCACTTACACACATCCAGCAGATAATCAGAGACCTAGAACATTCAGCCTACATGAGAAGTTTGAATGAGTGGGGGAGTAGGACTGTAAAGAAATAAAGGCTTAGAGAAGGTAAAATCAGGGTTTTCAAATCCATAAAGGGTTTCTGTGAAGGGGCAGGAACAAGCTACTTGCTTTCAGCATCCTTGTTAGCGTAAAAAGCAAAGTATTTCATCTGCAGCAAGGCAGATTCAGACAGGATATGAGGATTACCATAACACTTAAGTAGTAGATGGATGGTCTACAGAATGTTCAAACCTCCATCAATGGAGATTTTTAGAAGACACATCAAAATTTAACCTATAAGTATAGATGATATTGCTCCATGTCAGGGGTATGTACTAGATGCCCCAGAGATCCTTTCCAGCCCTCTGGGTCTGTGAACATCTGTGCATGAGGCTGCAGAACAGATATGCCCCCAGCAGAAACACCCACATGTCACAGAGGACTGTTGGTACTGGACTTCTGCACCCAAAGGTGCCCCTTTGTGTGGCTGTGGCTGGGTATTGCAATATTTTCTCCTTTTTAAAAGAAACCTGAACTGTATTTACGCTGTAAAATTTTTCTTGAAGGGAAGAAACACACAGAACTATCTAAAGGATGATCAAATTCCTGGTTTTCCTCAGCCACCACATGACATTTCTGTAGTTGATTTGATGTGACTGAATTTTGTTCAACTTCCACTAATTTTATACCGGGTTTTGTGTCCTGCCTTGTCTCAGAGGAGCACAGTCTCTGCAAGAGTTATTACAGTGAAATATAGCTGCAGCCTCAACTATTAATCGTCTATAGTGAAGACCCAGGTCTTGTTACACTGCATCCAGGGAAGGAATACAAGCACAGTTTTGATGCATATACATATATATGTATATATATATATACACACATATATATATAAACCAGAGATATCATGAAACAGAGCATCTGTATTTTGTACTTGCAGAAACCTACACAAACCCTCACAACTCACTTCAGATTGCATGAGTTCCAGTTATCTGATATGCCTGTGATAAACATAGGGGTTATTACATCCTGAGTCATTGTCCAGAGGAAAATAACTTCATCTTCTTATAAACTAAAACATGAAAAAAAACTAGAAAAGGCATTTTTGAGACTAATGCATAGATGACATTGAGATTTTGCAATATCCTGATGAATAAGGTCTGTTTACTGCGGACAAAAGAGAGCGACTGCACTTTGGCCAGTCCTTTGTAGCATCTCTCTGAGGACAAACACCACTTTATTCTGGCCTTGGTCCAAGTGAACCCACTGCCTTCATCAAGAGCATTTCTTAAGGTACTTTGACACAGTGGCAAAGGCACTGCAAATGTGATTAATGGCAATGGGAGAGTATAATAAAGGTTAATGCTTGTTCAGCTGTATGCCACCGCTCTTAAACCAGAGGTTTGGATATATACTGACCAGCTATTTCACCTATTCATGCAGGGCAGTTTTCAGTGTCAGATTGAGATTTTGCTGGAGCTCTGGTAGGAAAAAGTAACAGAGATGGGCAGGGTAATTGAAACTCTATTAGTCCATCTTCGTGCTGTTTTCTAACCAAAATCATGTGAGTTGGATGTCCGGGGCCTCAGTACATACCTCATGATTTATGTATGCCAAAAGCTGCTTTCAAAAGTACTCCTCCTTTTACCATCTCCCACGAGCATCGACATGTCCAGTGCTTCTAGCAGGATGCCATGTATTTATTTTTCACGTTGCTAGTGAGGAAAAGCTGCTTTAATAAACCCACATGGGGTGGCAAGCAGTGTTAAGTAACAGGAGTTCCCTGTTGATTACCCCATTCCTTCTCCTCCCTGTGGCAGAAACAGTTAAGATGTGATCTTTCTACCAATTTCATTGACATGAAAATAACCACTTTTAAAATCAGGGCTAACGAGCTAGAAATGTACAACCAAAAATTGCTGAAAACCTGTAAATATGGACACTGAAATGCAGCTATTTGACATGCCGAGCCACAACAATGACACATGATTTATTGATTAGTTGCCATCATGTGATGGATGCTCAGCTAGTCATTTAAAATATTATCTTGGAAATCTTCCTGTGAATAAAAAGGTAAAATACAGGCTTTATGTTAGTAGTCAATACTTTATTTTTCTATCTTAACTGATGTGTCATTGATAAATTCTGATTGGTCTCAGTCTTTAAAAATGATAAATGCTTCTCTAACCCTGTTGTGCTATATTAAACTCCTACTATTTAGCTGTTATGTTTAACTACTATAGTCCAGACACACTTAAATAGTATAAACACAAAATTTCTATATTATATGTTCAGAAATTATTTATTATAAGCTATCTGAGGTTACTGATGTAAAAAGAATCGTTATTTCCAGCATAAAATAGTTTAATCTGATTTTCCACTTCTGAACAGAACACTGTAATCATGCACTCTCACTTGTAATTGTCTTCCCACAGCCAAGCTCTCTGTAATGAAACTAGTTCAAATATTAGTAGATAATGAAAGTCTATTATTTTTTTCTACAATATAGATATATTTATAACAGCATGCATGGCAGTCAACTAACTCTAACAGCCAGTTCTCCAACTGGTTGCAGAATAAGCAATACCATCAAGTGTAAGCATATTGGCTGTGGTTAAAATGAATGGTTACTTGGTGATAGCAGAGCAGTGGCTTTGGAACTTAGCTAGGCAGCTGCCTTAATTACAGTTGGAAATGCTGGTTTGTCTGGCCTGCATACATACAGGTGTGTGTGTGTTCGTGAAAGGTCTCTTTAAACAAAAAAGGAGGAGGAAGAAACAGGGCAGGGACAAATATTGTCAACATTTTACATTCATTTTAGCTATGTTTTGAAACACCTTTAAACTTTCTGTTGAAATTTCTTATCGTATTTTGATTTTATTTTTTTCAATTAAGTTACCCAGAAAATTCATGGTGGCATTAAAAATACAAACATGGCCTGTGTGAACCTCCCTATTACCCGAGGATCTCTTAACCAGGCTCACACGCAGTTGGGTACAACCAGGGCAATGTCAAAGCATCAAGTCTTGACTGTGAGGGCTGTGCCTTGTTATAGTTGTACTCATGCATATAGACATCACACGCATCCATATAAGGCTTTCTGTGGATTCCACATGGAAATTGTATCCAGGACGTGATGGTGTTCTATCTCTTACCTTGGTGCAGCAATTTATATCTGTAGCAAAGTACATGCAAAACGTCTGCTAAACTAAACAAAAGCAATGTTTGACTGGGTAATATTTTGCACAAGGGTAAACAAATGTATCATTTGAGGGTCAGAAAATACCAAAGCCCCAAGTATTTTCCAGCAGCAAAGGGAAATAACGAAGGGAATTGTGCAATTAACCTTAGGTTATTTTACCTTTTTCTGGATTGCTGGAAAATGGGCGCTGAGAAATCCATCAGCCAAAATACCCTGCCCCCCAGATATATACAAACCGATCTGCCGTGTGAGTTTGGTGCAAAGGGCATGAAAGCCAGGATGTGCACAGTGACATTTCACAAATCTAATAATAACACCTTAGATTTATCTGGCACTTTTCATCCAGGAAAAAAGTAGATCCCAGGGTGATTTATGGACTGTAAAAATATAAATATGTATATCCAGGTCATTTCAGTCCCCAGTGGAAGATGACGCAGAGTCCTATCAGAACCAAAGCCATCAGATGGAGGGTGAAAGAGTCTGCAGAGCCCTTGTTTATACCTTAACCAAGAGAGTAAAGCCGTTCACGTAGTGCCCTCCTTGTGCTCCTTGCACTCCTGTTACTGATATACCTTTCTTACAAAGTAGGCAGCAGCAGTGGTGCTAGGACAGACTGAATCTCAACTACAGCTGTAGTCTGGTACAGCAGACATGTTGCTGCTTACGTGAGGAAGAATCCTTTACCCTTTCTTCCCCCTCCCCATCCTTCAGAAGAGAGCTGAGATGGGGACATCCTCAGGCAGGATATAAAAAGGTTGCTCAGGCATTTAAGCATGCAGACAATCAAAATTTCCTGCACGCAGAAAGTGCAATTTTAATGATTTTAAAGGATTTGAGGTTCTTTTTCAGTTGTTTGGGCTGCTCTCAGGTTATCTCCATGACCACAGGGCAACAACCTTCCTTCCTAAAGGCTGATAATCAATCATCTGGCTGTTCATCTGCCCATCAGTCCCTCATAAAAACGTCAGAACACATTGTCTAGTTGCAAACAAATGAATAGAAGAGGTAGAAGCCTCAAATATAATTAAGTTCCCAGGGGTTTTGTGAGCATCAGTGACCAGAGACTCAAATTAGTTTTCCAACAGAGAGAGATGCAGGAGGAACTGGGCTGTTGAGGGCTGTGCTTGGCAGCAGCCAGTCACCCTGGCAGCGAGGGCAGCATGCACACTGCTCTGGATCTGCAGCAGCTGCTGCCGCCCCTCACCACCGAGAAGAGGTGTCACATCGGACATGAAAGAGAAATGGGAGATGAGGTTATAGCAATGAGTGAGTCAGAGTCGAAGCCGCAGGAAATCCGGCTTCATTACTTCTGTTCCTCATAGAACGAGGTGTTTTTAATAATGACAGCTGGAAATTTGGCTCTTTTTTATAGGCCTTGAAGGTCTCTGTGGTAGGAAGGATACTGTGTATTGGTGCCTTAGATAGATAGAATTGAGAATTGACGGCACTGGGAAGTAAGCAGGAGAGAGGCACCAGTGTCACATCAGTGTAAAAGATAATAATGGGCAGAGAATAAAACACAAGGATGCACATAACGACGTAGGGGCAATAACCAGGTGAGGAGAGAAAGAGGGAGTGCAGAGGGAGGAAATAAATAGGAAATTGAAATCTGGACTAGACGCCTATTCACATGCAGCCCCATTATCTGTGTCCTTACACAGGAGATGGAGAGAGCAAGGCTTTCCCCTTACACTGGGCATGTGTAAGCACACGCCGGCAGTGCAGATCTGCAGGAGCCTGGGAAGCTGTTAATCATTCAGTCCTTCACTTGTTGCTCTTTTCTGAGATTTTTTTTTTTATTTAGGATTTGATTTGACTTCTTTTTTATCTTTTTTGGTGGGTGGTGATAAGGGAGGGGAATGATCCTTGAGCTGCAAATAGCAGGTTTTGATGTGGAACTGTTTATCTGTGTTCTCTGGAAAGGTATCTCCCTGTATCACATACTTCTCCATGGGGGAGAAGGACAATTTGCTGGCTGCATTATAAGGCAGGGTGGATGGGAGGCAGAAAACCATCTTAGGAACACTTTGCACCTCTGCAAGCAGGCCAAGTGCTGAATTCAGCACTGAATTCAGTAACAGAAGTGCTGTGGCACCCATTTGTGCCCCATCTGGCAGGGGCACAGGCTGATATGCCCTACTGCTGTTTTAGCACATCCACATGTGCCTGGCAGAACAGCACCTTATGGAGGCTTAGCAGAGAAGACAGCTGTCCTGGGATGGGATGCTGTGTGGCCACCTCGAGCTCTAGTTCAGCTTCATAATCCCTGTCATACTCGGCAAGGTCAAATGCACAGCAGGTAATCATTACAGACTGGAGGAGGATTCAGCACAGCTTCAGTTCACCAGCTCCTATTTTGAATTAAATAAACTGTCACCATTGCTCTGGCTCTGTGTGTGTCCATGGGCAAGTTTCTCAGGAAAAAATGCTGCTATGAGGCCAGAGCAACAGGACCTGAGGAGCTGGAGGAAATTGTTCCAGCCAGAGGGAGCTGTGTGGTGTGCCAGGCTTCGGCTAAGGCTTAGATTTAGCCTGGGGACAGATACGAGACAGCACGAATATGGCAAATAGAGCCCTGTCCAGTGGCCACTGGATGGAGCAGGTGACAGCTCACGCCTGGAGCTTCCCCCCTCAGTGGGCTGAGCGGATCACTAGGTTTGGAGCAGGCAGGGCTGGGGGACAAGTAAGAGTAGCCAGCAAAAGCCCCTGAGGCAGAGCGTGCTGGGAGGCAGGGATTCACAGGCCAGGGCAGAGGGAGAGCCGCCTGGCCGGTAATTCCAGGGCATTCTGCCAGAAGTTTGGGCACCACCTGGACATAAGCCCAGACATTGAAAAGCAGCCTGGAAAGCGAGGTCTTACCAAGCCCATTAGCAACCTGTGAGTTTCTCCATCCCGGATCTCTCCCAGGGCTTGCAGGATGCCTAACCCAATTTTTCCTAGGGGATTCCTGTCTCCCTCCTCTTCAGCTTCACCTTCATTCTTCCAGCAAGCAAAGGGGTACAGAGTGGGGATCCAGGTCTTCTGAAACACTCCACAGTTATGACATTCTTTCTCATCTTAGAGTGGCTCAGCCCAGTCAGGTGAAGAGCCGGAAGGAGGCAAGCAAACAAGCACAAGGACCTTCTGGTGAAGGTTAGTACAAAAGCTGGGCCAGACTGGTGAGACCCAGTCAGCTCAACCTGCCTCCCGAGCACAACCCCAGAGAGAAAACCCCACAAGCCACCATGTTCCATTTGAACAGTCCCAACCCACCGCTAAGAGTGCGGTGGCACTTTGCACAGCCAAGGTCTGAAAGCCAGTTTTAACATCCCCAAGTCTCTCGCTTCTTACTCTTGCCCAGGCTTTGGAGCTGATTTTTATCTATTTGGTATTGTTGCCGTTCTGAGATGCAGGGGCAATTTTTCCACAACTTCCAGGGTTCCGTTTAAGAAGCGTGGCTTTCAGACCAGCTCTCTCCTGTTGTTTCTATGGGAAGCCCAACGCACACAGCATTTAATGGAGCTGCACTCCAAGTGCCAACAGCAGCTAATTAATTACTCCCTGCAACATTGCTGGTCCACATTTGACTGATGGGAAGCTACTTACAAAGTCTCAACAACTTGCCCAAAGCTTACCTGAGCCATTCTTCTAAGACATCCCTCTTTTTAATAGTTATCTCTACATTATTTACAGTTGAGACAAATTTGACATCTGAATGTGAAGATAAATGCTAAAGAAAGGTGATGTTGTGTGTCCACACAGGCAGGAAGTGGGCTGTGCATTATCTCCTGTTGTTCTGGACGAAGATGGGAGTAATCTGCACACAGGAGAGGGAATAAAGACCTTCTGAAATTATGATGACAGAGAGTTTACCTGAGAAGGATAAACCCCGGAGTTGTTCGAGTTCGCTAAAAATGTTGCCAGCGGCGTATTTCGGGCCGCACAGCGACAGGGCAGGGTGTGCAAGAAGTGAGGCAACCTCTGGGAGCCCAGGAGTCTCCGCTCAGGGGATGAGGAGTGAAAATTTCGCTGTTCCCTCCATACCAAGGAGTGCCCCAAGACACCGCTGGAATACGACGGGTACCCCAGAGGCCTCTGGCTACGGAACGGCAGGGGCTGAAGCTGGCAGAGGCTGCCCGCGGCGCCGCGGAGCGCCGCGCCGCCAGTGCAGGGCAGTGCAGTCCTGCCGCCGCCGCTCCGCACCCTGGGGACCCGCGGGGCTGCGCTCCCTCCCTGCGGCGGAGCACCGGCGGGCGCTGGGGCTGGAGCAGCCGCCCCGACCAGACCCGGATCCAGACCCAGATCCAAACCCAGATCCAAACCCAGATCCAGACCCAGATCCAGACCCGGCCCCGGCTCACAGCGCGTCCACGGGCTTCCTGGGAGCGCTCGGCCCGCGAGTGGCCCCGCTCCGCCGTCTCTGCCTGGCTGCCAGGCAAAACAAAGCGGAGAGAAGGAAAGGAGAAGGGAGAGAAAGTGCGGCTCCTGCTTCCTCCCGGCCCTCCGCCTGGATCTCGCTGCATGAGACAGCGCTGCAAGCGGATCCTGACCGGGGGCAGGGGGTGGAGAGAGGAGGAGGAGGAGGAGGACGGAGAGGGAGGGAGGGAGGGAAGGAGGGACGAACGGGAGCCTCTCTCCTTCCCTGGGCTGTTTTTTCAGTTTCCTGTCTCTCATTGTGCTCACAGCGGATATGTGCTGCGCCTACAGGTGTGTCCCCTCCTCGCAGCTTTTCCCCGGCTCCCCGGCGTAGGCTCCGCTGTCGGGGGGCGGCGGCGGATCGCGACCGTCATGTGATGATTAATTTCTCTCGGGGTGGTTTCTCTCTCTTCTCCTCTCTCTGTGTGCTTTCCCCTCCCTCGCTCCCTGCCGCTCTCCTCCTTCCTCTCGGAGGTGGCCGTAGCTGCTGCCGCCTTCGCTCTGACTCTCCGGCTGCTGTGGCGGCGGCGGGGCCCGCCGGGAGCATGGGCGGCCGCCGGGGGCTGCCGTAGCGCCTCTGCCCAGCCCCACGCCGCCCACCCCGGGCTCCGGGCCGCCGCCGCTCTCGCTCCGCCAACTCGGACGGTCCGTGCCCGCGGGGCTGCCTCCCGCCGGCGCCTGCACCTGTTGAAGGTAACGCAGCCCCCAGCCCTGCGCGGCGCGCCTCGGGATGCGGCTGGGGGGCGGATTTCGCGGCGGGGTCCCCCCCGTGTTTCCCTCGCTGAATCGCGGCAGAGCAACTTCCCCCGCCTCGGCGGCGGGCCACGGGGCCGGGTGGCTGCGGGCAGGGCGGTGGGGCCGGGGCGGGGAGAGGGGGGGCTTCCGCCGCGCTGCCCGGCCCCAGATGGTTTTGGTTAAGGGGCTCCCGAGCGGCGGCTCCGGACTCGCAGCGCCTTCCCCAAGCCGCCGCGCAGGGCCGGGGCCGGTTCGGGGCTGCGGTTCCTCCCGCCCGGGAGCGCCCGTTCCCGGCGGAGCGTCCGGAGCTCCCTCCGCTCCCCGCAGCCGGAGCGCGGCCCCGCTCGCGAGCGGGGTCGATCGCTCTTCCCGGGAGTTTCGCAATCCCGGCGGGCGGCCGGGGTCAGCAGCCCTGGTGCCGCGCTCAGCCCGCACGCCGCCGGCTCGGAACCTCCTTCGGGCTTTCCTGGAAGCGCGTTTTGTCTCCTGGCGGAGGCAGCTTTAAACTTTCTTTCCAAACTGTTAATTAGTTATGCCGTGCTTTGCGCGTGTTTCGTGCAGGCGAATGAAAGTGCGAGGCTGGAGAAGCTTGTGAGTCAAGGCATAGTTATTCGGGAGCTGCAGAACACCTCTGGTTTCCTTGTCTAGCTGTACCTGTGTCTTGTGAGTTTGCCGTCTCCGAGACTGCGCCAGTCTCGGTGACACCCCGAGAGACACGGGATTGATAACGATGGGTCCTTTCTGGGTTAATAAACCACTCGGGTGAATACGCAAAGACGAAAGTGTAAGTTTATCAAATCTCATGGAAAATAGCATTGCCTTTGTGGTCTGTGAATTACAGCCCTACGGTCCCGTCCCTATCACCGAGTTCCTCCTCGAATTATAACTTGCTTGCGAGGGAACTTGATGCTTTTGTAACTAACGCTGTTACCTTGTATGTGATGGTTAGCTTATTGAACACCAGAGGGAACTCTGAATAGGTAATTCATTCGCGGGAGATACATGCTTATTTTACTGTTTGTGTTCTCATTACAATGGAATCTAGAAGGAAGCAAAGGTTCGTAAGCAATAGGCTGCTGGTATGTACCTAGGACTGGCTTCAGCTTGCTTCACAGTTCTGAAGGCATCAACCCCAAAGCTGGGCTGAAAAATCTTTTTCTCTCCTTCCAGAGCTTGAAATATATAACTGCCTTGCAGGAGCAGGGTTGTGTACCATGCTGTAGGCTGGGTGAGCCATTCCTTGCAAGGTAGGGAGTGAGGTTATACACACACTTACTGCCCAGCCTGCCTCTTGGGCTGCAAGACAGATCCAGTGCGGTTTTGGGTACAGAGGCTGGTGCCTGCAAAAGCCAGAGCAGAGCATGCTTCCAGCCAAAACAAAAGGGAGGAAGTCTGCTTCCGAGCCTGGCAAAGCTTGTTCTCCTTGCCTTGAAGACTTGGTGGGTCTGAAGCCCTGGTGGGAACCTAGTTTGATTGCACATGAAGTAGAAAATTATCTTTTTTAGAACATATTACTTAAACCACTGCAGAAAGTGAGTGGTGGTGGTGTTTGGGAAAGGAGCTTAAGTAGTTGCTTCCACCACCGAAAGCTTTCTGTATGATCTGACATAACTATAAGAAGCTAGGGTCAAGCCACCAAAATGGGTTGCTGCATTTTGTAGTAAAATGAATGCCCAAAACACCTGAAGCTTTGGATGCTTGTGATAGTCTGTGACAGTGTTGATAATCAGACTTTCTTGATGCTTCTGTATTGTCGATGACACAGGAAGGACGGCACAACAAACGTGCTTCTGGCTCTGACTTATGCTCCAGGGTCTGAGGCATCCAGCTGTTCATCCTGTCCCTTTGCCAGAGGTTACTCTGCCATTCAGCCTTGTTTCCTATTGGACTTTGAATCTGCCAGACTTTACAGCTTGGCATCTGAATGTAAACTGCATTTTATGGCTGCTCATGTTAATGTGTAATGCTGTGAAGTCCAGCAGCATGAGCCTCCTGCTCATCTCTGTCCTGGCAGACGGATGAGGCAAACAGCTGGGGTCAGCTCAATGGAGCTGCACTTGGGGACCAGAGCCTGTAGGCACCTATGTTCTTCTGAAATGGCAAATGTGACTTGGGGGAACTACCTTGTGCTGTGTCTTGGTGGGCAGTGGTATCAGGGTAGCAGCTCTGCACAAGAAGAGACTGTGGTCGGTCACAGCATGTGGGGTTCTGGGTTTCAGAAGGACATAATAGATGGTGCACCCAAAAAGCCCTCCTCTTCCTCTCCTCCTTCATCCTTTCTGGGGACTAGCAAGTGAACAGAGGGTTTTTTCTTTTAGCCAAATCTCACTTTGTCAATCCAACTTAAAGACCTATTATATAAAACATCCTCACTAAGGGCACAGCCCTCTTCTGCCTCAGTTTAAGTGGGATAAAAGCTTTATATAGCTTTACAAAACTGGGAGCTCTTTGCCTTACATGCAGAAGCTCCCTAAGAACAAATCACATTTTGAAGGAAGATCTCTTAGTGAATGCCTGTTAAGAACAAAAAAATTCCAGTGACTTATTGCTAATGGGTTTGGATTCTGGCTTGGTTTTGAGAAAATGCTTTGCACATTTATTTATTTTTATGAAGATGTAATGCTAAGCATCTGTATCTCTGTAACTGCTGTAATTTGGAACTTTTAAATTATTTATTGTATGAAGCACTGAATGAAGATATTTATTACACTGGTGTCACATTCTGAATATTGAATTGTAATTGTAAAATTAAGGTAACAACCTTAAATTGGGGTTTGCAACTTTAAGCTCTTGCCAGCAAGCAGTTAATGGCAACATTAACTGCTAGTAAAGTAATTGCTACCCTTCTTTTGCTGTCATTTTGTTCTCACTCTCCTCCAGTCAGACTGTTCTGTGGAGATATAATGAATATTCACCAAAATAGCTTGGCATTGTCACTTATGCAATTCCTCATCAGATCCAATGTGTTGATGAGCTAATGTGCACTTGATTAAACGTACTTGATTTATGCAAACAAAAACCGTAGGTCCTTCTTGAAGTAAAGTTAGCACCTGCACAGCTGTTAGGGAGATGAGAGTCTAAATAATTAAGATGGAATTAAGTAAACAAACAACCCCAATGTGGTGTTCCTCCTACTTGTTCACCTTTATCTTTTAGTTCAACTCAGTAGCTGTTGTGAAGCTCAGCTTATAGTGTGGGGTGTTCTGTTTAAATGGCTATTATTGGAATAAGTAAAAAAAAAAAAGGCCATTATTAGCTGTAATAAAGCTGCAGATAACTAGAATTTGTGGAGTATTACTTCAAGAGTTTTATTTGAGTATGAAGCTGGCTTGGACTTGACATTGGTCCGTTAATCCATGTTAAAAAAGATATAAAACGGCACAGTCCAAGTCAGTCTTTGAGGAGGTGTCTGTTTTACAAAAAGAACCGCAGTATCTGGGGACACTTCCGGGGACAGTGATTCCACCACTGCCCTGGGCAGCCTGTTCCAACGCCTGATCACCCTCTCTGTGAAGAAATTGTTCCTAATATTCGGTCTAAACCTCCCCTGGCACAGCTTGAGGCCATTACCTCTTGTCCTATTTCTTGTTACCTGGGAGTAGAGACTACTTTCAGGTAGCTGCAGAGAGTGATAAGGTTCCCCTTGAGCCTTCTTTTCTCCAGACTAAACAGCCTCAGGTTCCTCAGCCATTCCTTATCAGACTTGTGCTCCAGACCCTTCACCGGCTTTGTTGTCCTGTCCTGGATCTGCTCCAGCACACATAGACAAAGTGGAAACAAATAGTTGAAGATAGCCATTTTATCTAACCATCAGTGGCTCTGTGGTACAAAACGTTTTTTGTCTACAAAGCTGCTCAGATCTGACTGAAAAAAGTGTGGAGTCTGCTCCTGGAGGCTCCAGAGGATGGATGGGGGAGGAAGAGGGCACATGCTTGCACAAGCCCTGGAGCAACAGGGAGGCTGATGATCTGTTCAGGAGACCTTGTGGAGCTGGGACTTAGTTTCTTTAGGCAGATAGTAATTTCAGTTTCTGTCTCTGCTGTTAAGCCTCTGAAAATACACAACTTTTGGATCTCTCTAGGTTTCTATCTCAGATGGCTGAGGGAAGACTTACTTGTTGACATTACGTCCAAAAGTGCTTAACAACATTAGTAACCATTATGAAAAAAATCTCAGAGCCAAATTGATGACCAGTCCCTGCGCAATTGCTCAGCTGGAGACAGCCGTAACGTGGGGCAGAGTTTGCCCCAAGAATGTGTCAGCAGAATTGAGGTCACCAGCCACATGCTCATTGGGTCACTCAGTTTCACTTTTGAATTTGTCTTCTGGGAGCTGGTGCCTGGGTGGATTGATGATTAGCTCTGTACTGAGCTCCCCAGGCATCTCAGCACTCATCGGTGCACAGAGTCCACCTGGCACCTTCTGAGGCTCTTCTGACCTTGCTCCATCTTTGTAGTTAGCTTACAAGTTTCTGTCTTTGTGGGTTTATTTTTAACATGCCTTCTTCCACCACCTGCTCTCAGGCAAACAGCTTTGCCATCCAGGAAACCAGTGAAATCAGTAGTTTTGATTTATTCAGTTGAAGTGTGTCATCTTCAAAAAGTTAGTTACCTAATTAAAACTTTATTTCTAGTGTTCTACTTGCTTTTCTTGTTGACTAGCATCATTAATTTAAGGCTGCAGGTTAAAGCTGAAATCAGTCAGTACCAACTCTGTGCCTGGCAAGATCATGGAGCAGGTCCTCCTGGAAACTATGCTAAGGTACATGAAAAGTAAGGAGTTGAATGGTGATAACCAACAAGGCTTCATTAAGCCATTTTGTCATGCCTGACAAATTCGGCAGCCTTCTATGACAGGGTTACAGCGTTGGTAGACAAGAGCAACTGATGTCATCTACCTGGACCGTGCAGAGCATTTGACACTGTCCCACATGTCATCCTTGTCTCTAAATTGGAGAGGAATGGATTTGATGGATGGACCACTCAGTGCATAAAGAATTGGCTGGGTGTTTATACACAAAGATTTGTGGTCAACAGAGTGATGTCCAAGTGGAAACCAGTGACGAGTGATGTTCCTCGGGGGTTGGTATTGGGACTGGTGCTGTTTAACATTTCTGTCGATGACCTGGACAGTGGGATTGAGTGCATCCCCGTCAAGTTTGCTGATGACACCAAGCTGTGCGGTGCAGTTGACGAGCTGGAGGGAAGGGATGTCATCCAGAGAGACCTTGACATGCTTGAGAAGTAAGGATAGGGCAGGGGTAATGGCTTTAAACTGAAAGAAGGTAGTTCAGATATTAGGAATAAATTCTTTACCATGAGGGTGGTGAGACACTGGAACAGGTTGCCCAGAGTTGTGGATGCCCCATCCCTAGAAGTGTTCAAGGCCAGGCTGGATGGCGCTTTTAGGTACCTGGTCTAGTGGAAAGTGGCCCTGCCCATGGCAGGTGGATTGGAACTGGATGATCTTTAAGGTCCCTTCCAACCCAAATCATTCTACGAATCTATAACTTTGGTAATTTGCAGTGAATAGATCTTGTATTACTTGACAGTCACAGTTTTCTTTATGTTGATGATGTGTCATCTCTCTTGCTATTAGTTGTTTAAAGCTTTCTCAGCCCTACAACAAACCAGGAAGCTATGGAGAAGCTTTGCCCCAAAGGAAGTTTTGCTGTCCTTCCCTTTTCTCTGTGCTGGATCTGCACAGGTAGACCTGTTGGAAGCACCCTGCCAGGTTAAATACATAGGAACTGCCAGTGATCAACATGACTTTAAATAAAAATCCATGGGATTTTTCTCACTTGAACTAAATTTTACAGAATTTACCTTTTTGAGAGAAGGTACGTTCATGCTTGTTGCTGAATAGATCTGGCTAGCATATTTCTAGTTGAGGTGGGTTAGGTCTATATGACGATGTGGATTGATAATGAGACACTAATCCTGCTACGTCTAGAGGGATCATTAGAGTGATAGCTCAGTCTCTTGAAGAAGTGAAGCAGAAATCAAGACTTTTCACATTTGAAGTTTAACCTATCTATACTAATTGGCTGTGGTTTATATACATAGAAATTTTAGAAGTGAACTCCTCTCCTCTTCTTTTTCCTTATCATTTTGTCTGTCTTCTAGATAATTCAAGAAGACATCATATCTGTTCTGACTGATATATGCAAGAGCTGTATATAGAGAAGATCTAGTTCTTGCATTACGAGTTGCATCACTACTTAGAATTTATGAAGGGTCAGTCCTTTAACTGGTGTTTGCTCAGTGGGAAAATAGTGACTAGTTAAATGTATTCACCCATGGGCAGGAAAAATAAAACACATTGATTCGGTAAAAAGGGTGCAAATGAAATACAAGGTGAGATCTCCTGTCCTGAAGGAGAAGGACAATTTAATAATCTTTTGCTTGGACTTAGCCTAGACGTATACAGCAAATAGAAGTTTCTCTCCTGAAGATACGTGGTGCTTAGAACGTTTAACAGTAGTAGGCTATGGTTTCCTTCAGCTTGTAGTATTTAGTCCTTTCACTTTAGTGGATCTGGTTATGCTCATTGCAATTGGAAGTCCAAAATGTGCAGCTTCCTTCTTAAATACATTAGAAGACCCTTAATTTGCCCTTCCTTACTATGTTGCCACAGCATGTGTTGAACTCACATGCTATGTTCATTTAATCAGTATGAGACAAATTGGTAGAAACTTAATGTTGGGCCTGTTGAATTGTAAGGCAATGAAGGCAATAGTTTAACCTCTTCTATTTCCAGTCTTGTGGGATTATTAAGTAGTTAGAAAGCTTTAAAAGGTTTTGGGTGTGTTTTTGTTTTTTTTTTTTTTTTTTTTTTTGTGTGTGTGCAGTTTTGATTCACATCAGCAGCAATTTGACCTTTTTCCCCTCATGAACTGACTAACACCCCATGTAAACTCTGGTGATGGAAACACATCATCCTTGCAGATATTAGCTACAAACCTAAAGAAGCAACTGAAATGAGTGATGCTTGGGATATTTCTTTTTCCTCCCAGACATGCTAAATGGAGGTGGGTTTGTCTGAAAGGCTTTTACTCAGGCAGAAGGTGTCTTTGCGAGTACTTTGAAGACACTTTTCAAGAGTCAATAACTCTACAACCACAAAGCTGGCTTCGTAACTATGAATATGTATCTGCCATGTGCTCCAGGTGTTGTCTCCTTCTGCTTACCCAAGCTGTTGAGATGAAAGCCCAAAAGACTTCGCTTGCAGTGGCAATCCCATACTACTAAATGGTGCTAGGAGTTTAGTTATTAGTACATTGGATAAGATTCCAGAGAGATGATATTTATGTTTATTAGCAGGTGGCCTCTTTGTTTGACATTTAGCTGGGCGAAGATCTGCAAGCATTTCACAGTCCATTGTGCATTTAATACAGTGTTCAGCAGCATTAGTGAAAATTCAGGGCAATACCCTTTTGGGATGGTTTGGTTTGTTTGGTTTGCTTTTTGTTTTGTTTGCCATCAAGTCCTGCAGCTGTTTGACCATCTCGCTAGGCTATTGCTCATGGGTGGAAGAAATCCTTAGGCTAAAGCATCTCTTATCCCAAAAAAACTGAGAAAAGGAGAATCTGTCTTTAAGAATGTTATTCCTGTTCATTTCTTCCTTTCAGTTTTATATCTCATTTCTAACAGAAGCCTTCTATGCTTTTGATTTACATCTGTTGGTCTCTTTTAAGTCGTCTTGTGGCTGTATTAAAGTGGTTTTTATTGCTGATGATCTTTTTTCCTTAAAGATGATGAAGTAAGCTGTCAGTTGTCTCTGTGGCTTATCAGAAGGACTGAATCTTTAAATCTGATTATACCTAATGCTTTTTTCTCCTCTAGATGCTAATTGCTGTTATCTCTCTTCTCTGCATGTTCTCTGATTTTCAACATCTTTTTTTGAGCATCAGCCATGGAACTGGTTGCAGTATTTCAGTGTCACTGCTATTACATACCCCATCCTACCCCATTCAGTATTTCCATTCACTCTTTTATTTTTGCCTCCACGGACCACATTAGCTCTTTTAATTACAGCGGAAGCTTTGAATGTGATGCTTCAATGACATGTGAGGCTATGATGACCTCCACATGCCTTTTGGTTTCCTGGCTTCTTAAGGTCATGGTTCTCCAATTTGCAAACCTTACCTTCATTCCTTGTTGCTGGATGCTTAGATATTTAGATATGACTGGTTAGAATGAGCCCAGTGTGACAAGTAATTCTGATAAATTTGTGTGATTTTCTTTCTATTTTTATTTATCATTCTACTAAACCATGTAATCCATTAATGGTACCATCAAGGACATGCTTATTTCCAGGTAGCTAATAAAACACTTTGATAGCATACAGCATAATTCTAGCTATTGCGAACTGCAAAAGGAGCACTGCAGTTGCATGGTGATGTTACTCACTAATGACACCTTTATTGAGATCTTTCTGTTAACTGATTTTTAATATATTTGGCCTACATATTATGATATTCTGGTTTTAAAATCCTGTTGATTTGATGTTGTTTGACTGTTATGACACATCTCTAAGTCTTCAGTTGCTGTATTCAGTGCAAAATCAATAGATTTCACCTTACTTACTCTTCCCCCTTTTGCATTTATACAGATGAAAATGAGAAATTTTCTATGGTGTCTTGAGATACAAGCTCCAAAATGATTCCTTGCTTATGATAGCCATAAACCCATTGAGCAAGCTATTTCTCTTTGATGGTGCACGTTGCCCAGACCTTTGTCTTGTGTCTTCTCTGAAGCATCTTTTCTGTGTCTCTCCCAGCAGGAACAAGTACACATCAAAAGGCACTTCATTCTGGAAGCTATTTGCACAGAAGCCCGAGCCCCAAGAAGTCCCTTTCACTAGTGGTGGTCGTGCTGCACAGGTGGGCTAAGAACTCATTTGGACTGAGGGGTTTTTTTAACCTCCCTTTCTTCCTCCAAAGCAGTATGCTGCTTGCTGGAGAAGGAGGAGGTCCTCTTGTAGAGCGCTGCAGTGCAGTTGGCTTAGTGCATTGAGACAGGAGATGGCTGTGTGGGCTTTATGTGCTTTGGGCTTAGGTTGAAATAGTACAGGCTGAAATTTAGTGGCATAGAAACGTTATTTACTGTGTAATTGTCCTGGATACAGTCTTATTGAATAGTGATTTTTAATGCATATTTTTATACCTCCTGGATCTGTAGTGCAAAATGACATTAATCAACTTGTGCATGTGAATCATCTCCAAGGTAACTTAGTTATCAAAACATAGTATCTCAATTGCTCAGAGTAACACTTTCCACTTCTCTAATTGCACTTTTGCAATCTGTGTTGCTTATACTGCTGCTGTTCAAATTATTGTGTACAGGTGTACTTGTAAGGACTTTCCAATTTACTTTTCCCAGTTGTAGCAATTAGTTATTATCTTTTCATTTTGATCCCGAGGCCTGTGTAATAAGTGAGTAAATGTAAACAGCATCCTTGAGACTGAACTCTTCATGGTATTTTCTCCTCCTGATAATTTGAAGAGGCAGACCGTGTTTTCTGTTGTCTGTGGCATAATTAATCCACTTGAATTCTACTTGAACAGGAACTCCGGTATCAGAAGAGGGTTTAGCAGCCTTGAAAGTTAGGAGCTTTTGAATGAGGCAGCACTGCGGAGTATCTGTGCGTTTTTATTTGGCTTCTTGGGAGAAGAAGAATGTGGTAAATTCATGGCCAGAAATGGCTATGTACTTGCTTCCTTTCCCTCCCTCTCACAGATTTTTCTATTTTCCTCACACCTCTCATGTACAGTAGCTTGGTATGGCTGGGTTGTTTGCTGCAGTGTCTCTGTCTCAGACTGAGATGCTCCTACACTGTGCTAGTAGTTCAGTGACACTGGTCACACAAAACAGGCATATCTACTGGAATACCAGTCTGGTTGCCTTATGTGTAGATTTGGTGTCCAGAGTGCCATCTATGTGATCCATTGTATGCAGTGGGGTCCTGTAGGTTTCTTTACCAGGAACTTGAAGTATTCTGGTTTTGCTTCTGCCTTTAGCAAGTTATTTAATTTCACTATGGGTTTTTTTATTAATTTATTTTGGCACTGCCACTTTTGGGGGCATTTGGGGGAATCTGTACATGAAAAGTACAATGTAGTGGTATTTTTGTAATATATAAGTTGGGCAAGTGGGTGCCGCAGCATTCCTTCTTGGTGAGGAAGGATGGGGACCTGCTAATTCTATTAGCTATCCTATGTCCTCTCCCGAAAAGCCTCTATGCAAAAGCAGACCTGCATCCCCAGATTTCTTGGCTTGAGCAAAGCCTTCCACAAAGCAGTTTCACATCAGGCTCTCTGTACCCATGAGATGACTTGGCACAGGATGTAGTGTTTCTGTTCCAAGTGGGTTAGCAGTGTGCACAGACCATCATTCAATGATAAGAAATCTTTGGTGGTAGCTCTGTTGTAAGTAGTTCCTGCCATCACTGGCTGGTAGCTGCTTGGTTGTGCTACCATGACTGTTTTGGGGAGCTGTGCTGTGAACTGGACAGGAGACCTGATCTGGTGTTGTATATATTGTATGTAGTCGTAATATGGCTTTGAAAAGAAGTATTTAAAAGTTTCAGTGCATCCCTGATGTGTTTCACAGCATGGTGGGCAAACACGTGTTGTTTTACAATGTTGCATTGAAGGCCAACTAAAAAAAGGATTCAGGACCAGTTTAAACTAATTTTGTTGCCAAATTCTTTGTGTTATCAAGGCCCGCTTGTGTCTGTAGCTCTGTTCCTTTCCTGCCCATCCCCTCCTGGGTGGCCCTATTAGTCAGGGAGGCTTTTGCAAAAATGGTAAGAGTGTTGAGCTTGTGCTTTCAATAGCAGCTATGCCCCAGTGTAGCTTCACTTCCACTGGGAACAATGCGAGGGGGCTTTAAACTGAATACAGACATTTTGCGTAGAACTGGCTAGTGCCTTTGTTCTCTGTAGGTGCTCTAAATATTGTGTCCATATGCACTTTGTGGAGAGCTTTTTGGATACCTGTTGTTTTTCTTTCTCGGCTAATGACCTCCTGTGCACTGCTAGCATGCTCTGTAGTGTTAACCATGCGCATAGTCACTTCCTTTTCCCTCTTACCTCATTTTAGAAGACTTTGCTCTTGAATCTTGTAAATGGGGTGATAATTTCAAAGCAAACAGCTTACAGTTCTTTCTTGCCAACTTTTGCCCACAAGGTATGCAAAGTAAACTGAGCAGTTAGGAAATTAGTTATGTACCTTCCCTTTGCAGGATGCAAGGCATCCCAGGATGGTTGGTAAATCTTTAAGCAATGAATGAAGGGTGAGAATAAGATTGGTATGCCCAAATTGCTTTATAATGTATGGAGCTGTTGCACAGATCATTCATATTTTTAAGAAGCTTTTGGAAAACCTTGTAAAATGTGAGGCTTTAAAAAAATCTCCACTATTCATGTATTGACCATAAAGGTGTTTTATTGCTTACAGCAGAGAAGGAAAGTCAAAATATCAAGGATTGGGTAAAAGAAGGAGGGATAATTTTCTTCACATATGAAAAATAACTTTGAAGCAGACTTTAACTAAATATGAGGGTTCTTACCTCTGCTAGGTTTGGAGGAAGCTTAGAAGGGTTTCTAGGTGCTACCATGACACTTATAGGCTTGACTTGGAAACTGTGGGTCTGGATGCTGTGATGGTGGGTTAACAGCAGTCACAGTCAACCTGAGGTGGGACCAGGTCACTATTACCTGTAATAGAATATGCAGATGCCATCAAGGTTTATTTATTCACGGAGACAAGTGTAGGCAACTATTAAAAAATGTGACTTTAAAAAGTTGACAAAGAAATGGTTAATGCTTAATCTGTTCGGCTCCAGCCTAGGTATTTTTATCCTCCTTTGCCAATTGATCAATAGGAAAATTTGTTAAATGTGACAAAAAAAAAAAATAGGAAAATGTGTTAAATTAGCTAGATCTCAGGTTATTGACCCTGAGGCTCAGCTACAAGGGGGTGGCATGGCTGTAAAGAGGAATAACCATTGTGTGATCTCCTCCAAATGGGAGAGGGCAGGTCTTAAGCGTATGCAGCTTGCAGGAATTCAACAGCAGTTGAGCTACAATCTAATGAGACCATGAGCACAAATACAACTTCAGTGTAAAGCTTATGCCTGTGGCAGCACAAATAGAAAGCTGGAGCCCCGTCCCGTCCCAAAAGAAGACCTTTCATTGGCAATTCTACTCTGTTGGCATGTGTCAAAGGCTGGTATTGTAACAACCCGTAGTGGTTTTCCTTCGCACATTTCTAACCACTTTAGAAAAGCAGCTATATGCATGGAGTGCTCTCTACTCCTTTTCAGATGTAGCACCTCCATTCTGAAAAAAACCCTAGCCCTTGTACATTATGTATATAAAAAAACTTATAGAATTATACATATTACATATAATATGTATAATATATTTTATAGTTAAAATTAATGTGCTTTTAAAGGAAAGTATGTCCTGCAATTTCGAAACTTTCCCTTATATTTCCCAAGTGAAGAGTTAGAAATTTGCTGAAGATAGGGTTGGTTTTGGTTTTATTTTAATAGAAATTCCTTGAGTACCATAAATGTTAACTCAAACCACCTGAAAGAATGTAACATACCTGTCTTCTGGTATAGTTCAGTTGTACTTGTGCCAAATGCAAAGCAGCAAACTCAGCTGCACAGGCCTAGTTTGACTGTACTTGTAGTCTCTAGAATGCATGAGCTGACTTATTTTCTTTTAATACAGATTTAATGCTAAGCTCTTACATTTACCTAAAAGGAGAGGGGATACTTGAGTATTTTTTTCTAATCATTTATATATATATGTGTGTATATATATATAAGAAACAAGGTAAGAACGTTCCTGGAATAATTTCTTTTTAAATAGTTGTCCTTTAATAAAGCGTAAGATCAGACATCATAAACTGGACAATAACCTTTTTTGCTCTTTAGTTCAAATAAACCTTACCTCTGTGGAGATACTTTTTGTCTTTTTTTTCTGAATGAAATTATGAATATCCACTTTATAAGCCAAAGAGAGGTTAGGAGCTGAGGTTGCCTTCTTCTTAGCCCCCATGAAGCAGACACTGCTTTATGAGGTTTGATTCAGCATCTGCCTTTTACCTGTGTGTCCTTAATGAGGCTAAAGCTGTGGCACTACTGTTACCACCAGTAATAATGATGCTAAAGGAAATAACAAGGGAAGAGAATACAACACCTCAGCACCAGCCAACAGATAACTCGCCCCACTCCCCCCAGCCGAGTACCAACCGATACCTTGTCCAACCCTGCAGTCCCAGCCCTTCCGGGTAACTCCCAGTTACCTCCCTGGGCATGACGTGCTGTGGTATGGAATACCTCTTTGGCTAGTTTGGGTCAGGTGTCCTGTCTCTGCTTCCTCCCGGCCTCCCTCGTCCCCGGCAGAGCATGAGGCTCACAAAGTCCTTGGCCAGAATAAACATTACTTAACAACAATTAAAAACAATCGGTGTTGTCAGCTCTCTGCCCAGGCTGGAAGTCAAAGCACAGAGCTTGCACCAGCTACTAAGGAGCAAAACAGCTCCTGGTAAACCCAGGACACAGGTAAATACAATTGGAAATGTAATTCAGATCATACCAAAGTCAGGAGTTCAGCAGTCCAGAAGCTTTGTGGCTGAACTAGAAATCAGCGGAGTAGCCCTCTCTTCATTATGTACCCATTCCCATTCTCTGCCCTCAGGAAGGAAAGGCAGGGGCAGTCAGTGGGACGGACTGTACTTTCCTGGTTTACTTTGTGTAAAGATCAGCAAGCCAGGTAGGAATCCATATTTTTATTTACTATTTGTCCTCTGAGGGGCTGTTCAAACTGCTTTCCTCTTGCTGTGTGGTCAGACAGAAAGCAACGTCTTATCTACTTCTCTGTCACGGTTACAATAGCTCTAAAGCTGGTTCTTTTCTTCTAAAGACTACATATGTTAAGTGTAGTGGGAACAGTATGTTTAGTTTTCATCCTTTCGTCTGGAGAAACCTGGCAGCAGATTGCTGAGTGCTGGCAGGGTTGGCTAATGGGAGCAATCCTTGCAGCACTTCATATTATTTGACTGTTTGAAGCAAGAGATTGAAAAGCCTAAGCGGCATCAAAGTTGGGTTTTATTTCTTTGGTGTGATGAGGTTGCACATGCAAAAGTTTTGAGAATGCTGCAATGTTTTTCCTGTTTCTAATTTTAGCTATAAATATCTATGGCCTACTCAAATAAGATGGACCCAGGTAACTCAAACTGAATAGCTGATTACAAGCAAATCACATTGCTTTCCTCAAGTGAGCAGTTGCACAAACTCAAAACATTGAGAAAGGTGAATTAACTGAAGGGGTGGAGATGGAATACATCAAACCTCAAGCCATCTGTGGGTGGGAAGTACTCTTGAGAGAGAAATTCACTTTCTCCTTTTGATAGAAATAAAGGGGGATTTGATTCCCTGTGAAGATGGAAGAAGCATGATACTGCTTCATCTTCCCACTTGGGAGTTGTTCTTCAGCGGAGTTGTCTGTCATTAGATCTTTTTCAGGAGAGGAGGTGGCTAACATGTTACAGGAGAGCAAAGCGAAGGATGGGGCTGTACTTATTTGCCCAGAAGCAGAACTGCAGATTTATTCCCAGGCCTGGCAGATCCAGGAGCAGAAATCATGTGTCCAAAGACCTTTGTGCTTGGAGACTCTCACTGAAGAATGACCCTCAGGCAGTGGTTTGAATCTATATTGTACATAAATTGCACAACTTCAGTTAAGGAGAGCACACTAAAATTACGCTGAGTGCATGTTTATGCAAGAAAATTAAATCTTTGAATCTGTGCAACTGGGTCCAGTTAAAATAAAGTATCAATCACATCAATCACAAGCAGAGGCATGCGAAGGAAATACTTTGCCAGCATTCATAGGGAATGCTGCAAATGCCTTGCAATTCCTGGAGTGAAAAAATCATTCCTCCCACCTAAAGAGCATCCAAATGCTTTTAATATTGACCAGGAGATTATAAAAGCCCCAACAACTAAGTGTATAGCTTGAATCCTATTACTGTATTGAATAACTATTAATATGGCTGCTGTGGGAGATAGGGTAGGAAAGGAACCTGCCTATAGCTGCAAACTTAAGAGCATCTGAAGTTTTAAAACACTCCTGCTGCTTTTTCCCATGTCAATAGTACCTGCCATCCTCTATTTGTATTTTGTATATTGACTTGGGAAAAGATTTGATTTGACGCTACAGCACAGCTTGAGGAACCGGCTGTACAGAATGTTAATGTCTGATCTTGTTTCATTAATATCAATTTCAGGCGTGCATTCCAGAGGGGGTTAATATTAGGCTGTTTTTAACCACAGCAATATTGTACAGATTCCTAGACCGAAAGCACCAGCTGGTTTGCACTAAATTTTATGGTGCGGGAGACAAGAAACGGGCTTCCTTGCAGAAAGGGAATGTGGTAGTGGAAGTCCTGGAAGCACGGGGAGGTTTTAGGCACTGGGCGGGATGTTTTGCTTTCACAGAGAGGTCTGGCAAAGGCAAGGCAGGCGATTACAGGGACGTTGGTCTTGGCTGTGCTCTCTCCTCAGTTTCAGACATTGCTGATTCCCTCACGTTCTTTATCCTGATCCTACATCAGCTCTCCTGTTGACTTGTGTTTGCCTCTCATTGCGAGTTACAAGCTTTCAGCCAGGCTCCGTTCCTGGGCTGGCTTGTGGCTGTCCACCCCACTGCCTGCACCCACCTAAAGCAGAAGTGGTTGGGTGGCCACTTGCTGGAAGTTGGAGCAGTCACTGCAATGGCCTCATCTCCTGCGAGACCACCAAAGGAGGTCATTAGGCCTTAGATTTTATTTTTTTAACAATTCAGATATGCAGCCTTGGAAAAGAGAATGAATCACATCCTTCCCTCTTTCTCCACTCTTTCCACGGCATAAAATGGCATAATTAGGTAGCGGTTATATTGTGTTACAAATGCCTCTATGCGTGAAATTAGTCTGCTTCCAAAAAAAGCCCTAAAACTGAAAGACTCTGCAATGTTTGTTACAGTAAGTTAGGCCTGTGACATTCTATCCTCTGAGAAATATTCCTGCACAGGATCTAGTTACCCAGTTCATCAACAAGCATAATTTCTTCCGCTACTCCTAGCTCTGAGACAAGGTTGGATTTTGTGAAGATGTCTGCGGAGGAGTTTTATATATTGAGCCATACAAAAAGGTTAAAAATTGTTATTGCAGCAGCGTGGAAAGATATAGCATAAATGCTCACTGCTTTAAAATATGAAAAAATGGTGTCTTTCAAATATCAAAGGGATTAGTATTAATCCAGCACTTGTGATTTTCTTAAATCATGTTATTTGCATAACAATAGTCACCACCTGCTATATCTTCAAAGCGCTTTTCAAACATTAACTAATTGATCTTTGTAACACCCCTGTGATGTAAAGACCTGTTATTATCCCCACTCTGCAGATGTGGAAACCAAGACCCAGAGTAGCTGAAGGAACTTGTTGGGCACAGGGCTGAGATGGTGGCATTGCGGGTGCCACGTCCCTATTGTCCTGGGCTCTGGGAGTTCCCACTTGCAGCACTTTCAGGGGCAGACACGCTTTCTTCTTGCCTGCGTTTATTTAAGAACAAAAAAAGCACTGGGTTATTTATGTCTTTGGGGGGATATTGTTGCAGGTTGCTTATTTGTTTTGATTTAAAGAGTTTTTTGCTAAACGCTTTTGCTCTGGTTTTTGGTCACCCTATAGTCAAAGACACATAAGACAGAAAAGCTTCTTACAGCTCCTTATTGTCTGTGTGCACCACAGCAATACTACTTGAGAGCTTTTAAGCATGTTTTTCTTTGTTCAGGACTCAGTATGGCCTTCCTATTATGAGCCCTTTGGTCAGATTTGCCCCTGCTTGTCAGAATGAGAGATTACTGAGATGGGAAGTGGCAGGGTGAGTTGCCTGTCATTCCCAAATCTCAACACCTACTCCCATCCCACGCTGGCAGCAAGCGGTGGTGTCCGGGTGGCTGCCAGAAGAGCAGCTGGTGGCTGTGTCTGAGGGCTGCTCCTATGGTGGGAGGTTGGGGTGATGCTGCTGCTGGGATGCAGCATGGTCCTCCCTGTGGAACCTCTGCCTCCTGGTTTTCTTTTGCCACAGGCCTGAAAGAGCCATGGGTAGGCATTGTGCAAGCCCTTGGTTATGTGGGTGATGCGCAGGTGACATGCGGGTTCACCCATCCACCACTACGGCCTTCAGAGCAGAGTTTAGTGAAGCGCCAGGTGGGCCTTGGTAAGTGTTGTATACGTGGGGCAAAGATGGAGGACAGATGGGAGCCACACACCTAAGCAAAAGAATAGATATTAAAACTCTTTCATGGGTAATAATCGGAGGGAGAGTTTAAAATGGTGTATTAAAAAATATATTACAGTCCCTTTAATCTGGGAGTGTTGCTTTAATACTTAGTGCAAGGGCTTAATACTAAAGTGTATGGATTTGTTTTTACAGATGTTTCAGCAGCATTATCTCCAAGCAGGAAAATAAATCTTGGTGGTGGAGCACTCAGAGCCCATCAGCACAGGTTCAGGCTACACTGCAGGAAAAGCCAGCATCATGCCAGATTTCAGGAGGTGATTTTGAATAATGTGTGGTTTCCCAAGTGCAGTGCCCAGGCCCCCACAAGGGCTGCAGCGTGCGGCAAAGTAGCAGATTATGTCAATAAGTTAGGATCATGCTTACATCTATGGTCTTTAGTTATTTGGCTAAGCAGGGGGCCAGGGGAGGCTAAGAGGGAGAGCACAAGTCACTCTGAATTCCTCTGTACTCTGGCTGGGACAGATGGACTGTAATCTCTCTTTATGGTATAAATTACAGGGTTTCCAGACCCTCACATGCTTGTGGGTCATTGGCTTCTTTTCACTCCCTTAAACATCATTTCTCTACAGCCTCTGTTAGCTCAGGGCAGAAACGGATCCAGCTTCAGGTGAGAGTATCACTTGTCCTATGAGGTGCTCTTTCCATGTTTTGTGTCATGTTCAAGTAAAAAAGGTGAAACCAAGGAGTCCCCATATTGTCCATTGCTTGGAGAGGGAAGGGCAGCTGGGAGAGGGAGGGTCGTGCTCCAAGTGACAGTTGGTGGCAGGGGAAGCACCCCAGTACTGATTAATTTGCTAATGGTGTGTTTGAAGATGGATAGAAGTGGTGGATCACTTTACAAGAGGCTTGGCTGGAAGCGCAGGGCAGAGCACAGGGAGCAATATAAGCTGGTTGGGGCCTGGGATTGAACTTGGATTGATTGTGGAAGGCATTGTGCCAGTCTTCTGTGCTCCCTGGCAGGGACACGTGCGGTGATTGATTGGGAGAGGATTTGGCCGTGGTGTCCCCAGTGCTCCCTCAGCCATGGCACCTCTGTCTCCTCCCTGGCTCAGGACCTCTTTGTGGTGGGAGCTGGCTGCTCCAGGGGTCCCGGAGGAAGTTGCCATGCTCATGGCTGTATTGGATGTTGTGGGTTTTGTGGCTGAGGGCACAGCAGCTTGGGCAGTCACCTGAGCCATGGCTTTTATGCTTGGGGAGTGCCTGAGGGAAGAAATGACTGCAGCCAACTGTGGTGCTGCTGGGGCTGGTGGCAAAGCAGAGGTCAAGCTTCTCTTCAGTGTGCTCAGCAAATGCTTTCTGGCCTCTGAAGCAACTAGAGTGAATGGGAACTTCTAACTCATCTTCCTTTTCCTGCTGAGGGTAAACGTGGACCATCAGATCATGTTAGAATTGCAATGTAGACGATGATGCCCTGGCTTCTGAAACACCAAATGGGGGCACTCCCTCTTTCTCCTGAATGTTTTTCTTTTTGGCCCGAAACTACTGAAGTACAGAGTTTCTTTGTACCGTGTATGGGGGATGTACCAAAAGGAGTCTGTAGAAGGCTTCTTATTTTAACATACCTCTTGTAATCAGGGCGGAAAGCTTTCAAACCTGAATCCGTAAGGTTTCTGCTCCCGCACCCACCACTGAAATTAATCAAACGAATAGAAATATTTTTGCCACTCAAACTTAGGTTTTAGACATGGGATAAATGTTTTTAAGCATGGTGTTTATGAAGGACACAGGGCTGTCTGCAGCAGTGAATGACCTCCCACATCCATCCAACTGAAGCTTTTCCGTAGCATCTCATCAGAGGGCCTTACTTCTGGCCTGCAGACACCATCAGGTACAATTTATTCCTAGCCTTTGGATCAGTGCAGACTTTTTCATTGCTATTTTTTTTCTGACTGTGAATACACGCTCAGCTGTGGGACTGCAATGAGAGCTTTCCAGAAAACCTGCACACCTATCAAACAGTGATCACTTTTGATCTCTTTTCTGCTGGGCTGTGCTGAACCATGGGAGAAGTCTCAGGAAACTCAGCAAGAGTTTGTTTAAAGGAACATGTAAAATAATGGGCAAGAGGTTTGGAGAGAGATGCGAAGAGGCCGCGTACAGCATCCATCCTCTGTTGTAAGGCAGAATCAGCTGTGGTTAAACTGTTTGTTACAGATGCTCGTTGAACTCTTCTCCAGCCCTCTCATGAGGAAGGCTTTGTAGCTCTCTGTTCCTCTGCTCAACTGTTATTACTATGAAGTTTTTCCCTGGTGTTTATCCTGCAACTCCTGGATGCTATTTAGGTCTCTTGTCTTTAATAGACATGGTGAATAGTTCATTCCCTTCCTCTGTGAATAATTCCTCTCTATTTGTGTACTCAATAAAAGCTAAATCACTCGCCAATAATTCTTGGGCTCTTGAAACAGCAAGAAAGCAAGCTTTTAAACCGTTTAAAGTTCTCTTCAGAAATAACACTGCTTTGGCAATTTATGCAGCCTTGAACTTGTTTGTGAGCTGACTCTTTAGACTTTGTATCTGGCTAGGTTTGTTTGGTAAACTTTTTAAAACCTCTCACCTTTTAAAAAGCAATTGTTTCCAGGCTGGGATTATAAATGGAGTTCTGTGCCTCTTTCTTATTTAATTTTGCTGTGAACAAAAATGCTAGTGTCTTCATTCAAGAGCCTGCCTTGCTTTGTACCGGCTGATTTACAATACAATGTATAAATGTAGTAGCAGCCTGGAACAAAGGAGAGCCTGTTTATCCAAACAAATTTGAGGGTGAGGGTGAAGAGGTAAATTGCAGCCTGTTCACTGAACTGCAGCTTGAAAGCAGAACGAAGCAACGGTGGGGGGAAATGTGATGAGCAAAATGATCCTTGGGGGGTTTCAGCCCTGTAATTCTAGGGTAGTGCTGACCCAAGGAGGCAAGGCCGAGCTCTCGGGGTGCCCTGGTCCTTTGGAGGAGCTTTGCTGGCAATTAAAGATTTCTTTGTAGCTGTTTTTTGTGCCCTGCTTGGAGCGGTTGTTCTTCTGTAGGCAGTTGCGCGGGGTCCAATGTAACCTCTTGGCAGGTCTTTCTGTAGTTCCCCCATCTGCTGTGTTTTAGCCGATTGCCTCTACTTGTCCTGAACTAAAGCCAGCAAATACATTTCTCCGATTTAAGAATTCTGGGTATTTTAGCCTTATTGTTAAGCTTTTGTGCATTTCGGCTATAACTGCTAAGTCTATTAGCAAAGAGATTAAATTGCGTAGAAGTTATATTACCCTGTCCAGACATGAAAAATAAATTGTTAGAAATGGGCTTCTGTCCAAGGTGTGATCTCTCCTGGAAAATAAATTGGACAAAAGTACTCACTGTGGTGCTTTGCTAAGAGGCCTGTGCCTTGCACGCTTGCGCTTTGTGCTGCCTGTAGATGAGTTCACTATTTAATTACAAAAAAATGTTAAGGAGAATCATCTATTCAAACTCACATTGATTGCACTTCCTAATGTTGGCAAGGATAAGGGTCTGGGTTGCCGAAAGTCTGTGTCTCTTTTTTAATGCTTCTGCTACTGTAACAGCATGAAAGGCTGATTTGCAGAGTGAGGAAGGTTGGTTGTAGCTGGGACATGGATAAGGTGAACTCTTGTTTAATGCAGCTCATCGGCTTCTTGGCTCAAATCACATCCTGAATGTCATGTAGTGTTTACTGTCGTATCAAGCAAAATGAAGTTTTATCTGTTCTTTGTTTTCCTGACTATTAAGTAAAAAAGTAATTTTGGTTTTGTAGAACTTTCTTCTAAACTTTTCCTGAGTTATAAATTATGGCTTTTCTGAGATCTTCAGCCTTGCCTGTGGGAAGAACACTTTAATTTGGTTTAACAGTAGATGAGTAATCTAGCTACACATAGTGATTTTTCAGTTCAGCTGTAGTCAGATTCTTACTCCAACTGTTCCACTAAAATTTCAAAGGCAGTAATCAATTCCCAGCCGGCCTTGTTTGTCCTCCGCTTGATTTTTCTTGTTCTTTTAGTGGTCTGTGACACTGAGGAGAGCACTATCTTACGAAGCATGTGTGCTGTATTCCTGTTAACGGTTTTCAACACAATTTTGTGAAGTCAGGGTGCTGACCTGGTTTTGCTCCATGTGGTCACAGAGATTCAAATACTTCATACTTGCCATTTCAAAACAGATGAACAGCATCTCCTAAGGAATGTATTTTAATTTCTCATGTCTGTTTTGTCCCTTTCCAGTGTGAAACTGGGTCAGCGTTAGTTAAACTAGTTTATCTTGTTTTCTGTATACCTGAATACAAAGGTTGAAAGCTCTTGCTTGGTGTGCAGGTTCACTCCACAGCAGTTTTATAGGCACTTGAATTTGAAACGCATCCTTTCAACGTCAGCGAGCTCTGTTCTGCGGATGGGTGGATGGACAGGATGGAGAAACACAAGGGCTGACTCGTGTCTGTGAGCATAGCAGGTAGCTGCAATAAGGCCAGCAGGGAAGCTCCCAATCTGGGGTGCAGGGTGCTCCTTGGATCGGCTGGAAGAGGGATACCCTGATGCATGGGAGCTGCTGGCCCATGAAGTACTGGAGAGTCAGCACGTGCAATGCACTGCTCTTGAGAAGCTTGGGTTTATTCCTGTAATTAGTACATAAGGTTAATTTATTCATGTGAATGTGTAAGAGGAAGGCTTGGTCTTTAGGGACTGCAGCCTGCTAAAGGAGTGGGAGGGTTGTTATGTTTTGTTTTAAGCAGCTAAGTGTGGTATGGACCATTTCCTGATAGAAAGACAGAAATATCTTCATAGCTCTTGTTCTAAAAAGCTTTGAGAAGACTGTGGGCAATGGGTCAGCCCATAAATGTTATTAATTTCATGTGGAGTGGCTAAACTTCCTGCTGACTTAGGTAATGTACCCACTGAGCTTGGATAAAGGGTTAGAGATGGCAATTACGGAAAAATCCGTTTCCGTTAAGCTTTTCTACGCTTAACCAAACTGCTGTCAATAATTACTCTCTTTTTCTTGCTATTGTGCACTGAGTCTAATCCAGACTTGGTTATTTTAATTTTTTTATTGCTTGAATGTGCACGCTCAGGCTACATGGAGAATATCAAGCTACACTGGGTACACACTGAGCAAATGCATTTGCTGGACGTATCTGGTGTGTTAAGTAGTGAATAGATTTACAGTGTGTTTGTAAGTGATCATAATTGGGCTGTAAAAGTGCGTGCTCTTGCGCTTTTATTTCTTGATTTGTCTCTGAAGTTGAACAAGGCATCTTGCAGAGTGGCATCAGCCAGAAGGGCTGGAAATAGCAGCTGTTTGTTTATGCCAGGGTTTTTATTCTCTCTTCTTCCTCCTCCCTTTCTTAGGGGTAGTCTTATGTATTCCACCCACTCTCATTCCCTTCTGGTGAATGTGTGTGGATATGCTCCAGGACCATATGTGCTTGTAGATACATACTTCAAAGGAAGCTCTAGGCCGCCTAGAGAAGCTGAGTTTGGATGAGCCCTGAATTTGCTGACTGCTTCAGCATTTCTTTTGAAGGACCACATGTCAGAGCAGCCATTTCTTCAGCACCTTTGCACACTGGTGAACACTCTTAGTCCCCAAAGCAAGTTAGCTGCTGATGCCCGCACTCTGAACATAAGCAAGCTGGATTCCACCTCAAAGCAACAGCTCAGCTGGTTTTTTTTTGGTGTCTAGATGGCATGGTTTAGATCACATGATGTACTTGCCCAGCAGTGGGGATAATGTGAGGCTGTTTCTTATTTTCCCTCTCCATGCACAATGATTTCTTTAAAAAGAATTTTCCCAAGCATTTCTCATGGAACGACAGGCGCTTGCCCCAGCTGACTCAGGGACACTGTATTACCAAGTTGTTATTTCTAGGTACTGAGGATTCCCACTGCGGATCAGAAGGACCTTGGCTGGGCCTGCTCTGCTGGGGCTATTCTTGGTTAGATGCCTGCTTTCTATTTGACAAACCTCCTTAGATTCTTTGTGGGTTCCATATGACTTGTGTGGTGTTAAACTGAACATGGTCAGCTTATGCTTGGTTGGGGAACGCAAGGCATCTGGTGCAGATTTCGGCATCCTTTTATTTGCAAAACCCCAGAATTGTACACTAGCCGCTTCATTGCAGCAGCAGCTGCTGTTGAACCTGCAGTGTATTCAAGTTAAATGTTTACCAGGAGTTGTCAATTCAATGTTTCACACTGGAAAATTTATCTTGCATGTGAAGGCATTTGTTTTAAAAAACCTTCCTACCTATTTTTATGGCTATTTGGTCTGCGGCTCTTGAAAAATGAGCGATTGTGCTTGGTAGATGCTTCAACAGACTCTTACATAGCATCTTTCACTCTGTGTGTGCTCTAACCCTTGGTGCTGATCTTCATTAATTTGTTTCTGTAGAAGCAAGTTTCATATCCCAGACAGGCTGATCCTGTTTGTAGCTGGCTGGAGGTAAGGGAAGGAAAATAGTCTGATTTTTTTCACAGGTGTTGCCATGCAGTCAGGCATTCCCTTCTCCAGCCTTCACACTTGGGTCAGCCATGAAATGCAGCATGCAAGGGTGTGTATGGAAACTGTCAGCTAAAAAAAAAACCCCTCTGAGCACAGGGAATTGGTTGTATCAGGGATGAGCAGTCTTGCTTGCTCTCCTCCTAAGATAACAGCATGAAATTGCCTTTAGAGACTTGACAACAGCTAAAGAAAATGACTTCTCCCCCTTTCCTTGCTTTTGGAAGATCAAGTTCTTGTTAGCCAGGCTGCTCGTGAAGGTGTGAATCTTTGTTATCCCTAAGATGATCTGCTGGTGTGCTGCAGGGGCTTCTTGCCTCCCCAACCACATACTTGTTTCCCTGTTATACACCGCTGGTGGAGTGTTTGTGTTCACAGGAACATTTGTTTACAAATGATATCATTTCTCCTGAGACTACATCTTCTGATGATGATCAATGGCTCAGTTACTTTTAATAAAGCTAAGGCAGTCAGACACAGGAATTCTTTTGAAGCTGTTGAGGCCTCATCTGAGTCATATAATACCTTAAATGAAAACAGAGCAAATAGGAAATGTAGAAGCAAATGACAGGTGTTGGCAGGAGGGATGTTTAGGAAGTTTACTGCTTTCACAGCTTTCTTTTCTGCTCAGGGCAGATGATGGCTCTGCCTTTAGGCACAGGCAAGCTGCAAATGAGAAGATGGTGGAGAAAAATGGGTAGCAGCGGCTTGGGGGGGAGGGGGTGATGGGCCTAACACATCTTCCTTTTTCAGCACAGCTCCTCATTCTGGTGGACCAAGTTCAGTGCTTGGTGCTGATGCCCTTGGCCCCAGGAGGGTGCTCATGGGATGATTCTGTAGTCTATAATACATATTCCCATACGTCTGATCTTCTACAACTTCCCTACCTATGGGTGTGCATACAACAATTTAACTCTTTTGCCAATTCAGGCTGTACACAGGCTTTTGTCAAGCTAGCAAAGCAGTGGTGCTTTTCTGCAGAGATGGTAAAAGGGGATCTGTAGATATTAAGTTTTTTTTCTTTAATAATAATGGATACATAGGGGTAAATGCTGAGCAAAGATATCCCTACTATTCGCTTTTCTGGTAATAAGGAACTTTCAGGCAACACACTTATGGCCTTTAAAACTCTTCTAGGCAAAATAGCTCATCAGAGGTTCAAAAACCACTTAAGTTTCAGGAAAAAAATGTAGAAGTACAGTGTATGTTGTGCTGGCTAATTGTAACCCTGGGCATATGCTGCTGTGCTGCAGAAGGTGCAGGCTCTTCTTTCCCTGCCTACCTTCCTATCCCATTAGCTTCCAGGCTTTGAACCAGTGCATGTTGTTAGCTCTTAACATGTCTCATTTCTCTGCCGTGCTGCTGCATGGTTAAACAGTTGACTGGTGCCATGGCAATGGCAAACAGGTTATTGTTTTGCTGTCAACTGAGTGTCACTTTCCATGGCACCTGGTATCTGGCTACAGTTTGAGAGCCACTGCCCTAGTCCTACTGGACTTGCAAACTCTTACACAACTAGCGAGGTGCACTGTTTTCCACCTTGGAGATAAGGTCTTATTGTACATGGGAAACCTAGTCTAGGTATTGGCTCATACTAACCACCACTGATGATAATGTTAGGGAACAGATTGGTGTGGGTTTTATTTCCTGAGAATCACAGAATCACAGAGTGGTTGTGGTTTGGAAGCGATCTCTGGAAGTCATCTGGTCCAACCCTCCTGCTCCTTTTCTGGGCAACCTGTGCCAGTGTTGGATCAGTGAGAAAGTGTCTCCTGATGATCAGAGGGAACTGTGTTTTGGTTTGTGTCTTTTGCCTCTGCTCCTGTCACTGAGCACCTCTGAAGAGCATCTGGCTCAATCCTTTTTGCACTCTCCCTTTAGGTATTTATATACATTGACAAGATTCTCCCTGAGTCTTCTCTTCTCCAGACTGAACAAGCCTAGCTCTCTAGGCCTTTCCTAAGATGCTCCAGCCCCTTAACTACTTGCAGCCCTTTGTTGAAGTCTCTCCAGTATGACCATGTCTCTCTTGTACTGGGGAACCCAGAACTGGACACTGCTCCAGGTATGGCCTCACCTCTCTCATCCTACTGGCAACACTTTGTCTAAAGCAGCCCAGGATGTCATAGGGTTTGAGCAGCAGAGAGGTGGGATTAAAAAGCACCTTGACTGGCTGCCACTGGGGAGCTGGAAGAGGCTGGTGTGAGCAAGGTGTGGAGATACAGGGAGACATGTGGCAGTGTTTGCAAGAGGTCTTGCTTGACAGATGTGAGGGGGAGCTTTTGGAGGGAAAGATGTGTGCTTGTCTTGTAGGTTATTGCCGATGCATGTATTTTTATCACTAGTCCTGAAAATAGTTTATCCACAGCTTAAATCCCCAGCTTCTAGAGCCAAATGATTGAGGGAGTGTCAGCATTTTCTTGAAAGAATAATAATCCCCTTGTTTCTGGGATTAACTTGAGAAGGCAGAGCAGTGTAAAGTGCTTAAAAATGAAAGGTAAATAGAATCATGCCTTATTTGCTTTGTGAACCTGAGACCATCAGTACGGCTAGGGCCTGGACTGCTTGGCAGCCTGCATATCCTGGTGCCTGGGTGGCTCAGGTACTGAGACTGCACGCACGCCGCCATGAAGGCTTCCGGCTGGTAGAGCACATGCATTATGCTGAAGCATGGATCAGGCTGGTGGGGTTGCCTCCCAGAGACTTGAATACGCTTGTAGTCTTCAAAAGTAGCTGCCAGGCCGAGTGCTGTTCCCCTTTCTTTTCGGGGCAGGGTGGAGTTCAGTGGTTTCCATCCTGCCCCCAGTTCCGTGTGCCTGTCTCGCTCCTTCCCTGCAGCTGGCGGGTGCTGCTTCCTCCCGGAGCTGATTCAGCTTCTGGCGTGGCTGCGCTTTGTGCCAGACCTGTGAGATGTTTTGATTTGGGGGCGATTTGTTTGGGTTTTTTTAAAGAACACTGTGCTCTTTGGGAGATTTCATTGTAAAACTCCACATGCGAACGTGCACCCAGCTTGCCTGCGGTTAGGCGAGCAGCCCAACTGGCACAGGGGAAAGGTGTGGTAGCCCTCCTGTGCGGGCAGGGAGGCATAGGGGTGGTGGCGGGGGGAAGGAGGCAGCTCCCAAACCAGCTTTGCCGCTGGAGGATTGGCAGGGTGCAGCACCATCCTTCCCCAGGTGTTCGCTGTGCCTCCCTCCCTCCCCTCCCTGAAGGTTGCTGCCCGCTTGCTAAAAGACGGTAAAACAGAGTCCAGGGGAGCTCCCCGGGAGCCGGGGGGACTTTTACTCCCGCTTCCTGGCGGCAGAGCTGCGGGCACAGCCCCACTTGCCGTACCCACGGAGCCCAGCCCGGCTGGTGGGCGGCGGGGGCTGTTTTCCCATGGGGTGAGGCTTCATGGTGAGAGCACAAGTGTCCCTTGTCGCCCTTGTTCGCACTGCTATAGCTAAACCGCTCTAATCCTGGTCCAGAACAAAGGGATCAAGGCTGGGCCATATCTGCAAATACAAGTTTTCTTGCACGGTGTGGGTTGCAGCATCGGTGGAAACGTGCTGTGGTGGAGCTGAAGGTGCTCGTACTCTGAACGAGACCTGCAATGCCCAGGTCCAGGTTCCTCCTCAGTAATCTCATTTTTCCCTGCACCGGAGCTGGATTTATTGTAGCCCTGGAAAAGACATGGGCATTAGCTGTGTTATTATTGCCTTGCTAAGGAGCTTCTACTTAGGTATTAGTTTTTTCTGGCTCACCTCAGTAAGGAATCCTGTCTAACAGCCAAAGGGAGCCTAGCCCTTATAAAAACCACCCCTGACATGCTCTCCAAGCATCTGTTAGCTGTGTCCCAATTGGCTCGAAAGATCTGTGTACTTGGTGCTTGTGAGCAAAAGCTATGTGAACCTGCCAAAATTATGCCCCTGGCTGCAGAGAGAAGAGGCACATGGAGTCCAATTACTGGCTCTAAGCAGTATAATGTTAAATAACTCCCGATTTTTAGATTTAATTAAAATGAAAGGCAGAATTGGCACAGCCACTTCTGGATTCTCAGTGAAGGGTAGGAGTTTGCAGCATTTCTGCTGGGAGGTCGAGGGGAGGAACTTTGCGATCGCTCTAGTAGTGCTGGGAAATGGAGATCCAAAAATATTTGGCCTTGCTGACTGTGCTGAACATGCTTCTGTTCATGTTTTTTGTTGCTTGCTCCCAACTGACAATGACACATTCACTTAAGTCATGAGGGAAAAAAATAAGATTTCAAAGCAGCTGATTATGAATCATACCCAAAACCCCCAAACACCCTGGGCTGGCGACATGAGAAAAATGTAGTTCAGCCTTTACAGTCACAAGAAAAAAGAAAGAAGTTTGGGGCAGTAAAGCACCCGAAGTAGCCGGCAAGTCCTTGTGTATTGATACCTGATGAGAGTGATTTCTGTCAGCATGTCAAACAATGTATTTTGTAGTAATCTTCCTCTGTTTGCCCCGAGATTGCTGGGTCTGACTGACAGCTTGTTCATTTGCTTGTTCATTCATGGGGTAATCTGTTTTGTTTCCTACATCTGTAGGAAGCTCAAGAAGAAAATTGCAGGCAGGCTTTTTTTTGGGGAGAGGGACTTTTCCCTGCTCATCTCCCTGTGTGGAAAGTTGCAGGCTGTGTTCAAGGGAGAAAAGGAAACCTCTGTTCTGCAGCTGGTTCTGGGATATCGTTGTAATACTTTTCTAATGAAGCTCTCGTAGCGCAGTGGTGGGAGCCAGGCCTAGATGGATCCTTGGCAAAAATTGATTTGGAGAATTCCCACGGCTTCTTTAAAAATCTATTTACTTGTGTTATGTGCTGCCAGTTTAGCTTCTTAAACCTGTTTGGTTTTTTTCTTCAAGGTGGAAGAATTAACAGTCCTCTGAGAGTAATTACAATTTCCTTAGCTTTTTGGATGTTACTGGAATTATGGGGTTATAACTGCACTACTTAAGTTTTATGTTGATAGCATTTAAATTGTTGAAAGGTATTGCAAAGCTATACTCTGGTTGGACCTTTTATTGAAAAAAAACCCATAAAATTCTAAGTACTTAAGCTTTCCTGAATTATACATTTTCTAAGAGAGATTGTAAAGCCAATCCAGCCTTGGAAATGCTGGCCTCTTTGCACTGACATGATGCTGAGCAATGCCTGGGCAAGTGCATTTATGAAGTGACGTGGTTGGAAGCTGTGAACCTATGTAATTATCTACCTCCAGATGCACATGCTATACTTTCAATGTTGCCACATCACTTAAGTATAGTCTAAAGCCTAACTTCTTCCACAAAACTTGCAGTATTTTATTGGATATTTTTTCTTTAAGCACAGCTCCTCAGAGTCATATTAGGAATAATTCCAGCTTTTAATTAAATTCCTACATTTCAGAAAGAGTAGTGAAAGACATAAAATCAGTAAAAGTGCATAGCTGCTCAAAAATCACAAGATAATAATCGAGCTGTATGGGAGGGGAAGGGGATGCTCCCTGTATATTTGGCTTTGTGTGTCTTTTCTTTCATGGGAAGGGAGTGGTATGAGTCATTGCTTTGGAAGTACTGGGGGTTGGCACAACTACCGTAAACCATGGCACCATTCACCAAAGCAAATAGTGGTAATGCACTCAAAACCCTCTCTGATTACTTCCTTCATCATTTTCCGATGGGCCTAAGCTACAGCTGTCACCACCTTAAATGCAGGACAGATCCATGTTTACTGGAGTTAATGGGAATGTTTGTGTGTGTCCTGTGTCCCCCAGCCTTGTTAAGCGGTAGGAGACCCCCAGTATTGGATGTCCCTGCTGTGTATGGAAAATGATGCATCATCCAGGTTGGCCAAGGTGCTTGGTTACTGTGCACAAGGGAGTCCCATCCTAGGAGAGTAAGGGTGGCAGCTTTATGCAGTAGGTAGGTTTATAACAGAGCTCCTGCCTACACACGTATCCTTCAATTTGAGTGGGCCGAGGACACGCATGTTATTAGGTGCCACAATGAAGAGAAGCTTAGATGTCAGTTATTTTAAATAGTATGACTCATCCCTTATCCTTTTACCTTGTACTCCCTCTTTTCTCATGCCTTTGCTCCTTCAAGGCTACAGATCATTAGATTTGCTAAAACCGCTGTTGGTATCTTCAAGGCAGCTGGATTGAGGGGACTTACCTTTGCTGGACCAGACACGTCTGTCTGATAGTCGCCTGACTCTGTTTGAAATGTCAGTTCTAAAAGGCTGTTCACAAAAGAAAAGATGTAAAATATTCTGGTAACAAGGCACTGGAGCTGGATGCTGCTCATGCAAGAGCTCTAAAGGAATGAGAATAAGAAATTGCTTCTGATTTCCCGTCTGCTTAAATAAACCAATAATATACCAATCTAGTGAGGGCTTCTGGGGTCATGTGGGGAGATTAGCAGTAAATCTGGCTCTTGTATTAGATAGTTCTGTAGAAATCAGAATAGGAATAGGAGTAGTAGTTAACAGAAGTATAATGCATGAGAGATGAGGCAGCATGTCTTCTGTAAAGGGAAGTTATTTCTTATGAATCTGTGGAAGTTTCTGAAGGAAGCTACTACATGGATACAGCAGATACAGCTGATACCTTGTCAAAAACTCTTTGAAAATACAAGTACAAGCTGTACTTCACAGAAATCTGTTAGAACCACAGTTATCAGGGAATGAAAGAAAATGTCTTCTCACAAATTGTCAAATGGTTAAACACAGGAAGTGAAGAATTGGAATACCTGATTAGCATCCCTGTTCTATAGCACCTATTGCTGGGATGAAGTCTTTCAAAGATCTGTGCTGTTGTCAGAGCTGTTCTGATTCAATCAAATGATTTGATTTTAAGTAGATGACAGAATGCGTAGAGGATACCAAAATTATTTACAATAATCTTACCCAAAGCTGCCTGAAACAACTTCTAGAAGCTCTTTCAGCACAGAGCTGGAAATACAGGAAGATGAAATTCAGTGCCAATGAATGCAAAATAATGCATAGAGGGGGAAAAGAAATAATCCTCTTCTTGCTGAGGGGGTAAAAAGAAAAAACACCCTGCTGGAGGTACAGGGGATAATTCTTTGTAAATGTCAGTTCAGTGTGCAGTGGTGCTCAGTAAAGTAAATAGAACAATAAGAAATACTGGGAGAGGAGTAGAGAACAAAATCAGAATTATCTCTGTGATGCTACAGATACATAAATGTTTGCATCTGAGGTACTGTGGAGGGTTCTGGTCCCCTAACCTCAAAACAAAACAGAAATAGAAAAGGAATAGAGAAATGTAGGAGACCTTGGGGTGAAAAAGATTGTGGCAACTTTCTTAATAAGAGAAACTCTTCATTTGGGGGGAGGATAAAGCAAGAGAGAGAAAATATGATGTCATTTACAAGTACAGACTAGGAACAATACAATTATCAGACAGCAGGCTTAAATAAGAAGTAAATCCAGCTCCTTCTTCTGCCTCATCTCCTGCTCAAGGCAAAGCTAAATCATGGAATGGCTGCAGGAAGTTTTTGGATGCCAGTGATATGAAGAAGAGATTAGGCACATACACAGAAAATAAGGCCTTTGGTAACTTTTGAGCCTTGATGCAACTTCTAATTTAAGAAGTCCTGAAACCCATTTTCTTAGGAATCTGGGGGGCTGTTTGGAATGCAGAAGGCTTGACCTCCAGTGGCTGCTGCTGGCCACTGTTAAAATGTGGTTTGTTTTCCCTGGCTGTTTTCAGCAAGACACCCAACTTGTAGGCCTGTACGGTTATTTAAGGCAACCTCTATCATCAGGGGAGGGAGGGAAGGAGAGGCTGAGGTGATTCATGCAAGCCTGAGATAAGCACCTAAAGTAAGGGAGCTGAACCTCTCCCGGTAGGGCTCAGTCTCCTTGAGAACAGAAATAACCTCCCGACTAGTTTGGGCTTCTCTGCAAAAAATAAGATAAAGTCTGATCTCAGGGAAGGGTGTTGGTCTAGAGGATGTTTGTCTGTCATGTTATGACTGATCTCAGGTTTCTAAACAACAAAAAGACCTGCGCATTGAAGTGGGTGGGTATCATGGGCCTTAATTCAGAATGGCTTACCATATTCACAGTGGGTATGTTGGACTGGCTTTCAAATGGGTCTTGAGCTCATTCAGCAGTGGGTGGTGAGGGGTGGCTGCGGATGACCATGGGTGTGAAGAGGGGCTCCAGGCTAAGTGTCCAGGTTTAGTATTGTCACCTTCTTTTTTTCCAGCCTTCTAACGGAGGTGGTGTTGCCTGATGAGGGGCTCAAGGGCTCGGGGGAATGGAAACAAATCATGCTGAAATAAAGGACAAACATTGTTACAGATTAACATTTAAATATCTTTAATTAATGTAATTACATTTCCTGAATTACACCCTGCATCGAGTGCTCTTCGGTACGTTCCACTGGTGCCCAAGAGAATAAAATGTGATTAATTTCATAAAAAGTTGCTATCTTTAGACTAGATGCAATAATAAATAGCTCCACAGGTCTGTGCTGGGGGTTCCTGAGCTGAGTGCTGAGACAGAAATTCAGTGGCTGAGGAGCCCACCAGTTTGCTTCAGGCCAGTGTGCATGTGAGGGAGCTGGAGCTGGTCTAGGAGACATTTGCCTTATGCTTGGGGCAGGCTAGTTTGGGTGTACGTCATCCATGAGGGCAGCTTGCCTGATGTGATAACTTAATCATGCGTCAGATTGTGGAGATTGGTTGCAGTGATAGTAAATATGAACATCTGCTTTATTAAGGGCCTTGAATTTGTATAGCATCTCTGTACAAGGAACTGGTTCCAAAGTAATGAAGTTCATCTATCTGTTGGTGCAAACATCTCTTCTGTGTTGCTCTGCTGCCAGATGAAAGAGTGGGATAGTTCATCTTTTTTTGTGTTCTAGACAAGGTAGTAAACAGGTAAACTCACCAGCTCAAATTTGAAAAGTGTGAAGATCAGTATTTAGTTTTTTACTTTTAACTACATCGCTGCTTTGCTGGTGTCACGGTTTAAGCCCAGCCTGAAAAGTAAGCCTGAATGAAAAGTATGTGCTTGTCTTGTTTTTAGGTTTGGATTTCTAAATTACCACCAGATGCTTTAAAACTGATATAACCATGGGGTAAGCGTGATCCCAGGCTGCAGAGTGTAAAGGCATTAGTCACCACGGGCATGCCAGCAGGCAAGATTCCTCTGCCAGCACATGGCACAACTGGTGGCCCAGCACGCCCAGAGTTTTGTCGTTTCTTGCCTCTACCACTAACTCACTGCAAGCCCCTTTAAGAAAGAGGAAAAAAATCTGTATTGTGGGGGAATGATTTCCCACTCAGCCTCATTTTGTACACCAGTTAATCAAGAAAGAAATTAAGAACGTGCTATCACCCTGATTTTAATTGAATTGTTTAAATAGCAGCCGTGTGGAGGAGGCTTTAAGATATGATATGCAAAAGAAAAGTTGGGGTTTTAAAATAAAAATCCCAATGCTTAATCTATTGTTCCCATAGCAAAGCCCATGTAGCTCTATCTTACAGCTATTTCAAGAGTGATTGAAAAAGATCTACTGAAGTACGCAAGGGAGAAAGAAGTTGGGAAATTTAGTGCTTTTGAATTGCTGTCACAAACAATCTCATGATGAAATACTGTGTAGTACAAATGTGATGGATAATATCCCCAGTTAGCTGGCTTTTCATTAGGAATTGAGACATTGAAATCTTCTTGTGATTCAATTTGCTGTGCAGTGGGGTGACCTAGAGAACAATCCAGAAGGAAAGAGAAGATTTTTATGCCAGCTGTTTGCCAACAACTTACCAAAACTCAATGCTACAAGAATGTTCTGCACAATTTTCCAGGGTTATTTACTGCTTTCAAATGCATACTCCCCTACTAAAAAAAGAGCCTCTTTTAAAATGTATTCTTGTTTTCATGTATTTTATTTACCTTTATTTTTATTTATTACAGCCCTACTGTAAAAACCTTTATGCTGTAATTACAAGTAGTCATTTATTGCTGCTGCTGCTGCCACTGATACAAAATGACTGACACTCTGAAATAAGGGCTATGAGGGGTTTAGGTGGAAGCAAGCCTGAAATGTTTCTTTCTCAAGAAAATGTAATCTAACCTTTTTAATAGACAGATGCTTGACACATCATGAAGAAGCCAAATCTTGTATTTGGGGAATTATTTCCGAACACTGACAACAAATCAGCTTAGCAGCATTAAGGCAAAACTTCCTTCTCTGCCCCTTTTGGACCTTTGAAAAAGGCATTGCAGATGCACATAGCTTCCGTGTGCAATTAGCTGGAGGATTGGCTGCTTGTGATTTTTGAATCATTCAGGAAAGTAACACCTGCTTGGCTTCTAAAATTGTACCTTCATGATAGCACCACCTAGTAATTATTATTCTGAGTCATCAGCTAATGCTCATTACCACTTCATAGTAGCAGTATAATTAAAAATTCTGCACCCTATTCCAGTAACCACCAAGCTCAAAAGCTAAAGACACAACTTTAGAGAGGTTAGCTGCAGCATATTACTTGGTCTCTGCTACGTCTGTTGAATGTTTTCTGAGTGCTCCTCAATTATTCCTGAACTAGAGTCACGTTTTCATTTTTCCTGGTGTATCTTGAATACGAGTAATGTTGGGAGGAGAAGGAGGGTCAGAGCAGCAAAGACTGTCTGTCCAAAACAGGGCTGGCTCTGGAAAAGGTTGAGGTTAGATCTCAATGGAAATCAGCTCATGCACTCATTGCTTTGAAGGTCTACAGAAGCAGTTGATCCCTGACCAAAACATGAGAGGCTGACTGGAGAAATAAGCAGGAAAAATCACACAGTCTGTAGTGGTTAATTTTAAGTTGAACAAGGCACTTTAGATTGTTTCCTCAGTTCAGATGCAGGTGAGACCAAGATGTTGGTTTGTGTTGTTTTTCTGTGAAGAAAACTGATTCTGGAGTAGCCACTGATCTTTCTGCAAGGCTTTCATGTGCAAGGTATGGAGGTGCCTGCACTTGGGGAGCACCTTCAGCCAGAGCTGGGCAGCTGACTGTACAGCCCATCAGTCTGTCCTTTCTCTTTCCTTCCTTCTCCTCTTCCAAAGGCATTTCTGTATGTGGAGAGAAACATCCCTGGTGGGTAGGAGAGAGCAGACGAGCTGGTGGTTTAGTTTCTTGTTTGGAAGATAAAAGACTGAACTTGTAAATTCTGTTCCACTTTAGGCAAAACAGAGATGAATTACACAGAGATCCCCTGGTTAGATGACTTTCAGAATAGCTCAAAGCATAAGGGACCTGAGCAACTTCTTATCAATCTAATAAAATCTGCCAAGCTCCTAAGAACAGCTTCGATCCAGTGGATTGGTGTTCTCTGATCAAATTAGCTCTAGGAAAAAGTCTTATCACCTACAAGCTGACACAGACAATGATTGTCACCTCTTTATCATCCTCTCTTTACCTTCTCTCAAATAAATTAAATGGATTGTCTATAGTATCTGTCTTTAAGTCTAGTCCTTTAATGCAGCCTATCACTTTCATGTGAGCTCTTACCGATTTAATGACATTAGATGCAAGTAGTTGATGTCACGAGCAGATATGTTTTAGGAAGTCCAATGCTAAATGACGTGATTATGTCTCACAATTTAAACATGGTACTTTGATGCTATGTGTGTTGGAGTATCACATTTGCTCTCTCTCCACTTCCCTGGAGCAATTGTGCTAGTGGGCAAACCACCATGACCCTTATGTTCTTTCACATTACTGTCTTCTGAATTGCATTCTAACACTGTGACCTAAATTTTGGATCTGCTTTTTGAGTGATCTTGTTTGGCTACAGTAATAATACTGCTGCTCAGTTGAGTCTATTGTACTGTGTGATCCACATCATCAGACTTTTGAACTCGACTTGCCCTTTTGTATAGGTCATGTGAAAATTTGTGGAACGGTGGATTTATACCAGCACTGACTTTCTTAAATAGGACTTTAACATTCCTGGAAGACTTGCTTTAGTTCTTGATTCCCATAAAGACTAGGGGAGCTGGTATACCCAGGATTGAATGCCAGTGGTTGAGAATGATGACCTATTTCAACTGCTGCTTTGACTTATGTGGCATCTCTTTTTCAATAGAACTGTTAAGTTATAAGAAGCTAATACATGCTTAGTTTGCTGAAAGACACCTTGTGCCTTTATTAACCAAACTTATCAGGCTGGGGACATTTTCTGGGTAGGATTATAGGTCTGATTTTTGTAAAGCTGTATTGACTGTTTTACTGAGGATTCTGTACCTTAGTTCCATTGCTTGAGATGAATTTTAACTTAAATGGCTTGCAGTTGCCACAGTGACCTCATTTGCAGTTCCTAAATACTGTGAAAATGCGTCATGCTCTGTCCTCTAGTATGTTCTTAAAGTGTGACACTTAGCCAGTCTTCAACCCTGGCGGCTCCTTGGCCCACGATGCTAAACCTCGTAGGAGCAAATTCTTTGGTCTGACAGATCTTCAGCATTTTAACTTTAACAAACACTATATAGCATCTTCTGTAACTGGCTCAGAAAATGATACCCACTGACTTTCAAAGCTCAGGCAAAATACTGCAGTGGTAGCATGAGGGGGTGACAGTCTCCATCTCAATGTACCCAAAGCCTCAGGTTTCCCAGCAGAAGGCTGGTGAGTAGAAAGCCACTGCTGAAGTCAGTGCGGCTGAGCCAGATGTGCCCAACAGCATGTGCTGTACTAATGGCAGCTTTTGAGAACATTTGCTTCTCCGTTTTCTTCAAAGGTGACTAATGAGCAGATAGCAGTGACCTAGTCACAGTCAGGGTGTCATGTTCTGCTGCTATTGCTATTGGTACCTGCAATTCAACCATAGTCTAATCTCATAGATGTAGTTTGATTTAACTTAATTTGAGGGTAATATCCTACCATATTGAGGGGTATTTATGAAGTGAGTTCTTTGAAGCTCTTTCTTCCTGCTCTTAGCATCACTTAGTCTTAGAGGATGTCTTTTATCTTGAAACAGATTTCACTTAGCCATTAAGAAAGCTATTTCAGTTGTCTTTGTGATATTTTGCTCTTGCATATTAACTTTGCTGTTCTGCTTCCTATTCTAGTTGAGTCTTAGTGTTCTTGTACTGGTAGTGATTGTTTACTTCATTTAAGGATGTGTGTGCTGGAGAGGAGAGAGAAACGGAGTAGGGAGTTAGCTGAGGAAACCAGATATCCATATATATGTATATCTTTTTTATACACATATAATAAACATATATAAATGTTACTGATTTTTCCAAAAGTATCAGAAAGGTGGCTCTTACATGAAACACTTGTGGTCTGTTAACGCAGCATGGGATCTCCTTGACCCCCACTGCCTGCTGCAGCCATGTTCAGCTCTTTTCTGGTTTGTTTGCATGCTTGGCAACTTGCAGCAGGGGCAGAGGAATGAAAAGGAAAGAAGAGCCCTTGCCAGGGCAGTGGGCAGGGAGATTGCAGGCTGGGAAGGGATTTTGTGGTTTGGGCAGGGATGGAGGGAGCTGGGAGGTGGTCATGCTCCCCCCAGTACAGAGGAGACAAAGGAGCTGCTGTGTGTGCTTCCTCTGATTATTTCTCTTCTCAGGCAGCAAAACTGTCTGGGTTTCCTCATACACTCCACCAAGGTTTTGCTGCAGTACTTCACACCTGTGTTCCGTCTCTGCAGTTTCTCAACAGAGCTATACCTGCGCCCTTTCCTAAAACAGAGGACTACATCGTGTCCTCTTATCTCCCACTTTGACCCCCAAATCTTCCCACATTTCAAGCAGAAAGCACTTTATATCAACAGGCATATTTTTAAGAAATCCATGATGGACATCTTTATAAGAGCTCTTTCAATTTGCAGTGTACTTTAGTGAAAGAACTGGGACAGAGTAGTTATTTCTTCCCCTTTTATTCAGAGCAATCATTTTCTCTTATACTTTCCTGCATGAATGAGGAGCTTCTCCACTAATGAGCATGCTCCTTTGGAGTAAACAGTAGTTTGCAAGGAAAAATCCCTATCAGTAGTGAGAGGTCGAGTTATACATATACATACGTCTTTTTACATATCCTATTATAGGAGAGAAAGTTATGTAAGAAAGAAATGCCATCTCAGCAGCCATATCTTCAGTAGCTTGAGTATTATTACCCTTGCCCTTTCTTCTCAGAGAAACTTCCTGCAATGAGTTGTCCAGGTTTCTGGACAGTGCTCCTCTGGCTAATAGTTATATTCTAGTTTTAGCTTTGGCTGACGTAGTTGCCAGGAATATTTGCATATTGAATCACTGCAAGATGTTTTGTAAATGACTACCATGTACATACCAGTGCTATAGGAAGACAGACAGAACTGGGACACCGGTGGACCAGGTTCCAGTCATGTTTTAATGTTCACATCATTTTATGGTCTTGAGATATAACTGTATCTTAAGTTTTCCCTGAGTACCTTTCTCCTGGTCATCCTAAGGAGGATGCCTTCTACTTCTGTTTGTTTGAGTGCTTGCATGGCCAGAGTCAACTGAAATAGGTAGATATGTTACTTTACGTTAAAAAATGTGAAAAAAGAACTTATTTTTTTTTTTTTGTAATCTGTGTTGTCTCAGGTGCCAGGTGGCAATGCGGGGTACAAAGATTAGCACAGCTGAGGCGGAAGCATATGTTAGCATAGGTGGGATTTTTTATAAGCCAAGTTTGCTGCCTGAAAAGATTTCGTGATAACTACTTCAGTCACAGCACTTGGTACTTGTTAGAGCCTTTAGAAGGACTGCAATTTTTGCTGCCCTGCCTCGTAAGGTTATTTTTCTACTAAGATTGTTTTCTGAAGGGTAGAGGTGAGAATTGCAGAAGCAATAGGTGATAACCATTGGCCATTATAAATGGAAGAGTGTTAACAGGAATTTAAAAAGCTATCCAGACTGCTGCATCTCTGTCCGTGAGAAGTAGTCCAGTGAGTCTCAGTCCTACTATCACGGATGTGCAACTTTTAAAAATCATGTTATTTACCTACTGGTTCCTTCTACTGGTTCTTCTCCTTCTGGAAACAGAGACTTTGTTTTTAGCGCGAGCTATATCTGTTTCTTTGCCCCCGTTACCTCCTACGAAAATGCAATTTGTTTCTCCCTTTCTTCTCACTCGTACATATCAGATTATTTGAGAATTCAGCAGCTTCGCAGCTTGCCCCTGGTGGGCTTGGAATTAAAATCGCACCTGTTCTGGATGGCCTGATGCTTTCCAGAGTACGCTTTGTTCATAGGCAACGGGGGTCCTGCAAGAAGTGTTTCTGAAGTCAGGGAGATGTTTAGCTGGTCCTTTGGCACAGGTGTGGTATGAACTGGTTAGCTGAGCATCCTGCTTTTTGGAAGACATACAGAAAGGATGAGAGAAGTGAAGTTTTGCTGCAGGGGTGGGGGAAATGTTGATCAAAGCTGAGAGGTTGTAAGAGATGATGAATGAAAAGAATCATATTCTCCCTGATTATAGGCAAGACTTCAGGAATCCAGATCAGCCAAACAGCCTGAGACTTGAGGTGGTTTTGAGCATGTTCTCTCTGGGATACCTCAAAGGGACTTGATCATCAGAAGAGGATGCACATGCAGCCTCTGAAGCTGCTGCCCTCTGTTCTGTAGATCAAAAGATTATTTAATCTCTCTGAGAAACGTCCAGTGCCCGCTCTGCATTTCAGCTGGTGCATGTACCTGGGCAAAAAGGAGCCGGCACTACCAGTAGTTAGAAACTGGCCCCTGGCACTGTGTGCCAGCATGCCAAAACACGTGCTTGCTGCCTCTGAGGCAGTGCCTGCCCGTGTTTGTGGTGAGTTCTGCCCCCGCTACCCTGGTGCTTTGTGATGTACCTCCCGAGATCTCCAGGGTGAAAAGCTGAGCAGTGCTGTCTGCTTGAGTGTTCTTCTTGCTTTTAGACACTGCTTGGAGGATCCTTGGGTCATTTACTGTTATATATGGATGCTTTGAGCATTCAAAAATGTATCCTTGTAACTGTGCAAGAGAGAAGTGCTAGTCCCACTTTGGAGATGTAGAAATGGGAGGTTGGATGACATGGCCCAGCCCTGGTTCCTTCAGGAGCTTGTGTGTCACTGCCCCAAACCATCACCATGTCTCAGCCTTGCTCCTCAAGCGGCTGGTTTGTGGAGGGGAGAATAAAATATGAGGGTGGCTGAGGAGGTAACTGGGGGACAAGAAGCGGATGTGTCCATGTTTGTGTCACCACGATGCTGTGCCAGCAGCTGCCTCAGCTCCCTGCTGCGAGTCAGCTGGGAGAGGTGCCAGTGGGTGCCCAGCCCAGTGGTGACAGGCAGCTACTCATCTTTCATGCTCTCCTGATCCGTAGTCACATGAAGCGTTATCGCCTGTACCACTGGTGCTGGGCAGCTGCTCTCTGGCACACCTAAGGGGGTGGTTTGCTTCCAGAGTTGTTTGGATGGCCGAAATCTGGCTCCCCCAGAGCATGCAGCCTGGGCAGGGTGTTATGTCCATCCCTTCCTTTTTTCATTCCATAGAAGCAATGTGAGCTGTAGTTCTAATTTGAAACTGTCCTAGAGCTGACAGCCTTTCTTACAGACTGACTGATCCTGGGTGGTGAAAGGTTGGTTGATGCCATGCAAGTCTGGCACCCTAAAAAGTGCATGATTTCTCTTAAGAGCTTCTTGAAGGCTGGCTGAAATGCCTTGATTCTTACAACGCGCCAGTCTTTTAGGCTGGGAAATCATACGGCTCATCTTTCCCAAGAAAAGGATTGATGATCTTCAAAGTTCAGCTCTGTAATGGGTACCACTTTTTACCCTGTAGCAGAGGAAATGTCCCTGGAACACTTTCTGGTCTTAGCCATATAAACCGTACCCTACAATACAGTAAAGGACCTGGGCTTCCTCAGTGTCAACTTGAGTTTTAATTTATTTCCAAAATAGCAAAAATCCTGGAATGTGTGTATTTTGCAGTACTTTCTTCAGGATCACTTGCTGACTGCATCTGCACCGGCTTCTGGAAAAATCTAACTTGAGCTTACTTCTTGTGTGTTCAAACCACCTTATTACTTCAGGGATCCACCTGAGAAGCGTGTTAATGGCATTATGCCAACATGCTCAGCTCTATAAAAACCACTGAGATGAACCTGCTCCAACTGCTGAAAGCCAGAAACAGCTACCCTCTTGTCTACACCAGGAAAACTACAACTTGTTAATTTGCCATCGGCCAGCAGCTGCTCTCAGGCTGGCATTGGTGGAACTGGTAAACGGAGCTCAGGCATATTTAACACTGTAATAAAACATAATTTAGAATTACAGAGCAGCCTGGTAATGCTGCCTATTATCAAGGTTGTTTGACACTTCCCATTATAAGACTCTATTTTCAGCCGCTCACACGTTTGCCAAATTTTAACAGCTTGCACTGCGATTTCTTTAACTCGGTGGCTGCCTCTTGCTGAATATTCTGTTATTGTTGTTTAAAAGAAAAACCAGCATTTAGGCAGAGCAGCTCAGCTGTTTCGAAGAAAGATGACTGAGAAAATATCTTGTTAGTCCTGTTTAATTTAGGTGACCTTTTCTTTTAATAGCTCAGAGGCAGGATTTGGCAATAGCGGGGAGCCGCTGTCAGAGATGCTTGTGCTCTTTCTATGAATATTGGCCAAAACAGGCTGAAGTGCAGGTCCTCAAAACATCTCAGTTAACACCAGCTATCAGGTCTTGAATTCATAGCAGCTGATTTCCCCAAAGAGGTGATGCCTGTGGGCTGTGCAAGTCTGGTCATCGCAGTTTGGAAGCCGGTTCTACCCAGCTCTGGGAGCATGGGTCTAGGGTGGGGGGGGTTGGGGACATGTGGTGCTCAGCTTCTCTGTGGCTCTTGAGTGAGCCTGGGCCATACAGAGGAGAGGGCTAAAAGAAAATGGTGCAGAATGCAACAGTGACCACAAGGGCAATATTTGTGTGCTTTAAAGAGCTTTGAGGTCTGTGTAATAGGTATGTGTAATATAGAGGGCCTATAGATAATAGGTATGTATACACCTATACATTGTTCATGGTATCCGTTAGCTTAATGCATGCCTTCTAACTGTGTCTTATGCTACAAAATGCAAGCCAAAAATTAAAGCTTGTCAATGACTTAGTCTTTTTTTTTTTTTTTTTCCTGAATATAATGGTAGAAATCAGCTTATTATCATGGAACACTGCAGGCAATCAAAATTGAATTACTTCTGGTCTTGTTCACTGGAGGTTTTTCCCCAGTACATGCGGCTTTTTAGTTATTCTTTGCTTTTCTATTAAGACAGTGTTGAAGTTGGGTGCTGCTCCTGCCTGCGTGTTCCCGGTGCCGGTGAGATTTTGATCCATCCTTACAGAGACCCAGGCCCTGTCTTCTCCTGGTCACTGCCACTGGCTGGAGGAGGAAGAAAAGGGAAAACACCTAAGTCCCTTTAGCCAAGCAAGGAAATCTGTCTCTGCTTTTGCTGTGCTGCCAGTCTACCAGTTACAGTAGCTACAGCCTAACCATCAAAATTGCCTTATTCTGTCAGTTTTGTATTAGACTATTTACATGGAAATTGCAGGAGCATCTCATGGCTTGTCTTGCAGAGCTCCTAAAATCCGCAGACTCAGCATCTCCGGCCTGGCATATGAGCAACATTGGTCTTTATCTGCTGCGTATCTACCGCTGCAAATAGTAGGGCAGCTGAAAGCCTACGCCAAAGGGCTCAGAGAATCATGAAATCAATTACATTACTTATTTCCAGGCAAAGTGGATTACAGTGGAGTTGAGGCATCCAGACACATGAGCTTACAGTTGGAGATGAGGCATGGCTGCAGGAAGACTGCACTTACATTTAAAAGTAACATTTGAAAATTTAATTAAAACTCATACCTTCATTATCCACATTCTCAGTGCATAATGATATCAGGTTAAGACAATTTGAACCTAAGGCAAGTTTGTATTTTTATACTCACCATTTTTTAACAGGCAGTGTTTCTCCTGCTTCCCTGGTTGGCATGAGAAGCTCACGCAGACAGAGGAAATTATGGAGAAAAGTAAAACAGAATATAACTCAAAAGGCTGTCAAACACACTAGTTTAGAGGAAATAGTGCAAGATGTTTTCTCTTTTCCTATTATCTGCTTTGTGAAACCATTCTCAGGCTGAAGGTGGATGGGAACCCTTTAATGACCCATCAATAAAACCACTTAGCAGAGCTGAATAGCAGCTCTGACAGGTGACCTTTCTTTTTTTCAGAAGTGCTCTATTAGTTCTCATTATCTTGCCTCTAGGTCATTCTGGGGGTCTTTCAAGCCCCCTTCCTTTTCTCCTCTGAAATAAACTGCATTTCCTTCCCTCTGGAGCTGAGTCCATGTCATTTGTTGGGAGAATGTTATTCACAGGAGATGCCTGTGGAAGAATACCTTGCTTGCCATGGCAGAAGTGCTGTCATTGAATGGGAAGCTGAAGTAGGGGAGGAAGGGTGGTGGACTGGAAGGGACCTTAAAGATCAATTAGTTCCATCCCCCCCTGCCATGGGAAGAGACGCCTCACACTAGACCTGGTTGCTCCAAGCCCCATCCAACCTGGCCTTGAACACTGCCGGGGATGGGGCAGCCACAGCTTCTCTGGATAACCTGTTCCAATGTCTCGCCACCCTCATAGTAAAGAATTTCTTCTTACTGTCTAGCCTAAATCTACCCTGTTCCAGTTTAAAAGCATTCTCCCTTTTCCTATCGTTGCATGCCCCTCTGAAAAGTCCCTCTCCTGATTCAAATCACACAGAACAGCAAAGTGCTCATACCTCGCCTAATTCTGCTTCATAATTGAGGCTGGTGGTGCCACGTGTCCCCCTTTCCTAAGCATGTTTTATAGAGCAGCTGAAAGAATCTGCTTCTCCTCTGGCTACCTCTGTGAAGCTCTTCCATTGTTTCCATTTTTCTCCCAAATCTATGAAGTCGAGAAGTAACTCTTTGGTGTTCTCCTATTTGTCTAGCAAAGGTGCCACTAGCTGGTTTCCAGGCTTGTCCTCATACAGGTGCTGCTTAGTTATTCCCAGCTCTCTGATTTCTGGGATTAGAAGAAGCAATTAAATCCTTTCTGCTACGGTGCATTAGCAAAGCTTGTGAAATTCGGTGGTTTCGTAGCTGCCAAACAAGAGGCTTTTTTAAAAGCCCTTGCATCAATATTTTTTTTATTCCTGTGGCTTGTTTTGTGCAACTTGGATCTTTGCAACAGTGCTGGTAGATGGTAGTGATGAATAAATAATCAAATCTGTTAGTAAAATGCTATATTTTGCTCTGATTTACTTGCAGATATTTGAAGTGAGTATGAAATTTGGCAGAACTGATGTGAAAGGGGAAGGAGAAAGAGACAGCTTTTTACTGAGGTATCTGTTTCTTTGAAGTAAACTGAAATGTTATGCTGCAGTATTGTGAGGACAGTCTAAGAGTGTCCATAGTTCATGTTTTAATGGCAGCCTTTTCTTGCCCAGCTTTGCTTTAGACATGAAAATGCATTTTCTGAGGCTTTATCAGGTAAAACAAGAAACTTCGCTTAGAAAGAACTAGAAATGAAGTCTCTGCAGACATGTTTTCTTTTTCTAAATGCTGACAAATAACTCCTGCCAAATACTAAGTAAAGAAGAAAAAGAAGCATATGGCAGTTCAACAGGAGTGAAAAGATGAGCTAATCCAGCATCCAACAAGTCTTTGGATGAGACTATAATAAAACCAACCAGCCTTTATCATGCTTGATAGCACCACTATAATTAGGAGTCTGTCACCAGGTTCATTAAGAACCCTTAGCCCTATTTTCTGGGGTTTATAGCCTGATAGCAAGAGTCACTTTGGGTTGCAACTTGGTAAACTAGAGCTTGCTGTGCAGAAAGCTCAAATCTAACATGCAGGTTTTAAATAAACATTGTTAAAAGCTGGGGGGATTGTGCCAGCGAAGAGCTAGTTGTGCTTATAATCTGTTCTAAGTGTTTAAGGAGTCAGTGTCTAATGTGATTTATTTGCCTTTAACGTGAAAAATGTAAGTGTGTGGTTTAGTATCCTGATGCGCTCTCTTAAACTGCCATGTAAGGGATTAAGAATGTAAGGAATCAAGATTTGTATCTATTTTTTTCCCCTCCCTTGGTTTTATGACCCCTACATCGGCCCTAGCAGGTGCTGCTGCTGCAGAGCTGGGGTCTAGCATTTGCTGTACTTTGCCTTGAAAATGTGCTTGTGACAAAACTCATTCCTTACAAGTCAAGTTTCCACTATTAGGGAGAAGTGTGGCAGACAAGGTCAAAATCTGAACTACTTTCTCCCTTCTTTCCCTCCATCCTCAAGGCTCAGGCAGCTGCTGGCAGACAGACTGGCTGTGTAGAAGGTGTCTTGGTGCCTTGGTTGTGTACACAGGCATGCAGTTAATACTGAACAAAGGGGTTTAGGCTTTGGGAAGTGTCCATTTTCTTCTGAACCCAGAATTACTGCGTATGTAATCTGAGGTACTAGAAGCTGAAAGAAGCCATCTCTAACATATCTTTATTGTGTGTTGTCCTCTCTCCCTTGCTGTGCTGGATTTTTTCAGCACTTCTAGTGTAGCTATTTGTGTATGTCCACAGGAGACAAGGCAGAGCTCTCACAACAGCATCTCCTCTGCAGAACATGCATCTAGTAATGAAAGGTCAAATATTTGTATGTTAAGGCTGCGGGTTTGGATTACAGCTAGATGCCTAATGAGATTTTCGGAAACATTGAGGCTCCCCTGCAGCCCTGTGTGCTAGACTCTTAAGAGTCTGGCTTAAAAGGGATAACTAAGCAACCTCAATAACTTGAGAAAAACCTGAGTAGGTCAGTCCTGTCCCAGTATGATTCAACCTTCTGACTTGTATGTGAAAGCAAAGGTGAACTGAGGTGTATCCAGTTCACATTTAATATACAGTAAATGTTAACTTTCCCTCCCCAGCACTTCAGGGGAGGCTTTGATGTTCGTTTGATGAAGGCGAATAGGTTGGGGGAGGATTTAAGTTCATGAAGTGCTGCAGTAGTCCTAAGGCGAACAGAGCGGGCATAGGACTGGTGCTTCTGAATGGTCATTGTAGAGAAGAGATTTAAAAACCACACGCAAGTGCTGGAGACGAGGCAGGGGGTGAATCTCACAACCCCGCCACCCCCTGCTGTGCTGCTTCTGCTTGCCAGAAAGAAAGTCTGTGCCGCTTTTCTGACAGAGACCTCCCCAAAGCTCTACATCTATGAATCAGTAATTCATAAATTAGCAGTGTAGAGTGGCAGTCTTCAGAGGGCTATGCCGCGTTTCGCTTTCTCAAATGAGAGGTTATGTCCATAAACTCAAGAGGTGAGAAATCCTGTCCCTTGAAGAGGCAACATGCTGTTGGAAGCATCGAGCCTTGTCTCTATACAGGATACTCCAAAACCCCATGGGAGCCAGGAACTGCTGCCTGTTGCAGATCCCTTGGCCCCAAGCCCCTGATCCTGCTGTACGCCATTCAAGCCCTGCTGGCACCCCTCTCATCGACTTCTGACCTTGCTGGCCAGGGAGGACAATACAAAGGAGAGAGTGGTGACATATGTGCCTCTATAGACACACATTCTTGGCTTCCTCACCTATATCTGCTGGCAAGCACGTGGTAGGAAGCAGCTGCTGATACTACTAGTTGCATTACACTCTTCGTTTGGACCCTATGCTTTCCAGCAGGAGCCATGAAGCATGGATTTGAACTAAACTGTGACAATCTTCTGCAGAAAGAAGGAGAGACCATGTAAAGAACAAGGGACACAGGCAGGTGGGGACCACTGCTTGGCTCTTGGTGCAGAGGTGCAAGACTGGGGCTTCTTGCATGAGTGAGGGGGTGAGGGAGGGCCTGGGCAGACACTGCAATTCAAGGTGGTCTCTCTGTATGAATAGCTACTTGGAGCAGACATTACAAGAAAACACATAGCAAATTGTAGCATGCCTCTAAACAGAGGCATGTATAACCTCCAAGGGGAATGTGGTGAATGAATAAGATTCATTCAGCCATCTTCAAAAAGCCACTAGTGGTGTGATGCATAGAAACCGCTCATGCTAACAACTTTGATATTGCCACTAAAGACTGGCATCTTGAAGATTAGTGTGTGAAGATGTGGGACCTTTGTGAGTATGGTTTTGATCATTAGAAAAAAAAATAAGCTGAGATATTCAATCAAGAATATAAAGCTGATCACAGAAGGAAGCCAGTGTACCACAATCTCATTGAAAAGAAGGCTTTTTAAATTTTCCATTAATTAGAATATATTTGATCTCTTGGCTTCATCTTAATTTAGAGAGAAATGCAGAAGCACCTTCCAATTTGTGTTTCACAGCAGAAGCTTGTGTAACCCTTCCACTGCTGGCATTTTCAAACTACAATATACATTACAAAAGGAAAAGTTGCAGTTGATGTGGAGAACACAATCTGTGTCTACAAAGTGTTTTGGTTTAAAATGCCCATTTGATGCTCCCCCTGAAGGTGTGACAGCTCAGCTTATTAGCAGGGCTTTTTGTTTTAGCTGCATTGTTAAACATTTTTCTGAAAAAAAAAAACCAGTCTTAAAATGAAGAGGAAATGTTGCCATGGTTTTCTTTTTTCATTCTTCCTTTTTATTTCCAACAGCTGTATCGCAGTTCTTATCCTTTTTGTGCATATCTAATCCACAAGAATATATAGATACATGTATATGATGTTACCACTTCTAGGAACTTCAGAATTCATTAGCTGATGCTTAGCAGCATCTTCCTCTTCTGCTGCCCAGTGTGGCACCAGCCAATCTCAGAAAAGCCTATTAAAAAAAGATCAAGTCTCAAACAGCAAGGACAGAGTCCGGATGTTTATCTTCACTAAAACATACCAGCTCTTCCCCTCTTCTCAAAGGAAAATTGGGTGTTTGTCTTTTTTTTCTTAATACTTTGTTACCAAATTTTACTTACAAAAAAAGAATCACTTTCTCTTGGAGTGTCCCGCAGAACAAATACTCTCAGAAAGCTGGGTTATTTTCCTATGGCATTAGCAGTCAAACCATTGTGCTGCAACTGTCAAGCTATGAAGTTTCATTCTTTTCTTAACTATTCTGGTGCTAATAATTTTATTTTAGAATTGCCCAAAATATAATTTTGCCTAATGGTTGTGCTGCAGGGACCGAGCCTTTCCCCTCCGTGTTCTCAAGCTTCTGAGTTCCATTTTGAAAGTTTCCGGTGTCTGGTACCTTCTGAGTTTGACAGAACTACAGAGTGAAGGAAAAAAACCAAACAACAAGGAGCAAAGCCAGCGATTTTCACCCTGATGGAGAACCTGGGAGGCACACCATCAGCTCCCCTGGGAAGCATACGTCCTGAGGGAGCACTGCTGTGCCCGTGTTTGAGGACTAAATGCTGTCCATCCATTGTGCATTTTGTCTTGCTAGTAGATGCCTAGTTTTGCTGCTCACTCCTCTTCCAAGTGCTCTGAGGGGAAGTTATTATTTCTTCTGTTGCTATACTCTCGTAAGAGTTCCCCATCTGTCTAGTACTTCCCCTGAGTCTTCAGAAGGGGAAGTCTGCTACTCTGGTACCCTCCTCAGCCTTTTCCTCCTGCCTTGCCAGCCACCTCATCTTCCATTTCTCAGCAGTTCCTTATGGCTCTTTTGAAGAGCAGCAGTCTATACTTGGCATGATTCTTGCCTTTTTCATTAGTGTCATTGGTAAACTCATCATGGAGAGGTTAAATTGCCTGTGCTTATTAATTTCATTCTGTTGTTCTTCACTGTGAGGAGCTGAACTAGTGCTGTCTGTCTTCAGATTCAGGAAGAGGCTACCAAGATTCGTTAGTATCCAACTTATCTGAAAATACTGTTTTCCACAAAACCAGAAATATGACAATTATTTTTAGCAGAACCCCTCATTTGCCAAAGTTGATGATTTAGGTTTTCCATTTGCCCAGTGTAAGATTGTTTTTCAAACCCAATATACATTTATAGTTACAGACACCCATTTAAAATTGGAATCCCTGAGTAGGGAAGTGGAAGAGCCCTGCACTTACTCAGTATGCTGTGCAGACTGACTGTCGTAACATGATGCGAGAAGCCAGCCTAAGCATTCACAGTGCTCTCTTCCCAGAACCTTCTCACAACACCTACTGCTTTCTGCTCACAAAGAGGAAGGGCTGGGAAGCATTTCTAGGTAAACAGAATTATTTTTCAGAAGAGTTTTGCTTGGGAGAAAGGGAGAAGTTTTTACCTTTGCAGGCAAAGAAAAAAAAAAAAACAACAAAAGAGGAAGCAATGAGGCCTCAGGCCTGAGCAAAAGCAGACACTTAAAAGCGCTGTGGTGGATTGAATCAACGCAGTGTGTGTGTTTTGGATTTGTGCACACATGGTAAGAAAAGCCAGTAAAAGTCTTCGTGGGATTTTACAGAGAAGAAGTTAACGCAGATGCCAAATCCATTTATCATTTCTTTGGTTACGTGCCACTGTCCCTTATGACCTTCTCCAGTCTTGGAGCAGTGAATACTTTCTCTCCCAGTGCATATGCTTGTTTTGTTTTTAACCACTTCCTCACCACTCCACTACTCTCATGTTTAGTGGCACCAGGAGTTTTCCCCTTTATAGGGGGCTAGGTGCATTGCTTTAAAAAACACAAGTATTTGAAGAGAGACGGAACTGACCCAGAAGCAGCTTTGGTGGATTTGTGGGATTTTGTGGGAGAGGGTGTTTACGACAGGACTACTAGTATTCAGGACTACTCAGGATGTACTCTTTTTTCTAATTAATAACTTGTAATTTCTCTCCACCCTGTTTTTCCCCCACCAACCCACCATTAGAAAGAGTAGGTTCCACAACCACCCATCTGTTTGTGGTCTACCTGAGGAAGCTGGTATAAGGTTAAGTTCTTCCACAGCCTCCTCATGCAGCCCTAGGGAAAGCGTTGTGCCTCAGTCGCTCCGTCTGAAAGCCCAGGCAATTCAGAGCTTTCCTGCGCTTCAGTTCATTGCTTTTGCAGTCATTCTCTTCTATTATGGCTTAAAGATAGACTACAACATGCGCTACCAGCACTCCTTGCCTGGTCGTCCAAGCGGCTTCCCTTTGGCCATGCTTTTGTTTTGACTCTTCTCTCATCCTCTGAGCTGCAGATGTTGACATCAGGAGCTGTTGGGCAGATCACAGCTCTTCCTCCAACCACAATTCTATCAGCTGTTCCCAAGGTCAGAATTAGCAGGGATAAACAATTTAAATAGTAGGTCTTCACACACCTGGCTGGTTTTGATAGAAATGGGCAAGGGAGAATCATCCAAACGGCTCTGCTGGCAGCTTTGAAGGTTGGTAACCCACCCAGGAATCTGGACAAACACTGGGCTGGGAGATGGTGTCTGTTCACAAGCTGTGACTAGTGCCTGTGACTTGCCTTGTGGTAAGTCATTTCTCTTGGGCTGTGCTTGAAGAAGTTGGGTAATGACATAGTTAAGGAAGCGTGTGCTTCAAACCTAAAGTTGTGTTGCTCTGTGCATGCTTAGCTCTGTTGTGTGGTTATGGGATCCAAGAGGATTTGTCATGGCTGGGTGCCACAGTTTGCTCTCTGAGTGTTAACAGAACAGAATATTTTACAGAAGATGATCGCTGAGCTCACCTCACTCTAAACCTTGGTGGGTGGAGCACAGCAAGCCTGTCTTTGAGCCTGACAGCAAAACTCGGTGTTGTGGGAAGTTAGTCTATGTAATGCCCAGATAGTGCTTCCTTGAGAACCCTAAGGTTCAACAAGTGTAGTTATATACAGAGAGTCTGGTCAGGGTAATAGAGGAAAAGGATCTGTTGATCTTCTCATAGCCTAGTTAGACTAGGGTGCTTTATCCGTCTGGTACAGGAACGTATGAATATGGATTTAGAGGAGAGATGCTTCGTGAAGCTGTGTGAGCAGAAGGCCACTTAAACAGTGATACTGCAGAAGGAATTAGACTTTCTTCTGTACCCTTCATCAGCAAAACCAGAGGGAGAACTTCCAGTTTCTGTGGCTTCTCCTCTGTCCCCACTAAAGTTCACCACCACCACAAACTGTGCTTTTGTGGCACAAAATGTTTGGCCTGCGTCTGTATGTATATGTGTGTGAGACAAAACCATACAGATACACACCCTTCCTTTGTACTCTTTTAATAGCTGTCCACAGAATTGATCCTGCCTATTTTTTCCCCTATTGTTTTTGGCAGCCTTTTCCTGAGTTGGGTTGTTCCCATGCAGAACAGCATGGCAGCATTGCTGATGGTAGGCCACGAGGCCAGACTTCGTGCTGTCAGGACTTTGTTGTGAATCTTCAGCCTTATCCATGTCTGTTGTGCTGTCTGTATGCCTGTGCTCTAAACTGGCTTAGTGATGTGCTGCAAAAAAGCACTTCTGTGAGGGAGTTGTCACCTTTAGGAGAGGGTGTGGAGGGTGTAGGAACTGATCGCTGTAGGAGAAGGGGAGGGACTAGAAATGCCTCTAGTCAGTGCTGTCTTCAGAGGATGTCTTCCATGAAGTAATAATGCCCTGAAGCTCTGCTGCTGGTCCTTTCAGCACAGTAGTATCAGAGATGACTGTGCTCTCCTCCAAAGAGGACGGATAAATGTGCTTCCATTGCACAAGGCTGCATTGCTCTGTTTTGCGGAGAAGGAGCTGAGTTTCCCTGTGGTCCTTGGCAGAAATTTGCCTCTCTTGTTCTCAAAGGTGTCTGTCTGTTTTGGAAAATCTTCATGTAAGTCTTCACTTTCCTTGGAGCCTGCCTTCAAACTCAACAACAAAAACTCATTGGGCAAGTGAAACTACAGGCTTGGCTTTTCCTTGATTTGTGGTGATGTTTACTGAGGACTGACTTTGACTGACAGTGTCTCAACAGGAGAGAAAAGGATCAACACTGAAATATGCTCTTCTCCTAATTAAGTTAATGGGAAAATGAGCTGCTCATGCCTTTTCTTTCTCTCCCAGGTAAATCCATAATTAACTCGGTTTTGATACATTCCTCTGACCAAATGCTTGCGTTCCTGAATCTGCTTCATCTTCTTCATTATGGTCAGGTGAATAAATCCCTTCATTTTGGAGAAATAATTCAGAAGGCTTAATTTTGGTATTTTCTCTGCACATTCATTTTCTGCCAAAGTCGTGCATAGTCTTTGAAGCTGCCGTCACCACAGGTTTGGCCTCTACAAAAAAAACTGTTGAAATGAGAACTACCGTTACCCAGGGGCATGCATTTGGATGGAGTTTTAGGTAATGGCAGCAATATAGTTCAGTCTGATGTATATTTAATAATCTCCATGGAATTCCAATATTTGAAATTTGCATTGAGAAAACAGGCTTGTCTGTCCCAGCATTGTCTGTCTGACTGTGCAATCTCCTATTTCTTGTGGCACCATCAAAGTTTCTCATTCAAACTAAACACCACTCTAGTGAAGTTAAATCTTTTGGCAACATACTGGCTTTTCTTAGGAACTGGTTAAAAGCAGGCAGTAACAGAGCCTGAGTGTAGTGGATGGTTTCTAGCAGTATGACACAGCTGCTCGGGGTGCATTGCCCAACCAGCTGTTTTACAAGGCTCCCATTGCGGGGTCTGCACTCCTTAGCACCAGGTAACTGCTGAGGCAGCACATGCTTGAGTATTTTGGATCTGTTTCTTGCCTTTTTCTCCAGAGGCAAGCCACTCTGGTTTGTGAAGATACCTCAAAATAGAGGCAGTTGCTGTCCAATGAACATGTGTTATTTGGCTGAACATACGAAAACCTGAGCTAGGGTTTTCTTATGCCTGTTGGCAAAAAGGCGTTCTTTTAAAGAAATGCCAATAATAATAAGAGCTGCTTCAAATAAGGTCTGAGTTTCTTGACTACGAGTGGGAAATTATGTAGATTACCAACCCTGAGAACCTTCTGATATTCAGTGTCATTATTAGAGGGTGTGAAAGTCTTTTTGAGGACTTGGCTAATTTAAACTACTTGAGCTCCACAGCAAAATTACTTCAGGTAATGCTTGACAGATGTGATTTCTAGCAATAAGTGCTCGATATGGTACAGAAGACATAGTTTGCTGTTTGTGGCTTTCTCTCCTTTTGGAGCAAGTCTTGAACTAATGACTTTTTGAGGGCTTGAGGGGGGGATAGTTTTGCTCATTGTGTTCCAAGCTGAAGTTAGTTACATGGTTGAAGACTAGATGTGTTGGGTTTTTTGCAGTGTGACATGGTCTGATTTGTTGGCCTTGGAAGATATAACTGAAAGATAAGATGGCAGCTTTTTTTAAAAGAAAAGTGTTTGGATTTTACACTTGATTTAAGAATCTTTTGCTCTTATGTGTGCTTGTACCCATCATTTAAACCACATTTTTGACCACATATAGAACATTTGAAAGCAAGAAGCATATGATGTGTATGTGAACTGTAGTGTTATGGTTTTAATTGCATGCGTATATTTTTTATATTTTTACATATATATTACTGGATGCTAATTCATATCACTAAGACTTCCCACAACATACTTGAGAACCATTGCTACTAAGAAAGTGTTATCCCTCGTGGCCCATCTAGCATTTATGTCAACAGGTTGTCCTTGTCACCCTCCAGAAATCTGCTTTCTGCTGCCTTGCCCTTGAGCTCCAGAGAGGTTCAAGCTTCCCATGAGAGCTAGGGTCTGTGGTTTGGAGACTTCCTTGGGCTGTTTATAGAAGACCTCATCTACTTCTTCAGTGTGCGGTCTACAATAACCTACCATCACAATGCCACTCTTATTGGTCTCTTTTCTAATGCCAACCCACAAGCATTCACCCAGCCTATCATTCAACCCATAAACAAGCTCCACACATTTGAACAGTTCTTTTGTCTAAAGGGCAATGGTTCTTTATTGCTCCATTTTGTTAAGTAAATCTTTCTTGTAGCCTTCATTGCTCAAAAGAGTCGCATGGTCATAAAAGTCAAGGTGCTGCCAGAGTCATGCAGGCAGACATTATTTGCAGGAATTGTCCACTCCTGCCTAGGCTTTTCCTTTAGGATCAAGGAGAACATCACCTGGTCTCCCACCTTCGCCTATAGAGCTCTGTAGTGATTCTTCATGTATTCCATGTCTCCTGTGACAATATCATTGGTGCCTACATGGATGAACAACAGAAGTGGTAGTTGGAGAGACAGCCGAGCTACAGTTGTCTTTCTACATCATCCCAAATCTGGCACCCCACAAGTAAACAAGTAAAAATGAAGTAGATGTCATTTATTTTTTGGTCAGTAGATGGGTGCAGAGGGGAATCTCCAGACACTGTCACGCAGCCCTTCCACATGGTGCTCATGCTCAATTCAGGCCTTGTGGACCTTGAAACCACGCTTCATGGAGTTTATTCTCCATCCTGGGCTATTATGGCACAGAATCAGACCTGTCCATTCAGATCTGAGGGTAGAGAAGGAGTCTCTGGCCTGATGCAGAAGTCCCAAGCTGCCAGCTGCCCGTGAGTCTCCATCTATCACAAGCTTATGTATTGCCTCTTGATGCCTCTCATTCCTCTTATTGTGTGACTGGGGCTCTTGCTTTTGCAAGATCATGAAGACCCTGTTTGTCTCCTCATTTCCTCCCACAGCCCCCTTATTGGGGTGCTCAGTGCCCCATAATATTGCACTTTCTGGGGGAGGCTGTGAAGGAGTCTAGGGTCATCTCCTCCCTCTGGGCTGTGGCTGCTTGATTTGCTAGGATGCTATCTACAGCCACTGCTTCTGATCCAGGACCTGCTAATTCAGCTGGGAAGGGTGAAGTGCTTAATGGCCCTGGGCTTCTTGTAGAGGAAGAAAAGGAAATGAATTGCCGCATAATCCCTGTGGCACAATGTTTTATGGGAATCTCACTAGGACAGGAGGATGCAGTGTAGGTCTCTGGCAAAGGGGCTGTGCTGGGCTGGAGGGATCCTGAGAGGAGAAACCCCACTGGTGTTTCTGGGTAGCCAAGCTTGACTTCTCATAATTAGTGTCTATAAAGGCTAGTCCTGACAACAGTGAGAAAATACTTCTTGCCGCCTTGTCTCCAGGCAGCCTATTAACAGGTTTGCTGCAGTCAAGGTTTCAATTTCAAGAGTACAAAAAATCTGTAGGGTTGCTTCTTTCTTCTGTGTGTTTTTCCCTACAGGGTGTGGTGATACTTTTTCTTCTGGACTCTTCTCCCCACCATTGCCAAAAAACCCCAGGTTCTCTATTTTGATGTGTCACCTTTGCCGTAAATAACCACCTTTGAGATAACTTTGAGCCACTTGAGAGTTCTCCCATGAAAGTCAATGGTTCTTTTTGTTGTGTTGTTGGTTGGTTTTGGTATCTTTAAATTGTGAAGTGCCTTTTCTTCATTCAGATTCATACCTCAGCCTCATCAAAATATTAATAAGTAGGTTTTTATGCATAAGTATTTATTTCCAGACCCAATTTGTGGCTGTTATGGTTTGTTGGATCAGCGATTTCATTTTTTTTAATGAAAATTCTAAGGAGGTTTGATTATGAAATGCAATGTCTTGCAAAGGGCTATTAAGTTTTAATGTGTCAATACCTGCTTTTCTTTTAAATTACTTTCAAAACTTTTACCTGTTTAATTTATCTGCAGTTCTGCTAATTTTAAGAGTCTGGGTGACAGGAGGCTTCTATCCCTGTAACAATTTGGGAAAAATAATTAAAGAAGTTATTTTTGAGTCAAATTCAGACTTGCAGAAGGAAGCGATGCTCTAGAGTAAAATGCAGAATCATTCTTTAGGCCTATTTTGATTTAAAAAAGCTTTTTGAGAAGGTGGTGGAGGGGGGCCATTTTAAAAGCCAATGGCCAAGCTTAGTCTCATGGTCCCTCAAGTGAGGTGAGTTGGTGTGATCCTTCTAGCACGGAAACCAGAACACAACGGGAGAGCGATTTTGACAGAAGGATGGCATTACCCAAAATCACACACTGTGACTGCCCACTGGAAGTGAAGCTACAGCCCTTTCCCCATGGTTTCACATTTGAGTCAGTGCTCCCTCACTAGCTCCTGTGAAGCCGAAGGAGAGAAAGAAAGAGGGGGAAAATCTATTGCTTCTTTGGCCCTGCATAAGTTACAATCCCTGTGCGACATCATGTAGGAGAACACAGGAACAGCGTGGCTGTTGGTGAAAACGCATGACCACAAAGGTGGTTTACAGTTTGCTGACAAATTGCTTGATTTTGTTCCAGCTTAAGCTGGAAACAAAACCATAAGCTGTAAGTGAACTGGATCCTACAGCTGTTCACCACATCTGGGCTGTTGTAGAGCCAGCCCTGTTAGCCACTCCCAGAGCAAGGCTCTTGCAGTGTGGTGTTGTCCCTAGACAGATTATTCAGCAGAATCCATTAGAAAACTGGCTTTACATTTGCCAGGGGTTTACTGGCCTCTAATGCAGGCCTGTCTGGAAGGAAAACATTGCTGGAAGATGTCTGGAGAGCCCCTGTCCGTGGGGTTGCCTGTTTGCCAGTGCTGTGAGAGGGAGGGAGAGCTGGAGAGGCCATTTTGTGTTGCTTGAAGCACTCTGTCCTTCAGCCCCTGTTTGGCCACACCAGGAAGACAAAGATGGGAGAGAAAAGAAAGGAGAATGGCCAGCCTCAGCTGAGCCACTGAGGTTTTCCTGATTCAGGGTTTTGGATTAAAAATAGCATTATAGCTTTGCCTTTGGTACTCATATACATGTTTTATTAGACCTTTTGCTTTCTCAGTCAGGAAAGCTGGGTGATCTCCATGTTAGTTTTGGCATCATCTCAGCCACCTTCTTCTGCCCAAAGAGGTGGTCCTGCCCTGGTTCTTCCCTATATCACCTCTGGAACTCACCCAATCTGCACAGTGAGCCAGCTCAGCTGTCTCACATGGCCACAGACTTGCCAAAACAAAGAGAATGGGTTTTTTGCTAGCTCAGTGAGCCGAGTAAGTTTATTCCTGAGGGCCAGCTGCAGGGAAGAGCTGGGACCGCACAGTGCAGGTTAAGGAAAGGAGAGGGCTGTATGTGGGCAGAAAGTCGCTCTGCCTGGTGGTGTGGAGCCTGTGGGTTGTCTGTCTCAGAGCCATGCCCTAATTGTCCCTTCTTGGGTCTCCACCAAGATGCGTGCTCAGTGAAGCTTATCCTGTAGAAAGACTATGCTAATCTCTTTCTGCCTCTCATCTGGTTTTCATTGTGCGTTCTCTGATATTTCTTTGGGGGATATTCTTTACTTTAATGCAGTTCTATTAAAAGAGCCAGTCAAGCACAAGAGGACAAATTGGTTTAGAAAACAAATTTCATTCATGCTGGTGCTCATAAAGCCATTTGTGTTGTAGCCTGTAAAAATGAACCGATGTTGGAGAAGCTATTCCTATTTCCTAGTCACGTGAAGTGTAGCCACTGTCAGCACAGGTGATCCCTCACTTCCAATATGAAAGCCAGGACTATGGCAAATATTATTCTTCATCTTGTAATTCTGTATCTCACAGCAACAGCTTCCCCAGGTCAGTGACTATTGTAAATGGCCACGTCTCTCAGTAAAATGGGTATTTGTTTAAAATGGCTATTTTAAACAAAACATTTTACCTCATTTGGTCTGTTTAATGAAAGTCAACAAACTTGGAGAAATTATTTCAGGGAAAATACGCTGCAGTATCTGCGGGAGAACTAAAAGTGAAAGTGTATCACTTGGGGAATGTGACACTTTGTTTCTTGGGAAGACCCTCCTGTGCTGAAAAGTATTTCACAGAGACTGCACTGCAGACTCCAGTAAGGTTCCATGCAATTGGATCAGGTCTGAATGCCTGAAACCTTTCCAGGTATTCCATGGGAAAGACTCAGAACTCTGTGGCAGTGTTAGCCTTGTGCTGCTCAACAGACTTGGACTTCTAGTCTGCCTGGCGATGACAAACAGGCTTGAACTCTGCATGTTTACAGGGTGTTTTGTTAATCATCTTTCTTCTCCAGCAAAGATAAAAGAGCTAGCCAGGCCCTTGCAAGCAGCAGGAAGCATTTGTTGACTAACTGTGGCAGGAGCTAATGAATACTTTGTCTCCTGCAGACACTGCTGTATAAAGAGATAACAAGGGGGAGCACCGAGCACACCACCTTGCCCACCTACTTACAGTAACTCAGCCAAATGGTGATTAAAGCCATCTAGTTTCAGAGGGCACCAGCAGAAATGCGCTGGAATTTCACGCTGAATTGATTTAAGAAGTTACTGCTCCAAATGTCAGCTATGTTTTTTTAGCAGGGATAGTTGAAGGAAATGAAAGTTGACTTCCTCCTCATTGCTGTTCGTAGTCTGGTATGCTAATTTAGGCTGAAATATGCTTGCCATCCTTTTCCAGAGATGGCAGTCTCCAGGAGAAGGGTATTATTGAAGGTATTTTTCTGCTTATTCACAGAAGTGGAGGGGAAGGGAGGACTTTTCTGTCGGGTCCGTAAAATAAATTCAAGTCTGACAGGTTTTGAACCTTCAAGAAAACTAGATGAATGTGTTGCTGTTAAAGGAATAGTTTCACTGGAGCTCTGCATGCACTGCTGTCAGTCATGAGGGTTTTGCCTTCTTCAGGATCTGGTCCATGGTAATAAACCACAATCATTTTGCAGGCTAGATACTATTTGGTTTTTTGAAGAAGTGTAAGCATATAGATTGAACAGCACTTTGTTTCATGACACCTTAACAGAAATTGTGCTACATGTAAAAGAAGAATTTAAAAATAAAATTCAGATGAATATTTTTTCAAGACTTGCCATTTCTTGTGAAGCATGAGATGGATTCAAGTCATTCCTATGAGCTCGGCCAGAGGCATGCCCTCTTCTCCTGCAAATTACTCTAACACATTTTAGGTATCTTTGGTTCATGCCATGACGGCTGGCTATGGAAATGACAGTTGCCTACCGAAACCACTTTATAGGTGTATGGTTTGTCAGTTTACTGTGAGGTTACTTACCATTGTATTGCTTTGGTTTTCTGGTAGCTTCTTAGTGTTTTCTGTTAGTATGGAAAATCTAGGTTATTCGTTCATTGAAAATGTCAATATAGCTACTATATCATTTTCTGAATAACCTGGGTCAAATACAGCAGTCATGCACTGCTACAGATCAGTCCTGCCTTCGTCGTAGCTCTCTGTCAGGGTGCATGGCCTTCACCCTCAGAAAATGCTGGGCAATTGAAAATTACTTCATTTTCATGCAATTTGCATCTCTGAAATGGTTCTTGCTTTCTGCACCATCGCCCATTGCATACAACTAAATAGACAGACATGAAACTATTGTGCGTATCAGTACGATGCACTTGCCAGAATGTGTCATGTATAATATGGAATTGCCAGCAGACATTTATCTGCCCTTTTTCTGTTTGTTTGTTGATGGGATTTCTATTTGTATGTGTGTTTGGGCTACCAGTCTTATGTATGTTAATTGTTTTTTCTAAACAGATCTAATGCAACGTATTCATTCTGGTTTGAGTGGCTTCTCCTCCACTATATATGCATGAAATAAGAAAATAATAGATTTTATAACAAGTAAACAAGTGCTGCTTAAAATCCCCATATGAGAAAGTGGTCTCTGCAGGTGCTGTAGTTTTCTTTAAAACTGTCAGTTGGCAGCATGAAGTAAAAATAAAAAAGTGAAAGCATGCGCTTTTGAACGAGACGGAGCTGCAGAAAATAATACTCCGGAAATAATTCTTGTTTTAATAAATTCTTCACTCTTAGAAGAATTGCATTCCAGGCTTCTTTGCCATCGCTGTGTGATTGTGGTTTTCTAGGAGGCAAACATGGAGGCCTGACCTGTTCATCTCTGGAGAGGGATGAATGTTTCTGCATATTTTTTCTTCAGCTCTTGGCAGAAAACATGACAGTGGCTTATATACATTTTTTCCCCCCATTTCTCTTGCTGATGGCGATTAACACTGTTACTTCCATTAACATGTTTGAATTAGTGTGCCTTCCTGTGAGACATCTGTTCTTCAAGGCAGGACCGTATTTTTTCTATTGAGTTTCTGGCTACCCTACAGCATTTGGGTTTATACTAAACATTGAGTTTGCTGGAGGCTGCTGGAATCTAGGAAATAACCTGGTTATCTGAGCTGCCGCCTAAAAGCAAACCCCTGCAAGAAGAGCTATTTTTGACCACGTTGCTCTCAAATAGCAGAAGTCACTTTGAAACCATTTCTCCCTCTGAGGTGGTTTTAACAAGTTATTCTGAGAGGCCAAATGTATGGATTCCCTGACATCACTCTTCACTGAAGTGAACTACAAGTCTGACCACTGCTTTTAAGAGGAACATTTCACTCTTTGAACATCGGACTTCAGAGTCCCATAAGCAAGCGTTTTGAGCATGTAACACAGTAACACACATCATGATTCTCTGACCACCTTTGCATTTTGTGTATAGTCTCTCTGCAGTACTAACCACAAATACATAAGGTCAGATAGTTAATCCTTGTTCTTATTAGGGATGATTCTTGTGTTTGCTTTCCAAGAAACTATGTAGCTGTACGTGGTATTTAAGAATTGTTTGTAAGCATGTGAAAAGCTATTACTATGCACATTTGGTATCCATGGCCTACTATTTTTCTTGATTTCTTGGGCTCTCTGAGGACTATAGCTTTAGGTAAAGTGCTGACAAAACATGGTAGAAAGCTAAAGGTTAATTTGAACCCAATGCTTAGCTGAGTTCTTCACAGCTGTGCAAAGGCAGCCAAATCATGTAATACTGTTGTCTCATTAGGTAATCGGTTGACCAGATACATTGTTACTTACAAATTCATTGTAGAGAAAAACATCTTCTGATTCTGATCTGTGGTTCAGCTGTGATACTAAACTTAAAATCAAGCAAGTGTGTATATATATTTTTAGATGACTGACTTCTGAATACAGGCCAGACAGAAGCAATTTGCACATTGAAATGTGACAAGCTCACAGTGTAGAATTTTAATCAATGAGACATTTTAGCTCATCTCCATATATTATTTATGCTTGAAGACTAATATCAGATTAAAATACAGCAAACTTTCTTTTTCCAGATGAGAATTTGGACAGAGTATTTAAAGATTCAGGGTGATGAGGTTAGACATAGTGAAGAGCATACTGGCCCATTGCACTGTTAATTGAACTGGTTGTTTTATGGCAAAAGGTTATCTCTGTTACCACCCTTGGTGTAGTACAAACTTTCTAAAATACTGTCAGTCTTTCAATTTCTCATGCTAGAATTGAATTCCAGAGACAAAACTGTTGGTGGGCCTGCAGTGCTTTGCTTTATGGGAATTAAGTACTTTGCTGCTCTAATTTGTAAGGTTAAATGACTGTTATGTGAAATAGTTGCACTGTTCTTCTCCGTGTTACTGGTGTCAGACAACTTTCCCTTGCAGCTATCACCTTTCACAGGACTCCAATGAAAATGTCACACATCATCTCACAGTGTACATTACCCAAGTGCCCAAAGCAATGGGTATTTTGCAACTGCAGAACATGGTTGTCTTCTTGAATGTACCAGGACAACACCCTTTGAGCATCATTTGTGCATAGGTATCATCAATTATTCCCAGTACTTTTAGCATGCATCATATGAAACTTACAGTTCAAGTTTTCTAAATTTAATCAACAAATTAAAATGTCACATAATAAAAAAGAATTCTTATGCACTAAAAAGAAATCTGTGTTCATAAAAAGAGCATTGAGATCACTGGAAGCTTCAAAGATGAATTTCAGGCAGAGAATGATTGACTTGTATTAATAGGGGGGAAAACTTTATTCCCAGCTGGAGAGGAAACAGCACTGGCAGAAAATCTTTGAAGCATTTGTTCATAACAGAACAATCTAGTATTTGGGGTTCTGTTAAATGAATTAAAATCAGCTTCCTTTCTCTTAACGTGCTGAATTAACAATGAGAGATTAACATTATTGAGAGAGAATTCTAAGAGTTCGGACTTGATTAGCTCTTTGTAAGTGGATAAACTTTATTTTGGCCCGTGTTGAACAAGTAACTCATTACAAATAAGTAATTCAAGATGAAGAAGGGGATTTTGCTCATAAAATTTCAACTGCATTATTTAAATACGTTCCATAAATTTTTCTCTCCAGCGAGTGGGGAAGGAAGAAGAGGTGCCATAGCTGTTCTGAGAGTGGTTAGAAACCTCACTAACTATCACTATGAATACAGAAAATGGGCAGAAGGATGGGGAGGTTCTCAAATGTCCAAATATTTTACCTGAGAACTTGAGCTATTTTGGATGGCCTTCAAAGGAAAAATAGAGTATAGATATTGAAACCACAGAAGCCATGTTTGTGGTTTGGCATTACCAAGTAGAAGAACTTGCTGGTGGTGTTTGTATTTATCATGGTGAATAATTGATAATCATCAATAAATCACTTAGGCTGATTGTAAGCTTGAACCATCTTCAGGGCTGCAGCTTCAAAGGTGCCTTATACAACACCTGAAACTCACAGGGTATGTGTGTGGAATTGCAGATGAATGTTGATGCATCAGTGGATCAGCTGATGTTGTTTCTTATTCAGATCGTAGCCTGCACAAATGGTAACATGATCCATGAAAAAGATTATTATAATTGTCATAATAAAAATAGTTTAACAGATCACTTTTTTTTTTTTATAGTCAGCAGTCTGTAATGATTTGCTGTACTGTGTTATAAGCTGGTTAGCTCAGATACACATATTTGAAATGTAAGTAGGAATTTTTAGGGTCTCATAACTCGGTATGCATTCAGATTGCTCCTTTGGGATTTAGAAAGACAGTAATTACATAGTAAACATACACTTATTATTGGAATCACTTGTTGCAGCTTACCAGTGTCCATGCAGAGTTATCACTTCTTTCTGAGGGATTATGTGAATGCAATTTTTGGGTTCTCAGCCTGCCGCCCATCAGAATTGCTAAGCCCCACTGTAGAAACAGAAGGTACTTAGAGTAATCCACACTGGGTAAACTGTCTCTGTTAAATAGGTGGCTGGTGTTAGGGAGATGTTGGCAGTGGTGCTTTCCAAGGACTTTGTGGAGGGGTTTTCATAGATTATTTAAGATTCAAGCACACACATACCCTTCCCTGTGTAGTCTTAAAGAAATTGCATCTTAGCAGTTTCCTTCTATGAATATTATCTCTGGGTCAGGATGGTGGAAATGCTGAGGCTAAGAGCAAGTGCTTATCTCCATATGTTATTTCTGGCCAAACATCTAAAAATAGGTGGCAAAGAGAAACACATCTCCCTCAATCATGTCAAGTTTGAGTTAAATTATATATTATCCTCTTATGTCACAAGGGAAATACAAAATATTTAAGTGACATTGGGGACACTGTAGATATGTAGATATATGTAGTTACATGCGGGAATACTGTAGTTGTGAAGAATATACTCAATGATTATTTTTGACATTTAAATAGATCAATTAAAAAAATTCCCCCAAACCAAACATGTGCTTGTTCTGTATTGAAGCATCCATTTTCCTTTCAAAAACTCAATCTGTGATTTGAACACAAATCGGAACAAATAGTGAAGCTATTTTGGAATGGTGCTGGAAATTGTCATGCAAGAGTATATTAAATGGTGCTTTAAATAAATTACATTGTTTAGGGAAATTATGAGAGATATTAGAATGAAAACCAAAGATGAGAACTGTTGTATCAAAGATCTACATAGTGACATATCTACATAGGTCAACTATGAGGACAAGCATGGGAACCCGGAGTTGCGTGAATGATCCCTCTACACACCACTTGCCATATGACCCCCAGCCCCTGAGAAGTGAAGATTTAGGGAATTAAGGGATCAGAGGTTGCTTTGGGACTGTTTTGTTTGATGGGTCTTGGTGGACCTAGTTGTATGGGGTTGTGGTTTTTTTTGCTTGTTTGTTCTTGGTCACATCCTTTTGCATCTGTTTTGCAGGTCAACTGCTAGGCACTTTAGTCTCATGTCTAAAGGGTTGTTAATAGGAATCTTGCTGGATTTTGTTGCCTATGTAAAATTTTTAATTCTGTGGCCTTTTTCAGGACATGTGGGAATATAGCTTTATATTTTGAGGAGGAGCAAGGTAATTATGTTAGTATCTGTCTTGTCAGTAGATCCTGAGGCACCCCTTAAACGCTGTCTCCTGCAAAGCCTTCTGGCCTAGTTGTTCTGGGGTAAATGTGTGTGAGGAAGTACTTTTATTGTACCCTAAGCCTGTTTCTATCTGATTTCTAAGCCAGAAGGTAGGAAATGCTCTTCCGAAGGCTTTTGAAGGGATGACTCTAAAGGTGATGCCTGTTTATGTCCCCATCCAGTTACCAAGGGATAACAGCCAGATTTTTTCCTTCCTCCTCTCCCTTTGGCTTAGGGAGATTGGGAACAATTACCACAGCTTGAAAGAAGTTTCAAGCGGTTGTACAAGTAAGTAAGAGAACCCACTCGCTTAGAGTATGGTCCTGATCTTGTCTATCAGTAGGAAGGCACGTCTATACCCCTGTCTGTATGTACAAAGGCAAACACTCTGTGCTCTTTTCTCCAAAACCTAATGTGGGGTCTCTGCTGTTTATGGAAATATATAGAGTGCTGCAGAATAAAATAGACTGCATTTTAAAGTTTTGAGAAAATAGCTATGTCCTTTAACTGAACACTGCACAGGGGCTGCTGTTGAGGTGCTGTCACAGTGGAGGCAGGCACAAACTTTGCTAGTTTGTATGCTATGTTTCAGATCTTGGACATAGGTTTGTCCCACATCTGAAAAGGCCTTGTGGTATTGGCTCATTTGGGGAGTCTGTAACTTTTTGTGAATTCAAGATGCTTCTTAGTACATTGTGAAACAGTAGGAATAATTTCAAATAATACTTGGGATAAAGGCAGCATAATTCTTTTATTTGGTTAATGAGTTTTCCAAATTAGGAAATTATCTACAGATATTCTTATGGTAATTTTGATATATTTCTGACCTGGAAAAAAAAGACACTTGAATTTATAACTCTGGTTCAGATCTGCCTGTGCATTTATCTTGGCTGTCATAAAAACAAAGGCAGAATGCTCTCCTTTTGTTTTAGCATTGCCATTGCCAGCAAGCTGATGAAAATCTGGATACACTTTTGGACCTTGTGTTAGGAATACTTAATTATTATTGCCATTACAGCTACTGGTAGTTGAACCTATCTTGTTGATTTCTAGTTCTTGTGGAATTATCAGTGGTAGCTCTCTTGAAATTTCACATTTGTTGGGGAGCGAACTGGACTGAGGAAAAAAAATCCTATTGTCAGGAACTCAGGACAATGAAAATATCAGTTTCAGAAGTGGTATTTAATTACTTACTGCCTAGACAAGCTTGTAAAACAAATTTAATTACATGCAGCAGACAAGCTGCTGACCTGCTCTTAAAAGTCCTGTGTACACAGGGTGACCTGTGGGTCTGACCTGAGATTGAAAGTAGGGAGAAAAGAAAAAGGCCCAAGTTTCCTCTTGCATGTCACCAAAGAGCAGCTGTGCTCTGTGCCCTCCTTGGGGAAGCAAATGCATTTGCTGCCTGGTCCACAGTCATGACAGAGAAGCCAAAAGAGAAATATAACCAAGGTAGAGGTTGAGATGAGTCAAAGTGCTTCTGACTACAGGCATACTTAGTTCAGTGCACTGGTTGAATAGATATGCTGTGCTCTGCCAGTTCCTATGTTCAAACGCACCCCCAAAATGTTGTTTCCTAGTGCCTTAATTTTCATCCTGTTGTATAAAAAGAAGGCTGCTGTTGAATTATGGTGATGGAGATGGATAGCTTAACTTCTGATGGGCTTGCATGACAAGAAACTAAATCTAGGTCTTCAGTTGTCTTTGCAGGAGGGAGAGGGTTGTTCATTTGTTTACCTCTGTGCAACAGGACCGCACTGCAATCCATAAATAAACATGCTTGTCCAGGCAAGGCATCTCTAAGGCACAAGCACAGTTTGCTTGCCCAGAGCTTGCTGTAGAATTGGGCTTTAAATGAGGGCAAGGTGTTTTGAAAAGTGCGAAGTAGACATGCATTATCTTTTTAGGGAGTTAAGAGAGCAAATAAATCCTGGGAAGGTCTTTGTGTACAGAAGTGGAGTGAAAACCTTGCAGTGAATGCCAAGGAACAGAAAAGTCCTCCAGATAGTGGCCCGGGAATGGGGAGAAGGGATTATGTTGCTGTAGATGCAGGCTAGCAGTCGAGGTTGCAAACACGCTTCAGTGCTTTTTGCCTTTGCATTTTGCTGAAGTTCTGATTCCAGTCTCCTATGTAAGGCTCCAATTCCCAGATTCCAGAGGATGCAGCTGGGTAAGCTGCAGCATTTCCTCCTTCCTGGCAGCATCTGTGCCCCTGTATTGGACATGGCAGCCCATAGCCAGGGCTGCTGAGAGGACATCTCTGCTCCAGAGCTGCTTTGCTTTGCAGCCCGGTGTGGAAACATAAACAGCACCTATTGTGTTTTATGTTCTAGTGTGGCACTCATGATAAAGTGCTTGCCAGCCTCAGTTTATACTGAATTAATGTATGGACCTTATGATTATATTTTGGCATGAAGTTAGCCAGCAATATTTGCCTTGCCTCTAAGATGAGCAACTGCCAGCCAGTGTCTTAAGTGTTTGCCTGTTCCTGTAACTGATTGAATTCCAGGAATTCTCACTGTATATGATACAGTGAGAGAGATCCAATCCTGTAGAGTTACTGTTGCTGCTCCCAGTGTACCTATAATGCAAATGTATGCACACAGCAAAAATACATGAAAATGCATAGAAAGATAACAAAAATACATAGAAAGATACACATGAATATAAGAAACTACAGCTTTTTTCTTACAATCCTATATTGTATGTTTGTGTCCTTATATGTACGTTTTCCCCGGTAAAATACAAGCTTGTTTTCCCTAATATTAAACTGCTTGATCACAACTCTTTATACATCACTACTGAAGACTGAGATAGGTATTATGGAGAAATCAAATTGAACAATAAAATACTATTCCTCCCAGGAGAGTTGGGAACCTTTATAGATCATCTGCTGCAGAGATTGCTCATTTTCACAAGCAAACGAGTAACTGTGGTGTTACTGAGGGGAAATAACAAGTTTTTCTTTCAGTGAAATGAGCTTAGATGAATTTCCAGGGGGAAACAGTGCAGCAGGAACATAGTGCTACCATTTTTGAGAGCTATATATGGCAGTCCAATGTTATATCTGAAAGTTGTTCTCCCTATGTCCTATCCTCTGTATAGTTTTGGCATACCCCTTGTTCCCTCCTCTTTATAGTGGTTCTACTTTAAATGAGCTCTGCAGAAAAAAATTGCTGTTAAGCCTGGGAAAGATAATGCGAACACCTTAATTTTCCACATTGCAAAATGTTCTGGAATGCTTGCAGAGGGATCCCAGTTTGTGCATTGCATCACATGGAATAATTAGGGCATGATGCAATTGTTTCTTTATGGGCCTGAAGCCATCCCAAGAACCACGAAGACTCATTCCTTGTTAAAGGTTGCTTTAACCCTTGGCCAGGTGGGTGTCAGGGTTTGTTCAAGTGTTCTGAGCTCTGTGACAGTGTGAATCACAAGGCCTAAGTCACTGCTCACAGGGCTGCAGCTCAGCACGTTCCTCTCTGAGTCTTCAGGAAGACAGATCACTCTTCAAGGACTGTGACTTTTGGGTTGGTTTTTTTTTTTTTTTTGCTACAGAAATACCATTCACAGTGTTCTACTTGATGAACAAGAATCTGAAACTATTTATTTTGGCCAGCCTAATATGCTGCCATCCTCCTTCTTCCTTCTGGAAAATTTTGGCCTTTCCATAAGCTCAGTTCCATGAGGAGCTTTGTTTCTGACTGCTGAGAAGAGCAGTGAAATTCTGCCATGCTATTTTCACTCAGATTTTAGGCAGAAGTCAGTTATAAAGTTGGTGATTCGTGCTTCTTGTTGTTAGGGTGACAGGTTTGCATTCTTAAAGAATCTGGTAAACTCGCTGTTCGCAGGCACTCTTTAAATTTGGGTGTTATGTTCCTAAGCACTTGCCTGCCTTTGCTCAGGTTGCATGAACTGTTGCTGGTCTTTGACTATTATGGAAGGATATTTTTGGAAATTGAAAGGTACTTCCAGTTGGTTTTCTGTTTTAGTTTTGGAAAAGCTCAGGCAGGTTAATGGGGAAGTTTTTGCAGGTTGTCCATGTTGAAAATGTCTATGTTAATTTAATATCTTCTCTCAGAAGCCTGCAATGATTATTTTAGGCTTTGATTTCTTTACTGAATACATTTGTCAGCTGAAGATCGCATGTTTACTCTCTTTGTGGCTCTTTCCATATCTTTGACTATTGAGGCATAGAAAGGATGTGTTATAGCAATCCAAATTCAGGTTCAGTGTTAACCTATTTTGTCAACATCTTCTGTGTAGGTATTTATGCTAAATCGTCCATGTATGGAGTGGGAATGTATTATCTGTCCTACCTTGCAAACGTAAATTGCATACTTTTGATTTTTCCTTAAAAAGGCAGGGAGAACTTGTTGAACATGTTTTCCCAAAGGTGTGGATGGCCAGTTCTTTAAAAATCATTTTGTGACAGCAAGATGCAGGCATTTTTGTGCTCCCTCTGCACCCATCACCAGCTCAGATAAAAACCTGACCTGAATAGGGATGTGCCGGAACTGTGCCACCAAAGCTTGGAGCCTAAATAGTGGGAACAGATTGAGGGCTTTCACTGTGTGTTTTCTTTCTTTGTTCTTCTAATAAATATCAATTTACTGTGATGTTCTTTGTTACCTCTAGATTAGCCAAAAGCTTCTTTAACTACCGCATTATTAGCAAACAATGGGCATTGTATAGGTTTATACATGAATAAACATATGGAAATTAAGACAACTGAACAGGTCTACACCAGCTTCAAGTATAGGATAGGCTGGTATGAAATACCTTTGTAGTAGCATTTCATCTTTTTTATATCATGCTCAAGGCAGATTCTCCAGCAGCAAGCCTCTATTTGTTATTGATTTTGTTTAGTTTTCAACTTTGGACCCAAGCTGTTTAAACAGATTACTCCCTGCTTTTATCAGAATAAACTTCCTCATGCTTTCATCAAAGCAAAAGAGATTATTTGGCTTTCTGTCTCCTAACACAGCATTACAAGAGAGTCACATGTTAAGTGGCAGTGATGGATTCTGTATCAGAGAATGGCCAGTCTGCATGTAAGTCCCCTGGCAAAGACAAAAACATCTCAGTCCTATTTATTTGGAGGCTGCTATTTATTAGTATTCATTACAATAGTATTTACTCTCTAACTGAAGCTAATGCATTTCAGAACTAGCTCAGGTGAGAGAACGTTTGAATTGGGGTAATTACGTGCTTTTGTATCCTGGCACTAATCCTGTGTCTTAAGCAACAGTTTTTTTTCTTAGGCACACAATATTTGTGAAGTGATTAATGCCTGGATATAGGAAGACACCTTCTCTTCAGGCTGGCTTGCAGTATAGTTTTGGGAATTTAATAGTAACTAGCACTGATCCAAGCTCTGGGCACACACAAGGTTTTCCAGTGGGAGCAAAATCTCCTTTTATCCTTGGTGTGTTATTTATAAGAAAGTTAAGATGGAGATAGTCAGTCAACTAATTCCTCACTCATCTAAATCTATGGAAAATACTTGGAAGATGCTGGAAACACACAGAAATCAATCTACATTTATATTTCAGTTCTTTCTGCAGGAATGGTTGGGTTATGCTTATAGAATGTGGGTTCCCTCAGTCAAGGTAGCAGATAAAATCAATACAGACAACATCAGATGCTTTGGAGATATACAGCATCATCAATGACTGTAGGGTTGGCAGATTGTATGTGCATCTCCCTCTCTGAGCTCTCTTGGGCTTTGTGTTCCAGGCTGAGTAGGTGAAGTGATAAAATACCTTCTGTAGTTTCTGAAGATAGTTTTTCCTAGAAAGGAAACAGGGATATTTTCTACCCTTATTTAAATTGTGGAAAGAGGACTTCGAACTGCAGCAAATGACAACTCCCAGACACGATCTCAATTCACAGCTGAGCAGGCAGGGAAAACCCAGGATTTTCATGCAGGAGGCACATGACTCCTTGTGAGCAGTGCAGATGTATTAACTCCTTGTTAGGGCCAGGCTTTTCTTCACATTGTTGTCCTTCTGAACAAACAGTGCATAAAACAGGGACCTAGGTGTCGTTAGCCTGAAGAGAGTGGCACGCTGCATGTCATCTTGGGCTGGCTGCACTAAACCCCAGAAGCCCATCACAAAGCTATGCTCTGAATGTGGGTCAGCGGTTCCTCCCAGAGAGTGGCCTGGACAGGGTCCAAATGGAGAAGTGCGCAGAAACAGGAGCTGCAGTAAACTCAGGAATGGCACAAGAGTAAAGCGTTCTCATCTGTTTAATTTTTTCATGTTAGCTGCTTAAAAGGAGCTGCTGTAAATGATCAAGGCACTCACAAATGTTGAAGGAGTATTTCTGGTAGGGCTCAAAATTGACTACTAATTGGTTGTATTTCTGTAGGAGATTCGATACAAGGCTGAAATTGCTATACTACTAGAATATAATGTGGCTCAGCATTTCCTTAGCCATGTATAGTCTAACATCTGGATACATTGCAGTCTATCTGCAAACTGCAGTAGCTCTACATATACTTCTTTACTATGGAAAATCTGCTGCTTCATTTGTGTAGTAATCGGACCTATCCGTGTGCAACCCCATTTTTCATTGTTATATATTCCTACAGGCAGGATATGGATTAAAAAAATATTAATCCTAAAACTAGGATATCAGCCTGATGCAGATGCCAAATTACTGTTTCTCTGTTAGCGGTCAAGTAACAAATTAGGAAGTAGCTAAGCTTTTTGCTGACCCAATTATATCTGATGAAGTTAATCACAAGTTACTTGTGTTTATACTCCGTAACACATCTGTTTACTGAGAGATTTATGTATATGCTGAGAATAGGTTAAAAATGGACCTGCAGGCTGTTCATATTAGTATTGAGGACTGATAGGTAATTATGACTTTTTTTGGTCTTATACCGTGCGATGGTATATAGAACAGGATCACCAGTGTTGATTATAATGATCCAAACAGGCTCACTCTGTGATATACAGCAACCTAACTTCCCTTTTTTTTTTTTTTCTTTGTAAAAGTATACCCCTAAGTCAAAGCCTTTCTCTAGCATAAATGCCTACAATCTTATTAAAATCTGATCTCATTAACTATGCTATCGGTATTAAAATAGTGTATCCTGAATCCCAGTCATTTAGAAATGATCTGTGCTTGAAAAGATGAAATGAGAAACTCCCCAATTAGTATAAATGTCTTAGTGGAGCATAAAGTGACTTCAAAGAACTTGATTATATATTGGGGTTTTTTGATATATATCTTTTTTTCTGAAGTACTTCCAATTTGGAGACAACTTATAAGACTTTTTAGCATAATACTGGAACATTTGAAGCACCTTTATCACACGTGTGCAAACCAAATGAAAGGTCTGAAGTATTTGAAAGTATTTTAAAACAATCTGTTTAGTTTTTAAAGATGAAAGGATTGAAAATTAAATGCAAAGTTTTAGTCTGCATGTGCTCTTCTGCTGCACCACTTTTTCTTTATGATAGGTTGGTGTTTGATGCAGCATTTCATCATGTTACCCAGCCCTTTTGTATGTCAAGCTTTACTATGAAAACGTGTTTTGCATCTGCATCTGATCATCTCTGCTCACCTTTGCAAGACGTTTGGGCCCATCTTGCGATCAGATGGTATCAAACAGAGCTATGGAGTCCAGTAAACCTTGAATTCCCAAACTGCATCACACTGGCAGGAAACTGAAGCCTCAGTTCCTGCGCAGAAGGCTCCCTCCATCATGTGAGGAGCCCCCCAGTCTCAGGCTGCTTTAGTCCCGTGGCAGACCATACCTAGGAGCAGCTGGCATTTCCAGCTGCAAGACCTCCTTAGTTGCGTTGTGCAACATCTGGCAACCAAAAAGGTTTTAGAATAGAGAGTTAGAATAGAGAGTCACATGGTGAATAAGAGATAGCTTGGAAAGAAAGCAAGTACTGTATCCTCTTGTGCACAACACCCCCATGCTGCAGCCTGGTTTTCCTAGTAACAGATGCAGCCTGTTTTTAAATTTAGGCTATTTTGATGATTTTTTTTTTCTTTTTTTAAGCAACATTTCCTAGTTTCCACAGAAACTTAAGCAACACTGAGGCTTGTTTTGGCCATTCTGCAAAGGACGCTGAGTAATTCAGACTTCAGCCTTTTGACTATGCCACTGCATACTGATGATGTCAGTAGGATTCCTTATCGTTGCTAAATGTCCTTTGTGTTTTCTGCTGGAGTGAGGAGCAAGGAAAGAGCGGTACATCAAAGCAAATGGTGTATTTTTGTAACACCATGTGTATAAATATCAGTGCAGTGGTGGTAGTTTCCATAGTAAATGCCAGCAAAAGTTTTATAAATCCAGCTCAGAGCTGTAGGTCCAGAAATTCATAGTAAGGCAAAAAGATAAATAAACCATTTAAATGGTGAGGGTTTAAGTTTGAAATGGGGTGGTGGTGGTGGGAGGGGGCATAACTGCAGGCTCATGCTCTGCTGTGGGAGCAGAAAGGAGCCCAGCTATATTTGAAAAAAGGAGAAGGAGACTCTTTTCCATCCCATCCTTTATCAAATTCCTCCCTCCTTGGCTTTTTTTAATCCTCAGCATTTTTAGAAATCATTGTTTTATGAAAAGTGTAAATGTAATTATATATAATGGGTATTTACATACAACTTTACACATAATTATGTAGTTTTCAAAGATAGGATAAAAGCCATTACTGAAATAAGAAAACACTTTTCTATTACCTGTAGCAATGTTTTCCACATCCCTCCATTTCAAAATACAAGTGAATTGGCTCAGCACGAGGAATCTTTTCATACTGGTTCCCAGCTGTGGATGTGTCAGTGGAGATAAATTTCATGTCCTCGAACATTACCCTTTCCGGAGTACCAATTTGCACGCACCTTAGATTGCAGTTTGCTAAAACCAAAGCTTTCCAAGGTGTTCGTCTGCTCCCTCAGCAAAGATTCGAGGTTTCACAAAGTGTTTGTAGAAGGAGGTTCAAGGCCTGTGTGCTGTTGTAAATAGCAACTTTTCTTTGCCTTCCTTTTGGAGGAGCAGAGGTCAGGGGTATGCATTTATTTTTGTTGTCAGTGCAGGTTTTCAGTGCCCTTCCAATCCGGTTGCTGTCCACTGGCCAGCTGGGCTGTTAGTGGCTGATGGCCAAGGAACAGAACTTGTCTTTCTGATCCCACTGGCCAGTGCAGCTTGTGGGAACCTCTTGGAACTGGAAAGGGGCAGCTGGAAGCCCAGCTGCTGTCCTTGGGTCACGTTTTTGTATAATATGTGCCAAATCTGAGCAGATTTTCATTCAGTTTGTAGTCTTGGGGCATATTAGGTGTTGTTTGCATCAGATTTATTTATTCCTCATCCCAGAAAATTGGGAAGAGTATCCTGCTTCTTTCCTCAAACCATCATGTTCGATGCTTTGCATGGAGTTTTAATGAAGTGGTTTTGTGTAGTTGTATTTTCTAGAAAAGAAGAAAAAACCTAAGTTTCTGTTTATTCTTTCCTTACTTACTCTTGCCATCCTAAAAGCTGGTTTTGCGACAAACTGCCTTTGCTTGTGGGTTTTTTTGTGTAAGGTATGTTTGCAGAGTGCTGCATAGACCTTCTTGGTGGTTTCTACAGAGTAGGACCTTCTGTGCTTTTGCATTACGTGCTGTACCTTGCAGAAGATACCTCTGGGTTATTGTAATGAGAGCTTTCTGTTAAGTAACAAACTGTGAAAAAGTTTAAATAAAACACCTTTGGGAATAGTAAATAGCAAACTTCTTTGAATGTGGTTTGCAAGAACCTTGCAGCCCAGTCTCCTGAAAGAAGCACCTGCAGTCTGGCTTTATAGCTGATACACAACTAACTGGCAGACAAAAACCTTGCTAGGATTTCAGTTTGCTGCCTATGATACATAGGGTTCTTTTTTCCTTGTAATGCTTTAAACTGAAGTTGAATTTTAAATTAACTTGGCACTGTGCTGTTTTCAAGTCAGATAAATTACCATGTTCCTTTTCCCTCCCATCATAATATGTTTGATATCTTCCTATGAAAGTATTTTCTGAATTTGTATTAATACTATACATTTGCCTGCCCTTACTTACCTTAGGGGGAAAAAAAGAAAGTGAAACATAACTGTGTAGCTGTAAGAAGTGTTGTTTGCAATTTGACAGTGCTATGGTTTTGTAGTTTAGGAATTTTCCAGTTTTATTACAGTTGCTCACTGTAGAAACTTGTAGTTTATTTCTGTGCTTTTTTACATAACTTCGATTAAACAGTGCCCTTCAAAGCTATGTTTTTTGAGTTACCGTGCATGTAGGTAACTTTTATTTGCTTTAATTCATCAGAGGCCCACATTCTTCATTTCAGTATCCCATTTACACCTTCATGGTGTTAATCAATGGCTCAAGTCTCCAGAGTATTATAGTTTGGGGCTTTGGGTTGCTTTTTTTTAAAACGCTTTTGAGCATTTGTGTCTTTTTAAGCTGCTAGACCCACAGTGTACGGGTGTAAGTGCTTGTCTAACACACCAGGTAATTATGAATCTGGTCAGTAGTGTCTTAATGTAACACCCGATAGCATCAATCTCTTTTACATTTGATTGTTTACACCATGGAGAAGAATATTACAGAAAAGCTGGCAAAAAAATAAATTCCGGGTGTTTTTTTTTCTAATTCTTACACTCATAAGTGAACAAAACTTTCTCATAAAACTGCATCTGGAAGAGTTTACACTGAAGGACATACAGTGGCATAATTTACAATGTTGGCATGCTGGGCGAAATGCATTTCTTCTGTTCCTGGTAAAAAACTGTGGTTAATACCATGGGTCTTTATATGCAACTTGAAAAAAGGTATGGGAGCACATCCTTTCTTCCCTTCTCCGTTTTGTGCCATCCAGCCTCCTGCAGCTCGTTAGCCACTCCTGAAAGTTTCACCAGCCCTGAGGCTTTAATAGTGGTCAGGACAGGAAGAAGTAAACATTATCACATACTTGCACTCATAGGCTTAGGACTGGAACTGTAGCCTAGGGCTTTGGAAGAGCGTATCAAAGACCACTGCTTTGCTTGCCCACTCTTTCCCTGTTTTTCAATGCCGGTATGAACAGAGAGCTGGATGCTGTTTTTATTACCAAGAACAATGAAGAAATATTTGGAATATTTAATTGCTATGAGTGTATTAGCGAAGAAGAAATAAACTTCCCTACCTTAAACAAGACAAGAAGTTGTGCAGACCTGACCAACTTGGCCAGAAATTCTCTTAGGAAAAGGAATGCCACATGAAATTGGAAAGTTCTCCTTCAGTCAAGTCAGAGCGAAATACTGTAGCCTTAATTTTTTTGCTTTTCGCTGTCTTGCAGTCGCACCATCTCTTCTCTCCCCTTCCTCCTCCAATCCCCTGAGTTATTCAAATGGAAAAGCTTTCTTTTGACAGTATTTACACAAAGAACACATTCGGTAGCAGATGAGATTTCTTCTGATCAAAAGCATCTTAGTGTGCTCTGATCTTTCCCCAGAACTTAGCTAAACGTGCAGAAAAAGGACTCTTGCTCCATACTGTTGCATTTATGGATCCTTTTGGTGGACATTGTCATTGCACATTCTAGGGGTGTGCATCTGTGTGTATCAAGGCATATTTGTTTGGGTCTCGACCAGGATATATGCCAAAGAGATTAGACTTCATCTTTCATCCTGGGGAGAAAAGAGCCTAAATGGGTTTATCATGGGGTTTTCATTCAGTCTGTCATTTCTCCCTTCTTTATAGTTCATTGCTAGACTTCTAATTTTTCCCGACAGCAGTGCACACCCCTGCAGCTGGCCCTGCGTGATTCCCTCCTCCTAGACTGACATAAGAATGGACGCATAAATCTCCTGCCGTCAGGGTGCCTCCTTTAGCAGACACTGCTCCCTCTCCCCCCTGGAAAAAGATCTGTCCCCTCTGCAGCACTCTCATTTGCCACCTACTAGTTTTGCCTGCTGAGCCAAGATGCTGCCCATGACCATTATCCTGCCTATGCTAAACATCAGGAAATGGTTTTCTGACAAAAATACAGTCTTTTTTTCCTTTTTTCTTCTCCTAATGACAATTATTAGTGGAAATTGGAGTGCCTTTGGCGATTGTATTTGATGCAAACATTACACCGTACAGCAACCAGCTCCTGTGAAAGGCAAGAGCTGACTGATGGTTTGAAGTAGGAGCTGGAGGATGAGAAGGACTTTCAGGAGCAAGAGCTTTGGCCGAAATACAGATATTTAGGAGGTCTTAAGTTAGAGTTGGAGATCCCTGTGTTCTCGAAGGCCCTGTATTAATTGAGAATGATTGCTTTGAACCACTGGGCGAGGGCATTGCTATCAAATCCAGGGCTTCCAGCTGCTGAACTCATCCAGTGCATTGGCAGTTTATAAATCAAATGGGACTTGTGGACTGTTTGCAAAGTATTGTTTGAAAATCTCTTCCTTAGCCCTCTGTCCTCACTATAGCAATGGAATATAACAGCTGGCTAAAAATCAACGGAATAGTAGTTTAAAAGGCAGCAGTTTCTGTTCCCATCCCAAAGATGAAAGCAGGCACAGGATGAATATGTGATGTACGGGAAAAGCTTCGTCATCCTTTACCAGCAGCAAAGGGATAGGTAAAGGTCAGTTTCTATTCCAAGAGCCTTTTCCACAAATACTAGATTTCTCAAATAGGTATTTGGTGTTAGCAGTGTGTGTCTGATAGTCATAGCTGCTTTGAGAATTGAATGGTATTTCACTTCAGCTACAAGTATTTGGCTGTTTTCTCTGCTGCTGTCCTTATGATGATTCATATTGCAGTTATTTTAAAGAGGCGGATAAACTACAATTGTTTATATACAAACAGAATATGGCATTGGCTGCCAGAAACCAATCTCACTAATATTTGGCTCACTAGGTTGCCTCGTGTTTCATGTTTTGGCTATCAGAACAAGCTTAAATATAATTGAAAAGGGTTTCTTTCTTTCTGAGTGTGCTCAAAGCTAGTGGTATTTTCTGCTTTATAAATGCTAGCAATTGATTATAGAACATCAGAGGTGTTAGCAGTGTTGGTGACCTTCATCTAGCCAGCTGGAATAATAGGCAAGACTTGCTTTAGGACACGCTGCTGTTGCTGACAGGTTTTGTTGCATCTGCAGCCAACTCTGTATCATTAGCAAGGAAAAAAGGGTGGATTGAGAAGAGTGGATTGTAAATGTAACGGTACTCATTCCACTTGAAAAATGATCATTTTTTGTGTCCAGTGCCATTTTGTACTCTTCATGATCTTCTAATTAAGCCAGGACAATTGTGGATCCAGGCTTTGATTTAAGCAGTATCAGCTGTCCTCCCTCCAGAGAAGCAAACAAAACTTCTCCCTGCTGCTGGGGGCTAAGTTGTGAACTGATTTCTCTTCTATGCTTTGGTTCCTACACACTATTAGGAATCCCACATTAATGACTTCAGTGCAGAGCCTCATCCCTACATCAGACCTGCTTGACAGCTGCACATTAGGTACAACTATTCTCAGGATGTTTAAATTTGACTTTGCATCTTGACTATTCCCACTTAATACAGTGAGCTTGGAAGCAAAATATGGGGGTGTTGAAGAAAACACCTTCCATGTCTAAAAACGGCCTCTTCAGTCTCTGAGGCTAAGGCTCAGCTTTAAAACTGGTGATGGTGTTTATTTGAATTTGTTTGATTAGAATTAAGCAGCACCTGTGATTCTTGAAAAATTAAAGAAGAAAAAGTTTGTATCCGCTTGCTTGGTAGACCTCTGTGAATAGTTTTCTAAGGGGATTACCCCTTTCTCGCCTTGGTGTTCCCTTGCCACAGTAGCAGTGGTAGAGTCCAATAGCCAATGTGCTGGTTAGGATTAGGAGAGAAGGTATCCATGGTTCTTGGAGAGGGGAGAGGAGGGCAGAGATGGTAGGAGTGTTAGACTTTGAAGAGCAACAGAAATAAGGCTCTGTTGGACTTGCGAACTTTCCAATCCTACCTGGCATTTCTTCTTAATGGTGGAAAAAGTCTGTTTATTTTTTACTTACGTATCATGTCTTTATAATGTTTTAGGACTGGAATTCTTGCACATTATTCCCTGTATCTTTTAAATAGTGTCTCTATTACTCTCTAATGAGAGCGGGTATATGGAGAAACTGAAGAAGTTCTTTACTATGCATTTCCTTTTATTTTTAGATGGAAATAAAAATTTCATCAGGCTAAACCTTACTTTCCATACTCAATTATCCCCCAGAAAGTTGAAATAAGTATAGATGTAGGCTTTTTGAGAATATGCCCCTAGAATTTAATTTCTGAAGCGAAGGGAAACTGCAAGGTGACATTGCTTTTGAAAACTGAGCCTTAATAAAGGGCTTCATTTAGGCATCCATCTTTGAAAATGGATGATGAACTATGTGAGGGTTGGGAGGGAAAGGGGGGGGGGGGAAGAACATGCAAGAGAATGACAGTAGAAGAAAGTGAAAGGTAATCTAAGTCCTTGATTAATGCCCCTAATTGAAATTAGCACTGTTTGATTTGGCTACCCAATTACTGGCAACTCAAAGTCAAATTCTTACACAAAGTGTTCTCGCAAAGACTGGGCTTGAGTGAGTTTGGCCCTTCCAAGGCAAAGTTAGGATGCTTTGTAAATAGCTTTCTAGTGCTTTGCGTGTTCCCAGGACATCTTAAGTTGAGAGGGTACCACAGCAGAGAAAAGCAGAGAACCACCCTTATTGATAATGGCAGCTGTACTGAGTTTCCCCTTTTATAACGCTGTTTTGAGTCTCCAGCAATCAGATGGTGTGAACATCCATCACTGGGTCTTGAATGTGAAATGTTGCATCACTCCTGTCTGAGGGAGCTGAGAGTCTGTTCTCTTGTTGCAGGTGAGAAAAGCGAGGGGGGCAGCCCAGGACTCAGTTCTGGGGCTCGCCTGGTACCCGCTGGAGCACAGCTGAACAACACTAAACACTGACACCACATCGTCTCCTCCTGAAGTCCCAGCAGAAGTGGGTTCCTTTCTCCCAAGCTGTGGTGTGCGTGCAGACTTCTGGAGACTTTTTTTCTGGTAAGCTCCCTTTTTCCCTTTTTAAATGCTGTAGAGTTTTCTAAATGGGAAATTATATTCCATTTTTCTAGAGAAATTTGTTGCTATTCATCAAGACTTTCAGACATTGCTGGAGCATATAATAAATGTTTATTACAGCTAATGGAGATAAAACTTCTAGGAGCCAATCTTGCAAGAGGCATTAAAAATTAGCAAACTGAAAAAAAAAAAAAAAAAGAAAGAATGAACAGCTTGGCAGAGGTTCTCTATTCATAAACCTATTTATAGATGGTGTGCTGGGTAGAAGAGCAGGTTTGTGCCTCTGCCAGCAAGATGCTCCAGCCTACTGCTGTGCTGGTGCTTGCCCTAATTTTACACTTAGATTCTGAGTCTCCCAGGCGTATGCAGAGCAGATGTGTGATTGACCTGAATCTCGAAGGTGCGCAGGTTTGACTGCATCTCAGGATGGTCAGAAAGATTCTATCAGCTTCTTTTCCAGGACCTGTTCACATTGATTAGCATGTGTTGACTTGACAGGTTTCTCAGAAACCAGCTTGTGAAACCTTTCTCCAACTAAGAATTTTCTTTAGCCTCAATGGCCAAAGAGACCTGAAGTGAAGATTGACAGAGGGGTCAAGCATGACAAGAGCACAGACATGGCTCTTGGTCTGTTTTTTAGCTGCAAAGTGGTTTAAAGCTGTTTTGGCTGCTTATTTGGTGCTGGTGATGCTCCTGGAAGCACTGCTGTTGGGAACGCTGGTTCCAGCCAAGTGTGAGCCTGGAGAGGAAGGCAAAGCATTTTGCTGGGGTTGCCTGTGCCACCTTGATCTCTATTATGGTAATAATTGACTACAGACTGGACTTTTCATAAGATAGCAACTTAGCCTTTCCAGCAAGAGAAGCACATGTGTCCAGTCCGACACCAAAGAGAAGTGAAACAATGAGAGAGGAAAAGAAAATTTACAAAAAGCCAAGATAAAAAAAACAAGTGTATTCTAGTGTTTAGCTCGTATGTGGCTGCATGCCAGTTTGGGAGGAGTTTTGTTGAGGTTTGGGTTCATTCTTCTTTCTGGATAGTTCTGTGCATTAAGCCTTACTTCCCCTTAAAACCTAATGTGAAAGCGAAGGATCAAAATACATTTTTATGTGCATGTGAGCTGCAGAATGAATGAAAGTAAAGACAGCTGTTCTAAAAACCCAAACAGTACATTCCACAGTCACACATTGATTTATATACCTAAAATAATGATTTTTCTCAAAATGTAGGAAAAAGCTTGGAAATAGCCACTATTTAAGCTTATTTAGAAATACACATCAGGGAAGATGAGTATCACTATGGAACAAAGGTGGGTTCTGTGGGAGATGTGAACCTAAGGGTGAAAGCAAGTAATAGCAGAGTAATTTTGCTGTGGAATTTTAAACCAATTATGTGAATAACAGAGGATATATTCTGAAAGTAGCCAGAAGTACTTTACTGTGGGTATGGCTAACGTGGTTTTGGAAATCTTCTGTCTGGCCAGGGTTAGCAGCTGAGATGGCAGGGGAGTGCATGTGCGCTTGGCTGTACATCGGCGCCTTGCTGAAAGTCAGCCTTTCCCAACCTGCCTCTCCCATGGTAAATCTTAAACACACAAAAGTGTCTGATAATAGCAAGAGCCTCAGCCTGTTTCTGTGTCTGACTGGAAAGTCATAGAAATCATAGACATCTGATGTTTAGAAGGTGCTTGGTCTTAGGTTTTGCAATGATTAAATCTTTGTTAAGTTGCATCAAACTACTACAAACTTTTGTTGAAATTACTTCAAGTTTCATAGAGCTGGACTGATTAAAGGTAATATTTCAAGCAGCCTTCACTGATCCAGTTGTTTGTCGAGCTTTGTTTCTTTGAAAGGAAGATTAGCATCTTTGTGCTTCTTAATAAAACGGGTACTAAAAGTCCAGTGTCAGCAGTTTGGCTTGAACACCAGAGTATGCGGCTCATTGCTGTACAGAACATGGAGGATATTAATGTGGATATTAATTTTGTTCATTCCTCCACAAAGAAAGTAGAAGTGCTCATACAAGAGAGTAAGATAGTTCATGGGATTCTTCAGCATTGCCTTTGGTAGTATGCAATTATGGACTGAGTAGTGGATATAAAGTGTTTCCTGGTGTTGGAGGTCTGTAAATAAGTATAAATTGGGGGGGGGGGGGGTGTTTGCTATGTTTTTTTCTTACAACCGTTAAAGTACCTACATGGTAGCACTTAAAAAGATAAACAAAGCCTACCAGATCTTTACTAAACTTCCTTTTCTGTCTAGGAGCTTTTTTCAGACTTCATTAATCTTCAAAGTCTTCCCTTGAAATGGGTGGCCAGTGTAAGCAGTTCTGCAAATTCATTTCATGTGAAGATTTTTGTCTCTAAAGTTGTTCAAGTAAGCATAGCTGCAAATCTGATTCACTTGTGTGGCAATGAACTTTACATGTAAATCATGCTTCTAATAAGTCCGTATTGTGCTAGAAGGTGCTAATGGCTGCCATCAATCAGAGGGCTGGTAAAAGTTGTTCTCCCCTTCTCCCCCAGACTAAATGAGGCAGCAATTAAATGCCCTTTTGTTGAGTGATAGCTGAGACAATGGAAATCAATGTCCAAAGCACAAACCAGAATGGCAAGTCTTAAGTATAAGCTAAGCCATGTGTCCCAAGGGATTGGCACGTTGATTTGCTTACAGCTGAGAGGGTATATGAAAGAAATAACTGGGAGTGTAGACGGCAGGAGAAGCAGTAATGCTCCTTGGAGCAAAGCCAGAAGGGAATATTTGCTGGGAAGACTTCTCAATGAGGCCGAGCTGCCATGGTCTTGCCTCCGTGCAACCCAGGTTCAGCGGGTGATACAGATTTGATCTGGAACAGGCCCTGATGTTTGACCATATTCATGAAATATGATACCAAGTTTGTCTGTGGTATTTTATGTTGGGTGCTCAAGAACAGGCAGTATCTGGTCTGGTGTGAAGCCTAATGATACAAACTTAGCCTTTCAGCTTTTCTAAAAAGTCCTTCAGCTGGCAAGGTGATTTTGTACTCAACCAAGTGCTGTTATTGACATGGTTTAGACCCCACGAACAGGATTTGCTGCACTGTCAAGCTGCATCCTGAGAACAGCATCTCTTGCCTTCCTCCCCTCGAATGCTATTACTTTGTTTCTGAGTGCTTTACAGTGCAAGACTTACTGTTGTGTTTCTCCCTAATAAAATTGCACTGGAAAAAACAGTTTGCTCATCCGTTTCTTGTAGCTGGAAACAATCCCTTGATATCCTTAGTGCTGGTTAACAATTTTGTCCAGAGGACGTCTGGTCACTAAGGTGGCTGAACGTGTTTTTCCTGTCTTCTTCACTACAGGCCTGCTACAAAGCTTATTATGTCAATAGGACACTTCCTTTTGACTCCAACTCACAACTCTGACTTAGCTTTACTGCCTTGCTGAAAGGGCCTTAAGTTACTCCTGTGCACAGGGCTGCATTGTCTCTAATATGTGTGGGGTTTTTGTTTTGGTTGGGGGTGCTTTTCCTGCTGTTGTACAAAACTGTAAATGCATTGAGAACAACAAGCTATTACATTTACTAACAGCAAGGCACACTGCTGTCATGCAGCTCATGCTGTTGGCAGAGACTGTGGCTATATGACTCTTTCCAGCAGCTAGGCTGAACTGAGAGGAAGTCTTCTGCAAATTTAAGGCTCCAAAGAAATGTTACAGTAAGAAATGTTCTATTTTTGTGCCTGAAAAGTGTTACATGCAGATGACCAGATTAATCTGAAGTAATACTAGAATTTGAGGAAAAGAAAATACATCTGTTTAGAGAGTTCAGTATTGAATTTGTTCCGTGAAGTGCTGTATCTGTCACAGCTCTTTTGAGTGTTTGAACAAAGGAAAACACAGCTATGTGTATTAAGAAGCCCACAGAAATGTGCAGGTGTAAAGAATGAACTTGTACAAAGCCTGCTAGTTGGTGTTTCTTGTCCTTATTGCTAAATGATAAGACAGTGTCTTTTTCTTGTGTTTGAAAAGAGTCGAGGAGCCTCTTTTCAAACTTGCTTTCTATTGCATTCTTGTTTAGTCTTTGGTTTTATAGTATTGACAATTACAGGGAATGACACTTCACATTCCCATTGTCCTCATACAAGTTCAGTGATGCTAACTCTGCTTCTAGCCTTGCCTTGCACCTCACCTATGCATCAGGTTCTCTATTAAAGCAGAGACCCAAGGAACCAGGAGAGACTCTGTATGAGTACAGCAATATACTGCCATGTTACCAGTATCAGTGTAATACTTTGAACTTTTTAGTGAAGACCTTAGATCATTAATGTAATCTTTACTATTACCAACACTGATACCTTTTCCTAAATATTAAAACATTCTTATCAATATATACATAATAATAAATTGTACAATGTGGCCAAAATGATCATAGGCATAGAGAGTGCAAAAGCAATTTGTACTGTTTTATATTTTATTATTCTGTATGCAATTTTGCATAATCACAGGTTAGGTTTTTTTAAGCATCTACTTGTATATTGCAAGCCTTCAGCAGTCCAATAAAGCAGAACCATTTGATGTGTCCATTACCTCCTGCAAATGCCTGGGAATACAATGGAGTAGCATGAAGACTTCAGAGCTGTCATGACAGGTATTAAGAATGTGTCAAATCCCAGTGATGACTGATAACATATCTGTCATTTCTGATGGGATTATTAGGAAGAGGAAAACCACTAGGAGAAAGATACTCTAAGAAAAAAAAAGAAACGGGGAGGGGAAGACGGGGGGAGAGAGGATTTACTGTTCTTCGGAGCTGCCTGGTTTAATTAAGCCTTGTCTACTCCATAAACAGATCTATTAACTTTCTGAATGCTTTCACAACTTACACACTTCAGTGGTGCAGCAGTAACTCCATGGAATTTAGGTTTCTCTTTGGATAGTTGTAACGTAGGTATCGTGGCTGTGATGAAGGTTCTTGACCCGTTCATGGAAACAGCTAGTGCTATACCTTTTAAATGTTGTTTTCTAATTGCGAGTTGAACACAATACTGTAGAAGAAAGAATTCGGTAGGCGCATAAGATGCTTTCTGATTGAAACACTTCATAGAACTGAAGAAGGAAAACAGTCTGCTAGTGCCACTGATTTGCATCTTTAGTTAGCAAAACGACATGAAGGATTGCTCTTTCTTAGTCAGGATGTGTGTATCTTGGAAGAAGACTGAGCTCCCAGTACACAGACTGATGTTTCAGGTGTTTCAGGTTGAGCCATAAAAGCATCAAAGGTCTGAAATCGGTTAACTATTAAGACAAATGAAGCATCTTATTCTGTTGCCTCCTGGTACTTGGCAATGCCAGGACAGAGGAAGTGACCTGTGTGCTTCTTGCTGTCAGTGCCTTTTTGGCGCAGGAGTATCCCCAGGAGTGGTTAACCAGAAAAGTTATCTCATATGCCCCCTCTCCGTCCCCCCAACTCAATTTGAGGCATGTTAGATGTCAGGAGAGGGGGAGACTTGAAGTTCAGTGGGCTGAGACAACTATTTCTAGCTGTCATATGCTCCCTTAAATCCCCTTTCAGCAGGAGTCAGCAGCCTTTGAACAGAGACCTATAACCAGATTGTTCCTCTGCCATTGCTGCCAATTTATCTGTTGGCTTTCTGTGAAAAAGGACCTGGTCTTTATCTCTGCCCCTTCCACAGGCACAGACAAGATGCTTATCAGCTCTCTTGGGACCCCAGTCCATTGGGGAAGCAAAGGTAGCAGAGGGCAGCCCAGTGACCAAGTGGACACTTGGGTGCCACTGGTCTCTTGCTGGAGAGCAGCTGCTGTGTGGGATGTATTCAACCAGAACGGCTGATGGCTTGGATAATGCATCTGGTGGCCATCCACACGGCTTAATAGCTCAGAGAGGAGCAGCTGCTCTGAAGGTAAGCAGGAGGCCAGCACATGGTCTTGGGTTTGTGAAGCAGAGATGAAGAGCAGAGAGAGAACACCCATGTGAAGTCTAAGCTGTAGCTGCTGCTGTGCAGAGTGAGCAATGTTTGTTTGATGTTTAAACAATCACTGGTATGTAAGGAGCACACAGTGGCCTAGCCAAAAGCAAACACTGTTGGGTGGCTTTGGACCCTGTTCCTCACAGTCACCAGTGGCAGATTAGCTGCCCTAAACTGTCCATGTGTACCTTCTGTCGCAGAGCACAGACAGGTTGAGGCCACCCCCCTGCAGGTGAACCCACTGCTGTCCTCCAATGGGATGAGCTCCCCTCTTGGATGAGGTGACCCTGCAGCAGCCCTAGCATGGGGTAAGGAGTGTGGTGGGGCAGTGGGACTGGTGGCCAACCTCTCACTCTTGAAGAAGGATGAGCTAGAACACATGCCAGTGGCTTGCATGGGCATGGAGGGTGTGAGCACAGGCTATGAGCTGTGGAGTGAGCTACAGCAGGGATGGAGACGGTACCCACCGTGTGTGTGCTTACAGCAGGATCCCTCATGTTCCGTAGGTGAAGAGCATGCACCAGGGCTGTTGCAGACACCCACGGGCCCACGCCCTTGCTCACTTCATGGAAACTCGCTTGTATGCCCAGGGCCTTGGGAAAGACCTTTCTCCCCCTCCCTCCCCCATCTCTAAATGCACATTTACACCACCCACAAAGGCTCTGGCTGAGCAAAGACCAAAGAGCATCCTGAAGCAAAGACGCCAGGTTTTAAATGTGCTGTATTGCAGCTTAGTTCATTTCCCAAGGTAGTTCTCTCAAGGGCCTCATGGCAACCATCCCAAAACAACCAGTAATTTGGGTACTTCAACCCAAAGCTGGTTCAGCTGAAGAGTTGTTAAAGGAGCCTTATATTTTTTTATTATTATTATTATTTCCTCCAGAAGCTGAACTCAGCATTTCTTCAGAGTAACTTGAACTGTGCACCCAGAAATCATTAATCATACTGTAAAATCTTGGCTTCAGCTTCCCCCTTTATAAATAGGAGATTAACATACGAGTTGTTAATGTTGTGTCTTGCTGGCTGGCAGTACCTTGCTTCATAGCGATTCAATATGGTTTTGTAAAGAGAAAGGGCTGTGGAGAACAGCGCTGCAGGGAAGAGCCTTCCTCCACCAGTCACAGGTTTGCTTTTGGCCCTGGGTAGATGCAACACAGATGTTCATGTATATTGATGATGGGCAGCCTACGGTGTGTGACTTTGCTCTTCAGTGGCTACCCCTTCGGGAGGAGACACCAGCACACATAAGGACTTGCTGGCAGCATTCACAGACTGCTTTATTTCTTTCCAGTGCTCTCATTGTCTTTCATCAACTCCCATATTTAATAGATTTATGTGTGAATGGGTTTTCTGTCCTGAGAAAGGACTTCAGTAAAATGCACTTCTCTGAGGGAAGCGATTCCTTCCCTGTACTCTCTCTCCCTTCCCCAATTCACTAGGTTTTGTCAGCTTAAAAGAAGAAATAGGAACATTTATCTAGGAGGTATTGCAGAAGTTGGCATGAGACTCATTTATTTTTTCTCTTCATTTTGCTGTATATCAGTTGTCCAGAGATAACACAGAAAATCACGAGGTTTAGGGAGTCACTTCTAAAGATCATTGAACTTTGAATAAAATTCCCTTAGGGTCCAAGGTCAACACTGCCCTGCATGGTCTCAGTTCTGTTTTACACATGCTCACACTTAGCTGCACTCCAGTTCTTGATCTTTGTTTTTATTTAGTGGGAGGTTTAGAAGCATCCTTTGAAAACCAAACCAAACTACCACTACAATCCAATTTAAATACACAAAAAACATTGAAACACTGCTTTTCTTTGCTGAAAAACACCCAGCAAAGAAATCGCTTTCTAAGTCTAACTCTCGAGTTCATCGCATATTTGAATGAAAATTTATTTCCATGTTCGTTTGCACAAAATAAAATGTTGCCAAAAATTAAAGAAATGGGCAAGAGTTGTGGTTTCTGTTTGGGGGATGAGAGCTGGAAGGGAAAATATTGCAAAACTACTTTTGCTGATAACAAACAAAGCCCAAAGGGAGATTTCTGTTTTGAAAATATGTAACTGTTGACATGAGGATGTTTGTTAGAATATTTTTAGCGCTGATAAAGGAAACCAGCATTCATTGGAGTTTTGGTAATCTTGAATGAAAACACATGTTTGCCTTTGGATTATGGGGCCTTCATTCTGCTCCCTCTCCCTGTCTTCTTGCTCAGGGTGCTGGTAACCCTGAGGACAACTGGTCTACTATTAACGACTATTAACAAAGGCGTTAAGTACCTCACCTTTTCCTCATCTCTTGTCACTGTGTTTTCCCCTGGATCCAAGAACAGATGGAATTTCTCCTTAGCCCTTCTTTTGTTGTCAGAGTATTTATAGACACATTTTTTATCATTGTGGAGCAGGCATGGGAAACATTTTTAGTATTTTTACTGTGCTGACAGCAAGTTCTCTCTACTATACAATTTTCTTCTGACCTCTTACACACCAATTGTATTGGGAAAACATTAATTAAATGGGAACAATGTATTTATTGTGACTTGAAGTTGCTTTTATCATGGTTGCTATTGTTCAGGTTCCCGAACAGGAGTGAAAGAGTCTGCTTAAAGATGCTCTCCAAGCGCTCTGTTTAAGGATGGTGTTTTGCTTGTAACTGCCAAAAAGTAGCCACAAACTATAAAAGGAAAAATTCCCTTATTTGTGATTTCAGTCCCTTGAGTCTTGATACAAAATGGTTTATATTAATTCACTTCCAGATTTAGCTTAATTTTAGCCTTGGTCATGACCTACCAATGTGTTTTGCTCTTCTTTAAATGGACAATGTATCCTTTAGTAACACCGTGAAAAGATAGTAATTTTTACAGTGATGCAAAGAAAGGTGGGACCTTGTGGAAATTCAATTGGAGTCTTGTTTTATAGGGGTTTTTTTCATGGTACAGTATATTGACAAGGAATCACTTAGTGCCCTGTACAGACCAGTGGGTATAGAAGTTATAGAGCTGGTAGTGGCTGTCATCTAAAGATCATGAGGCAGATGGAAGAACTGGGAGATTGAGGATAAGATTTTGCAGAGTCCAGAAAGCCATGTCCCTGTGAAAAGGCTTGGAGCTCCACTGCTTCTTACTCCCCTAATGATGTAACTTGGCTTGACAGAACCAGTTGTGTCTTCTCATAAGCCCTGGTTTATTATTGCATATCATATGATAGGGACATACAGCATCTTCAAATGGAAGACAGAGCAATACTTTTTTCTGTTCCAAAACAGAAAAATAGTTTTGTGGCACCCGGTCTCTTTTCCATAAAGTTACACTCACTTGAGCCCTACCCAGCAGAAATGTTACTGCTCTGAAGTGCTCTATTAAAGTCTCATCCATCCTATTCTTACTTTCTTAATGTTCCTGCATTTCTATTATGTCGTTCTCTGATGTGTCAGACTGATTGATTATGTATCATGCAGAAAGGCAGTTTGCTTTTCTTAACTCTCCTGTCCAGCTGTAACCAATTCCTCTGTCACCCTCTGTCACTAAATATTCTCCTGCCATTTTAGAGCATTTCAAAGCATTTGTGTTAGTCTTACTGGTGTGTGAAATCCTCTTCTCCTTACCAGCCTCTGGCTACATGTATTCATATGAAGTTTTGCCATAGCATGGGATGGAGATGATTGTAACTAGAAGGAGTCTGTTAGTTCATAAAGAATTTAAATTACAGGATTTACAAGGGGGGCACTAATTGATCTGGGGAGCTGAATGCTTCCAGATGCTTCAGAAAGTTGGGGGACCTGTTGAGGTCCCTCTGCTGCCAGAGAAGAATGTGCAGCCTGAAACGCAGGGTAGAAATAGCTAAACTCTTAGGTTATGTGTGTCAGGGAAGCTTTGCAGCTGTGCTGCTCTGGCTCCCCTGCTGCCAGCTTTCAGCTGAGCTTTAACCAAGCCTGCTTGCAGTCAGGTATCCTGAGAGCAGCTCAGGTATGGTCTCAGTATTCAGTCTGTTACTGCAGACCTACAGGCTTTGTAGAACATAAACCCCGTTGGCTATTTCAGTGTGCCAGGGATCTTCATCCCCGTCCTTTTCTGCCAGAATATCTATCAAAAAATATTTTACTATTTTTTTTACAGGAAGAGCTTATCCCACCTGATTCTTTTGATGTCCCTGCTCACTGTTTGCTATCTTACTTCTTTCTGGTGGTGGGCATGCTGCAATTTGACTTTAGGCTTTGCGATATACACAGTTTGGGAGAAAAGTGATCACATTCTATGTATGGAATACAGAAAGCAGAAATAGAAGCTTGCAAATTGCTTAAAAAACACTGTATGTTTTAAAACTTATTTCTTAGCCTGCAGTTATCTGTTAAGGTCTGCTTTAGAGTCAGCTATCTGTATAGTTATTTATATTACTGCATGTTTCATATCTGGCGCTCAAAAAACGGTGTTTATTCTTTTCCTCCTGATGTGAAAGCCATTCTCCGTCAGTAAGTTGTCAAGCTACCCTTTTGTCATCATTGCTGCCTGGCTCTGTTCTTTCACATCGAGCCTCCTCAATCTTGCCAGCCTAATGTGTTAAATTCTTTAACAAGAATGTTCCAGTTTTCGGGTGCTAAGAGCTTTGCTTGTTTTTCTTCATGAATGGAATGAAGCACTTCTTGGTGAAGATACAAATGAAGCAGAAACTGAAAAATTTAGACTTCCTTTGTGATCAGTAGAGGAAAAATGAACACTTCAGGACTGTTATCCACCACAGCCCTTGAGCTCTCCACCTTGAAGGAGATTAACTGTATTCTCCAAGTGCCTGGTTTTCTTGGCTGATAATGAGAGGTTAGTTGGCTCACTGCAAGAGCTATTTCCACACTGTTGCTACAGAATTTTAGGCAAGATAGGCTCCAGCATTTCGGTTTCAGCAATGAATAGCAGAGCTAAGCAAGGGCCTTGTCTCTCTTCTACTGTGTTTCTATTGAAAAATATAAACAAGAATGGCTCAAACCTGATTTTGTTTTTGCCTCCAGTTCTCATAGCAAAGTTGATCTGTGAGATCCTCTATCCTTCCCCCACCCCAATTTTTTGTTTTTACTTTTTCCCTGGGAGCAAGGTTGGCTACAAAAAGGCTGATTTAAAGTCTGAATATTCAGAAGCTGAATGTGATGAAGTACTTAAAAAATAGGCTGTTCTTAGAAGCATTGCACAGTAGTGCTGGGAAAGCTTTACCAAATATATGTAGTAAGCAGATTATTTTTTTCTAACGTTAGCCTTTTCCCTGCTATGCTTGGGGAACTTGGTCCAAATTGACTTTTTGAGACTATGTTATAGTTCACGTTTTCATACTCATGATAAAGCAGAAAATGGAATACACTATTCAAGGTCAAAATGATTTTGACTTCTGCCTTCCATGAATTGTATTTAGTGCTGTGAGTGGCCTTCTGAAAAGTTGTTTGTCCTAGAGATGGTCTCAAGCTTTGCACATAGGGCAAGGATGAAAAATGTATAGGACAGTAGCAATTTCTGTACCTGTAATAAATTACAAAGGAGTTTTCCCTCCATATCAGTACAATTGCCCACCTATGCTTTGTCTCACACAGCACTGCATCCTTTTTGTTCTTATGAAAGTACATGATATTCTGCAGCATGCATTAGGGAATGATGTGTGCATTAGGCTAAAGCCCCATGTCTGCTCCATGAGCAGCTGAGCTGCTGGGGTACACCCATATGGGCAGGCAGAGCTGGCCGGGCAGAATGGCTAAACCAGCCTCATCCCTTGGGTGCCAGCTCTGCTGCCACCTACGGTGATGTGAGCTGACTTGGGTAACTCTTACCAACCACAGGGCTCAAGGAGAATTACAGTAAAAGGAGATACTCAGTTTGACAGAGCAAAGAAATTACCTTGTAGAAAAATAACATGGAGATTTTGTGTGCTTCCCACCCCAGCTGCGCTTGGTCAGGGTGTCAAGTGTTGGGGGCAGCAGTAGTATGGTGCTATGCCAGCTACCCTGTGAAGAAAGAGCTTGCCCAAAGCCCCAGTGGTACCCGAGTTTCAATCCTCTAACCAGGTTGGCGCTTTTGGTCTAATCCCTGTTATCGCTGTATGGGATTTTCTAGCTACAAAATGTCCAGTCTTTGTCTCTGTTGTTGATTTACTGGCTTTGATGACAGTGTCAGTCACTTGTGTGCTGTTTTCTTTTCAAAATGTATTTTCTTTTATTAGTTTGCAGATTTTCACAAGGTGAATTGGTATGCTTGGGCCTATATTGTTTATGATTTAATTTTACTCATTTTCTTTCTTAACTAAATATTCTTAGCCTTTTCAATTTTGTTTCATATGGAAGCTTTCTAAAGCTGCATTACATGTGTTTGGTTTTAATTAATTATGCATCAGCTAGTGATATATATATATATATGTAAATACATGAAGCTAATATACTTATTCATTTAGTGCTGAAATGTACTTTTCCAAAGTGATAGGTCTGTTTGTTCCTTAGTGGGCTCTGACTCATGATTACAGGCAGATTTTTTTCATGCAGGGGACAGAGTAGCAGAAATAAGGTTTGACCTATTGCTTTTAATTTCTGAAAGGAAATTGTTTTCTGGATCACCCGCATCCCTTTCTTCTCTCAGACTCTTGCAGGGTGCTGGAAAAGGTGTGAAGCTTTGGCACCTCTGCCCAAATGCATCCCCCACTGCAGCATCCCAGAAGGCAGAACTCCGTGGGGTGACAGTCCCCTTGGTTCTGTCCGTGGGGCCCATATATCTGACAGGGTGGGCATCTGTACAGCTTTCCCCTTGAGAGTCTCATTTTGCAGCTGGCTGGAGTGAGTGGAAAAGTCACCAATTCACTTGCAAAACTGTAATTTGCACTTAAGCAGGGCAACAAGGGAGCTATATGCCTGTATTTCAGAACAATCTGAGTTGCTCACAGCCTTTTTATCAGACACTGCAGCTTTTCCTATAGTGGTGCTCCCAGCCAGCCAGCTTGTTTCTCTGGAGGCACAGGGCAGCATTTCTGAACTCCTTCTCTCTGGGTACTAGTGGCCTTTGATCTTCCTTCCTGAAGCTTGGCAAACAGCCCTGCCATCAGGAGCAGGAGTCCTTCAAAGCTGGATAATTAGTTAGAAGGGAGGCTTCAGAGTGTTGGGCCCATTGTTTCATCTTTCCTGCCTCCTTACCAACAGGACTTCTATGGCTTCCATGTGCTCTTTAACTGTGTTTGGGTGGGCAACAAAACAGAACAGAACAAGAAGATGCAATATTTGGAGGGGTTTTGTTTGTTTTTTTAAAAAGAAAAAGACACAAATGTGCCCTTAGTTCAGCCCACGCCAATGTAGTTGTTTTCTAACCTCTCAAAACCTATCTACATTTGTATAGTGGGAAGATACCACTTGGCTTTATTTCAATGCCCTGCCCTGCCCTACCTCAAACTCCAAATCTATTTGTCACTCTACCAAGTTACGTTTTGCCCATAGTTTCCAAACACTGCCCAGGTATTTAAAAACAAAAATGATCACAGTATAGGAACAACAAAGTCTCTTGCATAATTCATTTGCATTTGTGTATTGGCCATGAGAAGGTATCTCCAAATGCAACATGCTGTAGTTACTTGTCTTTGTGGTTCTATTTTAATCTCCTCCTGAAGAAGGAAGTTCCATGATCACAGCCAACCAAAAAAGTTCTCCCTTCTTTATGCATGGACTTCTTCCAGTTTGAACCACCCATATGCGATGCCTGACTCCCTTTGAAGTTGATGGAAAAGACTTTTGCTCTGTAAATACTCGGTATATGGCCTAAACATGCACTGTGCTGGCTCCCAGAATAGTTTGCAATGGCAAGGATTCCTGCAGGTTTTTGGGACTTGTCTACATTTTTGTTGTAAAGTAGTGGCAAGACCTGGTATTTGAAATATGTCTTCACTGGACCCTGACACTACACGAGACTGTTTCTTCTGATGTTAGCACCTGGATTCCAACATGACTAGTGCTTCCAGAGTTTTTTGCTTTCCTTGCATTTCTCAGCATGAAATTTACCACCAAATGGAGAAAAACTATGCTTCAGTGAAACTTGGAATGGATCCTAGGAAAAGCATATAATTGGTGTATTACTTCCAAGCTGTCAACTGAATAGCTCCTCCCAACCTCTTTCCCTGTCACTTTTGCTACTGATAAGAATTTTTCATTGCTGTCTCTTCTGCCACTAATCCCCTGGAAGGATTTTGGATTGGTCCTGGAAGGTAAAAATATCTTACATGTGGCTCCAGACCGGCAACTAAGAGATTAAGTTGTAGGTAAAACAAAACCAACCAACCAAACAAAACAAAACAAAGCAAAAACCCCAACAAACCCAGGCTAAGTGCTGAGATATTACTCTGGCAAAAACCTGTTGACTTTACAGGCCATTGGTTTGAATAAAAATTAGTAAAACATGATATGGGACAGCATGGAGATGGCCGCCGACTGATTGCTGTGTTGCTTGTTCTGTATGCGGGTGTATTTTCACATATTCTTTGTTTTATCTGCCTGAGACAGTAGTTTGTAATTCAGACAGCCAAAAGGCAGCTTCTTTGAGGGCAGCAGTATTAAAAATATTGCTTCTTTTTGGCAAACCAGAAACATTCTTGTGTGTGTTTAAGAAAGATGGGCTGGATATTTTTGGACACTCACTAATTCAGTTCAGCTGTTCTTGTTGTTTTGTTAGCTTGGGTTTGGAAAATGAGAGCAAGGGAGAATATATAGAATTACATGAAAAGTAATTCTTTATACAGCTGCAGACCACCTTCATATCTTCTCTGTATATCAAGAAATCGATCATTTACTGTGTCTTTTAATTTGTAATTCAAAACACGTATCATTGTAATGGGCAGACCAATTTGGTTTTATCAAAGTAATCATCTGAGGGTAATATTCTCTTACATATTTACTGGTATACCAACTCTTGTATCTGCAGTGTCTGTTTATTTCTGCTGTGTTTATGAATTTACTTACACAGCAAAAGGTAAGAAAGCTTGTGTGGGGGAGGGAGGAGGGAAATAAAAAGAATGGTAAGAAGGCTCATGGAAAACATTGCTGCAGAAAGTCCCATGGGGAGCTGTACCCAACCCCTGAAGCAACTGCACACTATAGAAGTAAAACCACATTAACGTGAGCTGGTGGATGGGTTTTACGGCCAGGAAAAGAAAATGGGGATGGTTGTGGGACAAGCTGGGGCTACTTTTCATCTTTACCCAGAGGCAGCTATTAGGTTTGCTTCATCCACTGGAGAGTGGAGGCAGGAGCAGATAGTTTGCCAACCTTGCACATGGTTATAAAAGGATGAGATATGGTGTAGGAGGAGAAAAGGGAAAATGAAAGTCAGGGAAGCAAACAAAAGGCAGGAGGGAAAAAAAATCTGCTTGAGTTAGTGTGAAGTCCCAGAAAATCTTTAGGCCTCTAAAGATAAGTGGATGCTATTCTTGGGTTTGTTTTAGGTTTTGGTGGCACTCAGCACTTCACATTGTATGTCTTGTTAAAAGTGAATGAGAGAGGTTATCTCTGTTGTGGGAGGACTCTTTCTTTTCCAGACAAAGGTGATTACTCAGAAGGTTCTTAAAACCACAATAAATCTTAGAATCCCAGTAGCTAGCCCCAATATATTTGATGTTTTAAGCTTTGCATTAAGATGATGTGTTTCTACTGCTCCTTTACTGCACTAGCAAGGGATATGCTTTTTTTTTTAATGTTGCATCTGTTAGCAGTCAGTAGCTTAATGATGGCATTCCCAAAATTGGAATACCAAACCAAAAACTTGGGTTTAGGGTGCTTATGGGCACCTGGAGGTTCTTGACAGAACTGGTTTATTTTAATTGACTTAATAAAGTAAATGTGCTGTAGAAAGGAGATAAACTGTTTTCAGGTTGAGGCGCATTAGTTTGCCGGTAGTAAAATCTAAATTTCACTACAGTATGCAGCCATCCCTAGAAGATGGGGGTTGATAAGGTGGTGCAATACAGAATCATTAGGGTTGGAAGGGGCTTCTGGATATCATCTATTCCAACCCCCCTGCCAAGGCAGGGCCACCTAGAGCAGGTTATGTCCCTGCTTGGAATGGCATGCTCTGCTTCCCTACTTCCTTGAACCTGCTGCTTCCCTCTGAACACCCGGAGCAGCTGGAAAAGTTAGGGCACAGACCAGGGGCTTTTCTGTAGGTGGTTTACGTTTATTATGAGCTAAGTACAAAGGGATCTGGACTAAACATGATGATGGTTTTACAGTGCATTCTGGATGCCTTAGGTGGAGAGGGAAGTTATGATGATCCAAACAGTTTCTTTAAAAATTGGATCCTGTGCTGACTTTTGAAGCTACAGAAAAAGTGCCCTTCTGCATGATTAGTTTAGGCTGTGGCATTCACAATGGCAGATGATAAATACAACTGGCATAACATGCTGGTTATGCTTCTGGGTGTAGATTTTGAGTACAGTTTTGTCTGTCAAGGAGTGTGTGTGGGTGACTGCAATTCTGAACACTTGCTCCATAGCTCCAAAATTGGAGCACAGCTGAGAGGCAGGAGGGCTTTCAGGCATTTATGGGATCCTGCCTGCTTTTAAAATGTATTTATTTCCAAGATTGTTAATGCACATAAATCACCTAGCTCTTCAGGGACAGCTGGGTTTGTTTTAAACTTGCTAGGTATGATATTAACGTCGGAGTCAACAGTCTGTCTGCGGTAATGGAGCTAAGAGGACTCAGGCCTGTGGCGGGACAGCTGTTGTGGGGGAGATGAAACCTACTTCAACACCAAATTAATATATTTTGGGTCAGCTGCATAGGAGTACAAGAATAACTTACGCAGAGAGGAGGCAGCTGGCTGGTCAGGAAGGCGGCACTGCATGGGCAGGGGCAAGCATGTCTGATGGGATCTCCATACCAGCCACCTCCCGGACCAAGAGATGGATCAGGGTCAATCCCAGCTGCCTGTGACTCCTCTCTGCTGTCAGGGGACATGGAAAGAGAGATGGGGAGAGGAGCCCAGCTGTTACAAGGGATGGCGGAGCAGCCTGCATGGGCACCATCAGGTGCCAGGGATCTGGAGCTGGGATGGGTCTTTCCCCTTCCCTGGGCTGCTTTGGGTCTTCATCACAGTGTCCTCTTGCAGGATCTCACTACCCTGGTTTGTCTCTGCATCCCAGCCCTGCTCCCTCCATCCTCTTCTCGCTGTTTTTATTTTGTTCTCTGTCTGATCCTAGCCTAACTATCCCCCACTCCTGGGGTAAGGGGTTTTCTGCCCTCTCACCTTGTGCTTCAGCCCCCTTCTGTTTGCAGTTCAGTAACCACTTTTGTAATGGATGTAAATGGACCTTTACACTGTTATTTATGTGAAGAGATCTGCCTAGGTTGATAGTAATTCATCATAGCTCTTGCTAGCTTCAGAACTGCATCTATTAAAGTGGGAGGTTGGGTATGTTGGGTGTTTGGTTTTTGTTTTTAAAGGTGGTTTAAACTAGATGAAAGGGCAACAAGTGGTTAAAAATAACTTCAGGTCACTGGCTCACAAGGGCTTACCTAGTATAAATACACAGGAATCATTTGAAAGGCAACTCAGGTGATATAAAAATGTATATGTCTGCTAACTGTCTGGGCAAATTAGAGAATTAATTGAAAGGGAATGTTACCTCTTTAGCTGAGCAAGCTAACGTCAGAAAAACCTTATAGCTTGCTTTTAAGACTTACAGTGGGGATTTTTCCAGAATAACCTGTAAATGAAAGGCAGCCTTGGAATGGAGGCAAGTGTTCTGATAAATGATCTGCTTCCGTATGTTTGTAACTGCATAATGGGGTTAAATCTTACGCCATGAAGTAAAGTTCCTTCTGTCTCCCTGCCCTTCCATATTAGAGATTAAACAACATGCTTTAAAATATGGGTTTGGATGTGAAAAAAAATCTTGTGTAAAAGCATTATGAGCAGTTCTTCAATACGTGCAGGTGTTTATATATTTTTTGTATTTTCCATGAAATGACTAAATCTATTCAGTAGGAATCCAAAGGAATACTCAGAAATGCTCAAAACAGAAATGGCACCTTTGAAAATATACTCCCTTGTAGGAAGGATGGGCATCTTTTGGCACTTTGGTAATGAAGCTGTTGTGTGAGAGGGAGAGGTGCTGGGAATTCAATAAGCATTTGTAAGACTGAGCCCTGAGTACAGAGCTACCCTCTTGGAAAGAAACCACCCTGAATTAGTGTTATTTTAGTTGTTTCTGGTTTGGGGACCTTGGGGATCATTTACCACCTCTTGGAAAACCACATGGTTCCTCCAGTAGAGCAGGAGGAGAGTTTTGAAAGGAGGGAAAAGTGCTTAATATTCCTATGATCCCAGAGTTGGGAATTTGCAAGATGTTGAGGGAAACCAGGAAAGCAGAACTCTTGTTCCAAGTGGATTTGGAATTTGAACAGTAACTTGAATGCATGTCCAATTCAAACTGAATGCAGACAGTGAAAGTTAGCACTTTTTAATAATTGTTTTTTGATTTGCTGGCCAAACAGAATACTCTAAAAGAGCATGCTGCAATTCAGTGACCTAAACCTGCTTTCAGGTGTCCTAATTATAAGTATAATTATAAGACTGATAGAAAGCTACCACAATTGCTGGTATGAAAAGTAAGAATAGATTACCTCTAACAGTACTTGAAAGAGAGATGTGTAATGGTGGACTTCAAAGCCAGCCTCATGATCACAGATGTATGACTAAGAGAGAACATCATTTTTTTGTTGTAGTTGTTCTGAAATGCTGTTGTATTTCTGCAAGTAGGAATAGTGTTAGATATATATCAGAATTTACGTACTGCAGCTTGATCATCACAGGTCAGCTATAAATGTGCAACTTCCCTGAGCTGTAAACCACAGGCTGTGTAAATGTTTTGGAATAAAATATTTATGCCGTTAGTGTTGAGCACTGTTGCTAATTTAGACTAGTCATTGGAAAACTATGTTCTCTTTATTGTGTATTGTTAAAACATAAGTGCTGCCATTTGACTTCATAAACACAATAAAAAAATCATGGGTTTAAATTAATTCTGATTATTTCTAAAGAAATACACCAAAATACCTGTCAGTCTCTTCGAGAATGTGCAGCCCTGTGCACAGGTTCATTTTGATTTAAATGAAGATTACTCTGAAATTAAACTTCTGGCTCTTAAGTGGATAATTGGCAAAGCAAGCCATAAATTGCTTCTTCATTAGACAACTTACAAGACTGAGAAATCAAATTGGGGAAGGGTATTTGAAGTTTTGGTTTGGGTTTGTTGTTTGTAGGGGTTTTATTCTTCTTCATTGGCATTTGGGAAAGTAAAGATTTGGGAAAGAAAAGGTAAAAAAATAATGTTTTGTTCAAGGTTAGTGAACTAATTTTAGGATAATCAACAGTACCTGCATTTTGCATATATATTAAATGAAATGTACAATATCTTTAGTCGAGTACCCCCCGAGAGAGGACACCGTTTTGCTTTTTAAAAATATTATGATTTTATGCAGCATCTCAATGCATTACTTATTCTATTTTAGTCTCTTACTAATGCTTTGGGGGAAGAAGGGGGTTTGTCCCTGAAACTCACTAGCTATAAGCTCTCAGTATCAATCTCCTCCTTTTTTCACAGCTGCCTTGCATCTCTGTGCTACCAGGGGATTTCTGGCTACTTTTTGCCTATGCAAAACTAATTCCCCTCTCTGCTGCTGTACTAACAAGAGTGCTGAATGGTTGGGAGAATGTTTTCCTGTCAACTCTTTTGTTGATCAGCGGGGCAGATGCTGTGTTTTTTACAGGAGAGGAGATGCAAAAGCTGATGAATCCTCTCAAAAAAGAATCTAATTTAACATCTGAAAGTTGCTTGACCAGATATTATTGGCTTGATGGATGATAGTCCCTCTGGAGCATATACAGATAAGCCACCTTCATTATTTATGGGCATTCATTAAAGTAAGCAGCAAAAACCTTATTGATCTTACAGATTCACCTCTATGGAATTAGAGGAGACTTTTGTACTAGATGAGAGTCGAAAAATATTTAGATTTTTTTGTGAGGAGGTAATATCAAAATATGGTAACTTTATCTGTTACAATATTCTTGCCTAGAAGAGCAACCTTTTTCAGAGAATGATTTCTCTATTAAAGTATGAATTTTTAGTTTTATGCACAATGAGGAAAAAATTTACCTATCTGGGGATATAAGTTAGTCAAGAGTAAAGATTTCACTTAAATAATTTCATACCTATAATCCTCACTATATCACTTGGGACATTAAATTAGAGTAAACTACACTGAAGAGCTGTGCATTGCTTTATCCAGGTTAGCGGTACCATTGCCAATTTACGGTGCAGCCACAAGCTTATGTTTGCTAACTCCAGACACATCATTTGTGAAGCAGTCTGTCCATGAGAGTTTAGAGGTGGAAAACAAGCGAAAGCATTTTGTCTGCCACTTTTCTGCTGGCATACAGTATGGCAAGGAAAAGTAGGAAATCTTTTGCCTGCAAGAGAAATGAGCCTCACTTACTTGGAGTGATGTCTACGAGCTAGATCTGTAAACGCCAACTAGCTCTTTAGAAAGGCCATTTCCACTAAAATATACGGTGGGGGGGGAAGCTGCCAGAAGGCTGGAGCAAATTTTCGAGAACGCCAAGCCCACGTGTCTCCCATCCTGTTCCCTTCCGCTGAATTTCTTAGCTAGATCCCCTCGTATTTGTGGAAGCTGAAAATAAACTAGTAAGTAAACAATGGTGTAAACAGATAATTTTCTTCTATTTGCATCTAAAGTAGATATAGCATAGCAGGTCTGACTGGGAAGGAAAGGGAGTGGGAAGTGTAGCCATTAATTTAATTAAACTAATTAAGTTTGTGCTTTCAGACTTGGAGTATCTTTCAATCTATTTTTTTCATTCCTGTATATACTGATTTATTTTCTTCTTGATGCTCGTATTTTCCTCATCAGTGCTCTGTTCAAGTAGCTCTTGTTCTAGATCCTCCATCACCCCTCTTCTGCCTATTTTTTGTCTTTATTCTCTCTTCTTTCAAATCACATATCCTGCCAGATAACATGTTGTTATAAACCAGCCGCACAGTCCTCATTCCTTTCGAGAGGCAATGTTCCAGACAGGGTTGCTCTCTTATTTTCCTGTAGCAGGAAAAAAGTACAACTCCTACATATGCAGGTTGATTCAAAAGCAAGAATGTGGAGGTACTGGGCCAAAAGAGCAGTACCAGCACTGCTTGTTGATGCCTCTTGAAATGCTGGGTGAAACACTTGGCCCCCCTGTGCCCTCGAGTCACCCAGAAGGAGCCTTGCGTCACGTTAATCGATCCCCTGTTTCATTTGGCAACCATCTGTGCTGGAGTGTGACCACAGTTTCTCAGTCAACACAACGTTATTAATCACTAATGTTGAAATGGGTATACTCCAAGTCAAGGACCCTTAATGCTCAATACTGAATGTTGTAAAATGCCTTACCCTCAAAAATGTGCTTTTTTCATATAAGGCGATGCTGCTCTCCTGAACTGTACTGCTTAAATGATGCTATAGATCATTAAATGGTCAGATGCAGTAAGGTGTTCAGGACCTGGCCAGCCTTGGGTAGGGCTAAGGTCAAGACTCCCTGGTTTCTGGGATGAAAGAGGGAAGGAAATGCCCAAGGAAGCTGTGAATGCTCCTTCCCTGGCAGTGTTCAAGGCTGGGTTGGATGGGGCTCAGACAAACCTGGTCTAGCTCAAAGTGTTCCCATGCATGGCAGGGGAGTTGGAACTAGATGATCTTAAGGTCCCTTCCAACTCTAACCATTCTATGAGGTCTATGAAGGACCTCAAGGGGCAGGAAGGAAAGGAGGGCAATTCGCACAGGCATAAAACACACTCTGGCTGGCCAAATTTTTAGTTCAGACTGCTAGGCGTCTTCTCAGCCGACATGATACATGGGTATGCAGTAACCACATACGGTACCATAGGTCATGTTTTAAATGCTGCTTTCACTTATTGGATGGTTTTGAAACCTCTGTCTGTGCTGGAGCATCCTGTGTCAGAGTGGCTTTCACAGCCCTCTCTCAGTTTTCCTCCTTAGTTTGTAGCTAACAGGAATTCCTCCCCATTTCTACACTCACCATTGGAAAAGTGCCCAAACAGTTGCGTTTTCTTCATCCTGCTTGGTGAGCTTGTGCCGTACTGTGGCTTTCACCCCTCTGCTGGGTGAACACACAAGAAATGCAACTCTAAGAACAATTTTGTCATCTCTCAGGCATAAAGCCAGTAGGCAAATACCTGATTGGTATTTTTCCTGTCCTTTAACTCCTTGCTCCTCTACACTCCCATAACCAGTTCTGGCACCAGTTTCTCAAAGGGTGTGGTGGATGGGAACCTCTGGTAGGAGAAAACACACGGACTATCTAATCATAATTACATAGTAGCAGAGAACATATGATATATTTTGCCTATAGATTGAGAAGCAAAATGTGCTGTGGTATTTAAAATAAACTACTCGTTTCGGTCAATTGAACAATCTCTTTTTAAATAAGCAGTGAGTTTTCTTGACTTTAAGATGCGTGAAACATTGCAGTCATTCATCTTAAATGGTTTTACTTTGCTTCCAGTCTTCTCTTCTTTGTAGGCATTAGCTTTTCTGTGTGAAAACTAAGACTCTCAGCAGAAAGGTGCTGCATTGAAGTCCTTTAGCTGAAAGGCTATGTTCTACTTGTCAGCTCCATTAAAATGTATAAATGGTCAATGTGTTTATGATTAGATTTCAAATTAATCATTCACTGACTTCAGAATGCAAACTGATCTGTATTTTATTTGAGAGCTTATGTAGCTACTGAAGACTTGTTTCCCAGGCAATTTTTAAGAGGAAGACACTATGCAGGGCAGTGTCTGCATCTCACAGGGGGCTAGTTTGGCTCAAGGACAAAAAAGTTGATGTTGGTTTTGTTTTAAAAAGATAGAGCAAATCAAGGATGTCTCCTGATAAATTATTCACTTATATGTGTTAGATCTTACATGTCTTTTGTTTCTTAAAATTACATTGGGTATATTCTTATGTGGCTTTTCTGAGGTTTGTTGGGTTTTTTCTTTCTCTCTACTGGGAGCAGTGTATTCTGTTTCTGTAAAACCACAGTTAAGCAGATTTAGTGCCAGAGCACCATGGAGAATAAAGATCATGGAGTAAAGAGCTACTTTCTAATCAGAGCAGCTATGCAGTACGTGGGTGGGGGATCTATGCCTCCTCCTAATGCAAGGAGAGGCTGCAATCCAGTGGGAAATCTCAGCCACCCATGAAATCACAAAACCTCTGGCTGCACCCTGTGTTTCCTTGTTCTACTTCTCGAATCAACTTGTGACCTTGCCTCTGTAGAGGCATCTCCATGCCCTGCTGTGCCTACAGCCTCTTGCCTCTGTGGTAGGAGAGTTAGTCCTGTCCTCCTCACTGGAGGACACCAAATTGCTGAGGAAAATCAGTCTTGGTCACATTCTTGGTAACACACTGTCTTCTCATTCAACTGTCTGGTTACATCTGACTTAGCACTGTGGTTTTATTTGGAAAAGGAAGGGGCTGAAGGATGCTCTGCCACATGCTTTTCAGGTCCCTAGGGCTCTCTTTCACCCTGGAAAGTTTTCTTGGGTTTTTGTTGTTGTGTTTTGTTGTGTTTTTTCTCCTTTCTTCATTTGTAAATTGTATTTTCTGATGGTCTATTGTAATAAGTTTTGTTTGTATTGCACACAATAGGCAGAAAAGGAGCCTTATTTCAGGAGAAGTAGATACTGATTGTTGTATATCTAATTAAGGTTAACATTTTCTGGTCACAGAGTAACCTTGTGGATTTGATTTATTCCCTTTCAACCACACTGAGAGACTTCGATCGGTGATAGAGTCTGTGCGTGTGAACAATACTCTTTTGTCTCAGTCTGTAAAAGAGGCTTTTGGTAACTTTCAGACTTTCTATGGAAAGCTTTTAATTTTCACTCCTGCTTAGCAATAAAACTGAAGAGGAATGTGAGGTAATTGCATGGATGGGTTGATTTGGAACTAGATAATTTCATGGCTTGTTCGCTTTGGTTAGAGAGTAGGAGATAAGGATGAGAAAAACAGAGAAGGTGCTTTAAAATGAACTCTTCAAGTTTTTTGCCTACCAGTGGCTGGCACTGGTATTTGAGTAGAGATGCATAATTTGGACTTGTATAACTTGACTGCAGTGTTTTTGCAGATGCTTCTATTTTGGAAGGTATTTGTGTTTGTAAGTTTTTTCTGACAGTTTTCCAGACTCCTGTCTGATGCAGCTTCTTTTGGAAGTTCCTTGTTTTCATTTTGGGGTTTTCTCTCCCTAAAAATTACCATGGCAAGTAATAACCACAAAACCAGCTTCTTTTGAAAACCCTCCCACTTGAGCCGTTAAGAGCTTGAGCAATATTGTTTATCACTTCCTTGAAATGCAAGATCAAAATAACATTTTCTTTATCCAAGGATTCTTGCAGCGGTTCAGTTTTAAAACTGCTGCAGTCATTGCAGGTGTTAAAAAATAAATCTGCCACCCTTTTCAGCTCGGGCAATAAAGGTTCACATTTTACTCGGTCAGAAACTCGATTGTTTTGGTTCATTTTGAGGATGAAAACTCATGCTGGGAAAGCTCATCGTTTCCTGTTTAGAAAAGGCTTGGGTTAACAGAAGGTCTTCCAGGCAAAGCTTAGAAATGTGGTGTAGTTGTTGGCCAGGATGGAGAAGGATAATCATGACTTCACTAGCTACGTAGTATTACTCTGATGTAGTTTTGGAGGTGCCCAAGGATGAAGTTGACTTGAAAAGAGCATCTGGGCTTGTCAGGGCTGATGTGTCTGTGTGGCAGGCTGGGGCAGTGAGTTTGTGCAGGGATTATTCATGCTACTGAGCGCTTACACTCGCGTGAGCAGGCTTGCCCCAAGGAATGAGAGCAACAGATGCTGGAGTGGAGCAAGGGGCAGCCACAGCAGCACTGGAAGCCTGAAGCCACAGGAACCAAGCACATGCGATGCTTTATCTACCGCCACTGCCCTTAGAGCTCCAGAATAGCCGCCTCAAGATGCGTTTAGGTAGGCTGAATTTGCTAACGTGTTGCACGTGTCTGAATGGCACACCAGTGCCAGCACTGCATTTTGGTTTTTTTACAGCACAGAATTTCGGAGCTCTTTGAACCATGGTGCTAGCACGAGGGAATTGATCCTTCTGTCATGACAGCTTATTATTTTTAAATGGTTTTACATAGCCTTATGTAGCATTATGGAGCAAACCCTTCCCCCAGCCTCCTCCCCTCTGCTGCTCTTACCCAAACTGTATTAGGAGAATTTTAAACAAATACAGGGACTTCTGAGTTTGTCTGAATGTCTGCAATAACGATAATTTCATCTGAGCAAAGAGGAAAAGATACGAATCTGCCAGTTTTCCAGACACCCTGAACAAATTCATTTGTCAGACTGAGAAAATGTCAAGTGGCTGAGCAAAAAGTCAACAAGTTAATTCTTTACGTAGGACAGGTTTGGATATTCCTTTTTTCCTTAGTAAAGAACTGTTCTGCCTACATTTATCCTTTAGCCAAGGGCTGAATTCCTTTGTAATGAAGTGAAACTGCCCAGATCCAGTTTTACCCGTTCTTCGACTTCCTATTTCACTTTTCTTTTGCTCGTAATCTTCTTTTTCATGCATGTTTTACTCTTGTTCGGAACATCATAGTCACATAAACAAATAAATTCCCTTAGCAAAAAAACCCCAAACCCAAACCAGTGCACATGGTTTGTAGCTGTTGCTTTTAGCACAAATTTACTGTCCTGAACTTCTACTGGTGGTTACTTCTGCTCTGCTAGTTCACCCAGTTCAAGCTATTTAGGCTTAAAGCTACATCCAAAAAGTTGCCATCAAACTCTGTGTTACCAGAATAGCTGAAATGAGCTGGAAAACTGTGACTCTCCAAGATATCCAGATAAGCATTCTTGACGTCTGTGCCACTTGTGCGTTTCTTCTTTTTGTTGGTCTTTCAGACTTCACAGCTGGAAGTGTTCAAGTCACAAAAGATGCAGGTGTTAGAATGGGCTATTGGGGGCGTGTGTCCATGTGTCTGTCCGTTCATGTGTACATGTGTTTCAGGTTTCCAGCACCAGGATGCTATAATTGCTATGGTGTTAATTGCTATGTAATTGCTAGTATTTCCTTGGTCTTTCTGCAGTATTTCTTTCATGCAGCCCTTTGGCACTCATCTTTCCAAACTCTGAAGAATGGTCCCACCTCCTCTTTTGTACAGCAGCACAAGCTGTCAGGACAGGTTTTCCACTCTGGCATAAGCAAAATCGTGTAATCTGTACTGGGATACAGAGCAGGAGGAAGAGAACCACACTACTGGAAGGAAAAAGAGTTTCAGTCAAAACCCCGGGCCCTGCTGAGTGTAGGAGTACAAGTCATTTTCATTTATTATTCATGTTGTTTGAGCTTTCATTTTACTTCAAGCCTTGTTGATGAGAGATCTTGAATATGTGCACTTGTAAGTTAGTGAGGAAGTTCGTTATCCTCCCAAATAGCCAGCAGCTAAGACCGTCTCTTGCCTGGCAAAACTGATCCTATAGGAATACATTTCCCAGAGCTGACCTCAGAAGTATGTCTCCTGATGTCATTGTCATCTGCCCTCAGACAGTAATAACAGCAGGCAATCTTCTTGTGCTGCCAACAGGGCACCTATGATATATCTGTCTGAACAGCCAAGTCATCCATAAGTGATTTCTGAGCTGCTCAAAACATGTACTATGTGGGAGAGCAGGGGCAGAGAGGTGACTTCCCTGGTGCTTCCATACTCCCCACTCCCTGCTCTTTGGGCTGTAGTGGTGACCTGAAAAGCGCTTTTCTCCTCCCGATTCTTGTGGGAGCACCCAGGATCCTTGTCCCACTCCACCATTGTGCCCCAAGCATGAGGAGGCAGTAGGGGTGTCCCAGCCACAGTGCCTGACCTGCTCAGTGGGGACCTTTTACAGGTTCTAGCACCACAACCTCTCCACAAGCACTTAGTGTGCTTCTCCTGCGTGCATGGCCTCTGTGTTCTAAGGGCACTTCTGTTCACTCATCCTTCAGTGTGCACTGGGATCAGCTTTTTCAAGTAAATTGAAGCCATAAAGACCAAAAAGCAATCTTTACTGAGTGAGCGCTGTGGGCTGCCCAGCCCACATGCCAGGGAGTGAGCCTGCCCTTTAAGAAATGCATGAAATATCCCTGTGCACTTGACAGTGCCAAACACTTCATTGTCTGTCTCTGTTTTCCCTTCAGATCATCCTTCCAAATAAATAGCTTGCTTGACACAAAAAAGGATGAAGTTAGCTTGAAGCCTAACTTGGAGTCAAAGGATGCGTACCCTTCCATGTCTGGCAGTGGTGAGGCATGTCAGCTGCTGCTTGACAGATTACCCAAACCTACATCCTGGGGAGTGGCAGCGCCAACGTCAGCGCCTCAACACAAGCTCTTCAGGTTCCCAGACCTGTAATTTCTCCTCCATCCCCTCTATCCACACAGCTGCTCCCCTGGCCCTCCAGCCTGGATCATGTCGGGCTGGTCTTAGCTCAGTGGTGAAGTAATAGGTAAGGAATGTTACACGCACTTGAGTTTCTCCTCCTGGCAGGCAGGCTCTCCTCCCTTTTGCCTCTTGCCTAACAATTACCCAGCACAGCTACACCTGCCTTTTTTTAAAGCTCTAACTGTCACCACGTGGGCTCTCCTACATTTTATGACCCGTTGCAGACTGAGTCAGCCAGGGATCCCAGCCAGCATTGGAGCATTGCTCAAGGTTATGCTATGGGTGCCATTGCCACACCACATAGGAACCTCATAGATAGGCTCAGGACCTTGTGGGAAACTGCAGGTCTGTCCTAGAAATGTCCAGTGTCTCTCTAGCATTTTACAAGCTACCCCCTTATGCAAAAATGAAATAGGAAGATGCAGTAATGCTGAGCTGATAGACACATCCAAGACAAGAAAGTCGAGTTCAGCAGAGAGGTGGTTTTCACTTAGCATCCTGATTGGCACTACTGCAGTTGTGCATTTTCATTGTATGACAACGGGATTTTGAATATGTTTAAATTCAGGCACAGCTTCTCATTTGCTAATTTCCTGCTCTCCATGTTTTGGTCCTGAAATGTGCACAGAGCTTTTTGAAGGAGCGATTGCCTGCTACAGGTGGGTCAGTGTGCTTATTACACTGTCTGGAAGGGAGCTCATTTGGATGCTATTTTGAAATTCAAAACTGGTGGGTGAGGGGAGGAAAGAGATTTGTGTCTGTTTCCCTGCTCCATTCCTCCCTCTTTCCTAGCATCTATCTACAGCCTAGATTTCCAGCTTTTTCAGTTTTGAGTGTTCCTGCTATTCTGCTTCCTTTTTAGTTTGCTTCTGGTTTAGTTTAGAAATAGCTTTTTCCCCAAACATGCTCTACCTTCTGTGTCACCCAATAAAACTAATTGTTGTGCGATATCTATGCAGAGACTCACAAATTTCTGCTGCTGTACAGCATCATCCTTTGCTCTCTTCCACCACAAAAGGCAGAAAAAAAAAACAGTGAACTAAACCAGGAGGCTTGTAGCTGAGAGAGCGAGTCTGAATTTGCAAACTAATGACTAATTTCCCTAAGTACTTGCCTACTTCTAGTTACATCTAGATGAGATTCTGGAATCACTGGGGACAGGCATATATTCTTTAAGTGCTTTGCACATCTACATCATAAGAGAATAATTCTGAATTATGTGTAGCTAGTGAGATGTATCTACACAGGATTAAATTTGGTTTCTATCTTCTAGTTTTGGGGAGGCCACAACAGCTTGAAGATCATAGTCACCTTTAGGATACTTTGTCAAAATCATCACACACTTTATCCCTCTTGTCCCCATGGAAAAGGTTCTAGGTCTCTGAGCTGTTGGCTTTGTGCTGTTCTGAAAGTGTATGTATTTAAGACAAACAAAATGCTGTACTAATCTCATTGGGGCCCTGTTAAAGTGTTGAAGAGTGAATGATGGTGGTGCTTTAAAGAAAGTCTTTCTTGTTGAGAACTTTTTGCTGAGCCTACTCCTGCCTTCCTTAATTGTTACTGTGTCTGTATTGTAAGAGGCAGCCCCTCCTGAGCGCTCTCATACCCAGAGTGAGCACATTTCTCCACCCAGAACTTGTTGTGACACATCTGGTTTATATTGAGACTGCTGGGTTTCTGCTAAGCCCTCCAGCAACAGAGGAGCCTTTGAGACATTTATTCTGCATTCCAGCTCAGAGCTATTTGCTGGGGAAAGAGAAAGCAATGCAGTGTCTTTCATTAAAAAAAAAAAAAGAGAGAGAGAGAGAAGGAAAAAAAAGGAAAAAGAAAAAAAAAGACAAGAAAAGATTACCTTTTGGAATGCAATTTGCCTTTTGTAGTAACCCACATGGAGGTGAAGGCTGTGAAGACGACAGAGGCTCAGCCTTCAGCATGGAATAGCTGTGTTGCTGGGGTCAGAAGGGTTTCTGAGTATTTCTCTAATGTCTTCCAAGGCAGTTTGTTTGCTGGTTAATGCTCTGTTTTCTGGGTTTGGTTTGCTTTGTTTTTTTGTTTTGCTGCAAGGTGTGCCTTTGGCTGTGGTGGACTATGTCTTACAGATTTGCTCTAGTGTCACTGGAACACACGGTTCACGCTGAGGAGAGACCTAATGCATCTTTGTCACTTGCAAGGGCATTCTTTCTTTGCAAAATAATTTTCTGGAGTTAATGAGAGGTGATGTGGCCACTGGCACTGCTGTTGCACTCCTAATGAAAAATAGATGTTTTAAGTGGTGAGACAAATTCTAGCGAGGCGTTTCCTTTCACTTCCATTTACATATTTCTTCAGTCTTATAAATCACGTAAGTGCTATTGAAGATTTAAGGTATTTACCCTTCTGCTAGAAAAGCAAATAAAAAGTACCCATTAAAACAGTTCCAGTGAGAGCTGATGTTGTTATGTTTTGTTCTTAATTGTTTTGTTGCAGGCTGCAAGCACTAAAATACTTCCAGTTGAAATTTGTTCCTAAGTTAATGTTCTTTTTAATATTTAGGACTGCAATCCTTGGTAGCTTCTGACTTAACTAGGGCTAATTATCCTACTTGCCAAATGCTTTTTTTCAGAGCTTTCTGTCCTGCCTTTGAATGATCTGTCAGCAAAAACCTAGTAATAGCATTTGAATTAAACTTGCTGGAGGGAAGTAGAATGAGGAAGCAAAATTTTCATTTCATAGGATTTTTCAAGATTTGTATTATGTGCAAAGTAATAAAATCGCTACCTTTTAATTAAAGTAAAACAATAGTTTGCCTAAATTGTAACTACATAATTTTAAAGTAGCTCTATGCATTAAGCTTCCCTTTTAATTACAAATCAATCCAGAATGCTTCCTGTAACATGATGAACACTGACATAATTTTCTCCCATAAACACCTACAGCTGATGCAAATGGACTGTTTCTTGTTTTCTGTTGTGTGCACTTTAGTTATGTTTAATTCATTGTATTCTTAGATTCCTGCTGTCTCTCAGCCCCTTCTGACTCATTTGCACAATATTTCAAAATGTGTTTGATATTCTCTCTCAAACGCAAGCAGCACCCATTGGGAGGCATGGTGATGTTCCAGCTAGGAAAACCCTTCATAGGTAGGAGTCTAAGCACCAAAATAAAGTGGTCACATTAGATTTTCGTAATTGTAACCCTAGTCTAATTCCTCAGCGTCTTAATTGATATTAAATAGATATCTTTTCTCCTTACTTGTCCTTTGATCTCTTTGTCTTCACTGTTTGGCTGAATTGGACCTACATGAGGTCCAGATGAAACTGCTTTCACCACATTTGCCTTGTGTGTATTTACACTGTAGTCACTTTTTCACACGGATATAAGTAAGAGCAAGCTTGTGAATGCAAAAAAAAAGGTAATTCTGCGAATTCCTTTTCTTGAATATTCTGTTCCTTCTGTCCTGTAGTGTGTAATTGTCCTTTCAGCATGGTCTAGTCCATGAGTCCCTCTCACTGGCTGGCCTGGCACGCAAGGAGAAGGTGCCAGACACTGTGTAAAGCAGGGAGAAAAGCTGCAGCAGAAAAACACCTGCTCTGGCCCACCAAATGAGCACCCCAAAGACACTGGTCACTAATGAATAAGCTTGTTAAACCTCTTCCACCACTAAAACTACCCTTCATGAAAGGTTTATAGCTCCTTTTTGAGAACATTGTTAAGCTAATCTAAATGAACTTTGCGCATTGCATCTGAGTGTCCTTGCTAAAAGTAGTGTTTATCTGCAGTGCTCTTTCTTTCAGAGAGAATGCTTTGTTGTTCTTTGTCAAAGAAATTTCCATTTATAAAAAGAGAGTGGAAGGAATAAGGGGAGATCTTTAATGTACTGGTGGTTGTTTATAGATATGAAAATAGTATAGGGGGCCTAAATCCTAGATACAGGAGGAAGCACAACAAATGGGAGGGTAAGTTATTTATTCTGCATGAGAGTAAGAACCCAAATCACTCTGTGCTCTTTCAGAATTCTGGAGATATCTTTTATTTTAATGAGAACCATATAGGCTTTTGTGTGTGCTCAAATGCGCAGAATAAATTGAAACTCGCTTTCTGTGTGCTGTCACACATCGCGCCTGGAATGTGGTTGTGCTTCTGGCCTGGTGAGATCAGGTTGGGTTTTTTTTTTGTTCAAACATAGGAGTAATTCATTCTTCATCATCAATTGAACTCAAGCATTTTCAAGCCAGCTGCCAATTGTGATACGTGCACTACTGGCTTTGTGGTGTATTCTTTTGTCTTGTAGTAAGAAACTGTGAACGCTAGTCTGGTGACCTTAACCTTTTGGGAGGTAAAAATGAGTCCCTTGTTTGTTCAGACTAAAGTTTTCACTGAAGTCTCCAATTTTTGCTCTTGCTTTCCTTCTTTTTTTCTGATATCTGAGAGTAATGTCCTTCCTCTGTGTGTATGAACTTTGGGTAGCCTAGCAAAAGCAAGGAAATGCATGTATGTGTCTTGGTACCAGAGACCAAAACTTTCTTGTTTCCTTTCACCAAGGAAAGGTCACCTTGTCATCCAATAGGGTGGTGTGCTCATAGCAGCTTTCAGAGGGGAATATGAAAGGAAATGCATCCATTCCCAAGCCAGAAAAAGTCACTATTAAAAGCAAGCATACTTGTCGGTTTCAGTTTTGCTCAGTGTCATTCTCCTTTGGGATTTTTTTCCTCCTTTATAAATCATGACAGTGAGGAGGAGACTGTGCAATAACATCATTATTCTGAATGGGTAAGTGTGGGGTCTCCTTTTCTTTTTCAAAGCTTTAAAATGTCAAAAATTGGTATTTTGATATATGGCTGAAATTTGTTGAGTACTGGTACTTCAAAATATAACTAAAAATGAATCACCCTTAGTGTTGCATAGTTTGTGGATAACAAAAGGGTTCATAGTATTGTGAAATACTTTAGGGGTGGTGTTGTCTTCTGTCTTACTTCTTTTCTGCATGTTCTTGTGTGTTCCTCCTGTTCAAAAAGCTTCTTTTTCAGCTTAGGCTGTGTTAGAGAAAATGGTTTGTGTATATGGCACTGAACTCCTGTACTGGAATGAAATACCTGGACACAAGGCAATTTCTTTCGTTGACAAAACACATCAAGAGAGAATCGCAGAGAGAGGGAGAGAGCTGGTTGTACTGCTGTTATTTGGTTAGTTTTTCTTTGTTACAAAGTGGACCGAAGCATTTAGTTTCCATTTGGATACATTTTGGTTCCTTTCTATATGTCATGTTCCTGAGATCTTAAAAAGAGAAAGCTGGGCAACAGAATGGAGGTTTTTGGCTGCCTCCCTCCATCCCTTTGTGGAATACTGAAGTGACCCACTTCTGCATGATATGGTTAGTTACAAACCCTAGTAATTCCTGTTTATGCTCGAGCAATGTGAAACAAATGAGTATTGGCCTGGACTTGGGTCTCGCAGGAGGGGGCTGCAAAACTGGCCAGGATTGCTGATACTTAGGGAGTTGGAGGTGTTGGTGAAGGCTTCATTTGGAAGAGCTTTCTCTCACTGCCTTATATATTTAGAATATGGGGGAGCTGGTCAGAATTGTTTTAATTGTTAAATGGAGAGGCTAGTGTAATAGTCCAGCACCGTGGTTTACCCACTGGGGGTACCCAAAGAAAGAATGTGAAACATAGGAAAGGTAACTGTAGAGCAGTTTGTCAACCTGCTGGCCAAAACATTTTGAAACACATATCTGAAGTTTAGTCTGTTTTATTATGCTCTATTTGTAGCTACTAAATCTAGAAAGATAACAGTCTTTCAGGTGCCGAGTAGAATTGGTATGTCCCAAGAATCTGAAGTCAGTGTTCCAGCACTCTTTAGCCAGAATATTGCTTACACGACAATCAAAGGGGTTGGGGGGGGGGGGGGTTGGGTTTTTTTGGGTTGGTTTTTGGAGGGTGGTTGTACTTTTTTTAGGTTGGTTGGTTGGTTGGTTTTTTTCCCTTTAATATATTGCCTTGGTCACCAGATAAAAATTAAATAGATGCTTTCGTTAGTCTGGCATGAAAAGTTGACATCTGTTGGGCTTTAAAGCAGATTTCCAAATAAACTTCAGAAAATCTGTAATCCTAGTAAGAGGATAAACTTGACATAATCACTTCTTTTAATAAAGTAATTTTTCTAATTTATTGGATGGTAATTTAGTGGAACATGCCAAAAAAAAGGGGGGGGGGGGGAGGAATGACACCCATGTGAGGAAAGTGTAATGGCAACATTAAGGAAATGGGTGAGCATAGCCATCTTGATTGTTCTGATGTGAACAGGTCTTGTGAATCCATAGTGTAAAACCCTGATCTGTGAGTGATACTGAAGACTGCAGTCAAATATGGAGAGAGCTTTCTTTCTTCCATTTGTTTCAAACTCATCTATTTAGAAGGAATAGTAGCCCAAATACCTCCAGGAATCTAGATAAAGTGCTAGGTAAGGAAACTGATGAGATATAGAAGCGCAGAGAATATGGAAAATAAATGATGAGCCTGAGAAAAAGAACACTAGTGGCTGGTCTGTAGGCAGTGCTGTGCTTGTGCACCCAGTACATGGTCTTCCCTCTTCAAGTGAGAAAGGAGAGCATATAGGCGTTTCCTGGATCTAGTAATAGATCATTGTAAACTTCCTTTCCTTCCCATCCTCCTAAACTTGTGGGCTCTTTGTTCAATCTGGAGTATGGTAGAAGATGTTATTCAAGTCATGTGGCAATAATTGAGCAATTGGGAATGAATTGAGCAAAAGGGAATGAAAGGTATTCCTAAGGGTTTTCATGCGAGGATGCTGCTAGGTCTTGACGTTTGCCCAAGTCGTTATATGTATTTCTGTGAACTGGAAAATCTGCTTTAAAGGAATAGGTTGGGAATTCCAAATCCTCAGTGTACTTTGAGATCTGCTGCAGCAAAGAACTGAAAACTAACTAGCATTACAGATAGGCCTGCAAATCTTGGTTTTCATCTTCTTTCACCTCACCTGTAAATGAGGATCAGGTCCTTCTGACTACCCAACAAAACTACCCTTTGATCAAGACTGATTTCACTTTAGTGTTTTCATGGCATTTCCCATACACAAATGTGGACCACTACTCCTGAAATTAATACAGAGCCACAAGATACTCAGGTGAAGATTGTCAGTAGGATTATAAACCTTTGATTTCTCCTATTTTTGAGTTTCCTTTTAGAATGTTTCCTTTATGGTAACTCTCTGAATGCATCAGCAGTGACTTTCATTTCACCTCCTGAGACTCTTCTTATAGCAGCATCTGGGAAATTCATTTAATTTACTTCAATGTGAAATTACTTTCAATTTGTCAGACACCAGCTTTTCACTTTAAGTGTTTGACTCCCAAGTGAAGCGCATATCATCAAACTGATATTATTTCAAGGGTTAAAGTTTGTGTAACTAATATTCTAAAACTCAGCCAAATCCAAATATTTCGGTGACCATGCTTTAATAGCTCCTCTGATTACTCTATGATAGAGATAATTAGATAGTATGTAAGTGTTGATTTTTACAGCAACGTTTCTTCCTCAGTCAAATAGCACTGTTTTAATAAAGCTCAGGAAAAAAACAACGAGGCAGATCTGTTTAGTTTGCTTTGCATTTTCTGTTGGCAGTTTCTTAGTGCTTTGGAATGGGTTATAGGAGAGGTAACAGCAGGGCATGACCTGTAATTCCTGAACATTTTGAGTGTAGGCAATGCAAACACCCATATAAAATCCTCCCAGGAAACTACCTGTCTTAATCTTATAGTATGAAATTTAGTCTTCTGCTTCCTCTATTATCCCACCATTTTTTCCCTGTTATGCACATCACCGTGGTACATGAGTATCTACTGCATAATTTTTCTCTACCTGTCCTGGAAGTATGCATGCATAGAGGTGAAGTTAATTTGGTGTGAAATGCAAACAGTAAATAAGAATTAATGATTGAGCTTACCTAAGCTGTGGAAGATATATACAATGTAAAGTAGTATTGTCATTTTAGCTGCATGCAGCAATAAGTAGTACCCTAAGAGCCAAGTAACCAGTCTTGTGCATATTCTTCACCAGGCAATGTAGTCTCTGCTTGCCCCTGTGTAATCACACGCTGTTATTCTTTCCACAGGGCTTGGCCATTGCCAATTAACAGCTGAGAGAGAGAAGGACTGGGAGATGAGACATCACTTTTTCCCTCCCTGTTTTTCCTCCCATATTCATGTCCCCCACCCATACGAAGGGGTGCAGAGTAAAGTGCTGGGCTGAAGCAGCCACATCTAGAAGGATCTGTGACTCCCAGGCAAGTGTGAGGTAGATGGGATTATACTCAATTACGTGGTCACACATGCAAGGACATGAGTCAAAAAGCAGAAGATTCAAATGCCCTGATTTTCCCTGTGTTGCTATATTTATATGTGTGACAAACTGAAATCTCTCATGAACAACTCTAAGCCCCATTCACAAACCCCTAAAATAGCACTGACTCCTCTCCAAGAGATTTAACACTACATGGTGTCGTGATACTTGTTTTCTTGATAATGACATTGGCAATGAGATATCCATAGACTTCATCCTTTCCAGATTTTGACCTTCTCTAACAGCTCAGCCAATATATTGGGTTTTCCTTCTGAAGAACCTCTCCTCTATCCCTTCCAAACCAGAGTAGTGCTCAGCCTCTTTTCTCAGGCAGTGGATTAAAGCCACTTAAACCTTTACTGCTCTATCAAAGCAGTGAGGAATTTAGATGAAGATTATCAATTTGCATAAAACAGTACTATATTTATTAATATATATGTGTGCATATAATTGAGCTGATGCAATGCATTAGAAGTGAATGGGAGGATGCCCCATAACAAGGGTGTCAGTGATTGCTGAGTCTGTGCAGTGAAACAGGAATATTTTGAACATACCTGGAATGTGGAAAGTATCCACTCAGGAGCATTAGCTGCATCGTTGTGTTTCGGTGACTTGTTTAATTCAGAATTAATTATTGAATTGATGTTGAAAAACAGTCTGTTCATCTGCTGCTACTCAGAGTCTCAGGGAAGCTGAATAAGTACAAAACAGCCATTTTGAGGAGTGATAGTGAAGCAAAGGTAATTTTCTTACGTTTTAGCTCCTTTGTGGTAAGTAGTGCTTATCCTTCAAGCAGGTGCACTGGAAGGTTCTGCCAGTAAACACCGATGAGTTCTTCAAGGAGGGAAGTGATGAATGGAAGATGTTGTTATAACCACATAACTGTTTAGAAATCTCTTTTCTTCCAATTATGCTGAGTGCAACAAGGGTTGTAAGCATCCACAGAAGACACAATTTTCTGAACTGCAGGGATTTATTGATTTATTATATTTTAATCCCTCCATGGAATCGGTGGGGAGCGTTACCTTTCACTTAGACTCAGCTGTCATTTTTTCACCAGTACTATCACCCTCCTATTCTCTATCCAAATGTGCTGCTGAAAAGTGGCAGGTGGTTTTGCCAGTAATTGCATGCTTCTTCATTCTGTTCTAAATGAAAGTACAGAGCACGGTGGCCTTCCTCTCTCATCACCAGCATACTTCACAGGCGTGCGCTATTGACTGGGAAAAGGCAGAAGAGTGGGCTCCCCTCTAAACTGCAAAGATGTGTTATCTTGCTGTATGTTCCCTTAGGAGCCAGTAACTTAACTGCTGGGCAATAAGCTTTTGACACCAGCGTTTTTTTCAAGACAACAAAAAAAAAAAAAAAACACAACAACTTCAGCATTTTTTTAAAAAGTCCACAAATAGTTTTTTGGAATGGGAAAAGAAACTGAGTGTGGTTTGGGATGTTTAAAATTAGTGGTGGCCATTTTGTGGATTGTAGGCAAGTTTCTATTACAGTACAAATATGCTTGGTCTCGTTCTGAAGCTGGCAACCATGCTCTAGTAGAAGGTGGCTTTTCCTTGGCCCCAGCTGTGCTAAATGCTATTATAATTAGCACGATGGTTAACTTAATCAGAGCACTTGGCTCGGGAGAGAGGTGTTACAGAGTGCACCATAATTAGCATTTTTATTCCTTTGATCCTGAGTGTGCTCTTTACTGACAGAAGTATCAAGAGCTGGTTTGTTTTTTCTTTTAACACTTCAGAAGGCGGAAATATATGTGGCTGGTGAGATTACAGATTTGTTAATGAGGGCGTTTTTAAAAAACACAGCCCTCCCAAAGGAAGTATAAGGGCAAACGATCGAATGTATGGAAAAATGGTACTGGGTACAGTCTTCAATGCTGCAGCTTTTGGAACTAGATGATCTTAAGGTCCTTTCCAATCCTAACTATTCTATGCTTCTATGATCTCCTGGAGCGACTTGCAGCCCTTCGGAATTGCATGGACAATGTTAACAGCATCCTAACCGTTGCCAGCATGCTGCTATGGACCACATGCCTGTCTTTTGAGTCTATAGAAAAAGTGCTGTTTCCTTAAAATGAAGAAAAGGAATGCTGAAAGTGTGATCTGTTAGGCAAAAAATCCCCCAAAGGTCTGGATAATCCTGTAGCAGCTAAAGCTTTGCATACATGCCAGCTCCGGTCACTGAAACACAAGCGTCCCGTCCTCCGTGCCCAATATAAGCAGGTGGTGAAAGCGTGCAGCAGAGCAGATGACTGGTTCAGTTCATGAAAAAACATAACATTTATGCTGTCAGATGAAATGCTGAAGACTTCCAAACTTGCATCTGGCATTGCCACCCTGATTGCAGGGGAGGAGAGTCAAGATGCCTGGGAAGCTCTTCTCATTACACACCACTCACACTGCCAACAAACCCAGGATGTTAAAGGTCGGAGACTTTTGGTAGATGAAGCCACAGTCTGCTTTTCTGGGACAGTCTTCCTTACTCTTGGTAAACGTGCTGTCCTCTTTGCCTACATTGCAGTGGGATGCCTGTAATGTTTTGTATCTCTAGCCCATCCATGCTGAATTAGGTATAATTTGTCTTCGGTTTTGAGTGTTTGTTCAGCAATCTGGAGGAATTGGTTTATGCGCTTGGTTTTATTAACTTTGGGATAACATTCGCTCAGATGTACAGGTAGACATATCCTCCATATTCAGCTTCCATATGTCCTCTGTAATCTTTATTATTGTTTTTAAAAAGAAGGTATAGCAATATTTATAATTGAAAAACTGGAGAAAAAATATGTAAGATTCCCCTTGTAAGAGGTCTTTGCAGGTGTTCACTCTTCCTTTATGTGTATCTGTCTCATTTCAGTCCTTTACAAAGAAGAGCTGTCCTTTTCCCTGTATTTTTGCAGTTCACTTTTGTCTGCTTTGCCAGCAGAAAAATCATATGCTAATAGAGGCAGCAGAGAATGCAGCCATCATTAAGGGGCTTCCTATGTTATCCTTGACTTCACTAGATTACTTTTATCTACTCAAGATGGATAAGTAGTTTATAAAACATTTATGTAACTAGGTTGTAGGTCAATAGCAGGTTAAACAGTTTAAGTCATCTTTCCTGACTGAAAATATGTGGAAAGACCCTCTCTCAGTATTTTTACAAGATTATTTTCATATCAGCATTAAAGCAGCAAGCAGTCCACTCGACAGTAGGCTTGGAAGATGCCCATTATGTGAGAGACATGATAAAAACAATATAATCCCTTCCAATACCCGTACAAAGCCAGCGATTGTCTGTTTCTGCCATTCCAGTTATTTATGTAATTATACTTAATGCCACACAGATTTGAGAAGAAAAAGAAATTGTTGCTGCTGTTTCTGATTAATATTTTTCCATCCTGAGATCATAAAAATAGTAAATGCCTCTTATGGTGGCAGAGAGAAGAAAGGACTATGGATATGCAAACAATTCAGAAGAGGAGCTGACCCAGAGCGGGAGAATGTGCCAGTTTTGAGTCTGTCTCCTGTCCTCATAAAGACATCATTCGTAAAGCTTACTGACTGCTAGGAAATGCTGCCATTGCACAATATCACTCCTGACACGTTAATACCTTTATTAAACTAAAATGTGCAGTAATTTTGCAGTGGATTTCAAAGGTATAGGATTTAACTAGCTTAAACCTGGACATACCCTGGCTATTTTGGTTTGCCCAGTTCTTCTATGTCATACTCCTAGTGAAAATATTTACCTGTTCTGCGGCCAACAAATGTTTAAATACCAAGATACCTCTCATACTGACCTGCTTAGCATAACTCAGTTGGCCATGGTCAACAAGCAATACCATGTAAGCTCCTGCCCTCCCTCTAGTCCCACATGCTGTAACAACCAAAGGTTGCTTGGAAATGCCCATGGAAAGCACAGCAGTGCTTTCAGACTCCTGGATTAGGGGAGCTGCTTGAAAGTTTACAGACGTCTTCTTGTCTTCAGATTGACTGTGTTCACTTGCACTCAGTCCCAGGTATTTGGATTGCTTCTTCACTGTGTCTGTAGAGAAGGAAACAGGACATTTATCACTTCTGTAGCAGAAGGCTCAAGTTAGAAGTTCAGTTTGGGTTCAGCAAAACTGTTGTATTCATTTAAAGCAGATACAGGAAAAAATGGATTTTGTAGGTCCACTCAAGAAATAAACGTGTGCTCATGAGTTTTATGATGTTATGATCATCTAGGTCGCTCAGCTATAGTATTATTCACTTGTACAAATTCACCACTTCACTTAGCCTGCAAGTTCTGCTTGAGCTACATAATATCATTTTAAAAAGACATCCAATCTCAATTTTTTTAAAGACTTTAGGTGACAGCAAATTTACTGTGTGCAAATATAAAAGGTTCCAGTGACTTAATTGCATTCATTTTTAACACTTCCCCCTTATTTTTAGCCCGAATTTTGCCTCAGAGTTCCATTTTTCGGCTCTGTATCTTGTTATACAGTTTATTAAATGTCTTTCACTAATGTATGTATTTATGGACTGCGATCAAGCAATTCTGAACTTTCTCTTTGTGAAAATAAATAGACTGAATTACTTCTGGCTCTTGCTTTAAGGAATCTCTTCCTTACTATGAATCCTTCTTGCAGCTCCATCCTGAGTCCATTTCAGTTTGTCAATATCTTTTGTGCAGAATGGGTGCCAGTCATGGCCATGTATACTTGAAATCATTCCAGTAATGATGTGTGAAGTGTTAGAAACAGTCCCAAGAATCTCAGAAATGTAAGAGAAACTGAAATTTTGCCACTTCAGGACTGAGGGTAGAATGAGTTTAACTTGTACATCTGGGCTTGCTACCCCAGCTGTGGAAGAGGGGAATAAAGAGAGTGAGTATGGCTGGGGCTGTGAGGAGCTGGTTCCCACATCTGCTCCCATCACCACTGCTGCCAGCTGTAATAGGAGGAAGCTCAGCTCCAGCATAGGCAAAGCAGTCAGCAGGTCCATGACTATCACTTATCATTGTTTTGCTTACTACCCCACTACCATGGATAAGCTCAACTTCATCTCTTCCTAATAATGCTCCTCTGAAGGGCCACAATGATGTTTTCTGCTTTGTCTTGAAAGACCTCATTAATCATTTTATCCACTGCATCCCTGCCAGAGTTTTAGTTAACTGTGGCCCTGAAGTCACTCTTCAAGTTGCTGTTTTCCAGATTAGCTCACCATCTTACAAGTTTAACCTGTATTTGAAGAAGCATGACCTTCCATTCTGTGATTGCTATAAGTAATGTCAGTCAAAGAGCCCCATAGAGCATATTTTTTAGCTCACTCCAAACCGACTTGCCCTTAGTCTAGCTGCTATACCATTAGTTACATCCCCTTCACCTTGATTGCCACAATGCTATTTTCTTCCACGTCACTTAAGACTATAGATTAGAGAAGGACTAAGATCTCTCTATACACAAATCAGTCAGAAGTTTCATTTAGTTCTGGGTCTCCCAGTTTTCTGAAGTCTCCCCTATTTACTTGCAACACTTCTATTTTGTGGGATGCATGCCTCCACTTTACACTCCTTCCTGAGCGGAAGAATTAAAAAGGCAGGTCATCTTTCATCTTATGGTTCTTGTGTTGTGTGTGTGGTTTCTACTACTGCAATGCAGTTGAAGATACTGCAGAGGGATATTTAAACTTGAGCCAAAAAAAAAATAATCTAATTAAAGTAAGGAAGAAATTATAAATGCATTTCTATTTTTAGGATTCATGAAACTTGCCTTAGCAGAACCTTTGGGCTTAAATTAGTAGGCATTCCATTTTTAATTGGAGTATTTTGCTGCCTACGATGGTTTAAAATAAAGGGTGAGTTAATTAGGCATTTGTTTGAAAAGTAAAACATTCAGGGAAGCCACTTTTCAGTTTTGGATATGATATTAACTGTGTAGATAAGGGGGCCAGGAAAAGAGGCAGATGAGCAACAGATAAATGACACTGTTGGGCATCTTAGTTAGCTGTGCTTTTTGGGTGCTATTCTTAAGTAATAAGGGCAAGACAGAGATATCACAAAACGTATCCCAAAAGAATTCAAAATAGTAGCTTTTCACCCTGCAAGCTGTATGTTCATTTGTGTCAGGAGTTGCCGAATCTCTCACGAGTTTTGCTTTGCTTATATCCCACCTGTAGATGAGCTTCAGGGTTGTTGTATTTGTGCTTTTAGCTGCTACCCACATTGCGCATACAATAAAGTAAGTGGCGATTTGCTGCCCAGGAAGTGGTGTCACTGGCTGAGGTTTTCTGTGGCAGCCAGCAAAAGTAACCAGGGAAAAGGGGAAGTGTGGAAGTCTCTGTGGAAACCACTGCTCAATGGGCAGTGTCCTGCTGACTGGCAGGAACACAGCTGCCTGGCGTGGTGCTGGCCGACCAGGTCTGCTGCTGAGTCCAGGTGATTTTGAATCCAGAAAACTAGTCCTTTTCCCAGTATGCCGGATCGCAAAGGAGTTACATCTGCACGTTGCTGGTGGTTACCATGGTAGAGGCAGTTTAAGAGAAGAGGAAAGGAGCATTTGAGTTTGCAAGAGTTGCGTGTTTTCAAGCCCCTGATGTACAGCAGCCTCTGCTCTTAATGCTACTTATTTGTACCACCCCAAGAACTGCTAAAGCAGCTACAGAATTTCAAATATCAGCAGACTGGGCTTCTGCTTTCTGTGTGAGAGCATCTGCTTAGAAAAACTGAATTGTACTTTTCTCCCGAAGGGAGCGACTGATCACAATGCAGTGCTTTGTTCCTGCCCTGGATGTTATCTTGAGCCATGAGAGCAGGGCTGTTGCTTTGTGTTTCATGTGCTGCATGACCTCCCTCCTGAATGCCCAAGCCATCAGAGAACCATTATTGCCTCTCCTGCATTCTGGCAATCTTAATTACTGCATCAGACGCAGACTAAATATACAGCTAATCAAATATGATGATGAGAAGTAGAGTGATAGGCAGACTAACAGGACTGTGGTAGCAATGTCCGGTGAGAACAGCTTTCCTGGCACATTGCTTGGAATCAAGCAAAGTCCAGCTCTTTCAAACACTGTATAGCCATTTAGGTCAGATTCAGCCCTGTCATGTTTAGGAAGCTTTTCCATCGATCTGAATGACATTTTTCCCTGAGGGATTTGATGGAAATTAAATTACCCTTTCAGTTGGGATGAAGAGTTGAGGGAAAATTCTCCCAATTTTTTACCCCCATAATGAGTGAGTCATTAAAGCAGACTTCTGACCCATTGCAGTAATGCCAAGTGACATTGCTTTACTTTACCAAGCACAAGCATGTCCTTTAATTTGATAGCTGCAAAATTTGTTTATCAAGGTTGGTGACTGCAGTTAGTTCAGAAACGATGCAATATTTACTAAACATTGAATGTTAGAATTAAAACAGCATCATGGTATTGTGGAGTTTGGAGAAGAATGCTTTTTTTTTTTTTAATCTAAACATCCTACTTCCAAGTTTTAGTAACTTCCACATTTTGACAGGTTCTACTTCTGGTGCAATGCCAGTTGTGCTGAAGTAGCTTACATCTTCCTCGTCAGAGAATTCACAGCCCCTGCTATGTTTCCAGTCTTTCTAAAACATAATTAGAGTGGGTTGACATTATCTTTGAATTGACAACATAGAAATAGTGATAGCACATCAGGAGTCACTTTGTTCCACTGTTCTTAATGGCGGTATTTGACAGCCAGGTGGGAGGATCTTGATAGGCCAATACAGAGAGCAAAGAAGAATGGTTGTCTCGAGCCTACTGCTCTAATCTTTTAAATGAAAATGTTGAGGTGGTAGTTTTCATAGAGACAAAGTACAGTACAACAGCACAATTTTCCCTGGTTTGAGGGAGGCTCCTTGTTACCGTAGAAGATTAGTTAGGTTTCCCTTTTCCTTTCCTCCTCCCCTTTTTCATAGCTATCTTTGTTAGTGCTCTCCTGAAAGCATATTTTGGAAACAGACAGTCATCTCCTCCTCCCCCTTTTCCTTTTTTTTCTTTTGAACTACTCAGTCATTTTAGAGATACCATCACAATGACTTTTCCTTTCCTGACAACTCTGCCAGGAGGAAATCAAATGTTTCATTATTAGCCCCGTTCCATTCAGACAATCAAGGCATGATTTATTTATTTTTTTAATAATTCCAAGTTCAAGAGTGAAATCTTGGAAAACTATTAAAATTACTCATGTTTTAAAAATGAGATAACTTTTAAGTGCAAATGGATATGGTAATGCTGAAACTTAAGGGTATAATTTCTTCTGCAAATGCAAAAGAAAAAAGAATTTTAAGTCTATATATTTTAAAATCTAAACTTATGTTGCAGTTCTTACAAACTTGAAATACGTTGTCTTTGTGGCATGCTCTTATAAAAGAAATTAAATATCATGTTGGCTAAATGGTAACAAATGAGCCAGTGTTTACCATGGTAAGGAGTACGTTGGGGACGTAGCCATTAGACAAGGGTAATTTAGTTTTAGCATTATCAGTTAGAAATACTGCAGCTGAGTGGAATATTTTATTACATGAAAACATCTGTAACCAATATATCCCTTGGGAAGCTTACGTGACCTGTGATCTGCTTGGAAAAAAATGTTTCAGTTTTACGAGACTGTTCAAAAGCAAGTATGCGCAGCAGGCCATGTCCCAGCGAATCTGGAAAGGGCTCCCTTCTCTTTCTGTACCTCCTGGAAATTCCTGGGAGCCGTAGCAATGTTTCTGCATTCCAGGCTGTAGTTTTCAAACTCACTCCCTAACATGTGGCACTGAAAAAGATCTGGGAAAAGCGCACAGGTCTGCACTCTCCCTTTATCTGTCCTGTGCAGCACTTACACACAGTTATCCCTGCTGTATAATCATAGCAAGGTTTGGATCAAAAAGCACAATGCAGACACCTGAAAGCGTAGTTATGTTCTACTAAAGCGTGCTAGTGATGCAGGGCAAATAGTATCCTTAATTTATTTCTCAGGCCTTCCTGTGTACCTTTTCATGGCTGGTTTTTTTCCTTTCTCCTTCAATGAAGCCAGAAAATGTCATCCCAGTTTACATTTGCAAAGCAGTCGCCTGTGCTCAGGCCTTCATAGCACTTTGGCAGGAAAACAAAGTACCCAGCTGCCGAGGACTGCCAGTCAAGGCCTGGGAACTTGGGGAGCGAGGAAGATGGGCGGATAGACAGCCTGAACTTGACAGCCCATTAGGTACCTGACCTTCTGCTTAAATGACTATTGAATTCTTGAAGATGTGGATTAATGCTTTCTTTTGTTCTCCGAGTTCAGAGGTGACATCGGCACATAGGCCAATTAGAGCCAGCTTTGCCATGGGGTGCTGTATGGAGAGCAGTGTCTGAGCATGCTATTTCTGCAAAGAGAAACTACTGAGGAAAACTGCAGCTTCTTTACAGAGCGGGAAAAAACGTCACGTTCACCCAGGATCTCATGGCACTATAGCACTTCACAATTAGAGGCAAAACTACTTGGTTTTAGTTACTTGGTTACTGCCTACACCCAGCAATCAAAATTGGCCAGTTTATGGCCATAGGCTACATATGCATGTTCCAGACCATAATATGTCAAGCGCTTTTTTGGCATAGGCTACATAAGTAATAGGTTTCATGCCGATTAAGACGACGGCATTGCTTTCTGGCATCACTTTCAATTCACACTTCCTACCTGCAGCTCTGCAGCCACTGGGGCCCAAACGCACCAGAGTAGGGGGCATTTATCAGTCAAAACCTCTTTTTTTTTCCTCTAAATTAGAGTGAGCTAGTGCTTGTTTTTAAAAGGTCCATCTTGTTTGGGGAATATTCAAGCCACAGTATTGCCTGTTAAGTCCCCTATCAGTGCAAGGGTAGAACAAATCTTTACAAGCATATGAAGCATATCTGTGGGCTCTTTTGTCTGTTGTGATAATATGATGACTGGGATTGGGCTGACTGTGAAACTGAGTGTAATTAATCCCAAAACTTCCATCTGTTTGAAAGACAGGAAAAGTATGTGCTAACAGGTTGGTGGCAGTGCATGCTGGAAGACATAGAATTGGAAAGAGCAGAAGTCTGTTTTGACCTAGGAAGCAAAGGTGCTGTAATGAGGGCAAGTCATTCCCTGGATGGAAGATCATTCCTTTCCAGTACCTAAGCGGCACTTTCCACCCTGCAGAGTGAATTTTTGTGAGACAATGATGTTCCTTTTATGTAAGGAGAAAAATGAGTGTGAAGATCCGGGCAGTGAAACTCTGTGTATCTCAGGATTTTACCTCTTATTTTCCAAGAGATGAAGATCTTATCTCAGCCCTGCAAATGGCATGTCTGGCAAGACTGCACGTATTTCACATTCTCAACAAAACAAATGAAGCTCACCTGGAAGCTGGGCCTGTATAAATGGGATTTCCTGTCTTTAAATGGTGCGAAAGATAAGCCTGTTCTCAGCTGCTGGTGAGTGCTGGTTTCGGGAACCAGCCACCCTGCCATGCTGCTGTACACAGCAGGATGGGTCTGGCAGCTCAAGGTTCATTGGGGCAGGATAGGTCTGGCTGCTCACACCAAGTGTGAACTGGAACCCTGTTTCTCTGAGGCTATCCACACTGTGCCCTGCATCATGGGCATATACTCCCAGGTTAGTAGTGACCAGTCGCTTCTGTAAGTCATGTAACTGCTTTACTATTAGCCAAGAGGCAGGGTTGATTAGCCATATTGCAGTACATGGCAAATGGTACGCTTCTGCCGGGACTCTGTGCACAGCAGCAGTTGCCCTCAAAACTGAAGATGAGTTTCATGGCTGTATTTTATCCAGGTACGAGACAGTCCCAGGCAAGGCAAGGCATGACACAGTTTCCCAAACTTTGTTTGGAGAAAGCTGCATCATTTGTCATGGAGGAAGCCCCATCATTTATCATTCCTGAACAGAAAGGGTTTCGGTTCTGAGATCAGTGCACAGACAATGTCTAGAAATGGGACAGCTTGTTTTGTCTAGTTTTTTGAGTCTGCTAATGTCAGAAGGCAGAAAGTTCAAGTCTAATGTTACTGGCTCCACTCTCTCTGTTCTCAGCAGACAGGATATGGAGAAGGCTGTGGGCAAAAGCACCAAAAACAAGGGCAGCAAGAGTGATGTAGAGAGGGAAGGGGAAGGTATGTTGCGTATTGAAGGAGGCAGGTGAGCCTCCCATCTGGAGCAGAAATGTGTTGCAAAGTCAGTGTTTTCACAGTGTGTAAATATCTCGGAATGCCTCATGCAGAGGAGCTGGTAACAGAGCATGCAGGAAACTCTTTGGTAAAACACCTATCTCATTTCTTAACTTCTCTGCTGTGATTCAATATCTAAAAGGCAATGAATGTTGACCCACCAGGGGTACTTTTTTAATCTCTGACATTTCTGTAGATAGATACTCTGAGTCCTTTTCAAAATAAAAACAAATATGTGCAAATGCAACCTTTTCTTTGAAATGGTGTAAAGGTTTATCTGGAGAGAGGTGGTTAAATAGGATGAAAGCAGAGTAACATCAGACCACGGACATGACAGTGACTGCTCCTTGTGTTTTGCCCCACTGATTCCCACCCACTCTGACCCCAATAATTGAGTTAAAGAATGTTATAAATTAACACGTGCTAAGTTTTTAGTTGTGGAGCAATGAGTGCTTTACACTATTCTTCCACGGATATCACCTTATGTCACCAGAGTACTGTTTAGCAAGAGGTGTTTAGTTCTGGTAATCCCCAGGAAATCTGCACATTGTTTACCAAAGGCCACTGTTTTTTAAAGGAGAAAGGTGCTTTGCCAGGAGACCTGTAGCATGTCAGGGTAGAAAAATGCTGCTTTTGATGGCTCGAAGGCAAAAGGGGTATAAAAGCACATGCCTTCATGGTAAACATGTGGAGGTAATTGGCCAAGCCATGGTATTATGCTTCCAGAAATGGGAGGGCAGTCAGGCCGATGCTTTCATGAATCTTACTCTCAGGTATGAAGACAGAAATTTCTGAGCAGCACATCACTTTTCACAGCTGATGACAGATCTTGCCACAAGATCTTGTCGTAACTGCAGCAAACAAGGCTGAGAAGCAGCTTTGCTTTTCTTTCCTCTGTTGTTTCATCCAGATTGACAAAATTGAGGGGGTTTAGTTTATTCTGAAATTAATATTGCAGGATTCTTTATTGGCCTGCAAACTTTCCACTTAAACAGTTTAGTGATTATAAATGTTTAATGATCTCTGTTACCTCTGCAATCCACTTATATTAATGACTTTTCTTTTGTGCTACTTGGCGTACAAGGTGAAACAAATGAAGAGCTGCATCAATTATTCATCAGTGGATGAATTTCTGTTGCTGTAACTATGTTTTGGGTTTGTAGATCTCTTTGCATAAACTAATTGAATTTAATCACAATATTCCGAGTGGTTTTAATTAATAATTCAAATATAATTGTTTGGGGAAGTTCTTTAGCCTTATTCTGGGCAGCTGGCACGTGAAACAGAATTTGGCAATGATTTAACTTCAAAAATATGGAGATGGTTTTCTGCAGTTGTTATAAAATGACATTAGTAACTCAAAGGTGTAGATTTTCTTTGGGTTAAAGGTTAATCAAGACCAAATCCAATTGTGTTCTAATCTAAAATTAAACATGAGAAAAAAAAAGCAGAGTAAGGGACAGGCGTTTCCTAAGGCTTTCACACCTCAGTGTGGCTGAGGAGGGGAGGGAGGGAGGGAGGAGGGAGAAGTTAGTGCCAAAGCAATCACCTCTTTTATCTCAAGAACTGGTTTCAGCAGGGTATGCTGATCTTATTTTCCATCCTCCCACACTTTGGATAGGAGTTTTGGGAAAACTGTATTCTTCCTTTGCTGGGTATGGATGTAATGGAGGTTTCAGTACTAGGGGACTACCAGCCTTTCAGGCAGACTAGTGGTTTGAGTCACTGCTGAAGAAATTAAGGTATGTCTGTTCAAATAGGAACCTGATTTACTGTGAATGGTCAGAAAAATCTGCTTCCTACGCTAGTGTTGCAGACTCTAACCACTGTGTGTGGAGGGAAATACTGCTTGTCAAATACAGTTTTCCCATGGATGAGAGAGGCTTTTTAACACTGCAACAGTACAAACAAGTGGCCTTGCGGTGGCGGAGCTTTATAACCCAGGGAGCGGGGCGTGGGATGGAAATAGAGCGAGAGCAAGCACTCTTCCAGACCAGGGCTGCATCCCCTCTGTGGAGGTCCTGCACTGGCTTGCACAGATCACTGGCAGCTGCCAGCATTGGCAGCAGGGAGCTGGTGGCTCTGTCCATCTCCTGCTGCACATCTCCATCCTGTAAAACCCCTGCTGACCTCCCAGGGAGGGGGTTCTGCCCCATCAGCAGTGACACAGCATGCCGCATCAAGGATGAGAGCGAGGGTGAGGCCTCCCAGTGTCACCACTGCCCTGCCTGGCCTGTGCCACTGCAGCCACCCCCAGACGGGGCACGGGGTGCTTCCAGCCTTGCGTGGAGCCAGTTTCAGCAGCTTTAATTACATCTGCGGTTTGGATCGCTTTGCTTGGCCATTAAAATCCATTTCACAAAGAGTAGTATTGAAACAAGCAAGGAATATTTGTGGCGGCTGTGGATTTCCTCCAGGCCTACAGGAAGAGTAAATTAGTTACTGAAAACTTGACAGTTCGTCCCAAGTGCTTAACTCTTTCCTCTCTGGAAACTGCCTTTTCAGAGGCAAACTTTAAAAGGAAATAATATGCTCAATGCTTGTTTTCATACTCCCCACTCCTCGGTAGAGCTGTAATTGCAAAACCAGCCAAGAAAGATTTGTTTGAAGAGGAAGTGTGGGAACTTCCTTTATAAATATTGCCTTTCCCTTCGTGTGGATCCAAACGTGGTTTCCTTCGCTGGAGGGAAAAAAGAGTGCTTGAACTGAGCAATAAGCACTTCTTCCCGTAGCTCGTGCCCCATGTAAACCTCAAGGAAAGGAGCAGGTTGTTAGCCAGGAAAGGGCTGAAGGTGGCTGGACCATTGGATCATCTATCTGGGTTTTGTCGAGCTGTTCCCTGTCAATGCCAGTGGCTGCAAACATGGGTGTCCTCTGCTTGGGAGCACTGGGCAAGTTAAGGTCCAGTGGATGGGGGTAAAAATCAGTGTTTGCAGAGCCCGTGATTGCAGAGCCTGCTGTGACTTGCTCTGCAAGATAGGGCAGTATCAGCCCAAGCCCTGCTGCTATCGCAGTTTGGAATGGTTTCTTTAAAAAAGAGCAGCACAACAAAACTACCCAGCAGAAGTATGTTTCCTAATGAAGCAGGAACAATAAGCCTGCACCCTTCCCGCAGCCCAGAAATACCTCTGAGCTATATGCAGAAGAGTGGTTCTTCCACCAGAAGAGCTGCTACACAGAGGGAAGTATCTGCGCTCAGCAGCAGCAGGTAGGTTAAGCTCTCAGGGCAGGAAGCAACTTTAACCTGGCAGGCTGGGCTCTTGTGCTTTTATGGGTTTGGTTTCCTTGTGTTTATTTTTTTTCACTAAAGAGCACAGTATCAGAGCATACGGGCTCCTTGGGTGTGAAGGCCGCCAGCTTGGCCTGGCCGGCTAGCACAAATCAGTGCAGATGATGGGAATCAACGCAGGGGGTCTGGTTCCCAGCTCTGAAGGATTCTAGATTAGGAAGACAGCTCACAGAGGAAGCAAGGGGGGTTGGGAGGACTGGGCTTATTCCCTGACAGGCACTGAAAACAAGAGCCCTTCTGCCTGATTTGAAGGGGGCAGTGTGCTCATATTGCTGACAATTAGGCAGGGTTGCCTTGTTCCTCAGTTTTGATGGGCAAATAAGACACCCCTGGTATTTAAACTTGGATTGCTGTTGCGCTTTCTGATCAGGCCAGCAAGAGGCACAGCCAGGCCACCACTGTATTGATGAGAAGTTTCTGATTTTTACACGTTTCTCAGTGGGGAAGATGAAATTTCACTTGAGCTTCAAACCAAGCTTTGCAGTGGTTCCCTTTTGCACTTTTAGAGGCAAACAAAAGAAATAAAATTTGCAGTGCAATGGGCTATCCTGGGAAAAATCAGTAACAATCAGAAAAGACACCAGAAAACTGCACCAATCCATCCATATGGCCTCTGGCAAGGCTTGCCTGGCTCACCATGCCAGGAGTCCTCACAGCATCTCATACTCTGTTCCAGAGGAACTGGTGTCCCAGTGAGGGGTATAAAAGGACCCGAAAGTGAACCTTGGGTGATTTTTACTTTTTAAATGAAGATTAAAAATAAAGCTCTTGGCTCTCACTCCAGTTGCTATCTCTCACTGTTCCTCCTGCACTTTCTTCTCTGTTCAGGGTCTTGCAAATACATTTAAAGACCTACAGTGTTCAGAATAAGCTCTCCATCCATTTATACTTTTCCTCTTGTGTTCCACATCATGGAATCAACTGCTGCTATCAATTTATGTCACTTATTATCTCTCACCCATGCCTCATTCCCCATTTAATGATTTTTTTCCTTTTTACCTTCCTGCACATGCCAGTTTTTCCTCTCCTTTCTCACACTCCCACTGTCATGCCTGCTCCTTTTCCAATAAGGCAGGCTACATTTTGTAATTTAGGGAGTAAACCTTCAAATTCCTGAGTGAGAACTCCCACCGACTACGTGATGAAGAGGCTGCAGGACTGGGCCCTAGTTTGGCAGCAGGATGGGGAAAGGTAGTGAAGCCAATTTTAAAGCAGTCTTAATTACCTTGGTGGTTTGGATCACTTTGGTTGACTATTAAAATGCATATTTCTAAGGCGAGGTGTGCAGCAATGGCATTGTATAAATAATAAAGAATTTCAGGAGCTTGATATAAAAGATTTTATAGAGGTAATATATTACTTCCAGTTGAGAGAAATGGAAGACACTTTAAAATCAGTTTTACTAGCACCCTGTGTTTAAAAAACCCACCTTCTTTTTCTTTTTGTTTAACCTCCTATGCAAGTCTGGGCATGTTTGAGGCTCCCAGGATCCAATTTCATGCAGTATCCTATTTCAAATCCAGGCCAGAGCAGATCGATCAAAAATCAGTGCTGTCAGAAATAAAACTGCCTGTGGAATGCCTTCAACAACATGAAGATGAAAGGGGGGATGTAATATAGCAGAGAATGGTTTTCTTTTTTGAGGTGGGAGGCTCTGAAGCAGTGTCCTTGGATGTCACACAATTTACCTTGATTGAGCAATGATGGTCATAGGACAATTTTGGTGATTTTTTGTGTTCTTCAGTTAGTAGTTAACAGCTGTGTTTTGTGAAGGGGGCTGGCATGGGGTGGTTGTTGCTGGGGTTGTTTTAAGCCAAAGAGGCAGCAGTAGAATATTTTATGGCAGGCACAGAGCTACCTGTAGGTCTGCGCATCGCCAGAATAACATGAGATTGCTAATAATTCTGGTCAGTGAAATACTTAACGGTTGGAATACTTGGAACGACAGAGCTACTTCAGTACTTTTAAAATGGCTGGTGAATGCAAACTAGTCTAACTGATCTGATTTATACTGGTTTTTGCATTCAGCACAAACACAGATGGCAGTCTGCTTCGTTTTGCAATGTACCTCTCTATGCTGCTTCTCTTCCATGGCCCTCAGAAGCCAAAGTAAAAAAAAGGAAGATTATCTGAGAATTGAGAACAGAGGGAAAGAGCAATATCATTTTCGGACTTGGAAGGAATCGGAGGGTGAGGGGGAAACTGGCTTTGTGAGTTTTGGGTAATTTTGATTTTTGGGTAGTTTAAAATACTGTGCCAGTAATGTGTTGAAATCCTGGAAAACTAAGAGTAAACTTTGCTGTGTAGCGGTGGTCTCTCTCCTGTCACCTGTACTAGGTGATGCTCATAGACATGGGGTGCATCATGCATTGCTGGGAGACTGCCAGCTTGCACACTAGGCACCTTGCATGGAGCATGTGTCACAGCGGCTGGCCGCAGCCCCATTTGCTGTCAAAGCAAGGGAGGAGGCTTCAGAGAAACATTCCGTGTCCTCACACATGAAAAGAGTGCTGCCTAAAGCCAGCTGAGAGAGTAATGGGAAAACAGGAAGCAAAAAGAGCATTTGAATTTATTTTACACTGCCCCTTGGACAGCAAAGGCTTGTCTGTTTGGGACCCTGATCACGGTGTGCTCTTCACAGATAGATACGTATAAAGGTATTGTAACTGAGCAAGGCTAGTTAAATACACAGCCTCATCAAAGTGGAAGTGGAAGTGGCTTTGCATAAAAGTGTGTTGGCTGCTCCTGTAGCTGTTTCCTGTGTTAATGCATTAATGCACATATGCATGTCCAAGGCAGCAGTGCTGGCCTGTGGAAACTCTCACTTCAGTGACTGTAGGATTTCACCTTTGGTCTCCAAAGCAGCACATGTTTTGTAAACTACTTGATGATTAACCTTCAGCTACAATATAATTAGCAAGTGTTTACTTAATAGTCAGAGATTGGGTTCCTGCTTGCAGGCAGCCTTTCTTGCTCAGGAAGCTGTGTGATTTAGAAATGAAAGATCTGCCTTGGCAACTTTCCGAGAAGTCCACTCTGGTCTCCTGACAGATGTGGAGAAAGCAAAGTGCTTGATGAAAAGGCTAATAAGATGGCTGTTGAAAGTCTGCATGTGGTCATCTTAAGGACTGAAAAGACTCTGCTAAGCTACTAAAGAGCGGTTCATTACTGTGTCTTTATGTTTATGCAGAATATATCAAAGATATTGATGAGGTTTTCACTAATTTCTGAATCTTTTTAGCCAGTGGGCACAAAATTAAGATGTTATTCCATTATGTAATGAGGATATTCACTTTATCAAATCAGACTCCTAGCAACTGGGATGCCTCTCTAGCCAACAAGAAGCGAACGAAACCCAGTTTCCACTGCCTTCTGGAAGAGCCTATCTTCTTCCTTTGGCTGTACTGCATAAAGAGAAAGTACCAGGTTTGATGAAACACCTACACCAGCATGTGCAAACCTCCTGTACTGTGATATAATTTACTTCTCACAGGATTCATTTTGACACAATTTGCCAAACGGCATCTGAAAAGTCATGGGCACAGACTGTACTGTGTATGGTTTTGAATTTGTCACCTCAGCTCCCTGAAACCCAAGTTGGAGATAAGAAATAAATATATGGAGATATCTCTAGTGAATCAGTTCACCTAACATGTAGAAAAATTCTGATCCTCTCTCATTTGCATGTGGTGTTGAGCTTAGTTGCATAGACTAGCCAGGGCCATTGCAGGTGTGCTTAAAAGACAGCCTGGAGTTCTGTTTGATATTTGATTTGTAAAGTCTCATTTTCATGAGAGGAAAGTACAACTATTGCCGTGCTAAAAGTCTGCCTCTCCTATTTGCTGTTTTAGCATTCACAGGTAACGAGAATAGTTAAAATTACTGTGTAGCATGGCATGTATGGTAGGAGTTTAGAACAATGGTGTTAATTTGCAACCAAAAAACCACATTTGGTGTGTTTTGTCACTTTGATGGTCTGAGACGAACCCTGTTGTCTTATATGAGTGACAAGGCAGGGAAAAGTCTTGTCCCATATAAATTGTAAGGTTTGATAAATTATGATCTGAAAAGGCTGGAAAAAGGGCTACTCATCACTCCTCCACTGATTCTCGCCCTAATATGCAAGACACTGGATCTCAACCTGTCAGCAGTTCACAGGGTAGCGTTCTTGAGGTTTGATGTTCGCGGTGAAATACTGTTGAAAGAGCAGAAGTACTTTGTGTTAGTACGTTTAATTCTGGAGTTAAGAAATCTCTCTGGAAAAGTCTATAAAGAGATAAGGTATTTAGTCTCCTTAGACCAAAGTGAAGGATGTCCATAAAGGGTAATGGAGCACAAATTGTTGGGTTTCAGTTTTGGATTGTGATGGTCTTAGTTCTTACAACATATCTGTAAAACTCAGATTTCAGTTTGGGACTTTTAAGAACACAAAACTCCAGCGTGTGTGGGGTTTCCTTTTTCTTTTCTTTTTTTTTTTTTTTATTTTTGCCCCCAGACAGAGAGCAAAATGAAAGGGCTGAGTTAAAGCAATTCTTCTTTTAAGGTATATCTGGCAATATTAAACACTTCCATTGTTATTTCAATATTCTGTTAGGTTTTGCACAGGGTTGGTCAAGGTCTTTTCATAGTGCGTAAAACTGTGGTCTAAAGGATGGGGGGTGACTGGAAACCAAAGGAAAAAAAAGTAGTTTAAGCTGTCTCAGATTCAAGTGTAGTGAAGGTAGAGCTGTGTTCAGCAGCTTCAAGATAATGAGGATACTAAGCCTGAGATGAACAAGTGGAGGACACAGAAAGGAAGACTGGTGGAGTAATAGAACTTTAGAGATCATGTGCTAGAAGTGGAGCGGTTGTCTCTGAGGTCAAGGAGGTGGAGAGGGCAGAATGGAGATGACTAAGAGTGACATAAGCTGCAGAGCTGGAGGTGTGGGAAGATTATGTGCTGGCCAGATACTGAAGTGTAGTAGTGTCATACAGAGTTAGAGATGTAAATACACTGCAGTGTTTTGAGTCTTAACCTGACATTTGATATCACCCTAAAGTTTTCAATAGTGAATTCTATATCCTGTTTCCATATGGACATGATCTCAGTGTTGTAACGTAGCCTTCCCAGCACTGAAATGTGAAAATCCATTTTCAAAACTAAGCTCAAAAAGCAGTATGTAGTGTTATCCTGTGTGCTCCATCCTACTGAGAGCACCGTGCTTGTTAGCTCAACAGACGAAGTTCCATGGGCAAATGTAAGAAAAGTATCTGCTCCATGTGTTACATATAGCTGAAGGCTCAGGGGAATTAAGGCCTGTGTCTGGGAACTGGAGAGCGCAACTTTCTATCCCTGACCTAGTGCCTGCCCTTTCTAGCAAACAGAAGCCTCCCTCGAAATGTGGTTTATGATCTGTTTTTAGCTCTAGAAGCAAAAGGAATGGTTGAGGGAGGCAGAGAAGCACTCAGTATGCTCTTACTTATGGCATTGTCAGCTTTCAGCTCCTCAGGACACGTGCCACTCTGTGTTCCTTGCAGCTTTCAGAAACCACAGTCACCCCAGCATCCACAGCATTGGAGCCACACGTCATCTACTTGTGACATTTTGCACTTGAACACAACTGCTCAGCCAGAATTTATCATCTTTTTGAAATGATGGTATTCGAGACACTGATCTAAAGTACAGAGGAGCAGCTGCCTGATGAGGGAGAGGTCACTTGCAGGATGGGGAGGTTTTTTATGGTTGTCGTGCCTCTCCTGGGTTATTGACCTCTCCTGATGTTCTTAACTGCTTGACATGACCTTGGTGGTCTTCATCTTTTTGTCCTAAAGGAGTATTTTGATTTGAAAGGCAGAAATTGTGTCATATGAAAGGTGGGAGCAGTTAAGTACATTCAGATTGTGGTGGGGCAGGATAAGAGCTAAATAGTAGTCTAATGGCAGTAATCTTCCTTCTGTCACCCGTGGGTTATGGAGGGAAGAAGGAGTTTCCCCTGAAAACCAGCTCAGGGAAGATTGATTCCTCCTCCAGAAAGTGATCTGTGGGAGGACCCTCTCTGTCAAGACAGTGGAGAGACAAGAAACAGGAAAATCACATTCTTATACTGAATTTAGCTTGTGTGAGCATCCCCCTACCCACCTGCTCTGTTTGTGCTCATGATTTCTGTCAGCTTTAAAGAACAACTTCCCTATGGCAGCTAAGTACTTTTGACTTCAGGTCAGTCTGCAAGAGCCTCCAGGTATCAGAAGACCTGTGATAGTTATGTGTATTCCTTTAGTTCCTTTAGTTCAAGCAGTCCGTTTTGACTGGCCAGCTGGCCAAACCCATACCTTGAAAGACCAGCTCCTGATGGTGCTCTATGCAAAATACTGAAAAAGAGCTACGAGCAGAAGCTAAAAGGGAAAAACAAAACCAAACAAAACCAGGAAGCCTCGTGGCAGATGGTACCACCTGTGTCCATCTAAACCTAGCCAAACAGTGTGCCATTTAAGTGGAGAAACCTAGAAAATCTGATGACTCAGTCTGAATAAACAGGGAGACAGTGAGTGAGATTTCTGGCTCACGTCCCAAGCATCTTATGAAAAAAGCTTCCTATTTTATAACACAGAAAATTGAGTACAGTTTGGTAACATTATTCTCTGGCACAGCTGATTACCAACTATGGACTAAAACGCCTGGTGTACCCATGTGAGAACTGACACATAAGTAGTCTGATGACTCTCTGCCAGTTCCTGGGTTATGGTTGAACCAGTTTTCCCAATAAATAAATTTCTAATGTTATTAGCAGGGCACATACCTGTATTACTGGGAGCATAAGTGGCTGGACACAACAGTCAGGGCTGACAGCATTCTATTCTTTTTCTAGGCTCAGCCACATATTAATTTCCATGCACTTCAGTTGTTGCATTTGCAAAGTTGAGATGTGAAACAACTGTGGAAGACGTGCCCAAGTCCCTGTTCAGCAATGCTTGCAAAAATATCCTAAAAAAAAGAGAGGGAACATGGATGTATAAAGGGAGCTCCTCAGTGGGATGAAATCTTGTTTCCTTACTGACTACCTCCACCTGCTTCCTTCTTGGCTCTTGCTGACAATGCCATAATCTTTCGCATCCCTTTGCACTTCCTTTTACTTGTGTTTCCTTTTCCTTTACATGCTGAAGTTGTGCCAGATCTGTTCTTCCCTTTCTCAGTAAGACATATAAAGAAATCTGCCCTTTCCTTGGCCCTGAAGTTTAAAGTTTTTTCTGTTCATCTCTTGGCTTGGCTGCTTTACTTATACACTCCTCCTATAACTTCCCTCAATCCCAGCCCAAGCCTGCACTCTTCAGTTAGGCCTTATCATGCAGCTAGGGTATAAATATCTCGCCCCAGCTCTTCTCCCATGTCCCTCATCTCATGATTTTGCTGAGTATCCTGTTTCATCCTCCTGTTTCATCCACCTGGTGAGGGTGCAGGGTCCCTCAAACAGCTTTTCCCTGCTGTCGTGGTTTAAACAAAGTCAGCCTAAATCATGCAGTCAATCTCTCACTCCGCCCACTTCTTGCCCTCCCCCTACTCCTGGAGGGACGGAGAGGAGAATCTAAAAGAATGCAACTCCCACGGGTTGAGATAAGAACAGTTTAGTAACTACGGTATAACACAGATTACTACTGCTACCACCAATAATAATAATGATAAGGAAATAACAAGGGGAGAGAATACAACACCTCAGCACCAGCCAACCGATAACTCTCCCAACCCCAAACGACCGAGCACTGACCGATGCCTCGTCCAACCCCGCAGTGCCCTAGCCCTTCCGGCTAACTCCCCATTACATCCTGGCCATGACTTGCTGTGGCATGGAATACCTCTTTGGCTAGCTTGGGTCAGGTGTCCTGTCTCTGCTTCCTCCCAGCTTCCCCTCCTCCCTGGCAGAGCATGAGGCTCACAAAGTCCTTGGTCAGACTAAAACATTTGTGTTATCAGCAATGTTCTCAGGCCGAAAGTCAAAACACAGCGCTGCACCAGCTACTGAGAAGGAGGAAAATGTCTGCTACTGCTGAACCCAGGACACCTGGAAAGGGATGAATGTACATAGTCTTAAAGAATGTGTTACCACAGCAACTGGATATGGGGAATCCCATTGGCAGTTAATATTAAATCCCATTGGTCATTAATAAAATAAACTTGGTTTAGTGCTGGGCTACCTCAGTGAACACAAAGGAAAAATAAAAGCCCTGCTGATGCTTGTGTCTTACTTCCCTAGGGAGCCAGTGTTATGCAAGTCTCAAAGTCAGGTTCAGCTAAGATGAGATGGCTTTGGAGAAAAGGTGGTGGATTTTGCCAGATGTTTGGATTTCCCTCCCCTGGGACCTGCCATGTGGTGATCTCTTAGTGTGTGAAGCAGTGTTCACTGCAAACTGTTTGAGTGGGCATCACATGTGTTACTAAAAAGTGACTGAGAAATGACTGTATGTAAGAAACAGATTGGGCATTCAGCACACACTACATCTACTGACTGGGATATTTTTTCAAGGACAGTTGTCATCTTCACATCTTTACAATCTACATGAACCCTTTTTTATCACTTTTTGGCATATACAGTGATGTTAAGGAGTATCAGATGGTATTTTATCCTTCCCTAGAGGGACAGACACTGTTTCCCTTCTATTCTTAAATGTTAGATCGTGGGAGGTGCTGAGTACTGCCATTGATATTAGTGTGATCAAGCTCTAGCTAGAAGAGTGCCAAATCATACAATACCCCATCTGTAATGCCAGCCATTATCTCTCTCAATGTATCAGTTGAGCTTTTAGTTCTTTACTAATTAGTTGTACATCTGTGAGCAACTGTCCATCTGATTTATTATCTGAGCAGCTATTGAAATAAAGAACATTGCCCAATTTAGCCTCAGGATTGAAAGTTATGGTGTGCTAAAGTTGTGTTTAAAATGTAATAAAATGGACTATATATAAACAAATTACAAGTTTATGGGACACTACAGATGATCTTCAATCAATATTTTACAGTTCATAAAATTAAGGTGATTGAGCATAGCTTAATGCATATGAATATCTTTTTAATTGCTGTCTTCTTTTATTTAGTAAGAAGATTAAACACTGTCCTGGAAAATAGCTTGAGTGTAGTGAAGAAGACTTAGTGGAAAAGTGAATGTAAGTATTTTGCAGCGTGTGTCAATTATTTATGTTTGCAAACCGTTGACATTGGCGATATTATAAATCACACTAAATTGGCAGCCTAATTTACCAAAAAGACCACTTTTAGTATGGCAAGAATGCTGAGTCTGATCATGGTGCATATGTGTGTGAGGTATAAAATGTCTATTATGTGGTTTTCAGTATAGGTCTGTAGGTTATATACACTTCAATGCTTTTAACGGGGCCATGTGCTGTTAGCTATTTGCATGCTTATGAACTGCTTTTAGGAAAAATGTCAACATGAAGTTGCCACTAAGTGCCCTTAAAAGGAAAAAAACCCACCACTACCCCCGTATAAATACTCATGGGGATCCTTAAATTCTGTAATGTGGATGCATTTTCCATTTGTAGAGAAATTTAGTCTTAACTTCAAATAATGCAGCTGGTTTATAGTATTTTTCTGTATATTCACCCCAAAGATGTGAGTTTATAGTAGAAGATTGCACTGTGGATTGGCAATTCAATTTAGAGTGAAATACAGTGGCTGCAAGTTCCAGGCTAAGTGCATCATTGCTCACTTGAGGTCACTTTTTCAAACCTGGAGTCAATAGTTCTCTAACAGTAAGAGCTTTGGTTCATTTTCTAGACCCTTTTGAAACTATTACTTTGCTGGTGAATACACCATTATTTTTCTTAAAGTAACTGCTTTCCCTACCTGTATTTTGTAATAATGTGAACTCCCTAGCTGTCTGCATGAACATGTTTATATGTAGGTACATATTTGTGTGTGAAACAAAGCCGTATCTCTCAAGTCATACCCCAGGAGGCTTTGAGCAGCTCTGGTGTGCAGGCTAGCATTAGTCATGAACTTCAAGCTGCCACGGATTCATTCCAGGATTTTTTCATATCACATTTTTCCCATGATCTCACCTGCCATTTTCCAGAGCATGCCTGATGAGTCTGGAAGCAGCCAACTAGGCCTTTCCAAATGCTGGATAAAGTACAGAATTCGTGACTTAGATGTCAGATAGGACAGTGATCCTGTCTTAAATTTCTCACAAGCTGGGGCAGTTTTAATTTTAGATTTTGGACTTTTATAAACTTGTCTTCTAAAATTACTAACTGACCAATAGTACTGAAACAGTGAGATACTGCAGGAACATTGTGAAATGCTGTCTGGTTTATATAGAGTTGCCTAATGATGCAGGGTTGCTTGAAATGAAGATCCTCAGATCTGACAACACTGAACCTAAGCTAAAGGTTTAGAGACAAGGCTGTGCATTGACTCTCCATGTTTGGCCCAGTTTGAAACCTATATAGGTTTGTAAGATACAAAATGAAATCCTTAAAACCTTCTGGTGTGTATTGAACAAAGCAAACAGTTTGAAGGCATTTACTGGCACCTTTCACTTTGGTTGCTTCATGGTCCTAAAAGTGCATCTCATTTGATCTTGTTCAGGCCAGTGGCACTTCTTGAGCAGTTACACATGGGTGTGATGAGTTTGTACATGTGAAAGTTTTTGTTGAGTTACTTTCACATTATTTTCACCAACCTGATCTTCATTTGTTTCTCCTGGGAATTTTGGGAAGAAGCACCGTTGCCTTTAGTTCCCTTTTTTTATTTTGTAAAAAAGGAAGAGTATTTGGGATTTTTTTTTTTTGTAGGTTTTTTAGTGCTTGTTTAGCAGGAAAGTGCTGTTTGAGTATGGGTTGAATTGTAAAAGATATCTGCCCAGTTAAAATGTCATTTCATATATGTACATATGTGAAAACTGATAAAAGACTTGAGGTAGAGCTGTATTTCAGAGAGGAGTAGACTGTTGACAATGTGAGTACTAGGTGGTCATGAAACTGGCAGGAGAATGAATACGTCCCTGTGGAGGGATGAATACTAGCACTTTGTCCCTGATGTTAAAATAAATATGAACTTCAGTAGACATTACTTTTCTGATAATTTTGTGCATGTTTAGACTAGGCTTTTAAATGGAAACCTTCTTTTTGATCTGGCTCTTGCAGCTATCTGACATTAGTCTATGAAGATGCTGTTTAGACTGCTAGGATTATAAAGTATTTGCTGAAAAACAGAGCCCATCCCAAAAATGTCCACCTTAGTTTCATGATCCAGCCTGGTATCATAAAATTGTTATTTATAAGAACTTGGCTCCTATATAGTAAATGCTATAAGTAATTCTCGACAGCATTTGGATATGATTCTGTGATAGCACAGTAAATAAGGCATAGAAGTCACACTGAGTGAGAGAAAAATAAATATTGAAGAGTTGCTAGTTCATTAAGTAATGCCTATGCTGTGCATGAAGTGAGGCAAGGGAAACAGGGAAAAAGCCTCCCATCATAGAGACTATTGTGAAAGATTTGCGTAAGAAACTTTAATTCTAGTATTTTCTATACGTGACAGTCAATTGAATTGGAGTCCTTAGAGTTACCTCTGAGACTCATCTTTAGATCGATAGGACTTAAGTCACCAAAACATCGGATAACATTTGTTCAGTATCTGCTGCATGTCTTAGTGAGAACAAGACGTGGGCTTTGCAAAATGTTCTTATGGAATTTGCTGTCATCATCATGAGACCCTAAAGGGCTTTCAGCAGGACTGCACAGGGGGTGCATCTGTCTTCATGCCTGCGCCTTCTGGCATCTCTTCCAGTACCTGTGCCCCATCTTTTTTTTCTTTCCCTTTGGCTCCATCTTCCCTGTGTTGTCTGGCTGACAGCAAGGAAAATACTGCAGTTCCAGGAAAGATGATAACTCTAGACTACCAGAACGAGTAGCCTGGGACACCAGGTCAGGCTGTAAGTACCAGCAGTGGCAACCACAGGAAACCCCTCCATAATGATCTCTCAAGAGTGTGCAAGAGTAGCTTATTTGGAGACTTACGCTGCCGTTTTCCCGTATGCTATCAAATACGATCTTTTATTTCCCTCTAATCTGGGTTTATAGTCACTGGGCCATATAAAGGCCAGATGTCATGCCTTTGCTGCTAGATCTTTGAGACAAGCACATTCATGGTCAGAGTCCTGCCCTTAGTACTGAGCATGGAATGGCTGGGAGAGAGCTGGGTCCATAGGCCAGCCTTGGCTCTGCATCTTTCTTTGGCAGCAGCCAACATATGTGACCTATCTAACAAAAGCATTGCTTAGCTTTGGAGATATTTCATATCGCCAGCTACAGATGAACCTGTAATAGAGTTTTCCCCATATGTTGGCACTTTTCCCTCTATGGAGAAATGAGGCCATGCTTTACCAGTAGGTGCAGTACTTGAATATCTGCAATGTGTTCTAAACTTCTCACACTTCAAGACCTGCCTTGTAAAAAATAGTAGTAGGTTAGTTATAAAAAGGAGGTTTATTGAGGGGGTTTCCTTTCTCCTTCCATTCAGTAACATTTGACCTAAGTCTACAGGTCTGGCTACAAGACCCGCAGGAGAGAAGATTCTTGCAACAAAATTTGGAGGTATCCACTGAAAAACAGATCTGCATGTCAGTCTGTCTTTCTCATGTTTCTCTGAAATAGTCTCCTGGGGAATACATAGGAAAACAAACAGTAGATTCTTTACCATTTTAGGAGAGGGATGGATCCAACTTCAAAATACTAGCTATTTTAAATGCTAAACGATCCTTCTTTAATTAATACTTGGCAAAGCATTTTAAATATTAGCTAATTCTCATGACACACCTGTCAGGTAAGTAAAAATTATATCCATTTATAGCCCAGGAAGCTGAAATACTGTCTAACATCAGCATTTTCTCAAATGCCACCTAGTTAATTCACTGGAATAACTAGTCTAATTCTCAGAGGTTCTGCATATTCTTAGTTGTCCTAAATTATACTTGGAGCTCAAGCGTATTTACACTTTTGAAACAAAGTGCAAGTATTTTGGTACAGAAATGCTGAACCCAAGTCACCCACACTTGAGGTTTTTCCCAAACTTAGGCATCCCTAAAAGGTCTAGAGCTGGAACTTGAACGCTGTTGATTCCCAGGCTGGATTCGGGGGCCTGCACTGCCCAGCTCTCAGAGCTTAAGGCAAAGGGTTGTTTCTCAGAGGAGCTGCAAGAGGTATGAGATATGGGTGGGCTTGGGAGGGTCAGGCTTTAGAGATTTTTTTGCAGGAAGGTGTGTGTAGAAAGGGTGCATAGAGAGGGAGAGGGTGCATGAAGTGGGAAGAAACATTGAGCGTGATGGCAGTTAATTTTTCTGCCTCCTCCCGTTGCTCCCATTAGAGATGCAGGTTATTTCTTGTTATTTCTGTCATGGCTCTTTCTCCTTTTGTTAAAGCGTCAGCAGAGTGGTATAATTGGGCTGGAGGACAAATTTTTTGCTGCCCTGTTGAGCAACAACTGAAAGGAGAGGGGATTTTGTACAAGTGCTGTCTTCCCTTCAGTATGCAGTGCAACTTGTTTCCAAGTGGTGTTTTAGTTGGAGCAGTGGTGGTGTTCAAGTGCCTTGCTTTGTCTGTGCAAACACTTTTTGTAACCTGTTTGCTCCATTTGCTGTGGCAGTGCCCAGCCCTGAATACAGCACAGAACCTAAGGATGGCGTCACTCCATCCCAGTCTGTTCTTGCAGGAGCAGGTGGGAACAGACAAAACCCCAGCCAAAGGCCGTCGATGGATTGGCACTTAAAGGAGGTAAAAGCCTAGGCTACAGAAAGGGGTCTCAATGATTGAACAGCCTGGAGCAGGCGTGCAGGGCTGAATTAGGAGCTGGAATTGTTCGGCTTTCTAATTCAGAGGACTTGTTTGCTGTCTTGGCCCTGCTCAAAGTGAGTAACTGCTACTGCTAATCACAAAGCCCAAAACAGAGTGAAGGATTCAAACCAGAAAATGATGACTCACCCTCCCTTCTCCCCCTCCCCAGTTCCAGTCCCCTCTAAACCACTTTACCTCACCAAAGCCCTAGTGGCTTTTCACTTATAAATAATCATGTGTTTGAAATGTTAAAATGTGTAGGCAGGGATTAAAAGGATATGTGATGCTCCAGCATTAAAACAGTGCAGACTTCTGCAAGGGAATTGTGAAGGAAAATTAAAACATAGTTATTTTTGGCAAGGGCTGCTGCATCCTGGGGAGATCAAGAGAAGCAAAAAAGCAGTTTACCCAAGCCTAGCGAAACAGAGTAGAAAAGCTGGGTGCAGTAAAATAGGGCTTCACATCAGTTCTTGGTTCTGTTAGAGCCACTTTTGGGGTTATCTCAGTCTGGGGGAAATGCAGAGAGGAGATGCACTAAGAAATTCCTTTTGAAGCTATCAATCTAACCTGTCCTCCTTTTCCTCCTGCAAAGGCTGGCGAATACAACTGCTTGGTTGTTGCTCACACTGTAACAGGTTTCTTCATTCTTCTAATCCATGATGGGACTAAGAGGCAGATGGACCCGCGTAACACTGTCAGCTCAGTATGTCAGCCCACAGGATTTTACAGAATAAGCAGGTTGTGGTGCCCATTTGGGGTATTAGTCTGTATTCTCACAGAAGTTAGAATATTGGCACTGAGTTTCTTGTTGTGTCTGGCAATAAAAATTGACAATTGTCGTGCTTAGAAAAAGAAGTACATTACAGACTTAGAGGGAACTGTTGTAAATCAGTCGTGAGCATCAACCCTAGCATTGATTTTAGGGTTTTAATATGATTTTTAGTGTCATTCTCAGATGCTTTGTTAGCTTTGTCTCCATAAACCTTTGGTTCCTGGCCAAAATGAGCCTTTTCATGGGACTGCCAATGCTGGAATCAGGGAAATCAGCCTCCTTGCCCCCCTTCTTTTAGGTGAGTGTGAACAGGCACAGATAAAGGCACAGTTCTGCCTGTTTTCTTGCTCAGGGTCTTGCTGCTATGTGCTGTTGGCAACTATGCCAGCGGCAACTGTGCAATTACTAATAAATGTACAATTTTAGGGGGCCCCCATTCATTTCAGGTCTGATTAATTTTTGACATACATTCTGAGCCTACAGCCTGGCTGAAGTGGTGTCATGCATCTCTATAGCTAGCAGTTTGAGGACCTCTGCTCCATTCCTGCCCTGCATCCTCTTGCTTCAAGATAGCGGTGATGTTGTTTAAGCAATCGTATTTGGTGAGCTGGTATGTTACTTTGCTAAATGGAAACGGTTTGCATTAGTGTGCCGATTTGTATGGAATATGCCACCTCCACTGTTCTTAACCTTTGCTGTTACTTTTGTTCTAGCAAAAATGAAAAACTGCCCTGTGCTCTCAGGGTGTTACTTTTTTAATGCTGTTTGCATTAACCTGTTTATAAGCCCTGCTTGTGTTCTTGTTTTGTTTTTCTCCCCGCTTTAATGCATTTAAGTGTATTAGTTGAGAAATATCTCTATAATAATCTTTAGGTCAATTAATCTTACATGTAATTAAAGGATTTAACAAGGATAAACATAAGAATTAAATATTTGTCTGCTTAATATTTTTTTAGGGCTAAATTCAAGGCAAGCCTCAACCTTATTTGATTGAGTTAATGCAGTATATGCAAAAGACATTCTATTTAAAAGTAGCTGTTCTTTTGGACAGCTAAATAACAGTCTAATGTCCTGTTACTGCAGCACTCAGTCTGATCAAGCACAATGTCGTGAAGTAATGTCAAGACTTAAACGCATCTAGTTTTAGGTAGGAAATTTCTCATCGTCAGTAAGCCAGTGACTTCATAAACAGAAGTCTTTCAGGGATACACAAAATACAGTCTTGTTTGTCCTTGCTGGCTTTCCTTACAATTGCATCAGTTTAATTTGTGACTAGTTAAATGCATTGTATTAAATTACAGTTCCTGGAAACTTCTGAGCTTGTGAAACATCACAGCTCTTGTGTTTATACACAGCTAGGGTTTTCTCTGCAATGTGTCTGGAAATTTCCAGACAGCCAAAGGGACCTGCCACAGTTTGCTTCAAAGCTAGGTCTGTGTTTTCAAAAAGCGTGGGGTTTAGAGCTTGTGCTTTTGTTCTTGTTGTTGTTGTTTTGAACCTGGAGAAAGAGTGATTGTGCTGGTTGCACGGAGGAAGCAGAAGGTGGGCATTGCTCCGAGAGCTCTGGCTAGTTATTTTTCATATATAAAGAGAGCTGTGTTTAACTTTATTTCAAAAAATTACAGTATTTCTTTCCCTCATGTGGGAGTGATGACTTCACAAATCATAGTACCTGTTACAGGCAATGTTATGGGGATTTGTACTTTGACGTCCTCTTCTTACCTTCCTTTCCTGAGGTGTTTTCTGCTGAGAACCTCTTGCTGGATGTCAGAGGAGTCCTGAGGACACCACATGGGATGCCAGGGGACCCTCACTAAGAACAGGAAGCTGGGACACAGTTTTGACTTTAGCATCCTCTGAATTAGTTCTACATCCAAAAGTCTTCAGATTAGGCTACTGGCCATTTGGCTCTTCAGGGTACTCAGAGAGGGGAAAAAAAGGTCACAATACCTTTTCCAATGTAGTGAGCAGAAACGTATAGTACAGCTGATGTCAGGGGTGGTGGAGCAGCTTCTTGAAGTCCTTCAGCACTTCTTACAGTCAGCATCTTTAGAAAGCATGATCTGTATCCTTCTGTACAGGAGAAAATGACTACTTTGGTCTCAGCTCTGTAGTGGCATTGACTGCCATCGTTCATCAGAGGTATCCAGACATGGAGTGACTGTAGAGAGGTCTGCTTGGTCACAAAGCCAAGGAGATCCTGTTAAAAAGCCAGGGTGGTGCTAGGAAAGGAAGGTCTGTGTGGTCAGTAACCCAGGCATAAGCTGATCCATTGCATTCCCAGGTTTTTCATACCCTTGGGTGAACTTATATCAGGCCATCCATCCATATGTGAATTCTTTAGTTGATTAACTTGAAAGATATATTGGATAGCATTTTTTATAGTGGTCCAAGCTCCAGGATATGGATTTTATCTATTGTATAAATATTTGTGGTGCTGCCCTGGGTTTGCTTTGCTGGATGCGTATGCTTCCTTATTGAGCTGCGCCACATGGGAATGTTCTACCTGTTCACATGATTACAGATGTTGCCTAAAGGAGCTCTATGCAAAGAAATTATCTCTCCTAAGGGAGGCTTATGTGAGCAAAACACTTACAGCTGGGGGGCATGCTGTGCTGAGAGAAACTGGTGTTGGAAAATATGTCTTTGAAGTATATATAGGACCAGGAGGAAAAGAACAAGTAAATAATGTAGATGGGGAATCAAAATGAAAAAAAAAACAACCAAAAAACAAGGAAAGGAAGATGTTCCAAATACATCTATTTTGCAAAACTTGAGCAAAATTAAATAAGCTAACATTAGTGTAAGCAAATGTGGTACCCTGAAAATAGTCATCCTACAGGAAAGCTGGTGTTTATTCTCATGAAAGAAGAATGAGCGGAGGTAACATCCTCTCACAGCAAGCCTGTCTGTCTGTTGTCTTTAGCAAGGCGAGAGGCAGAATTTCTGTTTTTCAGTTGTAGGAAACCTGCTGAAGGTGTTTTATGTAAGTTGTGTCAGGACAAGTTTATACAGTCATTTTATTGGGTACCAGTCCATGCTATTGCTGAACAGGGTGGGTTGGTTCCCCCATCTTCCCTAGCTGCTTAATTCTGACACTTCCATTGGTGGCATAAGTATACGTGCAGCCAAATCTGAAGCCTAAGCAAGAGCTGAAAACTAACCTGGCCGGGAGCTGAAAAATGTGTAGTTCCTGCCATAACAGCTCCATGAGAGTCTTCTCACCACCTCTTGCATGACACTACCAGCCCAAAGCAGGGACTTTCATTTTCAGAGCAAGGGGCTACTGCACTCAGACAAAGCATAGATTCTCTCTAGTGATGCACTAGGTATCAACTTTTTTGCCCAGCCGTTAGGCAAAGTGTAACATTTACCCAAGATCTTTCTTTTAAATTAATAGCAGGACAAGCTGTGGAGGGAGGGGCAAGCTGCTTGCTGTCAGATTCACTCGATAAAACTGAAATTCTGACTTTGTGGGACAGTAGAGGAAAAAGGAAGTGTCTCAAGTGGGGTATTAGGCTTGCTGAGATCTTCCTCACATGTCTGTTAAGCAGCTGGCAAAAGCCTTCCCTGTAACTCCAATTGCTGAATAACTGGGGAGAAGAAAGGGAAGGGGCAAGGGGGGAGGAGCCACGTTTGATTTTTTACGATGTTTTTGAGGCAAGGATTTCTGCAGCGATGCTCCCTGTCTTGTTCTGCCAACTCCTTTACTGAAGTTGAACTACATTTATTGTCTTCAGCATTCATCTAATACATCTAACATTCTCAGGCAAGGTAAATATCTGACATCCCCTGTGCAGTTAATTCGTCCCCATGCTTTTAAGATTTGTGGTATCCTTGTAAAATATTGTCATACAAGTAGTGGGTGGGAGAGTGCATGCTGTTACAGTAAGGAAAATAGAGCCTTTTAAGTAAATTCCCTAAGCAGCTGCACATTACAGCATACAGCTATGTTTTCTGATATGGTTGGAATTGTACTACGGTCTCAATTTTCCATTCACCAGCCTTGAAAAAGACATAAGCATCTGAGAGACAAAAATCAGTACAAATTGATCTCAAAAGTGCAAATTTGATGAGAATTCTTGTCTGGCAGTGGGTGAGTGATCTTGATAAGTTAGACTGCAAAATTATTTTATTTACGACAGTTTTGCTTTCATTATGGGTTAAATATGCAAAATAATATCTAAATAAAGACTAAGTTAAGCCGTTAAATGCTGATTCCACGAGTAATCAGACATTTTATGGTTTGTGCTTTGATTTGAAGGCTGTCTGTCAGGCTTCATCTTTATTTGTGGTAAATAAAACCTCTTCCCTGAAGGGATCAAAGTATGAACTCATAGGAACCATAATATTATTGCCTACCGCAATCAGTGATTTTGTAGGGATCTCGTTAAAGTTCAAATTCTTTCCCTGCAATTGAGCAGAAATACCAGTATATGCTGGAAATAAATCAGTCACTGTTAGAGGGGATCAAGAAAGATTAAAATACAGGGAGGCTGCTCAAGGCAGGTGTCAGCACCTTTTGGGAGAGAAGGAGCTAAAGATGGAAAGATAAATACCAAAGACTGTAGTTGGGTCTCTCCCTCAGCCCTTCCTCCAGCCAGAAGTTGTTCATCCTGTGCTAGTTTGAAAACTAGGGAGGTGACAGCCTGGGGAAGCACAAAGAATTCACTCAATGAGTGGATAGCAAAGAAAGACTAACTGAAGGACCCAAGTGAGGAGAGGCACATGTACTGAGTAAACTCTTGTGCATCATGCAAATGGATTCTCAGGCAATATACTCCACATGACCCTGTCTATGTCCATAGTCAACGGGACTGTGCAAACATTAATATGCTGAAGAAACCAAAGCTCTGTGAGCTTCCTGTCAGCAGGTGACCTCCCATGGTGATGAGCGTCAGGCACTAGTCCAAAGGCAGCAAGTAAAGTGCTGCCCATGGTCATAAGTGACAGACCACATCAAATTTTCTGGGCAGGAACAGGGCAAGACTCTGAAGTGATTATTGCTGTACCAAACCTGAAATCTTTGATGGAAGTGAAAGCAGATCTGACTGAAAAGCTCTGTTCATCTGGGAGGAGGCAGCTTTCCATAACATGATGAAGTTTTTATGTGAGGGTCTAATAGATGATGATGTGGAGAGGACTAACAAAGTCTGTTGTAACAGTAATAAGAAGCTAAGGTAGGAACATAGAGAATATAATTTATTTTGGGGAAAGAAACTACCATGCACAAGTAGCTGAGCATCAAGCCGTGTGGAGCTAAGTGAGCTCAGAGCTTCCAGGCACAAAAGGGCCTGGCATTATCTGATAATAAGCTCTGACTGAAACATGCTGCCTAATGACAAAACATTGATTGACTCTCATTTAGTATTATTTCTGGACTGTGGCATATCTGACATGCCCCAGATTTTCAGTTTTGGTGTCTCTTCTTGCTGGTTTATCTCTGTATGGCCATGATAACACAGCACTTTTGTAGGGCAGGAGTGAAAGCACCACACAACAGGTTTATCAACTCTACATCAAGATTGTATACTACTCAACAGAGTGTTGTTTTCATGTTCACACAAATGCAATTCCCTTTTGTTGAGAATGCAGTAAGAGTATAACTGCCTTAAGGACCAACAGGTGATGTAAAGTATTTGGTGAAAATTTGAATTGCTCAAATAATTAAGAATTGTTGTATTAACTGTTATCATGGAATAATGTAATGTTCTAAAAAGTAAATATCAGATCCTAGCTATCTAGTGATCTGTTGCTGCTCTACAGTGTTATATTATTAAAGGCATCTCTGTCTTTTTATCTGCTTATTTATCCCTTATTCTCTGTCCTTACTGCACAAATCTGGATTTTCACAGTACAGAGGCCAAGGATTTACCCTCTGCCAAATAGTGACCCATGAGCTGAGTCAGGGTTAGAAGTTCTTGGGTTTATTCCATAGACCATCCTGGTTTAGATTTGGGACTACGAAGACTGCGCTTCTTTACTACAGACAACTCAGTTCTAAAAATAGCTATTTTCTGAGAGCTTCTGTATGAAAGTGTGTATGTATGCTTATTACATACGATTTCCCTGTTGCTTTTGCTTGGGTGTAATTTCTTTGTCCTGCTTTGGTTCCCTCTGAGTTTTGAGCTGAGCTCTCAGGAGATGAGCGTGCTGGAGATCACCATGGCAACACTCCAAAAAATGCACAGTGCAGGCGCCAGGCTTTGCTGCCGTTATCCCTGAGAGGGCTCTGATGATCTGTGGACTTGCAGACTTATTTGGGAGCTATGAGGGGAGGCTGCGTTGGTGGCTGAGAGCTGGGGAAACCGTGCCTATTAAAAGCATTTCCTATGTAAATTGTGGGGCTCTGGATATTGTTTGCTGATGTACAGCACTAGCATCCAGCATTTTCAGAGCTTACTGCTGAGATTTCCCTTAGGAGACTGTAAACCCTCTTTTTTTTTATTCCACAGAATTCTAATACTAGTCTCTTGCATCTTAGCTCTCCCCACTTCCACTCAAGACTACTATGGGAGCCATGGTAAAAGCTTAAAAGATGCTTGATGATAAAACATGTCATAAAGATTATGATGCAGATTTTAAGAGTATCCCTGCTGTTCCCAAATCTTTTTTCAGGCGAAAAAGAAAACATTCAAACAAGAACTATTTTATAGATGAATATTTGACGGCAGTGGTTAGGAGAGAATGGGTTCTCTGCAGCAGCAGGAAATAATGGAAACTGGATAAAAGTGTATTGCCTTCTCAAACAAGAATTAGGGACTCTAGGCTATGTTCTGACAGGGGAAATATGACATTGAAGTCTTGTTTTACATCATTGAAGTAAGTATCACATATCCTGGTACAATGCAGGGGCGAAGGGGGGATGTTTGTGGGTTTTCTGGCAAACCAGCCATAGGGCTACACCACCAGAAGGACACGGGCTCATAATGCTCAGAGCAGTGACTACTTTGAGCATGATCAGCAGCCTTGAATAAGGTGCCTCCACTTCCAGTTACTGCTAAGTCCATGACAGCAAAATATATGAACAAGCAGGATGCAGAGCAGGAATGTTAAAAATAGTTGACAAGGAATTCTTGGGAGAAAAATTTATTTGAAACCTTCCTTTCTAGGGGTTTTCCCATTCCTATTTGTGGGTGCATAGAGGTCAGTACTCAAGTTAAACTGAACGGAGCTCAGATTACCACTCTGAAAATGGGAATTCATCATTGCATTCGTCAGTGGGGAAAGTGCCCAAGCTGGTCCTGTGCCAGGAACCCAGATCACACAGGCAACTCCGTGCCCTAAAAGTCAGGTTTCCCTCAGTCTGTTTCTATAAATGTAGAAGCATTTCTTGTAAGCACTGGATCAGGGAGCCCTGCTTCAGGCAAAGACATCTGGTAGCAAAGCATTAGAGATGGGTGTGGGTGCACTCAACAGCCTGAATTGAGGTTTCCCAACAGGGCTACTGTACGAACACTGCAGTTGCCCACGTGCTCCCATCCACTCCCTCCAGCCAAGGGTGTGCATTTCTTCCTGAACATAGATCTCTGCATCTAAGTGCAGAGATCCCCACCACTGTGTTTAAGTGCTTGAAATCTGGATTCAGCTTCTACTGGAGTTAAGTATAATAATGTTTAGTCTGAGGTTCCCAGACAGGCTTGAGCATGAGAAAAAGAGCAGGACTGCTGAGTGCCAACAGGGTAAAGGTAGTTCAACTTCTGCAGAATCCAGAATTTGGGGGATTTTGTGGGAAAAGGGAGGAAACTAATAGTACACATAGCTAAAAGTTATCAGAACGGCACTCTATGGCAAACCTTAGGAAAGCTACTTCCGTTTTTTGTCGTTATAGGGCTAAGAATGGTTTATTTCAGCTAACTGTTAACATGGAATAAATTGTCCAATTTCCCTCCAAGGCCAATTAACTAAATAAACTCACACATGCCTTTTTGAAAGAAGCAGTAAAATTATAAGTGATGCCACATATTTTAACCTATTCATAGAGAGCAGAACTTCAGCAGATCACGAGGTGTTGAAACATTCCTGTAAATGCTGGCCAAAGAGTCCAGCACTCTTTAAGACTAACTGAAGAGAAACAAAGTTCATGGATTATTATGGTTTTTGTGTTTAAATTTTTTAAAATAGGACTGAAAAAAATGTATATTTGTGCATTTTGCAAGAATTTCATTTCCAAGATTTCATCGAGATAAGACATTTTAAAACAATGCTAAAAAAAAAGTACTTACTGGTGGTGATGTGGTTCTAAGCAGCCCCTGAACTCCAAATGCAGTTGGCAGGGATGCCATAAGTCAAGAAGTGTTGTACCCAAGCCCTATTTTGTAACTGTAAATCTAGCAGAAAAGTATGGAGGTTATGTAGGTGACCTCTCTGACAGAATGCATAATGTAAACAGGATAAAATGATTTGGAGCTCATGGAATCTGAACATGAACAAAGTTTTAAGAACTGCTGACTTCCTACTACAACTTCTAGCATCAGCATTAATCAAATCCAATGTATTTATCTTCCTCTGCCATTCAGACTAAAATTAGATTGTTTACTTTGCTAAGCAAGCTAATGGAACGGTTATTTACTGCTTACCTCTACCAGGCAGAGAAAACCTAGTAGAGAACCAACTTGCTTCTTTCACCTCTAAAGCACAATTATTAGAGTAATGGTAAGACTATTGTCGCTTTATAGAAAAGTTTCTCCTAGATGAGAAAGTGAGACATTTAGCTCAAAGGGGCTTCTGATTCCTTTCCTGTGCTGAGATGTATAGCTCTCTTGAGGCGTGCAGTACTTGATTCTGCTGGTTCCTGAGGGCTCTGCAGAGAAAAGAGAGCAAAAATATCTTCAGAAGCTTTCCCAGAAAACCTGGTTCTGGTGCTGACCAGGATTAATGCCCTGTGTTGTTTGTTATAAGTCAATTTGTTCCTAAAAATGTAAATGTCTTATCCTTGAGGTTCTTGCCTAACTCATTATTTGAATGTGTCTTGACTTTGATGTGGAAAAGCAATTTCTGTTGTGTATGAAAGCTATTGGAAAAATACATTTTGCAGCTCATTTAGTGAAAGAATCCTTCAGTTCAGCCCCGTTTCCCTACCTCAGCCCTGTTGTTCCCAATGATGCATTCACCTAGCAAATCCAGGCCTTGAAGAGAATAATGCAGTAGGTAACACTTTTAATCAGTATAGGAAATATGAAACAGCAGGGAATGAATTTCCAACTGTGCAAACAAGGGAAAAAAAGAAAAAATGTGAAAGCTGTTTTTTTCACATTTCTTTCTCCTCAGATTGGTCATACCTGTGGGGCTTTTATGGTGCCACAGTTGCATACTTATCAATAATTGTTTCCTAATTCTGCTCCGTTTCTGCACTGAAGTAGTATAAAATGTTGAGCTCCATGCAGCCAGTCAATTTTCAAGATCCCATGTGGACAACAGAAACCAGTGTGCTGTTAGTAATCTGTTAAAAGGATAATTTTCCTCTTGTATCGGTGTTTAATTGGACGGAATCTCAAATCTTAATAGTACCTACATTGCCTAAATGCCATTCTCCTTGAGGTGTGACAATGGACGGGAAAGACCTGCTTATTTGAACAGGAAGCTTCCCTGTAATTAGTTCAAACCATACCTGAAGGGGGAGAAAAGAAGTTTACAAATGATTTGAAGAATCAGAACTGGACTTCTTTTTGTCCACCTTCTTGTGGCAGCTGTTTGTTCATACTGGGGTGTCATTAGGTAACGTGTAAACTGAGCGTGTGTTTGGGGAAAGCTAGTACCAAGGAGCGTTTCAGCAGGGGCGAGGGATGTGGTGGTTGCTTGCCAGTCATGAGCAAGCTGGGTTAGACTGCACACCTTGCACTGGGCTGTTTTCTGTGTTCGAATCCCACTGGGGCCTCTGGGTCTTACCACAATATAAAAACAGTGGTTGTCTGAAGCTGTGTGGCCCAGGGCCAGAGCAAAGGCCAGAACCTGGCAGAAGCCAGGGCTGCAGGACAGGCATGGTGTGCTTGCAGCAGCTTCCACCTTTCCTTTGTCTCGCTTCCCTCCTCTGTCCTCAGCGCGAGTAGAAAAAATTAAAATCTTATATATTTGTGTTCAGTGTATAAGGAGGAAGGTTGTGAGAAGGGGCAGGGAGGGTTCAACCTTTGGAGGCAACTGGGAGGCCAGAAGCATAGGGTCAGTGAGTGGTTTTTTGAACTGCCAGGAATGGGAATGAAAAGTGGATTGGGAAGGCTATCAGAAACAAGGAAGCGTCATTCAAAATGCAGCCCACCTGGAGTCCTGTGTCCAGCTCTGGGGTTCCCAGTATAGAAGTGTATGGACCTGTTAGAGCAGGTCCAGAGGAAGGCCACAAAGATGGTCAGAGGACTGGAACACCTCTCCTAAGAAGAAAGGCTGAAAGTTGGGATTGTTCAGCCTGGAGAAAGCTCTGGGGAGATGTTAGTGTGGCTTCTCAGTATATAAAGGGGGGTTATAAAAAAGATGGAGAAAGACTTTTGTTAGGGCCTGTAGTGGCAGGACAAGGGGCACTGGTTAAAGAGGTTATGTTTAGACTGGACAAATGAAGAAATTCTTTTTCTGTTAGAGTAGTGAGACACTGGAACAGGTTGCCAAGAAAAGTGGATGTCCCATCCCTGGGAGCGTGCTAAGTCAGATTGGACGGGGATTTGAGCAACTTAGTCTAGTGAACGATACCCCTGCTTATGGGAAGGGGCTGGACTAGATTAGGTGATCTTTGAAGGTTCCTTCCAACCCAAACCATTCCATGATTCTCTAAATCTGGTGTCCTGTCCAAATAAAGATAATTAGAAGGGATTTTTAACTCCAGCAGGTTGAATATAAAAGTTTCAATGCAAGTAGGCAGGCTAAAAACACTTGAAGAATGACTTACCAGAGCAGGCTAAACTAATACTCGGACCTATGATACTATGACCTCCTTCAGACATGCCAGGAACAAAAAGCTCAGTGTAGGGCCAACTGGTGGCTGAGATTTGAAAGGACGCTTAGAGAGGATGAGGCCCTTACAAATATTTCATTCATTCTTGCTGCATCCTGTTCGCTCTGGAAGAGGTCAGGGATTTTTCGTAATGAAGTCCTTTGGGTGGGTGGGATGGAGGAGTACTGGCACAGGCTGACTTGAGAACCTAAGCGGGAAATGACCATGTGGGAAATATCATGTTTATACAGAAAAAAGATGAGTTTAAATGCACAAAAAGGAAATGTCTTATTTCTACGTTACCTCTCACTATGATTGTATTATTTGCCATCCTCTTTCTTCTTTCTCTGCCTTCCATTGAAAAAAAAACCCAACCCCCAGAAAAGCACCCCTGGCAAATAAGTCAGGGACAGTGAAAACAAATCCTTCCATAAGAAATGGGATTTGTCAACTCCCCAGGATGAAAGGAAAAAAGATGATGTGAAAGTAGCAGCACAGTCCTGATTCCATATTTACCTATTCTAGGGTAAATAGGGTCTAGTTAAGATGTAGATGATTAGGTCTAAAAAGGAGTGTGTTAGAAAGCCATTTATTTCCAAACATCTTTTTGAAAGAAGCAGTCTTGCCCAAGACCTCACCACTGTCACCCACTGTGGTTTAAAGCAAGCACCATACACTTGGATGCTTCGTTGCTGGATGCAGTACAGCGCAAAGCTCTTGAAAGCTTCCAGTCATTAAACTTTGCTAAACTGCATTAAGCTTTTTTCAAAGAATGGTACTTGTGCTTCAGGGAGCTGGCAACCATCCAGCCCTAATAATTACCTTCTGCCTTATCTAAATTGCTCTGTTTATTTAATTGGACAAGGTCATATGTCAAAAGATGGTGGGCAGGGTTGGGGACGGTAGGACAATAGGTACTGTGTCACCCAACTCATTCAGGGCTGGGTGAAGCAAGTCCTATGAGCAGATCATAGTGATTTTCTGCAAATCACTCTGAAGCTTGCAAAGCACTTCATAAATCAAATAGAAGTTCCAGTAAGTTTAAACGAAGTGTTTTTAATAAAAGTGCTGATCCCTGTCAGGCTTCCTAGACAACTGTGGGAGTCGTATATGAGTATTGTTACAGTACTCCAGAACACATGAAAGAGAGAGGCCTGGTTTGTGCTAGAAATGAAGAAGTTTCTCCATACGCACCTACCACAGGTTTATGGCCATCCTGTACTGATGCAGTGCTGGAGGGGATAAGGCCCACTGATTCTTCTAGACAAAGGTTGGCTCTTCCTAGTGGATTTTTTTTTTTCCCTGTCACAGTGCTGCTTAAAGGCTAACACAAACCTTAATAAAATGTTATATATGTGTCATCATTACAATACTCAGTGCACCTCCTCAGGCTCTGTTAACTGTGCTTGCTGTCTGGGAAAGACTGGCGATATGGCTCTTGGGTTGAGACTCTGGTGTTTCATGTCCCTGGTACAGTGAAGTTGGCTGTTTAACACAAAGTGTGGCAGACTGCTTTGTCAGCGGTTCTTGGACTTCCTAGACTGGAAGGATATGAGAAAGACATTACAAGCTGAGGAACTTTTTCAAATAAGCAAACAGTGGTCCTGCTGAGCAGAGCTATTTTTGAGGGGGGGAGCTGTTTGTTTAATCACCTAATGGAGCTGGTGCATTTTTTCCAGATGTACTCAGATCAAGCAGTGACCTCTGAAATCAGTGGTGTAGATGTCTTGTGTTGTTGTCTTTTGTGTATGGAGACAGGAACCCATCCCCTCCCCTGGCTCTTCCTGTGGCAGTGAGCAGGCTTTACATACTAGTGACATGAGCAAGGTGACCTTGCTTTGCTCTTTGAATTATAACCTCCTCAGTTTGAACACTTGCAGGGCTTTAATATTAAACCACTGCCTCTCTTGCTGAAGGCATAGTGCAGTGGGTGCAAAGACAGTTTAAATCCACTGCCAGAAAGTAAGAGAGACTTCATTAATGTCTGGAGTATTTGAATCCCATCAGGGTTACTCTCTTTAGCATCAGGGATCAATTATTTCAGTGCAATAACAAATACACCCAACACAAGCCATTCTTATCCCCATTCCACACTGCAGGCAGTTTCCCTATAGCTGCGTCTTCTGGGTGGCTGTACTAGGGGGGAGAGACCTCCCAGAGTCCAGAGGTTTTCAAGAGAGTTGAAAAGTAAATTACTTCATCTCACCATGTTCTTGTTCCATTCTTTTCTGCAAATCTTTGTGCCCTATTAATGCTTTTACTTTTCAAAGGCTCATCTGAATTCCCAAGTTGGTTTAACGTTACTGAATGATTATATCACTTTAGCTGAATACTCTTATTTGACATAAGCCTAACTATGTCTAAATAAATAGTTATACTCAGACTAAACAAATCAAAATTTTCAGTATTGACTTAAAAGTATTTAAGTGCCTTATTTCATAACTTCATTTAAAAAGCAAATGAGAGAAATAAGTATAGACAAAGCTGAAACCTAAATAAATGTGCTCATTTAACTATGTACTCCTGCAAGCTGCTAGATATCACACCATAGGAAAAGCAGTGCAAATCGATGAGTGCTGGGGCTAAAAATGTTTTGTCTCTTTTCTCTAAAGGCAGTTTAATACTTTCACTAAAATCGGTGGGTTTGATTGTATGAGAATTTCCTGGCATTTTGGTGACAGAGGGTGCTTTCAAACTTCAAGTTAGCAGGGAGAATAGGCTGACCGGGCACATACTGGGCAATGTGGACTAATCTGCATGACAGTTTCCCTGCTGCACAACCATGATTCTTTCTAAATGCATGGGAGCAGTAAGTGCTCTTCCTTACCACTTCTTAATGACTTTGTATGGTTAGGCCTGAAACCAGCAGTGTGTTGTAAAAACCCCTTGTTTTGCCTGCATGGGAATCCTGCCCACCATGTTACTGTGAAGCTAACGTGGTGGTGGCAGAATCCTGGCTCCATTTTCCTCCCCATGAGGTAGCAGAGCTGGAGGTGGTGGACTTTAGACCTTCCGTTAGTTACTGTGGGCAGGGACCAGCCAAAGGGCAGTGACTGTCCATCACAGACACTCCGGTTTGAAAAGTATGTGGAGAAACACATTTCTGTCTGAAATGCCTATGAATTTTCTGCCCGAAGATGTTTACCCAACGCTTTCAGGAAAGTTTAATACCATGGCTAATTTTAGCAATCTACTGACACTGTCTGGGTGCTTGTTTTGTTTTCTTGAATCTTGCCATGAGAGAAGTTCTCATTTTTGTAATGTTTTTCACCCGTGTGCCATACGTCCTTTGCAAAGGAATAAAAAGACTGTACTCCAGTGTTGTAGCCTGGAGACTGAAGCATTTTCAACTTGCTCAGCTTCATGGTGAAGAAGCCTTCTTGCTCGAGACCCTTGTCCAGTGTGATTTGATCTTTTGGCACCAAGCCTTTTCTTGTGCCACCTTTCTTTGAATCAATATTAAGGATTCACTTGCGAGTCATGTTCCCTATATCAAATTGCAGTGCAGTCAGCCTGAGTGAACTCCAGCTTTTTACAGATGCTGATACAGAACTAATTCAGAGTTCAAGATGCTGTTACTTGAATTCTCAGAGCAAGCAGTCACAGATTTCAGAGATACTTGAAGAATGATCTTCATCATCTCAGACATCTTCCTATTTCAGTATTTTAATAATTAATTTTTAGATATCTGTCAGTTAAAATTCATGCTTGCTTTTCTCCCATCAAACAAATGGAAAATAACAAGTTTGAGTGTCCTATTGGCTTTCGGTTGTATCACCGTTCAAGTCCTATAGAAAGCTAGTGAGAGAAGTCTGTGCTCAGATACACATTTGCAACTCCTGCTGTTTTCTGTGGGAGATGGTGTGTAGTTATTTGACGGTAGGTTGTATTAATGAATTTTTGCATTTGCAAAGCATCATAGGGTACAGAAGTCATTCATGTCTCAGAGTGAAGCTTCCTCTGATGTGAATCCACAGACTTTGTACACCTGCAGCAAAAATCTATTGGAAATTTGTCTTTTGTTGAGGACCCACTCATAATGCGATTTCCAGATGTTGAAATGGGATTTCTGGCCTCTGGGACTGATTTCCAGCTTTGTTTTGGAAGGGCTAACTCTTCCACAGAGGAGTTTCCAATGCTTCAAAGCCTTCCTGTGCCCAGCAGGTTCTAGCCTTGCATGTTTAACAAACCTCCATGGTTATCCTACTGTAATAGGCTCAATGATAGGCATATTTAAAGCTTGGAGATACCACATTCTGATGGCAGTCATAAATGCACAGTATATTACCATCTGAATGTCTTTAGAAATTCACATCGGAAAGATGAAGCCAAGGGGTAGGAATTGTTAAGTCTTGTGCTGGTATTCTGTCATGGCTACAGATTGCTGGCATATCACATCCAGGGTATGAAGCATGAATGGGCAAATATCTCTCTACTGTGATGTGTCTGATAAGACTTTGCAAGCATTATACATTTCCACTAATTGGGTGCCGTTACTACCTGACGCATAGGTCATTGCTTCTAGTTAATTAAGAGCCAAGAAGGTATTTAGTACTTCACAAGATGCAGATGAAGATAGATGTCTGCTTGGGAAATGAAAATGTACCAGTTTGAGGGTTTTATATAAAACCAGATCAACTTTACAAATCTGGTATCTAGACAGATCCTAATAAACCTGATGAAAATTAGTGAAATTAGATTAGCTCAAAGCTAACAAAATGTGATAGGAATGTTCAAAATTGTCAGCAAAAATGCTTTCAGGCAGAAGAATTAGCATGAAAAATATTTTTACAAGGATTAGAGAGAATATTTTACAGGGTAAACTAGCCCATAAAAATGTTCCTTTTTACTTGAGTTTATAGAAGGACTTCTCTCATGAAATATGCAGCCCGAACAAAAACTTGCAGTCTTTGGCTATTGCAGTAGTAGTTTGTTCTTTCCTTTATGTACCATATGCAGAATCAGAAGTGCTCCTGAAACAACTGAGCTGTGCAGTCTGGTTACTTGGAAGTAAGGCTACCCAAATGAATGCTTCAGAATATACATATATAAAATACTGTACTTCTGAGTGTCCTTCAGTTGTTTGCAGGGGAATGCAGATTCTGTTTTCAATGACATCATGCTTTGTGGCATATTTCCTATTATCCATACGCATCAGCACTATAACCTTTATGTCTTAATGTACCCCTACACATTTTCAGCTTATTTGCTTTCAGTTAAAAGTGCTTATGCATGGTGATCATGTTCAAAGACTTTACTAGATATATATTGTCCTGTAGAAAGTGTTCAGGTTTGAATTTAGAGTTTATCTAGTGGACAGAATTTCTAAATACATTGAGTGGCCTCTGTAAATTCAAATTTGAAATATATATGCCCAAGTATGCTTCATACAAAGCAAGCATTGTAAAATGTGCTTGGATTAGACCTTTTAACCACATCAGTGGGTGCCATAAAAAAAGCATTTAGCTTAAGAGCTCAGAAGATGCGTGAAGAAGGCTGCCCAACAGAAGCCTTTGGAGGCTGCTTGAATAATTAGGATTGTGGGATTAAACTGGTCATGCAAGGAGGAGGATATACACTGCTCTCTATTCACCTCGTATAATATAGCTGGCCTTTATTGGCTGTACTAACTCATGTGTCCAAATGCTCTTACCAGTGAGAAAAATGTTACGAACAGCTGCCAAGCAGCCTTGCAGTAGCCTCTCTGCCGTATTACAAACAGACGGAAGAAACTCGTCTTGTTACAACCAGAATTCTACCGTGCTCTGCAGCAACAGAGGCTGCAACACTGGGGAGCAGGTGACCTCAGTCTTGTCACTAGGACCAGACCTGGAATTTTATGTCAGGTCTGTGGGAAGCCAGTAGAGTTGGTGGAGACGTCTTTTCCATTTGTTGACGTTGACCGTTGCACAGGGCACACTTTCGTGTTTATTCAAACATCAAAACGAAATGGGGCCAGGAAATGGGGTTGCCATGAGCAGGACTGTGTGTGAAGCAAACATTGTGCCCAACTTGTCCTGCAGCCTCTCTGGTAAGAAAGTAGTAAGAATTTGCATGACTTAACTCGTGGGTTTGCCCCTTGTAGTGTGCTTTTTCATAGGGATGCCTTGGCAGCACTTATTTAAGTAACAAGTTAGAGACACGCTGCGCTGCCAGAAGCATGACAAATGCCACTCCTTTAGTTGAGCGTGGTTAACCCAGCTCATCAATCAAGGACAGAGAGGGTTTAGAGTTACCAACTCTTAGGAAGAGTCAACTCTTAGTGTTAGGAAACTGAAACCAGATGCTCTATTTACAGTGCAAACAGTTGTGTGTGTGTCCTTTTTTTTTTTTTTCTTTAAAGATACATTTCTAAGTCTTGTAGTTGTTTCAGGTTAAAATACTATTTGAGAATAGTTTGATTGCAAAATCAGCAGCCAGATAAATAAATAGCTCAAAAATGTGATTTGTTACTGATAGAAGTGGAAGGGCAGGTCTGCTTGTCTGTAGCTATTTCCTTCCATGCATCTCAAATTGCATACTCTGATCTTTAAGAGCACAACTTGTGGTTCTTGAAAGCCTTTGAGGAGACAGGAGAAAATTGTAAATCTTGGACCAGTAACTATAGGGACAAATTCTGGGACTCAGGCCTGTGGTTTTCTTCAGGACAGAGAGGAAGAGATCATATGTGTATGTGCACTTACTGGGCAGCAGCATTTCCAAGTCAAAACTGCACCCAGCGTAGGGGAGCCCTATCCAGTACTTAGAGGGGGTTTAAAAGAAAGATGGAGAGACACTTTTCAGCAGGGCTTGCAGTGACAGGACAAGAAGCAAGGGTTTTAAACTGAAAGAGGTTAGGCTTAGATTGGACATAAGAAAGAAATTCTTCCCTGTGAGGGTGGTGAGGCACTGGCACAGGGTGCCCAGAGAAGCTGTGGCTGCCCCATCCCCGACAATGTTCAAGGCCAGGTTGGATGGCACTTTGAGCAACCTGGTGTAGTGGAAGGTGTCCCTGCCCATGGCAGGAGAGTTGGAACTGGGTGATCTTTAAGGTCCCTTCCAGCCCAAACTATTCTATGTGTCTGCAAGTTTATGCATCACCTAAATCCTGTCAGAGCTCTCAACACAGGCCATGAAGAGCTCCTGGTCTGGTTGACATGTTCAGTTGGTGTGGGTCCTGAACCCACCTGTGCATTGGCCGGTTTTACTCACATCTGTTCTGTGTGCGTTAGAGCAGGTCTGTGGAGGAGGTAGCATTTTGTTCAGCATGGCTGAGGACTTGTAATTGTAAAGGAGGGAACTCTGTTTTGGAGGGACTGGTGTGAAATAGCCAGTAAAATATTTTCATCACACATGCTCCTTTTTTGAAATAAAGTGCTCCTGGAGATTAAATAGAGTTGGGCAGTTTTGAAGCTAGGAAAACAGGTTTTATGACTGTGTTATGCATCCATAAAAAGGGGATTTTATAATACTTTTGCTGACAGACTCTTAAATAGACAGGCACAGGTAGGTGCTGCTGTCAGGCAAATTGCTGGTTAACTGATTATATAAATTTACTGTGGAATACAATGAATAGAAACACAGGAGTGTGCACAGTGTCTGTCTGGGCAGATTGGATCAGTGCTAGCTGGCGCTGCTCTGTTAGAGCCAGGGACACTCCATTCATTTAGATGAGCCTCATGTATTTATTTGAAAGAATGAAAAACAAAAACCCCAACCAAACAGGAAAAGGTAAACACAAGTCAAAATGCTGCAATTCTGCTTTGTCTTTTCTCGCCTGCGGCAGCCAAAAGCCATAATGGATAAATGAATAAGTGCAATCAAATGTGACTTGGTAACACACAGCCTGTTCTATATTTATTTGTATCTCTGGTGCTTAACCCTTTACACTACCTATGGTATTTATTTTAGCAGGTTCAGTTTCCTGCAAGGCGTCTTTCTTACAGATTCTGTTTCACTCATCTCCCCATTACCTTAAAAACCACTCCAAATATTTGCCACATGCCCTTTCTTGCTCCATTTCTCTTCTGCTTCTCCAGGCTCTATCTGTCCTGTTGTCATGTGTCTCCCCATCTTCTTCCCGCTCCCTTCTCAGCTGCAGGAGTTATCTCTCTATGAACAGAAACAGCCACCCCAGTTGGTTGTTTCTTCTGTGCTGCTTCACCTGTACCATGTACTCCTTTCTCTTCTCGGCTTTCTGTGGCAGGACACCAGTTCACCCAGTACCATCTCTTCTGGACATACCTTCTCTCCTCCTCCCCAGGCTGCAGTGAACACTGAGTATGTCAAATCAGCAGATGCCACGAAGTTAGGTATGTCTTGCTGTATTTTTCTTTCTTCTGAAAAAGCAGGAGGAAACAAAAGGAGAGGAAAAAGCAGTCGAGTAACAAAAGGTATTTCTAGATAAGGTTTGAAGAGAGGTAGGAAGTCAATGAGGCAGTGAGTATGTCTGAGCTGCCCACAGAGGTCTGAAAAATCACCTGAGGTTCTTGCTCTCTTTTTTTTCCCTTTTCCATTCTACATTCTGCTTTGTCATCAGAGACTCTCCATGAGAGTATTCAAGCTGTAGTAGCAGCAGCCTCAGGAGAAGAAACTTGGAGGCTGTGCCTGAGAAAAAAAGAAAAGAAGAAGGTAGGGGGAGGAGGAACTGTAAGAAGATGTGAAAAGATGTGTAAGGGAGAAAAAATAACGGGGCTTTTTAAAACTCATGAATGTTAATTTGAAGGGCAGAGAGAAAAAGAACCCACACACGCTTGAATCTCAGAGCAATCAAAATGAGCACCACCACCATGGACATTCAAATGATCCAAACTAACGTTTAAAGAATTTCAAGAAAGATGAACCAGGCAAACCCCTGTAATTTACCTCCAGCAGCAGAAGCCAGGAAAATTCTCCATTCCTCAGCTATGTGTTTCTTGGCTCCCAACATTCAATAATTTTCCATTTCAAGAATTTTCCCCGTCCTCTTCTGCCTTTCTCTTTGTGGCTTGCATTATCAGCTGCCTAAGCACAAAACATATCATAGTATTCCATTTAGTGTGATTGACATCTTCCGATTTTCACAGAGCTTCTGTCTCACTTCTCAGAAGTTCTGGATAGATCACTGGCACAGCCAGATATCTACATTAAAATAAAGAACACAGGAATCCATTAAGCCCAAATGGGAAAACAAAATCAGGAGAAATGGAAGAATAAGAAGAAAGAATGATGATGAGGTAGGGAATCACAGAGCAAACACTACCAAGTGAGAGGTAGACTTAGAGGGAAGTGATGCTGCTGTCAGAGCTTTCTGAATACTTGCCATATTTGCATTTCATTGGTTTGTGTTTCAAAATTGATTTATCCCACTGGTTTATGGCATAGATTTCATACAGTGTTATCATTGCAGCTTATACATGATTCTTCTATTAAGCCCTATAATATTATAATGTAACAGAAGGAAAAAATTCTGGCTCTGCCTCACACCCAGGTGCTGCTTAGCTTTCAAGGTCTGTGTGCTGTCCTGTACAGCTGTATCACAGCAAGGAAATCCCCGGCAGTTTCCAGCCCTCCTCTCACGGCACTCAGCTAAGGAAGGGGTACGTGAAGGTTGGAACTGCTTCTGGAGTGGGCTGGGGCTGCCGCAAAAGGCTGCGGATGTGTTGGACATCTGGAGCGTGGTTTGGTGCTTCTGTTCTGAGGGTGGGATGGATCGCCTGCCTGTGACCTCTCGAGTCCCACTTGTGCAATTGGTAGGGAAAGTAAAGCTTCACACATGCTCAAGATGTCCTTTTGATCTGATTATTTTTTGTGTTTGTGATTAATGGTTAATTACGAGGGAGAACTGGTTCTGGCAAGGAAAGGGCCAGAATAGTTTGCGTTTGTTTCCACATGGTTATGCTCAGATTCCCCCACACTGGAAAAAAATTCCGCCTCCTTTCTTGTTACTTCCAGGGGAAGTCCGAAACCAGTCCTTGAAGATGACCTTAGCACTGAAAACAAGCAGTTCATTGTTGTAGCATGGAGCTGGTGACACAGAGTCCTTTTACTATCAGTATAAATGCATTTTTTTCCTTGTGCTGTGATACACTTATTAGTGCAGGGAAAGCCAGCGAATTAAAGCTATCCTAACTCCTTGGGTTTTCCTCCTCATGCTCCAGAATCATTCTCTTTTTCTGCAGGTCCCCCAGCTGAAAGGAAACAAACCAGTTTTCCTGAGTTGAAAACGGGTAGAATAAGCCAGGGCGTGAGTGGGGCACCCCCACTATCTGCTGTGGCTGCCTTGCATGGTGGTTGCTGCAGGGAGCCATCCCCCCACAAAGCTTGGGCAGCTCAGACCTTACAGCAGGTGTTTACACTTCGGGCCAGATTAGATTTGGTCATTTGAAGGGTCAGGTGGCACAGAAGTATCTGTAAAAGTCTTTGGGAGTGTCTGGAGGGGCCTGTGGTCCTGTGCCAACAGCAGATTGATGCAGCTGGAAGTTGATCCATAGGGCATCACTGGGCTTAGTGCTCAATGAGCTTGGAAAAAAAATAAAACCCCAGCTTTTTGTTAGTTAGGAAACTGTATGGTTTAACAAAACCACGAAGTGGGTCAAAGAAGAGATTCTGTGGGTTCAGATTCCTGTAGAGTCAACTGCTTGCTGTTAAACACGTTACTCAGCTGCTTTTTCTTGCAGATCAACTACATCTTTGTAACACTGAGAAAACAAGGCCTCATTAAAATGGGTGCTTCATTTCTACTGAGGGAATGCAGAAAAGATGAAGGGATGAATGTAGAAGCCCAAACCAAACAGGAGGTGTGGTCCAGGAAGGCAGGAATGCAGGTCTGCTTCTGTGGCATTTCTCTTCTCTGTTTGTGCTCCTCCCTGCATCAGTGGGGCTGATGCAACCCTCTTGTTTGAGATGATAATATCAATGCTTGTCTTCGTAACAAAAAATACAATGATAAAAATTAGGATTTGAAGAGACCTTTCTGGCATAAGCAGCTGTGGCTCAGAGTGGTTTATACTCTGCAATTGCTGGTAGCTAATGCTGTGGAATGAGATCTTTCCACAGCAGCTGTTTTTATTGACGTTTTTAAGCTACTTGGCACTGCAGATTCTTTCAGGTACTTTCACTTCAGAGAATTTTTGTCTTGTTTCCTAAGAGCAGCAAAACCTCACCCTTGGACTAAGGCAGAACCCATGGTGTAAAAGATTTTCAAAATCAAAATGCTGCCAGGTCTGGCTGCAGTAAACCTGGGAATTCATTACAGTTCAGCTTGTGTAGCATGGCTCTGCTTCTAAGTGCGTATAAATCTGCAAAGTACCTTTTTGTTTACCTGCTGATGTTGCACAGACAGCACTTTATTGGAAATCCTTGAATGCAATCACAAAATATGTAAGTATGCATTTTCTGAGTCTCATTACCTGTTGTTAATGCTCTTTTGAGTGACTCCTAGTTGAAAAATTAAGACTCATGTTGCTCCCTCTTCTTCTGAATTTGGATCTGGATCAGAATATTAAATACATTGGAGTTCTGATGTGCACAGATGAAAGGTTTTGATTCAGCCTACCAATAGTGTTATTAATTTAGTTTGAAGCTAATGACACAATTATTACTGCAAATTCTGAATTTGCTAGCTGTTTGCCTCACTTTAAACTTTTGACTCAACCCTCGCCATTTTGCACCAAGTTCATGAGAGTCCTTGGCGTGGAGATGCCGGTGGATACAGGTCCTGCCAGGAACGGCAGCTTAGCTCCTCAGCTGTTAATTTAGTTGCAATGCCTGGAGAAATCTTTTCCATTGTGGGACAGGAGAGCTTTTCCGTTTGGGTTGCTGGCCCATTTATTTGTGGCAGTACTGTTTCAGTGTAGTTGCCAGAGATATAGCTGGATGAGATCCGCTGTTTAATCCCCTCCTTACTTACTTGGTAACTGTGGGACACGAGCAAGGTTTGGTGATCTTTGGTAAATGACTGGTGACATGGATTCTCAAAACTCAGCATCTGCCTTTGTGGGAAGCTTGATGGGTATGACCTTGGAAGTAAAGGTCAAGTAAAGTCCTTAAAAGTCTCTTTGGGTGGCCTTGCTCTTGCAGCACTGCCTCATCCTTTTAAATGTGCCCCTTTGCCCTTGGGCTCCCAGCTAGCCAGGTGGTAGGAAGCCTCAGTGTCTACTTGAGTTAACGGGCTCGCTCAGGGAGTGAGTTATCTGAGCTCTTTTTGCTGCTGATACCTCAGATCTTCTGAAAGACGAGAGTCTCCAGAGTGGTGTAAGAATCTTCTTGCCCATGCCTCTTTCCCAGGGGAACAGTCCAGTGCATGCTCTTGTCTCCCAGCCACCACTGGCCTCTGCTGATGTTGGAGGCGTGAGAGATAGATTTACTCCTCTTTGGAGCAGCTCATTCTTAGCAAACGAAACCATGGTACTGGTGTATTGCATTTGTGTAGCTGGAGGCAGGGAGAAAGTAGAGAAAATAGGGAATAAAGTTGAGCTCAGAAAGGAGGGATGAAGGAAAGGCATTTTAAGATTCAGGTTTTATTTCTCATTACCCTACTCTGATTTGGTTGGTAATAAATTAAACTAATTTCCCATGTTGAGCCTGTTTTGCCCATGACAGTAAAGGGTGAGTGATCTACCCCTGTCCTTATCTCAACCCACGAGCTTTTCTTTGTGTTTTTCTCCCCCTGTCTAGCTGAGGAAGACAGTGATCGGGTAGCGGTGGAGGACACCTGACATCCAGCCAGAGTCAACCCACTATAGCTGGCTCTTGCTGTATGAAACCATGGTATAGGAAACCCTGGTTTTCAGTAACCTGAATTTGTGGTTTCGTGTATCTTCTATTTGTTTTACTTAGGGACTGCAGAGAAAACACCTGCAGAATGCACAGGGACTGAGGGAGTAGCAGTCATTATTTCCTTAATTTGCAACCAGTTCTTGTAAAAGAAGATCCATATCAATATGACTATTACACATATTAAAAAAGAAATTTATATTATTGCCAATTAATTAAAAAATAAGAAAAACAATTGAGAATGTGTCTTGTGAAAGCAAGCAAAATTTTTGTCTTCCACATCTGGAGTAGAATCAGTATTTGTCCATTTTTTTGCCACTTTTCCAACAGTTTGACCAGATGGAATGGTTTGTCCCGTACAAAGATGCGCTATGTCTTAGCAAATTGTGTTTCTAGGAGCAGCAAAAGGGAAGGAAAATTACTTCTTTTCTGATTGAGCAGTGCAGGCTATCACAGCTTCCAGAGGAATGGGTATTGGTTTTTTTAGTCTCCACAAAGTGACCTCCCACAGCTCACTGGCCCACAGATCCCACCTGCTAACAGCAAACCAGCACAGCTAAAGGGATGGACACCCATCACAGTGATCGCGGTGCTTGGTGCTTCTACTAAACCAATTTTGGACATATGGCATAGTCTGCAGAGAGCTGTTCTCTCTCCAAAGCATTTCCAGCATGTAGCCATGCTCTTAGGAAACTAACTTGAATCCTGCAGAGTGTTTTTCCAAGTTATCTCTTTCTTGAACCAGTAAGCTAAATTGTTCATTGGTTTTAGGAAATAGTAATAAAAGCTGCAGCTGGGGAGGAAAGGGCTCACGTTTACCTACAGTTCTCACAGAAGTAGAAGATTGGAAATCCAAAAGGTTTCTGTTCTGAATTCCTTTGAGCTTAAAAATGAAAGCTGAATTATTTCTGACTTGTGGGAAACCTATCAGAAGCTATCAGTAAGAGCAAAAACCTATCAGTAACAGCAAAATTACTCAAAATGAGGTAGAAAATTCTTTCATTCCTCTTTCCACAAATATCTGTGCCATTTGGGTGCATTCTTTGGATTTTTATCTTTTCTAAGTTGCAGGGTTTCAGTCTTCTTACCATTTTTTTCCAGTTTAAAGGTCTTTTGTATCTTTTGGCATCTCCCTGATGAAGGGAGAGCCACAGTTCTCTGCGTCACTTACTGTTAAAGTGTATCAGTATCTGCCTCTCTTGGCAAAAGTGTTGTCTCTAGATCCAGAATTTCAAGTAATAAAACTTTGTCTGGATGAGATGAGGTAACTTAGTTAGTTAGTCATCTGGATGAGATGAGTTTAACTCAGTATATATATATGGTTTGTGAAGAACAGCTCTGCAAAAACACCACTGGACCTAAACTGGTAAGATTATTCCTTCACTGAAGACCTTCTTGTCCATCATTTTGGGGATAACACTTGTTTTAAATCGCAGCTATTCCAACACACACATTTTTATAAGTTTTTTATGCTTTAGGACTGTGTTTATTATTACTGCCCTCCTTCTAGGATACTCTTCAAAATCACATTCAGTTGTGTTTAAGGTATACCATAGAAATATAGAATCCTTTACATTGGAAGAGACCTTTAAGATGATTGAGTCCAACTGTTAACCTAAGGCTACCAGGTCCACCACTAAACCATGTTTCTTAAGTGCACATCTACACATCTTTTAGATACCTCCAGGGATGGTGACTCCACCAGTTCCCTGGGCAGCTTGTTCCAATGCTTGAAAACCCTTTTGGTGAAGAAATGTTTCCTAACAGCCACTCTAAAGCTCTGCTGGTGCATCTTGAAGCCATTTGCTCTTGTCCTGTCACTTGTTACTTGAGAAAGGAGATAAGAATCAGAAGAAATCAGAAGAGGAGTATGTTTTAAGATGGTGAAAGGGATCAAGAAGGCGATGACGAAAAAGGGAGGAATCAAAAAAGAAAATTACTTTGCAATTCAGGTAATCTTGATGTGATTCTAATTATATCAGGGGAGCAAGAGGCAGGATGAAGACAAGAGTTCGAGAGACAAAACAAATTGTGTCTTCTTTTATCCTGAGTCTGAGAAAGGGCTTAAAACTAAACTTAAACTGAGGCCAGAGGGTGTATGTCAGTTCTCAGGGAAAGGGCATGACTCTGAGTAAGCCACACAGACCCATGTGTATTTTAAAGTGTGTGATTAAGTCATTGGAATTCCATGTGTTGAACATCTTGGATTTCATGCTCCAGCCTGGGCTTCTTTCTCATTTTCACTTTTGTTTTCAGGACTTGTACATTTAAAACAGAAGTTTTTCCCTGGCAGGAAACTGTTCCTTGATGCATTTCTATAGCACCTAACTTAGTAGCACATCTGTGTTAATAGCAGTCCTGTTGTTCCTACCACATCAGCTGGTCATTGCAGGATTCCTCCAGCTGCTACTTTCCAGTTAAGATTGGGTGAGAATGACCTGTGGTTGTAGTGCACCTCATTCCGTTTTGTTTGCTTTTCCTTTCCTTAAGCCTAGTGTTTGAGAAGTGCATGGGAATTTGGTTCTGGATCTTTTTCATAGCGTATTTAAATTTTGTTTACTGTTTGCATTGGAGGGGGGGGGGGGGTGATGAAACTAATATGTTATATGGAGAATGAAGAATTGTTAACCTTGCATGGAGGTCTGAGATAATCTGATGGTGTTTGGCAGGATACTGTGGTGGCAGGAAGTTAATGCCAACAAGAAAGAGGAAAAAAAAGGAAGAAGGAAAGACAGAATTAATGGCAAATGCCTGTAGTTCTGAATAATTTAAGCCATAAATTTGATAAGTAAACAAGGCAGAAAATAGGAGGGAGGAAGCATTACCTATTTTTGTACAGAGGGATTAATTACTCCTTTAAGAGTCTGCTTTAAAGGTGCAAAATGTACTTTTTCTTACGTTCTGGCTCTGGCATGAGCCAGCAGCTCTTCATTCTGCCTGTGGGACAAAGGCAGGTGTATTGTAAGTGCAGCCTCTGTGTCCTAGGTGCCTCAAATGGACAAAATATGTTTCTAATCCACTGATGTAAATGGACATGAAGGTGAGCTGAATACAGAAATTGAGGTATAATAAATTACTGTTCATTCATTCAAGGCATATTTTATAAGTAAAGCTATTTATGGCCTTTTTTTTTAAACTGAGAATAGAGATTATAATAATCTGACAATAATTGCCTTGTGGGAAAAACTCTGCAATAGACAGTAGAATGGTAAAACTGTTATGAAACACTGCAGTAGTATGTCAAGCTGTTTATTTCATTGCAGATAACTGTAAGGGAAATTATTTGAAACTAGATGACATGCATTATGATATACAATTTAGCCACAGATGTGTAAACTGGGATCAAAGCTTGTTGGGAAAATTGAGGTCCTTGGGAGCAGGGAGAAAAGAGGAGTTTCTGACAGAAAATATCAGAATTCGTCTGGATTCCTTAAAGCAGGTCTAAGGTTATTGTAGAGAGGTCCGACACTTCACTACGTTGCAAGGCATGAGCTGAAGTCCGTGTGTCTGAAGAATGGGTCATAACTCTTAGCCTTTTCTTGGTCACTGTCATATGAGGTCAGCTATCATTCAAAAGTTGGGCTTGTGCTGCCAGTAATGTACTCTCTCTTCTCTGACCTCGTTTTAAAGTTACCTCCTTAGTTTTGTACATAAGAGCTTTAGCAAAACAGGATTGAAGTTAGCCTTTTATTTTGTCTTCATTACTATAGTGACTTACATTTACTAAGTTTTTTGGGTTTTAGAAGTTAGAATCACTCTGCTTTTAGAAAAAGAGTTCTCACTGTTGCACACACACTTTCTCTGTAGAGGAGCAAAATGCGGTCAATATTGGAGGGCAGGAGCTGTCTTTCTGCGTTGCTGGCAATGCTGGGGTCGTTTAGGGAGCCGGCAAATGGCTTGTGCTCACAAGTATCCTTCTCTCCCTGCTCAAGGTTTTGCAGCCTGGTTGTTGACGTTGAGCCTTAGTTATCCAGCATAAATGATGATTCACACAATTCTTTTTCACATCCCACCAGAGTCTATTACTGCTGCCAAAACAGAGGTTGTAGCTGACACAGGAGTATGGTTCCTTTCTGTCTCTTGTTTTGGCATTCTATGCTCTTCTCCTCCTCCTACAAGGCTTTTGCTGTTAGCTTACTTTGTTAAATGTTTCTCTTGGTTTTTTCAGTTGGTTCGTTTTTTGGGCTTTTTGGGTTCTTTACCCTTTCTATTCACAATTCCAGATATTTTCAGATTTATCTTGAGATTTCTTTTAAGTTTACAGGTGCTTTCCTCATCAGACTCCGGAGTCACATGGTTAACCTTGAAAATGAAAATACTGTGGATTGTATTTGGTTTTCAGTACTTCCTCCAAACAGTATTTATCTTTTTCCCCCTGAAATCGGTGTGTTCAAACATGCCACCTTCTGTTTCAGTTCTCAGAACTAAACACTTGCAGAAAACACTGACAAAATGTTCTGTGCTTAGGAAGCCAGTTGCAGCTTGCCTCCTAATTTAACTTTTCAGGTTAAAATTAGATCTCTTATTACAAGTTACAGAAGGTTTTGTCTCATTTCAAACAGCCAGGTGATCTGCTTGGGAAGTAAAAGCAAAGAACAAACCCAATAACAGAATCTTAATCCCATAAAGCTCCAAGTGATGTTCTTAAGGCAGATTTGAAACTAGGAAGTGTCAGTACTCTAGTGAATTGGAATGTTGGGCTGTAATGCATACCAGAGGCCAAAGGCAAATATTAGGGGCTCTACCGTCTTCCAGCTTTACATTGATGAAGGATTTGTGTAACATTCTCAAAGAGCATCAGCAGCCAGATGCAGACTTACTTGTAGTCGATTAAAGTTTGTTTCCTTTCTGGGGAAAGTCCTGCAACACCAAATCTCTCAAACATTTTTATGCAGAGTTTCCCCCTCTGTTAAGGGAGAGCCACATGAAACACCGAGATCCCCCAGCTTGTTTTTAAGATCTCAACAATAACTAATTCACACAGTATGAAGCTGCCTGGAGAAGCAACACCACATCTTGGCACCCTGTGTTGCTTCAAATTGTCTGTTGTTCTTATTGTGCTTTAGCACAGGATTGATTATCTAATTGGTTATATGATAGTCATTTAGACATATGACTTTGTTTAATCCTTCCCCAACATACTGAATTGCTAGGCAATTAACAGGGTTTTAGGCTTTCCATAATCTTTGTGTTGTCCACACATGCATAAGCATATTTGCGTCTGAAATCATGGAAGAAAAAAAAAAATCATGTTGCTGAATTTTGTGTATTTATATATATATATATATATATATGTTTCACATTCTTCTTTTCTTTCCCTTTTTAGGTATTAATAGAAATGGCTTTATGGATCTGGACACTGAGTATTTGGAGCTGTTTTTGCATCACCTTATCCAGAAATGAGGAACTTAAATTTTTTCAGAGTGCTACAGAGCTAAATCATCTAACAGTGGACAATGACACTGGGATAATCTACTTGGGAGTGGTAAATGCTCTGTATCAGCTTACAGAAAACCTGGAAGTAATAAGGTTTGTAGAAACAGGTCCAAGAAAGGACAACAAAAAATGCACACCTCCCATTGATGAAAATCAATGTAAAGAGGCAGTACTGACTGACAATTATAACAAATTACTGCTGCTGAACAAGGTGGATAAAACAATTGTGGTGTGTGGAAGCCTTTTCAAGGGAATCTGTGCCATCAGAGATCTAGAAGACATTAGCAAAGAGAAGTATTATGTAGACAGTAGCGGAGAAAAATCCTTTGTAGCAAGCAACGATGAGAATGTATCAACTGTGGGATTGATCACTTCCTTGAATAACGACCGAGTGCTGTTTGTTGGGAAAGGGAATGGACCAAATGATAATGGAATAATAATCAGCACTCGGCAGCTCTACGACAGGGATGGGAAAGACATTTTTGAAATGTATACAGACTCGGCAGCTGTTAAGTCAGCTTATCACTCATCGAGCACACAACAATTTGTGGCAGTCTTTGAGGATAAAAATTATGTTTATTTTATTTTTAACCAGCAAGAGAAACAGCCCGTCAATAACCGCACACTGATTGCACGCCTGTGCAAAGATGATGCCCATTATTATTCCTACTTTGAAATGGACTTGGGTTGCAAGGATGATGATGGTGCCTATGATCACTGTCATTCTGCTTACGTCACTACTCCAGGAGAAGAGCTGGCTGAGAGCATGGCTCAGCAGAGACAAACTACAGATGCTTTCTCAGATGACAAAGTTCTTCTTGCACTCTTCAGCAAAGTAAACAAAGATAGCGGCTCTCTGAAATCTGCCATGTGCGTCTTTTCCTTGCGGCATATCAATGAAAAGATGGAAAAAAACCGGAATGACTGCTACACTAAAAAGAACACCAGCTCATTTTACAAACTTTTTTCAGCAGAAAACCCATGTGCATCGCATGGACTGGTAATATCAGTATCAGTGTTATAATCTCTGTTAGAATTACAGGAAACTATATAACTGCATGTTTTGGGTTGACTTTGAGCTAAACTATAGTGAAATCACATGACTGAAAAATCAATAGCTGAATTCACTGTCGTAGTGGAATGTGGTTGGGGGGTGGCAGAACAGGTCAAGCAAGAAGTGGTAAGATAGTAATAATTTTGAGTCTTTTAAAAAACATGTCTTCTGAAAGATGAATATTGGTTTCATAAATGTATTTCTTTTAAAAAGTTCCTTCTGATATGGAAATTACTGAGTCAAATGCAGTGATTTGTTATGATCAGCTTCCAGATGATCAGTACGGACAATTCTGGTTTCAGCCAATATATTTAAAATGTTTTAAATGCTATTAAGAATAGGTGATATCTGGAGTTCAGTTTTGTTTCTCACTTGGGTTTGAATTTTCAGATATACAGAAATATACGGGAATACACATTTCTTATATTCAAGTGCTGTTAATATTTTGCTCTGGCTCAAAATACTTCCATAGTATGACGGCCACCTTTTTATGCTTGTCACTGCCTTGGCTGTAAGGTTTTTGGAGGATACTGTTATAACCCTCCAGATACTGTTTTTCAATTTACAGCTATTTTCAATTTACTGTCTCTGGGAGGCAGCCTTCAGCATCTCTGTTGACTTTATGATGGTTTTGGCCACACCACCCTACTCTCAAGCACTGCTTGTTCATGCCATTGTTACTGCAGCTAGCCCTAAAGTGGGTTGAGGAACTGAATCATCTTAAAAATAATTCAGCCAGCTTTTAGGAGAATCTTCCCCAATCTGAGCAAGGTGCACGCTTGCATAAGCAGCTGAAAACAGCTGAAGATGGGGTATGGGAATACTTTATGTTGGTATTGACCCATAATCCTTCTCATGAAACCACAACCATCACCCACACAGTAGGTCATTAGCACTGATAAAAAGCCAAAAGAACACTTTTTGCTTCCAAACACCAGTGTTACTGCAGTACCCTGCATCTGAGCTAGGCATCAAATACAGGAGTCCTGAGTGTGACAAGTGGAATGGCCATGGCTTCCAGCAAAAAGGAGGTGCAGTTTTCAGATCAGAAAGACAATCTTGTTACCAAATATAGCAGGAAAGGCAAGGTGTGAATGAACTTCCTTCTGGTGGCACTCCCTGCAGCTCAGGCTTAAAGTATAGTGAAGGGGGAATGTGTTGAAGCTCACGAGACAGTTGCCAGTGGGTTGCATTTCTATGGAGAGCTGCAAATTAAGAAACAAAACAGCACTAAAAAAAACCATCTTCAACACAAAACTAGTGAACCCAGTTTGTAGGACATGTTCATTTTAATTAAACAGACTGGTTACTTTTTAAACTGTGCTGCTGTAATGAAATAGAAACAAAAAAATTCTTTCCCCCTTCTCTTCTGGAAAGTGAAAGCATTGAAGCAGTTTGCAATTAGCAGGGTGCTTTCTGAGTGCTGCCTGTTGGCTGGGGGAAAATGGCCAGACAATCCATTTCTCTCTTTCCACTCTTCTATGTCTGAGGGGTATTATACTGACTAGTAATAGGCTTGCACTCCATTCTTAGCTAGGAATTAGTGATCTGAATGTTTAACATCTCTCTGTATTGCTATTCCTTATTAGAATGCAAGCAAAAATTTCCCCTGTGGCTCCGAACACTTGCCATACCTTTTGGGAAGTAAGAATGGTGTTGTAGAGAAGCCGGTACTGCAAAAAGAAGGGATGAATCTCACAGCCGTCACTGTGGCTGTGGAGAATGGGCATACTGTGGCATTCCTGGGAACGTCAGATGGTAAAATCCTTAAGGTAACAAACCGGACTTAAAAGCCTGAAAGGTGTTTAAAAGATCATGAACTGTAGAGATAGCACACTTTACTCTGAAAGTAAATGGCATTTATAAGATCACACACAAGGAGCAAATTCTCTTAGAGCTTAGAGGTATTTTTAATTTCAGTGAAAAACCACATTATTTCTGATGTACCTCAGCTATCCGATACACAGACTGAATTAGCATCTCCTGAATGGCACTTTTCCCAAAGGATTACGTACCTACCGAGAGCCCTAAATAAACAGCCTTAGGTAATCTAACATCTGCTGCAGCCTTATCTCTATTCAAGCCCATACTAGTTTAAGAAGTTTTCATTTTGTAATCATTCTGGCCATTCAGTGAATTGATATGGCAGTACAAAGCCCAAGCTGGAGCTCTGCTAAATTCTGACTGCATGGTGTTAGGCTCAAGGGTTCACATGTTTGGGTGTCAAAATGTCCAGACTGCAACAGCAAAAACCTTATTTGTTTGGAGAGGAGTTGTGGCCGTGTGCCACTATGCAGTTTGAAATTTGAAGCTGAAACTGTTGGTTACCATAAGAGAAGACAACACCTTCAAGTGCAAAACCTCTGAGTTGAGAATTTTAATTTTACAGCACTAAAATAAATCACTATTTACAACAACAAAAAAAAACCCCTCAAAATAATAACTCTTGCCAGCAGCGAGCATTTTCTTTTCATGAGTTTGATGCTTTGCTTTTTGCTTTTGATGCCATTTACTTCAAATGAAAATGATTTCCCTAATGTGAATTTGTGAACTTGAGTAAACACAGGATTTTCATTGATCATAGAACCATTTAGGTTGGAAAAAACCTTTAAGATCACCAAGTCCAACCATAAACCTGGCACTGCTAAGTCCCATCAAAACATAAGTGCCACATCTACATGTCTTTTGAATACCTCCAGGGATGGTGACTTCACCACTTCCCTGGGCAGCCTGTTCCAAAGCTTGGCAGCCCTCCTTGTGAAAAAATCTTAGCAGCTTCATTGCTGCTCTTTGAACATGCACCTCGATGTCTTTGTTGTTGTGAGGGACCAGAACTGAACACAGTATTCAAGGTGTGACTTCACCAGTGCCGAGTACATGGAGATGATCACTGCCCTGGCCCTGCTGGCCACACTATCTCTGATACAAGTCAGGATGCTGTTGGCCGCCTTGGCCGGCTGGACACAAGCTGGCTTATGCTCAGCCGCTGTTGACTAATATCCCCAGGTCCTTTTCCGCCAAGCAGCTTTCCAGCCACATTTCCCCAAGCCTGTACCATTGCATGGGGCTGTTGTGACCCAAGTGTTGTGACTCGGCACTGAGCCTTGTGGAACCTTATACAATTGACCTTGGCCCATTAATCCAGCCTCTCGAGATCCTTCTGCAGAGCCTTCCTACCCTCCAGCAGATCAACACTCCTGCCCAACTTGGCTTCATCTGCAAACTTAGTGAGGGTGCACTCGATCCTCTCGTCCAAAGCACTGATACAGAACTGGCCCAGCTACTGAGCCCTGGGGAACACCAGTTGTGACCAGACGCCAGAATGGATTTAACTCCATTCACTACCACTCTTTAGGCCTGGCCATCCATCCAGTTTTTTTACCCAGTGAAGAGTACAAGCCATGAGTACGTAGATTATCCAGGAGAATGCTGTAGGAAAGTGTCAAAGGCTCTACTAAAGTCTGGGTAGACAACATCCACAGTATTTCCCTCATCAACTAGGAAGGTCGCCTTGTCATAGCAGAACAAGTTAGTCATGCGGGACTTGCCTTTCACAAACTCATGCTGACGGGGCCCATTTGTTTGGTTGTCCCGTATGTGCAGCATGGTGACACTCAAGCTGATCAGCTCTGTAACACTCCCCAGAACTGAGGTCAGACTGGCAGGCCTGTAGTTCCTCAGATCCTCCTAACCCTTCTTGTAGATGGGCATCACATTCACTAACCTCCCATCAACTGGGACCTCCCCAGTTAGCCAGGACAGCTGATGAATGATTGGAAGTGGTTTGGTTAGCACTTCCAGCAGCTCCCTCAGTGTATCGCACCCAGCTCCATAGACCTTTGTGTGTCTCAATGTTGTAGCAGGTCACTGACCATTTCCCCTTGGATTATGGGTGCTTCATTCTCCTCCCCATCCCTGTCTTTCTTCTCAGGGCACTGGGTACCCAGAGGACAGCTGGTCTTGCCATTAAAGACTGAGGCAAAGGCGGCACTAAGTACCTCAGCCTTTTCTTCATCCTTTGTCACTGTGTTTCCCCCCACATGCCATAAAGGATGGAGGTTCTCCTTAGCTCTCCTGTTGTTGTCAATGTATTTGTAGAAGCACCTTTTGCTGTCTTTATAATGATACAGCTATAGAGCCAGATATAATGATATTGGGGGGGGGGGGAGGGGGATAAGCAAAATTAACTTTCTTTCTTCCATGAAATAGGTGTTTCTGTCATCCACTGCAACTGAGTACAGCTCTCTTACTATTGAACTGAACAAACCCATAAAGAATGACCTGGTCCTTGACCAAACCCAAGAAAATCTGTACGTGATGACCACAGACAAGGTATGTCCTGCTTGCAATAAGGCCCAGGTCTATTTTCACTTTCTCTGCATCTTTACCTGAGATTTGTACATTTCTCAGTTGTTCCTGGAAGACACCCCATTTGGTGGGACTCCCCCAGCTCTGTGTGTATGGAGATCTTTCTCAAGTCTGAGCTGATGGACTTGACTGGTGTGACTTGGAGAACTGTGGTATTTAGCAATTTGAAATGGAAAGTGAGTTCACACCTGAAGCTCTCTTATGCTGTCTGTGAGAAGCGTGCAGTTGAGATGTTTGGCACCAGCATGTCACACAGGGTCAAGCAGCCCCAGTGCTCACTGTGGTGTCCATGGGGCACTGGTGAATGCTCTAGCTGCCATCATTCCTTATCAGGAGTACTTTAGGATTTCGGATACTGGCAGCATTTACATCTACAAAGCCACCAGGAGTTTTCATGGGTTTTGCTGTCAAAGACTAAGAAGCAATAGAGAGAATTGCAACTTTTGGAGACACTTTTGTTCAAGTTGCTGCTAGTTAGTGAGTGCTGAAGGAAAGGTCAGACTTCGCTACAAGAAGCACAGGCAGTCTCTTCTAGGTTCCCCTTCTTTGTGCCGGCAGGTGAGAGGCAATGGAGGTTTGTAAAGAAAGGAATCAAAAAAAGCAAGTAGGAGATGAAAGGGATGCCGGATTTCTCCTTCACCTTCAGCTGTAGCCCTCTTTGACACTTCTCTGTGGTGGCTGGAGCTGCCAATCTCAAACATGTGGTTCAGCAGCTCTCCAGGACAGGGGAGGTAACAGCCTGCAACCATCTGCAGCATTGACAGTGACATGGAATGGGACGTGGGAAACACTCCACAGCACTAACATGGGGAAATGAGGAGGGGCCATGAAAGGAGAGAATTTGGGGAAAACAGTGCAAAAGAATGCTCTCTGTCTGTTTTATAAAAGGATTAATATGAACTCCTACTGCAAGAATGCTATATTCTAGCTGAAGATTTTCAGACTAGAAGCCACATTGGAAAAAATGCCAGATAAGCAACTGATAAAGCATTTAAAAACATGACAGTTTATGGGAGAGGTTAATATTTGGTTTTGTTGGGGTTTTTTTGGAGTAGTCCATGCTTCTGTTTGGGCTTTTGCTCAGATTTGGAACAGAATCCCAAACTTCAGTGTTATCCACAAAAGCCTGGGTAGCCTGGCACCCCACTTGACAAGCTAGCATGTTGCTTAAAAGGTCCTGCAGTCCCCACCAGAGCCACTGAGCAGCATAAGAGATGTCCTCCTGAAGGAGGACAGGTGTTCCGGTGACAGACTGCTTGAACTGGCAGAATTTAGGAAGGCCACGCACAAATTTTTTGGAGAAAATTTGCAAAGCAATAATTCCATCTCTTAAAATGTTTAAATTTAGAAAGTGGTAAATGTCTGCCAAAGAAAGGATTTCAGTTCAAGCTTTCCCCAGTAGCTCTCACAAACACTGCAATTTCTCAATAATGAGAATAATAGTTTTCTTCTACAAAACCTGTTCAGCTTAAATATGAATAACTGGAGTTGGGAGCTCTGTAAAGACATTACATTACTGTCATCTCCAGGAGTTTGTTACAATGAGCAGTCCCTCCCCCTTTTAGAAGCAGATAGACAGGAAGAGAATGGAGGCCTTCAGAGCTGGGAGACGTAAGCAAGGGGAAAAGAATAAATGCTGAAATGTGCTCTTCTGTGTTAAGCATGGCTGGAAGTTGTGGGAATAGAGATATCAGAACCCCACTCTGGAGTTAAAATGGTTTAGAGGTATTCAAAATAAGGCAAACAATAAGGGCAGGCTAGCACTGCTAATAGGCATGCTTACTGCTAAGCTACCTGACAGATGCAGCCTGCCCTCAGCATTTGGAAATGAACTGCTTGGGCTCTGTAGGCACTTGAGCAAAGGGAAAGTGATGTGGTGGGTGATAACTTGAAGCAGCCTTTAAAAAGAAATCAAATTGAGAGAAATACAGGGGAGAATGATAGGGAGGTTAAGAGCCATAGTGAGAAATAAGCTCTTGCTTTCCTGTTTCACTTCTCCTCCCAGCTTCTGCTGCTGTGTCAGTAGCAGTAGGTGGCTTGGAGCAAATGCTTTCAAAAGTCAGCCCTCTCCTCCCTGCTCTGTACCCAGAGCTTGGGCAGAGAGCAGGAGAAAGCTCTGGCAGCTTCTTGGGGGACTTGGAAAGGAGCGTACCACCCCTGCCGTGCTCATGCTGATTCATTACAAGTGAACATGACTGGTAGGATCCCAAATTCCTACAGTACGCTCCATACTGGGAGGAAAGCAGAAGCCTGTGGCAGCCACTTACCACGATCACTAGCTTGTTTGCTTGTTTTGGCTTTTACCACTCTTTTTGATTAAGAGTGCCAATTAGAAAATCTCTAAAATTAGTTTCTGTGCAGTTTGAAGCTGGCTGTAAGTGGAACTGCTTTTCCTTTTATTTTTATTTTTTTTTAATCCATTAAGTTTACATAAAACTTGCAGAGATGGCAATCTCTGGGGCTTGTTTCTGCCTGCCAGAAACATTATGAAATAAATACTTTGTCATAAAAAAGCCATTCACTGGATATTAAATTACTCATGGGTACCAGTTAGTGAAGCAGAGTGCCAGTAACTCAGCTCCAGTTAGGTAAGAATCTGTGGGAGAATGCTGAAAAAGTAAACCTCTATATTAATAAATGCCAGAAAACTGCCCAATATTGACGTTTTTCCTCTACTGAGTCAGACTGAACTCTTAGAATGTGAAAGAAAATGCCAAACTCAGACTTCCAAAGTAGTTTCGTAATTGCAAGTTGTCTTAAATGAGAGGATATAAGGTAGAAAAAAAGAAAGGCTACATTTCAGAGTTACTGTTTCTAGACTTTTCACGCTCTTTAAACCAGACTCAACAACAGGAAGATGTCTGTCCTATTCTTCGTTTGCATCATTTCAGCAGTGTAACTAAAAGGGGTGGTTGTGTGCTGACTCCTTTTTCTGTGCATCAAAGAGGGACAAACTTGTTTATTCTCAGTACCAAAGGAAATCAAAACCAGAAGCCATATACTTGCTGGGGGACTGAGACATGAGGACTGTTGATGCTCTTTTCCCTGCTGCTTCCTGTCATAATTATTTCCATTTTCTCTCATGAATGTATTGCATAGTGGAGGGTTAGGCGCGGAGCAGTGCAATAACCCAAAGTACCCTGGTGCTCTCACGCTTGCAGACTTCCTGAAGTGCCTTCTGGCTAAAAGTGCCACTGACGGTCACATTTCCAAACAATTTATGTCCATGCTAGTGATACAGAGGGGAAGATACTCTCTTAAAAAATGGTCTATGCAGTGCCAAGTCTGCCTTTTGAAAGTATCTGTCCTGCGGTAACTGTTTCTTGAATTCAGAGCGTTCTTGATGCAGTGTCTGTCCTGCAGTGACTGCTGTAATGCGGGTTTTCAGAAGTGAGTGCTCCATCCCTGGCAGTGTTCAAGGCCAGGCTGGATGAAGCTTTGGATGAGATGGTTTAGTGTGAGGTGTCCCTGCCCATGGCAGGGGGGTTGGAACTAGATGATCTTGAGGTCCTTTCCAACCCTAACTATTCTATGATTCTATGATTCTAAGTAACTGGAGGAACTGAAAAGCTCAGTTTTTGTAAGACTTGCTTGTGATTCTTGATTATAACAGTGTAACTTTGAAGAGAGATAATATTGGAAAAAAGCAGGTTAAATGTGTAAATTTGGACTCTTTTAAGGGGAAAATAACCAAATTCTAGTTTTGTATGTATTTTCTTAAACTCAGGCTCAGCTCTGATCATAATAATACAGGGCCAAGTTTTCTGCTGCTATGGCACTGTACAGCCCTGTTCACAAACATTCAGTCTCCTTGTGCCCTCTTCAGATCTGTTACAGTTTGCCTTCCTTTGGGTCCTCCAGGTGCATCGCCTGCCTGTGCAGGACTGCCACAAATATTCAGACTGTGAGAAGTGCACTCAAGCGAGGGACCCATACTGCGGCTGGTGCGTCAGAGAGGGCAGGTGAGTGCTGCTGGGGATTTCCTTGGTACAGGCAGTGGAATAGCTCAAATCCTGACACGTGCTGTGGGCTACTGCTCAGCGTCGTGATCCCAGCTCTTTGTAAGCAGCCTTACTCTCCTGAGAGTGATATAATATTATCACACAGACATTGGTATCTTTCTTCCATGCACACAAATTCTTGGCTTCTGCAGATTTGTTTAGTTTGGGAAAATATATACTTTGCTGCTGGCACTGAAAATCAATGTAAAACTTCTAACTGATGTGTTATCACTCTCTGTACTGTATGGTCAAATGTCCTCCGAGAAATTACAGGAGTGCTCCCTATTTAAAATCAAAAACTACAGCATATATTTTAAGTGGAGCAGGAAAGTGTAAAAAAGAACATAAAAGAAAAATCTGTTCATGTCTGAAATGAAGTATATAGCTCAAATGCTAGTTTTCTATATATAAATATCCATCTATCAAGACCCATATCTACATTGAACCCTCACCTAACGTAGAAGAGCAGAAAGTGGCATTTGGCTAACTATCTGCAGAGGTCAACTGAATTAATATTCAAACACATGTAAACTAGGACAGCACTGAGCAACTCTGGAATGTCTCTTTTTTGCACTCTGCACTGATTGGAGTGGCAAGAGGGAAAAGCAGTCCTGCAGCTCTTTTTGGCTACTGAGTTAATTAACCCCTTGGCACAAGTGGTTGGAAATTCGTGTTTCTAAGTACTTGCTGTTGGAACAAAGGGGCTATTTAATTATAGTATGCAGATGAATTTCAGGCTTCTAGCTTCCTGTCTGAAAATGTGAACTATCACATCAAGTTACCTGTCAGCCTGATGGGTAGCATAATATGGAGCTCTGCCGAGAAACTTCAGTGGCGCATGCAGGTTTATGTGATATGCTGTAACTTCAGCCTGGGTTTCAGTTGCTGTGAATGAAACCTGGGGATTTAGAATATGCACCTCAAACTCCTCCTGGGCTGCTGGGAGTTGAAGCCCATGTCATATATCATACAAAAGGCAATTTTCCCTAGATTTCCCTTCAGGTTTCTGATATGATCGCTGACCTCAATATCTCAAAGTATTAATGGTCGTGAGAACAGGCAAACATGAATTTTTGTATTTGCTAGTATTTAATTCCGATGGGGAGAAAAAAATGTTGGATTTCTAATATTTTTCTCATCTGCAGCACCTTCTGTCTCATGATCACACACAGCACTTAACAGGGTGTTTAGGGATATGCCACATAAATGTAGACTCTGTAAACGGTATATTTAAGGGTAGCATTACCAGAACTGTGCAGCAACTGCCCTGTGTTGAAGCCCCTGATGAGTTAATAGACTCCTGCTGCAACAGCCAGAGATCCTTCAGCATTTTCTCCTAAACTTTGCGCAGAATGGAAAGAATATTCAAGAGGCTGTCCCCACACACGCTTCAACAAGCTTTTCAACCACACATGCAGCTTCTGCCGTGCAGCATCACTTTTTTCTGCCCGTCCTGTACTTGAGCTGGGAAAATCTCCCACTATTTTTGGTGGGGCTGCACAACTGCTTTTGTCTTACCATAATGGGAACAGTGCCCTGGCAGAGAGCAGCCTCCAATAGCGGCAGCAGCTAAGGAAAACTGACTACAAAAGTGACATTTAGAATGCTACTATGTCACAGGAGCCCTCCTCAGGCAGCAGTGTTTGCTCTCATGAGTGGGGTGTCCTAGCGCTGCCAGCACATAGGTGTCTGCCACTCGACCTGCAGGAAAAACAGGCTGTCCCACTCATTCAGGACTTTGTTGTATGCTGCAATGAAGATTAATCAGCCTGGTTTCAGATGATCAGGCAATGGCTTTGTTACTGATGGTTTATGTGCTGAATATTACTGGCTCTGTATGTATTTGACTTGTCTAATCCAGGGTGGTGTCCAAAATAGTATAAGCATGTTTCCCCACTTGCTTTTGACATCTGAGATCATCAATACTTATTCCACCCCTTATTCTATTAAAAATTATCTAATAGCAACCCGAATAGTCAATATTAAAGCAAATTGCCAGTCATCTTGTATCGTAATTTCAGGCTCTAGTCCTGAAATTGTTGCATGGTTCAGAGAAAGCAGAGTCCAGCTATAATATTGCTTTGCTTTGGTTTCTGTTCCTGTTTTGTCAGGTGCACAAAGAAGGCAGACTGTGAAACAGCCGACAAGGAGAACCACTGGTTATGGAGCCCAAGTGGCACATGCATGACTATCATTAGTGCAAACCCTCTAAACATGAGCCGCAGAGCCCCTACTAAGGTATGACAAGAAATTCCTTTCCCTGCATCTTCTTAAAGCACATTGATGTGACTGCCAGGGTGGTGAATACCTGCGTTTCTTCGTGCACAGTGGAAAACAGGAATAGGGAAGTGTTTTGGGTATCTGAATCTCTGCTGCTTCTCACAGTGCTCTTTCTTGCCCACTGTTTTTGCAGGTTGCAGTTCATGTTTTCTTCTGAGAAATGCTTTTTTTGACCTTCTCTGTAAACCAAAAATGATGCACTAGTGTGGATCATAAAGCACTTACACTTAATCTGAATATTATGGAAGTGTTGCACAATGTTGTATAACCCATAAAAAGTAATTGATAGGGGAGATTTCATGCTGCCCTTTCAGCTTACTTGAGCATAAACTTAAGTAAGCGGTGAAGCCATAAGCTGTTGCTTTCAGCAGTGGATTTGCCTACACAGCAAAGTCAGTCTGGGTACATAGAATCATAGAATCGTAGAATAGTTAGGGTTGGAAAGGACCTCAAGATCATCTAGTTCCAACCCCCCTGCCATGGACAGGGACACCTCACACTAAACCATCCCACACAAGGCTTCATCCAACCTGGCCTTGAACACCACCAGGGATGGAGCACTCACAACCTCCCTGGGCAACCGATTCCAGTGTCTCACCACCCTAACAGGAAAGAATTTCCTCCTTATATCCAATCTAAACTTCCCCTGAAGGCAAATTCAGTATGCAGAACAACTCTGTGGCAACAAAACTGAGTGTTCAGAGTGTGACCAGGGTGCCATAGCTTGTTCTAACTGCAAATCAAGCATGCCAGTGCAGACTGAGGGCTTCCTGGACTGCTCAACAAGTAAAATTAATAAAATGGCTTTTAATCCCTCTGAATCATAAAGCAAGAGACTTTTGCTCAAGTCACTTTAATTCCATTCCTAATTGGTGTAAACAGCATTGTGTTAAGGCCATTTCTATGCTGAACAAAAGTGTTGGTAGAGTGTAACTAGTCTACTTAAATTCCACACCTTCTCTTAGTCCAGATCTTGTCAGTTTGTGTTGACAAGTCTCCCATGTCTCATATCAGCATCTGAGGCCAAAATACTTAAAACCCAAAGCCAAACTCAACTTCAAATGAGCTTTTACATGCTGCCTGTAACAGCTCTGATGCCACTGTCCCCTCATGATGCCTTTACTCACCAAAGTTCACTGCAACTCATAAAATTGGGCCAGTTTCAGAGAGAAAGGGATGATTGTCATTTCTAGTCACAGTACAAAATGGAAGAAGTTAAAGTGTATAATTAGCACACCTGAAGCATTATATCAAGGACAACATGCAACATTTCATTTCAATTTTTTTCTCCTTTCTTTGCTAAGTTTTCCTTTTTTTTTTTTTTTTTTTTGCTTTTAATTTCTCACATGCACTCATCATCAACACTTGAGGAGGTTAAGATCTCACCATCATTTAGAAATCCTTTTTCGTGATAGAACTCAGTGGGTTTCTTGCATGTAGGCAAGAAGTCTTGAGGAAGCTGCTTTTCTGTTCAGCCCTTTCAAACTCCAGTTTTTCCAGTTCATCCACCCTTCATTTCATTATTCACCAGTAACACCTAAGTTAATATAATTTTAATTAAGTTTGTCAGGATTTAAGTGTTAACCACTCTGTTTACTGTTGCTGAACTGGATACTGAGGACAACAATAAAAGGCTTTAGGTGTGTCTGTACAGACTCTTTTGTTCTGATCTAGTGCAGTAACAGGACAAAAGATTTTTGTACCAGCCTAATTCAGCATAGAGCCAGTCTGGAGCAATTAGTAAAGGTGTAAGAAGAAAAGGTTAGCAGGTAGGAATAAATAAAAATAGAAGATGAGAACCATCTTATGTGATACTGGTCAAAATGTCACTGCTCGCCAAAAAGAACAGAGCAGTCGAAATCCTCTGACCATAAATCTCACTGGGCTTTGGCTCCTTTCCTTCAGACATTTTACCCTTTTTACGTTCTGTTTCCAGGTGGAACTGACTGTAAGTCCTTTGCCAACTTTGACTGAGAGTGACCAGGTCTTGTGTACGTTTGGTGAAACAACACATTATGCTCAGTTAAAAGAAGGGATTATTATCTGTGATCCACCTGACATAATTCCTCCAACACCGAAACACCAAGGTAAAGAAATATTGCTACCCTCCACTTATAATAGGAGGAAAGAACGTAGCCAGCTGCTTCTAATGCGATGTTCTCATATGAGCTGCATACAAATATTTTTCTTCTTCTAGTCCCTGTCCCCAAATAGTCGATTGCTGAATTCTCTATTCAAACTTTTCTTTTTTTTTTTTTTTCAAAAGGTTTGCTGAAACTTATCCCATTACCGTATTTACAAGCTGTAGCATTCCCTGTGTTTCTACCAGGAACCTGAAACAGGAGCTTGGCAGAGGCTTAGATGCAGAGACGGAGGGATGCTGTCCTCTGTTCCAAATAAACCAACCCCAGCTACTCTAATCTTAACCTAATCACTCTGGAGTTGTGGGGCCAGAAGAGCTGCATATGTGCTTCAGATGCGAAGTTTTTCATGTCTGATGCCTTAGTTTTGCTCTAGTCAGCAGACTCTAGTCAGTGGCTTGTTTTCTGGTCCAAGTCACAAGGCTGTCCTTTCTCTCATAAAGCTTTCTGCCCCTTCTAATGTGTGCCCTCCAGCTTCTGCATTAGTAAATCCAGTGGAAAAATATGCGATTATGTAATTAAAGGCTGTATCATTGTTCTGAACCACTGATTATATGCTTAAGGTCTATTGCAACCACAATTCTTGTGCTATTTCCTAGCTAGTGCTTTAATCATGCTTTAAGTTCTTACATCTTAATGCATAAACACATGGGATAAAACTGGTTACACAGCACTGTTTATTTAGAACAAACAAAAAGATAAAAGGAAAAAAAGGCAAGCAAACCAACAAACAGGTGCTCTTGCAGCTCGCAGAGATAGATACCCTTGGTATGTAGCACAAGGGTACCCTTTTGTATGTATCACAAGCCATGAAATGTCAGCACAGTGCTTGGAAGCACTTTTTAAGATACCTTTCAATTGTCTCTAGTCTGAAACTGGTCTGAAATCCAGGTTTAGTTGCAGCAGGAGTAATGATGTTAAAATTTCCCTCCTGAGTTTTAAACTAGCCGGGGTGTGTCCCAGCATTAGATTATGCTAACTGTTCAAGCAGCACTATGCTATTTAGGGCAAGTTCACATTCCCTAAATATTTTGTAAAGCAGGACATAAAGTGACCAGGTTGGTAAACATCACATCTTCACATCTTCCAGCATCAAATGTGAGACTTCTGTCTGTCAGGGATGGCATTAGAGTAACCGAGCCAAACAGAAATAATATGCCTGCCTGGGCTGGTTGCACAGGGGTCCATTTTAAAGGATGTTCAAAAGTAATATAAAGATACTCAGAAGCTTGGCAGACACTTCAGCAGAAGGCAGACAGTTATAAACACAGACAGTGGTTCCTGGCAGCATGTGACAAAAAGTCCTGAGCCATCCACTTACTGTTGAGAAACTCTGCTGAATTTGAAAAAGTCTGGGTTGCTTTAATAGTGTTTGGTTCCAGAGGGAATAAGGCATTGCTAGAGAGCAAGGATGTTTTTTCACAGTCCCATTGCTAGGATATACCCTGGCATTCCTACCAGTCTGAAACATTCAGGGGATCCAGTGCAGGCAAAGGTGACTTCCAGCCAAGCAGCCGATTGCCTTCCAAGAACCTGTTCAGGGAAAGCAGAGTTTGAAATTGCTCAATAGCTTGTGAAATAGTTTGTCACATGGGCTTAATGACTTCTGCAAAAGGTATTTCAAACAGCTTCACTGAGGAAAGCACCAGTTTCTGAAGATAAATTTTCCACTCCTGGTTCAGCAGTAATCTAGACAAGAGGTACATTTGTGGAGAAATCATGTATGGCAAACTGAAGATCATAATGCCTGTGGTAACTTAGTATTGCAGGCACTGCAGGGCATTAACCACAAAGATCACTTGCTTTAATTCGTATGACGACAGTTTTAATCCACAAATGAAAGAGGTAATTTTACATGCAGACATATTCATATTTAAGAAACTGTTTTATTTAAAATGACTGTTCTTGTGCCAGTTTTCATCTGTGTTCAATTATCTCCCTACTCAGTTTTCCTTGCTCTTCTAGACTCTTGAATTCTAGCATGACGATAGCACCACTGAGAAACACTTCCATAAAACAAAGCTATTCTGTAGTTTTGCTTCTTCCCTTTATCCCATCTCTGCTTTTCTTCTGACAGCTAAGTGCCGAAAAATTTGTAAAGCTTAAAAAGACAAAACAGAGCTTATATATCTAAGGTGTAACAGGTCATGAGATCCAGTGTCAAGCTATGGTTAAATATTTGCTTATGTCCTGTGAAATAATAAAAATAGCATCATTGTATCATTCAGCTCAAGAATTCAATAACCACTTCAATATTTTCCTTTTGTGATAGATCATGTTTCAGTTCCACTTCAGTTAACCTTTGGAAAGAACAAGATATTTTTTGCATCGCATACTTACCCTTTTTATGACTGTGAAGAAGCAATGAATCTTTTAGAAAATCAGCCGTAAGTATTTCAGCTTCTTAACTTAGGTTTAAGTTTAGGGCCTGTAGCATGGTGTTTCAGGTAACTGGCTGCTGAGTTACTCAATCATTTCATAATTAAGCTTTTGGCACTCTCAATTTGCCAGTGTCCAAATCCTTTTTCTTACATTTTAATGGAGTTTAAAATGGTTGAAGGGCCCTGGGTGATCCGGTAACGTACATCATAGAATATGAATATTCATGACACGTATAATTAAAGGCCAGTTCATTGGGTTGCCATTTCTATAGCTGCTAATGTATCCGCAGGTGGACATCTGCTTAGCTACTTGTTCCCACAAATGGCAGATTGGTGCTTTGGGTTGTCGTGTGTTCAAACAGGACAGTCAAAGCTGACCCTGCCCGTTTCATCTGCCCTGCTTGAGATGTTGCTGCCCAAGGGCAGGTGCAGCCAGCCCAAACCCCGCTTTGTTCATCCTCATGTGTGAAGATCAATCAAGATAATATCTAGACCTCTCGGGCTTGATCTCAAAGTTTTCTGATCCTTGCTTAAATACTGAAAAGAGAAAATAGCTTCCTGGGGTTCTTGAGCTGTTATTACTATGAAGTTTTCAGCTTAGTATGTAAAGATGCTGTAACAAATTTATCTACCCTCCATGAATATAGATGGAATTTCATTTACTTTTTTTGTCAATGAGGGGAAGAAGCTCGTCAGTTTGTCCTGACTATCATGTTATATTTGTAGATGCTATTCCTGTGCAAGCAATAGATGGAATTGCCAGTGGGACTGGAAGAGACATATCTGTGAAGAGTCCTCTTCAGTGCAGGATGTGATTAAACAAAATATGGTAATGTTTAAAAATAAGTTTATTAGGTTTTTATTAGTGAAATATTTATTGTTCTTTTCCTCTCGCATCAGTTGGTTGAATTAGAGATTTAAAAATTATTCTAAAGTTAACTCCAGAAGTGTAAGGAGGGGTTTTTTTTAGTGACAGTGCGGAGGTGGGAATTTAAGGGTGTGATTGAGGAGGGGCAGTGCGACTGAATAACTCCTGAAAGGATATTTTTGTTCCTTTTACTATTTTACTTCAATGGGAGGAACAAGATTTCAAGGCTGGGAAAGATAATCACCCACAGCTTTTGACATGTGCTGCAGTCATTTTTAGCATGTCTAATTTGAAAGGGTGTAATCAAATCTGTCACTGTATTTTAAGCGTGAAGTTCTTCAGAACAATCATTCCATTGTCCGAAGGCCATTGGAGCTTGTTGTGATAAGACTTTTTTGTTTGGAATAACATAAAATGTTTCTCTCCCCAGGAAGAAGAATGCCCTCAGTTTCTAAACCCAAGCCCTCCAATAATACCGATGGAGTACCGAACAACGGTGTATTTTGAGGGAAGACATCTAGCTTATTATCAGGTAAGTGGATTAATTCAAAACCAGCTGTCATTTGGATTCCACTTAAACTGCAGCCACACCCCTAAAGCATTAGTTTGTGTTCCTTGGAGATTCTGCTTGTAACTGTTTTTAAAGAAGGGAAAGAGCTACACTTTCAAGTTTGATATAATATTGGTTACTGTGGTAGAGTCATCACCAAGACAGAATCAGAGCTGGACAAAATATTTTAGCTGCTAAACATAAGGCAGGGGGTGTTTAAAGAATGAAAGTTGGACCTACTGAAACACGTGGCTATTACTTTTTATCTAATGAAATGAGGATTTAGTGATTGTGAATGATTCTTTTTTTTCTAATGAAATATTCACCTTTATTTTTGTTCTAGAATGCAATCACTCAGTGTGCTTAATTCAGTTTTCACTTTTCAAATAAAAATGCACTCAGAAATTAAATGTTTCTTAGTTTGGACAAAACAGGTTTTAGCCTTTTTTTTCTTTCGTGTAGGTGTAATCATCAGATCAGAAGATCAGGTATTTTCTCAGCTGCAGCAAAGGCTTCTCTTTCTCACTATTTGCTTCCAGAAAGTAAATTATAAGGCTTCTAAGAAGTCAAGAGTTTGACCCCAACTTAAAATTGTTTTATAACTTAGAAATGCATAAACTGGTATTGTTACTTTGATAAAAACGAAGCTTAAACCCCACTCTTTAGGTGATAGCTCAAGTACTGTTCTTAGTTTCTATTGTTTGTCTCTGTGTTGTCTTTGTGTAAATGTGAATTGATGATAGATATGCAGGAGACTGCATCGATTGCTTTAGCTAGCAGCCATCTATCAAGGGAAAAAAGGCTCTTGTTTTTTGAGGGTTGTTTTTTTTCCCCTTTGCAAACTGAAGTACTTTATAGCTTACAAAGTCCTTCTATCACCTCTGGTACACCCGCTAAGGGATGGAAAAGGGTAAACAGGTCTGGAGAGAAAGGTAAAAAGCAACCCTTAAGCACTACAGTCCTGTGAAGATCATGCAGTATATCACTACACTATACATGTATCAAGATCATGCATATTTATACATGTGTTCAAAAACAAATGTTGCTTCTTGAAGATCTTAAAATATGTGTAAACAAAGAAAAGCAATTTGGTGAATTTAGCCTGTTCTCCAAGATGCCAGAACCTGTCCCTGGTAGGATGTCTGGCTGTGTGCAAGATGAGGCACACAGCACTTGTCTTAGGCCACAGCTCTGTTTGGTAAAAATAGAAAAGTATTCCAAAAACTTTACTCACATCGCATTTCTTTTGTTTAACATTGTGAAGAGCTGTTATTCTGCAGACGATGAAAATCTTTCCCTGCTCCATTGATATAAGTGGAAGAGCCCATTCTCTCTTGAGAACAAATTCAGGGCAGATGCATAATCTAGATGTGCCGAATTTGAGTTCTAGAGGACCCTTTTCCTCCAAGAAGGAGAAACAGCAGCAGGAACCCAAAATCTCCTTTGTCTGTTTTATCATTTTGTGAATAAGCAATTTAATCTTTCTGAACTGCTGGTAGAGAAAAGGGAATGAAAAAGCTTCTCTCCTTTCTTTTTTCCTGTGAGGTACCAATTGCATTTAACAAAGGCAGAGACACATCCTGTGGATTGAATGCTTTGTCATGGGTAGCAATGTTTAAGTTTGTCTACAGACCAGGCCTAGTATGCACTTATTTAACAGGGAACTGGGAAGGCTTAAGCGGAATTCCAGTCTCTGTAAGTAGTCAGATGAATGCATAGGACCTAGGCTGGAAAGAAGTTGTGTATCAATAGGTGTCCCATGATGTCACAATATTTTTTTTTTTGGTGAGAGCCATGTGGGAATGTCATCTCTGTCATGGGAGCGGTTCCATGTATCCTGGTACAGAGGGGTACTTTTTAAGCCAAGATAATAATGACTTCAGTACCAGGACTTGAATAGGCACACACAGTGACTACAGCTGTATGCACAGACCTCTAAGTATATGTGAAAACAGACAAATAAGGCATGAAATAGTTGTAACCGTATAGGCACTCATGCCTGTGGGGTCATGCTCTCTGAAACAGTATCTTTGGTTACTGAAAGTTCATTTGAGTAAGGGCATAACCTACTTTGGTAAACATCTCATTGAGGGCAGGGTGGCTCAGGAGAAGCCATGGATAGACATTTTGTAGGGTTTAGCCTGCAACCCAAATGCAAAATAGCATTTGGCTTCTCATGTAGAATGATTTTGCCACAGGATATGCTGGGCATTACGGTGTGCTTGGAGCAAGCAGTCATGCAACTATGAGCACATTTAAGGTCTTTATTGATTAGGACATTGGTATATATCCATTTGCCTCCTATTTTTCCTTGCCTAAATCCTTGCTTAGAAAAAGCGAAAATGAATGTTATGTTGTTGGTCTGAACTGCTAGCTCTGTAATCTTGGTCTAATCAGTGTTTTGCTTAAAAAAGCAATGCACGACCTGCCTTATCCTGGGTGACTAAGTACACTAGTATGTATTGTGCATATAAGCATCTCTATTTCTAGGTAGAGATTAGCAGTGAAGGTTTGGGATTCCTCAGTGAGTAGAAGAGGTGGATGGCTTCTAAAACTGCTAATGCAGAACTGAGGGTAGAGGAATTAGCTCACACGGTTTTTATGCCCCACTTAACTTGTGAACATTTATGGTACAATGCATAAATCCCCTGTGAGGACTTCCACTGGATGGAAATAGTCTAAAAGAGGAGAAGCTGTTGATTGTTTTTCTGCTCCTCTGTCCTGTGAAAGTAAGTCCAAACTGTTGTCATTCTCTTGGGCATAGCCTCATCCAAAACAAGAGAGGAAAGGTTAGTACCTATCAGTCATATTGCACGCAACTTCTGAGAGGCATTCTCCGGCTGAGTCCTTGAAAGACTGGCACAGTAGAAGAGACAGATGTACCACTATCAAGATAACCTTATTAGCCCTCCAAAGATTTTCCTGTTTGGATTTGTCTTTGCCAATTGAATCACAGAACAGCTGAGCTGAGAGTTTTTTCAGTGCGGCATAGGTCTGTATGCAGCCTAAAGGCAGGAATGAATGGATTCAGGGCCTAGGGAGAAGGGGAGGAAGGTGTCTATGAGGCAGGAATACTCTGAAGTTGGTGCTGCCGTCAAAAGACTGTCCTGTGAAATCACAGCTGGAGTCGTGGTGAGGCAGGGGAAATAAAGCCAGCAGGATCTGAAAGACCTTCATTCCAGTTTTCCATGCAATTCTTGCATTCCTGCTCTTCCTAGGATCCCTACAGAGAAAACCTTAAAGGGCAGAACTCACACAGCTCTGTTAATAACACATCTGATGTGTGAAGCCATCCAATAGTCACATCCCTTGGCTTTTTCCTATTGCTCCCTAAAATGGAATGCTAGGTATGTCCTGCTTTATTTGTACTGCTTGGTGCTGCCACCTTTACTGAAACTTGGAGGAGCACAGCAAAGTAGCAGATTCCATTGGCTCAGTGTTTCACTAGTTTTGTTTTAAAAGATGACTTAAACTGGTTAACCTTCTCCCTTTGGCCTTATTGCTTCCAGTGATGAACAGGATATTGCCTGGTGATATTTTATTGTGTTTGGTGATGATACACAAAGTCAAAGCTGAACTTTTCTCTTCCGTAGGATAAAAAATTTATGGTTGGAAACAGCCAGTTTGAATTTGAAGCTCCTGTTGATGAATCAGGGGAAGGAAGATTTTCATTCATGAGTAAAGAGGTAAATGCACAAATATGATTTATCTACCAAATATATTCTGTTCTTATAGTCCTATTCCAGTGTCCACATGTGTACAGAAATATACAGGTAATATTAGTTTCTCTCAGAGAAGAAAGTCACCTCTGATAGAGATTCTCCTTTGGCAGTAGCAGTCAAAGGCAGCAACTTTGGCTCAGAGCTCCTGGGGTCTCCCGTTAAAGACTCCAATCTTTCTCCTTGATTTCTCTACCTATGCAATCCATGGATTCATTAAACTGTCTCTGGAGAAATTCAGGACCATTACTCTTTTGTTGTTCACTTCTTATGCAACCTGTTGAAACCATTGAGCATAAAAGTTGAGAACTTGGAGCTTTCTCCCTCCACACTCAAACTCATTATCCTTCCTATTTTTCATCTGTAAAAATGGGAACGATATCAGTATGTTGTTTGGCTACTTAATAGCTATGGTTTTTTTTCACTCTGGCTTATTCTACAGAGAAAGGAAATAGTATTTTATGTAAATAGTCTATTTACCAAGCTCCAAGTTGGACTTACAAATGTTATGCTGATTTTAACCTTTATGTCTTACAAGCTTACTAACAGAGTAGTTTTGAAAACTAATAGCATTTATGCAGCATTTGAGCATAGAACAAAGCATTTGCTTTATAAAGCCATTGTATTTTTCTTTGCTCTTTTCCCTTCCCACCAGTTGTTGTTTCTACTGTCTTTCAACGTGAGCAGAAGCTCATGTCTCGGAGCATTTGAACCTTGTGCTTTGGCAATAATGAGGGGGTTGCACTCTAAAAGATGCAAGAAATTTTCCCTCCATGTGTCGCGAGCCTGCCGTGTCCACAGAAGTAATGGGGCCAGATGGTGTGGGAAGGGAGAACTCAGCAGGATCAGCAGCTATACTTACTGAATCTGAACTGTACCTTTGCAGCTTGGATACTCATAACCAAATGTAAATTAACGTCATGAAAAGTGAATATTCAGATATTGCTGTCCCTTGGAACTTGACAATTCTGATTGTGAAGGATTAGGTTCATTAAATCATTTTTCTATAAATGTATTTGGACTAGATGAAAAAAGAAGACCATAATGTTTGGAATAGTTTCTAAAACCTTCACAGTTCTGATTATTGAGAATCATAGAAAACACATGAAGTTAACCTTGCCAAATAAAGGTATCTATATCTCTATTTCATCATTTTTTCCAGTTTTCCTACAGTGCAAATGAGACTCTACAACTTAACTTATCCATAAGAACAGATAAGGTCAAGATTGACAGCAAACTGATGGGTAAGTATGAATATGGGATTACAGGGAGGTTAATTACAGTAAGTAATCTATGCCTTCTTAATGTGAAAGTTAACCTTTGTAGGTTTTACTGGTTTGGGTGAAACAAATCTGACAGTTCAGAAGTTATTAAGACTAAACTCCTTAATTAAATGTCAGTGTTGCCAACAAGTTTGTTGATGACACTAAGATGGAGGGAAGGGGTGCCATCCAGAGGGGCCTTGAAAGTCTTGAGAGGTGGGCCAGTGACAACCTCATGATGTTCAACAAGGCCAAGTGCAAGGCTCTGGATGTGGCTTAGGGCAATCCCAAGCACAAATACAGACTTGGAGGAGAGCGTATTGAGAGCAGCTCTGAGGAGAAGGACTTGGGGATATTGGGTGACTAGAAGATGAACATGAGCCAGCAGTGTGCATTTTCAGCCCAGAAAGCCAATGTGTGCTGGGCTGCATCAAAATAAGTGTGACCAGCAGGTTGAGGGAAGTGATTCTGCCACTCTCCTCTGCTCTTGTGAGAACTCACCCGGAGTTCTGTGTTCAGCAATGGAGTCCTAAGTAAGATGTGGACGTGTTGGAGTAGGTCCAAACGAGGGCCATGAAGATGATCGTAGGGCTGGAGCACCTATTCTATGGAGACACACTGAGAGAGCTGGGGATGTTCAGCCTGGAGAAGGGAAGGCTCTGGGGAAACCTAGGGAAACCTTTTCAATACTTTAAAGGGGCTTATAAGAATGATGTGGGACAAACTTTTTAGCAGGTCCTTTTGCAATAGGGCAAGGGGTAATGGTTTTAAAGTAGAAGAGGGGAGATTTAGACTAGATATAAGGAAGAAACTTGTCACAATGAAACACAGAAACAGATTGCCCAGAGAGGTTGTAGATGCTCCATTCCTGGAAACATTCAAGGTCTAGTTGGATGGGGCTCTGAGCAACCTGGTCTTGTTGAAGATGTCCCTGTTTGTTGCAGGGGGTTGGGCTTGATGACCTTTGAAGATTCCTTCCAATCCAGACTGTTCTATGATTCTGCGATTTGCAAGTTGGCTGTGCTCTGAAGAGCAATCTTAAAAGCAAAGCATCACAGTTCCAATGAACTTAAGTAGTCTGATTTTTTAACTTTTTTCAATGGCCATTTCCCTTCCCCAATGAACTTTCACTCTTCAACAGTGTCGTGGTTTAAACCAATCCACACAGGTCGTCCACTCACACCCCCCCCCCCCGACCCTCCCCACTCCCAGAGGGATGGGGAGGAGAATCAGGGGAATGTAACTCCCACGGGTTGAGATAAGAACAGCCCAGTAACTAAGGTATAACACAAATCACTGCTGCTACCGCCAATGATAATATTGATAAGAGAAAATAACAAGAGAATATGATACCACCGCCGAACGAGTTCGACCCCCCCGAAGAGAGAGAGCCTGACCTTCCGAGTAACTCCCAGTTACCTCTCCGGGCATGACGTGCTGTGGTATGGAATACCTCTTTGGCTAGTTTGGGTCAGGTGTCCTGTCTCTGCTTCCTCCCGGCCTCCCTCATCCCCAGCAGAGCATGAGACTCACAAAGCCAGAATAAACATTACTTAGCAACAATTAAAAACAATCGGTGTTATCAGCTCTCTGCCCAGGCTGGAAGTCAAAACACAGAGCTTGCACCAGTTACTAAGAAGGAGGAAAACGGCTCCTGGTAAACCCAGGACAAACAGCAGGAAGGGTATCCTTCTCACTGCTGCTTTTAGGGACATCACCGGAAATCTCAACTTGCAGTTGTGTCTCATCTCAGACAGGTTCTGCAGTCTCTATGTCTGTTGGCAACCAGCAATACGCAGAAACATTCAGTGTGCTTTCAGCTCAAGACTTTATTCATTAATTTCTATGGCAAAAAGAAGTATTTTAAGTGTTTTATATAACACAAAGACTTAGTCTCCAATATAAATTCCTTTGTAAATACACATTTGCTTATTTATTTCAACATACAACAGTGAAGCAACTATGTCTGTGAGCCTAGCCCTGAGCTAAGCTCAGGAAAATCCCATCAAAACCATTGGAGCAGTACCTAGAAGCTGGGACCTACCTTACGCTTCTTTGAACTGGAGTTTAAGGCACAATATTGCAAAAACTGTGAGGCAACACACTTGTTACTTGTGTGACGAATCAGCATCAGGAAAACTTAATACTGTCCCCAAGTAGTTTCCCATTTAGACTAAATCATCAGAGCATATTTTTCCATCTGTACAATATTTAAATTTATTCCCTTTTTTATTGGCAGCATAGAAATATGTTTTTAGAAGATTTTCCCTATGGCTCTGTGTGCAGTGTTGAAAGCACTTAAAAGGGGACCTGGCATGAATGTTACAGGGAAGTCATATTACAATCCCACACTATCTTGATTTCCATTTCAAAGGCTGTGGTGTTTAGAATTGCAGAAATTTGACCAAATGTTCTAAACATCATTTTTTATCAAGACTGGGAAAAATACTGAAAAAAAAAGTAGCTGAATTATTAAAGAAACGTTATCATTCAAATTGAAATATAGAGCCCTTGCAAGAGGGAAATTGAAAAATTGTCAGCAAATATCTCTTTTTGGTATAAAAGGGATTTTTTTAATCCAAATTATCTCCTGCTTTTAAATTTCCTTGCCATATGAAATCCAGAGCGTGGTTTTATACATCTTGAAAAGAATTGGCTTTGGGTATGCGATTGCTGCTGAGAAGCACCTTTGAACCTGCTGGTGAAAGAACTCTTTACACTTAGTGAATGCTAAGTTACGATAGCATTTTTACATCTCACACCATCAGGGGTTCTGAACAGTATGAAATCCAATATATCCCTTTCATCATTTGTCCTTTTTATCAATGATTTCACAGCTGGTGTCTCAAGGTGATGGATAAGAGTCTAAATCTAATGAGTGGCTTGCTGCTGGTACATTTAATGAGCTGATCAGTGAATGGGGGGGGTGTTTCATGCATTAAGGCCATAGCTTTCTCTGTTACTTTTATGCAACTGGATGTGAGGAAGATCAAGATGTTGCAGTGCTGACATTGTTTACTGAGGGGTGAGGTGAAAATCCCTGTCCAGCTGATGGGAGATAATGAAGTAATTCAGTAAGCATGTTCCCGTGCCATACCAGGAGGTCATGGGGCAGTGTGGGTAGGAAATGAGGGTTTAGGAAGGCAAGGGGAAGATTTGCTTAACAATGTTACCTGCTCAAGTTCCTGTACAATAGCAACCTTTCAGAGTGCTGGATTAAGAAAGCAATCTGGTTCCTTCAAAAGCAATTTGCAGCATAGATATGAGGGCTTTTCCTCAGCACTATGTTCACATCCAACATACAAAGTGAAGAATTAACACACAAACTGTTGAAAATATTGCTTGGGTTATGCTTGTTGCTCAGTGACTTCCGTATCGATGTTATATGAGACAAATGATGTTCCTCCTGCTTTGTGCTCATTGATTCCTTGAGAACTCAAGATAGGAGTTGAATCAAATGGATGCTGTTTCTCATTGATTTATTGTTACAAATGCCAAAGTCCCTCTGTTTTGTATATACATCCAGTGATGTGTCAGCTGAGTTTGTGCTGGCAAAGCTATCTGAAATCAAGTGGATGTGCTGATTAAATATAAGAAGGGTTAAAACCAGGCTTCGTCATGTCATTCAGTGTAAGGGAAAGAATAAAAACATGTTATTCTATTAAAGACTTGCTGTGAAACTGAACGCTGAGGCTTTAAAATATGCAACATTTAGAGAAAAACTGTTCTTATGAGGTTATGTACTCCCATGCAACTCTCAGAGAGACTGTAGCCAGGTTTGGCGCATCTGTAATATTGTTCATGCCTAGCAGGGAAATAAGCACTGTTAAAAAGTAATGGAAAAGCAGCATTCTCATTTTACTTCATCATTTCAGTAGAAATCTGACATGGTAGCCTCTCAGAATTAGATTTTAAAAGCTGCTGCTGCTGCTGTTGTCTAGGAAGATTCCAACTGCTTTGAAACATTAGTGACTGGAGAGTGGTCTCGCCAGTATCACCCCTAGAGTCCTGCTCCTCTGAGAATAAAAGCTTTCTTTAAATAAGCATTTTTGATGGCCTTTACCGTATGCAATCTCAAGGGAATTTATCCTAGTCTGTTTTGCCCACATCTGTTTACTTCGCTTTGCTTCCTGCATCTTTAAGGATGACTCTCTTTTGAAAAAAAACGCAGTGTCAGTACGGGTACCCTTTACTGAGACTTAATGAGCACATAAACCAGCCCATCACTACTGGAAAGGGGGCGATGTTGTGTCTCTGTCTTGCACTCCCCACTCCCATCTGTGAACACATTTAACTCTTGAAAGAGCACAGGAGGAAACCTGGATAGTTTTCTGCTGTTCTGGTAAGTTAAGTTGATTTACAGGAAGACTCAACAGGTGCCAGAGCCTTGGTGGCAGAGAGGGAGAGGCTGTATGGCCAGAAAAAAAAAAAAGAGAATAAAGAGTGGAGAGAAGCAGGGATGAAGGGAAGAGGCAGAAAAGGAGGGAGTAAGAAGTTTCCCTCTTTACAATAATCAGCTCGCCTTCCCAGGGGAGCACAGCACTCACACGCTGGATAATCTGTGCAACTTGCATGCTTCCCCTAGAGAAATGGGCAGCATCTTTTCAGTCTGTTTTCTTCTGGGCTAGCTCTCAAGTTCATCTCCAAATGTTTTCTTGCAAGCCCAGGCTTTCCGTATGGTGCTGAGCCACCCAGCTATGTCTCAGCTTTGCATCTATTTAGGCAGATTAATTTTGTTCAGTGACTGTGCATCATGCTAGAGATTGATGGGGTCCAAAACAAGCTTAGTGTCTGGGACAGTTGGTGCATGATTCATCAATAAGACTGTCAGGCCTGATTTCTTAACTCAAAAAACCTAGAATTAAACCCCGCTACAGAAGGAATAAGGCATACATCAGAATGGCAATTCAAGATGAAAGAGAAAGCAAAAGGAAGAATATAGAGTAGAATGGAGAAATCAAGAGGTATTAACTTGAACAAAGGATAACACTTCATTAAGTGTTAACTTTCTATTCAGTTCAGGCTTTAGTGATGATTTTGGAAAGGCCCAAATATCCTGGAAACAGCCCACAAAGGCAGCTCTTTTCCTTTAAATAAGTGACTGGCGGAGGTCCCGTGCCAGCTGATGTCTGTCCCTATTGACACCCGTGCAGAGTTTATACCCTTCCACATCTGACTCCTGGTATGCCAGGAGGACATGTTTGTTTGAACCAGCCTTTGAACAGTTGTATAGGCAGTTTCATTGAGGATAGTCAAATAAAGGACTTTGTACTTAAATGTTTTGACAGTGTCTGAGTGACAGAAATGCATTTGGGTTTTACTTGATAGTTTATTCATACCTCTGCACATAGATAGATTTCAGGCTTTTCCATACAGGGAAAAATACAGGTTTTGCTCAGCATCATTCATGGGTTAAGTACAGAGTGTGCATATTCTTCACACGGCTCCACTGAACTTTGTACATAAGATTAGTTTTCCTTCGTATAACACACTCAACATCCGTAAACCAGAGGAAGCTGTCTTAAGTGCATTTACTGCTCATATTTCAGTGACTCTGTACAACTGCTCTTACGGACGAAGCGACTGCAGCTTATGCCTCGCAGCCCATCGCGACTATAAGTGTGTCTGGTGTGAAGAAGATGGCAAGCCCAGCAAGTGTGTGTATGAAAAACTCTGTCACGCTCCTCCCACCGACACGTGTCCTCATCCAGAAATTACTCGCGTAAGATTGCTTTTTTCTCTCCCTACCACTGTATTATTTTTCAGAAGAAAGCTTCCAAGCAAGCTCATGCTGAAAGGCAGGTCTTTTTTCTTAGGGTGTTAAGTAAGCTTCTGCAATAGCTGCAAGGGAATAATGCCAGTAGTGATGCGCGAGAGAGATTTGTAAAGACTCAAAATAAGAGACTGAATGGAGTCTTTGAGACTCCTTGTTTTTCAAGCCTTGTCCTCAGTGTGCCAAAAGCCAGGCTAGCAGTGTGAGCTTAAACGTGGTACTTGATTCTTGGGAATCAGCATGGATTTTTTTTATCTCCTGGAGTTCTTTCTACCTGAAATAAGTGTATGAGAGGTTTACTGCTCCTGGAACTACAAGCACTTAGCAGGCTCATTAACAGGCTTCAAACTAGACTTTTAAATAGAGTTTAATAAGGGAGCAGGTTGTTTCTGGCTCACAAAGTGGTTTCCAGGTGTCAGTGATATTTTCCAGTCCACACCAGAATCAAATCCAAGGCTGTAGAAGTTGAATGTAAGGAGTCAGAGAGACCAAAAGAGCACCCCTGAGTTACTGTGTGGTTGGAGCATTCACTCAGGGTGAGGAAAGGCTGTTGTCCACATTTGTGAACCAGTAGCCTAAGGAAGAAGTAATAAATCCTTGTCCTTACCAGCAACAAGCAAAGGCTGTTTTACTGGGCATAATTGTCAAGTAAAGCATGACATGTACTTCCACCGAACAAATCTAAATTGCTGCAACAAGGGGTATCAGTACTTTGAACTTCAGACGCACTGATGAGAACATACCCCAGGCTATCACAGACGTTGAGTGTGGCAGAGGTTGAGAATCATAACAGGGATGTTTCAGTCAACAGGAGCTGTTTAGTTCTGAAACCTGTGACTCAAACTGATAGAGATGCTGAATCTCCTGAGGCTGTGCAGTTAGGGGTGCAGCCTGGCTACAGGCAGACCAGCAGCATGCTGGAGGAGGTTGGCCATGATGATGTGTCTAAGAAGAAATGGTAGGCAAACAGTTGAAGTCTGCCAAGACAGGCAAACACCCTAAAATCTCAACAGGAAGTGTGGAGAAGAATACTTGTGCAATACCTGTGCTCAGATATAGATTATTTGAGTGGGAAGGAAAATAAAGAAAAAATACAAGTGTTCTCACCTGGGGTACTGTTTGTATATGATTGTGGATTAAATACTAACTGGGTTTTTTTTTTTTTTTCAAAGCTTTTGTTAGCCTCAGATTTGAACAAAATATTTGGAAACTTACACAAGCCACTGAGTCATTTTCCAGCTAGTTTATTTATGGTTGAGTGCAAAGGGATGGCCAGCAGGCAGAAGTTTCAGGAAGCTGAACCAGTGGGGAAACAGAGCAAGTGATTCTGGAGCTGGGCTGGGCAGGGCATCAGCATCCATGTCCCTGTGCTCGGACTTGCTTAAATCTAAGAAGCTCAGGTTTTGATGGAGCAGACATTTAAGTCCAGACTTTCAGCAGCTGCATTTGTTTGACTTCCAGTTACTGCCTATGGGACTCTGCATCCTTCTTGATACCATCCTTGATGGTAAACTTGCAGCCCTTCAAAGCTGAAGACCTGAAAAGGTCTTGCTGTAGGTGCTGGAAATATTACATAGGAAACAAGTTAGTCTCCCAACAAATGTTCAGATTTCAAGTGCCTGTTTGGGTCATATTTCAAACTGAGAAGTCCACTGCAACTGCAGGATTTTCTCAGCCCTCATTTTAATTGCAAGTTAGTTAATTAGCATCAGCCCAGGTACTGCAGCATCCTACCATTTGGTGAAATAAGAGAGATCAGGATACTAGAGGAACCTTTGAAGACACTATGTGCGGCAGCACTGTGTGTTAGGAAGGTACACTGTTCTGATGTGAACCTAAGGGGAGAAAATCATGGAAAAAAAAAATGCTGGAAAAGCTCCATGGGATCATTACAAGAGGAGCCTGATCCATTTGCTTTTCAAAATCACAGTGCATTACTGGAGGATGCAAACTTAGAGTAAACAGCAAGCAAGAGTTTTGTATGTAACAGTGTATGTGGCACAGGAGACAAAATCTGCAGCTGATGATACTGGTTCTAAGCTAATAGATGGTTAATTAATATTAACAAGTTAAATAGCATGTTTTTGTATGGGTTCTACAAGAAACATCTTTTGAAATGTGTGTAAATTAAACTAGCTTTACACAGTATGGAAGAGCAACATGGTCAGTGAAGTATTTAATTTTTATTTTTTTAACTTTTTTTTATGCAAACACAGATTGAACCAAAAACTGGACCACTAAATGGTGGAATCCTTTTGACCATAATGGGATCTAATTTGGGAATAACAGCAGAAGATGTAAAAAATATAACGGTGGCAGACGAGGAATGTGTTTTCAAAGAGGAATTCTACTCTGTCTCCACAAGGTAATTGCTGGATACTTTCCATAAGATTTTAGAAGAAAAAAGGAATCTCTATGCATTTTCAGAAGAAGATGATCTTCCTGTGATTATGAAAGGTTATCAATAGAAGAAAGAACTAGTGTGATGTACCTGCAATATTTCATAGTGGCATTTGAATCTTTATTTAAAATTGCTATATGTGCAAATGCAGCAACAAATTTACAATAGTGTACTGCAATCCTCCTTCTGATTGATTGAATTTTTTCCCTTATTTGAAAAGTTTTCATAAACTATAATTGCAGAGATCTCAAGACTATTTACTTGTTTTTAAATGAAAGGCATTGTAGGTGTACATCTAGTCATTAAAATCTTTGGTGAATCTGAACCACAGTGCAACCAAGCATGCAAGATTTATGGGAAAGTAAAGCAAGAGGAAGTTTAAGTGTATAGTTTAGTATCGCCACAAAGCTTCTTTCCTGGGGGCAGGAAAGGAGCCTGGCTTTAGGTATAGGTATAGCTTTAACTTTAGATGGCTGAGTTTCATCCCAGAGCCAACAAGCCCATGGATGTTGGATGGCCTAAGCAGATTGGTAGATGCTTTGCAGGTAACCTGTCACACTTAAGCAGTGCCAAAAATTAAAACAAAGTGCCTAAATTCTTCTAGGTGTTTCCTGCAGATTATCTTGAGCATCTAATTTCAAGAGGGAAATACCCTTTTGACATTAGCTAACAAAAAACCTAGCAAGAAGGTTCAGTAGTAATATTAAGAGTAATAGCATATTTTAAGCAGTGTGACCTTTCATTGGCTTTTGATATTTACAGCTTCAATTGAAGCCTTGTCTTTCGTTCTCTCCAGTTAAAGTGTACTCCAGTACCTTTGTTGCTATTTCTGTGGCATGTTTCAAAAGGGATTTTGAAGATACCTAAGTGGGTTTTTAGTTCTTGAAAAATGTTAGCTTTAGTCAGTTTATGGATCGGCCATTTAGAAGCTTCCCAGGCTCCTAGGACTTAAGAATGTGTATATAGCTGTTTATCTCTTACTGCTTCCCAATCCATTGCTGTCACTTGTGTGTTTACATGTACATTGCCATCTACAAAATTCCCAACTTTTATACAGTCATCTTTTCCCATTCCCTATTTTCAGTGTTTGCAAGGCTGCACTGAATTGCAGCATAGCCTTACAAGAATTTCCCCAAAAAGCTTTTTCTAAAGCTTTTTGATATTTTTAAATACATGGAAAGGAGCCAGAAGTGAAATGACTGGTTCCTTGTATCATAGCAACATTACTGGTTTCCTGAGCTCTGCCAGAGTGTGGTAATGGGCGCGAACAAATGCAACTTGCATAATGTCATTTATCAACAAATTAGGAGGATTTGAAGGATGTTCTCCATTAGGGAAGCCTTGAAAAAGAACTTACTCAAAATCTCCAAATAGATATCTACAATTTTCTTTCTTTATCTTCCTACATTCTTTTGTTTTATTGTTACCTTCTTTTATTTAATTGAATTTTAAACAAAATTAATAAGTGCCTAGTCTTACTCCCCGATCCTTCTGCAGTAAAAAGCTAGTCATTTTTAGGAGACAGTTGCTCCCAGGGGCAGGAAAGCAGCGAGATGTAAGGCACTTAAGGCTGCTTTCTGGCTCTGCGATGATTTAATCGTTGGCCTTCAAGAAGTCATGTTCTCATTCTTTGTAGTTTTCCATTTGTAATGTGGGGGAAGGGAGGCAATGCCAATGCTGGGGAGGGGAGGGACCTTTTCTCAACTAAAATCCCTGCTAGCCACGCTATGGTGTTTCACCCCCACACTTCCCGGCCCTGGCCCCCGGCTGCTTTCCCTAGCTTGACATATGGTAAAAATTCCTCCAAAGGCACCATTTCCTGTTTCTGCCTGACAAGAAGATACAACTTCCAAGAATACAGTAGAAGGATGATGAGGAACAGACTCAGGCAGCTGTACACATGCCAGGACATGCAAGAATTTAAAGAATTTTGTCCATTTGCCAGTACCCAAGCAGAAAAGTCTGGAGTGATCTGCAGAGGGACTTTACAATCCTTTTATTATAAGTCCCAATTTAAGTACATTATACCCAGTAATTTAGGGGGGTTGGTGGGTTTGTTTTGTTTTTTTCTATTTGAGTTTTTCTTTTTTAAGTAGTTGTGCACTGCTTAAGGAAAACCAGCAATAATCCTGCAGGGAAAAAAGCAACGGAAATGAGCAGTGATCCTCGGTGTGTGTCCTATATGAAACTGCTTGTGCAGGCGGCAAACATTATATACTGCCTTATCTAACTGTTTATCAGCTCTCCATTAAGCATTTCTTATGGTTTTCAAGTATGCCAAATCTATATTGCATTTTCATACTTGTATTCTGTGGATTACCTGTTTGAAATAAAAATGTAAGCATCCTAGCTATCATTCTGCAGCAATGTCAGTTAAGGCAGGGTTTTCTTGGCCAGTGATGCTTGACCTCTGATTTTGTGTGAGTTATCTGAGGTTTTATTCCCAGAGAACAGTAATTATAAAGGGAATTTGATCTTAGGTGTGAAAATACAGTAGTTTAAAGATGAAAGATCGCAAGATGCGCAACAAAAGTATCAGCAGTTAAAACACACAAAGTTATAAGATAGCTGACAATCTGATTCTTACAGCAAGGGAGTTCTTTGTGGTTTTCTATATCACAAGGTCCAGTAAAACACTTGTGTAGGGTTACAGCAGTTCTCTGACTCGTGGGCTGAATTGGAATCTTCTGTAGAGGGGACCTCTACTAACGGATTGCTAAGGTAGCTGTTGTATACAGTGCTCAGGTTTCAGTTTTACCTACCTTTAGATAGAAGAGTAAACTATTCTTGGGTGTTTCTGCTGGGAATGTGGGACAGCATTCAAGTACGTTGTGTAGGATAATGCAAGGTTAGTGGTTTTCTGGCAGTGTGTGTGGTCGGTCACATACATTGCATTGGTATTGCAGCTGTTACTTCTAGCAGATAAACTTGCATTCTTTCTCGCTAGGATTGTATGTCAAGTAGGACCAATGAATGAACCAAAACAAGGTCAAATTGAAGTTAACATCAACGGAAAACTGGGTAAATCACCAAGTGAAGTGCTGTTTACATACCAGGTAAGTGCAATTTTTTCAAGAGACCTGTTTTAGACGCTGTGCATGACTGAAGTTGGAAGTTAACCTGTTAAGCACAGAGGCACAGAGTCGTGCGTGTTTGCCTTACAAGCTTTGTTTCATCAATGCACTGTCATTCAAGAATGTTAAAAAACACTTAACTTCGTCATTTCTTTATACAAAGGGTGTGCCAAAAATCTATTCTGATCAATACATCCAGGGTCTCCACTAGGGTGTTCTTGTTGGCAATTCAAGTTGAAAAGATGTGGTGGAAAAGGAACTGTAATAAGTTTATTCAGTTAAGTGTCACTGTTGAATAAAAAAGAATCAGCACTGCAAAAAATTACGTATTCTTTGGAAGCACAGTTGGTGCACTGTTTTAATCACAGTGTTTAGCCTAGCCAGTGCTCTTAATTACAAGAAGGGATGCAGAGCAGCTGAAGAATAAGTAATGAAGGTACATTAATTTTTTAATAATTTATTTCATTCAAAAATATGTCATGCAGAGCCACAGACAGCGTGATGTGTTCACATCACACATACGCTTTGTTTTCAGTGTCACTATGAAGGAGAATTTCAGTTGTGTCTTAATTGCTTTACCCTAAACATGGCCCTCGGTTACAGCTGGCCTGCCCTGTGGTTTAGCAGCATGAAGCTTTACGTATATCTATCAGGCCTTCAAAATTTTTAAGAACCTGTGATTGTGACAGTTGAGAGGTTTAAATAATCTCTGTCCTCATACTGATATTTAAAATTACACCTGTAAACCGTAAAACTTGAAAATATGAAGGGTGGGTTAGCCTTTTATCTTCTCCCTTATTTCTACTTCTGTCTCATTAATTCTTGACATCTTGTGAGAAGGAAAGGAGTCGGCAGTAAGCAGTGGAGTAAGTCAAGAATGACATTCACCTGACAGGAGGATATTCTTGTTTTTTCCAAATCAAGTGGTTTTTTTTTTTTCCATAATTTCCAAGCAAATAATTCCATTCCTTGGTGATATCACTACAAAAAGAAGAAAAAACACCCTTTTTGCTCAAAAATGTCCTCTGTTCCATTATGGAAATGTAGCTTACAGTTAAGTCTTTCTTTGTCAGTCTCATTTGGCATAACTTAGAGAGCAACATAATCTCCCATGTTTATGTGTTTGTGGTCTCTAGGACAGAGGCTATCATGGTAAACCCTGCACGAGATGAGATTTTGACATGAACTAATTGTGTTGGGTACATTTTACACCACCTTTCCTATGCTTATCCTGTGTGTAAATATTCTCCCATGGTTTTCATGAAAACCACATGAAGATGTTATGGAGTATGTTGAAATGTAAGCTGAAGCCCCCATGTAGGCTTCAAAGCCTGCCTGTGAATTTGTTCTGGTGTCATTCCTTGCTCAGCCCACCTGGGAGACAAGATAAGCAGCCACCACTTTGGCTGTTTAAGGGAAGGATTCTTGATTGCTCATCAGTGAGTCACTAGGAGAAGCCACTGTGCACAGGCATCACCCCTGTGGATGTTTTCTTGCAAGTCCAAGACTCCCTGTGTGCCCATGTCTGCCTGCATTGAGGTTACTGAAATATCAGATATCTAAGCTAACTGCTGATAAAGAGCATTTTAATTTACCGCAAAAAATCTTTCCATGGGGACTCTATTTACAAAATGCAAAACAATGGCAAGTAATACAGCTCATGCCTTAAAACTGGTGAAATTCATTTCTAGTTTCATCTCTTTTGGTTTCACAGGAAAATTAAGCCAACTGTGGACTGCATTAGGATTAAAGTCAGTACAGGGCGGTGCATTGACACACACCTCCACAAGTGTGACAGGAGCACTTTGGCGTGCAAACAGATAATCGGAACAACAATCATTTCAGTTGATGTTGTCTTAAAAGCTACAATCTTGTTTCAGTTCTGTTTTCAGGCACTTCTTTGGCTACTTCTTTCAGCAAACATGTGAAATCTGTGCTTTGTTAAAAACCTCTTCCATTTTGTGTATACAAAGAAAAGAAAATACTTTTCTTTCCAAGAGCCTTCCTAAAATAAATTTTCTATTATGTATTTCCACCTTTCTTTGGCACATTGTCTGGCTACCTTCCTGCTGGTAATTGTCACAGAATCACAATATGGTTGAGGTTGGAAGGGACCATCAGGGATCATCTAATCCAACCTCCCTGCTCAGGCAGGGTCACCCAGAACACATTGCTCAGGATTGTGTCCAGGCAGCTCTTGAGTATCTCCAGGGAAGGAGACTCCACAACTTTCCTGGGCAACCTATTCCAATGCTTGGTCACCCTCACAGCAAAGTTCTCCCCCATGTTCAGGTGGAACTTCCTGTGTTTTACTTTATGCCCGTTGCCTCTTGCCCTATCACCTGGGATCACTGAGAAGAGTCTGGCCCCATCCTCTCGACACCCTCCCTTCAGATACAATTGATCAGATCCCCCTGAGCCTTCTCTAGGCTGAGCAGACCCAGCTGCCTGAGCAGACCCAGCTGCCTCAGCCTTTCCTCATGAGAGATGCTCCACACCCTTAATCATTCCAGCAGCCCAGAGCTCCAGATGTTCTCACATGAAGGTCAACTCTATCACCTTGCCTTCCTGTCCTGTCTTTCCTAGCAAGTGTGTAGCCATTCATGACATCATTCCAGTCATGTGCACTATCCTCCCACGTCTCTGTAATTGCAATGAGATCAAAGCCTAGTGACTGCACACAGATCTCTAATTCTTCCTGCCTGTTTCCCACAGTCCGTGCCTTGGTATACATGCACTTCAGAGAGGTATTCAGGTGTGTCAGTTTCCCAGGAGGGATGCAAGAGGATACCCCATATACAGGTCCTGTAGGCACTTCCTTGGCTGCATGCATTTGCTGGAGGTATCCCCACTCAAGCCTTGTGTTGCCGTGTGTGTGTGGTGTCTATAACTCTCTCCCACCTTTCTTAGTTTAAAGCTCTCCTTAACCAGGCTGGCCAGTCTGTTTGCAAGGATGCATGTGCCCTGTTGGGTGAGGTGGATCCTGTCCTCCCAATCAGCTGTTGATCTTTAAAAGGTCCCATGGTTCTAGAAACCAAAACCCTGTTGCCAACACCAGCAACACAGCCGACTGTTTACTTGGTGAATCTGTCTACTCTTCTTCTTGTCGCTTACCTTAACTGAAGGATCGAGGAAAAAGCTACCTTGGCCCCCAGACCCTTGACCACCATCCCCAGAGCTGAAATCCTGTTTGATAGTTCCCGGCTTATCCTTGGTATCATTGGTGCCCACATGAAAGAGCAGCAGGGGGTAATAGTGGGATGTGTGGACAAGCCTTGATAGTCTTTCTATGACGTATCTAATTTGAGCTCCCAGCAGACTACAGACCTCTCTAGACAAGCACTTGGCAGACGGGTGCCTCTGTCCTGCACAGCAGAGAGTCACCACAGTGATCACTTGCCACTTCTTCCAGGTCATTCTGCACATTCCACACTGGCGCAGGGATCAGTCTCTCAGTTCCTTCGCTTGAGGTCATCCTGTGTGGCACAGCATCCAGCGGTTCAGTTCCTTCACTTAAGTCATGCCCAGCCCCTTCTCAGCTTGCAGGGAACTAAACCTGTTTGTCAGCTGCAAGTTTTCAGGAGGAACAGGAGCCTTTCTCCTTGTATGGGGAGGGACCAGTTATCACTGTTTTCACTGTGTGTTCTGATCACCCGAAGCACAATAGCTTCAGCTTTAGCAGTGACCACTCTAAATGCAGTGTGTGGTAGCACAGGGCAGAAGTGCACAAATAGTGCATAAGCCGACAATGCAGCTGCTCAGCCTCATGCGTACACCAAAGGTGTCATCATACTCCCCACACTCTCGGTCTTGTACTCATGACTAATGTCTACCACTAAAACCACAAAGTCAGTTATCAAGTAGATTAGATATGAGGAAGAATGGTTTTTATGGTGAAGGTGGTAAGGCGCAGGTTGCCCAGAGAAGCTGTGGCTAACCTATCCCTGGAAGTGTTGGAGCAACCTGGTCTAGTGGGAGGTGTCCCTGCCCATGGCAGGGGGCTGCAACTGGTTGAGCTTTAAAGGTCCCTTCCAACCCAAACTATTCTATGACTCTAGAAATACTGCTACATTCGGCTCTAGTTGATAACCAGTCTCAACAATGAGATGCATTTTTAAAGCTGGATTGATGAGGTCAGTAGTCAGCCTAACACAGGGCTCAGACTCGTGTTTGTGCCCCGTCTGCCAGCGCAGTGCATTTCTGAGCCTCCATTAAATGGGTCAAAATCCAGTTAAAAGGGAAGCCATGGTTTCAGTTTAAAATGATTTCTGAACTAAAATGCCTAGGCCCACAAGAGTCTGTGCTGTGCAGTAAACACTTCATCTATACCTGCTGCATAACAGAGGAGGAAAGCTCTATTTCTCCCTACCCATCACAGTTTCTGTATCCAAGCTGAGCGTTGTTCAAGTCCAGCCATTCCAGTGAAATTAAATTCTAGTAACCCAGTCCTCCTCTACTGCCATTCCTGTTCTTTTGCTATAATCAGGATCAGGCAGTAACCATTTCCCCATTTAGTGAAATAGAAATGAAGTGATGCTAAATTTTAATATCCAGCTATGCAGCACATCTGGAGCACTGACAGCTTGGCTGGTCTCTGAGCAGGTGGAACAGTAACATGGCTAAAGGCCAGTCCTGCTTTTTCGTTTGTTGTTAACTTTATCTGATTTGCTTGTTACTACAACAGTGAAAAACGGTACCAAAGGAAGGAGTTAAGCTCCTCCTAGATATATAGCTGAGATTTGCTGATCCCATACAAAGCAAGATTCCTTTCTCAGAATACCTTATCATCAGGCTCAGGCCACTGAGGGCATGCAGCTGGTTCTGGGATCTCTAGCATCTGTTTGCAAGAGTAATTCTGTGAGGTTTAGGGTATGCAGATTAAAAAGACTATATTGTTTCAGAAAGCTCAAATAAATGTAAGATGGTGAAATTAAAGGTAGAACTTTGCAAAAGTGTAATACATTTCTGAGGTGCTGAAGGTAATTTAGGGAGTGGTTTAGAAAGAATGACTTTTAGCAAATCAGGAAGTCTGTTTACCTAAACAAGATGAGATGAATCAAAAGAGAAGAAGGGTGGATAAATTAGAGTCTGATCTAAAAACAAACATGAACATGACTGTTCACCATAGCAGTAGTTTGAATGTGAAACTGAACAGCACAGTTACATTTAACAAGGTGCAATCTTCCGCTTAATCTACTCCTGACTTGGCAGTTTCTTCTTACTTGCATCCATCCTCTGCTTTCCTTCTTGATGTTTAAAGCAATTGCTCTGGGAGCTCTCACCAGTGCAGTGCCAGTAGTGCCACAAGGCTTTTGTGGAGGAGATTAGCTCACTCCTTGATTTTTCTCTCCAAGTTTTTACCTCAGCACATGGATTTTACACTATAACTGTGGGGCTTGGGTGGGTTTTTACAAGGAGAGGGGGAAGATATTACATGCTGGATGCCGTTACTATTGATGCTGATAAGCCACACATCTGCAGCAGTCTGGAATTGCTGCCAGAGGATCTTATTTTATTCCTGAGTCCTGAAGCACATCTCGTTTGTGTGCCAGCCTGCACAGGAGCCAGAACTCCTGGGTAGCTGAGAGTTTTAGCAAAGCTGGCCCTTCCTCATGTGGTTATTATTAGACTTAATTCTCTATCATCTGAGCTATGCACTTAAATACATGTCCCACCATCCAGTGCTCGTGGTTCTGCTTGAAAGCTGCCAGTGAACCCTGGCCATATGATAATGCAGACTTTCCAGTCATGCATGCTTCCACTTCTCCATCAAACCTGTCAGCAAGGCTCTGTGGTCTTTTCAGAAAATCATGTGGTGTTTGCCTCACTATCAAAAGATGCTGCCTGCAGTCCAAAAAATTACTTGTTTAAAATATAAGTCCTTTGCATAAGCATCCCATCCACAGCACACAGCACGCAACGTGCACTGCCAGGCAAATTCTGTGCCTGGGCACCTGCACTGCCTGGAAGCGTTTGATCAGCTCACATGGTGTGAGAGTTGAACAAAGCAGCCCCGGAAAGGCAGGACTCAGCTCACTTCTCTGCTGTTGCAGAAATAACCCAGGAGCTGAAGCCTGGCTTGGTTTGTGGATGCTGTGACAAGATGAGCTGGTGGGTCAGGTCAGCCACTGCGGTGAACACCCGGCTGCCAAGAGCACACAATGGAAATCTTCTGGTTGAATATCCTGTGAGTGGGTGGCTTGTCTGCAGAAACAAGAAGCAGGCTCCTTCGAGTCGGAGAACGGAGGGAAGTGGAGGGGGAAAGAGCAGTTCCTAATGATTTGTGTGCCCCATTCAGAAGATTAATTTAGCTCCTGTGGTTACCTTTATTGTCCATGAAATGACATTTTGACCTCTGAGAAGGTAGCTGGTGCCTACAGCACTTCATGGTCTGTGCCTTTAATGCCTTGAATATTTGTGTGCATTATATGCAAGGGCTGGCAGAATAATTTGGCAGATAATTTGGTAACAAACCAGTTGTTTTACAGACCTGCTTCAAGAGCCAGAACTTACTGCTGCTGGGACCAGGGTGAGGAAGGTGAAAGGTTACTTGTGGAGGAAAGGATGGATGAGATAAATACAGAGCAATAATGTACTCTGTACACTCGTGAAAATCTTACCCACATGTGTGTGCACTGGCATCATGTCCTTGTCAGCATCCCTGTGCTCTGCTTGTGTGGAAGTACAAGAGCCCACTCCTGCTTGGAAGATGTGCTCTTGTATCAAAGGCAAACCCCCAACTGGAGGTCGCTGCCGACAGGAGTTGGCAGAAAGGAGCTTAGGTGGCTTTGCTGTTTGCTGCCCATCATGTCCATTTGAACACATCCATCTGTTGCTGGCTTCCCCTTGTGCTGCAGCTGGCATCTCTCATGGCATCATGGGGATATACTCTGCCACCATCCTCTTTTCCCTCCCCAGTTGTCTCTGCTTGTGGTCTGGCACAGTTACTTTTTCTCCAGCACCCCCCTTTGAAGCATAGACTTCATGCCAAGGTTTCTTTGCATCTCTGTTAGTCTCCCCTCCTCTGTTTCCTTCCAACTGTTCCTGAATTTCTGGCCACTCTTGTGATCCACCAGGAGGCTCTTTGGTGGCTGGTTGTTTCTCTCTTTGATTTTCTGCATTAGTGAAGGATAAAGTGTAACCAATTTTCTCTGGGTGGTGTAGTTCTCGGGCTAGAAACTGCCTACCTCAGACGAACGCTGCAGCAGATAGTATCCCTATTTACAGGGTCGTGCCCAGGATTATGAGAAGTTGAGGATACGCTCAGCGACAGACAAGCAGAAAAGTAGAGAAATGGGAAAAGAAAACATGCAGAACCAAGCTGATGCTCCATAGGAGTGCAGTCCTCTTGTTCTTGAATACTGTGCAAGGGACCAGAAGTGAGCTGGCTGGACATGACAGTGTAAACCAGGAAAGCTGCAAAGCAAACAAACCAAGTCAAAAAGAACATAAACCAGCCTGACAGATCAGATCCCAAGTGTAAGTCAGCCGAGTGAAAAAGAGGTTGAGGAAATGGTTCTCTGTTGCACCTGCATATCTTTAATAAGAAAATTGCAAAGAAGCTGGATAAAACCCAGAAGAGAATAGGAGTAACCCTACTGTTAGCCAGGTAGAAGCTGTGCTTTGATTTGACACAGGCAGACCACAGAGATCTAAAATGCTCGGAGCTCTCTGAAAGCTTTTTCAGCCTGTAAAAGGTATCTTTTACTAAAACTGTAATCAGAAACCTGAAGAAATACAAGATCACCTTCCTAACTGTGCAGAAAGACAAACCACAAGTCCTAAAAAATGAAAGATTAAAAAGTTCATTCTAGATTAATAAACAGGCTGAAAAATGTAAGAGCTGAAATGTGAATGCTCAGAGGATCTGCAGTAGCTGTGTAAGAGCAGCAGTCATGTACACTGATAATAAGTAAGTTCGTGTCAAAATGTGACTATATGTGGAACAGACATGGAGATAATTTACCCTCTAGCATGCAGAAAGAATGAAACTACAATGAAAGCCTCTCTGAGAACAGATTTGTAGGTAGGAGGCAAAGGATGCAAGCAAAGAAGAGACTTCCGGCTGTGATGAAGAAAACAGGACACTGGAAAATGGCCTGAGTGTGAAGTCATATACATACTTGGGCCAGTGTAAGCTGGCTTGCCAGTGCTTTTCTTTTTTTATCCCAGTACCTCTGCGCTGACGAAGCACAGAGCACCTCAGGGGACGTGCTGATAAAAGACAATGACATTGCTGTGAGGCAAAAGCAAAAAATATAGTTGGTGCAGCTCAGGTTGGTCCCTGATGAAGAGATAAGGCAGTGATACACAGGAATGCGAATGCCATGTGACGGAATTCATTGGTATTACAGAGAGAATAAACAAATTTCCTGCCAAACAAACTAGCACTGTTTGGGCATTATGTAATATAGGCACTGTACAAGGACTTGGAAATGGTCATTGTCTCACTGCTTCAAGTGGCAGCGGGTAAATACGGCTTTTGGGTAAACCATATCAACAGGATGGGCATCAACCACAGTCACAAAAGCAGAAGAGGTAACCTATTCATAGTGTACTGTCCTTCCAGCAAAGCTGCCTCGTGGTTATCAAAGCAGTGGGAAAGCTGCTTTATCAGTTCAGGAGTACTAACCCATCAATCTGGTGCTACATGGGAAAGTTGGGTTGCAGGTAGACTTTGAGATCTCTAGCTCAACATTATTACACCTAAGTAGGATTTAAGGAAGGTTTGTATGTGACGTATGTAAAATGTTTGTATTTCCCATGACTGGGAAGCTACAATCTGCATGGATCTACAAGCAAGAAATCCAGTCAGATCAAATTATTTCTTCAGGATAAACCATGCAATAGAGAACAAGTTGCATCTGTTGGCAAGCTGGTCTATATGATCGTTGTAGGTGCCTTGCAAGTTGGCAGTATTGGGTTTATGGTTGGACTTGATGATCTTAAGGGTCTGTTCCAACCTAAATGATTCTGATTCTGTTTTATTCTGAACAGCATAGCTGCGGATGTGCATATTTTGCCAGAACAGCAAATCTACTTCCTATAAACACAGAGCATGATCGTGAGAGAGATCATAAGACACTGGGGGATCCCAGCTGTGGGAAGTCCCTCTGCTAGGAGATGGCTTACCAGACTGGGCAAAAAACAAGCTTAAGAACATCTGACAGACATTGAAACAGGCTTTTTTAAACTAGACTATCAAAAACTCATACACATGAGTTACACATAACAAGGTAATTTGTTACTGCAGAAAATATGCTCAAACATTAAACTACCTGGAAGATATGAACAGTATTTTCCTGGTGACAAAAGGAGAAGTATAGGCCTGAAAGAACATTCCTCCCTTTCAAGCAGAATAAGAAAAAGACTGAAATATGTATGAATTCTGATTTTCTACACTTTAAGGAATTATCAAACAAGGGTTAAATTAGAATTTGCAGGGTTGTTTAAGTTTTACTGTGTCCATGAGAAATGAATTATTGCCAAGTCCTCACAAGGGCTGATGTTTTCCAGAAGAATTATTACAAGGCTGCTTCAAATTCCATATAGGACACCTAATCAAATGTTCTGCTTACCGTCATAATTGCAGCGAGCACTGTGATGTGATGTTATAGTGGTTCACTGTGCTGTGATGTTGTACTTCCCCGGGCACCTTCTGACTGAGCCAGCAAAAATCCCAAGGTGCAGAGGGCTGAAAATGAAAGCAGGGTATTTATTAGGAAAGCAGGCATACTTCTGATTCAGAGACTAAAATGAGAAAAGGGTACAAATAAGGAGAGAAAAAAATCCTTGAGGGATTTAGAAAAGGTGGCATCACCGATCTTGCACTTGAGGTCCTAGGTTTATCAGTGCTGTTTGTAGTGGTTGAAGATTCAGTGTTGCTCAGGGTTGAGTTCAAACTAAAGGGGTTTGCCTCTTGGATAAAGCAGCATTTTTATTATCCCTCAAACAAGGTTTCCAGTGAAGGATTTAACCTTTGCCCTTCATTTTCCTTTGCAAGGGAAAGGAATGTCATGCAGGGCTGTGGTAAGCAATGTAGAGCCGTGGGTTAGGTGTGGCTTTGCTGGACTGCGTAGACTGTGTAAGGTGAGAATAGACCAGGCAGCTTCCAAGGGTCTGAACCTGTCTGTCCCACTGGTGAGTGCCATGTCAGCCATGGGAAGGGGCTACCTTTAACTTGGGTAACATGGTTCTTGTTGAAAGCTTGCACCACCAGTGATGGTACCTTTCCACATTATCTCGGCAGTCAGCAGAATACCATCCTCCTGCTGATCCTGTCTCCCTAACTGCGTTTCTGAAAAATGCTTTCTGCTGGAGCATTTGGATGACCCAATTTCTTTTTCTTTATTGGTACTCTTAAGAAGACCACCAGGTGGGCTGAGGTAACTTTGTTCCTTGAGCCCCCCATAGATATTTTAGGAGAGCATTAAAACTTGCTCATAGCACATTGGTTTCGCAATAAAATGGTTATTAAAGTTGTTCAAATTCTTGGTAATTTATTTTAACTGCTTCTTTTTTTCTGGCAGGTCCTTAAGAGGAAGGGAAAGGGGAAAAATGTGAAATGGAAAGTAGCAAGTTAAAATTAATCAAGTCATTTCCCTGACAAGTTTACAGTAACAGAGTGTCACTATGCTTTGTCTTAGCAGTTATGCTGAAGAAGTCCTCTGCACATATAGTTGAGCTTCTCCTTATTAGATCATTTTATGAGGTGTCCACATTATTTGTGTCTGGAGAGCTCTTGGTATTTGCAGAATTACTTTAAATAGGTTAAATATGAATACTTTGTATTAAGCTGGTTTGAGGAACTGCTGCAAGGACAGCAATTTAACAGAAAACTAGGGTTAAACGTAACTATTCCACCTCCTCCTCGGCTGCTACTGGTGTTAGCTCCCACAGTGGCTCTTGGCCTCAGTTCTCCATTCAGCCTGAAGATGTGCCTGTGCTGTGGATGGGGTGAGGGGTGAGTGGTGTGTTCTCCTACCAGGTGTAGCTGGGCTTTAAACTCCAGCCAAGTTGGAGTCTTGCTAGGAAAAAAAGCAGTTTCTGAGAAAAACAGAACAGGTACTTGTTTCTATTTCGCCTTGCAGCTATGTTAGTCAGAGATAACTTCTCTCTTTGGTTACCTGTACATCCCTGTTCCTAAGGAGGCAAAAGGAGGCCATCACTGAAAGGTCCCTCACAGAAAATGGTGCTGAACAGCTCAGCTTCAAGTTCATGGCTCCGCTGATATTTACTGGTTGTTAGCAAGAGAGCCAGTTGTCGCCCTGCCAGTTACCCATCGGATAACCCAGCAGAGATCTAACGGGGCAATTATTTCACATAAAGAAACAGTGGTGCTTCAGAACTTTTTCTTGGTCCTTTCCGTCCCACGTCTGTCCTTAGAGGCTATGCTTAAAGTGGAGGGAGTTTTTAGAGGAAAGGCTACAAATTTTAGTAGTGTTTCTGAGGTCCAGCAATGCTGAATTTGTCTGTTCTCATTCTTTCACGGTTCTTGGGGGATATTTTCCTCTGAAAGCTATCCCAGGCATGTTATGCAGCTAATTGTTACTGTGGGGTTCTACTGTGGGTGATACAGAGGTCCTGAACAGTTTATAAGAATTAAGATTTAATTTGAAGTTGTTAAAATGTATGGGTTTCTGTCCATGTGGTATTAACGTATTTGATTCATTTTTATGAACTATTCATTGGCTGTGTATTTTATGTGAAATTTGACTGTAAATTTTTTAGCAACAAAATGTGTTACAAAAAAGCACAAAGGAGTTTTTCTCTGAAGGGCATGTCTAGACTTGTGTTAATTTAAACTTCAAGTGTGAGTTTTAAAACTACCCCCCTCAAAACTTCTTACTTACCCTGATGTGACTTATTTCAGTTTAGCTTAAATGACCAAGCAATTAAATCCAAAGATGAGCATGCGCAGACAGGGTTGCATAGACATAAGTGAGCAAGTTTTAGTCAACTCTTTTATATTGAATCAATCCTCCTTTTTGCTTAAAAAAATGCTTTAAAATGACTTTGAGTCTCTTCCTTACATAAAATCTTGTAACCTGAGTGATGTATTAAATAAAATGAAATCAAAGGTTAGCATACGAGAGCAGTCATATGCTCCAGCAACGTAGATCTTGAGGATTGAAGGGTTTACAAACAGATTTCTCTCAGGGAAGAAAAGCAATTGACACCCAATTAGTGTTAGAGCGTATTCCTAAAGCTCAATGACTCGAGAGCAAATTACAGTTGTCATTGTGGATTTGTGAAGTGTGCTGAACCATGATGCATTCCTTCGGAGGGAAGTTGCTCAGATGTGAAAGTCTAAAATAGGCACAGCAAGTACGAGTTCTCCGTGTTTCCGTAAAATCTGTGCTTCAATAAAACAAATTTGTAAAGTAACCATGAGGTCAATTGGATGCATTTTTACGGATTCCTGCTGTTTGTTAAAAACCTGTCAATGGCTCACTGAGCTTTGAGCTGAACTGCACATCAGTCCCACTCCTCCTTGCCATTCCTGGGCCCTCAGCTATGTAGCTGTAAGCTGTCACAGAGATGGCAGTCTGTGCCTGAGCAAAACAACATGGGGGAAGGGGGTTTTGCTGCATAACTAGTAAGGTGTGGGCTTTTTGCTCTCTGTTTCTGAACACAGTTTTTCCTCCTCAGAGTGGGAGATCAGTGCAGTCCGATGGTGATCAGGGAAACCATCAGCAAGGGTAGCTTTTAAAATTGTTTGCTGTTCCTTTATTTGCATATGCTTCATACCAAATAGCCACAAGCCTGGACTTTATCAGTCAACCGTTTTCGCAAGATTATGCACAACGAGAAGGAAAGCAGATGTCATTTACAATACATGAGATTGGTATTGCTTATTTGACTCATTTAAGGAAAGCTTATGTTTGAATATGGATGAGGAAGCACAGTTATACATCAGAAAAAGCATTACCTATTCACAGCCTCCCTAAGCTGCTGAGCTGGTATACTATAGCAAATACAGGGTCCTTCATAGCAGTGCCCCTGCCACGTGCTTGGACCTGGCATCCTACCTGTGTGTGTGTCACATGTGGCAGCCACCTGCGTTGGGACCACCTTGTGCCTGCATGCACAGCAGCCACCCCCCCAGTGCGAGGGCTGTGGCACGTCTGCTGGCATGGCCGGGCCATGGAGCCAACTGGTAACCCATCTCGCACGGCTTCGGTCAGCCTCTTGATTCAGTAGCTTCAGTGTTGCTCTGAATAAAGATGCTTTTCTCAACTGGAAACAGGGATAGTGATGAAGCAATTAAAAGAAAAGCCCTCACTGTTATTTTATGTTATTTGTCATAGCTCCCGGAATACAATCACGGAAACAAAGACTAAATTGAGAACAAAAGGAGGGAACTTATTTGAGAAATTTAAATATCAAACAAATTTCATAACAATTTTGAAGCATGTCTGCTTGTTTCAATTGGTCTTCAGAAATCTGCTCCAAGGTTCTAAGCGCATAAAGAAAAGTTTTGCATTTTCAGATTGTCATTCTTTGCAAGCTCATTGCTTAAGAATAGGATAACAATTGTACTGCAATTAAGAGCCTTACAAGATAAAGGGAATCTTAATATTCTTTCTGTTCGGTACAAGTTTTGAAAACCTTGCTCTGTCTCTTCTGTAGCTGACGCTGAATATAAGGAAGGGTGAGGAAAGGTGAAGGTAGAATCAGACAAAAGAAAGAAAAATCTTAAAATAAATATGAAGACAGGAAATCCAACACAAAGCTCTCACAAGCCTAATGGCAGCTAACTCTACATTTTGTAAATAGGGAGTTGAAATTCATATAAAACCCTTTATATGAATTCATATATGTAGAATACAGTATGGGAAAAATATAAATACATTCCCATAATCTGTTACATCTTCCTTAAGCTTGAACAATGGAACATTTTGTTTTATTTTAGAAGACTTGTCCATTATTATTTTCGTTTTATGATTTTTCAGGTAGTGATTTAGCTATTATACCAGTTAATACTGGTGTAAATTTTATTTTCATTGTCTTCGTTGGTATGACCATCTTCTCTTTGCAGGAACCTCATCCGTCTCAAATAAGACCTCAAAGTGGACCACAAGCAGGTGGAACAACACTTACCATCACTGGTACAAACCTGGCCACTGGTTCCAAGAAGGATGTTAAAGTTTCAGTTGGTAGCCAGCCTTGTAATGTGTATGTACCCTGAGTAAATGACAATACAGAGCTGTATTCTAACAAAGCACCAACCTTTTCTGGCCTTTAGAAATTCAACATATCCATTGTCTATCTCTTCATGACTCATCCCATGCAATGGGGCTCTGCACATAACCTTCAGAAACTCACTCAGAGGCTTCAGCTGGGAGAAGCACCAAATAAACAACTAAAGTGGGAGAACTTGGATATCCAAAGGTTTTTCCAGTTTTGGCTTTCTCTGCTTGAATGGCTGCTCCAAACCCAACTGTGCTTTCGTTCAGCAGCTCCTCAGTGGTTCCATATAAAATCTTAATCTTCTAGTGCCCCTTGGCTTGTTCCTCTCATTTCTTTTTCCTTTTATTGATTGCTGGCTTTCTTTCTCCCCTTTCCCCCTCAAAAGAGAAAAGGAGTCACATGAAATGTGCTGACATTGCATTGCTCTTGTGTTTGTACACTATTCCTTTTCATATCCTACATCTTTTTTTAAAGACCCTAACTGATCTGAGGAAAGTGTTGTCTCCTCTTGTAACTACTCAGAGCCTAGCAAAAGTAGAGCCCAGGTTTCGTTGCTTTTGGTGCACCACAGTAAAGATTACAAATCATGTTACAGATGGTAACGTAAGTAACTGAAGATGTTTCCTCTTCTTTTTCTTTTCCAATCTAGCACTGAATTTGGAGATGAGATCGTTTGCATTACAGGACCTAATAGCAAGGTTGAAATTGTTCCAGTCACAATGAACTATGGGGGCACATTAAGTACTGTACCACAGCAGTTTTCTTACTGTGAGAATCCCACTGTCACCAAGTTCCTGCCAGTAAATAGCTTCAGCAGGTAACGAAACGTTTGTCATAACTTCATTTACAATTGGGTTAAAATGTGAAATATGTAATAAACATGTAGAACTGTTTGAAATAAAAACTCCTGTATTCTAGCCATACACACATTTAGATATGTAGAGTTTGTGATCTTAACCACAACTGATGTTTAAAGGCATTCTGTTTACCTTTGAACTTTAATCCGCACTTCAAAGGTAAATCCTGAAACCAGAAAAAGTAATGAGCTTCTTTTAAATGAAGATGCCTCAAAGAAAGAGATTCAAAGCATTTCAGCTTGATGTCAGACAACATGATCTTTGTGTTACTTACAAATCCTTATCCCATAGGATAACATATATAAAAGGTTTCTAATGAAAAGGTTTCTAACAGTTCTTCTATTCAGCTTTTAATAAGTATGCTGGGAACAGAGGAAAATTATGGCTTGTCACCTCTTTGTCCCATGAGGAAAAAAAGTATCTTTTTAGGAAATTTAGATCAGAGTTCAATAATGCTTTTAAAAGGTATGCTCTCTTCTACGGCGGTACTCACTAACACCCCATCTGGTAACTGTTCCTTCTGGAAGAAAGCTCACCCAGTACTAACTGTGAAACCAAAGAAGTGTGCACCACTCTTATATTTGTAGCAGTATGGCAAATCATTTGTATAAAAGTCCTTGTAGCATACCTCTGGTTATGGAAGTCATTCTGTGACTGATACAGGGACGAACTGGTGACCTGGATTCACACTGATCTCTGCTGTTTCCTAGTATTCTGGTCTCTTAATGGGGCAGAGTTGAAAGAGAGAGATCATGATGTTTCTGCTTTCTTTCAGTAAAAAGAACATCATGACCATACAAACAGGGCATTAAAAGTAAAATTGGCTGTCACTGCTCTTGGAGAAATAGGTACCTGCCTCCGTGAATGTTGAGTGGTCACTTATGCCCAATAGGATTTGGTTTTAATATTTGCCTTTAATTTTTGGTTTGGGTGGGTTTGAGGCCTGGAGGGCTTTTTGGTAGATCAATAGTGATTTACTTCACGGGGTTTAAAATACTTCTTTTTTTTTTTTTTTTTCCCCTCTATATAAACTGAAGCTTACTTTAATGGATTGCTTTGAGGATTGCTATCCCTCTTAATTCATGTTACTTTGATGACTTTAACTCCCACTGGCCACTTGCATGCATTCTTCTTCTAATGCAAATGCATTATTTTTTAAACAATGTGTTGCAAATGAAAGGAAGTAGAGAAGCCTGGTGCCTGCAGACCTGTGGAAAATAAACTCTCACCTTTGTCTCTGTGTGTGTGGTAGGTGGAGTGATTTTAACAAAAACATTGGAGAAGTAAAGTGCAGGAAGACAGGCAACAGTCAAAACCCACAAACACTGGCAATGCGATTTGTACCTTTTTTTATTCTGCTGTTTTAAAATGAGTTTGAAGTTGACATCACTGCTTATAAATGCTGCAGCCATCTATAGTTGTAGCAGAAATCCCTTTTGTAGGATATCTAATTGTCTTACAGGCATTATACAGGTGCTTCCAGTGGAAGTAGTAGCAATGCAGGATAAAATACTGTTAGTGGTAATTTACCAATGACTTGACTTCTCTTTTAATTCTGCCTTTCAGTGGAGGAAGAAATATTACAGTAACTGGGACGGGTTTTGAGCTCATCCAGAGTTTCTCATTGGTGGTGTATGCAGAGCGTCCAGAAGCAGGGAAAATGAATCTCAAAAGGGTAATTTTCATTCTTTCCTCACAAAGGCATCACATTAGATGCATAACACATAGTCTGTTGAAAAATGCATTTAAGTTCGCCCACTGGACTCCACTGGGCTTGGAGTGGAATACGGTTTAAACAGATTTCTGGGTCTGTTCAGGGTTTCCGTGGGAGAAGAGCCCACTCATACCATCTTGACTTACATTTACATGCACCTTGCAGTCTTCTGCTTTAAAATTATTTTAATTCAGTATGAATAAGGATAAAAGAATTAAGCTTTGAGTGGTGAAGTGCATGTATTTTGGAATTGGAAAGTGGTTAAGTTTTTGTGTCTTTCTCTTTCTTCTTCCATGCAAACTTTAGAGATTTACCTGAAACAGGACCCAAATCCAGATAATGCTGAGTACTCAGCTTTACACAGTCATTGGCTTTTATTTTCTCACGCCTCAAAGAGCCATGTCTTCTCTCTCTTACTTCATGTATATTCCACCTATAGGATGCTCACAAACAGTTGTGAAAAATAGCATAAAAAGAAAGAACCCTTCTTGCATCTCATGTTAAGAACTGACATTATCAGTTTCCCACTCTTTTAATGAAGACCACTGTTTAATGCAATGATTGAGGACTTAAAAGTGATCTTCCATTAAGAAAATAAAAATACTTTTTCTAAGGCTTGCTTTTCAATTTAAGACTGTCTTATGATCCATATAATGCATGTATTGCATTATATGCATGATTCAGCTTCAAGAGTATACCAAAGCCAGCTGGATTTGAGTCCATCAGAACCCTACCCTTAAAGAATTTTAAGAAGAAAACTATGTTTCTTAGGCCATAAACTACATGATATTATCTTGATAACCTTAACTCCTAAGACAATCTTAAAGGCTATTTAGCAGTCTTGTCAGTGTTTATCAACATTTCTTATCCCCCTTCTTATGTATGCTCAGTATCATCTCAGCATATTAGCTTAAGTTAGCATTACATACTGCACACATTCATGGTTCAGACTAGAAACTTCTCTATTATTTTGTTTTGCTTCCACTTTACACAGCAATGTCAAGATAGAAGAAATGTTGAGGGTTCCTATTAGTGTTGTTGGCCATGGTTGATGTTACTGAATGACTTGAAGGAGTTTTTAAGATAAAAACATTTCTGTAATTTGGGTGGGATGGTTTAGTGTGAGGTGTCCCTGCCCATGGCAGGGGGTTGGAACTGGATGATCTTAAGGTCCTTTCCAACCCTAACTATTCTATGATTGTATGATTCAGTGAATTGGGGGTGCAGGACAGGTTAACTGAGTTGTTGTTACCTTGAGTAGTTGGTTGACAATTGGTAAATTTTATTCTGAAATTCACTTAGTAATTGTATTGAATTTCAGCGAGGTATTTTACAATGACAGTAGAAAAGAATCTATCTGAGATACTTCATGGCACAAAAGATGATCTGGATTAAAGCTGTCATGTTAACCCTCAATCTTAGAGCAATTTAACGATACCAACCCAATATGCTACAGAGCCACAGAATTTGGAGGCAGTGGAAACTGATCCATAGCCTAAGCTTTTTCTGCAGGCATAGAACATAATGAATCAATAATTTATATCCATCAATGAATTTGTTTCATTTTATTTACAGAAAATACCTCGTACTGTGTTATTTCTGCTGTATGGTGAAGATATGAATCTAGTTGTTTTATTTCTACAGTCTAAGGTTATCATTAGTTATGTACATGTATGAGTCAGACTCTAAAATGTGCATGTTCTTCTTGTTTCTTACAGTTTGAAGGAAAGCTTGTGAAAAGACTCAATGAAACCACGGTGGTTTTTTCTTCCCCACCAATACTGGAAGACCCAGAAAACTATAACATCACCACTATTATTCTAATGGATCATTATCATTTGGTTGTAAAAAATGAGAGCCACTCCTTTGCCTATGTTGCAGACCCGACCTTTGAAAACTTCACAGATGGCATCAAGAAACAAGTCAACAAACTTATTAATGCAAAGGTAAACTTGTCAAGAGATGGTGGTTACTCGTTCTGTCCTTGAGGTGTTTATAGAATTTATCCTTCTTTTCTTGAATTCTTAACAGCTGTTTGGTACCATACCCAAAATGCTTGGTAGAGTCCCTTAGCTCTGTTAGATGTTGATCATCAGTTCCTCTTTCCTTCCCTCTACCCTTCTCAGAGAGAGTTGCTATCTTTTAGCAATACTTAGGGTTTCCCAAGGATGCTCCCTCCTGCTGAGCCTGGCATTTGGAAATGCCTTCTGCCATAGAGCTCCCAAGGACTGGAGGGAACATCTCTTCTCGCTCCAGGAAGGAAAAGAGAGGAATTGCATAATTCCCAACCACTCTACTCTTCTGTACACTGCAGTGCTAATCACATCTGCTGCTAAAAATGATCCAAATGCAAACCTGCAACTCAGGGCTTCCTGTCATGAAGACTTTGCAATGATGATTTAGTCTTGTATTTTCTGTCTAGGGCAGTAACCTGAACAAAGCCATGACAATAGATGAGGCACAGGCTTTTGTGGGAGACGAGCCTTGCAACATAAAAACACTAACTGAAACAGACTTATATTGTGAGCCACCAGAAGTACAGCCTCAACCAAAGAAACGACAGAAGAGAGATACAATCAATAACCTTCCTGAATTCATTGTAAGTTACCTTTTCAATAGAATTTAATACCATGTGTGACACCGATACAGTACAGTGCTTTTCAACTGAAGCAATTTGTTCTTTAAAGTAGTTGTAGTACTGTGAAGAAACTCCTTGCAGTTCTTTCTTTCTCCAGCTTCTGCCTGCTGTCTAGAAGACATCACATGTAAAGAGCGGTCCCAAGCTGCCAAATGCCTTCAACCTTCATTACATAGGAACTGTAGCAAGACAGACTGGGGATTTTTCTTCCTCTGCTAAGCAAAATAAAATCAGTTCATGGAATAAAGTGCTAGTGACCTAAATTCGACATAAAATATTCAGAAATGTTCCCTCTGTTTGGCAGTTTGTGCTAGAAATTCATTTGTGAGAATTCCTAAGAATTTAGAGTGCAACTGAGAAGTGAACCACTGCCTCTATACACTTCTTGAGACAAATGTCTGTGCTTCCTGCTTAGGTGAAATTTGGACTCCGGGAATGGATCCTCGGAAGGGTGGAATATGATACACGTGTGAGTGACATCCCACTGAATCTTATTTTGCCACTGGTACTTATTCCAATGCTAGCAATCATCATCATTTCTGTCATCTGTTACAGGTAAGTTCCTTTAATTAGGTGGGTTTGCTGTCCGAAAGTTTTCAAGGTATTACCTAGCTGTTTTCATCTCAGTCTACAGAAATTATCTTCATCTTCTTTATGAGCTACAAGGTTAAGAAAGTCAGTTACAGCTGGAAATATGTATGTACAGCTGGAACACCAATTTATTCCTCTCACGCACACCAAATTCCTTGGTGTCAGTCAGCCCAGTCCATCCTTTGTACATAAGCACAACAATTGGTCCCAGGCTTGCCAAGCACACAATTGCAGGCTGAGTTGCACACATACGTGGCAGCTAAAGTGCCTCTTGTGAAGGAGGAGTACTTATTCTTTATACATATCCATCACCATTTATGCTGCTTCAGTCAGCACAGTAGGTCTGAGCTGGACGGATTTGGATTTGGCTAAGGGGTCATTTAGGCCTATCCAGCTGAGATAAGTGTTACCCACAAACAAATGTCATGATTAATGGTGAAATTCATGCTTCACAAAAGGCCAGAACAATGTCTTTATTTCACTTAAGACCTACCTAGCCCAATTTTAAAGTTAGTAATGAAGGCCTCATACTGTCTCTCAGGAGGGGGTGGATTTCACTCTTACAGTGCATATCAATATAGCTGAAGCAATGCTGAAGTATGTGCTGTACAGCATTGATATTCTTGTGGACCTCCTGCAAACTTCCCAGTTCAGCTCCAGACATACTCCTGGGTGGCTCAGAGCCAGTGCAGGACATGTTGCAAGCAGTCTTTGTTCAGTACATGCAAATTAAGTTTCTGTACTTAATATGTGATTGAACGCATTTGTAGCTACTGCTTATTGGATATTAAGTTGCTGGCCCAAGTGTGCTTTGAAGCAGCAGGCCCTTGGTGGTGCCAGGTTGGTTTGCACAAAATGAAGACTTGGTCCACTGTTCCTGTTCTCTTCCTCCATTCTCTTTCTGCTGCCAGTGTTTAAAAAGAAATCAAAACCAGGAAAATGTCCCCCACTCAGAGCTGTTGCAAATTACTTAGTGTTGCAGTTTGTAACTTAAAATATCTTACCTCTATTCCATAAAGACGCAAGAGCCAACAAGCAGAACGAGAGTATGAAAAAATCAAATCACAACTTGAAGGCCTGGAGGAGAGCGTGAGAGATCGGTGCAAGAAGGAATTCACAGGTATGACAGACATTTGCACTCCTGTGGTCCTTTTTGGCAATCAGAAGATGGGCCGGAGCAATGGTGCTAGCTTGCAAAAGCTGTCCTCAGGGAACAAATAATTAGTAGATCTTAGTAGTCTTGATTACTGACGTTGACATATAGGAGATATTTTGCAATTATATATGAAAGCTGGGAGGTATATATGAATATATATATATGAAAATAGGGAGGTAAAGATATTAAAGGACATAGTCTTTAAGAAGCACAGAGTTAGCAACTGGGAAATAGAACCTAGTTCATATAGGTGATACTTAGAGCCACTAATGTGAGTGGTGATTGATATGGAGGTAAGGATGTTCTATGGTAAGTAACCATGTACTTACTCGTTAGTACAATTGCTGTATGCAACCTGGTCTAGTGGCAGGTGTCGGAACTAGATGATCTTTAAGGTCCCTCCCAACCTTAACCATTCTATGATTCTATGATCAAAAAGTGTTTTCAGAGCTGCAAAATTTATTTGCAGCAAGCAGCATACAAAGGGCTAATTTGACAAGCTTGCAGGAAACAAATAGCATTTCACCCTGTTTATCATGGGAAAACCTTAAGCTTGATTTCAGTAGCTAACTAATTGTTCTGTGTAAACGTAGAGGCATCATCCCAGGGAAGGCAGCAGGAGGTGTGAAGGCTCAGCATTTCTACACATTGAACTACTCATTGCAATGCTTAAATTAGGCATCTGAGTGCAAACATTGCAAATATTGGCCTAAATGATTAGCAGGAAATGTCACCTCATTACCTGAATTACACTTGCCGTTGGGTCATGTTGAAAAAATCTCTACTAAAAAAAAAAAAAAAAAACCCACGTTTTATTTCTAAAGAGAAATAGATTATTTCCTATTGGCAGTGGCTAAAAAGCAGGACTGAATTAAACAACAATTTCAGGTTAGAGTTTGAAATGGATTTAAGAAGCTCAGGGTATCTCAAAGATTTCAGCCATGCTGGAAGCCTCTCCCAGACTTGTTTTTCTGGCATTTCTGGGACAGGATGTTCTTTTCTTGTACCAGTTTGCTTTCTCTGGAAAACCAACTCCTTCCAGGTTCTGGACACAAAACAGAAACAAATGTTTGAATCGAGAACTATTCCCAAACAGCCTTCATTTCAAACTGCATTTTGAACTGTGAGAGGACTCATCAAGGTTAACAACCCTCCATCTCACCACCTCTCCATGGAACTTCATACATGTGTCTGAAAGGAGAAGGTGACTTTCTCTTGCTGACACTCCTAGTACAGACCTAGACTCCTGCTGCATGTTGAGTTGAAAGTTTCCTCTCTGCTCCACCAAACACAGACACTGCAGAAGTAAAATGCACATCCAAGGGGTATTCCAGTTCATAAACACTGAATTCAAAACATGTTTTAGATCCATACTGTGAAACTGTAGCATCAACAGCACGAAGTGCAGTGTAAAACTCAGGGGACCAAAGATAGGCAAGGAAAGGTGCATCAGTGAGGAAGTACAAATACCGCAAAGCTGGAAACCACAAGATGCTTTCTCCCTCAGCTTTGCTGAATACTGTAAAACAAAGAGGTAAATGAACGAATAAAAGCAATAAAAGTGCAGAGACAATAGGTCACTGTATTAATTAACATGGTATTTTAGTCAATCAGCAATATTGGGTAACTGGAAAGCCTTCAGCTAGAATAGCTGCTCCAATGGATAATTGCCTAATTCTTGTCCCTTTTAAGAACTTTGGAGCTTTTGAGTCCCACAGAAAGGTTTCCATCAATTTCAATGAATCATTTAACCTTCTTCCTCCCTGCCATCCCCTTCCTTCCAATTAAATTAGCATGCTTTACACTTTAAAACTTTCTTTCCTTGATTGCTATGTGTCTTTTAAAAGAACTGTCATTACTACCTAGACTCAGAGGGGATAGAATGTGCATTGAAAAAAAAAGCCAAACCAACCCATATTGCAGTATTGCAATGGGGTTTTTTGGCTCTGCACTACAATCCCACGTTCGTATATATGAACTCACCCAGCATCCATTAAGGCAGCAACAAGGAAACCATCTGTGCGAAAGGCATTTATCCTCATGTTACCATAGGATCAGCTATGGTCATAGTTAACAGGATAGTTGGCAAAAACAGGAAGAGAAAATGTGAGATGAAATAGAGGTTTTGGTGTTGAATAGCAGTAAAAGATACCCAAAGAGATTGTGTTGCCTAAAAAAGCTGCAGGCTTTTTTTAAATGAACCTTTTAAATGTATTGCATATTCCAGACTTAATGATAGAGATGGAGGATCAGACAAATGATATCAATGAAGCTGGAATTCCAGTACTGGACTACAAAACCTACACAGACAGAGTCTTCTTCTTGCCCTCCAAAGACGGAGAGAAAGACGTGATGATTACAGGGAAGCTGGATATTCCCGAAGCCAGGCGGCAGACTGTGGAGCAGGCTTTGAATCAGTTCTCCAACCTCCTCAATAGCAAATCATTTCTCATTAATGTGAGTACTGAAGGAGATTTGCTTCGTAACCACTGCAGATATGTGCATCACAGCCAGAGCTTCCTAGTGGGGCAGGGAGGCAAGATCATATTTCTGTGCCAGGTCACGTAGTATGGAATTAGTCAACATTGCAGTGGCTGTAGGAAAACAGATATTACCCAATCTGGCATAAGAACTGATGGTACAAGTTTGTTTTAGTCTTTTTTAAAAATGTGATCAGAGAATGCTGATTTCACCGTGGTTCATCACGGGAGTCACGTATGGGCAGCCATCTGCTGGGTCTCTGTCCCCGAGAGGCAGAGTCTCCTCAAGCGGCCTATTCATCCAGATTGATGAGTGTTCACAGCAGCTCTGAAGAGATTTCTAATTGCTCACTCTCAAAAACTGAGCTTGATTGTCAGACACCTAAATATAGATTTAGGCTTCTAAGTTTTTCTCGGTTTTTAAATGAGGCTCCAGTGCTGAGCTAGTTAATGGTAGCATTACAGTTTATGGCAGCTGAGAGCGCATTCCCAGGTGTACTTATATTACTGTCTTTGTAATTTGATGTGAAAGGACTGGGACTTAGGGGGAAAGGGGAGCTGATTTTGTCTTTTAAAAAATTGTCACAGAACACCTTTTTTCATTTAATTAAAGCATCCTTTTTAGATAAGGCTTCAGTTAAAGCATGTACCCTGCGTTAGTCCGCTACACTGTGTGTGTATCTAAAACCAAATTATAGACAATGTTTTCTTATAAGCAGTTTTTGTCAAACTTCTGAAAACTTTCTCAAGTGCAGAGAAATGTTGAGGTTCTTCAGAAACCTATCATCTGTACTTAACTGTACATTTGTTTTCTGTTCCAGTTTATTCACACGCTGGAAAACCAAAGGGAGTTCTCTGCTCGAGCTAAAGTGTATTTTGCGTCTTTGCTGACAGTTGCTTTACATGGAAAACTAGAATACTATACTGACATCATGAGGACACTGTTCTTAGAACTGATGGAGCAGTATGTTGTGGCCAAAAACCCAAAGCTAATGCTAAGAAGGTTTGAATGTTTGTCATATTTTCTGTAGCTCTCTGGTTTTCTGTTAATCTATTTCTTTTGCAATGTGACTGTATTAAAATGGCAACTATCCATGAAAGTCAGAAATAGCCTGGCCCAAGCATATTAGGAAGACAAGCTCACCAGGAATAGCCATGGAAAGCACACCCAGGACTGCTGGCGACAGATTTCCATATTCAGATACTGTAGTATAGAATCTGCATCAAAACTATTGAACGATCTACCTTCCTTACAGCACAATACCAAATATTTTATTTACCTTTTAGTCTAATTTGGTTCCAAATGATCTAGCATTTATACCACACATCATCTCTGTAACGAGCACACATAACCAGCTTTCACTGTGCATTCAGTGAGGGCTTGCTTAACCCTGTTGTTATCCCAAGTAAATTACAAAAGACCTTGCTCTGCGTATGTTGTAGCTTTGTAATCTGAAGGTAATTTCCCAGTAACTGCACAACTGGGTTAATTTTTAGCTCTTAGAGCATAGACCAAATTTAAGATTTTGCATAAAGAATGTATTTCAGTAATGAGCTGAAGGTAGCCAAGAATGATGAGCAATACAAAACACTTATCCTAAAGCTCTCAAGACTCTACAGGGAAATCAGTGCATTAGGAGAGTGCATGCAGTTAAGCATGAAAAAATATTGTATCTCAAGCAAGCAATGTTTTTCGTTAAAACTGTGTCACTAACGGTTGGTTTTGTTTTTCAGATCTGAAACGGTTGTTGAGAGAATGTTGTCTAACTGGATGTCTATTTGTTTATACCAGTACCTCAAGGTAAGAGCTGAAGTCTGTTGCCTGTGGGGTTTTTCATTAATACTACTTCAACATGCTGCACTGGGTATATCTTTTGGGTTTGCTTTATTTCACTTCCTTTTCTTTAAACAGGATAATGCCGGGGAGCCTCTTTATAAATTGTTCAAGGCTATCAAACACCAGGTAGAAAAAGGCCCAGTGGATGCTGTACTAAAGAAAGCCAAGTATACACTGAATGACACAGGCTTACTGGGAGATGATGTAGAGTACACGCTGTTGGTAAGCTGAGCATGATTAATATATTAGAAGCTCTGTTTTTTCTTTTAAGTCCTGTAGTGTTAAGTATGTACATACTTTTCTAGACTGCTGTGATCTGCATAGGAATTCTGGTCACAGGTGGGACTGTTGACAGTTTGACCAAAGCAAGACTCCAAACAGGAAAATAGAATTTTAAAGCATCTTCTAAGTATTAAATCCAAGTCCTGCCACTGTGGAACGCATTTCTGTAAATCTCTTCCATAATTTTCAGTCTGTCTGAACAGTGGTTGGGGTGTTTGGCTCCTTCCCTTTTCCCATCTAAATTAACTGGCAATTGATTTTTGCAGAATTCTTGTGCTAATGTTACGCTTGAACTTCAGGTTGTCTTTTTCCCTTGTGATTGCTGCTTGTCAGCGTATCAAATAACATTTTAGTGGTATACCAGGAGGAGCTCCTTTACAGTCCTGTGAGATGGCTCTGCAGTCTCCAAAACCCTTTATGAACCTATTTCTGCGCTTGTTCCTGTGTGAGTCAAACTCTCCTGAACATGGGCAGCCCAGCTGGCATTGAAAGGGGCGTATTTCCACCTAAGGAAATAATTCCCTACAGTGATGAGCAGAAGCTGCCTCTACAGGCACTTATAGAGACCTGTATTAGATGCTTCAAGTGGGATGAAGCGGAATCCGCTGAATCTGATGAGCAGTGCCATGGTTCAGTTCTCTTCTATTACAGATTCTGCTTTGACTTCATTCTGTTCACTGCCACAAAATTCCACCACTTTTCCAACCAGACTCCAGCACTTGCATTCACTGTCTTTAAAAAACTGGAGCAGCGTGCTCTCTAGCTCTTTGGGGACCTTAAATTCTAGTTTTACTCTTTCTGACAGTCTTGCTGGCTTTCTTCAGGACAAAGCGTAGTGAATGTCAAAGATGCACAGACTGTCCTTCAAAGAGCAACACAGGATTTTTTTCCCTCTCTGATTTCACTTTTATTGACATGTTAGGAGCCATTTGTGGTTGTCTCCAACTGAGAAAGATGCAGTGACCTATCTGCAGCATGGAAAGAGAAACTTAATAAAAAGCTCTGTTAAGTCCTGACTGAAAATCCCCACCATTTTGTGTATTCTGAAGGGATGCTGGTGGGAGGGCTGATGTGAAGAGACTCACGTAATCGCTAGGCTGTGACCTCGACTGCCTGAAGGAAACGGGTGTGCTGGGCAAGAAGAAATATTTTAGGTTCAATTGATATTTTGGGGATTAGTTGAGTTGTCATCTTCTGATCTGAGCTGAAAGTGCCACATGCAGAAACCACACTGACTGGCAATGCTGGTTATATTTTCTCTTGTGTATGGAGAACAAAATTTACTTGCATTGTACATCATGTAAGACTTAATGGCAATAATTCTTTATTCAGTTGCCTCTTTTCACAAAAAAAAAAAAAAAGCCAACGCCTGCAATTAAGCTAAATGAATGCAGTGTGAAAGCAGAAAATTTGTGTATGCAGTCACATGTGGGCCCAACAAGCGTAGTAGCTAAATATTAAACATTATAATGTTGTAAAGTAGCAGCATTTGGTCCAGATCTCCTGTCAAACAGAGATTTTATATGTGCGCGTGCATGGAAGATGATGAGATATATGTCTATTTATAAGTATGATGAAAGATTACGAAGGGGGTTACTATTGCTATAAATTATTGGGCTCTTTTGCATGATGATGACATTGTTGTGGTAGCTGTGAACAGTTAGGGAGCATTTGTACAACAGGATAGGTTAAAGCATGAATTAATTAGTTCACTTCTGCCTGAAAGTGAGACACGGTGGGAAAGTATGGTGTAGAGAGCAGTTGTCTGCTCTCTAATTGTTCTTATTTAAAAGATGAATCTGTTTTGCATCACTGGTTACACTGACATGCTGCATACTGAACCAGCAACAAAATCATGTCTAATTACCATAAACCTAATAGGAAAAAGAAGGTGAAATCTCATGATTAGTTTGAGAGTTCTGTCAAGGGACAGTGCAATCATGTTTAATTTGATTGCCGTATGGTGTAGCCTTTCTTCGCTGTTTAAAAATGCCAGCCATGCAAGTGTATTTCTGAGGTTTGGAATGATAAACTGAGGCGTTATGGTTGGCAGAACCGTGCGTATCTGAGAGCTGCAATGCTTCAGATGTGCCTAGGCTCTGAAGCTACCTGACTGGCAAAAGATCCATGAGAACTCTGAGCTGTTGTACTGATTCAGCTAGTGAAAAAAGGGGCTTTTCGTAACATCTATTTGGTTTGGGGCTTTTGGGGTTTTTTTCCCCCTTCTCTAAGGTTTCTTGGCCATTGTTTTCTCACTTGCTTTTGTCTGTATTAAACCTGACACCTATAAAGCAAAGCTTTTTTAAAAAAAATCCCTCTAGATTTAGCAAATTACAGCCTTTCAGGAAATTCTTTTTAACATTAAAAAAAGCCATGTCAATACTATCAGCAATATTTTAGAACTAGTATAAACTACTTAGGTATATTTCCTAGGGCTATTAGAGTTATTGTGGCAACAGTAAGCAGGAAATGAAGTCATCAGACACCAAAGATGGTATAAATGGCATTTATATGTGCTTATATATATTTATGTGTGTGCGTATATGCGTTATTTATATATATCTCATGAACAGCTGGTCACAGGAGGTAAAGTTATGGGAGGTGAACAAGTCACTGATCATCAGCTGAGCCATGTTAAATCACCGTATGTATAGACCTAGTCTTCTTGACTTGAGAAATGAAGCTGCTCCATGAAGACAGTGTAAAGGAGCACAAAAGCACACAATATTTAGGAGTCCAGCAAAGTACAGCCCAAATGATTATTTGGGACTTGTTATATTTGGGCACTGTATTATTTGTGCTTTTCTATGTTTCAGGTTATCAGGTTGTATGAGATGCATGTAATTAGTGATCCAGCTGTTTTGTTTTTGTGTGTCCCTCTTCAATAAATTTCCAATAGCACAATAATAATAGCATATCATTATTATATGAGTAAATCTATTCTGTATCTTTTCTGTTTTGTCATAGTGGGAGGAATTAGCTGGAATTTATGATAGCTGGTTGGCTGCATAATAGCAAAGGATCCATAGTCCCATTGCAAATATGTGCTGCTGTGCTATAATCCTTGCACAATGAATTTTAAATATTGTATGTATTTAAATCACCCAGAAAAACAGATTCAGAGGTAATCCAGTGCTGATTTGCCATTATCATCATGTACCTTCTTTTTGTTTTTCAGACAGTAAATGTATATGTACAAGATGGAGGAACTGATTCCATACCTGTGAAAGTGCTGAACTGTGATACTATATCACAAGTAAAGGAAAAGATAATAGACCAAGTCTATCGAAATCTGCCATGTTCTCAGTGGCCAAAAGCTGAGAGTGTCGTTCTCGGTAGGTGATACTATGTTGAGCAGGTGAAACACGTTGTGCGATTTTGTATTTTTCACAGAAATGTCTATAAAAGCATTTTTCTGTTTTAAGAAAAAAAAAAAGTTGAATGTGTGTTCAGCTGGATGCTAAAATACAACATTTTGCATCAATCTTAATAGGCATTAAAAATTCATGCTTTCTAAGGGAGTTCTTTTTCCTGACTCTTAAAGTTTTGGTATACTGTCATTAGCGTGCAAAGAGCCTGTTAATGACTGTTAGCACAAATGTATTCATGTCTGACAGAGTATCTCAGGTACTAATTAATGTGATAATGACAGCATGAACAATTAACTGATGGAAAAGTAATGATGCCATTTCAGAAACTGGTACTGATTTTGACTTGCCTTTATGATGGTTATTCAAAGGTATTATAACTCACAGAAGCTACGCTTTCAGGGGATGATGAGCTACCCAACCTCTGAACATCATCCTCCTTGAAGGCTTTCAAAATTACTCTTTTCTTGAGAAAAAAAAAAATTGACATAACTTAAAAGGTTTAATAATCTCATAATAAATGCTCCAATTAAAAGTTTAGCAATATCCTTATTACTCCCTTAATCTAAAAGTAGAAGATGCAGTTCTTGCATAGTTAGGATTACCTTATGCAAACTTCTGTAATAAAGACCAAACTAGTAAGCAATAAAAACCACACCTCATGGTACATGCCAAATTACTTATTTTAATCTTCTGCAATGCATCAGTGGGTCTCTTTAACTGAAACATTCTTGGTGTAGTTATTTTTGCACATGGTTAAAAACTGTTTTTTTCTCATTTTAATTACCCCTTAGAGTGGCGTCCAGGTTCTACTGCACAGATCCTCTCAGACTTGGATTTAACATCCCAAAGAGATGGCAGATGGAAACGTATCAACACACTAATGCATTATAATGTAAGGAGGTGTTTCAGAGCGATTGTTCACATCTGTTAACTGTTCTCCAGTAATAAAAAAATCTTTATTTGTTTTTGGAGCAGCTTCTGTGCTACATAAAGAATCAAAAACAACAAAAAAGCCCTAGCTCTGGGTCTAGGCAGTAAAAGCTTGGGAGCATGAAAGGCTAGATCTAGACATACTGCCTAAACGTCTTACCAGAAACGCATCACCTAAATGCTAGCACTTCGGTTTCCTCATCGTGGCAGTCCCAAATCCAAATTCCCCTTTGAGCAGTCAAAAGCTCCTTTTGCTAGGTCTTGTATTCATCTCTTCTCTATCATTTCCTACCCCTGATAACTGTCTTTGTCCATGCTCTGCTGCTAAATAGATTTTGAGTTGGTCTGGTTTGCTCAACAGCCCAGTCAGGAGAGCAGATGTTGATGTTTTTGTACCGTCTGTTTTAGGTTTCATACTGTGCACCCTACCAAGCATTTGCAATCCACTTATCTTCCCTTTGTATGCTATTTATTGCTTTCTAACAACAGATACCTGGATAAGGACACATTGAAGTAATTTAGCTTTCCCTCAGAAAACAGACAGGTCTGATTCTCTATGATAAACTCCATCTTTGTACAAAGGGCACCCACACTGGATGGGGAACCACTTATGTCTTGGATATGCTTCTAGCATTTTCAGTAATCTCACAGGTGTTGATGGGATCTCTTATTAAAGAAGGGGGAGTGAGTTTGTTCTGAACTGTAGACCCGGTTGCCCAAGAAGCCTTTGAAAGGCAGCATTAATCATAGGTCTAGATTCCCTGCAAAAGATTACAGAAACCACAGTTAGATTTCAAGAAAGAGGTTCAGTAGTGCACACACGGAATAACATCCCTGTGTTTGTATTTTCAAAGGTCCGAGACGGTGCCACACTCATTTTGTCAAAAATGGGGATTTCCCAACAGCCAGAGGATAATCAGCAAGATGTCCCAGGGGAAAGTAAGTATCTTGTGGCTTCCCTATGTCCCCAAATGGCTAGAAGTCAAAACCCACACAGAGAGAGTGACACTGCTGTCCTGATCTCATTTATTGAGCACATCTGTGGAGGTAGATATTCCCCACCAGACTGACTATATGGAGCTTATTTGTTGTGTGCTACCCACTGTGCAATTGTTTTCTTTGTCTTCGTTATAACAGCCCTAAATAATGGGGCCTTAACCATAATTGCTGTGAGTCCATTCCCCAACTTAATAGCAAATGCTAATAGCAAATATTTCCTTGTATATTTTATTTCTTAATCCCACTACATCTATAGTCAAACTGTATATTTCATCTTTTTAAAGCTTTATCTCTTTTGTCCTTTCTTCTTTCTATACCTACTTTTCTCTCCAAATTTCTTCCACTTCTTACTAGACTGAGAATTGAATGCAGTGTTCTAGATCAACCACAGTAGAGACCAGCTCCCCTCTTTGTGACATAAGGGATATGATGTGGTTTTTTCATTGTATTTCTTACAGCTTTGCTGCCTTGCAAGCTCATCTCTGTACGTTCATATTTTATGTCTCCTTCTCTATGAGTGGTATTTCATTATCTATGCTAGCTTGTTTTTTCCAGGGTTTGTTGGTTGACTTTATTCATTATATACGTTACCTCTTTAGATGCAGTGTTTTCCACAATTCCTTTGTTCTTTTTGAGGTTTGCAGTCCACTGTAAGTTAGTATCAGGAACTGCCTTATGTTTCCTCTCTTTCCCATCACTAATGCAGCTGTCGCATAATTCTTGTATCGCTGTCTGCTACAGTATGCTGGACTTCTCAACACAGAAGACAACTTCTTAGCTTGAAACCCATCTTTCAAAGCTTTTACTTTCACATGTTAATATTTTGCCTAGACAAATTACTCAGAATCTCTTGAGACACAATATCCATTACAGCCTAAAATGCACTCAGATTTTTATGGAAATATTTACTTGCAAATTTATAGTCTTTGTCACATGTGTTTCCTTTACATTTCAAATGTTAAGTTTCTCGAAGGTTTTTTATCCTTATCTTCTGTTATTTTACAAGAAGTGGAAGTTAGATTTATGGAACAATAATTGTTGAGATCATTCTTCCTTCTATGAACTCATTTAATATGCTCTTCTGTCTAACACTGATTCCAAAAGCCATTGCTTCACCTAATAGTTTAATTCTTTGTAACAGATTTACTGATCTTAGATTAAATAGGTTTCAAGGGTTGGGCAGTCAAATAGGTTGAACATAATATGCCAGAAATGTACATTTTTCAGGAAGATGAGGCTCAGCCGATAGCTCTGACCTATATATATCATTATTTAACAAAAATATGCAGACTTCCATTTCATGACCAGCAGGTCAAGGGAGGTGATTCTCCCCCTCTACTCTGATATGAGACCCCACCTAGAGTGCCGCATCCAGCTTTGGGGCCCCCAGCACAAGAGGGATGTGGACCTGCTTGAGTGAATTCAGAGGAGGGCCACGAAGATGATCAGAGGGCCGGAGCACCTCTCCTGTGAAGACAAACTGAGAGAGCTGGGCTGCTGCTATCTTCTCACCCCTTACTGCAAGTGCCTGCCACAGTTGGCCAAGTGGTGACTACTCTGTCAGAGCACTTGCCAACCCAGCAAGTTAATTTACAAAGCCATCCAACTTAATATAGAGGGCAGTGAAGTGCAGCTAGGCAAGGAGCTGATTCCTAGTCCCTGTTCAATTTGCTTGCACTGATTGCTGAGATAACTCTGAGGTAGCAGTTGCCTCCACCCGGAATGAATGGACCATAAATGGAGCCCGGTGGTGTGCTTAGCTTGCTTTGCTTTGTTAGCACTCAGTGGTGTTCAGTCTCTCATTCTGGAACCCAGTCTTCATCCTCTCCACCTCTCAACCCTCGTGGCAGGCAGTAGAGGACCAGACCATGTAGTTTTATTTTTTTTTCTGTTGGATTTTCTTTTTCTCTCCTTCTTATCTACAATTATATCTTTAGCTATGATTCAGTACAAGGAAGCTCTTTGAACATATATGATCTCTACTCCATGCTGAACTCCTTAGTTACACATGTACTATACCAAATTGTAAAGGAAAAGCAGGTTTCTGGTGACAGTGCTGTCATATGAGGCTTTTGTACATGAGAGAAAAATCTGCAGAGAATTCAGATCCCAAAGTATGGAGTGAAGACATCTTCCACCGTGTTTCTTCTCCATTCTCTTGCACCATGGTAGTGTACAAATTTGGGAATACAGTGGTTTGTGCCCATTTTCTTTAGCGCCAAAGGGTCCTCAGAGCTATCTGGTGCCAAGTTGTTCTTTTGAAAGCTATGAAATGTTACAAAGCTAATGCAAAGCAAGAGCTTGCAATGACAGTGATGTGTGAGATGCTATGTGTATAAAAGGGAGAGGAGAGGATCAGTGGGTTCCCCTCCCACACACACACATTTATATGACACAGGGATTTACAGGGTTGGAATAAACAGAAATCCTATCCCAGCTCTATGAATGAGGCTTGTGATGAAGTGGTTTTCCTTTTAATTCAGTCTTTTATTAACTTGCACCTTTTGCATTGAGAAGTGTCAGCTAAAGGCATTGACTGTCTGCCAAAGTACTAGGCTTTGCATAGAGTGAAAATGTAAAACCATGTTCAGAGATGTTGCTCTAAAACCTGGCATTGCTTCCGTGCTGCTTTTGATTCCCAGCTTCTAACAGGAAGAAGCTGGAGGTTGTGGCAAATTAAATGCAGCATCTTTTACTTCTGGAGATAATAAATGCAATTACTAATTCGTATCAAGATGGAGAATGATTTCAAAGATTTCATACTGGTATTTCTGTGCTGAACTATAAGCCAAGACAACACACTCTGTTATTCGGGGCTTTTCCTCTGTTGGTGGGGTTCATTTTCCTTTCTAAATTTTGAATAAAAATAGAGAGAGGGTTGCAGATCAGAAATACTGCTCAGCAGATCCAGGTAGGGCAGCCCTTCTTTCACCTCCATGGAGCAGGATATTCACAGAGCGGGAGGAGGCTGGAAGGAAGCTATTTTCCTGCAGGCTACACAAGGGGAAAGGGGCTGTGTTGCCTGTCACCATCTCGCTTGCCTCTGTCATGTTCACATCGTGGTTCATGCCACTGTAACTCATCAGCGCAGTCAATATTTGGCATTAATGTACGTACAGAGCATTATTTTAGATTGGCCAAAGAATGCCCAACGACTAAGACAAAGAGTTTGGGGTGAAGCTTTGACCCAGCAGGCACAGTCTTCTCCCCACTTACAGCCTGACACATAATGTGGCTACGGCAATAAAATGAGGTGTTTTCCCCTATCTTTTATTTTCTTTACCTCCTAGTTTTCCATTGGGGAAAATATTATCCCACAGAAATGTTATTTCCTCCTAGCAACCATACTGCTGACATGGTTTGTTACCCCATGGCCTGAATTTATCTTCCTCATTCTTCCTGCTATTTTTAGCAATGAAGTGGGATCTTTGTGTTGCAGTTCATCTGGTCAAACTGTAGTCACGTAATCCCTACTTTCCTGTGAAATAGCTACTATTTCACTAGTAGCCAATTCTGTTGTTGCTAAACAAACACGGGCCAAATTAACCTGCACGTCAGGGCCAGTAATCTCACCAGAAACCCCTTTGGTTGTTTCTCTTCTTTCCAAAGTTAAACTGGGCCATATACCATCATGAGGGCAAAGACAGAGTAAATTCCTTTGAATCAAATGAGGAAGCAGAAGTATCCCAAGCGACTGACATAAGGCTGGAAAATAGTTTCTGCTTTAACTGCATGATTTGATCTGTTAGTTTACAAAAGTAAATAATAGGCATTGCAAAAGAAATTCCAGACTTCAGGCCCAGCAGTGGTTCTTACTGTACTGGCAGATGATGGTTGTTAATGGTATCGATCGCAAGATCGCATCTGCTTCAGAATAAAGTGATAGCTTTGATTTCTTTCCTGCTTTGTTCACATGAACTTCCAGGTCAAATTAAGGCCTCTCAGGGGGGCAATATGATTTAATGTGGGATTTTCTTCCTTCTTCCCTACCTAGTTAAAAAGAAGTAAAGGCCCTGGAAGGCTGCATAACTAATGTCTTTCATGAGTATATATAAAGTAGATTCAGGCAGAAGTGTTGGCTCAGCCAGATGACACAGAAATGTTGTTTTCCTCTGTGATGTAAAATATTGAATATATATGAAAGCTCGTAAATTTAATGTAGCTGCTGAGGGAGTCAGTTAATAAACTACTATGGCCAAACATTTGAAAGGACAAAATTTATGCAACTGGAAACTGCTATCTGTGTTGTAACTGGGATTCAGTTACATTAGGTATGTATATTAAAGCATGAAACTTAGCAGTAATGCAAAATAATTCATGCAATAGGGCTGGGCTGAATCACAATTTTTATGGAAAAAAGTAACTTTAACATTTTTAAGATGTCAATGATTTTAAATGCACCGATTCAGTAACTTCCACTGGAAAAGCACCATCAATTTTAGGGACTATGCCAAGTAGATATAAAAATTCGGAAACCAGAGGAAGAATAAAGCAAAACCAGGGGAACTGAATCTAAGTTTGTGACACAAAATCTTTTTCAAGGGATATCTTTTGCAAGCCAAAACTAACCAGATGAGCTGTCATTAGCATCCAGGTGCTTACTCCTGTTTCTGCTTGTGTTAACAGACTTGATGTGAGTCTCTTTCTCTGGTTTAAGCTATGAGTACTGACAAACACATTCTTTTAAATCTTATTAGAATGGTTATGAATTTCCTTCAGTCATTACCTCTGTCTGTTGGCATTCACACCCTCTCAGCTAAAAGCTGCATTTTCCCTCCTTTCAGCTAAAAAAAATCGAGAGATGCTGATAAAGACAGGTTTGAACTGAGGTACCCTAACTGAACTCAGCAATCAGGGTAAAAACGCAAACTGCAATAGTGATACCTATTGAAAAAAAAAAGTTGATATCATCAATTTTTAAAATTGCCACTGCCAGATTCACCAGAGCTGCTACAACAATATCTTGCCTTGTACCTGGAGTAGCTGCAATTCCTCTTTCTGTGGTGACTACTGGGTCAGACCTGTCTGAGTTTCTGTAACTTGATCATGTCCCCAGGAATTCACAAAGCGGCAAAGTACTTCAGTGTGTGGACCTCAGAATGCACACAGTGTGCATACATAAGTGAACATGGGTTTCCTTACTGTGTGGTTCCTTCCTCTCCCTTTGCTCTTGACAAAAGCAAGCTTTTCAGCTTATGTATTATTGAACATTTAGCACTTCAGTTGTATGGGTTGAACAGGAACAGAGTAACCTAGACGCTCTTGGCAAGAGGACAGGTATGTTAAGGACAGGAAACAAAGATCGTACATGTACTTATGGATATGATTATTTTTGTGTTGCTGCTTTGGCTTTGGGGTGTTTTTTGTAATTACTGCAATTACTCTTTCTAGGGCATGCACTCCTGGAAGATGAAAATAAGGTCTGGCATCTGGTGCGGCCAGTAGATGAAATAGATGAAGGTAAATCAAAGCGGGGCAGCGTGAAGGAAAAAGAAAGGACCAAAGCTATTACAGAAATCTACCTGACCCGACTTCTTTCTGTGAAGGTAGGGCTCAGATGTGCCATGTTGTACCTTACCTCTATAAATTTTGAGGTACAGCTGAAAGAAATGATGCAACTGTTAGTCATGGTTTTGCCTGCAGTTTTGAATGTTGTGTGCACACAGTCTGGTGTTCAGGGCTTCGAGTGATTAATATGCTCTGAAGAACACTCCTGGGAAAGAGATAAAGTTTAACTCCTCATCAGAGTTGAGAACTGTGATCATTAAATAAGGATTTTTCTTGTAATACAAAGATGAATATTCTCCTCTGTGCCACTGATTAGATAATATTTTGTAGGGTTTTCTTTCAAGCCAAATGCTTTATAAACTGCTACAGTATTATATTTCTCTGTGCTTGTGTGTGACCAATGCTACAGGATAACCTAGAAAACTAGAAATGTTTTCAGATAGTCTTTTCAGAGTGTTTTTAGTGCTTATATTGCAGAATGGGTCACAAGCAAAATAACTGTGCAAAGCATTCCTCCTTGAAGAAATCATTTAGAATAATGAGTTTAATGATCCTAAAGCCAGGCTCCTCATGAAAATCAGGGTGGTCTAGCTCCAGGTAAGGCCGTTTGTCCAAGGTTGAAAGTGCATGTAAAGCAAGGTTAGCGCATAGATGACATAGACTCAGGACAAAGAGACAGCAAGATGCTTACATCTCTCTCTTCTGTTAATAACTCCTTTGCAGCTGACACTTTTCTATTCCAAATAGCCAGTTTATGGATTATTACCAGTCTGGAGCTTTACTAACTTGTACAGAGGTGTTATGGGTGGGACCACAGCTACCCCTACATCTCAAGGACTGTCAATGTGTCTTTGCTTTTTGCTGACAAAAAGACAAATGCTCAATGGTACTTTTTCCTCTCGGTCTCTTTCTAAAAACTGAATGGTGTTCCAGAGTCAGAGACACTGGATGTGAGAAGCTGCAAAGCCATCAATAACCAGCTAGCAGTTATTTTATGTGTGCAGCAACACTGAAGTGTAAATATATTGTACGCTTAGCAACCAGCTTCTGCTTCTTCTGTCAAGCGCAAAGCACACCTTTGCAAACTGTGGAATAGTTGGTGAAGTTGCAGCCTTTCAGGTTAGAACATAAAATGGCTCTCTAGAAGGTCACTATTCTAAGAAGTTGCTTGGTTTTTGTCACCCGGTACCCTTAGCACTCAGGATGGAGGCCATCAGTGACTGCAAGTGGATGTTAGTGTCAATAGAAATAAGAGTGGAGGATGGCACTGAGTGCAGTTGTAGCACAAATCTAATAGATTTTTTAAAATTTGCTTTTAGGGGACACTTCAGCAGTTTGTAGATAACTTCTTTCATAGCGTGCTCAACTCAAACCACGTGGTGCCACCAGCTGTGAAATACTTCTTTGACTTTCTTGATGAGCAAGCAGAAAAACATGACATCAAGGATGAAGATACCATTCACATCTGGAAAACAAACAGGTACGGTGTGAACAGAGTAATACCTGCACTGAAGAGAAATGAGAGTGTAATTTCCAACTATGTACTGGCACTCTTGCCACAAAACAAGTAAACTTCATTTCTAATTCTCAGAATCATATTAATTGAGATAATATGTTTATATGATCCAGAGGATTCCCTGTAAGCCTAGAAGATGTAAAAATGAAACATATGAGGTTGTCAGTGCAGATTGAACACTTCACTTCATGTCTTTTCTTAGAGAAGAGGAAAGCAAGAGGCAAATGGGACTAGATTTACTTGTCAAAGCACAAAATCTAATAAAATCATGCTCAGGTAGTTTCTCTAACCATGCAGACATCTTCTCTTGCTGTTCGGGGGAACTTGAGATTCTTGAGAGATGTAATGACTTGGTTTTCAGACATGGAAGCCAGACAACAGATAGCTCGTATAAATGTTGAAATACAGCATTAAGCTTCACTATTGTGAGGAGATCAAAATGCAAAACCCGTACTTAATTTCATGTGATTCACTTTTTGTAAAACATTTGTTGTATAAAAAGGATTATTTATCTTTTCCTTGCTTTGCAGCCTGCCTCTTAGATTCTGGGTAAACATACTGAAAAATCCCCATTTCATCTTTGATGTTCACGTTCATGAAGTAGTTGATGCTTCCTTGTCAGTCATTGCACAGACTTTCATGGATGCTTGCACAAGAACAGAGCACAAATTAAGCAGAGTAAGTGATTTGCATTCTACATCCTGACTACATTCATGCCTGACAAGAGAAAGGGCATCCTCATAGACAATACCCATTCTCTGAGGAGATACAACCTTGATCATTTCTTTTTAGTTTTATAATGAAGTTAGCATTTCACCACTTAGCAGATTGGTGAACGTGTCAGTGTTACTGAGTAGTCTGCCAATTGGTATTAATAAAAGGGAGAAAATAGCAACTGCTTTTGTAAAAAGCAAGTTTACGAGCTGATTATTTCATGTCCATCTATAATTTAGTATCGTGTTGCATTGAATATTTGTAAAATTCAATAGTAATGATGTGTGTCAACTTCATCATTTCAGAACACATGGTCCCACCAATGTTAATAACCATCAAGTGTTACTATCTGTAAAGCTGAAGTACACGTAAATATAAAGGCTTGATCTTAAGTTCTTGGCTTTCTTTTGCTTCCTATAGATGTTCTTAAATCAATCAAGTTTCTCTCTGTTATAAATTTTTCAGGATTCTCCAAGTAATAAGTTACTTTACGCAAAAGAAATCTCAAACTATAAGAAGATGGTGGAAGAGTGAGTATGGACTCTTTTCCTGCTTATTTGAAGTTTATAGGGCTTTAGGCCGGCGTAAGAGCAAAAGAAACCACTGAGGTAGTCAAAGTCAACTGTGTAGTGTTTAGAGTTTTACACCCAAGTGTCAAAGTTTTCCACTGGTGGTGGCGTTGGTGGGGATGAAGTGGAGTGCTGTTATGACCCAGTGTGTGTTCGTGTCTCTGCAGACAGATAAGTAGATTTTTTCAGGTGAAAATATGATATTGTTTTGTGCAGTGGTGGTTGTTACCCATACGATCTCTCTAACCAAAGCTGCACCTCTGTAACGCAGTAGAGATCAAATCCTGACCACATTTTCACAAACACATTTGTTCTGTTCCATCTCTGACTTTATTCATTTTGTAATTGGGAATTCTGTGAATTCCACGGAAGATCTGCCACAGGACAAAACTCTTGCTAGCTAATAACTTCCAAACTCTGAAGACCTAAAATAATCTATGGCTGCACCTATAAATAGATTTCTTTCCTATGGTATGGCCCTGTACAATCAGGTGTGATTTGCCTCTGCTTTGAAGGCAGTAATGACTGTGGAAGGCAGGTTTGCTACAGGAATCACTGGTCTGTTGTGACAAAGCATCTCCTGCATTAGTAGGAAGCATGTTTAAAATAACTGCAAAATTGAAAGACAGAATTAGCAGAAAACACAATGTATGTCACCTATTGAAAGTCTGTTTTCATCTGTTGCAGTTATTACAAAGGTATTCGTCAGATGGTGCCAGTGAGTGACCAAGACATGAATACCCATCTAGCAGAGATTTCTAGGGTAAGAGTCAATTCCATTTTCTTGTCCTGAAATTGGAGCCAAGTGTAGCACTATTTTTCTTTGTCTTTTCTTCCTAACTCAACAAGTGGGTTTCTTGTATGTGCAAACATCACAAGAGTTATTTCATGCTCTGAAATTGTCCTGTTAAGTGTAGTCATGCCTTTCAGCCATTTGGAATGTTGACTGCTGACTGGAACCCAGAGTAGTTATTGTCACTAATCTGTCTGGATGATGTAGGTGCCAGAGCAAAATGTTTGGATTTTTTCACATCCATTGTGGAAAACTTACTGCACTTTTGAATTGCTTTTTCTCTCCCCAGCATATAGAGGATTTTAGCATCGATCATACTGATAACAAGTAATGACTGAGTTCACAGTGCTACCCCAGCAAGAAATAGGTTCCAGAAATGAAAGAGGAGGCACATACGTTAAGTACAGCCTATCTGTCTTAGAGATGCCTACACAAGGGCAATACTTCTGCTTCACACTGCATGTGAGAAGCTCACCATGTGCTCACTCAGTGACACTCTTTTTGCCTTACAGGTTATTGGGGGTTACCTCTCATGGAGAAGAGCAGAGGGGGGTGGTTGCTAACTGGGGACTCTGGTTGGAGACTGGTGGAGAAAAGAGACTACAAACCCTGCTTCGATCTTGAAAGAGCCTGTCTGTGCAACAGTTCAGCTTAGAGCAGGCTCGTGCCTTTGAAGCACTCAGTTTAACTTGGAGAACCAGGACAGTGCTGCACCAGTCTGAAAAGATGTTTAGTCTGAGTGAAGAAACAGAGTATTACTGGCTGGGTTGCTTATTTGCTTAATTTAGTTGAAGAGTTCTAGCATAAGGAGGATGTTTTGGGAATTCTTTGTGGGTTTTTTTTTGTCAGTGCAATTACGACCCAACAATTTTGCAGATCAACGTCCTCATGAGAGCATTTCTATTTTCAGTCATTCACTACAAAACTCATCTGCAGTGGCATTTAATTTTCCAGTTCACTTTATTCATTACACAAATTGAGAAGTATGTAAAATTAAAACATTTGGTGATTAAAAGTAAATTCAATTGAATGTTTTAACATTAGCAGAACATGCTGATCCTTTCTACTTACGTTATTATTATGATAAAATGAATATGGAAGGAGTGATCGAACATTGCAAATCTTGGCCAGTTCTAGAAGTGACTTGTACAGAGCAAGGGAAGATGGATGATTCTCTGCTGCCTTATGCCTTGGATAATCATTTATGCCAGTAGCGATATTTTGCAATTCTTCATTTTCCTAGCTAACTTAAAAGACTAAAGGCATAGCTAAAGACTGAAGTCCTATACTTGTGAATGAAAAACATCTGTTAGGTAGAACACATTCACTAATTAAGTTAAATGTCTGGGGGAGAGAGAAGAAGAGGTAATGGAAGGGTTATTTCCTGATTCATTTCTAGTCCTTTTTCTCTCTATCTCTCTCTATCCCCCATCCCTTCCCATCTTCATGATTCAGATGGCTTTTTCCAAACATACGTGTGCTTAAGATCTTGATGAGTTGTACCTTTGCTGTAGTGAAGCGTGAATAGTTTCAAAGAGGTAAAAAGAGATGGAGAAAGAATTTCAAACAGCCATGACAGTGACAGAAACAGTGCTTAACATCTCAACAGTATGTAGACTGTGCTGAGTAAATGCTTTAGTTATACATACCCATGTTGTCAACAGATGTTTAGGCTGTAGTCTGTGGTTTACCATTCCGAGCTCAAACTATTTTCCACCTTCAGTGGAAAAAGACCAGTGGGAAAATCTTGATCTAAAAATCACCGAACAAAAGTTTTCTCACCCCTTTTTCCTGCCCCAGCTGTCACTGAACAAAAGTTACACGATGCAGAGCTTGCATTTGGAAATCTTGTAAAGTGATTCCAACAGATGTGGATGTGCATAGCTTTCAGCTGCCTGTGATCACATTTTGACACGTTTGCTTCCTGCTTGTGTTTAACAGGCACATACCGATTCCTTAAATACGCTGGTGGCTCTACACCAACTCTACCAGTATACTAACAAATACTATGATGAGGTAAGTTGTGGCTCTTGTTTTCACTTTTTAATATCAATGTTAAAAGTTACAGCATCTGTCTAAAAGAACAACTTCTGGAATTCCCTGGATAATTGGGCAGAAGCAATGCTGAGCAGAAAGCTCTAACTTTGCAGTTATTCACCTTGCTTCGCAATTACACTGGTCAAGGGTATGCTTTTATAAAGAAAGAATCTCATTATGGGCTCTTTGGTTTTGGTAGTGAGAGTTTAATGAGATCTGAAAGAGAAATAGATTTAAAAATCATTTCTCCTCAGATCTACAGTTCTAATTCCTAAGAATTAGGATATAAGAATGTCACTGAGCAAAAAGCAGTCGTAAGAGCTGTATCAGGTTTCAAGCCAGTGGGGTTTTTTTATTAGGAACAGTCCATTAACCTTGTTTTGCTTGTAGCAATGGGGCCATGCCTTTCTTATTAGTTAAGATGCACTTGAAACTCCCATGCATGCTCCTGTCCCCATTTTGCTGTGCCTAATGAAGTCCCTGCCCCAGGTAAGCCAAAGTAGAGTAACTGTTGAATATAGCCTAATTCAAAAGAATTCAGTCCAAAATGTTTCTCTGTCTTTTCACACCCTGTAGAAAGGGGGACAAAGAAATTCCCAGTATAGCTGGGCTGTGGCTATGGGCTCTCCAAACTTAATCTGAAAACAAAAAGAGAGAAGGAAACTTTTATTCAAAGGTTTCCATGGAAATGAATGCCTCAAAAAAACTCTCAGAATTAAATCAACCAAGAACAGATGCTGAATAAAAAAGGAGTACAGCACATGTGAGCTCTCTTTGGTTTGTCTTGCACCTCAGCACAGTTCATGTTTTCACTCATGCTTAGCACTGAAGTCAGTGAGTCTCATCCTCAGCTTCACTGCAGCTGCTTTGTACGGGAGCAGCCAGCCTGTTGCAGCATTTAAGCAGATGTAAGCAGGGAAAATCAAATTACTCTGAGAAGTCTTGCAACAAGGGTTGGGAGGGGAAGCAGCCAGAGGAATGCAGGCCAGCCTGGTGGCATTGGATTCCTCATCCCCAGCACCAACCAAGCTGGCTTTCAACACCTTCCTAAATGGATCCGTGGCCTGACCTCTTACAGACACCCACAGCCACCCCGGATGAGGATTGAACCATAAAGCCCTGATTCTTCCACACTCCTGTGTCCCTGCTTCCCCTCATGTCTTCACATTTGGTGGCATGGTCAGGTGGAACTTCACCAGTCTGTGGAACTCCAACAGTGGCAGACAGCAAATCCCAGTGTGTGGCTACAGCTCTTGCTTCTGCATACATCACTGTGTAACAACAAGGTGCATCTGATGAAAAGGCTGCTAATTCAGAGTTATGGAGATAATCTGTCAAGAACCATTCAGTAAAATTAATGGAGCTTATTTATTTTCCATGAAAATGTTTTAATTTGCATAAATTGGAACATTTTGCAGCTGCCCTTGTCTTTATTACTGACGCAGTGGTTCCCAGCATGCGCTGTACCTTCTGTATCTCTGCAGGGCTTGACAGTGACTAAGTGGGTACATTCTAATTGTCCACATTTATATGAAGGATATATTCACCAGCAGAGATAATCATGAATTATTTATTCTAGATTTGAGGAGTTATAGCTAGATGTAATTGTTTAAATTAAGGGAACAATATCAAATTAAATTAGGCCCAATTTAAATACAGTAATAAGTATTTATTAACTCTGTCTTGTAAAAATGTTTTCACACTTTAAAACCAGATCCATTAAAACAATTATTTCCAAACAAATCTGCTTCACTGTTTGAAACTCAAATGCTATACCAGCCTTTCAAAATGAAATTCTTGGCTAGATTGATAGTGACTGCATTAATCTCCATTGTCAATGATGTGCAAGCAGTAGTAAGAACCGCAGGTAGTGACAGGCAAACTCTATTTCTGCAGTTTTTGTACTTGCAAGTTGATATAGTATTTAAACAGAAGCTAAAGGTTTCTGCTTGATTAGAGTGTCTGAATTCTATTCATAAAGCCAGTCCTAGAGAAGGAACAGTTTTGTCATGTAACACATTCTTCTAGTGGAGAAATCTAATAGTTGGTGGAAGAGTTTTCCTAAAGGATGGCAGAAATGAAAACCTTTTGAAACCTTTGAAATTTGATCTTGAGAAGCCCTGAAAAACTCTATTTGAAGAAAAGCCTTCTCATAACAGTTGACCTTTTCTAGCTCTTGTTTTCAAATCCCTGGTGTCTTCAAGTCATACCTTCCTATATATATTCTGTAGAGCAGGGGCAGCGTGTGGGATGCTGGGGAGCTCCTCTGATGAGCTCTTTGCTTCCCGAGTTATGTGGTGCTGGGCCAGAGCCATGGCATTTCTCGGTGAGAGCTAAACGGCAGCTCCCTGATGCTGTGGCCAGGCTGTTGTCTTCCTCGTGCCTACAGACACAAGAGATTTTGCGTTGCCCTACCTCATGCCTGTGCATGGACCACCCAGGAGCTTCTCAAAACCAAAGCTCATGGGGATGGGGCTTAATTACTGCTGGTAAATGACCCTTAAGTGTTGTAGGGTGCACTGTAAGCAAAGGCACTGTTTCTGAAATAGCTATAAAGATATTTATAAAGGATAAAAGATTATAAAAATATAAGATATATATATATATAAAGGATTATAAAGATATAAAAGATAAAGATTATTTATAAAGATAAATAGCTATAATATTCCATCTTGGAATGTAATATTTCACAAGATAAAGTCCTACATATTAATTTGCTTGGATCCCAGCATAAGGGGAAACATTACAACAACTTAGAGAAAGTAATGGAGACAATCATTTTTATTGCCTTTGTGTAAAAATAGAACATGGGAGCTCCTAGATGGACTTATCTTTGGTATAGAGTCGATGCAAAAGACTCTTTACAACCTACGCAGTATCAAACGCTGGGTCCAGGAACTGTCATATATTTTAAGCTAAATGATTCTAAACATTCTGTGTTTATTTCTTTCAGATTATAAATGCACTTGAAGAGGATCCAGCTGCACAAAAAATGCAGCTTGCCTTCCGTTTACAGCAAATAGCAGCTGCATTAGAGAATAAAGTGACTGACCTTTGACTCAAAAGCCGCAATAAAGAAATCTGATCTGAAGATGTTCAAATTCATTCTTCCTGTTAAGGAAATAGTGTTCTATTTTTTAATGTATAATTACAACTTTAAATGAAAGATTTCATGTTTTTTTGATAGCAGAGGTGTAATGTAAAGAATTTTTACTGTAAATTATGCTTCTAATTAAAAGCTGTGTCGTGTGTAAATGAATCTTCTGTGGGACAGAGAGTCCTTTGGTTGGGGGCAGGGTGGGGGTGGAAGAAGGAAACCCTATAGTTCATTTAATTTAGTAGAATCTGAGACATCAGCATTTAGGATTCATTATGCAAGTAAATTCAATACTATAACATCCTTTCTAGGTTAAGCAATATTTGTACTAGGAAAACAATAACATTCTCAGAGACCCATGCAATATCCCCTTTTATTTTGATAACTGGAAATTGACTTCCATATAGCTCTAAAACTTAGTCTGTGCTCATAATGAACATCCTGAATGTGTCAGATTTCTCTGCAAGATCTGAAAATGGGATTTGCTGTCACACACAGTTCTTTAAATTAATTATTTATGTCCATGGTGATGCACAGTATTGCATCCACCACGGCTGGCTGTGACGGAAATAAGAGTAATGTCAGTGTAGGAGGGTTCTACTGATAAAGCCTCGTGCAGTTCAGAAATCACTGCAAAGAAGGAATTAGTCCTTAAAACTTTACAACTCTTTGTTATTATTGTGAGTTTTATGATATATGCTAATGTGCCTTACTTGTACTAATTCTGTGAATCTGATGAATGGTTTTGTAAAAAGAAGCAAATCAGAAAAGAAATATTTATGTGCTATTGAATGACTTTTGTGTGAAAAACATGACCAGCAGAATGCTTGTAATTAGCTGCTTGCCGAGAGTGTGCTGTTTAACATGATTCGATTATGTATCATATCTTATTTTAGAATGGTTCTGATGATTTTTTAATTTGAATCTTGGAACTGTCCTAGGAATACCATCACTTGTTCTTATTGTATTTGTGATGTAAAATACTAGTATGATATTGGAAAAATCATATACCCGTCTATTGGAAACCACTCAGTCAGTTTTGAGCCTTGGAATGCTGCATTTGATTGAATACACACCATGACCCATAGCAAAGAAAACTGAAATAACTTGTCAGGAAGTGTGTGTTTACAATAGAGGTAAGCTCCGTACAAATCAAAAGGTTAGGTACGTCTTCTTAAATTGCTGTATTGCACATCAGAGAACTTTATTCCTCTTTGTCTCGCAAGTCTTTGGCAGTAACGTAGCATTTTAATGAAGCGCTGCCATCTGTACTCCTTCGTTCACTGTCCTGCCAAGCGCCCGGACTCTGCTGATTCTCAGCAAGCTGACGCAGTGTCTGCTGCCCGCTCTCCCTGCCCGGTAGGTTGTCACACAGTGGCTTTTACTGTTTGTGATATATCTCCCCCCACCCTTTTGACAATTTCCTAGTACTTGTCAGTGGGCCTTTCCTTCAGTTTCCAGCAGTCAAGCCTCACCAGAGCTGGTTTCCTGCCCAGTTGGCTGGGAGGGGTTTCTTGGTTCGTTTTGTACTCAACTCTTTGTTATTTGTGTATAACCATTCCTGACCCTGCCTGGGCTGTAAGTTATTTTACACTGTTTAGGACTGAGGTACATGACTTCTGCATAAAGGTGCTTTGCCAGCTACTCCTTCATCAGCAAAGGCATCCTAATTTCATGGCTAATCTGTTTCTCTGTCATTATTTGTAAAGCCTGTTAATTGTAAATCAAATACAATGTTGTTTTTTTGCACCACGTGTCATGGATCCTTACTGAAACTGGGGGGTTGGTGCTGAAAGGGGTTTGTAATGCTTCCTCCAGGGGTGATAGAGCAGCAGCGTCTGTCAGTCTGCGGTTGGTAATGGAGGAGCACAGCGCATCCTGCAGATGGTATGCCTGACATCATGCCCTTTCTATGGGCATTTGCTCTGAAAAATGAGAGTACTCTTGAGAAGAGCGTGTAGTGCAACATCCTGTAGCAAGGGCTTCTTGCCTGATAAATCCGTCTTGGGACCTGAAACCCTCTTAATACGCAGGCTCAGCAGCACCTCTCCAGAGAGATCAGAAAGCCCTGCTTGAGCAAGTAGGGCTTTCAGCGGGAACATTACATGTCCACCACCATCAGTGACTCGATGCAGAGCAGCTGCGGGCGATAATGAGCTGCCGTGGGCTGTGCGTACTGCAGCAGAACCTTTCTTACCTGTTAGACAAGCATGTGTGCCTCCTGGCATGCGTGAGTTCGTGATGGTCACTCTGGGGTGCTCTTTTTCTACATCCTGGGAAATTGGCAGGCTTTTGGCACTGCCTGTGTTTGGGAACATGGAGGCAGTGACTGTGAGCAGCTGCAGCTACAAAGGAGACAATGCCAGTTCTTCAGTTTCTCTAAGACTCCTCTCCTGAAAGCACAGAATTGGAATTTGAATTGAAGAACTGAGCTGGTTTGCTTTATTCTTTCCCCTTTTGGCTAAGCTCCTCCAGTGCTTGCTTTTCCATTCTGGTGCTCGGTTTTGTCCAGGCCAGGTTTTTGGCTTCAATTTTCCCTGTGTTTTAGCAATCTGATTCTTAAAGGCTTCATGCTCCTCCTTTGGTTTCTGCTGCTCCTGCCATCTGGTTCATCTGCAAGATAAAAGAAAGAAGCCCACTGGGGGTCTCCCTCCTTTTCATCCCTACTGCAACCCCTCTATGGGGCACTTCTTTGAGCACAAGAACCTTCCCTCTGCATAATGGGAGCCACTGTACTCCATAGCAGCACCTATGAACAAAACTCCCCTGACTGGACATCTCCCAGCCGCCGTTCAGAGATGGGTGCAGGCTGTCAACCACCACCAGGAAGTCTGAGTTCCGCTGCTCACTGTAGCCTCTCCAAAGGGTTTGCTTGTCTCCTCACCAGCAAACAAGCACGTAGGTATCTCAGATGATGTCCCCACTTGCCTAATGTGGAGCAACTCATGCAGCTGAAGAGAAATTTGGGTTTTTTTGCCTCTGGCCAGGAGTTTACTCTTTATTCTCTAGTGCCAGGTTTCCCTCTGACACCTTACTAGATCTTTTTGCCACTCTGCATGCTATAGATTATAAGCAAGCAGTTATAGATGGAGGGGATCTTGGCTAGCTTGCATGTGTGAGGCATAGTTCTTCCTCGAGACGGTTCCTCTGATCAGTCTGTTCCAGCCATACTTGAGCTTCCCTCTTCTGCAGGCTGCTGTGTTGGACATGCGTGTCTCAGCCTGCTCAGCCTGAGCTGTGCAACCTTTTGAAGGCCAGCAGAGCCATGACTGTAAACAGAACCAGCCAGAGAATTCAGAAACTCAGACTGGAATTCATGAATTCACAAATACCCAAACTGTCATGGGATTTTTAGCCAGCTGCATAAAGACTTGAAATGGTTCTGAGCTTGAAATTCAGCTGTCATGGATTTGCCAGCACTGATGAGATTTTGTGGCCAGTCCTTTACTGTTCCAGGTTCTCAAGTCCTGTTAGCAGCACAACCATTTTCAACCATAGTAAGCCCTCGTAGCATGTACCTGTACAGCCTTAAATAAAGTCTCTGAATGTGATCAGGAAACCCCACTCTCACATACTGCCCCTGGCTGCAACACCTCCATTTACCCTGATAAACTAAGGGTCCGGTCAGGTTTCCCATTTGTACCGCAGCGTGTGGTGTAACAGTTCTCTGAGAACTCCCTTGCTAAGGAATTCGATCTTGAGCAGAGGTTGCCTTCCCTCAGGGCCTCTTCCAAGTCTATTGTCTTCTCTCAGAAAAAAGCTTATAGGGAAGCTGTTTGGGGTTCTTCCTCCGGCAGTCAGAGCAGTGAGACTGGCAGCTTCAGAAGTTTAAAGGAGGATGGCTGGCTGCCATTCTTCTCCCAGTGGCTGGCTCAAGTCCTGCACTATTCTGCTTTACACTCTGAAGGACTGAAATGTGGCACTTCGAGTCACTAGAGCTGTTGCACTGTAAATCTCAGCACGGTAGTCCTTGTGACTTGCTTCATCCCTCATTCCCAGCTCAACACCATCAAGCTCAGCACCTGAAGCTTTCCAGGTTCTCTGTTACACAAGCTCCTCTCTTCTTAAACATCTGCTTTGCCAGATCTGCCTGGAGCATGGGATTCCCTAGAGAATCAATGGCAGCAGCACACATGCTAAAATGACCAGTAATTGTTTTCCCAGGCTCTGTGCTTGCCTACTCTGTGTTTCTGCCTTTATTTTGAGAAAACCTTTGTTTGATGAATGGTGGATTTGAATGGTGGAATCCTAAACCAGAGCTGGTCTTTCAGCCTTCCTCTTTTGTTAGCCTTTGTTTTGATGGAGCCTGACAATGACTGTGGAAGTCTTAGTGTTTAACAATCCCCGCAGAAATGAAGGAAAAGACTTTCCAGACCCACAGTTGTCAGGAAGTGTTTAAGAGTTTTGCTCATGCCCACTTATGGCTTGGTGATGAGGAGCATTTCTCCATCCCTTAGAGAAGAAAGTGGCTGCTCCTGTGCGGGCTTGTAATAACCATCCATGTTATATAAGATCACTGCTGTTGTACCAGTCATTCAGGACTGACTTTTGTCTTGCCGGTGTATACTGTGAGCTACTGCATGTCATTCACAAAGAGGACAAATCCTTCTATCGTTCATAGCCAGGCAATCAAAAGCTATTTCATTTATCCACGTATTCCTGTTTCTTTGCTGCTTTTCAGATAATTGCCATTTGAACCAGAAGAGAGTTTGAGTGCTTGCCTTCTTCTTTTTAAGCTTTTAAAGCACCTATGTGTCTTAACAGATTGAACACTTCAGAAAGAAACTATTTCCTCAGTGGGACACGGGACAATAGCTGTATATGGCTCATCTTAAAAGGAAATAAAAATCGCACCATGAACCACACACTGTGTTTTTGAAATCCTTTATTCACTACTCTAATTCTGAACAATGTTTTTGGCTTATTTAATTCTCCTCAAAATTGAATGTTGAACAAAACTCTTTTTTTCCCCCCCTTTTAATCTACTGTAATAAGAAAGGAGTGAAATGAAAAATGTATTCCTTTGACACGCCTAATCTTCTCTCTCCTGTGGCTATGCTCCTATTCAGTAAGAGATCATACTTGCTAGTTGCAGAGCCTGGACACCAATCCACGGGATATAAACCAAACCAAAATCCATGTTTCTTGCAGCTGCATCTGGGTCCACGGCAATGCTCATAATTGTAAAGCTGCCTCTAGGATGTTATTTGGAATTTCATTATTGTGGGTCTGGCTCCTTTCCTTGCCCTCTTTCGTGTGATCCTTCTTCGTGTGGGTTTTCACCTTGTGTTTCGCTGGCACTCGCTGGACCACAGCCCTGCATTCCTCTGAAAGCCCAGGGAAGGAGACAATCACTGCCTGCATTAGTCATGCACTTACTTTTCATGCCTGAAGCCCCCATGGGCACGCAGGCCCTCTCAGTCTCAGCTCATTGGGAAATGATAGCAGTGGATTTTTTATGCCAGAGCAGAAAGACTTACTGAAATATAAAACATTTCCATCTGTCCAAACTAAATTGTGTTTGTTTTGTTAATAAACACCCACTGCTTGCGTACAATCCTATTCATACCTCGTATGCAACTGACCCTTCAGAGCTGACCTTGCTCCACCTGAAGTCTGCAGCACGCTCTACCCGAGACTGGTGGGTGCACTATGCTAGGCCCAAACTAAAAACCAGTACAGACATTACCATTATTTAGCCTTTAGAAAAGGCTAAATATCCACATCTCGTTCACTTGATGGGGGTGTTTAGCCTCATTGCTGCTTTTAGTTTGTGAAGTTGCTATAAGGTTATAACATCCAGAAGACCCATAATGAGGCCTTAAAGTCCAGCTAAGGGAACAGAAAGACCACCATCGGTTTCAGCAGCAGTAGCAGGTCTAGCATCCCTCATTCTGCTCAGCTGTTATTATATAATGTTCCACCTTTCATTTTAACAGTGTTATTTTGTTCTTCTTGTGCAGTTGAAGCATTTGCAGTCCTCTATTTGTATTCTGACACATTACTGCTCGAGATGAGATCATCCATCTGGGTTTTGTGCTATTCTGGAGCTACAGGTTTGGTATTTAATAGGGTCATACCCTGGTGCGCTTACTCCCCTTACAATAATATTTGATGGAGAGCTGTGTTGACTTACGGTTTCACTCGTTGGGTGTGAAGATTCAAATGCTGATTGCTTTGACCCATCTATGTATAGTAAGAGCCTGTAACTGCCCAAGTGCTATTATAGCTTTTGATTTAGGTTATGGTTGTGATTTTCTCTTTCTTTCCAGTGAAAGAAAGATTAGAAATGTTTTGTTTGCCATTTAACTGGAAAATGTTAATAGTTTAGCTGCATCTCTGAGAGAAAAGAGGGGCAAGAGGAGGTGATGTCCTTTCCCTGTGTGGTGGGTTTGAACTATTCTGTTCTAAAGTTAACCAAGATAGTGATGACACAGACCGCTTCAGCACTGCTGTAACTCACAGACTTTAGTTTCTTTGTGGTTAATCATTCATGTGAATTAGTAGGGCAGGTCTTTTAATACAGAGCTTGAATTTAATTTCAATCTGTGCTGTCCATCATTGTCTGTCTTTATCGGGTTTTTGAGATGACAGCATACATAAGGTATCTAAGATTAGATCCTGGTTTTAAACATTTAGAGTCTGAATCACATCTCTTTGTGATCCATTTCAAGGTTGAAGTGATGTGGCAGGACACACATTCTGCACTAGTTAAAACTCATAAATCAAAGGAGTGCTGAATTATTAATTTTAAGCTTTTAAGCAATTTCTCTTTGAGGGCCTGTACGCATGTGCTGCTTGGGGTAAGCTGCAGGACTTCCAGCTGGGCTGCAAGGCTCTGCCCTGCAAGCAGTCCTGTTGTGCTGGTCACCAGCGATGGCCATCACCCCGCTTGCTGGGCCAGCAGAGGTTTGTGGGGTGTTAGTGCTACTGGGTGATGGGCTGGCCTTTGCTTAGCTCCTACTTAACCCAAAACTGCTCTCTGACAGGTGATTTCAGAGTCTCATCAGAAGTTTTGCTCTGCTACCAACGATCAACTGGAATTTCTGTGGCCAAAAACCTTTCTGTTAACACTCTGCTGCAAAAGGATGCTAGTTCTAGCCTCTCCCAGCAACTGACAAACCCAAGGACAGATGAGATCACTGCAAGGCCTCAGCAGTGGGGCCTTGGGAGAGGATCAGATCATTGAGCCGCCAAGCTTTGAGGAAGGAGATGGCTGCCTTCATAGGCACGTAGGCCTCAAGACCAGAAGAAACTGTTATGAGCAATGGCTGCTACAAGAGTAACCCCCCAGGACTGGTCTCCCCAGTTGGGAATCACTGTGAATACACCATTTCCTGCACTGCTGACATGCAGGAAGCCAAAAGGCAGGCTAAAACTCTCAGGCAGAACAGTGTTAGATGGCAAACTGGGAATGTGCTGCTAAAATCTCCCCCATTTTTCCCTCCTCTTTCCATTGCCAAAGATCTGAGGTTGGCATGAACTGCACCAGGGCATGATACAGGGCAGCATTGCCCAGCCAGGTCTGCTCCAGCACTGAAACAGCAAAACTGCATCTGTATAGGTGGCCATGTGCATGGCACAATAAGCAGACCTTGGTCAAGCATGGTACAGTACATGGTACATGGTACATCTCCAGTGCTGGAGTAGCAAAGCTAGCACCAAGAGACACTCGCATACCCAGGCACCCCTCATGGTGCTCTCAGTGGATCTAGAGAGCTTACAGGGCTAGTTGTTAGGAGCACCTAAATTAAATGTAGCTTATTTAATGATATCTTAGTTTGGAGTATAGAGAGTCAAAACAATGATGAGAAGAATAAAGACATTTCAAAGGTCACAACTAATTCTGGATTCTGGACTTATAAGGAGAAGCTAATCTAAAAAGCATCTTAGAAACATAACCCAGTTCAGACCTACCTTTTGCGGTTACCAGCAGCTCTGAGAAAACTGGTCTGTATGTTGATAGCTGTATTAGAAAGTCTGTAGATCATCCCTGAAGTATCTGCACTTTCATAGCTCTGATCATTGTGGTGCTCCTGCAGAAACATTGAACAGGCACATGTTAAGATTTTAAGGAAATAAAAGTTTCCTGCTGTCCTGGGTTCAGCAGTAGCAGTCATTTTCCTCCTTCTCAGTAGCTGGTGCAGCGCTGTGTTTTGACTTTCGGCCTGAGAACATTGCTGATAACACAAATGTTTTAGTCTGACCAAGGACTTTCTGAGTCTCATGCTCTGCCAGGGAGGAGGGGAAGCTGGGAGGAAGCAGAGACAGGACACCTGACCCAAGCTAGCCAAAGAGGTATTCCATACCACAGCACGTCATGGCCAGGATGTAATGGGGAGTTAGCCGGAAGGGCTAGGGCACTGCGGGGTTGGACGAGGCATCGGTCAGTGCTCGGTCGGGTGGGGCTGGGTGAGTTATCGGTTGGCTGGTGCTGAGGTGTTGTATTCTCTCCCCTTGTTATTTCCCTATCATTATTATTATTGGTGGCAGCAGCAGTGGTTGGTGTTATACCTTAGTTACTGGGCTGCTCTTATCTTGACCTGTGGGAGTTACATTCTCAAGATTCTCTTCCCCATCTCTCCGGGAGCGGGGGGGATTGGGGGGGGAGGGCGGCGAGGAAGGAAAGAAAGGGGGAGAAAAAGGGGGGGGGGAGTGAGTGAACGAGCTGTGTAGCTCAGTTTGAACCACGACACCTGCCCTCTTTTTCTTTTTCCTTAGAGCTATGAGACCCTTTTAGCTTCACTGAGGAATGGCTGCACCGCAGAGGTAAGTCATGTTCGCAGCTGCCTTATGTTTCATAGTTATTTTTTTCAGGCTTCACAGTGACTCTCCTCCTCTGTTTACAAGCTTCTTCACAGAGGTTGATGCAGACAGATCTGTTATTCTAGCAGTGTACAGCTGGGCTCAGTCATGGGCTGCCTCTATGCACAAAACATTACATATGCAGTTCTTGATAAAAAACCCAGACACTTTAAATTCTCAGTGGCACTTCTCCCTGATTCTTTTTGTTTTAACGAGGATTTTTTTTACTACAGGAAATTCCTCCACTGAGGAAATTTCAGCCTTATAAGCCTGCATATTTTATTTTTACAAATGGGGTTGAATTCTGTTCTTGTTAGAATCAGTGAGTGTTTTGCTTGGATGTAAGATCCAAGAATGTGACACAGGGAAGTTTTAGACACTGCTCATTAGGCCAAAAACCTGTTTGATTTGGTCGTAAACCAGGCTTTTTTTTTCTTTTCAAGTTCACTTAAAACATTTCACATAACTAGCAACACAATCTTTTCATCTCAGTTTATTGTTCAAAACAGGGAAGAAGCCAAATTCTGTTGTGTGAATGTGGACTTCGTGGTATCGAGAATGATCTGGCTTGTGTCTATCTGTCAGCCATATCACCCATGCCTATAACAAGAAAGTAAATGGGACAGGATTGCTAAGTAATAAAGAAGGTGATGAATGGATTGCATCAGCTCCATCTTCACTTCTTTATCTTTTCAACATGGTCTTCAGTATTAACATAGTTGGAGCATTGATCTGGCTATTACTATGCTGCAAATATTGCCCTTGCTCACCCCAGATCCACCAAAGTGTATGAAAGGTCCCTAGTGATTTAAATGGGCTCTGGATCTCCCCTACAATCTCCAGGTGATTTACTCTGAAATCAATTCTATTTGCTCTAAAATCAATACAATTAGAGCTTTAACATGATCAGCTGAGAAAAGAAACTGGCAGCTGATGCAGGTGCCTAAGGTAGGGAGAAAAGGGAACCAAGTGGCTCATATGTCAGGTTGATACCAATGTCCTAGTGCCTGCTTTGCAAACAGAGGGCTGGCATGCCCTGGGCCTGGCCATTAGACACCATGGGTACCATGTGGAATCATTCCTGTCTTCATCCAACAGTCTTGAAATGTTTTACAGACATTAATTAAACCCTCTGAGGTGGCACACTGTTTCTGTTGATGCAATTAAAAATAACCCCAAACCCACTTGCCTAAGGTTGGAGAACAAGTTAATGGAACAGCTGGGAATAGAACTTCAGATTCCAGATGCTTGGCCCTCAACTCTAACCTGCTGGCAGCACGCCATGTACAGAGAAAAATGAAAACTGATCCAGCTAAACTGCTATCTCCAAGCTGACAATTTTCCATGGCTTTGTAAAGAAACAAATGCAGACACAAGGTTGGGACAAGAAAAACCTGCCTGGCAAGGGTGCCCTGTGCTCAAAAACTATAGTTCAAAGGAAAAATACCTGCGCTTAAATATATACAGCTGTTTGCTGAAAAGATCTTTGCCCAGGTTGCAGTCTGCAACCTGTGGACATTGACTATCTACAAAGGGGGTACATGAGGCTGGGTTTTTAGTGTTTCTCAGCATGTAGTCTGACCCATTGTATCAGTTTAATAGTCCATCCTATAAACGTGGGCAGGATATAACTCTGCCAGCCTGTAATGAGTTTGAGAGTGTAACTTTGGTACCATCTACAATTGCCTAAAATGCCTCATAGATATGGACATACATACACATGCAGGTGATGCATGCACTCCCAGGGGATGACAGCTGGGCATGGTTACCTGTGGCACAGAGCTTGGTGCCACCTGAGGATGAGGGCAGCTCATCTCTGGCAGCATCCACAGTCCCATTGCAGTCCCCAGGGCCATGGCTGCCGTGTGCTCCTCAGTAAGATGATGTTGAATGAAACTGAGCACCCCTGCCTGAACCGTGGGAGTCACGTCTCCAGTTCTTACTGTACCTACCTCACCAAGTGCACAGCAGTGTGAAAATGATCCTTACAGGCTTGGGGCCTGCCTGTGTCCCAGGAGGGGCAAAGCCCCGCAGGACACACGGTGCCATCTCAGGCTGCCCTGTTCCTCTCTCCCAGTCCTGGTTACAGGGTTCAGGCATTCCAGGCCGGTGTCAGCTCCAGCTTGCACTGCCCTGACAAAACTCGTCACCACACACCACAGTCAAGCCTGAGCACTGCCATGCACGGATGTGGTGGCAGGGGAACCTGTGCTCCCTCTCCTGCACCGTCCCTGTCCCACAGGCCAACTGAGTGCATACCCAGGCACCAAGTACAACCTTACCCCAGCTCACAGCACCAACCTGGTATTTGAGAACACCAAACTGGTTTCCTCAAGCTGGGATAAATATTTCCATGGTGCAAAACCAGCTATGCTCAGATAAAATGTTTCCACGCAGACACGACGACAGGAATGAGTTATCTGAGGAAGCTGACTGATCCTTCTGGTTTTAGCTTTGGGGATTTTCGGGGAGGAAAAAGCATTTGGTTGAGCTGAATGAAATATAAGAAGTTAGAACAAAGCAATACAACTGATACAAATAATTCTATGGTATTATAAAGACTTTTTCCCCCCTTAAATGATCTAAAATGTCATTTAATATAGGCAAGGGAACTAGTTTTTACGGATACATAAATATATATGTAACTATATATGTGAGCAAGGAGTGCTGTATAACTGTATTTAACATGGCATGCCTTTAATAAAACTTTCCTGTGGAAAACTCTCAGGGATTTTTAATCTAAGCAGCTAACCATCAGGTTTTCCCCGTAACAGTAAATTATGACAATTTTGCCCAAGGCTTTAACATCCCGAGTTTTGCTCTCTGCTTTGAATTAGATTGTGATGATCAATATTAATAGTTCCTGATCACATATGGTCACTGCAAAACTAAGATGAAACCCTCTTTGCCTCTGAATTTTACTGCAAATGGGAACATTTATCAACACCTATTCAAGACATAAATGAGAAAGAGAACAGCTACATCATGAAAGAAATAGCTTGGCTAAAATTTAGCCTCCATGCCATGCATCTAGAATATTTTCCAGAAGCAAATGTAGCCTTAGTGTTATTGCAGACAAAATGGTAAAATCTGTGAATATTTGTGATCAGCATAAACCCTGTCCTCTCCTGACTGTTCTGGTGAGTAAGAAAGTGTGTCTTTTCCCTTGTGTGATCATAGCTTTTTTACACTAACTCTCAGATACTCATATGATAGTCTTTTTGTCTTCAGGTGTCATTGTTTAGAATACAACACTGTCCTAAACGTCTATTTACAAGTAACAACAATATACCCCAAAACAGCCAAAACACCCAGCCCCTCTGGTTCCCTCAGCTGTGCTGTATCACGCACCTTTCGCTGCACGCACAGCATGAAGCTGCACCGTGTTCAGGCTCATGCAGGACAGGTCACACTCCGCACACCTGAGCTGTCGCTTCCTGGCCTGACTTTCACATTGAACTGAAGTTTGCCTCCACTGTTCTGACAAGAACTGGCTCAAAACCTTTATCTTGCACTCTCTGATAGGCCACACAAATGTATCGGCAAGGTAAGGCAAAAAAGGTGTTTGCCCAAAAGAGCTGGCAAGGCCAGGGGAATCTTTCAACAAAACATCGGTCAAAAGCAGTGATTCAGCTGTTTGAATTTAAAGCGGTCTCGGGAGGGTGAGTCATTTTTCCAACAGCACACAGAGCTAACAGTGGCAGGAGGAAAAAGGAAACATGAATTTTTAAAGCAGATTTTGTACAACTCAAGTCAAACACGTTCATCACTGGAATCAGAGCTTGCTGCACTAATGACCCTTCAGAGCTGGGGCACATCACATTTCTCTTCTTCTCCCCTCAGGGGTGATTTACAAGAGGATCATTTTATCCAGTCACATACCCACCAAGGCAGTGGCTCTGTGGAGCACCTCAGGTACCCCATCCCTTGTTTCTCAGCACAGCCCTGTTTCTCAGATGCAGTATCTGTGTCTTGCATGTAGCCACTGTCATGAGAGAAGAAAGATCACCTGTGGTAGGAAACAGCTCCAAATCCAGTAGATATTTACTCCAGCCCTATGCCATGGCTATGGTGAAAGCAAAAAATCTCCTCCTCCTCCTCTTTCTCCAGCATAGAGCCCCTTAAGACCAGACAGGAGATGTGCATCTAGGGTCTGGACTGCCACTGCTCCCCAACAGCCCAGAACCCACCTCCTTCACCATCTGCCCTAGCAGAAACTTGTGTCCACAGCTTCTCACCATCAGCAGATAAAAAGGTAGCTTAAAACTCAGAAATTACATCTTCCATTTTCACCACAGGTTTGTCTGAACCATTAGTGTCCCAGGAGGTAGAAGTGCCATTATGGTGGCCAGTTTGACCAACTTATTCCTGGGAGTAGGGGAAAAAAGGAAAGAGAAAAGTGTGAAACAGAGGGTTGGCAGTATTTACCCTCTAAGCTCTAAACCTTCCAATGTCCTCAGTTTTTAATAGGTGTTCTCTAAAACCATAAGGGCTCACTTCTCAGTTCTAGCAATCAGAGCTTTAAGAAAACACAAAATATCCCGAAGCTTAGGATGCAGTCTGATGAGGCGGTGATAAACCTGGTCTCCAGCTCAGAGAAACAGAATGGTATCACTTGCTGGCCTCCCCTTTTCTTTTTCTTATTCCCTTCTCAGCCAGGAGAAGAGGAAGGGTTTTTGCCATGGACTGCAATGCTAAAGTATGCCAAAGCATGCCCAGAAACTAACAGGCTTGCAAGTATTCTCGTATCTATTTCTTCCTCTCAGTGTTGCATTTGAAAGCAGTAATAATAGAAAAGACTTTTCCAGTGAGCACAATTTCCTGTGCTATTTTATACCCTAAAATCGTCAGGTTCTGTTTCAGGAATTTTCTTCTGAAGTTCATCAGTTCATCAGCTCCATTTGCAGAAGATTGCCATGATTTCCAGGAAAACCTTGGACTGTTTTACTGAACTTTTGGAGGTGAGATTTCTAGCATTTATTGTGACTTCTCCCTTGTTGCCTCAAGAACTTCTCTCCTATAACACCCCTCCTACAAGTATCACCCCTCAACCACCCTTATTTCCTTATGACTTTTGGACCTACTAGCCAGCACCCATTTCATAGCATTATGGGATAATTCAGGTTGGAAATTACTTCAGGAAGGGATTATCCGTCTCTACTTAGAAGTTGTTGGACCTCACCTGGAGTACTGTGCCTGGTCTGTCTGTCTCAATCAGTACAAGAATGATATCTATCAACTGGAACATGCTCAGTGTAGGGCCATAGCAATGGTTGGGTGCTGGAGCACCCTACTGGGAGGGAAGGTGAGGGAGATGCAGTTGAGTACCCTGGTTTCAGGCAGGCCGAACAGCAGCCCCCCACTACCTAATGGGAGGAACACAGTGGCAGGCTTTTCATAGTGCAGCATGGCAGGAGAACAACAGGCAGCATGCATGGGCAAACACCCATTTCATGAACTCCCTGGACGAGCCTGCGGCCAGAAGAACACACGTCATTTCATTTAGATGGCACTCCCTGGCCTGCACTTTCCTTTCAAGTCTACAAAACCATGCATATTAACATTAAAATATCTGTTACTAACATGATACATAAGTCATGCAAAATCCCCCCTCCCAGCCAGTAACAGCATCAAAGACTTTATTTCCGCTATTATTAGGTGTATTGTTTACAACAGCACACAAGACCACAGAGAGAGTTAAAAAGGTATTTGCCATCTCTCATTAGCAATGTCAACACTGTCTACTGGCTAAAAGGATCTTTGGGTAAAAGGGTAAAATCTTCCATCTGGAAGGTTTGAAAGTCTCTCTGAGTTTATGTTCCCTAAAGTCTGAACGGGTGCCTGATTCCTGTGTTGGAAGAAGTGCTGTCTGTACATCAGTTTCTCTTAGTGGAGGCAGGATCTGTTTTGTGAGTTCTATTTTCCTCTTTTGCAAAGGGGCAGTTACAAGTCATTCATTTTACGCTGTTTATAATTTTATGTTCTGTCAGAATAATTTTCAAAACACTTTGATTTTCTTTTCAGCTGTGAAAGAATAATCCAAGACCAAACATGTTATTCTTTGAAATTAACTCACTCACTAAAGCTGGTTTCCCTATAAAATTTACTGAAGTGGATGATTAAGAACTCTTCTCTACAAATACTGTTTCGTGCAATACAGCTGTAATGAGACTACAGACTGATTATTTAAATGGATGAACATTTTTATTTACTGCAAAATCATTTCTGGCATGCTCTATATTTAATACTTTGTGAGACTTTGAAATCACAATAGTGGTTTCACACATGGTTAATGAGGTTAAGTCCAAAGGCTGGTTACTTCAGTCCTCAGAGGTGACTCTGGCCTCCACGTTCCTCTAGGGCACCAATCAAACCTAAAGGACAAGCTCTACCAAGAACTTGAATTTAGAGTTAGATTCCATACTCCCTGTTTTCATGCCCTGCATGGAGCAGATGCAGGGTTATTCGGCCTGTGTGGATTTATGATGTCCTTTAAAGAGCAAAAAGCCCGCCTTGAATGCAGTCATCCACGCACACCTGCAAGGGGATGAGAGGGAAAAAAAAAGGAATATAGCAAATGAAGAAATAAAATCAAGATTTTAAGGAAATAATAAGGAATACATAAAGTGAAATGCTTCACTTTCATTGTATGTTCTGTACACCAAAGTCAATGTAAATGAGGTTCTAAAAAGTCTTCTTCCTTAGCCAGCATGAGGCAAGAGCAGAGCATTCATGAGAGCCTCCTAGTCTAACATGAAATTACTCTCCAGCACTAGGCAAGCTTCAAGCTCACGGCAAGCCGGAAGAAACAGGTTAGAGGGATCCAGAATGACACTCACAGGGAGTGGTCTTGAGGCCTGGTAAAATCGTTCTTCAATTATCTACTACTCTGAATTGTTACAAAGGACCCCTAAGATGAGCACCTGTGCAGTCTAGGTTCTGAAGACAGGTTACTTACTGGAGTACAGCTAGATGCTCCTACAGAGGTGGATCATCAGGCAGCATTAGTTTGAACCTGCATATAGCATGGCACCATGCCTAACCTACCCTACCTCTCAGCCTACTTTCTCTCATTACCACTCTGAGCTAGTTATGCCACTTTCAGTGCTGGGCTTGCTATGGCAACAGACTGTGAAACACAGTCTAGCTAAAGCCAAGTGTGCTACTGTACAAAGCCCATATGCCCAGAAGCACTTTCATTGTTTGCCTCTAGACTGCGACACCTTAGAGGTTGGCAGGCAATTGTGGTTTGAAAGTTTTACACTAGAGAACAATCAGAAAGAAAAATGCCTGACAGTACAAGAGGGCTGGACTGAGAGTCAGATTTGTGTTCTTTGTTCATGTAATGATACCAGTGACCCATAATGATACCAATGACGGAGCTGTGTGATGATCCCTATTAATTCCAGTGGGTGGTTGTTACAGTGGTGGTGTCTGCTGTCTTCCTGCAAAGAGAGATGCAACCAGTCTGGACAAGGAGAGGCCTTCCTATGAGATCATTTTAAGCCCTGCTGATTGACTGGAGGAGAAGCATGAAGTGTTTAGAGTGGCACCTTTTCCTTGACTTTGACCTTACACAGAATCAGGGCACCACAGAAATATCCCACTAAAAAGAAACTTTCTCGTATTTCCATGTTTTTTTTACCTAGCTTTGTGCAGACGACTTATTTTCCTTCCAGATTCTCCAGCTTAGAGAACATGAAAGGGAAAAGATGATCTGGCGCTGACAGAGCTGCACTCTGCAATAGTTAGCTGAAAAGTCAAGTGTGGTATTTTGGAGGCCAAAAAGTCCTACATAACTGCTGAACAAAACTGATTTTTGTAGTAAGTGTGGTGAGACACTGGAACAGGCTGCCCAGAGAGCTTGTGGATCCCCCATAGCTGAAAGTGTTGAAAGTCAGATCAGATGGGGCTGTGAGCAACCTGATCTAGTGGAAGGCAGATTAGATTTAGAAGTTCTTTCCTGTTAGGGTGGTGAGGCACTGGAATCAGTTGCCCAGGGAGGTTGTGAGTGCTCCACCCCTGGCGGTGTTCAAGGCCAGGCTGGATGAAGCCTTGGGTGGGATGGTTTACTGTGAGGTGTCCCCGCCCATGGCTGGGGGGCTGGAACTAGATGATCTTGAGGTCCTTTGCAACCCTAACTATTCTATGATTCTATTCTAAGGTGTCCCTGCTCATAGCAAGGGGGAGTGGACTAGGTAATCTTTGAAGGTCCTTTTCAACTCAAACCATTCTATTATTCTGTGATTTATGAAACAGTATTTCAGCCTCCCAGGTAACAAGCCAGAGGGCTTTCAATAGACATAAGCCATGTTCATTTCCTCAGTATTAACTGGTCCAGAGTACAAATGTACTGAATGCACCTCTCTCTTATATCTTGTATCTCTTGTACAGAGATAAACAAATAAATGATGTTTGAAGTTTAAAGTGCAGGGATTTCACAAGGACCTTTTCCTATGGCAGAATAGCACCACTAAAACTTTTAAATTAAGGTTTAAAAAAAGAAAGAAACCCCAAAACAAGTACCCAGTTGAGCTCTTAAAAGCATCAACAGAGACTGTCATTTGATAACTATCCCTTTTACCCTTTCTTTTAACTTCAGAAAAATTACATAAAGGACTAACTTTTTCTCCATTTGCCAACACATGAGATGGTGCTAAGATAAGAGCCCATGTCAGGAGATGGAGGAGAGACTGGAGAAGGGGAAAGTGAAAGTGAGGGGGAAAGAGGAGAAAAACTTAGAGACGAGCTGGGAGGCTTTTTGCTTTTTTTCTGCTGGACCCCGATCTGGCCTTTCTGAACACAACCGGAGAAAGCCACATAAAAGCAAGAGATAACAAATGCAGGCTCTGTTTCTGGTACAACCCTCTGCTGAAGAATGACAGATGCATGTATAACATTATCACTCACAGATGTATACAAGCATCAGGTTGTTTAAAGTTTTTCTTTTAGCTGCCTTTTTGGCCACAGGCTTAGAATAACACTGCAAAGGATTTAAGCTTAGTCAGCTGAACCAGACTTCCATTAAAGAGAAGGCATAAACAACCAGACAAGAAAGGATACGAATCAAGAAAAGGAAGTTGGAAAAATAAGTTATACTCAGGAAATACACAGTGGATGTGATCTAAGCAGGTTCTGGCTGCCTGAGTGGGTGACACCTCTGTGCTCCTGAAACTGCAGGGTTGTCACCATGGGTCCCACAACCCTAACAGTGGGCATGTGGCAGTCACTAGAGTAAAGCTTGCTCCTTCCAGTCCATCTGCTCTCCTGTCATTGATATTTACAGCCCCACAAATATGGATAGGCCCAGCCACCCATGCTTTCATTATTAGACCCAGCATGCAGCACATAAAATTTTGCTCATTAATTCCCAATTTCACATTTGTCTTATTTATCAAACATAGCCTTTGGGGGATAGCAATGAGAATCTTGGGTTTTGATAATCTCAGCTTTTTCTCTTTAACCCTTTCTTTACTTGTATGAACTATTTTAGATAATGGCTTGACATCATTTTTGTCATTGTTGTGACTTGGAATAGAAACCTTTCATCACTGTGCTCTCATATTCTTTAAGTGATCTGGAGACTTCACTTCTTCTTGCAGATAGCAAGAAAACCCAGAAGAGGGGTTGCTAAAGAAGCACTGCTATGTTTCCCTAAACTAAATCATCAGTGCCATCTTGCCCTCATTCCTATGCTGTGAGCATTCACTTACCTCTTTCTTTCACTTACCTTCTTTCTTTTACCTTCCTTCTGGAATCAGTAAAGACTATTTTTCATTGGTTCAACATTAAAAAGATTTAGAGGAGAGGAATGTAATAAACCCTCTTCAACATGGGTTTAGGGAAATAGCTCTTGTCAAGTGAACCTGAATTACTTCTAAACTGATATTACAACTTTGTTTAAGTGTGTCCTATATCCACAATTATCTTTGACTTTTATAGGTCTGCTGAATTAATACAGCATTACACTGATCTAAAAATTGGCACTATATAACATAAATGCAATAACATAGAAAGTTAACTCTATTCATGGAAAACATTGCCAATAGAGTACCACCATTTGCACAGTGCTAACATGGCAGAAAGAAAAAGTTATTTCAATAGAAAATGCAAATTTAATTCTACTAATGATCCCTTTATTTTCTCAGTTTTGTCTCATGGACTGTTAAGCACAATCTCACCAGGTATGTTCACAGCTTGGACAGCATACTCCAGAACACGCTTTTCTGCTGTTACCCTTCCAGGACACGGTGTTGGTCACCCATGGCAAGGTTTTGGTAGAGAGGGATGATGCAGGGGTGGCCTTTGTGAGATGAGGCCAGTGCCTGCCCCTGTCCTGTGCCAGACACAGGCAGCTCCAGCCACCCTGAACAGACCCACCACAGGCACAGCTGAGCCCCTCACCCAACCTGCTGCTCCCCCCCACCATGATAACATTGTTTAAGAAAGGGGAGGAAATACCACCAGACAGGCAGAGGAGGAGGGAACAAAATTATGAGAAATAGCTGAGAAGACAACAAATGTCCTTATCCTGATCCTTACCCATGAGCTCACTTGCTCCTGTTACTCCTCTTTTCCCCATGGCCTGTCCCTCTGAGGGTGCTGGCTGAGCAGCTGGGTGGAGTTTGACTGCTAGCCAGGGCCAACCCACCACAGACATTTTGACCATTACAGTATCAGTGTGAGAAGGATGCCTGAGGAGCAGCTCTGCGTGTTTAGGGGTAACCAAGGCAAGATTATCCTTTTCCACCTTGTTCTTTCCTGGAGGTGCAGCAGAATGTGCAGTGTATGGTCTCTTTCTCAGCATGCAGCTGAAGGGAGGCTAGGATCAACACTCACAAACTAAATTATCAGCACACTACTGGCCAGGACCAAGAAATACTCTTCCACATAATTCTTGGCCATTACTCAGGCCTTAGCATACCACTCTCAAGAGGCAAACTGCATGAGCTGATCCAGTTTTGGCAGACAAGAGAGTTTAATGGCATAGGCATAGCCTGTTTCCTGCCGGTTGATCTCAGTGTCAGAGACCAACACTGGACACACTGGGTTTGAGATCAATGACATACCCACGCTGTTCTCAGGAATTAGTCCAAGTGAACAAACATGTATTTGCATTTATACGATTAATAGTTAGCTACACCCTCACCTGGCATTAACTGAAGGCAATGGCATGAAATTGATTTATACCCACTTATTTTGGACTCTTGTAGAAATACTGTACCCCTTTCTATGCTCCAGCCCCACAAACCAGTGCCAATGGTGAAACATTAATTTTTAGGCTTAAAATTCAGAAGTTTAACAGAAAGAAACCCCTCGTGTTTTATTTTTTGATAAGTATCATAACTTCAGCCTCATCCCTAATTCCTTTTTTTTTTTTTGTCTTGACCAAATTATTGAAGTGCCCACCTGGAAGACCCTGGGAATGCCGCTTTCAGTGATAGGCTTCAGAAGTATTCATCACTCTAAAAACTCTTTCAGAAGGTTTTCACCCTGACATAAGGTAGCATTGAAAGGACAATCATTCAAACCCAGTCAGAGAAGACACAGCTATTCCTTGGAACTAATCCTGGCTCTTGAATGTTAATGTTCCTGGGAAATTTTAATGTTTCTTGTCAATCTCAATGAGTCATTTAATTGTCAACTTAAAATCCGTTTACTTTCAGAGTAAAAATTGGATTTATTATAACTATGCTGAGTGAGAATTAATGCACGTATTTGTGGTATAAAATTTTAAATGCTGCAATGCATTGAGATCTGGAGAAAGATCACACATGGTTGTTTAAAAACGCACTTCTGGCATGGGTACAATTTACACAGTATATGCAAATAAGCAGTCATAAGTAATCAAAAGAGAGTTCTCTACTAATAAAAGCTAATATTTATTATTGTTTCTTTCACCATTCCTGAAGGCTGAAGTTGCAAAACTAGATTTCCTAATTAGACTTATTAATGAATAAATGAAAAGCACCCAAACCTCTTTCTTATTTAATTTCCTTTTTTCCCCCTCGAAATTAATAAAGTCAACTTTGCTCCCATATTCCACATTTCTTCTCCCAACTGAGCAGCTTATTGTACCACCGATGGAATGCAACAGATTGTGAAGGAATCAAGGAGACGTTTGAAAATAGATTTGTTCAGCCATACACTGCAAACAGCACATCTGTTATTGACAGTGAAAATAGAGCCTGCAAGGAGTTAGCGCTAAATATAATTCAGACTCAGGAACTGCATTCTTGCCTAGATTTTACCTTCTTATTTTGCTGAGGTAAAATTGCCTCCACTTCAATACTACTGCCCTAAGCAGACACAGAGAGCCTGTTTTAAAGGTCTCTAGGCAATGAAAGACACCATTCAAAATCATATATTACAAGCTCATTGCACATCATGCTTGTGACACCTTCACAAATGTGAAAAATCTTTGTCGTGAGAACAGCTCAAACTGTTGGGTCATCAAGGCTGTCAAGTCTCGGTGGACTTGCCTTATTTTTTCACCTGGAAAAGTTACATTAGAACAAATTGAGCATTTCAGCGCTTCTCTGATCTCTAGAGAGTCCAGCTTTCTGTGCAACTTGTGTGTAAATTATTTCGAGGCAACCTGGGAATTGACAGACCCCTTCAGACGCATCCAAGAAACCTCTTGAAACAGCTACAGCAACCTTGGGAAGTATCAGAATTCAAGCTATCCATAACAGTATTAATTTGACCCCTGGGATTTAGTCCTAATTCATACCGCCTAACTTGAGCTATCTAAAAGTTTCTCTCCAGCCTATCTACTCTCCTACAGTCCCTACACAACGGGGGGAGGAAGGATGGGCACGTCCAGAGGGGTGACGGAGATCCACAGTGGGATGATAAGTGTAACCTATTACACCAGACACCAGTTTCTGTACAGCTCCAGTTAGGTAAATCATTTGCCGCTTATGTATACAGGCATTTTGCACTCTTGACATTCACGTTCCACGTATTTCACATTTGCATTTTTTCCACAGACCCTGCTGCTTCCAGAATGCACAGCCTTTGCTGAACAGGCACCTGATCAACATACTTCCCTAATCCATTCAGAAAACACGTTTCTTGCCCAGGCTTGCTCGACTGCACATCATCTGAACCCACACTGAGTTGGGTTGGTCCCATTCCCATTACAGGGACTGCTGGCATTTTTGAGGAGAGAAGCCAATAACCCATGTCAGGTGTCCAGCAACCTGCTAATGGAAGGCAGAGCTCTTGTCTTCAACCTGCACCAGCCGTCACAGTTTGTTACCAGCTGATGGCAGGATGCTGTTCCCTACCACAAACATCCAAGTGTCCAGTCAAAAGCAGCACTGCAACAAACACCCCTGAGAGAAGGCTGAATACAGGCCAGCAGTTGGGAATGTTTTGTCCTCCCACAAGCCCATATCTGGCTGGGTAAACGTCTGCAGAGCCACCTGTAGCAGGTTGCTCTGATTCTGTGGATCAGACAGAGGACTTAAGTCACCTGTTTGGCTTACATTTGTCCACAGTTCTCCACCAGCACTGGCCTAGCACAGATCTCCAGACCTGCTAAGACCTGGAGGAGGTGTTTTTTTATTATTAAAAAAATTAGATTTCTTTAGAATGTAAATGAACTGAAACCGCAGCCAGCCTTCAAAGAGAAAGCAGGGTAATTACATTGCTACAAGGCAGTAGTTGAATTACTGGTGTAAAGGAGTACTCGTACATGTAACTATCCCAAAGGTAATGTTATTATCAGGTTATATGTGATGCAGATGCTATTGCTTCCCAGGCTTACTGTATTCTCCTTTAATATAAATAGACTTCTTGTGTTCCTGTTTTCACTGACTTATTTACATCAGGATTTTTAGTCACTGCAGAAATGAATCACCTGCAAAACTAAATACAATTCCCAAGGTGAAGGGATGGAGAAAGAGGCTTTCCAGAGTATCTTGTGAAGCAGAACACGTCTCCTCTTCCCATAGCTAAATTTTATTTAAAATTGGCAGTTAAATCGATATTGTGAGATCTTTCCAACCTTAAGCATCACTTGCTTTAATGCACAAACTGAAAGTTTCATGGGAGTAATGTTCCTGCCATCTCTCTCATTTCTAGTCTTGAATGCACCGCTGTCAGGTAAAGAAGCATCACCTATTTTCTTCTGTAATGTATTTGTAGTGGCTGATAATTCTCTCTTCTACTACTTACCATACGTAGATTTTTTTAGGATTAGAGAATCATAGAATCACCTAGGTTGGAAAGGACTTTCAAGACCACCAAGTCCAATGGCTACCCCAGGACTGCCAAGTCCACCACTAAACCATGTCACTGAGGGCCTCATCTACACAGGCTTTAAACACTTCCCAGGAACAGTGATACCACCGCTTCCCTGGGCAGCCTGTTCCAATGCCTGACTACACTTTCAATGAAGTTTTTCCTAATATCCAGCCCAAACCTTCGCTGGTGCAGCTTGAGGCCGTTACTTCTTGTCCTATCACTTGATACTTAGAAGAGACCAGCCACCTCCTCACTCCACCTGCCTTTCAGGTAGCTGTAGAGAGCTATGGAAAATACCTGTTGTAAAAACAAAATAACACAGACCATAAATATTAGGGGGAAAGAGGGCTAAGGTATCTGTCTTTCTCCCTCTGGTAAGCTTTTGTCCATGTATTGTCCTGGGTTCAGCAGTAGCAGTCATTTTTTCTCCTTCTTAGTAGCTGGTGCAGCGCTGTGGTTTTGACTTTCAGCCTGGGAACAGCGCTGATAACACCGATGTTTTTAGTTGTTGTTTACTCTGTTTACTCTGACCAAGGACTTTCTGAGTCTCATGCTCTGCCAGGGAGAAGGGGAAGCCGGGAGAAAATAGAGACAGGACACCTGACTCAAGCTAACCAAAGAGGTATTCCATACCACAGCACGCCATGCCCACTATATAAACTGGGGGCAGTTACCCAGAAGGGCTAGATCTCTGCTCAGGTCAGGCTGGGTATCGGTCGGCAGGTGGTGAGTGGTTGTATTCTCTTCCCTTGTTATTTCCCTTATCATTATTATTATGGGTGGTAGCAGCAGTGATTTGTGTTATACCTTAGTTACTGGACTGTTCTTATCTCAGCCCTTGGGAGTTACATTCTTTTGATTCTCCTGCCCATCCCTCCGGGAGAGAGCAGGAGGAAGAGGGGGGAGTGAGTGAGTGGCAACATGGTTCTGAGTTACTGATTGGACTTACACCACGACAATTGTGATCTCTCAAATTTCTTCAAACTGCCCTATTTCTTTTTCTGAATGGCAAAATTCACAAAAATGTTGGAAAAGAGCTAGCATATCTGCCCAGATAAAACAAAATACAGAACAAGATACTGAGTAGAGACTTTAAACATTTTCTACTATGCCTTTTAATATCGTCTCTAGTTTGACTTTCTGGATCAATAAAAATCATTTTGCTCTCTATTCAGTTTCTCTGGGGAGAAAAAAAAAGTCTTAAGTAAGTGTTTATCATGAGCTCAGACAAAGAGTAAAGACATCTCAGGTAGGGTGCTTATGGGGATGGTTTCAGAATCAAAGGCTCGTCACTGCTGAAAGGTAAGAAGCTTTTTTTCTCCTCTGCTTGTCTCTTTGCTCCCTTCAGCTTTGTTCCTTCCTTTCTTCTCTGCCTCCCTCCCTTGCTCCAGCTATGGGGCTCATCTGAGTGCCAGGTTTTCATGGCTCATTTCCATGCCACTGTATCAACTGGGAGATAAGCTGTTATCACAAGAATAATTTTATTCCATATTGGGCAATACTGCATCACTTACAATATCTGTTACACAGCTCTCAACGCTGGCATGCTAGGTAGGCAAATCAATCTGTCATCTTGAAACGGTTACTGCTTTATTCCCTTTTCTTTCTGTTTAAATGTTTCCGTTTCTCTGGATGCTTTCAGTGTATATATATTTCAGAGCTTGCTTCGGTGCTGGGCTCACTGCAACAGCAGGACCATGACCATTTAACCAGGGCAACTAAACTGGGAACATGGGTTCCTTTGTTAAAAATACAATCAACAGGGGGAAAACCAGGCAGGTTCAAACGGTGATTCAGCCTATGTACTATCTGACTTGTGCTGCAAATGGCTCCTCACCCTTTTGTCACAGTGGGAACCCACACTAGCTGCACCCCTGTGAGACATCTACATCAAGCTCCCAAGTTCACCAGGATGAATCTCAGCATGTACCTGCAATGAGAGGAAATAGTTTTGAAGGCTGAAACAATAGCACACGGTAGCTGGCAACCTGATTTTGTCACAGCTATGCCTGAGCTATCAGTCTTATCCCTGAAGCACTCATTTCATTTTCTCAACAACTTTTTGAACTAGATTGGATGGGAAGGAATAAGTTTTAAAAGTCTGGATCAGCAGACATTTTATTGAGCTTTTATTAATAATGGGAAAGGATTGGAAGCAATTGTCATAAGCTCAACACACTGCCTGTCAGGTGTTTGAATGGAGCACTAATTTCAGACAAGCTCCCACTGCTCACCTATACACCATCTAGATCCTTCTATTTCCCCAAGGATTTTCTTAGGAGAGGAAAAGAGTAACATGCACCTTGCAACATTGTTTAGATTCATCTGCCAAGTTAGGGATGACAGAGCAGATGCAGAGATATGAATCGCTATTTCCAGAAGGTATATGTCAGCGTGATGTACAAACCTCAGCTAGCTCCTCTTGCCCCACAGATGAACCCTGAGTCACATACAGGTCAAATGCTGTGTCCCCAAACAACCTGTGACACTGTGCTGGTGGCTGGGCTTCCAGACAAGGTTGTGCTTTTAAATGCAAATGCAAACCTTTCCTGAAGCAGAAAGGCAACTGCCAAGTTATTTTTTTCTCCCATTTTTCATGCTGCGAACACTGATTTGTCATTATTTATTTCTTAAGACCATTGTGAGGACAAGTAGAACTGGAACTGGGAGATCTGGTGTATCCCATGCTGGCTAGAGTGACCTGAGATCATCCAGGCATGCCAGTACAGAAACAGCTCCTTGTTAATGAGGTGAACTGCCATCAAGCACGTGCATCGTGTGAAAACCTCCAGGCCTAGAAGAGTCCAGAAAGCAGCACTGAGCATAGCTGCTGAATACTTCCAGGGCAGGAAGAACCATGTGGAAGAGGCACTGGCCAAAGTCAGAGATGCCTACCAATCCCTATTTAATTAAGACTAATAGAAGCCAACACCACTGGCTCTTGGCAATAGGTTAAAAGGTGTTACTTCTTCTTTGTTGTAAAGGACCTCTGTGGTTGTGCTTCCAAAATCCTGAAGGGAGGGGGCCAAGAGCAGGCAGAAGAATAGGGAGGGCTCAGCACTGAGGCCAGATATATCACATAAACATGTGTGGCTTGAACCAGAAGCTGCTGGACTCCACACCCAAAAGAAATTACATCTTTAGTTTTCAGGCTGAAGACACAGCTCCAAGCTGATCGGCTCTGCTGCCTAAGTGATGCCTAATAAATATCTATCTATCTGCCCTGTTTTTGATCAGTGACAGCACCTTTGCTGGTAAGTGTGTGTGGGCAGCTTGGCTGAGCTCTGGCAACACCTCTGTCTCAACTTCCAAAGAAGTTTTTGTGAGTAGTCAAAGCCAGGCTAGTGCTATGATTGTTTTACCACAAAGATGTGGTGTTCAGGTGTTCTTGAACAGCTGCTTCTAGCACTGCTTAGGTGTGCATAGTACCAGCTCAGTAATTAGCAAATACACCCTCGGCAACTGCAGTTGTTTGATAAAAGACCCCCGAGTCACTAGGATTCTGAACTCCTGCATCCTGGAGGGTATCAGCCCAAGCTTATTCATGGACATAAACTGACAGCTATTAAACGCATTTGATAGCTTGCTGTTCCTAGCAAAGGCATGCAGAAAAGGACACGAACAAGGAACTATTTCCCTGAGTATTAAAGGCACATGCTTGGGAAGTTAAATGGTTGGGGTTCAGTTCCTACTCCAGTGACTTTCACATTGCTCTGAGCAAAACCAGAGCAGCTAAAACAAGAGAAACTTTGTCCAGATCGGCCTGTAGCTCACACACCAGTTCAGCTCCCTTCCAAAGGCAGGCAGAAAGGATCTGAACTCACATTCATTCCTTTCCTGACATACATACACCAACAACTGAGATGTTTATAGAAAGGACATCACTACCACTTCCCCCACCTTGTGACAGAAAGTGATTTCATCAGACCAGTTCAGAAACAAATCAAAACAAGCTTATAATTTATTCTCATGTTTTATTTTTACAAAAACCTGTCCATGATTAATAAGCCTTTGCATGCAGTCACGTCCTTTCACCTCAGGGGGGTGGAAGCTGAAGAGATGAAGGCAGTGAGGATTGTCCAAGGCAGTGAACTGTTTCTGTATAAGAGAACACCAAACAAATGAGGAGTCTTCAGGTTGGAAAATGACAAATGAGAAAGGCTACAAACAATGAATGGTGCCGAAGAGGTGACGAGGTAATGATTATTCACTGTGTCACACCACACAAAAACTATAGGGCACTCACTGAAATTATCAGGTGTCAAATTAGGAGAGAGCAGGTATTTCTTTGCATAGTGCATAATTATATTGTCACAGGCTGCTGTGCAGGCCAAAAGTGTAGATAAAGTCAAAAAGTCATTAGAGAAATTCAGGGAGGGCTGGTCCACTGGAAAAAAAAAAAAAAAAATTAAAATTAAAAAAAAAAATCCACCTCTCACTGAGGAAAGTAGGGCAGGACACATCACTGTGCGTGTGCCCTCTCTTGTGCTCTCTGAGCATTACTGCTGAAGTGTCATAGCCACTATGACAGACAGGCTACTGGGCTAAGTTCTCTGTACAGTGATGTGGAGGTTCTTAGTCTGATGTTAACTTTGGTTTATTGTTTTGGATGAGAAACTCAAGTATTCACACAACTTGCACCACAGACAGGGTAGAGAGAGGCACAGAGGACACAGGAACCATCCAAACTCTTTGATGTCATTGCTGGGTAAACTCTCCAATTCTGATGTTCTGTACATGCCCTACTTTTCCAACATACCCTAAAAACACTATACCTATAGATGCAAAAGCATTACATGAAAAGCATGAATTAAATTCTATCTCTTAAGTTACCGCAATATAAGTATTTATAGCTGAAAAATGAATACAAGACAATTACCATATCTCAAACAGAACAATAATACTCCATGCTTTCTCCTGCTAGGCTATATTTAACTTATTTCCTATATTATCCCTGATATGTCCTTGAGAGTTCAGACTCACAGAAAGGTAAAACAGATGTTTCTGACACATTAAGGATCAAATTTAAAAGCTTGTTTATTACAGGATAAACACTGACATTCCTTTCCATAACATCCTTGTCTATCTTGGGATGAAATCTGGTCCATCGCCTATCACTACATAATACCTTACAACCCAGCCTAGGCTACCGCAAGAAAGCTAGTATTTAAAACCACCTAAGGAAACATCTCAAACTTCTTTGACATTTCTACTAATGGAGAAATAAAAAGGTGGGGTAGGTAAAGCAGGGACCTGGACTAGTTGTAGAAATTCTTCTTCTTCTTCATGAAGGACCAATTTGTTCATTAGTGCTCAGAATGGGTTATTTTACCCTCCAGGACATGATACCATCTCAGGCCCTCTACTACTGAACTCATTGCGGAATGTCCATGCCTGAATATAGCAATCCCTGCTCCTCCAAGCCCTCAGTAATGCTGAGGAAGTACTGGAATTTTTACAGAAGGGAGACCCAGCACAGTGAGCTATGCCAAAAGAAATCCTTTCTTGTTATAAGGAAGTTTGACATCTGATAGTGTAAGTTAGGAGGAAATAAAGTACATTTCAGTAAATTCTGAAGTTTCTTGTGTGTTTCTCCCTAACCTAATGAACTGTGGGAGGTTTTGTGCTTTGCCTACATTAAGCTCAGGTTGCCTCCTATGCAAAAAGCACTGAATTTTGCTTCCAAACAAAGTCTTCTCAAAGACAGGAATCCTGAGGAATCAGACACCTGGACCTCTAAAAATCTGCCCTATTCAGCATGTCTCAATCAGACACCTAAAACAGATGCAAAAAGACACTTTAGAAGAATTAAGACAGCTGGAGTTTTAAGGAAAACCATTTCTGAGAGGTAAAGAAAAATCATAGTAGGCTGGAGATGTAGAGCACATGTGTATGATACTTCTGTCCAGCTATGCTGTGGAAAGAGTAAGAAAGGAATGAAAAAATTACACGTATCAGTTTATATTGAGTAATTGTCTTAGTTCAAAACAAGCACTAAGCATGGGACAACATATCCCATTTCTTTCAAAAATTACTGAGAAAAGCAGTTACTTGTCATCATGGTCTGCTGGCAAAGCAGCTGGGAGAGTCATGGGAAAGCTTTTTCAATGCTCTTGCAAACATTAGGCCTCATTAGGCGCCTGAGGAAAGTGGCAAAGTTTAGCTTTTCTACAGGTTCTTTTGTTTTAACTAAGCTGCTCATGTGATGTCTCTCAGTAGTCCAATATAAAAATGGTCTGAACTACGGGAGAATAAATAAAAGGACAAGCAGGAAGCACATGCTCTTTGCAGAGGAAGTGTGGCAGGAGGCAGCACACACCTGGAGTGGGACAGGAGGGATTCCTAGTGGACTCCCTGACCTGAAGATCACAGCATGATCCATGCACGTGAGGAGCGAGGTGGTAACTTATTGCTGAGTAGAGCTCCAAGCTGCAGTGCAAATTAAGATTTGGTGAGAGTACGTGCCCCAGGGGGTAGCAGTTCCCTACCTCCCAGACCCAAGTGGATGAACTTTCTCAGGATGACCTTTCATCTGCCAGGATGCTATTTCCCCTCCTGTCCCCAAAACACAGGGGATTATTTGGGGAATGTGACAGCACCTCTGTGCTGGATTAATTCAGAGGACAGTATGAATTTATTCACTTACCAGTCCTGACCAATCCTGGGTTTAAAATCAGAAAATAAGGCTAGCCGCAGTGTAGTGTTACAGTTCACATCTGGAATGTGTGCTGCAGCTGCACTTCAGTCTCAAGGCAATTATCTTGATCCCAAACCCGGTGGCTGTAAATAAATCTAATTAATTAGAATGTTTTTCCTTTGCCTTTACAGAATAAACCTCAGCATTTCAGCAGAACCATAACCACCAGAAGCAGGTCCTTGCTGCTGTTCTGCTCGGTTGTCCTAATTTATAAGGCACATTCTTCAGTTAAACCTCCATCTATATCCCTCCCACACAAACTCAGTTTTATCTTAGATTTCTGACACTAAATCACTTCTATCAGAAAGGCTGCAACAGTTCCCCGAAGCCTTAGCTTAATGCTAAGAAAATTAAAACTACCACATCCTGGAACATTCCTACGCTGTTATTTTCTTTCGATTTCTCCTTTTTGACCTTGATCACAAAGGCAAGCTGGTGCTGTTTCCTCTCCTATTGCATTCATTCCAACTGCTTTAGGGTTCATTCTGGTTTTGCTGTTTTCTCTAATGAGCAGCACACAGCTCGCGCAAAAATATTACACACAGTAAAATAAAGCTAGCGCACTTCTCAAACTACAATTCCCCTTTGGACGAGGCAGCCAAAACACTGCAAGTTGATAAATATTACCAGTGGACATCCTCATAAACCAGCAGACCAAATAGCTTACTGCGTTCCTAGGAAATTACTCTTTCTCTCCCGGTAAAGTGAACACTGGACACTAGTAAGGCCGGATGGCTGAAGTGGGAAAAAATCCCCAATTATTCAAAAATTTATGTAGTGTAAAATGTCATACACGACTAAGATTCGCTTAAAGTAGGTTAAAAATGCTTTCATATTACTGTGATTTACCAGCTTTTGTATTGTAACTGTATCAGAAAACGCAACCCGGCGGTCAGGACTTCGATCAGTCGCAAACAGTGCGTGCTGCCAGCTCGTAGTTACTTCAACACACCTGGCGGCAGCTGCCCGACGCGCCGGCCCTTCACCCGGTGCAGCAGGCCGCCCGGGCAAAGGGGCCGCGGCCGCAGCCGCACTGGGGCCGCCCGGGGAAGGCCCGTCCCGCCGCGGGGCCGGAGCTGGCCCCGAGGGGCTGAGGGAGGAGCGGGAACACGGTCCCTGCCAGGAAGCGTGCGGGCACCCACCCGCGCCTGCCGAGCTCGTAAACGCTTGTCTGCAAACAGGCAGGACCCCCGGGCCATCTTTATAGCGGCGGGCACGGCGCGCCCCGGCCCCGCTCCCCGCCCCGAGCCCGGCAGCCCCCCGGGCGGCCGCTTCGCCTGGCGGCGGGCGCCATCTGCCGGCCGGCGGGCGCCTCGCCCCGCCCGCTCCTCGCCGCCGCGGTGCCCGTGGGGGCTGTGGCAGCCGCGGCGGCCCGGTGGGCAGGGCCCTCTCTCCTCAGTGCCGGAGGGCTCGGAGCAGGACAGGCAAGGAGATTTCCCCGTGCTCGCCGGGGTTTCCCAGCGCCCACAAAGCACCTGATTAGTTCGAGCCTCTTGGAGAAGGCTGCTCTGACGTTTCATGCTCCCCATTTCTCCAGCCCTTCCAGAGAAAGTGCCTACAATACATCTCTGGGTCTGTCAGGGGTGCCGGAGAGGGAACTCTTCTTCAGGGAATGTAGTGATAGGACGAGGGATAAGGGATTCAAACTTGAACAGGAGAAGTGCAGGTCAGTTATAAGGAAGAAGTTCTTTACTGTGAGGGTGGTGAGGCACTGGAATGGGTTGCCCAGGGAAGAGGTGAATGCTCCATCCCTGGAGGTGTTCAAGGCCAGGTTGGATGGAGTCTTGGGCAACGCAGTTTAATGTGATGCATCCCTGCCCATGGCAGAGGGGTTAGAACTATAGGATCTTAAAGTCCTTTCCCACACAAACTGTTCTGTGACTATTATTCTGTCAGCATGCCAGCTAGCCAGCCTTCAGAAACCCCTGGAGAGGCTGTCAGGAAACACTCAGGTGCCATAAACGAGGCCCTGGCATTGGTAACACTCCTCTGGTGGCACTTGCCCAGGACCTCTCATTAGAAATGGTCAGCACCAGGCTCCCCACACAGCTCTGCGACCCTCAGGGCCCAAGCACTGCTCAGGGAGAAGTGCCAGCCCTGGGTTTATACAAAAGACCCTGAAGACATTAATTCATGCGGTTTTGCACTGTACAGGAAAAAATTAACTGGAAGACTTCTGCCTCAGTCATCTCACACAACTGTGAATACCTCAGCCTCATCATGCTGCCAGTAACCTCCAGTCTGACCACAGCCATTGTGCCGAGACCGCGGGGCCACATTATCTGTTTCTCTGTGTGACAGGTTAATTCTACAATCCGTTACTTTCATGGGCAATAAATTTCACAAGGAAGCTTGTTTCTTGGAAACGTGATGAAATATTTCTGCTCGCTTTTGCCTTCACCTAAATGATATGGCTGTTGTGTGTCAAGTGCTGATAAAACTGTCCTCACCCGGGGCTGCACCAGGGCTTATAAACATTTCTGGCAAAATTTTTCAAACACAGTTACAACCTCATTGTCATGGCCTATTTTCAGAAGGCAAGGCTTCCCTAGAACCTATTTTACAACTCTCTTAAGAGCTATACCCTGAATAACAGACCTGAGTAGCTGTGAACACTTTACTGAAACTGCATATATAGCACTTTAGGGCTGGGGAGCAATTAGGATGTATAAACCCAGCACGGCGAAGGAGTGAAAAAGTGAGGATGGTGTTAATGTCCTGGCAATCCCACCTTATACAGCAACCCATGTTTGAAAGAGTATTTTGTCCATATGATTTTTGAGAAATCAATTGAGAATTTTTTTGAGAAAAAGGTGAGAACACGTGTCTGGCAAAACCATTTTTTCTTCAACTTATTCAGGTAGAACATACGTCATCTAGAGTTTGATTATGATCTTAAAGTTACTCTGTGTAGAGGAATTTAATTCACAGTTTAAATTTCAATAGACTTACAAGACTTTGCTTTAAGTATTTGGAGAGAGAATTTTCCTAGGTTAAAATTCAGCTTGATGCGTTGAAGACGTGAGCTGTCAAGACCTTACTTTTGAGCTCCCACATCTTTGCTTTATTTATTAACCCACTGGCTCCCAAGTGATTCATTAGAACAGACTGGCTTGGGTGCTTTGTTGCTGGACAGCTATGGGAAAAGTCTATGAGAAAGGTCAGCAAACTATGAATTATGAGGTACCAAGGATCTCTAGCCAGGTCTCCTTCATGTTCTTGAATGCAATCTAATGTGGCCAAGTGCAACCTGATGTGCGTTCTTGGGCATTTTTCAAGTGACGAAAATGCCTATGGTGGTTCAAAGCGATAATCAGGTAACAGAAATACTAGTGTTGACATAATAACAGTACTTCTAAAACAAATATAATTACTCTGTCTCTTGCAGTATTAACTGAAAATCACAGAGCTGTGCAAACAGCAATCCAGCATGTGAATAGCAGGAGAAAAAAGCATTTCTTACAGAAACATGCAAACTAGAGAATGATTTGTCTAATTACTTTGTCCATCTCTCTAGTTGTACAGACTGATCCCTTTGTATTCTGTATATTTGATTGCTAATTCTATACCATGCACTGTGCAATTCCACTTCAAAACTGAGCACTTAAAGGGATTAGTGATTGTTGTTTGCTTTCATGAGATAATATAGCCTTATTCTACTCTATGCTATTTACCCATAATCTCTTATTTCCAAGGAGAAAATTCTGATTAGCCTTGTGCTTTGAATAGTAGAATTATTTCCTAGAGTGTGACAATTCTGTAATCATTCAAATAAGCCAGAAAACAAGCCGGGACAAATTTATCCCCAGCATAACAATTCTGATTCAATTGAAATAAAAACTGACAAAAATCCACATTAACAGAGTAAAAATGCCCTTGGGGGTTCGACAAGTGAAACCTCTCAGGCCAGAAATACCTGTTCTGGTTTCTTAACCCAATTAATGCATCAACCCTGCAGAATATGCTGTGTGTTAAAACAGAGTGGCATGGACAGAGACCAATGAAACCAGTCCCCAGACAAGGTGAAAATGCTTCAGTGAATGCAAACCAGAATTATCATTGTAGCTAATATAGGCATCTGGGCTTGGAAATAAATTATGAAAAGTAGATTTTTAAATGCTTTTTTTTTTTCCTCAGAGATGAGCTGAATCTTTAAGGTTTTAAATTAAAATAGAGATCATACGTGTGGCCTTTCAGAGAGACATGGGGAGGCCTGTGGAGCACTGAAGTCTGAAAATGCAGTGATGATACAATTTCTGTTACTCCATGATTTATGCAACAGCAAAGTCACAGTCAGAATGGCTTTAATTTAATGCATGGTTAGAAGACCAACAATGCACAACACATCCCTCCTGCATCACAGCTGAGATGAAGACTCTGTGACCGTATCTGCAATACTGCCCAGCATTATCTGCTACTTTCTTTGGAGAACTGTGAAAAATGTCAAAAGACTTCCAAAAGGATTTAGAAGAATGGTTTGAAACCCAGAGAACCTAGTAACAGAAGAATCCCAAACTACTTAGTTTGTTGAAGAGAAATCTCAGAGTTTGATCAAAGTACCTGTATAGGAGATTTCTAATAGTCAAATTTTAAGGAAAAGTAAGATTATTTAGCTGAAAGCTAAGCCAAATAAAACCAGAACAGAAATAAGGACCACATTTTTCACAGTGAGCATAATTAACTGCTGGAACAATCTACTCAGTGTGCAGGTGGTTTTGCCATCATTCTCAGCCTATCCGGGGCAGGTCTGAGCTTTGCACATTAGTGCTTGGAAAGAGACATTCTGAGACCTGCTGAAAGACATTACTGCAGCTTGTCCAAACTTTGAAACTGCCAGCTTGCCCAGATGCAGCAAGAAAAGCTCATGATTCAGTAATAACTGCCTCCTGCTGCCTACCAACACACCAGTAGGCTGTGTGGAAGCAGTTATGGATCTTCCCATGGTTGACACACCATAAGGGAGCTGATAGCAGGAAGCAACAAAACTCTTAGATGTAAAGGTCCCTTTGCTCTGCCACAGGACCAGGCAGGGTTTCAGGCCTTCTAGCAGCCAGCCTCAGCAGCCTCTTTTGACATCCTTCCATCACAGGGATTCAGCCTCCCAGACAGCACAAGCCTGATGCCAGCCACATGACATGACCTTTCTTCAGGAAGCGCACTTCAGTTGCCTGCATGACTTACCTGGTCTAGGAGCTGCTCTCTGACCAGCCTTCCCAGTGTAAGCCTAAGGTAAAGTCCCATCCATGTTATTCAGACTAAGAGAGGATTTCCTGTGAACATCTGGTGGGACAAAGAGGCACTGTGTGGAAACTGGGCATGGGGAAGAGGGTTGCTTTGAGCATGTGGTGGTGTTATGCTTGACAGGTGTTGCTGTTGCAAGTGTGAAATGAGGTGGAGAATATCTGTAACTGCAGTGGTGGACATATGTATTAATGCTGTCTACCCACGCCTGAATGACCATCACAGGAAGCATTGGCACCAGGGTGCAAAGACAAAAACCTGGAGAGAAAAGAGCAGGAGGGCAGAAGACCTTCTGAAGGACCTTTCTGTCAGGTGTAAGAGACATTAAAAGCTGCTTAAATATATAGATAATAATGATAATAATAGATAATAATGGATGATCTTAAGGTTCTTTCCAACCCTAACCCTAACTATTCTATGATTCTATAGCCTTGGGTGACATGGTTTAGTGTGAGGTGTCCCTGCCCATGGCAGGAATGCTGGAACTAGATTATCTTAAGTTCCTTTCCAACCCTAACTGTTCCATGATTCTATCTCTCCTGAGTTCAGAAATCATAGAGGGTGCTTAAAATCCTCTGGTGACACTGTGAGTAGTTCTTGGTGTTACACAGATTCATCCAGAGCTGAGCAACAGTGTCAGCAGAGCTCACAGCCACAGGAGAGTAGCCATCTGGGAAACCACTGCAGCACCTGCCTGAGAAACCTTCATGGCAGAGCAAGGCACAACTGTAAGAAACGGGTCAGTTGTGTTGTATAAAATTTTTAAATTAAAATTTCAGCGCAGAGCAGATATTCAGCAAGGAAGCCTCAACAAAGTCATTTGTTGACACTATAAATATGATGAAGCATATGAGACTATATTAATAATAGGCTGTACTGCTTGTATATTCTACATAAAATCATCTGATTTATGCAGGGGGGTGGGTAACAACTTAAATTCTTGTTAACAAAAGGTTACAATGGAAGCAAGTATTCGAAGCTTCAAAAAAAGACTACTGCATTTGCAGTCCTTCTGTGTAAATTCAATGGCTCTTCACCTCTCCTGCCCTGTAGTTTCAATCTGTGATAGATGTAGTCTTTTACATCAGTTATTTTTGAAACTTCAACTTTTAAGATCTTCTTGTGTTTTAGATATTGATAATAATTCTCTGTAGCTAAAATACCAGTGCCTGTGATAAAAAAATGTTCTTCCATGTTTTATTCTGCCAGAAGTGTCCATTAGTAACAGGCCTGAATCATACTTCCCATTTAATTTTTCTGAGTCAAACAAAAAAATGTCCTGAGCTCATTTCTCATTATAATTATTATGTTAATATTTTTCTTAGGAAACTCTTCTTCCTCAGAAAACAGACTGGATTAATTCCGCTTCCAGCATTCACAGGATGTACATACCAATGTCCCCAAAATGGCAAAATAATTATGTCAGGCAGTGGTGGACTTTTCTAAAATCAATCTATTTATCTATTTATCAAACTTCAGCAAAGACTTTCATATATTATATTCACTGCTTTGAGTCAAGCTTGCTCATTGCTATCAAATCATTAGGCAGGAGGCTCTCACCACGCAGAATGGACTGCCTGGCACAGATGCATGGGAACCAGATGATAATAGACTGGGTGATTTTCAGCTGGGTCTTGTGCCTCAAAACCAAAATGTCTTAGCACAGAGGGCACAAGCCTGCAGGTGACATGGGCTGAATTGACCAGAAGTCAGTCCCCAGCCCCCATGTGAAGTGTACATCCACCTACAAGATAATGCAGCTTAAATTCTTGGAGGTGTTGGAGGCCAGGTTGTGCGGGGTTTTGAGCAAGCTTACCTAGAGGAAGGTGTCCCTGCCCATGGCAGGGGGGTTGGACTGCATGATCTTTGAAGGCCCCTTCCAGCCCAAACCATTCTATGATGCTATGATGCACTACTATGGAGAAAGGTCAGTTTTACTCTTCCTGGTGTCTCTAGATACTGTTGTTTTAAAATTCTGTGCCTCTGTGTCTGTGTGTCTGTCTGTTTTTACATACAATACAACTTTACCTCTTTGTGAAGATTCCCACCTTGATTTTAATTTTTCCTTGGCATAAGCCTCCAAACTGAACTCAGCAAGATAGTGGAAATACATAATTTTTTTATATTATATGTAATATGTTCAGCTTAAAATAGAAGGCCTAAATATTGCCAATAGAAGCAGCTAAAGACACTCAAAAAGGCTGCAAATTCCAGTCTGACTGAAGTCAGTGGCAGTGGCCTCGATCTAGGCCTGAGTTACTCCAGCTGCTGACTGTGTGCTTTGAGTTCTGCCACCAGCAAGTCATGCTCTGGACAAGCTGCCTCTCCATGCCTGTGCCCCCTTCAGCCTCCCCAGCCCATGGGACCCTCTGCAATTAGAGCAGCCAAACATCTGTGGGTGGTCACCCGAAGTCACCAACCAGGAAGGATATCAGGAGAGAAGGTCCCAGCTGGACCTCTGGAGGGTGTTTTTGTGCTTGGGAAGCAGACTGGAGGCTCACTTCTGTCATGTAACCCAGATGTGCCTTTCCTCATCCTGACTGTGCCAGATGTGTGCCTCTTGATGTGAACAAGTAGGGTTTCACACCTCAGTGCAAAGAGATGGTCTATCAAACACCTGTTTCACAAGATGTCTAATAAGCTTACTTAGACAACTTCAAGGAATGGGTTTTCAAATTCACAGCTGCTCTGTCTGAGGCAAGGATCAACAACTGACATGTTGAGGCCTGCATAAATCACTTTGGTTTAACACAAATATTTGATATGTTGTCAATTTAGGCTTTAAATCTGCAAGTTATTTCATCCAAGTCATTGTAGAAATAATTACAAGGGAATTTCTTTGGAGACAGCTACTTTTTCCAATAAGGGAACATTTGCCTGTGTTTTGTTTTTCTGAATGTACAAAATTTCCCATGCTGGTCAAATTGAGCCAAGAAGAGACAATCCAAGGATAAGCTAAGTCCATTAAAAACACCAGCATTAAAACATGTTACCACAATACACTCAGAGAAATCTTTTCTTACTGGAGAATATCAGGATTTCATAACATGGTCTTAAATCCAGTGTGCTTTTAGGACAACTTTTTAGTTTCTTGGAAACAAAAACTTGCATTCTCCTGAAGAGCACATAAATAAGTAAACAAATGAAAATTATTCAATAATTAAATCATCCTATCTTTGCAGTGTTACATTATCCTGCTGTTATCAGATTAAGGCTGTTTTTTCTCCTAACTAATCAGGTGGAGGGATTAAAACCTGCATATGCCAGCAAAACACAAAAGAGACAGAGGGAGAAAAGCCAATTTGATAGGACAGATGGGCTGGGAGATGGTGATATGTGGTGCCTTACCTTGGCTGGGAAGAGGAGTGGCAACTTTCTCATGAAAATTGATGGGCAGAGATATATCAGCAACAGCTCTTTGACAGCCTGCAGGATCTGCTTTTGCCTCCAGCTCTCCAGGACATGGGTTTTCTAGGAGGTTTTATGTGAGGATGCATGCAGGTGACACAGATGAACTTCACGATGAACTGTCAGAACTTGGAGTAGTCATGATATATTCTGTCTACCAGAGTGCTCCCAAACATGGCTGTATGTGTTAGCAACTTCATGAATTCCTTCCCCAGTTCCTAACAATTTAAAACATTGCTGTGATAGACACCTATTTAAATGCACTCACCAAAACCATTGCCTCTATTCAGCTCCACCATCATAGCAATGACCAGTGGTACCTTTTCTCTTCTGCATGGTTTGTGGTGCTCAGTGTATTTCTGTGCCCTCAGAAAACCAACAGCAGCTGTGCAAGTGGCATATGGATTCAAAGAAGCTGCTACAGGCAGTTTCTGAATCACAGAGGATCAATATTAATTACATTTCATCACTTTGACATTATACTGGGGGGAAAAATAGCTCCATTTCCCCTGTTCATGTTCCTCCTCCTCCGTCTTTCCATTCCATTTCTCTTCCTTGAACTCCATTTGTATACATGGGACTAGCTGAGAGGCATCCCAAACCATGTTAGAAAGAAAAATTTGCTTTATGCAGCTTTTGGAAGTCTTTGATCCTTGTCTAATCTGAGTGGGGTTCTGACCTCCCCACATCCCTGGAGCAGGGTAAGGACACCAAGGAACTGCCTCATTACCAGCAATATATCTGAATTGTCAGGTTTTTCCATCATGCTTTTCAGTCCCTTTCCCCTCTGACAAGCTGTTTTTTCATGCATCCTTTCTTACATTTATTTGCAAAGGTTCTTTTTTCCCCTTTGTCCTTTAAATATATTTTTTCCTTCTTTAATTCTTCAGTTTGACCTTCTTTCTCTTATTCAAGATGGCTGTTATTATGCGTACATGGTCATTCACTGCAAATTGCAGAGATCTAATGTTTAGCACTGGAAGTTTCTCACCAATTTCCTTTTACCCCAGCTATTTCATTTCTTCTGAAGGAAGCTATTTCTGCTGTAGCTGTCCTTGAAAGTAGCCCTCCTCCTACATTAAAAGTAGCAGTCACTTTTACCATCTTAATTAAACTGGAATATTTCTGCCAACAGCACTTAAAGTTGAATGCAAGGGGACGTCTCGCCTTGCATGTAAGTGAAAACTTCCTGGAAAAGCTTAATTAAAAAAAGAAAACAAAACCTCATATCTGACTCTCCTCCCTACTTTAGCAACGTGAATCTCAGTTGAATTAGTCTCAGTTTTCTTGAGGAAAAAGAGAAGAAGTCCTTCACGTGCCAGTAGAGCCTTGCACACACACCGGGACTTGCTTGTTGAGTATTGAGTAGTAAGCAGTTTGAATTTCCAAAGAGCTAAAAATTAAAATAAAATTGTATACCCCTCTTCCTCTCTTTCCTGTTAGCACTCAGTAACAAATGCATCCAGTCATGACTGCAGGAGCAGCTGCCTCCTCCTTCCGCTAACATGGTGCCCACACCCTGTTGTTAAGAAAATCTTCAGCAATCAGGAGTCACTGTTCGGATCAGAAATATTTCTTTACTTTTACAGAGCAGTTATTTTTACCAGCATGAATATATGGCCTTTCATCAGCTTTCATTTACCTTGCTTTAAAGGAGAAAAATCATTTTGATAGAGGGCAGCATCCTGGACAGTGTGGTATGACTTTTGGAAGGAAACTAGTTTGCAATCAGGTTGGGACTGTGTAGCAGCAGGGATTTGTTTAGTCAGCAAACTGGCTACATCAAATTCAGTGAAAGTTGGGAATAACTGTTTAACACTGGAGTGTTAAACACAGTTAGAGTGCAAGGAAGCAGAGGAAGTCGTGGGCTACAGCTCTTGAACTGATAAATAGACTGTCATTTGCTCTCACCTTGAGCTGGCATAACTGAGTGGCTACCACTGACATCAGTATTTGCCTCCCACATCAGTAGGTCTGATTCTGTGTCTCACAGCAACATTGGTTTCTAGAATGTCACTTCATGTGCTTATGGTTCTTCACATAAGCATATCAATATCTGCATGAATGCCATCACAACTTGAGATCCATTGAAGTCTAAAGCATGTACAGATTAAGAACTATAGTACTTGAAAAGAATAAAATATCTTCTGAATTAGAGCCAGAGGCCAGACATATATTATGTATAAATAACCTAGCAAGGTGTGAATGAGTAGATCATTGGAAATCACCACTTGAAATTTTATGAAAGTATCAGGCAAGCTACCACTTGAGGTACAGAAATGCAAGGCCTTTAAAAATGTGTGGAACTGTCCAGGATTTTCAAATTATTCTAGCTCTCATTTTTCATAGTACATTTTAATTACAGAGTAGTTTATTCAATCTTACCGCTTTTACTAGATAAAAACATGGTATATTTTGAACTTGCATACAGAACAGCAGATAGCAACAAGGGATATGTAAAATGCAAATCACAGTGTTCAAAACCAATAGTTCAAGGAACAAACCTAAACTGAAGTTAATTTTGTGGCTGCATCTTTAATCTTACATATTTCATAAAACTGAGTTTGTTCTTCTTCACTCTGCTACAAATAACTGATGACATGGCAAGTCTCCATATTTTGTGATTTGTTTCAGAGTATTCTCCAGGGAGCAACCTTGGCCTGGCCATGAGCCAGACAAATCTCTTTGTGTTTCCTTTCTTTCATTCAGCCTTTTAAAAATGCTTTGCTTTTAAGTTTTTACCCTAGAGCTGTAAAAAGGCAACTTGATACAATACAGATCTCAGGATATGATGTGATTCAGAGGACATATACCAAATTTATTTATAAGCACTGTTCAGTATGGAGCTTTAACAGCTTCAATTGAAAACTGTGTTGAGCCCATATAAATATATCTTCCTCCAAGGTGGTTGAGCTCTAAAGCTGGAGAAGCAACTTTTTTAAGAGCACATGCTAAGGTGTATTCTCTCCTCAACTTAGAGCTTAAAAGAAGCTCTGGTAGAAGTTCAGTGGGGCCTGAAGGACACTGCCTCACAGAGAAGCAAGACATTATCAATCAACCAATTGGCAGTACCTTGCCTCTAAAGGGCAGGGATTGCCTGTGCCCTCTAAATTCAAAGGATGCCACTAGAAACTTTTGCCTTCTATAGATGAATCTTCAAACTGCAGAATTTCCCAGCACTGTCCCAGACTGCATTATGGGCCATTCAAAATATGTTCCTGTGTTACAAGTTGTTGACTGCTGGCCTTTGATATCATCAAAGGTAAATTAATTTGCACTTCTTAAGTAAGGAATTTTTGGGTCCATACTTGATAAGACAGAATTTAACATTACCTCTTCATTTCAAATGCCCAATTCTGTGAAAGTCAAGAACTTCTGAAGCTGAAAGCATACGTCTTTTTTTGATAACATAAGCAGACCTAATATAAACTAATTCCTCTCCTTAAAAATCTAGTATAGGCTAATTCCTCTCTCCACAAACCCCAACTTCTACACCCTTAAAGCATCTCAGTTGTTGCAGTACTATTGCCTCAGCCCCTTTGAGAAAAGAGAACAGGGATGGAAGAAGCTATGGTGGAGAGAAAAGTTACACAGGTACATGTAATATCCAAATACAGCCTAATATTAATGGTGAATTTTCTTTGCTGGGGCTGTGCTGGTATCTAGCCATGATTGTAAACTTACTTCTACTCTTCAAATTCATGTGGTTTCCATTGACTACTACTTTTGTTTTGTTGATCTAAACTAGCTCAACTTTTATGGAGGAAAAGAAGCACAGCAATGGAGACTTCATCTATTTTTTTTTTTTTATTGTGTTGTATGTGTGACATGTCTCTCACTCCTAGCAACAGTGAAAGCAAAGTCAAACTTGGGCAGATATCAGTTCAGCATGGGGCAACAGGCTGAATATTAGGTCCAGGCTCTCACTGGCCTCCAGCAACAGGGACTTGTAACAATTGCTGATGAATCTTTACCAGAGAGTGGAGGAAGAGAGGGAAAACAAGACCATCTCCTGGAAAGATGCTCATCATCTGTCCTCCAGAGTTTCTTCTTGGGCATAGATTACATTTTCCACAATGCTTGCACCATACACTCTTCTCGGAAAGCAGTGGCCAAGGTACAGCATGGTGGTGATGAACTTTGATAATGACATAGTGCAGGTGTGAGGCCTCAGCATAGATTTTGGCTACACAAGGACCTGCCAGGTTGAAGTTAAAAATGCCTCAAGGTAATTGCTGAGTGAATGTCTGTTTCAAAAATGAAGATTGCTTTTAAGTACTTAATTTTTATGCACTGCTTGAAGTCTTAAATTGTTATTCAAGGACAGCAAGTATATTTCCAGCAATAAAAACAACTCAGTGGGAAGTTTAACTATTTTATCCTTGCCTTTGCTGCCTCACAAAGGAGACAAGGTTTCTTCTTTTCAGGACACTGCTCTATTTCAACATGCCCACAAACTTTCTGATAAAGCATCTGTCTTTTAAATGCTACACAGATCTCAGTGCATCAAGAGTTTACAATGACAGAAGTATTAAAACACAGATAATAATATGGTGCTTTTTAAAGATACAAAGGAAAGGTAGTCTTTAACATCTTGGTAATGAAAGCCCAGAGTAACAAATTAGGGCTACAGGGGACATTAGTTAAAATAAACCTTATCTTGGCTAAGATCCATGGCAGGAATCACTTTGAACACTACAAATGAAGAGCAGTATGAAGAGCAGAGTCTTGGCTGTCACTTGTAATTAATGCCCTTGAAGTCCTGGTGCATGTTCTTTCTTGAAACGACAGCACCCTAGCTATCCCAGCAAACTGCAGTGTGCAGAATGACCCAAGTATCAGTTGTCTTCTGACAGCCAGGACATGAGTGATTATACAAACATGGCGATAAGCACATGTTTTTAGCAGTCTGGCCACACTAGAAGTTTCCTGCTTGCTTTGATCTTGAACTTTCTGCCTTTCTTACAGTTTAATCAAGATGTACAGGCAATAGCATGTAACAGTTACAAGCAGGTTGAACTCATACAGGCTTTTATCAATGATTTATGCACTTCAGTATGCAGAACTTAAAAATTAAGAAAATTTAAAACATATGAAAACATCAGTGACACAATGTAAGTCTTGATCCTTACTTTCACTAGTCAGGATTCATATCCCTCTTGGAAAGCTGAACTCGTCCGCAGTTATTTCATGGTAGAATTCCTGTGACAGCTGTTTTCTCAGCTGATGATCACTCTCATAGGATCGTGCTCACTTCAGCCAGTCATATGTGGGACATCCTATCAAGACACACCTACTCATTTGCTACAAAATCCATCTCTTCAGGCACTTCTGCATCTAGAAGTTGCAACATCTGGTTGCCCTGTCCCTCCAAATGGCCACTGCCTACTATTTTCTGTCTGCTAAGTAATTGTGTTGGGTGAGTGATCTGAGTTGCTCATCTGGTCTGCTTCAGTGGTGATCAACCTTCCTCTAGACGAGGCTTGTCTTGAAAAAGACCCTGTCTGAGCCAGATCTTTGTTACTACCTCCCTGTGCTCATCCATCTTGTGGTCAGCCATCTCCTCCAGTAGTACCAGGGCTGTCACTCTTGACTTAGGGCTCACTCCTGCGCCTGCTTATTCATTCTGCTTCCTCCTGTTCAATCTGAACCTGCTTCCCACAGAACAGGCATTGAAGCCAGGCTAGAAAGCCTACCTGCACCCAGCAAATCCAGTTCAGAGCCTCTTAGTCATTTCAGTACTCTCTCCCCACGCTCTAAGCTCCTGAGGCACGCTGTAGAATCAGCCCAGTCACCCTCAACCTCCCCACCGAGCTAAAGCACTGTTCTTGCACCTCTCCAGTGAGATCTCCCTTACTTGTTGCATCCCCTTGCAGGTTCAGCAAGACAGTCTGGACATAGCATATACATTCAGGTGTTACAATGATGGTGTAAGCTGCCTCTTGCCAGAGAAACAAGTGAAAGGAGAAAAAATCCCATGAACACTCAGCCTTGGAACAAATGAATGTTTCCTGACTCACATGCATAGCTTGACACAGTTGCCTTATGCAAAAAATTGTCAAATGTGAGTACCAAAACATTTTGTTTAATCAAACATCCCATATTGTACCATAATATTAGTCTTGGCTGTGCATGTGTCAGGGGAGCTCATATCACCATGAATCACTTCTGTTTGTTTGAAGACTTTTGGTGGGTGGCTTGGAAGGAGAGATATGTTCTTGTTAACTCAGGAATGTTCCCATTTCAATGATTTAGGCTTCAGAAGGGAAAGTCCCTGAAACTGGCATGGAAGTTAGATTCCATGCCTTGACACACCCCCACCTCCCACGAGATCTCTGCTTGCTTGAAAATTATCTGTGTATTTAGAGTCAGTAAAGCTAGATGGATTGTTGCAACAACGGTGACCTATGCCTGGATTGGGGTTTATCTCCTAGCCCATTCATATAACATATGCCAAGGATCCTGAAAAATCAGACATTGCCAATGGAGAGGCATTTCTTTGCACAAATTCCTGTGGCCTCTTCTGTCATACATCTTTCTTTTCTTACGATAGAAAGTTTAAAAGTAAACAAAACCTAGGGACCAAAACCAGCAAGTCAAAGCTGCCAATTAATAAAGGGAAGAATACACTAGGTCAAGGGAGATGAACTGATCTGCCTCCCCCAACAGACTATTCAGCTGCCAAAATAACTGCTATCGCAAAGCTTATGCATGACCCAGTCACTTTTTGTTCTGGAAACATTTCCTGCTACAACAGACTGCTTGGCCCTGGAGCCTCTGTTTTCCTGTGGTTTTCACTGTCAGAAAGTGTGTGGATTTGCATTACTTGGATCAACACAGCAGCAGTCAGCAGTATTTTAAATATCATCAGGGCACGGGGAGTCAATGGCATCAGTTCTGACTGACTAGAAAATGGACTATTTTTGCCAGTATCTTTTGCCAAGTATATTTACATGAAAAATATTACCAACTCCTGTATTCATGTGTGTGCTCAGCATAACTCTGTGTTACCTGTGAATACCTGGGCTGCTTCTAAATAAGCCACAGTAGCATGGAGTTTCACATGTCATAACTAGCCCCATCTTTTCTGGAATGTTGGCTCATCCGCCTTTACTCCATACACAGAGTGCAACACAGGTACACCCCTCAGGATAAGTTCACACAGCAAACTGAAGGTGTGATTGTATCATGGGTTGGTAACCACAGCTTTTGGATTGTAATTGCAATGCTTCAAGATCACAGTCCTCAGCATATGCTAGCAACCAAAGCAAGCACAACCAGATATATCAAGGCAATAAAAACTGTTAATTGTTTGGTCCCTCCCTACAAGGTTATCTTATTCTTCCCTTCCGTGGCAGCAAAATCTTGCACCTTCCCAGACTATAAGGAACTGAAGCCAGGCTGCATCACTGTTCAGAAGCCAGGGAATGATTCAGCATCAGGAGGACATACGTGGCATGGGGTGAAGGTTGTACCCCTCTACATAGTGCAAGGTTGGGGAGAATGCCCCTAGGCATGAGGTTGGGTTTCTCACCCTTTCATGTTCACATTAGTGGGTGTCTGCTCTTGCACTGGAAGAAAATATGGTCTTTTTAGGTCTGTTTTCTGATTTTTGGCCTGTGCTAACCCACCCCCATAGTTAATATCCTTATGTTCTTAGAAATCCACTGTATCCACAGATGCTGCTTTGATGCTCCACTGTTACTGTCACCCAGACTAAAATTTCATAGAATCATAGAATGATAGAATAGAATCATAGAATAGTTAGGGTTGGAAAGGACCTCAAGATCATCTAGTTCCAACCCCCCTGCCATGGGCAGGGACACCTCACACTAAACCATCCCACCCAAGGCCTCATCCAACCTGGCCTTGAACACCGCCAGAGATAGAGCACTCACAACGTCCCTGAGCAACCAATTCCAGTGTCTCACCACCCTAACAGGAAAGAATTTCCTCCTTATATCCAATCTAAACTTCTCCTGTTTAAGTTTGAACTCGTTACCCCTTGTCCTGTCACTACAGTCCCTGATGAAGAGTCCCTCCCCAGCATCCCTATAGGCCCCCTTCAGGTACTGTAAGGCTGCTATTAGGTCCCCACGCAGCCTTCTCTTCTCCAGGCTGAACAGCCCCAACTTCCTCAGCCTGTCTTCATACGGGAGGTGCTCCAGTCCCCTGATCATCCTCGTGGCCCTCCTCTGGACTTGTTCCAGCAGTTCCATGTCCTTTTTATGTTGAGGACACCAGAACTGCACACAATACTCTAGGTGAGGTCTCACAAGAGCAGAGTAGAGGGGCAGGATCACCTCCTTTGACCTGCTGGTCACGCTCCTTTTGATGCAGCCCAGGATACGGTTGGCTTTCTGGGCTGCGAGCGCACACTGAAGCTGGCTCATGTTCATTTTCTCATTGACCAGCACCCCCAAGTCCTTCTCTGCGGGGCTGCTCTGAATCTCTTCTTTGCCCAGTCTGTAGCTGTGCCTGGGATTGCTCTGACGCAGGTGTAGGAACTTGCACTTGTCATGGTTGAACTTCATAAGGTTGGCATCAGCCCACCTCACAAGCGTGTCAAGGTCCCTCTGGATGGCATCCCTTCCCTCCAGCATATCAGCCGGACCACACAGCTTGGTGTCATTGGCAAACTTGCTGAGGGCGCACTCAATCCCACTGTCCATGTCACTGACAAAGATGTTAAACAAGACCGGTCCCAACACCGATCCCTGGGGGGCACCACTCGTTACCGGTCTCCAGCCGGACATTGATCCACTGACCACAACTCTTTGTGTGCGCCCAGCCAGCCAGTTCTTTATCCACCAAGTGGTCCATCCATCAAATTAATATCTCTCCAATTTAGAGAGAAGGATGTGGTGTGGGACAGTGTCAAACGCTTTGCACAAGTCCAGGTAGATGACATCAACTGCTTTACCCTTATCCATCAATTCTGTAGCCCCATCATAGAAGGCCACCAAATTGGTCAGGCAGGATTTCCCCTTGGAGAAGCCATGCTGGCTGTCACCAAGCACCTTGTTGTTTTTCATGTGCCTTAGCATGCCTTCCAGGAGAATGTGCTCCAAGATTTTGCCAGGCACAGAGGTGAGACTGGCTGGTCTGTAACTCCCTGGGTCTTCCATTTTCCCCTTCTTGAAAATGGGGGTTATATTTCCCTTTTTCCAGTCATCGGGAACTTCACCTGACTGCCAAGCTTTTTCAAATACGATGGCCAGTGGCTTAGCAACTTCATTTGCCAGCTCCTTCAGGACCTGTGGATGGATTCCATCAGGTCCCATGGACTTGTGCGCGTTCAGATTTTTAAGATGGTCTCAAACCAGATCCTCTCCTACAGTGGGCCCAAGGTCTTCATTCTCACAGTCCCTGCGTCTACCTTCTAAGAACTGGGTGGTGCAGTCAGAGCCTTTGCCAGTGAAGACCGAGGCGAAAGTCATTCAGAACCTCAGCCTTCTCCAAATCCTGTGTAGCCAGTTCTCCCGAAAGCTTCCTCAGGGGGCCTATTTTGTCCCTAGTCTGTTTTTTGTTTGCTACGTACCTGTAGAATCCCTTCCTGTTATCCTTAACATCCCTGGCTAGGTTTAATTCTAACTGGGCCTTAGCCTTCCTAACCTGGTCCCTAGCTTCCCGGACAACATCCCTGTACTCTACCCAGGCCACCTGTCCTCGCTTCCACTTTTTATAAGCCTCTTTTTTCCTTTGAATTTTCCTCAGCAGCTCCTTATCCATCCAAGGAGGTCTCCTGGCCCTCCTGCTGCACTTCCTTCTAGTTGGGATGCAGCACTCCTGAGCTTGTAGCAGGTGATCCTTGAATATCAACCAACAGTCTTGGGCCCCCCTGCCCTCCAGGGCTATATCCCATGGAACCTTACTAAGCAGGCTCCTGAAGAGGCCAAAGTCTGCTCTTTTGAAGTCCAGGGCAGTGAGCTTGCTGCACGCTCTTCTCACTCTCCTGGGGATCTCAAATTCGACCATCTCGTGATCACTGCATCCAAGGCTGCCCTGGAGTACCACATCCTCAACAAGCCCTTCCCTGTTGGTGAGCACAAGGTCAAGCATGGCACCTCTCCTTGTCGGCTCCTCTATCACTTGCAGAAGGAAGTTGTCTTCCACACAATCGAGGAACCTCCTGGATTGCTTGTGCCGTGCAGTGCCATCGTTCCAACAGATGTCAGGGTGGTTGAAATCCCCCATGAGAACAAGGGCCTGTGAGCGTGAGGCTTTTCCTATCTGTCTGTAGGGTGCTTCATCCACAGGTTCTCCTTGATCAGGCGGTCTGTAACAGATCCCCACAGTAATGTCTCCCACGGCTGTTTTCCTTTTAACCCTGACCCACAAACTCTCTGTAAACTGCTCACCTGTCCCCAGACAGAGTTCCATACTCTCCAGCCTATCCCTAACATAAAGGGCAACTCCCCCTCCCCGCCTGCCAGGCCTATCTTTTCTAAAGAGTCTGTAACCTTCCATTCCAACACTCCAGTCACAGGAGCCATCCCACCATGTTTCTGTGATGCCTATTATATCATACCCCCGTAGATGTGCACACATCTCTAATTCCTCTTGTTTGTTCCCCATGCTACGGGCGTTTGTATAGAGGCATCTGAGCCGAGCTCCAATTGAAGCCGGCTCGTTGGCTGGAGCAGCTGGAATATATCTACATTGTTCCGAGCATTTATTATAGGTGTTGGCAACTGACTGGGTGTGTTGGGATGGAATGATGCCCCCCTCCCCCAACACATCTAGTTTAAAGCCTCCTTGACCAGTCTGGCAAGCCTCCTACCAAAACTGTTCTTCCCCTTCTTTACCAGAGCAGCTCCACCAGCCCCCAGCAGATCTGGCCTACTAACTTCAGTCCTGTGTTCAAGACACCCAAACCCCTGACTATGACACCACCCTTTTAACCATTTATTAACCTGGCCAATCCTCCTAGCTTTTTCTTGGTCCTCCCCTGTGTCCTGGAGAATTGACAATAAGATATCTATAAATTTGCATGCTCCTAGTGTCCAAGTCCATAGTTATCAGGGTTTAAGTAGAAATGGTCCCTTGATTCCATTTTTATTTTTGTGAATAAATGGAACTGCCTCAATCTCTTCAGACCTAGCAACTCATAACTCTCAAGCTTGAGGCTTTCCTGAAGTGTATCCATAGAGCTTTTCCTCTGGAAGACATGCTCCAGAACGTTATGGTCCTTAGGAAATGACTGGCTGGCTTCTGTGCTTCGCTCTGTTAGTGCATATTCAAAGTTCTCCTTCCCGTTGTTTGCCCTGTCCCTCCTCCATCCTCTAGGACCTTAAGGACTTGGGTTATGGGGCTGCAGCAGTTCTCCTACTCGCTTTGTTTGAAGCCGATCCACTTTGAAACAAGAACTGAATATTCACCAAGAAAAAGAGATAAAATTATTTTGAATTAAAAAAACCCCAAAAATGTCCTTAATGACTTGAAGACCAGAAGCTGGAATCCAGGTATGGTACATGACTGAGGAGCAGCCTACCTGCCCTCCGGCTTGTTTGAGCTTTAAATTCTGTTAGTACAAAATGCTACACATTCCATACGAGGAATAATTTATCCTTCCCATCCCATCATGATCCATTTGTACTTCCCTTCCTCCTCCCCCATATCTTGGAAACTGCTGACTGGGACTGCCTTAGGCAGTAGGCAGAAATCTAGGGTTCAGAATGTAAGTTTCAAGAAGAACTGAAATCATACTTCTCACTCCTAGATGAGTTCTCCAAACTGAAGTTTTGTATAGAAAAGTGTCTGGTTTTCCTAGTGTTAGAAGGAAGAAGTGACTCTAACACTTGCTAGATGCTTAATCCTGTGCAACTTTGGTACCTAGCTTTTCACAGCGTATTCTTCAGATGAGTACATAAAGGTTTTGGGCATTAGGATAAAAGCAAGTCTTTTGAAGTATTTGCACTAGGCAAACTAAATGATTTGTATAAAATCCCATGGGATGCCTGTGTGAGAACAAGAACTGAACCACATTTTTTGAGGTTTGGGCAACTGCTGATGTTAGTGAACACCCTTCCTCTTTCTGGCTGTTAATGGACATGTCTGCTTGCTGTGTGAAATGCCTGGGGTAGTACTTGGCTTCTGGTAAACAAAGGCAAAAGAGTCAGGATTCAAGTTGTGCTGAAGCCTGCCTGCTTACCTATAGTCATAACTGAGGCTATAATAATTGCCTTCTCCTTATGATCAAGAGTGAAACAGCTGCAATTTTAGCAGATCACCAAGCACTTGCAGTGGTATGGAGTATTTTACTTCCTGAAGTCACCTGTCTCATACTTTATGAAGTTACCTGTCAAAAAGAGAAACAGCAGTGCTCTTGCTTGCTCTATTTTTGTCCAAGATTTAGTTATAATAAAAATCTATTTAATGAAACCAGACATCTTTAATTTCCTTTCTTGCTTTGATGGAGAAAAAAAGGGAGGATGGGAGCAATAACCTATCATTTGACTACAGCCTTTAGTTACTGTTTCTGAGAATCTAGCAGCCCTTGTGCAAAGGCTCGAAAACCATGTAAAGCTATTCCCTGTGTTCCTTTATGTTACTTCAGAGAATTCACCATAATGACTTCTGATCACGGCATTTCCTGATTGCAGGATTGCAACTTGCTTCTGTGTAAGGGAGTGCAAAAATACAGTATTTATGGTTGGATTGAGCAGGAAAGCTGCACCTGCAGGGAGAGGCATGGGGCATGTGATTGCTTTCTGGAACAGTAGAGCTATTAGCTTTGTGGCAAAGGCCTAGAGCTGGAAAGACTCTGTTCATTGTGTTGAGGGAATTGCTTGATTGACTGCTGAAGCTTGCTGTATGTGTGAAACATTTGTCTGTTTTCTTCTCTATGATTACAGTTATTTCATTAAGTAAAGAGGGAAAGCTACAACATTCATAGTCTAGGCATCTGCTATCATTTCATCTCAAAGCATCACCTGTCATATTCTTTATGCTAAGGGCCATCACCTTAACCAAAAGACCAAATGAAACCTGTATTTATGTGTAAGCCAGACATTTAAGAGTTTGCACCTCAGAAAGTGAATGCAAACCTTGGTTAAGCTTTCATTATTGTTGTTCTTTTTGTTTGCTTGTTGAACAAATATTGCACAGATATTGTTACTGAGTTATGCTTACTGCAGAACTCACAAATGGAAAGCAGAAGCTCACTGAGCCCAAGCTCACTAATTTTTTTCCTCATGCCCTCTGAAGAATGATCCTTCCAGGCTATTCACACATTCATACTATCCACAGCTTGCACTACAGAAGGGAAATTCCCTGCTAGGCAGATCCCTACAGCTATATAGCCTGGATCTATCAGCAGAATGGTGAAAAGTAGACATAAGGGAAGAAAGAGAGCATACAGAATCCAGTAGGTCAAACGTCCCCATTCTACATAAGCTAATGGGAGAGAATGCATGATCAACACAGGAATGGAGACTAGCGCAAGCCAACACAGCTGCTCTCAGCTTCTTTTTTGGCTGCTTCTCTGCCATGTGGGACTGTTGGGGACATCTTCAGGGTTTGTTTTTGTCTCAGGCACGTAGGAAGGAAGGAAAGAAGGGAGGAAGGGAGGGAGGCAGGGAGGAAGGAAAATGGTCACACAACTGGGATGAATATTGAGGAATGTCCAGGGATATTTAGGATAAGATCTTTCTCCTGCTAAAGCAGAACTGCCGAAAACTATGCATGCATGACTATAGAAGGAATTAATTGAAAATAGGATTCTCCCTCAATTCAAGGAGAATCCAGCCTTCTCTTCTTACATTAGTTTTAAATGAAAAAGACATTTTCTGCTCTACACAGCTTTTTACGGAGTTGTGAAGATCTGAGCTCTATTTTAAATAAGTTTTGTAGCAGGTCTGAGGTACAGTGATTCACTGGACAGTGGGGTTGAGGTAAGGGAATGTGCCTTCCCAGAGAACTCCTTCTTGTGCTGTTTCTTGTTTCTTATCTGTATGCTGTGGTGTAGCTTTCCTTCCCTTTGCTATTTGGTCTTTTGTTTGTGTGATTTGTAATAAGAATGAACATCACAGTACTGGGAAGAAACTTCACAGGTCAAGTCCAGGCTCCAGTTGTCATCAAATATTGTTACAGTGATCACAACTGATGCAAAACTGTGCAGTATGAATGCTTTGATGTTGTCCAATCTTAGCAAATGGTTGTTATTTGTCAAGTCAGAGTCCTTCCAATTTGGAATGAACCTGGAATTCTCAACTGGAAATGAGGGAAATGGAGAAGCCAGCTGAATGGAACTAAAAAGACCTCATCACCTTGCAGCTGTTGCAATGTCAGAAAAACACTTATTTAGAAGATAAAGAAGTTTCAAAAGGCTGGATACTCACAAAAAAAAATCTTCTGCTCCACCTGCATGGAGAGTGTGTGAGTTTCTAATAGCTATGACATAATTTATTGATTTTCTGAGAGTAAAAGGGACACTCTACAGCTAGCAATTTCTGTAAGTCAGCACACAAAATAGTGCTGAGATTGAATGACTTTGCAGGATCACCTGTCCACAAAGGCACTGGTGATTGCAAAGCTTTTCTGCTGCCATACCAGAGTCAAATAAAAAGTATTGTATTTTCCCAGTATGCAGCTGGATTAAGAGATTGATGGAACATTCTGAGTTTAGCAATTCATCACACCAAAGCAAGGGGCAGGAAACTTCAGAAATAACATGGCAACATGGCCTCCTTTGAGTGGCAAACAGCAAAACTGGTATAGAACCAGGCCCTGAGCACTATGGTGTGCCTTAGGAGAGATATCAACAACATTAAGAGTACTTGGATCTCATTGGGTTCAAAACCCAACAGCCTCTATTTGTACAAAGGTAGAACATCACCACTCCTCTGAGCTCCTGGTAACATGCTTGTTGTCTAAATTGGAGGAAAAAACAGTCTAACACAAGGGCCTTGAAATTATGCTAACCCTTTCAAGACGTGTTGGTGCAGAATACCCAGTCTGAGGCAATTCCAGACATTGATTTGGGCCTTGAAAATACATCAACAATTGCTGAATCAGGGGAAAGAGACCTGCTAAAGCTGCTAGGTAGGTGCAACAGCATCACACAGGAAAATAAGACAGATCAGGCAGAAGGAGGGAATTGACACTCTGTAAGGGCATCCATCCATTAAGTTATGGAGACAATAAAGAACTTGAATTTTACACAACAAAACCCACTTTCAAATGAAGCTTGATTCAAGGTTTGCTGCTTCTATATTTCAAACCAGGAAAAGTCATGAAAAGCAATCAAGAAAAGTTGCAAAAAACCTGGTGCTTCCAAAGACCCTACTGGGAAAAGCCTTCTATGGAGCTTTCTAGAAGGAGAGTTCGCTGAAACTGATACAATATTTGCTAAAGCTCTGTGTTATGAAATGGGGGGATAAAGACTGGCAGAGAGAATTCATTTCAATGGACATGCTTACAATCAGTCCAAGGTTTTAAAGAAAATATTGGGCTCTATCCCAAAGTGAAAAATGTTGAAACTGCTGGACAAAGCAGTTGGCTGATGTCTTTCAGGAAGAAACTGGAACAGATTGGAGCAGATAAAACCAAAAATTATACTTGAAGAAGAGGCTGCTTAAAAGCTCATCCACTGTGTCACACTACTGCAGAAGAGAGGCAGACCACTAGATGTATAAGAAGCTCACTAAGGTAAGGTAGAGCATGTTACAGTGGCACTAATAAAAGATGGGTTCCAGTAGCATAGCATAAAAATCACTATTTCTTATCTGCAGTTAAGAATATATTTATCTTATTAGCTGGTAATAAGAATTTCCTTAAGGTATACTCAGTCAAATCCTACATAAAATGGAGATTAACAATGATAAGAAGTGGTGTTAAGAAACATTATCTTACCAGGGTATTTTGCTGTAAAACAGGCTGGTGTTTAGCACAAATGTGCTTCCTTTGCCAGTAAAGACACCTTGCATTGGTTCCCCTTAGCGTGACAGAAACAGTAACTTTGCATGCATTGAAAAATTGCATTAAAATGCTTTTTGCCTTTGCTTGTAGGTCTCTTACCTCTGCCAAGTTTAATTACGCTCACATTGAGAGAGAAGCCCCCAGATGCACTCTGGGGATGTAAAAGGGTTTGCTACAGGCCTCTGTCCTGTCATTTGAATGTTCACACAAAGAAGGCAATGGGCATGACTACTACTTCTGAAAGCCTGCTGTTATGCCATTCACGCCCAGGAGTCTCAGTCAATAAGAAAACCTATTTGTTATCTTACCATTAGAAGTAGGAGATAACAATAAGCCAACAGCAAAAAGAACAGTCTGTGTGTCTTGCTACGGGCAAGTTAAGCCTCCAGGAAATTGGTAATAATTAATTCTGGCTTAAACAACGGACCACAGTACAAAAAAGGACTACTTTCTAACTCCCCAGCAGCCACAGAGAACCATCACACAGTATTTTTCATAAAATAATCAACTCCACAGTAGGAACTGTTACAGTTTTTGTTTGCCCTTCTCCTTAGAATCATACAGGGAAGGGTGAGCCTGTCTTAACACAGGAGACATAAAGACCTGAGCTTATTTAATCTGAATCCTGTCACAGACATGCTTAATGTCTGGAAATTCACCAGGGAAATGGAAACACCAAGGAAAGGCCACAGACCAGCACTGGCACAAGCACAAATATCTACTGGTAGCTTACAAACTAGTATAAATATTCTGATAAGGCCAGAAAAAAATGAATTACTTTTAAACTGGCACACAGTAAGTTTGTGGTGTTGAATGTAGCACGTGTAACTCAATGACCTACCTGTGAAGTTGCCTCCAGTCTTATATTCCTTATCGATGCAGCAGCCTTCCCTTGAAACCTCTTTCCAGCAGTTCTCTTCACCTTTTTTACCATGTACTGGCTGCAGTCAAGATCTGTCTCACTCATTTCTTACAGCTGCTGCTAACCCCATTCCTTTCCAGAGCCTCCAATCTTCCAGTGATTTAGCATTTCCTTTAAGTTCCAGTTCATAAAAGGGACATTTAAGGGCTTAAATCCTCAGGTTCAGAACCCTCAATTAATTGTTTCTCAAAAGAACCTTATCTCTACCATTGCTTTTATTCATCAATTTAACAGTGTACAGTCAGATAAAATAACATAAATCAGGTAAACCGAGGTGCCACCTGGTATTTATTTCTGAAATATCAGTAGATCCATACCATATGTCTACACAGCTTTACATACAAAGTTTTATATCCTTATTTGTTTCAAGAGGACAATACAGATTTTTTTTTGCGAATTAAAAACAGACTAGGGACAACATGGGTCCCCCCCAGAAGCTATCAGGAGAACTGGCTACACAGGATTTGGAGAAGGCTGAGGTTCTGAATGACTTCTTTGCCACAGTCTGCACTGGCAAATGCTCTGCCCACACCACCCAAGTCTTGGAAGGCAGACGCAGGGGCTGTGAGAATGAAGACCTTGGGCCCACTGTAGGAGAGGATCTGGTTCGAGACCATCTTAAAAATCTGAACGCGCACAAGTCTGTGGGACCTGATGAAATCCATCCGCGCGTCCTGAAGGAGCTGGCGAATGAAGTTACTAAGCCACTGGCCATCATAACTGAAAAATCATGGCAGTCAGGTGAAGTTCCCGACGACTGGAAAAAGGGAAATATAACCCCCATTTTCAAGAAGGGGAAAATGGAAGACCCAGGGATTTACAGACCAGTCAGTCTCACCCCTGTGCCTGGCAAAATCTTGGAGCTAATTCTCCTGGAAGGCATGCAAGGTACATGAAAAACAACAAGGTGCTTGGTGACAGCCAGCATGGCTTCCCCAAGGGGAAATCCTGCCTGACCAATTTGGTGGCCTTCTATGATGAGGCTATGGAACTGATGGACAGGGATAGAGCAGCTGATGTCATCTACCTGGACTTGTGCAAAGCATTCGACACTGTCCCGCACGACATCCCCGTCTCTAAATTGGAAAGACATCAATTCAATAGATGGACCACTCGGTAGATAAAAGCTGGCTGGATGGCCACATGCAAAGAGTTGTGGTCAATGGCTCAGTGTTCAGCCAGAAAATTGTAACGAGTGGTGCCCCCCAGGGATTGGTGTTGGGACCAGTCTTGTTCGACATCTTTGTCAGTTACATGGACAGTGGGATTGAGTGCGCCCTCAGCAAGTTTGCCGATGGCACCAAGCTGTGTGGTTTGGTTGATACACTGCAGGGAAGGGATGCCATCCAGAGGGACCTTGACACGCTTGTGAGGTGGGCTGATGCCAACCTTATGAAGTTCAACCATGACAAGTGCAAGGTCCTACACCTTGGTCGGGGCAATCCCAGGCACAGCTACAGACTGGGCAAAGAAGAGATTCAGAGCAGCCCCGCAGAGAAGGACTTGGGGGTGTTGGTCAATGAGAAAATGAACATGAGCCAGCAGTGTGTGCTCGCAGCCCAGAAAGCCAACCGTATCCTGGGCTGCATCAAAAGGAGCGTGACCAGCAGGTCAAAGGAGGTGATCCTGCCCCTCTACTCTGATCTTGTGAGACCCCACTTGGATATTGTGTGCAGTTCTGGTGTCCTCAACATAAAAGGGACATGGAACTGGTGGAACAAGTCCAGAGGAGGGCCACGAGGATGATCAGGGGACTGGAGCACCTCCCGTATGAAGACAGGCTGAGGAAGTTGGGGCTGTTCAGCCTGAAGAGAAGGCTACGTGGAGACCTCACAGCAGCCTTCCAGTACCTGAATGGGGCCTATAAGGATGCTGGGGAGGGATTCTTCATCAGGGACTGTAGTGACAGGACAAGGGGTAATGGGTTAAAACTTAAACAGGAGAAGTTTAGATTGGATATAAGGAGGAAGTTCTTTCCTGTAAGGGTGGTGAGGCACTGGAATGGGCTGCCCAAGGAAGTTGTGAATGCTCCATCCCTGGAGGTGTTCAAGGCCAGGCTGACATGGTTTAGTGTGAGGTGTCCCTGCCCATGGCAGGAGGGGTGGAACTAGACTATCTTAAGGTCCTTTCCAACCCTAACTATTCTATGATTCTATGATTCTAATATATAGGAAGGTTGATTCACCTGTGGGTACAGCTTATGCAGCTCGGTTCATACGAGCTCCATTAAGTACAAGAAAAACTGAGGAGTAATAAACTCCTCTTTCACAGCAGTTTCATATAGACTATGTTGGTTCATTAATAGAAATATGATTAGATTTCAGTAGATGATTTGTCTAAATAACCTGAAAGATCCAGTGTGTTTCAAACACATTCTGAATTATGACAAAACCGTGAACAATTGTCTCCCTTTATTGATGGCAGCTCTTGAACAGACTGTGGATCATGTGAACCATTTTTATCCAAACGGCTGTTTGGAATGATTTGAAACACACCACATTATTGTCTTACCATCCTACCATAATAACAGAAAGTTTAATCCAGATATTTAGCAAGCAAAGTATGTTATGGGTCCAAATGTGCCCAATGAATGAATAGCATGCCAAGCCATGCAGCCACCATTTCACTGGCTTTATCAAGCCCCTATGAAGCTTCAGTAGACATCATGCCTTCCATCAGGTCCATTATTGTCCACACTGCTCAACATTTGTAGTAAAATTTGTCACATTACAGTCACATTACAATCATTATTTGGAGCCTTGCTGACACACTTACTTTGAGGAACCAGAAGTCTCTCCAGCAGAGTCCAAAGAGAGGATATTAAGTCAAAACCAAGAAGGTGATATTATAACATCGTTAATGAGGAAGCTGTTATTAAAGTAGAAATTCCACTTTTCCTCTTTGTAGAAAAGCCCACAGTGCACTGGAGTCACGCTAGTGGAAAAAAACCCTGCAGATAGGTGGGAGAGGTTCATGTACAACAAAAAAATGAATTTGTACCATTTGTCTCAAATAGCCTGAGTTGTATCTTCATACTATAGCAAATAATCATTGAAAAGTACAGTAATAGAGAAGGATGCAGTATTTTCAGTATGATAAGGTTGAGTGTAACTGCTTTAATCAACAGCACCAGGTTGAAGTACAGAATTCTGTAGATGAGTAGCACATGGCAAATGAAGGCATATGAATACATGCATCCCCTACTAAGCTAGGCTTACAGTCCACTAGAGATTGTCTTTTGCTTTTACAACTTTGGTAGCTGTTTCCTCTCGGTGTCCCTAAAGAGTTAAAGCTGAATCAAAACTCACATATTGTTGTATATTTTTATTAGTGCTTGCCATCTTTTGAAGCTCACAGGAACTGGGCAAAGCAGGCCTACAGGTGTATGTGCAAGTTTATACATATCTACAACCCTGGCTATTTAGAAGCCTGTAAGTAACAGGCTTGCTTCATAATGACTTAATGTGTAGAATAAACATAATTTTAGCCAAATTGCCAACTCATTAATATAATTGCTCCAATACATAAATATTTTTGGATTGTGATTAGAGGAATTCATGATTAGGAATGCACAGTCATTTTAAAGATCCCATAGTTTTTCTTTGGAGCCAAAAGAGACAACACAATAGTCAGTTAAACAGCCTTCTTTGAGCGTGATTTCTTATATGCATCAGAAAAGCATAGAGCCTGGTGTACAGCTCTTACATCCACATCTGCTTTTATCTTTGGAGTGTCTTCAGAGCCAAGCAGAAGAAATTTATAACTGATGGTTATTCAGGACATAAACCCAAATTAATGCATTTGGAACAATGTGTTCTTGCTCCCATTCACATAATGAAATTTGCCTTTGACTTGAATGGGAGCAGTGCTGGGCTCTCCGCAGCTACTGATTATACATGTCAATATTAGGCTGTGTTTGAATGATGCTGTATTATCCATAAGAATAAAGCACTACAGAGTTGTTGTGAGACACCAGGCAACATAATTACATGGATTGCAAGAGAAATACAAAGCAAAAAATAGCACTATATATTAATAGCCCATCTCTGCCTTCCCTCATTTTATCTGGACCTTTGTTGACTTAATTAGGAATAATTTTGAAGTTAAATCTGTATTTATTTTTCTGGTGATGGCTTTGTTCTGAAAGTACATACAATGAGGAGCCCTTGTTGACATGACTGAGCAGGATATTGTATTTTATTAAATTTACTTTGGAGACTTCTGACACCAATTGCTAGCATGTTTGCAGTCCAAATCTCATTGAAAATCTAATATCAACATGAGCTTAGAATAATACCCATATGTTGTTCCTGGATGAAGAAAACACTGCCAACCTGTACTGGTAGACTACAGGAGGCCAAGATAAACTTCACTGTAACTTCAGGTAAAGGAGACTGATTTCTATTTTTTTTTGGAATTACATTTATTTAACAGGATATTAGAAAATATTTTCCACTCTGCATCCACAGCAGTATGAAAAGAATATTTGAAAAACATTATCAATGCCTGCAAACAATAATCATAGCTAGTAGGAGTGCTATTACTATCTGAGGTAATATCAATCTTATATATTTATTCTTAAAATAGGGAAACAATCCTGGTCTCAGTTCATAAATGTGGAAGGGTGCACCCAGGCACCTAGTGACCATGCCAATTCCACATAGAAAGAATTGGGGAGAGAAGAAAAGAAAGCCTCAGCTCTGAACCTAAACCATGTTAGAATCTGTCTTCTCAGAAAGAATAAAAACCTATTCTTGCCATGTAATTATTATGATATAGGCCAGATTTTGAAAGTCCTCAGTCAATAGCAGGATTTCAAGGTGGATTACATACCTCATCAGAGGTATGAAATACTGTAGATTTTTCATTATCAAACTTGAGGGTCAAAACGAGTAGCTACAGTTTAAGTTTTCTCCAAAGCAAGACCCTTCAGCTTTTCACAATATCAAAAAGGTTTCTCCAGTTTAAATACCTAAGCTATAACAGGACATAACAGGCTCAGGCTGTAGTAGGTCATCTGAATCAACTTGGGTCGATTGCTGTAAGGCTTCCAAATAGGAATTCAGCAATAAAGAGTGTTGATAGCAGAAAGAAGAGTGATACTACCTTGCAGGCATATGCAACGTCTTGTAATTCAGTAACAAAGCTATAGTCTCTGGGAAAGAAATCTCATGGAAACTAGCTAATGATTGACTCGCTATTTACAGAAGGCTTCATTAAGCCTTTCCTGCTGCCTGTACTTCGTCTTTTCTGTCATTACAAACAGTGACAGCTTTCCTATGTTATAATTACATATTCATAGACACGGTTTCAGAAATTTGCAAGAACCTGCAAATAAAACCGTGCTATAGCTAATTTCCACAATGTTTTATTATTAATGGTAATGGATATAACATTACAATATGATTTTTCTTTTATAAAGATGTTAATTATTCCTTTTATTTTCAAAAGAAAGCAGCACAGAAAGCATCTTTATGACATCCTTAGGTTTATATTGTAAAAGATGTAGTGACAGAATTAAGGTGGTTCATCCTAAAACCTCACTGACACTTAGAATCATACAATCACAGAACCTCAGAATGGTTTGGGTTGGAAAGGATCTTAAGATCATCAAGTTCCAATGCCCCTGCCATGAGCAGGGACACCTCACACTAGACCGTGTCACCCAAGGCTCTGTCCAGCCTGGCCTTGAACACTGCCAAGGACGTAGCATTTACCATTTCTTTGGGCAACCTTTTCCAGTGCCTCACCACCCTCACAGTAGAGAACTTCTTCCTTATACCTAATCTGAGCTTCCCATTTTAGTCTTTATTAGAGCTACCCTACATTTACAGCAATTACACTGAGAACAGTCTGAACTCCAATCTGCTGGCAGTCTGTCCTATGTTTTCCAAAGCCTGTTTTAAATCAGTGCTGGGTTTACAATAATATGATTATGTTTCCAACCAGGAAATGTTATGTTTTCAGTAGCAAGGTGGCATTTTCTTTCTTCAACTTTCCATGTTTATTACTAATATGAAAGTTGCAATCTTTGTATTATGGATTGTGATTCCTAAACTGAGAACCAAGAGCTAGAGAGAGAATGAGAATCGAAAGGAGCCAGAAGGAGGTTGATAAAGGTATGCAAGCTTTCCATAACATATCAAACAAAAAAAAAAACAGGAAATAAAAAATAAATAGCTAGAAATTAGTAACTCAGAACTGGCTAAAATAATAAATTCATTTGTTTCCACTGCGGTTTGTTCTAGTAAGAATAACGTAGGATTTGACTATGCAGTGCAGGAACAGCCACAACAGAAAACAGTGCCCTTCTACACCAGCAAGTTTTCTTCCTTTGGTACCCACTGGAGCTACTGAGCGTCAGGGGAACCGCGCACCCCCTGCTCCAGGGCCTGGCCTACTCACGCCTGCAGCCAGGGCTCGTGTCTGACACCCTGCTCACCAGGCGAGAGGCTCACACAGCTGGATTCTACCTCACGTGCTGCCTGGTGTCTTAACCCACCCCACTGCAAGCAGGTGAGCCTCCCTCTCATGCCACAATGTGATGACATATGTGAAATGTGGTGAGTCCCGCTGACCTGCCATTGGGATGATGGCCCTCCGGCCATCAGCACTTGGCATGGTGAGGAACTATCAGAGTTACACAGCCGTAAGGGCAGGAGGAAAAGGGGTGTGCAGTGTCCATATCAGTTTTAGGGCCTCCCCCTGTGCATGGGCATCACCGACACAGCCTCGGGCACAGTTTAGTATAGCAGTATTTCACATATAGGAAACGAAAGCTCCCAAGAAGGCAATGTATGTACAGAGGAAGCCATGACCTCCTCTCTTCCTTAAGCCTTCACAGCTCTTCAGAGGGCACTCACTCTCCTGTCCCTTGTACACACACAGACTTGGCCAGCCTGTAAAACAGGAACTGAAAGAGGAGAATGTGGCTGACAAGGGAGCTGCCTCTTCCACTTCCTCGTGTGTCTCCACAGCGCCAGCAAAGATGGATGAGCTGCTTCTGCTGTGGGAGGAGCAGCTGTCAGGGCTTGCTTTAAAGGAGGCCTCTGGGGACCTGTAACCTGCCTAGATCTGAGACAACCTCCATACACTGTCCTCCAGCCTCTCTGTTTTCTAATATCTCCCTCATTACATGGAGTAGAACATCACATAGGTAGTATCCAATAAAACAAGGTAATCAAGCACAATCTCAGAGTCCTGATTGCAATACAAATAACTGACAGAAGCTCACATAAGACAGGAAATTGAGAGCGACTGTAAATAACAACAAACAGAAAATTAGCTCCTGTGGAAATTGCACAATTAGAAGCCTGGGCAAACACGGATAGACTCCACTCCCAAAAATCATGGCCACAGTTAGCAAGAAATAGTCTAACGCTTGGTGAGTGGGTGAGGGCCAGAGCCCAAAACACCTCCAGAGCCCAAGTAGAATAAAAGCAGGCAGTATTTGCTTCATTCTGGCACTGGAAAACATTTGGGCCTGCTTACTCTAGGGGTGGGGGGCAGGGGCAGAAATATTTCTTCTTGGCTTGTAGAGTGGCTGCAGTGTTCCTCTGATTTTAAAACTCGGAATGGTGGTGCTGAGAAAAGATAAATTAACATCTTGCTTGGTTTTTCACACTTACCATTTCCTACAAGTACTATGCCCTCTGCACAGAAATTCAAGTGGGACCAAGGAGCAATCTGGAGAGGACTAGAGATTTCTGTTGTGCTAGACTGGGGTACAAGTGGGAACTAGGCTATGGCTTTAGGAGTACCTAGGACCCCTTGAGTGGATGTCTGTAGTAGCATCATCCGTGTCTTTTTCAATTTGAAATACACTGAGCAGATGTCAAAGCTGCTGATACTGTTCACTCAGATAGTCCTAGTATGACAGTCCTGTTGTGCAACATGGGCAGGGGTTTCAGAGATGGAACTTGAACCATCCACTCTTTGGAACATCCATAAAACTTGCCTTCTGGCTCATCATGCTCACAGCTATTCAAGCATACAAGCTCTGTATGCTCACAGTGAGGTCCTACTGTGAGCTGAGCATCCATTTGTCAAAGTGAACTGCAATTCACGGTATAGAAACACAGAGGACTTACATGAGGGTTCTGATTACAGAGTGTGTGTGATTTACATTCCACACTGATTCAAGGACAGGTGTGGAGCAATCTCCACATACTGAATCCACATAAGCAGACTACATAACAGTTAATTAGAGTTGCTCAAGGAGGCATAAGAAGTTATGGAAGGAAAATAGCAAATAGTACATAGGAAAATATACTGGTGACATTGCAGTAGTGTTGCAATGATTCCACAAGTCATTGAACTATTGTATAAAGCACATTTTAGAGAAAAGAAGAAGGCCATAAGTAAAACGGAACTTTTAACTTTAATGATGCATTAGGTTTGGAGATTCAAAGTTTTCAAGATTTTTCCTCTGTTATTTTGAGGGCTCAGGTCCTTCTTGATGAACAGCAGAGGTGTGCAGACGATTGCATGCAGGGGTCAATGCTTTGAGGAGAAATTCTCGTACCGGAGGACTCCTACCAAACCCGGGAGCTCCGTCAGTAGGTGAGGGCCGCTGCCGGCCCCGCTGTCCACGGGCCATGTCCCGGCCCATCCCTGCTGACGGGTCACCGCCCTCCGCCGCTGCCCCCCCCGGGCACGGGAAGCTTCAGGCGGCCGACACCAACCAGGAAAGGTGTGGGCAGGGCTCTGCAGCCCTGGGGCTGCCAGGCCAAGGGGCAGGTGCCCGTCCCTGCCCACACGCTCCGCCCGGGGCGGTGCCGGCCTCCGCTCCCGCAGCGATGCCGGCCGCTGCGGGGCGGGACCGGCGCTCCGCCCCACCCGGCACCCCCGGCGGAGGACACCGGGGGCCGCCTCGGGGCTCCGCGCCCGGAGAGGTGGCCGCCCTCCGCTGCGGACGCTGCCCGCACCCCCGCAGCCTTCGGCCTCCCGCCTTCCCTTCTCCTCCCCTTTCCGTCCCCTCCCGGTCCCTCCTCCCCGCCGGCGCCGGCCGTGCCCGCTTCACTCCCCGCCCCGGCTGAGGGGCGGCTGCCGCTGCTGCTGCTGCCGCCGGCGGCTCAGGCAAAATGTGCGAGCGCGGCAGCTTCTACCGGCAGGAGCTGAACAAGACTGTGTGGGAGGTGCCCCAGCGCTACCAGAACCTCACCCCAGTGGGCTCCGGTGCCTACGGCTCCGTCTGGTAGGTGCGGGGCAGCGGGAGAGGGGCCGGGAGCCGGCAGGTGCTGCCGGCCGGCGGCGGGGACGGACAATATCGGGGAGGCGGCCGTGCCGGGCGCCGGGGGCTCCGCGTGGAGCAGAGCGGGAGGGGACGGGGGCGCCGGCCGGGCTCAGCGGGGCCGGCCTGCAGCGTGCCGGGCCGGGGGCGTGCCCGCCGGGCTGTGCGGGGCCGGGGCTCTCGCCCGCGGGCCGGGCCGTGCCTCGCCGTAACCCGGGCAACCGGGCCCGCCACCGCCGGAGGGCGGCCCTTGCCGGCCCTCCCTCCGCTGCCCTCGCGGTCGCCCCCCGCCTGGCGGGGCACCTGTGAAGGAGCCGCGACTGCCCCGGAGCCGGGAATCCTGCACCGTCATGGCGTGCCCGAGCGGGCAGGACCGGGGCGCAGTGCGGGGCTCGGCTGGCGGAGCTCTGCCCGCTGCTGCCCCGGGAGCGGCCGCGGCCCTGCCGGCCCCAGCCCCGGGCTGTGATGGGGTTCTCCTTCCCGGCGGGACCGCCCGCCCTGCCCGGGATACGCGCCGCGAGCATGGGTCCTGGCCGCAGGAACAATGGAGGGAAGCCCCTGGAGCGGGGCCGGGGAGGGCAGGGGTCGGGCCGGCTGAGGAGGAGGAGGGCTTCACCCAGCCTTTCCGGGGGAAGATCAATGGCAAATTAGGGCAGATTGCTGCCCAGGGCAGGGCCGGAGGGTTGCGTAAGGGTTTATCGCATCTTATCATGAAACGTTTCCCTTCGTTTGATAATTACTGTATCAGGTTCGCACTTTCGGAAACCCCCGGTGCTGGTTGGGCTGTTACGTTCGTATTTGAAGAGCACTTAGCTATGTCTATAAAAGCTTTGAATCAATTTTTGGAAATAATAGAAATGTTTAAGGAGTTTCTGGAAAAGAATCGTTTCTTTGATAAGCCGAATTATGTGAAAACAACCCATCAGGGGCCTGTAAATAAATGTACAACACCAAAAAGATTTCTTTAGAACTTAACTTTTTGTGTGGGCTAAACCTGTGCAATAGTTGCTTGCTTCTTTCTCTTCACAGACACCAGAGAACGTTTGTGGAGTTCTGAACTAGATGGTCTTAAGGTCCTTTGCCCTGACCTTTCTATGAATCTATGATTTGTTGCTTCCTTCTTTAGCTCTGTGAAATGCCCCAATTACATGTAAACTGGGACTACGCAGTTCAAAAACCTCCAGCCATCAGCAGGAATGCTCCAGACTAGTGTGAAGTATCTCTGAATTCTTCTCTTTTTCTATTATTTCAGGCTTATGCTTGCACTAGGGAAATCCACGCAAATATTGTGTGACTTTGGGTACCTGCCATTGTAGTGAGGCATATAGTCCTGATTGATGTGAACAGTTTCACAAGGACCTAGTTCATTTAGACTACAAAATCTTAGTTTACTTTCTTCTCCTCTTTTATCTTTCGAACTTGGAGCTGGATATACGGTAGGAGAGTAACCACTGTTGTGCTCCAACTGAACCTGCATTTCTGGTTATTTTCCCTATTTGTGCTGACTTTGTTTTAAGGGGAAGACATACTCAGATGAAGTTTGTAATGGGGTGTCAAGACTTTTGGGAAATTGCAAAGGAAATGAAAACATGTGGTAGTTCACTTGCAGCACGGCTGGTGCTTTGGTTTTTTAAACTATGAGTGGTGTTAATCCATTGTACTTACTTCTTTTCTGCCTGCAAAGCCAAGGAAATCCTAGTATTTTGTCAATGGAGAAGTCTAGGAACTGGCATATAGAATGGAGACTGGAAGATGCCATGGGAAAGGTTTTCTCTGCAATATACATTTAAGACCAGACTACAGCAATAAAATGTTACTCTATATTAATAGCCTTGTTAACATCGATGAACTATAAACCTAAACAGAAGCTCGAATGTGAGGAAAAGGTTTGCATCTCTCTCAGAAAAGCCATCTATTTTTAGTGCCTATTGAAATTGATTTTTTTTTTTCCCCTGTGTGTGCATGTGCTTTACCCAGGAGACCCACAAGACACAATTGTTCCCTTGAGTAATGTCTGTATTGTAATATGAATAATTGTACTCCTGTTCAGTAGAATATCTAAAAACATATTTAACTCTTACAGAAATCACTGGAATAAAACAAATTCTTAAGTGTTCCGATGAATAGAAGCCAAAGCCCTGAACTCCAAACGCTGGCTTTAAAACAGGAACAAAGTTGTTGCAAAAAATCTTTTTCTACCTCAGTGAAATTCTTATCGAGTCCTACCTTTTCCTTCCTCAAAGTAAATTATCAGTCATATGTGATATACTTGTGCAACTAAAGTGATAACTGGTAATAAGAAACCTGTTGGAAATATTTGCATTTAAGCTAACTTTTGTTTGCCCTTTTCCTGCTTGCAGCTCAAAATCAATAGAAGTGGTTGTGTCAGGAGGCTGTGTTTTCAGCCAGTTTATTGACATTTTGTAAGTCAAATAGAATTCATGTTTGTTTTTTTATATGCAGACGAATCAAATGTGCTATGGAGGTAGATATTGTTTTAAAGCAGGTTCACTTGTAGAGAAGTATCTATATCAACCACAGTGCTTTCCAGAATGTTTGTGGGTTTTTTCATTTAGAGGTGGAATATGTATATAAAAGCAAACCTTCCAGAGCATTAAGAGCTTTAGTGCATTTCTCACTTTTTTTAATGACACATCATGAAGAACCGTCCTTGGGAATCCTCAGAACTCAGGTGCACTGCCAAGTGGAGTTGCATCTCAGCATCTACATAAACCACAGAGAGAACCGCATATTCTGAGTTCCCCTGTATTTTAACTCTGCAGAGGGCTTCCTTCTACCTGGGCTCTTTCCTGTGGCCGTGCCAGCTGGTGGGTGTTCTGTCATTTGCTCATGTCAGAACTGATACTTTCTTTTTAGATTTAGGAAAAAATATGAAAGCCCTGTGGAAGTATGGTTTATGTGTGCAGTGGTTCAGTTACATTGAAAATGATCAATGGAGTCCTCAAGACGTTTTGGTTAGTTTTTCTTTTGCCAGGAGCTGTTTGCATATTAGCAAGTAACAAATGTACATGCACAACTGTGTCTTTTGGAGTTGTTTTCTTTTTGTGCCATAGCTTTACTTATGAAGTTGAGGTTTGTTGTTTTGGGTTTTTTTTATGTTAAGCAATTATTTTTAGTCTTTCTCAAGCCAAAACTCAAAGTTTTCTTGAAAAATGCATTTTCAGTGTCCATCCTTAAAGTTGGATTTATGTCTCACAGAAGTCAGAGCTGGTTGACTCTTGTAGACCAGATGCTATCCCTGCTAATTGTGAGTTTAAAAATATTTCTGATTTTAAATGAAGTATGTAAGCTGACAGCTCTTTAGATGGGAAGCAAGCATGACTTTCGCAAGGTAATCTTCATCTACAACCGTCTTGTTTCAGTTCTAGAGAAAAGAGATGACTCATGTCTTGGGTCAAACTGCATTTTAAACTCTTGTCACTTGTGACTGTTCCTTTCAAATTAGAATTCTAGCTGTGTTTGAGTCTTTCAACTGTCCTAGTAATATAGCTTATAAACTGGAACTCTGGCCTGCAGTATCTCTGCCTCCCTGCTGTATTGCCCTGGTAGATCCACTATGGTTTGGTATGTGTTAACCTTTTCTTCTGGGAGCGGACATTACCACCTGCTTGAGAAGGAGCTGCTTTATCTCTTCTGTTCTTAAAGACTTTTTAATATATCACAAACTATGTAACATGGATACGTTTTTGGTTTACTGTTGGTTGTCTTATTTTTTTTAAGCCTGTATTCCTCCGTAAACTCTTTCAAACTGCTTAGTCCTATTTTTGCCTGGGAGGTACCGACAGTCTTCTGCAGGTACTGTCTCCCTGATCTGTCCAACAGGTTATTAGCATATTGCAAGCTCTGTGTTTTGCCTTCTCTGGAAATAACAGACCTTGCAAGGTGAACTGAAGTGAGTCCAGAGCTTCATCCCAGCCAGAAACTCCCACACTGTTTCCTCAGAAGCCTTTGGCATCAATAGTACTTATATCATCCAGTCAGTCTCTTTAAAATTTAAGAGTATGCAGTGCCTGACACCTACTTGGGTGACATAACATGTTTTAAAAGGGAGGCCTGCTAACTCAGAGTGTAAGGGTACAGGCCTCAGTTCAAGAAAAGCAGGAAAGCAAAGCCTGCCTTAAGTCATTTATTCAATGCAGTGTTTCTGCAGGTCCCTCTATCCTACAAACTTCAAGTACGTGCTTAAGACCCATTAAGTTTTTGTCCTGGCTACTTTTGAGTGAAGGTGGGGAATGGTGGGGTGACGGTTAGGCTTCTGTTTTGCTTTGAGGAAGTACAAGTGGAAAAACAGAAGCGGAAAGCTTTAATCCTGAATTTTAACCCTTCTTTCCCCCATCCACCCTGTCCTGTGCTTCTGGTTAGATTGTCACTCAAGTGTTTTGAGGGCAGTAGCTTGCAAGACATAACACGGTTGATACTGTCCTTTTCACATTGGGACCTCTAAGGAGATGCTAAGATAACTTGATAGCATGTGAGGTTTTCTGAAAGCTGGTATAAATTGTCTTTGACTGACAAAGAGAAAGATTCCTTCATCCAAGACTGTACTTGACGACTTTAGGATGGTGGTTTATTTTAAAGGTGTCTTTTACTTAGCTGTAGTGATACTAAGGGTATGATTTCAGCTACATGATTAGGTGACTGGAATTATGTGTCACTGTAACATTACATGCTAGTTTAAATGCTGAGATAAACTTTTAGAGTAGTAATATGAACCTGCTGTATGTAAATACAGCTGGAAACTGAAGACTGTGTAGATGTCTACAGGCCAAGGGTAGAATTGTTGGCATGTTGATTTCCATGGACTCCCCTGGGCCTGTTCTTCTTTTGGATTAAGTCTTTTGTTTCCAATGCTAATACACGAGCTGAACTTCATCCTACAAATGTTTATGCTTTTATTGGAAATATTTCAAACAATATTGTTAGAATACTGCTGTCCAAGATCTGTTATCAGTTGTATGGTTTTGGTATTCATCATTCAGAAGGAAGGTTTTGAAGCCTTTCATTAGTTTTGCTGATATTTACAATGAGCCCTTCTAAGCTTATTCGAGACTTGCTTGAAAATTGAGAAATGAAGGGTGATAGGAGAGTCCAGTGAGAGGCAGGAGACCTCTGAAGAGTGAGTATATGTAATAATGATACTTAGAACCAAGGCCTTTAAAGTGCTGCTCCAGTATGGAGGAGAAACTAAATACAAGCAGTTGTATGATCAGTGTTACAGGTTAGGAGGAGGGTCTTAGCAGCAACATTGCTGCAGTGAATGAATGAAAATAAGTGAAGCTACAAAACAATCTTGCTGAGTGAGCAAGACCCTCAGAGGAATATGATGAAATAGCCATTAGAAATGAAGACACAATGGGGTTTGCAGCTACAAAGCCAAGGGAGGTCAAGAATTCAAGAAATTTTGTGTAAGATACATTCTGAGCACTGGCCAAGGAGATATCACTAGAGAGTTCATTAAAAGTGGTTTTGTTGGAGTACTAGGATGGGATGCAGATTGCTCGACATTCCTTTGTCCAGTTTCATTATGCGTATTTTCCAGCTGTTGGAACAGTGTAGTTACTGACTTTGGAAAGGAAAAGGAAGTGGGATGGTAATTAGTGGGGTCAAGGTTCCTATTTTAAATGAGAATGTCTAAGAATGCTTTTAATGAAGGAGACTGAATCCGGAAGGAGGTGTTTGGAGAAGAATGAGAAGGGCTAAGAATGGCTATGACAGAGATCTCTGTAGCATGCTGTCGCTAAGCCTGTGGAGTACTTCGAGAGCAGATGACAAACATCTGTATGTATGAGGAGGGTGGTAGAAGGAATTGTAGGAAGGGTGAAGAAGAGCCAAGCTCAAGAATTGAGCAAGACCACTTTGTATTGTGCAGGCTTTCTTTCAGGAGGAATTAATGAGATCTTTTTTAGAGTGGGGGGACATGGGATGGAAGAAAGATGAGAGGCAGGAGATGCGCCTGTTGGGGCAGAAAGGCAGCAAGGATCATGGGATTACAGCTTTCTCTGTAGCTGTAGAAATATATTAGCAGAATAAAAATGCTCTGCAAAGAGTCTCCTCTGTCCCTACTTCAATCTAATCTGCACATGGTGCAGCAGTGGCATAGCTAACTGCTTTCCTCTCCAGCTGTAGGTTGTGATTGGGACTGCAGCTGGTTAGAGCACACAGTCCCTGTCTCGGAGACCTGAAAGTCTTAGGGCCTGGTTGCTACAACACAGCTTCCCAAGTAGCTGTTTGCAATTTCAGAACCTATTAGCTAGTTTGATATTTAGTTCTGTGTATACAGTCAGGAAGGGAGAGGGTGTTTCAAAACCCCTATGTTACCAGTGAACAAATTTTTACCATTTAATGGTTGTTTAATGGTTGTTGTAGGGAGAGAAACTGGGAAATGTGAAGGACAACTGGGAAGCAATAGGAAAAAGAAGGACAAGAATGTGAGATTTTTGTCTGTTTAGGTTTATGTGATGTATTTGAAAGCACTGGTATTTTTCATGTTAAACTTTATATCCACATTAACCATGAGCATTTCTACCTGTAACTTCAAAGTCTATAACTATTTGGTAGGTTTTTCTCTATTTTTAACAAAATGTTGAATAGAATACATTTGTTGTTAGCAGTGTACTGGCTTAGTGGCAGCTGACTGATTTTCTTGTTTACATACTGACATCGGGCTTGTGGGTATCTAAAAGCCATGATTATTTTAGTCTCCATGAGCTGGTTACACATGCTGAAGAAGCCAACAGCTTATGACCCCAACCTTTTGTATGTTGTTCTCACAAGTATGATTATAAATGTATCACTCCCACTGACATAAGCTGTACTGTCTATAACTTCACCAAGAAAAGTGTGACTGTTTCTTTGTAAAGTTATTTGACTATTTAGGTCACTGTGGAAACATAAGAGATCAGGAAATAAAAATAGCTCGTGGATTCAGAGCCTGATACAGCATTTTTATGTTGCATTGAAAGAAGACTGGTGAGGTATTCATGTAAACATATGGATACCAATTATTTTTTTTAGTATTTTTCAGTGTCTGCTTAAAAGTATGCGCACAATCTTGTGTTGCTTATGGAGCAATTATACTGCATATGTTAAGAGATACTTTGTGTTTTTATATTTAGATTTAGTGGAAAATTATTCTGAGATAATTGACAGTGATGGTATTAAAGCCAAAACCATGCTAGTGCTCAGCATGGTGTGTTGGAATAATACCCAAGTGATGGGATGTAATTTTACAATACAATAACCTGTCGTCATCATCAAGCAAGGGTGGTTTTTTTACCTCTAGTAAGGAGATTAACATGTCCTTTCAGAGCCACCTATTACTCGTCTTCCCACCTTTTGTCTTGCTACAGTCTCATTCTTCTTTATGATTTCTTTCTTATGCACATATATGTAATGATATATGTGGTTTAGTAAACAAGCACATGCTCCAGACCTTAAATCTAGCTCTTACAAGATGGAAATCACCAACTTGAACCTGCATAAAGTAACAAAATGTTTATCAAGAAGCAACTAGTGAACCATTTCCTGGGTTTACTTTGCTGCTTAACTTAAGCTTACTGCGTGTGGCCTTTTTCTGTTGTTCTCTTGCTGCACTGCCAATAGCTGTTATGGTCCGTTTTCTGGTATTAGATAGATGGTGTGTGTGCTTTTTTTTTTCAAGACTATTCCGTATCTCAATAATAGGTAGCTGTGTTTACCAAAAAATATTAAAAAGGGTGTTCATTCACTGCAGTTGTGAAGAACCCAGATTATATGATTGGACACTAGAAGATGTCCCAGGCCAGGGTTCCTGTGTGTCCCCCTTTTCTATCTTGCTTGCTAATGCTTACAGTAAAGGCTGCCTACCTCAATGATTAGATGCATTCTGTGCTGACCACTCTTCCATTCCTTTCCCTAAGTACTTGCTCACATACACCCTTCTGCTCCTGTTACTTGTTTTTTTCTCAGGAAGTCAGGATCTTACAAATTAAGGGTGCATTTATCCACAAGGATGTTCTTGTCTCCTGCAATAGAAGGAATCAGTGGGTATGTGAAAGGATGCTGAGGTCTGTAGATAAGAGCTCAAAGTTGTGAATCTGTATTTTGAGCATGAATTGTGGGTTGTTGTTTTTTTCTTTGTGTTTGGTTTTGTTTTGGGTTTTTTTTTAATTATTATTTATTTATTTATTTTATTTTTTCCTTTGGGTTTTTTTTTTTGGGTTTTGTTTTGGTGGTTTTTTTTTCTCATAGAACTTGTGTGTAATGAAAGTCATCTGAAGGAATGTGACCCAATGAAGGAAACAAACCTGTGTTGTGATGCAGTGAAAGAAATAAAAATAGAAGTATGGAACAATATGGGGAAAACCCAGCCCCACTGTCATTGTCACATGGAGCAAACTTAAGGATCTGTTTACATACAGCATTCCCTCCAAGTTTGGTATAGCGTGTCCAACCAGTTGTCAAACTTGCAATGATGTAAAGGTAACAGCCTCACAAGCTGGGACACTGAATTATGTAACATAAATTGAAAAATTTAGTCTTTGTGTTTTTTGCACTTAACCTCAAATCAGTCACTTTGAATAAGTAACCCTAATTATTTGTACAGATATAATGCTTCCACAAGCAAATGCAGACAGCCAAATCCTCATGGTTATCTGGGGATGGTAACCTGCAGCAAATGGAGATTTTGCTGCAGACACAAGACTGACACTACATGTAACAGCTTGGGACATGCCTTCATTGTGCATCAGCTAGACCTGAGCTGGCTGCAGGAAAGGAGTCATTAGACTGAACCCTGCACTCAAGCTGAACTTTTTCCAGGCATCATGAGTAGTACTGTGCCCAGCTAAGAAGCCCTTTCAGAGCCCAAAGCATGATGAAGTTTAGGGCCTGGCTGTAGTCTGAGGAGCTAGTTGATCCCAGGAAGAGTTCTTTCAGCAATGGATACTGGAGTTTACTAAGTTGGGTGCGAGTTGACTCCATATGTGGTTTGTTAGATTGGGATCCTGCAAGCAGCCCTCCAGCTGTTGAAGCAAATTTGATGCTGAAGGCTAAGTAGCCATAGCTGTATAGTGTTCTCCTAATCCCAAAGGTTCAGAGCGGGCTGTGCATGAGTGGCTTGTCTGTCCAGTATTACCACTCTGCAACCACAGAGGATAAACTGTCCATGGGATACTAGGGAAATGACCATATGTATGGCCATGTTTATAAACATCAGCTACTAAAAATCCATGCTGCAACAGAAGTCATGAAGTTAAATTCCTGTGCTCTCTGCTTCCTGAGTTTCTGGACTGTGCTAGCTTCTTGTGTTCAAACTTTTCTCTGAAACCTTAAGAGCTGGGAAAAATATGCATCTAAATAAGAGTTTTGTATTTAATCTACTGGAACTTCGTCCTGGGTTCAGCAGTAGCAGTCATTTTTCTCCTTCTTAGTAGCTGGTGCAGTGCTGTAGTTTTGACTTTCAGCCTGGTAACAGCGCTGATAACACCGATGTTTTTAGTTGCTGCTCAGTAATGTTTACTCCGACCAAGGACTTTCTGAGCCTCATGCTCTGCCAGGGAGGAGGGGAAGCCGGGAGGAAGCAGAGACAGGGCACCTGACCCAAACTAACCAAAGAGATATTCCATACCACAGCACGTCATGCCCACTATATAAACTGGGGGCAGTTACCCAGAAGGGCGAGATCACTGCTCGGGTCGGGCTGGGTATCGGTCGGTGTTATTCCCTTGTTATTTCCCTTATCATTATTATTATTGGTGGCAGCAGCAGTGGTTTGTGTTATACCTTAGTTACTGGACTGCTCTTATCTCAACCCGTGGGAGTTACATTCTTCGATTTTCCTCCCCATCCCTCTGGGAGTGGGGGGAGGAAGGAGGAGGGGAGTGAGTGAGTGGCTGCATGGCTCTGGGTTGCCGGCTGAGCTTAAACCACAACAAACTTCAATAGAATTATTAAATATAGGAGTTGACAACACTGAAAAGGTTAGTCTAATTTAAGCAATGATTGATAACTACACTAAGAAAAAGTCTCTAGTCTGTGTGAAAATGATGCCGTCCTTGCAAGCAGTATAATGGTTTTTTATCCTTGATCTTGAAAAGGACAGACAGCAAGAAAATGTCATAACTGCAAAGGCTTCTGGGTCAAGAATGATCCCATCTGAAAAAGCTATTGCTAAGATTGTTCCCGAGTTGTTTCTTGTAAATTAAAAAAAAAAAAAAATTATTGTATTTCTTTTTTCATTATGATAGTCTGTCTAAAGTGATGTTCCCTTATTGAGGCATGTGAGCAAACTGTTGAGTGACAGTGTCAGAAATGCTCACTGACGATGCACAGTTAAAAAGTCACTTATTTTCACTGCCTACAAGAAATGAAATACAACAAAGAATAGATTAGAGATAAGAGGTGATACCCACTTTGCAAGTATCGGAGTTTATCTCCATCATACTATTCTGTCCAGCTACATAAGATAACATCATAATCGGAGGTAAGACACCTCAGAATAACTAGCTTCAAAGAAACTCAGGTAATAGTAGCTGAACCACTGGAACGGTGGTTTGTTTCCTGGTGTGAGTATAAACACATGTGGCTGGCCAAAGCTGCAGCCTGTAGAAATTAACCTTGTGAAAGAAAAAGGTGCTGTAAGTTGCCTGCAGTTGTTTGTGAGATGGTGGAAGCACCAAGAGACTGGCAGAGAAGCCTTCTGCAGTCTCAATGTAGAAGTGGGGAAGGTGTGTGTCAGGTATCATGCAGAGTAAGGGAAGATGAGGACCTCTCACCCTTTTCTTTCCCATTAAAATCACACTAGTTAACAGCATGAGTTTGTTCTGGCTTTTTTTTTTTTTCTTAGGAAGCTGTTTTGAATAATTTTAATCAGGCTGGTTACAAGGCCCCATGACAGCGTTTGCAGGTGCCAAGCACAGGTGGATCCCTGTTTTCACTGTGACTGGGGCCACGTATGTCCTGTCCAGAGATAAGTCTGGAAGCTGAACATTCTTGGGGAAGACACACAGAAAGGGAAGCAGCTTGTCCTGCTAACAGGTTTCTCAGGGGATGATTAAGGTTTCGGGGGACAACCTAGAATGCAGCTATGATGATAAAATAGCAAGAGGGGGAGAACAAGTCTAAAACAGGAGGTGTTAAGTGTTCATGGGAAGGAAAGCCTGCTGCTTGCAGAATGTGATCACAGGCAGCAGCAGATCAGAGATGCAAATCATTCTTGAATCTGACAAATGAGAGTTCAAAGAGTTTGAAATCTATATATTTTAATGTTTCATTATTAATAACTTGAATTATGATGATGGTAAACTAGGCAAGGGAAGAGCCTGGAGGCATTAGCTCTGATTATCATTTGGTACATTCTTGACTGCAGAGAGCTCATTTAGACCAAGTGAGTCCCTGGCCTATGCAGCTTCAATTCACAATTTGCCTTTGGAGGTACCAGGACTCAAGTTGCCATTTGTTTTCTTTATTCTTCCACCCCCACCCCCCACCCCCGCCCCCTCACTGCTTCCTTATGTGCTGCCATCCTGGGTCTAAAAAGCTGCTGTCCTAAGAATTACTGAACCTAAAAAAAAATAGTGCTTTGTTCTATCTGAAAGCTTTGCAGCCTTGAGTCATATGGAGGGTAAAAAGCAATCCATCTTAAAGATTGGTGGGTTTTAAATCACTGAAACCAACATTTGACCTTAGAATTGGGAGGAGAAGGATGTTTATCATAATAACGCAATTTAAAACCTAATTCCTACTAGCCTTGTCTAATGTACACAGTATTTCACAAACTGGTACAAGCATGAGTGAGAAAGCTTGTGAATTACCAGAAGAGCTGAGATTTAAGCACAGCCTGCTGTTTTTACAATGTTATTTATTTATCTGGAATAAACATTTCCTTTTCTACTGGAAAAAAAAATGGAAAGGATATAGAGGGTGTATGTATTTGTGAGTCTTGGCGGAGTTCTCCAGTGGCTTCATTGGCCAGGATTACACAGAGGGCAATTAGATCTAATCTTTGTTACATAAACATGAAGTGTTGTCTTCCTTTTTATTTCTTCAGATTTACTTGTGCAACTTTCGTGTTGCCCGTATGGCAAGTCCTGTGGAATTTAAGATACTTCTGTTGTTAGTTCTTCTCACACTGTTCATTCCTTGAGCTACTCCACATGTTTGGGCAACAGTGTCTTCATCTGGAATACCTGGGTACCTATCCTACTATCAGAACAAGTATCTCTATCATATCCCTTCCACCCACTCCTCAGAGTGATACCAGTCTTCTTCCTATGCTTGCTTTCTTCTGCTCAGGGAATGCCCTTCCTGATATCCTCAGCAAAGCCACAACCCTGTACACCTTTAAAACTTCCCTGAGGATCTGCTTCTGTGATGCTTGCAAGAAACTAGCTAAGTAATCTGCTTACCTATTTCATTTATCTCATGACTCACTCCTTCCATGGTGCCTGCAAGAAACTTGTTGATTAAATCTACTTGATCTTAACTCTTTTTTTTATGAAATAAAAATGTTGCCGGATTTTTCCCTGCATTGGTTGGGTGAATTCTAGGATAACTGGATCACAGTCATCTTTTGGATGCCACTCTGTTCTTCCTGCCCATTTGTTGCTTGTATCCTTAGTTCTTTTTATTAAAAATATCCCCTCATCCCCTAACTGCTTACAAATAAAGAGGTTTCGGTCTTCACTTGGCTCTTCATGAGTTTAGCAGAGCACCAGAGATGTGTAGGAGTCCACATATTTGGATCTGATTATCAGCTCTGTATTAATTTGGGAGCTACTCCAGCCACAATCAATGGTTTCTGCCTCTAGCAGGTGTCTGCTTCCACAGTTTGCAGGAGCGTCTAAAACACTGTTCGTAAGGAGCTAATAGCTTTCAGCGTGACCATTGACTCTTGTCATCCTATGCTATGCATTTTTTGTTACCTACTTTTTGTGTTTGTAACTCCAAGAAAGTTCTGTAACCTGTTTGAAGGTTTTCAGCTTGTTAATGCTCTTTAGCAAGCACAGATAACATTATCCATACTTTAAACAGAGAATTTTGAGGTATTTTAATTTAATACAATTTTGACTTAATGGATAAGAGTAACAAGTTAAAGACTTTTTTTTTTTCTTCATAAGAGAAGGTAGCAATCTGATTTTTGTTTGGTTTTGTTTGGTTTTTTTTCAGTTGTACTGTGTAGTGTCATGAAGCAGTACATACAGAGATCATTTCTATTCCTATCCTTCAGAACAGGCAGCACTTATTTGTGGCTTGTTGTGCTTGTCATGTCTTTCTAATGCATAAAAATCAATGGGTTTCCCATTGGTGCAAATGGTAGTGTTTGTATTTAGTGTCTTCTTCAGCGGGGCATTTCCATCTGCATGAAGTAAAGAACATGCTGTATGTCAGCAGGATGTGTGGGCTGGAGTGTGAGACGTACCCCTGTTCACTTGTTACCAGCATTTCGCAAGGAAATGGCTCTGTCTGCATCCTAATTTGATACCAGTTTTGTGGCATTATCATCTAGCAAGCTAATGGTCACGTAGGTGATTAATATTGCTAGACACAATGGCAGTGTTCCTCTAATTAGTAAAGACTTCAGTTTGTTCAGAGTTTGAATCCCTGCATTCCCTACAAGCCTTGCCTTGGAGGTTGAGGCTGGAGCTGCACTAATAGAGCTGATCTCTGGTTACTTTTCCTGCCACATGGGGAAGGGTTACCTGGGGATGAGTCCTGAACATTATTATGAGCATTAGTAATTTGCCAGGTGGAAAGCAAGGAAACTGTCTTTGAATACTCAGTTACTGCTGACTAGCTCTCCCGGTGGCAGTCCCTGTATGAAGCGTGAAAATGGGCAAAGGAAGGACAAAGAGCTCCCAAGAGAATACAGGTTTCTCCAGGAAACTAGCCGAGAGCTTTGAAGTAGAACATGCCATCAACGCGGACTTTTTCCTCTTCCAGCTCAGCTTATGATACCAAAACAAGACAGAAGGTGGCAGTAAAAAAGCTTTCAAGACCTTTTCAATCGCTTATTCATGCGCGGAGGACCTACAGGGAGCTTAGGTTGCTTAAGCACATGAAGCATGAGAACGTAAGTGGAGAGTGACTTCTTTCCCTTCGGATTTTCATGACAAAAGTTTGCAATGTAGGCTTAATTTCAGTTAGGTGCAATCTTTGTTAAAAAGTATATGCAATTCTCTAGCTACCCAAGATACCATAAGCCGTCTTATGTGAAGTCACTGGACTTCAGAGACTTCTTTAGGGACTTTCAGTAAAAGGCTGCCTTTCTATGTAAAAAATATCTAAATTCATCTTGAAGATGCAGCTGATGAAATCCAAAACAAGTGATCCCAACTTCCCTAATAAAGTAATACTCTGCTTGCTGCTGCTGGATGCTCTTGAAATAGCAGTCCAGGAAAAAAATAACTCAAGCCTGCTTTTGCTGAATTTGGATTCTCTTGAGAAATTAAGGGCAGATACTGTCATTGACATTAACAGCAGTGTAATATTTAGATGAACAATTTAGATCTACAATAGTAGAACTTCAGGCCCCAAATAATTCAGTACTACTCTATGTTGCAAACAGTTGATTTCTGTGTGAGTATCCATCTGCTTAAAAGTAACTTGATGAATTAAAGCCCGAATAAAATAAAGTGGGTCGAAAAGTATCCTGGAGAAAAGATGCTAAGAAAGCTAAATAACATCAGAATGAGAAACCCCATGAAACTGTGCATAATTTTAAATATACAGGTGTATAAACTATGTGTCAGTTTTTTTGTAACGGGGTATGACTTTTCCTGCCTTTATTTTTGACTGTCTAGAGTCCTGTTGTAATTACTTATACTAATTAATATAATTTTCTGTTGGTTATGGAGATAGCTGAGGCTATACCTGTCCAGACCACCTATTGTACCAGTTATACTAAGTTTTCAAGACGACAGAATGTCATATTTTTGCCAGTTTCATCACCAGAATGCCAAGCACTGTCATTACTGATTCCATGTTGCTTTACAGATGTCTAAAAATAAACTGTTGATTCCCTCCTCTTTCAGGTCATAGGATTGCTGGATGTTTTTACACCTGCAACATCAATAGAAAATTTTAATGAAGTGTAAGTAAAATTGTAAACTCATTCTGGCTAGTTAGTAAGTACCACTCTGGTGTTTAAAAAGAAGCATGAACTGTTCTAGTGGACTTGCAGCCACAGATGGCTTTGGGTGAAGAACCCCAATAAATCCATTTGCAACTTTTCCCCTGAAGAGGAGGCAGGAGGATGGGGCTCATTTTTGTACTTTCTTGAATGATAGTTAATAAGATTATAGGTATATGATAAGTGGTTTGGTGCTACATAAATGCCAGTAAACTTAAAACTTTTTCAGTTCATTTATGTGTTAGCTGTAGATTATTTTTTCACAGCTAGATGGGATAGTTCAGGAATGCAGGAAAGTGTCGGTTAACTGAGACAACATAAATTTAGGCTAGATTTCTGACTAGGTGTATTTTCATGTTGCATGTACGATTTATGCTGAGTTCCTCTTGGTTTACATCCTTTATAAGCGCTTACATAAACAAGTTAGCAGAAAAAATAGTAACCAATATATTTTTGTCTCCATGGAAATTAGTGCCAAACACCTTTGACTCTGGGGCAAAATTGCACAAGTGGAAACTGGATATGATAGATGCATACTTGTATCCTAGCACTGCTTTTGGAAAAGAGTCAACATTTCTGCAAAATTTGTCAGAAAATAAAGCTTACAGTAGGGCTTGAGAGGGAAGTTACAAAAGCCACTCTTTATTTCAGCCAATTCTATGTTCATCTCCATCATCAGACATTCCAGGGCCCTGCAGGTGCTGTAGTTTTAGTGCCTCAGGCTCCCAGTTTGATGTTGGGCAAGGCTTTCTGTTGTCTCAAAATATGATGCATTCTCCCCTCACTGAACTGCTATAGTGTGTCACAGGGAAAACAGAGATATAAGTTTTTAATGTACTGTAATGTTTTTTCTTTTTCGTTATATTAAGTCTCATAGCTGTGATTCCATTATTGAAGGTCTTAGCTGATTTAAGTGGCATAAACTATGGGGTGTGTTGGCAGAACATGGAAAAGGAACCTTCATGGGTGTATGTTGTTGCTCTAGATATGCTGCTTTTAGGATTTAGATTCTGCCATTTGTAAATGAGGTGTGTTTCTTTTTCTTCTGCTCTGTGTTTTATTTTCACAGGTATCTTGTGACAAATTTAATGGGTGCTGACCTGAATAACATTGTGAAGTGCCAGAAGTTAACAGATGACCATATACAGTTTCTCATCTATCAGTTACTTCGAGGTCTTAAGGTAACTGGCTGTATGCAAGAGTTTTAGAGTCGGCAGCCAAAATGTACTAATGACTGGTTCATTGCAGTGACAGTACTTAAACACTGTTTTTTTTAAGAGAGTTGCAGATAACAGCAATCATTGCAGAAATTATCAGATCATTTTTCTAACCAGAAATAAACCCCAAGCCTGCCAGTGTTTACGTGCATAATGCATGTGAATACTCCCCTTGAACATTGACTTTAGATCTATTATTATTGGAGGAGAATTATTTGCTATATAGTGTCTCAAGTGAACATGTTGTGTAGCACACAGTGTGTGTTTTAGACACTTCACCTGTCACAAGAAGGTAGTACAGAAACATTCTGAAGAATGTGAACTTGATGAAGAACAATATGGCAAGTAACTCACCTTTGTGATTTGAAAGACATGAGCCAGTTTGAAAAACTACAGCTCTCATTTTGGTAGGGAGCATCACATGGATGAAGAGATAACCAAGTTAGCTGGGTTCTTTGAGAAATTTCTGGAAGGAGAAGTGTATTTTAGCAATGTACAGTGTTGCACACAATCACCTAGGATTTAAGCTGCTCATGAGTTCATTGTTTCTTTTAATCGTACCAGTTAAAATGTATACAGTCACGTAACAAAGGCAGTTGGCAATGAAACTGTTGCAAAAATTTCTTCCAAAAGAATGAAAATAGTTGTATTTTTTCTGACATTAAATAGAAAAGTGTCTATAAAGAGCAGAAGATGTAGAAAATGTTTTCCATTACAAGGTGATAAGCATTTTGTTGGACCAGTGTTGATTTTCACAGGTATAAACAAAAAGAAAAGAGACGGGTCAGCTGCTTTAGTAGCCAACTTAACAGTAATTGATATTTTTTACGTGGAAAATAACTGCATGTTTGAAAGCAAGCCATGGTAAATACTGGCTCTGAAATATACTTATTACATGATTTTCAGCAAGTCACCTTGTGCCTGAGACAGTAATTCTTATTCATGCATGAAGGTTCTGTCAATTGAAGTGCAGATCTTAGTGAATAAAAATTGCAGAACTGAGCCCTTAATTGCTTTGTCTCATTTACTTAGGTTAATAGCTTAATTAGGAAGATGGATTCTGGAGTTAATTATCCATCTTTGGAATTTTGAATTTAAGGCTATGTTGTGTCAGAGCTAAATAATAGTAAGAGTTGTGCTCCAAAGTGACTGTTAATTTCTGTCTCTATTTCCAGTGGGGGAGGTTGATGGTGCCTCACCTCTTCCGGAATTGAAGTTCTCATGTCTCATTAGTTGAAGAACATTTGATCATATATAACTCCTCACTTACATCTATGCTATAGTCATTACAACATGTATTTGCGTACCTGAATAAGCTTTGGACTTGCTGGTAGGTGTGTTCAGCAGTACAAAGCACGGGCTTCATGCCCTGCAGAAGCTGTCTGAGCAGATGAAGGGTTAGTGTAGAGCTGCATAGGCTGGCAGACTCCTGACTGGCTGGTGGAGGACTGCTTGTGGCACTAAGAGGAGCTGTTGTCATCGTCTCAACAGAGCAGGGAGACAGCTCCTTCTGTTGCAAGTGATGGTTTGATTTCCTCTTCATTCAGCTGCTCTTGGCTGTTGTGAAGAGTGCTTCAGGGGTGGTCCTGCTTTTCTGATAAACAGTGCAGAGGTATGGAACAAGAAGAATGCCCTGGTGTTTTCTTTGGGTTTTCCAAGTAGATATCTCTGCTCCTAAATAAAGGTGAATTCAGCTCAAGAGAATAGAAAAGAAGGCTTTCAAGGTCTTGCTGACCCTGGTCAGTAAGGTCATAGATAACTTTGCTGTTAATACTAACAAGTGAACGATAGGCAGTTACAGAGTAAGCTTTTCTCAATCTTAAAGTTTTAACGTTTTATGTAGAATAGCAGAGGCACTAAATAGAATCATAGAATAGTTATGGTTGGAAAGGACCTTAAGATCATCTAGTTCCACCCCCCCTGGCATGGACAGGGCTACCTCACACTAGACCATGTCACCTAAGGCTCTGTCCAACCTGGCCTTGAACACCGCCAGGGATGGAGCACTCACAGCCTCCCTGGGCATCCTGTTCCAGTGCCTCACCACCCTAACAGGAAAGAATTTCCTCCTTATATCCAATCTAAACTTCCCCTGTTTAAGTTTTAACCCGTTACCCCTTGTCCTATCACTACAGTCCCTGATGAAGAGTCCCTCCCCAGCATCCCTATAGGCCCCCTTCAGGTACTGGAAGGCTGCTATTAGGTCCCCACGCAGCCTTCTCTTCTCCAGGCTGAACAGCCCCAACTTTCTCAGCCTGTCTTCATACGGGAGGTGCTCCAGTCCCCTGATCATCCTCGTGGCCCTCCTCTGGACTTGTTCCAACAGTTCCATGTCCTTTTTATGTTGAGGACACCAGAATAGCCACTGGAATACTGCTTTGGGTCCGTGTTTTTAAAGTGGACCTGAAGTAATGCTGTGGCTTAGGTGGGTATTTTGGTCACTAACCTGTTGCAGGGTGCAAGTATCACCCATGTCAGCATTCGCAGTAGGTATTAAGGTGACTTAATATCACCTAGAGGTCAACCATACTGCTCGCCAGCCACTGATTTCACTAAGTTGCTTCCTGATCAGTATGGACATCCAGATAAGACTGGAACAAATTCCAAACTGGTGTGAAACTTTCAACAAAAGAATCACTGCAAGTGCTGTCTTTTATTGCAGAATCTAGTCTTCGTGGTTACCTTTCTTGAAATGTCCAACTTTGCGTAAGACAAAACAAGGACTTTTTGAAGTTCATCATACCTTGCTTGTTCTGAAAATGTAGTGACATGAGTCTTCTTTGTATATGAAACAATCTGGGTCAGAAGTGAAAAGATAAGAAAAGTGACTTACACTTTTCTTCACCTCTTACTCAAATCTTACCTTTTTATTCCCTTTGTTTCACAGTATATTCACTCAGCTGGAATCATCCACCGGGTGAGTTCACTCATTGCGATAAGAATGAATGGAGTGTGTCCCTCTGTGCATCAAACCTGTTACTAAGGCATAGTTATAATATACTTTAAAAGGTTAAAATCATACTTGACTAACTCCTTCTGCTGTGCTACAGGACCTGAAGCCCAGTAACCTAGCTGTAAATGAAGACTGTGAATTGAGGGTAGGTATCATGTTGTAATGAAGAATGTTGTAAAAGCTCTCAAGATGAGAGTTTCTGAGAAAACATTAGCTACTGGTTTTATTTCTGATTCCGTTAATTTCAGCTGTTTGCTGCTCTTGCTTTCTTGGCATAGAAGACCCACTTCCATGAGCACGTGTTTTCTCCCAAATGTTAATTTAGTATGAATGCAAGTATCTTCATCCCTGGTTCCTTGCAGATGGTACATAGGATAATGATTTGTCCCATGAGTAAATACTGAGTATATTTGGAAGTTTGACCTGTGATATGTATCTGCATCTGCTGTGCTTAGATGAAGCCTTTTAACAGTTTTCATTTTTATATTCATAGTATATACAAGCTAAATTAAATAACAATATAGAAACAGATACCAATATTGCCAGTTATGTTACCACTTCAACCAAAAACCCTGTAACCCACACTTCTCAAGTGCTGTTTTAATGTACACAGGTATATAAATACATATCTTTGTGTAGCTGTGTTATATGGCATTATATAATAAGGATGGGACTCTGGAGAAGGAAAAGATGTCTTTAGCTTTCTAATCCTTTAAGCCTAAGTATGAGAAGTTTAGCATTTCTCCATGACAGCCAGAAACATCTTTATCCCTATAATGGAGACTATGATGTAATCACTTTATTCCAGCTATGAGGGAGTATTTGGAATACAAGAAAAGATTCCAAATACTACAAGATCAGCAAAAAAACACAATAGTGAATTAAGAGCAGTGCAGTTTGGTCCTCACAGTAATCTGGATCTGTGGTGAGAAATTATAGTTCCTGTTTGGTTTAGTGGCGTATGCAGATGCTCAGCAATTTTCATGATTGTCCCTTTAATGTCTTCATGCATGTATGTTCAGCATCTGTGAAATTTTATGGGTCATCTGGTTCTGAGCATGCACTCTAAAATGTGTGCTGTATCTTCATACTGTAAGTGAAGGAGACTTTTAATCTTTTGGGGTGTTTTTTTCTATTATTACGGTACCCGTGCACCTCCCTGCCTAGCATTTGTTGCGCTGCTCTTTGCCTTATTTGTATTTATAGCTTTACCTCCTCTGATACCAAATTACTTTCTAATAAAAAAAACTAGAGTAGAAACAAAAAGGAAACACAAGCAAGAAGAAGGAAATGTGTGTACACAGTTGATAGGATGGATCAGCTATGATAGCTATTACAGAGAAATATTACTGAAACCCTTATAAAAATAAAGGCAGTAGTGTTTCAATTTCATGTCATGTTTGCCTCATACTTTAATTTTCGCTTTCTTAAGAAATAAATAATGCTTTTAAAGTATATTAGAAGTAAAGATGTTAATGCATTATTTATTTTTCTTTAGGCTTTTTATATCTTTTAATTGGATTATAACTGAGAAATTCTGAATTGTAGTCTTAAAGTTTTCTTACTCCCATTGAAAAGGATTAGCCATCAGCTTATCTCATCATAGGAGGTTGCCACTAGTCTTCATTCACATTTCTGTTTGAAGAGATGCTAACTAGCTCAGATGACTGACTTGACAGCACTGAGGCTCAGATGGTACCCTTTCAAACATCCTGTCTTAGTGTTATGGGTACCTTTTAGCTCCATAATTAGTGGGACACAGACTAATAAAAAAGCAGAAAGCAAAGAAATGAGCAGGAAAAATTTAATTAAAATAACTTCCCATCAACATAAACTTAGCAAAGGAGAGCATATGGAGAGAAACGTTTTGCTACCAACCCTGTGAGTAATATGTGTACCTAAACAGAGCTCCTTTGTTTTTTCGGTGCGGGAGCTCTGCCGAAAACAGATGGTATGTGATTTAAGTCTACCTTGTTACAGAGGATGTATGTTTCTTTCCTAGCAGCACTGGAACGATGTGTTGTTTGGGTAAATGCTTAGACATGAAAAGGAAACAACAGAAATTCTGCAAATTTGTGATCAGCTCATGTGGTCTTCAAATGTTTAAATGGCCAGCGGCACTTGCCATTTTACACAGACATTCCCATTGTTAGTGCTTCATTTTTTATAGCAGCAGTGCTGATTTTTAGCAAATAAATGTCAGTGGAAAATTGAATTTGAGGCAAAATGTGAAGTTTGCCTTAGAGGACAAAGGGCCAGGCTCATCGCAGTGGAAGCAACTTTATGCAGACCCGTAGGCTGCAACGGTGCAGCAGGGAGAGCAGATGATCTTGTCTGCAGAGTGCTGCTGGTTTACTTTACCGATAGCGAAGGACCATGGATAAACTCAGAAATGAGTAGCAGGGAAAATCAGTACCTGTAACAAAAGGGAAAAAGGATCTTTTAAAATCATTGTTTGTTTTACTTTTTTATTCTGTAGATTTTAGACTTTGGTTTAGCTCGACAAACTGATGATGAAATGACTGGATACGTTGCAACAAGATGGTACAGAGCTCCAGAAATCATGTTAAATTGGATGCACTACAATCAGACAGGTAAACTGTGGAGACGTACATTTTGCTCCATCTGGATATAGTGATAGTTTTAAACCAAGAAGCAACCCTGTTGAAGAGTCTCTTCAATTCATCATACACATTTCTCTCTCCGTTTTTTGGCAGTTGATATCTGGTCAGTTGGATGCATCATGGCAGAGCTATTGAAAGGGAAGGCCCTGTTTCCAGGAAATGATTGTATCCTTGGCAATAAAACTTCAAATGCAGCTGTAACAGTGCTTTCTAATTCTTTGGGTTTTTTCTAATGACTTCAGTGTTTCTGTGGAAATGTTTTTGAGCTAACAAACTGAAAAAGTAAACTATTTTTGTTTCTCTTTCAGTTTGAAGTATATGACAGCTGAATATGAGACCCTCTGGTAGGAAAAAACCCCACAGTAACAGATGTTCTAAACGAGTTACATTTATTCTTTGTTGTGTATCTGTATTTAAATAATAACCTAGTTACAACAGAGCAGATTTCTTCCACATGTGTCTCTTACTGACATAACATAACCTTAAAACTGCAGCTGAGTAAAGGCAGTATTTTTTGATCAGCCAATGTAGTTTCTCAGTACTCTGAAAACCTGCAAAAAGCAAATACTTCTGTTAAAACTAAGCCTTGCCAGGCGCAAAACAACATGACATCAGAATTGCCTGGAAAACTGTTGAGAGAGCTGAGAGACCAGGTCTCCCTGCTTGCCTTTCTACTGTGCTCAGCATCATTAGGCTGTATTGTAACCAGAGGCATTGTCCAGATGTTCATCATTGGGATGTCTGTGCTTCAGACTGATTATATTATTCAGACTGATATTTGGAAAAATCCATGCATTTAGTTTTCAAGAAATAAGATTTTTTTTTTTTTTTTCTGTTTAAAAATATTGTCTGCAATTATATGATTACATCCATTTCAATAAAACTGTAATATAACCTCGAGTCTCTAGGGAGTGTAATACATATATGATCTTACAGGTCATTTAGGGCAATGAAAAATGCTTATTTTCAAAGTTCTAATCTTGACACTGATACAAAACAGATTTTTAAAGCTGCCAGATGAGAACTCGCCACTTGCCAGCCCTCGGATTAGTAATCTAGCCCTATGTGCTGTATTTGTTAGACTGTTCTTCAGAACAGTTATCTGAAACATACATGTGCTATTAAAATTAAGCTTAAGAATATGCTAAATTGGGAACTAGAACAGGAGGGCAATATCTTGTACGTACCTTTCTCATGTACAGGCACACGTGAAGGACTCATATAATGCAGTAAAGAGTTTGATACTCCAGGACTAGGCTTAAGTAGGTATGAATTAGTATCCTTGCATGGACTACAGTGGAATTGTCTCACTGAATAGTTTTAAACAAGTATCTGCATGAAAGGTCACTAATTGTTTAAACCCAGAGGGACCATGTGCTGTTTATTTCCCTGAAATACTGCAGATATTGATCAACTAAAGAGAATAATGGAAGTTGTGGGCACACCCAGTTCTGAACTTCTGAAGAAGATCTCATCAGAACATGTGAGTTCAGTTATCTGGCTTTCTAGCATTCTTTTCTCTCATTGGCATCATGTATCACTGATGGTGTTACACAGATCCTCTGATTTGGAAATGAGCAAACGCTAAAATAATCTCTATTTATTGCTGCTAGAATGCCACGATTAAAAAAATCCCATTCTTCGTAGAGGTATCCAAATGGCCCGACTCTCAGCTGGATTATTTTAGATATTTATTCTCATGTGCTCAGTGTTTGAAAGGAGTTTTGCAATTGGTCCTGGTGAACTTTTAGTTTGCTGCTATACTTGTAATAAAAAAAAATCAAACTTGTTCTCAGCTCAGAGCATTATATTGTTATTAAATCTTATGTCCCTGTAACTTTTCTGCTTTCCATTGCTGTAAAGGATCTAAATAGGAATATTTAGGAATATTGGAATCAAATAACATGTGTTTATGTTCTTCATGAGTGCACTTATTTGGATCCCTAATTTGATTTGTATTTATTCATTTCTCTGAATCTCCTGTGAGGTCCACTTTCATGATAACATCTATAGCTAACAGTGTGATTTTTAACTCTCCATATGCCTTCTTTAAAATAGTAATCTGGTAAATTAACATTTTCCACTTTGTTTCTCTGCTAAAGCTACACTTACAGAATTCACTTTATGCAATAACTGTGGATATCCAGCTGAGGAATGAGCTGTGGTATCGATTGATAAAGGCAGGCAATGGGCACGGTGTAAAAATGCAGATAAACAGCAGCACATGGATACTTTCTCACCTGAAGCTGTTTTCTTAAACCTTTCTGCATACAGCTCAGACTAATACAAATGGCTGTTTTTCAGCTTGTGTGTATATTGGTGGGTTTCCTTTGAACTTGCTAATGAATGTTCTCCTCCCCCTCTACTCAGCCTTGGTGAGGCCGCATCTGGAATATTGCGTCCAGTTCTGGGCCCCTCTGTTCAAGAAGGACAGGGAATTGCTTGAAGGAGTCCAGCGCAGAGCCACAAAGATGATTAAGGGAGTGGAACATCTCCCTTATGAGGAGAGGCTGAGGGAGCTGGGTCTCTTTAGCTTGGAGAAGAGGAGACTGAGGGGTGACCTCATCAATGTTTACAAATATGTGAAGGGTAGGTGTCAGGATGATGGAGCTAGGCTTTTTTCAGTGATATCCAGTGATAGGACAAGGGGCAATGGGTGTAAACTGGAACATAGGAAGTTCCACGTTAACATCAGGAAGAACTTTACTGTAAGAGTGACAGAGCACTGGAACAGGTTGCCCAGGGGGGTTGTGGAGTCTCCTACACTGGAGATATTCAAGGCCCGCCTGGACAAGTTCCTGTGTGATGTACTGTAGGTTACCCTGCTCTTGCAGGGGGGTTGGACTAGATGATCTTTTTAGGTCCCTTCCAACCCTTGGGATTCTGTGATTCTGTGTGAATGCAGTAATGGATTAAATAATCAGGACCAGCAGGAAGAACCAGAGCAACACTATGTCTGGAAAGTCCAAGCATAACAAAACCTCACCAGCGCAGGTCAACACACAACCCCAGAGTCTGTGCGTAGGCAGTACCTGGGAATTGCTGCAGCAGGAGAAGATCCTATGTTTTTTCCAGTAACATGTTCAGCGTGGTGCATACAACTGTGTGATTTACCCACCACTAGTCAGTTTCTGAGTTTTTCTATTGAGATTAAGCAGCTTAAATATTTACTGGAGATAGTATCTGCTTTTGGTGAGCTACAGGAATCCCAAAGCTGTTTTACTGGGGCTAATTTATACCTTTAGAGCATGGGGGAGAGCACAGAAACCAAGTTAATGAATGGGAGTGCTGCTGGGTCACCTCTGGGCTGCTGCTGCCTGCTTAGAGGAGCAGTGTCAAAGGAGATATATACCTTGCTTGGAGGTACTTGCCTCTTGCAAGGGACTGTATTCTGTTCCTTTGTTCTAGTTCTTTACCACCTATTTTAGTCTTATTGCTTAGATATTTCTTAATGCAGCTTCCCATCCCAGACAACTTTTTCCATTCTTGTAACAGCAAGGTCAGAGGTTTTCTGTAACGCCAAGCCTATTTTCATTTCTAGTGGAGGATTAAAGAATTGAAAACTAAAAGATCAACCTCATGGGATGTTTCAGCACAAGTTACTGCGCTGTTTTGTCAGTTTTTCATGTTAATGTGGGTTTAAATGGTGATTGCATTTCACTGGGGTTTTTTTTTAAGGATTAAGTTTTGTTCAAAGACTAGCTGGGATTTTTACAGATTTGGGGATAGCCATTTGCCTCTTTAACTGTTCCATTTCAGAATTCCCTGTTCTGTCTGATCCCAGCATTCAACCTTTCCTCTTGCTGACCTATCTACCTCGCCCAGAGATTCATGGCTTGTGTAATGTCAGGCTCCACACTGATATTTGTGGGTCTGATATGTGGGTAGGCTTTTCCTAGCTGAATTTGGATGAGCCTTTCACAACCACAGTGACAAAGCACACTAGAAATTGTGTTAAATATCTGAAGATCTGTGTCTTGGGAGTGTCAGGATTTGTTCTTTGGTTAGTGAAGCTACTGTTTGACAAATGAGAGAGAAAAGAGAAGGGTGCAGACTGGATTATATCACTTTGCTGAGGGTAACTGAAAGATGAGTTAGGTTGCAGTTTCTGGATGAATCTTACAGGGAACCTTATGCGTTCCCTGGGGTTATATTGCAGTGAGCCAGTAAGGGCTGGTGAAAAGGTAAGTGCTAACACAAATATACACACACACAGTGTGAAAGATACCTGTTTAAAACTCTCTTGCTTATTGCGCAATATACAGGAGTGACTGTTTAAAACAAATATGTTACCGTTTTATGTAAACAAGAATGCCCTTGTAAGAAACACCCTAAAAATTACATCTGTTATTTTAGAGTTGATATGGTTACTGCTGAGCAAAATCTAACAACTGTGCATGTGGTTTGTATATCGATCTGTTCCTAGGCAAGAAAATACATTGAATCTCTTCCACATATGCCTCAACAGGATTTAAAAGCAGTATTTCGTGGTGCCAATCCATTAGGTAAGAAAGACTGATATAGACTAAATCTTTCACTAACATAAGAACTCAAGCCTCCGTTTGCTATATGATCCCATATAATAATGATCAGGCCAGTAAGAAGAGCATTGCTTAACCTTTCATCCTGAGACTGTTTTCCCTTCATGAAGCCTGTGTCTTTTGTTTCTGGTGGAGATTGCAGGAACCTCCTAAACAAAACCAGTCTGTGGATGAAAAGCAAAAGCCAGTTATACATAGCAGAAATAAGTAAAATACCATGGAGTCTAGACTGGAGACATCACTTCTGGCTCAGGAAGGCCATGAGCTGAATTGCTGACCAACAGAAGAATATACTGGGAAGTATAGCTGTTTGAATGACCCTTTCGAGTATTATTTCCTAGGAATATATTACCCATTGTTGGACACAGGATACGAGGCTAGACAGGCTTTTGGTCTGATCCTGCACAATTGTTTTTACACATACTACATATTAAGGCAAATTCATGACAGTGCTTATATGAAAGCACTAAAAGTCATTTTAATATAATATTTAAGTACTAATTATGAACTTTCCATAGAAACCAAATTTTGGCCTGACAGATTTCTCTCATTTCTATTATTCTGCAACTGTCAACTTCAAACATATTTTCTTTATGACAGATCCTGTAAAATTGCTTTGGGGTTTTCATCTGATTTCATTGGTGCAGCTTATTAAAAGTGTAATTTCAGAATCACAGTTTCAAGTTACTTAAGTTTGCACCGATCAGGATTAAGTTAATCACATGATGCACAACGCAGGATATCTAACTTTAAGCACACAGAGATCTTTTCGGAATGAAGACCTTGGATGTTTGAAGAGCTGAATCAGGTATCAAACAGACTATAATGAACCTTTGTGCATACCACAAGCAAACCAGAAGCTTCCTTCACCTCTGAAAATTGTACTCATGGTATAACATCTTCAAAACTTATTTGTTACATTGCCTAAATGTTATGGCTTTGCTGGTAATGTTAACTGTGTTTCAGGTGAGTGAGAACAGATTGTGTGTGCACAGTTGCCTTCTCTTTTATTTCCAGATGGTCTCTTCTGGGTTTGAACCGTGTTTCTCTTTTTCCCTTAGCTGTAGATCTTCTTGAGAAGATGCTTATATTAGACAGCGATAAGAGAATTACCGCCTCAGAAGCACTTGCCCATCCGTACTTTGTACAGTATCATGATCCAGATGATGAACCTGAGGCTGAGCTGTATGATGAGTCAATAGAGAATAAGGAGCGAAACATAGATGAATGGAAAGGTAACAGGATTAAATGTTAGTTAACGCATGCAGTAGAACAAAACCTTACTTAAATAACAGTTTTGCTCTGTTTCTAACCAAAACAATTTGAATTCTTAAGCCTCAGGGTAAAGAAAGATAAATCCATGTGTGCTTGTGGGAGTGGAGAGATGGAAAGGGTTGTGTTACTGGATTTTGCTCCCTCCCTTCCCCCCCACCCCCCAGTCTCCTCACTAGGGTCCCCATAACAGGTTTAAGCTTAACTAAAAGCTGATGTTAGTTACCAGGTCACCACATATGCTGTCTTGCTTTTATTTTCTCCATCAGATCTTCAGCTGAAGTATGTGTCCTAGGGCAAGTGGCACTATTTGAGATTCTGTTGAGAACCAGAAATTACCGTTTTCCACATAGATGTGTATTTTGTTGATCATTCTTTAGATAGCCAGGTAGTTGGGATTAATAGATAAACCATGCTATTGATTCTGTTTGAGATGAGAGTTGATTTTACTTGGCAATGTCACCCCAAAACCCATCCTTGAGAAACACAGCAACAACCTTCTTTTATTAGTTAATTCCGTGCTTGCATCATGATCATATTGCACTACAGTATCACGGAAGTAAGGTAGCTGAATGTTAAATTTGCAAGTGCACTGAAAAGTACAGTTCAATTTCATCATTGTCTAATGAGGACACACTATGCTAAACATTCCTTACTCGACAGTTTAAATTGAGAGTAATATTCTAGAAAACTAATAGTTCGTGTTTATCAATGAAGTCCTTTCATTGGCTTAACATGAAATATGTGTTCTATAAAATAAATGTTATTCTGTTTCTATTTGTATATTCTGTAGCTTTTACTCCAGAAAGGTTTGATAAAAATGTGTTAGTATAGTGGGTAGGCTTCTCATAAAAAATGCTGACATCCCATTTGTACCCTTCCATTTGTACCGTGTTTTATCCTGGGCATTGCAGGGTAGACAAGCAGGCTGACTACAGCAAATATATCTTGAAGAAAGATGGAAGCGAGGTCACGGGTCTCTCTACAATAAAGCAACCTCCTAGAGCCCTGAAAAGGGTTTCTTAGAAGCTTACTGTGTCTGTACAAACAAGAAGGATTGGCTGGTATCACTTATTCCTTACACACGCTCTCCTCTGCAAAACCTGGCAGCATGCAGCACCGCCCATACATCTTGTTTATTGAGAGGCACGTTCAGTTTGCTGCTGTACTTACAAATGGGTGATTTGTTTTCTGCTACTCGTTCAGTTGACTGAGTCTTTAACAGGAAAGTTTACCAATTTCCGAGTCATGCAGCTGATTTCTGTTTGTGACGAAACTCCGCTGAAATTATTACAGGAACAATTTTAGCTTAACACTTCGTGAACCAAACTGAGGATGCGGAGGTGAATTCCCTAGGAAGGACAGTATCATATTTTTCTACAGCACTGCCCTAGCTGGAACTACAGGTCAAATTCCTCCTTTATACAGGGGGGAAGAAGGCCTGAGGCAAAAATCTCAATACTGGCACAGGATGTGCAGCTCTTCCTCTTGGCTGTATTTTATCTTCAAGCCACGTTTTATTTTCAAGCACAGTATGTGCCACGTTTAAGTAAGATGATGTGAAAGGTGGCCATCTGCATAAATGTTTGTGTTGTTGATGAAATAATGACCCAGTTTCTCAAGATGCCCATTTTTCCTCTCTTTTGTTCAAATTAAAAGTCAGTGGCACTTGATCCCAAGAGGGACTGGGCACCAAAGTGAAATGAGATTTCAGATACTTTGTCTTACACGTGATGCAGTTAAGAGTTTCTCTGGCCTCCAGTGCACACTGCTGAGGCTTGCAGCCTAAGCTCGTAGATTTCTTTCTGCCATGTTTAATCAGTTAGAAAATATTTCATGTTTTAGAGGCCGGGAGTAAGATGAATGCTATGAAAGAGTTGAATGCTATGCACTGTGTCTTTAGCTGTTGCTCCAGTTGCACGTATCTCAGTGTAGCATCTGTACTCTGCTGAGTCGGTGGCACAAGAACCGGATAAGGAGCTTCATAAATATACAATGCACAGCCAGCAGGAGTAATTTCTAATACAGTTCCAGGGGTCCGATTTGTGAGGTCGCTGGCTTCCTCTGAGCTCAGTCAGGACCACTCTAGCTCCTGCTGGCTGCCTGTGACCAGATGCTACTTAATAGCTGCAAGTCAGTCACTGAAAGAGTCGCCTCATGAATCCTTCCACCTCAGGGGCTCTGCACACAGGATTTCTTTCAGAGAAATCTTCCACTGCAGCTAGCACACTGCTCACTGTGACAGGGCTACAGCATAACAGAACTGGAGCATAAGCAACATTTCAGCCCTAAGATTTTTACATGCTTTTTAGAGTGCTAGGTCCATTTGCAGGTATGGCAGCTGTCTTAGATCTGTTTAATAAACAAGCTAATAGGCATGAGTTTGATATTTAAACATCACTGTTTTGGAAACTGGACCTGGAGTAACGCACTGTTAGCCATATATTTATGCATGAACAGGATTTGGTCCTTAAAATACAGTATCTAAGTAGAGAAATTACATAGGAGGTAGCTGCTTGGTGACGCGCTCCATTACTGTGCAAGGTGCAAAACAGTACATGACTGCCAGCATGAAAAGATGAAGGGCTATTCCTAAAGCAGGATAAAATGGCAGAGAATCCCTGTGTTCTAGCTAAGCTCTTGATGAAAACAGAATTGTTACATGCTTCTGTGACAAAATACTTTTTCTTTCAGAGGACCTCAAAATTAAGTTAGTCACAATAAAACATAAAAAACCTGCAAAACCTAGATCCCAAGGCATTAGCACAGAATTGCAAATGATTTATGTTGAAGGCAATTGACTGGAGATGATAAAGAACATTCTCTGCAGTTAAAAGTGTATGTTTTACAACCTGTTCGGGTGCTTTTAATGCTTCCATTTCCCATTGCATTTTGTCTTTTATTACGTCATTTTGGCAGGTCATCTGACAGCACAATTGATGTTTCCATTTCAGGGCTTGTGTTTTAGTAATTAGCTGAAGGGGAAAGACATGTTGTACAATAACAGTATTTGTGAGTCTAATTTGTAACTGAGGTTAACAGAAGGATTCCTAGTGAATTCAGTCTGGTTTTGGATCCCACCTCTAAAAAGGCTGGAAATACAAACTACAAATCACATGTATCCATAGAACTGTTTTGTCTGGAATGTTTTTCTTTTGCGGAGGATGTCGCCTAATTCTTCTCTCTCCTTCACACCCTCTCTACAGAACTTACCTATGAAGAAGTGATTAGCTTTAAACCCCCTGACTTAAAATTGGATAGCCTGGAGATAGAACAGTGAATACAGGCATCTCTGTCTTGCCTTGCTGCACTATGAAGACTGTTAAAATATAACCATACAATTTCACCTGTGGTCAGACATAGATTCTGCTATCCAAAGATGCTGGAGAAGATGTGGAAAAGCAGATGCATTACATACAGAAGCCAGATGTTGACTGGCTTGGGTGGGGGTTTTCTGCCTTGTAATAAGAATGTATTCCCAACTCACAAAGGGTGACAAAGAACTACTTCATTCTGACAAAATTATGCACTGAGTTCTGTCGAGCTGTGTTCTGCATGTTCCATTTTATCAGTTGTATTGCCAAAATAAAGGTGACTTTTTAAATTAATTTTAAAATTGTACATTTAAAGCATGAATGTATCAAACATAAGGATAGACGTTCATACAAGCAGTCCTTTTTTCTTCCGGCATTTTACCTGTTTTCCTGTTCTTTATAGTTAGTGCCTTTATGAAGGGAGGGCGTGGTAGCGAGATAGATGCAGTATGCATATGTAGCCATATCTGTGGTGGTCTTACAAATTTACTGGATGTCTCTCAAGCAATCTTAACACCAGTTGAAAGTCAGTAAAAATAAATCTTTGTCTTCTGTTGCCATTCAAGTGTCTGTGCTCGTTCTTTTCCCCATGTGTATTCTTTAATCCACACGAGACGTGTTTGTGAGACGATTTTATTTCCCGATGGTGTTCCAGCCGTGCCATCGGTGGAGCGCAGGTGGATCTGCCCAGCTCTACAGGAAGGTGCCCTCAAGGCAGTATGGCAGATCTCTGTGGTCTTCTGCAGGCTTCAGCAGAGGCTGTCACAGGTGGAAGTGCAGGAGTACTCAGTTCCGTTCACAGCTTTGAATTCAGTATTCCTCACTGGCTTACTTTCCTTCACCTAATCCTTGGGAAAAACAATCTAATAATTGCCATTGGCAGACATGACAACAAAAGAGAATATAAGATTCCTTTTCTTTCGTGAAAAACAAAATATCCATCTCATCAGCTTCTTTTTCTGCAAAATTTTAAGGGCTTTCCAGCTCTGAAAAGTTGGGAAATTACATAATAAATTGTAGGGTAAACCAGATACCGAGATTCTGTAAAGCATTGCATTTACCTGATTTCCCCATTGAAGGCATAATACTGAAACAGGAATATCCTTTGGCATGACACCACTTGTGGTGTACTGGCTGTGTCCTTCTATGTACTTGTGTTCCACAGTTGTTCAATGTTGTTCATTTTTGTCTTGTTCTTGCTCTGTCAGTCTCATTTTGGAGGTGGCTTTTTACATTTAGGTTTTCTGCAACTTCTGGCATTAAGATTCGGTTGTACAGCCGTTACATGAATTCTGCTGCATTTATTTACCTTCCTCTGTATCTTTTCTATGTAAAAGGGAAACTTTTTCTTAATAAACAGATTAAAAAACAATGACGCCCAAGAACTTTGATTTTTCAGAGGTACTTGACACAGGATCGGTTGTCTTCTTTCAGAAATAAAAATAGGCATTGCCTTTCTGCAAAGCTGGGTGAGGCCTGTAATGACCTTGCAACAACTGAATTTCGTGCTGACTGAAACAGGTGAGAAGGTTGTAAATCTTTAACTTATTTCCCTGGCTACATAACGAAATTAATCACTTAATCATGTCCTAAAAATGTATTTCTGATTTGTTTACCAGTTAGCAGAACAGTGCTTTATTTTCTCCGAATTCTGATGATGAGCTTGCAGCCTGCTCTGTAGCTCTATTCCAGCTGGAAGGGCAAGCATGAAATAAAGAGATTTCACAAGAGCCTCCTGCATCCAATGATAATTAATTTAGTGTGGGATTTGTCCCATCATTTGTTTAATCTGGTTTCCTGGCTGTGAGGGTGGCCGTCACCACATGTTTCAAAGGGTGTATAAAACTCTGTGGTAGGCAAAGACCAGACGGTCTGCTCTTGCCATGGCTTTGCTACTTGAGGTGGAAAGAAAGTTTTCTATCAGCTCCAAAATGTGTTCTGGCAACTCTGAATCCTGCTCTGAACATTTCCTTTTGCATTCAAAGATGTAGCTTTTCTAAATAAAGGAGATAAATTATGTAGGAAGAATACGGTCATAGCCATGTTCAAGCTAATCAAAGGTGACAGTAATGGGTAACAGAAACTCAGCTATTTTTAATTAAATGCCATCAAACCCCATAAATCATCTAATTTTAATGTCAAGAAAGGCAGTAGGGAGAGAGACATCTTTTTCCTGGATTTGCAAAATGAAGGCGATTTCTTAGACCCCAAAAGCCACTACTTAAAGTATTTTTCTAGAGCAGGTAAGCAGCTCCTGCATGGTCCTCTAATGCGGGACTGCAGCATGGTAATGCTATCGGTTTGCAGCAGCAGGACAGGGTAATTGGAAAGCTAGTACCCCACTGGGACAGAAAGGTGGAAGGCTTAGCACTAACAATGCTTATCACTGGAATACAGATGGAAAAACCCCGTTTCTCAATCACCACAAACAGGAGAACAGGGGTAAGCAGCTGGGAGCGAGGGCTTTGTCAGGCTCGGCGAACCTGTAGGACAATTTGCTTAAAAGTAAAGTTTACAGAGTAAAAATATAAAAATGAGGATTTTAATTGTAGAAAATAGTATTTTCTAAAAATGTCTGTAATGATGGCATTGTTCAGGTGGCCAGAATTTTACTTGCAAAACTCATAGTGGAGCCTGCTTAAATTGTAGGGTTTTAATCTCCTGACACCACTCTTACCCTCATTGTTACCATCTCGCTTTTGTAGGTACTCCACACAGTGCATGTACATTTGAGGAGAGCAGGTTTTAGTCCTGCTCTCCTCAAACACAGGTTTTAGCCCACACTAAGTCAGGGTGCTTATCATCCCTGAACACCTGTGTAGCACAGAAGGGATGCTCACAGGAGCAGAGCTGGGCAGCGCTAGAGGAGGAGGTGACCCTGGGGAGGAACACAGCGCTGCAAGGGCTTGCTCTGGTTAATTACTCTCATTGGTAGCAATTTACTTCTAATCTGAATTTACCTAATTTCAGCTTTCTGTCCCAAGAGTTTGTTATCCCTCCACCTACTGAATAGAAATCACTTCCAGTATTTGTTGTCTCTCTCTATAACCAGTGTTACGTGCAGCCCCAAATACAGTAATTTTATCATCACTGGAAGCAGAAGGTCTCACAAAAGGGAAGTCTTTTGCATACATCTCAATCTTTTGACAAGCATAAGTATACACTGTGCTTCTTCTAAAATCTGCATCTTGCTTTTTTAAGCTCTCTACCTCATCAGCACCGAAGCCCAGCAGCAGGAAGTTGAAATGCCACAACCAAAGCAGAAAGAAAGACAAGAGTAAAGAAATCTCTGATTTATTATGTACTCATTGAACAAAAAAAACCAAGGATGGTTCAGAATAAAGGCACAGCATCAGAGGGTATGATGTGCCATACACAGAATTCCCTCCTCCCAGGACACACAAAGTGGCTACCCAAGTATAAAACAGCAGGGATGCTAATAATTTGGGGAATTTATAGGGGGAAATAATAGGAAATTAGGTAATCAACACTGATACATGAAAAAATCTATCATGCTCCAGCAGGTCAAGAGCCATTGATTAGACAGCATTGTTGCAGAATTCCCATTAGTGCTCTTGCCATGTTTTTGATGTGGTGCAAAGATGAAAGCAAGAGGGAAGGAGGGTCAGTGCACTGCAGGATCTGAAATAGAGAGCTCACCCTGGGGACAGGGGGGAACAACCCTTTCAAGGGCAAAGCACTGGCAGCAAAACCACCTCTGACAGAGGTGGAGAGCAGTCAATACAAAAGCCACTTCCTTCCTTTCTTCCTGTCACATGTTCTCCTGGATCGTAAGAGAAAGCAGACCTCCACCTTCCTGACGCTGGGGACCTGGTCAAAGATGAGTCTGTTCAGAAAGCACCACATTCAGTTGCAGGCACGAATCACTGAAGTACCCTTTGCTACATTTACATTTACAATGTACATTGCAGTCTTGGCCCAAGAATCCCTGACAGATGAGCAGTGGTAAAGATTTAAGTCTCACATTGTAAATTGGGTAAGTGATGTCCTTTGGTAGCAGAAGAAATGAATTCAGCCTTGGCAAGATCAATCTCCTTAGGAAGGAATTAATGGCAACACCTCTGTTTTAAAAGCAGCCGCTGGTTTCTCTTACGTGTGAATTGTGCTGCAAGTGTTCGTGGATGGAGCACGACCCTAAAGCTTGTCCTCAGAAAATCAGCACATTTGCACAAGAGAGCACCAAGTGTCATTAATTTATGAGACTAGGCAAAAAGCAGAAAGGGCTTTTAAGGGACTAGTACCAAGAGACACAGAAAGCTGTGCTAGTGTAGCTGCCACTGACCTGCTGCTGCAAGATGAAGTATTGAACTGATATGCCTAAAAGGGGCTAAGTTTTTGCTAAAAGGAGGGAATATATTCCGAGTTCCATGTGCAAACACTGATCTTCCAACCAATCTGACACTTAATCCATTACACAGGAAATGTCTACATAATGAGCGAAACTGTTCAATTAGGCTTCAATCTTGAATGCATAGAAATGCTTCATTTCGCACTCACATAGTCCCCCAGCTTCAATTATCGTCACAAATTAAGACATGCACCATAGCACAGAGATTTTAGCCAGTCCTTTTAGGTTCCAATTTGATCACAAGCAACACTGATCATTGTTAAAACACCAGATCCCAGCGGTAGCCCTGAGACAAATACACATCAAATCTGCCGTAACTGGCAGCCTCCACTGAGCCATGCCCTGATCCTCATAGAGTAATATCATGTAGATTAGCACTAAGATAATATATTCCTATTTCATACTCATTTCATAATAGAGCCCAAAGGCTCAAATCAAGAATAAAGCCTAATTACTTTACGTTCTGTGTAAAATGACACACCGTACTTCTGCCCTGTCCAGCTCCCTCGAGATGGAAATGCAACAAATGAAGGCAACGTTAAGGAGGATGGGAAGGATGGGATTAGAGCACTACCAAGTTTTGGTGATTTAAATAGGTGATACGCGTAACTACATAGTGACAATTAAGAAAAGCTATCAATCAGTGATATTCACTAACGCTCCTTTTGTATGATTTTTGCACTGAATTTGGGAAACTCTGAGCACAAGTCTATTTCTATCTGTGCACAGTGGCATCTCAGACTGCAATAATCTGTGATAGTTTAAAAACTAAACTCCTGCAGTATATTGTAGGAATTAGTATGAGGAGGACCTTCAGGCAGGCTCTGAGAAGAAAAGAGCTAGGAGTGTTAAAAGCTGCTGGTTTATACATAGCCTCGCTTCCTCCACCAACTCCAGCAAGCAGGAATAACGGGGTAGTGAATAGTTACTTGGTAAGATCACACTCGACCTCTTGAACACATGGACAGTTTACAGGATAATTACTCTTTTTTGAAGCACCACTTTGGTCGTGCTTGTCCAGCCCTTCCTGCTGCTCGTGGAGTGCTCCCGCAGCATGGCGGGGTGCCCGGGGTGCTCCGTGTCACAGCGACTGGAACTGAAGCATCCTGCGCAAGGGGCAGAGAGACAAACACAGAGAGGTTGCAGAACAGTTGGCAGCAGCTCCAGTGGGGAAGGGTGGGGACAGCACGGCATGGGAATATTTCGGATGAAAACTAAGGTTTCATTTAAGCTTTACTTCTTGTAATAAATAAAATGGACTTACTTCCTCTGCAGCAACCCATCTAAGCAGACGAGGTCAGAGCATTGTTTGAATGTGGGGATATAGAAAGCCAGTTAAAAAAATAATGTTATAGGATCAGCTTCTGACAATTCATCTGGACTTTGTTGACATTTGAGGTATGTTTTACAGAACTGAATCGTTCATAAATGAATTAGTGTAACAGGAATAAAATGACCGTATGAAAAGACATCTTACTGACATGACCAGGCAGAATGGTACTTTGGATGATCTCCTGCTTTCTCCCAGTCAAATCCACATTGCCTGTGCCTGCACTGGGGATCAAGGTCCCAGTCCCCCTCCCTGCTCCTGCAGATGCCCCTCCTTCGCCCTGCAGTACGGCTCCTGGCAAGCTAAGCTGTGCCATTTTATCACTGCTAATGCAGTTTGCTGTGAGCAGCGGTGCCATCAGACTCCCTCACCAGGCTCCGTACACACAGAATTTCTCCGGAAAATGTGGCTAGCTGTCTCACTGCTCTCTTGTGGACCTCCTGCTCCAGCACCGAAGCCTCACATCCAGGCTGGAGTGTAAACTGAGTCCCTGGAGGGATCAGAAAGGGTACTGCATGCACCCCATCCGCCTCATGTGCTCTGCAGCTGATGGCAACCTTCCAACACATTGAATGTTGGCCCTTAAAAAACCCAACGAAGGTATCAAAATGAACATTTCTACCTGGTATCAACCTTGCCAGGCTTCCCTTTATGGGATGGGCATAGGAAAGTGGTGGTTTTGTATCACTAATACATTCACTGTCTTTCATTCATGACCTCTGCAGAAGGTTCCTTTTTGTTCTATCAACTTTAAAACAAACATATGCCAAAAGCAGAAACATCTGACAGCATTGCTTTTATAATATACCCTGTCAAGCACACAACGCTTGGGATCAGATACAGCCATAGTATCCTGTAACTATCATTGCGACAGGTTGTCTTGGGAAAGCACATCAGCCTGTACCCAGCCAAGCCTAGCAGGGTGCTAAAGCTCATGCCTTTTGTGGCGCTGCTCTGAGATCTGCCAGCTGTGGGTGGATCCACGTTTCCCAGCTCACTCCCTTCATGGACAATTTCAATGGTTTTATTAGACAAAGCTTCCCTTGTTACAGCAGTGCAGATTTCCTGACCTTTTCATTATCAGTTCATCTGCTGTATTTGTGACCTGATGGGGAAAGGTGGTCTTGCATTTGACCTACACTGCTACCTCATCCTTCTATAGCACAGGAAACCTGAACACTTGTATGAAGGAAAAAACATGGGAAAACCAGCACTGGCCAACTTTGTCAATGCGTTTAAGATACGTTACGGAAGTTGCTCTGTAGTACCCTCAGCTTCTGCACAAGAGTGATGTTGTCTTGGTGCTGGGTTAGTACTTTCACCTACTGTATCAAAACCAGCCACTTTCTGCCTCATAAAAAGCAAGCAGTAAGAAAGCATCAGTTTGCCACAACTGGATAGAGGAAAAGTAGGTGAGGGATCAAAAGCAGAACTAATGCTTGGTGCATTAGAAACAGATATATTTCTCATTAAAAGTAATTTAACTAATGGACTGGCTCAAAACTGAGTGGAAGCTGCTCTGTCCTTCTCCTTGCCCGTACCACATTTCACTGCAGCCATCGTCTGAGTGGCAAACACAGCATAAAAGAGATGCCAGAAATTTCAAACAAAAGATCTGCTGGGGCAGTGGATCCTAAGAGCACACGTGCGCCATTAACCTAACACTTGCCACGAGCCCTGCACCACCAGCCGGACGTCGTGAGGTTACTTTCCATTCTCCCTAAGCTACGGAGCAGCACTGGAACACAGCTGTGGGGTGTTCCCTGTTCCTCCTGTACCCCAGATGTAAGCACCATGAGAAGGGAGGGCAGGGCAGCTCTTCAACATTCAGCAGTCAGGCACAAAACGGTCTGGGCCCATGGCAACTACCATAAAGGCATCAGGCACAACGAAACTTGGCCACATTGCCTCTTTCGAGCTAAGCCACAAATTGAGCCGTGGTGACAGCAGGTCTGAATTATCTAACCTCAGCAACATTGCTCAGGGGTGAAGTCAGACAAAACAAAGGCTTTACCAGGCCCTGAAGGACAAGAACTTTAATTGCATTCGCACGGAGAACACACACACACCAGTTTTCAAAGCAGGTCTTTGCCCCACACGTGCCGGGCCAGGCCTGCTTACTGCAGGGGTACCGGGAGGGCTGTCCGCAGTACTCCAGCACCGCAGTTGTTCCAGGCTGCTCGAACTGCTCGGTGTCGCGCTAACCAGGCACGGGACTGCCTGCTCTGGGCAACCGGACCCAGTGTGCGCTTGCTCCCAGGTAACTGGATGAAATACTGTTGAACGCTGGGGGCTGCCCCCAGGATGAACCGGGAAGCCCTCAGCTGCACACTTTAGTGCAAAGGTCCCCCGGAAGCCCTCCTTTACACTCCCAGCCCTCACCACCGACAGCCCCGTCCTTTGTTTAGCACTGCCATTAACGCCCGCTTTATCTTATCAGACCCGGAGCCAAGCTCCACACCGCGGCGTGCACGGGCGCGGAGCAGGGCGGACACGGGACGGCTTCCAGCTCCACGGCAAAGGGCGTGCGGGGCGGCGGGAGCCGCGGCACCTGCTCCGCCGCCGGTACCCGCTGTGCTGTCAGCGGGAGCGACCTCCGGACCCAGCCGCGGCCCCGGCCGCTCTGGGCAGCCGAGCGGCGGGCGGGCCGCCCGGCGGGGCCGGGGGAGGTGCCGCTCGACCAAGCCCGGCCCCTCGCCGCCGCCCGGCTCGGCGGCGCTGGCCGCTCCGGCTCCCCCCCGCCCGGGCTCTTTGTCGGCGGGGGGCGCGGCGCCATGTCCTCCCCCAGGAACGGCTTCTACCGGCAGGAGATCACCAAGACCCTCTGGGAAGTGCGGGACCGCTACCGGGAGCTGCAGCCCGTGGGCTCCGGCGCCTACGGAGCCGTCTGGTGAGCGCGGGGGGACGGGGCGGGACACCCCGGGCGGGGCGAGGGGGCGGCGGGCGCCGCGGTGGCCTCTGCCCGCGGGGACGCTGGTGCCGTCCCGCCGGCCCCGTCCCGCCGCTGCCCTGGCTCGCGTTGCTCCCTGCCAACTTCCGCGGCTGTTGCTCCCGGCCCGGCCCCGCTGCCCGCCTGGCTGCCCCCAGCCGGTCCGGGCAGTGCCGCCGGGGAGCGCAGCCCTGCGCGGGGCAGCCGGCTGCGGCCCGGCGCTCGGCTCTTGTCCCGGGGCGAGCAGAGCCCGGGGCGCTGCCCTGCCCTGCCCTGCCCTGCCCGGCCCGAGCAGTGCTGCCCGCGGGCTGCGGCCTCGCCGAGCGGCAGCGTCCCGAGAGCCCGGGGTGCGGGTCCCTGGGACGGGACCCCGGGACTGGGCTTGTGTCGGTGCTGGGTCTGTGCAGTTCGTGCGGTTTTGACTTTTCTTTCCCTTCCGCTTGAGTTTTTTCTCCCTCCCCAGATGTCCATGTTTCGAAAATTGGCTACTTTTCATCGCAGGGCCCGGCAGCCTCTTGAATGAAACTCTAGAGGCAGGATGCTGCAGGCGCGGTGGTCCCCTCCCTGGGCCAGGGAGGCTGCACAGGCACCTGGCCGAGTGCTGGGCAGCACGAGCAGGATGCGGCCTCGTTTCAACCCTCGCTCACGCAGCTCTTCATTTTCCCTTTAAAGCTCAGCCGTGGATGGAAGAAGTGGTACCAAAGTGGCCATTAAGAAGTTGTACCGCCCGTTTCAGTCTGAACTCTTTGCCAAACGCGCCTACCGAGAGCTGCGCCTCCTGAAACACATGAAGCATGAAAACGTGAGTTGAGTTGTTAGCAGGTATTTCCCCTCAGGGCTGCGGCTTACTCTTCCTAAAAACAAAATATGTGGACTTGGACAAGACAGATGTGTAGCTGAATGGAATTCAGGAATCTTTTGGCCTGTCTTTTGTCTGTCCTTTATCCGCAAACATCAGCTCACACAAACTAGGCTATACTGTGGGAAACACCACTTCATTGCCATGTAGGAAAGGCTGGGTGGGGAAGGTGAGGACCACGGTGGGATTTGTGCTCAGGGCCGTTGCTAGAGATATGAAGGACCAGAAATTATGATCTCCATCACTATGTTCCTGTGAGGTGCAGGAGAGTGCAGAGCATGGGGCAGTGCCTATGGGTCCCTAGTGCCGGCACCTCTTTTTGCACATGGCTATGGCATATGTGCATATCTTTGGGAAGGGGTAGGGCCTTCCCCTTTTCTTTTTAACAATTCGTGAAGCATTTGGAAGTTTCGGCTCGTACTAATGTGGAACAGGAAAACTTCAAGAATGACCGAACAAATTGCTTTACTGGGCAGTGGAGAATAGGATACAGAGCTCTGCACAGATTCCCACGTGATGTGATAGAACCGCTGCAGAGAGAAGTGTTGAAAGCGTCACTGAGATGCAGATGCCGAGTCCCAATAGTGCTGAGTGGTTTAAGAAAAAAAAATAAAGGAGAGGTTTGTGTGAAAACAGCTTTTGTGGAATCAGAACATGGATACCAGGAGAGAAGGGTCCCAGGGTGGGCTTGGAAGATCCCAGATCCCAGTAGTGGCTTTAAATGCTGCTCATGAAGAAGTCATGTGGAAGAAAAGAGAGTTCCGAGTGAATTCTTAAAATGATGCGTAAGAATCTGGTTTAAAATGTTAATAATTTGGGATATTACACATAGCTCCATTCAGATGGTCTTCAATGGCTAGGAGATTGGAAGTGAGGATGAGAGAAACTGCTAATTACAATAGCCAGTCATTGCCGTCTAATGTTGTAGTGTTAACATTGTGAGTAATGATAGCATTTAGGTTTGTTTTGTAGCATAATCTGTGGGATATCTTGACTGTCCAGAAAAAAACAGCCCTTCTCATACGTTTACGAACCTTTGTGCTGGTTAACATTTTAGTCTGAATCTTTTAACACATTTGATTATTGATGATTCCTTTGAATTAACTGCTTCATAACCGCACCTATGTATATATGTTAAAGAGTTAACATTTGCAGGGAACTTCTGTGTAATGCATGGGCTTTCCTACTCTCAGCATTTTCTTTACTGAACATTTGGGAGCAGAGCAGCTCATGCAGTTGCCAAGCTCCTGACTGTGTCCAGACTTTGAGATTATTTTTCTTCCATTTCCCAGAGTGATCTGTTGGGTCACATTTTCCACTCCTAGCAGTTTTTATGTGATGTGTGCCCTTCAGGATAATACTCTGGAACCCCTCCATGGACTCATTTGGTAATTAGAGAGTCTGAAGAAAATGCTCACTGAGGAGCGTGAGCACAACCTGTAAAAGTTACAAGTCAATATATATGAAGGAAGGGAATAATTTACAGTCTTAGGAAACAGTTTGGGCCACGGAAAGAAGAATCTTGTCTACGTACTAAGGAAAAGTTTTACCATGGAGTATGGCATCTACTCGTTAGAGATCAAAGACCGAATAAATGATCCTGCCGGGATTCGTGGGCACTGGAGACAAGCTGAATACTCCACCCATCCACAATGAGGCTGACATGGATGGTACAGCCCGCCAAGAGAAGTTCCATCTGCCACCCCAGCCTCACACCCTTCTGTCAGTTGTTTTGCCCACACTGAGTTAGGAATAGCAACAAAACCTGTTAGGATTTCTAGTCCTTGGGCTGATCTTAGGATACTTCTTTAGCCATTCCACCCATCCAAAATTAAACCGGAATGGCAATATCACTCCTCGTCAGGATTTTCAGCCCCCTCTTTCAGCCGTTCTGTCAAAAAGCCTCTTTTTTGCATATTTCCACCAAAGGCTGGGTTTACAGGCAGACAGTAAGGTCCTCCCCCACTCACATCAGCAGTCCACAGTGTGCTGTGCACACCTTTAATGATAAGTACAGTAGTGGTAGGACCTTTGTCTTTTCTCTGTCATTACCATCATGGCTTCTGTGGGTCTAGCTATGGAGTTTTGAATGGGTCCCACTATGGTGGATGCATATCTCCCTCTAACAGGAATAAGTAGAATAGAGCAGCGATTGGAGTATCTTTCCTAATATTTCTATTAACTAATGTGTTATAATTCTATAGAATAGCAGTTATTGATCTTTCTGACTGTACTGTAAATACAACTGCTATTAAAAATTAATAAAACTGAAGTAATTGTTTCAAAGATCACAATAAAATAGCAGTGCCACTGTTATCTCTGTATTGGGTGTTGGTAATCTTAAGAATGTAGAGATATAGAGAACTACGTACATGATAGCTGGTCTAACAGCAGTAGTGGCAATAAGTGGCAATAGCCACTGTGGATTAGACTGGTTATTAATGCATGTTGCACTAATCTGCCAGTACAAATCTTCATCTTGCCTTCTTCCTACTTCGGGATATAAACTGTTTCAAGGTTCTGTTTATTTCGCAGTTAAAATTACATTTAATACGCTCTTCTGATCTTTTCTTTCAAAATTACTTCTGTAATCATGATGCATTTGTAGCTAGATTGCACGGAGAGTGTGGTGTTTTGTTTGTTTCACCGTGATTACTTCTGGATGGACCGTCTGTGCCTTTCATAGCTTTCATAGGAACATAGGAAGTGTTGTGTTAAGCACGTAGCAATACTTCATCATAGTTTATTAACCTTATGCTGTATTCACATTTTCTTCCATCATTTTAATGGACTGACACATTGTGTTAAAAATAGCATTTCTGATCCTCTGTTAATGTGGCAGCAGATACCATTAAACCCATGCCACAGTGATATAATTAATCAGCTTGTCATGCTTCAGTGAAGAAAATAGAGGAAAACTTCAGCTTAATGCCCTGGATGGCTTCCATTACAGACCCTTTGAGGAATATGCTCATCTCCTTTAATGTGGAAGGGTTGTAGGATGACCTGTAAAAATATACAGGAGTCACTCTATGAATTATACTGGAACTGTATGTTACCTTGTGAGGAAGCTAACTCACGAGTCAATTTGCTTGTCTATGTAGGCGTTTTCAGGAGGAGGCAACTCTGGCTGCTGGCATGACCAACTTTCATTATGTGTGCTAGACTGTAGCCCTCCCCAATGGCTCTCAAATGGGACATTACTTAAATGTAGTGAGGAATATTTCTGTATAAACCACACAAACTCGGTAGCATGGGAATTCTCGTCAACCCTTTGCTAACAAATCCAGAGGAGAAATTGTGTTGAGGACCACAGGGCAGAGGCTGTGAGTGAAGAGGACAAGACCTGGCTGTTAGGAGATAGATCAGTGTCTTTCATGACACTGGTATCCTTTCTTGTTGGTAAGCCTTTTAATTTGAGGTGGTCCGGAATGTTTCACAAACATAAGCTACTTCTACTGCCTCAGAAGCAGGCTAATCAAGATCAGTTCCTCAGACACTGCCAGCAAGAAAAGTTAGTTTCCAGCAGGACAAGCTGCCGGATCACTCTGTAGCTGCATAAACAGATACTCTGCCACAGGAGAGGGGGTGATGTGAAAATGAGGAATAAAACCAGCTAAGGTAGAATGTGTTTGGGGTGTTTTTTGTTTTGTTTATTCATACTAGCTTGAAGTATTTATCACACTAAACCTGAGCAGCTCCTGGTTATTTCTTTGGCATCGCTGCATCTTGTATAGAACAGACTGTTTACCTTTAGGAAGTTTTATTCAGTAATGCTGCTTTTGTTCCCTGTTTCTTTCCATTTTGAGTACAGGTAAAGCAAAGACCCTTAAACTATGCAGGAGGAGTTTGTTATGGAGAAAATAGCAGGGCTGTCTGTGTTGTTGCCTGACAAAATCTTAAAACTGTCCCTTTTTCCAGTTCCTCTTGCCTGACACGAGCATTGGAAGAGCAGCAGCCGCTGCAGTGTACTAAATCAAGGGAGTTGTGAGTGATGCCTTTACAGATGAAAGCACATTCACTGTGTTAGGCTTCCCACAGCAACCCCTGCAGGACTGCACCAGCTAAAAATTCACATGCTTGGGGTACATAAATGCCAGTAAAGTGGAATTTGGGAATCCTGGCTGGAGATGGCAGGTCTTCTTTATGGGTCCCTTTGAAAGCAAAAATAGTTATAACTGGATAGTTTATTGTTGTCCAAAGGTTGTGGGGGAGAAACATTCCTGGCTGATTTCCTGCGGGCTGACACCATAGTCACTCATTTTTGTACTCAAAAGCCAATAGATCAACCTAAAAGTATTGGTTGTCACTTCTGTTTATTTTCACAAACCAACCAAATAGGTGTTTTACCTAGGCTGGGCTTCAACTCACACCCTAGCCTTGAGTACTAGTAAGGTAGGCTGATTAGTCCAGTAAATGGACATTTACTGGGAGGAAGACAGCACTGAAACCCAAAGTTTCTGTTTGGATTGCCATCTAGTGCAGAGATGAACATGTGTTGGTCCATAGGATTTGGATCTGTCCAGTGTTACATACGGGTCCTTTGAAAGAAGAATGTGGTGGTACTCATGGGTATGCCTCGCACCTGCCTGTGTGCCAAATGGCAGGAGAAAAGGAAAGTTGCTCTCAGCCCAGCAGTCATCCCTTGTGTCACACAGCAGTAATCAGTGAGGAAGAAAGGTGGCTGTGGTGCACGCCTTGCGTGTGGATCATTAAAATGTTGGAGAGATGGGGAATTTGTGTTGCAGTAAAACCCTGCGATGCGGAATGGCACACAAGCATGAATTTGAGCCTAACCCTGCAGGAAATGTATTGCAGCACAATATGTAGTTCAGTGTGCCCCAGCAGGGATCTCTCTCAAAAAACGTACTTGCGTTTGTAGTGCAAGTGCCAAAGCCAGTCAACTTCACTGTGTTTTCATGCATAGCACCCACAAGAGAAAGCAGCACTTGCTGTATAAGAGACATAACCTACATTTACTTATTAATTTATACAAGACCCAAGTTTTTCGTTGATGTGCTGATGCTTACATCTGAAACTTTCATTTGCAGAAGTGCAGTGGAACCGTCCTTGAATGAAAGTAATCCATTACATGAAAGCGCAGGGGAAGGTAGAGATGAGGAGCTCTTTGCTGTTGTGCTCCGCCTCTGGAATAACATTTGGAAAAGCTGAGATGGGAAAGGCAGAAACTACCATCCAACAAAGCTCTTATTTATTCGTTGACAGTAGTTAAAGTTGGTCAGGGTAATTAGTGTGAATGTCTCGGAGGGTGGATGGACAATGAGGATAACAAGGGCTAGAGATACTGCACCCGTCACCCACTGGCTTCGTAGGGAAGACCTACAATCAACAGAGTAAGTATGTTGAGTAAAACCATACCTGTGGAAAGCAAGTTAAATCAGTATATGGGTTGTTTTGGTGTTGCTGTGGTTTTGCTTTGCAAGAAGATGGGAGTGACACAGTATTACACTCTCTCCTTGAGATATAAGTGAGGAGGGAGCAAAGTCCAGGTTGTTTTCTGTGTGTCCTTTGTGGGTTCAGTCATTTGAGAAATTGCCTTTTGGCAGAGTTAATGAGGGAAAAAAATGGGACCCTGAAAGGGCAGTGTTCCTGCTGGTTTCCACAGATGCTTTTCATTGCCATCACAGAATGCGCTGGGTTCATTCCTTGGCTGCGCTACCGTCCCTGATGAATGAACGCCAAAAATAGATCTACAGACGGTTTCACAGATACTTCCGTTACATTTCGTATAGGCCACGCTATGAAAAAGAAGTTATTCTTGCAGTTGTTCTGGTGTGGCTTACTTTTGTGCTGGGGTATTAAGTATTACAAAGGGTGTTTTTTCCAAATACTGTATTTAATTGAGAGCGTTTTAGACAGACATAGGGTGTTCCGTGATATTATGTAGGGGGGGAGTTTCCTACACTTTGTCCACTTCTTTTCCTGAAGAATTATCTGGAGTTCTATCTTCCTTAAAGGATTTATTTTATCCTGTACCTCCTTGTGCTTAATGTATCTGCAGAAAACTGTGACCTAAATGGAAATACTCATGACTCTGTTCCCGTACAGGAAAATCATCCCAAAGCACAGCTATTAAATAAAGATTACTGAGGAAGAGGAAATGGGTCCCTCACTTTCATTTTAAAATTGATTCACCATTAGTACGTCCTCCCATTTTCGGGCAGTAAAACAGATTTCAGGATTTTTAGAAAGCTTGCTTTGTAAAGCAAGAAAAGAAGGATTGTGAGACCCTTGGCGTGTTAACAGAGTTTTCTGGTTTGTTATTTAAAATTCCCTTCAGCGGAAGCTGGGCATTGGTCTCAGTGGTATCCTTCACTGCAGAGGTTTTGCAGCAATGATAAGCTTGTCTCCGTGAGTTTGCAGCCTTACCTCAGAAGTAATGTATGCTGTATATCAGGCAGCGCTAAGTAACTGTTTACTTGCATGGTGAAGCAGTAAAGTGTTAGTGCACTTCAGTAAGAGTGTGTTGGGGCTGGTATGTTCTTTACGAAAGCGTGTTCTTTGTGCCTCTGTGTTTCACTAGGAGTACCTAATAATACCTTGGTGCACATGTGAATGTAGTGCAGTGGTCATGCTGTTATCATCCTTCATGTTGTCATCATGCTGTGTCCCTTCTTTTACTGTGGTGTCCCTGTGGCTTTCGCTGTTAAATTCAGACCTGATGGGGTTTATTTTTGTATGTTTCCTGCTAAGGTAAATGAAGGCATGGAAATACCTCCATGAGGAGAACCAAGCAGGACTTCTGAAAAAGTGGGCCTTGATAGGGAAAGAAATGCATATTGGATAAGATTGCTGCTAAAACATTAATCTTCTTATTTTTAATACTGAAATCTGGGGAGAGCACACAACTTTTCTGGCTGTGTGTGCTTTGTGTGTGTTCACATGCTGCCTTAGGAAATGCTCATAGAGCTGCATTATGCTCCGTCGTTGTCACATACATCTTCCTAATCCTCTTCTCCTCCCTTTCTCTCCCTGCCTCCACATAGAAATGGGAAACCTTATTGTAAAACTGTCATGCAAAAAACTAAGAAAATAATTTATTGCTATAATATTAGTACTGAAAGTATTATTTCAAATAATAACCACATTCTCTGTGGGTTTAATTATTGTTTTATGGTAGTTATAGTATTCTTCTTAATTAGTTTCATTTAACAGTCCTTGGATAAATATTATTAGTGATTTTTTTCAAATATAATTATGGCTACAAAGAAATAGAGTTGTAATTTTCTGTCTTCATCCTTATTAGTTTTTCTGTCTTGTTCGTCAGTATGACATTATGGTAATACCCGAGTGAGCTGCAGTAGGTTGCCCTGAATGTGGAAAGGTTAAACTATGTGCAGTAGGGATTACGTCACCGGCCAGGTGACTAGCACTTATGACTGCTTCGGGTTATGAACCGATTTGTCTGGTTCGTTTTTAACACTTCAGTGGTTAAAGTCAAAAGATGCTCTCTCTTACATAAGACTGTCAGCCTCCGAACTTCCCATTCAAGTAAATACATGTTTATTATGTTTTTTTATCACAGGGTCACCAGCCCTCAGAGTTACAAAATTAAACACACAACAGATCCTGGTGTTGCTAGGCACTACTTTAGGTATATGTTCTGCCATCTTTATGCCTGTAGATAATACTTCACGATAGAAATGTTTTTGATTGTATTTTTTTCACTTATTATGCGGTTCAGGATTTTTTATGTTAAATCAGTATTAATCCATGTTGGGTTTCTTTTTTTCTCTCCTCTTATTTTTAGGTCATTGGAATATTAGATGTGTTCACACCAGATGTAACACTGGAGAAGTTTAATGACTTGTAAGTTCTGAGATGTTTGTGTTTGGAAGGAGGGCAGCATGGCTTTTGTGGGAAGAAGGGTTGCTGGGTTTTTTATCTGTAAGATGTGTACTTCTTTCAGGCCTTAATAAGTGAAAGTTTAATGGATTTCCTAATTCACTTTGCATGTATTGATTTCTTACCTGAAGACCCAGGTTGTCCAAATGACAGGATAATTCTTAAGCAAAACAAGGAGGCTGAAAATGAAGCCTGCTGCATGACATGTCTGTGTGATCCATTCTAATGCTGGGGTTAATTCAAAACTGCTGATGCTGCTGAATTTTTTTAGTGATCATCTGCACTGTGATCTGTTGTACTCCCTTGACTGGTTTCCCAGTCCAGTGGTCCAAGCAGTACATGATATAGACTGTTTCTAGCAACAGCCACGTACCTGAGCATGTCTGCTGCTTTGCGTATGGATCCCACTACAATTCTTGTGCAGTAGAGTCACTAGAGAAACAGTGGTTACAAGTCCTATTGGGCTTAATGTAGATTTCATGTTACATTCATAGAACTGTTTCGGATTTCATCTAGTGTAGCTATGTTTCAGAACTAACCTTGCATATTTATATGTTAACAAAGAAAGCCATCTGACTGGAAAATGAAGGACAGAAGACAGGGAGCATGTGTTCATATTGATCCTTTGGGCCAAAAAGATCATTGAGCCGAAAATGTTGTTGTTCATATTGCCTATTGTGCTAGCCTTTTATATAGCATACGTAATAGAATGCACATCTACCTCCAAGCACCGTTTTAAATGGGACCCTAAAATAACCTTTTGAGTTTTGAAGGTGCAAGTCAAGTAGGATGGACACTTTTATATCTGAAACTGCAACAGGTAGGACTGTGGCAGAATTTGCTCTCAAGACTTTGGGCAAGCTGATACCAGTGAGCAGAGGTAGAGGTGTGTACATTTAAAACAAAAGTAGAGAAACCGTTTTTGTGAAATGACCGCAAATGGGTCCTTTAAGGGAGACTTCCTTTTTGCTGACTAGTCATGAGATGTTGTCTGTGGCCTGCTATATAAATATCAAGTGCAAGTGGATTTATGGTTAGAAGCAGCAGAAACGTAGTGGGTGGTTTCACCAGAGCCAGTCACTAAGGTTGGTCTTATCTGACACCTGGGGTTTCTTAGCTGACTTGTAGCCCTCCTGCCTGGAGGGGAGCATGCTCCTACTCAACTGTCCACTTTGCTCCCCTGCTCCTCTGTTCTAACAGTCTGTTAATGAAGACTGAACTCATGTGCTCATGTTTGTGTTGAACTTCCTTCAATTTTAGATGTTCCTGATTGAAATGGTGTAGAAAATCAGAAATGCATAAATCTTTACCAGTTCGAGTTCTACTCTACCAGCTGCTTTTCACCCCCTTCATCTCTATTCCTTGCATTATCTGCGCTTGTATGATACATGATGTGCCAGAACAGGCTGCTCGTCCTCATTTTGTAAGAATTTTGGGGTTTAACTAGAAATTGCAAAGAACTTCAATGCATTAGGCATGACGCTCCAGTTGAAGTGATTAGTTAATCGGGTGCCTAACCTTTTCAGGTTATGTGAGGACTCCAGCTGTGGATTCTAAATACATTTTTAATAATAAAAATAAGTTTGTGAAGTTTCAAGTAGTAGACAAAGTGTTTAAAGTGAGCCCAAAGTGTCTGGTCCCATTGTTGTCCTGTTCCAGTGTGGTGCTCATAAATTATTACTAAAGTTTGGATTTTAAAACTCAGCCAAAAGCGAGTTTTTCCTCTCTTATGCTTTGTTTCTCCACCCACCCACATTTGACTGTGAGAGATTTTACGTCATCAATTTGTAAACTTAGCAAATTGTGCTTATGTAAAAATGTAGTCTTATTTGTGCTTCTCATTGTGTTCTTTGCAGTGCTTAATGTTTAGATATTGCTTTGAACCAAAATAGATAGAAAACTGGAGGGCAGGCAATGATGGAATTGTTTGGTGAACGGAATGATCTTTAATTTAATATTGTCACTGAACTATAACATACAATCATGTTTCAATTTATTTGACAAATTAATGTTATTCTGGTTTTGTTTTGGTTTTAAGCTACCTTGTCATGCCATTTATGGGAACAGACTTGAGTAAGATAATGAAGCATGAGAAACTAACTGAAGACCGAATCCAGTTCCTGGTATATCAGATGTTGAAAGGCTTAAAGGTTTGCCACTTCTATTATTATTTTGATTTCACAATCTTGTTTCCCCTAGTAGATCGTTATGGAGAGATAGAAATACTTATCCTTTGATAGCAGCATAAACTTTATCTTGCCTGGCATAGTAAAAGCAGTGACATTCTACACAGCAGTTGTTTAGTGGCGATAAATGTTATCGGGGGAGGGGAGGTGTATTATGGTTTTGTCTGTGGCTTTTTCAAGCAAAAATAAAAGCTATTCATTCAAGATCTATATAGTACATTGATCCAGGATGGCCTTGGTTTCTGTATTTGAGTACACCAGAAAGTGCCTGCTGTGATTTTTAGTTGCCTTCTTCCGCAGCAGTTGGTTGTGGTAGTGCTTTGCCATACCTCTTACTGGGGCTGGTTGGAGAGTGTAGAGACTACGAATGAAACCACTGTTGAGTTCAGAGGCAGGATTCCCCTTGGCTTGATCCCTCACCTACGTCATCAGCTTCAGATTTGTGTCATTTGAAAATGTTTCCGTGGCTTACCAATATGGTCTGACGCACTGTTACACAAGACATCTGCACCTAACTTGTTCTAAGTGTGGTATGTCACATGCGGAGTGCAGACCCAACAGCTACAGCAAAACAGCATAGATTTGAATGTTACTGACCCGCACAAAGATGATTCTAAATGCGTAAGCTGTCATATATTTTGTATGGTTTTCTTCCTCATCTTTCTGCTGTTTATTATTGCTACTACTTTTTTCCTCTGCTTGGGTTTTAAAAGATGGATTGTGATTTACTGAAGTTCATAACTTACAACAGGAAAAGAAGATACTCTTTAAGCGCTCCCTGTCCATGTACAACCTGTATTAATATGATATGAAAATGCTTCTCAGTCTAGATTGGCACTACAGTGCTTTGTGTTTTACAGTGTTTGCTTTTTGGGTGTACGCAACTGTTCATCATGAAAAGGCTACTACTTCTTTATTACACTTTTATTTTGGTGACACAATTCCAAGAGAAGAAGAACTTTGACTTAGCTCTGCAGGCTTCAGCCAGGCTCTCTATAGTGATGGCTGTTTAATTCCCTCTGCTGCTCTGGAAACACGTGTTGTAATGAGGCCATGGAATGGCACTGCCTGGAACTGAATGTCATTCCTTGGCTGCTTGCACTGGGCAGTTTTGGTTTTACGGTCCTGTGCCTGCAACATACAAAGTATGGGAAGACTTTCCTCTGCACTCATACAGGGATAAGTGGAGTCACTGTACTGGAAGGTGGGTTGCAGAAGGATGTGCTCTTGCAGTGGAGATACAGAGCTGGTTTTGATACAGGAAGGTCTGGCACATCCATCAGGATGATCTTCCAGATCTATATTTGCATTGCCAAACACTATTAAAAATAAATAATATCGTAGGACAGCATGCTGTTCCTGGACAAAAAACATCAGGAAAAGCATACACAAGACTCCTTTGTCTCTCAGTACTTAATAGATGCATGTTGAGTCCTGCATTATTAATTTGTCTTTGACCTTATCTCAGATTTTGTGTTCTTCATTTAGTAGACATTAATTCACATAGCCTTTTACATATGCTAAGTAATTATTCTTTTTATGCTACAATTGTGCATTTAAATGCTGCAATTCCCATTTTACAACTGCAGAAACTAAAGCCAGGTTTGGGGAAATTGGCTTTATTTAAACTGGAGGGAATTCACCTTTGGGCTTTAAATCTGGAATTACGATTTCGGTTTTATGGTTCGCTAATTACAAGGCCATGTCCTAATAAGTGTTTTCTCAAGGACAACATAACTAGAGCGGCCTGTTTAGTTGCAGATAACTGTCTGGGAAACAGGTTTCTAGGAGAGGTGTTCTATTCACCAGAGATATAAAACATCATTTGGGCTGATTTTAGATGCAAGCAATATATGAGCTGTCAAAAAATAGCTTGAGTTGAGTGCGGTGGAAAGGATGAATAATGAATTTCATTTCAGTGAAATGGCTTAGGAACGTATTTTGGTCCCAGTGGCCTAGATTATCTCAGAGACCAAGAGTGGTGTTTGTGTGTCCCAAAGGTTGGCTGAAGTCTGTTGGATCAGTAGATGTGGAAGGCAAGCAGAGCAGACATGCATGCCTGACCTACATCTGAAGAAAACAGAGCAGGAATTAAAGAGGATGCGTTGGCTTTGTGTGGCAGGTTTGGTAGTGGGGACTGCAGGGGTGGCTTCTGTGAGAAAACACCACGACCTGCCTCTGTGTCAGACAGAGCCAGTCCCAGCTGGATCCAGAGGGGATCTGCCAGTGGCCAAAGCTGAGCCCATCAGCAGTGTTCATCGTACCCTTGTGATAACAGGTTTAAGGAGCGGTAAAAAACGCTGTGCAGCAGCTGTGAGAGAGGAGTGAGAAAACGTGAGAGACACAGCCCTGCAGGCACCAAGGCCAGTGAGGAAGGAGGAGGTGCTCCTGGTGCTGAAGCAGAGATTCCCCTGCAGCCCATGAAGAAGACTGGTGGCACGGATTGACCCCTACAACCCATGGACAGCCATGTCAGAGCAGATATCCGCGGTAGCCCATGTAGGAACCCATGCTGAAGCATAGGGATGTGCCCATGGACAGCCAGCATCGAAACAGACTCCTGGCAGGTTTTGTGGCATGACCTGTGTCCCACAGGGATCCATGCTGGAGCAGTCTGCTCCTGAAGGACTGCACCCCATGGAAGGCTGGAGCAATTAGTGTAGAACTGTCTCCTGTGGGAAGAACCCCATGCTGGAGCAGGGGAAAAGCGTGAAGGAGGAAAGGACAGCAGAGACAATGTATAATGAACTGACCACATTCCCCATTCCCTGTCCCTCTGCACTGCTCAGGAGGAAGAGGTAGGAGAGACAGGAGTGAAATGGAGCCTGGGAGGAAGAGAGTGGAGGGGAAAGGTGGGTTTAGTTTTGGTTTTGAGCTATTCTGTTCTGTTATTAACTGGCAATGAATTAATCTTCCCCAAGTCACGTCTGTTTTGCCCATGCTGGTAACTGGTGAGTGATTTCCTTGTTCTGATCTCTACCCACAAGCTTTTCCATTGTATTTTCTTACCCCCGCCCTGCTGAGAAGAGCGAATGAGAGAGTAACTCAGTGGGCACCTGGTCAGCCTTGGTGGGTTGACCAGCCAAGGCAAACCCACCACAGAAGAAAAGAGCAGGAAGTTCCTGATGTTCCCTGCTATTCCCAGGGTCTTACAAAAATGAAAGTAGTTCTTACTCCAGTTACAAGGCAGTCAGCAAGGATGCTGGCATAGTCTTAGTTAATTGGTATCTCTGGTCTCTAACCCTGTTACATCTTCTGTAAGGAGTGATTCTCCTGAATATTTTGTTTCTCTCCGCTCGTTTTGGGGAGTGTAACTGTACTTACCTCAAAGTTACCAGCAGGAAATAAGACACTATTCAGCTACTGGACTGTTGTTTTGTCATTTCCTATTGCACAGCAAACATGAAAAGAGTCTTTAATGTATCTGTTCCATTAAAGTTTGAATTCTTCTTGAACCAATTCATCCAGCCACAACAATGCCCCTAGTTGGAAATATCTTTAAGAAACAAGAATGGTTCAGTGCTTCAGGGACATTCTTGCAGCACTGTCTGTGCTAGGAGGCGAGTTAAGCTGAAAGCAGTATTGCTGTCATGCAGGGGAAAAAGAAAAGGGCTCAGTAATTTGTCCTTTTCCAGCTATCAGGAAGTTGGCTGTTAAAGAAATTCTGCCAGGTTTTGAATGAAAATCTTGTACTTTCTGAAGTCTGCTGAACACAGTGCATCTGTGTTTACTTAGATTGCCTTTTTGTCAGGCAGGGGGAACCAAGCATGCACATAGGTAGCACTCACTTGGGCATTGTAAGGGAAAAATACTTGCAGTGCCTGGGAAGGAGGTTCTATAGACCTGTGTTGCAAAACTCTTTCAACTTCCCAAGTTTAACCTCTCTTTTTTCTTCCACCTTTTACCTTTGATGGACTCTATTGGGCTGGGGGTGGGGTGTTAACAATGTTCCCTGCAATAGGCATTTGTCCTTTGTGTAAAGTACATAAGCACCTTATAGAATGGTTTGGGTTGGAAGGGACCTTAAAACTCATCCAGTTCCAACCACCTGCCATGGGCAGGGATACCTCCCACTAGACCAGGTTGCCCAAAGCCCCATCCAGCCTGGATGAGGCTCATTTTTTTGGTGAGCCTTGTAATTTATCAGAATTTAACTTCATCTGTGATAGGGAAAAACAATGTGACCTGACACCACTTAAAAACAGTGAGGTGCCTCTGCTTTGTCTGTTTCCGAGCCAAGCCTTAGTCTGGTATTAAATTTGTTTAAGTATGAGTTTCCAGCTTTGAAGGGCTTTCATAATTTTATTTGTTTGACATAAGAGCTGTGTATTGTCAATGAGTACAGAAGGCAAGCTGAGCAGAAATGTCTCTATTTGGGTGGAAAGGGCTGGAGCTTCCACTGCTTTCAGTCTTGGGTCCCTCTTCTGCAGGACTGGCAGTCAGGTTCCTGTTGGTGGAGGTTGGGGAGGTGGGTAGCAGCCCTGTTTTCTTATGTGTTCAGTATTTGAGAATGGATGGGTAGCTCTTGGGCCATACAGACACCTGTTCAAGCTTCTTTTGCCACACTCAGGGTGATATTTACCTGCTCGAGTTCTCCCCTTTTGAAATCTCTATTTGCTTTTTTTGGTTCGTATTTATGTTTGTTCTTTTTGCTTCTCTGCTTTCTCTTCCTGCTCTCACACGTTTCCCCTTTGGTTTTTCCTTCCCTGCCAAATCACTCACCATTTTCATTTTGCATGCTGCCTGGAATGCTTTCTCCTGAGTCTCTTCTAATTCCCTTTCTATTAGTTTTTTTACTTGGTGCAGAGATTGCATACGCAGACAGGAATGCTTAGAATTTAGACAACTGTTGGATAACTTCCTAGCACAATCTGAAGCTTGCATTCAAGTATTTATGCATGCTACCAAAAATTGTCTTTAGGATAATGCACAGAGCTCCTGTGCTTGAGGCACTTCGCTCACATTAACTGGCTTCTTGAATCAAATATTGTTCAGGTGAAGTGGTAGTAACATATTGTGAGGAATATGTCTGCACTGGCCTGGATGGTTTTGCCGTGTTAAGAGTGAAAAAACTGACAATAAATGGATGATTTAATGAGGAGAATCGTTAAGAGGAGGATCCCATTTCAGAAGGTTATTGAACTGGAATGGAAAGTTTTCTGAACAGAGACTGGCATAGCTCCAGTGCTGCTACCTGCCAGGAGATAATAGAATGCAGTTAAAGAAATACTGCTATTTTTAAAGAAACACAGCAGCACAGCACCAGTATTTCAGCTTACAGAGGGGCTGATGTGTACATTAGCACCAGGAATAAGTGCCACTTCATGTAATCTCAATAGTGTTGTATTAAGAGGAGGGTTTAGAAAATACAGGCATACTCCCCAAAGTGTTAACATCATTTTGGTGCTGTGAACACTCACAAAACCTTCAGTGGGGTGAGAATGCCAGTGAAACCTCACCTGTCTGGGGGAAAGAGTGTGATTAACTAAAACCCAAAAGGGTTCAGTCCTTCTAATTCCTGTTTCTACATGCCACATTCTTAGGTGAAGATTCCTCTGTCTGCCAGTTATTTCTTTACTGTGTACAGTCATACCAGCAAAAACAGACTGTAGAATATTTCAAGCACCTGCTCTGGAAAATCAAGACAGTTCAGTAAGAAGGCATTGAAATGATTTTGAATGCAAGTGATTGTGATGTCCGTGATCAAGATGGCTACTGGCAGAAGACACCATCTTTTTCTTTACTGGCAGTCTAACTACTTACAGATACATTTCTTAAAAAACCCAAACAAACAGCAAAACAAAACCCCCAAATGGCCCATATATATCCTCTCTGACCTCTGCATACAAATTACAAACTTCCTCTTTCTGCATCCAGTTCCTCCCATCCCAATCCACTTCGTACATATCCATGACAAATACATTTTGTAGTTCTTCATTTGCTGTAGTGGTTTTACTGCCAACGTTCTGGGGATCAGCCCCACAGCTTCAGCCCTTGTGTCTGCCCCAGGAAATCCTGTGAGGCACTTTGGCATTTCCTAGGGTGATGTTAAACCTTGCCCAATCTGCAAGTAGCAGGAACTGGTCTACCGCAAGTGCCAAGACCTGCAGGGACTTGGGCACAACAGTCGTCAGCGCAGCAGCAGAGCCTACCACAGTCTGGGCTGGACTGGTGAAGTTGTAGGCACAGGGTTAGGGGAGGGGATGTTCTTTTTTCACTGCATTTCAGAACCTGTGAGACCACATCTGGAGTGCTGTATCAGGTGTAAGAGAGTAGAAAGTAAATGTCAGAGATTTCATTTCTGTTCAGCCACTGCTTTAAAAACTCGGTTTGACTTTTGTGAGCCCTTATATAGATCACTGGCAAGGGTGATGAAAATATTCAGGTAAAAGAGAATGTCTTGCAACATGCCCTCTAAATGTTTCATTGAGGAAGTATTGAAGCGTGTAGCAAGACTTCTCAGCTGAAACCTTGGCTGGCCTTCATCCTGGTCTTAAATGATCTCTTAAAAGTTAGTGCTGCTGGAACATATAAAACTACACTATGATGGCACACCGGAGACATCTGTTGCAAGAGAGCATTTCTGACATACAAAATAGTAGGATTTATTTTGATACATATATATATAGCAATGGCAAAAATTAACTGAAAATGCAATTTTATGTATGGGAAGAATTAGAACTATATGAAGAATTAAAAAAAAAAGTATGATCTGTTGCAGTATTCAGACTGATTTAGTGGTTTCTTTTTATTGGGGGAGGGGAAGGGCAAAGTGCTAGTTTAATTATCTGAGTGTTAAAAACGTAGCTAAAAAGGTCTTTTGTGCAATAAATAAAGTTTTTCTAATTTAATTAGCACCATGAAAGAGTACTTTCTCCCCTGCCCCAGGCAACTTCTTTAAGTCAGGACTTCAGTAACTAAAATATGCTTTCTCTTTTTACAGTATATTCACTCGTCGGGCATAATTCACAGGGTAAGTAGAAACAATATAAAAGATGTTTGTTTTGATAATGTGAGAGGTGTTTGTGTATAAGCATGCTCATAAATGTGCTTGAAACTCTGTTTATAATGTTGGGTTTGATGATGCCTTTGGTTTCTTCTTCAGTAGGAACAAAAGGTGTTATGGTTGCATCAGTGTAAGCTGGGCACTCAAGCTGCAGTGAATGCAGCTTAGATTTGGCTTCCTTAAATTACTTTGTGAAGCTGCATTGTCCCCACAAGAACAAATAGTGTCTAAACTAAGATGGTTAAGTGTTTCTTTCTTTTTTTTTTTTTAACGAAGATTAAACTTTTAGAAACAATATATAAATGGTGTTTAAAAATTATGTTAATGTTCAAGGCAGGGGGGTGAAAACATAGAAAGTCCACTTAAAGTCACTTTGGTACTGTGAATAAGAAGTTGTGAATGATTCCCTCCTGGTTCTAAGCAGCATAACTTCCCCCAAAACTGTATCACAGCAGTAGAAACTGACCTTTTGTACTAAGATAGCAGGAGCAGCACAGAAAGTGCACACCATCTAAAGATGGGTGCTTTAAGCTGGACACGGAAGCTACGCAAACTGCCAAAATAATGTCATAAGTTGATATTCTTGTTTCTACAACTGCTGTGATCGTGGTCTGAATTTACAGTTGCTGAGACCTTTACTAAGCTCCCTCTTGTTGGCTCTTAAGTTTCTTGATTTCATAACATTTCTTTGTACCAGTTTGCTTCTCTCCAAAGCCTCTCTAATCTTAAAACATCTTCATCTAAAACAGGTGGATGCCTGTTAAAAAGTTCAGAAAGAAGATTCTTTTAAATGTCTTGTGCCAAAGTGTCACAAGTTTGAAAAAGCTGAAGGAAAGTTGGTTTCTGATTTTTTCTTTCTCTATGACTGAATGTCTAAAAGTCTCTGATGTTGCAAAATCTTCTTAGCTGTTGCCAGTACACTTCCTTTTGCTGCTAAACTTAGAAGTACAACTTCTGAAGATCATTAGGAGTCTCTGCAGTAGCTAAAGAGGCTTAAGGGAATTCTTTTTCCATGTTGCAGTCTCCATTCAATTGCCTTTGTTAGGAAATCGATTTTCCCACAGAAGGGAACAGAGGCTTTTAAGTAGAATCTTGTTTGATTCCTTCAGTACTTCTTCTAAGTCTGTCAGACTATGGAACCTTTGTAAAGTGTGTTTTGATATGCAATATGTACAGTGCAGAAATGTTTATGTGAATCCTTAACTTTGTGGTGTCAGGATAAAATGCCACCAACTTATGTCCAAACCCCACTCACAGTAAGATGAGTGAGTTCCTTCACTGGCAACTATTTTCTTGACTTTTAGCAGAAAAAAAGTTGATTTGTTGGGGGGTGGGGGGAACCATACTGGAAAAAAAGCCAAACATAAGCAAGTTTGTGTCTTTGTTTCTGTTATTTGTTATAGTTAATGTTCTTATTTAGATTTATGGCATTATTTTACCTGTTGCTGTTCCAAGTAGTTGTATGAAAGTCATTAAACCTACATGAAAGAAAGAAGGAAAGAATGAGTGCTTCATTGGACTTGGTATAAAATCAATAAATAACATCCATTTCAAATCTGATTACAGGATCTAAAGCCTGGAAACCTGGCAGTAAATGAAGACTGTGAATTGAAGGTAGGATATGTTTATTTGAAAAAGCAGTCAGATGTGTTTAGAAATACACCACAGAAGACAACGGGTGCAAGAGCTGCAGATGTGCTGGCTGGTTTCAGAGGGCCAGGCTTTCAGCCCTTTGGCTTTGAAGGGTCATGGAGAAATAGGAGAATGGTGGAAAATGAAAGGGAAGAGGAAAAAATTACAAGCGGCTGCTTCAGTCACCACAAGAATAATGAAATATTTATTTAACATATAAAGCTCTGAACAGTGCAAATCTCTTCACCTCCTACTTGGATGTCCTAGACTGACATAAATGTGCATTTCCTATGAACAGCAGAGGCAATGATCAATTTCTGGGTCCATTATGGAGCCAAGCACAGGAAATGGCTGCACCTCAAACTAGAAATCTTGCCTGGGGTGTTTCAGCTAAAAATGTCCAGTCCAGATAGGATACTGTGGGAAGGTGGTACCCAATGCTAACAGGGGAGAGAGATGAGCGTTGACTCCAAGATGTAGCTGATTTCAGGTGAGGGAGTCAATGCCGTGGGTTATTACAGTCATGACATCATTGGAGCAGTTGCTGAATTGGCTCTCTCCAGCTGGGTGAAGGGAAGTGTAAGAACTGAAACTGCTTCTGTGGGTATGGAGTTGATGGAGCAGTCCTTATCACAGTTGTGTGCCCACAGCAAGGGCATGTGTGTGACAGTCCCCCTTTTCCTGTGTGTTGTGTATGTTGCAATGAGTACTGCTGTGTTTTTATGCAGTCATACATCTAAAAATACTTCTAAAGAAGAAAAATCACATCATGGTTACAGTCAGATAAGAGCTGTAATGGAGAACTCTTTTTATGATATGTTGCAGCTAATCTCTTCAGGGAAGCATGAAACGAATCACATAATGCTCACCACAAATAAGAACATCTTATTTCTTTGAAAGTGATTGCTTCTGCACTGTTACCGCTAATAGTAGTATCAACTGCATGTAGACAACAGTGTACTTCATAGCAGGAATCATAGAATGTATCAGTTCTGCTTCGTTTTTGTTCATAATTGAAGTAGTGAGAAAAAAGTCATTAAAGTGAGACAGTTCTTAATTCAGACTCCTGTAGTTCAGCTAATGGCAGTTTCTGCCACTACACTGTAAGACAGGTAGATTTGATGGCATTTTTGTATTACCTGGTTGCTGCCTCTCTGGAGTGGGACGGGTATCAGTGCGTACTGGACTTCCCTGCAGAGGTGGGTAGGAGGATGGTGCACACCTGCACCCCTTCCCAGTACCAAAGCTGGGTTTAGCTGGCATGCATCCTTGGAGACCAGGGGTGTAGCATCCTTTGTGGGAAGTTATCAGTCCTCAAGGGCAGGTGTTGCCACTTCCTTGGAAGTGTTCTCAGTAGTGTCTGAATGGTAATTCTCCTCTTGCACAACATTTGTCATCTCGAGCATCCTTCTTAATCATTGAACTGAAATACTGAATCTGGCCAGCCCTGATTGCACTTTCTTAAATGTATTGGAAATTTTCCAAAGCCCATTAGAGTGGATAATATTTGTACTTCAGAAATCATTATGCAGTGTACCCTGAGCTAGCAAAAATGCATGTATTTGGCTGTGTGAAATGACTCTGTTATTAAAAAAGTCAATTATTTATTATGAAGCAGAATTATGTAGTGCTCAACACTGTTTATTTTGGGAATATATTCTCTTGAGTGCAGACATAGTAGCCCCAGGCTGCTTCCAGTCCCCAGTTAATTATATTCTTGTCTTTTAATTTTTTATTCATCTTTATAATTGATTTTTCTCACCTTTCTTCCCTTAGCTCTAGCAATCTGAAAGGCAGGGAGGGTTCTTCAGTGAATTACAAAATCAGGCTACGTCTTCTATCATGTGCTTGCATGGCTGACCTATACATCCTCACAAAACAGCAGTAAATTTGAATGGGGGCTTTTGTATCCTGATATGTAAATACATTTAGATCTTATGGCCAAGGGCTCCTCCCTAAAAGAGGCATAAGACTTTATGGGAGTAGTTCAATTATGAATACGTTACGTGTGTGTATGTATACATGCATATATACATATATATGTATATATGTAATGTATTTATTATGTATAATACAAATTTTTGCTCTTTGGAGACTGACCTGAATGTTCAGGATCCTGTTACTTCAAACTTTCCTTATCTAGCATAGAAATCCATTGCCTTTTCCTGGCTTGTAGGTGACAGAATGGTGAGTGGGTCCAGGTTGGTAGGGAAAAAAAGAGAATCTATTAAAAACAGTTGTACATGTTTCTCTTCCACACCCCCAGCTGTGCAATTACATTTTGAGATGCAGCCCAGGTCTGAGACTTTCTCCCATAATATGATCAGTCTCTTTATTTAACACAAGTTATTCTTTGTTACCTTGGACATTTTTAAGCTTTTAGATAAACTAAGACAAATAATTCTATACCAGAACACAATTTTGTGAAACGAGAAGGAGAAAATGTAGCACTGACCTTTTGTTTTTGTTTCTTTTGACTCAGAGTGAGATTATCGTATCCCTGATTGTACAATGAGCTCTGATAGCATATGCAGAAGAAAAGTGCAGATTTAAAACTAGGAAATACTGGTTGTCAAGAGGCAGCTCTGGTCTATAAAGAGAAAGCCAACTATAGTATGTTGAGAAGTATACACACAAAAAAAACAACCCCAAGGCTTTAACTGGAATCTCTCTTTCACTGAAGGAGTTGAACTGGCTTCCCCACATGCATGCGTTCAGGTGCAAAAGGCAGGATATGAGCATGCTTTCAAAGTCAGTTTAACATGGGCACAGGACCACGCTGCCACGCTGCTAGGGATAGTGCAAGCCTTTTTCCCCGTGTCTGTGCACTCAGCAGCTTCCCTTGCATCAGCTCCAGCGGTGATGAGGCTGTAGTAGGCAAGTTGGAACAGCTGCTTGAATTGGTAATTAATTAATAAGCAATCAGTTTTATTTTTCACAGCAAGCTTTCTGTCTCCCTCATCTAAAGCTCTCAACTGCTACACAGGAGTCAGGAAAGTGACAGTGAAGGGTGCATGGGGGGAAGTCACTGCCCTTTCTGCAGTCTCGAAGTTCGAAGGTATTTTTGTTACAGTTACTGAAGCAAGTTAGGAAAATTAAGTTTGCTGAGTAGAAAGGGAGCTTATCCTTAAGGAGCTGAGGGAATTTGCTCTCTCTTTTATAATTCCTGCATTATGAAAAGGGTTTTCAACCTTGCTCTGAAAATTGCTTTGCAAGTTCCAGCTGAAAAGTTGAATATTGGAGTACGAGAATAATAGTTTTGTGTGAAGAATGTTGCTGAAGTGGTACCACATTAAGTACTAACGGGGTATGCTTGTTCCTGAGCTTTATGACTATGTAAATGAAAAGAAATCCTGAAATTAGTATATAGTGCACAAAAAATCTCAGTGACTTTTTCTGCTTTTACAAAAAGACAAACCCAAATTGTATTTTAGCTGTTTCCAAGTGTCACAAGCCTTAGTATGGAAAATGCCTAAAAGGCTGTGACAGAATAGATGGTACTTCATGTGGCTTTTGACCTGTTATGTAAAACTTCCTTTTTTTCTTCCAGCCTGAGGAAACGTGTGCTGTATATGTAGCATAAATTTGAAAGCTGTATATAAAAGTGTGTTTTGCTATTGCATATATTTTGAATCAATAAGTCTTCAGTACCCAAAGAATCGCCCATAATCAGGTGCATTTGATTAGTAAGAATAAAAATATCTTCCTTTGCATCCTATTCCTGTTTTTAAATTCTTATGTTATCAGCAGTTATGGGGGAAATACAGAAATGATGTCTCAAGTATGGCAATAAAGATAAGCAATAACGTTTTATACACTTGATCTTGAATGAAAATGTAATTTTCCTTTCTGTTAGTGCTAGAGAATGATGAAACTATCCTGAAATGTTTTCAAATGTCTAATTACAGAGAGCAGTACAAAACCATCACTGTTGGTTGAGTAATGCACAGGTGCTCCCAGTAAAAACTCTGCCCTCTCAGTACATATATATGAAGCCTGACACACATGGAAACTTGTGGCTGTTCATGCAAAGCTACGTACTCAACTATCTGTGGAAGATGATGATTTATCTTTAATAGACTTTATTTACCCAAGCCCCCTGTTTCTTGTTAGAAGCATGAACTTCCTGATAAATACAAACTGTCATTCCAGGAATGGAATTTTCTTGTTGTTGACCACATCTTTTGGCACCATCTTTTGATGGTCTGTACAGCAGGTCAGAATTATTACACCAGTTTCTTAGAAGCTAACAAAAGGCCATTTTTCATCTTGCTGCTGTATACGTTGCTGTATCTAGAGATAAATATCTGGGAATCTTAGAAATAAGCTGAATTGTGCATAATCCTTTAAAAGAATTGCACTGACCTTGCATTCCTTACAGAGGGTTGCTCTGTAGTTGATGCAGTAGGTTGGAGAAGACTCAGTGGGACTAAATAATGGTAATTCCCTATGCTGTTTCAGATTTTCAATGTGACCGATAGGAAGCTATCCCATGTATGAGTTATTCATAAAATAGAAATAATGATACCTGCTTACTTCAGAATATTGCTGGACACACTCTTGAATGATTGTGCCACCTGAGATATGAGAGCAATGATTACCATCTAAGATGGGTGCTGTTCTTTTAGCCCTAACATGGGAGGATGGTGATTCCATGACCAGGGAACTTTTTGTGTTGAATGTGTTCATTATCTTTCTAAATGATAATTGAAGAATTTATTGTTTCCTTTACTTGTTTTACAGCTTTTACTGTTGCTATAGGAGTATATAACTTAGAAAAAAAATTGTAAAGCCCCTTGCTACTTCTGTCTTGTTTTTTGAAATGAGCACAACACACTTGAGTGAGAAAATGATGCAAAAATAAACTAATATTTACAGATTGCTCTGATTCTTTTCTTTGACACACTTGTACAGTCTGTATGTAATAGATTGCTAGCTGTCTGATCAGGCTGTTCTTTGCGCTTCCACTGCAGATTCTGGATTTTGGATTGGCAAGGCACACAGACAGCGAGATGACTGGTTACGTGGTTACGAGGTGGTATAGAGCCCCAGAGGTCATACTCAACTGGATGCATTATACGCAAACAGGTCAGCATCTCTTCAGAAAAGTCATACCGGAGCTAAAGCATTCACTGAGAAAGGCAATATATAAGCAAATCTTTTTTTCTGAAATGAATGAGAAGCTGGAGGTGGAAATGACAGTCTAATTATGCAGAATTTCCTTGTAGATAAATTGCAGGTAATCATGTGGTGATTGTGGGTTTGGAGGCATTTTGTACATTTTCTGAGAGTAACCAAAAGTGCCAAGGTGGTTGGAAAGTAGTGATAGAAATGTATACAGATGTGACAGTCTGGTCTCTGTTCTTGTGTTCTGCACTGACTGTCATCTTCCTGCAAAGACGTGCTGATTCTAACTCAGACAGGGGAAAATGGCAGATGGGGGGACTTCAAGTAACACTAGGATAACCATGAAAGTTTTTGGAAGCACTGAAAATTTACTTCCCCCATCCATCTGCCTGTTACTGAGAAACTGATTCAGCATATTATCAGATTATCTCCAGTTTGCTCATTAGAAAGGCTGGAAGTTTCACTTATACTGTTCATCCTAATTGGCAGGCTTTAATTTATTTTTAATGGGGTATAAAAGTAAATTTTACACTTTATGTTTTCAATTAAACTTTATGTACATTTAAATGGACAGGTATTCAGCAATTTAATGTGACTGTTGGTCTTTTTTTCCAGTTGACATCTGGTCTGTGGGCTGTATAATGGCTGAGATGATAACAGGGAGGCCTCTTTTCAAAGGAAATGATCGTATCCTTCAGTGAATTTATGACACTAATGGAAGAAAATGATGAGAAGTTCTGATGTGATACAGTAGGTCTGTTCAAAAACTGATGAGCATAAATTGAAATGAATAGTAAAATGGCTTGCACCTTTCTCATTGATTGCTTAATGTCTGTCCACTCTTGCACATCTGACATTAAAAATTATTGAGTATTTTCAATAGAGAAAGAGAGCTGATCTTTGAATCACATCTCAAATCATCAAGTAAAAGGTTCTGTGATGATACAAAAGGTACATTTTGATTTTTTAGTAATAGATTCAATAATTCCACAACATGCAGAGAAGATTCTGCTGCAGTGTCTGGACTTACATGCACATGCTAGTCCATTTCTTGCTTTTTGAGATTTTACCAAAAAATGTTCTGTAAGTAACATCTAGTAAAATGTTTCAGATTTACAGAAAACATCTTGCCCTGTCATTTTGCTGCTGAGGATTAAGAAAACAGTGAAGATTCAGCCATCATTCAACCTCAAGTGATACTTCATTGGCAGTAGTAGTTATGATAATTATTAGAGGGCAGTATTAATAGAAGGCAGCAAGAATTGCTTACTTTTTTGTTTTCCAGTCACTGCATTGTGATTTTTGCTTTATTCTCCAGTAGTGCAGAAACACACAATTTTTGCAGGATGATTAGTTTTCTTATGGTGAAAGTCTTTGTTCCTTATTTCTGGTAATCAGATCTGGACCAACTCACAGAAATAATGAAAGTAACAGGTACACCAACTCAAGATTTTGTTCAAAAGCTGCACAGTCAAGATGTGAGTATTTAGCTTTGTCCCTTGGTTTTACACATCTTAATTTTACTTAATCCATGCTCAGTACTTAGACTGGCTGAGATAGTATGTATTGACTATTGAAATGACCCCTGATGTCACCTTTCTGCTTTGAAGTGCTTTGCATAAAGCTACTGGAGATTGGGGGGGGGGCAGAAAATGATCAGAACACTTGAAAAATCTGTATATTTAAATCCTTCTGAGTTTCCAGTGCATACAATGTAAGCAGTTCAGATGATGTGTTACTGCTTTTATTGGAAAATATGAATCTATTCAGAAAACTCAGTTGTTTGCAGGTGTCTGTCTTTTCTACTCATATGTGGGTGTCCTTCTAGAATCCTTAAGCCCCTACTATAAAGAATGTAAAATTATTCATTAGACTAAGTATACAATTTAAATACTAATGAACTACTGTGTAAGAGGTTCCTGTAAACTCACTACGACATTCTTTCAAATGATGCATACATATTTATTCTAGCTAATATATTAAATATGGAGCACTAATAATTAAAGTTTTACATTATCATTTCTTAATCATAATTTTAAGTCTTGATTAAAAAAAACCCCAAAGTTCTTTTCAACAAGAAGGTGAATATAATCAGGGTTTATGACCCCCCCAAATTAATTTGTACAATGTGCTATCAAAGCATTGTTGAATTACCTATTAAGCATATAGTTAATGTTACATTATAAAGGCAGCAAAGTTCTAATTAAACACCCATGTTTCTTTTAAGGCAAAAAACTATATCAAAAGCCTCCCAAAAGTCCAGAAAAAAGATTTTTCATCCATCTTGAAGTATGCAAATCCTTTGGGTAAGACAGTTTGCGTGGATATGTACAATTTGTCTTGTTCTTGTGTTTGCATTGGAGGCGGCAGCAGTATCAGTCATATGATAGGTTATGTGATGGTTCTTGTGCTTTCCGTGATTCATAACTTTGCCAAGTTTGGACCCTGCCAGGACTCAGATGTTTCTTAGAAGTGTGAAAAAAGAAGTATTTTGTGTTTTAGGCTTCAGTCCAGCATCTACTTAATGGTTTTGCTGGAGCAGCTTTCTCAAGAGCCCTGGCAGATTAAATATAAGTAATCATTTTTTCTCTGTATTGTATTTGAAATGTAATTCTGAAAGACCTATCTGATCTGCAGTTGAAATGCAAGCAAATAGAAAGCTGACATATTAATCATGGAATTAATACATCCTGAGAAACATCTGTGCATTCCTGAGAAGTGCACTGGCTTGGATTTGATAGATATAAACAGCCAGAAGAGCATACCAAGTGTGCATAACTGTGATGTGACCCAAGGCAACCAAAGGTCTGAGATGGGTCTGGCCAACCTGTGTCTGTTCCCCAGTGACCTGAACACTCAGAAAGCCAGTTCTGTTAGAATATAAATTAGGATAATTGAATCTTCTCAATTTAAGAAGTTAAAATTTTATGTTCAGGTACAATAGAAATAAACATAACTAATAAGCAGCTCTTACCCTGACTGCATGGTTAGCTCAATGACCTTCTCAACTGCAGCAAACTACATATTTCCATTTAGATTTTAGGATGTTTTTTCCTATCATCTCTGTGACCGTCTGGCTGTTTCTTATGGAGAGAACAACGGCTCATGGTCTGGGAGAGAAGCCTGGAGAGAATCCACAGCGTGGCAAGCAGGAGTTGCAGTACCTTGTCCCATGCTGCTGCCTCTTCTTCCTTTCAGCTGCTCCACCCAACCCAGGAACATTCTTTCAGGACAGAAAAACAGAGAATAAACAAATCATTCATCATATCTGTTTACACTAGCTCATTTCAACAGTCCAACAATGGACCTGATCCAAAATCCACTGGAGAGGAACATAGAAGATTTTCATGGAGTGTTTTGGCTGAGGTCAAAACCACACAGCAGATAAAGTCAGCATAGAGATTCTGTACGTGGACGACTGACTTGTGTAGTCAACTTCAGAGTGTAGTTGTGCTTGGCTTCAGAGTGTAGTTGTGCTTGGATTTGGTCACGTACAGAGCAATTCTCATTCTCTGCAGCCAGCTGTTCATTCTGCTGCTGTCAAGTTGTGATGTACCTTAGAACCACAATAGCATGGCAGTGATGACAGACACATGGGAAAGCCCAAAGCACAGTGGTCCTAGAGCCAGAAGCTGAGAAGTCATTAGCTGAGGTGATGTAGCTGTGTTGTGTACAGAAGCAAGGGATCACCTTTGTCTTGAGGCAGGCTTTGTACAGATCCCAGCTTGCTCACAACACTGTTTGGCCATGCAGGTGGGCCCCAAGGCTGTAGAATGAATACCCAATGATTCTGCTTTGTAACTGTGTATTTATCTGAAATTTCTCCAGGGCAATGTTACTGTACACAAGCTGGAGTCAGCGGTGTGATTTGAATACACTGTTTGTTTTCTCTGCAATAGCTGTAAACCTTTTGGAGAAGATGCTGGTGCTGGATGCAGAGAAGCGAATCACAGCAGCTGAGGCTTTGATGCATCCTTACTTTGAACCAATCCACGATCCTGAGGAAGAAATTGAAGCTGAGAAATATGATGACACGTTTGATAACATGGATCTTCCGCTAGATGAGTGGAAGCGTGAGTTTAGATTTGTGATGTTTTAAAAAACTACCAGATGGAAAGACCATGCAGAAATAGGAATATTCCCCTTCACAAATTATCTTCTCTGCTTTTGGTGGAACAGAGTAAATAGACATCATTAAGAGAAACACTATTGATAAGCCAGTGTTCTTATCAAGGAATGATCCCCAAAGGTTTTTTCTCTGCCTCCTAACAAAGGCTCTCCTTTTTCCTGTAACTGTCCTCCTGTCTTCTGCAATGTAGGAATCATAGAATAGTTAGGGTTGGAAAGGACCTTAAGATCATCTAGTTACAACCCCCCTGCCATGGGCAGGGGCACCTCACACTAAACCATCCCACCCAAGGCTCTGTCCAACCTGGCCTTGAACACCGCCAGGGATGGAGCATTCACAACTTCCTTGGGCAACCTATTCCAGTGCCTCACCACCCTAACAGGAAAGAATTTCCTCCTTAGATCCAATATAAACTTCCCCTGTTTAAGTTTTAACCCGTTACCCCTTGTCCTGTCACTACAATCCCTGACAAAGAGACCCTCCCCAGCATCCCTATAGGCAACCTTCAGATACTGGAAGGCTGCCATGAGGTCTCCACGCAGCCTTCTCTTCTCCGGGCTGAACAGACCCAACTTTCTCAGCCTATCTTCATACGGGAGGTGCTCCAGTCCCCTGATCATCCTCGTGGCCCTCCTCTGCACTTGTTCCAACAGTTCCATGTCCTTTTTATGTTGAGGACACCAGAACTGCACACAATACTCCAGGGGAGGTCTCACGAGAGCAGAGCAGAGGGGCAGGATCACCTCCTTTGACCTGCTGGTCACGCTCCTTTTGATGCAGCCCAGGATACGGTTGGCTTTCTGGGCTGCGAGCGCACACTGAAGCTGGCTCATGTTCATTTTCTCATCGACCAACACCCCCAAGTCCTTCTCTGCAGGGCTGCTCTGAATCTCTTCTTTGCCCAGTCTGTAGCTGTGCCTGGGATTGCTCCGACCCAGGTGTAAGACTTTCACTTGTCATGGTTGAACTCCATAAGGTTGGCATCAGCCCACCTCCCAAGCGTGTCAAGGTCCCTCTGGATGGCATCCCTTCCCTCCAGCGTATCAACCAAACCACACAGCTTGGTGTCATCGGCAAACTTGCTGAGGGCGCACTCAATCCCACTGTCCATGTCACCGACAAAGATGTTGAACAAGACCGGTCCCAACACTGATCCCTGAGGGACACCACTCGTTACTGGTCTAAATGAAACCATTTCTGTAGCATGTTACTTCCAGTGAATAGACAGGTGAACAGACTCCTCAACCGTTGGCTGTACAGGACTGTTGCTGTATAATGCAGCAGTTGTCGGCATTAATATGAAGTTAGGTTCTCTCAGGGAGAGAAAACATCTATCTCAGCTGACACTTAACTCTGAATCTAGATTTCATCTAGTGCCAGAGGTTTGTATTTTGGCTTTTAAGTGAGGACTTGACTTTTAAAGCTGATTTGCTGAGTAGCTCTGCTGAGGATCTTGCCCACTATACTGTAAAGTCAATGCTTACATCCCTTTGAAGGCAGCTATAACATTTCATCTTTGGACTACTTCAGATCTGAAATGTTGAAAAGATGATTCTTGATTCTGTTACTTTTTGTACTCAGATTTCTCTTTTTTTGCCTGAAGAGGTCTCTCTCTTCCTGACCTAGACCAGAACCTAACCAGGCTGGGGGTTGCACCTTGCTCATGTCTCCTTTTCCGATTAGACCAGCAAGTCTTACGTTTATTCTGTTGTTTTCCAGGCATTACGTATAAAGAGATACTGAACTTCAAGCCACCACAGACTTTGGAGTCAAAGGAGACAGCGGTGTAATTCTATGACTCGGTCTTTCCAGACCTCAGAAGAAAACAAGGAAGTTGTAAATGTTTGTGAGATTTCAGGTGTATAAAGCTTATATGAATAAACTGGATGTAATCTGTGTCATCTGCACTGTAAGAAAGTGCAGTGTCTTACTCTGCATGTGAAACTTGGTGCCTTTGAGAGTAGCATTTCAAAACTGTCCAGAAACATTCCTGCCTACAACTTCTTATTTCTGCATGAAAGAATTTGGACTGTACCATCCTCAAAAGAGCAGGTAGGACTAATTCTTCCACTCAAGGATCAGAAGAGTACAAGTCACCATCCCAAGCAAGCTGAGACACTGAGTATGTCAGGCATGTGCTGTGACTGTTCTCCAAGGCCGCTGAACTATCCTGAATGCAAGAAGTATTCATGTGACTTTCTCTGGATTATTTCACCTTGGTAAGGTGCCTGGGAAGGCTAGTCAGCCTCTGCTGCCTCGGCGAGTGCAGCAGGTAGCGGAAACAGCCCAGAGGAATGCCCATGTCCCTTGTTCTGTGTGAATGGAAGAGAACCTCAGCTCCAGCCAGTTCTGACAGAATTGGGCAAGAAGCAGAGAAGCATGGATGTCCTAGATGTTTTTCAAAGTAACCAGCATAGCAGGACATGACTTCACAAACACTAGGAGAACAGTCGTTGGATAAACACTGACTGTCAAGGGGCACAATATTTTCCTCTAAATATAGTGCAGTCTCTTTGTATTATAGACTAGGGAACAAGGATTTCCAGGGAGGAGTAAATTTTAAGACTTTCTAAAGTTTTGTAAGGTTTCTAGCTTCCTAGTATTGAAATGATCACTGAGAAAGTACCTCTTTCTCAGAGGACTTGCTGGTTATAGATTCAGCAGTGCTCATTTTAGTAGTAAAGCTGCATGCAGGTCACATCATAGAAAATTAAATGAGGATAAAAATGCTACTCCGCAGCTGTTCATTGGGAATACCTGCAGCAAGCAGTTTTGTTCACAGTGTACAGAGGTGTTGCCAGGTGCAGAATAACAACCATTCGTGGGTTTACCCTTCTGAACTCATCTTACTTGGAAAAGCCCTCAGACCTTCTGTCGAGAAGTGCATCACCAGAAGGAGTCAGCTTCCTGATGGGATAGATTGGTTAGATACTTTCTGACTTCCTCTTACATTTACTATATTTTCCGAGGTGCTTAGTTCATAGCAATCCCTCAGAGGTAGGGCAAGAAATTGGTAAACCTTTGGTGAAGAATTTCCATGTGAGATTGTTTGTCCTTGCTGAAGGTAATGTCTTTACAATTGACTATTTGGATGTGGATTATTCCCAAACAATATGCCGGTGTGTGTTGCTGCTAAGTGAAACGATTGTGAAGGAAGACATTAGATCCTGGGAGATAATAATTGGAAAAGAAGTAAGAAATTACTTGGGTTTTTTTTTGCTTTAAAAACCAACTTAAGCCAGAAGTTTTATCAAGACACAGTTCTTTTCTTTCAATGAATGTTAAGTTGAACACCTGTAAATACTAGCATTTGTTTGCAAATTGTCTGTGATGAGCATTGATTAGCTGAGATGGGCACTTAGACTAAATGGTGACAGAAACCTTGAATTATTGATGTATTTGACAAGTCATTAAAAACAGAGTTTCAGGAATGCATAAAACAAAAAGCAGAGAATGTAATTTGAAACAGAACATTTTTCTACACTATGGGACACTGAGGAAGGCACACTGAAGAGTCATACCCCATTCTGCAGTATTGACTTCCTGCTTGGACTACATGTCTGTGTTAAATAGGAACTTTAGTTTTTTACAGAACAGATATTTTCTCTTAGGTTCATACTCTGTGGCAATCTTAATAAGTCATGGGAGAAAAGTGCCTATTAGAGTTAGTAAGCTTGATTTAGCCACTCAATGGGAAATTAAAATTGTCAAAAACTTCTTTGAAAATGCTCCTTCTGTATTTTAAATGGAACTTCACCATCCTAAATTCCAGCAAATATCTGCAGAGATAATGCAGATGCCTCAAATGTTAGTGAGACTTCGAGGGAGCATTATTTTTCTTTGAAAAACTGCTTTGCATTTTCTTCATAAATGCCAACACTTCAGTGGGCATTTTCACTTCCCCTGCCTTTAGCTTTAATGAAGTCAAGCCCTAACACTCTCTTCTGGCTGAGGTGAGCTTTTCCCTCTCCCACTATTGGAGAAGCAGCTAGCCCTCACAAGGAAGACATAACAAGATAATGTTAGCTTTTCTAGATAACTGGAGGAATACAGAACTCAAAACAACTGCAGAGAAGACCTTGGTGCACGTGCCAGCCAAGACAGCAGTACTGCTGTGCTGTCTCATCAGCAAGCATTCCATGAGGTAAAATAACAAGCGTGGAAAGTTTGCCACATCTTGGCAAGATGTTTCTGTGAAGAGGTTGAAATCTGCAGAAACACCTCCGAATAGCAATAGCAATTATCGGTATAAATAGCTCATTAAAAGAAATGTGAGGTGGAAGCAGAAATATTTTGCATGGGAGGCAGCTGCTGCTTCAAAAGGAGAGACAACATTTCCTACTTTTTTTTGCTATTTCTACTGGTGCTAAACAACTCAGGAATAAGGACCCAATTTCTGTTTGCCTTCGAGAAATGTAAATACCTTTTGCATGTACTTGAAATGTATTGTGACAAATAAAGGTTGAGGGGTTGCTTTTTACACAGCAATGGTTTTATTTTCCCACGTGTATTCCCAGATGTATCATCACTCCTGAAAATATTATTTTCAGTATGAGGGATCTGCATGAAACACAATACTGTGGGTACAGTTCATGTGATATGAGATGCTCATGTAGTTTATTTGGGAAGTCAGGCCACAGATGTGAACCTTTCTTCCATTTTCTGGATTTCAAGTCAGCCACAGAACTGCTCTGATTGTACTACTGCCACCTAATTATTTCTTACAGCATCTTGGATTTTACCAAACATCTCTCCTTTGTCCTGAAGGGCAACATTTCAGTCTTTAAATGCAGTTGCAATCCTCAGCCTGATTTTAAAAGCCAAAGCCAGACTGACAGTCATCAAGCATTTGTAACTTCGAGTTGAACACGGTGAGTTAACAGAGTTCTAGTAGGATATGCGGGACCTTTGCCCTGAAAACCTATGTGCCCACTGACTGAGCAAGATTGTCCCCATTCGTATTGGTCTTCATTGCACTGAAGACTCATCATTGATGCTGAATTTTGATAATGTGGTGTTGTGTGCGGGAAGTGGCACATAGTTTCACTTCTTGATTATTTGGGGTTTTATCTTGGGGTGTTTACAGGATAACGGTGAGGTGAGTGCTAGTATGTGTCCTGCCAAATGTTTTCAGAAGATCCACCTTGTTCTTGATTTGGAACAACCAGGTGTATGAGCTGGGTGGGATTCTTTGAGCTTTCTACTTTCTGATATGCTGTTCATATACATATAGCAGATGCTTCTGATCTACTTCAGCTAAGGTTGTCAGAGAACAAAGCATCTGTTGGATGCTGTCATTCATTGGATCTTGGTATGGAATACTCCTACAGGGCATTAGATGGTCCCTACGGGTACTGAGGGAAGAATAGAGGCTTGTAATACCTGCCATGTCTGCTGATTAATTCTCCATCTCCTCAGTACACTGTAGGGCAACTGATCGTGTAAGCCGGATAATACCAGAAGCAGTTTCATGGACTACAGCACTCAAAATCTAAGAATTCAGAAGCATGAGCTGGAGAAAGATCAAGGGAGGAGGTTTGCATCAGGCAGGCACTCTTTGAAACTCCATGGACCACCAGTTAATGAGCAGCTGTTGGGCACAGGTTATTTCCAGCCCTCTGGGATAGTGACATAATGATCTAAAAACTGCATTGCCACCTACCAACCACATAGGCATGGGAGTGATGCATGCTTTTTAGCTACCAGGAACAGCATCCCTCTGCAAGGAGGTAAATGGGACAAGGAAAGTAATTTAAAGATTCATGATTTTTGAATGCCATTATCCTGCTTTGCAAATAGAGCTGCTTCATACTTAACCTCATTATATGTCCATGCTGGAGTTTTCTAGTTCACCCCAAGTGAAGCACTCCACTGCCTCATGAGTAAGCAATGAAGTGCATTCCCAAGCTATGTTTGAGTGATCCAGGCATGCAACTTTTGTGATCTTCACTGAAGTATTTGAATGTGCTGTTATCTTTATGAGGAAAAGAGGTAACCGTGAAGCAGCCAAACGAAACGAAATGTAGTGAAAGAAATTGCTCAGGTCCATTTGAGAATGTTCTCCGTTTTACAGTGTGGTGTCCTGGGAACATGTGCTTGCAGGGAGCAGGAAATGTCTCTTGCTGTGTTTGCATGGTGCCTGCAGCTATGAGGCCTCACCTGAGTGACAGTCATGGTACTGACAACCAAAGACTGCCACCTCATTCAATTCAGTCTGACATTAATGGGAAATTCATTATTATTATAACAGTAATATTATCATGGGTTATAACTGTAAAATTATAGTGCTCAGAAAATGACGGGCATTCAGTCCCCTGGGGGCCTGCGCCAAGACAGCTTTTTTCCAGGTATTTTAAGAGCCCCATTAGTACATGGCAAGTGGTCCTGCTGCCAGGTAGTGCCACTTTGGCAGGTGTCCAACCACTTTGCTGAGCCCAGGAAACTCCTTCCAGTTTTGGGTTTGAGTCTAGGTTGAGTTTCCTTTTTCACAGGAACAGTAGTGCGCTGGTGTAAGGAGAGAAAATATGGCCAAGAAGTGTAACCAGAAAAACATTAACTGAAGTTTTCTCTGAAGCAAGCCCATTTCAAGATCTAGGATAACATTATCAAGTAAAGGTCAGTTACAAGGAATCAAAATTGTTACTCAGCAAGAATCCTGAACGGTGGCTGGAGTAACCAAGTATTTTTGGTTAGAGTTTGAACTCTTAAGAAGAATCCCATGAAGACTTTTAGTTTCATGCAGAAAATTAACGTAGTATAAGCTTTGAATAAAGAGGAAATATGACTGGTGCACAAATGTCTGCTACTCCTGAAGCAGGGCTCCTTTTTAACAACACATTTGCATATTGATGAAGGAAGCACAACACTGCAGGGAACTTCCATGGAAAGCATCCTTCAGAGGTGGAGGTTCAGCTAGAAATGTATGTGTTGTTCCATCTCATTGAACAAGATGATCAAATCAGGCATATGTTTGATTCCATGTGAATGATTGCATTAAATGTAAGGTGTCTTCAGAGAGTGTATTAGCTTAGGGTTCTTCATTCTGGATTTTCAGGCAAATATGTAGCCACAGGGAGATCCATCTCAGGGGTTCATCATAGTCCAAAGAGTCTCAATCTGTTCATATCATTACTACTGTCAGCACAATTTACCTAGGTTACCTAGGTGAGTTCCTTGCATATTTGTCTTCTCTTGCAGGTTTATATTATTTTTCTTCATGTGATACTTTTTTCATTGAGGGCAATGACTAAGTCTTCCCTAGGAATGTGCTAGGATGTTTTTACCAGAAGAGATTATAGCTCCTGCCCCCAAGCTCTTGAAGAAGAGGGCAACAATGTGATCACTGCAAGGCAGAGTGTAGAGCATGAAAGCACCTGTGTCATGGTTGTGGTATCCAAAACGGTTTGCTGCAGATGCTATAGATCCCTCTCCCCACATCTGTCAAAGCTGCCTTTGACTGTTCCTTGTGTTCTGGCTGGTTGCAGTGCGGAGTGCTCTGGGCTTGCACATGCAAGCCTGTGAGAGCTGTGTTGGACACGTGGGTTCTGCACTAGGAAAGTCACCAGGGCTGGGAGTGTTTCCTGCCTGCTCTGTTAAATCACTAACGCAGCTACGCCCGAGGCAGCTGCAGTCTTCCTGCAGCTCCCCCAGCACAGCTGAAGAGCTGGCAGTGGTCAGATGGTGTTCCTAAGGGCAGTGGGTTGCCATCAGCCAGCTTTAGAGGGCAAGAGGCTTTCCTAGCACGGGGCTGGGTAGTTTCTTGCTAGCTGGAGTTCTCAGATTCAGCAAACTGCTCCAGGCATGGTTAATTTACTAGCACAGACATGGGCACAGAGCCAGCAGTGGCTGGAAAATCGGGCCCACCCCAAAGTGATGGGTGTGTATACTGTAATGTCTCTGTGCTGTTGTCCTCTGGCCATAAGATAATACAAACACAGCGTTTGTGCAGTAGCTGTTCAGGAAAGCATGATGCTGACTGAGCTCTGCTGTAGGGGTTGCGGGAGCACCCCTGGGGGCTCCCAGAGGTTTGGCTGCCAGGTCTGGGAGCCTGCTCTGAGCTGGTGCAGCCAAAGGCAGCCCCTTCCCCATGGAGACTCTAAGGGGAGGCTCCCAGACACTGCAGGGCCAAACCCTAGTCAGAGGAGTTGCTCTCTACTGAGGCTCCCGCCTTGCCCCTGCCTGAGCTGCAGCTCCCCATAGCTCTGTGGCAGGCCAGGGAACCCGCTGAGCCACCACCACCTGCGGGCTGATGTCCCAGCCTGGCCTGTCCCCATCCCTGGGGATCCACACACATCCGGGGCTGGGGCTGTCCCTGGCTGTCCCCCACCTTCTGCCCTGACCTAAATATGGTGGTTTACTTGAAATTAAGGTCAAGTTGAAATGATTTATTCTTAGTCCTCCAAAGTAAAATGGAATCAGTACATATTTTCACTGCTATTCGTCAAATCTACTGTAAGTCACTGTGATTCCCTATTTGTTATTAACAGGGTTTGAACTAAATAAGTGTCAACATGATTTGCCCTAATGAAGTTTTTCATACATGATTCATTTGTGGCAAAGGTAATGAGATAGGAAAGAAAGAAACTTTAAGAGAGCACAGATTTCCTTTAAACAAAGACAAGACAAGGTAATGAGATAGGAAAGAAAGAAACTTTAAGAGAGCACAGATTTCCTTTAAACAAAGACAAGACAATGCAGGAGGATTTTTCAAAGTTATTACTAATCCCTTAAATAAACACTCAGACTTGTCAGAGAGGGGTAAAACTGCAGCAGTGAGAACACTGTGAATGCTGAGATCGAGCCCTGCCTGCTGGCTGAGCAGGAGGGCTAAGTCACCAGGGATACAAATAAACTGTGGGTCCCATGTCATGTTACAGGCTTTGACGTGACTTCCCTTATGGCTTCCAAACACTCTGGTAATGCTGTACATTAAAGCTGCTGAATTATCAGGTGTGAAACTATGGCCGCACATAAACAAATAAGTATTTGGATACTCTCTAAAGTGAGTGGGGTTCTCTTCACAAACAGCTCACTACAACTATAATTACTACAGCTACTCGGTATTGCCATTTTAAATCTCTAAAACAGAACATTAATTACTTTTCCTTAGGTTTCCCAAAGAATTTTATAGCTTCTTATGCTTTATGGCTGGCTTAGTGGTTTTGATCACCTGGATTTGATGAGATTAGTGTTATGAACTTAGTGCATGTCTTCCAACATTTGAATTGCTTTCCACCAATTGCGTTTGGCACCATTAAAGTACTTTGAGATATAAATTGTTTATGTAAAGGGAAAATTCACTTTGCACTGTAACCTCAGATTTTAGCAGAGGGCTAAGCATGACCTCCCATGAGAAAATGCTCAGGAAAGGCTGAAGAGCTGAGCTGAGCATACGGAGAGCATCACTGTGCCCCCAAAATTGACTTGCCTTAATATGCCAAATTAATACCAGAGGATGTGTGAGGGCTCTCCTAGGGTTAATAAATTCTTCTCTAATATGGTGATGTGACATCACCAGCTGACTCATGTATCCTTGTGATCAGTCAGTAGGTTTAAAGAAGACTAAATCTCTTTCTTCTTGTCCAGCAAAGTTATGCCTTAAAAACCACGGGCATGTCAGTAAGGCTGGTTATAAAGAGTCTGTACCAGAAATGGTCCTTTCCTCTTGGAAAGGAGAAAAATGAAAACTTGGAAGTACACAGAATTTGAAGCACCAGTTACCCTCATTTTTCTGTGTTAGCTTTGTCTATTCAAGCAGTGTTCTTAGCACATAAATCAAATGCCACTTCTCCCCAAAAGAAGGAATAACCAAGTGAGTGTTCTCACATGTGTGGGCATGGACCCAAGCTGGCTTCTCCCACCGGAGTTCAAGGAGGGAACAGCTGTGTAAGGACACCACTAAGCACAGGGAGAGAAGTTATTCCCTTTAAAGCTTGGAATATGCACCTGCAGCACCCCTTGCTAGAGCCAAGACATCAGGACGAAGGTGTTTACTCAGTCAGCTGTAGGGCAGGGCAAAGTACCTTCCATACTGAATCCTTTTTTAATTTCATGTTCCCAACCCAAACATTTCTATATAACCTCCTGAAAGATAATTCACCAAAAAGAGCCAGTCTTACTCATATCAAGGTGTGCTGTGAGAACCACACTGACATCAATAGGATGTACTGTAACACTCAGGAGAAGCAAAACAGACAGAATTTTGGCTTTCAAGGTATAATAATTGTCATTGCCTTCTTTGGGTACAGGAACAGCCTGTCAATAACTCCAGTACTTCTGTTTCGTTTTCATAGAACATCAGGGAGAAAAACACTACACAGCATAAGCGAGGATGGCAAAATCTGATGAGGGAAAAAAAGGGAAAAGAGATACAGAGCATTTCCCCACACAACCAAGTGCTCAGGTTGGTGTCACTCCGTAGGTGTACTTTGTAAAAGTATTTTTCTCTCTCAGCAAACAAAACAAGCTCTCCTACCCTAGTACATTTAATGTTAGTGATGCTGTACTAGAGATGTAACAAGGCTTACGAGGAGTGGTGATAATTTTTATCAGACAGACATAACCAGGGGGAAAAAGGCTGAAGAAGCTGCCAGGCAAACATGTTCCTTTTAAGGTCTGAAATTAGAGCTGCAATCACAAATCTTTTGTATCTGGATGCTCCTGAGTCTGATTTCAAAATGCCTTCCCCTCTAAACTATTTGCCCCTCTATGGTTTCCATAATGAAAAGAGTCTCCTGTGGATACAGTTATCAATCTCTGGTCACTGCAGTCAGCATGAAACCCTTAATGCTATTTAGAGAATGAAAATAGTTCCTAAGAAAAAAAAAAAACAACCACAAAGCAAAACAAAACAAAATAAGTCCCTCCTGATTAATCTTAAATTTAATTATTTGTCTGGTTCTCTGTCCCTGAGGGAGGGAGAACTAAACCACAGTTTTAAAGATGGTTTAGGTACTGTTTGATTTTGAGCCATTTCTAAATGACTGCTCTACATTTTGTCCTTATTTATGCAGTTCTTGCTGTTGTGTAGCTATTTAGGATGGATTCATCTCCGTTTCATTTCCTGGTAGTGTCACTAGAAGAAAATGATTGCCCTGGGATGAAGGTAAAGGGCTGTGAAAGCCAAATGACATTACAACATTTCACAGGCAGGCCATGCATGGTCTGCATTCAGATTAGCAAATGGGTGATGGAGTCATGGACCCTCTAATCCTGGTCTGCAGGCTGAAGGGCTCTACCCATGTTTTCAAATCCAAATAGGGTTTAATCATTAGGGTGAAGACTTCTTTATCTGTGAACTTCTCTGCAAGATAGGGTAATAGAAACCAAATGTCTTTGATCTTAACAGAGGCAATGTGTGCAGCATAAGCCACAGTGAAAGGGAAGGAGCCAGAGCATACAGAGCATTCCCCTACACAACAGAGTGCTCAGGTTGGTATCACTCTCTGGATGTATTTTGTAAAAACATTTTTCTCTCTCAGCAAACAAAAGAGCTCTCCTGCCCTAGTACATTTAACATTAGAAATGCTGTAGTAGAGCTGTAACAAGGCTTATGGAGAGTGGTGATAGCTTCTATCAGACAGACAACCAGGGCGAAAAGGCTGAAGAAGCTGTCAGGCAAACAAAGCCTGGGCTGCTACATACTGTTATAACATTAGATGCTGAGAGCCGTTCCTCTGGGTGGCTGGGGTATATAGAAGTTAGATGCAAAGTACCTCCAAGCAACTTAAAAGGGATGGGCTGGAGTCAGCAGAGCACTCATCCGCAGTTTTACGTGCTTAACTGATAGAGCTATCTCCAGTGACAGCCAGAAGCCAGACATAATTTTCAAGACTTAATGTGTTTCCGTCTTATCTTGATGATCAGTATACAGGCCACAGACTACGAAAGCATCAGGGGGAACAGACAAGATGACCCTGTTTACTTTCTCAATGGATTACAAATATTTGGTATGTACTTGCTGTTTACTTGTAGCCCAAACAGCTGTTCCCCTTCTACTTATAGAACAGCCTTGAGTCTACTTGTACTGCCTTTTGTTCACACAGGTTTGGAAATTATTCGGTGTGCTCTCCATTTAGCCTCAGTTTTTATTTCATTTAAAGCTGCTCATTGTGGAGCTGTACCACGGGACTCAGCTGTGAGAGAAATTTGATAGAGAGAAAACCAGCATCAGCCCAGTTGCCACAAGACTGCCCAAACTGCTGAAGTCTAAAAGAAACGGGGGCTTTTCTGCGGAGCAAGAATTGTGCCTGAAATATGTGAAACTCCATTTGTCAAATGGTTCTTCTTCCACGAAATGAAATCAGAGCAAAACTAAATTGGAACCCAGTAAAACTGACTAAAAACTAAAAAGACAAATAGGCAGAGTCAGCCCCACCAGCAAATCAATACCGACTGAAAAGAAAAATCCTAAGAAGTTTAATTTTTTACCTGGGGTTAAACAGAGAAGAGTGGCTATTACTACCGGCTCTCTGTGGAATGTGCTCATCTGGTACATGATCAATAGTGTAAAATCCTAAATGCAGACAGATTTTGCTCCCACATGAAAGCCATCATTTGGAATTTGCTTGCCCCTGGATCAAAACCAACACCATTGAGCCTGCTGCACTGCTCATGATTGAAGAGCAAAATTCCACTTTCTTAATGGCCACTATGCCAGGGCTTCTCTCCTCCCTTCAGCTACTTTGAACAGCTTCACACAGCATTCAGCCAATACAGTGTTTACCATAAGGCCATGCTGTGCAGCATACGGGGTATGGCTTGAATGCAGTTTTGTGAGCCACTAGTAAATTAATACAGGATTTCAGTTCTTCCCCTGAAGTCACTTTATACAACTTGCCCTGCTCTGCAGTGACAAAAATATTGCTGGGCTGGAGACCTGAAAGCTGAATGGGTCAATGAATATTGCAATGGCAAAACTCAAGAGTTGTATGCCTGTGTTAGCTGCTAGCTGGTTAGCAAGTCATCTAATCTCCCTATGTCCTTCTTCTATCCCTGACTTACTTGGCCTGCTTAGGAAATGTTACTTACCCAGGTTTCATATAGTATTCAGGACACCCTTATGCCTTTAGGTGACACTGATGGAATCTGTGTGGGTACTCACATGCCTCACCCCTGCTCTTGTAGCATCTGAATACTTTATATTCAAGCACATTTAATGGCCAGCATGCCCCTGGCACTGTTAACCAGGACAGGCTGTATGTGGGGGAGTACAATGCAGTGGGGTTAAAGCTTCCACAACAAGCTTCTGGCAGGGTCAGAAACTAAGTCTGGGATACTCAAAGCACTGACTTTCTCATTGACTATTAAAATAAACTTCCCTGTCAGTTAATCGATTGACAGTAATAAGGACAGAGCTCAGCATGCCAGAGAAGTGAGCCTTTAACAATTTGCATTACAGATTTATAAGGAAATACAGTATTCCTGTCCTTTAAAAATTAAAGCCATGCTAAAGCCATTGAGACAACTAACAAGGCCTCTTCAAAACCATTTTGTGACTTTTCCTCTGCTGTTTTACACATACCATCGTGGCCTAATGGTTTTTGCATAAAGCAAAGGACACGTTATGAAATAAACCCTGCCCTGCCGCGTAAGGATGCTAGTCCAGCAAAGCTGTCATCAGAGTGAGACCGCATCTCCACACAGCCTTCTTTTGTGACCTTTTGTGGGTGCATGGTTATGGGCTTTGGTCCTTGTCTGAGAGCCTTACACCTCTGCAATTAGACTCCAGATAAAAATGACTCCATCTGAATATTGCAACAGATGCTTAGATTAAAACCAAAAATGCCTACATCTGCTAGTTGGCTCTCAACCCCCTACTTTCTTTGAAGAAAAAATCAGTCCCATTTCTTACTGGGGTCTGATGGGTGGCTCCTGCTTAATCTGTCTGTCTCCCTGGTAACAGTCAAAGGAGTCTGCACAGAGGTGGTGGGCAGGGAGCGAGCCTCCAGATGCTCTTCCTGTTATCAGGATCCATCAGCAGGTGACTGTTGCTCATATCCAGGAACAATAAATGCAGCCAGTGGTTAGGGGAACAACCACACAGCTTTCTTCAGAAGCCTCAAAGGGCATTAGCTGGACTCCCTCTTTTCATTTTCTCTAAACCTCAGGTCTTATATTATAATCTGTCTGTGCAAAATGTATGCAGAGGCTGCAATTCCTATGATAGTTTGCTAAACTAGTCTTTTTTTTCAGTTTAGACAGTCTTTATTCAAGCAACCCTCTACACACATATATCACTATGACTAGAAATACTGTGTCCCCACCAGCTTTTGTGTAATATGAATGTTTAGCTGGTGTGGCAACAATAAATCAGTTTACTGTTCCCAAAAGCGAGCTGTGCGCACATTTCCCTCATGTTTTTTTTCCACACCATGTCAATGAGCAGCTGAGCGTTTGCAAAAAAGGTGACTCTATGGCACAGCAACGTGTGTGCTGCAGCTCATACCCTGCTGAGGAGATAGTATCTGACTGACTTGAAGCAATGGCAACCTACTTTACATGTTCATTTTTAATAACTGCTCTGCAAGACTCCTGCTAAAAATGATAAATGCCTCGCTGTCAAACAAAGCTTCAAGGTAACATCTGCTCATGGAGAGCATCAAAATAATTAAGCCTAAACAGAAGCACAGCCAAAGTCTTTCCCATGCTTAAAAGTGTTTGTGAGTGTAGCAAAAAGAAGTGTCAAATCGCCAGATTCCTTGGTAAATGATGACACAAAATGGCACAGGGTAAGGTATGCAACCCAGCTAACATCTGGAACCCAGCGACTGTCAGAAAAGAGAAGGATCAGCAGCTCCCATAAATGATGCTCTTTCCTGACAAAAAATAAAAAGGCTAACAAAAATGACTGACTGACAAATAATGCTCTGGTTTCAGCTCCAGCTTAACCCAATGCACTCACAGGTGTCCAGCAAAGGCATTTGTGAGCATTTTGTTCTCGGAGCTGGTGTTGATTCTTCAGCCCCCAGTTGAGCCTCGGAATTCCTGACAAATGCATGGTCTTGCTATTGCTGAGTGAATGGCTACTCTGGTCAAAACAGCAAGGAAACAAGAACAGAAGCAAAGCAGAAGCCTTGCCATCCTTCTGATGGCCTCCGCACCATCGAATCTCTAGGCTCTCCACTGAAGCACCATGCCAGACATGGCCAAGCAATAACGTGCAGCTCCTTCCTGTCCCACTGAAGCCTTAACCCTCCTGTGTGGTCCAAGGACGGTCTTTGGAGGCCTCAAGCCTCCAAAGATGCCACTGTACTCACGTGGAGATAAGCTGTTCTCCTTAGCATTACAAAATGATTACCCACTGAAAGTCAGCTCACCAAAAGCAAAACACCAAAAAACAGCTGAACTTCTTTGAGACCTATCTGAGGCTAAAAGAATCTTTAGGGTACAGCTCTGCAGTGGCTCATAAATGACCTAGCCCCTGTGAAGCCCTGGTAGGAAACTGACTCAGATACACAATTGTTTATTTACTAAGACAGTTCCTATGGAGACCAATTTGTCAGGAGAGTCATTAGCTCTTATTAGATCATTTTCATCTCACACTCTTTAGTTTGAGATGTGTGTCTTTCTGTCCATCAGTGGTGGCCCAGAGGGGGCTCTCAGAATCAAATCTGCTGTGTCACAAGGCAGCACTCTGGGTACAGCCAGAGCTTGGCCTGGCACAGGGTGGTTTGCAAGGCACGCCATGGTGGGAAGTGGCACAGCAAGGCCCTCAGCAGCGCAATACCACCTCATTATTTGGAGTACTAGAGTTGACTCAGGTTTTAGGATCAATCAAGTTTTCTTGTAAGTTGTGAAGCAGTGACAGAGAAAAACATCTAAATAATTGAGAGACCATATACTCTTTCTTAATATATATTTTATACCACTCAGGAATGTGCATGCCCTACATGCACATACCACTCAGGAATGTGCAATACCATGACCTACATGCAACAGAAGGGTTTCCTTCTCCAGAGATCTTGCTTTCAGATAGCAATCAGATGAGAAAAGTATTACAAAAGAATACTCTTAGGGTCAGAGAGGAGTTTGATTAACTTCGTAGAACTGCGAGGTGACGTGGTAAAGATGTCAGCAATGTAAATGGATGCAGAAGCCTGCTGGAGAAGGGGGATGGAGACCAGTTTTCACTCCATTGGAGTCACAGAATCACAGAATCACAGAATCCCAAGGGTTGGAAGGGACCTAAAAAGATCATCTAGTCCAACCCCCCTGCAAGAGCAGGGTAACCTACAGTACATCACACAGGAACTTGTCCAGGCGGGCCTTGAATATCTCCAGTGTAGGAGACTCCACAACCCCCCTGGGCAACCTGTTCCAGTGCTCTGTCACTCTTACAGTAAAGAAGTTCTTCCTGATGTTAACGTGGAACTTCCTATGCTCCAGTTTACACCCATTGCCCCTTGTCCTATCACTGGATATCACTGAAAAAAGCCTAGCTCCATCATCCTGACACCTACCCTTTACATATTTGTAAACATTGATGAGGTCACCCCTCAGTCTCCTCTTCTCCAAGCTAAAGAGACCCAGCTCCCTCAGCCTCTCCTCATAAGGGAGATGTTCCACTCCCTTAATCATCTTTGTGGCTCTGCGCTGGACTCCTTCAAGTCAATGCTTAACTGATGCTCAGGTGAGAGACATCAGGGTGTCTGCTCTGGAGCCTGTGGGAGCTGAGCTCTGCACCTTGGGCAGCCATGCCTGTGCATAGGAGGTGAGGCTTATAGCTTCACTCTGAGTGTGGTGAGATCCAGATGACACCAGGCAGCCATTCAAAGCGGCTGCACAGCTGGCTGGGCATGAGGGTCTGCCTTCTCCCTGTGCTGAACAGCTTCGTGCCATCACTTCATTGCAGAGTGGTAGCAAGGGCAGCTATGAGAAAGTGTGGCCCCCAGGGATACCTACATAGATTTAGCAAGAACAGGACTTGTTACCGAGTTTTAGTCAGGCTCTTCAACTTCTTATGAAATACATCAAGCACCTGGCAAAGGGATGGCATCAGGCCTAAATTCCTTTGCTTTGAAGTGAGATAACAGGTACAGAGAAACCACATTTATAGGAAAAAATACAGAGCTGGCAACAAAAGATGAAAATAAAAACAATTCTCTTAAATACAGCTTTGGTTACTGGAACCTTGCATGCTGTTATTTTTTCTGACTTATTTAAACAGGTACTATAATTTTCCCAGCAGCTTAAATAAAACAGCTAAGGAGTCATCAGTGGGGCTTTGTCATTGGTTTCAAAGATGCTAGGATTAATAATCTAACATTTAGGTATAAACATGTAAATGACATGTAGCACATTGTCTAAATGTGCTACATCTAAGTATAAGCACGAAAAGGTGCTGTTTCTGAAACCTGTATTTCAATTAAGCATCAGTAATACTAGATGATACACTACTATGAACATACTCATTTTAGTCTAATAGTCAAGCCAGATATTTTACAGTAGGTCCACCTAATTATTATTAATATCTGAGCATTTCTGTTAATAAAAATGTAATAAGAAATGGAAATAAAAATTAACATCCATAACCAACTGGAAAACTGTTTTCATCAAATGAGAAATTTCCACAAAATGTTTTGTTTAAATATTCAACTCTTCTAACTAATGATCTGACTTTTCTATTCACAATAGGTAAACTGCATATTACCTCTGTCACCTTAAGTGATTGCAAAGCTTCTCTGTAGCAGAACTGTTTGTCAGTACTATACTAAGAACCATAGTGAAGTACTCAGTAATTCTGTTAACTTTTAATTAAGAAACTGAACACTTTTTTTTTTTTCCGTAAAAAGTACACTTCTGGTATAATTTGCTTTCACACAGCTGGATATAATAATAATTTATTAATAAATAGGTGAAACACTGCATTATTTGAGTAATTTTAAGTGTAGCCAGTTTAATTTGAAATAATAATAGTGTTTTTCCATATGTATACTGCCTTTTCATGATGAACATATACTGATAGCAGCAAGAGTCCTACAATATTAAATCCACCGCTGAACATGGATAAATAAAAGATGTAAGCTCTGTAGCCATCTGGTAGGCACATACCCCAATCAGTAAAACAATTCTCTATTTTCAGGTCTATTAATACAAGTTAGGACCTTTAGCATGTAACAGGATAGGGATCCAAATTTCCAGACAAAACAGTTGGTTAGTAGTGGGAGTCTGTCTCTTTTATAGTGCTTGACCAAAGAAAGTATCTCTTCTACATTGTAAAGCAGTGGAAGAGACACAGCCAATTAGCACAAGCAAAACATTTTCACTTGATAAGTCACTCTAGGCTGTTTTTTTCTGCCCTGTCAGCAGTGTCTGAAAACAAAGGAGACACAGCAGCCCCAGGAGACAGCTTGTCTGCCCAACCATTTTTCTGGGGATCTCTTAATTTGTTTTAGAAAGCACATAGCAAACCTTCTAGGTGTCAAAATTTAATATGCCACATAGCATGCTGCAGCCATTGACACCATGGGACACGTGAAAGTCTATACCAAATCTGTGTCTTTAGGGAACATATTCCATACTTTGTCTCCACCTCCCTGGTTATCACAACAACCCCTTGAACAGGCAATAAGGCCTGGTCTTGTCTCAAGTGATTTGATAAGCAGTTGATAACCACAGTTCATTAAACTCTTGGGATATATAAGCCACAAGGTTTCAACATACCCTGGCACTTAGGGGCTTGACAGCTGCCTGCTCAGCAGCCCAGGAGTCACTGGAAGATGTTCTTGACTGCAAAAATACTTGTTTTTGCTGTGAATGGTTTACTCAGAGTGGCAATGGGCTTTGACATTGGATTATCCACGAAATGCGTAGTGATACCCAAGGAGATGGGCATGTGCCACAAGATTGGATACTCTGAAATGAGGCTTCCCAACCTGATGGGACACACCAGCATGGCAGAGGTTATCCTAAAATCCACCACCTGGCAGCACCTTGTGCACACGGACTGTCACCCTCACGTGAGGACATTCCTGTGCTCCCTGTTCGCACCCATCTGTTTAGATACGTAAGTACCACAGCACAGTACAGAACTCCAGTTTTTATTTGCCAGAACGGGGATCAAATGAAATGAATGTTTATCATAATCCAAAGGCAATCTCTACTTTTTCTGAAGTAATTCTAACTTTTCTGTACTTATCAGAAAGACAAGTACTGAAAGCATGTTCTACTTCCACTTCAGTTTGCCTTGGGAAAATTAATGCTGTTGTCAAGGGATATCATGTTTTATTTTGTTACAGTTGAAACTTGATTCTTGTTAATTTAGGGTTGAAGCACCTATTGTAAATAGAATCAGCCTCATGCTGACACTTTGCCCAGGTTGTAATAAAAAGAACTCTAAAACTGTGACTTAATCCTGTAAACTCAGTGAAGCCCATACTACAAACCACTCACAAAGTTTGCACTGTTGCCATTTTTGCCATTTCTTGAACTATATTATTATTGAAAGATGCTAAATATCAGTGCAGATGCTGCACTTTGCACAAAAAAACCCTGTTGCAATAGTTTCTGTTATCACTGAGTGAGTTTAAGTAATTCAGCCTAGTATTTCCTCTGGCCACAGGTTCATCCATCCTTGTAGGAGTATGTGTGTTGCCGTCCGTGACAGCTGTGCCCCCGTGCTTGCCTGCCATGGACACCTCTGGCCTGACAGTCTGGACTGCGATCGATTCCCTGCAGATGAGGACATGTGCCTGGCATCTCTCACAAAGGAATACAAATACTTACACAAAGGTAGCTGTAAAATGGTGGAGGAGAGCGTGGCCCTATTCTGTGCTCCTGGGAATCATGTACATAAAAGGGACACTGTTCCCAGGGAGTCTGTGATTTTATAAGTGGTCGTGTCTATCTGTACTGTTCACGTAGATGGCAGGGGAAAGTGTCAGTACTTGTAGCATGAGCTGTAGCAGAGCTCAGATGGGGTAGATCAGCATCACTTCAAAAAAAGAAAGTGCAGATAGTCAATGCTTAGATAGTGGAGGAACCCTGCACTGCTATGGGCAGTATCATACCCATAGCAGCACACTGTTTGATTTATTTTGAAGTCTCTTCATAGACTTAGCAATGGCCCTTATCACAAATAATTTTACATATACAATAAACTGATTCTCAGATCAGCTTGGAAAAGTTGGAATGATTTATTATTTGATTTTTATTTTTTTTTTTAGGGAAACCAGAGATATCATGATAATAGTGTTCAACTATTCAGATCCTCGGGCTTATTAACTTCTACAGAAAAGAATAGGATTCAGTTACTGCTAGCACACCAGATTCATGTATTCACAATCCTAATGCAGCTGCATCCAGAATCAGACAAAATCAGCCACCTGACCCCTTTCCCACCCACTGTAGCAGTATTAAAAATAACACTGTATTTGTTACTGTATTTCATGTTGATAATTGAGCTTGTCAGTTCAAACAAGACTGAATGCACAAGGAAAATGAAACTCTTTTTCATCCTTAGCCATGTTTTCAGAGAAGCGTGTAGACTTTCTGTGTTATCACTGACCAGTTGTGTATTTTCTGTCATCCCTGTGGTTAAACAGTGGGCTCTCAGGCTTTGACAGCAGAAAATTAAACCAAAAGTTTTTAAAACATAACCATGACATTTGTCATTTCTCAGCAGTCCTACCAAAGCCTGCCTGCCAGACCTGCCCAGCTGTGGAGGAATTCTTTACACACAAAAGAGTTCTTGAAGTTTTCTGTGACAGTAACTTCGGTAAGTCCTTGCTAATTTGGCTGCTATCAAAGAGAATAACAACTTTCCTTCTAAAATGCTTTGAAATTAGGATCACAATAATGACAGTTTCTGCTGTAATTTCAAAGGATTAAGAGTTCATCTCTTAACTTTGAATTGTTTTTCAGAATATGTTCTGAAGGAGGATTTATTTTGCATGAAAGATTCATCAGTGATCTAGTTTACAACCAAACAGCTTTTCTGTTCTTGTTTAGTTGGCTACATTGTAGTACAACAAGCTTTATGGAAAATATTTCTGGCAAAAGCAGCCAGATAAGCAGGTTTGCCTTTTATTAGTGGTTAAACTCAAACTAAAGCTTTGGTATTTTACTAGTGAACAGTGTGTCCTTGATATTTGTGTGTATGAGTTTTTCATAACACAAAGCTTACTGAGAAGGAGATTCAGAAAATCAAATCAGTAAAAGAAATTCTTACTTGTGATACAAAACCAACACCAGCCGCTTTCAATATCTAGTTACCCAAAAAGCCTGACACACACAATGATGGTAAAAATGCATTACTCACTTCTGTGAAAATATTTTTTCCTAGTTGCCTAATTCAATGGAAAAGATCTTTACTACACACCTTTATTTTTAAACAATGTTTTAAAATGTGTACTGCTGCTAGAGAAGGCCTTGCCATACTCTATCAGCATAAATTATGATAGTATTTTTAAGGAATCATCCTGCTTTCATTGGTAGTGTTTCTTTTGGCATTCAAATAAATGGAGTGACTCACATGTTTCCCTTTTTTCCTTAGCAGTGAAAGTAAAGCTGTCCAAGAAGAGAACAGTATTTGGTGACCAGGAGTATAACATTGAATGCCAAGTGGAATTCATTACCCAGGGCTCACTCTTGCCTTATGAAACTCAGAATATGATACAGCAGTGGCTGCTTATCAATGAAAACTGTACACAGAGGATGACTCCAACCCATCGTCCCATGGTGTATCTCCTTGTGGGGAATATTGAAGAGGGCATCATTTTAGTAAAACAGGTTTATCGCTGGCAGAGGAGGGACTCCCAGCTGACTTTGGCTACTCAGAAATGGAGATACCACAAATGCCTGTAAATACTTATCACATTATTTGTAAAAAGATGATTATACATCTCATGACAAACTTATCTTGTAAATAGGAATGTATTATAAGTGGAATGTAAAGTCTTAATGTCTTTTAAAGTGGTATTATAAGTTGAACTTAAAGCCCAGTGTTATCAGGCCTCCTTTCTGTAGTGTTACAGCTAATCACATGAAGTTTGAACTTGGCCAATCATGTATAAATGTTTCTTTGAGTTATTCCAAAAAAAAAAAAAAAAAAAAAATTCACTATGTGCAAAACCTAGCATAAAACAGTTGTAATCCAGCTGACTATCTTAAATATATATTTCTATACCATCTGTTCTGCCATTTTCTCCAGTTACCTAAATTTTCCCTTGCTTAATGTTTCATTAACCCACATTATTTTCTCCCATTGGAGTATTTTAAAGAAAGGCAGCCCTCTGCTGGTCGCTTTTGCCAGAATCAAAGTAAAATAAATAGGAATAAGTAACTAAACACGATGTGGCTGGCCCCAGCCACAAGAAGATTTGATCATTTTGTGTCGTTTTGCAATGACAGAGCTGATAGTGTTCCACTGGAATCACAGTCACTGGAATAGCAGTACCTGCTATTGAAAGGTCCTTTTCGTTTTCAGACACGTTACAAAAGCCAATGTATAAACTTTACCAGTTCCCTAAGTGGTCTGCAGGGAACTAATGGAGTGATAAGATTCAAGAAATTAGAAATATTACAGGTGCCACATGCTTAGCACATCCTTATTGTCAGTGCAGTATGCTAATACTAAAGCCTACATAAAGATGGCCAGACCTTAATTTTAGTTTTATAAATGTGTATAATAGACACAAAACCAGGTAATTGATAATACTCAAATTAGAAGCTATTTCAGCAATACAGTGTCTATTATGGTCATTTTCTTGAAACAAATATGGCAATGTTTACAGTCAGTAGCTTTCTAAAAGTCCCATCTGTACTGCTCTGGGGTCCTGCTATGTCCTCCATAAGTGCAGGTTTGTATGCATGCTTCTGAAGGCACTTGCTCCATCACTTTCTATCACGAACTGTAAAACTAGCAGAAAGTGAGGTGAAAAACAAGTTGACACAGTCTACGTTCAGTTTATACTGCATACTGAAGTCACTGCTTAGCAAAAAGCAGGTTGTTCCAAAGCTCAGTTCATTTGATCCTGCTGAGTCTGCGCTGGTCCCTGCAGGAAAGGTGGTAAACATTTAAAGGCAGCTGGCTGCTAGGCACATGCCGGCTGTTGCTGGAGGGCCCTCCGGAGGCTCCTTCCTCAGCAGCCCGCTGGGCTGTGGCCGCCCCCAGACTGACAGGCTGGGATAGCCGGGCTTGGAGAAGAGAAAGCTCCCGGGACACCTTAGAGCAGGTCCTAGTGCCTGAAGGGGGCCTACAAGAAACCTGGAGAGGGACTTTTTGCAAGGGCAAGCAGTGACAGGGCAAGGGGGAATGGCTTTAAACTGAAAGAGGGGAGATTTAGGCTCGACATTAGGAAGAAATTCTTGACTATGAGGGTGAGGCGGCCCTCCACAGGCTGCCCAGAGAAGCCGTGGCTGCCCCATCCCTGGCAGTGTTCAAGGGCAGGTAGGATGGGGCTTGGAGCAACCTGGTTCTAGTGGGAGGTCTCCCTGCTCATGGCAGAGGATTGGAAGTGGACGATCTTAAGGTCCTTTGCAACCCAAACCATTCTATGATGATCCGCTCAGAACTGGCAGGAGAAGCATTGGTACCTGGGCTTGGCGCAGAGAGGTTTGGGCTCTGGCGCTGCTTGCTGGGAATGAGATTCTGGTTGCTCTGCAGAAATGAAGCAGCAATCATTTTTGTTAAAGCTTTTTTAATTTCTCTTTATATTAAAGGACACCCTGCAGTCCAGCCGTTGTGGGGTTGTTGGGTTTTTTGCTTGCTTTGTTGCTGCTGTTGTTTTGGTAGGTTGGTTGTTTTCGTATTTCTGTGGGATCTGTCACATACTAAAACCTAGCTCCCGTGGCTGAACCAGCCGCGGCACGACACCAGTCCAGCCCGCCAGGCACACCTCGGAGGGCTCTGGCAAGGCCAGCGTTTCCCTGGGGCGTCCTTCCCGGCCCCCGCGCCGCGGCGGTGTGAGGAACGGCGGCGCCACCGAGGCCGAAACCCAGGCTCGGGGGTCCAACGCCGCTCCCGCCGCCCTCGGAGCCGGCCGCAGGGCGGGGACTCCGCCGGCACTCCCAGAGCCGCCGCCGCGGGCGGAGCGTCCGGACGAGCTGCGGCGCTGCCGGCGGCGGGGCCCAGGCTGCGGCTGCGGCGCGCTGGCTCCCCGCCCTCGCCGACTCCGGCGGCTGGAGCTGGCCGCGGCCTGCGGCGGGGCCCGGGCGCGGCAGTCCCACCGGGAGGGCGCCTGCGGCTGCCGGGCTGCCCCGGCCGGCGGCGGCGGCGAGGAGCGGAGCGGCCCGGGGGAACACGCGCTCCGGGGCTTCGGTGAGGCGGCCTGGCGGCCCACTGAGCACCTTAACCCTCTTTCTCACACCGGTTTCTTTGTTTCTCTTCAATGCCTCGGGGGGTTGGAAAGACCAGTAGAGTTTTGAACCGAGCCGACCCCTGTAACTGTTTCGTCCGTGGTGTAGATAATCCTGTTTTTCAACTTCTGGCTTTATAACTTTTCACAAGTAGCCGTTTCCCTTCACATCAGCCGTGCCAGGTGAGTATCTCTGTGTAATGGCAGATGAGGAGGCCGGTGCTCAGGTCCTCAGCAGTCTTTGCAAAGCTGAGCGTGGACTAGAGGGGCTCGGAGGGGTGACACAGCCCCTTCACCTACACCACAAAGCCCTGCACACAGGTCTCCAAAATGCAGGTAATCTTGAATCCTGCCTGCGTGCATCCGGTTTCAACTTTGCATTGCTGCCTGGCTCCTCCAGGAGGAGTGCTAAATGTTTTTCTTTGATTTCGTTCTCTAAGTACAAAGCCTAAAGTGCAGAATTGTCCTGCAGCAGATAAGATGTGTACATACAGTCTCACTAGCTAATATAATGTTAAATTTGTTTTAAGAGATGTTTATTTCCTGCCTGAAATACATGTCTTGGGATTTTTGTTTCAGTTCTGTCTCTAGTAATGGCTTCGGGAACAGCGCTGATTTATGATGAGGAGATGACCACTCACAAACTACTTTGGAGTGAGTAAGTCACTGCCGTCGGTTTCATTAATAGATTCTTACCAGGACTTCTGAGAGAAGTACCAAGTAAATGCAGGTTTTGTAAATGTAATAGGAAACACCCAGTGGTAGATAACACTGTAATTTTCCTAGTAAATGGGAAGTCTTTCCTTTTGTAGAAAAGTTTTGACTTTATTCCCAGTTTGCATCCAGGTGCTGTGATGATAATCTGAAACTGGATTTGAGAAGCTGCAGGTCTCCAGGCTGGCAGGCCTTAACAAGAAGTGTTAGCTTTAGGCATCTGAGTAGCCCCCTAAATAAAGTATTTTAAGCTAATTAAATAGTTTATAAACCTAAAGGATCATTTATCTTGTAGATGTGATATATGTTTATGAGTATAGGTGGATATACTCACTCAGATAAAAGCTGGCAATTAAATTCAGTTAGAAATTGGTATATGACGCTTGGTTAAATTTACATAAATTAGGCCAATACCTTTGCAGTGGTCAGAGTACCGGCCCACTGTTGTCTTCTCTCCCAAGCCCACTTCTCTGCCGTTCACCTTCATTGCAATCTAGAGCTTTCCATTTCAGCATTTCTGTGTTTGTAGATAAAACATTACTACTTTCAGTGGTGAGAGAGCAAACAAAAAATGATGCCATGGTGTTTCTTTTTGATTTAAGAACCATACATCTTTTTCAGCTTGCATATTTTAGAACCAATTTTTGACTCAATTCCAAAGCAAAAAGTGTTTAAAGACTGTATTTCTCTTTTAATCCCACGTATCACCCTATGAGGGTAATGAATCTTCTTACAATGCGAAATTAAAAGCTAGGCATTATGAAGTGTATTTGTTAGCTGTGGTAGTATGATTTTATAGTGATACTATTGTTGCTTATTTTTAGTCCTGTTTGTGATATTGAAGTGCCAGAAAGGCTGAGTTCCTCCTATAAGCAGCTTAAGTGTTACCATTTGTTGGAAAGATGTGTCCATGTGCCTGCCAGAGAAGGAAGCGAGGAGGAGATCCTGTTGGTTCACAGGTCTGAAACCTACTTTCATCACCATTCAGATTAATTCAATGAAATAACAAATCTTATGCTTCTAGGTCATACTTCACTCCATTTGGAAAGATCTGCTCCAAAACTTCCAGTGACTTCTAGTAATTTCAATGGAAAATGCATCACACTCAAAGTTAGACAAATGATGTTCAGTATGGTGTGGGTGCTGAAGTATGAATCTGCTGTTCCACTGCATCCCCATTCTCACTCTTCGGGTTCTTAAGCAATGAATGCTGATTTATACATAGGATCAGAAGTATACTTCTAATCAAAATTGTGAAGAGACTTCAAAATGTGTAAAAAAAAAAAAAAAAAAAAAAAAAAAAGTATTTCTTTAGAAAGATAATAACCTTATGTTTCTCCCAAGTGTCTTTGAGGTAGAGCAAACTGAACAGAGAAACTCCACAGCTAATTCTGTGGGGGAACAGCAGCTTGCCCATTCTGAAGTCCTGGCAATGAAATCTGCTCTAGTATTTTTCACTTCAGTGTGATGATTTTTCAGCCAACTGCAGATGGTTCTGTGTGTTGCTTGTACACTCGTTTGCCTTTGTCAGGGAGCGTGAGGGCAGCCTTCTGAGAGGCAAGGGGAGTCGGGAGCAGAGCATGATGACATATAAGAACCCTTACTTTCAAAGCGCTCATTTTTTTCACTATACCCTGCAACTGGCATTCCAGAGTATCTGTTGGACTTGCAAAATCTCAGATTTTAACATGCGTTCTGCTACTTTTCATTGCATTTCACATTTAAAAAACCCTTTTTAGTTGTGTAGTGAAGTGTTGCAACTTTCTGTCCTCTGCAGTTCAGAATACTTAGAAGTGGCAAAAAGTACCCAAACAATGAATGAAGAGGAACTGAAGAAAGTCTCTGGAAATTATGATGCTTTCTACTTTCATCCGGTGTGTAAGTTAAATTGCTTCCTCTGTGGGAGTTACAAGTATTTGTGTTACTGCATCCATCCAGTTGACACTTTCCTAAGTAAAGCAAAATTTGCAATACATTTTTTTGGTATTTAAATAGACCTGCATTTATTTATGATGTTATCTGTTTCAAGTTTAGTATAATGCTATAATTTAAATTGGCTAAGTGTCCTGTCATCTATTCTTTAATTATATCATGCCAGTATAGCTCACTACCCAAATTTTAGCTCTATTTTTGCCACTTACTGTCGCTGTAGACCATTAGTGAGCTACAAATCCTATCTTGGTTAACAGTTGCTCTTGAATGTTGTGCTAGGTAATGGAGGCGAGGTCCTTCATGTTTTGTTTCTGTAAGGTTTCATTCCTTACTCTCAAAGATGCCATGTTATTCCATTAGTCAGTTCAATATGTCCATCCCGTGTTTCTTAACTGCTCCAGGGAGAGCATCCTTATAAAGGATATCACAGATAAAACTAGGCAAAAGCATATTGGAATCTGTGTTGTAAAATAATGCTTTCAACTATCTGCATACAACCTCAGTTGGGTAGAATTATCTCCAGACAATTTGCTGTTGGGGTACAAAAGCATGTGTGATTAATTTAAATAAGCTGATTAGTGATTGATGGCAACTATGAGTTTCTTTCAGAACACTTACCGCTGTGCCAAACTAGCGGTAGGAGCAACTTTGCAGCTGGTGGACACTGTGATGTCAGGAAAAGCGTGCAATGGAATGGCATTAGTAAGGTAAGAAAATAGGTGAGAAAGTCTTAACTTCTTTTACCAAAAATTCTTTTGTTGTAACTATTTAAAACTTTGGTTTAGACCTCCAGGTCACCACAGCCAGAGAAGTGCAGCTAATGGGTTCTGTTTGTTCAACAATGTTGCTATTGCAGCAGAATATGCAAAACTGAAATACGGTCTACAGAGGTAAGTGCATGGTTGGCTCTAGAGAAGCTTTTCATACCCCGGTTTGGCATTTCTGACATTGTACTGTTTTAGATTAATTTCTAGAGCTTTCTGGGCATCATATATGTTTTGGGTCAGAAAAACATATTAATCTGTATCCCCTTTAGATTAAGATGCTGTGGTGGTTCTGCTGAATGTTTTCTTTTACTGATCTATGCAGAATCCTAATTGTTGACTGGGATGTGCATCATGGGCAAGGAACTCAGTATATATTTGAAGAGGATCCAAGGTTTGAACAATTTTAATTTTTTTATATTAGCTGGTAAAAGGTTGCTATCTCTGTAGAGAATAAGATTTCTTAAATTTCTAAAACTATAATTTTACAAAACATTTTCCTTGCTATTTTAGTCGTTGTTGTTTTCTACTTGTTATAAAATAGAGGGGAAAATATAACAAAAATATGTAAATATATCCTACTGTAAAGAGTAGCAAACACAAAATGACTGATATGATTACCTTGGTTTGTCAGTAATAACATCTCTTCATGCCAGTATTCAGGCAGTGCATCTAATTCTCTGTATTCACAAACCTCTCAGTTAAAGTATTCAAGTAGTAGTTGGAAAAAATACATGAGCTTTATATTGTTTTCAGAAAAGCCACAGAAGTAGGTTCTTGAAACAAGTCTGCTCTTCTGAAAATGCCCTGTCTTTGAGCTGAATGGACTGCATGCATCCAAGAAATTTTTAGCAGGTTAATTTTTGTGTTAATTTTGCCGTAGGACCTACTAATGCTAAGTTTCACAGTCCAAGTCCATTAAGAAAACTAAGGAGAAAAGACAATTCTATTTTATTACTTTCAGTCAATGCAGCCACCAGGTTCAGGGTATAAAGTCAGTTCCAGAAAGCTTTTGTCAAGTTGGATTTGGGGCTGTTCAGCCTGGAGAAGAGAAGGCTGTGTGGGGACCTAATAGCAGCCTTCCAGTATCTGAAGGGGGCCTATAGGGATGCTGGGGAGGGACTCTTCGTCAGGGACTGTAGTGATAGGATGAGGGGTAACGGGTTAAAACTTAAACAGGGGAAGTTTAAATTGGATATAAGGAGGAAATTCTTTCCTGTTAGGGTGGTGAGACACTGGAATCGGTTGCCCAGGGAGGTTGTGAGTGCTCCATCCCTGGCAGTGTTCAAGGCTAGGTTGGATGAAGCCTTGTGTGGGATGGTTTAGTGTGAGGTGTCCCTGCCCATGGCAGGGGGGTTGGAACTAGATGATCTTGAGGTCCTTTCCAACCCTAACTATTCTATGATTCTATGATTTGTTTTGTTTATCTTTCAGTGTTTTGTATTTTTCCTGGCATCGCTATGAACATCAGGAATTCTGGCCATCACTTAAAGAATCTGATTATGATGCTGTGGGTCAGGGAAAAGGAAAAGGTTTTAACATAAATTTGCCTTGGAATAAGGTAAATGTTGTTTACAGCACAACAAAGCAAATGCAGTAGCTTTGTATCTCATGCTTTATATAATGCTTTCTGAGAAGTGTACTGCTTTTCATCCTTGGCAGATGTCTTAGCACAGTGTACATCTTCCCTGTCATTGGAATGTCTACTGAGAAATATGGCTAAGAATGTGATAATGCTTTTTTTGTTTAGGGTTTTTTTTTTGTTTGTTTGTTTTTTGTTTTGTTTTAAAGAGGAAGATGTGCAAATATGTGCATATATTTGTTTTTTTCTATAATATCTTGCCTGGCCATCAAATCAGAAAGTGTTTCACGAGATGATGGCATCCATCCTTGCTCAGCAGAGAACTGAAGCTCATACTTCAGTGGGTATTAATGTACCTTACTTGAATTGAGTTTGTTTTACCTGACCTCGTAATAAGGTTCCCATAACTTTTGATACTATCTTTCCTTAAAGTCTTAAAGAAACCTTAGAAAATTTGTTATTCCAACAGGAAAATATGACCTTATTTCTGATATTTTGCAGGTTGGGATGGGAAATTCAGATTATCTTGCTGCATTCTTCCATGTGTTGCTTCCAGTGGCTTTTGAGGTAATTTTTTTTTTCGCTCTGCTGTACAAATAGCAAAACCAAAACCTACTTCCTAAGTACTTCTTAAGCAGATACCGTTGAATGCTGTAGAAATGCAGGAATTGCCGGTAGCATAGTTAGCTCCTTATTTCTGCTGGTATGACTGATGTCCTGATCAACTGAATAGTATTTGAGGAATGTTAGCTTTTAGATATTCAATACTATGATCTGCAACTTCTCCAGGAGGAATGAAAATAGAGTGAGAGGGTGATCTTAGTGTTTATTCAAGCAGAATCTTTGTGTTCATATTGTAGCCAAAATAACAGCTGAACATGGTACAGTTGAATTCCAGTACAGAATTGAAAGCAGGACATAAGAATATGCTACAACTCTCTCTGTTTTATAACAGTTTGATCCTGAACTGGTCATTGTCTCTTCTGGATATGATTCTGGAATTGGTGACCCCGAAGTAAGTAACTTGTGGCCTTTCTGTTGTCAGACATGAATCTGTTTTGACCTACCTCTTCAGTGTCCTATGAATATCACTTTCTCTGAGGTATAAATACATGTTTGAGTCTTTAAGTTGACCCAAACTCATTAAATACTACAACAAAACATGTAAAGGCAGATTATTCAATAGGTGTAATTATAGTGGAGGGGGTTGCACCTTTAAAGCAGTTGGTTCAGCATTTTGTTATATACAATGAAAGGCAAGTGTTCCAGTATTCCAACTCAGACTCATGTATTTCAGATTGTATGGGGATTTTTTACCAATGTTTTTGTTTCAGGGTTTCATCTCAAAATGTTTTCTTTGATTTAGGGTCAGATGAATGCCACTCCCGAAGTTTTTGCCCACCTTACCCATTTCCTGATGCAGTTGGCTAATGGCAAGCTGTGTGTCATCCTAGAGGTAATGACTTGTAAAACGTACTCCCAGGGGAAGGGTCTTTGTATTAGAGCCATGTAGGGCAAGATAGAAGCTAGGAAGTAAAACCTTAACAAAATAATTTATTCTTTTTATAGAAGCTAGGAAGTAAAACCTTAACAAAATAATTTATTCTTTTTATCTTTTGAGAATCAGGAAATCAAAAATGGCTAAGGTTTGACAGTGCTGTTGTACATTAAAAGAAGTACGTGTCTTAAAAACTGGGTTTGTTTTTTGTTTTTTTTAACTTAACATTTTGAAAAAGGAGCATATGGTCATCATTGTCAAAAAACCCCATATCCTCCACAAATATGTTCAGTTCTTGTGAACAGTGACTAGCCTGCTGCTCTGGACAGTCCCACACTCATTAAAATGTATTTAGTGAATAAACTGCATTACCATTACAATTTGTGTCTTACTCCAGAAGTGCTTAAAAAGCCCTTAACCTAAATATACTCTTAACTTAGTAATGGAGCCTTTACTAAATTCCCCTCCTAATGCTGATGGTGTGACTGCTCCACAGGTGGTGTGTAGGAAGTCTGTCATCTGCAATCTAGCAGTTTTCAATCTGTCTTCAGTTATTCTCCAAATTCTGCAAAACCACTGGGACAATCATATCTTAAAAGTGTCAGGCTGAGGGAGGTTTCCCATACACAGACATTTTAGAAGACAGTGATAATATTTGCTTTCTAAGGAGTCTTCTGTCAGAATTGTTGAAGATAGCATATCACGGATAGGAAAGGAGAAGGCATGTTTCCAGGGTTTGCTTCCCAAAGTCATGTCTGATTTCAGAAATTAATCGAACCATGATAAAATGAGTCAAACCATGGGATGCCAGTGAATTTCAGAAAACAGCCTCTAACTTAACTGGTCTTATATTGGAAGTCATTGACTTAGATGTACTTGCATATCATCTTCCATTTCTGTAATTTCAGATATATTTCAAAAGTTTAATTGTTTTCCATGATGATATTCAGAAGGATGTTACAAGTACTTGTTCCTTAAGTGACATGAAATACCTTTTTTCTAGGGTGGATACCATTTAAAGTCATTGTCTGAATCCGTCTGCATGACTGTAAGAACTTTGCTTGGAGATCCTATACCTCAAATAACTGGAGAAATGGCACCTTGCCTAAGGTAAGCATATGAAGAATTTTAGAACCACTCATGTATTTATCAGAGAGGTTAAGATGTGCATGCTTTGAACATTTTGCTGAAGCAAGATTTTAATGTGATGCTTTCTATCATGCTGCAGGAAGTGGTACACCTGGTTTGGTGGTATATTAAGGTTTCAATATGATGGTTTATAATATATATTTTCTGCTCTAGATAACTTTAAAAAAAAAAATTCATCCAAGGTACAGTTCTGTATACTTTTGTTTCTGAAATTACTTCAAGTTGAGAGAATTTATGCTATTTATCCTTGGACCTTGTTATCCTGTAGAGATCTATCTCACTCAAGGCTGACACAATCCTGTTGTAATCAAGGCAATGCCAATTAATAACAGCCAGTATTTGGGAAAGAATGTAATAGCAAGGATTAGTTCTTCAAACTTCAAAGCCACTTCATTGCTGTAGTACAGCAATAGCTGGGGCTGACCTTTCTCTTGTCAGTGAGAGCTTATCCTGTGCGGAGCCAGTTGTGATGACTCCTCCTGTTTCTGGAATTTGGAGCATCACAGCCTGGGGTGCAAAAGCACTTGACCTGAACCAGGATAATTAAACTTTGAGTCTTAACTTCTTTTTTGAGACAGTAGGATTGTGTTTGCACAGTGGTGAATCTGACCTAGTAAAGCATTCTGAACCTTGGGCCTGAATCAGACCCACATCTAAACAGCACCTTTCTCTCTACCTGTCTATACTATCTCCCCTACATCTCCAAGTTCCATCATCGGTCCCTCTCCCACCTCAGTAGTTGTCCTGAGGTTTTTTTCCAGTAGTAATGCTTCTCATGCATTCTGGTGGCAGCTCCTACCAGTTGGCTGCATTGGTTAAAACCTGGAGCTCAGATCAGTCAGGGAAGTGGTGTAAATATACACAGGCTGTGAGCAGAGTTGGATTGGTAAACTCTGATGGAGCAAAGGTGGTTATTTTGCTCCAAGAGCATCCCATACCCCCTTATCACTTTTTCACTACCAATTCCAGCATCTGTTTGCTGTCATCCTAGGTTATACAGAGTTGATCACATATTTATCTATTATATTAGTCAAGCACCTGAACACCTTACAAATAATCTCCAAGTACACAGAATTTCTCCTGGGTTTAACATGATCTTAATTATGTTTGTAGGGTAGCTGACATAATAGGACCATTTTCTAGTAGTGCTGCAAATAACCAGTGATAAAAGGGATTTCAACACAAAGAATAGCAGGGAATGCGATTTACTTGGTTACTGAACAAATAGGCTTGCTTTTGAGTGAATCCAGTGACATCTTTACATTGTGTAGATAAAATGTCTGACCAAGACAGGTGAAACCCTGGCTCTCCTGAAGTCAGGCACAGGTGTGCTTCCTCCAAGATCGGGGTTGGGATTTCACTTGGTGTGTGTAAATGTGTGCACATACTGCATGTGTTGTTCTTCACTTTTCTTTTTTTTGACTCTTGAATCTAATCTTTCCAAGCAATCTGCCCACTGGCTCTCATTCTCTTTCTGTTCTGTATTCTCAGAAGAGACCAGAGCTCATTCATTTTTAGTAGGATTTTTTTTGGGTTTGCTTTTTCTTTGAGGTAAATTTGTTTCCTTTATTTTCATTACTGCTGATACTGTTAATCCTGTTTCCTTTGTAGTGCTGTTGAATCTATTCAAAATGTGAGAGCAGCCCATAAACCCTACTGGAAATGGTTGATGTATGAAGGTAACTGCTTCTCTTCCCTCAAGCAAATGTGATTAGTAAATGGATTCATACAGAAATTCAAAATGATTAATACCAATGGATTAAAATAATTGAACTACCAGTTATTCATCAAGTGACTGACGAAGCAATTTGAGGCTTCATTCAAGGCCATGTCTTCAGCTGGTCTGAAAAGAACTTCTGAAGCTGATGTTTGGCTTGATGGTGATGTTTGCATCATGCCAAAAACTAGGACTTTGAAATCTTTGTTTGAGGGTGCTGGTTTCTGTGTTGGAAGTATGGGCATAAGATTTATTGTAATTTATGACCTTTTGCTAGATTAAAACAAATGTAGCAGCACTGAAAAGTAACATCTGTGGCAGGAAACATTGTAGCTGGTGCATAGAAATAAACATGCATATTATGAATACAGATGTACTGTCTTGTAATCTACATCTGTACATTAATAATAAATGTAATTATTGTAATGTATGTAACCAAATGTTAACACACTCTTCAGGGATTAATACATGTTAAACCCCTCTTTTTTTTTTTTTCTCTCTCTAGACACATCATTTTTACAAAACTTGAGCACCAAATCACACCTACTAACGAAAGCTGATCCAAATCCCTCCACAGAGCATGAATCTAAGATAAGTAACAACAATGAAACTGTTGAAGTAGAAAAGTTTTTGGAACTGCACATGAAAAACATTCTGTTTCCAGTGCCTCCCATCAAAACAGCAACAACAATTGACTCTAAAGGGTCAGCACATTTTCTCCCTGGACCTCTTCATTTGGTGAAGGAAATAGACAAAAGTGAAATCAAAGCTCTTGTGAGGTTGGTCCTATTAATTTAATTTTCAACCTAATTATGAGGATGAGAGGTCTCCGTGCAGATTGCCACCTAGCTCTGTCTCTGCCATGGCCATCTTTTAGGCTTTAGTCTACTCAGTTATAGTCAGAGTTTCTTCTCTTGAAAAAGAGAAGAAACTGGTGTTAGTTATTGTGTTAGTTATCACTCACAGCCTTTAGTTCTTTGAAGGACTTAATCAAAATACTTTTAGATAAAACTATTTCAGTGGAGATATATAGATAAAACTGTTAGATAATTAGGTAATACTAGATAATAGATAAAACTATTTCAGTGTTATCATCTTCCTGATAGAGCTGGGGTTTTGAGAATCAATGTGTAGCACCTATATAAATGTTACACCATCAGTACTAACTGCAAAATACTGTTAACTGTGTCCTTGTTGAACACATTGCCTCTAACCTAAGTTTTCTTTATCTCATTTATTTTACAGTGGCTTTTACACAGACATTGTGAAAGAGGACAAAACTCTGTTCTCTCTTGGCAGTGTGTTGGCTGTCCTAGATAAAATACTTAAGAAGGAGGTAATAATAAACTGTTTCAATCTTGGGGGTGGAGGAGGCTAGGAGGAGAGTTGGATTCCTCTGACTTTTCCTGCTACTATATTGTTGTCCAGACATTAGTTACTATGTAGTTCACAACTCTCCTATCCTCATCTAGAATGTGCTTAACTACAAGAATATTCAAGATGAAAAAAATTATGTAGGGATCATGGTTAACTCAAAGACATCTTTCTAATGATCTTTGGGCAAGACATTGTCTTGCCCAAAGTATATGAGCCAGTAAGAACCTTCTCATCACTATCAGGCACAGAGGCGAGTCATGCATTCTGTCTTCCAGCTGAGGGGAGCAGAAGCTGGTGTGTCAAGCACTAGTGAGCAGCAGCAAGAAATCTGGACACAAAATGTAAAAAAATTTCTTCTCTTAATGCACAGTTTTGCCTCCTGTCTCTAGGGGAGACTTCTGCATTACCTTTCATTACAAGATGCCATGCTATGTGCACTCATTTACCATTATCTGTACAACAGTTTACTCATAGTAAATTTTGATTTATACATGCACACACCCCCTGCCAGCTAGTGGAGCTGTATGCTGTGATTCTGAACAGAGTAATTCCAGCTTGGCATTCTGATTCTTGCAGGGTCAGGAATGAAGAGAAGGCAGACCGGGAGGGTGCATGTTTGTATTTATGTATAAAAACTGGGAGAAGCAAAGAGGAAAAACTGCAAACAAGTTAAGAATACTACATCATAATAAATTAGTCTTTCCCTTTGAATAAAAAGCTCTTTCTAAAGTACCAGGCCAGCAAGGAAGAGTAACAGGCAGAATGGCCTCTTTCTTGTAAGCCACCTTCTTGCTGTTGGAAGGGATGTATGCAGATCTCAAGGACAAACTTCTAATGTTGTAGACTGCTCATACCTCCAGGAAAGACTATAAATAGACAGAAAAAAAAGAAGTAAAGAAATAGAACTTCCCATGAGCTACAGAAGCTAAGCTGAGCTTTTTGTGTTGACAAATACAAAGAGGAGTGAGCAGAGAGAGCATGCATTATCTTTTTGCTTAGCTTTCATGTGGAGTTCAAAGCACTACACAACATAAATGAAACATGAAAGGCTGAGTGGGTAATACTGCCATTGAATTTTCCAGAAAGGAATAGCTTGCCTAGGTTAAAGGAAGAGTCAGAATTAGAATTCAAGGATGACCTCATTTTCATAGGGTATATATTTCTGATGCAGTTTGCCTACTGGCACACTGAGTGTATCCAATCTGCAGACTATCTAAGAGAACCAGTAAATATGACCTTTCCCTGCAAAAGCTATTTTTATAGTTGCCTTTTAGCACAGCCCCATACTTATGAAGTTATAAAACAGCCCTTGGCATAACAATCAAATATGGCCTTTCTGGAGAAAATGAATTAATAACATTTTCTTAACTCTACTATGATAGATCAATAAGATTCCTTTCATACAGCAATAGCTTTGTTTGAATGTCACATCTAAACAAGAAAAAAGACAGTTGATACAAAAGGCATCATCTTGTGCAGCATTAATTCTGAATGAGAAATCTATTTTGCAGGTATGCAATGGAATTGCAGTATCCCCCACTTCTGTGTCTGTTGCTGTTGCACTAAGACATTCTGTTCAGTTTGGATTTCAAAGGTGAATTTGTATCTTTTGCATTTGGGGATGTTTGACAAAATGTAAAAATAAGATACTGGGTGTTTGAAGTATGGCAAACAGCCTTTGAAACCTTAATTTTAAAACAAATAGCATCTCCATATGCAAAGCATTTTCAGCATGTAGTTTAGACAATATTGTAAATGCCAGCAAACACCTTTTGCCTTACCAAAGGCAAAACACTTGTAAGGATGACTGCTGTGCTAGCCTATGTTTTCTTTGTCAGATTTTTATTGTCTTTGGTCCAAGTACATTATCTTGGTTTCATTTTTTCTAGAAAGTATTTGGTGGGAAAAAAGAACTTCCCTTGAGCTGTCATAAATGTTCTTTCTTTGTACTTTTAATGGATCAAATTCAGAAACAATATACATTATTTTTGTGCATGTAATTTACATGCAAACTCTTTAAACAAATTGCACTAATAGGAAAAAAAATACTTGGGGATGTAAATGTATGCATATTCGCTTTTTCTGCAGAGTGCTTTGTATATTTGTTGGAGACATGCAAATCATACCAAATACAGAAGATGGGTGAGATTTCTCTTTACTTCATAGAATCATAGAATGTTTTGGTTGGACAGGACCTTAAGATCATCTAGTTCCAACCCCCCTGCCATGGGCAGGGACACCTCACACTAAACAGTGTTGCTCAAGGCTCTGTCCAGGCTGGTCTTGAATACTGCTAGGGATGGAGCATTTACCACTTCTTTGGGCAACCTGTTCCAGTGCCTCGCCACCCTTACAGTAAAGAACTTCTTCCTTGCATCCTGAACTTCCCCTGTTTTAGTTTGAACCTGTTACCCCTTATCCCCTTGTATCACTACAGTCCCTGATGAAGAGTCCCCCTCTGGCATCCTTGTAGACCCCCTTCAGATACTGGAAGGCTGCTATGAGGTCTTCATGCAGCCTTCTCTTCTTCAGGCTGAACTGCACCCATTTTCTCAGCTTTTCTTCATATGGGAGGTGTTTCAGACCACTGATCATCCTTATGGCCTTCCTGTGGACTTGTTCCAACAGTTCCATGTCCTTCTTATGTTGAGGAAACCAGAACTGCAGACAATACTCCATGTGGGGTCTCATGAGAGCAGAGTAGAGGGGCAGGATCACCTCTTTCAACCTGCTGGTCACGCTCCTTTTGATGCAGCCCAGGATATGTTTGGCTTTCTGGGCTGTGAGCACACACTGAAGCTGGCTCATGTTCATTTTCTCATTGACCTACTTCAGGGATTTACATCCCAAAGGCTTTATAAATGTTTATGAGTTGTCTATATGTATGATGAAATCTGCACCACGGAATCAGTCATGAGATGTTGTTCATTAAGTTTAGCATAAGACAAAATACAGAACATCCCCAAATATATCTCTGAAGACAAACTGCTATTTCTAAATGCCACTTTAAGATTTAGGTTTAAAGAATAATCCCTCTATATTATGTGAAAATTAGATGGTTACTGACATAGAATATTGAAAATATAAAGTAATAAGGAAGACATGTAATTTGCCCTAATATAATAACTAACATTACTGTTAGTATCAAATTGTATATAACAAAAACCCCAACCACCCAGAAATTTGGTAGTGGCCTAAGGCTGACATCATGTCAATTCTCAATAAACATCCCTAGGCAATAGCCAGTCTGCCTCTGTTTTCAGCATTCCAGATTGTGATTTAGGGCTCATTTTTTAAAGCACTTCTCTGTGTGATTGGGACTTCAATAATGTGACCTTTTTATTTCAGACACTAAAATGACTAAAACCCTTGTGCACAGTCTTCCTATAACTGTAGGGGGCACATGCTGTTGATGCAGATTTCCTCATTGGAAGTAATCTTTACTTATCTATAACTTTTTTTTGCCACTTCCCCTTTTTCTTAAAAGTAATTTACCCATAGTTTTCAATACTCTTCTTTAGAAACTACCTTAAAAATTATTTCCCTTTTAATTAGTGTTTACATTAAGGCATGTACTAATACAAATAGTTACTTGCTCCTGTGTTACGAATTTGTATTTAAAGAATGATGAAAGAAAAGTTCTTTTCTGTCTCATTGGAAGTTGTTGATTAAATACTCAGATGTGGGTTTTATTTACAGAAAAGTACTCATGGTACATATTTGTGAGAAAGAACAGTTTGGAAAGACCAGCTCCAAACACTATATTTCTCTAAGCTGGAAAGAGGTAAGATTCACTTTCTGGAAACAGCATTAGAGAAAAATGTTTTAAACAGTAGAATATATTTACAGATTCATGAAATGTCACTGAGAATCACACCTCTCACTGCAATTTGGACCTTTGAAAATATTTCCTTTTCTTGCCTGTGCCAGGGTACTACTCCTTCGTAGATCTTTAGAGTATATTAGAATGCACAGGGCTGTGGAAACCTTCAGTAGCTACTGTGGTTCATCTTCAGAAAGGCAGTTAAAGTGTGAAGACATTAAAGGAAAGATAAATAATCTGCATGTTTGATGTAAAAATTGCTGTGAGAATAGATGAATATCCAATTTCCTAGGTCAGTCAAAAGCTTTTTGAGATTCACCTTACTGTTTTGGTTTATATCTGGGAATTTGGGGCTTTACGTTTGTGCTAAACAGTTTCTTGTTGTTAAAGGATGCCAAAGGAAATGACTTCTTTTCTGCTGTACTTGGAGTAATTCTTCCTGTAGCATACAGTTATCAACCAAACTTGACAGTAATAGCTGTTGGACCAAACAGGAGCCTTGGAATAAGTGGAATTTCTCTGCTTTTTGCTTTACTACAAGGATTAGCTGAGTCTCGCATTTTTGCAGTGATCGAGGTAAGTAAGTAGTGCTAAGCTGTGGTATTTCAAAGTGGCTGGGACAAAACTGAAATCAAACAGCAGCACATGTAGTATGAACTGCTTCCAGGCTGCCTAGTAGAAGATATTGGCTGTGTCTATACTGCCTTTGGTACCCCTGAGTTCATGATGCAAGCAGCCTAAATTTCATTCTGTCCCGAGAACAAGACACAGCTGAGTACTGTGCTGTAGGCAGCCTCCATAACTGAGAAGCTGAGGCATGAATGCAAGCCCATGGTTATCTCTATGAACAGTAGATGTTCTGACAATTTGCTACAATTTCCCTTTCCACCTGGGATTCATTCCTCAAAGCTGTCTCTTGAAAAGAGACGCTTGTATATGGATCTTTCCCTGGTCTAGTTTTTCCACACATCACCACCTTAAAGATTTCTAAATTTAGGAAGCCAGAGGCTGTATCCAGACCTGTGTGTGATAAGTGCGAGTGAGTGTATCTTCTGTGAATTGATCTAATCTCTTAAAGAACTCAGTTTACACTCTTGGCCTCTTCAGCATCCTGTGGCTGTGAGTAACACAATTGCTGTCCGTGTTCTGTGAAACAGTAACTTTTGATTGCTTTTGTGCCTTCTAGCTCTTCTTTAATGAGAAACAATGAATAATTGTTCACATATTCTTATCTGTTCCCCAGCAAGTATCCACTTAAAGGTACACTATTCATTTAGCTGCCAGTTAAGTGGGTTTTGACATACTTAATTCTGTAGTCTTCTCAAATGTCATTTGTTTTAATTTGCAGTGCTGATATGTAAGTTGTCCAAGCTACAATACATCGATATGCAGTAGACATGAATAGTGTATTTGCAAGTTACTAATTAGGAATATAAAATGGAAAGAATTATTAGTATTCTAAAGGGAAACTGGGAGGTAAGAAGGAAGTTAGGTATACATCATTACAAAATGGCTTGTACTTTTATACTGGTACTCTGCAGGTAGCTCCATAACAAGTTTATGTAATGTTTGGGGAGTTTCTAATGCATGTGTTTGGCTTTTTAGAATAATTGAAAAATACTTCTGTCTCTTAAAAATAAAAGTGTTGCAGTCTTCCAAATTAAATAATCTTCACATGCTATCGACATTTCACAATAGAATTTCTGTGAGCAAATGATATTGATTTAAACTGTCAGAGTCCAGAAAAGTCACTTCTTGATGAAGGAAAATATATCACTATTTTCTACCTATAGAAAGTAAATGGTGCATGAAATAAACAAGCTGCATGGCCCCCTTCCTGCCTAATATTTTCTGTCTTTAACCCAGCATTATTTCTTTTCAGTCTCTAAAGGAAAACTGAGATTCCTTCTCTGAAAGAAACAAATTTTACAGGAGATAAAAAATAATTTGCCTTTATCAGTAAAACTTCTCCATCTTGACACATTTTTATTTGAAAAAGGAAAGTTGCTCATTCTTGCTACTAATACTAGTAACTTCAGTACAAAAGTTTGTTTTAAAGTACTCCATGTGTTACTGAAACAAAGTTTGGTTACCAGGAGTATTTTTTTTTCTTCTTAAATAGGATACAGAGATAAACTTAGCGCAGAGTGTAGCCAGAGCATTAGTGGGTACTTCTACACCTCACTTTGGAGTTTTTGTACCTCCTACCCAGGAAAAAGTAAAACAAATAAAAATATTAAGAGACCAATTTCAGCAGGAATGGAAAATGCTTCAGTGTTCAGGTAAGCTGTCTGGTTTTATCTTTAGATATGCAAGTTTCTGAAAAGATGGCAAAAAAACAGCTGGATCCTTGTAGTCACTGGGATATTAAAGTCAGTGGGAACAATTGATCTAATGTGAAAAGCATGAAATTCTGAATGCTTTAATTCTGCCACTTCAGCCAGAAAGCACCAAATTTCATAGCATAGTAAGTGTACCCTTGGGAACTTTGAATACTGTTACTCCAAAATCTTGAAGTGAAACTACCAAAATGTTAAATGCTTAAAGAACGGTTAATTAAGATGTGAGACGTGCACTGGCTCTGACTGCTAATGTGTTTTCTGAATATAGTGCCAAATCAGGTGACACTTTCATGCATTTATCCCATCCACAAATAACTTCACTGAATTCAATAGTGATTAGTCATGCTGAGGTACTGCATTTGTGCAGGAATCAGATAAACTTTTGTTTTTCAACAGAAAAAGCAATGATAAAGGTGGGCATCTCTCTGAAGGAGAATGCCCGTCTCTCCTTCAGAAGAAATGGCCAAGAGCAGTGTTCTGGTTCCAATGAAAATGTTCTTATTGGGTTGGGAATTGGGGTATGGGCTTTGATTAACAACTGTTTTTCTTACTGGTCTTTTCAGTGAAGGATGGGATTTCAAGAAATTGACTTCAGAATCATTTTACACAGCAGAAGAAAATGTGTTGCTGTTCATGTTGCCTTTTAAATCACCAGGAAAAGAGCTGGTCAATCTCTAAACAGAGTGAGAGTCATTCACAATTGTCTTGTGTTTTTAAACAGTTTAAATAAGTATTTTCAGTTGGAGAACTCTGCAAATTCTATATTGGCACTGGTTATTTGGGACTGACACCTGAAACAATTCCTGTACTTCATGACTGCAAACTGGGGCCCGTGTTCTTTGTGACATTGTAAAGCAGGCTTGCATATGCAGTAGCTTGACTCAAGTTCAAGAATTCCAGAAGACAGGCATCTGAAATGAGCAATCATAACAACCAAAGCATTTTAGTACTATTCAACATTATGCAAGAGTGCTTGCACTGCTGCCACTACCACTGCTTCATTGGGAGTTTAAGCTTAACAACCATTATCATCACAGGACATGCACACACTATAGGTGTTCAGCTGCTTTTCTTTCTTTTTATGACTGACAACTACCCATTAGAAAAATTAAAAGAATAGACAATGTTAGGTGAATCCTTTGTATCAGATTATGAAATAAAATTTCACTTGTGATGATAATGGGCATGGGCATGAGAGAAAAAAGAAAAAATGCTTTTATAACCTGACATAATTGAATAGAGCAGTGTAGAGGGGACTTCACTCACCCCTCTTTCCAAACGTAACTTGTTTCTGTAACCAATAAAAACCCCAAACCCCCAGAGGTTTGGTAGTGGCCTAAGGCTGACATCATGTCGATTCTCAAAATTAAATAACATCCTGAGGCAATAGCCACAGCCTGCCTCATTTTGCAGCATTCCAGATTGTAACTTAGGGCTTATGTTTAAGAGCACTCCTCTGTGTGACTGGGACCTCAATAATGTGACCTTTTGATTTTAAACACTAAAAATGATGTTTATACTGGTGTTGCTGCTGGGATCAACTTGACATTATTTTAGTAACTAAATCTGTCTTTGCAATTTTCTGTTCTCAGTGATACCCTTCTCATTAGCGCTGCTTTTCAGTTACTGCAGGATGGGAAATTATAGCCAATCCATACCCAATCCTTGAACATTTTGAACTGAAAATCTATTTCAAAAGAAATTAAAAGCCTTGTCAAGCATTTTCACAAATGAAAGTTGAAGACAATTAAGATGTTCTGCTTTAAACTCAACTTCAAACTCCAAAAAGTAATTACTTTAAATTGGAAGCTGTGCAATGGCAAATGTTAGCTTCAGAACTTTTCAGAACAGGAGATTTTTTTTTTGTTAATTATTCTCTCTCCACTGGGGAAAAAAAAGAAGATAAAATTGACAGTTCAGCATTTTCAAGGGTAAAACCAGCACACCCAAACATTTTCTCAGAAATAGCTCTTTTACTTGCCTTCATTCAGCTGAATTTTTACATGGTTTGAATTATGAAATGTCATATTTTGCTATGTATTTTTCTAAGATCTTGATGCATTTTATTAAAACATGAGTTAAGCTGAAGCCCGTGTACTCCTGGTAGAGCTAGTTTGTAAGTGTGGTCGGAAGGCTGCAGCCACGTTGTGCAGCTCGGGCCCCGACCGTGGTTTATTGCTTTCCGGTAACGTTATTGTAAACTGGGCTCACGCGTTACATGCAAGCACCGCAGGGCGGGTTTGCCACCCGCCGGCGCTCTACGTACCGGGTCACACCGCGCCCGTACCCCGGGCAGGGGCTCCCGCCGGCCGCCACGCCCAGCGCCTCTCCGCGGCTCGTCGCGCTGGCGTGACGTCACGCCGTGTTCGGCGGCCCGCGAAGGGGGAAGGAGCGGCTGCGGCGGCCCCGGCAGCCGCAGAGGTACGGCGGGAGCGGGCCGGGGTGCCGCGGGAGCGGGGTGCCGGGGGCGAGCAGGGGCTGCAGGGCCGGGCCCAGCGGACCCCCAGCGCTCCCGCCCCGCCGCGGGAGCCGCTCCGGGTGCTCCTGTCGCCCCCCGCGCCTTTCCTGCGGGTGCTCCGGGGCCGCCGCGGGGGTGGCCGGTGCCGCTGCAGCCCAGCCCTGCCCTGCCCATCACCATCAGCGCCCGCGCCTCTTCGCGCTCCTCTTCTCGCCCGCTCCCTGCGTGGCCCCATGGCTTCTGCGGCGGGCACTGCGCTGGGGAGAGCGGGGCGATGGTGTCTCCTGAGAGGACACGGGGTGGTAAAGGTCCGGAGGTGTTCCCACAGGAAACCCTGTCTGCGATCAGGACAGCCTTCTCTTCTGTTTCAGTGTGCCGAGCAAAATCAGGCGCTTGGAATTAAGCTTGCACCACCGTCAGTATGCTTGTGATCAAAGTCATGCTGTTATTTTTGTAGCTTGTGTCCTAAATGTGTGCTAGGTCAGTTTTCTTCTCTCTGGTTTTGGGCTGTCTTAGTTTAAGCTAAAGCACACTCATCTGTTTTATACACATCACAAGTGTTTCTTCCTGGTATTTTTCAGATCTTTGCATGAAACCAGAGCCCTGGACTGTAACTGTAACCTGACAGTTTGATTGGAAATGGAGAGCATCACCCAGTTGTTCAGTGACTTGTGTGAAGCACACTTGACAGGTTTGCCATGGAAGGTCCACCTGGGCAGGCAGAAGATCAGCAAGAGAAGGGCTAAGCAAAATCTGAAAAGGGTTGCTTATAATGCCCTGTTCATGAACCTTTTTCAAGAGGAGGCTCGTAAGCTGCAGTCAGATGTTTCTAGGCTGCCAGTGAAAAACAAAATCTTGATGCTGTCTTTCAACTTAAGAGTTGCTGGACTCGGTGCTCAGGCAGACAGACTGGAGAATCTTGTGGAGGAACTGGAAACAGCTGAATGCTTACCATTTACTGAAGTTAATGCTGTCTTGGATCTCCTGGTACAGCTTGCTGGAACGGGGCCTCCCCAGCTTGTACCACAAAAAAAGGACTATTTTCTGAACAACAAATACGTTGGTAGAAATGTCAAGTATCAGGGTTATGATTATTACGATGTAAGTGTATTTGAAGCTGATATACAATCTCTAATAACAAACGAAGAATGTCAGTTCAACGACACAATTCAGAAGACGCTTCAGATCATGGAAGCTGCCCCTGGCACCGGGCTCCCAGCCATAGGGCTCTTCTCACGGGACTGTCCGTCTGGGGACAGATTTGAGAAAGAAACACGGGTCTCGCTCTTCGGTGCTCTTGTCCACAGCCGTACCTATGACATGGACATCAAACTGGATTTGCCACCAGTGCCTGACAATGCAGATTTGTCTGGACTTGCAATTAAAGTATGATATCATTTGGTTTGGACTTGAATGTATGCATGCTTTCAATATGCCACTTTGAAACTATAGTTCGAACTATAGGTAGTCGTTTAATTTGTAACAGAAGCATTCAATGTTGGAATTAAAGATGAAGCAGGGATCCTTTTCTGTACTCCTAATCCTCATTTTGTTCCTTCTGCTTAACATGTGGATAGCTTTTGCAGTTCCCTTAACTCAGAATCTTAAATGAAACTTGAAGGCAGAGAGATTAAAAAGGAAAACCCCTGTGGCATTCAGTGTGCACATATGGATGCAAGTCGTAACTTAGGGGAGGCAGAACCTTTCTGAGTAAGTGCTGCACTCTTTCCATCAGACTGGAAAATTTGTGATTTCTTGAAGAATGTGCTGCTTTTTATGTGGGTGCGATTGTCTTTTACTGAAGTTGAATACTGTTCTGCACGTGCAACTCCTGTTGAGTGGGAGCTGAGGATATGGCAGATACACTGTTTGTAAACCTGCAGGTTTTCCACATGTGAATAAGCATAAGGGAACAAACTATGTTAGAGTTAACAAAATGTTTACAAATTTGAATAATTAGGGCCTGGATCTCTTGCTCAAATGAAATACCTAGCAGTATGATTTTGTTTGTGTAACGTATTGAATATGCAGACATCAGGTTATCAACTTGTAGAACTATATGCTTACCAAAGGAGAAAGTGTAGAGTTTAATATCCACAAATTTAGTGTATTATTTTGGTGGTGATTGTAGTTTTATGTATGGGCATTAGTACCAGTAGAGGCTTATCAAATGGAAAGAGTGCTTATAGGGGAAAAATCGAAATAGATGTAAAGGGAGGGCACACAACACAGGCTTTGTTACGTAGAGTCCTTTGATCATGAGTGATAGCAGGAAATCTTCTTTATTAGCATATATTTCTTCAGTAAAATGTTTCAGTATATAACATTTGAACTCTCTCTGACAGGTTCCCCAAAGTATAGACCAGTCGGAAGATGAGGGATTCCAGTCAGCATCCAATCTGACTCCAGATTCTCAGTCAGAGCCGAGCATGACTCCAGACATAGACTTGTGGGATGCAGTACTTACATATGGACCCAGCAAACGAAGATGTTGGGAAAGAATTGGATAGTATGTGTCTGCTCTTACTGGCAAGCTTGTTATGCATCACATGCAAATGTATGGAGGTGCATTTCATCTTAGTTCCAAATGACCTCAGTATAAATGATGAAATATTAATGTTTAATTCAGAACATTCAATGTACTGCATTAATGACTGAGAAAGGAATAACAGTCGTGCAGTTTCAACAAACTAGTTCTTGGATTGCAGCTGTTTCATAGGAAGACAGAAAATCGTCTTTGTCAAAACCACTGAAGGGATTATGGGAATGCTTGCTGTCTGTGAAACGCAACATTTTTCTAACTAATCTGACTTCTTTTGCACTATACAATTTATCTCAGTCTAAAATGATCCCATATTTTCAGTTTCAAAAGAGAAAGTGGTAATTGTAGAGCACGAGGATAATCAAACCCATATCTCCCAGTACTGTACAGTACTGTATTAATTTTCCCTGTCTGTAACCAAAACAGAAATTATTACTGTGGATTTCTTGATGGTGTAGTTAGAGTTGTAGTTCTTTTGGCTGTTGAGCAGAAGATGAATCCCCTGAGAGGACACTGTATAGCCCTGTTAAAGCTTCCTGGCTTCCCTAAAATGGAAGAGAAAAGGAAAAGGAAGGTATGGCAGGGATCCTCCTTACATTCCTGATAGACAGTATTGTGCCTGATTCTTGGAGAAACTTTGCTCTGTATGTTTTCTGTAATTTTAAGTCGTAACCTAGTGATGTATCTGTGGTATTGTTATATACTGTTTTTTCAGCTCTGAGCCTGAGAAGCTCACAAGCTCCCTATTGTGGTTTTTCAAAGCCCCTCTAGCATGCTCAAGCTTTGTTTCTAGTTATGACAGGGTTTTTTGCTACCATTTAGACTGCGAGGATTTTAGAGTCATATACAGACCATATGCCTGGCAGCTTTCATGTAATGCATGCTACCAGAATTCAGAATTTTTTGAGTAATTGGAAGGAGACATTGTTTTGGAGGGGACAGTAATCGTCACTGGGAAGAGATCAAATATGTTAATACAAGTCACTACAGCATTTTGAGTATATTGCTCTTGAACATATTTGAAAATTAATATTACGTGGACCCTGGAAATCTGGTATATATTGACTTCATTTTCTTAATGTGAAAACTGAATCAGGGAAGACTACAGAAGAGGCTGGTGGTTATCTATCATGATTTCTGTCTGTGATCTGGTGTTCAAATTATCTACCTATTTCTTCATTGTACTGAGTCTGGGCTACAGTTTCATTGATGGAAAGCACATTCCCTTGACTGAAAATGTCTACTTTTCTGTGGCCACTACTGGCTGTGTAAAATTCAGAAATGCCGTTTTTGATTTAGGAGTTATATTTCCTTCTTTTCATATAATCACGTTGTAACGTTGTGTTTGCTCCGACACAGCCCACCTGGTAAGAAAGAGGAACCCTATCTTACTGAAGCCGGGAGAGAAGCTTTTGACAAATTTTACAAACTTCGAGAAGGGGAATTACAACTGTTTAGCAATACTGTGCTTCAGCTTCCACAGCTTGTGCTAATGAAAGAACCTGAACTGGTTAAGGATGTCTTGAATGTCCTCATTGGTGTGGTATCTACTACATTTTCACTCAATCAGGTATGGAAGATTTTTAACTGTGCTTCTTAGTTGAATCTTTTTTCTTTGTAGAGGTCTCCTTTTTAATACATTTATTTCTTTTGAGATCTTGCAGTTGTGGATACTATTAAAAAGTTGAATATGACCTAATGGCAATAAGGCAGTATTTATATATCGTAATAGCGATGTTATTGCAGTGGGCTATGAGTATCTGTAAGCCTGTAAGTGAAAACAGGTTTATGAATACTTGAAAATAGATGTGTAAATAGTTTTGTAGATTGGATTTTCTTGAAGGAATTAGATAATGAGTTTTATTCTGTACATTTGCAAATACCATTCATGCTCCTGAAATTTTGCTACAGTTTAATGTTTATCACACTGTTCTAGCTGCATAGTATTAGTTACCAGAGTATCTAAACTGAAAATGTGTTATTTTTGTGTGTAAATGTTTGCTATTTTAAGTCAGAATAAAGCTATGAAATACCTGAATCTGCTTTTTTTCCCCTCTCTATATCCTTTCAGGCTGCTCAGACATTTATGATAAAGGAGGGGGTATATGTATCTGGAACTTCACCAGAGACAATGCACAACCTGCTCTCAGAAGTTGCAGAGTATGGAACCTATTACACACGACTAAGTCGGTTTTCTCTTCAACCAGTTTTAGATTCTTCATACAGCAAAGGACTTGTGTTTCAGGTAAAATGACTGTATTAAATCATCTAGGTTTAATGGGCCAGTTATCTTAGGTAGAGAAGGTAACTTCCATTTTGTGTAAAGCTGGAATTCCTGCATTCTGCAAAACTGCAAGGCTTATCAAGTGTAATGCTCATCCCAGGTCGCCAATGAACAGTGCTACTGCGTTGAAATCACAGCTCTGTTGCTTGCACTGAAACACATGGTAAAAGGTCTTCATTACCTCAAGTATGATTTGTTTAGTCATGTTGTTCTTTTGAGGACTAAAGGAATATAATTTTTAGATGTTAAAACCATCACGTATTTATACATTAAGTTGCATAAAATTAAAATACAATAACCTTCTTAACACAGTATGTGTATATATAATACATATTTAAAAAATAAAAACTAACATAGAGAAATGTTATATTAAATAGCCTTAATTACTTTTTCTCAGTTCAGAATTAAGTGCAAATTTTCCCTGTCAGACGTCTGTATATTATGCTGAACTGTATGTACACTGTGAAATATCTTTCTGATGCATAGAATTAAGTTAGGATTGGTTATGAAGACAATGAAAATGTATTCCTATGAAAATGCATTCCAGTGAAAATGTATTGAAGACAATGAAAATGTATTCTTTCTGAATGTTTGATTTACAGCAATGTTAATAAACATAGAATAGGAAAATCTCTCTCCTTGTCTTGTTAGAAAAAGTTATAGATGAGATTTTTCCATATCGAGTTTAGGCATCAAAGTAAGGAAACTGGTTTCCCATGTGCATATTATAGCTGTTTGAGAACAGGAGGCTCCTTAAAGGGCAATTCAAAGGAGCTGAATAAAGATGCTTTGATATACACTGCGTGGGTACAGACTCTGTGCATTGGATATATAAAGAGTGTAGAGGAGTCATCTGGCTAATTTGAATATCTGCTGCTGCATGGACTCTTACCTCCCTCTTAGTTCAGTATACAGGCCCCTCTTACCTAATATGCAGATTATTTTAGTAAAACATTTGCTTTCATGCTGATGCAATTAATGTGAGACACAGACAGACTGTTAACAACTTTGAATATTTTCTGTTGGTACTAGGCATTCACAAGTGGGCTGAGAAAGTATCTTCAATATTACCGAGCCTGTGTTTTGTCAACTCCTCCTACTTTAAGTCTTCTAACAATCAGCTTTCTCTTCAGAAAATTAGGTCGTCAGTTGAGGTAAGAGAATAATAGTGAATATTTAAGCTTTTCATAGCAGAAAAGATGCAATCTATTTCTTCATATTCACTAAACCAGACAATACTACATGGGCATTCTTACATAGTTTTTCAGTATTTTCCATCTGTTTTAACAGATTTCTTTCTATCCAGAAGATTCTAGGGAGAACATGTAAGGTGTTTATATTCAATTTCTTTGTTACCCTGGTACCATTCAGTTGATACAGTAGGGTTGTTGTATGATACTCAGCTTTAGTAAAGTTCATCAAAGTGGTCTCGGAGACTTCTGGTTAAAATTGTTACATGTATTTTAATATTGTTTTTTAGGTATTTAGCTGAACTTTGTGGCATAGGAACAACAGCCCTGGGGATCAGTGGTGGAGCTGGTGCTTCATTTCCTACGGTGATAATTCATTTGATATATTTATGTTTGGTTTTGGTTACATTGGTAATATTCTTCAAAATTAGGTAGGATTTTACATGCAATTTTTAGTGGTCCATTTGCTATGAAAGACATAGCCTTGGACCTCCAGTTAGTGCCATGATCCTTTCTCCAGGTATTTTAAAATTAGTAATTTTGTTTACTTCGTAAAGTAAATGAAGGACCCAAAATAATCCTTAGAGTGCATTTCATTTAGTTTAATTCTAAAGAAGGTGTTTATAGCAAGTCAAATGGATCCAAGTCTAAACATACATGTTTTCCTCCATTGACTACAAAGTGAATTTGAGATAACTAGCTTAGGTAAAGTGATCTTAGTTGCAGAGAACTAGAGGACATGCATCTGATAGAGGATAGAGGACATCCTGCATTCTGTGTCTAGTGAAACATGTAAAGCTATGCATTTATGAATCTTTCTTTATTAAAGTTTGTGGCCTAATATTAGAATATTTTTCCATTTTCTTAGGGTGTTAAATTGCTTTCATATCTATACAAAGAGGCTCTCAACAACTGTAGCAATGAGCATTATCCAGTTCTTCTGTCTCTGTTGAAGACAAGCTGTGAACCATACACAAGGTGCGTCCATACTGTTCTCTGCATAATTGTATTTAAGAGCAGTTCTGAATTACTCATCTGGTGAGTAATTTAAGAATGGCTTTTCACATTCTCAGAGAAAATACAAGATGTGTCTGCAAATACATACTAAATTAATTTTGCTGAATCCTTCTTCCCCTCTCTTTTGCAGCTCAGTAGCAACATAAGGGTTTTATGTGTGACTAGATTAGTAAATAAATACATGTAAATAAGACTTCTTTCTTGCTGCTGGTCTTGGAAATTCATACTGAAATGTAAGATTTGGATAAAGTTCGTTCTTTTTTTTTTTTTTTCTTCTCATACTTATAGTAAAATCCTGAAACTGGCAACTAAGAAGTTCCTTTTGATCTTGCACAAGCTGGAAAAGTTTGTGTTTATTTCCACTGTCTTAATTCTTGTGGGCTTTCAGTAAGGAAAAATAATAAAAATTAATAGATCTGTTGTTCATTAAGTAGATGCAACTAACTAACAACTGGAAGTGGAGTTCCTTGTATTGCAGCAGTTTTGTTTACAGTGATACTTATTAGATGTAATGGTACTAGAAAGAGAAAACCCAAATTTGTCAAAATGCTCTAAATTGAAGATTCCTCACAAGGCCCCCTTCTTGTTTTTTCTTCCTTCTACATAAAATGTTCTCTGGAGAAATTTGATTTCATATTTACTAGAAGACTCACAGAAATATCTTCACAGCTCCTGCCCTGCAGTTTGTAGAAGGTAGCCAGATTTCTGAAATAGCAAGGGCAGGAACCTAAAAAAATACGAAAGTGTGCTCACTAGTATGTGCTACTTACAGTATTGACCCCTGAATTTGTTGCAGATCTCTACTGAAGCATCAGTCATGTTCAATCAAGGCTGCTGCGGAAGGAGGTGTCATCTGCAGAAATTGTTATCTCACTCATTTATTAACCCGAAAGAAATGAAACAGTAGTTTTTGCTCAAATAAATCACAGAAACATCAGATTTAACACTTTATTAGCTTTTTACTTACAACCTTAAAATTGAAGTGGTTCCTCTGCTAAATGCTTCTTGCCTGTTACACTGACCCAATGTCTAGAAACAGTGTTAGTAGCGCAGCGAATAAGAAAAGAAAATATAATCTCTAAGGTGCTCTGAGCTTTTTTTACCTGTAGCTTCAGATAATTGTATTTTTTATTTCTTCAAAAGAAAAAGCATGAATAAATATTCCAGAGCAGTAGATCTCATTACTGCATGTATATTAAAAAATGGCTCTAGATCTAGGGGAAAAGTGTTTAATATTGCATCTTTGTTTTATAGCCTTTCAGTTTCTCCCTGCTCAAGTTACCTCTCTTTAAAATAAATTCTTCCTGCTTATTTCTCCCTGTGCTTTTGATGTGTTGCAAAGATTTATTGAAATTTTTGAGGTATACTTAGTAAATTAATATACAGAAATGAAAAGACGGTTTTAATTAAGGCAGCGTTCTTGCATCTTAACTAATCACTGAAATGTTCTATATAAAAATGGTTTATGAAAAATGCAGTGACATAATCCTACATGTATCTTTAAATATCACTGTGACAGCACTTAATTGCTGGGTTTATCCTGCCTATAGCTTTTTTGTTTTGATGTTCTAGAGAATATTCTTACTGTTTGATTATATTAAAGTTGAGAAGATGAGAGGATTGATTCTCAATATTGTACAATTGTATTTTTTAGATTTATCTATGATTGGGTATACAGTGGTGTGTTCAGAGATGTTTATGGAGAATTTATGATCCAGGTGAATGAGGATTACCTTTGTTTCAGAGGTACAGTATGTATATGGATCATTTCTAATTTATATAATTTGTGTAGTTAATGAAATAATTAAAAATACATACTTTCATCTTTTTGTTTGATATGTAGATAAACATTACTGGACTCATGGTTATGTTTTGATTTCAAAAGAAGTAGAAGACTGTGTCCCTGTATTTCTTAAACATATTGCTAATGATGTATACATATGTGGGAAAACCATAAATTTGCTGAAGTTGTGCTGTCCTAGGGTAAGTTTTGGTTTGGTTCCTTCCTATTCCATTGAGAAAATCATGTCTCTTTAGAGCAAGATTCTAGGACTTTAGCAAGGTTGTTTCTTTATTGAAAGATAGTAGGACGTTGATTCATAAAAGGCAATTACTTGCTCACAGATGCTTGTGGGCTGATTATCCACTCATACTTCTTAACACCTCACTGCAGACATATACATTTTTAACAGCATCCAATTAATTGTATCCAAGGCACATGCTATAGTTCTTACTTTCCTTAGTATTCAAAGCAGAAATGTTTTAGGCTTCCAAGAAAGTGCCTTCCATTTTTCACCCAACTCATAGTCTTCTCTTTTTTTATGTTTAAAGATGCCTCACTTACCAGGTCTTGACTCAGTTCTCCATAGAGTTTCAGCTCTATCACTACATCTTCAAAAAGTGCTTAAATAGTTTATTCATGTTTTGCAGAATGAGTCTTGTCTTGATAAGGAAAACATGTTGAACTACTTTGTGTTTTCCCTCTTCTCTCTGCATGTCTAACAAAGAAACAACCACAGAGATGTCTAAAGGCACTCTTTCCATTCTCTTCAAGATCAGAGTTGCCTAGTTTAGACAGAGCTGAGCAGCTCATTATCAGTTATCTTGACATCAGGTATCAGTCATAAGCCTGATACCTCAAGATGGCCCTCTGCTAGTTCTCCTGAGTCTGTTTTGATAAACATTCTCTAGCCACAACTTAGATGTGCCAGTGGTACTGGGCTTTCTATAAAACAGCGTCAGCCATTGTTTCCTTTATAAATTACAGCTTTATCAGTCACTGTCACAGTGTCATAATAGATAGAACATTCCCCCAGGATATGTAGCACCCAGGTTCAGTCATCTTCCATCTGTCAGAGAGTGCCAGACACATTTCATCCCTTTCCACGATAATGCCCTGAACAGCTGGCTGTTCCCTTTTGATTTGGCTAACAAAGTCCCAGGAACGCCGCTCTGGGCTTTAACCAGACTGGGGACTGCAGTGTGAGCATACTTGTGTGCTCTTGTTTTTTAAAGTTTACTTGCCTGTTTTCTGCACTGAGTAGAACAGCTTGAGGAATCTAGGAAAGCTGTGGTGGAGCAGAAAGACCTAAGATATTCAGCTTACAGAACAGGTGCTCTGTGATGTGCACTGGACATATTTTTGAGAGTTATGTCTTGTGTAGAGCTCTTTCCTGTAGGTGTGTGTTAGTTGTGTTCCAGACAGTTCCTATTACGTGGGGATCTGTGGGGATGTAAGTAAACAAGCACTGACTTTTGTTAGAAGGGATGCATTCAAGTGCTGCATTACTCAGCCTTAGTTAATTTGGATGTTCAGAAAACCAAAGCTTTAGGCATTTAGAACACAACTAGTATAAATGTATGTATCAGACTTTAGATTCCTATCCAATTAATTGGGAAAAAAGGGGACTCTGAGAATTTTCCCTGTGATCCAAGTTCTGGAACGTTATACCTCTGTCTTCTAGTTTGAACGATATAAATACTAAAACCAGTGATATGAATAAAGGTTATAGATCCTGTGTGGAGGCTTCTTTCTCTGCCTTGAAACAGTGCTAAGTTAAAAAATAAATAATTTGAGTTCATAATATAACATTTTACTCTTAGAGATGTATATAAAAGGACATTTCTTGTTTTTCAGCACTATATATGCTGGTCAGATATTCCTGTTCCCCGGATTTCAGTTATTTTTTCGCTTGAGGAGCTGAAAGAAATAGAGAGAGATTGTGCAGTGTATGTGGGTCGAATGGAAAGAATTGCCCGATACAGTTCCATAAGCAAGGAGGAAAAGGTAAATGAATAAAAGAATGAAGACCTTATTGTTGGGATTTATTCTTTTTTAAATACTAATTTTTCATTTATTTTATAACTCTGAAATAATTTGTATTTATGGTCAGAATCTTTTCATTGGTCAGTTGCTGTTTGAATTATTATCGCAACACATAAACTTACTTAATACAGCTTGTAAAAGTGTAGGTGGTGTCTTGGCATTTGCATGTATCAAGTGAGTTTTGGACTTCCATTTTATTCCTTGCAGCAGAAGATTTGCCCTTCTACTGAAAAGTAGCGAAAAGATGGTTAAATTTTAATGTGGCAAGCTAGTTAGTAAGAAGATGAGACTCTTTGTAATTTGCATAGCTGCTTGTTTTTTCAGAACTCTTCTAGTTACAAAGAGACTTCTAACTTTCAGATGCCAACAATCTAGTGTATACAGGGTGGATTTAGCTTGTGGAAAGGCCTGCAATATTAACTTTTAAAATTATCTCAGAGACTTTCTGTACAATTAATTGCTTTATTAATATTTCTGTACTGTAGCCATAAATTAATAACCTTGATAAAGTGTGTGCCTGTCTTTTCAACAGTGTATTTTCAAGTCTAAAATGATAGAAAAAATTCCCATATGTGTTTTTGTTTGGGTTCTTTTTAGGATTTACGCATGGAAATAGCCAAACAAGAATTAATTGTTCATGCTAGAGAAACCGCTAGTAAAGTACTAAAAGCCATTAATGGTAAGTTGCAGTAGTGTTTCATGTGTTTTCCAGTGGGTTTGTTAATATAAACTAACAATATCCATTTTAATACAGATCGACAAATGTCAGAACGAATGGCTTTGGATGCAAAGAAACGGGAACAGTTTCAGAAGCTGAAAGAGCAATTTGCAAAGGACCAGGAGGTATTTCTGTGTGTTTCTGAAGGCCAATTTTATTTCTTAGGCAAATAACTGAAAGGATATCTTGATCTATTGTACTGAAGTTGAATGAATTGAATGAGTGGGGTACAAATGTGAACTTCTCGCAGGTGTGTGTATTACAGCTGGTATTGAGAGTGGCTTTTAAAAGTATTAAATATTTATGCAGCGTCGTCTTGCAATAAAGCAGGAAGAGATTGATGATGATTTCAGCTATGCCCGAGAGCTCAGAGAGAGAGAAAAAAGACTGAAAGCTTTAGAAGAAGAACTGGAAAAAAAGGCAAGGTAAATGCTTCTGAGTAGTCTCCCAAAGCTTGGATACTACAAAACCATCATAACCATAAAAACCTCAGGAAAAATTGCTGTATATTAAAATCTATGGTACTAACAGTTCCCAGATACTGCTGTACAAGGGTAATAGTTACAGTTAAAACGTGGATGTAAGGATTTTTTGGTAATCTGTGAGCAATTTTGTCATTTGGGAATGCTTAGTGGCCTAAAAGTCTGGGAGCCACTGATTAATGCGAGCCCTCTCCAGTCTGGGTTTTGTTATCATCAGAATTTAAGGAAAAAATGTAACTACATCTTACAATTAAAAGCTGAGCCCACAGCAAAAATGGTCACATGTATGTCAAAGCAGAAGTAAAAAGCAGAGGAGTTAGATCAATAATTATTTGAATTGCTGTTGTTCTGCATATAGTAATGTTTCACTGTTGTTTGTTATATCTAAAAATACTTAAGATAAATGAGTGACCTACTATAGAAATACATATTGACTAAGAACAGTTTGTCATAATGACTAAGAATAATTCCTTTGTTTTCTCCACTGTTTATTCTCTGGGATTGAAGCCTCTGGCTTCTACTTTTAAGCAATTGTTTCTCAGTTCTAAAGTGCTGAAAGGTCTTATTCTTTAGAAACGAAGAGGAAAATGAATATGTGAAAATCTGTAACTTAGCTTTGTTTTTATCTTCTTAGGCAGGAATTAATTGACCATTATAGCAAACTCTCTGATGATGCAGCTCGTAGGGAACAAAGAGCCCTGTGGAAAATCCAGCGACACAAGTTGGAAACAGCCCGTCTTAAGTTTCTGTTAGAAGATCAAAAACGCATCGAGGTATCATCTGAAAAGCTTTAAGAAATGTAATTTAGAGAATTTGGCATTTGATACTTAAAGACTTGGTTTTGTCTTTTTTACTTACAGGAAATGCTTGAAAAACTTCCAGATGGAAGCTACAGGAGAAAATTAGATATTATTCCTTATAAACAGTGCCAGTTGGCTTTAGATAAAACCCCTATTGTGAAAGATCCACATTCACAGGTGAGTTTATTTTCGTACATCAACTCCAGGTTGCTCTTCCAGGTGTCCCTCAAGGGAGTTCATGTCGTGGTTCATTTCAGTTCTGTAAACATGAGGTTCACTATAACAGCAAGGTGACTGGTTACCATGCTATTTGTAGTACATATGAAAAAATGGTGATAAAGTGTGTCTCAAAAGTAGCTTGATTATGTGACTAGCCATACACTGTAATAATTATTTCTTTTTTAGGTGTCTTCTCTGAAACCTCCACATGTCAATGAGACAATTGGCCAAAAAGAATCTGAGCCTGGACTGGAATATGCTACTTCTGCTGACAAGGCACTGCCAGAACCAACAAATAATAACCCTGATCAGCATTTTCAGCCTAAAGCAGCTGGATCTGAAAGCAGTCCCCAGAGTTCAGAGAAAGCATGCAGTCCTCTCTACAGTGCTGATTCCCTTCCTGAATCCAGTGTGAATATAGAAGACTTCTTACCAAAGCCACAAGATGAACAACCTGTTGCTATTAGCATACAAGGGTCTTTGCTGGATGAAGCATTCCGAAATATTAACTCGGATCTCTCTGAGACTCCTCAAGTAAGTGAAAATCAGCCTGTCTTGAGAGGAGCACTGGAAGGAGAAGACAGTGCACCATTACATCAGCAAAATGAGTATGATTTTAATACAGTTCTCAGACCATCTGCAGCTTGGCAGGGACATGTTAGAGTTGGAGAAAATGAATTTGATGTAGAGTACAGAAGGCCTCCATGGAATATTTATGGACATGCATCTGATTCCAGCATTAGAGTGGGAGAGTATGTACCTCATGTGGAGACTTACCAGCCACATGCAAGTCCTTATGGGCATTCTTCCGACTCCCATATAAAAATCAGCAGCTATACTTCTGAAGTTGAATCTAGCCGACCCCGATGGAATATTCATGGACATGTTTCTGAAGCTCATATCAAAATTGGGGAATATGCTTCAGAGGTAGAGCCGTCAAGGCCCAGGTGGAATATTCATGGACATGCTTCAGAGGCCAATATTAAGATTGGGGAGTATGTGTCAAACGTAGCTCCTACAAGGCCTCGATGGAACATCCATGGTCATGCATCTGATGCCAATATCAAGATTGGTGAAAATGTGTCAGAGGTGGTCTCAGCTAGGCCTCGGTGGAGCATCCATGGGCATGCTTCACAGTCACACATCAAAATTGGAGAACTGGTTTCAGATACAGAGCCTCTGAAGTCTCATTGGAGCCCATTTGGTCATGCATCCCAGTCAAGCATCCAAATAGGGAAGTGGGCCCCATCTACAGAAGATGATCCAATACCTCATCGTAAAATCATTTCAAGTCCTGCCACTGACTCCACAGTTCAGACACTTCTGTACAGTGAAGAAGCATCTCCTGCTGAAGGGAGCAGAAAGGAAGCAAAAGCATCACAAATGAAGAAAAAGACTTCACCACAGTTGCAGTCATCTGACAGTGTTCCAGTCCTTCCTGATGCCGTTATTAAAGATGACAAAAAAGAAAATACGATGGAAGAGAAAGAAGAAGGTAAGTTAAGTTTATTCAGTCAGCATTTGTTTAAGGGCTCATGAAAGTAACTGTACATGTCTATGTTCAAAATGGGTATTTATTACTTAATTCCTTGCATAACTTCTTGGACATCTCAGATTCCTTTGTTAGAATTCAGAGGAAAGAATGTGAGCTAAGTCTTTCTTCTATATAGAAGAAACAGCATTAAAAAAATCTGTTCTGATACTGAAACAGGAACTTTTTTGATCTTGAGTAGAAAACAGGCATAAAACTGCCTGGGTGGGACTGTTACTGAGGTGGTTGTACCTGTGATAGTCTATAGAGAAGTCTTGAAGAACTTTGGGAGCAGATCTGAACTGTGAACTAAGTATTTAGTGTTGTCTTTAATTTACTTCTAATTACAGTAATGGCAGATGTGGTAAACAAGGACCCTTCTCCAGATTCCTCACAGATCGTACAGGTAAGAAACAAAAGTAGTTGTTGCAAAGATTTCCTTTTCCTTTGAAGATTAAACACATTGTTAGTTAAGACAGTAAGTTTCTGTCCTAATCTAGTAATCACTGTAATACCATACTGGTTTTGCATGTCAGAGAAGTACAGGTGAGTAAGCTCTTTTATTTTCAGCTGGAACAACTAATAAAGTACCTGTAGGAACACATTAAGTGTGAGTAGACAGATACAGCATCTCTCATGAAATTTGTCCTTTTTTTTTTTTGTTTTAGGCGCAAGAACCTGAAAAAGCAAGTCCACAAGATCCTGTGCCTCAAGAAGCTTTGTCTTCTGAAGCTAATACTCCAAAGACTAAGGACGAGGAAGGGGGAGAGGAAGATACATGGAAGAAAGAACAAGCTTATTTGAAAGCCTTATCGGATCAGTATTGTATTGAAAAATATCAAGATAGTTATGATTTGATGTGTGAGTATAACTGTTGGAACAGAGATCAACAGCAAATGTGGGAAACTTCAGCAAGAAAGCTGAGTGCCAAAAAAATTACCTAAATTGCCAGTCTTAAGAACTGCAGTAGCCAGACACTTTGCTTCTGGGCACAGAGATGAGGAATTCATCTTGACACATTATGATTTTCTAACCTAGAGAGGTTTGTAGAGGTTAATAGAAACAGATTATTGAATTGCTTAATTAGTTTACAATGCTTATATGTTTTTAAATTTAGCAGAACTACCGGTTTCTCATCTCTTGCATCATGTGATACCAAGATCCTACACTTTTCCTGTGGATCCTATGGTACAGTCAGCGACAGATGAAACAGCTGTACAGCTGAGTGAGCTCTTATCCCTGCCAGTGCTGATGAAACGGTCTATTACTGCTCCACTTGTATCTCAGTGAGTGTTTGTTAGAAATAGTGAATCGATAATTTAGCCATTAGTGTTCTATTCTTTTAGTTCTTTTTTAAGACAAGAGTTGCGCATAGATCTGTTCCCTTAATTTTCCTCTTTGCTCCCAGAAGTGGTTCAGTGGATGGTCCATAACTAACTAAAACATTCAGATTTACATTTAATGTAAATAGTAACATAAACTTTCCTAAATTTTTATTAGTAAATTAAAGCTTTGAAGGTCTGTTTGAAATACCAGGGTTTAGAGGGAACTGTTTGCTCTCAGACTGGTGGATTATGCAGCAGTGGTTTTGACACCATTGGTTTCCGTGTTCTTTTAAAAAGAAGGTGTATTATTTATAATGTTTGTGCTAGTTTTTATTTGGTAGATGAAAGATAAGAGGGGAAAGAAAAATCTTTTGATAATGTGAAAGCTCATGCATAATGATCAGGATATATTTTATGTTTCTATTGAACTTCAGCTTCAAGGCTGTTTGTTTGAAGTTTAATAGAAGCTGTTCTTGTTACTTTTGGAATATATAGGGAAAACACATGTGTTGGACCATTTTCTTAATAAATCTAATGGTATTTTAAAGAAAAGTGTCTGTTATTATGTACAAGATCAGCTTCTGGCATGAAAGCAGTTACTCACAGATGTGTTGACATGCTTCCTGTTTGGGAATCTACTTTCTTGTAAGTCTGGATTTCCATTTACCAACTCAGAGTATACTAGACTCAAAGTTTGGTGCAATGTAGAAAGATGTAATTATCTAACTTAGTTTTAAACATCCAGATTGCTATCCATTAGAACAATCCCTATACAGATTCATGTGTTCAGCAAAGCAAAGTGAGCAGGCCTGAGTTGTGTGCTGGCAGATTTAGCCTATCCCTGGTATGCAAGTTAAATTATTTAAAGCTGGCTTGAATACCTGCACTGTACTGAAAATTGTAGTATAGACCTGTATTGCTTATAGACCTGCCCTCAGTATCTAGTGTCAGAGCTTTACCAATTAGGATATTCGTCTCAGGGATTTAATAGTCTTTCTTAATCTGTTTGTGTAGGTGACACATAGAAGCCTATTAACAAAATGTTGCTCCAGGCCTAGCAGCATGTTCTAAAGGCCATTATATGTAGCCAGTCTTAAAATAATTCCCCAGTTCTGTTCAAAATGCAGTTAGCTGAAGTGGTAGGTTTTAATTCCGCTATATTCTGGATGAAGATTTTATTTGTTTCTTTTTTTTTTTTTTTTTTTTTTTTGCTTATATGAATATCATCCTGTCTTGGATGTCAGAGTTAAGTACTGGAGCATTAATCTCATGTAGCCACACCTTAATATTAACAGTAAGGAAGGAGCTGCTTGTAAGAAGAATACCTTTTCTTTCTTTTTATTCTTAGTGTTTCTCTTGTGAACAAAGCTATAGTTGATTACTACTTTGTGGAACTGAATGTGGAGAAGCATTTTGAAGCACTGAGACACTTTTTGTTGATGGAAGATGGAGAGTTTGCTCAGTCGCTCAGTGACCTTTTGTTTGAGAAGGTATTTGCTTTGTTGTCTTAACTGCTGGTTTTGGATTGCCTGCTTTAACTTGGGAATGAGGGAATAGTGTGAATTAGAATCCTGCCTTGTGCTGATTTCCTCTTTTGTGCTGTGTCAAGAAACCTTGTAGTAAGGAACTCTTAACATTGTTAGGACTGAGGCAAAAGAAGGTCCTTTGCATGGAAGGGATGCCCAGGCCCAAGGAAGTCCCAGGGAAGAGCCCATTGCCATTTGGCAATCCAGTAGAAAGGCCTAAGTTGCAGAATACCTACTCTTAGCTCAGATATACTACAGAGCAGAGGGGAGGGCATCTGGAGAGGGTGCTGGGCCTTCTGATGAGGCAGTATTTTAATGACCTAACCCTGTGTTCATGGGGAAGTCAGCAAGGTAGGAGGGATAGCATTGGTTAATATAGCCGTTTGCCAGTGGGAGCTATGTGGCTGTAAGTGTTCAGGAGCCAAGAATTTGTTAATACTGTGTAATTAGGATTGGTTTGTTTTGTTGGTATGTTTTCCGTAGCTTGGATCAGGACAAACACCCGGTGAGCTGCTGAATCCACTGGTTCTTAATTCCATCCTAAATAAAGCACTACAGTACAGCCTCCATGGTGACACCCAGCTTGCTTCCAATCTTTCTTTTGCCCTCAAGTATCTTCCGGAAGTATTCAAGCCCAATGCACCCGATGCTCTGAGTTGCTTAGAGCTAAGGTACAAGGTAAGACAGCATGGAGAAAGGTAGAATACTGCAATTATACCATGGTTCTTATGGTGATAGGGTGAATATGTTTTTAATGGAATACCTTTAAGAATGAAGTAAAAAAAATGTGTAATGGAAATTACATGATTGACTTAGCCTGTCCACTGCACTGCATTATTAAAATGCATATACTAATTTGTATGTCCCTGAAATACTTGTATCTGAAATACAATTTCTAACACAAAGTATAGTAAGATCAGCACTGTTATTTCTTTCAGGTTGACTGGCCTCTGAACATTGTCATTACTGAGAGCTGCATGAATAAATACAACAAGATCTTTTCCTTTTTGCTTCAGCTGAAGCACATGGTGTGGACACTCAAGGATGTTTGGTTTCACTTGAAACGCACTGGTATGTATAATGAGTGAAGCAGAGAGTGTCCTGTATGAAGTGCTTTTGCCACCCTGTGCTAGACAATTGCTTATAAATAGTCATGTCAAGCTTCAGAAAGCACAGTTTCTTAAAGAAACTTCCCTGGCATTTCTACTAACAAAAACCTTAGTTCCTTTGCAAATCCTGATTTTAGATGGTCTCCTTGGGTGCTGATGGTAATGTATTTCTGTTTTTCTTTTCAGCTTTAGTCAGTCACGCATCAAATTCTGTTCAGTTTCGACAGCTCCAGCTGTATAAACATGAAATGCAGCATTTTGTGAAGGTTATTCAAGGCTACATTGCTAATCAGATTCTTCATGTTACCTGGTGTGAATTTGGAAACAAACTGTCTTCTGTAGGTAACCTGGAAGAAATTCACAGAACACATGCTGAATACCTCAACAAAGCAATCTTCAGGCAAGCTGCCGTATTTATTTTTACTTCAAATCTCTTAAGTGAATGAAGCAGCCAGTCTGGCCTAACTTATGTGTGCAAAACTGACTTCTACCCGACACACTAAGTAGTCTTTACATATAAATGTGTTGCTACATGAGGGAAACAAACTTCATGGCATGTTATGAGGGCCCTACTTGGATACTTCTCCTCAGCTACCCATCCGCAGACTCCTTGGAGTTGGCTCCAGCTCCTGTTTACCCTGCCTCTGCAAGTTTTAGGTCTACTCAGGACAGTTGTAACCTGAACACTAAAAGGCACACTTGCCACAGTTCTGTTTTTCTTTCACCCCATCCTTGTTGCAGCCTTTGTAAATGCATGCTGTTTCATTCAGCATGAGTAGTGTGCACAAGTAAGCCTAGCTGAAGTAAAACACTTCTGTATACATTGTACCTGCCTTTAATATATGTGCAGTAACCAGGGCTGGACTTTGAAGGAACAAATGTGACCTGATGCCTTTGTGCAGACATCTGTCTTTCAGGAACCACAGGCGTTTAGCCCTTTGGTTGGCATATATGAGGCAGAAGGGCAGTCTGAATAAGAGGAGAGGAGCAAGGGTTGTTTGGTTTCTTCTTAAACAGGATACACTGGAATAATGAAGTGGGGAGACGGAGGGAGAGGAGATGATAAAGAACAGAAAGTATGAACAAGAAAAGAAACCCATCCTTTTATGTCTCTCTTTTCCAGTTTTAATGAGAAGAAACTTGCCTAAAACTGCTGTTTGGGTACCAGGGGATGGGATGAGAGGGGAGTAAAGCTGAAGAAGGCTCAGAGCATGATAATGTTTTTAAATGTCAACTACACCTCTGAATTTGCTTTTGTTCTGTTGTTAGGGGTCTGTTGACAGAGAAGGCAGCCCCTGTGATGAACATTATACACAGCATCTTCAGCCTTATTTTGAAGTTCCGCAGCCAGCTGATCTCTCAGTCCTGGAGCTTTGATGCAGGGAAGCAAATGGCTGTTCATCCCAACTTTGGTCTGATGCAGCAGTCTTACAACACCTTCAAGTATTACTCCCACTTCTTATTCAAAGGTAAGAAATGGAATAAATTCTAGATGGAGGAAAAAGTCAACTGACAACTGAAAAAATTACAAAGGGGTTTTGGAATTACATTGCCCTAGTAGGAAGATGTGTGTACTTAGCATGTGTTAGAACATGTATTTCCCAAATGAAAACTGCATTCTTGTGGCTTGCAAAGCTCTGCATATCCACCAGTTAAAATGTCCACACAAGAAATCTAACAGGTATCCCCAAACTGACCATAAGTTTTTGCTAATGTGCAAAGTGAGTGTTTGGTATTTAGCTCTGTGTACATGCTTACATTTTCCTTTCTTTGGAATTGATTTCTGGCGCTTTTTATTGGCAGCAGTGAGAGGTAGATAGTACTTAGAAGTAATTTTAGATTCATCTGCATTAGTTGAGTATTACCCTTGTCATGAGATTCTAAAATTCTGATTCTTGTGTTGGACTAAAGCTCAGAGAGGCTCCAAGCAGTAGCTGGAGCTTATATCCAGTGCACCAGAAAGGTGTATTTTCAACTGCACAGATAATTTGCCAGATGTTCTTTGCTGTAACATAATAAAGTTTCTCCTCACTATCAGCTTATAATGTGAAGAACTGGTTATCTGTCTTTCCTCTCCATTTCTCTTTCAGATCTTGCTTGTGTTTTTAGTGGAAGTTACTTAACATGCCCCTGAGTATAAAAGGTGGTGCATGAGAGTTTGGTTATTGTTTTTTTTTTTTAAATTCCGGAAGGAAGTGCAACTGTTTTCCTTGCATCTATTTTTCTGGAATATTTTCTAGTCAGACTGTATTCTTCAGGAAATGAGCTGCCCTTTTTATTCTTTAAGGGTATCCAAAAATGGTGTCAAAGGACCAAACCCAGGTATTTCAGGATGAGTTAGAATGGCTGCTTCCAAATTCCACAGGAAGCCAGAACACCTCTGGGAGCCACCTAAGCCCATACTACGAGATCTATGGTTGCTTCATGGACAGAGATTAATAGACCATTCTGTAAGGAAATTTGCTGAGTGACCTGGTTCTTTACACCCTCTCTATTAAGCACTACAAAACAAATACGTGCTTGTTCATCTACACTTGTACCTTCAGTCACCGTGTATGGTAAAACGCTCTCACAATGGGTTGATCCAGAATCCATTGAAAGCCAATACAAAGTAGTCTGGACTTCAATGGCTTTGGCTCAGGCCCTAACTTCTAACTATACACTTTCCCTTCTTCCTTGCATGGTACTGCTGCTTGCTAATTCCCTTTCTGCTACTGCATGGGATGTTTGTGAGCTTAGGGAGTTTCTATTGCCTTTTCCCTTTGTTACTAAGGATGTTTAGAGCTGTCTGTTCATTCATAGAGCTTGAGGGGTATGTCCCAGGAATTTCTCTTTGGTTTTTCTCTCTCACAATGGACTATGCTCAAGAAAACTTTAGCAGAGCTACTTCTTTCACATCCAGAGGACCTAAACATGCTTCCTGGTCAGTCGAGATTATGATAAGAACCCACTATCTTACTGTGAGAGCAACTTGAGAAAGCATTTCCTTCTTGTTAGAGTAATAGTTTCACTTAGAACTGACACATAATCTTTCTTTTACAACTTATTTGGAATACTTTGTAATTCCAGAAAGAGACATTGGACCTTTCCTATGCAAAAATGATATTTTGTTTCTGCTGTCTTCAGATTTCTACATTAGGCTGCTTTTTTGTTTCAGTTAAAATGCACAGGAGCTGCCAAGGCTGACTTTAGAATGTTCATCTTAGTTGAAACCTGTTTATGTTTTGTTTTTCTTCCAGTGGTAACAAAGCTTGTAAATAGAGGATACCAACCCCACTTGGAGGACTTTCTCCTGCGAATCAACTTTAATAACTACTACAAGGATAACTGACCTCTCTAGAGTAGGATCACTGATAATAGCATGGTAAACCACAAAAAGATAATCCTATATGCTTATTATTTATAGAAGCTTATGCAAATGCCATGCAAGAGGCATTTTTCTTCAGTGAAATAACCCGCCATCTAATAGCTTGAAGAATATAACCACCAGCTTAAAGAATATAACCACCACATACAGAGAATGATGCATCTTAAAATCCACCACATCTTCCAGTTATTTAATCTGCTGAGAATTGATGTTGTCATTATTGCCAAGGCAAAAGAGCCGAGTGCCTGATCTTAACAGGGGAGAGAGTGCAAACCTGTATATCTGTGAATGTGTAAATGTTCTATTTTCAGTGTTGTGAATTTCTTGCAATGTAAATACATGTATGTGAAATAAATTAACATACTTTCTAAAGCTGAGCATGAGGTACAAGTGTTCAAAGAGACATAAGTACCTATTTGATGAGTTTTATTGTCAAGGTGATGATACTGATTTTCAATGTGAACACAACTGATTTCTTTAAGGCTATTAGTCACAGTGGAAGAGGGTATCTTAAAAACATATTGTGCTAATGTAGGAGATATGGTATTTGGCTATTCAAGCAGTTGATAATTGTTAGGTCACTTATGCCAAACTTAGTTTCCTTATCCCTGATTTAAGCTATCCACCTGTTGTGGTGAATATGTAAAACACCTAAACCAGAAATTCAGCAACACTAAAGTGTAACAAAGCTCAAATTCCAAATATGTTCCAGCTGCTGCTCTCAGCTGCAGGATCACATTTTCAATTTACTGATAATTTTTCTGTTCCTTGTCTTTTTTTCCCTATCTAGTGAAAAGAGACTATTGCACTTACAACTTCATCGTATGAGAATGTTGCAGAGGCAGTCTGCTTTGAAATATGTTCATTTTGAGATCCTGGAGTCTCAGTTGCTTAAAACATGAGTACATTATCTGATCAGCGATGACTTACATAGAAGTACAGGCACAGGCAGCATGTTACCAGTACTATGGACCACTGAATATGATTATTTTCTGATGATGTGTAGGTAGTTTTACAATTTTTATTTTTCTGAAATAGAAATTAAGCATTAGAGTCAGAATATTCCAAGTGTGAACTTGACCCGAGTTTCTGCTCCTGCCCTGGTACCAAGAGGGAGCACGTGGCTTGCAGAGTGAGCTGTCTGTTGCCTGGGCAGGCAGAGAACTGTTTCTCTGCCAAACTTGCTCTTCAGGAAAGTGTAAGGGCAGGTGTGTACGTGTGAGCCTACCTTCTGTTGCAGATGCCTTGTCCTGACACCCCACTCCCACTAGGGAGCGCGGCAGTACCTGACGTGTGGGACCCGTGGCATTACGGTGTACCTATAGAAAGACAGTTTTCGCTTTTCCATGAGCCCAGTGTAGCTCCTGGAGGAGGATCACCTTGCGGTCAGCTCTCTGGAATGCCTCAAGTGCCTCAGCGGGCCACTGACAGAGGCAGCAAAGAGAGGGTAGTAAGAGGAAAGAGAGAAAAAGGGATTCAGAGCACTTAAATTAACCTGATACCATTATACAAAAGAAGCTCTCTCCCTGTTGACTTCTGAAGGACTCCTCTATGATGAAGGAAAAGAGCAGCAAGATTAGCAATAGCTAAAAATCAGACTTCTCAAATGCAAACCCTGAGCACTGCTGCACATCAGCCCACTGTACACGAACCCAAGATTTCCTTCTCTGGTGTTACAAAACTAGCCTATTGTTGCTACATTTATAGCATACTTTCCTTTTGTGAAACATGGAACAAATAGTTTCTCTTAAATTTTATCATTTTAAATGCTTTATTTTTTTTTTTTCTCTTAATCCCTTACACTTTCACCATTGTCATACTTTTAATTTTCAAACATTTATAAATACAGGGATTTTGGGGGCGGGGGTGGAATTTGGATTAGACTGTTGGCTGAGACCTGTTCCAACGTTAACTCTTCTGTGATCTTTCTGACTCAGCTTAAATGCTGCTGTTTGAATTTGCATCATACCTCAGGCCTCACCCTGAGCTCTTTAATGCTGATCATTTCACCAAAGTCATCCTTCTTAAAAAAGGCTAACAGCAAAGTTTGGTCTTCAGGCACAGTGTTACAGCGATGACCTGCTTCCTTAGGGACAAGTGGCTTTCTTTAGAAACACAAAAAGGGAGCAAACTATGGAAATGAAGGAACCCTCCCTTCTCCCCCCTTATTTATTGCTGAGCATGATGCTGTATGGCATGGACCAGGCCTTTGGCCAGTTCAGGTTGGCTATGTCTCCTTCCCAACTTCTCCCCTACTCCCCAGGCAGGGGCAGAGCAGAGGAAGAGGCAGCCTTGATGCTGTGCAAACACTGCTTAGCAAGAGCCAAGACACAGCTGTGTTATCAGCTCAAGGTTTAGTTGCAAATCCAAAACACAGCCCCACACAGGCTGCTATGAACATTAACTCTGTCCTGTCCAGACCCTGCACAAAGCAATATCAGTTTGCATTTGGAAAACACTGCTTGTTTAGACAGGACATACTGAGAATTACCTCAAATGAGAAAAACTAGTGTGTATTTTCAACTCTGGTGTTATCTGAGCACTTCAGTATGGAAATGGCTGTGGTAGGTTTTTGGGAAAAAAATAATCTGCATCAGCTACTCAGTGTGAACAAACAAAATGCATCTTCATTTTCTATCCAATGGTCTATTTCTGTGAGCACTTTGAAATCACATCCTGTATCTCTTGACATAAGAGAGTGGGTTTAATTCCAGTCACGTCAGGAAGAATAGGAGTCAGCATAGGTCTCATGACCAGGTAACTAAGAAGGAGGTGTCTCTTTGTAAAAGGTGAGGGTCCTTACCTTGCTCCAAGCACACTACCAGGATCCCTGGCAAGGCAGGAGACTGTACCTGTGATGATCTGCTCCTCAGAAAACACTGCAAAAATACAAAGTGAGGTGTCTGTGATACGGTCTGGCCATCAGATGTTAACATAAAGCGAATACTTATAAGGAAGTGAAGTTTGCAAACTGTGGCTAAGAGAAAAACTCTTCCAAAAAACACGCATGAAAAAGAATATTAAAGTTGAATTTTTAATATTCTTGTAAAAGATTCCAAGAAAGCCACAGCGCTTGTTTGGGGAAAATACAAACAAAACCAAAAGAAAAACATCCCACAAAACATTCCAAAATGAGAGCTGACAGCAAAACATTTGGGAATTACAGATTTACAAGCTCATCAAGCAGAGTTACAGTGAAATCTTCAGAGAGTCATGAGAGGACGTGGCACCATCCTCTACAAAGTGAGACCAGGAGCTTTGCAGTTCAGTTTTGTGACCTGGTACCACCTGCTTTGATGCAAGGGTCCTTCCAGCTCCACAGCCACGGACTGTCTGATCATGTGTTTCCAGAGAAAGCTGTTGATGCAAGGAGTCACCAATTCATTTTTCATTGTGAGCAGAAGTCCATGGCTTTTATACCAGCAGAATGTTTGATCAATAAGTAGTGTTATTTTCAGGTTTACCTATTGCAAATACAAGCTGTAAAAATCAAGCAGTAATTTATGACTCAAGTATTTAGACTCCCAAATGTCAAAAGCTGTATTCCCTTTTCTCTGACAAACTGAGCTAAGAAAGTTCTTGCCTGGACAAAATTTGGTCTAACTGTCCTCAACCTCCTGCTTCCATCCTGCTCCAGAACAAGAACAGAAGAATCAGAGCTGAAACTACTACCTGCATGTTGCAGTGAGTGTGCAGGAAGAGCACAAGCTTTCCACTTGGTTTCTTCTGACACAAAGCATCAACATTACTGTTTGCACCAAGAAATCAAGCAGTTGAGTATCAGTGCAGGTAGACTATGTGAAGTCAGACCCTCTTCATATTCCTACCCACCAGTGAACACACTTCACCTACACAAATATAACACCACTGAGTGGCACACCAAAGCAGTCACACCAAGGGTCTGAATTCATCATTTAAAGCTTTCAAAACCTGTTGCACTTCATGTGTCTATAAGCAAAGAACGTATTTAGCAGGAAATACCACCACATTTTCATTCACAGAATCACAGAATCCCAAGGGTTGGAAGCAACCTCAAAAGATCATCTAGTCCAACCCCCCTGCAAGAGCAGGGCAACCTACAGTACATCACACAGGAACTTGTCCAGGCGGGCCTTGAATATCTCCAGTGTAGGAGACTCCACAACCCCCCTGGGCAACCTGTTCCAGTGCTCTGTCACTCTCACAGTAAAAAGGTTTTTCCTGATGTTTACATGGAACCTCCTATGTTCCAGTTTACACCCATTGCCCCTTGTCCTATCACTGGATATCACTGAAAAAAGCCTAGCTCCATCATCCTGACACCCACCCTTTACATAGTTGTGAACATTGATGAGGTCACTCAGTCTCCTCCAAGCTAAAGAGACCCAGCTCCCTCAGCCTCTCCTCATAAGGGAGATGTTCCACTCCCTTAATCATCTTTGTGGCTCTGCGCTGGACTCCTTCAAGCAATTCCCTGTCCTTCTTGAACAGAGGGGCCCAGAACTGGACGCAATATTCCAGATGCGGCCTCACCAAGGCTGAGTAGAGGGGGAGGAGAACCTCTCTTGACCTACTAACCACTCCCTTTCTAATGCACCCTAAGATGCCATTTGCCTTCTTGGCCACAAGAGCACATTGCTGGCTCATGGTCATCCTCCTATCCACCAGGACCCCCAGGTCCCTTTCCCCTTCACTACTTTCCAGCAGGTCAACCCCCAACCTGTACTGGTACATGGGGTTGTTCTTCCCCAGATGCAAGACTCTACACTTGCCCTTGTTAAATTTCATCAAGTTTCTCCCCGCCCAACTCTCCAGCCTGTCCCGGTCTCGCTGAATGGCAGCACAGTCCTCTGGTGTGTCAGCCACTCCTCCCAGTTTTGTGTCATCAGCGAACTTGCTGAGGGTGCACTCAGTTCCCTCATCCAGGTCATTGATGAAAATATTAAACAGCACCGGTCCCAGCACCGACCCCTGAGGGACTCCACCAGTCACAGACCTCCAGCTAGATTCTGCGCCATTGACCACAACTCTCTGCCTTCTTCCCTTCAACCGGCTCTTGATCCACCTCACTACCTGATCATCGAGCCCACACTTCCGTAGCTTATCTATGAGGATGCTGTGGGAGACAGTATCAAATGCCTTACTGAAATCAAGAAAAACCACATCTACCGCTCTACCATCATCCCTCCACCTAGTCACTTCCTCATAGAAGGCTATAAGGTTGGTCATACATGACTTCCCCCTCATAAAACCATGTTGGCTGTTCTTAATGACCCCCTCATCCTTGATATGCCTAGTGATGGAGTCAAGAATAAGTTGTTCCATCACCTTTCCAGGGATGGAGGTAAGGCTGACCGGTCTATAATTACCCGGGTCCTCCTTCTTGCCCTTCTTATAGATTGGTGTGACCTTTGCCATCCGCCAATCCTCAGGCACCTCGCCCGTTTCCCACGACTTACCAAAGATGATGGAAAGTGGCCTAGCAATGACCTCCGCCAGCTCCCTCAGCACCCGTGGGTGCATTCCATCCGGACCCATCGATTTACAGATGTCCAGTTTGCATAGCTGATCCCTAACCCAATCCTCATCTACCAAAGCAAACTCCTCCTTCGTCCTGACTCCTTCTGGGGCTATAGAAATCCGGGGCCCTCGGGGAGAGTCTGCAGGAGTAAAGACAGAGGCAAAGAAGGCATTCAGCACCTCTGCCTTCTTTAAATCCTCTGTCTCCAGGGCACCCACCTCGTTCAGCAGTGGGCCTATATTGCCTCTTGTGTTAGTTTTATCCGCTATGTATTTGAAAAAGCCCCTTCTATTATCCTTAACCCGACTTGAAAGATTAAGTTCCAAGGAGGCCTTAGCTGTCCTAATTGCCTCCCTACATCCTCTAACAATTGTCCTATATTCCTCCCAAGCGGCCAGCCCCTCCTTCCATAATCCATAGATTCTCTTTTTCCACTTGAGTTTGCCCAGCAGCTCCTTGTTTAACCACGCCGGTCTCCTAGCTCCCATACTTGATTTCCTGCCCATTGGGACACTCTGATCCTGAGCTTGGAAGAAGTGGTCCTTAAATGCTGACCAACTATCTTGAGCCCCTTTACCGCCTAGTACACTTTCCCATGAGACTTCCCTTAGCAGTTGATTGAAGAGGCCAAAGTTGGCCCTTCGGAAATCCAGAACTGTGGCTTTGCTAGGTATTCTATTCCTCCCACACAGGATCCTAAACTCCACCATCTCATGGTCACTGCAGCCAAGGCTGCCATTGACCATCACCACTTCAACCAGACCCTCCTTGTTGGTGAGCACTAGATCCAGCAGTGCTCCTCTCCTAGTTGGTTTGTCCACCATTTGCATTAAGAAGTTATCATCAATGCACTGGAGGAACCTCCTAGACTGTGAATGACTGGCTGTGTGAGTCTTCCAGCAAATATCGGGGTAGTTAAAATCCCCCATGACGACTAAGGCATGTAGTCGTGAGGCTGCTTTCAGCTGCCTGTAGAAAGCCTCATCAACTCCTTCATCCTGATCAGGAGGTCTGTAATAGACCCCCACAACTGTATCGCCTGTACCAGCCAGTCCCTTAACTCGTACCCACAGACTTTCCACTTGATCCTCATCTGCCCCTGGGCAGAACTCAATACATTCTAGTCGCTCTCTCACATAAAAAGCGACTCCACCACCTCACTTTGCTGACCTATCTTTCCTAAAAAGGACATAGCCATCCATGACCACATTCCAGTCATGTGAACTGTCCCACCATGTCTCTGTAATTGCCACTAGATCATAACCTTTAGACCGCACACAGACTTCTAACTCCTCCTGTTTATTCCCCATGCTGCGTGCATTGGTGTACAGGCATTTCAGGGAGCGAGCAGAGCACGCTAGTGGCACCCTTGGGAGGCAGGAGGCCTTTTGGGTTTCATTAATACTAGCACAATGCCCCACTAGTTCAAACTCAGCTACAACCCCCTCGCACTCTGAGTCTAACCTAAAGCTCTGAGTGAGCTCTGTTGGCTCTGGCCCCGATACCCTTTTTCCCCTGCGGGACAGGGTCTAAACAACTATCCTTTCCCTCAAACGAAGCAGTAGATTGAGAGTCCTCCCTAGTACGCCATCCTTCAAGCCCTAGCATGTTTCTCTTGGGCTTGTCCCCAGCAGGCCTGGTTATCTCCCCTTCCCCCTTCATATCTAGTTTAAAGCCCTGTCAATGAACCCTGCTAACTCCTGCCCCAAAAACCTTTTTCCCCTCTGGGACTGGTGTATCCCACCTGCCACCAGCAAATCAGGTGTCTCATACAGCAGCCCATGATTAAAAAAGCCAAAACCCTGCCTTTGGCACCAGTCACGTAGCCATATATTAACCTGCAGACTCTTTCTATTTATCTCTTCACCTTTGCTTGTAACAGGTATGGAGGCAAACACCACTTGCGCTCCAGACCCTCTAACCAACTGTCCCAGGGCCCTGAAGTCTCTCTTCATTGCCCTTGCCCTCCTTGTAATAATTTCGTCACTGCCAACCTGAAAAACCAGCAGTGGGTAGTAGTCAGACGGCTGCACCAGTTCAGAGAGCTTCTTTTTAACATCTCTAATCCGAGCCCCAGGCAGGCAGCAGACCTCCCTGTGGGGTGGATCCGGTCGACAAATGGGCCCTTCTGTTCCCCTCAGAAGGGAGTCACCCACCACAATTACTCTTCTTTTCTCCTTGGTTGAAATTCTAAGGCATGAGGGTGAGTGACAAGCCCTAGATGACTCACTGGATAGATCTCCATTTACCTGGCCCTGTATTTCCAAGACCTCATACCTGTTATTCAAGGTTAACTGGGAGGAAGGAAGGGATTGAGAGGGTTTTCGCTTACCTCTCCGAGGAGGGACCTCCCTCCATACCTCCTTGTCCCTTAAGTTCACTCCTTCTATCTGATGGTAGGAGGGAAGGGGATCCACCACTTGTTCAACACTTCCCTCTGCCCTTGCCTTAGGGTATGGCTCCACCAATCTATTTCACTTTCACATTCTCTGATAGCTCTCTTCTACCTCCTCCCTCAGTTCAGCCACCTGCCTGAGCAGGTCATTTATTCGCTCACACTGCACACAAGCGGTGTCACTGGCTCCCTCCAATACAAGTGCCAGGCTCAGGCATTTACTGCAGCCGGAGACCTGCACGGCCGCATGTCTGCAGGCAGGCTCAGTCTGGGTACTCACGTCACTCCTCACTACAGCTTTTGATCGTGTTGTGACCATGGTCTGGTCGATCGGTCCGTCCATGTCTACCCACACAAGCAAGCGGTCCTCCTCCTGCGCTCCAGGCGAGTCCTCTTGAGCAGGCAGTTATCGCGAACTGCCTCGCCGCGCTCCCAGGGCAGGTTTTTAACCACTCAGGGCTGGTGCCGCTCCTCCTGGCTCCACCCCCTGTGAGTCAGCTCCTCGAGTGAGCTGAGCTGCCGGCTCCTGGGCAGGTCCCCTCGAGGACTTGAGGCTCCCTCCTCGGTGGCTCCTGTCGCTCCGAGGTGAGGCTCCTGGATGCCGATCTCGCTCTGCTCCGCTCCGCTCTGGTGTTGCAGGCGTCCTCTCAAAGCTACTCACCCCAGCAATTCCTCACAGTTACGTTCAATTTCTCTTTTTAAAATTGCTATTTCAAAGTACTCCTCTCTCCAGGATTTTAGCTTTAGAGGTACACCATAATTTGTATTTTATATAGATATGCAAAATAACCTGGTAGTTAATGCTCAAACTCCTACAGAAATGGGTTATTTCTAGAAAGCAATCAGCTGCACGGGCCAGCACTAGTTGTTGCCCACTTCTCCAAGGTATCACAGAATCACAGAATCCCAAGGGTTGGAAGCAACCTCAAAAGATCATCTAGTCCAACCCCCCTGCAAGAGCAGGGTAACCTACAGTACATCACACAGGAACTTGTCCAGGCGGGCCTTGAATATCTCCAGTGTAGGAGACTCCACAACCCCCCTGGGCAACCTGTTCCAGTGCTCTGTCACTCTTACAGTAAAGAAGTTCTTCCTGATGTTAACGTGGAACTTCCTATGTTCCAGTTTACACCCATTGCTCCTTGTCCTATCACTGGATATCACTGAAAAAAGCCTAGCTCCATCATTCTGACACCTACCCTTCACATATTTGTAAACATTGATGAGGTCACCCCTCAGTCTCCTCTTTTGCAAGCTAAAGAGACCCAGCTCCCTCAGCCTCTCCTCATAAGGGAGATGTTCCACTCCCTTAATCATCTTTGTGGCTCTGCGCTGGACTCCTTCAAGCAATTCCCTGTCCTTCTTGAACAGAGGGGCCCAGAACTGGACGCAATATTCCAGATGCGGCCTCACCAAGGCTGAGTAGAGGGGGAGGAGAACCTCTCTTGACCTACTAACCACTCCCTTTCTAATGCACCCTAAGATGCCATTTGCCTTCTTGGCCACAAGAGCACATTGCTGGCTCATGGTCATCCTCCTATCCACCAGGACCCCCAGGTCCCTTTCCCCTTCACTACTTTCCAGCAGGTCAACCCCCAACCTGTACTGGTACATGGGGTTGTTCTTCCCCAGATGCAAGACTCTACACTTGCCCTTGTTAAATTTCATCAAGTTTCTCCCCGCCCAACTCTCCAGCCTGTCCAGGTCTCGCTGAATGGCAGCACAGTCCTCTGGTGTGTCAGCCACTCCTCCCAGTTTTGTGTCATCAGCAAACTTGCTGATGGTGCACTCAGTTCCCTCATCCAGGTCATTGATGAAAATATTAAACAGCACCGGTCCCAGCACCGACCCCTGAGGAACTCCACTAGTCACAGACCTCCAGCTAGATTCTGCGCCATTGACCACAACTCTCTGCCTTCTTCCTTTCAACCAGTTCTCGATCCACCTCACTACTTGATCATCAAGCCCACACTTCCTTAGCTTATCTATGAGGATGCTGTGGGAGACAGTATCAACTGCCTTACTGAAATCAAGAAAAACTACATCTACCGCTCTACCATCATCCCTCCACCTAGTCACTTCCTCATAGAAGGCTATAAGGTTGGTCATACATGACTTCCCCCTCATAAAACCATGTTGGCTGTTCTTAATGACCCCCTCATCCTTGATATGCCTAGTGATGGAGTCAAGAATAAGTTGTTCCATCATCTTTCCAGGGATGGAGGTAAGGCTGACCGGTCTATAATTACCCGGGTCCTCCTTCTTGCCCTTCTTATAGATTGGTGTGACCTTTGCCATCCGCCAATCCTCAGGCACCTCGCCCGTTTCCCACGACTTACCAAAGATGATGGAAAGTGGCCTAGCAATGACCTCCGCCAGCTCCCTCAGCACCCGTGGGTGCATTCCATCCGGACCCATCGATTTACAGATGTCCAGTTTGCATAGCTGATCCCTAACCCAATCCTCATCTACCAAAGCAAACTCCTCCTTTGTCCTGACTCCTTCTGGGGCTATAGAAATCCGGGGCCCTCGGGGAGAGTCTGCAGGAGTAAAGACAGAGGCAAAGAAGGCATTCAGCACCTCCGCCTACTTTATATCCTCTGTCTCCAGGGTACCCACTTCGTTCAGCAGTGGGCCTATATTGCCTCTTGTTTTAGTTTTATTTGCTATGTATTTGAAGAAGCCCTTTCTATTGTCTTTAACCCGACTAGCAAGATTGAGTTCCAAGGAGGCCTTAGCTGTCCTAATTGCCTCCCTACATCCTCTAACAACTGTCCTATATTCCTCCCAAGCGGCCAGCCCCTCCTTCCATAATCCATAGATTCTCCTTTTCCACTTGAGTTTGCCCAGCAGCTCCTTGTTTAACCACGCCGGTCTCCTAGATCCCTTACTTGACTTCCTACTCATTGGGACGCTCCGATCCTGAGCTTGGAAGAAGCGGTCCTTGAATGCTAACCAACTATCTTGAGCCCCTTTACCGCCTAGTACACTTTCCCATGAGACTTCCCTTAGCAGTTGACTGAAGAGGCCAAAGTTGGCCCTTCGGAAATCCAGAACTGTGGCTTTGCTAGGTATTCTATTCCTCCCACACAGGATCCTAAACTCCACCATCTCATGGTCACTGCAGCCAAGGCTGCCATTGACCGTCACCACTTCGACCAAACCCTCCTTGTTGGCGAGTACTAAATCTAGCAGCGCTGCTCCCCTAGTTGGTACGTCCACCATTTGCATTAAGAAATTATCATCAATGCACTCGAGGAACCTCCTAGACTGTGAATGACTGGCTGTGTGAGTCTTCCAGCAAACATTGGGGTAATTAAAGTCCCCCACGACGACTAAGGCATGTAGTCGCGAGGCTACTTCCAGTTGCCTGTAGAAAGCCTCATCAACTCCTTCGTCCTGATCAGGAGGTCTGTAATAGACCCCCACAACTGTATCACCCGTGCCAGTCAGCCCCTTGATTCGTACCCACAGACATTCCACTTGCTCCTCATCCGACCCCGGACAGAACTCAATACATTCTAGTTGCTCTCTCACGTAAAGAGCAACTCCACCACCTCGCTTCGCTGACCTATCTTTCCTAAAAAGGACATAGCCATCCATGACCACATTCCAGTCATGTGAACTGTCCCACCATGTCTCTGTAATCGCCACTAGATCATAACCTTTAGCCCGCACACAGACTTCTAACTCCTCCTGTTTATTCCCCATGCTGCGTGCATTGGTGTACAGGCATTTCAGGGAGCCAGTCCTAGTACCCTTTTTCCCCTGGGGGACAGGGTCTAAAGAGCTATCCTTTCCCACAAGTGAAACAAGAGATTGATAGTCCTCCTTAGCCCGCCATCCTTCAATCCCTAGCATGTTCCTCTTGGGCTTGTCCCCAACAGGCCCAGTTAAATCCCCTCCCCCCTTCATAACTAGTTTAAAGCCCTGTCAATAAGCCCTGCTAACTCCTGCCCCAAAACCCTTTTTCTTCTCTGGGACTGGTGTATCCCGCCTGTCACCAGCAAACCAGGTGTCCCATACAGCAGCCCGTGACTGAAAAACCCAAACCCCTGCCTTTGGCACCAGTCACGTAGCCATACATTAACCTGCAGAGTCTTCTTATATATCCCTTCACCCTCGCTTGCAACAGGTATGGAGGCAAACACCACTTGCACTCCAGACCCTTTAACCAGCCGTCCCAGGGCCCTGTAGTCTCTCTTCATCGCCCTTACGTTCCTCGTAATAATTTCGTCACTGCCAACCTGAAAAACCAGCAGTGGGTAGTAGTCAGACGGCTGCACCAGTTCAGAGAGCTTCTTTTTAACATCTCTAATCCGAGCCCCAGGCAGGCAGCAGACCTCCCTGTGGGGTGGATCCGCTCGACAAATGGGCCCTTCTGTTCCCCTCAGAAGGGAGTCACCCACCACAATTACTCTTCTTTTCTTCTTGGTTGGGGAAGTTCTGAGGTATGTGGGTGAGTGACTAGCCCTGGGTGACTCACTAGATAGATTTGCCTCACCATCTCCATTCACCTGGCCCTGAATTTCCAAGACCTCGTACCTGTTATTCAAGGGCAACTGGGAGGGAGGAAGGGATTGTGAGGGTTTTCGCTTACCTCTCCGAGGAGGAACCTCCCTCCATCCATCCTTGTCCATTAGGCTCTCTCCTTCTGTCTGATGGTAGGAGGGAAGGGGATCATACTTCCTCTTTCAACTATATCATCCTTCCATGTACTAATACACCTTCAAGCTTGTCCTTTTCTGCAAGGGCTCCAAAACGTTACAGAAAGTGCCATCAAAGATTCTAGCTTGTCACAAGTCATTATTCAGCATCAGTTTCTCCAAGTCGAAGGCAAGACATAACAATGTTTACATTCAAAACATCATCTACTCTGTAGTAGCAAGGAGGACAAATTGGTTATCAGTGCAGATTATAAGTGCATCCCAACTGTTCTCCCTGTTTTTCAGTAGCTTGTATTTTGAGGAAGACTTAGAAGAGCACAAATAAACCTGAGCTAATACTAAGCTTGCACAGGGGTGGAAGAGGAATTCAGTAGACTTAAACTCACAGTGTAAGACGGTGGTCTCTTTGGAAAAGAGAAACCTTTGCATTAAACCAAACTTTCCCAAGATTTCAGGTACCTGAACCAGTAATAGTCTTTTACAAAGCAGTTCAGAAAGCCAAGTAGTAACTAACTATGGAACAACTGGTTTTGGCTGATGTGGCAATAATGTGGCAAGCAACTTCTGCTGAAACCTCAACTGAAACACTATCAACAAGTAATTTGCAAGCAAGTCAGCTCCCATCTCCTCCCATATCCTCTATGATCTTTAACACAGGCTCAAATAACATGTCCTGAATGACAACTGTCAGTGTCAAGCTTCTCAAAGACTGAATAGTGCAAGACCAGAGTGGGAATGGAAGAATCTCACTAACCAGTGTGAACAAACAGGTACCCCACCTGTACACTTCTTGTACAAGAAGACTCTGTTAAGAACACACGAATAGCAAAGGAACCTGGATTTGAGTACTGGGGTAGTTTAAGGTTCACACTGATTTGGCTAACTGGCCTTGCCCAAGTCAACTGGCTTACAAACTGCACCCATGATTTTTAGTAAATATTTACACATGTTGCATGTGAACATACTGAACCTGAATAAACCTTACCACCAGGACTTTCCAGTGCAACTGCATATGGTCTCCCTTCATTCTGCTCTTAATGTACCAAATAAAAATAAAATCCCATTGCTCCCCCAAGCCCCAACCTGCACAAATTCTCTGAAAATAGATAATGATTAAATATCAATCTGAAGGTTCACAAGAAGTGAACTTCTTAATTAAACGAAACATAGCTTCAAACAAGCAACACCAAATCTATTCCTCCATTAAAGAGAGCTAACAGTCCCTGCATAGAGAAAGCAGTAAATAAATGTTCGAAGTACTATTAGTTAACACATCAGACAAAAACAGATCAGATTCCTGACTTGCTCTTTTTGTCTTCACATAACAACTCCATTTGGATGTCTGAAACTCAGCCTGCCTCAACATAAAATATTGCTTTCTACTTGCAGTGTATGAATACTTGTGGTATGAATAAAGGAAAGACTTTCAGTCTCAAAACATTTAAATTACTGATATATGGAGACTGTTGATTGTCATCGGTTTGCTCCAATGATCCATGATTGCTCCAAATAAGCACAGGTGAAGACTGCTGCAGATGCATCCAAATGCAGGGTTGTTTCAGTAACTTAATAGCACTCTGATATTTGCCTTGCTGCATTCTTCACTGCTGAAGGAGGGTCAGAGTCTTCAGTTTACAGCAAAAAACAAAACAAGGCAGTTATGAAGATCATGTAACACAGAGCTCTGAAGCCCACAGTGGAGGTTTACTGCTATAGGGTAGTCTGCTTTTGGTCTCTTGGGCACAAGCAGCTGCTGCAGCAGTTGCTCCCTCCTCTTCTGCATCCTCCTTTACCTCCCTGAAATCTTCTGCTTCTTGGTATGGATTCTCCAACAGTTTCAGTACATTTCTTACCTGAAAAGAAAACATCGCACGGTCATGAGAATTCAGAAAGTAAAGGCAAAATGACGTAGAAAAGAACCTCACACCAAATAATGATCGAGTGCATTGTATTTAATACGCAAACCCCAGACAAACCAAATGTTAAATGGATTAACAGTATGCACATCAAATAAGCTGAAAACTGTAAAATTGTAGCTGGCTGAGTTTGTATCTGCACGGAACTCAAGCTCAAGTAACTTGACATACAAGTATGAAATACAAGTCCTTGTGTCATTTCTCACAATTAATTCATTGTCCCACATTCTGCATGTAACAGTCCCCCAGCTGAACTCCACAGATGAAAACCACAAGTTTTAAAAGACAAAAGCACAGCAAGGAATGAGTGTACATTAATCCCTAACTGCTTCCCAAGGTAAACACCATTCTGAAGACAGCAAAAGCAGGGTAAATTTCTTATCCTGGGATCAGTCCCCAAAAGGTGGTGAAGTTCAGATTCAGATTTTCAATTCCTTTCTTCATTCTGCAGTCATTAAAATTACAGCTCCCTCAAAAATACTACAGGCCTTTTGAACCATAAATTCCCAATCCCCTCAGTGCCCGAGATGCTAGAAGGAATTTCACCAGCATAGTGTCAGTTATCAATAGTACCACTACACATTCATGCGAGCCCAGAGAGATATTAAGGAGTAAGAGCATACCTCTGAGAAATCCCCATTTTCAGCTGCCTCTATGGCATTCTGGGCAATATAATTTCTCAGGATATATTTTGGATTGTTGGAATTCATAACCTTCACACGATGAGTGTTCCAAGCATCAGCATCACTAACACTTTCTATTTCTTTTTGCAAACGGTCTCTGAAATCAAGTGATGAAAACAAAGGCTGGGATCAAGAATCACACGTAAAAGTTGAAAGGTTTCCTTGCCTTGAGATCCTTAGTTTGCGGTTTTTAATAAACATTACGTCACCAATAAAACCCTCCGTTTATAAAATGGAGCATGACAACAGATAAAACCCCTTCATTGAAAAGCAGCATTACAGACCATCAGCAGGTCCTGACTAGGCTTGAGGAAGCGGCACACCTTGCATATTCTCTGACAAGTCAGACTGAGACACTGGTGCACAGTCTGTTCTGCACTGCTCCACAAAGACCATCACATTTAGTTCTTGTCTTTGAGGATTTCTATGCTTGTTTATTGGTTAAAGCTTTTGACATTCTGTCCAAGGGGATGCAATACAGCTGAGGCAGTCTGAGCTACCTTTTAGCTGGAATACTTGCTGAAACTCTCAGCCCCACTGGAAAACATGATCACAGGCAGCCAGGCGAGGAATGGAGTCCTGACCTAACCAACTAATGCTCTACTAACAAGGGTTCTTTGCTAAAAAAACCCAAAAGAACAACAAAAAAACAACCAAAACCAGAAAAAAACCCAAACCAAAATAAACAAAGAAACAAACCCCCAGACTAACCAACCAAAAAGCAAACACAACCCCCCCTCACACTGGCACTAAGCTTATAGGCTTTGAAGTTAGGCCTATTACAATAGTCTGGCCATTCTTTTCCTTCTAATGATTTCCTTTAGAGTTACTCCTAGACTAAGAATACTTCTACTTGACTTCTATAGCAATAAATAGATCTTTCTTTCTCTCTTTCAGAAAAAGATCTAAAAGTATAAAAAGCTGACAGGTCAGTCAGTTGTAGTTAGTGAGCATTTAACAGCTCACAACTGGAACTACTCTCTGCTAGAATTCAACGTAAATGCTCCTGAAGCACTTTAATACTAGATTTGACACCAGGTGATTCCTATACCCCCAGTCCTCCCCAAAATCTAGTATACATAATACAAACATTCACAGCAACACAGATGTCGTTAATATCCAGAGCTGCATGGTCCCACATCTCTCCTAGACTATATACTTTGAGACGGTGTTTTTTGTGAGACAGGCACGTCGTTCTCAAATAAAATGAGGAAATGAAATACACTGCTCTGAATAGTGAGAAACCTCACCTGTATTTCTCCAGCCATTCTTTCCAGTGTCTTTTATTTCTGCTGAGTAAATCATCTTCTGTTAACTGCTGCAGTTTGGAGAACTGTTCAATGCGTTCTAGCTCTTTGTTTATATTGGCTTTTGTTCCAATTAGTGCAAACAGCTGAGGATTAGACTGAGCCAGCATCAGCATCATTGACAGTTGTCTGGGAACAAATGGAACAAACACATTACGTACTAACCTTGAGCTGCCCACCAAGAACCATCTTTTTGCAACCATAAAGTACACATGAAAACATTCACAATAATCAATGATTTCACTGGGGATCTTAAATAACAGCACTTCATTAACACAACAATTTTAAAATGCTAAATTATGCTAATTTTACTGTTTCTCCCCCTTCTCCAGTGTGTGTGTTTGCATTCCTGTTGTACTTAAAGTGCAGATTTCCAGAATTCCCAGTGGGTTTTAGATGTGCAATTCTCACCAGAATACCCTTGGAACTTTGAAAGAACTTTGGAATAAGGAATTTGAACTCACTTAGGTATCAAGATAATATAAAGTCCATAGGTTCTGTGTGTTTTCTATTTCTTTTCCTGACATTAACACTGTATGAGCATGCAGAACAAGGATCCAATGCCTATGATTTTGCCAGTACCAATAAAACCCAAAATGACCTGGGGGAAGGTACCTCATGTAAGTCATATGAGATAACAGTTTGTTTATCTAATTTCTTTTCAGTTAGCCAGTCTAAATCACAGAATGAGAAGTGCTCTATGCTAATAAATTCCTACATATCCAGGCTATTTTGCTGCGAGTTTGACTAGGGTTGATTCTTTTCCGGTCTGACTGCGTTAGCTGGTGCTGTACAGCAGCTTTCAGTAGTATGCTATGCTAACTTTCATTTTTCCTGGATTCATAACTGCACTACAGGATAAAGTAAAATGAATAAAAAACCCCAAAGAGTGTAAGTTGGAGCATATCAAACTATACCGAGTGTTTTTATTTCCTTCTATAATGCATTTATAAACAAAGGAGAAGAATGCTATTCCCTGGCCCCAAAACAGACAACTCATTATACCAGATCATACTTCCCTGCTTTCAGTAAGCAAAGATAAGATAGGTGCTTTGATTTCTGAGTTTATATAATAGTATCCAAATCTGATTTACACATCTGACACACCCAGCTCTACAATATCCAAGTGCTGTGACGAAAGTAGCTCTGCACGCACTTTAACACAGTGCTATTCCCCTCCAAAGCTTTACATCCATATCATGATGATTTATAGCTATTTTTCCCGTTCCTCCAAGCCTGAACGCAGTGTTTAATGAAATACTGTCTTGTCTCTGTCACGGGAGCTACCTTCATATCGCATGGTGTCTTCTTAAATACCAAAGTGGCTGAAAACTGGAACTTAAATAAATTAAGGTGGTGGATACCGCTTATTTAATTATCTTTCATTTTAGTGTATCACCACAAAACTTAAATAACCCATAATATCTCCAGAATGATAAACGGCTACAGCTAGCTATCTTGGCATAACCCCAAATTTGTTCATACAAGTTTCACCCCAATCCATGTTCTCAACCCCCTGCTTTACGCAAATTATGAACAACACACCAAATTCTTCAGCTATTTCTGTAGATTCATTACTTCATGGAGCACACACTGAACAGAGAGAGGGGAAAAAACATGCCCAAAATACCCCCATTTGAATTTTTTCCCCCCATCTGGGAAGATGCTAGGAAAAATATGACAAATGAATGGGTCATACTCACTCCCTGGTTTCCACTGCTCCAGAAAGTGAAAAACTGCTACAGTCACTGTTAAAAGCAGCAGTTAAACAAAACTGACTCTTTCCACACTCAAAGTAGGTGGACTGCAGAATATGGCCCATCAAATGGGACATGGATGGTACCACACAGTTTTCAGAGCCTGAAGTGTGCATTTAGGTTATACTCAGCTCAGTATACTGGTGGCTGAAAGTGATTTGCTGTCAGTACATTGTCAGAACATGGTACCATTGTTGTTCAAATCCATATCTTCTATAAAATATTTCTGTATCACTTCACTATCTGGCACTCTCATGGCCTTAGTCAGCAGAGACAGATGAGAGAAAGAAAAAAGGACCAAGCAAAATCTCAGACAACTTTAGCCCTAGAGCCAACTGCTGCAAGTCACTGCTGAGCATCCGCCAGTCACAAAACGCACAAGAATTTGCACTGCTGTAGATCATGATGCATCCAGTTAACAGTGAAATAGCAAAACCTAAAATCAGTCAAATATTACACAGCACGCAGGGTTCATTATGGTTATAATGAAACTAAAACCACAGGCCAAAGTGTGTAAGTAAAGAAGAGTATTACCTTGGATCCATCTGTGGTCTGAAAGCAACTTTCAGTTCGTCCACAGAAGCACACTGACTTGTAACCTCTTTTAAGAAGTCTTCCAGTTTTGAAGGATCAGAGTCCACCACTGAGAATGAACTCAGCAAGTAGAAAATATTTGTGAAGTCCCCACCTGAAAAGGTGAATTCTATGAATAATATAATCAATCAGCAGGAAAACGGGTCCCACACCTCCTTCCTAACTCCCCCCACAGCAGTACCACTCAGGTCACCACTGTGAAGAGGTTATTTGCCTCTTTCATACACATACACACATATATATATATATACACACACACACTATAAATGTAGTATAAACTATATTTTGGTTTGATTACAGATACTGATGGGCAACTAAACAATAACCTTCTGTGCTCTTCACCAACCTGTGAGATGCATGGTTTCAAGGAGTTCTGACACCAGTTTACTATCTTCTTCCAGTTCCAGCTGGATCAGGCCTAGCTTCTTCCTCATCTTCTGTAAATAATGTTTCTCAAATTCTGCATCATATTCCTCTTCCAGGATGAGTTCACTTATTTCCAGGGGCAGCTCTGGAACTAGAGCTTCAGCAAGCTTCCCCAGGTTCCACTTGCAAATCTCTGGCTGCTTGTTGTAAGCATAGCGCCCTGTGTTATCAGAACCATTGCAAATGTGCTCAGGGTCATATCTACAAATGAAGAAATAGTTAGCATTCTTCTAGTTCTCTGGACACCAATAGAGTGAGAAGCGTTATTTTTATTACTTTAGTCTCCCCTAGGAAACTGAAAGATTTTGAAAGAGAATACTCCTTGGTTCTTTTCTCCCAGGTACCTCATTAGACAATTTCCTGCCCTCTCAAACACTGAGAAACCCCACAGGCTACAACACTTTGAGATGTGAATATGGTTAAAAAGAAGTTGAAAAGAAGAATTACAGGGCAACTAGAACTAACTTAATCTATCTTGCCATAAAGAAGGTTCATAAATCTGCTTCAGAGTTAACATATTAAAGCAATCGTGAACATCAAGATAGCTCTACACAGCAAGTAAATACATAACACACATTTCAAATAATTATGCCACACTGACCTGTCCATAAATCCAAAAGGGCCATAGTCAATAGTTAGTCCAACTATGCTCATGTTATCTGTATTCAGCACGCCATGGCAAAACCCGACACACTGCCATTCAGCTACCAGCCTCGCTGTCCGTTTCGTTATCTAAAAGAAAAGGTTTTTTTCCCATTTACCAACACAATATATTTCCAATACATTCATGTATTTCCCAGCATTTCCTAGTCTGAACTGATGTTTCTACAGCTCCAGCAGAAGCAGATTGTGGCAGTATGCCACACACAATTATCTTAAGAACAGCTTGCTTCTCTCCTTCTGTTTCTCAGTCCCCCTTCTCTGTTTGCCTCCTCTTCTTCCCCCCCTACTTGACTGCAAGTCAACTGACAGCTTTAAAATGCACTAGAGACAGAACACTGAAATAGGGTAAATTGTTTGACAACAGACTTGCCCACTACTGTAGACATTATACAAATATATTGCTTTGTTCACTACAGATTTTAAAGACTCTTCAACTGCAGGTAAAAGAAAACATAAGCAAAGTCTAAGAAATAAAATTAACTTTATGCAATGAAGCCCAGCATAAAGTCAGCCTTTTGGTTTACCTGGTATGTAGGGGTGATTTATAGGAAGGCAAGTGGTTTGCACAAAAGAAAAGATTCCCTGCTAACAAGTTTTAGCACTGATAAGTACTTCCCTCAATTTGCTGAGAGTGGAAAAAAGCTACAAGGTTAAGAAAACCTATTCAAAGAACAGCAATTTGATTTAAATGCCACTCTTCACTGAATGCATGTTTCATCAGAGTCCTTCCATTGCTTGACTGAGATTCACTGCTGTGGAATCCTTGACTGCAGTCACAGTGCCCCATTCTTCAAAGAAATAGCATACTATTTTAAAGCACTTCTAGTTATTGAATTATATCAGCCCAACTCTTAACTACAACTAGATATGCTCTATGGAATCTAAAGTTCAGGAAGGTAACCTGGCTTTCAGGTAAACCTAGCTATTTCTAAATCCTTTACTGAATTGCTATAAATACAAATTTTACACTGCCATTAGCTAAAACTTTCAAATCAAATTATTTATACAGCTAAAGTCACTCACCTTCCCAAACAGTTATCGATGTACAGAAATTTAAAGCTCTCCAGACTGCAGCGTATTTTATTAAGGTTTAGAAATTATTTAGTTAACAGAGGAAACATCAGTTCTATGCCTCTGTATTCAAACCCAGAATTTTCCCTTTTTTAAGAGTGTGCAGTCAGGTAAGGAAGAATAAATGGAAAAATCTTGTCCTGGGATAATGTGACAAGGAGTAAAACCCATAAATGATGCCTGGAACAGAAACTTTTGGTTCACCTTGAGATCTCCTGCTTCCACTTTTTACACTGTTCGCATGTTTAGGTACTTTACCCATTTTTGCTGAACCGGGCAGTAAGCTGCATGTGTCCGTAACTGATTACTGGCACACCATGAGCCAGTAATGGGGACACACCCTGCACAAGGGCTCTGTGCCAGGGAGGTGGTAATCAGCACTGGGATGCAAGCATTCCAGCAGTGAGGCAATATACCGACTGCTGATGTCTTTGTATGAATCCATTACACTCTGCCAGAGCAAAAGAGAAATCCCACTAATGGTAACACCTAAAAGCAATCAAAGCTTGGTTGCTATTCACAGGTGGATATATTAGTTAGAAAGACAGCTTTGCACTCACTTTGACCTTTATTCTTCTTCATCATGTTTTCCTACTACTAGCCATACTAGAAAACAAGTACTGCGTACAGATAAGTAACAGCACTATCTCAAGGGCACAATCATTTAAATTTAAACACACCTCCTACAAATTATTTGAGAAGTACAGATAATGGTGTTTGCATTTGACAGCACTGTCTAGAAAGCAAACACTTGTACTTTTTTTCTCCATTTCTTCCACAGTGCATAAAGAAAGATAAAACACATTACAGCTGAGCTGACAGCACATCACCACTAGTAAAAAGACAGATGTGCTTCTCAAATTAGGTAGGAACTGGGATGCTTTTCAGATGGAGAAAGGTATGGGAAGTCTCCACTCGAGAGAAAGTGTGAGGATGCAATGCCAGCACAGGTACCAAGCACAACAGCCACAGGCAGGAGCACAACAAATAAACAAAGAAATGGAAACAGGGGCAATAAGAAAAGATGCCAGGATGGGGGCAGTAAAGCATTTGCTTCTGAAGAACTATTGCAAGTAGGCTCAGGCTGTGTTAAAGGAAAATAAACCCAACACAACAACACCCCCCCCCCCAACAACAAAAATCAAAACAAGAAAACCCCAAGAAAAGCAAACCAAAACACCCCCCAAACTTAACCAAACCACAAAACAAACACCACCTCCACAACCCCAAAGTCAAACCCCACAAAATCCAGAGAATGTCAGATTTTAAGCCTGCCTTTTGACCTCTTACTGGGCTGTTCTGAACATGCATTTCAAACATTTCAATACTAAAACCTGGAGTCAGTGATTTGCAGTCAACATTCCTGTTTGTAATTTGGAACATGAGAGACAGAAAGGGACTCAATGTTCTCGGTATTTTATAAAATGATGCCTTGCAAGTGGTGTCTTGGTACCATCAACTCGCCATCTGACAGTCGGGGCCAGAATTCCCCCTTGCAGTCTAGGACACTCTCAGCAAACGGAGACAAGCCGTGGAAAGCTCTCCCAGAGCAGAGCAATCATAATTTACTGTTAAAAAGGTTAAAACCACTTTCACAGGTGTGATCAATATCAATATTGCTTTCATCAATACACAGTACTATTAAGAGTGTTTTCTTCAAAGGCAATCAGAGGATACAAGGTATTAACCAACTCCAGTCATCTGTGCTTGCAGATGAAGTTCATAAAGATGACCGCAATGGATTTACAAAGAGGCTCTGATCTTTCTTACCTCTTTGAAGAAAGCAGCATTTCTCTGAATACTGTTGTCTGAATAAGCCTCCTGGATTTCTGGATAGAAAGTGCTGATCACATAATCAAGCATCTGTATTCGAATATCATTGCGGTTAACACTGGGGCCTTTGCGTCCTGTGTATTCGTCAGGAGGTTTGAAAATTTCAAATGAACCAAATCTGTTTTTAAAATAATAAAAACACGTTTAAGTATTATCTGGTACTATTAACGTCATATTACATGCAATAAAACCATCTACTGTTGTAATCCTAACACCACATCATCTCCAGCTTAATGTCAATCCTTCAAATGGCCTAGAGAAAAGACCCAAAAGAAGAAAAGATTCCTGCACTGAACCTACCAAGGCTCAGTGACTCAACACAAGGAAGCACATACATACAGCTAAACTGACAGATCAGGATGTAGATAGTACTGAAAACCAGCTTGTTAAAAGTCTCTTACAACCACTTCTACAGAAAAATTCTTTCCCTGAGTAAAGATACAGGAATAGGACTTGCTAAAATACCAGACTGTACAGCAAGCATGTAAGATAGGTTTTTCCACATATATATATAAATACACACACGCACACACTTACACATACATGGATATATTCCTTATGTCTCACCTTCCTCTGATTCTAAGGTTCTATTACCTTATAAGAAGCAATGCAACTTCCTGAAACTCCTAATGTTGGGTGTCAGAGCAGGAACCTTGAACACTTCTCAGGCAGGGAAAGAACACCCAAACTGTGACAGTACAGTATTAGAATAGCTTTGAATTAAAGGTACAGCTAAACCCAACTACCAGCATCAAAACCTCCCATGTACTCTGTGCAGGCATAAATGTGAAGAAACTCCTCTCAGGTCTGCAGAACTCAGTTCTTCTTCCTACCAGGCTAGCACCTTTAGTGTTTATCTGTCTCTGTGCTATGAAGCCAGCTCATCCCATCCACTGGACAAGAGCAGTAGCTTCCTACATCCCACCAAAAGAGTTCCAAGCCCTCATGAGGAGGTTTGCAAGGAACAGGCAAGTGTTTTGGAAACATTTAAAATGGTGTTTTAAAGGACTGATGTGCTTGGCTTTAAAGGAATAAAAAACCTCAACAAAAAACGCTTCTACCTTATAAACGTAGAAGCTATCCGCAGAACAACCGTACACCTTTCATTTTTCGGATTCCCATCATAGAATATGTCACGGACGACTTTCGAGTCCGATGTCACACACGTTCCAGCCCTCGTTGTTGGTATTCCGAGGTGAAACATTGCCTCGCTGCACAGAAACTCCCGTATGCTTGACCGCAGGACCTTCCGGCCATCAGCTTGTCTGCAACAAGAGGACATGGACAGTTTTCAGGCTATAAAGGCAGGAACTCCTGTCTATCCCTTAGCAGTGGGGAAACAAAAGCCTAGAAGTGGCATACGGTGTCCATGGCCATACAACAAAGTGGTGGCAGATTTGAGAATAAAAGCTGGACCTTCCAACTTCTGTTAAAGTTAATTTAGATGGACACAACACGCCTGCAATGGAGACCACGAGTAACAGAAAAAAATAAATCTTTCAGTTACACATATCCCTTCTAATCATTAACTCTGTTGTTTCTATTGACGCAATAGAACCTTTAAAAAAATAATTGGGCAAGTAGAGCTATTTTATTATATAAGAAGTGACTGGCTACTGTTATGGCACTTAAAAAGTAGTATTACTTGGATCTCCCTGGATAAGTAATCTAGAAATGGGGTGTTAAATAGGGGTATGCATGGCAGTTGCGTTTAAAAAGCACCCAGACAAACAGCAAATAGCAAACTATTCATTTGAGAACAAGGAAACAGAACAGGTGCCGGTGGTTCTGAGCCCACACTCCCAGCACTTCAGGAGCCGCAGGCAAGCAGGAGAGCTGTCCAGGGCAGACCTACAACGCTATCACCATATCTGACGTTTTCAGTGTGATTTCCTTAACCTTCACTGGAGAAGACCTTCAGAGCACCACGTGTATGAAACTGAGGTGTTACTGAGCCTGTGCACAGCCAGAACATAAAGTATAGCAAATGCAAGCAGAAAAAATGACCTGAAAGATTAAAAGCAGTGCAGGGTAAACTGACTAAAGCAGACAGGCATCCCTTGCAGGGATTTGGACAGCATGCCATTTCTGGGGCTTTTCCACCACTCCCTCCCACAGGAAGGACAGAAGAAAGGAAGGATGGAGAAAAGGCACTGCTAGCAGAAGGACCAGCAGCCACAAGACAGGGCTGGTCTAGTGGAAGGCGTCCCTGCCCATGGAAAGGGGGTTGGAATTGTATGATCTTTAAGGTCCCTTCCGACCCAAACCATTTTATGATTTTAAATACCATTCTTGTGGGGCATAGCATAACACAGCAGCAAGCACTCTGGCAGCTATTACACACTGCTGGCCCGACTTCCGCCACGGTCTGCGTCCTCAAAGGGGAAAAACTCAGAGGAGGATAACCCGGGACAGAAGTGATGCGCCACCTGCGCGAGAAGCTGTTACAGTCTTGTTTTCCTGAGGAAATTTTGCCATCTTCTGCTCCGGCATTTAAGCATTACACTTGCTGCAGCAAACACAACGGGAAACGCGAGGGCTTGAGAGCCGACCTCTGCCCCGGGCAGCGAGCCTCAGTACGGAACCGCCGGCGCACGCAGCGGCCGGTCCCCGGCCCGGCCTTCCCGCACGGCGGGGTGGCCTCGCGGGGGTGCGGCTCCCGCAAAGCCCAGCTCCCCCGGGACCCTCCGGCACCGCCCTCCCCGCCGGGCCTTACCGGGAGAAGGGCGTGAGGCCGGCGCCCTTGAGCTGGATCTCCCAGCGCTCGCCCCGCGGGCCCAGCACCTCGCCCAGGTACATGGCGGCGCCGTCGCCCAGCTGCCCCGCGAAGCTGCCGAACTGGTGCCCGCAGTAGCAGTGAGCCGCGGGCTCCGAGCCCGCCAGCAGCCGGTTCCCGCTGAAGTACAACGCCGCCTCGGCCTCCGCCGCCTCACGGTCGCCCGCGGGGTCCCCCAGCCCCAGCAGCGCCAGCGCCGGCAGCGACATGGCCACCAGCCGCGGGTTCTGCAGCGGGCTGGGCCGCACGCGGGAGAAGCAGGCGCCGGGCACGGCCCGCGGCCCGCCGGCCTCCGAGGCGTCCACCGGCAGCGAGCGCAGCGCGAGGTTGTCGAAGCGCAGGGCCCGCAGCCAGCCCGCGCCGCCCTCGGCGGCGGCACCCGGCTGCCCGGCGGCACCCGGCTGCATGGCGGCACCCGGCTGCATGGCGGCACCCGGCTGCCCGGCGGCACCCGGCTGCATGGCGGCACCCGGCTGCCCGGCGGCACCCGGCTGCATGGCGGCACCCGCGGGGCCGCGCCGGCACGGGCCGGCCGCCGGGCGCAGCAGCAGCAGCAGCGCGGGGAAGCGGCGGCCGCCGAGCAACGCCGCCGCCATCCGCCTGCCCGCGGGGAGGGCGGGCACGGGGGCGGGCGCAGCGGGTCCCAAGGGCCGGGCGGCCGGAGGCGGCGCGCTGGCCGCGGGGCGGGCGGCAGTAACAGCCGGCTCCGGGAGGGGTGGCCCCGGCTCGCCTGGAGGCAGCGCTGAGGGGCTGCTGGCTGCAGCCCGCGGCGGGTGACTGCTTGCTGCGTGCTGCCGCTTTGCTAGTGGCTTGGCGCCCGTTATTCAGGGCACGGGGCGTGCGCCTCGGGTGTGAGCGGCACGCGTCCCGGCTCGGCGCTGGGCTGGCTGGCCTTAGGATGTCCTGGCTGACGAGGGGAGGGAAGTCAAAGGAGAAGGAGGATGTGGAGAGCTCCCCGAGCCGCGAGGAGAGGGGTGTGCTGGTGCAGGCCATGCTGGAGCACGGCGGGGACCCGTGGGATTATAAAGTCATCGGGCAGGAGCCGACCCTGAAGGGTGCGGAGCGGCAGTGGCTGAACTACGTGTCGATGTACCACCCCAAGGGCGAGAAGAAGTGCTCGGCCCTGCAGTGGCTGCTGTTCGACCTGGCGCGGGCCTCGCAGGCGGCGGTGGAGGAGAAGGAGCAGCGCATCCGGAACCTGCAGAGCAACCTGGAGGTGGCTCGGAACGAAGTGCTGGCGCTGCGGGGCGACAGCTCCCTGCTGAGCGAGCAGGCCGAGCAGCTGCGGCAGCTGCGGGACGAGCTGCGGGACCAGGCGGCAGAGAACGCCCGCCTGAGGAGGAGGGTGCACTGCCTGGGCACCCTGCTGACGCTGGGGAACGGCTGGGACCAGGGGAAGGCGGCGGCTCTCAGTAAGGCAGACTGGGACCCAGAAGCGTGGGCTGGGGGCGGCCGGAGCGTGGAGGCGCAGGAAGAGCTGTCGGTGCAAGGAGGGGGCGGTGCGGCAGCTGGGAAAGGAAAGCCGGCGGAGGGAGCCGGGGGCCAGGGAGAGGGGCATGTGTCCGGGAAAGAGGAGGTCTGGAGGAAAGACAAGGAGGGGTGGCCCGTGTGGGTGAACCGAATGTGGGCCCTGGAGCGGTGCTCGGCCTTCACGCAGGAGGTGGCGAAGCGGGTGGTGACCGCCATCGGGCTGCCGTGGCCCAAGGTGGGGGCCATCGTTAGAGCCCTGCCTGCTGAGGAGGTGTCGGGGGGAGAGATCTTGCGGCTGGTGGTCAGGAACCTGGGAGAGTACGAGCCCCTCAGAGATAACTTGGACGGGGCACCCTGGAGGGACGCCCAGGAGGCGTCAGCCTACGTGTGCGGGAATGTCTTACTGCGGGTGCTGAAGCAGAGGGAGAAGCCAGTGCCCCCTGACTTCGATGTGTTTGGGGTGAACGTGGAGCAGGGGGACGTAGCGGTGCTGGCCTGCCGTGCCCCCGAGCTGCACAAGGGGATTTTCATCAGCCTGGGGGCTAAGTTAATCGGCCGCCCCCTCGGGGAGTGCATGGCTGCCTTGGAGAACATGGGGAGCCTGATGGAAGGCGAGGGGCAAGGGATGGCAAAGAAGGACAGGATGGGGGTGAAGGGGAGGAAGTACATTCCTAGAGGGACAATTTGGAGATACTTAATAAGCCAGGGGATGAATGAAGGAGAGCTAGATAGCCAGCCCACGAGAGTTTTACTTGCCAAAATGAAGAAAATCTTTCAAGAAAAGGGAGTGAAGCAAGAGGAGATTTGGGAAAAACTGAAGCAGATGAATGCATCGGCTCCTCCCCCTATCCCAAAGAGAAAGCTATACCCAGCCTTTCGGGACCTTAAAGATTAAGAGCTGCATCCCCTGGCATCAGTGGGATTAGCCTCCACCACACTGACCTGGTGTGCAGGGGCTACATGGGGGTATGATGTCTGTTGAAGGGTAGGGAAATTACTTTCTTACTTGCTATGGGATCAGAAACAATGTTATTAGATTATCAGGGTCCTGCCGAAATCTGGGTATTGGTAGCGGGGAAGGGCAAAGTAGAAGGCCGGTTGTGGATGGGTGGATAAAGATGGGGGGGAGGTTGGGCAGGAAACATTTTCGGAATTAATTTCCTGTATGAGTTTGAGGTAGATCTGTACAGAGGGGAACTGTATTGCTTTGCTACCTAGAAGTGAAGTGATTGCAGGAGCTCCCAATTCACCAAGGTGCCATTCTAAAAGTAAAACAGAATCAGGGGTAGTAAATGGATAGTATGAGGTGCTTCCAGCCAGAGACACCCCCTCTTCCTGTTCCAGTACCCATAGAGTACTGAAGCACAAAGGGTTATGAGGAGGCTTGGGGGGTGCCCTGAAGGGTCACTGGACTGGAATTTAAAATGTCTGTTTTCACAGTTAGTGTGAAATTCACATACCCAGGACTGTGGGCTGTGTGAATGGTGGAAGCCCCTTGCAACCCTGGGGGTTACACTAGGTGATCTGTAAAGGTCCCTTCCAACTCAAACCATTCTGTGAACTGTAAATCCACATCGGGTTATGCTTCTGACCCCTGGGAGTGGGCACCACTTGAGCAGTGGCAAATCAATTGTGTGGGTCCCTCTAAGGGGCTGAAGGGGGGGTTGTGTCTGTTTGTATTTGTTGTTACTGGCAGAACAGCAGGATGGACAGAGGCAGCGGCAGCATCAGTGTCCGAGGCTACTGCTAACATCGCTGTTTGGGAAGTATTGAACAGATGCAGTCCTCCAGTCTTAACTGTTTCAGATACAGGAAACCACTTTACAGGTGCTTCAGTCCCCAAGTCCTGTAAGGGGTGAATCAGTTCACTCGTATTTCCTGCCATCCACAGCCCTCCAAGGTACTGGAGGGAGCTCATAGCATCAAGGTGAAGCGGAAGCTAATTGCTGAAGAAAGAAGACTAAGCTGGAGCATTCCTGTTTGTGTGCTGGGCCATGGAAACAAAGAGCTCACCAGGCACCACTGTGGTCCTGCCCCACAGACATGGGAAATGTGGTCCTATCCACACCCTGGGTATGAAGGGGAGGGCCCAGAGAAGATTTAGTGGTGGCTGTGTTTTCTGGGTTGGGAAACACAAAACTAAATGGAAACAAAAAGGGGGTGGGGTGGGTGTTGTGTGTTTTGTTTGTAGAGGGGGGCCCACTGCCCTGAAACCAAAGGCAATGTTTCCAGCATGTTGGTAAGACTGGTCTTCAGGATCACACGTGGCTGTGGGATTGATCATGGGGGTGGAGCACAATGTCACCAAGAACCATCTTCAAGGTGCTCATTGTTGTGCTTAAACATCAACAAGAATATTGTAAAAGCATTGCATGTAAAAGCAAAAGCATGTGTTCTTGTGGCTTCTAAGAGTGTAACTGGTGGTGTTTGGTAGCAGTGCAGACTGTATATGCACCGCTTCACCTGTAAGGAGAGCGGGAGGATAAAGGTCCTCTCTGTGGTTCCAGGAGAAGACCAAAGATGTGGCATTACATTCATTTGCCTGTTACCAAAAGTGGAGTTTCATTCCAGACTGAGGGACTAACCATGTCTGTGTGAGCTGAGCGGCCTTGCTGGGGTGGCGTGTTCAGTCAATATGACAGCATACAGAAGAGAGCTGAGAAGCCGGAGAACAGAAAAGTTGCAAGCCTGAGACCGCCTTGGAGAGTAAGGAACTGTCGGAACTGGAGACTGAAACTGTGAACTGTATGTTGTTGCTATGTCATATCATGAGTTGGTTTCCACAACTACTGTTACATAGCACTTAATGCACTTAATCCTGTGCTACTGCTATGCAGCACTTAATGCACTTAATCCTGTGCTTGTTGTTAGTTATGATAGAAGTCATGTTGTTCTTTATTCTTCAGTATATGCTCTGTTTGTTTCAAAAAGGAGGAATGTGCTCATGTGCCCAGTTGCACACCTTTCATGAATTGTCAGCCTTAACGGTTGTGGTGGCCTCCAGCTGGAAGGGATTGTGTTTATCAGCATCCGGAGTGGTCTGTCTGTCCTTGGAGGAGGTCAGCAGACCAGTGGGTGGCTTCTGAGCAAGGTGTCCTGCTGGAGCATGCAGCCCGACAGAGCCAAGGCCCTGGCAGTGCTGGTGGAAGAGTAACAAGTGCCCCTGCTGCTGCCTCCAGTATGTAAACTGACAGATAAGGTCCTGCTAGTGCTTGGGCAGCTTGCACAGGAATCAAGGCTAATGTGGAATAGTTGTGGCTGATAACTGCAGGAGGTAAACTAAGCCTAATGGGACAACTATGGGGGAGTTGTGGGGAGCCAGGCTGCCTGCAGTTGGTATTCCAGCCAGTAACACTGTGTAAAGCTGCAACTGCCTGGGTTGATGGCATCTGAAATGCCATAGTTAGCTGTGGCTGTAACAAAACCAGGACCAGTGGAGAGGAAGTAATTGGAAGCAGGTTGTTTATCTGGGAGGGATTTGGGTGGAGGAGAAGAGGTGTCAGAAAGGTGACTCCTGATGCTGAGGGGTTAAGTCAACTGAAGAGGACCAGGGGGCTCCTGCTGATGGAGGGAGAGTGCATGCCTACAGCTGGCAGCAACAGTAACCTGCAGACTCAAGCCCTGGGAGGCTGGGGGCATTGCCTGGTGTAAGCTGCTAGACTGGTTCCACCAGGTCTCTGTCTTCATGGTGTGGTGTGGGGGCATGAACCTGCACCTTGGGACTTATAAAACTGCCATGGAGGGGCGGCTGTGCGTGAGATGTGTTAGATCTGAGATGAAAAGCTCATAGCTTCATAGCTGTGCCTTACAATTTGCATAAACATGTAACTTGGTCACTGTTGCAGTACTTAGGTTCTGGCTATTTTTGTTTCTCTACTTTTCTCATGCTGTATTCAGCATTCAATAAACAGTGTGCTTCAGTTCTGTCTTGGGGTAACTGGTCTGAGGAGCGGCGTCACACCTCATCATAGAGGAGTGGTCCACACTGTGTGAGTGTTGCCTCCTACAAGCCTCCCTCTAACAGACCTGGGCATCCTGGAGAGGAGGGATGACCTTATGGGTCAGGCCCAGGAATGCTGCTGTTGGCCTGCTGCCTATGCACAGTTAGGCAAGTAGCAATCCGTGTATGCAATGGCCAGGCAGAAACTGACAATGATCACGATGAACCATCAAGGCTGCTGTGGGCTCCCCACGTCCTCCCACTTTGCCACATGCTAAAGAGTGGCACCAAGAGCCTGCCAGGGTGGTCACGGTGGGGTTGGGTGAGAAGCCCACTGAGTCTCCAGCTACCTTAGAAGAACAGCAGTCCCTCATGTGACAAATAAAATACTTTAACCTTTTAGAAGAATGAGAGTAAAGGTCTGCTGGGACTGGGCCTTACATGATGGGCAAATTAAGTCTATCCTTGAGATGCTACAAATGAAGCAATCTGTGCTAATTTCAAGTGTTTTAAAACCCATGATTCTTACAACAGTAAAATTAAGGTGTACTAAGGATGTTCTTCTTTAGCAATATAATTCTCTATTTACCCTGGAAGCAACGTCATGTTGTTTGGCAGATATTTAAATGTTTAAAGTGGAGATTAACATTGCTGATTCATCAAGAACCTGCCTCTCAAGCATCAATACAATCACAAGAAGAAACGGGTATATTCCAAGTTGATAACTATGCGGGCTGCTCCTGTTTTGTGTTTAGTTAATACCAAGTGCTACATCTGTGAGTCAAAACCCAACATCTCCAAGGTTAACACCTGCCTCTTTTAAAGAACAGTTTAGGGGCTAACTTAAACACAGATGCACCAGGTAAAACCATCTGCAGTCAGTAGATGGCACTAAATTATTACTATTACTCATGTTTTCCAGTTACCGCAGGAGGCAAAATAAAAATGCAACATGGTCCCAGCTGGCAAGAGAACACAGGGATGGAAGCCGGAAGAGAGATGCAGGGAGGTGAAGAGAAGATGCTCACGGGCAGCTGGTGCACACTGAGAAGTCTTCTGCACTGCTTGAGGGTAAAGGACCAAGTGGTCTTAACCAGTCTGGGCTGCACACAGCTCCAGAGGCTGTACAAACACTCCTGCTGGCCATGGGGGCAGGCAGAGGGTTCATTGATAACCACCAAAATCAAAACATCACTCCTAATTTTTTTTACCCGATTTATGAATTTTACCACTGAAAGAACCTCACTTAGCCAGGAGATACAACCTATCGAAACTGAGGTAAGTATATAAAAGCTTTTCAGTCTGACTCCACTTTCCCTCATCAGTCTTGATGCATCAGCACTGAGTATCGTGGTAGTGTACATCTTCTCACACGCATCCTCTTCCCCCCCAGACTAACACCACTAGAGCTTCCACATGCAGTATCAACTGAACCAACATTAAACAAGCAAAGTGAGCATTTTCTCATGTTGTACCACAGCCCCTCCAGCATGGAGCTACTGGAGAAGCCAGGGCCCAAGGGCAAGGTCTTGTGCTGGAGTGAGAGCACATGTTCTCAGTTGCCACCTTTTTCCCTACTGGAAGTGAGGAGAAGGCTATCCTCATCTTTGCTGCTGTCACCTCCCTGGAGTACAGAAAGCTTCATTTGCTCCAGGTCAGTAAGATGGCAGCATGTGGAAGGCAGGCACAAGGAGCGGGATACTTCGGCAGGTCCCAGCTGAGCAGGACAGCTGCTCCAGCTATTCCCCATCCCCTTCCCTGACAGACACAGAAGTGGGAATAAGCTGTGGAATAAGCACATTAGTTGTATCTTTTTCACCTGAATGGTCAATAGATCCATTTCAACTTTGGATCTTTGGTGCTACTTGTGTCCTGTGTTCCACACACATCCAATCCAAGAGCTCAGCACCATGCTGGTCTGTGCATCAATTGGAGGTGAAAGTGATCCTTCTGCAAATTCTTAAGAACCCCCCCCCCAAATCATGCAATAAAATCACTCTCAACACACTAAAGTCTAAAATTAAAGTTTATTTCAGTTTTAGAAAGAAACAGGAAAATACATACAGGAGTATCTTAAGAGTTACACAAGTGACAGTGTGTTGTTTCTTTTCCACGTGTAGTTCCCACTATTGCCCGGCACTTTGAGATAGCTTGATATATTTCTCAGCACCTTTTAGATGTTTGACAGTACACACACAGAAAAACAGCTTCCAGTGGAAATCCAGGCAGTGTTAATCACCTTCAGACATAGACTTTTAAATTTGGTTCAGTATTCGATATAGGAAAGAGACATCATGAACACAACCCTGGCCAGCAGCATGCTGGTGGAGAATTCACTCAGAGCAGGCAGCGGCCCTCTGGGTATGCAAGCTGAGGCTGCCTGCCTGAGCAGTGCTTGACAGCTCACATGCTGTGCAGGTCACCTGGTGGTCCCACGGACAGTATGTGACTAGAGCAACAGTTCACTTCGCAGATGCAGCTCCAAGTGCTGAAGGGAACTTTGCCTGATCAAGGAAAACAAGACGGCACTCTGCTGCACACACAATCAAAAAGTATGGACCACTAGTTGACAAAATGCACAAAGAGCAGAGTACACAGCTGGTACATTATCTGTATGGAATGCAGCTTATCTATCCAGTATGAATACTTCATTAATAGCTTTTTTAAATTAACGGTCATATTAATTTACCTGGCTCAGTTTGAAAGATTAAATGCTTTTTGCCATTAGTTCAACACCTTTCCCACTTAACGATTCTGTAATTCCCATGCAGAAGGCAGCACTTTTAGCACAAGTGATTGCGCCTGATGTTCGGCCAGTGTTTGAGCGCTTTGCTGGGCTGGGACTAAGGCCGTCAGCTCCTTGCATGACTGAGCACTGGAGAGATGTTTAAAGAAAAGCAGCAACAACAACAGTCAACTCACCACGCCTAACTCTGGGCTCTGAATTTAGGTACTCACACTGAGCGGTTAGTCACCCTGCATGTTCAGTAGGGCAGGGAAACTCATCCTTTCCTCTCTTAACCAGTAACATATGGTAACATACCAGTAACCAGTAACATGGAAACCAGTCTCCCTTCTTCAGCATTACACTCAGATGCCCCTCAGTGGGAGGTATTTACTCCACCTGACGTTCTTGTTCAGACAAATGTGTCAGATGGTGAAATTACCATGTCCTAGACCTAGCTAACCAGTGTTTGTTCTCAATGCAAATACTGATAAGGAAAATAAATGCCTTCAACAGAAAGGGTGGTTAAAATATTTTATTCTTTATATCATAGAACATACTGCTGTTTACTTTAAATCACTTTGGAGTAAAGGCACACATTGTTAAAAATACTTCAGATTTACATCACATGTACAAATGCATAAAACAAATGTACATGTCACCAAATTAATACAATATGGCTTCATAGGGCTGAGGGGCTGGGACAATTCAACATGTATTTAGATTTTACAAGAATGCTGTTAAGACTGAAAGTACTGACTAGGACAGAAAAGAATGGACCTGAACCACTAATAATGTTACATAAAGAGTACAGCACATTGAATATACAACACTGAGCATTTGCGTATGAATTCATAGGATTGTTAGCTCTGCAAATTCATCAGGCTTTCCAGTGCCATTGAGTAAATCCTGCATGCACATTATCTGCCAGTTTGCAACAGCAGGAAGGTAAACTGCAAATTCTCCATCCACTAACAGGTTCCTTGAAGAATCTGCTGATATGCTTTGTAAAAAAAAGAGTAAAACAATTGACTTAAGGTATTAACTGAAGAAAAGGACTGAGTAACGAACAGACGATTTACAGGGTGATTAGTTCTGGCTAAAAAGCATAAAACATTAAGTCTGCAAGAATGCTCTGCGACAATCATTCAGCATTAGTCCCACCCAAGTTTAAGGCTCATACCTAAAATTTACCTTAATTTGTTTTCATTTGTGTAAAATTACCTGAGCACAGAAATCCAAGATCTACAGAGCTTTTAAAATACCTGCAGATACCTTAAAAAGCTGTAGATAACTTAAAGCAAAACATCAATATATTGAATTTTACCAGCTAGAAAGTCTCAAAAAGAAAAAGCAACCAACAAAAACAATATTTTGGTATGTCTAGTCTCTTCAATTTACAATACTGAATCCAGCAGGATTTGGCTAAATAATACAGTTTAAATAAGCTAATCTAAAGGAACAGAGTGTCCTGTAAACATCTGACACAAACCACATTGCATTATGATGGTGTGGCTATACCTTCTCTATGCAGGAGAAAAACAATCCAAGTGGTGGTGGTAATGAGGGGTGCAATCTAAAGGCAACGTTCCTGTTCTTCAGTAAGGCTTGTAAAAAATTGGAGCAGTGTACGTATGACAGCCTGTACAGTTCTGAAATTGAAAGCTCTCAAGTTTAAAAAAGCCTAAATGTTTGAAGTATAAAACACACATTGAGAAGACGTTCTTCTAAGTTATGTGTAAAAGTGTCTGGCACCAGAAACGATCACTAGGTATTATTATACCCAAGGGAAAAAAAAGCAAAGAATCACTCAAGACAAGTGTCCCTGAACTTCGGAGCAGATGCAGCCGGTTAGGTTATTTTGTGGTGTTCTGTTCCTCTGGAAAAGAAGCCATGAACATACACTCCTTAAGCTGTACTACATCATCAGTAATATATATTATATATACAATATGCATATATATAATATATATATTTGCGTACATATTTCTTCAATCTGGAATCATGTGGTTTCATGCAACACACTTACCAGGAACCAAACCTACTTATTAGATCATAGCTGGTGTAATTTTAGTATCAAATCTTTTATTATACAGTGATTCAGTGTTGCCCAATGTGAGTCATCCATGACTGGGATCCTCATTTCACTCTTCTTTCAGTCCAGCTCACATCTGTTGCCTGACACCCTTTTTCAGCCACCTTGTTCTTGTAGTTCCTCCACTCGATGTTCAGTGATGAGACCTTATTTCTGTCAGCTTCTGAAGATAGTTCTGTGCTGCTGGCATCGAGAGAATAAACTGCACTGTCCTTTGCCCTATTCGATAGCAGCCGTATCCCATCAGTCCAAAAACTGTTGCTTTTATGACGAACTTGAAAATCTTATTTGAAGCTGATGGAGGAGGCACACTGAAGCAAAAGATACAAGATAGTGTTAACATCTGTGCAGCTGGAAAAAACAGGCATTTTCCAACCAAAACAAGGATCTTTTCTCCCTTTCCCCCTTATAGTGCACGAAGCTTTCAGGTAACAGACGCATCATGAACGAACAACATTCTTTCACGTTCAAGGAACACCCTCTAATTAAATAACAACAAAAATAACAAAGCCTTTTCCACTTACATACAATGCCACTGTTAATGGCTATGGACTTTAACTTGCGCATCACCCTATCAAAATAACTAAGAAACATCAAGACTTCTTGAAGAATACTAGAATACTGTTTGTCAAACTATATATTACTATACATACTGTAGGCATATATTACTATGCCTATCTCTGCACAGAGATAAAAGTCAGAAGAAATGCAGGACACAGCCCAAGTCCAACAGTCAATTCACTGTCATTCAGGATAGTGGAGGAAACCAGCTTGGATATTCTGGATAATTCGTGTCAGGACCTGGTCAGGTTTGTGCAGCCAGAGGGGTAGGACTGGAGCCAGGCTGGCCCCTTCAGAATCAGAGAGTGTTTCAGCAAGGTGCACCCTGGATGCCAGGCAGGCTTCCCAGCCTAGCTGTGGGCTCCTAATGTGACCACTCTAGGTCTTTGCAGGGGACGGTATGGACAAACCAGAGAGGCCTCACATGAAGCTGTCTCCAGTCTGGCAGGTTTTGCTGGCTTTGAGATCTTCACAGAGCCACCTCTTCTCTGCAATGGCCACATGGAACCAGGAGGGCAGAGGACAACAGACGCACCAGGCCTATCCCCCCCCCTCAAACAGTCTTACTAACTTGTGTACTAAGTGAACAGCTAATACTACTTTCAAAATGAAGCTGTCTGAAAGCACAGCCACATACACAGGTAGCCCTGCACCTTCACTAACAAGCTCTGCAGTAGCTCAGCTGACCCTGCACCCACAGCATGCCTACAGTGCAGCTCGGATAATCCTCTCGCAGGTGACAGAGGTCTCTGTGTGTCACTTCAGAACAGCCACAAGTTCTCATTTATCTAGAAAACGTTTCTAATATATTCAGAAGCAATCAGTTACAGTAGTGCAAAAGCACAGGCACACTCAAACCTGCTTAGATGCACTGACATTAGGATAGAACTAGAAGCAGTTTAGTGTGCTTGAAGTAGGGCAAAGGTGTTCCTGGTGAGATTTTCAAAGGAAATGCACAGGAAGTTTCAAGAAGGCACACACACTGAACAGAAGACGGAGTAAAGAGATGCCTTTACGTCTTCTTTCCCGCTTCTCTATCCTTTCTCAATTAGAGTTCCTCAGTGCAATTAAAAATCAATTTGTAACAACCTGAAACAAACAGCAACATTTGCTCAGGGTCAGGTTTAATGCATGAACCTTAAAAAGCGGAAGTCTGAGAAATGTGTGTGTTTCTATGCAGACAATTTCCAAGATCACTGCAACTCAGACAACCTAACTAAATACCTGTAGAAGTCTGAAAAACTTTTCACTTTAGAGAGGTGACAATCACTAACACACAAAAAGCCCTGCAACTCTGCTCTGCAACTGCAGGGCAACAGCACAAGGGGTGAAAAAGTTTTAATGAGAAATGAGCCTCAAGTATAGTAATCTTAAGAATATAATTTGCTTCATGTTATTTTAGAAAGTCAAGCTAATGCAATATTATTGTCTTATGAAAGATATCGGTAACCCTTCCACTTAGTTATGGCACTGGCACAGCAAAGACAATCACGTCAAAGAGCAAAGTCCCTAAGGAAGAGTCCCTCCCCAGCATCCCTATAGGCCCCCTTCAGATACTGGAAGGCTGCTATGAGGTCTCCACACAGCCTTCTCTTCTCCGGGCTGAACAGCCCCCACTTTCTCAGCCTGTCTTCATACGGGAGGTGCTCCAGTCCCCTGATCATCCTCGTGGCCCTCCTCTGGACTTGTTCCAGCAGCTCCATGTCCTTTTTATGTTGAGGACACCAGAACTGCACACAATACTCCAAGTGAGGTCTCTGTAATGTCAGTTCTGTAGTTCTGTAATGTCAGTGATGCAACCAACGTTAGCCATACAATTATATGGATTTGGGCAACCTCATTTTACAGGTTATTTGCAAGGGAATATGGACATCTGGTTCATGGCTCCAGGCAAGGCTTAGCCGTAAAACAGACTTATAAATGGTTAGGCAGGGCTTCTGTACATTGCATTATCGGATCCAGACACCAAAAATCTGTCTAAATCATATTTTAATGCCTAACTGCACCAGTTAGGTATGGCACAGCCATTTCTCTTTTTCAGAGACTCTGAAGAGATGAGTGAGGCACTTGCATAAACACAGTAAACTGATGTGGTTAAGACAGAGTGCCAGTATTTGAAAGTCTCTATCATCCTGAAACACTGCAACCAGCACTACCAGGTTTTACTATAATCCTTCCTACATTTCTAAAGTCCTGACCGTAGTGGCTTTATAGGATACACAGTCTGAACATTTTGGTTCTACAATTCCTTCTTTTTAAAAGTACATGCTATTTTAATAGGTACTTTGAAGCAGAGTTCACCAGATACATCATTTAAGTCAGCCTATATTTAGGTATAAACATTAGAACATATTATTACTTTACATATATATATATACAGTTAAAAATAGGCTATGAGCAACTGTGAGAGTAAGCTTGTCAGAGCCAGCAGTGTCCTGACACAACAAAAGCTTTGAATACTACAAATACCATATATAATCATAGAATCATAGAATAGTTAGGGTTGCAAAGGACCTCAAGATCATCTAGTTCCAACCCCCCTGCCATGGACAGGGACACCTCACACTAAACCATCCCACCCAAGGCTTCATCGAACCTGGCCTTGAACACTGCCAGGGATGGAGCACTCACAACCTCCCTGGGCAACTGATTCCAGTGCCTCACCACCCTAACAGGAAAGAACTTCCTTATATCCAACCTAAACTTCTCCTGTTTAAGTTCTAACCCATTACCCCTTGTCCTGTCACTACAGTCCCTGACAAAGAGTCCCTCCCCAGCATCCCTATAGACCCTCTTCAGGTACTGGAAGGCTGCTATTAGGTCCCCACGCAGCCTTCTCTTCTCCAGGCTGAACAGCCCCAACTTTCTCAGGCTGTCTTCATACGGGAGGTGCTCCAGTCCCCTGATCATCCTCGTGGCCCTCCTCTGGACTTGTTCCAACAGTTCCATGTCCTTTTTATGTTGAGGACACCAGAACTGCACACAATACTCCAGGTGAGGTCTCACGAGAGCAGAGTAGAGGGGCAGGATCACCTCCTTCGACCTGCTGGTCACGCTCCTTTTGATGCAGCCCAGGATACGGTTGGCTTTCTGGGCTGTGAGCGCACACTGAAGCTGGCTCACATTCATTTTCTCATCGACCAGCACCCCCAAGTCCTTCTCTGCAGGGCTGCTCTGAATCTCTTCTCTGCCCAGTCTGTAGCTGTGCCTGGGATTGCTCCGACCCCGGTGTAGGACCTTGCACTTGTCGTGGCTGAACTCCATAAGGTTGGCCATCAGCCCACCTCACAAGCGTGTCAAGGTCCCTCTGGATGGCATCCCTTCCCTCCAGCATATCAACCGGACCACACAGCTTGGTGTCATCGGCAAACTTGCTGAGGGCGCACTCAATCCCACTGTCCATGTCAGTGATGAAGATGTTGAACAAGACCGGTCCCAACACCGATCCCTGAGGGACACCACTCGTTACCAGTCTCCAGCCGGACATTGAGCCACTGACCACAACTCTTTGTGTGCGCCCATCCAGCCAGTTCTTTATCCACCGAGTGGTCCATCCATCAAATTGATGTCTGTCCAATTTAGAGAGAAGGATGTGGTGTGGGACAGTGTCAAACGCTTTGCACAAGTCCAGGTAGATGACATCAACTGCTTTACCCTTATCCATCAATTCTGTAGCCCCATCATAGAAGGCCACCAAATTGGTCAGGCAGGATTTCCCCTTGGAGAAGCCATGCTGGCTGTCACCAAGCACCTTGTTGTTTTTCATGTGCCTTAGCATGCCTTCCAGGAGAATGTGCTCCAAGATGTTGCCAGGCACAGAGGTGAGACTGACTGGTCTGTAATTCCCTGGGTCTTCCATTTTCCCCTTCTTGAAAATGGGGGTTATATTTCCCTTTTTCCAGTCGTCGGGAACTTCACCTGACTGCCATGATTTTTCAAATACAATGGCCAGTGGCTTAGCAACTTCATTTGCCAGCTCCTTCAGGACCCGCGGATGGATTCCATCAGGTCCCCTGGACTTGTGCGCGTTCAGATTTTTAAGATGGTCTTGAACCAGATCCTCTCCTACAGTGGGCCCAAGGTCTTCATTCTCACAGCCCCTGCATCTACCTTCTAAGACCTGGGTGGTGCAGTCAGAGCCTTTGCCAGTGAAGACCGAGGCGAAGAAGTCATTCAGAACCTCAGCCTTCTCCAAACCCTGTGTAGCCAGGTCTCCCAAAAGCTTCCTCAGGGGTCTATTTTGTCCCTAGTCTGTTTTTATTTGCTACATGCCTGTAGAATCCCTTGCTGTTATCCTTAACATCCCTAGCCAAGTTTAATTCTAACTAGGTCTTAGCTTTCCTAACCTGGTCCCTAGCTTCCCAGACAACATCCCTGTACTCTTCCCAGGCCACCTGTCCTTGCTTCCACTTTTTGTAAGTCTCTTTTTTCCTTTGAATTTTCCTCAGCAGCTCCTTATCCATCCAAGGAGGTCTCCTGGCCCTCCTGCTGCACTTCCTTCTAGTTGGGATGCAGCACACCTGAGCTTGTAGCAGGTGATCCTTGAATATCAACCAACAGTCTTGGGCCCCCCTGCCCTCCAGGGCTATATCCCATGGAACCTTACTAAGCAGGCTCCTGAAGAGGCCAAAGTCTGCTCTCTTGAAGTCCAGGGCAGTGAGCTTGCTACACGCTCTTCTCACTCTCCTGGGGATCTCAAATTCGACCATCTCGTGATCACTGCATCCAAGGCTGCCCTGGAGCACCACATCCTCAACGAGGCCTTCCCTGTTGGTGAGCACAAGTTCAAGCATGGCACCTCTCCTTGTCAGCTCCTCTATTATTATAATGTATATATATATATTGCATAATTTGTATAATACTATACAAAAGCTAGACTGGAAGCCTGGTTCTGTTTTCATCATCTGCTACAGCCCTCATCTGAATTCTTGATTTAAAAGACTGAAATGTGAATCAATGCATTTTCTTTCTAGACAAGGGCATCTTCTCATCTCCACTTCCCTTGATATCCAACTATTTAGTTTTTCCCCTTGGACATTTTCTTTTCCTTTCCAGTAAGCACAACCTGTGAGCACTGCAAGTCAGTGAGCTGAGAGTGCAGGGGTGACAGCAGTGATGCTTCTTCAAGCTGTGATGAAGAACTAAAAAAACCCCAAACAAACCAATTACTGCTGTCTTTCAGCAAGGAAACCCGTTGTGTCAACACACAGGAAATGATGACTGTTACCTCATTATTTCCTGGATGTTTAAGTCAGAGTTCCAGTTCTTTTCAATTCCAGGTACATGACCCATCCCAACAACACCAACTACAACAGCTGGGATGTATTTTCTAGGTTCACCTGAGAAAGAGAGATGGAGAGAAAAGATTAGTAAAAGAACCAATTCCTAGCTATAAATAAATAGGCAATGCGTGAGAGTACAAAATTCGATGCTCCAAGCGGTAGGGACTCTTACTACTAGATACTAAAACTCTGTTACATACTAGAAGTAAACGCTCATCTTACCTACTGCCTCTTATTTTAAAAGTCTGAAAGAAAAGAATGCATCAGTACGGTTTCTGGATTTTCAGGACATATTGGTTTTGGTAAACAGACCTAGCCAGGTCTCATGCTCCAGCCTCAGGGCAGGACAGTCAGCACATGCAAGCCAAATAAGTTTCTTTCCTTCTCCGTGTGGGTCATGTTTCTGTATTGCCTATCAGGAACAGCCCTGGTCTTTGCCGTCTCCTGAACAGAGCGCTTTCCCCACCCCTTTGGGCAGTGGCATCTGGCACACATCCAAATTGTGACACGACTGGGCTAACAATGAGCAAACACCACTTGAGCCTACACCTGCCCCTGTTAAATTTACTGGTAACAGACCCGGCCTCAGCATGTAACAGCAAACCCCATCCATCTGTGTGCAGCAGCTAGCCAGTCACTATCTGACCACTGCAACACCTGCCAGCTCTCACCCTCACCTCCCATCTACCATCCAAATTCCAGAAGACCCAGTGGAAGTTAAAATGTTATTCCTGAAAGTTGTGGGATTACCTCTCCCCCCAGTGAAAAAACGGTACTGGGCCACAATAAAAATAATTCACAGAAAACTTTCTAAATACTAGTAACCAGGCTGCTTTCCTATGAGGAAAGTTAGACATAAATGTAATACATAAATATGTAATGTAAGTCCCGCTGTCTTGCTTTAGGTGCCCACTCTTGATTTTTCCAGAAATAATAACAAAATTAAAAGCAGCCCCCTCAAAATGAAACAAAACTGCACTGAGAACACCAAAACCATTATATACATTTTCAAAATAATTTCTTTGGACTTGCCTCTTCTCAGCCTATTTTAGGGTTGCTCTAAATCAGAGCTGCAACTACAGAGGCAGAGCACAGTGCTTCAGCTGAATGGGCTATCCAAAGCACACCACATCTACTTCAACCTCACCCATATGTTCTTGTCTGCTTCTGGGCAGGACTCAGCAATGCTCAACATCCTGCCCGAAACTTAGAGAAACTTTCATCCCCCTCTCAGAATATGTTCCGTGGAGTAAAGACAGAATGAAAAACTAAATGTGCAAGTTACATTTGCAAGCTCTTTGGAAGAGGTCCCCCAAGAAAATAGTCAGACAAAGGCTAGAAACTAATCAGACCTAGTTTAGGAATATATCAGACCTAAAGTATATTTGAGTCCTGCAAATAGTGTCCAGGAATTTCCCTTTATTATGTCCCTACAGTAGTAAATGATTTGGACAATGGTGGTGATGTCATATTTCTGCTCATCTGAATTGTGGGCATCTTAATGATGTAATTTGCCTTTTTGTTTGTTTCCCCCTTTTTTGCCTCATGTAAGCATGAACACATAGACCAGATTGCATGTATATAATATAAATGCACAACTTCTAAACAAAACTGTCTGGCATTGTCTCGTTAACAGACAATGACTATCAATAAGGTAGTTGCTCACATTGTTGTCTTTTATGGTCCCATCTTGTATTTTAAGTCCTTCATAATGTACACAAACCCCTTCCAATTTCACAGGCATTCACTAAACCAGTGTTCCAGAGACTAAGCTTTTAAGAAGGTAGATTTAAGGGGGGAAAGAAATCAAAGTGCAATTCCTCCTGTGGCTCATGACCAGCCAGGACCAACAATAAATTTTCAGCCTGCTCTTTGGACCATCTGAGCACATCTGTGTCTCAGTCGTACCATCTGAGCTAAAAGGATATAGTGTATACTTGGACAACCTTTATGAAGGCAGCACTGAGATAATATTAGGCATGGGAGATACAAGAACGCGAGTGCAATCCCCTTGCTATTTTTTCAGCTGCAAGACAGTGCCAGAGGTCTGCACTGAAGTGATGACAAAGAGTATCTTCTTAAGACAATAAATAAGAGGTAACTTGTACCTCAGTATATTTATATATATAAAGGGTAGGCAGATCACATGTGGCAGCAAAATACTTCCACAGGCTAGAAAAATTCAATTATTCTTCCTGAAACATGCAGAGCAACATGTTTCATTATCACTGCCACATCATCAGGGTTCCTAACAGCCCAATTTATAATAGGCAAAGTATGAAGAAGTCTGAAGTTAGAAATAATTAAATAAGAAATGTGTTTCTGAGCAGCTAGTGATGACGACAATGAATTTGGTGAGATAACAGGATGGCAGTGAAGTGGACATAAGCCTAGACTGTCCCATCTTGTGCTGTAATACCAGATACCTGTCAGGCTAATTAGTATTTTCCAGTTTTACTTAAATAACACAGTGAGAAAGGCATCATAATTTGGAGTCACTGCTCTAGGTGGCTGCAACAGCTGAGTAACATCCCTTTTTAATTTTAAGCACTGTAATCTCACATCACATGTGGCACACATGAACAGAACATCCCAGATTTCCTGAGAGCTGAACACACTAGTACACAAAGAACACTTTGCTGGTTATAACATGTGCTTTAAAACAATTACTTTCTGAAGCTCGAGGTAGTTCTATCTGCTTTGCTGCTTGCTTCAGCATGTAGGTCAAGTAAATATCTCTTTCCGAGACAATCGTCCGATGAAGATCAGGGAATTCTCCAATCATTTCTGCCATCATCTGCTCCAGTAAATCTTTCTGTTTGCATTTCTCCACATCATCTTTACTGAAAGAAAGGTAAGTTTTCTCAGTATCTGTTACGCTTTTGGAGCCCAATAAAGACAAACCAATGAGCCAAAACAATTGGGTATTATACACATCATTCACCTAAACCCATTCTCTACAGTTCTCCTCCAACCAGTTCTTTCCTCCAAAAACAAAACAGTCTCCATAAACTTGCAGAACTGGATACCTAACAATGCCTCTACAGTGAGGGAAAGGCAGAGAGGTCACTTGCCTCTAGGCAGTTCAACTGGATTTTCACCCTTCCCAGTTTAAAAGCTGACAACTCAACTAAGCAAAGCACCAGGGCTTCAAAGGACCCTGTTATCATGGTGCCCCACTTTCAGTGTATATTAGTAAGCTTAGAAGAGCCAACACAGAACCCTCTGGAGGAAGCAGATCTCATCACTGAACACACAGAAGCTGTATTTAAGGAACAAAAAAGGCACAGCCTAAGGCAGTCTGAGGGGATGGAAAGAGTTCTGCAGGTTCTTAGTGTCAATCACAGGTCTTCAGCAAGAAAGTCAAAGTTGTAAATCGATTACCTGAGCAGAAGAATAGGAAATAGGCAGAAGATAAATAAAAGCTGCAGGAACAAATGTAATGAGCTTTTGTATTTTTATAGGTGCTGTTAACCTTCTGTTTGCACCCACAGCTGTAATACAGTCATAGTTTGTGGCAATAGAATCATCTGGTTTTGCATCTCTTGTCTACTGAAGAATCATGCCGAACACGCTTTCTTTAGTTTCCAAGATCAAAAGAATGCTACAAATGTAAACAGGGCAACAAAAAAAACCCTGATGTTGAATTATTACTCCATTTTCCATAGAATCTCACGTTGATGGCTGGGTGCACAATACCTACCCGCAGTAACTTCCCAATTGTAACCACTTCTTCTTTTCAACCTCTACCCATGTTTATTTGTAAAAATCAACGTAGCAGATCAATCAATTGTATGACAACAACTGAGATTATGGCCAAACTTTAGTGGGAAGCTAGTGTGCATGTACTAGAATTATCTTGATATTCCAGTTGAAAACCAAAATGTTCTTAGGATGGATAAAAGAATGGGAGAAGCTACAGAGAAATATATCCTTCAATGCCCCCCCAAAAGCCTGCAAGCAGTTTCATGCTGGTATTAGACTAGCAAGAAAACTTACTTTTTGCGCATGAACTGTAGTTATGGCTTGAAAGAGAGTAAAACTCATTTTACAGATTATTGTAAAAGCAAATATTTACAGGAAATGGCAATTAAGTACAGGAAAACAGCAGGTTTGACTGATACAATACAGCTTGAGCCCTGGGCCAATTTTAAAAGCCTATAAAAATGCCATAGATCATTTCTTGATTAGAGAAAAGTTGAAGTCACAGGGCATGACAGAGGCACTGAGATTCAGAGGATACATTTCTGGCAAGCTTCCCACCACTGCGAGTCTGGCAGGAGCAGACTGAATGTAGAACAGCTGGGCATATGTTCTCACCCAGTTCAAGCAAATTACACACACCTGCTTGTGGAAAGAGGAAGCAAACTTAGTGTAGGGATGTCTCTAAAGGGCAGTGAAACCAAACTTAGAAAGAGAAGAGCTGTCTGGGAAATATGACTAAGGCAAATGTGCCTAACAATATGCCTTTATAAAGACAATAATCACTAACAGTCCACATGTTGTTCATAAATTTAAATGTTTTCTCTTGTTCCAAACATATGCTCAGGCAGCAGATTCAGTTCTCATGTTGCCCTGATCTACACGTCAATTAGCACAACAGGCCCAAGCCCTTTGGAAATCTTAAGGAGGTATAAATGAGCATACCAAGGCCCTACTCTCTTCTATTTACAATACTCACACACAGTAGTGGGAAGCATTATTTTCAGCATAGAAATAAATAAAAATAAATAAATACATAAAAGCTTAAAAAAGCTTTTCTTAAGCACATTAGGAATTCTCCAGCACTAAATCTTTCACTTTACCTGGCAATAATGTATCGAAAAGCAATTAAAGAAAGAGCTGGAACAGGACCAGAAAGCCAGCTTTCTCTGCAGAAAATATGGTTTATTGCAGGGTAATTTGTATATTTATCCTTCTCATTAACTTCAAGTTTAATTGCAGCAGGCTGGGTACCAAAGACTTCCAGCTTGTACTGAAGTCAAACTGAAGAACTGAGCAATTCACCACAATAAACATATGGGATGCTTATTCATACCTGATTGGGTCAGACAAGAAGCAAAGGCCCCAGGCAAGCTTGACTTTTTGCCAGAAAGAAAGTGCAGCAATTGCTCTCTTAAATGTAACAGGGATGGGCCGGTCTCCAAGATGGAATTTACAGAAAGGTACTTTACTGGCCTGAAAAAGAAGATATAAATTAAGAGAATGTTTGTTTTATTGTTCTATGCAAGGTAACTTAAAATAAATGGCAAGTAGTGTCATAATTTCAACATCCAAAACTTGTTTTGGTTTTGCATTAAAGCTTCTAAAATACTGCTTCATAGCTACAAGATGCAGTAGGTATTACAGTAACAACATTAAGTTGTAATGCCACCCTCTTTAGGTTGCTTTCACCTAAGCATAAAGCTTCTGCTTATGACCAAAGCTAAACAGAAGGGGCTCAGTATCTGGTCTGGGTCTGAATAAAGTCTAACAACAGCTGTGGTCATTTTGCTTTTACCTAGGATTTGTCAGGATCAGTAACCTATCGGTTTCTCATGGTAAAATATATTCAAGAAGGAGCTTATGAAACAAGAACTGATGTCAGATACCACACACCAATGTGAGGTGAGACTTCACTGTAGCCCAGACTGACAAATTTTAGCACAGTACAGAATTTATAGAAAGCTCTTCCCTATGCATGCTTGTTTAGAAATATCAAACAACCACTTCAGAACAGGACAGAGCTAATATAGACATATTTTTTCTTTCCCACTTAAATGTTTCACTGTGGCCTGGAATGCTCAGGAAACTAAGCCTTGAAATAGTTCTCTTTTTGTTACAGATAAACCAACCAAATAATTTCAGATTTGTTAACAACTATGTTATCTCAGATTTCCTTACTAATATGTAACTTAAAAAATAGCAAGATCCATTCTGCAAGGTGGATACATAGAGGTGAAACAGTGCCTCAGGATCCCCTGACAAAAAACCCCAAGAGAGTAGCTGTGATACGCAGCAGAAGTCCAGCTATTTACTTCCCAGTATCAGAGCTGACAGTACATTAAAAGGGAATGTTAACAGACCAGATGTGACTAGCAGACAAGTCACATATTTCATTTCCCTAACGATCTTTCTAGATGAATGTGTTAGATTGCATTCATGCTTTAGAGTTGGTTTTTACAACCTGAAACCCTGATACCACCAACAGTAGGATCAGGCTCCATATCCAGAAAATTCAAACCCAGTTATTTAGCAGGAACAAGAAGCAATAAATTATTAATGAAAAAGAAACAAATGCCACCAGAAATACCATCAAGAAAACCCCTTATCATCTGAAGCCTTTTTGGAGTTTCTTTCATGCCACTTAGGGCTACAAACACCTGTACTCTCAAGTACACTTTGAAGCTGAAGCCAATTCTTAGACCTTCATAGGCTTCAGCACAAGTGTGGCCAGAGTGCTCCTTTCCAGTCACTAAAAATTGGTTTTATTTAGTTCAACTCTGGGGGCAAAAGGCCAGTACCTTGACCTCAGAAAAACCATTTCAAGTTCGCACCTCTTTGAAAGCCTCCCTGAATTCTCCTCCTGGGGCCATTCCCAGCTGTTCTGTGATGTGAGCAGAGACCTTCAGAAGCAGCATTTGCATCAATCCAGACATGACTCCGTTCTGGCGGAAGAGAGAGAAACACATTATTATAAGTTAAAAAAAGAAATTAACAAGCTGCGTGGATTTCTAAGAAGAATACACTGCTCACAGTCATGAAAAATCCACATCAATTATCTTAGTGAAGAAGCAGCACTGAAGCCGTCTTTTGGAGCCAATTCAGTTATCAGTACCAGCTCTTATATCAGTTTGTATCAGTTGTGAAGTAGCTTTGCACTTCAGTGTGGCCAAGGTATTCCCACTTTCAACAAAAATGCATGGCAGAGTTAAGAAAATAAAGGAGGGCAGGCAAGCTTACTTCAGTCTATATTTAATTCACCTGCCTGAGGAAAGCATTTGAGTAACTGAAAGGTGAAACAGCCCATACTATGCATTTAACTGTTCTTGATCCATCTGGTTACAAAAAAAACCACCCCAAATATAGGAGTATATTGTACTGGCTGTAGAGTGAATGCCATGTTCTAGAGATACTGAAAGGGAAATAGCTAATGGTCTAATCAAACACTTCCACAACCCTGGGAAAAACTAGGCTGAGGACCAGTTAGGTTAACTGATGCAGAAACAGAATCTCACATTGTGCAAGAAACAGCAGTGCATGACTTCAGCACATAACACCTTTGCAAAAGTCCTCACAATCCCGAGTGTGACTCACTCCCAACAAGCAGACTGAAGGCCCCTCCTTGCACAGTCTATAACTTTCTGAACAAAGATCTAAAATGAGGATTCTTCTTTCTAAAAAGAAATCTCAAATATACTTACGCAGAATTTCCCTTCCCTATCCTTCTACAAAAAATAAATAAGTAAAATCCATTCACAGCTGTTCCTTCTGTCCAGCTCCGGCTGTCCTCAACCAGTTATTTTTACAACTAAGACCTGGTGGGTGAGTGTTACCTGTCCCAGAGTGAAACCTGTACCTTAGTTACACATCTCCTCCAATTTAGCATCAGCCCACACCACTACCAGTAGAGGCATTCCCCCTTCCCTCACCAAAGGCTCATTTCCTGCTGTATCACAAGCTTCACATAACCAAAGATAAGGTTACACAGGATAGCCTAAATTAATATAACTGCTTGAAGTTACCAGAGGAAGGTCCTTGTCTCCATTCATTGCATTTAGGGCCACACTCAAATGACCCACCCTGTGCCACATCTGATACTTGTGTGACCTCTCCAAAGGCTATAGGCAGTTTCTACAATTAAATGGACTGAAGAGCCACAGAGGACCAGAGCTGGCAAAAGAGGGTCTATTTTCAAACCCAGTTGATTATCTGTTTTTGTCATGCTACAAACTAGCAAGCATGGCAGAAAAACAGGGCACTGGGCTCCTGGGGAGAGATGAGGAAGAAAGGGCAGCAAGATAAAGGGTTTTCAGCATCCTTGAGATACAGTTCCAAAGCCTGGGGGACAAGGGTTTCCAAAAGTTCAGATAAGATGCCCACAACGAAAACTAGGATAATGCAGCCTGAGGTTATTTGCTGGCTGCTCTCCCCTTCAGGATTGATGTATTTGAAGTTTCATTGCTATACAGTGACAGAAAGATTCATGCTTCTGGCTAACAGAGGAATACATCTTTGAAGTGTGGCCCCGTTATCTGTGTTCAACCTGCATGGATCTCAGCGCCTGCTGTATATGCTCAGCATCAAAGAGATAGAAGGTGACAAGCAGCCTATGCAGAAACCAGCAACAACTGGCCAGCCAGATACTGTCAGGGGATAAAGACCAAAATGTACAAAAACAACAGGAGCAAGACAATAAACGAGGTTTTTACTGATATCAGATTATTCCATGTCAGATAAAGGAAAGGTGATCACAAAAGAACATTAAATATGAGTGGCTGGCAATAATTTCACAAGCTAGATGCAACAGCCATAAACCAAAGCAATACACAAGTAAAAACCTTAACTTCACAGGCAGAGGGATGCAGAGCTATCAGCACACAAGAGAGAGAATGTGAAATACCAATTTTATCAGCCCAGTGTTCAATAGCAGTCAGAAAGCAAGAACAAAAAGAGGGATTACCAGAAAAGGAACAAAAAAAAATATCTCAGTATCAATGGGCTGCTGTACAACCTTTAGTGAACAGCTGTCTTGAAAACAAGATACCTGAAACTAGAAAACACGCAAAGAAATACCAAGCATACGAGAAGAGATTAAACATATTAAATACTCACGAGGCTTGGGAAAGGATGTCTGAGGAAGACACAATCTAGACACCATGACTAGCATGGAGAGAGTGAAAAGGACAGGAAGAGAGAGGAATACACAGGCAAATTACAACTGCAGGTTCTAATGCCTTCCCCCAAACATCTGTTATTGGCAGCTGCCAGAGGGCTTCTGAAGCAGACTCAGCACAGAAATGCTTATACTACATATGGGAACACAGCCAAAGGAGGTGGTCTTGGGGCTACTCTTTAACTGTATAACAAGTCACAGATCCAGCACTAACTGCACAACTGTGGGCAGAAACAAACCGTCTGAATTTTAGTCCTCTGGATTTCTTCTTTTAAAAACCCTAATTCCACTGGACACAGTCCTATGCAAACACAGCCTTGCACCTGGAGCCTGAACTGGTTTTCTGCTGCTTCAAGTGCACTGGAGGTTTGACTTTAAAGTGCAAGTGAAGTAACAAGTGACAGCAGCCTGCTCCTGTCCACATGAATGTACCAGTCATCTACTGATTCACACCGTATCCATCTTACTAAATAAGACAATCCTGCAGGTTATTTAAACACAGAGGGCTGTATTACACTCTGCAAACTGAGACCTTTTCAACTGGCCAGAAGCATTAAAAAAGTTACATACAATATAACAATATATTCTTGCACAGGTAACTTCAGCCTAAAAGAGTGAGGCTAAGCTAAGATTTGCTGCCATCAGGCCGCTTTCTCTTCCGCCCCAGAACAAGTTTCTCAGCTCCTCCTATGTCAGGACTAGCAACCACACAGCCACAGAGGGACATGATGCACCTAAAAAGCAAGCCCTGTTCAGACTAACATGGGGCTGTGGTATGGTCACTGAAGGGACAGTGGAAACAATAAGACAGGGGAGAAGATAAGACAAAACCCGTCTCCCCAGTTTGGTTTAAGCCAATTGTTATTGTGTATCCTCAGGTAAGCCTGCACTGTTTTGCTTTGCTTAATGGAAAGCAAACAGATAGTTCTCTGCAAACAATTGTAAGGGTTTTGAAATTCAAGGAGGGTCTGGAGGAAGAAGGCTGTTTTTAACCTGCAACAGTTGCTCGGTAAGCTGCGAGTACCAGTGACCCATTGTGAGTGCATAATAGTTTCATGTTAACATTCTGCTCGGTTTCCAACTTCAATTAAGACCGATGAAATGCAATTTTACTGCTTAAGTTTTATACAAGTGATTATAATGAGACACAGTTTTCCTCATTTGATCCTCAAGGATGAAAGCTGCAAGTAATTTTGACTTTTGGTGTAGCTTTTGGGCCTGAATGCATGTTTCAATGAGAAGACAACTGAAACATGAGCAAGCAACCTACCAGCTGGCTTGATTTTTACCAGACACTACCATTTAACATGAGACAGTTGGACTCTTTTTCCTGGTTCTCCCTATATAACACATACTGCTACTGAATCAAAGCAGTAAGGTTGGGTTGAGACTATAGATGGAGAAACATTATTTATAAGGTGCAATGACCAAGTTTTATTATTTGCATTATACATGGTAACAAAAGTTAAGATTAAGCTGTACCAGTAGGAAGGATCTTTGTGCTACACTCTGGCTTTGAAGCCAACACACTCTGAAGCCTACAGTCTGCAGACAAGATCACTTCAAACCCTAGTAGGAAGTGATAATTACAAAGCTGCCAACACAAATTTACACCACAGAGAAAAGTCTGCTGTTTGATTTTCATTGTCCTTTTGCTTTCAACAAAGAAGCACAGCAAAAACTGTTGCATTTAGCTTTGATATTAAAAATACGCTTCTGTGCCTGTTGACGAGGTCAGCAGATCCCCAGGTATGCTGCTCTGTTAATTGTGAGCATGCATTCTTTTGGCTACATGCATCACAACAATTCACCTTACCCAAAATAAACAGATGCAGTAATTCATGCAATATGCAAGTGTTTTGCAATGTCCTTTCCTTTAACAGGACATAAAGGAAACAGGAAAGACACATTACTGCCTGTGAGTCAGAAAGCCTGCACTGACACTATACACACAGTAGACTATCCCCCAGCCACTACAAGTGCTTCTGCATAGATGCAGATGGTATTCTTGTGAGGGGTGCTATCCTACAAATTCCCCAATTACATCAATAAAACAGTTCCAATATATAATTATCATACAACCAAATAACAATCTATTATGGAACCTCTCTTGACTATCGACCACATACTGCCATTCTAATCATTCTAAGTGCTGTTTCACTGTGCCTAGCTTAAAATTACTTAAATACTAGCTAACTGGGTGAAACTGAAAAAATGCAGGACAGCACCAATTTTGCACAGACATCCCAGATGGCACCAAACTGCCAGAGTAGCTATAATTTGAACAGAATCCCACTTTCAGCCCAGATTTTTCAGAAACCTCCCTCAAGGGCTACTATCAATGAGAAACTACCCAAAAGACAAGTGGATGAGAATTAAAAAGAGCAACACACTAGGATGACAAAGGAAAGCAGCTAAACACGTCACAACAGACAATACTAAAATTAAGTGATCCCTAAACAGCTGTGATACAGATGGAGCCTGCAAGAACAGTAATATTTAATATATTAGCAGAGCATTACAATTATGAAATTAGACTTGCATCCTGCAAACAAAGCAACTGTTAAACCCAGGAGGATTCCTGGTGGGGTCAACAAGTGTCCAAACCACCCCACTGTGAAACAGAAGCCCTCAATATTCCTGCTGAAAAGAAAAATACTAAACCTAACTTTGCCACTGTAATGGTACTCTCACCTAGGGCAACAGTATTAGGTTCCCAGCTAATGGTAACACTGGTTTTGGTTGCAGCTTGACAAATTACTCTTAACAGAAACCTTTAGTTCTCTCTATGGGACTCATACCTGCTTTATAGCTTGTTGAAGTTTTTCCAGATTTATTTCTTTGGCTTCTTTTAGTAATGTCTTCTCATCCATCTTTAACATTGAAACTCTGTACTGGCACAGTTCCACCACAACTACATCAGGCTGCACGTCTTGTATTGTCTGAAAAAGATGAATTTATTTACACCAGTTTAGGAAGGATTAAAAAGAAATGCAGCCAATATCAACATTTCCGTGAGAAAAGGGACTTAATAAAAAGCACATTCCAGTAATCATTTTCAATTAAAAGAACAGTGAAAGAGTAAATAAGAGTTCTCCAAATAACTATGTATTGAGAAATATTTTAAGGAGGATAACAGTGAAATGCTTTATATACTGGAGGCTTTGGGACAGGGAGGTGCAGAAGACATTATGCAGGGGAGGAGGAAAGAAAACCTTGATGTTAAACATTTTACATTCACAAAGCTCCTTTGACCATACTCCACAATTTGCAATTTGAGTTAGAATAAGCTTTGTAAGAACTAGGGTTAATGATTCTGGCCCAAGATTCCTCCCCCTCTAGCTCCTGGAAAATAAAGCCACCCTAAACAGCAGACTTTGCATGAGGAAGAGTATGAAATAGTTCCTGCTTTCACTAGAGCTTCAGAACTATTTGCATCTTGAGAATGGAATCCAAATTTGGGATGGCATGGTTTTACAGCTTAGTATTACACACGCCAAGCGGCGAAAAGCTGTAAACTGCAGTCTCTGTGCTAGGCTTTGCATTTTCTCACAGCATGTCCCCATCACAGCAAGTACACAACAACCACAGTATGCACTGTCAGTGCGATGTAATGCTGTACTGCGACCGGCAATGTAAATTCCCTAGCTAGACTTCTACGTGTAACACTGGCACTGTAACTGCATTATTTAAGGACAAATAAAAATATTTGAGATGGGAAAGCAATGCATTGCATCAAAAAATTAAGATAATGCGTCTGCCTTCCAGCTCATGCCACAGTGCTGTTAGCCCTCCAACAGCTAATAAGAAAGAACAGAGTCTGGAGGTTACAGCACAGAACTAAGTCATAGCTGGACTGCCTTCTACCTAATGCAAAATTGACAGCATTACAAACATCCTGCCAAAGGGCTCCCACCTAGTATTTTACCTTCACTACGTCCTTTTTGCTGCTGTCGCTAAAGTGGGCTGTTCCAACCACATATACTTTAGAACCATCCTCAGCGTCGAGCTCAGTCACAGTGCTTGGTAAAGTAGGCTTTTTCTGCCTCTTCTTAATCTTCATCTCCAGGAGAATTTTAAATGCATCTGCATCAGCTATAAATGTAAAGAAAAGCAGAAAAGAAAAGCACACTTGACTATAAAGTGCAAGTAAGTAAAACAGAAAAAAAATGTCACCACTAAACAGCAGAGCAGAGCTAAAAGGCCATTGATTTACCACTGTAATCTTACATTCAATTCTGAGGCTACATCATTGAGAGTGCCACCACTGGAGAGGCTGCCTCCAAGCATGGGTCTCAGTCCAGGTTTCCTACCCTGTGGACACTGGGACAGGTTGTCCACGCAGTTCAGTAAGGGAAAGAGAGAAGCTGTGTGGCAGGTGAGGTGGACAGAGAAGCAAAGAATACTTAGAAAAGGTATACACTAAATTGAAGGAAAAAAAAAATAAAGAAAAAAGAGCATTTTTTAAAATTCTAGAACAAAAGCATTCCCTTTCAGGATTTTATCTGTATAAAACAGCAACACAAGTACACTGGTGTGAATGTGCTGGTAAAGTCACCTGCACATATTGGCACATATAGGATACCTACAGTACCAGCCTTAGCCTTTTCTGTGATTAACACACCATGGATCAGTATACAATTGAAAATTAAACCTTAAGGGGTATTCAGGTCAGGAAACCAATCATTCTTCCCTACTTTCAACAATGAACTATTTACAACAGAATAGCACAACAGGAGTTTAGCCCATCTATGTCAAGCTTGCCACGGCACATAGGAAGAGCTATCAGGTCCATCACAATTGCTTGTTAAATGCCAGAAAGCCTCATTAGCTGAGACAGGAAAACTTCAGTTCTGCATCAATGGGAAATACAGTAACTTTGAGTAAATCATCTTTAAGCTGTAATGAATCTTAGGGGGAAAAAAAAAAAAAAAAAGCCATCAAGAGTTTTGTTTCCAACCAACTGTCTCTCTCTGGCAAGCTGCTGCACAAGTTAGCAGAGGTCTCAAGTGGTCCAGAAGCCTGGAATAAGATCATAATCCCAGGGAAAAAAATAAAGGTTAGTGAACAGTTTGCAGGCAGGATGTCAAAGATGCACATAAATTACAGCCTCCTACCATACATTCATTTAATGCGTCAGGTTTAACTGTGTGGCTCTAGCCCCAGATCTGTCCCACAAATACTCAAGATTTCATGTCAAAACCAACACAAACTCAAACAAAAACCACCCTCCAACACCCTTCTTAGTTAGCATTTTAGTACGCTACTACTTCATGGTCAATACCCAAGAATATGGTGTTGCAATCAGAAGGGTCTGATCTAAAACCATGTTCCTAAGGAAGGGTTGGGGAAAACTTCTGTAAAAGCAAGAAGAGGTAGAGCTGTTGCATTTGTAGCTCTCAGTCACATAATCATAAAAGCAGCCATAGTAGATGAACCAAAATCTACCTAAGCAAATATCCTCCCCCCCCACAAAGGTCAAAAGTAGATATCTAAGGAAGAATATAAGAAATGGGAAGTGTGCACAACACCTTCTCCAAATACCCTCCTAGCCTAAGGCCATTTATAGCTCAGATTCTGCCAGTTGAAAGTGGTTTCTATGTATTCAGTAACCCTGAAAGGATTTTATCTCTATTAATTTTCAGGTCTCACCTCATACATATATTCAGAACTGGACTGAATAATGTTTCATGTAGAGAAAAACTGCTGTATCAGTGCAGTACCAGATGTTATCATTCCTTGACATAATCAAGGAAAACATTCTCAGGAGCAGCTATGGTTTTTATTAAACCAACTTCCATATCTGGAGTAAAAAGCAGCATAAAAAATTAATCTGCTTCTTTAGGTCTGAATGGTTTTCCCATAGCTTTAGTCAAGGCTCTGTTTGCTCCCACGACTGTTATTTCTGAAAGCTGCAGTCCTTAGGGATTATTGAGCAACTTCAACATTACAGCATTGTTGCTGTTACCAACTAATTCACCCTAAGGTGGTTCAGAGCTTATTATTTGCCAGAAAGCACAATCTGAATATTCCTATTGTTCATAATGAGCACCATGTGCATTAACATGACAGCAGCAGCGTATCACAAAACATAAAGCAAATCTCAAGAAGCTTTTGGTTTTCCTCCTCCTGAGGAAGGACTGTCTGCCATTATCTGATCCTTACCACTAAAAGGTAAGGACTGATGCTCTTCCTGGGCTTCACAAGACAGTTTTGGCTGGAATAATACTTCTATTCCTGCAGGCTTGGCTTTCATATCAAAATATTATCATGCTAGCAAGGGGAAAGTATTCCACTTGGAACAAGTTATTCAACATCACAACACTAAATGCCAGAATGTTTAAGCAAATACATACTTATACAACTCTGGCTTAGAGAGCAAAAACTGAGCTTAAAGCAATGGCCAAATTAAATCACAAACCATTTACTTTCTTTTGAGAGCATGGGAGCAGCAAATTGACAATCGATACGTCATTGCTCTTTCCAAATTCGGGTTATGCAACTGGGCTTTTCCACAAATCAAGAACAGATTAAGTCAGATATGACCTCATTCGCATCTCCCTTGTGTGCCAACAGCCACATCCTTATTAGGGAAGGAAAAGGCATGGACGTTCAGCTTAATAAACTTCCAACGTGATACACCCTCCCCAGTCAAACCAGAAACATACTGATATTCTGCGATACACTTGATGTTTCCTTTGGGCCATCTTCTGGTGCATCAGAGGAAGACATTGGATCTGCAGCAGCCTGTATGAAACAAATTCAGAAAGAGGCTGGGAATTATAATGAAATGCTTTAATACATCTTTCCCCTTGTGAGTCTGCTCAATTTGAGCCTACATATAATATTCAAGCAAGTAAATAATTTCAGCAGTGTGAACAGTTCAAAACATCTGTGGTTTTACAACTGTTTTTCTCCTAGCTGGGTAAGTATGAGAAACAACATATTAAAAACTATTACATGCTTATTTTAGAAGATAATATTTATACCCGGCATGGCATTAAAAACCAAAATCTGATTCTAGAATAGAAAGAATGAGTTTATATCTAACACTACTACAGCAGTACATTTCTGTGTTGGAAGCCAAAATGTGCACTGACTATTGTAACACCATCACCATTTATATGATGGCATACTTGACTCAACCACCAGTAAGCATTAGTCTGCCAGGAGTCTGACAAAGTTAATCAGTTCTCACAAGAATACACACATCCATTCTAGAAGAGTCTCCTCAAGTATTTTATTCTCTTGGAATACTTACAATACACACCCCCAACTTAAAGTTAATGGGTATGTTGGCTTTACATACATCAGAAATCAAAGTCAAAAAGATGCAAAACATCTGCCTAGTTTTGCTCTCTAAAGTGTCGGAAAGTAATTTAAAAGATCCCCAAGGACTGACTTGGGATTAACATTAAATATTATCACTAGAAGTACATGAGGCAGGTCTTCGCCTAACAAAACCTTTCTTATTTTTAACTAACAGGCAGGCTTTAAAACCCATGCATTGAACTCAAACAATCCCAGTCATCCAGACTATGTCATCCATGTCAAAAAGGCAGGATTAATGCAGAAGAGTTAAGAATCAGGGAAAGTTCAACTCTAAACTGTCTTTAGGCAGCTATATTAATTCAAAGTTGAATCAGGATGATCATTGGGAGAATCCGGAATTCTTGAACAACATTAAGTCAAAAAGTTAGACAGGATGTGAATCTACCATCATTCAAGTGCTTTCCAAATGGAAGTCAGTATTAATGAGTCAGCAAGCAAGCAGCCAAGCTTTCCTGAAGGATGTCAGATTTTGAGCTAGAATGACTGGTTTATTTCCTTTGTACTTAACCTGGTGAGATTTAAAACAGGACTGTACAAAGCACATCCAACTGTTAAAAGCTTTCAATAAGAGCAATTAATTTCTTCTTGCATTCCATTACGTCAAACAGTAATTTTCAGACAACAAATCCTGGTGTCTTACCTTGGCCCCACTGAAGGCAAGGCAGAACTTACTACACATTTCACAGAGTAAGACCAAAAAGTACAACAGCTTTACAGTGCAAAGTTTAAAACATTCACAGTCACATATTACCCATTCACTACAACGCAGAAGTCTGTTCGGTGACAACTGCAAACTGCAATTATACTGCAAATTGCAATTACATTCACAAATATAATTTAACACCAGCTCAGCTTTTGATCACAACATATGGCTTGACTTTACTGCTTGCATACGTAACTCTTGTCACAAAAATATTTTGGAAAAATGTATCCATCTGTAACATATGGAATTAATCCTGTCACTTATGCTGGCTTTGTCATCACAACAACATCGCAGTGGGAAAAGCACTGAGCACCACATTAAGTCTGCTGTTCCTTTCTTCATTTTTTAATTAACAGGACACAAAAACCAGCATTCTTTTGGCTCATAAGGAAACGTTCCTGAGCTTCACCACAAAAAGGTTTTGAAATACACGGACGTGAAAGGAGACAAGGAAGAACCTAAATGTGGCAAAAACCCCAGCACTTTAGCCCCCCACCCCATTTTAAAAGGGGTCTCACACAGGTGGTCTCAACCCTCAAACTCTGCAGACTCTCCCTGAGGATGAGTGGAAGAACCTGGCTGATTGAGAGTCTCAACCTTCCCTGCGATTGTACTGGAAAACAAACTTCAGCTCCAAGCCCTACCTCAGGCTGTTGCTCCTCTTGTATCCCTGCAGCGTAGGCTTATTCTCACCAATCACACAAGAACTGCAAGAAGTAAATGGAATGGAAGAGGATTAAAAATTTATGTTATAACTCAGAATATTTGTTCAAGAACTGTAGGGGACGGGGGGGAGAACCAGTAATGTCTCTACAATCTTAATGAAAGTTGAAGTAATAAAAGCAGCAAACTGAAGATGCAAAAATGCCACCTTGTCAACTCTGCTGCTGTTAACCACCCCACCCCCCCAACAACAGGATATAATTGGCCTGTTTCAACCCAGTTCTTGAGTTGGCTCTAAATCAAGAGCATAGTCCTGGTCTCACGCACACTGAGAATCTCTTGATGAACAAGGGTGGATTTCATGGGAACACAGAATTTGTGCTTTTGCTGTCTCAGACTCTACAAAAATGCCTTTTTCCTCCAGATTGCTCATAAGTAATTGAAGATACAAGATGGCTGCCAAGAAAGTTTCAGCACAGCAAAAAACTTGCTCTACTACATCAATAGTTCTGTCTTGTCCAAACAAACTACAGCAAGACAAGTTTTGGCAAATTTTAGGAATCATCTACATTTACAAGATTTCACTGCTCCAAGGAATAGGAGAGCAGTTGCAGTCTTAATACACAACTAGAGAGCCACACACACTGTTATTTGATCTGCATCATGTCATTATGTATATAGTTACAAATATGCCAGGGTCAGAACATCAGCAAGATTATGACTGTGTGAAAAACCCTGGGAAGTGCGGTTTCAAATGCTTAATGGTTTCCATCTCTCAATTTTAAGAGACCTTCTTCCACCGATATTGTTCAAGTCCAGAAGTTCTCCCTGAAGGTGGCAGAGCGCTGTGATTTGACTTTGACGGTACTCCAAGGGGATTGCACAAGACACTGAACACACAACTTTGTGCTCAGTCTTCTTATTCTCCCTGCTATCCCACTCAAAGTGAAGCACTCCAAGAAAGCACTGCTTCTTCACTACAGTCCTTTGGCTTACCTCCCTCTGACCTGTTTCACAGCACACATGAGGTCTGCTTGATTTTATTAGGCTGGAGATCAATCCTGACCACATTTGCTGCCCTGCTTCAAGGAGAGGAGGAACAAGTCAGGCTCCTGTCTTACACCCAGGAGAAGCTGGAAGCAAGTTGCCTGGGTGCTGGCATAGTCCAACACATGATGGCAAAAGCTCCCATTTCCCCAAATGCAACACTCTGCATCCTGGTTTTTAGCCTTTGTTTTCAAGTGAGCTGTTATGCCTTCTAGCTTTGCTTAAAATACATTTCTATAAAAAGAACGTTTGCATGGGAAGTGTGAAGGTATGGAGGGACTTCAGCAATTCATGCCTTGAAGTTGTCCACTGCTAGTGATCAGCCAGCGAACTGGAGATCACAGCCACAGGCTGGGCAAGAGAAACATGGAGTGGCCAAATGTATAGCTTCTGTGGGCTCCTTGGAGCAAAATCCCCCTAAAATCCAACAGAGCCCCATGACCTGAGCAGACATCAGCTACAGACGCAGCTCCCAAGCTGCAGGGTAAATACCTTGTTAAAACAAGAACTACACACTGCAAACAGTCCAAGAGGTTCAACAACAAACTATTTATTCAAAAACAGGCAACAAAAGTACTCCATGGGTTTTGCTACAATGCATAATTCAAAACCAGGACCATGCCTTCCCGCTTTCTGAGGGGTCAAGTCAAGGAAACTTGGATGTCTGAGTAAGCTGAAATGGCAGATGAAGCCGAACTGCTCTTTTCTTCTTCAGTGTTTCCAGGCTTTACATGTGGTGCGGACAGCTCTAAATTAAGCACAGCAGAAGGAAACCCTTGCTCCGAGACCTGCAACCTGAATGCAACCTGGCAACTCACTAACACCTCAGCCAGCCTGACCAGGAGCTGTCTGGTGGCATTGTGTGCTTAAGTGAACCCAGAACCTGTTTTCATCCTCTCCTGCCTCTGACAAACTGGTTTAACTATTTGTTGACTTGTGCAGTAAACCAGACTGGAAAGCAGATTCAGGTTAAAAAATAACCTTACCAAGGCATTACAAGCTCAGACAATCAAACTGCCGCAGGAACAACTGCCATAGCAAAACTGAAGGGACAGTATGAACTGGAGATGCTGAAGCCAATGCTGGCCCCTGAGAAAATATTTGTCTAACTACAGCATCAGTCAGTGGTATGCCAGTACCCCGACACTGGGCTCTGGGCTTGGTTCTCAGTTGGTTTATGTGCAAAATACCAGTGTTTTTTCTGCCAGTACATCAACTGGCCCTAAATACAACCAAAGTTGTAAACTTGCTGAACGTCTGCTGGGGTTTGAAAACATGTCTCTTATCTATGGGAATGCTCTTAAAAATAGCAAACTGCAAGTTTCAGTTAAAGGAGAGACTCCTACACAGAAGCATCAAGTGATTTCTTTTCCACCACGTGACATTTCAGAAAATCTCATCCCATTCTCACCCATTCTCACCAAATGATGTTTCTGATATTGGAGCAAGAGAGATCTCCAATGAAGTTTATTCATGCTGACTAGTTTCTGGATTTAACCCCCCACCTCTTTGAACATGCCCAGGAATTCCAGTTATTCAGTTAACATTAAGAAAATCTTATAACTGGTTGCCAACAACAAACAAACACAGCTGAACAACTGTCAGGAAAAGCTGCCTGTGTTCAAACTCTTGTTTAATGTGAGTGACAAAAAGCACAAAACACGTCAACAGAGTAAAGACGAGGGTGGCTGCTCAGCTGGCCAGCATCATCATCAACAACATAGGAGAAAGTACGTACATCCTGGGAACTAGTCAAATATCCTGGACTCCAAGAAGATCAAGTTCATCCATGTGGAAAAGTCACCATCCTGTACGTCTGTGTATTCACAGAAGAATAACATCCCATGATACTTGATATAGTAATCCTGAAACCTCTGACAGAGGATTGAACATGACTTGCTGTTATACAGATAAGGAACCGAAGCATAAGAATCTGTAGGTACTTCCTCTCACTGTATCCAACAGCAAGAAAAGGTGCTGGTCTAGATCAATTCCTGACAAGCATTGGGGCAACTTGAATCACAGCATTTCCAAATATGTTAGAGCTTATTTTTTTCAACCTTGCATTTATTTATTTAAAAGTTCAGCTTCCTAAAGAAATGAGACAAGGTAACAAGGCAGAGCTTCTTTGTCTGTGCTTGCTAAACCTTAGGTGAATTTTAAACAAACTTGGCAGCGAGATGAGAGTCTCTGTCATTCACAGATGAAATGCAGAGCACTGCAAAGATTACTGAAGATTACAGGGGGTGGTACACGTGCATGTGAAAAAGAGAAGGTCAGCAGAACCTGCCAGGGAACACAAGGAAATTCAACCCCTAGTTGTAAAGCCATTGGCAAAAGAAGCTGTTCAGACAATTGCTGTGTTCCATTATACATATACCACAATATCTCATAACCTCAAGTTCTACTTACGACAGAACTTGGCCCAAACATGCAAAACCAATCAAATCCCTCTCCTCCAGCTACATCAAAGGCATGCAAGAGGCCCTCAGGAGATAAATCACATACTGAAAATCTCGGCTATGACAGTGCATTTCTTTCAGGCAAACTGGGAGACGCAGCTTTCTAAGCACTCATAAAGATCAGAGATTAGAAAGTATTTCTGTTCTCTTATCTGCCAGGAGACTGTCCTGATCTGGAGTTCACTGCTCCTGCCCAGAGTGCTGCCAAGAAAATTCCTGGAGCTAGAAGAAACAAGGAGTCTGACCTGGCTCCTTATGATCCAGCAAGAGCAGGTTCTGCCTCTGGAATTTTCTTGAAAGGACTCCTTGATGACCGAATCCCAATTCAGTCCCCAATTCAATCACAAATTCAATCACCTTTTTCCCCATCAAGAGGAATACTTGGTTCTTGCTTCATCTTTGCTAGTCTAAGGGAGCCTGCCATTCACTGGGTGATTAAAAATTGCTCTTTATGTGTACACATATGAACAAATGAAGCCCTTCCCCCAGCTCTCAAGATACCTAGGCAACCAAACAGGCATCTCTGAGACCACCCAATGAACTGCAAGCCTGAAATTTAGCCATTATTCATCTCACTGATATTCACCTATTTCCTTTCAAGGTCTTCCTGTCCTGACAGCACATGCAGGACAACCACTCACACCAACAACAGCACCATGGAAAAGGGGCTATATTTTTCCCTTCCCCTCAACACAAGTTCAAAAAGGAGCACACAAGTAAGTGCAACACCTTCTAGCAATGCTTACCCTACACAGTGGCTGACAAAAGCAGTGCGAGAAAAACCTCCCTGCCATGCTATTTGACATCAGTCCTCCAGCTTTCCTAATGCAAAACGGCTTTAGCAGAGCTTCCTCTTTGGGTGAAATCTTCTCACAAACTACTGGCTCACTTTTCACACTGGGTAGTCTTAGCTAACCAAAGTGTTTCAGTTCTAGCAGCATATTTAGGCATCTGAAACTCTGAGCTTGCCATCTTAAGGAGGCAAGAGGCACACTCACAAGTCAGGGGTTCTAGGAAGGCAAGTTACAGGCCCTAGAACACAAGCTACCATTGAAGAACAAATATCCTTTCTTGTTTTATTTCAATTAGGTGGTTCAGTGAGAAAATCCAAGCACACCACAGTGGGTAGACAGGTATCTTCCTACAGCATGGCTGAACTTCTTCCTTTATTATCGTGTTTAAATTTGCCTCCTTCAGACAGTGATTCAGTTGAATCAATACTAAGAAAAGCTCTCATGCCATACCTATCAGAGTCAGCTACTCTTTAAAAAGACTTTTACTGAATGTTTTCTTCCCTCTGAGCTATAGAGAAATTTAGAAGCAGCACTTGCTATCTTTAACATGTTGACACTGCAAGAGAGAAATAAAGTTCTACTAATTGCTCTGTACTTTCTTTGCGCGGCACACACGTCAGAGTAACTAGTAAGAAGCTAGGAGTCACACTGTTTCACCTATTATTGAAACAGAAAGTCAACAGTTTTTATGCTTGACCCCTCCCCCCGATCTGAGTGTATGTATTACTGCTTTCCACAGTTACAACATTCACTGGCATTGAAGAAGGTATCAACAACTGTCACACTCAGAGTATTAACCATGCAGCCTCTGAGATAGGTTTATATGTACTTCCCTCTTTCACAAATGAGGAACTGAGGTGAATGAATACTTCAATACATCTAGAAACCTGACCTCTGGTATCTAAACAAATAGTTAGGAGGCTGCTGGAGCATGTCAATTTTGCAATGTGCGCTGTCCTTTGTTTTTAATCATTGGCCCTTTGGAAGATCGCTCCATACCTCCTTCCCCAGGACAGCACTTCCTCCCAGTACATGCTAACATATCTCATCCTTGTTCCTTTAGAGTCATTGTGGGAAAGACAAGAGGTAGGCTGAGGACTGAATTTGATTGAAGGTCTCCAACTATCAAGTGGGTGTTCTGTGAGAACACAGCACAGCTCACACAGGTCATGCCACAACTGAACCACAACTGACCCGTGCTGGATGTAAGCCGGAGGCACACGCAAACAGCTATTTTGTGATGAGCCTCCTGACCCAGTACTCCAACACCAGCATCCCTGGCCAGAATACAGCCTCGGTCTGCTCAGCGCAAGATTCAGCAATAAACATTTACTTACACCCACATGCACTAAATGTGCCATGCTCCCTTAATCTTCTAAACCTGCAGTTTCTCTAGCAATGGTTATTCAGTTTAGCTGGCACAGCATAAGCACATGTCATATTAATGCCACTACCAATTAACAGGACTTTATGTAAACAGAAGAGGCATATTAGTAATTCAAAGAATTAAAGACACAACTTTTCTCCCACTGAAAAACCATTGTATTCTTTACCCATTGTCTGGAATACCTAACAAAGTACCTTCCATGCCTACCATTTAACCTCCAAGAAGGTAGAAATCAAATCAACAGATACTCACTTAAATCTCAGCACTGCCCTCTGCAATGGAAGCAGAGTATTTAAGGCTGATGAGGCTTTTTCCATGATTCTGCACAGAAACCTTACAAGTGTTTACAAACAACCACCAGCTCCAAATGGTGTCTCTCCTTTGCTGATAGACTGCTCATACTCTGAAGGATGCATCAGTTGAAACCTGCCAATTAATGCAGCAGCCACAAATTCAGAAATTGGAATATATTTCAAAACCATCATCAAGGTGACCTACCCTACATATTGCACGTATCTCTTTGACACAACCCACGCCTTTCAAACTTAACTGAGCAACGGGTTCTGTGATCACAGATAGTTGTAGATTGTGGCTCTGGTTTCTCATGACTCAGAAGTTCATAAACTCCAAAACACATTTCTTTTTTCTTTACCCTGTGAGCATCAGTGAGGTGTTCCTGCAACACAAACTGTGCTGATGTATGCAACCTAAACTCAGGGACCTACACTCTGTAGACAAGATTCATTTGCATACTTTGGAAGTTAAAAAAGTCACAGACAATTAAGTTTATTTTGTGAGAAAGGAGGTGCTGGAACACGAGAATATCTGGCCTGTGACAACGATGTACTGAGAACAGTTACCTTTATCAGTGGAACACAAGAAGGCATTCTCATATATGTTTTGGTTTTAGACATTATTGATTTTACACTGACTAGGGATACTAAAAGAAATGAGTAAGCATGAGGTGAATCAGGATGCTAACACACAGCAGAATTGGGAACAAACAATTACTGTTTTAAGAGGCTGTAAAGAGGTTGCTAAATTTAGAAACATGGGACAGAAAGAACAAAGTGACATGGCCCAAAGTCAGGCCAGCTACTCGGAAACTCACTTTTAGAACCTACATACCTACCACCCAAACCACATTCCCATTTTATTTCAACACGAATCATGCGAATTCAGGGACGATTTGGAACCAAACTACTTTTATAACTCTCCTGTGATCAGGAGTTTGGGGTAAGATACCCACTCAGCACATCTCTCTCCAGGCCATTAAAAGCTATGAACCAAATGATACTTCTGATGCTGGGTAACCCTCTGCAAAACACTCCTAAGTAGAGCAACAGCAAAAGAGCACACAGCTGCTGCATGCACAGTTTCTATGGAGTTCTACAAGATTTGCTATTCTCTGCTCACTACCTACAAGCAGCCAGCAAAGGAGATGGGTAGCGAAGTTCTGCCACGGACAACTAACTACTGGCTTGTAAGGTATCTGACTGTGGTCCACAGAATTGCTGCAGAACTCCATATACACGATTATTCCACGCGTTAATGGCTGTCTGCCGATACACACACAAGCTGGGTCTCAAGAGTACTGGCAGACACTCACATTCATTCCTTTTGTTACAAACACTTTCAAATGCGACTCTTATGATGGCAAAATTGGGATTTTGTAGAACAAAATTCTGCCTAACTGTCAAACGCATTATTTACAGAGCTCTTCTGCCTGCCCCTTCAACTGCTAGCCTCCAGACAGTAGCAGGGAACAAGCTGATCTTTCTGAAAATCATACAGCGATCATAGAAGCCGAAAACACTGTTACACTACACGGGTGCATGTGCTGGCAGGAGGCAAAGACACACAGCTCTGATGTGACAGGGACCTGAAGAAAGAGGGTCACGTTTCAAACAAAGCTCCAGGAAAGCAAGCCGATTCCAGCCTGCTGGCCTGCAGACACAGGAGCCACAGGTTAGCACTGACCATTCAGTACTACAGACACACACCAACCAGGGAAGTTGTCCTGCATGCTACTCCATCCAGCTGCACCACTCATTTAATGTGTGGAACACCCTGCACCTGACAAGCTCAGTAGTTTTAAAAAAAGATATTCCCCTCAAAAGATCATCCCTATTTCCATTCCTGTCTGCTGCCCTCCAAAGAAATGAGAATGCCCCTCAACAACTCCTGATCCTGGTTCCTCACACATGTCTTCTTTATCAATTACCCTGTAACTACCTGTCTTAACCGTCCTTCCAAAGGATGCCTCCCAGCTGTGCAACACACCAGATACGTGTCCTACCCAGGCAGGACCAGGAAACAGATGTACTGCACAGGTGACTGGAGACCTTCAACTTCATCAGCGTTCATGTTGCTGCTAAGCTGTGGTGCAGACTCTTGCTCCTTCCTGCAAGCATGCACACCCTTCCTGCACAGAGACACAGCCCTCAATGCACGCGCCCAGTGCTTTCTGTCCTTACAGACAAGGCTATTTTGCAGACAGCCTGCAGGGATTAACCACGTGAAAACATGAACTCCTGGAGCTCCAGTGTAGTCTCTCCTACAGATTGGTACATGGTGTCATCAGGACACTTAAATGCTGAGTGTGGACATGCAAAGCCTCTGCATCCCAATTAAACTGCATAGCATATCAGCTAAAGGGCTAGGAAGGAGGCAGGAGGAGAAAACAGCCCCTCTAGCTACCTTTACTACTTTTTTAAGAAAAAGTGGTGGAAAGGAAGAGAGCTGGTCACTGAGTGCATGCATGTTTTCATGCAAATCTATCAACTGCAGTTAGAGTTATATGCCCCAACTCATCTTGAAGGCAGGGAAAAACTTAGGAGTTTCTATGTTCAAATGCAAAACCGCAGTATTAACTAACATGTTTGTAGCATCTCAAATGTGAATGGCCTTTTACAAAATCCTTCCATAACTGAAGGCCTCACCTCAGAAATTACTCACACTGGAAACCTATTTGCAAATATTTATCTAGTAACAACCATTACCAACAGAATATAATGCTACTAATTGTAAATCATCTATGACAGGGACCCGATGCTGCTGACCAGCCTGGCACTCCCTAGCAGGTCAAGGAGAGTTGAAGAATCCGTCCTTCCTCCTGACCCTGCCTGGCAAGTCATACTCAAAGTATCACTGATACTGCAGTGATACAGGATCACTTCAGACAGCTATGCACCACTCCCATTAAATCTGGAGCACACTTACCTCTGGCCTGCTTTCATTTTTTCATTTTCTAAGACTGCCCCAAATCTCTTTCCCCATATTTTCCCAGTAGCAGATACGGAAAAAAGAAAATGCTTTCCAAAAAGCACTATTTTACAAAAAGCAACTGGATGACACTCCCACAAGTAAGATGCCAACACCATTGTGTTTTACTCACAAGCTGTGGTGCCAGCAGCAGCAATGTTTCACCATATTTTGCCACATGGAAGAAAGAATGCACTGCAAAATACGCTTAAGTCTCCTAGCACTGAATTAAGCAATATCTCAGTCTACAGTTAAGACACAAGAGTGCCAGACACTGCAACGGCCGAGTTACCATCAGCAACTCAAGTTACTGAAACCTGAAAGTCTACCAAAAGCCCCAAAGAACAGGGCACAAACCAGAGCCACAGCTGTAACCCAGTACCTAATAAACTCATTTCGCTTAGGCTAGTTAAACGTACTTGTGGTTTACCTCTGTTGCATAAGATCTGTTCCCTGCTAAAATACAGCAGGGAAGCCTTTGAAATCTGTCTGGTTTAGTCTTTTTTTTTTTGTTTTACTCTGTTAGCTATCCAAGAGGGAACATGTGCATAATTGAGCTGAACAGTAGGTTCAGCTGATACACATCACTACAGCACTGATACACATCTCTGCAAAATGCAGAAGCGAGGCCACTCCAAGCACCCTCTGATATTCCTTAGGACACCTACTAACACCACACGTGTAAAACAGCATTTAACTTTTTAAAGCACATCCTCTTGCTTTTCCAGCCCAGCAGCAACCACTCAGCAGCTCCAAGTTTCTGCAAAGTCTGACCAAATAAAAACATTCTCTTTCTTCCTGAAAGCTAGCAAAAACTGAACACTTTCTTTGTGCGCATACCCGCATACCCGATCACCAGTATGTGCATTTCCCTCAAGAGCCCAGCACGGGTTATGGGACACGAGATCTTTTTGAGACCTGGATTAATCGGAACCGTTTTCCAATCACAATCCTGATTGCACAGTTTATTGTACGTGAAGCACAACGCGGCGCCTGAAGAGTCACAACTGTTTAGAAACCAAAAGAAGAAGTGCGAAAAACTACTTTTCTCTCCTTCCGCCCACCACCGCAACCGAGCCCACGCTCTCACCACCACCCACCTCACACACAGCACAGCGCGCAGAGCTCTGCCCGCGCCCCGCCGCCACCTCCATCACCCCCCGCGCCAGGAACCGGCCCTAACGCAGAGAGCCGAAACCGCGGGCGCTGCTGTAACCGCACACGGGGCGCACCCCGACGGACGCGTTTCCCAGTGCCGGGCCGGCAGCGCCAGCCTCCGCGCAGGGCTCCGGCGCGGAGAGGACGGGCAGCGGCCTCCGGCCTCCCCTTCCCTGCCGCTTCGGGGATTTACGCCTCAGCCTCCCCGCTGCGAGACGGAGGAAGAGCTCGCCCCGGCCCGAAGAGGCCCCTCAGCCTCGCCGCCCGCAGGTTCACCGGCGGGGCAGCGCCGGACTGGCCGCGGCAGCTCTGCCCCGCCGGCGCTGTGGGGCGCCGACCGCAGCCTTCCCGGTTCGCCTGCCACAGGCGCCAGGCCCAGGGAGAGCGTTCAGAGGCGAGAGCGGGCGGCCCCAGCGCACGTCCCGGCCACCTCCCGCCCGAACGGGCGCTGCCTGGCGGCACCTCCAGGCCGGATACCTGGAAGGGCGGGGGGGGGGGGGCATACGCGAAGGGGAGGCGGCAAGAGGGACCGGAGCGCCGCTCACAGCAACCCCCCTCCCGCGGGTCTCTGGGCACGGGGAGAAACGCGGCAGTCCCCCTCACACACGCACTCGCCCGCACAGGGGCTTGGCCCCAACACGGCACCGCCAAGGGCCCCGGCCCGGCAGGAAGCGGGCACCGCGGCCGGCTTTTCCCCCGCCTCCCCTCGCTCACTTGCCGTGCTCGGTGGCGGAGGCGCTGCGGAAGAACGCGTCGGCAGCGCCACGGCTCTCCGGCGGCCTGGCACGCTATCCGGCCAACATGCTGCACCAGTCATGCACGGACGGGGCGGGACCGGCGCCGCTGGGCAGCCTGGGCCTTGTAGTCCCCTGCCGCCGCGGGGCCCGGAAGCGACGGTGGGCAGCGGGCGCAGCGGACTACGGCTCCCAGGGCGCACGGGCAGGCGCATGGGCCGCGGGGCCCGGCAGCCGCGGAATCGCGCTTGCCTCCTCCCCTCCCTGCCCCCGCTTGGCTACCTTGCGCGGCCGAGCGTGCTGTGTTAGAGCCGGGAGCTGTGCGTCCCGGAGCCTGTGCCTGCCCGTGCGGTCGGTCGGGTCTGTGCAGGGAAGGGGACTCCCGGGGTTTGCTGGTGTCTCTGCCGGAGCCCCAGACGGGAAAGGCTAGGCGGGGTGCTGGCAACGGGTGCCGAGCCCCTTCAGCCACTCTCGGGAGCCTCTGGCGGGGACTCGAGCCGCTTTCCCTCTGGGGCTGTTGCTCCCAGGCCGGCCGAAGCAGCGCTCGGGGCCGCAGTGACCTCCCTGACGCCTAAGCCAGGCCAGGCTGGCATCGGAGGTCAAGTTCGGTACCGATCTTCAAGTTCTGGACTTTAACTCTGGAGCGCTCTCCAGGGCTGTTCCCGGTGTGGCTGCTATCGTAAAGCTCCTGCTCCGCCGGGCGTTGCACAGCCGCCGTTGCAAGCAGGGTGGAAACGTGTAGAGGTGTAAGGGGTAAGAACACCCGTAGGCGTGGGACTGCACGAGGTGTCCAAGTGAAAACACGACTTGGTCGTGGATCTGCCGAACATGAAAGACGCAGGGAGGTCAAACTGTGTCGTCTCTGCGCCTACCTCTTGGTGCCTTCTACTCCATGCAGTCCTGCTCTGCTTACCGCTGCTGTGCTGTTCTCTTTCCTCTTGAGCTGGATAATAGTTGAAGTTTCACCCCGAAACCTGAGAGATACGTGTTGCACTACCTGCTTAAGCATAAGGGGTATTTGATGACGCTTCCTATTACTAGGCTGACACATTATTGGTCAAGAAAACTTTCTTCAAGAAAGGTGTGTCAAGAGTTTATTATAGCTACTGACCATTTTCTGAAATTGTCTCCTTCCCTTTGCCTGTTTCTCTGTTCTGTTTCTGATAGGTCACAGTTCAGTGGCAGTGTGGCTAAAGCACCCATTTAGTCTGAGCACACGTTTTTTACCTAAATAGAGTTTCATTAGAACAGATTGAGGGCACATTTTCTATTCTTTTCTTACTATCTCTGGCTATACTTCACAGCCAAAGTTAGTTTGGGATTGGAAAGTATGTGATCTGTAGAAATCAAGTAGGGACATGTTGAGATAATTGGGAATTTCACTTCCCATTTTGGGTAATAATAGTTTCAACTTGCTATAAAAGCACAAAGCAGGAACTTCATGTGTGAACATCCAGAATACATGTAATCAAGTAAAGGTATAAGCTATGCAGACCTTCTGGAGAAAAAAGCCATCTAGTGTCTGACAGATAAGGAATAAAATGTCACTTTGGGCATTTTAACCTAGTTCTTTACACTGATTTCAAATACCTTTTGTTTCCCCACAGCTGGTGGGTGAAGGCCGCTGATGAAGATGGGACACTGCACTGGACAATAGCAAGTTGGTTGTGTTTCTTGGGGGTTGCACCACACGGCTTTTTTGTCACCTGGGGATATTCCCTCTCTGAATGCTGGTTTCCAGATTGTCGTGGTTTAAGCCCAGCTGGCAATCCAGAACCATGCAGCTGCTTGCTCACTCCACCCTTTCCTCCCCCAGCTCCTGGAGGGATGGGGAGGAGAATTGAAAGAATGTAACTCCCATGGCTTGAGATAAGAACAGTCCAGTAACTAAGGTATAACACAAACCACTGCTGCTGCCACCAATAATAATAATGATAAGGGATATAACAAGAGAAGAGAGTACAACTGCTCACCACCCGCCTATCGATACCCAGCCCAACCCGAGCAGTGATCTCGCCCTTCTGGGTAACTGCCCCCAGTTTATATGGTGGGCATGATGTGCTGTGGTATGGAATACCCCTTTGGCTAGTTTGGGTCAGGTGTCCTGTCACTGCTTCCTCCCGGCTTCCCCTCCTCCCTGGCAGAGCATAAGACTCAAAGTCCTTGGTCAGAGTAAACATTACTGAGCAACAAATAAAAACATCAGTGTTATCAGCGCTGTTCCCAGGCTGAAAGCCAAAACCACAGCACTGCACCAGCTACTAAGGAGAAAAATGACTGCTACTGCTGAACCCAGGACACAGATGCAGCTGCTCTCTGCTGACCACAGCTGCTTGCTTCTGAGTCTGTTTCTAATCCCTTCTCTTCTAGACATGGGTTTTTCCTGGCAGTGGATCCACTGCAGGGCTGTAGTGTAGCAGGTGGCAGGTATTACATTGTGTAGCAGCATGTGTTGAGGTCCTGCTGCTCAGCAACCCCAATCTTAGGTCACAGCAGTGTCCCTTACACAGCGGTCATGTTTTATTGTTGCTTACTCAGATTTGCTCAACTATTGGCGTGTGCCAGGCTCAAGCCCTGGTTATTTGCAGTGTAATGTGTTTGGTTCAAGCTGTGCATCCTGAGTGTCAGTTCAGCATTTCTGGAGCTGCAGCTCTTCATGCTACACCATAGCTGGTGTATTGTGCAAATCTTATGAGCCCTTTGATGGACTACAGACGTGTTCCCATGCTTCCCACTGTTTCAGCTGCAAAGGTTCAATGATTTTTGGTCAGAGCTTGGAAGCACTGCTTTAGCCTGCAGGGAAGACCTCACCTGATGTGATCTGATCTAATTGGCAAGCCCTCTGCTTGTGGGAATACTGTGAACCTTGCTAGCCTGTTTTTCCTTTAGCTCATGATGCTGCACTCTGATTATGTCAGCAGTTGGATTACTTCAGGCAGTGTTTCTTTTGCTGGCTCAGCGAGAGCTGCGGTAGTTGAACATGCCTTTACAAGGACCAAGGTAAGATGCAGGTTTCTACTAACAAGAAACAGTATGGCTGGAGGTTCTGACTGTGCTGCTTCAGGCTGATCTGTGGTACACAATACTTATGAAGGTGGAGAGGGAGCACTGAAATGAGAGGAAGTTCATCAAACTGCAAAGACCCTGGCATTTCCATGCCTGCTGATCCCAGGGGTGCAGGATCTCTCTCTCCCCTCTTCTTTTCTTCTCTCCCTCCCTCCTGCCATCATTGTTCCATCCCTTCCTCTCTCTCCTTTCTCTCTTGACAAGTTATTTTTACATCATGTTTCTCAGGAACTGATAGCAGTGATGGTGATATTAGCTAGAGTTGCTTACTTGTCTTCAGCAATCTCTGGTTTGTAGAAAATAGAGACCCAGTGTGACATTTGAGTTGGCCCCTGAACAGGTTGCCAGAGAAGTCACCAGGCTGCTTCCTGGACAGGTATATGTCTGTCCTTGCCACACTATGTTCTCAAGAACTTGCAATCACAAATGATTCACCACTACCACCCAAACCAACCCTACCATTTAAAACCACGTGTTAGGAAGGTTGTTCAAGTGTCCAACCTGAACTAGTGTTTGCTCGCATCCAAGCCCAGTAGCTTGTGTCTTATTCACTGCAGGTCTGGAGGACAGCCTTCTTCCTCTGCCTTTTGTAGCAGCCTTCACCTCTTTAAACACTGCCATGTCTCTGTTTGCCTTCTCTAAACTAGTGAGTGGTAAGGGTTCCCCCAGGTCCCAGCCTCTGGCCTGTGGAGGAAGGTATGGGTCGCAGGACACACTTGCTCTCCCCTCAGCAGGACCCTTTCCGACCACCTCTGTGTTTCAAGCCCAGGAGCAGCACGGTGGTGGGGTGGCCGCTGCTGTCTGCTCGGCAGGGACCTGGGCAAGCGAGCTGTGTGGAACGCAGGCCAGGAAGCAAACTTAGTGGCCTTTGGTGACCCTTGCTTCATGACTGCTGAGGAAGCATGTGCCGTATTTGTGTTCATGGTACCTCGCTTATTTCAGAGATTTCCTTGTGAATTGTAAAGGGCAAGATCCTAAAAATGCTTATTTGATAACAAAAGGGGTTCTGCCCCTCCCTCACAAACCAGAGCTTTCTCCCGAGGGCCGGGGCTGCGGTCACCGCGCTGGGGCAGCCCGGGCGCTGCTGCCCTGCCCTGCGGAGCGAGGGGTTGCGGGCAAGCAGCCATGGGGCGTAACCAAGCGGCGGGCAGCGCGCTGCGCGGGGCTGCGGCGCCCTCTGGCGGCCTCCCTGCGTCAGCGCCCTTCGGGGCTTCCGCGGGCGGCAGCGTGGGACCCTCCCAAAACTTCGTGTCATCCCCGACGGGGTTTTCGGAGACAGCATCCATTTCGGGCTGCGAGTGGGAAGCAGAAAGGAGGAGAGCTCCGCAGAGAGGCAGGTTTATGTCATTTCAGCCTCACTCGTTGTGTTTTTGTTGTCATTCAGAAAAAGCATCTGCAGGCCAGCTCTGGTGATATACTTCACTCCCTAAGGTCGAGAGCATGGAGTATATCTACGTTGCACCAGAATAACATCATCTAAACTGCATGCAAAGTGCTGAGAGGGAAATATAAGTCCGACTCTGCTGTGACCAGGGGGGATATGGCCTTCCTACTCGTCGTGCAGAGGTGGCCGGGGAAGGGCAGGGATTGCAGGGATTGCAGTATCCAGGCTGCCAGCCAGCCCCAGTGCCCTGCATGGGATCTGGGTATCTGCTTCTGAAGGCTACAACCCACAGCAGCGCTGGGAAGGTCCCCACCGCTGAAGTGTTCCTTCAACACTGCTTTGCTGACTGAGCTGCTGCGCGTGGCTTGAACTGGCTTCAACAAAGCTGATTTGGTAAATCGGAAGAACCAAACCACACACCGCTCTAACTCGAATGCCTCTGGACTTTACAATTCACCCTTGAAACTCACATGATGCTTGCGGCCTGTCTGTCACGAGTGGTTGCTGTTAAGGGAAGCTGATGACTGTGAGCAAGGCTTTGGTGCTCCAGGCCCAGCTCTGGTTGCCCTGCTGGAGGCAGCAGTGTGGGTGCAGGCAGGCTGCAACTTGCAGGGAGGATGTGGATCAGGATGCTGCTCATGGCAGAGGGGGCGGAGGGCTACAGTCCCCTTGTCTTTCTCTGCGTTGTCCTCTTCCTCTCCCCCTTTCCATTAAATTCACAACTGGCCTGCACAGCACAACGCTGTGCACTGTAGAGGCACTGTGCTCCAAGTAGCTGTGAGTGGCAGCCTGGGTAGCAGGAGCTGTGTCAGCACAGGGGTGTTTTGGGGATCATTTGGGAGTCATGCGGAGTGAACAATGTGACAGTGCGATGGATGTGAGTGACACACTCTGGGCTTTCCTTGTCCAGGGAGAAGGATCACCCAGGAAGCAAATCAGAGCTAGGCAAGACTGGAAAAGAAGGCAAACCAGAGATGTGCCCCTGTGAGGAAGCCTAGGATTGTGCAAGGTAATCTTTCTGTTCACTGGAGGAAACCAGGAGTCCTGCAAAAGAGCCTAATACCCATAGGCTTTGAAAGACAAGGAGAGACAACAGAGCTATTTGTTCCTACACAAGAACAATTAAACTGCACAGTGCTGTCTTCAACTAATAACAGGCTGGATTAGAGTTACAGAGCAGAGAATTCTGGGCTAAAGCCAGTTTGCAGTCCTTAATGCACTCGGATTTGAAAGCTGTGTGCCCTTATGGGAGGCTTTGGGTGTAATCCCTGTAAATAAATAAACAAATGAATTGAAGATAAAGCCTGGATTATGAAGGACTGAAAATCATTGCTGATAACAACGTGAGATGTGGACACAAGGAATAAAGGATAGTTCCAGAATCTTGGCTTAAGGGTGTATTGAAAACCCTGGTTTAGCAATGGGACTTTTCTGCCAAATTTCCTCCCTTCTCACGAGTCTTGGGGCATACATAAGAACTAATAGCTTGTCCTACACAAATTGAGCTGGGGATTGAAAGAGCAGAGTGCAGCCTGCTTTCCACTGACTCCCTGGGGGATCACTCAAAGCAAACAGTAAATTGATTTGGAGTAGGTGGTGCAGTGGCTTCCTCACATGGCCATATGGGAATTCCTCAAAGTGCTGCGATCAGCCTGACTGCTCATCAACTCCCCTGTTTGCATGAGCTCTAAGACTTCTTATGTGTGTGCATGTTCATTTAAGGACAAGTCTTGCACATCTGAAGTCCCTGGCAAAGTTCTGTCATACTTCAGTGGCTACAGGACCTAGCTCCAGCAGCTTGCTGTGAGTGGGCTAAGGCTGGAGACCATCATTAACACGGTTAATATTGTTAACACTGTATTTCCTTCAACTGTGTTGTTTGATTAAAAAAATCACGCCTGACATAGGATTGCAATGCCTTTATTACTATTGGCTAGAAATACTCTGATTCACAAATCCCAGCTGCTTTTGCAGTTTTTTTGATATTTTAGATCGGAAAAGTGCTTAACTCATGTAAGGTCCCTTCATAATGCCTTTCTCCTGAAAAAAAACCAAGTTGCTGATAAAATCATTAGGCCACCTTAATGCTAGCTTGGTTTGTGTACATGTTTCAGTAGTAAGGAATAGTTGTATGATGCAGAATCAGAACCTAAAATCCAAAGTTGCACCTATTTCAGATCAGAATATTCAATTACCTCGCATGGATTTGAGTCAGAATGTCAGTTCCTGTGCCTGTGTCCTCTAATAGACCTTGAAATGGGGAGGTGCACACTCCAAGAAATAAAACTTGATCAATTTTTCTGCAGAAAATCCTGGGGCATACACCTAAGGAAAAGAGTGAGGAGAAGAAAGTAGATACAATCAAGAAAGAGAAATGCTCCTTATTTGCTTTGTCAAGCTTAAGCTGAAGTGTGGAACAGGGGGGTCATGAACATGCTTTTGATGATCTGAACACAGGAATTTCACCTTAAGCCAAATGTTTTCTGAGAAAGTGAAGAACTTAATGGGGAAACAAGGGTAACAAGTTTGAAAATGACTTTTAGGGAAAAAAGGTGAAAACTACCCTAGGATCACAACAGACAGCTTCCTTCCACCTGCACGTGGGCTTGTGGTCCTGGTAGAGTGGTTTAAAGAGTTTAGTGCCCCTAAGGAACTTGTGAAGGTTTATGCAAATCCATGCTATCGGGCATGACAGTGGCCTGGAAGCATTCTTGTAATCTGTCCCTCCATCTCTGATGAGAATCTAGGAACTAATAGCAATAACTTCCTAAACCACTTGCTGAAGGGCTACCTTTGCCCTGCAACAAAATTCCTCCATCTGAAAATCTGAGTAGTTCCCAGCCGGGTTACTGCCTAAATTTACTGCTCTTCTTAGGAAAACAAAACAAAACTACATTATAGACGTGTATGATACCTATGACTTGAGCATCACACAAAATAAATTGGTTTAAAGCAGTGTTCGCAGATGGCACACCGGAGTTATCAAACATGTTTTGTAGGTGTTGTACTAAACATATTGACCTCAGGCTCCTTTTCTTGTGTAGTTAATCTTACTATCAGCAGAAGACCCTTTCAGGGTATTTCATAATACTACTTAGCTGTGAAAGAAGTAGATGAGACACACTAAGGTCTTCAGAAGCCTACAGATGGTAAATATCAATACTAAGAGCTTTAGTTGGTGTGATAAAAGTCCTGGGGACATGTATCAGTCCTGTCATTACAAGGCAGAACCATTTGTGATACAAAATATTTACAAACAATTATAAATGTGACTTAGCCCAATTTAAGTCATAGAATCATAGAATGGTCTGGGTTGGAAGGGATCTTAAAGATCATCTAGCTCCTACCCCGTGCCATGGGCAGGGACACCTCCCATTAGACCAGGTTACTCAAAGTCCTATCCAGCCTGGCCTTGAACACTTCCAGGGATGAGGCACCCACAGCTTCTCTGGGCAACCTGTGCCAGTGTCTCTTCACCCTCACAGTAAAGAATTTCTTCTTTATACCTAATCTAAATCTCCCCTCTTTCAGTTTAAAGCCATTCCCCCTTGTCCTGACATTACATGCGTTTGTAAAAAGTCCCTTGTAAAAAATGTCCTTGTAAAAAACACCAGGAACTTATTTTCACGCATGTTGAGATTCCTTATGAAAAGTGAAGTTCTTCACAAGCAAACTTATCTTGGGGATGATAATAATGGCCAGCATTGTGTTAAAGAGCTGTGATCTGCTAGCTAAATCTGCTTTTTCTCCTAAGTACTTTAAAGAATTGATTAAGAAGATTAAGGGGGTGGGTTACCTGGTTGTCTGAACTTCTCCTGACACAGCTCCATTCCATTTCCTTATATCCTACTGCTGGTCAGCAGAGAAGGGAGATCAGCACCTCTCACTCCACTGCACCACTTAAGGAAGCTGTAGATTGCAATGGGGTCCTCCCCCAGCCTTCTCTTCTCTAAGCTGAACAAACCAAGTGACTCAGCTGCTCCTCTTGTCCTGTCCTCAAAACATTCCACCAGCTTCGTCTCCCTCCTCTGCACACACTCTAATAGCCTGACATCCTTCTTGCATTAAGGAACAAAAACTGCACACAGTACTTGAGGTGGGGCAGCACGAGTGCACTGTAGAGTGGGACGATCACCTCCCTCGACTGACCGGTGATGCTGTGATTGATGGACCCCAGGACACGGCTGGCTCTTTTGCTGCCAGGGCACACTGTTGACTCATATTCAACTTGTCATCAACCCAGCTCCCCAGATCTCTTTCTGCAGGGCTGCTTTCCAGCCTCTCATTCCCCAGTTTGTAGGTATAACCAGGATTACCCTGTCCTGGGTGGAGAAACTTGCACTTGTTAAATTTCATACAGTTGGTGACTGCCCAGCTCTCTGGTCTATCTAGACGTCTCTGTAAGTGACTCTCTACCCTTGAGGGAGTCCACACTCCTCCTAATTTAGTATCATCAGCAAACATAATGTACATATGATTCCTGCATCCAGATCATTTATAAAAACATTAAAGTGTATTGGCCCTAAAACTGAGCCCTAAGGAATGCCACTGGCTGCCAGCTGGATGTAACCCCATTTGTTATACCTCTTTAAGCCTGACCTGTCAGCCAGTTATTCACCCAACATATTATGGACTTGTCTAGCTGTGTGCTGGACATTCTGACAGAATGATACTGTGAGAGACAGTATCATTCGCTTTGATATAACAAAAAAAACCTGAAATATCTACAATTAGATGGGCGACCATGTCATAAAGGGAAATTAATTCAGTTAAGCAGGACTTTCCCTTCTCGAACCCATGAAGACCAATAACCTTAAAAGTTCATGAAAATTGTCTGAAAAACCCCACAAACCCCAAACATTCCAAAAAGAAAAGCAGTCATCAGTTCTTCCTATAGGGAATTCCATGAAAACTGTCTGTAATTCTCATGTCCACTATCATGCTTATTAATGCTGTTTTGCATACAGGCAAGCTATACAATTTAACGAGTAGTGCAACAGGATTTTTTTTCAAAGAAAATCATGGTAAGAACATTTAAGGTTTTAACATCACAGGAGCGCTAAAAGAGTCTTCATGTCTGAGAGTATCAGAGAAGACAGGCAGGCTGACAAATTATTGCCCTGATTAAGGTGATGGTGCCAGTGTGACGTGTTGCTTGCAGACAGACTGTTTTCTTTAAATGAGTCTTTCCTGACCTCTATATATACCCTCTGTATATATATATATACATATACACACACTCTCTCTCCATATATTTTCCTATACTCTATGGCAGGCAAGAGTGATGCTTGCTTGAGGACAGGACACTATGTGAGCAATTCAAGGAAGTTGTAAAGGTCCATGGATCTGGACCCCAAGGCTCGGAAAATCTTCTGGTGCTCTAATGTTGTTGTATTATAGAAATGCCCTAACTGTTCACCTCAGCAAGGACACAGGTTTCATTGACCCCAGGGTAACAGTCTGTGCCCCACGGTGTTCTTTAACCAGTCCACAGAGAGTGTGTGGTCACCTTGCCCTCCACCTCTGATGGCATTATCTGTCAAAACCTGGCAACATGGCAGAGATAAAGAAGATACATGTGCAGGTGTGACTTAGCTGGTGCATGTGAAATACCTCCCTCTTTACTGGACATTAATTTTCTGTTAGATGCTTCAGCTATGGCAATTGTCCATAGGATTTCCCAGTTCCTGACCCAGAGACCCAGAAAGCATGAAGCTGGCTTGTAACCAAATATTTCTTCTTCCCACTAACCTTTCACCAACTACTTGTAGATATTTGTTGATACATACATGTTACAGGCAACATATTGATCACCTCTATGTATCAGCTGTGAACACCATAATTTTAATATAATCAGCAATGGCAGATGTTCATTCTATAAAGCTACACTTACAATATCAGTAAAATGTCTGCTGTCCACTGATTAACATGTCAAAATAATGCTAAATGGTGTACTGTGGTCTATCGTATCCATCCACAGAGGAATGGTTTTCTCACTTAAAGCACTGCCCAGCATCAACATTTGTGAACTGGAAGCCTCCACTATTGTAATAAAATTAGATAGTGGTGGTTGTGCCACGCAATGTTACTCCCTCATTTACCCTGATTTAGTTTCAGATTGGCTAGTCCACAATTAGTATGATGGCATTTGTTTGAGGTATGATAGGAAAAGTGGTTTCAAAGAAGCAAGGTCTTTAATTTTCAAACCAGCAAAGGTGATACAAAATGATACCAACCAAATGAAAAACAGAATAGATTTTTGCTACAGCAGATCTTGGAAATCTCCCTCATATATAGAAATCCATATTGACAAGTGTAGGCAAGTGTTACTTGAATGACTTGCTAAGTACACTCAGCTGCTGTTAGTATGCGAATTACATAGATCTCAATATGTGAAATACCTAATACCCTTAATACCCTCTGCTCCTAACACAACAAGCAGAAAATGAGTATTCCTAGTAATATATTCAAATCTTTCAAAGATCAAGCATAAAATTTGGCAACGTTTAACCTTGTCTTGTCTTCCCATTCCTCCCTGAAATGAAAAGCCTAAAAACCTACTTCTTTATGAATTCCTCTGACATGGTATATTGGCAGTCTTTCCCACCTATCTAGCTTTTATGCTATTTTGATATACTAATGTTCAAACATATCTAATGTTCAGCACATAATATTTTTTCCATGGGCTAACTGGAAAGTGCATTGAATTTTCCTTTAGAGACTTGCTCAAGGCATGGATCATATTATCCTCTGTAGCTATAGGGAAGCTACAGCTAAAAATAAATTTTGTGCTTTATTTTAAGGTTAAAAAATACATTACAAGTAAATCATTAATCCAAAGGAGCTCTGACTGTTGCTATTTATAGTAAATTAACTGATCTATACTAGAGATTGTATACCCAAGTTCCTAAAATAAACTCATTGTGAAAAAAATAGTACTTGTGATAATGTTGTTGTATATTACAAGTACATTACAAGACACAGCAGGTTGACTTCTGCCTTAGGACTGTACTTGCCGCAGGGGAAGACGTCTCCTGCTCAGCTATGCAAGCTGGTGGGAATCCCATCCCGATGCCACTCTGGTCTGCTCAGGCTGCATCCCTCAGTCTCGCTGATAGAGAAGGCACAGTTTACCCAATGTTTCCTCTTGGATCAAGGGTTTGCAAAGGGACCACGAGTAGGTGGGATTCCATGATGTATTAATTTTTCCTGAAGCGACTTGCAGCTGGAAGTGAGCTGTGTTATGAAATGTTAAGACTTCCACATCCCAGAGTTAATGGGAAGATTAAGGGGAAATTCTCTCTTCCTCCAAGGCCATCTTCTTTTTGCATCCAGCCTGGACTTGCACCACATCCATATTGCACAGCCCTGAGAGAGTGTAGAACTATGACTTCTGTTCAATTTGATTCAATTTAGAATAAAGCTATCATTCGGTTTTACATAAAAATAATTTGGATCAATTGGATTTTGGTAACTTTCCTTACACTGGATAACTGCTTTTCCTATTAACAGTTCTATTGAATTCAATGCAATTGAATTTATGGTGTAAGAGGTCACTGAACATGACAAAGCATCACAAAACCAGACTTTAGTATAAGAAAGCTTTTTGTTTTGTATTTACAAGGATCCCACCCAGTAGGCATCATGTCCATGTGAGGAGCTCTTAAGAAAATCTCCAGAGAAGAAAATACCAATACTAAATTAAAAGTTATCAAAAGCACCCAGGTATAACATCAACAGGACACTATGGTGGCATCACAGGAATTCTGGTTTCCCCCAGGGTAAGTAAATGGAGGTACTTTGGCAGCTATAGTAGCTCTCCATGGGTCATGACATGAAAATCTCATTCAGGTGTCTAAGGAAAGCACCCTTGTGAATGCTAAAGTAATACTGCTTTTTTTGAAGCTACTCTTGCTACCCATAGTTTCACAGTAAAGCTCCTAACTACCTGATCTTGCTTTCTGTGCCAGTGTTGCCACTGGTTCTTGTAGCCAGAGCTACCTTAAATAGCTGTGAACTGGGGACCACAAAAGGACTCAGTTTCCTTGAGAAACCATGAAGAATCAATCCCTGCATTGTTTTTCTCTCTGTATGGACTGATTGGAAAGAGTCACTTCAGAGTTCCAAGTGTAAACTCAGGCAAAAAACCCCACAGAAAGTGGAGCTGGAAAACTGTATGGTGTATGAACATCATCATACCTCTGCCATGGAAGAGATGTAACACCTCAGGCATGCCCAAACTGAAACAGTAAGAAAGAGGAAAATTCATGCTTCAAGCAGACTGCTTTTCCTTCCCAAATAGTATTGCAAAGCACTGTCTAGTTAGCTATCTGCTATCACCCACATATCCTTCAAAGGCACTGTTTGGCAGGCTCTTTCCTGACACTAAGCACCAGTTTTCTCCGAGATATATTGGTTTGCACTTCAATCTCACTGTACTTGCTGCCTATGTCTGTAAGCACTCTTTAATAATCGGTATTGCTGCTCTTACTAGAGGGTTAGGCACTTCTGAATCCTCACTTCTTATGGCGACACTCTGCTTTCCAAAAAGACATGTAAAAGAATATCACTTCTTTTTCATCAAATTGTCAATCCACATATTGCATGCAGTATCATGAACATTTATTCACTAGTATGATTTCATGAGTGTCTGTAACAGTTTTCATACTAAGATGCAAACATTTTATGACTCTGCCAATGTCTGAAAAATCAAGCTAGTCTATTTCCAGACACGGAAGCCTGTTTCATTGTTTATAGCTTCCCATAGACTCAAGGAGCTCAATCCTACCTTCTCTACTTACCCAAACAGTTCCAGTGGCACAGCTTATGAGAATGGGCAGAATTTGTCCCTGTAAACCCATTTCACCCTGGTTAAAAAGATCACAGATGTTGGTATTGTCTGTCATCTTCCAACACTGAATGCTTAACATGATGTTTGGAGGAAGTTCAGTACTTAACTGCCAGTGAAACCGCTAGTTATTACGTGCCAAATACTTCACAACAGCACCAATAGATCATAAAGCATCTCTATGAAGATACTTCTAGATTTCTGCACCCTTAGCACCATCCTTCATCTCTGACACATGCTGGAGGAACTTGGCTGACAACAGAGCTGCCCATATGCCCTATATTTTGACTAATCCTAGCAGGCATAATGCATCCCAAGATAACCTGTACAAGCCTCTTGTAAAGCTATTTCACCTAGCTGCTATTTCACCTAGCTGCTTTCAGTGCAAGGAAGAGCAAGGGTAACAGAAAACACCACTTACTGGTGTTCATTTTGGTGTTCTTTATTGGTGTGGTAGCCAAATGTGGCTTCAAATTTGAGACAGTATCCAGAGAGAGCATTCAGAGGTTTGTCCTGCAAAAACGGGCAGTAGCCCGTTATAGGCACTGCCCAGCATGGCTAGTCCAGCCCTTCTCAGCTGACTGCAATTCAAGACCCAGTTCCGATAGCATTAGCTCCAAAAAAACTATGAGAAAGCACACATAGGTAAGAAACCTCTGTTGCAAAATGGCAGCAGGTAGCTTTGAGGTGTGGGTAGTTATCAGTTCAAAAATTCAAAAGGAAAAAACACTGCTATGAAAGGGATAAAATCTAAGAAAAACATCAGGTTGGAAGATGCAGCAATGGTCGGCACATTCCAAGGACAGGAAGTTTAAACCTGGGCTGCGGTAGAAGTTAATCTCGAGCTTTTAGCATGCAGAACCTTTTCATCTGAGGGTGCCCAGTGCTGCGGACAGCGGGAACCGCCAGCCCACACACATTCACCCGTTTGCTACACCCCAGACCTCGGGAAGGAGCGCTAAGGACTGCGCGCGTGTGTGTGTGTGCTTGTCCCTCCGGGTGCCGCTGCATACACGCTAGCCTAAGTCGGCAGCTCGCTCAGAAGAGGACGGCGCTGGGAGAGGGCAGGGGACCCCCGGCCCGGCCCGGCCCGTTCCGTCCCTTCTGGCGTCCAGCCGCGGCCGCCCCGTCCCGCCCCGCCCCGCCGGGCCCCGCACCGCGATCAAGCGGCGCCGCCGGGGCCGCGCCCCCGCGCCGGGCACTGAAAAGGGGCGGGCGGGGCGGCACAGCGGAGCCACCGGCACCCGTCGCCGAGGGGGAGGCAGCTGCCGGCCCCGCACCGAGCGAGAGTTCGAACGCCACCCGCCCAGGCGCCCTCTCCTCCACCAACCTCGGGGAACAGCGGCACCGACGGCCGCGGGACCCCCCCGCCGCCCCAGGGCACCATGACCATGCTCAAGCTGTCTCTCATGGCCTTCAGCATCGTCTTCTGGGCAGCGGGGCTGACCATGTTCATTATCGGCCTCTGGGCCACGGTGTTTCTGGGGAGCTACCTGGAGCTGTCAGCCAACAGCAGCCCCAGTGCCCCTGCCATCCTCTTGGCCACCGGCGCCGTTGTCATCATCTGGGGCTTCTTAGGCTGCTTCGGTGCTGCCACGGAGCACCGGGGCCTCCTGCGTGCCTACATCGCCTTCCTGACCACTGTGACGGCAGCCGGGCTGGCGGCGGGGCTCTCGGCTCTCCTCTACCGCCAGAACATTGCGCAGGGATTCCAGGAGGGACTGCACCAGGCCCTGCTCACCTACGGGAAGGACGAGGGGATGGCAGATGCCCTGGACGCTTTGCAGCGCTCCTTGTCCTGCTGCGGTGTGCAGAGCTACCGGGACTGGCTCACCACACCCTGGGGGCTGGAGCAGAACGGCTCCGTGCCCTTCAGCTGCTGCCAGGCCCGCCAGGGCTGCCACCGCAGCCCGCCTGACACACGCGGGCTGCACCACGACGGGTGCTTCCCCAAGGTACTGGCCTTCCTCAGCAGCAACATGTTCTATATTGCCACGGCTGCCCTGGGGCTGGCGCTGCTGCAGCTCATAGGCATCGTGCTGGCTTGCTTGCTGGCTGCCCGCATCCCTGCCCGACTGATGGGCATCGCCACCCTGCACTGAGATCCCCCTGGTCCTGCCTCTTATCCCCTCTGGCTCCCTTCTTTCCCGCTGGGAAAACCATCTCTTTGTGTTCCCCACTTCCACCTGACCTTCCTCCTCCAGACTCCATTCCTCCTCTGAGCCTGTGTCAGGTGCATCCGTGCTACAGTCATCTCACAGTCCCTTGAAGATGGGCAGCAGATCCCCACTGCCCCTCCCCGGAGTCTCTGGACTGCTTCTGCAGGGAGGGGTGACAGCGTGGACGAACATCACCCCCTGGGGCACAGCAGGGACACTGAGTCAAAGCTGACCAGTCTTCTAGGTGATGCAAACATCCCGAGGCACTGAAGTGGGGGCCAGGGGAGGAGGAAAGAGGAGGGGGTCTGGGAGTGCAAGAGAGGTGTCTCTCAGCATTACACCACGTGAGTGTGCTGCTGAGACTGGAAAATGATGTAACTGGAAAATGGTGTTACTGGGAAACTGCTGGAGCGCACAAGGTCTGCTCGGGGGACACCCGCCAGCAGCTGCCATTGGGGGCTGCTTGAGAGGCTGCCCAGTGGCGTGCACCCCACCGCCGAAAGATGTCCTACCTCCGCCGTGTTCGAGCTGTCCGGCTGCCACGGGTGCTCTTCCTGCTGTGCTGTTTCCAATGCTGATCTCCATCTGAAGATGGAGCTGCAGCTCCAAGTGCAGCTCCCTCCTTCAGTACGTGCCTGTACTCGTAGCCAGGGCATTGCTGGCTATGTCTTTGTAGTGCTAAGAGCTTAAACCTGAGTTCCCATCGTACAAGAGGATGGCAAAAGCTGCATGATCAGACCGAAGTAGGGGTGGCAAGAAGGAGGAAGGGTGCATTGTCCTTCAGAAGTTTCTCTGGGGCTCTTGCTGTTCACTTCAGAATGAGTGGAATGGGCTTTCTGTTTCTGAAGCCAGGTTTCTACAACCAGAGCGTAAACAGAGGACCCCAAGACTTGCTCTGTTGCCTGTGGTGTCTGCAGGTCGGACAGCACTGCAAATCTGCAGGATTTTGGTTCTCCCAGCAGTTCTGACTGGCACTTGGAGCTCTAGGAAAAGTGAGCCCCGCACTTTAGAGGGTCTTGAACTTTCACAGCTTCACCTCTGCTTCTTCCCACTCCTTTAAAACCTGTGAACGGGACTTGTATGTGTTTCTCTGCCTCACAGCACAAAGACATGCTGAATGCTCCCCTCACCCAGCAGACTGGGGAGGGAGGATTTCAGGAAAGAACCAAGAGCCACAAAGGAACTCCAGGATGTGGTGTCTTTTAGGAGCACGGCTAGCAAAGCTGTGGAGAATACTCAAATGCCAACAATAGGAGCAGGACAGGAAATCTTCAGTGAAGAAGATGGCCGATACAGATGGTGAGCGGAGTAACTGTGGGGGAAAGACTAGCTCTAGTGCCTGGGCAATGAATGCATGAGGTGAGGGATGAGGAAAGCTTGGTTCATTTTCTTCCTTGCTTGCCTTTACTATCTTTGACTACATGTCTGGCTTTCTCTCTTCCTCCCACTGAAGAGCAAGTGCTTGGCTGCAAGGATGAGCTAGGCAGAGCATCTGTCCCACTGCTCCTGCTCACTTTGGGAGATGGAGCTGGCCTTGCTGTGCCCACTCACCCTGCTGAAGCAGGCAATGGGAGAACAAATCCGTTGCTGCCTCTTCATGGAGGGCCGGATCAAACGCAGATCTAACTCTCCTCCTGCTGTTTAAATAATCCCAGTTTCTCTGCCTAAAAGAGCCCTGCTTTGGTATTTCTGTGCTTTCTCCCTGCAGAAAATAAGCTTCTAGAATTTCGTTTGACAATGCCTCTGGGGGTGAAACCAGGGCAAAATGTGTATTCACTTAGAAAGATTGTTATCCTTGCTGCTTTAAATGGTTTATACCATTTAAAAGTAGCTGGAAATGCTACTGCTTCCCTGTCTTCTGTGATAATGAAGCCCTTTTTGGGTTTTTATTTTCCCACCAGTCTTGTTTTTTGGAAGAGGGGTGGCTTAATCCTACAGTGAATTTTTCCACCTGCAGGGCTGTAACTGTTTCTGACCTGGGGATATTGCTGCAATAACAGGGGGCTAATAGCAGCCCCTGACTTGTTGGACTGCCCTCATAAAGGTGCAGTGTTCCTGCAGAGCACAGCAGGCATGTCAAGGGAACATAAAGAGAATTTCCTTAACTTACATTAACTATTGCTCAAGCTTGAGGGTACTTGGGAATATAAAGAAAACCCAAACCAAACTAATGTAAATAGGTGTTTCCATGGAAAGAGACGTTATACTCCCCAGAGATGCAAAATGGTCTAAAGTTTAAATGAAGTTTTAGTTGAAGGCTGCTGAATTGAAATGGTATTTATAAGCAAAAATCTACAAGGACCAGCAAGGAATATCCAGTACTCACTTATGGAAATAATTCGCTCGGGGTCAGTGCTCTCAACCAAAGCTCACAAGACCAAAAGTGTAAAAAGAGAATCCTGGCTTTCCTTTTGGAAGAGTGATTCTAGCCCGCACGGATGGAGCTTATGATTCTGGAAGGACAGTTATGTTGTGCTTGGGTGTTAGCTGTGGCTTTATCTTGGCTGTCCCTTTTTTCAGGTATTGTATTTTTCACGTGGCTATGTAATTATGATAATCACATTCCAGTTGGAGAGTGCAATGTGAACAGGCTTCTCAGTCATTTGACTGTTCATCTGCACAGGCGATCTCTGGAAGTGTGTTGGGAATCTCTTTTTGTGGAGAAAACAGTGCTTAATTTTTTAGTGCTGATGTTTATTGTTCATTGTTTTACATCATGTATTTTTTTATTTTTGTTAGTAAATATCCCTGTACTTGCCCCCCTTTTTTGGAGTTATGAACTAGCGCAATTCCTGTTATGTTCTGGAAATCAATGTCGTGGGGCAGGAAGTATATTTTGTATGGGAAATGGTACTTCATAACTAAATTTTAGCAAGCACTATGAGCAAAACAGGTCACTGAAATCCAATTCACTATTTGCATTTCTGTATGTCTCCACATGGTTTGACTAAGTGTAAGGGAAATGAAGTGTACACTGAAGTGTACAGACAGATGCATATTGTGTTTTTTTGTATTGAGAAGATCCATTAAAGAAGTAATAGAAGAGCTATTGTGGAGTGTGTTGGGAAGGGACATGGAGTTGCACTGTTTATTATAATGGTCTTCCTTATTGGAAACAATAAACTCTGAAAATCTATGAGAATATGGCATTGCTCTTTTTTTTGCTCCACTGATTACAAAAGTAGTTTCCTATCCTGATGCTGATTACTTCATGCGACACATAGATGCTGTTAAAACACCTTAAACCCAAAACCTTGTGTAGATATTCACTTCAGTGGATTTGTTGTGGTTTTAAGTTGCTGGGAATACCAAAATAGGAATGATAAGTTTTAAGCATACCAGTGCACGTCTGTATGGTGGTCAGGCTTGAATCTCAGGACACCAGCTTAATGTAATGAATAATTCAAAATGTAAACCGTCATGCTGCACTCTTGGCCCGCTCTCACTGAAATAGAATGAACTGTGGCAGTGACCATGTAAATGTTAAGTATACTTCTATCACTGAAGATTTCATGGACTGGCTGTTTTAATTGAATGTTTATTGCCCAGTGCCTAGAATAATCATTAAGAACATTAACTTTTGTAGATGTATGGAAGAAATTTCAGTCTTTGCTAATTAATTCCCAGATTAGCAGACCCTCAGCAGCAGTTTCACTTGTCTTGAATTCTTTGGGATCAGTGATTAGATTTTAATTTAATTTAAAATATTACTTAATTCAATGTTAATTTAGTTTTGGGTGGCCGGAATGGCTGCAACATGTAACACTGGTCAGCACCCTTGCGGGGATATGTGTTTGTTTTCTGTCATCCTCTTCAGTATGAAGTCACTCATCAGAATGGTATGATTTCATAAAAGCCGATCCCTTCTCTTACAAAGAGCTAATCTCAATTTTAACATGCTGGTTATTTAATCAATTAAAAATCATACCAAATAAAGCACAGGAGCAAGCTGTGTTGCATTTGTAGAAACAATAGAGCTGTTGTTTGGACAAACTGAGATTTAGAATTACCAGGGTGGTAAGATTAGACCCTTGTTTCATAACAAGACCCTTGTTTTATAATATTGAACTAGAATGCCAAGAATATAACTCTTTCAAATCCCAAAAGTGTGTTGATGTTTTGTCCAACATCAGTTATTTACTGTAGTTTTGTGTAGCTGAACTTCACATCACATAACCAGAACTAAAAAAGGCCTTTGTAATGGATCTTACATTTGTAGAGAAGAGATGGTTTTCCTGGGGTCAGAAAACTTAAACAATAGCAGTAAAATTACCTAAGTCACACAGGAAAGAATTCTGATGACTGCCTTGGTGAATTTCACTGGTAGCAGCTGATATTATAGAAAGCCCTTGACAAGAAGAATACTCATCTGTTATTTCCACAGATAATAACAGTGAAGATGCCCTTTTTCGTAAATCCAGCAAACTACAGGAGATTTTGATAAATAGATAACATGGGAACAGAGCCGGAAATTCAGTGTTTCAAATGTTTTGTGTGCCAATAAAAAAAGCATGTCCACAAAAGGTTTTGGGCAGTCAAGTTAAGAAGCCTTATCACAGTCTTGCTCTGAAGGACCACAAAATATTGGTCAGAAACATATAAGTCACACAACTAAGAGAGTCCGAGACTTTCAATCTCAAATCTCTCTAGCCCAGAAGGTAGCAGATGTCATCAAGAAGGTGGCACTGGTTTTCATATCATATTTGTTTGAGGTGTGCTGGTGTCAGCATGGAACAGGGATACTTCTGTCTTTAAAAGAACTCTGTAGTTTCTGGAAGTATCTGTAAGCATCAGAGGAGTATCTGTAAAGATGTTTTATGTCCAGTGCTTCCCCTTCATCCAGCCATGCATCTCTACCTGAGGGAGCTTATCAAAGCTGTCATCACATCCCGATAACCCCCATAACATCCCAGATTCTGTCTCAAACAATTAAAGAAAGTATTTGCTTGTGGGAAGAGACTTTACTTTCTTTCACTAGGAAAGCAGACACTTGTTCATTTATTTTTCAGACAGTTCACATTGCTTTATTTTGCTCCCATACTGTTTCCTGGGCTTTTTGGTCCAGTGCAGGGGCATGAAGGAATAGCTCCAGACAGAAGTATGGCTAAAAGAATGGTGAAGGCAGATGTGGTGGCTGTGAACCTGCAAAGGAGGAGAAAACAGTGGTAAATTCTGCATTGCCACAAAGAAACTTTTCTGGGCAGAGTTTAAGCATGAACTGTGAAAAGGATTTATCTCTGGGTGAATCCCTTTCGCCATTAACCTTCCGATACATGTAGTGTTTACTTTTCAGTTCCACTGTTTACTTTGTGCAACTTGAAAAGGTAATGAGTCACATCATACCCTTGAATTTTAAGCTTTTCAGGATGATATTATGGGAAGACATGCGAAGCAAACTGGAGTGCAAAACAGCTTAGTGGTAGGATCTTCTGTGGTTCTTCTCCATCTCCTTCAGTGTCAGAGGATGACCGTCTTTGTAAAGTAAGAATTTTACACCAGTATGTTAACTGGTCATGCATCCATTATGCTTCGAAGTGGTAAAAAATAAATGCTTTGTCCCAAACTGATTTGATTGAAAACCATATACATTTCAATCTGTTCAATAGAGCATTGCAGTTTGCTGAGGAGTAGCACAATTTAGCCTTGTTTTCTTGTGCCCTCTACTGTCCTGATGTTCTTTCTGGGCCAGTAAAATGAAGATACCAAAGGATGTAGTGTCCCCTATTATCAAAGAGAACACAAATACACATGCATTTTTCAGTAGCTCTGTGTTTATTGGTCAGATATGTGGATTTGCTTGCGGATGAGCCAGTGACATTAAAAAAAGGAGCTATCAAAGGAACATATTGTTCATCCTTGACATTAGCTTTCATTTGCAATGAACACTTAGTACTGTCTATTGTAGAGAGGAAATATTTTGTTAATTATTTTAATCCATGTAATAGAATTTACTAAAGAATCTTATCTGGGCCATACCATTAAATTAAACATTATTTCAAATGCTCTAATTCTATAAATTCTCTAATCTGCTTGAAGTGATTCCTGTGAAGCCTCACTTCTCCTCTTCACTCGTTCTGCAAATGCCTGGAGTCACCCATAGGCTGCCTCCAAATCATCAGGTACTTCCTGGAGAAAGCAGAGGTAGAATTCAGGTCTCTCTTACAGATAGGCTTCCAGAAAATGAGCTTCATGGTTTGAAAGCAGAACTGAGACATAAGCCTGGTTAACACAGCTCTCCCTCACAAGTCGAAATGGAGATGTGAGTGCTGTTTTGAAGCCAGCTTTCTAGCATCTGGTGTATGTGCCATGCCTCCAGTGTGTCAGGGGTGTTCTCCTTTGTTTCCATTCTGTATAATCCTTATCTGCTTATGACTTCAAGTTGATTTATTGCTCCATTTTGGCTCTAGACACTCTTCATCCTGTTCTTTTCCTTTTGCAGAAGGCTCAGCAGCAGTGTTGAAACACCATCCTGTCCCTGCAAGTTGATCAGTAAGATTTCTCCAGTGCTTCCTACATATTTCACCCTTTAAAAAAAAGACAGAACTATTTTTTCACTGAATTTTCACTGCGCAATGTCTTGTTTGCTTTGAATATAATGTGAAACACAGATTAATCTTTGCGTCCACAGAGCCATATAGCATATAAAAAGCATTGCTTGCCTTTAAGCTATTAATTTTTCTGAGTTTGCTCAATGGCATCATCTAAGCATTGCTAATGTAATTCCCCTGATGCTGCTTTCTTTCCAGCTTTCAATTATGACATTGTGGTACAATCAGCAGGCTGCTGGTCACCTCCTTAGCTGTTACATTTTTGGGAACTGCATTTCTTTTGTCCTTCACCCTGGCTTTTATCATATTGATTATTTCTAGCTCCTATTGACACGTTTTCAGGACACACTGTTCTGCTTCAAATGAGATTTAAAAAGCATTTGACACCCTAAATGTCAGATCACGTATTTCATATTTAACTTGATTCATGTTTAACATATTACAGTACTGAGTCCTGGGACTCTTTTCCAGAGCTGGTTGTCACAAAGCTGGAAGCCATTGGGAACTTACTTAGGAGAAAATTTTCATTTTGTGAAAGTAGGGTCCTTAGGTGCTTTTCTTTTATAGCCCTACTGATGAAGACCTACATACATGAGCATAGAAGGTATAACTGTGCAACCTGCACAACAGTGTGTGCACATATCCATGCATCATTTGCCCAAGGCCCAGCCATTAGTCATTAAGACTGGGCTGGCAGAAATAGATACCACCTTCCAGAGTTTCAAACCAGCTCTGCCTTTTTTCCACAGTAGAGCCAGGACAGACACTGGACACAACACTGAATGGTTCCACCAAGGATGGTGCCAATTCAGATTAAAACACAAGGAACCAGCATTAGCCACTGTTGTGTTGTGGGTTTTCTGAGGGCACTCATCCTCGCATGGCCATGTGAACCAGCTCAATAGAGTGAAGGGTGTGTGGTCAGGGCAGCTGGCACTAACCCATAAAATACCAGCCCACAGACAGTTTGTGGTGTGCTCCATTATCAGTGGTTTGTGCACTGCTGATTGCAGAAAGGTCGGACACTGCTTAATGAAATCGTGAGGCCCAAAGCCCAAGTGAACATGCAAACTCGGGTATGGCAACAGAGAAGATGGCATTGCTGCTGACATGTGCCTACACTGCGTGCTGTGGAAATCTGTCTGTGAGCTCTGTGCACTCCTTGATCAGACAGACCCTGCATTATGGAAAGCAGTATCTCTGTAGCATTTACTGCCTGGCTCCATTAAGGTGTCTGCTTCTGATTGGGATGTAGACTGTGACTGAAAGGAGGTTGTAGCCAGGTGGGCATCAGTCTCTTCTCCCAGGTGACAAGTGACAAGACAAGGGAAAATGGCCTCAAGCTGTGCTAGGGGAGGTTTAAATTGGGTATTAGCAAAGATTTCTTCAACAAGCATTGGACCAGGCTGCCTGGGAAAGTGGTTGTGTCACCATCCCTGGAGGTATTTAAAAGACATGTAGATGTGGCACTTAGGGCCATGGTTTATTGGTGAACTTGGCAGTGCTGGGTTAATGGTTGGACTCAATGATCTTAAAGGTCTTTTCCAACCTAAATGATTCTATGAGGATGTAGGAAGTTGAACATGACACACGGCATTTCCTGTGATGCTGACTCCAAGCTTATGACAGCAGATGTCAACCTGATTGGCTGGTATGCCTAAAAGCAGGTAGCTGTGGTATAATGTAGGGGCAGGAGAAGAAAGAAAGGAAAGGGTGTTTCTCCCTTTCCTTACTGTATCACTGCTGGTCCTGGTCAAATCAAAGTGCTCTTTTCAGTCATTCCTCCTAATTCAGTCAGTGCAGTGTAGTGCAGTACTACTGAACTGTACATAGCGGTAACAGGGAGAGTTGTTTGCATTTGTCCTGATGTGGAGCAATTGCCTTGGACAGACGGCTTCTGTGCAGAACGCATCCTCATGTGCTGGACATCAAAGAGAAAGCAGACCTCAGTGTCCATCCCAGCACAGCTGCCCCAGAGCAGCCGATTTATGGAAGGCTTGTGGGAGCAGTATTGTCCAGGCAATCTTACATCTTTTTGTGCTTTATTTTTATAGTCTGTATAAACAGATACTTCCATATGGAGTGAGTCAATGCACTGTTAGCTGTGCCGTGCTGGCAGTGATTGTAGCTGATGAAGGGGTGGTTTGCTGAGGTGGGTGAGCATATATTCAGAAATAAGGAGCTAATGGGAAATGGAAATGTCAACTGAGGATATTAATTCATACAAATGCAGACACTAGGGACGAGAAGAAACCAAGTCATTCTCCTTGGAGTCACTTTTGAAGTCCACTGCTCCAGAAGACTGTCCTATTTTCAACTTTGCAGAAAAGGACCTGGCAGCCATGGAGGATTTGATGAACAAGAGTCACCAGGGTGCTCTTGCAGCAAAGGTGGTCAGCTACTTTCTCTGCTGTATTAACAAAACATTAGGCAGCAGGACCAGAGAAAAGATTAATTCTCTGTCTCTGGCACTCATGAGGTTGCATCTGTCCAGTTTTGGACAAGAAACAGTCACCAGCTGGAACACATCTGGTAGAGGGCCACCAAGCTCGTTTGGGAGCTGGAGACCATGATATATGAGGAGAGGGTAAGTGAGCTGGGTTTGTTCAGCCTGGGAAAGAAAAGGCTTGGTGGGGAATCAAATTGCTGTCTTCATCTGTTTCATGGCGTGATTTTAGGATGTCCAATATGCTGCTCTCTGGGTATCAGAGCTGTCTACGTCTGCAGACCCTGCACTCTGGTGTTTAATCACACAGAGTTCACTCGTAGGAACTGAGACACATGGTAGTCACACTTTAGGTCTGAGGTAGAACTGAGGGGGAAAGAACAGCTGCTACATGAGCAAACACAGTGTGTAGGATACTGCCACTGGGCAGTCACTGCGTTGCACCTCCAGATAAATCCTGGCAATCTATCTTTACTTGCAAGGAAGATGGATGCTTAATTTCAGTCCCACTATGACAGAGACAAGAAACAGTGATTATTTTTTTTCACTACCTTATCCAGCCATTTCAGGACAACTCAGTTAATATTTATGGTTGGAGATTTTGTATATCATTCATCATCTCCTATTCTTATTCTCAGGCTCGGCTGACTGATCTGAAGCGGTGCTGAGTGGAGGCACTTGGGATGAAGTGGTATGAGTTCCTATTGTGCAGTTGTCCTTCCCTCACCCATTCTTGAGGAAGTTTTCCACTTAGGAAAGAAGAGCCATGGCACAGCCAAGAGCAGAGACCCAGAGGAAGCCAGGACAGACACCCCAGCTGGTGACCTGTGGCTCATCGGAGCACCATGTAACTCCCAGCCTGGGTTGTGAAGCATACCGGCAGGTCTGCCCAGCAGGGGTAGAACACACACTGGCACGGCTAACCCTGCTCCTGGCTGCACTGATGGCTCCCACGGAGCTAACTGAAGCATCTCTGCAGGCCACTGCTGGGGTTTACTCACTGTGGTTACCAGCCTGGATGAGCCTGTACTCATTGTGTACACCAGTCAAACCACTGGTTCATAGAAGGATTGAATGAAACCTCTTGAAAAATATAACCAAATGTTAAACAATACTCACTGAGTAGCAACAGATGTGACTAGACCAGTCAAGTGCTCTTGAGGCTTTGCCTTGGCATGCAGCAGCTTCTGGACTAGGATATGGCTAAGCAGTCCTGCAGTTTTATTTTCTGTATCACGAGTATGTGTCACACAGCCTGAAGAGGTCAGGATAAATGCCAGTTACAAATATGTTACAGATTCTAACATGATAAAAGAAACTTCATCTTGAAAATATGCTACAGGGCTTTTTAGCACATTTCATCTACACGTTGTTTACAGTAAGCTTCGGTAGAATGATTGGATGCTCCTATCACGGCACCGTGCTTACTGAACAGCGTGTCTTGAGGTAATAGCTGGGTACTTTTATTCATGCAGGCACATTTTAGAAAGCAGAAGAGCACAAGTATCACCTCAGAAGGTTCCCTGGGCATCTCTGCTGAAGAACACTGCCTGCCGGGCAATGGTGTTTTTTGGAAATAGGGATATTACAGACCCAGCAGGCGGGTTTCCTTTCAGGTGAATCCTTTGTGCAGCAGTAGGCTGCAAACAACTTCAGGGAGTAATATTATTGTTGAACACTGACCTGAAGCTTGACCCTGTGAGGGCAAGTGTTGCGCTGCAGAGCTTCATACCTTTCATGTATACATTTGTGTACATGTACAAAATAGGAGGCAGAGATGCAGTCGCCTTAGCTCTCATGTTCAGTGCTAGGCACTTCAGATAGCTGTCATGGGCACATGCCCATGTCTCATGCAGACTCCAGCTGTTGTGGGCTATAAAGAAGATGCTGAGAATGCAAGAGGGAATGGTTTGGCTGTTCTGGGCCACAGATCTCCGTGATGAAGAGGTTGCTGAAAACCAGTTGTTCTGGCAGACTTGTTCTCATTGATGACATGTCATCTGATACAATGCTTGAAAATCTGGGATGCTCAAAAATGAAACCATCTCAGAGTACAAGGCCCCATATTCCTAATTTCTTTACTGGCTGACAGTGCCCTGCTGCATTCACTGACCGTGAGTAAAGCTAAATCGTGAAATCCAGTTAGCACCTTTTTGGTAGGAAAAAAGCAGCAGAAGATAAATACTTTAGCTCACTATTTAAGATTCAGAACAACAGAGTAATTCAATAGGTTAGTGGAAGGTGATTAGAGAATACTAGAGAAAACATCATTACTGTGTAACTTAAGTTTATCTTATGAATGCCCAGAATGTTTTCATAATGCCCTTATGTAAGGATTTCCTGGTTTATTGCTTGTATTTTAAACAAACTTCTGCATTTAAAACATGCAATTACCAGCTTCAAAATATATTTTTTAAATAAGTAGGGCACATACTTATGTAAAGGGCAGACAAAAAGCCAGTTGTTCACCTCACTGCCAGGCATCTGATTGCTGGGCAGATGTATCTTATGTGGTTTTAAAGCTGACTGTAAGAAAATGTTTGCACTTTGAGATGGCAGGTATGTCACTGCTATTAATGATATTGCTGGCAACGAGAACCTTACTACACAGTTTCATATCGAGCTGTTTGTTCCTTCCCCTGCAAATCTCATCTGGTACCCTGTGGTGATACCATGAATATAACTGAAGACTCAAAATACCAAGCAGGTGTGATTGATAAGTTGAAGAAATCACTGTGATGCCTGGCAACACTGCTTGTCTCTCAGATTAAAATGATGCATGGGCACGTTTTGATAGAGGGACATTTTCACACAATAAGAAAAAGGTCAGTGCTTGACATGAATTTTTTGCTTGATGCAAACATCAGTCATCTCCTGCAGATTTTGTGTTTGAAAAGTAATTCTTGTCTCCCTTTTTGGAGACCATCAGGCTGGGTAATTTTTGGTCACCCAGTGACTGCACAACCTTTGGTATTTATCTAATGGGCTGTTACAGCTTGATGCTGTTATATTGATTTTCTGAAAATGTATTTATTAGTACTACTAAAAAGACAGAAAGGCCTATACAGCTGTAGGCACTCCAGCAGGTTTTTAACAATGTAATGGACATAGTGAAATTCAAAAAATGGTGGATATCAAGTTGATTTTCAATAGGCAGATAGGGTAGCTGGATACCATCCCATATCCTTTAGGTGTTCTAGGAAGCCACTCCAAAGCTCTGTATAACAGAGGCAGATGCTGTCTTGTGTAGACCCTCTCTCAGTGCATCACCAAATCTAGGTGGTTTCAGATTCAGAGGGCAGCAGAGCTGTATGGCTCTAAGACCTCACAGTAAAGAGTCTTTGACTCTGTACTAAGGGGGAAGTGTCAGAGGAGCTCCTCTGTGACCACAGCTGTGGAAAGAGGTGATTCCTCACAGGCTGGCCCCTCCTCACAAAGATCTAGATGACTGAAATCCTTGCCAAGGCCTAGGCAGCAGCCAGATCCTGCAGTGCTGTTGTCTGGTGCTGCCTATAAACTGCCCTAATCACTGATGCTATTCTACATATATATATATATATAAATATTTTAAGATATAGAACAGCTATAGAATTATTTTTCATTCCTCGTTTTGCATTTTGTTCTCTGATGTGAAAAAAATCCAACAACCAGTCCCAAACCACCACCACTTTTCTGTTTTGTTGGACCCAAGTTAGGCTTTTCCTGCTCATGTACTTTTACTTCAGGTATTTCTTCCACCTATAGATGAATATCTTTTTGCTGTTGCTAGGACTTTCCAGGGTGATCAATCATCGGGAAGCTTGAGCTGTCCTGAGTGAATGCCAGAAAATGTTCTTTAATTTCATGGGTCACTTACACTTACGTTCAGGCGGATACGATCCAATACCCATCATTTCAGAGACTGACCTTGCCCATCAGAAAACAGACAAGTAAAAAATGTTTAATCCCTCTTGCAGCCAGAGACACAGAGACCTGAAGGGAAAGACTGGCTCAGGGAGTAACCCATGTGTTTGCTGCACGCTGTGGATGCATCCTGCACATAGGCTGAGCTGCCGGCTGTGCTTGGTTACCTTACCTGGAGCCACATATGCCAGTTGTGAAACCGCTCTCCTGGCACATTGGTGTAAATTTGGTTTATACAAAGTCAGTATTCACCAAAAAAAGAGTTTAACTTTTGACTGATTCAACAAATTGTGCCTAGAAAAAGCTCTTTGACTTCCTTGGGACATGCTGGGGTCCCTTGCTATCTGTAAATGTACTTACTTGGATACTGCAGAGCACAGGACTGTATGCCTGAGTAAGCACTAGCTTGGGCTGCTGTGGTCAAGTAGGGATCCATGGGCCTAAGAGCACCCCAACCCCCAGCTGCAGTTACCCTGCCTCAGTGCCTGCATTGTGACTGCCCACATCCATCATTCCTGGCCCTTCAGCAGAGCTGGTCTTGTCCGTCTGTTCCACATCATCCACTCCCATCCCATGATGGCCATTCTCTGCTGCCTTCAGTCCTTTAAGCATTCCCTTGGGACTTAAAAAGAGGTGCCCTATTAGCCTCCAATCCCAGGTAATTTTCACTAGGTATAATTACAGCCTGACTTCTCTCCATTCCTCCTGAAAACTTGCTTTGAAATTGGCTGTCACTGCTTCCTATTAGAAAAGCCATTTCACCTCACTTGGGGTGATGGCACTTCAGAAATGAGTATAGTGATTTCTAAATGCAGCTTGAAAATGCTTTCAGCTGAAGGTTACTCTGGTTTGGGTTTTATTCTCAGACAGAATGCAGTAAAATTGTTAGTCAACAAAGGAGATGGGAATTGGAGCTTCATGTGTACACACTGGAGAGGGGGACGGCTGGTGAAGGGAAAGGTAAAGCAATTCCTTCTTTGAACATTGACCTTTCCTCCGGCAAGGTAAATCCAATTACAATAACTGCACTGATTTCATCACAGTACCACTGGGAGCACTCCTAATCCATAAAACAAATTAGCATGAACACAAAGCACACGCTATGCGTATACGGAAAACTGTTCCAAGTTCTTTCTGTGCAATATTAATATGTTATTTATCAAAGCTGTGAGTGAGTGATGAAAGTTTTTAGCTACATGTGACTTATGACAGTGAAAGAATAAACATTGCTGCTTACTGCTAGGAGGGTGTCTCTTTGCACAGGGTTTAGGAAAAGAAGAATTTCTACTCCCTGTCCATCACTGAGACTAATTCGGATCCTATTACACAAGCTTTGTGGAAACATATTTATTTTCTCTACTTTTCTCATCTGCAGTTGTGATAGTTTTGGATTTAATGTTGCAATTAAAAAAATCAAATTTCTTCCTGACAAACTGATTATAAACCTCTTGATAGACAAAACTGTACAACACGTGCAAAGATGTGTAAGCACATTGAATGATAACACATGGATAATAACAAAAAGTGGGTATGTATGAAAAGAAATTCAGATAAATGACTGCCAGCAAGTCACCTGCAAGTCCAGTATTGTGATTAACTCTCAATAAGGAGTTACACAAAAGGTGATTTTAGCTTTAAGCTGTTGAAAATGTATTTGTGGATTCTCAAGTCTACCTTCAGGCAGGGCTTGAATTTTAATTGCTGTTGCTGGATGAATGTATAATTAATGCAATATGCAATGAAGGTATTAACTGGTCAATTGTTCTTAAAGTTCATTTAGGAAGCCTGTTATGGATGCTAGTTACCAGCATGACGACTGAGATTGTTACAAATACTTGTACTAAATGCTAAAATCACTCATAATCAATTTAATGGATTATAATACTTTATCAGCCGTAATGATATTAGTAATGGATTCTGAGGGAGTATTAACCAACAAAACTGGACATTTATGAGTCTATTCAAGACTGGTTAAATCATGTATGAAATGTCAGCTTTTGGATTATTAGAGGGAATAGAAAGTGGCTTCTTTCTGAATCTTCCATTTCCATCTCAGCCCATGACTGTGATCAAAGGCTATTCTGAAGTTAAGGGAGACGTTTCTGTGCGTGTACTGAAGGCAGTTCCTGTCGACACTATTAAAGCCTCCTGGGAAGAGGGGGAGGGTGGGAGGCACTGACATAAGCTAATTAGAAGTGCTTGTTATGTACTGCATAGAAATGCTGTTACCTGTACCCGCCACATGCACAGAGCTTTGGTCAGCCAGCCTCTGCTTGAGCAGACCTGCCAGGCTCCTGCCAGGCAGCAAGTGAATATTGAACAGCACCTTACAGCTCAGTGTAATTCACACTGCAGCTCCTCGGCTTGCTCTCTGGTGTAGAAAGGTATCAGATTTACTGGCTAGAAATCCTTCTTATTGCAAGGTTCTTAATGATCAGGACAGTTTTGACAGTAAAGCAGAGCTGGTGCTGAGAGAATGAACCCGCTCCGCAGCACTGGTCTCTAAGAAAAGGGGAGAAAATCCCTCTACTTCAGTGCTTTTGTCCACTGATCCAAAATTGGCAAGTACATTTGAATGTATATTTTGCATGAACCTACTGTCCTCTCTCTTTCAGTCTTGTACATCCCTTCTTCTGTATGCGTGTCAGGTGTTTTCACCCCAACATTTTTGAGGAGATGAAGAAGAGCACTACTTGAGAAAACATTTCTCAACTGTGGTTTTAGTTACTTTTTCCCCTGACATGTGCCAAAGTAACGAGCTCTCCACACCCTCTGCCTGACCTCGATAAATAAATAATGCTAATAATTTAGATTATGAAAGATGTCCCGTGCCGGTTGTGTCTGAATAAAGCAGTTTATATTGAATTCCATGTGGATTTCTATGGGCTGGGGTTAGTGCTTCCATTATGCCGCTGAAGTCCAGGCTTCAGCCAACCAGGTTTGCTGTGGTGAAGTGCACTCGCAGGGAGGACATTTGGTGCCTCTGACTTGCTGAAGACAAGCGATCCCGTCCTGCCTGCCCAGCAGGACTCACACCTGGCAAGACAGCAGGAACAGCCCAAGTGACTGTAAAATAAATGGTCCAGGCTAGTGTGGAGGCGAGTTGCCTCCATTTAATTTGTAAAGCTTTTCTCTTTGAATGCTCTAATTAAAGAAAAGGATTTAATATATCAACACAAGGGCAGGTACACGGTAACATTTCAGAAGGCAATTAAGGGGGTACCAAGAGGAAGACATTTTAACAGAAACATTTGGAGGTAATGTATCATCGGCATAACAGTGCTGCTAAATATTAGCAATCATTTCCCCAGGAGTAAGGGGTAATTGGAGCCGCACATACACATTGCCTAGTGCACAGAGAAAGTCGCTTAGCTGGTTGCCAGCCTGCTAACAGAATCAATGTTACCTTGTTCATACATTTGCTGCTTGATTAACATTCCGGGGGAAGAAAATGGCAATGATACCACAAAGTCCTCAGTTTGCACTCAGTATAGCAACCTCTGTGCTATAAAATCTGTATGTATCAGCCATCCATGCCAAAACAAGTCTTCTCAGAGCTCCTCAGGACCTGAACGCTTTGGGTCTTTATTTCTGCAGAGGAAACATCATTAAGGCCAGCTCTTTGCATAGTCATTTATTACTCTGAACCTGATAGATTGCTCAGCACAATCATAGCTTATTTAGACACATTTGGTATCACTTATCACATCAGTTTTGGCTTCCTAAGCAAAATCCACAAATGAATGTCTAAAATTTCAACACTGCGATGGAGGCATTAGTGTTTCTGTCTCCAAGGAGTTGCGTAATGGAGTCAGCTCCCCAGAATACAAGAAGCTGGTGGGGAAGGCTAGGACATGGATTTAGGAGGTGTTAGGTACTCTGGGGTAACAAGTCTTGTATATGTGCCCATCTGATGGTAAAGCAAAGCTTGCTCTTAGGTAGAATGGGGGATTTACTTAACATTTAGCATGGGGCAAGAGTGAGCACATGCATAGTTGCCACACCGAGGTAGTTAATACACTATAAATCCATAGTTTAACTGTACTTCATGGTACCTGAATGTTACCACATTCAAGGGGCAAAGCTGAACACCATGATGGCTCATGAATAATCCTACCCTCTGGGCAGAATTCACCTTGCACATGAACTGATAAATTCCGCTGATTTTGGCTCTCCAGATCCAGCAATCAGCATTAGCACCCGCTGGCCCTCTCTGTTTTCTTATTGCTGGTAGGGGAAATGGTTCTGCAGCCTCTTCTGTGCCCGCTGTGGTGGTGTGCTGCACCGGGTGGGTGCTCGGGGGGTCAAGAGATGTCTCCTGCGCAGGAGCAGGACCACGGCTGTGGGCTTGGGGCTTCTTGGCTGGAGCTGCCGTTGTGTTGCTGGTCCATGGCAGCAGCTCCCAAGTGCTGCCCAGACGCTAGCTAGTAACATATAATAAATTAGCGAGTTATCTCATCAGGAGTCTCCTGCCCTGATTTTGCACATGAAACCTGTCATCAAGTATCTTGCAATTTGCTGCTAGCCCAAGCAAGAAACATTAAAAAACCCCTAGTGATTTATACATCTTGATTAACTACACAGCTTACAAAACTCAATTGTACAACTTAAAACTTGCCGAAATTAGATAATCTTTTATGGATCTTGGTTTCCATGCTGAGGGTAAAAATAAAAAAGCAAATTCCCATTTGTAGTGAAAATGACATTCGTATTTTAGTAAGTATGTGCTGAGGAAGTCAGCACAATATAAAACCATAAAGTTTTAATTAGAACTGTTTAAAGCCCAGGGCCAGAACCTCCAGAGGAGATACTTGGTCTGCTGGGAAAAAGAGGAGTGTGCTTGTAGAGGGCATTTCTTGGGCCAGCCCATATTTCCCCTAATGTTTCCCAGAGATCCAGGGGAACATAAACCTGCAGTTAGATGGTAAAAGGGAAAACAAGACAAAGAAATTGCTCTTTCTTTAGCTCCAAGTGTCTCTTTCCAAGACTTTGGTCTTGGATCTGCCCTTGGTTCCCATCCTGTGGTTACTTTAATATGAGCCTTTGTTTAAACGAAAGAACTTATGGCAGAAGACCAGGCCTTCCTAGCACTTGAGTAGAAACTGATGATTTAGAGCAAATTAGGTAGTGGCAGGCCAAAACAGCGACTCTTATAAGTAAAGACAGGCTTGCAGAGAAACACTTTGCTGCTGTGGGACATTCTGACAACTCTGTGGAAAAAAGACTTAAACAGGCTTTTGAAAAGACCTCACAGCAGCCTTCCAGTATCTGAAGGGGGCCTATAGGGATGCTGGGGAGAGACTCTTCATTAGGGACTGTAGTGATAGGACAAGGGGTAACGGGTTAAAACTTAAACAGGGGAAGTTTAGATTGGATATAAGGAGGAAGTTCTTTATTGTAAGGGTGGTGAGGCACTGGAATGAGTTGCCCAGGGGGGGTTGTGAATGCTCCATCCCTGGCAGTGTTCAAGGCCAGGTTGGACAGAGGCTTGTGTGGGATGGTTTAGTGTGAGGTGTCCCTGCCCATGGCAGGGGGGTTGGAACTAGATGATCTTGAGGTCCTTTCCAACCCTAACTATTCTATGATTCTATGATTCTTTAAGATTCTGAAATATAGAAGGGAAAATACGTATCTGCACATATCTTTTATCGATGGCTTTTCCCAGGCTGATGGCCTCTTCCCACAGCTGACAGTCCCTTTGTTTCATGTGGGCTGCAAGGAGCTTTCAGGAGAGCAGCTGGGCTGCTTGGGACACTGGAGCCATGGGTCTGCAGGATGGCACAGGCCTTAGTGTGTTGGATACTGCTCCTTTGCAACCACCGTCTGCCTAGCTGAAAGGTTATATACATTGTCCCAGCTCTCTCAGCTTTTCCTTATAAGAGAGGTGCTCCAGTACCTCCATCATCTTTGTGTCCCTTCACTCAATGTCTGCTTCTTAGGCATTACAATATCCTCTGCCGCTGCCTTGGAGTCATTGTCATGATACTTAGAGCTTCTCCCAGAAGCTCCTTTGACTCTTCTGCTGCTCTTCTTGTCATGTGAAGCACCTCTTGGCTCCACTGGATACCTGGTTCCTAGGCTCTCAGCTGTGTTGTTTTGGACTCTTTCTTCCTTATATCTGGTCTGAATCTGCCCCCTTTTAGCTTAAAATCATTACCCCTGTCCTATCACTACAGGTCTTATTAAATAGTCTGTCTCCATTTTTCTTGGAAGCCCCCTCTAACACTGATAGGCTTAAATAATAAGGTCTCCCTGGAGCCTTCTCTTCTCCAGGCTATTAATTTCTTCTATATATCTCATCACTCCTTTACATTGTTAGCGCCTTTCCAATAGAAGGATAAATCTGCCAATGTGAAATCACCAGGACACAGAGGACGAATAGCACAGTTTTCTTAGCCCCCATTGTGACATCGTTTTTCCAAGTTTGCATGGAAGAACACATCCATCACTTTGCAAAAGAGGTTCCTGGACAGCTCTCAGAAGCTCTTTAACCCAGCAACAAAACTACCCCCTTCTGCTGTGCGCCCCAGGGCCTGGGCACAGGCTTGTTATCCCAGAGCAGTAACTGCAGTAAACTGCCGGGCTCTATTGACATGGTACAAAAGCTCTAAGAGCAAAAACCCAGCATAACCTTTAAAGCACGTAATTTTTCTTTACAGGCAGGCATCTGCAGTGGAGAATATGGAGTGGTTTCTGTCTCCTTTCATGCAGGAAGTCAGATTTTGCTTGTGAATCACGCATTCCTCTTCCAGGGATTTATTGTAGTCTGTGCACTCCCTGGATGTGTTTTTGGAAAGCTAGGCTGGTGAGTGCTATGAGCCCTGAGATTATAAAGCAAAATATTTCTAGTTAACCAAAAGAGTCAGTAAATTCTTTGCCCTCAAGCCCAGCAGGAGGCCCAAGAACTTCTTCTTTCAGCTTAAACTGGCTCTGACTCCTGGCAAATTCATTCTGTGGAAAAACAGCAAGTCAATAACGCCTTGAGTCAAAAGCATCAATAGCCACTGAGGACAACACGATTGGTGGGCCAGAACTCCCTTGATTCGGACCTGCAGGGGCCCGAGACCCTCATTGGTGTCGCTGAGTCATTCGTAAAGTTTTCTGTTTGTACAATGCTGCAAAATCAGCTTAGAAACCCTCCAAAGCTGCTCAGAGAACAGCGAAAGCTGACAGTTTGTTGCTTGCAAATAATGTACATAGAATGTTTTCCCATTAGCTACAGTCTGTTTACTGATGGAGTGGATATTCCCCACTAAGAGCCAGAAAGTATTGGAAGGTGCCTGAAAAATAATTGTCCTGTTTCAAACTCCCACTGTGCTCTGTGGCTTGCATTTTAGTAGAATGATTTTAATAAGAAAACCCATTGTTTCTTTAAAGCAAAACACTCCTTTGTCAGCATTCCACAATGCTTCTGGAATAAAAAAAAAAATAATAAAAAAAAATAATAATAATGATAATAATAATAATAATAATAATGTGTTTCCAGCTAGCAGAAGAATTCAGAGAGCTTTCCTGCAGCACCCAACACCATCCTCACTTGCTTATGCTGGCAGGTAGGGTAGTGCCCTACCTACGGCATGTTCTCTAGATAATATAGACACAGCCTCAGCAGCTTTGGGACAAATTGTTTCCCTTTCCTGTGCTTCAGTGTCTGCAACCATAAGCTTGGGGTGGACAACTCTGGTGAGCTGTTCTAAGAGTTTCTTGAACCCTCTGACTGAAAGGTTAAAGCTGGGTTTTCACTACTGCTAGTAATACTCTTCTAGGACTGTGATACAAGGGGAAGAACTCTCCCCTATGCAGTGCTAGGTCAAGTGTGTTTAAGGCTGTCTTCAGTTTTCACTGAATCAGCATAAGTCCGGTTTCGGAGCCTCAGCTCATGCTCTCAGACTTAGTTTTTCATTAGTGCTCCCTCTGATACAAGCTTTCTTAAAGCTAGAGATGAAAAACTCTCAGTGCAGCACTTCTCTCTTACAGACATAGACCCTGCGAGCACCGTCGCTGCTCTACTTTTAACTGGCAGATAACCTGGTTGATGGCAACCAGCAACAAGTGAGAGGAGCCCCAGCTCTGCCTTTCTTGCCTCAGTGTCCAACACTGGCTTTGTATCTCCAGTTCTGGAGATACAAAAGATGTGCAAAACAGCTGTCAGCTACGCTAACCGCATCCCCAGCACAAATTCTGTCCTCTGTTTCTGTGCCAAGGAGTCACAGGAAGCACTGCACAGAAAAGGGGTCCAGTATCAGGGGCTGACTCACTGTCAATATCAAAATATAACCTACCCAGCACACCTAACTCTGCAGGGAACAGAGCATCCTCAGCAGCATTCTGAGCACCAGAAAACCCTGGTGGAGCCAGAAAGATGCATAACATGTTGCTGGGTTGGGCCTAATGCACAGTAATGGGAAATTAAAAGAAATGACTAAGTATGGCTTGTTTACAAAGTGGAGATGAACATTTCTATGCAACAGATACGTGTTTACATGTAATACAGACAGCATTTGTAGGTATACAGTTGGTATATATAAACCTGTGTGTATGTGTACATTTACTCAGTGCAGCTAAAAGTTAGCAACATCAGTACTAAAAAGCATTGCCCTTAAAAAACCCTCACAGAAGCACTTCTCTAGCTGGCTGTGAGACAGAAATGGCTGATCTCCTGCTGGGTTTGGACAGCCTAAATTTAGCTCAAAAGATGCTTCTGACAGGCTTGTCTCTCCTGTTTGGTTGTCAGCCGTACTCTGAATAAGAGTACCCTGAAGAAAGAGGGTTCTGTGTTCTCCCAACATGCGGTCCTTTTCCCAGTGAAGCAAATGGGAAAGCAGCTTTGGAGACTGTGAATCATCTAATCTGTCAAGCTGAAACCATTAGGCAGAGACAAGGCAGATGGAGATGCTAGTGCAATTCAGGCTAAAGAGACATTTAAAAATGAGGCTGTGTCTCATTCTGTCACATCTTTGATCATTCAGTTTAGCTAAATTCCTCTCAGTGGGCAGGCCACTAACATTTTGCTTTCAGTTCAGCAAGGTGGCATTTGCTATGTGCCTGCATCAGTTACCTACACCAGCCAAGACTAAGCTGCACTCACTCACTGCTTGCAATGTGAGTGAAATACCGTGTCTGGGCCACCATCCTGCCCTTAGCAAGTAGTTAACCTGTTAACATGCAGAACTGGGTGCCTGACATCTGCAGCCTTCACCTTGTGAAAGGGTGGTGCAAAGGTCCTGTAGCACAACAGGTAAAGGTGAGTGAAAGTGTGTGTTCTCTGAGTTTAACTTGCCCAGGGATGAGGAAAGCTTTCCTTTCTTTCTTTACATTGGTCCAGTTATGTCTACTGAATCTGACAAGGGCACCAGCAGATCCTAAATCAGTTAACTAGCAGTATCACACGACAGTGTACCCACACAGACTTGAGTCCTGCTCTTGAAAGAACAGGGATAATGTGTACCCTAGCGGGCAGCCCTTCCTAGGAAACAGCACCCATTAGTTCTGTACATATTCCTGCCCAAGAACCCAGCCCTGCATTTTCTGCATAATGAAAACCCCTCTAGTTATTGAATGCTGCTATTTTCCATGTATTACACAAAGTTTGGATCCTTAATTTTTAGACAGTGTGCTGTGCCTGGCATTGGTATATATTAGTATATAAGTATATGGGTATATCATTTTAGCTCAGAACTGTGTGGTTGACACACTGCTCAATGTGTGATACCAAGTGGACAGCAAACAGGGCACCCCAAGGATTTCCACTTGCTTTTGTAACATTGTCAGTTGAGCTGCTGCACTCAGGAAGAATTTCACCCTGCTGCCTTCTGGCAATTGAAAATTCAGGGGCATAAGGTAGTTACATCTCTTTAAATCTGGCCTCAGGGTCCTATTCTTTCACCCTGCTTTTATTAACAGGTTTCTGATTTTCTTAAGGTGATTTTCCATACTTCTTCTAATTATTTATTGTTTTTTTTTAACAAGTACTGAACTATTAATTTGCCCAAAAAATTAATTCTAACTACAGCATACATCTAAATGAATAGGATGCAGTGGGGCATTTGGCTCACCTCTGAAGTCGGTATGTGTCATTGCTGTCGGGTGACTCCTGATGGCTGGCAGTTTCCCATCAGGTGAGGCAGAGACCTTGCCTGCAGTCCCATCACCGGTGGTCCTCCACGCCCAGGCTGCTCACTGCAGAAAGCTTCCTCCTGTGCCCGGGGCAGAATGAGGCCCTGGCTACACAGGCGCAGAGCTGTTACTTAAAGCCACCCCAGTTTGTCAGTCACGCAGGCAGTGGCGTCTGGTGCCCTGCAGCTTGTGCTCAGGGGGGTTAGCAGAGGGGTGACCAACCTATGGCCCTGGAGCCACAAGCAGTGCAGGAGCTGTTCCGATCTTTGCTCACTGCATGCTGCCTCATGCAGACAGCTCTGCTGCGGGCTGTGGGGGGACATCGATGCTCACAGAGCGGGAAGGAGACAAGCCAGCAGGAGCTGTTCAGCCATCATTGCCCAGCCGCCGTGGACCAAGCTCCATGTCCTCCATCAGCTCCGTGCCATCCTGCACCAAGACCTCAGCAACCTGTCACAGCCGGGTCCTTCAGCTGTCCCCGGTGCCCCACCCCAGCTGCAGTACCTGTCCTCTGGCTTGCTGCCTTTGTGGTATTTGGCTATTCAGGCCAAAAAGAGTGGGAATAAGTGAAGTAATGCAGGGGGGAATGGTGGCTTTACCTATCCCACCTACTACTCATTGTAAAATCCCACTTGCACATAACTCTGCTAGGAAGTAGTACACATTAAACTATTCAGAATAACAGGTATTTATTTTCAGTGCTATTTTCATTAAATATTGGTATAATATATCCATGTCTGAGGTAATAAATTAAAAATAAATTCAAGGTTTCAGTCCCTTATTTGTGCTGCATATTTTTTCTACCATTATACATAGTTTTGAAGAAAACACACATAGTCCATAATTCTGAATGCAGCTAGGAATATTATTTTAACACAGTCACTTTTTGTTTCACTATAATTTTGCTGAGAACGATTATTGCATGATGCACTTTTAATAGATGTTTTAGTTATCCTAGAGTTTTCTATTAAATCACACATACCGTAGTTATAGGAAGATGGGCATGAAGATGTGCTTTGAGCCAAGGACGGCAAATATTGAATCAGAGTAATAGCACATACCGCAGGGTTATTGTCTGCCTGCACTAGAGCCCAGATCCAGCAAAGACATTTCAGTGTGTGCTTAGCTTTAGATGGATGAGTCGTTTCACTGCCATCCATGGCCTTAAGTGTTTGCTGAATCAAGGACTAGCCAAGTCTGCAGATCTGAATTCATACACTTCTTTAACTGTGTGTTATTTGAAAACAGTCTTGCTGGTTTCATATTTTGTAAGATATTTTGTAATGACCTTTCCTTACAAAATACAGCCTTTTGTCATGGTTTTTTTCGTATCAGTGAAGCACCCGTGAAAGTTTCTAACCTGGTTCATAAATAGACTATGAAAAAATAAACAGCTACAATGATTTGCTTCTAAGTATTTTGTTAAAATCAACACCTGGTCTGAAAAGTTATTAAAGTAATTCTTCCTATGGTAAAATATATTTAAAAAAATAAACTCTTCATTTCATCATCTTCCATCAAACATATAAGCTAGGTAAAGGGCAGGGCACACCTCAGGTATTTTCATTTATACATGCAAGAGATCGAGTGCATCAATCTGTTTGCACTTAAATGCTGGTGGTAGTAAGGCCCTTTCAGCTAGGTCTCCATCAAGCCCAACAGCAGTGAGCTAAAGAAAGAAACAAAAATTTTGCTTGCATATAACATTTCATAATCCTGAATCGAAAAGAAAATCCTGCTTAGGAAAAAACTCGTATTTAACTGCTGCCATTAAAACAGTATAACCTCACCTCCAAGTTTTAACTTTAGTCAGTGATTCTGAACACAAAGAATATAAACACTCACTAAAATTACTGTAGTATTCCATCAGACTCTTAATGTTCATAAATTGTGCTAAACCCCATTTAAATCAGGAAGCTATAGTTTAGAGCTAACGGTTATCTTGGTGTTAAAGGTCTATTTCCACCAGATTTTCTTTATCCTATTTTGCAAATGACTGACAGTGCTCATGATGTGAACCTGAAAAACCTTCTGGTGTTATTACCAAAAGCTACAGTCTGTGTGAAAACTCTCCATGCTCATGCAGTGAATTGCATCGTTGGGGGACCATGGTCCGCACTGCAGTGGTCTTGGCCCTGGCACTGAGGGCAGAGCTGTGCAGCCAGTGGTCCTCAGTACTCCACCGAGCTCACAATTGCCATTGGTTCATCAAATGTTGCCAACCTTATCTGCTTTGGGGTAGGGATGGAGAGAATTTCCCCAGTGTCAGTTGGTGAGTGAATACCATTGTCTATGATGTTTGAAACTTCCTCCTCGTGATCCTCGTACAGCGTGTTGATGTGCAGCAAAGGGTGGGCTGGGTTGCAGTTCAGTGCAGGAGTTGGCTCTGCCTTGACTTGGTTCAAAGTCATACTCGATGTAGCAGCGGTGGTGGCTATATGGTTGTGGACAAAAGCCCCAGCAGCAGGCACAGTTCTGCATGTTTCAGATGAGTATAGGATCTCTTTTGCAGGATGAGGGGTGTCTACAAGAAAACAAAACAGGCAGTTAAAAGACAGGTTATCTCATCTCTTTCACCCTTCCAGTCCATTAGAGAGGAGTGTTCTGAACCAGTGAAAGTCTTTGGCAGTTTTGCCACTGATTTCAGTGGGAGCAGGAGTGGACCCAAAAATTAGTCTTTCTGGGACCCTTCAAGAAATCCAACAAGACTGAGTCAAAACAATGGGGTTGGAAGCTCTGGGAAGTAGGACAAACAACAAATGGGTTTTGTAAATCTCGCTCTTTTTTACGCATGCTCATGCTTCCTTATGTGAATGGTATTTTCATAAAATGAACAAAAAGCAACTGAAAAGTATCTTTTATTCTCCTCTACAGTCTGGCAGGTGTTTCAGATTATAAATGCTATGATTTGATAAATTTTATGACTGTTGAAATCCACAAGATAGAATACAAAACCACTGATCTTTTCAATGGGAAAAACTAGTGGTTACACATTGTAAGCCACTTGTCTTTAGAAAGAACCTTGTAATTTGGCATTAACTGATGCCTCTTTCCAGAAATTACGAGTCTGCCTTACCTGATGGACTGCAATGTGGGTCTAACCCAAAAGCAAAGCTGAAAACTCTTAATGGGAATGGGGAGTAACAGAGCCCCAAAACTACAGTAATTATATTTTGCCCTTAAAATATTCAAGCACTAATTTAGATGAAAGTAATTGAGTCCAGAAAACCCCAGTAGTTTTGAGGAGTTGTAATCAGAACAGGTGACTGGATAACGAATGCTGTAGAATAGCTCACATGCATATTGGGGAGTTGGAGGGCTCTAAGGAGCATAGGGATTTGGAAGTGACAGAAACTTTTATACCTCAAATCACTTCTTTGCTGGGCAGTGGGGTGACGGTAGCTGTCAGTCTGTCGGAGCCCAGAGGGAGGTCTTAGCTTGTAATGAGATGAGAGCCATTGCTTTAAGTACATACAAATCCTTCTGTAACTTCAACTGCATAATGCTTCTTTCTTATGTCAGTAGCTTGCAAAAATAAACAAGATTATCTATCTATCCATCTAATCATCTATCCATCTAATCATCTATCTATCTATCTATCTATCTATCTATCTATCTATCTATCTATCTATCTATCTATCTCTATCTACCTACCTACCTACCTACCTACCTGTCTTATCAGTTTATCTACTGGTCTATCACTTTTCTTACTGCTCACATGGCTTTCCTCATCACTCAAGTGTCTAACATTACTGGTATATTTGAAATGCTCCTTTATGGTAAGAAAGGGACAGGATTTTCAAGACACACCGAGAAAACTGAGGCATACAAATAGCATCTCCTGTGAGACCCTATGGGAAGGGAATGGTAGAATTCCTGAATCCCTGACCAGCATCCACACTTCAGACCATTCACCCTCTGGTCCACACGAGACAAAGGTGACTTAAATTTAAAATTTAAACATCAAACATAATTTTAAACATAAATTTAAACATAATTTTAAACATAAATTTAAACATAAACATCAAAGAACAGTAACAATGAGCTGAGTTGTGATTTCCCAGGTGACAAACATATGCCAACCCCTAGGAATTGGTAGTTAAAGAGATTTTTTTTCTCCAGGCAGCTTTAACTGCCATTAGCACAGTTTCTCACACACTCCTAAGTGGCTATTACTGGTCAGAGTACTGGTCATCTACCATGGCAGTTTCCACACAACTTGAAAATAAGGCATGTTTGAAACATGCCGCGTGCTGGTGGAGCAGGAAGGGCATCATGGAGGCCAAACTCTCCTCCTTTCCTTGGCAAAGCATGACCACATTGTGAGAATCTGCTTACATTTGAAAAATTACCTGCTGTTTACAGCTCTACCCCTAATAATCCTTATCCTCCATACAGCTGTTAAAGAGAGAAAACCTCCAGTTCTAAGGCCTGCAAGCCCTAATATTATTAGCTATCCAAAAATCTAGCAAGATAGGTCAAACAGTTCAGATAAGCTTTGAGTTCCTGAAGATCACTATGCAAACTATGGTCTATGGAGGTGGTACGGGCATTACAGCATACTGTACCTTTGAGAGAGGAGGTAACGTGTACTACGACGTTTTCTTCCTGGTTTAAAAATCCACTCTCTTGGCTTTTGGATGTAGGCATTGAGGGGATGGCTTGAATCTCTGGCTTGGGTTTTTTGCTACTGAGTATATATGGATGAACATCCAAGGAAAAGTGCCGTGTGTGTTTTTTTTCACTGCTTGTGCTTGGCATGGCATTAGGCTCAGTTTTATGAGTGGATGATTGCTGTGAGGTTTTTGCAGCAGACTCTAACAAAGGAGCTATAAGGCTGTCTGTTGCTGTTTTTCTCCGCACAGGCTTCGGCTTCTCAGGTTTATGGTTTTCAATTTTCATAATGGCTAACTGTTCCTTGAATGGCTGAGGAAGAGGATTGGTAGTCGGGATCCATTTCATCTTCTTCCTTGGCCTCTTAATGATGAGCTGCTCATTAGCATCAATGTCTGCTGGATCAATGCTTGGGTCTATTGTTTGGATCCCTGAATCACGCATGGTTGGGGTGGCATCATGATTGGACTGGGCCAACGCTGCAAGCAGCTGGCGTACCACATTGTCATACATCAGATCACTTTCATTTGTAATAAAATCCAGACGGTTCAATGATTTTATGTGGTCCCGATTTTCATTGCAAAACATGGCCAAAATATTGATATCACAAAACTGGGACTTCTGCCACTGTTTCTTGGTCTTTATTCCAACTTTGTTCAGCTTATCAAATATGAAGTTAGACTTGCGAAATATGAAGAGGTGAATTAAGTTGATAAGGATTATCAAGTTCATGAAGCAGAGGAGAACGATATCTACACCAGCAATAATTCGCTGGAGCTGGACAGATGGCAGTTTGCAGTTCACTCTGATGTGCAATTTGGAGCTGCTCGTTTTATCTGGAGGCTCTCCTAGTGCACATGTAAATTCATTTTGCTTCTGTGTAGCATAGTAGGTGGATAAATATGTGATTGGTATGATACTTAAGAAGATGATGAACAAATGTCTCGCAAGATAAAGCTTAGCCAAGAAGTTGCTTCGTCCTCTTCTTTCCAGGTATTTCTCAAACAAGTTCTGTTCAGGGCTTTTTTCCTTCTCTGCGTTCTCAATGATTTCCCTCTTCTCTCTCTCGGTGATCCCTGGGCCTTTGGACTGAATCTGTTTCTCTATTTTTGGTGCCCGCCCTTCAGCTGCACGGTGGTAGCAGTTATCAATCTCCTGAAGCAAAAAATTAAGCTCTGAAGTCAGTCGGGTAGAGGCCAGAAATTCCCAGCCCAGAGCTGGAATGTACATTATCCCAGCAAAAGCCAGCAGTGCATAAGGTAGGAACTTATGCTCAAACAAGGAGGGCCAGTGGCTGGCATCAACTCCTGGCAAGGCATCTTTTAATTCTGTCCAACAATATCCTCTGGCATACAAGGCTTGATCGCGGGTGAAGTTGTGTGGTGTATAACAGTATATTGGCTCCTCTGTATAACAGAGAGAAAAGTCACTGCTGTGCATTTAACCTACAAAAGGAGCTCTGGAAAAATAAACATTTTGAATTACATCAATTTTATTTTACTGCATCTTTACATGACTGATAAGTCCTCCATGCCTATTAGATAGCTCAGCCTGCACGTCTTCACAAACCCCCAGGCAAAACTATTTACCTGGTAATTTTAGGATGAACCTGAGCTATTAATGTCAGCAAGAAATACATATTCTGGTTTAATTACGTCTCTGAGAACAATATCCTAAGCAACTGTGACCCAAACTTTGTGAAGCTGAAGAACCGATATCCACTACAGAGTAGCTGAGGATATTATGTGAAAATGCTGAAAGGCTCATTCAGGTGAAATTTAAGGTTTGTCCCAGCTAAATATTCTTCTAAACAGAAAAAAAGTTAGATGTAGCTGAAAGCAATGTTTTTAATCCTCACTAACAAAGTCTACTCATTGCATATGGTAGAGAAAAATGAAACTTAAAGACACCTAAGTATTTAGTCAACTGTATCCTTCCCAGCTACCACTCTTGAATTCATGTGACTGACCAGGACAGAATCTGAAATGTTAACTGTATTTATAACTATGAAAATTTGTTTCTGCACTTGAAACTGTAATGTTGTTTTTTACAGAGTGTGCAATTAAATGGTGGAACTTGCTATCATACAGTATTATGGAAGAAAAAAATACTGTGGATCAAGAAAGCAACCAGACAAATAGAATAGAAAGCACAGCAAGGATTATTAAATACGCAGATAGTGATGCAATATTTCTCTCAGGACATGTTTAAGCCTAGAGCTGCTAGAGGGTGGAAGGGTTTATCAAAGGAAGTAACACCATATGCATGTCTATTTTAACACTCCTTCCTAATCATTTGCTTTTTGCCAGCATCAGAAACAGGATATTGGTCTAAAAGGGCTTTTGTCTTGATCCAGTAGATAAATTATGTTCTAATACAATTACATTTTTCTAGCAATATAAGAAATTAAGATAGAAAAACTTGTGAAAGCTAGAACAGTATTAATTGCCCAAAGAACAACGACCATTATCAAATCACCCTCTTCAAAGAGAAAGACAGTATTTCCATGTTTTGGCATGTAGAACAAAGGGATTATATTTTACAGTGTTCTGGTATACCTTAAAAAAACTTCCTAAAATGAGACCCATAGGAAGAAGGCATGTTCTCTTGAACTGAGAACTGGTCAAGAATGCTAAGTTTGCTCCAATTCTACAGTTCAGATCAAGATCAAGAACAGCTCAAAATAGATCAAGAACAGAGTTGTGGTACTGTTTTCTTAGTAACACAAAGCATGAAGAGAAGTAATAAAATATTATGTTGTTTGATAACAATAAATAAAGTATTAAAAATTAACAGGCATGCACAACTGCCCAGTCCTTTTGGCTTAACAGAGGACTCTTGATCAACTACTCTAATGCAAGGAAATCAAAAGCATTTACTAGTTTGGTAAAATGTTGAAGTGTAAACCTCTTCTGTGACCTGCAGAGATCTACATGCTGAGGACTGCACTTTTTTCTTTTTATTGAAAGTGATTCAGTGAGGATTCTTTTCTAAAAATACAACCAATTTAAGCAGAGTTGATAGAACAGATGATACTACCCAAGACAGCATGTGCCGTGAGTCAGCCCTGCAATTTCTTTAAAATCACTTTTCATGACTGTTTTGAAATGATCTAACTCCAATCTCAGAAGAGAGCTTACAGCACTCTAGTGTTAAAGTTTCCCATTTAGGTTATTTCTGTGCGTTTCCAGCCATGTGTTACAAGATAAATGCTCACTGACTCTTGGGTTTGCTAATTACATGCCCTCTGGAGAGCTGAGGCTTGGAGTTGGAACCCCTGTGAACTTTACCACTGCAAAAGTGAATTGCAGATCTGGAAATGGAGTAACCAATGGAAAAACACGGTAACTGCTGCTCTAGGCCACTCCCTGAAGTTATCCCCAATGCAGACTCATGGAAACACTGGAAGGAACCTCAGAAGTTACTGATTCACACATCCTGCTCAAAGCAGGCCCAAGACTATGTTCAGACCAGCTTATTAGGGCTTTGTCAGTCTGAAAACCTCCAAATATGGGGACTACACAAGCTGTGCAACATGCTCCAATGCTTGATTGTCCTCAAGGTGAATTTTTCTTTAGGTCGTGTCTAGCAAGAATGGCTGATTCATACAAGAGTGATTTTTTACACTATTGAGAAACAGCCATCTCCAAAACCAAATACAATGGCCAGTTGCACTAGGAATACATCAGGTAAAGTATGGCTAGAAGGCTATCATAGAAACACAAGTGGCTAGAGCTCAGGCTTCAGTATTGCATCTCAGTCAAAGAAAGAGTTATCATCAGCACAGTTCACCAGGGAGGTGTGTGTGTTTTGCCTATCTATCTATATATAAAAGCCTCGAAAAAGAGAGCTGGTGTTCAGTACACAGAAATGAGACTGTTAAGCATACATGGTGAAGCTGTAGATATGTATCGCTCCATTATCTTTGCAAAGTAAAGTTTAAACAAGTCTTCCTGGGAAAGTGAGTGAATTGCATCTAACAGAAACATTCACTTGCCCCTTCAAAAATAAAGGTTAAAATGCCAATCTCTTAGTATTTAACACTGCAAAAATTAGACTTGCTCTTAAAAGGACTTAAGTGACTTCATGCATTGGACAGTTTCTTTGAAGGCAATAGGATTACTCACACTGCATAAAATTTGGCATATGCATCTCCCTTTGAAGAACTGATGCTGTAGGGGGAGCAATTGCAAGCTTGTCAAATTTTATAATGAGCAAAATTATTTAAATAAATACGAACAACACTTTTACAATGCTGCTGGTAGACATTAACAAGTAAGAAAGGAAAATATTAGTAATAAACAGTATATATCCCTATATAAAAGGGCAAATGACTTTTCACACCTACCGTATTCCCAGTGAAATAAAGTATATTCACCCAAAGCAAAATATAAACCATGATAATAAACTATGTCTCCTGTGACACCCAGCTTTTAGAATTTACTCTGGAAAAAGAAATCACACCTTATTAATCTTCCAACCGAATTGCATGATTTCAGCATTCTAGTGCAGTAATTCAGTAATGCAGAAGGAACAGACCAATTTTCTAACAGCTGACAGAAAAAAAAAAAAAGAAAAAAGGAATCCATTTCTCAGAAAATGTAATTATGAAAAAAAAGAATTGTTGTGCTTGCTACACCAGACAAAGGTAAGTATGCCTCTTGTGCAAAAAAATCTGCAAGGATCCAGAAGTAAGCATTCAGCCTGACCACCATGACCTGCATTGGGTACAGGCAGGAGAAGCGGTGCTTAGATGCTGCTGAGCAGGCTGGTTCTCACAGCTCCTGGGCAAGTGCCTAAACCCTGATGCTGGAGACCTGAATGATGTATCAGGTAAGTACACTGATAAGTATACTCACTGAGTTAAACATACTACATTGGCCTTCTGCCCTCTTGAAGAGGGCTGCTAAATCATCTTCATGCTGGTGCCCAACCTGCCTCGGAAGAAAAGCTGGAATTCCAGCCAAGTTCTCTGAAGCACTCCCTGTACAGTCTCTCCGCTTGAATCTAAGAAGAAATTCAGTGTTTAGGGAGAATCTCTGAATCTCCCTGCCCATCAGATGCCAGAACACAAGTTTCTATCAGCTAAGATAAATGACAAACACCCTGAATTCAGCAATAAACACCAGTACTGGACAAGGGTAGTCCTTATAATACTGTTCTCCTTACATTGTGTCACATACGTGTAAGCAATCAGACATGCCCCATTCATCATGGCTACTAAAAGGATTGCACAAGAAAGCAAGTATCAAACTGTTTATTTTCAGAATCAGAAATAATTTATTTAGTTGTTTTTCAGCAATTTTTAAAGGAAAAGAATAAATGTCCTGGATCCTCTTCTCTCTGGAAAAAAAAAAAAAGAACAAAAACCATCTATGTTACTGAAGTTGAAAATGTAGTCTAAGGAATTATAGTATTACCTGAACAGTATAAAGGTTTTCCATCTCAGACACAGCCTACAGGAATACGTAACTCTCTGCTTTGAGTGTGATTTTAACAAATGCTGGCTAATACCCAAACTAATTCACAGCTAAAGGAAAACCTCCCTTAATTTAACTGGTTTACTTCAACTACTTCATTTAAAGGGTATTTAAAGGTTAGAAATTAGTACAGCATGAGGATGGACTCCTGAAATTACTTTTGTGTATCAACTGTAGTCATACAATCCTATTTAACTCACCAAGTTTACTCATCTGAATAAGAAAACATTCATCAAACTAAGCCTTAACTTAGCAAGCTAACTATTTGGCAAAACAAAAAGACAATACTTTTACCTTCTTTCTTAGGGAATATTCTTTCCAAATCTGAATATAGGTTCCACGCCTGTGAAGTCTTTCTAAGGTACAAATTTCTCCATGGATCAACAAGGTAAGGTACAGCCTTTTTTGCCCACTCTCTCAAACCACTTGTCCTGTTTAAGAAAAATATCTTGAAAAGAAAGTCCCTGAAGAAATGAGTCAGGAAACCACTGTTGCTAGGAAGTTTTACTGGCCTGTCCTCTACAAGGATTAGTCACAATGGGCGAGATGTAGATAAGCAGTTTTAAAGACTGACAGGTAACGGTTTACTCACAGGCGTAACTGCAGTGTACGGGGAGCAGCAGGTGCCCCTGTATTTACAATCTGGGACATTTTCCTTGCAGGTCTACTGCCTGAACTATACATTTTGGATCTGCAGAATCAAGAAATTAATAACACACTTTCTTAGTGTATATCTATATTTACAGAACCATATTCCCTGTATTCCAGTACCTGAAGGGGGCCTATTGGGATGCTGGGGAGGGACTCTTCGTCAGGGACTGTAGTGACAGGACAAGGGGTAACGGGTTCAAACTTAAACAGGGGAAGTTTAGATTGGATATAAGGAGGAAATTCTTTCCTGTTAGGGTGGGGAGGCACTAGAATGGGTTGCCCAGGGAGGTTGTGAGTGCTCCATCCCTGGCAGTGTTCAAGGCCAGGTTGGATGAAGCCTTGTGTGGGATGGTTTAGTGTGAGGTGTCCCTGTCCATGGCAGGGGGGTTGGAACTGGATGATCTTGAGGTTGTTTCCGACCCTAACTACTCTATGATTCTATTCTATGATTCTAATAAACATTTGCTCTTCTAAAACTGGCTGGTATGTTGAAGTTCACTTACCAGCAATTTGAGGCTTAAAGACTTGTAACACCTGCCCAGGCTATTCAGGAGAGAAAGATACCTACTCCTACACTGCTGATATGTTGAAGCCTGTTGGAGAAGTTATTCCAGAAATGGCAACTGTTATGCAGAAGGCGCAGAAATACCTAAATGAAACCCCTTAGGGTGCTTCTCCTATAGAGGAATGGTTCCTCAACAATTAGTTACCATCCACCACACGATGATGGCTGTGCAGTATGTTAGGAATGTCACTGGAAAAAGAGCTTATTTTATAGTGACTGTACTACTGAACATCATTAGAAGCATTTCTTCCCGTGCTCAAGAGAGCTCTGTGAGAACACAGAAAACACCTGAAAAGATATGGCAATGCTTGTATTTGTACATAGAGGTATGTTCCTGTATTGTAATGTTGCTTTGTATTATGTTAAGATTTGAGGGAAGGTTAGAGCTGAATTTAAAAGAATGTATTCATCAAAATACAATTAATGAAACTCATCCACACAGACAGTTCTACAAAAGAGATCTGAGTAATATTTACTTCTAAATTTATCACTTACATGAGGAGGTGAGTGGAATTTTAGTGAGGTACAGATCTTCTGCACAGGAGAAATAACGTGTGAAAGTAAGAGTTTTAATGTTTTCCAAAGATAAAAACAATATTTCAGGGCAATTCAAAAATTCCCCTCTAGAGATGGAACCCCAAAGCAACTGCACAAGAACCCAGACATGATGATAATGCAGATTACATAACACCTAAAGGAAACTGCAAGAACGTGTAGATGCCAAAGTGAAATGAATTGTGAAAATCCAATGAAACTGATGATACACAGACAAGGGTGGCTTCTTAAGTCAAGAGTCAGGCACAAAATACAAACACAGAAGCAATAGGAAACAGCAGGTTTGTCCTACTGCATCGTTGTTACTTAATGACTAGAAATGAAAAAGATGGCTTGTATTTTGGCATAAACACAGCAGCCAGAAGAAAAGAAGAAAACCACCAATAGCTAGCTCATTAGGTAACAATGTTATGTTAACAACATAGCATTGAGGAAGCAGAGATGGCCAGTCCATTGCCTTCCTGAACAGGTCATGGATCCCACAAAAGACAAGATACATCAACCTCAAAATGATAATTACTTCAGCATATAACTAAAATTCTCCAGAAATAGTCACTGAGCTCTAAGCTGCAAAAACCACACTATGCATCCCAGGACCTGGCTGTGTCACTGCTCTGGTAACTTCGAATCTGCACAACAGGCATGGTGCCAACAAAGGAAAGCAAACAAACCCCAAACCTTCCTATCACAATGAACTGCTGTATTCCCCAGTTCAAATGCAAGAGTATAATACATGCCTCGGACAAAATCCCCAATGACGTCAATATCTGCACTGACTTCAATGTTGGTTTTTTTTAGAATAAATCCTCTATTGTGAAAGAAAGGGAACCTCTACAAGAACCATGCCAGTCTACTGCAGAATTACTAGTCTTTTGTAATTCAATGTATATACCTACTGGAGGTGCGCACTGCAGTCATTTTTAATACTGGCACAACCCAAAGAACTCTGTGATGATGCAGATTCTTCTTGAAGAGTTTTACAGCTCTAAGAAACAATACAAGCTGAGATTTCTTCTAGATCATGGATGCATAATTTCTATGTAGTTTAGGGACAACAGAAAAAGCCTCAAATACTTCAGAGTAGCTTGAAAAACAGTCTCAACCCTACTTATATTTATTCACAAGGTTTCTTCTTGACAAAAATATTTTTGACCATCTGTTCAAATTGTTGAAGTTATCTGAAAGCATGTGGTTAGCTAAGTCTCATCCACATTTTGGACCTTTTCCCATCCATGACACTTGAAGATGAAGGGGTTAACAGTGCCTACAGGGTTATCAATGTTCCACATGAAAAAAAGATGATGCATATGTGTCAGTGAAGCTTGAGAAATGGATTTCATGCAGAAAAGCATCTGTAGCAGCTAGGGCCTGCAGTGGAATTGATTACATATGTGAAATGCACAAATTGATTACAAATGCTTATGCATTACCTCAAGAATACCTTTTTATTTAACATTCAGATGTGTAACTGCAGACCTTCAAATAACCAAAACTCAGAGTTTTGTGAGTTATGTGAGAACCAGCTCGCACATCTTGTGCACACCTCATGTTTGTGCGTGAACTGCCCTTCCCTTTTGGGAAAATCTTCGTCGGCAGTGCGAACAGCCAGCAGCTGAACTGAAGCCAGCCTTTGGTTGCCTGTACTATTTCATTCCTTTTACAAATATGTGATTTGAAAGCACTTAAACACAAGTGGTACTGAGACACCCCTTACATTCTTTTTTTGCTGCTGTTTATGCACTGGTGTCGTAATGCACATAAAACAACCTGTCCCTGTACTTTTAACACTAACAATAAGCACCTGGAAAAATACAATCTTCACTTTCTTACTGTATGTGGCTTTAAGTACAGTTGAAGAGAAAAACTAGAAAATTAGATCAAATGCCATCTATCAGATAAGTCACCTAAGTAAACATAAATATGTATCCTGCTCACAACTTGAAACAAAAATACAAATTATGAAAGTTGACCAGCAATACAAAATAAAACTCCATCTCGCAATATAGAAATCTTCAATATACACTATTTCAATCACACTGTTTGCTGAAATGCATAAAGACATTGAACTCAAGCATATACTGTATTACACAGTAAAGCACGACTTATGCAAATAATTAGAAATCAGAAAATAAAACACAAAAACTTGAACTGACCCTTCAGACATTTAACTTACTGTCTCCTTCCATTACTTCCTCATGAGAATTTTCTAGCAGAAGGGTGGTAGAGGCTGAGCTACGAAACTGCTAAGAGACATAGAAATACAGTATTTATGAGCAATTTTTTGGGGATTTTGTAGGCACTGTTTTATAAACCTAGCAAGAAAATTGATGCCAAAGCTTAGCTTTTGACTAAAATACAAAAATCAACTGGATGATTGTTTTGTTTTATTTCAATAAAGTATTGGTATTTAACAGCTTCTGAGAGAAAAGCAAACATGACTGCAATATGGAAAGAATAATTTGTTGTGAATAGAAAGCGTGAGGCACTAAACAAGAGGGATATGACTTAGCAATCCCTGTAATTGACCACATCAGTCCTAAAGCTTTTGAAAGTTTGGAAATCAAATTATTTCAATAAGTTGAAGATAACACAAAATAGAAACAGCAATGTATTTTCCTTTGGGGACCACCATTCTCTGGTCCCTTACACAAAGAACCTCAAACAGATATTGCTTCTGAATACAATACAACACTGAACTGGAATATTTAAACCATTTACTTCATAAAAACATTAAATAAGACAAACAAACTAAGCAGCACTTCATGAAAACCAAGTATCTCTTCATCTACTCTATTGTAGAACAGTGTCTCAGAAGTTCAGCACATGCCATGAGATGCTTCGCTACAAAAGGTTGCTACTCGCTGCCAGCAGCATCACTGCCAGTTGCAGAGGACAGAACATGGCACTTGCTGACCCAGCAGCATCCTACTTGTGGATGTGGTTTCTGTGTACTAGTTCCATTGTTAAAACAAGGAGAGCAGAGGAAAAAATTAAAACCACATGGAACATCAAACAGACCCACTTCAAACTGGTAATGAATATTGCAGTCTAATGCTCCCCATTCTGTACATTTTAATAAGGAAGTGAAAATGGAAAGGTGGTACATTAAAGGACTAATCCCTTTTTATCCAGATCCATACCACCCCAGACTGACTATGCCTTGACAGAAGATACTGAAACATCATAACTAAAAACAACTGCTGAACACCAGCATGGACTGTAGCTGGACTAGAACTACGTATCTTGGAGCCTTACCTACTAACACTTAATTAAAGTTTGGTGGTTTACCATTTTTTCACTAAATATTAGTCTAAGGCTAGTCTGCTTCAACAAGGAAACACTTCAAATACTTTCTTTAAAAATAAATAAGTAAAAAACCCACAACCAAACCTTTATCATACAAAAGGGAACAATCCATCAGGCTCCAATGAAGCTAAAACGGAAGTATAGAAATCACAATTTGCTTCCAATTTGCTTCTCCACCAGCCATTACCTTGTTTAGTCATCTATTCCTGCACTGGGACAGTGCTGTACTACCAGATCTAAACTCTACATTCAGACTGGCTGCATTTTACTTCCAGTTTGCACAGGAATAACTATGTGTTCAAGCTGCTAGGGAAAAGACGGGCTTATGGATCTTCAGGTATGGGAAATCAAATCTATAACGACTCAAATACAAGCATGGACCTTTGCAAAGCACTGCATATACATGTGCATGAGTGCAACAGAAAATATCAAGGAATATACTGGGTGTGATGTGGGTTGTCACTATTCTGACAGAAATTCAAATACACTGGTATGCATGTTTAAATAAATAATTAAAAAATTGCTGTATTTAAAGTAGCAATTTCCAAACAAAATCAACGCAAACTGAAGTAAGTTCCCTTGGGACTACCAACTGCACACATTCTTATTCCTAATGAGGACACTGCCACAAGAGAGGTTTCCTTTAGCCTCTGTTGCTTTCTGTAGGCATTTTCAGAAGTGCTGAGAGCCCTATGACTCCAGAAAACCAATTATACTCAAACACAGATCCACTCAGAGACACATGTCTCCAAAACTTTCCTTATTATCCTTAAGGTCAACATACACTGGCCCATAACTACAGGATGTCTGGGTTTTATATGAAGCCTGTCCATGGGGAGTTTTAGAAGGGGAAACAATATTCATTTTTCTTTTGTGAGTGCTCATGTAGGCTTTCTTTGGTGGTGTGGCTGCCTATTGCTCCTAAATGACTTTATGATGATCTTATGCCCAGTATAAATACAGCACATGGATTTATTTTAATTAACTTTCTAGGGGTGTTCTTTCTGGCATCACTGGTTTGCTTGAAAAACATTAGAGAATTGGGAGACTCAGTAATCATAATCTAAGAGGTTAGCTGAGTGACTTTCTTTTCTCTTATGAGAGAAAGCTTACGAAGTGCAAAGAAAGGCTGTATTTCTTTGCAGAAGGGCCAGGGCAAGAACTGCATCTCACTTTGGCCATAAGAGTGAAGTCCTGTTCCCACTGAAATCAATAATAAAACTCTTAAAGACTCCTTTGTAGCCTGAATTTAACTCTCAGGAACACACACTAGCCATGTGTGTGCCCTATGCCTTCCCTCTGCAGAGAGCTCAATTTCACTCAAAATGCACTGTCATCTCTTAGTGAAGTTTGGGAACGAAATTTTATTGTCCAGTAAATTTTGGTTATGTTGAAAATTAATTTATAGAGCAAAACCAAGCCAAGGATGACAACCTATTTTTCTGCATCAAGTCAGACTGTAAGGACACTAAGCATCCAGGGCTGCGTAACAAGGAGCGTGGCCAGCAGGCTGAGAGGCCCTCTTCTCTGCTCTTACGAGAACTCTAGTCTCACAAGAAGTACTGCATCAGCTGAAGTACGGCATCAGCTCTGGGTGTCCCAGTACAACTTTCTGCTCGGGGGAGTCCAGAGGAGGCTACAAAGATGACCACAGGGTGGGAGCACCTCTCTTGAAGACAGGCTGACAGAGGTGGAGCTGTTCAGCTCTGTGAGACCTTACAGAAGACTTTCAGTATTTAAAGAGGGCTTTTAAGAAAGACAGAGAGAGACTTTTCATCGGGGCCTATAGGGACAAGACAAGGGGCAACGCTTTTTAAACTGAAAGAGGATAGATTTAGATTAGATATTAGGAGGAAGTTCTTCCCTCTGAGGATGGTAAGGCTCTCGCACAGGTTGCCCAGAGCAGCTGTGGATGCTACATACCTGGCAGTGTTCAAGCCAGGTTGGGTGGGGCATGGAGCAACCTGATTCTAGTACAAGGTGTCCCTGCCCGTGGCAGGGGGCTGGAACTATATGAGCTTTAAGGTCCCTTCCAACCCAAGCCAATCTACGATACACATAATAGAAGAAAAGCATAATACCCAATTCAAAGCCTTTTGTAAGACATTAAGTGCTTTATCCAGCAAATCGGCATAGTACCTGCTAAACAATTAAGTCTTGCCTTGTATGCTACTAAACAGTAATTTGTCATTTAATTTTTCAAAACTAAAGCAAAGATCACTCCAGTAGAAGGACAAACAAATCACACGAATAGCAAATGCATTAACCCAAACAACTTTGCCTTTGGCACTAAATCAACATAATTAACTAAGTAACTTTATCTTCACCTGCAGGCAAACCACAGTATACAATATATTATGTCACACACATAATAATATTTAAGGTTTATTTATAAGATGTTAATTAACAATAAACAGGCTTTGTGTTGTGTTGTGGGGTTGAACTCTGCCTCCATACGTGCTTCACTGCAACCTACGGCTCCAGAAGGCTTAGTGCTACGTTTTAAGCTACACTAGATCAGAGAGGTAAGAGGCTCTTATCTCCTCCATGCACACATCAGGCAGATTCTTCCAATTCTCAGCAAAAGGCTTGTGAGAAACCACTGCTTTTTTTGATAAATACATTTTAATGTCTGGAGTGTGCACACCACTGTTCCATGACCTTTACCAACAGTGATTAAATAAGATGGTACAGACCCTAGAAAAGGGGGTGGTTCTCAGTTTAGTGACATAATGACAGCGTTTTGCACTGCATATCATTAACAGAATGAGGAATAATGGAAAGTTTCAGATAAGCACACAAAGGCCCAAAGCAAAGTTTGGGAAGCTACTATGATATTCACTACCAAGGGGCAGCAGGATCCTTACTCAATTTTGTCACAAAAGTTAGTACTTTCATACCTATTATTTAAATTGCACACAGGGACAGTACCCAAAGCAAGCAAATGATGTTATTTCTTTTTTTCAAGTGGCAGTTCATGGATGAAATATAACACAAACAGCAGAATCAGTAGTAAGCATGTGTCCACCTGGACTATTGCTATTACGAGGGTCAATGTCCATGGACAAGCTTGACTTCGTAAAGAAGTCTGAGCAAGTATTGTTTTGCTAACAGAGTAACATCTGATCCAGGACACATTAAATTAATGGAAGTTTTGCTCTTGAACACTGTGGAAACATAACTGAATCCACTAACCCTGAATTCTTCAACTCCACACCCTAAAAAAGAATCTATTTATTTTCATCAGACTCTTAACGGTGTTTCTATTACATTGTCCTGTAGTGTTATTTTTTTCTCATATTATTTTTCTAACTGCATCTGAACAAACTAACCATCTGTACAAACACATAACATCATATGAAAGAAAAGTGTTATCCTGTATTTTTCCAAAGACATATGGTGTTTTCTGTGTTGTCTTGTAAGCTTTGCCCTGGCAGGACGCAACAGGTTACTGCTCTATGCCTTACTGGATTCAATCTGCATCCATGGTCCCTAGGTAGACACAAATGATTCTGCTGTCATCCTAGAGAAGGGTGTTCCACAGCACAGAATAAATTCAATTGCAGAAATATGGGCAGATGCAAACAAATTCAGTAGACCCCCCTCTCTTCCATGTGCATGTGTGGACCTTGTATAAATCTGAATCTCTTAGACTTGAGGCATCCTCCGCAATCTACAGTTCCAGAAGACTTGTTCATATGGAGCAAGTTACTGCTACCTGCACAAGCAGTGAGTCATCAAAGGGCTTCTGCTAGGAAATGTGCACTATTTAAGGAACACACAGGAAGGGGCATTACCTTTTCTGCACCCAAGGTCATCTTTAAGCGTACTGAGGTTCAAACCTGTACATGTCACACAGAATGGAAGCACATATGTAAGTATGTGCTCTTGTGATCTTCTGTAGGATTGCTTTTGCATTAAGTTTACTTCTCTAGAAATCAAACCGAGGAAGGCATCCCAAACCTTTTGCATTCTACAGAGGAATTCCTCAGTGGTGACCTTGAATCCTGCCTTTCAGTCACTATGAAGATACAGCTTTTAGATGTTCAGCAAGTTTAGCATGCCCTGAAAATATAGTCTCTCTGAGATAGCTCCAGATGATCACCCAAAAAATGGTCATCTGGATGGCCATTAACTGTGGCTGAAGATCTTGAGCTATATAACTGTATAAAAACTATGTAACAGTATATAGCATGTATAAAAACTATGTAACAGTTTAAAAACTGAGGTAGACTGAAAAAGCTTCAACTATAATTAAGGAAAATCTCAAGATGCCATTTGTAAGCAGTTATTCTTCTAAGTGATTTAACTTTATCTCATAATGGAAACAAATATTAAGGACATTAAGTGTTGGAAGTCAATCCCAAAGCAGTGTGCAAAGCAAGAACCTGATTCTGGTATGTTTATACTGATTGAATACAGCCGGTTTTCACTAACCTTATAAGCTACAGAGTGCCAGTGTGTACGAAAGTGCAAATAATTTAATGTCGATCTTCCGTATGGAGCTTCAGGAGCCCTTAAAGGCAGTCATGCTGGCAGCTGCACTCATCAAGCTTAAATTTCACAACGTAAAACAGTGTTTACATACGCGCTAATGGCCCGAGAGGTGTCATAACAGTTCACTGGGTCAGTAATCTTCAAGGCTCATCAAAACTTGACCTTCCTAGACTGGAAGGACTCCACACCAATGGTGATGGGCAATCAAACCTGGCTGTATGCAAGATAATATGCGCTTAACAAGAACAGACATCAGTGATTTCCACTACCACAACATGGCAAAGCACCGTGTGCATGTGTCTCCACACACTGTACCACTCTCCATGAACTCATTGCCTCTCTCTCCCTAGGCGGCCAGTTCAACAGTCGCGATGTAGACACCTGAACTAACGTCAGGACAAGTACTTGAAGTCGGCAGGGGTCCGGCTCGGGACTGGTCCCGGACCCAACTCAAGCAGCGGAACACCGCACCCTCTGTGGTCCTGCCAGCAGCGGGCACCTCCCCGCGCGTTGCTGCATGCAGGCCGCCGAGCGGGGCAGCGGGGTCCCCTCCCCACGGGCGGGGAGAGGCGCCCACCCGCCCCCCAAGGCGAGGGGCGCCGGGCACGGCCGCAGCACGAGTGACCGTTGGGGCGCGGCTGCCGCCGCGACGCTGCTGCCCCTGCCTGCCAGGGCGAGCGGCGGCAGCCGCGCTCCGAGCCCCGGCGCTCCCGCTCTGCGGCCGTGGGGCGCGGCCCTGCCCGCCCCGCCTGCGGCCGCTGTCCCGCCGCCCTTACCGGCGAAGTTCTTGGTGAAGACGAGCGTGACGAGGAGGATGGGGATGAGGACGGTGCCGATGGTGACCACGCGGTCGAAGGGCAGCTCCAGCTTCAGCTGGATGAGCAAAGCCGCCAGCGCGCCCGCCTTGTCATCCTGCTGCCCGGGCAGGATGAGCTCCTTCAGCTTCTCGCCCGCCAGCAGCGCGGTGGCCATGTCGGGGTGGTTATCGATGATGTGTTGCATAAGCGGCAGCGGCGGGCGGCCTCACGCCGCCGGGCCTCCCCGGGGACGGGCGGCGCGCTGCGGAGGGCTGGTTGCGGGCGGCGCCCGCCGGCCTGCGGGGACAACACCGACAGCGGTGACAGCGGTAACGGCGGGGGCGCGGCTGGACCCTCTGCCGCAGCGGCACCGTGCCCGGACCGGCAGCCCCCCGGGCCAGCCCCGAAACCCCCTCGCCCAGGGAGAAGGGTGCAAACGGGCCGGCACAACGATGCAGCCGGGCACCCGCAGTGCCAGCAGCCGTGCAGGGCAAGGCAGCCTCCCTCTCCCCAGAGCCGCGCTGAGAAATGTCACGAGAGGCGGGCAACAAGAGCTGCACGGTGACAGCTCTGCCATTAAACGCTGCCTCCGCTCTGCAGTGCATGCAGCACAAAGGCGATGGAGCAGCCATGCAACAAGGCAGGCTGGAGCTGCCCCTCCTGAAGTGCTGCAGACAAGGAAGAGGGCATTTACCTGTCAACTTCGGCTCGCGCGGCTCCCAGGGGATGGTGAGCACACCCGATGGCTTGCAAATAAGAGCGGAAGCCGCCAGTAAACTTACACTGGACCTTCCTGCCGGAAAAAGGGTCCCTGCGCCTCCGCGACTAATAAGATCGCTCCGAATTCGGAGCGGGAGGCGAGTGATGTGCTTGGTATTGCCGCGGGCGGGTGGCGCTTTCATGGAAATGCCCGCCCGCACCGAGCGGCAGTAACGTGCAGAGCAATTCAAGAAGGGGCTTGCAGCAACCGTGGGGCGGAGGAGGAGCACCGGAATGAACCGCGGGAACGGAGAGTTCCTGTGAGGTGTTAAAGCGAGCGGCTGTACCCGCTGAGGGGGGGTAGCCGCAGCAGGCGGCAGCGGTACGGCGCACACACACACACACACACACACACACACACACAAGCCCACACGGTGCGGCCGCGGCGCCGGGCAGCCGCGGCCGCTTCCCCGCAGGAGGCGGCGCGCATGCGCCGGAGCGGCTCGGGAGTGCGCCGCGCGCGTTGGTGCCCGTTTGAGGGGGCCGAGGCAGGCGCGGGGGAAGGGGTCCGCGGGTACGGAGGACCGCGGCAGGAGCGGGCCCAGCTCCCCTCTGCCCCCTCTGCCCCTCTGTCCCCTCTTCCCCTTTATCCCCTCTTCCGCAGCACGCACGGGGAGCTCCGGCCCGGGCACGGCGGCGCCTCCCGCAGCGCAGCGGGTTGTGAGCGGACTGCAGACCCTCACCCCGGCGTGCTGTGCCCTGAAGGTCTGGAACCTGCAGGCACCTCAGGATGTAGGTGCCGCCGTGAGAAACCCTTGCAGGTGCTTGCTCATTAAAGCTCGTGTGGGGTTAACCACACCTGATAAAAAAGCCAAAGGAGTTTTATGCCAGAAACAGCTTTCAGCTTGCCTCAGCCTAATGGGGTTCAGGCCTGTATCTTCACAGAGGTGACCAGACCTTGCTGTCCATCTCTGGAGCAGGCTAGGAATGGAGCGCTGTTTAGGCAAAAGCCGGACCACACAGCACCAAAGGAGAGCAGTGCTGCATCATAGTTAGCAGTTACGGCATTCAGACAAAAGCTCTGGGTCGCAGTTCCTCCTCAAGTTCTTTATGGATTTTATATTTAGCAGTACTTAGATGAAAACCAGAGATAATGCTTAAACAATGTTGCTGACGTTTCTCTCGAAGATTTGCAGTTGTCATCTGCAACGCTGCATGAGTAAGGCAGAGATTTTCATTTTTTCCTTGAAGTGTCTCCAGTCGCTGTGAACAATGTGGTGGTGCTACTTGTTAATCAGGCTTAAATGTTGGGTGCAAACTTTAAATAATACCTCTTGGCAGGGGTCCTTCCATCCAGGCAGGGGTGTAATGGGCAAGGCAAGAGGGACGTCCTGATGGCGACAGCCCTTACGGAGGATCCCTGGCAGCAGATGCAGGCTGTCAGTGCCACATGCTCCTGAAGAGCACTAAGAATGAGAAGGCAGGAGAGATGAAACCTGAAGCTGTCACCATCACTCATTTAATTTTCCTTTGCTCCTCACCCTCTGTAGGGTCTGTGGCTCTGTATTTTATCAGCCATTAGTATACAGTCTTTCCGTTCCAACAACAGACAACTGAAACTCTGTGTACCGGTTACTGCTGTTACCCAAGGGGTGATGCTGAGCAAGGTGGACTACGGTAATAGTCCACTGCTAGTAAACTAGCTGTACAACTGATCGTCTGTACAACTTTTGCTCAGACTTACATCATCATAATCATTTTGCCATGCTTTTCTCTGCTGTTGACGATCTTGTCCTGAACATTGAGAATGTTGCTGAAAGACCAATTTACTAATCCTCACTTTGTCCGCTCCTTTCTGAATACTGTCTTTTGCCCATCCAGTTACTTAATTCAAAACAAGCTGCTTGCTTTTTGTTTTTGCAGGCTTCCCATGGTGTTTCTCCTACCTTTCCCTGCCTAAGCCCTTGCCATGTCTGTTATCTAGGTGCTTACTCTGGATGCTTCCTCATGTTTTCCCATGAGAAGATAATGCCAGCCTTTAGTGACCATTTCCGAGGAAGCTTGGCGTAAACATCTACAACCTTTAAGAATATAGGAGCAGCCATCCTGGGTCCTTCTAGTCCCTTATATCTTCAAGTGTGGCTGTAACTGGACAATTAAAGAAGTATGAAAATGAGGCAACCTCTGTTGATGCCTTTTCCCTAACACTGTCCCAGCTTCCAACTATATTTGGGGAATTTCCTGAGCTTGTGACTGTGTAATAACCCCCAGAAGGTTTCTTCTCAGAGTATTTTTTCTGGTCTCCTGTTTGGACTGTGCAAATTTCTGGCCTCCACAGCCTGTTTTGTTAAGGAATTCCACAGGCTTGCAATCTGTTGTATAAAAACCACCATGCATTGTTTGTTTCAAACATAATTTAATTTTATGTGCCTTAGTTATGGGAAGGTATTTGGATCAATCCCTGTCCATCTTTTCCATGATGCATATGCTTTTGTAGACATCTGTTGCATCTTCCCCTAAATTATATCTAGTTCCACATTTAGTGTGCAAGAAGTCCTACTGGCATAAAAAAAATAAATAAATCAGACACTATTTTTAAATTAAATGATATCCACGAGTAATTTATATTTCTCTTTTGAAGCTTGCTTCATTATAATGCCATTATTTGATTTAATTGTATCGATTTTGTAGTCTTCCTTGGCTATGTTATGCCTGTAGCAAGCCAAAGAGGCAGTCAAGATGGAGCAGTGCTGTCAGACCAAAACGTGAGCAAACAGAAACCTGTAGTAGGACAGGGAGTGGGACATGGAAAATTACTGTCATAATTTACAGACAAACACGGTAGCCAAGTGTCTCAGTAATAACATGCTGGCATGTATGCTGCTGGGTAATCTAGACAGCGATCAGGCTGTGATAAAAATCCTGTGCTAATAAATATTTCATAAGCTGCTGGTAGGGTCAGAAATTGATTTACAGATCAAAGTGGAAAGTCATGTGTATGTATTCTAATGAATTCTAACAAAAGATCAAAAAAGGAGTATTATTTTTGGACAGTTTGAAGGAATTGGTTGGTGTTACCATACCGAATATATTGATTCCTGAAGAGAAAGTGTGCGTGGCTTTTTAAAATCTTGTTTTCTGAAGTTCTGCAAGTTCAGAAATTTAAAAGCAACTGAGTAGAAGTGAGAGATTGATTGCAAATTCTGACCTGTAGTGTTCAGGATTTGCTTCTAAGCAAAGGGTATGCTACATCTAGATGTAGGGTGAGATTTATCTATTTGAACATGAAAGCATCTGAGCTAAACACTGCAGAGCACTATTCCTGAATCATGTAGGAGGAGGAATAACTGAATGTAACTGTGCAGTTCATGTGACTAAATGCAGAGGTCCCCTTCAAAATGCGATGAATCATTTCCACATTGTAGGTGTCCAGAGCTTACACATGAATCCCACTTACTGTCTATTACAGCTTGTCCTAGCTTAGGCATTTCCTCAAGGGTGACTGCAAGCTCTCCTTGTCCTTGTCAGTTCATAGTCACTTGGGAATTGCTGCCTTTTAATCTGGTGGTTTTAGTGTCAGTCACACTACCATGAATCTGTCACGCAGTCCTCCAGATTGTCTTTATTGGAAAAGATGCAGTTTCCCTGATAACACTGCTGAGGAGCAGAACTGGAAAGTGTGGGGCGTTTCTTGCCTTCAGCCAAGGCTGTGACTGTCATCCATACAGCCTCTACCCCATCAGCCCTCCTTGGGAATGGCATCCTTCACTGAGCAGTGGCGTGGCAGCAGTGTGGTCTTCACACAGACCAGTTACTTCCGTGGTTGCCCAGCTGCTCTCACTAGGCTAGGTCTGCAGTTAGTGCTGCCACAGCTCTGCAGGTACTGCTGTCTGCCTGCATGAGCAGCACCCTTCCTTTGGTGAGAGCAGTCATGCCTTTGCAGATGCACAGTGAGGCAAGACTGTGTAGGGTTGGCAATGGGAACTGGCAGATGGCAGTGAGCTGTGACAATGGGTCTTGGCACTGAGGTGAGAGTTTTGGCAGTAAAGTGAAGTCAGATGCCAGAGTGAAAAGTGGCAACTGGCAATCACTGCTGGCATGGTGATAAGGCTTTGGCAGTAAGAGGAGGTTCTGTGCTCCCTGTTAAGAAAAAATGACTCTTAACAGTAAGATGTGATACTGTTGCTGACACTGGTGAAGTATTTTTTTTGGCAATGCATGTCTCCTTGCAAATAGATCTCTTCTGGGGTTACTTAGAATAGAATAGACTATTTCAGTTTGAATGATCATCTAGTCCAACTGCCTGGCTACTTCAGGGCTGACCAAAAGTTAAAACATGTTACTAAAGGCATTGTCGAAATGCTTTTTAAACACTGATGAGTGTGAGGCAGCGGCTACCTCTCTAGGAAGCCTGTTCTGGTGTTTGACCACTCTCTTGGTAAAGAAATGCTTCACAAAGCCCAGTCAGAACCTCCCCTGGTGCCATTCTGAGCCATTCCCACATGTGCTATCACTAGATACCAGGGAGAAGAGATCAGCACCTCCCTCCTCACTTCCCCTCCTCAGGAAGCTGCTGAGAGCGAGGTCTCAGCCTCCTTTTCTTTGAACTAGATGAGCCCACAGTCTTCAGTCGCTCCACAGGACATTCCGTTCAGCCCATTCACCAGCTTTGTTGCCCTGCCCAGCACTGCACACAGCACTCAAAGTGAGGCTGCCTCAACGATGAATACAGTGGGATAATCACCTCTTTTGGTCTGCTGGTTATGCTGTGTTTGATGCACCCAGGATGTGGTTTGCCCTGTTGGTTGCCAGGGCACACTGTTGACTCCCACTGAGACTGCTGCTGACCAGCACCCCAGATCCCTTTCTGCAGGGCTGATCTCCCGCTACTCCTCTCCCAGTTTACACTTGTGCCCAGTATTACTCCATCCTAGGTGCAGAATCCAGCATTTCAACTTGTCAAATTTCATCCTGTTAAACATGCTCCAATGCTTCTGTCTATCTAGATGGCTCTTCAAGGCCTTCTGTCCCTCAAGAGAGTCAACAGCACCTCCTGGTCTGGTATCACCAGCAAACTGGCTAGTGATGCACTCAACTCCTGCATCCAGATCATTGATAAACAGTTTGAAAAGAACCGGCCCTAGAATTGAACCCTGAGGAACATGGCTGATGAGTGGCTGCCTGCTTGAAGTAGCCCCATTAACTACAACCCACTGAGCCCTGCCTTTTAGCCATTTTCCATTCCACACATTGTAAACCTGCTCGTCCCACAGCTAGATGGATGTTGTGAGGGACAATATCAAAGACCTTGCAAAAATCCAGAAAAGCTACATCCACTGCCTTACCTTCATCCGGGAGGTGGGTGACCTTATCATAAAAGGATATCAAATTAGTTACACAGGACTTCTGTGAACCCGCACTGACTGTGCCTGATGGTTGCACTATTCTTTAAATGCCTTTCAATCGTACCCCGGATAATCTTCTCCAGGAGCTGAGGTAGGACTAACAAGTCTGTAGTTCCCTAAAGTCTTTCCTCACATCCTTTTGTAGGCTGGAATAACACCGGCTAGCTTCCAGACAGGAGGGAGCTCCCCAGGCACCCAAGACCTTTGACAGATGATTGAAAGGTGTCCCGCCACAACATCCACCAGTTCTTTCAGAACTCTGGGGTGAATCCCATCAGGCAGGCGAACATTCAGCTCATACAGTTGGTCCTTTACGATTTCAGCGTCCATAAATGGAAAGTCACAGTTCCACACTCGTGTTCTAGCTCACAGTTCCACACTCGTGTTCTAGCTCGGGGCTTGTGCTCTAACGCTAAGTGGAGAAGACATTTGTTCATCCAGTTGAGGTATTTATCAGTCTTAGAGGTATGTTGATTAATCCGTAAACATCATAACTGTTAATCAGTTACATCTTAGGCCTCCAATCTAAAGGAGAAGTCAGACACATAATAAACTATGATAATTATTTTAAAAGCTATTTTATATGCAAAAAGCTAAAACTATTTCCCAAAGACTTCCCAAAGAGTTATCTACAACAAGCAAGAAAATTAAACAGGGAGTACTTCTGCATCCTGTGATGTGGGACTTTTCCAGCATTGACCTAGTGCTTTTCTTATAACGTCATTATGGCGTTGACTGTGGAGTCAAGAGAGCTTATGGTGGTGCAAGCCAAAAGGCTGTATGGAGCCTGAATGTGGATGTTCTGTGGGGCCTCAGTACTGCAGCTGAAGACAGCGAGACACTGTTCTGAAATGCTTCAGTAGCAGAGACTGCAGCTGCAAACAGATTGCTCATGCCAGGAAATGCACAGCGTTAAGAAGGCTGGGCATGTCAGTGCATAGGGCCTGGAGGTGAAATTACCAATGTGAGACTGAAGAGACATTCAGACAGAGCCCACTGAAGGACAGGAACTAACACCAACGGAAAAACTAAGAAAAGAACATGTTAAAAATTAATTTGAATTTCATTTTGGAAGTTTGTATTGATTTCAGGGGAGACTAAAGATGAGGATGTATTGTGTATTATACTGTTTTTCTCTGGGGTAGAGCTAATTTTTTTCATAGTAGCCGCTATGGGCTGTGTTTTGGATTTGCTCTGGAAACAGTGCTAATAACACAGGGATGTTTCCGTTGCTGCTGAGCAGTGCTTGCACAGAGCCAAGGCCTCTCCTGCTCCTCACACCACCCCACCAGCGAGCAGGCTGGGGGTGCACAAGGAGCTGGGAGGGGACTCAGGTGGGACAGCTGACCCCAACTGACCCAAGGGATATCCCACACCATATGGTGCTATGCTCAGCGTAAAAGCTGGGGGAAAGAGGAAAGGGAGGACATTAGGAGTGATGGCTTATTTCTTCCCAAGTAACCATTATGTCTGATGGAGACCTGCTGTCCTGGAGATGGCTGAACACCTGCCTGAACATGGAAGTGTTGAGTGAATTCGTTGTCTTGCTTTGCTTGTGCACACAGCTTTTGCTCTACCTATTCAAGTGTCTTTATCTCAATGCACAAGTTTTCTCACTTTTCTCACTTTCTCACTTTTACTCTCAGTTGCTGGCTGGGGTTAAACCACGACAGCATTGAGTTGATGATGACTTTATATTTGTATCTTTCTGTTGCCAGAGGACAGCTTGTTTCTTGTTTTAGTCTCTTGCTTCAAAATTCCAAATTCTGACAAAAGAAAGCAAGGCACATGCTTAACTGCTTTGCTGGGTACAGATTGCAATCAGCAACATTCTTTCAAACTCCACTCTGAAGCTTGCAAAGTAAAGGCTTCATCCTGCCAAGCAGCGGTATTAAATATCACATGGGGGCCATCATAACTCAGTTCAGAGTAGCAAGCAGCATTAAAAGTTGAAGTAAACTTGTGATGCAAATGCACAAGTAAGTACAAGGGTAAAGCAGTTGATGTCATCTACCTGGACTTGTGCAAAGCGTTTGACACTGTCCCACACAACATCCTTCTCTCTAAATTGGAGAGATATCAATTTGATAGATGGACCACTCGGTGGATAAAGAACTGGCTGGTCGGCCGCACACAAAGAGTTGTGGTCAATGGCTCAATGTCCGGCTGGAGACCAGTAACGAGTGGTGTCCCTCAGGGATCGGTGTTGGGACTGGTCTTGTTTAACATCTTCGTTGCTGACATGAACAGTAGGATTGAGTGCGCCCTCAGCAAGTTTGCCGATGACACCAAGCTGTGTGGTCCGGTTGATATGCTGGAGGGAAGGGATGCCATCCAGAGGGACCTTGACACGCTTGTGAGGTGGGCTGATGCCAACCTTATGGAGTTCAACCATGACAAGTGCAGGGTCCTACACCTGGGTCAGAGCAATCCCAGGCACAGCTACAGACTGGGCAAAGAAGAGATTCAGAGCGGCCCTGCAGAGAAGGGCTTGGGGGTGTTGATCAATGAGAAAATGAACATGAGCCAGCTTCAGTGTGCGCTCGCAGCCCAGAAAGCCAACCGTATCCTGGGCTGCATCAAAAGGAGAGTGACCAGCAGGTCAAAGGAGGTGATCCTGCCCCTCTACTCTGCTCTTGTGAGACCTCACTTGGAGCAGTGTGTGAAGTTCTGGTGTCCTCAACATAAAAAGGACATGGAACTGCTGGAACAAGTCCAGAGGAGGGCCACGAGGATGATCAGGGGACTGGAGCACCTCCCGTATGAAGACAGGCTGAGGAAGTTGGGGCTGTTCAGCCTGGAGAAGAGAAGGCTGCGTGGAGACCTCATAGCAGCCTTCCAGTATCTGAAGGGGGCCTATAGGGATGCTGGGGATGGACTTTTTGTCAGGGACCGTAGTGACAGGACAAGGGGTACCGGTTTAAAACTTAAACGGGGGAAGTTTAAATTGGATATAAGGAGGAAATTCTTTCCTGTTAGGGTGGTGAGGCACTGGAATGGGTTGCCCAGGGAGGTTGTGAGTGCTCCATCCCTGGCGGTGATCAAGGCCAGGTTGGATGAAGCCTTGGGTGGGATGGTTTAGTGTGAGGTGTCCCTGCCCATGGCAGGGGGGTTGGAACTAGATGATCTTGAGGTCCTTTCCAACCCTAACTATTCTATGATTCTATGATTCTAAGTAAGTACATATGAGATGGTGATGGCTTTTTTGTCATTAAACCCCAAGTGAAGGGGTAAGAGCCCTGCTGCTAGGGGTGACTTCTGCTGCTAGTCCTGCTTGTTTGAGCATCACAAGCTAAAATATATAATTTGGAGCAAGGAACAGAACTTTCTAGGACTCATAAACCGCTGGGAGCCCTTATCTTACTATGCTACGCATGGCTCGCCGATTGCTTGTCCCTTCTCCCTGGTCCCATTAATCTTGCACTCTCTGCTGCGCACTGACACTACTTCAGCAGGATGGATGGAGAACACTACTGCTATAGCCTATTTTGTAGCATGAGTTGGCATTTTACTGAGAAGTACAATTCAAATTCTTCTCTGAAGAGGGCCTAAAGCTCAGAATTCTCACTTCCTGGGGAAGTGCTCTAACCCCGGGGGTATCACATTGTCTCCTCTGCTGCAGGATGTCAGAATTTTCTTTAATGAAAAATAAAGGAAAATGCTAATGTTGTAATTTTACAGTCGCTCAGAGCATTCAGTTGTGCTTAGTCTTGTTATTTCTGTGCATCAGCCTTTAAATAAATGGTATGTTAAGAGGGACCTTACATCTTGACATATAGAAGAGGGTTTCCTTCTCTTGCATGTTTGTTAAGGAATTCTAGCTGGGTTCTGCACGGAGCTCCAGGTCTGCAAGGTAAGCTGTGCTGCCAGCAGGCTGAGTGTACTGCTGTTACCCTGGAGGGAGTTCAGGGAGAGGGACTGCCGCAGAGGCAAAAGAGAGGCCGTGTCCCAGGAGGTAGAAAATGCAGGAGGAACAGAGCAGAGAACTTGGCACAGGTTTGTGGAATAAGGAGAGTCGGGCTGAGGGACAACAGTGCTGGTTCACAACTGCCCAGCAACTTCCAGCATGTTTGCTTGTGGGTCTGTGATTCTGTACAGGGTTATGAGTACACAGCTCCCCAGTCCCTGCAGCATTGGTCAGACCTGTGTCTGGTTTTGGAGAGATGCACATGCCCTTCCCTGCAGATTCCTTTGCAGATGCTTAACAGGGAGTGAATGTGGTCTTTCCATTTTTTGCTGCCACAGAGTGAAGACGATTCCAGGGAGATGGACAGCTCAAGAAAATGAAGGGGAGAAACAGTCCTCATCCAGGTGGTCTCTAGCCAGCTCTGTATCACATGTCCAAGTAAAGATGTGAAAGGGAAAAGAAACAAGGAGAGGCAAGGAGGTAAGTGAAACTCCCGCATTTTTCATGAGTTTCTGTTCATGCAGTTTGCAGTCTTTTTGATACTGACCGTTAACTGTTACAATCAGTCAGCTGTTCTCACTACACTACTATTTTAACCCTGTTGCATACACTTGCAAAAATAATACAGGTCATTGTTTTTAAGACTGGTATTGCCCATTTAATTGTAAGGAAATGAGAAGGAGCAGCTGTGCCAACATATTATTATTAATGCATTTGAAATCAGTGGGTAATCTACACACTTCAATTATAAGGATTCCCACGTCCCCAAGCCAGCAATCTCAGAGATTTACATTTTAATTTATATTTTATTCTGTAAAGGAAAATAAAAGCCCTCAGCTACCTAAGTCCTTACAATTAATTAGGCACAAAATACTCCATAAAGATTAACAGTGCCTTTATCCCAGGAGTTCTCAAAAAAAACCACAAGAAGGCACTTTAAAATCTGTAAGATATCAGTACAACATGTCTACCAACAGCTCACAATCCACAAACCACCACATGCATTTCACAGTAAGTAATTACTCATTAGAACTGTCGGGTGTGCCATGTATTTGCACACATATGGCATCCTTAATTTCTGTTGCCTGCTTTAAGTGCGTAGTTCTTATGAGGACACACTGTTTGGTTAAGGGATCTATCAGTATGTAGGCTGTGCTCCATAAAACAATATTCACGTCTAGTTCTCCAGTTACAGACTGACAGAAGCAAGTCATGGCTGTATGTACATGCTTTTGCAATCTTGACATCCAGGTGATTTTCAAGCCAGTGCCACTTCGCTTTTGTGTTCCGCATGCATGAGCCAGTCCTACCCTAAATCTTCTAAATGTACTGAACTGCAAAGTAAAATTGCTGAGAGCTTGCTTCAGTACCTGAATGGATTTCTTCAGTCATGTATCATGGCCCTGGAAGCCTGGAGTACCTCCCTTAGAGCCACGAGATCCTCCAGACATTGTGGAGCCACCACTGGCCATCCCATGTCAGCAAGGCAGTATAGTCCCACCAACCATGCTGTGTCTTGTTCTGCTGCTCCTTAAGTGTTGATGGATGAGAATGCAGCATTCATCTTGTTTGTCAGATTTATCATATGCTCTGTGTTCAGTCTCCATACTCAGTGCCTTTACATAATGATGAGCTGTCTCTGTGATCTAGTGTCCCAAACCACAACTGCCAGCAAACACAGAACCAAACAGTGTGCAGGCCCTGCAAAGCCATATGCCTTGGCAGACTAACACAGCTTCTGCCCTTGAGCCTGCTAAGAAAAAGCAAAGTCTCACAATGCACTACAGGGGAGTGCCCTCCTAGAAGGAGCTCTGCATTCCCATGGAGAGGGTGGATTTGCCCCTACCAGCTGCCGTAAGACTGTTTGCACGGCATGAGCTCCAATAACAGTTGATTTGAGCCTGTTAGGCATGGGAGCAAAGGGCATTGACTGTCTCAACATGGCATCCACGTGTGCAGACGTGTGCATACTTTCTAATATGTACCTGCCTCATACAGATAGTTATTTTTGTATATTGCATTAGGGGGGCGGTCAGGCAGCCTTTGGCACAGCCTTTGGCAGATACTGCTGTGTGTGCATTTGGGCATCTGCCTACCCCCTCAAGATGTTCCAGTGTAAACTGGACTACACTGGAAGGACTGAGTGTCCAGATATCAGTTGGTGACATTCTTCATTGTTAGAAGGAAATACCACAGAAAAGGTAACGAAGAACCAGAATACCATCTTCAGTGGTACCTCCTGTCTAATGTTTGCAAATGGCCACGTAAAAATGGGATTTCTTGCACTTATTTCCAGGCGTGGGCGTATATTCTCAAGGATGCCAAAACATGTATTTCTGGATGAACACAATTGGATGAAAACTCCTAATAGAACCAGTGCTTCGCCTAGTTAATAAAAAAGCTGGTTTTAATAATAACATAGCAACAAAGAGTATGCATTAAATTAGAAAATCATCTGGGTTTACTATTCAAGAACTCACACGTAATCATCTTTTCCCCTTTGAATGAGCTTTGACTATAGCCTATACATGAATACTTTGGCTTAATTTCAGCTCAGAGATTTAGAAGTGACTGATGTAAAGAGCTGAGAAGGGAAAAATTCTTGCAGCATTTCTCAAAAAACCCCACCAAACAAAACCCCAAATACACGTGAGAAGTAGAGCCAATTCTCAAGAGGAAAGATCAGTATTGGTGCCACAGATATTACCTTATGCAGCACAGTAAAACTTGGTTTTGCCCATGTCCAGAACTAGCCCGAGTCCAGCAAAAGTAGGCAGCATCTGCATTGCAACCTGTGTTATGACTGCCGTGTTCCTGTGAGTTCCTTAACAGAAGTGCTTGAAATCTGGCTCAGATGAGACTCCTCACAACTTCACAACACAGAATCATAGAACAGTTAGGGTTGGAAAGGACCTCAAGATCATCCAGTTCCAACCCCCCTGCCATGGGCAGGGGCACCTCACACTAAACCATCCCACACAAGGCTCTGTCCAACCTGGCCTTGAACACCGCCAGGGATGGAGCACTCACAACCTCCCTGGGCAACCCATTCCAGTGCCTCACCACCCTTACAGTAAAGAACTTCCTCCTTATATCCAATTTAAACTTCCCCTGTTTAAGTTTGAACCCGTTACCCCTTGTCCTATCACTACAGTCCCTGATGAAGAGTCTCTCCTTGGCATCCTTATAGGCCCCCTTCAGATACTGGAAGGCTGCTATGAGGTCTCCACGCAGCCTTCTCTTCTCCAGGCTGAACAGCCCCGACTTTCTTAGCCTGTCTTCATACGGGAGGTGCTCCAGTCCCCTGATCATCCTCATGGCCCTCCTCTGGACTTGTTCCAGCAGTTCCATGTGCTTTTTATGTTGAGGACACCAGAACTTCACACACTGCTCCAATTGAGGTCTCAAGACAGCAGAGTAGAGGGGCAGGATCACCTCCTTCGACCTGCTGGTCACGCTCCTTTTGATGCAGCCCAGGATACGGTTGGCTTTCTGGGCTGCGAGCGCACACTGAAGCCGGCTCATGTTCATTTTCTCGTTGATCAACACCCCCAAGTCCTTCTCTGCAGGGCTGCTCTGAATCTCTTCTTTGCCCAGTCTGTAGCTGTGCCTGGGATAGCTCCGACCCAGATGTAGGACCTTTCACTTGTCATGGTTAAACTTCATGAGGTTGGCATCAGCCCACCTCACAAGCGTGTTGAGGTCCCTCTGGATGGCAAACATGCACACCTTGCCTACTGCCTGCCCAATCCTGCATGTCCTGAGTCAGTCAGGTTTGCTGGCTGCTGCAGCAGTGTTTGCAAACTCATAGTGTCCCCAGTCAGATCTGATCTGCACGTGTCTAGTAGTCTTTTCCTCAGGATATCCAGTGGTTGGGTCTGAACCATCCCTGCAACCAAACTGCCCAATGCTTAGAAGTAAGCAACAAACTGAAAGTGAAGCCCATTGAACCCACCCAGTAGCCCTGTCCCAGCCCTCCACAGGGCTTGGTAGCTCAGGTCTAGTGTGGGACAAAGGCAAGAAACCTGCCTGAACTGAGGAGGAACCAGAACTCATTCCCCAGGAATCCAGAGTGCTGGCCAATGCCATGCAGGGTTGTTAGTGTGACTGTCATTTTTGCTGTCTACATCTGTGTTATCTAGATTCTGGGGGTACCCACCTTGAGTAAGAAAACCAATTATGATAATGGTCAAGAACTGGAAGAGGCTGCCCAGGGAAGCTGTGGGCTCTCCGACCTCAAAGCTACCAAAAACCCAACTGTACATGGCCCCGAGCAACCTGACCCTGCTGGAGGGGCTCAGAGCAGGGGGGTTGACTACATGATCTCCAGAGGTCCCTTCCAAGCTATACCTATTCTATAGCCTTATGTTACATTGGCAGCATTTCACATCTCTGGAACATCTGGAAAGATGCCCAAATCTGTGAAGAAAATACACCCTTGGGAGCTACTGTGGTGCCAGTGCTGTATCAGTGCTGCAAATCATGTCCCTCCGGTCCTGGCTGCAAACGTTTTGCTCTGTAAGCCATGTCACCCCTAAGAGCTATTAGGGTAGAATTACATGCAACACATCTACCGAAAAGCTGTATTCTCATCTATCAACACAACAGGTTTTTCTTGTAATTCTACAGATGTAACTGATGTAGCCTTGGGCAAAACATTTTTAATTCCTGTGCTGTTAGTTCTGGCAAACCTTCATATTCTGCTGGTTTGTGGCCCTTGTTCTGTAAGACCTGACACTCCTAGTTTATTGTCCTACACAGTCAGCTATGTTAGAAAAGTGGAAATACATTAGTAAGGTTGAGCACACGTGTTTGCAATGTTTGGCATCTGTATGTCGTTTCACACAAATGGGCTCCAGTCCAGCCGAGCTCTCACTGGGTGCTGCTGTAGTGTAGGTGTCATCGTGTGGAGGTCTCCAATACTGACTGGGCTGTACTGAGCCACTTAGAACAGAGAGTATCAGTGATTGATTGAGTGGTTGAGTGATTTCCCACAATGCAGAATTTGTATTATGAAATAATACTGATTTTGGCATAAGCCTCTACTGCTAAAGTTCGAGTATGCCTAAAGCCTTAATCTAAAGTTATTGGTCAAACCCCTTTGTGGGATAAAAACTGTTTGTGGTGAAGTTCCTGGTATAAACTTGGAAGAGATGAAACCGCAACAGCCAAACAGATCAGATAGTGGACAAGGAGGGTAAAGCTGTCCGTCATGATGCACAAAATGGAGTTACACTAAATTAGCATTTTCCTTGGAAATTATTAGGAAGATAAAATTAGTATAGTGTAGTAAGGGGGAGATAACTTATGTATCACCATTATCTACTAGAGCTTGTTAAAAAATAACTAGTCATGTGAAAGAACACCCACTGAGGGAGCCAGTTAATCTGCAGACAATTTAAGGAGCTAATTAAAATATAATCTGAATAATTTTGAACGCAAACAACTGCTTGAACCCTGAAGAAGTTCTATTTAGTCTGAAAACCCCCTATCATTTTACCCATAATTAAAATGGATGAGTGACATGACATGGGGAACTACAGGCTCTCTAGTCTGCCCTAAGGAGGAACTGTAGAGAAGATGTGGGGTATGGTATCATACCTAGTGCCAAACAACAGGATGAGGGCAGAAGCTGCCCCAGTAGGAAGGTTGTGGGATGGATGTGGCTTCTTCCTAACCCTGTTGAATGCACATGTCAAGTCACGTAGTATTTCCTGCTGGCAGGAACTGAAGGCTTTCCAGCTCTGCACAGTGCTGTAAAGTCTCTGTAGCTTCTTACAACTGATGCATTTTGCTGAGAAGCCAAAGAGAAGACCAGGTGTTACATCAGGAACCCCCAAATCTACACCTGAAACAAATTATATCAAATACATTTGGACAAAATTACAGATTAGGTTGATAAACTGAAATAATTTCTTGATGTGACAGACTTTTGGAAGGCATTTATAAGATATTAAATATGTATCTATTATCTTTGATAAAATTACAGCACATGAGTACCTTTCATGCTGATTCACAAGCTGCTCTATATATGACAGTAACAACAGCATAGATATTTGGTGGAAAAAGATTATAAGCTTAGTAGGTTATTCAGTAAAGCTTTTGCTGGAGCAGAATTATATTAGTATATAATGACATTTTCACATTAGAAGAAAAAGTGAAGTAAAAACCAGCCAAGTCAAGCAAGACAGGTAATATCTGCAGAAAATGCGATGCTGCCCTTCAGATACTCAGCTTAGTATCTGTGGGCTGTAGTTGTTCATCACGATCCTAAAGCCACAAAAGGAAAACTAGTCTTTGCAATAGAATCATAGAATAGTTTGGATTAGAAGGGACCTTCAAATGTAACCTAGTCCAGCCCCCGTGGAACATCTTCACCTAGATGAGGCTGCCCAGAACCACATCCAGCCTGGCCTTGAATGTCTCCAAGGACAGTGCATCCACAGCCTCTCTGGGCAACTACTCCAGTGCTCCACCACCCTCATTGTAAAGATTTTTTCCCTCACATCCAGCCTGAATTTTCCATTTTTGTTTTAAAACCATTACCCCACATCCTACTGCAACTATTAGATTATGTTTTCTTATCTAGATGTAAGGTAAATACACAGACATTTTTGATTAGTAAAAGAAATGCAACTGGAAAAAGCTATTGAAAGAATGTTACAGTGGCAACAATCTTTAACAGCTATCATGATTAAACCTGCAAAAACCTAGCTATTACCTGAAGAAAGAAACAAGGTGCCTGTGTAAACCTTGCTCTGCATTGCATGATAGGAAACAGGAGTAACTCCACCAAAGCCTAAAATACACGGCATGAGTTAAAACAGGCTACACGTTTCTTTAAAGGCAATGATGTGACCAGCCTGAGGCACTGCAGACGGCCGGGTGTAATTTCTTCCTTTGTGAAGGAGAGGGAGGTGTGTGCCTCTATGGCACTGCCAATGCAGCTCATGTCAGTGAGGTGGAAGAATTGCTGAGGTTCCCATCTCGTCCCATCAGCGCTAATGGAACCACTCAGGTGTTAACGGATTATTGCACCACACACACCTAACACAGCGTATACAGGCAGCTGTTCAGAAATTCACAGTAAATTTGTAATATTCTGTTAAAATGGGAGAGATCTGACAAGTACCTGATGGGAGATAATAATTTAAAGGTTGTCAGCCCTAATACATGCAGATACACACCGATGTAAAGACTAGGCACTTGCTGATTATTGTTTCTTTTCTATTATATTACCTCCCGAGCTTGTAACAGGACTCTTTCCTTTGCAGTCCATGGGGATTGGATATGTCCTTACACAGAGCCTGTCTCCACACTGCATAAAGCAGTTCTTTCAATGCAGCAAAACTGCTCAGTAAGGACTTGACTTTGCAGATGCAAACAGTACACTGGCATTTCTAAAAAGTTAGTGTTTGGGATAACCTTTAACTGGGATGCTTTAATTTCTCATGTTCTTAACCAGTTCTTGCAGTTCCCAACCTTTAAAATAAGTAACCCAACAGCCCCGCAGGTCTGACTGCACCGAAGCTGAGGGTTTGTTCATGCTTTTAATGTATACTGGTTGCCTACATTTACATTCTGACAGGACACTGAGTCAGCATCTTCCTCAAATATGGCCAGGCTTTCTGCATACATCCCTAACCAGCTGCACAGAAAAGAGATGTGGAAACAAAAAGCTGAAACTCTTGAAATTAATAGGCCTGCAGTTTCCCTTTGCTTCTCAAAGCACATTCAAAAAGTCTGTGAGGTCCCCGAGGTTACTCAAGAGCTTAAATTACATCATCTTCCAGCACAGAGTGCACAGCGCTGTCTGGGAACATGCCCAAATTTCAATGGCATTGCTAACATGAGTGAATTGACTAGTTTGTGTTTAGGCCCTATCTTCAGCTGACATCAGGAAATCCCTCAAGGAGTTGTTCTGTCATTCAGTGGAAGGCTTGCTGACATCAATTTTAAGTGGAATTCTGTCTGAACCTGCTACCTCAGGCTTACGGATTACAAGGTTTTACTTCAGGTTTCCAGCCACAAGTCCAGTGGAAAAACTTTCAGTGTAAAAACCTAGGAAGAGCAAATTCCTTTCCCAGTAGAAGCACAAAGAATTACTAAAATAGACAATTTTGGAGCACAGCGTGTCCCAGGATCTCAAACGTAACCTTACTTTGTAGGACATAACGATGAGCTTGATTCACTGGGGACTAAGAAAGGAAAGAGAGGAGAACGCGCTTTTAAAGCACTTCATTGTCTTCAAGAGGTTTTTTAATTGGATGTATTGTGCGAGGTAAGAGTTGACTTCCAGCTGGTTCCTTTGAGTAATTTGCTCTTAAAATGTCCGAAACATAATTTACAAAAGGAGCATGGCAGAGAGCACATTAACGTGCAGTTCAAATGTGAACTGTTCCCTACAGTATTTCTAGCCATGGTGCACACGAGGCTGATTCCTTCATTACATGTTAGTCCTCCTCAGGTGTGCTATGACTAAAGGCAGTGCTGGTCTTGCCTGGCTATACACAGAGTGATGTGAACACTAGGACCCAAGAATGACAGACAGAAAGCTATCTTGAACTGTTAGCACTTCTTCTCAGGCTGTGGAAGCAATATTGACTTTTTTATTCCATGGTATCTCTCCCAGCAGGCAGCAGGACAATAAAGATTGGCTTTGAGCCCAGATCAGATCTTGTTAACTTTAGGCCCAGGCAGATCTGCAGTGTAATCTGGATCAAGAGCAACTCACAAACAACAGCATTAACGTGCCCGTAATGGATTTATTTTTATTTCTACTATTAACCGATGATGTCAATTGATTCTGCTTTTCTGTAGTCCTTCTTCCCATGTGCAGTGAGCCGCTGCTGAAAAACATCTGTTCTTTACATTTTCCCTTGCTAGATTTTTCTGTGGTGGTAGCAGTCACTCCACACATAAATGAGGTTCATGTACAGGGCGCTACCCTGAAGGCCACATACGCTTATGAACAATCATTTTGAAGACTTAATTTCAGGCTGTGCTGGAGTATAAAGGGGTGATGCTGCAGTTATAGATACTGCACTCATTTTCAGTGCAAACAAGATGGTAACATTGACCGGGAATGTATTTGGGATGACTTATTACCTAGTTAGCAGTACCTAGCACAACACACTTGAAATAAAAGTGTGATAGCATTATACTGGATGAAGAAATCTCCCTGAAGACTGGCAAACAAGTTGCTTTTAAAAATGGGTAGTGGCTTAAGCAAAATGGATGAACAGCCTGAGCAAGTGAATTGCACACTATTCACTAGCCTATTATTAGCGATTCCTTGGGTCTGAAGTTAAACATCGCCACATACATCTGACAAAGGTCAAGTCTTAAGGCAGGTGACTCCAGCACAGCCTCAGGACTGCAGAAATCTGGAGGGGTCAGACAAATTGTGCTGCACTGGCTGTGCCCACACCAGCACCTGTCCCTCCAGCATAGGCTGCTGGGGTGCCTCTCAGAGCCAGCTACCGCAAGGACAGAAATATACATCTGGAGGGTGACAGGGCTGGGTTACTGTCACTGTCCTTGTCTGACCAGCCTGCAGAGTGCTCTCCTGAAACAGAAAGAATATAGGTGAAAATGCTTTTTGGTCGCTGTGCTGTTCCACACAAAGAATGTCTTCATTTGAGGCATTCTACCGGGAATGTTTATGCTGGATTTCTTCTTCTGCCTCACTTGTCCCATCTGTGCTGTTTGTTCATTAATTTAAGAGAAGCCAAAAGGGAAATTTTCACTACCCTTCTGTCCTCGCTGTCTTGTCCCCTTCACTGCCCCAGGGCATGGCTGTTAGCAGCAGAATGGAACGCCAGGAGGCCCTTGACTTCCCACAGAGCATTTTCAGCAAATGGCCAAGTGCTGACAATAAGCATATTTCTGTGCTTCTCCCTTCCACCCCCCTTGCTGCAGGGGTCTGCATGGTGCTGCTCTGCCCAGCCCTGGTGCACCCGCTCTTGCTGTGCCCAGGGCAGCACGTATCTGCCCCTCACTCAGGCAATGCTGCCCTGTGGGGCCATGCTGTGGGCTGCAGCCCGGCCACCCTCCCTCACTCCAGGACCAAGTGAAGTAACAAAGGCTGTAGCATTTGGGCTTTCCTTTGAAACACAGCTTTGTCTTATGGTCAACACAGTCCATCTGATTGCTTAGAAAGCCCTGCTATTAGGGACAACCCAGCTTCCCGTTTGCCCCTGACACTAGCAGGACTGCTCTTCTGGTTGCTGTGAGCCCTATAAGTGCACTCAGATATTGTGATGGTGATCACCTGGCTGGGATCATCTGTTCTGTTGCTCTTCAGACATATTATTAGGAATATACAGATCTCTTACAGAAGGAGACAATTCTGTTAAGCATCATTGTGCTAAAAGCACATTAAGGGAGAGCATCCCATTCACAAAAAAGGTAACCAAATACCCCAGCTTTTACTGAAGCAAAGTGGATTTTGGGACCCCAAGTTTCCTGCAGGGCACTAAAGAAGTGCCCAAGCACGTTAAAACCTGACACACAGGCCATGTTTCATGGACCGCCCTCTGCATCATCACCTACACTGCTTTATAAAAGAACCGAGACGGCACAAAGCATGACACGCACAGCTTTGCTCCCTCAGCCACCAGTCAGAACAGTATCAGTTGTACCTCCAGATACCCATGTCCAGACTCAACCTTGCTGCTGGATACCACTCCTTAAAGAGTGCAGTCATGGAAGTACTTCTCCATTATTCATCTATTCTGTCCTTCCTACACTGAATTTCCAGTACTTCTCACCTTCCCTTGCTTTTGCTATTGTTTGGACACACTTTATTCCCAGCTGCAAGAATCGCAATGAGCAAACCACGAACCAGTGTTTACATACTTTTACATTGTACACTCTCTTCTGGCTCTTAATTTTTTCTTCCTTGACATTAGTACGCCTTAAAGGAACCATTAGTTCTAGACTAGAACTATTCATTTGTGCATTTTGGACAATTTCCAAGCCTTTCCAAATGTAACATTTCAACAGCATTTTGTCCTCTTCTTACCTACAGTTCTTCATTCCAGGGTCTGCAGTTTGACTTCTGCCCTACAGCACGTCACCCCTCACTGTACTTCTGTGAGACATCGCAGAGGAAACATTTCCTTTGGCTCTTGCAGAGCAATTATCAAGAAGCCAGTACTGAAACATCTTTAAAGAGCTACTGAGACATAACAACACTTAATGCTGTAAGGAAATTGGAGCAGCTTAAAAAGATTACTTTACCCTCCCACTCTTCAGCATGTGCTGGAAAAACACCCTTCCCCACAGCTTGGAGGCATACTGCATTTGCCTTACCATTACTACTTAAAAGAAAAGTAGCCAATTGTTTAAATAATCAGAGTACATAGATTCTAACAAGCCTGGTAAAACAGAAACAAATGAATTGTTCCTTCATCTGTGAATGAATGCTGATGTTGTCTTTTGTTAGATGCAGTACAACAATATTAATTTTTAAAAGGGTCTGGTTTTTATTACAATTTAGAATACTCATTATTCTGGTTTCTGAGCTCCTAAATGTGCAGCACAATGTTCCCTGACACCTTGAAGCTATTTTATTTAAAGGAGAAAAGTCTATTTGACTTTTGTAATGTTGTCAAATTGAGGTTACAGAAGACAGTAAATAGTGGGTGCAGGTTGCCCACATGTTCTGGATTCTGTTTCTTGCCCCACTGATTTAAGGTCCTTACTGGGATAATGGCCCCTAAGGAAAACCCATTGTCACAGTTTAAGCCCAGCTGGTAATTCAGTACCACGCAGCCATTCACTCACTCCCCCCGCGCTTCCCCCTGCTCCCAGAGGGATGGGGAGGAGAATCGAAAGAATGTGACTCCCATGGGTTGAGATAAGAACAGTCCAGTAACTAAGGTATAACACAAACCACTACTGCTACCACCAATAATAATAATGACAAGGGAAATAAAAGGGGAAGAGAATACAACTGCTCACCACCCACCGACCGATACCCAGCCCAATCCGAGCAGTGATCTCGCCCTTCCGGGTAACTGCCCCCAGTTTATATAGTGGGCATGACGTGATGTGGTATGGAATATCTCTTTGGTCAGTTTGGGTCAGGTGTCCTGTCTCTGCTTCCTCCCGGCTTCCTCTCCTCCCTGGCAGAGCATGAGACTCAAAGTCCTTGGTCAGAGTAAACATTACTGAACAGCAACTAAAAACATCAGTGTTATCAGCGCTGTTCCCAGGCTGAAAATCAAAACCACAGCGCTGCACCAGCTACTAAGAAGGAGAAAAATGACTGCTACTGCTGAACCCAGGACACCCATTGTCGTGGTTCAAACCCAACCACAAACCTCATTCACTCACTCTCCCCACTTCTTGCCCTCCCCCTGCTCCTGGAGGGACGGAGAGGAGAATCAAAAAGAATGCAACTCCCACGGGTTGAGATAAGAACAGTTTAGTAACTAAGGTATAACACAAATCACTACTGCTACCACCAATAATAATAATGCTAAAGGAAATAACAAGAGGAAAGAATACAACACCTCAGCACGAGCCGACTGATAACTCGCCCCATTCCCCGCAGCCGAGCACCGACCGATACCTTGTCCAACCCTGCAGTCCCCAGCCCTTTAGGGTCACTCCCAGTTACATCCTGGGCATGACGCGCTGTGGTATGGAATACCTCTTTGGTCATTTTGGGTCAGGTGTCCTGTCTCTGCTTCCTTCCAGCTTCCCCTCCTCCCTGGCAGAGCATGAAGCTCAGAAAGTCCTTGGCCAGACCAAACATTTGAGCAGCAACTGAAAACATCGGCGTTATCAGCACTGTTCCCAGGCCAAAAAATGAAAACACAGCACTGCACTAGCTACTAAGAAGGAGAAAAATGACTGCTACTGCTGAACCCAGGACACCCATGATCACACAAGCTGTTGAATACAGGTTGTAACTACAGCCTCAGGGCTTTTTTTCTGTTCAGGTGTAGACTGCCCATTTTTCATGAAGAGACAGGACAGAAAGGGTTAACAAGGCTCCCACCCCACATTAGGTGGAAATGTGCACACAGCCTATCCCTGCAGCCTGGGCAGGAGCATCCAGCCATGCACTGGACTTGGCACTACTGAGCTGGTACAACCTGAATGATAAGGCTTGTGTCAGAGGCTCACAGTCTGATCTTCAAGGTCTTGCTGTGTAGTTGGTAGAGGTGCAACTTTCATTTGGTATTGTGCAGTTAAACAGCTATTATGAAAAACCACGGAACTAGCACAAATAACACATGAAACATATAAAATTACTTGCCCCGCAACTCCTGCATCTATTAGGGATTTACTGTGACCTTACCCACACTGCACCAGCCTGGACAGATGAACAACAGCAATGTAATGGGAACTTAAACACATGAGAAACAGTCATAGCAATATGAGGGATCACCACTCTAATAAAGCCTTCCTAGTCTAAATTACTATTAGAAGTACGTACTTTTTCTTTTCAATTGTGATCTAAATGCAGCCACCTACAAGTTAAGGGACTTCTTTCAAAAGGCAAAGACGATCCATTGAGGGAACTCCTGTTGCCACAGCACAGAATTCAGCTGTTGGAACCACCACAATGCAGGAACCACTTCACAGAACTTTGTTACTGTTTGAAAGATACTGAGGAAACACCAAGAACCTGTTCAGTGTTCAGTATAGCAGTGTGTGCTTTGATTCTGCAAGGAAACCTCCAGGGGTTTCTGAGGGTTTGACTTGTTCTCTCAAAAGTAATTTTAAAATTTAAACTCTTAACTACTTATGTTTTCTCCCCTTTTCTTCACTCCAGCTCATCAGGCCGCATGACTGCAGGAAAGACACGACTAGAATACTGAAGCTAACACCTCTGGAACCAGCACCGCAGGCACATCAAGCTGCCAGAACTGTTGTAAAGTTGCAAACACTGTTAATGCTGTACAGTTCCCATGGGAAGGTCTTTCTTCAAACAAGGTTTCCAGCTGGGTAGAGGCAGAAAGAGTTAAGAAACATTGCAAGAAAAGGAGGAAGACAAAGTTGCTGTGTATCACACACTGCAGCTCCTCAGTCATTAATAAGCAGGGTGAGGCAAATGGGTTAGGAAAAAAAACACAGCTAGTTTTAAATATGCAGCAATAAAAGCAGGAACAGAAATCCCCCTTCTCCCATCCTTCAACATAAAGAGAGTGCAAGCTTGGCTTGCTTTGTGCAGCCCTCTCAATGAGGCATAAGCACTGCTCTGGAAGCACTTTTAAAGACTGTCAGAGGCTAGCCTTAGTAACTCAAGGTTTCCACATTTTAGTTGTGAACAATATGAATTACAGTAAGAAGAGTTAAATGCTCTTTTCACTGATGAGTTTCTGCACTGGCAAAAGGTAGTTGTTGGATGAAAGATTTTTTTTCTTCCCTCAAAAACAAGTACTTGCCCTTTAAACTAAGAACTCTTCTAGAAAAATAAACCCAATGTAGGTGGTTAGGGGCTCTGGTGCTCAGATAGTCTTTTCGTCAATTCTCCAGGACACAGGGGAGGACCAAGAAAAAGCTAGGAGGATTGGCCAGGTTAATAAATGGTTAAAAGGGTGGTGGCATAGTCAGGGCTTTGGGTGTCTTGAACACGGGACTGAAGTTAGTAGGCCAGGTCTATTACAGGCTGGTGGAGCTGCTCTGGTAAAGAAGGGGAAGAACAGTTTTGGTAGGAGGCTTGCCAGACTGGTCAAGGAGGCTTTAAACTAGATGTGTTGGGGGAGGGGGGCATCATTCCATCCCAACACACCCAGTCAGTTGCCAACACCTATAATAGATGCTCGACAGGTTGAGGAAGTTGGGGCTGTTCAGCCTGGAGAAGAGAAGGCTGCATGGAGACCTCATAGCAGCCTTCCAGTACCTGAAGGGGGCCTACAGGGATGCTGGCGAGGGTCTCTTCGTCAGGGACTGTAGTAACAGGACAAGGGGTAACAGGTTAAAACTTAAACAGGGGAAGTTTAGATAGGGTATAAGAAGGAAATTCTTTCCTGTTAGGGTGGTGAGGCACTGGAATGGGTTGCCCAAGGAGGTTGTGAGTGCTCCATCCCTGGCAGTGTTCAAGGCCAGGTTGGATGAAGCCTTGTGTGGGATGGTTTAGTGTGAGGTGTCCCTGCCTATGGCAGGCGGGTTGGAACTGGATGATCTTGAGGTCCTTTCCAACCCTAACTATTCTATGATTCTATGAAAAGGCATTTATGATGTGACTTCTGCTGAGTAATAAAAGCACAACCTTCAAAAATAAACAGGTTTTTATCTTTGTAGAAACTGGTATCAGCATACGAACTATTACAATTCAAAGATTATTAACCTGTAACTACTAATCACTCCTCCAGCAGAGAGCTGGAATGCAGAGAAAACTCAAGAAAATCCTGTGTGATCTCAGCTGTATGTATAAAGGCCTAAAAAACTGGAAGTACGTGGTGTTTTTTTTAAAGCATGCTTGGCTTAAGACACTCAATATTAGTCAAGTGGAGATATTTATGTATTATTCCAGCTCACATTGTGCATATATAACTGTAACTCCCATAACAAATTACAAGACACACGTATGTTCTTGGGATTGTCCAGTTTTAGGAGGCACTACAGAATTCTGAGAAAAATCAAGAAGCTGTGAAGATTACAGAACAGGAAAAAGCTAACTTAAGTGTTTTATCAACATTTTTGTTCTGAAGCTTGGAGGATTCAGGCATGCTGTTACAGGTTCAGGCATACTCTTCTATGCAGAGGCATAAAGTCACATACATTCTAAACAGAAAAGCAAGTAAGCTGCTACTACTATTTTATACTGTTAAATCTGAACTTTTTCACTTCTAGAAGTACTAAAATCTTGTTTGGATAAACTTCCAACTGTTTCAGAACATGTGCCCTTTCCTGAGGGCAAAGGGTGCTAGTTTTCCACAGGATCAAATTGCTGTTAAATATTCTTAGTTTCAAGACAGATGAGGGCTGAATGCATCTTGAACACTGGAAAACTAATCACACCTGTCAAAGGGAAGAAGATATACAATTTTTGCTACCTTTCCAAGAACAACAATATTGATTGGAACAAAAACAAACTGGCCTTTCAGGTAGGAGATCACACCCATTTAACAACCTATCATGTGTTACTAAGAGATATGTTTAAATCAGTCTTCAAGTGGATTTCTTTAATTACAGTAAAGTCACCTTCAACATTCCCCCCCACATCCCTCTAACACAAATTCTTAAGGTCATCAAACATGTAATGCATCATTAGGGGACTATGTAAAATGCCAAAGTTGTCAACAGCTCTTACGCAATATTTAATGCTCAGACTCCTATGGGGCAGGGGAATATATGGCTACATTACACGTTACTATGTTTACAGTACTTAAGAATGCAAAATCAAATCCCACTCTGATACCACAGGCTGTTGTATTCATCAATCTTTCAGATGACATTAGCTTTACAAATAGTAAACTGATCCGTGCCTAGCAAGGTTGAAGTGAAGAACAGACACTCACTTCTGCAGGCATTCCAGCTCAGGAGGCAGGTCACAACCAACATATACTCCATTCATTAAACTGTATTCTAACAGTGCACAAAAACAGGGATCCTAGAAGAAAAGAGGAATGTTTAATTTAAATCACACTGCTCTGTGAAGTGAATTTTCAAACAAATTAACACAGCACATGAATGCAGGAGGTTTAACAGGACCCTTCCCAGCAAGAGGACTGCTGCAAGCATGGCCTAACACTGGAGGAAGGCTTACAATTGCTCTTAAGTATTTGTTGCACATAGGTGTGGGGAGACAGAACCTACTATTCCAGCCTACTTTCCTTTTTATCTGGAAAGTCAGACATAACATCAAGAAAAAATTAACCCCCCAAATCATTCATTTACTGTGGCAAATACCAAAAGGTATAAAACCAAAACTTACTTTTGCGAGAACATGAGGATTTCCAATGACGATGAGTAAAGCTTTTGCTCTAGTAACTGCTACATTAAATCTCTTTGCATTAAAGAGAAAGCCCAAACAGTATTTGTCATCACCAAATAAGCCTTCACGAGATCGCACCTAAAATTAATTATGGATAATTTTAGTAATAGAATAATGAGAAAGCAACTTACCTCGCAATAGCCATAGCATAACTTTAACATAATATTTGCTTCCCACAGCAATCCACAGCTGCAGCTCAACATCAGCAATGCACAAGTTAGCTTCTAAATTGCAGCTACCTAACTATTTCCCACCACTGGCTTTCCCACAGGAAGTCTATTCCCCAACAGGCTGCTAAGGCAACTTCAGCAATTACAAGAGAATGGTGCACTGGCTTTATTTTAGCATCAGGACTATCCCACTGTAATTTGAAACACAAGATACCAAAACTGCTTCAGAAACCCCAGTGATTTTTATCTTGTCAGTAGAAGAAATGCTGGAACTGCTGGTATTCCCAGTCCTACAGCTGAATGACAACTCACAGTGCATCTTTTCTGCAAGCCTTCTTCAGTGGTCTCATCAGTGTGCTTTGACTTAGCTTAGAAAAAACAGCCAAAGCAACTAGTGTGCTGTAACTATAGTATGCTGTAGTGTGCTCGTTAAATTTACACCTCTATTTTACCTGTATTTGAACCCATCTTTGATAAAAGATGGTTTTCATAACCAAGATAATGAGTTCTTATAAATAGGAGCATGGTACATGCCTAGAAGTAGTTTAAGAGAAAAACAATGCTGGATTGAAAAGCTATGGTATGATGCAGAACAAAGAAAGCAGTCGTAGTACCACTGCCCTCAGGAAAAATCCCAAACCAGATAATCCCACAAACTCTTCCTCCAAGCCACAAAACAATCCCCAAAACCAACTGTTCCTCGTCCCCTGCATCCACCCTGCTTTCCAGTGTTCTGGTTGTTTACATGGCTGTTTTATCCTACTCTCTCCTGGAATCATAGAATCATAGAATAGTTAGGGTTGGAAAGGACCTCAAGATCATCTAGTTCCAACCCCCCTGCCATGGACAGGGATACCTCTCACTAAATACATAGGAAAGCCTAATCACTAAGTACATAGGAAATCCTATATACTCCTGTTACAAGTAGGCCAGTACTGGTCATATCTTCAGCTACCCATTCATGGTCTATACTACTTCCTTTGACCAGTTTGCCATGTATGCCATTACTCAGACTTACAGGCTCTGCCTGTTCCGTATGTTCCTGAACAGCCCTGAGGGACCTAGGTCACAAAAACCTCAGGAGCTCCACGTTCCAAACACTTCCATCTTCTAAGTTTAGAGACTTACTGCACCAAATCCATGTCACCATTTGGAAAAAAGCAAGTATATACAGATTTCTTTTGTATTCTGAACTGAATTCCACACTGTAGAAACACAGCTATGTAGGGCCCACAATGCCCACTAAAAGAAAGTCTGAACCCTCAAGCATCACCCTACACTGACCTGGTATCACTTGCTGATGTTCACAATATTAAGTTAAGCTTTCTCTAAGATTTCCCAACTGTCTTTTCCCACTGATCCAGCAGAGATTTTTACTTCTGTCCAGGAGGTCAGCATGCCTACAGCAGCACATATTTGATAGCTGTTGACTTAGATTGGTACCATGTATTCTGTCTGCAAAAAGCCTCAGCAGCTATCAGCTGACTTGTCAGCTGCTGCTTACACTTCTCAACCCCACACTGATTTCTCCTTAGAAGCACAAAGAAAAGCCTCCTGACAAGAGCCTCAGGCAACAATCTTACATGCCTGAGAAGACAAAGAACATAAAAGTAGGATATAAAGAAGCTGCTTTAGCTTTTCCCTTTATGGGGTTTTCACATGAGTTCAAATACCAGGGATAGGTACATTTGCTGAAATAGTATCTAGGATTTACAGAGGGAACGGGCATATGCTTACATTTAACCTCAGCTCAGACATCTGCTGGAGCATACTGGTCATCAACTTTGCAAAAGAAGAGAGACAAAGGCTGCCAGCTTCCGAATAACAGCAAGCCCTCCCAGTACTCTGCGACAAAATCCTCTTTCCCCCTTTGTCAAATGCAAGGAATGGCCTCAACACAATTCCACATGCATCATCTACCCAAACATGTACCTTTCACTTAGGGAGAATGGAAAGATACATTAGCTGCATGAAACTCCAAAATAAATTCAGCACGAGTATCTACAAAGGTTTAAAGTTTACCTCAAAAAATCACAGATGCTCTACTATTTCCATGCACCTAAAAATAAGCTGTTTTCGAATACTGTGACAGACAAAAATACAGCTTTTAATGTTTTATTCTTTTATCCTGTAAAGACCTATACCAAACAGGAAACAGAGAGAATCAGACACATACAAAAACTCTCTAGATGACCACAACAAATGTACATACTGTTGATAAGATGACAGCCGGGTACTCCTGCCCTTGAAACTCTTCTACTGAACCAACTTTAATGTCTGCCAAATCGACACTTCTCAGAAGTAATCTAATTTTTTCCACCTACCAAGAAAAAACAAAACCAACAACAAATGGGTGTTAGAAGGAATTTACTTTTACATTTGAGAGGTTTACATTTGATTACTTCCGAACTGAAACATACTCTGTATACAGGTATGTGATTTAACACAGAGAAGTCTCAGGAAATGCCTACACCTTGCTCAGCCATCATTCACCAGTAAGGTTTTAAAATCAAACAGTAACTTTTCCTTATTACACAACCAAGAAGGTGTAACTCTTGCTACCATCATTGAAACAGAAAACGATCTGGATTTTAATGAGAAGAACAACTTAGATCCATAAACCCTCTTCTTACAATTTTCATTATATCCAAAACCATGCTTATCACAGATGTGGCAGGGCAAGTAGCTTTCCCTAGCCCCTCAAGATGACTGTGCACCTTTGTTAGCTGCATCATGCAGTTAAAGACAGAGGTGAGATGTGACCTTAAGTACCCCCCACAAAAAGAAAAAGGAGGAGTCCTGTGGACCGAAATGCTGCCATGTGTGGGATCAGCATATTACCATCTGCTAACAGCTGCTTGGAGAGCATACATTAAGAGCTCCAAGAAATTTACCAAAAAACCATGCCTGGCTAAGACAGGGGATAGTCAATGACTACCTTTTAATCGGCATTCCTGCAGTACAAGGTGACTTCCTTGAAGCAGACATTATTCATCTATGTCTTCCATCACAGGCAGATGAAGGACATAATCACATTAAATGATGTGAAACGTTTTAGGGAGTATAAGAGGTTCAGCCACACCAATATACAAGTACTTGAAAAACAAACAGTAACTGCAGACACAGGCAGGCACATACACCTGACCAGGAGGATGAGTGTATTTGCAAGCGTGATTTCCTCAACAGGGGTTGGTCTTTTCCACACAGGTCATGTTGTGTGGGTTGTTTCCCCCAGCCCACACATGCAATGCCATGAAATCTGGGATGTGAATAGTAAGGAAAATGAGATGCACTGTCCAGAGCATCCTCTGGAAATGAAAGGAGATGTAGCTTTAAGTACATGCTGTCTGATTTCATTTTAAACAGATGTAAATATAAATAGCTTTAAAAATAAAGCAACAGCATTTGAAGTTGACATTCAACATTCTCTACAGGTTTAAATAGCAGCACAGACTTCAAGTCTGACTACAGGACAGCTAAGTCATCCCAACTCCTCTAGTTTCCTCAAAGCCATAGCAAGGTGACATGCCACCTACTTCACTACATTTCCTTTTTGTTTCAGTCCTCAGTGCAGAAAGTAAGTGACAGAATCAGATTGTTGCTCCAGCTGCTGGATAATAAATTCCTGACTCACACCCTTTACTCCCAACAACTGTTTCGAAACAGCTTGCCTTAATTGTTTTCGGATTTTTAAAAGTAAAAAGTAGAATGCCATTACTGCTGTCTTCCTTTATGTTTAGATTTCAATGGAAACACCACCAGTGATTGATAATACACTGTGCAAGATGATGACAACAGCAAAGTTTTGAGATATGCCTCCCTGCTTTAACAAACCACAGCCACAGTGTAAATCCACAAGATAAAACACAGCAACTTTGAAGCTGTTAGACATCAGTTCTACCTGTTTACGATACGGTGTAATCACTCCAATGTCAGTCACTGGCACTGCAGCGTTCTCACTTCTAGCAAGGTGAGAACAGTACTGCATTACTTGAACTGCTTCAGCTGCATTAAACCATGAAGGACTGTGACTTTCACGTGTTTCACTGCCCTGTATTAGGGGAAAGGAAACAAGATGAAGACCAGGTGCAGAAGTGGTAATTTATTAATAAATTAATTCTTATACATACTAAATGCAAAAAAGGAAGTGATGTAATGTTATATACAATTTGTCTTCTTCCCTACACACCCCTTCCAATGAACAGTATCAACTAACTCTTTTTGTTAAGGATTTTGTGGAGAATTTATAACAGTAGTTTCAGTGTGCAACAAAGGAATTAAATCTCAACTCTCTAACACATCAGCACATTGGTATCTTGCACTTCTGCAAGGTAGAAGAGCTCAAAACCAATCCTCTCCAAGCAGTGGATACTATCACTTTTTACTAACTTGTAGGAAGACTGAAAAAAAAAATTAAATAAATCTTGTTCTAAACCACTGTTTTTTCTCCTGCCTACTTAAGCCTTGGGTGGGATGGTTTAGTGTGAGGTGTCCCTGTCCATGGCAGGGGGGTTGGAACTAGATGATCTTGAGGTCCTTTCCAACCCTAACTATTCTATGATTCTATGATCTAGTTTTAGAGCCTTGTATTCATTTGCACGTAGCAAACTCTCAACAAAAGCAATCTAAAGGCATCTGACTGTAGCTGCATCTTGGTTAATCTGCTATGAATTTAAATTTGTGTCAAAATGTCTCCACAATACACTGCAATGGGCAGCCGTTCAAGTTCTTAGCAAACATTTGACTTCAGTAGTTGTTTCTAAAACCAGATGCGCAGAAAGTCACATTACTGGCAAAAGAAAAGTTCCTTCATTTTTCACATTTTTTCTTGAATTTATTCTAACGAAAATTCATCTACAACATCAGTAAACTTGTATCAGGCATCCTCATTTGTATTTTCACTGCAGAAACATTTTACGTACCCTTATTCCATGAAAAATTAGTGGAAATCCCTTCTTGGGCAGTTTCCCCCAATGCAACAAAGAATTTACTACTGAAGTGTCTGCACAAACTTCTAGCTCCTTATGATAAAACAATTTAGATGGCAAGGCAAGCAACGCAGGATGTGACCTGTAGTTCTTTGTAAGTTTTGTGATCTGCAAAACCAAAACCCAAAATCCATAACTGAAACAGATAATTATTCATCAGACTTCACACTACACAGCTCCCAAGCAGATATATATGAAGATAGGCTGAGAAAGTTGGGGCTGTTCAGCCTGGAGAAGAGAAGGCTGCATGGAGACTTCACAGCAGCCTTCCAGTATCTGAAGGGGGACTACAAGGATGCTGGGGAGAGACTCTTCATTAGGGACTGTAGTGATAGGACAACGGGTAATGGGTTAAAACTTAAACAGGGGAAGTTCAGGCTAGCTATAAGGAAAAAGTTCTTTACTGTGAGGGTGGTGAGGCACTGGCACAGGTTGCCCAAAGAAGTGGTAAATGCTCCATCCCTGACAGTGCTCAAGGCCAGATTGGACAGAGCCTTGGGCATAGCCTAGTGTGAGGTGTCCCTGCCCACAGCAGGGGGTTGGAAATGGATGATCTTAAATTCCTTTCTAACCTTAACTATTCTATGATTCTGTGATTACTTCACCATCCTCTAGCATTCAGCTTTTCTAAAGCTGCTGAAGACCTGTACTGAATGCAAAAACTGCAGGTGTGATCTACTCTAAATAAATAAAAAAAGCAGTCTTTTGAAAGACCATCTCTTCCCCTCCAAGGGGAGGGGGAGAGAAGAAACATAAATCCAGCTGAATGTACTTGATAGATGAATTGGTTTGAATGGGGTTTCCATGGATGTAGCCCGATTTTTTTTTCTGAGGAAGTCTTGAGAGGCAGAAAGGGAGCATTAAAACTGCTGATAAATACATTTCTGGCTTCTGTCTTTAAATGAAAGAATGGCCTTAACGAATAACTCCAGTCCATAATAAACAGCTAAAAACCCAGTATGTCCCATAAAAAAGACTAACATATGATACTCGAAGTCAAATAATATCTTTAAAAGCCCTCATACTTCCTGCTCGCTCATTATGCCAATTCTACTTAAGGACCGTATAAGGCACACAGCAACCAAAGTTTGGTGTAACAAGTTTTAGGAGGAAGTGTGACAGTTTCTCCAGCAGGGTGAACCCAATCTAAAGCCCAGGGCCAAACACCTCACTTTTCCCAACAGGTCTGCCATCAGATTTTGTCCCTCCTCTGTTTACATGGTCATCTAGTCATCCGTGCTCTCAGTTTAATTCTTCAAAGCATATTACCATGAGAAGAGGAAGGCATCTTAGTAAGTTTCACTTTAGCCCTGTACTTCAGATTCAGACAGTAAGTTAAAGCAGCTGAAAGATCTGTGCTTGTTTATGTACTATGCTACCTCTGCCACTTCACACAGACTTTAGGTATATCACCATACAAGGTTTCGGGAAGCTGTACTTCAGGAAGAGGTGATAAAAAAAATCCCTCAAACCAAATAACCAGAAACTGCTTTCTTTTCCTCTCTGAAACACAGTGTTACAAAATTAATCTTCATGTTTAAACAAGAGTGTTTTTTTTTTTTAATCTTTCTATGTTAAAAGTAGAACCTGCAGTCGTGTAAGTCATGAAGTTACAGTAAATGTGGACCATGGAAATGGAAGGGAATTTTAAGTCATTATTTAGAATTCTGCTTTGTATACAATATTTGACCTATTCTGCTTAAGAATAGAGAATCGCTTCAAAGAAGGGTTTTAACATGCTGGAGGACTCAGCATCCTTGCTATTCAGAGTGTGTATTCAAAATAATCAAGGTTTCCTAGATAACTAGCACTCAAGCTAACCTAATCGTTAAGCATCAGGGAGCAAAAAGGTGGTAAGGGAACAGCAGGAACCACTGTTTCTCTTTTTTTGATATAGGCAGAATGAAAATTGTAGTTTTACTCACCAACAAAGGATTATATGCTCCACAGGCAGCAAAAGCATCCTTACCCCTCAGGTATATCTCTCTTGATGTCAGCCTTTCCAGAAAGGACACGTTTAATCCAAACATCAGCGCAATTTTAGATTTTATTACTGGCCCTAACTGCTTTGGATCTCCAACAAGAACTATCTGTATATGGAATTAAAAATAAAAATACATCTATCTTGTATTAAGAAAGTTATTAAAATGCAATTTCAGTAACAACGTACACAGTTCAGAATAAAAAGGACAACTGATATGAAGTGTTCTGCTTTCCTGCAAACATCTGATCTGTCTGCACAGGCCCAGGACAGAAGCACATTGCTGTCTTAAACTAAGAAAGCGTATTTTTATTTTGACATCTTCCACACCCTGAATCCTGTCCTACCAATGTGGACTTGTTTTGATGTAAAACAACTCATGCAAGTGTGGGAAACAGTTATTGTGCAGGAATAGGATTCACTACAAGTACTCAGAATTCCATACTCAATACCAGGAAGTAGCTGCTTCCATTCATAGAAATAACAGTGGACCAAAACTTTCTTCCTTTCAGCAAGTGATACCAAGAGAACTACCTGTCCATTAGCTTCTGATATCAACCCAACAGGAATCAAGCTCTCTGGTTCAGTTGCTTGTCCAGCCTCATCCAGAATCACATGAGTGAAGTGTCCAAGCCTAGAATTAAATAACATGAACCCAAAATAGGGCTGTTTTCAGATTAGTTCATTCTGCCACCCTGTGGCTGATCTCAGCAATTCTGTTAACTTCCTTGTGAAGTGTGCCAGGCAACTCCATTCACTGAGCAAAGATGGGTATTTTCAACATGCAACATAGAAAAAAACCCCAGTAAGTTCAATTTGTCATCTGTGCTTTTACTTACATACTCCAATATACACAGCCACTGGTTATCTTAATTAAAGCATTGTTCATACCAAGGTTAAGACACTCAGAAAAGCCTTCCTTGTTCTGAGTTTCCTTCAAGCTACTTAATTAGAACAGTGCACTCGGTGGAGCCAAAACAATCCCCAGGCTTTGTTTCTAACAACTCAAGCCAGTTAGGCTTCAGTGTCCTTTCACAAAGTTAAAACCAAAATCAGAGGAAGCTTTAGTTACCAGCAGCTGACATGGTAGCGTTCGTTTTGTTGTGTTTTTTTTTTTTTTTTTTTTTTTTTTTACAATTAAAGGTAACTTGGTAAAAGCCAAGCATAACATAATTTTTAGTGTGACAATCATTTTGAGCCAAAACAATTTTCAAGAGCTGTATTATTTCCAAGGCTCCCACTTGTTTTGGAGGGCTCCCACTTAGTGAAGCAAAGGTTATTGTATCAAAAATCTTTTAACATAATTCAAGATAATTCTTACATATACCACAGAGAAAGTCTCTGCTGCAGTGTTCCTAAACCCAAGTTGTTTGCTTGGTAGACAATTTCAAAAGAGAGACACATGCAATAAAGTGTATTAAAGGAGCTTAAGTTACAGTACAGAGGGTATATAAAAACTCTGGGTTTTGTAGCACCCAGCTACCTCAGCGATATGCCCATCTATAGTACTCTACCGTATTTCTGCTTGATAAAACATTCCTGCACTGCTGCATGTGGTAATTATTATCCTGAACCATAATGCCTTCTGAATATCATCACCATCCTTGCAGTAAGGTTTCACCAGGTCATTAATTTGCTGCAAAAACAAAAAAGGATTTTGCAAAACAAAATGCCACTCTAAACCAAACTGCTTTAGTTTGAATTAAAAAGCCCACTGAAAACCACTTTAAAAGCTGAACAAAACACTTTTAGAGCCATTCATACACCAAAATGAATTCTTCATTAATATGCCTAAACAAAGTAGTACATATGCAAGACATCTGTGGGTTTTTTTTTATTGTCAAGATCAAAATTGAACACATGGATGTTTCATATACTTATGTATGTATATAAGCATATACATAAAATACACACACAATGCATATTGTATAAAAATGCCAGTCCTATTTGCTTACATTTCTGTGTAAGTAATCTGAATCTGGAAACAAGGCTTGATTTCAGTTACAGACTTTAAGACCGCTTTGTATGTCAAAGCATCTTACATTAAAAATTTCACCGATACGCATGTGCTGCTTGTGCAGTTACGCACTACAAGGAAGAGGTGAAGATTCTGTGGTCATACAATCAGATTATGATCAGCATTTTCCGGTTAATCTTCTGGAAAAGCTGAAGTAGTATTTTTATAATTTGGATCCTAAAGAAGCCTACCCATAACCATGGCAGTTACATTACTAAATCAGACATTTAAGACCAAAATATTAAAATGAAAATATGAACTGGCAGATATCTATCACATTTACCTCTTCTGACCTGAAGCTAGCATTAACTCGGACCATAGTTCCTGGTTTTAACAGATTGCTTTGATGCAGCCGCAAGCAAATCAGATCTGTTGCAGCATTTGATGGTGCACAAACCAAAATTCGACTGTCTGGAAGAGCATAATGTATCTACATTAAAGAAAACAGACATTAAAAGAAAGAAAAAAAGGTTAATTAGAAAAACAGCAATAGCTCAAACACACCTGATTTCACTGAACACAAAATCCCGAAGCTTTGTGTACATGTTATATTCATCCTTTTGCAGTTCAAGAACACCAGTCTTCACAGTCACAACTACTCTCAAACCAAGTGTACTGACAGGAGAATTAATTCGTAGTTATCATGTGAATGTATACCCATGCTTCACAAATATTTTGGGCCCTACTGGAATCACAAGTTAGATACTGTTCACTAAAGTTTTAAAGACAAAGACAAGCAGGTTTGAAAATAAGGCATTTAGGAATTCTATTAAATCCATTTCAAGATCTTTCATTTTTCACTGAGCTTTCGAAAATGATCTTGGGAAAATCTCCTTGGGAAAAAGTAAGACAGCACTTACAGAATTACTGTAAGTGTTCCAATACTGACAAAATTACAGGCAACCGATTTCTCATCCACCATTACCTGTAAAATAGCTTCAACTACTGTTACTGTTTTTCCAGTTCCTGGTGGTCCAAAAAGAACATAGGGTGTTGGACGGCATTCACCACTCAGTATCCTTTTCACTGCCAGTTTCTGTTGCTCATTCAGCACAGGATTGAAAAATTCACCAGCTCCCTGTTTACGTGTCCCAGTTTCAGCAACTATAATCAAGATAAACATGCATTAAAACGCCACATAAATGTTTTTAATGCAGGTTCAAACAATTCCAGTTCACATTATGCTTCAAAAAACTGTCATTTTCTTTATGTGGTGACAACTAAAGAAATTCTCGAAAATTCCAATTTCATAGAATAGCACGTAGAAAATAAGCCATTCATCTCTCATCAGGATTGTACTGGTTCTTTAATAAAACTGAAGGCCAGAAAAGGACTACAATTATGTAACTCAACAATCTTGCAAAAAAACCTCTTTCTGTAATTTCAGCATCAAGCTCGGTTTTTTTGGTCCTGAACCAGTAAAATCTCAGTAACTTTCAGTAACTGGTGCTGCAAGAACAGTACCAGTACTAGATGACCAGTAGTAAGCCACAACTACTGACTTTTTTTTCCTTAATCCTGTCTGAATTAGTCTAACTTTAGCTTTCCACAGCAGAATCTTATTAACCGTTGGATAGAAGCACATTCTAGGTAATCCATTCTGTATTTCTTCAGGCATCCTATTGCTAGAAAGTGATAAAATCTCCCTCTTTGGAAATGAAATACACTGATATTTAAATTCACACTTTCCAGAAAAGCTCAGGAATGATCGGGGCTTTCTGAAAAGTCTTCTAAAGATATGGCATCTTTGCAAAGGAGCCATCCCAAGGATGAGACACAGCATCCCAGCAGCAAATTAGAAACTTTGAACATGACCAAAAGTTTTCCAGTAAATGACTGGGAGATGATAATTTACTGAGTACAAATACACCAATAGATGTTTGTTGTCCCCACCCTGGCAGTGTTCAAGGCCAGGATGAACAGGGCTTTGATCAACCTGGCCTAGTGGAAGGTGTCCCTGCTCATGGCAGGGGGGTTGGAACTAGATGAGCTTTAAGGTCTCTTCCAACCCAAACCATTCTATGAATGGAGATGTTTTAAGTAATCCACAGAAAGACTCCAATGAAACTTGCTGCTAATAACGTTCTAGAATTTGTCTTTTAAAAGAACACAAGGATATCTCAAGAGTATCTTACTCAGCCCTGGCTTACTGAAGTGATTGCAATCCTGAACTATATTCAAGAACGGAAAGTATACCAAGTTGGCCTGTTTGCGCAGCTGCTCTCATCACATCTGTTGTGTTCATGTCCCTTGATGCCATGCATCTTGCCTGTTTGTTCTGCAGGTTTTTGACCTGAAAACAGCAAGTGAAGGTAAATGCATTTATAACTGTGTGAACCAAAACAGTTTGAGAACACATTGGCTGAGCAGTAATCCTCAGCCCTTTTCAGGATCGTTGCTTACTGTAAATGCTACGGTCTTGTTATGAACTGTAAAGGCTGAGAGCTCAGATTTCAGATTTGGCTATGAGGATGCAAAGAGGCAGTGTAATAGCCATGATGGCTTAAATCAGAGTTACAAAAAGCTGACAGACAAGCTCTTCTTTGTAGTGACATAAGGGATCACATCCACCTGTTACTGGGGGAAGATTCATACCAGGAATTCAGCAAAAATCTTGAGTGGAAAGGTGGTGAAGCGCAGGTTGTGTAGAGGCTGTGGAATCTCTAGACAAAAAAAAAACCAAACACTTCCCACCCTCCCCCAGGCTGACTTGATTTAGTGATGGTGACAGTGCTGCTTCAAATAGAAAGGAGGACTAGAAAGGACTTCAGAGGGTTACCTAAGAAAGATTTCTACGTATTTTTCATGTAATTTAGCAATTAAGAAGCCTGAGTAAATCTACTCAGGATAGAATGATTACCTCCCATCATAAAATTAGGTCCTGCCACAGTTGATAGGACTTAAGTATCTAGTCAACAGTAGCTATGAAAACTAGTCTAAGGCAAATCTGACAATTCCAATTATAATAATACAGTTTTTTTTTTATTAGCACTTGCCTTAGCTTAATAGTATTAGTTATCATAAAATCCCCTGCCCCAAGCAGCAAAGACTTTTGTCCTCAGAAAGCAGCAGAATACAACTTTGATTCTTTGATACATCATTATGCAATTCCTTTCTAACAATAGCTGTACAGTAGGTATCTGTTACCAGTCTGAATGGCAGTCAGCATTTTAAGGAACATTTACAGAATAGATACCTTACTTTCCTGCTGGGAACATTGTTCAAGGCCATCATCAACAACACAATACTTAGCAGTATTCTGGGTCTTGACAGCTTGCGGTGATTGCAAGACAAGTCTTTCTGGAAATAACACTTCAAATTTAGAGGAAAAAGAGAAAGAGAAATTTGAAAGCATGTTTCACTGATTAACATTACTGCTGCTATATCAGCTTGCTCCGAGTTGCCAAAACTGGTTATCAGAACTAACATAAAGGTGGTAAAGACCTGTATAAAGTTCATATGGATTGCTCTACTCAACCATAAAGCCAGAAATCAGGGCTTTGTAATAAATTCTGAGGTAACAAACCACTGCCATTTCACTTGCTATTATTCTATCATCGTGATTTCTACATTTGTTATTGGCTCAAACAGTTCAAAGTTTGTTTCTGCTCCTCTCCCCATGATTGCCAACAGATGAAATTATCCTGATAATACCTACTCTAGATTCAGAGAGTTGTTAAGAAAAATAACATTACAGAAAAATCCCGTAAGAACAACCTACAATGCATTCTTCTCAGGATGCCCTGAAAGCAACGTAAACCACAATAAACCCCACAAACTCACTCCTCTAGACAGCTTAAGTCAACTGAAGTGTACCTTTTTCACCCAGGTAGATAGCTTGCTCAACTGCCAACTGGCATCGCCTGCTAGTAATCCTGTTATCAGAATACAAATTTGTAGATTAAAGAGCTTATATTTCAGTAAACTACTGCAGCATACAAGGTACCCTGTGTTTTTTACTATACACCAGTCCATACAGAGATAGGTTGGGGTTTTTTTATATAAAAGATTTTATTTTTCAAAAGCAGCACCTATTGAGAAATACACTGCAGAGGTGTCATTCAACAGCTCTGCCATGAAAAATATTAATACATATATCCTCTAGCTCTTCAGTGAGACAAAGATGGCTTGGTGTTCCAGGCTCAGATAGCCTTTGAAGGAAGTTCTCTGCAAAACTGATTTTACAGAGAGGATAATGCAACTCTGTACAGATAATAACATCTCATAGATGAGACAAAACCATAAAAAGACAGGTGGTTAGCACTAGCAAGTTTTGCCCCGCCTCCACCCCCCCCCCCCCCATTCTTGCAGCCATATCGGTTTATCTTTTTTCCTTAAAAAACCCTAAGCAATCAAACCCAAAATACCTCATATTCCCCCCAACTCTCCCGCCTTCCTACCCCCCCCGCACTGCCTGGCATTGAAGCAATCATTCAGAGAAGCTTAAGACCAAAATTATTTGTACATCATGACTACAGATTCAGCCTTCTGCCAATGAATGTAGTGGCAAAGGTGTGTTGAGAAGAGGTGAAAGAGTTGGCAAGACCTTAATTATGTCCTCCTCCTACCTGTACCCATCAAAACAACCAATTGACAATCATGTACATTTTCAAAATCAATTTACTAAAGGAATCATTACATGCTGCTTTTTGGAAGTATAAAGATACCTGCAATGCACAAATTCTACATCCATGGGTTCTGAGTTGTAAGACTGTTCAAAATCTGCATTAAATTTAAGAGTAACATCTTCATTACATATCTGTTGCAAAGATTAAAAGAAGTCAGTTTACTGATGAGAGTACTTCAAACACAAAGAAGTATCTCTGAAAGCACTGAACACCCCCCCGTCACCTCCAAAGAGAGTACCTAGATTTACTTGCTATCAATATACTGTGTATTTACATTATGAGTGCTTTCAGAGCAGGCAAAAATTCTAACCTAAAAAGCATGATGAAGCCAAAGACTTAAAGAACACAGTAAAAATGCAGAATCACCTCTCAGAACATAAATAAAATAAATTTAGTTTCCCAAAAATTAGGTTAAAATAGTCTGTAACTCCATGAATTGCCAACTTCCCCTCTGAAACTCATGGACCACAGTATTTTCAACAGGAAATGCATCTTGCTTACCTCAGTAATATAGGCAACGTACTCTATTATATGTTCAGAGTAGACCTGACTTTTCAGTATCACCTTATCACCTAATTGTGAAAAAAAGTTGAAAGGCAACATACTGTTAAAGGAATAGTAAAATGCTTACCACACCACTAAGTTTTTTGCTCTTTTGCGTGGTTAAACTAAGAATTTGCAGGATACTAGATGTTAACTAACTTCAGCAATGTTGCTGTATCTGTGAGCCCCTGTTCTTAAATACCATATGCAGTTGTGTATTACATTTTAAAAGGGATTTAAATATTGATTCCATCAGATAGCACCTCCTGAAAACAGTATCTTAATATATTAATTATTTGAGATTCTGAATTTAAACTACTTTCCTGGCTTTTGCTTTTGACACTCCTGTTGTCTTTTAAGTTATTACTACATTGCAGTTTATTTTTTCAGAAAGCCCCCACTTTTGCACATGAAAAATCCTAAGTATCTGAATATGCATAAGAACAGCCACATACAGCACTGCTTCAGACAGCACCCACTTTAAGACTTGCACTGAGACACTATCAGTGCAGTTCACCTGTCTAGTAGCCTGGATTAGTAACTTCATGTTCAAATACATGTAAGACTTCTTTAAACAAGTGAGTAAGCAATGGAGCTTGAATTGCACTGAAAATACTGATCAACATGCTGTTTGGCTTTATCACACATTAACTACTACCTGCAGTGAGGCGAGGTCTGCCCTCTTCCACTCCTGGCACTTCCAACACTAAAAAGTTCCCGCTCCTTTTCAAAGTAACCCCACTCATGTTAAAGTCTTTTATCTCCATTTCTTCATTGATCTCTTCAAGCCACAAGAGAGTAGAAAACTTGGCTTTATAATTATCTAGATTAAGATGCTGAAAAACAAACCAGTATACATTATTGCTGTAATTTCCACACTTAAGATGTGGAACCCACTATTCCTAACATTACACAAAACACGTCTTAACACAGACTGCACAGCAACTGGGTTGCCAATTAAGGCACCTAAATACATGCTTCTATATACTAGCTAATATTTTAAACTCCTCCAGTAGTCAAAAGAGAATTAGTATAGTCCTTGGAGCTCAGATACGATGGCCAGTCAGCTGAAGAGTTAACCAAGTCTCTCCCTTCCCCAACAGCAGTTTCAACATCTTAATTCAGGGACAGTCTCCAAATGGATTTCTATGCTCAGCAATCCCAGAAAGAGTAAAAATCTAAGTACACCAGGCAGAGATGATTTAGAGAGTGAGTCATATCAGTCTTGGCACTGGCTGATTATTATACCGTTTATGGCAAGCTGAAAGAACCTGAACTTTCTTCCTCAGAGCTCAATGCATCTCACTGAAGAGGTATTTTCCAACAGAAAAAAAGTTCTATCTAAACAATAACTGACAGCACAGAATGCTTTCCATTTGGTATCTTCCCACAAACACAAGGCAAATGAACAGTGCTTCCTGAAGCAGACTTAAAACAGTCACAGAACTTAAGGTGTGGTTAAAAGTTACCAAACTTCCCGTATAAAATTCTTTCAAACATTAGAGAGCTTTATGTTTCTGAGAGAATCACTAACCTGCTGTCTTAATGCTGTGACCTCAGGTTTTGTGTGAGCTGTTCAGAAAGCGGACAGCAGCCTTTGCATTTTTGAAAACTTAAGTATCAGGCCAAGTTTACAAGTCCTTAAAGTTAGCGAAACAAAAGAGTGAGTAGCAGCAACGTTCTACCAGAAACCAGGACAAAGTTCCCGAGAAGGAATCACTGGAACATTCTTGTTAGACTTGCTTTTAATTTTTGGTGTGTATACTCTGAAATTGCTGTACTTGTGTGAAGAATTTGAACAAGCTGCAGGGAATTAAATTTGAGGATTTAAAGAAAGCCAAAAGTTCTGAGCATTCAGAAAAGAATCCTCTGTTATTGCAGCATCTTAAGAAACTCTGCTTTCATTTACTACAAGAAAACTGCTGGACTACTGTTCTGACACCCAAAACCCCCCTTTCAAATGATGCTCAAGAAGTGAAGAAGAATCTTTGTTCATCTTCTGTAGTATTCCCTTACCCTGTGTTTCTCCCCCTCCCCGTATACTCCTACTCCCTTTTCAGTTTTTCACATTTAGCCTTTTGTACTCTTACAGGCTTGGATTCTGTGACATACTGAAACTCAACAGAAGTTATGTGGCACAGACTAAAGTCTTAAGCCTACAGTAATATTACGTCATCTTCCATTACACCAAAGGGGCTACACATTCCTGCTAAATTAAGGCCAGCTTGAACAAACACCATACATAAAATATATTTTCTTATATAAACCTAACTTGCATACCTCTGCTAAGAGAGGCTGAAAAGCCAGTATGTCTAACTTCTGCTCCACGCATCTTCTTAAATCATCTGGTACAGTATAACGTGGGAGAAAGCTTGGCAAATGCTTTCTGTGACTTCTAAAACAAAAATGTATGACAGATCATTTAGCTTTCTCAAATTATACATGTGAAAAGCAGCTAACTAACATGCCACATCATCAAGGCCAGAACATGCACACACATGACAGGCCAAACGGTTCCTTCGAAGCGACAATTAAGAAGTTTGCTATGCTGGGAAGGAAGGTAAGCGCTCCAGGTAAAGATTATTGGAAAACATCATGCATCTGCTTTTTCAGTTTAGGGATATTTTTATAGCTAAGCAAATACTCTAATGGAATCTTACTCACAAAAGGAAAGTTGTTTTGACAATGGAAGAATGGGCAACATTTATCATACAGAGACCTCAAAGTTGCTTGAGCAGTTAAGAAGCTAACTCTCTCAGAAAACTGTCTCAATTTTTCCATATTGTTTCTTAATTACACAATTGTTACTTGTAGATTACTATGCAACAGCATTTATCTTCTTCATCACATTATATGGTAGAAAGAGCTCGCGTTTGAGCAATCTACAGAGAAATCAAGCAGTTCCTTACTAAAAAAAAAAAATCCCTTCCATCAGTAATGCCCACATCTATCCTGTTTGCAATGTACATATATAAAGATGTACAGATTCTTAGACAGTCTTACAGAACAGATGTAGCAGTATCAAACAGAACATCATTAGGTGTTATTTTTGTTCCAATTCACAGTACCTTCTGTATTTAGGGACAACCACCGTCGTCATCTTTGGCTGAGGTTCTGGATCAATTTTAGGCTTTCTTGGAGAAAATGGCTCCACAGGTGCTAGCAGTAATTCTTCTTCACTTGTTACGGTGGCTTCAATACAACGTCCCACAGTAAAATCAGAAAAACCAAGCAATAGGAGTTCTCTACTGTACCCAGGATTTCTTGAAGTAAGCAGAAGTTAAGTTCTTAAAACCATCATATTCACACTTGATTTTCCCAAGCCATAAGTATTTTTAAAAACAGCATTGCAGATTCTCATTTCAGGAACACATGAGAACTGATAACTTAGGCTAATCCCTCACACTCACTCCCTATCCGGAGTTCAATTCCAGTATAATAACTAAAAAGTAAAAATCTCAACCCCCCTATTTCATCAATAGCTTGAGGAAAGAGCAAAATCCCTCCCCTCAACATATTAGGTACAGCATTCATACACCTGTCACAAGGAACATCTTGGAACTACTGTTACTGAAAGATTGGCCAGACATTTCCATCAGAGGAACCTGAAGCGTATCCCTTCATTGTTTGCAGAAACAGTGGTTTGCTCCGCCTTGCTTAAGGCTACTCAGAACTGAGACTTAACTGTAAACACAGCAAGGGAAGAAAGCAGGAGAGATCCTTCACTCCTGAAAAAATGCACTTTACACATGTAAATGGTGCTTGGGGAGTGACAGAGAGGGGAGGGAAAAAAAGCAGAAATCAGATGGAACAGTTTCTTCAGACTGGTTTCTAAGGAACTGAAAGACAAAAGACCTAACACACACCATCTGCTCTGAAATCCTTTAATGAACCCATCCCAGCACTACCTAGAGCCCAATTCTTTCCTCAGCACTAACTACACGGTCCAACACTGTTACTATGTGCTTGAAACAAAGGCATCCCATAAGGATTCCAGCTTCCTCTTCAGCAGTATCACTTTTTCATTGCACGTAACACTACCTGCTCAGGTTAAAGCTGTAGCCTGGTTTTCTCCGATACACAAACTCAGTGCAGACACTGAACTGCCCAGATTTATGGCCTAACTTTGCAGGCTCTATGGTCTCTTAAGTAGCCAGCTTGCACTTGCTACTGCAGCCTCCCATGGAGTTTTGTTTGGGTTGTTCTGTATTAACAGAAGATTCTCAGACTTCATGGCATTTACAGATCTACAGTGAGGTATGCATTGTTCTTTCTACATGCCTTTCTTCACAAAGGCAGGCCATGCCTGCAGCTTATCTTTCAAATAGCAACTAAATCATCCTCCTAAGATTCCTATCCCTTGCCTCATTATTTAAAATGGTAACAGAAGTAGTATGAAAGCTCATATGGTGTGGCTTTGATGAATGAAACTATCTGATCATGATTTACTCTAAACTTTCAAATTATCATCTTAAGAATCAATGGTTGTGGTATACAACATTTGTAGAGCTATAGCTGGAAGCAACTGAAGAATACATGAAAGTAAGCTTTCCAATATGGAGGCTCCTATTGTGAAAGAGCTCACACAAAGCCACTTGTTATTCTTAACTAAATCCATGAAATATTTTGTACAGCAAAGTATTTTTGCTTTTCAATAACTATGTCCTCTATAAATTACACCCTCAAGGAAGAAAACGTTTTTCCTGTTTTATTTCAGCATACATAATCTGCATTTGATACGACAGGACATCAGGGTACTGAAACTGGAAGAAAACTTACCAGGCACAACACAAAAACTCCCAGGAAATCTGTATTAGCTCTAATACTCATTGAACAATCGGTTTCCCAAACCAGCTGTAGGCATTGCCTTCACCTTACTGTGTTTTTTAAGAGAAGCTATCTACTCCTATTATACTTCTCCATTTGCTACTACCATTTTCTTTTGACAAAATTCAGAATCAAGCATTAAAATGATAACTCCTTTCATTACTGTATTTACGATATATACACTGGCTTATGTTATCCTGCACCCAAAAATGTGCCCAGAGTAAGGAAACTATTAAGTCAATTTTCATGACTTATTTCCACTGTACTGGTTAGAACCAAGGGAAAAAAATACTTACAGAGCTGTGCATATGACCACTATGAATGTTTTTCCACCTGGTGGTATGACAATTTCTCCAGTAATATTGACGTGTCTTATTGGCTGTTCCACATCTCTTTGATCTTTTTCTCCATTACGCAGATTTTCATCTTTCATCAGAGAAAAGTTTTTTTCTGTCCCCGACAGATTTGTATCCTGAGAATTAACTCCTTCTGCAGCAAACAGATTTTAAATAATTCTCCTACCCCAATTGCTACTGCTAGCAGAGACAAGGCATCTCAAACTTACAGGTATTCTGAGGAGTTAATACACAGCATTCAAATAATAACATTTCACTGTACCTGGAATGACTCCATTCTTCATAACGGATGTATTATGCAATGACTCAAACATTGTTTCTCCACTGTTATATGAATTAACTGCAGCTTTCAAGAGGTTTTCTTGATTTATTGGAAAAGATGACAGATATGCTTCTGGACTAGTCTGGCATTTTTGAGGCATCTGAAAACTGAATTGCTCGTCTTTCACCCATCCAGCTAATCTGCAGCTGATTAAGGACTGTGGTGCACACCCTTTATTCCTAGAAGTAATTATGTAATTAATTATATAATTAAATGCATAGTTAATATCCTTGGGAATTTTAATTCTACCTGAAGTCAAATACAACTGTCTGTAGCAGGTTAGTTCACCATTATTTCACAACCACTATCAGAAAGAAATTGCATTGCTGTTTCTAACTCATGAGGACTAAAACCTTTGTTACATGTTAGTATTTCTAGGTCTTATCAACCACTACTATGAAGCATACAGAAATATTCTGTATTAAAAAAAAAAAGCTTTAGTAATTTAAAAAATTATCATTGGATAACTAACTCTAAGGAAAGAGCATATAGAAACTAATAGAGGGTATTCAAGTCTGACTTCATTTGAGCCTCTATGCCCAGATGTGGAGGGAAAAAAAACCTAAAAGCCCCCCAAAACAAAGAGAAAGCCACCAAAACAGAACCCTCTCAAAGATACACCAATATAGTTACTCAGCATCCAAGTTAAAAGTGTCTGCTTTTAATATATTAGTAAGCAACAGCCTCATGAGCTAGGATTTTGAAGACAACTGCGTTATCTGCAGTTTAATTTAAACACAAGTAAAGCATTTACTGTAATCCTCACTCCAGAAAAGGATTTTATTAGGACTCAAAGGAGACATAGGATTGGAAAACCACAAAGTAGTACCTGCAAGACAGATGCAGAATAAAAAAAGGCTATCCTAAAGATATTAAATTCAATATGGAATTCTCTTTAACTCCATAGTATTTTGGGGGTTATTTGAAGACCATGAACCACAAGGGTCTACTACGAGAGGCATGTATGAAGGACAGGTTTACAGACTATGGAGTGATGGAAAAGAAGAAAGCAAGCTTACAACAATCAGAAAGGCTTACACTATCCAAATGTTCATTCTTTTAGATTCCCCCTGCTTCAGAGTTCCAAAATTAGTCATTCTCGACACTTCCAACTCTCCTTTGTCTCTCAGTAAGTCTTCATAAGGCTCATCCATACTGACTCCATTAGAGTGGAACTGTCTGTAAGAATAATTTTAGCTAGTAATTTGAAACAAAGACTCAACAAATGTCTTTCAGCAGAAGTTTTAGAACCACTATACCAGAGCACAAGCACAACGTTCAGGAAGAAGCAGGTGAGAGGCTACTTACAATTCCAAGACAACTTGATTACCTTTACTAATTTAAGCAGCAAATTGAAAACAAGCCTGAAGCTGTTACAGATCTCCTTGGGAGCTGAACCAAGACACAACAAAGAACAGTTCCTGGTTAGCACTGGAGCTTAAGAGATAAAATGATAGACTGGAAGTGTTTTAATATGTACCCCAAGCACTTACGTCTTCTGCTTACTGCTACAATCTGAAAGCAGCAAACGGAAAAATAAGTTTTTAAAAAGCCGAAAAATCAAAAAGCACTAAGAACTATCACACATACTGCTGATGAAAAATGTCTGTGAAGCCAAAGTCACACGCTCTTCCCTGAGACAGTGACCAGAGCTCTCTCAGTGCCAGCTACCTCCAGAAACAATTAAAAAAATTGCTTCTATTCTACCATTCATAAACTACTCTGTTAGATAAAGTGGCATGAAAATAACTTGGAAGTATTTTAAGTGTTGCTAATATCTGCACACCCTGTTTTCCTTAGTCAAAGAACTGCAGAGTCATAGAATGGTTTGGGTTGGAAGGGACCTTAAAGCTCATCTACTTCCACCCCTCCTGCCACAGGCAGGGCCACCTGCCACAAGACCAGGCTGCTCAAGCCTCTGTCCAGCCTGGCCTTGAACATTGCCGAGGATGGAGCATTTACTTCTTTGGGCAGCCTGTGCCACTGCCTGACCACCCTCTCAATAAAGAGCTTCTTCCTTATCGCTAACCTAAACTTCCCTGCTTAAGTTTGAACTCATTACCCCTTGTCCTGTTGCTACAGTCCCTAACGAAGGTCCCTCCCCAGCATCCTTGTAGGCCCCCTTCAGATACGGGAAGGCTGCTATGAAGCCATCTAATATAATAAAGTAAAAAAACAGCTGCGATCATTTTCTATTAGCTACATCAATTTACTAGCAAAGCCCGCTAGATGTCTCCCACCGCAGCTTAACCTACCTCAAGTTTTTGATATAGTAGACCAGCAGGTCAAAGGAGGTGATCCTGCCCCTCTACTCTGCTCTTGTGAGACCTCACCTGGAGCATTGTGTGCAGTTCTGGTGTCCCCAACATAAAAAGGACATGGAACTGCTGGAACAAGTCCAGAGGAGGGCCACGAGGATGATCAGGGGACTGGAGCACCTCCCGTATAAAGACAGGCTTGAGGAAGTTGGGGCTGTTCAGCCTGGAGAAGAGAAGGCTGCGTGGAGACCTCATAGCAGCCTTCCAGTATCTGAAGGGGGCCTATAGGGATGCTGGGGAGGGACTCTTCGTCAGGGACTGTAGTGACAGGACAAGGGGTAACGGGTTGAAACTTAAACAGGGGAAGTTTAGATTAGATATAAGGAGGAAATTCTTTCCTGTTAGGGTGGTGAGGCACTGGAATGGGTTGCCCAGGGAGATTGTGAGTGCTCCATCCCTGGCGGTGATCAAGGCCAGGTTGGATGAAGCCTTGGGTGAGATGGTTTAGTGTGAGGTGTCCCTGCCCATGGAAGGGGGGTTGGAACTAGATGATCTTGAGGTCCTTTCCAACCCTAACTATTCTATGATTCTATGATTCTAAATAAAGTAAACCTGAGAAATCAACCTGAAGGCATACTTTTGTAACTTGGCTTTAGTAAGAATTTTCTGTGTAAAATCCATCATTAAAAAATGGTCCAATTGAAAAACAAGTGAACAAATAGTACTATTGTGCAAAGTGATGCAAACACTTCAAGTTTTATTTAGGTATAATTTAAATCTATTGCATCCATCTTCTCCAGTGAAAACTGCTTTTTCCATTCTTCACAGTTCCTGGCAAGATCTCCAAATGACATTGTTGGAGAGGTATCTGGATGCCTTTTTTGCTCACCTTAGGACTTTCCACTTGGTCGACGGCTTATTTTTGGCCTGCACAATCACACTCCAAATCCTACCAAAGCCTTGTTAGCACTGAGTGACAGGTTTTACAGGTAACAGCCCTATCTATACACATTTGGGCAGTACTTGTGCTTTTCAAAGAACAGACACCCAAACTTGCAAGCCAAACTCCAGATCTTTGCTGCAGAACTGCTACTGAGTAGTTGTTCCTTTCTACATTTTTGTAGTTTATTCCACAAAATTTTGCTTGTTCTCCTTAGTGACCATCTACTTTTTTCAACCCTTTCTGTCATCTGTCCAGATCCTCTTCACATCCCATACTGTCTCTATAGTGCCTGCACAACCCCTCAGGTTGGTATGTGCAAGCCCAAGAATGCTTGGGCACTATAATGAATCACATTCTATAAACTATTCTATAAACTAATCACACTCCTCAGATCACTGAACTACTCTGTTTAGGACAGATACCTGAATACTACTACAACTTAAGCAAAATGGATTAAAGATACAACCATTTTACATCAGTTTTGCTGAGAATGGTTTTCAAGAAGCAAAATCCTCACTAGAAGAACACAGAGGAAACACAAAGTAAGAGCATGGAATTTTTCTAACAAAACCATGCAAAATTCCATCCTTGCCTAGCATTATCCATGAGCTGCAACTAGTTTTGCTTCTCTAGTAAGCACAGGCATCTTCACCTTCTGGAAAGGAAGAAAAAAAATCAAGGGCTAAATTGTATCACACTCTGATCTTCCCATCAACTAGCCTTCTAGTCAACTAGTGAAAACTCACAGTATTTCTTGCTTTACAGATGCAGAAGAATTTAAGCTGCATAACTGCAATTAATCTCTAGTTGTTATTAAGTGGAAAGAGAATAAAAGAATGAACATTACCCATCTTGGCTGACCGGCACCAAGCAGAGAGCTCTCCAAACGTAACACGACTGATTGCTCTCCACCACAACTGCATTCACTAGATCATGTTTACACGGTGAATAGCCATCAGGAAGTCTCAATGAATCCAAAGTAAAAAATATACTCTCATTTACTGCACCACTTCTTCCACAGAAGCTGGTAATGCGAGCCTGAAACAGTTTGTTATTCATTGTTACTCGGTATTATCTGCTTAAGCTAGCTACCATTACCAACCATTGCAGCTTTTTCCTGCAACAATCATTCCAGCATTAACAGAGCTGCATTCTTAAGTTTCAGTTGCTCACGGGAGGTAAACATACAGATCTAACCTGGAGTCACTGTGCTCATCTTTACATTTAGAAATGTAAAGAAACACAACTACTTCAGATAAGCATAAGGTTTCACTGAAATGATACTACAATATACATATTTGTCTTAATCATGATACCTATCTAGTGACTTAACAACTTATCTAATTTATACTTCAACATTACCAGTCATAAAAACTTTTTCCTATGCTTGACATGCATATTATTATTAATTATCTACAGATAAGGCAAATACAATAAACCATAAACCTAGTACATGTATTACCAGAGGTAACAAGTATTTTCATTAGAATGAAAAAGTGGACAACAGTTTTTTTCAAGCCAAAACACTTGGATAAATTAAACAACATAAACTTCAAAGTCATTACATCTCAAAGTCTGAAAAATACACTGGTTGTAACAAGCATGTGTGCAACTAAAACAGTAAGCATCCAAATCAACAACTGATAGTCAGTAAATAAGTAACCTCCTGTTCTAACAAAGTGTGTGTGCTTTTCCAAAAGGCTTTGTTATTTTAGAAATAATCCTATAAATGGATGAGGTGATATGCTTTACCTTTTAATTAAAGATGTGTCACAGAAGATCTACCCATATTAGCAACTTAAAACCACTTTCAAAACCCCACTTCACACAAGATTCCTCTTGCCAAAAATAATATACAGACCATTTACCTTGTTTACTTGCTTATATCTCAAAGGCTTTACAGCAACTGCTTCACTGTTCCACGTTGTTGGGTTAATAAAATATTTCGCTTGCACACAGTCACCTTCATAAGGTTTGAAGCCTATGTAAGACACATTTCTCAAGTTTAATTGCAACTGATGTCTTCTGCATTACTCTCATGCAGAGCTAATTTAAGTTAAGTAAAATAACCAGCCAGAATAACACATCATTCAGATCCAGCTAACTTCTCTTAGCATTTCTTTCCCCAACAGGTTATGACAAACTATGCAAGAGATGCTAGTGGAAAAATACACTTGCATGCACTTAACTTACGCTTATATGACTGCATTCCACTTACGAACAGGCAGCTTTCTTCCCCATGTTTGTTTCACTACATACATGCTATTAGAACTTATTTGGGATGTTGAAGGCAAGTTTATCAGAAGATATTTCCACTGTACATATAAAAAAATTAAGGAAGAGCAAATAAGAAAAAGAAATCCCCTACACACCTTCACAGACATCTTCCATTGCAAAAAATGTATTGTAGTTAATATAGCCACCATTCTTAGAGACAGAGGTAATATTTCCAACTAATGTTTTCATATTTTGTTCAGAAGCATCATCACTGGAGTCTCCCCAGGTATTTTGGCCAGCATCTACCTATTAATATGAAAAATCCCAAAATTAGGCTTATATGTTAAACATATATTAGTACAATAAATATCATAATTTAAACAGCTTATGGAAGTCAAGCTCCTCATTAGATGATTCTATGCTCACTGTAGCTGTTCATTTTTGTACACAAAACCCATAAATAGTAGCCACTAACTTCTTTTTTAAGAAGTCTGCTGGATACCACAACACTGACAACTATTACAATTTAATGTTGGCAAATCTCTCCTGCCTCTCTTGTTTTAGTTCTACTTCATATTCCAAAGAGGACCACTGCCCTCCCAGCAATCTGACTGTACACAAGCGGAACGAGAATGTCACTATTTCAGGAAGAAAAAGTATGTTTTCAAGATATTTACAAACACTCTAAGTATTTCAGAGTGCCCATAGTCATTAATCTGAAAAAAAAAAACCCAAACCCAAACCAAAAAACCTAAAACTTTAAGAGCTGTTTCGTACAGACTCCCCATATTGCCACCTCAAATGTAACTTTACTTGCTTAAACAGTCCTCTGTAGAACACCAGCCGTAAAGCATCAGTGTACGCAATTTCCCTCCACCCCCAAGCTATGTTGGGGCAAGTATATAGCATCTCTGCTCTTAATTACTAGAATTCTTAGAACTGCGAGTTCTCTTTCTTGCTCCCAAAGAGCCACCACCATCATGGATTCAGGCTTCAGAGGCTGTGCAGTCTCTCTCCATCTGTGGAGTTTTCATGACCTGACTGGATAAAGCCTGAGTCACCTGGATCCAACTACAAGCTGACCCTGCTTGGAGCAGTTTAGACTAAAAACCTCCTGAAGTCTGGTCCAATTTCAACTGTACTGTGATCCTAATTTCTATATGATCTGTTTTGTTGAACATTAAAAATATTACCATTTAAGACAGTAATAAATAGCTTAGGTCTACTTCTACTCCAGAGTTTGCAAACATTACTGTTAAACTATATGTAGCTATTTATTGTTTAGTCAACATTGTTATATTGCATAAAAGAACCATTTCTATACGGTATTTTTTCAATGACCTTAAAACTCACTTAAAAAAAAATAGAGAAAAAATTATGTTTTGCTGCCGTCTGACAGATACTATCTTCACATTCACCAAGAACATCCAAGAATATCAAACTTTCTCCTAAGCAATTTGTATGGCTTCATATGGATAGAATCTGAATAAGCAGTTACATTGTTCCACAGAAGACTAGTAAATTTACATATAAAAGTAGTTAGACATGGAATTATACCTGCAAGTACACTTAACGAAATGCTTTCAACACATGAAAACACTGACCAGAAGGCCACCCAAGGCGACCACACTCTTCTGTATTACCTACATTAAGGAAAACACAACTGACACCACAGAAGTTTTAATTGTACTGTCCAGATTCTCCGCAAACCTACATGCTGGCAGTGCTCACTAGGCTTGCACTCATTTCTGAAATCAGAGCCATATCTTTAAGGTTACTTCAACACCAAAAGTTAAGAGGCAACATTCAGTTTTTTTGGAAGAAGATAGTATTGGTGCCCAAGCACAACTCTGTATATTATTTAATGATTATGCTCATCAGGAAGCTATTTTATTTTCTTCTATCTAAGGGATTAAAGAGAGAGTTCCTTCTGTCCCCCAAAAAGACTATGACTGGAATGCTGTTGGCTGTTTTGAGCAAACTCGCAAGGGCATCTCAAATTTGTGCTACTACATGGAAAGTAATTCAAGATTTATCAGAGTACAAAATTAGTTGTTAAATTTTCTAACCAAGTACCTAGAACAGACCCTTTTAGAGAAGGGAGACTAGTGCTGTTCTTCTGTAATTAAGGGTTTTACAGCAACACAGACAAAATCTTTGGACCAAAAGTGGCAGCCCTCCTTATGCAGGAAGTTAATTACTGTCATGGCTGCTCTTGCCCAGCAGTAACTTTGATGCCTTTTTCCCACCTTCCCCTCCCTCTCACAGTCTCGAAAAGAGCACTTATACCATTTTCCTTTTCATTTGCAGAAGCTCACATATTACTGTGTACTTAGAAGAAATCTTTGTCTCCCAGCTTATTAAATCAAGAATGCCTTTGGATCCTGACTTTCTATGGAGTCCAGTCAACTTTAGGCATACGCTTGGCTTTAAGCTACTCATCCAGCCAAAAACTACATTGCCAGAAAGACCTTCTGAAATGCCCACAGGACTTACAACTGTCCTGGTTTTGGCTGGGATGAAGTTAACTTTCTTCCTAGTAGTTAACAGTGCTGTGTTTTGGCTTTATCCAGTGTTGATAAAGCACCTGCTGGCTGTGTTTAAAGCATGACAATGACTCATCGCAAACAGGAACAAGATAAATCATTACGCTTATCCCCAGTATTTTGAAAAGACCTTTATCTAGCACATACAGCAAGGCATCCCACAACTGCTAAAATATCCTAGTTGTTGTGGAGCAGCTTATGCAGTTTCTCAGTTACCAGGTTTATGTATTTTGGAGTGATGACAATATTTCAACAGTATTGTGAAAATATGTCAGTCAGATGGAAAACAAGGAAGGAGAAAGATTTAAATGAACATATTTTTTGACTGTGTGTGAGAGTACTATTTTACCAACCAGCACTGAATTTGCTTGATGGACTTCCTGTATTTAGTTTTATAAAATGAAAGTAATTCTTACACTTAAAAAACAAACAAAAACAAAACAAAAAGCAAACAGACATACACAAAAGTTATCTTACAAGACACTAGGGTTCTCATAGCACTAGAGCTGAGAATATTTTAGAAATGGGCCTTCTCTTTCACTTTCCTTTTATGCTTCATTTTAGACCACACAACAAAACTTTCTCCCCACTAACATTCTTTCCTCAGTTTTATTTAATCAATGAGACTGCACTGGTTTCAAAATTAGACCCATTTTGCCAAGAAAAAAAACCCTTCAATTTTGTATGTAACTGTACTTCATTTTGCAACTTAATGTTGCTTAGTATGAAACATCTTATTTACTTCAGGAATTATTCTTGTTGCTATTTTGAGTTAAAGGAAGCACAGAACAGAAAAAAATAGAAGAAGGCAACATTTAAAATCTTCCTGAAATAAATTATTAAAAACCAGACACCAAACAAATCCAGAATAAAAAAACCCACCTATAAACAACAAACTCCCAGTTGATAATTAACTGCCAGCATCTCAGAAATAGTTTTCATGAGATGAGATATTCCAAAACCAGCAACAGATCTTGAAAAAAGTCTGTGCAATTAACTGTAATCTATTTCCTCAGTAGTCTATAGATGTCACAAATATGTTTGCTGATTACACTTTTTATAGACGGCATGAGCTGGTAAGATGCTTCATTACCCAATATTCATTTATTAGAAAACTCAAGTTAACTTTTAAACTAGTTACGCTGTGATTTGCTCTATAAAAGCAGCTTAAGCTTTGGCCCAGACTTTGGTCAGGGTGTGTTTATGAGATGAAGTACACTAATCTAGTGCTGTACTTAAAAGTATACTGCAGCTAATCCAAGCAGATACATGCCAGGAAAATGGGTTCTGTACCACCCGACTATCAGCTGCTTCTGGACTGCTCTCAAGTCCTCCAAGCACCAGCTGTATTTATGTAGTATTTAAATGTAGAAGGGTCAACCTGACTCAGATCCTCAGCTGGATTATCACAGGCACCTCAGAGCTGAGCTTGTATGATTAAAAAAATCATGGTAGCTTAAAGATGTGACAATGTGTAATCAAGCTTGAAGTAGGTTTACAAATGAATAGTAAGCAAAAAGGTATCAAAATCTCAATTTTTATAACTCTACATGACAGTAAATTGCAGATTTTTTTACAACGGAAGTTCTGAAATTTATGTTTTTATTCACTTCTCTGCAAAAAGAGTAAACTTGCAGCCTGTTTATCTTTTTATACATTCATATAACAATAAAATTGAAACTCAAAAAATGTTAATACAGAGAGGTTTGAACTACATTTGATTAAGCAAATTCTGATGCAATTATCTCAACCAATAGTTTCATACTGGTTGAGCATATAGGTCTAGATGCTCAACCAATCTAGACCTATGTTCAGAGAATATTAAAGGATTAAAGGCACATTTTAAAGGAGATGGAAAAAAATAATAATAAAATACCAAACCAATTTATCACCATTAGATGAAGAGCTGGCAATGTCTTCTATTTTGTAGAATTCATGAGGCTATAACTATACTAACTTTCAAAGAAAAGTCTAAAGGGATTTACAGAGCAAGCAAGACTACTGTTTATCTTCACCTCTTACCCTGATAGCCTTCAAGCCACCCGATGTTTCATCCTTTTCAACAGTGGCAGTAACTTCCTGTCCAATGGTCAGCGGCACAACTGTTTTAACAGCATCCTTTGTGAATATTATCATGTCATCTATCATCCCATAATCATAGCAAAATCTTGTCACAACTCCTCGGACAGTTGTTAATTCTTTACCACCTGCAGACAGAGGAAAAGCGCTGACATGACACCTAACTGCTTCAGTTTACAGAACTATGCAACAAGTAATGAATGCTACTGAAAGTCCTACCCTCCCTTTTTATAAAGGTCATTATCTTTTCAACTGAAAATACCAACAGTTGCCAACTAATTAGTTTCACATTTAAGTCTTGAAGTCTCATGGCAACTTATGGTTTCAAACAATTAAGAAAGCTAGTTAAATACAAACTACATTGTAAAAACAACATTCTTCTAGCCACATGAAAGAAAAAAAAATCATAGAATATCTCAAGTTGGAAGTGACCCACAAGGATTGAGTCCAACTCCCTACTCCTTGCAGGACTACCCAGGACTGAACTGTATGACTAAGAGCATCATCCAAATGCTTCCTGAACTCTGACAGGCTTGGTGCTGTGACCGCTTTGCTGGGGAGCCTGTTCCAGTGACTGACCATCCTCCCAGTCAAGCACCCTCTCCTCATGTCCTATCTGAACTTCCCTGATGCAGCTTCACCTTGTGTCCTATCATTGGTCCCTGGAGAGATCAGCACCTCCCCTCTGCAGCCACCCTCCTTGAAGCCTCAGCTGCTCCTCATAAGACTTCTGCTCCAGACCCTTCACCAGGTTTGTTGCTCTGCTCTGGAACTGCTCCAGCATCTCAATGTCTCTCCTGTAGTGAGGGGCCCAAAAGTGAACAAAGGACGTAAGATGCAGCCTCACAAGTGCTGAGTACAGGGGGGCAATTATTACCCTAATCCTGTTGGCCTTGAATAAAGGATGGAGATTTTCCTTAGTCCTTCTTTTGCTGTTAAGATACTTATAGAAAACACTGCTTGTTATCTTTAACAGCAGTAGCCAGATTAAGGTCTAGCAGGGCTTTGGCCCTTCTAATTTCCTTCCTGCATAGCCTTACAACATCCTTGTAGTCCTCCTCAGTTGCCCGATCCTTCTTCCAAAGGTCACAAACTTCCTCCCCCTCGACAGTTCCAGCCAAAGCTCTCTATTCAGCCAAGCCAGGCCCAACCTATTTTAGGTGTAGAATCCAGCACTTAAGTACACATATATATTCAAATACACTGAAAAAACCCACGCTAAAACAATACCCACAAGCTAAACTGCTTCTCCCAAAAGCTCTGGGTCAACAACCATTTTCAAGATCTTCCGTAACAAGAGAAAGCGTCATGGTTTAAGCTCAGATGACCCCCCGACAGAAAGTTCTCAGCATTGCTCGCACGGGGAATCCAACACATTTAAAACTCCTGTACTGAAAAAGCAGAAAGTGCTGCTAGGCGCACTCCTGCATGCTCTGCAGTCAAAAGGCTGCCTTCTTTCCGTGAATCCCTTCTTTAAGTAAGCAGGTCTTCACTCAGCCCCACTCGTGTGAGGGGCGAGACCACCAGCGCCCTCAAAGACCTGAGGCTGCACACATGGCCCGCATGTGCCACCGCAGGCCCGCGAGGGGCCCGGGAGCCCTACCTGACGCCGCACATCTCTCCTCTCCTCCCTCGTCACCTGCGCGCCGCCAGAGGTAGGCCAGCGCCCTGCTGAGGAGGCCGAGCATCGCCAGCAGCGCCCTCGCTACAGCCGAGCCTCGAGGCCCCACGGCGGCGCACACCAATCACGCTGCTCGCTCCTGGTCACGTGAAAGAGCAGTGTGCCGTGACTGGCTGTGTGCAGCAGCGGGTTGGCGGGGGAGGGCCTTGCCCCCGGGTCATTGACACCGACCGCGGGCGGCAGCTGGGGGCTTGGCGCGGGGGGGGGGCGGCGGCGGCGGCGCTTTACGGCAGGCGGCGTAGTGCCGAGCGGTGGGGCTGCTGGCAGAACGGGTGCTGGGAGGGCTCCCTCATGGGATTAGGGAATCTCGGGTTGGAAGGGACCTCAGGGGCCACGCAGCCCAACTTTTCTTGGCATTCATGACCTAGACAAGATGGCCCAGTGGGATCTTAAAGGTGTCTACTGCTGGGGAGTTCACCTCTTCCCTGGGGAGAAGGTTATAATAATCAGCCATTATTCCAATGGCTGACTGTTCTCATAGCAAAAGTTTTCTTTGTCCAGTTGGAATATCATCTGAGGTAACTTGTGCCCATTACCCCTTGTCTTTTCCATTTTGCTCCTTGTGAAAAGGGAGCCTCCATCTTCTCTGTAGCCTCCTTTTAAATACTGGAACATGGTGTTAAAGCCTTTGCCTGAGGCTGAGCAACACCGACTCTCTCAGCCTGTCTTCACGGGAGAGGTGCTCCAGCCTTTGTGGCCCTTCTCTGGGCCTACTCCAATAGCTCCACATCCCTCTTACGCTGGGGGCCCCAGAGCTGCATGCAGTACTGCAGGTGAGGTCGCACCACAGCAGAGCAGAGGGGCAGGATCACCTCTCTCGGCCTGCTGGTCATGCCGTTTTTATGCAGCCCAGGATACGGTTGGCTTTCTGGGCTGCGAGCGCACACTGAAGCTGGCTCATGTTCGGTTTCTCATCAACCAACACCCCCAAGTCCTTCTCCTTGGGGCTGCTCTCAGTCTGTTCTCTGTAGCTGTGCTTGGGATTGCCCTGACCCAGGTTCAGGACCTTGCACTCCACATTGTTGAACTTCATAAGGTTGGCATCAGCCCACCTCACAAGCGTGTCAAGGTCCCTCTGGATGGCATCCCTTCCCTGCAGCGTATCAACCGAGCCACGCAGCTTGGTGTTGTCAGCAAGCTTGCTAAGGGCACATCCAATCCCACTGGCCATGTCACTGACAAGCATACTGAACAATGGTCCCAATGCTGATCCCTGAGGAACACAAGTTATCAGTAGTCTCCACTAGTCTCTAATCTCAGTAGCAGCCAGTTTCAAAATCATAGAAGTTGTAGATTATTATAGACTTGGTTAAAAGAAAAGAAAGAAAAAGTACTTTTTATATTGTTAATGCTGTGGCTGTAGAGGAAATCAAATTTCATTTACAGTTGCTTACTATTTCCATAGTTGATATTTTTACCAGTTCTGTTCACACACTTTAGGTATCTTGTATAAGCCCTCTTTAAATTCTGTTGAACAAAAAGTGTTTCACAAAACACAGTTCTTGAGCTGATGAGCTTAACATCCCAGTAATGTAAGTGGAAAGTGCCTCATCTGACTGTTACAGGAGATGCTTTAGGAAGTTGGGCAAAGCAGTGTATCAGTGTATGCTTTTATAGGAAACTGCTTCACGCCTGTTGTAGAAAGGCAACATAGTCTGTGATTAGAATCTGAGACTAGAGTAGCAGTTGTCTTTAGCAACCTTTTATTTTCTACTTGTATGGTTAGCTCAGCATTATTTAGGTAAAGAAGGGCTAGGAATGCGTTGTGTATTGTTAACACTTTTATTTTTCTGTACAGTTGCTAGACTGGAAGAAATTCTGGTTGCCAGTAATTACACACAGGTTCCAGTGTCTTGCTCTGGAGCAACTTGAGATGAAACTGATGGGAGGAGAAATGTATATGAATGTCTGTAGTCAGTGAGCTTTTTAGAAAAGTGCTGAAGGAGCCACAGCCTCCACTTCTAGATATATTCATTTAAAGCATTTTAACTGCTGGTTTCTCTGAGATTCAGTGCTCTATGTTTTTGCATTTAGATTTGGGTACATGGGCGTGAGCCTGGGTTCAGTGCTAGGGAAACTGGTCCAGGACAGGTAAGTAGTTCTTCGTAGCCTCTCATGATTTGATTTGATTTTCATCCCGTGATATCTTTTAGCGTAACTTACAATAGAAACTCTTAATTTGTAAATCCTTTTCAGAAGTCTGTAATATTTGTCAGCATTGTTCTATTTCCAGCAGTATTTGTATAGGTTTCCCATGCACTTTTAAAATTAGAAGGAATTTCTTTGTACAATACCTTTGTACCTTACCTACCATTAGAAGATCTTGGCCTGTGACTTGTGCTTTGGCTACCCAATTTTGCCATGTGCTTGTGTATACACAAAAATGACCCAAGACTTTTTACACAATCAAGAACATAAAATGAAGAGAACCTAGAATAAGGGGCCCAGAAGATTTTTAGAGTAGTAACTGAAGTTTAAGTGGGTTTTGTTGACACTGATGCAGAATGCAGAGGGTACAGTAGTTGTGTGGTGAAGCTCTGTGCAAAAAGGAAAATGGCAAATATTGAGAACTGCACAGTGAAGGGAGGAGAAGAAATTTCACCATAACCAGCGGAAGTACTGCAGTGCCATGCTTGCGAGAGGAGCCTTTCAGATACAGTACTGACTGCAAAACTTGGAATTGTGAACAAAAAGTTCTAGGTTTTGAGCCCTGTTCTCTTCAGTGGCACAGGACTTTATAAATTCTTTTTTATTCAAAGAGATCAGATCAATTAAATACCCAAATAGCTCACCAATTTTGTGTAAACAAAAAAAAAAAAAAAAAAAAAAAAAGAAAAAGTTGATACCCCTAAATTGGTCGAAAGGGATAAAATATGATCTTGTTTTATATCTATGGTAGTTTGTGTTAGAGCAAGCCAGTACCTAGCATTCATTGAAAACAGAGTGCTTAATTACTTATTTGCTTGGCTACAGTCTTTTTGCCCCCTTTCCTAATACAGTTTACAGCTGTGTCTGGTGCTGTCTCTGATTTCCATATTTAAGTCTATTAAAACAACTGTAACATTTTAATATTCTTTCAGTATTGGCTGACATGACAAGAAGAGCAAAATCTGCAGTCCATACAAACTGAGAAGTTGTGCTGTTCTGAAGTTTCTCTAGCATACTTTAAAGGTGATGCCCTTCAGAGTACTGAAGATTTAATTGTGTCTTGGTTACAAGAGTTTTTAAAGTTTGGACAAAAGATCCTGTCATTGCTGTAGCTGTCAAGGTGCCAACATCTTCAAGATAAAAGCATTCTTTTCTCTCCCCCCCCCCCCCAGTGCCTAATAAGCAGCAGGACTAGATCCAACGTGCACTGGCCATTGCATGTCACTGCTGCCAGCTAGAGCTAAAATACATTGTTTAGTCATCATGGTGTTCTGTAAGTATGAATGTCAGCACAATTCGAGCATGCAGGGTTTATCTGGACACTCTAGAAAACTAGTGTTAGTTGAAAAAGATAGAGTTCTACAGTGAAGATAATATTCTTGATAGATTTCTAACTCTTAACTTTCTAACCTCCCAATTTGTTGGGATACTTGAATACTTGAATTTTTATCTGCAGTGTATTCTAGGGGAAAACTGCATTGTAAGTAGTGTTTGCTCTTTTGAAACAAGAACTGATTGTTAAATATTGTTATCACGGGCTGGTAGAAAAAGTGGTAGAATGTGAGGGAGGTTTTTACTAAAGATGCCAAGTAAGGGGTAGTACTCAGATAAAAAAGATACTTGAAACTTTTTTAATTTGTTGGTCTGATTTGGAAGTAGCCCTATGAGAATGTAGTACCGTCATTTTCTAGTGTGTTCCGTTAATTAAAATTCAGGAGGCATTTTCCTGTTCCCTGGCTTAACTGAAGTTCTTGCTGTGCTTTTGTTCCGTATCTGAATAGATGTTGTTGAAAGCCAAAGTGTAAGGGAGAACTTTTCAAAGACGGCATGACTCACTGAACGGTGAGAATATCACAAAGTGTACAGGCAGCTGTGTTCACAGGACTGTTCTAAACTGACAGTTAACTTTTCAGTTGAAGGTAAGCATGAAGGTTTTTAACTGTTGAAAAATCTGCAGTAACTTAATTCTAATATAAGATACTCCTCAAGGTATTTGAACAGATTGGCAAGCAGTGAGATGAACAGGAAAGGGCTAAGTGAACGAGAGAAATGGTTGATCCTGGGTAAATTAGAAACAGTTTGCTATAGCTGAGTTACTGTAAGTATATGAGTTCATCGGATTCACAGTGAAGTCTGACATTTTATATACCTGATAAGAAGTGTTAAAGTAAAATGGAAGTTAATATCTAATCATGTTTAACTTTACTTTCTCTCCTAGAGTTGTTTGTGGGGTTTTGTTTTTGGGTTTTGTTTGTTTTGGTTTTTTTTTTTTCTTTTAAGAAAAAAGAAGAAAAAAAATCTTTGGTTATAGAGTTACCCTTAAACTAAGCACCTCCAAAATGGTTCTTAGATCTTGAAATAAAAGTCTATTGTGGTATCAGAGATACATAAGCATTAATTTTGTTGGTATTTATGCTGCATTGTCATGAACCATGGCTACAGGATGTAATTTATTTATAGTATGCAGGTAAGTTGTTAGCATGGCTACATATTTGGAAATGTAAATACAGCTTGTTACTAAATATTGCTTTTATTTATTTTATTTTAAGTAAACAACCCCGAGCTGAGCACTGATCTGTGTGAATTATATTTTTGGTGTTTCTTCATCATTTGCATTTCCCTTATTATTTAACTGCCTTTGTGAAGTGTTATGACCAGGGAAGAAGGTTACAGAGAAGAATTTAGCTATGACAGGATGCCAACTTTGGAGCGGGGAAAACAAGAGAATGGAAATTATATACCAGATATCAAATCCAGTGACCTCCAGCTATCAAAAAGGCTGCATCCGTGCTTTAGTTACAAAACGTGGATCTTTTCTTTGCTGATGGGAGTAAGTACTTTAAATGATACAAAATTTAAGAATGCAGGTGAGGTCTTAGTGCCCAGTAATCTGTTTTGTTCCATGTTGTTTGGGGACTCAAAATTCCATCACTGGTAGCACTGAATGTAAAGGTTTATACAGAAAGGAACATATTTAGCAAATTTAGAATGTAACGCTTAATTGATGAATGGTATTCTTCGGATAATTGCACTAATCAAAGATGCTATATGAAGGCTGATTTTTGTTTTTATATGAATCATATAACATAAGCAGAGAATAAGTGTGATAGTGGTAAATATCAACCCATCTGTATATATAAGCAGTGCCTGTTGGTAAAGGATGTAAAGTATCCTGATCATGTGCATTCTTTTAACATATTTTTAACTGTTACGAGTACTTTACTTGCCATTATAGTATTGTCATTAAATTAATATGGCATTAAGGATACATATGGTACTTATCTGCCACATTAATCTTTCAGGGTTCCATAGTCATGTAGTTATTTGGTAGACTCTTCATGTAGTGAAGTACATACTTGTGTTTCTTACATGAACGTCATGATGGTGTGAAGATTTGTGTCACTGCTAGAATTGTAGGACTTGCCTGTACATCATGTGCTTCTTCATGTTCTGAGCCAAGTTAATTAAACTTCATTATAGTAATTAGAATTTGATCTTTTTGTCAGCTCGTGTGTTTTGAAGAGCAATTTTTATTAAGAGCTGAAATATTTCACTGTTGATACAGGAATTACTTGTTTTTGCACAGCAAATAAAGGAATTGCCTTATTTTCATGGGCTCAGCTGAACATTTTTTCCTTTCTGTCAATCTGCAAAAGTTGGATTTCCTTTCCGATGTAGTTACATAAAAAACAAAAGAGCAAAAGAAGAGCTGCTCTCTTTGCATTAATTTTTCTCAATTGTCAAAGAGGACAACTGATTGTAATTAGCTTTCTCCTTTTTACTGAATTGTTTTGAAAGATTGGAGACACTGATGTTTAATGATAATTTGCTGAAAGTCATATTATACTAAAGTCATATTATCAAGAAACATGAATTTTATGGATAAATGAAAATACGATGTTATTAATAAACTAGTCCAATCCATTCCAATTTAAGTTTTCTCCCAGCTAGTTAATCTCACTCAGCTCCTCTGAAAGATAGTGTCCAAAAATTCGGTATGCTGAGCAACAGAAGTCATAGCAAACAGAACTCTCTACTTCAGGGAACAGTTTCAAACTGTAGAGTGACATCAACGTGGCTGTTAGTATGGGTTGTTCTTGTGCCGGAACAATTCAAAGTGCTTCAAGCACAATTTCAAGTTGTGTTCTATAAATACTGTTCTTTCAGTCTGCCAGAATTCCCTGTGTGTGTCCTTATACACACACATACACTGTCCTTATTTTCTGTAATTTTTTGACAATGACTTTTTAAAGACCCCCCATAATTTTGTAACATGAAAAAATGCCGAAATAAAAGAGCCATTCTGTCTCTTACCTTCCCCAGCCACTTCAAAGAAATGCCTCCTTAGAAATGACAAGCAAAAAGAAAAATGTTAGTAGAATAAACTGATCATTTGTTGTTGAGATTGTAACTCTGATAGTTAGGAAGTAGAGTTAGCAAGGGAACAGGAGTTGGAACATTTGTGGGTGAGCAACTGGAGCAAAGCAGGAAGAGAGGTTGAGGACAGTCAGGCATGTAGATGGAAAAATTATCATTAATGTATCCCAATATTATTTTTGTTACTGTGTCCTAGTTGGTAACTGCCGAGCTGCCCACATGCTTAATGAATGTTGGTGGAACCAAGCAGAGAATGCAAAATAGAAGTTTAGCTGAGGCTTCTGAAACATCCTTACCCCTGAACACTGCAATTACCTTTTGAGCCTTTTATTAGGTATATGCCAAATCGGGGCACAGTGCTTGATTCAGACATGATTATATTGTTCAGTATTAAGTCCTGGTAACCAGCAAAATGTCATATCCAGAACTCAGCATGTTTTGATATTTTCCTTCAAAATTGTTCACACAAAGACAGCATTATTAAATGTTCATCAGTAGCTTAATTTGAATGGAATTACTGATTTCTATCTGACCAGTTGCTTTTTTAAAAAATATTTTATTCATATTGATTTATCTTATTTGTTACTTTGCAGACTTGCCTCCTTATCACTTCTGGATTTTCACTGTATCTGGGAAATATTTTTCCATCTGAAATGGATTACTTACGTTGTGCAGCAGGTTCAGTAAGCATTCTTAATTATTTGCTGTGGCCATTTGTCAGCAAAATCCATAGTAAATAATTTTTTGTAGGTTTATTGTCTTTTACTCTGTCTTTTTACTACTAACCTCATGGAAGATTTAATTCTATTCATTAAACGAGTTTTCATCCCATAGTTAAAGGAATATAGGTTGTCATAAAGACAGCTGGTTTGTGCTCCCATTTTTGTTAACCAGCTCACCATTGGCATGTGGTAGTTAACTCCATGAACGGTTTTTCTGTGCCTGATTCTAAGAAAGTTTTGCAAATTTTTGCATTGTTATGTATCTGGGGAATTTCCTGGCTAACTGTTATCAGAATGTATTTCAGATAGTATTTTGAAGTATTGCGTATTCAGTTTATTTTGCTGTAATATCCACGTACTGAAGCAGACTAAAGTTCTCTTGAATATTATTATTTTATTAGTAAAATGTGTTTTAAAAATGTCTGACATTTTCCAAAGTCCAGTATTTTTTACTATATTTTTAGGGACTCCTTTTTTTTCTTACTATACACATATATGCTTTATCTACAGATCTGTGTGCATCAGATGAGTCTGATGTACATATTTTGTTCATGGCAGGATTCTGTTCTGTTGTTATTTTCACAACTTGATTTGCAGATTTGTTTTAAGTTAGGTGCAATACTAATGTTTTATTTAAACAAGTCCCAGCAGTTGCTCTGTGAATAAGTTGCTGCTTATGTCTCTGCTAGAGATGTTAGAATAAAATTGAAGTAATTTTTGATGTTAGTATCTTCACTGATGTGTTATTCTCTGCAACATTAGTTGCTGAGATGTCTTTTTTTCTGCCCCAAATCTTATATGTTTGAACTTTGTATTTATTGAGAATTTCCAAAGATCTGGCTAATGCAGAAGGTTATCACGCTGGGTTTGAATGCCTTGCTGTGGATGAAGATGTGCATATTTGGATCTCCGTGAGCAAGGTGTTACAGCTCCTACTCCAGATACTGGAGTTAGATTTTGGGGTCAATATAGTTGCAAGAGCCTAGACAGCTGTATAACCAGCTGGCCACTAAGTATCTAGTTCAGCATGAACTGAATTGCTCTCTAGACTTGTTTAAACATCTTGATTAGTAGTAAGATTTGGTTGCCTAAACATAGTCACATAGTGTTCCTGAGACCCTAGGGTATCCAGGACATTAAAAGATGTTTTAATTATGTTGAGTACAGGTCATTTAGGAGTTAGGGAAGTGTTGCCAAGAATTTTAAATGTTGATATTAATGAAGTTACTGTGGTTCCATTGTTGGCCAGTCTCAACACAGTTCTGAAGAACTTTGTAAAACTGATCTATTGAGTCAAATTACACTCTAAGAATTGTGCCTGAGATCTCCACTATGTTCACTAGGAACTGTGTTTCTAAACTTAAGGGCAGAGCTAAATGGAAAAGCCATGCATAAGTGAAAAGTTTTACAAAGCCATTTCTCTACCCCTTAGCTACTGCCCACCACAATAGATGTAGTACCATTACAGGTCCAACTCTATCTTACACAAATGCATAAAGTTACAATGATTATAATAAGAAAAATAAAAATATATTCAACTAAAAATATTATGTTTCATGTTAAATAATGAGTTATGTAACAAATGCTTCATTTCTTTACAGATGTCTTTACAGACATCTTTACACACATCTGAACACTAATGCCCTTAAGTTCTGATGCCCTTAAGCACTGATGCCCTTAAGCTCTGCCCTTAAGTTTAGAAACACAGTTCCTAGTGAACATAGTGGAGATCCCAGGCACAATTCTGAAAGTGTAATTTGACTCAATAGATCAGTTTTTACAAAGTTCTTCAGAACTGTGTTGAGACTGGCCAAATTTTAACTTACACAACTATGACTTTGTCTGTTTAAAAGAGTCCGGAGGCCCAGTTTGGGAGTAGCAGTATTTTTCTTTTGCTTGCATATCTAGGCCTTCTACAGTTAATTTAAACTAACAAAGGCATGAAAAGCCTCATGAAAGACTTTCTTTCTTTTACGCTTCACATTGTTCTGGGTAGCTAGTCAAAACTGAGGGATGTGGAGGGATATGGACGGATACGGAATCCACCGGTTGTAATTAATGAGCTCAGACAAGAGTGAAACGTTCCTCAGAGTTTGTGATCTTCTCTTTTTCCAAGTGAAATATGAATTCAGACCAAATAAAAGTATATATAGAAATATATATAAAAACCTCTGTGCAGAATATCCCACTAGTCTTCTCTTTTCATTTTTCCAGTGTATTCCTTCAGCAGTTGTGAGCTTTGCTATAGCAAGGAATAAAATTAATGTGGTAAGTATATTTTACTATCAGTTATCTCCCCCCACTCGCCCCTGGTGGTTAAAATGAGAAAGAAACCCATTCTGAAACTGTTTTTCAGATACCCAATTTTCAAATTTTGTTTGTCTCTACATTTGCTGTTACAACAACGTGTTTAATTTGGTTTGGATGCAAACTTGTCCTCAATCCATCAGCTATAAATGTAAGTTACTGAAACAATTCCTAATTATGCTACATTGATCTCTGTTAAAAAATGGTGGTGGGTGGTGGGTGGATATTGCACATAACTATGTTGTCAGTACCCTGATATTCCTGCTTTAGTCTGTGAGGAGAGTTCATCTAGTAGTAACTTTACTTTTCTGAGTAAGGCAAGATTGGAAACTTGACATCGGAGATGAAAACTTACATGGCTAAAAGGCACGTGATTCAGCTAATTTAAAGGAGATAAATATGGAAACAACTTTCCTATCTTGTATTAAAAGTTCAAACCCATGAATTAAATCTTCAAATGTGATCCAGTTTTATTCACTGACTTTATTTTTCTATTGACTATAGCAAGTTTTGGTGTGTTTTTTTGTTAGGGTTTTTTTTTGAAAGAGTGGAGTCAGAAGAGAAAATGGAAAATTAATTGGTATCTCATTTGTAGATTAGCCAGCTTTTAGGGATGAATTGTACTGAAATGAGAATATGTCCAAACAGTGCTGCTTCTAGGACATTTAATCATCAGATTAAGTACAGTCCTTTCCTGGATTTTCTTTAGTGGATAGTTTTACTTGTGAGGCCACCAGCAAAGGAACTTTCGATGAACATTTTTCTTATACATCATCAACAAAGAGAATGCAGCAGTTTTGTCATTTGAAGCACACGTATTTCATGCTGGGAAGAGTTAACTGGGTTTGAGTCACAAGCTTTGGTAGTCTGAGCAGAACGGTAGAACTATAGGGTGGTTTTATTATTTCTTTTCTTTCTTTTGCTATGGTAAAATGTCCTGAGACCTCTGTACTACATAAGGCTATTACATGTATGAGTAAATAACATAGTGATAGGTATTATTATTGACGAATATTCATAATAAGACTATTGCAGAAGAGCAGTACTCAATACGCTGGCATACATTTCATATAAAGGTTAATGACTCCTCTAATGTGCTGTGAAGATTTAGCACTCTGGACTGTCAGATCACTTGAATTCAAGTAGTACTGGCTTTACATGTGGGCAGTTTTGCCCTGTGTTTGATGGGACAGTGTCATGGTCCCCTGCGTTCTGTGTGTATCTCCGGACAGTTTACACCAGCCAATTCTTTGCACAGCTTTTCCTAGCTTATTGCTAGTGTAGCAGTTCATGCATTTGCCCCCTCAAATGTCTTAGGCTTTGGAGCTGAAGTAATCATACACAAGACAGATATGGGGGTACTGCCTTTTCTGTTTTCCCTCCCTTTCTTGGTAGAGAGTTCAAATATTAGAAACCAGTCCAAGCACTCTGGGAGAAACCAGCAGAGAAGTATGACTGGAGACTACCAGACCCTTTGCATTCCTTTCCCCTGGTAGACAGGATCACAGTGCTGTTGGGACAGTGGAGGGCTATGTCTGCTCAGAAAAGGTGGGCCCAAGGGATGCATTTTGCCACCACAGCAGTTTCTTTGTTATGAGTCCCAGTGTGATAAAATCATTTTTGCATATGCTTTTGAGAAGCTTTGAGCTGGCCCTGGGTGTAAGGGCTAAACTTCAGCTGCATACTTTTGAAGTGAGTAGTTTTTACATTGCTTAAAAATTTGCATTTTCTATTTTTAAATATTAAAAGCTTTTGTATTTTCAAGGCAGCTGAAACCATTTGAAAAAAGGTTATGTTAGACTGGAAAAGTGACAATTTATAACAAGGCAGATTCTCTCTGTGGCAAATGTTAGTTGTCTGCAATAACATACACAAGATATCTTTGGTTTTGTGGTTTTAATTCTTTTCACTGCCTATTGCGTGCCCATGCCATGTCATTGATCACTGAACAAAGATATGTCAAGATAACTGTGCAAAGCTGGCTCTGAAGACATTTTGAAACTTTCTGAGTTAAGAGTTACTCATGGTGCTGACCCTCCTCTTTGAAGGATCCTGTTTCAGTGAGACAGTCTCACTGGCAGCTCACTGCCAGCTGTTTTCCATTACCCATGTGGTACAAAGGAAATGTAGGATACCATCTCTAAATGTTCTTTCATCATCGTATTTTTTTTCCCTCCCCATGGGAAACTGCACAAGAAAATAATACTTGGTCTGATGTGAAATTGCTGCCTGTAGTTTAAAAGCAGTAAGACTCACAAAAAGGTTAAGTTTATCCAATCAAGGCAATTCACATTTAACACCCTCCCCACCCCCCTTATAAAGGACCTGAGTAATTCTTCATTAATGTTACTCATCTTGATGGATTACTATACAAAATTACTTTAAATAGATAAATGGAATGCAAGATACAAGCCATGTCCTAGGCTGTGACTCTGTGACACCATTCCATTAGGGTGCAGTCCTGTAGTTAGTATGCGATCGATGTGAAGGTTAGGATGGGTAAAAGATACAAACTGTCACTGCTGCCATTCAGTTACTTCCCAGCTCTCAGAGTAGGAAGCCTGATAGCTGAAAATGAGTGGAACCTTGTGCATGCTGGCCATTGCAGCTGAAAGTGTTCAGATCTTGAACGGCATTCAAATTAACTCCAAGTTGAGTACATACAATTATTGTCTCCTGGCGAGTTAAGTGTCTGTACCTCCATTATAGTTGAGATGATACAGTCGTTGGGGCTCTGCAATACAGTCTTGTTTGCCTCAGCATAGATGGCTAAGGCAGGATTCTGTGGCCTGAACCTAGATGTCTCTCATTTTAAAAATGCTGTGAGATATTCTGCCTGAGTGCTTCTTCTAGTCTGGGTAGGTGGGATTGTCCCATCAATCTTGTGTCATACATCCTATTCATGCAGGCATGTTCAATATGCTTGAATATTTCAAATGGCATTAGCAACCAGTATAACTGAACCTCACCTCTAGCAACTGGTTTGTCTAGTAGCTTTTGTGGTTTCCTCTCTTGTGTGTGTAGACTAGATCTCCACTGGCGGTAGTGGAAGTGTGGGCAATGTAGGTGCACACAGATACTGGAGTGTAGGTGCTTGATTTGGTTACCTAACCATAAGCATTTGTCTCCATTAGGTATGTGCTCATTTGTCGTGCCTTGCTCCAGCCACTGGTCCAAGAAGGCTTCAGTCTCCTTTAGGTCACTTGTCATTATTTGCCAGACCTGTGCAGATGTCTTCAAACATCTGTAGGATATCTTAAATCATATTAGAAGTATATATTTAAGCAACTACATTGAACTTTAAATGATACAAATTTGAAATTTAATTCAGCCTTTTCATACAGTTTGAGAGAACCGTGTTTTTAATACCTGGTGCAGATTCAGAGTAAATTGGATTAAAGTTTTGCTAATCTACTACTTTCTACCCAGTTGCACTTGCATTTTCCTTAGTCGTGGAAGAGGATTAGGGACACAGTTTACTTGGTTCTCTGTATCCAGTGGTAGATATTATGTACAGTGGTAGTTGTAGAGAGAATTTTCTTTAGTGCTTAAAAATCTAACGTTGAATTTCCCATTGTTACAGATGGTATAAAGAAGTACTTCTAGCTTTAGTTGTATTTCTGTTCAAAAAAAAAAAAAAAACAAAAAACAACCACCAAAACAAACCAGAACATCTAAACCACCTAAACTCCAAAACTGGAGATACTTTCATTTTTGTCTAGAGGCATTGAACTAATTTTGTGAGTGGAAGGCTCTTTCTGATACTCTAGACGTCATATCAGAAAAAACATACTGGAAAGATAAAAGTTAAATTAAAAAATCTAATTTATTTACTGTTACTTTGCCAGTTTCTGTTATTTACTTCCTATACATAGCACTGTATGTTTGAGCTAGTCAATTCATGTGGTTACAGTGCTGGACTCAAACTTGTATGTCCACTTGGCACTGCACTGTACAGCCCACATCAGTACCAGCACTATGTGTCAAAACACATCCAAATCACAGGAATTTATACGCTGGATTAAATTGTTCTGCAGGCCACATGTTTGACACCCTTTCCCAAATAATCTCTTTATTCTTCATGCTAGCACTTTCCCTAGAAGCTTACTGCTGTGACATTTATTGCTGTTTATGGCTCTAGTACAACTGTACATTGTGTTGGGTAATGCAAGGCACATAGTTCTAGAAGGATGATTTTCAGTGCCCCAAAAAGCCTCTCAAATCTGCCACTTATATTCTTTTTCAAAATACATGTGCTACAAGATAACATGCCAGAGAAAAACTGAAAATTCAGTCATCTACAAAGCAGGTCTGACGTGAAGGAACAATCTAATTATGTTCTAAGTCATTGAACAATGGTTTGCTGTAATTGTATAGGTTCTGGATGGAGCCAGTGCTCCCTAAACTTGTGGTACTTTGCCCAACGGCCTGAACTAACCACCAAATGTTTTCTTGGGCTGCCAGTGGCAAAACATGGTGGCTTTGAAGACAAGAGGGAGATTCTACTGCTTAACTTGTGTGTCTCTAGAAAATGATTCAGCCCATGTGTCTACCTCTTTTTCATGAGATAATAAGGAGCCAAAGAGAAATATTAGGTGTTACATTCACTAGTTGTCTCCTGAAGATGAGCAAGATGTCAGGAAGAATGGCAGCATCCATGTTTCAATATTGTGTGTTAGACCTGCAAGGGTTTTGATGGCACTAAGAGTATTCATCAGTGTTCTACTAGGACTAGGTAGAGCACAGGCCTGGGCTCCTTGGTCCAGTTCTTTGGATTGTGCAGTCATTCAGCATTAGACAGTGTATTGCACCACTTGGATTACAGCATATGGATTAGGATCCTGTGACCCTCTTTCCCCTTTGCAATGGATTGCCTTAGCACCTGGGCTACTCAGGCTTGCTTTTGTTTGTCCTCTTTCTGTTCCTGTGAATCTTCCATGATCTCCTGCAGTGTTCTGGTTTCACATGGAAGGTCCTGCAGAATGCAGAGGTACCCAGCAATCACCCCCTTGTCATTAAGTGCTCTACTGGAAGGCAGTGATAAAATTTTCAGGCAGAATATTCAAATAAACAATTTATTAGGATGTGCATTCTGGGCATTACGTAGACAGATAAGTGTTGTCCTAGAAATTCATCAAGAACAATGGAAACAGCAAGATACTTAATTAACAGATATGTCTGAATGTCACAGAAAATTGACAGCCTCTTGAATCCTGCTAGAACCTGCCCCTCCTTTATTTTTAATACAAAAGATGTAACTCATTTATGTCTGGGATTTTACTGACAGATAAATTTCAACTTGATTCTACTTATTCTGCTGGAAATTTTCATGGCAACTACTGTGATCATTTCAGCTAGGTCTACCGAAGACTGCTGTACGAGAAAGAAAGTAGGTATCTTTAATGATTAAAAATGTCTTTAAAAATGTCTTTCTGGGTTTATTTTTTGTGTGTTAACAAGTATTGGATTTTCCTCTATTAGGTACTTAGACAAGTTACTGGCAACTCCAGTATATACTTCATATTATGTGGTTAAACTAGATTTGAAGAATAAATTAAAGTACTGTACTAAACAGTAATAGTATTTTCTATCTTTAGCTGTGTAATAGGTCCTCTGCAAAATGTCCTGTTGAAATTATACAGCACTGGGTTCTTTGAATATCTTGTGGCCTGGCAAATGTTTTATTTCTGTTTTGTAGAACAAAACAATGCTGTATGAAACACTAGAGTACTGTGACATCTATTTATGCAAGTGATGCCTTTTCGAAGCCTGAAGTGGAGATAGTATTTGTCATGTATACCACAGTGAATATTGGCTCAGGATTTGGAGCAATAGGTTAAAGTTTCTTTAGTCACAAGTGCTCTCCCAAATTCCACCCTCATTTTTCCACAGCAGTAGTTCTTTTAGGTAATAATGAAGCAAATGTGCCATGTCATTTTGTGTTCCAGTGGAAACATTGCTTGCTAGATAGAAGTTGTCTAATGTCCTGACCTCCTTCAGTTACTGCTTAACCACATCAGTAAAATCTGAAAGCTCAGGAAGGAAGTATGTGTGTTTAAGGTGAAAAAGGGAGACAAGATGACAGTATTTGATTGTCGAATGGTGGTTGTACAACAGCTAATCTGGGACTACCTTATTTGTTTTAATGTGATTGATGTGGTCTGGCACTGGTGGACACCATGGTGTGTCACTGTCAGCTGGCGTGGGCCAGGCACTGCATGCCACCGTTAGGGTCTGTAACAGGTTGTACAGGATATTAGAAAGAAATATATTGCTTTGTATATTTTTTGATCATGATTTTTTATTCACCTGTAGAATACTGCATATGACAGTACAATTGTTTTGAGCAATATCAGCTTTCCTGCTCGAATTCTGAAGTCATACTCGGTAAGAAAAGTGTTGTTTTCTTTCATTAAATCAATTTGTTCTTTCATCTTTCTAAATGCTAAGGTGCTTTAAAGCTAGAAAAAAATCAGCATAAGATTTTTAAAGTAAGAACAAGGACAAGAAATGAGAGCTGTATCTTAAAATATTCCTTTCTAGAATATTATAAGATAAATATAACAGCCATGGGTAATAGGAATGAAACAACTTAATGACTTAAGGATAAATAGTATAAATGGAGCTCTTGTTCAGTGGAGCTAATAAATGAGAGCATAATTATGTATAATGAAGCTGATCTTATTTTCACTTAAGTCAGGTGGAGTTTTGCTATATTTGAAGAACACTGACTTCGTATATAGCTAATAGCACAAATGCATTTTTTTCTCCTGGTGAGTTCTTTTCTATATGCAAATAGGAAATTTGGTGTTCAAATGCACTTTTAATAATTTGTGTGCTCTTCTTTGGTTTAGGTGATTGAGGTGATTATAGGAATTTCATCAGTATTTGGTGGAATAATTGCTTTGAATATGGACGTTCTAGTCTCAGGTCCATATCTTTCAGTAACATTCTTTTGGATCTTAGTTGCTGTAAGTAGTGTAAAATGAAGGTACTCTTTTAAAACAATGTCTTTGACCTCTTTTTTTCTTTTCCCCCTTTCCCTACTGGAATGTTTATTTGGCCTTAATAGTAATTGGCAGTTGCTGCTAACCAGATGAATTAGCGCTTCAATATACTTAATATACTCATGCAATATGCTTGTTCTATTTTGATTTACAGTGATTTGTTTCTTATAAAATATTCTGATACATTTTCAGTCCTCATTTCAGTCAAATGGAAATGAGCCGTATAACAAGGATATTAGAAGTGAAGTATATCCAAATCCTAGGTTTTAGAATATTTCAGGCTATAAAATAAAAGTTGAGTGTAGTTTCAGTGTGGTAGAATCCTTAGAACATTGTCTTTAGCTTGTCAGCCTTAACTGTCAAGCTTGAGACTGTGATTGGTAACCGTTGTCACTAATAACAGCCTGTACCTAGGAGCAGTGGATTCTAACAGATGCTGTGCTGCCCTGCTTGCCACAGATTGAACCAGTTGAGAAACAAGACAGTGACCATTAGATTTACATATAACTCCTATATCTGGAAAATACCTCAGCATGAAGTAGAAAAGATAATAAAGAGGTTTTTCAGCATTCAGAATTAACAAAGTTCAGTAGATTTTTATGTAGAAGTGTCAGATTTTGAGGATAATCATATTTCATATGTGTAGTTTTAATACATGGTGCTCATTGAATACAAGTTAAGAAGTGTAGATTAGTTTTATCTTCATTTGACTAGTTGATTTCTAATACTGTCATAATAAGTCTGTGTAGTTTTACCTTTTCAGGAAGTGTAGGATGTGATTTGTGAGTGGTGGGAATCACTGTAACTCAGTTGTAATTTTTGTAATTTTCAAGTATGTAAATATTTGTTACGCTTTTTTGTTAGTGCTTTCCAAGTGCTATTGCAAGTCATGTAGCTGCTGAATATCCAAGTAAATGTCTGGTAAGTGTGTAAAATTCTTTGATTTTGTCGTTAAGAGTGGAATAATGCTAAGAAAGTTTGCCTGTGGTAAGTGGGCATTAATGATATTTGCTCACTTGTTTTTAGTTACACAAAAAGTGACAGAAATAAGCATGAGTGTAAGCTGATATTCCTGAAAAGAAATCCAGTATGTCTTTTGGAGACTTGTTTCCACCAATTCTAGAAAATAATTCAAAGGTCTGTTGTTTTGTGTTTTTTTTTTTTTTAAACTGGCTCTTTGGGAATGGATACTATGATAGGAAAGCAACATACTTCATGGTATGGCCAGAACTGTGTTCATGCTCTGGAGCTAAGGTCCTTTCTGTTCTATTCTCCTTTCATTAAGAGCTGTGGTTTCTAAAAGAAAAAAATGAGGTGTGCAGGGCTCTCTGGACCTAGAACATATTTTAAAGAAGTTCCGATCTGCAGGACTAGCAACAAGGACTAACAATGTTCAGTCGAGTGCATTTATTCCTTGATTGTCCCAGATGTGTAGTTAGGCCTCCTTAAAACATCTGTTCTAAGTAATAGTCATGTAACCATATTTAATTCAATAATTATGTATAACCACAACTGAAGTGAGAATTTGACCCTGTGGGGATGATATTTGAATGAAAATTCTGCTGCTATTGTACAGCATTACAATATTTGCCTCAAAGCACTCAAACTTATTTACATAGTTATTTTAAGCTGTAAGTCTGCAATATCTGCTGTTAATTCTCATTACTGCGTGCAAACTGAAGAATACATGGTGCTTCTATGCTGGCTGTCTAAATTGGGTATTGCTTCTTCTATCTGCATATAAAAGGCACTTTTAAAATCAAACAAAAACTCCATCATCCATATTAAATGCAAAATGAATTACAAAACAACAGTATTTTGCCTAGGAAACTTAATGTATTCAAAGCTTGCTTCTGTATCTCCATGCTGCAGTGTGGATGGCTTTTAATATTAGTCTCATACATGTAATCTTATACATGTTTACACAATTCTGTTATGCTTACTTCAAGGAGATACAGCTTACAAACCAAAATGCTAACTTGTTTTTATTCTTGTTTAATGTTCATTACCCTTTTTTTAGGTCGAGGTCCTGATTGCCATCAGCAGTGTTACCTCTCCATTGTTGTTTACTGCTTCTGCATACTTATCGTTCAGTATCATGCAAGTTGTTGACATCTTTAAAAATTATCCACCTGCTGTTAAAGTATGTATTTTCATGCAATTGAAAAAAATTAACATCTATTACAGTAGCAACACAAGAATGAATTAGGAAGTATAAGAAGACAAGGTACTGCATTAAAAAGATGCTAAAATGTTACAGAAATTATTCAGAGCTCTTACTTAACTAATGATAAAATTTTATGTATGTTAAATATTTTAGCCTCCCCCCCCCCCCCCCCCCCCCGAATTACAGCTTTAAAGAAATGGGGTATTATTCTAAAGAATCAGTAAAAATAAAATGTAATATGCTGGACTCCTTGAGGTTTTTATAAATTCGTAGTATATAAATTACAGATTCTGGGTTCACTTGAGGAATGTATTTTTCCTATTTATTAGGATGTCTACCAACAGTTGGGATTGTAAGCTTATAGCTGCATACATTCTAAAGCCTAGATTGGGGCAGAGAAGAAAAAAAGTTTGCAAATCTTGAGGCATTTCATTATGAAGTGTTACCTGTGCATTGCTGAAGAGCTTTGTAGGGCTTTACCATCAAAGTGTTCAGCAAAGCACTTTGCAGAAAGTGATGGCCAAGGGAGCATTTATGGGGGTTAAAATAGTGTCAGTAAGAGTCTTGACTCATAGTACGCGCTAGCCCTTAAGTAGCCTTGCAGTTTTAGGAGAGAGAAAATGTTTATTAGACTGAGATTTTTGGGACTGGAAAACCAGCTTTAGAGTATGTGATCCTGCTCTTGTTACTGGAGGAGCATAACATGTTGTTGGACCTCAGAAGTGGCCACAACTTACGTGTTCTCTCTAAGTAGCTTCTCCTGTTGCATATGTTGGACACAGAAGACTGGACAGTTGGTGTGACCCTGCAGAGCATTTCTTACATTCTTAGGCTACTTCTTGTCTGAATGCAGCAAGTGAGAGCTGCCCTGCAAAGGAGGGCAAACAATGGAGCAGAAGGTCGCAGCAAGGCAGACAAGGGCAGTGACCTCGTTGTGCAGTCCTACAGTACACCCCAAAAAAAAGAAAAACAAGGCAGGTCTGGACATTGCAACCAGGTTCAGCCAATAGTTCAGTGATTGCCAGACAAGTCCATAGTAGTGTGGCAGATCCAAGGTCAGCCAGGAATTCAAGTCAGCAGGGAAAGGTCAGAGCCAGCAAGGCACAGGGCCAGCTGTGACATTGCTCACGACAGAACCAGCAGCGAGGCCCTATATATTTGAGAATGGTTTTCTCAATTCTGTTCTATTTCTAGAGGAAAAGATCATTTGTCAAATTAACATTTTGCTAAAAATTACTGATCTGTTCTACATTGAGCAAACTTGGGCTTTCAAATTTTAATTAAAGCTTCATGCTGTAATAAACTGTAAAATATAATTTGAGTTAAAAAATGAAATCTAGATACAAATCCCAAGAATATGGAGGTGGGAACAGCAGAAAATATTTTACTCAAGTAATTAACAGCGTATTCTTATCTGTTTTCAGCAATCGTATGATGTACTCCTGTTGCTTCTGATGTTGATGCTGCTAATTCAGGCATGCCTTACTATTGGAACTGTAATACAGTGTGTAAATTACAAGACAAAAATGAAACTACATGATTCGTCATGGACAGCATCACAGGTTAAAAAACAGGAATTCAGAACAACAGAGGTATGTATTTATACTCATTAGAAAAGCTAAAAACCTGTATTTTATTTTTTTTTTTTTAATGCTTTGTGTTACTTAATTCAGATCACACTGAAAAGCTGGTCTGTAAGACTGTGAAAATGTTCATGCACTGGGAAATTTTGTAATAAAGGGATAATATTTTGGTGGTTAAATGGTAACTGGGGCATGACAGACACAATAGCTGTAAATCTGTGACAAGTCCTGTTAAAACAGCTGTAAGGTTAACCCCCCATTTTGTTCTTGTAGTATGGGCTCCCACTTAAAGATGAGGCTTATCATTGTACTAAGATAAAATGATAGTCCTACTCCACAGATCCGTAATGGCTATTTATATGTCAGAATGAAGTTACAGAAAAGATGATGTGACCATGTTCTGATAATGAGATAGCCATCTATTAAGAAAGGAACGGATTTTAAATGTGAGCAGAAATTTTTGGCTGTGGAATAAGAGCACTTTTCCAAGACCTGCTGTGGGGGAGTGAATTTGCAAAGCTGAGTTAGTGCTCTTAATCTCCCCAGACTTCAAATGGAAAGAGTTATGAACCTGGAGAGTAGGAACAGCAGTGGGCAAGCTGAGTGGCTGCCTGTGCTGGACAGTGTGAGGTAATGCGCAGAGAAGCATGCCTGGAATCCCAGGTCTCAAGATCAGATTTGATTTCCATTTCACTTCTGCATTTACATGTTCAGACTATCCTTTCAGACACAGATATGGCAAATACTTTTTTAGATCATGGTGGTGCTGGTATTACTGTTACCACTTTTCGTGTAGTCATTTGGGGCTGGAGTGCTATTTCAGGGACTGGGGGAACACAGCTTTCTTTAGCATGCATAGGTTAACTACATCCATCTCCTAGCACAGCACTGTAGCCCTTAGGCTTTCCTCACCTCTGCTGTATGGAGCAAAGCACCGTATCCTTAAAGACTAGGGGAGAGTAACTCAAGTTAGCTGGATGCTTACTGCATGGCCCAGCACTAGAGAGTGTGCTGGATTCAGTCCCTGTGCTAGAAACAGCATCTGTCTTGAAACAGCACTGGATATAAAACATTGAGAACAGAGACTGAAATTAAGTCATTATACAGCTGGTAATGGAAATCAGAAGCTGTGGATTTATGTCCCCTCAGGTTGCTGAGAGCATTCAGTATAGCTTGCCTGTGTTCTCTATCTGTGCCCTGAGAGTTATGTTCTGCATGAAGGATGAAGCACTCCTGCAACTCACAGTTTGGAATGTAGGGCATGGCACAGCTAAATAGATTCTATGATTTATTTGGGGGATTATTTCTGAAAGTATTGCTAGTTTGTGAATCACTGAGAAATTGCGTGTGAGTTAAATGCTAAAAGGAGCATTTTGTCCAGGGTAGCAACACCTTTTTGCTTACCTTTTAGTATTTAAACACATGAATAATGTTACAGATGAAGTTGTTAGCACTGCTGGCTTCTCAGAAGTCTGTGTTCTTAGGCAAGACCTTACCTTGCTGGCATGTATGTAGGTAAATCTTGCTTCAGTTGCGCTGTAGGGAGTGCTTCTGACTTTAGATTTAGAGATTTAGGTGCTAGTGCTTTCAGACACATTTTGGCAAAACACTTGAAAAAATGGCTCAAATTACATATTTAAAATAGGTATTTGGCCAAGTTTGTTTGACCCAAATGTCTCAAGTATGATGCAATGTATGCTAGTAAGTTTTGTATCATAAATGTTTGCTATGTAATATACAAAATTATGCAATTTGCAATGCATAGAATAATTTATCAGCTCTGTAACTATTCATGTTTACATTCCCCCAGCTTCTCTCAGATATGTATTTGCTTGAACTTTGTTTTTAAACCAAAACATTGTTTCACATTTCCTTTTGTCTGAAATTTGTTTGCTTTCAGGTTTCCAGTAATACCTTAAAGGATTTTGATAAAGACAAAGCCTGGAAAGCAGTTGTGGTGCAGATGGCTCAGTAGTTTGGATTCTGCAAACACAGACTATACAGTACAACTCAGTACAGTAAATCAACTGTTTGAATTAAGGCTTATAAACTTTTCAGTATATTATCAGCAATATAGTCACAGCAGTAGGAACCAAGGAATAATACAGTAAATAATGTGTCTCTCTAATAATTTTTAAATATGTTGATAATATTTTTAACACATCTGTCTTCTGTTGGTATCTATTCTAGTGTTGCTTTACAAGATACCGTTAGAAAAAAGATAATGAGTCATGGATTTATGCTGATGGCAAAGTAAAATATGGCAGTATGTAGTAGGCTTCATATGTTTGCAGGAGATTGTTATAACTGCAGTTATGCAGTCAGTGTAACTGATAAATGCTTTTGTAAAGTTATGAGTACAAGTCATGATTGATATTTTTGCTTATACTTCACTTTTGTAGGAGTTGTAAAGTTGTTTTGCATCTCATTGCTTTTATATAAATAAAAGTCTTTATTATGTGGAAATTCAAGACTGTGGGTTGACATTTGAATTGGAGAGGTGAAAGCAGAATATTCTCTCCCATTAAGCTTACATTTCTGGACTGTTAAAGAGGGAAGGGGCTTTTACTGAGAGCACAAGCCACAACATCTACTAGCCAAAAAACACTCAGGAAAACAAATAGAAGTGATTGGCCAAATAGCAGGAGATAATACTTATATTGAAAGAGTATTTTCATATATAAAAATGTATTTTTTGGTATGTTACTTTTCATTTATTTATTTTCCTAACTATCTTTAAAACTGACATAACCGAACTGCCCTTAAACAAGGGATATCCGCCATACAGACTGCCTTTTCCTCCTAGTTGAGTTATATGTGTGATCATGTAGAATTCGAGTGCTATAGAAATTTCCATGTTAATAGGCTTTTTGGTGTAACTAGGGAAATAGCTGCTGACAAGTTGGTGGGTTTTTTATTGTTTTTCTGTTTTTATCCTTTTATTGATGGTTTATGAGAGATTCTAGACATTGAATTTCATTATTTTTTAAATAACCCAAATAATTTTTCCAGAGCATGCTGCAGAGCTTCCCTCTTTGCTTTTAGGAAGGGGAAATAGAGAGAAAGGTACGTGCAGTGCAGAGTCCTTCAGGTATACTAACAAGTTTCTTTTAGTTTTGGGAATGCTGACAATTATTATGGCATTTTAATACATAGAGAATACTCTTTCAAGTTTAGAGCAGGGCTTATTTTACCATTCCCCTCCAGCAGCTGAAAGCGGAGATGTTTATGAGGCTGATGAGCTGAGCTGACTCAGCGCTGAAAGGGATTGTCTTCTCTGACCCCTTCCCTTGTGCTACACATGGCTGCTGTCTGATTAAACTTGCAGAAAATATATCAGTTAAAAAACAAAAATAGTTTCCTGCTGATTGAGCCAGTTTAGCATACTGCAAACTCATGGTGGCCCTCTTTAAGATCTTGGGTGTGACTTCATACCCTCTGGAGGTAGAACTGGACTTCTGCCTCACTGGAGGTAGACTGACAGTGTATTTGTCTTTTGTTAGTACTTCCTTTCTTCCTTTCCGATCATATTGCTTGCCTATGTTTTGCCTTGGTCATATGCCCCTTCTCTTCTCCGTTCCCTGTTTGAAAAAATAGACTTGCACACGATCTTACCAGGACTTACAACTTTAGACTGACCATGTAATCAATTGGTTTGTGTGTAGATCACTGTCAATTATAGTTGGAGTTAGGAGTTTCTCAACTAAAAAATTGTATGATTTGTGATCTACGTCTTGTGTTTGTGAGGAGAATCCATGAGATCAAACTAATGAAATCTAAATCAGTTTCAGAAACTGGAGTGGTCAGGCTTCCTTGGCAACCCAGTGAGGTTATAATGATTTCCTGTTATTTTTCAAATGTTAGAAGTGCTTTTGTTACTGAGTGTGAAGTTCCACAGGGAGAAACTGATAGGAGAAAAAGTTAGTCTCATCCATTTTATAAATAGTAGTATCTTGCATAAAGTATCTTCAAAAGATGAGGTTTCGATTATTTTTTCTCCCTTACCTCATGTTACCTGTTTAATGTTAGTATGGGATATTGCACAATAAACTGTCTTTCTGTCCCTATATTTATAGGGAAAACAGCCAAGGAATGATAGAGTGATAGAGCTGAATGTGTTATAATGAATCAGATCCATGCAAAAGGAAAATCATGCTGGCTAGCTTTAAGCAGTGAAGAAAGAAGTGCTCATGAAAGCAGTTTATATTGGCCAATTACTTTCTAATCAGTGTTTTGTTAATATCAAGTTATGGCCATCAAATATAAGCAAAGATTACTTTTTATACTTCCTTTTTTCAGGAAGGAGAGGTCTACAGGTCTAAAATATCCTTATGTAATGCTTACTGGAGTTTTCCTGGGACTAGTTTTTTAACATTTATTTTCTACTTAACCTTTCTGTTTCATTTGTTCAAAAGTCATACCCTCTTTGGTTAACAGTTTATAATGATTCTTTTCTGTCCTGTAAAGATGACCTGTTTCTGGAGAAAAATCTTTTAAAATCTGATACAGCTCCTTGTTGTGTTTTAACCCCAGTCAGCAGCTCAGCCCCATGCAGCCACTCACTTACTCTCCCCTGGTGGGATGGGGGAGAATTGGAAAAGTGAGAAAACTCATGGGTTGAGATAAAGACAGCTTAATAGCTAAAGCAAAAGCTGCACACACAAGCAAAGCAAAACAAGGAATTAATTCATCACTTCCCATCACAGGCAGGTGTTCAGCCGTCTCCAGGACAGCAGGGCTCCATCACATATGATGGTTACTTGGGAAAACAAACGGCATCACTCCCACCATCCCCCCTTTCTCCTTCCCTCAGCTTCATATGCTGAGCATGACTCCATATGGTGTGGGATATCCTTTGAGTCAGTTGAGGTCAGCTTTTTCGGGTGTGTCCCCTCCCGGCTCCTTGTGCACCCCCAGCCTGCTGGCTGGTGGGGTGGTGTGAGGAGCAGGAAAGGCCTTGGCTCTGTGTAAGCACTGCTCAGCAGCAACGAAAACATCCCTGTGATATCAGCACTGTTTCCAGCACAAATCCAAGACGCAGCCCATAGTGGCTACTATGAAGAAAATTAACTCTACCTTAGGCAAGACCAGAACACTTCTAATCCAGGAAACACCTTTTATATAGATGCTTCGTAGTGACCATTTCCTTAAACAAAGGGTGTGGCGTGTTTAGGTTTAACACTTCTCCTATGCTTTTTGTGAACCAGGGAGATTGACATCCAGACACCAAGAGTTTGTAGGGTTCCTTAACACCTGTGTGTTCTGGAAAGAGAATATAAGAGTTTGAAAACACTCTGTACATAAACTGATTTGCTGTTTTGTATTGCATGGTTCTGTTCTTTATGTCACCAGACTTTGGGCATCCAGAAAGAACTTGGAAATGTGTTCCTGTATTACCAACTGTGCTTTCCAGCATCTACAAGAGGCCAAGTGCATCTCCAGGGAGTGAGTTGCTAGAGGTTGCCACAAAATTGCATCTTTTCAGAAGTGCCACCAAAGGGGCAATGCTGATGGAGTGACTCCTACCTCTGTACCTCTACACTGTCTGTATAGGGTATAGCCCATCTTTTCCACTGGCCCCTGTTGACAGAGCAGGGATCATGACTGATTCTTGGTTGTTCCCAGGCTAACCATTTCACAAATAGCCAAGATTAATACCAACTATACTGGAGCTTGTTTTTCTAGACAGAGGCCTTGACTCACCCAGGCTCAGTTCTGAGGATTGTGTACTTTTTGCCAGCAGCCCTGGTTTAAATTATTGTGTTCTGCTGCTCATTTGCCCATTTTTTTTCTTTATTATTATCTTTTTTTTTTCCTTTTAATAATGCATGGAGTTTTCAGCAACCTAACTCGGAATTAGATGATCTTTAAAGGTCCTTTCTAACCTAAACCATTCTGCAATTGTATGATTCTAATTTTAGGAAAACAAAATCTTTAGCAGCTGTGGGTTGTACCCAGTAATTCATAGAAGTTTATGGAAAAATTGTGGAGAAAAGTCTTCCTTGTACAAGAGGCTGGAGGATGGAAAGGGTACCCTGCATTGTAGTTGTGAAGATCTTGGAAAGAATGGTAGGGTTCCTCAACAACTTCTCTAACATGGGTGAGAAAATCTTATAGCAGTGATTAACACAAAGTGTTCAAGTATAGTTTGCTTGTTCGGCATTTCTAACTAAGAGGACTTGATGGTGTGGGGCTGTTGAGAAATTCCAATGGGTCCTGCTTGGAAAACAGAAGGTACAAGTGACAGAAGGAGCAGAAGAGAGAGGAGGTAATCTAGCTCTTTGTCACTATCCTACGATAGATGCTGGGAAGCAATATTGATGGGCTGGACACAGCACGTGCATTCACCTGTTTGGGAAGGTGTCTTAGAAGGCCAGTGCTAATGAATAAATATTGCTTTAAACACCTGCCTCTCTCAGAAGATTTCTCACTACTTGTTCTGTGCAAAGAAATTAATCTCTATACTGTTCTGCAGGACTGAACACTGTGTATGTAGAGTATATCAATCCCAGCTTGATCTGTAAAACCACACAACTTGAGCCTCAACAGTTAAAAAACTCAGTCTCTTCCTTCAGTATAACTTTTTGTATTTTGATTTGGAAAGAAAGAGTCTGGTGTCCCTGGGTCCCCTCTCCATCTCTTTGCCATCTCTCTTTGCCTCTCTTGCATCTTCGTCAGGGACTGTAGTGACAGGACAAGGGGTAACAGGTTAAAACTTAAACAGGGGAAGTTTAGATTGGATATGAGGAGGAAATTCTTTCCTGTTAGGGTGGTGAGACACTGGAATCGGTTGCCCAGGGAGGTTGTGAGTGCTCCATCCCTGGCGGTGTTCAAGGCCAGGTTGGATGAAGCCTTGTGTGGGATGGTTTAGTGTGAGGTGCCCCTGCCCATGGCAGGGGAGTTGGAACTGGATGATCTTGAGGTCCTTTCCAACCCTAACTATTTTATGATTCTATGATTTTATCTTTCAGAGCAAAATATTGCGACTTTTAACTGTAGGCAAATGCATATAGGGCAGCATACCTCTGAGTAGCAACTGAGTTCATAGCCTGTGTGTTTCTTTCAAAGCTGCACAATGTGATCTTTGCCCTCTCTAAATGATGTGATGTATTTGGGATGCTTGCTTGCAGGTGATGGTAGTTCCTTCCACAGTAGTGATCATTTTCTCTGCCCTCAAGCAGCTGAGGAGTTACAAACCAGTCTGGCCAAGGCTTTAGCATCACTATTCCATGTCTATGGTGAGAGCAGCCTGGTTTCTCATATTCAGGGCAGCAAAATCAGTTTTGTCTGTGCTCAGAGATACTTTGAATTAACCTGGTACACAAAGCTGCTATTGCACAATGTCTTAGGAACTGTTAGTCTCTTGCCTGTATCTTAATCATCTGGGTTGCCCTTATTGTGTTCTCAAATTTCCCTGGTAGACTTTAAAATGATAACATTGATATGTGACTGTGGGATTTTTTTTTTTTTTTTTATTTTTTAAGGAAAGAAAAGTATGTTGTGATAAGAAGCAATTTGTGTAAACTGTTCAGATTACATTCACTCCTTGATGGTAAGATTAAATACCTATTGTTTTTCTATTTTGAAGTGTATCTTTGTTACCTGTAATATTTGTCATAACAACTGTTTCTTTAATTGTCTTTAATTTTCTCCCTGTCAGAAAATGTTGTTTTGAGGGTTTTTTTTGCTATTACAGTTACAACAGGCCAAATTTTGCTGAGAACAAGACACACGACAGGTATTTACCTGAAGGCTAGCAGAAAGTGATGCCAATAAATACTTGTTTATGGAAAGAACTTGGCACTGCATCAGTTCAAGATATCATTTTGGAGTAAATCAGTGATGTATAAATCTGAAAATGATCTGTAGCCCTTCTTGAATCAGGTGTTATATATCAGATTGAATTGCATGGGTAAATACAGAGCTAGTAACGATGGACAAATTTGCAGCCGTTAAGCAGTTAAGATGATCATTTTTACCCCTGAAATCAACATCTGTGGGTCATGCCTTGTCTTATTACGTACATGCAGAAGCCACTGTCATTCTCCTTATTGTCCATAATGGGGGATGGAAGTTCTGTGCGTATTTTCTAGAAGTGAATCTTCATTGTGTCTGGAGAGCAGGTGAAACGATGAGTTCCTCTGGCAGAACAGACAGTGTATAGGCAGTACAGTGGGCTATATTGTATTTAAAAGATTAGCTTGAGGTTGTTTCATAGTCACAATGTAAACATGAACTGCTGCTCAGGTGCAGGTTTTGAGTGAACTTAAGAACTTTTGAGAACAAGGGAAGAGAGGTGGTTTGAGGGCTTCAGGTGTGTTTGAGCCTACACTTAGCCCAGATATTTAACCACTTTCCATGACTGCCTTTGTTAAAGTATTACGATGGCTTGATGAGTGTCTTGGGATATTTTTTTACGGAGCACTCTAATGTTGTATGGCTCAAAGACAGGTGGGATTTACATGTGATTTAGATTTGGGCTGTCTTTGTAAGTGTGTACCTATATATAAATAATCTGCACATCTGCATCTACCAGTGTGAACATGTCTTCTGCCAGCATTGACTGTTGTGTGCCCCATATATCAGAGCTCTGTGTTATAAAGACAGTCTAATACTCCAGGAAAAACATGATCTTCTGACTAAGTGATTACAGTAGTTCATCCTTTCTGTGACTTTATACAGAAATAGTGTGTAAAACTCTTCCCAGTCTAATATTTCCAAGGGTTTAAATCTGTATGATGATAATACAAGTTTTCTTTTTATATAACTCTAGAATGATAAGAAATGACGATGTCTCTTTGTTCTTGACTGTAAGAAAGGGTGCTGTAGCTGCCACACTTGCATTATAACCAGATGTTGAATTGTTATGGAAAAACTGGTTCCTTCACAGCTAAAGGAAGTAGGTTGCTGAAATCACATGGTTTCCAAGTTGCAGATGGCAATTACCTGTACTGCTGGGTTACATAGAAAAGGATCCAATTTCTTTGTAAACTTGATCACCAGTGAGATAAGAAGCTTTTTTGTATTCGAACATGAATGTAAATATTGCGGAGATGTCCCGAATGTTTCTAAATTAGATTCTCAATTGCCTGTTTTTGCACAAAGCCAAGTATGTTAATACGTACGGTAAGATTTCAGGTATCTTTTTTAGATTTGGCTTCAGAATTAAAAGTTGGCTCTATTGTTGGCTTCAGATAGAAGACAGTAATTCAGATGCTTGAGAAGTAACTTGCAATTTTAATGTCTCAGTAACGGTTTAACAGTGGCAGAGAAGTAAGGACAAGAGAAAGAGGGCAACCATAAACAGTGGAATTCTAGGGGTTAGATCTTGGTTTGCTTTAAATCTTTTCTTGTCTTAAGACCTGGGTTTTTTTGAGAAAGCATGGCAACATTCATGCAAAGGGCTTGGACTGATTCTCCTGCGCTGCATAAGGGGCAGCTGCGTGGCAGGAGGCTGAGGCCTCAGTGCTGTGCTGCATTACAGCTTTTTCTCATATTGTCAAACTTTCTGGGTTACTTTCATTGTAATACCCGGGTCTGGAAATTAACTTCTGTTCTCTACATGATGAATGGAAGAAAAGGACCTCCAGAGGGCTTCAGATTCTGTCTTCCTCTGTTCACTAGGGAGAGAGTCAAAGGAGATCGGTTACTTACTGAGGCTGTAGTTCCGTGAGATGGTTTGAACTGAATTATGTGCTGGACTAAAATTTAAAGGCATATTTTACTTGATGTCCTCTCCTTCCCCAGTGTCCATTCCCAGCCCTGCACCACTGCTGTTTGTTTGCCCTGAGTCAATTTAGGTATTGATTTCATTTCAGACAAGATTTAACTCGCTAATGCAGCAAATGGATTTTTTTTCTTCTTGGAATAATTAAATTCATTCATTTTTAATTAAATGAGTGCCAGAGTCTGTGCAATGGCAGAAGGAGGAATGAAATTTTGAATGTGAAGGATGAAAGACTCAGGAAGGAAGGAGAGAGAAGTAAGCTTCCTTATCTCTCAAATGCTTAGTTCCAGCCATGCATTCCTCTCTTGTCTTCTAGGCTCTTGTGTATCTGAGCTAACTTTCTGGCCAACCCAAAGGAAGCTGTTCAGTTCATTGGGATGGATTAGTTTTTTAATAGGTCAACAAATTTAATCACATTAGCAGGTAGTCTGACAAACAGGGCTGAGATTGAAGGAAGCAGAACTGCCTGTTGTGGCACCAAGCAGCTAGAACTGGCTCATCCGTATGATTGTATCGTAAAAGCATGAAATGAGATCCTTTTTACACTGGTATGCTCAAGCAAATCCTCCTACCCTCTTTCCCTATTCTTAGAATATTTACATGAAATATGAAAAGTGGGTAAGTATTTCCATCCTTTAACTGTTTAACCAGGAGTATTTTTATATACTTACAACTTAATGCAGGATGGTACTGAACACTTGCCCATATCTACTAAAGTGCCTTTGCATGTACCATATAAAACATGCTTAGCTCTATTGAAGTAATTAAAACATGCCATTAAAACAGGTCCTAAAATACTGTGTTGAGTTGGTTTCAGAAAACTCAACACCTTGCAACATCAAGTACAGTCAGACACTTTCTGATGTTTCACTGTGTATCTTCACATCTTTGAGAAGATATGTATAAGCAAAATCTATTGGTTTAGATATGCTGGTAAATGCAGAGAAATGCTCTTATCATGATATTGGAAAAAAACAAAAATGTTAATCCTTAAAATACCTTATTTACCTCAGAAGCTTTCAGAAACGTGAGGTAGATTCCTTTGTTATAAAGCTATCTACTCCAGTATTTCAGCATAACTTAAATAAAGAGTTTGGCTTTAAAGAGGCAACATTTTCTTTCTGTTGCATGAGGGAAAAAAATAAAATTTTCTAGCTGTTGAAAGCGACCTTCTTGTATTAAGTTGCACAAGTTCCATGCCTGTTGTAATTTTTACAGTGCCTTTGAGATGGATCAGCCTGTGGGTCTTGGTCATAGCCTGTCAGTTATTTGAAAAGTGCATGCATAACTTTTTTGTTAGTTTTCTAATAGCTATACTGCTCATGTGTACTAAAGCTGAAGATAGCTTCAGCCTCTGAAGACAACGCCTTCCTTTATTATGTTTTCAGGCTAAGAGTCTCCCTGCCACAGAAAGGTATTGCTCCCATGACATACTTCAAGCACAGCAAAGAATTACAGGGGAAACAAGTATTTTGAATTTAGTTTGAATTGAGTATCTAATTTAAAATAGTCTTACCTTACTGACATAATGTGCTAAGGAAGATCCATGATACTTGACTATGAATAAACAGTTCACAGAGCAGTTATGAGGTCAAAGAGTTTGAAGGGGCATGTAATGCACTGTACACCTAATTTACAGAGTATGTTCTTTTGCTTAGCCTTCGCCAGAGCTCCGTTGGTCAGCCAACTGTGTTGGTAAAGCAGCTGAAGTTTTTTAAACCCCGGCTGGTGTCACCACTGCTGGTTTCGCACACTAAAAGCTTAGGGGAAACATAGTTTTGCTAAATTTTTACTGTTGTTAAAGTGGAAAATGGCCGCAGTGCATGGGATGATCTTAGGAAGTGCATACAGTCTCTAAAGAAAATTTCTCCTTTTTTTTTTTTTTCACTTCCACCCAGAATAATGGGTTGTTTCACTGGACTTTTCTCAGAGTCCAATTTGTGCTTTTCATTAGGGGTATTGTTGTTAAGTATAAACCCAAAGAGATTATGCAACGGTTCAGAAAGTATGGGCACAGATTTACTTTCTTCCAAATGTGCAAGACCACACATATAGAACTTTTAAAGTAAATGTTAAAATTCTATAAGTGGCATGTGAATAGCATTCTGTCTCTTAAAATGTATTTCAAATCAATGAATGATTGATGACATAGGGAGAGGAACTTGGCAGGGTTTTAATTTTGAAGCTTGATCTGGTTCAGACAAATGCCTTAGAGTAAGGAGGCTGGTGCCAGTCCACTGCCCAAACTGAATGTCTTTTTCTGTACTAGATTGTGGGTTAGTCAAAGGATTGATTTACCAGTGTTTAATTTCCAGAGGGCAAGGAGGCAGTGGAATTCCTTTACAGTTATTAATAGATTGATTAGATTTAGTGAAACAGAACTTACAATGGTGTGATTTATTTTAGAGGACTTCTGGAATACAGCAGCTTCTGTATTCTTTTTCAAGTGAGCTGTTTAAATGCCAGCGGTAGAATACCATGGGAGGCCAAAGAAAAAAATCAACAAGAGCGATGTAGACACAGATAAAGGTATTTCCTAAGTAATGTATTTTTTTTGTTGTTTTTTTAAGGGCCAAATACTGTTGTGGGGTTTTTTTTTGTGTTTTTTTTTTTTCCCCACAGATGTAACCAAAATGGTTGCAATTTGAATTTATTGTTGTGGCAGCCTCTTACACAGTTGTACATTTTTACTTGTAATGTGACAGTGTAAATGTAGTGGTGAAGGAATATGTTGGTGGTGATTATTATTATGATTATTATTATTATTACTTTTACACTTTTCTAAGCATAGTAAGAGTCCCAAGTTCCTATTTTAATTCAAATATAATTTTTAAAACAGAAAGGTCGACCATACTGTGGAGATGACTCAATATACCTTTGAACCCAGAAAGAACAATTTTGAGTAAAATTTTATTCTTGTGCAGGATTTTAACACCATGGGTGACCAAAGTCACACCAACCAAATTTCCTTCAGCCCCAGTCACCACAAAATTATGTATGCAGGTACAAGAAAATGCAAACAGGGTTGTTCTGTAGTTAAAAGGATTGAAAAAAAGCAAGGATACAGAAAACTTTTAACTTCTCTGGAAAAAGTATGGAGGATACAGCATTATATTCAGGTCAAGGAAAGCACATTCTGGAAATTGCTTTAAAGTCTAAGAAATGTTTTATTGTTCTTGTAGTTTCAGTTTAATATGGAGCACTTAAGTCAATTTTATATGTTAGAGAAAATTCCTATGACTTCTTGTGAAACTTAGCAAATTCCTTCTTCCAGTATTATACAGGTCTCATGACAATGACTTCAAGTGAGTCGGTTATTTGGGAACTCTGTAGTGTACAGTTCAGCCCAAAAATGTTTGTTGCAATGAAATAATTTTGTGTGTGTGTGTGTGTGTGGTTTTCAATCTTACTGAAGACGTTATTAATCTTACTACGTTTTTGGTACTTGTTCTATGTTTAATTTACTTAAAAGTAGAATTTAGTTGTATTCAGTTTGCATAGCTGTGCATACTGTGTATAGGCAGGAGTTTTACTATTTTCACTACAGTTGTGTTTGAGGAGCTAAATAAAAGATCCAAGTCCCATTGTGCTGGGCTCACTACCAGATCAATGCCAAGGGTAAACTTACCTACTAGGTGTAGACAAATATGTCCAGAGGGATTTTAGGATTAGTTAGCCACAGTTTACCAAGAAAGCTGATACTTTACTTTGTGTTTATTGTATACTTATGTTAAGTTTTTAGGTTTTCCATATTATCTGATATGCATTTAGAAGTAGTTTATGAGACTGTAGAGTCTTTAATATTTTGACTCTGTCACTGATCTGTCTCTTTGTCTGCAGAGTACTTTCAGTCTGCTTTCAATTAATGTTACAGGTCTCAAGACAGAAGGCTGTTCCCACCACTAATGTTAATGCTACAGAATCATAGAATCATAGAATAGTTAAGGTTGGAAAGGACCTTAAGATCATCAAGTTCCAACCCCCCTGCCATGGGCAGGGACACCTCACACTAAACCATCTCACCCAAGGCTTCGTCCAACCTGGCCTTGAACACCGCCAGGGATGGAGCATTCACAACCTCCCTGGGCAACTTATTCCAGTGCCTCACCACCCTTACAATAAAGAACTTCCTCCTTATATCCAATCTAAACTGGATATAATCAGAGATACCTAAGAGTCTTTTCAACCAGCTGCCAAAAGTAGTCAGTAGTACCTTTAGGTTATGACAAAAAATGTCAATATGGAAAAATTTAAAGTGTTCATTTTCATGCTCAAGAGTTCTCAACTAGAGAAAGTAAAGTAAAAGATGTGCAGACAGAATCCTTTGGGCACACTGATTTCCCCACCTGTCCTGTATAATCTACATGGGGTGTTCCAGATCCAGACCTCTTCCCACCTATTTATAAAAGCAAAGCAGAAAAAAACGCAAGTTTCTGGAAAATAAGTCATGCATTTCTTCCCTTTCAAAGAATACATTCCTTTAACTGACCTTTACATCAGTATTCTAAAATACCAAATATTCTAGTATGCATTTAGGAAATATTTAACTGTCATGAACAACGTTTTTCTGAGTATAATGCTAATATCATAGCATGAGTCTTAAACTGATTTGTGTAGTTTATTGTACATCTGTATCATATCCGCTCTTTGTTTCTTTGCTTTTTTAGCTGCCTCTAGTCTTTCCAGCTTTTTCTTTTAAGGCAGTTCTCCAAATACTAGCTGAGAGGTATTTTTCCTCGAGAGTCTAGGAATAACTAGGTGGTGATCCACCTAAAAGCCTTATTCTAGGAACATGTTTAATGCACTGTTTTGATAAGATCCTGGTTGAAAAATGGCTGTGACTGCTTTAAATAAAGTGCTGATGCCTGTGGTTTATATACTGGCCTTATGACCAGAGCACTCATTTGAGAAGATGAGTACTTCGAGCCAGTGTTCTCAGAGGGGTTTTAAAGTTGAATCTCCTGTCTCTGAGCTGTCAGTTCACAGATGAATAGGCTGAAATAGCTGATTGATGTAAAAGTGGAAGCCACCACAGATTATATATACATCTAGTGTTTGATATAATTTGTGCGTTTGTTTTAATTCAGTCACTGTTAGTGAAAAATGCCCTGCTTAATTTTTTTTTCCCCAATGTTTAAGTGCCTTAAGGGACAGTATAATTTCCTTTTAGAACTGTGGTATTTGAAAAGTGAACATAAAAATCTCTTTGCAGTAATGACTTCTTGAGGTGTTAAGGGGTTTAAGCATGGCCTCTTGTTAGTATTTCCCAATAGTCTAGCGCTAGGCAGTTCTGCTCAGGATGCTTGCAATTCCAGACCCTCTTCTCAACCTATGCACACTCTCCATGTACTATATTGAGAAACCTAGTATGTAAGTTGGCTTCAGATTCCTTTTTGAGGAGTAAGTGCCTAATTTTCAGTTTAAGCAGCTACAGCCATTCAAAGTCTAAGAGCACTTGCTTATACTTGAATGATGGCTTATATATATTGTGCATCTCTATAGCAAGTACTTTCAAGCTGAATTTCAAGCAGAAGCCAACTGAAATGATGTTTTACGACTTCTTTTCTCCTCTCTGAAGGTAGGTGGACTAATGAGCAGAATAAATGTATCTGGAAACATTTTCAAGTGGGAGAAAATAAGTAAATGCTGCAGCTCATTTTGTTCAGCTATATTGTAAATACATAGATAAATAAAAGCATTTATCTATGAATGCCTGCCCTAATCCCAAAAAGATGGACAACAAGTTGGTAAGTGATAGAACTGTTTTCTGTCCATACATCTGAAGTAATTCAGAGCACTTTTGTCTTTGGAAAAAAAAGGGGTTTGTTTATTTCTGGGTTTTGGTGATTTTTGTTTGTTTGTTTGCTTTTAATAAATAGAACTGTGCAAGACTTGAATAAAATGATGTTGAAGAAGATGATTTGTCATTAACAAACTTGCAATATTTTAAATATAACCCTTAAAGTTTTAGGAGCATTATTAGAGCAACAACTGACATTCCTAACTGGCACCGAAGGTGACAGAACTGTGAGTCAGTAATCTGGAGCAAATTTTCTGTGTATGGAAAACTCAGAATACAGGCAGTTGCATTTTTTTGCAAGAGTTCAATCATCTTACTTAAGTGTCAGACCAGTGCTGCTGGGAGTGTGCAGAGAAAGAGCAGCACTGCCCCTTCAGCTGCAAGGGTTGCTCAGCTTGTCTTACCCAGCGTATGCTTGAGGCTGTTTCTATAAACAGATCTGGGTGGAAAAGAATGGTAACAGCTCACAGATTCTTTGGGGGTGAAAAAAACCGCAGCAACTGGCAATCCCTCAAGTAAGTCAAAAACTGCATGTAGATAACTGTATATATGCCAATTCAAACTACTGATTGTGCTAAGTGTCTGTTAAGGGATGTGTTATAAGAGGCTGCCCCTCCAGCAGCTCTGGGGATGGGCGTACCTCCTGCCTGGCTGCTGGACCCCAGCCTGGGCTGTCCTGGGGCCCAGAGGTCTCTATCCCAAGCTGATGGACACAACTGCTGCTTTTCTGATTGCAGGTTCAACCAGCAGCAAGTCCGAGCATATATCCCAGAGACACACATTCAGAGGACACTGACACAGCCGGAGGACACTGACATAGCCATGAGGAGGCACAGCCTTCAACAGCGCCTGCATATAGTACTGCAGGACTTACGTAAGTGCAGACAGGCAAATCTCCTCATCCTCTTCAACTCATCAAGACTGAAGCTCACTAGTGAAACCACACACCCTCACTCACTCTATTCACAGGGACATTTGCTGATCCCTTGAGCATCAGCATGGCTTCTCTGTCCACTACCACTGCCCAGATCCCAAGTGCTCTTACCTGGTCCATAGGTCTGCTACTTGCCAGCTGGTCCAGCTGGTGTGTGCTGACAAACACAGTCATCTCACAGGCGCCCTGTGCTTGTGTTTCCTCTCAAATATCAGCATGAACCCCCTTGCCTGTCTGATACCTGTGGTGGGTCAACTTTAGCTAAGGGCCAAACTCCAAGTGCTCGCACTCCTCCAGCAGAACAGAGGGATAAAATAGGTCAAGGAAGCATGTGGGTCACAATAGAGACAGAGAGGGTGCTTACCAGTTACTGTCACAGGAAGACAGACTTGGAGACGATTCATTTATTGCCAATTAAAATTGATTGAGGTAGTGAAAAACAAACCTTAAACCACCACCTTTCCTCCCTTTCTGTCCCAGGCTGAACTTCACTCTTTCCATCCTGATTCCTTTCCCCACCCCTAAGTGATGCAGGGAGGGTGGCAGCAGTGCAGTTGGTACACAGTTATTCCTCTCTCTCCATTCTTCTTCAGGAGCTTCAGGGAAATAGTTGCTCCCCCATAGTCCTCTCCATTGGCTGCTGTGGGTGGTCAGAGGAGAAGTACATATGAGGAGGAACTCTTGGTTACTCACTGAAAAACTCACCAGGAAAAACTGTCTTTGTCAGTGAAGCAATATCACTGGACATAATACTACAGCTGGTAGTTCTACCTGGAAGTAAGCCACCTCTTAACCAAACATTGTGGTCTAATACAGTATACACTGATTTCAATAGTACATAAATAGGAATTAATCCCTAGGTGTCTGGTGCACCTGACCTGCCTCTGCTTAAAACCATATTTTGAAAGTTGCTTTTTCCACAGGAGCACAAATGCAGGATAATTGCAGAACATGTAATTTCATCAAACTGGGTCTTGCTATAAGTGCCTACTTATAGTACAGGATAATCCAGGTGAAATAGGAGCCTTCTTGCACCACACAGTATTTCATTTGCCTAATGTACCGCAGACTTATGCATGAATAACATATCCAGTCTCTACCTGCAGTTCTGTGTTAGGGTTAGGATTTTGACTGCTTCTACAGGTTGTAGGCAATGCTCCTAAGGTGCTACTTACTGTAACATTTGCCACCATTGCTGAATACTTGTCACTCTTGTAGGAAAGGAATGGGGTGGGGTGGGGGAAGAGAGTGAGGGTCCTCTTGGATCATGTAGTTGAAATAAGGAGCAATTGTTTTAAGACAATGAAGCTGTAGCATGCTGGGAAAGCAGTACAGCACAGCTCCTTCTTCACCGACCTGTCTTGTGGCTCTGTGGGATTTATATGCCCTGCTCATACCCTCTGCTGAGTACCTGCCCTGTCCACACAGGCTTACTCTGGACAGGAGATGTAGGTATGCTCCTGGAGCACAGCTCCCAAGTAGTTCTGAATCATTGTGCATATCTGGTTGTGATGACAGTAGCACCCCACACAGCTCGGCTCCAGAGCTTGCCTAACATGACAAGAAGCTGTTAAGTTATAAACACTCAGCTGTCCTGGGGTTGATGTGAATGGCCCTAAGGCAAGATGTCTGTTGCCTGGTGCAGGCAGCATGACTGGCACACTAAGTTAAAAGAGGAGCTATGGGACTGTGCTGGCCATGGTACTTCATCTCAAGACAGCCCTAATAATAATAAGATATGTGTGTCTGTGCTGGTGAGACATGAAAGTATGTAGTGCTGTACCACGGGGTACTCTTGCAAAATGTAGTGTGAATGTGGCTATTGTGCTCAAAAGGAGGCTGGGACTTCTCCAGTATGGATGGGACAGGGACATGCCTTCCAGCTTGGACACTGACATGTTAATCTCAACAAAGTCAGTGAATACATAGCCAAGGTAGAAATCTGTGTGGAGTTCTGTACCTAAACTCCTACACAAGTGATAAAATCCATGTGTGGCTGTTTAGGTATGTCTGGTGATACACATGTCCTAACTTTTATTTCCACAGATGCTCCTTGAACTCACTTGAAAAATAGCAGAATTATGTTAGTGGTCTCTCTTGAAATCGGCCGAATATATAGTCAAGCATCAAAGCTGATGAAGCCAGAGAGCAATTAAGGAGAAGGGACTTGGACTGACAGTCCTGAGATTAGGCTTGACCCAAGAGAAAATGGAGAATGTGAAATACTGGATTTTACTCTGTACTCCAGGGTCTGCCTCTGCATTTTCTTAAAACAAACAAAAAACAGCAGCCAGGCTGCCATCCTGAAATGTGCAAGATTTGGACTCAAACCTTCTTGAATAGAGAAATGTTTAGATTTTGGCTTTTCTGTATCCTTGACCAGTGCTCTAATAATGCTTTAGGGCACAAAGTGTCTAAATTACCAAAGGGCAAAAGGAGGCACTTCCTATTAAGGTTTTTTTAAAGAGTCGTTATTCTTAGGATGGAGGGAACATTGTTAGAAGAAGGCAAGTATGTCCTTTGCCATGATTTGTTCTTCGGGTAATAAATTTAAATGATAAAACCATCAAGCACAAGACAAATGTTGATTAAATATAGGTGAGGTGTGGTGAGGAACAAAGAACAAAAAAAAATCTGTTATGAAAAATGGTTTTCAATAATAATTATAAAGAATTAGAGTCCCATTTGAGCAGGGAGCCCAGCAGCCAGTGCCCATATACATTTCATATACATTTCATATACATTTCATGTGCATAGGTGCTCCTGTGTATTTTTTTCAAGAAGCATGGCATGCGTCCATTATACTGCCCAGCTTTTAGTGGGAATATTGCCATAATGGGGGTTCCATAACATGACGTAATAAAAGCAATGGATGAACACTGTAATTCCAGGACACAAATGATGTAGGAATGATAAAATAGATTGTGCTAGCTTAGACATCTTTTTAAAAAAGCTTACTTTAAAATAAAGCAAAAAGCAATAAGGTTGTTGCCTGCTGAACTTGATAACAGGTATTACTGGACTGAAACACTGTTTCTGCTTGAAAGAACGTACTGCTAGAACAGTGCTACCAACCACGTTATTCAGAAGGTGACAGAGGTGTGCTAAGAAATACCAGAAACAGTAAGAGAGAAGAAAGTGCGAAAAGTGAGTAACATCACTTATTTCTATGGAAACTCGAGGAGTGCTACCTCAGAGCTGGATGCAGAAACTTAATTTGTAAACACTACAAAGGACTGTTGCTTGGGGCAAGTAATCACAGAACCCAGAGGAAGAGAAAGAACACTTGTTTTCTTTCCGAGCAGGCACCCAAAAAGCTGCTCTTCAATAATGACAGAAGTTCAACATCCAAAAAAATGTGTTATGTTAATGCATAATTAAAAAAGGAGCTATATAAAATTAATATATCTTCAAAATGAAATTAAAAGGAGCTATTCAAAGGGTAGAAGCTTCTCAGGCACAAAGAGTGTTTTTAAAAGTATCAGTACACATATAAGATATCCCCCAAAATACCACCTGTGAGAAAACATCCTTTTGCAGCCCCCAACATGGTATTTTAAAGAAAGGTCAATACCAACCCTTTTAAACCAAAGATGAGAAGGAAGCCACCTAAAAAAAATCTATGAAGCTGATTAGTTATGGAGATATGAAAGGACATCTTTTCTCAAGCAATCTAATGGCTGTGAGAGACTGAACTGAAATCAGACTCGACCATGCACTGTCTCAAAGATGAGTGTGGGGAGCTGAGGTCCACTATATCCAGGATGGGTATGAGGAGCTGAGATGGAACTGTGCCATCTGTTGCCTGAGAGATGGGTGCGAGGAGCCGAGATAAGACTCCACCATCAAGGATTGGTGTAGGGAATTGTTGCCCATTATGTCAAGGATTGCTGACAGACATGCGCAGTTGAAGAGCTGGCTGCAAGACCAGCAAAACTGGATGCATGTGATCCACCAGGAATGTGCAGTACATGACAGTAAGAAAAGAGGTACTCCTCCCAACACATAATAAAAGGGGAAAAAGGTAATCACCATTCTGGCCACCCACCTCTGATGAGGACTATGGACCCTGGGGGAGACCCACCACTGAAGATGATGACTATGGACCCACGGTGGTGACTATCTCTCTGCACTCTCAATGCTTGCTTAATTTCTATCTTTTTTTCAAATCTGTCCTATTGCTAGATTTTTTAATAATAATTACATTTTTAATAGTAATTCTCTTTCTATAATAATCATCTTTATATAGTAAACTGATCAATTATGGTACTTGACCTCACTTGCATCTTAATTTCACTCTCAGGATCACAAATCAAATAAGTCAGATACTGGGTTTTATGCAGTCGGACTCTGGCAATGGCACAGTAAAAAAATGAAGTGCTTGCTTGCAGTGGAGTTCATTACAAGAGAAGCTACTGAAGTGTGAGTTGGAGGAGTTGTCTCAGATCTAAGTTTAAAACAAATAATCCAAAAGAATTAGACTAGTATCTGAAACAGTAGTCAAATGGTATTCTACAGGGACCCATAAATTGCAATGGAAATTGAGGTTGCAAAACTACAGACTGTGGAGTGTGCTGAAACTGGCTTGCTTGCAGCAGACATGCTGCTAAATGACCCACTAAGTGGAGTCAGAGTGTCTTTTTGGTAGAGGAACATCATGATTCTGATCAGTCAGTCAACGTCACTGTGCTATTGTGTAAAAGATCCTTGATCTGCTCACTCCTGAATATTGTGTGTGGGACCTGCTATCTCAGAAAACGGTATAGTAAAAATGAAGGGATATAATCTTAGAAAAAATTGGGTGGTATACTAGAAATCAATAAAATTGTGGCAGTTTTGGCAGAGGTGAGATGTGAATGGATATTCTCTATTTTTTCTAAAGCATGAACAAGGGGGGAACCCAACTGAACTATTTGGAAGCAGTTTTAAAATCAAAACAAACCAAATAAGCACAGTCTGGTTGTGTAACTTGTTGCCACAAAAGTTTTGAAAACTGGAAGGATAAATAGATGCAAAGAATTGTGGTATAAATTCATGTAAGAAAGGTCAATAAAAGCTATTGAAAACTAATGTGAACATGGCTTTCAGCACAGAAATCTGTAGGACCCAGGTCGTTGGAACTGGTAGCATGTAGATTAAAATAATCCGTGGAAGTAGCATAGTTAACTTTCTTATTTTTCCTAAGCGTCTGCTACTGTAATCCTGTTAGGCACAAGAGAGTGGGCTGGCCAGATCTTTGATCTGGTGTATTTCATCAGTACTGTGATTGATACTGCTCTTTTTCTTCCAAAAATGAAGTCTTACTGGAAAATTGATAAACTGGACTCACATGAAAGTATCTAAAATACAAGTACAGTAGATACATTGGCAGAGTAGACACTGTCTTTCACCTGTTTGTTAAAAAAGAACATTGATGAAATCACATCCTAGCAGATGGTTTTAATTGTGTATTCCCTACTTTAACTAACATAAAAGGTTTTGCAAGAGTACTGAGAACTTGGGTTCTGGTACTGTCTTGCTAAATGATAGCTCTCTTAGTTGTGAACAAGCCCTCCCTGTGGAGTAATAACTCCCTAGTGCACCTATGGGCATAACACACCACATAGAGCCATGTGAAAAGGAAAATGTGTTTTTGGAATACTTTTTCCTTGTGATGAGTAGTGGGACTATATAAGGCAGAATCCAGAAAGACAGTCCTGGGCATTTTGTTGTGCTAACAGCTATTGAAGTGCTGGGACTCACTCGCACCCTGCTTTTAGAGCTGGTGATGTTCAGCTGCTTTAGCAAAGCTGTTTTTCTTTTTATTTAATGCATCAGAAAACCAGGAAAACAGGTAGATGTAAGAATGCATTTGGATTCCAGTGAACCTGCCTGGTACATCACTCTAGAAACAAAATTCCTGCTTACACACAGAATTTACAGAAAAGAAATTTGTTAAAACTGGTATGAAGCTGACATGGTAAAATCCAGAGGGAAAATGCTTTGACTGTGATTGTCAGAAATCCGTGTTTCCCATTTTTCAAAATGGAACATGAGTTGAACATGGTTTATATTTCCTACAACTAGCTATTTTCTTTCTTTGAAATGTGTTAGAGGGAGGAGCCCAGAAGTGCTGTGGGAGGGACTAAAATTCATATTAAAGTTTTAGCATGAGAGGGAGAATTGTCAGAGTAGAAGGTTTCTTCTGAGGTTCTGCTTTCTTATTTTTATTTTTTTTTTCCAATTTAGGATGATAAATATTCATGTTCAGATTCTTCTAACAATTCTTTTTTGGAATTCTGATTGTCAGATTATTCCCAGGATTGAAGAATGTGGACTTTCATGTTCTCAGGTAATCTGTTACTTGTTCCTATTTGCTACCTATTAGTTTAGTAGTTGTATGTTGCCAAAATAATAGTGAGAAAAGCAAGAAAGGAAAATGGAAAACTAATTCAGCTGTCCTGAACATTCACTTTATATTTCTGTCATTCTGAATCAAGTGTCCAAAGTGGCAAAAATGATTGTTAGGAAGGGAGTAAGAAAATGTATCTTACACTGTTTCCAAATGCTGTTGTTAGTACCTTTTAAATCTGTCATTTGTATTTGAAAAACTTTACTAAGTTCATATTCGTTGCTTTGGGGAGTCAGTGTTAGCAAGGGCAGTGCTGCCAAAGAGATGAAAGAGGGAGGGATGGAAGGGTTCAGAAATTGCTAATTATGTTGGGAATACATAATACTGACTTTCCTACGAAAAAAAAAATAAATTAATTAAACTTCAGAAAGAGTAAAAACTGGGTTTAATTTTGTAGGATGAATGGAACTGCAGTGTTAAATTAATTACTTATGTATGTGCATAAAGTGGAGTCTGAACCATATACCATCTCTTCAGTATTTGAAATTCGTATGTTTCCAAGTATCCCCACACAGGGGCAGTGTGGAGATATCGTACTTCTGTTGGCATTTTGAAACTGTAAGAATAATCTGAAAGATATATAAATAATACTAATAAAAAGGAATAAAATAATCGTGTACCTGATTTTCAGTCTTAGTTGAGAATGATAACTATGTACTTTCTACAGAGAAGTAGAATTGATGGCATGAAAGACAGTGGCTGTCTGTTCAGACTTCTTGGATATGCCAGTGTTTAAAAGGAGAGGCAATGAGGCATCCTAAAGTGGTACTTCACAGATATTAAGTTAGTACATGTTTCTGAAAGTTATTCTATATTTTATATGTTTATCCTAGAAAATATCAGGAATAAAGATGCTTATAAAACACTAGGTTGAAAGACCCCTCCCTTGAAGTTGTTTAATATTCCCACATTTAAATTCTGTAGTGCCTATCCACTTAAATAACATTTTCAGAATAATAAAGTATAGTCATAAGACGTTAATCTCTAGATATGGCTGAGGACTTTTAAATAATTTTTATGTACTTAACATTTATGAATGCAAACGTGCATTTTAAATAATTTATGCTCCTCGGCCTGCTGCAATGAGAGTTTAAAATAGAGATGATTAACCATTCTAATTTATCCCTCCACAGAGTGTGTGACTGTCAGACTCAGCATGTGAAAAACAATACCAGCCTTTTTATGGTGGGGTTCTCTCTAGTGGATAGGGTTGACCTCTGAGGACCTTAAACAGCATCTTTCTCTGTCATAGGCATGCATTCATTGGATGCCTAAGATATAGATTTGTCCTACAACATATTAAATGAATGTTGGATAAATGAGAAAGGTGTTGTATTGTTTGGTTTTGGTGTTTTTTTTTTTTTTGTTTTTTGGTTGGGTTGGTTTTGTGGGTTTTTTTTAGTTTTGTCGTTTTGTGGGGTTTTTTGTTTGTTTGTTTTGTCTTGTTTTGCTTTAGTTTACAGGGGAAATACATTGTTTCCACTATAATGGAATCAATTAATCATCTGTGATGTTAGAGACAGGATTCAGTTCATGTTCTCTATGTAATGTTTTTGCTAGATGTATTCTGTGGAATCTTGAACACATTAATGGCTTTTTAAGACAAAAATGTTTTCTCACTGGAAACAACAATGATCTCAACAGGATAAATTACTGCCAGCGCAGCATTTCAGTCTACTGCAGAGCATTTTAGCTACATGAAATTAGGAGTCTCACTACTAGCTTGTTAGAGAAAACTCCTTCCTTTTCCTGTGGAAGTAACTTCAATTTCCCTACAGAACTGACCACAATTTGTGGCTTTCATGCCATTCTTACCTGCGTTAGTTTGAAAGGGAGCTGTTTAACTTCATCTGTGATGTTGACTCAATGTCTTTTTAGGGGCACTAACCAGGATTTAAAATTTGTCCTTGTCTATGTGCAATATGTGTGCTGTCTTCAGTACCATGTTTTATAGCAATTTGCTTAAGGTGAGATACTGTAATTTTAAAACCACCATAAGTTTTCTGTAGCTGCTATTGCTACAAGTGAGTATTATAGAAAATTGTTTTTTTCTTTATGAAGTTTTCTGGTAAGTTTATACAAGTGGATTTCTCTTCTGCAGAGTCAGCCCTGAGGTTGTGTGGCTCTTCATCAAGCTATAGGGGAATGAAAAGCTATTGATTTCCATTTTGCTACTTTTTTCAGACTGTGGGTACTGTCAGAAGGTTTTGAGCAGCATTAATAACTAAAACCCTACATTTTGACCAGCAGATTAGATTTTAAGGTGGCTGTGTCTCCTGAATATTTGTAAGTAGTTTTGACCTCCTTGGCTACTCCACTTTGGTTATACACTTTGAGTTGTTCACTAAGAAGAGTAAAGTATGGGCTGCGAGAGGGAAATAATGACACAACTGTTTTGAGGTATGTGACTTAAAAACCCTTCACTGAACTGTTTAGATTTTGGATCTTATTATAATTTTATGAATCATTCTTAGTTTACCATATGTATTCAGCAAGACATCTTTGCATTGCCTTATACAAGGCAACATCCAGGTTTCATTACTATACCACAAGCTGTACTTCTGTTCAGTACACGAAAGGAAAAAAACAAAAGAACATTGGATGTTTATGCAAGTAAATGAAAATTTAAACAGCATGAAAATATACAATTGTGGGTTGAGTTATGGCAAAGGAACAACCAAGCTTTTATTATGCGCTATGATTTATTTCTCCTTCCTGATTTTAATGGCTTGGCTTTAGAACTTGTGTGGTTTTCTGGTATTCAGAGGTTAAATACAATGGGTTTGGTCTCCATGCCTCACCCAATAGCAAACACAGTTATCAACCAAGTTTCCCTGTAAAAGCATAGGGGAATCCCAGCCTGCAATTGAAATTGGGTTTGTGCCCTACTCATTTTACAATCCGCATTGTTTGCAGGCTGTACACAAAGAAACAGGCTTACCAAATTTGACTGAACAGCTGGTAAAGATCAAGAGCACTACATTTAAAAAGCTCTCCAGAAGACTATGAAATAGTATTTGTATTGTTTGCCTTTAAATGTAGTAATGTTTCCAAAGTCCATGGATAAAGAAGGAAACCCAAAATGGAATCCGGGATTTCCCTGCAATTATAAAGGTTATTGGCAACAAATTCTTGATATAGTTGCTCCCTGTTCATGGTATTCACAGTTGATGTATGTGATGTTTCTTTACTGGATATTTATGCCAGAGATCAGTCTATTGTTGCTGAATACTATACACTGCAAAACCAGTGCAAAAACAGCCCTTAGGCCACTAACTCAGCTGGCATAGATTGGCATACTTTGGCATTCTTACGGGAAGCAATTCATATTTTGACAGTGTTCCCAAGCCACTAAAAAATGGACATTATAATCTAGGTGACATAATTCAGTTCTTCCCTAAAATATGTTTGAAAATCTATATTCAGACATAGAAAATGTCTGAAGAGACTGCTCATAGGCCTGGCTTCCTCAGAACGAGTGAGAGAGATACAGTGTGAAGTCCTGACATAGGACGATGATTCACCACAGACAAAAGTCTGTGCATGCATTGATATAGTTGATGACCGGAGGAGATGCATACAAATATAAAACATACCCTCTGCTAATATTTGCTGAGTATAATCCACAAGAACATGCACTACATAGAAAGCCTGGGTTTTGCACCCCTGCCTGTCACTGACTCACTTGTGTGGCCCTATTCAAGTAATTTCCTTTCTCCAGTTTTCACAAGTACAAAATAGTGATGACCTTCCTGTGTGATGTGTCTTAATTACATGTTTTAGTTAAATGCTTTGAATACTATGATTAAGCGTTAAGTACTCATTAGTCAAAACAGTCATATTGAGTCACTGTATTACAGTGATATTAACCCATTTGCTTAGATATCCCTGCTTGCCTTCTCTGCTGATAGTCAGGAGAGCTGCACTTCAGTGAGTTAAGGTGACTTATCTCTTGAACTGTGTTTTACATTTGCTCTTAAGGTCAGAAATATCTTAACAATGATATAAGACACTTAACTTCCATGTTTCCTGCTATGTCCTATGCCATCCCCTTTCCTCACCTCCTGAGAAGAAAACAGCCAGTGACAGATACAAGCAGGGACTTACAAAATACTCCAGTGATCCTCATTATTAGAACATCTACCAACACTTTCAGGAGTGGTGGAGATGGAGAAAGCCCTGCGAGTCTGAACTTGCAAAAAATGCAGCAGTAGCTCTTGTTTATTTTCTTTCTCCCTTCTTCCTTCCTTGAGAACTCTGGAAAAAAGTTAGAAGGTTTGAAAGAGGTAATCCACTGGAGTAGCATGAGCTGAGGCACTACAAGAAAGTCATGGAAGCTGGGGTCACAAAATTAACAGATGTTGGAACTGAACCAGACAAGGTATCCTGAAACTGAAACACAAGGCAGTGCTAGAGGCTTCACCGCCCTCATATGTCACATAAAGATGTGCGATCAGTACCCACAGCAGGAGGTAGATATTAAAAAAAAAAAAACAAACCTAAAAAGGGATATATAAGCAGGCTCAGCAGGACATGGGAGCGGGTGACCTTTATTATTGGCTGTGAATGTTAGCTCACAGATCTCTCTCAGCGCTGATCTTAGGGAGGGAAGATGTTCGTCAGCTCCATTTGAGCCCAGCATACAGTGGTGAATATGGAGATCTGGGAGTAGGTGCTTTCCACAGCTGCAGAATATTGTTGTCTGACTGCTTTGCAGTTGGAAAGCTTCTTGTAATTTGATGAAATCTGGGCTGACAAATCTTTTTTAGTAGTGGTAGTAACTATAATGAGACCATGTGGTGTGGCCTAGCTGGAATTCATGCAGTGAGGTCTAGGATTAGCTTAATTTGTACATTTGCTGAAGCTGGCAATGCTGTACCTGTTACTTTGTCGTGTTTGTTTATACTATCCTGGTCCTCCTCTCTTGCCAGAATGCCTGTGCATGGGAGAGAACCAGGGATGGTAAAAAATGAGAAGGAACAAAAAGAGGGTTTAAAGACTTATTTCTAAGGTTAGCTTTGGATACTCTCGTGGCTTTTTGGTTCAGCATTGAGAAGCTCACCTCATTCCCAGATAGGTAGGTAATTTGGACCTCAGAAAGAAGCTTCCCCCTACCTCTAACTACAAATAATTTGGTTTCTAGGAGCCCTGAATTCCTGTGTGCTGTGGTTACAAGGCTGTTCAAATCAGGAACCGTTATTTCAAGTTATATGTGTTTTGTTACCATCATCCTTGCAAGAGATGCCTAGGTTTTATGTATCAACTCTGGTGTAGATGTTTTTGTGTTAGTATTCATACTCTCAGGAAAATATTTTTCTTTGTGAAACTTTTTTCATTTTTTGGCATTTATTGTCTTTTTTTGTTTGATTGTTTGTTTGTTTTTTAAACCGGGGATTTATTTGCCATCTTAAAAATAGAAAGCAGAGACTATATCCTGAACAGCAGCTTGTTGGTGACCAAGTTCCAGACCAGCTCTATGATATGGACACATCACAGTACTGACCCTGCTTTTACAACTGCAGGAATTCAGTGGTCTAGAATTTTCTGAGGTCATGAATAAGCTGGAAAGTCACAGTAACTAATGATGATGAGGTCTGGAATGGATTGCTTGTGGAGCTTATAGAGATCTCCACACATGCTATGAAAATCTCAGTTACGTCTCAGATAAAGGTCATTCTTTCTAAGGCAGACATGTAAAGTAGATGGCATCTTGAGTGCTTTCTAACCCTAATATCTCTGCTTTCATTCATAATTTTCTCTCTTGTGGGATGTAAAGATGGTCTGTCAAGTCATATTTAGCTTATTCCTTCAGAACAGTCAAGAGAGCCAAGGCTGCTCTTGCTGTACTGCATGTCCTGCCCTTTCAGCATGCAAAGTACTGAACTCACCATGAAAACTGTATGGGACATATAACCTCCTTCAGGAAGTGTCTATGCAAAAAAGATGAGAATTTTAGTTTTACTTTGCAGATTATCTGTGACTCTTGAAAGAAAATGTTTCAACTTAGTTGCTTTGAGTATGTGTGGTAAATTTCAATCATTTCTGGAAAATATTGTCTTGGAGTTGCCTCTACTTGCCTGCATATTTTCAGAAAGTATGAATCATATAAACAACATTGTGCAGTACTAGATGTGCATTCATTTTCTTTTCTTGGAAAAACTTGGAGGAAATAGAATTTATTGCACTTAACACATTTCACTGTCTCCAGTTTTGTTTTTCCCTTTCATCCCTACATATGCAAACTTCCTTGATCTTTTTCCCACTTCCTCATCTCCCTGACCTGCTGTTCTTCCTTCCATGACTGCAATGACAGTTTTCTCCATTACTTTACGAATGTCTATATCTTTCTATTATAACTTATCTCCTTTAAAAAAAAAATAAAAAATTTTTGCTATTCTCAGTATAGTATCATGCTTCATGCTTGGCTTTGGTCCGTAATGTGTTAGTTTATCTATAATATGCCATTTTTAAGTGTGAGAGGACTAGAAAATAGGTAAGTAGGGTTTTTTTCCTCTTACCAGTTTCTTCAAGGAAGAGATACTTCTAGGAGCTTATAGGGATTACTAGAATTTGGAGCAGGGTTTAAAGGAGCTATAGCTCTCCTGTCTCCACTAGCTGTATTTTCCCTCATTTTTAATATATTGAGATAGAATAATTTTTACAGCATGATCTCATTTGTGTTACCATTCAATGTAGATGAGGCCATTAGTGACATGGTTTATGGGTGGACTTGACAGCCCTGGAGTAATGGTTGGGCTTGATGATCTTAAAGGTCTTTTCCAATCTAGTTGATTCTATGATTCTATGAGTATTTTCTCTTCCACTTAGGGGGAAAAAACACATACGTTTTAGCCAAATGTGAGGCATAGGTGGTTTTCAGTGAGTAAGAGCTATGATTAAAAATGAGACATAGGGTGAAGCAATATATGAAGGTACTGAACACTGATGGGTTTATTAAGCTGAGGCAATGCCCAGGAATTATTGCTGCCTTTAGGGAGAACAGCATGATCTGGAGAGTCAGGTGAAACAATGCTGCTGTTGAAACATTGGTAGAATCCTGCCTCTTTGGAAGCCCTTCTTTTGGACCTCTGCCTTTAGTTGGACTGTGCTAACTTTAGCAACTACGGTACCTGGAAGGTACACAAGATAAAGCCAAACATAATTATTCCATAATTTGGTCCTCAGCCCCCAACAGAGTTAAAAGTTCACAGTAAAAAAAGAAATAGACTGTGCAATGACTTTTTGTGTAATTATTTTTTATTTTGTATGTTATATTATTTATTCTTCCTTAGCATTTCCAAATGTATTCATAACTGGCTTTTATATCGGTTATCTCAAACTGCAAATGTTTCAGCTGGAATGCACAGTATAGATATTTTCAGTAGGGCTTTTGTATATGGCATTTTTTGAATGTGTTTTAATCTTTCATGTACACACATTGCTAGCTCTTTCAAAGAAAGATGTTTTGGCTTTTGTGGCTCTTGATAGGAGAGGACAGGCATGTATAGAGGGATTCTGGTGCAAGATTTCTGATGTAGGATTAAGACTTTCAGTTGCCATAATAATACAAATATGAATAGTTAGGAAATAATCCTGTGAAATATTTTCAAGTGTGCAGCTGCAAAATAAGTAAATAAATGTATGTTTTCACCTTTGAGTACTAAGCTTTACCTCATTTTGCTGCGGCTAGAGTGTTTCTGTAACTTAAGCAAGCACAGTTAGAGCTAGTCAGGTGTCTTAATCATCAAGTCTTTAATGGAAACAGTTCCTTAACTGATACTGTGGCATCAGGAAGTAATGCAGTGGCCTGTCAGGATTGCCATCAGAAACTACCACTGCTTCTAGCATGGCCTGAGGTATCATTTGTATGGCCTTACAGCCTTACACAATCATGTAACAAGCTAAGGCTAGAATAAAACCAAAGACAACATTTAAAATATTTTCCATCAGGAAAAGCTATAATCAGGGATAGTTTCAAGGTTATTTGAGTTTGAAATTTTTCTGTTTAGGAGAAGAGGAAGAAACACAATATGTATGGGAGCTGCAAAACCCCAGAAGCGTGCTCCTGCATATATTTCCATGGCTTTGAAGGGTGTCAGCCCTGACACGTGGCCTCCAAAGTCTTGAAACTGCTATAATAAATTATTGCCAAGTGTGCTTTGTTGTTCTAAATTTTGGTATTTGTGATTCATGCTGGCAGGGTTGGGATTAGCAAGTGAATTTTTGGTTTTAAGCCCTTCTGCTCCCAGCATTTCAGGATAGTATCTCTGCAACATTCACCCATTCTATGACCCTGCTCCTTTCCTATTGTTCCAGGTTATTAAATACAGATTACATGGAGAGAATGAAAAAGCATTAGTGACTTGTTAGGGCAGTATGAGAAACCTGCGTGCTCATCATGGTGCTGCCTCAAGTTAGGCAAGGGAAAAAGTTAAGCACTATGTTAGTCTCACCTCCAGTCTCTACAGCCCAGGCACCTGAGTTAGGAGCCAGTTTGACGTTCTTTCTTCAGAGTTTGTCTTCAGGAAGACTGGCTGAGCCAGTCTTCCAAAGTTTCAGCTTCTGGTTTTTGGGTGGTTTTTTGAAGACTGCTGAAAATAAAATGTAAGTGGCCTTTGAAGTAGGAAACAGATTTCCCATTTGAATGGTGAAATCATCAGCTTTAAAAATTACATCTTGCCTGTCCTTCTCTCAGACCATCTTTTTTCATATCCTCCGTATGCAGTATTACTGCTTTGACAGGAGGCCTGGGAAACCCTCTCCTTTACTGGGCAGTGTAGCAAACAGACATCTTAAGGGTAGAACTGCTTCAGGTGAAGGAGGATGTTGAACATGGCTGTCCCTTGAGATAAGGACTTGGATGCTAGAGTATAAAAGCTGTAATGGTCCCATATTCTACTTTCCTCTTCTAATATTTCCAGCTTGAAAGAAGCTAAACTTAAGCTTTGTTAGTTTGACCTCTGTTACTGTTAAATCTCCTCCAGCCACTTGCTGCTCTGGGGATGTGGGTGTCTCACAAGTGAGTGTATGCTATCCCAAAGAACTCTGGCATAAGCTAGATGTCATTCCAGCTTCATTCTGGTCATATATCCATGAAGCTTTCAGATCAGAAAGGGAGGTGCCTAATAAGTTTATGTGTCTCCAAGTGTTAGGTGGCAATTAGTAATTATGGATCATGGTGTTTGGCTGAGATTACCACAGTTTGCTTAAATTGTGTTTCAGGTACCTAAATCATCTTTTAGATTTGGCTGACTTCACAGTAGCACAGCATGGTTGAGGTTGGAAGGGACCATCAGGGATCATCTAATCCAACCTCCCTGCTCAGGCAGGGTCACCCAGAACACATTGCTCAGGATTGCGTCCAGACGGCTCTTGAGTATCTCCAGGGAAGGAGACTCCACAACTTTCCTGGGCAACCTATTCCAATGCTTGGTCACCCTCACAGCAAAGTTCTCCCCCATGTTCAGGTGGAACTTCCTGTGTTTTACTTTATGCCCGTTGCCTCTTGCCCTATCACCTGGGATCACTGAGAAGAGTCTGGCCCCATCCTCTCGACACCCTCCCTTCAGATACAATTGATCAGATCCCCCTGAGCCTTCTCTAGGCTGAGCAGACCCAGCTGCCTGAGCAGACCCAGCTGCCTCAGCCTTTCCTCATGAGGGATGCTCCACACCCTTTGTCATTCTTTCCTTCAGTCCTCAAGCTGGGTTTTTCTTGTAGCCTTTTCTGTGCTACAGAGATCATTATTCCATGCTAACCTCAAAGCATGCAGTAGCTGTAGTTGTCTGGAGAGCTTGTGGGATCAGTGTCCTCCAGTTTTTCTAGAAATGGTAAAAGAAATGGCTGACGTGATCTGGTGTTGGTGACAGTACCGTTTCTAGCAGGAGGCTGGACTTGGTGACCTCCAGACCCCTTACACCCTAGATTTCTTTGTTTCCATTTTATCATCCTCTGTGTGAGATCTCCAGTCATTCACTGAACTAACCATTAACGCTGTGTTAGAATGTCCCTGTCTCATTGTTAGACTAGAAGTGCTGATTTGGTAGATTAGTCTTCCTTTCAAGTAGCTGAGTAGTCTGAAATTTTTGACACTCTGTGCATGGGATAGTGCTGATTTATACCAGCTGAGGATATGGCATTCAAAGTACATTTTAATTTTACTTTGTCTATTGTATGAAATTCTGATTTGTTAACAACTTGTATGAGTGTTTTAGGAAACATGACATCAAAATGATTGGCATATATATTTTTTTTCCTAAAATGTTGCTTCAAGCAAATTTTGCTTCTAGTCTTGTAGTTGAAGCATACAATAGAACAGGCAGCTTTTATTTCAGACTGTCATAGCTCTCTTTCATCCAATAAATTTGAAAGCAAGTGGTTTCTATATACATCCATTTTGTATCATGTTATTTTTACATACAATTCACTTAAAAATATGAGGGGGCATTCTTCCCAGTTGTGAGACCTCAAAGCAATATTATTTTGTCTGGATATTCACTTACAGGATAAATGAATGTCTCTGCAAAGAGTTCTCGAAGATATAATTACTGTGCTGCCAACTCTTTCACTTGTTCTGCTCTGTAAAAGAGGTACAACCATGCAGCCACAGTAAAGGTCAGAAGATATTATATGCTGCATGCAGTCCAGCTAAAGTACGTGACAGTCCAGTTAAAATACAGGAACAGGATTTCTCTGCTTCAGTATGGTGCAGGAGGAAATAATACTGACTTGAAGACAGAAATCTCTGTTATACTTGGATAGTAGCAGGTAAAGAGAAGGACAAAAATCTAAGGGGCCTGAGGGTCTTGTGTCAGTTGTGTTCCTACATTACTGAAGCTGTGCTAGGTGGTCATGGAAGTGCTGGCCTTGTGATAAGCAGCAGGTTTTGGAGGATAGGTCCATACATTTGCATGTGCATGCAAAATGGCAAATGGTGCAGGAGACAACAATTGGTAAAAGGCTCTGCTTTAGATCATTGTGAAGCGTTACTGAAGATTGTCCAATAATCTTCAGTAGCCCCAATGGTATCTTCCCTGTTGTCAGTTCACTGTTTATCTGAGAGCACATCAGCATGGCATTAGCACAGGCAGATGTTACCTTGCTCTGTTGGACACAAGCCAGCTCTCATCCAAAAAGCGTGTGATCTGTACTGAGCCTGAGCATAAGATCCCACTTCTCAGTAGTACTTAACCTCTCATTTTCAGCACCGCACTGAAGTCATGGGACTGTTTGTGTTTGGCTTGGACCACAGAGAGAGAGACTTGGAGCTTGATAATGCATACACATGATTCGGTGTTTTGTTTTTAGTGTTCTGTTAAAAAATCCAGCAGCATCCAGGCACTCCTGTAGAAGCAGTCCTTCAAAGTAGTCCAAAATAAAGCTTTGCTGTAAGTTTAGGTGCCTCTTCCTTTTCTGCATGGACAACAGTCCAAATGTTTCCTTCTATGATTGCTTAGCTGATCCCATTGTGTGCTGTTTGCATGTATCTGATCACCACGTTGTCAGTAAAAGTTGAAGAACAACCTTGTGGTATGCCAAAAATTAAGAAGGATCAAGAGAGAGATAGTTTTACCTTGGCAATGGAAGTAATGACACATGATATCAAAACAATTACAGATGCTCCTTTTGAGAAAAGGTCTTCTGGAGACACTGCATCAGCAGCACTATGAATTTTTAACAGTTCTAATTTACCATATTATGTGTATTCATCATTATAATTCCTCCGTTTCTCAGTAAATATAACCAGAATTTCTCTAAGCCTATTATTTTTCTTTTTCACCAATTTCCAGTAACATGTCTTTTTGTATGAATTCTTGACCATGATAGAGTTAAGATTATTTTCTTTTAGTGGGACAGGAATCATTATGTGATCCATGTGAGCTTTTGTACTGTAAAGAATTCTGTTTCCTTACATTTGGGAAGATAAATACAGTGGTAACTTTTATAAGAATAGAATGAAAAAAGTCCTGTGAGGTCCCAGTCCCCACCAGCAGCAAGGACATGTAAAGTGCAAAGCTGTTGTCTCCTTTGCCTGTGAAAGTAGCTCTGGAAAAAGCTAAAACATACTCTGTTTCCATTTGTGAAGTTCTCCCTAGATACAATTTTTGGGGCTGAATGTCTCTGTGAAAGAAACTACAGCCATTTTTGATAGTCTGAGAAGCTTATGATACTGCTTTGAGTCCTCTCTGTTTCCATTCAAAGTTCTTACGTTGTGTAGAGCCGTATAACTTTAACTGTGGCTGTCCACTGCTCAAAGACTTTTTTGTTTATGGAGGTGACTGAGATCGCATCAGCATGCTCAACTTTTTCACTAAAGGCCATGAGAAACCTTTTAGGACTCTTATGGCCCAGTATCTTTAGGCTTTTCCCCCCATGAAACAAATGGGGCGAGTAGATGGAGAAAAGAAGGCTGCTGCTGGATTGCTGACATAGAAAGCAGTAAGTAGCAACGTCTCTGTGTTGGAGGATAACTACTGATATGACATGGTTTTGGTGCTTCCAATTGAGACAAAGATTAACACTTTCCAACACGTCAAATAAACCCTAGTGGGGAACTGTCTTTGGAACTGTGTGTGGTTCTGGTCTCCATTTAGACAAATGCATAAAAGTAGAGAAAGCTGCTGAGAAAGGTGATGGTAAGAAGGAAAGCCTAAAGAGGAATAACGAGCTTGGCTGTTGTAGTCTCAGAGGAAAAGATGAGAAAAGATATATTACTGCTTGAAGATAAATGGAAAGTAAATTCCAGGGTGGAAATCATCCATTTGAGTGAAAAGATAATGGACACAATCAGAAGTCAGTACAAGCTAACCATTATTGTGTTTACATTAGAAATTAAGATTTGGTGATGGCAGAGAAAAGGGATTCTGAAATAGCATTGGCTATTGGAGTAGTGCACACAAAAGGCTAACTGGTTTTAAAATGAAGCTTCACCACTTTTTGAAGGGGATTGGATGATGTTATCAGGGGATTAGACCCAGTGATCTGGGACATCCTTTCTAATTCTGCCCTGAATAAGATGGATCTCTGCAGAACATCGTCTCTGGACTGGAAAGAAAAAAGTACATGATTAAATTAATCATCTTTATCAGCCTTTTGGCTACAATTTGAGCATCAGTTGTTGCAAGGCTACACTTTCCCTGTGTTGTAATAATATGTGCAGTCCCATGCTTACTGTTAATGGTGGCCAAAACCCGAAATTGCTGGAATAGAAGGAAATATCAGAATACGGTGTGTTCCTTTTTCTCTGCCCTCTCTGTCAGTTGAAACTGTAGAAATGTAAGAAACGTAGAAAAAGAAGAAATGCAGGTAATAGCTTTGCCACTGAGGATCTCTCAAAGGAGCAAGAACTCTTCTCTCTTGTCCTGGGTTCAGCAGGAGCAGTAGTAGCTACTGCTGAACCCAGGACAACTCTACGTACACCGACTTTAATGTAGACACCTTAATGGAATGTTAAGTGTCTGACAACCTTGTCCCAGTTAAAGAACAAATTTTAAGGCATGTTCAGGAATAGTACTATTCCTTGTGGCGTTATGGAAGAGCTGCCACCAACTCTTCTGTGGACAAAGTACAACAGTGCTAACAGGTGAACCGTGAAACTGAATTTGCCTCAGAATCTTTCCTACATGACAGAACATTCAGGGAAGAATTTCCACAATTCTGCACTTGATTCAGTGCCTGGAGATATGAGAGGAAATGGGCAACAGGTCTAATCTTTGTTTCTTATCCATGGCAATTTTACTTTATGGAAATGCTCTCTGTGCCCCTAAATCCAAGTCTTTCTCTGCTGATCTCACTTTCTTCTCTGCAGTCTTTAAACAAAAGAATTTGATATTACAGTTGGCTTAGACTGAGAAATTGCTGTGCTAGCTAAAAAATTGGCACCACACCTTCTATTCAGAATGCTGCACGTTGGTGGTGTCTGTTCAGATAACCTCTAGCTACGGTTGAGTAATACCACAAATGGGGAAAACCCTAGAGAAATAGGAAAATCCCTAACTGTTTGTGCATTGTGTAAGTATATTTTGCTTAGGCTCTTTGCCAAAGCAGATAGGAATCAAAGATGCTCTCTGTATAGGAGTGAAATGTGCTATCATGATCAGGATCTTATTTTTTGCATAAAAGACACCCACAGCATTTGTGAAAGAGGAAGAAAATTTCCATTCTGGTTTTAGTGTGTTATGTTTTTCTATTGCATTCATCACTGAAAATTCCTGAAAACAAAAGATATAGAAAGTGGGAGAGGAACTAGATTAATTTATTTGAGCTCTTCTTTGAGACAAATGCTCTCTTTTGGCTATTTTGCAAAAGGATTATAAAAGAATATACTGCCTCCACCCCTCCCCCTTGGTATTGTACAATAAAAAGAAACACTTGTTAAAAAAGGAGGAATTTAGCTGTGACCAAATGCTCTCTGTAACTGGTGTTTGTGCAAATGTTTGATTCTTTATGTAAACCTCCCCAACAATGCCTCACCCAGAACAAACCCAAGTGCTTAAGAATGACAAAACATCTCCTTACCAGAACAGAAATCACTGATGGATATGTTTCATTTTTCCCATGGAGAAGATGAGAAAATAAATGCCAGATGGTACTGGGAAGTGCTCAGATGGTAGGATTCATCTGAACTATAGTATAAACCAGTAATTAATTAAAATAGACCAGAAGGTACAGGTGGATTTATGCGTCATCCCACAGCCCCATGGAAGTGGGTGATTTTCTTTTTTTTCCATGTTTGTAACTTAAGACAGTTTATTTACATGTAATTTGCATTCTTCAGGTGTCATAGCAAGGGCATCAAAGCACTGGCCTTTAAATAAAAGGCTGAATCTTCTGAGTTTTGTGAGATTTTGTTTATTTCAATGAGATCTTTATTTTTTTCTAAGGTATTTTTGCACCATGATTGTAACCAGACGGAACAGTTGGAGAACTTAAAGACAATCTTCAAAGAAATTTTAACTGGCAATTGGGAACTCTCTCAAGCCACCTAACCAAAATATTTTCAGTAGTTTAGCTGCCAAATGGGAAGTTAAAAATACAGAAGTAATTTGCTAAATTATCAACCTCATGAAAGATTAATTTCTTCCAGTAAGCAGTGGCTCAGCAATGAGCTGATCCAAGAGTTAGGTTTTCTCAGTAGGAAAGTTAGCTCCTTAGCCCACTCAGTTGATTTTTTACAGTCATTTTGTATATTTGTCTATTCCACACCCTAAGGCCATGGAGAACCTCAAGTTAAGAGTCTGAATTCAAATTGTCCTTCTGCATACTCCTGCAGGGTTCTATTAGAATGAATTCAAAATTAGGGCTTTGGAACAGCAGTTAAAATTCCAGTAGTTTTATATGAGCTGACATGTTCCTTTTCTATTGGTTTAGTGTTGCACTGAATTATTCAGGAAGCTGTGGTCTTCTTTCTGTTGATTATTGTGCATTAGGAGAATCACCGAACTACCAATGAAGCTCTTTTGTGGGGAGCAGAATTAACATGTGACAAATATTTCTATGAACATATTACAGCAGAAATGAGGTCACTTCAGTTACATATTTCAGTCCTTCAGGGGGATTTGAGGAATTTCTGAAACCACTGAAATGGAAGTACCCCAGGTTTAGAAGAGTTATGCAAAGAAGTTTGATTTCCGTTATAGAATCATAGAGTAATTTGGGTTGAAAGGGACCTTCTACTCCAACCCCCCTGCAATGAGCAGTGGCATCTTCAAGTAGATCAGGTTACTCAGAGTTGCCTCCAGCCTGACCTTGAATGTTTCCAGGGATGGGGAATCTACCACCTCTCTGGGCAACCTGTGCCAGTGATTCACAACCACCATTGTAAAAAATTTCTTCCTTATGTCTAGATTTCCCCTCTTTTAATTTAAAACCATTACCCCTTGTCCTATCACAACAGCCCACACTTTTTTGCGTGTTGATGTAGTATTGTGTAGAAGCAGCCAAAGTCATACCTTTAACAACGTCACAAGTAATTTTTATAATCTCCAGCCTATGAAAATATACGACCATCTCTGTCTTTTTATGAGTGGTTTAAAATGCTACCTTTAATGCATCTGCGCTTTTATGAGTCATAGTGACAAACTGCCAGTTGTAAAAGATGACAACTTACCTCCAGAAGTTATTATTAAAAATAAAAATGCCAAAAGGACAGAGGAATGAGAACTGATACAGTTTACATCCTGTTGACTGGTTTTCTGAAGGCCTCCTTTAAAAACAAACTTACCTAGCTAAGAACTTAAAAGCAACAATGAAGGACAGAAAACACTTCTTGGGTACTCTAGGCAGCTGCCACAGCGTAGCTAACATGCTGTCATTTCTGAACAATAGTATGAGTTTGCTCTACAGCTGTGTTTATGAGGAGGACAGAATTACCTGTGGATGAGAGTGCCTCCCAGATGACCAAGCAATAGTTATTTTATGGTGTGCTAACGCTTACCTGGGTTGCAGTCTGTCTGCAATGTGGGAACTTCAGGATGTCCACTGAGAGACTTTTGCTGGCTCTAAACCTCAGAGGTTGTTGTCTTATTGCCTTAGTATGTTATAAAAAGGCCAAGAGCTGCCAGTCCCTCTGAGAGCAGAGGAGACAAGGTGGCGCCTGCTCCTTTTCTGGGTGTGACAAAAGTGTCTCTCAACGAGACACTGATTTTAGAGGGAAGCAGAAAGCTTTGCCCTGTACAAAGGAATAATGGTATAAAAGTGCTATATCAAAAACTCGAATGCCAGAACACCAGAAAACAGTATTTGCTGGCTAAGTAATAGCCTTTCTTTATAATACCACGCATAATAGTCAAAATAGACATGTTATTTTTATACTCTACAGAATATTAGTGTGTGGTTAAGTACTTTTTTTTACTGGGAAAATGAATGTAATCTGTCTGAAAGATAGTTGGAAACTCACTAAAATCTCACTGTCACATTCACTTTGCCTCTTACAAAACCACTTTCCCACTTGAACACCCTAAGTGCTGTGCCTAATTTCATTTTCAGGATTCCAAGCCAGATATTTCTAAGAAATAAAAACGAGAGTCTTATTTCTAAACTTCATTTGCAATTACTGTAATACGTCCTTCCACTGGCCTAGTGTGATCTTCTAAAACATCATATAATAGTCAGTAGTGTTCTAGGTATCTTCCATTAAAAAAGTTGCTTGGTTTCTTTGCCCTGGTATGAAGCAGTCCATTGTAAAGAATAAGCTATTGGTCACTGTGAATGGCAGTACCTGATGAAATGACGTCTGTGTTTGACTGAACTGCTAAACTTGTTAGAAGAATTGCACCTCAGTAGAAATACTTGAAAATAAGGATATTACTGATCTTGTGTCCCCATATATGTCAGTTTATCATACGGAGTAGTGATGTGCATTTTCTATGCATTTGAAAATCTTTGTTTAATATTGAAAATGATTTCTGTTGTGGACTGTATGCTTACTTGTTTAAGTTATGTTTGTATTTGTGTACAATGATTAATATTTATTTTTATTGTCACCTCAGCTTTTATAATATTTTTGTTTCTGTTTGCAGGGGATTCATTGTAAAAGCAAACCTTCCAGTGAGTATACCTCATTCACATTTTTTACTACATTTGGTTTTGAAAGATAAAGATAATTTATTGCAGCTAATAAATCCACTTACTTGGTGACATCCAATCCCTGTCCTGCCAGGATGTTTGCCACCAGTTTCCTTCTATGAAACAATGCAAATCGGTAGGCTCTGATAAATAATAGGTTAATAATGACTGTGCATTGTTGCTTTATAATTTTCCTTACCATAGATGGTCATTGGGAGAATTTGCTTAGTCATTTCACATGTTTTTATTGCTTCTACTTATTGTTATTACCTACAGTAATAATACAGCTCTTGAATTACCTGAACCTGAGCGTCCATGAATCACTCCTCTAGCGCACATGGTCACTTGACAGAGAAGTATGAGGCAGGTGCCCTGTAGACTGTTCCCTCCTAGCTGGAGGCCCAACTCTGAGCTCTGCTTGTCTCCATGGTGCCATTCCTGGATCCATGTGGCAGTCCACAGGCAAGGAGAAGCTGCAATGCGGAGCTCCAACTGTGTGAAATGCTGATGCAATGGCATGAGGTGTGAATTGAATATCAGCTGCAGGGAGTCTTACTCTGAAAGCATGGCATTTATGGGACACGGGTTGAAGTGGGGAGAGGGGTCATGGCTGTGGAAGGGTGTAGTTAAAAGTCCCACCTGAAAAAGTCTGTAGTCTTCTGCTTGTGAGCAGAGTGAACCGTTGGTGGCTGGTTCAAGGACTGTGAATGAATCTCTTCAGGATTAGGCAGCTGAGCTCCTAGTTACACAAACTACATGGAAGGCTGGAGAAGAAACAGGGACACTGACCTTTGCTCTGCCTTGCTGAAGCATGCCTTCATGCCCTTGGGCAGCACAGGCTGAGGAATCCAAACCCTTCAACCTTGATCAAAGGGAAGGACACCTGCAATATTGTTGGTTCTGAGTTAAAATCTGTGCTGGGTGTTACACAAATTTAGATCTAGATAGTGGAGACTCATTACATGTACCACGAGTTGGTGATTCACACATCTTAGGACAAGGTGCTTTATGTGCTGAGAGGGAGGTGAAAGGGGTTCTCCCTCTGTTGACTGCCAGAGGTGCTTAGATCACAGGCTGGTTGAGGTTGGAAGAGACCTCTGGAGGTCATCTGGTCCAAAACTCCTGCTCAGGGTCACACAGATGCAGGGTCATACAGATGATGCACATAAGCTTAAAATAGATGTTTAGCTCTTAGCTGGATATACACTTTGGGCACAGAAGAGTTTGTAAACTAAAGATCCTTATCTTTCAAGGTGATGTATGTGAAGCAGACCTGGTTGTAGGTTTTCAGTGCTGCCTGAAGATGACTTATCAGCTATCTTTAATACAAGTAACATGCAGGATGACTCAGACTTATAGGGGTGATGAAAAGACATTTTTCTAGTCTTCATCCTAATTCACTTGTGCAACAGTGGGTGTATACTCATTTCCATATTTCCTTTTCTATAGTAATTCTTTTTATTATTTACTGAGATAAAATTACCTTAAAAGACCTTAACTGTATAATAGAACACCTTTTCAGTAGTCGCTGCTTTTGCTGCCACAAAAAGATAACTATTTCATTGAATTCACAGCTATCAGCTCAGTGGTATTTGGCAGTAGCTTTTACTCTGCCTTCTCCCTTCTACTCTTCTACACTATTAGTAGTCCCTAAGGGCTACCGTAGTATTTGAAATTCACTGCAATATATCCACACATTGATATCAATATGTCTATGATTTTTAAAAAGCCTTACATTTGGCACGATGTGTCACCGTGCTGCCCAATATTGAAAGCTTGAAATGTTTCTGAGTGTACACCTGTGAAACCCTTCTAATTTACTGTGCATTGAAATCTATTGGGAAAGAGAGGCTGTCAGTCTGAGCTCTAATCAATTTCATAATTGGTGTAAGTACTTTTTAGTAGTCAATTTTGGTCAATTTATTAACTGAAGTGCACCATGTGGTTATCTTAGAAGAGGGTATCTAGTTTGTTTATGAGTTTTGTTGAACCATCCTAATGCACAGATGCATCAGATACTGTAGTAAATCATATGCAGATAGGTTAGAAATGCTATTATATTTTATACTCATGGAATGATGCTCCATTGAAGCAATTTTAGTGTCCTTTAGATATGCTCACAGTTTTAGCGCTGTCAGCATCCTAAGTAGTTCAGATTCTTACAATTCCTGTAGGAGAGAAATACAGAACAAAAAACAGTTAGGATTTTCTATTGGGTGTTGGCCTGGACTTGTTAATGTGTTTTCTCTGCAATTTTTTTTTGCTGTTCTACAATTTCATATTCTTGCCTGAGGCTTCAAATTATCCATCTAGTAATTTCTGTTACGTATTCATTGCTCAGCTCTGGCTTCTATTATCCAAGTATATACATAAGGTGTGTTTTGCTGTCGTGACAGTTCTGAGTTGATTGCTGCATCATCAGATAAAAAAATAATCTGCTGTGGTTGAGTTGATGGCGAAAGTACAAGGAAAGTGCATGCTGAATTATAAGCCTTGGCTTCTTTATGCCTGGGCTTATATGTGTCCATACTTAAGGAATCTTTTATTACAGCAACAATCCCTCTCTCATGTAGGGCTAATGACAGTTATAATTCATAAAGATAAAGTTTAGGCAAGATTTATCTAGCAGATGGTTTGTGTAGCAAGATGTATCTTTATGTCTTCTGGGGTGTAGATCAAACTACTCGTGAGAAAAGGAAAGAGGTGTATGTTCCAGAGGAAACTATCTAAGGCGGGGGGATTAAACGATGATAAGGTAAGAGTTTACTGAAGAATTAGTCAGAAATGAGTGTCATACTGTGATGATTTATAGAATTAAAATTATTTTCTGACAGCTTTTCCTTGTATCATATATTTATTGTGATCCAAAACTAATATCCTCATGCATGACATGCTCCATTTAAGTTATTAATAATGAGTTTTGCAGCATCTTTTGCAACTCTCAAAATGGATCATAATGGAAAAAATACAAAGTGGAAGAATAATTTTATTTTATGCAGTGTATTGCTTATTTGTTCTGACGTTGAAGGTAAAAACTGTGAATAAGGACAGTGTCCCTGCTTATGGATAGACAGTAGTCCCCCAAACTGTTTTGGCATCTGCCTGGTGCCGATCTAATGTCAGTAATGCACCTAGTTATGACTTAGAATTCTTCTGAGATAGTTCCAAGACTGAGACATCTGTAATACCTTACCTCAGGCAGTAATAACTAAGGACCAAATTCAATTAAGTCATGATGGTCTCTCCTAAAAATTAGTAGGGTCAAATAATATAGTTAGATTCACTCAAACAGAATACTTTGTAAAGAACTGTTAGCTGTGACAGCGTATATATATACACATTGCTCTTCAGTTAAATTATTTCTACACAGACATGGGAATTGGCTAGATTATTGTCCTGGATCAAGAAATTTACACCAACAACCAAAGAACTGAGCAGAAACAGCCACTCCTGGATACCATTTGGTATTCAAAACTGCATGTCATGTGATGCTGTCAAGAAAGGCTCTTTTTGAGGAAAGAGACAGAGCTAAAACTAATCATCACTCATCACATTATTAATAATAATTATCAGGTAGTTCTGCAATATAATAGCCTCCCAATTAACTGTGGGTGGATTCATTGGGTGATGTACAGCAACTCTTCATCCTGAGATACCTTCAGGATTATTACACCACCCATTCTTGGCACATGGCGTACAGTGTTTACATCTGGCTGCTGTGCACTGTACTGTAAGGCTGTCTCATCTCTGTGGAAGCAGGTTCACAGATTCTTCAAAAGTCTATGTACTCTGAGGGAAGAAACGGACTATGCCCAATCCAATGTGAATCCAGCATAAGACGCTTTATTGTGTGACAAGCCCATATTTATATCATTCTGCTTCCTTTACACACGATCATGCATTCTTTGATTGATTGCCTTGCATCCCTTTTATAGTCTATTAAGTGCTAAGCAGTAGCTTTCCACTCTTTTACTCCCTTTTCATCCCGATTTACCAACACTACTAAGGGTAACAAATATTCACACTGTTCGGTCTGTCTTTGAGATGCACATCCTGCTTCATCTTGCAAACCGCCTGCTTTGTTTTGCTAGCCAATCTTTACCCTTCATAGTTCTCTTTACAGTTCCTAAGGCTGAGGCCTGAGCAGGGCATTAACACCTGGTGTTTTCTTCACGGTTTCCAAGGCTTGAGCCCATCCAGGGCAACAGCACCTGGTATTTTCTTTACCGTTCCCAAGGCTTAAGCCGAGCCAGGGTGATAATGCTTGGATCCATTGCGTTAACTATTATTTCTATCTTAAAGCCTAATTTGTATGTTTTGAATGATCTGTGCTTTTTCTTTGGTTTTCACAAATTGTCTTCTCTTGTTGCCAAGATTGCCTTGGATAATCAAGAGTTGACTCTACTGTCAGTTGAGGTAAAGTGTCATTGTTTTTCCATTCTTTTCCACTTGGTTCATATCAGCAATCCTGCTGCCTCCAAAAGATGCTTAATGGCTCAAAACCAAGGTGATGGAGTGGAGATTCAGGTGTGAAGTGTTTGTGTTTTATGACATTTGATGTGTATCATGAAGGACTTATTTCTCCTGATACCAAGTGTGAGGGCACCTTAAGGCCTGACATGTTCAAGCCTTATGTCAATCTGTCTTCACATCCTGCATGTACCAGTATCTGATCCTTGACCTTCAGTCTTTAAATTTAGAGCACTTTCCTTCACTGGAGGGGTTGAAAGGGTAAGTATGGATAAGCTTTGCTGTTTGTCCTCCTCCACACCCTACCTTTCCTCTGTGAGAACTGTGGATATGTCTTCCATGTGAGTCAACAGGCATCCATGCTTGACAACAATTCTTGGGTAGGCATTGAGGGATGCACCCTTTCCTGATGATTTAAGAGTGTTATCCTGTATTTTATGGTGTGCATAGTGTTGTGGCACTGGTGTTTCATCCTATGCTCTTCGCCATACTAGTTGAACTCCTCCTAGGAGTATGTTAAGCAGTGTAACTAACAAGGGTCAAGTGTTTTTTTTGTTCTTACAGCCTTTCCTGTGGGGAGGAGAATGTGCAGTAAAATACTTTGTTTTACTTGGGTGACTTTTAGCTTCCATGCTATGTACCAAAGTGGAAGGGTAAGAAATATTTCACAGAAATTGCTATGAAGTAATTGCAGCTAAACTGAGGCGTGCTGTATTATATACCACAAAGCCCAGGGGCAAACCCCAGTTCCCTGGCTATTTGTTCTGATAGTTTCTTGAATCTCTTAATTTTTGAGACTAAAACGAGTGTATGTGATACAGAGACGCCCAAGGAATGCGTTTGGGATTAAATTTAAAGGTTGGACTTGATGATCTTAAAGGTCTTTTCCAACCTATTTGATTTTATAATTCTATAAATCCACTCTACCAACATAAATTCATAAATAAATACTCGATTTCTGTGCAGGGAAGTCCGAGAAATAAAAGCAGCTAAAATATCACTGATGAGATTTGGGGCCTTAAAACTGTTTTTCTTTTTTTTTGAGATTTCCATAGGAAATCCTAAATTTCCATAGGAAAATAAAATGAGACTTAATAGTTATGTTCTGTGCCTACTCTTTGCACCTCGAAAAAAGCCTGAATAATATTTATCCTGCTCTTGCTGTTCTGGCCTAAAGCAGAAGGAAATCTTGTAGGTGTGAGGGATTTTTCCAGGACTAGGAATACAATGGTGCCCTCTTGTGTGAAAGGGATATTTTGGCATTTAACATTTAATTTAGCATTAACTAAATCTAAAATTAAAATATGAGAGTGCTAATAAGATACAGGTAATGGTTCTGAAAAAAGTTGAAATGGACTATTAGCTTAGCCACGATCTAGCAGATATGATTATTTAAAATCACTATTAGTATAGGTGTGCTCTTCTAGCTTTAATTGTTAGAAGTGTGATTCCTTTCTCTTATGGGTTAACACTTCCCTAAGCCAGGAAATGTATTATAAAACCCTATCTGTAATTTAGTTCTTTCCAATCCCCCGTGCATTGGTAGTGAAGCCAACTGGCTATATTGTCTATGTGAAAGTGTTAAGTAAAGTACTGGCTTTGCTGAAGTCGACAGTGACTTTCCTCTTGACTTCAGTAGAACTGGAGCTTCATCTTTGGTGCTTTCTCTGACTCGGGTATCCTGTGCACAATGAGATTTATCTTTCTTTGCATTTGCAGGTGGTATTTTTAACAGCTTCTGCCATGATGCTCCTGCATCTTTACCTTCCATAGTACTGAAAAGCATGAAGATCTCAACAGTGATGAAATGTGCCCAAGGAAGCCCATGCTCTCTTCATTTAAACATTAAAGGAACACTGAGTCTGGATGGTAGGAAGCAGATTTGCTACTGAATATTTCTGTTTTCTTTTTGTTTATAGCTTTTCAGCCAAATTTTGTTCCATATTGCAATATTTGTGTCCAAGCTGTTTTCATGTAATTAGAAAGATATTTTTTGTGAAACCATTTTACTACAAACCAGGATAAAGCCGTGGCTCTTCTCAAGGGAGTGAGAACTGAGTGAATTAAAGACAACTGAATTTTTCCTTCCAACATAATACACTTATCCTCTACCAGTGCCCCAGGCATACTGCTGCACTTTTCTTTCTTGCTCTGACATGTGTGCATGGACGCACACACGCTAATTCTCTCTGCCCCACTAACCCAGACATGAGTGACTGCCCCAATAGAAGAAAAAAACAGGTTATGCTTCTGAAATTACAATTCTGCTCTAAAATAAAATGAAAGCACTCAGACTTTTGGGGCATAGTCTATTTTTACTAACACCTCACCATTCGTGTGCTTAGTGTGTTGCTATTTAGATATTTCCTGGTGTGCTTCACTCAGAGTTAATAGGTTTGGTTTGGTTTTGTTGTTTTTTTTTTATTTTAAATTTGCATGAGATTTTGCATAATTAAAGTTTCAATTTATAGCAATCTGTATTAAAGCCTTGCTCCTACTCCAATTTTTGTGTTATATATAATGTCCCTTTTTTAACAAGATAAAATACATGTGCTTTTCACTCAGAAGGAAATCTTACAATATGATATATTTGAATTTATTTTTTCCTTTTCTTAAAGATGCTCAAATTATGTTTTTGAAACCTATTCCTAACTCATTTCAGAGAATATCCGTGGGCTGGAAATCTGTTCTCTTTCACTGGACACACAGCAATCTCAGTGTGTAAATGTGAGATTTGCAAGGAAAAAAAGCAAGATGCTTAATGGAAAGAAGGTAGACTTCTTTATTTTGGGTTGATATTCTTTTAAATGTTTATAAGACTTTTGGAAAATAAGGATTTATATCTCCTATTTTCTGTTTTTATTAATTTTGTGGAAAACTGCAATGAAATGTATGCTTCAGCATTGTTAGATGAAACTCTAACAAAATGTCCTTTTACAACCTATGAGTTGAATTCTCCACCATTTTTGTACTTCCTCCACTTACCTTTTTGCAAGAGAAGCTTCCTCTGCACAGCCTAATTTTCACATCAACCTTGCTAGCTTTCCTTTTGCACCCACCGAATTGTGGGAAAACTTTTGTAACTCCAAATGATAGGAAGCACAATTCCATAGGGATTTTAAATGCATACATATGATTTATGTAAGTCCAACCATCTAAGTGGAATTTACACATCTAGAAGACAGCTGTTGTGTCCTAAACTCATGGTAATAAATGCAACAACAGAGTACAATTTTTTACTAACTTAAACCCAGAAGTATTTGTTATTAAAATTTGCAATTGTGGATAAAAAATAAGAACCATTCTTGACCAACTGTTTAAAAGCAGTTACTGGCGGGTAACTGCTATTAATCCCAAACGAAATGTGTTACTTCATGTGCTTTGTAAATGTTACGTTGATTGCACATGTGAAATAAAGTTCTTGTCCCAAACTGCAATTGCAGTTTATGCTCTGTACCACTTGATGATCAAATGGTCTTACAGGCAATGCAGGGCCAGCATTGAACAACTGGTAGATTTCAAAGTAAGCTAATTTTATAGGCAAGAACCAACAAACACAATTAAATTTGCTTAGTTTTATCTCAGTGACTAGAATGGTGACATAAGATGCCTTTCCCCCTCCAAATACCTTGTACCAAATAAGAATATACACAACATGAAAACCTACAGGGGATTTAATAGCTACTGCTGTCAGAATGACGTGCTGTAACTGGACCTCAACTTTTGTTACCTAAATTATTTTCTCTCTCACAAACTGTTACTGGAGTGAATATATTTGCTGAAGTTACCATTCAATCTTTAAACAGACTTTTTTTTCCCTATCTTGCAAGTGTTTGTGCTTGTAAAATGCCTACAAATTGGGACTTTTGGCAGTGTGAAAGAAGTTTTTGCTTTTGAAGTCCAACAAGCCTTGGATACCTGTATTTCTATGCTTTTAGGATTAATTGATGACTTGTAGATATTCAGATTTGTGGAAGTGACGAGGACAGCAACATCCTGAATTAGAAATAATGATACCCTTTGAAATCTTGATTATTTTACACTCTTACTGCTACAATATCTGAGACTGCTTATTGCTCCTTGTAAATGTAAATAAATATGATCAAAGAATATTACTTGCTTAGGTCTGATGACCAGTGGTTTTCATGTATTCTGGAAGTCACACGCAAAATTGATTTTGTAAATGTTTTAAACAGGTACAGATACAATTAAATTGCATTGAAGTCAATGTAGCACAACACATCTATGTGACTATGAAAACAATACCAAATTACTGTGAAGTCAAGCTGAGTCAGGAATACTATGTTGAAGGTAGGAAAATATCTTAAACCAGATGTTTTTCAAGAAACATCTTCTCAAATAAAAAAACTCAACACAACCCCCAAAAAGCCCAAATGCAAAGCCAAATCACATTCTGGGATACACTGACCTAATTGATGGTAGTTCATGTATGCAAAGCCCATTCTTATTCTGCATTTTGATGATTTATTTTATGCATATGAATATCTGCCATGCTATAAAAAAGAGAGACCAGAGTTTATATCTAACAGTACATGGGAAACTGAACTACACTATGTGCTCCTCCTAATTGGCCTTCTTGTAACTGGCATGTGCTCCTTCTCTCCCTGCTGGTTCAGTTCTCTGTACTCTCTGTGCAGAATGTTGAGCCTCTGCCTCTCTTCATGGTTTGACCACAGGTGGTTTCAGAGACTGAAGAAAACTCAATTGGAAAATGCAAAGAAATTTCTTTTACTTTAATTGGCTAGCTGTTCTGTCACTTGATTTCATGTAACTAGATAAGGATAGGTATCACTTTTCCATGGTTTCAGGGTAAAGCGCCTACCATATGAATATCGAAATAGATTCAGTACTGTGGTCCAACCAAGATGAAGTGTGGCTAGTGGAGACTAAATGGTGGTGCAAAAAGTGAAACGGGACCCCATGTTTGATCCAGTGCCTGGGACTGTCCTGCCTTCCCATCTCCAGAGCCTGTGGGTGGGCATCTCTTGCCCTTTCCCATTGGTAGAGTGTCATCCCTTCCACACTGTATCAGGCACATTTTAGCACTTTCACACTTTCCTAGGAGTAAAGCCTTTTTGCGTTTAAAAAGCCTTTCATTTTCTTGATAAATCCCATTTCACTGTTGAAGTAGATGTGTACATTGTGAATAAAGAGGGGGGGAAATAAGGTTTTATAAAGATGAGTTTTAAGACACTCTTCAGACAGTAAGGGTGAGTAAACAAATGAAAATAGGAAATATTTCCCAGGGAAAAGAGTTGTGTGGGAAATGAGAGCAAAGTTCTGCTCCGAGTTAGGCAAGGAGAGGTGAAAACAGCAGGCAGCATATTATGAGCTGATACAGTGTTCTTAAATCAAGATTTAATTTTTGGAGATACAAATATTGGGTATTAGTTCTGAAAGGATTGCCTGGCCTCTAATTCTCCCTGGGAGCTAAATAAGGTGTTTCTTTCTAAGCCTAGAGTACAGTCAGAATAGCAAAAATGCAAAGTTGTTTATAATAGAGGAATGTGTTTGGTAAACAACAGGAGTAGCTTTCAAGGAAAGGATAACTGAAATAATAATAATAGTAGTAACAACAACAGTTATTATTATTGATTAAATTACTGTTAGGTACTAGGTAAAGAAGTGCAGTGTTATAATCTAGACTGCCACCTTAAACTGCTGCTGAGGTTTTCCAGTAGAAACCCCCCACCAGTGAGATAGTTGCTTAAAGCAAGTTGAGATATAATCTCTGTGTGTGGCAAGGGTACTTTTCTTTTTCTGGTGATTATCTAGAAGTGGATGCAAATCTGCCTTTAACAACGGGCATAAGAGAGGTTTCTTGTTGGGAAGCTTTTGGATAATTTGGCAGTTTGTTTACACAGTTATTTAAATAAAGCAGCACTGAAGAAAACTCTAGCTTCTGTTTTGCAGATTGCAGAAACAGTGATGTGGGAAAATATATTCCAGCTTGTTCAGGTGAGTTGATCTTTTAAACAGTTTAAAGCTGTGAGATATTTCTGGCGACATCATATACAGAGAAATGCTTTCATAGCTAAATAAGCAGGAAAAAAACCCAGTGATTTACAACTACCATTACTTATAATTACCATGTAGTTGATAGGTAATGTCCTGGAAGGCGTCTTTCTTTATATTGACTTGGAAATGCTAGATAGCAGATAAAGATATTGACAACCTATTTAATAATTAAACTTTTGGAAATCAGTTTGTGTCCTTTTAGTTCTTTACAGATTGCTGGTTTTATATTTTGTCTGCGGGCAGATCTCATAAATAAATTTAAATTAATTTGCCAAACTGTTACCCTGATTTTGGCACACCCATGAATAAAAAAACCCCACCATCCCCACCACTGTATTTGTCTAACATAGTCGCACACATAGCTGTGGTGGATGCACCATCCCTGGGGACATTCAAGGCCAGGCTGGATGTGGTTCTGTGCAACCTAATCTAGTTGAAGATGTCCCTGCTTGTTGCAGGGGTGTTGGACTAGAGGAGCTTTGAAGATCCCTTCCAATCCAAACCATTCTATGATTCCATGATATTCTCTATGTAATGAAATTGAAACCTTGGTATAATCAGCTTTTGTAGTAGTTGTAGTGTATATATTTCAGGTATTTGTACACTAACTACGTAAGATTTCAAGTACTAAGGTTGAGGTACAATCAGTAGGTGTCCTGCCCTCTCAGTATTGCCAATGCTAATTTTAAACAGAATAATATTGAATTTTAGTCTCATGAAAATTATTGTATTTCAAAAAATAATAATATCTTTAGGAATGTCAGAATATAAAGTTATAAAATTCATTCTGTACCTTTTCTAAAGAAATAACAAAATAGAAATAATAAAGTAATAAAGAAACAGATGTGAATTTCATGCTTGAATTTTCTTTTTCAGCTGGAAAGTTTGATTATAATGTAGACAGAGCAAGGAAAATTATTTCAGTGAATGTATCCAACTTTCTTCGAGATCAAGATTATTACATTCGCCTGTGCCACAAATGGTTTACATGTGAAGATGTAGGAGCATTTGCTATGGTGAGTTAAAGCTCAAAGCAGTTTGTTGAACTGGTGGGAGGTGATTTTTATGTGGAAATGCTCATTGAGGTCATAGTCATAGGAAATGGCTTTCTGTAGCTTTATTTAGCTTTATTAAAGCTAATTTAGTGTCCTGGCTTCATGGCTGTCTTTTTAATTTCAGATAAAAGGGAAGGAATCATTAAAATCAGTTTCTCTGAAATATTCTCAGCTACTGCCTTGTCTTTGCATTGAGGTAATGCAATCTGGAATTTACTATATACTGGTGCTTCTGATTAAAGAAATTGTATCTCTGATTTGTGCCAAGAAAGGAGGAAAAATCTGTAAGAAAATGGTTCTAGACCTAAGTTTTTTACAAAGGCTTGTCTAACTTTATGATTATGTAAATGAAGAATATATATTTTTTAGGAAACACTAATTAAAACACGGAGATAAGAAAATGGGATACAATTTACATTAATTTATGGAAAGAATTGTGTAAGATTAATTTGACTTTTTTTTTCTAAGCAATGAAAAGAAAGAAAATTTAATCTGACCGAATTCCAGCATATCATCTGATATAGTATTGCATGAGAAACTAAAAGAGGAACTGAAGAAGCTGGGGGTGAGAACAAGATTTGTATGGTAGATAACACCTAGCTGGAGGGCTAACTTGACTACTCCTGTTGAATGGGGCTGTGCTAGTAGGAAGGTTATTTAAGGACCACACTTAGAGCAGTTTTTGTATAAATGTTTTCATCAATGACATGGGCACAAAAAGTGGAAAGAGATTTGCTGATAACACAGTTGAGAGGTGTAATCAAAATGGAAGAGGGTCAAGATCACTGGAAGAGACTAGAGATTTTTATATGTGACATAAGTAAAGGAAGATAAAGTGTAACATCTGAAATGCAAGTTCATGGACTTGTTCTAATAAAAAGAACTCTTGTAAGATGCGAGTCTTCATTTAGAAATAACAGTGGAGGCAAAAAGATCTGGGTGTAACAGTTCATTGCAGGATGATTAAACTAACATGCTTACATGATGTAAATGTGAACAAAGGTCTAGTGCATTAGGTTATTCTAAGCTAACAGGAAAGTACGGGCAAGGCCTTCTTCGAATGCTGTTTACGTTTCTTGTATCTGTATTCAAGAAATATTGATTCAAATGGAAGATGTACATAGAAAATCTAAAATGGTTGGGGAATGGAGAGACTGTCTTATAATAAAGATTCAAAGAACATATTTTCATTGGCATAGTAAAAGACATGAAAATAGGAAATGCATTTGTGGTCTAAATACATATCAGAAGGGTCACTTATACAGAAAAAGAACAGTTTTTTAAGCTAAAGCCATTCTTGCCACAAGAATGGAAAAACATAATTCCATGAATATATTCAGGATAGCTGCAGACTTTTTTTGCTTTTTATTTCTGATAATCTGAGAAGTGAGATTTTGGATTATCTTTCATATAAAGTTATAAAAAGTCACCAGCCCAATTTAAAATGATCTTGGTAAGATATAAAGATACCATGTGAACCTAGTTTCTCAGTGAATTTTGGGATAGGATTTAAACCTCATGGATTAAGATACCTAAATGTTGATGTCCAGTTGTAGATATCTACAACTGAATTAGATGTCCAGACTCTTTATTCAGTGGAGATCCAGTTAATGTAGTCAGTTAACCAACCGAATGTTGATGGCTATTCTGAGATATGATGGATAGCACTGTAGACTGCATTGGCTTGACTCCATTTGGTCATTGTAATAGTAATTTGGGCATTTCAGTCACACTCAGATGTGTGCGCTATAGGCACCTAAAATCACATACCTTAATATGCAAGTTGAAAAACAGGGTCTCTTCCAAGCCTAGGGATTTTTTTTATTCCACTCTGAAAGGTATGGAAAGATATTATCACTGGAAAGACATTATTCCTCTCAGCGTATACACAGAGAATTCCACAATACGATTGCTGAGCAAACAGATGGGAACTGTGAGTAACAGGAACATTTGCACATTAATCTAAATATTTAGGGTATAATAACAGCCATGCACATTTACTTGCAGATTGGGTTAAGCTTTAGTCCTCAGATTTTAAGGATACATCTTTTACCACTACAAAGGCCAGGAGGTCTGATATTGAGATTCTTGAATGTCTTTTGTTACCCCTGGAAACTAATGACACTGTAAGAAACTTCATGAAAATCAAACTGGAAGACTTTCTACAGGAAATTGGGCTAAATATATGACTCAGAAATAATAAGAACATAGTGTTAGAAGGGATCCCCTTGGTTCATCAGCTCCAATTCCTGTAACGACAAACAATAAAATAGATATCTAGTGCAAAAGTTTCTTTAAAAAAATACTTCCAAAGCTTTCTAATAAACAGGGCATCTTTATCTTTGGTGGAAAGGTTTTCTGTCTCATTCTGATTAAAATGTTAAAAACTGTTGTATCTGAGAACCTCTAGCTAATGACCACTTTTGGGGTTGTAGGGCTGGCTGGCAATTCCAGATGCAAGAAGGATACAACTTTGCCCTTTTGAAAATGGCAAGTACTATGTGATTACTTTTTATACGAGTAGCTCCAGTGGTATGTCACAATTTGAAATTCACTTAAAACCATACATTGCAAAACTTGAAGGAAATCATCATATTGTTTTGTTTCACTGTGGGTAGACCAAAGAACTTACTCTCAGACCAAACTGTTCACCAAGTTTACGCCAATATAAACACTAAGTAACTTTCCAGTAATTTCCCACATTTTCTAAGTCACACACAAACTGGCCAGAAGGAGGAAAAGCCACTGAGGTCAGCTTTGCAATACTGCTATGAGAAGAGGACTTCAGGGAGAGATTTTCCTCTTTAGTGAGCCCAGTCTTCATTTCCAATTTATTTTTTTGTGGAAGAATATAAAGTTTATGACACTACCATTCCTTTATAGCAATGGAGTGCAGTTTGAATAAATAAATTTTCTCTCTTTATGCAATAGAGAGCATGTACAGGAATGCTCAAGCTCTGTCTGTAGCTATGTATATGCCATGTAGTCAGATCTGGCTTAAAAGTCATCAATGCAAAGCCTATTGGCCATCTGCAGTATGAAGTCCTAACCTCTATTCTTAGTAGCTGTTCAGCCTGAGAATGGGTCTCATGGGGCACAGGTTGTTTTTTTGCAGTTTTTCTCTTATTCCTACCTATAGTTATGCTTTGCAAACGCAGGAAATCTGGATCATGGATCCCATGATTCCTTTCTTCCTTCTGTATTCTGTGTCTTTTCCTTCCCCTCCAACTGCAGTCATTCTCTGATGCCATCAAATCAGGACTACAGGGATAGCTAAAGCATAGGTTCCAAACCTTTATGTAGTCACAGGAATGACAACACTGCAGTTTTGATGGGTGAAAATACCAAGGAAATGGAAAAGCAACGGTTCTGGTTTTAAGCATGTGCATAGATACTAGGTTTATGAACAATTCTGATTAATCTTTAGACATCTTTAATAACATTTCCACTCTTTGTGCACAGATACGAAGGCGCTATGGGATAACATTGTTTATAACCCAGTGACACAAACCCTAGCTTGGGAGCCAGCCTGTCCTGTGCTTGTCATGGTTAACCTATGCAGGTTAATGAAGTCTAATGACTACTGTGAAGATATACAAAACTCTTCCAGAAGTTCTCCTGAGAAAGTAAGAGCTGTGCAGATTTATTCAAACTGTGAGATTGAAAGACACCACCAAAGGCATAATGTGAAGAGCTGGACTTTGGAAAAAAAGCAGTTACAAATTCCTCTCTTCTTCTCTGATACTTAAAACTATTCATAAACACAGTCTGTTCTTGTACACTAACCACATGATTTATTCAAAATGCTCACTGACTCACTACTAAGAAATAAAAAGTGGAGATGACTGTGAAGCTAGTAATGTTTGCTAAGTTCTTTGGGGTAAATTGAGTCTGCTTTTCATTTATAGTAAAGCCATGATTCATCTGCCCTGACATTTTTAAAAGATAGGTGTTCAAGTCTATGCTATTCATGTCAGATGCCCTATGAAGTAAATGAAAGAGACATATTGAGAGAACAATTCTTTTCATCTGAAGATAGGCATAAAAGAAAGATAGGAGGGATTTCCCTCTGAAGGTACCTCTTTCTTTTAACTGAGTCTATTGTGATTGGGTCAGATTTGGATATTTAACATTTAGAGACCTAAACTGTGTCTAAAACATACTGCTTTCGTAAGGCACAATTGCTTTGTACTCTATTAGGATCTCTTTGAAGTGTCTTCCTCAGCCTGGTCTGATGTCTCAAAATTGTGCATGTTGAAATTCTGTGTCCCTGAGTTCTTCCAGCACTTATGTTCTAAAATTGAAAAGGGTTTTTATGACATGTGTCTTGCACTGCTTCATACTTCAATCTGAAGTCTCATGATGATGATTTATGGATTTATGAAGTAGGTTGGTTAGAATTCTAGCTTTTGTCTTGAAAAGTAGGTTTCAGGATTTGCTCTCCTTGTGGAGAGGAGCCAGAAAATCTGAGGTAACAACTGAAAAGGCAAATAAAATCCAATAAAAATTCTTTATTTTTGAAACTTTATAAGTATTATTCTGATGACATGATCTGGGGGGACTGACTCAAGCCTGTTGAATGCTTTTTGATTAGGAACTCCTGGCCAAGTGTTAAGTGATTCTTCAGATTCACCATTTTATGGCTTTCAACAAAACTTTGATCTTGCAAAGGCAAATATATTTAATTTTACACATGTGAGTGGCCCCTGTGGGATTTATCATCTGCTGACAACAAGCACAACTCTTTGCTTGAAGAGGAGAAAAATAAAAAAGCCTAAAATGAGGTTTGGCTGGCAGTACTCATCTCCATTACCCAGAACACAATCCAATGTTAGTTTATTACAGGCAATGAGGGTATTTACTCATTTCTTTTACTGGCTGAATATTAGTTCATGGACAGAATGAATTTCCTTTTTCCTCTAATTAATTCTAAAAGGTTTGATATGGAATTTGGTTCATTTATTGTGCAGTAACCCTGAAAAACTTCTCTATAGTGTGCTGGAGATGGCTGCAGAGGTCACTCAGGTAGTGCCAACTCCCCCAGTAAATCTACACAATGCTCCGTCCTCTAATACTATGCCCATGTACTGACTTAGGCCCATAAGCTACATAACTCTTCTAATTAGGATAGGGCTTTCTCTGCTGATGACAATGCTGTCTCCATATCTGAGTGGACTCTTACAAAACTGTCTTCTGTGACCATCTTGTAGGTATACAAGAGGATAAACATAATGTTCTTATCAAAAAAGTTACACGAAAGAGGTGTTTGGTCACAATGCCATGTGTTGTGCTCACTCACTTGAGCAACAGCATTTACTAAGAAAGATCACTTACATGGATAGTAGTTGTTCATAGGAGACAAGGCTTTTTATGGTGAAGGCCTTGGTGGGTAAACAGTTGTTAGGAAAACAACATTTTTTAGGTCACTTAAATGGATGTCTAAAATTCAGATTACTTTTAATGCTTTTCTGGAATAGGGATACAAAAGATTAAAATATTTCTGGAACAGCACTTGAGGGTGTATGTCTCAATGTTCTGCTGAGTTGTTGACGAGTGGTAAATAAGAGACCGAAACAAAGTTGTGTAATCAGAATTTTGCACAGGCACCACCACAGAAGCAATTAATTGAGCTCTAATGGGTCTGACTGACTGCATAAAATGCTACGTTACAGATAAAAAGAAGTAAATTGTTAATCCAAAGTAGTGATTGTTTCTATTCTTACTGTTTTATGTGCTTAATTTCCTGGGATGTTTGTAGAGGAAATGAACCACTTCCTTTCTCAGTAATCAAACCATGAATATTTTGGGCAATTGTGTTTGTGAAGCTAGTTAATGAAACCAGCTAATGCCGACTACTCTTTTTTCAAGCAGGTTAAATATTCTCGTGTGGACACTCACCCAAGGCTTTGCATGAAGGTAAAGGGATTTCCTTTTAAAACGCCTATTAGCTGCCCTCTTTCCGTCAGCTCTAAAAAAATGAGTTGCTAATATTCTTTAAGATCCATATTTTGTTTCATAGCTCTGCTGAATGGGAAGTAAGAATGAAGGAAATGTGAAAGATTGGACTAAAAGGAGGTTCTTTGGAAGTGCACCAGCAGTGATAGATAGCGGACAGGTCAGATCGTGTGCTCTGTTTTCTCTGCTTAAGAAAAGCAGGGAAAAAATGTTTTAGGTCAATGCAAACTCTGAAGTATGCACTAAACTTAATGTAAAAGGTTTTCCATATTAGGTACTTGTTAATAAAAATGATCGATACTCTACATTTAGTGGAGTGACTTTTATTATTCTAGTAGAGAAAAAGATGCCATATAAGGTTAATATAGGTATATTATTGCTTTCTTTTAGATTACTTTTAAGTCAATGGAACTACATGTTTCAGTAAAATAAGCATGTGTATAAATACCTGAATGACTGGGGGACCTAATTTAAACCAAGGGTTGGAAGATACAATAAGCAGAAAAGCTGTGAATTCACTTTCTCCAGCTTTCTGGAATTCACTGATCTGTATGAATGAATCTGTAACCACAGATTGAAACTGAAAATATAGTTTTCCTAACAGATTTCTCTGCTTTCAGTTTACAACCAAACAAGGCTCTTGGGTTAAATGTCCATTTGCTCATGGAGAATTTCCAGGTAAATATAGACTTTTTAATTACATAATATTAAATTGAGAAAAATATTTAAATCAGTCACTAGATATGAGCCTTCTCTAGTAAGCAAATGAGATGTGTTCACAACACTGTAGCTTAAAATTATGGCAAAGAGATTTGATGGCTTGTTACTTCTGTGTAACCCCAGTAGATCAAGTATTTATCAGTGTGAAAAGTAACTTGTGGGAATCAAAAAAATTACTTGCATATCACTTGATGACACTTAAACAAAAAAGGCTTTTATTTTAAATATAACAATTTAGAATATATGTCCTTGTACATCTAAAAGTAAGTCTTTTCCCCTAATATCAGCTTGGAAAATGAGAACTGCTGCAGTTGCAGAACAAATACAAGTTTTCTTCACATCCCAAACCAAGGCACAATTCTCAGTACTTGTGTGTAACAGGACGCAGCTGGCCTCATGTGAATCTCTTGGGATGCACCATTCAATCTCTGTGGTTTGTATATATTATTTCTTAAACACTCTAAGACTTTTTTACAGATCTAACTGCATTCATTTATTTATTATTCTGTTTATCGCTCTGCAGCTTGAAAGCATTAATAAACCCATGTACATATTGGAACAATTACTGGAACTTTTTTAAAGTTGTAGTTCTAATTCTGATCTCACACTGAAGCAAGAAATAAATAAAGACCCTGAAGTCAAATGAATCACATCAAAGGAAGTGACTATTGAGTGGAAACTTAATATTCTTTTAACATCATTTTGTGGTGTAGTGTTTGTATTATGTATATAGCAAATGTTAGTGTTAGTGTTTCATATATGGGTCACTGGTACAGCTGACCTGGCAAATTTCACATCATGAAATGCAAGACTTGAGGCATAAATCCATGATGATCTTGAGCCACTCTGACTTCCACAGCTGCCAAAACAATCTCAACACTCAAAAAAAGGTAAGTTTTCAGCCAAATTAGCTTTTTGAGCCAGCAGGCTGTGTGAATACACAACTGCTTCTTCCAGCAAAGCTGGGGGAGGGAAGGAAGAGATTATGGGAGGATGATTTGTTTCAGGCACAGCTAGTGATTCCTGTCTTGCAGCTAAGCCTGTATCACGCATTTTCAGTGCAGCATGTTGGCCTGCCCTTGCTCTTCAGCACAGCCTGCCAGTTACCCTGTTGGACTGCTCTGTGATCTAGCAAGAGGTGCATCTGGAATGTGAGGTCAAGGAGCAGAAGAATGGCCACAGCATTATTTTTCAAATAGGAGAATATTAGCAGGATAGGTCCTAGGAGCTACTAGGACCGCTATGCTGAAAGGTATCCAGCTGGTTCAGGAGCCAGCTCCTTGGTAGTGTTATGTCCACTCCCAAATGTGTGCTCCTTCTGTCTGCTCCCCTGACCACGTATATGAGATGTTGTATGATGGAGAAAGTCGAGAAATCCAAATGTTGTGATTTCCACTGTTATTCCTGACTGTGTGCATTGACTTCACTCTGCTCTAGGGGGATGTGCTTTTGAAGAGAGAAGCATGTTGTAGCTGCTACACCTCTCCCCTTTTTAGGATACATACCAGCTGTACTTCTTTCTTGCCACTGTATGCAGGTATATGCTGCAGCTGTGACTTTTTGAAGTACCTCTGATGCTTTCACTGTGCAGGGTGCACATACCAGGGGTATATACGAAGCAGGCCTCTATGAATAAGGGCTTCTTAAACTGAAAAGGGTGGGCACTGACAGCTGAATTAATTTTCTAATGAATCAGTTTAGCTCTTACACTTCTGGTGCTGAATGCAACAGAACAGCTGTTAAAAGCAAAGTTTCCTAACTCAGTTTTGCTGCTCAATCTGAAAACATACTTTAGTGGAACAATATAACTGCTCCTGCAGGAGATCTTAGAGCTGAATAATCATGGAAAAAAGCCTGGGAAGAAACAGCTATCCAAATCAACAGACCGCAGAGGGCATTGTGATGCCATCAAGAGCCTGTCCTAGTGGGGCAAGGTATTCAGGGAAACGCTGTGTTACTGGCAGAGATGGCGATCTGTATGGTAGAAGAGTTGTCCAACACTGTGTTTAGTGAACACATAGTGGCACTGAACCGGCTTCTTTCATGTGAAATCTGTGGAGTTTAGGGTTTTAAAGGTTTCCTGTGTGAATTGTTAAGTGAGAAGGGGTACCAGTAAGTCACAGCTAGGTTTTGAAGTGTGTGTTTTGTGAAGGGCACTGATGCATTTAAAAATGCTGTTTTCTTCCCTCTTTTACAAGCTGTTATATCCTTGGCTACTGTGGCAGAATGGAAGCCCAATAAATTACATACATTTTCTGTCTCAACACCACGAGCAATGTACACAAAGTTTTCATCAAGACTTAGCTCTCTGCTTCAAGAAACCAAGGTTCATTCTGCTCAATCCCTGTGAATTTGTGCTCGAAAAAGAACATATTAATCTAATTTGCCCCCAGTTATTTTTGGAGTTTGCCATGCAAAAAAGAGCACTGTAGGATTCATAGTTATTAGTGGAGTACACTAGCATTATTTTGAGGACAAACCAGAAACAATCAAACATTAAGTTTCAGGAAAGTCATGTAGGACGGTTTTACCCCAAGGCTGAACTTGTTCTTAGCATACAATGTGGTAGGAAGTCCAGAAGCACTTTAAAGAAAGAGTCATTCCTTCAACTCATGTACACCAGGGAAAAGAAATGAAGATGGTCATTGGCTAACATGGTGTGAGCAGATATGGCAGGGAGGATGTCCTACCTTTTGGTGCTTCATAAAATGTGGGAACATTAGCCCTCTTCCTGTGCTGCCCAAATTGTGCTTGGCAAAACTACACCACTACTTACGGTCATTGAGATCCGGGGATATCTCTAAAATAAATGACCCTCCATAGTGAATATATACTTTATTAGTTTTCTGACAGGATAGAACATGTAGTATTACTGGCAAACAAACCAAAATGCTGGAGAGACACAATATATTTCCTTTGTTCCAGGGTATGGAAAATAATAGTTTTCAATTCTTTTCTTTTCATTAGGGAGATTCTGTATCAATTGCTATGTCACGGGAAATGTGTGGGTCAACGTTTTGCATTCAGGTATGTGTCCTGATTTCGCCTGGTACTCTGTACAAAATAAAGCATCAAAAAAAGGAAAACCAGCAGGCACTCTCACTGCTTTCCCCTCCCAGCCAAATCTGAGTACTGTGAAAACAGAGCTGGCAAAGAGCATTATTTATAGCTTGATGTGCTGCCACCACCTCTTGTTGAGATGACTTTAATTAACAGAGAAGTTGCTCTCCATGATCTTGCTACTTCGTCAGTGGCATATAAAGGGATACCAAAAGGAAATTGCTAATCCTGTCTTTATACATTCCTTTGTAATAAAAAGTTCCAAGATATCAAAAGATCCAAGTAAATCATGGATGAGTTTTTCAAAGAGTGACGTTAGCTGGAGAAGGTTATGCATATAGCAAACAGCATGGTAAGAGCATCATAGCACACGAGAATTAGTGCTCCTGAAAACAGAGCTGAGCAAATGATTTTTGACATTTTTGCATATAGTTTCTGTAGCTGAACTTTATTAAGACAACATTAATAGAAAATGAGCATGAAGCTGGTAGGTTTACTTGTCTCTGGAGTTAATGTTCTCAACAGACACCAGGACAAGCCATTGTCAGCTTCACTTTCCAGTGCTAGGAAGAAAGGGACAAGATGAAAGTAAGATTGGCAAGAGTCTTCTGGGTAATGACAGTTCTTCTTTCCCTAGTTAAAATCAGATTTGGTGTTAAAACCGATGTTTACTTACATAAATAGTTTATTTTGTAAATAAGACATTATCTGTCACAATAAAGCCCCCACCAAGAAAAAAAATCTGATTAGCTTTATCATTAGAAACCTAAAAGTGATTGCAACTCACTAAATATACAACAGACCATCAATCTCCATATGCATATATTTAAAAACAGATTAAAAATGTAGTAATTTGTGTAAACTAATAAAGCAACATCATTTTGTCAACACAAGTGTTTAGTAGCAGTGCTGCTGGAAGGGGAATAAGCGTCAATTCTTTCTTTTAAAAGGGCTGGAGGACAGATGTAGATTATTCAGTTCCACTGCAGATCTGTGATATCCACTGCGGTAAGTATGAATGGTAACAAAAGAAAAATTAGGTCTCAACTGTATAGAAGAGAGCACTCCACATGAAGTGCGTTTTTATTGGGAAAGCAAAGTGTGATTCACCTGACTGAATGCAGAAGTCTGCATGTGAGCTGGATATGCTCAGCTTTCCTCATAGATAATGGACTCATACCTCAACTAGCAGTTAATTAGCAAGGGCAAGGACAACTTGTGTGGCTGGCTGTTTTCTCCGCTTCCTGGGTGAATTTTCCATCACATGCCAAATTCTGCATGCCGCATCTATATTTACCTTGCTGTCGGTACATGAGGTAATTAGTGAAAAACAATCCTTGGCAAGCAGGCACACAGTGCTGTCATTGTAGTGATTCAGGCAGAGCCCTGCTGTTAATTCCCCACCTCTGCAAATGGGACAGTAGTACTTCTCTCATTACAGAAGCACAGTGAGGATATTGTTATGATTTGAGTTCATGGAATCAGAATATTCCAAAATCTCCAAGGCCTGGAAGTAAAGCCCTGGAAGCCCTGGAAGTGTAGAAGTTAGTGAGTTCAGGGTGAACTAAGGCTGTGGGGTTTATGGTGAGGAAGAGTGGATTGACTAGTTTAAAACTAGAAGGTCTAAAAGGACTCGAGCTGGGACAAGACTCAATCTGAACATTGCTAAATTGCCCTGAACCCACCCACCCAAGCTTCCCTTCCCAGTTCATTGTAAACATAGTGTGATTCCTATGACAGATGTTCTTTGTTGACTAAAAAAACCTGCCAGTTAACTATAGCTTCAGATTTGGAAGCCTGACACTAAAAAGGAGGGTGCTTGAATATGTAGTCTTGAATTGGAAGTGTAGGTCTCTGTGCAAGCACTTGCATAATGCAAGTTCTGGTTTCTTCTCCACTTAAAAACTTGTAACAAGCCCGCTCAAGGTGAATCAACTAAATAATCAGTGTGTTGTGATTCATGTAATATGGATGCATTTTCCTTATTCATTTTTCCTTTTAACAAATTGAAGGGTGTGACAAAGACATGTAAAATACTGAAAGGGTTCAGAGATGGCAGTCTGGGAATGCCCTTCTACCTTACAGTAAGAGAGAATGGGTCTGTGTATTAAATGAAAATGGTGGAATACTGAAAATGGACTAAAGAACTTTTGGGTCACAGTATTTTCTTTAATTGTGGAACTTCTTGTCACAAGTTTTGTTCTGATCAAGAATTTGTGGGGATACAGAAAAAGGATGAGAAACTGCATATCAATATGTGATCACTATGTTTGTTGTATAGAGGATATTAACCTCATGCTTCATGAATTTTGCCATGCTAATATTTTTGGGATAATGTGGTCCATCTCTGTCAGCTGAGCAGGAGAGGGTTCCCAAAACCTTCCTCTGTGGCAGATCGGTACAAACTACCGTCAGAGATGGGACAAAACTAGGTGGGTCTAACTCACTGCTGTTATTGTGTAAGATTTTTAATGCAACTGTAATAGCATTGCTACTAAGGACTTTTGCATACTTAAATGTTTATTTCCTATAACAAAGATATTTTCTCAAGCACTAGCTTTTTCAAATCAGAGGATGATGAAACTTTCTTAAAGATGATGTCCCCAAGGACCATAATTCTTACCCTGGGATGCTGTTGTGTTTGAACCTAAGATATTAAGAAAAACAATCCACATAAATTTGAAGGGAATATTAAACCCAAGATTAGTCCATAATTTGTGACAATTTGGGTTATACAAAATGTCAAAATGAATGAGAAATAATCTTATAATGGCATAGTGAAAATATGTCACTGTTAAAAATACCAAACAGCATCATGGTGTTATTAACGTATATTTTATTACTTGAACCCAAGATTTCAGTGACAACAGTATCTATTATAAAAAGATCAGTATACTTAACCATCATGAAGGCTACTTTCTTTCCAGCTGCAAGAGTTTTCTGACACATAGTATGCATTATACTCAATTCCATTACATTTTTGTACCAGTAGTTGTGCTTTGGAATTAGAATGGCTTGGTCTTACTTGCTTTACAGAGGATGGGAATGGGAAAATGCATATTTAATTTGGCTTAAAGGCAAAACTTTGTCCTCTTTTTATTTTCCTTTGGCCATTTTCCTGGATTCCATTTAATGTAGCCAAACATTTTGAGACTGATTTCACCTATTAAAAAATAAACTTATCTATTCTGAATGGAACAATAACCCAAATCAGTTAATGTGAGAATTAATATGTGAATCTTAATAAAACCAAAATGGCAACTGACATTTGAACTTGTTTTATCAGGTTTCCGTGGTCAGACGTATAGCAATGGAAACCCAGCAAAGGCCATAGCACACAGGTATCCATCCAATGTGTATTTTAAAACACCTTTGTGAGCTGTTTGAGTTGTTAATCCTGAAATCATACCCTTGGCCTCTCTAAAGAACAGAAGCAATGTTTGAGAGAATTTTGTACTAGCAAACTTCATCTGAGTGAATTTTGCACTATCATCTCTCCCCTTTTCTTGTCCTCACTAAAAACATCTCTTGCTCCTGTGGTCTTACTCTTCTTGCTCTCTTCCCTATTGCACCACAGTAGTCTGACATCAGAGGTAGCTGCCTTGCTGCCAAAGAGAGAGGGCAAGGGGAGACAAACAACCAGTAGAAGTAAGATGTTTATAAATTAAGAAGACAACCGTCAAGAGCCCTGGAACAATCTCAGATTTGCTGAGCATGACATTGTCATGGTTAAACCCCAGCAGCAAGTACCATGCAGTTGCTCACTTGCTGCTCTCCAATTCTCCCTGGTGGGATGGTGAGGAGGATCAGAAAAAGATAAAACCTGTGGGTTGAGATAAGAACAGTTTAATATTTGAAATAAAGGAAAATATAATAATCATAATAATAATGAAGAAAAGGAGTGTGTATGAGAGAGGAATAAAACCGAAAGAAAATAGAAAAAAAACCAAGTGATGCACAATACAGCTGCTCACAACCCACTGACTGATGCCCAGCCTGTTCCTAAGCAGCAATTGGTCCACCCCAGCCAACTCTCCCCAGTTTATATACTGGGCATGATGTGCTGTGTTATGGAACACCCCTTTGGCTAGTTTGGGTCAGGTGTCCTGTCTCTGCTCTGTCCTGGCTTTTTGTGCCCTTTGTGTTGCGCTAGTGAGCAGCAACTAAAACATCAATGTGTTATCAGTGTTATTCTCAGACTAAAGCCAAAAACACAGCACTGCACCAGCCACTAGGAAGAAAAATTAACTTCATCCCAGCTGAAACCAGGACAGAGATTCACATTACTAGCACCTGCCCCCTGCTTTCTCTCTGACATTTGCAGGCAGATTAGTCCCCTCTGTGATTTCACGCATTAGACATGTCTTCTCAGCTATTTCAGTGTTTCTTTTCACTCCCACAGCCCTTTGAAAAACACCTATTCCCAGATTGTAAAAAAATCAATAATTACTGCAGCCAATGGGTGTATGATTTGGTAGACCCTGAGCTCTTTAATACTTTTAGGATACCCTTTTGGAGACAACCTCAAATAGTGGGAGTAACCTATAACTCCAAAGACAGTAGAGATGCTCTGAAAATTCCTTTTTTAAAAGTGGGAAAAAGATGCAGCTTTGCAGAAGTTATACAAGTCATGAGGCTGAGAAAGTGCTACCATCTTTGCTTTGAGGCAGTCTTTGGCTTTTCACTTGTCAGGAGATACCATTCAGAATAAAGTATTTTGGATTTGTTAATTTGTTCATGTGAGTGCTGTTTGGACTGTGACAGGCAAGTCAACAAGCTGTAGACAAATGGTTACATGTGTTATTTAAGTCCAGCGATGTATGAATGTAATTAACTCTCTCACACTTTAGAGAAAAAAAAAGCCAATGTTCTTTCCTCTTCTGTTTTTCCCTAGAATGAAGAGTGTGCATTCCTTGCATTGAATTTAACAACACATTTTGAAGGTCCCTAGTATGTTCTCAATATCAAGTTGTATTTTGGTGTAACTTGCAAGTCTTGTCTAAATGGTCATCTCTCATGTTGGTAGTTTCTACTAATTACTGTGAGATCATTGTTGTGAGGGAAGCACACAGCAAGTTAGACTTATTCTACCATGTCCAAAAGAATGTGAATTATGATGCCTTATTTCCCAGTACTTAAAACCAAAAAATGTTTTAGATCACTTAGAGAATCAGGTTCACATTTTCTTCTAAATTAATATTATACATACAATATTCTATAAATGAGTATTGTTATAGTACCTTGCGTACCTATAGAATAAGTATTTCAGATTTTCTTATTTGTAACCTTTGTTTTTAAACCATAAGCAAAAGTGTTTGAGAAATTAAGAATGGAGGAAGTTTCCTCAGCTTTGTTACATTATCATTCTTTGCAATTTCCTTTGTTTTCTGATGCCATTCTGATGAACTCACCATGACAGACCATATTCCTTAAATGTATCTAATAACTGCTTTCTGTGTTTGCATTTGTATTTGACTTGGAGATAACTTTCTTATTTGTCTGAGGAGGTACATGTCTTTGGTTTGATAGCTATTTAAAATTGTCATGTGGAAATCCAGCCTAGAAGGAAACAGTTTAGTTGAAATAATTGGAGTATTTTTTTTTCCATTATATCAGTATTTATACTCAATTATTCAAAATAATATTACACACTGTACTGATTATCACATGTTTGGCCTTTATTTCCCTAAATACTCCCTTCAAACATCCTTACTTCCTGTTGTGCAACAAAGAAAGGAAGAAAGTAAACTAAAAGACGATTATTAACAAATCCTGAAACCATGTGGAATTGCTCATGTGGGATCAGGAATATGGGTGGGGAGTGAGGGTCTGGAACAAGAAGTTGATCAATAAAAACATACTTTCCATCTGAGTGTGGTTTTTTGTTTCAAGATTATCAAAGAGCAATTTATAGGAGTCAAATATGGTGTAAGAGACATGTGTTGTGTTGAAACACAAGGTTTTTGAGGTGACCTGAAGAGAATGAATCCTTCTTGACTCCTTTGATATCAAAGCTTCATTGTGTAGACTACACATCTATTTGATACATTCTTATTCCAGCAGTGCTACAGCAGCGCTAAAGCAGAGGCGGCAAGGGAGATTTCCTGGAGCATTTACTTACTTGCTTTGGCTGTCAAGTAGAAGCACTGATCTATTCAGACATCTGCTTTTCCTTCACTACCCTGCAGACTGCATCCAGAAACAAGACATTCAGCCATTCAACTGAGAGAGCATCATAACATTACTCTCTTCACTTTCCTCCAGTGGAAAAGTCTTTTCTGCAGGGAAGGTTAATTTGTACAGTATGCTTTTTTTAAAAAGTGAAGTCTTAAGATCAAGTTTTGAGTATGTCTTCAGACTGACAATGAGTTAAAATCATAGAGGTGCGGTGGGATCTGAAAACAGTAGTTAGGAGAAAACACCACCTCCAATGACAAGCTTCTATGAGGTCCTGAAGCAGCAATAGCTGTACTGAAGCTGAATGCTTTCAATGATAAGATCCTGTTTCAGCTGCACAGATGCTGAATATCTTGCAGTACGTCTTCTCTTGTAGGCTGCAGGGCTGGAAATACCAAAGAGAATATGACCAGCCATGGTCCTCATGACTTTTGTGCTGTTTTAAATGAAAGCTTGAATGGTGATTATAGCAGACGTATCACTTAAACTAACTGTCTGAAAGTGTTCATTCAAAGGCAGTACTTTAGGTTTCCATGATGGCTGCTGGAGAGACACAGACACTTTTCAAGCATATTTCATTGTGCTTGGATACTTGTTTTTGAAGGAGCACGGACAATGTAATCTAAATGCTTACCTTTAAGACATTCCCTCTTATGGCAATGTTTGCAAATAATCCCTAATAGAGTTTCCATACTTTGGCTCAGGTCTGTTCATTTGCATTTAGGTAGTGGGAAAAATTGCTGCTAGCTTTTCTGATTGACTTTCAAGCTGATCTAATACACTACTTCAGATACAAAATTTCTGCTCTACCTGAGAACACACTTCCCACTCTCTCAAATAGTGACAGGACCACCCTATACATCTAATGCACTAGAAGGAGTTCCACTCACATGGTGCAATAGTACCTTTTCTAGAGAAGTTGGAGTTTGGCATTACTAAGCTACCCAACACTACTGTCCTTGTGGCATTACAGCTGCAAAAATAAAGGGGTGGGTTTGTTTGTTTGTTTGTTTGTTTTTTCCACAGGGCATTTTGAACATTGTTAGGTCAATCCTGAGAGAAGGTCTGAGAACCTTTCCCAACTCTAAAAGCATTCATTTCAATCTGCTGACCACTGAAAAGTTTTCTTTTCTCACCCAAACTACGCAGCAGTTTTCCAATATTGACTGATGTACAAGTAAACGTAGTGTAATAACTGCCAAATGCAAAAATCCCCTATGTGATTGCCTATAGACCTGGATAATTCTGCAGAGCCTCCACTCTTTTCTTGAAGGAAATTCCCCTCTTGCTTATTGTGGGCAAACTTGAATCACCCTCTTTTGAGGTAACCCACAGTTATTTGGTTTTCATTTCATATGTACATTCTTAGTATTATCACAGAAGCACCAGTTCTGAGATACTAGCATATATCAGAATATCATTGAAATATAGCAAAAGCACTGGTGGATGCTTTGTAGCAATCTCTTCAAAAGATTTTCAGTGCTGTCTAGTGCATTGCACAAACCTGAAACTAACATTTAAAGTCACCACATAAAGCAGTTTTCCTCCTCTTATTTAGGGGCTTATTTTCACTTGCCACACCAACACAGGGTCTGGTGTGGGAAATCAGACTGATGCTGCTGCAGTATTTTGGATGTCTTTATTCAGGTTAGCTGTAAGGAGGAAGCTCTTTACTGTGAAGGTGGTGAGGCACTGGAACAGGTTGCCCAAAGAAGTGGTAAATGCTCCATCCCTGCCAGTGTTCAAGGCCAGGCTGGACAGAGCCTTGGGCAACATGGTCTTGTGTGAGGCGTTGTCAGGGTCCAACTGGAGAAAACCCTAGTGTCAGACCTGTTTCCTTTGTGATCCCAAGAGTGAGATTAAGATGCAAATGAGGTCAAGTACTGTAATCAATCTGTTGGTTTATTACAAAAAGACAATTATTATAAAAAAGGAAATTATTGTAAAAGAAAGAGATAGCAATGGGACAAATCAGAAAAAAGATAGAAATGAAGCAAGAATTCAGGGTGCAGAGAGAGACAGATAGTCATCACTGTGGATCCAGCAGTGTCCACAGGATCTGTAGTCATTGTCAGAGGTGATGGGAGTCCTTCAGGATCTGTAGTTGGTATCAGAGCAGAATGTCCCCAAGAGTCCGTAATAGTCGTCGGAGGTGGGTGTCCTCGTGGAGGGTGTCCTTGTGCAAGTGTCCTCCTGGAGTTGTCCCTTTGAAGGTGAGCTCATGGTGATGTCTTTTTCTCCCTTTTATACTGAGTCGGGGGTCTGTTCTTCACATATTACATGTTCCTGGAGGGCCAGTTTCCCTGGTCTAGTGGACAGCTCTGCAACTGCACATGTCTGCAGTAATTCTTGGCAAAATGGAAAGCAATTTTCCACACACCAATCCTCAAGATGATGGATGGAAGAGTCTTAGCTCTTCCCACCCATCTCTCAGGCAATGACGGTGGAGTCCCACTTCAGCTCCTCACACCCTTCTCCCAGGCAATAGACATTGGAGTCTTATCTCAGCTCCTCCCACCTATCTCTGAGACAATGGTCAGTGGAATCCGATTTCAGCTTCTCATGCCAATCTTTGAGACAATGGACAGTGGAGTCTGATTTCAGATCAGTCCCTCACAGGCGTCCCTGCCAATGGCAGTGGGGTTGGAACTATTTGATCTTAAGGTCTTTTCCAACCCAACCATTCTATGATTCTATGATTCTATGATTTACAGTCATGGATACATTTCCTTGATAGCAAGTTATAGTTGAGTGACATGCTTGAATCACCACATCCTAATGAGTAGCTGTGTATTCACTAAGCCATAGTAACAGCCACAGCAGGTCTAGTCCAGTGGTCTGCATGCTGTGTTCCTGACTCATTTCTCTTCTGGACTTATGATAAACTACTTCAGAGAAATAAACAGGAAGAGAAATAATGACTTCTTTTGAACGGTTAGTTTACTGCTGCTTTCATGCCTCGAACTACAAAGTCAGACATATGTGAGCCAGCACATTAGACTAAATGACTTCTTAATATATACCTGATACAACAAAACCAGGACAGTTTATCTACTGAAAAGCAGATGATAATTTCTTTAGACTGCATCTTTCAACAGGTGGAATTTTCAAGATATATTTCCTGCCATGGACTACATTTTGACTCATGAAACCTAAATCATTCTTCTTTAAAGCTGTGTAAATTCCTGTCTAACTTCTAAGGGTCCAGTTTTCAAAATCAGCTTGGGATGGGATCATGTTCCACATTGCTGTCCCCACATGAGTGCTGGAAGGTTTTGGATGTTTTCATATTGTAGGCAATGTAATTAAAAAACTCTTGTTTTTGACCCAATAGCCATGTAAGTGTGCCTATGGGCTTCTTCCCTATAGGCCTTCCCATTTTGTTGGGTCCTCAGCAAGTCATTTTATGCCTCAGCTTCTAAGTGCAGAGCATGAGTTAGAGAGGGTGTGGAAAAAGCCTGTAATATTTTTTTTAAGTTCTTCAGTAATAACAGTCCTAAAATCCCAGCAGTGGGGAGGGACAGCAAGGGTGTGATGGAGAGACACGACACAGACAGTGGAGAAACACCGAGTTATACAGCAGCCATATACAACCTTTTTATGTTCATTTCCCCCCTTGAAAGTACAGGAACTTGACAGAGCTGATTCTCTCATTTTTTGCATTCCTGTCAGTTCCCCTTTATTTTAGAAGTAGAATTCTCACTTTAGTTATTTAAGATAATAAATCTCTTCCTCTCTTGCAGTGTTGGATTTTGTGGCAGTCAGCTTCCTCTATTGTGGCTTTTCCTCTCCTGTTCTCTATTCAGATTCTTTGTGAAATCCAGAATATCTTCCTTCATCTGGCCAGGGTCTTGCAGATAAAGAATCAGTGAGTAGATCTCTACCCAGTTTCTTTTCTGTCCCCTACCCAGGTTACACTGATGAACCTTACAACCATGAGTGGCTGAATATCTCAGAGTTTTTCTAGACAAGGCAAGATTTTTCTGTCCATGCTCTACAATGGCTTTGTATCTGAGTCCTGAAAGCCACTGAACTGTATTTGTGTGGGAATACGCTTAATCTAGTAAGATTTACTGAAAGGCAAAATACATAATTTTGATCACAGCACTAGTGTGGTTTACAGATTGAGAATAACTTGCTCTGGCCAAGCCAGAGCACAGACAGCAATCTGGAATCCATCTTCACCTTCCTATATAAACAAAACTTCAGCCTTTTTTTCTGGATGTGTGTTCTGTAGTGTTCTTTGAGTTGCATTTACCAAACCTGCTCTTTCTGTCTTGGCTTATTTAAGGTACGAGACTGAGCTGAGACAAATGAGTTACCTCATTTGCGGTCCCTTCTTTCAGAAACTGTGGGCTGTTTTTTATGATTCAAGCAGGGGCTTCCTTCCTGTGTTCCTTCAAGTTTCTGTGAATTAGTGATGAACAGAAAACTGTCATAAATATCTAGCCTGCCTCAAATCCTTTGGCCTGTTTTCAGGTAGCTGACTTCTATGGTGCTTTGTAACCCTCAAGTTTCATCCTAGGGAAACACTTCTAGCTCTTTAAGGGTGTGCTGCAGATCACCTTTATTTGTAAGCTCCAAGGTGCTCAGACTTCATCTGCTTCTACTGCCAGGAGAATGTTCACCAAACAGCTAGCTATTGCTGGCCAGCTTATCAGACACCATCCCCACTTCCCAGAAGTGCTGCAACAGGACTTCCCAGTAAAAGGACTGCAGTGAAAACTGCACCCAAATCCAACCAACATTTTATTTCTGCTTGACTTCATGTCCTTCAACTGCTGCTGCAGAACCTTCAGATGCCATCTTATTGCATTGTCTTTTAATTTTGTTTGCTAATTTTCATTCCTGGGAGCTGCTCCACTGCAGCAACATCTGTCTACCACATGAAAATGAGCTCATAAGTTCTTGAATTGGATACCTTGGTGGGGGGGAGGGGGGTGGAAATTAGGCCTTTGTGGCATGCCCAAAATCCAACAAAGGCCAGGGACAAATCAAGAACCTATGCCTTCACAGCCGAAGCATGCGCTAGTTCCTCACTGATGAGCAAGCAATCTTCTGACTTTTCTTCTGTAAGCAGAATTCTTGAAGTTCAGAAAGCTTTGTTCTTCTGTCTTTCTCTATTCCAGAAATGGATTTGGAGAACTTATTAATGGGTTTGTCTCTTTCTCTCTTGTCCTCCTGTGTTTTCTTGCATCTCGTGAGGTGAAATGCCTCTAAGGGAGCAATTCTTTCAATCACAGCCAACTGGAACTGATTAAATCAATACTTTGGAGAGACAAACACCGACAGGATGCTGAGATAAATGTGTTCCAGTTGCTACAAAGGTCTTATCAGGCACTTAAATGTGATACAGGGCTTTCAGGAAACTAGGTCTGAAGAGGCATTGTGAAATGACCCTCAGCCTCTGGGGAATACAAAACTCTCTGATACTGTTATTTTTTTTGTCTAAAAAATATGTTGGAGTCCCTAGGGTGAAACTTTAGTTCCAGTTTACTTCAGGGTTCTGATCATCCATATTGCATACATATTAGTTCACTCCAGGGCTTTCATTTGGAGCAAACTAACTTTTCCCATCTGAGACAAAGCATGGGCACAGCTTCTGCTCCAGGGTGTCTTCTCTCCCTTCAGGGGCTGTGGACACAGCCAATCTGGAACAGTATATATACAATTTAGTCTGCACAAGCTGGTATTGCAGACTAAGATCTGCTCCATGGAAAAGATCAAAAAGTTAATGTAAATGTACTTGTGAGGGCTGTTAATCACTTGTCATTATCTGCTTGCTGCAGAGACATTTGGTACCATGCGAAATAGCTGTACAAAAATCGCTGCCATTGTGTCACTGCCTCAGATGAAAGAGAACTCTGTGATTCCTGAATGGATGCTCTACTGTACTCCACCTTAGCCATGCTCTGTCACCATTACAAGAGAAAAGTGGTGTTTAAAGAATGTAACCCACCTTCTATGTTTCTTGTATTTTATGAGGCTCAAACACCAGAGGCTAATTTGGTTTAGATTCTCAAAAGGTTTCATTATCTTACTCCATTAAATACTCCAGTATTTTGGTTCCAGCTCACAGAAATGAAGAACCATTGCATCAAGTCCCTCCTGGATATAGGTTTGTGTAAGCTCGGCATACAGGGTAGCAGCATTCCTTTATCTATATCGTAAGGTCTGTAAAGAAACTGGTTTTAAATGTAATAGGCAATCTTATGGAATTCTGAAAAACTCCAGCAAAGTGGGAGGGCCACTTAAAGACTGTTCATTGTAATATAGTTCACAAGCACAATTCCCATCCCATGTTCAATCTGACCGTTGTGAATTTTTGTGAAGGGGGTGTGTGTGTTCATGTGTATGAAGTGTGAGACAAAGGGAGACAAAGAATGAGCATTGCAAGAAACTTTTTCTTGTGAATTATCTGTCCTGTGAACCACTACTTGACAACAACAACCACTGTGCCTGCCAGAAACAACATCATTCACAGCTCACTTAGTATTTTCACAAAGAAAACAGACTTTGTCCCGCCCAAGGAAAGTACTCCTCTGATCTGTAAGTCATCTGTAGTAATAAGTAGTAAATTCCAGTCAAATATGGATTCCATTTTTCTTTTGTGTTATTTTTTGGTTGGCAATATATGCACACTACTGAGTTTCACTTCCCAGAAGCATAAAAGCTCTTAATTCTCTTGTGCAGTCCAGTGATTCATTTCCAGGTAAGTAGAAAACAAGTTTTTAGACTATGAGACATAGGGGACAGCTTTTGGAATGTGGGTAATTATCGGTTTTGTTCAGTGAGTACACATCATGAGAAATCAGTCGGTTCTTCACTAGGCAAATTTTGATGGGTTCTGGATCAGGACATTATGAGCTTTTGCTGTCATCCTTGCTAGTTCTCCTAAATGCTTAACTTTAGTTCGCCATTGATATAAGTCAGGACAGGATGCAGACTGGATATTTTATGACAGTAGCTACTCTTTCAAGGTTGCCAGGATAAAGATGTTCCTCCTTCAGGCATTTATCACATGATGAAGCAAGCTGCTTCCCTTTATGCCATCTCCAAATCAAGTGCATCCTGGGGGAGGATTGTGGGGCTGGAGCTAGAGGCACACATTCTCTATTGCCACACAACACTGTATTTTCTCTCCTGTTCTTGAAGCCCAGCTGGCTGGTAGCTGAGAAATCTGGGCTAAGGAGCTGGAGAGCAAAAAACATTGTTATAGAATCATAGAATCATTTAGGTAGGGAAATACCTTTAAGACCATGAAGTCTGACTGTTAACCTAGCACTGTCAGGTCCACCTCTAAACATCTGGGAAATTTACAGAATCCGGGGCGGAGGTAAGAATAGTTACATCTTTCCCCTGTAAATCCCATCCCTCCTTACAGAACACTCCGAAATCAATCTTGATGAGTTAGCCAGAATTTCAATGCACGTTGTCAACAGAGTTTCTTTGCACCCTTACCTTTTTCACATTTCTACCCAGTCACCTCTGGTTTCCCTAGCATTGAATAAGGACATGTGGGAGTTTGTCCTGAGTCAAATCAAAGGTTCATCTAGCTTGTACTGTCTTCAACAGGTACATCTGCAAATAGTCAGGACAAGCATAAGGTAATATTCCCCAACTTCAATGCCCTATTCTTTAGAACATGATGAATTAATTTTTCTTGTGTGTGTTTAATATCTCTGGAAGGGTTTTTCTTATGCAAATTTACCTAAGACATTTACTGAGCTTACATAAAATTCTCAAATTTTCTATTTCAAGTGACTCCACAGTTTAATCAGGTGATGTGTGAAGTATCTGTCTGCTCTAAACCTGTCACCAATCGCTATGCCATTCACCCAGCTCTAGTTGTCCTGTAGGTATTGTGTTGAAAGGGACAATGAACAGTTTCCTTGTACTTATTTTCTCACACTCCTTATGCTTTACCAACCTCTATGTTATCACCTCCTGATTTTTATTTTTTTCAGTTTGAAGAATTCAGGTCTATTTAATTATTCTTTGTATGGAAATCACTTTAACTGCATACAGTATTCAAATATTAGTACTTTATTAATTTATGCAGTGGTGTAGTGATGTTCTGTCCTGTTCTCTGTTCCCTACCTGATGATGCTGACAGTCACATGCCTGTTTTTAACCAGTACTACTGAGTACTGAACTGTTGACAACATGGAACTTTTAGAAATCTGAAATCTCATTCCTCAGTTCTTATGGATAAATCAGAGTTTAGCACTATATTACAAAATAATAAAATTTTATGTTCTGTGCAGACCCTGCTTCTTGTGTACTGGACAGAAGAGGGGTTTTGTTATTATTTATTTAACTAAGCAAAATCAGAAGGAAGAAAAAGCCAACTGTGAGCACTTTCCTTGTCTTTTTTTTGTAACAGTTCCATGCATGTTAATACGCCCCTGTGAAAGCCTGCAGGGAAGAAGACCCAGCCAGAGGATGTTCATCCTGACATGAATGTTCCCGTGGTAAGTATGGATCCCAGCTGAAGGATCAGTCAAGTCAGTCGTCCTTGGAGCAGTGAGCCTGTAGTTGGGACTCTCCTCTTGGGTCAGGACACTGCTCAAGGTAACTCTTCCAGGTCGAGAGCACTGGCCTTACTGGATGAGTTGCTGCACATTCCGGGTTACCCTTCTATAAACTTGGGAATTCTTTAGTCAATTTTGTAGTACCAATTGCATTTGACATCCCAAATCTGTGATCCACCAATGTTGATGGAGCTTCAATTGCTTTTGTAAAATAGATTTTGTTTAAGTCTATTATTAGTCTCATTTAATTCATGTCTCCATGACAGCATTGTTAAAAACTCTGTGCTCTTAATATAGTCAGGTTTTAAAGGAAAATAGTCCTGAGCCTCCAGTCCAAATCACTTCTATGTAGAGTAGGCTGTATGTGACTGTATCATATACAGACCATAATATTTTTCTGCAAGTTAGATAGCTTTAGAAAAGTTTTGAAATCTAGTCATTACGGTAGCTTCCCCCCCTCCCAAGTCTACTGAGTACGTGTAAGCCAGGATGCATTCTGCATGTAGTTAAGGTTTCATGGTAGAGGGGGGGGATGGTGGTGTTGGTATCAATGGTGCTTTCTATAGCTGTGAAGTTAAGATTGGGTTTTCCCTACATATATCACTTTATTTATCAGTATTGAACATCACCTACCATTTTATCACCAGCTGCTCACTGCTGTGAAACCCACCTGTAATTTCTCATATTCAGCTTGAATACCTTAGGATCACTGGCAAATGTTTTATGTCACTAGCTAGATGATTTATGAGCCTATTGAGTGGTTGAGAAACCAACCCATGCTCCCTCTACAGCAGTAAAAATTCACATCAATATTTCTTCTTAAATTGCTGGATACCTTTTCCATACCCTCTGCCTCATCCTAATTTTTTTGTCACTTGAAGACATCATTGTCTTCAGATAGATTGCTTAATAGCACAGCTGGGGCCAAAAACGAAAACTGTGGAATGACATTGCACTGACTTGCAATTAGCTGTAGTATGCTCCAACGGGAAGTACTCTGCAGTGAATAATATGTCTCCCTGTATTTACTTCTTAATTTATGCAAATTACTGTTTACTTTGGATTAGTCATTCTCCTTCACCTTCTCAGCTGTGATTTTTATCAAGTGTTTCTTAACAGCTGCATAGGTTTAGCATTTATTTAATTAATTGTGAAAAACTGAGCACAGCATTGAAACCATAATGACTGGTAAGGAAAGAATAGAATATCTGTTGGGCCTCAAGTTTTGCTGAATTTAGGAATCTGATAGGGGGAATTTCAAGCTGTGGTGAAAGGTACTTCCACAACTGCGTGGTTCTTCTGAAACTGCAGAGCAAACTTAGAATCATAGAATAGTTAGGGTTGGAAAGGACCTCAAGATCATCTAGTTCCAACCCCCCTGTCATAGGCAGGGACACCTCACACTAAACCATCTCACCCAAGGCTTCATCCAACCTGGCCTTGAACACCGCCAGGGATGGAGCACTCACAACCTCCCTGGGCAACCGATTCCAGTGCCTCACCACCCTAACAGGAAAGAATTTCCTCCTTATATCCAATCTAAACTTCCCCTGTTTAAGTTTTAACTCGTTACTGTCCTGTCACTACAGTCCCTGACGAAGAGTCCCTCCCCAGCATCCCTATAGGCCCCCTTCAGATACTGGAAGGCTGCTATGAGGTCTCCACGCAGCCTTCTCTTCTCCAGGCTGAACAGCCCCAACTTCCTCAGCCTGTCTTCATACGGGAGCTGCTCCAGTCCCCTGATCATCCTCGTGGCTCTCCTCTGGACTTGTTCCAGCAGTTCCATGTCCTTTTTATGTTGAGGACACCAGAACTGCACACAATACTCCAGGTGAGGTCTCACAAGAGCAGAGTAGAGGGGCAGGATCACCTCCTTTGACCTGCTGGTCACGCTCCTTTTGATGCAGCCCAGGATACGGTTGGCTTTCTGGGCTGTGAGCGCACACTGAAGCTGGCTCATGTTCATTTTCTCATCGACCAGCACCCCCAAGTCCTTCTCTGCAGGGCTGCTCTGAATCTCTTCTTTGCCCAGTCTGTAGCCATGCCTGGGATTGCTCCGACCCAGGTGTAGGACCTTGCACTTGTCATGGTTGAACTTCATAAGGCTGGCATCAGCCCACCTCAAACTTCTCCGTGTAACATCCAGGACACCTACTTATCTGCTGTTTGGTCTCATTTGTTTATTTTTGAATGACACCTGTCAGTCTCTGATTTTCAAGACAAGCCATTTTACACCTCTCTGGACACCATTGCTCTGTGTGTTTTCAAGGCCCAGTGGGACTCCTCAGCAGCAACTCAGCCTCTCTTTCTTTTTAAAAGTGACAAAGAAGAAACAAGGACCCTCCCTCTCTTGGTGCACTTGAGTACTGAAGGTTACGGTCTGGTGGCTTGGAAGTTACCTTATCCAGTAGCTTATTCAGTAAGATGTGAAGCCAGTTGGCTGCTAATACCATTTTGTGTCCAACCTCTGGCACTGACATCTGTACTGCCCCATCTCCAGAATTTGGGAATTGTACGGATCACCTTCTGGGTTTGACAGAAAAGAAGAGCGGAGAGGGACACCATCTACCTATGCAATCACAAATGCAAAGCAGGGGCTTGAGGTGCAGTGAGGAGAACAAACAAGCCTGGAAATTCCCTCCAGGAACTGATGAGACAACATCAGTGCAAACTTGTTATGACCAACACCCCACACTGATGTGTCTCTGAGGTGCCTTTACCTGGCATCTTGGCAACTTATAGGAAGTAAGGGGAGTCCCTGGTTCAGAGCCCAGGAGTGGCTCCTGAATATCTGACTGTGCTATGGTACCTGTAAAGGCAGAGCTGCAGCTTTGGTGGGAGTGACACTCAGGCATGGCGGAGTGCAACAGTTTTGTCAAGTGTGCTGAAAACCGACTGCAAACCCTGAGGCCTGGGCCAGCTTGCAGACCAAGGGAACCCACAGTGTGCCAGGAAAACATCTCCAAAGCGTTTATGTGGAAAAGAGGATAGATAATAGGTTCATGAAATGCTCTACCTTCCTGTTCTAACACGCAGTTTATAAAGCAAACGTGTGTATGCTATGCTGATTAACACATGAGGTACAGGGAGCAGGTCCAGGTGAGGCTCTGTCTGGGCCATTGCTCATTCCAGAGGAGAGCTGTTCATCATGAGGTGAAAGGATTACTCTGGGAGTGACTTCCCTGATGCTTCACTGGAAACAAAAAATGGGCTCGTAAAAGCAAATGAAAGCTAATTACAGATTAATCTGCTATATTCATAGTATTAGTTACTGGGAATTATTTTCCTCATGAAAAGCAGGGGTGGCTTTGCCATAATGGCTGCAGGGCTTGGTTGCGCTATCCATAGATGTGCCTCCTTGAAGTTTCCCTAGAGTTACTCCACATATAGCTTTCAGAGGTAAAACAGGCACATGGTCATGAATCATAAAAGTTTTGCAAAGCTTGAAATCCGCCGTTTCCTAGTATTTTTCCATCAAGGCAGCTAAGTAAATTTTTCAGATCCCTTTTCTTTCTCATCTCTTTTCAAACACTAATTTCTTACCCACTTCTATCTACTGTACATCACCCTCATAGGTTTCCTTTTCATGATGATGCAGTTTCAGCTTCAGGGTTCCTAAAACATTCCTCCAATCTGAACAGGAAACCACAGCCAGAACAGCAAGTATGGCCATTTTTCCTCACAGCTTTTTAACTCTTAGTTTTTTACTAACTTTTCTTTACTTATTAATATAACAGCATCAGAACCCATGGGAGGTCCTTCCACTTTGCAAAGACAAGAACAGGGAAGCGAATGCAAGTTTGCAAATGCTTTTTTTTCCCCTACAAACATCTCAGTTCCACTTACCTGCAAGCGGACCAAAAGGAGAATGCTAAAATGCTATATAAAAGAGAATAATGTGCGTAAGAGGAATGCACAACCTGTGACTAATGCAGTACCTTTTGAAAGAAAATACAAAAGATACATCTGCTGTCAAATTATCCCTGCCTATGAGGTAATGACTGAGGTATGAACTGCAGAGCCAAGTCTTCAGGGACCACACATGCACACAGTAAGAGGCAATTTCTAGGGAGGGAAAATTGTCTGATTCTGAATCCTGACTTTGAATGTGTCTTGGTTTTACCGCCTTGGTTTTCCTTATTACAGAGGTATTAGTTCGTATTAATACTTCTTCCCATATTACACAAAGAATTACATCCTGGTCTGTTCATAGTGTCCTTGGATCCAGCCATGCAAAGATTTGCTTCTGCCTCCTCACCCTGTCTAGCCCTTCTTTTCTATTGAGGGTTGGGGAAGGGAAGGCCCACAGACTTAATACCATTTTATTGTATTGTGATTTCACAGGTTTTTTCCTACTTTAGTTTGCCAGAGATATTCAAATGTCGTTTTGCTCTACACGCTTCTTGTGGTGAGAAACTGGCCTCGGAAGTAGTTTCTGCATTTTTTTCTTATCAGTACTTCATTTTACTTTCATAATTTAATGTGTGTTTTGATTTAGTAATTTGCATCATCCAACCATTTATGTGGAAATACATAATTTGTCATTGTGTAGGAAGAAGGTCATGGTATCAGTGCTTGTCTCAGATGAATTTTAATTCATTCAAAGCTGTCTTTCAGAATGGCTATACTCTCAGGCAGGAATCTAAAAGCTGAAATCAATCTTCTATCTCTTTCATAATTTCTTCCCTAATTTGCGTTTTTCTAGGCCTTCCTGAAATTTGTTCCAGTCCTTAATCTGTGTTAACTTCAGTCTGAATTCACAGACTGATTTTTAACAGAGCTTTACCACCAGCAATAACCATTTTAAGTGTAAATTCTCATTCCAGAGTTTTATTTTTAGCTTCAGCATAAGAGGATGACTCCAGGTACTCTGCCAAGCAGACAATGTGATCAAGAAAATCATGCCAGAGATTTCAGAAGGCGAATTCACATAATCGATGCCTCTGCCACACTGGCTGTGCCACTGCAGCGAACAGCCTATTGCTGTGTCCAGGTAATCGAGTTGCTTCTTTGGCTCCAGTGGCTGCATGCTATGTCGGGGAGAGCTGAGCCTTGGCACAGAAATGACAATAACCAAGCTTATGATCTGACATACAACCCATTACAAAACTGCTTATCCTTGGCTGCTTTCCAGTTACAACACAGCTTCTTTTCATTTACAGAGGAAGGTGATTTAGAGAAAGTAAACCAACTAATTCTAAAAGCACAGCCTGTCCCCAGTTTCCTATAAGGAAACTGGGCAAACATAATACGGACTGTAATCTGTGTAAGTGGGTCCAAAGCTGGGAATTTCCACTTGACAAGCACTTCTGAAAACTGGTGCAATAATCATGAATGATGAATCCTGTGAAGAATAACAGCAACAGGGATGACAGTTTCCAGTAAGGCTGCCACGATAAGAACAAACCAGACAGTGCTGGGAACCCCTGACAGAACTAGAGAGCAACACAGTGTGATAAAGGAAGAAACTGCCTCAATATAGCAAAGGCCATTAGTGTCAATCATCTTTGATGTGGGTGCGTGAGGAAGTGTGACTTTTTCTTCTCAGCTAGTTATGGGTTATTTCAGATGAGAAAACCCCTTGGAATCTGTACAGATAAGACCGAGCAAACTCTGGCCTTTGCAGGCTGGAATTTTTCTATGCTGCCCAAGGGACTGCCACGGCTCAGGCTGTGCTCATTTGAATGGTCTTAACTGGTTTGTTGTAGAACTGAGAAAAATCACTGCACCTAAGGAGGGCACAGATCAGTTGGGAGGGTCTAAGTCACAGTTTTTTTCCGCAGTAACCAATCCTCAGCTTGCTAGCACCTGCTCAAGGTTAATGAAGTTACATTAAAAAATATTAAAACCCTCTATAGGTTATACTTTTCTTAATAATAACCAATGAAGGGAGCACGATAAGGAACCTCCATAGGAGGTCAAGGATATAGTATCCTTACTCCTTGGATATTTGGAACATCTGAAAGAAGAGGAAGAGTCTTTCAGTGTAGCATCATCTAGCCTATACACTGATGTTGGAAACTACTCCTTCCAGCAGGCTGCTTTCTGCAGGAGGTAGGTGGAAGGCTTTGCAGTGGCCAGTAACACATGGAGTTGCAGCTCTTAAGCTGCAGCAGTTGGAGATAGGGTAATATTTACATTTCCAAAGAGCTCCAGGGGTCTCAGAGATCTGGGTTGCTGCAGACAGTCATGCTGAATGCACTTCAAATAGTATGGTTTACCACTGCTTTTCTCCATGTGGGTATTTGAGTGAATGAACCAGCATTTTCACTTTTACTGAGGCATATTAAGTGTGAAAGTTGAGAAAGAGATCAATCACTGGATGTGCCCGGCTTGCTGTAGATGTTTGCTCTTTTGCAGGCTAGCTCGTGCCATGTTGTTGGATGATGACACACTGATCTGAATTATGGAAATACTTAACAGGAATTTGTTGCTGATATATAGTAAGCCACAGGAGTGTAAACAGATCAAAGGTGATAAGAAATGGCTATTTCCTCTTCTGGGTGAACTTTCCAGCTTTCACATATGTGCTGAACTAGTTATGCAGTCCCAGGCATCAAAACCTTGTCCTTGGCTAATGTTCTGTGTAATGAATTTTTGGGAAAATAATTACCTATGACAACATCAGTCTGATTAGACCTATCTGAAATAAGAGTGACAGATTTATGCTAAACAGGAAAGGGTAGCATTTTTTTCCAGCTTTTGAATCATGACAGGGTTGGTCAAAGTTTTATTATGAATTTCAAATTTAGTATAGAAAGGAAAAATAGCTTTTTTTATTCCTAACTAAAAACTCATTTGGGGTATGGTTTCTGATCAGTTGTTCTAAGCCAAAAAGACATGCAGTAGGTCTTTTAATAAATGACTGTGTCCCTTAATGTCATTTGTTAAGTGGAGTTAAATAGGAAGGAGTAAGTGTCTCATGAGCTGCTTTTTCAAGCAGAAGCAGATCCAGCTCAGCAGCAGTTTCTGTGTAGATACATGCAGTAGGAAGTCTTCTGGGGACCAGGAAATAAGAACAGAGGATAAGGCCATATTTATGTAAGTTCACAGGCTCTTTAAGATCTAAGTACAATGTGCTAGTGTTGCAGTATAGACAGAAGTGCTCTCAAAGTGAGGAAACACATGCTTCTCTTGAAAAGGCTTCTGTAAAGTGAATGTGGGTTTGTAGAGCAGACACGGGCAGGCACAGGCTTGGGGACTCGAGTGTGGGTATCACCGTCCTGTCACCCCAGTGTAACTTCCCTTCTGGCAACACCAGCCTTGTGTGGGCCAAAGGCTTTTTAAGTGATGGCCTCAGGCAGCCAGTCATTCAGCACGTTGTATCTGTGCTCTGTGTTTGTCTTTCCTTCTGTAGCTAATTCCAGTAAGGAGCTGCCTCCTGCAGCTGGCATTTTCTCACCAAATGACAGGGTTATTTATAGATATTCTTCCGTCTGCTCTCTCAGGAGCATAATATTTCCACTTCCTTGTTTACTTTTACTGCCTTTCCTTCCATGGAGTAAAAGGAAAGGTGATCAATTTTTGCCACCTATCAGGACCAAAACACTATCTTTTATTGTTTTGTATATTTTTTTTTTCCCATGGGAAGCTCTGGCTTTATTAAAAAACAATAAAACTAAAACTAAAAATAAGGGAGAAAACTATTTTCATTCTGAAAACTCTGAATTCTGAGAAAACCTTAGACATTTCAAGCCATCCTAATTAGTAACTGTGAATTAGTTTTAATAATAAGAGTGGAAGATATGTGGATTCAGGGGTGACAAAGTTGAATTTCTGAGACACAGTCTTGTGGGGCTGATAAAATGTTTGAGTATATGAGGATTATGGGGATGAGGAAGAGGTGAAGGCAAGTTGACAGCATGTTTGCTACCTGTACAGTAAAATGAACAAATACTACATCCTGTGTTTAGTCAGACAGCTCTCATATGGTTTGTGTAGCTCATGGTTGTTCCTAGGCAAGCTGAGCTACAACCTACTCATTCACTTTTCTTTCTTATCAGATTTATAAGAACACCTCCTTTTCAGTAGCACAGGGACAATCTACCCTATGAGCTCCTTTGTGTGACTCCTCATTTTACCTTACTCACAATATTTTTGCAGTGTCACTTCTTCCTAGAAACCAAAGCACTTCTGTGTTACCTAATTCCCAGCACGAACTTTCCCAAGCTTGTTTTTGGTTATATCGTCAAGTCAGCACTTGAAACCTTTTAAAACTTCTTTCGGTGTATTTCTGGTGCTGACTGAAAAGGAGACGTTGAGGTCAAAACACACAGAGTATAGCAGCAGTGACAAATGCATGGCCTTCCTGCACAGGTCCCTGTTGGCTTTACAGCCCTGTGGCTCTGTATCAAGGAATCATGTGATTTTGCAAATGAGTGTGGCAGATGTGACAAGAGATAAGCAATTTACAGTGAGGGACTATGCATGGGATTAGGCATTGAGACAGTTGATAGTAGGTGAGAGGCAGTGCCTGCAGTGCTGAGGGGAGCAGGCAGTGAGGGGGCCCAAGATTAATAGGCATTTTGGGTCATGCATAAAAGAGTGTGATGCGCTGGCACATTGGGAGTTCTGGATGTAGGCTGCAGCTGCAGCTGCTGGGGTACTGAGGCAGTCTGGGGAAATAGAGGCTCGTTACTGAATGTGAATGTCTGCATGTACCTGGCCTGGCAGGTAGAGTCCCTGGCCCACCACCTCCCAGCCCAGGGGACTGGGCTAGGTCCTGCTGTGCATGAAAAAAAAGGGAACTCTTCTTCAGTTAACTGACAGAAGATGCTATCACACAGATCTGAAATTATTTCACATTTATTACATTTCTTTTATTGCCATTGCTCTGAACTATAGTTCTCCATGAGGAGTCACCGGTCAGTCACGCTAAGCTTTAAACATAAAAGTGTGTAAAAACAAAAGTGATTCTGCAGGGTGTTTCCCAGTAGATTACAAACCTGTATCTACAAGATTTTGTAGAGTCTTGGTTACAGTAATTAGTGTTTCTACAAAGACAGTGAAAATAACATGCTTGTAGAGAGCTGGAATTTGGCTGTGAAACACCAGTCCATCTCAGATTTATTAGTCCATAAAAATTACAGGCATAAAACCAGGCTTCTTTGGGGATTTTATTAAGTCTGTTAAAAAAATCTAATGCTATAAAAATGTGATATAATTTGTGACATCCCTTAAGTTACCAAAAAAGGACTGAATCAAATTTAAACATACTGTCTATGCTGCTGCCAAAAATATAAAATCATGCTTGAGTGCCACAGCCTTATTTTATAGCACTTGCCTACAGATATATTTTATGGTTCAGATAAGGCCTTTTGAAAATAGACATTTATGAATCTTTTATAAAGGGGAATCTTCTCTGGGCATTGCTGTAATAAAATCATATCTCTACAAAACAGATGATAGTGTCACTTTGCCTGTTACCATGCAAGAGAGTTGTTGTTTCAAAGTCTGGTCACAAACCACACATACAAATGCTCCAGTTTGGAACAGCAAAGTTTTACGTTATCTTTTGTTCAGAAATTTTACATTCTCTTCAAGTTCACTTGTTCTAAAATTGAAAGCGAAATTCTGACACGAATAGTCTTGGCTTTAGAGAACCTGCAAGCTAAGCATGGTTTAACTCTAAAGTCCAGTTCTCCAGTCCATGGTGAGTTCTCAAAAGCAATGATAGACCATTGTTAAACATTTTATTACAACCTGAAGTTGCTATTGCTGCTAAATGCACAAGGGCAAAGGAGAGAGACTTTTGTTATTCACTGCGTTTGGTTGTAGTTTCACTCCGTGGTTCTGATTTGGCCCTCTCTTATCCGCTTGAGCTAGGAAAAAGCCCTGTTGTAGTTCTGGGGACAGTTCACTCCAGGACCTTTTCTCAAAAGGTACCATGTATATATGACTATCCCAGCTTTGGCTCTCTTCCCTTGTACAGTCTTTCCATGATATATGAACACTTTTTGCCCTCCCATTCACCTCCAGACACTGCCATAGTATATCCCTGGGCACACAATACACCACCACCATCACTTGTAATGAAAACATCCTGATGGACTGCAAAACACCTCTTACATTACTTTAAACACTTTGAACTGAAAGAAATAGATTGAACAGTAGGATATATTAGAACCACCAATATACCACTGAGGCATGAGGAGAAGGGAGCTCACCCTTCCTGGTGCGGCATGCCACTTTTACTTAGCAGCAGTAAACTAAAAGCAAACTTGAAGCAAGCTAAACAGGGCCAAAGCATTGGCTTGAGGAGTAGCATCTATCATTCATACTTTTTGGTGTCTACTGCCCCTCTATTTGGCCCAGTTTTGCGTGGTGTATGACCATTAACTAGCAATTCCTCGGATGATGGCCAGGAGTGGCTTGAGGGATAACACGAGGCCAGGGGCTGGTCACAATACACAGCATGGTGAAGATCATGCTTTGGAAATGGTCTAGCTATGGTGTGGCAAACAAGCCAGGCTGTCCCATTCGTTTGCATGATCAGAAAACAGACCCCAGTTGTCCATCTTACTAATAGAGGTATGGCCAGTATTTCATAGCATTACAGTTTGCTACAGTAAACATAAAAGGAAAACACTAAAAAGCTGTTTAAATATGGTATGCTGTTCTTTGCAGCAAAGTCCTTTTGCAACTCTGTGACCTAATTGGCTAAATTCAGTATGTTTTTAGTGCTGTTAAACACAGCCCAGTTTCAATCAAGCAAAATTCCAACATTTCAACATTTGTTTTTGTTACGCATGAAGAAAAAACGTGAGCATGTAGCTCTTCAGAGAACAGATGTTCCCACAAAAAGCTTAATTAAAAATCTAGACATTATCCTGCTGTTTTTAAAATCTAAAAGAAATGTTATCATAGTCCACGATCAAAAAAATCCACTTTGGTTTACCGAAGTGAGCTCAAATGATTCATTTTCAGATCTTTACCTCCCATTGTACACCCAGCATAATGAAGTAATATGACTATGTAAAGTGATCAGAAGGAATTCACAATGAAAAACGTAGGGATTGAAAGGCCTCTAATCTAGTAGCTTGGGCAATAATTTGGCTGCTGATGGGATTCATCTGATCAGGTGTAGACATCTACCACTGAGTTGGTGTCTGCTCTCTTATTACAGTCACCAGACAGAAACAGACACCATTTGGAAAATGAACAAGGTTCAGTTTCTGAATGTAAATTAAACACACAGACTGAGCTAATGATCTAAGTAATTTTAATGAGTAGAAACAGGCCTTTTGGGGTGAAAACTTTTGCCAATGTTTACTGCAGAGAGAGACAGAAAAGGACTGAGGGCAGGCACAAAACATATTTAACTTGCATTTTGTATTATACTTGGGTAAGTTTCTGTCAGGTATTATTTTACTTTACACATTGCCCGAGAGACAGGTATTCGCTGCAAATTCCTTCAGCACTGGAGTCTGAAGCAGACCAGAAAGCTCCTGAATGATCTCTGTAGCATATCTCAGGATAATCAGTATAAGTAATGATAGACAATGACAATGAAGCGAGAAGCAGCAAGAGCTTTTCTGAATGCCAGGAGGTAATCAAGCTTTCAAACACATGCTTTGATCTGGCATCAGATCACTCTGTGCTGCAGTTATTAGAACAGTCTGGTGGATAACTTAGTCAGGCATGTCTTTAAACACCACAAGTGAACAGTCATAGATTCTGAACAACAAGGATTTTTTTGTACTTACTGCAGGTTTGACATGTCTACAGGACTAACAAAAAAGAAATGTAAATGTTTCCATTTCTGAAGAGCTCAGAGTTAGGAATGCCTTGCTGGTGTCTCCCGGACAGTGGAGACTGTAGGCTTCCTCTCAGCTCCTTCTGATTGCTACAGTGTTTTCCAGAATCCAAGGGGAATCCCATGACACTGACCAACCCAAACCTTCTGTACCCAAGCCTTCTGTTGTCACAGAATGGAAGTGGGAGAAAAGCATCCCATCACTGCTCAGCCTAAAGCAAGATGGATGCTGTGATAACTGAAAATCTCTTCTGTTCTAATCTTTGCTACCCTAATTGGCGTCAGCAAAACCTTGATAGGCTTTCTGATCTTTCTCACCTGAAAGAGACTCTCTAACACTGTGTGACGTATTGCAGCTCTCCACCCCAAACTACTGTCTGGAGATGTAAGAAGCACTGAAGCAACCTGTCCCTAAATTTGATAATGCTATATTAGCAGATCCTGACATTGTTTCTATATGGACAAGGTATTTCTTAAAAATCCACTCTGCTGAAACGATTGGAGAATTTTTGCTAACCTAAATAAGTTCAATTATGCTCTTCCCCAGAGCTCACAAATCCCGTATAGGAACAGTGGCCTAAAATTTAGGTGCCAAACAGTATAGGATGTGCTTTTGGATCATGCATATTGGCTGCCTCCTTGGTGTTGCTATAGCCCTAATGGAGGCAGAGAGTATGCCAATCTCACAGCATTTAAGAACTCTCCAAAAGGATAGCAGGGTGCATAAAAAGCTCTTACAAGATGGTCAACATGGACTTAGTAGTGAATGTAAAAGTATTGTTATCATTTTTAATGGCCCATTTTCTGTTGATGTTGCGCTGTTTAAATTGTTTTTCATATGCAGAGAAACAGAATCAGATGTCTCTGCAGGGTCAGTGAGAAAGACATTTGAAAAGCAAACCTAAATCTCTGATGACGTGTTACTTACAGAAAGCTCTGGATTTAACAGCTGGCAAAGTATTCCTGTAATCACTGTTCCTCACTTCTGCATATTATGAGTTAGGTGTTGCCCTGTGTTTCTCACAGCAGAAAACCCTTCAAAAGACTTCTCTTTTGAAGGATTTTCTCAAGGTAGCCTATATTACCATAACTCTGATGCCCAGTCTTACCTGCCGGGCTTTCTTCAGCAAGGGAACTGCTATGTTATAGGCATAGGCTGTTCTTTGTGTGCTTACTGTGAAGTGTGAACCACCACAGAGTGCATGCCCACTGTGTGTCTATATAGGCAGGTATAGATATATAAATATTTACACTGATGTGTCTTAAATATACACAGCAAAGAGACTGCAAGGCCAGGTACAGGTGCCATGCATATGTCAAGAACTCTTATACAGTTCTTCACACTCAGAGCTAAACCAACTTCTCACTTCTAAATCTGCTTTCCTTTCATCCTGTCCTGGCTGTCTTGCATCCCAGGGTGATGGTATCTCTGGTATCTTCACTCATGTAACTTTTCTGGCAGGGACTGACTAGTAGAAAAGTAAAGAAGGCACTATTCAGTCTCTTGGCCAAGTTCAGTCACTTTGAATCCTTAACAAATAAGCACATGTACACACTGTTTTGCATCCCCATGCAGAACTGTGGAGAGATTAAATTAAACTGAGGAAATTAAACCAAGCTCTCTAAGCTTTGAAGAAAAGGTTTTTCTTCAATCATAAGCAATACACTCTACACGCGGGTATAAATAAAGGGAACATGGAGGAAAAGAAACAAAGTTCATGTCATTAATATCCCCAAACTACCACCCTCAGAACACACTAGTGCCAGGCTAGATCCAAGTTTTTCCCCTTTGAGGGTAGAAGCAGCATGTAGTGGCTTACCTCAGACAACCACAATAGCCATCACCTTGTGTGCTCATTGATCTGGAAGATTATGACCTTTGCACTTGAATCTTATTTTTCAGGTCATGGCTGAAAATGAAGGTCTGGATTTTCCTGGAGAACTGCCTAAAATTCTTTTTCTCTAAGCCAGTTGCCAGTGGATAAAGAAAGACATCCTCACTTGGAGGTCTACTGGGTGACAAGACACCCGAATGGAAGGCAAGTCACTTGAGCAAACTATTAATATTTTCTGTGACAAAGAGGATGAAAGAAAGCAAGGCAACAAGAAGAGCAAAAAGATACATTTGATGTATGAACAAGCTTCTTAATCCAATGTTTTCCACTGCAAATGACAAAAGATAACTTCCTTTGTACAAGATATTACCCGGTAAGTTTTTGATGGTAAAGGTTTTTTAATGTTGCTATATTGTTTGCCGAATATAGAGTAATAGGACATCTTTTCTGGGATTGCAGGAATGGGGAATTAATTTAAACTTATGGCTAACTTATCTCACGTACAGGAAGTTCAGTTTTAGGGGAACTCAGAGTTTTCATTTGACATGGTGACTAGAAATTACGTGGCTGACTTCGTAATCAACCGGGAAAGATTTAAACTTGTAAGTTCCTCTTTTGTATTTAAGTGGCAGCAGCAGTTTCTTTCTGCATCTTCCCTAATAGGGGAGGTTTTGAAATGTCTTGTGCACCATGAGTTGCTCATATGGTTTGGGAATCCCTGACCAGAGGCCAGTCTGAGCTGGCTCCCCCAGTTCTCCCAGCCTCTCACACGTACATATTCCAAGGCTCTGCTCAGAAGAGATATTTTTGGCTATGTCAGAAAGCTGTGTTTTTTATTCCAGGAACCCATCTGAAGAATTTACGTATCAAAGCCCATGCTGCCAAGGACAAGGAAATTATAACTGCAATGCAAAGGATGTTTAATAAAACCAAGATATGATCCTAATGAAATAAATGCTTATTGCATCCACTATTGCAAGCAGGGGATTTTAATGTGTGTAAAGGTATAGGACAGAAATTCCTGCTGCTTAAAGAGGTGGTATAATTATTTTAATGGGATAATAACTAGGTGAAAACACATTGAGGTCATGTCAATGAGATCTTTTACAAACAGAAATGCAGAAATCGCACCTGTGGATGGGAAGACAGTGTTCTGTGATTTGTCCATATATTGTGGACGCAGTCCCACAGCAGCTGAAGGACAGGGGAAGTGCAGGTACTTTCCTCTCTGCTGGTATCTTGCTCTTCTGAGCTGCGATGTGCCTGAACTTGCTGCCTTCACCCTCCAGCCTTCATTGCTGATATTCCAACTGTTTCTGCAGACCCCCTCTGACTGGTTGAAATTGCCTTTTTAAGCATATGTCAGATCTTGATGAACAGTCAGTGTCTTGACAAATGACAGTCCCGTGTACAGTCATACAGCTATGCAGAAGCAGCATATCCTTGTCTTCCTGGTACCTGATTGTCACTGCAACTGAAGCAAACGGAAAAGTCACTCAAGCAAGTGTCCCTGGGTGTGGAGAATGTGAAACTGAGCAAGACTGTTGCTCTTCTGGAGGTTATGGTCACCATCAGGAGAATGCGCACCATTGCCGAGCCTACTACTGTCCTTCAGTGGGGTGTGAGAAAGTTTTGGTAGAGGCCCAAAGGATTTCTCAAGAATGGCTAAGAAATAAAGCCAAAAGCAGTTGTACATGCTGTCTTTCCTGTGCAAATACAATTTGAAGGAAAAATACAAACAGGGCTACTTTATCCAGGAGTAGTGTTTCCATCTTTTTGAGAAGATGGCTTAATCAACAGCTTTCTGTCAAGTTAGGGGGGAGAATGTGCTTAAAGTCAGGACAATTTTATGCACTTGGGAGACAGAGAGGTTTTATTTGCACATGAACTTTGTCTTTCAATAGAATGTGTTGAGAAACACCCCTCATGAAAGGTCTGAAAGCCGTAGTCTCTTTTACTTTTTTTTTTTTTTCTGGCAACATCATGTATACTTTTACTCTCAGGTCACCTACAGAAGGAAGGGAGTCCAGACGTGACAAGCTCCAAATCTTCTCTCAGGGAGGAGGGGTTGGTGTATACATTTTTTCAGCTACTGGTGGTGAAGTTGATGGCTTAGGATGGCTTTGGCCAGTCATCACAGCTGAAGGAGTGAGCTCCTTCATTCTCTGTTTGTCTCCCCTCACTCTCAGCTGCATGACTTCCCTGTTCATCTTGCACCCATTTGCACTAGTCAGACCCTGAACTGATTTAAGTCCTTTACTTAGCAGAAAACTGACCCAAGAAAAAAAATGGTTGTCTGTTTGTTTTGAGATACGTTAAAGCTTCATGGAAAGAGAGGTAGAGATGGCAGGAAAACCACCTCTTTTAGAGACCATATATTTTTCACTATTCTGTTTAAATTTAACCCTTTCTTCAGAGGGGGTTGATCCCTGCCCTGAGAAAAGGATCTAGTTCCACTGGTACTGAACTAAACGTTTTAATCCTGTTAGTGTTTCCCCCAGAGAATGAGTTCCTGCCCCCTCTGAAATGGGAGGAATTGGCTTTAATGGAACAATGGTATTACCTCTGTTTGTGGAAACTGTTTGAGATTGCAAATGGGAATTTGTATCCCAAGCTGATAATGGTTCTTTCCTGCCTCTGCAAGACATGTTTTCAGGGTTCAAATGGTTGATATCTTGCCACAGTTGCTATGCAATGAAAGCTGTGTGAGAGAGTACAGCGAGAAGCATCAAACTATATGACGTGGAAGGGTGTGAATCGCTGCAGAAGCATGGTACAAGACTTACTCGTTGCATAGGAAAGTCGATCGGAATTTGGGGAATCTGAATTCTGGCCTGTGCTTTTCCCACTGCTTAATGACCTAAAGTGAATCACTCAACCCTTCCGTGTGTTACCTTTTGTATAAACGACCCTGAATTGATAGCCACTTCTTGCTTTGACATCAAGCAATAACAATCCCTCTTGTGTAAAAGGTAAGTTGTAAAGTGTCACAACAGAGGACATAGAGTGTGTCTCCTGTGGAACTGCACCCTTTCCTTCACCGGTTATCTGCTGTACCAAACCCAACCTTACCCGTGAAACCACAGAAATTCCATTCACTGAAATGCCCAGGCTCTCGCAGAGTTTGGTCCCGGAGACAATTCCCTGCTGCCGCAGCTCATTACCACGCTCCGATTTGCTCAGTATCACTTGGCAAACATCTGAAATGCCATTTCTGGGGTTTCATCTGCTCTCCGGCACACAAAAATGAACAGAAAGGGTCGATGCGTGGGTAGGGCTCACCGCCTTCCGCACCCGACTCTCTGGCTTTGCACCCTTAAGAGCAGGGCTCTGACTGTTGCCGCAGCTTAGCGGGGCTGTGTGCGCGGCTTCGCCCCGGGGCACCGACCCCGCGCGGGGCAGCAAGCCAGCCGGGAAAGGGCCTTTTTGGGAGGCCCGGGAGCCGCATGGGGAGCAGCGCGGCCCTCGGGCGCCCCCTGGCGGCCATACTGCATGCGGTGGCGCAGGGAGCGGGCCGGGGGCGTCCATGGCTGCCCCCCGGGATGCCCCAGCGGCCGGTCCGCAGCGAGTACCGCGGCACCGAGTTAGCACCGGAGCCAGACCCTCTTCTGTCTGCCCCACGGAAGTGCTGCTGCACGGCGGCGCCACGGGCACAGGTAGACATGGCATCTTTCATGGTTTTCTTTCATGTTTTTTTTCTTTTCTTTTCTTTCCTTTTTTTTTTTTCTTTTTTTATGCTACTCTGCTTGTATTACAAATGTCCATGTTACTAATATATGGCAAAATAACCTGAAATGAAAAGTACACACTTGAAAACCTAATTGTTCTCCAAAAGCAACATTTTTCATTGTACTTTCACAAATGGGATGAAAAGTTATCAGTATTCAGATAAAGATCTGCTTTTTCTTGTTGCATATACTACTATGTCGGGACAGACTGTCACTTTAGAAACTGATCAGACTCTGGATGGTCTCTGCCCCAGGGTCTGGCCCTTCAATCACAGCATCCTGGGTCTCCTAGCTTTGTGTTCCAGCACAGAGGTGGGACAGCCAGCTGGAAGGTAACCTGTGTGACATGAATTTGATGCTCAGACTAGGGCAATAGAAATATCTTTGATCACTGGATGCAGGCAGTCCTCCCTCTTCTGAGCAGCATTACAAACAGCTGGGAGACACCAGAATTAAGCCTGTGGGAACGGGGAGAGAAAGAAAGATTCCCACTAGGGACTGTAGCTTAAGCTAAAAGCACTTGTAGAGCTTTTTATTATTCAGTGTAGGGTTTCTGTGTTTCTATCTCATCCTCCAGACTGAAATATGGGTGTGGAGAGCAAACTACTCTCAACAGAGCTGAGGCATGCAGACTGGCATGGAGAGCATAAACAACATAGGCTCTACTTAATCCCATCTGGTCAGGATGACTATATTTCAGCTGTTGAATTGCAACTGAATGACCACCAGCTTGACTCAGATTCCTGAAGTCCTCACAGGTACATGGACAAAACTTGCAGATGGAAACAGACAACAGACTTAAGAGCTCAAGTGGATGATAGCTTGATTTCCAAAGCAGCTCTAGGTTGTACCTGTAAGCCCTTCATTGTCATGGAGCCATCTGCTAAAAATCACAAGGCAGACAACACTGGAGTTTTTTGCTGTTTTTTTTGTTTGGGGGTTTGGTGGTGTTTTTTTTTCACTTTAAATTAAGATTTGTTCTTCCTCCCTACCTGTTTTATTCCTAATCTCTGTTTCCACTGCCCTGAGACTCACGCTTTTCAAGAGCTATGGTTTTAGTATAACTCTATTGAGAAGAGTTAGTAAACTGAGAAGGTTATAACTGAGAAAAGTCAGCCTCCTTTTCAGCTGTTAGCTTCTCCAACTAATTCTTTCTGTTCTATTTCTTTTTAATTAGTCTAGTTTGATATTGGCTCATTTCAAATTAATCAAACCGGACCACAGAATGAAATAACTTTTCAATTTGAAAAGCTGAAAATGTTACTGAAATTCACTATTTGGTGAGTTTCTGCTTCTATAGTTTATGCTTCTATAGTTTCAACTCTAGGACAAACTAGAGAAAGAGAAGTTGAGACTCAGCTTTTCGCTCAGGCGGAGAGAAAGGCAACTAGCTTTTGCCTGATTCTCCTTCAGTGGCTTCTTAAAGCCGAGTGCTTTAAGAGTTCAATTAGACAGAAAATTGATTGCCCATGTCTGGAACAAAGTTGAACACATTTGCAAGTCGAGAAGCTCAAATTAAGATTTGTTGGAACTATCAGATTACTTAGAGATATTTTTAAAGATATACATGTTAAGCTGATGAACTGTTTTGGAATACATCTGTTGGACTCAGGCATGAAATACAGTGTCTCTTGGATTTCTCAAAGTTACTTGAAATTAGTAGGATTGCCCCCCAGAATCAGAGCATTCCTCAGCTACGCTTTGTCTAGTTCCCTAAATGTGTAATTATAACTCCATTCCTAAGAAACTTGGAAATGTTCAGGTATATTATTGAGCAAGGACAATGGAAGTAAATATTCATAACTTGCCTAAGAATAAATTTCCTATCAAATACATGTTGCTGAATGTCTCATTCCACTTTCCAAAATGCGCCACTCTGCTTGAAGCCAATAGGTTTGAAGTTGGAAGATTGTTCTCACTTTTAAAGAAGATATTTAAAATAGAATTATCTCTTGCCTGCAGCCTGTAAGGGAATTTTCATAGGTGTTAAACCATAAACGCCTTTTGGAAGGCTGGCACAATGTGCACTAAACATATTTATAGTTAAAATGCCTCAGGTCTGTATTTTACACATGTAGTTCTGATCTAATAGTGTCAGTAAGCTGTAGATTAGCTTTAAATTGTATGTCAGTTTGGATATGAGAATCTGACTACAGATCTGGAGTTGATGATGGTATGTTTTATAGCTGTCTGCCTGTTTCACATGGCATAGATTTTAGTACTGTTCTGGCTTTTCATATGCTCATTTAGTGGAAAGACCGCTGATGTGGAATAGTGCAGGAAAATGACAGCACAAAGGCCTTCTTACATGTATGTAAGTCCACTAGATGTCCCTCCAGCTCTTTGTGATAATACACAGCTAATTTACCCCTATCTAAAATGAAGAGCACTGCATTTTATGTCCCCTATCTTGCGTACATAGCTCTTCCTGGGTTCCTACAGAAGTTATGAGTCCTGTATAGATACAGTTTCAGAAGCTGAAGGTATGCATCTTCCCTTCCATATGTGCACATACAGGATTCTGATTTTTCAAATTCTTTTTGTTGTTTCAACTATCTTTTTAAAAGAACTTTTGCATTTGTTTGAGTGAAAGGAAAATGCAGTCTCTCTCTGGATGGATGGTAGGCAGATTGGGGTGGAAAAGTGAATGTATTTGTATGTTTTGGCTGGCTTTTCTCAGGAAAAAGACAATTTAGCTTAGTCTCAACATTTCTATTCTGCAGGTGACGATAATCTAGGAGTTTATCTAACACTGCAGTCTAATTAGGTAGCCTGATAAGACTTTTGGTTTTACTATGGAAGTGTCCAGCTTAGATACCTCAGAAAAGCTAAGATACTTTTTTATGATACCCTGAAACATGAAGATTAATCTCCTTTGAAATGCTGTTAACTCTGTTCCATATTTTCTTCTGCTAGCTCTGAACATGTAATCTCCTTTTCCATCTTGCTACTGTCCTGATGCTTGTGGCATCTGGAAATGTAGTTCCAGAGTCTGAGTATCATGTGAGATGATACTTATTTTGATTGAAGAGAGTATACTCTATTTTGATTGAATATCCTCTTACTTTTGTGTTTTGACACAGAGGAAATGAATCTCTTGTTCTTTGTATTTTTCAATCCCATAACCTCTTATTCACCTGCTTTCTAAGGAAAATAACCCTCATATTTTTATGATTTCTGCTGATATCACTACTCTTTCTCATCACATTTTCCTTGATTTTTCTCCCTCAAATTCTCTATGTTATGTTTTTCTTAGTGAGGTGACTAGTGTGGCGTAAATTTCTTTAGATGACAAAACCACAGGATTTTGGGCTAATATACTGCTAACTTCCCAACAAGGTCACAAATTCATACATATCTATATGGAACTGTATGTCCATATTTCTGTCGACAAAACAACATACTAAGAATACTACATGTAGGCAAGATAAATCAGTTAAAATACAGACAAAATACCCCTTTCGGTAGCTTCATCTGCAGCACTACTCATATAATGATTACACAGACTGCTGTTATTTTTAATAGAGATAAAATTGTCCTGAAAATAAGGGATATTGCTTTATAATTAGGAGGTACTTCTGTTGTTAAATTTAATGCAACCATTCCATAATCTTGTGCTTGCTGTACATCTCGTCTCTCGAAGCACATCTCTTGCACAGTGACATAGCAGGTGTATCTAGATGCAGAATTAACAGCAAGTCAGCAAGTGCTCTGTAGAAACCTTTGCTAGATATCAGGGGTTTAAGTAGTATAGGGCAGACTGTCGCATTTTAATCTTCTGCTATAGGTTTGTACTGTAATCTCAGACAAGAGATGTTTAGTTATGTGATGTGGTAACTAAAAGCAAGGAGACCTCAGATGAAAGTCCTGGTGATTCAGAGAGACAAGAACAGTGCTATTTAGATCCATAGCAACAGGTCCTTAAATCCTCTAGTTTCCTTCTTCTCCAGTGATTAGCATAGCCCAGTTAAGAAATTTAATATTATTGAGCTGAAGATGTGGGTAAGACATAACACAAAGAATTATTTTCTCAGCTATGGAGATGCCAAATGCCTTGAACATATTTAGCAATGACAGTGGGTTGAAGTGAGGACGGAGGGAAAGAGAGTATACAAAGAGGCAGCAACATAGATGTGCTGATTTACATTAGTACATCAGATCACTGGACTCTGACACAGAAGTGCACTACTTCAAGCCCTTATTAATGGAATAGATTAACCTGTATTGAAAGCAGAATGTGGTAACACTACATCTCTATTAAAAGCAAAGATCAAATTCAGTTTTTCTCTGTTGAGAATTTGACAAAAATCATATAAGATGTTTTTCTCTGGCCACAAGCATGCATGAAGTTTAGAAAGCTACAAGTTAACTGGGAAAAAAAACTCCCAGTTATATATACAAAAAACCAAAGGGGTAGGGAATGGGAGGAGCAGGAGGGAAAATTAGAATGGCCAGACAGAGAAGTTCTGCTTATGATTGTAGGATTTTCTGGAGTAAGCAGAAGTGGGGAAGCTACTGATATTTCCTTGTACTGGGAATTTGAAAGCCAGGACTCAAATGTAAAAGAGTCTGTATAAAACTGGTACAAAGGAATACATAGGTTATACCTTGATACTTAGCAGTGTCAGAGGTGCATCCAAACATTCTAATGTTGGTGAGTAAAGTCTTATGCGCATATGCAGACTGGATTGCTAAATCATTTCTCAGGGCCTATCAGTAATAAGAGATCTGGTGATCCCCAGGCACCTCCCGCTCTTGTCCTTCTAGCCTGCTTTAGTCCTTTGTACCTACTGTTGTTTTGTTACTTTTCCTGTGGTATTGCTTGTCACAGATAGGAAGAAGGGGAAGAAATTAGCATTGTTTTCCTCTTTCTCTTCTTACCTCTACTTCTAACTCTCCTTTCCTCTACCCTCCTTAGATAAGGGGAAACCAAATGAGGGGAAGAAGATTAATGAGGTTGACAGGAAATTCCTTTCCCATCTCTGTTCCCCTTACAAATGAAAAGCATGTGCCTGAACCAGTCCTCTAAATCCTTCAAGTCCTAAAGTTGTCACTTCATGACTATCTCTTACCCAACCACCTGACACTGTTTTCCTATCCAGTTGTCCTGTTTTTAGGGCTTATTAAAGAGAAAGGATCACAATTTGTTGGTTAGTCATATCCATGACAGAGGTCTTCAGAGCAATACTCCTCAAATTCTTTGCTGCCAATGTTAATAGTTCATATTTTTGCAAGTATTTCATTGGCAATGTTGAGTCTACATGAAGATAGATTTCAGGATCAAGACATTGTTATAGAAATTGGCTCATGTCATTCAAGTAGAAAATAGCATCACCTCCACTAGGTTTTTGACTTCGGGCCAGAATACAAACTGATGCACTTGTAATACATTGGGCGTGTGATTTGCCATCACAGACACACAAAGACAGATGTATAAGCTTCTGTCCTTGCTTTGCTTTGTAAGAGAAGTTATACTACTTATCCGTGCCTGGACAGGTGGTCACTATATATCATGTAAGAAAACCCATCAAAATATGTAGGATTCTTTGAGTAATATTCTTCAAGGTGGTTGTCAGAGGGAAATAATTCACTTTTATTTATTCAGAAAATGGCTTTTACTAAATGCCTGCCTGTTACACCTTAAGTCTTTCTTGCGAAACATAAGCTAGAGAACAAATCAACCAAGCTAATAACACACATATGATATAATTTCCTGTTGGACAAAATTGACTGACAAGAATAATACCTTGTTTTCCTTATTTATTAATATTTTAGAAATTAGATTATATTAATGTGATAATGAAAAATTAAACTTATGAAGTTTAACCATGCCAAGTTCAAGGTCCTACACCTGGGTCAGAGCAATCCCAGACACAGCTGCAGGATGGGCAGAGAAGAGATTCAGAGCAGCCCTGCGGAGAAGGACTTGGGGGTGTTGGTTGGTGAGAAAATGAACATGAGCCAGCTTCAGTGTGCACTTGCAGCCCAGAAAGGCAACCGTATCCTGGGCTGCATCAAAAGGAGTGTGACCAGCAGGTCAAAGGAGGTGATCCTGCCCCTATACTCTGCTCTTGTGAGACCTCACCTGGAGTATTGTGTGCAGTTCTGGTGTCCTCAACATAAAAAGAACATGGTACTGTTGGAACAAGTCCAGAGAAGGGCCACGAGGATGATCAGGGGACTGGAGCACCTCCCGTATGAAGACAGGCTGAGGAAGTTGGGGCTGTTCAGCCTGGCGAAGACAAGGCTGTGTGGAGAGCTCATATCAGCCTTCCAGTATCTAAAGGGGGCCTATAGGGATGCTGGGGAGGGACTCTTCATTAGGGACTGTAGTGATAGTACAAGGGGTAATGGGTTAAAACTTAAACAGGGGAAATTTAGGTTGGATATAAGGAAGAAGTTCTTTACTGTAAGGGTGGTGAGGCACTGGAATGGGTTGCCCAGGGAAGCTGTGAATGCTCCATACCTGGCAGTATTCAAGGCCAGGTTGGATGAAGCCTTGTGTGGGATGGTTTAGTGTGAGGTGTCCGTGCCTGTGGCAGGGGGGTTGGAACTTGATGATCCTGAGGTCCTTTCCAACCCTAACTATTCTATGATTCTAAAATCAAGAGATAAACATAACTTGTTAAGCACTGAAATCTCTTTTGCAGCTCAATCATAACAGTAGATTATTCATGAAAATAAAGCCAAGCAAGAAATCTATTAATTGTTTTAGAAGGAAATCTTTCCATAATAACAATTTCAGTAAGAATTTTCTATATGTACCTGTTTGTTTTCTTTATCTTTTTGAAAGTCTTATGTGAGAAGTCAACGCTATATAGTAACACACAGCAACTGCAATTTTAATTATCTGAATGACATAGGTTTATAATTGCCAAAAATCCTCTTCAAATATGTCTATTTTGGAGTAGTTTTTACAGGCCAGAAGATAGTCATGAATAGGCTACTAATGATTTCAGATTCCAGATCTGCAATCTAGTAAATATTAGTCTGGTATATGGCTATCACAAAGCGCTACTTCCCTCTGATGACACTGTTTTAAGTAACACAACTGAAAAAAAGCTCATTTGTCAAGGATGATAAAGCTTAGTCCCATCGTGGGGAACATGGAGACATCAGATTGTGTCTAGGTTGCGTCTTTTAGATTGTCTATTGAAATTTAATTTGTGCTTATGAAGTTCACACAGTGGCCATGCTTATCATTACATTGTGTAGTTTTTTAGGGGTACAGCTTGGTGCGATCATCTGTATGCACTCAACTTTCACCAGAAAGGACAAGTTCATGTTTTAACAAGGGTAAATTCTGAACCCAAACCATAATTACCTTGTCATGAGGATCAGAGAAACCATTTGAAGATCTGGATTTATTTTCGTTTTTCACTCTCCCATCCCTTTTTGATTGTTAATTCTCAGGAGAAGAAATACAGGACTGGCTGAAGCCTAAACCTCTCCTCACTGCTCCTGGAGAACTTGTTGACTTTACTTCTTAACGATACCATTTCTTTCTTTTAATAAGCTATCAGAATAAAAGAATCTACAGTTCGACTTGTCACAGCTTGCATGGAACTTGAGGCTTTATAGTATAGTTTGTGACACTATTAATAATCTACATGGTTAGGAACAACCTGAGATATTGTGATAAAATATGCCAGTTTCTTAAAAATAACTGCAAGTAAAATTTCTCCACTCTTCTCTGACCTGAATTATCTTCTCTTCACAGTAGAATCTGTGCACATTAATGGATAATTGCTACAGGCAGTCCTACGCACCAAGGGCATGCCTTGACTGTGTCTGACTCTAAATTGTAGTAAGATGTGGGTGGCTCCCTTCTCCCCTCCTTGGCAGGGAGGGCAGGCAGGGAAGAAGAGAGGTGTGACATGTTCCCATAACTCCTCCATTGCAGAAGACTGGGATAGGAGGCTTAATGATGATTCTAACATGCTCTTATCAAATTTAGAAAAAAAAAAAGTGTGCCAATAAGATGGGTTAAATTTTAATAAAATACATATTGACCTTTGTTCTTCTGCACCCTACTCTGCCACCTATATTTTACACTAATAAGAGTTTAAATTGAAAATATGGGCATCTCCTGAGATGAACTGGTACTTGTGCCCCTTGTGAACTGATGAAAATGGGAGTACCAATTATGTAGGAACAGAACACCTTTACCATAATTTCATCAGATCAAAAGTCTCTTCACAATTTTATGTATGAGCATAGTGTTAACAAAAGCCACGTTACTTTGGTTATTAATGGGCATAAAGGCTTTTTATTGAAAGATGTAGTTCATTGAACACACTCTGAGCTGAGTTTCTCAGAAGTCAGTCTTCTGTGCTGAAAGTCATGGAAAACACTTCCTTTTTCCATTTTAGTCATCCTATTTACTATGTGCTCCTTCTCAAATCTGTCATCATGCTGTTGTTCTTGTCTCATGTTTTCCTTCTTTTCATTCTGTACATTAGGTTATTTTGATCCAGGCTTTTATTTCCTTTCAGTTGGGTAATTAATAGAGCTGGCTTCACTCCTTTTATGCCTGTTCTGAATCTGCTTCATTTCTATTTTGCTTTTCAATTCATACGTCAGCAGAGATCTCTAGTTACAATAGCTTATATTTCCTGGAAGTTCTGCGTCACAGGGTCAAATTTATACCTGGTGTATTTTCCATTGACACAAAAATTACACCAAGAATGAATCATCCTCTGGTGTTTATGTTCATCTGGTCTTATTTTTTTTCCCTCACACATTGTTTGTTTCTATTAATCATGTAATACTGTTAGTCATTTGAATGCTCTGCAATCAAATGTTGTTTGGGGGACTTGGCAAAGACACAAGCAATGAAATAAAATTATGGAAGTCATAGATCCAGGCTAGACCTGTTTCGTTCACATAGTGTGAGTAGTACTCATGGTTAAGTACTAAATCTTATTGCAGTCTATTTTTCCCTGTTCTAAAAAAAGATAAATTTTAGAGATAATCTTGTGTTTGGGAGTACAAAAGCTGCACATATCTCTGACCCCTAAACAGAATGAAGGATGGCTTGCCAGCAACTAGCCTTAAAGTGCTGTGCATTTAAACCATGTAGAGCAAGTGATTTCTGATATGGCTGCTTAATATGGACTTAAAAAATGGATCTTTTCACTGTGATTTTTAATAATCCTTGAAAACTGTACATACATAAAGGTAAAAAAATACAATAAAATTTGCAAAATATTCAAGTCTAGTAGTTTCCTCCTCAATGCTGTTTGGTTGGCAGCAGCTGGGAGAGACAAGCATAAGAAGAATGGTATTTTTTTATTCTCAGTTCAGTGCCTGTCTTCACTCTGGTCCTAAATAGCTGATAAATAAATAGTCTACAACCCAGTGCTTTCTCTGCAGTAAGTGAGTGCATTCAGTGAGTCTGTAGGGATGCTCCCTGCACCGCTGACAGCAGGAGGGGCTGTAAGAGGGCAGAAGAAGCCATTTCATTGCTTTTCCCCTGAGCTGAGAGGCAGCAGTACCTAGCCAGTTATTACATACTCCTTGCCAGCTGGCCAATATATCAGCACATGGTGGGGGAATCTGAGGGTGAGACCCTTCCCTGCCCAGCCTGCCCCTAGCCAGGGAGGGTAAAGGAATTCTGGAAAGTAATCTGGATTTTATCTGAGTCATCATGATGACAAACCCGGCTGTGTCCGCCGTACAAAGGTTGAGTTTCAACCCACCATGAGGAGCCTTCTATTTGGTGCCTTGCAGGAAGCACTCTGCAAAGGAAAAACAAGTTGTAGAATGTGACAGATTGATTGATGAAAGAGGAAATCTTCACACATTAATAAAATATATGCTGGAAGTCTTCTTTCCCACATCTGCTCTTCAAAGATGCTTACTGCGCAGCACTCAATTGTTTCCTCTGAAGTCTGTCTTGACTGGGGGCAATCGATACGGCAGGCTCTGTTTGCAGATGGTGAAATTATGGAATCTCTGGAGCCTACTTGTTGCATTTTAATCTCACTCTAAGGCTGCTTTTACCTCATTCTTATTGCAGAACTGTGAGCTGGGGAACAGGAATGAGCCCTAACTTCTGTATGTTCTGCACTCCAGAGCTGTGGTGAGCTGAAAATTACTCTTTTAGCTCTAGCATCAAAAGTGAAGCAGATTGGGGCCAGGATAAATACACATGTGGGTGCTGGAGTATGTCAGTAGGTCTTTCTGGCAAAGATGGCTGGTGAAATGGGTCCTAGACTGTGAAGCAGCAAAGTAAGACAGAGATGCAAGGAGAGCTGGAGAGGGAGTTGAGGTGAGAGTCTTTTGTAATGCATGTATTCAGTGTCCTTGACTTCATACATATTTTTGTAGAAGCAAAACTTGAGATATCTAATCCTGGCTTTGCCTCTTTTTCAAACTATGAAAGAAACCAGGAAAAATATTTTGGCTTTTATTTCAGTTGTCAAAACTATCAGCAAATTTAATCCTAAATTCACTAAAACATTGTGTCCAAAAGAAAAAGACAAGCTTTGACAACTGTATTTTTGCAAGTTTGCGGTAAAATAATGAAGAAGTGAATTACATTATTCACTAAACAACCAGAAAGAAAAATTACTCTTTTCTTACTTCTGCCTACCAAGCCATTCTGGACTGGAAGTTTTGCAGATGAGAGTGATTTGGAGAAAACTCCAGAAACAAACTTGCCAACAAAGTTTTCAAGCTGACAGGCAGGTATTCTTTATTGCGGCGCTGGGAGACACAGGGGATAGCTCCTCCTAACATGTGTCTCCCCTATTGCTACAGAAGCCGTCCTTATATAACCACTGGCATACTTATATATATTCATGAGGCTACGTATGGATTACATCATTTTCCAGAAAGTTCCCCGCATGCGTACAGAATTGTGGTGATGGTCTCTGAGGGTCGTTTACTTCTTCCAACAATCTTCATCACTTCTAGCAGCCTTTGAAGCGCTTGCAGTAGACACTCATACCAGTTTAATTGGTTCGTTAGCACCAGAGACGTAATAATCCTCCTGTCCTCCTACTTATCAGTTAGTTTAACTGTAGCCCATCCTGGGTACCTGTCGTTCCTAGATACTCCTTATCCCTGTGTCCTGTTCTTCTAGACTGTTTTTCTTAAAACTATGTCAACTCTAACGATTTATCTTGTACAAGAATTTTCTGTGTGTTCTGTAGCTGCACTTTATTTTTTTTCTATGTATCATGCACCTCAGTAATTTTCCATTGCTACTGTTACAAAGCCATCAAACTTAACATTACTTAAAACTAATTCTAAAGGTTTATATATTCCATTTTGTGATTTTGTGCCCTCCTTGTCTCAAGAGAAACCCAGACTCAATTCTCTTGCAACTCAAGAGGGTTTGAACCTATATCTAGCAAAAAAGTGTTCACTAACCACTAATGTATGTGTTATTCTAGAGTGGATTTCTCTCAAGCACTCTTCTTAATGATGTTCAGCATTGCACAGATTACTAAACCTTTTGGTGGAGAAGGGATAGGAACTTGATTGTCTTGCCTGTTTTTTCTCTTTTTACCCTGATGGATATTTCATATAAAGTGGACCTACTATAACAGGAGAGATTAAAAACATAATTCAAAGACCTTGGAGTGGTTCAAAGTCTCCCTGGGAGGTGGGAGACAAGAGGAAGTAGAGGAGTCCTGTATCCTCCAAATAATCTTAGCTCCAAATATCTCATTTCTCTTAAATACTCTTAACACTGCACTGTCAGTGTGCGTGGTATGCGGAGGAGGTGTTTATTGTTTATTTCTTTCAATCTGCCTCCTCCAGTATTGCAATAACAAAAGCCCAAATACTTTCCTTGATTGTCCCTTCAAGGAGGTTCAGCTGTGAGAAAACTAGAGTGAAAGACATAAAACCTCATTGTAAAAGATGTAAGACCTCACTCAAGAAAGCCTTTAAGCAACAAACAGGAGTGCCCATCACAACCTTAAGGTAGCAACCAAACAAGAGCAAACAAGCTGTTTTAAGGTAATCTCACTGAGCTTTAACAGGTCTTCCAGGCATATCAGCAGCACCTCCACATCAGAGACTGATGAGAGATCAAGTAAAACTGGCAGGAATACTCAGTGTTTTGAATGATAAGTAATTATAGTGGAGAAAAGTAAAAGAAAGCAGGAGTAATGCTCCAAACTACAAAGACTAGTGTAGGCATTTGTACATGAATATTACTTGCAGTTCAGTATGTCACCTTGAGCTAATTCAGACCAAGTATTGTCTTTGTTCACTGCTTTAATAGCTACAAACCTCCTTGAAGGCTTTTACTTTATCATCTCATCAATTTCGTGTGAAAAAGAACCTGGCTGTCTGAAACAGCCTGGTGTCTCGAGGTGCTCTACAAAGCAGGAGCTTTGTAGAGATTGATTGAAAACCAACATATAAGCAAATGGAACGGACAGGTGTGTCTGACAGTAACTTTTGCAGACTGTTTTGTCTGAAAGGCTGGAAGAGCTGTCCAGCTGTGCTGCATGATCTTGTTGCATTTTCTTTTTCATGTCATAAAGTCAGTCTGACAGAGCTAGGATGTGATGAAAAGAAAACGCTCTTACACACTTTTAAGTGGACCTACAGTTTACCAAGCCATTGCTAAACGACAGTAACGTGGATTATGTGCAGATAGTTTCCATGTGGTGGTAGGCCTGTCTTTGTGTAGTTCTGACATGGGAATGCCATTTTCAGTATGCATTAATGTATAACAAACTGTTCATAGGTTGATTAAAGATTTATGTGTTGCAGGACAAGTTCTCCAGTGTTTTAAACTATTATTGACACAATGATGATGGTTCCCAAATGTGAATATTCCTCCACATCAGCTCATATCAACGTTATTTAGCTATTGTTTAAATATTTAAAACTCAATTTTAGTTTAAAAATTCAGACATTGTGAAAGGTAATAGTTGTTTCTAAACAAGTGAAAGGCAGGAAAGGACTGAGAGTACAGTTAGACTTAATTTGAAGTGGCTTGCTGATAAGGGTAGTGTATGTACTTTCAAAGTAATGTCTTGCAGTTCTCCTTGCAAGTTTTGGAATGACATGTCCATATTATGAATTCACTCTGATAAATATTTCTTTCCTGTCTCTTTCGAACAGAGATCCAGTGCACATCATGAGCAAATGTGAATCTCGTATTTGGAGAAGCATAATAAGCATTTCAATATTCAGCCCAAATATAATAAAATATATTCCCTGTTGTAAAGAAAGACTATAATTAACCTACTAAAGCTTTTCACTGTGCATGATCACATTTTGTTTTCATTTCTTTCAGGACCAGATGCTTGGAACTACGTGGTATTTTAAACTATGGATAAAACCTCATGGCTTGTTTTTTACTTTGAGAAAACAAGTTTATTGCCAGATTCAAGAATGTGCCTTCTCAGAGACACCCCTTCGTAGGGAACTCAGATTCTTTTATGAGAAACTAGAGACCTACATTCTTCCAAATTTGCACTCCAATGACGGCATCTAACTGCATATGCAGAACAACTTGAATCCTGGCTTTCTTGGCTCTCTGACTAGGTATAAGCATGTCAGAGTTTTGTCAGAAGTTTTGAGATTTCTATCTGTGCTGCTGGGGTTATTATATCTCCATGGATTGTCTTTAGATAAGGCACAGCTTTCCCTCCATCTAGAGATAAGTCACCTGGTAGCAAAGTATAAAATTCCCTGGCATTGGCTTTTTATGATTGGCCTAACCCAGACAAACTCTTTAAAGACTTCTGTCAAGTGACCTGGAGCCTGACAGCAGAGAGGGGATAGTAATGCAGTTTATTGATTTTCTCAGTTTTTCATTTCACTAAGATATGTGTTACTAGTCTAGGAAACATGCTTTGCTTAGCATGTCTGCCATCAGCTGTGACTTCACAGCAACTTATTTTCTATTTCTAGTGATGCAGTTGTTCTTTGGGCTTAGTGGCTTTATCAGGATTGTTTCTCATGGCTTATGATTAGGTTGCATTCCCACTGACGCTCAAAGGTCATTAAGCTATTCCTTTCCAAAGAGCACAGCCAATAGATGGTAGCCGCTGCTGCTGCTACTACAGTTTTGCCCTGCAATCATTCCATGCAAAAGCAGGTATGATGGGAAGGAGGGCAGAACATCTGCCTCTTTTAAAGCAGGTGAACAATGGGTCTGTACTGTTAGGGTCATCCTTGATCTCTTCTTCTGGATTCAGAAACTGTGAATTCTGTTCTTTATGGAGCACTTGCTTCAACAGCAGGGTTGGGGTGTGCTACTTGCTTCATTGTGGCGTCAGGCTCAGTTTCAGGACAAGCTCTGGAGAAAGCAAAGCATCTGAGAAATAAATTGGATCCAGTTTTTCTGCTTGGGGTATAGCTCTCTCTACAACATCTGCCAATGCAGGAGGGTTAAAGTGTATTTGTGAGCCACAGTGGGCAGCGTGTGCTATCTCATTAGAAACTCTTTGAGATGTTGGGCTTCAGGTGAGCATTACTTCTTCTCCAATATAGAGAGGACTCAATTTTAACCCTTAGGCTGTTGCAATGTCATGCCCCTTTTGTATGGATAATTGATTTTGTCTTTTCTATTTGGTTATGGGAATGATAAAGATTCTAGGTAAGTTGGACACAGCATTCATGTTGTGCTGGGGGAAGATGGCTCTAATTTTGGGAGAGGTGGGATCCCATTTTTTAGCATTTTCTACTCTCTAATGTACTTATTTTCCTCATTATTTCTCTTTCATATTTTTCTGTAGTGCTACAAGATATATATATATGGTCTGAGATTTACCCGTAGCAGTAGCCAATTATTTCCCTGCCCTGGGGAATTAAGGTATCTCCACCTGTGCTTTATCAGACTAAATGGGTGCTCTATTTGTGCTTTAAATATTGCACTTTCAAAAATGTTTATTTTCCACAGAGAAATGTAATCCAAATCCCAATCCTGCTCAAAGCGAATGTTGCTTTAAAGCCTGGCATCTTAATCTATGCTTACATCTCTAATTACATGAACTATTAGTGCTTATGTAATAATATATCATAAGGCCAGAATCAATGTTTCTGGATATTCAGTTTCGATTTAGCTCACCGGTTCTGACTTCTTGCAAAACATGAACCAGGTTCAAGTTCCTTGGAGCTGATGCTGTTGCAGATCTGGGTTCATGGGTGCTCTGATTCCATTGAAGATAGCAGGGCATGTATCGTATTTCACACTGTGGTGCAGTTTCAGAGGAGTTTTTGTTACAGGCATTCCAGTGATATTCACATTCGGAGCACATATCTAATTTCAAGCAGGCTCTGCTAGTCTAGTGCCATTAGACATATTGTTTGCACAGTTGGTAGAATTTTGAGGAGTGTTGAAAGTAACAAGTGGATTCACTTGTATCTTTGAATTGCCAGGGAAACACAACCGTGCAATCAATTTTTCCTGTGACATTGCCATCTTCAGCCAGATTTGTTGAAAGTATGTAGCTTCAATATGTGAAGCATTGATGACTTCAGCTATTCTTTATTGCATTTACAGTAAGATCTCACTGTTTGTGTCTTGCAGCAACTGAAATAATTCAGTGTACAGTGAATTGCAATCACTGAAATCAAAGGGAGTTTTCTTTCTACCTGAGCAGTAATGGCACCTTCAGCAAGGCGGAAGGATTGGCTTGGAACATCCCAGGAGATGGCAGGAGTGAAGGAATATGAAACAGTGATGTGGCCTTGGGGGAAGTAGCAACATCATTCAGTGAGCATTTAGAAAGCGCATGCTCTGTCTTTGTAAGCAGAGGAATCTGGCTGTTGTTCCTAACCTGGCTAGAAGGACTTGAGCAAGTAGCTCTCTACAGTGATTTAGGAATATTCACTCCATCAAAGCAACTGAGCATACATGATCAGGGGGGAGTGTGACTTCAATTGAGAAGTCAATGAGCAATTCAGAAAAAAGCAGCAAGTTGTCTTGCTGGCAGTAAAAGTGAGCCTGGTTTCTGTCTTCTTTTTAAATGTGTTTGTTTAATTTTTTTATCTTGTTACTAGTAGCCAAATTCTCTGCAATATGTTGGACACATATCAGGTATTTTTTTATTTCAGAACCTCTCCGGTCCAAGGATTGATTTCACCGATACTCTCCCCAGAAAACATAGTCTGTTTCTGCTGCTCTATTACCCTGATCTGTTACAGAGGAGACTGTGAGGAATTTTTGAACCAATCTTGTCTTTGCATTTAGTTTTTGTCTAATTTTATTATTTATTTGCCCTAGAAAATGCATTAGTCCACCTGTGTTACAGCTCTTGAGAAGAAGGATCAAAAATCTCCCATCTTCTAGTGTTGAGGAAAGCCCTTGGGGCAGTGGAAGCACTCACTGTTCTGTTCACAGCTTTGTTCCTGCACTTGCCCTGTCATTGCCATCTAGATCTCTAACTGATCAATACCTCAGCCAGTAAATTGTTGCTCCTTACATTTAATATAAGAGCACAACCCATTTTGTAACATTTTTCAAACTATGAAGGTTGAAATGGAGCTTTTAACCATAGCTGATGCCATCTATGTCTCATTCATAACTTCCGGAGGTGCTGGAATCCAGGCAATCTTATTTTCTTCTGCCACATGGGGAGAATTTAATGCTGTGATGCCTATTTCTCTCAATTCTTTTCTCTATTCCCTTTTTCCACGTATTGTAGTTTGTGTTTAGAAAGGTTTACTGATCTTCACTAGGTGATATTATTTTCCAGACCTGTGCTCAATGGCTGCTAGGAGCCTAGCAGCTGTCATTGAAACTGAAAAGACATGTAAAAGGCTTGGAAACCTGAAGCACTGGTTCAGAACATGACACAATCTGTCTTTCAGTGAGTTACAATTTTCAGAGGCTTTAATCCAACTATCTGAGAATTTCATTGGCATGGATACACAAAGGAATTGAGAACTGGTCATAAAACAACCTTAATATAAGTATGTTTTTAAACAAGTTCGCTCCTCTGTGTGAATGCCAAATATGACATGATTTTTGCAATGCCCTGGGAAACTCAGCTGCTTCCCCAGCTAATTATTATTTTATATCTTTTCTTTTGCTACCAAAAAGGCTGAGAAACCACACAGCCTCCTTTAGAAAAAGCTTTGTTTAGGGGATAAAAATGCAAAACCAGCCTGCAGGAGTCTCTTCTTTTTCAGCATCCTTTGAGGCTGACTCATGGTTTAGCTTTTTGTTTTTCCTCAAAGGGTGACCTCCACACACAACAATCCCCCTAAGAAAGCTTATTCCACTTGCTCTGAATTATCTGGCCAGTACAACTCTGTTACACAAAGCTTTATATAAAGCAAGAATTTTCTGTCCTGAAAACCTCTCATCAATCAAAAGCCAGAATGAATGTATACATCTTCTGTTCTGAAATTTCAAGGGAATAGGTTTGGGTAAGAATATGCTTTTAAAATGCACAGTCTCACTCCAGCTGCCTTGTGTTACAGCTTGCTGTTCACAGCCTTTTGTGTTCCATAACATTATTAGGATATGCTGGGGCTCCTGTGGCCTAACTTCCTATTGTAAATCATAGAATCATTTAGGTTGGAAAAGACCTTTAAGATCACTGAGTCCAACCATTAACCCAGCACTGCCAAGTCCACGACTAAACCATGTCCCTAAGCGCCACATCCACACATCTTTTAAATACCTCTGGGGATGGTGACTCAACCACTTTCCTGGGCAGCCTGTTCTAATGCCTGATGACCCTTTAGGTGAGAAATTTTTCCTAGTATCTCACTCTGGTCAACTGGTATTTATAAAGACAGAAAGGTAAGGTGGCACCCCTCTTACCACAGCACATTGCACAGAGGAATTAGTGTTACTGTTGATGCTTTTATGGGTAAATCAGATGCAAGTTCAATGTTGAAATCACAGTCACTAATAAATCGCTGCCATCTGCTTAAATGTATGTGTGCTGCATACATTTCCTTTTAGTTCCACAAACATCCCCTTATTTCCCTGCAAAAGGCTAATATTCAGCTCTAGGTATTTTCTTTTGCCTGTGTATCTTCTCAATTATTATTGCTGTGCCTATTTCAAACTGAGGCTTTTGCCTGTATATCAGCTCTGAGTAAAATGAAGGCATAATTGCCAAAAGGGGTCTTTTGGCATAGTGAATACTTAATATATTTAACTTTAATGAGGAAGTAATCAGTAAAATTAAGACATAGCTTTGATTACAGTCAAAATCTCCTTTCATGAACTTAGGAATTGAAAATACTTACGTGGACACCTATATAAGTCACCTGGTGTTTGTAGGCATTGCATTTAAAGGGGCTAGATAATCTGTAACTTCAGCTGTCATGCATCTAATATTCATAGAATCATAGAATAGTTAGGGTTGTAAAGGATCTTAAGATCATCAAGTTCCAACCCCCTGCCATGGGCAGGGACACCTCACACTAAACCATCTCACCCAAGGCTCTGTCCAACCATATAGACATATTTGAAGAGGATTTTTGGCAATTATAAACCTATGTCATTCAGATCATTAAAATTGCAGTTGCTGTGTGTTACTATATAGCGTTGACTTCTCACATAAGACTTTCAAAAAGATAAAGAAAACAAACAGGTACATATAGAAAATTCTTACTGAAATTGTTATTATGGAAAGATTTCCTTCTAAAACAATTAATAGAGTTCTTGCTTGGCTTTATTTTCATGAATAATCTACTGTTTTGATTGATCTGCAAAAGAGATTTCAGTCTTAACAAGTTATGTTTATCTCTTGATTTTAGAATCATAGAATAATAGAATAGTTAGGGTTGGAAAGGACCTCAGGATCATCAAGTTCCAACCCCCCTGCCATAGGCAGGGACACCTCACACTAAACCATCCCACCCAAGGCTCTGTCCAACCCAACCTTGAACACCGCCAGGGATGGAGCACTCACAACATCCCTGGGCAACCCATTCCAGTGCCTCACCACCCTTACAGTAAAGAACTTCTTATCTTATATCCAACCTAAACTTCCCCTGTTTAAGTTTTAACCCGTTACCAGAGCTGATTCCTAAAAAAGTTTTAAAACAAGTAGGAGGTAACAAAACTGTTTTCCTTTAGAAATGTTTAGTTTCCTGCCTGCAATGTTTGAATATGTTATACAACAGAAGGTGAGATATAAGCATACAGTATTTACATAATTGAAAGAGAGAGTGTTGATTAATGAAGTCCACTTGATATAAAAATCACCTTTAGGTTTCCTTAGTCTTTTTTATACTTGTGGTGAGTTGACCCTGGCTGGATGCCAGGCACCAAAAAAGCTGCTCTGTCACTCCCCTACTGAACTGCAGTTGACTTAGGAGAGTGACAGCTGGACACAGGAGAGTGTCAACTGGACAGGGGAGAGAAAATATAATGAGAGGCTCATGGGTCATGATAAGGATAGGGAGAGATCGCCCATCAATTACTGTCATGGGCAAAACAGACTCAACTTGGGGAAATTAGCTTAATTTATTACCAATCAAATCAGGATAGGATAAAGAGAAATAACCCCAAATCTCAATAAACCCATCCCTCATGTCTTTCTAGGCTTATCTTTACTCCTGATTTCTCTAACCTCCTCCAGAGCAGTATAGGGGGATAAGGGAGATGGGGAATGGGGGCTGTGGTCAGTGCATCACACATTTTCTCTTACGCTCCTTCCTCCTCACACTCTTCCCCTGCTCCAGTGTAGGGTCCGTTCCAGAGTATTCAGTCCTCCATGAACTGCTCCAACGTGAATCCTTCCCACAGGCTGCAGTTTTTCATGCACTGCTCCAGAGTGGGTCCCTTCCACAGGTCCAGTCCCTCAGGAACAGGCTGCTCCAGTGTGGGTCCCCAGCGGGGTTTGCACAAGTCCTGCAGCAAACCTGCTCCAGTGCAGACTCCTCTCTCCACGGGACCACAGCTCCTGCCAGGAGCCTGCTCCACTGAAGCCTTCCCACAGCCTCCTTTGGGCATCCCCTGCTCCAGCACAGGGTCCTGCATGGGCTGCAGGTAGACATCTGCTTCACCATGGATCTCCATGGGATGCAGGGGCACAGCTGCCTCACCATGGGCTGCACCCTGGGCTACAGGAATCCCTGTTCTGGTGCCCGGAGCACTTCTTCCTTCTTCATTGAACTTGGTGTCTGCAGGGCTGGTGCTCTCACATACTGTCACTCCCCTCTCCAGCTGCAGTTGCAGTGCTTTGCACAGCAGTGTTTTCCCCTTTTTAAATAGGTTATCCCAGAGGTGCTACCACTATTGCTGGTGGGCTTGGCCTTGGACAGTGGGGGGTCCATATTGGAGTCAGCTGGAATTGGCTCTGCCGGACATGGGGGAAGCTTCTGTCCCCTTTTCACAGAAGCCACCCCTGTAGCCCCTCTGCTACCAAAACCTGCCATGCAAACTCAATACAGTGTTTAATTTGTATCAGCTCTGGGCCTTGCAAATCACCTTCGAGGAAAATTTAAAGCACAAGCACAAAGGTATGCCACTTTCAAGATTCCAAGACCTGTTGGTTTGCATGAGTGCAAAAAACATGTTCAGAACAAGAGTATTTACAAACGTGACAAGCCCAAGAGGAACATGCTAGGGATTGAAGGATGGCGGGCTAAGGAGGACTATCAATCTCTTGTTTCACTTGTGGGAAAGGATAGCTCTTTAGACCCTGTCCCGCAGGGGAAAAAGGGTACTAGGACTGGCTCCCTGAAATGCCTGTACACCAATGCACGCAGCATGGGGAATAAACAGGAGGAGTTAGAAGTCTGTGTGCGGGCTAAAGGTTATGATCTAGTGGCGATTACAGAGACATGGTGGGACAGTTCACATGACTGGAATGTGGTCATGGATGGCTATGTCCTTTTTAGGAAAGATAGGTCAGCAAAGCGAGGTGGTGGAGTTGCTCTTTACGTGAGAGAGCAACTAGAATGTATTGAGTTCTGTCCGGGGTCGGATGAGGAGCAAGTGGAATGTCTGTGGGTACGAATCAAGGGGCTGACTGGCACGGGTGATACAGTTGTGGGGGTCTATTACAGACCTCCTGATCAGGACGAAGGAGTTGATGAGGCTTTCTACAGGCAACTGGAAGTAGCCTCGCGACTACATGCCTTAGTTGTCGTGGGGGACTTTAATTACCCCGATATTTGCTGGAAGACTCACACAGCCAGTCATTCACAGTCTAGGAGGTTCCTCGAGTGCATTGATGATAATTTCTTAATGCAAATGGTGGACGTACCAACTAGGGGAGCAGCGCTGCTAGATTTAGTACTCGCCAACAAGGAGGGTTTGGTCGAAGTGGTGACGGTCAATGGCAGCCTTGGCTGCAGTGACCATGAGATGGTGGAGTTTAGGATCCTGTGTGGGAGGAATAGAATACCTAGCAAAGCCACAGTTCTGGATTTCCGAAGGGCCAACTTTGGCCTCTTCAGTCAACTGCTAAGGGAAGTCTCATGGGAAAGTGTACTAGGCGGTAAAGGGGCTCAAGATAGTTGGTTAGCATTCAAGGACCGCTTCTTCCAAGCTCAGGATCGGAGCGTCCCAATGAGTAGGAAGTCAAGTAAGGGATCTAGGAGACCGGCGTGGTTAAACAAGGAGCTGCTGGGCAAACTCAAGTGGAAAAGGAGAATCTATGGATTATGGAAGGAGGGGCTGGCCGCTTGGGAGGAATATAGGACAGTTGTTAGAGGATGTAGGGAGGCAATTAGGACAGCTAAGGCCTCCTTGGAACTCAATCTTGCTAGTTGGGTTAAAGACAATAGAAAGGGCTTCTTCAAATACATAGCAAATAAAACTAAAACAAGAGGCAATATAGGCCCACTGCTGAACGAAGTGGGTACCCTGGAGACAGAGGATATAAAGAAGGCAGAGGTGCTGAATGCCTTCTTTGCCTCTGTCTTCACTCCTGCAGACTCTCCCCGAGGGCCCCGGATTTCTATAGCCCCAGAAGGAGTCAGGACAAAGGAGGAGTTTGCTTTGGTAGATGAGGATTGGGTTAGGGATCAGCTATGCAAACTGGACATCTGTAAATCGATGGGTCCGGATGGAATGCACCCACGGGTGCTGAGGGAGCTGGCGGAGGTCATTGCTAGGCCACTCTCCATCATCTTTGGTAAGTCGTGGGAAATGGGCGAGGTGCCTGAGGATTGGCGGATGGCAAAGGTCACACCAATCTATAAGAAGGGCAAGAAGGAGGACCCGGGTAATTATAGACCGGTCAGCCTTACCTCCATCCCTGGAAAGATGATGGAACAACTTATTCTTGACTCCATCACTAGGCATATCAAGGATGAGGGGGTCATTAAGAACAGCCAACATGGTTTTATGAGGGGGAAGTCATGTATGACCAACCTTATAGCCTTCTATGAGGAAGTGACTAGGTGGAGGGATGATGGTAGAGCGGTAGATGTAGTTTTTCTTGATTTCAGTAAGGCATTTGATACTGTCTCCCACAGCATCCTCATAGATAAGCTAAGGAAGTGTGGGCTTGACGATCAAGTAGTGAGGTGGATCGAGAACTGGTTGAAAGGAAGAAGGCAGAGAGTTGTGGTCAATGGCGCAGAATCTAGCTGGAGGTCTGTGACTAGTGGAGTTCCTCAGGGGTCGGTGCTGGGACCGGTGCTGTTTAATATTTTCATCAATGACCTGGATGAGGGAACTGAGTGCACCCTCAGCAAGTTTGCTGATGACACAAAACTGGGAGGAGTGGCTGACACACCAGAAGGCTGTGCTGCCATTCAGCGAGACCTGGACAGGCTGGAGAGTTGGGCGGGGAGAAACTTGATGAAATTTAACAAGGGCAAGTGTAGAGTCTTGCATCTGGGGAAGAACAACCCCATGTACCAGTACAGGTTGGGGGTTGACCTGCTGGAAAGTAGTGAACGGGAAAGGGACCTGGGGGTCCTGGTGGATAGGAGGATGACCATGAGCCAGCAATGTGCTCTTGCGGCCAAGAAGGCAAATGGCATCTTAGGGTGCATTAGAAAGGGAGTGGTTAGTAGGTCAAGAGAGGTTCTCCTCCCCCTCTACTCAGCCTTGGTGAGGCCGCATCTGGAATATTGCGTCCAGTTCTGGGCCCCTCTGTTCAAGAAGGACAGGGAATTGCTTGAAGGAGTCCAGCGCAGAGCCACAAAGATGATTAAGGGAGTGGAACATCTCCCTTATGAGGAGAGGCTGAGGGAGCTGGGTCTCTTTAGCTTGCAAAAGAGGAGACTGAGGGGTGACCTCATCAATGTTTACAAATATGTAAAGGGTAGGTGTCAGGATGATGGAGCTAGGCTTTTTTCAGTGATATCCAGTGATAGGACAAGGGGCAATGGGTGTAAACTGGAACATAGGAAGTTCCACGTTAACATCAGGAAGAACTTCTTTACTGTAAGAGTGACAGAGCACTGGAACAGGTTGCCCAGGGGGGTTGTGGAGTCTCCTACACTGGAGATATTCAAGGCCCGCCTGGACAAGTTCCTGTGTGATGTACTGTAGGTTACCCTGCTCTTGCAGGGGGGTTGGACTAGATGATCTTTTTAGGTCCCTTCCAACCCTTGGGATTCTGTGATTCTGTGATTCTGTGATTACATATTAGATTATGGAACAGGCAAAAGTAAAGCTCAACACTGATTCAATGAAAATTAGTGTTACAGTTTTCTATTTGATTTGGAGATTTTAGTGGTCTGCTTGCTCGTGTTTTAAAATTGATGTGTCCCTGCAGGAAGACGCTCGTAGTCAATAAACATAGTGTTTTTCATAATAGTAATGACCAATTGGTCCAATTTTGAAGGAAAGAATAGACCCTATAAAAGAGTAAGTCCACTTATTGATAGGCTAGGTGGGTGGTAGGCCAGAATGTCAAAGAAGAAATGTTTGAAAGTGCACTTCCCATTCTCCTTTAATACAGCACTGACATATGCTTAATCTTTTATTCCGTCTTCTTTATATTTATGACATTTTATGAAGTCATTCAGTGGTCACTAGGAATGTAAGATTATAGGTTATTTTACATGTATTGAGCTCAGAAGAATTAATTAAAATAAATTATAATAAATTACAACATAATTATGTGTAATATCTTGGCAATAGTTTGCCCTAATACTTTAAGATAAACTGTAGGTTTAAGCTGCACAGATTCTGTTCTGGTGTAAATAAATGTTGCTAAAAGAGCATCTATGTGCCTGCTTCTGAGTAATACTTGTATTTTTTGGAAGTTTTTTAGACTGGAGATTGTGTATTGACTAAAAAGGGTCACTGTTTCATGGCATTGAGTAAAGAGAGAAAATTACTTGATGAAATCAAATAAATGCTGTGTCTGGCTGTTTGTATTTATAATGGAACTTTTTATTTTTACATTCAAGCAGCAGAAATAATTCTCAAGCAAAAAATATATGAATTTGTTCATATAACTGCTGTGAATATACATGTTGTTGTGATGTACATTCCTGGTTAGATGAAGGCAAAGATCTGCTGCAGTTATGAGTGGTAGGACTTGTGGATGGCAATGTAACATTCTCACTGTTGCTAGAGATGAAGGAATTTCAGAATCTTTTCTTCCCCTACACGTGTACTGACTTTGGATAGTTGTGATACATGGTAAAACAGAATCAGGTTTTCAGGTTTTAGTAAAGCAGAATGATGTGGATCCTAACTGTGAATATTATGCCCAACTTGTCCAACTGGGTGAACAGAAATCAGAATGTTGTTTTTTTTCCTCCTAGTTCTGCATCCATGTCTGTGAATCGCATACTGTATCCAGCTTCACAGGGAGTTGTCTCTGCTTCCTATTGTTTATGATTTTTTAATCTGTTTCTCAGGTCACAGTTAATGGTTTATATTTTACATAGATATTAATGTCTTCCTCTCTCCTGCCAATCTATTTTAGGGAAAGACAATTTAAAAAATCATTTATTTTTCAAGGCACATTGTTCACTAAGTTTTAAGAGAAAGTAAAAGATTTTAATTTTAAATTGACCCTTCCTGAAACAAGCCACTCAATTTTGTTAAAATGAGTGTCATGGTTTTTATGTAGACAAATTTTCTAGCTGTAAATGTCTGCAGTGATGTTTGTGTTTTCCCTCTGAGTGCAAGTAATCATTTGTCAGATTTTCATCATATTAATAATATTTATCAGGACATATGTTCATCTATTCTGTATGTTAATTGATGGCAGGGTTCAATTTTCCTGTCGTCACATGGGGTTTGTCAAGGACAGACGATAAAAACTCAGAGCTGGGAAACCACAAAACACGTGTCCTAGCTGAGGAAACTTTGTTCTCCATCACAGCAGGCTTCCTAGCGGATTAGAAAAAAGTTAATGTTAGGAAACTCCTTTCAATATTTTTAGCAATTCAAATGAGGGACCCTCTTGCTACAAATGTGTGTGGTGCAACGTTGCTGGTGTACTGTCATTCGTGCCCTCCAACCTCTTCTACTTTTATATCCTAAGGCTTTCAGTTTCTAATCCTACAGCCCTTGGGAAACGTTTCTAAAAGTTCATGGAACATTTCATAGATGGGTGATGCTCTTGCAAAGGAAGGCTTGATGGGTTGGGTACTACTGTTATTCAACAGGACTGAAAACTCTGATGAACTTGCTGCCTTTTCCATTTCCCTGCCACCAGAAGAAAAACAGCTGGGTCAGGAGGGAACTTCTGCTGTCTCCAACCTTTAAAAAGAGGAATCTTTTGAACAAGAAGAAAATATAGGTATTTGCTTGGTTCTCTGAGGAAAACAGTGAACAGAAATGGTGTAGAACCTGGGGAATATCAGCTCTCATATTCTCACGTGAAATGCAAGTTGAAATTAAGGTGTTGCTACTTCCTTCTTTCTTGTTTCCCCTTTCTTACAGTTGCACAACTGAAAAGCAAGAATGGAGAAGTCTCTTGGACCATAGATCTCCTGAAGCAGAAGGTGGCCTGAGAATGGCAGCATCAGGCACACCTGCCCCAGGGCTAGCAGAGGTGCATAGGGTAGCCCCATCAGCAGCCAGCACAACCACCACTATAGGAAGGAGAGGGAACATGCTGGGAGACCCAAAGACAGATGTGGGTTTTGGGAAGAAACTTGTACTGGGGAGCAGAAGACAGCCTCTTGTTTCCCATTTTAAGCTGTGTGAGATAGTAGCTGCACTGGGAGTGGGAAGGGAAAAGCCAAAATATCAGTGAAACTAGTAAAGCTTACATTCACTCACAAGTTTAACCTGTAAATTGAAAGGTTGTTCTGAACTACTTACTAGCTGGTTTAAAAGCAGGGGAAAAAAGAAAAGCCGCTCAGTTCTCCATCAATATGTCACTTTTTTCATTCTTTTTTTTAGGTAAAAGATGCCCGGTTTCTGAGGCACTCTGGGTGACTAAATGTCAACACTGAGTGAAAGATTTATGTCCATTTAAAAACCAAGGTTGGTTGAATCAATTATGTGTACACATATATCACTCCAAATTTGGGTGTGTTGCCTTTCCATGCAAAATTCAGTTTCTTGCACAGTGCTTCCAATTTCAATGTATTATGTATTGCAGCTCTGTATTCTGCAGGTCCATAGTTGCTGTTATGTGATATTTATACAGTGGAGAATCTAGGCAGACAGATATTGTGCTGCCCAGCCAGATACAATGACCCCGCAGTGGGGCCAGTCTTCAGCTCCCCAAAGTCCTGTGCTGCCCAGACATGAGGTCCGACAAGCCAGGTCCACTTATAGGCCCACATTCTAGCACGGCCTCAGCCTGTCTGTGTCCCCAGGGAAGTGCCTGATGCTTAAGGCTTGGGTTACCCCTGGCTTCCCTGCTCATGGCTGGGGTGGGACAGGCCTTAGCTGCCAGGCACTGCACAGTTGTGTCTCCTGGGGAGCCCTCACCTCCCAGTGCCTGACCGTGAAGAACTCACAAGCCTTCATGGCACCTTGACAAATGGGAATGTTTATTAACAACATATTCATAAAAAAAATATTCAAGTAAACTTCTTCCTAACTTAAACATTTCCTAGAACAGAATCTTTTTTTCCAATTCAAAGCTCGCATTCACAAAACTTCCAATTTGCATTTAATTCAATAGCGTGAAGTGTGTTGTGAGTGCACTGCCACACTCTGAATCATCAAAATACTTCTGTATTATTAACAGACATTAAACCTGACATTTTGTTGAAGTGGGAAGAGTAATGCAAATTTAAAGCATCCTCGTAACTCAGGAGGGTGTGTAGAAAGCACCATGGCATTGTGTAATAAGAACAGCCTGGAATTGATCTTGCCAGATTTCCTGGGGAAAATCACCAGAGATTTGAGCTGTTAAGTCAATGTTGCGTTGTAATGAAATTCCTGGCACATCTCATGCTAAAAGTCCCCTTAAGGGAAAATATTGTAAATCTGGCTGGTAGTGCTAGAAGTCAAGCTAGAAGGCTGGGAAGGAGGTTGCTGCTTCTAGTGTTTGTTGGGAGTCAGGGAGAGGCGCCGCTTCCCATCCTGCAGGGTTTAGCCCTAGGGAAGAGTGACTGGGAGCTTGCTGTGAAGGGGTGTTTACTGTGACTGCTGATGCTAGAACTGAGCCCTGGATGTGAGCAAGGGTGAAAGGGTGCCTGATGGAGTCACTTCATGGAAACTTATGTCAATAGATACTATAATAAATGAAATGACCCGTGAGTAGTTAAGGGGAATATACAGACCAGGTGGCTTGTGAGACTTGTGTTGCAATATGGGGCAATATGTGATGAACTTCATGACTATGTGCATAAGTGAAAAGAAGCAGTTAACAAAATATTTATATAGAAAAATAAAATTTTACTTCAAAGACTGCTTGCAGGCATAAGTCACTTGGGGAAAATGCTCTTTTTACTTTCCTTACAAATTTCAGGAGTTCAGTTTCAAAGATGATTTCAGGGTACTTGCACTTGGGAAATGTAGGCAAATACACTAATGCAGTATCTGTAGCATATATTCAATAATAATAATGGAGCTATCTGTTGGGACTGATGTATACTGTAACATTAAGTACATAACAGAAACGTGTGTGTGCATGTCTGGGCTGGGTTTTTGGCTCTTCACTTTGGCAGTCCAGGGATCTGAGCTGGATCTGCCACAGTGGATTTGGTATATCTTCCTGCCCTTATTCCAGACACTTCTGTGGAATTCTCCTCCTTTTAAGAAATAAAGTGTTCAGTTAAAATTATTTTTTTTTGTCAGAGAATGAGGTGCAGCTAATTAAGAGAGGGCTTTCTCTGTAGTCATACTTATCCTGTCACCTGCCACTGCACAACTTGGGCTGAAGCAATAGGATGACTGTTTCCAATACAGATAACTTGAAGTGCACCAGTAGTCTTACAGTGAGCAGCATGTTTGACATTTCTACTTTTCATAATGTATGGAACTGATTCAGCGAAGACGAATTTGTTTTGGTCTAATAAATAAATACATATTTAAGTAAATTGAGAAGAAAATTGTGAATGCATGTTGTAGGCCATAATAGTAGAATAGTAAAATCTTTTCTGCATGTGCAGCAAGGTGATTTTTTACTATATGCATTGCATAATCTGTTTGAAGAAGTCTTGTTTCAAGCAGACATCTTGATTAGTTAGGTAAGACCACACTTGCTAGATAATTTATTCAGTCTCTAAAATGCAATGTTTTCTGGAAGCTGGTGTCATTGTTAGTGTACATTTAGGCTCCTCATTGTGAAATTATTATCAGAGTTCTTGATAGTCTTTTCTGTGAAGTAGCTGAACTTCAGATTACTGTGACTTACTTGTATGCATTAGTATCACATGCAGTTCCATAATTTAAGACTGTGCAGTACAGTGCAACTTTAGAAAAGTCTGGAAGTGACTTTTCCATTAGAGCTGAATGAATATTACAAAAGAACTCCCACAAATATTTCAATCTTTCAGTAATTTCACTATATCACTTTTTGTAATCAGTGACTGTAAATATTTCCTTTGAATCCTCAGAAAACATGAGGAAGATCAGTTTGTCTCTAGGCGCTTACAAAATAGTCAAGCTATCTCAATCTGATTCTGAATTAATCATTCTACCGTAAATTCCATCCTCTTAAAACTGTGTGGTCTGTAGCTGAAGCTATTGCAACTGAAGAGTTCAAAGTTTTAATTTTTTAATTTAAAAGTGCTTTTTCCACAAGAAACTGTGTGCAGCCTGTCTTTTAGCAAAAGAAAAGAGAAGTAAAATAGGATTCCTCAAAGCCTTCAGTCTCCTCATTTTTGGGATGATCCTAACTTTCAAAACAACTGTCAGTTCTATAAAACTTCATGGGACTGGCTTATCTGACAAGCCAGTAGAGGAATGAATATTTTAGATAGATAATATATAAACCAGACCGTTTGTCTTCAAAATCCTCAGTATCTGTGATGTTGTAAAAGGGACACTGATGGATATTTAAATCAGAGAATTTCTCAGTATTTAAGGTAGCTGGCTGTTCTCTGCACTTTCCTTCTATAGTCATTGAGCAAGAGGGAGTCACCTCCAAGAGCAGTTTAGCTTCGGGAATCTTTTTTCTCCTTGGAAAAAGCCATCTTCCTCTTCCTGTCGGCTGCAAGTGAGACTTGGTGTTAAAATTAGGTACCTAAAAGTAAAGTGTGATAATAATCCCCATGGTATGCATGTATATCTTTGTGCATTGCACAGGTAATATTATCACTTTGTTGGGTTCCCTCTCTGCTATTTAACTTTTCTGCAGAATTCCACTGCAAAGAAACTAAAACAATTCTGTCCCTCCCAGACTGGAATCTAGATACAATCCCACTTCTGTTAACTCCTCATGGAACTGGGCCAGCTCAGCTACCTTTCTCTCCTTCCAGAGTTTGCAACCAAATAGCTTTACTGAAAGTAGGGGTTAGTTAGCCAGCAGAACAAAAGATCACAGTAGAGAGGTAATTTTATAATCTTAAATATATGTATGTCTCTGCTAATGTTCTTCTGGGATAAAGGGAAGGAGCAGACCTAGTCTGCAGTCCTCTGGCAAGCCCAGATTTCTATGAGTTTTCTTGTGGGCTTTGTCTTCCAAGGAGCATGCCCCGGTTTTCTTAGTTTTTTATTGTTTAAATTTTTTTTCTTTTATTATTATAGGGTTGGGGTTTTTAATCATCCACACTCCAAAATAAAAGTTGATTCTCAGCTTGCACTGTATTTTCTAGAATTTTAAGAATAAAGCACAAAGAGGTTGTCTTGCAAAGAACATCTACAAACATGTTTGCCATCCTGTAGTGTATTGAGAAGTCCCTCTTTAGACAACTAGAGAAACTCAAGTGAGAACAAACCATTTAAGAGAGGAATGGATGTGATGGAACACAGTTGACAACATCAGTATGGAAGCTTATGAGATCTCAAAACACATTCCAGGCAAAACATTTAATGTGGTAGTGGAGTTGAGACTGTGAGACAGCTGTGTACTGTGAATGAAAGGGCATTTGATTTGTAAATAAGCACGATGAGGAAATTCCTTTTGAAAATTCCTGGTCAAAATGAAAACCACGACATAGACACATGCTTTAAAGTTCCAGCTGTGGTGCCTAAATCTGCAGACTTTTTAACACCCTTGTGACTTGAAGTCACCAAAGTTTCACACAAAATAGGTGCTTGAGTCTTTGCAGCTTTGACTTGTTAAGGAACTATTGTACCCTTTTACATTTGCAAAAAGGACATTTGAGACTGGCATCTTAATTGCAATCCAAAGTCTCTACATTATGCTCCAGAAGGCAATCAGTTAAAGAACTGTAACATAAACCAATATATAAACATGGAAGCGGGACACAGGTTGATCATGGTTTTGGTGGTCTTCTACAGAAACCAAATTCTAAATCTTGTTATGCTGATGAGTGATTTCTCTCTCTCTCCACATATTGAAACAATTTTGTAATACTTACGCTGAAGGCACAGTTTAACAAAATTCAAAGATCACTTCCGAAGATCCTACAGGGTAGAATCTGTAAACATTTAAATGTAATTTCTAAGTTTGCCAAGACAGAACTGATGTATCTGAAAGAACTGAAGCCCACACACTTCCTAATTTCTTTGCAGGAGAAAGATGGGAAAATGGACCTTATAGAACATCTCTACTGAGAATTCAGTTTTTGCAGGAACTTCTAGAGACCAGGCTGTGATATTGTTCCATGATGCTGAGTACATTAAAACTATATATATATATATATATATATACACACACACACACTATATATATATTAATATATTCTGGCTGCATTTGTTTAAGAGACTATAGGACAAACTCTCCAGCTTATCTACTTTATGTTGCCACACATATTTGGAAAGAAAGCACTATTCTGAACCCTATAGAACAGAATCTCAGCTTGTGGACATAGTGCTAAGTTATGAAACACTCATGAAACTTCAATACCTCTACTGGACTCTTTCTCAGTGGAGTTTGCTTATGCAAATTAAAGTTATGGATATGAACACCTGTTCATGATGCTTGTATGGAAGCAAGAGTGGGAAAGAAAGAGGGGCTAATTAAAGATGCTTCAAAATCCACTCACAGTGGAGTTTCCTCTTAATATCTAACTTAAATCTCCTCTCTTTCAGCTTAAAGCCATTGTGCCTTGCCCTAGTGCTACATGCCCTTGTAAAAAAGTTCCTCTCCAGCATCTCATAATATTCAATAGCAGTGCAAGCAATTTTGCTGTCTTCCGCTGTTTGCTAAATATATTCAGTGTCTGGATCAATATTGAGGTTTGTTATGTACAGTTGTGGTCAAATCTATGATAAATTATCTTTTCATCACTGCTATTAAATGTAGCACTCAGACTATTTATATATTAACATGCTGTCATCCTAGAGGAATTTGTATGAAACTGGACAGTACTTGCATAAAAAAAATCCTGTATTTTCTTCAGATTCTAGCAAATTACATTTAGGATTAATCTTCTTTCCTCTCCAGTTCTTCCCCACCCCTGAACAACTTTTTTCCTTTCCCCTCCTTCTCTGTTGATATACTCGTTATTTTCTGAATGAATGCCAGCACCATAGCAGATTTTTCAAAGACTCTTATCGCAGCAGACATTTTGAGATGTGGCTTTGACAGATTGCACATTTTGAAAGTGCGATACTGTAGCAAGCGTTTTAGTAAATTTGGCAGACTACATACTGTCTTGAAATCCGCTGATGAAAAGTGAAAAATCTATTAGATGTAGGTTGGCAGGATACATGTGACCTGCTGACAGGCTGTGCACATATTTTATTCGATTCCAGGAGCAAGGAATCCAATTCTCAGGGGTTTATGAAGAATTTAAGTAAATGTCACTTACAGCATGAAAAAAAGACAGTCTTGGAAGAATTAGATTGTAGGAGGTGACAAAAAAAAGAGTAGTTAAACTCGTTGTCTTAAAGGGGTTTTACTGAAACTATGGTAGAGAATAGATAAGAACCATGATGGTAGTGTATGTGATACTGCTGAAGAGCTGCTTTGATTATCCCCCCTTCTCAGAGAAAGAATTTGCAAATAGAGAAAACTCATTTCCAGTGTTTGAAATACAGGCTTACACTTGTGATTTTGACTCCCCATTTTTGATGCTGGGGCTGGAATGCTCAGTGTCTTGTGATTGTTCCATGGGAAAGAACTCAGCTTCCGGAAGCAGAGGGGGTTTTACAACATTTTACTTGCAGGCAGAATGGTGCTCTGAGGAATTTCACTTCTGGCTTTAAAATCTATTACCTTTCTTGGTGGTTCCTCAAAAGGTGTGCCTGTTATATGTTGTCTTGTATGAGAGGGTATCAAAGCTAATATTCAGTGTGTATGGACACAGGAAGCACCCTGTGTGCGTCTGTGCCTAACCTGCAGGATCATGAGTTTAGTTTGAATACTCATGTGATAATGATGCCCAAAGGGGGAATAGGACTCTCCATCCTTGACTACATATTTTCACTTCCATCTTTGTACTGGCATTGGCTTTTGGCACCTTATAGTCAGTCAAATCAAACTGATAATCTACCTGAAAAAACAGTTATAGTAAAAAAGAATCACATCTGGGTCAGGAGGCTTGGTGGGCATGTGAGTGCTGGTACTCATGCAAGGAGAAGAGGAAATAGGGCAGGTAAAGAGCAGAACTACCTCTGTAGTGACTTTGCACATTTTTAATTAGGTGGTGAGTACTTCTCAAAGATATAAATGGCATACTTAATTCTCTCCAAAACTGTACGTAGCCAGAAGACAGTATTCAAACAATACTGTGTAAAACTGAAGGCTTCTACTTTGCACCTCATTGCAGTGTAAGTGGATCTTAACAGCCACTTTTTCTCTCGCCTCATAAAATTCATACGATAGATGATAATGGAATATTAAAACAGATCTTACCAAAACACATGAATTGGCTATCAGATTTTCTGTCTTGTAGAGACATCTGTGTTCATGCTCAGTGCTGTTCCTCAAATGTATGTCTGCATTACTTGTGTGTTTGGGAATTTCACAGTTTCTGCATTGCAAAAAGACTTTGCTGTTCTGATTTTTCAATATTCTATATTCTCTTTGAAAACACATAGCCTTAGCACTGACCATGTTGTGATATATTAGTAAAGAGACACATACAAAACATTACTTATTATTTTCTGATTAAGATTTGCACAGACAGGCCAAGGTGAATGTGTTTTTCATTTTTATTCATTTCTTTTTAAGTTTTAGGGGCATTAAACCATGGAAAGATAAAGAATGAAAAAGGTGAAACAAAGACTCTTTAACAAGAGAAAGGAATATAAAAATAAAAAAAAAAAAAAAAACCCAAAACCAAACTACTGAGTTTGGAGTCTGTAACTTCTTTTTTTTTTTTTTTAATATTTGAAATGGGTTCCTACTTCTAATACTACTTTTGTGTGTCAAAATATGAAATAATGACAATGTTTCTCAGATGAGAGGACGTAAGCATTATGATCTGCAGTGAATTCTCTAAGTTAAAGCCTTGGGTTCTTCTGTTTTAGACTTGACTGAGAGATCTTAAAGTGTTTTAGGGAGACCTACTCTCTTTTAGAAAGACCAGCACTGGCACTGGAGTTAGAGTGTAACTTCAAATGTCACAGGAACTTGCAGATAGAAGTGTCCTAACGGGCTGGAGCATTTATAGTTTCTATGAATGGGTTAGGATGTAAAGGAGAGAAAATTACAGGCTTATAAAAATGCTTATAAGGACATTCATACTGATTTTTGCGTATCAGACATGGCTAACTGCTGACATGCAATGTGAACCTGTCCTATGAGGCACTTTTATATAACAGCTATAAATCCAAGAAAAGGGTTGCACAATTTGTAGCCTGCTAAACAATTCTCTTGGCCATGAAGAAAGCATCTGAGGACACAAGGAAAAATAGGTGATGTGGAAACGTGATCAGATTGTCCAGTAGGTCACTGTCATGTGAAGTCCTCTTGCCAGCACACACGTCCTCCCACCTTGCCCCAGCCGTGCATCAGAAGCTGTTTGACAAGCCTGGGTTAGGCAGCCTGCTGCTGAAGTAAGAAAACACTGGAGAAGGAAAATTAGGTGGTGCAGAAACAGGGGATTTGGGCAAGGGGGTTGATGTTGGGAAATAAAGGAGGTAGTGCTAAGAGGGAAGTCAGAGACACTGGGGTAAAGTGAAAGGGGTATATATGAAAGAGTGGAGAAGGAGGTATTTGGATTTTGGCATCCTTAACCTTGAAATGCAATTATCTGAGATTCAGATAATGGTGCTGAGGTTACAGAGATGCCAAAGCTGTCAGATTCATAAGGTTGGGTCTGACAGGGTAAATCATAACACATAATCAAGTATGAAAATCAGCATGGCATTTGATTTTATGATATATGTTATAAAGGAGATATATATATAAAGAGTTAAGATTATATTTTATATAAATAGAATGGTATTTTTTTTTCCTGAACTTTCAGTATATGCTTTTGAGAGGGGCAGCATATCAGATAAAATACAACATTTTTTGTTTTGCCGTATTATGTTAGCTCCCAGTTGAAGTATTAATTTAGAATAATGTGCCATCCCTCAATCACAGCTTCCATGTCTTCATACTTTCCTTTGTTGTCATCTTCACTCTTGAACTAGCATGTTCCAAATATGTGTCAGTCTTTAATTGGTGTAGCCAGAATGGCATCCAACCTTATCAAGATTTAGTGTACTTTTTCTGCACTGACATCTGATCTGTCAAATTCACACCTCTTGAAAATGTGAAGATGCAGGCAACAGGGTTAGTATAAAAATTATATAATTGTGAGACAAACTGTGTAAATGCTTTTCAGTAAATTCTTTTTATAACACAATAGATAAGAATACTGTCATTTTGTCATTTGTATGTAAAAAAAAAAAAAAATAGTCCCCACAACTCAAATTATTCTCCTATTATAAATAAATAAAATCATCACCCTTAGAACTGAGGTACTATCTTTAGGAAGTATGAATCCATTTGTTGCAGCTTTTTGCTTGTAAAGAGCAAGATAATTGTGAGCAGCAAGGGTTGACTTCCAGAAGGAGAAAAAAGAAAATCCTCCACAGATTTCATAACCGTGGTCTTTTCAACTTTTGTTTTCACTTTGAATGCACACTTTAATGTGTTTTACTGAACTATGAAACTACTTTCTTCACATCACTGGGGAGAACTGACAGTCTTGCAGATGCATGTGATCTAGCTACTTAGCTATAGAAAGAAGAATTGAAAGTGCCTTGCCAGTTGCATACATTTGTATTAAAAATTAAATGTACAATACCTTTGGACTTTTGCACTTGTCTGACATACAGAAGTACTTGTGTGGAAAGCACTAAACAAAAGCACTTGCGTAGACAGATTGCATCAACATGTGTTAGGGACTGAGATGAGGGCAGGCAGCCACAAGTGACTACAGGCTAAAGATGCCATGTGGGCTGTTCACTTGCCCTCAGGTTGCTGTTCAGAAATATGAAGTCCCCACCCAAAATCTGTTTTATTTTATAGGCAGGAAGAGTGTTAAGTGTGCACAAGTACTTGGCAGGGCTTGGTTTATCCAGCAAATGAATTGTACACTGAGGATGAGTTCAGTTCACAGTAAATAAATGCTGACCATCTCTTTTGAGTTGCATGATTGCTAGAGGACTTACTCAGCAGTGGAAAGCCTAGGACTGAATTTATAACTTTCGTTAAAGAGACATGAATCCCACTTCACAAAAGAGTGCCACAGCCATTCTTGCTTGTACCCTTGTTTATGCCAGGGTACAAGCAAGTCCAAGCTGACAGTGCAAAATTTCACCTGTGACGATATTAGTGCCTCTGTGCAGAAAGGAGCACTGGAATCATGGGCTAGAGACATCACAGAGAAACAGCTAGAAACGTAAGTGTGGACACTCATGGATGTTACTGGAGGAGAGGGAATTTTCCTGGGGTTGCCTGTGTTTGGTGTTAAGGACTTACTTGGGGGAGTGCATCAGCTGCATGGATAGCAGGATCACACCCTAGGGTAACAAATCTGCAAAGGAATGACTTGATTTTCTTATCTGTACAAAAATACTACTTGAAACATTTACTCACTTACATGATTCTTGTCCTAATCAGAAGCCCTCTGAATTTGATGAGCTTTTCCATTGATTTTGACAGTGTAGGTTTAGGCTACAAATTTAAAACTGCCTATGCTTCTGTCAAAGAAGTGTGGTATCACAGTTCAAGCAATGTTTACCAGTGATGATATGAGATGTTATTTTGATTACAAAAGGAGGCTCTGGAGGGAGTTGCTAAGAGCAGCTCTAATAGTCAGACCATAAAAGACCAGAAGGACTCAATATAAATTATTACTGTGCTTTAATTTACAATTGTTGTCTTACAAAATATTCTCTATGGAATCTTTTCAAAAGAAGTCATCCACCCAGCCATTCTTAAAGGAAAAGAGACTCTCTGGCAGAAGGAAGCAGTGCATTTTACCTCTGGAAAATAAAAAAAAGTATTAATTTCTTTTTACAATGTAGTGAAATATTTTTTTTTTATAATAGTAAACCCCCAAATATTTGAAATACCAAATACAACATTTAATTCATTCAAGCGTTATTTAGCATTCAAGAGTTTGTAGGGACTGTGAGTCTAACTCTTTTTCTTAGCAAAACATAGTCTCTTCCTTTATGGCATCTGGGAGCAACATCATTTTAACCCTGGGAAGCATCAACCATAAAGCTAAAGTGACAAGACTATGCTCCTCAAGTGAGGACATGAGGATGCTTCTTACATTTGCACCAAAGACCAAAGCATAATGTGGGAAGGGTGCTAACTGAATGTAAAAAATTCAAAGGACATTTATGGCTAATAGCTCTAATTAGTAATTCATCAGGCTGCTTTAATGGCAGAATTGGAATTTCATATAGCATAACATAAAGAAGAGAGCCTTTGTAGTTGAAACTAAAAAAAAAATCTGAATTCAGCAAAAAATCTAGGGGATAAAACAACTTGATTTTTCTATTCTGCCTTTTTTTTTCTTCTATTTTTTTGCTTTCCATTGTGGAATAAAATTTAAACTAAGATTTTGTGGGTTTCGTCAACATGGAATACCTCTCACCTTTCAAAACACTAAGAGAAATGTAAGATTATAAAAGCAATTTTCAGAGTATGGCAAGGAGCCATATGCATTATCAGATAAGTGATAATTTGTCATTAATTAAGTCCTCTTCCTTTCTGTATGGCAGGAATGGGCAAATCAAATCCTGTTCACAGCTCATTAATAGTGGTCCTACTCCCTGGGTGCTGAGTACCAGAAATGATTGCTGCAGTCTGTCATCCTGACCCCTCTTTCTCTCCGGGCTCTAGGACAGTAAACACAGAGGTATTAATATTTAGACTGCAATCAAGAGATCATGCTGTTTTAAATCATCCTATTACCATATTTATTTTTTCTTGTCTTTTTTTCCCATGGTGAATTTAACTATATCTGCTATTTTACGTAATTTCTTATGTAAAGCCTCAGTTTTAGAGGCTCTACAGATAGAAGTAAAGCACTTAAAAACACATACCAGAATGGATATAATGACCCTTTGTTCCCATCTGTTGCTTAGGCAGTTTAAAATGATATACACTGAAAGTAAGGCTATTTAATACTCTCTGAATTTACACAGAGGATTGACCCAAAGGGATATTATATTTTACCTGTAATTGTAATGCATATAGAAAAAATGAGAGTTTGATGGCTTCTTTGTTTTTATTGCAGTTTAAAATTTGTCTTTTAAAATGAAAAAAAAAAAAAAAAGGCTAAGAGGAGTGAGGAGAAAAAGAATTAGTAATGACCACAGTGTAAGAACATAATATAATATATCCAAGAACTTATTTATGTTTTTCTCTATTGGCTAACATCTGATTTGCCTGTTCCTGGCTATAAACTTTCCTAATCTCTGAGCCAGGTAATACTCTGGGGATGGACAGATATGCCTAAAAAGACAACCTGATACTAGATGTCCCTGGGGATGTGGTGAAATAAGTATATATTTCAAAAGAGAAGTCACGAATAAAAGAATAAAGTGCATATTTAGTATTCACCTTTGAGCTGGCACACAGGACTGGCAGAACTGAGCTGCTTAGGCATTTTGAAGGTGGACATATAAAATTACACATGCCATGAGCTGGGATTCTTGGTCTAGAAGGTTTGCCTAATATCTCTTGAAATAAATGGTGTAATTTGCATATTCGATCCACTGAAATGATGTGGATTTGTTTAATTTTCCCTGCAGAAAGAGTGAGCCCATGGTAAAATATAGAATTGGTGTGTAGCAGCAGCAGTGTATAGCAGTCTCTGCCTGATTTTATATAAAGGCACATGACCATGGAAATCAATATGGTAATGCATTTCTCCTATTTATTCACATAAAATAAAGAATATCTTTGATCGAAGCCACCTAGACACTATATTAAGTACATCTCCTGAAGGTACCTTGCTTCACTGTAGCAGCTAAGCAGCTATCATGAATTTTTAGGCTAAGAATGTGACTGTGGAGAGCTTAATGTCCACCATTGCTCAATGCCTCCTTGCTAGATTAGGAGTGGAGTTAAATTCACAGCTGTCACATACGGGTGCATTGGAGTGTTATCATAGTCCATTCCTCTTTTCCCTTCCCTTACTTCCCTTCAGAGCCTACAAACTTTTTATTAAGAAAAAAGACGTAATAATGGGAGCTCTCTTAGCACAATGAGGCAAAATGCAGTAGGGCCTAGATAATTATTTTTAGTAAAGCACTCTGACTGTTTTTGTTCTGAAAACACTTACAACTAAGAATTGGCCTCTGTGTGAAGCAGAAGAGCCCTGCTGATACTGGAGTGATGCTCTCCATAGGGATGTTAGCTGCAGAGTTTTGGCTACAAAAGCAGCTGCCATTATGGGCATTGTTGTTTTTTTTCCCCTCAGTGTGTGTGTGTGTGTGTGTCAAGAGGCTAGCTGCTAAATTGGAAGCTGTGATTTGTATTCAAAGTGGAGATGGAAAAATATCTACTGACTTTCAATATAGTCACTTATGTTGCTGAGTGGGTTGTGTATGGGGTGTTTGCAGTATCGCAGAGTGATGGTTCTGCAGCAGACTGACAGAAGACTGCTTGTACCAATTAGGCACTGCTTCTTTAGCTCAGAAGGGGAAAGCTGAACGTATTGATTTCTTCCTATGTTTAGGATACAATGAATGAAAACCATACCTTATGCCTTCTGGGATCTATGCCTGAACTGAGCAGATTGGAGAACACTAAAAAATGCAAGGACAAAGCAGCCTGCTAATGATTCAGTATAAAAAGTGAATGGAAATATCTTTTTGTCAGCTGACTGAAGTGTCTGAACCCTTAATGATATTAGTTTTGATTCTGTAGAAGAGTTATCTCATGAACAGCCAGAAGCTTAGTTTGCTGTTGTTTACTCTTGGCTTTCTTGACCTATAAGGAACAAATAGGCAAAGGGGGGGAATTGAAGCTGTTTGAAAAGTTGAATCAGTTCAAATTGGTAAAATGGATACTTATGTAATGAGAAATGTGTTTATAGCTCTGCTTCAAATAGGAAAGATGAGAAATTCTTGGAAAATGAAAATGGGGACTTGAACTGGAATTATCGTGAGATTGTTCCATTACATGTATAGTTAGAGCAGGACCCAGCACTGTTGACTGTCATTTACTTGATCCTGGCCTGCATACCTCGCTTTCTTAAGTTCATATAAGCCTTTAAATGATGTAAGTATTTGAAATAATGTCTAAGCCTACATTAATTCAGATTTAGGGATGTTTTATGTTAAATATTTTCATTGTTCATGGAACGAGACAGGAAAAACTCCTGTCTGTTTTGCTCATCAAATTGCTGAGCTCAGGGCATGCAATAACCTGAAATCCATCTGTAAGTTCATTCATCTGATTTTCAGAAAGTTTATGAATTCAGTAGAGAAGGCACTGAATGCAAGGCTTGTGTTGGTGTTTCCACATACAAGTATACATATGGTTTACCCTACAGGTAGAAATGGATCTCTTTGGATCAACCACATGATTCATGAAATGGAGACAAACACTGGAGGAAACTACAGCAACAAGACTCCTTTAACTGGCCCTTTCAAACTGTAGTCTATGGACGTCCTTTTAGTCATACCCAGAGGTTTGAAAGCACGTGCCAGAAATAAACAGCTGACCTAGCAAAACGAATTCTCCCCTGTGCATCTACTTGGGTTATAGGTTTATGGCAGTAACGAGCTGAGGAAATCAATCTTTTGTAATCTCTGCCCTTTATGCTTTACTCAGAGGACTGCTGTCACATCTATAAATAATCAATCTGTGAATCTGTTAGAAGATAAAAGAGGTTGGCATGCAAAAAAGCTTTGTGGTGCTCTCCAGTTACTTATCCAAAAGTGAATGCACAAAACCTGGGGTGTTTTGGGTTCACCTTATTGATTTAAATGTTCCTTCCTACAAAATCCTGTTAACGCACATTGTATTTTCAAGACAGGGCTTACAGTACAGGCAAGACTTAAAAATTTATATCGCCTATAGAATTCTAACAGAATAAACCTGTCCAACTCTATCTTGTAAGAGAGGACCTGGTGAATAGAGGCAACACAAATGAAATGTAACAGCTTGCAAGTACAGCTGTTTATGTGTATGTACTATATTTCCTCAAAGCTGTGGAAGACAAAGAGGCAAGGAAGGGTGGAAGCACTCTTTGTTGTAATTATTATTACCATTCTTCATTTTCCCAGCTTCAACTGCATTAACTAATTGAAAACTAGCAACCCTAAACAGAAAAAAGAAAAATATCTGTTAATGCAGATCCCTTTCCAGAAATGCTTACATTATACCATGAACTCATCTTTTTTGCATTAACGACATGTATTTTGAAGTCTGTTGTTCATTTGCCCCATTGTGTTCCTTCCTTGTGCTCCAGTGGCAAAGTCATTTCCCCTTACTAGTGGCCTGTCCAGTGAAAAAATAATCTGATACGTAATAAACAGATTTCACAGATGGGACTGTTTCTTACTTGCTTTTCTTTGCTCTGTTCTCTTGGGAGAGCAGGAGTTTTCTGTATGTATATTGGTAACAAGCTATGGATGAAGGATATTATCTGTGATTTAGCTGCTGTTTAATGTTTGTTATCTTTAGCAGAAAGAGTGTCCCGAAGTCAGGCCTCCATGTTTTTGCAGTGAGCCACAGAAAGCTGAAGAGCCCTGTGACTGGATGTGGAGTGGGGGAAAACACACTCCAGAATTACAGCCCTTCCCTTGTGGGTGGTGAAAGGCAGGGAAGCCTTTATCTGGCATTCTCACTGCTGATTGAACTGAGCTTCTGATGGGACTGTGTTTTTCCTCGTGCTGCTTTCACTATTCTGGGCATGCTGGATCTCTGTTGGGACAGTATTTGTCATTTTAGTGAGGAGATAGGGACTGCTAAAGATGCCAAAATGCAACTCTCTCCACTACTTCCTTCATGACTCTCAGCTTGCCTGTTTGACTATCATCAAAAAGCCTTGTGTTACCATTTCCTGACTTAAGATTACTTTGGAAGACATCTTGAAAGCTATGTTAATATAGATGCTGTGATTTTAGTATAGGTCACTTCTGTGAAGTATGAACGTGCATTTCAACCAAAAGCAACAAATCAGACAATGCAGCTGCTAAATGCACCTCTTCCATTAGTGAGTAAGGGCTGGAAATGCCAAATAACCAAAGGTCCATGGCTTCTGTGAATCACAGCAAAGCTGAGAACGGATACAGCCTGATCCACAAATGGTGCTGTGAGGTGCCTCCTGTTTTCAATTTGAATCTTATCTGCTGTTTTGGGTACCACTATTGCTCTTGGCACAGTTAAGATCAACACTTTTAATTAAGTGGGTGAGTTCGGGGAGAGTTTATTTTTTTTGGGAACATTTAGAAATGGAGTAATTGGTGTAGCAACAAGAACAGAAGAAAAAAAGAAACAAGGCTGCCTTTAAGGCTGACACAATGAAAAAGTTCATGCAGAAAAATGGTAAGTACAGTGCTGACTACAGTAAGGATCCAATTTATTCAGGCTGATAAACTGGCTTAAACTACACTCTGTGCTCTGTTAAAAGTGTATTGAAAGCATGCATTTGTTTCTATTATCCTAACTCCTAATGAGAGCTCCATAGAAGTAATTGGATTTGCCAGTGTTAGGATGGCAGCAGTACTATCACCCTGCATAACTATTGTGTTTAGCTAATGTTGTGTTGTGATTAACATCTTGTGAGGGTGGTCTTTCTTCACCCATAACATTCTTCACAGGGGGCAACCTCAACCACATCTGATTTCAGCTTTCATTCCAGTCGGATTTCTGCCCCTCTTTAACCTTGTCAAAGCCAAACCAGAGTGCCTGACATACTGCACGGGTGGCAGCCTTCAGGAACAAAGTATTGTAGATGCATTCCAAGACTTGGACAAAACATTCCTGTTTGAAGAGAAGTCTGAAAATGAAAAGTACAGGTTACAGAATTTTAAAAAAACCTTTAGGAATGATGGTTTAAAATAATTTGCTTTATTTTCTTGCTTATGGTGGACTTGTTCCTTTTAACATTCTCAGGAAGTGTAAGAATGGCCATTGGTCACGTCCTTCACCTGTAGCAAACACTCGGGGTGAGCTATACAATAGAAGTGAAGCAAATATTGGGGTCCTCCAGAAAAACAGGAATCATATCAGACTGGAGCAGCTGAAACAGTAACGAAACAGCTGAGAGAAACTAGGTAGCGCGGAAAGGATTTACAAAGAACACACTTCAACTTTGGCACAATGAACTGAAGGCCAATGTTAACACCTCAAGCAGCTCCATATTGTAGATACTGTGGGTCTATTTGTGTGAAGGCACGAAACTGATAATCAGGCAAATATCTTCTAAAATTGCACTATTTGCAGGAGCTATGAAATGCCTTCGTAAAACTCCTCCCCTGGTTAACCAGCTCATCATTATTCCTTGCTAAGTATGTATGGTGGCTGTTCCAGGTTTGCTAACTCTACAGATATTTGAATATCACACATCTCTGAAATACTGGAATTTGTGGGTTCTGCTGATCACAGTTCTATGTAAAGCTGTCAGGAGGCTTGATACTGACTTGAAAAAAATGGATCATCAACCCTAATTTTCAGCTACAACAAGAAAGATGTTATTGATGTATTACTGATGGGATGCTGGCAGATGTCATTGCTAGGCCGCTCTAGATCATCTTTGAAAGGTTATGGCAATAAGGAGAGGTGCCTGAGGACTGGAAGAAAGTAAATGTCACCGCAGTCTTCAAAAAAGGGCAAGAAGAAGGGCAGTCTTCAGTAATGTGCTCCAGGTGACCCAGCTTTAGCAAGGAGGTTGGACTAGATGAGTCTGGTGGTCCCCTCCAACCTCAACCATTCTGCGATATATTAGGATAAGTTACAGATAAGAGGTACCTTTAAGTGTTTGATATTGATTTACAACTGAAACTCCCAAACCCTGCAGAAGCTGATTTAGTTTTTGCCTTAAATTTTCTGAATATTTAGTATAGGTATTGGTTTTAATAGCATATACACCTGAAATAACCATTCAGAGACCTCAGTCTTCAAAGACTATATAGTACCCAATTGTACAATAACATCTGTAAATAGAAGACAACTATAAAAACTTTAGACAAACATATCTTGCTTTACTGTTGACTTAATGAAGAAAGACATATGGAACTTCATGTTCCTAAAGGAATGTGTTGGACTGCAAATAGAAATGCAAAATGGAGAAACCCAGGCATTTAATTTCCATACTACATTATGAGATTAGAAATATGCTGATCTGAATAGGAACTGTAACAATGCATAATGTCCTTTGACAGAGAACATAAATCATGGGCTTTTCAAAGCTATTAAAACAAATTCCATCCACATTGGTAGAGCTGTTTTTAAAATACAAGTGTTAACTAATGGCTTGTGCTATGTTTTGAAAAATATGGCCTCCCTTCCCAAATTATTCAGGTTATTTCAATAACTTAATTTCATACTTAAATATATAAAGAAACCCTTAGTCTTTCTAACGTAGTGGGTTTACATTTATTGGTATATAAAGTATAAAGCTTTTTAAAATCAGAATGAAATGCTGAAGATAAAACCTGTATATGCCATTATATTGTGATAGTATCCATGAGGCAGTAAAACAGAGATGTAAACCCAAGTATTTATATGTTTTTGTTTTGTTTTGTTTTGGCTTGGTTTGGTTTTACTCTGGAATTGCTCATGTGCATTGTTTTCATTTTGTTTATGTCTAGATTTAAAAACATTTTCAGATAAACTATGCTGAAAAGGCTGCATAAAAAGTTCTGTCTCCAATAGTTTTGTTCAGAATTGAGTAATAATTTCCTCTGAAACCTATTAGTTAAGTATTACTCAGTATTAATAAGAGTATCAGCATTTTCTCCAATGACTGTATAGAATATCTTGCATGACTGAAGACTGTTCACATGAGAGAGAGAAAAAGGCTTGCAATGTTTCATTCCTTCTTCAGGAAATTGCAAAGAGATACGAGTGCCCTGAAAGCCTAGGTTTTCAAAATTTGAAAGTTTTTATGTGGGTTGTAGGAAATGAGACAGTTTCTTAAAATGACACTCTGTTTCTTTGGGAGTTCATGTGTATAATAATAAAAAATTCATTATAAAAATGAAGCTTTGCTAACAAAACAAGATTAAACCTTTTGTTTTTAGGGGTAAAAGGAAGGAAAGAATGATTTGGTTGACTATCTATCTGTATATACATGTGTATAAAGATGGCATTTACAGACTTTGATTTTTTCCCCAGAAATGTCAAAACATTTTACAAATGATCATATAACATAAACTTGAAATTAAACTTCAAAAAAGAAAAAAAAAAAAAGAGTTCATTAGTACTTCTGTTTTACAGAAAAATGAGAGAATAATAGAGCAGACACTAATTTTCTTGGTGTTACACAGCAAGTCACTGGCAGAGTAACAAAAATAACCCAAATTATTAATTTGTTGTTCTTAGTTTTTAGGCATGGAACCACAGCTTCTTACTCCTTGTCCTTAGTTTTAAGCATGGAATTGCAGCTTCCCTAATTGATTGAAAACTGAGGCTGAAAGTGGCAAATGACAGACAAAATGAAGCAAAAATAAATGCTATTTGCATTTCAAGAAAATGAAGTCTCACTTCAGGGAAAATTTTTGTTGAAAAGTTGTATTTTATGGTTGGAGCAGGTTTTCTTAGAGGGCTCCTGGGCACTGAATTTGTGACACTATGTTCAAAACAGTACTTGAGTTCCTGAAGGTTGCTCTAAATGAAATAGTCCATAAGACTATTTGGGAATAAAATAGTCTAGAAGACTGTCCTGCATTTGAGATATAGATTTATGATACCATACCTGTTTTTATAAATAAAAAGAGTCAAACTACAACAGAACAATATGCTGGCTTGAAAGAAAAATACTTCAGCTGTCAGGGTTTATAAAGTTAATGACCTACCTCCACAATTTTATGTCCTCTTGTAGCACACAACTAAGTTTACAAACGCTCTTCACTGACGGATAGGATCTCAGAGTCAGGAAAAAGAACCAGGGAACACTGTATTGATGGCATAGGTGGCAGCCAGAGCAGCTACAGGAGTTCCTGCTCTGCCCTCCTTTATTGCATGATCCAGACCAAAACTTACATGTATTTCCAGGAAAAAGAAGAAGGGGCACAAATGACAGAGCCCTCTTTTTTCCTTCTCCCTCATACATCTGTTTGTGGGGCATTTCATAAGGAAGGTTAAGCGCAGGAGTAGTTTCTTGGTTAATGTAAATGGTTGGTGTGGAACATGACAGTGAAGATCTGCAGCTTGTGGCTGGGAAACAGGTGCCTACAATCCTCAGACCAAGCCACTACGCGATTTTGTTGTCACCCTGAGTTATGTTACTTAATTTCTATCTTGGTTGACAGATACCACCTACATTACATTTGTGGTTGTTTACATATTCTCACTCTCTTTAGGCTATCATATTAAGATTACGTTCTCTTTTAGCAACCCTGTTTCAGCAATTAAATCTTAAAAGCCTGCCCTGGTACCTAAATTCATACTGCACAGATCCTCATGTGCTGCAGGAGGAGACATCAGCCTGCCTTTTTTTCTGTCAAAAGAGAAAATCCTTTCAGTGTCATGAAGCAGCTGGAGCTCACAAGAAAATGTTTTTTGCAATCTCAGAGCCTATCTTGTTGCCCTGGGTCAAATTGATACCCCAGGTAGCTCCTGGCAGAATAATCAACAAGAACTGCAAAGTCTGAGAGCAAAATCCTGAACCCCCCCCCAACCCAAATGATCTCTCTTGCTTCATCCTGGGTAAGTGCTACTGATGGGTGCTACAGCCTGGCTGTTCTTTTTTCAGCTGTCCCCTCCAGACTGGTGAGCTGACTCCTTTCCCAGTTTGATTTAGTGGAAACCTAGACACTTTCAGGCCTTCAGGTGCGATTTTTTTGACCTGTTAAGCAGTCATTGCATACACATTCTTTGAATTCTTCAGAGAGACTGATGAAAGAGTTAAAGATGCAATAAAATGGATGTCTAGAGATTTGGTAAAACTAAGCTTAACTTCAGTGCAGCATGAATGCTGTTTAATTGATTATATTACTGTCTATATATTACCTAATATGTTATGTCTTCCTTATTTTTTTTAATACCTCAGAATGTATTTAATCCAGAGACTTGGTAACTGAAAATATCCTTAGAGTTAGGATTTTTAAAAAAATACATATAAGTAAGAATATAAATTGTTTAGGAGCAGAGTTTTTTCTGATATTCTGTGATGGTAGTTTATGACTTCTCTACCTCTAGGCTGATTTTAATATTTTTCATTAAATCTAGTATATTCTTTCTTCCCAAGAGCCCTGCCTCTTCATTATAACCATTTCCATCAATGACAAGATCAGAGAGCATTTTTAATGTTAAATAGGATAGAAGGGTAGAAATTAGTACTTAAAGGGTGAAACCATTAGTATTTCTGAGTGCTTCTATGTATTCATCACTGCCTGATACAGATCAGTATTAATAATAGGAGCAGCCAGACATAATCCATCTGCTGGATATTCTTTTTCTCTCTATGCAGTGACTGCCTTGTCTTCTTTCTCAGACACTGCCTGCTCTAGTCTCCAGACAGGAAATCCAGACATGGCCATTCATCAATGCTGCTATAATCTGTCTGATTTTATTAGCTTTTGAATTTTATCACCAAAATGAAAAGAAGGGGGTTGGGAGGAAGGAGAATCCAGCAGTGTGATTCTCTCATACCTATGAATTCTCAGTACAGCATGTTGGGAACAGACAAAAACTAAGAAGTGAATAGGTACCTGGCAAACTACACCCCCACCCCCCCGTTATTTTTAAGAGCTTGATCTATTTTATTTTATTTCTTCTTCAACAAATATATGTGGTGTGCCACAGTCAAGGTTTCTGATTGATTGATCTTTTTCTCTCATTTAAGATTTCCTAGGTGTGTACTGAGTATCCCATGTTATTGTGAGACCCGTCTAGGATTGAATCTTGTTTTGGAGAGCAGACCCAAACAGCAGTTTGAAATTGAGTTGTTTGGAGTTGCTGCATGGAGTGACGTATTCTAGTGCCAGTTGCCCCAGTTGGATAAATCCCAGTTGGAATAACTGGTTGAGGCAAGGAACATTAGACTACATAGAGATCATCCACTGACAAATGGAGAGAAAGCAGAAAGCAGGAGCCTTTGACCTTTTCTGGTAAATTAGTACAAACCATTTCAACCCAGGACATCACAACAGGAAATTACTGAAGGGGATTGCATGTTTTGGTGGCATTTACCCCATGTATACAGTTTATGATGAGGCAGTGTGGGTAAAATTTTGTTTTGAGGAATTGTCTGCCTTAGAGCTTTGTGGAAATGATGACATTTTCTTAAGGAGGACAAGTTACTTGCAGACTGCAATGAATATTTGCTGTGGCAAGTCTGGCTGGAAGATGAGCATGGATTGTCAGAAATGTGGTGTGTACATGAAATGAAGGAATTCTCTAGTAATTGCCTTTTGCAGGACTATACAGAAGTGAAGGAATAGTTGCCTGAGTTCTTATATCTTTCTATGATGAGAGAGTCATATACATAGGCCAGTAATCTATTGATAATTTTCATTACTCGACTGAATCTTTAGGAGTTTGTGCATGTTAATATTCTAAGCAATTCAAAATAATTTTAATAAGATCCATACGTATTACTACAAGAGCTTAAACTTAAAAGAACACAACTTAAACTGCTCCCTCAGGCAGTCACCCGAGTTACATCTAACTACAATTAACTATAATTAAGGCTATTAACACTCCACTGTCTCGGATTTTTTCATGCATACCATAGATTTTGGAGCAGAGAATTTGCTGGGTTTTGAGTGCTTATGCAAATGGTTATAGGTTCAGAAGCTATCATACAAGTGATAATTTGGGACGTGGCAGAATAGAGAGTATGTACCAGCTAGCAAAGATCTAAAGCTCTAATTTTACTATAGGAAAAAAATACATACAGTTCTAGCTGAAGAATGATTCAAATCATAGCATCATAGAATCATAGAACAGTTAGGGTTGGAAAGGACCTTAAGATCATCTAGTTCCAACCTCCTTGCCATGGGCAGGGACACCTCACACTAAACCATGTCACCCAAGGCTCTGTCCAGCCTGGCCCAGATATTCATCCATTTTGAGATATATGCAACTTTTAAAGCATGGTTATCCTTCTGGAAGAATCTGGAGTTTTTCATAGCTCCACAGCTCCATTTAAAGTATTTTTGGTAAATTTATATACTATTGGTGTAAGAGATAAAAGGTGCTTTTGATATTTTTGGTGTAGCTGTACACTGAAACAAACACTGCCTTTATTTTTTTGCATGCAGAAGTATACAGAAACATCCAGATAAATAAAGCTAAATAATTAGGTACTTCACTGCATGTAAATAATAAAGACTTGGATCTTTTGCTATTATATGAACTCTATGTACAGTGTGACTGACAAAGCAATATTTGCCCTCTTTTTCACTCAGAAAACAAAGCTGTATGTATTATATGTAAATTCTTGGTTGAGTTCTGTTCGTATTTAAAGGTAGTTTGACTGTTCAACCATGCCCCTAAAATTCTGTATTGTCACTGATTTGTTTGGCATCTAATAGATATCAGTTAGCTGAATGAACACTGCTTTGTAACTGTGGAGTAAATTGGAAAGCAAGGGATATCCCTTTGGAAAATGTTTACTCTGTGGAGCTGTTCACCTGTTTCATATGTCAAGATGGTCACTCAAATTCTTGATCTTTAGAGGTAACAGAAGAGCAATAAATTAACTTCTAAGAACATATTTATTCAGTCTTTGCCTTGCAGGATATTTGAGCACCAGCCCAGTACATATCTGCTCTCTTACATGAGGATTAGAAATGTGAATATTATGGAACTTAATCTGGAAAAGGCATCAAATTGAGCAGATTAATTTTGGAACTTCCTTGATTCCATGATGAAGGTATAGCATTCAGAAGTGGAATGATGTTAATAGTATTTTCCAGAATTATATTTAGCAGTCTGTAGTAGCAGCATTGCTATGTCATTTGCTGGTTTTCATAAATTCACTTTGCATTATAGTGTGAAATGCTATTACTGTGGCTTTACTGGTTTTGCACTTCAGTATGGTATGTGAAACAGAGCAGTAAGTATTCTATCAGTAGAGATCAAAGCAGCTTTTACAGAACTTGATGTGTCTGGCCTCTTGGTGTGGCTGCAATTCTGCAGAAATATGTACACTGAAGCAACTGTAAAGAGTCTAAAGTTTTGTATTGGCATAGCATAAATCTACAATCAGTGCAATCTTACTTTTATGTAAGTTGAATAAAATGGTGTCCAGGGTTTAGCAGAAGCAGTCAGTTTTTCTTCTTCTTAGTATCTGGTGCAGCTCTGTGTTTTGACCTTTAGCCTGGGAACAGAGCTGATAACGCCGATGTTTCCAGTTGTTGCTAAGCAATGTTTACCCTGACTAAGGACTTTGTGAGTCTCATTGCCAGGGAGGAGGGGAAGCTGGGAGGAAGCAGAGACAGGACACCTGACCCAAGCTAGCCAAAGAGGTATTCCATACCACAGCACGTCATGCCCAGAGAGGTAACTGGGAGTTATCCAGAAGGGCACGGGCTCTCTTCGGGGGGGGGTTGAACTCGTTCGGCAGTGGTATTGTATTCTCTTCCCTTGTTATTTTCTCTTATCATTATTATCATTGGTGGTAGCAGTAGTGATTCCTGTTATACCTTAGTTACTGGGCTGTTCTTATCTCAACCCGTGGGAGTTACATTATCTCGATTCTCCTCCCCATCCCTCCGGGAGCGGGGAGGGGAAGGAAAGAACGGGGGAGAAAAAAAAAACGGGGGGGGGGGGGGGGGAGTGAGTGGATGAGCTGTGTGGCTTGGTTTGAACCACGACAAATGGAGATTAAGAGAGGGAATTGTTTGTATATTTCCAACTCCTCATTTCTGGAAACCCAAGAGCTGCTCCACCACAGTTTAACAGAACTGGAAATACAGAAACTGTACACACTTGGAATATAAATCCCAATAAAGAGAATGAGGATTTGTTTAAAAAATCATACAGTTCAAAATTCAGTTTTTTTACTGAATGACCTGTGGGGTAGAACCTTTTTATAGAAAGTGTTTGTCCTCAAAATACCCATGCAGAAGGTGGGAAACTCATATTTGATCTTTTTGTCCTGAAACGTTCAAAACCTACTCTCATGTCTTTCAAGAGTCATAGAATCATAGAATAGTTAGGGTTAGAAAGGACCTTAAAATCATCAAGTTCTAATCCCCCTGCCATGAGCAGGGACACCTCACACTAAACCATGTCACCCAAAGCTCTGTCCAGCCTGGCATTGAACACTGCCAGGTATGGAGCATTCACAGCTTCCCTGGGCAACCCATTCCAGTGTCTCACCACCCTCATGGTAAAGAACTTGTTTCTTATATCCAATCTAAACCTCCCCTGTTTAAATTTTAACCCATTACCCCTTGTCCTGTCACTACAGTCCCTAATGAAGGGACTGCTCTGTCCCTTGCACTTGCCATGGTTGAACTTCATAAGGTCGGCATCAGCCCACCTCACAAGCGTGTCAAGGTCCCTCTGGATGGCATCCCTTCCCTCCAGCGTATCAACCGAAACACACAGCTTGGTGTCATTGGCAAACTTGCTGAGGGCGCACTCAATCCCACTGTTCATGTCACCGACAAAGATGTTGAACAAGACTGGTCCCAACACTGATCCCTGAGGGACACCACTCGCTACTGGTCTCCAGCTGGACATTGAGCCATTGACCACAACTCTTTGTGTGTGGCCATCCAGCCAGTTCTTTATCCACTGAGTGGTCCACCTATCAAATTGATGTTTCTCCAATTTAGAGACAACGATGTCATGTAGGACAGTGTTGAACGCTTTGCACAAGTTCAGGTAGATGATGTCAACAAATGTTATTCTTTCATTTGATTAAGTCTAGTGTGATTGATGGAAGAAGCCTCAGCATCTGTATTTCAGGCAGCTTGCTTTCATAAATCACACAGTTTTTACAGTGAAGATTTTCTGCGCCACACGCCTGACAAATTACTTTGCCCTTTTAAATAGAGAAAGAATACGTTTCACATAGTATCTGCAAACTATGAACAACACTAATAAGAAAAGCCAACCTTGAACATCATGCTGCAATCTGTTCTCAGGGCTTGCAGCCTCCACATTGCTTCTTGAAGTTAGGAAAGTGAAAAAAAAAAAAAGGGTAAGTTTCATGGGACAGGAAGAAGAGAAGAGGGAGAAAGTGAATGCTTGTGCAAAATAACACCTGGTTTTTATCTGATTATCAGCAAAGTCCTCTGTGGCTGAAGAGCAGTTGGTCACAGGTCTTGCTCCAAGGACTGTTCTTTATAACTGAGGCAGCATCACTGCTCCAGCTGCTCTATTTTGAAAGAAGGCTGTGCTTTTTGAGAGAGCTACGGATGTGGAAAGTGTACTCTGAAAATACTTACCTGTTATTCTGAATACAGGAATTGGACAAAAGAGTGACTGTGTTACTGAGAAAGGTTTTAGAACGATAAAAATACATTACAGGATTACTAAAGGCTATTTGAAGTAGTTACTGTCTAAATTTTGGTTTCAAGCCGAAAGGTCAAGGTATTACAGTGCACTCCTCAGAAAACACTTCTTTAAAAACATGATTTTCATTTTCATTGTCTTTGTTTTAAGCTAACTAACATGACATCCCTTTATGGAAAATGCTATTTGAACTGATAAGAACCTCTAATCAAAGCAGATGAATGTTGCAACATGATATGAACATGCATGAGGGAGTGTGTAAGACTGATTAATAATTTGAATTACATTGATAGAGGGTTTCTCAAGGTGTTTCAATTTAAGAACTTGGCTGGTTGTAGTGGTTTGACCTTGACTGGCTGCTGGATGTTCCCCCAAGCTGCTCTCTCATTCTCCCTCTTTAAAAGGGCAGAGGAAGAAAATTAGATGGAAAAGCTTGTGGGTTGAGATAAAGACAAGGAAATCACTTGCCAGTTACTCTCGCAGCAAAACAGACTTGACTTGGGGAAAAATCAATTTAATTTATTGTCTTTTAGAACAGATTTGGATGGTCACAAAGACAGAAGTTAAAACACCTCCTCTCTTAGATTTTTTCCCAGGCTCAACTTCACTCCTTTGTTCTTGACTCCTTGACCTCCTCCCCACCTTGAGTGGCACAGGATGGTTGGGGAATGGGTGTTATGGCCAATCCATAACAACTCCTCTCTGCTGCTCCTTCCCTCTCACGCTTTTCCCTGCTCTAGCTTCCCTTCTGTACATTTTTCCCTACTCCACAGGCTGCAGTTCTTCAGCAAATGCCCACCTTCTCTGGTGTGGGGTCCTCCATGGGCTGCAGTGTGTACATACCTGCTCCGCTGTGGTCCTCTCTCACCTTGGTGTCTCAGGGCTGTTCCTCTCACTTTGCTCTCACTCCTCACTGCCATGCAGTGCTTTGTCCTTTCTCAAACATGCTTTCCCAGAGGCACCAACACCTTGTCCCAGGGTCTCACCCATGCCATGCTGTGGGTTGGTTGGAGCCAACTGGAACCAGCCGTGTCCAGCATGGGACAGCCCCGGCTGCTCTCACAGAGGCCACCCACAGCTCTTGTTGTCAGTGCCTGCACTCAATGCTCTGGTAATCAAGAAGGAATAGCAGATAGGTCACAGAAAGAAGGCAGAGCTATCTAAGAATGTGTATTCATGGAATCATAGATTCACAGTATTACTGGGGTTGTCGGGAAGGTTTTTCTTTTAAACAGGAAACTCCTTGATGACATGAAGCTGGTGAGTAGGGTCTTCCACCAGCAGTCTGTCCTGCAGCAATTCAGCAGAAGATCTGAGTTTCGAAATGGGTGGGCATGAAAATGAATCTGGTGATATGCCCATCTGTAGTTTTGTGTTCTGTGGTAGATACTTAATCACTCACCAGTTTCTCTTCTGGAGAGATGAATTCCTGCACCAGGGCACCATCTAGAACACCACACTTCCAGTGTGGAGCAACAGTCCTTACAGAGTGCTTAGCTCTCTGCCCATACATGATATGCATCTAGGATCAACGACTGGAGTAAACTTTTCTGATTAATACGCAATATGGACATAAAGACACAGAACCAGTAGATAGCAGCACATTAACCTCAAATCCTACCTCTTCGTGTCACTCCAAGAGTTAATAGGCACACTCAGGGTCCAGCATTTATTAGGCAAATCGTGTTGCTAAACACAGAATGCACATGGAGTTCTCTTTCTGCTGCAGCTGTAGGAAAAGAGAAAGCAACTATTTCTAGTGAGCAATCTCAATCCCAACATGCAGCTCTGAATCAGGATACTTCATTTCTATCCTTTCCCAAGGAAATAATTCTCTAGAATTCCCTGGGTTTTCTGGGTTCTTTTTGCTTCCTACATGTGTAATCAGAGTCCTCATCTCTTTTTTAGGTCTTTCTTCAGGAAATTTTCCAGCTCAAATGGCTTGAGGCTATGTAACAGGGAGATAGCTTCCCTTGTTTCAAACTACCTTCCTAAACAAAGGAATATAATTACTTTGACCTACATATATGCCAGTCAGAGATTAGACAGGTAAGAAATTCTGAGTAAAAAAAAGAAATCATCAGAGTAACTCAGGATGATCTAAAATAAGAGGGACAGAAATGAAATACATACAAATAGGTTGCATCACTTCCTTGTAAAAGGATTATTTATTTGTATCAAACTGCAAGACAACTTGATTCTTAACTTGAGGACAGAAAAAACAGCAAAAATTTTGTCTGTATTCCAGCTGTGGACTCCTCTAGTTAGCTCTTAGTTACCATCTTCTTACCCATGAAAGTGGTATCTACAGGACCATTATAGCAGACTTGAATAATCTCATCTACTCCCAAAATTCCACAAAATATATTGAGGGAAATGTAAATGTATTGTAGCTGTATTGTTTTGGGAGCTAAGTTTAAAAAGGTTTCTGGTTTGTCCCTTGCTATAGCATACACAATTTGGATTCACTAATTTCATATCTTATTTTAACTATAAACATAAATTTGACAATAGGATTATTTTATTTCCCTACCAGAGCTACTCCAAACAACACTTTACAGTTTCCTGGGATCATAGATTGGTCTGGCTTGGAAAGGACCTTTAAAGATCAGCTAGTCCAACCTCTCTGTGCCTGGACTGGGGCATCTTTCACTAGACCAGGCTGTGCAAAGCTCCACCCAACATAACATTGAACACTGCCAGAGATGGGGCAGCCACAGCTTCTCTGGGCAACCTGTGCCAGTGTCTCACCACTCTCACCATAAAGAAATTTCTTCCTCTCCAGTCTAAACATATCTTCTCTCAGTTTAAAGCCATTGACCCTCATCCTACAGGTGCTGGTAAAAAGTCTTTATATATATATATATATATATATATATGGTCAACATATAAATCCCCTTTATTTATTAAAATACTGTAATAAGGTCTCCTTAGAGCCTTCTCCTCTTCAGGCTGAACAACCCCAGCTCTCACAGACTTTCTTCACGGTGGGATTGTACCAGCCCACTGATCATTTTCATGGCCCTCCTCTAGAGCTGCTCTAACAGGGTAGGGGTCTTACGAGAGAAGAATAATGGGGAAGAACCACCGCCCTTGACCTGCTGGTCATACTTACTTTTATGTATCTCAGGCTACAATTGGCTTTCTGGGCTGCAAGCACACATTGCTGACTCATGTCCAAGTGTTCATTCATCGGTATTCACAAGTCCTTCTCTGCAGCGCTGCTCTCATTTCTCCCTAGTCTGTATTGATAGTAGGGATTGCCCCAGCCCAGGTGCAGGACCTTGCACTTGGCCTTGTTGAACTTCTTGAGGTTTGCATTGGCCCACTGCTCCAGCCTCTCAAGGTCACTTTGGATAACATCCTTTCTTCTAAGTGAATTGACTGCACTACTCAGCTTGGTGTCATCTGCAGGCTTGATGAGGGTGTATTTGTCATTGATGAAAATATTAAGTAGAATTAGACCCAGTATGGACCCTTGAAGGACATCACTCATTAGCAATATCCACTTGGACACTGAGCTGTTGGCTATAACTCCTTGGATGTGGTCATCTACGTGATTCCTTATCCATGTAATGATCCATTCATCAAACCCATATCTCTTCAATTTAGTATCAAGAATGTTGTGCAGGAGTATATCAAAGGCCTTAGAATAGTCCAGGTAGATGACATCCACAGCTCTTCCTTTGTCCACTGATGCAGTCACTCCACTATAAAAGGCCACTTGTTAGTCAAGCACTGCACCTAGCTCAGCCCACCTAAGTACTGGGTAATATTCATTTATTCTGCTATTTTTTTATCCCTGCATGGGTAAAACTAAATTATTGAACCAGGATATCCTGTAAATTGTTATTTTCCATATATTAGAAACAGTTCTAACTCTTTGTGTGGAGAATTTTTTTGTCTGTGCTAATCTGACATGAAATGGTCACATCCAGGCTTCAGGCAAGTGTTTGTGAGAAGGAGAGCTTTAATTATATGACTGGAAAAAACCCCTTTGAGTTTAATCTCATCAGCATAGTGATCATATGGTACCTTTTCTTGAATGTAGGCCAGTGACCAGCGAGGGTGTCTCTCTTGCTGAAGCCTATGTTGTCAACTTTTCATTGCTGTTATCTTGTGTTAGTAAACTTAAACGTGGAGCAGATATGTCTTCCTGTACTCAAATGCAGCCTCATCTGCACTGCAGGTAGACATTTGCTGGGAGACATTCATTTCTCCTAATGTACTCTAGGGCAGTAAGCTACCTCATCTAAGCTTGTTGTCTCAGCTCCTCCAGTACTCAGTTGAGATGTAAATGGAGTGATTCACCCTACTGGGCTCAGACATCTAACCTAGGAAGGTGCAAAGCACTCTCCAGAGGGATCAGTCTCTCAAACCTTTCAAATAGCACTGAGACAGTTCCACCTTTGACATCAATAACCCCTTAATAAAGCAGGGTGAGTTGGTGTTTTTTTTTGTATTTTTTGAGATTTCATTCAATATCAAGAAAGCTTTCTGACTGTACATGAAGTATGCTTCATGCCCTTCATCAGTTTTCATTGCCATTTTTTAGTGAATTGAGGATATGTTTGTGCCAGTTATACCTGTATATTTCACATAGCACCAGTCTTTGCCTTGATTCTTCTCAGAGAGGAGATCTTGCTATCACAAAACCTTTTTACCCTTAGTTAACAGCCTCGAATATAGTTTAAAATGAAGTGTATAAATTGAAATATGTATTAACTATCATAAGTCTTTGTCATTTTTCTTCTCTGTAATTTTGAGACTTATTAAAATGTAGATGACAATATTGGAAATGAATCATGTCTAATGCATTTTATTATTACTGTGTGCTCTAAAACACTGAATAAAATGGTAATCCAAGAAATCTACATACAGTAAGACAGAGTCGTTTCTTATATGCATATCTGAATTGTCAAAGCATGGATTAACTAACTCACAGTGGTTATAATGTTATTTACCTGTGTGAGTCTTTGTTTGTAAGAAGGAAATTATTGTAAATAAACTGATTGTTACATGAACTTTCCATGGGCAATATCTTATTTTAAAATAACTTCCTGGTGGCAAATGAAGAGAATGGACAACAGACAAGCAAAATTAAGGAGTCAGATTCAGGCATGGTTCACAAAAGGAATGTATTATAAATGACCTTTAGTCATGGTCAATTAGTTTTTTGTTTCAGTAATTATTACAGAAATAATCACTGTCATAAATTTGACAATGTCTGTTTTTAGAAGATGAAGTATATTAATTAATTTTTCAGCACATGCCATACAGAAAAAAAAAATAAAAATAAATGGGGGTAATTTGGCTCTATTGTGAATCCAAAAGGATGTGCACTAGTGCAAATAGGTATTGTGTTCATTTCTGGAATGCATTTAAAAATGTTTCTGCTACCTGGCTATTACAATATGGCACTATGCCTAGTGTTTTTATGTTGCCAAACTGCAAGTTTGTAGGTTAGCCTTAAAGGGATACTTCATGTAAACATGCTAAATCTCATCAAGTATGGCTTTCAGTAAGCATTTAGTAATAAAGCAGCTCATTTTCTATGAACATCTCTTCACTGAATTCTCTAGTTTAGTAACTATGGTTATGTAGAAGTCAACAGCAATTTAAGTCATGCCTTAATTTCACTATTTATAGAGTAGATGAGACTTTTTCAGTAAATAAAGACTCCAAGTGAACTTTAGTTGAAGAAACAAGTGAAATTCATGCTGATTTCAGTGAGTAGCAGGCTTTTGTTTTTACCTTTTTCCAGAGTCTCCTGTCATTTCAGTACCCAAGCCTTTGGATGCTGAGTTTCAGATCACTTAGATTAATGTGAACAAACAACACTGTGCATTTAGTATAACCAGTCCCCAGCTACCAAAACCATGGAAACAGCCATCACAAAACCTTGCTTTGTGCTGCATGTATCTGAAATGAAATCCAGAATTCCAGGCTGATCATAGGAAGGTGCTGTTGGAGACAAAAGGAGAAGCAAACTGGAAACTGAATTTTGGTTTCCACTCCTTTTATTTAGAACACATTAAAGGGGGATTGGGTGATTAAGTGGTCAGCAGCTGAACAAAATTGGTGGGGAAAGGAACCTAAAGAAGGAAAATCAAGGAAAGTAAAAGTGATTGGTTGAATGACAGAAAGATCTCTGATTGCAAGAATAGAGGGGAAATGGAGTGAGGAAGTCGGTAGCTCATATCATGTATTGAAAATAAAAAATGGAGAAATAGTAACTGAAGTGAAAGGACTAAGTCTCTTAGCAACTGTTGGAGAATATTGTTTTATGATCACTTGCACAAAAACTAAGTTATAATTCATTTGGCAACTAAGACACACAACTAGTTTTTGTTATCAAGCTCATATACTGATACAACCGCTGGAAAAAAATAATCTCAAAAGGAAACTACCTTGCCTTGTTCATGACATAGCACATCAGGTTATCATGTTCTTCCTGAGAATCTCCACCACTCTGTGCTCTTCCTTCAGATGGAACTTACAGTCCTGATGTGACCAGGGTAAACACTAAGGAATGCTACTTTCCAGGAATAACCTTGGTCTTCTGAAGGCATACAATCTAGATTGACAGGCTGGCAAATTAATAAAAACCCAGGAAACATAAAAACCCTTTTTAGATTATGAAAACTGAGCCAGAATCTTACTACTCCTTAAGCAGAAGAATTAGGTAACATATTGTAGTAAAAAATTAGTTTACGGCTCATGTGAATATCTATTCCTTCTTTAATAATTATTACCCCTTCACTGTAGTCTTAAAAGGTCAGGGTTGAAAAAGAGCAAAATGGTAAGGTCGTTGTATCTTCCAGCAGATGAAATATGCATAGCTTGGCTGGCCTTTGCCCTGCAAATATAGAGAAGTTTAAAAAATGTCAACATTAAGTATGACAAATACTATTGATCTTTCTTGTTATATGAACCATCTGCTTTTTTGATGCCAGGATGAATTATGACTACTGCTCGTCAGTAGCATTGGTGGTATTTGTTTTTTTTTTTTTCTCTTGACTGCTCAAAATTTGTCCTCATTGAAGGTTTGCATTCCTGGAGCACTAGAGGTTTCTGTAGCCTTATGGCATGGAAAAACCATCTGGCTTTTCTAGTGGTAAAGGTTATCGCCCTCAGCTCCTTGTTTTGCTGTCAAAGTTGATTGCCCTCTTATATCTTCCTGCACACTGCTCATGTGAACACTCTCTAACTTTTTCCAAGGAAAATGGACTAGAATAGCTTAAATAGTTTAAAATAATAGTTCTGCTGGGCTATTTTATTTTTTGATGAGTGATTGCAGACTTCTAGAATCATACAATTGTTTAGGCTGGGAGGGGTCTTTAAGATCATTGAGTCCAACTGTTAACCTAGCACTGCTAAAATTAGTGGAGAACTAAATCATGTCTCTGAGTGCCAAATCTACCCATTTTTTAAATACCTCCAGGGATGGTGACTCAAACACTGCTCTGGGCAGCCTGTTCCAATGCTTGACAACACTTTTGGCAAAGAAATTTTTCCAAATATTCAATCTAAGCCTCCCTTGGTGTAAATGAAGCCATTTCCTCTGTCATGTTGCTTGTTACTTGGAAGAAGAGACCAACACCCACCTCACTACAACCTCCTTCTGGGTAATTGTAGAAATCAAGAAGTTCTTCCCTCAGCCTCCTTTTCTACAGACTAAACAACCCCAGTTCCCTCAGTCACTCCTCAAGGGACTCGTTCTCTAAACCCTTCAACAGCTTCTTTGCCCTTCTTTGGATGCTCTCTAGCACCTCAATGTCTTTCTTGTAGTGAGGAGCCCAAAACTGAATACAGTGTTTGAGACACGACTTCACCAGTGCTGAGTACAGGGGGACAATCACTTCCCTAGCACTGCTGGCCACACTTTCTCTGATACAAGGCGGGATGCTCTTGGCCTTCTTGGTGATCTAGACACACTGCTTTCTTGTATTGAGCTGGCTGTTGACCAACATTTCCATATACTTTTCTGCTGTGCAGCTTTCCAGCCATTCTTCCCCAAGCCTGTAGAGTTGCATGGGGTTGTTGCTCTCTGTTCAGCAGATGAATGGTGACTGCAGAGAGTAGCTGTCTGTATATCTGTGGAAGGGAACAACCACACACATACTTTACTTTTCACCCAGAATTCAACTAACTTGTTTCCTGCTGAAAAAAATATGCTAATATAAGACCTGGCAATTTACTTTCTCTCTGCTAGAGTGTTTTGGATGCACTTTAGAAAAAGATGCACTGATGCACCTGCAGCTCTGTGTGGTGTATATTTCCACTTTATAATTACTGAATCAATCAACTGTAACTTAAAGTCTAAGCTGTTTTCTGAAGTGCATGGCTGTATGCATTCAGAACACTACAATATGATTTATAACTTGAATTACTGTAACTTGCCCAACATCAGTTTGAGAGTAAACAGATTGTTTGCTAACTCTTATTAACACAGTGGTCAGTAGTGTCATAGCAAAGTAGTCTGGGTGTGTATAATTATGCCACAGTGGTATAACAAATATAGCAAACATAAATAGAGAATCTGCTCAGACAAGCACTTTATGTATTTTTTTTCTAGAACTGTTTCCAGACTGCTGTGAGGAATTAAATTGTTTTTTCTTGCTTGGCTTAGAGAAATGCTCGTACTACTCATACCTTCTTACTGTTCTCTATTAAAGTATTGAAGTGGAAAAGTAATTGAACTGCCACAGTTCTTGGAACACTTGTGCATTTGGGATATGCCAGGCTGTTTAAAAATTCGCTCTAAGTCAAGGACTAGGCTATGACTGGGATTCCCTTACAATGATAATTTTATTTTCTTCTCAATATTATAACTCTAATTTTAATCAAACTGTGAGTCAATGCTACATTTGCTGTACACTTGTTGGCTCATGTGTTCTTAATATTTTATAGTACATTCAAAAATAATGTGTTACAGAATTGTATAATTTATCAATGCAATAATTTTAAGGAAGAAATATTTCATTGAAGTAATTCAGATGATCTGAAATACTTCTTCTTCTGCCAAATTCTGTCCTTCTGTCTGAACACCAAATCCCTATCACAACAATCTCTTGAAACTTTGTCTAGGTTTATGTGAAGACTTGGAGAAATGTAAAGGGAAAAAGCATTACTGAAGAAACTTCGTAATGCCTAAAAAAGGATGATAACTGCTGTTTATTTAAACCTATGATTTACATACCTATATCAACATTTTTTCCAGCTAATGACTTTTGCTTTCATAATAACCTTTTATTCTTCAGAGTGTCAGTTTGTAAAACTCTCTTTAATCCATTTTCATGAGAAAATTTCATTGGAGATAATATCATATTACTGCAATGAAAATTTATCATCACTCCACCTTCCTATTTTCATGCATCTGTTATGAAATGTTGTTTGTTTCTGTTTGTTCATTCGTTTGTTTTTCTAGTATTGGATTGCTTAAGAAGGGGAGACTTGCATGTTTAATTGTATTAAGATGATACAGGTATTATTAATCACCAAAAAACTTTAGCATAAGTTTGTCTTTGATGAGTTATTTTGAACATCTAAAACCCAGGAAAAGTTTGAGCTGTCTCATAGGTCAAGAGAAACTCACCAGAAAACAATTTTTGTCACTGTGTTTTAAAAGAAGGCCTCCAAAGTAACTGACACAATAGAATGGAGGAGTAGAAATGAAGTTTTTGTTAAATATTTGTGCGATGCTCCCAAGTCTGTCAGAAAATAGCTGTAATTATTTCCACATAGTCAACCCCACCCAACTCCTAGAAAGAGATAAATTAAAAAAAAAAAATTGCAACAAGAAATGGAGGACTTTTTTTGTAAGCAAAAGGAATAGAAGACCCCTTTTAAATACTCCACTCCCATTCTCCCAAAGCATTGCTTTAGTTAAAGATATTATCATGAATGAAAGTAAAAATGTTAGCTGAATTACCATTTTGTATGTCAGTGTCCTGGTTTGAGCAGCAGCAGTCATTTTTCTCCTTCTTAGGAGCTGGTACAGTGCTGTGTTTTGATCTTTTGGCCTGGGAACAGTGCTGATAACGCCGATGTTTTCAGTTGCTGCTCGAATGTTTGGTCTGGCCAAGGACTTTCTGAGCCTCATGCTCTGCCAGGGAGGAGGGGAAGCCGGGAGGAAGCAGAGACAGGACACCTGACCCAAACTGACCAAAGAGGTATTCCATACCACAGCACGTCATGCCCAGGATGTAACTTGGAGTTACCCAGAAGGGTTGGGACTGCAGGGTTGGAGGAGGTATCGGTCGGTGCTTGGCTGGGGGGAGTGGGGTGAGTTATTGGTCAGCTGGTGTTGAGGTGTTGTATTCTTTCCTCTTGTTATTTCCTTTAGCACTATTATTATTGGTGGCAGCAGCAGTGATTTGTGTTATACCTTAGTTACTGGGATGTTCTTATCTCAACCCGTGGGAGTTGCATTCTTTTTGATTCTCCTCTCTGTCCCTCCAGAAGCAGGGGGAGGGCAAGAAGGGGGGGAGTGAGCAAAAGAGGTTTGTGGTTGGGTTTAAACCACGACAGTCAGTTGACAACAAACTGATGTCCACTAAGGAATCACTTTTATTAGATCAAAAAAATACCTTAGCAATATTTATCTAAACTTTAACAATTTTTTTTTTCATTTTTTTGCTGTTTTTTCTTACTTATACTTCCTGAAGAACTTTTGTGGGTAGATGAACCTGAAACCAGAGTAGTTTTAAAATCTGCTTGATTAAACTGCAGCAAACATTCATACATTCGTGGTGAAGAGAGCTGTGAGTCAGAATTCAGAAAGAAGTTTATGCAAGTCTTTCTAATATCTTTTCTGAAGAGAAATTGTATAGTTTGTATTTTTACACTCTACCTGGGAGGATTTGGTCATGTACTTTGTATGCTGGCTCTTACATATTACCCAAAGTTATGAAATCTCAGTTTCATAGGTTTCAAGGAGCATTACCTACATGATTTTGATGTGCTCCGATTACTGGGTCAGAAAAGCTGTCAAATGCTGTTCCATTCACACTTTTTCAGACCATTACATCTTTGATGCAGCCTAAAGTTTGGATGCTCTGACTGGCAAAACAATTTTTCAATTATTTTTCACATTTTTGTTACACAGGCTCACTCACCATCTTCCTTCATGAGCTCACTGCTCTGCGCGCAACTGTGAGTGGACAATTGTACAGCTGCACAACAGAAAAACTCAGATTCTTAGATTCTTCCATTCTCACTGTGCTTCTGTGCCAGGGACCCCATGTATCCATATATACTCCACATTTTGTCCCCACTTCTGAAATACCAATAGGTGCTGCAAGAACTAAGGCAGCTGTCTGCTTTGGGGAATGCTGCCCTTTGTAGTCCATATATATTGGAGGATATACGCAAGTGCTCCAAGGCTTGTCAATATGTGCAGTTTCCACTGTGATCCTAGGTTACTTGCAAATAGGTGGAGTATGCCTGTTGTGTCAGTCCTCTTCCCTTCATTGATCCAAAGTGGTATACAGAAGTGATCCTATCAGTATTCTGCTAATCACATGGCCATGACCAACAATTTATGTAAGGTGCATAGACATCCTTCTTTCTGCTAGCTGCTAAAAGCAGGAGAGACAAGTAAGCAAACAGAAAGTTGCTGTGAGAGACCTATTGAAGGAGTGGGAGTGCAGTAAGAAATCTGTTTTGGACAGCTGAGTGGTTTTCACCTCTCAGCAGTACTTTTTAGTATCACCTGAATTTACTAGCTGAAGATGGTTTTAAAACTCTTAAGAGAATCAAAGAATTAGGAGCAAACTTTGGTTCTGGTAAAATCACTGTGATTTATTAGTTTCTGTTCAAAATGCTACTGAAAAATTAGATGTAACATATTTGGATTTTCTTAAAGAATTCTGAATCTTGTGCTTGGGTAGTCCCATTTAAGTCAGCAGAGCTACTCATGTGACTGAAGTGCCTTCTTGTTTAGAGTGGCATTTTGTTCTACTTCTTAGGAGTCTTTTCACTGGTTATGTCAGCAATCTTCTTTGATAGTTTGAAAATATTAGGTTTTACTATTACCAAAGATTATCAAATACAGATTTTATTCCGCTTTGACACTTTGCTGAAGCTGTTAAAAAAACCCTGCTAAAAATTGCTAAACCCTTAAGATTTATTTTGTGTTATGCCAGAAACACATTTGCAATTATTTTGTCTGTTTTAGAGTCTTGACTTTGAGGAATCTTAACTTTAACACAGAGGTTCAATTGTATTCAATGAACAATTTTGTTTATTAAACGTTTGTCATTTTTATAATATGATGTTATATAATTGATGTTTACAATTTTGTCAAGAAGTATTTTTTCTAATGGATTTTTTATGTATTTTAGTAACTAGGCAAAAGTAACTGTAGAGCTTAATTAGTGTGCTATGGTGCAATCTTGAACACTATAACTTCCTGTAGTACCTGAAGTGTGTGTGTTAATCCAAAAGCTGAAATTTTTAAAGGGATCTAACTCTTTTAATACAGATTTTAGTAGCAGTTGAAGTCAGGATGTGATTATATTTTGAGGTAATGCTTTAAGTGAGGTGATTTGTGGTCAGGTATGATGGTGATGAAAGGTGAATGATTACAGAATTCGTCATATGTGAAGTAAAATACCTTTGGACATTGTGGCTGCATGTAGCTCTTCAGACCTTGCTCATCTCATGGAATCACAATAGGCTGATATATATAGGCTCCTAAACGACCACGTCCAAATAGAAAGAGAGCTGAAAGAGAGATGATTTTGATTTACCTCTGAAAAAAGAATTTAAAAGTTCAAACACCTCACATTTTGAGATTCAGGTCTGGAATGATGTATCTCATCCTTACCTTTAACTTCAAGCAATGTATTTAGCAATAATTTTAAAGTATCTCAAGTAAGAACAGGTTGATCTAGTTATTCTGTCACCATTCATTTATTTCACCCCTTTCTGTGAGCATCACATAAGTACTAAACAAAAAGAGTGATTTCCTCTTTTTCTTTCCGTTCTTTTCATCAATCTCTTGGGGAAGCAGCTTGACTGGTTCTCATCTCTCTTCCTATTTGCCACTGGATTTGTCAGCATACACGTGAAAACATTTTTACAGACTATTAATTTCATAAATGGCTATTCTGGTGATTGTGGGTTTGGACAGGAATTGCTTCTTCAGAAATCTTCCTTTGGTGACCTTTGAGGGCTCTGCTGCTACACACTGACTGAATTGGAAATATAAGCACTTGCTCTAGAAGTAACCACTTCATTGAACCTTAGGTGTAAAACATCTTTCTGTAGTGGATTTTTAGGAATTTCCTTCTAGTTATTTCCATGTGCCTTTGCCACTAATGTATATAATTTATAAATATATGCAGTGTTTCTTCCATTGGGACATTTATTCAACATAAAGAAAGTGGTAGGACAGCTTGTTTGGATATTTGATTTGGAACAAGTACATTGCAATTGCTTTACCATTTATACTTTGAGCACATGCTTGCCATCCTTTAACAAGTGCCTTTTTAGTTATTAGAATGGAACATAAAAGCAAATGCTTGAAGAACAAAGAGAAGTTGCTTACTTTTTTTATAAACACAGCTCTTTCAGATCTGTCTATATGGGTTCAACAGCCCTCTGTCCTTTCTTCTGCTGTTGTCAGGTGTGTTATCATCATCATCATCATTTCTGGATGTGAAAGGACACAAGTTGTTTTGTTGCTCTATCCCTTCACTTTGGAATCCACATGCTAATAACCCACTGTGATTAATTAGATGCAGACAAGTAAATAACTTTTTTTCTCTGTGTTATAAGTGAATGCAGTAACCAAACTAGTCCTCCTGCACACACAGTGGACACAATTACAGGAGTAGCAGGCCAAGAGTATTAATTGTATGGAGTATGAAGGAGTCAAATGGCTACTCTGCATCAAAATACAGCATCTATAGTGTACACATAGTGTTTATACTGTAATAGTGATGTGTGAGGCAGAAATGGAGCTGTATTTTACTTGTAATGACATCCCCATAGACTAGTATTTAGAAAGAACCAAATGATTAATAAGAATATAATCACATACGGTTAAATCTTGCTAGCCCTTCCTTGGTTTCTATGAAGAAAGTTTTGGGTCCACAGGGGCTTGGTCTGTGCAAATTAGCCTGGGCTGCATTAGGGTTTCCAATGTCAAAGCAACACTATATGCAGACTGTTTCAAAATTGCATTTGAATTTATTTAAAAGTAACAGTAACTACTGTTCTGACAAAGATTCTTGGATTGACCAAGATAAATTACACCACCCCTGCATGCTAGGTTATGTGATTAAAAGCTCATCTTCATGAACATAAATGATCCGAGAGGAGCAACAACAGGTGAGGGAACACTAAGAACTTTATTAAGAGCCTCTGCCTTAGCTCCAGGGCTGACCTGGGAGGACCATCAGCCCCAAGGTCCAGAGGTAACACTCACCAACTCAAATTAATGGGTGAGGCTTTCCCTGAGGAAACTTCTTAGACAATGTTATCAAACTTTGCTAAACAGCTCTAAAAGAATTTTCAGGAAAAGTTTGCTACACAGTTTGCAATGTAAGGTATCATCCTTTGTTCTGTAGGTAGTTTCAGGGGGCCAGGACATACAAGACCAGTGTTGAAGGTGGTTTGGGGTTATTATGCAACAGCAAAGGACCTTGGGCACTGAATATTTCATGATCAATGAATGACTTCCCCAAATGCCAGTGAAACTAAGTAAAATCTATCTACCTAAAGTTTCAAGTAGATGGACTACCAAGTTCTCCACTTTCAGTCTTGAAGAGTTAAATAATATCATTGAATCCTGCTGTGTGTCTGCCAAGGACCAAATCACAGCAGGGCTAGTTAGGTGAGATAATTCATTAATATAGAAATAGGTCTTTTGAAGTACCATAGGTTTCTTTGGAGTGAAAGATGCTATAAATAAAAATCAATATTGTTAGCTGCGGTGATTCCAATTTTTCTGTTGTTATCCATAAATTCGTTTGGTGTTGCTCTTGGTGGGTGAGTGTGTTTTGGGGGATGGAGAGAGAAGATGGAGAGAGAAGACAGAGAGAGAAGGAGAAAGAAGGAAGGGAAATTGCTTCCCTTAAGGAATCTGAGACTATTTGTTGTGTAGAAAATATATTTGCTGCTGGTGAAAAATACGTTTGCTAAATAAATTATGTTGTCTCTTTTCTACAATCTTTTCAGCAGGAGAAAAAGGCTTTAGTATTTCGTGACTGTTTTTAGAATAATGTTGAGAGGCTTTAATCTTGCACAAAGTACAGCTGCTTTGAATGGACAGACGTGAAATAAGTGGCTTATAGATAATCCCCTGTGAATAGACATGGCATGTCTAAGGCTGGTTATGGATCTGCTCCATTAATTGGTGAGAATGAAGTTGAGTTCTCCAGGAATAAATCAGAGCTGTCAAACAGCATCTAAAATGATAGTCATTTCCTGGTTGGCACATATAATAATGCTAATGGTTGTCAGAGGAATCTTTGTACAAAAGATATTACATTTCCCTACTATTTCATCTCTTAGCAATGTCCTTATTTTCTTTTCACTGGTTACAACCTTGGAAGATGCACACTATAAACCCTCAGCTATTCACAGGATCCACTACCAGAATCTACTGGTCAGCTATGAATAAAGTGTTGACTTTTTCTCTACTGGTTTCTTTGTCAAAAATTTAAGAACATGTATTCTGAAATGGAGTTAAGATGAGGCAGTTTAAAACCAGTGCACGCTTCCCACCTATTATTGAAAGCTGTTTTCCCAAGCTATTTCTTCCCTTTTTGGAGAGTTTTGACGACCTCTGGCCTGCAGAGTGCGGTAGGTATACCTCATATCTTCCTAAAGTCCTGCAAATTGTGGGACATTTGATGTATTTCCAAGACAAGGTGACCACATCTAAAACTGAAGTGGGAAAGGACAGACTGTTCCCATTAGCGTGGCAAAAAATTATAGTTCAAGTAAAACATAAACTCCATAAAAATATATAGAAAATTGTAATTGAGCTTAAACTTTATTCAAGAATCTTGCAAGTTTTAAAAAATAAATATTATTTTATCATTGTCATTCATTATTAAAAATTTCAGGGTCTGTTTTCCTCTTTTCATGGTGTTTTGCTAACGTAGCATTTTCTATCATGAATTCTTCACAGTCCTCAAATTTATTTCTTTATTTTGCAATTTATTTAATTGTTTTGCACTTTTGCACAAGTTGTGAGCAGAAATGTGCATCTATTGGCTGCAATACAATCAGAAAAAAATCAGAAGGATTGAGAAAGAAATTACTCATGGATATCAATGGGACTTGCCTTCCTAAAACTTTAGACTTTCCTAAATCCCTTCTTTGCTCTTGTAATATGTCCAAACATCTGAATTTCTTTCACTTTTTGTCTGTCAGCTACTGTAACCTGATCTATCTATCTTATGATTACTAGCACTTAGGCAGGCTTGGGCTAATAAAAATAGATTTGGGAAAAAAAAACAAGTTTGGACTTGGATAAGCATTCAGAAATTATTTTTTATTCATTTATTTGCTTAATATCTTAGGTTAGGTAAAAATTCAGATATTGATATTTCAAATGTATCTGAAATGCAACCATATGAAATTTGAAAATGTCTTCAGCCACCTAAAAATGTGCAAACTGACTGGGAAAGAAGGAAAGTAGAGTGATTTTTTATCTCATTTGCGTAAGGCCTACATACTGGTCTGGCTTAAATGGAAATAAAGTGATTTAAGATAACCAGTTTCTCAATGTGAGTAGGAGATAACACAGTTATAGATTAAAGGTTTGATGTTGGATGTCTCCATTTTTAGACTCACTTTAGTGGCTTATTTTCCATACCATAAAAACACAACAGTTTCTTAAACAAGAAAATATAAAGAAACAACACATGACCAAGGACAGTAATTTAACACATTTCCATTGTCCTGGGTTCAGCAGTAGCAGTTATTTTTCTCCTTCTTAGTAGCTAGTGCAGTGCTGTGTTTTCATTTTTTTGGCCTGGGAAGAGAGCTGATAACACCGAAGTTTTTAGCTGCTGCTCAGATGTTTGGTCTGGCCAAGGACTTTGTGAGTCTCATGCTCTGCTAGGGAGGAGGGGAGGCCAGGAGAAAGCAAAGACAGGATACTCGACCTAAACTAGCCGAAGAGGTATTCCATGCCACAGCACGTCATGCCCAGGATGTAACTGGGAGTGACCCGGAAGGGCTGTGAGGACTGGAGGCATCGGTCAGTGCTTGGCTGGGGGGAGTGGGGCGAGTTATCTGTTGGCTGGTGCTGAGGTGTTGTATTCTCTTCCCTTGTTATTTCCTTTACCATTATTATTATTGGTGGCAGCAGCAGTGGTTTGTGTTATACCTTAGTTACTAAACCGTTCTTATCTCAACCCATGGGAGTTGCATTCTTTTCTATTCTCCTCTCCGTCCCTCCAGGAGCAGGGGGAAGGCAAGGGGGGGGGGGGGGGGGGGGAGTGAGTGAACGAGGTTTGTGGTTGGGTTTAAACCACAACATTTCTTTTTGGTGCCCAACGTGGGGCTCAAAGGGTTGAGATAACGACAGAGATGATCAGATTAATAGTCATCACAATGCTGATTTATTGGCTCTCAAAGTTGTTTCTCTTGATTTCACAGTTTCAGAACACTGTACATTACTTAGAGCCGGTATTCCCTGTGTTAGTGTTTATCAAGTGTGGGGCTTGGGCTAAGGTTCTTGTTTCACTGTACTTTATGGCAATGACTTGTAATACAGGTGGGCTCCAGCAGCAGGGAGAGATGGACGTGGCCGTGGACTTGTACCCGGCCGTCCCGCTGCTCTTCACCGCCCTGGCCCTTGTCCTCGCCTCTGTCTTTGTGTGGCTGCGGGGAGCCGAGGGGGAGCAGCGTCGGGAGCCGGCGGCGGCCGAAGAGGCCCGGGGGAGCGGCCCCGGGGACCAGGCGGCGGCGGGAGCGGGGCCGGAGGCCGGGAGGAAGGCGGCTGCCGAGCAGCGGGAGGGGGCGGCCGAGGAGCCCAGACCCGCGGAGGAGCCGAGCCCAGCGGAGGAGCCCAGACCCGCGGAGGAGCCGAGCCCAGCGGAGGAGCCCAGACCCGCGGAGGAGCCGAGCCCCGCGGAGGAGCCCAGCCCCGCGGCGGCCGAGAGCGTCCCCCGGCAGCCGCCCGCCGAGCCCCAGGAGGATGCAGGAGCCCAGGCAGCATTTCCCAGCAGGGCAGAGGAGGAAGAGCTGCACTCAGGAAGAGAGAAGCTGGTGGTGGGAGAGCCGGCAGGCACAGCAGCTGCACCAGCCCCAGGGACAAGCACAGCAGCATCGTTGGAGAGTTCTGAAGGGTTTGAATGGCCTGTGGGTACCCTTGGGACCTGCCTGCTGATTGCGATGGGGATCAGCATGTTGGCACACACACAGAGGGTGTTCTACCCACGACCATTTTGTCTGATCTCAGAAGTTAAGCAGAGTCAGGTTTGCTTCTTGTCTGGGGTTAGACGACAATATGGGAGGACCAAGAGATCTTCCCCAAGGCTGGACAGCCATGAGTGGCAGGGTGTGTGTGACAGTATGAGCGAGTATCTGGTCCACTGGGCCCCTCCAGTGCTTTGGAAGCATTGGAGATGGAAGGCAGCTGTATGGAGTCCCCAGCAACAAGCTGCAGAAACTGCTGAAGGGGACAGTGAATTATTTTGAGCCTGGTGGGCCCATGACACTTCAGGCCATCAGGGCAGAGATGCAACATAGAGATGGACTCATGATCGAGGGGTGGACTTGGCAATGGACACTATTGCCCAGGTTATTCACGAGTGTGAACACTGCACACAGCCTCTCCTGCTCTGAGAGACTGTTACAAGAGATGGAGCCTGACATCATGGACCAGATGGACTCAGCAGCTTTATAGGGACTGGTCCATGCACTAAGAGTGTACTGAGATAAGAGTGATGGTATAATGAAAATGTGGGATCTAAGCATGACGTGAATGGTATGGAATAAGGGGTGGATACTGTCCTGGTTTCAGCAGTAGCAGCCATTTTTCTCCTTCTTAGTAGCTAGTGCAGTGCTATGTTTTCATTTTTTGGCCTGGGAAGAGAGCTGATAACACCGATGTTTTTAGTTGTTGCTCAGATGTTTGGTCTGGCCAAGGACTTTGTGAGTCTCATGCTCTGCTAGGGAGGAGGGGAGGCCAGGAGAAAGCAAAGACGGGATACCTGACCTAAACTAGCCAAAGAGGTATTCCATACCACAGCACGTCATGCCCAGGATGTAACTGGGAGTGACCCGGAAGGGCTGTGAGGACTGGAGGCATCGGTCAGTGCTTGGCTGGGGGGAGTGGGGCGAGTTATCTGTTGGCTGGTGCTGAGGTGTTGTATTCTCTTCCCTTGTTATTTCCTTTACCATTATTATTATTGGTGGCAGCAGCAGTGGTTTGTGTTATACCTTAGTTACTAAACCGTTCTTATCTCAACCCATGGGAGTTGCATTCTTTTTGATTCTCCTCTCCGTCCCTCCAGGAGCAAGGGGAGGGCAAGAAGGGGGGGCGGGGGGGGGGGAGTGAGTGAACAAGGTTTGTGGTTCGGTTTAAACCACGACATCCATGTATAGAAACATGACCCAGACCTCCTTTGGATAGCGCAGTTATGATTAAGATGCTGCATGCATACCTGTAGAAGCCTATACATGATCAAGGTGTTAAAACTCCCAATACAGTCAACAGAGACCAGCTTACAGGTATTTACTGCCATTTGAACCAGATGTTCAGGTGTTACATGAAAGAAGCTGCACTCTTGTGGAGTGGCTGCTAGAGGCCAGTCAGAATAGCTTAGACCATCTAGATGGAGCTATATGTCTGGGTAACAGAATTTAGCACCTCATCAGTACAGTGCAAGGGGAGAATATGAATGGCCCAGTTCACCCTAAAATAGATCTTGGGACTGTTACATTACACTGTGTTTGTATAAGCATATGGTAAATTGGTGGTGTTGTCCACCAATGGGGATAATATATATTAGTACTACTGATAATGTGTTAAGACTGTTTCAAATGTACTGCTTTGTAGACTAGTGTTTTATGATGACAAATGTATATTAAAGGACTGCTACTCACTCTGATCCTATTGTAATGGAGACTGCATAAATACATAAGTGAGACAAATTTTCAAAAATACACTTGCTCATGAACAAAAAGGAGCAACATTAGCTGAATAATTTACTGAAAATAGTTCCCTTGGCTCTTATACCAAAATTGATTTGCACAAACAATAGAACATATTGTAGGAAGATGTTGCTCTGTTCTGCCACTTACTCAGGAAAGCACTGGAAAATGTTTAGAAATTAAATACTTTTCATACAGAATATCTGACTTCACTCTAGTAAGTGCAATGTGATTTATTCGGAGTTCCAAGGCATTGCCTTGGCATAGGCAGAGGAAATAAATGTTTTGAGAACCTGTCCAGGCTGTTTGCTTTTTACCCCTCTCGGTATGCACCATGAGTCTTTGCTCCTCCATAATTTAGGGTTTGTCACTAATAAAGAAAGACTGTATCACTCTGAATACTGTGTATTGTGTGACTATGGATTCTTTTCCTCAATATAAATACTGGAAGGAAAACTTTGCCATAGGCTAGTGGGATAGTTCTGTGCTTGGGATTCATCAGTGTCGTGTCCTATTATTCACTCAGCTGTAGATGCAACTCAGGTAAAATGGTGTGCGATACAATATTGTCCTCAGTGTCTCAAGAACTGATAGGTTGTTTTTGCAGCAGTGTTTTACAGTCAGGTCACTAGACTGCACTGTAGGCAATGTGTGCTGAACTCATCAAACATTAGGTACAGAGTTCCTTGGACTGTTATGAAGAGTATGAGCATTTCAAGCACTAGGAGAAGCTGTAATTCCACTGACGTCTGAATTCTGCCAAGGCAGAGCTGAGTGAGAATGGAACTTGTTTATTTGTGCTAATGTTTTTACCCCTTGTGTTGGGTGGATGTCTTCATGCCTACACAAAATATAATTATGCAGGCTCAGGGTATTCCAGTATTTTGCCTATAGATACTTACAGTCGATTATTCAAACGCAGCAGATCTTATCTGGGTTTTCACTCCTTTATCAATCCCTTTTATGGCAAAACATCTGTAAGGTTCTGGAATGTTTAACATTCTTTCTTTTTAGGCTAAGAATTTCAGATTGAAGAAGCAAAAAAGATTTCAAAACATAAAAGAGAAACTAGAAACATAAATACCATAATTCATAATAATGAGAAAATACATTGCCTCATTATAAAGTATAACTTTAACTTTCTAATATGACATATGTGAAATGTGAGTTCGATTTATCATTAGTTTCTTTCTAAAAGATTATGGAAGTTTTATTCAGGCAAATCTGGTCTTATTTACAACTGTCATATACATATTTATAACTGTTGTGTACTTATTAGTTCACGAAAAGATTTTTTCCTCACAAAGATTTTTAATTAAGAGTAATAAATTCTAAACTTTTCTTTTTTCCCTTTGGATTTTATGGTGATTGTCATTTACATATGCATTTAGAATGAACACAATTTGGAAATATATTCTTAATTTCACTGTAGTTTGAATTATTACCTTCAGCAAGGTTCTGAAGATATGCCTTTATTCATTTTGGGAGACAAAATGCTATTTTTGATATTTCAATTGTCATTTTTTTTTGCTTGAATGCCTTCATGCAGTTTTCTATCAAAAGCTGCCCTGTGCTGTGCAAATTGCAACAAGCTGAAAAGATAACACACTCCATCAGCAATGTATTGGAATGTGCCTGATGCTCTTAAAGTGATGCCATGAAAATGAAATGTCATTAACCCTAAATCTGCTCAGTCAGATAAAATTCTCATTTGAAGAAAATAAATTTCCATAATCTAACATTATTAAACATATATTCTTATACTCACCTCTTTGTAGGTATTTCATGTGTATGTGCACACATTTATGCATATACATTGTATTTCCAGATGCAGTTTGTAAAGCTGGACTTGTATATTAGGGTATATATTGGAAGCTTTAGCATAGAAATATTGTAAGAAAGCTGTAATAATTCCAGAAGAAAATCTCACTGTTACAAGAAATTCAGAGCAAGAAATCTAAATATCTGAAAGGTTGAAACAGGGATATGTGTGACATTGGATGAAACAGGATTCATCTCTTCCAGGCCTTTATTAACCTCTAACACATCCTGAGCTTTAGTTCCCTGCTGTGTTAAGTGTGGGCGTGCACTATACTGACACTCAGCCAGCCACCATGACATGGCAAATAAATGGTACGGCAAATAAATGGCACCTACACAGTAGCCCATAGTGTGTGGGCATTACCACCACCATTAGTCGTCACTGAGTGGATGTGCATGGGACAAGAACACAAACTCTATGACACTTATTATGTAGAGGTTGTTACTTTACTTAAATTCAGATAATTTTAAAAACTTGTTTCAAATTTTCATTGGAATATCACTGAAGACTGAGCAACATAATTTGTAGGGCCGCAGGTGGATGTTAGTCGCTCGAACAATTTGCATGCCGCATACATGGCTTTATTGCTTTGAGATCTGATATATCATAAACAGGGAGATGAGCACTCTAATGTAAATCCTTGACAATCCATGCATATTCTTGATTAATGCATTCCTAGATTTATGATTCAAATATGGTGCTAGTGTATTGTTCATTTTCTTAAAATGAGTAATCAACTCGCAACTGCCATTTCCATAACTGTTCAATGGACTCCTGGAAGACAAAAGTACAAAACTATTTTCAAATACTAAGCATTTAGACATCACTGATTATATATATTATATATATTATGTTTTCAGATGCAATTATAAGCCTGTAAAACTAGAGATAATAAGTGAAAGTCTCAAATTCTCCATTTCAGAAACAAGATATTACTGCTGTACTTTATAAATAGATGAGTTGAATTAGGAACTAAAAATAGCTCTTAAAACTGTAGACATTTTTGGTATTAGATATTAGCTAGAGATATAAATTAAGCAGAAGTGAATGCTGCAGAAACATCCCCCAACAAGGATGATCAGGGGACTGGAGCACCTCCCGTATGAAGACAGGCTGAGGAAGTTGGGGCTGTTCAGCCTGGAGAAGAGAAGGCTGCGTGGGGACCTAATAGCAGCCTTCCAGTACCTGAAGGGGGCCTATAGGGATGCTGGGGGGGGACTCTTCGTCCGGGACTGTAGTGACAGGACAAGGGGTAACGGGTTCAAACTTAAACAGGGGAAGTTTAAATTAGGCTTGTGTGGGATGGTTTAGTGTGAGGTGTCCCTGCCTATGTCAGGGGGTTGGAACTAGATGATCTTGAGGTCCTTTCCAACCCTAACTATTCTATGATTTCTAGTAGAAACATAAATATGTAGGGAAAAAAAGGAACTTCTTTTGCAGATGACAATTTCTAATAATGTTCTGTTTGAAACATTGCATGGATTATGCTAAGATTACGTTGCTGAGTTTTCACATGAATTAAGACATTAAGTTTGTTTTGAGTAAATACTGTAATTTAACTACGAATACTGAAAATGTTTCAAGTAACAGATACTTTTATGGTACTTTTACTCCAAATAGTTTATCAATGTTAACAGCTGCACATGCAGAATTTTACGATTTGGAAGTTTGGGATGGTAGTCCACTCAGAAGTCTACATGTGTCTGTCTGTAAGTTGACTCCTTTAACTTCCACTTAATTCAAGGGAGATGCATGGCTAAATTGAATTTCCCATTCATGGGTGTTTGAAACCTAATTAGGTGGTAACCTAATGCATCTGCCTAACCTCTAGCTGCTGCTATAGAATGGTGGAGTTTGCTTACAGGTCCCATTTCCTATCTGCCAGCTTGGTGTGGATCCCCAAAGGCATTTCAAAGACGGTCGGTATCTATTGGTCAACTTGAGCAAATCCAGTGTAGGGCCGCCACAGCCACCACAATAGCTGGCGGATGAAGCGCTTGTTCTATGTGGGAGATGCCGTCTTTCAGCCTGGAGAAGGTTAGTCTGGGGGTTTGAACTTCATTCTCCAGTGCCTGAGGGGAGGTCATCCAGAAGACGGAGGCAGGCTTTACAGTGTGGGCATGGATGAAAGACAACAAGCATGAGTTGAAACAAAAAGAGGTTCAGACTGGATATAAGGAGAAACCTTTCATTACCACAGGAGCTAAACATTGGAAGAAGCTGCCCAGACAGGATATGCAGTATCTCTTCATTCTGGGGGTTTTTGAGAACATAGTGGATAAAGCCCTGAGAACCTTGTCCGATCTGCTGACATGCCTTTCAACTTGTACATTTGCTGCTGTGGTTAGAAGAACTGAGGGCTATTCAGATCACAAAATAGGTGCACAGGACTCATGTAATCTACTTTAAATTGCATATCTTATAACAAGATACAGTACTTATGAAGATACCTCTTTTAGCTGCACAACAAACTGGGGGTGATTCACTTAGATTTCTAGCTTTAATGTGTCCTTTGTAGTCATGCAATACTAGCTGAAATAAAGCCTACATATAGTTTCTTAATTACAATTTTATTTATTATAACAAACTTAACTCATTGCCCTGAATTTATTTGCATAGTATATTGCCATTTTATTTATACAAAAGAAGGACGATGAAAATAAGATGAAGTGAAATCTAGAGCATTTGAAGAACAAAACAGAATAAATTTACCATTTACTTTAATGGTATTTACTTTCAGGATTTAGCTGCTTAGCTGCCGAAAATGAATGCTGTGAATAAACTGTTTTGGTAAGAAAGTAAAGAAAATTGTGCAGAACAGAACAATTATATCAATAAAGTCAGTCGGTCAGTTAGCTTCTTGGAATAACTCAGTTTGACAAGTGATTTAGATTTGGTTTGATTTAAAAATGTAAGTACTTAGAGAAACAGAAATGTAACTGTCTAGTTTGCCATAAAAGAAAATACAATCTGAAATGAGTTCATTAATTTTACGGTAATATCTGCTATTATTTGGTTAATTGCAGAGTAATACTGATTAATTATTTACTTGCCATGAATCCAACTCCTGTATACAGAGCCCGAGAAAAGTCTGCAGCCTCATTTAAACTCATTAAAATGCTGTGGTGTAGAGACATTTGAAGAGATCTCTGGAGATAGAGAACAGAGACAAATGAAACCAAGGAAGTCTTCACCTCCACAGACTCCAGTTCAGGTCTATGCCTTCTGTCTCCTCTGGACCTCAAGAGGAAATGTCACTGATGCGTATACTCTTGGCTCTAGTATTTCCCAGTTTGTGTCAATGCAAGTATAACAGATGCAAAGGGTAAAATTCTGCTCCACATGAAAGCATGAAATAGTAGGAATCTACAAGGCATCTACATGTAGGCTGGATGTCTGAGCTCTCACTGTAGTCTCTGGGCAGCTAATCAATGGAACATACAAAGAGATTCAGGTCATACTGAAATAGACCTTTGATACTTCATTACTTTCCACCATAAATAGATATCTAAATCAGCTTGGGATTTGTTAGGGCATCCTGCCTGGCTTCCAGTTGCCATGCCAGAAGAACCCAGAGCACTTTCTGTAGGTTCCATGTCTTATCTGCCAGTCCCATGTGGCCTGTTGTTACTCAAAGTCTTGGGGTACTCTAGATGTCTTGTCACATCCAAATTTATGATGTGATTTGTGGAAAAAAAAAAAAAAAAAAAGAGCACACTCTATATATAAATCCAAGAATTTGTTACCAGTCCAAGTAAAATAAGACCACAGCAGATGCTTGTCCAGTTAAGTGACATGCTTCTGCCAATAATACAAACCATTCAATTTAAATAACTTAATTTATGGGGATGAAGTTAATAATGTAGTTAAGATATACAGATTATATCTGTTGAGGAGCAGGAGTGGCAGAGCAGCTCTGCCAGTTGGGTTCAAGCCAGGTGTTGCAGATGAGCCCATCTCTGGCCGTGCCATCATTGAAGAGTGCTGTCCTGTAGCACCTGAGCAGGGTGAGCAAAGCTGGGGTGTGCCGATAGAGTCCAGACTAGTAACGTGACTGCTTTGCAATGAGGAGAAGCAGAACAACTTCTTTCAGTGCATGAGCTGTTACAGTACTGTATTTTCTGGCTGAAGGACTATGTCTAGGCAGCAGAATAAAGCTCTATATCTAAACTGACAGTGGCTCAAGTAGGCTCCTAGATTTGGAAGTCTTTATTTAAAACTTTATTTAAAACCCAGTGTTTCCATGTGATGGTTGACAACCCTCACCCAGCAGTAGGACTGAGATCATTACTGATTGTCCTGGGTTCAGCAGTAGCAGTCATTTTCCTCCTTCTTAGTAGCTGGTGCAGTGCTGTGTTTTTGACTTTCAGCCTGGGAACAACGCTGATAACACCGATGTTTTTAGTTGTTGCTCAGTAATGTTTACTCTGACCAAGGACTTCCTGAGTGTCATGCTCTACCAGGGAGGAGGGGAAGCTGGAAGGAAACAGAGACAGGACACCTGACCCAAACTGACCAAAGAGTTGTTCCATACCACAGCACGTCATGCCCACTATGTAAACTGGGGGCAGTTACCCGGAAGGGCTAGATCACTGCTCAGGTCAGGCTGGGTATCTGTCGGTGGGTGGTAAGCGGTTGTATTCCCTTCTCTTGTTATTTCCCTTATCATTATTATTATTGGTGGTAGCAGCAGTGGTTTGTGTTATACCTTAGTTACTGGACTGTTCTTATCTCAACCCATGGGAGTTACATTCTTTCGATTCTCCTCCCCATCCCTCCGGGAGTGGGGGGAAGGAAGGGGAGGAGTGAGCGAGTGGCTGTATGGTTCTAGGTTGCTGGCAAGGCTTAAACCACGACACTGATACTAGTAAATCTGGCATAGCATAAACAAAGCTGGAATATTTGGCCAATGTCTTGAGCAGGCCTTTGAGTGAATTTTCTTAAACTTCTCTTGCCACCAGTGATTAAGTGGAAAAAGAATTTTTACATCAGATCTAAGAATGGAGATCAAATACTTCAAAATTTATGCCCTGTTCAATTTACTAATAGTTATTAATCTTCAGTGTAATTTGAAAGCCAGTCCCATTTCCTAAGAAAGACATTTCAAATTCTAGACAAATTAATGGTCTGGGCAGAAATGTGTGATTCTGTAAAACAGTGTAATTATACAGAATGTGAAATTTGGGAGCTCTTAATTCATGAAACAATTGTATTCAGTACTTTACATAGCTGTTTGATATACGCACATAATGTGCATATGAAAGATATCTGTATGAGATGTATATGTATTTGCATTATGAACATTGGGTCACACACCCAGGGAATACAGTTAACAAAAAGTAAAATTGCTGTGCCAATGTTTTTCCTTCCTTCCCAGACTTAGCAGGGCATGTATTTTTACAGTTTAACAAGCTTTCCTATTAGATTTTGAAAAATGAATTTAGTTATTGACATACTTGAAGCATATTCAATTAGTCTTGATTTGGTATATTTGATTTAAAGGTTTTTGATTATTTGTTCCATGTTCTAACTTGACAACTTAGAGATGGAATGAAATTAACCTGTCAGGAGGGATTAATGAACTGATTTTGTTCACTAGTTTAGATGATTTACACGAATTCCACTGCAGCTGATCTTGCCACTGAACCAATATTCATTTCTGAAAATGGATTAAAGGTTGATGTTATGATATCCTATACTTTCATATACTAATTAACATTAATTTACAAGAGGAGTGAAAATATGTAAAGCAGTGAACTGTGCTGTGGTTTAATTAAAACCGTGTAGTTTCTTGTGTTAAAGAATGAACATATTCATAGATTATAAGTGTATGCATTAAATACTGATAACCATAATCAATGGACAAACCAATTAACTAAATGTTAGTTAAGCCTATTTTTATTGCATTAAATATCTTGTAAACCTGCTTCTTACATGCAGTATAGAACTACTGATTGACAAGGTGTGTTTTACTGAGAGGCTTAGTGAACTATTATTAATATGAAAAAACACATCAATATGCAGAAGATTCTTCTGTAGTTGCTAGTAAGCTATGAATGATTTCTTAATTATGAATGTTCAGAATTTTTCAAATTCAGCTTTTTCTAGCTTTGTGACTCTGCTAAATGGCACCAGCTGAAGGAGTAGGTTTGAGTCTGCCTGAAAAATAAAGTGCCTTCATTCCTTCCTGTCTCAGGCTCCAGCTGATGGGGAGAAGGGGCAGGACATGAACTGTGCAACTCCTTTTGTTGTAAAGCACATTTGCCCGGATTGCCAAAGAGGAAAAGCTGTAAATTGTAACTTCACCTGCAATAATTTTCTTCCTTCATAGCACATGTAAATGTGGACAATAGTAGAGCAGAAGCATTTGCAATAATTTTAATCTTCTGTAAAAAGGCACAAAAAATACCTGAGTTAAATATTTAAAAGTAAATTTTCTGCCTGTTCATATGAACTACACAAGACCTAGCCTCTACATGCGCATCATATGTTCCTTTTTATCCATCTAAGCTCTACTGACTGCATACAATTTGTTTTGCAATTGATTGAGGTGACTGACTGACCAGACTGTGATGCACCAGTGACTTGGAAGGGATTAATGCAAAATAAGTATCTTATTTCTGTGCTAGAATCAGTTGACTAGAGATACGTCTGCTCTTGGTGGATGGACACAGTCAATCAGCTGGTTACATGCGTTGGCTGTTAATTCCAGGATTACTGCTTAGATTCTGTTAGGGGTTCCATCGATTTGGTTGTGCTGTGGAGTCAGGTACAACTATGGTTTAGAAAGGTGAGGAAAAGATAGTAGAATAGGGGTGATGAAATGGTTTGTGAAGCAAAACAGTGGACTGGGACTGGTGTTAGAAAATGAGCAAATGGAGAATAAGAGCTGAACTGTGAGATCTGGCTGAGAAGCCAACAGGAAAACATTTTACCAAACAAAGGCTCTTTACTGCTGTTTTCCATTACAGCCTTAGTATTACAATTATCTTGTTTTTAAGAGGAATTATTATTTTGGCATTTATTATTGTGACACAGCCGTTGCTTGAATTATGAAAACACAAGCAGATTTAATTGTCTTTTCTAAGTAATGTAGAATTTTATCTAAGAGAGAAACCAAATTTGCATCCAGATTAAGCAAAAGACTTTTATGGGCTCTAGAGCACAAGCATTGGTCTCTAGGTTTTAAAAGTACTAAGGAAGATAATTTTCAATTCTTTAGAAAACATCATGCGTACAATAGCAGATAATATGTTTTGATTTTACCATTATAAGGTAACATATCCTCTCCTTTATCCTGCTGTTCTATGAAGTATTCTTTTTGCTTCTTTGCAAACCACTGTAGGTTAAACACAGGTAGTTCAAAATCAGTGATTTCAATATTTGGGCAGTGGTAGTAATTCTTAAGAAGCTGCATGTCAAAGGTTGCATTCACTTTCTTTTAATCTATGTATGAGAGAATTTCTTTTTACGTGCAGCATGTTACATTTTGTATTGGAGTGATATTTAAAAAAATACCCGGTTCATTAAGTAACTTCAGTGTATTGATGAATGACAGGATTAAAGACCATTAAAACAAAGGCTCTTTAGTGCATTGTTCCCACCACAATACATTTTAGTATTAACAAGACAACTCTAGTTCTCTAATGTTGGTAATTTTATATGTAATGATTTCTACAGAACACTGCATCTTGTGAATGAATTTTCACTGGCAAGATCTTGAAAGTTTTAAAATAAAAGTCATTCTGGTTATTTAATTGTAGCAGAAACTAACATAATAATATTAAGAAATGAAACTCTTACATCTAGTATATTTCTGCACATTTTCCTTGTGAAGACTTTCTTGTTTAGCCTAGATAGCTTCTGTGACTGTTCCTTAATAAAGTGTAAGTAGAAGAGGCAGGAATTTAGTAAGATTTCACCAGCAATTTGCGCATAAGATTATGACTGTGCTTCAATTATAGGCACCTTAATACTGATCTTTTATCTTGAGTAACCACAGGTTGCTAAAATATGCTGGACAAGGGCAAAAATAAGCTTCTTAGAGCCACATAATGTTTTCAGTTTTTATTGAATTAATAGAAATCTCTTCTAATGCTGATAATTTCCCCCTCTGTGTAATTCCTCATCCTACAAATGGTTCAAGTTTTCCCTGGTGTCTCCGTTTACTTGCGTTGTTGTATGGCCAAGTGGCCTCATCTTTTCTTATGTCCTGAATTAACAGCAAATGTAAAACATGGATGCGTGTACTGGTTACCCTGGATCAAGATTAAGCAGAGAAAGACCCTAGGGAGAGCTTCAGTTTGCCATTTTCCATCTGTAAGCCACATGGGGATTGCTATCAAAAATTTAACTGCGCTTCTGTGTATGTCCAGGTACTTTCATTAATCAAAGTGGATCTTGCATGTATGTATTTCGGAACCAGCAGCTCCCTTCAGTTCCCTCTTGCCCTGTACTGCCTTTTCTAGCATCATTGCTATTACTTGTTCCTATTGTGCTAGTCCAGAAGTGCCCTAAGGGGAGATTTATGCTAAGTATATGGATACACAACATCATGTTAATGCTCCCTGAAGCAAGGCCTGGACAATCCCTTCGTACATTTGACATCCTACCTTCTAATTGATCTATACTTTTTCCACCTAATTAAAAATTTGTACACCTTAAAGTGTTTCTTAAATGCACTGACCACTTCTGAAATGGTGGAATATCGTATCTAATAGCAAGGCTAAAGTAAGAAAATGTGTGGATGATGTGATTTAGTGCTTATTTCAGCTGATTTTGAGGTACACATGATTTCTATTTATAGCAAATTAACGGTTTCAATGTGGTTTTACTCTGGGACTAATCAGATGTTAAGATATAAAGATGATTAGATATAAAGTTAAATATGTTTGAAAGTCTTTTTCAGAATCAAGGCCTTGTTTTGAGTGTTGGGTTTGTTTTTGTCTTTTTTTTTAATTATTTAAATATTTTCTACCTTTTCCTATCTTAGAATTCACTTAGCATCAGGATTATGAAAATTAGGGTTGTGCCCACAAGCAGGCAGCAACAGCAAGGGTGATTTTCCACAGCTTGACTTTCAGTGTTTATAATTTGTAAAACAGCAACTAAAAGAACATCAGAATAATATCAGCTTTTTGTGAGGGAAATAATCAAAGTGTTTACTGTTTCTTAATTTTTCTTCTTTGAGACCTGTAAAAAGACAATGCAAGAACTTAGATAGATAGATAGCTAGCTATTGTGCCTTCATTAAAATTGCAAAGGTTCCTAGGGCCAGGAAAGCAATTTGTGAAGGCACAGAGGTAAACACTTTGCACAAAGGAAATTAATAAAATGTTCCCCAGTGGTTCTGAAACAGGCTTGCTTAAATATTTTCCTCACTGTGTGTGGGATAATGAGGTCACCATATTGGACCACAACAGCACAATGGTTAGGGGCTTTCAGCAGCTAAAAGTCTAGCAGCTTTTTACACCTCTTTCCAGGGCTAGGGTGGCCTGCAGAACAACTGTCCCCAGCCCCAGCCCCTTCCCATGAGGGTGCTGCAATAGTTACATATTTTAGTCCATTACCCTCTTATATAAATGAAACATGTATTCTGCTGAACAAATGCTGTAAAAAATATTCACAACACTACAACCAAGCGAAATATGACCACCTGTACAAAATGCAGCTGGTAATAAATTTCAAAGGAAAATTGTGGAATAACAGAAAGACATGTAAATGTAAATGTGAGAAATTTCAGATTGAAGGAGCTTCAGTCTGCTTGCTGTCACATGTGCTCATGTGTATTGAGAATTGGGTTCCTCAAATATATTTCTTTTCAGTATAGTTGTTAATAAATGAACTTGAAAGACTGATTTTAAATTGTAAATCATACCTTCTAACACAGTTATGCCAAGTCTTTTTTTGTGAAAATAGAATAAAGTAAAAATCTGTAATAAAGGTCTTGTTTAACATATTAACATGTGCTTGCTATTGCAAGCACAGAAAGAAAAAGCCCTATTTTTCCATTAAAAAAGTGTAGTGTTGTTATCACTTTACTATTATTAAACACTAAGAAGGTTAAAGCTTGATAGGGAACATACAATGGAAAGAGATGGGTGGAAACTTTTAAACTGGATGACAAGAAGTCTACTTGCATTTTAGAGAAAAATGATATAAAAAAGAAAATAGAAGAAAAATGAGTGGAAAAAGAGAACATAAAAGGTTTGTGTTTATAAAAATAGAGACAACGAAAGATCTGTTAAACAGAAAATTTGGAATAGATGAGAAAGAAGTCTGATATTTCTAACTTGCTGTAGAACCAGTTTTCCAGAGCTCAGGATTTAGCATTTTGCAGTCTCATTTTGGGTTTTACCAAGCATGCTTGGACGAGGTTGGAATGTTTTCAGAGTCCAAACTTTCTCTCCAGTCGTGTTCACTGGAATAATTAGTAAATTGCATCTCTGGATTCCAAAACAGTAACAAGTGGCTGCTTTATTCAGTATGCCTTTCTATGGACAAATTAAAAATTTACCAGCAGAGTTTAATTTTTTTCTAGAAGTGAGAAATTATCATTTGGCTATAAAGTGTTGAAATATTTACAGAGCCATCTCTTTTTACTTGCCTAGCTGCAGGCCAAATCAGTGTTAAAACAAAACCTCCTTGAAAACTGTAAAGAAAAATAAATCTGTTCCAATTTTACCAAGAGGACACTGAAATGTTAAGAGCCTCTGGAGTATGCTCTCCTATATATAGACTGCTTTATTATCTTGTATTTTCACTTACTTATAAAACCTCCAACTCTAATACAACCTTAATTGTGATTTCTCTGGGTGTGAGGTGAGAAGGTGTTCAATACCATAGATCTATTGTGAGGCTGCTGCTACATTGCCATGGAACATGATAACACAGTACATATTTCTAATAAAATTGTTTGGTTAACAGGAAGGTCAAAGAAGCAATTAGTGGAGGAATACAGTTCTATCGTGTGCCACATACTATTTGACTACAATACAAACTGACACATCAGCTATTTCTGCTATTGGAATCACAGAGGTGACCTAGGGCACTCTATCAAGCTTAGTTTGACCCTGACAGCTTTTGACCAGCTATTTGTTGTCATATCTTTCTGGCTGAACAAGATGACAAATATACACAAGACCTCGAGCTCAAATGCTGCATTCTGTGAAGTGAGACAGATTTTGACCTTTAATTGGTAGAGGTCTTGGGTCTTGTGACTACACATCTGCTATCTTTATTGTCCTGTAGTGGACAGAAATTCTGTTAACTACTGCAGCAGTATGTGCTTGCAGAATAGGAAAAATGTAGTTGCAGTTAAACAGCATTGGAAGATGTTATTCCACAAGACAGTCCTTTTTTAAAAAGAAGAGATTGCTCTGACTTTACAGAAGAAGAGAGGTTTTGCTCCAAGTAATAAGCTTCTAATGCTTCATGGTATTTTGTACTGATGCAGGGGCCTAAACAAAACAAAAGAAAGGATTTGGGATGAGTTTAAAAAGAGATGAATAAATAAATAGGAACTTTGTCCAGAGCTAGAACATTTGAATAAATACATATTAAGACATTTTTATAAAATAGCGGTCTGTAAGCAGTTTCAGAAGTTAACATCTCAAAAGAGGAGGAAGAAATTATTGATAATTTCTTGTGGCAATAACCAAAATGAAACCACCATTTTTATTATTTAATTTTTATTATAAAAAAATAGACTTTTCAGTTGACCTGATTTGGAGAAGGCTGAGGTTCTGAATGACTTCTTCGCCTCGGTCTTCACTGGCAAAGGCTCTGACTGCACCACCCAGGTCTTAGAAGGCAGACGCAGGGACTGTGAGAATGAAGACCTTGGGCCCACTGTAGGAGAGGATCTGGTTCGAGACCATCTTAAAAATCTGAACGCGCACAAGGGCATGGGACCTGATGGAATCCATCCGCGGGTCCTGAAGGAGCTGGCGAATGAAGTTGCTAAGCCACTGGCCATCTTATTTGAAAAATCATGGCAGTCAGGTGAAGCTCCCAATGACTGGAAAAAGGGAAATATAACCCCAATTTTCCAGAAGGGGAAAATGGAAGACCCAGGGAATTACAGACCAGTCAGTCTCACCTCTGTGCCTGGTAAAATCTTGGAGCACATTCTGCTGGAAGGCATGCTAAGGCACATGAAAAACAACAAGGTGCTTGGTGACAGCCAGCATGGCTTTGTTAAGGGGAAATCCTGCCTGACCAATTTGGTGGCCTTCTATGATGGGGCTACAGAATTGATGGATAAGGGTAAAGCAGTTGATGTCATCTACCTGGACTTGTGCAAAGCGTTTGACACTGTCCCAAATGACATCGTTGTCTCTAAATTGGAGAGATATCAATTTGATGGACGGACCACTCGGTGGATAAAGAACTGGCTGGATGGCCGCACACAAAGAGTTGTGGTCAATGGCTCGATGTCCGGCTGGAGACCAGTAACGAGTGGTGTCCCTCAGGGATCGGTGTTGGGACCGGTCTTGTTTAACATCTTCATCGCTGACATGGACAGTGGGATTGAGTGCGCCCTCAGCAAGTTTGCCGATGACACCAAGCTATGTGGTCCAGTTGATATGCTGGAGGGAAGGGATGCCATCCAGAGGGACCTCGACATGCTTGTGAGGTGGGCTGATGCCAGCCTTATGAAGTTCAACCATGACAAGTGCAAGGTCCTACACCTGGGTTGGAGCAATCCCAGGCACAGCTACAGACTGGGCAAAGAAGAGATTCAGAGCGGCCCTGCAGAGAAGGACTTGGGGGTGCTGTCAATGAGAAAATGAACATGAGCCAGCTTCAGTGTGCACTCGCAGCCCAGAAAGCCAACCGTGTCCTGGGCTGCATCAAAAGGAGAGTGACCAGCAGGTCAAAGGAGGTGATCCTGCCCCTCTACTCTGCTCTCGTGAGACCTCACCTGGAGTATTGTGTGCAGTTCTGGTGTCCTCAACATAAAAAGGACATGGAACTGCTGGAACAAGTCCAGAGGAGGGCCACGAGGATGATCAGGGGACTGGAGCACCTCCCGTATGAAGATAGGCTGAGAAAGTTGGGGCTGTTCAGCCTGGAGAAGAGAAGGCTGCGTGGGGACCTCATAGCAGCCTTCCAGTACCTGAAGGGGGCCTATAGGGATGCTGGGGAGGGACTCTTCGTCTGGGACTGTAGTGATAGGACAAAGGGTAATGGGTTAAAACTTAAACGGGGAAGTTTAGATTGGATATAAGGAGGAAATTCTTTCCTGTTAGGGTGAGGCACTGGAATGGGTTGCCCAGGGGGGTTGTGAATGCTCCATCCCTGGCAGTATTCAAGGCCAGGTTGGATGAAGCCTTGTGTGGGATGGTTTAGTGTGAGGTGTCTGTGCCTGTGGCAGGGGGGTTGGAACTAGATGATCTTGAGGTCCTTTCCAACCCTAACTATTCTATAATTCTATGATTCTATATAGATTGCACAGGCAAAATTCTTTGCCACAGATATTTTTATTTACCATCAAATAAACGTTGGCTAAGCCTTGAAAAATCAATACTTGATTTCCCAGTCTTGTGTTTGGTCACATTTCCATGCACATGGTACTGGAGGAAGTTCAGTGGTTTGTGGACTACTATTCTGCCTTTCTGAAGACTAACAGTCTGCAAAGTACAAGATGAGAAAAACTGCCTTAGAGATATTAAGAAGCATAGTAAAGCTCTTCACTGGAGAGATGACTGGTGGAAAGAAGGTCAAAAATCAGTGAACAGCACAACAGCAGGAGATAGTTTATAAATTAGCACATAGAGTGTCAGTAAGTTAGTCCTATGTGGCTTCTTGTTCCTGCTCTTGGGCTGCTTTTTTGAAGTCTTTAATGGGTGAACTGTTGAGATGAATGTCCTGTGATATCAGTTCCTTTTGTCTTAGCCTTTCCACACATGACAGCTCCAGGAAGGCGTTAAGAGGGTGATTTCATGGGTCCCTGCTCAAAGAGACCAGGCGTTTTCAAGGTACCACTCAGCTGTTGTTCAGAAACAGATTTTCTGGCCTCCTGCTCATACCAGATACCTCTTTTGACTGGAAGGGCCTTCATCAGTAGGTATTATTTTCCTCTTTGCTTCCTCTTCCCCAATTCTGCTGTTCAGTTCTCAGCTTTTATTGGTCTTGCTTTCAACTACCTGCTGCCTGTTTCCTTGTCCAATAGCTATTCCTCAGGCATCTGCCTGTAGCTAGAAGCTCATCTCATGTTTTTTCCCCTGAAAATCTCCATCGCTGTATTGCTCTTTTTTCCCTCATCCAGCAAGCATACCCTAGAAGGTTTTTCTGTCCTACCTGTCCCATTTAGAGTGACAGAACTACCAATGTATTAACACGTGTATTACAGTGCATGTGGAAATTGTGGACTTATTTGGTGTGAAAATGCAGCTGCATTATTTAGGCTGTGGTGAATCATTTAAGAAGTTCTCATAAGACATAGCTTCTGACATTGATAGAAATCAAAAGCGATTTGAACATCTTCACATTATTTCTTTTCAAGCTATTTTAAAGTAAAATATATGAGTAATGACAGTGATTTATGATGGGAGAATCGTAAGTCCATGTAGTCAGCACAAAATATTTTTCACTTAGGAGAACGTAGTTCCCCTATGGAGTGCTTAATCAAGTAGTTGATTTTGGTAGGCATATGCTTGCAGACTACTGTTTAGCAAGGATTTTCACGGCCAGACTGTTGTTTAGCAAAGATGTTAATGATAGAGACAGGACATAAAACGTTTTGACAGTAAAGGTCTTTAAGTACCAGCTTAAGAGGTATTACAAAAACTAGTGTCAGCTAGGTAATACAAAGAGATCTGCAGAGAAAGATACTGGAAATACAGAAGAAAATGATAATGTGAGACAGAGTGAATGCAAGGAGAAAGTAGCTTATAAAACAAATATTTAGCAGAATGTAGAAACCCAGAAAGCAGAAAATAAGGCATTTGTTTGCAGCATGATACGACTTGAAACTAGATTTGTGTCATCAGAAATACCACAATTCAATCTCTTATTCCAAGTGAAAGCTGTGATAACAGATAATGATGAAGTGTATGCTGATGAATACTCTGTAAATAGTAATCATTTGCAATTATTGCTAGTAGTTGGCTTTCATGTCTTTCTGTTTTATGACTGCACTTGGTTCAAGAATGATGTGAAAGGAATCTTCTACTCCAGCAGTTTAGCTTCTTGTCACATTTAAAGCTGCATGAAAGCAATTAAACTCCCCAAACTTTGTACAGATTAAAAATGTTAGTTTGGGTGATTTTTTTTTTTTTTTTTTTTTTTATATTTTTCTTTTTTATTTAAAGAAATTAGGCCATCCTCTCTTTTGAACACACCACTGGCCTGTGGTTGACCACTAGGGATTTTTGTCCTGAAATATTCAGGGCTTTATTCAATTGCCTAAAGGTAGGTTTCTATTTAAGATCCCCTGCCATAATTAGCCACATGGGGCTGGTGGATGTCATTAAGACCTGTACCCCCCATGAAAAGGCAGGTAGAGTATCTTGTATTACACAGTGTGTCTGTGTCAGGCAATGAAATAGTCTGTTCGGAAATGGAGAACATGGAAACAATCATATCAATGATATTTCTTCAAGTGATGAATATTTTTTATAAATTCTGACTTTACTTTCAGTTAAAATGCACACACTAACATTTTGCAAATCACTGGGTCCACGGTGACTGTGCAAGTAGGTGCCGTTGTGATGGAGTGGGATTAACATGGTCCTTACAAAAGTATAAAAGCTGAAAAGGTTGCATGTTTTGGTAAGGCAACAGATATGAGTCTTTCTTACACATCTATTTCAAGAAATGATTGGCCCAAATATTCTCACCTACATAGTGCAAACCATGCCCATTGAAAAAGCTGTGGTTTTACACCTTTATATCTGAGATGTTCATGGGTCCTAAGATAAATTTGCCTTCTGCTTTTTAATATTTTAGGTACAAATCTATGTTTTGCTCATTTTGTGTTATACATCTAATTATAGCAAGTTTGCTTAGATCCCAGGAATAATAATTATTTTGTTTTTAGATATGAAACTGAACAAACTTCTTCTCTGTCCTTTGGTAGATTTGATAGAAAAATAGGATCTTCCCCACCCCTTCATCTCTTGCTTTTACCTTTCTGTTAGATGTAATTTCCCAGTCCTGTTATACCATGTACCAGGCTGTATACACTCTGCTCTTTAGACTTATTCCCTCTCCAATAAAAATGTGGAAAACAAGCAATTCTGCCTTGGTGGTTCTAAAGAGCAGACACTTTTATGACTTAATCTTCCAAAGTTTATCTTAAAAATGTATTTTTGTGAGACACCACTGTTAACTCTTTAATCTACCTTTATATTCTTAACAATACTGTTCTGTTTCGTTTAGCCCATGAAAAGAAAGAGGCTGCCCTTTGACTTATGACTTGCTCCTCCTGCTTATTCAATTTTATCTCGCATTTTACTTACATTCAGCAGAAATCAGTTTAGCAGCCCAAATGGTTTTGATTTAAGATTAGCACTCAGAACAGTAATGCAGAAACATGTTATAATTTATGTTTCCAAGCCAGCTTAATGCCTTTTCTCTCTGCTGCAAGAGGTAAAATGTGGCTGTTTGGCATTCCCTGCCAACCCTCATTTTACAAGAGAGCAAGAAGTGAGCAGAAATATTGCAGTGCTGCTTGCATTCAACATATGTAAAATCAGATTCTGGTTAGTCAGGTTTAGACACTGAAATAGACACTGCTTTTGGCTGTGACTGATATTCGAAGATTATGTAGTTTCTTGTTTATCTTGGTTTTCTTTCACTTTTTGCTTCCACAGCATCTTCTGCTCTTTTCCACTTGCTCAGCTGTTTCCAAAGCGAGAAAGCACTATGTTTTCCTCCAATAAGAGTAACATTACTTCCCATGATATAATTTCACAAGGGAGTTTACAATGGTTAAGATATTGGGAATTTCCTCAGTAAAGGTATTCAGCTTTTGGTGTAGATATTCGGGAGCTCAGGGCCTGGTTCTGCTTGCCCTGCACAGAGGCAGGTCTGCCTTTGGGCTGGGGATGGGGGTTGCTGGTGCAAGCTCCTGCCTTCTCCAGCAAGGAGCTCCCAGAGGAAGGCTTTGGAGGTGTCAGAAGGATGGAAACTGCTCTTTAAATGCTATGCGCAATCACACATATAAGTGTGATTTATTCAGGATTCAGAGCCTCTTAGGCAGAACTGATGTGGCAAATAAAGGGAAAGGCAGGAAAAGCAGATGCTTTACTTGCTCTTTAATACTACTCTCAATCTCTGGCTAATCAAAATCCCTCAATAAACAAGACCAATTTGGTGCATACATCTGTTCCATAGCCAGCCTATGTTGTCAATGGTGTCGTCTTGAATTCCTTGAGGCTCAGAGCCTTCACCAGCTGCAAGATCAGATCCTTGACTGTAACCAGATGGTGGCATTGTAGCATTACAGCAGATTTCTAAAGTTGCCATAATTTCACTTGGGGCAATCCAGAAAGCCATGAAAAGCAGAGAATACATTTCAAAGTGTAATAGGTGGAGAATTTTGCACACACAGAGTGATGATGGTGCATCTAGAGCTGAAAGAGGATGCACAGGCAGAGGATTCTCTTAATCACCAACCTTAATAAATAAAATGTTAATTTTGAAGAATTGTCAGCATGTACAAAAATCCAAGTAGGCAGTGACAATTTATTCATGGAGGTATTCAGCATTTAGGAATATTTATGAGCTATTTATTGGTAAAGAAATTTAAGAAAATGAGGGAAGTAAGAGAAGTGCACTGTAAATGTCTAAAGATATATTACACCTGAAAATGTCAAATTACAGAAATAATATAATTTTCTTATATCTTTTATTTTTTTTATTTTATTTTTTTTTTCTCCAGAAAAAATATGAAATGCAGATTGTGGCTCAGAAGCATGAAGTGGAAGCATAATAATTCTAAACTTAATTCTACCATGTTATTTCACTGTTGTTTCCTGTAAGTTATTAACCTCCTCTGCTTCATTCTCTTCAGTTGTGAAGAAAAGGAGATAACGCCGGAATGCTTTCAACACTGAAAGAACTAGTTAATTAATATCTACAAAATATATTGACAAATTCTGTGTGCCAACAACATTTTAGCATGTTGTTCTCAAATCAAGGTTACAGAAGAACAACTGTTAACCCCTTCTCCAATCCAGCAGTATGATTTCTGCTTCCTTGGTACTTGCACGTGGTTAGTGTTATGCTAGCACCAGATGCACTTACATTTGTACCCAGAGGCCAGCATTTAGACCCTGTTCTGCTCAGTTCTGACCGGTGGCTCTAATTTATTCTCTGAATAGTATTGTTACTACCAGCATATCTTTTTTACTGTGCTTTCATCCTTATGAGACCCAAAACCCTACTACAAATCTCCATATTCAGTGTGCTTATTTGTACAGGAATTTAATGCAGTTGTGATGTGTACCTGTACTGCAATTAGCTTGAATTTACTTACAAATGAATAGTTCCTCTTTAAGCAGAAATAGTCTGAGTGAAAATAATGCCAGTGTGAAATACCACCAGTCTTCATAATGGGTCTATGGCCACTAGTGAAGCTTCTGAGACCTGCAGGGTAAATCCCACAGCTTTTTGCAGATACCGTATGCTGATTTGCTCTATAGGTTATTTCCCCATGCCCTGTGGCTCTGATTTGTGCAGCCAATATAAATTTAGATGGTAAATGTGAGGTTTCACTAAAAACCAATCAGGCAGAAATAACCTCTTAAAGGTCTGGCACGTCAGCATGAATTTTAGCCCATACCCTCTATGGAAAGTGAGCTTGTCTTAAACATATTACCCTGCTAAGCTAAGGCATTTGCTGCATGGAAGAAACTTGACACAAGGACTACTATAACTCAAGATAACTTTGAAGTGAAGACAGTCCACAGAAATGGTGATTTTGGCCAGGATTCCGTTGTAAGGAATTGTGACAGACCTGGCTACAAAACCTGGTAGATTTGGCTATAGCTTCTTGCTGTAAGTGGAATGCAACAGCATTCCCTCATAAATCAGCATAAAATAAATGAGGGAAAAAAATAGTTTTTCCATCACTTTAGCGGAAGAAGGGGTTAGCATATGGCTTGAGTTTTGCCATTAATTTCAACAGCAGCCCACTGAGCCTGTATTGTATCTGGAGCTGAAAGCTCACCACTCATTCAGCTTTCCGTCTCTTGTGCTGTAAGTGCAGGACAGTGTTACGTGATGTGAAGGCGTAGATGGGGACCCAGGTGTTGCTTCTGACTAAAAGCCTCTCTGCTGGAACTTCCTCACTCATCTCCCTGATTACAAAGACAGCAGGTGTCAAACAGATCAGAAAAAGAACAAAGGACATTATCTATCCATACTTAATTAAAGGCAGAAATGCACTCAGGCCTCTCTGGCTGCACCAGAAGGCCATGAGGGTGATAGTGCTTTAATTTATTTTAACTGTGCAGGAAGAAATTTAAGATGATTGCTAAGAACAATGTAATTAAAGTGTAGAATTATCTTCCACTACTTTTTTTGCTCCTGTTTTGACTTTTTTGTTAGAAAAGGACTGTATTTGGATTTCTTTACAGTTACTTTATTTTTATTAGTACTTTTTATGAATACAATACATGGCATATATTTAAAATATGCAAGGTAGCCTGATGTATATTGCAGTCTTATATCATCTTAGCTTTAGTTTAAATGTCATTGAAGGAATAGGCTTTCAACTCCATCATCTTCAGTGGTTACATTATTGGCTTTTTTCAGTAGTTTAAATTTTCTATTACCTGAATCCTATCTATTCATCAAGTAAAAATGTGGCTTACTTATCTTGTGGTTCACCTTGCTACTATATGTTCTGCATGAATTCAGTCACCCTTTCAGTTCTTAAAGATTCTCAGTATAAAGGATTAGTGAAAGAGATATAGTCTCTGTTTATAAAAGTCACTTGGATATATTCCAATCAAAATGACTGTCATGCATTAGTAGCTTAACCATATAATGGCTGTGGTGGAATATCGGTGATTTTCATATCAAGCTTGTAAAAATTACACAAACCAGAATTATGCCTGCCCCAGAAACATTCTGGTACACATATAGTTGTGGTGCATTCAGAATATTTTCTTGTATCAGTGCCATTAAAAGAGCTAAGATTGGTACATATTGTGGTGTATGTAATTTTCCAGTAAATAATTCAGAGCCCTCATATTACAAAGCATTTTTATAATATTAAGTAAAATAGAAAGAATCTGCCAAACACCAGGAGTTTAGTGGGGCAGCAAGAGAGGATATTGTTGCAGAAAGTCTAGATAAATACCATGAATTGACTACTCAAAGGTGTAATGTGGACTGAGGTTTTAAGACGATTTAAAAATGACAGTTACCTCTAAAGAAAACTGCTTATTCTTTAGATACTTCACTAGGTTTGTAATCATCCAATAAAGACTCAGATTCTGTTTTGTATGCTTAATATAAATAGCTCTTGTATCTATAAAGCCCTTTCTGAATGATTAGTTTCTTCATTATTTTTACTATACTAAATTGTTCAGTGCTAGTAAAAGTCACAGTCTAATATCTCAATTCAAATTTCAGTGACCATGCTGAAGGGATCTTGACCTGCTTTGAATCAAATTCCAATGTACTGATATAAAGTAATGGAAATATTTCAAATGTATCCTTAAAAATGTTGCTTATACAGTATTCTACTAATTTATATGGGACTTAAACACTTGCTGAGCTTGTTTTCCAAAATTAAACCTTAACTCACAGCTATCCTAAGTCATATTTTATGGCACCCTCAATGAAAGCTTTGCAGTTAGATTCTGCTACCATTGGTTAACATGCAAAGCCTGAAGCTTTATGAAGTCGGTATAGATTTCATTTGACTAGTCTTCTAAGTTTAGTAAGCATTTGTGGTTATGATGCATTGGAAGTATTTCTGGTTGTACCTCAGCATCATTTATGGGAATGAGTAGGATGAAAAAAATAGACTTGTTACTGCAGTAGCTAGTTGGACATAGAGAAAAGTACTGCTAAAGAACCTCATTTCCTTGTAACAGAGAGTATTATTCTTTAAGCAGGTTTGGTGTTTTTCTTTTTTTGTTGGTTTTTGGTTTGGTTTTTTTTTTTTTTTAGGATGAGAACAACACTAACAGCAGTTATGTCCTGTTTTCAGCAGACATTTGGTTGAGCTATTTCTCAATCTTGAACATTGAAAAAATCCCCACTGGATTTCTAGGATGTGTGCCTGAAGTTAATGTAGGCCATAGAGCATTTCTCTTGCTTAGATGAATGTCTCTAATAGTAAGACTTCTGGGTTTGTATTTTTTGCTCTCTTTTAATAATGTCACCACTTAGGGTCTTTGAGCCAGGGCTTAAAACAGTTCAGGGAAGCTCTTCAGTGCGTGCTGAATCAATTCTTATTCAGGAAGACCCTGTGCACAAGACTAAATTTAAGCATGCATCTGAATCCCATTCATCTCAATGGTATTTAAGCACAGACCTAATATTAAACATCTGTTTAAATATTCTCTCAAATAGGGACATTTTCCATAATGAGGACTCTAAGTTCAAAACTATTATTTTTTGTGTGTTCCTTTAATTTGTTTAAATTCAAGAGACATATATGGAATTTTCCTTGTGTGGAGCGTTTTATGATCACATTATATCATGGTCTGTTCCAATAAATAACATTTTAACTGTTTTCCATTCAGCAGTTAAAACTCTTGGTTGTGTGAAGCTGAGCAGGACCCTTGAAAGTAGTAGTGGAACTGTGGCTGCCAGCCACATGATTGATGCTTTCCAGGGCATGCCTGTTCTAAGATCTGCATTTCTGCAAGGAAAAATATCTATATTATAAAACTTTGTGTGTGGGTTTTGTGTCAGTCACCTCTAGTTGTTGAAAGCTGTTCGAAAAACCTTATGGGTCACCCTATGCTCGTCTTGTATGAAATAGAGAGATGTGGCTGTCCTTGGAGGATGATTCACCTGATTTGTCTTGGAGAAGCATTTTAGAGATAATAAATTGCCCCTGGGAGGCAGGGCCAATCTTGTACAGGGGTTGGTTGAGAAAACTCTACCCAGATATATGGATTCTCTCATTTTCCTGTCTACTCACTGAAACTGTTCATGCTTAAGTGCTGTAAAGTACACACTCCTAAATATTATTGGGAGAAAGGAATAAGGAAAGTGTGTCACTAAGGTGACCAAGTAGATGTGCACTTCTTCTGTTTATCTTTTTTTACCTGCTAATCCTAGATTAATCTTACTTCTCTTGCCTTGTTTTGATCATCGAAATCAGAACACAGAGGACTATTTGTGCATTCTCTGATCCATTATTATGATACAACAATTTCTTTTAGGAGTATTGCAGTCTAAAGGTGATAAGTATATTTACTTTCCCTGAAGAAATCAATTAATCACGGAAGTCAGAGAGAAATCAATGAATCTATTTTCCTCACTCTCACAAGCATGGAATATATTCGCTCATAACCAATCTCACAATAAATTTTAGCCAGAAGCTCAAGCAGTAAGTAAACATTGACACATTTGGCAGAGAGCAGAATAGTTTGGTCTTTTGATGTTGACACTTTCCTATTAAACACTGTCATTGTCTTAGGGGCATAAATTTTAATACAAGAAAATGATGAGAAATATAAAGCTTCCTTAAGTAAGTTTTAGCTCACCAAAGAACATCATAAAGGGTATATTAAAAAAAAAAAAGCAAGCAACTTTGATGTTGCTTTTCAAGTACATACATTTAATATGTATTTTCTGCATTGATTTTAGGTATATTCCTTAAAAACCTTGTGCTCCTTTATATCTTTTTATTCTTGCCTATGTAAGTACTAAATGAAACTTGTTTCCCTTTGATTTTAAGAAATACATTGCTTTACTTGAGTAAATGATGTGTTACTGTTTTTTGGTGATGGATCACCACCTGGCCTTTTCTGGCAAAGTATTGCATTCTCCACTCCTAAGAGTTAAAATGTATTTTCAATTTTAAATAGCTTACATATTATTTTAGAATATGGAAGAAGTATGGAGGTGGTGTAAAAGAGTAAGACCAAGGCTCCTGATAAACAATCTGTACTTACTTTCATGAAAAAGACAGTGAAATATAACCAAAAGAGAGAAAAGAAATAAACTTGCATTACTGAGCATTACATAGGAAGAAAGAGTAGCTGAGATTATCAGTGGAACATATGGCTCCATCCTACATGCAGGCATGACCCTGGAAATTGTAGCTGAAGAGTTTTATGACCAGCAATAATAGATATCCGAAATCAGTGTTTTAATGATGCTGCTGAATTTGGGTGATAACTTTTGGTTGCTATCAAAACACTGAGCTTGTTGTTTCTGAAATTCTTCCTGCAGGATAATCTTGCCTTCATAGAAATAAACCAAGTTCGTTTTCAGGATTAGGCTCCCATTTTGTCCATTAATACTTTTGTGCATCAAAACCACTACTGAAAGTGCTAATTAGACTAGTCAATGAACTGTAAACCTTAAATGCTTTTCTTACCCCAATATAGGCAATTCTGAAGCTATATTTGTCATGTGGGTTGAAGTCCAGGTTTTTCATATGCTAGTATGTTGGCAGGACCAGGTAATTTTTGCAGTATCATTTCTCTTGTTATTGCCTCAACTACAGTATGAACTTTTCCGGACAGCAACTTGTGAGTTCCTTGACCACAGGTAGGTACAACTGCAGAAACCAAAATATAGCCGCTCTCTCTGGAAAGAGAAAACTGATGTTTTCCCCCCACATGTCTATATATAAAAATAGTTTTAAGTACTTAATTCTGACATGCCAAGCCCTGGGTTTTCTTGCAGCAAGGCAATTTGGTAATTCTAAAAGTTTGTGCTATTCAAAGAAAAATGTCTGGGAAGCAGGCAAGCTATGATAGGTTCCTCACAGATGTATGCATCTAAGTTCCCCTGACCCTGTTGTGCTGGCATCCCACCAACCAGAACTGGGAGCAGGGAAGGGATGAATGGTTCCAGTCTGGATCTGGCAAACTTTGGGCAATTTCAGTACACCTTTAGCAACAAAGGCTAATATCTAATAAACCAAGAGAGCTGTGTCAGGGTCATATACAAAACCAGGCATTTTTATATCTTATGAAAAGTGTACAAAAGTGGAGAAATATGTGAGTCATGACTAGAAAGACTGTAGCTGTGGAAGGGATGGACTTTTTGGTATGGAATGACATCTTTTCTAACTGGGGACTGAACCTGTTTCATGTAGAAGTGTTAACTCCTTGGGTGCTTAGAACAGCAATGAGTATTTGTTCCATAACATTAAACATGTTTGTATTCCCATTCATGTATGACTTTTGATACATGCTGAAAAGTATATGGCCAGAAAATGTCCATGTCAGCTGCACAGTCAGATGCTACATCATGCAAATATCCTAGGTAAGTATTTATGGATATAATTGTAAATGAGCAAAAAAAAAAAAAAAAAAAGTCTGAATCATCACCTGTTTGGTTAAAGCAGTCTAATAAGGGCAATCTTATTGTCCAATATAACTGTCTAGCAGAGCTACATTTTTTCCGAAACATGACTAAGGAAATGTTCTTTATGGCAGATCTTGGCTGAAACACCTACAGAAACCTTGGTATAGTTCTTACAATCTTTAGATTCCTTTGTGTCTGCTTCTACAGCTCCTCTTGTAAAAATTTTAAAGTATTTTAACTTAAGCAAATCTTTAATGCTTTCTTTAAAACATATCAGGCAGAAGGAAAATGGTGGCTCTTGTCAATAAGTTGATGAAAATGTATCTCTCGCAATCCTCTGCACTCCAGTAATTACTTGCTGAAGTTAATCTCTTCCTCCCTGTTTCCCTCAGGAAAAAAGAACTACAGACACAAACCCAAGACCCAGTGAGAACACGCTTTCCTTCTGGATAGATATTTTTTATGGCTATCAAAATTAAAAGCAACCAGGAAGGGGTCTTAATTCTGGACTTTTTCAGGTAATCGTGGCAGCAGCTTTTCCTTTCGATTTCACCTGTAAAATTGACAACAAATATTAAATTTCCCAATGTAATTAAAACTTATGATGGAACTTGTCAGCTGAGCATGAAAATATTTCAACAATTTAATAGTAATCGGTTATTTTTAGCCAGAAATACTTGGGGGTTTTATGCAGTTTCAAAAATAAGAACATACGAAATACAGATAAACCTTTTCAAGTCTGGCCATGCTGTTGTGTTCAATCAGTACAATTAGTTCCAATATCCCTTCTCAGAAGGAAGTATTGACAGTGAATACACTGAAATAACATCTTTGCCAAGGGAAGCTGATAGTGGGACAGCCATGCCTTTTTACACAAAAAAGTTTCTGAAAAATATAATCTTAAATGGAGGAAGCAATAATGTTGTGTAGAGGCATTCTAAGTAGCTGGCTTAAGCTGCCAATTACTGTGGATGTTAATTTTGCAGTGCTGCCAGGATTTTATGTTAATGTTATTGAACAAAAGGCTAAAGTATTTTTTAATTTAAAACTACTGAACTATAAAATTGAACTATTAGACTTTCCATGGGTTTAAGCGGACAAAGAGAATATTATGTCAAAGGCTCAATTCAGTCACCTTCAAGCCATTACACCTTTTGAAATTTGAAGAAGTAAGTTGCTGTGGTCTATTATTTTAGGCTGAAATCCTCCCATGGTTCCTACTACTACCCTTAAATAAACATTATTCTTCACTGCGTTCAATGCCAAATATTAGCATAGAGAACTTCAAACGAATCTGCCTCCTTCTTCAGTGCGGTACTCTCAGCCTGCTCAAAGAACTTGTTTCAGGGCAGCCTAATCACGTGAAAATGGAGAACCTGGCTGCTGACTTTAACCTTGTGTAATCTTGCAGTTCTCCACACTTTAGCAAGCGCAAGATTGCAGCTCAGGGTGGTAAAGGCCGCTGACACCCTGTCCTCTTTCTGAATCTGTCCCTCTGGCTGGAGAGCAGAACTGCAGCTGCGCTACCTGGGGTTTTTGCATGTAGGTACTGCTTCTGTTCTCTGTTCATTTTCTACAGAATAGACTAAAAAGCAGTAGGTGTGCTAGTGACATTATCCTACCTGTGAGCCTGGTTATGAAGTGTGATTGGCTTACTGACCTTGTGCTACAACTGGAACAATGTAGGCAGGAGGGAATTCAGATGTGACCTGGGCATAGTGCTGCGCACTTTGCCATGTGATATACTTTGCAGTGTAAGCCAAGTCTGGGTCTTTTTCCAAATTTGAGAACTGGAGTTACATCTCCAGAGAATAGGTCAGGAGAGTGAGGAGCCCTCAGCAATGAGGGCCAGGGCACAGAACATGTGTCTAACTTCTGCAGCAGTCTCTGAACCACAGTAGCAAATATAAAGCCCTTTTAATGAATTTAGACAAGTGTGTGTGCAGTTTTTAGGAGCTGTAGCACACTTTTGGAGAAAATTGTGCCTCATTGCAGAAATGACCAGGTGCCAATTCCCCTAGTGGTGGAACTGAGACATCAGATACATTGCTGTGGTTTAACCCCAGCCAGCAACTCAGCCCCATGCAGCTGCTCACTCAGTCCCCTCTGCTGGGATGGGGGACAGAATTGGAAAGGTAGAAGTGAGAAAACTCACGGGTTGAGATAAATACAGTTTAACAGGTAAAGCAAAGGCTGTGTGCACAAACAAAGCAAAACAAGGAATTCATTTAGTGCTTCCTATGGGCAGGCACTTGTTCAGTCATCCCCAGGACATCAGGGCTCCATCACATGTAACGATTACTTGGGAAGACAAACATCGCTCCCAGCGTCTGCCCTTTCTCCTTCTTCCCCCAGGTTTATGCTGAGCGTGACTCCATATGGTGTGGGATATCCCTTGGGTCAGTCGGGGTCAGCTGTCCCACCTGTGTCCCCTCCCAGCTCCTTGTGCACCCCCAGCCTGCTCGCTGGTGGGGTGGTGTGAGGAGGAGAAAAGGCCTTGGCTCTTGTGTAAGCACTGCTCAGCAGCAATGGAAACATCCCTGTGTTATCAACGCTGTGTCCAGCACAAATTCAAAACATGGTCCCATACCAGCTACCATGAAGAAAATTAACTACATCTCATCCAAAACCAGCACATACGTTAAGTATTTTTTCCGGCCTTTACATGAGTCAGAATTTAGAGACTGTAGCGGCAACAAGAAAGATATATATACATCTAGATTTTTAAGAGCGTATCTGATTTGCTGCTGCACAGTAAGGTTAAAAAGAGACCTAGACAGATTGCAATGCAGTCACTTGTGAAGATGGGACAGTGGATTGGATCAATGGTTTTGTCAAAATGTTTGAAGCTTTTATTGCGTTCCAGTGGAGACAAAATGTTTTTGAGCACCATGTGTTCAACATTTGCAACCAAATAGCAGATGAAATATTTGATTCATTTGCTACAGACCTTTGGTTATTTTCCAGAAAATGCTTGACTGTTTTTTTGATGAGATCACTGCTAAAGTTGTTGTTGAGGACACACTGTGGTACAGGCTGAATGTTATTCCTAGTGCAGCTTTGTACATTTTCCCCTCTTAAGGAAGAGTGGACTAGAAATCTTTTTCTCTTCTATCTATATAAGCAGTTGATGTTTGAATTATGTGAAGCCTGGTGTAGGGGATAAAACCTACAGGAGACTAACTTGCAAAAGATGGCAGTTCATACAGCACTGGATAATCTAACAAATTTGTGTGTTCTCTAGAGAAGGGCCAGGTTTCTAGACATTTTGGCTATTTAATCCAGCTCTTCATGTTGCTAGAAAGCATTTTTCAGTTTTGGGAGAAAAATATTTACCCCAGCTTTGTACCCATTGATGGTGCCAGCAAGAATTAGGTGTAGATGCTAAGTGCTTCGTCTGACTAGGACAGGAAACAATGTGTCTCGGCTCCCTCTGTGAATCCTACCCTGGTTTGCTTGATCCTTGTAAAAAAAACAGTGGCATGTCTTTCCTTTAGCTGTATGAGCCAGTGCATGACTTGGATGTGATTAATTTGGGGAAAGGAAATAGGATAAAGTAAAAGTAGGGCAGCAAAAAGTACACAATCAATATATACTGTAATGATTACACAACAAATTCAGAAGAAGAGATCATATGATATGACAAAATTAAACTAGACTGAACAGCAAGTGAGCATTTGAAGAGGCCCCTCTTTTGTCTTAGAGTTTCATGCAGAAAGCCACATGTGAGTCCAGCAGAAATCAACAACGGCTATGTATGTCTTATTTTTCTGACATTTACCTGTGAGAGGGCAGACATGTTGAATTTAGAATATGTTTGAAAGACAGACATGTTTTGATAAGTTTTGTGAGATAATGATTTTACGATGGTGTTTCCTCTGGCACTGAGACAGAACTCTGGGAAGGTGGCACTGTATGTCCCCCATTCCTGCCTGGCTTTGGTTCTCTCCCTGCAAGGAAACCTGCAGCAAGAAGGGACAAAAATACAGTTCTGCTGACTGTAGCTGAACACTCAAAATGCACAGATCTGTTCAGAGGTAAAATGTGGCATACTGACACCTAAAGAATTTGCTGTTCTATGTCTCTATAATCATGCTGTGAAGCTGTGTGCCCACCCATCACCCCTCACCCAATTTCTTGGGCACAGTAGCTGCTAGGGATTAGACATTTGGCACCATTTAGTGTGACTTATAGAGGCACGGAACTAGTAACATGTTTCTTGTCTGCCTTACCTGTGTATCAGTATATATTGAATATATTTAAGTAAGATTTCAGAATTTGCAGGAGAAAACCATCTTTGTTGGAGCCATACACATAGACAGAAGATTCAGTACCACTGTAACGTAGAGGAAGGTGAACAGAGGGATTAAAAAGCATAATGCTCCTTGTCTACCAAATAGCAGCAGATGGCAGGGACTAGCACATCAAATTCATTTACTGTTTGGGGAGAAAAAATCAATGATTCGGAGTCAGTACTTTCTTATTTCAATTACGCTATCTAGTTCCCAGAGAGGTACTTATGCATAACCTGTCTTCTGTCCCTTCTTTCAAGAATCACACTAATCATGATGAAGCAACTCAGCTCCAAGAATGAGATTAGGGAGACTATGTCTATCTGAACTGTCTAAGTCATTCTCAAACTGAACTCACCTTGTCTTTTTGTATAATAAACTCTAAGCTTTCATATAAACTGAGTACTGTAGGGAAGCTTTGGCCTTTCAAAAATATTGGGCGCAGGTCCAGATTGGAATACTGCTGTGCATCTTTCTACTTCATGGGTATAGTGATTACCTAAGTACTCAGTATCCTAAACATGTGAAAGTCAGAGCCACAAACCAAACTGCTGGGAAAAATACGTTTTCCTCTCACTCTTTATATAATTTTGTTCATCCGTTTAAATGACAAATTCACCTCTTCCTGTACATAATTTGTTCAGAATTGAACTATTTCTAATTTCTTTTTTTTTCTGTTTTCACTGAGTTTTGTGGGTGTTTTCTTCAAATAGATTTGTAAAACTAGCCCCCATAGCAGAGGCTAAGGAAAGAAAGAAATCATTTCCAGTTCCTCTGAGGAGAAGTTGACCCGACCCCCTGAGAATCTGCATGCAACCCTGTTCTAGAATACCCCTAAGTTTAAAAATTAAATAAATGAAAAAGTTTGGTTTCAGTGTGTTAGAAAAACATACTGCAAAATTGCGAAAATGAAGGAAAAGAGGGCATCATGTTTTAAATAGAAAGTAATTACACAGCAACTCTAAAATGGCAGACTGACTCATGAAATTGAAAATCTCAGATAAGTACATGGCATAGCACAAGAAATTAGATTATTTTTCTTAATAGCAGTTAGGTGTGGAGAAAAAAAGACCAGTTTTGATGGAAAGGACTAATGCCACAACCTTAGTGGTTTAGGTCTTGAAAGTCTTGACACTGGCAATGGAACACATTCATAACGACATTCTTCAGACATGGTGGCATTCAGAGCAGAAGTTCTCATCAGAGAAATGAAAAACAAAACCCCACTTACATCAAGAGAAAATATGGATTTCCTTAATACGTTAGTTTGCTCCAGGCCAACGTGGGTTTAAGGCCTGCCTGCTGTTCCATATTAGTATTTTAGCATACTATTGTGCCTGCAACATAACGAATTTATTTGGCAGAGATACAATGTTATTTTGTTGCACCAGACATCTGAAAGAGTAAAAGTAAAGGTGTCTTGGGGGGGCTTCTCTGTGACAGTTTCAATAAAGCTACAGCCACCACTATAGGTGTAAGAAAGAACTGGATGACAGAGAGAGATAAGCAAATTAAGTTACACATTATTAGATACTCAGTGTGTTACTGGATAATGATTGCAGCTAACAGAAAGTGCTGAGACCACAAACAATACAGACCTGCTCCATTTTTGTTTTGTTTTATGACCAGATTATCAGATATCAGAAAGCACAATACAATATATCCAGATTTAGAAATGACTATGCACTTGGTATTTGGGTGACTTGGAATTAAAAATCAGTACTTTTGGTAATAAAACCCCAATTAAGCTATATATATGTTTACTATCAGCAGAATAAAGCAAACATTTTTTTCTTAGAACTGGATATTCTACAGAACAAGCCCTGATCAAAACAGAAAAGAAGACCAGTGTTTTTAAACCATAAATTGGAAATCATCCAAAGATGACACTTGTATGGTAATTGACATAAAGGTTATGAGACAACAAGCCAAGGAGTTACACAAAAAGCTAACACATTTGTGTGTGAATGGTACGGCATATTTTATTTTCTGTGCTAAAAAAAAAACAACTCTCCCAGAAAGTATTCACAAAAAATATTTGGAAAGACAAAAGGAGATAGAGACCTAACATGCTTCACTGTTACACATTTTATCTTTCTGTCTCTTTGTCCCCGTCTTTTCAATCAGATCGTCACAACATTTTCGTAACTTTGTCATTATCATATACAAGTGGAATATCAAAGATGAAAGAAGGGATAGAAATAAGATGACTGCAGGGTATGCATGTCATTTGGTCATGTCAGTAGCTGCTAATTAACTTACCCCATGTCTTTTCTGGGCTGTATGTATGTGTCGTACACACAGCACAGTGATGAGCTGTTCATCACATATTCTGGTGAAAATAATTGTGGCATCTTAAACCACAAAATCCTCTAGCTTGAGAAGATAATATTTTGAATAATTACTTCCTTACACCATTATGATTACTTACGTGTGCTGATAAGAACCCAAAATACTATCAGCCACATCCTATACAACTTGCTTGTTCTCAGTACGTCTCTCAGTTCTGCTCCCCACAATGACATATCAGTATACTGAATATGTACTTGATATGACTTGTACTGACTAGGTTCTCGTTTACTGATTATTTTAAAAGGTGCATACTTTTTGGTAAGTCTTGGGGTGTTTGCTCTCTGCTACATCCTGAACAAGGAATGTCTGAGATTTTATAGACTTATTTTCTTTTGTCTGAAGAGATCCTAAAAATAAGAGATTTAGAGTTTATTAAATTATAAAATGGGAATTTCTTCCTTGAAAAAAATAGTGAGGAAATTTATAACGTGAGTTGAGTTGAATAATCTGTTCCTTACTGATATAATTGAAACAGCATGGAGTTCCAAAAAATACATACCTAATTTTTCTCATGAAGACCCTACTGGCAGAATAATGGAGCTTTTAAAATTACTATGAACAGGGTAGTTGTCTTTACATGAATGATAACCTCTTAAAATATTGCTGTGTTTATACTCCAGGTGGCTGTGCCTGAGGAGGGAGCAACGAGTCATATGCCAGGACTCCTGGCCCTGTATGCATCAAGAGCTCTGCCAAACACCTTTTGAGTCTTTCCATGTCGCACCTCATCACATGTGATTAAAACTGAACAAAACTTTTCTGATGATGTTTCCTTTGGGCAACGCTAGTTCTGTAGAATGAAAGGTTTTGGTAAACTGTTCCAGTTTTGTCAGATCTCTGAGAGGGGTCAGTATCTGGGAACCAGGACCTGGCGGCCCTGGGGTCCTCACATCTCCAGCAGCCGCAGTGCCAAGGGCCCACCCAGTCAGCCAAGAGCATGTTTGGGATTTTCCCATGCTATAATTTTCAAAGTTCGTGTTATGTATTCAATTCCTTTGTATTTTGCTCTTTGATTTGTTTTTTTCTTTTTGGTTTTTTTTTTTTTTTTAATTTTCCCAGGGTATGCCTGCACTGATTGAAGCTGTGGAGTTGCTTGATTTAAAAGGAGAGTTTGCACACAGCTGCCATTGAGCTGTGCATGTGCATGTGCAGTGGTGGAGAGTCTGTGAAAGCCTGTCACATCAGGAACTACAGCTTTATGGCAGTGTTTCAATGTTGGAGTCAAACCAAAAAATGCCTGATACTTCTGAGTCAAAAAAAATCTTAACTTTTCCATTCTATTATTAAAAAAACACCCCAAAACAAACCAACACAAAACTATTCACCATTTCACCTTTTCCCTAATGATTCTCTCTAAGAGAAACATGAATATCTGAATTTTTCCAGTAGGCTGGAGACTCCTTTCCCTCCCTATTAACATGATATTTTCTACCTCAAAAATATAAACACAATAGTCTAAAGATGTGGACAAGTACATAGCAAATAATGAGCAAAATCACCCCCATTACCAGAATCCTGTCAGGATGCTCCTGTGTATGACAGAGACAAGCTCATTTCTTACTATAGGGTCCTAAGTTTTGCTAAGTAGGCTGAGGACAGTTTCTGAGGCAACAGTAAATGACTTAGAGATTCAGAGTGAATTACCAGTCGACAAAAAGCTTTAATGAAAATGTCAGTTTTGTTCCTTTCATATGTGGGCTGTGAGGTTGAGGTCCCAGCTTTCTGGCTCTGGTTTGTTTCTAATGGCTGACTGAGGGGAGAGTTGAGGGAACTAGAGGATAATCTGAGGTAAATGCACTTGTGAGCTGATTACTCAGACTGTATCTCCTCATAACTGGGTTTTCATTTGATGCCAGGTGTCACCCAGCTCCCACTGAAGTCAGGGGAGAGATGCCCTTTGAATTCAGCTGCTGCTGGATCAGACTGTGGGTGTAGAGCACTGGCATCTATTTCAGCTGTCAAAAATTTCAGTCCCTGTCATACAAATGACAGGAGATAAAGCAGGATTTAAAGACTGAGAAGGAAATTTAAATATGCTTCAACATTTGCTGCATTTGGAAGATGAAATGCTGCCAGCAATTTGATATGTGTTTTTATATGCTGCACAAACTTACATTTTTGTTTTGTTTTTCACAATAGAACAATAATCAACAGACTGTGGCCTTAGACTCAGGCTTTGACAATTCTTGCTGCTTCCACTTTACGACCATGTGGAGCTCTGGCTTTGCATACTTGGTATTTCAATCCTATTGCAATGTAATTATTCGGATCTTGGTTTGAGAACTGACAGCAATAAATGTGTTCTGGCACTCTTAATGCTGTGGGTTTTCCTAATTTCTTATTTTACATTCATTTAATATTAAAATGGTGGTAACTTGCAGCCACTGACCTATTGTTCTGGGAAATACATGCAAACACATGTATGTATGCACACTTACATAGTTGTAAGTGCATAGTGGAGGAAGCCAACGTATGCACCCATGGTTTCACAATGAAACTATGAGGTGAAAAACTGGTGGGCACAGTGAAAAGGGGGATGAAGCAAAATGTGACACAATTATTTATACTTGCTCACTCCAGTACAGGGAAAAACTGTCTGTTTTGTTTACAGGAAGTTGTGACATCTTTCAAAGAGGTAGAATTATCATCTATTGATTCACAGAAATATTAGGAAGCTATTTAGCTTTCTAGCAACTTACGAACCCTGAACCCAGGGGAGATATGGAGTTTCACACAAAATGCTAGAAATTTAGCTTAGAGGAAAGCAGAAATATCAACATACTGATCACCAGTACAACAGTAAGTTAAGTTCAAAGAGTAAGTTAGATAAGAAGATGAGCTCAGAACCATAGAATCATAGAATAGTTTGGGTTGGAAAGGACCTTTAACGGTCATTTAGTCCACCCCCCCTGCAATAAGCAAGGGCATTTTCAATTAGACCAAGTTGCTCAGAGCCCAGTCCAACTTTACATTGAATGTTTCCAAGAATAGCGCATCTACCACCTCTCCGGGCAACCTGTTCCAGTGTCTTTCCACCCTCACTGTAAAAAATTTCTTCCTTCTATCTAGTCTGAGTCTACCCTTTTTTAGTTTAAAACAGTTACCCCTTGTCCTATTGCAACAAGCCCTGCTGAAAAGTTCGTCCCTGCATTACTTGGGGTAGACCAAGATCTTTGCTGGGTCATGCTGAGTTTCTCATCCAAGCAACACACCCAAGTCCTTTTCCTCAGGGCTGCTTTCAATCCATCCTCAGCCCAGTCTGTTGTTTTGCCTGTGGTTGCCTTGGCCCAGGTTCAGGACCTTGCACTTGGCTTTGTTTAACTTCATGAGGTTTGCACAAGCCTACCTCTCAAGTTTGTTCAGGTCCTCAAAGGAGTGTCAGCCACACCACTTGGCTTTCTGCTGTCCTTTGCTGTAGAAGAGAGGAGGAAAAATGAGTAACTAAGATAACATTAGCTCCTAAATTTCTCCTGCAACAGAATTACATTGATGAAACTGTTCTTTTTGTTTCAAAAATGTAAGGTAGATCCCTGCCTAATAAGCTTTCTTAATTTGCATGCAGATTAAGTTGACCTATTTGCCTCCTCCCTCCCCTCCCAAAGCTGAGTGTAATCCTCTGTGCACAAAACTTGATAATTCCTGCGTAACAAATGTGAGGGAGTGATAGTTGCACACTGTGGTACTGTGGGAATTTGGAAGCTCTTCAAAATGCTATGAACTTTCAAACTACTGCAGTTCCTTTAACTAAAAGATTGATACATATTTGTAATTAAGACATGTCTGTAAGAAAAGAAAGAAGGCAGGTAAGTAATCTGGTGATAAATGCATGCTGTGTGTCCCTACTGCATCTGCACCTGGAGTTCCAAAATGGCCAGTGGCTAAAATTTTTGTGAAAAAGTGTAATAGCCTCAGAGCTACCAACACATTTGCTTTTATTTCCTTAATTGCAGTAACTTGCAACTGCTATGTTTTTATGGTTAAGTTTGTCATTCCCTCTTTGATACTGTGAATGGTTAGCTACACAGAAATTGTGGAAACTTCATCTCTAAGCAGTCTTTTTTTGGGGAGAAGGAAAATAGTTTACAGCAAATGAAAAATTAATTTTGTGAAACCAGAAATAAAATATGGTTGTTTTAAAGGAGTTCTAAATATGGGGGTTGGCTGGAACTCATAGCCTGGATGTTATTTTAAGAAATTTCTATTGTATTTTTATTTCTTTCTAAAGCAAACTCGGACAGGATTAGAAATATCAGAGGAACTGGGCCCCTGCCAGCCAGGAATTTATTAGAACAACACTTTATTGTGCTCACATATCTTTACTTTGATCTTCTAAATTATATTTAAAGACAGATTGATTTAAAATGCTTTCTTCAAAAACTGATGGTAGGAAGCTTATTTCGTTTTGCAAAAAAACCTCTGTGTATGGGAAGAAAGGGGGAATCTTGTAAAGTGTGGACACTGATGTATTGTACACAAGGACCACACTTCAGTGAATGAAAAAGCAGAATTTTAAAGCCTTTCAGGTCTTTCTTAGACAGGGCATGGAGCTGTCAGCATTGTCAGTACAATTTATTCACACTGTTCAAGTGCTTATGAAAGCTATCGAGCAGCCTGATCTATAAGTGATTGAAGAGACAATACGCTAGAGCTTTGAGTACAAATAAAAAGCCACTATTTCAGACTCCATGCATCACAACGAGTGCTTTCTAGGAACTCTGCCAGTCTAAATAAAACACAATCCTGCTGTAATTTTATGCAACACTCGAAAAGAAGACTAAGGCTATGCCATGCCCTTCATAAGTGCTTCTCTACTACATTTTTCCATAACCAAGTGATAATTTGACTTGACTATATGCATGCAAGATAATTTGACTTGACTATATGGATGCTGTCATATTCTGCTTTCCATTAACTATTATACTTTCCTTTGTTAGGTTATTATGCTAAAAATATTCACTTTATAATGCCAGGATTTCCTGATGCCTCATTTACTCAATTGATTTGAAAAAAATAGCATCTCCTAGCCTAGCTGTTTGATACATTATTCATGGGGGGAGGATATGTGCTATCCAAGACATATTTCATTCATCAAGTCTGACCAATTACCTCACAGTATAAGGCTAAAAGTGCAAATGTTCTTCAAGGCTGAAACTGAGACACTGGTGCCCATCCTTATATCTCTGTTGGGTGCTTATAATACTCTCAATTGAGATGGGGCTGTAATGAGCCATGAAAGGCAGATCTTTAGCCTTCATCCACCTACACAGGGAAATACAATTAGCTGTCTCTGTAACACCTTTCTGGCCAGGAGAGAGCCACAGCAGAAAGTTTTTAGCAGACTGTTCAAAAGATAATAACTTGGTTGATGACATGCAACAGTCTGACAGTTATTGAATTTGATATAACTCGGAAGCTGTTCATTGGAATACAGCCAAGACATATGTTAGTTTTATTTCAATTGGTAATACAAAGACTTCACTTGTATACTTGATACATTTCTGTTAAATTCAGTGGAAGATTGCCTCATTAAAGGCTTTATGAAGTTCTAAAGTTTTTGTTCATTTACATTTTATGGCTGAGACAGATTTTTGCCAGTGTCATGTAAACATGCATTTTCACTGTTAAAAAGAATAGCATATCTGAATAATACAGTCTTTAGTGAAATATGTTAGTTTAGTTCTAGTACCTTGGACATTCCAACCGTATATATTCCAGGTCTTCAAAATAAACAGTTTAATCTGTGAAATAATTTATGTCATATATTAACAAAACTAACATATCTTTTTAGCTGTTCTTTCCAATTAAAATCCCCAGTGTTAAAAAGGATTGTGCTGGCTTAAAAATGATGAGCTGAAAGCATAAACATATTGCAGGGTCTTTTTATTTAACTTTTTTGTTTTGTGCACCTAAGATTAATATTTTTAAGCATTTTTTTTCCTGAAAGTGTAAGTGTGGATGATTCATTTTGTTTTAACAGAGCAAAGATGGGAAAAGATAACCATAATAACATGACTCCAGGAGGAGAAAAACAACAATTCTCATGAGGCTAAGATATAATCATAAAAATTTGCAATGTTGGATTCTCCAAAAAGGTTGCTTTTTATTATGATGCTGAAATAAAATTATTTAACTGTAGCAGGAACATAGTTTTCTCTGTAAACCAGATTAAGCTGAAATTGGCTTCCATTAAAGTAAGCAATGAACATCAAGACTTACTGACATGAGAGTTAATATTTTACTGAGGTAGAGCCAAAGTCTGCATTTATTTTGAAGGGCAGTAAATCTTCAGGTTTCCACAACATTAAGTCAGTAAATGTTATATATTAATTTCCTTTATTTAGTACTAATTTAATAAATACTAACTAAAAAGAAAATACACCACATAATGGAATCAGGTATTGAAGTACTTCACAAAGCAGTAGTGAAGTAAATATATGGTCTCTGAAAGAGCTAAACAAAAATCTGATTCTACTATACAAATTTGCACATAAGGAGCTGGATTTTTTCCTCTGGTGCTTCCTGAGCTTGATAGCTGTTATCTGTCAGTGAAAATGCACCTCTTTATGTTAAGTGTTGTGCAGTACTGATGACAGGATATTTCTCAGGTCACCAGAAACTGAGTGCGCATGCTGCAATATCAGTAACACCTTGTGTATGCCAAGAAGGCAACACAACCTACAGTGGGCTCCCATTTTAGTTAGGGGAGATCCAGGCAGTGTATCAAATAGAATCCAGACTATAATTCTTAGGTTAACATGGATATTTAAAATTGCTTTAAAATTTGTGCCTCATTCTCACTGATGGTGAAAGGAGCCTAGAATAGATGGATCATTTCAGAAGCCACAGTTTCTGGATATATGAAGTCAGTTAAGATGAATCCCTCTCTATGTCTTCGTATTCTTAGTCTCTTTTATTATGATTGAGATCTGGAGGTCTCCTGAGCAGTTAGTTAAACTAAGTTGCCCATTAACTAACTAAGCTAATATCAACTTGACATGTCTGGGCAAGGACACCAGATGGTCTTCTGCATTGTCTAATGTTCTTCTGTTAAAATCAGATTTCTCATGCATTCATTTATTGTTTAAGATTGACTGAATAAAGTCACTAGAAAAGAAGAAAAATACAGGGCACCCATAATATAAGTCAGCTACAAAAACTACAGAGAGTATGTGTAATGAGTATAATAGCAAGTCTTACACCCTGAACTCTGAAAGCAATTGTGTAGCAATATGCAAAGACACGAAAACAAGACTCATTGGTAGGCTGAGGAGGAAATTCTGAAGTGATGGAAATTTTGCCAATGATGTTGATAATAAATCCAACTTTGCTATGGGAAAATGGTTGTTTATAGAAATATTGGTGATTACCATAGTCTAAGTTTCACCCCTGGTACAAAACTTAAACGTACTGTAAAGGGTTATATTCTGAGCCAAAAGTGACTTGTGAGCACCTTTTGAAGCAGAATAATTAATAGGTGGGAGAGTTGCACTACAGGCTTTACTTAAACTACTGGTGTTTCAGAAAGCTGATTGATGATGTCCTTTTCCTCTATGAGGCTTGCTACATCTATCTGAACATCTGTCTAAAACAGTTCTGAGAGGAACCCTTTTCTATTCCTGGAAAAAACGTGTATGTTTTGCCATGTGCTTTGTGGTTGATATCTGTGCAATCATTTATGTGTAGCTCCTTCTTTGACAACTAAGTTTCTCCACTGCAGCATAAAATTTTGAAACCTGGGGAGACTGGGAGAATAACATGGTTTTCCCATCTTTTAATCTATATTTTTTTTAAGAGATCTAGAAAAAGAAGGAAGGCTGAAGTGAGAAAAAAACAGAGGATTATAAAAAGGCTTAGAATAATAAAGGATTGCTGAAAAGGGGGGCCCTGAAGGATGGAATTGAGAGTTGTGATGAGAGGAGGGATGGCATGGGATATTTCTTGGCATGGAACAAGAACAATGATTTGAAAATCTTTTTCTTGCTGAGAGTACCAGAAATGGCTTTGAGAGAGGGAGATTTCTAAATCCTCTTCACCAGGAAGAAAGTCTTCAAGATTTTGAGGAAGACATTATGGCCTGTTTTGATTTGTTTGTTTGGAAGTATATAGATGATTCAAGTAACCTTAGTTGAAAGACTAGACCAAACAAACCATGAAAGGGCTGAGGCATAACCATAGGAATTTGTGTAATGCCTGTTTCCAATGTCGCTGACTGCCTTAGGATAAACTGTGCTATAGGCTGTACATCTCGGAGGAAAGTTTATTGTTAAAAGGTAATTAAAAACATATTATGCTTTCTAAATTCAGAGGAGAAATATAAGCAAGCTGACTGAGAATACTGGAGGCATCTGTCTGTCATCAAACACTCATGAGGCTGTAGCTCTTCATGCTATCAGACTAGGATTTCAAATAATTAAATAATCCAAGAGAAGACAAAAAGAAAAAATAAAAATCAATGTTGCAGACAATCATACAAATTAATTTGGAATACAAAGAAATGTAAAAGATGGGCCTGGGTTAATATGATCAGTTTACTATCTTTTCCTATGCATCTGCCACTGGCTACTGTCAGGATGTTGGAGTAAACAGACAATTTGAGCTTAGCCACCATAAAACTCCTTACACATTGAAAACAAAAAAATGTAGAATACTTTTCTCAAAACAATAGATTTGAAAATGCATAAACAGGGAATTCTTAAACAAATGTCCTTTTACTCAACAGCTATTTTTCATGAATAAAATGTTTCAATAAATGTTATTGAACTGCTAGTATATAATTTTTCCTCCTCAGCTGTGGTTAGAAACAGTAAAGCTGAAATAAGTAATAAGTTAAAATATTTTCTATGGATTTATTCTCTGTTGAGAAAATAGAAATGGATTGTTTGTAACAAAAATACTGGTAGAGTATGATGAGTAGCAAAAAGTGACCATCTGTCACATGTTATTTTAGTGTTAACCTCATCCTCATAAAATAGGGCCTTCCCAACTCTCATGTGACAGTGTAAAGCTATTTCAATTCTATTCACACCCTCTGGGCATCAGCATGATTTGGAAACCTAATAAAATAAGTCATCAAAGAACAACCCATGTGTCCAGAATTTGTATTACTACACTATGGGGAACCCAAGCGGTGCTATCCTTTAAGCCATATGTCTTCTAAAGCTCCATTTAAAGACACAGAAATCAATGTGATTTTGGTGAAAGGACAGGATAAGACTAAGAAATGGCACACAGGATGCTGACTGTGCACTAAAATGCTTCTCCTACAGGAACAAAAGCATACCAGGAAGATCCCAGGGCCGATTGCTCCATCTTGAATCAGAAGAATCAGCCTCTGTTCATTATTTCTATATTTCAGAATGAAAAAATGAAACAAGATTTTTAATTCCATTCCCCACATGTAAAATTATTTCTATGAAGGAGAAAAAAACCCCAAACTTTGATTTCTGCCATGCTATGCAACTGTTAAAAGAGGCTTTGCCCATTATCTGTGTAGGACACATTTGGAAAGCATATTAATAAGAAATTTGACTTGTCAATGAAAGAACTAAAATAATCCTGTGCTGTGGGAAGTCATCACTTGACATCCACATATAAGCTTATACTTCCTTGATAGCCATGGGGACCTAGTCCTTTTAGCTAACTGCTACCATCATTTTCAGGCTGAATTAGCAGTTTAATAAAGATTAGATAAACTACTTCCTGAAGATATTAACCTTCCTTCATCAGCTGTAACAGGGACATGTGATGACTATTTCTGATGTGTATGCTCTGGTTGTGTAAGGATAGGTAGAAGGAGGTAAATCTTCTGTGTACTGTTCTCTCACTTCCCATGTCCACCTTCTGGAGCAGGTGAAACCCTTCTTGGGTGACTGTAAGGATTCAACACTAATTTCCTGTGTAAAGTGACAAGAGTTCTTTGTTGAGCATGTACCCTGCCAATAATGGGTATTAACATATATCTGGAAGCAAAAGTGAGATGATTTTCAGGTGAACCTTTCTCTGACCACTGTTCACAGCTGCTTTCTTTTATTTATTGCATTTTATCCAGGGAAGTATTAAAAATTTTAACATTTGGAAGACTCTTTTGTCTTCCTGGCTGCACCCTCTGCCACATTTGCTATAAACAACAAGACTGTTAATTTCTTTTAAGGTAATACTGAAAAGCCTCCATGTATTTTCACTATGTGACAAGAAGTCTAGGTTCACAGGAAGTTCACCTGTGACAGTGGTGACAGACATATCAGTACTTAAAGACAGTCCAAGTCTTGAATAAGACTTCAAACTAATTGACTGAGAGCTGAAGAATAGATTAAATTAATAGGTAAATAAGCTATGACATGCCCTTTAATTCAGTAAAATACCAAAATACTCCTCAGAATATTGTTACACTTTCATAACAAATTCAACTGTAAATCTTTAATGAAAATATATGCACCCTTCAGACTGACATTATTGTATCTGAGCTCTTTGAATTTATTCATTGATATAAAAGATCTAATTCCCAAGAAGAGTGTCAGAGCTCTTTGTAAATTACACAAACATTTCTGAAGCAATATATTCTCAGTTTTCTTCTTAAATATTAAAGGCAAAGGTGGAGTATACCTAGAGCTGAGTGAAAATACAGACTCAGCATTTGTTAGCTTTTGTTTGAACTCCTAAGGACTGACAGGTTTAATAATGAATAGGGTAGAATACAGAATGTCCAGATTTATAGGGTCTTTTCAGTAAAATTTTCTTTTTTTTTTTTTTTTTGTCTCCTATGTTTAAATAAAATTATATAGCCTCTCAGGAGAGACAAAATGTAGACAGGAGCAAGATCTCTCAAATTTGCTTCAGCTTTCAACTGCAAGAGAACTGTGTGAGGGAATCTTAAGGCAGTGCTGAGTTTAAGTGCTGTCTATTGCTAGGGTTCAAAGTTTTGGACACTTCTTTGGTCTTCTTACATTCACTGAATTTAAGAGATTATTAATATGTGGTCCTAGGATGAGGACAGGGCCTTCCCCCTGAAGATCTTCAGAGATGCCAGGGTTTCTATATTCTCTATAGAAGAAACTGAAGCAAGCGTTGCAGAAGGTCTGGTTCATTAGATACCTAAAACCTGAGGGCAAATTGTCTATGTCAAATGAATTAGATCATATTCTAGAAGTCCTCACTGGAAGACTTTGACAATACTACTAAAGCAACCTTATTGTTACTGAAATGCTAATTCAATTCTGAAAATTAAACAGTTTCATAGCCACAGGTGATTTAAAAATGTCACTTTAAAATGTGCAAATTAATATGCAAAATAATGAAATTGAAATACAAAAAACTTCCAAAAGAATTTCAGAGATTAAAAGTAGTTTGCAAAATTACCTGAAACCTCACTTCAGCATGAATTAGGGAACTTTTTCCTTTTTTATGAAAAAAAATTCCATCAGTTTTCCAAAAGATATAAAGTTGTTCATTCTGATCTGCAGCTATGATGTTACTGACTGGGTAGAGTAATACTGAAGAAGGTAACACAAGAAGGAACATTTATTCCAAGATGGGAAAAGTTTGGCATTAGTTTTGTTACTTTTACATTGTAATCAAGACTTTTTTTTTTTTTTTTTTTTTTTGTGATTAAACAAAATACCCTAGAAAACCTGTATGTCTGTGGTGTTTCTGGTTTTTGGCTTCATACAGAAAGGTCCCAGTGATACGGGACAAGCAATGAAGCTCTGACTGAACCTTCTCTCTGAAGCACTATGTTTCCTGAGACCATAAACTCTAAGCATTTCATACTCAAAGCAGTTGGCATACAATTTATTCTGGGTATTTTATCCCTCTGTGGAGACAGATTACCAAGAGCTGATTGAAAGCCTACTGAAGTCAATACAGTTCTTTTAAATGACATCAGTAGGCTTGGAATAGGTTCTTACTTCAAACGATTTGTGGCTCAGAGGAAAGTGTTTACACTTTGTCATCACAAACATGTCTCAAGTTTGAAATTATGTTTGCCCAGAACTAGCTCTTCTGTGTCACAAGATAGAAATAGTGTTTATGTTCTGGAGGGAATGCACAGACTGGAAGAGAAAGAAAAATGTTTTTCCAGAAGATGGGCTTTTTGCTGAAGGAAGGGGTTTTGGACAGTCAAAATCACTCTCGTGGAGGTGGACTGGAATAATGGGAGCCGAAAAGAGAAAAAAAATATGGCATGGTGTATTTAAATTAAGTTTATGAAATTTAAAGCATTGTTTATTCCAACAGCACCAGCTTTGATTGCTATGACTTTTGTCAGATTCATCAGAAGTTTGCTGATAACAGCAATTTATTTTGGTATGAATAATAATAGCAATCTATGCTGATAGGCATAATACAGTTGAAACTATATTAATTTAAATATAAACATTTGCTCTTTAGAAGAATCCTGCAGAATACATTAGACTGTAAGAGGGCAAGAGAAGATTTTATGACCCTGATAATTTGATACTGCCACTGGCTTTGGAAAGCTGCTCCATAGGCTTTCAGCTAGATCTCTTCTGTGGGAGAGAATGCTTTTTTATAATTGTTCAAGCAAGACCATCAACCAACTGTGAACCACTGGATGCTCCAAAGACTCATATGTTATACAAAAGATGTGCAAATTAGAACATAGTCTTAAAATGGTCTCTAGGGTTTAATCATAATCACAGTACAGGAAGCAACAGCTTCTGCTCTTTGTTTTCAAATCTCCTTAAATCTCTTTCTGTAGTCTGCAGTATATGACCAACACAAAGTAATTTGTACAGTGACAGTGGCAACCAAAATGAGGAAGAAACTGTTTATTACAGGCAGAATTCCTTCTACTACTACTTTTAGGAGCTGCAAGCAGTGCTGGGTAGATGCCCTCTAACATGACTAAGTTCTTTTCCATTTCAGCTTGACGTTCGGTGTTTCCTAGATAAAAACTTTACAGAAATGAAGTGGTGGTTAGAAGCAGCTTGTTCCTGAGATAAGTGGCATGTTTTAGGTTTTGTTCAGACAAAGCTGGGAAATCTGCCTAAATTCAGGAATTTGAAGTAAGTAAGTAGTTAAAACGGTAAATTTTTGCAAATGCCTTTTTTTTTTAAGCCTTTCTCCATTTAATTAAGCTTTTTTTTTAGATTAGTTTTTTGTTTTTATTTTATTCTTTTTTAAACATAATTTAAAATGTCATTAGAATCTAAAGCAGACAATTAGTTATATCTCTGTAATTGTATGAAATTGTGAGTGGGAGAATAAAAGCTTAATGTTGTTTTGGGGGAAGCAAGCCAATTGTAAATTTAGCCCTGCAGCTGATTCCTGAAGGGCATTGGCACGTGCCACTGTGTATAGCAAAAGGAACATGACCCACCTAATGCATGCATGATCTCCATAATGGAAAAGAAAAAAGGCTAAGGTCTAGTGAGGTCTAACATAGGGCAGGGACCAGAATTTTGAGCAGATGGTATTCAGGGGCCCACAGGCTGCTTGAAAGCCAGGGAATGGAGAGAATAGGCAGATAGTAATTAGCAGAAGGTGATAAAAAAAAGGGCATCCAGGATCCCCCAAACATCTGTTTAGAAGAATAAAGAGCCTGGTCTGACCCTGAGCCTTAATGATCTTAAAGGATACAGTTTAATTGCTTGGAAAAAAAAAATGCACACACACAAACCCCACCATGCTGAGCTACAGAGAATCTTGTTTTGAGAGCATTGCAGGAGTTTGTATAATTATTAATTTGGTGTATTTGTTTTAGAAAGATTATAGACAGCATTAAGCCAATAAATGAAGTAGTTATAATCAAAATGCCAACTGTCTTTTCTTGGAATCGGCAAGCTCTTAACAAAAAATTTGAATTTCAGATAGCTTACAAATTGATATTACTTGCTCTGAATATTAAAATGGCTATTTTGCCTGCTTGTCATGTATTTATATGGATACATCTGTCCTTTTTCCTATTTTTTCACATAGAAAGAACCTAGGTCCTTGATTTGTTTATCTGAAGTACATCCAGCTCCACAAATAGTTGCTAATTACAGCACAAAAGACCTGAGTGCGGTTGTCATCATTTACTAGTGACCCAGCTACTCAAGAATTACTGCTGAACTTAACCAAAGAAAGTGCTGATTCACAGTGAGGTTTCTCCTTTTTTTTTATCTCCATTTCATTCTAGCAATAATTTGATAGCAAAGTCCAAGCTGAAGGTGTCGGAAAGTGTTTGCATGCTAGTTAACTCTTGATTTTAGACATTCTTTTCAGAATGTCATTTATAATAAGTTAAAACAATCTTTTTAGCTTTCCTTGCTCTTTCCTGGAAGGAATAGCTTAATTTAATGCTATTAAAAAAACCCCAAACAATCAAAACCAGCACAAACTTTCCCCTTTGCAAACCAGTGGTAAGCAGCAGTGCACTGCAGTAGAAAGACAGAGGTAATGATTTTCTGGAAATGTGTGCTTCTGTATCAGTTGGAGTGTATGTGTGAGAACTGATTGTATGGAAGATTTTAATTTGCATTTTGGAAGAGAGGGTAAAAAGCACTTGGGGGAAAATCACAGGTGATGCTAAATTGGAAGGTGCTGTAAACAATAGAAGACAGAAATAAGTCTAAAGGGACCTGAAAGAGGTGAGAAACATGAGAAGAAAATAACAGGGCATGCCCTGAGGAGCTTGAGGTATAGTATGATTAGTGGATGTAGTGCAGGTGAAGTAATTAAATGTTCATGGTTAAAGCAGCTATCATATAATTCACTGCAGAGGGGTGCTATTTACCCATTTATTATGCATGAAGCTGCCTTTGTACTGCACGATGGTAAAAACAAATCCATTTTAAAATAAGCATTTCAGAAATTTAGAAAATCTTCAATGGCATACATGGAAATGAAGGATCATCAAGACAGCAGTTTAAGAATTCTTCATTAAAGCACTGTGCTTTTCAGCACATTTGTCCCTGTTTCAGAGCTGAATGTTATGAAAGATTCCATACAAAACTTGCTTCAAGGCCATGGCATATCAGATGAATTAATTTAAGTTTCGATTTAAACTCAGTTTTCATTATTAACACATCACGAACCCAATAACGCTATAATCTGTTGTTTATGACAAACTATATTTATCTGTTGTTAAATTCAGATTAAAAAAAATGCAGTGAAATATTTTTAGGCCTTAAAAATTCTTTATTTAGAGCCTACATTAGGGACACACCTGTGAATATGAGCAGCTTGCTTGAAAAATCTTGACCCATAGACTGTTTCTTTTGGTTTATATCTCTGAAGTGAACGGAATAACGGAAACAGATTCATGCATACAAACTGATCTCAGTAAAAGTTATAGGAGACCCTAAGCGCCACAGGACTCTTCTAAATGCAGAGTAGCATCAGATATGAATGGGAATAAGATAATAGTAATATTATTTTGCTCTGTGGTTCATTACTTTTGTAACAAGTCTTCACCACAATCAAAGGAAAATAAATGGGAAATCTAGCAATGCAAAATGTTAATGAACTGAGACCCCAATTTCGCACTGTCATCAGTATGGATACATTCCACAGAGTATCCTTTCCCTCTTCCATCTCCTTCCAGCTCGGGAAAGAATCCTGTTTAGGAAATTGCAACTCTGTACAAGAGGTGCTATGAAATGGTGTGAACCACACATTGGTAATTAGGTGCAAGTCAGTCTGACAGGCTTTGTAAAAGAACCCACACCAATGTAATTTACACTTCCCTGTACTGTGCCCTTTGGCTGAGCTAACAGCGGGCTGAAGTGATAAATATAACAGCATGGTTTTGCACAGCACTCAGGACAGGAGTGCCTCTGCACAAAATGCAGAATTGCTTAAAACTTACACAGTTTTTGTTTCTTTTCATTTGTGGTTTATTCTTGTGGGAAATTTTATTCATCCCAAAGAACTAGAAAAATACTTTTTTCTTAAGAAATGAAAACTGCTGTTCTCGTGTAATTGTTTGGTTGGGAATCCAAGGCATAAAGAGAAATATTAGGAATAGTGAAACTCATTAAACTGGGAAATCTGACCACAATGTTTACATTGTAGAAAGGTTAGAGGAGAGCACACACAAGCTCCTCTGTGTAAATCCTCTCTGAATTTTCTTTATTTTTTATGAAGTCATATTTCCTCTGTATTTGAATTTTTCCTGCTGTTTCTGAGAATTATTGCATCTTTGGCCTGCAGTCCTTAAATATTCAGGGTTTATAACGGAAACATAAAAAGAACATAAAACGAGCAAACAATTTGTGACTCTAATGGTATTACATTTATTTGTTGCTATTGCAGTTCAATGGTCTCAACATTTTTCATCACTTGAAAGAATTTGCATAAAGCTTCTGATTTCTCCTAGAAAGCAGCTTTTTTTTTTTTTTTGTGATGTGGTTGCACTCTTTGTGTGTGTGTGCCACAAAGCCGTATTTCTCACATCCCCAGGATACAGGCAATGGAACTGCAGGTATAATCTTCATAAACTTTGCAGTGCTTACATAACGATCAACATTTGCAGTGAAAAGCTCTTAGAATATATTTTGATAGTTATAAGAATACTTCAAATGATGAATTTCAAAGCTTTGATTAAAAAACAAAATGTGAGAGCCCCTGATTTTCATTTTCCATATGCCTCCCCCATATCACTTTGGCAATGAATAGTTACTTTTCAGCCTTTTTCTACTTCCAGTGCACTGGAAAAGGTCTGCAAATCTGCATCAGAGTACCTTGAAACTTGTGCTTTTGTAGAAATACATGTGAAAATGTAGACACTGCAGTGTCAAATATATACATCCCTTTGTCGGTCTAATTCTAGCTAGGGATGAAAACAATCCTGTCATCAGGTTTGTGTGTGTGATCATCAGCTCTGTGTCAGCCAGAAAACCTGACCTGAGGCAGAGGTGGAGGGGATAGGGAGGGATGGGGAGAAGGGGTATTGTACCTTCTCCACCTGGAACCTGGCTGCAGAGACCTGTTAGTAGCGGGAGGGACATGCTTGCTGATGGGAGTTGAGGACCACAAGGGTGCAAGCAGCTGGACTAAGGCAGGGATGGAGGTTTTCTCCTGTGCCCCACAGGAAGGGGCACAGCCAAGGGAAGTACTAGATGAGCAGAGAAGAATGATGACAATGATGATGAAGTTGAGAATATTCTGTTTTCAGGGAGAGCCTGGGCTTTGCCAGCCTGTGTGGGGATGAAAGATGCTCTGTAGATGCTGAGCATAACCCCTGGGAAAAACACTGCAGGCTGCTGGGTGGGCTGGCAGGTGGCCAGGCAAGAGCCGTGGGTCAGTGAGAGCCCTGTGTGCCCCCAGGCTCTGCCCTGAGCCCCTGCTGTTGCTGCTGCCTGCCTGCCTGCCTGCCTGCAGCTTGCCCCTGGCTGCTGCCCAGTGGGCAGCAGGAGAGATCCCTCTCCAAGGGAAGTAAATGTTCAATTTACATAATCCTCTTGGCTGCCTTGCTGAATTAGACACACCTAATACAAGTAGGCAAAGGCTGTCTCAGACTTAGTGGATCAATTTACTGTCATTAGCTAATGACCAGCTAATGACTCCCCCCGCCTTCACCCTTTTGCCTACTCTGCAGCATATGACAGGGAGCCCCATGGCCAGAGCACCCCTGGCAGGGTGGGCAGCTGCCATCAGAGGCACCAAAGTTAAACACAGGATGATGGTGTTCAGGCACCCCTGGTTAGGTGAAACACCGTGGGCTTGAAAGAGTAGGTCACACGTGATTTGCCTTCCCCGAATTCATTCAAAATCAGTGGGTCAAAGTCAAACGTGACAGGTAAGACATAGAATGAGTATAACTCATGATGAAAGGAGCACCTTCTGAGACACCAGCTACTGTAGCTCGTAGGTAGAAGGGGCTTTCGAAGGCTGTTAATGCAACATTGCTGTAGTGTATATGGGACCCAGTGTGAGCTGTGGGAATAAGACAAGGAAGATGCAAACAGTAAATATTGTTAAAGCACAGATGCTGTTTGCACTGTAGCTCTACAATTGGAACTGGCATAATACAGGTCTGCTGTTGTTTTATACATATATATATTATAAATATTTGTATATTTATATACAACAACAGCAGAACCTTGTATTTGGCTAGATAGCAGAAATATATCTACGTTTTCATGTCATAGATGAGAATAGTTCTCAAAAGCTGCAGCATGTATTAAGCCAGGAGAGACAATCCCCTCTCTGGGTATCAGTATCCTTTCCCGGTGAGGGTCCAGGATGCTCCAGCATTCCGAAATCCTGCTTAGGAGGTGAGTCACTACTTTTGCATTTCAAATTAATTTAAATGCAGTTCCTGCTTCCTTGTTATACTCAGTGGTTCGGCTTCTGTGTTTTCTCCACACCTGCTGATGACAGCACTAATCCATCTAAGAGGAGGAAAAATAACCACAGAAAAATGCCTGTACTCAGATCTGTTTGGAATGTCATTAGTCATCAGAGGAAAGTGCAAAATCTCCCAGAGTGAAGGTGCAATTTTGATTAGTCCTTAAATAATCAGAGAAAAACCTAACAAACTTTAAGTGCTATAAACAGTATTAGGATGCAGACGCTGGAGATTAACTTCAAGGGTTTCAGTAAACTAGGATCTTAAGAGCCCATTTATATTTCCTACATGCTTGCATTTTAAATGAGTTGAAAGCCATGTGATGCTGAATTGCTATATGTTCCGAGTAACTTACTGTAGCACATGCCACTTACTTTGCGCAGCTGTGTTCAGAAAACCTATTTGTATGACCTTGAGAATGTACTTGGCTGAGTCCCTTCATGTTGGGTTTATGTGGGAAAAAAAGAGAAAGAAAGTAACCCCATCCTACCTGCCCCTGGTGCCCTGTAGAGAATGACGAAAGTCATTGTCCACAGTTGTGAAGTCTAGACTGAGCATTAGTGACCATGAGCTCAGGACAGGCAGGAGCACAGGATTTTACAGCTATGCATGTCTGTTGAATTATCCAGGATGCATGTGATATTTATGCTGGCTGATGATATGGCTGCCCAACATGCCAAACTGAGTTACCTCCTAATTTTAGCTCACTTGGTTGCCACACTGTTTGTGTAACTGGGAGGCTGTACACATCCATTCGGACTAACGAATGCAACAGGCATTTCAAGCTCATGGGAAGACAGAGGTGGAAAGCCCCTTGTGAGCAACGTGCTTGGGCTCCACAGACCCATGCCTTTGCACAGGTCTGGGGCAAACCCTCTGTGTCCATACTCAGCCCCATCTTTAAATGTGTTCTCTGGAAAATCAACATGAGGAGGATGAATTTGTACTTGCCTTGCACTGCTGTCCAGAGCACACTCAGGTCTGCAGCTTTCAGCATCTTTGATCCCAGCTCCCAGCCTCCATATGCTGCCATGTGAGCCTGTTCTTGGTAAGGCCTGTGAAGGTCACCGTTTCCCAACAGAATTAGGTGATGAAATCATGTGTGAACAGGCTTTGGTGGGAAAAGCGTTGCCTCCTTTTCAAGGAGAGCATGCAGCGACAAAGGATACAAGCTGAGAAGAAAGAGCAAGCGAAGAGCCAGATGCACTGCCAGGCTTTTGTGAAACAATACAATCAAGGCTGAAAAGCACGTGTCTCTGACTCCATACAACACCTGCAGCCATGAAGAAAGCAATGCCCATGCAGAGTGTCACTTTGGAAACAGGGGAAGGTCAGCAGTGAAGGGAGAATGCTGAGGTGAAAAGGCAGCGTTCATAGAGGTCTTTGCTGAATGCATCCGGCAAAGCAGCTGAGCATCCCAAGATACCTAATTAGCATTAAGAAGAAGATAGCCTTTTTCATTTGGAAGATGGCAGCTCCTGACTTGTACTACTCCAATTTTGCCAGCAGTTTGGGGTAGGAATGCTGACATCTGTGCTATGAATTAAGAGGAAATACTTACCTCTTGCAAGGTTCCTGGTCCATGCCACCTGTGTCTCACACACATCAAAAAGTCACATATATCAGACCCCCAGGGACTTCCTTTGGTCGCTCTTACCAGCAGCTCTACTCATTCATTAGGGCCCCATCCTCCCCTCTCTAGGAATGGAAATAGAAACTTTTTGGGAAATAAAGAAATGGTGTGTTTGGTTCAAGCAAAACAATATTTTTCTATATGAAGAAGATATAATCCAGTCTAAGAAAGTAAATTTGTAGGTTTTTAGCAATGAAGAGTAAGGGAATAGGTACAGGGAAATAATAACATATAACAAGTGGCATAAAGACAACATACTTTTCAGGGTTGCAACTAGAAATAAGGAGAAGTAAAATTTTCATTCATCTCTGAAGTGGTCCAATGACTGTTTAAAAGAGCATCAAGAAGCTGGGATGCTCTACGAAACTGAATTATTACAAATATGAAAAATATCCCCTAGCAAGGGTTATTACAAAGTCCTCCAATACTTCAGAGAAATTGTAAAATACAGTTATCAGTACAGAAATTTAGAGTTTTTTCTGCATCATGTGCTTGACAGTAGCCACTTGATATCTACCAGTTTAGGACCAGACTGGACCTTTGCAGTACTGGGGCTGAAGGCCATGGTTCGGCAAATGTTTATACATGAGTAGAGAGTAAGGACTGAGGCCCAAAAAGTCACAGTATGCTGTGGGTTAGGAAAAAAATGTTGAGGAAAAGCAGAGGAAAGTGATATTTTTCAATCATAAATTATACAGTATCCTTTAAGAGAACTCTTTCGTAGGAGTTATGTGATGAAAAGAAACTTCTATTTTCATAAGTGGCATTTTAGAAATATTAAAATGTGGAAGAGAAACATCTGCAGCCATTCAACAACTCCACAATGTTACTGAAATACGATTTTAATTAAAAAACTAGAGCATCCCCCACTTGCCTTTCCTGCTCCCGTCCTAAAAAGCACTCTCCTTGCTTTAGCGAGCACTAGCAAATCAACACCCTGTTAGCACAAGGTAGCTCTTGTTTGAATTGTGTACCCTGGAGATGCATAATGAGCGCAAAGGAACTGTTCCTCTGGGGTTCAGATTCTGAGGAAGGAGAGAAATTAAAGTGCCCTGCATATGCGGTCTGGATCCTGCGAAGGGAGAGGGAAAAATTAAAAATAAATCAATTTTGTGAATTTGAACTTGATGCATAAAAGTTGGGTCATAAAACTGTAATTTCCTTCACCCAATATTTTTTATAGCTGAAATTTCTGTCTGTGGGGGAGAAGGTTTATGGATAGAAGGCTAATGACATTCAGAAAAGATTCTGTTACTTTCAAAGAGGAGCATTCAGAGCAGCAAGTATAGGTCCAAAGCAGATAGAAGAATATATAATTTTAAAGTCCAGTAAATGAACCAGCAGAGGGAATAAATTTCATACCAAGGTAAAGTGAAACAGAAATTGCCAAACTGTTTTGGCAAAAACATCCAATAAGAAATTTAGTTGGTCTGAAACTTTTAATTTTAGCTGAAGTACATGTTTTGTTGGTATGAATTATTTAACCCTTTTTAACTTTTACTTGTCTTAGCTTTATGTTACTTCCAGAGAGAGAAAAAAAAATCTGAAATAAGAATTCAGAACCTAATTTAGAAAGTACTGGAATATAAAAGCAAAATAAAATATAAGTTTTTAGTATTTCTTTTCTCAGATTTTAAATTCATGGATGAAATAAACATTGTGAAAGCCATTCACAGGAAAAGAAACAATGCATGTCTAATAACTGGATTTAATAGTCTTGAATCTGTTAAATTTATTTGAAGCAATCAACAAATCCAGCAGTTGTTGGAGCTTGTCAGAGCTTTTAACCTTGAGTGAAATCCTGTCCCTTTTGGTGTCCACAGCAAAACACTGACTGACTTCAGGTTTTAACCCCAACATTGCACCTGCAGATCTGAGCCAAAAATAGTAATCTGTTTGTGGTAACTAGGCTGGTGAGAGGGGACAACAATTCAATTAAAGGAACTGAGTGTTAGAGTCAGTCAAGGGGAGGGGAAATGGTTTTTTAATAAATTAACTTGCTGACTAATGGCAGAAACTGCCATTTGTTTCCTGATTGGTGATTTCTACAGTAATGCTATTGACTTCAAGAGTCAGGCATTAAAATCTCTAGATGTCAGGGATCCATCAGGCACAAAGGACGCAGAGAACAGACTTGAAAAATGTCAGGGTGGGGAGAAAAGCAGCCGCAGGGTTCCACATCCGATGTGGATGCAAGGATGGGCGGGCAACTATGTCCCATCATGGGACAGTGCACCAGGCTGCTGGATTATTTATTCCACACCCTGTGGTTCAGCTCAGCCCCAGCAGCCCTGCTAAGGACTGCCTAGGAACTGCAAGCAAAGCAGGAGCCTCTCATCAGCCAAGCCAGATTCATTTTAGGAGTAAGTGTACTGCTTGTGCCATTGCTTTGCTCTGCTAGTCTTTTTGTCAGAAGTTACCTTTGGAATTACTGGATATTTCTTGATGGAAGGTCTAACTGATAATACAGATCTAGTGGATTTGTTTGCTTAAACAGGTCCATGAAATTTTCCCTTGAAGGCAGAAGAAACAGCCAGCTAACAAGTGCAAGTCTGCCTTTCTACCATTACTTGTTCAAAGCTCTCTGTTCTGATTCACTGCTCCTTTACTTACTTTATACTGCAAACCATACTTCAAAGAAACAAGTACACCTTCAACACCAGTGCACCCCTTAATTCCTTTGGTTGCACTCAGACTGAGCCATTTAAGACACCAAGTCCAAGAAGCCTGGATATTAATTTGAAAACAGCCATAATAAGGTACTTTCCAAGGAGACTATTGCAGGTGGTGTTTAGAATTGCCCTCCCCTGCCTTCTTTTAAGACAGCCCTATTCCTGTCCTAGGGACATTCCCTAGCCCAAACAGTGCAGCCCTGCCTATGGCTCATCACATCAGTGGCTTTTTGGAGGTTCCAGTACTCAGTAAAACCAGAAGGCATTTAATTATCTCAGCCTGAAAGGAAGGTGCTTAGAAATTCTTGTCTTGCGGATTGCTTCTAGACTGGGGTACATTTTTGTAGTTCAATTCCTGCAGCTTGTGTTGGCTACCTAGGCTAGTATAGGCTAGCTGGCCAGCATAGTCCTTTGGTGTCATTACAAAGGCATGTATTCAGCATGTTTAGCAGCTAGGTAAGCCCCCAGGCAGCAGCATTGCACTGAGCCCTGTGGTGTCAGAAGTATCTGTGCCATGGCAAGTCAGTTCCTACCAGAGAACTAGCATGAACATACTGACAGACACTACTGTCTCAGCAATGATACTGCCCACAGATCTGATTCATGGCAGCCAATTATACCTTGCTGTTAAGTTTGTCATTCTTGCCCCACATCACTCTTTTAAACGGCATGGCTCTTCTAAGCGCCTAAGCATCTCTCTGATACAGTCATTAATTACTGACTAAAATTCACAATCAACGTGATAAGTATGCACTGGTATAGAAATATCTGTTGTGGATGGAGTGGTGAGTGTGGTGCAGTGCTGAAGGCATGTGTTTTAATCTGATTTAGCACTGCCACAACACACAGATCTGACCCTCGCTGCAGGTATAAACCGAGCAGAAAGAGCACTGATGGGAGTGTATTGTAAGAAACAGATTTGGCACTGAAGACTGTGCAGGCAGAGAAATAATATATCCTTCTTTACCCTGCTGGTGTATTCCCATCTTTGGCCATCCTTTCTCTATGTTTAACATTTGCTTAACTAAGATAATATTTTAATGTGTGTCCTTAATAGTGATTCAATTTTCTTCTAAAGGAAACATAGTAAGTAAATGTCCCTGTGGTCAAATTCTTAACATGAATAAACAGTCATATTCATTCCACTTTGGGACTGGCAAGTGCCTTCTCAAATACTCAGCAGCTGCCCGAATACTCCATGGCTAAAAATTCAAGGTGATGACCCCATAGCTCTTAATAGGTTGACATACAAATGACACAGTTCTGACTCTCTTGAAGGTTAGAGCACAAAACACATTAATCTGTATGCTACAACATCAGATTTCTCAATATGATTTTTATCAACTTATTAAAAGGTACAGGCTTTCACTATTCTCTATTGCTGAGTTTGTGACTCATTTCCTTGCTGTGAAACTTCATGTTTTTCTTGCTCACTTGTATGTGGAAGATCTGGGGAAGCTGGTGATGCCTCTAGGGTTTTTGTATCCCGCAATGCACTGGAAAAAGTCTGCTTCACCCAGCTTATTGTCACACAATAAACAGTCTCTAAACATTTTGCTGTGCCTAACATTTCTGCCATAGGCAACCACTTAATCTGCCTACACAGTGGAGCTGGCCCTGAGGGGATGCAATATGTGTTGGAAAGGATAGATTTATACTAAAACATTAGTTTTCAGGACTGGTAGAAAAAATAGCTGTTCATTTGAGATTTCCGTCTATATTCTCAGCTGTTCCAGTAACAGAAGTGTTAAAGATTTCTACAGTCAGGGTTCCACATGGATTGCTTCTATAAGCAGATTTGTTTGCACCTCACAATCAGTACTGTATTTCTGCTCTGGGTTCTACCCTTTTATCATATAAGAATCTTCTGTATAAACCAGACTTGAAAGGTACCCTTGTGAACCATGAGGAGACCAAAGTGAAAACCCGTGACAGCCAGTTGGAAATGAATTCAGCTCTCATGGTTTGACTCTCCTTTCTGTTTACATTTGCATTAAGTAGCACAGCAGAAGGAGGCACTATGCCCAGAGTAGAGGGGGAACCCCTCTCCTTTGGGAGGCAAAGTAGACACCGAGTCTCCATTTAAACCTCATTATGACATCAATTCATGTGAAAAAAGAGAAATCACAGGTTTGTGGTTCATGCGTGTAATAAGCCCTTTAGAAACAAGCTGCTCTGGCAACATAATTTAATCCTTGCTACTTCCAGGTTTTTAAAAATTATATATTCCTCTCCTGTAAGAGAACCAGGATTTGTTGTGAATCAGGTCACCCTGTAGTTGTTTTACTTGAATGAAGAACTCACACTGCTTCTCAGTCTGACTCCTCTAATTTAAGATTATTACCTGAAACAGACTTATTTTATTTGGCTTTTTCCATGTTGACGGAGTGTAGAAGCTTGCAAAATGATCTCCAAGTGCTTCTATAGAATAAGACTTCCAAGGCTTATCGTGGTAAGTGTGAGCAAAGTAACCATAAAACTCAGGCTGTCTGTGCTCTACGTGAGCTGCTTGGGTCTCAGTGGAGCTGAGCTCCCTTTCAGTGGAATAAGAAGGGTTTGCTAAGACTCTTTTTATAAAAGATAGATTTGCCAGCAAAGCCTTGTTCTCCTGAAGGTATATTGAAACAGCTGTGCATGGCCAGAGCTACTGCATTCCCATGTCATAAGAAGGGAAAACGAGAACTTTCAGCTTCACAATGTTTTTCACATCCTATCTTATCAAAACCAATTATTGTTATGACAGCTAATGAGCATGCAGAATGGGCAGGAAAGGTGCTTACTGGAAAAAAACCAGCCTCTGTTTTGGGATTTGAAAGAGCAGGCTTGAGCTCTGCATGATGAAAACACTTTTCTTTCCTACTCCACAGGTTGTGGGCTTGATTTTTAGTTCAAGCTGAGATAGTTATCACAAATGAATGGGAACAAGTGTGGTTTTAGGCCACCTTTGTGTTTTGTTGTATTTGCACTCTGGCTGGTGGTGGGGTTGGCCTGAGTTACAGCAACTCCAAGGCTGATCTAATTTACATTTGGATTGCCAAAAGTTGTTCTGGCAGCTGAAAATAGTGACATCTGCCAAGGGTGCAAATGCAGGCCTGTGTGTTTTTTTCTGATCACGTTGCATGGTATAAGAGCATATGCTACATCAACTGCTAAAGACAGCTAAAGCTGTCATACTTTCCCTTCATCAGCAAGCCTCCAGTCTCCCAGCCATCTCTTGAGGCATCTTTTACAATGGATGTAGTAGTCACAAGATGCAAAGGTCTGCACTGGCTTTGTCTCAGTCAGAAAGTTTTCACATAAAAAAGGCATTTCTAATGTTCACACTTTTCACACATCTGTCCTCTTATGATCAAATTAGCTTAAAAGGACCACTGAGACATGGACACCTAAGAAAACATTCTTCCATCTTGAAACTATGCACTTACAAGTGATGTGACCAGTTTTTTTATTCGCCAGCAGATGAAGCTGTTAGTATGTATTAACAATACTTTGATGTGAAAAAGAAACTGAATACCTTTCTTCAAAGAATATTGTTTCTCTTTTGCCTATTTCTAATTCTTAATTCTTCCCTCAAGTCTGGCAGTATATTTTTATCATTTATTTATACTTATCTGAGAGCTTCTTTTAGTTATTCAGGAAAGTTAATGCATCTGAGCTCACAAATGCTTCTAACAGGCACAGTTCAACTTTAGCAGACATGTTCATAAGGTCACATCCATTTTCTGCTTTTGGAGATTTGGCAGAACAAATTCATGTGTAATATGATAGAGATCTGTGGAACCATGAAAGGCGTGAAGAATGTGTGTTAGGACCAACCGCCTTCCCTTCTAATACAAGAACTAGCGGTCATTACGTTAAACTAGAAGGAGACAATCTCCAAATGAACAAATGAAAGTTGTTTTTAAGTGTCTAGCTAAGCTGTGGAAATCCTTTCCACATGATTCAGGTGTACTAAAAGCCTACAGAAGTTCAAGGGAAGTCTAGTGATGTTCATTGGGAAAAAAAGAAAGGGAATTACTAAACACAGAAAAACATCTAGCTCAGGAAGTCATTGAACCCTTGTTAGCTAGAGGCCTGGAGGTTACTTAGGTCATGTGTCATTCATTTTTTCCTGTACTCTTCCTTAGGCATCTGATATTGGCCACTTAAAGGCAGGATGGACTACACATGCTTTTGGCTGTTCCATTGCTGCAGCTCTATATTGCATTATGTTGCACATTATACTACAGATGCCTCAATACGTTTGTGAAATACCCTGTACTCCTGTGTAAGTCACATGCATTCTTCAAAAAGCCTGCTTCTTCCGATAGACTGGGAGACTAGCCTAAGGTGACAAGCTGAGATTTTTAACTCTTGAATGCCAAAATTTAGATGAAGTGAAATCATTCCCTACATGGCATAAGCATTTCCCAAAGAAAAGTGTGCTTCTGTTTAAGGGAGACTTGTCTTGAAAGAGATTGCTTTCTTGCTGTGTTTATAAAATTCATTTGCACTAATAAAGCTTTGTAAGTAGTAACTTTCTCAAGAAATGAGCCTTAAATCAGTCTGAATAACCAGGATCAAAACTTATATTTTAAGTTAGCCGACTGTTCATAAGCAGATTTATATACTATCCAATCAGCTCTAGATTGCTTTGAGCTTTTGGATTTAGGGGGGTAGGAAGGATATATAGATATGAATGCTTTTAATGTGTCTATATCAATATAATATCCATCAGTCAAAGAATGTTGTCTAGCAATATGAAGTGGTTTGAAGGAGCTGCTTGGGTAGCCTTCTATACATATATTTCATATTCTTCAGAATTATAAAACATGTTATATTAAATGAATAGTCAGGTATGATTTACAGTAAATTAGAAACTAAATAAATCATAAAAATCCCCTTCACTATTTTATTATTATTTACTGTTATGGGAATACTGAATAAAAAGTTCACATGACAATGTAAGGAGGAAATATAGTGTTTTCACATAGTTTGATTGTTATAAATGTATGATATTTAGTGTCAGCTAGGAGCAGAGGAGCACGTTAGATCTTAGAGCACCTTAGAAAATACCATTTGATACACCTGGCTGAGACATTCTTTGCTGCTGACCGTAAGTGACAGAAGAGATAATGCTATTACTGTTTTTATTAGACATTCTCATAGTAATGGTTGAATGCTGACATACTAATGATGTAGGTGGAAAGACTCCAGACTTTGGAGGCAGCATGAATTGTTGTTAGGACATGTGCCTTCCTATAGTCATGCAGCCTTAAAGCTGATGCAGGGCAGACCTGGAGTGGGATAGGATGTACTTCAGTACAGGTTTCTTGGCAATAATTTGCTTTGCAACTCTTTCAGATGGTTTGCAGCTATTTCTGTAGCTCTTTAAGTTTAAGAAAGTGTTGGATTGTCAGAGTATTACACATAAAGTGTGTTAGAAGCCTGTTAAGAATAGAAGTCGGGAACGACTTAAAAGTTAGAAAATGCTGGAAATAAGGTTGTATTGCATCTTTTTATTGTTCTTTCTCTGTGTGCACATTATACAGTCCCTAATTATAGGAACACATTATGTTTTCGTAAGATCCCAATCTCACTCAGTGTTCACTGACTGAGCAGCTATTCAGTGTATTGTTTTCATTCTTCAATGTCTGGCCTCTCATTTATTTCACACTACTGAAAATCCCCTCTGGAGATCCCTGTTGTGCTTATCAATGTGATATGTAGTGTTTTCTATACAGTAATAAGTCTGTTTCACTGTATCTGTGCTGAGAGACGTGATGATATTCTCTGTTTCACAGATGAAAAACTCAGCATAGAGGCTGTATCTGAGATACCCAGCCCTGAATGCAGTGTGTGCTCTCTGGTTTTGTATCCATGACTGTATTTGCCTTGAGGAGTACATGGCTTCCTATGTGAAAGATAACTATTTATTCCTTTGAAACAGGAAAAATCATAGCCCTTCTCAAAGAATCAGGGTGAGGTTATTAACATTCATTGCCAGTCATGTGCTGTCACTGGATATGACAAAACCGAACAGAACCACAATATAAAGTAAAGCGTGGTCCTGACTTGATCTCAAATACGCAGTCTTTCAAGGTACTGTTCTCACCAGAGAGGTCATCCTATATTGGGAAGGAGAAGATTGTTTAGCTCTATGGAAAAAAAGTTTTACTTTGTCAGTGGGTGTTAGGGTCAGACAATGGGCTTTGTTCACCAAAGTAGATGGAGACATTGGAAGGGATTAATCTCATCTAATTTAGATGCCTGTAATCTTATAATGTAACTTAGGTTACTTTTTTGCTAATCAGAAGTATTAACAAAACATATTCTTTCCAGGAAACAAGGTAGATAGTAACAAGACAACTCTTGAGGTCTTTAGAACATTCGATAAAGGCAATGGGTATAATCAGGGAAATTTGGATAAAATGATCTGTTAGAAGCAGTCATTAGTCTTTTAAAGAACATTTAAAATGATGTAGTGTTGTGCTTTTACAACTTTTTCTTTGCATACAGAATATAAAGCCAAACTGTTCTCAGAGGTGAATACTGATAGGAGAAAAGGGAACAGAAAAGGTCTTTCATAGAGCAATCCTGAGCTGAATCTGCAATGTGATGCACTCCTGATGTTGTTTGTACAAGAGTGTGTGGTCATGAGTTAAAACTAGGAAACCCAGGTGTGACTGCAAGCACCAGGGAAGAGAGTGCTGTAGTGCCTGCCTGGGACACACTTTCAATGTTTTTCTCTATCTAACCTCAGTTTCCTCATTTCTCCTCAAATTTCCCCTGTCCAGATAGCTAACAAAATTTGAAGACATATTTTCCTTTTTGTACTCTACAGACACTCAACAGGGAAAGTTTCCAACTCAGTGGCTAAAATTGGGAAGACTATTAGCAACCTGGGATACGGTCTTATAATGGGGCATGTCAAGTGACTTTAAATCTAGAGAAAGTTACCAAGGTTTAATGAGTGCTACCATGCTTTAATGCACTGCTTTCATCACCCTGTAGAAGACCATCTATTGAATCCTGTGCATTTATAATATGAGGAGCATTGGTGATGAGTTAAAATGGTGTGCAATTCCTCACTCTGATGCACAGAGGGAAAAGCATGGTAAATCATACATTTATGAAATATAAATGTGAAAATGTGCCAGGCAATAAGTGAGAACAATACTACCCATAATCCTGCTACAGTAATACTGTTAGTTCACATTTCTGGCAGTTCTGATTGTCTTTTCCTACTGCCCCTTCCAACCTGTGGCAAATTAACACTGTTCATAAACTCTCTGTACTAAAGGCATCTGAATTCTTTTGCCTGGCAGGATGTTTTAGGAGCCAAGTTTGGTACTACTGTAATCTACAGATTAAATTAATGAAAAACAACCTTTCAAACTTACAAGAATTTTTCCTCCAGTAATTTTATTACGTAATTTTCCATCATTGAGCATTTAGACTTTCTCATGAAGAAGCTGGTAATTCTATTGGCAACAAAATGAGCTTTATTTTTAAAATAAAAAAGAAAACTTTAACAGCTGCAGCACCATCAAACATTTCTGTTCTTCCCCAGATTCCAGCTTGAAAGTGAAACAGTATATAAATATATTTGCCAATCTTTTATGTCTTTTTCATAAGTAGAAAGACCTGCAATTTACATACCTTCCTATTGATATCTTTCTAAGAGAGAGCTACAAAGGAAATATTTTAAGGCCTCAGAAACATGAAACACTAATGCCAATTTTTATTTATCATTTTGCCCAGGTAGCATGAGTGGTCAAATAGAACAGGCACCTAATTACTTAAAGATGAATTGAAGACATTGGTTGATATATGACACACTGACCAAATCTCACGGCATTTATTAGACAGTAATGCATCTGAGCAAATAGTAATGATTTTATGCAGTCACCATAGAAAATCCAACTTATGTGTAGTGCTTTAGTGCTTCTGGAGTTAGTTTAATAAAATCAGAGTCTTAAAAATAAAGAGGATATTAAGGAATTTCAGGAAGCGTCTTGGGTTCACCTGTAAAAGTTATTTTTCTCCTTAGCAGCTGATGCAATACTGTGTTCTTAGCTTTAGTCTGAGAACAGTGTCGATAACAGACTGATGTTTTAGTTTTTCCTAAGTAATGCTTGCCTCTATCAAGGACTTTTCAGTCTCATGCTCTGCCAGTGAGGAGGGGCACAAGAAGCCGGGAGGAAGCAGGGACAGGACACCTGACCCAGACTAGCCAAAGGGGTATTGCGTACGACAGCATGCTGTGCCCAATATATAAACTGGGGGGAATGATCCAGAAGGCCCAGATCGCTGCTCGAGCTGGGCTGGGTATTGGTTGGTGGGCGGTGAGCAATTGTATTGTGCATCATTTTGGCTCCTGTACCCAAAGCCCTTAGTGACTTTGTACACCTATGAAAAAGATGAGAAGTTCTGTTGTAGATTTTCCATATATCTGGAGAAAGACTGTATTCTTTGTTTACTCTTTTGCACAGAATACACCACATCGCTCCTTTATTAATCCCAAAACAGGTTCATATAACTGGTATTCTCTTTTCTTGTGCTGGTATTTGAAATTGGAAGGACTAAGTACCACTGCAGCAGGGTGTTCATGACTGCGTGAGCAGCCCATTCCCACTTTAGATTAGCCTGTCTGCTATGAAGTACCCAGACCTGAAAGACAAGAAACAGGTTTTTTTTTCCTCCCTCCTCTAGAATTAGAGTTCCCTTTGCAACTTCTTCAAAGAATAATGTGACAGTATTCTCTGACAAGCTTGGATTTAATGATTTTACACATGATTTACTGAAAAAACACACGAGTTTATATTAACACAAAATATCAATGTCAAACAAAGATAATTTCCAAATAGCAAAACCACAGCTGTGTCTTGGGGATTCAGAAATTTTTCAGGACAGTATAAAGAGATGGTGTTTGAAAAGGCACATGTTGAGTGTGTTGGAAAAGATAGCTTTAATGTTGTCTAAAAAATGTCCTATCTAACTTTAGGGTTACTACTGAAATTGCTAGCTACTTCAATAAAGTAGTCAGCAAACACCAACTGCATTAGTTACTCAGTATTCAGCCGTGACACGTGTAAGGATGTAACAATGTCCATTACCAAATAAGCAACTTTTTACTTGAAATAGCTCAACAGAAAAGTTTCTCGCAGATGTAAGGTGAGAATGGGGTATTCTATGTAGACCAAACATACACTGCATTTGCTGGTTTTTGGTATGGATCCATCATCTGACTTAAATGGCTATAGCAGACAAGGCTAAAAAGATATCTCCCTATCACTCATCCTGTGCTGTGTTGTTTCTGTTGTGGGCTTTGCCAAGGAAATGCAAGATACGGAACTCTCTCCATTGAGTGCTTTGGTCTGCCATGTTTTAACAAAAGGCTGCCATGAAATTCTGTCTTTCCTGCTTGCTCGTGATAAAATCCATGTGTTGGAAGTTGCAAAGGCTTTTGAAAAGAAGAGATATGAACGCATAGCATAAAATAAGTATTTTTCCGTGTAAATGGAAATTGTGTCCTTTGCGACTGTGATCAACAGGAGTGGCAAGACACCTGGTAAACTGTTTTATATCAGTTTGACATTGTAAAAAATATTTCATTTTGATTGTGAAAGAAGTTAATTTGCTATATTGATTAATGTGCAGCCTTCATTATGTACAGTTGTTGAGTACCTCGTAGTACCAAAAGATATCTTTCTCAGTGGAGGAAATCTCTGCATTTTTCAAAGCTCAATCAATCACGCAGAAAAAGATTCCTGCTAAGAGAAGTTACTTATGAGGACTGTACACCTTTTGGGAAGTGATTTAGGTGACTGAACAAAGATAGTGAGCGTCAACAAATTGCTATAATCCGTCTCATTTTATTTAACTGTAGAATTTTAGTATGATACCTGGAGAAACCCAAGAAAAGACCCAACAAAATAACTTTTATAACTTTCCAGATATGATAGCAATGAAGATTATAATTCTTTGGCAGAGAAATCTTTACAATGCAAAATTATAAGATTTTTTTTTTATTTTATATTAACTGCTCAATATTATCCATTTTAGAAAAAAATGTTGATACTTTGACTCTTTTTCATGCCTGCTTGGTGTATATTGATATGTAACTACTGCATCCTAACATATCTTCTTTGTCATCTACAACTTGAAGCACCAGCAAACTGATATAGTGAGAACAGGAAGATGCTTAAATATTTTTTACGAGCTTGAATGTGATCTTTCTTCATAATTTATCCACGTTCACTTCTAAACTGGCCTACCCAAAGCAAATGGACATTTCCACATGATGCAATGGATTTTGAAGTGATAGGGACATTCTTCACTTATCTCAATGATAAATTTCCTCCTATTTATGGATTTCTATCACTTGCACGGCTTTCAGCAGTTTTGTTCTCTTGTGGAATAAAATGTTTAAGGACACTGAGAAGAGTCTATACTCTTTGATTTTAGTTAGTAGCTTTTTTACTGCCTATGAAATTAGAGCTTCAGTTCTTGGGCTCTCTTTTTAATTAAGTAAAATTGATACAATAGTAGAAACAAAAGTCTTAGTCAAATCAGGGTCTTACTGAGATAAGCACTATTCAAAGGTTCAGGAAATATTCCTCACATTAGGGAACTTAAGTACAGATCTATAAAATATTTAGATGCTTACTTTCCGTTAGAATCTATAATAGGTGTCAGATTTAGCTCACCAATTAAGACACTGAATTCGTATGTCTGCATGTACGTGTCTTCCTATGTGCTGGGTGTCTCCACTGTAATTGTGATTAATGGATATTAGCTATATGCCTCAGCTGCCTGAATATGGACACAAAAAACCACTTGAGATGATCCAGAGTGGGGACTCAGACCTCCTTTAGGAAGCAGCATATTGCCAGCGTCTTTTAGAAAACTCAGGGCATCTCAAATGTGTTAGATAATTTTGTTCAGCCAACTGAACCAAGTTCGTAGTTATCACAGCCAGGGGAACATAGGGAGTTATTCAGCTGACCAAATTTTAGTATCTACTTTAGATGCCTAAATTTGAATACCCACACACCTTTGTATATCTAGTTCTTTCTATCTGAAAAATACACTCGACATGATTTTTTTTTTTGGCTATACAGGATTTGGAGAAGGCTGAGGTTCTGAATGACTTCTTTGCCTCGGTCTTCACTGGCAAAGGCTCTGACTGCACCACCCAGGTCTTAGAAGGCAGACGCAGGGACTGTGAGAATGAAGACCTTGGGCCCACTGTAGGAGAGGATCTGGTTCGTGCCCATCTTAAAAATCTGAACGCGCACAAGTCCGTGGGACCTGATGGAATCCATCCGCGGGTCCTGAAGGAACTGGCGAATGAAGTTGCTAAGCCACTGGCCATCGTATTTGAAAAACCATGGCAGTCAGGTGAAGTTCCCATTGACTGGAAAAAGGGAAATATAACCCCCATTTTCAAGAAGGGGAAAATGGAAGACCCAGGGAATTACAGACCAGTCAGTCTCACCTCTGTGCCTGGCAAAATTTTGGAGCACATTCTGCTGGAAGGCATGCTAAGGCACATGAAAAACAACAAGGTGCTTGGTGACAGCCAGCATGGCTTCACTAAGGGGAAATCCTGCCTGACCAATTTGGTGGCCTTCTATGATGGGGCTACAGAACTGATGGACAAGGGTAAAGCAGTTGATGTCATCTACCTGGACTTGTGCAAAGCGTTTGACACTGTCCCGCACAACATCCTTCTCTCTAAGCTGGAGAGATATCAATTTGATGGACAGACCACTCAGTGGATAAAGAACTGGCTGGATGGCCGCACACAAAGAGTTGTGGTCAATGGCTCGATGCCCGGCTGGAGACTGGTAGCGAGTGGTGTCCCTCAGGGATCGGTGTTGGGACCGGTCTTGTTTAACATCTTCATCGCTGACATGGACAGTGGGATTGAGTGCGCCCTCAGCAAGTTTGCCGATGACACCAAGCTGTGTGGTCCGGTTGATATGCTGGAGGGAAGGGATGCCATCCAGAGGGACCTTGACATGCTTGTGAGGTGGGCTGATGCCAACCTCATGAAGTTCAACCATGACAAGTACAAGGTCCTACACCTGGTTTGGAGCAATCCCAGGCACAGCTACAGACTGGGCAGAGAAGAGATTCAGAGCAGCCCTGCAGAGAAGAACTTGGGGGTGCTGGTCGATGAGAAAATGAACATGGGCCGGCAGTGTGCACTCGCAGCCCAGAAAGCCAACCGTATCCTGGGCTGCATCAAAAGGAGAGTGACCAGCAGGTTGAAAGAGGTGATCCTGCCCCTCTACTCTGCTCTTGTGAGACCTCAGCTGGAGTATTGTGTGCAGTTCTGGTGTCCTCAACATAAAAAGGACATGGAACTGCTGGAACAAGTCCAGAGGAGGGCCACGAGGATGATCAGGGGACTGGAGCGCCTCCCGTATGAAGACAGGCTGAGGAAGTTGGGGCTGTTCAGCCTGGAGAAGAGAAGGCTGCATGGAGACCTCATGGGAGCCTTCCAGTATCTGAAGGGGGCCTATAGGGATGCTGGGGAGGGTCTCTTCGTCAGGGACCGTTGTGACAGGACAAGGGGTAACGGGTTCAAACTTAAACAGGGGAAGTTTAGATTGGATGTAAGGAGGAAATTCTTTCCTGTTAGGGTGGTGAGGCACTGGAATCGGTTGCCCAGGGAGGCTCTGAGTGCTCCATCCCTGGCAGTGTTCAAGGCCAGGTTGGATGAAGCCTTGTGTGGGATGGTTTAGTGTGAGGTGTCCCTGCCTATGGCAGGGGGGTTGCAACTAGATGATCTTGGGGTCCTTTCCCATCTTAACTATCCTAAAATGAGTTCTAAAAATGATTTTTCTTTTGGTTCTATCAGGATGTGGAAATTTTTTCAGCTTTGATAAACAGCCATTCTTGTTACCAGCAAGTGAGAATAAGACAGTGAACAACAGAGCAACCTCACAGTAAAAAATATTTTTCATATGCTTAAGGAGAATTTCCTGTATATGAGCTTGTGCCTGTTACTTCTTGTCTTTTCACTGGTCACCACTAATATGAGTCCTTCTCCATCTTCTCTACTGTCTTGCATGAGTCTTTCATGCACGTACCCATGTGTATGATACTGCTGAGCGTTGTTTTCTCTAGGCTGAAAAATCCTGCCTTTCTCAGCCTCTCTTCATATGTGAGATGCTGTAATCTCCTAATCATCTCCGTAGCCCTAAATCATTGGTTGATTGTTCCTCTTCTCTTTAAAGGTGCTGTATTGCTTCTTTACACTGCACAGTTTCAAAACATATTTTAGCCTGAAGTTTCTCTTCCAGCATTTGTGAAAAGAAAATGTTTCCACTTTTAATTACTGCTTTTTCTCCCTTGTTTTCACCTCTAACCATATATTCCTAGTTGCCAAACCACCCAAGGAAGTTGGAAGCACTCCTGGAACGCCTGGCATATTTTGTAGTGTTCACCAGCCAAAGGATTTTGTTTTAGGTTTGGTTTTTGGTTTTTTTTTTTTCAACCCCCATTGGTGAGCTTGGGAAAATAAATTATTTTTATGCCTCCAACAATCTGCAAAGAAGCTTTTGTATGTAATTTTGAACTTTGTTCTCTATTCACAGGCTCTGTTTCCTCCGTGGTCCAACAATTACCACCTTTGCTACCAAATAAGCTGACCTTTAAGTCGAGAAAGATGAAGAAATAAATGCATAATACTTGCTGATGTTATATGGGAATAAGTATAATTAGTATAGGCTTCCTGCAAAAACACTTACAAAGTATTCTTTCAGGTATAAAGACATAACCTCATTAAGTAACAGTCCATCAAGAGCCATTAATAATATAAGAAATATGTTAAGCTGTCACTGGAAAGATTTTTGCCAATTGTTGACCAAATCATGTGTCCTGGGTTCAGCTGTTGCAGTAATTTTTCTCCTTCCTAGTAGCTGGTTCAGTTCTCTGTTTTCAACTTTAACAACATCACGTTTAATCAAAGTAAAGGGAAAATTGTTACTAGGTAAATAAACATGAGTGATATTCCACCTTCCCAACCCCTGGGTGGCTGATGAGTTTAAGGTGTAAACAAAGGGTCTTATTCTGTCTACTTTCAGTTGTTACTTAATTTTGGCTATTGTGCTTCTGGTAGGCCTGAATGACTAGTTATCATGAATGGTTATCATGGTGTGACTGATGCACATGTGTACATTATGACAGTCTTTGGAGTCTTCTCTGAAAAGTTAAAAATTATGTTTTAAATACAAAATGATTGTTAGAATGAAAATCTCAGGACAGAGCTTATTCTAAAAAGATTTGCAGTTGTAAGCAGTAAGGTTTAAAGCAGTAACTTCACCTGCTCATAGAAGATGGATAATTATCAGTATTCCTGGACTCTGTGTATGTCCTCAGATATTGTGACTGTTCTATACCTACCCAATCCCAAGGATGTTTCGTATGTTCAAGACCAGGTTGGATGGGGCTTCGAGCAACCTGGTCTAGTGGAAGGTGTCCCTGTCCATGGCAGAGGGGTTGGAATTAAATGATCTTTATGGTCCCTTCCAACCCAAACCATTCTATGATTCTATGGTTATATGATTCTGTGATTGTATGATCTTATGATTATTTCACCTAATCCATGATGTATTTTGAAGTCCCTAAAATTTTAGACTTTGCTTTAAGATGCAGTGCCTGGGTAGGCAGCACTGTTATTACTGTAGGTTCAAATAAGTGCTGCTTTGTGAACCATTAAGACAAAAGATTTTGTGCCCTTTATAAAAAAACCCACCAAAAGCAAAAAAAATTTCAGGGAGAAAGACCCTTCTTCCCCTCAGCCCCCCCAATCTCTTCACAAACATTTATGTCTAAAGCTTACAATTATAAGATAGATAAACTTAACTACCTCTGTTACAATCTTGTACTTTATTTTCAAACAGCTAGTGCAGAACAGAACAGATGTTTTGGATCATTATTTAATTAAAGGACCATGTTGTACAGTGCTAATACAGAGATTTTCACCTTTACATAAAACAAAAATCAGGGAAAATGTAATTTATCTGTAAATTCTTTGTTGTTTTTTTCGTTCCACACACTAATATTTTATGGACCACCTTTTTATGTATTATGAATATCAAGAGTTCATTGAATTACAGTGTGAGAAACGGTGCTGTACAGTTGATATTCCAATTTACAGTGGAAGCATTAAAGAAAACAAGATTGAAGTCGCAATGAACATAAAAATAGCAGAGATGATTGCCATAGAACCCTATTCAGGATCCATACAGGCAAACCTCTATTATGAGGGGCTGGCACCCTTCAGGTTTTTATTTTAGGAATTCTAGATAATAGTGTGGTTTATATATGTGATAGTATTTTATCCTGTGCTCCAAATGAGAAAACTGGTAGCTTAAAATAAAAAGTAAATGAATAAATGTCCCATTCTGCTGATGTGTATGATGAAATTTACTATGGCACAGAATCACACAAAACTCTTCACCCACATGCTGGCAAATAAAATACTATTTATTTTACTCTTACAACTTCATTTTCATTCAACTAATTTGCATCATCACACTTTCAATCAGTCCCTCTCTCCCCAGTTTTCAGAAAGGTGTCGGAAAGGTAGATTCAGAAACGTAAATAATTACTCATATATTGAATATGTGCTTTTAACATAGGCAGTAACATTAATGTCTTCTGTTTGTCTGGGAGTAGGCCCAACTATTGTTTCAAACAAAATTTTTAGTGTGGTTCAGCCTCCTTGGGAATTATGTCCTTTGCTTATGTGCTGAAGGTGTGAAAAAGCTTAAATGATTGGAGTCATAATAGTACCCTTACATCTTGGAAAAAAATGTCTAGTAATTTTTATTAAAGAAGAACAGACTGACTTATGTTTATTGGATTTCTCCTGAGGCAAGAAATGTAAGGCTTGAAATGCAGTCTTGTGAGAAACCCTATCGCTTGATATCCGTGTCTTACCTAACTTTAGGAAATAAGAACAGCCCATGCACATAGTTTATGTAAAACTGAAGATTAAGTTTCTACTGCAAATTCTAGGCAACTTTTTTTTTTTCCTGTTTATTGTCTATTATGTTTATTTTTGTTCATTTCTGCAATAATCTCAGGCTACACTTCACTTTTCATGTTTTTGTCCTGGAAATGTGCAAGGGAGTTAGTATCTTATAGGAAGTAGAATCAGCTTTGAATCCTATTTAACTCCTTTTGTCTATAGAATTTAGTAGTGTATTCTACAAGGCAGTGAGTGAAAATAAGTAAATTATACCTAAAGTATTTCTTATTAATCTGTAACATGTTGTTGACATTTCTTATATCCTAGAATAGCCTTAAATATACTTTGAATATATTTCATTATATCTTTGATGGCTGGAAGGATCTGCTTTCTCTGGTTTTTTTTTTTTTCTCAGTTACTTGACATAACTCATTTCACTGAGGAAATTTCCTTTTTTGATTTCCTGTATGTGTATATTCACCTTTTTTAGAGAAGATGGTTTCTTGGGAATCAATGTTTGCCACTTTTCTGCTAAACCAAACTTTGTACTATGCATTCTGCACTGTAATGGTACCATCTGAGTTTAAAGTAACAGGTAATATTTTTTCTGCTAATTCTTAGAAGCACATTAAAAAAAGATGGAGTAGGCGTTTCAGAGATTTTCCAGGTGAAATTCACAAAATTACAAGAACATTTCAGAAATTACCAGGAAACAATGTAATGACAGTGAATTTGCATTTAATGGTACAGCAAAGTTACAACAGTGGAAATTGGATATAATCTTGTTTAATGATTTTGATCATTTTACTGGAAAAACATTTCACAACTTGAAAACATATTTTTGTCTTCCTTGGTTTGATGGTCAGTAAAAATTCCTGGAAGCTGATATTAAATTGTCTTTCTTTGTGCCAGAGATCACTTGGTAGCAGCCACCAAATCACAAAACATGAGAGAATGTATGCATGCTAAAGGCTCTATGCTTTTACTATTTGTCTGTCATTTGAATCATAGGTGCTCCAAGCTGGAATAAAAATAAATTTTGTAGTGGTATATTAATGAATCTGTCCTGAACAATTATCTTAAAATGATGAGGATATAAATTAAATTCTTCTCTACTGTTTTGGAGGAATCTTCTACTCAATTCAACTGTCAAATCAAGTCAAATGTCAGCATAATTGGTTGCAAAGTAGTCCTTAATAAGTCCTTAGTAATCAGTATTTCAACTGTCAGTCTAATTTAGTGTGACTGCAATGCTCATAATTATAAGAAGTTTTAGAGCTGTAGTTAACCACTGGAGAGGCAGGGGGGCCCACAGAATGCTTCGGTGAGCTGTCAAAGAGATCAGAAACATTTTAAAATCTGAATGTGCTTTTAACCACTTTACTCTGTAAAAGGAGTATGTTAAATGTCATCTTTAAAGGCGTCTCTGTGGTAATAGCATGGACCCAACGAGATGTGAATAATACAATAATTTGCTGCCATTTTACAAAGTGATATGATAATAGCACTGTGCCATTACTTGGAATACTTCTTATTAAGTGCTTGCAGATTAAATATCAAATGCCCTATTGTTCTACCTAAACAACTTATCCATCAATTTTCTGATATTTTTATCCAAAAGAAAAGAAAATTTTAAATGTTACTGTAAGGTTCCTATAGTAACAGTTTTGAATGGAACACATTCACCGTGCTGATAAGGGGAGGAAACAAAACAAAACAAACATTGCTCAATTAATGTAATAGGCACAAAATGGCAGGAAGGTTTGTTTGTGTGACCTTGGAATCCCTGGCTGTGACTTGCCTCTTATTTTAACCCAGCTCCAATTCAGGGAAATAAAATATAGCATTTAGTATAATCTTAAAGGTTACAGACATGATTAATTTACAGGACTGTCTCCCTTTCTTTTCTGGTATCATTTAGCATTGTTTAGCAATAACATGAATAGATGAACCCAGCAGAATACGAGGTTGCAATTCTTCATATGCATTTCCACAGCACCTAGAACAGAAGCATTCAGCTAACTGCTCTTGCATTTAGCTGACATTTGCAAGTTTTTGCCAAAACCGTCTGGCTATTTTAGAAAGTCCACTCTGCACATCGGTGTTTTGGACAGAGGCCTGCTGTGAGAATATTAAGAACAAGGTACTTCTTCGGGGAAGATAAGGAGGACTCATCTGACCAGACTTAGACCTGTAGCATCTTTAGGTTCTGGAAAACAACACACAACACTTCTAAGGTACAATTAATCTATCCACTTCAGATGTCTACTTGCAGATGCAGTTCCTTAGAAATGCATGTTCTTTCCATCGCCCATGTTAGGTGAGTCCAACACCTATCTGTAATCTTTGTGATGCCTAGACAATAATTTTGATTGGTCCAAGCCTTAGTATGCCCTTTGACTAGCTCTAGCATAGATACTGTGAAGATCGCTAGGATTGCATCATAAAAACTTGAGGGGGACATCACAGAAATGCAATGGGGACATTGTAGAAATCTGAGGGGGACATATCCGTAATTCAGATCAGGCTATTTTTTTGTTTGATAGGTTGTGATGTAGTGACCAGGAGAGGCTGGTATCTTTAGAAGACACCATGGACTTTGGTTTGTTTGGTTTTGGGTTTTTGTTTGTGTGGGTTTTTTTGGTTTGTTGTTTGTTGGTGGGAATGTTGTTGGTTTTGGTTTTTGTTTTCTTCTTCAGAGCAATCTTATCTGGCACTTTTGAGAAAAGCATAGAGTTCATTCTCTGAGTTTAGATAGCTGGTTCATGGCCATTGGTCCCGGGTAACTGTAAGCATTTAATTTGCTTCCAGCATTCATGCATCCACATTCTGTGTTGGAAGCAGATTTTAAGCTTCATTGGAATTTCTGAAAAGAAGGTGGTAGTAGGAGGGAAACATGAAAAAACAAAACTCTCAAGAGAAAGATTCAGCTGTAGTGCAAGCAGGATCATACTATGGCTGCAGCACTGTCACCAAGGAGAGGTTGCAGCCTATGAAGGTGAAAGGTTTTCACCACTTTCTTCCTCTAATTTAAATATTTTAAATAAAATTAAAAAAAACCCATCAACTTTTCACAGTTAAAAGTGTAGATAGAGTAACTTTGTGTGTATTTCAGACACTTAATAGTCACAAGCCAAAACCAGGCAAATAGTTCAAATTGTCCATTCTTAGGTTTCAAAAAGACTTCATGAAGACCTTTAAGGCTTGATTTACGGTGTTAAGAAAGTTTAAAAAAAAACCCAACCCCAAACTCCTTACTTAGAATTATTTTTTATATTAAATATTTAAGCATTTTTCTTTTTGATAGGTAAATCGAAACTCCTTGAATTTCTGCTGTGACACAGGCTGCAAATGGGAATTATAGCAATGTGGATCAAAGTGGTGAGAGTTGTGAATGAGTTGTGGAGATAGCAAGATATCCCACCAAAGTGGAAAAACTTTCTCTTTAAAATCTCATTCAGCTTCTACAGTAATGATGGTAATTTTTAAATGAGAACATTGACACCTATAATTAGCAGAAGTAAGAGCAGAATATGGCTTATCTCTTCCTTTTAAAAGTGTTAATCTTTAAAAATTCCTAGAAACGTTTATTTTAGCCTCTAAATTGTTTAGTCCCTCTAACTTCTGTTGAAGAGACCGAAAAACTAAAACTGAATCATTAAATCCAGTAACATAATATTTCATAATTAGTAGTGTTTGGGGCATCTTTTGATGCTTTCCAGCAGTGGGTCATGTTCCTGTTCGAGAGCTGTCACAGCAACTTTAGCACATACAGAGAGTAGTAGTAATTATAGTACATTACAGAGCTCCATTTGCTCCAAGAAAAAAATCTCACAGATTGTGGAATATACTTATCTCTACTTAAAAAAATTACTTTCTGTGCTTTACTTAAAAAACTTCACTGCTTTATTTAGACAGTATGGAACGGGGTTTATTTTAACATGTAAAGCCAAATACAAATGATACAGTTTAGAAATTGAATCAGATTTAATTGCTTTTTGTGCCAGCTGGTATAAAGGTGTCAAGATGATGTTTTGTTTTTTTACAGTAGATGTTTCTTTCAAGCTGATAATATTACCATATGAAGATAAAGTATATTTTTTTCCTGATTGTCAATATATGTATCTATCTGGGCAATACTGCATAGAAGGTTATTCTTCAGGCAGCACTGGGCAGAGTCAGCATGGTGGGGGTCTATCTATGAAATAAACAGATGGAAGTTGTGGAATATTTTTTCCTAACCCTTTGATTGTTATAGCAATTCAGCCAAAGATGCCTACATTATACCACTTGGTATTTTGGAGATGAACTTGCAAAATATAATCTCCAGGTGTGAAACTGAGATTGTCTCTGAAACGGCAAAACAGGAAAAGGTAACAAGATGGAAAAATTCTCATGCATGATTTTGTATTCATAAGTTTGATGTGTATATCACGGGATTAAAAAAAATTAAAATTGTTATCCTTAAAAATAAAAAGGCAAAAAAACTTCAGGTAACAATGGTGTAACAACAAAGAATATAAGGAAAACCTTGCTCCTGTAGAGTTTGTTACCTTCCTCCTGAACATCTTTCAATTTTAGATTTACTAAGCATGTTACTATTTTGCTTTATTTGAAAACTTGGTAGACAAAGGATTCTTAGTATTCTTGAAACAGAGCAGCTGGCACAATTATAAATAGTTTTATGAATGTTGATCAAGCAAATGTATTACCTGATGAAATCCATCTGCAGGTCCTGAAGGAGCTGGCAAATGAAGTTGCTAAGCCACTGGCCATCTTATGTAAAAAATCATGGCAGCCAGGTGAAGTTCCCGATGATTGGAGAAAGGGAAATATAACCCCCATTTTCAAGAAGGGGAAAATGGAACACCCAGGGAATTAGAGACCACTCAGTCTCACCTATGTGCCAGGCAAAATCTTGGAGGACATTCTCCTGGAAGGCATGCTAAGGCACATGAAAAACATCAAGGTGCTTGATGACAGCCAGCATGGCTTCACTAAGGGGAAATCCTGCCTAACTAATTTGGTAGCCTTCTATGATGGAGCTACAGAACTGATGGACAGGGGTAGAGCAGTTGATGTCATCTACCTGGACTTGTGCAAAGCGTTCAACACTGTCCCACACAGCATCCTTGTCTCTAAACTGGAGAGACATCAATTTGATAGATGGACCACTCAGTGGATAAAGAACTGGCTGGATGGCCGCACACAAAGAGTTGTGGTCAATGGCTCGATGCCCGGCTGGAGACCGGTAGTGAGTGGTGTCCCTCAGGGATCGGTGTTGGGACCAGTCTTGTTTAACATCTTCATCGCTGACATGGACAGTGGGATTGAGTGTGCCCTCAGCAAGTTTGACGATGACACCAGGCTGTGTAGTTTGGTTGATACACTGGAGGGAAGGGATGCCGTCCAGAGGGACCTTGACACGCTTGTAAGGTGGGCTGATGTCAACCTCATGAAGTTCAACCATGGCAAGTGCAAGGTCCTACACCTGGGTTGCAGCAATCCCACAGCTACAGGCTGGGCAGAGAAGGGATTCAGAGCAGCCTTGCAGAGAAGGACTTGGGGGTGCTGTCGATGAGAAAATGAACAGGAGCCAGCTTCAGTGTGCTCTCACAGCCCAGAAAGCCAACCATGTCCTGGGCTGCATCAAAAGGAGCTTGGCCAGCAGGTCGAAAGAGGTGATCCTGCCCCTCTACTCTGCTCTTGTGAGACCTCACCTGGAGTATTATGTGCAGTTCTGGTGTCCTCAACATAAAAAGGACATGGAACTGTTGGAACAAGTCCAGAGGAGAGCCACGAGGATGATCAGGGGACTGGAGCACCTCCCGTATGAAGACAGGCTGAGGAAGTTGGGGCTGTTCAGCCTGGAGAAGGCTGCATGGAGACCTCATGGCAGCCTTCCAGTATCTGAAGGGGGCCTATAGGGATGCTGGGGAGGGTCTCTTTGTCAGGGACTGTAGTGACAGGACAAGGGGTAACAGGTTCAAACTTAAACAGGGGAAGTTTAGATTGGATGTAAGGAGGAAATTCTTTCCTGTTAGGGTGGTGAAGCACTGGTTGCCCAGGGAGGTTGTGAGTGCTCCATCCCTGGCAGTGTTCAAGGCCAGGTTGGATGAAGCCTTGTGTGGGATGGTTTAGTGTGAGGTGTCCCTGCCCATGGCAGGGGGGTTGGAACTAGATGATCTTGAGGTCCTTTCCAACCCTAACTATTCTATGATTCTATGATTATCTGTTATATCTCAGACAGATAGATATTAGTCGTCTATCACACTCCTCTTTTACTTCAGAGGTGGTATGTCTGCTGTATAAACATTTTATTTGCCATGTCTTTATGATGTGAATAGCTATGTTTATACAAAGTTTTACATGGTCAGAATATAGAGGGATTATTTTTTATAAAACCAAAGTAATAAGTCACAGGAAGCAGAAAAGCAACACACCAGTCTTCTGCGGTGATTCATGCAAGTGAAATGCTGTATTTGAAATAAATGTTACTGAAGCCAAGAATATTTTTATGGTGAGAGTACAACCTGATACACACAGTTCTCAATGTGAGATTGGTTTGCTAGATTTTAAACCATACAAAATGGCAGTGCTGTAGAAACATGAGCTTCTTACGATTAACACAGTATCATATTCATATATATATTTTAATATGTAAATTAGTCAAAATTTTGTTTCATGCATTTTAAATTGTTTTTGTTTTGTGTCATTGTTAGTAACTTGCTTCTGCAGACAAAAAATAGTCCATTATATAATTAAGAATGTTAGCGGAGTTGAAACCTTAGGGTGTGTGAACTTTTGAATAACTTTATAGCTTACAAGTAATTTTACTCCCATCTGAGGTTTTGTGGGCATTTGTATTATGACACTTTGAAGATAATCAAGACGATGCTGTGGATTACTGATTATTTAAATGCCCATCACATAAAGCAAGGCATAATCAGGGTATATTTGGGGTTAAATTTGTTCATTCTCAATGTTTATGCACTCAATTGCAAGAAAACCTAACAGTAAAGGTTGAGGCTAGGGCAACAGGCCCTTTTGAAGCACATGGATTTGAAAATGTAATGTGCCCCTTTCCTACCAGAGCCATAGTAATGCTAGAGCGCTGGCATCCTGCACAAGAATTCTTGGTGATAGCCCATCAATGAGGCTTGTGGGTTTGGACTGAGGCCCCAGCACACAGAATGGCAGTTTAGGAATGTGTAAGATGTATGCCCAATTATGGGCGAACATGAGGAAGAGAAATGTCATGCGTATTTTGAGGTAGACATGTGAGATAGGACCAGTGACAGGGGCCAGCTTCAGAAATGTAGCACTCACTGGAGGGACTGTTCTGGACTCAGGCCTGGAAATCATTGCTGCTCTGCTTGATCAAGGAAGTGGTAGGATCATGGGATAGTTCAGGTTGGACAGGACCTTGGGAAGAGTCAGTCTGAGCTTAGACCCAGGTGGCTCAGGGTCTTATCCAGCTGGGTCTTGAAAACCCCCAAGGATGGAAAGAGGCTGAGCAATTTCCTCCAAGGTTTAACTGTCCTTATGAAGAAAAAAATATCCATTTTGAAGCTCTTTTATTTCAACTTATGCACATTGTGTCTCATCTGCCCACCCTGTCCCACTGTGAAGATCCTGGTTTGTCTTCCTACAACTTCCCTTTCAGTGCTGGGGGGCTGCTGTTTGGTCCACTCAAAGGCATCTTCTCCAGGCTGAACAAGACAATCTCCCAGGTATCACGACAGCCCTTTGCTGACCCTAATCCACTCTATCAGTGTGTCGCCTTGTATTGGGTGACAAAAACTGAGAAGGGTGCTCTAGTATTGGACTCAGGGGTGCTGAGTGGAGGGGGATTATCCCTTCCCTCAATGTACTGGCTCTGCTCCTGCTAATGCAGCCCAGAAGGCTGCTGGCCCTCTTCGCTGCCAGGGCACTGCTGGCTTACACTCAGCTTGTTGCCCACAAGAGGAATTTAAACAGCAAAGAAATACAAGCTAGATTTCTATTTTAAACTAAATAGCTTATTTTTAGATCTCTCCCTTACAAATGTGGTCTTGCAAATATGACTTGAAAAAAATGTTGTCTGGAAGATGAAGAGATGAACCACATAATTTTTGCCTCCAAAGCCTAGTCTCCTTTATTTATCTTTTTAAATGGCTTCATTTCACAGTAAGGTTCTATGTCACCCAGTTACCTCTATGTTAATTAACTTGGGGGCATATATTATATAGCCATCACTCTTCTGCTGCCTTTGTGAAAACTTCATGTGCTGGTTTCAAGAAGCCATTTATATGAAGAAAAAATGGTAGAAACAGGTAACTACCCAGATCACCCCAAAATCCTCAAACCAGCTCTGCTATTTGGAGCCTTAATCTGGATCCAGCAAGAAAAATATCAGCTGTCATGGCAATTCCCTGCATAATCTTAAATTTGTTGGGTCTAGTTATGTAACAAATATTTTATATTTCAGTATGATTCAAAATGGCAGAGGCAGTTTCATTTTCTTTGTGTGTGTTACTTTTACAACTGCAGCACGTGACTACTGTGTTTTTCTGTTTTCTGGGAAAATTAACCATGTGGTAGTAAAGAGCGCTAACATGCACATTAATAAAAAAGCTTTTGGAGATGATCCTCTTTATTTGTGTGAAGACTTCCGTCCAACCTGGCCTTGAACACTGCCAGGGATGGGGCAGCTCTGGGCAGCCTGTTGCAGTACATCACGACCCTAATAGTAAAGAGTTTCTTACTACTATATAATCTAAATCTGCTCTTTTTCGGTTTAAAGCCGTTCCCCCTTGTTCTATCCCTACATGCCCTTGTAAAAAGTCCCTCTCCATAATTCTTGTAGGCCCCCCTTGGACACTGGAAGGCTGCTCTAAAGTTTTCCAGGAGCCTTTTCTTCTCCTGGTTGAACAAACCCAGCTCTCGCAGTCTGTCTTCACAGGAGGGGTGCTTCAGCCTTCTTATCATCTTTGTAGTCCTCCTTTGGATTCACTCAGTCAGGTCCATGTCCCTCTTGTGTTGGGGCCCCAGGGCTGGATGTAGTACTGCAGGTGGCTTCTCGTTAGAGTGGTGTACACGGGGAGAATTGCCTCCCTCGACCTGCTGGTCACGCTGCTTTTGATGCAGCCTAGCACATGGTTGGCTTTATGGGTTTTTTGTTAGCTAATAGGATATCCTGAACTATTGTTTTTAAATCCTATCATAACACTGAAAATTACCACTTACCATGATACTTTGCAGTTTTGTTTAATTGTTGGTTTTCCCAGTGTCAGTGAAACTGTACCGAGCAGTATAGCTCTTAAGTAAAAATAATCAGAACAGCTTTCAAATGGAAATCCTAAATGACTGATTGCTACTTACATCCTTTCTGCACAAATTAGAAGCCCAGGTTGTCTATGCAGGTATCTTTTAAGCTTACATTAATAGCCTCACACCAACACCTTTCATGACTCTAATTACATGATACACAAATAGGATGCACATAAGGGCTGCATGACTTTTAATAGCAGAAAATGATTACCAAGCTTTAAGAAACTTCTCTAATATGCATAAAGTGTACCATGGAAAAAAACATCAATTTACTACTGGAATAGGAAATAAACTGAGTTTCATTAGTTCTTCACATTCAAGAACAGTTTTAAGATCCTTAAACCAGGGACATGAAAAATGTCATACTCTTTCAATATTTACCATCTGTTTTGCTTATGATCAGCAGATAATGAAATATCTGTTCCAAAAAGTGCCTTATATATCCTGCTGGAAGAGAGAACTATTGCTTATTTCAGTAGAGTGGAATGGGCTACAGATATCTAAAGGAGGCAAAAATCTAATGTGAGGAACAGAACTCAAACACCTGTCCAATGCATATTTTTGTGAAGGGATCACAGAATTTTCTTTACAGATTCCTGAGATGGTTTTGTAGTTGGTAAGATGGATCGTTTGGTTTGGGGCTTTTATTTTTTTTTAATAAAAGAAGAAAAAATCAATCCTGTAATCAATCAGAGAGGCACTGACTGATTCCTCTGGCAGTCCCCTACAACAGAAGTTGATGAGGTCAGATAAGGACATGACAAACTGTCAGTGCTGGATAAACCATTTCTCCTGTGTGGATTAATACGATATTTGTAGCTGCAAGGAAAGACTGCCATTTCTGAGTGTTTTTTGAAGGGGTTGGGAGGAGGGTCAAATGAAAGTTATTTCGATCAGCCCTATAGTCAAATTACCAGTCAGTTAGGCGACCTTAAGTCAGTCTAGATAGCAAAAACAATAACAAATAAACAAAAAAAGCAAGTGTAAGTGTAAAATTAAATTCTGGCCTCACTGTATTTTGTCATACACTCCTTCTACTCTTGGCAGTCTGTTTTTTACGTGCAGTGGCTATTTGCCGATTATGAAAGCAGTGTGGGAGCTGTGTCAGTCTGTTACATCAGCTGTAAGCTCCTTGCTTTCCCCACAGCCTACCTATTATTCTGTGAAATGTAAAGATTATATATTAAGTAATAAAGATATCTTTACTATCTTCTGCCTTCGACAACTTGAATTCCTCCAAATGATTATGATGCTAAAACGACAGAATTGTCACCCCCATGTTATAACTCAACCTACTCAGAAGTCAATCTATCTGTCAAACTCTCTCACAGAAAAAAAAAAAAAATCCTGTAGGGTAAATGGGAGAAGGCTTTTATAAAACCCTGGCTAGACAGTTACAGCTTTGCATTCCAGTTGACCTTTTTTTAAAACGTTTGTCCATTTATTTATGTGTGATAGCAAGAGAATTACACAACAAGCCAAAACCCTGCAGCCGCATGTGCTCTGTGTGCCCATGCGAGTTGAAAGTCTTGCCATGGATTTGAAAGGCTCCTGATACCCCAGGTGACCTGGGCATTAGGAAAGGGAGGGTATCGCACGGCTGTTAGCACTCAGATCTGTAGTCATTACTGAATAGGGCTCCCTTGTCCCTAGTTCAGTGAAACCTCCACTGCACTTATGAAACTTCCAGGTCAGTGGCATCATGTGATTAGCCAGTGGGATATAATTTTATACTCAGCTATCTTCTGTGCCTTTCTCACTGGTGAGTTTAAAACGTGCTGAGGGCTTAGCAGGAGAGCTGTGGGTTTAGGCACTTGGGTTTCTGAGGCATCTTATTTAAAGACACTGCTGAGCTGGATTTTTGCTTCACTGAGTTTTTTCCTGAGAGAAAAGCCATATTAAATAGCTACACTATGCTATAAAACTGTGTCACACAAATGTTTGTCTGCAAAATACTGCCCTGAAATTACTTCAATTTATGCTTAGAAATAAGGATCAAAAAGAAACAACAAAGTAAGTGTGCAAAGCTATCATTTAAAACTGGTGTTCTGCATTTCCTTCTCTCCATAGAGAGACGTGAGGAAATTAGTTCCTTAGGCATCTGAAACACGGTGATATGAAACCCCTTGTTGGGCCCAAGGTGAGAATTTCTGTCTTCTGTCAGGGACAACTAAAAACGTGGAGGCAAGTCATTAAGCTCTTTTCACACTCAATGAAATAAACACCTAAAGAAAGTGATCTATCTTATGCTACAAAATCTTATCCTAAATTAACTCCGATGAATCACCCTCTGGAAGTGACTGTTTCATTGATTAATGCAGTGAGATAAGTCCCACTCTTGAGTCTACCTAAATACCCTGTTTGGCTTCAACTGATTGCAGATAAATGCCTAAAACCTCCATTATCTGAGCACTCCCCAGACATCATAGTTAGGTATTATGTATTTGTGCCTGTCTATATGTCAGTTTGAGCTAGACAGCTAGGTTCCACTTAAGAAAATCTAAGAATCAAGGGAAACTGTGCCTAAATCCTCTGATGCTCCACAGAAAAACCACAGATTGCCAAGAAGGTTTGTCCATCTCCATTTTTCTAGAATGTCCAACTCAGTTAAGGTGCCTTATTTCATAGTCTGTCTACTCCAAAGCTGTCTGTAACCCCAGATATACCTCTTGGGTTCATTTAGATATGAGTGAATTGCAAAGGTCACCAAGGTTTATATGTGAAGCACATGAGAATCCAGAGCATCTGAGACCCCATGTCACATCTTATCCTGAAACTATTCTTCCCTACCTGTCACTCAGAGGGGCAAAACAGATCATTCCTGCAGAGGTCAGTGATATTCAGAAAGGTATTTAATTTATATGGAGAGCTGAATTAAAATACCACCCCAAAGATCCCGCACAGCATCTAGTGGTTGAAATTCTTAGCTATAGAGAGAAAACATGCCCTTTGTTATCTAGAATAAGAAGCATTTTCTATTACATGGCAAATTACGTGGGCTGATCTATGTAGCCCAGCAATGAAGAAGTGCTTGTTACACATTTGATTATAAATCAGAAGAGTGTTTTCTGCCTGTCCCTCTTGGTATGATAATTTTGCTGCTGTCAGCCTTTCCTTCAAGAACTGAGCTCTGAGCTGCCCTAGAGAAAAAGGTTATGCCAATACTAATGAGAAAGGTAAGAATGTTTGGGAGTAACTGGGGAATAATTCCTTTTTGTTTCGTTAGCTTGTGAAATAATGACAATAAAGATAATGTTAATGAAGTACACATCTTCCAAGCATTAGTCCTATTTGACCTTGGCTAATGAAGACCAAGACAAGGCTCTTGAAAGCTGAGATATAGAGATTGTTGTGAGAGAGTGACCACCCCAGTAGGTTAGTGAGAGATATTTTTTTTTTTTTAAGGTTAGTTCTATCTCATGCAATATCAGAGACAAAAAAACAAAAGCACTCAGACCTATCCATTTGCACATCACTGTAAAGCTCAAAATTCTGCTGTTAAGGGGTGTAAAACATTAATTTCTCTTCTTCAGGATTAACAAGACACTTGGAACTGAAATTACTTTAGCTATCTAGGTATTAAATTGAGAAAACAGTGGGAAGATCACAGAATCACAGACTTGCAGAATACCAGGTTGGAAGGGACCTCAAGGATCATCCTGTTGAACCATTCTTGGAAAAGTCACAGTCTAGACAAGATGGCCCAGCACCCAGCTGAATCTTAATGTGTCCAGCGCTGAAGAATCCACCTCTTCCCTGGGGAGATTATTCCAGTGGCTGATCTCATTGTAAAAAATTTTCTTCTTTGTCAGCCAGCTCCCCACCCACCACACAGACTAATTGTCTAGGCTGTAACACATCAGTTTTTCTAGGAGAAGACTGTGAGAAATCATATCAAAAGCCTCGCAGAAATCCAGATAGACAATGTTCACTGATTGCTCCACATCAACTGAGCAGGTTACTCTGCTGTAGAAGGTGATTGTGTTTATGTAGCATGATTTGCCCCATGAATCCATGCTGGCTTTTCCCAATTATGTGCTTGATTTGACTTATGATAGCCCACAGGAGGATTTGTTCCATAACTTTCATATAACTTTCCATAACAGTCCCCAGACTGAAGTAAGACTGACAAGCCTATAATTTCCTGGATCCTCCTTCAAGTCACTCTTGTATATGGGGCTGACATTAAACTTCTTCCAGTTTTCTGGGACATCTTCTGATCTCCATTATTTCTCAAAGATTACCGAGAATGGCCTTGCAACATCAGCCAGGTCTCTTAAAACCCTCAGGTGTCTGAGCTGGATCTGCTGTAATTGAAGGCCTGATATTGCATGTGATTGTTACTGAAGTGAGAGATGGGAGCAGCAAAGTGGGTTCATAAAATTTCTCTAAATTGTGTGGATTTCACTGTTAGCACAGGTGGTTTTAGCATATACGGTTAGGATTTTCTCCAGCAGTAAAATACGGGCTTTAGCCTATTTTAGAGAATACTTAATCTTTGTTTCTTTTCTCAGCAGAGAAAATTATCTAAGTAAAAGGGTAATTATTAGAAATCAAGTTCAAGGAGAGCTAAGTAGTAAGTTTGTCTTAGTCAAAACTTTTTTCCCTCAAAGTTCTTGCTGTGGCTTTTAACTGATTCTCTGTTAATTTGAGGGCTTGCTAGAGAACCATTTAACAATATGAAATTGTAGAATAAGAAAGAAGGAAATGCCAGTTAACTTACAATTATATATCAAGGATAGTGGTTTCAAGATGACATTCTATCGTATTTTTCCCTTAGTAATTTTAGCCTCTGCTAAAGAATTATGCATATTCTTTATGAGTGATTAATTTCACAAAAAGATATACTACAAAGGGGTTTTAATCCTTTGTATACGGTTCATTACAAATCTCAGTGTTAAAAGGCAGAATTAGGGAAGTGAAGAAAATCTTCCAATTATTGCTTAATCATGACACAATTTGAAGAATGAGTCTTGTGAGAGGAAATATTTTAAATCAATGTGACACTTGAAAATTGCTTTAAGTTACTTCATGCATTTTGATGCATGAAATTCTTCTTAAGGCACAACAGATGAAAAGAAATATTAGATTAAAAATAATCAAGGAGCTTATTGTTTCATTAAATATTTACCAGCTATTCAAACTTTAGTGGATTTACTCTGCAACTGAATGAGAGACCTTAGGGTTTACATCTGTAAATCTTTGTGCTGGTGCCTACCAAAAATGATTAAACCCAAGGCAAATCTTTGCCATGGTTCTAGGTTGATTAATAAATGAATTTAGAGTGCAAATGTTCTCCTGTAAGTTTTAATGGTTGAAATAATAAAAAAATAGACCTGTTAGATAAAAATTAATAACCAAATGCTTGAGCTCTACAGAAATTATTTATGCACTGTATTGGTATCATAAAAATATGATAAATTCACATATGCAATCTGTCACTGGCTCTTAATTGTTGGAAAAAGAAGAAGAAAGAACACAGGAAAGGAGAGAACTGTTTTGCTTGAGGCACAATTATTCAGATGGGGCTATCCTGAACTGGTCAAATATCTTAAATTTTTGGTTCAGAATGTACTTTTCAACTGTAGTCAAAGATAAAGCATTCAGTTTCTTTAAAAAATTCTTGCACCTAATTCTATTTTTTTATATTTATTGTACAAGGGCTAAAATCACCTTCCAGATCAAACAGCAAATGGTGTTTGGGCTGAAAATACTCTTCACATATACTATTAGTCGTATTATATGCATAATATTGCACACATTATAAATGCACGCAGGCACACACTTGTGTGACCGTGTGCTATTACTGTGCTGTTAGGAGATATGTAATTTGATTAACTGCAGAAAATCAGCTGGACCATATTAGGGTCTAACTCAGGATTTCCCCATATGTCTGTCAATTGCAGGAATGTTGCTTTTGTTTTAATGTGTGGTTTTATATAATGTTCTGTTCTTTTCTTTGTTTTCATTACTGCTGTTTGGTCTCAAACTCTGGAAGTCATATGCCATGGAAAAGTCACACTGCTTTACTCACAAACCATAATAATATTACCACAGTAAGCTTTAACTTACCCTGTTCTGTCAGTTTTCTGTCTTCCATCACTTCTGTTTTCTCCCTCTATTGCTAGACACATTAATGTGAACCACTTTAATGTGGAGTACAGTATAAATATTTGAGATTAGTTATATCAGCATTTCTTATTTCAATTGTTGCAGAACTGTTTGAAATTTCCTGATTCAACTGTTCTTTACTGAAAAATAAGTTTATTTTTCATGCAACCTGACATGATGAAGAGTAAGCACACCTGACCAGAAAATACCATTTTTATTTGTGAAAAGTTTAGAAATTCATAAATTCCTTAGATACTTTCTTAAGTTTTTTCCAGACATTTGGAGTTTCAGCCAAATGAATTTTGAAGATGAAACAAAATTGTCTATTTTTTTCTGGAAAAGCTTAATTGGAAATATTTAGGACAACTTTAGGAACAATTTCATTTGAAAAATAAGTGGGAAGGTGGTGCTTCTTTTGGAGAAATACAGTGCTGGGATGAAAGAGTACTCAATTCTGCCAAAGGGGAAAAGTGCTGTCATTACACCAGCAATACTCGCCTTGTGGTATTGGCAAAACGTATTCCTGGAATAGCCCTATGCAGATGCAGATACATCAGTCTTGACAAAAAGTCAGATTAAAAACTGATGATAGCTTGGAGGGAGAGCAGGAATGCCTGATGTAGCAGGAATAAAATTCAGGGAACAAAAATGCACAGCAGGTATCACAGTCCTTCCCTAATCCCTGTACCCTTCTTCAGTGTCAGACAGGCAGGGATCTCTTGCATGTCTGCACGATATTATAGTGAAAAGTATGTAGCTTTTGCGTGATTTGTCTAAAGTCCGGTTTGCCTTCAGTATTGCATTACATCCAGATGCAACAATGATCTTGGTCTGGATCTGATTCTGCCCACAACACAGGCAGTGGCACTGTCTCAAGGACACACGTTGGAACATGTGTTCACTATTCTGGTGTCTGGTCTAAAGCACTCAGAAGCACTTCAGCTCTTCAGATAAAGCTAGAGAGCTAAAAGGATCAGATGCACTGAGTTCAGCATAGTTTTTCTAAGCTAGTATTTCCAGGCCTTCTGTCCAGTAAGGATGCTGCTCTACTCGTGTACACTGTGTTTGGGATTTCTCTGTCCCTGTCTTGTCTTCAAAAAAAATTAGACATGCTATCACCAGCATACTTTTACAATTAGAAGAGAAAAAATCACCTGATTTTTTGCATGGGGTGATTCATCTCAAGACATTTATCTAAAATCTGATTCACCTTTTAACCTTTTATAATGAGAGTAACTCAGATCTAAATGGCCTACTTTTTGTCATCTGAGTTATCTCAAAGTGATTTTCATTGTTTAGCTGGGACAGCTGATGTCTGTCCTTGGCTTTTGTACACAGAGTGCACTATGACTTCCTTTTATCAGCTGTTAAGCAGGAACAACAGCAGACTCAACCAGTTAACAGAGAGGAGCTTCCTGAGCTGTCCTTCATTACAAGGGCTGATAGGGTTTGGTCTAGTGAGCTTTTGCCCTGTTTAGTCTTGTCTTGCCTTCAGTCAAAAGTGATTATCACTGAAATCCCATCAGGGTTCAGAAGTCCAGCACTGCAGAGGCAGAGCAGTACTTGGATATGATGCTTTCCAGCAAAGCTTCATGCTCTAGGAAATATATCCACTTTACTGTAAAAGGTTCTTTTTTTTCTTAAAGTGTGGCAATGATGGCAGCACATTGCAGGCAGCAGCACTGCCTTTAGTGTGCACAATATATGCCCTGTTACCAAAAAGCATTCAGACATTTCACCTCGGCTGACTTCTCTCTGCATGGAAAGGCTGCAGGATGATGCTGCAGTACACACATGGCTGTGTCTCCAGGGGTGTCTGATCACCAGCAGTGGACTGGGGAGCAAGAGCTCCACTGGGCTGAGCAATGATAAATACAATTATCGTAACATTCTAAATATTTAACTAACTGCTGATCTAGAAGGCAGTCTATGAAAATGCAAATGGGTTAACAGTTCTGTCCAAGCTGATGAAAATGCTTGATACATTACGTGAATTACTACGCTAGCCTTTATCAGCTTACATAATAAGGCACAGGGATTTTTTTACTGTACCCTCTTATTTCAATTCATTTTTCGGTATGTATCCTGTGATTTTATTTAACTAGTCCGTTTAAAATTTCTGATTGAGTTTTCCCTCTTGGTTCATATTTGTCTTCTGAATCGTGGTGTGCAAGCTGCGATGACAGGGACTTTCTTTTGGGGCAGGTTTGAACTGTAATCACATTTTCACCTCATCACGTCTTCATATTCTCACTTTTGCAGTGTGCTGGCCTCTGGCAGTTGATTCATCATGCGTCCCTAAGCACAAACATGGACTGGGACATAGAAAGCAATAATAGAGTAGAATAAATCATATTATAAGCTCATGTCTGGGGGAAAAAGATCAGAGAAGGCATGCCAGCTGTGAATGTAAATGTATTGTATGGCTTCTGGGTTGTCAGCTCAATGGTGTAGCTGTGAATTTATGGAGTCTAGGTTTTGAAAAATGCAATGCTAGCTGCTTTGGTCAGAATCAATACCAGTCAACAGAATGAACCAGATTCAACTGGTCAAATACTCTGGTAAATTGTTTGATGTGTGAGCTCAGAGTAATATTGTGTATGTTGCTCACACTGAAAACATAATTACTGATCTAAACTGAAGTATTAAGCATGCACTTATGCAATGGGCACATGCTTAATATGTTTATGGCTAGTACACGCTAGAATATGCTATAAAAATTAAATGAAGACAAGAAATGAGTGGGAAGTTCTACCACATTTATTTAAGTAAGCATTCATTTGTTTTGGTTTGTTTTCTTTTTAGCATGATTAGGTGCCTAATTGTGTGAGAAGACCACTCTGTGAATAACAATGGTTTATTGAAAAATGCACTTGCTCTAATTATTTGTGATACAACTTCTGGAAATCTCACAGAAAAAATTCTATTTCCAAATTGTCTTGAAATAGTTCTCTCTATATATGTATATAAGAAATCCTTCTTTTGAAAATTCCCATCCCTCAATATAAAAGTGCGAGAGACTGGACTTAGAACTAGACATAATATAATTGTAGATAGTGTGGTTAACAAACTGTTTATCTATGTATCTAAAGCTGTATCTGTCTGATATGATACAAACAAATTCAGCGCTGTTTTTAATTATAATATTTTTGTTACTTCAAAAAAATCATATTTCACCACCAAAATTTGTACAAAATGCATACAAAACACATATATATTAATATATATTCCTATATCATAAAGGCATATTTGCTTTGATTTAGAAGTGCAAGAAGCAAAGGACTACCTCTCTTTTCTCCACAAAAAAATGTATTTCATGAAGGTCTGACAGCATACTATAATACCTAAATTACGAAGAACAGGCTATACAAAAATGAAATGTAAGTACAGTTCTTTGAGCTGATGATGTTTTCTGTTCAAGTAAGTAAACAAACTGAAGACTAAAATTATGCATGATTGAGAGTAGCACTGGTAAGAATATTTATTTATCCCTTTATATCTATTTATAATTTTATATTTATTTATCCTTTATATTTGTTTATTTGTCCTTTTTTTTCTCAACTATAGGTTGTGGTTAAGACAGCTTGAGACAGCTGATATGTCTTGGAAATTTGGTAAGTCTCTTTGATATCTTTCATCAAACCAGAGCACCGTACAAATGAGCTTTCCTCTTTCAACTTGTCACCACAGTATTTCCTCTGGTTAGTGGTTTTGAAAGAGTTTTGGTATATCTTTTGTTTGGTTTTATTTGGTGGTTTGTTTTTTGTTTTTGTTTTGGTTTTGTTTTTGTTTTTTTGTTGTTGTTGTTTTGTTTTTTCAAGAATTTGAGTGCAACACTGCAACAAGTAGTAAGCAAAGGTAGTAAGCAAAAGTAAAGGAGTACTGCAGCAAGGACCTCCACAGCAGAGTGCTCCTCATGCAGTTCACATTCTCTTTGTGTTACAGAAGATTGCCAGGAGGAATGAAGAGGATGGTGGTTTCTCAGCCCTTTTTGAAAGGATTTCAGGATGGGTTTCTGTAAATGGTACCAGGAGCCTGCATGTGCTCTTGTGATCTCGCAAGTCTGAAACAGAAAAAAATCATTTCGGTTCAGCTAATCACCTTCTAATTTAAGGTGAGCTTAGAGTTCCACAAACGCATCTCAGTGCTATACGAGAGCTCAACCTTTCCTCTGGGAGAAGAGGCAACATCAGGAAAAGAAACTATTAGGAAGTAGAACTCACTTCTATTCAAAGAAGTGGAACTCCTATTCAAAAATGGCATTCTGACTGTAATAATGGAAAGCGTGTCGACTTCCTTATTTTAGCCTTCTTCTTCTTGCCACTGTCCATCTCACATCTTTTTATGTAGATATTCCCCAGTCTCTTCAGCTCTGCCTCTTGCAATTTTGTTCTTAATTTACTCTTTTAATAAATTACAGTTGTTCCTACTCAATAACATCCTCTCTCATGACTCTTTTTTGGTTTCTCACACCTATTGCTACTGTACGTTCCTTTGGGGGAAATATCTGATATGGAAAACATCTTAATTCCTGTAGTATGAAAATTTCTCCTTCTGTTCTTCACCTGAAACCCAACTCCTTCTAAGAGCATTTTTATTACTTTGATCCTCTCATTGACAGTGCACATTCCCATCCAGAATTGCTCATGTACTATACTTTCCTGATTAAATTACAAACTCATTAGGATTGGCAGGTTATTTGGTTATGCATTATAGAAAATACCACATGCATCTAATATTTGATTTGGATTGCACCCTCATTTTCCCATCACAAATTGGCTAGCTGTGCCTGCTCTGCTAATAACTGTTATTGCCACAATATAGTTACTAGAACAGAAGCACCTTTTTGTAGAGACAGATGTGATGTTTTGAAGGAATTACCATCTATCTGTAAGACCTCAGATGAACCTTCTCTTTGCACAGGGGGAAACCTGAACTGTTCTAATCCTTACAAGTCAATTATCATCTAAACTGCTCATTTCCTGCTGCAATTCAAGATTCATGAAATCTGAATGGGATATGCATTTTTAATGTTATGGCAGGAACCATAAATATTGTTGGCCTTGTTTGCCAGGATCTTAATACAATAATGACTATAAAGCTGCAGGAAGGAAAAATATCTGAGATGCACTGATTCAGTTTCATAATCCAATAATTTTGACAACCTTTTCAAATGATTAAATAGTCTTGGAGAAATCCAGGCCCTGAAGTATTATCTCCATTTGTGAAACCCTAAATGTTGGTGGGTTTATTTATTTATTTTTCTTTCTTCTTTTAAATAATGCAGGAGCAGGTGCTGGCATTTCAGTTCAACTAATTAGTTTCTAATTTACTGTAAACATCTTAGAATTTCATGAACACGTCTCAGTGGTATCTCAGAGGAAACAATCTACTGGTTCGATAAATCTTTCCTGAAATACCACTGAGAATTGACTACATGAAGTATATGGACTTACTTAATATATATGAGATTTTTAGAATACACTGAAAAACAAGATAAGATTTCCAGGTTTTCCCTGATATTATCATTATCTGTGTAAAGACATATTCTGTAGGAATTTTGTATTAATGACACCACTGTTTCAATTTAGAAAGCAATGCAATATTACTGTATAATTCAATGCACTACTGGAATTCTTCCAGACATTAAATGTGTTTGTAGTGATGTTGCCACAGGAATCTTCAACAATGTTTTGAAATATTTTTACATGCATATGATTTGTGTATCTAATTTGGTGATCAAAATGTAACAGTAAACATTGCAATATTTCACTTATTTCTAGGTTATTGCCTTCATAAAGTGGTTGCATTTACAATAAGAAAACTTAGCTGTGGCCATTTATCAAAATAAACCAGGAAATCTACCTAAATAGGTCAATTTTTAAAATGTTTCTGAACATGTTAAATATATAAAACTTCAATTTTTTTATTTTATTTTTTTCCCCAAGCTAACTAGATTGAAGAAAATACTGACTTGAATTGCCATATTGGTACTTTTTAGTCACATGTTTATTACAGTAAACATTTTAAAGAAATCCTGTCTGCTTCTGGGTTTTTTTTTCTTCATTAATTATGAATTGCCTTTAAGAACTATAAAAGACACTTCAAAGATACAAAACGGTACTAGAAGATGCACACTTATCTTTTCCGACTTCATCTTTGAAAACCAAAGACAGCTGTCTTGGTACAGATGGTAGGATTTACGTTTCACCATTTGGGTGAAGCTCTAACTTACCTCTCAGCATGCTAGCAGATACCTTAGGAGTACGTGGGAGCAGCCCTGCTGAACCAGCACTGCTGAGATTGAAAACCCTTTCTCAGTATTGCTATATTGACAAACCTGTTGATACCAATGCCATCGTATGCATCTTCCCTTTCTCAGGTGTTAATCAGCATCATTTGTGTTTGATATAACTTCTGTGGCACTACGCAATCAACTGAACAAGGAACTGGCTGAGGACAGAAACTATTTGTATTGGTTGCAAAGCTGCTTTTGTCCAGGGGCTCTTCACTGATATTTTTCATGTTCTAGAACCAGAAACAGTTTTCTCAGGGAACTGAAAAGGTTGATGGTGAGGCAGGAATGAGTTGCTTAAAGCTTCAGTGTCACCAGTGGAGTATATTTATAACTGCACTTTCAGAGACAACAGAAGTAAATATGCAGAGTCCTGCTGAAAACTTGGAAGGACCTGTAAATACTGGAGTGTACTAGGATTTTAGTTAACTATTGCTTCTTGAACTTCAAACATACTATTTCTTCATAATATTTGAGGAATTCACTCTTGTAAGAATGATATTTTTCTTATATGCAATTTCTTCAACTTTTCATGGAATGCTATGTGGCAAAACGTGGATATTGATACGTTTACTGCTTTTTTATCTACACAAAAATGTTTCATAGCTTGGATTCTTAATTAGTATAGGAAATCTTAAAAGTACTTAAGACAGATTGTGTGAGTGGCTAAAAAGTTGATACCAGCCGGAAATTAAAAATAAATAGAAAACTCTGAGCCAAATAGTGTTAATTCCTGTGTTTTTATGCAGGTTCATTCATCTCTGCTTTCATTTGATATCTACTTTTTTTTTTTTTTAATAAACTGTATTTTGCTAAGTAGGGGAAAACAAACATTATTGCAGTAACGTGTGTTGAGAAAAACAAACCAGCTGAGGAGTTAGGATCTCTTTGGAAGAGGCCTGGGAAATAATTTTAAATACACATATGTTTACATGCAGGAAAAAAAGTGTTAACTGAAAATGATACCAATACACACAGGAGCAAAACAAATTGGTCTGGAGTGGGAAATTATGTAATTGCTACCCTTAAGTTACAGGGCTTGACACACAAACTGATAAAACCCTCAGGCTCTTTCAACTGGGTTTCCAGTTACTTTGAACAGTAGCGGCTATGAGCTGCAGTGCCCATTTCCTTGTGCCGACAGAGGAATCTTTAGCCCCCTAGCTGAGAAACTTTTCCCCATGGGATAGCTTATATCTGTGTTTCAAGGCTTTCTTGGCAGATAAACCCTTGTCCTATACTCTGATTTAGATTAGCTTAAGTGTATTTAATGAAGGTTAATTGTATTAAACTCAGAGTGTTGCGTTTTCTAAGTGCACATTTCATTGTAAAGGAGGAGCCTCTGTCCTACTTCACAATGCTTAAAATTCCTCTCTACTTATAACTATGTTAAAAGAACCAGAAAACAACATCACCCCAAAGCTTAATCATGTAGATGGGACTGTTTACAGGAGGACTATATTTTTTCCCTTGCAGTTATGATATTTTAGACATTTTCTTTTTAATATTCATCCTGCCAGGTTCCCCAAACTGTTTCCAAACTGAGCTGAACTATCATCCAAATAGCCTCAGGAAAATTTATGGTGACATATCTTTATACTTAAAAATTAAAGCCGTTGCTTATGAGAGGAAGCAGGAATTTGTTTCCTTGCAAAAGGGACCATACCAGTGGGTCAGGAGTTCCAACTCTTCTTCCTAGCATTAACATGGATGCTGGGAAGTAATGAAGATTTTTGAACAAATCTGAGTCAGAGCAGGTGCCACAATTAGACTATAATGTTAAACAACTTGCTAAACAACCTCTGTCATTCTGTCTGTGAACCTGGGACAAATAAATCCCCTTCTAACGCTAACAACAAGCTATTTATTAGCGTTTGTAGAGCTACTTCTAGTTCTCATAAGGAAGATTTTGCTCTCATGAAATGATACTGGGATTTTCCTAATTACCGTTTTTCTTGCTCAGCCCCAATTTTCCTCTTTTGTAGCCAGTGAATGAAGGATTCTGGAATGTGCTAAACAAGTTATATCTTGATGGAGAAAATAGGAGAGACTGACTGGGTAAGTAAATTTTTATATGCACCTCAGTAAAGCTGCACTGGAGAAAGAGTCTACCTGGATCGGTGTAACATTGAGATCTAATATAGCCGTTTAGCAGAATGCTGATGTATTGATTTGGTCCCTGACACTTGTATTTGACTGAGTGCTTTTTTGTGTGGTGCTGGTGGTGATTCTTTCCACATGACTAGCTTTTGGCTACATGTTCTTCTGTTATTAAGTCCTCAAGTTATGGCTTGATGGCAATGGGCAGAACAATTCCTTAGCAGAAAATTCTTAGGAAGGGCACAAGCAACTGCTTAGTGAAGCATTGTAATTAAAGAAGTGGTGGAATGCAATCTACTAAATTACTTCAGTCTGTCAAGGTAGTAAAGCAAACGCCGGTGCAGAGTAATCATCTGAGCAGTAAACTCATAAAATGCCCACTCTTTGTTCTGACATGGACCATTTAAATCTCTTTTCCTCCTAATACAGGAGCTGGAGAGAACCCCATAAATAATTAGGGTAAACATAAAAATGTTTCTTTAATATAAAACTATTGGAGCCTTTTACAGAAAGCAGCAAATGATAGTTGTTCATGATACTGAGTACTGCATTCTTAATGATTATTAGTGATGAGATACAGTGTTAACCCTAACACATTGTTTTTTGTGGTACAAATATGGGAAGCATGTGTATGCAAATATTAAAGATATCTACTGTATTGAGGTCAGCGGTTTTTGTTATTGTTTGTTTGGGTGGTTTGTTTTTTTTTTTTTTGTGGTTGTAGGGTTTGATTTTTTTTTTTCTCCTTAAACTTTCAAACATATTTTCCTAAAAGTATCCCAATATACACCATCACTTCATTCATCATTCACAGAGCTATAACTTTTTAAACCTTTTTTTTTGTAATGATGTACTTTTCATATCAGGGCAAACTGGAGGAATAACTTAAATCTTTTAGGCTTTGCTTTCATGCCAGTTTGTTCAATCACTGCACATACTAATTTCTGAGATGTTCACTATAGCAGAAGGTGAATAAGCACAGAGTGGCTGAAGTGATTGGATCAGAATCTTTGCCATTTATAAATGTGAGCATGTTACTGAAGATTTTTAATCTGTTTTAAATTGATGGTGAAGATTGAGGAGAAATGAGGAAGCAGTATTTATCCCTCAGGATATCCATTTGGTGTTCCATATGTTTCTGTATATTTGAACTTCTGGGCATTGCATTTTCATCTTTTAATGCTATCTAAAGGTAAAGCTTTTAGCACTTTCCCCACATCATTAAGGAGCCTTGTATCCTCTTGGGTGATATGTAGGTTTTAAAGCAGAAGCAATTTTTTAATGAACCTATGAACTTTCGGCTCCCCTTGATTTTTTGAAAGCTCTTGGAATTGCGGCAAGGTTTCGTCTGTCCCAGATTTAGATATCTAAAAATTATTCATCTGGTTTGTATCCTAGGCTATCCTCACAGTAAAAGCTACAGACCCCTCCAAAAGATTAGTTACCTTATTTTAAGACTAAAGGTGGAATTAATCTGTTCAGATGTCTGTAAATGTCTACAGAGATATACAAGCAGTTTTAGATTCATTGTTCTTTAGGTAGGTATCTAAAATATATCAAATGAATCTACATTAGGAGAACAGTGCCCTGGCACAAGAAAAAAATGATTGTTTCTTGGCATTGACTATCTGGGGGCTTAGATGATTAGCTTAGATTAGAAATCTAGCTTTGTGATACATTAAATTGATTGATCTTTGCAACACAGACTGGCTGTAAACAACTAGCTCTGCATAATGTGTTAACTGGTTGGCATAAAAAATACAAGTCCATAGAATTCAAAAGGACTCTGTGGATTTATGACAGTGCCAACTCTTTTGTTGGTATAAATCAGTGCAAGTTCATAGAACTGAAAACGACTGTGCTGGTTTGTAACTGCTGAGAGGTTGACTTAATAAGTGTACTACATATTTTGTTTAAGCTATTGAAGAAAGCTTAGAATATGCTTGCTGTGCCATCTCAGCAACCATACTCTAGCATAATTATCTGAATCCTGAAAAGTTTGAGCTGTATCTCCATGAAATAAAACAGTCCTTGAAATATGTAAATGCATACTGATTTAATTAGATTTACATTAAGAGACAAAATACCCCATAGATGGACACTCGGCTTCAGGAGCTCTGGAATTAGCACAGTTTTCTACATTCTTGCTATTATTGACACCCACAGGATTCTGAATTTTGGTCTTTGTGTAGCTGATAAAGGCAATTGAGGCATATTTTAGCAAGTTTAGCAAGGACTAACCTATGACACTAACCTATGTCCTTGTTCACCATTCTCTTTCTTTCTGTCGTGGTTTAAGCCCAGCCTGTAAATCAGAACCACACAGTCTCTCGCTTGCACACACCCCTCCCCGCCCCGCCCTTCTTCCTTCCCCCGCTGCCAGGGGGATGGGGAGGAAAATCGAAAGAATGTAACTCCCATGGACAGTCCAGTACCTAAGGTATAACACAAACCACCACTGCCGCCACCAATAATAATAATGATAAGGGAAACAACAAGGGAAGAGAATACAACTGCTCACCACCTACCGACTGATACCCAGCCTGACCCAAGCAGTGATCTCGCCCTTTTGGGTAACTGCCCCCAGTTTATATAGTGGGCATGACGTGCTGTGGTATGGAATACCTCTTTGGCTAGTTTGGGTCAGGTGTCCTGTCTCTGCTTCCTCCCAGCTTCCCCTCCTCCCTGGCAGAGCATGAGGCTCAGAAAAGTGCTTGGTCAGAGTAAACATTACTGAGCACCAACTAAAACCAAAAAATTGGTGTTATCAGCGCTGTTCCCAGGCCGAAAGTCAAAACCACAGCACTGCACCAGCTACTAAGAAGGAGAAAAATGACTGCTACTGCTGAACCCAGGACACCTCCATACTATTATTTCCTCTTTTTTAACCCAACTTTTCCTGCAATGGATGTGGGTGAAGCTGTCTGACCCCAGTGAAGATGCTGTCTTACAATAAAAGGTAACTACGAAAAAGTAGCCAGTGTATTACTATCATTACAGTTTAGTCTCCTTAATTTCTCTCTGGTATTTTCTGGAGAGGTATTCACCACTTGGCTTGTTTGTAGTAATTTCAACAGACACAGGCCATAATGGTGTTACTTTACACCCACAGATGTGTACTCGGTATGCCTTGAGATCCTGGACTCCTTGGGTATCCTGTAAGGTTCCTGTGTATATGAACAATGACCATTATTCTGAAATTCCTGGGGGTCTGGCAGCAGTTTCAGACTCACTGTTCTGACTATGCTGACCCTTTTTTCTAGAAGGCCTAAGCCTCAGATGCAAGTGTACATTCTCTACATTATATGGCGATTTTCTATCCTACCTTCCAGAAAGTCCAGTGAAACGTTACCAAGTTCAGTAAAAACCTTCCTTCTTGATTTCTTTATTATACAAATAGCCCCCAAAATCTTACTTTTCTTTTTATTTTTTTGGCTGACAAATGCTTCTCACCTTAACTTAGCTATCTTTTATCATGCTCCTTTCATTTGAAAGCCATCTAAATTTTTGATTAGGATGCATTGAAGCTACTCTTCCCTTGAGCAGGATAGATAAAGAAGAGAATATTAAAATTATAATCTGATTGTAGAGTGCCTGCATTTTTCTTTTGCTTGAAGAGCAGAACATACAGATATTTACTCTGGAAACAAGTTTTCTGGGACTACCTCTGATGTACTGACAGTTACAGAATCTCTACTGAAGACAACTCTACCATGGAGCAAAAGAATCAAAATGCGGAACTTTAGGCAAAGTTTATTGTTAGATGTCTCTGTTATACTCAGTTATGATCTGTGTTATGCCAGACCTGCCTCTTTTCATTCTATAGCATAAGAAACTTGTCTTTAGTCTGCATTTTAAATAACAAAGCCTGACTATATCATGGTTTTCCCCTGTGAAAATTAGATAAATTAATTTATATGAAGAAAAGCGTTCACTTTTATTGCTTTGAAAGGTGCCAATTCAGCTTACATATAACTGAATAAAGTACGTTCAAACATAAGCGTAACTGGTGCCTTAAAATATTAGGATATAACATGTTTGCCTAATTTATTCCAGGCGACTTTGTCTATGATAGAACTACTGTGCCTTGTGCTATAATTTTATTATTTTATTTTTTATGTTTTGTATCATGTTAGCAGACCTTATGTCTGTATATTAAAAGCACTGGTTTTTTTTGTTTGTTTGTGGGTTTTTTTTTTTGGTTGGATAATGCATAGCTTGAAACATACTGTAAAGCGATTAATGTGTATGGCACACACATATGTGCAAAGCAGAGAAAGCGTCACAGTATATGCATAAAAATTCCATACACTAGTTTTTAGTAGGATAAATCCTTTCAGTAATATATCATGTTTATATAATCTTCCATATGTTTAAAAATATTTTCATGTACAAAATGGTCATGAATAATTCAGCTTCCTAGTTGTAAAATGAAAAGTCTTATTTATATTTAAAATATAGGACTTCTTTAATTTAAAGGAAAGACTAATCAGGTAATTGGTTTTTACTGCCAATGTCTTTATTAATAAAATTTGATATAATGTTTGTTAATAACATCTTTCATTTGAATCTATTAAAACATAAAATTGTTTTCTCAGACCAGCTTCATGTAGGTTAGCAACCCTGAATTATCTTCAGTCCTATAAAATCTCCCAGACAGCCCTATAAAAATCTGAAAGATCATCTATAGGCTGAACACCTCTGCTATTACACTATTGACAGCAAAAAGTGATTACATACTTTTCACTGCAATGGTATTAGTGATGACCTGCAGGAGATGAGATAGATACATTTTCTTTCAAAACAATGTGAAGCCTGATGAAATGTTGTTAATATGGTCAGTGGTCTGACTGCTATCTAGATAGATAGACAAACATATATGATGCTTGAGTGATGGAAAAGTTAAACTAAAGCTTTATGTAGTATATAACAATATCCAGTAATTCTGCAGTGTAAAATATGACCCGTGGTGTAAGACCTGTGCTGTCTCCTGACACATCAATAAACTTTGGTGTCTATAAATTTTACATAGCAAATATATCTTTACTTTTAAATGAGATGAAGGATCCCAGTTATGAAGCAGCCCCTTTCCCCACCCTATCACTGTTGTACTCACTGTGCAAATATACAACCAATAAATGTACTCTTTAATTGCTTTGTCAACATGGAGAGAAAAAATTTTACTACACAGAGGGCAAACCTGGTCAACAGTAACTGTTTTCCTGTAGGCATCCAAATTCTTCAGGGAAGGAACTCATGGATGCTGGGATAATCCACCTTGATTTTCCTAAACACACACCATGTTGCCCTTACTTTTGAATGCAGATTTACACAGTACGTAACAGTAACACCTGCTGAATGCAATTCATACGTGCAAGAATGCTCCTTCAAACAAGTCGCAATCACATAAAAGGAGGCAACAGGTGGAGATGACATGTCAGTGAGGGGAACGCAGGGCAATAAAAGGGCAGCATTGGTCAGAAAGATACATATGCATCATCTGCTGAAAGAGTATCAAGAAACCTGTAGTCAGAAAGCCGGAACAGAGTATTTGTCTTGTATATAAGCTGTTTGTAATCAATATAATCTTCAGACTCGGACATCTTCCCCAGTAAACAGGGAATTTAAGATATAATTTTAGGTTTTGTACATTGACAAAGTAGCCCGGACCTCACTCTCACTGGTGTGTATTTCTGTCTGATCATTGCATCTCTGAAACCAGAAAATCCTGCAAAGATATTACACCTGTGTGAAGTGAGAAGGTGTAATTTTACTTTCATCCATTAACTTATGAAATAAGGATGGTATGATATTAATATTTTTTATGGATTTTGTTGCTAAATTAGAAAAGCCTGTACTTAAATCATATAGCTAACAAAATTAAACAGGGCAGCTAACTGTGATATGTGTCCAGCTATTAGATAAATGATATAATTAAAAAAGATATCAAGCTTCCTCTGAGGTACAATAATAAGGAGCATAAATATAAAAATAAATCTTCTGAACTCTAATCACCCGAAGATGGACTGCTAGATGAACAGTTTGGGAGCTGTGCCCATTGGGGTGATAGTTTGGATAGCTGGAATATTTACCCAGATATCACTAATGATCCATTAAATAAATTTCCACCTTGATAGGTGAGATATTTGCTGATTTCTTGAGGTTGAATGTAACTGAGAGCATTGACAGTGCTTGAAGCTCCTCAGTCTTTCCTGGTTTACACACACCAGAATACAATGAAATTCTTTACCACTGAAGTCACCTCTGGTGTCACTGAACACATGCATGAGCTCACAGCATTGTTTAGGTATGTAAACTATTCATTGTAACCTTGGTTAAGTTAGCGGGCCTGAAACATCTCTGAACTGTGGCCAGGCTGCAGTGTTACCACATAGAGATGAATCTGGCAGAGTAAGAGAAATGTCTGTATTCATCTTGTCACCAAACTACCACAAGGAGAATGCACAAGGCAAAAAAAAGACACTAACAACAGGCTTAGAGAATTGCATCCCAAGTAGCATAGGAAAAAGTCCTGCCTGTGACACCTGAGGCAGAAGCATCTGTGTGACATAGAATCGTAGAATAGTTAGGGTTGGAAAGGACCTTACGATCATCAACCCCCCTGCCATGGGCAGGGACACCTCACACTAAACCATCCCACCCAAGGCTTCGTCCAACCTGGCCTTGAACACTGCCAGGCATGGAGAAAACCATAGCTCAGGAACATCCTTTCTAAAATGTTTCAAAATTATGAATGTTTAAGGAAACAGTTCTTTGAAGCTTCTATTTAATCTGAATTAGGAGTTCTGGAGGTACCGATCATGGCAAAGTCTGGTCATTATGGTCTTTGAGTTTCTCAGTGCTTTCATTTCAAAACTTAAAAACACATCTTAAATGATCCAATACAGTAAAAAGTTACAAAATATAGATATATGACATTGTGGAAGTACCCTATAAATACTTAAGTGTTTTAAAATTAAAATTCTACTTTTTTTTTTAATGGAAGAAGCTGCTCATTACAATATCCACAAGCATTGAGTGACTTATCAGGACAGAAATTATTGCTTTCTTTACATATTCCATTCCGTATATTATTTGCTTTATAATTAAATTTTTTATTTTCTTCAACTGAATACAGCTCATGCCTTGACGTTTTTCAGTATGGTAGCCTATTAATTCAAACCTTTTTTTTTATGATTTGGAAAGGATTCAAACTTTACCAGTTTCCAAACATAAGTTTTTATGTATTTTGAGCTTTTAGAACCTGAAGTGTAATACTGCAGAGGCCTTAAATATGGTAGGATTTCTGAAAACAAGAAGAGGCTGAGTGAAAGACATTATATTCACTTTAAAAATAGATCCAATGTCATCAATTAAATACCTTTTCTTTTTCAAGAAAAAAGAATGGCATTGAGTTGCTCATTTCAAGCACAAATCCTAACTAGAAGCCTGTAAACCTGGGATCAGTGTTTGTGCAGACCATTTCCATCTAGGAACTCCATTTTGGAGGCAAGGGTTTTGCAAGATGTGTGCAGTCTTGCACAAATAAGAAACATTCTGCTGATTGCTGTCCATGAGCCCATACTTGTAAGGACATTAGGCAGGACAATCAAATTGGCTCTGCATGAATTTATTGAAATATCTGTTCTGACAGAAGCTAAGAAGGTAGGGCTTCTACGGAAATTATGTAGCCCTAAGACTGGAGGTAGTGAGAAAGCCAAGTCCTGTTATTTGTTCCCATCCATGGGAGGTTTTGATCTTTGTGTTTATCCCTTCTCAAGAAACTTTTCAGCTTTTCCTTTCCATTCTTTGACTCAGTACAGTGAGAGTTGATATATTAACTTGACCCTGTCCCTAAGAAAGCTGTTATCTATCCCATTGCTGTGAACTGTCTGAACCGTAACTTTGGTTAGGTGCAGTTAAGGAGAATATAACTTCATTATATTCAGACACCTTGCCAAGCAAACAGCCAAGTTAATTTTCTTTTTCCTTTTTTCTTTTTTTTCCTGTGAAAATGCATCCCTTTTTTGAGACTATTCGGTAACTGTGTAATGAGAAACAAAACCTCTGTTTTCATATGCAGTTTTAACATATAAAGCAATTTCTGCATAAATTCATCCCACTGCATGATAGGTTACCCATCCTAAATTCCTTTTATAGATTTAATTTTCCAATCCCCACCTTTTTCTTTTAATCTTGTTCAGTGTTTTTAAAGCTGTTATTGAAAATCGGGCTTTTAAAAACATAAATTATCAGACACAGTTGCTTTCAACCACATTATCAGCATATGGCTAGAGTGCAATCAGACTAAGTGCTTCTTCCTGTTGCCTTTTACACACACTCACATACACACTCACCGCACGGATGAAATCACACTCAAATGCACTTGAATAAAGCAGCTGATGAAACCTTTTTTCTGCTTTTCCCATGTGGCAGGTGAAGGGAAGATCGTGTCCCTGCACGGCAGTTCCATCACTTCCCCTGTGCCACTTTCTTTTGCATGATTGGGCTGTCAGTCCCACTCAAGGGACTGAACACTGCTTTAGAAAGGTCATGTTTCCCTCCCTCAGCAGCTGCTGTGCTTTCCCCCTTTCACTCTGTATTCACTGGTCCCTTCACCAGTAAGGGAAGTCAGGCACCCCAGTGCTCTTGGCCGTGCCACTGCATAAGAGAGGACGCAAATCAAAGGACCTGGAATCTCTCTGACCATGATACCACAGTCTTGCCTTCAGGATACTTCCAGGCAATGCTGAGAGCTGGTAAATGCTGCTCAGCCAGGAAGTTAATTTTCTATGCAATAGCATTGCTACAATAGGCGGCTATATTGCAGGAATCTGGAAAATGAAAGAAAGAGACAAAGTAGTTCTTACCTTGTCTGGGAGAAATCAGCATCTGACACAGTATTTCAATTCTGACAGAATACTTAAAAAATGGCAATATTTCAGGAACAGGCTGATTTTCTTCACTGAGATGGGAATAGTAAAATTCCTATGGGTATTAGTACATTCTGTTTCACTGGACACTGATGATTACAATTAGGTTTATATCAAGTAAATGGTTTGTAACCATTTGTAACGATTTTAGTTGAGTATTGTTCTCAGTGATGGTGCTGATCTGATCCCTAGGGAAGTCCCTAGACAAAGGTACTGGGTTATGATTACTATAGCCACACAGTTGCTTAAGCATGCTCTATTAAATATTGCAATTTAATAGAACTTGACTCCCACCATGGCTCTGTCTCTTTTCCTTTAAATCCAGAGTACATAGTCACATTTCTCACACAACACACCCATCTTGTTCATACCTGGTGATGTTTGACTAAATCTGAGGTAAGCTTTTCTTACTACTTTGTCCGTTACCCATTAATCTCTCCATTCTCTGTAAAGATGTCATACATCCATGTTCTCAACAAAGCTCACGACTCTCAATGAGGGTGACCTTGATACTCTTCTGTGAAACTGTTTCCATCCTCTCCTGCAGAAATTTTGCTCTCTCTGATATCCTGACCCAGAATACGGAAATGTTGGGTCTCCTCTTCTAGTACTGCTTTTTTGCTTTCCAGGCACATCTCTTTGTCTTTCTTTCTTTTCTTCTTCTATATTCTAAAACTCTAAAAAAACCCAACCAAACAAAAAAAAAAAACTTTATTATCTGGTTTAGCTTCTCTGCTTGCCATCCTAACCCTGTCCAGTCTAAATCTTCAAATTGCTTCTAATTGCTCATTTGTTTTCACGTGTTCTTTTCTCCTGTCTTTCTCCATGAATGTATCTCCCTTTACTCTTTCCCATTTTTGAGATTGCTTGTCACTTCACCCCAGTTGCTTTTCCAAGTGCAGTACATCTTCCTTCCTATTTCAAGTCTAAGATAACTTGTGACTTCCAAACTTTCAGGTGCATGGCGGTGTCAGGAGCTGAAGAGGTGTGAGGTGGTAATTAGAACTGATGTTTGCAATCTGGCTGTACCTCCTTTGCACTAACACATCTTGTATGGAAATCAAAGTTCAAGGTACATCTGAGGTGTTTTTCAATCAGAACAAACTTGCTTCCCTTGTTTTCCTTGGGAAAATTTTGCTTACTGGTGTAGTAAGCAAAACACTACAACAGTTCAATGCTTTCAAACACAAATCCATAAAGCTTGCAAGAACAAAAGTTTTCCTAATTTTTCCAAAATTTTCCTGCCTCATTTCATTTGCCAATGTATCAGCTTTTTCTTTTCTTGCCCTCTGATAACTAAACTGTTATTCTTCTAACAGATAAATAATTTAATTTAATTTCATGGGATCAATATAATTATTTTTCTGTTTTCAATTCACAAATAGGTTTACACCACCTGCACTGTGCTTGCTGAAATATATCCAGTTTCTAAAAAAAACGGTTCAAAAAAAAAAGAGTAAAAATTGTGGACAAATGTTCAACTGATTTATACCATCATTGTTTCAATGAATTGAAATCAGTCTGAAGGAATTGAAATTCATTACTTTATTTCCATTCTTTAGTTAGCAACACAGATGACTAGACTTGCCAGATGCTGTGCAAGGGAGATAAGTGAGTAATATTCAAAATGTTGAGTCCCATGTTGATGCTCAGCTACAAGCCAAAGCTTTGCATCTGTTCAATGGCCTAATAGAAATTCAAGCTGCACTGGCAAAAGTGACTCAAAAGAAATTTAAACCTTATCCATTTTAACCAGAGGACTGGAAATTAATATATGTCGTGATCTTGCTTGAGATGGTATACATTGCACATTTTTTCTGGCAGTGTTTCCTTTCTGAAAACAGTTATTTAAAAGAATCTGTGTTATGGAAGCATGCAGAAAACATGGCTTTATGTTACTTTATTTTAAACTCAGCCTATGAGAGCAAGTCTATACTAATCATTCTGTTTGAGCTGGTACAACAAATATAGAAAAGTGTGTGGTCTTTTCTTGATGACATGTCCTGCGTAAGAAGAATGAGTGTAAATAATGTATGTGTGTGTGAGGAGCACCCCAAACTGCTTGTGCTGCGAAGGGTTTTGCCCCAAAATAGTAATGCCAAGAAGAAATTAACAAATATAAAATTTGCTTAAGCTGACCACTAGTAGAATAAACAGTAACCAGGGAACTAGCAATAAAACTCTGAGAGAAGGAGTCAGCTTCAGAAGCGATATAAGAGAGACATGAAGATCTGTAAAATGGGAGAGACCCTGCTGGGGAATGGGATGGGCCAGGTGTCTGAGTGCTGCTGGCTCTGCCAGTGGGCGCAGAAGGGTTGGATTCCACACTGGGGACCAGCATCAGTGTGGGCTTGGCACCACTGGAGCTGCCCCACTGTTTAGGTGGCAGGCGGCTTATCTTATGCATTGCTGATACTTATCCTGAATGTATAGTTCTCTGATTGCTGGCTAATTAGATCATTAATAAATTAATAAACTGCTTCCATCCTGATTTCATTTAAATCTCATGAGTTAAGCTGATTTTCTCCATGACAAAATACCAGTTATCCTGTAGTAACAATACAACAGCGTCTTTGATGCTGGAAAAACTGACCATTATAGCTATAGCCTTTGACTTGCTGATTCGTTATGCCAGCGACTGGACATCAAATCTGTTTGAAACACTTCTAGCAAATCTGTCTCTCTGATCTCATAAATGTGGTTGAGTGAAGAAAATACTGCTTTCTGTTCCTCTCCTCTCGCCGCACAGGCCATGAAAGATATTCTGGATTCCCCTGAGTAAACCGTCCATGGAATATCTGCCAAAAAAAAGACATTTAGTCAACATTGCAATGGAGATGCAAAATATACTAGAAAGACAGGCAGCAATACTGAGTGATGCTAGGGTGCCCACATATTTATAGCTGTAAAATGTGCTGGCTTGACAAAGGCACAAAGGCAGCCAAGTGTACTCTAACAAAATTACAATGTTGACAGCTGTATCCAGGGACAATAGGTACCACTAAAAGTTTCTCATGTGGAAAACATGGATCTAGAATCTTGAAATTTGCTTTAATTCTTTTTTCTGATCATTCTCATTTTCCTACTGTCTTATCCAACTACTACCTACTTTTTTTAACTCTTTAGCAGAAAGAGACATTTCAATGCTGCGTCCATTGAAAAGTACAGCAGCAGATACTTACAGAATCACAGAATCCCAAGGGTTGGAAGGGACCTAAAAAGATCATCTAGTCCAACCCCCCTGCAAGAGCAGGGTAACCTACAGTACATCACACAGGAACTTGTCCAGGCGGGCCTTGAATATCTCCAGTGTAGGAGACTCCACAACCCCCCTGGGCAACCTGTTCCAGTGCTCTGTCACTCTTACAGTAAAGAAGTTCTTCCTGATGTTAACGTGGAACTTCCTATGCTCCAGTTTACACCCATTGCCCCTTGTCCTATCACTGGATATCACTGAAAAAAGCCTAGCTCCATCATCCTGACACCTACCCTTTACATATTTGTAAACATTGATGAGGTCACCCCTCAGTCTCCTCTTCTCCAAGCTAAAGAGACCCAGCTCCCTCAGCCTCTCCTCATAAGGGAGATGTTCCACTCCCTTAATCATCTTTGTGGCTCTGCGCTGGACTCCTTCAAGCAATTCCCTGTCCTTCTTGAATTGAGGGGCCCAGAACTGGACACAATATTCCAGATGCGGCCTCACCAAGGCTGAGTAGAGGGGGAGGAGAACCTCTCTTGACCTACTAACCACTCCCTTTCTAATGCACCCTAAGATGCCATTTGCCTTCTTGGCCGCAAGAGCACATTGCTGGCTCATGGTCATCCTCCTATCCACCAGGACCCCCAGGTCCCTTTCCCCTTCACTACTTTCCAGCAGGTCAACCCCCAACCTGTACTGGTACATGGGGTTGTTCTTCCCCAGATGCAAGACTCTACACTTGCCCTTGTTAAATTTCATCAAGTTTCTCCCCGCCCAACTCTCCAGCCTGTCCAGGTCTCGCTGAATGGCAGCACAGTCCTCTGGTGTGTCAGCCACTCCTCCCAGTTTTGTGTCATCAGCAAACTTGCTGAGGGTGCACTCAGTTCCCTCATCCAGGTCATTGATGAAAATATTAAACAGCACCGGTCCCAGCACCGACCCCTGAGGGACTCCACTAGTCACAGACCTCCAGCTAGATTCTGCGCCATTGACCACAACTCTCTGCCTTCTTCCTTTCAACCAGTTCTCGATCCACCTCACTACTTGATCGTCAAGCCCACACTTCCTTAGCTTATCTATGAGGATGCTGTGGGAGACAGTATCAAATGCCTTACTGAAATCAAGAAAAACTACATCTACCGCTCTACCATCATCCCTCCACCTAGTCACTTCCTCATAGAAGGCTATAAGGTTGGTCATACATGACTTCCCCCTCATAAAACCATGTTGGCTGTTCTTAATGACCCCCTCATCCTTGATATGCCTAGTGATGGAGTCAAGAATAAGTTGTTCCATCACCTTTCCAGGGATGGAGGTAAGGCTGACCGGTCTATAATTACCCGGGTCCTCCTTCTTGCCCTTCTTATAGATTGGTGTGACCTTTGCCATCCGCCAATCCTCAGGCACCTCGCCCGTTTCCCACGACTTACCAAAGATGATGGAAAGTGGCCTAGCAATGACCTCCGCCAGCTCCCTCAGCACCCGTGGGTGCATTCCATCCGGACCCATCGATTTACAGATGTCCAGATTGCATAGCTGATCCCTAACCCAATCCTCATCTACCAAAGCAAACTCCTCCTTTGTCCTGACTCCTTCTGGGGCTATAGAAATCCGGGGCCCTCGGGGAGAGTCTGCAGGAGTAAAGACAGAGGCAAAGAAGGCATTCAGCACCTCTGCCTTCTTTATATCCTCTGTCTCCAGGGTACCCACTTCGTTCAGCAGTGGGCCTATATTGCCTCTTGTGTTAGTTTTATTTGCTATGTATTTGAAGAAGCCCTTTCTATTGTCTTTAACCCGACTAGCAAGATTGAGTTCCAAGGAGGCCTTAGCTGTCCTAATTGCCTCCCTACATCCTCTAACAACTGTCCTATATTCCTCCCAAGCGGCCAGCCCCTCCTTCCATAATCCATAGATTCTCCTTTTCCACTTGAGTTTGCCCAGCAGCTCCTTGTTTAACCACGCCGGTCTCCTAGATCCCTTACTTGACTTCCTACTCATTGGGACGCTCCGATCCTGAGCTTGGAAGAAGCGGTCCTTGAATGCTAACCAACTATCTTGAGCCCCTTTACCGCCTAGTACACTTTCCCATGAGACTTCCCTTAGCAGTTGACTGAAGAGGCCAAAGTTGGCCCTTCGGAAATCCAGAACTGTGGCTTTGCTAGGTATTCTATTCCTCCCACACAGGATCCTAAACTCCACCATCTCATGGTCACTGCAGCCAAGGCTGCCATTGACCGTCACCACTTCGACCAAACCCTCCTTGCTGGCGAGTACTAAATCTAGCAGCGCTGCTCCCCTAGTTGGTACGTCCACCATTTGCATTAAGAAATTATCATCAATGCACTCGAGGAACCTCCTAGACTGTGAATGACTGGCTGTGTGAGTCTTCCAGCAAATATCGGGGTAATTAAAGTCCCCCACGACGACTAAGGCATGTAGTCGCGAGGCTACTTCCAGTTGCCTGTAGAAAGCCTCATCAACTCCTTCGTCCTGATCAGGAGGTCTGTAATAGACCCCCACAACTGTATCACCCGTGCCAGTCAGCCCCTTGATTCGTACCCACAGACATTCCACTTGCTCCTCATCCGACCCCGGACAGAACTCAATACATTCTAGTTGCTCTCTCACGTAAAGAGCCACTCCACCACCTCGCTTTGCTGACCTATCTTTCCTAAAAAGGACATAGCCATCCATGACCACATTCCAGTCATGTGAACTGTCCCACCATGTCTCTGTAATCGCCACTAGATCATAACCTTTAGCCCGCACACAGACTTCTAACTCCTCCTGTTTATTCCCCATGCTGCGTGCATTGGTGTACAGACATTTCAGGGAGCCAGTCCTAGTACCCTTTTTCCCCTGCGGGACAGGGTCTAAAAAGCTATCCTTTCCCACAAGTGAAACAAGAGATTGATAGTCCTCCTTAGCCCGCCAACCTTCAATCCCTAGCATGTTCCTCTTGGGCTTGTCCCCAACAGGCCCAGTTAAATCCCCTCCCCCCTTCATAACTAGTTTAAAGCCCTGTCAATAAGCCCTGCTAACTCCTGCCCCAAAACCCTTTTTCTTCTCTGGGACTGGTGTATCCCGCCTGTCACCAGCAAACCAGGTGTCCCATACAGCAGCCCGTGACTGAAAAACCCAAACCCCTGCCTTTGGCACCAGTCACGTAGCCATACATTAACCTGCAGAGTCTTCTTATATATCCCTTCACCCTCGCTTGCAACAGGTACGGAGGCAAACACCACTTGCGCTCCAGACCCTTTAACCAGCCGTCCCAGGGCCCTGTAGTCTCTCTTCATTGCCCTTACGTTCCTCGTAATAATTTCGTCACTGCCAACCTGAAAAACCAGCAGTGGGTAGTAGTCAGACGGCTGCACCAGTTCAGAGAGCTTCTTTTTAACATCTCTAATCCGAGCCCCAGGCAGGCAGCAGACCTCCCTGTGGGGTGGATCCGGTCGACAAATGGGCCCTTCTGTTCCCCTCAGAAGGGAGTCACCCACCACAATTACTCTTCTTTTCTTCTTGGTTGGAGAAGTTCTGAGGTATGTGGGTGAGTGACTAGCCCTGGGTGACTCACTAGATAGATTTGCCTCACCATCTCCATTCACCTGGCCCTGAAGTTCCAAGACCTCGTACCTGTTATTCAAGGGCAACTGGGAGGGAGGAAGGGATTGTGAGGGTTTTCGCTTACCTCTCCGAGGAGGAACCTCCCTCCATCCATCCTTGTCCATTAAGCTCTCTCCTTCTGTCTGATGGTAGGAGGGAAGGGGATCCATATCTTGTTGAACCACTTCCCTCTGTCCTTGCCTTAGGGTGTGGTTCCACCAATCTATTTCACTTTCACACTCTCTAATGGCTCTCAACCTTTCTACCTCCTCCCTCAGTTCAGCCACCTGCCTGAGCAGGTCATTTATTTGCTCACAGCGAACACAAGCAGTATCACTGGCTCCCTCCAATACAAGTGCCAGGCTCAGGCATTCACTGCAGCCAGAGACCTGCACAGCTGCATGTCTGCAGGAAGGCTCAGTCTGGATACCCACATTAGTACTCACTGCAGCTTTCGATCGTGTTGTAACCATGATCTATCTGGTCAATCAATCCGTCTACGTTCCTCAGCACTCCTTCCCCCTCCTGTACTCCAGGCGAGTCCTCTCGATGAGGCGGATGGAACGCTTCCCTGCCCGCTCGCCTGCCCGCGCGAACTGCCGCGCAAACTGCCTCGACCCTCTGCCTCGACGCTCTCTGTTTGCCGGCTCTGTTCGCCGCGCTCCTGGTCGCCGCGCTCCCTGGGAAGGTTTTTTAGCCACTCCCAGCTGGTGCCACTCCTCCTGGCTCCGCCCCCTGTGAGTCAGCCCCTCGCGGGAGCTGAGCTTCCGAGTCCTGGGCGAGTCCTGTTGAGGACTTGAGGCTCCCTCCTCAGTGGCTCTTGTCGCTCTGAGGTGAGGCTCCTGGACGCTGATCTCTCCCCTCTCCGCTCCGGTGTTGCAGGCGTCCTCTCTCAAGCTACTCACCTCAGCAACTGATCGAGAGTGGCTGTTGGTGGCTGATGTGCACTGTGTTGATCATGCATTAGCAATTAAAAAATAATTGCTTCAAGCAAACTGAGCTGAAGTAAAAATCCTCACATTTCTCTTCAGAGCTTTTTTTGTCTGAATGCCATTTGACATGTATTTTGTGTTTTGTAACTAAGGATTTAGAGTGACATGGGTTAGTGTGAGATGTCCCTGCCCATGGCAGGAGGGTTGGACTAGATAATCTTTTTCAGAATCACTTGTTTTCTTCCTTCTTCTTTTTCCTTTTCTTGCACTAATAATTCTATCTCCCCAACTTATTGTCCCAGCTGAGGAGCCTTATAAAATCTTTCCATAAATGCACTAGATGAACCGTGGTGGTTGTCTGTCCAACTCTGCATTCTGTGGGCCATGCCATAAATATAACACCTAGCTAATTGTTGAATCTCCTTGTGACTCTAAACTGAATATGCCAAAAGTTCCAAATGTAATATGATAAATGAATGGAGAGAAAAAAACAAAAACCCAATAAAGGTTGTTGAACGGAATAGCATTATATTTGGTATAAGAACTCCTTAAACTGCAGATGGCGGGAAGCTGAGAGACTTTAGCTTAAAATGTACTGCTGAATGCCTGCCTGGTTCTTACACTCTTCCTTAAGCATCCTCTACTGATTATTTTTAACATGAGATACTGGAATAACTGAATGCTTGGTTTGTTATGGTATGGCTGTTCTTATATAATCCTATGTAGATGTTTATGATGACAAATTTCAAAAGCAAATTAATGATGTTGAGGTTTCAGCCTACTTATCCCAGCCAAAAGCAAGACAGATGCTCACCCATGGACTCATACATTCAGTGTCAGGGTATATTCAGATTTTCAAGTCTTTCTTAAATGTAGAATTACTCTGTGGAGATGAATGTGTAGGAACAAGAAACCTAACATTATAATTCTTTACCACCAACACATACTATTAAACATGTATTTGCATCTGTTTTATTATATTTTGCATGGTGACTATGCATATGAACGGGATTCAGAGTTGGCTGGTGCAGTTACCAATGGTGTCAGTATTGGTAGGGCACTAATATGAGCACAAAATAATATTGTTCCTCATTTCCACTTTAACGTACTTTGAGTGTAAAAGATTATTCACTGTATTTCCATTTTGGTCTTTTGTTTCATCTTATACAATGCTAGGTAAACATACAAACTTGTTAGTACTTGTTTTGCTTTTATCTAAGTCTTATTAAGGCCCATGATGGGATTTGAAGACCTTGGAGTATCATCTACTTTATGTTGTCAAGCTAACTCAGAAATCATCCCTAGCTGGAGTCCTATCAAGAATGAAATGGTGGGTTTCTGTCTTCTTTTGCCTCATGTTGGCTGATCATTTCTGGACACAGCCCAGTTTAGCACAGATGTGTTTTTTCCTCCTATTGGTCAAATTTGTTTGGTTACTGTTTTTTTTTTGTTTGTTTGTTTTTGGTTTTGGGGTTTTTTTGTTTGTTTGGTTTTTTTTGTTTGTTTAAACAAACCTGACTCAAGCATAGTCAACTTTAACATAGGGCGGTCTCAGAAACGCATTGTAAAATGTTGTCAGGCTCAAGAATAGTAACCAGTGTGAATTAATACCCTTCGCTAAAATGCACATGGAGTCAAATAAAGCTAACAGTAAAACACTGACATTATGTAACCAATGCTGTATCCAAAACTTCAGTGTCTTTTGTGTTTCAGAGCTTAAGCTAGGTAGATGGAGATGACATGAATACTGTTTTTCAAAGTTCATGAACTTTTATTCTTTTACTTGGGGACAATATAAGTTATTCTCCTGAATCTAATCAGTTTTGCCTATAATTACAGCTGCCAGAGATCAGAATCTGGCTTTAGCTTCTTACAAGAGCAATTGAGTCAGAAGCGTGTTTTGTTCCAGCAGCAGCTGCTGAAAGGTCAATAGAGCTTTTGAGGACAGAAAGAGATAGTAAAAAATCCAAATCATCAGGAAAAAAGAAAATAGTAAATGAACTGTCTTTTACTGTGCTTTCCATTTCAATCCATTTTGACCCAAATTCCATTGCCAGTTAAGTTAGTTGACTAATTTTAACTGGAAGGAAAAGGTTACTGGTTGCAAACTATTTTTCTTTTCTTCAAAAAAGAACTTATCTATCTGCGGAAAGTGTACTTGTTCCCACCATGAACTGAGAGCCTGTTACCCTTCCTTCTCTCCCACATGCAAAATCTCCTTTGTGGACTTCACAGTGGTTAACAGAAAGTGTTCATTGAATTATTTTTTTTTTTTTAATATTTCAGAAGTTCATTTCTGCAGAATCCAACAGATTAAAGGAATCAGCTGAGAGCAAACACTCAATGGTAATGTCAACAGCCCAGGTCTCTGGCAGGAAAGGCTAACGCTGTAAGCTCACAGTCTGAACTGGCTTTTTTCAGCTGAGAGCAAATCTCTGGCAGACGCTCACTGCAGCTGTAGTTTTATTGACAGTAATGATATTTCTGTTTTCAAATGACAGAAAATATGTTTGGTACTTTCAGATTTGTTTCCCTTTGGGTCAGAGGTCTTTTCATGCCTTTCATAAATGATGAAAAAAATACAAATTAAGTTGTCTAAAAAATTAGATCTACAGATTATCTTCAATGTTTGAGTAACAAGTTTATTCTTACCAGAAGTTGCTACTGAAATATTCTGCACAAACATTTTCTGTTTATGGGTAAAATCATTCTGTATATCTAATTATTTGTTTCATATCTACAGAACTGTAAATTAGCTGATTATAACAATAAATCATAGCTATTATGATATTTAGATGTTGTGCCTAATAGCATGACATTGTTAGTGGAACAACATAAATATTCCAAGCTGATACAATGCAATTTTGGATTTCCAAATATAAACATAATCATGTAATTTCCTCGAAAGAGGAAGAATAAATTTGTATCATTTCACTTTAGAGACTGGGGTTTGAAGCACAGGTAAATTAAATGACTTGATCTCATGAAGCAGGAGTTAACTGAGATCCTGTAGTCTAGGGTCTACTGTCTGAAAACCAGCAATATGCGTACATCACTCCATCTATTCATCCATCCACCCATCTAATCATCAATCCATCCATTTTATTTCTTTTTCTCTTTACATGGTACTAAATTTTGTCTGATTCATAAAAATATGGAAAGAAACAGGAGAAAAAAAGATAAAATAAAGGAGGATGGTAAGGAGAAACTTCTAAGTGCACTGGTATTACTTCTCAGGTGTTTGTCTAACCTGTCTCTGGAATCGTCCTATGGTGAAGACTTTCATCACCTTCTCAGGCTGTTCAAGTATGCCATTATTTTTGCTGTTTGAAATTTTTTACAGCGTCTTTATTGCAATCTAAGTCAATTATTTCTTTTCTATTCCTCTATGTGTATTGAAAACCATTGTTCTTGTGTTTAAACAACAGCTTACACAGCTGAAGACAGTTATCATGTCTCCTCTCTGTCTTGTAGAAAGCTTGTTCTAAAGAGGATGTCATGAAGTGACAAACAGCTGCCAAAGAGGGAAACTGTTCTTAAAAGAAAAAAATATGCTAAAGATGGAAATGTTTAAGTATTAAAAGGTAAAATATTTTTAAAATATCTATTCAATCTCAGTGGTTTGTAATGACAGTGAAAATAATTGGAAGTATTTATATGTACTACTACTAAAGTGCTAAAAATCTAGACTTTTCAGACAGCTGAATAATATACATAATCCTCAAACCTTTACAGGTGCAAAGAGTTTGAATGCTTATGGTGCTCATCCTTGTACATGAAGAGCAATACTTTTAAAAGAAAGGGTAAAGTGACAGATTTCTAGAGGAGACAGTGAATTAAGCTCAGTTATGGTATTTGAAGAATATTTTTGCTGTTGCAAAATAAAAACCAGAATATGATCCACAGGCCATTCAGTCTAATTTTAGTGATTGTTAACAGCTTTATTTATTTAATTATTCTTTATTATTTTAATATTTAAATCCATAACCTTATTATTATGACAGACATTTGGAACTTTGAGCCTTGATTAACATGAATCTCATAGAAGTATAATTCTAGATTTGTATTGGGGAAAATGAAAGGACGAACTGAGTTCTTAATATCATCTTACAGTATCACATAATGTGCTGAAAGGATTTCTTTGCGGAAATAATTTTCTATCCTTTACGAAGACATGATAAACTGACATAATAAAAGCAGAAATTTTCAGTTTTAAGGTCATAACAGCAGCACAAAACCAAATATTTTTGTGGTAGAAAACACATCCAACTTGAACTCAGTGTTTCACCTTCTTCAACTTAATTCGGAGTAGAAATGATGTTCTTTTGCTGAAGTTTACAAAAATAAGAGAATATTATGATTCTCAGCTTCTAGGTCCTCAGAAGTATTTTGGTTTCAGTTGTTGCTGAAATGCTGAATTTCCCAGGTTATACTCATTTATGCACAGTGCAATCTGACACTGAGAATTACTATAAGGATTCCTTCGATTAGAATCCCTCAGGTCACAGCTTGTTCTTCTGCAGCACAGCATACTATTGCTCCTATTCAACTTGGACTTTTTTTCATAGCAGGCCTTTAGGAGGAACAAAACTACACACGTTGCAAAGAATAAGATGACATTTTACCTCTCTGAAGTTTGTGGTCACATTGTAACCGAGAGGGGAAAAAAAGAAAAAGGCTAAAAGAAAGGATAGATTTACAGTCAAGAGGTAGCTGAATACTGCTCCATTTAAAACAATAAGAATTATTCTCATTTACCATTAGATGGCATACATACAGTATAAAATACATGATGAAACAGAATTCCAGTGCACTAGGTGAAAGGTTAAGCAATACTTCTGTCGTATTATAGATACACACTAAAGTCTTCCAATAGTACTTGTTTCCACTCAAGGTTGTTATGTCTAAAGAATCTCAGACTCTCTAGGTTGAATACTGCTAAATAACAGGCCAAATAAGTCTGTGCTGCTAAAAGTATCTCAGTGGCTGTTAATGCTGCAGCACTGCTGTGGGTTCATCTTCTCTTTCATCTTCCCTCTTTCCTATTACCCTATTCAACAAAAATTTGCTGCTACTCAAAGTTCTGTAACCAATGCACGATATTTTCCCTCCCTTTCTAGTGTGAGAAAAAGAGTCATACACACACACACAAAAGAAGTCTGTGTCAGTAGTCTACAACATAAGGCAAAAGAAAACATAATTTTACTTCAAGAAAGAAATACCTGAATTTCTTCTCCCACTGAAATTGAGGCATTCTTAATTTATAAGTACTCTTAAGACAATCTGTCATGCCAGTGTAGTGCTATTGTGGTAAGGTGACCTGCTAAGCACAGGGAAGACACTGCTTTAAACTAAAGACTCAACATATATTTAGCGGTCCTCACATCACAAATCGTATACTACCATGGAGTTATGAGACATTCCTTCTGGCTGGGTCAGAAAGGAGGGCATGCCGTTCGAGGCTGTAGTGGAGAAAAGGACATGCTGCTTGGCACTGGCAGAGCTTGATAACAATTCCTCTTGCTCTCAAAGCCTGTGTTCTAGGTAGTTTGCCTGGTGTGCTGATCAGCTTTGCTTGCTACATGGGGCTGAGAAATGGAGTAAACTCATAGTGTTGCGCGTCAAATATATGAATTTCTTGGTTAAGAAATGGGAAAGGGAGAGAGGTTAATGTACAGCTGCAGCCTTCTATCTTAAATATATGGGGACACAATTTAAGGTAGGAGGAGAATCAGTTCAGACAGAAAGTAATAACTTGTTCAGAAAAAAACATTGAATTTGTGGATGATCCATTAGTATAATAATGGATCATAATAATGCTCAGAGGCTTAGATGTGGAGGGTAAAATAGATATATTCTCTCTCATGACCTTATTGTTTGCTGCTTTTTAGTTTGTGGTCAGATCATTCTGACTCATCAGATAATGTAGCAGATGTCTGACGCACAAAATGTTATGATGGCTTAAAGTTTTCTTTCAACTAAACTGTTTCTTCCCCTATTTGTGCAGGAAAGGATTTTGTTGTAAGTTAAGTCAGTTTCTCAGCAGATTCCTCTAGAGATGCAAACAGCAAACTAAATGAAATACCTATACTAGAGGAAATGGCTAGTGTGATGTATTTCGTGCTGTCAAGTTTTAGTACAGCTTTGTTTAGTCTGAAGAAGCTGTTTTAATTTAGAGTACCATGAATCTAAGAAATAAGCTTTTTCTCTAATAGCATAACAACACTGTGTGAAATACAGGAAAATAAAAGGCTAAAACAGTCTGGAATTAAAATGTAGGTGTATTTAGGATTAATAGATGCCAGATTGACCAACAAGTCTTGCTGCTTGGTTTGGAGAGTCATTTTTCTAAACTACGTAGATAAGGATGTTGCTACATGGAACCTTACATGTGTTTCTGAGGTCTAGCACCTAAATTTCTATATTCCAACAGGAAAAAGATGTGCAGCAGGCATTGCACTTGTTGAGTAATGGAATTAAGGGAATCCTTCTAAGAGTGGGTTTATTAGAAAACAGAGATTGTGGAGAGCTTGAATGAATAAGGCTAGAAATATTTCTTAATTTTTAATGGGTCTTGTTGCAGGGAAAAACTTCTTAACACACATACTTTAAATGAAATCAGTATCAAAGCAGTTTATTGATTTACTAATGACATGTAATTAGCCAGTAAACAGTGAATAGTGCCCAATGGAGAGGCTGCTCTGCCTGGTGCAGGCATAGTTTGAGATGCTGGGGCCAGCTTGTGCTAGTGTCAATCCAAGTCATGACTACTACTGTTTCTGGTAAAAGGTCTCTTCCCCCAGTTTTCAAGTTAACTCCTCAAAAGTCTGTTTTTAATTCCCTGGTTTCTGTTCAACCTGCCTGATAGGCATCTTCCTATTTAAGGTCATCAGTCTGGAGGCAAATGACCTTGTAGACAGTTTGGAGCATTTGAGCTACTTGAATTAGGTACACTCCACATCTTAGCAAGTGCTAATATCCAGGCCATTAGCCAAAGGCTGGCTCTGCAGTCACCCACAACAAAGTTTCTAGCTAATAGCTAATTATGGTGTCTTTAAATATTATAATCTGTGATCTTTTCAGAGTTACTTGGAACTTCTTGAAGACATATGTAGTGTTTGTTTGTCTTCAAGACAGAAGATCTTGTCAATCTTGTCAATCTTGATTAAAAGGTAGGAGCCAAACATACAAAGTATACTTTTTAAGATTGTTCACATAGACAAAGATGTTATTACTTACACCGTAGAATCATAGAATACCAAGTTGGAAGGGACCTTAAGGGTCATCTGGTTCAACCTTTCTTGGCAAAGCATGACCTAGACTAGATGTCCCATAACTGCACATGTTTATATTAAATCAAGTGAGAACTGGAATTTCTACCTGCTAGGAAATATTAACATTTCTAAAAAAAAAAAAAAAGAAATACATATTTTTCCCAGATGACAGCAAAAGGTTAGAAATATGTTTTCTTTTCTTTATCTTTCTTTAAGAGCTGTAGAAAGAATGATTGCTTTTTGGGAAAGGGTGAAGAGAAGAAGGAAAGTTTATTTATTTTCACTTATGAGGACCCACTTGGCATCAGACTACCTTAGGACTTAAGTACCTCATGTATGAGGATCTGAACAGTCCTTCCTCTCTTGAAAGATCTTGGGATCAGGTTTTGTGGAAAAATACTGAATAATTAGCTAGAGGAGCAGACCTGGTAAGCTACGGAAAAGCTGGGGAGTTTCAGAGCTCCCCAGTGTGACAATTATTGGGGTTTTTGGTGTCATAAATTAACGCTGTGATGCAGGGGGAAGATGTCAGTGTTCATCAGCTCTTTTATTTGACTGAACATCTGACTCCAGTTATAAATTGTGTTTTCTTGTAGTGGGTGGAGACATTGAAATAAAATGGGAGCTTTATATTTGTGTCTCATTACTCTATGAAAAGACAAATTAAATCGATTCTGGGCTAATACCTAGTCATAGTTGAGCACATAAAAGCACAGAGGCTTTGGAAGATGAATGTGAATGGGCCAAAAGTCTTCACAGGGGCATGAACACTTACAAGGAAGCTTTGCAACCCTGAAGCTGTTTCATCAGATAGCTCTTTCCTTTCTTCCCTCAATTTTTTTCTGTACTGCAGAATGTTCTTGAGCTTTGTGTTTCATTCTACCAGGGTTTACAATTCTACAATAGATGAAACAGTACACTGGGATGAATTGTTCTCTTAAAATATAGGTATACATATTATTTCCATTATTCATAATTCACTTTTTCTTTTAAAGAAAATATAATCACCATGACACACAATGTTCGTTTGGCATAGCTTGTGGCCAGGCTCAGTGTGTGGATGCAACTACTTAGAAACATTCAATTTTCTAATTTTCTGTCTCCTTACTGTTTTGGTTTGGTTTGGTTTGGTTTGGTTTGGTTTGGATTTTTCCCCCACCTCTTGGTGCACCACTAGCCTTAGTTAATTTTGCTAATCCCAAGCACTTGTAACTGAAATGAATGCCAGATAGAGCGGCTCATTGAAATGAACCCATTTATTTTTACCATCAGTTCTTTTCCTTGAAGATTCATTCGATTGTTTAAATTAAACTGACTAAACCACACTCTTCTGGTTGTGTTTCCTGCTTTAGAGATTTCCATATAGCTTGGTTTTGTGATATAGAGCAGTGTTGGTGTACCTCTAGGTAGCTGCTCAAGAAAATGTAATGGATGTGGTGATTCTCCTTTCTGTATCAAATTCATGCCATCAGGATTATTCCCCCCTTACAAAGCTGGCAGAAAAATAAGCACTTCCAGCCCATCTTTGATTATCAATTTTTAACAAAAATGAATTTTTTTCGAAGTGGCTTCACTTCACTGAAATGTATTTTTTCTACTTATGGAGCAAAAAAAAAAAAAAAAGAAAAAAAAAGGAAAAAGAAACACAATACGTATTTATGGTTGGTATGACCTTACTCTGATCATTGCAATTACAGAAAAAGATGAAGCATTCTGAGTTGGTCTAATGTTAATGTGGAGCTGCTTTAACACCTCCTAATAATTGGAATTCAAATGAGCCAAGTCTCCAGTATCATTTATACCCTCAACATCCTGTCTGTGCTCTCAGGACTCTTAGTGTACATTCTCCCTGGGAGAATGAGAATATTGAAAAGCATTGCAGGTTTCAGTAATCGGGGACAAACTAATGTTGAATCAACCAGGAAAAGACTTTGAAATACGAAGATGGTTTATTTCACTACTGGTTTAAGGGTGAAAGACATCATTCTAGTACTACACTTAAGTTTCCCCACCACTGTGAGCAACAGCTCAGATAAGACAGCCACACTTCTGCTTTGAGCAAGACTGTACTTCACATGCTGCAGGTGAAGAGTAAAAGGCTGAGATCCCTGCAGTGTAAAGGAGCTGGTTAACAGAGATGCCTGGGCTGTCCCAACAGTTATTCTGAGATTCATATTATGTGCCTCATGGGGAATTGAGGAACTGATAGAGTAGCTAATCCTAGAATCCATTTCTGGGAATGTTAACGAGGAGAAAAACACCATGGCTTCACCAAGAGGAAGTAAATCTTGACCAACTTGATAAAATTCTACGATGAAATGACTGTCCTGCTAGATGAAAGGAGAGCAGTAATACTTTCTATCTGTACTTCAGTAAGACCTTTGACACTGACTCCCATAAGATCCTCAAAGAGAAGCTGATGATGTACGGACTGCATGAGCAGAAAGGGAAGTGGATTAAGAACACTCTATTTTGAGGCCAGTAACTAGTGGTGTACCCCAGAGGTCAATACTGAGTTCAGTCCTGTTTAGAATCTTCATCAGTGATCTGGATGATGGGGCAGAGTCTACCCTCAACAAATTTGCTGATGACACAGAACTGAGAAGAGCGGCTGATACGCCAGAGGGTCATGCTGCTGTCCAGAGGGACCTTGACAGGCTGGACAAATGGGCCAACAGGAACGTCATGAAGTTCAACAAAGAGAAGTATAAAGTCCTGCATGTGGGGAGGAATAACCAACACATGCTTGGGGCTAGCTGGGAAGCAACTTGGCAGAAAAGGACATAGGAGTTTTGGTGGACACCAAAAGCCAGCAATGTGCCCTTCTAGCAAAGAAGACTAACAATATCTTGGGGTGTGTTAAAAGAGTGCTGCCTGAAGGTTGAGGGAGGTGATCCTTCCCCTCTACTCAGCACTGGTGAGGCTACACCTGGAGTACTATACCCAGTTCCGGGCTCCTCCATATGAGAGACACGTGGGCATACTGGAGAGAGTCCAGTGAAGGACCATAATTATTAAGGGAGTGGAGCATTTGCCATATGCAGGTGGGCTGGGACTGTTAGGCTTAGAGAAGAGGAGGCTTGGGTGAGGTTCTTATTAATGTATATAAGTACCTGAAGGGATTGTGCAAAGAGGACAGAGACAGATGCTTTTCAGTGGTGTCCAGTGACAGGACAACAGGCAATTTGTTTAGCAAACAATCCAAAACACAGGAGGGTCCATCTGAATATCAGGAAGCACTTGTTCATTGTGAGGGTGACCAAGCATAGGCACATGTTGCTTGGAGAGCTTGTGGAGTCTCCATCCTTGAAGACATTAAAAAAATTATCTGGATATGGTCCTGGGCAACTGGCTCTAGGTGACCCTGCTAGGACAGGATTTTGACCATATGATCTCCAGAGGTCCCTGCCAACCTCAACCATTCTGTAATTAGCAGCTTTCATTATTGCAATGACCTGCTGGCTAGCAACAGACATTAGAGTTAAGGTAGCATGTAAGTCTTTCTCTTTTCTTGAGCTGCAGAAAGAAGAAACAATGATTAATCAAGTTCAGGTTATTAGAGAAAAAATGGAGAGTCGTGTAAACACAGTCCAAAACATATGTATTAGAAACTGGATTAGAACGTATTTTTTTGTTGAAACCACCATCTCTGCTCAAGTTCTCCAAACCCTGAGGATGCATTCACTTTCTTTGCCTCTGATAGTGTATTTAACTGTCTTTACAGATAGACATTGAAGGTTGAATTTATCCAGCTCTGTCTTTCTTCCTTTCATTTTATCTTATGCCTTTGTCAGCAAAGCTGAGGAGTCCCTCCGTTTGTCACAGACTTGGTTTTTATTTCCAATGTAAAATATCTCTCCAGAGTAATAGTTTCTTTCAACCTTTTATTTTCTGATAACTCCTGAACTCCTCCCTCAGAGACCTTGCTTTTCAGTGGTTGGCTCTTTGTGCATGAGTATCTCTTCTCTGAACTCTTTCCAGCTGATTGTACAGCTTTCTTGAAATAAGGATTCAGGGCTGAGCATGAGGAATTTCTTCCACTCCATAATTTCACTTTTCATATCTTTAAGAGTATCAATCACTGGTTGTTTGGTTTTCTTCTTTATTCTTTTAATGTCCTGAAAGTGAAATTAAAAGCAATTTTTGGCATTGATAAATTGAAAAGCATTTTATTTTTCTTCTTTGAATTTATTTTAACAGATGATCTTGAAATACTGTCACTTGCTATGGGATGGAAATCTTGTTTACTTTTTCAAGGGCATTACTCTATTAGAATGGTGTCAGTATGTTTCCCTGTGAAAATAAAACCTCTGCTTTGTAAAGAGGAAAAGGGGGAATACCATTTCTTCACTAATAAAACTAAAAAAAAAAAAAATTTTCTTGTGGCATTAATGAAAATATATACACTGAGTTGAAGAAGAATGAGGATGGTGCACATTGTGACAGAGGGAAGGGAAATGACTGTTTTGCGCTTTTGCTAAGGAAGTCTGGATTTTCTATTAGAAGGTGGCCAGACTATGCTCTGAGGGCAAAGTGAAGTGCTGACCTTGCTGCCAGGAGCACACATCTTCAATGACTGAGAGCAAAGGAAAGGAGTGAGTGCCTGCTCAGAGCAGAACACTTGTGCTAAGAAATGAGGAGTTAAGGAATGATGCTCTGTACATTTATCTGCCAGAACAATCTTTACCTTGATATATTGTGCTCTTACTTAATATTTGAGGTGTGATCCTCCTCTGATCTTGATCAGTCTTGCTGGTAGAGCAGAGCTGAATGCACCACACAGTACAGTCTTCATCCAAAGAAAGGAGCAGGCTGGTGAGAAATGCTGTGGCCTTGACACATCTCCATCTCTTTGAAGGGCAACCCAGAGGGCTTGCAGTGGCCTTGGCATTGCTGAGCACAGCTGCATGCTGGCTGGAAAAGCCTGCTGGATTCTTTCTTGTTTAAGCACCAACAAAAATGCCAGAAACAGATAAGCCCTAAAGGAGCAATATATTAATGTAAGCAAATGATGATAAAGCAGGAAATGTGTCATGCTCCAGTGACTCAAGCAGGAACTGGCAGTGGAGCTTCTTGAGCTCTATTTTTAAGTAGCTATTTAGCTTTATCACACTGTGTGTCCCTTAACCTTGTTCTGCTTGTATTATGTAATATATGGTCATAGCTGATCTCAGAGGTTTGCTTCAGCAAAATTTGATAATTCTCAGGGGAGAAAACATTACAGATGAGTCATTAATAACCTACTGCACATTCAAGTTAATTTATTTTCTCATTGCATTTCTGCTAAAAATCCTTTGCTTTTTACAAAGTGTGCTGAGGAATGTAAGCGCTTTAAAACTTACCAGTTCTGAACTGTTGTAGGTGGCTTAGGGAAAAAGCAAAATGATAAGTTATATGAAGCCATTACGATCACTGCTTTCATTATGCATCAATTTAAGTGATTATTCTAACAAGTACAGTATTAGGAGACAAAAGCCAGAATTGCCATAAGGAAGAAAAATATCTTTACAATTTACAAAAGCTTCAGGTTTGAAGTCTCTTTGTCTTTGTCATGAAAAGTTGGAGTAATCTCTCCCTGGAGAGAAAGAAAAACTCTAAATATTCAGTTTGCTCACTGACAGTTCTGGCAGGAATACCAACAAAAACCCCAAACTTAAAATCCAGAATCTAGCTAGTGGGGTGGGGAGTGGCGAGGCATAGCTATCAGGAAAGGCTTGCAGTACAGGAAAGGAAAGGACCAGTTGATAGGATCAGGACCGAAAACAAGGAGATTCAAGAATAATAGGAGTGGCTGTTGAGAAAGGCACGCTGCATGATCAATGGCAGCTTAAATCAGATCTTGCCACCCAGTGGGATTTACTAACTGTGGTGGTCGTGATGTTGGTGTAGAAAGGGGAGAGTAACCAAGTAGCCTATGTGTCTCTAGTGGAAACCAACGATTTCAAAATAATATGGCTTTTCTTTAAGAACTAGCTATTTTATGTTTCCCTGTTATGTGTCGTATTTTCTTCACATTACTCCTTTTATTAAAGTTACTGTTTTTAAAGCATATTTTGAACCATTAACTTTTAAAATTCATGTTTGCCTTGGGAAAAACTCATAGAGCATCAGAAAGTGTAGTGTAATTTTCCCAGGATTCTGGACTGAGTCAAGGTGTGTTAGGAGTGGCACTTTGCTAACTCAGCCTTTGACACGGTTAATCAGGTTATTGCACAGGGACTTCAGCCCTGCTATTACACAAGTAAGAAAGAAAGATGAGTGACAAAGTAAAATCTTCATTTTTTTGAATTTCAAACTGTTGATTGTGAGTAAAGGTTTAATAGAATTTTAAAAAGTGAGTCAGAATGCAGAACACTAAATTAGAAAATATTTAAATAATATATATCTAAGCTAGGACATTCACTATTAAGCATCAGTAGAATTAGAAGGTGCATTTTCTGCATTGACAACTTTTAGAAAATAGACAGCTGAAGAGTAGAGAATAATAAAATATCTCTTCCAAGGGAGAGGATGTGTTCGGCCTTTAAGACAGCAAACTAACACTGACCAGGAAAGTGCCTCCCCCAAAGGTATGATCTGTCTGTGAACATCTAATGAGTCATATGGTAATAAAAAGTCAAAACTGGTAGGTTGAGCAGTCTCATTTACTCCCTGGCTGATTAACCAGTCCAGTGGGTAGAGGAAAACAAGGGATAAGATTTATTTTGGCTTGACTAGGACTGCTGACATGATCCTGCACATGCAAATTAGGAAGGCATGGCAGGGTGAAATTAGTGTGGAGTAGCTAAACAGCTGTTTGAAAACCTGCGCAGCTATCATTAACTCTTTGCCAAAAATGGGAGGAGAAATTAAACGAGGGCTTGGATGCATCTCTTACCAGCTTATATTTTACTTGATGGTAATATGGATGACATAATAGAAAATACACTATGAAATGTCTGTAGGAAGTTAAATGTGGTCACAATAGTCTGAGGCAGGAGGAGAAAAATGCAAGTTAAGATTTAAAAAAAGTTCTTGATAAATTGAATAAAAGAGTTTAATCAATAGGATGAAATTCAATAAAGAGAAATGCAGAATGTTTAATTTCTAGGAGAAACAAAACCTAGAAATACAAAGTGGGCAGTAACTGGTTAATGAGCTGTGCTGCAAAAGCTGTCTGAGCCTTAAGCTCTGAGCTCACAGGTGCAAGTTAATGCAGTGTTCTCTCAAAAACACAAATATCTAGCTGAGATGCATCAGTAAGACTGTTTCACCTCACTCAGCAGGTAATTTTGCCAATAAGCAAGTGCAGCCTCAGCTGACACCCTCAGGTCTGGGCATCAGAGAGGAGGGCAACAAGAACAGGAGAAAAATAACATGTAAATAAAGGTTAAAATAGTGAGATCAATGTAAGGGGAAGGAAGGTAGAGTGACAGATGAAAAAAAACAATCAACAAACCAACAAAACTTCAGAGGGGGACAAGAACTTTGCATGAGAGGGTCAATAACTAGTTAATTAAATAATCACCAGCTTAATTCTCCTTAATATTCATTGGAGTAGGAAAACAAAGAAATGTGCTTACTTATCAGCACCAGAGGTGAAAGAGAGAAAAAAGTGTGTAACAGCAGGAGCTGTGAGATGAGGGAAGAGACTGCCCAGGGAAATGACTGACTCTTGTTTAGGACTGGTCATGCACGAGCAAGAGTCTAAGGTGGTGTGACCCAGCTGGGAACCATCCAGATGAGTCTCAAGCTAGGAACCGTGGTTAGGGAGAAAAGGAGGTGGCAGATGCAGTGAATACAGGAAACAACTGTTAGGGAAGAACACCAATCTAGTGTCATCTACAGCCAGGTACGTATGATTGAAACATGTTGGTCTGACATTCACAAAAGGGATTTGATGGCCCACACCCAAAAAGCTGTATGGTCTGTTCAAGGTACAGTTCATGTTGCTTTTAGACAACATCAAATGGATGCAAAGTCCCTTTTCACCTGATATTTTAATGTTTACTATGGCATCACATGCTTTGCAGGGGGATTCTGGGTGTTGTGCCTGCTAGAGAATCTCATTTCATCATTGCTTCTAACCAGGGAATATTTTTAAATTTTTTAATTTTTTTTTTTTTTTAACTGATGGAGTGAAATCAAATTGGGATTCCAGGATCTTTCCCTCTTCCCCTTTCACTCCTGGTTAGTAGGGCTGGAATTCCTCCCTATGTCCGATAAAAGTGGGAAACCTGGTTCGCTGCCAGACTGCAGATTAAGGTTGCTGAGATGCTGTCAGCAGCAGTCTTGATAGTAAATATTCATGAGCCAAAATGTGCCAATATTCATGTTTGGCAAATTGCATATTCAATGTTATTGTCCATTCCATTTCGTAAAGGTCATCCTGGCATCTAAAGTCAACTGAAATGACTGAACTACTGCAAAAGAACACCATTCTCTTAAAAAGTGTGAAACCTGTGCATTTTTGAGTAGTCTATGTGGACCACTTATAAACACTTCTGTTTCCATTATCAGTTGACAGTCTCAACATATACAGTGGCTTTAATTTAGCAAGAACAGCTGTTATTCCTACCCAGCTCTACTTGATTCTTGCTATGCCTTATTTGACTTTGAAAGTACAAAAAACTGCATCTAGAATCTCATAATTTCACCACTTGTACAGTGGGTTTTTATCTGCAGTGTGACGCAGCCAAGCTGATGGCTTTGCAGTTTTTGAATACTGAACACATTTTATCCAAGAAAAGCCCAAACCAAAGCCATCAAACCTCCACTCTACTTAGCTTCATTTCTCAAACTGCTTATTTTGGGATGGGGCAGGGAAATCCCATATTAATTTTCAGCAACAGGAAGGTATTTATTGTTGTGGGTGAATTTCTGTCAGAGCCAAGGAAATGATTTTTCAGCTGCAAGAATTCAGTGCTGCAATGTCATAAGAACATGTAGTTATTATTCTGAATGCTATGCAGACTGTAATGTAAGACAGAAAAAAGTGCTCACGAGGAACATATTGAATTATAATAAATCTGTCTCGTCTGGAGACAATGATGAGCTGGCACATTTTGTCAAGTGGCAGTCACATAGGATGCTGTGCACTGCATACATATTACTGCATTAGCAATAGGCAGCGAGGATGGCACCAACAGGGGAACTGCTCAGACAGATAGGTTGATCATTTGTATTCCAGAGCTCAGCAAGTGCTCAAATCACTGATCCAAACCAAACATGTTGAAGTCAAGGCCTATTTCTATAACATGTTTGATATACAGCTGAGCAGTAACTGAATCAAAACAGCATCTCACTATTGCTGTCTGGTGCCTTACTGGGTGGTGAAAGCAAGCGAAGCTTTTCTTGGCACTAGGGGTACGTTGCATGCAAATGGACCATCTCAGTGGTAAATCTTTAATGTGACAGACAGAACATTAATTGCATAGCTCCCCAGGATCATGTTGCACACCCAGTTTCCTTAAGTTAAATTATTCCAACGATTCTTCTCTTGATGGAGAATTCCAGACGTTGCAGTCCTACTGTGTGCTATAAATTAACTCTTCTGCCGTTCAGCTTCAAGTCCTCCCTAACTCCTAGGGCAAATACCATTCACATTCACAGTGTGTATCTGAGACAACCCAGTGTGTTAACTACAATTCATATTAATATTCTGAAATACAATCTAATCAATAATGTAGTACGATATAATGTCTACAGTTACAACATCTCATTTTTGTAGGGTGAAAATGAAAAAGCTGCTCATTCAAATCTTTAAACAAGTAAATACCTAAAGGATTTTTCCCTTATAAATAAATATTATAAAATCACTCCCTGGCATGTACACAGTGGGGAAGGATCAGCCCTTTGCCTTTTGAGTCCATATTATATTGAGGCCATATAAACATGCATGTGCACCCAGGTATGCACACACATGTACTCACATGCTTTGCTCTGGCAGCTTGCATTGTAGCAACCTTGCCTTTTATTGGCTTCCCATAACTTAGCACGACTCAAGCTTGTGCAGCATGAAGCAATTCACAAGAGTCAGAGGTTAACAGCATGGCAACGCCATCCTTTCTTTCCTCTGAACATTGTCACCTCTTTTTAATCTACCCCAATTTTCGTATATAGATGAAGATCTATCAGAAACAGGCTCCTTTTAAGAGTTGCTCAAATTTCTATCCATGTGTAAGAAACAGTAACCCCTTTTATTTTTCCAGGGAGCACGGAAAAATAAAAGGACTACTTCTAACGCAGTCCTTTTCATCGGAATGAAGACACACTACTTTAGACAGATTAGTCCCATTTATAAAATGGAAAAGAAAGCTCAGTGCTTTCAAAAAGAAAAGCTCAGCATGTCCCAAGATAGATTTCATTTGAAAGAATAGTCCAATCCTCCTTGGCCTTGCTCCCATGGTTCCTTATTGCAGTATATTTTTATCCTACTTTCTCTTCAAGAGAATTTGCCTTCTTGAAAATACAGTATTCCTCCAGTAAGGTGAAAAGAGAAAAGCATACAAGGAAAGAGATGTTTTTTAACACAAATGCGTAAGAAAAAAAAAAAAAGTGGTGGTAAGATAAGGAAAGAAGCAGATTGTATAGAAGAGATTACTTATTTTCCAAATTGAGGTTATTTTGGGGCTCCAGTGAATTCTCTCTTGAATCCCTTCAACAATATACATGAGAAGCAAGCAGGAGGTGCAAGCCTGTGCATAGTAGCAAGTAAGCAAGCAAGCCATGTATCTCTGCCAAGAATGACTGCTAGAAGGAGATGCCCTCTATGACTAGGTGTGTTGCCAAGGCAAGCAGCAATTGCAGCAGAATAGGTGAAAAAAATGTTTCTTTTCGTGTTTTATGTAAAGTTTTATGCAAACAGAACCATTAGAATACACATAACAGGAAAATATCTTGGAGCCATGCAAACCTAAATCAAAATGTTTTTAATAAGAAAATATTACCCGACCCCATGGCTGTGGGTTGAGCACTACATAAAGAGGAAAATACATCCAGTAAGTGCTTGTCAGCTTGACTTAGATAATCTAGACATTTGGAAACACAGAAGTACCTTTAAGCATGCAATGACCAATCTTCTGGATAAGGGCTTGCAATATTGAACACAGGTTCAGTCTACGGCTAACTTTAACTTTCACAACAAAAGTAAGAAACAGACAACACTTTTGTGCAATGCTACCTGATTGTAACTTCTCTGATACTCAGGTCCAGCAGGTTTTAATTTGTCTTGATCACATAAAAGAGAAAGCCCTGATAGTTTGGACATATAAAACTCCCTATGAAAGCAAAATCCTACAGTATGCAAGTCACACTTTCTTTGGAACTATGAACCTTACCTCCACTAAAGGCAATGTACTGCATTGCAAAATCTTTTCCAGACTCTTCTCATTCAACTTCCAGTGGAAATTATTCTATGGTGCATTAAGTTGATTGTCATTATTTTTTTCCTTAGAGAAATTAATTACTTTATGTGTTTCTGTATGCCTGATTCACATACTTGTGTTCTTGGGCAGGGGGAATCTCTGAAACAGTATCTGAAGTGATACAAAAAGAGGTGGTTTGGAGGCACCAGTGTTTAGCTGTTAGCTAATTCCCACTGCTGCCCATACTTTTAGGAATAAGTGGAACAAAGGGGGAGTTGTAATAACTTTTGAAATCACTTATTTGTCCCCCGGGTTTCCCTTGTGGAGGTGCTGCTACTTGGCCTTCTTATGCAGTGCTGTGCTTTAAGGCATTTGTTATAAAAATGACATAACGTGTAACGCTGCAGTCATTTTTAAGGCTGCACAATAGCAGCTTGAAGAGGTTTCTTTATAACAGGTTCAGCAGCTGATAAAGTAAATGGAACAAAGTTCTTTTTCTGCTACATGAATGTCTAACCTCTAAATGTTTAGGACCAAACAACTTGAAAATGTTGGCTTTTTTCCACTTTTAAAGGTTATACACCCAAGTAATCCCCACAAATATCAAACTGCAGTAATATGCATTTAAATTTCAAATGTCTCTGCCAAAACATTCTGGTTTTAATCATACACTGGAAAATGTAAATGTAGTTTCAGAGGTAACAAATAGTTTATGGCAAGCCAGATTCTTCCTCCTTTACTCCAAGAAATTGAGGCTTAGATAAAATCATTCTGTTTGAGAAGTAAAGCTCTTCATAAATGAATAAAAGTGGTAGGATCAGTTTCCTTGTTAACAGAGTGTATTTCTATGGCTCTAGGTATTCCTCTGCTTGGAGACAAGAGCTATTATTTTTTTACAGTGCTCTGATAAATGGCAGACATATTCCAGGGTCTATAAAGTCTCCAAATGCAGCAGTGATACTTATGTCAGCCATTCCCTTACCACAGACTTCAGAGAAAGTAAAATAGCATAATTGGTGGGAAATTTTGACAATCCCCATTAGTATCTGATCGAGCTGCTAAAAGGGCATAATTTGACCCTGGGTACTTACTTGCACACTGGTCATTGATGTGTGTGATTGGTAAAACAATGTATATTTTAATTCCAAATCTCTGCTTCTCTGAATAGCTGTACAGGTGGAAAAGGAGGCTTGGGAGGTGGAAATGAACCACTTTAATGAGAGTTTTTTCTCATTGCCCCTGTAGGTCCCCTCAGTTCTTCCATATCTGTTCAAGCTGTGAATGGTTTTTATTTACTAGTCTAGTGGTAAATATAAATATGAAATAGCAGGTAACAACTTGGCACTCATCCAATGGTTGGTGGACAACTTCTCTCCTCCTGTAAATCCGCCTCTTCTCTCTAAAAGCAAGAATAGAGGGGATCAGAAGTGAGAAAAAATGCCCCTGAAAACTCCATGAGACTGAATTCTTACTCTTTCACATGGATGTTGAGAGAAGAAATAAATGATCAAAATATTTGCTCTTAAAAATTAAAGAATTCAAATCACTTCTCTAGTGCCCTTGGTATACATTGCTCTGCTTAAGAGTGGCTGGTTTTATTCTTTTCACTGGATAGCATCACTGGCTATTGGGTAGATGTGCCAGAAAATCAGATCTTTAGGAAATAAAATATAAGGCATTCTAAATTCTAGGCTCTTCTTCATAATTATATTTTTCTTTAAACTTTTTTTTAAGGCTTGGGTGTAAATACACAGTTTTGATAGTCAAATATAAGAAGGACTGCATACTTATATGTGAAGTATGTATTGGGATAAACCAATGCAACTCATCCTTTTATCTCAGAACAGGAGTTAATGTCAGAACTTTTAAAAGAGGCCAGAACAATACTGATAAACACTGAGTGTTTTGTTATTATTATTTTTTAAAGCCAAGTCTGATAGTCCAGTCTTCCATGAAGTAGGTGAAATATTAACTTGGTGTCGTAGAAGACAGTTAAAGCAATTGTTATCTCTTTAATACATTTCAGAAATTGATTATGGGTTTCTGAAGCACAGCAAAATGTCAAACATGCTTTCTGTATAGAAAATTGTGCGACAGTCTCAAATGTGTGCATGTACTATGCAGGATATTGATTTTTGAAACAGTGAAATATATTTATTTGGATTTACTGTAGTCTGCAAATATATTGCATCAGGAAAAGGTATAATCTTGACAGCTTATATATCCACCTTTAGGTGAGGAAAAGAACATCAGAGGTAAGTCCATCAGAAATTATTTGTAGATAGTGATGACTTTATAACAATCTCTACATATTGAGACTCTAGGCATATGTCACTTTTACCCCACTGCCAGATATCCTGATTAACAGATTTGAAAAAAATCAGAAAATTGCGTAGCTTTAAGATAACAGTGATAGACCTAAGTTTTGTTAATATGGTTTGTGCGAGAGTGGAACATTGAGCTTAAACATTATGGCAAAAAATAGAAAAAGACAATATCTGAAAAAAAGTCACCTATCTTACTTAGCCCCTCTAGCATTCCATTGACTTGGTGCAACATCTCTCCCAGACAGTCCACATCAAGATTAAATCTTGACAACAGAATCAGAACTGTTTGTAGGTAAAATTCTACTGGAAAGCACCTTCAAGACTTCTATCCACCAGCTCTGAGACTGGGACAAAGCACAGATTGCTCAACTGATGCCTTAGTTTCAGTGGAGTACGTAAAGTATGCTAAGGGGTTCAAGGAAATAAACAGAGGATAATAGATCCTTTATCCTCTGTGGCTGTGCAGGATTTGCAAACAGTTTTTTAATTTTGACTATTTTTCTCTTGATATCTTGTTTTTAACCTTGTCTTTGCTAGTGAACTTTAAAGCAAGTAGTAGACAGTATTTTACTAAAGTTAAGTGTTTATTCTGGAATTTTCAAGGTTTTGCATGCAGCTTGAAGAAGAATTTTATTTTGTTAATTCTCCTAAGTACATAAATACTTTTAAGGACTAATGGTTCCTTCTACCAGCCTACAGACTACTAACCCTAACTAACCCTACCAACCATTTTTCCTTAAGCAGGAAGATTTTAACTTTTGCATCCTCCTGCCACCCCAATGGAAAATATTTCCAGGGCCAGAACTGTTTTGGCCTGTCTCTTGTAAAACACAGAATTACTTGTGGGCTTTATGCAGATATACATTTGTGGAGTTCTGTTACTTGCTACAAAATCTGCTCTGACTAGACACACTTACCAACAGAAGTTGCCAACTGCCTTCATGATGCATATGAGATATAAAATACAAATATACACACACTTATGTATGTATACATAGAAATTACTAGGTTCTGGGAAGTTTTCTGAAATATTAAACAGTCATATCTCTTATTGCTTTAAAACAAAGACAATTCAAGCCAAACACATTTTTGTTTTACATTATTCAGTCAATTCCCTAAATTAATGAACCACTGGCCATGTGCTTATCATTTGCCATCAGTTAGTTTTTACACTCAGTTTAACTTCTTACCTTACCATCTTATAGTTACTTGCTACATGATAGGGCTTTTTACACACATGTAATGCATTACCACCCCCCATGCTTGAGGTTTAGAGTCATTTCAGTCTCAGGGACTGATGCAGGGCCTCTCATTAAAGAAGATTGTAGGAAGATTCATTGTAGGAAGAACATCTTTATCATTGACATAGACAATTTGGGTTCAAATGTGTATGCGTTCTTATATTCAAAGTGGGTTTGTTTTTAATTTGTTTCCTTAGAATTCATAGTTTCAGTGTGTTTTATTTTGAGGAACAAAGAAATTGTTAATCTTCTAACTGGTTATATTCACATCAGTGCTTGCTGATCTACTATTTGTGTTCATTATTTCAACTGTGCTTGCACATTAAACATAACCTGCAAAATATGCTCTCACACTGATTAAATTAGGTAATGACACACTTTTGTTGTTGACAGTAAAAGATGGCTCACTTGGCATTGTTATGTTCATATTAGAATACACTAGCCTTCCATATCTACTATAATTCTGCTCAGTTTTGCATACAAGGTAGATTTCTTACTGCTACAATTTTGAGTGAACACAAATAATCTTTATATTTGCGGGGAAAGAAATACATTTTCCTGAGGCATTTCTTAGCCCATTAAATTATGTGAAGGATTGTATAACCAAAGAGAAAAAAGTTATGTAAAATGACTAAAATTCCAGGTCAGAGTTCAAACTGTATGCTACATAGTATACATATATATACATATACATGCATATATTTTTTTTCTTTAAGTAGGCATAAACAGCTATCTAACAGACATCCCAGAGGATGGGATAAGTGACTCAGGTAGGCAAAGTCGTTAAATCTGGGAAGTTTTTTAAAGGTTGCTAAAGTTACTAGGTAGATGCAGGAAGCACTGCCTGAAAGTAATAATAGTAGGCTGAATGACCATTGTGATCCCCTCTGACCTCGCTTACCTGTCTTTTGTGAAAAAGAAAACAACTCTCTCTGATTTCTTGTCACCACTTGGTCTATCACCTACTGCACATTTGCTTGAGACAAAACCACAAGAAGGCAAATTGGAATTAATATTTGGACCAGAAAATGCAACAGATGTTAATATTTTAATATCCAGTTTATATGCCTGCATGTACAACATATGCCAAACCTTCAAGAATCCAGACACTTGAACTTGTAGTGATTGAATATAGAAATTTATAGAAATAAAGCACAAAATACTTTTAAATAATCCAATAAAAGGAAGCAAAATCCCAAACTAAATCTGGTGTTTGATCTTATCGTAGAATCGTAGAATAGTTAGGGTTGGAAAGGACCTTAAGATCTTCAAGTTCCTACCCCCCTGCCATGGACAGGGACACCTCACACTAAACCATCCCACCCAAGGCTTCTTCCAACCTGGCCTTGAACACTGCCAGGGATGGAGCACTCAGAGCCTCCCTGGGCAACGTATTCCAGTGCCTCACCACCCTAACAGGAAAGAACTTCCTCCTTATATCCAATCTAAACTTCCCCTGTTTAAGTTTGACCCCGTTACCCCTTGTCCTGTCACTACAGTCCCTGATGAAGAGTCCCTCCCCAGCATCCCTATAGGCCCCCTTCAGATACTGGAAGGCTGCTATTAGGTCCCCACGCAGCCTTCTCTTCTCCAGGCTGAACAGCCCCAACTTCCTCAGCCTGTCTTCATATGGGAGGTGCTCCAGTCCCTGATCATCCTCGTGGCCCTCCTCTGGACTTGTTCCAACAGTTCCATGTCCTTTTTATGTTGAGGACACCAGAACTGCACACAATACTCCAGGTGAGGTCTCACAAGAGCAGAGTAGAGGAGGGGGATCACATTCTTTGACCTGCTGGTCACGCTCCTTTTGATGCAGCCCAGGATACGGTTGGCTTTCTGGGCTGTGACAGCACACTACCAGCTCATGTTCATTTTCTCATCGACCAGCACCTCCAAGTCCTTCTCCGCAGGGCTGCTCTGAATCACTTCTTTGCCCAACCTGTAGATGTGCCTGGGATTGCTCGGACCCAGGTGTAAGACCTTGCACTTGGCATGGTTGAACTTCATGAGGTTGGCATCAGCCCACCTCACAAGCATGTCAAGGTCCCTCTGGATGGCATCCCTTCCCTCCAGCGTATCAACTGAACCACACAGCTTGGTGTCATTGGCAAACTTGCTGAGGGCGCACTCAATGCCACTGTCCATGTCAGTGATGAAGATCTCTTTGCTCTGCTGGGAACAAAATGTTTTGTTGCCCTGACATGTATACCAATGGTCTCTGGAGATATCCCCACACTTTAGAACTCTCTGAAGAAACTGTGCTTTTCTATTTCCTTCTGTGCTACTGAAGAATCTTGACTATATTGCTTCTTTGTAGTTGATAGAGTATATTATCCCACCATCCTGTGTTTGCTACTGGGCAGAGAAGAAGAACCAAAATTCATCCTTCTAATGTTAGATTTGCTAGTTTTCACTCAGGCAGGTACAAGCAATTCTGTTGGCACTGTCATTAAATGCCATATAAATGCTCTAGTCATGGTTCAATTTTACATTTTCATGATCACATTGTATGTATAAGCTGAGGTTTTTCTGTCAGAGAGATGAAACCAAAACTGGCATCAAGCAGGGTTTGGATCAGATTGCCCCCACGCTTTTATAATTCACATCCAAAAAAAAGGAATTCTAGCTGGTGTGGTGTAGAGGAAACATGACTAGGGAATACAGAGCCCTTCTACTATGAGTACACCTGGTCCTAGGAGAGTGAACTGCAAGTATATATGATTGGTATGATAAAATATTGGCCTATTATTACAAAGGGTTTGAAAAGAAAAGCAAATGAAGGAAATGTGATTTTAAGAGCAACTACGAATAAACTTAGAACAGAGATGAGAAGAATCTTGCTACCAGAAAAGGAAGTTTCTGATATGACCCTCAAATAAGAGCAGTGATCTAAAGAAATGTCAGTAGTTTTTTGGATGGAAGTAGAAAAAAATTGTGAAAGTAAATTATTTCCATACTAAAGGAGAGGACAATTTGTTATGTATGATCCAGTTAGTTCTTTCTAGAGAGATATTTTCTGTACCGGCTACACTGTCACCTGTGCTCTGTCATATTTCTAATTATGTGTAGGAAATGCAAAGCCCATTTTCTCTTAAAAGTCTCTGGATGCTCATGAACTGTTTGAAACATCGTCCGGCAGTGATTTGGAAGGGTGTCTCCCTTAAAATTGTAACCCATATGAACACATAAATCTAAAGGAAATGTTGGTATCATTTGCTTTAATAAACAGTTAATAATTTTGTGGGTTTTGATGAAACTAGATGAATCTTTGCAAATAAATAAATCTTCTTTTTGGAAAGTTATGTTCCAGAATTTCAAATCACGCAGTGTAACAAAGTGACTCCATTACTTTTAAGTATGTTCTGCCTCAAATCCATACTTGTCTACATGCGATTTTTCAGTCTTAGCTTTCTATATGTTTGTCATTATATAATATTCTTTGGAAGCAAGACTCTCAACAGCAGAAAAGCTCCAAGATGGAATATACACAGGAATAGGATATATCTAGTATCATGCTCTGTAACTGATGATCACTGAAGGAAGCTCTTCATGTTTATTATTATGACCACACCGTACAAATCACTAATAAATATGATAATTATTAGATCTATAAGGATAGAAAATGGTGGGATGATTATGATGATTTAAAAGATTAATGCATGCAGCTTTAAAGATTTTTTTTTCTGTCTCTTGTACTAATTGCCTTCATAGAACTCCAGATCCTATTTCCTGAGAATTTGAGCAAGCAAAAGCAGCAAGACTATCCCTTGGATTAAGGAGAAACTACAGTAAGGGGCACTTCATGTCTCCTACATGTAATTATATTTTTATGTGCCTGATTCATGCGCTCAAGATCATTGTACTAGTAGATTTTTTTTTGTTGTTGTTCATATATTGCAAATGAACTGCAACTGAACAAATGCTGAAGATTACTGTATTATGTGAGAAATATCCAAGATGTCTTTTAGGGAAATACTAGGTTGTTTTTAACTAACCAAACTGCTAAGCGATATAATCAATCTATATTCCCAAACCTGCAGGGGAGTAAAATAGGATATATTTAAATCCTATTCATCCAACATTAATCCACCATTCTATTTAGATCCAATTGTAGATCCAAGTAGAGGGGTTTCATATTTTTGGAGTGTCTCAGCTAGAAATTCAGCAATGTAACAGAGATAAACAATTGCATTTTTTTTTATTAAAATGTTCACACTATTTTATGTTGTACTGCTTTTGATTAAAAAATCTTCTCATAGCCTCATAGAGTTTAAATACTTATACATCAATGGAGTTTGAAATGGGAAAGTTAACGTCTCTGCAGGTGACAACTGCTCGGAGTGCATATCAAGTGTGTGCAGCTGACAGACATATAGTTCATAACAGCAGCATAGGCTGAAATTTTCTTAATTTTATTACCAAGACATTGCAATTGTTTTGTATGAATTAGAACAGAATTAGACAGGGACTAAAAGTTTTCCTGTCTGATATCAGTAATGTGGAAGTTAATTGAGTTTTGTGCTGTCCTACTGAGAAATGTACCATCCTAGCTAATTGTTAGCAAACAACTGTTAATATAAACCTTCACCTCTTCAGGGCAATTTCTGTTTCTTATAAAATATTGCTGTTGGAGCTTCATTGTCACCTACTAAACCCACAGTGCCAGACAGACTTTGTTCTGTGATGCTAAGCATCTAGTTCAGGATAATTCTCTGTACAGAGGATGTGAATTCTTGAGCTGATTCAGATATCTTCTTGACCACACCAAACAGAAGCTCTTCTGTGTCCTCCAGCACTAACTTGTGTCTCAGGAGTGGTTGTCCATTCTGGTTCCCCATACTCTTGAAGGGATCATTTGTGGAGTCAACACTTGAGTTTTCTAAGGACCTGCTCTACATCCTGGGATAAGGATCTTGAGTAGATAACAGCCCAACAGTCTGGTTTGGGTCTACTTAAGATGACCTATTGACTATTTGTAAACAAAGCAGGCCAGGGACTGCTTTTTGACTGTGAGATTTTGTTCTGTCTCACATGCCCAAACTTTCTCCCTTTCCAAACACAGCGGTTACACATCTTTAGGAACAGCCCTTGACATGTACAGCACCTCAAAATAAAAACAAACCAAAGCATAATCTGAAAGAGTAGTAGTTTACATGACACAAAACCATGCTAAGGAGTGTGCTGATATTTAACTAGTGTGGATGTTTGTGAGCTACGGACCATTTACTCGTACATAGAACAGAGCCTAAAGTTGGTTCTGCTGCTATTAAAATAGTTCTCTCTGAATGGGCATCTATGTGGTCCTGCTCCTAACATGTTCAAATAAAGATAGTTTAAGCATAGCCCCAGAGACCTCAGTTGGACAAAGCCTCTATGTACTGGGCCCATGTAACCTTTTTTCTGCACAAAGCATGTCTCACCACAGTGAGTCAATGAGGATTATCTTGTTCTTCCATGTGTGGTGGAGCAAAAAGAAACCTTTAGCCTCAAAAAAAAAAAAAAAAAGAAAAAAAAAAAGAAGCATTGAGAGAATCTTATGTCAGCAAAACTAAGTGAAAACAAAGCTGTATTCTTCTCAAAGGCATTAATGCAGGCACAATAGTGAGGGCAGAGCAACAAATTTAACTTCAAAATTGACCCTGTAAGTTAGTGCTGACCTGAAAGTCAAGGAAGTTGCAGTCTTTCAGTGTGAGGACCAGGACAAAATAAAATAGCTAAAAATGCAAACTTTTTATATTTGCTCCATAAAAAGTACCAACAAAGACACTAAAATTCTGGGGAGGTCCCCACAGTAGGAAATATGTTAGTTCTGGTTCCTGGCCTGCAAAGGCATCCTGTTGCCTAGCCAAATGGGGCAGTCACCTGGGGAATAGGGAAGCTGATGATAAAGTTCATGCAGCAGTGCTAAGTACAAAAGTTCAAAAGGCACAATACGATTTCTTTAGGGTGGTGAACAAGGCAAGGTTCATCCAAAGGTCCCCTGGATAGCGGTCCATCGCCCATCATGCTCCTGAATCATACAGCAATTTTATCAATGCTTCAATCATCTAATTACTATGAGATAACTAGAAATAATTAAAACTATACATGCAGAAATGTCTTTCTTTTGCAGACTTGCTGTTTTACTTAACCTAGAGATTTATATATATTTAACATTTTGTTAAGCAGGTAAAGAAAAAAATGAGGTAAAGAAAAGGAACTCATTTCAGGCAGTATAATGACTCTCCTTAGAGGTATAAATGGGGAAAGATGACAAATCTAGTGCAAAGTTCTATTTTTCTGCTTTTCTCCAACAGATCAGCTTCCAGTTGGTCTGCTGTCTGTGCTTTGTTTTCAAACTGACATATACAGGGAGCAAGTATGTGTGTTTAGATATGTCTACTCTAATGAGCCCCTTAAAAGAGGAGGCTGTAGCTTACAAAACCTTGTAAACTGAAAATCAGGGCCTATGGGAACAAAGCAGAGATGATGCAGGTAACAGTGAGAACTTCAAGTATAGACATCCCTATCTTGCACCATGTATTCTATTATCTCTTGTTCAATCTTATTCCTGGACCAAAGGTAGTGTTCGCAGGACACTAATAGAGACAGAAATGATACTAGGTAGTGTGCTGCACTCCGGTACACATGTATTGGAACTTGCTCCTGCGTAGTTAATCTCCCAGTTTTGAAGTGAAGTGGACAATAAGCACACAAGTTGAAGAATATGTGTGTAAAAAATTATTTTCTTGTGGATGAAAATTTATCAATATGAAAACTGGTAAAACTCAGAGACAGGGAAGAATTTGCTCTGCCTTTCTTTATCGAGCACTTTAGCATTGTGCACTACACTGAAGAGTGAAGAAACAAGCAATTTATGATGTTTAAAGTGCTTTATTTGTTTGCTTCCTTGGTTTGTTAAGTTTGCCCTTGGACTACTTATTTACCTGACTGTTTCTGTAAGTTTGGCTAACAGATGTTAAATATGCAGGAAGTAAACTGACCATCAGAACCTGCAATTACTGCCTTCTTTGGAAATAACACAATACAGCATCATTCTTTGAAGACAGCTACTCTGTAACTTGGATTACAGTTCAGTCTGCAAGAGCTGCTTGTCTTTCCCCATTGATCCAGAGTGAATTGAATGCCACACTCAAAGCTGGCACTTGAGGCCTACAGTGAAAGTTAGGTGATTTTTCTTGTAAGTCAATGCAGTAATTGGGAATTTTCTAGTGAAAATTGTTTTAGTCCCTACCCATGGCAGGTGCATTGGAACTAGATGATCTTTGAAGGTAAGCAGGCATGGGGAACAGGATAAGAATGACTATTTTTTAAAACTGTATTTATTTGTTTAGATGAGGATGACATTTTGAGTCATAGTGGGAAGAAAGGCACAAACATTATTCTCTAGAATAGGTTAGACCTCATTACTTAGTATACATGTCTAGACCTTGCTCTGTTTGACTATTAGTCTTCTGAAGTTGCATCCTGCTTTTCCAACTCTGAAGGTTTTTATTAATTTTGATGTTGAAGAGGAATTATTTTTTGTAATATTAATTTCAATTGGATTTTGAACCCCTATAAAGTTAACATGACAAATTTATATCTAGAAGAAAGCCTAACTGTAACAAATATTAAACAGTTTTAAGCAAGTTTATGAACATTTTTTTCTATCAAGCCATATATAATCAAATATTATGTTTTGTAAAATTTTACTTTAAAACATTATGAGTGCCATTTGCTTAGGAAGTGAAGAGAATGTGCATATTCAAGAAAGGACATTTCAATTTACTGAATTTGGAAACACTTTATAGAAAGCAGAGATTTTTTTACCTATGTCTATATTATCAAGTAATGCTGACCAATATGAGCAGATGTGCAGAACGAAACAGTGGAGAGGAGCTATTTTTAAAAATATACATTTCATGTGGTTTTTAACTTCAGACTCATTCGAGTCTCTCAATTGGACTGAATGACCACTGGAGACTAAGGGCATTCAGTATGTTCCTGGATCATGCGTTCTAGCTTAATGTCATCCAGAAGATTCCAGCTCAAGCTCCTTGAGACAGAGAGCTCTGGTATGTGAACTATGCCCAGGTGACTGGAAGACTGAATTCAGAAGTGTACTTCTTGCCTAACCTATAACACTTCTGTTGATGTGTTCTAAACTACCTTTCAGGTTAGGTTAACCTGGCCTAAGTCACCAGCTGCAGAACCTAAAACAGTTCATAGTTCAGTGTCAGAGCCTCAAATACTCGGTTTAAATAGCACCACTTCTCAGAAGCACTATTTTAGGTACTAAAACACACTAATTCTGCCATTTGCAACTTCCCCCCCCCGCCCCCCTTTTAGCATAATATGGCTTTATGGGGCACATACTACTTACTTTTGTGGAGATCTATAGAAATATGCACTTCAAAGAAGGATTTTGTCCAAGATAAGGGCTATGTAAATGAACAGATTTTCTCAGTCATGTAAAATACATTTTAATATGTGCTACCCTGATTTCTGTGTAAATAGGTTCATGATTAAAAATATCTAGTGAAAGACATTGTAAATTTTACAAATAAAACAAAATAGAGAAGAAATTATAACTTAGATTAAAGTTAAAGCAAATTCAGAAAAAGAAAATTCAGAGCAAGGCTACCTTAAAACCTTTATTTTTGCCCTGGATTAGTAAGACTCCATAGCATCTTGTCTACACTTGTAAATGACAGAGATGGTCCTTTAAATGGAGAAGAGCTTTTTGCAGGTCTGTTCCACCTCTACTTTGTTTGGTTCAACTACATAAGTTTCTTCTGAGAACTTAACATTCAATATTTATCATCATAAAATTAGTGAGCTTTAAAGAAGCTGAATCTGTGAGGATTTTTATAAGGTTTTAGATATCAACTTACAGTTCATATAAGGGTTCATGCTCCCTCTTTAGTCCAACTGAGAGATGCATAGGACATAGCATATAGGATATAAAGTATAGGATACATGTTTGTTTACAAACAAACAAACCAAAACAAACCAAACATAATATGAGAAATTATTTTGATTTTAATAGAAAGAACAAGTGTATTGATTTCTCCACAATGTTCAGTCAGTGGATTTGGTTTCATATTTATGGAAGCCAGAATCAAGCATAGATTTCGCAAAGCACTGTGTGTGGTCTGTATGGGTACCATGTGCAAGTTTTTGTGCCCATACAATGATCACCTACTATACAATAATTTCCATTCAGTTTCATGAAACATTGACAAAGAGAACAGTGTGTGCTGAACATTAACTGGCACTAGGTAGACTCGTTATTCTGTGAAAGATGTTGCTCTTCAATAGGGAGCCAGCTACATTATATTTACATAAGTAAATATTGGTTTCTCTCTTATTGCCATGCTGAATCCTTGACAAAATATCAAGATAATCCTAATACAACCACTTTTGTTGTACATCCTGTAGAGCAAAACAGGAAGTAAAGATGTATGACTTTGGGTCCAAGGTTAATTTAATTCTCAGACGGTCAAACAAGTTTCTGTCAAAAACAGTATGGAAAAAAAACTGTCTATGGTTATGACAACTGGTGGATATTTTAGGAAAGAATGTAAGACCAAGGCAGTCCCTCTCCCAGCCTTTGAGATTTGAAAGCTCAGAGGCTTCTTTAGTGTAGGATGGTAACTATAACATCCTATTTGATAGACCATGCTGGTCTTCCATAACCTCTACAATACTGTTTTCCTGCATTTGTTCTTTGACAGGGATAAGAACCTAACCTTTTGGCTTTTTCTGTTTAACAGAAAATTTCTATTGTAGAACTGTCTCCAACTTCTACTGTATCTACTTGTGTAATATTTTACGAGCCAAATGCCCTCATGCCTATTCCTACAGATCATATTGTGTAAACTCAAAGAATGCATGATGGAGTCTTATCCAATTTTTGTCTTGCTGACTTCAGTTCTGTCCTTCCCTCTATTGCTGGTTATCTACTGTCACCCCAAACTCACTCCACCTTATCTAGATAACTGATGAAGTGTTTCACCCATTCCTCATGCAGATGAATCTTTACTTAATCTTCTCTAGCATCACAAACCCAGCTACCTAACTTAACTGCCACTCTGTTTATCATTGTAAGTGAGGACATCTCTGATGGTTTGATAGTAGAAAATTCTTCTTGGTACTTAAATATGAGCTTAATTTTGCTTTCATATACAAAGTGTAAAATCGTTTAATAGCAAAATTTGGTTATAGGACAAGAGGGAATGGCTTTAAGATGAAAGAGGGTAGATTTAAGTTAAATATTAGGAAAAAATTCTCCACTATGAGAGTGATGAGACATTGGAACAACTTGTTCAGAGCATCTGTGAATGCCCCACCCCTGGAAGTGCTCAAGGCCAGATTGGATGGGCCTTTGAGCAACCTGATCTAGTAGCAGGGGGATTGGAACTTCCAACACAAGCCACTCTATGATTTTATGATTCTATGAAAAATATCTGATCAGCTTTCAGCGTCTTTGCTTTAATTGTATTTATGTTGAAAAAAAAGTATTCATAGAAATTTTCTGGAGTAGGAATAGTAGGGAGAAACGTCCCAATCAATCCTCATTACTTACTGTGAGTGTGCAGTGCTAAATGAAACAAATTAGATACTGACAAATATTACAGATGTAATGATGACTGCATGACAGAGTCCACCCTGTAAAAAGTGTATCTTAATTAGTAGTGTGGGTGCACTTAATGCGCTTGGCATTCTTATATTTGCCCTCTGTTAAAGGTGGTTTATCATCTAGTACTAGTGTCTTCATCATGAGTGGTACCTTTTTTTCTTGGATTAGTATGATCTGGTCAGATATGTGGTTCACACTGCAGCTGCATGATGAATTTTGCTCAACTGAAGAAAGAGAAATAGGCATGGGGAGTAGAGCTTTTGTTATTTACAGTGTTATATTTATGGTGACTGTGGAACTACAGCTTTAATGTAAATGCTCATCTCACAGGAAATCATTAATATGTGAGTTACTAAAAAGAATTATACCCATGGCATAATACTATTTCTTTTAAACTGCTTCTATTACTTCATTTAACTTTGAGATGACGATACCAAACAGCTAACATAATGATTTTCAAAGTTCAGGTAGGTCCTGTTGAAACAAAGGCAAGGGGGTCTTAGGAAGTGTCTTTTGGTCTTACACAGTTATGCTTAGAGTCATGACATGGTGTTAGTATAATACTGTATCTTGACATTACTGAAAGAAACATTTTGTCCTAGTCTTGCAGGAAGAATGACATGTAGGATATGTATGTTCTTTAATTAGGTCATAACTTTGTCAGTCTAACTCCCCTGGGGATCACCTCTCAGTGTTGCTTAGAGTACAGCTCTTTGTTTCTGTCTTGCACATTTCCATCTCCTGGCAGGAAGGGGTGGGAAGCTGTCATTCTTCACCACACCAAAACCCAATTGCAGTTCTTTATTTTGACCCCTACAATCTTCCCATCTACAGAGGTTAGGAGGTGAGAAGAAGGTCATTGACTAATTTTTCTGTGTGAAGAATTGCTGCATATAATTTTCTTCTCCTGAATATGAATGAGCTGTTAGAAAGAATTGTTACTTTAACCCAAACTTACCTGTTTTAATGCATGTAATTGAATAATGATTATATCCTGTTAATGGAACTAAACTATTAGAAAAATGCAAGATTTTCTTAGTCAGGATGAATTGAAGATTTCTGTTGCTCTCCGTGACTTCTTTTGATGATGTTAAAACTACCTTTGACAAAAGTGATTCATTAGTAAAGTTTTTATCTTAATTTGTAATGGAATTTAGCATAATTTTAATGGAATCTATGACTCAGAACATTCAAGACAAAATTATCCTTATGAGTTTCTTCTGCCATCTATCTGCTCTTCAGAAAAATTCAATACCAGTCAAAATGTCTAATCCTAGAGAAATTTAAAAGTCTAATGCCTTCTGAGATGAGACTAGATGGCAAACACCTGGTTTAGAGTCTGAAGAGACTTTTCATCTTTCTTACCACTGCCTATTAAAGTAAGTGGTCTCCAAAAGGCTCATTGCACTCTTGTTTTGAAAATTTTTGGCTGGTTCATGTATTTCTATGCATAAAAATGGAAATATAGGGTGGGCATTGAGAAACATTCCTTTGGTGAAAAATGGAAAAAAAAAGCACAAAACTTATGCAGTTTGAATATAGGGTTCTGAAGCATTGTGGTCTTTTGCAAAGAAGGATGTTGTCAAGTGATGGTGTCTTTTTGGTGGTGGTGGGTAGAGTCTCTGTCTCTGGCTCATTGTATTTATGCTACAAAGGAAAACTGCGTTTGCATTAAAATATAATTATAGTTTGACATTTATGTACTTCTGCATACTTATGGGGTTTAATAATGTCTCTTTTCTTTTTGAAACATAGAAAAAGAGTGTAAAACCATAGAGAAATTTATCAAAATGGTACAATATGATTCCATTGTGTCAGACTTCATCCTGGAGTTCATGAAACTCTGTATCCATCAACTAATTTTGGAGACCATAGTAAGAAGTTTTTAAATGGGACTTTCTTCTACAGCCAGTATAATTACAGAGGACTATAAATTCAGACTTGACAAATTGTTCCCTATTTATAATATTAAGTGAGGAATCAGTGTGGAAAAGTTCTATAAATTATAAGAAAATCTGTATCACTAAATTACAAGTTTTATTGGATTCCTAAAGTAAGAACTTTTCAGTTAATTGAAAGCTTGATGAACCGTGCTTTTTGACAAAACTTTGGTTTTCAAGAGAAAATGTTTTTTATAGAATAATTGAATCCTGATGTTGGATTGTTCTGATATTCAAGGAAATACACCCTGATCAAGCAATAACATTGACAATCTCCTTCAAAAATATATAATCTCAGGCACATATGTGTTGATCACCTATGATGGCATTCATTGAGGCATGTCAAATCCCTTGCATTGAATCATGAGTATCAGTTGTAAAAGTGTTTTTAAGAATAGATTACAAAAGTAGTGTGTGCATGTACAAGGTGTTCACAGATTAATTTTATCAACAACAGAGAAGTGTAGTATGCAGAAAGCCAAGACACCACTAATTTTGCATTACAGAATCACAGAATCCCAAGGGTTGGAAGGGACCTAAAAAGACCATCTAGTCCAACCCCCCTGCAAGAGCAGGGTAACCTACAGTACATCACACAGGAACTTGTCCAGGCGGGCCTTGAATATCTCCAGTGTAGGAGACTCCACAACCCCCCTGGGCAACCTGTTCCAGTGCTCTGTCACTCTTACAGTAAAGAAGTTCTTCCTGATGTTAACGTGGAACCTCCTATGTTCCAGTTTACACCCATTGCCCCTTGTCCTATCACTGGATATCACTGAAAAAAGCCTAGCTCCATCATCCTGACACCTACCCTTTACATATTTGTAAACATTGATGAGGTCACCCCTCAGTCTCCTCTTCTCCAAGCTAAAGAGACCCAGCTCCCTCAGCCTCTCCTCATAAGGGAGATGTTCCACTCCCTTAATCATCTTTGTGGCTCTGCGCTGGACTCCTTCAAGCAATTCCCTGTCCTTCTTGAACAGAGGGGCCCAGAACTGGACGCAATATTCCAGATGCGGCCTCACCAAGGCTGAGTAGAGGGGGAGGAGAACCTCTCTTGACCTACTAACCACTCCCTTTCTAATGCACCCTAAGATGCCATTTGCCTTCTTGGCCGCAAGAGCACATTGCTGGCTCATGGTCATCCTCCTATCCACCAGGACCCCCAGGTCCCTTTCCCCTTCACTACTTTCCAGCAGGTCAACCCCCAACCTGTACTGGTACATGGGGTTGTTCTTCCCCAGATGCAAGACTCTACACTTGCCCTTGTTAAATTTCATCAAGTTTCTCCCCGCCCAACTCTCCAGCCTGTCCAGGTCTCGCTGAATGGCAGCACAGTCCTCTGGTGTGTCAGCCACTCCTCCCAGTTTTGTGTCATCAGCAAACTTGCTGAGGGTGCACTCAGTTCCCTCATCCAGGTCATTGATGAAAATATTAAACAGCACCGGTCCCAGCACCGACCCCTGAGGAACTCCACTAGTCACAGAAGCTCAAAAGTTTATACTAGAGAACATCAATGACCTGAGAAACTGTAACTGATAGCGTTCAAATATGCTTGGTGTTTATGTATCAACAGTGGTATTTGAACAAACTCTTCAGAAAAGAGTGTGTTGCCCTTGCTGCCTGAACATGAAGCTTAGCCAGCACAGGACTTTCTTTTATCAGGAAGCAAGGTAATGCTGCTGTCTTCTAATCCTGCTGACATTTAAAAGCCAGCCTGCTATGCCCTTCCTTAGTGTAGAGAAGCAGGGGAAGGAGTTTTGATACACCACTTCCTCTTGGAGCAACCCTTTTCTCGTAGCTTCTCCTAAAGGGATAGAATGAGGGACTTCATTCCACACTGGCAGGAGCTTGCATACCTCACTCCAAACCTGTTCTGGAATTAAATTTCAAAAAAAAAAAAAAAAAAGTCAACAAAACCATTTTTTTTTAATTAATTTTTAATGACTACTTGTAGTGCTATAGAAAGCTCAGAGGGCCTGTACTTAATGATTACATATCACAGGGAAGGCTTAGCTGCATCATTGCTCCACTGCCCTGCCAGAGCTCTTGTGGATTCAGCAACATGAACAATAAGGCCACTCTTAGTCTTTTAAGCTGTCCAAAGGTCTCTGTCCTTCTAAAATTTCGATAGCCTGCATTTTCTTTTTTGCTATGTGCGGGAGGCCAGAGAGCAGTCTTATACACGTACTGTCTCCTCCTTACTGAATGTTGGGAGTTGCGAAGTTTTTGAGCAAAGGGTATTTCGTCTTTGCACTGCAAGTAGGACTGGAGATTAAAGATCTGAAGCAGACTTTGAGCTTCATATCTTATACACCTGGCACTTTAGAACAGAGACACTAATATTCATACAATTTAGGACTAAGGCCCCAAAACCTTTGGGAAGACTTTTTAAAAAAATATTTTTTTCATTTCAAAGTGAAAAAGCAATAAGCGAAGCTGTTGCTTTTACCTTTCTGGAGAAAAGAGCAGACAACAAGCACGGCTGGTATATTCTTTTTCTGCAGCAGTATCTGTCTTCCCACAATATCTTACCCATGCGTATGTCCCTCTTCTCCTTTGCAGTACTGTTCCCTTTTTCCTCATAAGGTTCTTCACCTTCTCTCTCACTTTCTTACTGCAAATTCAACATCTCCTGTGTAGGCCTTTCGTGATGCAATAGCACCCATACTGTTCTACCTCTCTCCACCTAAAGCATAACTGAAACTGCCACTGTTCCAAGAAACTACACATTTTGCCAGGCCAAAATAGTTGGATGTAATTATTGTCTTATTAGATTTTTTTCTGAGCTTAAACCACAACAGACACCATATTATTTCTCAGGCTGGGGCAGGTGAAACAGTGTTCAGTGCTTCTCAGGTGCTGCAGAAACAAAAACATTGTTCTAAAGGTCATGCATAGGCAACTTATATAGGCTTGTGCCAGGCTGAAGGCTATCTGGTGATATGTAAAGGGCATCGGGGATGTAGTAATAAGACAAAGGGTAATGGGCTTAAAGAGGGGAAGTTAAGGTTAGATATAAGGAAGAAGTTCTTTACTGTGAGGGTGGTGAGGCACTAGAATGGGTTGCCCAGGGAAGTTGGGAATGCTCCATCCCCAGCAGTGTTCAAGGCCAGGCTGGACAGAGCCTTTGGTGGCATGGTTTAGTGTGAGGCGTCCTTGCCCATGGCAGGGGGTTGGAACTAGGTAATCTTGAGGTCCTTTCCAACCCAAACCATTCTATGATTCTATGAAAGGTGAGGTATCAAGTCCTTTGTTCAAAAAAGGGAAATAAATAAGATGGGTGCAACCAAGAACTGATGGGGATAGTTTTCTCTTAACTGAGGAGCTGGAAGCACAAATTGGGAGTAAGACACAAGCTCCTAGAGCTGCCCACCGCCGAAGGACAGCTATCAAGTGTAGATCTTTTTTTTTATCCCTGGACATACTCACCCACTTTTGACTAAGTGTATCATGTTTTATAGAACGTGTACTATCAGTGTTGTCTTGTGATAAGTTTGCAAACAACTTACAAACAAAGCAACCACACCAATTAATCATGTGTGCTTTTTCACTTGCTGCATCCGATATTAGTAACAGCATGCCCAGAACACGTTACTGTAATCTCTTAGAAATGAAATATTTTGAAGTTTTTTAATAATGTATTTGAAGTCTGAAGCCTGATACTGAGATCTCATTGATGGACTTTGAAGAAGATGAAACAGTAAATTATTAACATTCCTGAATATATCTAGGATTATCTTTTTTTGGGAGAGCAAAATGGGCATGTTTATCCAGCATTTTAGCATTGTGCACTACACTGAAGAGTGAAGAAACAAGCAATTTGTGATGTTTAAAGTGCTTTATTTGTTTGCTTCCTTGGTTTGTTAAATTTGCCCTTGGACTAGTTATTTACTGACTGAAAATATGCTTTCTGCTTATAAAAGAATAAGTAGTTGTCCAGCTGGGTGTTTGGCTTCTTGAACTTCAGGCTGATTCTTTAACTTAAGTTTACTCTGTGATTAAGTTCATTACAGGGATTGCACTTGCAGGATTCACATTTCAATCCAACTAAGCAAAATTCATGGAACAGAAATCAAGCTAAAAATAATGTTTTTATTTTTCTTCCAGGAGGAGCAGAAATGGAATTTTCTTACCCTCTGCTCCCATTATTGCACAATGGAATGGTTGGAATGGAAATTCCTCTAAAAAAAGAGCTGACCTGTCACTTACTGCACATTAAGGATTGTTTAGGACCTTTGTTCCAGTGATATCTGAATAATGTAATGTTGCTTCTTATTATAAGCCTAAAGCAATCTGAAGGCTGATTTGCTGATCATTAGATATTGCAATGAGCTCCATGGACCTGATTATGAGATACTGACCTTGTACCAATCAGAAATAAACCTTACTCAGCATTTTAAAAATGCTTTCAAAGAATAGTGAGCTTTATTATAAAAGTTTATTTTCTTTCCTTTTTTTTGAGGAGAAGGGAGAATAAAATGTATTTAGATAGTGCTGTTCAGATGAGAACAGTGTTTTCTAGTCATTTCCTCTGCATGTAAACTGATGAATATTTCAGCCTAAAATATGCTATACTAGAGTATATATACTCTTGACAGCAAATAACCTGGTACATAACCTCTGTAAAACTGCTACTTTTTAAAAGAGATATCATTTGAAAGGCAGATGGAATTGGCAGTTGCCCACAGAGATGCCTACTTTGTGTCTGCCAGTGAGGTAGAATCCAATATGTTGCTACGATATGACTGAATGTATACATCCATAATGTGCTGTTTCAACTTAAAAAACTTGAAACAGAGGCTTTTCTAACACTTTCTTGAGTTTAGCTGCATCATCTGAATAAGCATATTGTTTCCAAAGGATCCTGTGCGTACAATGTTATTCTCAAAACCATGTTTATAGAATAAAGGGAAGAACACCTACACATAAAGCAAATGAAATCTTAGCAATCTAATTAAATAATATTTTGTACTTCAAATTATTACAAAATTATTTAAAAAAAGGCAATTTAAGTTGTTATTTGCATTCTTAATTTCCAGCCTTTACCTTGGTGGTGTGCTCATGCTTCACCTCTCCTCTGGTCCTAAGGTCCTTCACTGAAAGAAATACGTTCTTCTTAGTGGTTTTTAATTTCACACTCTAGGATCCATTTGGAGTAATTTTAAATGTTTACCAGGGTGCTTTTATACTTTTGCTCTTTCTTCACTGGTCTGCAGCTGCATGTTACACCTGAATTTGCTATATATAGTGTCATTAACGTTTGTTGAATAGAATATGTTTGTTTGGTAATCCTAAAGCCAGATTTACATTTCTATTAACTGACCACTGGGAAAATGGTTATAGTCATGAGGTTTCCAGTGCCAAGCCTGTGTCCCACCTCTTGTCACTAAATCTCCATTCTGCCATGTAAAAAAAAAACTATACTCACCACCTTGAAGCAACTTTTTATGTCAAGTATGGTTGAAAAAGGGTTCTGCTGAAATTCTTGATACCCAGTTACCATTTTAAACCACTTTTTTTTTTCCTAACTGCAAAAAAAGTTGGCTAAGTTTGAAGTCATATAACTTTGAATTGGTTTCTAATGCTCAGCAACACCAGGAATGTTCTTGGAGCTTAGTTAAACTTAACAATAGAATAGCAAAAGGAAACACAATTCAACTTTTCATTTTTAACACTTATTTCTATTTAATTTTTCCTGTTGCATGGATAAAAACTCTTAACAGTTTCAGGGGGAAAAGCAATTTAGGCTGCTTTCTGGGGGCATATTACTCAGGTAATTTTGGCCTAGATTCTTTCATTTCTGGAATATACCTACTTAACTGGGCTTAAATATCTGCAGAACTACCTGTTGCTTTCAATTTTCTCTTTTCTGCAACCATTTTAACATGTCTTAGACTTAAGATTTCCAGAGAATTGTGCCAATTACCAAAAATTACTCAAAAAGGCACCTTAAAAACCACACAAAATATTTCTGTTTAATCCTGATTTACAGTAACTTGAACATGTGTTAAATTCTCACCTCCTTTCTGGTTCTGGCAACGCAATATAATGATGCAGAAAGAGCAAAGAACAGTATTAGGCAAAAAAACCCCACAAAATCTAAAGCCCTATATTGTATTGAAGCAACTGATGATGATTTTGTTTGATACCTTCTTACAAGAAAGTATGAAATGAGATTTAGCTATGACTAATTAGGATCTTTGTTTTTCCAAAAACAAGAAATCGAATACCAGGAAAGAGGAAGAATAGGAAATATAGGAAGGGTGGAGCTCCTGTTTTTCTGTATGTGTAGAGCTGATCTTTAGATCCACTTCCTCTTCAGTTTTGTCAGGATGTTTTTTGAATCAAAAAAAAAAAAAGTCATATGGTTTATGTGATAAAACCTTGCATTCCATGTTAAAATGGAATCTAAAGTTTGTAGCTATTCTGAGGTTTTTAACTTGTTCCTTATGAAATAAAAATACCTAAAGAGGGGCAATTTTGTTAATTATGATAAGAGTCTGGTGATTTGCACAGAGACACTTACCTGAAGAGTGTTTTGGTTTGCTATCAAAACTCTAATCTCCTTAACCTTAGAAAATCTTAATGCCCAACTTAGTTCTCAGTTCTAATAACCCATATAAATAATTTATTTTACAACTGAGCAATTGAATACTGTAGTTAGAAGTAGAAAATGGTCTTTCTCTCTTGCAACCAGAACTCAGAGGCTGAGAACTCTGAGCCTGTAAAATGATCTCTCTTGGTACTCCTGGGTTTTTGATGAATATTTTGTGATGCTCTGGTACTGTGTGCTACAAAGCGACAGGCAAGAATTTGGATGAAGGAAACCAGCTATTACTTCCATTCCCTCTAGTCCCCTGGAAATTAAAAAAGCCCTTTCTCTTAAGGTAGGTAGACTGCAGTCCAGTGGAAAAGTTTGAGAGAAATGCTGTCAGACAGTTCTGTTGTATGAGGCATTTTGTTTCCATTCTGCAGGGATGGTGGAGTGACAAGAGAATTCTGTTAGATCCCACATCAGAAATGTACTTGCAGACAACACCTGTACTCCTTGCTAGGCAAACTTTTCCCCAAACATGCTGCTTCCATAAAGCGTATCAGTATATCACACTGGTTTTGAGAATCAACTAAAGCTTCAGAAGAAAACATTACCTTTGTCCACGAGGGCAGTCAGGAAGATTAAAGTGAAATAGTAATGACAGCCTGGTTAATGGTCATTGCCCAGTGGTAAAGAAGGAGCCACGGGGTATCCAATAATGGGAGTTGTTACTGAGGACCTGAGTGAAACATGAGTGTGGTATGTATAACCATACTTCTACATTTTGTCTGTACTTACAGTCCATTACAGTCACAGTAAGTCTTTTTACTGACTTTAATGTTCTTTGGAAAAGCCCCCTGAATGCTTTTTATTTTACTATAGACCCTCAATTTAGTACGTGAAAGGATTTTTCAACTGTGTGAAGCGGAATGGTTTAGAAAAGGGTTCTTTTTGGTATTGTTTTGTTTACACTCTTTGTTCAGACTGTGATCTACAAGAATAAAGCAGTCATTATCTTACTGTTCTTTATAATGAAATTCAGTGAAAGATCAATTAATCCCATTAAAGTAATACATTGCAAGAATGGATTTCTTTCATAATGATTTTATAGCACTGATTGAATACATTGGATTAGATGTGATAACTCCTGAGTATAGTTTTCTTAACTCCTGATTAAGAGTCGTGGAAAGCATTCATGTAGCTAATGATACACTAATCTATTCAGGAGGACAGAATGTTTATAGCTAATTTATCAGTGACCTGCAGCACTGTGTGAAAACCATGTATCAGTGATGTGCAATGCACAGGAAATGAACACCACTATTTTTAGATTCATATTAATGTGCTGTGATTATACCATGTGACTCTCCAGTAGCTACTGAAGACATGTTTTATATTGTGACTGCATGTTCATTTTACACTCTCTCCTCTCTGTTTTTAATTATAGTACCATCATGTGAGTGTATCTGGAATTAGAACACTGTAGCTGTAGGCCAGCAATAGCTTAATTGTTCAAGAGCCTACATAAACTAATTGTTGCTTGTGATGAGCTTTCTTTAGAAAAGATTACATTCCCAGAGTGAGAGAAGGAGGAAGTAAATGTGAAGGTGGGTGTCTGGCAGCCAGCCAACATTAATCCATCACATGTCCATAACATCTGTAATCTTCCACATATGTTGGCTTCCTGACATCAACTTGGTTGAAACTGATGCACAAGTTGCTGTTGCAGTGGAAGCATGGACTAATTCAATTGCTGAGCACTTTATAGGTGGAAAGAGAGTTCAGTGTTAGGATTGAATTCTGAGTCCAACTCTGACACTGAGTCTTCTCTTCCTTAGTCAAGTCACTTGCCTTCAACAAAATTACTAGCTTTTAGGGCTTTCACTGTGTTTTATTAAGTTTAATTATATGCTGCTTGCAAAGCTTTGCTGTGTAAGAATGAAAATCCATCACAGAATTCCCCTGACATTTGTTAAATTTACAATAATAGACAGACCTTCACTGATGTAACGGGGAGGACCCTGGATCTCTCACTGTTGTCAGATAGGCATATTGTCCTTACAAGCCTAGCTGAATAAAACACTACACTTAATTTCTATGGAATTTGAATTCTGCATCATTAAAATGCAAAAATTGACCTTAGATGAGTGATTTACAGAAGTTTTCCTATGTCTTTCCTCTTACTGATTTGGATTTCAAAACAAATACAGCAAGCACAGTGGAAGAACTCCTGTCATCTTGAGAGAGTCTAGGATCAAGACCTTACTGAAAGATTTGGATATTGCAAACATGTGAATGCTTGTGTGGGCACTGTTAATTATTCACCAAAGTGATTTGAAATTAATTTCGATATAGTCTCATTTGTCAGCTAGAACCTCATGATCTTGTAAAATGTGAGCTCTCATCCTTTGAGATGCAGGGAAAGGCAGGGAAAGTCTAGGTGCCAAACTGCAGATTACATATAACAAGCCCTAATGTGAAATCTGATTTCTTTAAAACCTGCAATATTTGTCACACTGTTTGGAAAGATTTTTTTTGCTGCTCTCCTCTGAGGAACAGTTTTCCGCATTATACAGCTACAAGGTCTTATGAATAACATTAAGTACTATACAACTTGGAGCAGGACTAGTATTCATATAGCTAAATTTAGCTATAGTGCTGCTGTTGGTAGCTGATAAGCTAAAATTGCATCCTTTTGATTTGTCTCCCATTTAAAAATATTTTAGAGGATTATTAAGTTCATAATCAGAGTTATCCATATGGGATTTGGGTCTTGTGGCTAAAGTGTGATTTCATACTTAACTATCTGTTTTCATAGACAATATGTTTCATAAATGTAGCTCCTAATGAAGTAGCTTTAAAAAAAGTGTCAAACTTAAAAAAAAAAAAATTGGGATTCAACTTTTAAAAATAGAGAAAGACTCTTCAATATATTCTGTCAAATAGTGGAAAAATAAGATAGACTATAATTAAATGTCCAGTATTCCCAATTCCATGAAGAACAGTAATAAGTCATGTAATATTTTTGTGGAACAACCGCCTATTTTAACTGTACAAATTGATGTCTTTGACAGAGATGTGCAAAGAATTTTCTTGTGCAATTTCTGGCATATGAAACCTTTTTGTCACATCTCAAACAATCTGCTAATGACGGACTCATATTCTATTCTTACTCTGCCATTCCTACCCCTTTAAGACATTTTCATAAATGTAACTCTTTAATAAATCATACGCATTTCTATTATTGCAACTGATAGCAGCAGGTGCTTCAGAGGTCAGCTATTTGACTTTTCTTTTGTGATCCATTCATTTGCTGCCTTTCTGAGACAGAGTGGTAGCAGACCACGCCACAGGGACAAGTGATGGACTTGTGAATTCCTTAAGATTACTTGACAGATGTTATGGCCCACTTCTGAATCTCTGGGATGCTGTGGTATTGTCCATGACTTTTTTTTTTATCTGAATGAACAGCCCTGGTTTGAGGACCCTTTAAAGTGGGAACACCTAGGAAGAAAAAGCTTCTTAAATTCTTGTTTTCTTGTCATGTAATATGCAAAAAAGGGGTGGCAAAATGAAGAGGTTATAGCCACAATGATCCCTAGTAATGCAGTCTTGACTAAATTTTCAGTTCCTTTTCAAGCCTTGATTTAAATGAAGGCATGCTAATATTCTAACATAGGAAAAGGGGGTATAATTTTTGCAGAACATACAGGGGAAGACTAAGGCCTGCTTACATAATGCAGTTCCAGGTTATGCACTCAGCCTGGTAAGATTTACTCACAGTAGACATACTACCCTTCAACCTGCTGTAATAGAATCTGTATAAGCTCTCTTCTGAGGTGGAAGAATTAATTATGTCCATGTCAATTTCTAAAAGCATCTGTGATTCCACTCAGCTTTCTTTTACATGATTGTAAACTGACTTTTCAGTTTTAGAGCCTCTCAAAAAGCCTGTCATATATGTCTGATCTCCTTATCAGTTCACGTGCTATTCTTAAAATTGTTATTGAAGCAGATCAAGACTACTCTGTTTCTAAAGGCCAGTCTGCCTACTTATCAAAACAGTGTTCTAAAATAAGGAGGCATCTTTATTACTCATATTATTTTTTGTTTGGTTTGTTTTGTTCCCCATCACAAAATACTTATCGTGCTAAAGCTTTCTCCCCCAGAGTTCCAACCAGTTCTAAATTAAGGAGATGATTTATTTAGTGTGTTTATACTAATAGTGGTCCTTGGTTATAAGTAGGTGGTAGATTAAGTTACCACTAGTAAAGTTCTAGACTGAACTAGAGCAAATATTTTTTCACTTCAAGTGAATAAATAAATTTAGATTTGTTGTCTCTGGAAAATAAAACAGATTAGCTATTTCTCATAGATAATGTAGTACTTCTCAAGTTAAGACAGAGGATAAACCAGTCTAAGAGGAGAAACCCCTGACAATACTTTGCTACAATGTCCTGTCTTGAATGTGTGCACAGATTACACCAGAAAACACTTCTCTTGATTTTATTGTGGCAATGTGTACAGGTAAATGAATAATATTTTGGGCCTTATCTTCAATAAATAGAACCATGATGCTGCTCCAGCATGGATTATGTTTCATCCGTGCTGAACCCTGGTTTAAACAGTAGAGCCACCTTTTGGAAAACTGGGTAGTTGGGTTGCTGTTGGGTGGGGTTTTTTTCATTATATTTTTTTTTTAATAAATGATTATTTAAATGCCATTGTCTGCTGTTCAGAACATTTTCTTAACACTGAGGCCATGGCTTCTCAGACAAAATAAAAAAATATTTGTAATTACATGTTGTCGTACTTCATAGTATGAATGGTAGGTGGGCTAAAAGAAAAAACTGATGTTAGGAGCCCTTGTGTGTGGTTTAGGGCTGAAGCAGAAATTTTTCAGAAATGTGGAGTTTTATTCCTAATCGGGAGGCTTGCACCATAAATTCTTTAGCACAGACCTTTAAAGTATCAAAGCCATATGATTTTAATCTTAATTTTAAGGGGCTTGATATGAACTGTAAAGAAAATGCAGGTATCTTGAACAGTTCGCTCATCTTATTTGAAGGTCAATAGTGGCGATGACAGTGAGCAGCAAATATTACCTGGACACTGGGAAAAGATAAAAATGTCAGAATGATCTTTCCTCATTGTCTGTGCTTGGTTTGTGCGGCAGCAGAATTTACAAGTATATGTGGCCTTTACAAGGAGAAATGTATAGTTTTTAAAACATACTGAATACCTGCTTTTTGCTGCTGCTGCTTTTTTTTTTTCTCCAAGCTATCTTTTTTTCAGTCCTTAACTCATCTGAATAGAGAAAGATAAGCTCTGAATATTTTATAACCATGTATTTTTAAAAGACAAAATAAGGGTCCACATGTTATCTGGCTGCAATTTCTGTTAAGGTGTCTGTACCTTTAATTTTTTTTTTTTTTTTTGTCCATATATCTCATTTTTGTCACTCTGGAAATAAGGAATTGTGTCTCAGTATGCAGGCAACTTCTTTCTTATTCTTGTACAAGCTTGGCAAATAGGAGGCCATTTCCCCTTATATGGTATAATGCAACAGACCATAATTATGTGAGTTGAAGGACATTTGACTTGTTTTAAAAGGGCACTGACATAGCTACTGCCTGTCAGCCAAGAGGCAGTGGTCATCAGTGTAAGGAGCACGTACAAAACATGAATCAATTATGGATCAAGATCTAGCTCAAGTGTGCTAACTCTGATTTGACCTTGCATACATCAAAGCCTTAAAGCCCTCTGGAATTGAAGCCAGACTTTCAATCATCCTGCATTTACTCACTAAAAAGTATAAGCAGCACTAAGCCAACAGCACTGTGATTGGTGGTTACTGCATGAACTCCAGTTGTTGCTCTTGATGCCTCACTAATATATAACTTCGTGATTGTGTCCTGTTCAGAAAATTTTCCAAATGGAGTTTTGATTGTTCTTATGCTTTTGGAAGAGAGAAATGGAACTGGAGAATGTGAAAAAATCTGTTTTGATAATGTTAGTTAATTCTGCTAAAAGTAGTTTACAGGTGGGTTTTGTTTGGGAACGGCTTTTTTTTTTTTTTTCTGAAAAATTCTATTACATCCATGCAGCAGAGCATGGAAGGGCATTTAATACATATTCTACATTAGCAAATTCAATATGCCCAGGTATGTTTCTGGACACTGAATAAGGGAATGTCCTCCATTTATAGCAGCAAACTGTATCTACTGCCAAACTAGACAGGCTGCTCTTAAACTGCTTCTGTGCTGAGCCATGCCCATCTGGAAGAGAGTGAGTAGGTCCAGGTCAAAAGCTTGCCAGAGGCTGTTGTTTGTCAGACAATGCCAATCAGCTGGTATAGAGCTTTGTCTCTAATTCTCCCTTATGCTCCCCAAAGTAGTCGGATTCCTCAGCTACTTGGTGCACAGCTGTAGCAGATCTATCTCACTTTGGTCTCTAGCAGTTACCTCCTCCTCTTGCTGTCTGCCTCCCATTCTACTGCAGTTAGATGCAGCAGAATCCACTGGACAGAAGTCATGTGTAATTCATGGACTTTGCTGTAATGGTGGTTTCTTAACTCTAACATCTTCATTGTCCATGCAAAATTTAGATGCACAGCTTTTTTCTAATGATGTTGGGTCAAAAGGCAACTCCAGGAACGGACTGAACTCTCAGTGAGGTTTCTCAGACATTATCTGTAGTAGCACCTCTCCTCTATACTTGGATTCAGGCATATTTATTTTTGCAGGAGCTTTGCTTTTTACTTTCTTTTTTTAACTTTCTTTTCTTTTTCTTTTTAAAAATTAATGGACATTGATCAAGGAATTGATTCTTAAGCACAACAGCTCTCAAATAAAACAATTAAAAGTAAAAAAACTGTACTTATTATTGTATATTTGTGAGAAGAGCATGGTCTAGCAAGATGTTTACTATGAGTGCCTCAGACAGGCCTAAGACTACGTGCTGCAGAATCAGTAGCACTTTTCTGTGTGCTATCAATGCAAAGATGGCATTTCTTCTAGAAACAAAGAAGATCAATATATCAAGGTGAAAAATGTGAGCTGTAGGCTTTTTCTTGTCCAAAAGATGGCCATCTCCCCAAATAATTGGTAACTTAAAAAGACAAGTCAGACAACACTATATCCACCGTTGCAGTCCATGCAGAGTTACATGTGGTAAATCCCTACAGCTGAGCTGCAAATTGACTTTTGGTCCCTGAGCTTTGGATCAATGCCTTGTTCTTGTGTATTCTCTCCAGGTTACATTATCTTCAGGCTTAAATTTGATATTACCTTTGAAAAACTAAATATGCTGTGTGTATGAACAACCTTTGTATATGAGACATTTTATTCCAGCTAGAGTTACTCTTTAACCATTATTGAAAGTTCAAAGTTTTATTTCTTTCCAGTGTAAAACCTCAGATTTAATGTTTTCCTGCTAGACATGAAAAGATCCATCTCTGCTTCCTTCCTCCAGCTGGGACTTTACCTTGCTTGTTCTTTCATTCCCTTTGATTCCTCTGCTCACCTGCTTCATTATTTGTGATTCAGGTGAATGTAAACTGAAGATGCTTCCACTCTCAGAGTGTTATTCTGTCACTGGATCAGGTGCAGATGGCAGAGCTCTTATTAACTTAATTGATTATTAAAAAGCTGACATATGGAAGGAATTACTTTCTTCCAGTTTTCAGCCTGGGGAAATTGTAATGCTATATGAATAAACAACTTGGAAAGTTCCTGAAAATAAGGGTTAGTAATATATTAGAAGGCTGCTTTTGATCTTCTCATGAGTTTTCACCCCTCTAAAACTTGGAAGTCGACACACATTGTACTATGTGGAGTTCCATTTCTAACAAGTTACATGTGAAAGGAAGTTGTCTGTAGAATTAAAGAACTTCCAGCTTTCTTCAGAGTAGTTGGATCCTATTAAGAAAACCAAAAATATGAGAGGTGTAGAAATAGTCGAGGAAATCCAATAAAGTTGGAGAAGATTTAGTGTAGACAGAAGATGTTGTTTTTTTCACATGGTATATTCTCTGAATTTTGTACTTCAATATTGCTTTAAAAAAGTTCTGATTTTCTCGCTGTTTTTATAACCACACTGACTTGAGGAAAGGACAGCCATTCTTTCTACTTAACTAGTGAGGGCACAAAGCTTTAATTTCAAAGACATGGACAAAATAACATAAATCTGTTCTATAAAGCCTTAGGAGATGTTTGGCTTTGACAGACCTTACTAAAACTGCCAGTCTCTAAACTTCAAAGCTCTTGTAAAGAGGTTCATTGGAATCTGAATGTGTTGAGCTGTCTTCATTCAGCTTCTTCAATTCTGGCTATGCACATCTGTTCACATTCCACAAATATAAAGTATTACTATCATTAGAGCATTTCCTAAACTATCATCAAGGTAAACTGCAGGTACTGCCTCTGAAGTCAGCTCGGATCACTTCTATTTAATATTTTCAAATAACTTCACACATTTTGTATTGTTACCTTTCATACTTGGGAAAAACTTCCTGTAGTACTCAGAAACTCATCAGCTTCTTTAAATTATTTTCTAAAATCTTCCAGTGGGAAATCTGATAGCCAGTAACCTCCCATAGCACTGATGACTGCCTATTGTGCTGAGATTTGTCTTGTATCTATCACAAATTTTATATCAGATGTGGATTGTAAACTCTTTGGGGTGAAAAATCATCTCTTTCATCTGTGAGTTTTACAAGAGGTAGTATAGCAGGGTCCTGATCTTATGGTACTAAAAGAATTTACAGCTTCGACCTTATGCTGTCGAAGGAATATCAAAATCTGCTCCCAATGTCCTTCTTTTATGATAGCTAACAATCTTTTGTACACTACTGTACACAACAGCAACTGATACCACCTGAATGCTAGAAAAGTTGTGCAAGAGAAAATGCAGACATTACTGCTAGAAAGAAGTCTATAGCATATCACATCCAGCTGAAGTTTTCTGACACAAAATACTTCATATAGTTGTACACTTGGTCCCGTCACTTTGCAGATTTATTTATAAAAGAAGCTGCTCATCAACTGTTTAATCTGTTCATGAAACACTGTTATGCCAGCTGTCTGAGCTGGCACACATGTTCAACTGTACACAAACATACATGATTGAATGTAATAAGAATGACCAGAGAACAAAGAACCGTCTATTTAAATTTTACTCTGCAACCAGGAGTACTCAAAACTTGAGTGTTTTGCATAGCTTTTAAATACCTACTTTTAACTTTCCTGCTAAAGAGCAAAACCCATGTATGTGTTAACGAAGGTATGACTGTGTAGCAAATTTAGGCTGAATCGATGCTGGCTGAAAGAGTACCCAAGCAATTGGGAGAGGAAACTACTAGTGCCATGTTTTCTTTATTTTGGCTAAAAAATCCTGAGCAATGGCATGGAAGGGAGAAAAAAAATATAATCTCTCTCCCTAAAATTCTTGAAGTACAGAATTTGTACTTATTACATTTGTACTTACATTTGATGGAGGAAGGATTTCTTTGCTTCAGTACAGCAATACAGTAATTCCCCATCCCTACAGGCCTGTCTTTAGACTAGCAGTGAGGAAAGTGGAGGAATTCTGGTGTGTAGGAACAAAGGAAAAGGAATAGGCTGCTACATGCCATCTCTGTGATGGTAGGACTTTTACAGAGCTTATAACTTTTCTCCTGTTCTTGTCCCCCTCCCTTCTCTATGATACACTGGTTTCTACCATGTTGTATGTAATAGCCTGGTAAAATCTCAGAAGAGTGTAGAGCCAGCTACCAATCTAATAAAATACTTCCCCACCATTTGCTTAATTACCATATGAAAATCAAACCATATGGTCTAAATGAGATTTTCTATGGTTTGAGCTAAAGCCAGATCTTAAATGCAGAGGTGGCACTGTAGAGAATTAATTCAGGCATTATCTGATTGAAGAGAAAGGCAGATCCTTTTTAAATTTGTGAATCTGCAGCTGTAGAGAGAAATACAGGAACATCAATTAAGCATAAGCATGACTTGTTGGTCATAAAACCAGAAAGGTAATGAATGCTTCCATCAATTTCAAAGTGCTGTATACTGTATCATGTTCACAAACATGTTGGCTTTATCAGCATATCCAAATTCTGGTATGTTAAATACAAATTACTATCTCTGTGTGACCGACTTAGTATTATTTACTCAGTAACACTAATACGTCAATATGCAAAACAACATCAAGAGGCGCCAGATAGAATCCCCTATTCTTTGTATTACAGTTCTGAATGAGCAGACTATAAATTAATATTATACCTTATCATTTTATCTCTCAGCACTAATAGCAGAAGAAACCACAGATATGCATCTTAGTTGGAAAGCTGAAGGACAGTCATTGAATGTTTCTAGAGCAAATTCTCATCAACACAAAGTTTTTGAGTTTTTGAGTTTTTTGTTTAGGGTTTTGGTCTTTTTTTTTAAAAAAAAGTTGTGCTTAAGTGTGCTCTAAATTAATACTATAAATACAACAGCTTTATACAAGATTCAAACCCCTCTTCAGTCTTACCTGTGTTTTGGTCTTATGACTGTCTCTTGCAATACCTTCGTGCTTGTGTTCACATCTCTGCCAGCAGAGTGTTTTATGCTGGACAAAAATCTCCCAGTGAATCCATTTCCTTGATGGAATGGCTATTAGGTATCTAGATATGATATCCACTGAGATAGTGTAATTTTGATATAAGACATACATCAACACATCAAATCATACTCTTACCTATGGAAAATATTCTGTTCTGTGTGAGACTTTTTTCTCTATTATATCTTGGAGATAAACCAGTTGCTGTTGTAGTATGGGGACGAGAAGTCAATATTGATTACATTGAAAGTAAGCTATTAAAGTGTGAAACTGCTCCTAAAGATAGTGTGGGTGAGAAGTTTTCCTCTTTATTGTCTCATGGTAATTTATATACCAGATATGTTCAGCTTCAATGTAAAAAGATTTTCCAGTTGCCAAGCAATATCTAAGTCAAACTGCAGGTTTTCTGTATGTTTTCACCTGTAATAAAGGTACATATATAATCCATGGCGGTTTTTGCAGTTAAGTAGTAAATATTTGCCAAATTCCTCGTTATTTGCTAAGCTCAAACAGAATTTGAATGTCATAATCTAGAAGTTTCCACTATTCCACTTTCCTTTCTTTCACAAACCTACTTGAAAAAACTGTATCTAAGAACAGTTGCTTCTTATTTTAACATAAGAAAGCATACAAGGGATACTAAGTTTAGTACTGTCTGAAATCATGTTCCACTCAGAGTCACCTGTGCCAGGGCATGGTAGTTGGCTCCCCAGCTTACAAAGGCAATGTCTTTTTCTGACACTGCACCTTCTAGAACAGTCTTGGTGATAGAAGATGTATTTAGAAACAGTTTTATGGCTAAGGTGCTCCCCATAATGGTTAGAAATCAGTTCAACAGCCTTCCTGCTTATTAAACTTACCTGGATGACGGGAAAAGGATGTGCACCTTAGTTTCTGTGAGAATATTAATTTTCAAGCAAATAATTATTGCTGTGAGAATCATAGAATCATAGAATAGTTAGGGTTGGAAAGGACCTCAAGATCATCTAGTTCCAACCCCCCTGCCATGGGCAGTTAAATATGAAAAGATGAGTATCAGAGTATTGACTATTGATCATGTAGTTCTGGAGGTGTTTATATATTCTCTGAGAACCTTAATCCCTAGTGACTTCTCTTTATTAATTGGTGGTTGTCAAATGGAAAATATAAAATTCCAGGTATCTGTTTTGCTTCACTTGACCTATTCCTAAGAAGAAAATAAGCTAGTTAAGAGGACAAAGAACAATTACAAAAACCTACCTTGCAAAACTACCCAGAATTTCTAGCTACTTGAACCTGCAAAGACAGGAAAGCCCATGCACAGAATGATATGACATCTGTTTTGCGCAATACTCCTCCTGAACAGCTTTAATCACATTTCTCCTTTATTTATCAACTGGACACATGACATTCCTTTATTTCCACATCTATAAATTTTGCCCCTCAAATTCAGTCAGTGGAGATTCACACATTTATTATTGGAGACTTCCAGATAAGTTTCTAGTTCAGCAGCCGACAGCCATCTTACCTCTATGCAATTTGTACTCAAAGGCAAGAAGCATTCACATGTTTACACTGGAGTCCAGTAAGAACAGCAGAAGATGTGTCATAGAACATCCTGACATCCAGTTAGGAGACAGAGATAGAAACAAAGATATTTACAAAAGTACACTTACAACAAAAATAAGTGACCTACACTTGACCTTAAATAGGTCTCCTGGGACAATGGACAGAAGTATTGGTTGAAGTCCCAGCTGAGGCTGGTCAGGGAAATTAAGGCCTATTACTACACTCAGGACCCTAACACATGCAATGAGTTATTAGCTTCATTCTAACAAGTGTTGTTCTGAAAGAAAGTAATGTAGACATGCTATGATATCAAAGAATTCAAACAAAAAGCACCCTTAGGAAATAATTGCTGCAGGGGCACCTTATGGAAAACAAGAGAAATCCCAGAGTAACCTCGAGGTATGACAGTGGTCCCTACCCCTGTAGCTTTTAGCAGTATAGCTGCAAAGAGTTGGTCTTACAAAAGCCACTTTGTCCTCAAATGATACAGCATGAACTGAAATGTAGTGTAATTAGATATCTAAGGAAACTCACTGTCTCTGTTTAAAGTTAATGTACTCTTTATTATCAAGTGTGATTAATGTAAGCTGAAACTAACCCTTGTTTTGTTAGCAAAGCAAAATATGTCTGCTTAAAGTACTAAAAAAGAAAGATGTTAATTTTTTTCTTTCTGACACTGAAATTTAAAAATAAATTCAATGTATAGTAGTGTAATAGATAATTTTTTATGTAGTTTAGTGTACTATTTATACAGCATGAGGTTGATTTTATTTTTTATGTATAGGTCTTTTCAGTGTGGTTACATGCTGCTTGGAATTGTGCATGTTTCGCTATAATTTGTAATAGCTTCTGGTTGTCAATTCTGAAGAAGAATAATTGTCAATACTTACGGATGCTTTGAATAAATCTACATAAATTATCAAGACTGAAGAGGGTATGACTGTGGCCAGAGGCAAAAGAACACAAAACTGCAGAGGAAGCAAATAAGTGTGGAAAAAGTACAGAAAAGTGTAGAAAACTACTATATATTTGTCAGATGTGGTATGTATATGATGAGGAAAGTGGTAGAAATATTTAGTGCTGGATGGACCACTTCAACTTTCCAGCAGCACAAGGTGACGTCTATGAATTTATTTGTTATAACTTAAATGGCATTTTCCATACCTCCATCAGAATAATGTTCTAACTTCACAGAGAAGGCTGTTTGCTACAAGTGTTAAACATGAAATGTCAGAGATTCAAACACATATGATGTTGGTCTCTTTTGTAATCAGAATTAAAGTAAGAGGTGCCAATTAATTTTATTGCCAATGACTGCTAAGTTATTAAGAAGAAATAAAATAAATACAATTTAAAAAGTTAACTTTCTACACCATCCTCCATGATGAATATGTAATGAGTACAATCAGTGTGAAAGACTCTGAGTATATATCTATACACAATTATTTGCTGCTCCTTTCCTGTTGAAGCACTAATCACTCTGGATTTCTTTTCACTCCTGGTGATATCTGCTGTATTTTTATTGATAAAACTTGCAAACTTCTCAAGACAGAGAATCAGTTTTCCTCTCAATTTAAAGTACCATGTGTATCTTTACTTACATATTAATCACAGGATACTGATACCCAAATCTTGGAGTAGCTGTTTTAAGGAGCTAATTTATGTAAACACATATTCTCAGATTAAAGGCATTTTCCAAAATCATTAGTTTCTGGACTACCTTTCCCAAGAGTAGAGGGCTTTGCTAAAAGGCTGACACCAGAAGGCAACAAAAGAAAGAGATGGAGGAATGTGAAATGGAGGACAGAAGGTGGTGTCAAGGGAAAACAGCTGTTAGATGAGGCTCCAAGGAAACTTGAAAAGACTGGCAGATGTGCTACACTTGTCAGAATTCAGAAAGCCCTCTGTAGACTGAAATACACAGCAATCACCTATTTAATAAGGTCAGACTGCCACTTTGAATGTTTCCTATCTTTTTGATGAGATTCAAGACACCTAGAGACACCCTTTTGCTCCACCCATCCTCGTCTTCTTTTTAGTAATATTTTAATGTGTGTCAGCCCATAATTTCACCTGAAAAAAAAAGGTAAGGGCAGACAGATGCACAGCTACATGTTCCAAAAACATGTTCTCTTTTGCTTGCTCTGTTTGATTGGTTTTTGGTTTGTTTGTTGTTTTTTTTTTTTTTTTTTCCTGGTGTGATAGAGTTTAAATGACAGGATATGTTAATATTCTCTGGTTTAGTTATCTTTTAATAAATTTTTTTCTCTTTGAACATAAACAATACAAGTGACTTTTGCACTACTACAAGTATTCTAGTTTCTATAGATATTGAGTACTCATACACTTCTGTAAAATGTGAGATGTTTTTCTTTTGAAGATTACTTCTAAACCGCAGAATTAAAATCTTGCCCTAAAATTTTCATCAAGATAATCCATTAGTTGAAAAAGAGATGTTATTATGTATGTAGTGTAATTTTTTCAATTATAGGTTTGGACTTTAGAGTCAGAACTCAATTCCTTGCTCATAACTTATTTGCTGCATGATCATGGGCAAGATACTTCTTTCCATGTCCTCTGTAAAACAGATGTAATTCTATCAACTTTTTTTGCAAAGTGCTTTAGCTGTTCTGTGAAATTGAGAATAGTTGAGAAATATACTATTTTTATTTGCTTTTACATGTTGGTTTTTTGGTTTTTTTTTTTTTTTTTAAGACAGGCCTTAATTCCAAACATACTCTTCTGAGTACATTTATATTTTAAAAATGACTAATAGATATAAATTATTACCAGCTGGAATACTGGGATACCTGATCCATTGATCGAGTGGGTTTATACAACAAGAAATTGAATATAAGTTAAGTAAGCAAGTTTCAGTGTATCAGATTCTCACAAAACAAAATAAGGAAATAGTGGTGAGGGAGAAAGGAATAGTTAACTCTGTCTCTGGACAGTTAGGAACATATTCTTCCTCTCCTTTTGCAAGCAGCATCTCTTCTGCTGACAAGGATATTTTGTCTCATTTGGGGCATATTCTAAAACCGTTCCTATTGCAGGTATTTGGAGTAAAAACTCTGGATCCCGAAAGTCCACTTGATGTGTGATAACAAAGAATCATAGAATAGTTAGGGTTGGAAAGGACCTCAAGACCATCTAGTTCCAACCCCCTGCCATGGGCAGGGACACCTCACACTAAACTATGTCACCCAAGGCTTCATCCAACCTGGCCTTGAACACCGCCAGGGATGGAGCACTCACAGCCTCCCTGGGCAACCCATTCCAGTGCCTCACCACCCTAACAGGAAAGAATTTCCTCCTTATATCCAATCTAAACTTCCCCTGTTTAAGTTTTAACCCATTACCCCTTGTCCTGTCACTACAATCCCTGACGAAGAGTCCCTCCCCAGCATCCCTATAGACCCTCTTCAGGTACTGGAAGGCTGCTGGGAGGTCTCTACGCAGCCTTCTCTTCTCCAGGCTGAACAGACCCAACTTTCTCAGCCTGTCTTCATACGGGAGGTGCTCCAGTCCCCTGATCATCCTCGTGGCCCTCCTCTGGACTTGTTCCAACAGTTCCATGTCCTTTTTATGTTGAGGACACCAGAACTGCACACAATGCTCCAGGTGAGGTCTCACAAGAGCAGAGTAGAGTGGCAGGAACATCTCCTTCGTCCTGCTGGTCACGCTCCTTTCGATGCAGCTCAGGATACGGTTGGCTTTCTGGGCTGCAAGGGCACACTGCCAGCTCATGTTCATTTTCTCATCGACAGCACCCCCAAGTCCTTCTCCGCAGGGCTGCTCTGAATCTCTTCTTTGCCCAATCTGCAGCTGTGCCTGAGATTGCTCCAACCCAGGTGTAGGGCCTTGCAATTGGCATGGTTGAACTTCATGAGGTTGGCATCAGCCCACTTCACAAGCGTGTCAAGGTCCCTCTGGATGGCATCCCTTCCCTGCAGCGTATCAACCAAACCACACAGCTTGGTGTCATTGGCAAACTTGCTGAGGGTGCACTCAATCCCACTGTCCATGTCACTGACAACGATGTTGAACAAGACTGGTCCCAACACTGATCCCTGAGGGACACCACTCATTACTGGTCTCCAACTGGACATTGAGCCATTGACCATTTGAGTGTGTCCATTCAGCCGGTTCTTTATCCACCGAGTGGTCCATCCATCAAATTGATGTCTCTCCAATTCAGAGACAAGGATGTCGTGTGGGATAGTGTCGAACGCTTTGCACAAGTCCAGGTAGATAACATCACCTGCTCTAACCCTGTCCATCAGTTCTGTAGCCCCATCATAGAAGCCCACCAGATTGGCCAGGCAGGATTTCCCCTTAGTGAAGCCATTCTGTCTGTCACCAAGCACCTTGCTGTTTTTCATGTGCCTTAGCATGCCTTCCAGGAGAATCTGCTTTTTCCAGTCTTCAGGAACTTCACCTGACTGCCATGATTTTTCGAATATGATGGACAGTGGCTTAGCAACTTCATTTGCCAGCTCCTTCAGGACTCACGGATGGATTTCATTGGGTCCCATGGACTTGTGCACATTCAGGTTCTTAAGATGGTCTCGGACCAGATCTTCTTGTACAGTGGGCCCAAGGTCTTCATTCTCACAGTGCCTGCATCTGCCTTCCGAGACTTGGGTGTTGTTTCAGAGCCTTTGTTAGTGAAGACCGAGGCAAAGAAGTCATTCAGAATCTCAGCCTTCTCCAAATCCAGGGTAGCCAGTTCTCCTGATTGCTACTGGAGGGGGCCCACGTTGTCCCTAGTCTGTCTTTTATTTCCAATGTACCTATAGAATCCCTTCCTGTTACCCTTAACATCCCTAGCCAAGTTTAATTCCAGCTGGGCCTTAGCTTTCCTAACCTGGTCCCTAGCTTCCCAGACAACATCCCTGTATTCTTCCCAGGCCACCTGTCCTTGCTTCCACCTTTTATAAGCCTCTTTTTTCCTTCAGATTTTCTTCAGCATCTCCTTATCCATCCAAGTAGGTCTCCTGGCCCTCCTGCTGTTCTTCCTTCTAGCTGGGATGCAACACACCTGAGCTTCTAGTAGGTGGTCCTTGAATATCAGCCAACAGCCTTGGGGCCCCCTGCCCTCTAGGGCTATATCCCATGGAACCTTATTAAGCAGGTTCCTGAAGAGGCTGAAGTCTGCTCTCTAAATCATGATTTTTTTAATCATGAATAAAATATTTTTGTTTGCAACTGAAAGCAACCCTTTCCTGTGCTGTTGTTCTGGCTTTTTTTTCCCCTTGTTTTGTTAGTTTGGTTGGTTGGTTGCTTGTTTATTTTCCTTTTTTTTGGGGGGGAGGGTGTTTTGTGGGGATTTTTTATTTGCTTGTTTGTTGTGTGGTTTGTGTGTTTGCTTTTTAGCTGTTGATCCTGTGGAATTTTTTTTTTTTGTTTTGTTTTTTTAAGATATAAAATATGACTTCTGTGCTTTTATAAAGATGTTCTCAGCTTGCTGAGTTATCTTTCTAAACACAGATATACTCAGGGGTGGCTTGTGGACAGGCAGGCTGGAGAAGAATTTAAATGGATGAGTTAAATTTAGAAAAAGACTCCCATTCTTAAAACTTTTGTAAATGCTACAATGCTACCTACGTTTATTCTAAGAAAATAATATCATTACCTGCTTGTGATAATTATGAGTATGTGCCTACACAATGTTATTTCTATATAAATTAGTATCCACATCAGAGTAATATATACATGTATCTACACTTGTATAATAGCTTGAAATGAAGGTAGGTTGGATGCTAAGCTGTAATGGATCATGGTCAGAATGCCAACTAATAAAATACTGTTTTATTTTGGAGAAAAACAATGTCTCGTTTGACCTGTACGTGTGTGTACGTGTGTGTGAGTGGGTGTTCAGTTTTGTTTTGATCACTTGTTGCGCTCTCTCTCATTAACTTTCTAGTCAACTAAGTTCTGTCTTTTCATATAGATGCTCCAAGAAAAAGAATAGCAATTTATTTTTGCTTTCACTGTCTTGTAAAGTAAGAAACTCAACGGAATTTACCCTACATGTATGTTAATTGGAAATGCATGTAGTATGTAGCTTTGAACACGTCATGTGTAACTATAGCTCTTCTATACATCCTGCCAGCTCTAACAGCTGGTTTGTCATGTATTATGCACGATTTTCAGTGTGACACTTCAGGGCTTTTTGTTGCCTTCATTTTTCTCAACGTGTCTCTGGAGCAGAGTAGGGAAGAGTGTTAACATCAGTCAGCATTTCATGAAAAGAGAAGGAGGCAGAGCACTAATGTCCCTGGAAGGGTGGGAAATATGCTTTCTCTGGAGTCCTGCAGTACTGTCTGCAATACCACAAACTTTCCAAGGCAAACTCATGCAAAGCTTCAAGCTTTGGTCTTGAGGTGCACACGTCTTTGGGGATGATGGGTACTTGCAATAAATACCACAGGGCAGTGGATACAGAAATAGCCTCGGGTGAGATGGTGAAATCTGTTTTTTTGGCCTGGTGGTGCCTGGATGTAAGGCCCAGGGAATCAGTGCAGGGTCCATGGGTGCCCTATGCAGCCTGAGGCCAGGACAGGCATGATATCAAAGGCTATGACCATGGTCAGGTACAAGCATGGCTGTGACAGAGCAGAGACTGAACTGCAAGAGGTTCAGCATAAAGTGGTTCCTGAACACAGGAGGGAGGATCCTCTACTGAGATATCTTCCATCTCTTTTTTGACAACAGATCTGCTCAGCCAGCCAACTTACTTGTTGTGGGGGTAATACCCTCAGGACCCTAAAAATTAGTGCAATACATTGTGTATTTCTAGTGTTTGACAGCTATCACTATGACTGCTTTGTACTTCTTTCATTTGCAGTCATAGGTACAAAAGAAACACCGCTCTTGGTGAAACCAGTCCTGAATTGCAGACAAAAATGCAAAGCACATTTAGTTATGTCTGAGGAAAGGGGTCTTCACTCACACAGAAGAGCACAGAGGCCCAATGACAGGTTGGGGAACCTGTGTGGTACCCTGTCCTGGGTGTTCTCAAGGTTATCACTACAGGGTAACCAGCCTGTAAGAAGATCATCTACATGAACATGAAGGAGAACAGAGGTGCAGTACCAGGCAGGAGAACACCAACAGCTCAGTCAGACACTCTGCCCTGGCTCCTTCCAGGAAAACATTAGCACCTCCGTCTGGTTGTGAAATCCATCAAGATGGGTCAATAAGAGATCTCAGGAGGACCGGACCGTTCAGACTGAGTGGCATAACAGGATGCATAGAAGCTCATTTAGGGATTTTTTCAAAGTGTATTATGGGTTGTTCACGGGGAGGAACCAAAGATGAAGAAAGAGGGATTGAGTTGATTAGGGGAGAATCAGGCATGGGAATGTAAAAGGATAAGAAGTTAAAAGGGTCTGTATGTGTGTAAACTGGGATTATCAACACAGTTCTTTTGCCATGCCCTGCGTCTGATCACTGCCGTCTGCCCTGTCTTCTCAATAAGCTCAATTTCTGTTTTCCTGGGTGAGGGAGTCTCTGTTCTGTGTTCACCTGTGTTAATGGAGGTCTAGATGCCAGCAACTGCAGTTAGACTAGATATCACAAGGGCCTAAGTTTCTGGGGCCAGCAACTGAAGTGAATGTTATTCATATCAGTGTGTGATTGCTAGCAAATTTCAAGCTGGACTAGCTGGCAAGCAGGTTAAGTAGCTTGGGAGCCAGGTTTTCAAGTGGTTGTCAGATATGTGTATGTCTCTAGTGGGGGGATGTGCTAGAAGGAAAAGTACATGCCAGCTACCGGAAAGACCGTGAGGTATAGGAATTGTCTGAGACAACCATTTGTACGCATATGTGTGATGTTTGTTTTCTGTAAGTCTACCTTTTTCTTTGAACTGAGAATGCTCACATATGTTAAATCATAAGTATATAGCCTATAAACCAGTCATACAGTTTTTTCACTAAGTCCTTTTGTTTTTAGATTTAGAAACCTAAACACTTTCAGGCTTCTGTCACCAGACATCTCCCGATTTACTCCATTTATTCTAGAAATCTTCTGCATCTGTTTTAATTTCAGTTTATCTTTTTTGACCATTAGCCATTCCAACTGCACTAGTTCCAACCAAGGTCTCACCAGTGCTGGCATACTGAGACACTGAGCTTTGAATTGGCTGTTTTATGGCCTCATCTGTATGACGATTTCAAATACAGCGTTTTCTTCTACACAAAAATACAAAATTTCTTATCGACAATTCACTATTACATTCACAGACAGAACAGCTGGTAAAATATTTTTCCCCTCACAAAATGAAAATAGCTGAAAATATTGTTAGTTACATTTTTTTTTTTCAAACTTATGTCATAAAACCCAGAAATTCAGTTCAAAAAGTATTGTTAAAATGTTTTATTAAAATTCTTTATGTTTTCAACATCCAAGTAGAGCAGCATCTGTTGTACTGCTTGCATTATTTTTAAATGTCAACCAAGATGAATGAAACCTTTCCTCTACTACCAAAGAAAAATAGCTCAACTTGGAAGTTAAAAAAATAAAGAAAAAGGTCATATAAGGATATATATGTTCTATTTGAAATATTTTAACCAAAATGGATGTGATTTGTTTTGCTTCTGCATATATAAATAATGTGTCTGTTGTAAGCTTGAGGGATGCCTGTATTCTAGTTAGAAGGATATAGCTTCTTTTGGGGGGCTAGGTACCAAGAATGAGCATCTAACTACTCGGCATGCATTTTGTGGGAAATATATTCATGAATGGGTCAAGGCTCTTGTGGGACTGTAAGATCAGTAGAGAACTCAACATGAACACCATGGGTTGCTCAAACTGGTCATTGCATACATAACAGTTGCCATACAGCGCTAACATTTCAAATCCTTATAGGCTCCACCAGAACTGCTCCAATATCAAATGTGATTTATTTGCTCACATTTTTCAGTTAACTCCAACTATAGCTTATTAACATCAACACATAAATATTGATAGAGTAACATTAGCATAGAGGTTTTTGATACTGAAAGTTATCCCATAACATCTTTCTATTGGCAAAGGTAATTTGTTGTTTTGTTTTTTTTTTTTTTATTTGCTGGAGGAAAAAAAAATAAAAAAGGAAGATAGTAAATTCTGGATTTTAAAGTAGTACTAGAGGGCAGAGTAGAGACCTCTAAAGCTAGTGTTAGGAAGTGGAATTCTTCTTTGTCTTAGTATATAATAATCATGCGAATTTAGTAAGAGATGTTTTAGAGAAAACTACTGACATGCTAGTATGCTTTTATATGATGATTCTTTGCTATGAGGAAAGGCTGTAAAAACATACCAAAGGTATCCTCAGCTAAACAAGGGTTACTCTGCAGCACCCACAAGAGAAAAGAGAAAAGGCTGCTTGTCTAACATGTCCTACTGCAAACTGACAGCTGGAGAAACAACTGAGGATGAGAGAGGAAATCTTGATTCTAATCCTTCTACTTTCAAAATACAGAAAAGAGTGGCTATACTTCGTATGGAATAAATTAAATTACTCTTGCTTCTGCTCAGACCACAGGTGAAGGAAAGGTGTCAGAAGTTCTCCTTACAGGTCCTCTTTTGATGGCATAAGTTAAATTCAACTAAGCACAGTTACTCAGTTCTCGCCCTCTGAGGCTAGAAGATACTCACGAAGAGTATCTTTTAGAAAACAGTAGAAAGTTTTTTTGCTATTTCTGTTTGTTTAATGAAGAAATAAAGAGAACGAAAGGCTGGAAAGAAAAAGAGTGATAGAAGAGGTGAGAAACCTTTGGAGTAGATATACTGGAATATAAAACTCCCCTGTCTCCATTTACAGGAAGACATGAGAAACGTAAACTTGATTCAGCTCTTTAATTGGACTTTCAAACCTTTTTAAGTGCCCAGTTATGACTGTGGAAATTCGTGTTTGTGAGACATACTAACTACCAGGTGTCCTTCCTCAAAACCTCTTCGTTTTTTAGAAGATTATTTTTAAATTATTTTTTTTTATCCTTTGGAAAGAAGTAAAATCTATTCCTTCAAAGCTGCCACAATGCGAAGATTTAATTGCTGTTCCACCTCAAACCTGTATGTACCCAAGCCATCTTCATGCAATAACTGAAGTATGGAATAGTATATATTCTGAAAAAGCCTGATTGCTTTTCTTTGTCTTTGCACTAAGCTACACCAGTTCTAATGTGTTCTTGCTTAATTGTCTTGTCTTAGCATTGCATGCTAAACTGGGGTTAGTGCAACATCTCTTTTTCGTCACATTTCAATTGCAAAAATAAAATTGCACAATATTTTAATTATGCAAAGATGTTACAGATCCTTCTTGCCTGCTGATACTCTACATTTATTCATGTACATGAAATACAATTACTGTACTGGCTCCTCATACCAAAATATCACAAAACTATGGTTAGGATTTAATCATGTATAATCTTTTCAGCAGACACATTGTATGAAAACAGAATTCCATGTGATTCTCTAGTACTCCTTGCAGCACTATTTGTATCACATGAGGCTTACTCTCTTGGTTTCCATAGAAACCTTTTGCAATTGAATGTAATTTCGTTATTAATACACTCTACATGTGTTTGTTTTGCAGTTTTGGGCCAGTTTTACAATTGCCAGCCATTTCTGAGTTTTGCAGCTAGAGTTCCCATATGAATTTCCTTTCTATATCTGTTGCCATAAAAAGTAGATCTAAAGTTTTCCCTAAAGCTGTCCCTATCTTGCTTCACAGAAGGTGATCTGAAGGGATCTAAAATACTGAATCAACAGTCCTCTTGGAACAAGATAGGCTACCTCTTCAGACCAGATTTGATAAACTGTCAGGATAAAGTATCTTTGAGTCTGACCTATTATTTTGTTATTCTACTTACCCTCACTCCCTGGTTTTGTCATCTGAATATATATGTGTGTGTGTTTATATATGCTATTAAAAAATTCAGTTTGAGATACACTGAGGAGAAAAACTGTCATGCAAAATTATGTTTGGTTTCAATTTTCTATGGTTAATTCCAATTATTTACTTGTAATTTTTCTTGTGGAAGGAATGGTTTCTTAGATTTTGTATTCATAAATTAAGAAAAGCTCAATTCTTGGGAGCATTTGGTCCTTCCAACAGCTAATGTGAGCTAATATGATGTGCCAAAGGAAATTTGACGGTCCCAACACAGCCTTTATTCATCTTAGAAATACCTGACTAGCATTGACTAGCTATGAATTATTACTTCACATTTCCTATAACTGGGCAAAAGGGGTAGTCCATACCCTGCCTATGACCCAACTCCACACAGCTGAATTAGTAGGAGGTAGAATACTTGTAGCTTGAGGAAACATGCCTCCTGCCTCAGAATTAGTTAAGCTAACATTGATTTCAAACCTCATGAGCAATTGCTCATATAGTGACACTGGGTCTTCTGGCGTGACTGCAGAGTAGATGGATCTGCCTGATGTTGGACACAGCAGCGTATAAAACAACAAAGGTAGATAGGATGGCTTGTGTTAGCTGTATAAGGTCCATTTACACTGCATATCAGGATATGGTGTTTCCTGAGGTTTCCTCAGCTCTGTACCTTGGTGCAAGCTGTGCCCATTAGATGTAGGCAAGAAGGCAGTCTGATTTAGAGCCTAAAATAAAAAAAACAATGTAAATGTAGTCCATGTGCCTTGGGTAAAGGATAGCACTCCCTTTGTCTTCTTTTTTCCATTCCAGCTACAGGCATGGTGTTTTGTTTTAATGTTGTATCACAGGAAAAGTAATAAACCAGGCATACCTAACTTGACGTTATGTAGGGTACCCCCAAAATGGTCTGTCCATTCTTACAGTCCAGTGGTCAAATTACCATTATGGTAGCTGTTGATTAAAAAAGGTGGGGGTTTTTTTGGGTTTTTTGGGTGTTTTTTGGTCTTTTTAAAAATCTATTTATACCTTACTTACGCCTATGATGTTCCAAGGAATAGTTTGACATTATACAGAGAAAGATGCCATCTGGGTGACCTCCAGCCTGTTACAAATAGTGTGAGTATCTTCTGCAGGTTCAGCGAATGAGTTCAATAAATATCTAAATGCCTGCTAAACCTTTTAAAACTTTCTCCGGAACTTCCTGAGAATTTCCTTTTCTCTGTGCTTTGTCACTTTTGGTACTTATTCCATTTTTCTAACACTTTGTTTTGATGTGCATTTTAACCTTAAATATTGGAGGAATATCCACTCCTGCCTCTGTGCCTTTCTTCCAAATGGTCTCTTGCCTATTTCATTTCAAGTGTTTCTCCTCTACTGCTCTTTCCCACTTTCTTTTACTTTTATTGAGTTATAACATTAAAGTGTGGTCAGACTCTGAACTTTATTCTTCTTTTAGCCAACAGACTAAGCATCAGGAAAAGTTTTGCTTCACAAGTCAGTAGGTAGTACTTGTATGTAATGGTTCAGATGAAGTCTATTCAAAACACAATTTATTTGCCAAAATAAAAAGCACATCGAGAAATAGATTTAAATTAATAGACCTGTACTTCTTCACCTAATCTTGTTTTTTACCCTCAAACCCATGGTATCCTCAGAATCATGTTATGTCTGAGTGCTGTAGCTCTCTATTACTCTAAACAGCTTACAGAAATTGAAAATTTCCTTTTCCCCTAGACTAAGAGTGCTTGAGGCTTTTTAACAGCTAAATGTTTTGTCTTGTTGGAAGATCCATGCTGCTGAGATTGGGGCAAAAGAATCCCTGTTTTTTTGCAGCTATAAATTTTGGGTTTATATTTGAGGGAATGCTCCTTATCTATGTTACTGTTTTACTCTTCCTGCCTGGTTTCTGTAACAGTACAGTCTAATCTGACTGACTGCATTCATGTAGGGTTATATCACATAGGTACTCTGAGGATCTTACAGCATTGGTAAATATCGATGCAAATATTACCCCTTTCCCACAGCATCTTCATGTAGTGGAGCTGGTTTTGGATAGGTAGCTGTGCTCAGCCTTTCCAGTGGGGTTAGAAACTTTTTTTTTCTCCAAAATGAAGAATGTCTGCAGCCACCTTATAAGGTGTGTTTACATCCTGACTTCACGTCAGCCTTTGGCTGCATGAAACATACAGGCTTTCTTTTCCAGATAACAATCTCCTTCATTCCTGATGAGAAAGAACTGTAGAATTGTAAACTATGATTTATAGCAGTTTCAACCATCTTTTTCTAAACTGCTGCAATGCAAATCACAACACTTTCAAAGAACTGAGAAAATAAGGTGTTTTTTTTTCTTACTTTCTTAGGTTCATGCTTTTCCAGAAAAAAAGTTTTGAGAGGAAAATTGATGGTCTCAAGTTTTATTTTTCCTTCTGTTATAGTATAAATGCAATCAGATTTTAGATTATGTGTAAATAGAATTTAGAATTCTTTATTACTTTTCCTCAAGTAGAAGGCAATTATATTTTTTTTTTGACAGCTGTAGTGAAACGGGGTTGAGAAGCAATCATGCCTAATGTACAGCAGCTCACCCAGGATGTGAATCTGTGTGTGGACCACTGAGTCTCCCCTCAACAGCTAACACAGGACAAGACAGACACAGTACAGCATACATGGTGGGAGATTAACACTGTTTAAACCCTTCTAAACTGATACGTCAGAAAAATACAATTCTTATCCAGTCTTTTAGCCTATAAATAAACTTCTTTTTTTTTTTTTTTTATTCTCTGGAAAGTCTGAATTCTATTTTGATTAGATAGGCTTCTTTTCCCCTTTGTCATAATAATTAGTTCTTCTGCGAGGCACAAAGCAAATTAAAGATGTGTGTTTCTACCTTTTGAAATATACAGGTCCTGTATTGTCACCCATTCAAAGCAGTGTCATCTGCTTGCCATGTCCTTATTTTAATAAAAACAGATCAGGTATTTACAGTAGAGAAATGACATGACCTTGAAAGATGACTGTGTTTCTACTGAAAAGACAAATATTCCCCTATCACTCACTGACCAATTCATTCACACACAGTCACGGACTGTGTTAAAAACTTGTAGCAGAGTTTAATGTATTCACCCTCTACCTTTTAATAAATGTGTTGGAGGTAGGATTTTTAGTTTCTGCTTAGCTAAATGAGGTTTGTCTGGAAAAAACACAGAAGTGGTTTAATCTCATTTATCTTCAGCCATCCATCTAAAGTTTGATGCTTAATCTGTACGTATTTGTCTAGGTTTTGTGTACAACTAAAAGCTAAACCTCGAATCTTCAGATAGTATTTTTCTCAGATAAAATGTGTCTCAGGTGCAATAAATTGCTTTCTGGACATACAGATTTTTCTTGGGGCGTGGGGAGGTTCTATTTTACAAAAGGAGTCTATATGTCCAACTTACTTAAACCAGACATACAACTTTTAGCTAACTGAAATTAGATGGTGTTAATCTTAGGCAGATGTCTTGAATTAATTTTGGTATGTAAACTCGACAGAGTTTCTGCATGTGTTAAAACCACAGGATTCCTGTATTCTTCAAATTCATCTCTTCACTTTTAACCACACTCTTATGTAAATATATAGCAAATACAAATATTTTCCTAATCACAGTGAATACAAATCTGGGCCTTTGTATGTCTCTGTTGCTGTTTCTAAGACTGATCAGAATAAGGATGTATGTTCCTTGTGGGATCATACAATTATTTTCAATGCTCTGCCTTGAGGAATGGAGTTCTCTGTGCTGCTACAAAGCAGCAGCATTTGGGTAGGAGTCGTTTTACATGGCCTATTCAGAAGTACAAAAATTCTCCTAGTGTCTCAAGACGACAGAAGATGCTCTGATGATATAATATTGAGTTTAAGACATTTGCTATCAGATTTAGAATAGAGGACTTGATATCACCACCTAAATGGAGTGCCATTTGAAATATTTTAAAATGTCTGTATATCAGATTTGTCACAGAAACTATGAGGATCTGAGTTTTTTTTGGCTGACAGTTGCAAATACTCCTCAACATCTGAAGTTCAGCTAATGGACCGTGTTTAGGCAGCAAAACTAATCCAAGAAGTGTTATTTAGTTTGTTGCAAACTGCAACAAATTCACACCTCAACATTATTAATTCAACTCTTTGGGAAGCACAAGGCAGCAGTCGACCAACAAAGGGAAGAAATGTCTGAAGGTTTAATTAATGATATTGACAATAAACTTCTGGTCATGGTACCATTGTGCTTTGTACATGTTGTGGCACTCAGATACCATGCTACAACCCCATCCATACCAGCGTTCCACCTATGCTGTTCAGCAGTATCAACCTCTGTCAATACCATTCTAGCTGGCAGGTTTTAAGTGGTTTCTAACATGGTTTGTAGTGGGGTACTTTGATGATAAGTAAATGATGATGTGGAAATACATCACACTTGCACGACAAATAATTCCTGGAGTGAAACCGTACTGACTGAAAAGAGCACAGTAGGATTCCCTTTTGGCAATACTATACACGGAGAACATTCAGCCCAGCTATTAGTCAACATAGCTGTGTAACGAATGGGAATGATGTTTCAGAGACTTTCTTCTACCCAAAAGAGCTAGACATCAATGCTTTTTACCTCTTACCTGGAATATGTACATATAATGGCAAAAAAGAAAAAAATAAAAATGCATGCATGGCTATCAAATAAGAACATTGCTTTGCATGAGTCTTTTTCTGACCTCATTAACTTTGTCATTTGGAGATTTGCCTTTTTACTTTTTCCCCAGGTGATTAATTTTTTGCTTTATACCATCTGTGTTAATTTAAAAATATCAGAACTAGTTTTGTGAAATGTAAGCATATTTCTGTGTAGGGAAAAAAAACTTTCTGAAGGCATACAAAATTTAGAAGAAAGGCAGAAGTGAGGAAAAGGTGCAGGAGGGCAATTTAAACAAAGTTAGAGAATTAGGTAACCCTTTCTATTCCTCCCTTGTCCTCTCCATTCCCTCAGACAGGCTGCACTGTACTTCAAGCTGTACTTTGCCTAATATGCATTTTGTATTTTTCCCCAGGAGAGTTATGGTCAGCACAGGAGCCAAAGTAATATGAGGCAATCAGCCCAAGAACAGTTAAAAGGTTATTGTCATATGTATATGAGCATTTTGTACCATACTGGCTGCTTTGATTTGGCATAAGCTGGAGATTCAGGAACATGACCGGTTATCCCTACATCATGCAAGACACACCCAACTTCTTACTAGTTTCCTTTACTTTTAAAGACTTCAAAATTCTATCAACACTTCTTAAACTTCTAGATATGAAAACATACTTAAAACTGCTTAAAGATACTTAAAACTTATTTCATGGCAGAGATTTTAATTTGTTCCAAATATCAGCATGAGAGACAGCAAGGGGAGCTGTGGTAGCAGCTAGGAGACATGTCAAAGCTTTTATATTGACTGAAACATCAAGAAAAAAGTTGATGTGGAAATTGTTAGTGTGATCAGTAGGAATCATTAAAATGTACAAGTGTAAGTATTATTAAATTTAAGGGACAAGATTTTATACAATGAACTTATAACAGGCAATGTCCCATCACAGTCAGTGACAATTGCTTAATTTTTAACAAAGTTGTAGGTTAAATCCAGACTACAAATGAATCAATAATAAGGACACCTGGAAAAAGATTCTACTTTTCTTGATTTTCATAATTTTTGCCTTTTTAGTTTTAGCAAAGATGGGAAAAATCCATATGATTCTTAGGTATCTAAATCAGGGTTTACAACTTTATTACATAGGCAATGAATTCAGTCAGAAAGGTTTATATTCACCTAATGTTCTGGGCAAATAATGTCTTTAATAAACAAAATTTGAAAAGAAGCCACAGCTTTTCCTTCCTATATCTTTTATAGCAACCTGACCTGGGCACTAGCTAAAAATTGAAGCAGTAATGAAATCTGGCTGCTTGCCACTGACTCAGCTCACTGCAATGCTGTCTTATATAGAAGTCTATGGCACAGTGACAGAATTGTTTTCAGCTTGGCAAAAACAATATAAACAGACCTATGGGCTGAGACTGCAAGTGCACAGGAGAACTGTAAACAACTGGACTTCAAGAATCCCAGCTGAATAACATATCATGTTCTACCACAGCTACAGTGCTAGATCTCATGAATGCAACCTTCACAAAGGAGAAAAGACACAGAGAAGTTTGCATGGTTCACATTTCTTTGTGTATCAAACATACAGTAGGAAAAAGAAAAATCTGCTAGCTTGAAAACAAAATAATCCTTTTTGCCTCTTGCACACAAAAAGGACAAAAAAGCCTATAAATATTTGAAGAATTTATACTAGTAAGTAAAATATTCTTTTACTTGAATGAAATTCCAGCTCAGTTCTTGGGATTATGTCTATCTGACCCTAGGGGCCAAAAGAGATAAACGCTTTTTCAAGAATTCAAGGTAACAAAGGGCAGCTAGTGAACTGGGTCTGCTTTCTGTTGATAACTGTAGTTATCTCAGAGCATCAACCCAGCCAACTTTACAGTAATAAATAGAACAGTGCCGAGTTAGGTTAACATCAATATGATGCATCACCACTTGATAACACACGATTGAAATAATTTCTCAGGCTGTACAGGAAAATGTCAACTTTCCTTCTGTTTTGCCTAAACATTATGAAACATGTCTGTGAACCATCTTGCACCTTGGGATCATATAATGAATCAGCAGGTATAGAAGGAATGATGAATAAAGTCCTTATGGTTTGGGAAAATATGCTCTCTACTGTTTTCCAGTATCTAACTGTAAGTGCTACAGCTGCAAATGTTTCTTCTGGAACTACTGAGATTGAAAACCATTTACTGTGACCTGCCTGCAGATTTAACAATTTAAGAATGCTTGCCTGCAGATAGAGACAGCAAATGGGAGAAACCACTCAGGTGTGCTGGTGCAGGCAGCATCAATATGCATTCTTCAAAAGAAAATATATGTTTGCTCATACATGTATGTGCTTATGCATAGATATTTCTGCAACTTTTTTTTTTTTGGGGGGGGGCTAGCCTTCTGATGGAGTCCTTTGTACTGCACCTTATTTGTAATATGATTAGCATATTCAGATTTGTGGCAGAGAATAGTTATGCGTCTAGGAAAGAACTAATCTTGTAGGCTTCTAAAAGAGTGAGTTATATAGTATGAACTCCAGCTTGCTGGAGTTTTTTTGTATTTTAGGTGGTGCCAATATAATTTTAGTCATATATTGGTCAAAATGTATTAAAAATCTATGAGAGTTTTACTTGGTGATTAACATTAGAAGCAATCCATATAATTCATGTGGTCTAGAATCATAGAATGGTTTAAGTTGGAAGTGACTTTTAAAGGGGATCTAATCCAGCCCCCTGCAATGAGCAGGAGCATATTCAACCAGGTCAAGTTCCTCTAGGCCTGTCCAACCTGACCTTGAATGTTTCCCAGAATGGGGCATCTGCAACCTCTCCAGGCAACCTTTCTGGCCAAAACCAGACACAGTGCTCTATCTGTGCTTTGATGGTCTCACAGCTATTGAGTAGAGGGTAATCCCTTCCTTGAATGTATTGACTCTGCTCTTGCTGATGCAACCTAGGAGGCTGTTGTCCTTTCTGCAGGGCACTGCTGACTGGTGCTCAGCTTGCTGTCCACCAGAAACCAAGGTCTTTTCCCACAGAGCTGCTCTCCAGCCCTCAGTACTTAGATGGTAACATTCATAAAGAATTTGCATTTTCTTCTGAAGTGACCATGATTAAATTAAAAAATAAATTATGAGTTGTCATAGGCAATTGTTAAAGGCAATCTGGGGATATTATAAGTGTCGTGGTTTAAACCAAACCACAAAGCTCGTTCTCTCACTCCCCCCCCCCCCCTTTTTTTTTTCTCCCTCTTTCTTTCCTTCCACCCCCTGACCCTCTCTGCTCCCAGAGGGATGGGGAGGAGAATCAAGAGAATGTAACTCCCATGGGCTGAGATAAGAACAGCCCAGTAACTACGGTATAACACAAATCACTGCTGCTACCACCAATGATAATAATGATAAGGGAAAATAACAAGAAAAGAGAATGCGATACCACCGCCGAACGAGTTCGATCCCCTGAAGAGAGACCATGCCCTTCCGGGTAACTCCCAGTTTCCTCCCTGGGCATGACATACTGTGGTATGTAATACCTCTTTGGCTAGCTTGGGTCAGGTGTCCTGTCTCTGCTTCCTCCCGGCCTCCCCTCGTCCCTGGCAGAGCATGAGACTCACAAAGTCCTTGGCCAGAATAAACATTACTTAGCAACAATTAAAAACAATCAGTGTTGTCAGCTCTCTTCCCAGGCTGGAAGTCAAAACACAGAGCTTGCACCAGTTACTAAGAAGGAGAAAAATGGCTACTGGTAAACCCAGGACAATAAATTGCACTAACTTATGCGGCAAATTTTTAACCCTACAAATTGAACAACACAAAAAAATTATTCATGAGGTTTTGATGACTTATTTATAATTTCTGCAGGCCTTCCTGGCAACTGTGTTTAAGAACTGGAAAATTTACAATCTGCTGTATGGTCAATTGGTAAAATATTCCACATAATAGTCAATATATTGCTGGGCAAAATGCAAAAACCATAGAGGAAATACCAGTGGTGATTGCTCTGCTATTAATTTATAACCTTTCTTTGTTAAATAAGGGACTTCGATAGTGCATACTGGGCCAAATTCCGCTTTTGCAGTAAGAAGAGGGTAATTCTGATTTTGCATTACTTGGAAGCCACACAAAAACTTGAGGAACATTTTTGAAGTGAGGGTACAATTTAAGGGCATGAGGATATTCAACTGTCAGTAGACCTGGTGTTGCTCAACTCCTTAGATGCTAACACATTTCTGCTTCACTGTACAGTACTAGCTGTAGTCCCACTGACTGACTGTACCCACTTAAGAAATGCAGTGTGATTAATTTTGTAAAAAAGAGCGAATGATAGATGTGTTTAGCACATGCATCTTCACATTATTTTAAGATTTTAACCATGAAAAGTTCCACTTTCCCACTTACCAAAAGCCACATGAGTTTTATCTCGATAGACAAAATAAATACTTTTTCCATCTGAAAATGTGAGGATAGTTAGGATTAATATGAAATGTTGTACTACCGTGCTGTTATGATTTTTTAAACTAACTCTTGAGAGATTTCTATGTCTTTCTAATCTACTATAAAAAAAGAGGACTCATGAAAACAGGTGATTTCTTCCTGAAATTGCTTTGCTGGACTGTCTAGTAACTGTTATAGGGTTATGGAGGATCTTAGGAAAGTTTCCCAGTCTCTTTTCCAACTCTTGGCACTAAACTAGATCCCAGAAATTGAATGAAAAATCTTAGAGTTCTCTGATTCATAATCAAGAGAGGAAGAATATTTGGAAAATGGAGATGGTTGTCCTCCTCTACAGAAGGTACTTAAACAGGGATTTTCTGGGAACATTTACATGTTTTTTTAAGAAGACGGAAAATACATTTGTCCCAGTTTTTCCGTATCACTAAATTTTCCTTTCCTCATCCAGAACTACAAAAATGCTAGAGCTCCAAATAAGGTAAAAACTTTCCGACTGAGTTTGGCAAGTTCATATGTTTTTCTGTGTCTTAATTGCCTAAAACAACTGCCTTTGTGTAAGAGGTAAAACCTGAGACAAAGTTTTGGCAAGGAACATTTCAGCCTTGGTGATTTAGTGAAGTTTTAAAAACTGGAAAATTGACACATAGTAAAAAGTGTTTGGTAAAATGAATCTAACCCATCGGAATCTTTTGTTCTGCCTGTTGTAGCATAAATGGACACAACTGAAATACCTTGTTTCTTTTCTTCAAGTTTATTTTCTAAATCAAAGAGAAAAATTAATATCTGATGCATATTTAAATGTTCTTCCTTATAATCTACGTATGTAAGATACAGCTGTATGCAAATCTTGGAAAAAATCAGAGATGTCTCATGATGTAAGGAAAGATAAAGCAGAAAAAAAAAAAAGATATTTGGGGATTCTAGTAAGGTTGGTTAAAAGGGAATCCTTCACATTCAAACTCACTTTGCTGGTTAAGTGTCCAAGTTAAATCCGAGTGTCCGAAGCTGACAAAGCTGATTGCAAGTGCCAGTTTGGATGCATCAGAAGTCTCCTGAGAGAAGTTGTTTTCATAGGCTTTTGCTTAATATAAAGCACTATTTTCAAGATTAATTTATTTCCCTTTTTTTTTTTTTTTGCCTTTTCTGAATAGCACAAATCTTTCAGAAACAGGGCAATTTTAAATCTTGTTCTACTTGGAGCCCAAATCAGGGAGCTATGAAACCTAGCTCTACTATACTTGTACACACAAGTATTCTTATGTCCATTTTGCTGAAGAATGTATTTCTGTCTTTATTATATATATATGTAAAATTATCTTAAAAAAATATTCATTATGAAAATGAAAATATTTGCTTTGATTAGGAAGCACTTAACACTGTGCTTGCTATTGCATGCAATTTTATTTGCTTGTTTAAAACCAGTTTGGAGTAGTTCTTTAGGAAGCAACAGGTTTGGTTTTCGTTGTGTTTTGTTTTTCACGTGCAGTATTTTAGGATTTGAACAAATAATTATTAGGGTCAGAGTACTAGAGTGGAATTTTATTTTTTACTCACTCTTTCAGCTCTGTGGAGGAGATCTGATCTCAGACTGCTGACAGGCTCAATTTGCACTTGACTGAATTATAAAGAAGAAAGCCAGTGAAAGCTAACCTGGTTAGACTCACATTTATTTTGAATTCTTCTTCACAACTCTGTTTCTATGTTTCCATGAAAGTAGAAACAGATGCAAAGGCATTCCATATTATCAATCAATCATGACATAAATTGCCTGAAATTAATTGTTAAAACTTAAATAGATGTAAATGAATTCACTCTCCACCCCTCCCCCGCCTCCCCCCCCCTTTTTTTTTTTTTTTTTTTTTTTAAGTGCCAGGTGACTAAATACATTGAAAAGAAAAATATGTTAAAGCATACAGGGCTGTTAAGGAAGACTATATATTTAGCAATGAGATCTTAACCTTTTACTTTGTTCTGACAAATAATCCACCTTACTGTTTTACCTGTATGATCATTTGAAGTCACATTACAGTTCAGCTAACATTATATTTTTAAGGAAATTGAACTAATTAGTTCATTTGTATGGAAGTTGATGAGTACATTACAGGTGTGATCAGGGACTGAACAAAGACTGCCTGTGAGTAATACAATTAAATCTTGTCTTAACTACCAGGACCTGCAGAAGTCCTTAGTGTTATGCCATAGGGTTCCTTTGTATTGCTGAAGAGTTACATCAAACTTTTTCTTCTGAATGTGTTTTCTGCAAAACCATTGGTAAATGATATTTGAACACATATAGCCCTGTGTAGGTTGCATATTACTAAACACCAGGACTTCTCAAGAATTAATGTGTATTGAGCTTCCAGTTTTATAGAAAATATTGTGCTAACTAAAATTAAGTATTTCTTGTACTAGATATATAATGGAGAGATGAATTATGAATGCATAGACAACTTTATTTATAGCATTACTCAAATCTGGAAAGCTTGACTTTGTAACTGCAGTGTTATTTTTTTAGCATCAGTTTTGCAGGTTTTATAAGCAGATAGACATGTTGTCCTGGGTTTTAAACTACGACACATGTATATAAGACTTTTGTATCTTTTTACTTATGTTGCAAATGTCACCTATTCCTATAGAAAAAAGATGGAGAGTGTTGTAGCTGTCTGAATAAGAAGACAGAATATTTTGGGTTTGGACACATAAAAACAATGGAAATAGGTTGGTCAGGTGTGGTACTCCTTCAGGAAAATCTGATGAATATATATTCTTGCTGTTGTGATTATTAGGCAGAATGTGCTCAGAGCAGTTTTTCTAGGTCTAAACTCGTAAGGAATTCTAAAGAAATATGGCCCCTCTTTGAAGTCAGTAGGAGTTTTATCATTTGCTTCAGTTTGTAAGAATTGAACCTTCATTACTTTAAATAGAAGGAATTGATTATTTTTTATTAGTTGCTTTGCAAATAAAGAAGTAAGTGTTGACTGTGTTTTGGAACAGTTGGGAAAAACAGATGCTTATACCAAATAATGAATATCAAAGAGCTCTACATAATTACAGCACAACTTTCTAGCAGTACATTGTGACTTTACTATGAAGACATTACACTTCCAATGCAAGTGCTGTGTATTAATCAGTTAATGTAGGATTTTTAAGAGCTACTTAAGTGCTGAACATTAGTAGTAATTTATCCTATATAATGTTTTACTATATGCCAGACATAAGCATGGTTGCATAGCTGTGTCAAAAACTTGCCAAAACTGTAATTGCAGTCAAAAAAATTAACTGGCCAGGCACCCAGTAGGTATTAAAGACCTTGCTTAGTATGTCACACTTGCAAGAATGAAGACTTATCCAGAGCTGGCAAAAAAGACAAGCGTATTTCCATGTGTTTCCCAGTAAAATTCAAGCTTGGGTAAAACTCAAAGATTTAGTGTATTGTTCAAAATTTGTTAAAAATAATAATACTGGAAACTTTCAGATATTGTCTTCCATCAGATTAGTGCAAGAGGAATGTCTACTTATTTTAAAAAGTCAGTGTAAGACCCTGAGAGATCACAGAGGTCAAGAATATAGTGAAATTTTTAAAAGATTATTTAACTGTTTCACAGCTATAAGTATGTACATTTTAAAAAATAAGGTATGAAGTATGAAGGAGCATAATCTTCAAACTATAAATACACACATTTTTAGAAAAAACGTGAGCTATAAATCTTTATACTGTATAAACTTCTAATAACTATTGACATTTTTTTCTGGCTTCCCTTTCATTTTTTGTCAATGATTTTTTTTCAGTTCTCCATCAGATGATAACAGACACTGCTGGAGTCACAATACTGAACTGATACTGATGCAATTTGATCTTGTACACCTTATCCGACAAAGTATTCCTGCCATTATACTAGAAGATTAGATAGGAATACTTTCATGTTTGATTTTGTCAGAACAAGCAGAAGCCTTTGATTTAGGCATGGGATGATCACTCACTCATTTACCATGGTTATTTAATCTAATCATGATGTTCTTTTCATGTTTTCCTGTTTGCTTAATTGAGGTCATTATCTGTCAGTATAACTTACATAAAAATATGATGACATTGATAATGTTGGCAATATTGCAGATAGCAGCATTAAATACTGGAGGAAGATGTGGAGTGGAAATGGCATGTATAATGCATTTAGCGCAGATATACTGGATAAGGCTACCTATCTGCTTCAATACGTCAAAGAGCATGGGAACCCACAAAAATGTTATGTGTTTTGAATGAATCACAATAGAATAGTTAAATCTTCATGGAATATCTTCTAGAACTGTTAACACATTATAGATTGCCATTTGAATGATACACAATTTAATGCTAGTGACTGGCATATACAGAGTATTTTTAAAATACCCGTTGTCCTACACTCCTTCCAATTCCTTTATGCTTGAAACACTGACCCATTATGAAAAAAGGAGCTGAGCAACGAATGAAAGAACAGATTTCACTTGTCAGGTCTCCAACAACTACAAATGCCTCATTGCTACTGAGAGCATTTAGATTATTGAAAAATCAGTCATATGACCAAAAATGTAATTTAGTAAAATATAGAGTACAAGTCTTTACCTGGAACTTTTTTGTTGGTTTTTATCAGTTAGGAACTTTACTTTTCTTTTGCTGGTTTAGAATGAGATATCCTTAAGTTATCCCCTTAGACTAGAGCAAGGTTTAAAACGCACATGAAAGCAGAGGCTAATAAACTGCTTTAGAATCATAGAATCGTAGAACAGTTAGGGCTGGAAAAGACCTTAACATCATCAAGTTCCAACTCCCCTGCCATGGGCAGGGACACTTCATGCCAAACCATGTCACCAAAGGCTCTGTCCAATCTGGCCTTGAACACCACCAGGGATGGAACATTCACAACTTATTTGGGCAACCCATTCCAGTGCCTCACCACTCTTATAGTAAAGAACTTCTTCCTTATATCCAATCTAAACTTCCCCTGTTTAAGTTTTAACTCATTACCCCTTGCCCTGTCACTACAGGCCCTAATGAAGAGTCCCTCCCCAGCACCCTTATAGACCCAATTCAGATAATGGAAGGCTGCTATGAGGTCTCCACACAGCCTTCTCTTCTCCAGGCTTTACCTAATGAAACGACTTGTATATTTCGTTGTTGTTGTTTTCATTATCATCATGGTAGTCAATTAGGTATAGCTAGCTCTGCATAACTTAAATGATTAAGAAATATATGAACATTTTTCTTAGAACTGATATTTATGGTCTCAAATATGTCACAATTATTGTTTCATGGACTCAGAAATGTTTAAATAATAACTGTTAGAAATTACTTTCTTATTCTAGGGTATATAAAGAGTTTTCTATTAAAGAAACCCTAGAAAGTCCTGAGATAGATATCATCAGAATCAGAAACTTAGCTCTTTATTGTTCATTTTGTATGAATACTGTTTTAGGATTCTTCCTTCCCTCAGCCAAAGGGAATGTCAAGTCTCCTTTTTCATGGACAGAAAATCCAACATGAATAGACTTTTAAAAACTAAATTAAAAAAAAAAAAAGAGGCCATTAATGATTAGATTGTATTACTTCTGAAATTACCAGTCATTTCTTGGAGATCTCCTGTCTGAGTACATGGCTCTTCCAGTAGAATATCATCTGAAATAAACTAAGACTAAAGAGAGATCAAAGTACCTAGAGAATATCAAACACTAATATTCCATAGAAACTAAAGAGATCAGATTGTTAGAAATCTAAGTAATAGTACTGCAAAGGAAGTAGAAATGAGTTTAAAAAAAAAAGGAACTGGAAGATACTTTGTAAGTCTGAATAATAAAGAACATGAATGATTTTAAACTGCTCTTTGCCATTCAGTTGTACAGCACAGGTGTTTTGTTGTGTCTTTCTTCACATGTTTTGTTAATGTTCATCACTTGAGGAACGCAAACAGAAGCAACAATTCCTTTTGCTATTTTAATTATTTTCATTTTGCAGAACATTAAAGAAATTAGATATTGATTGTGTTGACATTTATAGCTAATCAATTTTTTCAGTATTTCAGGGTAAAGTATGTGGCGAATGCACTTTGCACAGTGAAATTCTTCAACAACCGAAAATAATGCAGACTCGTTACTACAGCAAGGCAAGACTGTCGCTGGTTGGAAAACGTCTGTTCAGGAATATAAAATTTCACAATCACAATTTTCAAATTTATTGCTTCCAGCAGTACATCTGAAAAAAAGAAGGTTTTGGAAGGGAACACATTTTTGGTCCAAACTTGAGAAAGCAAATAGTCTGGTGGTTAGGATATATGCCTGAGGTATGGTAGGCAAGAGGAAATTCTTCTCTCAGATTAATAGCAACTTCTTAGATGTCTCTCAGGGTCAGTGCCCAAGCTATTATCTCTTCTGCACATTGGCTTCCTCTTCTCTATGGCTTTGTAAGGTATTCTGCACTTCTTTCTATCTGGAACCAAAAGACCCATGTCAATGTTTTACAGACTGGAAAACCTGTTTCCCACTCAACTCCATTTGTAATTGAGTATCTTACTCCTCCTTAGTCTGCAAGTCTGCAAGTCTGCCTTGATGAAATTGAGAGAAATCTGGAGGGTTTTATTCCATTTCCTTACTTCCCATCAAGTAATGACCCATAGTCAACTTGCTTTCAGTGTATGTTATGAATCTAAGGAAGACTACTCTAAGACCCCTTCCTACAGCTTCATGGCAACCAAAATAAGTTCTATGTGGCAGCTCACTTTGTGGAACAGTGACCTACCAAGACTGACAGTTCACACAATGTAAATTCTAGCCTGGTCAGTTAGGGGTTTGATACACCAAACCTCAACCCTGGTCTCTTTCACAACCACCGCCTTTTTGCAGATCAGCTGATGGCTGGTAATTTACTTCTCTGATAGTGAACCTGTCTTTCCAGTAACTTCCTGATGGTGTTTCCAGCAGAACTGCTGTTCGAAATCAGGTTCTTTGTCATTGTAGGTAGCAGTAGGAGGAAATATATACTTTTGTATTCAATGAATACATGCTTTGCAATTACTGCTCCTGTGGGGTTGCCTACAGTTAATAACTTCTGAGATGCTGGTAATCTAGCCAGATAAATTGTTAATTTCATCTTGGGGTTCTGGTCATTCCTTTGTATTCTAAAGAATCAAGCACTGTATGCATGTATGTATGCATGCATGCATATATTTATTTATTTGGAGAGACAGTGAATATATAAAAAATATCATTTATTCAGTTCTGTTGGAAACACAATCATTATGTTTGTGCTGGGAAGCTAAAGAACTCAGGCATGGGCTCAAGAGCTTTCTGTGATTAGCTATACTGTTAATTGTTATCATGATCCCTAACTTGATTTTGGACTGTGCCAGCTGTGCCTGGGCACAGTTTGAGAGTCACCAGGGACAGCTGATCATTCCTAACAGGCCATTTGGTCTTGGCTACTCTGTTTTGGGAGGGAAGATGGTTTAGCTCTACGGACTGATATGAGCTATGTGGTGCCAGCTGGCCTCGGGTTCACAGGATGATCCACAGCCTATTTAATTTACTGGTGTAGATGTAGCCAGTAGAATTGTGGCCAGCACAGCAAAAGATGAGGAAGAAAAGTTTCAGTACTCAAGAATATTTTCATCTTAATGTCAGCAGCGCTTCAAGTCACCTTTTCCTAAACCTGTGTAAAAACCTTTTTTTTTTTAAATAAAATATAATTTTGAAGTTAGAAAGAATTATCTTTGCTGTTTTAATTTAAGCTGCCCAAGCTAGGAAGTGCTCTAGGGAAGCATTTTCATGGTGCTCTGAGTGATTTCATACTTGTCTATTTAATTATCTTTTCTCATAATAAACTCTGCTTTGTAACAGTAGGTAGTGCTCAACCTTCCTCTAATTAATGAATTGGTTAATGGACAACCTGCAGAGTCAGAATATGCTAATTTAGAGAGAATCTAGTCAATTTAGTGAAACCTACTGATGCACTTCAAGCTGCCCAACTTTTGGACCAGTAAAGTAGAACAGCCCTTCCAGGCAGAAACCAATGGTCACTGTCAATAAAGCTGGAGTTAAAAGCAAAGAAAAAACTGTGTCTTTAAATCTGTCACAGTGCTGAGAGTTGTTACATTTCAAAATTCTGCTTCTTTAAAGACTTTTCATGAATAATACATTACAGACATGAAGACGATACCTGTTATTGTGTATTAGCATGTAGTTCTGAGGTAGTCTCTGTGTACGGCTCTTCACTGTTGAATCCATTTTTGTTCATTGACAGCAGACAATTCTGGGATCCTGAGGCCGTACTGGATGTAAAGTAATGACAGATAATAAATGGAAAACAGTGTACAGCCTTGGCAAGCAGTCAGTTTAGGCACCTGTGCTTTGGAAGGGAAGGTAGCATGGGTACAGCAAAGCTCTCAAGATGACTCCAGTCAGATGTCTTTCAGACTATGGAACTCAAGTAATGTCATGCATAAAACAAAAGATGAAAAGTCAGAGTGGTAAGATAAATTTTGAATAGAAAATATCTAAATAAACTGTAAACAAGAGAGCTTCTAGGGATTTAATTGGTTGGTTTGCATGAACATCAGGGAGAAACAATCAAAAAGAACATTACAGGGAAGACAAATGATTTCTATCCTTGCAGAGGACTGCCCCTGGAAAAATCATACAGTTCGGGTACTGTCAGAAACAAACGCACTCAGAGAAATTCATAGACAGATGAGTAGCAGCTCCTGAGCATATGACTGTGTATGTCTGAATTCTGGAGTTTGCGAGTGAAGGTGCTGAGTGTGTTACAGAGGTTTGCAACTTCTAATTAAAGTCTTTTGTAAGTCTGAATTCCATCTACCCAAAATTTCTTTGAGAAAGATCTTGAACACTGAATACTGACAAGATTTCTTTAAATTATAGGTACATTAATTGAAACAGCATTTAAAATATAATTTATAAAACTTCCTGGTGTGAGGAAGATAAAAACAAGCTTGACTTCACACGTGAATACAATGGGGTTTTGGTCCCAAAGAGCTCCCAGTGTATGTAAACAAAATAGTAGGCAAAAGAACCCCACAAAACAATGAAACATTTTATCTGGTTTTCAAAGTGTTCGCTAAATCCCACATAGGAAGAACTTAAGGAAGGTAAATAATGACTGGTTTGCAGGAAAATCATAGATTAAAAAGTAGGTAACGGATAGAAAAAACCTAGAAGGCTGCCTGACCTTTAATTTCTGTTACATAGGGTTAAAAATGTTTATGTAAAAGAAAGGAGCAATTAGGTGGCAAAATCTGTAAAACAGAGCTACCGAGATTAACAAACTCAGGAAAATTCAGAAGGACCCAAAAACATTAGAATAGCTATACTTGGTCCAGTACCTTATTTCTAATTCCCTGTTCCCTAGTATAGGGGGAAAGCATACTAAGAAGAAAAGCAAACACTAGTATTTCTCCCAGTACATCCTCCTAGCTTCTAGCTATCTGTAGCAAAGACACTTCCCAGGACAGAAGATCTATCTGAGACTTTGTATGTAATAGATTCAGGGAATCTAATGAGTTGGATGTGCAGCTTGATGGCAAATGAAATCCCATACAGACAAATGCTAAGTAATGCATATTTCAGTAAATAATTTGATTTATACATATTACTGGGTTCCAAATGAGCTGAAGACACTCTAAGAAAAATAAAATTTAAAAAATATAAAACTGGGGGCCCAGTATGAACCCTTTATTATTTGTCATTTGTACATTAACTATTAGTATTGCAGCAGAATCTCCAGACACTGATTGGGTATCTACTGTGCTCATGCATTACACAGATAAAAGTCTCCAGCCTGAAAGACCTTGCTGTCTGAGTATAACAACAGACAGGCAGATGTGGGGGAACAAGGAAACAATGAAGCAATATTGATCGGAAGTATAAGCAGTGGTGTCATATTAATTGACCTTTGCTCATTCTGCATTGGTGGTCAAAAAGGAAACAACATGTTAGCATGTATAATGCCATTACACGAATCAATGAGTTCTAATCTTTCCATCTCAAAAGGCTACAGTAAAATCAGAAGGAATTCAGAGCCAGATGACAGAAATTATTTGGAAAGAAAACAGAAGTGTGGGATTCAAAGGTTGGGAATAGTTAATTTAGATGAAAAAAAAACCTGTTTTCAAGATGCTAAATTATAAAGGAATGTGTAATAATGACACACGATATCATTATTACAAATTATTACACAAAGACATTGTCAAGTGGACGTCCCTGATTAGCTCTTCTACTGATATAGGACATAAGTAAAAAGAAAAAACAAAACCAAACCAAAACAAACAAACAAACAAACAAAAAGACGCATTTAAAACGTATGTTTTCCTCACGCAGGAACTGCAGACTTAATTTATGGAATGAACTGTTATTGTCTGATGTCACTATGACCAAGTCTTCAATCGTATCCAAACTGGAACTGCAGGTTAATCAGGATAATGTCATGTGTAATTGTGATTCTCTTCTGTTAATGCTATGTATATTGTTACACATACAGGCATTGTCCAGCCACTAGCTCAGGAAGGGCAGGAAAATATTTTCCTCACAGACAGTTTAGTCCATAATTGTCCAGCACAGGTTTCTCGCTGCTGTTGAAGCATTTCCTGCTATCTACAAACTGTGAAAAAAGGACACCGAGTTAGATTGGTCTGATCTAGAGCAGTAATTGCAGTGACCTTTGATGAGAAACTCTATCAAATACTGGAATTGAGATTATAATGTATGCCTATAAGTAAGTGGCAACATTTAGTTTTTAGTGTGCATTTGGTTCTCAGTTCTGGCTCACTGCACTGCAAGAGCTGCAGCAGGACTGGCATGGGCATTTCAGGGATGTCTTTCCTTTTCCCTACTTTCTCTAGTAGGAAGGAAGGAAGGAAAGAAAGGGAAAACAGCAACGTTGAGCTGGTTTAGCTACAAATGGTACTGCTAACTTCAAGAACAATTAGAAACTGCACAATGAATAATTCAGTGTTTTGTCACTTCAGGGGCTTCCCATTCTGCCTTTATAATTCAGAACTCTTCCTTCCCTCCCCCTCCTCGTTAAGGAGAAATCCGAGCTGGAAAGGCAACCTCCAGGGACTGCCTGCCTGCTTAACACGAGTGTGGCATTTCCCTGGGGTTTACTGGAAGCTCCCAGCTGGAGGCGTGTCGATCACGGCCGTGTGGGACCTCTATGGTGTACGCATCCTGGCCATGCTCACGCAACTGCAACACCTAAAAGCGATTTCTTCTAAAAATGTGCGGCTTTTCCTGTCTTATTCCCTGCATTGTTTGAGGAATGAGATGTAATATGACTTTAAAGGGAAATTGTATTACCTGAGCATCCCAGAGTACTATTAATTTACAGTAGTTTCTTTGTTTTGGCGTTTATTTATTTATTTATTTATTTCTGGAGCACAGAAAACTGTTACTCAGTAACAACAAGGTCTGATTAAAGACAGGAAAAGTAAGGGATGAGTGGGCAGACAGGCACATACCATAATAAGTACAACAATTTTCTAGCACTTTGTGTGAGGGGCTGAAGACCTCTTCTTGTCCTTCAGATGAAATTGCTGGCATTCAATGATGTTTATATGTACAAACCCCAAATAAACAAACAAAAAAACCCTTCTCTGCCCTTGATGCCACTGTCATTAGGAGCTTGCATTCCTGTAACAAAACACTGAATGAAGAAAACCTGTACTGAAAGATGAGCTTTAAAATAGGCTTCCAAGGACAACATATTGTTAAGAATACGTTGAATAGAATGGTGCTTTTAAGAAGTCAGGATCTGGGAGTCAGGCTATTTATAGTGCCAGGATTTATTATTGCAGTGTTAGAATTCATATATGCAACACTAAATACTAAGTTATAAGGGAATAGTCAATATGGCCAGGTGAATGCTAAAATTTTGGGATTAACTTTTTTTTTTTTTTTTTTTTTTTTACATTGTGCTAAAGCTCAGCACACTTTCTAGCTCATGTTAAGGAAGTATTTGGTCCAGATTGAGGTCCCTAATAAAAAATGGATACAAAAATCAATGCACCTCTCTGCTGTAGCTGAGGTATTTGTGAATCTGTATTCACTCTATCTTTTTTATTATTTCTCTTTTTGTCTAGGACAGGATCACTCTTCTCATATAAGCCTCTTTCTCACATACTAATAAAATGCTCTGCCTAGCTGAATGCCCCTTCAGAGCTCAGGGGCCATTTCAGCCCCTTCAGAGTACAGGGAATATGATGCAGATTCTAGGCTGATTGCAAATCAGGGAGATATATTTTCTTAGCACCTTTTCTGCAGTCCTGTCTTTGCAAAGTGTTTCTTCAGTAGTGCTAAGGCCAAACGGCAAAAATTGGTTTTCTGAATTATCTCAGAGTCATAGTTTTGTCAGCTAAGGCTGGGCTGCCACTGAAAGGAACAAAGCCCTACTCTTCCTTTGCGCCAGAATGAGAACTTTCAAATTCTTCACTGTGGTCATCCAGATTATGACTTCATCCTATTAAAAGCCAACCCCCCGGAAATGTTTGATTTTTAGCAGATCAGTCCTTGTGGTGTCTGATGGCTTGGTGGTACAGTGCAATCTTGGGGGTTGAAGGTGGGGCAGGAGCACCATGAGGGTTGAACACAGATTTCAGATCAGCTTCCAACATCAGGAAACTGTACTCTCAGTTGCTTCTTTTGAAACCTCACTCTTTGAGAACTGTACAGTATTCCTAAACCAGAAAGTAAAGGCACAGCATGATTGTTGTTTTTACTCTCCAGTGATGCTGAGCCTTAGTTTATAACTTAATAAAAATCATGAATATTGAAATTTGAACATACCCCTGTGGCATTTTGGCACTGTGTTTGGTAGGATATCATCGTACATGAAACTGCCTTCAGGAGCTCTCATGTATTTGGAAGGCTATTTGTAATGTGAAGTTGAATCAGACAGACAGTGGAGAATAACATATGTCTTCAACATTTCTTTACTGACAATTTTCCCCATTTTTTTGTATTACAACAATTCCGTAGTTAAAGCTATAAGAGTAGGTTGTTCCATGAACCACATAACAGATGAAATTAGTCATTAGCTGTGACTACCCAAAGCTGTGCATGTTTCTGTTTGCCAGTCAGTATGCTTGTCTGACTGGCCAGTAGGTACGTGCATTCTGCTGCCAAAACAAGACGTATAACAGATGAATTCTGCCTTTCTTTCCCTTCCTGGCATTCTCTTTCAACCAGACAATATTCTTCATGAAACTTGCAGAAATTTTATTATCTTTGAGAGCTCAACTTCTCTTTCCAACTTGGTGAAACTTAATCAATAATGCAAAATGTAGTAAGTGTGGTCTGACAAAAAAATGCACAAGAAGTTAAACTGTATATGCCTCAGAAAATCAGTGTCAAAATACATATTAAAAATAAACTGTTGTGAGGATCTTTTCTTCTAGCTGTAGTCATATTCTATATTGCAGAGAACTGAAACATAATTTGTATATCAACTGTGGCACACCTGAGCAGAAAGCAGTCCAAATTTGAAGGCATACCCAATGTCTTTTGTTCCAGGATCTTATCTCGATGTCTTTTTTGTCTGTATAATCCTACTGAGGTTCAACCACTCTCCTATATGTTTCCACTTGCTGGGTCTTTTACTGCAGATCACATAACTTTAGGCAATGATAATATTATTATGCTAATGTTGTTATAATATGTTATTAATCAGCATTATTTAAACAATATTTCATAAGTTAATTGGCTGCAATTGTAAGTGCCATAAAAATCTTAGAAAAGGAACTCTACACCACATAAACAAAGACAATAGAGACAGTTTTCCTGCTCTGAAAGACTTATCCTCAGAAGCTTGTCCATTGCTTCCTGTTATGTAGGTGACCTGATAAAAGATACTACTACTTCTTACAAAACCTATCCTTCTCACATGCCTATAACTGTTTTGGCTACAACACTGCTGTCTGATGACAGTGCAGTCAGCTCCTGAGCTATGCTACCCTGTGCAAGGTAAAAAGTTAGCTCTTTTCATGACTTCTAATACTGGATGCATCTTAGGGTAACATTTGGACCACTTTATTCTAATGATATAAATTTCTCAAGAAAGCAGATATAAAAATTTCACCTCTAGCCTTAGCATGACCTCCCTCACTATCCTCCCAGATGCATTCCTCCCCATGCATGTATTTTCAAATGAGCAGCTTCATTCTTTTTCATACTGCATTGCACCTTTTAGATAGCTCACACGTATGAAAGTGCTAAGCTCTCTTGTATTTCTGGTTGTTAGCTAGTACATCAATCTTTAAACTGTCTTTAAAAGTTATGAATCTTTTCTCATTGTCATAATTTTCATCTGCATTTTTATATTTCATCTGTTCTCTTGATAGATGATTTTCTTTTCTCGAGTTTGCATAGTGCACATTACAATAGGCCTGGGGTCTGTCCTGCATGTACAATATAGTGATAGTGCATACAGAGGGTATGTGGTGTTAAAGAATAGAAAAATAGAAATGGAAGAATTCTTATTAGTTGCGCATGTCTGTATATATATATATCATAGATCATAGAATATCTTGAGTTGGAAGAGACCTATAAGGATCACAGAGTTCAACTTCCAAATATATATATATTTATATATTTATACACACACACACATGCATGTATAAGTGTGCACATAAAAGAGAAAAAAATATTTAATATATTTTTCCTTTCCTTGAATTTGGTTATGGTGATTCTTATTTTTAATTCCAAAGCCGCATGGACTCTGTCAGTACCACTGACAGAAAGCTGAGGGATCTCCACAGTAAAAATCATTTAGGCAGTGTGGCTGAACTAAGCATGTGCTTCATGAAGTTGGGGAGAAGAGAACAGAATGTTACGACTAGCACATTTCAACAATCCATTTTTAGAAATGCCAATTGCTCTGAGTTATGAAGAAAACAACAGCCCCTCACAGTGCTCAGACCCTAATCCCGAGTTTGAAAGATGGCCATGGCTCGCAGCTGCCAGCGTGTAGTAGGTGTGATGCCAAACACTTCAGAACATTTTCTCATGCTACATGTGGCTGGGGGGTATCACCACCGCAGGTTATATACACCACATGTGCAGTGAGTCCACACCACAAATGAAATACAGACTGAAGTCTTACATTGCATGCTACCAGGAATCCCTTTAATACAGATCTGGCATCCAGTGTTTCAGCACAACCTGATTCTTTAAATGGTCATGTCTCTCCACAGTTAAGGTTGATGAATTTTAGATCTTTGCTTTTTACATAAACAAAAAGTCCCCACTATCCCAGTCATGTTAGTATCACAGTTTGTAGGTCAATCCTTTAACTAAAATATTTTTTGAATTTAGACAAGACATCATTAGATTCAGTTGTCCAGCTTTGCAATACTCTCATAAAGGGAAAAAAGAGTGAAAGGAATACATTGTAATTTCTTGTATTCTTAGTCTTTTTGACTGATATCCCATGTGCTAGGTTTTGTTCTTACAAACTCTTACAAAAATGCCTAAATCCTTGCATTACACAATAGCTTGAGGATATCTGAAAGAATGTCATGGTGACATTCACCATGACAAATTCCATGGCGCACGCTGATCACTAACACCTGCGATAAAGGAACTTTTCTGACTAATCCTATTGCTCAGCATACTGGAAGATACAAACTGATTCTATCCATCTAAACTTCTCCTACATGCAGACACATGGGCTCAAATACCCACCAAAACTCAGGCAGCAATCCAAACTGCCTTCTCCCACTCCATTCTGAGTTACATATAAGGGTGCAACAGACATTGAGACTTCACTGCCTGTTCAGAAACCAGAGGCTCCTGAATAAATTTCGTAGGTGCCAGTTTCAAAACATAACAAGGAAAATAGTTTTCTTTAAGAATAAGTATTAGATCTATTCAACTTCTTTCCAAAGGATGCTGCGAATGAAAACATGCATTTGCTGTCAGGAGAAGTAGTACAAAAAGAAGAGATTTCTAAATAGACTAAGTGTGTCAAGTTTGACGGATCCCCGTGTACAGAAAGCAGACAGACATGGGAAAAAAACTGGCGGAAATGCTGTTACTTCCCTATTCTTGCACTCAGCTACCTCCGTTCTCCTGCCATAGGCTTAGGGGTACTGAGAACAGTTTACTGGATTAGGCGACTTCTTGGTCTGAAGTGGTACATCTGTTCTTGCCTTTTTTAACTGCTTAATCCTGTAAAAACCTGGATTCTGTAGGCACCTTCTAGTCTGGTGTGGAGGTTCATCAGGTGTACGCATTTTTCACCATTATGCGTTCAGAATTAGAGGGTCCTCCAGTTCCTTCATGAAATCTGTTCTGCTTCAAGATTTCCAAATAAGCCAGCTAATCAATACTTCTCATAGTAAGAACATTTGTTCAGGTAATAGATGACCTACTGTCCAGGTGACTCAGTGCCATTTTGACATTCTTGAGTGCTATCCCATATCCAGTTTCCTAATATATCCCCAAAGCAGCAGCTTTCCCTTTGTGAACAGAAAAGCTTGTTCAGATGCCAAAAATATTTCTGCCTGGATAGTAAAAAATCCCTGCTTCCCAGCCCTCACTAAAAAGTGGCACTGTCCTGGTTTGTTCAGGCTTTTCTCCTTCAGGCACTCTGCATGCACCACAGAAACCTGGGGATTTCTGTTCATTTTTCCTCCAATATTACAAGCAAGCCCACCCTGAGACACTGAATCATGACTACCAACATTGCGGCTTTGGAAGATTTAACTGGGAAGCCCCACAGAGCCTACTAACATCATATAATTGACTGAGGGGTTGCTCCTAAAGAGTAGTGTAAGGAACTCCCTCACCACCAGTCTCTCATGATTGAGTGTTTGCTTTTGAAAAGAGTTCTTCACACTGCTTGCTTTTAGAGGGGAAGAGGAGGGATAAAGAGGAGTGAAGCCTCAATTGCAGTTTTCACTGTTTTCAGAAGGAAAATCTCAGCAGTACACATGTAATCTGTTATTGTTTGGTCACTTGTCTCTATTGTCTGCCTCTGCTTGGAAGAATTAAAGCATTTTCAGAAAAGTAATCTTATCACGAGAGAGCAATTAGACATTTTGTAATCCTATCACCCCTTTGCTGAAATTACCGTGCTCAGTTAGCAATAACTGCTTCTAAGAACAGAGTGAGCATCAGCACAGCATGAATTATTTAACTCGATGCTGCACTTCCTGTTTTCAAGTCGCCGGAATAATACAGGCATGACAGACAGTAATTATCTCCAGCATAGAGAAGAAACAGTTAATGGAACCTGCCTTTTAAATCAATATTATTAATTCAAGGAAAGAAACAGCATGTACTATCTGACGCCTATGGAGTTTTGATCTGGGCTTGATGTCACACTGAAGCAAGTGGTTGCCATGGAGATTGGAGCGTATGTCTGCGTATCCCTCCCCGCCAGCGAGCTGCGAGGAGTGTTTTTGGAGAGGAAGTGCCCATCTGTAGTCAATAGCTATTGTTCTCATGGAACCACATGCCGGCCTCGTTGCAGCCTGCCGAACTGCGTCACGACACTGCAGTATCAGCCCCTCTGAATAAAGACTCCCTGTCGAACCAGATTTATCCACCCTACCATTTTCACTGTCATTTGATTATCTGCTTGTATTTTCTGGCTGTGCTAATGCAGTCTTTTAGCAGTGTTATCAGAGAATCCCTATGGCTCTATATCTTGCAAAGCTGGACAGATCTCCTTGTGTTTGCTTGTTTTCTTCATTGCCCTCTCCATTTGGTCAGGGGAAAGTACCTGTGCTATGCCAGCCACTTTGCTTTTCTTCTTTCTTAGACATAGAATACCTTGTAAACCTGAATGTGTTTTCTCACCCTGTACAAATTCATAGCAACTTAAAACTGCTTGTAATAGATCCTTGTAAATCATTAATTGCCAGCATATGTTTGTAGAAAAAGACTGGCAGTTTGGCACAGTCCACCATGATTACTGAATATACCTGTTTATTAACCAATTAAGTAATGAGCTAAGATGCCAATGGCATATGAATTCAGGGCGCTATTACTAACTGGAAGATGTCAGACAAATTTACTCCTGTTATCTGAAGACAATGGGATGAGACAACTTCATGAATAACAGGTGCAGTTTGTAAGCTTATTTTCTTTTCCTTCTGAAATACAGTATTTGGAGTAATGTCCGATAAATTTCTGCCAGAGATTCCTGGAAGTTATTCTCCTGATCAGGGCACACAGAAAGAAATGGCTATGATGGGCGCAGATTTATTTAACTGTTTTCATTTTATTGTTCTTTTCCTCTCATTTCTCTCCTCTCTCTCTATTTTGTGTATCTCATGTCAAGTTAAGGTGCATTTCAGCTACCCGGACTTCCCACTGTAACAGATGCAAGAGGCTTTCAGAACAGCCAATATGTGTACCCTCCTCTGCTATCATTCTCAGAAATGACCAAACCATTTTTGCAGAAACATCAAAATTAATCAGCTTTGAGCATATACCTGGCATGGGAAACCACAGGAAAAACAATTACAGTTTAGTAAATTCCCATAATGGTAAACATTTTGATTGTGAAGAACAGGCCTGCCAGGGATTCTGGGTCCTTATCTAGCCACCAAATATTGTCTAAACACACTGCTACCAGTGGTAGGTTGATTACAGCTTGAGTATCCCCAGCCTGGGTACAGGTGTAGCATTCACACTCAGCTTGCACTGTATACTAACTTTCCTAATTACATGATGAATGCAATTTCATATTTGCAATCTGCCCTACTACCATAAAGAACACAAACATTTATTTAACCCTAGATTGTGTGGCACAAGCAAGGTTGCTGTGGCAGTATGATCACCCACGCAGGGTGATAAGTGATGCACAGGAAAAGAAAAATTACTTTCCCTCACTACCACCCCCCCACCTCCCCCCATGTTTTATTTATATCTCTTCCATCCCAGCTGGCATGTACAATGGCAACTCTGGGATTTCTGACCCTGAACTAAACTGCTGCAGGTCTGTGTGAGAGACTTGGCAGGTATTTGGTGAAGCTGAACTACATTGCAAATGCTCTAAGTTTACTGAATCTAGTTTCAGATGTTTCAGATGAAGTTTTGAAGGGATATTTCTGAACAGCTTTATCAGTTCTATGAGCAGCATGTTCTTACTACTAGGTTTCCAACAGAATTGACATATTATGTACTTTTACCTTGTATTTTTGGGTGCTTTGCTGTATTTTGAACGTTGACTGGTGATTTTTTGGCTCTTGGGGCAGCCAGATTAGATAAAAAGGCCAGACCCACCTACACAAGTATGTAAATAGAAAAGCAGTACATCTTAGTCAAGCAAGGAAACATAAACTTTCACTTCTGGAAATGAGTAGCAAGTTGGATTCCTAGTCATGGAAAAAAATAATATTACTATGTAGGTGAAAACCTCCAGTGCTTGGAAATCACACAAGGTTTAAAAGGGAAACAGACACCGTTTGGTAGACTGGTGAACATAATCATATTTATATCTTGAAGTGTATTTAAACTATCTGTCAGAAATGCACTGAAATTGGCATGTTCCCACAGTACAAGTAAATATCAGTGAATATTCATTTTCTCGACTTTCCATTAAAAAAACATGTAGACAGGCTTATTTTCTTCCAAACAAGATCCTGAATTTTCACTTGGTTGACTGAAAATCCTATCACATCAACCACAGAAGACCTTGGACTTTTTGGTTTTTTAATAAATGCTCAAGTGGGGTACCAGACATCTGAGATTTTGGGGGTTTTTGGATCTCCAGCTTTAATGCAGACTACATTGGTTATTTGGTAACCAATGTGGCGTTTTTGGTGAAGTAGGACATACACAGGTAAAAGTCATATGAGATTCTGGGCAAGGATATCTAATTCTCTAAATCAGAAGAATTCTCACAGGATGCTTTCTACTTGAACTCCATTAACTGATTTAAAATACAGATGTTTCTGGGGCAATGCTCACCTCTTCTCTTATGGATGACTATTTCAGATGCAGGAAACTATTTTGTCTCTCCAGCTTGAAAGATTTGGTTTTATTGCTCTCCCATTCCGCAAAAGTACAGCCAGGAAAGAGATACAACTGCTGATTATAATTGCTGTTTCTCCTGTTTAATTTGGTCCATTATGCATCAGGGAACTAAGATTTTCTAGTACCTGAAGGAGTCTCTGTGTAGGTTAAAAAACAATTACATGGTGTTGGTCACCAATTATGAGGCACTGACGTGTGAAGCTGCTTTCTGTTTGCTTTTTAAGGAATCCAACATCAGAACTCCTGAGTGTGGTGCAAAACACTCAAACACCTTTGTGATCTTATATTCTGTAGTCTTAGCACTTCTGATTCTAGAGAGGCTGTCTAATAAGAAAGCTCCCTTCCTTTCTAGTAAAAATTCTGTATTGCAATATTTATAAAATAAAATATTGTGGAATTTCAATTTATGTATATACTTGAGTTTTAGGAAGATTATGAATTTGTTTCTTAGTTTTATTTTTAAGAAGGCAACGTTTTTGCAGAAATGATCAACTCCTAACTCCTATATTACAAATGTAGCAGGCTTGAAACTTTGCTCTAAACTTAAAATGAATGAAGAATATAAATATGCTTTTTTTTTGTTTGTTTATTTATTCTATTTCTTTTTTTTTTCCAGTTCATTCAGCTTCTTTGGCATCTTTTCATTGCATGCAAAAGGACATGTCCAATGTTTGTCAGCAGCCATGGACTATTTTATGTTCTGAAAAATCTTGTCAGAATGGCCCCCTCAAGCAACAAATGGCCCGGTTTATTTATGACAGTGCCAAAAAAACTATTTCCAGGATGTTCATAGGTCAAGAACTCCACTGAAATAGAGAATGCCTCTAGGGCCTATTACATTGTTTATTATCCACATGTTGTATGTTGTAGTCATGGCCTGAGGCCACAATCAAAATCAGGAAGTTGAGGGAGATTGAAAGAATTATGATCTCTCTTTCAGTTGTAGATTATCCTTATAACTTTGTCATTCTATTTCCTGTCACCCTTTTCCTCTAAGACGTTAGTTTACCCTTCAGACATTTTTCTTTTAGAAATCTCCTTCCATTAACCTCCTATTTCTATTTTTGTCTAACTAACTGTTGTCTTGAGACGACTAGTTATTCCAGTGGTTACATCCAGTCAAAGGATGCTTCAAATGGATGTTTCATGATTTGTCTTTTTAGATTCCTTCTTCTTTTATACACACACACAGATTTATATGTGATGTGAATGATGTATCTCAGAGACTTCTCATTGTTTGGCTTTTGCAGGTAATCTTTGGGATTGGGGGTACTATTCTTGTGTATAGAGCTGCAGGTTACTTTAGGGAACTAGAGCAGTGTCCAAGAGTCCTAAAGGTAAGACACGTCACAGTAGCTGTTTTTAATAAGGCCTAACTCATTCTGTTTCTTTGTTTACCCATCTCCTTCCCAGTCCTACCAAACTTTCATTTGATTTGACTTTTTCTTCAGTCGTGCAATGAAATCACTCTGGGTGACTAAGACCTGCCTATCTGCACTGTGACATATTAAAGGGAGAAGTTGTGGGCAAAGATCTGAATCCAAGAGTATCAAGAAGGAACTATGATTCATTTGTGTAGTGAGTTTTCCAGGTTGTGTTGTTTTCAGGAAATACAGATTTTTCAAACAGATCCATAGAAATCACAGTACATTTTCTGTAACAATTAAGTTCATGTGAGTAAGCCAATACCTGCCAATGTTTGTTGGATAGGATTGTTCCTCCTCTTGCTTAGCTAGCTCAAACTTTTAAAATAAAATAACATCTAACAATAAGTACAGCATAAATTTTCCATGCTTGTTATTATTGATGAACATGTTGCAAAGAGTTAACATAACAAAAATATACTTGCACATTTTACAGTGGAACAAAACATACGTGAAATTTTTCAGGCCTCCAGAATTCATATTACAGTTTCCTCCTCTTGAAGAGGAAAGATGTATCTGTAGGGAAAGTGAGATGAAGGGAAGTTCTGAAGTAATTTTATGGAGTTAAGAGAGTGATTGGGCAATAAGAACAAATCTATATTTGTTCTGGTTTGGGGATAAGTTTTTTAGGGGTTAATTAACTTAATGCTCTGTTCATTTCTTCTTTGTGAAATCTGTATAAATGACTGGTATCCTTTATTTTTTCTTAGTATTAAATGTTATAATATCATCTTTTTCTGTCCATGAGGTCAGACAGGGGTCCAATTACTCATTGTAACAGGAATTCTTATTTCTGGAGTTTGATTCTTTTGAAGTCTTTTTACGCTTACAGTCTCAGTCAGGATAAGCAGGATGAAGAATGAGACTGCGGAGCACTGAGATCAGCAGTGTTTTCAGCATCTGCAAGCAATAATGTGATTTGACTGACTTGTATGGACCCAAGCCCAAAAACTACAGAAATAATTTATTTAGGCTGTGTTGGCTGACATGTGGGAGATGTTCCTACTATAAAAGTTATGCCGATTACAATATGCAATCATTTTCATAAAAGCAGCCAGACTTGTTTCAGTTTTGTTCCTTGGCTTACGTTCCTCTAGCCAGTTTCTATCCTACTGTTTCTAAAACAGCTTGTACATCTTTAATAATTCTATAAGGTTGGTTCAGAAAAATAGTCAAAATTCTATTCATCTGTACTGCATGGAGGTTTGGTTCATGAGTCTTTGAAGAGAGAGACAGAAAAGACTAAAAAATGTATGTTATCTTCAGTACAATTCAGGTTACTACACAGAACCTCCCACTCACCACACTTCAATGAGTCACACATGTTAAGCATAATGATTCCTCTTTCTTTAATGTGTTCTGATGATAATTTTCTCATTTACAGTTATAAATGCTACATTCATTTTAAAAAGTTGACAAAATCAGATTGCCAAAAATATATAATAATTTAACTGAATAATTTTAACTCATTCTAAAATCCATTTTTTTTTATTAATGCACATTATAGCTATTTTGCATTAACTTTGTACAATATGTGCCCTGATAAAATATTGGGAAAGATGTTATTAACCATATTTGTCAAAGCTTTTTCTGTGTGATTAGGTTTTATTTCACTACATTTGAATAAAACATCGATCATTGAACTGTCAGATTACAATTTATAGTAAAATGTTGGCTGAAAAGGACTCCACTTGCACCTTATTATCTGTTTTTCCAGATTTGGAGTTACATAATGGATTTTTTTCTCAGGAAAATGAGATTACGAGTCCATTTGAATCCAAACAGAGATTTCCATGTTAAAATGAAGTCATAGAGCTATGTAACATATCCCACCTTCAGTAATTTGCAGTGATGTACAAAGGTTTAGTTCTATAGGTCAAAAAAGCCCAAATCCTACCAACCAGAAGGAGATGTTAGGTGATTTGTATGATCTGGATAAATGTCACCTTACAAAATAAGCTAAGGGATTGAGAAAGGCATAACATGCAAGCAGAAGGCAAAGTATTTTCTCAGTCTTACTTGAAATAGCATAGAATCCTACGTCTGGGTAAATAGAAGTTTTGGCCTGTCATGTCTGATCTGTCTTCCAAAACACTACAGAAGTTGGATTCAAAATATAACAATAGTATCATAACAGAATGCAATAGCTTTCAACCTTGGAGATATTACATTCTTTCACAGCTCAAGTTCTTTTTCAAAGAGCCCTTGGGTCTGCCTATCACATACAGTGAAATGGTGTTCAAAGGTGCTCAGGCTTCCTGTAACAAAACAGCAGTGATGAAGCCTGTCAGAGTTTTTCTGTACCCATACTATGAAGCCTCACAGGGAAACAGACACCCTGAGTTATATAAAATTATACTGCAAGTGAAGTTTAGTTACAGACTTGGCTAAAATCAGTAAGAAGCCTTTTTTTGGAGAAGACCTGAACTTGCTCTGCCTAAGCCCTAAGTCAGGATACAAACAAGTTGTAGCCCGAAGGGTCTGTACTCGATCTGCTGTGATAAGCTCCGTTGGGTGCATGGTGCCATTCGGCTTCAAGTTTATATACCTCCTGTCACAATGAAATGCAAGCATAGCAAACAAAGGTCTAGACAACAGACTGAGGATTTACAGTGCATTATGTAAGGCCAAGGCTCAAATACACTGTAGTCCCTTGACCTGGAGGTAAGGGTCTTGGAGATAAAGGGTTTCCCTTATTCACACAAATACGGGAGACAAAATAACACAAGCTAAATAAGAAAAACAAAATACGGTGATACTGCTTAAGGAGCACTCTGTAATAAACTCTTTTTTTCTCTCCCGAGGATATTTACACTCAAGAAAGACTCTCTGGATGAGCTTACATAACTCATAAATCAAATGCCATGTATTCTGGTGCCGTTTCTGACTGTTTGTATGTTAATAACATCTAGTGTGTACTACTGCTTGTGTTCCCTACTGTCTGTTCTATTTCTGGTTAGTAAATTATTTGTACAGGGGTACTTAGATGTCTCTTCCACAAAGACCAAGTCAATAACAGTGATGATCCATTTGTAAAATAAAGCTAACACTCTTGGACACTCTCACCACCTTTGCTACCTGAAAATTGTTTTTTTTTACTCTCAGCAAGTTGTATTATTGTCCACTGTGCTCAGCAGAAAACCAGTTTTAGAAGTCACAATTCACAAAGGATGAGTAGACTCACGGGAGTTTCTATACATTTCTGTTGTCTGGAGAGGTAATTTAACAACTACCTTAGATTAGAAGCTGAAGGCAGGCTTCAGCTGGCTAAACATATGTATTTAGTGTAATTACTTGCCTTGAGTATTACAGATGTGTGCAACACTGGTGAATACACCTGATGGCCTGAAGAGAATCCAGGCACTTCTTGCAGTAGGAGCTAGAGCATAGCTAGAAATTGCTTGGGCAACTTAAACAGCATTAAACATCCAAGTTGAGACAGACTGACACTACATTTACATATGTACAGGAAGATGACTGCTTGTGAGCCAGATGTTTAAGTTTCTACTACAATCAATGAGAGTGTAACTCAGTCACCTAACATACATGTTATTTCATATGTCCCAGGGTACCCGGCATGGACTCCGACTGCTGTGACAAGAGAGTGTGTGTCTCATATAGGCTCCATTCTACAGAGCTTTCAGCTGACATATTGGACATCTGGGGTATCACAGATGGCACTAAGCACTAAAGGTTATGGAACAGAGTTGAATGTCACATCTAGCCAATATAGCTAGCAGAAGTGAGAAAGTTATTCAGCTCTGTCAAAAATAGTCACCCACTTCTGACCATCTCAGTAGCTCTCTGTACTGCAGTGACTAAAGTGACCAGATTAGCAAAGAGTATGACTTAGTCATCTTAGACGCTGAATTTACACCTACTTACATGTCTGGATCTGGAGCTGAAGTCTACCCCAAGCAGGCAGAGGCCTAAAGTTAGGTAAGATGAATCCCATTCTAAGCATTCAGTACAAGAATACATGAGAGGTGATTCTTCCACCCTCACATTAGCACTGTCATGCTCAGTTTGAAGACACTTGCCAGGCTGTTAACAACAAGCTGTTTATTTAAAATGTCAGTTATGTAACATGATTATTTAAATGTTTTCTTCTTTATATTACAGTAAATTAACACAGTTGAAAAATTCCTCTCACTTCCCACTTTATTCACTTTGAAGCTACCAGAGTTCTGATTTTCATCAGCACATCAGTGAGTATAATAGATTAAGCAGTCTGAAATTTCTTCAGCTGCCTATCCTCCATGTGCAGCTCTCTGGTTGCTTTGTAGGACAAATATGATATTTGGCAAAAGCAGATTACTTGAAATAATGCTATTAGCTATGCAGCTTTGGTCTGGTTGTTTTGTTTGTTGTTTTTGTTTTTTGCAAGGCTCTCCCTGTAAAAGGGCCTGGGCATCGCTGAAGTACATAATTTCTTAGATTAAAACCTAGTGGACTAGATGACACCACCTTTTCCAACCCCCCAAAACCTGTCAGGTGTTGAACTTTTCGTTGGATCACTTCCAAGGAGGAAAATCTTGTCAAGTGTAGCTCTAGCACAAATCAATGGTGTGTTCATGTAAACACTAGTTAGTTCATGTAACCACACTCAGAAAACATAATTTTCATTAGAGTTGCTGGCATAAGGATTGTCATTCCTATTAGCCTAGATGTAAATTCAATGAGTTACTTCAGAATTTCATAGGCATCAGTAGAGAGGATGTATTCTCTTGTAACATCGGAATTTTGGTTATAGTGATGGTCGACTAAAAGGTGTAGTAGTGAAACAATCAAGCAAATCAATTTGATTTAAGGGTAAAACTACCTATCCTTAGTTATGTTGACGTTCTTCCTCAGAAGTATATATTTGAAAGCCACTCCTAATTTAATCAGGCTGTTGAAGTTTGACATACATGGATGCACACACACAGAGTGAAGGTAAAAACTACAGAATAGATTTAGCTACACAGGGGTATAGAAGGAAAAAAGAACCTGACCTTTTAAATTTATATGTCTACTTAAATGAGTTAGATCTTGCCTTCCAGAAGCATGCATTTGCCTGCTCCGAAGAAATGAAGTGTAAAATGCAAGAAACTTTCTCAGTTCCTTGCTCTACAGAACTGAGGTAGGATTGATGTGTATGATTGGTAGCACCAAATGAGTCCCAAAAGCAAAGCACTGACGGACAAGTGTAGCCATATCATACTTCTCATTGTACTACACTGACTCTAACTAGCTCATAAACCATAACAGATTTATTTTTACAAACAGATTTTCATCCATATTTTGCCCTTTCCTAAGCATATCAAACTGTAAGTTTGTCCAGGATATTGGCAGAATCAGCTGTAGTGTGTGCAACGGTATTTAGTAAAGAGGTGTTTTGGGGATAGCATACACAAAGGCATTTCATATACATATAATAGACAGCTATAGGAATATGTTTTTTGATAATGTTAAACCTGTTAGAAGGCTTGAACGAAACCAGAATATAAAAGACAGCAGAAAACCTGTGTTGTTTATGGATGTAAACTGTGCTGAAATTATCTCTGGATACAAACATCTTTCAAAAACTTTCCTATCATTCATACACACAGAAACAGATTCTCCCATTCTAAAGCTGTGCAGAAAAGTTCTTTTATGCTTCAAAAGGACAGCTTACCTTACTTGTAGCAGTTATGGTTTGCTTCTATTATGCACTTTGGAAACACAATAATTATAGAATCATAGAATGATAGAATAGTTAGGGTTGGAAACGACCTTAAAGATCATACAGTTCCAAACCCCCTGCCATGGGCAGGGACACCTCACACTAAACCAGGCCACCCAAGTCTCTGTCCAACCTAACATTGAACACTGCCAGGGATGGAGCATTCACAACCTCCCTGGGCAACCGATTCCAGTGCCTCACCAACCTTACAGTAAAGAACTTCCTCCTTATATCCAATCTAAACTTCCCCTGTTTAAGTCTTAAACCATTACCCCTTGTCCTGTCACTACAGTCCCTAATAAAATGTTCCTCCACAGCACGCTTTGAGGCCACCTTCAAATACTGGAAGGCTGCCATGAAGTCTCCATGCAGCCTTCTCTCCTCCAGGCTGAACAGCTGCAACTTGCTCAGCCTATCTTCATATGGGAGGTGCTCCAGTCCCCGATCATCCTTGTGGCCCTCCTCTGGACTTGTTCCAACAGTTCCATGTCCTTTTTATGTTGAGGACACCAGAGCTGCACACAGTTATGAGACTGACTGGTCTGTAATTCCCTGGGTCATCCATTTTCCCCTTCTTGAAAATGTGGGTTATATTTCCCCTTTTCCAGATGTCGGGAACTTCACCTGACTGCCATGATTTTTCAGTTATGATGGCCATTGGCTTAGCAACTTCATTCGCCCCCTCATTCAGGACCCGCGGATGGATTTCATAGGGTCCCATGGACTTGTGCACGTTCAGGTTCTTAAGATGGTCTTGAACCAGATCCTCTCCTACAGTGGGCCCAAGATCTTCATTCTCACAGTCCCTGCATCTGCCTTCCAAGACTTGGGTGGTGTGGTCAGAGCATTTGTCAGTGCAGACTGAGGCAAAGAAGTCATTCAGAACCTCAACCTTCTCCAAATCCAGGGTAGCCAGTTCTCCTGATGGCTTCTGGAGAGAGTGGGCTCTCCATTGTCCCTAGACTGTCTTTTATTCACAATGTACCTATAGAATCCCTTCCAGTTATCTTTCATATCCCCAGCCAAGTTTAATTCTAACTGGGCCTTAGCTTTCCTAACCTGGTCCCTAGCTTCCCAGACAACATCCCTGTATTCTTCCCAGGCTGCCTGTCCTTGCTTCCACCTTTTATAAGCCTCTTTTTTCCTTCGAAGTTTCCTCAGCATCTCCTTTATCCATCCAAGAAGGTCTCCTGGCCCTCCTGCTGTTCTTCCTTCTAGCTGGGATGCAACACACCTGAGCTTGTAGTAGGTGGTCCTTGAATATCAACCAACAGTCTTGGCCCCCTCTGCCTTCTAGGGCTATATCCCATGGAACCTTATTAAGCAGCTTCCTGAAGAGGTCAAAGTCTGCTCTCTTGAAGTCCAGGGCAGTGAGCTTGCTACATGATCTTCTCACTGTCCTGAGGATCTCAAATTCGACCATCTCATGATCGCTGCATCCAAGACTGCCCTGGAGCGTCAGATTTCCAAACAGCCTTTCCCTGCTGGTGAGCACGAGGTTGAGCATGGCACCTCTCCTTGTTGGCTCCTCTATTACTTGCAGAAGGAAGTTGTCTTCCACACAATCGAGGAACCTCCTGGATTGCTTGTGTTGGGACGTACCCTCATTCCAACAGATGTCAGGGTGGTTGAAATCCCCCATGAGAACAAGGGCCTGCGAGTGTGAGGCTGTTCCTATCTGTCTCTAGAGTCCTCATCCACAGAGTCCTCTTGATCAGGCGGTCTGTAACAGATCCCCATAGTAATGTCTCCCATTGCTGTTCTCCCTTTAACCCTCACCCACAAACTCTCTGTTAACTCCTCACCTGTCCCTAGACAGAGTTCTATACTCTCCTACCTATCCCTAACATAAAGGGCAACTCCTCTTCCCCGCCTGCCAGGCCTGTCTTTTCTAAAGAGCCTGTAACCTTCCATTCCAACATTCCAGTCATAGGAGCCATCCCACCATGTTTCTGTGATGCCTATTATATTATACCCCCATAAACGTGCACACATCTCTAACTCCTCTTGTTTGTTTCCCATGCTCCGGGTGTTTGTATAGAGGCATCCGAGCCGAGCTTGAAATGAAGCTGGCTCATTGGCAGGAGCGGCTGAAATATCTCTACAAGAGGCTGGACTATCTCTACAAGGTACCCTTAAACTTTAATTTTAACCTTTAAACTTTAAACTCTGTATAAGGTACCTTTAAACTTTTAGATGAAACAGTCAAAAAGCTGGTAGAATAAAATCTATCTGTGCAGACCAACCCACTAACCCCTAATATACAACTATAAAAATAAATTACATATTATCTTCAAATCACCTGTCAAGGAAGTGTGATCTGGTGAGTTGGAGGGAAAGAGAAAATGCAGTTTGAAGGGTCTTGTTCAGCAAAAGTCAGAGGTAACTGCAGCACTGTGTGTCTCTGTATAGCACATACCTTGGCCAAAGATTGCTTACATTGAGTGAATGGGCCTTTCAAACTTACTTCTCTGTAGTAAATTGCCCTGTACTAACGGTATTTGAGACCTAGTATAGCCATACAGACAGCCTAAGTTACACACCTCAGAAAGACTGTTTTCAAATTACTAAGGTAACCTATTTCTTTATAACCACAGAGCATCATTTAGACTGATTTTATTCCCTCCTGAAATTATTGTGCTATTTCAAGGTTGCTTTGTGTCTGGAGAACACCGAAAACTACACAGGCAAGAAAAGAGTAATATTTTGCATGCTAGTACAACAGAATCTGAATTTTTTTTCTCTTTCTTACCCATAGAGTATACATTTGCCAGTTGTTAAATGTAATTGTTATGGTGCTCAACAAACAAGAAATGAGGGAAAAATAACAAGATTTAATTTTGGAAAACTGAGATAACAATGGAACCATTATCAGTAAAAGATGAAGGAGGAATATGAGTTAAAGGTCAAGGAAAGATATTACTCATAGACAGAAAATAATCATTGAAATTGCATTTATTTAAAGCTCTTAAAACACAGTTTCCTCAAGAAGCATCCAAAAGACAAATGTTTATATAGTTGCCTTTTGCAGCCGTGTTTGTCTTGTGTGTATATGAATGATAGTATTTCTACCATAATAGTTACCTTGTCATATATTACCATTCCCGTCTGACCTGACTCAATACACAAGAGTAGGGGGAAAGAAAGAAACAATAAACCAAAAAAGGTTTTCCTGACTAACAGCTCGAACAAAACTGATTTTCATGTGGTTCTTGTTTCTCATAGGTTCTCTCTTGTCCACTAAAGGGTCAGGATTCAAAAGATTTTCAAACACTTATAAAGCATTATTGTTACTTATTGGACGCTGTGCTTCTGGTCCTGCTTTCTTTGACTTTCCAAGGTTTTAATGCACTTTCTATCATTGCGTGAAATTTATTTGCAACAGGAGATCAGATTCAAAAACTGGTGTTTGACAGAAGGGAGCATGTGTGCAGATGGAGATACGCAACACAGCACATGTGCATAGAAGCAGACATTGTGATTTCATAAGCACTGCTAGCAAGGGAAGATGAAAACATCATAAAAAGTGAAAATATTTTTAAAAGAGTGTGTGACATATATCATGGAATTAAAAATGTAAAGGAAGGAAATAATTTTAGAAGAAGAAAAAGAAAATAAGTGAGAAATTTGGAGAAAGGATGAACTAAAGTCCAGGAAATAATAAGTTGCCAAAGTTTTGGGATGAAAAGTGATTCCAGAACCAAAGATATTTGTGTAGGCTGCTTCAAAGTTTGCACTCACACAGGTACCTTGAGAAACAATCCTTAAATATGCTAGAAAAAAAATATAAATCAAGACCTGAATTTTTCCAGGCCAATTCTTTTTCTTTTTGAACATCTGTGCTTTGGAAAACAAATGGCATGTTGGAAAACACCTTGATAATTTTTATGAACTTCCTAATTTTAATTTAATTTGATTCATAGCTAATCTCCACAAGCTAATCGAGGATATGGATCTGTGCTGGTAGGATTCTTGGATCTTAACACTTTTCTTTGACTTTGTATCTCCAACAACACCCTTAGGACTAAGCATCATCTTAATAATGTGCATTGAGAGCACTGCCTGTGAATGCAGGTGTTTGCTATACCACAGAGAGAAAAACTCTATGGCCATCTCAGCCTCTGCCAGTTTCTGTGCACTGACTTAGCCAAAGGTTTTGGCAGAGATCAAGCCTGTTGCCTCTTAGTTACTTTTCTAAACATGCAACTTTGCATGTCAGTTTTAAAGAGTTGGAAAATGGTTTTAGAAAACAGTAAGACCCAAGAAATAGTACATCACTTTTTTTCAGTGACCAGTATTTCTATACAATTTTTTGTTTTCAGCTGACAGTTTTTTTATATTATTAAGTTCTGTAAAACAGATCACAAAGACTCACCATGCCTTGAATAGTGCATGTGGTTGCAGAGACATAGAGTAGTCATAAAACCAACTCAGTAATCTGAAGACAGTGCATTTACATCCTTTAACAAGAAACAAAGCATTACTTATTGCCCATCAAGGACAATGCATGACTGCTCTTGGTCCCCTACTTTCTGACATCCAGAGATGGACTCCAAGTTTTTTCACCAAAGTGATTTCTATGTAAATGTAAACTTTCTGTTTTCCCCTCCCTGTCTTCCAGCTGAAGTGCTGTTGGACATTCAAGGCTTTCAGAAATTGCTTGTCCGTATGCCTGATTTGGGCTCCTGTTTTTTAAAAAGTTGACAGAAGAATAGCTTATTGGTATGAACTCTAGTGTTGCTTTGCTAGAAGCATACTTGGTGCAGTGGTCACATCTTTCCAATACACATGAGCTAGCTGTTAACATGGAAAAGGGAGATGAATTACTTATCACAGAAGTAATGAGCACAAGTGGGCACCAGAAATGCCAGCTGCTATATTTAGCTTATAATACTAATATTGGAACGTCATAGTTGTGCCCTCTTCCTTAATGGCAGCCCTGTGAAATTCTATCTAGATTTTATGATCATATATGGAAAGTAATTCAGCTATTTGGGGAACTATGCTGTGTGCTGTGTACAAACAGTGAGGCTACTTGCGTCTGTTCTCTGTGTTATCAGTACCATTAAAAAGTCACATCAGTTAGGAGGATGTTCTGTTTTATAGTTTCTGCTTTTATTGTTTCTAAGGAAACCACTTCACTTATCCACACTCACTGTGCTTGCCACATCCTCAATTTACACACAGTCAGGGAAAGGAGAAGCAGTACACGAGAAAATCAGTTCTTAATAGTACAGTATATGTATCAGTATTGCTCGTCTTTACGCTTTTTAAGTTCAATTCCATTTAGCAGAAGTCCTGTGTTTATGTATGTTTCCACAGGAGTGAGGCGGCATGGAGATACTGTGACACCATTCTGGTCAGCACTTTGTGGTGAATTTAATGGTTACTGAAGGCCAGAAGGCCTAGAAAGGACTGTGTTTTATTCAGATAGATGATAAATAAATAGAGAAAAAGGCTAACGCTAGCATGCTATTTAAAAACACTTCTTTCTTCTTAGTTTCCTAGAAAAGACTCCTTGTGTTTATGGAATTTGAGGGGAAATATATTTTTAAGAGTAAAAATTCATGATAAGGACAAGAGAATTATTATTTGCACCTGAATCTTCTCCTTCTGCATGATTTATCAGGTGTTTTGAGGGACTACTTTTCAAAATGACAGCTTTTGCCACAGTCTGCTATTTTTAGACCTTTGAAAAGATTTTTAAACTTAACACATTTTGGGCATGTTTAGAGCTGGCTGTGCCCATTACGTGAATAAGGCAGGGCTTCATAACCACACAGAATCTCCCATGGACATTTTTAGAAGCGTACGGTACTTTGAATGACACTGTTGGGAGTAAGAAACCAGAGTGAGAGCTTTCTTAACCCTTCTGGCCTCCACATTGCACTTCATTTTAGCAGCCAAAATTTAATAAAGACTGAGCACTTCTTTGCTAGAATAAAAAAGGATTTACTGACCTGTGATTCTCTATTTTGCAATCCTGAGAGGACTTCTTTGAGAAAGATGGCAACATGGTTTTTTTGCAATGGGATATTAACATCTCTGCTAAAACTTCTGGGTTTCTGACCTGTTGGTTAGAGACATGTCACTCTGGAATTGTCATAGATTTTCTGTAAACATGCTTAGCTAGAGCAGCGGCGAACCCAGTATTTCAAGGACTCCTTCTGGATGGAAGATGTACCACTATATTTTACTCATGGAAGATTTGGTTTTGACACAAATCAAGCAGAAAAAGAATTCAGAACCAACCAGAGGTTTTCTGATGAACCAATTTTCTCATGAAAGTTAATTAATTTAAAATTAATTCTTGAGTATATTTTGATTTTAATAAAATATATTTATGTTTCAGGAAAAAAAAAGAATGCTATATTTTAATATTTAAAGTAAGATCAAAAATCAATATATAATTTATTAACATAACCAATGAGGGATTAATTTGGATAAAATCTCAGGCAGGAAGCAAAATGTCTTTGTTTCTGGCTAACACACAATAGAAGTAATGGTATTAACTGTGCATTGAAATTCAGCTTTCTTTTAAGCAAGCATCTTAAAATGATAAAAGCAGAAAGGTATTGCAATAATTTATGTAGATTCCCTGGGTAGGTTTAATATGAAGCTTTCATTTTTACTGTACATAGAAATATAACAGTAACATGTGAAAGAATATTGTAAAGGTATAGATTGCATCATAAGGGTTTACAGCTGCAACTTAGCTTGAGAGTGCATTTATTGGTGATAATAAACATTTAAAATTGGCTTTGTAACATTTCATAGTTCCCAGGTACAAAAAGCCTAAAGCTGGCACAGTATTAAAAATATGACTCACAAACAGATTTCTGAAAAAGTGTTAAATTGGTTTAATTTGTGGAGTATTATGTACTATAGGTATTTGGTTTTCCATATAGTATATTTTAATATGCTTATGAAAACCTACAGCTGAATGCAATTTAGTATGAATGATTATTCATTTGAAAGTTCACTTATTATTAGATGGTTTTAATTTATTATTCCAGTCATACAATCAAGGAACTTAAAAATACTGCAAGTGTTAGGTAAACAGTCACAGCAGGATTCATTTTCAGCATGCAGTGGGAAAGTACAGCCTATGGGACAGTCACAGACTGTCAAGGTGACGAATCCCACGCTTGTGAATAATCACTGTGTTTGCAGAAATCAGGTCAGATTTCCTGATAATCTGGGAACAAGAACTCTTGCAATCATGCTGGTTGTTGGTTGCATTATAGCTATTGTTTTAACCAGTCTCAAGTTCTGAGATGATTTATCCACTTTTCCTACACATATGCGTTGAGTGTACACAGACATTTTGGAAAATTCAAAGTCGTGGGTGGAAGGAGAATGAAGGCATTAGCTGTTTTCTCCAGATCTTATTTCCACTCTCATAGATGTACTCTGGCCATACAGGACAATTTCAGTGCTCAAAAGTTAGACATTCTGCAAACTTGCATATTTCGGGGTTAAAACAGATGTAAGCAGAGCGATGTTAGCATAGTTTTTCTGGGACATGACATAGTCAATACAATTGTGTAATTCAGAACCCTTTTATAAGCAATAATAGCATGGAAAATATGACACCACATATTTTTTAATTAAACCCAATATCATTAAGCAGTAGAGTGAAAAGTACATGCAGTATCTCCGTGCAGCTACTTGATGTTATCTGTCTGCCCTTTCACATGAGCCAGAAGGAGAACCAGAACATTAACAGATAGCTTCTATTCTCACAGCTCGAAGCAGGGAAAGAATAGCAAGTTGAGTAAATGGAAGGAGAAATATTAGATTTCATGTTATTCATTTTTGTCTTCTGAAGTGTCATTAGTAACTGAGGTAAGTCAAAATGTTGTAGAGGTTTAATGTCCTGTTACCTGATAATTCCTGTCTACCTCAGTCGCTGAGATTTTACAACCAACCATCAAGAGATGATTACTTCAAATGCTTCTAGATCACTACAAAGAATATTTTTAAAAGGATCCTGACAGGAGCTGCAGGCCCATATTTTGATTTGCCCTGGTACAATCTTTTAGAGAGTTGTGAGTCTTTTTAAAAATAATGATTGGCTTTTTTCAGGTATTAAAAGACCCCAAAACCTGGCCTGGTGTGTTTGGTATCTTATGTCGCGTAGTCAGTGGAGGGATGGATGCTTACTAAAATAGATTCCCTCCCCTTTCCCCTGTGCCACACTAACTTGCTTATGCTAGTTTCCCAGTCTAGGAGTAACAGAAAATAAAAAAGTTACAGCATGACACTCAATTATTTCTTTCAGGTAAGAGTCATCCTGAAGTTACCAGCAGGAACTGCAGGACTCATCCTGCATCCTACCAGCTCCAGCAGTGTTTTAAGCACAAGCAAATATGACAACTCCATTCTCTCACCACTAAAACCTGATGGAACCAGTTGGAGTATGCTGTTTCCAGACATTTTTTAACAACTGGCTTTGGATACTCTTAATAACATACTGTGATGACTGCTATATGTACAAAAATACACAAACGCATGCATGCATGCAAAAATAATTTAACAGGGTTTTTAATAAAGAGAGAAGCAATCATTATATTACCATCCAGTCTGCCATTTCCTGCCAAATAGATGCAGCAGAATTGACTTTTGAGTTCATATTTGCCTACAAGACTTATTACTTAGATCTATGGCAACATACTGATTAGTTCACTTTCTATATTTTTTATAAATATCCATAATAAAAGTGTATTTTATATCTATAGTAGAGAACTACTGGGTGAAAAGATTGCTTTCTACAAGCCCTTGCCTCTGGCCCAAACCTGAATGAATATGGCTCCTGTTGAAGTTTCAGGCACGTTCAGCTATCGTTTAATTGGTTTTTATGCCATGTATACCATATGGCCAGAAATACTGAAACATAATACATCATAATATACTGACTTTGGGGAACTCTTTCTCAATTTAATTAAACAGGATAACTCACTAATGCCTGTGCTGCCTATTACGCATGAGGAGTCTAAAAGGATAAATAAGTTACAAGTGAAGCTGTTTTGGGAAATCGAGACAAATTCCTTTGACTGGAGAGATTAACTCCCATCTGCAAATATTCTGTGTTTCTCCTTTTCTGACAGCAAGGGGTGAGCTTATACAGATAAACACACTCTTTTCCCCCCCAAATACTCATATATTTTGTGTTAATGTTTCTCTACTTAAATTCCTATTGTCATTTTTTCAGTCATGTACTTCACAATGGCAAAAATGATAGTCATAGTTAGAATTTATTTGTCTGAAATTTTGTCTTTGAAAGGATCCTGTCTCAGAATATCAGTGTCCTGGTCACCCAGCTTTTCTCTGACCAATTTAAGGAGATCTCAGGTACAATGCTGCACCCGGCTGCAGGAAGAGTATAGAGTTGAGCTGCCCTGGAACCCAAGATACATAGTGTCAGGAAGCATGTCTGAGTCTGTCTTGTATGAGAAGAAAGCTATGAACTAAACCAAAAGAGCAAAAGGATCAAATCAGAAAATGGACATTTTAATTCAAATCTCTTTTTCAAAATCATGTGAAGGACTTAATTTTCAGGCCAGTGTCAGAACAAAATCTCTAGCAGAAATCTAAATCTCAAAAAATGCAGCAAAATGAAATCCTTATCCTCCTAACAGCTTTAGCTTGGGCAGCTTGTATTTCTCTGTAATGCCAAATACTAAACCCTGGAATGTCCCCAAAGTGGTCTGGGAATCTGTAATTGCTTTCTAAATTCACCAGAAACGAGGCCAATGGAACTGGGAATGCCAAGAAAAAGCAACAAGGCATGTGAACTGCAATACCTGGTGGTGCCAAATATATTTTTGCCTGAGAGGCTTGCAACTTAGTATTTTCTAACCTGAAGCTGCCTCTGTCCACTTAATGTATGGAATAAACTTGAAATATTTTAGCTATGCTCATGAAATTTGTTATTTAAATATATGTGTCTTCACAGAAAACTGCACTTTACACTTATTTAAAGCGGCCTGCATCTGAAATTGCCGGTGCAGCACTTGCATTGCTCTCCTGAGAAACAATAATCCCTGCCAAAAAACATATAAAAATCCTCAGAGCAATGTCAGCAAGATTTCCACCACTGGGGCCCCATAAACTAGGATTACCCATTTAGGGAGTTAAACAGGAACAATTGTTGCTCCATTTGTTTTAGAATGAACACTCCCCCTGCTCCCCCCCGCAGCAGCTCTGACAGCATGAGAGTATTATTTCTCAGTGCCACCTTCTACCATTGCCTTATGAAGAATTTATATGTTTTGGGTTTTCCTTCATGGCAGGCGTCCAGCAGTGCTGTACTATAAACCTGCCACAAAGAATGAAAAAAGTGCAGTTTTCAGTTCAATTGGAGGCCCAGACTGATGAGCTCAGACAGGCCAAACCTCTAAAGGTTAGCAAGTCTGAACCTCGTCTGATTCACCGAGCACTGTCAAATTATGTACTACTAAGGAGGTAGCAAACATTTTTAAAGACTAATTACTTGAGAAGGTTGTGGAGGGTGATTAATAGACCCAAATCCTTTATTGGAGTTCTCTTGAGGAACCCTAATGAAATAACAAATCCAGAGAGAGGACAAATTCTTTTCCTTTTTTGGCAAGTAGTTATTTAAGCCGAACAATGCTGCCAGCTGAATGCATCATTAAAGGGATGGCTTACTGTTGCACACCAAAACCCCCACTGTGATAAATGGCAAATAAAACACGTCTTTCATCCACACATCAAGGCAGATGAAGATGAGCAGAGCGGGGCTAGCAGGATCAGTCTCCTTGGGGTTAGCAGGCACTGATGGCCTGTAGAGGGCTCTCAAGGTCCTCTGCCGAGGCTCTTAACCCAGTTTCACCGGCTGCAGCTGGAGGTTTTCTAAGGTCACCGAGGTCTTTCTCAAAAGGGCTAAACAAAAGGATCCTTCAGCATAAGCGTGCATTTTTTCCCTTTTCTATGGCCTTGCTGTTTCTTTGCACTAGCTCCAGACACAACTTTCCCTACATTATTTATTTTAGCAACCAGATGTTAGAAAACCATTGTTAAATATGTCTCCCCTGTAAAGGTGACTGTGAAAAGAAAAAAAAAAAAGGAAAAACAAACCATCAAAAAACCTAACAAGAATGGAATAGGAATGAACACTTTCAGTATTTTCCTCCTACTGTCACCTTTGATGTGACTATACTATAGGCACACAGAGCACAGGTGATGTGTTTATATGTAGATGGCTCATTTTCTTCAGTTCTTAGAATGCTCTGGGATTCGCTGGAAAAAAAATATTGCATTGATTATCATGTCTTTAAAGCAGAGTGTACTGCAGAATACACATCATATTTGATACATAAAGTGAACAGCAGAACCAGTTACACAAGTTACTTATCAGAATGCTCACCTTAAAATCCAAAACCAACCTGCAACCAAGTGCCATAAGTGCATAAGGACATGAAGCCTGGAGAAAATTAAATTTACATATATATTTCATAGCAATTAAAACCTTGTCTCATGAGTTAATGACATATTTTAATTGCTTGTAACCATGGTTTTCTTTCTTAAAAATATGACCTGTACTGGAGGAAGGAAAATGCCCTTTCCCCTTTGACAATAGCTGTATTTTAAATCCCCAGTTCTTGCCTGTGATTATTTGCACATGTAAAGCTAAAACTTCAGAAGAAATACATTATTACAGCAACCTCAGTTCCTGTCTTTCCTTGTCTGGCTATACTGACAGGAAGAACCCCCTAAAATTAGGATAATTAGATTGTTTTTCATTTCTAGTAGAGTTCCTTTATAGAAAGGCATATCCTGTAACAGTCCTTGACAGCACCTTCTGGCATTACCCTTTGTTTGTTTGCCTTTTCAGGAAAAAAGAGGGTTTCATATTTTACTACGTCACTTCATGTTCCTATTTCCTTTCCTTGTAGTACCAGGGTGACTTTAGCTAGGACAAAAGTTATATAAGAAAAACTTATGTCCTGTTTGTTTCTCAGTGTGTAGCAACACAGCTGTAGAAATAGTCTTGTAACTACTCTTTCTTACTGGGTCTTTGAATAAGCCATTCAAAATATCAGTTGATTTTATTCTCCTTAACTGTAGTGGCAGCTGCTGCTGAGTTTCTGAAGATAAGTTTGCTGTGACTGTGCAGTAACTACTGGAAAGAAAATGTGCAATAATAAGACAGAATTGTATATAGCAACAAGAAGCAATGACAGCATCACCAGGTGGTACAGACTAAAAATCTTGGGGCTGCTGAATGAAATGCACAACCTCTACCCCAGGACTCCTCAAGTGTTCCCAGCTTTATAGGGATTAACCATTTTTTCTCAGCTTGTATGTCAGCCAAGGATAAAGAACTGTTGCACTCCACATTCAATGGCTGTGGGCAGTGAGAGCTGTACATGGTGAGAATGGGACTGTCAGGCACATGTGTAAATATTATTCCTTTGGACTACTATGTAGGCATCTGTAAGTACCTAGAAACTGGTACCAATGAGAGGTTTTTGAGTCCTAAGTCTGCTATATTTCTGATATTTCTGAAAACTTCTAATCTCTTAGAGTGGGAGAAACTAAATTCCTCTAAGCAGATGACATCAAGCTGTGTGGTTTGGTCAATACGCTGGAGGGAAGGGATGCCATCCAGAGGGACCTTGACACGCTTGTGAGGTGGGCTGATGCCAACCTCATGAAGTTCATCCATGACAAGTGCAAGGTCCTACACCTGGGTCGGAGCAATCCCAGGCATGGCTACAGACTGGGCAAAGAAGAGATTCAGAGCAGCCCTGCAGAGAAGGACTTGGGGGTGCTGGTCAATGAGAAAATGAACATGAGCCAGCTTCAGTGTGCACTTGCAGCCCAGAAAGCCAACCGTATCCTGGGCTGCATCAAAAGGAGCGTGACCAGCAGATCGAAGGAGGTGATCCTGCCCCTCTACTCTGCTCTCGTGAGACCTCACCTGGAGTATTGTGTGCAGTTCTGGGGTCCTCAACATAAGAAGGACATGGAACTGCTGGAACAAGTCCAGAGGAGAGCCACGAGGATGATCAGGGGACTGGAGCACCTCCCGTATGAAGATAGGCTGAGAAAGTTGGGGCTGTTCAGCCTGGAGGAGAGAAGGCTGCGTGGAGACCTCACAGCAGCCTTCCAGTACCTGAAGGGGGCCTATAGGGATGCTGTGGAGAGACTCTTCATCAGGGACTGTAGTGATAGGACAAGGGGTAATGGGTTAAAACTTAAACAGGGGAAGTTTAGATTGGATATAAGGAGGAAATTCTTTCCTGTTAGGGTGGTGACACGCTGGAATGGGTTGCCCAGGGAAGTTGTGAGTGCTCCATCCCTGGCAGTGTTCAAGGTCAGGTTGGACGAAGCCTTGGGTGTGATGGTTTAGTGTGAGGTGTCCTTGTCCATGGCAGGGGGGTTGGAACTAGATGATCTTGGGGTCCTTTTCAACTCTAACTATTCTATGATTCTATGTGAGGAGAAATAGGGTACCTTTCCTATCTGCCATTCCTTAGGAGCCATGCAGCACATGCCACTGCTGAGTGCTGGAAGAGAGTCAGGCAGTAGCTAAAATTTTATGAAAATTTTGCAGTATATTTAAGTTTTCCTTGACATATTCTGAGTTTTTTTGGGGAAGAGATTTTCTATCTAAAGATTTTGAAGATTTTGCATGTTTTTTCCAGGATTCCCTGCTGCCTCTGTCCCTAGCAGGTCATATCCCACCAACCAAAAAAACACACACCTGGAAATCCTCAAAATATTTCAAACCAGCTCCATGTGCATCAAACCATCTGCAGATGTGCAGTGTAGTTTGTTCTGTGCATGCCCAGGAGGTTCAACATGTCCTAAAAGTGTTTTGTTTACTGTGCACATGTAGAGGTATGCATATAGATTTCCAGACCAGATGTACTGACATGCTGTGCACTGACAATGAGAAAGATTACATGGGAAATTTTGACTCTGAAGGGCTTTGTTCTGAAGGGTGTTCTAGTCTTCAGTGTTCCAAATACTACACCTCCATCTCATTTTATCAAAGCATTTCTTTGAAATGTCTCTACTTGCCAGTGAGGTCCTAACATCAGTGGAGCTGCCTAATACCCATAGTGTCACTAATTTTGTGGAGCTGTCAGAGGCAGAGAGGTTCAAATTAATGGTGCTTCTATGTGCATTCAATGCCCATTAACAAATACCTCATTGGGCATTACACCCCACTGTCCTTACTAAATCACAGAGAAATGAACACTGTTTTCAGGAAGCATCTCTTAGGAGAATATGATCGTGCAGGCTGGAAGAGACTTTAGGAGGTGTCAGTCCAACCTGCTGCTCAAATCAAGATCATGCAGGTCCAGCTGCTCAGTTAGGTCTTGAACATCCCTGAGAGACTGAACAGCTTCTCTTTCAGTGCTCGGCTGTCCTTATGGAGAAAAAATTCTCTTTATGTCAGGTCAGAACCTCCCTATTTCATTTTATGGCTATTGTCTTATATCCTTCTGCTGTGCATCTCAGTAAAGAGCCCCGCTTCACCTTCTGGGTAACTTCTTTAGTACTTTCAGGCTGCTGCTGGATGTCCCTGAAGCCATGTCTGCTCTAGGCTGAAAAATTTAACCCTTTCAGCCTCTCCTCATGGGGCAACTGCTCTAACTCCACGCCTTCCTGGTATCCCACCACTCAACTCATTCCAGTTTACTATCTTTTGTGAACTGGGGAAGCAAGACTGGAAACAGTTTTCCAGACGCATGTAATGAATGGGGAGTAAGAGAGATAATTCCTTCCCTTCATCTACTGGATGTGCTCCTGTGAATACAGAACAGGAGGTTGTTGGTTTTCTGCTGCCAGAACACTGGCTTGTGCTCAGCTGTGTGTTGTCAGGTGAACAAGTACTGGCAGCTCCCTGGGGGGTGGGAGGCAGGAGCTGAGCATGATACCAAGTCTTCCAGGGCAGGGTTTCTCTAGCCAGTGTCTAACCCACACTACTGGAGTGAGGTGAGCAGGGCAGGTCTGGAGACAGTACCCACCATCAGATATATCGTGGTGGTCAACAGGCAAGTCCATGATGACAAGGCAGGTGCTAGGTCAAGGTGGGAAGTAAGTCAGGGCTTAGCTGAATTGTCCATTGGGTCAGGTTCAGCAGAGTCATGGACAGACACAGGCAGGGCTGCAACATGGCTGAAGCTATAGATCAGGCAGGGGCCAAGAGCAAGAGCCTTGACTGAGCAGTTCCCAAGGGAAGGAGGGGGAAGCCCTGCTGTGACTTCCTACGGCTCCTTCTCCACAACAGCTCTGCTCAGCCAGCCAGCTGGCCTTGAATGCAGCCATCTCTGGCAGCCAAACCCTGGGAAGGCTGGGGAATGATTCCAGGGTGCTGACAACTGCTTGCTGAGGCCCCAGGTCCTTTTCAGCAGAGCTGCTCCCTAAACAGTCGGTCTTACCCTGTACAGTTGCAGATCATTTTCCATCCCACATTCAAGGAGTTTGGATTTGTCCCTGTTGAATTTATAAAGTTAATGTTGTCCCATTTCTTCAGTTTGGATAGCTCCTTCTAGATGATGACCCAATGATCTGTGGAGCACTTTAGCATCATCCACAGACTGGGTGAGGGTGAATTCCAACTCTTCTACACCAGTGACACAGATACTACACTCAGGCAGTACCAGTATAGAGCCCCAAGGAGCTACATTTGTTGTCAGCCTCAAAGTGTGAATCATCAGATCTTTGGAGTCAATTACCCACAGGTTCAGCCACTAAACTCACGTTCAGTAGACTAGCTATCCCTCCAGACAGCAACATCCTAACTCACATAAAAGTATACTGCTGTATCTAAAGCCTTGCTGAAGCTGCATTTAGTGATATGTACCAGTTTCTCCTTGCCTACAGAGCCTTTTATTTTATCACAGCAGACAATCATACTGTCTTTTTCATGTTACTAATCCTGAGCCACACTAAACTACTCTTCTTCATTCCTTACTTGCTGTCCTCTTTGGACACTTGATAAAAGATTTAACTAATGGCTCCTTAGTAATTTTTGGCCAAGTTATGTGTATTCTATTCCTTTAATATTTTCTTCAGAAAAATATATAAAGGGAAAAGGAGGACAGGAGGAGATAACAAAGGAACATCTTGTGATAAGCTTGTTAAGCTTCTAAATTTAATAAAGAATACAACAGCAACATGACTTTATGGATCAGATGCTCTTGTATTTGTAATTCACAGATTAAATGGGAGCATTCTTCATATTTCAAAAGTGTAGGATCAGTTGCTGTTGTATATGCTCAGGTTTTGAATTTAATTTTAGCAACTTTGAAGAATATGAAGGGCTTTTAATTTCACTTTTCAAATCTTGAATTCTAAAAAGTGTGTAACAGCATCTCCATTTCTTGTAGATCTTCAGTACCAACTTCATCACCAAAGTGGTGGTGTAAAGCCCATCGAAGTCAGTACAATTCTTCCTTTAACATCAATCATTTCTGGATCAAGCAGTAACTGACAGAGCATGCTCAGTTTATTTTTAATTATTTTACCTATGGCTATTTTATGAGTATGTACAAAGCATTGTATAGGACATGAAAGAAAAATCTGCAGTGAATAGCAGCTTTCCTATATATCCCAGATTCTTAAGCATAGACTAATTTTCTTGAATTACTTGTTACTGGAATTCTAATGTTTGCATGATAAACTTGTTTAGCTGTTCTCTTGAATATTTGCTATCTGATGTTCTAGTTGTGAGTGGCCATGTTAGCTTCATGTGTTTTCTATTCTCTGGTTAGAGTAGGATAGCTCACAGGCTACTGACGCAGAAAGTCATGTGTGAGCTTCGGATATAATCAGGAAGGCCACAGATGTCTTACAGACAGCAGGCAGAAGCCCAGAACAAGGCATTTTAAAAAATGTTAAGCTGCTCAGTGTTTGCCTTTGTAATCATCTGCAGTCAGCTTTATAGTGCTGTGCCTGAGCTAACAAACCCTGTGTAGAAGAGGGACTTAGTTGTTTAAACTATACCAATGTCACTAATTGCACTAATGGAAGGTGATTCTTGTCTGGTGAAACTGCAGTAAGTCAATAGTTTCTGCACATGCCCAAGAGGATGTCTGCTGTGTATTGAACATATAAACCATGACAAATCCCTAAAATAATGTTCCAAGAAATATTATGCTACTTCTACCTTCAGTGGTTTGGGAGGTATTATAAGGAAATGTGCATTGCCACACAGATGGCAAAAAGGCAGGATTTCTGCTTTGCTAGGTTGCCTTCAGAACTGGAAACACTGACTGCACTGAGTCCTCAGTCCCTAGCTTGGCACCCTTCCAGGAATTCAGACAGGAGATCTTGTCAAACTGCAGATGTATTGGATGAAGTGTTTGGGTTCAACAAATCATCACATTCCAATGATTTTTAGTTTTTTAAATTGGAAAATTCCCATCACCTCTACTAGTGAGCTCTACTGGTTGACAAGTGGTAACTTCCAACACACTTTTAAAATTGCTTAGTAAGAGGTTTCAAGAAACTGCCAGAGGTTTATTGTTGTGGGGTTTTGGTTTGGTTTGGTTTGCTGTTTTTTTTTTTTAAAGCATCATCCAATCCCATTAAAACACAAGAATTTTGATACTAATGTATGGAAGTAAAAATTCATATTTGTCTCTAGCAAATGTTTCTATGGACAAAATTTGGAGCATGTCTGAAAGTAAATTACTTCGGGTAGAATATGGAACATATTTTTTTTGTGTGCTGGCACAACTATGGCACATAAACACTGGGTTATTTTACTACAGTAGAAGTCAGTTTAAAAAAACCCCAAAACACTAGGCATTCCTATCTGGATTTGGATTCATGTTTCAGATGAATACCAAGTGATTATGATTTCTGGAATTTATTATGCATAATTGCTACCAAAATACAGCAACGTCCAAAAAACAAAGTTGTGTGCTAATTCTAAATTTTAACTCAGCTATGAGTTCAGTGCACTTTCTAAATGATGTTATAATTTGGCACTGGCTTTGAATAGTTCCTTTGCTTTTGTCCTATGGAAGTAACCACATAGCTCTTTTTTCATGTAAATTCAAATATCGAGCTCTCTGTGACAGCTGGGTGTCCATGTGAATGCTGTTTAATGCTGTCAATCTCAGTGTTAAGAAGTTTTCTGCTTGTAGCACAGCACTGGATAAGAATTCTCTGATGGAACCACTCCAGGTTGCTCTGGGGGGTCAGACCATATTAGGAGCCCTGGGAAATTTTTACATTTCCCTTGAGCTCAACAAATTACAATATCATATCTGCTTTTGAACTTGTTGGGATGTGTTCAGTGGAGATTTGTTAACATTGCATTGAATCCAAGCTTACATCTTTTGCAGACGTGTGGCAAATGGCTTCACTTTTTCAGGAAAATAATTTAAGGGAAGCACACACCTTCAGAGGATTTTTCAAAGGTTAATCAAAGCATGTTTCTTCTCTGCAGTGAAGCGTGGTGCTGAGTCTCAGGCTAACCACTATATAAACCAGTGTTTCTACACTTATTGACATATCAGTTCAAATCCTGAAAACAATAGTTGAGCCCTGATGCTAACTGACTATTTTAGGATTATGCTGCTGCAATTCCTGATTTCACTGATTTAGTTTGGGTCAATGCTAGCTTAGATACTATGCATTATATGTGTATGTGGATATGTTCCTACACAAATAATTTTTGCTTTAATTAGTACTAGGAATATAACTTACTTAGACAGAACAATGAAACAGATAACCATTGTCCTCTGATTACTTTCTGACACAATGTGAGATTTGGATATACTCTCGCAAGTTAGTGTTTTCTTCTTTTTTTTTTTTTTTAACTTATTTTTTTCAACTTCTGGCTATGCTACAAATGTTTAAGGGTGCTTGTGAAATGAAGCATTTAAATTAGATGTTAGGAAAAGATTCTTCAGTGTGAGGGTGGTGAGATACTGGAGTAGATTGCCCAGAGAAGCTGTGGTTGCTCCATCCCTAGCAGTGTTCAATGCCAGGTTGGATGGGGCTTTGAACAATCTGGTATAGTGGTCCCTGCCCATGACAAGGGAGTTGGAACTAGATGATCTTTAAGGTCCCTTCCAACTCAAACCATTCTACAATTCTATGAAGATTTCTATGCTATCTTTTGTAAAAGTCCTTGAAATTCTCTTAGAACTCCCTGGCTGTATGGTGTGCAGCAAATTTCCCCTTTGCCACATTTTCTTCTCTCTGCAAATAAGCCTTTAATCACTCCTGTCCTAGCTTCACTTTTTTAAGAGCTGCTATTAGGATCTTCCTTCTTTCCCCAACTGCAATGCTTCAAGCCCAAACCTGTGCTTCTTGTTTCTTAAGTCCTCCTATATATAGAGAGGGTCCAGTGGTCATCTTGCTTTGAGAAGACCATAACACCATCCTTGCTGACATGCAGCTTATTCCACAACTAACTGGTTGGTCACTAAGATAAGTTTCATGGTAATGCTGGAGCTTATAAGTCCCACCAAAAGATTCCCGAAACCATTATAGCCTCACAGGCAAAAATGGGGAAGACATAATCTTTCTGTAGCCTTGGAATGAATGGCTAAGCACATATTTTCACAATCAACTTGAAATTATTGGATGCTTTTAATAGCAACTATCTGCATACAAGTCAGCTGAAGCATCCTAATAGATAGGGTTGGATTTTTTACTTCCCTGCTTTCAGCAAATTAAAATGAATGAAAGAGAAGCAGAGAGGGAAAGAGATATTTTTTATCTGAATAAAAGTAGAGAACCCTTATTAGATCATTTTAAAACCCTGAAAATGGTGTGGTGACTAATCTAATTTCTATGACAAACAGAACGAACTTTCTTAGAGCTAATACCTTAATCTTGCTACCCTGCCACCTTCATTTATTACTGCCTGAAAGTACATTAGGTTGTGAGCAACTCAGTTGCTTATTCACAGAGCAAGCTTTGGCATTAGCCCTTTGACTGCTCTTAGGACCTGCAAAGGAGCACTAGATGAGAACAAAAGGTTATGTTTAACCACTCACACTCATTTAAAGTCATGTCATTCAAGTCAATGGGCAGTTCGCCTGAGTAGACCTCAGGGTAATGGGAGAGGGTTGCAGTGGCAACACTGAGCTCAGGTGTTGCCATAAGAAAATCATGGCTTCAAAGAGTAAGTCCTTCATGGTTTTCCTTGATTTCATATCACACTTGCTGCAGGTCAGGAAGAAAACCTAACAAAAGTTACTTCAGAGATTCCAGTCAACCAGACCAAAAAACTAAAACAAAACAAAAAAACAAACAAACTAACAAAGAAATGCACAAACCCAACCTGAAACTAAATAAGAAAAAAAGTGATTTGTGCACAGTTGCTTGGCCCTATGACTTCTGGGTGCATATTACAGCATAAGTCTCTGCTGTTATAGAGAGATACTGGTTCCAGGCTTGTCAGTACAGCTATCTGACACAGTGCATATGCCTTTTAGAGACTAGCTTGTGCATGCCAGTTGGTATAGCCGATTTAGCCTATCCTCTATACATGGGTTAATTAGCCCAAATTAGAAATAAGTAGTGAACTAGCTCAGGTGGAACGGTGTCCTGCTGCAGCTATCTTGTTTTTGGTTCTGAACTTGGTTTGTTTTGAGGTGGCTCAGCACTCTCTGGTGAGCTGTGTGGCATGGGCTTGCCCTAAATAACTTGCTCCAGGTTCAGCTAAGTGCATTTCAGAGCCAGGAATAGAACTGCCATCAGTTAACTTCATGACCTGCCTGAAACCATGCTATTGTTGGTTTTCTCAGAGTTCTTGATTTTATTTTTAAAAAGCCTTCAATTTTATAGCTGAGCAGCTTGAAGCATAAAGAGATCGGTCAATGGCACTACTGGGAGTAGCACCTGGTATCCTTTTGAGAGCCTATTCTCAGCTCTTTGTCTCTAAGTGGTAGAACATGCAGCCTCCTTTAGACTTATTCCAGAAATGATCTATAAATATAAGTGTCAGGTTTGTTTTGAGCCCACGCATAAGGAGTTTTTTTGAGGGCACCCTCAGGCAGCCTTTTCAGTTATAAAATAAATTCTGAAGCAATTCTGCTGTGGCTGAGACTCCTTAGATATTCTTCAGGTTATACAGTGAGTAATATGTAATATTAGTTGCTATTTAAGACTCCAGAATGGGTCAGTTGCGCAGATCTGTAGGATAACAAGGTGGCATTCTTCTTCACACGTGTTTATTCATCCTGCCAATTCCTTCCCTTTTTAATTTTTTTTTTTTTGAAAATTTCCCACCCTGTTGGGAAAGGGACAGTCGACAGAAAGCAAGAAAGGTTAGTGTGAGCTCCTTTACAACCAGTGCTTGTTGATGCTTGTTGTTAACTGAAGTGTGAAGTGGGTTGTTTATGACCTTTTTTTTTTTCTCCTGGAGGATTTTCACCTTTGTGATAAAAGAATAATTCACATACACACCATTGCTGAGATCCAGAAATACACAACTTAATATATTCTGTTTCTGATGTTGATAAGATGAGTGAGATTTATTTGCAAGTTCGGGGTTAGCAGGCTACATAACAAATAAGCTTTCATAACTGATTTCATTTTTTTACTGGCTCCAGGGTAGCTAATAGCTAAAGCCTTATGTTCATCTATATTACCTGGAGCACTGGCTAAGTAATCCTTTCACTGGTGTACTCAAGAAACATGTGGACTTGTTTGTCTTTAAAAAATCGTAGGAATGAAACTACATAATAGCCAAACATCCTGTGCATTAAGTAGCAGGTAAATTCTTAATTTATGGTGTCTGCACTGTGGTTGTGATAATACAATACTATTTCTGAGTAGAAATTTATTTAGTTTAAGGATGGTTTTGAATTAAGACCTGTGCACAAATCAACTAAAAAGGCATCCATTTACCTATTTGAATACTTTGTTAAGCAGAGATGGACATGGATCTAGGGCCTTTAAACTCCAGATTTTAATCTGAAGTTATGTTTCTGGCTGTCCTGGAACACTGAAAAAGCACACAAAGTGAATCTGACTGGAAGATAACAACCACAGTATGCATAACTAATAAGTAAAGAAAGGAAATAGTTTGGACAAATATAAAACAAATCACACAAGCTCAGTTTAATGCAACCTTAGAAAAAAAGTTTGTGGGAAATAATAATGAAAGATGTGGAGATCTGTGGAAAACAGAGCAAATATTAAATGAGGTAGATTGTGCTAATCTAGCCAATCATAATTAATTTGTAAAAGAGCTGTTTCTTTTAGACAAGAAAAACAGTAGATTTAATCTACCTCTAATTCAGTAAAATGTTGCTATGGTATGACCAGACAAAAGGGATTAGTGCTAGGATTGGAAAGTAAGTCTGAGACTGGTTGACAAGAACATGACACCAAGCTACTTTTAAGAAAAATACTGAAGACAGTTATGACTGAGGTCTCAAAAGGATCAGTCTTGGAACCATTCTTACTTAATACTTTTATTGATTTTCTTTTTGTGCTGAAGTCACTAGTGCTTATTAAAGATTATTGAGCATACAAAGTTAGTAATCACTATCAAATCAGACGTGGGCTAGTATATCTTGTAGGAAGATGTAGCTGTGTACTTGCACAAAAGGGAATTGAGGTAATAGAAATGGGATAAAATATTGAAATGTAGAAAGAAGTCTCTGTGCTGAAAATGAAAAGGGATTTCTATTCAGAAGTGTCAGTGGATTAGAGAGCATGTACTACAGTAGCAAATAAAAAACATCTTGGCTTAGACTCACAAGATGGAGGCTGAGAAGAGATATGGTTGCTCTGCAAATGCATCAGAGGGGAATAAACAGCAGGGAAGGAAAAGAACTAATTAATCTTTATGACATTTTTGGCACAAAACCAAAGGGTCATTATAAAATTTAAGTTATAAATTGGAGGAACTATCAGAGGAATGAGAAATGTCTTATTCTGATAAAAGTAATGAAATCAACTTAATTTTAAGATAAAATCTATTTAATTTCTAGAAGAGATTTTATGACATGGTTGTCTCCAATAGCAGACAGCTAGACTACATGAATCAGAAGGCCTTTGAGAGTCTTGAACCTAACTTCCTCTTCACCAGGTAGTGAAGTTTCTTTCTAGAAGTTCACACAAGGAAGATCACAATGATCAACCATCACCATGACTGACTTTCACCAGATCTAACTTTTCTTTTAAAAAAGGATGCAGCTTTTGTCATTGGATATTGAATTTCATGTTCTTGCACTTCACTAGAGGCAGGATGGGATCAAAGCAGAACATTACCTGGAAATAAATTTAAGTAGGATCTGAATTTGATGAAATAACCTTCACAAACTCAGTCAGCTTTAGACATAATTATTTGAGAATAAACAGAAATTATATCAGAGGACATACAAAAGTGTAAATCAGTCTTGTAACTATAGTTTTCCCTGTTCAGAGAAAATGTTTCTTGGCTAGGATTCTGTCCTTTCTGTTCTATTTATCCTTCATCCTTTTTCTCTCCCATCCCACGAACACCCTTTTTAAAAAAAGTTGACTCTAAACTTCTATGGATAGGATTAATTTAAACATAGGAGATTTTTTCTTTTCTTTTGTTTGTTTCTGTTGTTGTTGTGTGGTGTGTTTTTGTTTTTTATTTTTATTTTTATTCTTTGTGCATTTAAAAGTCATCACAAATAGAAAATCACAAAAATTGCTGTGATTTTGTGAGTCTTTGCCTAAGAAGTACCTGAACTACTTATTGGTGTAAAAGGTTGTTTGCTTTTTAATCAGATAGAAAGTAATAAACTTTTTTTCCTTGGATGAAGCAGTTCTTTTTTGTAGAAATCAGAGATAATGTGTCAGTTCAGACTGGCAGAAAAATCTGAACTAGTATCTGTAATTACTGCTGAACAGGATATATTCTGTGGCTAAATGAGGATTTTGGTTTTCAGTGTTGTCAATCTGACATTCTCTGTAAGTCCTACATTGACCTTTCCTGTAAAAGTTTAATCATTTATTTCCTCTATTAAATTTAAAAATGTCAAATCTTTGTCCTCAGTTTTATTCAGTGTTTAAAAAAGAAAAGCAAAGAAAAAGAATGTCTATCTGCTGGTCAGTGTACATGAGCTGACCCTTGAGTGCTCTCTTGATCTTTATGAACTGGCAAAATAAGAAATCAGAACTATGATACTACACAAACACTGGTAAATGCAAGGCTTTTAAGTTTTGGTGGTTTTTTTTTATCTTCATTGTTCTTTTTTCATTCGTAATACCATTCATGTAGTTTTTACATGATGCTGTTTTTATGATTCTCATTACTTTTTTTTTTTATATTTATTGAAATTAACATCGTAGCTTATACAATTGTTCTGAAATATTCTCTATTTCATTATAAGCATACTAAAACTATCTGTGTACATACAGGTGTTTTAAGATATATCTATGTGAGTCACAACTAGAACCAATCTTTAAAATGTTTCAAGATTTCAAAAAATCTAAGCTTGAGGATCCCAAAGAATTCATTCATTTTCTCCTCTCCTCTCCAAACACAAATGAGAAATGATGATGGGAGGAGGAAAATCTGAAACTATTGTTGCCATACAAAGCCAACTCTTTATTAACAATATATTGTTAACTGGGATACGTGTTTAATTTTTCAGGGGTTCCATGTTATTGTCTTCAAAGGAAAAACCTGCATAAACCCCCATTTTTCTGCTTTGTTTTTTTCCTACTTACACTTCTTATTTTCCCCACTCCGTACAGTAATTTTCACAGAAAAAAATGTTCTGATCACAGAGGTTTGTCTGTGAGTAAAACATGTATGCATTACTTGCAAAGAATTTTAACATTATTTGAAAGGAAATAAAAAAGGCAAAGTTCAGTTTTCTGGTGTTCAGATTGGTGTTCAGTTACTACAGCTGTTGGCTAGAGGATTAAAAAAAACAAGAGTTTGATTTTATCATGAGACTTGAATAGGAGAAAAAAATTCCTAAATTGTTTTACAATACTTGATTTATGATCAATCATTTAAAATGAAAACTTTTTAAAAAATGATCATTCTGCTCTTTTTCGTGTGTGTTCTCAGTAACCTAGCAAAGCAGTTTTTGAAGCAGGCAGCCTCCAAGAAATCTTAGTCCTAACGCTGGACAAGGATTTGCACTCTGTGCTGTGCATGTGAACTCTTTCATGCAAATAAGAACAACTGTCAAAGAGCTGAGATTTTTTGGTATTAAAATGTATTAACTTTAATTAAAAATAAAAAAAAAAGTTAACTTTAAGTTATTAAACAATTTTATTATGCAAATTCACTGTGCACACTGTAGTAGGTTGTGATTATAATTGCTATATAAAAAGTAGACTACATGGTGTATGACAGGTGATTAATTTCTGGTGAAGTCCAACCAATAGTGTAATTAAAATGTGCTTGGTAAATGAATGCACTATCTTATGAAATTACTATATTGTGTATTATGGGACTTTTTGACTAAATACACTTGTAAAAAAAAAAAGTAAATGTAAAAATAAACAAACTTAAGCTACAGAGTAAATGCTCACCTCAGTTTGAGTAGTGACACTTGAGTTCTGTACTATTCAGCCAAGTTGTTACACTGGCAGAAACACTGTCCTTATATAAACTGAGAATACTTGTGGGTTCAATCAAGAGTAAGACTGGACAGAGTGCTTTTTCTGGAATGTGGGAATATTAAACAGTTCTAGGAAAGGATTTAGAACTATGTTTAAAAGCACTTAATGATCTAGTATATACATGAAAGTAGTAAAAATGCTGACATAATAGAGATGTGTTAATATCAATATTGAGAATACTCTGTTCAGGGACACTTGAGAATGTTGTGTTCTGATTTTGTAATAAAAGATGATACAACATGAGAGAATGTTGTTTCCAAGCTGTATCAATGCAGCTGTTTAAGCTGATCGACTTAATATTAAAACCAAATAAGAATATGGGAAAGAAAGCCTAGTAAAAGCTGAGGGTTTGTATTGTCATAGCTGTTCCAGTGTATTTGGAATGCAACAAAACTGACTTTTAGAGGAAGATTTGAGGGGGAATTTTTTTGTTGCCTTTTTTTTTTTTTTTTTTCATTTACACCACGAAAGTCTGACTTGTGGTAGACTTCCAGATACTGACACTCTAGGAAGAATAAATGGTAGGACCATTTTGGATAGAATGGTTAGCCGGTATTTGGAATATCCCAGATAATTCTCAGAAACAGGAGAATATATTCCTAGAGCCAGACATTTTTTAATGCACATCAATTTATTAAGAGTGCCAAAAGTCTAGTTATTTGCATACAAGAAGACTTAAACATCAAGAGGTCAGTCCCAATTTTTCAGCATTCAATGTAAGTTGTTCCTACCCCACATAGTTGTACCCCTCAAAAATTACTCAGTCCTCTTGCTCCTCCCTGTTTTTCTGTTAGTGCCCTGGCTATTTTACTATGCTTTCATTTGCTGCAGTAATCTCAGAACATGTATAAACAGATGGATACAGTTAGCTGAGGATTCCTCTAGGAAAGAGGAAGCTAGGACCTCATTCTTGTTTTAATTAAACAAAATGTTAAAATTCCCCCAAATTTAACAGTGCAGAATCAGCACATAATTGCCTCTGTTAGACTTTTTGAAATTTTTCACACAAAGCAATGGGAGTAAGAAAAATAGAAGTAATTAGCAGGTTTAATTTGTCAAGAGACAGGACTCCCCCATAACCTGGGAAAGAGGTAGAATGGCCACAATTAGTACATCATTATACCAGCAGAAGACTTGTGCTTGTGAACAGATGCTAGTAACATAGACTCAAATAAAAAAGGCATGTTGCAGAGGTGGGAGCAGGAGATTTGTAAAGAGGAACTAGTAAGGTTAATTCTGACCATAACTCTCATTGCTATACTGCATGAAGAATAATATTTGGCCAGATAAAATGGAAAAAGCATGTTTGCTTCACAAAGGTAAATATTATCTTCACACAGATAAAGATTATTAAGGAATGTTTCTTCAGGCCTCCAAAGAGTCAGAAATATAGTAAAGGGTACTTCCGTGTGCTTTCTGTTACTGTAATTCTTCATGTTTTGATTAAGTCAGTAATGTCTCTCTTAAATGATAAGTTAAGGATTTTGAGCTTGATTTTGTGACTATTTAGCCATATGTATGCATGCTTAAAATGCAAATGTAATTGCACGCCTAATTTCTACGTGTAGGCAATTACTTTAACGGGTATACAGACAAGATAATTATATCTGCAAATGTGCATAATTGGCTGTGCCTGTATATGCAGTTATCTGATTTCTTCATGCAGCTGTAATAATTGGGCATACATATACTTCTATGTCTAAATTATCTGAAAAAAATTAGCCTTATGTGATTTTTTGTGAGTTCCTCTAAATTTATTATCTAATTAAAACAGGCACTAAGTAAAACAATGAATATGTAATAAAAATATCTTACATTGTTAAGTATTAATCCTTCCCATATGATTATATTTTCCATATTCCAAACAAAATGCTCGAGACCATTGTTAAAATGATAGGTATAAACAGTGGCAGGCCTTGCTTGTTCTTTAAACTGGACAGCAATCTATTGTCCTGGGCAGATTTTTACTAAGGCACACCCACCCAGTATTTAGGCTCTTAAAAATAATCTATGAAAGCAATTTAAATTTCCTAAACTTTGTTTCCTTACTAAAGAAATAGCAACCACAATTTTTGCCAATGTGTTTCTTACTGTTTTTCATTTCAGCTAAATTAAAATGTGAGGAATACAGCATAAATAATTTCAATTAATTTGTGGTAGTATGATAAGTTAAATGGAAGCTCCATGGGTCACTTCCTCCCCCTCCCCCATGTGTATCCTAAGTTATATTGTAAATAAGAATCTATTAAAAGTTCGATTAAAGTAGACAAGAAATTTTAAAGTATATCCACAAAGCTTATTTTTGTTCTGCACATTTACAGAACGATCATATGCATTATGAGCATAACAAGTTTTGCTAAAACTACTTTTTTTTTTTTTTTCCTAGGTACTTTTCTCCTTTTAGCTAAACCACAGATACACCTTAGATATTACAAACTTGTTCAAGTGCAAACTGGTTCAAGTGTATTACTGTAGAACTCAATGTGTGATTCAGATAGTTTAGAAAGTGTGGCTGAAGTATTACTAGATATTTTGCTAAGTAGTCAAAATCCATTTTTTTTTGCAGTCAAGCTGTAGATTGCTTAAAAAAAAAATTCCAAACCGTTATTCACATATGTACTATTCATTAATAGTTTAGTTGTTCCAATTTCTTTTTAAAAAGAAAATTCTCAGTATTGGATGTAAGAAATGAGTTGATAGACATGTGCTGATACATTTATTTTAAATTCTTACCGCACTATCTCATTTTAGTTTGTATTATTGGTAATTAATGCACTGGACAATAGTAGAAATAAATTCCTAAAAAAAACAGCTGTCTTATAAAGCCTCAGAACATCTTTAATGTGGGAAAAACCCAAAGTATAAGGAAAACTAATATTAAAAATAGAGAAAAAAAGCTGCATTTGATACTGTTGGTATATAAATATATGGGAGAAAGTGGCTAATAGCTCTTTTCAGAGTCTAATTCCATCTATCATGCAGAAGATAAAAATCTACTAGCAGGCAGTGACTGATGAAAATATATTGGTGGACAGTGACTATGCTTTTTTGTTGTTAAATACTACTCTGTTTGTTTATTCCACTGAACGCTAAAAGGGCAGTAGAGAAATTCCTTGCATTCCATATCCTAGATGAGGTCCATGAACTATTTCAGTCATATTAAAACAGCTATTGTTGAACCTTTCCTTTATTGTCCTACTTAAATCCACAAATTAAGACCAGTAAGGAAGTTAACGAAAAGATTTCTTGAATTATTAGTATTCCTTTGTTGCATAAAACTTCACCCACAAAGAAGTATGAATTATATTATCACATCAATTAAGCATTTGAGCATATTGCAGATTGATGTTCCAGGCAAAAATAAAGAGAAACTTGAAATTATTTGTGCTCACATATTGTAGCTGCTAAAAAATCTTTAGCTGCATCTACTCTAACTGCTGGTCAGTAGAAGTTTAATTACAGTTTCCTTCAAGATCTGGGTTCAGTTCACACGCTTCAATTTGGTTGCTATTCAACTCTCATCCTTGTTTTATCTACTTGAAGTTTCATGTACATTTGGCGGGCAAGCATGTGCATAAAACCTTGACTAATTTCCTATGTAATGGTGCAAACTTGAAGGAAATAAACTCATGTCTGTACCCACAGATATAATGTGCTTTAGCAATTAAGAGATGCAGTCTGTCGTGTCACCTCAGACTAGTTTGAAATATCTCCGAGGAAGGCATGTGTTAGTTGTCAATGTGTACATGCAACTGGGAAATGGAAGGGTTATGTAATTTTGCACACCCCTAGAATTAAGGTGGGTCTGGATGACAAACTGGTTCAGGAATTATTAGTATTCATTTAAATATCTACAAAAAAAGTGAAGAAAAAAAAAAAACCCAAACCCAAACCTGAATGGACAGTGAAATGGTTTTAATCCAAGTAAAAGATACTTTCCATATATATCTACACTTTTCACTTTGCAAATAATTTTTCTTGTTTTCATCTTCATTACTAATGCTCCAGAATTAAAAAAAAATTAGTTGCTGTTTCATTAAGTATGTAATCTGTGCAGTCTGTTTTCAAGTATTTAAAATATTCCAAATGTTATGAGTTATAAGATGTTGTAAGAAATTGGTTGCGAGTTTTTCAAAGCCAAATATAAAACATAAAAGAAATTAAATAACATCCTTAAATTGTTCTTCAGCTCAAAACTTGACATCTTTGTGAAAGATAAGTGTTATGTAGAACAGCAATTGTTGAAAACAATACAAGAATAAGGAGCTGTAATTCAAAGATGGGTGTTCTGCAAGACATCTAATGGGACCTTTTGGCCTTGAAAATATGAATCCATGAATATAAATCTCTGAAATATAAAATTAAATGTTCTCAAGGTTTTGTCAAAGCACAATATTTTGTCAATTTTGCTTAATGTCACTGGCAGCATTTTTCTAGAATATAATTTTCAAAGAGATACCAATTCATTTGTGGAAGAAAGTTTTCAGTTTAGGTGGTTAACGAAGCATTGTGTTTAGAAGTGCGTCTTTTTTTGAGTAAGCTGTCAATCTGCTTTGCTTAAAGGGTTATAAAAACATTTATCCAGTGTGTGAATTCACGCTTCCAGGTATTTTCAAAAATCTGTTTTCCTCATCACTATCTTGGAGAAAAAAGAGGAGGAAGGGAGGGCCCTGGGGACATTGCAGACATTTCGTGGTATGCTTATTTGAAGTGTGAATGGACTTTGGCATGTCTTGGCCATTCTCATTTGTCTCATTTAGTTTTTGACAATGTTAAGCAGGCAGGAATGCCAGAATTTTTTCTGTCAATGAGCATTACCCAGACAGCATGAATTCATCCTGGAACAATGTGGAGAGGTGTAAATAGATTTTGGAAAGAGCCCAGGCTTAGACTGCAGCTGGAAGTAAGAAATACAACTAAAAAAAAAATGGATGTGGCTAATTGAGACACAGGTATAATAACAATACGTACATTCAAGATATGGAGTCTCCAATATAATGCCATAAGGGTTGGGAAATCTAAGAACTGAGAAGTAAAATTTTAGTGTATTGCCTGCCCAAAATATCTTGTACTTCATGCCAGCATTGTATTTCTACACATACATTCCTTTGTCTAAGCCCTCTTGAATAAGGTCTTTCCTTGGCTGGTGGATTCTGCATTATGAGGTATCAGTTATCCTCCTTTGTGCCACTGAATCCTATCTGATACCTTGCGTTTCTCTCTGCAGTGACAGAATTTCATCCGGAGTGGTGGCTGGCATCAAACTTAGCAGTTCAAGAGGCAGGCCAAGCCATCGCCATGAGCTCCTCCTCAGACCACCATCAGAGTGAAGGAAGCTGGTCATCCCTGCCTGAGAAAAGCCTTGGGCATGTATATTTGGAAACAGCATTCAGATGGAAAGCTCACTGTTCCATGCACACAAAAGGTGGAAGGGCAAAATTCCATTCTTCATACTCTCTAACATGTTTTTCTGTCCAACTCAGTCCTCTGCTCTGCTTTCTGTGCTGGCTATCGTGGTCTTGTTCCCAGCTCATGTCCCACCCCAGCCTTCATGGTGTGAGTTGTTGAGTCTCTATGGGGGGAATTCCAGGATCAGAGCCACAAACTCAAATCCAGCCATGGCAATAGCCAAGACCTTGAGTCATTTAGGAACCCAAAGTCTTTCTGAGGATAATCTGAGCACTGGTTGACTGGTATTTTAATGACAAGCATTAATAGCCTTGGCTTACAATATAGCTGTTTAAAATGCATATTTGTGTATTTATACAATTTAGACTATATCATACTTAAATTATCAAATATGAGATATGAATTATTTTCTAAAAATACTGTTTTAAAGTAAATCTTTATAATTAGGAAAAATATTAATATCTGGGGGGACAGAGTGCAGATAAATAGATATGTGTACAAAATGCTGCTCACTAAGGCAAGAAGAGTTTTTTCTGGGAAACTGCAGGAGAAAATCATGCCAGTTTTTCAAACTATAGTGTTTTATTGAAGTCAAAAGGAGGTTATAATTTTGTCACTGTTAAGAATAAAGTGCAGAGGTCTTCTAAATCAGAGAAAATAATGAAAATACAAGCCTGGGAACGGACCAGTGGCTTTCTTTGTCTACCAGCAACCTCCGATCTCCAGTATAGAAGGCTGCAGATGTTTCTTCTTAGTGAGAAATGATTTAAGACCTGTACCTTGTTTAAGAAAAAACACTGAAAACAATGTTAAGAATAACAGTTCAGTTACCACTGGACAATAGATTGTCTCGTGGTGGGGTGATGGCATGTAAAAGCCTAGCAACTGAAAACAGGCATTTTTATAGTTTTAAGCAAAAAGGAGACACTATATTGTGTATTTTACCCCAATATGACAGATAGAGAGATTCCAAACAGAAGGGCATGCTCTGGGCTGAATCAGAGGTGTTGCTGAACGATATAATATTTTTTGAGTTAAACTTATGATCCAGAGACATTAACAGCTACAGAATGCACCTTTTCCCATGGTAGTTTTCTTTATTATCACTGCCAACATTAAAAAAGTGCTTATAATTTCAGATCTGAATTTGTCTGATTCCAGGTTTTCACCACTGGATTAGACACACTTTGGTATATTTCTCCACATGAACGTTTTGTACAATACATTCAAACCCTCTTTCATTCTGCTTTTTAATAAAGTAAACAGATGGACTTGTTACAGTCTCTCACAGTGAAGCATTTCCTTCCACCTTTAAATAACTTTATGGCTAGTTTTCTGGATGATTTGTCAACGTCACTTCTAAAAAATAGCAATACGAAGATGTTATGCCACGTTTCAGTCCTAGCCTCAACTGACTGTGCAGTCACATAAATATGCCTTTTTTTTTTTTTTTTTTTGCCGTTGCGGAAGAATGTTATGCAAACTACTGAGAATTCATGTCAAATTGCTCATCCGGCACTACCCAGCAGAATCTCAGCTTTCCAGGATATAGTCCTGCATTCTGTAAGTATAGTCTGCCTCTTTCTATATTTTTCACTTTGCATTTAGCTGTATTTACATGCATTCTGTGATTTTCCCAAGCAATACAGGAGTGCTTTATGTGACTGTCTTGATCCACTAATTATCTGTGTTCTTTCTGAATGACTTGCAAAATATGTTAGAATCAATGCTGTGTTTAATTTTTGATCAATGGCAGAAATGCTGAATAACAGAGAGTACTAATCATCATTAAACTGGGATCCCATACTCAGATCTACCTATAGCCAGTTCATAATCTGTTCAACATGCATCTTGCTTATATCATGTAGAGCTCTTTAAAATAAATAAAAAAAGGTGTTATAGAGTACAAAGTTAAATCCCAGTGCTCCTGACAGCTCATGTTATGCAATTCAGGGGCAGATGGAAATAAAAAAGTGAATGAAAAAAATATTTGTCAGGCAATTTACTTCAAAATGAACAGCTGAGAAATCACAATGCTTTGACAGGCCATACTTTCCAAATAACCATTATGACTAGCCTTAAGTAAGTCCTTATCTTTCAGGGTCTTTTTTAGTCAATTCCCACACCAGCTTTTCCATTCCTCCTTTAGAATGTAATAACATAGCTTAAATCAGGATTATGTACCTTAAATTAGCATTAAATCTTTGTTTACATTCTGGAATGCATGGTACACTTCTTGATCTTTATTAGTCATGAAGAAATATGGGATGATTGACATTTTCAGTCATACATTGCTGAAATAAAAGTTTTTAAAAGAAATACTGGGAAAAGATTATATTAAATATTATATTTCCCTTGTAAGAAAAGCTCTTCAAATACATTTCAGTTATTTTTTTTTTAAATAAGGGGTTTTTTGTTGTTTTGAAGATAATTGCCAAATGTTTGCTGTGAAGAGCACAAATCTGATTCTCACTAACTACAATGACCAAAAATGTAGTGCTGTTGAAGAGGGAGATACAGAATCATTAATGTGGTACTATATTGGTTTCATATGGGAAACTAGCATATGCTGCTCTCCTCAAACGGCAGCTTCACAATATGTCAGCTTCAGTGACAGTGACAGTTTAAAGCATTCCCACCTCCTTCATCCCCTCAGCTGTGCTAACACAAGCTTAACTGAGGTTAAGCTGTTGTCTGAAATGATGAACCAATGCAGGTCAAAAATACCAAAAGGGAAAAAGCCCTTATTTCCAAGCCAGGTAAGTTCAGTGATGTTGATGACAGTGCAGCCCCTCAAAGAGTTGTGTCAGCCTAGCTGTCCCTGGAGGTGGTGTGAGTGCACACACAAGCAGCTGGGACTTGAATGCATGCTGGGAGCTTCTTGTTCTTCCAATCTGCGTACTGCAAAACTGGCAACTTAAACCAGCGTAAGTTTCAGTGAAAGTCAATTATCAGCCATCAAGGTGACAAATTCCAGCACACACATGTCAGAGCAGGATTTGCCTGAAATTCTGGAAGGGGAATTTGTGTTTAAATTGCTATCGTAGATGGAGCTGCCATGCCTGGATGCAAAATGTAGAGGTTTGCGTTCAGCTGTGACAGAGCAAAGCAGCAACTCAAGGTTTTCCATTCATCCATGTTATTTAAATCATTCAGGTCATATAAAGCATCTCAGGAAACATCCTCAGCCATTATTCTAAGTAAGTTAGTAGTGTCATGGAGTGTAAATTCTAAGTGCAGTGTGAGTTTGACAGCCTTGAATGAATATGGCTTAAAGCACATATAATAACTTGGGTCTGATTCCATATCTTTCTAAATTTCTGTGTAACTGTAAGAGCACAAGTCCTTAGTTTAACTAAACTAGTTATTCATGTTTTTTCTGAAAACTACCCCAAAATATATAATATGTGTGTACGCCAGTATACATGTATCACGTTAACACATTTCTGGCTGTTGTCTGTCTATTTTTGCTGGTTTATAAGAAGATGGTGTAGGTGTCAAAATGTAAACCCCTAGTATAAGCATACATTTTGTATCATATCCAAGCTATCCGTACTTATTTGAAAGCATCCACATTTTACTTAATGTATTTTCTAATTAGGAAACTTTTTATTGGTTTGTTTTTTGGTGTTTTTTTTTTTTTTTATATTTCATCAATGTGAAATCTTTGTCTGAAAGATTTTTCATGTGTGCTAAGTCCACATGAGCAGATTACGTATGTATGTGTGGCAAAGTATGTTTTTGTTCCCTCATCTCATCTAACCAAAGAGAGAAAGGATTCATCTAGTAGGTGGTTTAATCTAAGAAGCTACTTTGTATCCACCAGTTTACAGTACTTCAATCAGACACTGAATTGCCATGTAAGATGCCATTTTCTTTTCTGTTCACTTGCTCAAAATACTTTTATGTGAATTAGCATAAATATACATTCACCACATAATTCTTCAGAGTGATGTTAACTACAGTGTCAGAATTATTTATTATAACTAGTCTTCTGCCTCTGTCTTCATTTTTATATATCACTATTATGGTGCTGTTTTTCATGATGGAATAGCTTTATTCCACCTTATGCGAATTCAGCCACCTATCCTTTCAGTTATGCTGTTAGAATTAAAAATAAAATTGGAAGATTGAAACATTTTTTCAATCATGCATATTGTATTTGTTTATACACAAAATTGAACCACTTAAGTGATAACTGGCAGAGACGTGTAGCTTAGAGCAAACTTCAGTAAACACAGTTTTTTCACTTCATTATGTTTGATTTTTTCTTCAGTTTAGGTAGTTTAATGTCTATTTTCTTCCTGTTGTTTGCTAACCTGTTTGCTTGTAATGTAACACTATAAATGCTGTCTCAGCATGTTGCAATAAAAAATGTTTTGTTTTCATGCACAAAATAGAAATATGATGAGATTATGAAACTAACACATAAACAGTGAAGGACAAGCCCAGGGTGCATGATCAGAAATAAACAAGAATTTGTCCTTCCTACACTTTCCATGCTGTTTTATTACATTACTGATCCTAATTTTAACCATCTTTATACTTACTAGTAACTTTGTTAAAATGCTGTCCATTAGGAGAAATAAAGAATGCTGAATTTCATAATGGTCCCTAATGACACATGTAATGGTTTAGTTTCTGTCCTCATCCCTCACAAACCTCTGATTTGGAGTGTGGGATCTATAGGTTCAAAAGTGCCATGCGCATTTTTCTGCCGAAGTAGATGGATGGGATGGTTGCTGTTTAAAGGTCTGACTGACGCTGTGATGACTTATGTCTGTGACAGCTCCCTTAACTTCAAGGCCACTTGAGGTCAATGAGAATACTCACAGTGTGTAAAGACAAAATGAAAATTCTTGCTCCATCGCAAAAGTAGTTTAACATGAAGAAAGGATTGCACCGTCAAATGGAAAACACTGACACTAAAACCCTGGTGTCCTGGAAAGGGAGCATTGAGCAATGAGAAACTATTCTGAAATTAGAAACTATTCACTCAGTGCATCTGATCATCATTTTAATATTTTTTCCAAGTGAAACAAAATCTCAGCCAGTGGTCAGTATGGAAATCCTAAGTAGGAATGTTAAACTGTGCATACTTATGCAAAATTGATGAAAAAAAATATTTTTGCATTTTTTGATATTTTCCAGTTATATTCTTGTAGGTAGATTATTATACTCTTCCTAGGCAAAGTGAGGCACTGTGGCAATTTTTGCTGTTCTGATCTAGGGAAAGTCTACACTCACCAAGGGAAACACAGTGCTGTGGGGTGTCACTGTACTTGAGTTGAAGTCAGTTGGGCATCAGTATGTTTTGAGACAATAGTACAGACAAAAACCATAGCAATACCTACTGCAAAATGTGAATGCGGAGACACTACTCTTGCTCAGGGAAGGTGATAATAGTGAAGCTTAATCCAGCAGTTTACTGGCTACTTCAATATGAACTTCAGTCTTCATGGTGGTGCTGTGGAATTGGAGAAGGGATTTGAAAGTTTTGCCATTCACAAGATGATAATCGTTTTCTTGGAAGTTACCATTTTGTCATCTAGCCATGCCGCCCATATGAGATCATAGTATTTCCTCTGGATATGCATTCAAGAATAGTAGCTGTGGACTATCTAGCAAACACCTTTTAGAATCACAGATAAACTTGATTTTTAAAATTGTAGTAGAGAAAAAATGTACCATATCTCTTTGTGAATTCTTCATATCAAGTATTTGTAACTTCTTTCAATGGATTGCATCTTACTTAAGCTTCCCTCTGCTGGATCTTGTAATGCTCATTTCTGTTCAGTCCTCTGAATGAATAGTGGCCTTCACCAAGGTTAAGGACTTCTGCTGCATCTCCACACTAGGCTGTTATAAATCACGTTTGTGTGTTTCTACTTTTTTCTTTCAGTTGATCTGCCTCAAAATTTTCATTTTTTGTTAAACTTCCCATTTTCAAAGGTATTTGACTATGGATCAGGGTTTTAGTCAGTTCAAGTCGTGGTCAGTGTTGCTCACTACACAGTATTCTTCGCTTTTTCAAGCAGGTCCCAGCTATCATGGTGCGTTTCATTTAGAAGTAACAATATCCCTTGTAGAAATTCCAGGAATAGTCAAGGTAACCATGTTTCAGGTAGCAAATCTGCTGTAACTCTCTGACAAAGGAGTTCCATAAAATATTGCATATGCATTCATTTTTCCTTTTTACATCTACTCCGTATAAGTGTATACAGACTTCCTTTATTCTTTTGTAAATAGACAGGTGAAAGAAAGCAGTAAATCTGAGCCCATTTAATGTTTTACATGCTTGAACATGACCTGTAAGCATTGCTGATGAGTTGTCAGTGACTAATACCTCTTCATTTTCCTTCTTCCTTTGCCATCTGATTCTTTTCTAAGTAGTTGAAGCAGAGATTTCTAACTTTTTAATCATGCAAAGCTTCCCAGCAGGATTAAGTAGTATGTGAATTTACAGCACTGAGGAAACAATGCTACTTTCTCTCCTGCTTATTATATTGGTGGATAGTGAGTTAGAACACTTGGGGAATTTTGTATTCTTGAGTGTTTTCGAGGTTACTCTCAGTGAACCTAACATTTGGGTAAAATGGTAAGGTTAAGAAGCTGAGTGTGCGGCAAAGTGGAGACCTGACTGACAGCAACAAGGGCACAGCAGCTAATGCGCTACGTGCATGAGTCACTCGCCTTCCAGGGATGCTGGACACATTCCAGAGCTGCTAGTTGCAAAATCTTCCTGAAGTTGTTACAGAAACTCAGTAACACAAGCCAGCAAACACTCATTAGCACCAGTTTCAAGCAGTTATTTGCTTTCTCTTGCAGACCACATCTACAGTCAGCCGTGGGAGGGATAAGTTAGTTTAATATACAGTATTTGGGTCAATGCATTGAAATGTGACAAGCCATGAAATTGAGAAATATGAAAATGGAAGAAAAAGGATGAACAGCAGCACAGATGCCTGATTATTTCCGGGCATTTGGTGATCATATTCAGGACAAATTTCAGGAATCTTTTCTCAGCAGTAAAAGCAGAAGCCTTGAGGGAATAGTTCTCAAAAGATGGTATCCTAACAGTAAGGTATTGTACAGCAGGAGAACTTTCTGAATATAGGAACTTTGCTGAAAAATACCTCATTATGCACTGGAAAAGGATTCTTACTGGGTTTTATTGTCTTTCACTCACTAATGTGACATAACAAGACTTTTACAGAATAAAATATATTAAAAACCAGCAATAGAAAATTAACCTTATTCTGCCATTACTTAGAAATGTTTTAAGCTCAGGAAAAAAAGTCTGTGAAGAAAAAAAATATTCTGTTTAAAACTGTTGTGGCTTTATCTTTTTGCTTTTTAATTCTCCAATCTCAGAGGTCAGCATTTATAAATTTGTAAGAAGGCAACTTTGTATACCTGTATCATGTAAAAATCAAATAAATTTCAAGATCATGTAATAATAGAAAGTTTTTGACTGTTACCGATCTCAGCTGTTTGCAAAGTTATTGAAAGGGTTAAGTAGCACTCTGTCAGTCATGCATATGAAATTTAGAGCGAGAAGAAGCAAGTGGATTTGAGGTTGTTCTTCAGTTCATTCAAGGTTTACTGAACAGGAAAGTAAGTTTTTATTATCAATTCCTGTGAAAAGAGCAGTTGACAGGATCCATCAGGGAGCCGCCAGAAACCTCAAGAGTTTTGACTTTGAAACCCACAGTCCACTGTAAAGTTTCCATGACAACACACATTAAAATAAAAGGAAATTGTGCCTGATATTTTCAGCATACAGTTGAAAGCCTTGCTCTCAGATTTCCGAAGTATTTACACTTGGGACCCAAGAATGCAGGCTGTCAAGAAATAAAGGGTAGTTGTAACATTTAGCCATGAAAGTGGAAAGGTTGTTCACAGGTTGGATTTCAGCATTCTTTGATTTCTTGAATTGTAGTGAACATTTCTTCTGTCTTTTCCTGTTGTGTGCTGAAGTGTGAAAGGGACTTAATAATGGTTGGAAACAGTCTTAAGGGAGGCTTTTAGTGAGAGTGGTTTTACTGAAGACAGAGATATTCTTCCAAGAAAAGGGGCTTAGCTTTGAAAATAGTCAAATGACATTTATTTAGTTGCTACCATCTAGATTGCAAAAGATAAATCATAACAAATACTTCCTCAGGGTTGGTAGCAATCACCTAATGTGGTAAAGAACTGCAGGGATGAAGAGAGACAGTAATAACAGAGGTTATTTACTTGAAGTGCTGAAGTCTCCTTGAGTTTTTTTCTCTAGCATCTCCCACTCTTTATGCTGCCCTTTTTCACTTTCTCCCTTTGCAGTCATATTGGCTCCCTCTGTATGGCTTATATGCTGAATTATTTTATTTTTATATGGGAGGTGAGAAGGCTTAAAAAGGAGATAAAAAAACTCAGTGGGAATGAATAGTTATGTCAGGGTAAGGTCAATAACAGAACTTAAATGTTTTATCTTACCTGGGCCAAGAACAGCACTTGTTGGCCCTGATTCTTCCATTTCTGGAATCCTGGAAAAGGTCAGGCTATACAGTAGCTATGGTTTATTTTGGCCTTAAAATGGGTGAATCTTGCACTGTTCAGTGAAGAGAGTTTCAGGTTACTGTGCAGCATGACAGGGTAATTTGGTACATTTCTTTTCACAGATACCATCACAGAGTTAAGGAAAAACAAAACACCTTACAAAAATACACATGTAAATATACCTCAGATTACATCACTGCCCAGCATATTAATTAATTATGCATTATACTGTGTCTTCGTCTTCCCTGTTTTTACAAGTATCTTTGGGCAGACTGCTTGCCCAAACAGGTATCAAATTGCGCTGTGTGAATAATGTCTTAGACGAACAAAGCATCAGTGAAGTGTGTGTGTCAGCTGCTCTGGAGAATGTTTATGGATGTGATTATGTCATAATTAGCCTGTTTATAGGTTGTGACTTAGTATATTGACTGCAAGGTCAGACAGTATCTTCTCTTCCCCCTGGTTTCAGTGCTTTGACTTCCTTTAGGACTGATCCACTGCAGCACCTTTTGTTGTTTCCTTTTCACATCTGGTCTAATGTATTAAGACAGAGCTCAGCAAGCAGTCACCACCCCTGCCTCTGAGGTGTCATCAGTTAGGTGCCCTCAGGGAAAGGGACACCTTTTGCTGTTTCCCCAGTTCATCAAATTTCGTAATTCCCACAATCTTTGAAGAAAGCTTGCAGTTTCTCACTTTCATGCCTACAGCTTGTCATCTTCCCTTGGTACCTGTAGTTGATTTTCTTCATGCTATAAGTCACTGTTTTCATTTCTATGGCTTTCATGTTCAGTTTTCTTTTCCTTGCACTCTGTTACAAGCCCTTCTCCCCTCCCAGCTCCCAGAAATCCTAGCTCTAGTGCTTTGGTCATTGGGTTGGTCAAACTTTTGTCAAATCAGCACAAGTTGCTGTAGTTTAGTCTGAGCGCTGCATTACTTATTGGAAGACAGTGGAAGTCCTTCTAGTCTCAGGATGACCTTTCCCTCATTTGCATCCTGGCTTTGAATTAAATTACTCTGGCAGGATGCCCATATAGGCACAGTCCCCAGTAATAAGCCCATGGACTCTTCATCTTTCCTTGTCAAAGTGTGCTCTGGCACGGTCCCTCTAACAAGTTTCACAGCTTCAGCTTGTTGTCTTTCTGTGGGAAAAGGCTGAGCAGGATCAGAGCTCTCCTCCTGTTTTCAGGGGTCACTTCATCAGACTGAGAATACCTGTTCCTGGATCTTGCATTGTTCTCCTTGCCTCTGAGGAGGAATATATTAGAGGTAACCGTTGGGTTCAGGTCAATATTGTTTCAGTTTCACTCCTTAGACAAGTTTTTGCTTGTCCTCTGCAAATGCTAACTCTGCAAACTATCAGAATCCTGAAATCTTGGTTGATTTGGGACATTAAAAAATGTATAAATCCTCTTATTGTCTAAAATCTGTGCCTTCATTTTCTTCTCTTGCCTAAACCTTGTTTTTGCATTTTTAGCCCTTATTTCAGGCCTAAATTCCTTGGGTTTTAATCTGGCAATTTTCTTCACCCTCTGTATACATAAGTAATGTTGGTCAAAATAATTTTCTTGTTATCACCACCTTCTTACTGTTAGACCACAAACCATATCCACTGCATCACCTAGACAGGTCTAGCACATATGTCACTCTTTCTTTCGGACGCACAGTTGTGACCGTTAGGTTCCTCAGACAGGAAATATAAGGTAAGAATATACTAGAGGCTGTTGTGACTGAGAAAAGTTAGCCAGTTCATAAAATCCAGTTGCAATCCCAAAGCATCCCACAAATCTGATCTCACAAATCAGCAAATAACCTTTTCTCAGAGCAGAGATTCTTGGCAATGTTCTTCCATTTCTGGGCCCTATACACAACAGGGTGTATCTTGGGACTTTTCACTTCATTTCAAGACTTGACTGACTCTAACAGAGCTTCTAATGGTAATTCTTATAGGAGATAACAGCCTTGTAACCCTTTGCTTGATGCTGCCTTTTTTCCACCTTCCATATAAAAAGCAGTGTCAGCCTCTCCATCCTTCAGTCATAAGAACTATATCCTCAAGATATGCTAGAAAATAATAGAAACTGAGCTTGGAAAGACTAAAAAAAAGCAATGAAAGGTAGAATGGGAAGTGAGCTAGTGACCATGTGGAGAGCAAGGGGACATTGAAAATCAAAATCTTTTTTATGAATCTGGTTTTATTAAGACTCAGGATTTTTTAAAAGAAATTAAGTGAAATAGTTGGTAGGCTGTTTCAAGGATGCAAATGCTATTGAAAATATCAGAAATAAATACTGAAAGCATTTCTTTAAAAGTTCTTTAAATGCTTTTCAACACGGAAGTCACTAACTAGGTTGAAGGGAGAATAAAGCATACAAAAGAATTAGCCATTATTTAGTGAGAACAAGAGAACTTTGATACATGAGGCCTTTTAATACAGTTTAGGCTTTTTAAAAATTACTGTTGCTGGTGAAACAATAAAATATCCCTTGAGTAATATTTTTGCAAGTAACATCCAGCAGAGCTAGTACTAAAATACCAATATTTTATTTTTACAGTAGTTACATTGTCTTGATGGTGTAACTCAGTGCAGATTAAGTTTCTGTTTTTCCAGCATCATACATCAGTCTTGTGGAAGCACTTTACACACTACAAAAAAAAGGTACACAGTTTTAAAAGTTGACAGCATAGTGAAGGGATTGGCTGGCAGTATTACTGTGAGTGTTACAGATGATGGTAGCTCCTTGAGCTCCAGTGTCATGCTTGCTATTTGCCGTGTACTCTTGACCAACATCATCTACTCCATGGTGCCGAGGGCGAAATTCAGAAATGCACAAAGAGTGGTTTAATAGGTTTCTTATGGACTTGAAAGATTAAGTTTATAAAGATCCTGGGTAAATTCTATTCCAAGCACTCTCATGGTGCTGGGGGAGGTCCATAGATACTGCAAATATTAGCTGATTTGTGGTGATGGAGTTTCCATAATGTCTGTCAGCCAGTTTACAGGATGAATGTAGTGAGTGTCTGCAAGGTCAGGTGCTCCTTTGCCAGCAGCCTTGGAATATTCCCTGTTTTGTCAACCAGTACAGTCATCTGACGTCTTTGGGATATGAGGTTTCTTTTCATGAGAAGCATCATGTGCCAACATTTAGTCAGTCAGAAGCTTCTAATTAGCCTCTTCACATGCTTGAAAGCACCCAAATCTCAAACAGCAGCCACAGGTCCTGCTCTTGCCTCTACATATAGCAGGTTGTAATAAAAGCATAGAATCATAGAACAGTTTGGGTTGGAAGGGACCTTCAAAGGTCATCTAGTCCAACATCTGCTCCTCTCATTCCTTTCTCCTTTCTTTAGTAGAAAGCTATCTGCAGAAATCTGTGATCTGGAATTTTTGCACCACAGAATAAAAAAAAAAGTGCATAGTTGATGAGGATCAGAGAGGTTTCACCATGACTGAAGTGAGATGACGCACACTTTATGTACAGAAATCCATCCATGCTGTCTTCAGTTCTCTTCTAGAGTGTGGTGGATGAGTGCCAGCATATTTTCCTAGGATTTATTTTATAAAGTGGTGATTAAGCTGATGGACACATTTTCTTCTTTCTTGGAAAGATCTGCCCATTTGAAACTGTAATGGGTTAGAAATGTCATTTAGATATGCTTATTGGTAATGCATGGTTATAAAATCCTAATGTTACAGGGATATTGGTAAGGGAGACTTCTGCTAGGATTCCTGAAGCCTCAGCCTCTTCCCAGGGCTGTGTGTATAAGGAGTAGGAAGCTGTGAATGTAGGGAGCTATGTAAGTTCTAGAAATGCTTGGACTTCTCTTTGATTCTACCCACAACTATACTGTGCTGCAGAAACCTTGCTACTGCCCCCACTACTACACTGCAGTAATTGCCATTTGATCGAGTTTACTGGGGAAGGAGTGTGTGGCCTGTCTCCCACACTGCTGGGTCTGAAATGGAGATAATGGTTGCAGGAGGGAGTGTGCTTAACATTATCATCTTGGATGGGACATTTTAGGGGATAATATATTGTGTCTGAGTGTTTAATATAAACTTTTTCACGAGATTATTTTCAAGTGTATGATGTTCTGGATGTGTTTTCAGAGGAAATTTTTGAAAGTTTTGATGAAAAAGTGGCTGCATAGGACTTCTCAAGACCAGCTATCCAGTTCTGGCTCACACTAAGCATGTGTCGGTACAGCTTGGAAAGAGAATTGTTCAGAGGAATCGAAGATTTTGGGGGCTGGGTATTAAATTTTAAAACACTCCTCCAGAAATATTGTCATTAATATTTTGTCTTTAAAATGCCAAGTTACCAATTGTCATGGTTTAAGCCCGGCTGGTAACTCAGAACCACACAGCTGCTCACTCACTCCCCCTTATCTTCCTCTCCCCACTCCTGGAGGGATGGGGAGGAGAATCAAAAGAATGTAACTCCTATGGACTGAGATAAGAACAGTCCAGTAACTAAGGTATAACACGAACCACTGCTGCTGCCACCAGTAATAATAATGATAAGGGAAATAAAGGGGAGAGAACACAACTGCTCACCACCCACAGACCGATACCCAGCCCGACCCAAGCAGTGATCTAGCCTTTCTGGGTAACTGCTCCCAGTTTATATAGTGGGCATGACGTGCTGTGGTATGGAATACCTCTTTGGCTAGTTTGGGTCAGGTGTCCTGTCTCTGCTTCCTCCCAGCTTCTTGTGTCCCTCCTCCCTGGCAGAGCATGAGACTGAGAAAGTCCTTGATCAGAATAAACATTACTTAACAACAACTAAAACCATCGGTGTTATCAGCGCTGTTCTCAGACTGAAGTGTAAAACACAGCACTGCACCAGCTACTAAGAAGACAAAAAATGACTGCTGCTGCTGAACCCAGGACACCAATACTGTCTCCTATGTCTGTATGTTTTTTAATAAACTCATAGAGATCTGAGCTTTGTTTACTATTCACTTCATCCTTGTCTTTTTTTTTTTTTTTTTCCTCTCTTTGTGGATGAACTTAAGATCTAACTAAACATTTATTCACAGATGGGGACTTGTGCATGTCATTTTCAACACACACTATTGTGCAGGCACTGTGAAGAAAAGTAGTCCCTTGCCTTACATTATTTATGGCTTTCTCATGCAGAGAGGTGAGACACATTAAATGGTTCAATAACTGTCTTCTATTTAATTGTGTCAGCAAGAAGAGTCTATTCTTTCCTGTACTTTCCATTCCGTGGTTCTCTGGTTTCCTTGTGTCTGTCTTTGATCTGTAAAGACACAGTTCTGTCTTACTGAAATTCTATCTTCAGCAGGGATAGTAGGTGATTTGGATCAGAAAAAATAAAACCTGACCTATATACAACCCTAAAACTCAAGCTGAATCACAGTGTAATAGCTTCAGCTACCACCAGTGGCTTTTTGACCTTTAAGATCAAGGCAGTGAAGAAGTTATTATGTATCTAAATTACATGGCTGTCACTGTTACTTTAACATATTTGAAAATATAAACAAACACAAAGCAGTTTATTAAATTTCCCACGGAGCTGGGAGCTCAGAGTAAAACCATGCCATGAAAATGTACTGCAGATGAATAAGAATTCTCATGGCTTGAGGGGAACAACAGACACAACGAAAGCATTAAAAATCTCCAATGGTTCTTTTGCTACTAAGGCCACAGTCCTTAAAAATCATACAGGAAAAAAATTTAAATATTTCTTAGTTTTTTTCTTAATGAAATAAACTGTTTCCTGACCAGCACTATACTGCAGTAAGTAGCCTCCTCCCTATGCTTTCCCTCACCATTCAGGATAGCACTATAATTGCTAATTATCTTTTATTTGAGAGAAATTTATATTTTTTCTATGAATAATTCCAGTGCTCTATCATCTGGGGAAAGCAGCAGTGAGCAGTGTGTAACTGCGCTTGTTCTACCTTTTGCCTCATGAGGAGGTCCCTGGTGATGGGTCTGGCAAGTGGTGTGGCCTTCTGCGCTGCCCCACCAATGGGATTCCTCCAGCAGTGCTCATCCTAGATGTCCTGACAGTGGGACAGGAGACTTGCTCCACAGCAGCTGATATGTGATTGCAAAAGCTGCTCCAAGCACTACTACTAGCAGCCACCAGCCTGCTGACCCCTGGGGGGATGTGTCCAAGGTTTGCCTGTTCTCTGGGTGCACTCAGCATGTGGTCTTCTATGTCACCAGAGCCTGCCCTGCCACACTGCAGCCAGTCTTGTAGACACACTGGTTCACAGCAGGAGGACCAGGTCTGTAAGTAGCCCAAGGGCCAAATTTTACTAGAAAGAAGAAGATGGGATATGTACCAAATGATAAACCTGCAGTTTCGTGACAGACTTCTTGTTTGGCTGGAGCTTAATGGCTGGTGAAAGTCACTGTAGTGCCCTGTCATTCAGTGAATATCCATTCTGCCTATCCTACCCTATTTAACTGTCCACCTTACTTTGTTTCACAACAGATGTATGTACTGCTAAATGTTTCTCTTTCAAGCAACCAAAAGCCAAGGTTTTAGCCAAATAAGCTCATCAGTGTGTAGGATGCATTTTTTTTTTTTATTAAAGAGAATGAATGAGAATACAACCAATAAAATAGAAGAACAGTCTGAATAGAAAAAGAGTGATTTTATATTGCCTCGACACATATTTTTAAAGAACATGTTTGTGTTTACAGAACCTGTTAACCAATCTCACACACATAACAATAATTATAGTAATAACTGTAATCATTGTAGTATGAAATGAACAGCAGGGTAAAAGGCTGTGCTAACAATAATCACTGGTGTAGGCAACCACCAGAGCAAGTAATCTAACAAATCACTGAAGAAATTACTATAACACTTGGATCAATAATACAAACTGTTTGTTACTCACATAAGTGAAAAAAAATGAGATTAATTAATGCCATTGTTTGAAATCATTGATCAGCTACTTAAAAAAATGTGTCAAATAGTCTTAAAACTTGGAGCGTACCTTTGAGTCATGGGTGTTTTGAGCTTATAATGAGTCATTAAAATTTGAGGTATATCTTCAGCTGGTTTAAATAAATATAACTCCACTAAAGTCAATGGCATCATGCTATTTTAGACCTAGGTGTAGTTACCTTCGGTTTTGATAGTGAAGCTTAGAAGTCACCACTAAGAGAATGTTTCATTTCATCTTTGCTGGCAACTGCTATTTGGATATTGTTTGGCTTACTGGTTAACAGGGTGAGTTGGAAAATTCATAAACACCTCTGAAATGCAGAATAAAAGGTGCCAAATTATTGTAACAAAGTGAAAAACAATAGAAAGAAGTAGCTTAAGTGAGGAAGGGAGGAGCTCACTTAGGGCAAGACTTTCAAAAACACCTCAGTATATCTACTTGCCATTAACAGCAGGGTGATTTTCAAACAACGTATGCCTTTTGGGGTGGCCACATTTGTAAGAACACCTAGGTGTCTGAATTCCTCACTTGGGCATGGTGTGACAGACATTAGGCCTGGATGTAGTCTGACAAGTCGCTGGAAGCCCATCAGCAGGCGAGACTGGAGAGATGTTGACTCTCTCACTTCTTTTGTGGGCAGGACAAAGTTTGGTAGCACTTGACCTGATCATGTAGCTGGGCAGAATGGGAATGAGGCAGCACCTGGCATTTAAACAGCTGTGAAAATTAAATGCTAAGTTTAAGCAGCACCTTGGCACTGCTCAGATTTAAAATCTGTGGTTATGTTCTGAAGTGCTAGCAGGGTGCACAAAGTCCCTTTGTGGATCATGTCCTAAAGGTATGAAAAACCTGGCAAATGCCTAACTTACTTTGGAAACATTGTACTTAGGTTTAGTTTGGAACTCTGAGACCTACATAATAAAAAATAAATCCCTTAGGGGAAGATTTACTAACGAGTCCAATATACTCATGTACATTCTTTCTGCAAGAGTGATATTCATCCAAAATAATATTTTATTCTAAAGGAGCCTGTGTGCTTAAATGTCTTACTCAACTCTAATATTTGCAGCTACTGGATGTTATATATCTTTAATATAGATATTTATCAGGACAACCATACCAAGTGCAAGGTCCTACACCTAGGATGGAGCAATCCCAGGCACAGCTACAGGTTGGGTAGAGAAGAGATTCAGAGCAGCCCTGCAGAGAAGAACTTGGGGGTGTTGGTCAATGAGAAGATGAACATGAGCTGGCTTCAGTGTGTGCTAGCAGCCCAGAAAGCCAACCGTATCCTGGGCTGCATCAAAAGGAGTGTGACCAGCAGGTCAAAGGAGGTGATCCTGCCCCTCTACTCTGCTCTCGTGAGACCTCACCTGGAGTATTGTGTGCAGTTCTGGTGTCCTCAACATAAAAAGGACATGGAACTGTTGGAACAAGTCCAGAGGAGTGCCATAAGGATGATCAGGGGACTGGAGCACCTCCCGTATGAAGATAGGCTGAGAAAGTTGGGGCTGTTCAGCCTGGAGGAGAGAAGGCTGCGTGGAGACCTCACAGCAGCCTTCCAGTACCTGAAGGGGGCCTATAGGGATGCTGTGGAGAGACTCTTCATTAGGGACTGTAGTGATAGGACAAGGGGTAATGGGTTAAAACTTAAACGGGTGAAGTTTAGACTGAATATAAGGAGGAAGTTCTTTACTGTGAGGGTGGTGAAGCACTGGAATGGGTTGCCCAGGGAAGATGTAAATGCTCCATCCCTGGCAGTGTTGAAGGCCAGGTTGGGCAGAGTCTTGGGTGGGATGGTTTAGTGGAAGGTGTCCCTGCCCATGGCAGGGGGGTTGGAACTAGATGATCTTATGGTCCTTCCCAACACTGACTATTCTATGGTTCTATGATTCTGTGACAAATTGGTAAAAAATTTAACTTAAATGGCAAGGGATTCAAGATCTCTGACTGGAACAACTGATTTTTAACAAATGTTCACAATGAATGATGTTGCAAATTTTAATCAGAACCTAATTACTGTGTTCAGTAATTTCTATGATTTTTTTAATGTTTCTTATTTCATGTGTAAGTGCAATTGTGCAATCTTCAGTCTTGAATAGCTTTGCCAAGGAGAACTCCTATTTGCAGGATTCCCTGCTATAAGAAATTTGTCACAGTGGGAGGTGGATTAGATCTAAAAAAAATAGGCTTTCCATCTCTGTGAAAAGGCACCAAACTCTGACACTCTTTTTCTGTAATCTTGAAGACAGAAGAGGGAGAAGCCAGTGGTAATTTTACATCAGAAGGGACTGACCTATATATATATAACACCAAGGCAGCAAAATAAAGCTGTATGAGATTCTTTGCAGTTGTTGCATTAGTTGTGTAATAATAGCAACAAAAATATCACTAACAGTATTACAACAGAGCCGAAACCCACATTCTTTCAGGCATATTGTGTCCAAATGTTTAGCAGAAGAGTGTTTCTCTTTCCAGCAGCTTTCATAAGCAAAAAAGTTTGACAAAGGCTAGAATGGGAAATAAAGGTAAAAGGGGTTGCTCATGATTACGAAACAAATCAGTGGCACAAGCCAGGAACAGGACAGCCAATTTTCTGGCTCACACATTTTTCATATTGTCCATCGTAAACAACAGCACAAAATTTGTAAAATCAGCTAATACAACAAAAATCAGTTTGTATTTGTAGGGTCACTATTAGAAAATTATGCATGCTTTTTTTTTTCTGATGTTAGCTACTTATTTTAAATGAAAAATAGAAATGCTTTTCATCTGCTTAAGTTAGAATCTTGACTCTGCATTATTTGAAATGCTCAAAATAAGAAGACTGTTTTAAGGGCACTTATTAGCTGGTTTGATCAAAGATCACATCCATAGAACTTTTAGTTATTTATTAGGTAGGTTTTTGGACACTAATGTCCATCTCTGACTGCTTTATTAGTGGAATACACTGGTAAATGAAGAAGAAAAGAAAGAGCAGCATCAAAAGCCTAAGTGACTTACTGATTTAGGGAGAAACAAATTGTTCTGTAAGTAAGTTGTTAACCTAAAGAAATGTGGTTTCCTATTGATCTGTGTCCTTTAAAGTTTTGATACTGGTCCTGAACTACTCCAAATCTCGTTATGTTCCTATATTATCCTCTCTTTTTCCTCTTCTCTCCATGCTTATCTAAAGCTATGCATCAGCTGAATAGGCAGCTGGTTGGTGGCAAAGAAAACATATGATAAACAAGTTTCTTTTACCTTTTACACAGAGAGAGATGAAATGGGAGTTTATTTCCCACACTTAGATAATAATTTTCACAAAATGCGATGAAGTGATTTTGTGACATTTATCCCTCTGTCAAAGTCAACTAAAATGACTCTGTTGGTTCAAAAGTCATTATAGAGAGTTGGACAGATGTCTGTTTAAACAACAGAATCACATCAAGATTTTATTTTATTTTTTCTTAGGAAAACATGTAAGAAAATATATTTAACAGATTTTGGTTTATTTTGGCATTTTCACAATTTATTTTCTGGTTTGATTTTGCAAATGTGAATCAAAAATATGTGGTGATTATTAAAATTATTATTATTCTTATTCTCATGGCATAGTTTAGTTTCATTTTGTTCATGCACTGGGAGATCAGTGTGGTTTTGGTTTTGTAAACTAATATCTGGGGTGACTCAAATCCAGCTGTTATATGATACAAAACACTGAAGCCTAATTAACTCATGATTACTAAAAAAAAAAAAAAAAAAAGAAAGAACTAAGTAACTCCATTTTGCAGATACAATGGCTTAACTGTATCATGGACAGTTAAGTAACCAAGAATGAAAAGAGCATTTTTTCAGCTCAGTTTTCTGCTTATTATTTAAATAATAAATGTGAACCTTTGCCCAAAATATGAATCAAATATTATTTTCAATTCTTTCATTTTTATTCTTTTTTGAGCATCCAGAATTTCTTTCAAGGCTAAATGTGCTAAAATAATGAGGGGATGATATTTGACTAGTATTCAAGCCTGAGTCTTTACAAGAACACTCATGACCATTCCACCTTGAATTTGCCAAACTGACACTTATTGGTATCAAGTTATAAAAAACATAAAAAATGTTGGTTTCCTGAAATGGATGGGGGTGAGCATTTAATGGAAGTGGAATTGTGAAATATGACTGTTTCTTTTTTGAAAATGGAACTCTGCAGAACAGGAAAATAAGGATTGAGTACAAGGTCATATTTACTAGCAGTAGACCTATTTGGCAAAGAAATATTCTGTCAAGAATAATGACAAAATTAGACTGGATTAAATACCAAGAAAAGTATCAGAGGAAACAATGCTTTATTAGCAGAAAGGGCAAGATGATCAACCCAGTGGACACTTCTAATTATTGCAATTCAAATCAGAGTCTGCTGTAACTGTGAATGTCTGGAGTCATTGTGTTCATTTAAGCAAGACAGAGATGCTGCCAATTATCATTTTCAAGTACTGCGTTCACTGAAAAACTGCAAGATTTTCTTTGATATTTTTTAAGAGTAACATACTTTTCTCTATGCAAGACATCATTTATTTTCAGGTGAAAGAAGCAGTGTGGAAGAGAAACGTTTCTCTTCATGTACACTATATCTCTCAGAAGCGTGGACAAGGCAGGGAGACCTAGGAGAATAAATTCAGAAATAAGGGGTGGAATCCGACAGTTACAATCAGTAGATAATCCTGAATCTGCATAGGATGGTTTCATTCTTGGCAAACATTTCTTTATCTTTTAAATGCTTTCACTACTGAGGAACTGAGTTGGCCAGGCTCTTCAATGGGAAGTGTTAGTGTTCTGAGAGCTAGATCCCATCTAAAGCTTTGTGCAACTGGCCATTTTTACCCTCATACTGCATTGCAAAAAATCTGCCAGCATGCCCCTGCCCCAGCTCCCTAAGACTCCTGTCCTTATGTTCTCAATAGCAGAGCAGATCCTGGCAGGGGGCTGCATAGCTTGCACAGTGTGCTGGGTTCACAGAAGATGCTTTCTCACAAAACAACAGATTAACCCCAATTTCTTTGCTCTGTGGGTAACTGCCCATGTACAGAATCTTGTGATGAGGTATCTGTCACTTAACTCTTTCTGCCCATATGTCAGACATCTAAAGTGAGTCATTCTGGCTGACACTATAATCCCTACAGATACACCAGCAAAGGACAATACATCCCATTTGAAAGTAAGTGTTTATATGGAGTGAACTGGCCTCAGGATGTGCATATCTCTACTCGGCTGACTGTAGAATAAAATCTGCCTCTATCTGTCTGTCTCTATCTCCATGTCCATCTCCATGTATCTCTCTCTATCTCTGCCTCTATCTTTATTATGTCTATAACTGAATTAGATGATACAAAAGCCTTTTTGAAATTTAAAGCTACCTGAGATAAATCTAAGCCTCATTCCCATATCCAGACTTCCATGTAAGATAATTTGAGATCTATATAACAAGAGATGAGTCAAAATGGGAGTTCAGTACTGGTACAGCAGTTTGGAAGCCTTGGTCTAACTCTTATCAGTATCATATGGGAAAAGGATTGTGTACTATTTGGGGCATATACAGGTAGTGGCATATTGGAGAAACTGGACCATTTCCACTGTTCCATGCGACACTCGATTTCTAGGAACTGCATTGAAGAAGACTTTCTAAAGAGCAAAATGGTGGTAAAAAGCAGATTTGCTTTTCTATAATATTATGTGGGAAAGGAAATAGATTCTAACTAACTCCTCTCCAGGAATGTCTTGGAGGGGGAAATGGAAAATGAAAAATGGGAGTACAGAAATTAGATTAACAGGGTAAAGATATTCCGATTACAAAGGGATCTTTTACTTATAAAGTAAGAGCACTACTGAAGCCTGAATCAAAGCTAAAGTAAATTTAACCAGTCTCTTGGCCACAGACATGCTAATAAAAACCTAAAAGTCTCATGTTAGCAATCAAGAGACTGCAATTTGCAGTACAAAATAAATTCATGAAATCATTATGAAACTTCAAAACAACATCTCATTCAGAGTCTCCAAATTGCCTTCAGTAACTTTATTTCCTTTACAAGGGATAGAAAACTGTAAGGCATTGAAGCAGAATAAAAATGATGAAGGTTTTTCAATGGACTCATTGTAGGAATAAAGAAAATAAACTATCAAACTGGCCTTTATTGTCAAGGTAAAGAGCCATTTCTGTGCTGGACATTTCTACACTGATTTGTGAGACACACTGTCTCCAAGTAAAGTTTACATCTATATCCTATTCACATTTTGGTCCTGAATGCAGCAAGAAAAAATAGGTTAAAATAACTGGGAATTATTCTCAAAAAAATTATGTCACCATTACCTCAGAGTAAATGTGTCTTTAGGTTTTTGTTGCTCCTTAAATAGCTTTTTTGTACTGCTAGAGTTTAAGCACTGCTGGAACTCTGTCAATTCTTGACCTTTTTTTTTTTTTTTCCTTGCCTAAGTAAGGAAAACTCCCAGTTGATTGTAAGAGGCTCTGTTGCCATCACAAAAGACCCTCTTTTTGGGGAGAAAAGCTGAATTTCCGGTGTGAGATCACCAGGTTCAAGAAAAGGAGACAAAAAATGCTCTTAAAAAAAAAAAAAAAATAACTGAAGCAGACAGCAGAGCAGGAATTGGTGGTTATCTGGCATGCAGTCAGATCATCAGTCACGGCGAGGCATGAGGAACACTGGCTCTGCAGCTGCAGGCTGAAAAAAATTGGTGAGACTAAACAGTGAGCATTTATCAACAACTGGAAGCATTTAGACAAAGCAACTAATTTTTCATTGTCCTCCTTCATAATCATTTTTTTTTTTTTTGCTACATTTTTCTCCAGTCAGAAAGGCAATTAGCATACAGAGTTCTCATCAGTCCTTCTGAAAGCTTTCTCTCCTTTCCTGGACTGACAAAGTAGTACTGGTTGCACACAAACAGGTTTTGGTCTGATTAAAAGAACTGGGAGCAAAGCAGATAGTCTGCATGATTTATTTATTTTTAATGGGATAAAGCAGGCACTGTTCCAAAGTAGCTGGATCTTGGTGAGAAAGGGGGTGTTCCTTCCAAGTTATGGTCTAGACTCAGAGTACTCTGACTGTAAACTACTTGAGCCTTCAGAAGTTTAGGGCCTTGGCCAGATAATGCTTGGTCTCTTCCAGCTGCTGCAGGCTCTATTGCTACAGCAGAAAGAAGCAGCAATCACAGACAGGCCCCTTTTCCATGGAAATTCAGTTTACTCTCATGAGAGACATTGTAAAGCTGAGAGAAGCAAACGGGGGGACAGATGTGCCCCAGGCTCACTCTCCTCTTTTACTGCTGTAGTTTCTCAGAAGGTGTGCGGTGGAGTTGGTGAACAGTTGGGGTAGAAAGAAGCATGTATTGGAAAGTAAGTTATCAGTAGTGGGGTGTTGATCTTAATGACAAAATGTTTTGCTTTTGCTCTAATCAAGAGTTTAAAGTCACAGCAAGGCTCACACTTATTATGGGATATCCTTGTCTTACACCTTAAGGAATGGCTAATGATTTCATTTTGCGTGTGGGCACTGCAGGTACAATCTGTCCCTATCCTCAGCATGCAACACAGGGCTTTTTCTTTGTGCATGTAACATGGAGGCAAAATGCTTTGAAAAATGGTGTATCACTTGCTTGCAATACAGAGGGCAACCTCAGCATACATATGAATATCTGTTAGGGTATGTTGATTGAAGGGATAGGCATCATTGGCAATATGCCTTTGAGGCTTTTAAAAGAAAATTAAACAAACACCAAAAAAAAAAAAAAAAAAAGAAAAAGTTGAAGGCAAGTTTTCCCAAAAGGGACTGGATGTCTTAGCCTTTTTTACTGTCTCCTGTCAGATGCATCAACTGAGGACTTGGCCTTTCATTTCTACTAATGATGTGTAACTCATTGCATGAAGAATTAACTAGGTGGCAGTAATCACTCAACGATCTCAGATGTACATCATAAACCTTGCAAGTTTTCTTGTCAGATTAAAACTGGGGGAGTAGGAGGAAGGACAACTTTCAGCTCCTAAAAGAATATTTTGTCTTAACTACACTTTGTAGCAGCTTATATAGCAGATTTATGGGTAACACAAAGAAAGCATTCATGAATCCTGATTCATCACTGATGCTGCATATGCACAGAGCCTTTAACTCTATGTGCTATGTAGAGCTCCTGAATTTAGAGGACTTTATATTTAGTTCCCAAACTGTTAACAGAAAATACATGCTGCACAGAACATTATCCACTGTTGCTTCATCTTCACTGGTACATCACTCTTCAAATATTCTGTACATTAAACAGTTGCCACATAAGAATGTATAAAGAAAGAAAAATAGGAAGAAGCAAGGGGAGTTCTGATGGAACTGAGAAAGGATAATTAAAAAAAGAATACAAAGATAAGGTATAAACCTTCTGTATGTCTAAAGAAGCATGTGTCTCCTAAAAAGCATTTGTTATAAAATCACTATAGACATGAAAATCTTGTACCAATCTATGTCAGCAGCACCAACTGTCAGTACATGGATAAAAATAAAATGTAAGCTATAAGAGCTTACTCAGTGTGCAGCTCCCAGGAAAGCAACTCAAGTGGAAGTATAACTCTCTGAAGCTCTCACTTCAAAATCTTTTTTGGAGAAGATAGTATGTGTCTGACTCTAAAACCGCTAAGGTTTGTTTGTCCTCAGTCCTGAGCTTCCTCTGAATTTTAGGAGATTGGCTGCAGTTACAGGCATATTTGAGAAGGTCACTGCTTTGAGTTGTATGACTGTTTGTGGTTTTTCTTAATTTTGAACTAGTGTGGTTCAGTCAATAACTGTCTATTCTGGAACTGGAGCTAGAAGTTTTCAAATGGCATGTGTGAGTTCATGCTACAAAGCTCTTAATAGTTCTGTGCTGATGCTTAAGAATGCATAATTTGGCAGGTATGAAAAAAAGAAAATAGAAATATAGTTCACCAGACATAAAAATGGGCAATCATCCACATTCCTCTGAAGGAATGTGAAAAAACCTACACTGATACGAGGGCAATGCCTCATATTCATGACCACACACCATATGAATGAAGATGTCAGTTGGTCATTAATCATTAAAACTCTCTTAGTAAATTATGATCATATTTTGGTACTGATTAGACTCTCTTTGCAATATGAACCCATGACATTCATTATTGTATTCAGAAATAAGTGTATTTTTGCTCCAAGTTCTATAATACAATTTATGATTGGTTGTATCTGTTCTAAAGAGTAGGAAGTTATGCCCAGTCTTGCTGGTAGTGGATTTGACCAAGTTATCTGTGGAATGAACCTCCTTTGAATTTTGGCTCAGCAGCAGAGAAAAAAAAGTGATAGAAAATACATTGACTCTTTGAGCCAGGGAAAAAATAAATATTGGCATGCATTTATATGGAAGAGATATTATAAGAGCCAGCAGTAGAAACAAGATAGATACACAATTTGCAGTATGTGTTTTTGAGTGATACTATTAAAGAATCAACTGTTATATCTAACTAATTACATATTAAAATTATTATTCTTGACTAAGGATCCTCTGTGAAATTCACAATAAAACTCTGAAGTGAAAAGGAAAAGAATCAAAAGTAAAGGAATTTATGGAAGTTCTAAAAACTGAAGGTAAAGGAAATTATATTGTGTATGTAGAAGATGCTTAAAATAGTGGGTGGGTGGGTAGAAATACTATGTAAGAACTGAAATGTAACAGGGCCACCCACATCATTGTAATGCAACTTTCCCCCTCTCACATTATCCTTGATAGAGGCTTTTTTTTATTTTTTGTCATAACAAAATTACCAGAAACTCTTTATTCAAAGGTGGTGTTTTTTCTCTACTTTTTTTCCCACTGATTATAAATGAAACACTGGTTGTGCTTCACCAATTTTACATGGTAATTGAAAGAAGGATCTCTAAATTATTACCAAGAAAAAATAAAAAAAGAAAAATCTTTCTTTTAAAGAAATATTTCTTAAAGAACTAGAAATATTGTACACTAAAGGCTATTTGACTTATTTACTCAAAGCACCAAATTATGACAGAATTTGTAAGGATCAGTACAGCACCATAATGGTGCAAAAATGACAGTAAAGAAGTGAATCTCAGCCAGTGTTAAAGGGGAGGTCAGGTAGAACATGGAGGAAAAGCAAGCTGTGCCCTGTTCCATTTGACATTGCTTTCCACTTCATGCACACTGATTTATTTACTCCAGAGCATATCTGTAAACTATCAGATGAATTGGGTTTTACCCCAGTGGACATCAGCGTAGTTTACTGCATACAGTGTAAAGCAATGAAGATGTTTGCTACAGTCCTCTATCACATCCCAAATCCTTATTCATTTGCTGCAGTGTGTGACATCTTAGACACTGATTTTACCACAGTGGAGATAAAACATATATTTGAAAGAACACATATAAACTTATATGTATGTGTGCAAACATAGGTTGGAGGACTAGTGACTTTGGCTTTTTTCAGGTATGAGAAGATCCTGAAATTTGCAAAGGTCTTTTGCTGCTTTATTTCTTTGGCTTTTGTGGTTTTCTCTTTACAGCACTAGATTCAACATTTAGATTTGGAGTTCTACTTTTTTTTTTTTTTTGGTTGCAGTTCAAGTAACAAACTTACCCATCTGCTTAGTTTACTGTCACCACACTAATCTTTTATGTGCTTAATGTACAGCATTTTCCAAAATACATTGCTGAGCAAAAGCCTGCATATTATCTCTGACCTTGGAAAAAAATAAAATGCCCTATATATTTTTATTTTTGTCCTAATTTTGCTATGAATTTTATATATGTCCTTTAGCATATGTTTTCATCTTCCCTTTTTCTTAAATTATCTCAGTAACAACTTTCCCTCTCTCATCTGCTGTTGACAAATATAATAGAAAACAACTCAATATTTTCTTTTAGGATTTCTTCTTGATCAGTACATCTAATATTTTTCATTTGTAAAATAGAGATAATAACATTCCGTTACTCATGGGAAGCTATACTGCTTAATTATGTATGAAATGTTTTGAAATTCACATTGTCCATGCTGTTCAATTGTTAAGAATTTGAATTTTGTTAAAATGTTAGAGGGCTTTATAAATGACTATCTAATAAATACTGAAGATCTCTCCTATATTGCTAAAATCTGGAGGTTTTATTTTTAAGTACTCCCAAACTAATCCGTTCTTGTTCATATAGGTGCAGGTATATAATATGTATAATATTACATATAATTTTAAGGTAAGCTTGATACCATTAGAGAAATCCAGTAATTTAGTTTGTTAGAAGCACATTGTAACTATTAACTAGACCCTTACCAGAGAGGTAGTCCAGGTAGCCTAAATTATCAGCCTAATAGCTGAAAGAATAGAAAGCCAGAAACATACAAAGGCACCTTGTGATTTCCTTCCTCTTTTTTTTTTTTTTTTTTTTTCGTTTATGCTAAATAACTCTTGTTCATTCAGTCTTCTGTTGTGGATCATGGGTTTATTGACCTCTGATCATTTTTGCTTCCTTCAATTTGGTTCTCTCCAACTAGTTCTCATCTTTGTAAAACCAGCCAAGCAAATGCAGATATGGAAAAAAAGGCTCGTCTATATAAAATTACAAAATATATTTCAATTGGCTAATTATTTCAGTCTCAAGTGGCCAGAGAATCATTGAGATTGCTTCTGAAAATATCTTTCTGTTTTGATGCACATGTCAAGGGCTCTTCAGACTGTATGGTGGCTTTCACTGTGAATAAAAGCAGTTTTATAACACAGATAAAAGAAATAAAAGAAAGTAGCCACATGACAGTGTTTCTGCAAGATATATGATTGGAAACAAAAACTTTAATAAAATGTTAGGATTAACATGTTAATTTAATATGATTTAATTATTCCAAAATGTCTCTCATGCTACGCTATTATAGTGATGACCCAAAGATATTACAATAAAAACCTCTTAATTATAGTCCTTTCAATAATTGCTATTACGTATTTTAAGAGCATTAGTCAGTTCTGTTTTTTTTTCATTCCTGAGACTCCCTGCAAGAAGGAGAGAAAATCAGACTAGATTGTGGAGTCACTTCTATTAGACACTATTATCTTCTGGATCAACTTTTTAGTATTTTGTTGTTACAGCATTTAGAGATCCCTTAGCGTCATCTGTTTAATATTAAAATCTCCATAATATCTGTGGGATTTCAAAGCCATATTATTGTCAGGAAATCCTACCGAGAGAGAGAGAGAGAGAGAGAGAACAGAACTTAACTTGTTATTTCCTTAATCTAAAATAGAAGCTGTTAGGACTTAATGCCGAATACCTCTTGTTCTAGAAAAATACTGCTAAGGTCAACGCTTCCATTCTATGCTTTTCCATTTTTCAACTTTCTATTCTACATTCACTGTAAGGGTGCAGTATTATGGGAGAAAGGGAATTTGCTGAATTGCAAAGTCCAGTTTGCAACTGATTTTATCCTGACCTTTTCTTTTTTAGGAGTTATTGCTCACTCATTACTAACTGATGTTTTGCACCTTTAAGTGCAGTTTCTCAGTTGAAATGGGTAAACTGATCGAAGAAAATCCAGAAACAGCTCAAACATTCAAACCTTGAACTTAAATTCATCCATTATTTTGTTTATAGCAGTTAGTTTGGGAGTTTTGTTTTGTTTTTAAATCCTTATCATTTGGAGACCTTATTATACGTTCCTTTATGTTGAAATTAAAATGTTGTTGCTGTAAAATAGATTGATGTCTTCAGGCCTGCATCAAATAAAATATACCAGGAAGATCCCAGTATATACTGGATTGTTTTCTTTGGTAATATTTCCAGATGATTTTTTCCAGGCTGAGAAGGACTATCACTAAAAATTAGTAAGATGACTAATAATAAATAATTTTGAATTTTTGGCTCAACATGAATGGATCTGAAAACACAGAACTGTTAAACTCAGCTTTCCAAAATCCAGTCAACTGATTTATACTCTGCTAAAATTTCATCTGAGTGAATTAACAATTGCAGATATATTTGTATACCAAATTCTAATGCATTTCTTGAATACACATCAGTATTTTCTAGACAAGAAATAGTACAGTCATAAAGCACTCATTCTATTAGAGGCCCTGAAGTTTTTCTTTGAAAGAAACAGTTGAATAAGTTAGTATTTATGATTCTATGGGAGAAATCTGAGGAGGGATTCAGAAGAAAAATGGATGAATGACAGCGACAGTAGTTTGGAAATTATTTGCAGTTTATTATTCTGATCTCTCTCCACCAAAATTATAAATTGATAAGTTACTGAGATTCATAAAAATTAAATACAAATCTTCAAACAAATCCTGCCACATTAAAAAAAAAACCCATGAAATTAAAAAAATGTAACTCCTGAAACAAGAATGTTGCTTCTTTGATTCTATCCATGTGCACTTGTGTATTACAAAGCAGCCTTAAAATTACGTCCATTCACGAGCATAGCCACAAGACTTTTTGATTATTCACTCCAGTGCGGAAGGCTGCTAACTGATGTTCTTTACTTTCTCTCTATGTTGTCTAATCCAGCTTTTGCTCCATCTGATTTACTTATCTGGCTCAACACCATGCTCATCCCCTGGTTAACTGATTGCTCTCATATCTCAGGTCATCATCAGTTTGGTTTCACTTTCTTTTGTGTTTACTACTCTTACGATATTAGAACCATCTGTCAAATTAATAAACATTTATACTACAACAAATATGTATGCAGAATTCAGCTTTTGAGGTGGGGAAGGAGCCAGGGCTATCTTAATGAGTGGGTTCAAAAAGCCTAATTATGTCCCTTCCTGTGAAAAATGCAAGCAGTAAAAAATTGTCTTCTTTATTATTTATAGATAATGCATCATTTTGACCAAAGACAGTCTGGGAACCAGAAGAGACTACATGGATAAAGTGTGAATGGAAAATCATTATCTTTGAACCAAAAATAACCCAAGCTTGTGCTGAACCGTTTTTTTTAATGAGGAAAAGTAGGGAGAGAGCAAACTCCTTTTTTTAAGCAGCAGGTCACTGTGCTCAAAAGAGTGCTTGGATGGGTGATTGTTTATTACAGGCATCCATGCACCACAGATGCAGGTCTCTGCTGCCTGTCCTTGAGGAGTGGCTTGGTCTCCAGCTGGTTAGCATTTACGTAGCAATCAGCAAGAAGGGCTAAGTGAAGCTGCAAAGTGTTCCTGAGTAGCTCAGCAGAAAAATGTTCTCTCCTCTGCATTCCTTTGGGCTGCTCAAATAAATTCTAATCAGGCTTCAGCACCACTGGCCATTACACGTGCACTCACCATTGCATAGGTCAGGAAAAGATTGAGCTATATGAAATGTTAACAATGATAAAGGCCAGAAGTATCTTGTGGAGGTGAAATAGTGAGATTTCTCTTTTCAAAGAAGGATTATACCCTTTCACGTATTTCCATGAAGTGTTTAAATGATCATTTAATAACCAAGAATGATCAAAATGGCTTTCTTTGGGTAGAATGAGATAGGGGTGGCGGTGGGAGGGAATAAATGGTATGAAATCAGATCTATCAATTTTTGAATGTCACACTACTAAATTTGTAAAGGACAAGATAACATTGTGTTGCACTTTTTTTTCCTTGAAATAGAAAATAGAATCCCACTATGCGTTACTACATTTACAGGCTGAATCAATGGGCTGTGGCCATTGGTATGAGGTTCAACAAGGCAAAGTGCCAGGTCCTGCATTTTGGTCACAACAATTCCATGTAATGCTTCAGGCTTGAGGCAGAGTGGCTGGAAATCTGCTTGGTGGAAAAGTACCTGCAGGTGCTGATTGATGGCCACTGAACATGAGGCAGCTTATGCCCAGGCAGCCAAGAAGGTCAACAGCATCCTGGCCTGTATCAGGAATAGCATAGCCAGCAGGGCCGGGGCAGTGATCATCCCCCTGTGCTCAGTACTTGTGAGGCTGCAGCTCAAATACCATGCTCAGTTCTGGGGCCCTCATTACACAAAAGACAAAGAGCTGCTGGAACAGGTCCAGAAAAGGACAACAAAGCTGAAGGAGGCTCAGAAGCACAAGTCTGATGAGGAACAGCGGAGGTAACAGATTGTTTAGTCTGGAGAAGAGAAGGCTCAAGGAGGCCCTTATGACTCTCTACAGCTGCCTGAAAGGACATTGTAGTGAGGTGGAGGTGGGTCTCTTCTCCCAAGTAACAAGCAATAGGACAAGAGGTAACAGCTCCAAGTTGTGCCAGGGGAGGTTTAGACTGAATATTAGGAACAATGGCTCCCAGGGAAGTGGTGGAATCACCATCCCTGGAATTGTTAGAAAACTGTAGATGAGGCTTTCATTGACATGGCTTAGTGGTGGTCTTGGCAGTCCTGGGGTAATGGTTGGACTTCATGATCTAAAAGGTCTTTTCCAACCTAATTGATTCCATGATTTGATTATATGATTCTATTAAACGAGAAACAAAGCAAGCAACGAGCAAAGGTATCACAAGCACCAAGATGATAAAAAAGACAACCCCATACGTCTTCTCATAGGAAGTGTTTTTGGAAGAAATCTAAACACTTCTGAAAAACTCCCCTTTCTATATCCAAAGTTTATGCAGCAGAAAACTTTCATTTAATGGATAACACATTAGTTTTAGATCAGCTGTCTGTAAATCAAAGGTCTTCCAAGTATAGCCATGTGCCTATAATTTAAATTAAGTGGCATGAAATGGTGCTTATATCTGCATGTGGGCCACAGATACAAAAACTAGGAAACCACACACTTAGAAAATAAAATACGGAGGTTTTTCATAGTTGCTGGAATTATAACTGGAATAAATATGAGATAAGTGACGAGAAAAAAAAAGGAATGCACACCACAAAGCAATAGCAGGATTTATGAAACAAATTGTTTGAAATATGAGCTACAAGTAGGACTTTTAGACAGAAACAACTACAATATGAAATAACATTGGAGAGGAGAAGTTATGCATGATATGAGGAATTTGGTATTTGAAACACAATTTCGCATGTAGGATGTGTCCAAAATGAAGTTTTATAACTTAGCAGAATAACACTGGTAATTGGTGATTTCTGCTTTCAATCTTGCAGCATTTTTGACAGAGAGAGGTATGTAAGGCTGGGTCACTGAGAGCAGCCTGCAGAAGGAAAATCCCTTTCATATATTATAGAATAAATATATCAGAAATGGGGAAAATGATGAGAAATTTTGTGCTGGATGCCCAGTGAATAAAGTCTATTTTGTGCTGAGATCCACCACATTTCTTACAGCATCTGTTGTCACCGAGCCTTGTCTCTTGTGGAACAAAAAATATTTTATCTTTTTTTAGGTCAATAGAAGGAATTAATATACTGAAGTTCTTTAATTCTTAGATCTCACTTCTGCAATGTAAACATCCAATGCAGGTCTATCCTACATTGTGCTTTTTGTGTAGAATATCAGCATTCATTTTTTGATCTTCCATATTTGCAATCCCTAACTTCCTACTTTATAGTGAAATCACTAGTCATTGTGCTAGCATGAAGGAATGTTTCATAAGACTTAACATTACCTCAGGTCTCAAAATAGGGGCAGGTCCTTACCATAAAAAAGATGTGCCTGATACAGCACTAACACAGATTTACTTTTGATCACCATAACATGTATAAAATCCATGTACAAGGTACTGAGAATGGGTAAGCATTGCGGGGTGGAAAAACACTTAAGGCAACAACACTTCATCCATCGCTGTGGCAGATGGAAGTGAGAGGGGGTTCGTGCTCTCCTACCATGCCCAGAGACATAGCTGCATGAACCTCACTGTCTGTCATTCCACAGAATAGAGCAAGTTTGGAACAGGATTAGGGCTTTACCCAAGAAAACCCTTCCAGTGATCATCACCATTGATTGCCTTGTTTCTTCAGTCTGTTCATCATGAGACCTTTTGCTCCATTCTTCCAGAATACAAAAGCATTTCTGTTTGATCTACTTGTAGCTGCTTAAAATAAATTCTGCATTGAGCATTAAATCAACCATGGTGTATTTATATAGAAATGCAAAGGGTTAACTTATACTTGCCAATGTTTATTTTCATGTAATCGCAAGATGGTCTGGACTGAAATATTCTAAGTGGTGATTACGAGTGGCTTATCTAGAGTACCTGGAAGGGAAGCATCTGTAATACAAACCACGCACTTAACAATGAAATGCTTGTAAAATGCAGTGATTATATCTCTTACACTTGAAGACAAGACAGATTTTATTTCCTTTAAATGAAAAAGGAATCTCAATGTAAAATCTTATTTTACTGTTAATTTGGTTTAGTTGCTAAAAGGCTGGTTCCCCACACTCCCTGCTTAATATCTTCCACTCTGCCAAAATACTCTAAATTCTGCAGAATAAACCCGTATCCTGGCTCAATGGACTGTAAAGCTCTTGCCTCCCAGTTTCACTTGGCTGATTTTTTTTTTCTTAAGCACATAGACAATGACGTTTACTCTCAACTTCACCAATTCATGCTGACAAGTTTGCTTTCTTTCACTTTTGTATTGGTTTATTTTATCCTTGCTGTCAATTTTTATCGACTACAGAAAGAAGCACTTCTTGTTATTGGCATTTAAGCCATTACAGTTTGCTGGGCAAAATTTTATCACTTGTTTTTTTAGAATTTGCAAATATTGGATGCTATGTTCTCTACGTGTATTTGATGTTCTCTGTCTCTCTTTACATGTAATTATACCTAAAATGGGTGCTGCGTGGCACAAAGAAACTTTGTGAATATACTTACAAACACCATAAGACAGCTTCTTTATACCTTAACAATGGTAATAGTGCACAGGAGTTCAGGGTTCATAGATCTAATGGTTTAAAGTGGTTTTCAGTAAGAACTCTAAGTGCTAACTACTCACATTTTTATAATGAGTCTGCAGCTTTGAAAAGGAAAGTAACTAATGATTAGCCACACTGTATCACAGAAGAAAGGGATTTCCCTCTGTGGGAAGAATATTATAGTTGTAAGTGAAAAAAATTAGAGGTTTAATAATATTCCATGTTGAAAGACTGTTTCAAAAAGCCTGCAGTTTGGAATGTGAAAAAAAAAAAAATGTTATAAATATTACAATGTTTAATCCCTAGTATGTATACAAGGGAAACACTTTCATCCTGCTGTCTGGGCAATTAGACACACCTCCACAGAGCACTCAGTAACAGAAATTGTTCTCTGCTAATTCTTATTGCTTTGTAGTCTGGTAAAGCTCTGGAGTTTTCCCCTTTAGACTTTCAAGAACATATGGAAATTCAGATTTGTAAACAAAGCAAAACAAATAACTTTCACAGTCCTTTCTATTATACCAACATATTATATTGTAGAGATATTTTGCCAGATAGGCAAATTTGTCTACACGAGCAAAATTCTGCTGATGTTTAGGCGAACAAAATCAGAAGAGGTAGATTAGAGGATATTTTCCTATCACTTATCTTGATTGTTTGTCTTTAGGTTTAATGTTACTTAAACAGACACTGGTTTGTGTTTCACTCCTAACACTGTTCCTGGCTGTAATTTTGATGACCATGACACTGTTCAGAGCCCTAAGTGCATTATGTCCCTGTGGTGCTTCTCACTGCAGAAATAGAGAACAGATAGATGGTCTCTACAGCTCTTTCAGGGTCCCTATCTTTACAGTCTGTTGCCTAAAACAGGAAAAGAAAGGCAAATACAGGTTAGCAGAGAAGCAGAGCAAATGTTGATCCAATATTGTCCTTGACATATTGGGAATTTAGCAACTATGCTTTTTATATGCATTCCAGTTATGAAAAGTTTTTAAGACAAAAAAAAAAAAAAAACAAGTTTTGGGGATGGGCAAAATGAGGTGGTTGCAGGCTCCCACAAAGTGAATGAACGCTTGCAAGAATAAGATCACAAAATCATAGAATCATAGAATAGTTAGGGTTGGAAAGGACCTCAAGATCATCTAGTTCCAATCCCCCTGCCATGGGCAGGGACGCCTCACACTAAACCATCCCACACAAGGCTTCATCCAACCTGGCCTTGAACACTGCCAGGGATGGAGCACTCACAGCCCCCCTGGGCAACCAATTCCAGTGTCTCACCACCCTAACAGGAAAGAATTTCCTCCTTATATCCAATCTAAACTTCCCCTGTTTAAGTTTTAACCCGTTACCCCTTGTCCTGTCACTACAGTCCCTGACGAAGAGTCCCGAAGATATGATGCAAAGACCTGTAAGAGCAGCAAATATCCCTTCTTTAATGCAGCAGAGGAGACGTAGGAAATAAGCAGTAGATGTGCAGTCCAAGCTGAGGGCTTGGAGAACATTTTTGATGAAGAACGCTTTACGGATGGCTGCATGCATGGTAAAATTGCATGTATTGGTGACAGAGTAATCAAGCAACAAAATAAGGAATGAAGTTCAACCTGTTTAATTTGATGAATGGATAGGAAAGAGCCTCCATAGTCATAGAGTCTCTGTTTAGGCATAACGAGGAGATAGGGACAAGAAAAATTTCTGAATGTAAACTTTTATTCTTCTTGTAGTCTTCAGTGGCAGTCTTGCCAGTGATTAATCAGTGAGATTATTAAGTTTAGCTGTACTTTCTTACAAACTTTTTCAATACTTTGTAATATTTTTTGAAACAAAAGTACTGGAGATTTATGTTGGTTTATTCTGTCTGAATCAGTAAGCTAGGGAGCACAACACTTCAAAAGGTAGTTATAGCTTCCAAAACTCCTTTTAGAATATAATTTCACTGCATGCGCAAACTTTGTCATTAAGGGAATGGTAATTCAGATGACATTACTGTGAGATATTAGAAAGAGTTGATATGAAGTACATATGTCTCCCTCAAGGTTTTCTGTGGTATAATCTATAAGTAATAGACTTTCTATCCCACTGTATGTATTACACTGTATTTCTCATTGTATAAGAAAAATGACTGCCACTGCTGAACCCAGGATAAGTGACACAGCCAAAGCCTTTTGTGCTGGTAGCCAGGAAAAGATGAAAGTCCAGGTTAGGCCATGTCAGCTCAGTAACAAGAATGAACCCAGGAAATAGTAAAAATGGGAGGTGTATGATTCTTTTATGTTATATATTGAGCTTTGCATACAAGGTGAGGAATTAGAGTGTGACCATTTCTTCTGTTTGTTATTCTGGGGTACCAGTGGTAAAGAGAAATTACAACTTTCTCTTGCAAGACACACATCAGATGTGCTCCCTGTAGTCGCTACCAATGTCTGGCTATTTCTTTGTGCTGGCAGGTCTTTCATTCCCAGTTTCTACCCTGTTAGACAGTTATGCAACATACTTCTACTCAAATTTCTTATCAGTTGCTATATACGACAAAGAAGTATACATATAGACATTATGTCTGGTCTACTGATATTTTCTTAATATGCCAAATTATGTTTATGCATCTTAGCTTTCCTTCATGAGAAGGCAATGGGTTTAATTCTGTAAGGTAGCAATAGCTGTATTTCTGGCTGAAACCCAAATCAAAACAATATAAAAATGAAACACAGAGAAGTTCTGTGAAAAGAATCTCTTGAGATAAACACTCAATAGGGAACTCTGAGTAAGGTTTTAGGCAAAGTCAAAGATGTAAATGCAAAACTTAGCACTTTATAATAGTCCAAGAAGGTTGAGAGTTCAGAAATCAATATATAGATCACACTGATATTTAAATGACAGTAATATTGATAACATTCTCCCTGTTACATAAACCCTGCAGAATATTTTCATGAAGTCAGCAACTTATTTTTTGCTGCATTTCTTACTTGATAAATCCTCTTTCACAAAATAAACAGTTCATCTAAACCAGCATCATCTAGGAAACCCCAGAAAGGACAACCATTAATTTTGATCAAAAAATTGCCAGTAGCAGTACTTATAAAAGAATTAATGAAAAAGAGCAGCTTAATGAATTACTTTGTGTGGAAACTTTAGCTGAACATACATGAACAAGTTATACCATATGCAGTGGGGAAAAAAAAAGTGTGTATGGCAACATATAATTCTAACATGCAGCTGAGTAAAGAGCAATTAGGAATAAGGTTTGCTTTATTTATATTCCCACTCCTTCAGCCCAGATTTTTCTCTTCAAAAAGTGAAAATACATCTTTACTGCTACAACCTGTTCTTATAAATTCAAACTTTTTCTAGTCTATTCATCATAATTAAATGATGTCTCTTTACAATGGCTTGGGTCCTTTATACACGTTATGTGCACATATAGATCATAAGTAAGAGGTAGAATATTGGGATCATCTATCAGGAACTGCTAGGTGATACAGTTAATGGGGAAGTAGATTAATCTCTTCTAATTCAGGCATTTAAAGAACTCTGTATGGTCCATGGAGAGAAAAAAGGGCATCCAGTAAATGATTCATTTCTTCCTAAGTCTAAAACAGATCAAACTTATCACCCTCTAGTGAAACCTATTTCTCTCCATTGACTACCGTGGGAGTACAGAATGACTGGCTGCTTCTTAAACACCTAGCATGATGTGAGAGAAACTCATACCTTGGGACTCTTCCCTACTCAAACAAATTACCTGATCATTAAGGTTGTCTTTTCATTTTTGCCCACTGAAGAAACTAATTTTCAGTTCTGAAATTGGAACCAGTTCTGATTCCCAGACCCAACGTTACTTAAAATGTTTCCCTACAAATATCAAGAAATTAGAACTGGTCAGTGTTGAAAAAAATAATTGGAATGAGGGCTGGGAAGGTAGAACCAAATATCAAGTCAGGACACTATATAAAGTTAGGGCGCTACACTGTATGGGTGGACAAAGCTACGAGTCACAAAATCATTCCATGATTGGGCTCAGAAGACAGTGGTTCACAGGTCATTGTCTGCCTGGAAGTTGGTAATGAGTGGAGTATTGTAAGAGTCTGTCCTGGGACCTGTCTTGTTATAGTCTTGACCAATGACCTTGAGGAGGCATCAGCACACACTCTCATAAAGTCTGTAGATGACAGACTTTGGAGGACCAGTCAACAGGCTCAAGGGCAGGGCTGCCCTCCAGAGAGAACTAGGTAGGCTGGAGAAATGGACTCAAACGGAATTTTTGGAATTCATAGAGGACTTGCAAATTCCTGCGCCTTGGGAGGAAGAATCCCTTGCAACAATACAGGCTGGTGTCTGAGAGCTGGGGAGCAGCTTTGTGGAAAGGGACCTTAGGGTCTGCTGGACAGCAAGCTATGCATGAGCCAGCAACGCCCTTGATATGATATATTGTACACCCACAGTTGGTAGCCATAGTTACATAGTTACTGCATGTGTAGTGATTAGAAGGAATGATACAGCAAATATTATATGTAGATTACAACCAATCATTGTAACAGGGAGTATGCTACCTTGTAACTTTTGTGTATAAATGTAACAAGAAAGCCAGCATTGGAGTGCTTTGTTTGTGGAAAAGTCCACAAAAGCCTGAATAGACACAATACCTCTTCTGAGCAAGTGGCATGAATCTGCTTTTTGGGCAACACCCTGGCAGCAAAGAGACACAAAAGCCCCTTAGGCTGCATTAAGAGGATCAAAACCAGTACATAGAATGAAGGTATTATCCCTTCTATTTGGCTCTCAGACCACATCTGAAGTACTGTATCCAGTTTTAGTGTCTGCAATACAAGACAGTCATCTGTATTTGGAGTGAGCTCATCAGATGGCCATAATGATGGCTCAGAAGCACTTGCTTTGTGAGGAGAGGCTGAGGGAAAGGGATTGGCCACTCTGGAGAATAGACGACTTTAGAGCAATTGAACTGCAGCTGTCAGTACTGAAGGGGAGGCTATTAAGACAGTGGAGCAAGGCTTTTGCAGTAGTGTATAAAGAATGGTACAAAAAGGGCATAAACCAAAACCAGAAATATCCAGGGGGATGTAAAGAGAAACTTTTTTTTCCCCATGAGAACAGTCAGATACTAGAACTCAGAGAAATGGTGCAGTACCTCTCTATCCTTAAGGGCAACCCAACTGGAGGCTAGATATTCTGAGGTTCTTTGCAACTTAAATAAGTCTATAAGCAGTATCCTTTTCTGAATATACTTGGTGAGAAAAAGTGATAGCTGGTGGTCAAATTTTTTGGTTGGTTAATCCCTACTTAGGCACATTGTGAATTTATGAAGCTTTTTAAGCTTATCAGGTTCGACTTGAAAAGATGCTAATGCTCATATAAAAAACCTGTTCCAGAACATCTTTGCTTTAGCAGTTGTAAATCTTTTTCTAATTTGTAGTAAAAAATAATTCGTGATTTTTGAGTTCTGGTTTTGTGGGGACTTAGTGTTTAAAATTAAACTACTCTTGCACCCTCCTGATATTTATCCACTTGGTGTATTTATAGGCAGCAGTCATGTTACCATCAGCTTTCATTTTGTTGGGCTAGAGAAAAACAGGTTTTACATACTCTGTCAGAAAACATTTTCTTCATTCCCTTCTTCATGCTAACTGCTTATTTTGATACCTGCCCCATTCATTCCTCTTGAACAAGTGGCTAAGACTGGCTGCTGCTCTGTTTCTGGGAAGCTTTCAGTGGTATAGGATGACACATGCCACCTTCTCAGGCAGCCGCCTTCTTTCTGATTGAACAGTGGCTTGCAGTTTCATACAGACATTGCATAATACTAGGTGAAACTAACCAAACTTTGCCTCCCCAGCCTTGCTTCACTGCTTAGCCTTGTGTACTGCATTAACAAGGGAGTGCTTGAAACCATATGTGGCCTTAGGGCCCATCTCACATTGTGAATTTGAATGCACCAATATTTACCTGTTCAGCATATGAGCTCACAAAAGAACAAACCATTTTTTAAATGTGTCATCTCACAAAAGAGGAGCAGTTGATATTTGGAGTATTTTCGTCTGTATTGAAAATGTCAGGTTTGCTCCAAAGCCAGCAGTACCTGGGAAAGAAAACTACTGATGGCACTCACAAATCAGCAAGCATCCAGATATTCTGACCTCCTCAGTAAATTTTGTCAATCTGGCATACCTTTGAATAATTAAACACCTATTGTGCAAATATGACAAATCCAGTGACCAAAACACTTATGACACAAGTCCCAGTTAACAATGTTTTCTATTGCATTGGCAAAATGCTAACATACAGAGTCCCTTCTCCTCTTAAAAATGTATAAGAACAAGATAAATTATTCATGTAGAACTTACTGAATTGCTTCTGATTCAGTTCTTTAAAGCCTGAAAAGCACATCTGGACATGCATCAGTAAATAAACAAGCTAGGCTTCCCGGGAAACAGCTTGTACTTTGGAAATAACCACATAATTTGAGATCAGGGTGACCCTAGTATTTAGTTGAATTATATTAAAGCATCCCATCAACAGAAATTAAAAGACCCAAGCTGAGAGGAATTTGCTGACCTGGTGAAAACTGGTATTTGCAATGCTGATTTGCTAGAAGGGCAACAGCCTTACCCAGTTAATTGCATAAATTAATTTATTGGTTATCCCCTTTAGTATTTCTGTTGGCCTTAAAAAATTCTTAAACCTGGGGCATTAGAAAGACATTCTAAAAAAAAAAAAAAAAAATATAGCTTGCAATATTCAAGCATGCCAGCATACCTAGATGTATATAAGTATGCTCAACAATCTAAGATACAAATGGAAATTGTAATCATTATAAACATACAGCATACAGATATTTTCTGTAGATGTAAAGTTTGGATTGTTTACACAATTTCATATTTTTTAAGATAAAATAGAATGCAGGTTTGAAGAAGGCAAAAAAAAAAAAAACGACTGAGGTGACACTAAAAATAATAACATATTTACTTTGACATATAATTTGAAATTGTCAACATTAACTTAGCTATATTATTATTTATATGCAAAGAGATGAAACTAGGAGGTCACCTAATTAGTTTATTTCAGGAACAAGTATTAACATAGATTTCTAAGAAATAGTCTGAATTTCTGTAAGCCTTGATATTTTCTACCCAGATTCTTCAGATTAAATTTTTTTAAATTTTAAATTAAAAACAAACAAACAAACAAACAAACCCAAAAAACACAAAAACTAAGGGCTTAAATATAGTTGTGTTAGTACTGACAGCAATGTACATTAAAGGCCAGTACAAGCTTAAAGTGATGCAGAAAATGTGTATGGGTGGCTAAAATCAGAATTCTAGTACAACTGAGGGAAGTCTATGAGTCAGTGAGGAAATCTAAAGCATAGAGAGCTGTTTGGCTAACCACAGGTAAGGACTACTCAGCTACTCAAGTAAATGGCTAGCATTTTTTGAAATATCTTAGTATATAAGACACATCTACATGGGGCTAGGAGATTTGACACAGGGTGTAATGTAGATTCATGCCTTTATGGGATAAACTGAATACCCTATGGGATAGCTTAATGTATTCAGTGTTTGAGTTAAGAGCTCATTCCCATGCTTGTGTACAATGTCTGGGATTTTAAGCTCTGCACAGGGCCTACCCTGACTGTTCTAAGTAACTCTTGAGGTAAAACGAATTGCATTCTTAAAGTGACAGCTGGCATGAAAGGACTTTAGACAACCATTTTATTTGTGCATATCTGCATTATAGACATGTACAATTCCCCAGATGAATCTCACAGGTGTTTGAAAAACTCACTCTGATAGTTCTCAAGCTCTCCTGTGAACTTTTAAGATGGTGGTAGCTGTATCACTTCCACAGTTCCCTTGCCTTCCTCCAAAATCATTCCAGCCTGATGGACAGAGCAAAGTTCTTAGCTGAGTTCGAGCTGAGACAGTTCCCACAGACAGCTCCTATGTCCTGAGCAGATGCCTAACCTAGCTGTCAAGGCAGGACTCCTAGATTCAGCAGAAAAACACATCAACACCACAAATTGTAATCAACTATGGTTCCAAGCGCTGCAGCCTGGATTGTTCATAGATTTTCTGTAGATTTTTTTGTTCGTTTGTTTGCATAAACGCAGGTAAAGTAGTCAATACATTTGAGGTTATTTCTGCTTGTTAGAATGAACTGATGTTTTCATAACACTATTTTGATACATTCTTTATTACTAGTGAGACTAAGAGACATGCTCAGAACACATACATCATGAGCAAGGCAAATTATTTCAACACTGATTTAGAATCATTGAGCTGTGTTTGTGCAAGCTAAAGAGCAATTTGCTTTCTTGTCTGTATTCAGCAATTTATGAGGCTGCTTCAAGACACCAATCAATATTAGAATACGCACTCATCAGGACCAGCAGTTTTGTTTAATTTGTTGTACAGCCCAGCATATAGGTTATACACATATATAAATATATATATTTTTTATATATATATTTAAACAACATATGATATTTAAAATCAGGGAAGAAATTTCAAGAGGGTTGCAAAATATACAGAATTATAGTCAACAGTTTGATAAACAAATAAATAAATTTTTGCAGCTGCTCTACATTTATTAAGTATATTTCCACCAAACCTTTTATTCTTTGAATAATTACCAGGGTACAGTTGAGGGTAATGCAGGGTTTTGTCTCTCATAAAAGAGTTCTAGAGCAAGTTTTTATGGTACAGGGCTGCCATTTTGTAAGTATGCTACTCTCACTTTTCTTAAATATAGTAGATATGAGCTGTTAGAGGACAATAAACTGTCTTAGCTGTTGAAGGGACTGACACTTTCTTTATATCCATCCACTCATGTAGTTTTCTTTGGTTGCTATTAGATATAAAAAGATATAAATAGTGTTTAAATTTACATTAAATAGTGTTTAAATTTACATTTTTTAAATGTTTGTGACCATTTATAACCAGGTGTAACAAAGGATTTACTGACCAGTAGGGTAGCATTACGATGCATATTTTTGTGATATGACATTGCTAGGCTGACAGAATAGTTAGCACCCTGTTTTTCTTTGAAATTTTGTTTGTATTACTCTTTCTTTAAAAAAAAAAAAAAAAGAAAAGAAAAAAGAGTAAGCCTCCACCAGTTGTAACAGAGACTCACCTCTGAGCTTTAAAAATATGTCCTCACGCTCATCATCTCTTTCCCTGTTGGAATTAGGCGGACCATAACAACTGTCAGTGTCTGTAGTTCCTATACTGTTTGCTGGAATCCACCCTGAACATACTGTTGCTATAACTAAACAATTTTTACTTTGTTATGATTCAATATACAGGTTGGTGGATTGATCTTAGCCAACTTAAATGCCCACCCAGCCACTCTCTCACAACCTCTCCTCAACAGGATAGAGAAATTAGATGAAAAGGCTCCTGGGTTGACATAAACACAGGAAGATCACTTACAAGTTACTTTGATGAGCAGAGCAGGCTCAACTTGGGGAGAATTAATTTAATGTATTGCCCACAGAAATAGATTTAGATAGTGAGAAACAAAGATGAAAACAACCACCCCTTCTTCACTCTTCCACCTCCTATCTTCTCTTACATTGAGAGCTGCTGGGCTGTTTCTCACGCACAAACATCTTGCAATATGTTTTTACCCTCTCTTAATAGTTTCAGACAGGTGCCATCATTCTGGCTAACGGGCTCAGTTTGCCCTGTGGTGTGTCTAGTGTGGAGCTGGCTGTGTCTGGCACAGGGTAGCCCTGGCCTCTTCTCAGAGGAGATGTACTTCAGCTCCTGCTGCCAGCATGGGGACATATACACACAATGCACACACAAAAGAACATTAAGAAGAAATATGAATTAAAAAGATAAAGACATCATCAGATGCAGCTTCAGCATAGTTTTTAGCAGCCAGAGCTTGATCGTACTTATTTCAGTTTAATCTCTCTCCAAAAGATGAATGAAACCTGTACTGCTCTAGGAAACTTTATTTTATGTCTCTGCAAGGCCTTGGAAAGAAACCATTTATTGGCTCTTTACCTTGTGAATTTCCAGACCGGAAATGTTCTCAGCAAGGTTTGAGACATGTTTGCACTACTTATCTCAACTGCTTACATACTTCCAGATGGTCATTCTGATGTTCTGAAATGTCTTTCCAAAAGAAAGCAAGTGAAGTGGGTGATTGATAAACATTTGAATGGATTCTGTTTCCTGCAGAGAGGAAATCAGAGGTGCTCAGCATAGATTTTAAAATGTTTACTTAAAAGAATCCCATATAATTTCAGCTCTAATCATAAGTGAAGATTGATACTTCATTTTGATTTACATAACTTATCCTATTATCTCCTAAATTTATTTTATCTTAATAGTGAAAGGGTTGTAAAACTAATTAGAGGTGCTTGGACAAAATTTAGAAGTATTAGCATTCTGGGAAATTTAAATATTTAACCCTTCATCTTATAAGGGTCAAAGTATAAAATAGTTTATTCAAAATTAAAGAATGGTAACATTGGGAAAGCAAGATCTGTGGAGCATAAACCAAGACTGTCCAGACATTAAACTTTGTGTTGATATTGGAATACGTTCATACAGCCATTTAGTAAATCATGTGTCCAAACTCCTAAAAAAATATTCTGAGATTAAAAAAAAAAAGTTTCTGAGTTATATGCAATTTCTTATGACTTTAATATGTCATTAAGTCTTATACATACGTTTAGAACACTAAGATCTGTTTGAAAATAATTGGAAACATATGCCATTCAAAATACAATAACTTTTTTTCATAACAGCATTTAATTTGATGAGCAAATTCAGTGTAGCACAAATGCAAGTTTCGGGGTTGGATCAAACAGCAGCTGTAAACCTTTTCAAATAGATACAGTTCCATTCAAAGCTTAATGGTACGTGAGTCACAGCATGCCATTTGAGCCTCCCCAACCACAGAGAAGCAGAACAGCCTGGCACTGGAGTCTGGGATAAAGAGACATTAGGAGAGCTAAAGAGAGCAATTAACACATGACAAATACTTTGTGCTTTGGATACTTGGGTTCAGAGGTTTCAGAAAAAATCACCTTACTTTTCCAAACATCTGCTGAATCTGTGTATAATTATAGTTTTTTTTTTTATATGCAGTAGTGTACACAACTGCTTAAAAGAGACGGAGGTTTGATCCAGTGCCTGGCAGAAAGGCACTGGCAGGATCTCATTGACACTGACATGGTTCAAGACTAAGATGTACTGAAAACATTTCTCAGCATCCCCATGAAATACACCTGTTTCCTTAGCTCTCGAAGTCTGTATGTGTGTGGGTGTTACAAGCATTGCAGTTTGTGATATTTTTTTAGTGAAACTGCTAAAAGTTACACAGAAGTTCTATTAAGTGTGGAAGTTTCTGCACAAGAAATCTTTTAATAAACATTAGCAAGGTCTAGTCAGAGAACCTCATGCAGGTCATCTCCTAGACTAGATCTACTACTCCTAAATCCCACAAAAGCCTATAATCCACAAAGTATCAGGCAACAGAAAAGACTGACAGAACAGAACAGGTTTGCCTAACTCTAAGACTTTCCAACAATTTTTCTCAATGGTTAAATTTAGGTACCCCCACATGCTCAGAAACACACTGTTGCAAGGAGTGTTTCATGGATGAATACAAATATAATCCGATATATGAGCTGTGGTAGCATCTGGATTCCCATCTTTGGCACTTCATAGATAAGAACGTGTTCTTCTACTTGGAACTCTTGAGTACTGGCTGCAGGGAGGCCAGCTTCAGATTCCTATCTCACATATAGCTTTACAGTTTGAAGTATGACATTGTCTGATGTCTGCTTAACTATCTTGAAAAAAAAGTGTTGTATTATGTACCTGCTACCTACCTTTTCTAGAATGTCCTTAATTAGGGCACACACTGAGTATGGAAGAGACCAAATTATAGTCTTCACAGTTTCTTTATTCCCATGGTATATTCTAGGTTAAAGCATTTTTCATTCTTTTGAAACTTTCTTAATGCATTTGTTAAAGCCATTTAAAGACCCCTCTGCATCTACTAACAGGTTATGAGACCAGCTGGGGAAGTGGAAATGAGTAATCGTGGCCAGACCGCAGTCAGATTGCTCATTCTCAGCAGCCTGGATAATTTGTAGACCTTGGGGACCTTGATCAGAAGAAATGGACACTTTCTATTTCTATGAGTGTTTCATGGATGAACACAAATACAATCCGATATATGAGCTGTGGTAGCATCTGGATTCCCATCTTTGGCACTTCATAGATAAGAACGTGTTCTTTTACTTGGAACTCTTTAGTACTGGCTGCAGGGAGGCCAGCTTCAGTAGCAGGGATGGATGATTTCTGCTCTCCTGGAAATCTTTACATCCCTTTGATAGGAACAGTTAAGACTGGTTACACTAGTATGCAGAAGGTATATTGCTTTCATATAAAGTCAGTGGGAACATGCTAGAGGTAGGTTTTTTCTATTTTAATAAATAGTACATCTCAAAGCAATTGTACCTGTAGAATGAAATAGGTGATGCTGAGGTCCCAACATCCATTCATATGTGTTTCAGGATTTCTTACTTAGGCTTAGCTCTACTCTAGCTCTGCAGACTGGATGCTCATTGGCAGTTGGGTTGCATTAGGTTCATTCCAGGAGTGTATAATTTGTGTTAGTTTCCTCCACATGGAATACAGGTATCAGTCCTGAAGTCTGCTCTGCCATGCAGCCAATGCACAGTAAATGGGTATGACTGCGAGAATTTCTTCAACCAGGTATTCCTGGTCTAACTAAAATTCTAGCTACTGTAACATCTTAATCTCTCCTGAAGAGCTAGGACAGGTGGTTTTCATTTTCTTTAGGCTATCAGCCTGGTGAGATTTAGTTGCTAGGGCAGGGCAGCTAATGACTTTTAATTTGCCATGTTCTCCAAATGCCTGTCCATTATGGCATAGATTTCCCATAGGACCTGCATCATATTTGCTAGCCTCACCTGGGTAATTCAGGTACCAGAGGGCATGTCTAATGCCAATAGTATCTGTCCTTACGCTACTGATCCAAGTGCTTATACACTTATTTTAAGGTGGCTTGATTGCACTTCCCCTCTTGTTTTGCAGGCATGGGAGACACAGTTCTGGGCACAACTGTGTGTGTTAGTCATGCTGTATCTCAGTTATATTAGTTATAAAGTTACTTCCTAAGTACTGGAGGCTAAGTAAGTTCAGCATCTTCCTCTGGCTGATTTAGAATATGGACAGGGGCCTGGAGTTCACTTTCTGCTGAAAGAGTGTCCTAACAAATAAGCTATAGAGTCTGCTGTACTCAGGTTAAAGATGCATCCAAAAGACTAAAAAAAAACTCATAAGAGTGTCTGAAAATATTTCCATCAGCATATGGAATGAAGAAGATTTTTAACTAGAACAGCAGTTGCCTATAGTTCCTCCCACCCCTCAGGAACTCTAATTAGTGATATTTTGTTTTCTTTGTAGATGTTCAGTAAATATTTTGAAACTTTGCTTTCACCTTAAATAACATTAGAAAAATTAATCTTTACAGTTGTTTTTAATGACATTGTTGTGAGCCCTCCTCATGGAAAGGAAAGTTTCACACAGATGAATTAATACAGCCAATCTCTACTACAAGGGAAAAAAAAAAAAAAGGAAACACTGTGTGTCCATGGCTGTGACTGCATTTAAAGGAAGGGCATGCAACTTCAATATTTCCTTCCTCCTTGCATACCTAAATCATACAGGTTTGCAATGATAGACAATCACTCCCATTCTTCAGGCCACAAAAAATGAAAGGTGAGAACTACTTACACAGAAATTAGAGCCATAAAATGTGAGCATTTGTCATTTTGTCTGACAGTACTCTTGTGCCTTTGTGCTTGCAGCTGTGTTATGGAATTTACATTCTTTTCAGAGATAATTCTGCTGGTGCCAGACTACAGCTATGGAGGGACAGATGGATTAGCAGAGTATACGCATAAAATAGAAAAGCAGCATGGGAGCACATCATGCATTACAAAATCATAAATATGACTTTCCTTTTATTGTTAGATTAGAGCAGAGGTTTGAACTCTTTGCTCATATTATTTCAGACCAGTAAGATTTAGCAATGTATACCTTCAGAATTATTTGGAAAACACTATTGTTCTTGTGTGTTAGGGCAGAGAGCTTTTGTTTCATTTTATTATTTTAACAGAATGTGTAATACTCATTCTCATCGCACAGTGAAATAACTCCATGAAAAAAAGGATTTTAAAAAAGGTCAGATTTGGCTGAAATTGTCATTTGTTAGAGGATTATTCCTCCTCAGTGATTTACATTTGAGGAGAAACAGAATCTGCATACACATAATATATTAGATCTATGCTAGATAGGCTTCATGCATAAAGCGCAAAATTCCTCAGGAGCTTGTGAGTTTTACTTTACGTTAAAAAGTCATGTTCAGTTTACCATAGCAACCACAAAGGGTTACATTTCCTACTTTTGAGCAGTGGTGGTCATAACAAGCATAATTCTAATTATATATATATATATAGATTCTAATCGGAACCGGATGTAGCATAAAATTCACAGTTAGGATCGGCAGAGTTGTACAGAATCATGCTCTTAAAATAGACAGATTGAAAGGTCAACTTTACTAACTAATTCAGTGAGGATTGAGCCAAGGTAACAATATTGCTGAGAGCCCTCAACACCCCCCCCTCCCCCCCCAATTCCTGTTGTTCATCTCTTTTTAGAGTGATGATTCTGTCTGTCAAAAGACCAATAAATACCAATTTCAATTAAAACTTTTTTTCAGATATTTTTGAGAGATTATCAAACATATTTACTGGTGTGTCATTGTTTAAGCCGAGCCGATAACTCAGACCCAAGCAGCCACAAGCTCACTCCCCTCCCAGCCCCTACCTCCCTGTGCTCCTGGAGGGATGGGGAGGATAATCAAAAGAATGTAACTCCCATGGGCTGAGATAAGAAGACTCCAGTAACTGAGGTATAACACAAAACCACTACTGCTGCCACCAGTAACAATAATGATAAGGGAAATAACAAGGGAAGAGAATACAATCGCTCACCACCCGCTGTCCGATACCCAGCCTGACCTGAGCAGTGACCTAGCCCTTCTGGGTAACTGTCCCCAGTTTATATAGGGGGCATGACGTACTGCAGTATGGAATATCCCTTTGGCTAGTTTGGGTCAGGTGTCCTGTCTCTGTTTCCTCCCAGCTTCTTGTGTCCCTCCTCCCTGGCAGAGCATGAGGCTGAAAAAGTCCTTGATCAGAGTAAATGTTACTTAGCAACAACTAAAACCATCGGTGTTATCAGTGTTGTTCCCAGGCTGAAAGTCAAAACCACAGCACTGCACCAGCTACTAAGAAGGAAAAAACTACTGCTAGTGCTGAACCCAGGACACTGGTGTTAAATCTCAAATATGAATGTTTCTAAGACCCTCTAGGAAGTAAATGCTGATATTGATTATGTTAAAGTTTAGTCTTCTGTATAAAACATTACATAAAACATGATAAAATGTGGGAGAGGACTTTGATTCTCTTTAAATTTTCTATATTGCCAATAGCAAGATGTGAGTAGTGAAAGCTTAGAATTTCTTGCAAAAAATCCAAACCAAACCAAAAATAAACATCCCACTTAGTGACACCAGACTATTCACAAACATGTTTGCTGTGTTATTTGGAAATACCTTGCCTCTGTGTTTTAGATTGTTAAGGGAAATTACAGAGCTAAAAACCTTCATGGCCGTTCCCCAGGTTCCATTTTTTCATTGTAGCGGTGTCTGCCTTTCATGAAGGCCCATAAATTAGCTGTGTAAATGAAATAAAAATGTAAGTTTTATGTTTGTAGTGTCTTTGATTCTTTTTAATTGCTTGATTATAGTTATTTTATTTATATAGGCCAGTTTTATCTTCTCAAAATTTAATAAAAAAACATTAGTTTTCTTTTTATAGCCTGAATAATAGAACTCATTGTTAAAATAATGTGTTATTTTAAATTTAAAGAGTCCATTGTTTGTGTTTTTTTCTGCCTGTTACTCATAATGGGTGGATAATTGTTTCCAGTAGACTTATTTGAGACCAGAAAGCCTTTTGAAGCCTTTATTTCTTTGGAATTCTACAATAATATATGGAAAGCACAAAATTATGTTTACCAGATACTTTGGAAGGATTAATTTTTATTAATGATGTTGTGGAATAGAGAAGTAAGGTTGTCTTTTTTTTTTTTTTTAATTATTTCTATTTATGGGAAGAGAGTACACAATCAGATTATCTGTTTACTTTTTAAAGAAATTAATCGAATATAGAAAGAAACATTTTTCTGTTCTCCAAAAATAGTATGACTCAGAAACTTTTAATAGCTATGCTTTCAGCCAAAAGTATAGTTTTCACTTGCATGCATTTCAGTTTTTAGAATTGGGCTACTAAAGAGCTTAGCTACGGTTTGCCATTGACTAGTTCTTCGACCGCAGAAATGCTAAGACATGTATTTTATTTTTTTTCTGTGAGAAGCCAAATGGTTTTCCTTAACACCTATGGTTCTTAGGCACAATTCTTCTGTCAAGGGATGGGATGCATCTGGTAGTGATCTGTTTTTAAGTCTCTAATATAGTAAGAGGAAAATCAAGAACAATACAAGTAATTATGAATGCTTCCTTACTCCTGCAAAACATAGCACAGCTCTAAAAGTGTAAGGAAAGGAACAGACAAATAAATCAAAGACAAATATGTGATTAATGGCAGATTTAGGCTAGGCATTAGGAAGAAATTCTTTACTGTGCAAGTGGTGAGACACTGGAATAGGGTGCCCAGAGAAGCTGTGGATGCCCCATCCCTGGAAGTGTTCAAGGTCAGGGTGGATGGGGCTTTGAGCAAACTGGTCTAGCGGAAGGTGTCCCAGCCCATGGCAAGGGGGCTGGAACTAGATGAGCTTTAAAAGTCCCTCCCAACCAAAACCATTAGGTGATTCTATAAGTCTATAATTAACAAACTAAACAATATCAAACCCTGAAACGTTGCTACATTAAATTTCAAGATAGGCCCTTCTTTGCTGTCGCTCACATGCAGATTCATCAGTCTGTGAGTGGTCATCTAAGCATGTCAATCAACCTCTAATGCCAGTTAGTCCTCCTCTGTGACAAACACAGTAACCTAGGTACAAGAGAAAATTCAATGACTGAGAATTTCCAGCAATATACAAGCTTATATAACTTCTCCAAGATCATCCTTCAAGTCTAAAATCCCCACAGACTGGAACTTAGCTATAGGTGAGAAGGACAATTTAATTTTGGATTGCACAGTGCTGTCTCCAGCAGGTGCCTTCTGGGGAGTGAGAAGTATACACTTGGATTTAGAACACAAGACAGACCTTCTAAAAGTCCCCCATTTACATTATGGAATAAACTGCCATTTAAAGTATAACCCACTTCTAAAACAGTTAAGACAAACAGTATGTTTTGTTTGGTCGGTTTTGTTATTTACATTTTTCTAGATTTTGCCTATCAAAAACATAAGCAAATTCTCTACCAAGAGGATAATGTATAAGGGCAGATATGTTGCACACGTGCCTCAGTGACAGACATGCTGGGGGAGCTGTCGTCTCAAAGATCTTGGGAAACACTGTTAAATATAGCAGACTCAGCAAAAAAGAGCAGGGTATTTTCAGTATTTTGGTTTATACCATGCACCAAATGTAAGAATTCAGTATTTGCAAATGCTATGCTATTTACCCTAAACGGACACAGTGAAATAGCAGGTGAGAACCATATTCTAAATTAATTCAGTATTGGATGTGCCAATTGCTTTTCTTCCCTAGTGCTACTTTCTTAATAATAGACATTCTGCACTTCTATTATGCTGAGATTATTCCTCAAGGAAAAAATACACCAACCAACAAGATGGATCCAGATGTAGCATTCAGATTCTCCTGTACTGGTGACATCCGTGTCGTGGAAGAAACATAGATGTTCTGTCAACACTTGTGATGAACCTGTACTATTTGTAGTTAATGGAAGTTGAAGTGTGGTAGAATTATACTTTAAGAGGTTGGTTATTTTCCATTTCTGCTGTATATAGAAGACGCAAGGAAACACAAACAACAAGAAGAAAGGCAAATTTTCCCATAAACCAAAGAAGCCCTCTTTCAGCGTATCACAGATTTAAAGACATTGCAAAACATCAAAGTAATTCACAATAAAACGGTTTTCTTCTTAAATTAAAAGTTTGTTTTTTTTTCCCCCACTGCCTATGTATTTTCCATAATAACACATTGCACTGAGTTCTCAGTGACATTAAACAATGAATGTTTTGTTTTAGAAATGTCATAAAACATAATTATGGAAGCCAGTAATCTCTAAATAGTCTGTAAGATTTCTGTATAATTTGATAGTATCTGGAGAATCAATCTGTTCTAAACATCAGCAGTTGCTTGGAGAACTGAAATTTCTAGTGTTGGACCAGTGATTTATTTTGTTATATTACCTGCTCTTTTCCAGTGACTTTTGATATAGGTCCCAGGGGAAGGCATAAGAACCTACCAAATACACATTTGAAAGATGATTTGCCACAGGAAAAAAGCCCTTCTTTTATTTCCAGTACTTAGGAGGACATGAGAGATATGCTTTTGATCACAAGAAAAAATGTCTTATATCTTACTTAGATGTTTTGGGAACTAAATAAAGCTGACAAACTTGTTTAGAGTTTTATTAATGCTAGGGTTATATAATGGTTATATAATTATATAATACATTAACCCTTGATCTCGATGACTGTGCAGAACTGTGCAGGAAAATTATGCAGTCCCTAATGCAATGGCAAGTAAGAAACAACTTTTCAAATCTCAAACCTGATATTACATCCTGGTTCATCTGATATTAAACCAGTTACTCATCAAGATGACTTCCACCATATTGCTTTTAATGTGGCCTAAATTGGATGTTCAAAACCTGATCTTACTGTAAATATGAACTGAATAAGGAGGCTGTGATTTTACCTAGCTGTTGGGATTAGAAAACAAACTGGATTTTATACCAAGAAAAAATGGATATTGAAGCAGTGAAGAAATTCTCTCTTTTTAATATTTCTGAGAATTAGGACTTATAATTGAGAAGATTTAATGATCTAGAAGAAAGAAATTTTTATGAAGTACAGTCTTGTATAGAAATAACATTAGCTGCAATGTGAATGACTGACAGCCTCTTCTAATGTAAAGAATATCTTCATAGCATATCCTTGCATTGTATAAATACATACCAGTCAGAGATATAGGGATATAGAATCATAGAATATTAGAATCGTGAAATAGTTAAGGCTGGAAAGAACCTTAAGATCATCAAGTTCCAAACTCCCTGCCATGGGCAGGGACACCTTCCACTAAACCATGTGTCGTGGTTTAAACCCAACCACAAACCTCGTCCATTCACTCCCCCCCCTTCTTGCCCTCCCCCTGCTCCTGGAGGGACGGAGAGGAGAATCGAAAAGAATGCAACTCCCACGGGTTGAGATAAGAACAGTTTAGTAACTAAGGTATAACACAAATCACTCCTGCTACCACCAATAATAATAATGATAAAGGAAATAACAAGAGGAAAGAATACAACACCTCAACACCAGCTGACCAATAACTCGCCCCCACTCCCCCCAGCCGAGCACCGACCAATACCTCGTCCAACCCTGTCGACCCAACCCTTCCGGGTCACTCCAAGTTACATCCTGGGCATGACGTGCTGTGGTATGGAATACCTCTTTGGCTAGTTTGGGTCAGGTGTCCTGTCTCTGCTTCCTCCCGGCCTCCCCTCCTCCCTGGCAGAGCATGAGGCTCACAAAGTCCTTGGCCAGACCAAACATTCGAGCAGCAACTGAAAACATCCACGTTATCAGCACTGTTCCCAGGCCAAAAGATCAAAACACAGCACTGTACTAGCTCCTAAGAAGGAGAAAACTGACTGCTGCTGCTCAAACCAGGACACCATGTCACCCAAGACTCTGTCCAGCCTGGCTTTGAACACCACCAGGGATGGAACATTAACAACTTCCCTGGGCAGCCTATTCCAGTGCCTCACCACCATCACAGTAAAGAACTTCTTCCTTATATCCAATTTAAACTTCCCCTGTTTACATTTTAACCCTTTCCCCTTGTCCTATCACTACAATTCCTAATGAAGAGTCCCTCCACAGCATCCCTATAGGCCCCCTTCAGACACTGGGAGGTTGCTATGAGGTCTCCACGCAGCCTTCTCTTCTCCAGGCTGAACAGTCTCAACTTCCTCAGCCTGTCTTCATACGGGAGGTGCTCCAGTCCCCTGATCATCCTTGTGGCCCTTCTCTGGACTTGTTCCAACAGTTCCATGTCCTTTTTATGTTGAGGACACCAGAACTGCACACAATACTCCAGGTGGGGTCTCACGAAAGCAGGGTAGAGAGGCAGTATCACCTCCTTTGACCTGCTGGTCACGGTCCTTTTGATGCAGCCCAGGACACGGTTGGCTTTCTGGCCCGCGAGCGCACACGGAAGCTGGCTCATGTTCATCTTCTCATTGACCAACATGCCCAAGTTCTTCTCTTCAGGGCTGCTCTGAATCTCTTCTCTGAACAACCTGTAGCTGTGCCTGAGATTGCTCTGACCCAGGTGCAGGACCTTGCACTTGGCATGGTTAAACTTTATGAGGTTGGCATCAGCTCACCTTACAAGCGTGTCAAGGTCCCTCTGGATGGCATCCCTTCCCTCCAGCGTATCAACCGAAAAACACAGCTTGGTGTCATCGGCAAACTTGCTGAGGGCGCACTTAATCCCACTGTCCATGTCACTGACAAAGATGTTAAACAAGACCGGTCCCAACACTGATCCCTGAGGGACACCACCTGTTACAGTTTTCCAGCTGGACACTGAGCTGTTGACCACATCTCTTTGCATGCAGCCATCCAGCCAGTTCTTTGTCCATTGAGTGGTCCACTTATCAAATTGATGTCTCTCCAATTTAAAGACAAGGATGTTGTGTGGGATAGTGTCAATTGCATCCCATCTGCAGCACAACACTTCTTAGATGGCTCTCAAGCTGATTGTGGGACAGTGCCATTGAGATGGTCCCGGCCCTGTGGAATTGGCCAGCCAGGCATCATTCAACCAGTTTATTGTGTATTTAAGCACAAGAATTTATTTCAGTCATCTCAAGAGGTAAAGTTAAGATTGCCCCATGTTCCCCACGAAGCTGCAGGCCCTTCAGGCTCATCCTCATCCCCTGCTGTGCAGCCATTCCAGAACTCTGGTGTCACGGAGCTGTGATGTCGCAGCCCATGTTCCACCGGCAACTGCCCGTTACCAGTGAGACCCACAACAGAGAGACCTTCGCACCTGCCCCTGCTCTTGTCCTGTGCTCCCTGTGACCCTTGCTGGACCCTTTCTGCCCCGCTCTCAACCCTTTTAACCTGCTGCCTGCCCTGATCTCCTCTTCCCTGATCCACGGTCCTATCCTGGTACCCCATGCAGCCCTCTAAGAAGACCAGACTTGTCCTGCTGGCAGCCCAGCCCAGCCCTTGCGGGAGCGAGGAGACCAAGAGCTGCATCCGCAGAGTAAGGAGCCCGTGGGTGCCGAGGCAGGCATGGGGCCGGGTCTGTGCCCGGGTCCCGCAGGCGGGGAGCACGGTCGCTCACCCCTGTCCTCTCTGCTCTGGCAGGTCCTCAAGGCCTTACCGCCCCGCAAGGTGCTCAAGAAAACCAGGCGCAGGCTCCTCCAGCTGCAAGTGCCAGCGTGTCAGAGCTGGTGGGTGCTGCTGGACATGGAGCCCCCGGCCTCCCTCCAGCTCCTGCTGGGGACGTGCCTGGGGCCCCAGCGCCCCGCGGCTCTGCCCGGGCTGCGAGAGGGGACCGGGTGCCCAGGCCCTCATCCCATAGCTCTGCTCTGCTGCCCAGGGCAGCACCAATGCACTCTTCTGCTTGGCTTTTGCCTTAGGCTGTTCCAACAAATGAGAGAGCTGGAGGAGGAGGCTGCCAGCAGGACCCAAGGGGGGCTGCAGCAGGAGGACATGGAAGTTGATGTGGAGTCGGAGGCAGAGGAGGCAATGGAGGTTGATGAACAGTTGGAGGAGATGGAGGAAATGGAGGTGGACTGAGGAGTGGTAAGGCAGCACGTGCCCCCCATCCACTGCCAGCAGTGAGGTTGGCTCGGCTGCTGCCGTGCTGGGGCTGGGGCTGTGTGCGACAGCCCCGCTGCATGGACACGGTGCCCGGTGGTCTCGTCCTGGCAGCACAAGTGCCACCACTGCGCTGCCCTGCGCTGCCTTGGGGCCACACGAGCCAAGCCTGATCGCATAGAGCCCGGCTCCCAGCCCCAGCCAGGACTGAGCCCCGCGGCAGAATCCCGCTCTTCCCAGGGTGTCCCAGGGCTGTGGCAGACACAATGACCCATCAGGAGCCTCACTGAAATGACCTTGTGCTGCTTGCTTCCAGGGGTGATCCAGATGGAGGTTTTGCAGTGTTGGAAGATTTTGATAGAAGAGTTGTTGTTTTTCGCAGAAGATGATTCGTTTTCGCAGAAGATTGTTGTTTTTTCATAGGATAGGAGCAGTTTTCAGTAGAAGAGTTGTAGTTTTCTATAAAATAGGTGTAGTTTTAAGTCGAAGAGTTGTGATTTGTTGTGTTGCTGGTTTTGCTGTGTTTTTTCTTGTTCTGAAAATATATTTTTCTATGCTTTCTTGATCCGGTCTCTCTTCGTATTTGCTGTGAGCACACGCGGCGCTGGCAGACAAGTGGTTTCCACTTGCTCCAGGTTCCCAGGGCTGGAGGGGTCAGGGGGTGCTGGCGCTGGGTGCTGGGGCCCCTCACCTGTCCTCGCATGGGCTCCCTGCCCTGGCAGAGCGGCTCTTTCAGGCAGGCTGCAGCTTTGGGCAGGGCTGGGCACAGGCGAGGGACCAAAGGTGTGGGTGGTTGCACCGACCCCTCGGTGGCTGCAGGGCCCCTGGCTGACTGCTGCCATTGAGCACAGCCTGCACCAACGCTGACCAAGGCTTCTCGGGCTTCTACTCAAGGTGGGGGAAACGCGACTGTGTCTAGAATCACAGAATCATAGAACAGTTAGGGTTGGAAAGGACCTTAAGATCATCAAGTTCCAACCCCCTGCGATAGGTAGGGACACCTCACACTAAACCATGTCACCCAAGGCTCTGTCCAGCCTGGCCTTGAACACTGCCAGGGATGGAGAATTCACAACTTCTTTGGGCAACCCATTCTAGTGCCTCACTAAACTCACAGTAAAGAGCTTCTTCCCTTTGTCTAACCTGAACTTCTCCTTTTTAAGTTTAAACCTTGTCCTATCACTATAGTCCCTAATGAATAGTCCATCCCCAGCATTCCTTATAGTCCTTGTTCAGAAGGCTGTCATGAGGTCCCCACGCAGCCTTCTCTTCTCCAGGCTGAACAGCCCCAACTTCCTCAGCCTGTCTTCATATGGGAGGTGCTCCAGTCCCCTGATCATCCTCGTGGCCCTCCTCTGCACTTGTTCCAACAGTTCCATGTCCTTTTTATGTTGAGGACACCAGAATGCACACAATACTCCAGGTGGGGTCTCACAAGAGCAGAGTAGAGAGGCAGGATCACCTCCTTTGACCTGCTGGTCACGGTCCTTTTGATGCAGCCCAGGATACGGTTGGCTTTCTGGGCTGCGAGTGCACATTGAAGCCAACTCATGTTCATTTTCTTATCAACCAACACCCCAAAGTCCTTCTCCACAGGGCTGCTCTGATCTCTTCTTTGCCCAACCTGTAGCTGTGCCTGGGATTGCTCTGACACAGAGCTACCTTGCACTTGGTATGGTTAAACTTCATAAGGTTGGCATCAGCCCACCTTACAAGCGTGTCAAGGTCCCTCTGGATGGCATCCCTTCCCTCCAGCGTATCAACCGAAACACATAGCTTGGTGTCATCGGCAAACTTGCTGAGGGCGCACTCAATCCCACTGTCCATGTCACTGACAAAGATGTTGAACAAGACTGGTCCCAACACCGATCCCTGAGGGACACCACTCGTTACTAGTCTCCAGCTGGACATTGAGCCATTGACCACAACTCTTTGCATGCGGCCATCCAGCCAGTTCTTTATCCACCGAGAGGTCCATTCATCAAATTGATGTCTCTCCAATTTAGAGAGAAGGATGTGGTGTGGGACAGTGTCGAACACTTTGTACAAGTCCAGGTTGATGACATCACCTGCTCTACCTCTGTCCATCAGTTCCGCAGCCCCATCATAGAAGACCACCAAATTAGTCAGGCAGGATTTCCTCTTAGTGAAGCCATGCTGGCTGTCACCAAGCACCTTGTTGTTTTTCGTGTGCCTTAGCATGCTGTCCAGGAGAGTCTGCTCCAGGATTTTGCCAGGCACTGAGGTGAGACTGACTGGTCTGTAATTCCCCGGGTCTTCCATTTTCCCCTTCTTGAAAATGGGGGTTATATTTCCCTTTTCCAGATGTTGGGATGTTCACCTGACTGCCATGATTTTTCAAATATGATGGGCAGTGGCTTTGCATCTTCATTCGCCAGCTCCTTCAGGACCCGCGGATGGATTTCATTGGGTCCCATGGACTTGTGCACGTTCAGGTTCTTAAGATGGTCTCGAACCAGATCCTCTCTTACAGTGGGCCCAAGGTCTTCATTCTCACAATCCCTTCATCTGCCTTCCAAGACTCAGGTGGTGCGGTTGGAGCCTTTGCCAGTGAAGACTGAGGCAAAGAAGTCATTCAGAACCTCAGCCTTCTCCAAGTCCAGGGTAGCCAATTTTCTAATAGCTTCCAGAGGGGGCCCATTCTGTCCCTAGTCTGTCTTTTATTCACAATGTACCTATAGAATCCCTTCCTGTTATTTTTCACATCCCTAGCCAAGTTTAATTCTAACTGGGCGTTAGGTTTCCTAACCTGGTCACTAGCTGTGGGGAGTGAAGGCGATAAAATTTGCATGAAAAAGAGTTTGGAAATGAGCTCTGAGGCCTTGCTGCTTGACAAGCCCTGGGGTGATGAGTTGGAACATTGAAGGACAGGGAAGGTTAACAAGCCTTGGGAGGATGGGCTAGGATGTACTTGTGGCAGGAATCTCAGCTGTATGCCAGAGGATGTGGGGGTTGTGAGAGGATCTGCAACATTGCGATTGGACTATTTACCTGGAGAGTTTTACAGGGGCCAATGAGATTGAACGTTGTATGTATATGCAGGTTGGGAAAGTACAGAACAAGGGGATAAAAAGGGATTGGTGGTAATAAACGAAGATTTGATTCTCTGCATCAACTTGAGTTTGCATTGTGAAATGCCACACCTAGCTTCCTGGACAACATCCCTGTATTCTTCCCAGGCTGCCTGTCCTTGCTTTCACCTTTTATAAGCCTCTTTCTTCCCTCTACATTTCCTCAGCAGCTCCTTATCCATCCAAGGATGTCTCCTGGCCCTCCTGCTACACTTTCTTCTTGTTGGGACACAGCACTTCTGAGCTTCTAGCAGGTGATCCTTGAATATCAGCCAGAAGTCTTGCCCCACCCTCCTCCCCCCAGCACCCAGGGCTATATCCCATGGAACCTTACTAAGCAGGTTCCTGAAGAGGCCAAAGTCTGCTCTCTTGAAGTCCAGGGCAGTGAACTTGCTGCATGCTCTTCTCACTGTCCCGAGGATCTCGAATTTGACCATCTCATGATAGCTGCAACCAAGGCTGCCCTGGAGTACCACATTTCCAACCAGCTCTTCCCTGTTGGTGAGCACGAGGTCAAGCATGGCACCTCTCCTTGTCGGCTCCTCTATTACTTGCAGAAGGAAGTTGTCTTCCACACAATCAAGGAACCTCCTGGACTGCTTATGCCGGGCCGTACCGTCCCTCCATCAGATATCAGGGTGGTAACAGATATGAGTTAGATAAAATAAAACCTGCTTGAAATGAAGAGCTTCGTTGTCTTTGAGAATTTAAATAACCTAGCAATTCAATAAAATTTTTAATTCTCATTTTTATTTAGGACAGATGATATCAAGTAATGATGAAGTCTTTTTGGTTAAAACCAGTGGATTAGACAACTTTTTATACCTCCCATGTTTAAGGCCTTTTAAAAAGAAGAAAAGGTTAGAGATGGTGAGCAAAATCAGGTTCAAAGCTGAGACTTGATTTAGGAGACCTAACTTGGCCATGGAGTGAACTGGTGGAATAATCCAATTTGCTTGTGCAACCCTGATGCACTGTGCAAGACCTTTTGATGCTTTCAATATATAACTGGCTTTCTGTAAAAAAAATATGGTACAATAATGTTTGTAAGTGAGCAAAAGCAAACTATTAGTAATAGCTGAATGATTTTGTGAGCTAAATCCTATTATACAGTCAATTCAGAATAGCATGATTGGAAAAAAAAAAACAACCTGTGAATGTGCTGGATGAGTCAATAAAATCAAAATAATTGTACCTTCAATAGATTTCTTCATTGGAGGAAAAGGCCTGCTAAAACAACATCTTCAAAAGCTCCAAAACCCAATATCAAGCTGGTGCTTCCAAGTGAAGGTTTCCAAAACCAAGGCCTACGTGCTGCTGGATGGGTGCGTATAGTTTGCTCACACGACAGGAACAAAGCAGGAACACATGTGAAGTGTGATTCACAGTACTTCAGGCTCCATGAATGAATCAGTCCTGGCAGCTTTCCTCCAGAGCTTTCCCATCTCCTGCCTTCCTCTTAGTGCACCATCACTACTTTCTGCTAATCTGCAGTCATGTCTACAGCCATTTCTCTTCTGCCATGTATCGGTAGCACAGTCAGGTGTGCCTGATTGTGGGCTTTCTAGCAGTAATCCACACTTTCTGTTTGCCAGCTGCTAACAGCCACTGTCAAAGAAACAGTTCAATAAGCCTATGATGGAAGAATTCTTTTTCAAAGTACTTAAGAACTTTAATGCTACAAAGTCTATCTCTTACTAGTAATTTATGTCGTGATGATCTTGAGTTTGGAGTTTGCAAGTTCTGTCATGAAACAGAGAGAAGACAAAGTCACTGTGTCTGGAGGAAAGACTATTAAGGACATGCTTGCATAGCCTGAGGTAAAGAGCAAAACTGTTAATTAAACATCAAAAATGTAATTGATAGCTAAAGAAGTATTTTTTTCTCAACACAAAGATTATTCTTTTGCTTGAGTAAGTGTGTGTACATCCACATATGCAGAAACCAGTTTGTAAGTCTGATCTCAATCTTTAAAGTATATGTCCTGTTGCCAAATGTTCCTTAGGATGACAGAGTTTTTGCAAAAACAAAATGTAAATTTTTGCCTAAGTTCTCCAGTGAGACTATATATTTACAGCTCTAATAACCTATAGAAACTCCAGGAAGCTGACATAGTGTACTAATAGTAAGGTCACGGAGAACTCAGTTTCAGTGTCCCGTTTAAAACTGTATTTTCTCTGTGACTTTTGTAGCTATGCCAATGCAAGTGATTTTGATTCTTCTGTGACTATTGTCAAGAAAAGCCTAAACTGTGTCTTTGTCCCTTCAGTGTTTAATTACCAAGAAGACAGTGTTCTTTTTTGTTGTTGGTGGTGGTGGGTTTTTTTTTTATTGTTCATGAGAAACAAAGATGGTGAGGAAGGGGTGCCATTAAGGAAATAACACTTAGAAAAGACTTGAGACTGTCTTCTACAGGACAAACTACTTCATGGACAAGAAAGCACAAAACAAAACTAGGAATATTAAATGTTTTCTATCATATATTTACCATAGAATCGTAGAATATTTAGAGTTGGAAAGGACCTTAAGATCATCTAGTTCCAATCCCCCTGCCATGGGCAGGGGTATTTCATGTAATTAGAATGTAGAATTCATTGTTCTTAATGCTTGCACTTTGGGAAGAAATAAGCAAGCAGAAAGAAATTTGTATGGAAAAGAGAACTATCCAGAAAGTCAGAACTATTAACAATGAAACATTTAAGAGAGTTTTAAAAAGTTAAGTCAACTGTCAGCAACAACTCTTAGTATTCCAGGAGAAATATAATTATTTTTCTTCTGTTATGAAATTATTTATCCTTTTCTTAAACATGGAATTTTATTTTTTTTTTTTATACAGTAAAAGAAAGCCACAAACACATGTTGTTATGTCTTTCCTGTAACTTGAAAATATAAAATTTGAAAGAACGATAGTAAAAATAATTCTGTTCCTACTGTAGACAGTCCCAGGATACCAAATTTCATCCCACAGCCAAGTTTTACGCCAGAGTTAGAAAACAGTGAAAATAGAGGTTTATACTGGAACCCTTGACAAATCTTTAACTCCAATGAATTGACAAAATAATACTCCAAGAAAAGCTCAAAGACTATCAAAACCACAAAAAGAATCAATTTATGCACCCCAATAGACAAAATATAAAGTTTGCTGTGGTTAGAACTTGTTTGGTTTTCATGTTATATTTTCCATCTTTCTATTTTAAAAAATATTATCTATATAAATCCATTAAATATTATATGTTTTATATTATATAATTAATTTGTATTATATATATCGGCAATCATGAAGTCAGCAAAGGAAATATTTGCCTGCAGTATTTGAGAAATTTTGAAACACTACATAAGAGTAAATGCTTTTGTTGCTGAATGGGTGAGAAAGTGAAAGGAGAGCTGGTTGCTAAAATAAATTTGCTCTTTATTGTTCAATACCACAAGCCAAACAGCAGAAAAATTGTTTGTGTTTGCATTATGTTCATAGAAATATTAAGGACTCAGCAAGCTTCCTCAAAAGCGTGATTTAGCTCTCCTTTTCTTAATAACATGGAGCATATTAATGTTGAAAGGCCACCAAGTATTCAGAAATAATGAGCTCTGGAGCTTCCAAAGTCATCTAACCAATACTCAGCTGAGTTTTAAAGATGACTAACTAGGCCAATCTTTTTTTTGGTAACATAGAGCTAAGCTTAAAACTTGGCCAAGCCAGAAGGAAAATGAAAGAGAAGCTTTGTGAGCCCATTTACACTCCCTCTGCTCACCCTCCACTAGATTGCTGTGCTGCTTCCAAGTCTGCTGAGCCAGGTACTCTGAAACATCCCTCCCTGTTCTGCACCCATCCAATACATTTCCTGGTCTCAGGTTGTCCGTTTATGATTTCTTCCCAGAAACAGACATCACAGTCCAGCTTCACTGGACTTGCTAATTAAGGCTGCTTGTTCCATTTTCATGTCACCTTGAATGTACCTGATCTTAAAACCTTACAGTTCAGTTCTTCAGGGACTTTAATGCAAGATGTACCCATCTGACTGAGCACATCAGTCCAATATGAAATGAACAAACATAGCCAGATGAAATGCTAAACAGAGCTGCATGTCTTTGTGTTATTCAGATAAGCTCCGTGTTCTGAAGTAATTTGTAGCTGGAGAAAGGTAATTATCAGATGTTTACAAACTCTCCTCAATTTCCCCTCCTTTTCTGTAGCTTTCAGCAGTAATACCCAGCTCTGTAAACCCTTGTTTTTTTTTTGTTTTTTTTTTTTAATACTTTTGGATCATGGATTTGAATTTACAGAAGTGCTTTGCACAGATTTGTTTCAGTATTTTCATTGGAGCCTACCACAGCTTTCTATGTGATGGAACTCCGCTGGCCAGGATGTTTTTCTGTGTGCAGAAACACTTCTAGCATGTTATAAGATCTCCAAAACCCATCAAAAGCACAGTTTGACAGATAATAAACAACGGGAGTAGAGAGCCACTGGGGAAATTGATAGATTAGGTGTCGTAAACCCCTCCTTTGCTACTTCAAGCTAGTATGATGTGCGTTGATTCATTTCTTTATATAGACAGTTGTAGTAGCCCTCTATTTCATCTGACTTGTAATATCAATTGCAGTTAAAATGACAACCAGTAAAGTTCCCTTAATTTCCATTGAAAAGAAATAATCTTATTTTCTTACAGCTGTTTCAGGTCTCCCTTTCTATACCCCCAACTATGAAAAAGCAATATGATGAGTACTCATATGTTCTTGGAAAATTCTAGGAGGTTTTAACAATGTTTAATATCACTACTAGTGCCCACCATTATTAAAACAGTGTATAAGTTTTCTCAGGCTAAAAAGGATACATACTTCAAACACAGCATACGGGTTTAGCTACTTTAGCTCTGTTTAAGTCAGTGGGAGTAAAATATTGAAATCCTCACATACCTATTTGAAAAAGTAACTGTTTTTGCAAGAATGCAGTGGTAGCTTGATTGTTTCAATGCCTTAAGATGGCGGGCTAAGGAGGACTATCAATCTCTTGTTTCACTTGTGGGAAAGGATAGCTCTTTAGACCCTGTCCCGCAGGGGAAAAAGGGTACTAGGACTGGCTCCCTGAAATGCCTGTACACCAATGCACGCAGCATGGGGAATAAACAGGAGGAGTTAGAAGTCTGTGTGCGGGCTAAAGGTTATGATCTAGTGGCGATTACAGAGACATGGTGGGACAGTTCACATGATTGGAATGTGGTCATGGATGGCTATATCCTTTTTAGGAAAGATAGGTCAGCAAAGCGAGGTGGTGGAGTTGCTCTTTATGTGAGAGAGCAACTAGAATGTATTGAGTTCTGTCCGGGGTCGGATGAGGAGCAAGTGGAATGTCTGTGGGTACGAATCAAGGGGCTGACTGGCACGGGTGATACAGTTGTGGGGGTCTATTACAGACCTCCTGATCAGGACGAAGGAGTTGATGAGGCTTTCTACAGGCAACTGGAAGTAGCCTCGCGACTACATGCCTTAGTCGTCGTGGGGGACTTTAATTACCCCGATATTTGCTGGAAGACTCACACAGCCAGTCATTCACAGTCTAGGAGGTTCCTCGAGTGCATTGATGATAATTTCTTAATGCAAATGGTGGACGTACCAACTAGGGGAGCAGCGCTGCTAGATTTAGTACTTGCCAACAAGGAGGGTTTGGTCGAAGTGGTGACGGTCAATGGCAGCCTTGGCTGCAGTGACCATGAGATGGTGGAGTTTAGGATCCTGTGTGGGAGGAATAGAATACCTAGCAAAGCCACAGTTCTGGATTTCCGAAGGGCCAACTTTGGCCTCTTCAGTCAACTGCTAAGGGAAGTCTCATGGGAAAGTTTACTAGGCGGTAAAGGGGCTCAAGATAGTTGGTTAGCATTCAAGGACCGCTTCTTCCAAGCTCAGGATCGGAGCGTCCCAATGAGTAGGAAGTCAAGTAAGGGATCTAGGAGACTGGCGTGGTTAAACAAGGAGCTGCTGGGCAAACTCAAGTGGAAAAGGAGAATCTATGGATTATGGAAGGAGGGGCTGGCCGCTTGGGAGGAATATAGGACAGTTGTTAGAGGATGTAGGGAGGCAATTAGGACAGCTAAGGCCTCCTTGGAACTCAATCTTGCTAGTCGGGTTAAAGACAATAGAAAGGGCTTCTTCAAATACATAGCAAATAAAACTAACACAAGAGGCAATATAGGCCCACTGCTGAACGAAGTGGGTACCCTGGAGACAGAGGATATAAAGAAGGCAGAGGTGCTGAATGCCTTCTTTGCCTCTGTCTTTACTCCTGCAGACTCTCCCCGAGGGCCCCGGATTTCTATAGCCCCAGAAGGAGTCAGGACAAAGGAGGAGTTTGCTTTGGTAGATGAGGATTGGGTTAGGGATCAGCTATGCAAACTGGACATCTGTAAATCGATGGGTCCGGATGGAATGCACCCACGGGTGCTGAGGGAGCTGGCGGAGGTCATTGCTAGGCCACTTTCCATCATCTTTGGTAAGTCGTGGGAAATGGGCGAGGTGCCTGAGGATTGGCGGATGGCAAAGGTCACACCAATCTATAAGAAGGGCAAGAAGGAGGACCCGGGTAATTATAGACCGGTCAGCCTTACCTCCATCCCTGGAAAGATGATGGAACAACTTATTCTTGACTCCATCACTAGGCATATCAAGGATGAGGGGGTCGTTAAGAACAGCCAACATGGTTTTATGAGGGGGAAGTCATGTATGACCAACCTTATAGCCTTCTATGAGGAAGTGACTAGGTGGAGGGATGATGGTAGAGCGGTAGATGTAGTTTTTCTTGATTTCAGTAAGGCATTTGATACTGTCTCCCACAGCATCCTCATAGATAAGCTAAGGAAGTGTGGGCTTGACGATCAAGTAGTGAGGTGGATCGAGAACTGGTTGAAAGGAAGAAGGCAGAGAGTTGTGGTCAATGGCGCAGAATCTAGCTGGAGGTCTGTGACTAGTGGAGTTCCTCAGGGGTCGGTGCTGGGACCGGTGCTGTTTAATATTTTCATCAATGACCTGGATGAGGGAACTGAGTGCACCCTCAGCAAGTTTGCTGATGACACAAAACTGGGAGGAGTGGCTGACACACCAGAGGACTGTGCTGCCATTCAGCGAGACCTGGACAGGCTGGAGAGTTGGGCGGGGAGAAACTTGATGAAATTTAACAAGGGCAAGTGTAGAGTCTTGCATCTGGGGAAGAACAACCCCATGTACCAGTGCAGGTTGGGGGTTGACCTGCTGGAAAGTAGTGAAGGGGAAAGGGACCTGGGGGTCCTGGTGGATAGGAGGATGACCATGAGCCAGCAATGTGCTCTTGTGGCCAAGAAGGCAAATGGCATCTTAGGGTGCATTAGAAAGGGAGTGGTTAGTAGGTCAAGAGGGGTTCTCCTCCCCCTCTACTCAGCCTTGGTGAGGCCGCATCTGGAATATTGCGTCCAGTTCTGGGCCCCTCTGTTCAAGAAGGACAGGGAATTGCTTGAAGGAGTCCAGCGCAGAGCCACAAAGATGATTAAGGGAGTGGAACATCTCCCTTATGAGGAGAGGCTGAGGGAGCTGGGTCTCTTTAGCTTGCAAAAGAGGAGACTGAGGGGTGACCTCATCAATGTTTACAAATATGTGAAGGGTAGGTGTCAGGATGATGGAGCTAGGCTTTTTTCAGTGATATCCAGTGATAGGACAAGGGGCAATGGGTGTAAACTGGAACATAGGAAGTTCCACGTTAACATCAGGAAGAACTTCTTTACTGTAAGAGTGACAGAGCACTGGAACAGGTTGCCCAGGGGGGTTGTGGAGTCTCCTACACTGGAGATATTCAAGGCCCGCCTGGACAAGTTCCTGTGTGATGTACTGTAGGTTACCCTGCTCTTGCAGGGGGGTTGGACTAGATGATCTTTTTAGGTCCCTTCCAACCCTTGGGATTCTGTGATTCTGTGAAAAGGGAGAATTATATGAACAGAAAATGTTTTCAGTTTTGATTAACTTGGTGTTTGCAAAGGCTATCTGAAGACAAATATCTGTTAAGCATTTTTGAACAAGCACAAATTAAAATATATATATGCTATTAGAGAAAAGTAATATGTAAAGTCAGAAAGCCGTACAAGTAGATTGGTTTAATTTTTAGCTAATCTGTTTGAGTCAAATGGAATGAATGTTAACTAAAAGTTTTAACTAATGAATCCCTCTATTCTGGACTCCTGTGAAGGGTGTAGCCCAGACTCTAGGGTGTTAGGGTGTATGTAGTATGACTCTGAGCTGGGAAGGAAATCTAGCAACTTCAGACATGCATGAAGGTAGCTATTTAACTTGGTTTGCTTTGTACTGCAGTGAAAAAAAAGGGCCTGTACAATCAGAGGTAGCTGTGTTTTGGGCTGGGAAGCTAACCCAAAGTGAAATCTCGCTGTGACATGAAAACAGACATTGTAATGTCTTGGACATTATAGTAGGAGATGAATATGGTTCAAGTCCTGCAGAAACATTCAGTGTGACCATGCTTAAAATTTGCTTTTTTTTTTTTCTGGCCACTAGTGCAGATATAGATATACTGGTCACTCATGGTCTAGATTTTAGGTAGGTCTTCAGTGCTGTTAAGGGAGTTATTCTATATTTGTTCTCTTGCAACATAAGTCACATAAGGGGTTTTACATACAACTTTCCCAAACAGATTTTTTCTGCAGTAGGACAGATTCAGTGAATACTAGTTCAACGCTTTCAGTGTGGCTCACTGAACGCATTGTGCATTGCCTTGGAAATCTGTACCATGGTCTGCAGTTCTAGTGATTAATGATTAGTCTGTCTCACTTTACAAAAACACAAATGATACTGAGAAGGTGTATTTTCCATTATACAGTCATTCTCAAAGATATGGTTTACTAAGTCCCAAAGCATGATTTCATGGCATAAACAAAGGTTTCTTTAAGAGTTGGTTTTAGACTAGTCTGATTGAGCAATATGTCCAGTATAAGGAACACAGATGTTATGACCTCAGATTTGGAATGCCAGCACATAATAAGCTTGTCTAGACCTGTATCACCAGTGTCAGACACACAGTTGATAGCCAAGTGTGACTTACAGAGAAATCTCATTTAAGCTTCCAAGTAACTTTCAGGTCCTTCTACCAGTCCTGCCAGGCTGTCTTTCTGAGGTGAGTCAGCACAAGTCAGTGCCAAAGTAAAATGCAAGCTCTCAGGAATTATATTTTTAGGACAACTTAGGAAGAACAGAATAGAAAACCCAAGTTATAGCTAGGAGACGGACTTGAGTTTTTTTAAAAAAACAAACAAGAAATAAATTAAAACCCCCAAACAAACAAACTCCAACAAGTTTAGCAAATAGTTACAAAACAGTTGAGGTCTGTTAACTTGCTCAGCAATGCTGGATCAAGGTTGAAATTATCTTCTTTCTAACAAAGTAGCAAATCTGAAAACAATTTCACAGTTTCAGGCAATCTTCAGACATATCTACTGGGAATGATATTGGCTATGTTTCTCTTACTGTTCTTTAGAAGCTTTCCAGTATTTATTTTTATTATTGCTTTTAAGGAAGACTAATATAGAACTAGCTTAGCAACAATTCTTTTGTCATAAGATGTCTTTGGCTACCTTTCCTTAGGAAACCATTCTGTACCAGAGAACCCATCCCAGCCAACTAAAGCTCATGCTTGGAAGGATTGTCCCTGGGAATGATGTTTTCATGGCATGGTGTCACATTTGATTTTGACGCTATTCTAACACGGGTGACTGAGAGGCAATCACTGACATTGGCTGTGAAGGAACAGCCAGACAAACTAAGGCCAGCACACCACCCCTTCCTAGGACCACCTCTATGCTCACGTCTGCCTTGTCATCTTCTACCTTTGAATTACTTTTATTGCTCCTTCTGACCTTTACTGACTGAAGTATGTGGATCTTGGCTGTATGAAGTTTATATCTGATTGATGTTCCTACTTGTCAAATCTGTGAACTCCCAGGGGTCAAGCAGTCCAAAAAAATCCCACTACAGCCTTTTCCTTCTACATGGATAATGCTGATCCTAGACACAGGTACATAGAATGGGTTGGATTGAAAGGGACCTTTAAAAATCATCCAGTGCAACCCTGCTACCTTGGGCACAAACGCCTTTTGCTTGATCACATTATTCAAAACCCTGTCCAACCTGGCCTTGAACACTTTCCAGGGATGGGGAATCCACAGCTTCTCTAGGCAGCTTGTTCCAGTGCCTCATCACCCTCATTGTAAAACATTTCTACCTTATGTCCAATCTAAATCCACCCTCTTTCTGTTTAAAACCATTGTACCTTCTCTTGTCATTGCAGACCCTGGTAAAAAGCCTCTGTCTTTCTGATAAGCCTCCTTTATATATTGAAAGGCACAAAGGAAAATGTTTCTCTGGAGCTGCCTTCTCTTCTCCAGACTGAACAACTCCAACTCTCTCAACCTTTCTTCACAAAAGAGGACTTCCAGCTCCCTGATAATTTTCATGGTCCTCCTTTGGAGCCGCTTCAACAAGTCTATGCTTTTTTCTACTGTGGTACCCCAGAGCTGGATGCAGTACTCCAGAAAGGGTTTCATGAGAGCAGAGTAGAGGTGAAGAATCACCTCCCTCAACCTACAGGTGTGGCTACTGAGAAAAATATTAACTTTATTCCAGCTGAAACCAGGACAATCTGCAAAGAACAGTTGAACCATACTTTGTATCTATTTAAAGATGCAAAGATCCCCCTTAAAGCCTATGGTGGGGATCTGATAAATCAATATAAGTATCTGAAGAGAGGGTGCCAAGAAGATGATATCAGGCTCTTCTCAGTGGTGCCAAGCAATAGGTTGAGAGGAAACAAGTATGAAATAAACCACAGAAAGTTCCACCTGAACATGAGGAAGAACTTACCTATGATGAAGGGGGCTCAGCATTAGAATAGGTTGCCCAAAGAGGTTGTGAGGTCTCCTTTCCTGCAGATATTAAAGAGCCATCTGAACACAATCATGGATGCTGCCTTCCAACCTCAAAAATTCTGTGAAAGTTGAGCACTTCCACCTTATCAGAAATAATTAATGATGCATCTGCAAGCTTTGGAACTGTATGAATGACACACAAGGAAACAAAAAAATATAAATGGGCACTACTTTAGCAAGGAATTACACTCGTCTCAATTGTATAGTTTTGATATAAAAAAAAAATAAACCTCTAAAAAAGGGTTATTAAATACTCATTTACATGCTGTTAATGAATATTTCTTTTCCCATTATCAATATCCTTCCTTCTATTTCATTAAATATGTCTCTCACTGTTTTTTGTATGCGATCCATTGAAGTAATTTATTGTGTGATAACAAACAATGTTTGTACTGGGGCTTTAAACAGATTTCTGTGGTAATGCTTTTAAAGAGAAACAGGTGATCCCAACAATAAAAAAATCTATAAGGTCATCAGCCATCTATATAGATGCAGTATGTAACTCAGCTGCTGATTGATTAACTCTCTTTGCATGATATTGATATATATATTATGCTGCTAATATTAACTAGCTGTGTTTTCAGGTTTGTTCTCCACTGTGCCTTTCTAATAGTTTCCAGAGTGACTATTATATATTTGATATATATATATAATTATATATAATATAATTTACAATATAATTATATTTTTATAATATAATATATAAAATATAAAAATTTCTTTGCTTACTGGTTTATTAATCGAGGTTATTCTACATAGTACTGCTATCCCTGGAGATTTAATTTGAAGCTGAGCTTATGGCTTTTGTTTCTAGATGCCTTTTTCGTTTCTAGGAACCCAGGAATTAATTTTCTTGGAAATGTATAAAATAGTCACAATAGTCCTTCACAGACATTGCTGGCAATTTTCTCACTCTGTTAAAAATGTTGCTTTTATTTATACAGGCATTTCCTTATAAACAGTCAGAACCTCCCCTGCTTCAGCCTATGTCTGCTGCTTCTTTTGCTCCCACCATGCACGTTTGTGAAGACACTGTCTTCTTGATGCCCTCTTCATAGATGCTAAGGGGCAGCTGCTTGGTCTGCCTGAAGCCATTTCTGCTCCAGGCTGAACAATCCCTTCTTCCTTAGTGTCTCCTCACAGGATGGGTGTTCCAGCTTCCAGTCATCGCAATGGCTCTGTGCTGAACTTCTGTTTTATTAATGTCTGTTTTGTACTGGGGATTCAAATTTAGGCTGGGTGCTCAAGCTGTGACCTAAAAAGTGCTGAGCAGAGGTGGATAATCCCTCCCTGCAGTGTGCTAGCTCCACTCCTGCTAGTGCAGCCCAGAAGGCTGCTGTCCCTCTTTTCTCCCAAAGCACTGCTGGCTTATGTTCATCTCACTGCTCACAAGGGCTCCCAGGGTCTTTTCTGAAGAGCTGCTCCCTAGCCAGTTAGTCTCCATCCCGTAACGCTGCAAGAGACTCTTTCCTCCACATGCAGAGATTTTCTTTGGCCTTGCTGAATTTCTTAAGGTTCTTCTTGGTGTACCAGCTGGTCAAAGTCGCTTTGGATGCCAACCCTGCCCTCAAGCATATCAACTGCTCCTACCAGTTCAGTGTAATCTGCAAACTTACAAAAATGCACTTCAGTACCTTCTTCAGGTCATAGGTATGCATGTTAAAGGGGACGGGTGTGGTGGGTGGCAAGACCTTTGAGATACTCCACCTGTTACAGGCTTCCAGATAGATTACATGAGCCACTAAAAAATACTTTTTGAGCCTCAATATCCAACTGTTTTTCTACTCAGCTCTCCAACCATCTGTCGTGGTTTAAACCCAACCACAAACCTCGTCCACTCACTCTCCCCACTTCTTGCCCTCCCCCTGCTCCTGGAGGGACGGAGAGGAGAATCGAAAAGAATGCAACTCCCACGGGTTGAGATAAGAACAGTTTAGTAAGTAAGATATCACACAAATCACTGCTGCTACCACCAATAATAATAATGATAAAGGAAATAACAAGAGGAAAGAATGCAACACCTCAACACCAGCCCACCAATAACTCGCCCCACTCCCCCCAGCCGAGCACCGACCGATACCTCGTCCAACCCTGCAGTCCCTCTAGCCCTTCTGGGTCACTCCCAATTACCTCCTGGGCATGACGTGCTGTGGTATGGAATACCTCTTTGGCTAGTTTAGGTCAGGTGTCCTGTCTCTGCTTCCTCCCAGCCTCCCCTCCTCCCTGGCAGAGCATGAGGCTCACAAAGTCCTTGGCCAGACCAAACATTCGAGCAGCAACTGAAAACATCAGCGTTATCAGCACTGTTCCCAGGCCAAAAGATCAAAACACAGCACTGTACTAGCTCCTAAGAAGGAGAAAACTGACTGCTGCTGCTCAAACCAGGACACCATCTCATCTCCTAACTGTGGTACAAGAATATTGTGGGAGACAGCATCAATAGCTTTTCTAAAAAACAGCCCTCCCCTTATCCACAAATCCTGTTGTTTCATTGTAGAAGGCATACAATGGGAAAATATTTTGATTATTCAGTGATAAAGATAGAATTGGATATGTAGAAGTTGTATTTTTCATTTAAGTGCACTTTTGGCTTGCAAATGACTAGGGTTGTTTCAACATACAAGATTTGCTGTTAAGTTTCTAATTCTGTGGCATGTTTCTGAGGGTAAAACCCCATTGAAATTGGTGACACTGCCTGCATCTTCAGAGATCTGTTTGTGTGGAATGAGCTTTTTGAACACGGCCTAAATCTGCCATAGTTCCTTGTTGATCTATAGGCAACTACTGTAATGTCCTTTCTTTTTTGCTTCAGCACTGAACCATGTTTAGATTTAGCACACCTGCCTCATTGATGATAAAGAGCATTTGCTCATGCTGGAGTAACTTATTTAGCATGAGTAGTATGTCAGGAAGAGTAACACACTTTTAAAATAAAATAAAATAAACCAGCTGCAACTTGTTACTCTTAAAGCTGCTGGTGACACCAAATTTCTTACTTGGAAATTGTACAGCTTAGCATAGCCAATCACTGCTCAATGTAGACGTACATTTTAATAGGGCCAGGAAGACTGCTACTTTTTTCTTACCCTCAGCATTTTTTATAGAGTCTGAGAGAGTTTAAACTGTTTCCACTTTTTGAGGTTGGGGTTGTGTTTTGGTTTGGGGTTTTGCTTTTCATTCTGTTACATTATGGAAGGAGGAAGATTAATAGCATCTAATAATCCTCAGAATACTTCACTGACTTAATCCTTTTCTTTACAGTGAGTTCAGTCTTCTCCACCTCACCTTTCAAGTTCAGCCTAGCCTTTCATTAAAGTTTTGTTCCACTTTCTTCTTTCTCTTGAGTCTCTTTCTTCAGCTCACGATTCCCAGCTGAAACCTTCCTTTCATATGTTTTTTTCATACTTGCCTTTTTTTGTGGGTTTCTCCCCCTCTCCTATTTCTGCCCATGCTCAAAGCAGTCTCTTCTTCTTTTAAGAAGTTGTTCTTTTGACATAATACACCCAAACTCAGCTGCTTATATCATAAGCCTCAGGCTCAAATAGTGCAGTGCAACTGTATGTTCTCTAAAGTATCTGTATTGAAAGAAATCAAATAAAAAAATTCCTAGCCTTTAAGGTATTCTTATTCAATGTCATTAATATATTCAAATTGCTAGACAGATGACCTGTGAAAAATATGCCAAAGAAACTGGAAAAAAGAAAAATAATAAGAAAACTGTTTGTTTGGTTCAATTATGGAAATAGTCATATTTCAAAAGGTGAAAAGTAATCCACAAGATGGCTATCTTATTTTAATGAATATTTCTAAAGTCCAGTAAAATGGGCAAAGAGGCTTTCCTTTTCTAGTTTTTCTGTACTTTGGCTTGCAAGTAGAAATAATGTCCCAGAGAAACCATGAACTTAAATAACTATACACACACTACTAACAAGTAAAAAGAGATTAAAAGCTTGAAAAAAATTTAGATTAATTTTGGTCTGTTTGAATTTGACACAAAAATCTGCATATTTCAATCTGAACCAAGATGGCTAAAATCTGGATGCAGTTATAAAACCCAGCCATGAGCAGCAGACAACCTCATGCTGTAAGAACAATACACTAACCCTTGATGAACGCCATTTCCAGTCCTATTTTTAAAATGTTGTAATGAAATTCTCTCCATTTTGAGGAAAATTGTCATTAATGGAAAAGTATCTTCTTCAATGTATTATTTTTCTGTCTATTTTGAATTTGGAAAGAATATTATGCTTTCAGATGCCCTCTTTTCACTTTTTCTGTTATTATACCTAATATATTTTCCTTTGTACATTTATTATTTTAGTTAACGCAAGACGCATGTACTCATACCTGTATCAGTGATTTATTTTGTCAGTGCAAGTGTGCATGCAACACTTACTACCCAAATATTCCGTCAGAAAATAATTTTGAAATAGGAGGGGGTTCGAGTCTACTCAGCTTTACAACTGCCTGTTGTCAGTACTTCGAAGTTATCTCCTTTCCTCCCTTTTCTCCTCAGCTAACTGCAAGCTGATTGTGTAGCATAATGACAAAGGCACTCTTCCGTCACAGTGTCAGAAAGTCTTGAGCCCAATGCATACCTCACACTTCGTGGGCCAAAAGTACATTCCTCTGTAATAATAGAGTCACTGATTTGACAAGTTGTCTCCTGGGACCCCACAAGGCCACCTTGGCTCTGAGTGCATATACAAAGATGTCTTGTGTTTTCACTTTGAAAGTTCCCCAGAGAATTTCTTGGTTAGATTTTTCTTGCCAGGGGTTGCTTTTGAAATGTGTGTAGGGACGCACAAACAGACAAAAAGAAATCATTACTACTGAAATATATGAAGAATGTATTCCACTCAAAGTTGTTGTATTTCTTGTGCTCACTGGGCAGCAGTACATACTTTGCAGCAAAGAGGATAAATGAGCAAAATAACTAGAATCCAAGGGAATCAAAACAAGGGTGCAACAATTCAGGTTACACGAACGAGGAGCTTGGTTGGAGATACCTCACCTCCTGAATATGATGGCAAAACATTTCAAACTGTAATACATAGTGAGAGACACTAAAATAGCAGGTACTATTGAAAAATCATGTCAGAGAAGAATTTCAAGCTCTCAATAAACAACATGACTTGTTATAGCTCATTTATTAGTTTCCTTGAAGGGTTTGTCTGCCTTGGTGTTTGGAAAAATATTTGTGAAAAAAAAATAAACAAAAACCCACCAGCCTTCAAAATACTTAAAGGAAGGAATAGTAAACCTTCGTATTTCCACCACATTTTTCAGCATTCAGTGTTCAGCATTCAGCATTCTTCGAATATACTGGATACTACAGATTACAGAGGTCTTTTGTGCTTTGCTCACTTGTTTCAATAGCTTTAGGGCCTGAAATCTGACAAAGCTAGTCTTAGCAAGTTATTCCTCATTTTTGTGTGATCTTTAATGGTATTGTCTAAGGCTCTTGTATTTACCTGCCTGAACCTGAGGGGAATTAATAAAATGTAGGACAGAATTAGGTCAGGTCTGGACGCTGTCATTCACTTGAAGTTTCATTGCATCTTATTAGTTGGTATTAAAGAAATATTTTCCACATAGTTTTTTTTGGGGGGGTTGGGTTTTGTTTTGTTTTTGTTCTTTTTTTTTTGGTGGGCAGGGTTCTTTTTGAATAAGTTAGTGCTGCATCAATTTAAGAAAACAAAAGAAAAGGGAACATTTAGAGTGAACAGTTCAGATACATGCTGAAGTGCAAATATATGTGAGCTGCTTGGGATTTTAAAGAAAATTGCAGGTATTAGTGCTAGAAGTGACATATTTCCCAGAGTCACACCACTCACATCATACCTTTACATTTAGCCCATGTATAAACAAATGAACTAAATTTATTTATTCTATAATTTCTGATTTAATAGCAGATTCCCTAAGCAGTTTTAGGTAAAGTTCTGATCCCATGCATGAATTGAAAATTCTTGAAGTTCTTCAAAGTTGCACTCCCACTGAAAACCCAAGATGTTTCTCTCCATTTCAGTTAAGAGAGGGCTTTCAGTTAGTAGTTTCTATATAAAACACAGAAACCAAGTCTTTCTCAATGTGGAAGTTAGGCGAGAAATATAAGGGCAATCCAATTCAACAGACACATAGGTTAAATCCAGTCAAGGATATTCAATACTATTGGAGTACCTCTTTTATGAAGAAAGGTTGAGGGAGTTGAGGTTGTTCAGTGTGGAGAAAAGAAGGCAGCTCCAGCGAAACTTTATTGTGTCTTTTCCTAAAGGAAGCTTATAAGAAAAACAGAGACTTTTTACCAGGGTCTGTAATGACAGAAGGGGGGACAATGGTCTTAAACTGGAAGAGTAGATTTAGGTGGGACACAAGACAAAAATACTTTATGTTGAGGGTGGTGAGGCACTGGAACAGGTTACCCAGAGAAGCTGTGGATGCCCCATCCCTGGAAAGTGTTCAAAGCCAGGTTAGACGGGGCTTTGAGCAATCTGATCTAGTCAAAGGTGTCCCTGCCCATGGCAGGGGGCTGGAACTAGATGATATTTAAGGTCCCTTCCAACCCAAACCATTCTATGACTCCATATTTCAAAACCATTCTTCTATATTTGAGGCAGTGTTATCCTGATAAAATAGGTGCATTCACCTTATGAAAGCTTTTAAAGTTCTCATGTTGCAATGAATATTAAATAAGATTTTATGGAATTCAGGTCATGGCTGCTGGCAAACTTTTCACAGTGTTTAAAGCATCTTTCTCTTCTACATGTGTGTGCACATTTGCAAAAAAACAGAAGCTTGAAGTAGCGGACTCATCCCAAGAAGTCTAAAAAGAAGTCTTTTACAACAAGTTCTGCATAATGTAGAAGGTATGTAATTTTTTGTATATGTGTCTGTATTTAAACTCCCTTATTATGTACTGAAATAGGTCTTAGCAGGTCTGACCTTTCATGTAGTTGTGTAATTAAGATGTTCTCTATACATAGAAAAAATATTTACAACATTTCTAGAAAAAAAAAAAACTAGAAAATAGAGTTTATGTTTACAGCAATTCCCAGAACTGCTTTGCTGCGGTTTTTAGTATCCTTCAAATGGCTCATGAGAGAACTTCTGAATTCAAGGAAGACAGGCAAAGGAGCCATCATAATTACAGAAGGCAACAAGAAGCATGAATGCTGAGACCATCTCAGTGGGCCTTTCTCTCAGTTCCTCATAACCCTCAGGAATGTTACTGTTGAGGCTGAAAATACTCAAATTTAGTTTCAGCCTAAACCCCTCTTTTGAAGGTTTTCCTTTTTTCAAAGCTTATAGAGCAGAAGCAGAGGAATAATTATGTCTTCATTCACCTCTGGCTCCCTGTCTGTATTTAAATGCCTCCATACATACTTTTCCTAGTTCACTTGCAAACAATTATTTATGTATTCAACTCAGTCCATGTAAAATGGTCCACTGAGGCTCCACAAGCAGTAAAGTTAAGTATAAAACATGCAAAGAGAGAAAACAGAGGGGGTGGCAAGACCTATAAGAAAATATGTCACCCTGATCCTGCTCAAAGGCAGAATCAACTGTACTTGAGCATATGCTGTTTTTTACATGTTCTGAAAAACGTTTAATGAAGTACATCATAAACATTTCAGTATTTTACATTATTTTTTTACCAGCATTCAGGATGTTATGCAATTTTAATTGTTATTCTTGGAATTCAGTTGACTTACACATCCCTTCATCAAAGTGTTCATGTTTGAACATCATGAGTCCCCACTCAAATCAATGGAGGTGTTAAATTCACTTGCGATTCAGTGTCCCTCAGGACTTTTTTTTTTTTTTTTAATTATGGTATTTTTATTTGTATCTTTTCTTGTTGCAGATCAGAAGCAAACTTGGAGAATCTTTCTAAATTTATGTATTTTAACTATATTCTCAAATATGATGTCACAAGTATTCTCTCTTAAATTTACTGCTGTTTTCAGGTGCTTTCTGTTACATATTCCTGAAAGTTTATAAGACAATTTTGAAAATAAATCCATGAAAGATAATTTAGGAAAAAGCAAAACAAAACAAGAATGCCAAACCCAACAAACAGCACACAAAACCCAAACAAAAAAATGACTGAACAAAACCTCAAACACAAACTGTTGGGAAGTTCAGATTAGCCATTCAAAAGTCTGCATTTCTGGTGAAGTTTGGTACACTTTGATTTACATCTCCAAAGGTTTTCAAATTCAAATACTATCAGAATATACTTCACTTTATGGAACTTTCTCCCAAAATTTTGTTTAAAAATTTAAGGTCACTCCAGGAGAGTTTCTGAATGCATGCATAGACAAAACAATCTTTGTCTTTAGGGGGTGCACTGCCTGCGTGGATGCAAAAGAACTGCCTCAATGAAACCTGAGTGACAAAGATAAAACACTCTGTTCGACATTTGCTTGTGCATGTAAATGATGAGTATCTATATGGAGTTTTATTTGATTCAAGTATTTCTGTAGAAGACCTTACACGAAGAAGACGCTTAAAATATTAGGAAAGTTATGTGTCAGAGGACAAAGTGAACCCTTCATATAAAGAAGACTCTTTCATATATATATATATATTCCTTTATATATTAAAATTAAAAGAAAATAATCGTAGAATCACACAATCCTTTAGGTTGGAAAAGACCTTTAATATCATTGAGTCCAACCACTAACCTAACACTGCCAAGTCTACCACTAAACCATGTCCCTAAGTGCCTTTACATGTCTTTTAAATACCTCCAGAGAGGTATTTAGAACCTCTCCTAGGTTTTAAATACTGCTTGCGTAGACAGCCTGTTTCAGTGCTTGACTACACTTTCAGTGAAGAAATTTTTCTTAATATCCAATCTGAACCTTGCCTGGTGCAACTTTAGGCCATTTCTTGTCCGTTACTTGGGAGAAGAGACTGATACCAACCTTGTTCCATCCTTCTTTCAGGTAGTTGTGGAGAGTGATAAGGTCTCCTGTGAGTCTCCTTTTCTTCAGGCTAAATAACCCCAGTTCCCTCAGCTGCTCCCAAGAAGACTTATCCCTTATCTTGGTGCTCCTGTTTGTGCTCAACACAAAAAATTACATGCTGAATCAGACTTTTCCTGAGACAAGTCTCACAAAGATTTGTTTGTTTCAATTAATTCAACAGCTTTCCCTTTCCTGTCTTATTGCTAAAATACACACACATAAATTAAATTTGCCTTGAGTTATATATCTTCTCTGCCTTAGAGGGAGTGAGGGATGAGTCTGCTTGCCAGACAGATTCGTAAGCTCTCGCCATTCTAATTATTTCTTAGAAATATTTACCAAAGGGAGCAAATTATTTAAAAAATCACACATATGGTAAATTGGTGGACGAATGTTTCCAAAAATATTGTGTGAAAGTGGTTACAAGTTGTCTCTTGTTAATCAGTATGCAGAAAAGTGGATAAATATATGTGTTGGCATTTTCTTTGGTTAATTCAGTATTTTTGTATTAGCAGATACACTTGAATTCTTATGTAAATTCCAAATATGAATGACCTTAATCCACCAAGGTAATAATAATAAACATCATTATGAATGGATGTACTTATATCTTTGTTTTATTTAATTAAAAATTCAAGACAGGTAAGTTCTAGTTGCTTGAATCTTGTTCTAGCATGATAAAAAATTAAGTACAAGCGTATTTCCAGAATCCTTTATCATTACCTCCTAAAGAAGCCTTTTTCTAAGTTAATCATCTCTTTTTACTTAAATGATGTTGAATCTTATGTTCCCCTAGTTTTTCTCCTTTTTACTTTCTTGCCCATAGTACTACAGATAAAATAAGTTTTAGAACCATTTTAAATGGCTATAATGTCTCAGTCAGCCAATGAAATGCATCCTTGATAATATTAGGAAAATGCACTTTCTACCCATGTCAGTAAAACAAATGGCTGAAAATGTAATCACAAACAGCGTAGCTCAGTTTCAGGCCAATATTGCAAATCTGTAAATCGACGTAACCCTATTTCCTAAACCAAGTCATGCAATCTTAAGAAAAAAAAGAAGAATCTGAGATTAAATGACCTGCCATACCTTTGATTTTCTGATGTCCATAGGTAGCTTGAGGTAAGGTGTTTCCGATAGGAAAAACTATCTGATAGCTAAGATATGGCACAATTTTGACACAATTGGAACGTGATGAGTGCTAACCCAGGTGATCTTCTCAGTAAAAGATTTGTTTGACTGCTCAGATTTCTACCATGCTTCTCTGTCAGATGCTCAAGGTGAGGCTATTACATCAGAGGGATTCAGAGGTCATTGTCTTTCCAGGCACACATCAATTAATAATAAACTGTGAAGTGTCATTAAAGGATTTCTTTAATTCATTGACATCCTTGTACTAAATAGCTGAGCGAATGTTTCTGCTTGTCTTCCATTCTTTTTCTGTTACAAGCATCAGTAGAGAATGAAAGTTGAATAGATGCTTTAGAAAGATTTGTAGATTACATTTGTGCCAAACTATGTACAGTAGCAAAGCCAGCAAATCGACACACCTATTGCTTTACAAAACTGCTTCTGGTGTATTATTTCTGAAGAGACAGGATATCTCTACAGAAATCATGCAGTGTAACAGTTGAAAGAAAAGGGCTTTGATCCTTGTGCAATTCAGCTGGCTGCTTGTGCATTTGTCAGCTTAATTTGCAATCATGGCTGAAAAAAGAGAGAAAAACCCACCGTTTCTGAATATTTTTTAAACTTCAGTGAGTTTTCCACATGCTCCTGGGTAGCTAATCTGACTGGGGCCTCTGAAAACAAATCTGCAACCATCCAATTGAAGACCTTCAGGAATGAATGAATCTTACCTGATTTTATATGTCCATAAATCAGACATCAAGTTGACATAAATCACCCCACTACTGGGAAATTCATCTGTTCCACCTTAAACACCTACATTATGACCAGGTTCCTTGTTCTTTAGACTCACATACTTCTCACTGATAATAAGTCTAGAATGGCTTACTCAGGGTTTAGCACTGAAATTGGAACAGTTGGATGCTACACTGAATCTTTTTTAGTTTATTTCACAGGTCACTACATCTGCTGTAGCTTTCCATTTTCAGCAGAACACAGGCAATAACACGTGTTTATACAGTCATGTAACTGTACTATAATATACCATGTAACACGGACATTGATACATAGCTTCTTTTGACTACACATGTATATGTCCTGATAGTATATACACGTATAAGATCTCAATCTTCAAAATAGTTATCGCCTTTCCCAGTTTAAATCATATTCTTATGCAGTATAAATTCAATGAGCCTTAAAGATGGGCTCCTACAGATTTACTTTTTGACTCCTTTACCATAGACCTCAAACCTTTCAGTGTAAGTGTTGCAACAATAATAAGAAGAGTGGTCTTATCTTTTTTTTACAGCTGATGAAACAAGTATGGTCATAAACAGGGATAATAAGACTGATTGCAGACAGACTAAATAACTTGCTAAGGTCACACAGGAAGTCTGTGGTGGATCTGGAACTAAACCCAATTCTTACAATAAGATCTATGTTCTCAGTCCCGGACACAGGAAAAGTTCCCACTAAGATGAGTAAATGTCTTGTCTGAATAAAGATACAGGATTTGCTTCCTAAGCAGGAGGGGAAAATGGCTTTTTAAATACAATTTACTGTGATTAACCACCTGAGATTAGAAGTATGGATATAAGCTTTTGTTATTTTCTGTATATAAGATAAAATATTTATCACACTATCACCACACAGATTTATGAGGCTTATTACATACCACACATCAGCAGAAACATCTGAATAAACGTGGTTTAAATTTAGCTGGTTTTGTCTTTTTAATGTGTGGCGTTTGTTGTAGATTTAATTTTTAAAACTTCCTACCCACAAACGTTTTAGATCACAACTGGAAGCTTTTAGGGTAATTACTAGGTCACATTACAGACATGAAATGGGTGGTTCTGCTAACCAAAGGCAGAGCATAAAATGATTATTTCTTTCATTATGAAACTACTAAATGTTTCCATATTTCTGAGATTATCACCATTCAAGGAGAGGCTGAAATTTCTTTTGTTTGTCACCAGTTATCCTTGCCATTGATTTTGAAAACAGCTCAGCTTTCATATTTATATTACCTGGGTATATGTGTTTGAGTATCTGTAGCATATGGGCAAGAGCCATACCACAGGAAGGAATTTCTACAAAGGAATTCCATATACAACTATGTAAAGAAAGCAGCCAATCCCTTTAAAGAAAAAAGGGTCAACCAACAGATGTAAGTATAGTAAAAAGTATCAGTATTAACACTTAGCACCTGTATCTGACAAAAACTAAAACTGGAATGCAACCAAATGTACCTTTGAACATTTTCCTAACACTGTTCAAAATTGTTTTCTTCTTGCATTGGTATTGTGTTTAGGATTTTTCAGATGATGTGAAAAAACCTGTTATGATGTTCTGATACTGCAGCTGAAGGACCAGCTGATAAAATTTCTCTCCTCATTTATTTTTTTTTTTAAGGGTATGCTGTAAAATGAACTTTTCTTTCCTTTCCATTCACTAAATTCAGAATACACCTTGAAAGTTCAGGCTGACAATGTCTTTGAACCAGCTTTCTCCAGCGTCAGTAATAAACAATCTGCAGATGCATAGAGGTGGGCGCCCTCGAAAGCTTGGCCCAGAAGTCAAAAACAAATTTAGAAGTTAGCCTTTACTGGAATACATTCTTCCATGACTACCTTGTATGCAATATTCAATCACAATGATTTAAAACTAGCACCGAAACGCCAGGGCAAGGTGTGGTCATGTTTCTGAAAGTCAAAGACAGGATACCTGACCTAAACTAGCCAAAGAGGTATTCCATACACAGCACGTCATGCCCAGGATGTAACGGAGAGTTACGCAGAAGGGCTGGGGGACTGCAGGGTTGGACGAGGTATCGGTCGGTGCTTGGCTGGGGGGAGTGGGGCGAGTTATTGGTCGGCTGGTGTTGAGGTGTTGCATTCTTTCCTCTTGTCATTTCCTTTATCATTATTATTATTGGTGGTAGCAGTAGTGATTTGTGTTATACCTTAGTTACTAAACTGTTCTTATCTCAACCTGTGGGAGCTGTATTCTTTTCGATTCTCCTCTCCGTCCCTCCGGGAGTAAGGGGAGGGCAAGAAGGGGGGGAGTGAGTGGACGGCCTGTGTGGATCGGTTTAAACCATGACAGTTCATAATGGGAACTAAAGTGAGAATCCAGCTCATAATACTTATTACATAATTTTCAATAACAACCATATTTAGCTTTTGAAAGATGCTGCTAGATACAGAAAGACTTTTTCAAAGACCAGTTCGTGTAACATGGGCAATTTTAATCCTGTAGCTAACGCCTTTTAGACACTAACTCTTCATAGTAGGTGCTGCTCTGATGAAGCAAGAGTTTTTAAACACCTGAAATCCTGCTGTGTGTTCGTGGTTGCCTGTGACATATTCCATCTTTAATGGATGTCAGTTGCAATCATGCATGATCCTGCTTATATTCTTAACAGCTGCAGACTAAACATCTCAATTGACTTCAGTCTGTGTGCCAAATCATGCAAGCACTATTAAATGTGCGTGCACAGACGTTTGTTTACAGGTTTTTATTTGCAAAATCTTTGGCTTTTCCCTTCAAAGAATTCCTTTTCTCCCGCTGAAAGCCTGATGCATGTCAGGTAGACGTCACCCCTGCTTTGCAGGAATATGCCTGCTCAAGGAAAAAGGGCAATTTGCAATAGCCAGACTTTTCAAGCTTGATCCTCAGTAAACAGGTTAAACAACAGACATCTAGGGGTTGATTCTCTTTTATGAGCCACCCTAAGGAGAAACCTCAACCAGCAGTGGGTGACCATTTATTGAAGAGTTTGTGCCAAGTGATCTGGGCCGATGGGCCTCGTCACAGGTCAGGATAGGTCTGGGAAGAGTAAATTTGCCTTTGGAATGGCAAGAGGGTCTCTGCTTCCTTTCCCAGGTTGTAAGAATTTAAGGAGAAAATTTAATAAAATTTCATTTGCTTTGTGAAATATATTTAGGATTTGCTTGCCAGAACTCTCTTTTGGAAACACACCACAAAAATTTGTAAGGAAGACTTTTAAAGGGCTGCGGATTTATAATAGTTAAACATGTATTTAATTTGTTTACAGAATGAACTGACCAATTTAAGAGAAAAGATAACCTAAAGATATTTTTCAATTTATCTTTAAAGGCTAATTAAAATAAAGTTTCCTTTCAGTCAAATGAGTTTAAAAGTGCTTTTTTCTGTATTTTAAATAGGAATATTGCAAGAAATCCTGCAAAGCATTAAATGCTACAAGTCCTTGCTGAGATCCGCAATTCTGAGACTCAGAGATTTGGTTGAAGTAATAATACTATGGTCTATTCCTTTCTTTCTCCATCAGCTAAAGGCGATTTGCCATTACCTTACTCATTTTCTTTCAAAGAAGTGAATGGCAGTTTGGAACAATACCAGTATGATCAGTAATGGTTTGGTATGTGCAAATACTAACGTTTAAGTACGTTCAGTGTTTTCAGCTTCAGGGAATGTTAATATCTTTGGCTTATATATTTCACGGTTCTCTTATAAACACGTGTAAATAATTACTGTGTTGATAGCCTAATTAAAGTATCCCAGTCTGATACTGGAATAGGGCAATTTGAATCACATCTAAATTGGACATGACACATAACATGCTTTTTTTTTATCTGCATTGCTGGAGTTGCTTCATAAATCCACATATAAATATATATAAGTAATTTGAAGAAAAAAAACTTAAGAAGCCCATTGATGGGAAGAATGCTTAATTCAGGACTTGAATCTACCTTTGTTTGTGATAAAACCGGATACCCACAGATAGTCATAGCATAAGATCAGCCTCAGAGATCCAAACAGAATATTATTAACAAAGCTCTTTGAATATTAAAATGAAGTTTTGAGATCAACATCTCATTCTTCATATCTGAAGGCATGGTACGCTTCAGTTACACATCTCATTCTAGTCTGTCAGGAACTGAATTAGCTGTCACTTCAAATGTAGCGTTGTACAAACAATCATAATGACTCTTGAAGTTTATTTAAGTATTTTAAGTTTCATCTCTGAGAAGGCAAAATGTTGTATATATTTTGTTATTTCTCAAGCATCCTTTAATATACTAACACATCAGCTATTTACAAGAATATTTCAGGAAGAAACACTTTTCAGAAAATAAAACATTAGCAACAAAGGTTTAAATTTTCAAAGCCTCATGAAGGATTCAGGAACAATGTTCATTAGAATATGTGGAAAATAAGTTGCCTGTTTCTTTCAGAAAGATCACTAAAGATGTTGAGTGCATGGTTGTTTGTTTTTTTTTAATTGCATGAGATGAAACCAGGGATATGTGCATTTAAACTGTTTGAGAGTTATGTGGAATTATGCTTAGAAACATCATTAACTGTTGAGAAATATACATTATAGCTTTAAGAAACACAAAATAATATCACATAAAAAAACCTTCAGTAAACTCAAATGAACACATTTGTCCAAGAAACTGATGTAGATGAAAAATACAGTTAAAGAGAGACTTTAGTAATTTTTATGTCACTTGATGACAGAAATTTTTATTTTTTTTTCTTTTGGTTTTTTTTTTAATATCAAATGTGCATCATTATCTTGAGAACCATGGAAGTGGTGTGATTTATTTTTTTTAGTGTTTGTACATTCTACTGGATTCTACTGGATTCTATGGTCTTTCAATATAGCACTTATAAACTGATGGAGTGGTAAACATTGAGAAGAACCACAACTGTTTTTTTAGATGTCATAATAATATTTTTTGTTCTACATCACCATATAAAGACATAATAATGAATTAGTGGTGCTAATTATGGGCAATGAAGGAGTGAGTTTATTCTTATAAGGACTTAGTACATTAGTGTAATGCTATCAAGCCTTTATTATGCATTCCTCCAGCATGAGAAAAAGATTCAGCTTGACTTTTTTAACCGTGTAATATGTGCTAATTATCACCATTAATAGTCTGAATCTCAATATCTCTAGAGGAGTTCACTGATATTATGCAAAACTTGGCCAAAATTTTTTCACTTTAAACTTGCAATAAGGAGAAATGATCAGTACTTTTGCTAGTGAAGCTGGAGAATTTTGTTTTGTTTTCTTGTGTCATTTTTTTGCATGTTTTGTTTTGGACTGCTACCTTTTAGTCAAGCATGCCGAAAGTTACAGCTGCTTTGTTGTATATTTGTAACCTTTAATATAGCAAAGATGTACATATGTTCAAAATTGTATGCACTCTAGATAAAGCCATTATTTCAATGAACAACAAGAACACATATGTAAACAACCGTAGATGAGCACACAAATAAAACTTATAGAATCAGAGTCTATTTGAACCCACATTCTGTAAAATTCATGGTCCTCTGTCTAAAGTAACATCAGCAATGCATGATTTACACAATTTCCTTCTTGTAAAGCATGACTTTCATGGCACTCACTAAACTCAGAGAGAAATCATTTTATCAACTCATTCACCTGAGTAAAACGTGGTTTTCTTATACTTTTGTAAGGTCATTCTAAATCCTTTCACACAGACTATTTATTTTATCTCTTCCTCTCTATGAAATAAATTATACTGACTTTTTCCTTACTCTTTTTTATTATTTGCCTTGTTTCTCCTTTATTTTTCCTCTCACTGTTGTCTACTTCTGCAAGCCCTTCTTTCTGATTAAAAGTTACATGAAATCGAACTTCTCACATCTATGAAAAAATTGAAAAGTTCCTGAAATTTTTATTATATTGCTCTTGGCTTGGTAGAGAAAAAGGTACTGGAAATATATGTAAGACTTATGTGAATGGCTAAGGGAGTAAAATGGAAATAAAAATATGAAGAAAAGCCTTTAAAAACATATCCCAGCTTGTTGAAGCAACTTATTTAGATAATCTCTTTCAAAATTTACTCAGAGGTTCATACTGAATTACATGTGATTTTTTCCCTTATCCACAGTTTCTGGGAGTAACAGTCTCTAAATGTATTGCATCACCATCCTGGCCACAGTTGCTACCTAGAACTTGCACCATTGTTCTGTGTGATAAATACAACCATTTTCTGCCTGGGGCTGTTCACGATGGAAATTTTCCACCCACAGACAATCTTGTTGGTTTCATAATTGCTTCCCCCTTCTAATGAATGATGAACATAATGAATGACAAGCCAATCTTTTGGGTTCAAATCCAGGGATCTTCATCAAGACAATGAATGTGCATTCATTAAGTAGAACCATGTTGAAAGTGCTTTTGTCATAAATACAGTATAATACATTTTCTTTAATGGGAATGCAGTATTTTAGCACATTACTTAATTAGGGATGAGCAGACAAATGGAGTTAATTCCTTCAGCTTCAGTGAGTGCGGCAGAAGCAGTACATTTTCATTCATAGCTTAAGGAGCCATTCATTACCTAGAGCCATAGGCTGAAAAAAGGAAAGTATTAAAATATTATATATGGTAAAGTATAATTTAATAATTTTAATGCTTACTGAAAAGGTGAGACTGGAGGTGGCATTTCAGATCATCCTCTTAAGTTTCATCTCTAGGGAACTGAGGTCAAATTTGAGACTATTTTAATGCTTTCAATTCTCTGTTGGTGCAAAGCACAAAACCACTCAATTTGGGAGAACAGAAATAGCCACAATCACGCCATTCAGTAATTACATGCATTTACAAACCTGTGTGGGAAAGTTTGAGCTGTAAAAAACAAGACTAAATCTGGCAGAGACTATTCTTAACAGACCATCATGCTAATTAATGTTAAATGTACTCACAATTTTGAAAGTCAAAACTCTGAATTTAAAGTCAACTTTTTAACTCAGTGTAAAAAAATCCCATGACTATTAAACACTCCAGTGTTAAACTGGTGGGACACATTTATGCAAGTATCTTGGCTGCTGCATATGAAAAACTGTAGCTGAAAAGAGAGTCTGTACTGTTTCCTTTGAAAATAGAATGAGATATTACTGTAGTAGTTTAAATGAATTCAACCTCACATGAAGTGTAACCTGTAGAAGAACTTCCTGCTCTGTATTCCACAGTATACCAGGATGTCCAGTATAATTCTCCCTATAATAGTGCCTTTGGATGTTATTTAGTATATAGGAAAAAGTAGATTCAAATTATCGTTAAGGCAGGTTTCATCAAGTATATTGAATATGACATGAAATAACATTTTTTAAAAAGCTAAATATTCTGAAAACTATGATTGAGATTGTAAAATGTTCAGTTTATTTTTAAATCAACTCTTACTTGCTAAGTATTTTCATTTTGGAGAAAAAAGACTACAGTAGTGAGAATGTCCACATTTTGCTAACAGGTCAGAGCATTTCTGTGCGCTGAGAACTTGTTTAATTCCTTCCTCAGGGGATCTGAAGTCATGGTTCTCCCACCTCTCTGACTGTCCCATTTTCTGTAGGCTGTTTTGGAGAAGAAATGCATTCTACATTTCTCCTGTTGACATATTCCTCTGGTGCACAAAGGCCTGGTCATCCTCTGGAGTCCAACTCTCATCTGCCATGTGCAGAGAGAGTAATGGCCATAGAGTCTTGGTGTCAATTTCAGTAATTGCTTAAAATACTGCATTTCACATAGGATAAATCAAACTGGATGAGTCAAAGTACTTTTTCTTCAGAATACCCCATAGCTGGCAGTAAGAAAATAGATGACCTTTGTTTAAACCTGCAATACAACCAAACAGAAAGAGATTTAATTCGGAGCTGTTTCTGCTCTGGAGTGGTCTAGCCTTTAGGGTAGAAGACAATCAAAAGGAAGTTTTATTTCTGAAATGTTCCACATTCCGTGAACTACTCAAATAATTACTGACATTTATGTCTGTCTCAGCACTGGCCTGTGTTTTCTACAGCATGACCCAAGGTTTATTTCAGATTCACCTCAACTTAGAGTAGGTTTGTTTCAGTATAAAGAGTATGAGGTGAATTTGGATTCTGACTTGCCTTAAACTATAGTGTGAATGGATTCCAATATCTACTGCAGTGGTCACATAAACTTGGCTAAAACAACATCAGTGGAAGAAGCTGAAAGCAGCATCCTGTCCTACCACAGTGTAAGTCAGTGTAGCTTCAAAGGACTGAAGCCAGATAAAAGTTTCACCCCGTATTTGTTCTTGCTATCCAGATATTAATCTATCATGGTTTCTGCAAAAAGGTTCTACTTCAAGTTTGTTGGTGCTTTTTAATAACTTTATTTCTCAGACAGTTGGAGCAAGCCTATTCAAATGATCACACAGAATAAATTTCTCCTGGGGAAGAGGAGAAGGCAGCATCAGCTCATGCCGCACTCCACTGGATGCATAGCTATAATAATGATTTAAAGTACAATGATAAATCTCTTTTTACACATATAGGATTATGACTGAATTTGTACTGATTTACATGGGTGTGACTATTCCTAGCATCAAGAATGGTCAATATCCTACTACGATAATTTATTACTTTTCTATCATTTAAATACCACAATATTGTGCATAAAAATCTGTCCATCTTGTATGGTGTCTTCATTCATAAAGAGGTCTCAATTACTTCATAAAAGATTTAATATATAAGTATGCAATTAATTGGCTTTATGTCTGTATTGGACTTGTGATGTTCTTTTCTTTTGTGCAGATGATATTAAATTACAAAGTTTCACTACTAATAAAAGACTACTAATGGAAATGCCAGTTCTTTGAGTCATATTATTTTATTCACAGGAAGAGACAGTACAAAGTGGATTGTTTGCTTCCCACAATCAAGTAATATTCTTAACCAAATGAATAGCTCTAAGCAGGAGTTCTGCTTAAGGCTTTAAAGTTGCCAGGGACTTTGGTGGACAGAGAACCAAGCTGTCTCAAGGGGCTGCAATTTGATTGCAGAAAAGTGTATGCTTAAGGCACATGAGGATTTGTTTATGCCTTATCCTGATATTTACATTACTTATTTGATTTACTTTAAATTATTTAGGAGGCTATTCTGGAGGAATTTTCTATAAAAATGTTCATAATGTGGAGATTACATAAGGTAAAATAAAATATAGAACTTATTTTCTTGTCTTGCACCATGGCTCAGCTTATCTTGAATGCTGGAGAACAGATAATGTCACAGTTATAACTACAGTTCCAATATTAGATTATGAAGATGCTATTTACCAGTATGAAATGAAATCACAGCTGCAAGGAACTGAAATTTCTCAGTGATAGATCACAATGGTTTACCTTTGTATGCCATTGTTGAATGCATCACTGTGATATGTATGATAGTTCTGGATGATTAAACATTAAAAATAAACATAAATTGCATCAGCATCAAGGTCTATTTAAATGCATGAAAAGAAATTCACTCAATTACCGCTCAGCAACTTAGCTAGTTGAGAGAAAAAATAATTGTTCACTGGGATCACAGAATGCACACTCATTTATCAAATAGAAGGTTGGAAACTGAGCTTGAAAAACTGTTTTTTTCTGTTAAGGTTCAATAGACTGCAATGTAGGAAATCAAATATAATGTAGCAGTGTTATGAAAACAAATATATATTTATGTTCATTCTACAAGTTAATTGGATGCAGGGTAAGCCTATACATGTAGAGAAGTGGCTGAATTAAGTGCTTATTGGGGCTACTGTTTCTGGATTTCCTAACTTTTAAATATTTGCTTCTACATTAGAATATGATTCCCTTTTGATGAAATGCATAGGTATATAATTTCATAGAATTCTGAAAACTGTGAAACTATTCACAAGAGTAATTTTTTGTACTAGAATCTCTGGATTCATCACTGAGACTTTACTCCCCAGCTGATGGATAACTGATTGCCCCGCATCAATGGAACATTCTAACAAAAGCAACGGGACCCTCAGGTAGCCACTCTTGGACCTGCGTTATACTTGACAGTTGGTTATGTCATGACACAGTATTTCAGACCAGAGAGAATGTGAACAATGGCATCACAGACAGTGGGTTTCCACAGGGAACAATGTGTGCTGCACCACACATAAGTGTGTTCTGTCCAGCAGAGCAAACAAACAGAATCATTCAGACTTAGAGAAAACAGAAATGACAAAATATCTATAATCAGCTTAGTTGCAGATAATCTCCAGAAACAACAGGTAGAAACATACATCACAGACCAAGCTCAGAAGATGATAGAAACCATTCAGAGACTGAAAGATCCAGGAGCATCATGTTGGTGGGATATATTCACTGTGTAGAACTTCAGTGTTTTGATTCCCCTATTTGACATTCTTTGACTGCCTTACTAACTGCAAGTGTCTCATTACAATTAGTCACTTACTTATGTCAAAGTTGTATGTCTAACAAATTGCATGTAAAATTTGATGGTTGCAGTTTTCTATGAATAGGAATAAATGCATGTAAGTGTGTGTGGATGGAGCAGTGGATTGCTCCAGAAGGCACTCATTTGGCCTCAGGATATATATGTGTCTGCAGGTCTTAATACCATTTGCAGGTGTTGTGACATCACTGTGGCACTTTGGCTATAGTCTTGGAAAGAAAGATTAACTTGTGATCCAAGGATTAGGTGCTGAATTTCAGTTCTGTCTATCATCCGTTGTTCAAGAATTATGCAATAAAGGAAACAAAACAAAACAAAACAAAACAAGACAAACAGGGAAGTACCTATGGTACTTTCTTAACCTTCGAATGCTAGTGATTGCTGTCTATGAAAACTTGATCCATGTCTTCCATGAAGGAGTATGTTTTATTCATTATTCAGGCATGTAACTATACTGTGGGGACAATATGCAGAAAGCTGCAGCTACAGGTACCCCTCCAACCATAGACTGACTGTATAGCAGTTCTTCCATGCTCTTTCATGACACTTTGGCTCCTCTTTCCAATAGGCCCACAGTCTGCTAAGCAAAATATTTGAAGAAATCCCTATTATCTGGAAGAAAAGTGGCTTCATGAAATACAAAATTATCCAGAATAAAAATGTATTTACTCCTGTTCTTTTCTCAGCATTCTACATTAAAATATTCAAATAGTGATGTAATGAAATACTGCATAAAAAAATCTTTTCAGGAATTTAGCAACTGCAACTTATAGCAGCTCTAGCTCATCCTGCTCAAAATCAGAGTATATGGATGTGGTTTTTTGTTTGTTTTTTCTTTTTTTTTTTGTGATAGGTGGGAATTTCACTCTGAGTTGTGTCATGGTTTAAGGCCAGCCAGCAACCCAGAACCACGCAGCCACTTGCTCACTCCCCGCTTCTCCCCCCCAACTCCACTCCCAGAGGGATGGGGAGGAGAATCAAAAGAATGTAACTCCTGTGGGCTGAGATAAGAACAGTCCAGTAACTAAGGTATAACACAAACCACTGCTGCTACCACCAATGATAATAATGATAAGGGAAATAACAAGGGAAGAGAATACAACTGTTCACCACTTGCTGACCGATACCCAGCCTGACCCGAGCAGTGATCTAGCCCTTCCGGAGAACTGCCCCAGGTTTATATACTGGGCATGATGTGCTGTGGTATGGAATACCCCTTTAGTTAGTTTGGGTCAGGTGTCCTGTCTCTGCTTCCTCACAGCTTCTTGTGCCCCTCCTCACTGACAGAGCATGAGACTGAAAAAGTCCTTGATCAGAGTAAACATAGGAACAACTGAAAACATTGGTGTTATCAGTGTTGCTCCCAGGCTGAAAATCAAAACCACAGCACTGCATCAGCTGCTAAGAAGAAAAATGACTGCTACTGATGAACCCAAGTAGCAAAATTAAAATGAATGAAGAAGTTATTCACATAATTGCTGCACAAGTCTCTAGATCTCTGCTTTTATGCTACTTTTCCTTTCTCTTTCATTTATCTTTCCTAATTAACCTCCTTTTACAACGCTTTGGATTTTCCCCTGATGTGGACAAAAAGCATATACATTTTTTTATTGGAATGCAATTGAAAGTCACCTTTTATATTATTAATCAAGATTAGTTTCATTTTTAAAAGATTCTCAGTGTATATGATTCCATTATAAAATTACAAAAGAAATGTTTAAAGGTTATTACCACTAATGCTGTTTGAATTCATTGCATAACAGTGCTTGATCAGCACAGTCTCTGCAGTTTTAAGCTATCCTATGCCCTTCAAAATGAAACACTTCTACAGAAAATGAACTATTCAAAAAGAAAGCAAACCCCAACTTGTAGCAATGATTTTACAGAGAAAAACTTTTTAGAGATATTTCTGTTATGCAACAAAAGCAATGTGGTACATGAATAATTTGTAACTAATAACATGTATTACTTGTAACTAAAAACATAAATGAGGTTATCTTCATGATGTAAAATGAGGCAATTGGCTTTCACTTTAAGAAAGACTAATGGTCAGACAATTCCTGAGAATTAGAGTTTGAACATATTTCAGTTTTGCAAGAAATATAATTTTCTCTGGGGTATCCAATGGCAGATGTCCCATAATGTTGGTAAATTAGATGTAGTAGTATAGAAAAGTGCAACATTATTCAGGGAGTGAAAAACTTTCTTTGTAGCAATGCAATGGCCATTTATGTTCCATAGCATCTTAAGGATCCATAATCTTGGAACTAATTATAATGTTTCCAAACAGTGTTATGTCTACACGGAAACTTATATTGTGTTATTGAAGTTTAAGACTCACAAATACATTAAAATGCTTCAAGATTTAAGGAAACGTGTCAGATAAATTGTAAATTCAGACATGGAGCTACTACTGTTGCTCATTTCAATTACCTAGTAATTAAAAGTAGCAATCAGTAATTTCCAGTATAATCTTTTTACATCGAGTTAAATGAATAGGTAAATGAAAACTCTCAGTATTTAAGCCAGTATATAAGGTTTCTCTCTCAGTTACTTGAGAAAGCAATCCTCAAAGAAAAATGTATCATATTTTTATGAATCTTAAAAGTCCAGCACTTCAAAGTCCAGATTTCTGGTCAGCAAAAAAAATCTTCAGGATAATTCAAGTGTACACTTACATTTACTTTACATGTAAAGTAAATTTATTTTTATAAATTTACTGCTGCAGTCTGACTGAAAGATGCAGTCATTTTGATCAACAAGACAAGAAAAACAAAAAAAAAAAAAAGGATGACTAAAGTCTTCCTCACTAAAAGTTTTCATGGTTACTTTGATAAACATGTAGACATGAGTTAAATGAAAACCTAATGATTTATTCCAATGAAACTGGAAACTCTTAGGGAGCCCACTTCTGTGGTAGAACAAAATGTTATTTTTTTTGTTTGTTTGTTTAAATGCTCTGGCATTCTGTAAATTTTGTTGGCATGGTGAATCCCTGCAGTCAAATAATGCAGTGTTACAAGAAGGAGCTGAGGTGAGTCAGATGAAAAAGGCGAGTAAGCATTCATCTTTTGACACAGAATTACTGGCATGCTTCTGTTACATTCTGAGTTTACCAAGGCCATAACACAACAGCTCATCTCATGCCTCCAAGGTAAAGACTGTGGTGCTTTGTTCTCTACCTTTCATTCTGTGGCCTGATAGTCAGTAGACTATCCCCAAACAGGTGTTCCTTTGGTGTATCCTCGAGACATCTCCTTGGTTAGTGGTGGTTTTCTTTTATTTCATGATATCCTTGCACTGATATTACTGTGCCCCTTGTCCCCCCATAAAATACCTTGTGCTTGACATAAAAATGGCATGTAAAGTTCTTATTAGCTTTACATCTCTAGCCTTGCCCTTCTATAGGAAACTTTGGTCCTTGCTTTGCAGCTGAAATGCAATATTTAGAATTTTGTTTAAACTACATGATAGTCCATCCAGAACCTGTCAATCTGCACTGCAAAGTTAATCTGACACTATTCACACCACAGAGACATATTCAACATGTGTGTTTGGCAAGTTTTCAGAAGCAGTTCCAGTGAAGTTTCTTTATTCATAGTGTTGGTGGGTAGATATTCAGAAAGAGCTTGAAATTGCCGCTAGCTAGCATTTCATATTTAATTTCAGTTCAGCAGGTGAGGCCAGACAGTATCACTTGCTACCATGCGTATATTGAAGTCTTCTATGAAAACAGTCATTTAGAAATTAATGAGGGCTATCTTTTTTCCCTTGAAACTTTGGTGTTCAATGTATTTTATTCTCACAAAGTCAGTGCTACGAAGACAGATTTTATCAGCTGAAAACCCTTTTTAAAATGTCTTACACAGAGAGTCTGGTGCACTTTGGGAAACCTGCACTGAAGTCACACATCACGGGTAATATTTTAAGACCACTTGTTCATGTAGCATCCTCTAGTATTACCTTATTAAAAGTTCTTAGTATACTTTATCTTAGAATTTGATCCTTGGAAAATAATTCCTCTGAATGTGTTTTTTTGATTCAAAAGTGTGCCCCAGAACATCTTCTCCAGTTGTAGCAATCTCTTCTTCACTTCTTTTCTTTTTTCCAGCTGTGTTTGCATGAGAAATTACAGAAAATTAAGTCTTGCCAACTGAATGCTGCAACATCTGATGAAGCCTTCATTATGACCACAATTGCTGGTCTTAATAAAAATTGTTCTCTAGTGCAAGCATAGGTCAATGGCTCACTTGTATATTCTGTTCCATAGAGTAACTATATGCCCTGAAAAAAAATACTCTTTTATATTTATGGAAATCTGAGCTATTCAGAATGGTGGGAATTGAGGCCAGAATCTTTCATATATTTGAAAATAAACTTGCAGGACATAAGACAGAGTAAATAAAGAGATTGGGACCCAGGAAAATTTTCATGCTCAGTCTTCACTACTAAAATCCAAAGGGCAAGATATTGCTGCAAAGACAAGGGAAAATTACATGATGTTGTTGTTTGTCTAGTAGATGAGCCACAAAAACACTTCCCCAGACTAACCATGGAGCCATAATCTTTTAAAGTGCTTTTTCAGTTCCTCCTTTTAATACTGGAACTATGAATTACACTCTGCAATGTATAGAACAAACTGCTTATAATAATATATAGTCTATGGAGCAAGCTTCCTTGGTATGAACCCAGATCCTCTGGGCTTGTAGTAAAAACTACCAAAGAGAGAGAGGAACAAAAAATTTCATAAAAATCTCTTTGCTGTTATGCTTATTGTAGAATTTTTGAGGTTGTATTTTTTGACTGGTTGTTTTTGTATCTTCCTCTGACAGTGTTTTGTAGCTAGAGGTAACAATCTGTTTATTTTCTTTTCATTGTGTCAGAAACACACTAACTGCTTCACTTTCATTCTCCCAGAACCCCTCCTGAAGTCAACTGTCCATTTTGGAGTGGTTTCTACTCACTCTTGGTTGCTATGTTTGATAGCCATTGAGTCTCCAATGACAGTGACTGACCTGACCAGACGAAAACACAGCCTTTGCAAAGACTACAGGGTTTGCCATGAAATGCTGGTTTAGATATGCTTGCCCTTCACATCTGTTTCAGCCCCACCTAAATAAGGACATATTGCAGTGAAGGAAAAACCTGCCTAGAGCACTTAGAAGCTCAGGAATATTTCCACAGTTTAAGTGAAGTCTTTGTATTAGGATAAAGATGTAAAGATTGATTTAAGATTTAGATAAGGTTCACAACCATTTTCTTTTATTTGGTCACAACATTTATATGTATGTTAGTTAAAATTGTCACAGTCCATCACTCCATAATATTTTAAAGTGCTTTTTCAGTTCCTCCTTTTATTAATACTAATTTAATATTAATTAATTAAAATGCCTCATTTTATTAATATTAATAATTTAAGTTTTTTGACTTTCTTGTTTATCATTCCCACTCAAGTGAAAAGAACTTTGAAGTATTATGGTTTTTTTATTAACCCTCTCTACAACTCCCTTTCCAAAGCTAAATACATTTAGATAAAAATCCTGGGTATATCTCATTTTGATATAAGTCCTCTGAAATATTTGAATATTTGTTCTGTTCTCTTCATCTGGCTGAGTTTAAAGGCTTTTTATCACAGGTAATAGATTAAACCCATTTTGGTTTAAGCTGTAACATAACCTTTAAGTTACTGTTCTTTCTGTCTGGCTAAATTGAATAAACATCACCAGAAAAAATGGATTATTTTTGTCCTTGTAAGAAATTAACAAACAGCCAATATTCCTAGACACTAGCATAATTTCAACCTATGTGAGTCCAACCATATATTTTGTCCCGCCAAGACCTTCAAGCAAATTTCCAAACTGTGGGTTTATTTAAATCCGTTCATTTACAGAATACACACTTTCTATGTCGTCAGCTGGCTGAATATGGTGGAAAATATTACTGAATGTGCAAGGGCAGTTATGCAGTGTTACAGTGTATTTAGGCACAGGGCTCTGCCTCTGCCTATCAAAACACCACAAATCCTGTGGGGCTGCAAAACTTAGCAGAAAAAAGTTTTGCTATTCACCTTAGTGGCTAGCATTTATTTAACCATAGGATCCAGATTTAAATGTGTTTGGAGTCTTACATCTCACCCATACTAATCATTACAAATCCAAGAACGATAATTTGAGATAGGTTGACATAGTGACTTGTAATACAGATATGCGGCAGTCTTAACAGACTGATCCTAGAAAAGAGGAGGCCATCCAAAAAAAGAGGTTATGTTTACAAATTGCATGCCTGGCCTTTTACGCTGCCCTGTAAATAAACAAGGCTTGCATTTTTCTGCTCATTTAAGATTTTTCTACACAATTTTAACAAATCTCTACTCATTTAAGATTTACAAAGATGGATTTTGCTTGAAAACTGTATGAAGGTTTTCTCTGACTTAGTATTTATCTTTATAACTCTCTTAATTTTGAATTAAAAAAAAAAGTAGGCAACATTGTTTACATAAAAGTCGAACCTCTTAAGCTGACATTAAGATCAGACACAAAGCATTTCCTGAAACATACACTTAGGCATGTGCCTCTGCAATACAATATAGTGCTGAGTGAGATGCTTCTGTTAACTCTGAAGGCATTACCTTGTATAGTGGAATTACTGTAGCCAATTACAACATCCTATAAGCTTAATGAACACTGCTGAGAAGTAGGTCATTTAGTTATTTAGTTTTTTATATGTTTCGTTGCTTGCTTGGCTTTTTTTTTTCACTAAAAACAACCTTTAAATATTTCTTTTCAAAGTAGGTATGTTGAAAAAAAAACATGATGGAGTGTTTAAGACCACTTGAAGTCTATATACATGTATGCACACGTGTCTGTGTGAATATATTTCAAAATGCCATAAGAATTGTATGAATGAAGATCCAGAAGTAAAAAACATCCAGGTTATTGATTACACAATACTTTTTTGGTGCAAAAATCCATGCTAGCAGATATTGCTTTGCTGCTCTCTATCATCTTTGAAAAAGCATGGAGAATGGGAGAGGTGCCTGATGATTGCAGGAAGGCCAGATGTTCAGAAAGGGCAAGAAAGGGGACTGGGAAAACTACTGGCCAGTCACCAGCGCCTCCATCCCTCAAAAGGCGATGGAACAGGTCTTATTCAACTTGTTTATCAATGACCTGCATGAAGAGCTAAAGCGTACCCTCAGCAAGTTTGCTGATGATAGGGAGCTGGGGAGAGTGGCTGATACACGTGAAGGCTGTGTTGCCATTCAGGGGGACCTAGATAAACTGGAGAATTGGGTGGAGAGAAACCTAATGAGGTTCAACAAGGGCAAGTGTAGGGAACTGCACCTGGGGAGGAAGAACCAAAAGTACCAGTACAAGGTGGGGGCTGACCAGCTAGAGAGCAGTTCAGCTGAGAGGGACCTGGTAGTATTGATAGATGGCAAGTTGACTATGAGCCAGAAGTGCGTCTGTGTGGCTGGGAGGGCCAACAGTATACTTGGGTGCACTTGGAGGAGTGTAACCCTTCTCTTGGGAGCCTAAGCAAAAGGTGAGGATTGAGTAAGGCATGTAACAAAACTTCTTCCCATCCAGGCTTAGCCAAGATGTATCTATGACTTTCAGATCAAATACAGTATGGTTTCACTGAAGACCAAAGGAATTCAGCAGAGAGTACAATGGGATCAGAAATAGTCTTTCAGGAATAGTGAACTTTCATTTTTGAGGGATTTATTAACCCAGGGACATTTCAGTCGACTAACACAAGTGATATCTGCTGTTTCTGTGTTACTTTGTTTAGTAAAATATTAACACAGTGCAAATCAGACAATAAAAATAGAAAGACTTTGAGATCCATCTGGCACAGATTCCTCTTTCTTTATTTCGTTTTATGTGTGCTGGGAGAGACATCTCTACAGCAGAACTTCTTCCATTATAATATCTTGAATACAGAAAACCCACAAAATTAATTCTATAATCCTGTGCACCCTGAAATGCAACCAAAATGGTTCTGACATGTAAATGTGTGCAACATAAGAATAGTCTGGCAGAGCTAGTTTGTGCAACACAAAACACATTTCTTGGTGCAGAATCACAATCCAGTTATTCTATATATTTGATTTCCAGCATGAAAAGCCTGTGAATGTAGTATGACTACAACTTCTTTTCTTTTCTGTAGTATATGTAATCTGAGTGATTCTTTTATTGGACCACAGAAATAAATGCTGTAAATCAAACCATAATAAAACAAAATGAACAAATTCCACAGAGGTGACTACAGAAAGTCAGCTGGGATACGAAGTGAGAAGCAGAAGCCAAATTCTGCAGCATTGCTGTGGGAAAAAAATTGAGCAAAATGTCTGCAAAAGTGTTGGCTCGACAGCAGGACACTGAATGATTTTCCACAATTCTATTTTAGATTATGTGTATTTTTATCTGGGATTTTTCCTTGAAAGAAAATCTGAATTAATGATATATTAAGGGTGAATTTCAGTTCACAGAATGTTTTGATGTAAAGTTTAGCTAATGTATACCTCATCTAATCATTGTATGGTCTCTCTGTAGTCAGTGAAATGAAAGAAGTCCATAGATTTCTTCAGTATTTTCAGTTGTCTTTTTCTCTCGAATTGTCTAACTTTGTCCATTCATATGAAAAGAACCTCCAAAAACTAGCCTAAAATTAGATTTCAAATATTTAGGTGCCTAAATTAAGACAGATGGAGTCTACCCTTAAGTACTACCAAACATTTCTGTTATGCAAGTCCCGCTCATAATATGAAATTACCTTGATTCAGTAGAAATAAAGCTGAGTACTCACATTATCACATTAGCTTTAAGCACTGTTTTGCCCCCCCTTTTTTTTTTTTCTCTATCTCCATAGAAGTTCTGAGATTTTGCTTTAAGAAAGGTTCAGGTTTCTGTATGAATTCAAGAATTTGCCACTTCAGTTTAGAATTAAAATTTATCAATCAGAGAAAGTTTTGGGTTTGCTTTTACAAAACTCAGACAAAAACACACTTAAAAATAAATTGCTGTTTGAAATGATTTTGTTTCAAACTTGTTCAACATGTCCCACAGAACTCTTGAAAGAATCTCACTCAGTAACATTCAACTGAAATTTCAAATTCTAAACATTTTAGTGTTCTAGCTAGGTAGAAGTACAATTTACTTACCTGGTTTAATTGACTGTTTAACATATGAAGTATCGGGATGGAACTAGCTCACAAACAAGGTATATTTTTTCTTTGTCCTGGTTTCTTTTTCTGTCTCTTCCTCATACTTATTTTATTTTGCTGTTTTAATCTGCCACCACTTATTTGACTTCTCCTTTTTATCTCTTCCCTTAGTTTGAAACACAGCAGGAGTCAGGACCTGGCATAGCAATGACATTGGCTGTACTTACTTCCAGCTGATTTCAAACCTTGTAATGAAAACAAGAGGTACAAAGGAAAAAAAAAGCAACCCACATTTGCTACACATTTACTACAAACTTATAATGGAAAGAAAGTAGATAATAAGAGTTTTGAATAAATTTTCAACAATTTAAATTAACAGGGCCTGTTGTAAATGAATGGTGAACTGTTACAACTAAGTGGCCTTGAAAGCTGTATAGGCCAAGTGGGAAGGACAATATATTGCAAAAAATCAAATGTTGCTGAAGTATTTACTAGAGCGAACATGAAGAGCATTAGTGCCAGATGTAGTTCTAGTAAGGCTATTGAATTCACAACAATGCAAAGTATGAAATATCTTGGACAAACTTGTCCTAAGATACTTTTCAGTTGGAGGAAAGAGAAGGCAGACAATATTATTACGGTGCAGGTAGAGGTGCTATTTCTTGTTAAGTGAAGTTGATGTTACATAGAAGCATAGAATTCTATGTATACACGCAGGTATCTTCCTCTTGTCTTGCTTTCCCATACCCTTTCATCAGCTTCCTTGGTTGCACAAATGCCACCCAATACTTTCTGGATCTCTGGGAAAACAGCCGTTCTGTCCCACTTTTGGGGCTTACTTGCTTGTTTGCCTTCTGCTTCATATAAACTCTCAGCTCCTCTTAGGGATCTAAGAGAATGAACTATTGCTACAGGCTCCCTCCAGGCTCTGCCACTGTGACTCTCCACTCTCCTGACATTTATGCCAGTCATATATGCTTACTTATCCTTTGAAAAGATGCTGTCTGCTTCTGCTTTCAGATAGTTTCCCTTGGTCCACAGGTCTGAAGCCAAGGCATATAGGCAGCTTCTCTTGACAGAAGCAATTTTAACAGAAATTTGGGTGATGACCAGAGAGTACCTAGACTTAAAAAAAAAAAATAAAAATAAGAAAAAAATACCATACTCCATATGCATCAAGAACTGGAGAAGAAACATGGTGAAGAAGCATAGTGATGCTTGGTAGAATCACTATGTTTCTGTCCTCTATAAAACTATGATGTTTTATTTGCTTAATGCTATACTCTTATTACTGAGCCTTAACTGTCTCCAAATGGTATAATAAATACTCATAAAAACAGACTTTCTTGTAGATTTTTTGGCTCATCATGTCTCTGATATAAGCCTGATAGCTAAGGTCTAATGCAGGAGCACTTCCTTTCCTCACACTCTGTAGCAGGGGACAGCTGAGGGAGTGGGTGTTCTGTTGACACCTGATGGGAAGACCTGGAGAAGATAAATAACAGGGATTTTTGTTAAAGAGCTTTTACAAATGATAAGGCTTGTAACAACATGTAAAAATCTTGGCTAATTAACTGTATGAATGTTCCTAGGGTTACAGTTTGACCTAAATGTTCGTAATTACTTTTAACATCAGGATGCAAAGGCTAGCACCTAGGAAAAAAGGGGAAGGAAAGAGAGAAAGAGCAAGAGACTTTACGTAAATGTCTTCCATGGCGTGAGAGATGCCAGAAGCTGCTGAAGGATTTCCTGTGAGCTGAGAGACTATTTCCCCTTAGCAAGATTACACACATTTATTCTAGGAGATGAGACAAAAGCATTAGCAAACTGTGGGAGTTTGATGGAGAGGTAAAGAGCAAGGAGCAGCACGAGGCAGAGAGTGTGGGACAAGATGTGGAGTGAGGCAGAGCCAGAGAGGATGCAGAAACAGCAGCAGAGGCGGCTCACATGGTGCGAAGAGCTGAGCAAGACACAGGTAGCAGCTACAGCAGCAAAGCAGCCAGCAGGAAGAGCATGAACCACAGGTCAAATGGGCTTACATCAGACTTTGATGCCTAATGAGAGTTAAAAATATTAAGTGAATGAAAATTATTTCAAGGGAGGGAAAACATTAGTTTCACTGCAGTCAGAGGAAAAGGCTGTGAGGTTTTACATTTTGAGCACTGTTTTTACCTTCTTTCTTTAGTTTTTCTTTGAATTTTCTATTTTGTTGGGGTTTCACACCTTTAGTAAAAATATTGTTTGTAAACAATTTCAATCATATTTATAAGTGGAGCAAATTAGTCACATGAACACTGGAACATTAACTATATTTTTCCCAGGTTTCTTGATACAGGTCTGACCTGATGTTTTTTGTTAATATCCCTCTACAATTATTTTTAATTTTAATTAGATATTTCATGTGTTTCATACTGGCTTCATAACCTTTTCATCATTCGCAATTTAAATTTAAATGGATTGTGTTTTCCCTTCTTTATATGACAGGGCAACTCCTGTAAAGAGATCTTCCTTCAAAATAAATTAATTTACTCAGTCCTGGCCTCTTTTATACTCTTCTTCACTTCTGAAATGAATTCTAACTCATTTGAAAACTGTCAGCAAAATTATTTAAGGTACATTTAGTTACATTTCGTATGACTGAGTTTTAACTGAGGTAATTTAAAATTCATTATTTAGCAGCACTCTGAAGTTGTGTAAATAGTCCATTGTAATGCATGACTGATTGATTTATTGATAAATATGGCTTCTTCAAGGAGGAATAGGGGTCTGTATATATCATCCAAAAGCTATTAGATTGAACTTCATTGCCTCCTTAGGGTGCAGTTTGACAAAATAGGTTCCAGTGAGTTGACAGGTTGGGTAGTGCGCCTGTATCTAGAGGCAGGGAACTTTAGCATCAGTAGAGTCTTTGAAAGTAACATTGGAATGAGTGTAATAAAACCTGAAAATAACAGTCTTTCATGCAGTGCTGGTAGATTACAAAATCTCCTAACATTTTAAATGTCTGTGCTGCAGTCCTCTGAAGAGAAATAGTGCACCAAGACATGATGAGAATTTTTTCTTTTATGGCCTTGGTAGAGACAGTGTCCTGCACTACGGGAAGGAAAGTGTTAAACACTTACGGTGTGTGTAGTAGTGCTTAGCAGTGAACCTTTACATCCAGTGCAATTAATACCCTTTGTGTGTTTCTTTGACCCTAGTCCTCTTGACTTTAGCTCCTCTGATAGAGTTGTCTAGACGAATCCAAATACATATACAATAAATATAATCTGCTTTGAAGGACATACGGTGCAGCTCAAAGAAGTATGAACAAGAACAGTTAGTTTTTCTATAATATAGTCTGTCCATCACTTCTACATTGAAAAATGCAGAAAATAACCAAACCCTTAAAATTGAAAGTCTCTAACGATATTTTTTCTCTGCATCTGTAAGTACACAAAGCAGGTAGATACAAAGCTACTGAGGGCTGATTTATACTTTTAATCTAGAGTTTATACTAACTTATGTTATGAGACTCAAAACTACTCCTTACAGAAGCGACACTTCTCAGGACCTTTAAACAGCTCCGGAGAACATTGCTTGATCCTCAGAAGCTTGTGGGAGCTTAGAGATCATCTAGGTTTCATAAGCAGTAATCCTGCTTAAAGAAAATATATACTGCCTGATACATGATAAGAGCCTTTGAAACAGGCAAAATCAATGTGGGAAAATTTTAAGAACTGAAAGGGGGTGGCAGAAAGATACCATTTTGATGGAAAGTCTGGGATTACTCTGAAGAACTAAATTTTTCTGGGTTACTGGGAATCATAAAAAACAAGCTAGGATGGTTCCTCCAAAAGAGGTATGAACACATGTTGTAAGCAAGTTGGAGTGGTTAAATAGTCAAGCTCATGTCATACAAGACATCTCCAAGTATACGTATGGCCATTCTTATTTTTACAGTCAAGTTGTTGTTATGAACAAAAAGTAAATACACCTCTATTCAAAGTCATGAGACCATTCTTGCTGCAAATGAAATTTAAAGAATGTAATCAAAAAAGCACTGTTCAGATCTATTTGTTGCAGAAAAAGAAAGAAGAAAGAAAGAAAGAAAGAAGAAATAAAAAGAAGAAAAAAGGAAAAAAAAATAAAAAATCAGAAAAAGAGTGAAGAAGGGAGAGGAGAAAGGTGAAAAATCTGACCAAATCCCAGTCAAATTTATTGCATGTGGTCTTGCCAGCACCTATCCCTTTCTGTCTGGTGTCATACTCAACCTTCTACTGGCATTTGAAGTCTAAAGATTCAGCCTCTGTTGATGAGGGCAAGAATGAATTTTCTGTCCCAGAATCCTTACAGGGTGGAAGATAATGATGGAGGTCATGGTGGTATGGCACTTCCTCTTCCTAGATCCCACTTGGCACTATTATTTCTGTTACATTCTAGACATTCACTCTTTTTTTTCATCTGCAGCTCTGTGTTATATCCACATTTACACATATATCCACAGAGTATGGAATGGCTTACATCCTCCACAGGTTCTTTGTTCTCTGCTAATCCTGTGTATGGTGTTTACATGACAAGGTTTTGGTAGCAGGGGGGCTTCAGGGGTGTCTTCTCTGAGAAGCAGCCAGGAGCTTCCCTTGTGTCTGATACCCAGTGCCAGATGTCGTCAAGACAGACCCACAGCTGGCCAAAGCTAAACCTATCAGTGACAGTGGTAGCACCTATGGGATAACATAGTTAAGAAAGGGGGAAAATTGCTGCACAACAGCAGCTGGGAGACAGGGGTGAGAATATGTGAGAGCACCAGCTCTGCAGACACCAAGGTCAATGAAGAAGGAGGGGAGGAGGTGCTCTAGGCACCAGAGCAGGGATTCTCCTGTAGCCAGTGATACAGCCCATGGTGAGGCAGATGTGCCCCTGCAGCCCATGGAGGTCCATGGTGGAGCAGATTCCACCTGCAGTCCATGGAGGACCCCACACTGGAGCAGGGGGATGCCCAAAGAAGGCTGTGACCCAGTGGGCAGCCCATGGTGATGCAAGCTCCTGGCAAGAGCTGTGGTCCCGTGGAGAGAGGAGCCCATGCTGGAGCAGGTTTGCTGCAAGAGCTGGGACCCCACAGGGGACCGACACTGGAGCAGTCTGTTCCTGAGGGACTGCACACATGGAAGGGACCCAAGCTAGAGCAGTTCAAGAAGAAGCGCAGCCCTGGGAAGTACTCATGTTAGAGAAGTTCATGGAGGACTGCCTCCTGTGGGAGGGACTCCAGGCTGGAGCAGGGGAAGACACTGAGGAGTCCTCCCGTGAGGAGGAAGAAGTGGCAGAGAAAACGTGATGAACTGACCACAGCCCATTCCCTGTCCCCCTGCACCACTTCGGTGGATGGAGGTAGAGAAATCAGCAGTAAAGTTGAGCCCTGTAATACAGGAAGGATGGCCAGGGGAGAGGAGGTGAGTGGGAATTGTTTTAAGATTTGTTATTTTCTGATTATCCTACTCTGATTGGTCATAAATTAATCTAATTTCCCAAAGCTGAGTCTGTTGTGCCCATGACAGCAATTGGTGACTGATCTCTCCCTCCTTATGTCAACCCATGAGCCTTTAGTTTTATTTTCTCTCTCCCCTTTCCCGCTGAAGAGGGGAAACGATAGAGTGGCTTGTTGGGCACTTGGTGTCCAACCAGAGTCAATGCACCACACTCTAAAACTGGCTCAGCTGAGCTCCCTGGTCTACATTTCTTTACCTAAAACTGGTGAGTAGTTTATAGCCCTAGGTCTCCAGCATCATCCTGTGCTTCCTTTCTGGTCATGCCATGTCTGATCTATACACTGTGTCCTGTGTCCCTACCTTTGGGGCCCCCTGCTCTCAAGCCAGCCTAGTACTCCTGCAGTGTGTCTATCATACATAAATATGTACATTGTTGGAATAATACACAGAGTAATTATTTGCTAGTGTTCTCTAGATAAGAATTATATTAAAACACACAGAGAAAGCAGGGCACATAAAACTCAGTAGGCAGAAACGACCTCCTTGTCATTGGGAAAATTGCTGTTACAGCTAAACAAAGTAAAAGAAAGTAGGCTAAAACAAGTTCACACATGGAAAGCTGAATTATTTTCAGTGCTCAGGCCTTGCCCAGTTAGTTCAAAGCTCCTGTCCACTGACTAATCATAGCAATGGTGTATGCACTGAACTACAGGACTTCATTATCATCTGCATTTTGGTGTCCTTATACCCTGGAAGCCCCCAGTCTTCCATATTCCTCTAGTCTTACCCTTAAAAAGTTGTGCTAGTTCTTCCCAGTTTCTTCACCCATAATTCTTCTCTTTTTGTTATGTGCATATTCTCCTAGACTGTGCCTTGGCAAAAAGAAATAAGCCACTTATTTTCTTGTTGGCTGACACAGTAGAAACAGAAATTGGTAATACTCATCTCTTCTTGGGAGGCTTCATTTAAAACTACAGAGATTAAAAGACTTGTGATGGACGTCTTGTTGAGGTGAGCCAGTAACTTTGGTTTCACTTACATCAGTAGGAAACCATGGCTATTTTTGGTGAAGATGAATATTTTTCTGCTGAAAAGATGAAATTGGAAATTACAGATAATTTTTTTTAAAAACCCCACTGTCTTCAGCTGGAGGGGAAAGCGACATCAGACTTATCCTTGACATATTTGGTACATTTCCTGTAGCTGAACACCTATGTTATAGAAGATGTATCTCCATACTCTCGTCCTGCCTTTACCACCAGCTCATCTGTCTGGAAAGCAGGAACAGAACCTTGGTCCTGTCTTTGTAATCAGTCCTAACGTAAGCAAATGCCTAAATACTTCCTGTGGCGTTGCCTGTGCAATGACTGAGAAGAACGTCAGGTATTAACATACTGCCTCTGACGCTGCAAGGTCATCCTGGGCTGCGATGCTTTTCTCAGCACTTCTTCCAAGAATAGCATTTGAACCTTGATTGCAGCCTTGCTTTTCTGAAGTGTCGCCTGGCAACAAAATATGCATCCAGTGATTAGTTTATTTCAACTAAAGCGTGTTTGTAGCTGAATTTCCTCAAACTTCTCTGACTTGAACACTTTCTGCTTGATTAAAATGACAGCAAATCTTAGTCACAAGAAGCTATTTTAAAAGATACTGAGTTTTAAAATGGCTGTCATAAAGTACTGCTTTTGATGCATTCCTGCCATATATTTGTGTTTGCATTATTAGAAGTGAAGATTTATATGGAGAGAGCTTTTATTTTTTTATTCCTTTTCTATACAGCTTTTGCACATGGAATGCCTGTGTTTGCTCCTTCTGGCAGAAGGAGAAAAGCTGTAAGTTGCACATTTGACTAGAGGTATACAGCTGAATATAAAATGAGTACACAGTTATAAGCAAGCCCGAAAAAGATCATGTAGAAAATGAAACACTTCCTTTCTAATTGTAGAGCAGGCATACATGGAGTCTTCAGCTAATTAGCACTCTAGCCACTTTTGTTGATATATGCTTTTGGGGAGTATAAGGACATACGTATACAGAGTGAAAAGGAAAGTTCAGCAGGTGCCAGTGCTTTTAAGCTTCATCCTCTTATCCTGTCTTTTATGTCTTCAGTACCTATGGCAATAACTTTCATCCTACTTTTGTATTTATAGCCAAGCCACAATACGTAAGGGACAGTTTAGCTATATTCTAGTACTGTTTATACCAGTGTGACACTGGAGCTTTTCTTTTTACATACATCAATGAAGAAAAAAGTAAAAACCAAAGTACTTATGGTTCAAAGGGAAACAGAACTATTGGGATACATACTTACAACATGCCTGGAAATGAATAGTCCTGGGAGAGGAAGCTGTGGTAATGAGGGATGGGATCAAGTTAAATTCCTCCTTAACAGGCAGAATGGGATAGAAGCTGTACCAGGAGAAATGTGCCTGCATCTGAAACATTTGCTGCAGCCATGCAGAGCAGCATGAAATTGCTTTCTTCCCTCTTCCACACTGCTCTATTTCCCAGCATGGTTTTCATGACTACTGCCTCAGCTGCTCCATCCTGCTTAACCCAAATGTGGAAACAAGTGCTCATCTAGCCACACCAAGCGTCTAAGCCACTTGCTTGTGGAGCAGGACATGAAGATGGGTTGACAGCTTAGAGTCATGGAATCATTTATGTTGGAAAAGACCTTTATGATCAAGTCCAACTATAAACCTAGCACTGTCAAGACCATCTCTAAACCATGTCCGTAAGTGACACATCTACGTGTCTTCCAAGTACCTTCAGGGATGATGACTAACTGTTTCTCTGGGCAGCCTATAAGAATGGTTAAGAAATTTCTTGTGATATCCAATCTAAACAACTTCTAGCACAGCCTGAGTCCCTCTCGTCCTCACTTGATAAGATTTTGAAGAAAATGACAAAGCAATGCATGTCTCTCTGTGTCTCTCTGTATCTCATCTTAAAGTGTGTGATAGAGCAGGCAACTGACACTACAACAGCAGTCATGAAAAAGGCATAGATGTTTAATGGCAACAGCTTGTGGAGGACACAGCTTCAGCTTTTGGCAAGTGAGGAATAAATGCCACATTTGACTGGATCTTTCCCATCTCGTACAGGCTTTCCCTCTGCTTTTATCATATTTGAGCAGAATTTGGCACAGTAAAAATGGCATCCTCCTCCTGTCAAGTGGGTTTACTCCTACAGTGCCTGTGAATAGGCACCATGTAAGATGATTCAGAGTGGAGCCTCCTCCGGATAGGCATCAGTTGTGCTGCTTTGAATCAGACATGGTATGATTTTTACTTATTGCTGTAAATTGGCTTTGTTTGCATATCTATGTGTCAGTTTTGCCTACATACCAAAATGTTATCTGCCTCCGATTCCTTCAGAAAGCGAAGATGCATTTCTCAACGCATAAGGACAGAGAGAACTGGAAGAACTGAGATCAGGGTCTGTTTTGAAGGCATCTCTACCGGTACTGTTGTAAAAGTGTATCTTTCAAAAGTATGTTGTATGGAGATTGACAACATCAGTGCCACAACTGCTTAATATAAGTTAATAAAAAAAGTGTATAGAAGCTTTTTTGGTGTTTCAAATTTGAGAAGGTGGTGGTGGGAGCGACAGGACACAGAAATCATAGAATCATAGAATCATAGAATAGTTAGGGTTGGAAAGGACCTCAAGATCATCTAGTTCCAAACCCCCTGCCATGGGCAGGGACACCTCCCACTAAACCATCCCACCCAAGGCTTCATCCAAGCTGGCCTTGAACACTGCCAGGGATGGAGCACTCACAACCTCCCTGGGCAACCGATTCCAGTGTCTCACCACCCTAACAGGAAAGAACTTCCTCCTTATATCCAATCTAAACTTCCCCTGTTTAAGTTTGAACCCGTTACCCCTTGTCCTCTCACTACAGTCCCTGACGAAGAGTCCCTCCCCAGCATCCCTATAGGCCCCCTTCAGATACTGGAAGGCTGCTATGAGGTCTCCACGCAGCCTTCTCTTCTCCAGGCTGAATAGCCCCAACTTCCTCAGCCTGTCTTCATACAGGAGGTGCTCCAGTCCCCTGATCATCCTCGTGGCCCTCCTCTGGACTTGTTCCAACAGTTCCATGTCCTTTTTATGTTGAGGACACCAGAACTGCACACAATACTCCAGGTGAGGTCTCACGAGAGCAGAGCAGAGGGACAGGATCACCTCCTTCGATCTGCTGGTCACGCTCCTTTTGATGCGGCCCAGGATACTCTTTCTGGTGTGTTCAATCACAGGTGGAAGACTTCTCGTTTCATAGACTTCTTATGCTTTCTTCACCCATCTCACAACCCTCTGAACAGTCCAGTTACAATTTCACCCATAATTTCCACAAATATGGAAGGCCCAGTCTCTGATATTAGATATATTTTTCTGAACATTTTTCTAATAATTTTTCTAATAATTTTTCTAATAATTTTTCTAAGCATTTAGAACAGGGAAATATTTCTTTATGTATGTTGTGCATTTGTCCACACTCGTTGGTCAGCCTGTGTGTTCAGGGCTGCCAGCAAAAGCCCAGCACTCAGTTTCTCTTTTTGTATTGTCACACTTAAAAATCATAATAGTGATGCTTTTTGGGTTGGTTGCATGATAGCTTTCAAAGTGTGAAGAGGGAGGTAATATGTCATGGGCAACCGCACACTGTATCTCTGTGATTACTTTATTTTAATTTCCGATTTATAGCAGATGGCTGTAAAGCAATTATTAGAAATAACTATGTATGTTTGTGAGTGTGAGAAAAAAGGAAAGAAACTACTTATTAGTAAGTAAAAGCCTTCTGCTTTTAAGTACTAGTCATACTGAAGTCATTGGCATGCCTGGTGACACTTCCTTAACCTGTGTTTTCTTAAAAAAAGCTGTAGAAGTTATTATAAAAGGAGTGCAAGGAGCATCATAAAACAGGAGTGCAAGAAGCATCATAAAACAAAGTCAAATCAATCTTTATAATACATAGGGTACATTTAGAGGGAGCTACAGAGGAATACCATTTATCAGAAAACATCGCCAGGCATACAGGACCATTTATTAAAGATCACAGTGTATGTGAATATTATCTTTTTATAGACCTGATAAGTCCTAAATTCAATCTAGGGAAAATGATAAATTTTTAGTTTGAGGGGAGGAAAAATATCTTTTTTGCTGGTTTCTTAAAAATGTTGAAGAGAGGGATCTCCGTATTAGGCTAGACATCATAGGATTTTTTTTTTTTTTTTTTTAGTCACTTTGTTCCATGGAAGAGAGATACAGTGTATCCTGATGTCCCAGTATTTAAGTTATAAGACATCAATACGATTTTAGAACGAAAACACTGCAGTAGCGCAGGATCCTGCTTCTGCTTCCTACAGTTGTTCCTCAGTCCTCGATTCACCTCTGCCTTAAGCTTTGTGTCCTGTCTCCACTCCCTCATCTCACCCAGTGCTTTCCTGCCACTCCATATTATTTTAACCCACTCTCCAATGACCAGTTTCTACCAAGCCGTGATTATGTTTGTTTCTGGCTCCAGTTTAAGGCTCAGCTAACTCGCAGTAATTCAGTTGCCCTGCCTCCATCCACTTCTACTCTTAATACAACAGTAATTGCTTCAAACCACTGAGGTGCTGAAGGAGCTAAATTTTCTTGGGGGGAACTAGAAAATTTTAGTAATGCATTAAATTTTTCTTTTACTTTGCTTTTGGAATTGTTAAAAACATTCCAACTAACATTTAGAAAGAAATACTTAGCATAAGACAGATTGCCAGGGCGACAAAACTCTGGTCCAGACAATAAATATTTGGTTACTTTTGAAACCCAGGAAAAAGGTCTTTTACTGGCAATTGTCCATGTTAGCAACCCAGTTTATAATCTAAACATCTGTTATGGGTCCTTTTAAACTTAAAGCAGATGTTGAATACCTAAATGTTGGGCTTAAGTGGTAAGGTTTTCATACCCTGGAAGGTTGTGGGGGCTAGAGAGGTGGCTTTTGTGAGAAGAAATCTGGAGCATAAAGCCAGTTCCAGACACCTCCAAAACAGACCCACTGCTGCCCAAAACTGGTCCCATTAGTGACACTGGTGACATCTCTGTGATAACACAAGAAACTGTAAGAAATTATGTGTGGCCACTGTGAGAGAGGAGTGAGAAAATGAGAGAGAAACATTCCTGCAAACACCCAGGTCAGTGAAGGAGCTGAGGAAATACTCCAGGTGCTGGAGCAGAGATTCCCCTGCAGCATGTGGTGCAGCCCATGGTGCAGCCCATGGTGAGGCAGCTGTGCTCCTGCTGCACATGGAGGTACATGGTGGGGCAGATCTCCACTGCAGCAGGGAAAAGTCCTGACAGGAGCTGCAGCAGGTGGTGAAAAGCTCATTCCAGAGCAGGTTTGCTGGCAGGAGTTTCAGCCTACAGGAGACCCTTGCTAAAGCAGACCATTACTGAAGGACTACACCCTCATGGAAAGGACCCGCACTGGAGCAGGTTTTGAAGAACTACAGCCCATGGGTAGGACCAATATTGGAGAAGTTCATGAAGGACTGTCTCCTTAGGGAGGGACCCTATGCTGGAGCAGGAGAAGAGTGTGAGGAAGAAGAAGAAGCAGAGATGAAGTGTTATGACCTGACAGCAACCCCTATTCCCCATCCTTCTCACGCCATTCAAGGGGAAGAGGTAAAAAAGTCAGGAATGAAGCTGAACCTCAGAAGAAGACAGGGTAGGGAGAAAGTGTTTTTAGTTTTGTTTTGATTTCTCACTATCCTACTCTGTTATTAATTAGCAAACATTAAATGATTTCTCCATGTCATATCTGTTCTGCCTGTGACAGTAATTGGTGAGTGATCTCCCTGCCCGTATCTTGATCCATGAGCTTTCCCATCATATTTCTTCCCTTTCGTGTAGAGGAATGTGAGTGAGAGTGGTTTGGTGGGCACTTGGCAGCCAGCCAATGTCAATCCAACACAATCTTTTATGAAATGAGTATTGTTGATACTGATTCATTCACGACATTTCTTTCCTAAGTCATGTTACTCTTACTCAGACTGGATGAGCAGTAGGTGAGTCTATAACTGGGTTTTTTAGATGTCTGTCTGCAACTTGAGCCTGAGTTACATGCATACAGTTTAGGAATATTGAGAAAGATTTTACTTTTCCAAATTAAAAAAAAAAAAATAAGTGAAATAAATAGAATAACATTCTTTTTCATCAGTTTCCAAGTATGAGTAAAAAACCCCCAGCTGTAATCTAGCAGTGATAATAAGCTCTTCCTCTTCCCTGATTTTTTTATTTTCATTATTTATTTTTATTTTTCTGTCTTTATATATATATATATATATGTTCATCAATTTTATTTTTTTTTTGGAACCTGAAATCTATAAACAATTTTAATGGCATAAATCAAGTGTAAACTTATTTGTTTAAACTCCATGGCATATAACTGTATGTGTGCAATACTTGATGCTGATAATTTTCAATAACAACATGGGAGGATCATACAGATTTTTAGAATTATGATAATAATGTGAAGCAGCTTAGTAAATTGTACTAACAATATTTGTGTTTTGGTATAATAGACTATTTTCTGAAGCTTGATTTCTAAATCACTGCTCTTCATTCTAAGGGCAATTTTTTTCTTCTGAGGGTCTGATTAAGATCCTACTGATGTCAATAGAAGTAGTATTTAGCTTAAAATAAGCATGTAACTCACATTATCATTATGGTATAGAAATTACATGCACCATCACAAGCAGAATGTGCCCCTAGGTGAGTTCTAATATAAAATCTAGTGTGTACTGTACACACACTCTGTAGCTCATTTTAAAACCTGGTGATAGTATTTTCTATGGGAAAATTGCAGATGTGGGACTGCATTGTATATCAGGAATGATTATCACCTGCTATAAGTATGAATTTCATTGTACTGCAAAAACCTGTGAATGTCTCTCTGCACCTTTCTACCACAGTGCAGAGTCACAGATAAAAAGCCAAAGGGAGCTCAGCTATTCCAGATGAATGCCAGGTGTGTAGAATCTGTGGATCCTACTACCTCATCTTGAAGGTTCAGGTGGTACCTGGGTGTATCTAGCATTGATGTTGGCTTTTGTTTCCAAGAGTCTGCTTAGCTTTTAGTGAAGCAGATGTATTATACTGGGACAATTATTTTTTCCTTAACAAGATACTAAAATCTCTGTTCAATGCTTGGATATGATGTTAGTATTTTATATATACCACTGTTGGGTTTTTGTTTGTTTTGTTTTGTTTTGTTTTTTTTTTTACAGTAATGAACAAAGTTACTGCTTTCTGACGTCTCCAATGTTCTTTTCATGTAGTGTACAGACCCTTTGCCCCCCTGTACCAGTGTCAGAGATGGCATCACTATTTCAGACAATTGGTTTAAGTGATATTTTCTACCTTGTTGCTTTTTCTCCTGTAATAGCCTGCTAGCAGTTCAAATTTTTTTTTATCTGAATCTCTGACTTACATGTCTTCCTGGAGAAACAAATTCATGAGACAAAATATATACATATAACATGAAATTGTATGTGTCAGTTATGCTCATACTTGCTCAAGTCTCTCTCCAAATTAGCAAAACTTAATTTAGCTGACTGATACCCTGCCCACAAGTGATGGGTAACAAAATTAAAAAGTGACTGAATGTTATATATAGCCCTACATCATAGCATTCAAAATAATAAGGTGTTCCTCATGTTTTCAGTCCTATTACTGATATTTCTAAGTGCCATTCCAGGCCACCTCTCTCTCCATTGATTGAAAAGGATCAAACAAAGAAACTTAGAGGAAAAATATATAGGAAACCTGTGTCTTAGCAAAGAACAGTTCTGATTAACAAAGTGAAGTACTTGTCTGATATCCTTAGATCTAAGCATCAGTAACAATTAAGCGCTATGGTTGTCCTCTAAATTGCTTCCCAGTGGCCAGACAACCCAATAACTGCTCATGTCACAGAACAGATGCCAAGACACCCAGTTTGTCATCCAGGCAGATGACTTCTCAAATATGTGCCCCTCTCTTTATCTCATGAGCACATTTGGGCCCTGCAAAATGCAGCTAATCTGCAGCATATGCAAAAACCAGGTGGGAAACAAGCAGCAAACCCACTGCTGCATAATACACGCTCAGGTGAGTGAAAGTGCTCAATCAAAACTCCCATCTGGGTTGTTTTGGTGATTGTTTTTAAGCTATATTGTTGAATTCACTATTAGCCCTCTATGAAGCACTTCTGTGGCAGGTTTTTACTAAACACACATAAGTAGATATATTGGTGTATGTTGAATACATATAGCCAAATTAAAGTTGTGTACTATATGTTGGAACTAATGACTGTTACATGACTTAATACAGTAACTCTCTCATAAAATATGAATGAATTAATATTTTGAAGTAAGCATTTGGTGTGAATACAAATTTTGCCTTCCACAAAGTGAATACAAGACCAGTTTTTAGTATTATGTGTCTATCCAATACCCCATTGTGTAACTACTGCTACTCCTAGTGTTACATTTTGCCTGTTACATAGAGATTTGATATATATAGGATTTTGTCTATGGTTCTGTGAATCCCATGTAGGAAACAGTGTTTTTAATGAACCATTTGTAAAGCAAAAAACTACCTCAAAACTCACCAGCATTCTTTTAGAGGATATATTGGTGTATCCTCTTTAATAGAATTTTGTGCCTGCATTAGTTTTACTGCTCTGTTACTTTTGGAAAGTGAGACAGAAAAAGTATTATGTTTTGAGTGACTAATTGTGTAATCACGTATCCTCAATAATTCAGAATGAGAAGAGCCTACTGAACAACTAACTAAATGAAATGTCTTGAATTTAATTTAATTTAAGATCACATTTTGATAAACTAACCTATGGTTGGATTTTTTTCTCATTTAACTTGTGGCCATCTAAAATTAGGCACCCTGTCTGAATCAATTTTCTAAGATCCTTTTATGGTCCATAAAAAGTTAGACACCTCCAGAGATACTGAGGATAAATCTACCTTTGGGAACAGTTATCTTCCTTCACTTTCTGTGTAGAAGGAGCCTAAATTTAGTGTAGACATCCAACATATAAAACTAGATACAGTCCCATTAAATGCTTTTAAAGGGGGCTTGTAGACTGAGGTAAGAGTCATTGTAAGTAGGTAATTATAATCCCCCTACTTGTTGAACCTATTACCTTTAGCATTTGATGGACAATAAGATGGATTAATCTCTTGTATTGCAAGAACAAAACTGTTTATTAGCAACAACATAGTTCATGGAGGCCATAGTTCTTTCATAAGAGAATTCTGGAAGAACTTTATATAGTAATTTATTGACAGTGGTAAAATGATTGGGTCTGAGAGCTTGTTATGTAAACCCCAGTGTGTATGAAAAAAAATTACTGAAATGCCCATTGGTTGTGAAATCCACAAAAACATCTTGCAGCAAAATAAACAAAGGAAAATCACAAAGCCTATTATAAAACTAATAAAAACAAAGCACAGAAAACAGCAACCAGAACTTTGTTTTTAATTTGTATTCCCTTATGTTGAAAAAAGTTTAGGAGGTACAATGAAAGAGTCTGACACTAAAGTAAAAATGTGAGTAGAAAAATGACATCAAGGAATTGTGGAGGTGGAGAGCAGGGACACAGCAAAGGTAGAACAATATAGTAAACAGGTAAAATATTAGTTGGCAAGTAAGAAAGCTATGAAATAATTCTCTTAAAAAACAAGATTAATTCAAGTGTATTGAGTATTATGTTAACAATTATAATCTAAATTTTCATGGATATTGTAGCTGTCTTAACTACAGGTAAGTTTCTGAGCTATTGCACATTTTTTGTGAACCTTTAAATTGGATTTCTCATTAATTTAATGAAGGTAGAAGACAAGAAAGTTTCTTGAGTATACTCATGGATTAAATTTCTAGCAAAACTAAACAATGGATATTATGTAAAAAATAAAAATTTTGAAAAAATAAAAATTAAATTTGTATTTTTGTATCCTGCAGAAGTATCCCATTTGCGTGCTAGAGAAGTTAGAAAGTAATTACTGAAAAGTTTGCTTTAGCCAGTTTGCAAAACAAATGCATTTCAGTTCATGCACCATTACAGTATTTACCATTTTACAGTAAATGTTATTTTAAAAGACCAAGATTTAAAACATGCAGACAGTTTAGTATGGGTAAGGCTAAGCAGAATTTGATTTGCCTTTGGTTTTGAAATTAAATATATTCCATTATACAATACGATATCACATTAATTGCACCTCTCTACTGGGGTACTCTTTTATATCAAGAGCAAATAATTGTTTCCAGTGTCAAGGATACGTGTGACTGATCAGATCTCTGCATATTAGATCTTAATAATGAATGAGACATTGACTTTCACATTTGACTAATCAATTATGTCAGATTTTATCTCTCAGTTATCGAATGCTGAAAGACTTTCAGGCTTCTTTCCATGCAACCTCACATGGGGATGTGCTCCCCATAGATATCTGACAACTAATATATTATGAAGATCCAAATACTTTTTGTTATTTTTATGGAAAAAAGTCTTTAAAGTTATTAAGCTGCTGTAGCACTAAAACTGGTGCATATTGTGCTCTCTGTTGTTGCCTTCACTTTTGTATTTGCCTCCATTTTTGGGGGTACAACTGTCTCTTTTTGCCATGTAAACTCTTTGGGAAGAGGGTTGACTTTATTTCTCTTTGCAGATAATTAAAGAGAGTAGGTATTAGGTGTTGTCCGTTTGCTTGATCCTAGGCAGCAGGGTAACAGCAATGCATGAGGAAATTGTTATTCAGCCTCTTCATAGCATGCAACTTGTTTCTTAACATTAGTATTGCTATGGTAACATTACAGTATTTCACATTGGATGAGACACAAAAAGCATATTGTGTTAGGACTAACTAAAGGTTCACCTAGCCCAAGAATCTTCAAAAATGAACAGAAGCTTTGTTTAAGAGAAGGGCAGAAATTTTAATAAACTACAGTTATTCTGAGTACTGTCCCAAAGACTCTTGTTATTACAGGCTCAGGACAGTCTCTGAGCTGTTGCTTCTATGCATCCAAGAATCCTTCAAAGATTTCTATTCAATGAACTTTACCAGCATCCGCTTGAGACCATGTAAACTTTTATTGTCACAAACCATTTGACAAGGCTTAGCTTGGTGAAATCCTTAGTGTGAGATCAGTCCTAGCTGATGTAGTTCATTGGTAGAGTTAAAATTAGATGTTTGTCGCTGTAATACATGGTTGTCAAAGTGTTGCATGATGTGCCTGTTCACATAATTGTAGCTTGGCACATATTTCTGTTCCCTGTGGTGTGCATCCTTTACACAACATCTCACGTCAAGATTCCCTCTCTGTCCTTGGAACTTGCATTGCTGCTTTCAGAGCAAAATAAAAAATAAAACTCACAGCACTCCATAGCTACAATGGCTTAGCTGTAAACTGTTTTGTGGTACCTAGAATAGGAAAGAAGCAATAGAAAAAGTTTCTTTTGTTCCCAGAGCCGTTTCTAATAGGATCTCACAAGATCCATTATTTTGATGAAAATGATAATTATGACATATTATAATGGCAGCTGAACGCAGTCTGTAAGGACCTCTACTGACATTTTTCCACTATTCTTGACATCATGACATTGTGACAACGATATTAAAGGATTTACTTTCTTTCTGATATGGCCCTTTTAGCATCATTAAACACAATGGAAATTTTGGACATAGAGAATTGGAAGCTATACCCATTGTGTCACATAAAATCCACAAAAATATGTAATTAGTTACTAAATACGATGCCAACAGTTCATTTTCAAATTGTTTTCAGGGTTCCAAGTATTTGTTTTTAAGGAAAATTTCATGAAAATAAGGAATGGGACTTTCCCATGTTTTCCTGAAAGACAAAACTTACCCCTTTCTTTTGAAATTGACCAAGGATTCAGGCCACAGACATTAAACAAAAGCATTTGCAGAGGCTTGTAAAAGATCTTCAGCTTTGTCAGAGTTCTCAACATAACAATTTCTTTGCAGTCAAGATGGTCCTTGTTCATACAACCTTCGATGTTCATGGATCACCTTTGAGGAAAGTATAATTTTCTTCTGCCAAATTACTATGAAACTAGTGGGTTATCATAACATAGCCTAAATTACAACACTACTCGTGTCTTTACCAAAGAAACTTCTCTTTCAATATGGCCTTTGGATGGAAAAAATGGGCTCTTTGAACTTTAGGAAATGGGGAGTTGTGGCAGCAGAGGTGGACGACTCCTCCCATCTCCATGTCGATGTGGGTGTGGGTAGATGTGGAAGGCATGAGTAGGCTCTATGTCTGTAGGTGTCCAGATTGTTATCTCCTCTTTGGTATTGCTAAATCTATTTAAATAGGCTGAAAAATTATGTTGGTAGGAGTTTTTCCTTCACTCTTCTCACTCATGAAGCAAGAAGAATTCCTGATGTAACCAAGTGCTCTCCCACATGCACTGACAGCCACCCACTCACAGCAGATATTTAACTGAAAAGAAGAAGGGAACAAGCACAACAAAAGCTAGAAAACAGTCCTCCACAAAGAAGATAAATATTTCATTCCTGAAAAGAGGGAGCACAAGTACTGTGACTGAAATATCTTCTGATATTCAGTAAGCCAGTTATGTCTTTTTTCAGTTACGGCTGAATCTTATTTATGCACCAGGATAACCCTTTAAAACAGAGTCATTAAATTCTGGTCATACACCCGTATCCAGTTTGTCTACGCCCTTCATATCCTCATGCTACCTTTCTTGTTGTCATCTTTCACTTCATTTGTGCTTGCCACCATTGTGAGCAATTATTGATAAAGGTGCAGCTCTTTGCTGGAACAGAAACTGCTGGTCTTTCTGAGATTTGGAGGTCAATAGGATAAAGTCCTGCAACTATTTACTGTCCTTTATGTAGGACTGTGTAAAGCTATGTAGTAAGCACAGACATCTAGCACTTTTGAAGTGAAGGAATTAAAATGTGAAATGAAGAACAAATGAATGGAAAAGCCAACAGATATGCAGAAATTTGTCTTTCACTTATTAAAGCAGCTCCTGTGAATACCTAAACAAGACTTTCTCTTTTTTTTTTTTTTTCTTTTTTTTAATCCTTTCTTTACATCTCAAGGTATTATTTAGAGTATGCAAATGTGATGTGTTCCACAAATCAAACCTGGCAACTCATAATCACATCCTCCTGTATATTATTTGATATTCATAGACAATCATTGTCACTGACAAAAGTATGTATGTGGGAGAAATGTCTATCATTCTGCTGTACAAATTAATCAATAAAAAAGGTGCATGACTGCACTATGAATAGAAGTGGGTATCAGTAGATTGTCACTAAGGAAGATAGATAATTCCTTTTCCATTTATTTCTCTGTATTTCCAACTTAATCTTACTATATCTTAAACCTTAATTTGCTGTTTTCCTGCCTTTTTTTCTAAAACAGCATATTTAAATGTGAAAGTGTATACTGAATGCAGAATAAGTTCAGGCAAATATCTACAAATAGATAAGGTTTTCATTAAAAGGTATTGGAATAAATAAATTTTACTTCATGAAAGTTGTCATGATTTTCTGTTGTTATGGGGTTATTGTATGTCCTCCAAAGCCTAAATAGTCAGTACTTCCTCTTACTGGATTTAACTGTGTGTTTTCTAAGTCTTAGGAAGGCTTTTACGTCTGGAATAGGATAGTTAATGATGAACAGCATTTCGGATTTGCACACTGGTCCCAAGTTACAATTATTTTTTTTTTCTTACTTGTCATATATTTGAGAGATCGATTTGTCACACAGTTCTTCAGCTCTCCCTAGTTTGTACAGGATTTCATGTGGTTTCTAATACTCTTCAGGTGATCTATAGATAAGTATGTCATACATACATATGGTGATGAACAGTTCACATAACATGCATAAGAACATTTTTCCAACTCTTTAAAGACTCTGAGGACAGTAGACAGTGACCTATGGGTGCAGGAAAAGGGGAAAGGAAGCATGGGAGAGCTTTCATGACAGTAATACTTTTAAGGAAGAAAGTGAGTCATCTACAATGAGCCATGTGGAAAGCTCTGCCCTCTTCCTTGCTGAACCTACTGAAAGAAAACCCATCTAAAACCCATGCCCACCATTTTGGATATAAGGCTAAAGAGTGATGTTTTCTGAGGGTATTCAATCACATGCTCCAAGGTCCTATAAGCACGAGAGTAAGTGATCAGCTTACCTTCATAGAGATTACTTTTCCAATATAGGAGACATGTATTCACTTCTTTTTTTTATTCATTCAAAGGTTTTCTTCTGTGCTAAAGTAAGCGGAGTGCTTACTTCCATAAACTATGTCATGGATATTATGAAGTCCTGTCCTAGTATATCCTAGCCTATTCTATATATCAGCATTAATGACAACATTTGTTTCTGAAATAAGGTTAGACTATAAGCTGTTCTCCTATAGCCTCTGTCCTTTGTATTGCAGATTTGTTTTCATCAAAAAGAAATTGATAGTTTCCCTTTGCATGATTAATGTAGAAAAGGAATACTATAGAAATTAATTTTATTTTTTTTTAATGGCTATCAACCTACCCTAATCTGCTGTTATGCTATGTTCAGATCTTAGTCTGAACACAAAATATATTTCAACTTCCCTTCTTCTGATGCTGCTATCCACATTTGACAGTCATGTGTTTCTAATGAGGTTAAGGCAGTGTTTTTGCAGGAAAATAATATGTCTTGCTTTTGAGATTTTCTGAGGTAGGTAGTCTTTTGTTAAATTGCCATAAACATGTTATCCATTCAGAAATAACCTGTTGTTCTTTCTTATATCTAATTAACAAGGTTGTTATATTGACAATAATTTTTCCTTAACCTTCCCTTATGCCTGCAAAATGCATAAACAAAACATGAAAGGGGTACTTTAACTATATTTTTTCATTACAAGATTTTTGAAATGCACAACTTTGACTGGACTTCAAACCTTTTCTCATAATTCTGCTTGTTTCTTAATGTTTTAATTCCAGCACTGGAAGGACTTTACACTATTCCACCTCAGGCTTTTTGATTTTTGTGGGGGTTTATTGTTGTTGGGTTATTTTATTTTTTTTTCCAATAATGCTTGTCCTCATCTTTGCAAGGTACTCATAGATGTTTTCCACTTGCATGGTCTTCACATTTTGTCTTTAATTTCCCAAAATTATTTCATATGTCTTCAGTCCTCTGAGGATCATAAGTTTTAACTCTCATATATTTAGTTATATTAAGTACAGATTTTTATTACAGGTATTTTAATAACACATGTACATTACTGACTTATCAGAGCAAGTCAACATTCTCCTGGATGCTGAAGAAATCCGATATATTAAGGCGGTGGAATTATGGAAAGCATATCAAACTTAGAAACAAAAAAAGCATCACAGAACATGGCAAATGTGGGAAAAACGTTTCAGGGCATTTCATGTGTGCACTGGGTCTGGCTGAGATGCAGTTAATTGTCCTCATAGCAGCCTTTTTAATACTGTGCTTTGTATTGGTAGCTAGAAAAGTGTTGATAACACACCAGTGTTTTGGCTACTGCGAAGCAATGCTCCACAGAAAGGCTGTCTCTGTAACATGCCCCCTCACTGGTAGGTCAGGTGTGGGCAAGGTCTTGGAAGGGGACACAGCCAGGACAACTGACCCAAACTGACCAAAAGGATATTCCATACCATATGCCATCTCCTCAGCAACAAAAGCTAAGAGAAAGGAGCAGACAAAAGAGAGTGGAGTGAAGTGTTTGGGGGGTGAAGAGCATTCATTATTATGACTGTCTTCCAAAGGAACCAGTGCATGTACTGAAGCCCTTCTTCCTGCAAAATGGCAAGACATTGCCTGCTGATAGGAAGTGGAGAATAAGTCTTTTGTTTTCCTCTGTTTCCACACACACATTTGCTTTTGCTTTACTAAACTGCCTTTATCTCAACCCACAAATTTTTTACATCTCACTTTGTTCCTTCCCCATCTTGTTGAGAAAGGGAGTGCTAGAGCAGCTTGGTGGGCACCTGTCTTCCAGTCAAGGTCAACCAATTCTGATCCTCTTGCTCTGAAAGATTTGTCACTGGTTTAAATAATTTTTCTACATCTCTAAAGTATTCTGTTGAGTCCAAACGCAAGTTTATCTCATGACACACCTTTGACTTCTGTAGATATTGTTCTCCTTACAAGTGTATAAGAAACCCTAGCAAACTGCTATAAAAGACTTGATCTTGGTTGGGATCATCTCAAGTAGCCTGCTGCCACCTTAGATGTCTGTCTTCAGGTTTTCAAGATGCAGTCAGGCAGGGTACTAGATAATGTCATCTAGGCTCCCTTTCCCATGAAAGGTTGGGACAGGTGATCTTTTAGGGTCCCTTCCAACCTTTCCAACTATGATTCTATGAAATTTCCCCTTTTACAACAGAAGATTAAATGAATATCCAGAAACCCTTTTCATCTTCACAATATATTATTCTTTTGCTCCTAGGTTGCTTACCCTTAGAACTTACCTTGTGTCTTTCACAGTCTTTCTATAACATCAGACTCTGCTTTTTATTATTGGTTTTTTTTTTCTTATTTCTCCAAAATATAGAAAGATCTAACTTATATTTGGAATGCCTTTTTATTTTCCATGTCCAAAAAAATCTTTACCTTTCTGGAAAGCTCTTTCTGCCATCCTTGGAGCATAGTACAATACTTTTCAGAGCAGGGCAAGTTAATCAGCAACATATTATAAGTGTCTTTATATGTTGAACCATATTGACTACATTCATTGTTCCTCTCGTATTTTTTAACGTCCTTTTTATCTATAGAATATGCCTATGATGAGCTTCATTTTCTTTATGAATAGATTGCCCGGAAAGACTCTATAGAGTATCCAGTATGCTAGAAAATACTTTGTCAGGAACAGTAAGGATATAATTGATTCTACCTTGGTCAGTGAAATAAAGAATATGACATTTTGAGGTCTTCTTGTTCAACCCTGAATTCTGTGTTACTTCTAAATTACTAATTATACTCTTCCTTCTCTCCATAAAGCTCTTTTCCAATTTTTTTTTTAATCTTTTACATATTATTTGATTAATTTACATCAAGTTCTGCTGTGGACCCATGAACCAGTCAGTCATTTTTCACTATGCCTTTCTTCTCACACAAAGTTTCTTCTTTCTGAGATTAATTATTCCATTCACAGAATCACACAGAATCACAGAATCCCAAGGGTTGGAAGGGACCTAAAAAGATCATCTAGTCCAACCCCCCTGCAAGAGCAGGGTAACCTACAGTACATCACACAGGAACTTGTCCAGGCGGGCCTTGAATATCTCCAGTGTAGGAGACTCCACAACCCCCCTGGGCAACCTGTTCCAGTGCTCTGTCACTCTTACAGTAAAGAAGTTCTTCCTGATGTTAACGTGGAACTTCCTATGCTCCAGTTTACACCCATTGCCCCTTGTCCTATCACTGGATATCACTGAAAAAAGCCTAGCTCCATCATCCTGACACCTATCCTTTACATATTTGTAAACATTGATGAGGTCACCCCTCAGTCTCCTCTTCTCCAAGCTAAAGAGACCCAGCTCCCTCAGCCTCTCCTCATAAGGGAGATGTTCCACTCCCTTAATCATCTTTGTGGCTCTGCGCTGGACTCCTTCAAGCAATTCCCTGTCCTTCTTGAATTGAGGGGCCCAGAACTGGACGCAATATTCCAGATGCGGCCTCACCAAGGCTGAGTAGAGGGGGAGGAGAACCTCTCTTGACCTACTAACCACTCCCTTTCTAATGCACCCTAAGATGCCATTTGCCTTCTTGGCCACAAGAGCACATTGCTGGCTCATGGTCATCCTCCTATCCACCAGGACCCCCAGGTCCCTTTCCCCTTCACTATTTTCCAGCAGGTCAACCCCCAACCTGTACTGGTACATGGGGTTGTTCTTCCCCAGATGCAAGACTCTACACTTGCCCTTGTTAAATTTCATCAAGTTTCTCCCCGCCCAACTCTCCAGCCTGTCCAGGTCTCGCTGAATGGCAGCACAGTCCTCTGGTGTGTCAGCCACTCCCCCCAGTTTTGTGTCATCAGCAAACTTGCTGAGGGTGCACTCAGTTCCCTCATCCAGGTCATTGATGAAAATATTAAACAGCACCGGTCCCAGCACCGACCCCTGAGGAACTCCACTAGTCACAGACCTCCAGCTAGATTCTGCGCCATTGACCACAACTCTCTGCCTTCTTCCTTTCAACCAGTTCTCGATCCACCTCACTACTTGATCGTCAAGCCCACACTTCCTTAGCTTATCTATGAGGATGCTGTGGGAGACAGTATCAAATGCCTTACTGAAATCAAGAAAAACTACATCTACCGCTCTACCATCATCCCTCCACCTAGTCACTTCCTCATAGAAGGCTATAAGGTTGGTCATACATGACTTCCCCCTCATAAAACCATGTTGGCTGTTCTTAATGACCCCCTCATCCTTGATATGCCTAGTGATGGAGTCAAGAATAAGTTGTTCCATCACCTTTCCAGGGATGGAGGTAAGGCTGACCGGTCTATAATTACCCGGGTCCTCCTTCTTGCCCTTCTTATAGATTGGTGTGACCTTTGCCATCCGCCAATCCTCAGGCACCTCGCCCGTTTCCCACGACTTACCAAAGATGATGGAAAGTGGCCTAGCAATGACCTCCGCCAGCTCCCTCAGCACCCGTGGGTGCATTCCATCCGGACCCATCGATTTACAGATGTCCAGATTGCATAGCTGATCCCTAACCCAATCCTCATCTACCAAAGCAAACTCCTCCTTTGTCCTGACTCCTTCTGGGGCTATAGAAATCCGGGGCCCTCGGGGAGAGTCTGCAGGAGTAAAGACAGAGGCAAAGAAGGCATTCAGCACCTCTGCCTTCTTTATATCCTCTGTCTCCAGGGTACCCACTTCGTTCAGCAGTGGGCCTATATTGCCTCTTGTGTTAGTTTTATTTGCTATGTATTTGAAGAAGCCCTTTCTATTGTCTTTAACCCGACTAGCAAGATTGAGTTCCAAGGAGGCCTTAGCTGTCCTAATTGCCTCCCTACATCCTCTAACAACTGTCCTATATTCCTCCCAAGCGGCCAGCCCCTCCTTCCATAATCCATAGATTCTCCTTTTCCACTTGAGTTTGCCCAGCAGCTCCTTGTTTAACCACGCCGGTCTCCTAGATCCCTTACTTGACTTCCTACTTATTGGGACGCTCCGATCCTGAGCTTGGAAGAAGCGGTCCTTGAATGCTAACCAACTATCTTGAGCCCCTTTACCGCCTAGTACACTTTCCCATGAGACCTCCCTTAGCAGTTGACTGAAGAGGCCAAAGTTGGCCCTTCGGAAATCCAGAACTGTGGCTTTGCTAGGTATTCTATTCCTCCCACACAGGATCCTAAACTCCACCATCTCATGGTCACTGCAGCCAAGGCTGCCATTGACCGTCACCACTTCGACCAAACCCTCCTTGTTGGCGAGTACTAAATCTAGCAGCGCTGCTCCCCTAGTTGGTACGTCCACCATTTGCATTAAGAAATTATCATCAATGCACTCGAGGAACCTCCTAGACTGTGAATGACTGGCTGTGTGAGTCTTCCAGCAAATATCGGGGTAATTAAAGTCCCCCACGACGACTAAGGCATGTAGTCGCGAGGCTACTTCCAGTTGCCTGTAGAAAGCCTCATCAACTCCTTCGTCCTGATCAGGAGGTCTGTAATAGACCCCCACAACTGTATCACCCGTGCCAGTCAGCCCCTTGATTCGTACCCACAGACATTCCACTTGCTCCTCATCCGACCCCGGACAGAACTCAATACATTCTAGTTGCTCTCTCACGTAAAGAGCCACTCCACCACCTCGCTTTGCTGACCTATCTTTCCTAAAAAGGACATAGCCATCCATGACCACATTCCAGTCATGTGAACTGTCCCACCATGTCTCTGTAATCGCCACTAGATCATAACCTTTAGCCCGCACACAGACTTCTAACTCCTCCTGTTTATTCCCCATGCTGCGTGCATTGGTGTACAGACATTTCAGGGAGCCAGTCCTAGTACCCTTTTTCCCCTGCGGGACAGGGTCTAAAAAGCTATCCTTTCCCACAAGTGAAACAAGAGATTGATAGTCCTCCTTAGCCCGCCATCCTTCAATCCCTAGCATGTTCCTCTTGGGCTTGTCCCCAACAGGCCCAGTTAAATCCCCTCCCCCCTTCATAACTAGTTTAAAGCCCTGTCAATAAGCCCTGCTAACTCCTGCCCCAAAACCCTTTTTCTTCTCTGGGACTGGTGTATCCCGCCTGTCACCAGCAAACCAGGTGTCCCATACAGCAGCCCGTGACTGAAAAACCCAAACCCCTGCCTTTGGCACCAGTCACGTAGCCATACATTAACCTGCAGAGTCTTCTTATATATCCCTTCACCCTCGCTTGCAACAGGTACGGAGGCAAACACCACTTGCGCTCCAGACCCTTTAACCAGCCGTCCCAGGGCCCTGTAGTCTCTCTTCATTGCCCTTACGTTCCTCGTAATAATTTCGTCACTGCCAACCTGAAAAACCAGCAGTGGGTAGTAGTCAGACGGCTGCACCAGTTCAGAGAGCTTCTTTTTAACATCTCTAATCCGAGCCCCAGGCAGGCAGCAGACCTCCCTGTGGGGTGGATCCGGTCGACAAATGGGCCCTTCTGTTCCCCTCAGAAGGGAGTCACCCACCACAATTACTCTTCTTTTCTTCTTGGTTGGAGAAGTTCTGAGGTATGTGGGTGAGTGACTAGCCCTGGGTGACTCACTAGATAGATTTGCCTCACCATCTCCATTCACCTGGCCCTGAAGTTCCAAGACCTCGTACCTGTTATTCAAGGGCAACTGGGAGGGAGGAAGGGATTGTGAGGGTTTTCGCTTACCTCTCCGAGGAGGAACCTCCCTCCATCCATCCTTGTCCATTAAGCTCTCTCCTTCTGTCTGATGGTAGGAGGGAAGGGGATCCATATTCCTTGTCATGCTACTGATTCTTCATTACTACATCAGACCAAGACTGAGATTTTGGTTTGTTTTCTACACAAGATTCTAACTACTTCTTTTAAAAGGATCTTTAATTTCCAGAAGATTTTAATACCTTACTCCTAGTTTATGGTCTGATGAAGGCTTTGCTATATAGTACTTTTAAAGGAAAATAACCTCTAAGTTTTTTATGTTTGTCTAGGAATGTTTCTAATTCATTTTATACCAGCAATGTCTGCAGATAGTTTATGCCATAGCCTGAAACACTTGAAACCTTATATCTTCTCCAAGTAAGGTCAGAAAACTCCTTAACTATCTTGAGAATCAGCTCCTTTTATATTCTTTATTTCTTCTTTCATGACTGGCATCTCAAGCTCTCTCTCCTAAATAATTTCGATTTATTTTCTAGAATTATGTTTCATGAAAGTTTTTATCCTGATTGAATTTATTCAATACCAAGAATTTTTCAGTCTCTTACACATTTTTGACAGACAATATTTAAGAAATGTGGCATAGAGCACTAATTTGACAAAAACATTTCTCAAATGTTTTATTTCCCACTGCAGTTTTCCTGTATATTAAGATTCTCACAGGCTTCCTTTTTTTTTTTCTTTCTGAGGAAAAAGGCAGTAAAAAAGCCTCCTTCCATTAGGTATTCATTCTACTGACAAGGTGGAAAGTAGAAAGTTAATGGCATTAACAGTGTGTACAGGCCACACCATATTGCTCTTATAATTGCAGATGCAGACATCTGCTTGCTATGATAACTACTTTCATCTAGGCTGTAACACTGCTAAACATCACGTAAAGACAGAAATGAATTACGAATTATGAATTATGAAGTTTGTATTTGGCCAATTTATCTGTCAACAGCAGAGCCTAGTGAGTGGTGCAATCTCAGTCTCTTCTCTTTATCTTTTTCAGATAAAACTTTATTTTTCAAGGTTTGATAAAGGCCATCTGGGCGAAACTCAGTGGCCTGTATTACATATGCTATAATAAATCATCTGAAATGGCTTTTTGGGTTTATATTTCATGAAAGTCTCAAAATGTATCAAAAACTGATCACACAGCTTGAATCTGAAGCCTTTAAAAATAGGAAAAAATTATTAAGCTCTAAATTCAATGGTTATATCTACAAAAGCATAGAGTTAAACCACAGTCATACCCAATCACCCTTGACTGAAAGTGACTGACATTGAGGACTGGTTTATCAGTGACCATACTTTGAAATACGTGTACGTCTGTGTGTCTGACAGCAGGTACTCACACATCAGAGCTCTTGTAGTCTTGGCCAGAACCTTCTTTTTGGACAACTTGAAGACCAGTCACTGCCCAGTGTCTTACCTCATTACAATAAAAATAATCCCAACTGATTTTTTTATCCCAGCAGAATACTCCTACTGTATATGTTCTACTCTGAGAAAATACCCATAGACAGTTCCATGGAGGCATATAAGTTTTAATGGGAAAAAATAGAGAAAGTAATGTTGAGATAACTATCTCAATATTCACAATTGCTAGAAAAGAGGCAAAAGAAACACCACTGATTAGAATTCTAGCAGTTTATTAACTATGAAATATAAGGCAAGCCCTAATCAAAAAAGGGAAATACATTTGTTATAAAGAAGAGATGAAAGACGTAAAATCATAACTATTTTGTGGCTGAATGCCACATTCATTGTCTAAAAGAAGTGTTTCTTATACTATAAAAATTAATTCTGTTGGCACAGAGACATGTAACATATGCAGAAAATCGAGGCCATTCTTGGTAAATTCAGCAAATTCTGGATTTCATGCACCACAGTGCACCAATGCTCGTTAGCAGTTAATAGGTTCTAAATTTGGAACATGTAAATGTGTAAAGACAAAAAATGGCATAGTGAGGATGAAGATCCTTTCTGTCACTCTTTTTAGATAAGTATTGATGAAACACTGAGAATATCAGTGTTTTCATTTAATATCTTTACTAAAGCAGAACTGTTAATGCTTGATTGCTTTCGTAGTAATGAAAGTCTGTGTACCTGGATAGCCGTGTACTGCAGAAGCAACAATAATGGGTCATGTTTGTGCTTGTAAAACAATGACTCTTTCAAAAACAAATGTGGTAGGGAGAGCAACTTGCTTAGTGCACAGAAAGCTCAAGAAAAAGAAAATGTTCTCTATTATAAGGAATAACATTGAAATAAATGACAGGAATTTTTTTTTTTTTTTTTAATGGAGCACAGATTTGATTCCTAGAATTGTCAGTTCTTTGGAGCAGTACTAAACATGGAGTAATTCCAGTAACACTCCAGTGCTGGTATAAGCGGCAGAGTAGAACACAGTCAGTAAATTACAAGAAAGAAAAGTTGACTGCTGTGAAAGTGATTTTAACAGGCTGTCAAAATACCTTTTCTATTAAATTACAGGTCTTACACCACACCCTGCATTCTAACTATTGATTCAATCCATCAAAACCTTAGCACTGACCACTAGGTATTCCTCTGCAATATAAATAAAAAAAAAATTCACCTAAAGGGTCCATTTATTCAGGGACTCCTGTATGGATGCCAGTTTTTTGTTGTTGTTGTGGATGTGAATAAATGACATGGAAAGAATTAAATGACAGGCAAACTGGAAAATACCGGAGTGAGTTTTGGCAAGGAAAACAGATTGTAGAATTTAAAAACAACAGCAAATAGGGATTGTTTTCTGTTTAGGTAAAACATGCATTGGCTGAGATAACAATTCCTTGCTGAGTTCCTCCTAGTGGTGCTGTTGACAGAGACTGGAACAAGAATGTGCTCCTTTTGAAATCAGTGTCGTGATTTTTTTTCCACTTTAAAGATATCTTACATATAAAAAAGTAATGTGGGAATTGGAAGTTCTGCACCATTATATTTCTCTTTAGGAAATTCAAGACTTAAATTCTCTTTAATTCTCTACTGCCATGAAAAAAAAAAGCCTGCTTAAGTTGCTTTCAGGGCCTGTGATGTCTGTGTTTCTCTTCAAATTAATTATGCCTTGAAAATTTGTATGTGCATCATAGAACTGAATTATAGCAGTTTCATAGAAACATATAGTTTCATATCCAGGGACCTGGAAATAAAAGAAAATAGCCAAGGCATTTTTAATGAATATTTGAAATGTTTATAATTTTAATTTCTGCATAACTAGACCAACATTCTCAGATCATACCTAGTAATCAGAGCTTTTCCTGGAGTGGAAAAGACTGGAGTTTTGCTAGGAGTTTTTAAAGCACAACTCCATGGCTGGGTGCAGTCAGCTGCACACATGCAGATTTTGTGCTCCGGTCTAGAACTGCATAATGGCATTAGCATAGTGTTCAGTATAAACTAAGATATCTGTCCTCTTAGTGAGGCTTATTAATTCAGGCTCAATGCTGTGCTGCTGTGGCAGTCTGGTTTAGAGATCATTCATAATGGACACATACATTCTATATCCAGACACGTATATTTACCCTCTTAACCTCTGGCAATGTGCCCTAAACATGGGATACCTAGCACTGTGATTTCATATTTCTGTTTTCTCGAAGGAAATCAAGCTTTGCTCTTCGGATAGGACTCCTGTATCTTTTAGTCTCATGAAGCCAAAGAAAATGTCTTCTTCATCACTGGAATTCAAGTCATTTCACATATCAGCTACAGGGTATGTGACAGGCAGTATAATTTGTGTTGAGCTGTAACAGGTTTTGTGAATCTTCAACTGCACACTCTGTCACTAAATCTCAACATTTCCATTTTAATCTTAATATCCTAACACATGAGAGTGTTCATCAGAAAGAAGAATACAATACCTTGATTTAGTACCTAGGCAGCCTATGATCTGAGGCCTAGGAAGTGATGTTGAAACTGTTCTCATGAAAAGGAAAGGGATTTTTTTTTTCTCCTGTGTTAAAAAACATAAGATCATTAAGAGATTTGGGAAAATGTGCAATATAGGGAATTTACTTATTGTATTTGGCTAATCAAAATAAAAAAAAAAGAAAAGGCTAACTAGAAAGTGGTCTGAACTTTGAACTTTTAACTCATGGTTTTAGCTGAATCTCAGTGTAAGGGGCCGTTCCCCCAGAAATAAGGTGCATTTTTCTGTGAGCATATGGCAGGTTCTAGGCGCAAGGAAACCAGCCCTTGATGAAATTCAGTGGGAACATCTGTTCAAAGAACCTACTTGGAAAGTAGCCCAGACATTTGGACAAACCTCAGTTCAGTGTCCAGCTGCTGCAGTGCCGAATAATACAGAAAAAAAGGACAGGAGACAGCAAAGCTGGCTAATACATTTCACATCTTGGTGGTCTCTTAAGCCTACAAGTGGAATTATTTACTAAGGAAGATGCCAAACACTTTTAAATGCAGGGAACAGAACCAAGGATCTAACTTTAACTGGGCTGGTTTTCCATGTAGCTAAAAACCTTTCTGACTCAGTAAAAAAATCAAGAGAACTGAGAACATAAAATATGATTATGTACTGTGGTTTGTCCCAGATTAGATACGCAGAACTGAATATGCCACTTTTTGTAGCATTTGCAAAAATTGTGGCAAAAGAATTTGCGGCCTTTATTTCAGACAATTGTTAAAAAGTAAGCCGAATTTTCGGTGTAGTACGCATGGGAAAGATGTATCTGCAAATATTATGATAAAGGTAGATTTTAATATTGCACAAAAATAATTTGCACTGCAACTAAAAACTTTTGCTTTCCATATGCAAATTGCTAAAGCTTTCTTCACAAGTAAGAAGGAGGAGGTGGTAATGGAGGAGGATATAAAATAGAAATCTTGATAGAGGATTGTTTAGTCACTAGGCTACTGTGTTACACTGTTACTAAGGAGAAGACAGTTATACGTGCAGAATGCCTTAATTAAAATCTGTATTTTTGTAGCAGGCCAGGATGCTGATTTAGGTCGGGCTGGTATGAAGTGAATCACTGCTAAATTTTTATCATGCCTCAGAGACATCTGCTGACTTTCTAAGGCGTTATCTGCCTGAAAGATCATGAGCTGGCCTTTTTGTTAAATTTGGTTAGAGATTATTTGATATACCGATTTGTGGTTTCCAGTACACGCAAATTGTGGTGTATGATGTTTTAAGCAGTTCTCTTCTGCTCTCCAATCAGACCTAATATAAAAAGATTTAGTGAGGAAAAGGTGAACAGAATTCCTCCACAAATCTGCTTTATCCATAACTCCCTCCTCAGTTTCTGTTTGCTACACAGAAGTGCTTATCCAGTTCATCCCACTCATCCCATGCTATTTCTTTGAAGTCCCAGCCAAAATACATTATAGAAACATTGAATCCCGTTGGGCATCAGCCTTTAACTCCAAGGGATATGGCTGCCCTGCTGTCAAGCCTGCGGAGCTAGGGAAGGGGCTTTCACTGCCCAGCTGCATACCGACATTTTGTGGTCTTGGTGTCAGGAGGAATCGTGGCAGGTGTCTGAATTTCAGGAGGAATCGTGACAGGTGTCTGAATTTTGGTTATTAGACTTTTCCTTAAGGAGGTCTTGCACTGTCATTCCTCCTGTTTTCCCACTCTGATCTCTCTCTGGGGGGCTGACAACCTCTTGGCTACCATGCTGCTTCCTAAGTCCCCTTCCCAGTACATTTCAGTTCATTATCTCTTGGACATCATGTATGAACAATAAAAAGCATAATTAAAACAGTTTGCTAACCTTTAATTTATGTATGCTGCTATTTTGGGGTTCAGATTTGATAACAGCCAAAATGCAACTTTTTTTTTTTTTCATGGGGCCAAAGAACATAATTATAATGACTTAGGTGTACAAATAATACATTTGTATTGCTTTTATTATAGCAGCACTGACAGCACGCATCTGTGATAAAGGCTCACTTTCAGCAAGCCATACCACCACATGTTCTGAATCACCCTGCAGAATCTGAAGTTAAGCTAAGCTTATACTGATGAGACAGACTGCTGGAACTAGTTTTAGCTAAGAAGTCAGGCAGTTGCAAAGGAAACAGCACTGGTTTAATGGTCAGTGATTCAGGTAAAACTGCATTATCCACTGTTACATAATAAATATTTTGGATCTTCTTAATCACGTTGATCAACAGAAATAAATATTATGCTGTGGACAGCTGTTGACAGACCTTATCCTCCTGTATTTCAGGCTGGACAGATGTGAGCCAGCTGAAATCCTGAAGTAATATAGCCACAGCATCACATCTCTGTGTCAGTCCTTCTAGGGGACCTTGGATCTGATACTGTCTTTTGGTGTAGACATGTCTAGACTAGTTATCTGGTGCTTTGTTAAAGAGGTTACCGGAAACTAGAGCTAGGTCTGGTTCAAATGACCCTTTGAAACACAAAACCTAACAGCCCAAAGTTCTTATTTTGCCTGCTGTTGCCCAGATCTTATGAAACATATTGAAATTTTTCATGGTTTCCATCTTAAATCATTAAACTTCACTCTTGAGTAGTCAAAATTAGGCCAAGAATGTCCCAAAAACTGCACAGACCTCAACAAACACATTTTCAATCCCACACAAACATCTGGATTCTAACAAAAGACAAATCTAGCAAATTTAGCCAAATGCCAGTTTTTGTTAAAGACATTTCTTGTAACTGTAAACAGAGCTACTCGTTTGATAGACAGCATTTGTTACATTTTCATGAACTTTGAACACAAGTTCCCCACTTCCTGGTTGGTTTCACAACTTGATGGCAGCCTCTCTTTGGTTTTTATTCTCATTGTCTTGCCATATTTGTATACACAAGATCAGTCTCTTACAGATTCAGAAAAACAATCTCCTGGGGCATCCAGCAGTAGTCCATTTTGCCTTGTATTTGTTCTCTAATTAAGCCTGTAATCTTATGAGTGAATGATTCTAATATAATTAATCAGAACTGCATGCTTTCAAATCACTACTGTGGACAAATGGTAACACAGTTGTGTTAAAGATCATTCACAGAACAACTGAGTCCAGATACAGCTGCAGAACTTGTAAAATGTTAAAAATGGGGAGAAAGAGGTCTGGTTTTGAGAGAAAACTTTATAAAATCTAAAACTGCAGACAGTCTGCTCACTATTAGCAGCATATTGGGCTGACACACTAAACCAAAGAAATGTTTTCAATTACCATCAGTACCATTGTAAGAATAGCAAGCAGCTGATAAAGGCATTTTTATCTATTTCTTCCAAGCTTACTATTAAATGTCTTTTGTCCTTCAGCATGTATAATTCAAATGTATAAATCCAATACATTTTAAAGGTTAGTCGTCCTAGAGAGAAAGAATAATTGTTATAAAATATTTCTGTTCCTCTTCTAAAAAAACTAGTGGAAAAGATAGAATCATAGAATAGATTCATAGAATGATCTGCGTTGGTAAGCACCTTTAAGATTTTCAAGTCCACCATTAAACCATGTCTCTAATTGTCACTTCTAAATGTCTTTTAAATACCTTCAGCAATGGTGACACAAATACTGCCCTGGGCAGCCCATTCCAACACTTGACAACCCTTTTGGTGAAAAAATGTTTCCTAATATCCAATCTAAACATCCGCTGGTGCATCTTGAGGCCAGTTCCTCATGTCCTATCACTTGTTACTTCAGAGAAGACACTGACACCCACCTTACTCCATCTTCCTTTCAGGTAGTTGTAATGAGCGATAGGGTCTCCCCTGAGCCTTCTTTTCTTCAGGCTGAACAATCCCAGGTCCCTCAGCTATTGGGAAGTTTAGACTGAATATAAGGAGGAAATTCTTTCCTGTTAGGGTGGTGGGACACTGGAATCGGTTGCCCAGGGGGGTTGTGAGTGCTCCATCCTTGGCAGTGTTCAAGGCCAGGTTGGATGAAGCCTTGGATGGGATGGTTTAGTGTGAGGTGTCCCTGCCTATGGCAGGGGGGTTGGAACTAGATGATCTTAAGATCCTTTCCAACCCTAACTATTCTATGATTCTATGATTCTATGGTTCTATTCCTCATCAGACTTGTGTTCCAGAGCCTTCAGCAGCTTCATTGCCCTTTTCTGGACCCACTCCAGCATCTCAATATCTTTCTTGTTGTGACAAGGGGCCCAGAACTGAACACACTATTCAAAGTGCAGCCTCACCAGTGCTGAGTACAAGGGGTAATCACTTTCCTGCTCCTGCTGACCACTTTTTTTCTGGTAAAAGCCAGGATGCTGTTAGTCTTCTTGGCCACCTGGGCACACTGCTGGCTCATATTCAGCCAGCTGCTGACCAAAAGATGTAGAAGAGATCTTGACTTCTCTGTTAAGCACATGCACACATTGTATTTCACCCCAAGCCCCTACACAGAAAACATTTTGGATGCTGGAAAGAAACAGACCTGTCCAATGAACATACTGTGATATCTAAACCATGTTTTCTTTGTTCACTAACATCTTTGAATCTCATTCTTCAAATGGAAGCTACATTTTCACAAACGATTTATTTAAAATGGAAAAATGAGCATGTCTGTTTTCTGAAATGACTGCATCACTGATGTAACAGCACCATCACCACTGATAACTGATGCCTTGGTTTAGCAAGTCACTGCTGCAACTTGAAAGCAACTCTTATTGCTTTGAAAAAAGAGGCGTATGCTAGGAAACACAATGACATTGTTTTCTTTCCATTTGGGTTCATTTGCATAATCTGGAATTACATATTATGTGAGTATGCAGAGACTGATTACATTTTACAGCATGCATCAACATCAGGAGGTAATTTATAAGAAATTCTTTGAAGGAAAGAAGAAAATGCACCAACATAAAGAGCAGATTAGAAACATATTTGCTGCTTTACTGTTTACCCTAAGATGATTCTGTGCATGTTTTGGAGCAGATTGCCCAAAGGAGTGGTAAATGCTCCATCCCTGGTAGTGTTCAAGGCCAGGTTGGACACAGCCTTGGGTAACACGGTCTAGTGTAAGGCATCCCTGCCCATGGCAGGTGGGTTGGAACTAGATGATCTTAAGTTCTTTTCCAACCCAAACCATTCTATGAATCTATAATTCTATGTTTTAATTTTTCTGAATACTACTCTTACAATGACATGACATTGCCTGTTCCAGCTATCCTATTGGTGTGACCTGAATTTGCACTTAATGCAAATGAATTTCAAATCACAGTGGAAGAATATATACAACCGGCCAAAATGTTCAAAACTGCATAGTGATTGTGAAAGTTTGTACTGACAGACTATAAAGAGGTCTGACTTTCAAAGAGTGGATCCTTCCTAATGTGGCATTAGTAGTTTAGATGCCTATAACTGATTCAAATAGTAAAGCAAAATGAAAAGTATCAAAATCTGCTCAAGAAAATGATTTAAAGAAATAACATTTTCTCCACTTCTATTAAAGATGACTAGATTGTTAAAATAGACTAAATAGGCAATTCTTGAAGAGACGGGTCACTGGTATCAGTAACATTTCTAAAATGAGTCAAACTTGAGATATTGTCTTCAAGGTCCAGACTCAAGAGCTATGCAAGGCTTAGTACTTGCCTGAGAACCAAGGCAAGCTTTTTATTTAACATTACTAAGCATTTCTAAATATTGCGGCACATTTGAATTACTGACAACTATCTATTAGAAACTGATAGCAGCCACTTTCAGCAAGTAATGATTTTCATATTTTCAGTGACTGCCAAAATAGATTAAGGAGGTAAGAAATTATGTCAGAATGTTTCCCAATGGACCTTATGAAATACAGACAGACACCTTATTACCAAACATATTTAATATCCATCATTTTCTATGAAAAAGTAACATTTTGCCTTTGTCTCTGGGAACCTACTAATAACTGGTGTATCCAAATACCATGATTAAGGTGCTAAATTAATCTACAAGAACTTTGAAATTGTATGGAGTATGAATTTGTATGCATGAGCTTTGAAAATTTTTTGAATTGTATGTACTGTCATTTTCTTCTGTAGAAAGGTCTAATAACAGTAATAATATTTTGAGCGCACTTTCTCTGTTCATAAACAGAAAGCAATAAAGAGGCTTGATTTATTTTGTTATTCCCGATTAAAGATTACATCCAAGAGCAAAATAAACTTACAGATGACAAGATCGCATGAGGACAGTCTTGCTTCTTATAGTGTGGTACACTGTTGTCACGGTTTTACTAGACACACATTGATTCTTTCTTTCTTCTCAGGTGGCACTGCCAAGACAAAACACCATTTATATCTGTCACACTACTTGTCTCTTCATCAGTTTTAATCCTGCCTGCTTGTCATGCATTGCTTTGCTGATTATGGTGGTGGGAGAGAAGGAGTAATCAACGATGATATTGAAACTGCTCACAGTGCTGGTGGACAGTGTGTTAATGTAGCCAGCACCCGTGTTGTCTTTTGATTTAAAGCTGAGTCATAGCACAGAAGAGGAAGGAAACATATTTCTCTCTCTGACTTTAAATTTTAAATACCAGAAGGACTGTTTGATAAGCTGATAAGCCATATGCAAGCTTTAAAAAATGCTTTGAGGCCTTTTTTTCTTTTTTTTTTTCTATTAAGTTTAGATATTTTGATTTCCTTTAAAGCATAACTGTAGAAAGCCTGTTGATGTGTGTTCAGATTTTTAGGTTTTAAAATGCTTCAAAGAAATCTCTTGGAATTGTCAGTAATTTGAAATATTATGCAGAAGTAAATTCTCCAGGAAGGGAAAAGTCCCATATAAATATCAAATTCATACACTGATTAATTAGAAATTTGTGTTTTGTCTAAATTTTCCCAGTTTCTCCCCTCCAGCTATGATTTGAGAGTAATGGACATTAGAAACAGAGATTTTCTCTTTCTTTGAATAATATTTGGTCTAAAGCAGTAGGAATAAAACAGAACAGAAGCTGTAGAAGTCCTGCAATATGTGCAGGATTTTCAGATGAGTTAAAGCATGTTGAGACTCCAGACTGTAAGTTAAATGTTTGGCAAAGAGTGTGTCTAACATCTCCTACTCCTTTTCAGTTGCTTACAGAAGCCAAACTCAAACAGCAGAAGTGACTTTGTGGAGAAAGTAAATCAGTAACATCTACAGGACATTTTGCTTTGTACTGTGGACATCTTGAAAATCAAAATTGAAAGCTAAAAAAGAAGTGAAATCATGCTGTACTTTGACACATGCTGAAAACAATTTATTCAATAGGATAGCTAGTTATAACATTGACTATAGGCTGCTTGGTGTCTGACACTAGTGCTGTTGAAGATAACTACTTCAGTTGTAGAATATACAATTCATTGTAAAACTGACCGCTGCCCCATTAGGCACAGAGGTTGCTGTTCAGCTAGCCAAAAAGTCCTTGGAGTGCAGTCTCAAACAATTCATATTTGATTGCAACATTTGCATGCAGGGGAGCTACTCAGATGCTGTAAAGGGCCTTGTCAAAACAAATGACTCACACAGTACATTTTTTACTCATGAGCGTTTATGTCTGTAGGAAACCTAGCTTCACATCAGATGTTTTCTGCAAAATAAACACAGTTGTGTATTAGCAAGACAGGATGGAAGTGAGAAAAGAAGCATTATGTATTTCTCTCTAATGAAGATGAATGGATGATTGGATTAAGGTAACTTGTGAAGGCAAACCTGTTGATCTTACTTTAAGTTTCAAGATTTAGTTTTTTAGTAAAAAAATCTACTTAATACAGAGTATCTAGAATAAATCTCTTCCTTTCTTTTGTACATACATAGTAGGCAAGTTAAATGAGATGCAAGCCTGAACAAAGAACTTAGCAAGACTTAGCTTAAGTAAAACTAAACCTGAGGAAAGTTAATGAGTAATAGCAAATTTCCTTAATATTCTCCAATTTATAATATAGCCATGAAACTTTCAAAGCAATCCCTTTATGTTCCCTTTCTGTCTGTTTATGTGACATATTTAACCTTCGTTTTCTCTGCAGTATGCTATTTTTTACCCCTCATATTTATTTTCTAAACTGTATTTTCTCACTCTACCTTTTCCCATCTCCTTCCCAGCTTTCAGGTGGTGGATCATGTTTTTCTTTTCATGTTACCATGATGTTTGCTACTCTCCTTATATGGCTGTTCCTTTTATTACCTTCACACTAATGTGGTGTTTCCTGACATGCTTCTCACCAGCCTGGTAAAAGTCTGGTTATTGAGACCTGTACTCATGTCTTGCCACTGTAGGTAATTACAGGTTTTAAAGGCTTTTCCCTAAATGGAAAATGGATGGAGAAAAGACAGGAAATTTCCTCAGAAAAAAAATTTGGATAAATATTAAAGAAAATAAGTTGGATACAGACTGTTTGTTCAGGGCTTCTTAGGCTGAACATCTTACTCCCACTACATTTGTATATGTTTTGTCATATCCTATCATATCATAGCATATATAACATACCATATCGTATACTGTTACTACCCTGTATGATTTTACAAGCTTATATCAATAACAGGGCTGGCAGATTAGGTTGTATACATTGTGTTAGTAGCAACGGGGTAAAAACTCTGGAGGCAACAGAGTTATCCAGACACAGGCATGTAATGCCAGTTTTGGATATGCCGCAGTATCCTGCCAACACCCCACCTGCTGATGGAGAAAGCTGCAGGTGTTAGAACACCTAGGGCACCTCAGATAACATTATGAATCATCTATGCCTAACTCAGATGGCTGAATTGTACTCTAGCTTACTAACTTCTAACTCTGAATTAATGTTTTCTTAATTTGGACTTGAATCCCATCCTCAGAGTCACTATAGGCATTGTTCTCTTTAGTACAGTCTTTCAGATGGGACATAAAATAGGGATCCTGATGACATCTGGATACCAGTGATGTTTAAAATTTTAGCTCCTTGAAGCAGGTCTGTGTGGAAATTCTGTATTTCCTATTTAAAATTTGCATTTATTATAGTTGAATTGATAAAGTAATTCAAAGTCTCTGAAAGGTATATTGCTATTACTACTTAACACAGATACACGCACATGTGTGTGCACATGTGATCTGGCATTCATGATCTAGCTTTTTAATCAGAAGAAATTAATGAATAAATGCTGGAAAGCAGAACTGTCCTATATAATTTAATATTTTGTTCACATTTGAGGAAAAAATACTCTTGAGGTTTCTAATTGCTACATATACATGTAAAACCTTAAGAATAATATATGTCATAGCAGTATATGGATTTATTCACCTCTTTACTCCCAGAAGAAGACATAGATATAAAAAATGTTGGTAAATCAGAGCAGTGTCAGTGTAGCAAGATTACCTCATTTAAGTGTGGAGCATGATTTAGGGCATGTAAGATAAAATTGAGAGGTGACACTTGCAGATACTTGTTGGTGCTCTCTAGGGCATGTTTTGTTTTTTTGGTCCTCTGCATAGCCAGATCTGAGGAGTGGTTGGAGGAGCACACTATAGTTCCTACATTAATGGTGTATCTAGGTTCTTTGTATATGTAACTGTATGTGCCTGTATACAGAATGGAAATGTGTTAAGGCATGCTGCCAAACTGAACACAAAAATGCTTCTGTATTCCGTGGTCTAGGTGTAGCCAAAACAGCCTAAAGCAAACAGTCCCAAAGTATCTCTTATGACAAAATAATACGTTTGATACCTCGCTTGATCTTATATGAAGATTACCTCATGTTTCATGCTTTCCTCAGTCCCTGCCCAACATAGAAAGTGAATTTCCGAGTGGCTCATACATGATTTATTTATTTTTCCGGTGTTATTTCTAGGTTAAGCCTTATTTCTGAGTCTCTTCAATGCATGGTGGTTCATGCCAAGGGTCAAACAGGCTGGTCGAATCAGTCTGTTGCTCTGAAAATGTTGTCAAAAATTATGGAGAATGAAATGCTGAAGATCTAATTAAGTCTGAAACCACAAGTAAACAAAAACTAAACCAGAAAACAAAATCCAATAAAAATAAAAATTGAGAAGAAAAAAACCCAAGAAGAAAGAAAGAGAATTATTGTAAAAAAAATAGATATTTGGCATTGATTCCTTTTGGCTCAGATGAAACGATCAGCTCAAATTCTCTTCGCTAGTGGAATACTCACTGTTCTTTGATCATGCTGCTAGAGAGACTGTCTGTGCTCTGTGGTTTCCTGAAACTGGTTATTATTCAGCAAAACTGAGCTAAAACCCTTAAAATCCCTGTAAGTGCTCCTCAGTCAAAGCTTTACCTCAGATCATCAGGTATGGATTTAAAAAAAAAAAAAAAAAAAGGAAAAGACAGGGTAAAATCATCACCAAATCTGATGTCAGATTATTTTGAGACATTCAGTTCCAGTCAGTTAAACTGACTCAAAAAACATGCTGGTAGAAAAACAGTATAGTGGAAATGAACTTAGTGAACTCAAAAGAAAAACAATAGCATCAGACAATGTAGACTGCTTCCCTGAGCTTCCTGTCATAGAGTTAGTCCCTTAATCCCAATAGAGCCAGTGAAGGCAAACAACATTTTATAAAGCAAACACAGAAGTCTGGGTCTTTCCTGTTTTTCATAATGAGGTCACCTGAAAAAATGAGCTAGATATATCTCAGGTGTTTGTTTTCTGTTGTCTCCTGCAGCTGTTATGCAGAGAAAGGAAGAGTTTTCTTTCCTGTTATTTGTTTTTCTAACAGACCCTGTGCATGTCAACACTGAAGAAAGAAAGAAAAAAGCATGAAAAGCATGGACTATGCAAACAATTTCCCCTTATATAGGTCATTGATGCTATGAGTCAGAAGAGGAAATGGGATTCAGGATGCTGGGCAAACATTGAAATTACTCACAAATGAGTTGTAAATTGTGATGTTAGAAAGGTAACAACAAGTTTGTATGAGATGTTTGAATGGCACATTTTATTCAGGAACTGCTTGCAGTTGAATGTTGTATCTACGATAACATAACCTCATTCATTGTTCAAAAGCAAAGGGAAGTCCCAACAAAGTACTATATAATTCTTATTATGAAATAGTAAATCAAATAACACATTCTGGAAGCACATAAAACTTTATTTAGCACTGAATTTTTCCACTTCATCAGTATCACTTATGGAAAGTTCTTGTTCTGGTAAAATGTCTATTGGATCAATCTATATTTTACAGAATTCTACTATCTTTGAGAAAAATTTCTTGTTGCTATCCATGTGAGAGATTAAGTTGCGCAAGTAACATTGATCCAGGCAGCAAATGGTCTCTTGAAATAGGATACATTATCCAGAAGCAATTACAAAATGGTATGGCTGTTAAAATAGCCCAGGCACAATGGCTGAAAAGTGATCCATAAAAAAGAGGAGAAAACAAACAGCTACAGGCCTAACATAAAACTTTAACAGGGCAAAAGGGAAATCTAGTTCTTAATGCTTATCTTAACTGTACCAGTTTTGTGCCTGTATAATCATTAGCTTCAACGAAGCTGCTTCTTTTGCTCATGCATCCCAGCTGGGTCAGATCTGAGCCTACAGTATCTCTCTGAACACCTTAGCAATCTGTGTACTAAAGATGTGTTCTTTTAATACTTCCTAAAGCTGGTCTTTAAGTATATGCATTGCTCAGTGACTGAGTCCATCAATATGTAGGTACATAGTAAATCAATGTTTACCTTTAAATGGTGTGCATGACTTCACCTGGAACATAATAAACATTTCTTTCTGGGTAGGAGCTTCAATGCTTAAAAATGTGTTGTGGGTTTGTATTTTTTCTTTCATATTGGGAGCTTTGAGGGTGGGATTTGTGAATGAAAACATTTCTTTATGTAGCTGTTTGTGAAAGTGACATTTGATGACAAGAAAATAATCATGCATGGATAAGTTTTATGAAATTCCAAGAAAGACGGTAGCTTTCATTTCTACAGGCTGAAAGGGGAGAAGAATCAGACTAATTTTTATTTAATTTCATATAGTTACTATGTCTTTTTGCCTTACTGAAAACCAGACAAACAAACCCCCAAAACACATCCAAAGTGATCATGTTCATTAAATTTTAAACCACAGATATATGCAGACATTTACTGCCTGATTGGATTCTAAAAGATTAATTTAGCATAGGAGCCACAAGTTCAGTTAGATGGCTCAAGTGACTAACATGCAGCTGATTTATTGTTCTCTAGGGACAATGGGAATTGAAATTTGACAGACAGGATACACTGTACCCACTTACTGGCAGAACATTAATTCCCAGAAGTCAGAATGTATGCATTACAAGCAATGCATCTTTTCATTTTGTTTTGTTTTTCAAGCAGTATACAGCTGAAAATAGCACAGACAATGCCTGAATACCTAAGTAACTCCTATATAGTGAACTTGTGCACAGGAAAAGGAAGTGTGGCTGTCCAAGAAGCACCTCAAGGAAGCCTTGCAGGCATGTTTGATTTAATGCAACATACTAGCCAAATCTTTTGAGCTCTTAAGCAGGACATATCTCTTTGAGCAGCAGAAGTAACAGCATCTTGCTTTTCTGGGAAGAAAGTGTACGCATTAAGAATGTGTGAGCTAAGGAGATGAGTTAAACTAGGTTACAATTAGAGAACATCTGTAAAATGTGATCAGAAAATTGGTTATCATACCAAGTTACCCTCTTCCCTACTGCATTTGACTTATCTAAATCCTGGGCCATACTTGCTTATGAGGAAAAGACCACAATGAAAATACAGTTTAAAGTTCTGATACTTATTTGTATAACCAAGTTTTTCTTCTGCATGCATAAAATCATATCTTTTAAAATTAAATATCTTCCAAAATCTGATCCAAACTTTTTAGTTGAAAATTTTCTTGCCATGAAGTGCTGTGATTTCAAAAGTGAAACTTTTTTGACATTATGACACCAGTAATTCTAAAAAACATAGATTGACTTTATTATGGTAGAGTAAAATCTAATAAGACCCTTGTATTAAATGGCACCTTTTGAAAATAAAGTGTGCTTACACAGCTAAGTACACAAGGGGTAACAATACAAATTTTAGAATCATTTGAAGGCTTTTCTAGTCTCTATCACAGCACTCTCTCGAAGTCAGGTGATGAAATGTTTTAGAATGATCTATGTTTACAGGAAAGCTATGACTGGCAGAATCAGAGCTCTTTGTTTTGTCATCTCCACTCATAGATTAGCTATGAATACAGTATCCCACCTAGCACTCAGTGAATCAAACGAGGCAACCAGTAAAGCAATTGGGACTTTTCACTGCTATGTCTTCAACCACTTTTCCTGCAACTACCTCCTTTCTTTTCTTCTCTTACATTACATTAATGCTTGCACAATACTTCATCTGTTTTGCCCTGAAGATGGAGCGTTTGCCGTAGGTATGCATGTTTCTGGAGTTTTTCCATCTGTGGGGTGCTGGATTTAGAGACCCCATTTCGTCTACAAACACACTCTATGAGAGTGTAAAATGTTCTGACTAGATGGCTAATGATTTATTGTTGCCAACAGTGGTTTTCTAATTCCATTATAATAATTTCCACTGAAAATTCCATTTACAGCAGTCTATGTTTAGACTGTAGGTAAATGAAAGTTAGTAATTTAGTGCTGTGAATATGCTTCACTATTCTAATTAACATCTTACTTGTTATAGACCTTCTTTACTTCTTTCTAGGAAAAAAAAAATTCCCAGAGAAACAATTGACACACATTTTTATGAAGAAAACGAGGGGACTTTGAGTGTTACACTACATATATCACATAAATTATCTTTTATTCTTAATACAAAACCTGTGCATTGTAATTTAATGCCAACATACAGTCACCTATTTTCTATTGCTGCTGAACTGGATTACCACCTGCCTTGACTCCATCTTTTGGGAGGCTGCCAGCATTGTTACAATTTAATGCTATATCCCCGTGTCAGGAGAGACATGCCTCCCAGTCTCACTGTCAAAGGAGTGCTTGTCAACATCCCTTAATCATTGCTATTATAAGGAATGAATGTTAAATATATGTGCTTTGTGAATGGTAATGTCTATTGTCTGTTTTAGTTTTTTTAGGCTCAGTTGTACTACTAAGAAATAAAGATTAAATTGGAAGATGATTTTAGAGTCAGGTCTCTGAGTTCATTTGTCCTTGTTTGTACGAATCTCATGCAAGCTGTGTTACTATTTACATTCCAAAATGCCAGCAGAAATGGAGAGAATGCATGCTCAGCGAACTAAGAAAAATAGTTCTGTATCAGTAAAAATAAAATAAAACTCAAATCCTCAAGACATGATACAGGCACAGAAGAATACAAGGATCATTTTGCTCCTGGGTAAGATGAGTACTATGGGAAATTCAGAAAGTGGGCATAGTGCCCGTAGCTGATGGTTTGTTTTGTACCTAGGTGAATAGATGCTTCTAGAAACTGCTGCCTTGCAACTGGTTAACAGAAGATGATAGGTCAGAGAGTCTTTCATGTCACTAGAAATAAGCAAATTATTGTAACATTTTCTAAGATATGATTAAGTTGCTCTTTAAACTATTGCTCGTGTTGTGTTTGTTTCTAGTATGTATGTGCCCTATATATGCTGGTGTTTGAGGAAGACAAAATTTTTATTTTCATTGTCAAGACATGCCACTAAGAAGGTGTTACAATCACCTCAGTATGAGGCAAGACACTGGCTCTTGGAGCAGCTATATTACCTGTGCTGACATAGCAGCTCACCACAGAGTTGTCCAACTCATTATTTCTAGCCTCAGTCTAGCTCCAACTCTGTAGTTCCACCTTCTGTTATTCTGGCTCTGGTGCTTATCAGATACTTTTTTTTTTTTGCTGCATTAGCTTTCTCCTCCATTCATGAGTTCAGCTGGTCCATGGAGGGAAATGCAAGACACAACCAGTGCAAGAGAAAAGAGAAAGAGTTTTGTCAAGGAGGGAAAAAGCATGTTAAATTCACTCAAGCTGTCTTTCTAAGAAACTGACTGGCTAACCAACCACATTCAGCAGAAGCATAATTTAGGTCAGAGGGAACTTCCCTTTCCAACCCCCACTCCCACTCTTCTTCTGACACTCATCTTCATCTCACCATCACTACACCTTCTCTTGCACTATATTTTTAAGGCTGCAGTATCTGTGAACTCAAGGAACATATTGAAGTGATCAATATCAGTACAAAATAGTACTGCTTTCCATTTATACCCGGATAAGTTCATTGTGTGATCACACAACCTTCTGAGGTGGCAAAATGTGAGTAGAGTGTGTGTTGCAGCAGCTCATCAGACATTGCTATGCGACTCGTCCCTGCAACCTCAAGATGGGTCTTCCACTGGTGGGTTACACCACCTGACAAATGCCCATTGCTCCCAACAGGGTGATCTACAGCCCTACACATTCCAATGGCACAGACAGTGATCCCACTAGCAATCTAACTTGTTACATACATAAATCAGGTTACACTCAAGCATTGCATCTTAACAGGGAGGCAGCTAAGGAAGCAAAAAAGAAACAATGCTTTAAACCATTTCCCAGTAGACTAGAAGAGCTTCTTTCATCAGTCTATGCTAGAATACATAAAGAGCAGAGATTTTTTAAGAAGCTGTTTTATTCCTGTCTTCAACCAGGAGTTCACTGGAGTATAACATGGTCCACTCTCAGTACTGCCTCTATGAATTGTTGCAAGATCGCTCTAGGTAGTTAGTCTTACAATCAGAGTTTCTCAGCTTCTGCCAATCGGGCCAGAGGGGACATCAAGGCAATGCTAAGATGTTCCATAGTTTATACGGTTTACTGGTTAGAATAAAGCAAGCTCATTACTGCAGATCTAGCTAGTTAGGTGTAAGTTATTTTTAAAAGATGATCCAGTATCTACTGGAGCTACTTATACACACACAATAACTGATAACAGGCACACTGAAAGTATTTCAGCTTCTGCTTGCCTGAAGTTTATGTGCCTGATTCAGGGCTATATACTGTTCATTTCCATGTAACTTGAGCATCAGAAACAACAATCTTCTTGCAAGTTTAGCTAATGACTTAAAAAAAAATTTGAACTTAAAATGCATCCTGAGATACAGAAGGAATTAGAAATAGTGCCAAACTTTTCCATAGTAATCAGGTGTCCAATCTACTCATTCACAAATAAAGAGATCTAAGTTCAACCTCCTCAATTAAAGGGTTCTATTTTCCCCTTCCTGGGATGGCAGCATGTATGCTTCCTATCAAACATCCTTTTAAATCTTAAATGAAAGTGCTAGTTGAATATAGACACCTCACTGGTCAGGCAGCATGTGAGAGGAAGCTACTCGGACCTAAAAGTTAAATTTCTTCCAACTGCTATCTTAGGTCCAAAAGCAGATGGCCCTATTTCTTGCCCCCAGATATTTGCCTTGGGAAATTTACGGGGAAGACCAGATCAGGAAAGTGAACTATCCTAGTTTCCCACGTGGTTGTTTTAGTTACTATCGTCTTCAGTTTCTGTGCCGCTTCTCGACAGTAGTATGGAAGGAAAATAGCAAATCCAAATCCATCCAAAACATTACAGGAATTTGAAAATAAAGTAATAAGTCTTCTATAGTAATTCTGGTCAAGGTTTTTCATGAGCAAGCCATAACAGTATTATTATTTTTCAATCAGGAATGTGTGGCTAACTAGACAGTGGCTAGTTTGAAGGATATAGGAAATAAACAGAAGATGATTTCATAGAGTGTGAATACACAGCATTTAGAATAGATGAAGCACCGAAAGCAAACTGAAAGTATGCAGTATTTTGTTAGTCAGTGGCCCTGAAGAATGGCTATCATGGGTACTTTCATGTACACATTACCATGTTTTGTAAACAGTATCTGCTTGTTCTGTCAAGCTACCCTTTACAAATCTGAACAGCAAAACATCTTTAATTTAGGAGTTTCTGTAAATATGAGAATATTTATCTCTGAACACCAGTTAAGTCAAGAATTATTGTTAATATTCAGAATCCTTTTTTTTTTTTTTTAATATAGACAGCACATTTTTCTCTTGTGGAAAACAAATACTTGTGATTTTGATGAATAAACTCCACCAGCCAATTAGTACACTTTCTAAGCTGGAGTCTAAAATACCAGTTTCAGTTAAAAATAAAGCTCTATCCTGCAAGCACTCATTTTATTTCTTTCACTGAGGTTTAATCCAGCAGTTGATGTCATCAGTATCACTTTTTCACTTATTCAGTAGCAGTGATGTTTCTCTCATCTCTTGTACCACTAAGGGTATACTACTCTGTGTAAGAGTGTATCACTATGGTGATGCTGAATATTTTATTTTTAGGACATATTACATATGGAACCATCAATAACTCACCCACACTTTCAGTAAAGCACTGAAAGTCATGTGCATAGTGACTTTCAACTTCACCAAGGTGAGAGAGGGTTTACAGCTGCAGGTGTTGCAAGCTATTCATTTTAGGTTTTGCTTTTCAACTTCCCCTTAAAGAAGAAAAGAACTGTGTTCCTTTTTTGAAACTGCTTTTGTGGTTTTCGTGGGGTTTTTTTTGTTTTTTTTTTTTTTGATGATGCTGAATTTAACAAGGAGAAAAATAGTGGTGCCTTTACTGGACCAGTTGGAGCAGCTGGTAATTCATTACCTTTCTTTGTAAGATTTCATCCATGCTCAGTTCCCTGCCCTTTTAGAAAGGAAGTCCCAGAACTTTTTCCCTCTATCTCAGAAATTCTGGCTGGGCTCCTTCTTAGCTTCAAACACCCCACCTCTCTAAGCACAACTTTTGCATGTTTGTTGAGACAGAATTCTTACAGACCATTATGAAGTAACATTTCCGGGATGTTAAACATACGTTGTCTGGTCCTTTCTCTAAAAATACAATATTTACAGAAAAAAAGAGTTGGTTTTCTTGACTTTGAATGTAAACTGTGTATTGGTATGTTCTCTAAGCATATGTTTTATTAATTTGTCTTCTCTTTCTCCACCTCCAGCTTTTCTTGTATTCTTTCTAATACTTAAAACTACTTGGCAGCTTGTTTTCCTTTGGGTTCTGACAGCTGCCAGCAGATCAGCTGCTTATTGAACCCAGGCCAGAGAAGAATCATTATCTGAATATTGAGGAAAAATAAAATTTCAGTGACAAATCTCAGATTTTTTTTTTTTGCTGTAGGATGTCTACCTTATTGCTTGATATCACTGTCACTCTTTCGTGTACTTTATCTTTTAAAGTATTCTGTTGTTATGGTTTTGTCTTCCGCTCAGAATTTCTAGGCAAGATATCCAGAAATCACTAAAGAAAAGGTTCAGAACATTCTCATTGCAGCTTATAAGTCTAAATTTAAATATCCATTTTTTAAACTCTGCTCATTCAATTCTAACATGCAAAATTCATGCATTAAATATACATTAATACATCAACTAATCTTAGAAGTGGATTCAAGTTTCACATTTTGGATACATAACAACTACCAAAACTGTTCACATAAAAAAAAAAAGAATTTTGTTTTATTTTTAAAGATATCTACAAATCAAGATTTTTTTTCCTTTTAATTCAGAAGATAGTCTTATTCCTCTGTGTGAAGCATATATGTTTGTGCAAGAAGGAGGAAAGAGGTCAAAAAGAGAGTGGAGAGGGTTTCTTCACTGGGTCTTGATTTGGGTTGAACCACAGTAGTCTCTCAACAGTGTTTTGGACTTCAAAAGCACTAAACACACACTAACGTGATAACCTAATTAACTGAACAGAGTCTGCTTAACTCAGATGTAACCCCTGCTGTCTACTTTAGTACAAATAGTGTAAGGGAATGATGTAATTTAAGGAAAATCAAGACTCCTTTGAGTCACCAACAGCAGAGCTAAAGGCAGTGCTGATATGGATGGAGCCTATGCTGTTCTTGACTTGCTTCCCCCATTATATGACCAGGAGACCATGCTACACCTGGGTGCACAGGCTGCAGCTTCAGTAACTCCCTACTAAACACACCTTCTCCACCTAGGGAATTTCTTATAGAAGTAATGCGAATCCAGATAACATACATAAGCTTTCAATGAAAAGAAAAAAATATCCCTGGGTACCCGGCTACAGTATGACTATAGTCTATAACAGAATATTTGTTAGATATTATTTCTTCTTGTTGACCTTACAGCCGTTAACATGTCACAGGATTCCCTTGTCTTGCGGGGCCATACCTCATAACTAAAGTTTTCTGTGTTATAAATTTTGCTATCCCTTCTGCTTAGAGGAGTGTTTAATCCTCAAACATAATTCTGCTCACATCTGTGAAGCTGGGCTTAGAAGGTGTTATTTATTATGAATGGCAGAAAGGTATTTCTTACCAACTCTCGTTCATGTAGCTGTGTTTTCAAATATGTCCTGCAGTTGACACCAAATTAGATGTGAACAGAGCAATTACACAGCACTCCCAATTCTAAACCCGCTGTATCTTTTCACTGATAGCATTTTATTCTTTAGTCATGGTCAGTTTGTCACATGCTGTAACCTACCATTCATCTGTTTCCAGAGGACTCAGTGTTTTCCTCTATGTTCATTTATGGACTGATCCTGAGAAGCACAAAGAACTTGCCTCTGCAATGAAGTTCATTACACTTCCTGGCAGGATCTGACACTTTATTATTTCTTCCTGCTTTACACATAGTGAATCTGTCTATGTTGCCTCTCATTTTATTCCAGTATTTTTCTGTAATAATTATTGTCCCCTCTCCTGGCTTCTTCTATGTTTAACATAGTGTCCGATTTGTCATTTCCACTTTTAAATGAAAATCTTGAATGACACCAAATTAAAATGGCCTCTAGTATCAAGACTTTCTGCTAATTTCATGATAACATCCCAGTTATAATTTGTGATTAACTTTCTAGGCTAGTATATTGTTAAATATACAGTGTTTCCATTGCATCTGCATCCAAAACGTAAATGGAAAATGCATGATGTGATTTTTTTTTTTCCCCCATCTATTATCTTCAATCTGCGGTTTTCCTAAAACTGATCCAGTCTTATTTCTGATGCCTCACACACATTGAATTTTCTTGTAATTCATAAAAGCAATTAATTTAAGCCTAAGGCATATGACTTTTTAAAAAATATTTCCTTTTATAATGTAACATTATCATTTATCCAAATATTTCTTTAGTCTGTATCCCCAAACATTTGGAAGCATCCAGTGTGATGCAATGCTGTCTATTGAATATATGCCAGAACGGCATCCTACAGCAATACCATGTCAGGCACCAACCACTCTGGGATGGGCTGAAGTGTGGTCCTAGTAAACCAGCAAGGATAGTAAACCTTAATGGTGCCCACAGGGCTCTGACAGCAACCAGGTACTTAATGTTTACCACATCTTTTTATTGTAATAGTCGCAGAATGCAATATATAATGCACATTATGTCAGGGAGTGAAATGAAAGTGCTGATTTTCACATTCTTTCTGACTTTATTTTTCTGGTAGGTACATGACAAGCAAAATTTTTGTATGATTTTTTTCAATCAAAATTTTGTTATTTAATTTTAATATATTTCCTTTCTCTGCTGCACTAGTTATATAATAAAAGAGTATACTAAAACAGCACTCCTTGCTGAGAATGTTTCAAGTTCATGGACCTTCATATTGAATGATATATTTATAGAAACCACTGTGATTCATGAGTTAAGTATTCAGCTAATTACTTTTTCAACACAATGCCAGCTGCAAGCATAGTTCAACATCTTTGCTGGAGACATGGACAGCAAGATTGAGTGTGCCCTCAGCAAGTTTCCCGATGACACTAACCTATATGGTGCAGCTGACACACTGGAGGGAAGGGATGACATCCAGGACCTTGACACCCTTGAGACGTGGGCCAGTGCCAACCTCATAAATTTCAACAATGCGAAGTGCAAGTTCCTACACCTGGGTCAGGACAATCCTAGGCACAGCTACAGGTTGGACAGAGAACAGATTCAGAGCAGCCCTGCAGAGAAGGACTTGGGGGTGTTGGTCGATGAGAAAATGAACATGAGCCAGCAGTGTGTGCTTGCAGCCCCGAAAGCCAACTGTATCCTGGGCTGCATCAAAAGGAGCTTGACCGGCATGTCAAAGGTGACGATTCTGCCCCTGTACTCTGCTCTCGTGAGACCTCACCTGGAGTATTGTGTGCAGTAATGGTGTCCTCAACATAAAAAGGACATGGAACTGTTGGAACAAGTCCAGAGGAGGGCCACGAGGATGATCAGGGGACTGGAGCACCTCCTGTACGAAGACAGACTGAGAAAGTTGGGGCTGTTCAGCCTGGAGAAGAGAAGGCTGCCTGGAGACCTCCCAGCAGCCTTCCAGTATCTGAAGGGGACCTAGAAATATGCCGGAGAGGGACTGTAGCAATAGAACAAGGTTGAATGGGTTCAAACTTAAGCAGGGGAAGTTCAGGTTAGATGTAAGGAAAAATTCTTTACTGTGAGAGTGGTGAGACATTGGAATGGGTTGCCCAAAGAAGTGGTAAATGTTCCATTCCTGGCAGTGTTCAAGGTCAGGTTGGACAGATCCTTGGGTAACGTGGTCTAGTATAAGGAGTCCCTGCCCATGGCAGGGGGGTTGGAACGGGATGATCTTAAGGTCCTTTCCAACCCAAACGGTTCTATGATTTTATGATCTCTAACAACTCGTTTGGGTCTCGAGTCTTCACATTCATTGTGCTAATAAAATGCACATTATATTTTAAAGCATGATCTAATTTCATTAGTCTCTGATTTCAAATAGCTGAAATGCCTGTGTAGGTGTAATCTCAAAGAATCTGCCATCTTAAAACTTTAACCAATATACTTTAACCAAATTTTAATCAAATAATTTTTGGTTCTCATATCACACAAATGAATTTCCACAATTTCTCTTCTTTGATGAAAAAACAAGTTGAATGTTGTTACAATTATTCATCTACACCACGTCCTGCTGAGATGCTGAATGGAATCTGTCTGCATTCCTGAGAGCAGTGTTGGAAGCAGTTCATGCTCTGCAGCCTAGCTCCCACCTAACCTTGATGTCCCCTCTGCCATTGAAATACATGGTATTAGAAGAGCTCTTCTGAAGACTTCTGGACAGGTGCAGTGTGAGTGTCTGTAGCGATAAGAACAAAGACCACAAAGTGGTAATAGATAGTTTGTTGGCCGCACCTCAGTAGCAGATCATCCCAGCTGAGTATACAGAATGTAAAAAAAAAAAGCTTTTTTGAAAGGAGTTCACTGTTCATTTCTTATAAAACATGGAATTATCTACTAATTTCTGGTTATCTTTCACTCTTTTCATTGCTATTTTTACCTTTTTTAAATAAATATTTTTTATTTAAATACCACCTGTAAAGAACAGCAAGTAGATTTTGAAATAGAAATTGATCTAGACTTGAGGCAACTGCTGGCTATTGTGGGACTATTCTATTTTTATTTTCTTTATTCAGATCTCTATCCAAATATCATTGATATGCTTGGTGTTCCTGTATCAGTCACTTTGCAGCTCATACTAAGTGGAAAAACAAAGGTTAAAAGCATTTTCATTGTTTAATCTCTCCTTTATTGCACAGTCCATTGTTTAATAACTAAGCTACCTCTTACCTCCTTTCTCTCACATAAGGAACTTCTGAAGAAAACTTGTGCAACTTAAAGAGTTTTAGCAATGAGCTGGCAGACAGACTGATTCTAGCACATGCGATGGTATTATGAAACCAATAAAATTCAAGTTTACCAGGTCCTAATAGCATATTTGGCTTGCACAGTATTGCATTCTGGTGGTAGTATAATGGAATATAGAATGAACAGCAAATTCATACTTATTCAGAAGTTGGTTGTGATTTTATGCATTATCTGTTTATTTTTTTCACAAGTTTTTTCAAAATACAAAAGGCCTTCATTATCCAGCTTTGAATATTAACTTTATTTGTGAATATATTCATCCTCTCTAGTAGAATGTAAAAGTACCTCCTGGTGATACTAGCTGTTCCTGAAGGAACTAGCTATTCCTTCAGCCAAGCACTGTGAAGACTTGATAAATTGGTGTCCTCGATTACTTTGTATGTTCAAAGTTTTCTCTGCATTTAAAACTATTTATCCAATGTCTTAATCTAAAAATCCAGTTAATTTTTAAATTCAAGAAGTTAAAACCTTAGTGTTTTTTATCATGACTGTTTCTGTTTCCACATGAGACTTCTGTGACATTGGTAAGCCGTATACAATGCTTTATAGTTAAACTCGGAAGATATTATTGCTTTCTTGTTATTGTTATTAGCAATATTACAAATGGCCCAATTGCCTAAGCTAAGACAAATGCTTGGTATTATGCAGAGACAGAACCACAGACTTTGCTGTACTAAAAACCATACAATTTCAAGCTCAGTTCCATTAACATTCATTGATATCTGCAGTCTCTAACTGAATTTGAGGAATGAGTCTGAATAGACTTACAAAAAAAAAAAAAAAAAAGGCTGGAGAAAGGTGGTCTGCTATCCTACTGGCCAATTACTTCCATTTAGTCAGTTGTATCTGGAAAATCAGAAGACTCTGGATGTTGTAGTAATAATTTTATACTTCAGTGGAATTCTGAGTAAATTATTGTCTGCAAGAATCAGGAATTAACTCTTTACAGACATTTTGTGTTTGTGCAAATGTACTTGCTTTTCATTTAAAACAGCAATGTCACTGCCGTTTGTAAGGCCTGTGTTTTTACCAGTCTTCTTAAAACCAGAGTTAAAAAACATGAATGTCGCTTAGCCTATGATTGAGACTATTAGACCCAAAGTAATTTGACTTCCTTTGGCATTAAAAGGACTGGAAGTTTCTCATTCTTTGAAAGAGAGGAATTGTATTTCTCTGCATGTCTCTTACACAACTGACACAGGATGCAATGGATATATAGCTGCCATGATCACAGTGGGAGATGCCCATATCAGTCATTAAGATAACTAGTGGAGCTCAAAGTCAACTCAGGTATGATGCAGAGTTATGGTAGTTACTATTGCATGTGATGATGGAATGTTTAATTTGGGGGGGGGGGCATTATTTATTTTTATAAACACCTTCATAGATTGTTATATTTTTTTCTTTTTTTCTCTTCAAAACTGATGTAAGCCTTTTTCTATCCTCAAAGGAGAAATTTCTTTATAAAAAAAAAAATGCACATAGCTGGGCAAAACCTTAACATAGGGGCTGTGTCTACAGTTGTACTACTTACTGCTTAGGATTTTTTTTACTCCTTTGAACACTTGGTGACCATATCAGCTACTGGAACAAATTCTGTTCTCAATTACACCATCATTAGCAGCACAGGCTGTTAACTGCTAATGATGTGCTTGGTTCAGCACACTGAAAACTTGGGAGCTTTGGTTCTAAAGTGAAGAATATTTCATAGTCAAGGCCTATTTTGCATTCTGTCCATAATGCACCTTGTCCAAAGGCTCTATATGCCTTTCTGCAACAAAGGCTTTCATTTCAGGGTAGGTTTTCTGTTCAACATGGCTGACATTACAGAAGATATACACATACACTCTCTCTGCACTGAAACTTGACTTGTCTTCTCTTGCGTCCATCAAGACTACAGGAAGCTATGCAGGCTGCAAATGCATAGAGGTTCCTCAAACATGGAAATATAACCGGTTCTTCTCACTCTCACTAGATGGTGCTGCAGAGTAGATTTCTGAAAAATAAATAAATAAACATAAATACAAAACAAATTGTTCCCAGAAATTGCTGGTTTAGATTACACTTTTCTGATAAGTAAAATAATGGAAAAACTATTTAGAGGGAAAAAAAAAAAAAAAACCACAAAACCCATAGGCAATGTAGGTGGAATAGAATTGGGATTCACAAATAGTCCAGATCTCTAAAGTCAAACTCCTTACAGATTTTATATGTCAAATGGATTGTAAATTAGGGGATTAATATACAAGGATTGTAATAAGAATACTTCAGCACAATTTTTTTATTGTGTCTTAGAGTGTTCTGTAGTGGGAAATTATTCATTCTTTCTTTGTATACCCAAGTTAGCACCATTGTAGCAGACCTCAAAAGCATGGTGTCTTCACAACTATCTCTTTTTCACAATTAGACATTCTTTTAGATAGTCTTTGAGATTTTTTTCTGAAATTCTCTGACAGGCTCAATTTCATCCATAGTAACCACAAAAACACGAAACATTCTCATTCAGAAACACTGGAGTAGAATGTGCCTTCTGTAATATATTAACTAAAATGCTAGGACAGCTCTCCAGCAGTTGATAGACTAAAATATCCTGTTTTCATCCTGACAGGATGCGTGTAGTCACAGTCTCTCTCCATACAGAATGTTATAGGCCAGGGGAGGGAAAAGGGGAAGGGATGAAAGCATTCATCCTATTGCTGAGGTCACATCAGTAGATATAGAGAAAGGACTTCTGACCTGTGAAAGAAGAAGTTTGAGGAAAAAAAGAACCATTTTGGGTTCTGATCTAAGCACATTGCATATGCCATTTTCAGTAAACAGTCTTAGATAAGATATGGAAGCTGCTGAGGACAAGGACTATAGTTCAGGCTTTATAGAGGAAAGTTTCACCACTGTTGTACATACTCATATTTCTTCCTGTGCATTCACTGGTGTTCTCTTCCCCACCCTGCTGTTGAATCCCAGGAGCAAAAAGTTGATTTCTGTCTTTTCCAATAGGGATGTGAAAGGAAACAGGGGACTTGGTTTACATTTTCATTTCTGTAGACTTGTCTAATCCAGGGTTACAGGCAGATAGGTGGGGAAAATCTGAGATACACATCTTTTTCTTTAGCATTTCTAATGACCGTGCCCCTTGTTTAGTATGCTGTGCATGTATAACCTATTCTGAGGTACCTAGATAGTATACTATATAGGGAATACAGGTATTCCACTCACATCCCATTCAGTAACTAGGAACCTATCAAGAAAAATAACTGAATTGGTATGAAATGCTGATGAGGAAATTTTAGTTGAAATACCAGAAAAAATCCTGGTTGTAAATACTATTTGTCAATGAATAATATTTCAAAAAGAAAAAAAATCCATCTCCTGCATCCCCGTCCTTGGACAACTTTTCAAACTAAATGTATCAAATCCATCAGTCTAGGATTGTTTTTTGGGTTTTTTTTTTCTGACTTCTGTTAACTCTTTATTATTCTGAGTACAGATTACTGTAAATCTCAAGTGTCTCTTTTCTCATACTTGTGGTGGTGCTGATTTTTGCCTTTAGAAACATAGGATGAAATATTAAAAACCTATCTAGCATATCTATTTAGCAGCAATCTGTCTGTCTTAGATGATATCAGTTTAAGAAAAATTGACAGTATTTCCTAATATTTGTGGGAGGCTAAGTATTAGGAAAGCTATTGCACATCTTTGAATTGACATACAGGGGAAAAATTATGCATCCTTGTACATACAATACCAACACAAATGCACACACAATGCAAGCATATGTAAAACAGATGCACATATGTCTAGTGTAAGAATGGCTACACAGAAGCAGATCTCTCCCCATTGCCTGTTTTAAATCTCATTCCATTAATTGCCAGCTGGCTGTGAGCTGGAAGAGGGCTGTCAATGGAAACAGCAAAACCAGATTCATCTCTTGATTTAATAAGGATGGTTCAGTACACATCATCTGCACTATGCATTTATTCATGCCTTTTTCTAGTTGGTCTGTTCAAATTGTAGAAGATTACATAATTTTAGTTAAATTATATGAGAGGATTAAAAACACCAAATAAGAGAGAGGGAGAGATTGATTATGAATTTACATTTCATTTTAATTCACCTAAATGTAGTTAAATATTTTGAAATGTTTAAAGTTAAAATGAAAGACAAATGAGAAATGCTTTGATTTGCTTATATCTTAATTCCAAACACCTATCACCCACTGGAACATGGAGCATAAAGAAAGCTGCATCATGTGTAAACTAAGAAAGAGAGCATACTGACATTAAAAAATAAATAAATCAATCAATAAATATATAAAAAGAAACACTTGTTTAAAAAACTATGGTTAAAAAAAAATAGATAAGATTTTAATTGGCCCAGTGAGAGTCTTGCACATTCATGTCAAACTGTAACACCAGTTGTATTTTATAAGAAACTAAGGAAACACATAAAATATTACATCTCTCAGAATTACACTAAAAACTACCCATTCATATTTCTTAGAGTATTGAAGAGTAAGGTTATGCTTCAGTGACTGTATGTTTAAAGGCACATTTAATTCTACCAGAAAACTGTTTGTTAACTATGTCTTGGGTCCTGAGCAGGACATTTGGCTGATTCTTTGTGTAAAAGATCCCTGATTTAAGATGCAGACAGATCCTGATTCATCTGTAAATAGCTAAGTCAGATCTGCCTTTCCAAGCCCACTAATATAGTTAAACACATAATGTACTAAACCTTTGTATATGGAGGGAAAGAAGGTCACTTAAGGATGTCAGTCGTGTCCATGTGAGGAAAAGGCCATGTACCAAGACCATACCTAACCATAAATGCTAAATTCTTTCATTTTCATCTGTTCCTTCATTTGTATATTTTTTTTTAAATCCATTGTATATTTTAAAGGGCCTTTATTTGGAATACATGTATCAATCAGATACTAGTTTGGAAAATCTTTCCCATGTGAGAAAAAACTTTCTGTTCCATGGAGTGCTGCCACTTTATGAGAGACCTACTTCCCCGTTAGTAGGGAGCAGTACTGTACTACAGCTGGTCTCAGAAATATGTGACAAATTTTAAAATTTCCAAGATACTTTACAATTAAAATAAATAATACCAATTAAAAAAAAAAAAGTCAAAATTGGAAGAACTAACCACATTATGCAACTGTGAAATGCTTATTTTGTTCTATATGCTCAACCTTCCTAGTGAACCACTGGGATTTAAAGTGCTGAAAGTATAACTCCAGATGTAATAAAGTCTTTGAAGAAATTCATGAATTTTTCAACTACTTGCTATGAAATACAATATTTAAGACTATTTAATAAACAGTTGAGATTTTCATATCCAGAAGACACTTACTATTTTGTGTATTATTTTGGGGTTTGGGTAGCATTTTTGTTAGCTTTGTCTAGGTGAAAAAGAAAAGCAATTTGAAATATCAGATTTGAAAAGCCTTGTCCCCAGTATTCTTGACATTGGTGAAATTTTTCCACTCTCTAGTATTTGGCTGTTGCTATGTCCAGTGATGATTAATAAGTGTAGCAGAGTAACATTTCTTCTAAAATGAAATTATAAAGAATTCTGACAATTCCTTTGTCATTGATATATTTCAAAAGCAGCTGTCTTTTCAAACATACAGCAGCACCTTCTCTGAATCATTCAGGTTTTCTCAGATCTGTGCCCTGCCTTACTTTTATCTACACAAGTATGAGAGTAAGAGACCTTTTTTAAAAAAAAAAAAAAATTAAATGAGCTTTCACAATCACATGGCTACTTAAAAATTCCCATTTGTACAGCTTCAAAATTGCAATATGTAAAAAAATTCTGGTAATAGATTAATTAACTGCATACAATTCTGATGGTTATTATATTTTTTATTTTATCTGGAAGCATTACTCAAGCAGTGTAGATTTCTTCACAAAAATCTATTTATAGCTTGGCAGAATGGAAAGCCAGAAATGAGAATTTTGCTTTGCTTTGCAGGATTCAGGCTTTGGTATACACACTGTTTTCTTTTTATGTATCCTTCTTGCACACAGTAGGGTTTGACACCATTGATGTGTAACATGGCTAGTTACAACAGGCCTTGATGTCAATAGGATCTTTTCCCCATACTAAAGTGGATACAGGAAAAAGAGGACTGGTTGCATATTTACTGAATATATCCTGTTAAACAAATCAAAAAACGTTTTCCCAGATGTTTTGCAGGATGCTGGACTTTTTTATTAAATTATTTATTTTCCTGCTCTGTCACAGCTTTAGAACAATTACCTGAAAGAATCTGCTGCTGTGCCTGTAGCCACAGCATACTCTACAGGATTCTCCTATAGACATTCCACAGGCAGAGGCCATACACAGCATAATTGGGCTATAGTAAGTGACTTGCCACAGAAAATTATCCAGGGAAATTGTTCAGCTTTCTATACCCACATGTAAGAGTAAATAAAATGTCTCTCAATAGGGACCAAAAGACTGTGTAAAGGCACCAAGAACTTTCAATTTGATTTTTATAGCTGGCTTTAAGAGACCAAAGACTCCAGTTCATGAGTTCATTACGCACCTTTTTCCAGAGGTGGTATGTTGACTTTAGAGGAGGTATTATAGGATTGAAATGCATCTAACCCCTGGGGAGGGCAGTCATACCAGGTCAGACCTAGTTTGTAGGAGTTTGGAACTGTCTACCTATACTCGTCTGCATATAAATCTGCTAAGTGTCTTCAGATATGAGGGTCTGTTAAGTCACAAAAGTATCTACATTTATTTGGGAAAATCACACTGTGGAAAGGAAGGGGAAGCTGCAAGTGAATTTCTGATGGCAAAACACAAATCTGAAAAAAAATAAAATTAAATTCTATTAAACTGGTGATGGGCAAGAGTGAAAAGTCTAATAGCCCTTATATGATCAGGGTTTGTCACTCGAGTCTCTTTGTGACTCTTACCAAATAGCAATGCCTCATTTTTCATTGAAGTGTATCCTGTATGTTCATGTGTCTCAAAACATCAATTTGATGATTTCAAAACTGCCTGGGCATTGACTACAGCTTTTGGAAGAGCTGTAGTAATCACAGTAGCTTGGGGTAAAATGCATTAATTGCACTTCAGTGGTGCCAGATAATACTGCCAAAATGTAGTTTGGTATCTCATCAGTAGAAGGAAGACATAGAAAAGAAAGAGAAAAGTTTGATCAGCTGCTATGAAGTGGTATTTGCCTTTCATGTCCTTACTGCTTTTATCCAACAAGCAGCTCTCAACCCTGAAAACAATGCTTGCCAAATGAGCCAGTCATTGGTGCATGATTGTGAATTCACACAAATTGCTAGCATATCAGGAACTGAAATCCTTTTTCCTGTTTTTCAGAGTTTGTAAGGGATAAAATCCTGGAGCCTGAAGTTTCCTTGAGCGAGAAGCATCATCCTTTCGGAAGCAGACAGGCTTGTTTTCTGTCATTAAAATGGTCTGGAGAGAAAAAAATTTAATTGTTCCTGTCTCGTCAGGTTTAAAATAGATCTCTGAAGCTATTGGCATAACCTGCTGCACCTCTGCATCACTTACTGTCAAAAGAACTTTACTTTCTGGAGCAAAGTTCAAATTACAGAACATTATATTCAGAAAGGAAAAGGGCAAAAGTATACACTTTTTCTCCCTTGTTTCTCCCTACCTTGAACTGACTGGAGATTTACTGTGTTTTAACAGCTTCGCAGATACTAGCCTAGAAAAATGAGACGCTAATGTCAAAAAAGCATGGAAATCTCTTTGTTGGTCTTCTCTATTTTTGTTGCCTTTTAGTGCTTATCTATATTGTGCATTGTCTGCTGTTCTGTTTAAAATAGTTGTGTTTTTTTTTTAATTGCAGATACATGCTTTTGAAATTCTCTTTTTTATTCGCTAATCAGTTATTTTTACAGAGTTGCTGGCGAAGAGAGGACTTGTCAGTCTCCTTGACCCCTATTGAAGTAGATGCTCAAAATATCCACTTAGTCCCCTCACCGGTGGCTTAGCCAAAGAAAGAGAATGTAAGATCTATAGTCCCCTGATTGTAAGAGACAACTTGGAAGGATAGTGCTAGATGTCAGATCAAAGAAAACAGACACCAGAAGGAGGTTGCTGGAGTCTAGGAGCCTCTTTGCGTTCATAGAATTAAGGTAAACTGAGGTTATGGCTAAGTAAAGTTTCTGAGTTGACTTATACCTCCTTTGGCTATTCTTGAGTGAAAGTCATGGAAAGGTCAACTGTACATAAGGAACTTGTTCCAAAGCTTCTGCTCAAGAAATTGTGTTTTATAGCTGAAAACCTTTTATTTGATAACTGAGGTAAGAGGTGTGTGGCAGACAACTTTGTGAGAGTCCAGAACCCAAAATGTTTTATGACCCCGTCCATCAGTATTCAGGAAGGTGTGAAATGGAAAATACATCATCTGTAATGCTGAAAAGAAATTCTTGGTAGTGTTGGTAGATTAAATTTCAAATACAAAAAAATCTGCCTTATTTGCTCTAAAGCCCCCTTCCATATGCACATTTCCCTCTGGCAGCGTGCACATTTTTCAAAGAGAAGCAAACCTGAGTTTGCTTTCATTTTATAACTGTTTAAATTACCAGAGCTGTGAAAGGAGAATATTATGTAAATAAGTACTGGGTCCAAAAGGAGAAATCCATGGTGACTCAACAGAATTTATAACCTAGGTTTCTCTTCTGTGTTCATAGAGCAATACATCAAGACAGTGAAGTCATGTAGGATCTGCTGAGACCAATATACTTAGCAGAGCAACTGCTTAACCTATATCTCACATCTCTGGTGAGACATGCCTGTAGCATTCAGCAGGATATCTGTATAACTTTGGGTTCAGTTCTCTGTCCTCTCATCTTAAGCATTTGTATTACATGCTTAAATTTGGATGGTCAGCTCACTTAAATATTTTTCGCACCATCCTGTCTTCTTGAAAACTTAAACATCATTCTGGCAGCTGAAGAACTTGATCACAAAATTGAAGAAGATCTTGGTTCCTTCTCTGCTTGAGCACTCTTACATAGTTTGTGTGGTAAACACATGGACAGTGTTCAAAAGGGAACAGAATTTACACTTACTAAATCAGTGCTCCTGTCACCGACCTGAAAGATTCAGACCCTTTCACATATGCATTCTCATTTTCTGTGTACTATTATTTTCTTTCTCACTGTAATACTATCAGCTAAAAAGAAGGAAATAATATTAAGTAAGTCACTTCAAGCCTGATATTTATGAAAATGAAAAGGCTGCGAATAGTCAAGACAGATCAGACTGAGGGATACTAATTTTACCTTATGAAACATGGGCTGCCATTCTCTAGATGTGCTTTTAAATGGAATTTTCTATGCATGCTGTGACTTTTTTAGAACTTATTATACAGTAGATAAATTCTCGAAATCTTGTCAAGCAAAGACTTTCATAGAAAATAAATGAAGCAACATTTGGTCCAAAAGTGAGATTCATATTGCGTAACTTTAGGTGCTACAATACAGGTCTTTATAAATCTAATTGTCAAGCATTGATGAATATGGAGTCATTATAATCAGTGAAGAACAGAGAGCAAGCCATCTAATCTTGAAATCTGACAGAAACATTTAAGGAATTGTCCTGGTGAAATCTTACCTTCTGCAGTGGCTGAACAAAGCTTTTGTGGAATGCTGTTCTTTCATTTAGGAAGCTGAATATAACCAAGGCCTTAGTAAATTTTGTGGGACTATCAGATTTTGAACCAGAGTGCACAGCTTACATCTGGCAAGCCAACATTAGAATTCAAAAAGGCAAATGCCTACTTAGTGCTAGTTGTTCAGACTCCTATTGTCAGTGAAAAACAGAAGCAGCTTACAGGGTTACCTATCAAAAATTAAAACACATATCTGTTACATGCTAGGTTCACAAGCATTCTGGAGATTTTTTTTTCTCTTAATTACTTTCAGACATAATAGATAACTAGCTTGCATGGAAAAACCTGATAGCAGTGAATCTGCTTTCCGTTCCCTGTCTTCAAATCAGTAATCTGTGAGCTAGATCTAACCTGGAAGTCACATTGTAGTCAGTGCTCTGCCAAAGTGCTCAATATTTTAAGCTCTGCTGAGTGGCAAAGTTTATTAGCTTGGACTTGGTGCCACACTGACAGAAATATGCAACATCTGGCCAAGAGGGCAGGCAGGAAGGGAATGCCAGGATCTGGTTTTGGAAGGCTTTGCTGACATACTCGTAAGTTTTAATGGGAAGGCATGGGTGGTAGTGTCTTTAGTTCTTCATCACTATGGAAAAAAATATTGAAGTGCTTGAAAGTGATTGGGCTGGGGAAAGTGGGAAATAGCTGAGCTTCAGTCCATGTCATAAAGTATACTACAGAAAGCTATTACTAGAATTCATGAAATTCGTATTCCTAACATATTTCCTAATGCAAAATATGTCACTATTGAGAATGGTTCTTTGCAATTTGAGACGTTCATGGATGCTCTAATCACTGTAGGAGTACTTTCCTATTTGCTCTTGTCAGGGTACTGCAGCTCTTTTATACACAGGCTTTGCTATCAGTCACCCACATTTCTATTGCTTTGAGATAACTTTAATGTATATAACACTATATACGTTTGCCCATTTCGTAAATAAAATCGAGGCAGAGGGTGGATGTTATTTATTATCTGATGCATGATTCAAGCTTACCATCTTTACTTTATAGGCATAAAATACAATATATAGTATACTATACAAAAATATACATACAATAATGTAATATGTCATAAACAAAGACATTTGCATTTTTGGAAAATTTTGGACCTTAATAAGCACTCTGTTACTGAAGACTGGTTATTACAGGTTCCTATTTATGGCATACTATATTCTTTTGTCATACGCAAACTGTAAGGTATGTACAAGTTTTTATATTTTATATCATCTGTTTGAAACTTCCCAAGAATAGATGCCTAAAAAATCAAAGAGAGCAGTAAATGCATTTTGAATATGCGAAGATACTCCTTGGATAATCCCCTCCATAAAGCAATTGATAATATATCAAGCTTCTTTTCAGGTATGCTAGTAATTTCTCAAAACAAAACCAAGCTGCTTTGATGCAGTCAGTAAGAACAACTGAACTGTGGAACTGTTTCTTACAGTTCGCTAAGGTCAAATAACTTCCAGGACAACATTATTGAAATCTGTTTAATTAATCATAGAATCATAGCATAGTTAGGATTGGAAAGGACCTTAAGATCATCTAGTTCCAACCCCTGGACAGGGGCAGGGACACCTCACATTAAACTATGTCACCAAGGTTCTGTTCAGCCTGGCCTTGAGCACTGTCAGGGATGGAGCATTCACAGCTTCTTTAGGCAACCCATTCCAGTGCCTCATCACCCTCACAGTACAGAACTTCCTCCTTATATCCAATTTAAACTTCCCCTGTTTAAGTTTTAACCCATTACCCCTTGTTCTACCACTACAGTCCTTAGTGAATAGTCCCTCCCCAGCACCCCTTATAGCCCCCCTTCAGATACTGGAAGGTTACTATGAGGTATCCACACAGCCTTCTTTTCTCCAGGCTTAACAACCCTAACTTTCTCAGCCTGTCTTCATACAGGAGGTGCTCCAGTCCCCTGATCGTCCTCACGGCTCTCCTCTGGACTTGTTCCAGCAGTTCCATGTCCTTTTTATGTTGAGGACACCAGAACTGCACACAATACTCCAGGTGAGGTCTCACAAGAGCAGACAGAGGGGCAAAATCATCGCCTTCAACCTGCTGGTCACGCTGCTTTTGATGCAGCCCCTGATACGGTTGGCTTTCTGGGCTGTGAGCTCACACTGCTGGCTCATGTTCATTTTCTCATAGACCAACACCCCCAAGTCCTTCTCTGCAGGGCCGCTCTGAATCTCTTCTCTGTCCAACCTGTAGCTGTGCCTGGGATTGTCCTGAGGCAGGTGTAGGACCTTGCACTTGTCATGGTTGAACTTCATAAGGTTGGCATCAGCCCACCTCACAAGCATGTCAAGCTCCCTCTGGATGGCATCCCTTCCCTGCAGCGTATCAACCGAACCACGCAGATTGGTGTCATTTGCAAACTTCATAGAATCATAGAATAGTTAGGGTTGGAAAGGACCTTAAGATCATCTAGTCCCACCCCCCTGCCATGGGCAGGGACACCTCACACTATACCATGCCACCCAAGACTAAACCATGCCACCCACGTAACTAGCTGAGACCACACTCAATCTCACTGTCCATGTCACTGACAAAGATGTTGAGCAAGACCAGTCCCAACACAGATCCCTGAGGGACATCACTTGTTACTGATCTCCAAGTGGACTTAGAGCCATTGACCACAACTCTTTGCGTGCGGCCATCCAGCCAGTTCTTTATCCACCAAGTGGACCACCTATTAAATTGATGTCTCTCCAATTTAAAGACAAGGATGTTGTGCGGGAAAGTGTCAAACGCTTTGCACAAGTCCAGGTAGATGACGTCAACTGCTCTACCGCTGTCTATCAGTTCCATAACCTCATCATAGAAGGCCACCAAACTGGTCAGGCAGGATTTCCCCTTAGTGAAGCCATGCTGGCTGTCACCAAGCACCTCGTTGTTTTGCATGTGCCTTATAATGCCTTCCAGGAGAATGTGCTCCAAGATTCTGCCAGGCACAGAGGTGAGACTGACTGGTCCGTAATTCCCCGGGTCTTCCATTTTCTCCTTCTTGAAAATGGGGGTTATATTTTCCTTTTTCCAGTCGTTGGGAACTTCACCTGACTGCCATGATTTTTCAATTGTGACGGACAGTGGCTTTGCAACTTCATTCTTCAGCTCCTTCAGGACCCACAGATGGATTTCATCAGGTCCCATGGACATGTGCTCACCAACATGGAAGGGCTTGTTGGAAATGTGATGCTCCAGGGCAGCTTTGGTTGCAGCGATCATGAGATGGTAGAGTTCAAGACCCTAAGGACAGTGAGAAGAGCACGCAGCAAGCTCACTGCCCTGGACTTCAAGAGAGCAAACTTTGGCCTCTTCAGGAACCTGCTTAGTAAGGTTCCATGTGATATAGCCCTAGAGGGCAGGAGGGCCCAAGACTCTTGGTTGATATTCAAGGATCAACTACTACAAGCTCAGGAGTGCTGCATCCCAACTAGAAGGAAGTGCAGCAGGAGGGCCAGGAGACCTCCTTGGATGGATTAGGAGCTGCTGAGGAAAATTCAAATGAAAAAAGAGGCTTATAAAAAGTGGAAACAAGGACAGAAGGCCTGGGAAAAATACAGGGATGTTGTCTGGGAAGCTAGGGACCAGGTTAGGAAAGCTAAGGCCCAGCTAGAATTAAACTTGGCCAGGGTTGTGAAAGATAACGGGAAGGGATTCTATAGGTACATTGCAAACAAAAGACAGACTAGGGACAACTTGGGCCCTCTCCAGAAGCTACTGGAAGAACTGGCTACCCTGGATTTGGAGAACGCTGAGGTTCTTAATGACTTCTGTGACATATTTCCTAATCTTGTGTCTGTATCCCCAGCTATGGATTTACCTTTTGTTATCAATGCACTCGAAAGCTTATTCTTCCAACTAGTCACATAAATGAAAATCTCTTCTCTGTCATTTCTTTACATGTCTATAAATCTGATCTACACAATCCCTTCAGCCATTTAATTTTCTCTTATTTTTTCATTTCTTTAAATTCCTCCCAATTCTACAAATTTAAAATGCAAGCTCAGAGGTCATGTGAAAATCACTGTTTTTCTCACATTATTGGAAGGTACATTTTATTGTATAAAATGTAGATATTATTGTACATTTTATTGTATAAAATGTAGATATTATTCCTTATATTTCATATGTACCTTATATACTCCTGGGTTGATTTAGAGCTTCATCACTTATCATTTGGCATCAGTGGGAGAATCTCCCCTTATTCTTTATTTTATTAGACCTTCTCTGAATTTATACAGTGTTTTTTCTGGATGTGGTTAATCTAAGGTTGTGTCAGTATTTTGTTTCTCAGTGATTTTAGAAGATGATTATTCCATGCAATAGAACATAAAACCTGATTGTATAAAACTCTTTCCTCTCAGTAATTAAATTAAGTCTCTTTTTAACCACACAGGGAAAAAAAGAAATATCTTTTTTATTGACTTGCTGAAATTATAAGTAAACTGTGGTACTTTACACTCATAAGTAAAGGGGCATCTGATGTATACACAAAAGGTGGCAGTTTGTATTGCTCAAAGACACATATTCAGTAACAGGAAGAGTCAGAAGTCTAACTCTCAGGCCTCTGCCTGAACCAGTAGACACAGGCCCACCTATAGTTCACTTTGTCACATCTTAGTCTGTAATTAATCTTTCCTTTAAAATAAGCAAAAAAATCCCTAAAGACACCTACAATTTATTTCTTGGAATCCCACCTTCTGACCCTTTCCTGGAGGTCCTTCGGAACTTGAAATAATTTCACTTCGTGCACCACAGACATCATTACATTCTTTACTGATGAGATGTCATACACTTACAGGCACTAGTAATTTCTTACATGGCATAGCTCAACAGGCCTAGCAAAGTGAAAAAAAAAAAAAGGCAGGAAATCTATTTTCTAGTCTTCAGCAACCTGATAGACTAAAGCATCTCTGTATATAAAATCAACCTTATAAACGTGTACAGATCTTCAGGTTTTGATGACTAAAAGAAAAAATAAACTTGCATTTGAAATCACACTCTAAACATTTTGCAAAGTAAAGCATGCACCAAAAGGACCATTGAAGGAGGTGATCCTGTCCCTCTACTCTGCTCTTGTGAGACCTCACCTGGAGTATTGTGTGCAGTTCTGGTGTCCTCAATATAAACAGGACATGGAACTGCTGGAACAAGTCCAGAGGAGGGCCATGAAGATGATCAGGGGACTGGAGCACCTCCCGTATGAAGACAGGCTGAGGAAGTTGGGGCTGTTCAGCCTAGAGAAGAGGAGGCTGTGTAGAGACCTAATAGCAACCTTCCAGTATCTCCAGTAAAGGAGGCCTATAGGGATGCTGGGGAGGGACTCTTTGCTAGGGACTATAGTGATAGGACAAGGGGTAATAGGTTGAAACTTAAACAGGGGAAGTTTAGATTGGATATAAGGAGGAAATTCTTTCCTGTTAGGGTGATGAGGCACCGGAATGAGTTGCCCAAAGAAGCCATGAATACTCCATCCCTGGCAGTATTCAAGACCACGTGGGACAGAGCCTTGGGTGGTATGGTTTAGTGGGAGGTATCCCAGGGGGGTTGGAACTAGATGATCTTAAGGTTCTTTCCAACCCTAAGTATTCTATGATTCTATGATTACCATTATGTGCATATTTTATACTTATGTTTGCTGCTATGCACCTATTTACGATCCTGAGTAACAGCCTATAGCTAAAATTGAAACAGTCTGAGAGTATCCAGGGTGTGTATTAGAAAATCTGAATGCTTCAGACAGGTCATCCAAATTTGTATGAATGTCAGCTTGTTCTTAGCAAAGAGCCAGGTTTTGATAATTCAATGTCTAAAACACTCATGCAGAGGTTAGGTTTTCCAAATTAGACTTCAAGCTGGTGACAGGGCAATTGTGGGGGCATCCCTTGCAGCTGTTTGTACCAGACTTGGCCTGTAGTATGGTTGAATATAGGACTAATTTCCACTGAAGCTTTCAGAAAGCAAATGTTCACTAAGAATTATTTATAATGCACTAAAAACAATTTGTGTAGTGCTGTTCTTGATTCCAAAATCTCCATCACAAGAAATTAATTAAACTGTTCCTAATAAAGTACATTATAGAAGTCATTTTCTACCAACCATGAAATCTTTTAAATATCATGTACAAGCTAATCTAACAAAGAAAGCAAAACAGAACCTGCTTTAAACTATTTTACAGTTTTCTGAAGTGTAGTATAATAACAAATCCACCTTACTGTTGTGAAGTGTCTGTTTAAATCTGAAGATCAACAGGATCTTAAGCATCAAATCAATAGAAAAATAGATAATTTCCATAATAATAAGCATTTTTGTCAAGTGTAGTTCAAAGCAAAGTAGAAGGGAGGTTTTAACAGGGATCATTCCAGAGGATGCTGGCAACTTGATCTGTGATCCCAGAAACAAATCTATAAAACTGTCAAATAAGGAAGGTACACTGAGGTGGGATTTTACATGATTCCAAAAATGTATTTGTCAATGGCCTTACACTGTCATATTATTTCTTGCTGCTGAAGATATGAACTGAATGATGGATTAGAGATGATGCACATTTCTCATCCTGTTTAAGAGTCAAAAACATTCGCTATTCATGCATTCTCAATTCATTAATCTGAATGCTAATTTGCATACTTCATTCAAAGCTGAAAATCTAGTTGGTGGTATGTCATTGTTTTTCTAAAGGTGCATGAATAATTTGTGGTGATTGAATTCCTTCAATAAATTTTTTTTTTGTCTGTTACTAAATGTCAAGACAAAGTCACAATTTTAGATGCAATTCGCAGTAAATATTAGCCTAACTATTTTTCCATCAGTAGTTCCTGCAGCATAAAATAGTCAAATATTGTTGGAGGTACTTGATCAAAGAAAAGGTCATAAAGTTTTGTTTTCTTTTCACAAATCTTAAATTCCACAGAAACTCTGTATTCTGCCTGCCATGTCTCTTCCTCTTACATGACAGATTTATGGATGTGTAAGTTGTGTGCTGCCATGTTTTTGAAGATATTACTTTTGTTCTGATCTTATTGACTGGAACTGGAAGAACACAAAATAAAAACCTGTTCCCTGTTTCCAAGTATTCAATCAGTTTTCCTCATGCAAATAAAGACTACTCATTCCATAATACTGGATTTTCATATCAGGCTTATCTTGACCCATATCAAATCAACTCTCTGACTATTTATTCAAAGATCATTATACACATCATTACGAATAATTAATATTTTCCTGGCCATGAACTTTTTCTAGAGGTGACATTTATGAAAGTAGCACAAAAGCCCCATACCAAGAAAAAAACACAACTACTTTCAAACACTCAGTTCCGCAATAAAAAAATGTGTTTCAGGAAACAAAGTGGTGTGTGTTCCTGTAGAATATTTTCAATGCAGCTTAAGTTGTGACTATATTTTATCTCACTAAATAAAGTTATGAAACATGAAAAAGTATGGACAAACAGTAATGAAAACAGAATTTAGGGTACAGAAACACTTTCCATTTGGCAAAAAAAAAAAAAAAAAAGCAAGATAAGGAAAGATATTGCAAAAACTAGCAAACATTTTTTGGTAGAATTCTGAGCTGTCAAGTAATTAATGAATCCAAGACTCATATAAATGAGTTTTTCAGGGATTTATAGCTGATCATTCCATAGAGACAAAGTCAGACTTCTTAACCAGTAGCATGGAAGTGATTTTACGACTTTATTATGGAAATGGCTGTAGCTCCCACTGTAATTACTGATTGGTCTTTTATAGACATAGCTTCCAGAATGCTTAATAATAATCTGCTTCATCATGCACTGTGTAAAGAAATTACACTTTACTTTATATGTTCCCATATTCTCAGTTTGGTGATTAATTTCAATTTGTAAGGATTATAAAGTGTCAAACTTCTCCGTTTTTTACAAAACAAAGAAAAAATGGGAATAGGTCTACTGATATACTTGTGCCTTAAATGCTATTACCTTTCATAGCCATTTCGTGCATTGAGCTAAATACTCATTGTATTTGCTACTCTCTGTGAAATTCTTTGGGGCTTTTAAAATCCCTGCTCCCTTAGCTAGACTCGTCTATGGTCCTGGACTTCAAAGTCTGTTTTTATGAGGAAACCACACTGTCTCCCTGTCTCGGTGTGCAATCTTTCCTGTCACCCACTCTGGGGGCCTGCTAAGCGTGGCTTGCTGCACACAGATTGTTTGTGAAGCTGCCAAACGGAAGCCAGCAGCTCAGCTCAGCTGAAAGAGATAAAAACAACATTATTTCATAGCTATAAAAAAACACAATAGACTTGTAAATGGTGCCTTGTACAAACAGGGCTTTTCTTCAGGAAAAGAATAGCTCCTTCAGTGGAGACTGAGACATCTGTATTGTTCATTCACCTCTTGTGCAATGAGTTGCTATTAATAGCTCTGCATTAGAAAATCTTGCTATAAATAACATCTGAAATCTACTCCCATAATACCCTTTGTCCTTGATATGCCTTCATTGGGACATTTATGTATTTACCATGGACAAGAGAACAAAACAACTTTGGATAAAAAAGGCTGTGACTGTGTTCAATGATTCAGTTCCTGGGAGTCGGGGGAGGAGAAGGGGGAAGAAAGATAAACAACAAACATCTCTGACTTTTCTCCAGTATTCTAGCTAGACTAACAGGAAAACTGACACAGCTTGACAGACAGATGATTTTCTTATCAACTGTAACCAACTTGGAAAGAGTATATCCAGTTCTCCTAAAATAGCTAATTAATTGGGAACTAGTCCCTCTGTTCTCTTGATATGGGAACTTTTCACAGCAGATGGTCTGTTCCATGACACAAACTGCATTAGTTTTCACATCTTCCTGAAATGGAAGGCATCACTTAACAAACCCTTCCAAATGAATGGCTCCAGTAGGAAGAGGCTGAAGGTTTATCTTAGAAGATATAGATTTGACAAGTTGATTTAGAAATCTCGTTTGCAATTTTTCAAGTCTTTTAGCTTGCATAACAGTTTCATGTTATGTCTTTTTTTTTTTTTTTCCACTTGTTTTCTTCCTTGAATATGAAGAATATACAATTTATTCTTCTCTGGTTTTATTGACAGTAATGTTTACTGCATGAGGGACCAGATTTTTAAACAAACATTTTCCTTAGTTGTGTCCGTTAGTGTTAATCAGAAAGAAAAAAATGTTTTAAGTATCAGGTTATAAACTTCTTAGGTTTTCAGGCTCTTGTTTCTTGCTGAATTTGAACTTCATTGTAACTTCTCTACTCTATGTCTTAAAACAGGCTATTAAAAAAAAACCCAATAACTACTCTTCTTCATGTGCTCAGAAGAAAAAAACAAGTGGAAAACAGCTTAATTTGGAGCAAAGATTTCTTTCTGTCTCCTGAAATCAGTTTTGCCTTCATTCAGACAGAATGCTCAGTTCGCCTTTTATTGCTGGATTGATCCTGGGTTTATAGGCTTTGGTTGACATCTCTCTGAAGAAGCTCTGAATCTCTCTGACATCTCTCTGAATGAACACCAACTTGTGCTGCAGCTGTTTATCACAGCTGTTTCATTTTTGTGGAAGAAAATACTCTTCTCATTCTGCTTCCTTCCTTTCAGCTGGTTTCCTACTTCCAGGATCATAAAGCATTTTACCTTTTTTAGTTACTCCAGTGGTTTGGTACCCCATTATTTTTCCTCCAGGTGTCTCTGCCATGCACTTATAGGAAGAATGTAATTTTATACAGGAAACAAATTCGAGAAAGACAATATACTTCCTGAGTATGCCTCCTTTTTTGCTTGTATCTTTTGAAAAAGAAATCAACTGGGCATCAAATCTCACAGTGGAACAGGAATGCAATACTGCAGGTACATCATAGGCTTTTATCCCTGTTTTTTAAGAAGTCCCCCTTGCAGAGGTACTGTATACAATGTTAAAGAAAAACAGTAAAGTAGGGACAGTGTATGTTATTTTATGCCTTCAGGAGATTCAGCTGGCAAACATCACATTTCTGCATAGCAGCATTTTTTTCCAGGCATTCCATAGTGTGTGCATGTGCATACAAGTCCTTGTGATAATCTGGCTCTTCATCACCTCAGTCTTGTCTTCAACTCCATGGCACCAAGGCCATCTAAAACTCAAGTAGGTTAGGCAATCTTGATTCCTTCTTTTCACAGCTTTATCTGTCACTTATGGCGTATGCATTCTATAAGGTACTGTCAGTTTCAAATTTAGTCATTCAATGTTATTTATGCTTGTTCAAGTATGTAATCATATTTAAGCAATGACTATATCTGATTGGTTGAATATGAATAAGAAGTAGCTGTCCAGCAGAGACAATCAGGTGTTAAATGAATGCATACATATATATTATGTGAGATGTTACTCAATCTTCAGATGCGAGTATATGCTAAATGCAGCATCTTTGGTAGCTTTGTCTCTTTCACAATTAACTATTGGTGATGTGGAGTCTGGGTCTAAAACCTAGTTTGCTTTTGCTTAATTTAAAGTAGGAAACTGTCAATGTTGAATAACATTTGGCCAGACATACCATTAACAGATATAATAATTATTGTAATGATACATATGAGTTTTCTAGCAATAGAATATATTTTGCTATGCTGTGAATGATGATACAGTGGAAAGTTCAAGTTTGAAAAAATTATTAATATCTCAGTTCTTGAAATCATTACTAGGTTATAAGTAATTTTGAACAGAAAAGTAAAAAATATATTTCTTTTTTTCTCGTTATCCTAAGAAAAGCTTGCTCTAAAGGAAGCAAATGCTTTCATCACAAATAAGCAATTTTCATAACACTAATTTTTATAATACAAAAAATAATATGAAAAAGGAATTCAGGAATTTTTAAAAATTACTTTTGAGGATTATTTTTGCATCTTATGTTGAGAAAATGGGTTCCTTGGTTGTCATTAATCTGTACTTCTAGGGCTTTGAAGAAGCCATAAACTCTTAAATTTATCTAAGCTAGGTTTACACCGAATTTTAAATGTCACATGTTACCTCTTCTTTTTGTTATGTGACCTGGACTCTCCTGCAATGTGTCCCTACATCATCCAAATCTTGAGATGTGTTAGAAGATGTTGGAGCTCTTCCCTATATTTTTTGGTTTTTTTTAGGGAAACCAGAGCAAATGAGAAGTACGAATGGTAAGCATCCAGCCTTTGCCTCTACATCGTGTCTAGGACTCTGTACTCTGTACATGCTTTTCATAGTCCCATGGTATGTATCACCTCGGAAAAGATCCTTTCCTCATGTTTCAAATCTTTTGCTCTTTTTCCATGGCAAAATGTCATTTTTTTTATATATATATATATATATTTTGAGCTTTGTAATTGGTGATCATGATAGAATCATAGAATCATAGAATCATAGAATAGTTAGGGTTGGAAAGGACCTCAAGATCATCTAGTTCCAACACCCCTGCCATGGACAGGGACACCTCGCACTAAACCATCCCACACAAAGCTTCATCCAACCTGCCTTGAACACCGCCAGGGATGGAGCACTCACAACCTCCCTGGGCAACCCATTCCAGTGCCTCACCACCATCACAGGAAAGAATTTCCTCCTTATATCCAATCTAAACTTCCCCTGTTTAAGTTTTAACCCGTTACCCCTTGTCCTATCACTACAGTCCCTGATGAAGAGTCCCTCCCCAGCATCCCTATAGGCCCCCTTCAGATACTGGAAGGTTGCTATTAGGTCCCCACGCAGCCTTCTCTTCTCCAGGCTGAACAGCCCCAACTTCCTCAGCCTGTCTTCATACGGGAGGTGCTCCAGTCCCCTGATCACCCTTGTGGCCCTCCTCTGGACTTGTTCCAGCAGTTCCTTGTCCTTTTTATGTTGAGGACACCAGAACTGCACACAATACTCCAGGTGAGGTCTCACAAGAGCAGAGTAGAGGGGCAGGATCACCTCTTTCGACCTGCTGGTCACACTCCTTTTGATGCAGCCCAGGATATGGTTGGCTTTCTGAGCTGCGAGCGCACACTGCCAGCTCACGTTCATTTTCTCATTGACCAGCACCCCCAAGTCCTCCTCTGCAGGGCTGCTCTGAATCTCTTCTTTGCCCAATCTGTAGCTGTGCCTGGGATTGCTCCGACCCAGGTGTAGGACCTTGCACTTGTCATGGTTGAACTTCATAAGGTTGGCATCAGCCCACCTTACAAGTGTGTCAAGGTCCCTCTGGATGACATCCCTTCCCTCCAGCGTATCAACTGGACCACACAGCTTGGTGTCATTGGCAAACTTGCTGAGGGCGCACTCAATCCCACTGTCCATGTCAGCAATGAAGATGTTAAACAAGACCGGTCCCAACACCGATCCCTGAGGGACGCCGGTCTCCAGCTGGGCATCGAGCCATTGACCACAACTCTTTGTGTGTGGCCATCCAGCCAGTTCTTTATCCACCAAGTGGTCCATCCATCAAATTGATATCTCTCCAATTTAGAGAGAAGGATGTGGTGTGGGACAGAGTCAAACGCTTTGCACAAGTCCAGGTAGATGACATCAACTGCTTTACCCTTGTCCCTCAATTCTGTAGCCCCATCATAGAAGGCCACCAAATTGGTCAGGTAGGATTTCCCCTTAGTGAAGCAATGCTTGCTGTCACCAACCACCTTGTTGTTTTTCATGTGCTTTAGCATGCTGTCAAGGAGATAAGTATAAAACTGTTTCCTGTATGAGATACTCTGGTAGATGGCTCCATACCAGAAATTCCCCAAGATTTCAGGAATGCCAAATTTAATAAAACAGATAATACTACATGAAAGTATAGAAGGAAAGATCTCAGTGTCTAAGAAAAAGCAAAACTGAGCATTGTTTCCCTTTACAAAAGTATTTCAGAACCCTAAAGAAATGTCTGTTTATACTGTAGGTAGAAATACTTTTTCCTTTTTATCAGGCTCATCTAGAACTTTGTGCTCATCCTTAAAAAGAGTCTATTTTGAGACAGGAATCACAAGCTTCTCTTAATTCTTATTTATCTTGCTTAAGCAAGCTTGACTTGCTTACCTGGACTCAAGCAGGCCCCTCAGTGCCTGTTTTTATTTTCCCAGTATTGCCTCAGATAGATAGAAAGTCTACCCAAAAACCTCTCCAGGAGTGTGTCTAGTGTTGGCAGTGCTGCAGACTATGTTTCAAAACATTCGATATTTAATTAAAAAGTCCAGCACAAAGGAGATGCAAGCCTTGTCAATAAAGATAGCAATTAAATAGAAGAAGGAAAAGTTACTAAGAGGACAGAGGGGGAAAGTAAAATCTTATAAACCACCTTAAATACTCCAGGAATTAGAAAGCAAATATAAAATAATAACTATTGGACTCTTGGAATTTTTAACACAGTTCTGTGATTTGTCAGAGCCTTCTTAATAACTTTTTGAACAGTTGTACTTGACTATATTTCCCCTCTCTCTCTCTTTGGAATAGCTTTTTCTATCTGTATCAATTTTCTTTATGTTCATAAAATGTGTATTAATTTCCAGTATATTTGAAATTATCAGTATGCAGAGTGTTTGTGCTGCAATGTCAGAGCCACAATTTTGAAACCAGACAAGTCCTGGATAAGCACTTAGACAATAGAAAGATTTTCAGGAATTGTCACATTTTTTTGAATAGATGAAACCTAGAAGTTCCAGTCTTTAAATAGTTGGATTGTTATTTAAATACTAAACAAAAAGACCCCCTACAGAATATTTTGGAAAATGTTTGCATTCATACCATTCCATTATTTAGTATAATACAGAAAAATAGAATGGCTTGACCTGTGTCTAGCAGTGTTCTTTGACGTGGTCTAGTGACAGACAGATTCTATAAGCTGGAAAAAAAAAAAAAATAAATTATTTGCAGATTTCTGCTTAAAATAGAGCAATGCTACGTGATGATAGGAAGAGAAAGGAAGGGAAGATAAAGGAAGGAAAACAGGGAAGGGGAAGGAGGAAATTTCTATCTCATATTTTTCTCTTTAGTTTTGTATCTCCTATTAAACTCTTTCCTACTTCTAGTCTCCCTTTTTTCTTGTTTCATGAAATTAATTCTGAAACTTCTTTTCACTTAATCTTTTTCCTTATTTCCCACCTTCATCAATATATCATGTCTTAGCTCCTGAAGGCAACTGAAGAGAAAGAGAGAGGGGTTTTCAAAATCTGGAAGAACTATTACTTGATTGTTAAATCTTTGTGTTGCTTTTTAAAAGGTTTATTGGATTTACCCCTTGCCAGAATTAGTTTATGCACATTTGCATATATTCTCCTATTTATGTACACACATGAACATAAGAATACCCAATCTATAAATACGTGTTTAGTTTAGTTTTTTTTTTTTTTTCTAGAACGACCTATAATGTCACAAAACTGTAAGAAGCAAATAACTCATTAAATAAAATATATGGAATTTGGTCTCATTTTCTTCCTGCAGTAGTTTTATTATAGGGTTTTTTTTCATTTTCCTGCAACTTCCTGCATTTTTACAAATTCATAAAAGTGTCGTAAGTGCTGTCTTCATATAACTTTTAGAATCAGTTTTCATAAGAATGTCTACTGACATTCAATTTCTAATAATTAAGGTTGTTTTTTTCCCCTTCTGTTCTCATTTTGCTTGTAAGGCTTTACACAACTCTAATACAACAGTATGTGCTATAATATATTAATCTTTCAAAACTGATGTTGCCTTTTGCATTTCCCAGAGTTGCCTTAGGTTTTGGATATGCCTTGACACAGTGCATGCTACATATAAGAGCTACAGACAGAGCTACGTATCAAACACTCAATGAATTCAGACAGCGCAACTTACTAGTTCCAACCATTTCCAGTTAGATACACGGTATTTGTAAAATCAAACCTCTGAACCATGCCATATTTCTGTGCTTTCTGAATTCTGCCAGTGCAAATCCCTGACAACCCTATTACCACTGCATTGACCATATCTTACTTTCTTGTTAATACAGAATGCTCTGAAAACATTTGCACAGTAAAAACCAATAGTTGTAAATTGAACTCTTATTGCAGAGAAAAAAGTTGATTTATATAAATGTTTATCTTAATTTCAGCTTTTACAAGATTTATAAGCCAAATCCCCTCCAAATTCATTAAGAAAAAGCAAGGGTGAGGATGATGCTTAAGGAGGACTATCAATCTCTTGTTTCACTTGTGGGAAAGGATAGCTTTTTAGACCCTGTCCCGCAGGGGAAAAAGGGTACTAGGACTGGCTCCCTGAAATGCCTGTACACCAATGCACGCAGCATGGGGAATAAACAGGAGGAGTTAGAAGTCTGTGTGCGGGCTAAAGGTTATGATCTAGTGGCGATTACAGAGACATGGTGGGACAGTTCACATGACTGGAATGTGGTCATGGATGGCTATGTCCTTTTTAGGAAAGATAGGTCAGCAAAGCGAGGTGGTGGAGTTGCTCTTTACGTGAGAGAGCAACTAGAATGTATTGAGTTCTGTCCGGGGTCGGATGAGGAGCAAGTGGAATGTCTGTGGGTACGAATCAAGGGGCTGACTGGCACGGGTGATACAGTTGTGGGGGTCTATTACAGACCTCCTGATCAGGACGAAGGAGTTGATGAGGCTTTCTACAGGCAACTGGAAGTAGCCTCGCGACTACATGCCTTAGTCGTCGTGGGGGACTTTAACTACCCCGATATTTGCTGGAAGACTCACACAGCCAGTCATTCACAGTCTAGGAGGTTCCTCGAGTGCATTGATGATAATTTCTTAATGCAAATGGTGGACGTACCAACTAGGGGAGCAGCGCTGCTAGATTTAGTACTCGCCAACAAGGAGGGTTTGGTCGAAGTGGTGACGGTCAATGGCAGCCTTGGCTGCAGTGACCATGAGATGGTGGAGTTTAGGATCCTGTGTGGGAGGAATAGAATACCTAGCAAAGCCACAGTTCTGGATTTCCGAAGGGCCAACTTTGGCCTCTTCAGTCAACTGCTAAGGGAAGTCTCATGGGAAAGTGTACTAGGTGGTAAAGGGGCTCAAGATAGTTGGTTAGCATTCAAGGACCGCTTCTTCCAAGCTCAGGATCGGAGCGTCCCAATGAGTAGGAAGTCAAGTAAGGGATCTAGGAGACCGGCGTGGTTAAACAAGGAGCTGCTGGGCAAACTCAAGTGGAAAAGGAGAATCTATGGATTATGGAAGGAGGGGCTGGCCACTTGGGAGGAATATCGGACAGTTGTTAGAGGATGTAGGGAGGCAATTAGGACAGCTAAGGCCTCCTTGGAACTCAATCTTGCTAGTCGGGTTAAAGACAATAGAAAGGGCTTCTTCAAACACATAGCAAATAAAACTAAAACAAGAGGCAATATAGGCCCACTGCTAAATGAAGTGGGTACCCTGGAGACAGAGGATATAAAGAAGGCAGAGGTGCTAAATGCCTTCTTTGCCTCTGTCTTTACTCCTGCAGACTCTCCCCGAGGGCCCCGGATTTCTATAGCCCCAGAAGGAGTCAGGACAAAGGAGGAGTTTGCTTTGGTAGATGAGGATTGGGTTAGGGATCAGCTATGCAAACTGGACATCTGTAAATCGATGGGTCCGGATGGAATGCACCCACGGGTGCTGAGGGAGCTGGCGGAGGTCATTGCTAGGCCACTTTCCATCATCTTTGGTAAGTCGTGGGAAACGGGCGAGGTGCCTGAGGATTGGCGGATGGCAAAGGTCACACCAATCTATAAGAAGGGCAAGAAGGAGGACCCGGGTAATTATAGACCGGTCAGCCTTACCTCCATCCCTGGAAAGATGATGGAACAACTTATTCTTGACTCCATCACTAGGCATATCAAGGATGAGGGGGTCATTAAGAACAGCCAACATGGTTTTATGAGGGGGAAGTCATGTATGACCAACCTTATAGCCTTCTATGAGGAAGTGACTAGGTGGAGGGATGATGGTAGAGCGGTAGATGTAGTTTTTCTTGATTTCAGTAAGGCATTTGATACTGTCTCCCACAGCATCCTCATAGATAAGCTAAGGAAGTGTGGGCTTGATGATCAAGTAGTGAGGTGGATCGAGAACTGGTTGAAAGGAAGAAGGCAGAGAGTTGTGGTCAATGGCGCAGAATCTAGCTGGAGGTCTGTGACTAGTGGAGTCCCTCAGGGGTCGGTGCTGGGACCGGTGCTGTTTAATATTTTCATCAATGACCTGGATGAGGGAACTGAGTGCACCCTCAGCAAGTTTGCTGATGACACAAAACTGGGAGGAGTGGCTGACACACCAGAGGACTGTGCTGCCATTCAGCGAGACCTGGACAGGCTGGAGAGTTGGGCGGGGAGAAACTTGATGAAATTTAACAAGGGCAAGTGTAGAGTCTTGCATCTGGGGAAGAACAACCCCATGTACCAGTACAGGTTGGGGGTTGACCTGCTGGAAAGTAGTGAAGGGGAAAGGGACCTGGGGGTCCTGGTGGATAGGAGGATGACCATGAGCCAGCAATGTGCTCTTGTGGCCAAGAAGGCAAATGGCATCTTAGGGTGCATTAGAAAGGGAGTGGTTAGTAGGTCAAGAGAGGTTCTCCTCCCCCTCTACTCAGCCTTGGTGAGGCCGCATCTGGAATATTGCGTCCAGTTCTGGGCCCCTCTGTTCAAGAAGGACAGGGAATTGCTTGAAGGAGTCCAGCGCAGAGCCACAAAGATGATTAAGGGAGTGGAACATCTCCCTTATGAGGAGAGGCTGAGGGAGCTGGGTCTCTTTAGCTTGCAAAAGAGGAGACTGAGGGGTGACCTCATCAATGTTTACAAATATGTAAAGGGTAGGTGTCAGGATGATGGAGCTAGGCTTTTTTCAGTGATATCCAGTGATAGGACAAGGGGCAATGGGTGTAAACTGGAACATAGGAAGTTCCACGTTAACATCAGGAAGAACTTCTTTACTGTAAGAGTGACAGAGCACTGGAACAGGTTGCCCAGGGGGGTTGTGGAGTCTCCTACACTGGAGATATTCAAGGCCCGCCTGGACAAGTTCCTGTGTGATGTACTGTAGGTTACCCTGCTCTTGCAGGGGGGTTGGACTAGATGATCTTTTGAGGTCCCTTCCAACCCTTGGGATTCTGTGATTCTGTGATTCTGTGACAACTACTAATTTATTGCTAATGAATTTGAATATTTTATGTGAGTGGTCCAGGACAAACACCCTGTGTATATCTCTTCAGTAGATCAATGCACTCTTAGGTTCATAAGTGCATGATTTTACAAGTGTAAGCTTGAGAATTTTTTCATTCAATAGTGGTTACCAACTACTACTGGAATGTGTCTCATGTTCTTGGAGATTCTTGGTCTGGTCAAATTAAATATCTGAAGGTATTGTACTATTTTACCCATTCTTTCTTAGATCACAAGTTAAAAATGCCAGGAGACAGCACTCATAGACACTCCTTGAAACTTTCTACTGAATTTATAACCCAGCCTCTTGTTCACTCGCTGCAGATATATACGTTGGTGAATCAGTGAATCAGTGTTCAGCAGCATGAATAAAAATCCTAGAATTTGACCCTTTATGCATCTATACAGTTTCTGTTGATGATGATGGATGACAGACATTTTGCATGCCAAAGAATACAGTCGTGTCAAAGTGGAATAGGATTCTAGTGGATAATTATTTAAACTCTTTCAAAATTCTCCAAAGACATTTTCTTGTCTATAGAGATAAATATTTCTCTTTCAAAGCATAAGAAGCATAATTTTGTACAGAAAAACTTATACAAAACTGGAAAATAAATTTGTCGGTTAAGACCAAATGTGACTTTCATTATTGATCTGTGATAAATTCCTCCTTGGTGTAAAGATATTTTAAAATATTTAAGTATCTTTACATTGTTGTTCTTTGTTTTCTTGCCATCATTCTACTTAGATACTTGTCTCATGGCTCTGAAGAACAGTAAGGACTATGTGGTGCTTGGAAAACCAGTGGAGGAGAAATTAGAGACATAGCTAACTTAAACGTCATTTATATGCATAAACATCAAAAAGAAACAGGTCAACTTATTTGTCCATAAGTATTAGACCAGTGTCACTGCCCTAACATACAATTTGGCCTTATAAAGTGGTTGTAATCAGACACAATTCACAGTCCTTTCTGCCCAAGCCCTGATACAACCAGACACTAATACCAATTCCAGTATTTGTTCCAGCACTGTAAACTTGCTTGGACATAAGGAATAAATAATGTGTGGAGAATGGAAAGCAAAATGCACTTGTGCTGTATGTTTGAAGGCCTATTAATATGGTCCTGACTGGAATCTGGACCCTACTGTGCAAAGTGCTTAACAAATAGTAGGAGACAGTAAAAGTAACCCATTGGCCTGCACATGACTCTTGACAATTTCATCCCTTATTTTCCAAAGAATTTTCTTAATGAAATGAACCGTTAAGACCAGTGCATGAATCTGAACTGTATATAGTACACTACCTAGCGCTGCATTTTAGAGCATGAGAAATGTGAACATGTTCAGGCATCTGTGAACAGAAAATGCGAGTTGTGGAAAATAAACCCCTTTGCTCTAAACAGCTTCCAAGCAATAATTCACTCTTATAGAAAGGTCTTTCCTAAGGTCATGCTACCTTTATTTCATAATCTGAAAACACAGCAAGGAAGAGAATCTGGCCATGACCTCTTTCAACTCCTGTTCATTCGAGCAGATGATACAAACAGCATAGGCCTTTCACTGTAAGGACTATGAAAAAGCTGAAATCATGCCATAATCTAGCCAACAGGAGAAATCTATTGAAATGGAAGCAGCATAGCTTATTAAATTATGGTTTTGTTGAAGTTAACTTTACTCAGAATGAGTTACTGTATCATTTTGAACAAAAAAAAAAAAAGTGGACTGAGTTAAAGTATGCCCCAATTAACATGTTTCGCCTCTAAAATGATAATGCAAATTATAGTTCTTTTAGTTCTTTTAGTTTGTTTATATATTTCTACCTATCCCCATTATTTCAGTGAAACTAGTGCTATTTCACAATGAATAGCACCAGAAGCAGGGCATAGAGCTCTAAGGAAGCCAAAATATTCCTTTTTCTTTATATATGAATGGGCTGAGTCAGTCCTTACTTCAGAAAAGCAGAAAGTATTTACAGGCAGACAACCAAAGAAACCAAAAGAGATTTAGGTAACTAATGTGATCTAAAATCAGGTAGACCCTGTAGTGTATTTAGGCAATCTTTGTGTTAATTCAGTGTCTGTTTTTGTGCTATGGTAAACTAATGAATGTCTTGCAGACTGTTGCATTAGATTCCATATTGGGTCAACTTAATTCAATATTTTGACTTTTTAGATGGCATGTTCATCTTTCACCATAAATCACTGAGATAACAGAGAGACAGTGGGTGAAGGGCAGAGCAAAACCAGAAAGCAGATAAGCTTATTTTCAGTTTATTTCTGAAAAGTGGTGATAGAAATGTGAAGCACTTTTAGCTAAACTTAGGAAATTGAAGGGTTTATTTGCATTAAAAAGTTCATTTCTTACCTTTGTCAATTTGCTGTAGGCACTGTTAGTTGTTAGAACTACTCTTAGGGTAAACCACTGGGGGCATATTTGTTTCCACAGTGTAAAATTACAGAAAATTCCTGAGTACAGAAAGTACACCACATTAGAGTTTGCATTGGCACGGGCAGATATCACTTTTTCACTTTTTGTTGGTTTTGTTTTCTTGTAACAAAGAGAGTGATCCTGTGCATCATGCTGTGAATCTCACACTGCAAGAAAACATGCAAGCTGGTGGTTTACTCAGCTGCATTGAGGAGCACGGTGTTGAGCTCTGTGGTTTAGCAGCAGTCAGAGCTAGCAGTCATTCAATGCACCAGAGGAAGATATTAGTTCACTCACAGTAGTGCTGCTTGGGCTAAACCTTAGAAGGCCTCTCGGCGAGACTTATCAGGACCACACTGTGTCTTTAATCTCAAGGTAAGGCAGGCTCTGCTCATTGAACTGTTTCTGAACCCCATGTTATCACACTGCATGGGTAGGATAAGACAGAATAGGATAGGGTAGGGTACGGTCGGGTAGGATAGGGTAAAGTAGGGTGGGATGGGATGGCACAGGGTAGGGTAGGATAGCATAGGATAGGATAGGATAGGATAGGATAGGATAGGATAGGATAGGATAGGATAGGATAGGATGACAGCTTGCTATCTTTTCAATATGCAGTTTTTGGTGTATGAAATTGTGGAACGTGTGGCCTTCAAATGAGAAGTATCATTAGAAACCAGCCTAACAAAATTTTCTGTATACACTTTTTTTTGTGAAGTAAATTGTAATAGCAGCCACAGCTACAGTACTAGTTAGCAGAGAGGTTTGGGTGACTTTTGTGAGTGGATTTTTGGTTGTTTTATTGTGGGATTTTTCATCTAAAGAGTTTTAATCTTTTCATGGCTCACAGAACATTTGAAAAAGAGAGACAAACTACACAAAAGGTGCTATTACTATCTTTTGCTTACCTGATAATTAGGATTTGGGAGCTGATGATACAGGATACATTTTAGAAAGCTCAGAAGTAGCCAGCTGAAAGAGTCTGATTTGCAGGAACCTACCTTGTAACACAGAGGAAAAAAAATCTGGAGAAGGATTCAGATATTGAACACAGGCATCTAGTGCCTTTTGAGTACCTAAGAGTATCCTCTTGGCCTCAAACCATGTAAATAAGCCCTAGTTCTGTGTAATATATGTCAGCCTCATGCAGCTATCTAGGACACCCTAGAGAGGCTCAAATGACCTAGATACCGTTGTTTAGGCACTTTTTACTCATTAGTTAGATTCACTGTCTGTAAGGATGAAAACATGCTTCTTTTGTCCTTGTAATATGATATTTCTTTACACAGCCCTTTCATCTTTTGTTTAACACAAAGTGCTTCCTCTGGGCCAGGAGAAATGTTTGATTTAAGGTTTAAGTCTAGAAGAACGTTCGATTCCAGAAGACTTCATGGAGAAACCCCCTTAATTTTACCAACTGCAGGACATCTCTGTGACTTCTGCTGTTCCATCTGCTCCGTATCTGGTGGTCTGTCTTACATGTGCAAAATGGATAATCAGGGTTTTTTTCATTAGTCTGAGCAATTAATTACCTCTTTATGTACAGATTTCATGCATCCATAATGTAGATGACAGGTTATAATATAAATATTCTATTAATTACTCTTATTCAGTGAACTGCATTTCAATCACAATTCTGTGAACAAGAAGCTACACACAGTGTCTGTCCAATGTTCTTAGATTCTAGGAGTAGGAGTCTTTCCACCATTCTCTGCTTCCATGGAATGTCTTTTAAAAATAAATAAAATGCTAACTCATTTTAATGTACTTTTTTTGTGTTATTCATATCCAAGTACAGATTGATAGAGACAAAACTGGAGATGAGCTATATCAACGGCTTGCTTCTCTTAAAAAGGAGTTCTGATTTAAAATGTGAAGAGAATGTTCACTCCAATAATGACTTTACTTCTCAATGGTTTTTTTCTTTGGATATTTTAGGTTTATATAATACTTATTCACAACAAAGATGTGTCTGCAATTATGGACTTAGCTGTTCTTTAAAACAGACAGTGGATTTGTTTCAGGTCAGATGTCCCTCAAATCAGTTGTCATAAACTGCTGAATTGCTAATGAAGTTTCACCTTATTCTAAATACACAAGTTATTTAAATGAGTAGAAAATTACCCACCCAATACAAATGCACTGGCACTATTTTCTAATTGCTGCAATCATGTTGCACATGCTTATTGGCACCAGAGCTGATAGCTCAAATTGAAGAAGGGATTAGTTTCATTGCACCATTGAGAACAGTGTTAATGGTGCTCTGAAGCATACATAAGCAATGTCATAGCATTATCAGGCATTATACTGATGAAATGGAAAAAGTGATGGAGTATATATCAGCAAGTAGCTGTGGTGAACAACTAGTGCAAAATTGAAGTTTTTCAACATGTGTGTGGATTTTAGTCCATGTTCTAATGAGAGATTGCAGAGCTGTGTAGAATGCCCTTCATCATGTATGTGGGAAAACTAGTGATGGAGCAGCCAGCAACTGACTCTTATATTGGAAATTCTGTAATTGTCAATCTCACAATTTTTTCAGTTTATAGAAAATGGTAGGTTCCGTTAACAAGGCAAAGGAACTGGAATTTCTTGCTTCTGAGAAGAAATCCAATTGGCAATATTACAGATAGCTCACATGATTTAAATATCTTCTTATAACCAGTGTGGAAAGAAGAAGTTAAAGGAGTTCTACAGAAATGAATGGAATTCTGTAATAAACACATTATTAAACATGTATGCACCCATATAGTAGTAAATAAATGTAAGAGAACTAAATAATTTGTATAAAAAATAAGAGCGGGAAAATCCATTTGCTTAATGTTTCCACTTGAACAGCAGGAAGAGGTAAAGCTCTATGCCTAAATTTGTACTGAACTTCCTTAGTATGCATTTATTCTTATTCACACACTTATACATCTTTAAAGCTGCTGCAGATACAGAGAAGAAACAGGAGCCTTCTTTTTGTGGATAGAGTGAATTAACACCATGGACAAACATGGATGGACAGTTTGGGGTTAAGATTGGTGAAAGCATTGGAATAGAAAAAGTATTATTTTTTTTGTCCTGACAGATTGACAGAAATACAGGTAAACTATACTCAATAAGATCCAATCAGAAAGTACTTTTATTTCACCACAGATTTTAATCACAAAGTGTTGAGATTAATACAGAAGGAGAATGTGAAAAGTGCATTTTGGCTTTTGTCCCTTTGGTTTTCACAGGCTCATTCTACATACTTCTATGCAACCTGTTCATTGCTCGTCTTGCAGACGTAAAGATACATACATTAAAGTGTGGGATCCTATAACCACCCAGTAACCATCAAAGCTATGGTTACAAAGAGGGCAAGAAATCTACAGAGATGATACTGTGGTGAAAGTTAAAAAAATGGATAAACACAGACTCAGATCCCCAGTTTCACTATTGGCTTGAACTGAATTTGGCTTACTCCATCACCAAAAAAGTGTTTATTCTACCAGTTCATCCTTGGTGATTGTTCCCTATGAGATATTTCTTTCTCTTGATAGATAAACTGAGGAGTTGTTGGAGTCTGCGGTGGACTGGATAAGCTTGCTGATTTTGCTTACAACTAACCCATCAAATTATGGGTGGTTTTATGCTGGATGCATGAGCATATTCCACTCTGGATGGAGAACAAGGACCTGCAGCTATAGGTAAATGGTAGGAATTGCACTAGCTCAGCTTAATCCAGTCATGAAACCTTCTACACTGCAGATGAGGTTTGGGCTGTTGAGCAGCAGTGTAAAGATGACAGTGTCGTTTTACATGGGGCACTTGCCACCAGAACAGAAAGAACAGAAAGAACAGAAAGGAACCTAAACCACTCAGTTTCTTTGTAACTGTAAAAGCACAAACCGCTCCCCAACCCAAACCAAAAACACTTTACAAAAGCAAGTTGAATTTCTTTATTTATTTACTTATTTTTCCCCATGATGGAGCCCTCCGCCTGGAAAGTTTCTGAGTTCACTGTGTTAATAGTTTTGACATTGCCATTCATCTGAAGACCACATGGCAATGACAGACAGTAAGGTAGCATCAATAAGAAAGGTGCCCTAGATGTCAGAAGGCACGTGAGTCTGTGAGGTGAGATGTGTGAAGATTCATGAACAAGCAGAAGAGCAGAGGCAAGGTGATTGTGGTGAACCACATCACCCCTCCTGATTCTTTTGAGACACTTTATTCTGGGACTTCATGAGCCTCCAACAATATATTTTGAGAAGAATATAGGAGAAGAACATAGGAGAGAGATATTTGTTGTTGTGTATCGTCACAACTTAATGATAAGTTCTCTCTTTTTAATAAAAGCTCATTCACTTCATACAGAAAAAGGGATTGCATTGCCTGAGTCAAGCAGATGCCAAGATATTTGGTCTTTTCACTTTTCAGAAGCATAGGCCAACTTTATGTTGTAACGGTGAGAGAAAATGATATTAAAATTAAGCCCCTTTTTATGTTTAATAACAGATGGCAGATATAGAGAAGTTAGATTACTGAAAACAAGTCTCAGAAAAGGACTCTGCTTGAATCCACTAGGCATTATCTAGTTAATTATTGAAGATATTCTGGCTTTCTCTTCATTGATTCTCAATTTGAACCTCTATGTGATGCAGCTGTTGGTGAAGGTGAGTGTCCAATGTTATTTTTTTATGGTAACTAGCTTGTAGGGAAGTTTGCACTTGACAAACTCCTGCTGTGGAGAATGAGATTCAGGTGCCTGCTTGAATTTGTTTCTGGTAAAATAAACATAGCCTTACAAGACACCAGATGAAACAGGAAAATAAAGAAAAAACTCCTAAACGCTTTTTTTGTCTGTAAAAACGGGTCATTTAGTCACGAGTGATGGTAGCTAGGGTGATATGTTGCAGAAGTTAAGCCAATTTCTGAAAAGAAATTTTTGCTACTCTAAAATGAAAGGCTCTTGCTATAGTTCAGCTTGCTACAGTTTAGCTTTATGGGACCTAATTATTTTCAGAACAAATCTTGATAGATAAAATGAAATAACCATCTACTGGACTAAATTTGATGATTTTCTAGATACTAGTGAGTATGACCTGTTTATCAAGGACTTTCCATAAGTCCATTTAAAAGAAAATGGTTTATATTAACAAGGGTGATTAGTTTAAGATTTGTTAAGATCTCATAATCATGAGAGAGAATAAACTTTGTTTCAAACTTATCTGAACCAGGGGCAAACAGAATGAATCAATTAGATATGAGAAAGCAATTTACTGCTACTAAAAAGAAAGGGAAATCACAGTAGAGATGAGAAAATCAGATGTGTGGAATTAAAATGAGAAGGTATCAGAGAAGTTAATGATACTACAGTAAAAATAATAGAACCCGTAGCAGGTAAGAAACATCAAATTGTTTTGGCAGTATTATGGTCCCCTTCATTGCAATCCTGGTAAATGATATTAGACAGCCAAATTGCTAAAAATGAACCTAAAAGGGCAGAGTTGTTGAATAGATGCATTTTTAATTGGGGAAAAATCAAGCTCAGCAATGAATATCCTAATGGAAAGCTAGATGCACTAGGGTATAAATGATGATTATTAAACAACAGCTTCTAGTGATAAGTACATTTTTATTAATAGAACTACATAATATATTGCTGTGAATCTTGGATGATCTGAATGAAGGAAGCTTTTAGGCTCTTGATAGTTTTTTACACATTTAATAGTGGTGAGGTAGTACTAAAGAAGCAGTAAAATGCAAATAATATGGGAATATTTAAAAGGACGAATGTAACCTGAATAGGCGTAGGTGGAAAGCTGGCACTAATGCAGGGCACTATTATTAACAGCTTCTTAAGGAAATCCAGTTTTGATAAAATTATTTTAAATCTCAGCCAGAGGGAACATTTTACAGCTTGATTTTATTCTAAAGACACAGAGAAAGGACGTGGACTTTTAATTCTTTGGTTTCCTAATGATTTGCATATTCATTCCAGCCTCAGGAAACTTAGTCTGCTTGGTCTTCTTTGGCTAAAGCATTTCAATTTATGGCCCACTTTCAGGAAGAGTGCTATATCTTTGTTATCCAGTGGCTCCATAGAAAATGCAAATGCAAGCTTGGGGCCAAAATTCATCGTTTCCCAGTAAGCTGAGTGTCCCCAATATTAAGATAGGGCACTGCACTGCCTCTTGCATTTTCTTGACCTTGTAATTCTTGAATTCTTGCAGGACTATATCACTACCTCAACATGAGGTCAGAGTACTTGGATCAGTTTCAAAGCCTGTTGGTAAACCACAGGTCAAATGGAGGTATGATTTCTTCTGGTTTTAAACATTCTTTCCATCTTAAATCTAGATGTCATCACTGAGGCGAAGCTGTCATGGTTTAAACCCAGCCACGCAGCTTGTTCACTCACTCTCCCATTTCCTCCCCCCAACTCCCACGGGTTGAGATAGGAGCAGTTTAGTAAGTAAGGTATAACACAAACCACCGCTGCTACCACCAATAATAATAATGATAAAGGAAATAACAAGCAAAGAGAATACAACACCTCACTACCCACCGACCGATAACTCGCCCCACCCCCACCCAACCGAGCACCTACCAATACCTAGTCCAACCCCACAGTAAACTAGCCCTTCTGGGTAACTCTCAGTTACATCCTGGGCATGACTTTCTGTGGTATGGAATACCTCTTTGGTCAGTTTAGGTCAGGTGTCCTGTCTCTGCTTCCTCCCAGATTCCCCTCCTCCCTGGCAGAGCATGAGACTCAGAAAGTCCTTGGTCAGTCTAAACATTTGAGCAGTAACTAAAAACATTGGTGTTATCAGCGCTGTTCCCAGGCCGAAAGTCAAAACCACAGCGCTGCACCAGCTACCAAGAGGGAGAAAAAATGACTGCTGCTGCTGAACTCAGGTCAGAAGCTTAACTATGGAATGATATAGAAGTTCATAGAATTTTGCTAGAGATAAAGATAAATTTATTGCGAGATGAGGAACAAACTTGACTGTACTACAGTACTTTTTTGGCCGATGTATGTAAAAAAAAAAAAAAGTCTGACAACCTTCAGATTTTAAAGTAAAATAAAAATTAAAAATATTTTAATCACGAACATCTTAAAATTATTACTTTCTGAATGAGTGTAACATTTGTGTCACAACTATCTTGGCGATGTCTCACTAGCATAATATCATATTGATATGTGATATGCTGTGAAATGCATGAAGGAAAAATAGTTATGATTAATTCTAGAAACCTTTCCAACTTGAAAAAATAAAATGCAGGGTTTTTTTTTTATTCTGATACAAAATTTTTGGCTACACTGTATGGATATTAACCAGAAGTGACTGCATCTGTTCCACAAATATGCAATTCTTGTCAAACTGAACAAGGAAAATCTGCCCCCATGATTCTTCTGATTTAACCATTTCTGTCAGCACTGTAAATGTGGTAACTTAGCTTTATTTATATGCTTAATAGATTGCATTCTGAAACATGATGATCTGCTGCTAATGTAGGTATTGCACAGTTCTGTTGGAAAAGTAAAACACTCATGCCCACACTTCTCCTTTGAAGGACATCTTGCACTGAGTTCTTAAAATCACCTCTAGTGACACACATTGTGCATCCCTTCATTTCAGAAAAGAATATCTATGCCAAAGGAAACAATACCACAGCATTTCAATTTTTCTGCTTGAATATATTTTCACTGTGTGTCCTTTGGGTAGTTGTTGCATACTGCATCTCATTTTTATACCCTTGCATGTTCAGAGATATGCACAGACTTATTTGTTACATGACATGTGATTTCACAATATGCATCTTATAAGTATCAAACATAGATAACTAATTATGTCCTTGTTGGCAATTATTTCTTCTTGCAGTCTTTTTGCCTTTATTATGAAGACTATTTTCCTGAGAGGAAAAATTTTAAGATTGTATTTCCTTTTCATCTTATTAATAAAAATCCCCCACCCTCTTTTTTAGCTCTTTGAAAGCTAAATTTTGACAAGTAATTTTTACAAGATGCAGTAAAATTAGTACCATTAGCTGCAGTCTACACAGCATCTGACCTTTCAGAAAGAGGCTGGAGCCTTTTCTTTATCGCCAGCCTCCCTAATTATCTTCTTTTCACAAGGGTTGTTGCAGTTACGAAGCATTTTAGCCCGCTAGCTTCTCTAGGATATTTGTTTCAATAAACTCAATGTCTTTTTTCTATAAAATTGGAGATAGATAATCATGTTGACAAGTCAGATTATATAGTTGTTAAACATGCAATCTTTTTATCTCAGCCTAAAATACAGCTCACTGTAAGAAAGCTGTATTTTAAACAGGTGCAAGTATACATCATAGGCAATCACAAAAGGGAGAAAAAGCCGTTCATTGAATAAACATTCCTGGACAATTTCTTTTATTGGAACACTATGGCAGAGGGTATTATATGGTTTCTTACACAGAAAAAGCACTTGATTATTAAATTCACATTACAAAATTAAATTAAAAGATTAAAATCTCAGTAACCATTTCTGTGGTCAATATCTTGATGTCACTAGTTAAACAATCTGGGTTTTTATCTATACATTCTCATGCTGTTTCATGCAGTTATTAAGAACTAAAAGACTCTTGTCATAGAAAGAAGTGACACAGGGATAAGATGCATAATGACTACTTTCGGTCTTCACTGACAAAGGCTCCGACCGCACCACACAAGTCTTGGAAGGTAGACGCAGGGACTGTGAGAATGAAGACCTTGGGCCCACTGTAGGAGAGGATCTGGCTCGAGACCATCTTAAAAATCTGAACGTGCACAAGTCCATGGGACCTAATGAAATCCATCCGCGGGTCCTGAAGGAGCTGGCGAATGAAGTTGCTAAGCCACTGGCCATCATATTTGAAAAATCATGGCAGTCATGGGAAGTTCCCGACGACAGGAAAAAGGGAAATATAACCCCCATTTTCAAGAAGGGGAAAATGGAAGACCCCCCGGGGAATTACAGCCCAGTCAGTCTCACCTCTGTGCCTGGTAAAATCTTGGAGCACATTCTCCTGGACAACATGCTAAAGCACATGAATAACAACAAGGTGCTTGGTGACAGCCAGCATGGCTTCACTAAGGGGAAATCCTGCCTGACCAATTTGGTGGCCTTCTATGATGGAGCTACAGAACTGATGGACAGGGGTAGAGCAGTTCATGTTATCTACCTGGACTTGTGCAAAGAGTTTGACTCTGTCCCACACCACATCCTTGCCTCTAAATTGGAGAGACATCAATTTGATGAATGGACCACTCGGTGGATAAAGAACTGGCTGGATGGCCGCACACAAAGAGTTGTGGTCAATGGCTCAATGTCTGGCTGGAGACCGGTAATGAGTGGCATCCATCAGGGATCGGTGTTGGGACTGGTCTTGTTTAACATCTTTGTCGATGACATGGACAATGGGATTGAGTGCGCCCTCAGCAAGTTTGCCAATGACAGCAAGCTGTGTAGTTTGGTTGACATGCTGGAGGGAAAGAATGCCATCCAGAGGGACCTCAACATGATTGTGAGGTGGGCTGATACCAACCTCATGAAGTTCAACCACGACAAGTGCAAGGTCCTACACCTGGGTCGGAGCAATCCCAGGCACAGCTACAGGTTGGGCAAAGAAGAGATAGAGAGCAGCCCTGAGGAGAAGGACTTGAGGGTGTTGGTTGATGAGAAAATGAACTTGAGCCAGCTTCAGTGTGCTCTCGCAGCCCAGACAGCCAACCGTGTCCTGGGCTGCATCAAAAGAAGCATGACCAGCATGTCGACGAAGGTGATCCTGCCCCTCTACTCTGCTCTCGTGAGACCTCACCTGGAGTATTGTGTGCAGTTCTGGTGTCCTCAGCATAAAAAGGACATGGAACTGCTGGAACAAGTCCAGAGGAGGGCCACGAGAATTATCTGGGGACTGGAGCACCTCCTGTATGAAGACAGGCTGAGAAAGCTGGGGCTGTTCAGCCTGGAGAAGAGAAGTTTGCGTGGGGACCTAATAGCAGCCTTCCAGTATCTGAAGGGGGCCTATAGGGATGCTGGGGAGGGACTCTTCATTAGGGACTGTAGTGATAGGACAAGGGGTAATGGGTTAAATCTTAAACAGGGGAAGTTTAGATTGTATATAAGGAGGAAATTCTTTCCTGTAATGGTGGTGAGGCGCTGGAATGGGTTGCCCAGGGAGGTTGTGAGTGCTCCATCCCTGGCAGTGTTCAAGAAGGTTGGATGAAGCCTTGGGCGAGATGGTTTAGTGTGAGGCGTCCCTGCCCATGGCAGGGGTGTTGGAACTAGATGATCTTAAGGTCCTTTCCAACCCTAACTGTTCTATGATCCTATGATTCTACTTGACTGTTATGGCAAATAATTAAAAAAGGGAGGCTGGAGAAGAAGCACTCTGAATAGAGACACAAGCAAATATTTAATGAAATTCCTCATCTGGCTATTTTGGGCCTGTATTTTACCTATTCTCTGCTCTTCTACCAAGTTCCACCTCTGGGGAAGTCTGTGATGTTTCATTGCCAAGACTAATTGGAACAGGCAGAATGTGTGGAAAGGTGGGACCACTTCCCTTCAAATCCAGGACTCAGTATCAGTCTGTCCTTCCAGGCAGCCCACATTCTAGAGGCGGTCACTGGGGTCTACATGCTAATGGACTTAACCAGGTACAACTTTTGTCTTTTTCTCTGCCCATCTTGACTGCACAGTTTCACTATTTACTAATTTGGTGATATTACCCTCAAGCCATCAGAGGAGAAAGCCTGTGTCCTGAGGGGAAAAGAGCAAAATTTGGCTTTATTTCACACCTAGGGGAAACAGCGCTGCTAACAATTATACTAAAAAACTTAAAATACATTAGTGTATTTTATTTATTTCCCATGATTTAATGCTGCCTGACTAAATTCTATTCAGTTGGGCAAGCAATTTTTTCTTCTGACAGGCCAGTAAGATATCATTAATTTTTCATTCTCATCAATCACCATGGTAAAGACTGTCTGAGAAGGTTTTGTGCTCTGACTGGTAATTTGTCCTGACAATTTTGTAAGGTTGTTTTAATGCCTTCGCTGATTGAAAATGTCTTATTTACTTCAATTAGTTTTGCTGCTGAGACACTCTGGCTTTATACAAAATGAATTGTTAATTGCTCCCCAAAGCATAGGTAGACACCTGCTTTTCTATTAAAACACAGAGCAAACTGCATGTGTGGTGAGGGCTAATATTAACTCAATTGTACAAGAAAAGCAGGGAGACTTAGGGCCTTCTAATTTGTTATAGACTCAATGCTATTTGTGACATAAAGTTATTTCTTATTTTCACTTATTTTTTTGCAATATGTAAAATATTAAAAATGGAAGCTAGCTATTTTTCACATGCTTGGTAGATGCTACCAAATTAAATATATATTTATGTATGTAACTCTATTGCCCTAAATAATATGTGCTTCATAAATCCTTTGTAAATCTGAATTAAACAACCTTTCAATAACAATCCTTTAAGTTTAACTACTCAGATCTTTAAAACCTGTTTAATACTGACAGATGATAAAGAAGGCAATAAAGAAGATTTGAACATCTACATTAAGCATCTTCAAGGCAGCATGGTCCAATCTCTCTAATCATGTGTCATTACTTGTTTTCTATTTGTACTGTATGCAATTCTTATAATGACATTAATATTTCCACATGGTAAGGTCGTACCACCATAGTATTGAAAAGAATGGTCCACAGCTGATTTCACCAATATATTCTGCAGCTGGTATGAGGCCATAATTAGTGAAATTAATTAGCCTTAGGAAACTAAGCCATGTGACCTATACTTTAATACACATACTCCGTTGCTATGGTAGCCCAAATAGGAGTACTTCTCAAGCTGCTAGGGCCCCTGGTTTTCTTTCATAATTAACAGCTACAGGGTGTGGAGCTATAGATAAAGTAAATCCATTTGTTGAACATGGTAAACTGCAACAGATAATAAATGAAGTGACAACGGCAGCTAAAAACATCATTTAATACAAACCTAAACACAACATTTAAGCTTTGTGATGAAAAGCTTGACTATTTTTAAACTTCAGTCATTGTCAGAATTTTATGGCACTGGTCAGAAAGAGTAAAAGCAAAGTGAATGTTGTGGTGATTTTTTTCCCTCACTGTATTTATTTCTTTTCTTATATAATAAACCCCCCTAAACCCAAACAACTGAAAGCTTTGGGGCAGATTTGGCGGAAAGACGGAAAGACCTCTCTAACTTTGTATTTATACTTTTTTTCAACCATTTTCAAACCATTCCATAGTCCTCTCCTCCTTTTTTCCATCCATTTCTCTAAAAAAATCGTATTTACATACTGACCACCAAAATATCTTGTACAAAAAACTTGTTAAATCAACGATAAAATGTCAGATGGAGATGGCTTCTCAAATACTGAAGTATTTAACAATCTTTTCAATAGTGTGACATGGCAAAATTCGTCCAGATGAATGTTCAAAAACATATTTATTAGAATCATAGAATCATAGAATAGTTAGGGTTGGAAAAGACCTTAAGATCATCTAGTTCCAACCCCCCTGCCATGGGCAGGGACACCTCACACTAAACCATCTCGCCCAAGGCTCTGTCAAACCCAGCCTGGAACAGCACCAGGGATGGAGCATTCACAACATCCCTGGACAGCCCACTGCAGTGCCTCACCACCCTCACAGTAAAGAACTTCCTCCTTATATCTGATCTAAACTTCCCCTGTTTAAGTTTTAATCCTTTACCCCTTGTCCTATCACTACAGTCCCTAATGAATTTTTTATTTGGAAAATTAAAAAAGAAAAAAACCTGGAGATATAAGGCATTCATATTACTTCTTTGACTTTATGAAGATTTTATTTTAAAAGAAAATCCCAAAAGGTTTCTTCATATTTTTGCAGTTCCTGCTGGCTGACACAAAATTTCCTGATGTTGGGACTTAAAACATTATTTTCTTCATTATTTTTTTTACTGTGACCCTAAGCATTATTAGTCAAATTCATTAGTTGAAGAATCTTTTGAAGAGAAAAAGATAAAGGAAGATTTTGTTATAGTAAGTACAGTGATATATGGGTTGAAAAGACAAAAATAATAGTGGGAGGTGGCTTTAGGTCTCATGCATTACAATTCTTGGAATACTCTTTTATAATTAGTCAAATTCAATCGTGGGTTATATTTTGCTCCTGTGGTCTAGAGCTGGGTAGTTCCCCAAAGACTCACTGAGGTAGATGGTTTAGTTTCTACCAATAGCTTACACAATGGCTACATTTCTGCTGAGGTTCAGTGAACGGGTTTATCTGCTTTCTGTAGTTAGCTGAAAGGAAACATGCTGCAGGTGTTCACCCTCCTCATGGAGGTTTAATGTCAGTACTGTAAAAATAAAGGTTGTATATAGATTTATACAGATTCTTCCTAAGAACTACAAATACTGTGTAGTTAGATGTTCTTTAAAAGTTCACAAAGAATTTTGAAAAACTGGAAAATTATACTAAATTAAGAAAACACACCCATAGTTTTACATATTCCTTATGTAAATGTAAATACTATGGAATTTCTGAAAATGGTATCCAAGTTTAAACTTTGGTGAGAGTGAAAAGGGAACAATTAATTTCCAGCACAGCACAATGGCTCTTGACCAGCTATGCTAGGTGTCCACGCCCAGGCAATGGCAGCGAAGGCTGCAGGGTGGCCTCTGTGAGGAGCAGCTAGGGCTGCCCAGTGACAGGCATGGCAGGCTCCAGCTGGCTCCAACCAACCCACCACAAGGCAAGGATGAGACCCTGGGACAAGGTGGCAGTGCCTCTGGGAAAGTGATTTGAGAAAGGCCAAAGCACTGCATGGCAGTGAGGAGTGAGGAGAAAGTGACAAGAGCAGCCCTGAGAGCACCTGTGTCAGTGTAGAAGGAGGGAAAGAGGTGCTCCAGGTGCCAGTGCAGATTTTCCTGCAGACTGCTGAGACCATATTGGAGCAGATGGATAGTTCCTGAAGGAACTGAGGCTTATGGAGAACCCAGACTAGAGCTGCCTTATCTTGAAGGACTGCAGCCCATGGAAGGGGAAAAGAGTGTGAGGGATGGAGCAGGAAAATGTGTATGGACTGGCCACAGCTCCCATTTCCCACTCCCCTGTACTGCTCAGGGGGTGAAAAATACAGCTGAGCTTGGGAGATGGGGGACAGGTGTTATTTTAATGTTTATCTTTGGGGTTTACCAACCAAATCTATCTTTTCTTTGTAAATTAATTTTCCCTAAATAGAGTCTGTTTCGCTTGTGGTGGTAATCAGTGGGTATTGTCAATGTCTTTCTCCTGGCCCATGAGCGTTGACATCCTATATCTTTCCCCTGTGCCTCTGAGGAGGGAGAGTGAATGAGCAGCTCAGTGAGAGTTTGGCTGTTGAACATGCTTAACTCGCCACAGTATTGGAAAGGCTTGGGATAGCTCTGCAACTTGAAGCAGATCTAATGTAAACTTTCTGCTAAATAGTATATGTCTTTCTCTTACATATAACAACCTATTACAGATGCCAAAGAATCTTCTATCTAGTGATAGTGGTTCTGGTTTACATGACATCAAATTCAAACTCACTCTATAAACAGTAGTATATTATAAACAGTAGTATATTATAAAACTATAACTTCTAATTTTGTGTTGGAAAATTGAGGGAAGACTATTCTGCACCTTATAGCAGTGAAATCAGATCTGGAGGTTTGCCTTCAGGTACAACAAAGGTGCAACAATACTAGGTAACATACTAGGCCTGACACTGATTTCACACTGACCTGCACCACGAGTAACTCCAATCCCTATAATTCATGTAGTCAGAGATCAGAATATCAGATTTTTTTTTGATTTTTTTTTTTTTTATAAAAGGTAAATTGAATCAGTGACAAAACTTGCTAATCATGGCCAGGTTTTCACCCATTATGTTTGTCACATCACAGTTACTAGGGATAATGCATAACAAAACAAAATAAGACACTACCCACCACTGATCTTTTGAGAGATGTGAATTTTAAAAATAAAGTTTAAAAGACAGGGCATTAAAATTTAATGCAGAAGATTGCCATGTGTAAACACAAGTGTAAGGTTTAAGGAAATAAATATACTATATATATACATTTGGTGTATGCATGTGTGTGCATGTGTGCCTAAGAATTCAGGCTAGGCTCACTACTGGCTGGACCTACGAAAGTGAAGGTGTGGCAGCCTTTTCTCCATTCAGCTATTGGATTAGGCAACTCTTAACACATTTTCCTACAGTTAATTATCTACTTTTCTTTTAGTATGACTCTGTTTCTAATTGATTGTCATGCTGTCCATAATCAGTGTGAAAAGATGTTAAGCAGGAAAAGAAGCAGCTAACCATTCCACTCTTGTACACCCCTAAACTTGTAATTCCCTATACACATACTAATTCAGCAATAATGCTAAAAAGCACTACAGAGGTTAGATGCTCAAGTAAAAACTTATTGAAAAAGGCAGAGAAGGTGAGAATTTTTGCCATGCACATCTGCTATTATCTTCTATTCTATTTAGACCTCTTAGCAGCCTTGGGGTATCTGAAGGGGACCTATAACATGCTGGGAAGGGACTCTTCGTTAGGAATTGTACTGATAGGACAAGGGGTAATGGGTTAAAACTTAAACAGGGGAAATTTAAACTGGATATAAGGAAAAAGTTCTTTACTGTAAGGGTGATGAGGCACTGGAATTAGTTGCCCAAGGGAGTTGTGAATGCTCAATCCCTGGTGGTGTTCAAGGCCAGGCTGGACAGAGCCTTGGATGACATGGTTTAGTGGGAGGTGTCCCTGCCCATGGCAGAGGGGTTGGAACTAGATGATCTTAAGGTCTTTTCCAACCCTAACTATTCTGTGATTCTATAATTCTATTGCTTATCACAAATACTACTTCATGTAGCAATGTTATTTCATTTTGTTTTGATGAAGTTAAAACCAAGGTTTGGTTTCTATAGCCATATAAAAATACTCACCTGCATCTCAGTACTAACATTACACTATCACAATCCTGTCACCATATTTGAAGAAAATGAGATTTTCATCGGAGATTAGATCAACCACCCTCACATATGGCTGAATAAAAATGCACCTGAAAAACTATTTCTAGAATAAAGAGGAAAGTGCTCCTAAACATGCATCAGTCACTAACTCTCAGCCTTGAGGGTTCAAAAACATATTGTTATGAATATTTCCCCTTTAAGGAAATTTTCATTGCTTTGAATAGCAATTTTGACTGAGTAAGAAATATGGAGATAATACTTAAAGCACAAGGAGGATATCATGCTCAGCAGTTATTTAGTCCTGAAGACCTAAGGTTTAGACTGTTTGTCTTTTGGTGTCAACAGCTTTTTTTTAATATGTAGATTCTCTTGCCAAAACACAGGCTGGTTTAAAGTATTCAAGACCCATCTTCCACTTCTTATCTTATATGTGAAAGTGAAAGAAGAATGGGTGAGAGAAGATCAAGTGATTAACAGAGAAAAATGAAGCATTTTAGTGCTAGCAGGTCAGAGTAAATGCCTGGTAAAAGAATATCAGCAAGTTTTATTAAAGTAAATGTGACTACATGGGTGCTTAAATGCATATAACCAGGGATTATATGATGGTCATCTGTTGTGCTCACAGGATCAAATGGGTAATAATTCTAGCATCAATGCAGTTCTCTTCATATCTGAAATGTTTCCCAAACACTGTCTAATTAGAGAAATCTAATGTCAATTTAATTAGTCAGTCCGCCCTGTGTGATTAATAAGTGTTTTATAAATAATTCTTGCACTGAAAAAAGGCACAGAGACATCAATATTGGGACTAGAACTCAAGATAAAAGTCAACAGCATCACTCCCTGTCCTGCCTCCCTTCTATGACTATAGCAAGAAGCTAAATGCAACCCATTTAGAAATGAAACTGAGCTGCTTCTGAGCATGGAAGAGCCCAATATAACCACCAGGCACTTCTTGGCAACTCTCCAATACATCCTATCAACCACCCCTAAAATCTGTTATTGGATTAAACTGATGTGTCTGGCTCCACATTTAGAGCTCTTCAGTAGCTTCCCAAAGACATCTGTCATGACTGTAACTAGCTACATTTGTCTGTAACCTACCTCTAGATACACCTTCACCTCTTTATCCCTGCCAAGCATTTATCCTAATACCATTGTTTAATAATGTATGGGACTCCAGGAACCACATTGTATCAGACATTTTGTAGGTTTGTGCTAAGCTTCTCTGTGCAATACACAGAATTGGTGAAATGACAATTTGTCAGCATATACATGCAGCCACTGACGTAGTGATCCCTAGTTCTATTTGAAATGTTATTACTACATTATAAAAGATTAATAGTAAGAAAAAATGTCTGTTAAGTAAAACTAACCAATCCAGCAAAATCCCCAAAACAAACAAAACAAAACCCCCAAACTATGCCAAAAAAGCCCCACCCAAACCTCAAAACCAAGACATAAAGTGCTGACAATTTATCAAGAAAATAATCCCTGTTTATTATCATCTAGATCTATAAGAAAGCTAGTAAAATTAAAACAGCATCTATTTCAATGCATGAAGAGGAAAAAGAAGAGGTACAAACCATTTTTTAATACCTCAGGACTGTACTAAATTGGATTAATCCAGATATCGCTGAATGCTTGCAAAGACCCCATTGGAGCAACAGATACAAAGGTGCTAGAGGTGATGTTATTAGACAATCTGGGGACATCCATTCAAAGAAACCCCTATAAAACAAAAGTTTTTGGTAGTTTGTATAATATGAACTAAGCTTCAGGTCAGCCTCCTATATGAGATCCTGACATGGTAAGATTTGAAACAGATTAGGGTACATTGCTGTGCTTTCAAAGCTTAACTGGAACTGCAAGCTGGCTTGTTTGAAGTAAATCTTGAAGGCAAGGTAAATAAAAGTGTTACAGTTAGGCTGTGGTTTGAAATTTACAGCTATAAGGGAAGATTATACAAGAAAACAAATGTGGAAATTAATCCGCAGACTTTTCCTTTCTGAAGGGTGAGGAGATATAGTGGCACAGAAGTGCCAGGAATGACTAAGTCAGTTGTTCAGTATTTCGTGGCCTACAAATAAGAATATGTGGAGAAAGCTTCTCTGACAGCATCTGGGAAGAAAAGCCATGGCTTCTAATTGATTAACATTATTCTGCTTCAGACCCCTCCTCAGAAACATAAGATGGTGTCAATGAGAGTTGGCATTAAATATTATGCAAATGAGACTTCATGCCCACAAACGTATGGTACTTGAAACATTACAAGGGCAGCTATCATATTCTCTTGCTACACTTACAGAATACAGTGTCCAAACAAGTCATACATATTTACATGGAATGAAACAGCTCAATGTAGACATACCAGCACAGCTCTGGAAGAAACACAGAAGCAATACTGTGACACTCTGCCCTAGCAGGCTTATCTCACACTTAGAAAGCTTCTGATTTGGAAAATAGATTGCTATTTCTTCAGCAAGCTCAAATTTATATAGTAGAGTTACCAAAGCAAACCAAAAGCTGACCTGAACTGAAATGTCAGCAAATACCAAAATTCTCTGGATTATTTTTTTCTTAATTTAAAATGTGAAGGGGGAACAGAATGCAGCTATTCTCATGAAAGTTCTCTAAAAAAATAGCTATTGCTGCTAAAAGCCCCTAACTTGTTAATTTTTCTTCATTTGGGCTTGACTATAGATTGGAAAATCTTGTATATTCACTGGAAGAAAATTCCTGTCCTCCTATGGTTTTCCTTGTAAATTACTCAGTTAATTAGGTTATTTGTGTTGGGTAGAAGTACATATTTCTTGGAAATACTTTAGTTTGTTTCCAAATGTATTGTGACATTCTGGATTGAATGAAGCCTTTGGTTATTTTCTGTGGGGCGTGTTATAAAATTCAGCACATGTTCGTCATCACCCACAACCAAAATAGAAAACAGCCAGGAAAACAGTTTGTTATTCCTAAGAAATGTTAAAATGTTAGGTGTGATAGTCATTAAGTCTCCTGATGTAGAGGAAATAATAACAATGAAGTTTTTGTTGGCTGGGGGGAGTGGCAGGAATCATGAGGCTGTACAAAAACCCATAATCTCTTACTGGAATGTAGCTTTGGACAGTGCTAGGAATTCCTTACTCATGCTGAGGTGCCCCTGGGAGTCATACAAGACTTTTGTTGTGGTCACATGCTTGCAGTAACCATGGTGTAGTACCTTTATCAAAGTCACTAGGGAAATAAAAGCATTGTGCTTTTTAAAGCAGGGCTTGTGGTATGAAGTACGGTTGCTTCATTTTCTGCAGAATAATGAGCTCACAGAAACTCTTACCAGTGTTCATTTGAATATGGTCATCACCTTCCTTATTACCTTAGTTTGTACTTTAAAAGGCTGAATTACAATGCACTTATCCTTAAAAAATAAAATGTTAGAAAACACCCTTTAAAACATAGAATATGGCTTATCTATCTATGTCTTTTTATTTATTTGGAGGTTAAAACTGACAATGCAATTCATTGCATTCTATTATACAATAGATTAAAAATAATTTAGATTAAATGTCTAGCAGGAGGACAAGGACTCTTTCCTTATGGAATTATCATTCACCCTATATTTTAGATTAATAAATTTGCTGTTAGCTTTTGGGACACTGAATAAAATTCCACAAAACAATAAAGTGTTTACAAATATTGAAGCAGAGTTGAGCCTAATATTACTTCTGGGGGTGCAAGCAGGACTTTAGGTAAAAAGTAGAGAAACCTAGAGATAAATTTCCAGTCATTACATCATCATTTCACAGTGATCATGGAGGTGAAGACAAATTTTCTCTGCCAGATACAAAATGCTTGTAGAAACTTATTCACAATTACACATCATGCTGAGTTACAGAGACCTGAATGAAAATCGTGCGCCCTCAGCAAGTTTGCTGATGACACCAAGCTGTGTGGTCCGGTTGATACGCTGGAGGGAAGGGATGTCATCCAGAGGGTCCTTTACACGCTTGTGAGGTGGGCTGATGCCAACCTTATGAAGTTCAACCACGACAAGTGCAAGGTCCTACACCTGGGTCGGAGCAATCCCAGGCACAGCTACAGGTTGGGCAAAGAAGAGATTCAGTGCGGTCCTGCGGAGAAGGACTTGGGGGTGCTGGTCAATGAGAAAATGAACATGGGCTGGCAGTGTGCGCTCGTAGCCCAGACAGCCAACCATATCCTGGGCTGCATCAAAAGGACCATGACCAGCAGGTTGAAGGAGGTGATCCTGCCCCTCTACTCTGCTCTCGTGAGACCTCACCTGGAGTATTGTGCGCAGTTCTGGTGTCCTCAACATAAAAAGGACATGGAACTGTTGGAACAAGTCCAGAGGAGGGCCACGAGGATGATCAGGGGACTGGAGCACCTCCCGTATGAAGATAGGCTGAGGAAGTTGGGGCTCTTCAGCCTGGAGAAGAGAAGGCTGCGTGGAGTGCTCATAGCAGCCTTCCAGTACCTGAAGGGGGCCTATAGGGATGCTGGGGAGGGACTCTTCATCAGGGACTGTAGTGACAGGACAAGGGGTAACGGATTCAAACTTAAACAGGGGAAGTTTAGATTGTATATAAGGAGGAAATTCTTTCCTGTGATGGTGGTGAGGCGCTGGAATGGGTTGCCCAGGGAGGTTGTGAGTGCTCCATCCCTGGCGGTGTTCAAGGCCAGGTTGGACAGAGCCTTGGGTGGGATGGTTTAGTGTGAGGTGTCCCTGCCCATGGCAGGGGGGTTGGAACTAGATGATCTTGAGGTCCTTTCCAACCCTAACTATTCTATGATTCTATGATTCTATGATTTCTGAATCCCTGTGTTACAAGCAAAAAGGGATTCTGGCCTCATGTTAGAAATAACAAAAATAAGTAGAGATTCAGCAGCAGCCAGTTTGACCTGGTACCGTGTGACCTCATTTAAAAGTTGTGAAATACTGTGTGCATCCTGCAAAATCTTTTTTCAGTCGAATAATTCATCAATTTTACAATGTAGTTCTTAACTCTAAGCAGGCATTGGAAAGAAAGTCCATACTAAAGCCTGGTGCATAGGTAAGTAAAAGACTAGCTGGGTGTTATTACAGTTGGATTGTTCCTAATATTCAGCAGCCTGAATATCTATCTCTGCATACAGTGATCCCATCACAGATATACTCTGAAACCAAAATAGTGTCATTGCAAGGGTTCACCAATTGCCAATGTAGCAGACTTTCTCTTGTAAATAATTTCTCTAAATGCTTATAAATGCCTGCAATGTTTCTGGAAAAAGAAATAGAGGTGAGTGCTTACAGAGCCTTGTGTAAATTCCAATAAACAGAAGTAAGGGAGTAAAAATATCAAATTAGACCCCCTACAGCAAAGTTGTAACTAGGGAGCCATAGGTCATCTTTCTGGTTTTGAACTCTCTGCAGCTGTTTATAGTCAGATACCCATATGTGTTCTTTTAGCACAATTCATGTGCAAAAGATTTAAAGTGATGAAATTTTTATTAGTATTGAGAAGTAGGTGTAGGAAAGGGAAATTAAAATAAATTTCATCCTACTTCTGCTTGCTCCCTTTTACTCCTTGACATAACATTTTCCCAAATGTTAGCTCTTACTGCCCCATAGATAGACTGCAAATAGACCTAAAAAAGAGAGATTTTACAGCACCATTTTAAACCTGGCTCAGCATACATACTGGTATTAAAAGGCATAGAGCAACTGTATAATTTCTAATCGCATATTACAAAGGCATAAGTATTACTCCCTGAGAAGAAATATACTCAATAGTAAAAGAATGATGATTATGATAAAACCATACATTTTTTATTGATTAGAGATTGTTCTCAGTGTTAGAATAATAGGATGAATTAGTGCTGCAACATCATAAAGTCAGAGCTTGCCAAATACAAGTGGGTGTATTTCTGGCGCCATCTCTGATAGCCACGTCTGCCTGAAGGCTATCAGATTAATATGTAATTAAATAAATATGGTTCCTGACTGATCTGACTTTTTTTTTTTTGTTGTTAAAAATAAGAAATATGGAATGAGTCTAGCTCTTTGATCTAAGAGAAAAGTTTCTGCCTCAAGTAGAATTTATGTTTTATGTACTGATTATGAGCAGTTGTTTCAAACAGTCTGAATTTTGTTCCATCTAAATCCATGTACACCTGGATTAAGTATTCTTTGGTGCAGGACAATTAAAATGATAAAAGAAAGTAGTCACTAGATATCCTGATTGGCTGCTAGAGATTTGAAACCATAGCATGTTTCTGGCATAAGATCAAGTGTCACATATTGGATGTTCATCACATGTGAAATACAAGGATGCCAACTGCTTTTCATTTAGCGGAGCAACTCATTGGCCCTCTCCCAGCAGCTGGCTGGTACTCATTCAAAATTCACAGGTTGGTGTGACTGTGATCTCAGCAATCTTTTCTTCTTCATTTTACTTCATTTTTTGTTCAGGGCTTTTTTCTACCTCTCCCTTCTTATTTCACTGATGATTACTAATTTTCCTTTTTCCTTTGTGTGCATGCACCTTTTACCGTCCTGTTCTTTAGTTCTTTTTCTTTTCCTTCCTTCTTTCTTTTTCCTCTCTCTTCTCTTTTACTTTTTAAAATTTTGTCTTTTTCTTCCGTGTTCCTTTCTCTCCCCTTCACTTGCTTCTTAAATTTTGCTGCCTCACTCCTTCAATTTCTCCTTCCCTTGCAAATCAATCCAATACCCACAAAATATGTTAAACATATATTGTCATATATTGTCAATACGTGTAAAATATACTTGTCATCTGGATAGAGTGCTGTGATATGCTTTTGGTTTAAAACCAGCTACTGTAAACATCCTTGATTTTGGGGGTTTAATCTTTCTGGCCATTAGTCTTTGCTCTTGTGGTAAGAGTGAGCTGCCAAATTAGAGAATACAGTCACTGCTGACTTATCCTTATTCCCCAGGGTTACGTGCTAGTTTTCTTAATTCTTTTTTAAAGAAAAAACTTATACTTTTATTTCAGTCATCACCTCATTGAAGTATTTAATATCATTTTGCATAAGGTAAACATAAAGCCTAATCCAGATTCACATGTGATCTGTTTTCAGCACAGACTGAAGTTATCCAAACCCAATCAAGTACATTTGAATGCTGTACTTCAGTATGTCTTTTGCAATTAAAACTCTTAAGACAAATTCAGAGCCACTGTAACTTTCACATATTCTGTTTTAATTGTGGTAGCTGTTGTTCTGCTACCTATCTACAGGAAAAAAAATCCTGTCTTCTCTGGTCCTAGGAAGTCATGAAATGATTGCCTTGTTCTAGAATTACACACACCATTTTAATAATATAGTTATGTGATACCCACCATATTCCTCATAGCAGTTACTTTTAGACCATTTTATTACACGTTTTGTCAGTAAGCTTTCTTTGCATTATTCAATAAATATTGACTCCTTGAAGATATGTGATTAATGAGTTAAACAATGCACTATGAGGAATGGGGCTGATCCCTAAAGTGCCATAGCACATGATTTTCTGCTTGAACAAATCCATTCTGAATTCTTATTAAAGTCTTATTCATGTAAACTTTATAGAACTGATCATGTGAACCCTAAATTTTCTGAGAGCCATTATCTACTATTCTCACAGCTATCGGAAGCCATTATTAGATAGTTTGGAAATATCATCCATAAGGTCTCAATAGCAATCAAGTTTCTGGAAGCCTAAGAAGTAGCGAGATGTTTACTTCTGAGAATGGATGGTATTTGATGGTGTTTTCAGAGAGGTACATTTCTAGAATCCCTTGAATTTGTATAGGGCAGAACCTAGTGTTTGTGCCAACAAACCATCCTTGGACTCATATGCAATATGAACCATTTATTATTATATTTTTTTACAAAGTATGTCATCTATTTTCGTGAGTGCCCCCTTAAGTAGCCATGATTTACCTTAACAATGCTGTTTTAGCACGAGGTAGTTTCTGTCCTGGACCTTCTGTGTATCTAGGGGTAGCATGTTTTACCAACTGATACACTCTTGTGTGTAAGTATATCTGCACACTACATGTATTACATCATGAGAAGAAATGTATAGCAAACTGTTCAGCACCCTTTTCATTCTACTTCTCGAAGACTGAATATCATAAGGAAACATCCAAGATAATGAGTTTTTCAAAATAATAATAGCCTTCAAACTAAAGTCTTTGGAGAAGTCTTTGGAGAAACACTGATAAAAAACATTGACCTAAATTACAGCTTTCTTTCCTATGGCACTATTGTTAGGTCACAGCTAGAGCGGTAACAAATTTGTGACGGTAAACTACAGTTACCCCACACCTCCAAAAACCATTCATCTCATCTACTGTTACTATCAAAGACTTCAGGAAGGCCATTCTGCAGGAGGCTTTTGTTCAGAAGTAATCTCTAAATTTACTGCTGCATCCTGCTATTGCCTGTTATGTGATCATTGCCTTTTAGCACTGGCAAATTAAATGGTGGATTAAATACTAAGTAAAATTTCTTACAGGACCTTTTATCCTGCTTCTCCTTCACCTGGAAGTGAGATATGTGTGTTCAAAATTGTCCTGACCTTATGTATAATAGCTTCTAAGCCTTGATAGTGACTGAAGCAAATAACTCCTAATTAATCATTAGGACTTAAAAAAAGAGAAGATGGTATCTGTGAAAGAGTTGGCTGTACTATTCCTCTCTTGTCTGAACAGTGAGAGGAAGAAGAAGGAAAAATATAAAGTAGTAGATGTTGTAAGGGCTTGCCTCAAAAATGCTTCATATATGAATGAGCAAAAAGAGTACAAGATCAGTAGTAAAAATAAAAAGGATTATGTATATTAGCAACTTAGTTTCAACATCTACAAAATAGATGGGTATATTTGAATTAGTCATCCTTGTCTCCCTTTATAGTAACTCACTGGAGAAAAATAGGAACTTCTAAGTTATGATTCATGTGATCTATTTTTAGGCTTCTACATAAGGATGAAGATAAAATATGACAGAAATTCCCTATTTTTATCTTTTGACTATAAAGGGAGTCCTGACAACCACATTTCAGATGATTATGCCTATACTGTAAATGTCTAATATCATGTGGTATTAGTACATAATAGTGGAAGAGGTGGAACATTATATAAATGGCAACTTTCTTGGAATAAGAGGATAATTAAGGTAACAGAGAGGAGGGAGAAAAAGAAGGGGGGGGAGGGGCGGGAAGAAAAAATTTCTGCAAACACAGGCATACAAAAGCACTTGAGCAGATGGTGGTGGAAGATCAGCTGGAACTCTTTACATACATAGCCAAAAGAATGTGCAGATCAACAATCCTTCCTTTTCCAGAACACAAGTATTGAATCAGAGCAGAGCTATCATTCTTCTAGAATTAATAGATCTACTGTTAAAAAAGCAAACAAAACAAAACAAACTACTGTCAGAATTTTTCATCCTCATTACAAGTTATAAAAAAGTTCTGATTGCTCCAGATTCAGGACTGCAAGTAAAGATCTGTAAGCAGTTACATGCAGTGTCTTATAAGAAATCATATACTAATCAAATTCAAGACTGTAGTATTCCCAGCATACGCAACTTGCATCTATTTTAGTTAAAGAAGAATGCTTGCCAGTAAGAAATTGCACATCTGATACTGAAATAGTCACAGAAATCAAGAACGCTAATGCAACAATTACAGGAACGGAAAAAGAATCAAAAAATTATCTGCTTTAAGAAACATTTTGGTATTTAATATGGCAGTCCTATGCAGATATCTTTTCTTTTCTAGGTTCAAACAAAACCACTCATAAATGGCAAAACTGCAACCCACCAAAATGTACCAATATTTTCTTGCTATTTTCACTGCAAACTTTAAATTTGTAAATGAAAGTACTCTTCCCTGATGCAGCTGAACCCTTATCTATTTATGTAGCTAAATCCTAATTTATTATAATTTTTAAAGCTGTTTAGTTTCCTATGAATGATGTTAATGAGGTTAGGTGAGGCTGTTTCCTCAGCATTCATCTCTGACATTATTTCCTTAAAGCATTGAGAAATGGCCAAACACAAGTGTAATGAGGACACATCTAAGGAAAAGAATACTGGAAAGGAAGTAGAGTGAAAGAGGAAAGGGTAATTCAAGACAGAGAAAGGTAGATCATGTCAAATACCTTGTTCATTCTTACAGTCAAGGCGTATCCTGAAGACCTAAACCAAAGGTATTATTATATTTCAATAATCTCTTTAGTTGTCAGCATAAGACATCACCTGGCTGTACACCCAAGTTCCACTGCTTTTCAGTGCTTTGTTGTAAACACTACTGGTGCTCTATCCTTGAAGATAAGAAAATGTCATCCAATCTACTTACTGAACAGCTTACTTTAATATATGAAATCTCAGCATTAAGTCTATTCTTGCTTTGTTGCTGACTTGTAGGTGGCATGTTCTTTCACTTACCCAAAAGAGTTGCTTACTTCCATAAGGAATGACAAGAATGACAAAAGCAATATGAAAGTGTCATTGAAAAAGAAGTACAGAAACAGATTTACACTATGAACCATGAGCGGACTTGCTCTGAGTTCAGCTCCTAGATACCTAAAATCCAGTTAAAGCATGTTATTTCCAAATAGAGTACATGAGCTACAGTTAAGATTAGCTATCATCTTCTCACCTTGAAGGTCAACTATTGTCAACTACTCTAGCCCACAGTCTCCCCTTTCAAAGAGAAATGCACTATATAATATCCAGTCTGATTCTGTTTTAGCAGAGCATATATAATTCATATTTTCAGACTATCATATGTGATCAGTGACTGTTAAACGAATGAAAGAATATGTAAATAACTTTTACGCACTGAATAAAAAGGTATTGTGTAATATACAGTGTAATGACAAATCATCTATTTCAGAAAACAAGCAGACATTATATCTTCCAGTATGTACTGGAAAATATAATCTCTTATATTTAAAGTCTCATAGTTACATTTCAATTCATATCAGAGCAGGGTTAAAACCTAAGAATGAGTATAAATTCAGTAAATAAATCTGTCCACTTATGTCTGGACATGGCCATGTATTTTACCACATGTATTCAAAATTACTTAAGAATCTCTTTTGATTTCCTTCTTTCTTTTATTTAAAGGAAATCAGCCATTATATTATATTCTTTTAAATAGGTAGTTCTTAGTCATCTGAATCTGCTGATCTGTATTTTCCGTAGTATTTTCTTGATACTACTTACTATGATGGCTTCTGAGGAAGTTTGTATTGTACAGCATACACTGATAACCTTCCCAGAAACTCTAATGTACTTTACACTGCCATTAATGTTCTCTGTCAAACAAACTGATGGTTTATAATTGGAATGCATTCACAAAATATCACTGTGTTTGGCAGTAATTGACTCTTCTGTTCACATCATCAGCTGAGAGGTTAAGGACAGATTGAAGACTGAAACTATCCTTTAATTTCTGTAAGATGTTTCCTACAAGTCAGAGTTCAAGTGAGTGAACAGAGTAAGACAGGAATCTAGCTGATAAAGAGAACTCAAGACTGTGTTTTTTTTCAAGTAATTCTGCAAAAATTATTTCATACTCTTCTCCTCCCTCCCGGCCCTTCCTAGCAATAAAAACCCTTCTGTCCCTCCACAAACCCTTAAAATATTCTAGTTTTCTACAGGGCATGAAGATTCATTGTGGAAAACTAAATTATGTAAGGTTTACTTTATTTCTATCAGAAAAGCCATACGTATATGTATGTTCAAATCCTGACGATCATCCTTCCAGTGGCCAAAATATTTTATTCTGCCCAAAACCAAATCAAAAGTTCCACTGTGAAGTATTACGTATACACAGAAATTAAAATACAGAGGTCTTTAAAATCTTGTTTTAAATAATTGAGCTGTTATGTTATGTTATGAAAGGCATGAAGTTGCAATTTAACAATGCAGTATAAATCACAGTTTGAGTGCTGTGGGATTTCAGCTCATGATCCCCAATTCATGAGCCATTTCTTTCAGTAAATCTCCTTGATATATCAGTTCATAAGTGCCATGATGTTCTACTATAAAGCATTGTCAAAGGGTTTGTGGAAACACGCATAAAAATGGCAAATAATCTGATTAACCTTAAGGGTTCATAGATTCCTACTTGTGATGTTGTTCTGTGTACTTTTCATTGTCTTCATAGTCCAGTGTTCTATTACATACTGTACTTCACTGTGTGGTTATTTATCAAGGAAAATGTAAATATTGCCATTATATAGTAATTTTTTTCCATGTGGTCATTGTTTTTCTACAGTACCTGTAATTAACACAGAATTATATGTGACTAGATTATACTAGAACAGGTGATCTTCACAAGTGAAGAATGTTCAACACAAGCAGAAGTAAATATAGGTTTCATATTCGAAATCACATATAACCAAAAAGGAGGGGCAGAAGGCACAAACAAACACTAGGAAGATGATTCTGAGTTTGTCACTAGTGATGTCTGGAGACAATTAGGAATTAGGAACAAATTAACCATAGAAAACATGCTCCAAGGGAATTACCAAGCCTATAAAGAAAGACTAACTCCTTGGAAAATAAAAATGGCCACATGATGTGAAAGGGATCATGGTTAATAACAACCATGATTGATAAATTTCATGCAAAGAAGAAACAATCGATATGCCAGGAGATTTTAAGATACCTGTTTACGTTTCTAGCTTACTGGAATGCACACCAGAATGCTGCTTCCCTGATTCAAAAGTAAGATTTCTGTCAGAAAAGCCATAAACTAGATCTGTTTTCAGTTGTGGGCAGTAACAGTAATTTCATGATGGATATCTGTACTTGCTAATTGCATCTTTCATGTTGCACTGTCTCCCTTAACATTGTCATTGACAGATAAACAGACAGTGAGGGGTACTGAAAACTGGCTGAACTGCAAGCCCAAAGAGCTGTGATACAAGGCACAAAATCCGGTTGGCCTATCACAGGTGGCATACCCCAGGAATCAATAATGGGACCAGTATAGATTAACAACTTCATTAATGACCTTGACAAGGAGGCAGAGATAAAGAAGGCTAATGGTATCCTGTGCTGCATTAGGAGGAGTGGTCCCAGCAGGTCAAGAGATGTGATCCTTCCCCTCTACTCAGCATTGGTAAGACACATCTGGACAACTGTGTTCAGTTCTGGGCTTCCCAGTAGAAGAGATATATGGAGCAACTGGTGACTGTCCAGCAAAGGGCCACTGAGATGATTACATTGAAGCATCTGCTCTGGTGTGGGGTATTCCTTGGGCTGCAGTGTGGATGCCTGGTTTGATGTGGTCCTCTCTGGGTTGCAGGGTGTCAACCTGTTTCACCATAGTCTTTCCCAGTGGCCACTGGCAAGTATCTGCTCTGGTGCCTGGAGCACTTTCTACCCCTCCTCCTTGTGTGGCCAGGGCTGTTTCACATATTTGCACTCTTCTCTCACAGCTGTTGAAGTGTTTTCTACCCTTTCTGAAACATCACAGAGGAGTGACCAGCACCACTGATGGGCTCAGCTTTGGGCAGTGGTGAGTCCATCTTGAAACTGGCTGGAAATATCTCTGTCTGACATGGGGGCAGCTCATGGTGTCTTCATACAGAAGCCACCCCTGCAGTACTCTTGCTACAAAAACTTCCACATAAACCCAATACAAGGGCAATGACAATTCTTCAGTGACATGCTCCAACATTGATCTGCCCATGTCAGAAGAGAGGCTTGGCTTTCCATTTAGAAACATCAGACCATACTGCAGCACTGCATCTATAGTTCATCAGCTGCCTACTTCTTCATCCCACCACTTAATACATGGAAGCCATTTCAACCGTGATATCATATTTATTTGCATAGTCTTTATTCTACAACAAACAGAAGTTTGTGTTGGGACACTTAGGCTGACCGGCTGGTCGGCTGGCTCAGTCCCCAAGGGCAGTGGGTATCCCAGTTGCCCATGCAGTATGTTGGGTCTGACTGGCTACCAGATGGTTTATGTACACAGAATGAATTGAAGCATTTTTTACACCATCAAGCCACTGCCATCTTGTGCAAATCTGCACTAATTTGCTTAATTTGCACACATCTTATTTCAAGTGTCTTATCACTTTTGTCCAGCAATGTACTTAAACATGCACAACTGTAAGACCAGGATCAATCAAGTTACCTAAATAGGACTATTCATATTTTAAAACATACACATATGTTTGTATCAAGGTCCAAATGTTTCAGCTATTCCTCTTTAGACTGTTTTTGGATTGGATCAAATCATGTTCTCATGAGCCTCGTGAGTAATCATATAATCATGAATCATGCACTCAACAAAACAGGAGAAATCATCAGCTTTATTTGTTATCCAGACAGATCATCTGACTAGCTCTAGATGTTTCTGAATGAATAACTGATTCTTGCCCACTAGCCAGTGTTGCTACCCAGTCTGGGGTTTTGCATCTATAGTCTTCCTGAATTGACTATAAAAGCCATTCTACCTGATCAGGTCTTATGAATAAAAGTGTTTCTATCTCTTAAAACAATGAGAGACTTGATACTTTTTGCATTTAAAACACTAGGAAAAAAAAAAGAAAAAAAGAAAGAATGGAAAGCAGCAATGACACATGAGGTTTGGCAGAAGGATGCCTCCTTTTCAAAGACTTCACAGAATTTCTCTCTCACTTTCTGCAGTGAGTCAAAGCTCTGCTTCTGTGGGAGAAACTGTTGCATATAGTATTCTGATTTAAAAATGCCACAGATGTCAGCAATCAATACTGCTTTGTGCAGATTCACTGGCTCTGCATTTGCACCAACCCTCTGCCTACTCCTTGAGGAGCTGGTAACTCACACACTCAGTTTGACTCGTGACATTTTTTAGTCCAGTAATTGAATCTTTTACTTCTGCAAACATTTTTCCCCTCAAATCTGTCCTCTTTGGGTTTTCTATCAGAGTTTTCAGGTCACTGTTTTACATTTTGAACATGAAGGGCATCCTTTGGTTCAGGTGTTTTTCACATCCTCAGATGTAGCATACTCAGTGGATACGGATTTCTTTGTAAACTGCATTATTTCCTCTAATAATTTTAAAGCTTGCTTAAAAATATCATCTTTTATTCATAAATGTATCCTTATGCTAGGCTTCACTCATCCTCAAAAGCTGTGGCAACAATTCCTCACAAAAGAATAATCAAAAGAGGGACATGCTGTATGCAGAAAGAGATTTTTCTATTCTGTTCAGTGCTATGTGAACAGCTAAACTAGTATGAAACACTGACTACTGAGAGAGCACTGCAGAAAAGGTCAGTGCTGCGCTTTTTTTCCCCTCATTGCTTCTTTTCTTTTTTTTTTTTTTTTTCTCCTTGATGTCCCATTTCCCTTTGACCAGAAACATCTGACAGTTCAGATTTATCTGAGGCACTCAGAGTAGAACTGCTCTGTGTCACGGTGTCTTCCTACTATCAAAGGAACTGGACGTAGAAGCAAACACAGTTTCCAGGGCATTGTGACCATATTTGAGGATGGCTGAGTGCCAGCGGATAGCAAAACTAGCAGGTCTTTTATTACAAATGCTGTATAACAGTAAAGAGCTAACCTTCTTTATGAAACAGCAATTGCTGATATACTGTGCCACCACTGCATAAATAATTTAAAATCATAAAAAGTAAACATAAAATTGTCCAACAAATCCTTTCTTTCTGTATGTCTATGTTAATTATTGATTGTTGGCTGTCCTCTTTTATAAAAGAAATAAAACAAATCATTTGACCCACTTGCAGTTATTTCACCTTCAGCCTCAGAAAAAAACGCTAGTCTCTCTGCAATAATACGTGTGCTGTCAGCTCCTCCTACCCAGTCCGTGGCAGAGGTTGCTCTTGTGGTAAATGTCTCTTCAGCATGTCTCTTCAGCGTGACTGACTGCACTTTGCTAATTTAGAGTGAATCAGTTTGTTACACTTTCAGTTGTATAAGCTCTGAGGCACTATCAGACTGCAGCAGTCAGTAGGTATACAGTTATGCAGAAAGGGTGGCTCAGAGCATGTAGGGGGAGCGCTTAGGCTTAAGATGCTATTTTTTTGTGAAATGTTGGGTGCTGACTCAGAGGCTAACAGCACCTACACAGTTTCATTTTTCACAGCTTTACAATTCCTTCTCTGGCACAGATGTATTTTTTTTTTAAGAGCGAATTATTTTTTTCAGCAAATGTATCACTCACACTATATACGCTTATGCTTCACTACCACTTCTTAAGAGAGTAATTTTTTCATTAAACTGTTAATCAAAACATTAATACTTGGAAAAAATATGCAATTCAGCTGCTCAGAAGGGTACTGTGATGGATTGTGAAATAATAAATGTGTGGGTGAAAAGAGCAACGAATGACAAATACTATATCTAACTTTGGTGTAGCAACTATATTGAGGATCGAAAATAATTCATAGATTATCAAGCATCTCACATACCTGGAGTGTTTTCATGCAGGTTTGAACTGCACTGTGTCTGTCAGCCTAATGCAGATACAGCAAGGATAACACCCCTTAAGAATGTGTGGCTTTGCCAATTTTGCCACTGAAGGAAAGAAGCAGGGTCTGGGCACACTGTGATCAGTGCCTACCAGGCAGACGAGCATCGTCAGCCCAAGAACTGCAGAACTGTGGAAGGATTTGGGTTGGAACAGACTTTTGACGGTTATCTGGTCCAACCTGAAGCTCAAGTTAGGGCCAGCACAGACAGAGTTACTCAGGGACTTGTCCAGATGAGTTTTCCTTCTCTTCAAGGCCAAAGATTTACAGATTTTACAGCCTCCCCTTATTTGATTACCCTCAGGGGGAAAATGTTTTCCTAATAACTGATTGGAATTTCCTGTGTTACAACTTGTGACTGTGCCTTTCATCCTAACTCTGTGGACCTCAGAAGTCTGCCTCTGTCTTCTCTATAGCCTCTCAATGGGTAGTTGAAGGCAACAATAGTATCACCTCAACAGGTAGCTGGAGCAGTAAAGTCACACTAGCCTTTTCTTCTTAAGATTCCCTTAGATTCCTCCTTTAAGAACAAATTCACTTTTCCCAACCTGTCCTTCGTATACTATGTGCTCCACTCCCTGACTATCCTGATGGCCCTGCACTAGGCTCAATCCAGTGTTCCTATGTCTGTCTTGCATCGGATATCCCAAAATAGACACAGTACTCCAGGGTTCCAGAGCTGAATAGAAATATTGAGATTTGGAAACAACATTGACTTTAGCTGAAGATATGCAATTGGAGACAGTGATCCAGATTATGAAGTCTACAGAAAATAAAAATAGTAGACAGTAATATTGGCTGTATTTTTTAATTTTCATATTGTACACTAAAGGTAGTTAGATGATTTCACTCATAATTTGGTAGGCAAAGATGGCCACCACTGGATATTTTTTTTCACCTATGTTATCTCAAATGGTCCAAAAAAATCTTAAGGATGCTGATACTGTTTACTGACACCTTCTTTTTAGTTTATCACATCTCAAGTCAGATTTTATGTACGTAAGTGGACACACAATTAGAACCACCATCAGATTAGAACAAATAATAATGTTTTGGTATCTCAGATTATGTAACTGGAGGTAAGAAAGGAGACTTTATAAGATGTGTCCATGTTTAATGCTGGAAGTAGCTGATTTATGACTGTAAAAACTGAAATGCTGCATTATGTGGCCAAATGTATTGGCCATGTAATCACAATTTTACTCATTCAATAGCAATTAAAAATCCAGTTTAATAATACAACTTCTGAAAAGGATTTGTGCAACACAGGCATTTTCAGCTAGAAAAGTAAAAATTGCATTTCAGCTTGGTCAATTGCAAGTAACTTTGAAGATTGCTAGAAAGTATTTCTGCATGCAGTTAGTTGTTTCCACTGGAGGATGTTCAAAGTTTGCGTTGTGGGACATTATTTCAACAGGAAGGAAGGAACTGTAGTACCATTCGAAAAGGACTAAGGCACAGGAAACTATGCTTAGTGACTGTTAGCAGCATAAAGTTTGTTTGATGGCAAGAGTTCTTTGTGGTCATTTACAAAAACAGGATTTTCTAGTAACCTTCCTCATCTCCATAACAAAACCATAGCAACCCCCATGCAAAGTATGTGAATGAGTATGCTGCTGAATGCTAGATTTGTAGAATGACTGGCAGTTTTGGAGCTGTGGCCCTGGCAACAATGATGCCTGGGTGTTTTTCTGTAAGTACTGAAGTTGTCTCATAGACTTGTAGAATGAAGCAGCAGAAAGGACTTTTCCTTTCATTTACCCTGACTGCCATCATACTCCACGCCATTCCTTCAAGTCTTGCCTGGTTTAAGACTTTAAATTCTGTTTGGGCTAGAAAGCTGCTGATTTTCATCATTTATGCTGTAAAAATGTGAAAAATAGTCATCTTGACAGTTCCCTATCTGTTAGAAAAATCTGTGACCAAGTTATTAAGACACTTCACTTTTGTTAAAAACAACTGAACAAGAAATAAACAAAATAAAAATAAAACTAAGAAAAAGTTTGTGGGAAATAACAGGACAGACTAATACACTGCCTGTTGAAATGCATCCACATCTACAGAGTACTAGAAAATGTAGATCTGTAAGATGGTAACATTTGCCACTGTCATAGAACAATAAAACTGAACACAAAGTTGTGAAATAGAATCCTTAAATCACTAATAGCTCATTAGGATCTAAAAAGAAGGATTAGATTAAGAATACAAGATTTCACAGTTTTTTTTCTGTTTATCCAGATCAGAAATTAAATTAATGAACGGCGTTGGCTGAAAGTAGAGCTTGTTTAGTCATATATACCAGTGTGACTTTACACCTGCACCTGAAGGTGATTGACTATGACTAGTGATTGACATGATAATTTCTTATTCTCTGGGCAGGCAATTTTTTATTTTTTTTTTTTTAAGACATAAGAGACTTGTTTTACAAATAATGGAACTCTCAGTATACAGCTACTGTTTTTTTTACAAAAACAAATGGACAAACATGTAAATAAATGCCTTGTGTGTCTCTAGTCTCCATGAAAAATATTTTGAAGGAAGGTTCGCTGAATTCCTAAGGAGGACAAGACTACAGCGCAAGACTGAAAGGAGTTAATTTTCATCCTCAGCTTCTTCTGGAAGTTGAAGTAGAGAATGTTTTGAACTAGCATGATGTGACTTTCAGAGGTTATGTTTACAGTTACCTCTACCTTAGTGTACCTGGGCTGATTTTCTTTGAAGTAATATTTCAAATGGAAATTCTTGAAATCTCTGTAAGCTTGGTCATTTCATCAAAGTCAGCTATCTTAAGGAACAGAAGTTGAAGTGTGGATTCTATATACCTTTTGAGGATTTTTCTTTAAGTATGAAATAAGAAGGTCTTTTCTACACTGGAAAGAGTAGTATCTGTGAACTGTTAATTCCCCTAAGATTTTATTTCTCCTTCATGTATATCAATACATGATGATTATATACATGGTCTATATAGATGCCTGTGTACCTGTCACTTGAAATGTGAAATGGAGTGCACTGCATGGCATTTGTTCAGAATAGAATTTAGTGTGATTTTAAACTGTTTGCTCTTAGGGGCACCTCTAGGCAATTCTCCCCTTCACCACATGACTATGTTATGATTCTTTTCTCACTTTTGACATTACGAAGATGCCCTGTTTCACTTGGATCAGCACAAACACAAATGCTGTAAATCAGTTTGGCTTGGTCATCCCCTTGGTCTGACTCCACTGTCTCCTTTCTCCTTTGGCTGTGTTTCATTTATGGTGATGTGCTGATTTTCTCATTCTGTTCTTTATATGATTGGAGCCATGTAAAGGTATACATTTCAATAAAAATAAAATGAAAAAAGCTATCAAACAAACTAATATTAGTTTCTGTGAGATGCTACACTTAAAGTTCAAAGGTCTGGTAAGAACAGAGGACTCTCCTGCCTTTCATGCATATGGCTTTGATGTTCATCAGCACTGAGAGCCGTTTATTGCCTTGTAAACTTGGAGGCAATTACCTTTTTGCCATTATATCAATTTTCACATAAATAGTTCCCCTTTATTCTTTCTTTCTTTCTCTCTCTGTCTCTTCTCAGAGTTATAATAATCTAGCAGAAATGTCCTTCACCTTTGCCTACATTTCCAGTGTTCTTATGTGGAATATCTTTTTTTATCAAACAAAATAGAATTATAAACAGAAAACATAATCAGAATCACTGATGAAAAGGAATATTAGCTAGTTAAGATTTTTATTAATGGAACAACAACAATCATGTTCACTTAAAAAGTCATTTGACTAACCTAATAGAATTAAACACAGTGACAGCCATTCTCAGCAATAGATTAATCAAGTTTATGTAGAATGTAGGTTATTTCAACTAAAACTAAATAGTATCTGAAAGGGAAAGTAGAGTAAATATGCAGAGTATGTGTTGAAATCAAGTAGGACAGGTCCTCTGCTGGTGATGTAGCTTTAAAAAAAAAAAAAAACTGGCACATTTTACCCCTGCTGAGGATGTCTTGATGGGCCTGTCTGGGTTACAAGAACATCAGTGAAGGGAGACTTCTGTCCACTAAAGAGAGCTATGCTTCCTAAATGTATAGTCAGTGAGCATTTTTTCAAATTACTCTCTTGGAGTGCACTCAAGGGTTTATAAAAGAACAAACTAGTGACAAATGTGTTCTTTTGTCGCTTGCTTGGAAAATTGAGTTCTGTTCAGTGTTGTGAAGGGAACAGAAAGAACACAGTGTGAACAAGAACATCAAGACCTGAAAATCTGACTTTGATCTCTTTCTTAAAAACTAACCAGGAGCACTGTGACATTCTGTAAGGAGGTTAGATATTTTAAAAGCTGTAGTTGTGTATGATGATGGCTTTTACAAACAATAGAAAAGTAATCTTATTTGAAGCTCACAGCACTTTTTTTTTTTGTTACTACACAGTGTGCATACCCTTTTCTTTTCCAAGAAGGGACCTTGTAAACCAAAAAGATCCTTTTACTTCTCTTTTTTTCAAACCCTCTAACTATATAAATTAAGCTCTGTATATATCTCTAGTAACCTCCAAGCTATGTGTCATGGCCTCTTCTAAATTTTCTTCCAAATTTTATTTCTATTATCTAACCTTTTCATGCTGAGCCTGTCCTGTTCAGTGGTGGACACCCTCTGCAGTGTGTAGGAAGGAGAATGAAAAAGGTTAGAAAGAACAGTGGAGGTTCTCTTATGTGGGAGCCAGTGGGCAATATATATTCTGACACTGTCAAGAATGGACCATGGTATGGAAAATGGATGATATCAACAGTCCTCTCTGTAAAGAGAAACAAAGCCAGTAGACTTTAAATTATTACCAGCTGGGTGATACACCACAGTATATTTCTAAATGTCTGAGCCCAGAAAAGGAAAGAAAATGTGAATTGGAGTTGTTAAGAACTTTAATTTATTTCTTAAAATCTTGGGAAATATTTTGAAGTGTTTTTCCTTCAATCATTTTTCCACTGTATCTACTTTAAATGTCCTTTTGATCTCTGAATTGTTTCCCATCAAAAAGGAATCTGTTGCAGATTATTTGCATACTCAGTTCTTGCATAAATGTATTGTAAGTTAAGTTTTTAACAGAATTTGCATTTAAACCAAAGATAAAAGTCAGCCATAGTGATGAAGAAATGACATCAAACAATGCAAGCTAGCCTTATCTTATGAAACAATCTGTCATTATGGGCAGATTTAATTTGAATTATTGAAGTAGAATTGTTAGATATTAAAAGGGCTCAAAGTGAAAGAGTCATACTCATTATCCTTTAACTGGAATCATGAGATGTTACTATATTTTCATATGACATAAAGGTCTAGTTTCAATCTTTTATTGTTAACTTGGATTTATCCACCCTGCAAGAAATTACATTTCAGATTAGCTTGAACTTTATTATGCTTTTTATCATACTTTTTCCAAATGTGTAGCACAAAGTGAAGCATTAGTCCTATTTAGTCAAAGGATATTAGATAGCCTTCCTAGCAAATTCTTACATAACTAAATCTTATTAAGCATTTTGTTTTATGTGGGCTTTGAAATGCCTTATAGAACTTCACTATAGAGTGTAGAATTCCATGAATAATTATATAAAACTTTACAAAAAGTATTATTGTCTGTTATGTTCCTTGACTGCTAGACCCCACAATCTGGCAAGGCAGAATGGAGGTCTGAAAGCCCCAGTTCTGACTGGAGGAGAATTCACACTGCTTATGTCGGCAACTTGCTATAAATCAATTAGATGGGTAGTCTATGCTGTCTTCCAAAATCCTCTGTGAATAGACAATGACAAAATTATCTTATCATCCAGGGAGTGGGACAATCAAGATGAATACACATCTGGAGTAATGCCACAATAAAATGGATACTCTGAGAATACTATCACTAGGCTAGTCAAAATTTGAATAGGCATGAGGTTTTATAAACTAAAGAAGGAGCTACTCTGCCTTCCAGGCAATCAATACTATATCTTCAAGCCACAGTACACAGAGAAGAGAAGCAAGTATTAAACCAGAGGAAAACAAAAATGAAAGAAGGGCTGAGAACAAAACTAAACCAAGCCAAACCAAACCAAACCAAACCAAACCAAACCAAACCAAACCAAACCAAACCAAACCAAACCAAACTAAAACAAAACAAAACAAAACAAAACAAAAGCCAAAAAAAACCCCGAAGAGAAATTTAGAATATAAATCCAAATGCTTTGGTTCAACAGGACAGCTGCATCAAGGTAATGGGGGGGAGATGAGGCCCATACTATTTTGTGATAGGTGCCTAATCGTTAAGATTAGAGCAAGCATTTCTATGTAGAGCTATGAATTCATGGTGCCTGATGGAATCCACAGGTGGACTATACTGAAATAATAATAATAATAATAATTATTATTATTATTATTATAATAAATAATAATATTTAATTACTATTAAATAATAATACCAAAACCCACACATACTATATTTTTTTCTTAATATTCCTTATGTCATAAACCAAACAGTTACTATGAAATTAAATTAATTAGGGGAATTAGAGCTCTGTGATTTTATTACCACATTGGTACAGTGTACAATTATGTTAAATCACAACTTTATACATATTTTTCAAGCAAATGTGGAGTTTGAGGCTGACAGGATACTTGATATTTTTCTAGATAAAGCTTTACTATGGAATCAGATGCAAAACTCTCTCCAAAATTATATGTAAAGTAGAGATAATGAATTGTTACTATTTTATATCATCTGATGATTAATGTAATTTTTAGAAGACACTACAAGATAAATGAGAGTATAAAATAAATTAAACCCCTTTTCTCAATAATTATTCAAATATCTTGAACAAATGCATTAAAAGTTAATAAAAAAATCAGATTGGCACAGCAAGAAAGTGTCCATAGCATGGATTCTTATAGCTTCTTATACTTTTATTATCATCTTAGTGAATGACCCTTCCAAATTTCAGAAATGTTTTGTTAAATGAAATGTCAAAAGAAAATGGATTCAGAAATGAGATTCTCACTGGTTTAAGAAAATATGAATGCCTTTTTTTTTGTTTTTCTGTCATTCTTTTTCTCAATCCAGACAGGTTGAAGCAGTTGCAAGGCCTGATAAGACAAAGTACAACAGCTAGAATTAATTAGAAATATGATCTCATTAAATTTAGCCTTTCAGTTGTGATACATTAGAAGCCTCTGTTTCCAATGGCTTTACATTTACATACTGACTTTGGTTTGGATTTTAGTACTGTCATAACAATTCCAATTTGCTCTGTCCTGTGTTCTGTTTTTGTCCTGTAAACAGCTCAAGCAGAATTAAGATCTCTTGCCCTGTTGGCTTCCATGGGAGCAGGGGATGCCAGCTTCCACTGTTGTCACTGCATGTGTTTCTGAAAGGACTTCTAGCAAGATTCCTACCAGCTTTGAGCACAAACACAGTGGGAAGGGCCTTTTAAAATTATGAAGGAGAAGAAAAAGCATTGGGTATGTTTCCTTTGCTTCTAACTTCTCACTAACATAGCTGTTTTTACTTTTTTTTATTATTCTATGTCTTTTTGAATGCACACAGAGATAATCATGATCATGTTCACTTGATGAAAACAGTATATGGTTCATATAGAATATCCTTTCTTATTACACAGAAACCTGAAAGATTTGATGTAGGGACTCATCTTTGTATATAATTTAGAAACCCTTAGAAGAGGTGGGGGAATAAAACAGGCATACTAGCAGATGGGGCAATGTAATTGCTCTTGAATTTAAAGTGTTCCCTACTGCATGGATTTAGAGTGATGTTAAGTTTCACTGACCCTGGTGAAACCCACTTTCTGTAATAACAGCTCATGCTAGGCTGGTTTCTGCAAAGTGTGAGACCCTTTAACTCTCACTGAAGCTGATTCAGTCTTAGAGGTTGAAGCTTTGTAGAAACAATAAGAAAAGTCAATGGGCCAAATACTTGGAGGTTCTTAGAAAGTTTAGGTGTCTAAATTAAGGTAAATTCCATTCTGAAGCATTTATCTATTTATCATTATGAAACATTTTCATAAGTTAAGAGTATATATGTTAAACTGGCGCTGCATTCTACAAAATCTCAGCAAAGAACATTCTCTGCTCTGAAAGATTTAGTTTCAGTAGCTGAAAAAGAGTTACAAGGAGCATTTCCTTTAACTGAATCAACTATAGTGGGTACTGATGTCTCTTGTAAAACATTTTTTGAAAAAAAAACCTAAGGCTTGTGTCTCCAGCTGTATGCTCCAAACACTACAGTGTGTACGAACTACTCTTCATGATTTTCAGACAATTTTATGCATATTGTCCTGCATTTTTTTCTTATTGGCACTATTAGAAAGAAATTGAGATTATTTTTTACTCAAATTGCAACAGTTTTTGATAGAATTATTTTACCATTATCTGAATCCATGCTTCAAACTGCGGATGAAGCACTCTATAGACAGATAGGAACAGCCTCACACTCACAGGCCCTTGTTCTCATGGGGGATTTCAACCACCCTGACATCTGTTGGAACGAGGGTATGGCCTGGCACAAGCAATCCAGGAGGTTCCTCGATTGTGTAGAAGACAACTTCCTTCTGCAAGTAATCGAGAAGCCGACAAGGAGAGGTGCCATGCTTGACCTTGTGCTCACCAACAGGGAAGGGCTTGTTGAGAATGTGATGCTCCAAGGAGGGCAGCCTTGGATGCAGCGACCACTAGATGGTCGAATTTGAGATCCCCAGGACAGTGAGAAGAGCGTGTAGCAAACTCACTGCCCTGGACTTCAAAAGAGCAGACTTTGGCCTCTTCAGGAACCTGCTTAGTAAGGTTCCATGGGATATAGCCCTGGAGGGCAGGGGGGCCCAAGAATCTTGGTTGATATTCAAGGATCACCTACTACAAGCTCAGGAGTGTTGCATCCCAACTAGAAGGAAGTGCAGCAGGAGGGCCAGGAGACCTCCTTGGATAGATAAGGAGCTGCTGAGGAAAATTCAAAGGAAAAAAGAGGTTTATATAAAATGGAAGCAAGGACAGGTGGCCTGGGTAGAGTACAGGGATGTTGTCCGGGAAGCTAGGGACCAGGTTAGGAGGGCTAAGGCCCAGTTAGAATTAAACTTGTCCAGGGATGTTAAGGATAACAGGAAGGGATTCTACAGGCACGCAGCAAACAAAAAAACAGACTAGGGACAATGTAAGCTCCCTGAGGAAGCTTTCGGGAGAAGTGGCTACACAGGATTTGGAGAAGGCTGAGGTTCTGAATGACTTCTTCGCCTCGGTCTTCACTGGCAAAGGCTCTGACTGCGCCACACAAGTCTTGGAAAGTAGATGCAGGGGCTGTGAGAATGAAGACCTTGGGCCAACTGTAGGAGAGGATCTGGTTCGAGACCATCTTAAAAATCTGAACATGCACAAGTCCATGGGAGCTGATGAAATCCATCCGCAGGTCCTGAAGGAGCTGGCGAATGAAGTTGCTAAGCCACTGGCCATCATATTTGAAAAATCATGGCAGTCAGGTGAAGTTCCTGACGACTGGAAAAAGGGAAATATAACCCCATTTTCAAAAAGGGGAAAATGGAAGACCCGGGGAATTACAGACCAGTCAGTCTCACCTCTGTGCCTGGCAAAATCTTGGAGCACATTCTCCTGGACAACATGCTAAAGCACATGAATAACAACAAGGTGCTTGGTGACAGCCAGCATGGCTTCACTAAGGGGAAATCCTGCCTGATCAATCTGGTGGCCTTCTATGATGGGGCTACGGAACTGATGGACAGGCGTAGAGCAGTTCATGTTACCTACCTGGACTTGTGCAGAGTTTGACTCTGTCCCGCACAACAACCTTGCCTCTAAATTGGAGAGACATCAATTTGATGAATGGACCACTCGGTGGATAAAGAACTGGCTGGATGGCCGCACACAAAGAGTTGTGGTCAATGGCTCAATGTCCGGCTGGAGACCAGTAACGAGTGGTGTCCCTCAAGGATCGGTGTTGGGACTGGTCTTGTTTAACATCTTTGTCGATGACATGGACAATGGGATTGAGTGCGCCCTCAGCAAGTTTGCCGATGACACCAAGCTGTGTGGTCCGGTTGATATGCTGGAGGGAAGGGATGCCATCCAGAGGGACCTTGACACGCTTGTGAGGTGGGATGATGCCAACCTCATGAAGTTCAACCACGACAAGTGCAAGGTCCTACACCTGGGTCGGAGCAATCCCAGGCACAGCTACAGGCTGGGCAAAGAGAAGAGATTCAGAGCGGCCCTGCGGGGAAGGACTTGGGGGTGCTGGTCAATGAGAAAATGAACTTGAGCCGGCTTCAGTGTGCGGTCGCAGCCCAGAGAGCCAACCGTGTCCTGGGCTGCATCAAAAGCAGCGTGACCAGCATGTCGACGGAGGTGATCCTGCCCCTCTACTCTGCTCTTGTGAGACCTCACCTGGAGTATTGTGTGCAGTTCTGGTGTCCTCAACATGAAAAGGACATGGAACTGTTGGAACAAGTCCAGAGGAGGGCCACAAGGATGATCAGGGGACTGGAGCATCTCCCGTATAAAGACAGGCTGAGAAAGTCAGGGTTGTTCAGCCTGGAGAAGAGAAGGCTGCGTGGAGACCTCATAGCAGCCTTCCAGTATCTGAAGGGGGCCTATAGGCGTGCCGGGGAGGGACTCTTCATCAGGGACTGTAGTGACAGGACAAGGGGTAACTTAAGGGTTAAAACTTAAACAGGGGAAGTTTAGATTGGATATAAGGAGGAAATTCTTTCCTGTGATGGTGGTGAGGCACTGGAATGGGTTGCCCAGGGAGGTTGTGAGTGCTCCATCCCTGGTGGTGTTCAAGGCCAGGTTGAACAGAGCCTTGGGTGAGATGGTTTAGTGTGAGGTGTTCCTGCCCATGGCAGGGGTGTTGGAACTAGATGATCTTAAGGTCCTTTCCAACCCTAACTATTCTATGATTCTATGACATCGGACTAAGAAAAATTTACAAGCTCTTGGCCTCAAAATTATCAACGCATTTCTTTTCACGCTCATAATGGGACTTATTGACTAACAGTAAACTACTTGTCAATCATGAACAGTTGATTAAAAAAGCTAGAGATTCATACACAAATAATCCATAAATCTCTTATTCCCAAAATTTTCAGCTCTGCTTTCTTGTTTCCATTATACACGTGTATATAGTCATGATTGTGTTTTGTCTGCTTTGCCTGTGTTTCTAGTATGGAAAACATTAAATCTGAGTCAGTTGGCATTTCTTATTTCAGTTTCTTTAGAAGTAACTTGTTTTCCAGCAACAGTTCACAAGAACTTCATGGTTGTTCTTAGCAACAGCGTAAAATGGATGAGAATTTGTGAAAGAGTGCCAAAGGATGTTAGGCACTAATTGTCAGTTTTTCAAAATATTTCAGCGGAAAGTTTGGGTGATGTACAGAGTATGAAAAAAAGTGTGACTAGTCCTCTTAATCCTAATCCTAGAACATTGACTACATTGGGTTGTAATAGAATGAGCAAACAGACCTTGGAGGTAAGATACACAGTAACATCTTCTGCAAGCCATTATATTTCTGGTATAATACCACTGTTAGCAGTACACAGGCAATGAAATCTAACTGCAAAGTTTTGTTGAAAAGCTTGGCCAGCAAGTGACAGACTTTTTTTGGAAAGGCAGTAAAAATTGTAATTGTCAAGTAACATGATCTGCTTTTCTATAGAAATAATTCTCCTGGTAGTCCTAGAGTCACTTCCATCTGTGCTGTGTTCCATTACCATTCACAGTGATGTGCATTGTAACATGACAAGAAATGCAAGACTCTCTGGAGGTCATAAGGCATTAAGTGTATTGTCTGACATTTTTGACTTATTAATGGTGAAGCTGTAGCTCACAGCATTGATGATATACACTTCAAATAGAAAATTGTTTTTTTGAAGGAAAAGCTTTCCATTCTGAATTTTTTTAGCACACTCATATCATCACGTTTCAGTGTTTCCAGTAAATATTCTTTACTATAATATTTCCAATACCATGTCCTCAAAATTTCAAGACATATGTTATGGATATCAGGATACGCAACAGAAATTTTCAAGCTGCTATCAGCATAATGAGTAGTAAAAATAAATCACGTTCCCACTACTGCTGGCACTTGTGTCATCTGTAGCAGCAGAGCTGGTAATGAGACCTAAATTGCAAACATGATCTACATTTAAAGATACCATTCTAGCTGACCTTATAAATGTATTTTCATTTATTCTGATGGAGACTTTGATTAGTAGGTCTTAATTAAGCTATATGTCTGTTTCAGTGATATGTGGACTTAAAAAATGGATGTGTTACAATTAAAACTGGAAATTAATTGAGGTATTGTAATTGTAAACACAATAGTTATAATGTTATAATCTTGTTCTAATGCTCTGGCTTAAACAGACATATTTATTACATAAAGGTTGCTTACAAATCGCTGGAAATGGAGATATCACAACTGAGGTTCACTATCTGTGCATATCCTTGGACCTAAAATTACCTAAGATAACAAGAAAAATCTTATTTATAATGTTGTTTGTTATCTAAATGTTTAAGGATATTAACATTATTTTTTCTAGATATTGTGTGTTGAAGGGAACAAAGGATTTCAAATATGTTTCATACATTTTTTCAGATGCACATTTGTTACAATTCATATTCAACCTTAATTAAGTTCCAGATAACCTAATACAGTCACTGTTGATACCCTGACTTTTCAGTGATCAAAAGATCTTTGATCAAGGTTGATTGTTGAATTGCAATTGCAATTCATAGCTCAGACCATCAGCTGGTTCTTTGCAGATTCATATTCCTCATAGACACGAGAAATACACTGAAAATTTTGAACTTACTCTTACTGTTACCTAAGTCTACAGACTTACTTTAGAATAGTTTGAAGACAGTTTTTGAGAGAAACATTTTTAATGAAAAAAAAGAAAGTCAAAAGTTCCTGAAATGTTATGATTACATTTTACCAATTTTCTGAGTTCTGAAATGTCAAAGACTAGCCATTCTAAAAGTTTTGAAATAATTTCCAATACAAATATATTCTAAAATGCCAAATTAATTTTTTTTTTTTATTATGGAAACATATTTTGGCAAATATTTTGAAATTTATTGTTATCTTCTGTTTCACTTTGGTGAGTTTTTTTGTTTATTTGTCTCTTTCAGTTGATTGCAGTCATTTGACGGTGTCATGATAATGTTTTTCAATAGAAAATAATACTATTTTCTAAACCTGGAATAACTAAATCAGTGCAAAAAAAAAAAAAAAAAAGATAATTAACCCAGATCTTCATTAAAATTTTTCTTTGGACCATTTCAACTTTTCTCTATGTTTTGTTTAGCATAGATTCTTATGCCTTGATGTGTGACAATCTTCATTGTAATGCAAGTCTTTTTATAGATGACAAATAAATGAAATCCATGCAATTAAAAAATTGTAATGTTAGTAAATGTACATGAGTCTTTCATGAAGTTTTTCCATTTATTGTAGAAATTTTGCTTATCTTCTGTGATTGCCTGAGACCATATTAGTACTCCAGACGTTGAGATGTCTGACCTATGCTTTTTTAATTTTAATGAAAGGATTTTTATTTTATAATTATTGCTTCGTAACTCATGATATGCAATTCCTTACAACCAATGGACTAATATCTCCTAATATCTCCCCATATCCTGGGCTGCATCAAAAGGAGCATGACCAGCAGGTTGAAAGATGTGATCCTGCCCCTCTACTCTGTTCTCGTGTGCGGGTCTGGTGTCCTCAACATAAAAAGGACATGGAACTACTGGAACAAGTCCATAGGAGGGCCACAAGCATGATCAGGGGACTGAAGCACTTCCTGTATGAGGCTAGGCTGAGAAAGTTGGGGCTGTTCAGCCTGGAGAAGAGAAGGCTGCGTGGAGACCTCATAGCAGCCTTCCAGTACCTGAAGGAGGGCTAAAGGGATGTTGGGGATGGACTATTAATTAGGGACTGTAGTGATAGGACAAGGGGTAATGGGTTAAAACTTAAACAGGGGAAGTTTAGATTGGATATAAGGAGGAAGTTCTTTCATGTTAGTGTGGTGAGGCACTGGAATGGTTGCCCAAGGAAGTTGTGAATGCTCCATCCCCGACAGTGTTCAAGGCCAGGTTGGACGTAGCCTTGGGTGAGATGGTTTAGTGTAAGGTGTCCCTGCCCATGGCAGTGGGGTTGGAACCTGATGATCTTAAGGTCCTTTCCAACCCTAACTATTCTATGATTCTATGATTCATTGAGCTGTGTTCATTAAGCTAATTCTTTTAACCACAGTCTCTTACAATTAGAATAAATTTGATAATTGGCACAATAAGGATTTTCACATTCAATCTTCAGTTCTGAAAAATTGTGAAAGTAACATTTCCTTTCGTGGTATCATTTTTAATGAATAATTTTTACTTGTTTTCAACAAATAAACAAACAAAAAAAACCCAACATAAATCAGATTACAGAAGCTGAAACCTGAGTTAAGGCTTAGCAAAAGGATTAAATCATAAATATGATTCTTAATTTTTATTTCCATAGAAACACAGATATAGCACTCTGATTGTTCAGAAAGAGATTTTCTAACTTACATATTTCAAGTGTTGAACCATCCTCTTGACATTTTAATACTGATATACATTATCCAAAAAACTAATAATAGTCCTGATTTTTTCCACTTGCTCTTAAATAGGCAGAGGAAGATGAATATGTTAAATAGTTTGTTTTATCTTATATAGAGGGAAGGCCAAAAAGGACAAGATTAGCCAATGTCAGCTCTGTGTTCATTACAGAAAAAAGTAGAAAAAAGAAAAAAAAGGTGTCAAAAAGAAATGTAATTGCAATATTGAGCTGAACAGTATCTTTTTAAAGCAAATGTGTTTAATTCTCATATTACTCAAGCAGTTTATAAAAGCAGTAAGAATAAAATAATAAAATTCATTGTTGCATAAACATCAAAATTTATTTAAATGGAAAAATTGCATCTACACCTAATGAAAACTCAGTCCCATGTTGTTCATTCAGCCATTGCTTTCTTATATGTAATGACATGAGGCAAACTTTTGCTCAGTAAGTATATGAGGTCTGGACTGAAATGTACCATTTAAACTGGAAAGTTTAAATACAATCTATCCTATGAACTTCATAAGAACAAAATGGATTAAACAAAAGACTGTTATGTGTATTCATGTTCAAACACCCAATCAATCATTTCAAATTACATAAATTGATTATAGAAAATATAAAGGCAGAAGACTCCCCAAACTACTGGATTTGATTGTACCACATATTTAAAGCCTAGCTAAGTGCCTAGTAATATATCTCAAGATGTCTGACACTTTCAATAGCAAATGGGAATCCGATCTCTACCCTGAGATATTATTCCACATTTATTAGTCCTAACAGCAACTGTCTTTGTCAGGATTTGGTTTGAAGACAAGGAGATTCTCCTTTAACTGTAAAAAATCAGAACAAAAAGAATATAAGGGGCCTGTGAATAGCGAAAAATGTTCAGTTTTGAGTTAATAAATTCACACACAAAAGAAATGCAAAACAAATTAGACTAGAAAACACACACCCAGGCAAATCTGGCTTTCACAGCATACATCATAACTTGGAAGCAAGAATTAAAAGGGAAAAATAAGTGGCAATAGTTCATACTAAAATGCTGTGTCCTTTATGTCCTGTGACTTGTGGAGGTACTACACAAGTGTGACTAGTAGATAGCCAATCCACAACTCTGGACAGTAAATGATGAGGAAGGAAGGATTTATCCTACTTCTGAATATCCAGGCTTCCTCGTTCAATTTTCTGGGAGCTGTGTCTGTGGGACACAGGCCAAAGGTCACAGAACGTAGACTGAATGCTATCTGCCCAGATACATAGTTAGACACTGGTAATCAGAAACACTTATTGACAAATAATAGGATAGCCACACTCCCTCCATTCCCTTCCATACACCACACTTGTGGTGCATTTTCTCTCATTCTCTTGGTGGAACAAACTACAGCTCTGGAGTGGTTCTTCTAGTTGCTTTTGATCAGCTGCCATATGGAGCTTAGAAGAGAGTCTATAAACCTATAAATTCATGGTATCATTTTCCTTCTGGCTGGAAGAAGAAAAAAATCTCTAGATATTGTTTTAGGGTCCCCAAGGAATGTCTGAAGCTGACTGTGGAGAAAAAAGTTTGGCTGCAATTATATATTGCCACAGTATTACATTTCCAGCTACCAATCCCTGTTGTACCATGCTGCTTCTTCATAAGAGAGCCACAGAGGGAAAGAAGCTATAAATCTAGCAAGAAGAGAGTACGTTTTATCTTTTTGGAGATATTGCATGACCAGGTTTATAAGAATTTTGGGGAAAACCATAAAATGGTGAAGCGGCTCTGAATACAGAAATGTGCTAATTAAAGTAAGTAATAAAAATATTACTAAAATTATATTAAAGAGAGGTGGAAAGGAAATTATTTAATCCCTTCTGTTACCCTGTGATGTCTCATTGCCTAGTTGCCTGCAATGAGGGGTAGGTAAACATTAGCAGAGAGGAAAGATAAGGTCATCCTAAGCGGGGTTAGAGAAAGTGCAGGTCACTCAAGGCGATGGCACTGGATGCTGTAGATAGCCATCTTCAACAATAGAAAAAGAATGAAGTAGCCAGAAGAACTCTCAAGGGCCAAGTGTGCATTGTACAGATTAATTACCCAGCAGTGACAAACTAGATAAATGCTGGAACACCCAAACAGAGTCCTTATTGTTAAATATAACCTTAATACTGATTTTTTTTTTGTCATAGGTTTTCATGACCTCTATCTCAAATCATAGTTTACGTAAACACTATTTTACCATAAATTTTTCTTTCAGATAAGATTACTCCTGGGTAATCTGACAAATGAAGGGGCATTGTAACCTTGTGGGTGTGCCAGTTCTTAAAAGCAGGGCACAGTATAGAACTCCTGACTCAGTGCTGACCATCCTGGTACATTTATCCAGGATATCTGCATTTTAAGGCACACACTCACTGTGATTTAGACATTCTGAAGAAATCTGTGATCAGCCCCTGAAAATCTTCTGACACTTTCTGGAATCTTCTGGGAAAGTTTCTTGTAAGATCTCAGGATACTGGAGAAAGTACATGAATAGAAAGGTCTCAAGGAAGCTTTATCAGATACCAACATGAGTTAACAGAAATCACTAACAAGTCTAACAGTATCTGCTATCATTTTCACAAGATCAATCCTGTGTGAAATCATCTATAATGAAGTGCTGACATAATCTTTTACAAACACATATAGAAACACGTGTGTAATATAAAACACATATTTGTGTTTGTGGGTTGAAGAGTCATGTAGCAAAAGTATACTACATCAAAATCTTTATGAGAAAAGAGGCAAAGGAAAGGTTGAATGAAAACATGAGCAAAAATGTATTAATTATTAAAGGGGTAGAGATTAAGGTCAGCAGACATTTCTAGAAAATACCAAGAAAGATGCTTCAAGCTGGGGTGAGTGAGTAGAAAATGTGGATGTAAACTGCATGTAACCTATACAGAAAGTTTACACTTTGTTCAAAGTAGTGAGAAAAACAGAATGGAAGACAGGAGAAAAATTACAACCCATATCCATTTGGCCTGAATCTGTGAAAATGAGAGTCAACTGTAAACACCAGAAGCTGAAGCTCTCTAGCAAATATTCTTATGTATTACAGACAAATTTATTTAAAGTATATCAGCTATAAACACATATAGCAATTCAAATTTACATTTCTAGACTTCTAGCTACCAGTAAAGATAAACTTGCAAACTATTCAAGTATTTGTTTATTAAAATGTCAGGAGAATTTGTTTCAATTGCTTAATTAACCATATCTCTTAGATTAGATGGTAGTCTGTTATTTCACTGTTTGCTTGTTCAGTGCTATTAAAGAGAAAGTGCTGTACAAAAGCAGAGTTCAGTTTGCAAAGAACAGAATCCTCTTGTGTTAACTCAGGTAAGGCAGACTGTGGACAAGCACAAAACCATATTACAACAGAGAAATCACAAGTTTAGATAGCACATCAAAAAGTTTCTATAGTTTATCCAAAACTGTTGTTGTTTGCAAGGAGCAAGAGCTTGGTTGTTTAATATGTTATTAAAAATAGAGCTAAAAAAGCATAAACCTGGTTAAAAAGACTTTAATCAGGTTCCAAAATGCTGAAAGATTATGATGGAGAGCAAGGATTAGGAATAAGAGAACAAGTCTTTCCAGATCTCTGTGGCTGACTTATTATATGGGTTTTTTACAGATTTTTCCTTGGCTGGAAAGGATGTTCTCCTTGCTGAGTTATTTAAATTAAAGTCATATGTATTTGTGAAAATTAAGCCAGGGTTCAAAGAAAAGGTAGTTTTGATACAAAATTTCCTGGATAGAGCAAAAAAACAGAAATAGATGTTGCTTTGAGGCCAGGGCATGTGAATAAGAAGATAAATATGTGTTTTGTATTACGCAGCAATCTACCCTGCCATTGGACAGCCACATTTATAACAAACAACATGCTATTGTCATGCCCAAAGAAGAATCAGGTCTAGGATATTCTGCTTTTTCCTTAAGCTATTTCCCATTTTGTGTCTTTGCAGAATCTGCTGTCAAGACACGATAGTGACAGTTTCAGTGAAGCAGAGAGGGGGGAATCTTGCAAATACAGGAATGACGGTATCTCGGCAGAAACATGAGGGCATGGTGTCACTGACTGACTGGTGCTGCTTTTAATACCCATTGGCTTGAATGTAGATCATTGTTCTATGTCTAGGAGACATAGATTCCACTCTGGTGTAGAGACTCCTGTGTGATGGAGATACAAGGTGTAGGATTTATCTCTACTAACTGGTACTTTTATGTTGCCAAGCTCCCCTTTATAGCCTAAGCAGAAAAATATGCATTAGCAGACAATTATCTATTCCACTTGCTTTCCCAATTACTTTCAGTGGAATTAATTGCTTTCTGAAAGGCACCGGTTTCTTTCTACTGGCTGAAGTGCATGAAATTAGCTTTGATTAATTATATTGTCATTGTAGTTATGGCTTGCTGAGGTGAGTCATGCTAGGAGACTATGTGGTGGAGGGAACAGCAGGGCATATATTCCTAGGACTCTGTGAGAGCTTGTCCTGCCACCTGAATGGCAAAGCACACAAACAAGACACAGATGTTCCGGGAAACTGCAGCCTTATGATGGTGTATATCTAGGGTAAACTATCTGGGAAGTAAAATTCGCATGTTTTGCTGTTTCTTCTATTGTAATAGATGCTGCAGGTTTTGCTGTAGCAAAACCTCTAAGGAAAGTTTTTGCTCATAAAATTCACTCATTCTCTAGCTCATGTGGCCAGAAATGGAAACCCAGACATACAGCATGATTTTTTCCTACGGCCCATGCCTGCAAAGTGCCAGAATATACATTGGAAGCTTTGAAGATATACTGACTAGTTGGAGTTACAAAGCAGAGATTCTGATTTGCAGCAAGTGTCAAGGTACTTGGATCTGGACTATTCCAAACTGATTAATAATGTTAAAAAACCAAAATGTTAAAAATTTATGGGAAAAAATGAAAGCTGAACAGCCCCTGTAGGTGCTCTTTGGCTTTCCCAATAGTCTGTGCATGAGAGCAGCAAAATGGACAAGAATATTAATTATATCAAGCAGTGTTTGGGATTCCTTGGGCACCTGGGTCTCAGGCAGGAACCAGGCCAGGGGAAGGCAATCTGCAGTTCCCAGACTCAGCAGCCTCAGGGCAGCCTTTCTGGAGTTCAGGCTTTAGATATGATGAAAGTTAATCAAATCCAAGATATTTCAGACAAAACATTTGGGGCTCATATATCAGCGTTTTTCAATGAAACTATGTTTCATAATAATATATCAGATCAACTGTATTGCCAACAGCAGTTCTTTCTTCCTTTGCTTCCCCTTTGCTTTTACTCTCCTTGAACTCCCCGTCCTTCTTTATTTTATTGCTCCTCTTCAAGCCTTCCCTTCTTCTTGTGCTTTTTTAATCTACTTAAAGCATTCTTTATATCTCCTCAGCCTCAAACAAGATCTACTTCTATGCCATTTTACCCTCAAAGCCTTTATCTCCTCAGTGAGACTAAGCAGTCTCCTCGTTGTCAAGCAATCTCTTGTTTTTAATACACAGAGGGGAAAAGTTCATCAATGCCATGAATTAATTCAATTTTATTCTTGATTCTGCATCTAAAATAGTAACAATTTCCACCTAAAAATGCCTCCCTTATTTATTTTTTAATCAAAGTTCTGATTCTGAAAACCTTTTGAAGGACTTTGTCTCAAGAGAAAATAGCTGTAAGTTAATCTTAGAGTCCAAATATGCAAAAAGCATTTAAGGAGAATGCCAGTAGTCTTGAGACCTGCTCCTTAACAGTAAGAATCTTAATGGTATAAGATTAGCAAGGAAGGAATAGAGCAATAGCAAATTCAGGATGCTGCAACCATCCTAGGTGTCTAGAAACAAAGATCTACTAGAAAGTATATTTTTTCCTTCACATCAAAGACTTCTTTGCATGTGGCGTAATTGATAAGTGATAATACATGACATCAAAATTACATTACTTCAGAAAGAATGATTTAATGATGTAGTCACTAAACTACACAGAGATCTGGAACATTTACTAAAGCAGCTTTTGTATTTAATTTCTTTCCAGGAACAGAATAAAATCATCAGGAGGCTGGTGCCCTTATGTGAAGAGGGTTTCCCAAAAACCTTTTTATAATTTTGGTATGCTTTTTGACTTTAAAAATGCTCTGCTCAACCACTCTAAATTGCTGGCTTGCATTTGGTTTCTCTCCATTTAATTTAAGATGTTGCTTTTGTTACAGCTGTGATTAGCTGAGGTGAACTACAGAGGGGTTATGTGAGATACATTCCTCTTCTATACCACATTCTCTATAGATCCTAGAATAGGGGGCTCTGGAGTGTGTAGCCTGATGTAATTGCAGTATACGATATAAAAGTGGGAATTTTTTAATTAACAATATGCTTTGCTACTGTACGCTCAGTAGTGAATGACTAGTGTCCTTACAGAGCTGAATTAGAAAACTAAGAGGACTCATTTGTAGTAATTGTGATGCCTTGCTTGTATCGAGTTCTTCATGATAACGTGTATGATAGTTTTCCAATAGCTTAGGATACCTGATCATATATTAGGGTAAAAGCATGAGGGAGAAAGAAGATTTAAAACAAGACTTCGATAAAAAGAAAATGAAGGTTTAATTATCAAAGGAATCCTTCATAACCTTCAGAATTCTGAAACGGTTTTATGCTTAAGATTTATCTATCAGTAAAACAGTAAACTACCTAACTTAATGACATGAACTCAAAAATTTATAATAGTT